>NC_137283.1:104967500-109967500 GCF_054371585.1 Giraffa tippelskirchi | reverse complement strand
CTGCTGATCTTACAGAGTCTCCCAGAGGAAGGAAGCAGCTAGAACGCACTCTGGAGACATAGACACTGGTAGAAGCCCTTTTGGGGAACTTATTCTACCATGTGGACTATGGCGCTGGCAAGAGCCATCTTGGAATTCTCCTTTTAGTTTTTTAGCACCAAGACCCAGCCCTACCCCCACCCCACCCCCAACTGCTGGGCACCAGTACTGGGACACCTCAGGCTGAGCAACTAACAGCAGGGACACAACCTCACCCACCAGCAGACAAAGCTGCCGTAAGACCCTCTGAGCCCACAGCCAGCCCTGCCCACCAGAGGTCCCAAACCAGGCCCCTTACATCCATGCACAAGCACTAGGTCCAGGAACCCCAGGCCCCTGCAGTCAGAGATTCTGGGACCCAGCTCCACCCACCAGGGGACAGACACCTGTCCCAGAATCCCTGGTCCCACCCACCAGCGAGCCTGCTCTAGCAGCAAGACCAGCCTCCCTCAGCAGCTGGTATAGACACCACTGACAGCATAACTGCAGCCCACCTGCCAGCAGGCCAGCACCAGCCCTGGACTGGCTGGGCCGTGGCACCACCCACTAGCAGGCCAACACAAGCTTCAGGACACCCTGGACTGCACAGACAGCTGTGTTAGGAAAAGGTCCCACCCAACAGCAATCCAATACCAGCTCTGGGACCACTGGGCCCTGCAGCCAGACCCCAGGACCCAGGTCTGTCCACCAGTGGGACAACACAAGCCCAGGACCTGGCTTCATTGACCAGTGTCTGGGGTCCACCCCCAGGTCTGCTGGACCCCAACTCCACCCATAAATGAGCCAACATGAGCCCTGCCCCCTCCCAAGATTCCACAGCTTGCTGTCCTGTGACCCAGTCCTGCCAACCAGCAGCCTCTGCATGAGACATGGCCTGGTACCAACCAGACCAGGGACCAGCCAAGCCAACTGGATCACCCATATAGTCAGCCTGCCACTACAGAAGGGCCCATGCCAGTCACAAAGGGGGCACCCCTATAGCTTTGGTGACGAGAAGGGAAGTATGCGTCTCGGATCATAGGATACAAACTACCATGTATAAAATAAGTAAGCTACAATCATACACAGGGAATGTAGCCATTATTTTATAATATCGATAACTGATGTATAACCTTTAAAATTTGGGAATCACTATGTTTGAGAAAGGATAGGCTACCCACTCCTGTATTCATGGACTTCCCTGGTGGCTCAGATGGTAAAGAATCTGCCTGCAATGCAGGAGACCTGGGTTCAATCTGTGGGTTGGGAAGATCCCCCGGAGGAGGGCATGGCAACCCAATTCAGTATACTTGCCTGGAGAATCCCCATGGACAGAGGAGCCTGGCGCACTCCAGTTCATGGGGTCACAAAGAGTCAGACATGACTGAATGACTAAGCACAGCACAGCATGTTGCACACTTGAAATTTACATAATATTGTAAATCAACTGTATCTCAATAAAAAAGAGGAAGAGAGAGAAATAAGTTGCACTGAAAAAAATTAATCAATATAGAAACCTTCAGTGTTTTTTACCTATAAACCCCAAACCAAAAGCTATGAGAGCAAAGGCTCCAATGCACCAGGGTATATTCATGATGGATTAATTTCTCACACAGGTCACTCTTAGGGGTTGAATTGTTTCTCCCCCCAAAAAAGATATGCTAAACTCCTAACCCCCAGCACTTCAGAATGGGACCTAATTAGGAAACAGGGTCTTTACAGATGAAGTTAATATGAGATTATTAGGGTGAGATATTAGGGCAATATGACCAAGCCCCTTATAAAAAGGGGAAAATTTGGACACAGACACAGATAAAAACACAGGGAGAATGTCAAGTGAGGATAACCACAGAGATCAGGGGGACCCGTCCACAAACCAAGGAACTCTGCAGATGGCCCACAACCACCACCACCCCGCCCTGCCGCCCCCGCCGCCTGATGGCAGGCTAGAGTGCTGGGACAGGTTCTCCCTCCCAGCCCTCGGAAGGCTCCAGCCCCGCTGACACCTTCATCTCAGACTCCCAGCCTCCAGCTGCAAGATGACATATTTCTGCTGTTTAAGCCTCAACTTGGTGGTGGTTCCTTGTTACTGCAGCCTAGCAAGCTCACACAGCCAGTTTTTGTAGATACCCTGGGTGTTTGGGACTTGAATCAACACTCATGGTAAACGATTCACCTGGGATTCTCCAGGGAGGTGAGCAAGGAAATGAAAAGCAAGGGGTACATAGTATAAGTCCCAGTGGGCAGAAGAGGGCACATTGTGATCTCGGGATTGAACTGCCATCTGAAAAGATGGATGATACGAGAGCTGGCGGGGAGGAGAGGATTTTCGGTGGAGGACCCAGCGTGAGCAAAGGGTAGGAGGGCAAGTGTTTGTGGGTGTTGGGAGAATGATAAGTAGACAGTATGACTTACGAGAAGGAAAATGGTAGAGAAGAATTCATAAGACAATGACATGTAAAAATGAAAGTCTTAAAATATCACATTGGAGAAGGCAATGGCACCCCACTCCAGTGCTCTTGCCTGGAAAATCCCATGGACAGAGGAGCCTGGTAGGCTGCAGTCCATGGGGTCGCTAGGAGTCGGACATGACTGAGCGACTTCACTTTCACTTTTCCCTTTCATGCACTGGAGAAGGAAATGGCAACCCACTCCAGTGTTCTTGCCTGGAGAATCCCAGGGACGGCGGAGCCCGGTGGGCCCCCGTCTGTGGGGTTGCACAGAGTCAGACACGACTGAAGTGACTTAGCAGCAGCAGTAGCAGCAAAATATCACATAATTCCACATGTTAGAGATTAACAGAGAGTGCATATAAACACTTATTCAGTAAACACATGCTCTTGAATATTTATTATGTTTGCAATACTATACCAAATGTGGGCATAATTCATGAAATCCCAAGACAAACTAAATGCTGAGACTTCAGCCAGCCTTCATCTTTGATGACAGAAGCAGTCAAATTGACTTTCCAATTTATAGCCAACTTTTAGTTCAGTTGAGTGATTTCTTTAAACAGTCCTAGTACTAAACTCCTTCGAAGACACTGGATTTGGAAACAAGATTTTTATTAAGGGATCCCAGAAATGTGTGTAACAAAAGTCCTCTAGTTTTATAAGCATGCAGGTACTAACAGAGTTACCATGTCTAATGCTATGAGTTAGAGAATTTTGAGAGGAAATACATCTTTTCACTAAAGCCTTCCTGAAGTCCTCCTTCCGGTAAAGACATCAGAATGAAACTTAGGCCTCAAAAACGATATTTTAAAAAGTTAGTGGGTTTCAATACTCAAGTTTGAGGTTTACTAAGTTTCTTAAGTACGCTTTAATCTTTCTATAATCACCACCTGTTTTGTTCAGTTCTTATGACTGCCTACTCAGGGACACTGCTAATTCAAGTCATATTTATTTTAGCTTTAGTCAATATTTGACCTTTTTAGTAAATGTTATACTGTTGATATTATACTGCTTAAACATTTATTAAGCAGTGAAAGTTGAGTCTGTACCTCATTTAGTATTTATCTTTGAACAGACCAGGTACAGCACAGATAATCATAGAATTCAGAACTTATTTTATTCAGCTTGAACAAAAGTCATTCTGTGTGTTTGGAAGTGTATGCAACCAAAGCAGTTCAAAAAAGAGAAATAAGCCTGTACAAGAACCTGGAAGCCCATTTATTAGTGATTCCACTAACTCCGGCCCTTGTTGGAAGAAACTAGTTGATCTTAAAATTGCTAATTAATTTTCAATTAATCTTGAAGCAAATGCTGAGTATGTCAGTATACTCACAGCAATTCTGTACCTTGAACAGTTTCTCGTGTTCTACATTTCTTTTTTTCACCAGGTAAAATTCTGAAAATACAAAGTTCTTCCTCTCCTAGCCAGAGTGCGTCAGCCTCAGTGTGGCCAAAGCAGACTTGTAGAAGGTGAGAATGGAGAAGGGAGACTCCTTTCTTTGACACCAGTAAGTCTCACCAAGAAAAAGAGGAAGCCCATCATCTAGTGAATAGCCTGTGGATTTTGAACACAAGCACATTCATCCTCCAAATGTTTATGGAGCATCTCTTGTGTGCTACTGTGTGCCAGGCACTATGCCAGGAGCTGAGGCTGTGATGTCGAAGCAAACAGACCACGTTCCTGCTACCTTGAGGAGAGACAGAAAATAGGCAAATAAATAAGAAAAAATTCAGGTGTTGATTGTTTCAGGACATTTTTAATAAGATAATTTGGTAGATGATTGACTGGAGTCTCCTTTGGATTGATCATTGAAGAAGACCCCTCCGAGGTGGTGACAGCTAAGTCTAAAGGAAGAGAAGGATCCAGTCACAGGAAAAGCAGGGAGAAGAGCATGCCCAGGAAAGGACACAGTTATGCAAAGGCCCTGAGGCAGGAAGGAGTCTATCAGCGTCTAGGAATAGAAAGTCACATTTTCCCCCTAAATGTTCACAATGGTCATGTATTATTTTATAAAAAGGAAAGATACTATCCTGGAAAAAGTTCATACCCTTTAGCTTTTGTGGGCATCAATCTTAGTGAAACTGAATGAAGAAAAATCTTCTAGGCACACTGATATTCATAGTAGCATCATTAGCAATAGTAAAAACATAGAAACAACCTAAATGCCCAGGTCTAGTTCTGTGTTTCCGTAAATTGCAGCATATTCGCTTGTTGGGGGTTATATAAAATTTTGAGAAAAAGCTAAATGAAAGCAAGCAGAATATAAAATTGATGCTCTCAGCTATACAGAAGTTTAAAAGGGGAAAAAAGGAAATATAAAATGTTTCAAAATTGTGTTTGGGGAATTATTAGAATTGTTATATAGAATTCTATTACAATTATTGTTATAATTGTTTTTCTGTCTATTCTCTATTCTCCAAATGTCTTTTAATAAACATGAATTACTCTTATGATTTAAGAGAAACCTTCAAATAATATAGTCCTTTTTCTCCTCTCTGCTTTGGCTCCTGCAAAATGTTTTTCCCTTCCCATCCTCCACTTGAGCTTTTACTCAAGAGTGTAAACATGCATGGATTCTTCTATCTCACTGCAGTAGACATTTCTGTGGATACAAATATATATGAATGAACCACATACTATGTAAATTGGTAGCTTTGACTGCTGACTTATCCCATCAACTCAGAGATGGCACTAAACACTTAGCACCTGGATAATATATGAAAAGAAAAAGGCAGTGGTGGAAGGGGTGGGGAGAAAAGGTTGTGATATCCTGGTCAAGTGGAACTGCCCCGCAGGGAGGGGTACCAAAGATGGTGAAGCTAAGAGTTAGCCATGAAGCCCTGGGGGAGGACGGCTGTGGGTCTGAAAGCAGAACTGTAAGAAAACTAGGGTTTGGGTAATGTCATAGATCTGATTCCCTGACAAATAGAGATTTGCAGGCGGGTAATTTGTTGGTGCTATGTGTTGAATTGTGGTCCCTCCCCACAAAGAAGTTGAAATCTTAATCCCCCACACCTGCATATATGACCTCATTTGGAAATAGTCTTTGCAGACATAATTAGTTAAGGTGAGATCATACTGGATTAGGATGGGCCCTTAACTCAGTATGACTGGTGTCCTTATAAGAAGAAAAGTTGGACACAGACAGCAGGAGAGTATCATGATGTGACGGAGGCAGAGGTTGGAGTGATGCATCTACAAGGAACACCAAGGAATGCCAGCACCACAAGAGGCTGGGAACAGACAAGATTCTCCCCTAAAGCCTTCAGGATGGAGCATGGCACTGCTGACAACTTGACTTCAGATGTCTAACCTCCAGAACTGTAAGAGAATACATTTCTACTGTTTAAAGCTGCCTAGTTTGTGATATTTTTTATGGCAGGACAGCCTCAGGAAACAGATACAGTTGGGAAGACAGAGGGAGGGAGGCAGCACTGGGCAGTGGGAGACTTGAACTGTGACGCGGCTGCCAAAGTGACCTCAGCCCCTGGGAAGCTTTGGAGTTGGAAAGACCCTACAGAAACGTCTCAGATGGAGGCAGAGGGCCTTTGTGCCTCCAGCGTCCATTTGTCATTGGATTGACCCAGGAAGGGATGAAACCTCAGATCAGGCAATTTCCTTCCACAGAGGGTATCATCCTAGGGAGGGACTTGGCTGTGAGCCATTAGCTTCTACTTCCAGCAGCTGGGGCTTTGGGGCAGTGAGAGCCTCTGGGTTAAAGGGACAGCAGGGCAGGCACTACAGCACCCCTTACCTGTGGCTGTGTTATCTGAGTTTGGGAAATCTGGGGGCCCAGAGGTAAGGGTTTATTTCTCTAGGGACCAACTGATTCTGGAGAGAGAATTTCGAAGGTGGGGGAGAAGCAGGGTGAACAGAGAAGATGGGCAGGGCTCTGAGAGCTTGAAGAGACGTGAGATCTTTGCTGCAACCCCACAACTCAACGTCAGACTCTACCCAAAACCTAGGGGAAGTGCAGCCTCCCTGGATGGTGACCCTCTACCTAGAGAATGTATTAATAGAAGTCCTTTCTTACTGTTGGCTGAGATCAGGCTTCCTGTGATTCAGTTTTTCCCCCTTGCCAACCAAGCCTTTTTCACTCTGTCACCTACTTGTTCCCAGCAGACAGAAGATATGTTGAGCTTAATTTTTTTGTAGTTTTCTGTACAGCTCTTTCCAATTACACACATTCTCTCCCATCCCCTTTCCCAGATGCTGCTGAGGTTCACTGCTTGGGAGCACCAGGTAATGTGTCTCCCTTCCACCATCTGGCAGCTCTTCAAATATCAGAAGACAGTTAGTATGTCCTCCCTAAATCTTTTCTCCAGGCCAAATGTCCCCAGGACTGGATAAACTCTAGTTTCCTATCCAGCTATACAATTCATTACACTGGGCCATCCCTCGATCTTCTTTATATGCGCTTATTTCAAACATTCACCCGATCATCACACATTTATTAAGCATCAATTTGGGGACAGGAGCTTCACTAGGTTCTGAGGATTCACCAAGAAACAAGGAAACTTCCTGCTTTATACTCTAAAGCAGAAAAGACAGGGAAAAATCAACCACAGTTGAGTGCAGAGGTGAAGAGCTCAGGACATGTAGAGATGTACTGCCTAGATTCAAATTGCATCTCCATCACTTGCTAGCACTGTGTCTTCAAATTACTTAATCTCCTGACCCTAGTTCATTCATTCGTAAAAGGGATAGATATGATGCCTGCCTCATACCATTGTCATGAGGGATTAAGTGGACTCATACAGGACTGGAAAAGGTCAGTTTTCATTCCAATCCCAAAGAAAGGCAATGCCAAAGAATGCTCAAACTACTGCACAATTGCACTCATCTCACACACTAGTAAAGTAATGCTCAAAATTCTCCAAGCCAGGATTCAGCAATACGTGAACTGTGAACTTCCAGACGTTCAAGCTGGTTTTAGAAAAGGCGGAGGAACCAGAGATCAAATTGCCAACATCCACTGGATCATCAAAAAAGCAAGAGAGTTCTAGAAAAACATCTACCTCTGCTTTATTGACTATGCCAAAGCCTTTGACTGTGTGAATCAAAATAAACTGTGGAAAATTCTGAACGAGATGGGCATACGAGACCACCTGACCTGCCTCTTGAGAAACCTGTATGCAGGTCAGGAAGCAACAGTTAGAACTGGACATGGAACAACAGACTGGTTCCAAATAGGAAAAGGAGTACGTCAAGGCTGTATATTGTCACCTTGCTTATTTAACTTATATGCAGAGTACATCATGAGAAATCCTGGGCTGGAAGAAGCACAAGCTGGAATCAAGATTGTCGGGAGAAATATCAATAACCTCAGATATGTAGATGACACCACCCTTATGGCAGAAAGTGAAGAAGAACTAAAGAGCCTCTGGATGAAAGTGAGAGAGGAGAGTGAAAAAGTTGGCTTAAAGCTCAATATCCAGAAAACTAAGATCATGGCATCTAGTCCCATCACTTCATGGCAAATAGATGGGGAAACAGTGGAAGCAGTGGCTGACTTTATTTTTCTGGGCTCCAAAATCACTGCAGATGGTGATTGCAGCCATGAAATTAAAAGATGGTTACTCCTTGGAAGGAAAGTTATGACCAACCTAGACATATTAAAAAGCAAAGACATCACTTTGTCAACGAAGGTCCGCCTAGTTAAGGCTATGGTTTTTCCAGTGGTCATGTATGGATGTGAGAGTTGGAGTATAAAGAAAGCTGAGTGCTGAAGAATTGATGGTTTTGAACTGTGGTGTTGGAGAAGACTCTTGAGAGTTCCTTGGACTGCAAGGAGATCCAACCAGTCCATCCTAAAGGAGATCAGTCCTGGGTGTTCATTGGAAGGACTGATGCTGAAGCTGAAACTCCAATACTTTGGCCACCTGATGCGAAGAGCTGACTCATTTGAAAAGACCCTGATGCTGGGAAAGATTGAGGGCAGGAGGAAAAGGGAATGACAGAAGATGAGATGGTTGGATGGCATCACCAACTCAATGGACATGAGTTTGGGTGGACTCCGGGAGTTGGTGATGGACAGGGAAGCCTGGTGTGCTGAGGTCCATGGGGTCGCAAAGAGTCGGACACAACTGAGCAACTGAACTGAACTGAGTACATGTGACACTCTTAAAACAATGCTGGCCACATTGTAAGGGCTTAGTGCATATGACCCATGGTTATTGCCATGATTGCTACTGAAGTAAAGATTCTACGGGAAAGAGAGGCATCGAGGATGATGTTCAAGGTTCTGCCTGTTCCACTGATGGAGGGTAGAATGTTTACTGAGATAGGAGGAGGAGCAGGCCTGGGATAAGGTGTTGTGCTTAGCTTTGCACATCTTAGGTTTGAGGGAATGATGGGACATTCAAAAATGTTGTCAGAAGACAACAGATGTACATTTCTGCAGCTCAATTCACAGGCGTAGGTTGTAAACTTTCATAACCTCTTAGTATCCTAACACCCTCTCCTGAATTCTCTCCATGTTCTCAGCCTCCAGAAACAAGGTGTTCAGAGTGGGATGCAGTCCTTCAGATGCGGTCAGAGCAGCTGGGGGCCCCTAAGTGTCTAGGCATGAAGGGCAGTTCTCATGTGTGGTCAGAGAGAGCAAGCCCCTCCCTTTGTCAGTGCTGTGCTGGGTGCCAGGCACATGAGAATTGTAACTCACACTTCTGCCCCCAGAGAGCTGGCTGCCAGCACATCGGTCATTCCTGAGGTGGGTACAGAGCTCTGTCCTTAAATGTCCTTTGTTTTTTTAAGATCTTGATTTAATTTCCATTAGGAGCCCCCATTCTACTGGGTGGCAGAAACTCCACTTCAGTCAGTTTGGGTTTCCTCTGCCCCATTTCTGAGGCTGTCTGTCTAGGCTTCAGGGAGTCTCCAGGGGTACCCAGGAGGAGGTCTTGGAACCTGGCCATCATGTTTGCATTCCTCCACCGAGATGGCTGTTAACCTCTCCTGCTTCTAGGTTAAGGGTCCACAGGGCACCTGCTGACTGTTCTTCTGGCCCTCTCCTCCCACTGGGCTCCTAAAGCCTAGGACTCAAACTCTCTCTCTCCTTCTCCTTCCCTACCTCCTTTTCTCCATCCTTCACTCCCCCCAACCCCTTCTCCACACCTCTCTGAGATGGTCATGGGGAAAGGCTGGGAGGTCAGCCAAGACACTGTTTAGCTAACACACCACAAAGCCGTTTCCATCACAGGTCCTCCTAGGAAGCCTGAGCTCCAGGGAGGCACAGGATGCAGAGGGGTCATTTATCAGAGACCCACACTGTCTATCCACTCATTGATTCCTCTCTAAAACAACTCCTCCAAATAAAAGTGCTATAAAATAAAGACATTCTTACTATTTCCAAATATTATCATACCTTCCAGTCCACTCCATCTCTCCCCCGTGAAGGCAGCCACCACCCACAAGGCTAGACTCTACAACCTGTTGATCCCCATGGTTTTAACCTGATGTTCTCTCCCCATGGCCAGACTTGTGGCTCCATCATTTTTCTTCCATTCTAATTAGAACTTCACTCAGTCAACCTCACTGTGGCTCAGTCAAATCCCCACCTCCAGTATCTCCTGGTGTTTGAGGCAGGAGAGTGAGGTGATCAAAACCAGAGGCAGGCAGGCAGGTCAGAGAATGTTGGCTGTAACTGTAATCTAGGCAAGATGTGATGAAGGCTTCAACTTAGGCAGGGCCAGTGGTATTAAATCCCCCTCCTTTGAGGGATGCCAAGGACATACCAGGCACCTGGCTAGAAGGTTTAGTGCCACAATCCAATCAAGGCTGAGAGATCATGAGAATCACAAAAGCAGGAAGCAGGTCAAGAGGGATTCTGAAAGTATAATATAGATGCTCCTGGTGGTTTTTGGTAAGATCCTCCAGCAGGCCAGGGAGGTGTAACAATTATTAATACATTTAGAGGGACAATAGGGGACAGTCAAGGGAATGGAGAGAGTGCAGGAGAGAGAGATTTATCTACAGAAATCAGTAACCAGCTAGTGTGGAGAACAAAGAACTGACAAACCCAAATTTCACATTGTAGGGAAGGAAAGACTTTCCTCTAGCCTCTATGTTCAGGGACTGGGACCTGCAAATTAAACTGACAGAAGACTAGATTAACAGGAGAAAAGGTATAGAAATTTTATTTGATGTTAATATTTTAATTTTTTTTTATGTGCACAGGAGGCCTTAATAGACAAGAAGTGAAGACCCAGAATGGCAGGTAGACCCAGGGAGGCCCAGTTTCTGTCTTGGAACCTGGGTAAGAAGTGGTGGCATTCACTAATGCAGATGACAAAGGAAGTGATTAGAAACTGGGAAAAGGTGAGCTCATAGGAGGTGTAGTATGAGAGGTGGGAGTGAGAGCTAGAATCATGAAAGACAGAGTTTCGAGAGTGTGGTGCTGAAGGGGTACTGGGGGAGCAGCCAGAGAAACAGCAAGGTCCAGAATGTGGTCATGATATTGAAAAAGACAAAACTCCTTAGAAAGAACAGGCTCAGGACATGAGAGCTGCAGGTGTCAGATGGGCCGTCCACAGGGACACGGACACATTGTGTGAGGTGTGAGGCCAGCCTTCCTGGCATGGATGCTCACCCCTCTGTCACTCACTACATGGTGTATCAGCCATCCCTCCCCACCTTTGTCAGCTGAACAATCTGTGAACATTCTTTTTACATGACTCTTCAAGTTGCTGATAGAAATACTAAACAGGCCAGAGCTGAGTACTTCCCTTGAACGTGCTTGGGGAGTTCCAAATATGCTTTCAGAGTTATGAAGGATTTTGTTTTATGAAGTTAGGAAGAAATTAATGTTCTATGTATTCAGCTGACTAATACCTCACCTCCACTTACCTTCCCATGACAGCTGGATCATAAACCATGGCAGAGAGAGGAGGGTGAGCTATTTATCTTGTGGCTTATTTCCCAGATTTTCTCCTGTATTGGTAAGTCAGATCTCCTGGAAGCTACTGAGTTCAGGTCCCATAGATAATCAAAGGCTGTACTTCTCTCAATAAAATAGGTGCAAAATGCAAAAAGGCTCTTGGGCTTTCTAGCAGTGATGCATTTTCTGTTGCACCTGATCCTGATAAATTTCATATTCAAGGCTAGGATGGATGGGAGTGGGGGCAGGAAGGTAGAACAAGGGACTGCTACTGGTGGCGAACAGCCTAGAATGAAGACAAATTGAGTCACATAGCTGGATTCTCGCCTAGGCCCTGGCCTGAGCTCTGGGAACTGGGCAGGTCACTGAGCTTCGGTTTCCTCTCCGCTAAGGAGGGATCATGTTAGTTTACTATGCTGGGCTTCGTAGGTTATTGTGGCAATAAAGGTGGGACAATGGGCTGGAAAGAGCTTTGTAAACTCTTAGCCATGAGAGATATGAAGTGAAAGTCGCTCAGTCATGTCCAACTCTTTGTAACCCCATGGACTATACAGTTGGTGGAATTCTCCATGCCAGAATACAGGATGGGGTAGCCATTCCCATATGCCTTGTCTTTATTATGAAGAACTGCTGGACCTGCGTTTCAAATCTTCATCAAGTCTTGGTTGCCATTAACTCTTTGACCATCACTATGGACAATCTTTCCCCTCAGCAAGATCTTTTGAAACCACAGATTGTCTGAAGAACTGATTGATTCCATTTTCAGAGAAAAGCTTCTCCTGCCAATCTAACCTAAACCCAGGCCACCCTAGGCTCATCTTAGCACCAGGTGGAGGAGAAGAAATCTGAGTATAAAACATCTTTTTTTTTTTTTTTCCTTTTTGGCTGTGCTGCGCAGCATATGAAATCTTAGCTCTCTGACCAGGATCGAACCCATACTCCCTGCAGCAGAGTCTTAACCATTGGACAGCCTGGGAACTCCCTGACTGTAAAACATCTCAAAGAGTAGTTTTAAACTTCCTGATGGCAGGGGGTGTGTAGCCTGGGAAGAGGGGAAGACTCCATCAGAAACATTCTCAAATCCTCATTAGACAACACTCTCACCAAGGCCTGTCATTCTCACTCGCATTTTTCATTCTTAACATGGATAATTTTCAGATGCTTCTCTCCACCCATAACCTAAACAGTGTAGCAGGTCAGCTTCACGGGTACATTAGAGGAAATGCTGCGAATATGTAATTTTTTTTCAGATGACACAGTTTTCCAGGTCATGGCTGCCTCTACCTTGAAGCTATGTATGTGTTGTGTCAGACTCAGGACAGTAGCAAGAGGAGAGATAAAAATCTTCAAGGATCCACCTCCTACTCTCATCCAGCTCCTGGGCAGAGCCTGCTAACCCAGGGGGCTGCCTGCTCTCAGAAGCTGGAGTCCCTGGGTGGGTGGGTGGCTCTATGCCATGGAGCACTCCCTTCCTTCTCTCCCCATAACAGCCACTGCTCCACAAGTTTGAGTCCCCAGGCAGGCAAGTGGCTCATAAATTGTTCAGTAAAGGGTAGCTGTTAAGATTACTAATAGCATGCTATGTGCTGTGGGCTAGTTAAGGGAAATATGACCCAACTCACATTCCAGACAGTTAAGATCTATCCATTCTGGTGAATAGTGTTTCTTAGGTTCTAATATGGGCTTCCCTTGTGACTCAGCTGGTAAAGAATCCACCTGCAATGTGAGAGACCTGGGTTCGATCCCTGGGTTTGGAAGACCCCCCTGGAGAAGGGAAAGGCTACTTTCCCTGGGTTGGGAAGATCCCTTGGAGAAGGAAAAGGCTAAAGTTCTAATACAGGACCTTAAATCTGACAAGGCCTTGGGAAAACAAAGGTCTGGTCCTCTGCCTTTCAGCAGAAAGAATATCTCTAATTTGCATATGAAGGCTTTGAGGCTTGGACAGGTTGTCATTTTCCCAAGGTCATACATTTGTCTGGGGCAAGAACCAGATCTTCCTCTGGCCTGTGGTTCTCCTTAAGACAACGCTCATGTGTATTCCCCAGAAAGTAGCATTTGCCTTCTAAGTGTTAAGTACAACACTAACACTGTGAACATGGATAATTCTATTGTTCCTACTCCCTTAAGATATCTGGGTCATCTCAGACTGAAGCTAATCAAACCCCTGGAGCTGTGTCTCCAAACCAGAAGGCAAGGGGCTGAAGTAGATGCCTCTCCCAAGGAGGCCAGATGGGACTTCAAGAGGGAGGGAAGAAAATGTGATAAACAACATAACAGCCACGTGACAACACCAGAAAGATCTTGAACATATTAACAACACTTTCTTTAAAAAAAAAAGGGGAGGGGGTGCAGCGGCAAGGTGGGAAAAGGAAGAAGCAATATGTGGCTTCAAGGAATGCAAATACAGAGACGTATTGACTAAAGACATGTGGGTAGCTGCTCGAAGTTAGTGTGAAAGAAATGACCTGATCAGGTTAGACTCCACCAGTACAAGAAATTAGAGAAGATGAAGATCTTTTCTCCCTTCCTTCCTTTTGGTCTCCCTGGCTCTCAGGCAGGGCTCTCTCTCTCTCTCTCTCTCTCTCTCTCTCTCTCTCACACACACACACACACTCGAGGGGAGTAAATATTGTGAATGCAGCACAAACCACCACATCAAAGCTCATAATTATCCTATTTCAAGGTTCCACCAACTGCAGTACTTGAGATGATTTATTTGAAGAGCTTTTCAAATGCTACAAGCTACAAAAGTCTCTGGACATTTCTATTTCTCGCCTTTAAACTCAGTTGAAAAGTCCCTTTCTCCTTCCCCTAGCTCCCTGAGATGAAAGTCTGTGATTTCATTAGCCGCTCGGAGATGGTGAACAGTGCAGTGCTGTTCTGCTGACCAGCAGCTTAAATCCACCAGCTGGACTCTTGGTGGTGAAAACACTGCCTCAGAGACCTGCCTTTGTGGTGGCTCTGAAAAATTCAGATCAGTGTTGGCCACACTTCCCTTGACCCTCTAATGGCATGATTCTTCCCACACTTTCTCAGATCCATCTTTTTGTTTTCTTTTAGTTAGTAGACATTTTTCTTAAAAAGTTCAGGTTTATAGAAAAATTGAGCAGAAAGTACAGGGTTCCCATATCCTCCTTCCCCCATCCCAATTCCCCTATCATTAACATCTTGCATTAAGTGCACATTGGTTACAGTTGATGAGCCAATACTGACATTATTAACTAAAGTCCACAGTCTACATTAGGATTGACTCTTTGCATTGTACATCCTATGGGTTTGAACAAATGAATAATGTCATATATCCAGTGTTTCAATATCACACAGTACTTTCACTGCCGTAAAAATCCCCTAAGCTCTACCTAGTCATCACGTCCTCACTACAACCCCTGCCAACCACTAATCTTTTTATTATCTCCATAATTTTGCCTGTTCCAGAATGTTACATACCTGGAGTCATACAGTATGTATGCATTTCAGATTGGCTTCTTTCACCTGGCAATATACATTTAAGGTTCCTCCATGTCTTTTCACAGCTTGATAGCTCATTTCTTTTAGCACTGAATGATATTCTATTGTGTATGTCTCACAGTTTATGTATTCACCTACAGAAAAACATCTTGTCGCTTCTGAATTTTGGCAATTATGAATAAAGCTGCTAAACATCTGTGAGCATGCATTTGTGTGAACATAATTTTTTAACTCCTTTGGGTAAATACAAAGGAGCATAATTTACTGGATTATGTGGTAAGAGTATATTTGGTTTTGGAAGAAATTGTCAAGCTATCTTCCAAAGTGGCTTTACCATTTTGCATTCCCACCAGCAATGAGTAAGAGATCCTACACATCCTTGCCAGCATTTGGTATTGTCACTGTTTTGGATTTTAATCATTCTTTTATGTGTGCAGTGGTATCTTATTTTAATATGCAACTCCCTAAGGATATTTTCATATACTCATTTGCTAGCTGTACATCTTCTCTGGGGAAGTGTCTGCGCTAATCTTTTACCCCCTTTTCAGTTGGTTGTTTGTTTCCTTATCGCTGAGTTTTAAAAGTTCTTTATATAGTTTAGATACCAGTCCTTTATCAGACATGTCTTTTCCAAGTATTTTCTCCCAGCCTGTAGTTTGTCCTTTTGTTCTACTAAAGATCCATCAATTTTTGTAAACCAATATATTTTCTATCCTTTTCTTCTCTGTTTCCTTGGCAAAGTCTTCTGTTTGTCTGAAAACTAGAGAAAAGAACAGTTTTATACCAAAATTCCCAAGGTCCTAGGAAGGAAGTCAAACAAACCCAAGAGTCCTGAAACAACTTGACAATCTGAGTCCTAAGGAGAATTGACTCCTAACAGCTACAGCACTGGGCCCAGGAGGTAAAACCTGCTCCCGCCTTCGTGGAGCCTAGAATGGGGCACTGTAAAAGAATCTGGCTGCTGTTTGCAGATTTTTAACTCCCAGAGAGAGAGGGAGCTCTGACGAGCACGTGACTAGTTGGCCCCATCAACCCATGAACACTGCGTACAGAAAGAATTAATAAATCAAATCTAAGAGAGTTAAAATGTCCATTGACAGATGAATGGATGAAGAAGATGTGGTACATAGATACAGCCATAAAAAGGAACAAAACTGGGTCATTTCCAGAGACATGGATGGACCTAGAATCTGTCATACAGAGTGAAGTAAGTCAGAAATAGAAAAGCAAATATGGTATATTAACACATAGATGTGGAATTAGAAAAATGTTACAGATGAACCTATTTGCAGGGCAGGAATAGAGATGCAGATGTAGAGAAAGGATGCAAGGACACGGGGTAAGGGAGGGTGGAATGAATTGGGAGATTGGGGTTGACATATATATACATTATCATGTGTAAAATAGATAGCTAGTGGGAACCGGCTGTATAGCACAGGGAGCTCAGCTCTGTGCTCTGTGATGACCTGGGCGGTGGGGTGGGGGTAGGGATGTGAGGTCCAAGAGGGAGGGGATATATTCCCTGTGGCTGATTCACTTCATTGTACAGTAGAAACCAATACAACATTGTAAAGCAACTATACCCCCCAATTAAAAAAAAAAGAGGATACAGTTGCATATTAATGATAAGCTCATTATTTTCCACAGTGGTTCAGCTCTGGACTCTGTCAAAGAAATTGATGGTATTATCTAATGTAACCCAAACCACAGGAAGGAGTGCCACAGACAGGATCACACATGCACCTATGCAGGAGGGTGCAGAGAGACCAAGAAAATAATCTAAATAACAGAAAAGCCCAAGAGTGGTGATTCCAAAGAGAAGCCTGAAGTGTCTTCTCTAAACTGTTACAGTCTTACTTTTGCCCTGATTACTCTGTGGAAACAGGATGAACTAGTTGGATAGCTTTTACCCATTTGTTGTTGAATTGTTGTTTTTTTTTTTTCCACTGTTGCCAAACACAAGTCCCAGGAATTGTGTTTGATCTCTTACTCTCTGCCTTTTCCAGGCCCTGTCCATTAGGCTCCATGGAATGGAAATTAAAAAAAAAAATCCTTGTACAGTTTATCAAGAGGGACCTATAAAATCAGCTGTAATGGATCCAGTCTCACTTGGCAATGGGCTGGGCAAGAAAGGCCAAGAAGATTTACCTAAAAGGTGAACTGTCCCCTACATGCATATTTCAAAATAAAATTAAACTATAAAATAAATGTTGGGGAGTTTAAAATATTCTATTTCTTATAATGACAACATCAATACATTTTTGTTTATCAAGTAATATATCCTTTCTAAAATCTCTTTCTCTCTCTGCTGAAGCTGCCGGTGACCTCAACAGGGACTGCATAGGTGACCTGAATGATCTTGTATTGAAAGGGCCCAGCTTCACCCTGGGCTCCACTGGACAAATACCCCAAGCTCAAGAATGGGCCAGCCCAGTCCTGGGGTTATCAAAGAGTGCTGAAGAAGATGGCTATTGACAGACAGCATTAATTCTTAGCTATTTTTTATGGCTTGCCCCACCTTTTCTATCACCAACTAGGTCAACAAGTTGTGGTGACATAGTGTTTAATATGATGGTTGCTAAGGAAGGAAGGGTATCTCAAAACCCTGTAGGGTTTTCTTTGCCTGTTACGAGACATTTCTTCCAGGTGGCTGACAATAAAACATTTATATCTACATATTAATAATAAATACTACTGAATTGTCACATGTTCTGGCTTCTTTGCCATTTGACCAGTGATAGGTGAAATTTTACATACTTTTTTTTTTTTTGGCTGTCCTGCACAGCTTGTGGGATCTCAGTTCCCCAACCAGGGATTGAACCCGAGCCATGGCAGTGAAAGCCTGGAATTTGGCCACTAAGGAACTCCCAGTAAAATGTGAAATTTTAAAAAGATCAATTTTTAAACACTTTCAGGATTGGGAAATACTAATTTTCTACTCAACCTTGAGATTGTAATTTCTTTTTTCTGGCAAGGTTTAACCTTTAAATTGGTTTTAAAATTAATCTGATGTTGCTTTTTTCTCTTCCTTCTCTGATCCTATTCATAATTCTCACAGTGGAGGCTGACAATTTCTTATCTTGGGAACCATGAGCCACTCACGTTCCAGGCCTCTCAGCCATCCCAGGTGGGGAACAAAGCATGGCTCTCTCTTCCTGCAGAGAATTTGAAGATGAAATGCAGTTCATATTAGCACAAGAGAAGCGGGTATTCCTTTTCCTGGAGATCCTTTCAGAAATAATTCTCTTGCCTAACAAACAGGTTGGCTTGGGCACTGCCCTGACTAAATTCTGAGCAAGACAAGTTAGGAGACTTCTTTCTGCTGATGGATCCTTTACTGGTAATTACGGGCAGTTTGGATTAAATTCAGAAAGCAAGGTGACTCCCCCATCACAGATGGCCAACCCCATATCACTCACCTCATGGAAAAACCCTTCAGCTTATTCTCTCCAAGGTAATAGAATATATCCATTACTACCACTAGCATCACTGAAGAGGGGATCAATTCTACCCAAAATTCTAGGGCAAAATAATCGGGCTTAGCATAAGATGAAGAATCTAATTTTTACTTTTATCAATGTGCTTACTAAAATTCTGGTTGTTGTGACAAAGTAATTACGTAGTAGAAGAGCTATTTATTACAGTCTAATAAAGTTGCAGCAGGGAGTTGATCCCCCAATGTTATGGGGTCAAGAATTACAAGTTGAAGCAAAAAATATAAATAAATGTCTCACTGCTCTTACATAGTTTGTATATACTAAAATTAATGGCTGGGACCTGGTGGTGCAATTAATTTTGATATCAGGCCCAGTGTAGAGCATGGTAAATAGTACAGACAGATGGCCAGAGCATAGTGCTCAGACACATCTCTTAGCTAACTTCCCCCAAATCTGGAATGTAACTGAATGATGCAAAAGCGTCCACCACACCTGTGCTTAGAGGATAAAGGGGTTCTTTTTCAGGGTGAGGAATTTAAGGGACTGCTAAACACATGTAAATTCCACCCTAAATACCGAGACTGGCTAATCACTGCATCGAAGGTGAGAATTTGGGCAATCATTCAAAGGAAGGCTTACAGTTCCTAGAACAGAGATAATGTTTCAAAACAACCACAGATCCCACAAGCTCAAAATGTAATTTTGTATAAAATCTAATTTATGCCTAAAATGTTGACTCTTTTCTCCTGTATTTGTGTTTTCACAAGGATTCTGTAGCTGTTCAATTTCAGTTCTGAGATCATTTTCAACAGGCTTTTTTATTGTCCCCTAGTACTGCATCAAAGCAACTGAAACTCTGTATTTAATTTTAAGAAAGCATTCTAAAATGTCCAAGTTCTTAAGCCCCAAAGGAGAGGGAGGCAAAGCTAAGCCCTTCACAAACAGTAACAGAAATGATCTCATTAAGCATTACTGTCCAAACACGTCCGCTCTTCAAACAGACCAGGTACTGAAAGATTGAATAGAGGTGCTGGTTTCTATTTTATCTCCACCTAAAGGTTTCTCTCTTAACTGAAACTGAAGCTTATGTGCTTCACAGAGTTCACTTGTTTTAGAAGGAAAGAAAAACATTCCAAAGAAATTACTCTAAAAACTAAAAATTATAGCTTAAATAATGCTATTGCCATTGGTCATATAGCCTGAAATACAAAATCGGCAACACAAAAAGACTCTTTAAGTGTTCACACTGATTTTTTCCCCCTAACTTTGGTTTCCCTGCTGTACCCACTCCACCCCCACACTTCCCCCATCATTTACAGCAGCACAAGCACTCTCTGTTCACAGCAGTTGTTTTAAGTGAAAGCAAACCTCTGTGCCACTTAACCCATTAGGAGCTAGTTGGTAACCTGTGAACGATTCAATTCAACAGATATTTTTGTGCATCTATTGGATGCTTAGGATACATCAGTGAAATAATCATAAAGAATCTCTACCCTTGGGGAGCTTATATTCCAGTGGGATAGACAAACAGTAAACATTGTAAACAGTAACTATTTGGTATGTCTGAAGGTATTGAATAGGTATTGGACAGGGTAGGCGTCATTAAGGAGTTGGCGGGGGGTGGGGGTAGTGTCGCAGAGTAGACTTCACATCCCAGGGAAAAGTCTTCTAGGCTGAGAGAAGCTGGAGTGGACGCTGAGAGGCTGGAGCAAAGCTGGAATAGTTGAATGTCCAGTGTGGCTGAAGTAGGGTGAACAGAGGTCGAAGGAGAGTTTATTAGAGAAGGATGGCCAAATGTGTCATCCCAAAATATGCCTCTTCAGTGTAAGGATTATTTTGAGAAACAGCAAACACAGGAGAAGCTCAGAAAACAGAGTAGAAGTTCCCCTTACATAAGGGAAATTTATATTTAGAAAGAAAATTGCCCTGTGTAAGGGTATCTCCCTCTCTGTACCAGGAAGAGAGTAGGTGAAAGTTGCTCAGTCGTGTCTGACTCTTTGCAACCCTGTGGACTATACAGTCCGTGGAATTCTCCAGGCCAGAATACTGGAGTGGGTAGTCGTTCCCTTCTCCAGGGAACCTTCCAACCCAGGGATCAAACCCAGGTCTCCCACATTGCAGGTGGATTCTTTAACAGCTGAGCCACCAGGGAAGCGTACCAGGAAGAGAAGTTTCACTAAATCACAAGAGACTCTTGTCACTGGAAGGCCCTACTTAAAACTGTACAACAGACCTTACCCTGTTTACCATGCTTTCCCTGGTAACTTCCTCATAACCAGTATCTCCACTGTTATTGTCCAGTCACTAATTCACATCCAACTGTTTGCAATCCCGTGGACTGGAGTACGCCAGGCTTCCCTGTCCTTCACCACCTCCCTGAGTTCACTCAGATGTCTGTCCATTGAGTTGGTGATGGTGTTTAAGCTGGAGTTCTAAGTCACCACACGGGGTTCCTCACTTTACCCTGGGTGTTTGTCCTATGCATCCATGAAGCAGACATGTTAATAAACTTCTGTTTCTTTCTCTCTTGTTAATCTGTCTTCTGTTATAGGGACCTTAGCTAAGAACTAAGAAATAGAAGGAAATTTTTTTTTCCTCCCCCACATGAAAACTCTGACTTCTCCTTCTCAAAGGAGACAAGACAGTCTTAGAAAGGTACGCATCTCACAGCAGAGCCTCGACCCCCAGAGCACTTGTCCCATGTCTTCCAACATCAGAAGATGAAGCATGGTTTAATTTTCCTAATGTGCATAAGTCATCCTGCAAATCTCCATTTATTGGTGTCTTTCATCCTTAACATTTAACTTGGAAATGCTTTCTAGAGATAGCTCTTTCTTTTTATTTGCAGAAAAGATCTTTATTTTGGAACTTCTTACTCTCAGATGAACATTGTAAACTTTACCTTTCTGCTGGCTACACAATTGTTGCCTCTCTGAAAAATGTTGTTTACTTTCAGTTGAGACATAAAACTTTTTTCCAGGCATACTTTCACCTCAATTGTGAACTTTACTAACTAAGACATTTCATCTCTTTCCAATTCTCAGTCTCCAACCTTCCACCTTCCACTCCCACTCTTACTCCTCAGCCCTCTTTTCTGTGCTGTTTTAGAAGGGCAATTACCTCCCTATTATTCAGAGATGGGTGATCCATCTTGTGGTTTCATTTATACCCTTTGCTCATTAACTTCTTTTCCTATTTTAGTCATTTCAAATTATTATTACTAGAGAAAAGCTGGAGATAATTTTACAACACACACTTTCCCTACATGTTATACGGAGAATGTCATTACTTCACCAAATTTTATTTTGCTCTTACTGGGCATTGGGAAACTATGTTTTTCAGCTTACCTTTCTGTTCTTTGGGGCCATGTGGCTCAATGCTGGTCAGTGGGGGATGGGTGGAAGTGACATAAACCACTTCCAGGTCTGAATATTAACAATATATTAGGAAGACCTGCATCCTCTCTTCCCTTTCTTCAGTAATCTTGAAGGCTACATGCTCAGGCTATATCACAAGATGATGAAAATACAGACTTCATGGTTTTCAGAAGGAGGAGAAACTTCACTGACCTATATCTGAATCCACTTTGGTTGTGCTAAGCCACTGAGTTTCAGAGACTGGGTTTCTATAACAATCCAGGGTATTCTATCACCATATTCTATCTTATTCAATTATTGTTTCACTCTCCCATCTCTCCCCCAAATATTTCACAGATCGGGGAACCAGAGCTCAGTGATGCCTGTAGTCTGCATAAGCTAACATAGCTAATAAATGAGGCAGCCAGCCCCTGGGCCTCTCTACACCAAAGCCAGCCTGTTTCTGGGGTTCTCAGTGTACACTTTCTGTTCTTTGTCATGTAGGAAAGGACAAAAAATCTTTTCCCCTCTACTCTACTCAGATCTCTGGGTGGGGCACTGCAACTTAGACTGACAAAAGACAGACTGACTAGAGGAAGAGAACACAGAAGTTTATTAACACTTGTGCGTACAAATGGGAGGAACCCGAAGATGAGGAACTCAAAGAGGTGGTTAGAACTTGGGCTTATATAACATCTTAGCAAAAGAATAGAACATGTTTAGAGTTGTGACAAGACAAAGGAAAAGGACTTTGAGTTTCTAGGGCAGCAGATTGTAAGAAGGCAAACATATGGGGAAACTAATGAAAGATAAGTGTCAGTTAGTCAAGTTTATTGTATAGATTCCTCTGGTGCCACTGCTGGGCTAGTAAGGGTCTAGAGTTATCTCCAGTAGTAATCTTCTGTTCTTCCTGGTAGACAGGGAAGTGAGACAACTTTACAAAAGTCCTGCTTTTAGGTAAATAGAGGGAGGACAGAGAGCTTTTCTTGTATCAGTCTTCTCTCAATTGCCTTTTGCTCAAAATAGCCCTTGTTCCAGAGTGGTACATTTGGAGGTGGCATATTCTGCAGCCTTCTGTAGTGATCTACAACTCTTTTTGGGTTGTTCATCCCAAAGCATCTTACACTTAATCTCTTCAGAATGGTCATTTGTTCCTAACCACCATTAGTCTATTAAAAAGCAAGGGAAAAGGGAACAGACACACTGTAGCTGTGGCCTGCTGAGGAATGATGGCAGACCTTTCTGATGTTTAGCTTATGCAAACAAAACAGCCACATGTTTCATGCTTCCAACCAATAAGGTGAAGCAAACAAAAAGTCTTGCATCACAACAGATGCTATTTATAAGGTAGGGCCAAAGCAAATGTTACCAGGTACTATGAAAAGGGGCTGAAGCAGATCACTGTAATTCAGCATTCTCCTGTGCCACGTGGTATGGAACCTTTACACCATCTAGTCATTTTGCAGCCACATTGACATTTATAAATAATGATACCTCCCAAAAGACATGCAAACATAATTCTACATTTATGGGTATGTGTGTATATGCCCAGACTTCAGAGATAACTCTGCAAATGTTCAGAATTTGAGCCAACTCTGTGAGATGGAGGACAGGGGAGCCTGGTGTGCTACAGTCCATGAGGTTGCAAGGAGTCGGACACAGTTTGGAGAGTGAACAACAAAAACTGCAAACATCCTTACATCTTGCTTCCTCTCTCTGTCAATGGCACCAGCACCTACCCGGTTATCAGAACCAGGAATCCAAGTGTCATCCCTGAGTCACCCATTTTCTTCACCCAACATCAACTCCAATCATTCTTCTTCATCCCCGACTTCAGTCCATCTTCAGTGTTGCTTCATCTCTTACCTGAATTAATGGAGAAGCCTCATAACTGGTCTGCCAGCTTCCACTTGAAATCTCCATTAGCCCAATCTCCTCAGCAAAAGTGACCTGAAAAAACAAACAAGCCATAAACCAGATCATTTCATCCCTCCACCTAAATCTTTAAAATGATTTCTTATTGTGCTTAGAATAGAATCTGAACTCTTCTCTATAGCCTCCAAGATTCTGTATGACCTGGGTCCTCACCCTGATATCTCTGGCCTCATCTCACAGAGGTCTCCCCACTCCCCACTCTCTAATCACTGTCCTTCCAACAGCTCCGCCTCACCTTTGCCTTGGGATTTGCATTGTCTCTGCCTGGAAAGCTTTTGATGTTTAGACATCACCTCACCAGGGAAGCCACACTGACCACCTACATGAAGAAGGTCCCTCCCCCAGTACTCTCTATTACGGCTTTCAGTCTCTTCAGAAAACCCATCACAGTCTGCAGTAATCTTAGCCATATTGTGTCTTCTTGCCTGTTTTCCCCCCAGAACATTATGTCATTAAAGATAAAATAATAAGATAATATTTTCTTTGTGCCAAGCACTGTCTTAAGTGTTTCATATATGCAAGCACAGCCTGACAAATATCTCTCCAAAACATTTTTTTTTTAATATACAAACTTCATAGAATGTATGTATCTCTCAATACAGAATTTGTCTGTTTTAAGCTGGTATAAAATTTTATATTTACATCTCCAAAAATGTAATATATTTTAGCAAAACAACGTGGTGGAATGTTTTCCAGTTACCATCCAAAGTCAAGCAGTAGAACAGCAGGAAAGGTTGTAGACCTTTTGAAAAGCACAGCAAGCATCCACAAAGGGGAGGTAGTCTTTGGACATTGCTGATGCTTCCAGTGACCTCAGAGCATCATGCTCAGAATGAGTCATGCTCTGTCACTGGTGCTGGTCCTGAATGCATTTACCAGTGCTTTCCCTACTGAGCCCATGTTTTTTGCCCAGAGCTGTACAATGAGTGCTTCCCCAGTGGCTCCCCGGTAAAGAATCCACCTGCAATGCGGAAAAGGTGGGTTCAATCCCTGGATCAGGAAGATCCTCTGGAGAAGGAAATGGCAACCCACTCCAATATTCTTGCCTGAGAAATCCCATAGACAGAGGAGCCTGGCAGGCTACAGTCCATGGGGTCACAAAAGAGTCACATATGACTTAGCAACTAAACAAAAACAATATACAAAGAGTACCAGAAAAGCTGAGAAAGTTTGAAGAGAATGGTGGGTAAGGAATTAAAGGAATAAAAATAGTACTTAGAATGGAAGAGATGCTACTATACATAAAGCAACTGTTTTAACTTTCTGGTGATCAACGCTTTAAACATTTTGCTCCCTAATGTGACCATTGTTAATAATACCTAAGTGTGTCAAGGTGAAAAAACATTTTCTGTACTCTCTTAGGTGGCGTGTGTGTGTGTGTGTTTGCGCGCAGGCTCAGTTGCTCAGTCATGTCCAGCCTTTGTGACCCCATGGACTATAGCCCACCAGGTTCCTCTGTCCATGTGACTTCCCAGGCCAGAATACTGGAGTGGATTGCTATTTCTTGCTCCAGGGGATCTTCCTGACCCAGGGGATCTTTGAATCTCTTGAATTTCTTCAAGGGAATTTCTTGAATCTCCTGCATTGGCAGGTGTTCTCTAGGGACCTGCAAATTAAACTAACAAAAGACAGATTAGTGAGAAAAGACAGATTTTTATACATGTAAATGTGTGGGAGTTCACAGAAAAATGTGACTCAGGAGGTGGTTAGAATAGTTTGCATGCTTGCTCAATCGCTTCAGTGGTGTGTGACTCTTTGCAACCCCATGGACCGTAGCCCACCAGGCTCCTCAGTCCATATGATTCTCCAGGCAAGAATACTGGAGTGGGTTGCCATGCCCTCCTCCAGGGAATCTTCCCAATCCAGAGATCCAACTCTGTGTCTCCTGCATGGCAGGCAGATTCTTTACTGCTGAGCCTCCCCCCAGGGAAGGCCCACATCTATCTAGTGCACCCACAGATCCCAATGCCTGACAGGGCTCAGCTCAGAGTAGATGATCAATTATTTGTCCCCAGTCAATGAATTTACAGATCGAAGGAAGCCTGAATGTGTCACCCCAAAATATGCCTTTTTAAAAATGTGCCTCTTTGACATCAAATTAGTTTGAGCTGAAGACATTTGTTGTTTGATCAGTTAGTTGCTCAGTCATGTCCAACTCTTTGCAACCCCGTGAACTGCAGCACATCAGGCCTCCCTGTTCTTCACTATCTCCTGGAGTTTGCTCAAACTCATGTCCATTGAGTCGGTGATGCCATCCAACCATCTGCTCTGTCGTCCCCTTCTCCTTTTGCCTTCAATCTTTCTCAGGATCAGGGTCCTTTTCAGTGAGTCAGCTCTTCACATCAGGTGGCCAAAGTATTGAAGTTTCAGCTTCAGCATCAGTCCTTCCAATGAATATTCAGGGTTGATCTCCTTTAGGATTGACTGTTTGATCATCTTGCTATCCAAGGGACTCTTAAAAGTCTTCTCCAGCACCACAGTTTGAAGGTCTCAGTTCTTCAGTGCTCAGTCTTACATCCATACATGACTACTAGAAAAGCCATAGCTTTGACTATATGGACCTTTGTCAACAAAGTGACGTCTATGCTTTTTAACATCCTATCTAGGTTTGTCATAACTTTCTTTCCAAGGAGCCAGTGTCTTTTAATTTTATGGCTGCAGTCACCATCCACAGTGATTTTGGAGCTCAAGAAAATGAAATCTGCCACTTTTTCCCCTTCTATTTGCCATGAAGTGATGGGACCAGATGCCATGATCTTCATTTTTTGAATGTTGAGTTTTAAACCAGCATTTTTACTCTCCTCTTTCATCTTCATCAAGAGGTTCTTTGGTTGCCCTTCACCTTCTGTCATTAGAGTGGTATCATCTGCATATTTGAGGTTATTGATATTTCTCCAAGCAATCTTGATTTCAGCTTGTGCTTCATCCAGCCTGGTATTTCCTCATGATGTATTCTGCATAGGATAACAATATACAGTCTTGATGTACTCCTTTCCTAATTTTGAACCAGTCTGTTGTTCCATGTCCAGTTCTAACTGTTGCTTCTTGACCTGCATACAGGTTTCTCAGGAGGCAGGTAAGGTGGTCTGGTATTCCCATCTTCTTAAAAATTTTCCAGTTTGTTGTGATCCACACTGTCAAAGGCTTTAATGTAGTCAATGAAGCAAATGTTTTTCTGGAATTCTCTTGATTTTTCTATGATTCAGTCAATGTTGGCAATTTGATCTCTTGTTCCTCTGCCTTTTCTAAACCCAGCTTGTACATCTGGAAGTTCTCAGTTAATATACTGTTGAAGTCTAGCTTGAAGGATTTTGAGCATAACCTTACTAGTATGTGAAATGAGCACAACTGTCTGGTAGTTTGAACATTCTTTGACACTGCCCTTCGTTGGGATTGGAATGAAAACTGACCTTTTCCAGTCCTCTGGCCACTGCTGAGTTTTCCAAATTTGCTGACAGATTGAGCACACTTTAACAGCATCATCGTTTAGGACTTTAAGTAGCTCACCCAGAATTCCAGCTGAACTATTTAAAATGAAGGCATTTAAGAAGCAGCAAATGCAGGAAAAGGTCTCTGAAAACTTCTCCTGTTCTGCCTGAAGGCAAGATATAGATTCTCCATCTCTGAAGACAGACCCTTATCAGATGGCATCAGAGGAATCTGCAAACAATTCACTTGATTAAGTTTTCTATCATATATTTACCTTCCCACAGTTTGCCACCCCTGGAAACTTAAAACCACTTTCTTTTTCCAGTCATTTCTCTATAAATGTGTTCTTTGTTGAAGGTGGTATGTAAACCATAGGTCTAAGCCACCTCCTTCAGTTACTCTTTGAGTTTCTCCCTTCTAGGAGACATACACATTAATAAACTTCTGTTTTTCTCTAGTTAATCTGCATTTTGTTACAAGGGCCCAGCCAAAAATTTTGAAGAACAGAGGGACAAGAATTTTTTTCCCTTCTTTACAGATGAGTGTGCGTGTGTGTTAGTTGCTTAGTCGTACTCGACTTTTTGCAATCCCATAGACTGCAGCCCACCAGGCCCCACCATCCATGGGATTCTCCAGGCAAGAACACTGGAGTGGGTTGCCATTTCCTTCTCCAAAAGGAACTATAGAAAGAAAGAAAGTGAAGTTGCTCAGTTGTGTCCAACTCTTTGCGACCCCATGGACTGTAGCCTACCAGGCTCCTCCATCCATGGAATTTTCCAGGCAAGAGTACTGGAGTGGGTTGCCATTTCCTTCTCCACACAGATGAGTAGATAGATGAATTAAAATACGCGAATTAAATTTTGCCATAATATGGTGTTTTAGCCACTGTCATGTCTGACTCTTGCGACCCCACAGACTGTAGCCAGCCAGGGTCCTCTGTCCATGGGATTTTCCCAGGCAAGAATACTGGAGTGGGTTGCCACTTCCTTCTCCAGGGGATCTTCCTGACCCAGGGATCAAATCTGGGCCTCCTGCATTGCAGGCAGATTCTTTACCATCTGAGCCACAAGGGAAGCTCCTTTGCCATAATATAGGTCTGAAATCTTTAAAACCGTTCCTCAGGAACAACGGCTAGATTGAAGAAAGTCAAAGAGATATGACAACTAAATGCAGTGGGTGCTCCTGAATTGAAATCTTTTGCTCTGAAGGACACTGTTAGGGAATCTGATAGGCCACTGTGGATTAGATGGTATGATTCATGGGACTTAGAGCCCACCTGAATGACACAAAGATTACTTCAAGGTGGAAACATTTACCCTACAACTAACTGGATAAGAACTCTTATCTGAACTTCCCTTATCTAAATAACACATGGCTTCATGTGAGTCAGCCCCTGTCCAAGGAGACTTCCAGTCAGAGAGACCTGACTTTGGGCACCAGGACATTCCAAAAGATAGTGTAAACAAGCTTCATCCCAACCTTCCATCCTTTGATGCCCCAATCACCACTACCGCCCCCCTTGCTAAGTTGATATATAAACCCTTACCTCTAGCTGTTCAAGTTGCCTCTTCATCTGAAAGCTCACATGCATAAACAGACTTATCCTGTTAATCTGTCTATTGTGAGTTCATTCACAGACCACCTTCCCACCACCATTCAAATATAAAATAGTAAAAGAAAATTTTCCTTCTGATATGATCTATCTCTGTTAAGTTCCTGATTTGGATGGTTGTCATATGGTTTGTAAGAGAACGTTCTTGTTTGTCAGGAGGAAACTTGGCTCCTATGAATATTTTGCCATGGTATCAATAGGAGTTAGGGTGGTTTTTGTTTTGTTGTGGTTGTGTACCAGGAGGGAAAGGGGCAGGACACAGCTTTTGAAAGAATGACATAGCCCAAGGACACAACATAAATCAATTAGAGTCAAATAGGACCAAGATGGCAGACAAGACTAGACCTTGCTCTTCAGTCAGCAAGTGAAATGACACACCCAGAGGTGCCATGACAGTTCCAAGGCACTGTCAAAAGACCAAGGAGTGGGCAGTGGCCCAAATACTGGAAATCTCTACCCCTTCCCAAAAATAGTTGAAATAATCCTCCCACTCATTAGCATATGAAATTTCAGTTCAGTTCAGTTCAGTCGCTCAGTGTCTGACTCTTTGTGACCCCATGGACTGCAGCACGCCTGGCCTCCCTGTCCATCACCAACTCCCAGAGTTTATTCAAACTCATGTCCAACCATCTCATCCTCTGTCATCCCCTTCTCCTCCCACCTTCAATCTTTCCCAGCATCAGGGTCTTTTCAAATGAGTCAGCTCTTTGCATCAGGTGGCCTAAGTATTGGAGTTTCAGCTTCAACATCAGTCCTTCCAACGAACACCCAGGACTGATCTCCTTTAGGATGGACTGGTTGGATCTCCTTGCAGTCCAAGGGACTCTCAAGAGTCTTCTCCAACACCACAGTTCAAAAGCATCAATTCTTCAGCGCTCAGCTTTCTTTATAGTCCAACTCTCACATCCATATATGACCACTGGAAAAACCATAGCCTTGACTAGATGGACCTTTGTTGGCAAAGTAACGTCTCTGCTTTTTAATATGCTGTCTAGGTTGGTCATAACTTTTTTTCCAAGGAGTAAGTGTCTTTTCATTTCATGGCTGCAGTCACCATCTGCAGTGATTTTGGAGCCCCAAAAAATAGTCTGTCACTGTTTCCATTGTTTCCCCATCTACTTTCCATGAAGTGATGGGACCGGATGCCATGATCTTAGTTTTCTGAATGTTGAGTTTTAAGCCAAGTTTTCCACTCTCCTCTTTCACTTTCATCCAGAGGCTCTTTAGTTCTTCTTCGCTTTCTGCCATATAAAATTACCCAGCCTATAAAAACTGACCTCACCACATTTCACAGCCGCACTCTCCCTCTGCGATGGCCCATAATAGAGCCATCTTAACATCTTGGTAAGTGCTAAGTCGCCTCAGTTGTGTCCGACTCTTTGTGACACCATGGACTGTAGCCTGCCAGGCTCATCTGTCCATGGTATTCTCCAGGTAAGGATACTGGAGTGGGTTGCCATGCCCTCCCCTAGGGGATCTTCCCAATACAGGAATCAAACCCATGTCTCTTATGTCTCCTGCATTGGCAATGGGATTCTTTACCACTAGTGCCACCTGGGAATCCCAACTTAATTTTCAGGCCCAGCCAGGGTCACTAAGAGTGTAGGAAAATTTTTGCCTCCTCAACAAACCCTAATAAAGTCCAAGGAAGTTGGCAGGGGGCTGGGGACAGGGGAGAGGGTGCTCTGAAAATGGTGGCCACCAAAACAGAATTTTCCTTTTCTTTTTCAGAAAATTTGCTATCATACAGGTACCTGGGTTTTTCTCAACATCAACTGACCACATCTGTAACATGGCCTGTTTGCTGTGACCAGTAACTTGATTTGAGGAACAGCTTAGATTCCTGGCTCTCTGATTCCCATGCTGACACCAAGATAAATGCTATCAGCCTCAGAGATTTATTTTAATTCACTTCCATATATTAATTTGATACAAATAAATCATTAACTCCTCCACTGTCTGTTTGTTCTAATGCTTCCCTCTGCTGCCTGGGTATCTGGGTGATTTCCACAGATGAGTGAGGGTGATTCTTAGCTGGAATATACAGCTCAGTGGGGCTTCTAGTTTCTCCTTCACCTCCAGTACCAGCCATAACAGCCTCTGTTTATGTTCTATTTGTTGAGCATCGTTTTAGGCTTTATTTTCACTGTGTAGAGGATTTTATTACCCTTGTTTGACCCAGTTATTGCACCCATTTAATTATACTGCCTAACTTTCTTGTTTGGAGAAATCTCTCCAAATCTTAAGTCATTTTAAAGTGCAATCAGGCCAGTTCCCAAGAATTTACCCTTCACCACTTGAAAATTTTATTTAAAATGAGCATTGTTGTAAAAAAAAAAATTATTGGAGGAAAATACATCAAAATGTTTTCTCTTCAATTTTCTATATGAGTTTATCTAATATTCGTAATGGGAAAATATAATTACTTTGTTAAATAAATTTAGCATAGAACATTTTCTTTCTTTTTAAAAAACCTCATACATATCTTTAGATTAAGGTAAGGATAAGAATAAGATAGCCCTGGTTTGACACAATATTTCCCCCCCCAAAAAACTATAAGAACTGACGCAAATCTCATTTCCAGCTGACTCTCACTGATCAATGATGTGTTTGCACTGAAAACTGTGTGGATCACAATAAACTGTGGAAAATTCTGAAATAGATGGGAAAGAGAAAATTCTGAAAGAGACCACCTGACCTGCCTCTTGAAAAACATGTATGCAGGTCAGGAAGCGACAGTTAGAACTGGACATGGAACAACAGACTGGTTCCAAATAGGAAAAGGAGTACGTCGAGGCTGTATATTGTCACCCTGCTTATTTAACTTAAATGCAGAGTACATCATGAGAAACGCTGGGCTGGAAGAAGCACAAGCTGGAATCAAGATTGCTGGGAGAAATATCAATAACCTCAGATATGCAGATGACACCACCCATACAGCAGAAATTGAAGAACTAAAGAGCCTCTTGATGAAAGTGAAAGAGGAAAGTGAAAAAGTTGGCTTAAAACTCAACATTCAGAAAACTAAGATCATGGCATCCAGTCCCGTCACTTCATGGCAAATAGATGGGGAAACAGTGGAAGCAGTGGCTGACTTTATTTTTCTGGGCTCCAAAATCACTGCAGATGGTGACTGCAGCCATGAAATGAAAAGACACTTACTCCTTGGAAGGAAAGTTATGACCAACCTAGATAGCATATTAAAAAGCAGAGACATTACTTTGCCAACAAAGGTCCATCTAGTCAAGGCTATGGTTTTTCCAGTGGTCATGTATGGATGTGAGAGTTGGACTATAAAGAAAGCTGAGTGACAAAGAACTGATGCTTTTGAACTGTGGTGTTGGAGAAGACCTTGAGAGTCCCTTGGACTGCAAGGAAATCCAACCACTCCATCCTAAAGGAGATCAGTCCTGGGTGTTCATTGGAAGGACTGATGTTGAAGCTGAAACTCCAATACTTTGGCCACCTCATGCGAAGAGTTGACTCATTGGAAAAGACCCTGATGCTGAGAAAGATTGAAGGCAGGAGGAGAAGGGGACGACAGAGGATGAGATGGCTGGATGGCATCATCAACTCGATAGACATGGGTTTGGGTGGACTCCGGGAGTTGGTGATGGACAGGGAGGCCTGGCGTGCTGCGATTCATGGGGTCTCAAAGAGTTGGACACTACTGAGTGACTAAACTGAACTGAACTGAATGTTAGATGAGTGCTAGTATTAGTGAGGTTTGTTATGGAGATTCCTTGGGTGCTGACCCTGGGTTGATTGGGATCTAGAGTTGTCTCAGGTGATCAACTTCTGTCCTTCACAGTAAATGTCCTGCATTTAGGCAAATAGGAGGCCAGGGAACTTTTCTTGCATCTGTTTTCTCAACTGCCTTCAACTCAAACTATCCTTTATGCCAAAGTGGTACACTAGGGGTGGCATACTCTGTAACCCTTCAAGTTCAAAGAGATTTAGTCAGTCTACAACCTGAGACTCCAGAGGAGGAGTGGAAGGACTATAGTAGCCAAGGAGAGACACCTGAGAGTGTGGATTACAACAGAGTTTGAGGAGGAAAGGAGAGAGACGTGGGAAAGACTGCTGGGGATTATGACTTAGACCTCCTTAGATGTCCTTTGCTGCTGCTGCTGCTGCTAAGTTGCTTCAGTCGTGTCTGACTCTGTGCGACCCCATAGACGGCAGCCCACCAGACTCCCCCGTCCCTGGGATTCTCCAGGCAAGAACACTGGAGTGGGTTGCCATTTCCTTCTCCAATGCATGAAAGTGAAAAGTGAAAGTGAAGTCGCTCAGTCGTGTCCGACTCTTAGCGAGCCCATGGACTGCAGCCTACCAGGCTCCTCCGTCCACGGGATTTTCCAGGCAAGGGTACTGAAGTGGGGTGCTATTGCCTTCTCCAAGATGTCCTTTTAAGAGACCAGAATAAAGAAAGCACTTTCCTATTTCTCTATCCACCTGTCCTAGCCCATTCGGGCTGCTGTAAACAAAACAAAACAAATACCAAGTCACAAGGGTGGTTTACAAAGAGCAGAAATTCACTGCTCACAGTTCTGGAGGCTGGAGGTCAGAGACCAAAGTGCTTGCATGATCAGGTGAGGCCTTCCTCCATATCAGATCTCAGATTTCTTGCTGCATCCTCCCATGGTGGAAGAGGCTAGGGAGCTCTGTGAGGCATTCTTTATAAGAGCGTTAATCCCACCCAAGGGATCCACCTCATGACCTAAGCACCTCTGAAAGGACCCACCTCCTAATGTCATCACCTCTGGGGGTCAGGATTTCAATACATGAAATGTGGTGTTCAGGGGAGGCAAACATTCAGACCATAGTACCATCTATCTACTTTGCCTTTGGGAACAGTACTTATTTAAATATGACATCTTTCCAGGACTTAGTGATGAGGTTACAGTGTACCTATTTGTCTTTGCTTGGTTCTGATGGGAACTAATGAGCATCTTACACTCAGCTTATCCAGCACTGAACTCCTGACCCTCCTCTGTAAACTGTACTACCCATAGCCCACTCCTTCTTGGCTGGTGGCAACTCCATCCTTCCAGATACCCAGGCCAAACCCTTAGTGTCCTCCGTGGCTCCTTTTCTCTCATTCCAGTGTCCAATCTATCAAGAAATCCTCTAGGCTCTACCTTTCAAATACCTCCAGAACCCGACCACTTGCCTGGACCATGGCTCCTCCCAGTCAGAGCATCCATCATCCTAGGTGACAGCAAGGGCTCCCAACTGGTGTCCCTGCTTCTCCCCTCACCTTCCTACAACCTATTCTCAGCAGAGCAGCCAGTATGATCCTTACATACCTTCTAATAAGATACAAAATAATTCATCTCATTTATATCTAATGCTTAAAATACTGAAATGGATTTCCTTTCTGTTAAGACAAAAGCGAAAACCCTTTTAAAGGCCTAGAAGGATGTGTTCTGCCACGCCCACCTCACCTACTCTTCTCTTTTTGGAGAAGTCCCCCTGCAGCCACAATGTCCTCCTCGCTCTTCTGCACGCTTACTGGGCACACCCTAACTGAAGGACTTGCTCTCTCTGCTGAAACACTAGTCTCTACAGCCACAAGGCTAACTTCCTCCACTCCTTCAAGTCTTTGCTCAGATACCACCTTCTTAATGAGACCTACCCTTATTTAAAAAAAAAAAAATTACAGCTCTGGCCTGGGCCCCACAATCCTGATCCCCTACCCTGCTTTAATGTTTTAAGAATTTATCACCTTATCTATGATGCTGTTTAGCCTGACTGGATTGTAAAGTCCATGAGTCCATGAGGATGGATGTCTTTGTTTTGATCCCTATTATTCCTATCATTTGTAAAAGTGAATAGTGCAGAGCAACAGTTCAATAAGTATTTGCTGATTGAATAAAAGGAATCCATTTATACCAACAAGCAATCAAGGATGGCTCCTAGACTAGAGGACCTGTGTCTGTGCCAGACACAGCCCTCACGTGCTGGGGAGTGAGCCTTGTCCTTATTGACAGATACAGGCTGAGGTTCATAATCAAGCTCCAGGGACCGAACCATCTGGCACAGAGACTTTTATCTTCATTACTAACCTGTTTTGCTGCAGGACAAAGGCAAGGACATCAATGTTGATGCAATCCGAAGACAACTTCTATGGTATCTATGGAGCATAGGCTCCATTTTGTTCAAGGCTAGACATGTAGCAGGCCCAGGGGGTCAGGCCAGATGAAGGCAGCTGGATGGTTTCAACTAAAATCTTGTATTTATATGATACATTCCTATATGGATACACTTGATATTCCTTTCAGAAGGTGCAAATAGCAGACCAATTGGTCTCAAATGCAATATCTGACCACTCTAAGCAAGGTGGAAAGGGGAGCCAGAGGGAGACTCACAGGTCTCTTTACCTCCTCCAAAGAGAAATAGTTACCTTCTCACCATTATGTTAAGAACATTCAATGCTTGTTCCCTTCGTGGAGTGCCAGATAGGCACAAATGCATCTATAGTTGCAGTCACAGGGTCTCACCAGTGAGCTAAAACCTAATCCAACCCTTCAAAGCAGCTCCATGAGACACTATGAACAAGATGGATCAATAAGCCCTAGGGGGAGGAAGCTGGTGTGATACACATAAATAAGAAAATTGCTATTTTTCAAGATAGTCAAGTATATGGACTGAACTGTGTGAATTGTATGGGTGCTAATATTTTAGTAAAGTAAGATGAGGCAGAATTACCATATTAACTACACATTGAAATGTAATTTCATTAAAAAAACCTATTTATTTATTTTTATTTTGGACTCTGCTGGGTCTTCGTTGTGGTGTGGGCTTTCTCTAGTTGTGGTGAACGGAGGCTACTTTCTCTAATGACCTCATTTTAACTTGATCATCTCTGTTAAGACTCTATCTCCACATGGTCACATTCTCAGGTGGGAGGGGGGTTAAGAGTTCAGCATATGAATTTGAGGGGGCACACAATTGGTGGTGGTGGTTTAGTCGCTAAGTCGTGTCCAACTATTGCGACCCCACGGACTGTAGCCCATCAGGCTCCTCTGAGTTGCAACCCTCTGGGGTCATGAGTCGGACACAACTTAGTGACTAAACCACCACCACCAATTGTGTGCCCCGCCCAACTCATACTGAACTCTTAACCCCTTTCCCACCTGAGAATGTGATCATTTGGAGACAGAGTCTTAACAGAGATGATCAAGTTAAAATGAGGCCATTAGTGTGGGCCCTGTCCAATATGACTGGGGTCCTTAGAAAAGGGAAAATTTGGACAAAGACATACACAGAGGGACGAGGATGTGAAGAGATGTAGGGAGGAGGTGGCCATCCACAAGACAAGGAGAGAGACCCTTGACCACATCCCTCCCTCACAGCCCCCAGAGGGCACCGACCCTGCCGACACCTTGATCTCAGACTTCTGGCCTCCAGAGCTGTCGTTGCAGAAGTCAACTTGTTGTGGTACTTTGTTATGGCAGCCCTGGCAGACTAACACCACAAGAAATTACATTGCAGGATTTCCCTGATGGTCTGGTGGTTAAGAATCTGCCTGCCATAGCAGGGGGAGCAGGTTCAATCCCTGGTCTGGGAAGATCCCATGTGCCACAGGGCAACTAAGCCCATGAGCCACAACTACTGAGACCCTGCTCTAGAATCCAGGCTTCTAGAAAGTAGTTCCCATTTGTTACAACTAGAGGAAGCCCATGCCACAGTGAAGATCCAGCACAGTCCAAAATAAAAATTTTAAAAAGTAACTTTTTAAAAATGAAATTACATTTCAATGTGTAGTTAATATGGTAATTCTTCCTCATCTTACCTTCCTAATATTTTCAAATTGGTTGTGATCTGATCGTTTAAGTATGTAGTACTGGGCAATGGGTACCACCGAGTCACCCATATGTATTCAGTGTTTATATGTTACACAAAGCTGTCACTCTCCCAGCAGAGGTGGATGGTGTTAACTTTCGTAGTCTTTACCTGCTCTTTATTTTTCTTCCATCCAGGGTCGTCACAGGAAACTTGAAAAACTCTTCCCCAGTGCCAACACCTCTGACCCCTCCCCAAGGCAAAGATTCAGTCACGTTCCAAGAATACGTTTGGTTAGTGATTTCTTTTGGCAAGACCCAATCGCTCTTTTTCTCGATTCTCTCTGAACTATCAATTCATGCCTTTCGGGTGGGCCTTCCACAGCCCTTTCCATGGCAGATTTAGTGCCCCACTCCATCTTCCTTTAGCACGATTTAATCTGCTGTATTTTAATTGGGTAATAAAACTCTGTGTGCCACCCAGCAAAATTCCAGAGCAAGCAGTCACCAGGGACATTCTCTCAGCAGCCAGTTTCTAATTATTTATTCAGGCCCAAAGCCTAATTCCACCCCTGAGTGCAGTGAATCAGAGCTGCTGCACTCCCAGTAGAGGGGAGAGGGGGCAGGGCAGGCAATGCTGGGGATCCCCAACCAGCACATCCATGGACAGCAGACCATCTCTGAGTCAAGATGCCCTGAGTATCTGAGAAATACTACTCTGCTGTCACAGCAGATGGGAGAACTGCCCTGGGGCCTCTGCATTGTCAGCATCCCTACCCCCCCAGCCCACATTGCTCAGGAATGAGACTGCCACAACCCATAAGGAGGTGTCCCCAACACTTAAAGAAAAAAACAGGGCTAGTCAACTCATGGTGTCTGCAGTGTCAGCATAACCAGATAGCCATGTGGAAGCAAATTGACACAGAATAAATTCTGTATAAACAAAAACATTGAAAGACAACAGAATACCTATCCTAAAATATAACCCTGGGGGCTTAGGACCTTCCACCCCCAAACACAAGACTTTGTTAAAATACGATGCGTTGGTGCATTGATTATGTTGAGCTGAAGGCACTTAAAAAACAGCAAATTCAGGGAGAGGCTTTCTCTGAACTCCCCTTATCTACCTAAAGACAGATCCTCCAAAAGGAACTCAATTGTCTAAGATCCCCTCCCCGGAGCCTCATTAACTGGGGAGGATTGACTCCCCACAGGAGAGGAACTAGGCATCAACACGGCACCCAGACAAACTGTGTCACAAGCTACTCCCACCTACTCTCCCAAAAGCCCATTCATCTCTCCGGAGAATCACTTCCTCTCCCCTGGGAGGCCTCTATTCCCTGTCCCCTTTCCCTATAGGGATGGCATTGAATTCTATATTCTAAACCACTTCAGGGAGCTCCTCATTTTCCCCTGGGTGTCTTCCATATACACATGAAGTACAAACGTTAATAAACTTGTGTTTGTCTTTCCCTAGTTAATCTGTCTTTTATTACAGGAGTCTTAGCAAAAATTCAGAAAGGTCAAAGGAAAATTGTTTCTCCTCCTTTACAAGATCAATAGGAGCATGAATTTATAAAAAATGTTACAGTAGAATGCAGAAGAATGTTTATAACTTCAGAATAGATTAGGTCTAACTATTACACAAAATCCAAAACCCTCAAAAGAAAAGACTGATATCTTTGACCATCTAAACATTAAAATTTGTTAAAAAGATGCATTCCTCTCCAAAAAAACCATAAACAGAGTCAGAAGATAAATGACAGATTAGGGAAAATGTTTACAACTTATGTCACCCTGTTAAAAAACAAAATTCAACTGATATATTTTAAAGATCTTACTGGCTTTATTCATGAATCAGGCAGCACCCCAGCTAGCAAACAGAAAGGAGCTCCAAGAAGCTGTACAAAATGCAAGGCTCTTAAAGGCAGAAGAGAGTAGGATCAAGGAAGTTACTAGCAGAGACTGGATTGTTTGTGGCAAGGTCACCTTCCTTTAAGGAACACAGGGGTCTAGCAGGTGGATTACCTCACTAGTGTTGACCAGGTAATTCCAGACTGACTGGTTTAAGATTCCACTCCTGGGAGAGTTTGAAACAGTAATTAAGTTAGGTATTAATTCTCAGTTTGGTGATGTGGGGCTTGGCAAATATGACTTCATTTTTGGGCCTAATGTCTCTTTTTTAGCCTATATTAAAGATGTCCCCTACAAATTAGGAAGAACTATCAACAACCCAATAGAAAAGTTGCACATGTCTATGCAGAGAGTTTTTTGAAGGAAAATGAGTACCTCTTAAATTTTTTTAATGCCCATTACAAAAGAAATGAAAATTAAGATGATGAAGAAATACCATTTTTCCCTTAGACTAGCAAAAGCTTAATTTCATACCCTTCAACCTTAAGAATTTATCTTCCAGATATACCCACATGTGGGAAGTAACATATTATACAAAAGCTATTTATGACACATTGTCTGTAATAGCCAAAGATCGGAAGCCACTTAAATGTTTATCAAAAGAGAGTTGATTTCATCAACTGTGGTAAATCCATACAATTAAATAGTCTGTAAAAGGAAAACAAAATATGGAGTTCTTAATGAATCAATACGGAGAAGTCATGTAGAAGAATACAAATAGACATACCATATCTGTATGTAAAAGAGGCTGTCATGTATGTAACAAAAAGGTAAAGGGGAATAAAATGTATCTACATGACTGATTTATGCATAAATATATCTGAGAGGATAAAAAAGAAAGAACAGTGCTTATTTGTTGAGGAGAAAAGGCCCTAAATGAAGAGGGATAAGCTAGAAGATAGTCTTTTGCTTTATAGCTTTCTGTAATTTTAATGTTTGAAACATGTGAATGTGTTACCTACACAAAAAACGAAATTAAAAAAAAAATTTGCCTGGGGATGGGGGGGGACAAAGGGTATAGGGGGAGGAGAAAGGACGCAGATCATACATATAGTGTGGTTTCCAAAATGGCACTCCTCCTGGAATTCATCACAGTGATGACAGCCCTGGGAGGTGGGGGAGGAGAGGGAAGGGGATGAAGACAGAGTGGCCTGAGTTCACATCCATGCAGTTCTGCTTTTGACATTGTTGTCAAATGAAACGATACACACACCCACTGTGTTTCTGTGTGCGAAAATGTTCCTTTGCTAAATGTAAACAATGTGCAATCCTGTTTCATCCTTTCTTCACAAGTAAAAATATACCAGGAGCCTAAAAGGAAGGAAGTCATCTAGAGTCCTTTCACCCTGGAGAAAGCCTGCCTATTGAGACTTTGTCACATCTCCTTTCTGTTCATCTTAAACTCCCCACCCTCTTCATCCACACTGTCTATTGTATGGCAACCAACCAGACCAGGGGCCAACCAAGCCTACCAGACCACCCACAGGAGTCTGCCTGCAACAGAAGAAGGATCCAAGGAGCCCACATTGGGGCACCCCTAGAGCATCTAGCCATGGTGATGAGAGGAGAGAGCACTGCTGGCACGCATAGGACATCTTCTACAAAGGCCGCTCATCCAAAGTCAGAAAACATAACTAACCTACCAGATACAGAGAAATAAAGACAGAAGCTAGGCACAATGAGGCAATAGAGGAACATGTTCCAAACGAAGGAAAAAGATAGAAACCAGAAGAAGAAATAAGTGGGGTGAATAAAGGTAATCTACCCTAGATAGATTTCAGGATAGTGATTGTAAAGATGATCAAACACTTGGGAGAAGAATGGATGCACAGAGTGAGAAGTTGAAAGATTTTAACAAAGTGGGAAAGCCCACAAAATATAAAAAACAACACAAATTGTGAGATGGGGCACTCGTGAATGTCTTGCCCTGGGCACCACACTCTCCCCAAGAGGATTTAGTCCCTCTAGTCCCATCTTTAGGGAGGTAAATAGAAGCCAGATGCTGCTGTTCCAAGGTACCTGTGCTCTTGGTAATTCATTATTCACTAAATATTTAGTGAGGGACTGCCGGAATGTATCTTAATATAATACACAAGGTTTCTCTGAGGCAACACCTCCATTTGGGGTTCAGTTTTGGTCAACATTGAAAGGCAAGGGATGGGAATTTGTTGGCAAGGAAAAGGAATTGGTATCTTTAGAAAAAAAAAAAAAAGAAGCATATCATGAAAAAAGAAGAGTCAGAATAGTCAGAATTCCCCTAGCAAATTTACTTCCACTGGCAACACTACATACTGTTTACTTAAAGTATCATACAGCACAAAGATTATCCAAGAGCTGAGAGGAAAGATTTAGTGTTTCAGAGATGAAGTACTCAAGGGTAAACAAGTTTCTACAGAGAATAATTACTGCTGCTAAGTCGCTTCAGTTGTGTCCGACTCTGTGCGACCCCAGAGACGGCAGCCTACCGGGCTCCTCCATCCCTGGCATTCTCCAGGCAAGAACACTGGAGTGGGTTGCCATTTCCTAATAATTACTAGAGAAAGACTATTTGCTCTCTTTGTGTGGAGTCACTGGTCATATTGGTCATATATCTATGAAAGCCTGGGATTAAAAACTGCTGTTTGAAAGTCACTTTGTTTTGAGAGGTGGTTTTGTAGGGAGAACATATTGCACAGCTTGTGGGATCTTAGTTCCTTGACCAGGAATTGAACCCAGGCCCTCAGTAGTGAGAGCACAGAGTCCTAACCACTGGACCTCCAGAGAATTCCCTTGAAAGTCACTTTTGAAGCATAATTTGATAAAAAGGAGCCATATCAAGGTACAGATTGGTTTGAGGAGGGGGACCAGGCCAAAGAAAAGGAGTCAAACATGTCTCAGATGAAGGGGGCAGGAGCCAGAAACTAAGCCACTCCACCTGTGAGCTCTTGGTAGAAGATTTTTTTTCTTTTTTTGGCCATACCTTGAGGCTTATGAGATCTTAATTCCCTGACCAGGGGTCTAACCCAGGCCCTCAGCAGTGAGAGCTTGGTGTCTGAACCACTGGGCCACCAGGGGATCCCCCTAGAAGAGGTCTTCTGTATAACTGTGCACCAAGGTCCCCAGATCACCTGTCCCAGCAACGCAGGTACTGCCCTCCTCACCCAGCCCTCTGTTCCACCTCAGCACCTCTTCCAGGTTCTGTCACTACTACACTGCCAAATACGGAGCTCCCAGAGACCATCACAACAACACTACCATTATTTTGCACCTAAGATAGAGGGCCTTGACCCTGAGGGAGGCAAACAGACAACAATGAGAGGTACAGGACAGGAGAAAATCCTCGGTGAGGCTCATTCCTGTACGGGCAACCCAAATCCCGAGGCCTTCGTAAAAGCAGATTACTGTGAAGATGCGAGGAACACACTGCGTGGCCCTGACTGTCCTCACGGGCCTCTGAGGCTAAGTTTGCCTAATAGGGAAGAGAGTTAGTAAGTGTCACACAAGGGATGAAAATGCTGAACAGATAACAAAAGAAACTTCCAGATGCCAAAAGAAATCAGAACGCATAGATCAGGGCCAGGATGAGTGAGACCTTGGAAACTTTTTGGAACCTTAATAATTTCCTCATGTTTGCTTCTTATACTATGTAGTGTCCTTCCTGGTAGCACAACTTTTAAAAACCCTTAAAGCCAAAAGCGTCTCTGTGTTTGCTTTGAGAGCAACAGTTAATCACGGGTGGTGCGGCCCAGAAGGCAACCTGGAGGAACAGGGTGGGTAGGGCAGTTAGGGGAGGGCAGATGGGTATGGTGAGAAGGAGGAGGGAGCAGCAGTTTAGGCTGTTAGGTGTTCCAGAAACTTAGTCATTAAGGTTGCCTTAAAGCTTTGATTTTTATGCAATGATGCATTTTTGGTTTATTTGTTTATAACCTACCTTGTTCCACAAAAAGTTTAAGTAGCTTATAGGATATAAGAAATATATGCAATAAGATATAAAATCAGGGGCAGGAAAATGTAAATTTTTAAAAGAGGTCTTGACTAGGAGAAAGTTAGGATACATGTCAACATAAAGTACTGTTCAGTTACTTAGTGGAAGGCTGGGATCTGTCTCTGAATTTTCAGGCACCTGAAGAGGAAAGGGAAATCAGATGGATTACCAGATTCTCACTGTCCATGAGAAGACAAGAAACAGTTGCTGAGGTAGGGCTTAATGTGGTTCTTGTCTCTAAAAGATAAATTCCTTATGGTCCTTCATAACATGATGGAAGAAAGATATGGTAACAACACCTTTACATTATCATCAAGAGAATAATTCATGAAGCTATCTCTCACAGACAGCTAAGAGGATGACTCCAAAGCAAAATTCACAGATAGCATTTCTATGCAAACCCTCCCCTCTCACCTAACCAGAAAGTAGCAGAATGAGATTTGGAATCAGGTCGTATGATGTCAGCTTTTGTTTGCTTTTCAACTCATTTCAGCTACCTGTTTCTTACTCCTCTTTCAGTCTCAATTTAAACTTTACTTCTTTTTTAAAAAGTTTTATTTTTTATTAAAGTTCAGTTGATTTACTGAACTATGTTATGTTATGTTAGCTTCTGGTATACAACACAGTGATTCATTTTATATATATGTATAATATATACGTGTGTGGGTATATATATATATTCTTTTTCATATTCCTTTCCATTATGGTTTGTTATAGGATACTGAATATAGTTCCTTGTGCTATACAATAGGACCTTGTTGTTTATCCATCCTATATATAGTATAAACTTCATTTCTTAAAAAAGATCTTCTCTGACCCTCGGCTGGCACCTGGATTTTCCCTATCTTTCATATATCACATTTTTTGTTTTTACTTACTTGGTGTCTATATTTACCAATGGACTGAAAGCTCATGGGAGCAGGGAACATTTGATCATCTCAGTAGATGCTGGAAAAGCCTTTGACAAAATTCAGTATCACTTTGTGATAAAATCTGTCAGCAAACTAGAACTAGAAGTGACAAACCTAACAATGGGCAACTAAGAGAAATCTGCAGTTAACATACTGGTGAAAGATTAAATGCTCTCCTTCAGAGATTAAAAACAAGGCAAGGGACTTCTCCGGTGGTCCAGTGGTTAAGAGCCCGCTTTGCAATGCACAGAGCACAGGTTTGATCCGTGGTCAGGAAACTAAGATCCCACCTGCCGGCAACTAAGCCCAAGTGCTGCAACTACTGAGCCTGTGTGCTCCACAGCCTCTGTGCTACAACAAGAGTCCTCACACTACAAGGAAAGATCCAAGTGACTCACAAAGACCCATGTGCCTGCAGCTAAGACCCAACACAGCCCGATAAACAGATGGATGTTGGGTGTTTTTTTTAAAAAAAAAAAAAAAGAAAGAAACAGGCAAGAATGCCCATTCACATCACTTATGTTCAACATTGTACTGGAGGTCCTATCCAGTTTAATAGTGCAAGAAAAAATGAAAATGAAATAAAAGGTATCCAGATTGGAAAGGAAAAAAATTACTGCTTTTATTCACAGATGACATGAACCATCTATGTAAAAATCCTAAGAGTTTGCATCAGAAATGTGAAATACTTATGGATACACTTAACAAAAATGTGCAAGACATGTAAACTGAAATTTCAAAACATTTTTATGAGAAATTAAGGGTGACCTAAATAAATGGAGATATGACCTTCCATGTTCGTGGATTGGAAGATTCAATACTGTTGAGATATCCATTCTCCCCAAATCAATCTATAGCTTCAGAGCAATCTCAAGTAAAATTGCAGAAGACTTTTTTGTAGAAACTGACAAGCTAAATTTAAAATTCATATGGAAATACAAAGAACATAGAATAGCCAAACAATTTCGAAAAAGAACAAATTTTGAAAGGCTGTATTACCTGATTTTAAGAATTACTGTAAAGTTATAGTAATCAAAATAGTGTAATATTGCACAGGGATAAACATATAGATCAGGAGTCAGCAAACTTTTTCTATAAAGGCCCATATAATTTGTTTGTAATTTATAATTTGTTTCAACTCTGCCTTTGTAGCATGAAAACAGTTATAGATGATATTCAAAGCAATGAATGGGTTTGACTGAGTTCCTTGCAAAACTTTATTTACAAAACAGGGAATAGGACAGGTTTGCCCTTTGGGCCACAGTTTGTTGATCCCTGACATAGAGCAATGGAACAGAAACAGGCCCATAGATATACAGTCTACTGACTTTCATCAAAGATGCCAATGTATCTAAATATAGGAAGGACAATCTCATCAATGAAAGGTATTAGAACAATTAGCCAATCATATACTTCATACCAAACACAAACAAAAATACCAAAACTAAATCATAGACCAAAATATAAGAGCTACAACTATAAAATATCTAGAAAACATAGGATAAATCTCTGTATCTTTGGGTTAGGCAAAGATTACTTATGTATGACACAAAAGCACTAGCCGGAAAAAAAAAAAAAGTGGACTTTATCAAAATTAACCTCTATGCCAAACTTGAAAAGAATACAGTGCTGAATATGTATAAGCTGTGACTGATGGACTCAAACTTGCTCCCAGAGGTGAAGATGGCCTCAGAGATCAAATGGTTTTTCTACATTTCAGTTTTTTAATTTGCAAAAGGAAAGTTGAGGGCATATACCTGAGTAAAATCTCCATAAAGGCCCCCATACAAACAATGTGAAACCAGGGGGAGCTCCTCTGTGCCAAGTATAGAGACCTATTTGATTTGCCTCAAGAGAAATGAGCTAATATAAGGACCCATGTGGCCAGGAACTGGAATTGAAAATCCTAGAAGGCAAAAAACTTCTGAGAGAGGGATCCTCTCAACATCTCTGTTCTCTCTGCAATTATCTGACTTCCTCTTTTTTATAGGCTGGCTCCCTCATTCTTTTATGTTCTTTCACATACATTTGTTTGCCTGACCCAGGCCCTATCTTACACAGCATCACTTCACCCTCAGATCCACTGCTAACTGGTGTTTTCAGTTTTTGCTTCACATTCTCTAGAGGGATACATCGATTGGCTCTATTCATCTTAATGTCAGGTCATGCTGGTCAGCCTATGGATTTGCTTCCTACCCTGGTCCAATCAGCTGTGGCAAGCATGGGGATAAAAGGGTCACAATGATATAAAGGGGCTTACTGTCTAGGAAGAATCCATGAAACATCTCAATTCCAGGAGTATCCATAAGTGAGAGACTGATCTGTCCGGAACTGCCATTATTTCTGCCAGTCAGGTAATGATGCCAATTTCATAAAGGAGTATTTTAGAGGAAGATGGAAGGTCCTGAGTCATCGGCAGAGCAAGTACTGGGTTTCTAAATTCAGTATTTGCATAATATGACTGTGATGGTTAATTTTATGTGTCATCTTGACTGGGCTGTGGGGTGCCTAGATATTTGGTTAAACATTATTCTCAGTGTATCTATAAAAGCATTTCCAGATAAGATTAGCATTTGAACTGATGAGCTAAGTAAAGCAGATGGCCCTCCCCCAGTATGGGTGGGCCTCATCCAACCCATTGGGGTCTGAAGAGAATAAAAGGGAGAGTCAGAGAGAATTCACCCTCTCTGCTTGTCTTTGTGCTGGACCATCAGTCTCCTGGCTTCAGACTCAGAATAGAACTATACTGACGGGTCTCCTGGGTCTCGAGCTTGCAGACTTTGACACATCTCAGCCTCCATAACTATGTAAACCAATACCTCAGAGCACCTATATGCACACGTACATGTGCACACACAAAAGCTTCCTATTGGTTTGATTCTATTTCTCTGGAGAATCCCAACTAACACAATGACTCAAATGTACAAAAATCACACTAACAGGAACAAAAGCAAGTGAAATATATTTCACTCTAGACTTAGTGATTCTTCATACAGAGCTATATGGCATTCAGTTCTGCTGTGACATCTTACCTTATACTCTCATCTACAAGATGGTAAACAAGAAACTGGAGACATCCGAATGAGCTACATATTCACCCCCATTTCTCTCATCATCACAAGTCCATCCCATCAACTCCCCACAGCATAAAATCCTTAGAACACTTCATGCTCCTCAGTTCAAAGAGAACCTCATGAACTGTATGTCAAATATAGCCTTGTTTTCTTTTCTCTGTTTATTTCATTTACCTTTATTTTTGTCTTTCTCACTGTGCAAAGTCAACTTCATATTTGGGTAAATTAGTCTTAAGTCTGATAATTCTTGCTTTAGAAAGAATGCTTCTCTTTGACATTTACTAGCATGATGAAATGGCAACCCACTCCAGAACCCTTGCCTGGAAACTCCCATGGACGGAGGAGCCTGGTAGGCTGCAGTCCATGGGGTCACTAAGGGTCGGACATGACTGAGCGACTTCACTTTCACTTTTCACTTTCATGCTTTGGAGAAGGAAATGGCAACCCACTCCAGTGTTCTTGCCTGGAGAATCCCAGGGACGGGGGAGCCTGGTGGGTTACTATCTATGGGGTCGCACAGAGTCTGACACGACTGAAGTGACTTAGCAGCAGCAGCAGCAGCAGCATGATGAAAATTTCCAAATGTGCCCTGAACCACTAATATTTACTTCTTGTTACAAACGAGCTCAGACTTTTTTCTCTCATTAAGCACCTAAGGTGATCCCTCTTTCCTGCCAAAATGATTCCTGTGGTTTTCTGTTTAGGCCATTTCTGGGAGAGGCAGTGTCATAGGAAATAGTTGATTGTGAGAACTAGGTTAGAGTAAGTAGATAGTGTGATTCCAGAGAAACTTCCTTGCATTACACTCAGCTGTCACAAGTTGTACATTTGTACCTCTTTTCTCCAGAATGTCCTTTTCCATCATTCTAGGCTCACAACTGGATTTCAGTTCATGGCACCGCACTTCAAATTTGAAAGTGCTTCCCTGGGGTGTTTCCCAATAGATCACTTTTCCCTGTGGGAACTATTAATGGTTTTTCTTTCCAGCTAAGTTTTAATAACTAGATAAAAGCAGCGTCAGTGGAATAGTGGAATGTTTCTTTCAAAAGCTCTGAGGAGACACACGGTCTTTTAAAGCAGTCAACCATTTTCCATTCCCTTTTTTTTTTTAATGTCTGTTCATATCTGCTTTGAATGTGAACTTGTTCTATCATGTATCAGTTCAGTTCAGTCCAGTCACTCAGTCGTGTCCGACTCTTTGCGACCCCATGAATCGCAGCACGCCAGGCCTCCCTGTCCATCACCAACTCCCGGAGTCTACCCATCAAGTCATGCCCATCAAGTCGGTGATACCATCCAGCCATCTCATCCTCTGTCATCCCCTTCTCCTCCTGCCCCCAATCCTTCCCAGCATTGGGTCTTTTCCAGTGAGTCAATTCTTCCCATCAGGTAGCCAAAGTATTGGAGTTTCAGCTTCAACATCAGTCCTTCCAATGAACACCCAGGACTGATCTCCTTTAGGATGGACTGGTTGGATCTCCTTGCAGTCCAAGGGACTCTCAAGAGTCTTCTCCAACACCACAGTTCAAAAGCATCAATTCTTCGGCACTCAGCTTTCTTCACCGTCTAACTCTCACATCCATACATGACTACTGAAAAAATCATAGTCTTGACTAGACGGACCTTTGTTGGCAAAGCAATGTCTCTGCTTTTAAATATGCTATCTAGGTTGGTCATAACTTTCCTTCCAAAGAGTAAGCGTCTTTTAATTTCATGGCTGCAAGCACCATCTGCAGTGATTTTGGAGCCCCAAAAAATAAAGTCTGACACTGTTTCCACTGTTTCCCCATCTATTTCCATGAAGTGATGGGACCAGATGCCATCATCTTAGTTTTCTGAATGTTGAGCTTTAAGCCAACTTTTTCACTCTCCTCTTTCACCTTCATCAAGAGGCTCTTTCTGCCATAAGGGTGGTGTCACATAAGATGATGTGATCACTCACCTAGAGCCAGACATCCTGGGATGTGAAGTCCAGTGGGCCTTAGAAAGCATCACTATGAACAAAGCTAGTGGAGGTGATAGAATTCTAGTTGAGCTATTTCAAATACTAAAAGATGATGCTGTGAAAGTGCTGCACTCAATATGCCAGCAAATTTGGAAAACTCAGCAGTGGCCACAGGACTGGAAAAGGTCAGTTTTCATTCCAATCCCAAAGAAAGGCAATGCCAAAGAATGCTCAAACTACCGCACAATAGCACTCATCTCACACGCTAATAAAGTAATGCTCAAAATTCTCCAAGCCAGGCTTCAGCAATACGTGAATCATGAACTTCCAGATGTTCAAGCTGGCTTTAGAAAAGGCAGAGGAACCAGAGATCAAATTGCCAACATCCGCTGGATCATCGAAAAAGCAAGAGAGTTCCAGACAAACATCTACTTCTGCTTTACTGACTATGCCAAAGATTTAGACTGTGTGGATCACAACAAACTGTGGAAAATTCTGAAAGAGATGGGCATACCAGACCACCTGACCTGCCTCTTGAGAAACCTGTATGCAGGTCAGGAAGCAACAGTTAGAACCGGACATGGAACAACAGACAGGTTCCAAATAGGAAAAGGAGTACGTCAAGGCTGTATATTGTCACCCTGCTTATTTAACTTAAATGTACATCATGAGAAACACTGGGGTGGAGGAAGCACAAGCTGGAATCAAGATTGCCGGGAGAAATATCTATTATGTATAAAGTAAGCAACAGCGAAGAGTAATTCTTTTCTCTTACCAAATTAATGTGGTCAGTATCCTCATAGGAGTATGAAACCATAAACCCTGTAACTCTAAACTCATTTTGTGGTAGAGTCTAGAACACTAATGACATTTAATATATTATAGCTTACCTGGCCACTGTCAGGATCACCACTTCTTCTGAAATGGCTATAAAATCAAGGTTTATCTAATATATCAGATGCTCTCCACAGACACTCATTTCCCACTGCTTATATTAGCTGTTAGTTCCTAAATGTGATCCAGATGTGGTTGGTGGTATTTAACAAAACCGGTTAGTCATTTTCTGTTCCTCATGCCATTCTTTATCTCAGGGTAATCTCTTTCCCATCAGAGAAAGCACAGGGAAGTTCCTAGAGATTATCAGGTCTGCTGTCCCCATCTTACAGGGATGCTATAGAGGGCTGGGGGAAGCTTGATGTTGGATAATCAACTATGATAAAGATTTGTGCAGAGCCTTACCATTTTCTTTTATCTAATCCTCACAAAAATCCCACAAAGTAGGTAAGACAATTGTTACTTACGATCACCTATGTTAGTTACAGCAAAGGCCAACTTAATGTAACAAAGAGACCATCAAGACAGTGCCTCGGGAGCAAAGAAATGCACTTCTCATTCAAGTAACAGTGTTGAGGTGAATAATGCAGATCAGTGCTACCATACTGCTTCACACAGTCACTGAGAGATTCTGGTTCCTTCCATCATGTAGCTCTCCCATTCCCTCAGGCATTTTTATAGTCAGAGCCGAGTAGTCAAAGATCCATCCCTGACAGAAAGGGGGTGATGGCACAAATGAAGTGTATCCACTATTTTGAGACTTAGGCTCAGTGCCACATACTCACATCCCTTTCACTCACAGGCCATTGGAAAAAATGTGGCCATCTTGATGGCCAGGAGGCTGGGAAATGTAGGATAATGTGCCCACAAAGGAGGGAATGGATTTTAGTAGGTGACTAACAATTTCCACCAACCCATTCTCATTATACAAATGAGGAAATTGAAACTCAGAGACTAATACAGATGAAACTTCTTCTCCTAATACAGAATTAAGTCATGAAGTCACTTGCAAATTATATATAATTTCAAATGACAGTTATACCCCCCCTCCAAAAAATGAGCATGGTTAATGTAATAGTCAGGGTTCTCCAAAGAAACAGAATCAATAGAATGGTATATACAGAGAGAGATTTATAGAAATTCAGATCACTGTAACAAGGAACTAGAAATTATATGAAGGAACCAATCAAAATTAGACAACTCAATTGCTGAGATAAAAACCAAGCTAAATGCAATGGCTATCAGACTAAATGAAATGATGCAGAATGAATAAATGATCTGGAAGATAAAATAATGGAAACTGTCCAATCAGAACAGCAGACAGAAAGACAGATTTTAAAAAATGAAAGCAACATTATTGGATAATACAAAGCGTGCCAACCTATACATAATAGAAATTCCAGAAGAAGAAAGAGAAAAAGGAACTGAGAGCGTATTTGATAAAATTATGGCTAAAAACTTCCCAAGTCTAAAAAGAACGAAACAGATTATTCAGGGACTGGAAGCACAGAGGGTCCCAAATAAGATGAACCCAAACAGATCCAAACTGAGACATATTAAAATTAAAATGGCAAAAATTAGAGAGAGAATTCTAAAGGCAGCAAGTGAAAGAGAGTCAGTTACAAGGGAACCCCAATAAGGCTATTAACTGACTTCCCTACAGAAGCTTTGCAGGCCAGAAAGGAGTGGCAAGATACACTCAAAGTACCGAAAGAGAAATTTATTTTAAGGAATTGGCTCTCCACATATGAGAGAGCGCAACATGTAGGAGAGGGCAGGCTGGCAGGCTGGGGACCCAGGGAAGAGCTGATGCTGCACTTCATCTCCATAGGCTGTCAGTGGGCAGAATTCCTTCTTCCTCAGGGGAGGTCAGTCTCCATGGTATTAAGGCCTGCAGCTGATTGGATGAGGCTCACCCATGTTATGAATGGCAATCTACCTGACTCGGAGCCCACTGATTTAAATACTAATCTGATCCTTCAGAATACCCTCACAGCAACATCCAGAATGTTTGACCAAATACTTGGGTATCATGGCCTTGTCAAGTTGATGCATAAAATTCACCATCACATTTAACTCCATAATCCCTCAAAATCTCTTTTACCCCCCTGATTACATCAAATGCACCCAGTACCTAATTGCAATTGTGCCAGGAACTTCAACATCTCTGATTGTCAGTTTACTCCTGAGCATCAACAGAGGGAAGGATATCATCCTTTCCCTCACATTGAGAGGACAGCAGGAAGTATTGATACATGCAACTATGTGAAGCTTTAAACAATTCTGAGCACTACCTGCAGACCACTCACTCTTTTCTTCCGGGGGCCTACAGACTTAACTATCAAAAAAGAAGGGAGCAGAGAAAGGGAAGTAAGAGGGGGAAGGGTTACTGAGCACCCATTTGCTGTACCTGTCATCTTTCAAATATTCCCTGGAAGAGTGAAGGGATGTATGCTGTATGTCATCCAGCATTATTCTCATCAAAAATTTACTGTTTTGTACTGTATTTGATGCTATATCCAGCTAAGGGATAAACATCAGCTAAAGCAGACTTCCAATTAGAGTGTCTGAAAGCATTAGCTATCAGGTGTTTCTCCAGCCGAACAAACAAGGATGATTTGAAAAATCAACATCAATCATTTCTAGCCATTTCCTAAAAAATTACTTTCCATCTGCACATCACATAGTATCCTGAAAAGTGGTGCACTGTGGTGTGCTCTGTTCTGACAGCAGAATACTAGAAACTTTATCCACTTTACACACTATAATGAGTATGACGAGACTGTCAGCATGGGGCTGGGCCCTCCTCCTGACCTGGCTTGGTTCACTGTCCCCTCCATCCGCAACTATCCTCTCGGCTCTCCTTCCATCATTGTTACTTTCTTTGTAATCATCAAACTGGTTTTTAAAGTGTATAAATCTGTTTTTTCTAAGTATCTTACTACTTACGATAAAAGATAAAGCATTCACATCACCCTTTTCCTAACAATTGTAATAGAATCTCATAATTGGAATACAGACTTTGACCCTTTCACCACCTTGCAGCACACTGGTTTGAACAAGCGCTGAGAGGCAGAAGTCCCACAAAGCAGCCCCAGTCCCTCTCCACACCACGCTGACCGATAAAACTGTCTGATAATTAGTTGGTAAGACCCAGGGGGCTCAATGGTAAAGAATCTGTCTACAACGAAGGAGACGCGGGTTTGATCCTTGGGTCAGAAAGATCCCCTGGAGAAAGAAATGGCTATCCGCTACAGTATTCTACTTTTTTTTTTTTTTCCCGCTACAGTATTCTTGCATGGAAAATCCCATGGACAGAGAAGCCTGGCAGGGTACAGTCCATGGGGTCACAAAAGAATCGGACCCAACTTGGCAACTAAACAACAACAATACAGTAAGACAGTGTATTCTTCCAGTTAATCATCTTTCTAACATGGAGTAGAACATTTTTTTCAAGATTTACTAAATACTTCAGACTTTATTATTAGCATGCCCCAAATACTATAAAATCTATGCATCTAAAAATGACAACAAAGTTGTGTGTGTAAAGCCAAGTTATCTGAGTGAGTCTTACTGACTTTATTTTTGTCATATTAATAATGGTGTCAAATGGTTTAAAAGTTAAGAAGAAAAGGTATACAGTCAAAAGTCTCCTTTTACCTCTATCATCTACCCATCCAATTCTTCCCACCTTCCTCTCAGAGAGCCACTGTTATTGATATCTGTTTCTTGTATATACTTCTAGGGAGCCGTTATGCAAACATACACAAATATGTATTCCTCCCTCCTTTTGTACAGTTGGAAGCACACCATGCACACTGTTCTGTAGGGCTTTTTTTTCTAATTATGTATGTCAAGGGTCTGTCTATATTAGAACATAAAGAGTTGTTTGGCTTTTTGGTTTTTGTTTTTGTTTTTGTTTTTTGCTTTTTATACCTAAACAATATTCCACAGTATGGATGTATGGGTATGTCATTACAGATTTAGCCAGTCCCCTATTGGTGAATATGCAATCATTTCCTTTTGTGCTGTTATAAGAAGTACAGTTACTAACATTGTTTGGACTTCATTTTGCATACACTCAGATATGTCTATAAGCTAAATTCTTTAAAATGAATTTCTCTGTTAAAAGATGTGCACTTTAAATTTTGACAGTTACTGCCAAATTGCCCTCCATAGATGTTGTACCAATTTATATTCCACCAACAATATAAAGAGTGTTTGCCAACCCAATGTTTTATCCAGTATCTGGAAATTTGTCTATTTGATATGTGAAAAAAGGTATGCAATAAGTATAACTTAACTAAGATCATGGCATCCAGTCCCATCACTTCATGGGAAATAGATGGGGAAACAGTGGCTGACTTTATTTTTCTGGGCTCCAAAATCACTGCAGATGGTGATTGCAGCCATGAAATTAAAAGATGCTTACTCCTTGGAAGGAAAGTTATGACCAACCTAGACAGCATATTAAAAAGCAGAGACATTACTTTCCCAACAAAGGTATGTCTAGTCAAGACTATGGTTTTTCCAGTGGTCATGTATGGATGTGCGAGTTGGACTATAAAGAAAGCTGAGCGTAGAAGAATTGATGCTTTTGAACTGTGGTGTTGGAGAAGACTCTTGAGAGTTCCTTGGACTGCAAGGAGATCCAACCAGTCCGTCCTAAAGGAGATCAGTCCTGAATATTCATTGGAAGGACTGATGTTGAAGCTGAAACTCCAATACTTTGGCCACCTGATGTGAAGAGCTGACTCATTGGAAAAGACCCTGATGCTGGGAAAGATTGAGGGCAGGAGGAGAAGGGGGTGACAGAGGATGAGATGGTTGGATGGCATTGCCGACTCAATGGACATGGGTTTGGGTGGACTCCAGAAGTTGGTGATGACAGGGAGGCCTGGCGTGCTGCGATTCGTGGGGTCGCAAAGAGTCGGACACGACTGAGCGACTGAACTGAACTGAAGCATAATTTAAATTTGTGTATCTCCTATTATGGATAATGTGGAACATTTCTTTACTGATATTGGAAACTCTTTGTATTTCCTTCTCTGTGGATTTTGTTCATAGCATTTCCCTACCTTTCTACTGGATGGTTGTTTATTTTTCTTATTAATTTGTAGAAATCAATATGTTAAGGAGGTTATCCCATTATCTGTGACATGTGTTGGGAACATTTTTTCTTCTTGTTGTTTGTCTTATGAATGAGCTGGTAGTTTTTCTGCAAAAATGTTAATATAGTTGAATCTGTCATTTTAAAATAGTTTTATGTAGTTAGGAAGAGTTTGCTCTGTTTTCAGGTGTTAAAATACTTTCCCCATGTTCTTTTCTATATCATTATTGTTCATTTTTTAAGATTTAAATCTTTGATCTTTTTAAAGAAATGCGAGTTATGGATACCTATTTATTGTCTTCCAAATTGCTATCCTGTTGTACCAATGAAGATTGTATCCCTTTGGTCACATTTAGTAAACTGTTTCAGCGTAGAACAGAGGCAGAGAAACTTTAACCTGTGGTCCCAATCTGGCCCGCAGCCTGTTTCTGTAAACAGTGTCTGCAGTCATTCATCTCTGTACTGTCTGTGGCTACTTTTGCACTAGGAGGCAGATGAGTGATAGCAACAGAAGCTGCATGGCCTGCAAAGCCTAAAAGATGTAACTTTCTGGCCCTTGCCAACTCTTGATATAGAAGAAGAAGAGGAGGATGGAAAAAGGAGAAAGCAAAGATATTCCGAAAGCAAACAGTATTTTCTGGGCATCAACTGTGCAGAGGAAAAATATTCATTAGGAGAAAAAAATTGAAATGAGATTGTGAGTTTATTTTCCCCTTTTATAGTCTTTTCCTTTGGTAGAAGCTGAAGCTGGTACAGTCTGCTTCACAAAGACCCACAAATCTCTCATCATTTTTCTACCAGGCAAGGCCAAAATCCCTACAGAGGTTCCAAGTCTTGTGCCTGCTCACAAATTTAATGAGGTGTGGATGATCTCGGGGGACTCTGTGGAATGTGGAAAGCTGGGAGGCTGTTTGAACACATCTCTTTGGGAAGTTGTGTACTCCCACCTTTCAAATAGCCTTCTTTCTTTTAGGACTAACAAGAACACCTCTAAACTAGCCTTTATTATTACTTTTTAAAAATGTGTCGTATAGGCCCCAAAGGATTTGTTTCCCCAGAAAGCAGTGTTTTTTCCTTCCAAATACTAAACAAAGGAATTTCTAGTTTGGTGTCTCAGTGGGTTACACTGGTGTTTTTATGCTCCAGCTGATTCCCTTCTGTTCTTAGACACAGTGGCTTTTCACAAGTTACTCACTAATCTCCTTAGGCCCTTTGCAATCATCCTGAGCATGCTTCACCCTCTTCTCTAGCACCTATGAAGTACCAATTATTAAAAATCAGACTGACTTGCATGAGAAGTTCAAGAGGAAACAAAGTTTCTTTTATTCATGAGCTATAATTATGATGATAAACTCTAAAATGCTTCAAAAATATTTAGTTTACGTTTTACTATTATTTCAGTTTTATGTCTGATTATACACTGAAAAATTAAAAAAGAAGACTTAAAGAGTGTCCATACATTATTATAATATTAGAAATAAGCATTATATGTGAAGAATATTTATATTTTCAAAGCACCTTTACATACATCATTCTATTTTATTCTCAGAATAATCAAAAAGGTATGAATATGTCCATTTCATAGTTGAGGAAACTGAGTCATGGGTAATTTATTATTTTTTTAAAAAAAAACTTTTTGTTTTACCATGCCCAGAGGCACGTAGGATCTTGGTTTGGTAACCAGTGATGGAACCCATGCCTGCTGCAGTGGAAGCACAGAGTACTAACCGCTGGACCACCAGGGAAGTCTCTATTTATTTTACAATTACAGTTAAAACATTCACATCACTCCATATTCAAAAGGAACATAAGGGTTTACAGTGAACAACTCCCCTTCACCTCTGCTACCTGTTTCCCTTCCTGGAGGCAATTGCCCTTCCCTGTTTCTTATATATTCTTCCAGAGATGTTATACACTGGTGCTGAACTTAGTTCTTTTTCATTTAATTAGTTCTGAACCTAGTTCTTCTTCATTTAATGATATATTCTGGAGATATTTCATATGAGTATATATCAAACTTCTTTCTTATGGTTTCATAGTATTTGATTGTATAATGTATTTGAAACAGTCTTACAGTGATGCACTTTTTAGGTTGCTTTTGATCTTTATTACTTTTTATTTTTAGCTGAGCCACATGGCTTGGGGTATCATAGTTCCTTGATCAGGAATTGAACCTGGGCCACAAGTGAAAACCTACAATCCTAACCACTAGGCCACCAGAGAACTCCCTCCATCTTTGCCTTTAATGAGTAACCTTATGCATATGTCATATACATTGGAGAATTTCTATGTTGGAATTGCTGGATCAGAAAAGATACAGACTTAAAAATTTGAGAAGTATTGTGACATTTTCTTTCATCAGATTAGACAAAGATTTTAGGTGACTTAGCCAAGACTGGAGAGCTAATTTTTAATGGATTTGTAGTTAAAACAAATGTTTACTAACCAGAAAATAGGAGCCATGATGAATGGTACATTTGGGGGAACACTAACTTCTTGTCAAATATAATCAGTTTGGGGCATCTGCAAGAGAAGAGGAAGAAGAGTCACCTTTTTGGCCTACTCCATCCTTTCTGTTGCCCTCTGAGAACTTGTTCCCTGAACTGGAGGGCCAAGTGATGAACCGACCTCAGCAAGCCCAGATGGGTTTACCTCCTCTCATCCTGGGCTAGTCAGTCTCATAGACAACAGAGATGTGGGCTTGTACCAAAAAGTTGAAGAAATTAAAGTGCTTTACCTCAAAAAAAAAAAAAAAAATAGAAGGCTAGGAAGAAACAGGGAATGGGTTTTAAAAGGCCTTCAAAGATATTGCTCTTCTGCAAGATGACCCCTCATGAACAGGCTTTCTTTGTGAGTCACTGTCCATGGTGCTGACAACATCCCTGAGGGCTGAGGAGGGGTTGCTTTTCCTATTCCTGGGGCACTAAAGTGTCTTAAACAAACCCTCCTGGGGAATTTTGGGCAGGAGAGAAAGGCAATCAAGGGAAACAAGAGAAGTAAAAAGGATAAGAGCTAGTTAGGTAGACTGTTAGGTGGGTGGAGAAGGAAGAGGTATTGGTATATGATTGGATATTGTTTACAAATCATAGTGATGGGGAGTGGGAGGAACATATGCACATTGCCTTGGGATTCCATTATTGTGTGCATATATTTCCTGAGGACTTGAAGAATCAAGTGAGGTTATAGAAAATACCTTAGAGAAAAGTATCATGTGGAATTTCTTGAGTGGACAACTTTAGAAATAAGATGGATTACCATCTGCCTGAGCTGATTTAACTATAATCCTGCCAAGAGTGGGAATAGACTGGATAACCTCCTGATTACCTCACATTATTTGAAGTTACAACTTCAGTGAAAACATTCATCCTATTCTTGCTCTTTATCTCTGAGCTTCAGGGCAGCCTGGATTTAAACTAAAGTAACATCACAAGCTATACTGATTTTGTCTTATCTATCTATAGTCATTTGCCTTCAAGATTTGTTTTAATACACACAAGAAGTTAATAACTCTCTCAACCTGTCAATTCTTTCCTCAGCAGCATAAAAGTATAACAAAGAACATGAATTCAATAAATCCAACTCATTCCTTATTGCTGCACTGAAATTGAACAATCTTTCCTTCACATGATTAAGTCTACAAAATATTTATGTTTTGGTACAAAGAGAAACTCTTGGATTTATATTAAGTTTAAGTGTAAAAATGTGATTTTTTTTTTTTTTTTACATTTTTATCCTTGGTTTTGTTTTCATTTGAAATGCTAAATTTTCTGGTTGGAAGAAATATATAATATTGGAAATTAGGCCAGAAACTCCATAAAAGCTAAAATTTATTTTTCAATATTTTAATGGCCTCACTGGCAATGCAGTTGGCTTTGGGTGCTTGGCTGTAATTATAACATTGCCACTATAGGGACACACTAGTTTCAAACTGAGCTTAGGGAGCTCTTGGGCATGAGCAGTCAAAGTAACATCCAGAATGAGTTCTCCAAGGGCGCCTACTAGTGTATCTGTCTCCACACAGGGAGAGATTTCCCTGTAGGCCACCAAGAAAAGAAGCTGTTTTCCTCAAGGGTTATCTAATCCTGCCTGTGGGCATTGACTCTTATAACCCTTCTCATATTTCAAGTTTAGAGACTGCCCTCAAGTTCCACATCAAATTTCTCTATTCCAGGGCTGTGACTCAGCTTCAATCTATGCACTTGAGAAAAAACATTGAAGGGAAAGAGGATCATCCTTTCTTCTGGATCATTGGTTCTCAACATTTTCTTTTCCTCATACGCAGTTAACAAAACTATCATCTCATCACTGTGGTGATTCTTTGCCAAAGTGTGGATGGGCAAGGCAGAAGGGTTGTCCTTTTCTGCTTCACCCAGAGATACTTATCAAATGGAGGGTGGGGTGGGTGACAAACTCTATAGAAAAATCAACTCACTCATACATAAATTCAACAAGCTGGCTGTATTTTCTGACCAAATCTAGTAAGTACCTGTCAACTCTTTTGAGTTTTCTTTGTAAACAATTATATAATCTATAAATTATCCAAATCTGCATTTTTTGAGGTTCCATATTATGTACTGCATGCACTATTATCATGATTATCATCAGAAACAACAACAAATACATACTGAGTGTTTACCAGGTAAAAGACATAGAACTGACTGATATAGGGATCTAAGGGATGAATGAGACGGAGCCTTCGTCCTCTCAAAAGCGTAATAATTGGGACATGGTTTGTCTACTTCTTTCGCCCCTATATGTTGGCAGGATGCATGATCCTAGATGAGCCACTTAGTCACAATTCTCCATTCTTCTCTTTTTTTCCCCTTGTTTTGAACAAATGTCCAATGCACAGTCTATGGTCTGAGTCGTGAGCATCAGATATTAGAAGTAAATGGAAAAGGAAAAGCAGAGCAGGAGGACAGCTATGGCTCACTCTGCTATTCTCTCCATTTGGCAGGGCTTCCAGACTCCCCCATAAACCAGAGATTATCGTGCCTACAAAAGACTCTGAAATCTTTCCCAGAAACCAATTGCCAGACTGGGAATTCTGAAGAACATAACACAAGTGAATAACACATTATTTTCTTCTCTAAGAGCAAAAGATTATAAAAAAGTAATAAAAGAAAATGCAGTCATGAAATTTGGATTAAGGAGATAGTTATAGGCTGAGTTGCCATTGTTTATAGACAATTTTGAAGTATAATAGTTTAGATTTGGCTAATCCATAGCATGCAGCCATGAAATTAAAAGATGCTTACTCCTTGGAAGGAAAGTTATGACCAACCTAGACAGCATATTAAAAAGCAGAGACATTACTTTGTCAACAAAGGTCCATCTAGTCAAGGCTATGGTTTTTCCAGTGGTCATGTATGGATGTGAGAGTTGGACTATAAAGAAAGTTGAGCATGAAGAATTGATGCTTTTGAACTGTGGTGTTGGAGAAGACTCTTGAGAATTCCTTGGACTGCAAGGAGATCAAACCAGCAATCCTAAAGGAAATTAATCCTGAATATTCATTGGAAGGACTGATGCTGAAGCTGAAACTCCAATACTTTGGCCACCTAATGTGAAGAGCTGAATTTGAAAAGACCCTGATTCTGGGAAAGATTGAGGGCAGGAGAAGAAGGGGATGACAGAGGATGAGATGGTTGGATGGCATCACCAATTCAATGGACATGGGTTTGGGTGGACTCCAGCAGTTGGTGATGGACAGGGAGGCCTGGCGCGCTGTGGTTCATGGGGTCACAAAGAGTCGGACATGACTGAGCGACTGAACTGAACTGAACTGATAGCATGGGTTATTATTAAAAAAAATTTTAAGTGGTTTACAAAATAGGATATATAACAAAATATGTTTTCATAAAAAATAAAATAAAGATATATTTATGTCTAGAAAAGACTATCAACTCCAATTGTTCCTAAGCACTGTGATTTTAGTTCATTTTATTTCATACTAGGTGGGAATAGGGGATGAGGAAGTAAGAGAACAGACTATTTTGATAACAAAGCCCACAGAACTATTTAAGTTTAAAAAATGTGAACATTTATCTCTGTCAAAATTTTTAAAATCATGTTTTTCAAATAAAAAATTTAATCTAACCTTAGAAGCAAAAAAGTGCTGCTCTCCAGTAAGTAGTCAGTAAGTGACTGCTATTGTTATTATGTAGTGGTAATAGTCTTCAGAAAGGAAATCAGGAGTATATTGCTTCTGAAGCTTTTGCAAAATCAAGACTTCACCTCACCAAGTTGTTGACAAAAGGATAACATTAGCATGGGAGCTACAAAGTAGAGCTCACAGAGCAGGAACTGGGTGGCCATTATTAAAACTATGCAGTGTCGGAACTTCCCTTGTGGTACGGTGGATAAGAATCCACCTGCCAATGCAGGCGACATGGGTTCAATCCCTGGTCCAGGAGGATTCCACATGCAACGAGCAGCTAAGCCCATGCACCACAACTACTGAGCCTGCGCTTTAGAGCCCGCCAGCCACAAATACTGAGCCTATGTGCCACAACAAGCTCATATACCTAGAGCCTGTGCTCCACAACAAGAGAAGCCCCCACAATGAGAAGCCCTGTGTACCATAACAAAGAATAGCTCCCACTTGCAGAAACTAAAGAAAGATAGCACACAGCACAGCCAAAAATTAATTAATTAATCTAAAAAAAATCACACTGTGCCAAGGCCAGATCCTGCAGAGAGAAAGAGACTGGGATGCTAACTTGCTGGCAAATTTTACCCTTTGAAAGAAAGTTCATTGAGCATCACTGGGGCCAACTCCCTGCCCTTTGGTTCCTTGATCCTCTGCTCACCACACAACATTCCGATGGCTAGCCAAGTACAACTGGTGTGGTGACTGAAGGTTTATTTCCTTTACTGTGAACTAACTGGTTTGCACAGTAACATTAGGTGAGTGTGTTTGATGTCCGCCTGAGTTGAGGAGCAAAGAGTGTACTGAAGGAAGTAAGCCTGGGACATAGGGGCCCAAGTACATATAGTTCCCCTGTGAGTCTCCCTCTGAGCAGTCAGGCAGTCTCTCTATAGTTCATGGCTTTCTTATCTATAATGCCAAAAACAATATTCCCATTTGAAAACCAAGTGTGCCTATTACTCAGAATATTTACTCTGGACCACAGCCAAAACTTGACTCATATTGATTAGTGCATACACTGTTTATGGTTTTTGTTGGTCCTCCTTATCCTCCTCCCTTATCTGGGAACTGACTGTATGCCCAAAACAGAAGTGGGCATGTGAGCTGGACTGGATGAAACACAGAGTACTCTCTACCCTTCTGTGGTCAGTGATCCTGCCAGTGATGGGAACATGACTCAGGATAGACCCATCAGAGTCCTGCCCAGGATTGTATCCAGCTGGACTCCATTTGCAAAACAAAATATAAGACTGAGCCATTCATTCAAGTAGCCAGAAGACTGTAGCACTGGTCCAAGGAAAACAGCTGACTGACCTCAGGCAAGGCACTTAAACTCATTGGAACGAAGTTCCTTCTACAAAGTGAGAACTCTGATCATGACCACCTGGAAAGTTCTGACATTCAGAGATGAAACCTCTCTTTCTTTTTATGTAGACAGTGAACCAAAACAACCTGTCAGCTAAAGTCTACTGCTGTGAATTTAGTCTATTGATTTCTTCTCAGTCCAACAACTAGGTTTTCCAGGAACTCAGATAATTGCAACTGGAGGCCAAAAAACAAAGCACACCATAAAAAAAAAAAATCATACACCATGACCAAGTGGCATTCTTCACAAGGATGGTTCAACATATGTAAAATCAATGTGATACAACACATAAACAAATGACAAAAACCACATGATCATCTCAATATATGCAGAAAAAGCATTTGACAAAATTCAACATCTCTTCTTGATAAAAACTCTTACCAAGGTAGGTATACAGGGAACATATCTCAAAAGTGTAAAAACTATTTATGACAAATCCACAGCCAATATAATACTCAATGGTGAAAAGTCAAAAGGCTTCCTATTAAAATCTGGAACAAGGATGCCCTCTCTCACCACTTTTCTTCAACATAGCATTAGAAGTCCTAAACACAGCAATTGGACAAGAAATAAAAAGTATCCAAATTGGAAGGAAAGAGGTAAAATTGTCATTATACCCAGATGATATGATACCATATATAAAAAATCCAAAAGACTTCACACAAAAACTATTAGAACTGAAAAACAAATTCAGCAAGGTAGCAGGATATAAGATTAACATGGTGGCATTTCTTCATACCAACAATGAAACATCAGAGAGAGAACGTAAAAAAAAATTAGCTTTTAAAATCTCCCCAAAATAAAATACTTAAGAATAAACCTCACCAAGAAAGTGAAAGACTTATACACTGAGAACTACAAAACATCAATAAAGGAATTTGAAGATGATTCAAAGAAATGGAACGATAACCCATGCTCTTTGATTGGAAGAATTAATACTGTTAAATTGAATATAAGACCCAAAGCAATCTTCAAATTTAAGGTGATCCCTATCAAATTACCTATACCCTTTCTCACAAAAGAAAGAAGTGAAAGTGAAGTCGCTCAGTCATGTCCAACTCTTTGTGACCCCATGGACTGTAGCCTACCAGGCTCCTCTGTCCATGAGATTTTCCAGGCAAGAGTACTAGAGTGGGTTGCCATTTCCTTCTCCAGGGGATCTTCCTGACCCAGGAATTGAACCTGGGTCTCCTGCATTGTAGACAGACGCTTTTACCATCTGAGCCACCAAGGAAGTCTGCTCACCTGGTCTCACAAAACTAGAACAAATAATCCTAAAATTCATATGAAACTATGAAAGACCCAGAATTGCCCAAGCAATCCTTAAGAAAAAGAACAAACCACAAAGGCATAACCATCCCAGATGTAAGACAATATTATACAAAGCTACAGTAATCAAAACAGTGTGATAATGATACAAAAGCAGGCATACAGATCAATGGAACAGAATAAGGAGTCCAGAAATAAATCCACACACCTACAGTCAATTAATCTTCGACAAAGTAGGCAAAAATATCCAGTGGAAAAAGATAGTCTCTTAAGCAATTGGTATTGGGAAAGTTGGACAGCCTCATACAAATCTATGATGTTAGATCATGCTCTCTCACCATATACAAAAATAAACCGAAAATGGCTTAAAGACTTAAACGTAAGACATGGCACCATGAAACTCCTAAAAGAGAATATAGGCAAGACATTCTCTAACATAAATCACACCAGTGTTTTCTTAGGTTAGTCTCCCAAAGCAATAGAAATAAAACCAAAAATAAATAAACGGGACCTAATCAAACTTATAAGCTTCTGCACAGCGAAGTAAACCATAAACAAAATGAAAAAACCTTCAGAATGGGAGAGAATAGTTGCGAACGATGCAACTGACAAAGGCTCAATTTCCAAAATATACAAAAAGCTCCTACAACTTGACAACAACAACAAAAATAAATAAAATAAACAACCCAATCAAAAAATGGGCAGAAGACCTAAAAAAGACATTTCTCTGAAGAAGAAATACAAATGATCAGTAGGCACATGAAAAGATGCTTAGCATCACTAATTATTAGGGAAATGCAAATCAAAACTACGATGATATAGCACCTCATGCCAGTCAGAATGGCCATCATTAAAAGGGCTACAAATCACAAATACTGGAGAAAATATAGAGAAAAGAGAACCCTCCTACATTGTTGTTTGGTGCAGCCACTGTGGAAAACAGCATGGAGTTTCTTTAAAAACTAAAAACAGAGTTACCATATGATGCAGCAATCCCACCCCCGCGCATATATTCAGACAAAATTACAGTTTGGAAAGATACATGAATGTTCACTGAAACACTATTTACAAACAAGCACTATTTGGAAACACCCTATAAGTCTGTTAACAGATGAATGGATAAAGTAGATGTGGTATATATATGCATATACATGTGTATATATAGATATAATCACATATGATATATATATATATATCATATACTGTAGTTTTGCATAATATCACCATTGGGGAAAGTGGACAAAGATATAGGATCATTCTGTATTATTTCTTGCAACTGTATATGAATCTACATGATCTCAATAAAAACCTATGGCTGATTCATGTTGAGATTTGACAGAAAACAGAAAAATTCTGTAAAGCAATTATGCTTCAATAAAAAAATAATTAATTAAAAAAGAAAAAAGTTCAAAAAGAAAAAGTTTCAATGACGTAGGGGATTAAGAGGTATAAAACCTATCATGCATAAAATAAATAAGTTACAAGGATATATTGTACAGCACTGGGAATAGAGCCAATATTTCATGAGAACTTTAAATGGAATATAATCTGTAAAAATACTGAACCCCTACAATGTGCACCTGAAATTCTATAATATAATAAATTAACTATACTTCAGTAAAAATTTTTGTAAAATAAACTTTGTTTTTACACCAGTAGAACAAAACAGGTAAAGCCTTATCCTGATAATCCAAAGAATGAATTCTTAACATGAGGCCTCTTTTATCCAGGTCAGCTTTGTCCCTCATTAATGTTGACCTTGAAATCACAAAGAAGCAAGCAAACTAGTTGTCACGATTCCTATCTTACATAGTTTAATACTGATCAGGACTGTTTAGACCTCATTTTCATAAATACTAAAAGTGATTCACAAATTAAAAAGTAGCATTTTATGGGTATGCTAGTGGTAAAGAACTCACCTGCCACTGCAGGAGAAGTATAAGAGATCCAACTTTGATCCCTAGGTTGGGAAGATCTCCTGGAGGAGGCTATGGCAACCCACTTGAGTATTCTTGCCCGGGAAATACCATAGACAGAGGAGCCTGGTGGGCTATGGTCCGTAGGGTCGCAAAGAGTTGGACTTGACTGAAGCAACTTAGAACATGTTATTGGGTTGGCCAAAAAGTTCGTTCAGGATTTTCCATGTTACACAAAACCTGAATGAACTTTTTGGCCAACCCCATACTTTTATAAATTAAGATGGAAAATGGCGTATAGTAAAATTTTAAACAACCTTGCAAGAAACATCATTCACAAGGAATCCACCAAAAACAGTCCTCCAGTAGGACATACTGGTAATATTCAAGTTAGATTCTTCCTGGATACACAAAATTAGAAAGACAAAAAGGAAAAAAAAACCCACAGGTACAAAGGAAACTAAAAATATTTGTCAGTGGATACTTCATTTAACATTACTAATACATATAAAACCTGAAGGCAACTAAGACTTTTCTAGGAATATGTGAATTAGTAAATTTTATTCCATTGAGTAATGGTGGAATGAATGGAGAATCTTGACAAAGAATTTTAAAAAGCTCCAGGTCCAGATGATTTCATGTGTGACTTCCTTGAAATCATCAAGATCATTTCTATCTATGTTATTTAAACCATTTCAGAGCATAGTAAAAGAATGCAAGCTTTCCAAATATTTTTGACAGCCAGCATAGTGCTGAAAACAAAGGGAAAAAATTACAAATCAATTATAAAACACCCTAAGTATAAATACAGATGCAAACATCTTATGTAAAACATTACCAAGTGAATCCAGCATTAGATTAACAGAATAGTATACCAAACCAAGTAGAGTTCATTTTAAAAATGTAAAGCTGGTTCAGCATACAAATTCTATTAATAAAATTCATCATCATAATTTTTCAAGGTAAAAAATCACATCATTAAGAGATTCCAAATGTCATTTAAAAAAATTCCACATCAATTGCCAATTAATTTGACCCCCAGGTCAGGAAGATCTCCTGGAGAAGGAAATGGCAACCCACTCCAGTATTCTTGTCTGGGAAATTCCATGGACAGAGGAGCCTGGTGGACTATATAGTCCATGGGATCACCAAAGAGTTGGACACGTCTTGGCAGCTAAACAACAACAACAACAATATTGTGCTCAATTGACAATTAAAACCAAAGTTTAAAAAACAGTGACACAAGGATGTCTTAAACATGACAAATTATATATTCAAAATAGTGTGACATTTAATAATTAAATATAATAATTATTTCCATAAATATAATGAATAAGCTAAGGTTGTCTATGATTTAATCTTGTAGAAATCCTTGTCAAACAACCAGAAATGGGAAAAAAGAGGTGCAAAATATTGGAAACAAAGAGACAAAATTATAATTTTTCAGATGTTGCTGTCTACCTGAAAAACATGACAGGTTGAATCACAAAGGTGTTACAATCATTAGACAGTTCTATTAGGTGGCCAGATTAACATTAACACAAAGCTTTCTCAATTATCCCTCAATAAAGCTGAAATTTTTTTTAAACACTAAGCTTTCTTATATGTTGACAATATCAGTTAAAAAAAAAAGATGGTATTCACAATAGAAACAAAATGCGTAAAACACTTAGAAATAAACAAAATAAGTAATGTACAAATTAAGAAAACCATAAAACACCAAGAGACACTGAAGACAATGTAAATAAGTGAAGAAAAGTGCCTTGCTTACATGGGTATACTGTGCATCTATTTTTGTCACCCTTGTTGTCATTGTTACTGCCTTTGTCCCCCAGAACACTCAGCCCTCTGTTTCTGGAACAACAACTGCTTCCCGTTCTGTGGCTTCCCTGGTGGCTCAGACAGTAGAGAATCTTCCTGCAATGCAGGAGACCTGGGTTTGATCCCTGGGTCGGGAAGATCCCCTGGAGACGGTAATGGCAACCCACTCCAGTATTCTTCCTTGGAGAATTCCACTGAGATCCCCTGGAGAAGGTAATGGCAACCCACTCCAGTATTCTTGCCTGGAGAATTCCATGGACAGAGGAGCCTGGTGGGCTACAATCCATGGGGTCGCAAAGAATCAGATACAACTGAATGATTAACACTTTCCCTTTCCCTTTCTGTGGGTTTCCTGCCCCACTGTGTGCAGGCTTATTATGCCTGTCACCTAAGTGTCCAGCCCTTCTTCAGCCAAGGGGTAAACAAGTTACCCAAGCGAGGATCCCTGAATTCTCTCTCAGAATCTGAAAATTGAGCCTCGGACAGAAAGCTGGTTAACCTGAGGAATCTGAGTGGAGCTGCAGATCCCTATAAGTGCTCTGGCTCTTTTCATGCCCAAATCCAGTCCTTCAGCTTTTCTTCACATCTGTGAGCCCCTCCACATCCTTTCAGGAATTCCTTTATTTTACATTTTTTAAGTCAGTAAAAATCTGTTTCTGATTTTTTTCAACCAAATAACTGTAACTGAATCTAACAGACATACTATTATAATGATGTCAATTACCTCTAAGTTAATCTATTGTTCAATACAATACAGGCTTAGCTGGTTAGGAATTTGCCTACAATGCTGGAGACCTGGGTTTGATCCCTGGGTTGGGAAGATCCCCTGGAGAAAGGAAAGGCTACCCACTCCAGTATTCTGGCCTGGAGAATCCCACGCACTATACAGTGCATGGGGTCGCAAAGAGTCGGACATGACTGAGCAACTTTCACTTTCAGTTTTCAATAAAATACACACCAAAATCATAACAGAAATGGAACTAGGCAGTCTTAAATTTCATCTTGAATCACCATCAACTTTGGTTACACGTTCACAACTCTCTTTTCCCAGGATGAATCCCAGAGCAATTAAATTAGGACCTCTGGGAGTAGGACAAAGTGTTTATTAGAGCTCTTTGAGGGATTATGATGTGCTGCCAACACTGAAAATTACTTGTCTAGGAGAATAAACATTTAAGACTAGTGAGAAATTTCTGGAGAGGAAAAAAAGAAAAAATGAGTAGCCTTGTCCCATGGGCAATTGAAATATAAAGCTATAGTAAGTAAAGCAATGTACTCCTAGCATAAGAACTGACAAATAAATAGAACAAAATGCATACTCCAAAAAAGAGTCAAATCCATACAATTGAAAATATAATAGATGTGGCATTTAAAATCATTGGGGAAAAGAGGGAGTACTCTGTGAACAATGTTGGGACAACTAGCTAACCATCTGAAATAATGAAGCCATTAAAATAAATTCTAGATGAATCAGATGTGAAAATTAAACTATGAAAATATGCTGCTTTTGCCTATGCAGTATATATTCATCCTTATCTTGGTAATGAAACCCCAGTTTTCCCTGGGAAGCTACTCATCAGCAAGTTTCAATCCATTTGACTGAGGGTTGAAGTAAAAAGATGAAAAGATATTAACTCTCTCTCCCTTAAAGAATATCATAAAAGCAATGAGATATCACTTACTGACCATCATACTAGCAAAATAAAAATTTTTATTGGTAATAGCTTGTCTTGTTTAGTATGCGGACATTAGAAACTCTCAGAGTATAAATGGCAGCAAACACCATAAATATCTATACCTTTAATGCAGTACTTCAACTTTTGGTAATATAATACAAGCTTACAGTCAATCACGACCACAAAGATTTTATTGATCATAGCTTTGTTTCCACAGTGAAAAACTAAATGTCTTTCAAGAGGATACTATAACTATACATGTGTTGACATTAAATATGTCCATGACTCTTGACATTTATTAGAATTACTATTATTAAAACACACAGAAAATAAGTGTTAGCAAGGATGTGGAGAAATTGGAACCTTTGTGTACTGTTGATAGGAATGTAAAATGATACAGCCACTATGGAAACCAGTATGGTGACTCCCCAAAAAATTAAACATAGAATTACCGTACGATCTATCATTTCCACTTCCACTTCGGGTATATACCCGAACGATTTGAAAGCAGGAACTCCAACAGATATCAGTACAGAGAGCTCACAACAGCATTATTTGTTGGTCAAAAGTAGAAGCAACTCAAGTGTCCATCGATGGACAAACAGATAAGCGAAATGTGGCCTATATGTTCAATGGAATATCAGTTTTAAAAAGGAAAGATATTCTGATACATGTACAACATGGATGAACTTTGAGGACATTATGCTAAATGAAATAAGAGAGTCAGCAGAGGACAAATATAATATGATTCTACTTATACGAGGATTTACAATAGTCAAATTCATAGCAGAAAGTAGAATGGTGGTTGCCAGGGGCTGGAGGGCTGAGTAGGGAGTTCTTGTTCAATGGATAGAGTTTCAGATTTGCAGCACATAAAAGTCCTAGAGATGGATGATGGTGATGGCTGTAGAACAATGTAAAATGTACTTAATGCTGCAGAACTGTGAGCTTAAAAGTGCTTAAGATGGCAAATTTTATGTTAAACATATTTCACAAAAAAATTTTTTTCTGTTAAAAAAAGAAGTTTTGTTTATTTTGATTTCCTCAAGATTTGTCTTTATTAATATTGTCTGGAAAATTTGCTTTTATGATGAGTCATTCAAGAATGACTCTGAAACACAAGTTTTGTGATAAGCAGAGCTTCCTAGAGGTCATTCTTCATGGTTGCTTTTATAGATTATGATCTTCAATAGTATTTATTTGTAATCATTTTTCACAAAGTAGGAAAAGTCTTTTTTTTAAATAATTTTATTAATTTATTTCTGGCTGTGTTAGGCCTTCATTGCTCTGCAGACCTTTTCTCTAGTTGCAGTGTGCAGGCTTCTCATTGCGGTGGCTACTCTTGTTGTGGAGCGGGGACTCTAGGGCTCTCAGGCTTCGGTAAAGGCACATGGGCTTGGCAGTTGCAGCTCCCAGGCTCTAGGGCATAAGCTCAACAGCTGTGGTGCATGGGTTTATTTACTCTGCAGCATGTGGGATCTTCCCAGATCAGGGATCGAATCCATGTCTCCTGCATTGGCAGGTGGATTCTTTACCACTGAACCACCAGGGAAGCCCAGGAAAAGTCTTTTTAAAAAGAGAGAGAGAGCAGGACGTTTAAAAACATCAAAGAGGATCCTTATACAGGGTCAATAACAAATGCAATTACAGAAAATTAGGTGGTGACATCATATCTTAAGTTACAAGTCACTTCTTTGTAGGGTAATTTTCCATGTTGGAATTTTGCTTCACATTTTTTCAGCAGCTCTATTTCACTCCCAGAAGCTAGCTGCTCATAGATTCTAGTGGCTCAGTCATGCATGCCAGGGACCCAAAATCTGAGAGGATTCACTTGGTTAACCAAGAACCTTTAACCAGAGGCAATCTGGTTTCTTTCTTGGGGCTAGAACAAAACAGTGAAAATATTTCCACTCTAAATAGAAACTACAATCTAAAAGCAGCCCTGTTCCGTTTTCTTTTAAAATTTGAACACAAGCAGAAACAAAGAGTGGGATTTTGGTTTATCTTACACTGAGGTTCAAGAAAGGAATTGTAGCAAATATAAAACAAAATCTTAACTGGCACGAGATTGACAACTACCGCACTTAAAAATTATATCTAGTACAGTTGCTTAGTATAGAACATGATCAGGAGAGAAGAGAAATAATGCCAACTTCTTGCCAGAAAATCAAAACACTAAGCCATCTGCATATATCTGGACAAAACTATAATTCAAAAAGATACATGCACTCCTTTGTTCATAGCAGCATTATTTACAATAGTCAAGACATAGAAGAAACATAAAAGTCAATCAACAGAAGAATGGATAAAGAAGGCGTGGTAATACATACAATGGAATCCTAATCATAAAATAATGAAATAATGCCATGTGCAACAACAAGGATGGACCTAGAGGTTATCACACTAAGTGAAGTCAGTCCAAAAGAGAAAAACAAACACCATATGATATCACTTATATGTGGAATCTAAAATATTACGCAAGTGAACCTATCTACAAAACAGAAACAAACTCATAGAGAAAAGACTTGCAGCTGCCAAGGGGGAGAGAGGGTGAGAGAGGATGACTTGGGAGTCTGGGATGAGCAGATAGAAACTATTATATATAGAATGGACAAACAACAAGGTCCTACTGTATAGCATAGGGAACCTATATTCAATATTCTGTAATAAACCACAATGGAAAAGAAAAAAAAAAACACTAAGCCATTTGTAGGCAGATAAATACCTTCCATTAATAACCATTTAAATATGTACTGAAGTTTATAGACAAAAGGTACCATTGTGAACACAGGTTAGGATCTTAGGATCCCATGTAATGTGATCCAAGGAACTAGATGACTTTGATGAAGCTCCCCCTTTGCAACCAAACTCAGCAATATTGTTCAAAAGGAACCAAGAGAACAGGAAAAATCTTGGGAGTCAAACCAGTTATGACTGTCTGGTCTCTGACCAGTTGTGTTTCTGTTCCAATATAAAGTCACTTTTCTAGGGGACTTCACACCATCTGTTTCTGAGGTTTATTTAGCCCAGTTTTAGTGATTTTATGCCAAAGGTGCATAAAAAAAGTGTTGTTGTTTAACTCATATTTGGCAAGATATTTCTTGAATAAATGAAAGAGGCATGACACCTTCGTATTTCTGACATTTTAAAAATATTTTCAAATAAAACACTGAAATACTATATAACAAAAATACTATCAAAGCTCTGCTTACTCTCATGCTTGCATGTGATTATAAATCATTCATTCTGGTCACCCACCGCTCATGAGCGTGCATCTAGAACTGAAGTGGCACACTGACTCTAATAAATGCCAGACCTTGCTGAGAAACCTCAGAAATCCATCCAACAGCGGAGTCGATGCCAATAAGTCACCTGACTAAAATAATCATGTGACTAATACCTATGCTATTAGTACAGCTGAAAATGGGAAGACCTCATGACCTAGCAATGCTAGGACTAGGTATAAATACAAAAATACACTAGGAAAAATAAGAGACATGACAGCATGTTCATTCAACACTGTCTGTAGTAGCATATTTGGGAAAAATCTAAAAGTTCATCACCAGAAAACTAGATGCACAAACTGTAATATAACCGCATAACTGAATAACAGAATTTTAATTTATAGATGTTAAAATGAGTGATTACTATTCATACTAACTTAGCTCTTGAAAACATAATTTTAGTGGGTAAGAGCAATACTTAATATTTCATTCAGTATAATACCATTTATATACATTTTAAAGACATACAGACAAAATGGTGAAAATTTAGAAAATGACCTAAGTGTCCATAAAGAGGAGATTGGATAAATGAAGGCAGTACACAATGGAAGGTATCATTGTTTAAATGATGATTTAAAGCTCTATTGATTGACAATGAAAAGGTCAGTGATATTTTGCTAAATGAAGACACAATATGTATACTATGATCTGATTTTTACTTTCAAAAAAAATGTGTGTACATGCATAAGAAATGCTAACTCAGGCTGTTTCTGGAAGGTGGGATAATTGATAGGCTTTATTTTCTTCTTTATACTCTTCTGCATTTTTCTGAATTTTTCTTTGCAATTAGTATTACTTTTATAATCAGAAAATAACATTTTACTATAAAAAGAAAAAAACAAAAATACAATGTAGCAGATTTCCAAAGATGGCTGCACCAATATATTTCTCACCCCCCATGCTTTTATTACAGTATGACTGACATTTCTCCATAGAGAGCTAGGAAGGAGCCTCTGTTCCCACCCCTTGAAAAGGTGCCAGCTTTCATGACTTAATTCTAATGAATAGGATGCAAAGTGACTGCATTACTTCCAAGGGTAGGTCTTAAAAGATGACACAGCTTCTGCCTAGTTCATTCTCTCTCTCTTCCCATCTCCCCTTACCCTTGGAACCTAGCCACTGTGTCATGATTTAGCCCAGGTCACATGGAGAGGTTTCATGGAAATCTCCTGGCCAACAGCCCAGCTAGGGCCTCCCTTAGCTAAGAGCCAGCATTGACGACCAGACATGTGAGTGAAATAGCCTTTGATTCCACTCCCAGTTTTTGCTTCATTCAGTTGAGGCCCCAGACACCTCTGTGCCTTGCCCAGAATCTGTGAGCATAATCAACAGTTGTTCTGTGCCACTGTATTTAGAGTAATTCACTACACAGTCCTAGAAACTGGAACACACACAACAAATAATATTACTTGTTGTTTCAAACTACACATGTGGTCAGAGTAAATTAATTAACTAAAATAATCAGTTTTAGCTATCTTGTAGGGCTGAAAATGAACATATCCCTGTGGCCCAGCAACTCCATGTCTAGGTATAAACTCTGGAAAAAAAATGCTCGGTGAAACACAGACTAGCATGTTCATGTCAACATTGCTCGTAGCAGGGTAACTGGAAAAAAACTAAAAATCCCTCAGCAGGAAATTAGGCATATAAATTGAGGTGTAATTGTATAATAAAATAGTCATAGATGTTAAAGTAAATAAATTATTGTATTCATTAACTTAGCATGGATTGGATACATACCAAATTCTTTATAATAATTTCTCCTAGGAGTATGGGAGGAAAATGGGACCTGAGAGAGGATCCCATGGGACTTTTAAAGGCATTTTCAATGTCAAAAAGTAAAAATAATAATAAAACAAATTTTTAAAAACATTAATTTGAAGCAAATATGGCAAAATGCTAACATTTATCCTAATTATGAAAATCCAGGTGATTATAACTCCCCACATACTTTTCTGTATTCACTTTATCCCTACTACACCAAAAATAAATCTAGTATTTAAAGGTTAGTGTTTTGGGGTTTTTTTGGTTATTTCCCTCTCTACTGGAAACAACAAATTCCTTAATTAAAAAATATCTTCACACAAAGTTAATCACTTAAGGATCCGACTTAAAATCCTTGACAATTTCTCTTGATGATTTGAAAGGGGTTTTATTGTTTTTTAGGAAAGTTACTTTAAGATGTCAAGGTAGAATTTGATGCTATACATTGAAACATACGCATTACCATATGTAAAATAGATAGCCAGTGGGAGTTTGATGTATGACACAGGGAACCCAAAGCCATTGCTCTGTGAGAACCTGTAGGGATAGGCTGTAGAGGGAGGAGGAATGGGGGGCTCAGGAGGGAGGAGACACATGTATGTCTATGGCCTATTCATGTTGATATATGGCAAAAACCATCACAATATTGTAATTATCCTCCTGTTAAATAAATAAATTTTAAAAAAGAAATTGATGCTATAATTATCTGTGAAGAACTTTCCAGATAATAATAGATCAATAATAATATAATATAATAATATTATATATATCAATAATATAATAATAAATATGCTAAAACTCCTCCATGGTAAATGGAAACCATGCCTCTTGGATCCATGTTCTATATGAAGAGTCAATAAGTTTTAGGGACAGGCTATTCCAGTGTAGACAGTGGCTTTGTGTATATTATATTGGGGAGAAATCTGCCAGGAGTTTCATGAGGGGCTTTGTCACTTTCCCATTCTAACTCTGGGCAGGAACCAATCATGACCAACTAAGTCATGCTGGCTCAGTACAGGCCCAGGGAGTACAAGCTTATTGCAAGCCAGTCCCCAACCATGGCCAGCACTCAGGACCACTGGAGACATCCTACAGACCAAGAGAGGGACCAGATCAGATAATATGAGAGGGTAAACTAAGATGTCTTGGAGGGTCCCCTACCTCTTAACTGTGATCTTTGGGGTGAGCCAAACGAACATATAACAGGCAGGGCCCTGAAAACACCGAAAGTACACCAAAAAGGTTTAACTGAAGCAAACTGAATGAAGGAGTTACTTGCAAAATTGGCAGGGTTAAGGGACCCAAAGAAGGAAAGCGAAGCACTCAGTCCAGCAACAGTGAGTGCTGACCTGGCTCAAGGTCCACATGTTACCGGAGTGGGAGAGAAGTGCCCTGGGGAACAGTGCACCCAGAGGGAGGTGGCCACTAATCAGACTGAAGCCCGGCTGCTAAGGAAGTAAATACCTCACCCCTCTCCTCCCACCCTCCAACCTCCTGCCAGTGCCTCCCGTTAACTGACCCCGCCAGTAGCTAGCGGTCAAGGGCATCCAGCGATGAAGCCCATACACGGCAGCACGGCAGGACACAGAGCAGGGCAGAGAACAGCAGAGAATGAGTCATGGGGCCAAACAGAAAGTTAACCAACATATACTTCCCTCAGAGAAAACAGGAAGATAGAATTATCCCATGGCATTGTCTGTTTGCCACAAAGTATTTACCAGAGGCAGAGAATACGGGTGAAGATCAAACACTCTAAAACCCCAAAATCTATATGTTTTGTAGATGTTAATAGATATTAACCTACAGAATAGTTCATGTCCAGGAATACCTGGTTATTTAAGAAAACATTTGAAATAATCTTTGGAAGTATACAATAAATTACTTAATGTTGGCATTCTATTGATCATGATTCTATTGATCATTTTATATGTTACATATAGCTGCTAGCTAGAGATATAGACATAGAATATATATAAATACATAGAATGTATTCTATATAGACAGAATATAGGATTATATATTATATATTTTGTATGTATATAGAGAGACCATTTTATATGTCTGTATATAGAATGGGAGAAAACATTTGCAAATCATATATCCAATGAGGGGTAATATCCAAAATATGTAAAGAACTCATACAACTTAATTACAAAAAAACAAACAATCCAATTAAAATATGGGCAGAGGATTTGAACAGGTATTTTTCTAAAGGAGACATACAGATGGCCAACACTTACATGGAAAGATGTTCAACATCATTAATTAGAGAAATGCAAATCAAAACCACAATAAGATATCACCTTACATCTGTTAGAATGACTATAATTAAAAAGACAAGAAATAAGTGTTGGTGAGAAAGTGGAGAAAATGGATCATTTGTACACTATTGATGAGAATGTAAACTGGTGCAATTACTATGGAAAATACTATGGAAGCTCCTCAAAAAATTAAAAATAGAACAATCAGATGATCCATCAATTCCACTTCTGGAGAGTTACCAGAATAAAACAAAAATACTAACTCCGAAGGATATACACACCCCAATGTTCAGCATTATTTACAATAGTCAAGATATGGAAACAACTAACAATCAACAGATGAATGAATAAAGAATGCAGCATACACACACACACACACACACACACAATGGAATATTCTTCAGCCATAGAAAAGAATGAAATCTTGCCATTTGCAACCACCTAAATGGATCTGGAGGGTACTATGCCAGGTGAAATAAGTTAGAGAAAGACAAATACCATATGATCTCACTTTTATTTGGAATCTTTGAAAAGAAAAAAAAAGCAAACTCATAGATACAGAAAAGATAGTGGTGGTTGCCAGAGACAGAGGGTGGGTGGTAGGCAATATGGGTGAAGAAAGTCAAAAAGTACAAACATCTGGTTATAAAATAAATAAGTCATGGGAATGTGAGGTAGAACAAAGCAACAGTTAATAACACTGTATTGCATATTTCAAAGTTGCTGAAAGAGTAAGTCTTAAAAGTTCTCATCACAAGAAAAAAATTCTGTTGACTACATCTGGTAACCAATATTAACTAGACTTATTGGGGTGACCATTTCACAATACAAATATCAAATCATTATGTTGTACACCTGGAGTCAACACGATGCTGTATATAAATTATACCTCAATTTAGAGGAAAATGCTTACTATTTCATTGTGTGAAATAGCATTAAACGTGTGTGTGTCTGTCTATATATACAAGCACTTGAAAACCATTTAAATATACATCAGTAAAAGAACATTTGAAAACATAATATTTTTCAAGGGTCTCCCATTTCAGAGATCACCAGTCATTCACTGATACAGTGGAAACAGAGACAATTTGTATCCCTCAATTTCTAGAAGATAATGTGGCACAGAGTATATATTCAATCAATATCTGATCAATAAATTTTTTTATGTCTCCTCCTTCACCCAACATATCCAAGCCATTATCAAGATGTATTCATTTTATTTCCTAAATATCTCTCAAATCCACTTCTCCACTACTAGGAGTGGAGTCTGTCTCTTCATCTCTCACCTGAATTACAGAGTACCCTCCTATTTTGGTGTATCTGCACCTATCCTGCAGAACAGGGTAGAAGAAGCAACAGTTAGAACTGGACATGGAACAACAGACTGGTTCCAAATTGGGAAAGGAGTATGTCAAGGCTGTATATTGTCACCCTACTTATTTAACTTATATGCAGAGTACATCATGTGAAATCTTGGGCTGGATGAAGCAAAAACTGGAATCAAGATTGCTGGTAGAAATATCAATAGCCTCAGATACCCAGATAATACCACCCTTATGGCAGAAAGTGAAGAAGAACTAAAGAGTGTCTTGATGAAAGTGAAAGAGGAGAGTGAAAAAGTTGGCTTAAAGCTCAACATTCAGAAAACTAAGATCATGGCATCCGGTCCCATCACTTCATGGCAAACAGATGGGGAAACAATGGAAACAGTGACAGACTTTACTTTGAGGGGCTCCAAAATCACTGCAGATGGTGATTGCAGCCATGAAATTAAAAGACGCTTGCTCCTTGGAAGAAAAGTTATGACCAACCCAGACAGCATATTAAAAAGCAGAGACATTACTTTGCCAACAAATGTCCATCTAGTCAAGGCTATGGTTTTTCCAGTGGTCATGTATGGATGTGAGAGTTGGACCATAAAGAAACCTGAGCACCAAAGAATTGATGCTTTTGAACTATGGTATTGGAGAAGACTCTTAAGAGTCCCTTGAACTGCAAGGAGATCCAACCAGTCCATCCTAAAGTAGATCAGTCCTGAATATTCGTTGGGAGGACTGATGGTGAAGCTGAAACTTGAATACTTTGGCCACCTGATGCGAAGAACTGACTCATTTGAAAAGACGCTGATGCTGGGAAAGATTGAAGGCAGGAGGAGAGGGGGACAACAGAGGATGAGATGGTTGGATGGCATCACTGACTCGGTGGACATGAGTTTGAGCAAGCTCCGGAAGTTGGTGATGGACAGGGAAGCCTGGCATGCTGCAGTCCATGGGGTCACAAAGAGTCGTACATGACTGAGTGACTAAACTGAACTGCAACTACCCTGATCAGTTTCTAATCAGTTCTCAGCTGCATCTTTCCAAAATAAACATCTAATCACATCACCCCACCCCACCCCCAACCTGCAGTGACTTTCCTCTTGGGTTCGTTTGTTAGGGCTACCATAACAAAACACCACAGGCTGCATGGCTTCAACAATAGAAATTAATCTTCTCACAGTTCTGGAAATTGTATTGGCAGAGTTGATTTCTTCTTAGGCCTCGCCCCTTGACTTGTAGGTGTTACCTTCTTTGTCCTCACACGGTCTTCCCTCTGTGCATGTCTGTGTTTTATTCTCTTCTCCCAAAGACATCAGTCATTGAATTAAGGCCTACCCATATGACTTCCGGAGAAGGCAATGGCACCCTACTCCGGTACTCCTGCCTGGAAAATCCCATGGACGGAGGAGCCTGGTGGGCTGCCGTAAATGGGGTCGCATAGAGTCGGACATGACTGAAACGACTTAGCAGCAGCAGCAGCATATGACTTCATTTTACCTGAATTACCTCTTTTAGGGTCCTATCTCCAAATACAGTCATATTATGAGGTACTAGGCTTAGGATTTCAACATATAAATGGGGAGGGGGGGATGGACACCATTCAGCCTCTTAGGGTAAATCCAAGGTTATGTCCATGGCCAGGCTGGAGATCTGTGGTTTGCTTCTCCTGGTTCACTCTCTACTCAGCTTTACCCCGTCTGCTCTGTCCCTAGAGGGTGACCTAATGGAACATGCTCTGTGGCTCCAGGAGGGCCTGGCAAACGGAAGGGACCAGTAGGAGATCTGGAGGGTGGAAGGAGGGTAAATTTGAGGCATTTTCCCCAGCCTTCCCCTCTGCCAGTCACCTCAGGATGAATGCATCCCGGTACTGAAAAGCCACAGCTCCTGGCAGGCAGCCCTCTCCACACAGTGAATAGCTCAGTTCCAGTACCTGCTCCTTCAAGCTTTGGTCATTAAGGGCACCCTGCTAGCACCAGGGATAATGTCCATGCCTATCAACCTTTACTAAACTCTGTCCACACCTTTGAAAATCATCTCATCACTGAACTGTCCTCACATTACCCAACCTGATGTGTCATCTGCTTCCTGCCATGCCCCAGTGCGACACTTTGCAAAGTCCTTCATGGTCTGGCCCTTGCAAAACTCTGCACACTCATCTTACACTGTTCTTCCCCTCCCCTTCTTGGCTACTACCACTCTAGCTTCCTTTCAGTTCTGCAGACAGGCCCACCAATTTGAACTATTAACAAGGACATATCCCTGTTGTTTTAACACTATTTAGAATTCTCTAAAACCATATGTAATATTTTTGTCTTAGGTCAGGTTCCCAGGGGAGCAGATGCTGACAGGAGATCACGTGCAGAGGTGGTGGGGAGACGCCTTGAGAGTCAACACCTGCGAAGGGGAGGGAAGTGGTCCTGGGCAGAAACACCAGCTGGGCTGTAATGCATCAGAAACAGAGCCCCTACCAGATCCCAGCAAATTTGGATAACTCAGCAGTGGCCACAGGACTGGAAAAGGTCAGTTTTCATTCCAATCCCAAAGAAAGGCAATGCCAAAAAATGCTCAAACTACCACACAATTTCACTCATCTCACACACTAGTAAAGTAATGCTCAAATTTCTCCAAGCCAGGCTTCAACAGTAAGTGAATTGTGAACTTCCAGATGTTCAACCTGGATTTAGAAAAGGCAGAGGAACCAGAGATCAAATTGCCAACATCTGCTGGATCATCGAAAAAGCAAGAGAGTTCCAGAAAAACATCTACCTCTGCTTTATTGACTATGCCAAAGCCTTTGACTGTGTGGACCACAACAAACTGTGGAAAATTCTGAAAGAGATGGGAATACCAGACCACCTACCTGACCCGCCTCTTGAGAAATCTGTGTGCAGGTCAGGAAGCAACAGTTAGAACTGGACGTGGAACAACAGACTGGTTCCAAATTGGGAAAGGAGTACGTCAAGGCTGTGTATTGTTACCCTGCTTATTTAACTTATATGCAGAATACATCATGTGAAACCTCGGGCTGGATGAAGCACAAGCCGGAATCAAGATTGCCGGGAGAAATATCAATAATCCAGATACACAGAGGCAGAAAGCGAAGAAGAACTAAAAAGCCTCTTGATTAAAGTGAAAGAAGAGAGAGAAAAAGTTTGCTTAAAGCTCAATATTCAGAAAACTAAGATCATGGCATCCGGTCCCATCACTTCAGGGCAAATAGATGGGGAAACAGAGGAAACAGTGACAGACTTTATTTTTCTGAGCTCAAAAATCACTGCAGATGGTGATTGCAGCCATGAAATTAAAAGACACTTGCTCCTGAAAGAAAAGCTATGACCAACCTAGACAGCATGTTAAAAAGCAGAGACATTACTTTGCCAACAAATGTCCATCTAGTCAAGGCTATGGTTTTTCTAGTGGTCATGTATGGATGTGAGAGTTGGACTCTAAAGAAAGCTGAGCACAGAAGAATTGATGCTTTTGAACTGTGGTGTTGGAGAAGACTCTTGAGAGTCCCTTGGACTGCAAGAAGATCAGTCCTGAATATTCATCAGAAGGACTGATGCTGAAGCTGAAACTTGAATACTTTGGCCACCTGATGCAACGAACTGACTCACTTGAAAAGACCCTGATGCTGAGAAAGATTGAAGGCAGGAGGAAAAGGGGACAACAGAGGATGAGATGGTTGGATGTCATCACCGACTCAATGGACATGAGTTTGAGGAAACTCCAGGAGTTGGCAATGGACAGGGAGGCCTGGTGTGCTACAGTCCATGGGGTCACAAAGAGATGGACATGATTGAGTGACTGAACTGAACTGATCCCAGGAGCTGGAGCTGGGCTGGCACGCCAGAGCTGACTGAGACCATGGCAAGGAGACTGGGCCTTTTGACCTCCACAACCACAACCACCAGATGTGAACTGCCCTGGAGGAGGGCAAAATCTTACAAGAGGCAACTTCTTTCAGCCAAGGGAGGTCTTGGGAACGGATCCGTTGTGAGCTGTCAGCAGTCACACCCTCAGAAGTGGGGAAATGAGTTGCTGGGTCCTGAAGAGAGGATCCAGGTGGCAGACACAACATCTGCCAAAAAATCCTACTCCTAAGAATTCACTAAAAGGAAACGGAGGGAGTTCCCTTGTGGTCCAGTGGCTGAGACTCTACACTTTCATTGCAGGGTGCGCAGGTTCAATTCCTGGTTAGGGAACTAGGATCCCACATGCCACAAGGAACAGCCAAAAAGTAAAATCAAAATTTATATATAAAAAAAAGTCAAGTTACAATTTTAAAAAATGGAAATACTAGTGAAGAGATTTGGAGGAGAAAAACAAGGAAATAGAGCTTTCCAGCAATTGTGAAGCTGGAGTGATCCAAGTGAGGAAATCTCATTGTCCTCCCAGCCCTTCAACTCTCCTCCAAAGCCCCTCAGTTAAATGGTTTGACCTCATCCCCCTCAAAAAAAGGAAAGAGAGATCTAAGCAAAGAACTAGGTAAAAAGATATTTATTAAAATATTATTTATTTATTTATTTGTTTATAACTGGGAGAACATTGGTTGGGCTTCCCAGGTGGGGCTAGTGGTAAAGAACCTGCCTGCCAATGAGAAAACATAACAGGTGTGGGTTTGATCCCTGGGTCAGGAAGATCCCCTGGAGGAGGGCATGGCAACCCACTCCAGTATTCTTGCTTGGAGATTCCTGTGGACAGAGGAACTGTTACAGTTCATAGGGTCACAAAGCGTCGGATACGACTGAAGTGACCTAGCACGCATGCACAAACATTGGATACAATCTAAATATTCAAGAACAGGTTTGAGTAGAAGATACTTACGCAGATGAAGTATAAGACACCTGAAGAATATAATATTATGTAGATATTTTTAAAACATGTTGCAGAAATGACCACTGATGCAATAATAATTATATTAAAAGGCATGTAATAAAACAATTTTGTTGAAATATATGTTTGTATGCACATGTATCTGTATAAATGTATGGGGGGTGGGCAAGGGAAGACTGGAAGATGCAAGTTGTAGTTACTTCTGGTGGTAGGATAATAGATGATTTGTACCTTCTTCTTTGTACTTTTTCTCCCTTATTTTTAGCAATGAACATATACTGCTTACATAATCAGAAAGCAGCAGTAAATTTGGGGATTGAAAAATATTATTGTGGTTGCAATGTCAGAGAACACTAATTTTCTACTTGTTTTGCCTTGGAACTTTTTGCCTAATTGACATTCAGACATAAACCCTAAAAAGGAAATAGATCACCATGGCAGTGCTCTGCTTGGGAGGGGGTGAGCGGGAAGAGGGAAGTGGAGAGGAAAAGGTTGTGAGGCACAGTCTGCTCAGTTTTCTCCTTCATCATCTGCTCCCACCCCATGTACCTCATGGGGGTCCTTTCACATCCTACTTGAAAACCATAGATCCCCGTGGCCTGTGTCACAGATTGTTTGACACCCCAGTGTGGACATGCCATGGCTGCTCTTCAGCCCTGAGCATTCTCCTTTATTTTCAGGACATGGTGTCAGCTTTACTGTATTTACAAGTTGTAAAAACGTATGCATTTCTTCTTAAACAGCAAATGGAAAAGCCATACTCCGTGATCCTGTCAGAGAAGATGAGCCCAAACTCTCAACAGAGGTGATGATGGTGCAATGGCTAAGAGCAAGGAGCCACGGGACATGGCTTCAAATACCAGTTCACTATGGGGTGACCTTGGGCAAGCTATGGAATGTCTTTCTTTTTTGTTTTTGTCAGAGCTCCTAAGATTATTTCATTTTTAATTTAAAAATATTTTATACAAATTTTAAAGGTTACTTTTCATTTTTATTTGTTACTAACATTGGATATATTCCCCATGTTGTGCAACATATCCTTGAGCCCATCCCACACCTCCCATCCCCCACCTCTGTACTGCCCCTCCCCACACTGGTAACCACTAGTTTGTTCTCTGCATCTGGGAGTCTGTTTCTTTTTTGTTGCATTCACTAGTTTGTTGTAATTTTTAGATTCCACATATAAGTGATACCATACAGTATTTGTCCTAAGATTATTTTAGGACAAAGTACTAGGACAATCAATGTGTTAGTTGCTCAGTAGTATCCAACTTTTGTGACCCTATGGACTGTAGCCCACCAGGCTCCTCTGTCCATAGGATTCTCCAGACAAGAATACTGGAGTGGGCTGCCATTTCCTCCTCTGGAATGTCATTCTGTTTGGGTTTCCTCATAAAAAGATAGTGATGCTTGTAGCACTGACTACATAGAAATATGTCAAGTATTAAATGGACAATTATATGTAAAAGCATTTAGGATAGTTACTGATACATGCCATTTGCCATTATTTTCTGCTTGATTTATATAAAGAGCTCAATTATAGAACTTCCCTGGTGGTCCAGTGGCTAAGACTCCAAGTTCCCAATGGAGGAGGCCCAGGTTCAATCCCCTCAGAGAACTAGATCCCCCAAGTGCCACAACTAAAGAACCCTCATGCCACAAGGAAAATCGAAGATCCCCCGTGCCACAACTAAGACCCAGTGCAGCCAAATAAATACTTGTTTTAAAAAAAAAACTCAATTACAAAAAAGAATATTCATGGAGCACGTTGGCCATATATTCCTCTAAATATTCTGTTTTTTTTCCTATAAATATTCAACTAAAGAGGCACAGATTTGGTTAACACTATTTTGGCTGCTGAAAAAAATATGTCTGCTAAATTATGCTTTGCTATGTCACTTGTCTGGATGAAAATGATTAGAAATAGACATCCATTAGAAACTTGCTGTTGCCACCACTGCAGGAATGGTGTCAATGACATTGACCGTATTCACCCAGAAGCCTCCTCCTACAGATCCACACTAGAAGCTTTCCCCTGAACATGGTACTTCTGGTTTACTCACGTATTTTAAATGCACAGGCAATTAAGCTTCTATTTCTAATCATAGCTCTTTTCTTCCAGTGACTACAGGAGCTACTCATGACCTTACGACAAGCGTTCTCAAATCCTATCCATGAATTCATGGTTTCCTTCTACCCCTGTTTATCCTCTACCTCAAATTCCTCATCTATTTGTAACCTGGTGTATAATGCATGTTTCTATAAGTGGACTCAAAAAAAATTTTTAATTGGAATAAAACATAGAATAAATAAGTCATAAGTAAACACAAAACCAAATGCATACTGATAAACACAGTGTCAATGATGAGGCTAAAAGGGAAACTGTTTCCTCACTGCATTCACACCCAAGCCTCAACAAGGGTTGTGTCACTGGTCACATTTCACAAGCCCAGTCAAACAGTTGGAAGTTGTTGCAATATCATTTAAAATGAACAGCAACTACCAATTAGACTGCGCTAATCTATCATTACGAGAACCCTTTTCCAAGTCTTCAGAAAATGCAGTAGAATGCAAAATGACAACCGAATAACAAAACAATGAGTATGATGAATGCCTGGTATCTCCTCAAGCAATAACAATGAATTTGCATTAATTTTTGTAGACTCAGCACGGAGTACTGAATCAATTTTTTCATGGATGTGAGAACAAGCTCACAAAAGCTCAGGGGTGGGGGGCCGGGGGGAGAGGCAGGGATCTGAATCACGAAATTTAAGTTGGATGGAATCTTTATATTTTTCAACCAGAAAATATCTCCAAAAAGCCCAATCCTCTTTACGCCCAGAGAGGCTTCCAGGGCCCATGGAGCAAGTTTTCAGAACCAGGACTGGCACCTGTATCTACTCATGATGCTGGCTGAGGCGCTAGAACCAGAGGACTCTAGCATGAGTCTCTGTGTCCTTTTTGAGTTGGGTAGAAATCCAAACAGTAGACTAAAGTGACCTTACCTGTCTCCAAGCACAGCCCTGCTGTAAGCATCTTTGGTAGTCACAGGGATCTGAATCCAGGAGCCAGGATTGTGTCTGACTCCCCAGCCACTGCCAGCCAAATGGTCTAAGAGAGCAGAGCTGCCCAAAGCTGCTCTCAGGCCCGTGCTTCACAATTTGGCTGCACTTTAGAATCACCTGGGAGCTTTTTAAAACTACTGATGACTAACCTCCACCCAGACCAATTAAATCAGAACCCTCTAAGTAGGCAAAGGTGACAGGCATCACCTGTTTAAAAAGCTTCCCAAGTGATTCTAATATGTAGTCAGAGTTGAGAACCATTGTTGCAGATAAGCAGGTTGCCTATCTGATGAAAGCTGAGCAGCCTCTAGGGACCAGCCTGTTTAGAAATAGCCCTAACTACCTTCTTGTGCTTCCCCCCAAGACCTGATATAGTATCAGAGGATTTCCTTCCCCTCCCCCAATTACACTGCTACTAGGATACCACTGCTGGCTGTTTTACTAACTCAGTATTAACTGAGCACCTACTCTCAGTCACACATCAGGAATCCAGAAGTGAAATGTGGCAAAGTTCCTGCCTTCAAGGGGCATAGACAAGTCAATGTCCACACATTTGTAAGAAAGAATGCTGGCCAGTGTTTACTGAGTACTAACAATGTACCAGACTCTTCTAAAACTTTATTGATAGGTACCATTATTATCAACTTCATTTACAGACAAGACTCCTGGGCCACAGAGAATTTATGTCCATGCCTGGGCTCCTTTCACTAGTCACAGCGGGGCTAGAAGTCAAACTGAGGCAGCCTGGCTCTAGCATCCACGCCTTTAACCACTATATTCAGCTGGGTGCGTGGAGGCATTCAAAGCCGTGGAGGCATAAAAAGACATTGTTGAGTCAGAGAACAGTGGGCAACACAGTGTGGCTGAAAATAGGGCTGAAAAGTTGGGCTGGGACCAGACTATGGAAAAGCCTTATGGTCTGTGATTGGGAGTTTCTATTCTATCTTCCATCAGCAAAGCATAGCCAGCCAAACTTTTAAAGTTAGGAGCAAAATGATCAGATCTATATTTCAGAGAATCGCCACAGGGTGGAAAGACTAAGGGCGGAGGGGCACGGCTTTAACAGAGGATGCAAGTCAGAGGAACGCAGCAGAGTTGGGAGAGAGGCAGGATGTTCAGACATTTCTGATTCAGAAGTGACAGGGTTTTGTGGCTGATTGGAGATTGGGAGAGAAGAGGACGGAAGCTCCTGGGTTTGTGATGAGAGTGACTTGGCAGGTAGGTGCTCTGAATAGAAAAGCAGCGGGTCTGTGGAGGGGAGGTAATGAGTTCAGTTTTGGACATGTTAGGTTTCCGCAAACCTTAACATCTGCCAATTGCTAACAGGCATAACTATTAAACCTTTGGGCTCACAAAGAGATTTCTTTGCAAAATCATAAATGTGGAAACTTCCTAAAGTTTCTTAGAAATGCATGATTTTAAATTTAGATGTAATTTGAAGAGAAACTGACAAGTAAATCATGATGATGATTGTGTTGTTTCAAAAAGTGCCATCCTACCAAAGTTAGAAAAAATACTCTCTTTCTACTAAAGAAAGAATCCAAAAATAATCAAGCTAACCCCAAATAAGGTCTATGAGAAATGAAAAACACATACTTTTCAGCTACCTAAATATTTGAGCTCTATTTTAAGGACGATGGCATTGGGTGTGTGTGTTTAGAATATGTTTAGTTCTAAACAGATTTTTCTCATCTTAACCCTATGGCATAGCAACTATCTGCCTTTCTCTAACTTATCTGCTTTTATCTGCTAAGGCTCAACTTAGTTCGAGAGACACCCATACAATGGCTACTCATTACTCAATTTAGCCACAAATTACATGACTAGTATTTCAGCGTGAATATTTAAAGTATAACCCCAAAATAGAAATTTGGGTATTTTTCTAATAAAACAGTTCATGTTTGTTTAAAGCTATTTTCAAAGAACAGTTGAAAAACTAGTTATATTTTGCTCTCCATGAGTATCGATGATTACTTCTTAAAAAACTAAACTCAATTTTTTCATTGCTTTTCTATAAATTTATATTAGACCCAGGGTTGGTATCAATAGTCTGTTTCAAGATTTCAGAGCAAAGCTCTGCCATCCTCTGCAGGCAGCAACCCTTCCTAAAGAAACAGGATTGGACTTGTGGCTGAGCTTTAGGAAAGACTGAATGCTTGAGGGGATTGAGGGGCTTCTCTCGTGGCTCAGTGGCTAAGACTCTGAACTCTCAAGGCAAGGGGCCTGAGTGTGATCCCTGATCAGGGAACTAGATCTCACATGCTGCAACTAAGAGTTCAAACGCCACAGCTAAAAGATCCTGTATGCCACAATGAAGACAAAAGATGCTGTGTGCCACAGCTAAGACCCAGGGCAGCCAGATAAACAAATACATATAAATATTTTTTATAAAAAGACTGAATGTGTAACCACAGACCACTATGCAACCTGAGCTACCCATGATGACCTGGGTGTGGACTAATCATCAACCCATCAAATTGGCTGTGCACAATAGCACCCCATTGTCAAACGAAGATGGCATCGATGATATTGAGCGTCAGGAGGCCCTAAAGATACATACGGTAAGTCACCTACATAGGAACGAGTTCTGCTCTGACAGCACGTTCGTAAGTCCAATTTGTAAGTCCAACAAAATTAGCCTAGGTACTCAATGAACACAACTGGCTATGTAGTACTGTACTGTCATAGGTTTATACTTTTCACACAATACATAAAAAAAATAACAAAAAAAATAAAGAAAACATTTTTAATCTTACAGTACAGTGCCTTGAAAAGTACGGTAGTACAGTACAACAGCTGGCATACAGGGGCTGGCATTGAGTCGATAAGCAAGAGGAGTTACTGGCTGGAAGAGGGAGAGGAAGTGGGAGATGGTAGAGCTGAAGGATTGTTAGCAATAGGAGATGGAGGGCAAGCTGTAATTTCATTCATGCCTGATGTTGATGGCACAGGTTCTGTTTCCTTCTATTTACCCCTTGAAAAAAACGATCCAGCGATGTCCAGGTAGTAGTTCCTTTTTTCTAATCACAGATGACACGGTAGCACTGGACTGCACTCTGAATGGCTGCTGCGACCTTCATGTACCATTCCAAGTTTGGGTCCTGTGCCTCAGAGCCAACAGTGGTTCCTCAAATAAAGACAATCCCCCGCCATTTCCTGCATCGTGAATGTCTTCAGTTCTCCAGTTACTTCTTCCTCTCATTTTTCTTTGTCCTTTCTCTGGGCCTCCAATTCTATCAGTTCTTCATTAGTAAGCTTCATGTTTGCATCTTCTTTGAAAGTTCACAATTTGAAAGTTTACAGGTAGGGGACTTAATATACTAGTAATTTACAGGAGGAAGTGGTCCAAATGCGCCTGGGCTGTATTTTTGCTACATTACCATCTCTCTCCTAGTCTGTACCTATGTCTTCATGAGGAGTTAACGATGACCAGCTGACTGAGGAAGAGAACACTTGGACCAGGCTTACAGAAGGTGATGTACAATAAGCAGGCAACACCTCAAAGTGGACAGCTCCAGCTGTACAACCTCTTTCATGAAGGACAGTGGTAAAGGGAAATACCTCTAGTGGGCAGAATTAAAAGCAGTGGACCTGGTTGTTCATTTTGCTTCAAAGTAGAAATGGCCAGAGGTGTAAATCTATACTAACTCATGGTCTGTGGCCAACAGTTTGGCTGGATGGACTTGGAAACAATGATTGGAAAATTGGTGACAAGGCAGGCTGAGAAAGATATGTGCATAGACCTCTCCAAATGTGAATCTGAAGATATTAGTGTCCCATGTGAATGCTCACTAAAAGGTAACCACAGCAGAGAGGGATTTTAATAATCAGGTGGATAAGATGGCCAATTATGTGGATACAGTCCCCCAACCATTCTGGTTATCACTTGGCTCATGAGCAAAGTGGCCACAATGGCAGGACAGAGATTATGCATGGTCCCAGCAACATTGGCATATATGAAGGCTGATCTGGTCACAGCCACTGCTGAGTGCTCAATCTGCTACATCAGAGACCAACACCAAGTTCCTTATATGCTCCATTGCTTGAGGTGATCAGCCAGGTGGAATATTGACTACATGGGACCACATCATCACAGAAAGGTAGCATTTTATTCTTAAATAAACACTTACTCTGAATATGGATTTGCCTTCCCCACATACAATGCTTCTACCAAAACTACTATCCTTGGACTCACAGAAAATCCTATCAACCATCATGGAGACACACACATTTCTTCTGATCAAGGAACTCACTACCAAATTCCAGCCTTTTTCTGGCTAGTCCTAGAAGTCCAGGGCTTCTCAGGTGGTGCTAGTGGTAAAGAATCCACCTGCTAATGCGGAAGACACAAGAGACATAGATTCAATCCCTGGTTCAAGATCTAGTGAAGTAAGAAATGGTAACCCACCCCAGTATTCTTGGCTGGAAGATTCCATGGACAGACAACAGCCTGGCGGGCTACAGTCCATAGGGCTGCAAAGAGTTGGACACGACTGAGTAACTAAGCAGTGGAAGTTCAGGACTACACTTTAATAAGAGTCAAAAGAATTCAGGAGTACTAAAGGAGCAGATGGAACTGTGGCCCCCTGTACAGATATGAAAATAGCGCCAGTGATTAAGCAGACTGAACAACTTAGCATGTGTTGTTCCCCCCGCCAGGAATTTTCCTCCAGATCCTCCATACCTCAGCTTAAATGTCTAAGACACCATAATCACTCAGTCACAGCTCATGACTTGCCACCCTGGCCTGTTTTCCTCACAGCACTACTTGCCAGTATACTGCCTATTTGTCATTATGTATACTTTTTCTCAATTATAGTAAAAAGCCTTGTCGAGCAAGTTCAGCATTCAATCAAAACTTCAGTATCTTGACACATAGCTGGCATTCAATAGTTGCTGAGTAAGGGATGCCCACTTAAAGCCTGAAAGATGTCAGCTTTCAGGTGAATCCTTTAATCAAGACATGTTGCTAGTTGCCAACGCAAAACAGGTTAACTGTAATGTTCTGTTTAATAGGAAAATATTGAGGTATGTCTCTAGTGGTTTAAATACTCATACAACCATGATAAACTCACAAAGTATTCCAGGCATTGGGAAAAACTTATAATTCAATGGATTGCTCTTTCAGCCATCTCTTTTTATTTACAGTTTGTGTTTAATGCAAATCAATTTCATAACATGAAAAGTTACTATGAATCAAAGCATAAATACACAAACACAATATACAATCCAAAACAGATATACAGCATTCAGGTGTGAAACAAAAGGGAATGTTCATTCACACACACAGTAGCTTGAGATCTGTTGGATATAGTTATTCCAGTGTTGGTTTCTAAAGATGGAAAAAAAAATGACTTTGGTTTTCAAAACTACTGTAGCCATATTAGATTTTGGAATATCTAAGCATCAGTGTGTGACCATGTGAACAAAAGACTTTAGGGAGTGTCTATTTTTAAAAAGGTTGCTGTGCATCAAGGCAGTTGTGAAAAGATTTACTTTCCAAAATCAAGCCCATTTTAGGCTTAGGACCAGGTTCTAACTATCTAAAAATACCAAATGATAACAGAAAGTGTTCCAAATGTGGCTACTCTGATTCAGTTTAAAAAGAAGTATTTACAGAAAAGAGTATAAAAGTTTTTCTAAATTCAATGTAAGCAAGCTTCCAGTACTGACTTCACAAATATTTGATTTACAGTTTGGCTCCTTCACATATTAGCCTTTTTCATTTCAAAATTTGTCAATTTTACCTTCAAAACAGATCATTTTTTAAACTGTAAAAGTTATTCAATGTATGCAGAAATAAAAAATATTTTGAAATTCATTGACAGCAATGTACTTCTATTCTTTGTTATCTGTTTAAATGAATCTAGTGTTCTTTTTGAATAGGAATAGTATGTAAGCAAAATGTATTCATTATGCTTGAATTTGGGGTAGATTAATCCATCATTGCCCTGGCACTATATAAAAAGTCAAATGCAATGTCAGCCCAAAGCCCCAGAGGAAAAGTTCAGTTCCCAAGAAAACAGTTGATAGTTTAACATAAAACTTTATCTATCATAGGTCAGCATTAAATTAGTACTGCTGAAACAACACTTTGAGAATTTACAGTAACTCCTAGAAGTTCCTGCTAATGTACATACAAATAGAATCACAGAAGCTTTCTGTTTTACCTAATTGTTTTATGGCCTTATAAATTTAACGAACCAAATGCAAACTGAATCTCTGTTCCACAGCCCATTCTTTATCTCTAAGTAAGATAAAATCTATTCTCATTTTCAAGGTAGAGCTTTATGTGTCCATACTTCTTAAGCCACATTTAAGGAAATCATCTCAACTAATTTTGGACGTTGTCTCTCTTCATCCTGTACAGGTAACTCCAGAAGATTTAATATTGGCATTCATCATCTAGTCAAACCCTTCACATGCTCTTCAAACAAATTTGGGATCCTCAATAATTTCTGTCAATTAAATAAGGTGTGGAATTAGCAGATTAATTCAATGAAGATTTTTCTTTTTTTTTTCTTTGTCACACAGGATGTATAGATGCCATTTGAACTGGATTTAGAAGATGGTGAAGTACAGATGTTTCTTCGCCTGAGTCTCTTAACAGTAGAGATGTAGAAGGGAGACCGAGATCACAAAGAGACTGGCTGTTGACTGCAGAGTACCATCGCTTGCCTTGGTGGTGGCATTGGTTGGATGGGGGGCAGGTGAGGTAGTCTGGGAGGAGTTACTTGAAGGTGTTACAACAGTTGTTTGATTTGAGTAAGTCTAAAATATATAAAAAGTTACACTGATCAATTTCCATGTTACAGTTGTCTCTCCATATACATTTAATATGCCATTAAGATAGATGATACAGTCTCAGGTTTTTTTTTCCATTATTCCCTTACCCACATCATTTCATTCTGAATTTCTTAGTCCCACCAAGATCCTTTAGTTTCAAAAACAAGTACCTAGTGATGATTAATGACCGCAAGTAACAATAACCAAAAACAAGCAAATGAAAATGTTCTTCAATAACTATGTAACTCCCAAGTGTATGACTTGACCCTTAATTCTTTATAAAGTAATAAGGAACCAAGTTAACTAACCCACTTTCTGTGATTATACTGACTTTCTGGTGTTACAAATAGGCTTCTTCTACTTTCTCAAGAAGGGGGAGTTTTAAAGTTGCACTAATAATTTGGATTTTAAAATACAGTAATTTGAGACATGAGAATTGAGTTTCTGTCTTCCTGAATTCACTTGGTAACTTTCACCTACCTGTTTAATACAACCTTGCATTAAACTTAAGGGGCCCTGGGTATCTTATCTGCTCCTTTGAACAGGAATTTCCCTGGAAATTATATACAGCCTTTCTCAACAATGGCCACAATATTTGTTTTAAGTTGAAAATATAATGAGCCTCTGCCTTAAGGCAAAATGATTTCACCCAAAGCATCATGAAGTCAGAGTGACCTCACAACAGATGAGAAGGTTTGATGTTGGTTTCACGAGCAGCAGCCTTCCTGCCTGGTCACTAAGCCCAGCACTGTGGCCAAAGACCAAGGTCCCCCAGCACCCCAGTGCCTGAGTGGCATCATTCACCACACTATTTTTCAAGTCATAAAATGCACAGTCCAGCAGGGCACGTGGTAATCTCTCCTTTGTCAGGGAACAAAGGCAGATGGGAGATTTCAGCTCTCACTGCAAGAGAGGGTTTTAAAGGGCTTCTGATTACAGCCAGGACAAGAACCTGGCACCAAGCAGGTCTGGGCCACATATATGTTTGGCTACTATCAATTCAAAGATAAAACCATTTTATCCTTTGTTGTAAATCCATAGAAAACCCAGCTTCTTTTGTTGTAAGACCCATAAGGACATTCAGCAAACATCGACTAAATATTTTATAAATCCTACCTAGAATAGACTAATTTTTAAAATCTCAGTGAAATCAAATATATTTATTTGGCACCTACCCAATAGAGTGTGCTACCAAGAATAAAAGCACTCCCAGTAAAAGGAAAGCATTAATAATGAGGAACAATTTAAAACAGGGCTCGTTATTTGAGGGCAAGACCTGATTTGGGATCCCTGAAGGTAATCTATTCTTATCCAACAAAGCCTTGGTGCATCAGGTGAGTTTAAAAAAACCAACAAACAAAAAACAGAGCCCAGTGCATCCATAGGAGAATCAAAGGGTCCTCTACACCAACGAAAAAAACTAATGTTAATATATGAAATTGACAGTAAACATAAATTTCCCTACTAAGCTACCAAAGATTTATTTGCTTAACCTCAAACCCTCTGAAATGTAGGGGTGTGGGAGGGAATCTGGTTGGGAAAGGAGATGGGGCGGGGTGGGAGAGACCAGCGTTTCCAGTGGCCACGCCCCTCCCCCACCGAGGAATAGAGAAAGGCTCGGGAGAGCAGCCGACCCGCAAAACAATAGGGTACAGTTACCCGGTCCGCGGAGCGGAAGACGAGGAGCGCTCTTCTCTCAGGCTACGCTCCCAGGTGAGCCCGGCGGCTGGATGTCTGGGGACCTGGCGCACCCAACTTTTTCGGAAGAAGTGCTCAGAAGACACTCCTCAGAAAGCCCCAACGGAAGGCGATGGAGACCCAATCGGTCGGGCACCCCTACCTACCCTCCAAGTCCAAGCCACCGGAGACAAATGCCCCTTCTCGCCCTCCCAGCGCCCCCCAACTTCGGTCTCTCAGGCTCAGCCGCCGCTGGCCTCCCTCGCGGCCGCCGCACACCCCTCCGCCGGACACCGCAGGCAAGATGTGTTCCCGGGACAGAGGATCTGAGAAGGCCGCGGGGACAGGGACAAAGCCTGGTGGGGACTTGGGACACAAATGTCCCATCCGCCGCCTGTCCAGAGATAGTCTATCTGGCTAACAGAGGGTTCCGTTGGTGACCTGTAAGGTCGCCCCCAGGAGAGCACAGGGTCAGGAGAGGCTCCCCACCCCCAGACTTCAGTCCCGAAACACGCGGGACTGAGGTGGGTTAACAGGGTCAGTAACTGGGGCTTGCTCGGGAACCACGAACTAGCTCTGAGTGGAGGATGGGCGAGAGCTGCGCCCCCCGAAGAGGATCGTCCTCTCTCTTTGTGTGATGTGCTAGGGGACGTGAAGACACTCGTACAGGGAAGTGGGGCGCTCGTGGGATCCAGGGACGACCTCCCCAAAGGGCCTGAGGTCTCTGGGTGCTCCAGGGGTGGGGAGGGCGCATTCTTTCCCGCTCTGCGTGAAAGCAGGTGGTGGGCATCAGGCAGCCTGTGAAGAGCTGTGCGAAACCTGGGGTGGGGCAAGGTCCTCCTAGCCCACGCGTGGAGGTGCTTTGTTCTCGGGGCTGCCTAAAGGGTGGGGGCAGCCTGCCAGGAAGTGGAAAGTGGGCTCCAAATTGCCGCCCCCTCTCCCCCCAGATCAGATTGTACTAGATTCTCTTTCATAGTTTGGGTCCACAACCGAAGGTGGGGGCGCAGACCAGTTCCCTGGGGGCGGTCCCACCCGCCTCGTGCGCGGCCCCTGAGCCCCCTCGCCGGGCGCCAGGACCTCACCTGCGTAGGTAAGAGCAGCGCCAGAAGCAGCAGCCCCAGTCCGAGCCTGGCTACGATCGCTCTCCCCATGTCCGCTCCGTCGGTGCGCAGCGCGTCTCGCTGGATTGCTGGGTGCCGAAAGATCGCTGGCGGGGTGCAGGCAAGGTGGGGAGCGCGGCCGGCGGGCGGGACCTTATATACCGGGCCAGCCACAATAGCCGTGACGTGGCGCCGCCCGCCCACCCGCGCTCCCCTCCTCCACCGCCGCCCCCCGCGCGCGCCCGCCGGCCGCTTCCCCTCCTCCCTGCCTCCCGGCCCCCGCCGTGTTCCCAGCGCCCTCTCCATCCGCAGGCCCGGAGACCCCGGGGCGGCAGGTGGGCGACCGGCGCCGCGGGCTCCCGGAGGGATGCTTTATGTTTTCCCTGGGCGGGCAGTGTGCAGGCTGGCGCAGGCCGCCCAGTGACTCCCACACAGGACCCGGGGCGAACTCGCGAGCCACACACGCCGCTCCCAGCCCCGGGCCCAAGTTTCCTTTGTTTCCCCGGATCTGCCATCTTATCCCCCAAAAGAAAAGTCTTGAGCCTCCCGCGCAGCGCGCGGCCTCCAGTCCCGGCTCTAGCTGCTGCGCGGACCCCAACTTGGGTTTTCTCAAATCTCCGCCCCACAGGAAAGGGGAGCTTTCGGGCTTTGTGGGTGTCCCGGACCTGGCAAGGGGCACCGGGCGCCGGGACGCGCGCGCCCTTCCCAGGCTGGTCGGTGGTGCTCGCAGGCGGCGCCCGCGCTCGGAGCACCACATGTGCTTTGCCCCTCGCCGGTCGCGCCCTCCCCTTCCCCCGCCACTCGCTTTGTTTTTGGAGCTCCTCGTGCTCTCCGGGCTGTGAGGGTTCCCTGGGGCATCCCAAGTCCGCATCCTCCCGAGAGGTGGGGAGCCGCCACTGGGCGCAGACTCGCTGCCGGGACACAGGCGACAACTGAGTTTTGGTTCTCGGCGCTCTTCCCTGCCGCCGCTGGCGGACAGGGGCGAGGAGAACGCGACCTGCCCTGACGGATGGTCCCCCTCCCCAGCCCTAAAGGCCCCTTCAGCCCTCCCCACGTGGCTTTGCTACTAGGTCCCACCCAGGGAGCGGGAACCTCCCTGGCGGTCCCTCTAGAATTCGCTGCCCCAGTGGAATTCCTGGGGACAGGCTTTTTTGGCCTCTGTTGCAACGCATTTGCTCGTTGTTATCTGTTTAAAGAGCAAAAGCTTTTGGGATAAGGCTATTACTTTTCCATAGCTGCCATTAGGCAGTTTAATGAACTGGCGCCTGTAGGAGATTAGTCCTTATTCTGCAGATTTGAGTGGAATATATTTTCCAACCATCCTACTGAGAAAACTTTCAAGCATACAGTGAAAAGTAGAAACTATTTTACTGGTGGACGTTTTTAAATTTAATTTGCAATTGCGTTACTTAATCTTTTTTATTTCAAGTTTGCCCGACTGTTTTCCGGTCTTGGAAGCAGAGTCCAAACATAGTAAGGCTATTGTTGTTGTTTAGTGGCTCAGTCCTGTCCAACTCTTTGCAACCCCATGGACTGCAGCCCGCCAGGCTCCTCTGTCCATGGGATTTTCTGGCAAGAATACTGGGGTGGGTTGCCCATTCCACCTCCAGGGGATCTTCCCGACCCAGGGATGAAACCGCATCTCCTGCTTGGCAGGCAGATTCTTTATGGCTGAGCCACCGGGAAGCAGTATGGCTGTAAATGTATTTAACTGTTACTTTTGCAGAACAGCCTAGTTAAACAAGGTTTGTTTTACGGGAGTAGAGTAGAGCTGGAATCCACAGTAGCCGGTCTGTGACTGAATGGGCTTGTGCCTTACTGGCCAGTCACTTTAACTCAGTAACTTTCCACTTTAGTATATACTTGGGAACACAGGAATTTCTATCCTGCACCAGCGGACTTTCCTGTTTTACAGTGTTATCACACTGTTTAGAAATAACCTGGTCTTTTCCAGGGCATGAATGGGCTGTGGCCCAGAAGTGCCTAGTCCCAAGGGAGGTCCCATAGTAAGTTCTTCAGAGAATGCTTGTTGAAGTAAATGGTGATATTCACAGGATATATTAATTATTTTGTCCTTCATCTTCTTCTCCTATTCCTTCTTTCCTCCTCCTCCCTCCTCCTTGTTATTGATTTCAAGAGATGAACTAGTGGAATGCTGAAGAAAAGACTCTAGAGCCAGCTCTCCTTGGTCCAAATCCTGGTTGTGCTACTTTTACCTGAGGCAAAAAGCCTCAGTTTCTTCATCTTTAAATTGGAGATAATGGGACATTATTAAATTTATTAAAGGGTTATTGTGGGACTTCCCTGGCGGTCCAGTGGCTAAGCCTCCACACTGCCAATGCAGGGAGCCCAAGTTCAATTCCTGGTCAGGGAACTAGATCCCACATGCCGCAACTGAGAGTTCTCATGCCACAACTAAAAGATCCTGAGTGCCGCAACTAACAATCCCACTTACCAGAACAAAGATCAAAAATCCCATGTGCCACAGCCAAAACCTGGCCCAGCCAAATCAGTGAACAAATATTAAAGGGTTATTGTCTGTAAAGTGTTAGAACAGAGCCTGTCTTACACTGGGAGCTCTCAGGTAATATTTGCTCCTGCCCTGAAGGTCCCAGGAACCTTCTTTGCAGCTGCGTGATTCATGAAAGACATACCAAGCACCAAAAAGTACTTAAATCTGGTAAGGCACCTCATCACCAGTTAGTGATCCTGCATAATTCACAAAGCAAGACCCTTCAGATCTGTCCAGCAGTTCCTCTGGACATCCTATAAGGGGCATTACCTGTGGCCACGCTGTGGCCTGGAGGGTTAGCACTCCTAGGGAAGTCCTCATTACAAACCCCCATGCCACTCTATCTTATATGGCAAGAATCTCAAGTAAACTGCTTGAACCTTTCTTCTAGGTTTCTTTCTGTGAATTCCTTCTTCCTATTCATTCTTCTCTTCTGGTTTTCTGTAGTTGTTTGCTTTTCCCTTTAGCCAATAATAGTTCATACTCCTAAGACTAAATTGTGACTCTCAATGGTTATCCTGGAATATTTCTTAAGACACATGACCAATTCACATTTTTATAAAGAAAGTATTTCATGGAATGATCTTGAAACCGATGGATTCCATAAACTGGAATCACAGCTTTAAGTTTTAATATTTTTTCATGAGATAACATGACCCAACTTTTAGATGCTAGTTCTGTTATAAGTAAAAGTAAGGGAGTGATACGTGCAATTTCTAAATGCAGAACTGTGAAGAGTGATGAAGAACCAGAGCCTAAGTAGACTCTAGAGTCAGACCTGGACTTAAACGCTGCTCCATCACTTTCTAGGGATCTGACTTTGAGTGAGTTTTCCAACCTCCAACGACTCAATTTCCTCATCTGGAAAATGGGCCAATAATACCTGCCTCACAGGGCTATGATCTTCATTGAGATGATATGTACATTTGGCAGAGTGCCTGGCACATAGTAAGCACTCACTAAGCTGTCACTTCTACTGCTGTAGGATGTAGTCATTATAATGTGGCTTTTGAAATCTTTCATTTGTATAGCAGTTACTCTTTTTTTCAAGTATCTTTGCAGGTGGTATTTTCTACGTGCACCTATGAGGTCAGTAAGGCAAACTTCATTTCTGAGGCACAGAGAAGTTAAGTTACTTACCCACACCCACACAGCCAGTTTATAGTGCCTCACCTAAAGCCAGAACCACGGTTTCCTGACCCAGGTCCCAAGTGTTTTCTGCTTTGCCAACAAGAGCAGAGGCCCATCTCCCTTACCCCATATTCTCTTCGTTGAGCACTCAATCAATATTTACTGGCTGAATAGGCTAATATTAAGGGAGCAGATCAATTTGCTTTTTAAGGTAAAATAGTAATCCTAATTCTAGGGGGACAGAAGATATTTGACATTTTTAGCACTTGTCAACAAAATGGATGTGAAATGTGATAGAAATTCCATGCATTTAATTTTTATCTAGCCTGGTTTTTTAGCTAAGCTTTTGTTCCACACCCAGGAACTCCAGCCGGGAGATGGCAGTGAAGGTAACCAAGTGAAGGAGCATTTTTGGTTGAGTAGGTTCCAAGTCCCCCTTCTAGAGTTTGTTAAATCAGCAGATGATGCAGCTGGACTCTCTGTGGGGACGTGCTGCCCCCTACTGGCCACATAAACCCCTCAGCTCTCACTGCCAAAAAATAAAACTCTTCTGTTGTGCAAACTATAAAAGCCTTGAAATGTTGAAGCCTTGTAAAGCTAATAAACTTTACTAAAGAGCCTTTTGATGAAGATGAAAGAATGAAAAAGTTGGCTTAAAACTCAACATTCAAAAAACTAAGATCATGGCATCTGGTCCCATTCAGTTCAGTTCAGTCACTCAGTCGTGTCTGACTCTTTGCGACCCCATGAATCGCAGCACGCCAGGCCTCCCTGTCCATCACCAACTCCCGGAGTCTATCCAAACCCATGTCCACCGAGTCAGTGATGCCATCCAACCATCTCATCCTCTGTCATCCCCTTCTCCTCCTGCCCCCAATCCTACCCAGCATTAGGGTCTTTTCCAATGAATCAACTCTTCCCATTACTTCATGGCAAATAGATGGGGGAAAAGTGGAAACAGCAGCAGATTTTCTTGGGCTCCAAAATCACTGCAAATGGTAACTGTAGCCACAAAATTAAAAGACGCTTGCTCCTTGGAAGGAGAGCTATGACAAACCTAGACAGCATATTAAAAAACAAATGTCACTTTGATGACAAAGGTCTCTATAGTCAAAGCTATGTTTTTTCCAGTAGTCATGTATAGTATGTGAGAGTTGGACCATAAAGAAGGCTGAGTGCCGAAGAACTGATGCTTTTGGACTGTGGTGCTGGAGAAGACTCTTGAGAGTCCCTTTGAACAGCAGAGATCAAACCAGTCAATCCTAAAGGAAACCAATCCTAAATATTCATTGGAAGGACAGGAGCTGAAACTGAAGCTCCAGTACTTTGGCCACCTGATGCAAAGAGCTGACTCACTGGAAAAGACCCTTATGCTAGGAAAGACTGAGGGCAGGAGAAGGGGGTGACAGAGGATGAGATGGTTGGATGGCATCATCGACTCAATGGACCTGAGTTTGAGCCAACTCCAGGAGATGGTGTAGGACAGGGAAGCCTGGTGTGCTGCAGTCCATGGGGTCACAAAGAGTCAGACACAACTGAGCGACTGAGCAACAACAATCAATCTCTTAGGCCAGAATTTGAATTTGGTGTCTCCATTGTGTTTTGGAAAGGATGTAAGAAAGCCAGTCTTCTCATCCATGCTGATGGGATTATGGAATGGAATTTGATATTTATCAATATTAAAAATACATGTCCCCTTAGACCTAGCAGTCCTAATTTTAGGAACTTAGCCTACAGCTATACTTACAGAAATGCAAAAGGGTATACGTTCAAGGATATTTTGCAGCATTGCTTGTAAGAGTAAAGCATTAGAAATCACCTAATTATCCACAGATAATGTCCCAACTAATGATAATATGTCCAAATATCACAAAATATTATAAATCATTTAAAAAAGCATAATATGTACTACAAAGGAAAATATCCAAATAAATTCTTAAGTGAAAAAAAGTAATATACAGAATAGTGTATACACTAGGGAACTGTGTTTTAGAAAGAGAGAAAGAAAAGGCTAGGCATAAAGAAATTATTATTATTTCCAAAGGAATAGGCGAGAAATAGATAGTGCCACTTGCCACTGAGGAGGAAGCTGGCTGGTCAGGCCACAGAAGAAATAAGAGCCATTTTTCATTACACGCTGGTTTGTACTCCATTCACAAATAGATAAAATTATTTAAATAAAGTAATGTCAATACATTCTGTGGCTGACTCATATAAAGCAAGTGTGTTTGCACCCCACCCTCCCACCCAGGAGCCCTCCTTCCATCATTCACAGGTTCTTGAAATTATAGTTTTGCCTCAGTTCATCCATTCTATGACAACCATGAGACCAATGCTCTTGAGTCCAGATGGCACATGCAAAAAAGTTTTCAGGAAAAATGAAGAACTGAGCTGTAGGAAAAATAATGAGAAATCACTTGGCAAACATTTGTTTCCTTATTTCGTTCTCCCTGTGGTGGGTGCCTTGAGTTGCCAAGGCTGTGGGGGAAGAAGAGCTTGGGGTTGGGGGTTGCCTCACAGGAAGGCCTGAGCTAAGTGGGCTTATTCTCATTAAGGGAGCTTTTAAAGATCCCCTTTCCACTTCTGAGCAGGCAATGAAGTCAATGAAGGCTAACGGGATAAGTCCTAGCATACATGAAACCCTTCTTCCTCCTCACAGAAAGAATCTCCAGGCCACAAGAGTACCATCTGCATGTGGACCCTAAATGATCCTTTGTGTAGAAATAATGAAATTGGAAGAATGCTAAAATGTATGTAATTTTTATGCTCCTATGGTTTTTAGTCTTATTTCCATTTCCCTTTGTTTTCCCAGGTCCTTCCCTTTATGTTAGGTTTCAAGCAAGAGGGTCCCTTACACTACAAGAGATTGTAAAATTTTAACTGAATTTTAAGTGGATTAAATATTTTTACAAACCTAAATAATGTTATAACATGTAACACAATAGTCCATTTCATGAAATGTTACATTGCGCCTAAAATAGGAACCACATTTTCAGACTGTGAAATCCTTTCTAAATCTGTGAACACAGTTATTCAGGATTCCACTCAACAATATCTAAAGCAGACACTGCTGACATCCTATCTAATATACTTTTAAGATGTCACTATGAGGAAGAAGCATTCTAGAATAGTCTGCCATTAAGACTAGGTGAATTTAATAAGCTAGGTTGAAAAGGCATTTCTCTATTGATAGCCATAGGTTTATATGTAGATCTCTGAATTTTTTTTAAAAAGTCTTCTCAATATTCTTTTACATAATTTTTTTTTTTCATTTTCAAATTTTAAGAGTAATCTTGTGCTTTGTTGTTCAGGTGTGTCTGACTCTTTGTGACCCTATGGACTGTAGCTCACCAGGCTCCTCTGTCCATGGGATATTTCAGGCAAGAATACTGGAGTGGGTTGACATTTCCTTCTCCAAGGGATCTTCCTGACCCAGGGATCAAACTCATGTCACCTGTGTCTCCTGCATTGCAACTGGATTTTTTTACCTGCTGAGCCATCAGGAAAGCCCCATTAAGAGTAATATAGGTCCAATATAGAAAATTTTGGAAAATACACAAAATTATAGTAAGGAATATTAAAATTACCCATAGCCCACTAACCAGAAATTACCACTGATAATAAATTTTTAATATTTTCTTTTTGATTATATATGTATGTATTCAGATTTAGAGTTTGCTGACTGACTTGTTTTGCTGAACTAGGAGCAAATGTCCATAAAGTTATCTTGTTTTTTCCACTCATCAGAAAATAATAAAAACTTAGTCATAAAATCTGAAGCCATATTACATGGTTAATGAAATGATAGGGTGACCTGTGCAGGTGACAACCAGGGTTTCTGCAAGATCCAAATTCACCAAGGGCTTCCTGGCTTCAGTTTGGTGCACTGGTAGCAGTTATCTGCTTCAAATATTGATGGGGATGATTCAAGCTTTGGGGGTTGGCAGGACTTCCAAGACAGCAGCGTCAATTTCTGGACTTTTTTGGAGCTAGGAGTACACTGGGGTCTCCGATCCCTGATCTCCAAGAAGGGATGTCTGTGGTCCCCCTGCAAAACCTTGTCCTCCATCTATTCCCAACACCCTAGAAAGACTTTAGTTCAGCCTTATTAGCATTAGACAAGAGGAGCTGATAAGGATGACAGCCAATAGCACTGTATCTGAATTCATGTTATCTCAGGACATATTTTTGGCAGGCTTTACTGTATTTTTCTTTGTCATTACATATTCTTCAAAAATATTATTCATAATGACTTTACAAAATTCTTTTTTATTGGATGTTTGTTCCTCTTATAGATAACCTCATAAGCATCTTAACACACATTTTGTTTTCATTTCTAGTTATTTTCTTATGATACATTCCTAGTTTGGATCCTGAAATAAACTGCCAAGTTGTTGTCCAGAAATATGCACTTAAAACAGCAATGTGTGAGATTGCCAAATCCACAAATCTTTGCTAAATGTGAGAATTATATATATTTTTTAATTTCATAGAACAAAAATCTCATTTTTATTTGCATTTGCACTGTTGTTGTTGTTGTTAAGTCACAAAGTTGTGTCTGACTCTTTGTGACTCCATAGACTGCAGCATGCTAGGCTTCCCTGTCCTTCACCACTCTCCCGAAGTTGGCACAAACTCATGTCCATTGAGTCGGTGATGCCATACAACCATCTCATCCTCTGTCGTTCCCTTCTCCTCCTGCCCTCAATCTTTCCCAGCATCAGGGTCTTTTCCAATGAGTCAGCTCTTCGCATCAGGTGGCCAAAGTATTAGAGCTTCAGGTTCAGCATCAGTCCTTCCAATAAATATTCAGGATTGATTTCCTTTAGGACTGACTGGTTTTTATCAGCTATTTATTAGCCATTTGGAATTTTCTTTCTATGAATTGTTCTGCATACATTTTTCATGTCCACAGAAGTGACATGTGTCATGAGTGTGCTCGGGGTGAGGACAGAGTAGACTCAGATGTTACTTGGTTAGTTCATCTAGAACCTACATATGGAAAGGATGCAGAGGTAAGTCAATGTAGTCAGCAGGGCTTCACAGAGAGATCTACAATATTTTCCAAGATAGTCAGAACATGTTTTCAGACCCTGAAATCCTCCTTGGGGGTACGCAATTGCAGGTGATAAAATCTGGGTGAATGAGGGTGAGATCAGACTTTCTGTAAGCTTTCTGGTCTCTCTCAACACTTGGTCTTATATACATGAGAGTAAAACTATTTTGTAGGCAAACTCTAAACATGTACTACAGGCCACAGCCACGAGACCTGGAACATCTCTTCAATCCTGGAGATACACTACACACTTCATGATTACAGGGTATGGTACCCTGAGGCATGAACTTTGTCCTCTTAATCACTTTCAGCCTCAAAGAGGAACACATCCTAGTTCAAATATATTTTGAAATTAGAATATTTACTGTAGGTCTTAGTTGTTCACATATCTGTGGGTATCAAGCTAATAAGTTCTTGAGTCAGCTTAAAGTTTCTTTCTGTTCTGTTCTTATGTATTGTAAGGACCCTTTGTTGTTGCTGTTTAGTTGCTAAGTCATGTCTGGCTCTTTTACAACCCCGTGGACTATAGCCCGCCAGGCTCCTCTGTTCATGGGATTTCCCAGGCAAGAATACTGGAATGAGTTGCCATTTCCTTCTCCAGGGGATCTTCCCAACCCAGGGATCAAACCCACATCTCTTGTGTCTCCTGCATTGGCAGGCGGATTCTTTACCACTGAGCCACCAGGGAAGCACTAAGAACTCTTTACATATTAAGAATCATTTGCTCATTAGAGATTCATTTGAGTGAGGCTTTTGCTCATATGCTTAAAACTGACAAGAGTCCAATTAAGGCTGAGGGTGGCCAGACAGTACCAAGTGTACCAATCTACAAGAAACCTACAGCATTATCCGAAGTAAAATGAGAAAGAAAACATTTTCTCTAAAACCATCCTCTTCAGAAAATTCTGTATGTGGTTAAAAGAAATATTTGATATGCACATGGGGAAGTACTAAATGTAGTAATATCCTGTTATCTGTTTTCTTGTTTATTTTGCCAGCTAATTTAAGATAATGGAGGACATGTTGAATGGTACAGCCACTGGGAGTCCCTCTTCCTTCAACTTCTGAAACTCTTCTCTCAAGAAAGGTAGAAATGGACTTCCCTGGTGGTTCAGTGGTAAAGATCCACCTGCCAATACAGAGGACACAGGTTCAACCCCTGGTCCGGGGAGATCCCACCTGCTGCTAGGCAACTAAGTCCGAGCACCACAACTACTGAGCCCTTGCTCTGGAGCCCATGAGCCACAACTACTGAAGGCCACGTGCCTAAAGCCCCTGCTCTGCAACAAGAGAAACCACCACAAGAAGTCTACACACTGCAACTAGAGATAGCCCATGTGCAGCAATGAAGATCCAGCACAGTCCAAAAAAATAAAGATATAAAAAAGAAAAGCAGAAATATTTTAAAATATTGAAGACATAACAATTAGTTATCCTGCCCAGGGTACCCAAATATCTTGGTTATCTTCTACTTATTCTCAGCACTTTTTTTCTGCCCCAACAAGCTACATTAGCATCAGTAACTCTGTTAGTTGTTCCACTGTGTCTGACTCTTTGTGACCCCATGGACTGTAGCCCACCAGACTCCTCTGTCCATGGAGTTTTCCAGGCAAGAATACTGGAGTGAATAGCCATTCCCTTCTCCAGGAGATCTTCCCAACCCAGGGATCAACCCTGGGTCTTCTGCATTGCAGGCGGTATCGGCCACCAGGAAAGCCCAGTAACTCTGGACAGCACCAATTCCCAGGGGAGTCATTGGGAGCACAGGTCTGGGGAAAGTCAGGCCTTCAGAGGGGGTGTGGTTTGAAAGAGTTTCCTAGAGTTTAAGATCACTAGGGATGGCATTATAGCTTTATTAATTAACCACAAAGGGTATAACATAAGTTATAAAGCATTAATCAATAAAAGGCACACCTATGACCCAATGAGTAAACAAATAATTCAAAATAATTAGCATTTATTCCCTGGTTGTGTAGCTGCCACTGCAAATAAGAAATTTCAAAATATAGTGCTTAATTTATAATTTTTTTCCTTTAATTGCATCTGCCACCTGCTGTTAATTTGAAGCAAATTAAACCCTGAAGGCAGCATCCAAAAGTAAGACTAAGCAGATTTCAGCTTCGAGCAAAAATTATACAACAGCTTCCCTCATCTTCAAAAGGGTGAATCATTCTTTTCCAGATGTGACAAACTATTTTCTGATGAACTGTTTCAATAGCATACCCCAAGAAGTGACAGGGTGATGCTCAGGGTATAACAATCAACTCCCTTCAGCATGCTGGGCTACAAAAGCTCCATGAAACCCTTATCTCCTTGGGGTTCTATACCAGCACTGTCCAATATCATTATAATGCAAGCCACATATTTTAAATGTTCAATTTTCTAGTAATCACATTAAAAAAGTAAAAAGAAACAGGTAAAATTAATTTTGGTAAGGTATTCTATTTAACCCAATATATCCAAAATATTATCACTTCAACATGTACTCAATATTAAATAATTATTGATGATGGAATTTATTTTCTTTTTGGGTTCTCTATTAATTATCTATTGCAGCACAATAAATTAGTACAAACTTAGCAGCTGACAAGAACACATTTGTTATCTCATAGTTTCTGAGTGTCAGGAATCTAGGCATGATTTAGTAGGTTCTCTGATTCAAGGTCTCTCAGTCAAGAGGGCTGCAATCAAGGTATAAACCAGGGGAGGGTCTCATCCAAGGCTTGACTGGGGAAAGAGTCCACTTTCAAGCTCACATAACTGTTGGCAGGATTCAGTTCTTTGTGGGTTGTCAGACTAAGGGGTTCACCTTGCTGCTGGCTGTCAGCTGGAACCCACTCTCAGTTTCTTGCCACATGGGTCTCTCCGTATGGTGGGTTAGTGATGTATCATTAAAGTCAGCAAATGAGCATCAGTAGAAAGAGTTTACTGATAAGATGGAAATTACAATCTATGTCACCTGATTGTAGAAGTGTCATCCCATCACTTTTGCTATATTCTGTTAGGTAGAAGTGAGTCAGGTCCCACCTACATTCAAAGGGGAGGAAATTCCACAACGGTATAAGGCAAGGATTATTGGAAGCCATCCTAGAATCTGTCTACCACAGTACTGTCTTTGAGATCCACTTTGTATTTTCCACTTACAATGCATCTCAAGTAAGACCAAGTAAGACCAACCACATTTCAAGTGCTCAGTAGCCACCAACTAGTGGCTACCATATTGGACAGCACTATTCTGTAATACGGAGAAGGCAATGGCACCCCACTCCAGTACTCTTGCCTGGAAAATCCCATGGACAGAGGAGCCTGGTAGGCTGCAGACCCATGGGGTCGCTAGGAATCAGACATGACTGAGCGACTTCACTTTCACTTTTCTCTTTCATGCACTGGAGAAGGAAATGGCAACCCGCTCCAGTATTCTTGCCTGGAGAATCCCAGGGACGGTGGAGCCTGGTGGGCTGCCATCTATGGGGTCGCACAGAGTCGGACACTACTGAAGCGACTTAGCAGCAGTAGCATTCTGTAATAACTAAGCCTAGACATCTGGGAATTACAGGGGACCCAAACAGTGATGTAAAAAATTGTGTTTATATAGATAACTCAAACTCAAAAAATTGGAAGTATAAAGATATAGAAGTTTAAAAGTATTTTGTTGCCTTTAATAGGTAAAGAACTTAGTACTATCATTTTAAATCTGGATCCTCAAAGCAAGTAAAGCCTGGAAAATAGTTTTGCATTTGTTTTTACAATTTTATACTTCACACTTTCCCTGGCTTATTGGGCAAGTCCTATAGGCTGAGAGAATTAGCTAAACAAAGGCAATTTACAGAAGGGTTAGGTGACCATAATATCACAGAGCTCCCAGGAAGATATCTTGGTAAGTAATCTTATACTTTTCCCCTTGATTCCTAGCAGGACCACTTTAGCCAGTCAACACAAAGAATCGATCCTTGCAAAACATTTTACCAGAAATAGGAGGCTCAGAGGAGGGATGAAGCTGGGGATACTTTCCAAGCAATTCTCCAGTTTCCCACTTGACCCCTGTGTGAGGGAGCCCTGTGTGAAGAGGATCTGATTCCTGTTAAATTAATTAAACAGGGATGCCATTAGTCTGAGGTGGCTCTATGCCTTGGCGGCCTAAATAAGCAAACCCAAACCTAAGCCTGTCAATGCTTCAAGGTTATGAAATTGAAACCTAAAGACAACCCAGCACAAACAACCAACTAGGTTTTCCCAAATAAGGCAAACACAAGCTCTGCTGCTGCTGCTGCTAAGTCGCTTCAGTCGTGTCTGACTCTGTGCGACCCCATAGACGGCAGCCCACTAGGCTCCGCCATCCCTGGGATTCTCTAGGCAAGAACACTGGAGTGGGTTGCCATTTCCTTCTCCAGTGCATGAACAGGAAAAGTGAAAGTGAAGTCGCTCAGTCATGTCTGACTCTTAGCGACCCCATGGACTACAGCCTACCAGGCTCCTCTGTCCATGGGATTTTCCAGGCAAGAGTACTGGAGTGGGGTGCCATTGCCTTCTCCGAACACAAGCTCTATAGCCAGTCAAAAACTGCTTTGCTTTACTTCTGCATCTGTTTTCTAAAAATCTTGCCCCAGCCCCTGACGGTGGGTCTCTCTGAACCACTTCTGGTTTGATATTGCCCAATTGGAATGGATGTTTGCTTAAGTAAACTCTTCACAAGTTTAATGTGCTTCAGTTTATCTCATAACAACCCCGAGCATGAGCTGGTAGTCAGAGAAGTCTGCAGAGGGACTGCTTCTTTACCAGAGCCTGGGCATCCCGCATGCAAGCCTATGGGTTCACTCCAGCTCCTCTGAGCTCTTCGGGCCACACCACACACAGTTCAAACATTAACTCTATACGCAAACAAGCACTTGTGTCAGCTGTTGACATGATATGTTCTCAGGTCTTTCACTGTCACTTCTCTTAAGACTGCTCTAAACCTACCCTGACTTCTTGTGGAAATTTCCAGCCCCACCTCACCAACTGCCTCCTGGATGTTTCACTCTGAATATTCCCCTTCTGTTTTCAGCTCCACATATCTAACATCCAATGTCAAACAATAAATGCCCTTCCATGGGCTAGTCAACCTCAGCAGGGACTGGTGAGGTGAGGGACTGGAGGTGTTCTGTAGAACAGAAGATGAGGGTGTGTATTGGGGGTTTGGGGGTGGGGCACATCAAAAGCCATGCAATGCCACTGCCCAGGTCAGGGCTGTTTCCACACAATAAATATATCCCATAATTTGAAAGCGTTTAATCTTCTCCATGTATATAATCATATATGTAGACATGAATGAATCAGAGTTATTTTCCCCTTCTGTGTCCCAGAAAGCCCTTGACTCTGAGGAGGGAAGTACTCCATTAGTGTGCCTCAGTGTGGTCTTAGTTAGTCCCTCCCCTCATCAAACACCGAGGCTACAGAGACATTCCTGGTCTTGGGGAAATGGAATAAAGAAAATCCCAACTCATGGTTCCCCTGGTGACCATAACTGGTAGTACAAAATCATCCTAAATCTTCATCAGTGACTCACAGTCAGATGAAATATAAGATTCATAAAACTGGCACCCAGGGTGGAGAAATGATAACACCAAATTTGATTTTATGTGACGAGTAGCTAATGAAGGGGAGGATAACGTACTTACACACATGTCTTCAAGAAAGAGTAACACCATTTTACAAATCATATAAAACAAAGAATATCATGATGGTGTGATGTTATCATGCTCCTCCACTCACCTTTTAACAAACCATTCTAAGAGACCGAGATTTCATTTATCACCAAGACTTGAGCTAATATATGTATATTTTAAACTGAAGTATAGTTGATTTACTGAGCTAATATATTTGTAATATCAACCTAAAAAATAGTCACAGCCTAAAAGTTGAGAGCTGTTTCATTTGCTGGGAATTTTTAGGACTTCGAGTCTGGGAGACAGCATCTCAAGTGACCCTGAGAGAACTGTTCCGAGGAGGTCAGGGGTGGGAGGCGAGGAGTCAGGTTATATAGAAGTTTGCAACAACTGGCAGGTAGTCTGAACATCAGAAGTATTTTTGTGAATGAAAAAAAAACCAGATACCTCAAGTTAAGGAATTTAGCGATTTTCTGTGTATGGGAAGATGCAAGAATCTAGCTCCCTGAAATCATTCCTTTCATAGGCATCTCAGCTATCTGGAGCCAGTATCCTGTGTCTTTCACAACCTGAGTTCCTCAGGACTCCCTGAAAGGAGTGGCTGCAGCCTAATGGCTGCTGATTGGAGGGATCTTTCTCCTTCCTGAGTTCCCTGAAGGGCTGGAATCCCTGATGACTGTGACAATTTGTTTATTGATACGGCAGGAAATATTCCAATTCTCAGTAATAAAATTCCAGACCCTGGGTGCTATAGACTGAATGTATCCCCTTAAAATTCATATTGTAGAAGAGAAAAAATAATTTTTTCCTCCATCATTCTAAGTTCTTGGCTGGGGCCCCTGTAACAAGACAGATTAACATGAAAAAAAAAAAATAGGAAAAAAGGGTTTTTTAACATGCATACTTCATGTACACATGGGAGATACGCAGAAAAAAAATTAGTAAGTCTCAGAGAGGTGGCTTAGAATTCAGGCTTAAATGTCATCATTCCAGATGTGACAAACTATTTTCTGATGAACTGTTTCAATAGCATACCCCAAGAAGTGACAGGGTGATGCTCAGGGTATAACAATCAACTGCCTAAAAAATAAATAAAATAGCTAAATAAAAAAAAAAAAAAGGGAAAGGTGTAGGGACCAGTTATGGGTAGGTGACCAGGAGAAGTCTGGTGCTTTCACCGCTGACAAGTCTTGAGCGATTTAGAGTCAATCTTCCCTTCCTGGTAAAGCTCCTGGTGGCTCAGACAGTAAAAGAATCTGCCTGCAATGCAGGAGACCCAGGTTTGATTCCTGGATTGGGAAGATGCCCTGGAGAAGGGAATGGCAACCCACTCCAGTATTCTGGCCTGGAGAATCCCATGGACAGAAGCGCCTGGTGGGCTACAGCACAGGGTCACAGACAGTCGGACACGACTGAGTGACTAACAATTTCAATTTCAACAATTTCCCTTCCTGGTACAGAGAGGGAGTCACCCTTACAAATGGAGATTTCCTTTGTAAATACAAATTCCCCTTACAAAAGGTAACTTCTAGTTTTTAGAGGTTCTCTTGTGTCTATTGTTTCTCAAAATCATCCTCTCAAAATGATCCAAAGAGACATATTTTGTGGTGGCGTATTCTGCCATCCTACAATATGTTGAAACCTAATCCCCAAGATGATGGTATTTGTGGGTTGGGCCTAGGGAACTGATTAGGGATTAATGTCCTTATAAAGAAACCCCATAGAGCGGCCTCACTGCTTCTGCCACAGGAGGACTCAGAGAGAAGAGGGCTGTTTATGAACCAGAAGGTAGGAAGAAAGAGAATCTGCTGGTGCCTTAATCTTGGACTTCCCAGCCTGCAGAACTGTTAGAAATACATGTGTTGTTTATAAGCCATCCAGGCTGTGGTATTCTGTTTCAGCAGCCAGAACTGAGTAACACAAGGTGTAGGCACATCTAGGCACATACTCTGGCCACCTGATGTGAACAGTCAACTCATGGGAAAAGACCCTGATGCTGGGAAAGATGGAAGGCAAAGGAGAAGAGGGCAACAGAGAATAAGATGGTGGGATGCCATCACCAAATCAATTGACATGAACTTGGGCAAACTCCAGGAGATAGTGAGGGACAGGCTGGCATGCTACAGTCCCTGAGGTCACAAAGAGTCGGACACAACTTAGCAACTGTTCAGTCTCGTTCAACAACAAGACACACCTAAGCCTACGCGACACCCAGATGAGGCAGCCCCAGTCCGCGTCTGTGCACCTGTGCCTCTAGGATGCATCCATCTGTGACTAACACCAAGCACTTCTCCACATCTCTCACCCTCTGTCCTCAAGACAAAGGCAGGGTCAGTTGGTGGGTTGGGCCACTGGCAGAGTGGAAGATGGAGGTTGCCTCGGCTGTGGGAAAGATGTGAAGGGCACATTCAAGTAAGAGAAAAACTGAATTAATTTACTTGTCAATCCTCCCTCTGAGATGCAGCAGGCTTTCACATAATGAACTACAGTTTCTCTGAGGCCTGAAGCTGCTGCTCTTGTGTTGTCATTTGAAGTTCTGGAGGGTCTCAGGGCCCTCCAGAAGGTCATGGAGAGTGATATTCAACACAACTGCCCACAGCTGCAGAGGAGCATCCTGCAACATGAAACAGGAATTTTCGTACAGATAAACTTGCTGTAACATGCATGAAGCATGAAGTCAATTCTTTACACTGGAAACAAGATGGATACTGACCACAGGAATTTTAATTGTTTTGCTTTCACAAAACTGTTAAATAGTATTTAAATTTTTAAAAAATAAATTCAAGATGTTTTATTTATTTTATTCTCTAATGCTTTGAAGAATTTTGATTTAAAATGTTGATATTCATTAAAAATTTGCTCTTTATTTTTTAATTTTAGCAGATAATTTGACTATTTTAGAATGAAAATAAGGTTGAAATACATATATTAAATAATTAAAATTTCTATTGTTTGTATAAACTTTAATATACAGTTTAATGATACACACTACTATATCTAAAATAGATAACCAACAAGTACCTACTGTATAGCACAGGGAACTATATTTAGTGTTTTGTAATAACCTACAAGGGAAAAGAATCTGAAAAAGCATGTTTTATATATATATATATATATATACACACACACATATATGGGCTTCCCCAGTGGCTCAGCGGTATAGAATCCACCTGCACGCAGGAGATACAGGAGACGTGGGTTTGATCCCCGGGTCAGGAAGATCCCCTGGAGAAGGGAATGGTAACCCACTCCAGTATTCTAGCCTAGAGAATTCCATGGACAGAGGAGCCTGGCAGGCTACAGTTTACGGGGTCACAAAGAGTTGGACACAACTGAGCCACTAAGACTTTCACATACATATATGTACATCTGAATCACTTTGCTGTACACCTGAAACTGACAAACTGTAAATCAACTATATTTCAATAAAAAAAACAGCCTGCATAAGCTATGTAACCATAAATACACACACACACACACACACACACACACACACACACACACACACACACACACAGCTTAATGGAAATCTCTTCAAATAATACTTGAATACAACTATATTTTCATTTTTAATCCTCTAGGCCATTGCTAAAAATCTTGATAACAACATTATTAGTAATTTTGCTGAAGTGAAAGAAAAACAGATTTACAGAAATACTTATGAATTATGTATCTTTCTTTGTCTCACCCAAACATCAGTAGCTCATGAACAGAACACTCAAATATGTGCAATTAATAATCAGATGTAGTCAAATTTGAACTTCCTGTCATATAAAAACCATCTCTTTAAACATGTTTTATTTTTGTCATTATGAAGGTATATTTATCAGTGTAGGAGGGCAAAGCATACTTTATTTAACAGCTGTTAGCTTGATTTATAACTTTTAAATATATGGACACTTGGAATGTGCCTCCACTTGAATGCTTGCCCTGCATTTTAGTGACCCAGGATGAATTAGGTGCCTGTCACCAATTCATCAGAATTAAGAGCAGTTTCTGTCTGGCACATTTACTCACAACTGAAATCCCTGGGGTCATTCAGAAATAGAGAACCTTTTTAAAAAATGAAGCTATTCCTGAAAATCGTCCATTTATAATGCTGCCTTATGACAGGATGTCATGGACAGAAACAGACAGACCAGAGACATCCTTTGTAAAGTCATAGGCAGAAAGGTCATATATCACAAAGGGACAAGAAAACCTCAGCAGGAGAAAGAAAACAGATAAACTGAAGGAAACATTTTTACTGTTGTTGAAAGGACCGTATCAATGAGCCCCTAATAGACAGGAGGGTGAGATTCTGTTAGACTTTATCACCAAGGAAATGAGAAATCAGTCACTCCTAAAGACAGAAATACATTATGGACAAGTTGATAAGCAATTTAAGAGAAGAGAGGATCAAACCTGCAAGGAAAAAAGGACAGGAATGAAGGGTTGCTGAAGCATCTAAGATACTCTGATGTCTTCAACTACACGACACACCAGAGTTTTTAACAGGATTTAACATATTAAAGCTATAGAAGGGAGGCTACTTAACCTTTAATGTAACTAAGCAATGGGCTCGTGTGCCCACCTTGCAGAAAGCCAAACGGCAGGCATTTTCAGCAAAATCAGGGCTTATTGTAGAGCATTGAGCAAGGAAGTGGACAACAAGCCTTACATCCACTCCAACTTGGTCTCTGAGTTGGGGATGTTTTAAAGGGGAAGAACCAAGTAGCTGGGGTTAATCATCATCTTGTGACATTTCTTTATCGTAATCTCAGGATTCAGGATGCCTATGATTTATGAATCTCTGGTCTGGTGGTGCATGACCCCGGGGTCTATGAGCTCATCTTGCCCTGGAGAAACAACCTGAGTCTGTGCATTAACAGCAGCAAGAGCAATTTCAGTCCTCTGACTCTGGTTGATTAGTATTCAGCTAGCACAGGATTGCGGTCAGAGGGGACAAGACAGGGAATGAAGTTTTGGATAGAGAGGTTGATCATAAACTCAGCAGTGGAACTGGGTTTTAGGGGGTTGCATTAATGCCTATAGCTTCCCAGGTGGTACAGTGATAAAGAATCCGCCTGCCAATGCAGGAGACTCAAGAGACACGGATTCAACCCCTGGGTGGGGAAGATCCCCTGAAGTAGGAAATGGCAATCCACTCCAGTATTCTTGCCTGGAAAATTCCATGGACAGAGGAGTCGGGTGGATTACAATCCATGGGGTCGCAGGAGTCAGACATGACTGAGCATGCATGCGCATGCATGCACGCACACACACATTAAGTTCATTAAGCAAGTTCAAACTGGCTAGTGTTGACTTAAAAAATAGTCACAACCTAAAAGTTGAGTGTTATGTTTTATTTGGCAGAAATTTTTAGGACTTCAGCCTAGGAGGCAGCATCTCAAGTAGTCTTGAAAGAACTGCTCCGAGGAAGAAAGAAAAGGAGAAGGTTATATAGAAGTTTTACAACAAAGGGCAGGTAGCCTGAATATCAAGAGATTATTGTTAATTAAAGGAAACCAGATATCTCAAGTTAAGGAATTTAGTGATTTTCTATGTATGGGAAGATGCAAGAGTCTGAGCTCATTGAAATCATTCCTTTCATACACATCTCAGCGATCTGGAGCCAGTGTCCTGTTTTCACATCCTAGGTTCCTTAGGGCTCCCCACAGGGAGTGCCTGCAGCCTGATGGCTACCAGATCCCACAGGTTTCTTTTCCTTTCTGAGTGGCCTGGAAGGCTGGAATTGTTGATGACTGTGACATCACTCACCTAGAACCAGACATCCTGGAATACGAAGTCAAGTGGGTCTTAGGAAGCATTACTATGAACAACGCTAGTGGAGGTGATGGAATTCCAGTTGAGCTATTTTAAATCCTAAAAGATGATGCTGTGACAGTGTTGCACTCAATATGCCAGCAAATTTGGAAAACTCAGCAGTGGCCACAGGACTGGAAAAGGTCAGTTTTCATCCCAATCCCAAAGAAAGGCAATGCCAAAGAATGTTCAAACTACCACACAATTGCACTCATCTCACACGCTAGCAAAGTAATACTCAAAATTCTCCAAGCCAGGCTTCAACAGTACGTGAACCGTGAACTTCCAGAGGTTCAAGCTGGATTTAGAAAAGGCAGAGGAACCAGAGATCAAATTGCCAACAACCTCTGGATCATTGAAAAAGCAAGAGAATTCCCAGAAAAACATCTACTTCTGTTTTATTGACTATGCCAAAGCCTTTGACTGTGTGGATCACAACAAACTGTGGAAACAAGAAGCAACAGTTAAGACCAGACATGAAACAACAGGCTGGTTTAAAATTGGGAAACGAGTACATCAAGGCTGTACATTGTCACCCTGCTTATTTAACTTATACGCAGAGGACATCATGCCAAATGCCGGGCTGGATGAAGTACAAGCTGGAATAAAGATTGCTGGGAGAAATATCAATAACCTCAGAGATGCAGATAACACCACTCTTATAGCAGAAAGCGAAGAACTAAAGAGACTCCTGATGAACGTTAAAGAGGAGAGTGAAAAAGTTGGCTTAAAACTCAACATTAAAAATACGAAGATCATGGCATCCGGTCCCACCACTTCATGGCAGATAGATGGGGAAACAGTGGAAACAGTGACTGACTTTATTTTGAGGGGCTCCCAAATCACTGCAGATGGTGACTGCAGCCATGAAATTAAAAGACACTTGCTCCTTGGAAGAAAAGCTATGACCAACAAAGACATCATATTAAAAAGCAGCAATATTACTTTGCTGAAAAAGGTCCGTCTAGTCAAAGCTATGGTTTTTCCTGTAGTCATGTAAGGATGTGAGAGTTGGACTATAAAGAAAGCTGAACACTGAAGAATTGATGCTTTTGAACTGTAGTGTTGGAGAAGACTCTTGAGAGTCCCTTGGACTGCAAGGAGATCAAACTAGTCAGTCCTAAAGGAGATCAGTCCTGAGTATTCATTGGAAGGACTGATGTTGAAGCTGAAACTCCAATACTTTGGCTACCTGATGCAAAGAACTGACTCATTTGAAAAGACCCTGATGCTGGGAAAGACTGAAAGCAGGAGGAGAAGAGGACAGAGGGTAAGATGGTTGGATGGCATCACTGACTCGATGGACATGTGTTTGAGAAAGCTCTGGGAACTGGTGATGGACAGGGAGGCCTGGCGTGCTGCAGTCCATGGGGTTGCAAACAGTCGGACAATACTGAGCGACTGAACTGAGCTGTGACATTCTTGTTTATTGATAACGACAGAAAATACTCCATTTCTTCCTAGTAAGCTTCCTGCCACCTGTGTCTTCCTGGCCCTAATTAGCCACCCAATCTCCCCCTCCCCCAGCATACTGCCCTTCTCACTGTTCCTAGCACACCAGCCATTTCATGCCTCTGTGCCTTTGCTCATACTGGTTACGTTACATGGCTGGGGATGCCTTAATCCACTGGCAAAATCCTACTCATCCTGCAAGCCTCAGCTTGAAATGGAGAAGGACAATGTGGGGTTCCTGGGCATGGAAGGCTTTCTGCATTCTGTTTCTTGTTTGTAGGAAATAGGCTTTAGCCTTTATGACCTTCCCTGAGTTCCAAAGGGTAGGTTCAAACAGTTGCTAACCAAGAAAGGAAGGGGATATGGAGATGGGGAGAAGCAGTAAGAAACAAAAGTGCAGCCTTGGGGCAGGGTCCTGGCTCCACCTCAAAGGATACACATAACAATATCTTTGAGCTCTTCTGAAGAACCAAAATCCCCAACAAACACATTAACTACTTGATGAGGCATTCTTCATTCCAGAGAGGTCACAGTTTGATAACCTCAGGGACCACAGAAGCTCATCAGGAGACTACCTGAGGCCAGATTAAAAGAGTTCAGGCCCTGCACACACCCTGACCCTTATCAGCAACACCACCCTTCAACATTGCCATAAAACTCCCCATCAGATCCACCTGGGTTGGGATACAGTTTTGAGGGCAGTAACCCACTATGTCCCCATTTTCCTGGCAAAGCAATAAAGCTATTTTTTCTACTTCACCCAAACTCTGTCTCTGAGATTTGATTCGGCACCAGTGCACCGAGGCTGAGATTCAGCACCAAGTTCAAATATCACCTTCTCTGTGATATTTTATCAAACTCTTCCAGGCCCAGCAAGTTTATTTCCTGTTTCCATAAAAGCTTCCACATCATCACACATATTAAAATATGTCATGCTGCATTACCATGACCTATTCTTATGTCTGTCTCCTCTAGACAGTAGTTCCTCAAGGACAGTGCAGTATCTCAGCACCTACACTATACCTGGAACACAATAGGGATGTAATAAATGCAGAATAAAAGTGTAATTGAATGAATATACACAGGTACTATTTACTAAACAATAACATGTAAACAACAGACATGTGAGCAACTATCTACAATATCTCAGAGGAGCTCACTTTCCTTTTTCAGTCTGCTGGATGCGATCTGAGCATTACCTCCCTTTCTTGCTAGTTTGTTTGTTTTTTTGGCCATGCCACAAAAAATGTGGGATCTTAGTTCCCTACACTCCTTTCTTGGTAATATCTTTGAGGCATATCTTTGAGGCAGTCTTGATTCCAGTCAGCCCAGCATTTCTCATGATATGCTCTGCATGTAAGTTAAATAAGTAGGGTGTCAATATACAGCCTTGACGTACTCCTTTCCCGATTTGGAACCAGTCTGTTGTTCCATGTTCAGTTCTAACTGTTGCTTCTTGACCTGCATACAGATTTCTCAGGAGGCAGGTCAGGTGGTCTGGCATTTCCATCTCTTGAAGAATTTTCCACAGTTTGTTGTGATCCACACAAACAAGTGAGTGATTCAAATGATATGACTTGTGTTAACATATAATGTGCCAACAATAGATCACTTTAGACCTGTGCATCCAACAGAACATTCAGCAGAGATGGAAATACTCTGTTTGCACTTGCACAAATGGTAGCCACTAGTTAAATGCAGCTACTGAGTACCTGAAAGGCGGGAAGTGCAAATGAGAAACTGAATTTTTAATTGAAAATAACCACATGTGACTAGTAGCTACTATATTGGACAGCATACCCTTCAGTTCAGTTCAGTCATTCAGTCGTGTCCAACTCTTTGCAACCCCATGGACTGCAGCACGCCAGGCCTCCCTGTCCATCACCAACTGCTGGAGCTTGCTCAAACTCATGTCCATAGAGTCGGTGATGCCATCCAACCATCTTATCTTCTGTTGTCCCCTTCTCCTCCTGCTTTCAATCTTCCCTAGCATCAGGGTCTCTTCCAATGAGTTAGTTCTTCGCATCAGGTGGCCAAAGTATTGGAGTTTCAGCTTCAGCATCAGTCCTTCCAAAGAATATTCAGGACTGATTTCCTTTAGGATTGACTGGTTGGATCTCCTTGCAGTCCAAGGGACTCTCAAGAGTCTTCGCCAGTACCACAGTTCAAAAGCATCAATTCTTCGGCGCTCAGCTTTCTTTATAGTCCAACTCTCACATCCATACATGATTACTGGAAAAACCATAGCATTGACTTGACCTTTGCAGGCAAAGTAATATCTCTGCTTTTAAATATGCATGTTGGTCATAGCTTTTCTTCCAAGGAACAAGCGTCTTTTAATTTCATGGCTGCAGTCACCATCTGCAGTGATTTTGGAGCCCCCCAAAATAAAATCTCTCACTGTTTCCATGAAGTGATGGGACTGGATGCCATGTTCTTTGTTTTCTGAATGTTGAGTTTTAAGCCAAATTTTTCACTCTCCTCTTTCATTTTCATCAAGAGGTCTTTAGTTCTTCTTCACTTTCTGCCATAAGAGTGGTGTCATCTGCATCTCTGAGGTTATTGATATTTCTCCTGGCAATCTTGATTCGAACCAGCCCAGCATTTCTCATGATGTACGCTGCATTTAAATTAAATAAGCAGGGTGACAATATACAACCTTGACATACTCCTTTCCCAATTTGGAACCAGTCTGTTGTTCCATGTTCAGTTCTAACTGTTGTTTCTTGACCTGCATACAGATTTCTCAGGAGGCAGGTCGGGTGGTATGGTATTCCCATCTCTTGAGGAATATTCCACAGTTTGTTTTGATCCACATAGTCAAAGGCTTTGGCGTAACCAGTAAAGCAGAAGTAGATGTTTTTCTGGCATTCTCTTGCTTTCTCAATGATCCAACAGATGTTGGTAATTGATCTCTTGTTCCTCTGCCTTTCCTAAATCAGCTTGAACATCTGGAAGTTCATAGTTCACATACTGTTGAAGCCTGGCTTGGAGAATTTTGATCATTACTTTGCTAGCGTGTGAGATGAGTGCAATTGTGTGGTAGTTTGAACATTCTTTGGCATTGCCTTTCTTTGGGATAGGAATGAAAACTAACCTTTTCCAGTCCTGTGGCCACTGCTGAGTTTTCCAAATTTGCTGGCATATTGAGTGCAACACTGTCACAGCATCATCTTTTAGGATTTAAAATAGCTCAATTGAAATTCCATCACCTCCACAAGCTTTGTTCATAGTGATGCTTCCTAAGGCCCACTTGACTTCACAATCCAGGGTGTCTGGCTCTAGCTAAGTGATCACACCATCATGGTTATCTGGGTCATGAAGATCTCTTTTGTATAGTTCTTCTGTGTATTCTTGCCACCTCTTCTTAATATCTTCTGCTTCTGTTAGGTCCCTACCATTTCTGTCCTTTATTGTGCCCATCTGTGCATGAAATGCTCCCTTGGTATCTCTAATTTTCTTGAAGAGATCTCTAGTCTTTCCCATCGTATTGTTTTCCTCTATTTCTTTGCATTGATCACTGAAGAAGACTTTCTTATCTCTCCTTGCTATTCTTTGGAACTCTGCATTCAAATGGATATATATTTCCTTTTCTCTTTTGCATAGCTTTAGACAAGTGTTAACCCACAACATTGTAGGGAAGTTCTACTTCATAATTTTTCTGTATAAAACCCCCCAAACTCAGCCACTGACAAACTGGGTAATCTTGAGAACTTTCTTAACTTTTCTGTTATCTTCTTCTCCTGTAATGCCAGAAATAGGGACTAGATAATGGAAGACTGATAGCTCAGAGTTCTGGGGATGTAAAGCTCTGGGGCTTGGCTGTCTTTGCACAGCAAATCGTCTGGAGGGACAGCAGATGGAAGCACCCCTCAACCCCTTTCCAGGGTGAAAGGGCAGGAACAGGCTTATGCACCCACAGGGATTCCAGGGTTTGAATTACAAACGGTAGGTTCATTCCAACCTATGAGTCAGACGACCATAGTGAAAACACCTAAGGTCACTGGGGGAAATCCTATGTTCTAAATCTTAAAGAAGAATGAGAAAACTCTTCACTGATGCAAAGCACTGCATCCTCAGGCCCTTTCTGTTCTTCAGGTTGGAGCTGTCTCAGGTAGCCACCTGGGTCAGGGGTAAATCATTCAGTTTCTTTCCCTTAGGCTTTTGAGCCTTAAAAGAGTGAGGCTTGTAAGGCTAGCTGAGTTTATAATCATGTTTATTAAGCCTGTTATCTAATTTCCACTTGTTTAGGAAAAAAAAAAGAAAGCACTTTGCAATTCCTCAGCTCCAAGGACAGAAAATGCTAAATCTCCTTCCTAAGTTCTCTGAGACAACTGCACTCATGTGTGCGTAAGTTGGAAACACCTAGCCCATCCCTTTTTCTTAAACAGAAAGGGGGAAGACAGAGAGAGGGAGAGAGAGAAAGAGAGAGGAGGAGAAGAAAGAGAAAGAGGAGAAGGCAGGGAAAGAGAGGGGAAAGTGCTGCCGAAGTAAAACCAAAATATCAGCTTTAGAATGTTCATAACCATTCTATAGAACTTTGGTATTTTCTGTTCATCCATTTGTCTTGAGAAATGTTACAGCCGAGAGTGGAATACTTGCATGAGTGGCCCAGCATAGATACTTCCCAAGGGGAAAGTTTGGCTGAGAGACAACCTCAGCATATCAGTTGTTGTGGATAAAGAGAATCAAGGTAAAGTGAACTGGAAGATCTCAACAGATCCTGACACCCAGCCTCATACCCCCAGTTCCTCTCACTAACTGGATGGGAAGATTTGTACTGACCAGCCAGCCAGTGCTGAACACATGGCCAACCTCTTAACCTGGCTGTTGCAGGAATTTCTCTCTACAAATACACATTTATCCTGTCCCTGCTACAAACAGAACACTAGACTAGATATTATGTGGTAGGAGTAAGAAAAGGGAACAAAATATGGTTATCACCCCCTGGGAGCTGACAGACTGGGAGGGGATAGAGGTAAACAGGTAGTCATAATGCTTTATCTCATTATTAGTGACAATTCAGCCTGTTGGATGAGACTTGTGAGATGCCATCCTACTGTGATAATATCCTTGATGGAGACATGGAAAACTGCTTTGATGTATTTGCTGCAGGCACTGTAATGAGCACAGTTACACAGGGAGGGTTGGCAGACAAAATACAAGCCACTAGTTAAATCTGAATGTGTATATCCCATACAATATTTGGAACATACCTATATGGAAAAGTATTAGTTGTTTTTCTGAAATTGAAATTTCACCGGGAAATTTTTATCTGCTAAATCTTGCAACCCTGTACACAGATTATCAATAACCCTCACAGTAATTTTTTACTGAGGTAGGCACTAATACTGTCTTCATTTTACAGATCCCGAAACTTCATGTGACATAGTCACATGAAGTAACTTGCCAAGGCATATGTCTATCTGCTAACATACATTAGAAACCAAGTTCTTAGGCTGCTTTGTTTCCAACCAATGGCCAGTTTTGTGTATTTTATGTTGATAACTACCATCATTTATCTCACTGAATCCCACTTTCTGACCTTGTTTTCAAATTATCTGAGTATACCCTTCCTCACTGACCAACTTGTAAAGTTCTGGGTCCTGATTTTCAGAGTTAAGAAATAGATTTAAGTATTATATAAAAGGAGGATGTGTGCTAAGTCACTTCAATAATGTTGGACTCTTTGCGACCCTATGGACTATAGCCCGCCAGCCTCCTCTGTCCATGGGGATTCTTCAGGCAAGACTACTGGAGTAGGTCACTATTTCCTCCTCCAGGGGATCTTCCCGATCCAGGGATCAAACCCACGTCTCTTACTGTCTCCTGCATTGGAGGGCAGTTTCTTTACCACTAGCACCACCTGGGAAGTGCACAAGAAGGACAGGGATAGCATTTACTCATTATAGCAAAAATGAGATTCATAATTTCCAAAAATGTGAGTCAGCACAGTACACATACAAGGGGAGTGCAAAAAAACATCAGATACTGGAACCCCATGACACCTGAAGACGAGACTACTGCAATTCAACAACTAAACTATTCTAGGGGACAGATGGCAATAGCAGCATAATAAGACTGCACTCTGGAACATCAGAGTTTGAAGTTATTCAAATGTTCTTCATTTGACAGTTAAAACTGCCTGACAGTGAATGAGTGAATTGTACTTAGTTCTTTGTGACATTGACTCTTCCTGCTCTCTCTCCCAACTCCCCATATCGGTCATTTTTTCCCCAAGCTATTTAAAAGAAAACAAAGCCCATCAACAGTGTGCTGAGCAATTGAAACATCACTAGTTCCCCGCTTTAGACTCAAAGTACAAAAAAAAAAGGCTTTTTTCCTGATCAGATTCTAATGGTTTACCAAAAGTTCAACATTCATTAGTAGCCTTGAATTTTAAAGTTTACCAACTGTGACACAATTACTTATAGTGGTTCTTTAACTTTATCCCATTTTTTTCTCTTAGCAGAAAAAAGAGTTTCCATGACAATGCCATAGATTTGCTTCTACTCAAGCTCTGCCGCTGCTGCTAAGTCGCTTCAGTCGTGTCCGACTCTGTGCGACCCCACAGACGGCAGCCCACCAGGCTCCCCCGTCCCTGGGATTTTCCAGGCAAGAACACTGGATTGGGTTGCCATTTCCTTCTCCAATGCATGAAAGTGAAAAGTGAAAGTGAAGTCGCTCAGTCGTGTCCGACTCTTAGCAACCCCATGGACTGCAGCCCATCAGGCTCCTCCATCCATGGGATTTTCCAGGCAAGAGTACTGGAGTGGGGTGCCATTGCCTTCTCCAACTCAAGCTCTAAATATTCACAATGGAGCCATACGAAATTAGTATCTTTGTAGGTTAAAAATGGTTAAATATCTCATGCAGTTCGACCTAATGTAAATATACCCGATACACCTGCCATTTGCAACAACATGAATGAACCTGGAGGATATTATACTAAGCAAAATAAGCCAGACACACAAGAAAAAAAACTGCATGATCTCAATGATATGTGGAATCTAGAAATGTCAGATACATAAAAGCAGAAAGTAGAGGGGTGGTTCCCAGAAGTGTCAGGTAGGGGAAATGAAGAGTTTGGTCAAAAGTTACAAAGTTGCAGATAAGTAAGATGACCAAGAGGATGTAATATACCATATGATAACTGTAGTTAAAAATACAGTATTGAATACAGAAATTTACTGAGAGAATAGATCCCAGGTGCTCTCACTACACACACAAAAACAATAATTATGTAATGAGGTAATATGCTAATTAGGTCAACTATAGTAATCATTTCATTATGTATACGTATATCAAATCATCATGTTGCGTAAACACACAAAATTTTTATTAAAAAATTAAAAAAATAAAATAGTCATGATATGTAAATAAATGCAGTCCTCCTTCATACAACCAAGTCAGTTCAGTCACTCAGTCACATCCGACTCTGCAACCCCATGGACTGTAGCATGGCAGGTTTCCCTGTCCATCACCAACTACCGGAGCATGCTCAAACTCATGTCCATCAAGTCGGTGATGCCATCCAACCATCTTATCCTCTGTTGTCCCCTTCTCCTCCTGACTTCAAGCTTTCCCAGTATCAGGGTCTTTTCCAATGGGTCACTTCTTCAAATCAGGTGGCCAAAGTATTGGAGCTTCAGCATCAGTCTGTACAGTGAATATTCAGGACTGATTTCCTTTAGGATTGACTGGTTTGATCTTCTTGCTGTCCAAGGGACTCTCGAGGGTCTTTGCCAACACCACTGTTCAAAAGCATCGATTCTTCGGCACTCAGCTTTCTTTATGGTCCAATTCTCATATTCATACACGACTACTGGAAAAACCACAGCTTTGACTATACAGACCTTTGTCAGTAAAGTAATGTCTCTGCTTTCTAATATGCTGTCTAGGTTGGTCATAGCTTTTCTTCCAATGAGCAAGCATCTTTTAATTTCATGGCTGCAGTCACCATCTGCAGTGATTTTGGAGACCAAGAAAATAAAATCTCTCACTGTTTCCATTGTTTCCCCATCTATTTGCCATGAAGCAATGGGACCGGACGCCATGATCTTAGTTTTTAGACTGTTGAGTTTTAAGCCAACTTTTCACTCTCCTCTTTCACCTTCATCAAGAGGCTCTTTAGTTCCTCTTTGCTTTCTGCCGTAAGGGTGGTGTCATCTGCACATCTGAGGTTATTGATATTTCTCTCAGCAATCTTAATTCCAGCTTTTGCTTCATCCAGCCCAGCATTTCGCATGATTTACTCTGCATATAAGTTAAATAAGCAAGGTGACAATATACAGCTTTGATGTACTCCTTTCCCAATTTTAAACCAGTCCATTGTACTATGTTTGGTTCTAACTGTTGCTTCATGATCTGCATTACAGATTTCTCAGGAGCGAGGTAAGGTGGTCTGGTATTCCCATATCTTTAAGAATTTTCCACAGTTTGTTGTGATCCACACAGTCAAAGGCTTTAGCGTAGCCAAGAAACAGGAGTAGATACTTTTCTGGAATTCTCTTGCTTTATCGATGATCCAACGGATGTTGGCAGTTTGATCTCTGGTTCCTCTGCCTTTTCTAAATCCAGCGTGAACATCTGAAAATTCTCAGTTCACGTACTGTTGAAGCCTGGCTTGGAGAATTTTGAGCATTACTTTGCTAGCACGTGAAATGAGTGCAATTGTGCGGTAGTTTGAACATTCTTCAGCAATGTCTTTCTTTGGGATTGGAATGGAAACACATTTTCCAGTCCTGTAGCCACTGCTGAGTTTTCCAAATTTGCAGGCATACTGAGTGCATCACTTTAATGACTTCCTGGTCATTGAAACAATAACAGAAAGGTTCCTCATTACCTATCCAATATCCACCCAAATATGGATCTTGAAATTATGGGACAGAAGAAAATGAATGGTGGCAAGGCGCACGTTCATGGAAGATTAGAACAAATTATAGATTCAGAGTATGAAAAGCTGCCCTTCATAAGCTTCCAAACTATATGGTTCAAAGAACTGAGAATACTTCTGGCCAAAGAACTTTCCCTTTTCATTTTACTAGTAAACTATAATTTTTGGTTTCTCTTTCAGGATACAGTAGAGAACAAATAAGAAGCACATTTTTTTTTAAATGACCATTTACCCCCATATAGTCCTTCATTGTTTTTGTTGTCTAGTCACTAAATTGTGTCCAGCTCTTTTGTGACCCCATGGACCACAGCCTGCCAGACTCCACTGTCCATGGGATTTCCCAGGCAAGAATAATAATCCTTGGTACTTAAGTATATATTGGGGGCTGAGACTAATTCTCTTCATTGTTTCATGGGTTTGGGTCACTTTGCTTCCTTGCTTACTATTGAAATTGTCTTATTCCTATTGATTTCAATATCCTTATAACAAAGAAAAATATTAGGACTGCAGAACTTCAAAGGAATGAGTCACAACAGAAATATACAACAGATTTACTTTCCTGTAGATTTTCATATCTTAGGTTGATTATCATACTGGCTTATACTTAGTAAATACTCAAAAAATTTCATTTACTTGCCATAAATCAATCTATACCAGAAATCCCTACTGTGGTCCACAGAATGGTATTGAAGGGACTTCCCTGGTGGTTCAGTGGTTAAAATCCTCCTTGCAATGCAGAGGATGTGGGTTTGATCCTTGGTTGGGAAACTAAGATCCCACATGCTGTGGCACAACTAAGTCCAATAGCCACAACTAGAGAGAAGCCTGTGCACCACAACTAAGATCTGTTGCAGCTAAAGAAAAAAGGAAAAAATGGGAGAACCCCACACCCACGTGTGCACTGTGTAGCCATGGAGGTCCTCAGTAGCCAAGAAAGTCAAAATGAGTAATAACGCACAGAACTGGGGGATGCAGAGAGCAACTAATATCACCTATCAAGCTCACCATGTCACCAGGAACAAGGGAGATCAAGTGGTGGGGACCATGGGTGGCTTTCGTGGTTACACAGTATGGCTAACAGGCTTATCTGGAGCAGGAAAAACCACAGTAAGCATGGCTTTAAAGGAGTACTTGGTTTGCCATATTATTCCATGCTACACTTTGGATGGTGACAACATTCATCAAGGTTTCAATAAAAATCTTGGCTTTAGTCCTGAAGACAGAGAAGAGAATGTTCGATGCATGGCAGAAATAGCTAAGCTGTTTGCAGATGCTGGTTTAGTGTGCATCACAAGTTTTATATCACCTTGTATTTTTGTTTTATTTACTATGATAAAGCTTTGACTGTGTGGATCACAACAAACTGTGAAAAATTCTTAAAGAGTTGGGAATACCAGATCATTGTACCTGCCTCCTGAGAAAGCTGTATGCAGGTCATGAAGCAACAGTTAGAACTGGACATGGAACAATGGACTGGTTCCAAATTGGGAAAGGAGTATGTAAAGGCTGTATATTGTCACTCTGCTTATTTAACTTATATGCAGAGTATATCATGCAAAATGCCAGGCTGGATGAAGCAGAAACTGGAATCAAGGTTGCTGGGAGAAATATCAATAACCTCAGATATGCAGATGACACCATCCTTATGGGTGAAAGTAAAGAAGAACTAAAGAACCTCTTGATGAAGGTGAAAGAGGGGAGTGAAAAAACTGGCTTAAAACTCAACACTCAAAAAACTAAGATCATGGTATCCAGTCCCATCACGTCATGGCAAATAGATGGGGAAACAATGGAAACAGTGAGAGGCTTTATTTTCTTGGTCTCCAAAATCACTGCAGATGGTGGCTGCAGCCATGAAATTAAAAGACACTTGCTCCTTGGAAGAAAAGGTATGAAACCTAGACAGTGCATTAAAAAGTAGAGACATCACTTTGCTGACAAAGGTCCACGTAGTCAAATCTGTGGTTTTTCCAGTAGCCACGTATGGATGTGAGAGTTGGACCATAAAGAAAGCAGAGCACCAAAGAATTGATGCTTTTCAACTGTGGTGTTGGAGAAGACTCTTGAGAGTCCCTTGGACTGCAAGGAGATCCAACCCAGTCCATCCTAAAGGAAATCAGTCCTGAATATTCATTGGAAGGACTGATGCTGAAGCTGAATCTACAATACTTTGGCCACCTGATTCGAAAAACTGACTCATTGGAAAAGACTCTGACGCTGGGAAAGACTGAAGACAGGAGAAGGGGAAAATGGGATGAGATGGTTGGATGGCATCTCCAACTCAACGGACATGAGTTTGAGCAGGCTCCGGAAGATGGTGAAGGACATCAGGGAAGCCTGATGTGCTGCAGTCCATGGGGTCACAAAGAGTTGTACATGACTGAGGAACTCAACACAACAATCCTGAGAAATGCAATGATGCAAGGCACATTCACAAGGGTGCAAGTTTATTTTTCTTTGAAGTGTTTGTTGATGCTCCCCTGCATGTTTGTGAACAGAGGGATGTCAAGGGACTCTACAAAAAAGCACGGGCTGAAGAAATTAAAGGTTTCATTGGAATTGATTCTGATATTTTCGGATATGAAAAACCAGAGGCCCCTGAATTGGTGCTGAAAACAGATTTCTGTGATGTAAATGACTATGTTTAGCAGGTTGTGGAGCTTCTACAGAAATGGGATATTGTGGATGCCTCTTATGAAGTGAAAGAACTGTATGTGCCAGAAAATAAACTTCATTTGAGGAAAAACAGATACAGAAACATTACTGGCACTGAAAATTAATACAGTGGATATGCAGTGGGTGCAGGTTTTGGCAGAAGACTGGGCAACCCCACTGAATGGCTTTATGAGAGAAAAGGAGTACTTGAAGTACCTTCATTTCTATTATCTTCTGGATGAGGCTGTCATTAACTTGTCAAGACTTTACCTAAAGTCCTGACAGCTACTCAAGAAAATAAAGAGAGACTAGATGGCTGCACGGCACTTGCTGATATACAAGGGCCTCCGTGGGGCTATTCTTCGAAAGCCAGAGTTTTTTGAGCACAGGAAGGAGGAGCGCTGTGCCAGGCCATGGATAAAAACATGCAAGAACCACCTCGACATCAAGATGGTTATGGAACAAGGAGATTGGCTGATTGAAGGAGAGCCTCAAGTCTGGGACCAAATTTACTGGAAGGATGGTCTTAATCAGTATTGTTTTACTCCTCCTGAGCTAAAGCAGAAGTTTAAAGATATGAATGCAGATGCTGTCTTTGCATTTCAATTACACAACCTGGTGCACAACGGCCATGCTCTATTAGTGCAAGATACCCATAAGCAACTTCTAAAGAGGGGCTACTGGTATCCTGTCCTTCTCCTTCACCCTCTTGGTGGCTGGACAAAGGATGATGATATCCCTCTGATGTGGCGGATGAAGAAGCATGCTGCAGTGCTGGAGGAAGGAGTCCTGTGTCTCGAGACCACAGTGGTGGTCATCTTTCCATCTCCCATGATTTATGCTGAACCAACTGAGGTCCAGTGGCATTGTAGAGCACAGATGGTTGCGGGAGCCAACATTACATTGTTGGACAAGACTCTGCTGGCATGCCCCATCCAGAAACAGGGAAGGATCTTTATGAGCAGACTCATGGCACCCAAGTGCTGGCTATGGCCCCTGGTGTGATCACTTTGGAAATAGTTCCCTTTCAAGTTGCAGCTTATAACAAGAAAAAGCAGCAGATGGACTACTGTGACACTGAGCACCATGAAGACTTTGAATTTAGTCTTCAAAACACAAATGCAAAAACTTTGCCCTAGAAGGCCAGAAATCTCTTGAAGGTTTCATGGCTCCTAAGGCCTGGACTGTGCTTATGGAGTACTACAAATCCTTGGAGAAAGCTAAAGTTGTTAACCTAGTCATTTCACCTTTGACACCTCATTGAGTAATAAGAAGACAGGTACTTATTGCTGGCATTTCTTTGTGCTCGTATCTGTCTGGACATGCTTCCTAAAAACAGACCCTTTTCCTTAACTATTAATAGCATCAGTTTGGACTGCCTTATGAGTTCTGTTCTGAACTAGTGTAACACACTCCTGGTTTTAATGTATCTTTTAATGTATCTTTATTATAGTTATATTCCTACAATACAGTTTTAAAACCTTGTCTGTTTGTATTATATTCATACTTCTGTATTATCATTTTTTCAAGCTATTATATCAGCTGTAACCAGTAGTATACACTTTGAATCTCACTTTTCATCTCTTGAAAAAAAGAAAAAAATCCACTAAACAATAAACTTGGCTAGAGCTTGTTTTGGGAATTTATTTTGTATTTTTTTAGTTCTACCAGTTTATTGCTACCAACCCATCTCCCTCCACTCTCATGCATGCGTGCTCAGTCATGTAACCTCATGGACTGCAGCCCACCAGGCTCCTCTGTCCATGGACTTTTCCAGGCAAGAATACTGGAGTGGGTTGCCATTTTCTTCTCCTGTTTTGGGAATCTAAAAGAAAAAAAACTGATGTTTGTCTATCAAAAAAAAAAAAAAAACTAAACAAAGAATAGTATTGAAAATATTTGTGTGTAAAGTTAAAGTAATTCTTAGAGGGGAATATATACTTTCAATTGCTTATTAGAAAGTAAGAGAGGGTAAAAGTTGGTGAGACAGGCATGTAGCTAAAGAAGTCAAGAAAATACAGTATGGCAAAAACCACTACAATATTGTAAAGTAATTAGCCCCCAACTAAAATAAATAAATTTATTAAAAAAAAATAAAATAAATAAAATAAAATATCTATAAAAAAAAGAAGTTAGGAAAATACAATGAAATAAGTCCATAGAAAGTAAAAGGAAGAAAATGATAAAGAAAAAAGAAACTAAAAACCAAAGGTACAATCAAAAGGATTTTTTAAAAGCCAAAAGTTGTATATTTAAAAACACTATTAAAAGTGACAACCTCTGGCAAGATGGATCAAGAAAAAGAATAAAGGAAGTAAACAAATACATCAGAAATGTTCAAAGATTTTTTAAAATTATGAACAATCTTATGTCATTTAATTAGGAAATACACAAATGAAATAATTGACAAAATTTTAACTTAAAACTAATTCAAGAAATAGGAAGGCTGGATAGTCCTATTTTTAAAAATAATTGAATCAATAAATAAAAATCTTAATACACATGCACACACACACACATACATATACCTGAGTCAAGACATGTAGATATAATCTACCAGACTTTAAAGAAATAACATTATTCCAGTCTTATATAAATTCTTCCAGAGAATGAAAAAGAAGGCAACATTCTTGATATAAGTGAGATTCTAAAGCTATTCAAAGATAGTATACGAAAGATAAGAGGCTAATTTTGCCCATAGATACATAAATCCTACACAAAATACTAGCAAATGAAATTCACAAGAGTATCAGAGTGGACCAAAAAACACAACTCTCCTATGTTGTCAGCAAGAAAACCACTTTAAATATAAATGTCATAAGTGAGTTTTTAATGAACAAGTTAGGTTTATACAAGAATGGTTTAACATTACAAAATCTATGCATACACTTTATCACATTAACATACTAAAGGAGAAAAATCATATAAACTTCTCAAAATATGAGGAAAAGTTATTTGATAAGATTCAAAATTCATTCATGATTAAAATATATAAAATATTCTATAGTAAAATAAGTATCGAAGGGTGTTTCTTAACCTGAAAAAAATGTATATGCCAAAAATCATTAGCAAATATCACTTTTAATGGTAAAAAATAAAATTACAAGCATTACTTTTAGAAGGAGGAAAAATGATACTATGACTGCTTTTGTTCAACATTGTACCAGACCACTTAACCAACAGAGTGAGACAAGAAAAGGATTTAAGAAGTAAAAAGATTAAAAAAGAAGAAACAAAACTGTTATCATACATAGGTAATATGATTGCCCACAGAGAAAGTCCCAACTTTATATAGAAAAACAAACACAAAAACCACCAATATATAATAAATGAGAACACAGTGAGGTGGCTCAATATCAGTTCAATATATCAAACTTAAGTGCATTGCTAAACACTAGTAAGAAGTGAAACTGAGTTCCCCCAAAATTTAGCTCCTTTGCCGAGTTTAGGATTTACCTGACTTCCCTGGTGGCTCAGACAGTAAAGCGTCTGCCTACAATGCGGGAGACCTAGGTTCAATTCCTGGGTTGGAAAGATCCTCTGGAGAAGGAAATGGCAACCCAGTCGAGTACTCTTGCCTGGAAAATCCCTTGGATGGAGGAGCATGGTAGCTTACATACAGTCCACGGGGTCGCAAAGAGTCGGACATGACTGAGCGACTTCACTTCACTAACTCTCTATTCAAAATGTTATTCATGTCAATGTATGGCAAAAACTATTACAATATTGTAAAGTAATTAGCCCCCAACTAAAATAAATAAATTTATTAAAAAAATAATAATAATGCTTATATAAATTAAAAAAAAAAAATGTTATTCCTTTTCTTGTCCCTTACCTGTTCTTCTCAGGATTGAGCAGCATCAAAGAAAAGGGGGGACTGAAACAGAGCAGAACCCTGTGGGGGCTCCTGGGTATAAATTTGTTCCATTTCCCCCATTGCTTGTTTGTAAGAAATAAACTTCATTCAGCTTCCTTGACCTTCCCTGAGTTCTGAAGGGCAGATTCAAACAGCTGATAACCAGAGAAGGGAGGGAATACAGTAACAAAGGAGGAACAGTCAAAAAAACAATAATGCAGTGTCCTGGTTCCTTCTCAAGGAATATACATTATATATAACAATATCTTTGAGTTCTTCTGCAGGAACTAAGGCCCCCACCCACGTGGAGGATGCTAACCTTGGGCTGAGCACAAGCTTCCTGGAATACCACCTTGGTACCTAACCACCAACCAACAGGAAGAAAGTCTGCACACAGTGGAAATGATAGACTCTGAAAGTGGAAGTCTCTCAGTTGTGTCCGACTCTTTGCGACCCCATGGACTGAAGCCTGCCAGGTTCCTCTGTCCATGGAATTCTCTAGGCAAGAATACTGGAGTAGGTAGCCATTCCCTCTCCAGGGGATCTTCCCAACCCAGGGATTGAACCCAAGTCTCCCACATTGCAGGCAGATTCTTTACCATCTGAGCCACCAGGGAAGCCCCTTGCCTAAAGGAAGGGTATAAATTTTCCCTTATGACAGATTCCTCCTCCTATCTCCAGGTAGAAGAGAAACATCAGACACACATCACCCTAGAAACTGCCTGAGTTGAGACTCTTACAGACTGAGAGTCACAGGATACAGACAGGGAAGAAGGCCATGTGACTGAAACCAGGCAGGACCCTGTAAGGCTCCTGGGCACTGTTTGTAGAGAACAGACTCCAGCCTTCATGACCTTTGCTGAGTTCCAAAGGGCAGATTCAGACAACTGCTTATAGGTAAGGGAGGGGATGGAGAGACCAGGGAGGAGCAGCCAAAAAGCAACAGTGCTCTCTATGCACCAGAAATACAGAGGCAGGAAGAGAAAGAGTGACTTTACTACTTTGCCAGGCAAAGGGGGAAAACAGTAGGCTAGTGCCCCTCAAGAACTCCACCCCCTCTCCTCCCCACTCCCTCTCCTCCCTGCCCCCCGCCCCACCCCTGGTGAGTAGGGAAAGGTTTCATAGTCAGGCTGGAGTATATGATAAGGATCAAGGCATTAACAGTCTTATATTCCTTCTTCTGCAAAGTTTCAAAGGGTGGGGTTGCTGCCAAGATTAGGGCGTGTGCAGGGTCTCAGGTGGTCTAGTACCCTAATCTTGATCAGCCTCTCTGGTCTTTTAATCTCACCTCAGGTGGTTTCCTCGCTGTTGTTTCCTTGATTAGCAACTGCTCTGTAGTTTGGAACTGAAAGTCATAGAGGCTGGAGTCTTGCCTATAAGAAATGGGGGACAAAATGGGCTCCGTGTCCAGGTGCCCCATGAGGCCCTGCTCAGCATCACAGGGACTTCCCTGGTGGTCCAGGGATTAAGAGGCCTTGCTTCCACTGCAGAGCAGTGAGGTAGGGGGCAGGATCCTGGATCCACCTCAAAGGATAAACATAACAATATCTTTGAAGTCTTTGGCAGAACTGAAACACCCAACAAATGGAAGATGTTAACTACTTGATGAATCATTCTTCTTTTCAGAGAAGGTCACAGTTTGAAAACCTCTTTGAGAACCACAGAACCTCATCAGGAGACCACCTGAGGTGAGAATAAAGATCCAACCAGTCCATCCTAAAGGAGATCAGTCCTGGGTGTTCATTGGAAGGACTGATGTTGAAGCTGAAACTCCAATACTTTGGCCACCTCATGCGAAGAGCTGACTCATTGGAAAAGACCCTAATGCTGGGAAGGATTGGGGGCAGGAGGAGAAGGGGATGACAGAGGATGAGATGGTTGGATGGCATCACCGACTCGATGGACATGGGTTTGGGTAAACTCCGGGAGTTGGTGATGGACAGGGAGGCCTGGTGTGCTGCGATTCATGGGGTCGCAAAGAGTCTGACATGACTGAGCAAATGAACTGAACTGATTCCTAAAATGTTGATGTTCACTTTTGCCATCTCCTGCTTGACCACTTCTAATTTCCCATCCTCAACATCCTCTTTTATCTTTAGCTCAGAATGGTATTTCAACCACTTTGGTGACTTAGTTTTTCTGGGTCTCTCTCATGTATACATGTTAAACTGTTTGATTTTCTTCTGTTAAAAAAATAGTAAATTAAAACTTGAAAATAAGAAAGCAATTCATGAGCACATTTTCAATTACATCAAAACAAAAAACCAACAAAAAACCTAGAAAGAAGTCATAGTCCACCAACAGATAGTGTCACAAACACATAAACTCCTGTTGTTTCTTGATGGCACAATAAATTCAGAGAGGCCTGACCACCCGGTTTATGATCCTCTGGCCAGAGACATCCTGACTCTCAGAACTACAATTTAAGAAATGTCACAGAGGGAATTCCCTGGTGGCCCACTGGTTAGGGCTTGGCATTTTGACTTCCATGGCCTGGGCTAAGATCTTGCAAGCCAGTTGGTGTGGCTGAAAAAATAAAATATAACTTAAAACTCACCTATATGTAAAACTAAAAGTGCTCAGATTTAGTCATCGCTTTATGTAAAATTAAATATCTGAGATATATTAAAGGCTGGCATCCAGACTTATAAGCTCAACTCTCAGTTCAATTCTCAGTGTCTTTTCGTCTGACCTAGTGTAGCCCTATGAGGGAATGTAAACTTGGCCCTCTAGGTGGTCTAAATTAGCCAGAACTACAATGTACCACAGCAAGGGCCAGTTTCTATGAAAAAAAAAAATCACAAATATGTGTGTACACACACAAAACTACTTCTTAAACTCAGTTTTTAAAAATATTATTTAGCAATTTAAAGTTAAAAATAGTCATCTAACAAAATGTTGATTTTTCTAAAGGCCAGTGACTAAGTTGATTTTATGTAATCCAATAGCACTGTATTCTTTTATCTCCTTCCAAAATCATGCATAATCACACAGCAATTTTCTCAGTTGATAATAATACTGATTAACTCCTATTACTGGCAGATTTAACAATGTATCTGTAGTCTTTTACAAATGACTTAAACTAGTAAATGTAACACCTGTGTATCACCTGTGTAAAATGTCAACAGTATAATCTGAATTTGTTAGGGGAAGCACACTGACTGACCGTCTACCCTGGCCAGGCACCATAGTAACTATTTGCATGAGTTGTTTTAGGACAGGAGGTTCTAGTAAGGAACACAGAAAGAATAAGCCACCACCAACCAGAAGACTTGGGGAAAGGTCAAAAGGAGACACCACCTCCCAGAATCCAACTTGCTGGCATCCTCTTGGCTGAACAATGCATGCACCTCTAGGAAGGACGCTGAGTCAGAATGATTGGTCAAAGATAACAGGGAAACTAACCCTATCACCATAAAACCTGAGACTGCAAGCCATGTGGCAGAGCAGTTCTCCTGGGTTCCCTTACCCTACTGCTTTCTGCCCAGGCACCCCTTTCCAATAAAATCTTTGCTTTGTCAGTATGTGTGTCTCCTTGGACAATTCATTTCCAAGTGTTAGACAAGAGTCCACTTTTGGGCCCTGGAAGGGGTTCCCCTTCCTGCAACAAATTCATATAATATACGAAGTTTTATCACTTCAGCACCAGATATAATTTGTAACTGCCTTTGCTTACTGCACAAATGCAACCAAGCAGGTTATAAATTCTGGGGAGTATGTACATTTTTCTGGAGACAACATCTATAACTCTCAAAGATGTTCGAAGGGGTTGGTGATCCCAGAAAACTCAAGGCTCACAGCATTTAAAAAAGCTGTCTTCCCAGAAATAAACCCACACACTAAAGGCCAATTAATCTATGACAAAGGAGCTAAGAATACACAGTGGAGAAAAGAGAGTCTCTTCCATAAGTGGTGCTATGAAAACTGGACAGCTACATGAAAAAGAATGAAATTAGAACATTCTCTTATACCATATGCAGTAATACTCAAAATGGATTAAATCCTAAATGTAAGACCAGATACCATAAAATTCCTAGAGGAAAACACTGGCAGAACACTGTTTGACATACTAAACAGCAATTTTTTTTTTTTGATCCTTCTCCCAAAACAAAGGAAATAAAGAGCAAAAATAAATGAATGGGGCCTAATTAAACTGAAAAGCTTTTGCACAATTGGTACTGTTAAATGGAAGAAAAATTTTACAAATGATATGGCTAAGAAGGTGTTAATATTCAACATATATAAACATTTCATTCAACTTGACATCAAAAAACCAAACAACCTGATTTTAAAATGGAGCAGAACAGATACTTTTTCAAAGAGGAAATGCAGATTGCCAGCAAGCACATGAAAATGTGCTCAACATTGCTAATCACCAGAGAAATGCAAATTAAAACCACAATGAGATACCATCACAGACACGTCAGAATGGCTATCTCAGAAAGAACACAAATAACAAAAGTTGGTGAGGACTGGCGAAGGGGAAATTCTTGTACACAGTTGGTAGGAATGTAAACTGATGCAGCCACTGTGGAAAATAGTATGGCAGGTTCTCAAAAAACTAAAAATAGAGCTACCATGTGCCCCAGCAATTCTGCTCCTGGGTATATATTTAAAAAAAAGAAAACACTAATTCAACAGAAGAATGGATAAAGAAGAGGTGATACAAGTACAATGGAAATACTACTCAGCTGCAAAAAAGAATGAAAATTTGCCATTTACAACAACATGGATGATTTGGAGGGCATTATGCTAAGTGGAATAGTCAGAGAAAGGCAAATACTATATATCACTTACATGTGGAATCTAAAAAATACAACCAGGGAATATAATAAAAAAGTTAGTTGACTCACACATACAGAAAACAAAGTAGCAGGATAAATAACAGTAGAGGGAAGGGGGAGAGACAATATAGAAATATAGGATTACCAGGCACAAACTGCTCAGTTTAAAATAAACTACAAGACTATTTTATAAAACAGGGGCAATACAGCAAATGAGTATAACCTTTAAAAATTGTGAATCACTATTTTGTACACCCATAATTTATGCAGTATTATACATCACCTATACTTCAATAAAAAATAAATTACTTATTAAAAAAACCCTGTCTTCAACCACGTGGAATCAATCACCCAGAGGTGGCTTCCGGTTCAGCTCACAGCTAATCGGTCCTCCAGGCCGCCCACACTCCCCACGCAGTCCTCCTAGACATGTCTTGCAGCAGGGGTCGCTGCGCCGCCACCACCGCGCCCCTGCGCCTCGCCCAGCCCGCTCTCAATGCGCCGGCGCCAACGGAAGGGGCGGGGCAAAAACAGGGTGGGGCTTAAAGGCAGGCGGGCTGCAAGGCCGCGGGGAAGGGGGCGGGGAGGGAGGAGCCGCGCTGACGTACAGGTAACTGCGCCCCTGCCGGGCCAGCGGTGACCCCGGCCCGCGTCGGCTTCCGTTGCTTCATCGCGCGCACGTGGGAAATACGGGAGCGGCGAGCTCCTCTCCCCCGGCCGCGCTCCCGCTAGGTCTCCGCGTGAGTGTCTCGCGTCCTGCCCAGGCCCGGCCAGCTCGGGACGCCCCGTGGACCCGGGGGGCCAAGGCTGTCCGCTCCGGGGTCTGGCTGCTCCTGCTGGCTGCAGACGCAGACCGCAAGCTCGAGGACTCTGGTGTCCAGTTTCCCTTGACCTTGAGAGCCTGCGAAGGTGCGCAGCCCGAGGGGTTAGGGAGGGAGCGAGGGAAACATGACCTTGTCTCAGCAGTCAGCCTTTGAGGTCGCCAAGAGAAGATTTTTAGTTGCAGTTGACCTAAAAGCAGTTCAATCAGGTTCTCCACTCGGAGTAGTTAACAGGCTCAGGAACGTGGAGCGATTCCAAGTGTCCCGCGGGTTCAGGACAGCGTCGCCTCTGCATTCCAGTCGTTGCTTTTCTTTCAGACTTTGGTTAGTTCACAGATTTTGTATCTCGCCTGAAGATCTCAGTCAAAACCTCCTTCAGGCTTCCTGCCGCGATCATCCCTTTATGTCCACAATGTCGCGCCAAAGAAATCTTTTAAAAAGCACTACTGTCGGATCACTTCCCTACCTAAGATCTTTCTATAACTCTCACGCTCTCTGGATAAGTCCACGCTTTGGTATGGAAGGCTCCTGGCGATCTAACCTCTTACCCGTCAACCCAGCCCGATCTTTGCTCTTCATTCTAATGCACCGATTCTTTTGCTGTGCTTTCACTTCACAGTATTTAATCAAGCACTTACTACGTACCAGGCACTACTCTGGGCACTTGGGCTTGAGCAGAGGAAAAAAAGCACTGGTGAACAGTTTATATTCTACTAGAAGAGTCATTTAAAAAAACCCAGAAAACCGGTAAATTATATAACATGATAGCAGATAATGCTATGATGGAAGAAAGTAGAACAGGGGAGATTGGGAGGACAAGATACCTGTTAAATGGAGTTGGAATGAGTAGACTTCACTGAGTTAACAATGAGTTATCCCTGCAGACAACCTGGACTAAGGGTGTAATAGGGCACCTGAAACAAAGGAGTCTACCCGGAAGTTTGCCTGTGGTGTACAAGGATCTTCAGGAAGGAGCTGAGTAAGCGAGGGTGAGAGGCGGGAGATGAGGTCAGAGAGGAAATGGAGGGGCCAGATCACACAGGGCCTATAGGGCAAGCGAGGGAGTTTGCTTTTTCAGTGCTTTTGTAGGATTGTGAGGGAAGGAGAGACATGATACAAATTCCTTTTTAAAAGAGTCACTCTGACTGACTGCTGTATGGAGAACAGACTGTGATGGAGCCTTAGTAGTAACCCTGATGATAGACAGAGGCCTGAATCTGTGATAACAGTGGGAACGGTGAAAGGGAGACCAAATGTTTTGGTTTTGGAGATAAGCCAACATGATTTCCTGACATAATGGATCTGAGTAGGGGGGAAAGAGTCAAGAGTGACTGGAAGCTTTCCTTCTCAGGAACTAGAAGGGTGGAGTTACTATTAACTGAGATGGGGACGGCTGCAACTAGAGCAGATTTGGGGTTGGAGATATATCAGAGTTTGTTTCAGGGCCAATTAAGAGTGAAGTCCCTGTTATGCATGCAAATGGATACGTTGAATAGGCAGCCAGATAACTATGTCAGGATCCCCAAGGCCACCTCTAGGTTCACTGATTTCACTGCAAAGACTCAACAGACTCAGCTATGGGTCATGGCTATGATTTACAACAGCAAAGTGATACAACATGCAAGGTTCAAGATGCCTGAGACAAAGTCTAGAGGAAACCGGGTGCAGTCTTCAAGAGGCCTCTCGCAGTGGAGCATACGGGACATGTGGCATGACAGCACCTCAGTGCCTCAGGAAACAATTATCTAGTTAGTGGGTCTCCAGGCCCTTTCTTTCTCTGCTAGCTAGTGAATCTATTAAGAAAAAGATGTGAAAGGGGGTAGAATGCAGATCTGTACAGATTGCTCTTTCCTAGCTCTGATTTGCCGCAGTTAGAGGTTGAAAGTTTAGAGACTTACTCTGGGTTTTATAAAGTGATGATCTGCTATCCTTGGCAAAGTCCATTATTGTAAAGTTGTAATGTATGGCAGTAGACAGTGTTTCTTGTTCTGAGGTTTTTTTTTTTTTTTCTAAAATAAATCATTAAGGGAGTTCCCTGGTTGCCTAGTGGTTAGGATTCTGGACTTTTCACTGCCGGGGCTCAGGTTTAATCCCTGGTGGGGGAACTGAGATCCTGCAAGCCGCACGACATAGCCAAAAGGGGGACAAAGCACTGAGCAATCAGTACCCAAGCTAATTTGGGGGAGTAAGAAGAGTGGAACCTGTGTTTTCACATGTATTAGCATCCAGTTTGACCTTCATGACCGTCCTATGAGGTCAGTACATTAAGTACAGCCAGAAGACTCTCCAGGTACAGTGTGCATGGCCTTGGTTTATGTGGACCAACATGGCCTTTTGCAGGAGGGAACATAGTACAGTATCGGGGTAACGTGTTCACAGCGTGTATGGTTTATGTAGTAAGAATGCCAAGATACCACACTTGTGAAGTAAAACTAAAATTGTCTGTTTCAGGTAGTATGTGCCATGGCTATGACTAGTGTCAGACTGCCCAGCAGCGTTTTAAGAAAACCAGATGCCTGGATTGGACTCTGCAGATCACTACGAGGGACACCTTCACATAAAGGCTGTGCTTCCTGGAATCGATACTTGTATTTGTCTAGTGCCAAATTAAATGCATCAAATTGTAAAACACTCCTCCATAACATTTTCTCACTGAGACTCCCAGGGCTTTTAATATCTCCAGAATATATTTTCCCATTTTCCATAAGACTCAAAAGTAATATAAGCTCTGAAAAATCCACTAAAAAGACTATACAAAAAGTGGAAGATGAAGGGGACTCTGATGAAGAGAGGGACCATAATGAGATGAGTGAGCTGGAAGAGGTGCCTGAGGACAACCCCAGTGAGGTCAAAGACTATAAAGACCTGGACAAAGTAGTACAGTCTTTCCGGTATGACGTTATCCTGAAGACAGGCCTAGATATCGGAAGGAAGTAAGTATGTGCGTTTTCATACAAAATCACTTGTCTTCTTGGTTGTTTTAAAGCAGCATTACCAATCACATGGCTCATATTACAGTGAAGGGTAACCATAGATGTGAAAGAATCTTATAGGAACCTGGTCCAATTATTTCATTATATAGATGAAAAACCTAATTCCCAAAGAGTCAAATGACTGCCTGCAAATCCCATGTGCCATATTTCCTTGACTCTAAGACACGGTCAACTGTAAGATGAACCACTGATGTAAAAACTGCTTCTTGAGAAAAAAAGGAATCACCATGTTAAATGTATATAGCAAGCATAGAATGCATCTGGGTTTCACAAATGCTACGTGAGACAGTATTTCTTAGAAGCAGTGTAACGTGGTGGTTAAAACTGCAGACTTTGCATCCAGACTACCGGGGCTTTAATCCTGGCTCTCTGTGACCTTGGACAAGTTACTTCAAATCTCTGTGCAGTTCCCTCATCTGTAAAATAAGGGTAATAGAACTGGCTTTAGAAGGTGGTGGCTAGGATTAAATAAGTCAGTCTATCTTTCTATAGCATTTATAACAATGTGTGGCACATGGGTTCTCAATGTATATTAGCTATGATGATGAAAATACTATGTGCATTCATGTATATATAGTGCAGGGAGATACTAAGCATAACCTTCAAGGTTTCTTTAATATTCTCATTGTTTCTCTGCTAGACCTATTATATAATAATAGTGATCTTCACTGTTCATTCATTCCTTTAGCAATCATTGTGTGCATACTGCATGCAAAGTAAGAACTGTCTTATGAATAAGAAATTAAGATTCCTTTGTCTAATTTGTACCTTTATGTCCTAATTTAATAGCATAGTTTAATTTTTTAATCCACAAAACTTAAAGACTCATAAAGATGACTCTGAGCCCACAGGCACCCTCATCAGGACTCGAATGTTCTCTAAAATCTGGCAGGCTCATTAAGGGCCTCCCTGTCTCTCACAGTAGTAGCTAGTACTGTTACTAGGAAAACCCCCAACATCAATCACCAGGAGTCTGAGCATTAAGACGAAAGGGCACTCATTTTTGTCTGTATCCTGCCTTGGTCTAGTTGCCCCACTGATTAAATTCAGAGAGATCAGCAGTGGCTGGATTGGCATTTCCCCAGCCTCAGTGCAGATCAGCAGAGGGTTTCTTAACAGCCTCACCATAGGTGTGGTAACTGGTTTTTCTCTCAGAGCACATGAGAGGAAGGTAGCACCCACTCATTTTGACTGTCGTGGATCACAGGAGCTATCACTCACGTGAAGTCCCAGCAGAGCACTGCTTACCAGCCATCTCGCTCTAGCAAATCTTTGCAGCAGCCGCATCTACTCAGCAGTGCCCTTTGGTCTCCCTGTTTAGATTCATATGCGAGCAGTTGACTTTCACTTTCCCAATGCCCAGAATGGAGATTTTGTGGGGAGGCCGGTCACTGTCAGAAAAAGCATTAATAGCCAGTATTTTTCTCAAAATTATATAATTGTTTTGAATATATTTCTATTTTAAAGCACTTTGACTTTTTTTTTTTTAAGCAAAGTGGAAGATGCATTCTACAAAGGTGAACTCAGGCTGAATGGGGAAAAACTATGGAAGAAAAGCAGAACGGTATGATACTATGACAACCAAATATTTTTGTGTGTTGTTCTGTACTTGGTTAACGCCTTCCCCAATTTCCCCTGGGGCTCCTTCCTTGGGGCATCAGTGGCTCCTCAGGTATGTCTGTCTTACCACCTCTAAAGTCTCCCTCAGGCCTAGCCACACAGCTTCAGTCACACAGACCACTTGCTCTTTATAGCCATAATGACTTTGAGATGAAGCTTCCTCTTTTTCTTTAAAATTTTAAGACAAGTCACTATCAGAACTGGAAAAAATTATTAATTAAACTTATTATTAATGTTAGCGCCTATGAAATCATAATAATCAGGCCAAAAAGAAACAGTTGATCCATGTAGAGGTTTCTCTGGCCTGCTATAACCTGAGCAGGTGTGCAATTCTGTTCAGCTCAGCAGAAGTACCTGCTGGTTACACCACTCTGTGTGCAGGGCAGCTGTCAAAAAGAAGGTTCCATATTTCCTGAGAGCTCTATTGATACTGTTCTTTTGTGACAGAATCATTCATAAATGTTACAAGAAAATGAATTTCTAGTATCTGATGTTATAATAAATGATATATATATTCTTATAAAAATGTATTTTTGTAAAAATAAGTTACATATATACATACATCTAGAATTAAAATATTAATACTAGTAGTATTTATCTTTGAGTGGGCATTGTGAGTTATATGTTCATGTGTTTTATTTTCTGAATTTTTTATGAGTATGTTTCACTTTCATAATTGGGAAAAATAATAATGATAGTAAAAGTTAACAAGACAGTTTTAAAAAGTATATGGCAGAGATCCTTAAAAAGTGTGGCAGACGCTGACCCTTGAGGCATTGGCAGACATAATCTAACTCCCAGTCAGTGTCCAGGGAATAAATGTTCCAGCAGAGTTAGACACACTTTTGAAGGTTTTTATTTTAGCTTCTCTTGTATTTCAAAGCAACCCTGGGATCGGAGAACGTGAGCTGCATCCCGTTCCCTTGGGACGTGGGAGGGTGTGAGCCATCAGCCGTGGACCTAGGTGAGCACGGAGGCTGTCTTCAGAGGCCCTGATTCCTGTGCTCAGAGTGGTTCTTGCAGCTGGGTGGACTGAAGGGGAGATCCCCAGTGCTTGTCTTGGCCACCACGTCTCAAGGCCCCTGTCCCTCTGAAGGCACCTGCCCTGGCAGGTTCAGACTGAGGTGTCAGCCCTTGCTCTGTGAGCTGCAGGAAGTCTGGCGCTCCAGAAAGGCATCTGGACATCAAGTCCTTCTTGTCCCTTAATTGCTTTTTCCTGCGTAGCCCAGCCCCCTCTCGCCAGCCGCAGTGTTCCAAAGACAAGACCTGTTCTTGGTGCAGGATGCCTCTGCCAGGGCCTCATTTGCAGACACCACAGATCTCTTTTTCTCCCTCTGCTTTGAGATATTGTTAACTACAGTCTAATTGCTGCTTCTTCATTCTGCCTTGGGTGTTCTATCATCTTGGCTGCCTTCCAGATTTCTCCTGAGGGTCAGCAAAGGAAGGGCCCAGCATTAACACACGACTGCTTTGTTACTAGGAGGCCTGGTAGCCATAGTAACTGCAGCTAAGGGGAGATTGGAAATGTAGATACTTGGAACAGCCCCTAATCCCAGCCAGTTTTGCTTTGTGTCTACTGTGCCGTCTCCCACAGTTGAAGGGAACGAAGAACACCTCCCCTTCCGTGGCCTGCTCCGTGGGGCTTGTGCCCAGCTGCTAAGGATACATACGGGTTGATTTTTCTCTGTATATCCTTTTATACCTTTTACATCTTGTATCATGTGCATTAATGTATTCCTTTATTTTAAAAGGAATTTTAATGACACAGAGTTATGCCAAAAAAGGTAAAGCAGAGTTCCCAAGCCGTGTATTTCTGAACATTGATTTTAAATGCCTATATAGGTTGGCCACATGGTCATTTTTTAAAAAATTGAATCCAGCAGAACTTCAGGAGAACTGAGTCCTCCCTGCCCCTGCATCTGGCCCAGATGATGCCCTCATACCCACAGAGAGAAGCAGTCATCATGCCTCGCTGTGGTGTTAGTCTCTCTGCTTCTCAGCCCAGAGGGGAGAAAGTTAATGGTTTAAAATCAGCCCTTTGAGTTTTGGGCTTCCTGAATCCGCCTGCAAAGCAGGAGACCCCAGTTTGATTCCTGGGTCGGGTATTTTTGGGCTTCCCTCGTGGCTCAGCTGGTAAAGAATCAGCCTGCAATGCAGGAGACCTGGGTTCAGTCCCTGGGTTGGGAAGATCCCCTGGAGAAGGGAAAGGCTACCCACTCCAGTATTCTGGCCTGGAGAATTCCATGGACTGTATAGTCCATGGGGTCGCAAAGAGTTGGACACGACTGACTGACTTTCGCTTCACTTGTGAGTTTTACATCCAGCAGCCAGGATTGACCTGTGTGGGGTTCTGGTGAGCAGGTGTGGGTTCCCACGCTGTCGACTGAGTATTGGGCCAAGGATGTCTTGAGTGGATCGCTTGCCCTAGTGAAGTACAGATATTCCAACAGCATGAAGTTAGAACTGCCTTAGGGAGTATTCATTGGAAAATGCAGTAAACATAAGCATTTGGCATGATGGCTTCTTAAACAGAAGCCCCCAAGCATCCTTTTAAACGGGTACCTATGCCCACTGAAGGGTCTGTGGCCCACACATGAGGGTCCCTCCCTGTCTTCCTGTCCTGCCTCTTCACCCCTGCGCCCATCCCCGGCTTGGAAGCTGTGGTGAGTGGTCTGAGATGGCCTCTGGTCACCCTGGATTGTGTTGTAGTAGAAGCCGCATATTGCACCTGGGTCAGTTTAGCCCCTTCCTCAGTTGCTGGGAAGATCCCCTGGGATACTGAGCTGCCAGGACCTGGTGTCTGTCTTGGGCTGTTTGCACCCTGGCAGCACTAATGTGACTGCCCCCCAGGGCATGTCCTGCACTCAAGCCAGAGCTCCTATCTGGATAAAATGGGTTTGACCTCAGCCCTTTTAACCCAGGTCAGCATCCTCTTTTCTGGGGCATTCCATCCTTGTTCGTGGAGTCCTGTCTCTTCTTGATGATGTGTCATCCCTGGGGCTAGCCAGGGCTGGAAAGCAGTTTCTTTACTTCCATTTCTTAAGGAGATACAGCTGTTGTTGAACTGTGATGAATTTCCAACAAATTATGCCCTGTACGCAATGATGTAGCTTATCTGGGTTGAAATCAATGAATGTGTTATACTGAAAATTGTCTTCTCAGTGTCTGTAGTAATTACTGTGCTCATACTCTGTAAGATTATGTCCCGCTTTCTTTGTTTTTTGCCATTGTTACCAAAATAAATCCTTCCATTCAAGTGTTTCCTTAAGTCATGCAATAGGGATGAAAACCAGAGCCACACAGGGCCCATCCTCAAGCAGCTAGCTGTCTCAGCCTGAAGGAGGGACACTGCTCCATGCTGAGCCACATGGGTTTGAGGCACCTTCCCAGAGAGGGAGGCCCTTTCACCTGGAGGCACTAAGATAAGTGACTGTTTCAAAGGAGTACCTGTCCCCAGGGAGTGGTTCTCTAGTGAAAACTCAAAGTAGAGATGTTTGCATTGGCCTACATTTCCCAAAATGACAGCTCTGTTTTCTTTTTAATTTTCAGGTGAAAGTGGGAGATACGTTGGATCTTCTCATTGGAGAGGATAAAGAAGCAGAAACAGAGACAGTGATGAGGATTATCCTGAAAAAAGTGCTGGAGGAGAAGACCAGCAGTGAGAAGTACAGAGTGGTGTTACGACGGTGGAAAAAGTTACAATTGCCTAAAAAGAGTATGCTCAAATAAATGGATTGCTTTTGAGTGATAAAGCTGCTTTCTAGTGGTGCAGGAAGGGGCCAGGTTCAAAAGAAGATGTTTTTATTAAAACAAAGTTCTCCCACCATTTGTAGAAGATGCTGAGCCGTTTTGTGCAAGTCAGGATCCACATCGTGGCTCTTGAAGACGCTTGCCTTGGCCTGGATTTCCTTCCCAAGCTTGATTTATTCGCTTTTTGACCTCATGAGCAAGAGTGAGATTTGTAATGAATGAACTAAACTCAGAGACGGTTTACATGATCAGCCCACTGTTTCCCAGGTTAAAAGCCTCTGGAGGCAGAGTAAAATAAACTGACCTTGTTCTTAGTGTCTTTATTTCAGTTTTATCCCCGTCAACCAGCTGCACTGGGAGACTCCCTTTCTCCATTGACCTATCTCAGTTACCAAGGTGTTGGCCTTAGTTCCCTTCAGTTTGTCTCCAGAGGTCTGGATAGTAAAGTTGTTCCAACTAATTCCAAATGGTTTAGTTTGGGCCCATTTAAAATTGACTGTTTAGGTCGAGGGTTTGATAGACGAAGGCTGCCAGAGGCCTGTTGTCTGACACACAAGCACGGCTCACACATTGTTACAGAGTTGGTTTTTTTAAAAAAGAGAGGGAAATATATAACAGAGACCTTATGTAGCCCACAAAGCCTGAAATATTTACATTGACTCTTTACAGAAAGAATGTTAATGACCCTTTCTGGTTTAAGCTGATGGTATACTTTTCAGCTCAAAGTAGGAAATACACAGATTTTTTTATCAGTGAAGAGAATGAAGCATCAGAGGCCAATTATTTTAATTGTCAAGACAGTGTTGTAAAAGGGACTGAAAAAACAGCAGTCATAGGAAGGACACACATAATACACATCATCTAAGAAAAGGGCATCCGCAAAAATAAACTGGTTTGCAGATTCTCAGGAGCAGTTTCCTAGCACTGGAAGGGTCAGCTCAGATAGGAGACTTATTAGACTGTGTCATGTAAAAAGACTTTGTTGGGGTCCTTTTATTTGCCCTCCAGAAATTCTTGAGAATTCAGGTTAACTGACAGAAGAGAAACTTCTATAGCCCAAAGCAGTGCGATGTTTGGGCCCATGAGTCTGGTAGCCTTATCAGCTCAGATTTCAGAAAACTCAGGAAAAATTGATTTTTATTTGAAAGCGTAAATAAACTCCCAGGAAGAAATAAGTACTCTGCAGTGTAACAGAAGGAATTTTCCTGTTTTACCATTTGTTAATTATGCTTTTACATCAGTAAAAATAATTAGTACAATTAATTTCAACATGAGCTAGAGTTTTAATTTAGGAGATTATAGTAATGACCATGATTCTTTTCACCTCCCTGTGCCTTTCTCCCACTCTTTCCCACCCTCTCTCCCTCTGTTCTTTTTTTGTTGGGGGGGAGGGGGTGGAAGTGAAGTAGAAAAGGATAGTTTTATTGCTTTGCCAGACAAAGGGGGACACAGTGGGCTAATACCCTCTAAACCAAATGTCCCAACTTGGGGAAGATAATGACAAGTTTTATAGTAAAACAGTCTCTTCTCTTGATTGCTCTTTGGAAAGTAATAGAAAGCTGAAGATTTCTTGCATGGTGAGGGGCAGCATGACCTAGTGATATGTCAGGGGTCCTGGTTTTTAGGCTCTTGCCCATACCAAGTTGGGTTACCTTGGTCATACTCGCCTTAACCTCTCTTGAGCTTCAGCTTCCTCAAAGGTCAGAAGGGGATTGGCATACTAATTTCCTTACCTTGTCAGGTCTTCTAAAGAGGAAGAAAGTTAAAATGTGTTGTGTGAGACCGGATGAGCTGATAGTATTAATAGCTAGAAAGCAGCAAGGGCCATTTGAAAGGCTTTTTTCACTCTGTTGGTGATTAACTCCCTCAACTTAGCTGGTGGGATTTGACCCATTCCAGGCTTCTCTGTTTTTGAAAATCAAAATGAGAAAAAAGACGTCTGATAGTAGAGAATGTTGATTTGGTCATAGCAAGTGTCAAAAACTGATCTCTCATAGTTATCTATAGCACAAGGGACTTGGAACATTTATGAAACAGCAGAAACAAAAGCAATTCATAAAGATTTATGGAACTCTTGCAGCCCACTCTAAGACAGCTGCTTTATAATGCCAACTTAGCAAGGCCTCCTCAGTGAAAATGTGACCAACATGGTGAAAAGATAGGGATGTTTCTAATGCAGTGCATCTCAACCCAGTGTGATTCTGCCCCCTGGGGACATCCGGCAATGCCTGGAGATATTTTGTCTGTCACAACTGAGGGGGTAGGATGGGTATCTAGTGGGTAGAGACCAGTGATACTAAACATCCTATAGCGTACAGATAGCCTCCAGACCTCAAATGTCAGTGGTGCTGAGGCTGAGATATCCTGCTCTAATGAGGTGACAAGGAAAAATTTTTACTCCAATAGATCTGGCTTTCACAGCAATCAGAAAAGAAAAATAAAAGGTACTCCAAATCAGAAGGGAAGAGGTAAAGTTGTCACTATATGCAGATGACATGATACTCTATAGAATAACCTAACACTTCAAACAGAACTGATAAATGAATTCAACAAGGCAGTAGTGAAGTTAAAACACACCCTCACAGCATACACAAAAATAGAATGGTTTAAAGACTCAAATATAAGACATATAAGACACCATAGAACGCCTAGAGAAGAGTATAGGGAAAACATTCTGACATAAATTGTACCAATGTTTTCTCAATAGAAACAAAAGCAAAAATAAAAGGGACATAATCAAACTTACAAGCATTTGCAAACTTACAAGCAAAGGAATCCATAAAATGAAAAGACAACCTCCAGAATGGGAGACAATATTTGCAAATGATATGACTGACAAGGGCTTAATTCTCAAACAGCTCATTCAGTTCAGTTCAGTGGCTCAGTCGTGTCCGACTCTTTGCGACCCCATGAATCGCAGCACGCCAGGCCTCCCTGTCCATCACCGACTCCCAGAGTTTACCCAAACCCATGTCCATCAAGTCGGTGATGCCATCCAGCCATCTCATTCTCTGTCGTCCCCTTCTCCTCCTGCCCCCAATCCTTCCCAGCATGAGGTGGCCAAAGTATCAGAGTTTCAGCTTCAACATCAGTCCTTCCAAAACAGCTCATACAACTCAATAATAATTTTAAAAAAACATCCAGCCAAAAAATGGGCAGAATACCTAAACAGTATTTCTCCAAAGACATACAGATGGTCAACTGGCATGTGAAAAAATGCTCAAAACTGCTAATTATTAGAGAAATGCAAATCAAAACTACAATGAGATATCACCTCACACAGGTCAGAACGGCTATCATCTAAAAGACTACAAGTTACAAATGCTGGAGAGGGTGTGGAGAGATGGAAACCCTGCAACACTGTTGGTGGAAATGTAAATTGGTACAGCGAATATGGAAAACAGTATAGAGGTTCCTTAAAAAACTAAAAATAGAGTTACCATATGATCCAGCAATCCCACTTCTGGGCATATATCCAGAAAAGACAAGTAATTTGAAAAGATACATGGACCCCCTAAGTTCAAAGCAGCACTATTTACAATAGCCAGTCCATGGAAACAACCCAAGTGCCTATCAATAGATCAACAAATAAAGAGGTGGTATATATATATATAAAGAATGGAATATTGCCATTTGCAGCAACATGGATGGACCTAGAGATTATCATACTACATGAAGTAAAAGAAAGACAAATACTATATAATTTATATGTGGAATCTAAGAAATAATACAAATGAACTTATTTACAAAACAGAAACAGACTCACAGATATAGAAAACAAACATGGTTACCGAAGTGGAGAATAAATTAAGAGTATGGGATTAACAGATATGCTCTACTATATATAAAATAAACAACAAGGATTTACTGAATAGTGTGGGAAATATATTCAGTATCTTGTATAATGGGAAAGAATCTGAAAAAGTGTGTGTATGTGTGTGTGTATACACACATATATAGATCCGAATCAGTTTGCTGCACACCAGGAACTAACACAATATTGTAAATCAACTATACTTCAATGTAAAAATAGAACAAAAATTTAAAAATAGGTCTGGCTTTCCCAGCAAAGTCTGAAAATGCTTCTAGTGCATGTTTGCAGTTTTTTGAAGATGAACAATTTAAAGTTATGACTATTTTTGTAGAGACCCATCTAGCCCTTTGACCAGTAATGGTTAATCCTTTCAAAGAAATAGCTCTCCTCTGGGAAATATGATGCTAATTGCATTTCTCTGCCAAAGAGCATTTACCACCTTTCATGGAAAATTATATAGATGGCTGGGCAATAGTTTCATCATCATTATTTTTCTTTTTTAGCATTTTGGGGATTAAAGTAGACATTTGCGGAGGAATTTTTAGGTCATAGTTTATTTGATCAATAATGATTGGAGGGTAGAAACTTCCATTTTTCAAGAAACTAAAAAGAAAACAGATTTCCTTCAGGAAGGTGGTACATGTGCTATAAACTTTCTTACAAGGTGTGCAACGTATAGGAGGCAAATAAAATGACACTCTACTAAAGTCCTGCCTTATCTTGGTTGTATATATTTTGGTTTTCTAAAAGTTACTACCAGAATTATCAGTCAGCTTATTGACCATCTTGAGACATTAAAAACTCCATCCAGCAGACCGCAAAAAGCAGAATGTGAGCATCTCCCAAACTGCTTTCATGAGTCACAGGGTTGGCTTAAAAATCAGCCACGGTAGGAGGAATTTCACCTTGGCAATCAGCAAACACCATGAACCAGGACTGATATTTTTTTTTCCCTTGGAGAGCCAACTGTCACACATTTACCAACAGACCCCTGGGTGGAATGGGGAGGTGCACCTATAAGAATTTCCACTGGGAGATGCCGGGGCCCCTCCAAGTTCTTTCAAGTTACTGTTTCTCTTCTCTTGTTCTCACGTGCCCTCATCCTTTACCTTAGCCAATCATTCGGATGTGTTTAATGTATATCTTTTTGTTTCCATTCTTGTGAAATGTGCTTTGTTGTTTTGTGCACATATATTTATAGTTTCACAAGTGACATTACTATATATTTCATTTTGTGTCTTACTTTCTTCACTCAGATCCATCCATGGCACTCTAGGTGCAGATGATCCATCACTTCTCGTTCTGTTGCTGCCTAATAAATACCGAAATTCATCCACTACATTTTGCCCACCCACTCTCCCGATGACACCTGACTCCCTTCACCACAAAAAACACAGCACTTCTTCTTCTCCAGGACATCTGCGCCAGGCTATCCTCTCATCAGCAACACCCAAAGTAACTAAAGATGCACAGCCTCACTGAGCCCCTGGCATGACCCAGCTTTCTGATTTCTGCTAGTTTAATTATGAGTGTAAAAAGATGTATTAATAGTCTGACATACACTCTTCTTAAGAGTGCTTCTGCCTGTGCTTCTGCCTTTTGATACCTGCTACTGCCCAATGTGTGCTTAGCATTTCTCTGAGGGCTCTGAAATTGGACAAAACTCTCTGAGACTGCCACTCATCTCTTCCCCTCAAAGATATACTTGCTGGCCCTTTTTTTGTTTCAAGTTTTTTTGTTGTTGTTGTTCGTTATTGGTTAACAGATCAGGTACATCAAAAGAAGGATGGTGAAAGTCAACAATTTTGCAAGATCCCGAGGACATGGATCACTCACAATGCACTTGATCCCCTTGTAGAGATGTCAACTGCATTCAATGGAACTTTGATCCTGGGACTTTTTTCTTAAACCTAGGGAGACCTTCCCCAAGGCAGACAAGTGAAAGCCTAAAGACTGCAGTCAAAGTAGAATAGCATGTGTCTAAAATGGGCAAGTTCTGTTTAGAGATCTGTACTGATAAAGCCCATTTCTGGAACTCCACTCAGAGGGGTTACTTAGATACTTCCCCACAGAATGTGGGGAATTTTCTTTAGGATTGTAGGAGAAAATCCCTTAACTTTTGATTCTGACAAAAGATAAAAGTGAGGCTACAATATTAGCAGCCAACTCTTTGGATTCAAGAAAACAGTATCAATTATGTGAAGACAAGGTAGGCACCACCATATGCTGAAGTATATGCCTTGTCATGCCTGACACTGCGCCTGCACTGAGATTTCAGCTAATCGGATACAGTGGGGAGATTTGGCTTTAATACATCATTTTGGAAATAGCAGGATACTTAGCAACTCTGTTTCAGCCCTGAGAGCCAGGAGAGTCAGGAACCTGCATTCTGGCAGGTGTGCCTCCTGCCATGGTCTCAGCTGTCTAAGCAGGCCAGAGCCAAGGTCCTCAGTCTGCTTATACCCATGTGCATCTTGAAAATCAACTGAAGGCAAGAGACATTAGGTTTTGTGCTGTTAACGATCAGAACCTTCTCTCCAAGCTCAAACAGGCTTCTTACCTACCAACTAATGAGACTTGTTAGAATCATGGAACTGTGTTCAGGAGATAGTAGGTGTTACAAATATTTTTGCTAAATGAATGAACTTCTTTTAGAGGTAGAGATGATTCTTAACTGCATTCCTTGTTCTATTTCCTGTGGCACTGAGAGGTTTCCTGAGTCCAATACTCTGACTGGGGCGGATCCAGAAGCTCAGAGACTGTGAACAGTCAGCAAAACCCCAAGTTAAACGACGGGGGACCACCTGGCAGACAAACAGATTTACTCTGACAGCCACACAAGTGGCAGCATGGAAATCAAGAGCACAAACTTTGGAGTGAGCCTGGCCATGATTAGAGGCCCCTGGCTCTGCCAGCCATGTGACTTTGACCAAATTACTTAATCCCTAAAAGCATCCCCATCTGTAGGGTGGGGAATACAAATATCTATCCCACGGGGTTTCTGTGAGGAATAAATGAGATAACGTATGCCACATCCCTAGCACATTCCTGACACACTGCAGGAACTCAGGAAATGGGAGCTCTTATGGAAAACAGAACTCCCTGTAATTTAGGGCCCCACTGTCATTTCTGAATACACAGCTGTCACACTGCAGGAGACTCTGGAAGGAGAAGCTATGGCATTCCACATTCTCAACCTCTGTCAAAGACATGGTTCACCATCTGGACTACACACTTTAGAAGGATGAACAAATTCCCACTCTTTAAAATAAAGTCAACAGACAGGCTTCCCTCTGCAGAAATGTTCTGGCACCAGCCATCATATTTGGCCTGATGCTGAAACATTTGTAAAGCTGCCTCTTCCCACTGACCTGAAAGCTACATGATGGCAAGGTGACTAGAACACCAGCGGAGGAGGGCAGCCTTACTGGGCAGAGGAGGCAGAGTTCAATACGACTGTATCAGAACTGAGTATTCCCCTCCCTACTCAGAACAGGTGAAGGGTTTCTTCTTTTCTTACTGATCGAAGGGCAGTTCAGTGAAGACAAAGTCCTCCAGCCCCGGACTGCTTCTGCAGCTTCACGAAACTCCTCCTCCTCTAGTTCCAGCCTCCATTGGCCTCCTTTAATTGTTTCCTAAGAGGTTCTTCTCTCACCCCAAAGCTTGTTTGCATGCTGAACTTTTCACCTAATTAATTCCTCATTCTCAAATCTAGGCTAGCCATCCAGTTCCTTGGGGAAGTTTTCCCTGATGATTCCACCAAGGACCAGACCCCCTGTTTCACAGTATTAAGGATCCCCTCATTAATAAACTTATAGTTTGTACTTTTTAAAAAGTCAGTTTTATTTGAACACAACAGGAAACCACTTATTTCAGCTCAGATCTAGCTCTACTAAGTGCTAAGCTTTCCATTTCTGGGATGTACACAGTGTATTTTTTGAAGTTACATGTTTCTGCAGCCTCTGGACATCAGCATCGGGCACCACCTCATTAGAGAAGGGGAACGCCTTAGAAATGCAGATTCTCAGGCCCCACCCTGAGAATTCAGGTTCCAACAGACTGAGAAACTCTGGCAGATGGGGCCCCATGACCTGGTTAAACATGCAGTCTGGCGGGTCTGCCTCTTAGTGGATGCCGATGGAGTCCCACCCAGATCCCCTTTGCTGGCACACCCACCCCCTCACTGTTAAGGGCCAGCTAACCACTCACAATGGCCCTTCTGGAACACTGCCCTTGGCAAAGGGAGCCACCCCGCCAGGCCAACTACCCCTTCCCCTGGAGATCTCAATGACCAGCTGACCCCTTTGCTTCACCTGGTACTAATTCTGCAAAACAGTTCATGTTCTAAGGCCTCACAGTAGGTGGCAATGAGGCTGGACTGCAGAGACCACACTCTTGCTTATGGCCTTCCCTGGCTCTATTCTGTTTCTCTCGCACCTTTTCTCCTGGGAGCAGGTCCTCAATCAACTGCACAAGATCCCTAGTCTCACACTCTGCTCCTAAGGAATCCGATCCACGGCAATTACTTTCACAATCTCAAAAAATTTACTCTTACCAGAACATGTCTGTCCACAAATGGCCACAATTATTTCAGCCAGGGCAATTTGAGAACCGGCACCCATATCTAAAATCAGATGAACTGACTTTCAGGTCTGAATGTCTGTGTTTTATACTGCATGCGGCTCAGGGGGTGTTTAGAGATGGTGTGGTGCACAAGGCAGACTCAAATCTTGGCACCGCAGTTTGTGTGGACCTCTTTCTGCTTCCTCACCACAAAACGGAAATAACATTGCCCAAGACACGGAGTTTTAACAAGAATTAAATGAGATGGACACAGGTTTAATTAGGGAACTTACCTCACAGGGCTTCTGAGACCTTCACCAGCTCTGATCCAGGAGAAACTCTCAGCAGTGTGCCTGGCATGTTGTATACACTCAGGTAGGCCCAACATTGCCATCCAAGCAAGCGGGCGATGGATGTTCGTGCCTTTCCCATCACTGGCTTGGGGATTTTAGATTTCTCTGGAAGCTCTTAAAGTGTCCACTGCATCTCACCATTCCAATAATCAGAATAATCTGGTATGGAGTTCTTATTTCTGAGAACTGGCTTTTACAAGTAAGCCCACTGAAATTCTCTATTATTGTTATTTGCAAGACAGCAGCAGCAAAGAGCTCAGCTTTTTATTGAGCCTGTCTCTAAACAGGTTTAGTCAAAAAGACCAAAGCCCCAGGTCATCATCACACTCCTCAGATTCCTCTTTGTTTTCACTTCCTTCTTCTTAGCTGGGACAGGCGAGTGGAGGGGTGAGACCTCCTGTCGGGCAGGTCTCCCAGCCACAACATGGCAGATGAGGCACCTAATGTTGACATTGGCCAGAGCCTCTGCAAACAAGCCTGGCCATAAAGGCACACCGTTTACACGCCGCTCTAATGAGGGCATTGATCTTACCCTCAGTGACGGTCACCTCACTCACCCACCTCACCGTTCCCGTGCAGGCTGAAGGCGAACAGATGCCAGTGAGCTCAGCGGAGGCTGCCGCATGCCGTATAACTCGCGGATAGACAATTACTCGCGGATGGACCGTGCACCTTAGTGGCAGCTGAGGAAACGGACTTTGTTTTTTTTTTGGTCGAAAACAAAGATACATACGGACAGAAAGGATCTAAAGAATTTCGCCTTCAAGTCTTGTTTCAACTTGCTTATGGAGTAAATCAGGCTCCAGTCCCGACCAGCCCTGACCTGCGCACGGCTGCCCGCACAGGTGTGCGCACTCGGGGCGCAGTGCGGCTCGCCGCACAGGTGTGCGCGTCTGGGCCGAGTGCTCGCTCGCTGTGGGAAGCTCACTCCAATCACAGGCCACGACGCATTTTATACCACGTGACCTCTAGGTCTAAAAAATGTCTGATAGCTTGATATTATTTTTACTGCGAAATATTATTTAATGATTTATAATTCGCCAATGAGGCAAGAGAAAAACATGCATCCTTTTGTTATCAGTTAATAATAGGTTTGCCTTGAGGAACTAAATCCCATTTAATCCAAAGTGGAAAAGAAAGAGTGAACTGAAACTCCTCCAGTTTGGCAACAGGGCGGGTCTGGCAGCCGACCAGGGAAGGGAAGGTCAGCTGTGCCTCTACTGCAGGGCTGGGAAGCGGTTTGTGTAAGCAATGCGCTAGGGCTTATTTGGTGACGTCTCAGTCATTCAGCTGTGACAAACTGCACCCCGACACCCCGAGTGTGGAAGCCCGAGAGGCCGTGGTGGCCTGAGTGCCCCTGCCCTCCCCTGGGAGGGGGTGGTGAAGCCCCACGCAAAGACAAATAGACCCATAAGTACTGAGAGACCTCTGCCCTAAGAAAATAAGATGTTAGGAGACCATATTTTTATAACATTTTATATAACTCATAAAACAGTGCTTGTATAAAAATTCACACAGTTGCTAGAGAGCATACAATTTCCAAAAAATGTCCTGGGTTTTTGTTACATTCAGTTTTCTAAGGGTGCACTCAAATCAATGGTAAAATGCAGACATTATGCAATGTTTGATTATCTTTGGTAAAACTATTCTCATTATTTTGTCTCCTCACAGTATTAACTCTGATATCCACTTTGCGCAGGGTCTGCTATCACTAGGATGTCAGAAAAACATTAAGGCTGGATCTACAAGAGACAAGTATCTCTGAATGACATTAAGAGTCCCTTGGCCCCGGGGCCCCCACTTCTTCTTTTCTTCTTTTTTTGGCCCTATAGCAGGTGGGATCTTATTTCCCTGACCAGGGATAGAACCCGTGCCCCCTGCAGTGGAAGCACAGAGTGGTAACCACTGGACCACCAGGGAAGTCCCACTACTTCATAGCATCTCTCTCCATGGCGAGGCAGGGTAAGAGCTCAATGGGCTCCAATCTGAGGTCTTGAGACCCTCCTCCTCAATCAGGCAAGCAGTAAACATTTGGGGCAAAGGTAGAAAATGAAGCCATGTCTGCAGGAACCCAAGTGGCCATACTATGGTGTGGTCAGGCCAGTGACTCTTAGCATTTAAACACTTAATCCTCTTACCACTAAGTAGATCCCATTGGTTGGTTGATGATTGCTGCTGATGTGGTACCCCCTCCCACCAAACTTAAAAAGCAAGGAAGGGTGGGGGTCCAACACTGAGGGGGAGGGGCACACTAACACCCATGACACTGGGCACAACTTTATTCCCTGTCAAACCTGTGTTGTCATGTAGACACAACCAAAGTGAACGGAAGCAGGATTAGAACACTTAGTACATTCATGACTATCTTCGTACATTCTTTTAAAACTTCACTAACAGAAAAACGAGGGACACTACCACCTATTGTGACGTGCTATTTTACTCAACATCAGAATGTGTCTGTGCTACTTCTGGATGTGAGGGAGAAAAAATTCCCCAAACACAAACAAGTATTAACAAAAATCAAAGAATTTAGATGGGGAGGGAGTAGGGGTTTTGCCAACAGATTTTATGGAAAACATTAAATTTTGAAAAAAATTTAGGCATTTTATAATTCTATTGCTTCATGTAAAAAAAAAAAAAAAAAAAGCCCCTGGTACCCACCTGTATGGCTGGAGGCTGAGGACACCAGACAGAAAGACACAGGACCTGCAGGTGGGTCCTGGTGAGTCAGTCCAGAGACAAGATACAGCTCACACAGAGAGCGTCCTCCTCTCTTCACTGGAAGGGACTCTAAGATTTGGGGGAAGAAGCCCCATTCAGAAAAGGTATTAAAGAAACCATCAAAACACGGTTTCCAAAAACTGAACATGCTCTAGGTTATAAAGAGATATATTTAATTCCTAGAACCTGTTGACATCTCTATTGTGGGTAGATAGGATGATTTAAAAAAAAATTATTAAATGATTGTGCTTCTAAAGTTGCAGGGTCACATTGCACCCTCTAGAAAGCAGGGCAATTTTCACATGGCTTGGAATCCTCTTGGATACATCCTAGAGACCAGAACAAATTCCACAGCACCCTCCCACTCACAGGATTGGTGAGGGAGAGAGTGCCACTGCCATCTTTGGGTGTGTGTGCACGCACATGCACGCAGGCATGCATTTGTGTGCTGGAGAGACTAAGGCATAGAGAAAGGCCCAGGAGAGGGGGAAGTGAGTCTCCGGCTGCTCCAGTCCTCCTCCTTTCCAGGCACAAAGAGGTTGAGCTTGTTATTTATGTCGGTCCCCTTCATCTCACTTCAGTTTTTTACTAAGAAATGTGTGTGTACAGATGTATGTGGGTGGGTGGGAGAGAGTCATTAAGTCCCTGTGTGTTTCCAAATTGCAATAATTTAGGTCCGCAGTTACAACTGAAATAATCTGTAAATGACATTTAAAAGCAAATTTACTGAAGTTAGACTGGCAACTTTACACTGCTCAGAATCCTGTCATTTAAAAAAAAATGGCCGCGAGTGCAGGCAAAGTTCCATCATACAGTGACTAAAGCTGAAGTCCTTATCTGTATGAAGAGACTTCACAGATTGTTTCTATTATTTCTGCATTTTAAGGTAGCAAAATATTAAGCCATTAGGTTATTAAATCTGTTAACATTCCACAAGGGTTTTACAACTAACTACCCTGTGTGATTCAATTTATTTTCTAGCTTTCTGGTATGATGTATTGTGTTTAGACTGTTCCCTTTCCCTCTTAGGCACTAGCCCCCAAAGTCAGGTAGGTAAAAGTATTGTTTTTACATTAAGGATTTACCTGTTGGGGAGTTTCCTGGTTGGAATCCTGGAGAGTATGCCACTGGCCCGGAGCAGTGTGACCTTCCCAACCAGGGAAAATAGGTGTCTCATCCTGAGGCTGAGGGACCGGCCAGATGTAGGAGAGCAGGACCTTCTGGGGGCCCAAAGGGAAAGCTCTGAGTGGATCCCGGAAAGGGATACGGGAGCCCTATTTCAGATGGCCTGTGTCCTTCCAACACCAGGTATCCTCAAGAGAGCCCATGGTTTAAGCCCGGCCCTGAGGAACAAGGATGTGTACTGACTGGAGGAGCCGACACTGAGGTGTGGTGAAGCCACCATACAGCTCCCAGAACTTGGGTTTTATACAAACACACACATGGAAAGTAAACAGTTCTTGGTGAGCCCAATGGGACCCATCCTTAAATAAGAAGCCAAATATCCACACAGTTTTCCAAGGAAATGTGTTTGCCCCTCTAACCAGCATCCTTGTGTAGGAAGGAAAGAGGGCAGTGGAAGGACACAGCTCAAATGAAGACATTATGAACGTGTTTCCACGTCTATCTACATTCATATCACCATCATCACCATCCAGTGTTCTCATCTACAGGGTGAGCACAACATTCTACTGGCGCAGCAGTGTGAGACAGGCCAGACCAGGCCGTCCCCATAGCCCCTTCCTCGGCACCACAGTGGGAGAGAGAGTGCAACTGACCTTGGTCAGAAAGGACATCAAACTACTCCATCCTCTCCACTGCCATCCAAGAGGCATCCTGACTCTTCCAAGATCCGATGTATTAATAAAAGACAAGGTCAGTAAAATCTGTCTCTATGCCACCTGAAGCTATCAGCCATCATGCATGAACATGGCACTTCTAAAAATTTCATATATCCGAAACCATCTTAAAAAGAATTCCCAGTGACTGAAGTCATCCTACAGTACTTCATCTCAAATATTAAAAAATTTTTTTTTCTGAGTAAAATGGCCTCCACAGAGCCCAGTGATTTTCTTAAAAAGGGTTTCTTTTTAATTTAAAAAAAAAAAAAAAAATTTTTTTTTTTTTTTTTTTTGATAAAAATGGAAGATGTAAAATGTGGGAAGAGGAACAAGAGGGTTGCTTGATTTGCATTTCAAATGGTGAGGGGACTGGGAGGACACTGCGGAGGAGAGGGAACCCTGACTCCTGAGGCCCCTCTGCCCTCGCAGCTCTGCTCTCCCCAGACTCTGGCTGCACCACCAGGAACACAGAACAAAAGTCGTAAGTACAAGAGACCAAATGCGAGGCTTCTTTGTCATGGCCGTGGCCGGCTGGGCGGTCGCGTGTGCAAATGCAGCAGGCCCCGCCCCGCCGATATAAGGTGCGCGGCTGTGGACGCGGCTCGGGCTCGTGGTGGCGGGGGGCAGGGGGCGACGCTCAGTGCCCCAGGCACCCCTCACTTCTCCACCTTCTTGGCTTTCTTCAGGATGTCGCATTTCTTTCTGTTGGGGCGGCGGCAGCGTTCGTCGATGCTCGGGATACATTCGTAGTGCCACACCTCCTCCATCTTCTCCACCGGGTACACGGCCTCCACGTAGTGGCGGATGAGCCGCAAGCGTGTGGGGTCCAGCTGCTTCTTGTTGCACGCTCCAGAGTGGTTGTACTGCAGCCGCAGGTTCTCGGCGGTGAAGAGTTCGGGGAAGAGCCTGACGAGCAGCCGGGCGGCGAAGTTGCCCACGGAGAGGCTCTGCTGCACGATCTCGCGCACTTCCTTGTCGGACAGCAGGTACGGCGAAGGCACCGGGAAGTCGGGCGAGGGCACCACCAGCTCGTCCAGGGGGATCTTGCAGAAGTCCTTGCTGCTCCTTTCGGGAGGCAGAGGGGGCCCCTCAAATTCCTCCCGGAACCGCTCGGGGTTGATTGCATAGCTGGCCAGGTCCCTGCACTCAGGGCCCGGCACGTGGACCTTGCGCTGCTGCTGGTAGGAGCGCCTCTGCTCCGTGTCCCGGCGCCGGCAGCGCTCGTCCAGTTTGCCCACGAACTCCAGTGTCCAGACACGGTCATTCTTGGCCCGTGGGTAGAGCAGCTGCACGTAGTGGCGGATGAGCTTGATACGGGAAGGGTCCAGCTGCTTCTTGCCCAGGGAGCCGCTGCAGTTGTACTGCTTGCGCAGGTTCTCGTGGGTGAAGAGCTCCGGGAACAGGTGCACCAGCAGGCGCGAGGCAAAGTTGCCAATGGACAAGCTGCTCTCATAGATGCTGCGCAGCTGCTCCTTGCTCAGCAGGCAGTCGGCGCCTGGCACCTCGAAGTCGGGCTGCGGAATCTCCAGCTTGTCGAAGTCGATGGGCACCAGCCAGATCTTCTTGGACCGCCGGCCGGGCCGCTCGCCCTCGAAGCTGTCTTCCACCTTGACCACGGAGATGTCATCGGGCAGGCTGGACGAGTCGTAGCAGTCGTCTCGCGGGGGCTCGCCCTCACTGCCCGCGTCCAGCCCCAGGCCCTCCAGCTCGTCGTTGATGCGCTGGGCACACTGCTGCAGCCAGGCCTCCTCCTCCTGCATGTCGGGGAAGTAGATCTCTGTGTAGTTGCGGATGATCTGCAGCCGCTGCGGGTCCAGCTCCTGCTTACCGCCATCCCCGTAGCAGCTGTACTGCTCACCCAGCTTCCGGTGGTCGAAGAGCTCGGGGAAGAGCCGGTGCAAAAGGAAGACCGCGAATTCGCCAGGGGATGAGGCCTCATCCAGCAACTCGGTGAGGTCCTGCGTGTCCACCACATGATCAGAGGCAATGGTGCTGCTGCGGTCCAGGGACAGGGCCTCCTCCTGCTCCTTGCTGTCCAGGAAGTGGCCAGCGTCCACCTGGGGCTCTGCCTCGAAGAAGCCAGACACCTGGCCGCTGGGCTGGCTGTCCTCCATTTCCCTCTGGGCCCAGAAGCGGCTGAAGAAGTCGTTCAGCTGGGGCAGGCACTCGGCCTGCCACACGGCTGTGTCCTTCACTGATGGGTAGTAGACCTCCACGTAGTTCCGGATAAGCTGCAGGTGCAGCGACTCCAGCTTCCGCTTGGCCGCAAAGCCGCAGGCGCCACAGCCCCGGGAGAAGTCCACGTCACTGAAGAGCTCTGGGAAGAGCTGCACCAGCAGGCGGCAGGCCAGGTCGCCGCCAGACAGGCTCTGGTCCACGATCTGCTTGAGCTCGGCCGCCGTGAGCTGGTACTCGGGCGGCGGCTGGAACTTGGCCACCATCTCAGTGGGGCTCACCTGCTTCTTGATTCGGCTCACCTCCAGGGAGAGCAGGTCCACCTTACTGTGCAGCTGCGACATGTTGGAGGAGAGCGTGTTGAGCATGTAGAACATCTTCTGGATGAGAAAGTAGATGTTGGGGTCGCTGTCGGTGGCTGCTGCAGGGCCACCAGTGTCCCGCTTCTGTGTCTCATTCAGAAGCCGCAGTGGTGAGGGGCTGTTGCTGGGGTTCACCTTCTCTGAGAGCTCATAGGTGTTGAGCATGTCCCCCGTGGGAGGGTTCTTCTTCTCCATGATCTTGTGTGAGATGCCGTACAGAGGCTTCTTGTAGGAGGGCGTGCTCACGTCGTGGCCAGGCTCCTCCTCGCTGGGCCACACGGAGCCCGAGTTCTTGCCCCGGCCTGCTGGCTCCCCATTGCCCTGGCAGGGCGAGCTGTTCTCCCGGTTCCGCATGCCTGCTAGGAGCGTCTGGAAGACAAAAAGTACATCAGGTGAGGGTTCTGTCACACACAGAGGGGCCCAGGTCAATCTCAGGAGCCTGTGAGAAAGTGTTTCCCTTGCCTGAGAACCGTTCTTTGGGTCCAGAACACACCACTAACACAAACCTGCATCCCAGGGCCAAACTTGCTTGCTCTCCCTAATCCCTGAGAGGCTCAGGCTGGACCCCAGAGGCTTTCAATTCCTGGAGGACACCATCCCTAAACTTCCTGTCCACAGACCGAACACAGATGCTGACAAGGCCTGGCAAGAGCCCATGAGGGATGGGAGAGAGACCCCAGAAACAAGAAGTGCTCCTGTGGCAACCTGGCTATGGACAGGTCACCTCATTGCCCTGACTGCTCTCAGACAGGCAGGAGTCCTGCCAACGGCATCTACAGAAAGCACAGCCTGTTGTCCAGTCTGCAGACTCTAGGAGAGCAGGCGTCTCTACTCTGGACAGCTCCCAAGATGCACGGTGCTGAGCATGGAAAAACTGGAGTGTAGAGAGCCACAGTCAGCTGCCAACTCTACCACTGCCTGGAGTCATGTCTTATTTCACACTGAAAAGGCGCAGAATTGCCCCAAGCCCAACCAACTGCGGATTCTGTGAAGTGATGAGGCCTCCTAGGCTTCTAAGTCTCAGTCTCCTAGTTCCAGCAGCCCTTCTCAATGAGAACGGCTGAAGAGTTTTAAGCCCCAGGTTCTAAAGCACCCACTGTGTGTAATGAATTGACACCTTTCCTATACATCTAGAAAGGTACTTTCTATGTACTCTCCAGCCTTGCTCAATAGAAAACAGTGAGAGAATTAATGATTTCAGGAATTATCTCAACTTGCCCAAGGTTGGCATACTTTGCAGGTCCACTCTCAATGTACTTCCAGGGCCTGTTTGAGATGCCAAAGCTTGAGTCCAAACTTCATACCAGAAGGCGACTGCCCAGACCATTTGGGATCCTAGAGTCCTTATTGCTTTCATTAGTGGTTTTCCCTAATGCTAGGCCCTGTGTGGTTTAAGAGGTTTACTGACATTTATATGGACAAATGATTTTCAACACAGGTTCAAAGGCAATTCAGTAGAGAAAGGAGAATCTTTTCAACAAATGATGCTAGAAATATTGGACATACATGTGCAAAAAAAAAAAAAAGGAAAAAACTTTCATCCTACATGTATCATATAAAAAATGGATCATGGATATAAAAATAAAAACTAACTTAAAATTCTGGGCTTCCCTTGTAGCTCAGCTGGTAGAGAATCCACCTGCAGTGTGGGAGACCTGGGTTCGATCCCTTGGTTAGGAAGACCCCCTGGAGAAGGGAAAGGCTACCCACTCCAGTATTCTAGTCTGGAGAATTCCAGGGACTGTATAGTTGATGGGGTTGCAAAGAGCACGACTGAGCAACTTTCACTTTTCACTTTCAAATTAAAATACTAACACCTCTAAAAGAAAACATAAGAGCAATCCTTTACAACACTGTTTTAGGCAAATACTTCTCAGATATAACACAGAAGCATGATCCATAAGAAAACAAATTAATAAACTGGACTTCATCAAAATTTAAAACTTCTTTAAAAATGAAAAACAAGCCTAGACTGGAAGAAATAAGACATATCATTTATCTGATAAAGGACCTGAATCCAGATTACATAAAGAACACTCAAACTCAATGACACATAACCCAATTAAGTTTCAACAGTCACTTCGGAGAAGCTATATAAATGGCAGATAAGCACATACAAAGATGCTCAGTGGGACTTTCATGGAGGTACAGTGGTTAAGACTCCACATTTCCACTGCACAGGGCATGGGCTGGATCCCTGATCACGGAACTAAGATCCTGTATAATAGATGCTTAGGAACATGCACGACATTAAAACCACACTGAGATAGCATATCGCTCCCCACAAGGATGGGTATAATAAAAAAAAAGAGATGATACTGAGTGATAGAGATGACATGAAGGAACTGGAACTCTCATAGGCTGCTAGGGTAGATATAAAATGGTATAACCACCTTGGAAAACAGTTGGTATTTTTTTTTTTAAGAAGTTATACGTTGGACCATATGATCCAGGTATTCCATTCCTAGTTATTTATTTACCAAGCAAAATGAAAGCACATGATCAAATACTTTTATGCAGATGTTCATGGCAGCCCTGTTTATAAACAGCTCCCAACTGGAAACAACCCTAATTTTTATGAACAAGTATATAGATATACTGTGTTTACAGCAGAGTACTACTCAGCAACAGAGCTGACCAACCTGGTACTCATGATGAACCTCAAAATAATTAAGCTGAGTAAAAGAAACCAGATAGATAAGAGGCCTGTAGGACGCCATTCGTATAAAATTCTAAAAAAGGCAAACTCATCTTTAGTGACAGAAAGCAGGGGAAAGGATGTAAAGGGACACAAGGCAACTTTCACGGTAACAGGTCATGATATGTTTCTCATCTTGATTGTGGTGTGGTTTCACTGGTATGTAGACATCAAAACATATCAAATGGTATGTTTTAAATATGCTGTTCATTACATTTCGGTCATAAACCTGTTTTTGACAAATGTTGAATTTGACCCCAAAGTATACTGGAATATATTTTTGAGGGCCTATTTAAGCAGAAGAGCTAACTGGAGAGCAGTGGTGGGTGTCAGGGGAGCAGGTAGGGTTGAAGCACAAAGCATGTTCTTCCAGACATATGCGAGCCTCGGGCAACTAGAAAATGGAAGAGAACAAAGTGCCTCCTTAGGATGCTGGGGAAAAATATGGTTGTGTAGCCTGATCTATCGCAGCACTTCTGAAAGTCTAATGTCCATATGAATCTCCTGGGATCTAGTGAAAATACAGATTCTGATTCGAGGCTCTACATTTCTAACAAGCCATTGGGCCTCGCTGGATGGCCAGGGCTGGGAAGACAGTGTTTATCCCGGGTTTATCTCATTCAGGCAGATTCAGTGTCATTTGTAAGCCTTCAGATAACACAAATGCCAGCACGACACAGTACATGAGGTGCTTTACTCTTGCAACCTTAAAAAAAAAAAAAAATAGGGAAAAGAGACAATCTCTGGAGGGACTGCCCCTACAGCGGCAGGTGAGCGACACAAAGGCCCGAGGTGGCAAGAGCCCACGGACAGTCTCCCTGTGCATGTCCCCGTGCCCCCTGCACGGGAGCTGGGAGTCCTTGCCGCTGGAGCGTCATGGAATTCCCCAGACCCTCTTTTTTAGATAATGGAATCATCAGACTCATATTAAACACCGGTTAATTTTTCTCCTGCATCTCTGCTGACAACAACCATGCAAAAGAACACCTACCTTACTCTCTCAGGAACCTGAAAAATAATGGGATTCTTTCAAATGTTTTAATTATCCCATATATGTGTATGTTATTCACTCAGTTATATCCGACTCTTTGCGACCCCATGGACTATAGCCTGCCAGGCTCCTCTGTCCATGAAATTCTCCAGTCAAGAACACTAGAGTGGGTAGCCATTCCTTTCTCCAGGAGATCTTACCAACCCTGGGATGGAACTTGGGTCTCCTGCATTGCAGGCAGATTCTTTACCATCTGAGCCACCAGGGAAGCTCTAACTATCCCACAGAGGTAACCAAAAACAAACCTGATGAAGGGTCAGAGATCCCTGACCCTCCTACTACTGCCCATGAGCAGAGGACCAGGGGCCTACTTGGCTAGAGCGAGCCTGCTGCCCACCCCTCTCCCTCGTGGGGTTTCCTCCCTGAGACCTATCTGTACCTTCACCACACTGCATGATGGTTACACGTGGGACCTGGTCTTCCCTACTCCATCTCCAGTGTCCTGCAAAGTGCCTGGGACACACAGCGCTCACTGAACCTTTGTTAAGCAGGGTAAAGTGTCTACCACTCTCAAATAAATGCTTAAGAAAAATGTTCAAAGAGGCCACTAGCTTCATGAATAACATGAGTGTAGAGAAGTATAAGGCCTCCCTGGTGGCTCAGTGGTAAAGAACCTACCTGCCAATGCAGGAGACACGGGTTCGATTCGATCCCTGGGTCGAGAAGATCCCCTGGAGGAGGAAATGGCAACCCATTCCAGTATTCTTGCGTGGAAAACCTCATGGACAGAAGAGCCTGGTGGGCTACATTCCGTGGGGTTGCAGAAGAGTCGCACGTATCTAAATACGACTACAGTCCATGGAATCACAAAAGGTCACACACAACTTAGCGACTAAACAACAAAAATAAGAGAGGTATAAAGGAGTGGATGGGTCCTCTGCGTGACCCCTGACATGTCAGCTTCCTGTGTGTAACTCAGGAATATATAATGGTCCCTGTCTCAGGTACCAGGGTAGCTATGAGGACCTAATGAGATAATGAATATGACACGCCGAACCCGTGTCTGAATAGCAGTAAGTGCTTAATAAATATTTACTGTTATATTACAATTATTATTAACAGTGTTCTTCCCAAGCCAGAGCAGTGACAATTCTATGGGCTTTTTATTGAACTAGTTGTAATGATTACTCTTAACTATTAAATAAAGCGGGGAACTTAAGAACGTAACATGAGTTAAGGAAGGTATAAGTAACTTAAGAACTTAAATGAAAGGAGAACTTTCCTCCAGTGTAGCACTGTAAGTCACTCATGGAAGGAATTCTTAGAGGTCTGTTTGCCCTAAAGGTTGGGCTGGGAGGAGTCCAAGAAGCACAGGTGAGCTCAAGGTGGGGTTTCAGACTCTTTTCAGTTCTTTAGTTCTGCTGTCTGGCAGAGAGCAAAGGATAATTTTAAAAAGGAAGGAAGAAAGGAAAGAAACCACATACACACATCAGAAATATGGAGAAAGGATGGAATGGAAATGGTTGAAAAATCTTTACCCCTGAGGCAGCATGTTTGGAACTGTGGGTTGTCATATGACCCGTTCAGAAATGATGACACTGATTTGATGGGTCAAGACCAGCATAAAAGAGGGAGGGAAGGAGGAAGTGTGAAAGACAGATAGGAAGGAAGAAAGAAAACAACAGAAAATATCAGAGGGCACTGCACACAGTAAATACATTCAACAAGTTTTATTCTATTTCAAATATGTGAACCGAATGGCTCTATAAGGTGGATTTACAACTGTGGGTCCCTGTTGAAAACCATTGCCCTAATAAATTGAAATCTTCTTACTTGCTAATTTCTATAGATTATAAATAAGATTTTTAGCAATTTACTCACCATTAAATTTTATTGCACCAAAATAATTTTGGAGGTCCTATGGATTATGAGATTTCCATGAGGTTTTACCAATGTAGAGAAATTTGAGTGTGTAATGCCAATTATTAAAGAAAATCATAATTATATTACAACTGATTTTGGAAAGGGACAAGCAAAGGCTTTGTAACAAGCAGTTCCACTAATACATTTAAAATAAGATTCTATGCAGAGAGAGGTCACCAGAAACTCACATGCCATGCAACAAGAGTACATGTTTTTGAAGGGGATCTGCCTTCATTAACACTTGGAGTAGGAAGTAAGTACAGAGAAAAGTTTTTGGGTGAACTGTTTGAACAAAACAAACAGAAGCAGTTTGACTCCCCCCACATTCCTACTGCAGGCAGAGGCCAGAGTCGATCAGAACTGGAAATCCCCCCAATAACTCTCACTAGTCAGCCTCATTAATAAAAATATTTCAGTTTCTACCAGGCATGTTAGAAACACTGCCATCAATACAAACATTTTTGGCTAACTTGCTTGAATAAAAATTAAGTTAGAGTCCCAGCAGAGGGCAATATTCCTTGCTCCCAGAGACCTTGGATACACAATTCAACATAGAACATTACACAAGCACCAAAGGGAAGGTCCTAAGATATGCCCACATTGATGTTCTGTCCACTCAGTGCTCCATTTAATTCCACAAACACTGCCAAGATATGATGATGGGCTGGCTGCATTTGCTGCTGCTGATAAAATCTCTGCTCAGCTGTCTAGGAGTATCAAGAAATCTTTAAATCTGTGCTACTTGGCACTGGTGTCTGGCTGACACCATTCCCAACTCTCCAAGGCTCATCTTCCAACCATATGGGAACTCTGCTACACAGCTCAGGCTCTGCAGTACCAGCATCTCTGCTGGATCCAATCACACATTTCATTCTTCTGCTAGCACTCAGACCCAAGCCGGAATGCCCAACTCTCTCAGCTGGAGAATCTGACTGATCGAAAAGAAGCTGACGTAGGTTACCAGTGAGGCATGAGTAGGTTATTAAGAGGAGATCCCACGTGTCTATGCCCAGTGACATCTCGGGGACTGGGTCACCACAGAGAGGCTCCCAGCACCGAGTATCTTCTTCAGGACTCCAAATCCAAGAGCAGTCACTGAATTCAGTTCAACGAAAGAGGAATGGCTAAATGGTGCCCAGAGAGTCAGCAAACTGGAACACCAAGAAAGCAGCATGCCTCCAGAGGAGGGAATTGAGGATTGATGTGGCATCAAGGGCAGACCATAAAAAAGGGCTCCTAAGAGGCTGGCAGCACCACTCACCTCCAGAAAATTGAGGCAGGGGTGATGCTTTTCAATTTTAATAGAACGTTTATCTTCATCATCATCATCCTTAAATAACCAGGTATAGCTAGTGATAAGGAATAGATAAGCTGTCTACCACACAGAGCCAGTAAACAAATATTACAAGACCCTGGGGACAAAGGGAACAAGCCCGTCTCTGCCCTCATTGTTTTTATCCTTTGGGTCATCCTTACACTGCCGACAGTGTACGGCAAGGATGAAGAATGTGCTAACATGCCCCCCAAAAATAAGAATCTGGGGGGATAAAGCAACTATAATGAGGGGAGAAGAGAAAGACCATAGGGATGGCCAAATATCAGAGCAGGAGCTCCTCACAGCATCTTACAAACACCCCACAATCCTCAGGGTCATCAGTGTTTAAGCACAGTTCCAAATCAAGCAGGCGTGGGAGTGCTAGCTTCTCTGAGCTTCACTCAACTGGGAAGGGCCACGGTGCCTATCCGCTCGGGCTGCTGTGGAAATGATGACGAACCTCCAGTTGGGACCACAGTGAATGACACTTAGGAGGTCTTCAGTACATTTGCACTGATTGAATGAGATGGCATTTCCACTCTCCAGTTGAAAAACAAACCACAGACACACTTTAGGATTAAAAACAAAGACACAAGGAACCCCAGGAGAACAAAGCTAACTTCTACCTGGCACAGGGCTCTTGAATATCACTCCCACTTCTGTGAATAAAAAGATGATTAGCAATAAAAATGCTGGCTACTCACCTCCCACATCTGCTGAATTTGGCAATGGTGCCTTTCCCAGTGGAAGCGCCAAATATGTCTTTATACAGCCTTTTGTTAAATTTTTGGAGGGAGGTTTTATTTTTCTTCTAAGTATTGCACTAAATGTCACTCGTGAACAGGCCTTCAGCACTGATAGGGGCTTGAAGTGATGGACCTTTAGCATCAGGGCTGCCAATCAATTCCTCCCCCTCACCCTCATCCCCTTCCTTGGGACCAAGGGAGAAGATGGAAAGTGCTCAGAATCAAGGGCGTTCAGGCCTGGGGTGTCTGGGAAGGCATCAGAAGGCCTCTCTTGGCAATTCCATGCCATTTTCCTCCTGGAGGCAGCTGAATACTGACCGTAATGGGTGGTAGTTGGAGATGGGAGTTAGGGAGAAAAAACCCAACACTCTGAAAGCTGACGTGGGGCAGGCTCTGTGCTGGGCTTGTCTTGATGCTCCACATAAGGAACCAATAAGGGAGCTGTGTCACTCCCATCACCATAGAGGGACCTGAGTTTGGGAGGTCATGGTACCAGCCAAAGGCTCCATGGTGAACTCCCCCTTATATGACTCCAGGCTCCAATCATTCTGGAAATGACCATTCCTACAGGCTGGATCAGAGAAGATGGGGCTCACCTCCTTGATATGGAGCAGGGTGCTGAGTGTTCTAAGCCACTCCTGACACCTCACACCAGGAACAAGGCTCCCCCACTGGTGTTCTGGCACTTGACTTTAACTTACATGGAGGAGATACTAATTCTCTCATCACTGTTATATGGATTAAATGAAACAAGAAAAGGTATGTGGGGCTTCCCTAGTGGCTCAGTGGTAAAGAATCCGTCTGCCAATGCAGGAAACACAGGTTCAGTCCCTGGTCTGGGAAGATGCCAAGGAGCAATTAAGCCCATGTGTCACAACTATTGAGCCTGTGTTCCTCAACCTGAGAAGTCCACACACAACTACAGAGTAGCCTCTGCTTGCTGCAGCTAGAGAAAAGCCCTCACAGCAACAAAAACCCAGCACAGCCAAAAATAAAATAAATAAATGAATGTAACCCTCAATGTTCCATGATGTGGAATGCAGATGAGTCCTTATTATAATGTAATGTAAACATGCATATTGAAATCCAGTGAAAATCTTAAATCTCATGACTTAGCCAGTTAAGAAAAAGGATAGTTTTTACTTTTCAAAGGCTCACTAAATCTCTAAAACCTATCAACTCCCAATCTGCTATAGCATCTAATAGAGAATTGAAACAAACCAAGAGCAACCCAGGGAGTCCCAGGCTGACACCCCATGTATGACAGTGAGCTCTGAAACTTGAGCTCTGTTGGATAGACATGAAGAAGTTGAAATGCCTACCTGAGTCCCCCAAAAAGTGTGTGTGTATGCGCGGTGGGGAGGCTATCTTGGGAAAATGTTCTGCTAAGAGTTTAAGGTGTGAGCTGGCTCTCTGCAGGGAGGCTCTGCTGACCAGGCATTCTCATCTCCCAAACTCCCCTCTCTTCTCAGTCTTCACTGTTGTGTGAATCTGTCTTGTCTCCCATGGGGACTGCAGGCTGCTCGAGGGGACCACTGTGACCAGTTTCATTTTCTCTCACTCAGAATTCAGCCAAGTTCAATATAACCAGCAGGTGATTAAGAAATAAACCAAATTTATAAAATAGGTAGGTTAGGGGTAACAGGCATATTATAAAATAATTGCCCTCTTTACAAAAAGATTCACTGAACAAGCTCCCCAAATAAATACAAAAGATGGACCTGATTTAGGAAAAGCCCAGCTGAGCCTCACTTACTCCAGTAAGGTGCAGGCTATGTGAAATGTAGTAGGCTTTCATTAACAGTCCTTGCTGTCAACAAGTTCCTGCTTTCCCAGTAAGCCCTCACCTCGGGAATAAGCCGCCGCCTCTTCACGCTCGGGACCGAGTCCAGCGGGCCCTCACCACCCAGGGGCTTTCTCTTGCTGGAGTCCTGGAGAGCAGTGAAGACGCCATCCAGAGGGTGCTTCTCGGAGGACCTGGAATTCACTGAGCAGTCCAGGGCAGCATCTTCGGCCTCCGTCTCCACTTTCACAGTGTTATTTTTTAGAACTGTGGCAGAGAAGAAATGGGGCTCAGTGGGGAGACCACTGGGTAGTGCCTGGTTTAGCAGGTCCCCAAGCACCAGGTTTTATGCAGCTACCTTTTGATATTCTCACTCAGATAACAGTGTCAAGAGTAATAATCAATGAAACTGGCTTTCCAACCAACCAATTGATATTTCACCACCCTAGTCATGCTGTACACTAATATATTCTAAGAACATTCAGTTTAAAGCAGCTTTTAAAGTCTTTTCTTGGAGAAGGGAGAAGAGATGGAAGGAGAAAAACACACTACTCTATTAAATGGTGCTTTTAAAAAAGTAACCCTGGAAAGATACATAAGATACCGTAAGTGTGAGTGGAGAAGGATGGCAATCAGTAATGAGGAGACTTTTCCTTGATTTTTCATTGTGTATCTTTTAATACTGGGTTGGCCAAAAGGTTTGTTAAGTTTTTCCCATAAGATAGCTCTAGTAGCTCTTAATTGTCTTTAATTTCATCCGAAACAATTTTGTTAGACTGTACTCTGACAGCTATCATATCAGTGTGCATTAAAAAAAAAAAAAAAAAAATTGGTGAATTTTTATGCAGCCATTTTAATATTGAAGATGGAAGAAGAAAAAGCAACGTTTTCAGTATACTATGTTTTATTCCTTCAAGAGAGGTAAAAATGCAACTGAAACACACAAAAAAGATTTGAGCAGTGTTTGGAGAAGGTGCTATGATTGATCAAATGCATCAAAAGTGGACTGCGAAGTTTCATGCTAGAGATTTCTCACTGGACAATGCTCCACGGTCATGCAGACCAGTTTAAGTTGGTAGTGATCAAATCAAGACATTAATTGAGCACAATCAACATTATACCACTCAGGAGAGAGCCAACATATTCCTAATACCCCAATCAAGCACTGAAAATCATTTTCTCCAGCTTGGTTATGTTAAATTGCTTTGATGTTTGGGTTCCATATAAGTTAAGCGAAAAAAACCTTGACAGCATTTCCAGATGCAATTCTCTACTTAAATGTAACAAAAATCGTCCATTTTTAAAACAAATTGTGATGGGTGATGAAATGTGAATATTGTATAAAAATGTGGAACAGAAGAGATCACGGGGCAAACAAAATTAACCGCCACCAACCACACCAAAAATGTCTTCATCCAAAGAAGTTGATGTGTGTATATGGTGGGATTAGAAGGGAGTCCTCTGCTATAAACTCCTTCTGGAAAACCAGTCAGTTCCAACAAGTAGTGCTCCCAATTAAGCCAACTGAAAGCAGTACTTGACAAAAAGTGTCTGGAACTAGTCAACTGAAAACGCATGATTTTCCATCAGGATAATGCAAGACCTCATGTTTCTTTTGATGACCAGGCAAAAACTGTTAACAGCTTGGCTGGGAAGTTCTGATTCATCCTCTGTATTCACCAGACACGGCACCTTCAAATGTCCATCTATTTTGGTCTTTACAAAATTCTCTTAATGGAAAAAACCTCAATTCCCTAGAAGATTGTAAAAGGCACCTGGAATAGTTCTTTGCTCAAAAAGATAAAAAGTTTTAGGATGATGGAATTATGAAGTTGCCTGAAAAATGGCAAAAGGTAGTGAAACACAACAGTGAGTATATTGTTCAATAAAGTTCCTGGCAAAAATGAAAAATGTGTCTTTTAGTGTTACTTTAAAAACCAAAGGAACTTTTTGGCCAATCCAGTAGTTTTGAACCACGTGAATATATCTTGAAAAAAGTATTAAGTTAAACTACTTTTTAAAAAGAGCCTTTTTTTTTTTTTTACCTTCTTCTACATCTTCACTGAATTCAGTTGCGTTCATCTTCTGTTCCACTAAAAGAAAAGACAAAGGCAAAGTCTTGACTTATTGTCTATTTTTTAAAATTTCACCCACCCATAAGAAATCCCCTTATCCTCCCAACCCTGGCTCTGGGTAATAGAAGGTTAGTTGATATGACTGCAACATCAAGGAAAACTGCATCCTCTTGTTTGCAAATGCTCAGAAGCAGCCAAGCCTCCTGTGCGCCTGCTGAGAGTTCTTCTCCAAGACTTTATGTAGGCAGAATGCATCTTAAAGCATCAACTCAGAGCCAGTTATGGAACGAAAGGATCTGAGAAACTCAAGGCTTACAAAAAACCTCAGTTTGGATGATCTGTTAGTCCCTGCCTTAAACATCTAACCACAATGTGAAAAGCTGACAAAGGTCCACTGCAGGCTGTGGAACCTGTGAAGCTGAGCTGAGGTCCTAAGACTCCAGGTGGTCCAAAAAGACCTATGCCGTCCATGAGGGCGGCCACTAGTCACGCGCGGCTCCAGAGGACACGAAATGTGGCCAGTCCAAATGGAGATGTGGTGTAAGATACATGCTGGATTTCAAAGACTCAGCAGGGCAAAAAGAATGTAAAATATCTCGTTAATAATTTTTATACTGATTACATGTTAAAATGATAATATTTCAGATTTATTGGGCTAAGTATTAAAATTAATTTCACCTTTTTAAAAATAGCACCGAGAATAGTGCCATACATTATAGCACTATGTGAGTGCCACTAGAAAGTTTAAAATCGCACATGTGGCTTTCACTACCATTATTGGATGATGCTGGTCTAGCCCTTTCTTCAGAACAAAGAGGAGAGAGGCACTGTGGGTTCTTAAAGCTCCTGAGCTCCATACAATCTGGTCCAAACCACTCTATTTATTGATGAGGGAATGAGATTGGAGGGGTTGGCGGTACCTCCTTCGTATGGGCTGCAGGGTCTGGTGGAGAATCAGGGGTTGGTTTCCCTGCCCCAGACGAAATGGAATGGACATCATAGTTAAAAGCACCATCACGCCTCTGAGATTCCCCAAGTGACATAACAGCATGTCCATAAATAGGATAAAGTATAAATGAGGTAGTAACGTTGGAAAAAAATATACATGACACCCTTTACTGATGACATTGAGGAGTTGTGGTTCTTACCACTGGTGAAGCTGCCTGCAAGTACTTGGTGCCCATTCCAGTTACTGGTCAGAGGGCAGCAGCTGTAACTTCAAGAAATTTGTATAAGGAAGAGGGATGCTATCTACAAAGTTCAGTAAACCATTCACCAAGTAGCTGTGGAATGGTGTGCGGTACTGTTTTAGGTGAATGGAGGGGCAACCGGAGGATGACCTGTGACCTGTGCCCAGGCTAACAACTTCAAAGGCCACTGATAAGAGCTATGTACAGTGCACGGCACTGTGCTCAGTCATCACAATTAGTTCATGACAGGAACCACTTTCTTCATCCTTGTGCTACTAATTTTCAAAGGAATGAATAAGAAATTTTAAGATTTATTTGAAACTGAAATTACACTGAAATTAATTACTACTTATTAAACTATCTACTATCTGAAAAAAACATGCAGGGGAGATTGAGTGAATATAGACAGTAAGTCAACTTCAAGGGGTCAAGAACTATTTTACCAGAGGTGAATTTTTATCAAAGACAATCTCTACTGTATTCCAGGGAAATAAACCTCAAATCTGGGTGTCTCTGAGGGAAGAGTTAGTTTCAAGTAGGTAGCAGGGCATCAATACTCTTTTCAGACAGCAGGGTTGGCCAACGCTGGGCAGAAACTCAGGCCTGACTGGTAAGGGGCTTCTCAAGGAGATGAGAATGAGCCTCCTCACCCCAACCTTGACCAAGACTGGGCTGCCACCTGCCCCTGGAGCCCCTACTGCACAGCCACAGACCCGGTCTCCTCAAGTGAGAGACAGCCAGACAGCAGAGGAGGAAAGAATGCAGGGCTGCGGGACAGGGCACAGTGTACAAAACCAATCACATTCTGGAGAGGAAAGGTAGGAAAGGGAGAAGGTGGCACAAGGTTTATTTGGGAGTGGTGCATGGTGAAAATCTACAAAGCCTCTCTGGCTAAGCAGAAAGCATGAAAAGGACAAGTGACTCCCAGAGGAAAAGAAAACAGGAGTTGATGAGAAAATCCGGCAGAGAATCACAGGCACCGAGCAAAGATGGTGTGGATACAGGACACCCCACTTCAGAGGAGCGGCGTGCGTGGGGGTCCCCACGAGAGTGCAACTCGGTGAGCACCACCGTGTGACACCACCAACTCAGCATCTGAATCCCAAGCTCCCCCAATTCCCGAGGCAGAAGGTGATGAACGAAGGGTACACACCTGAGCCACCTGCGGGTGGGAGGAGAGCCGGAGGGGGCTGCGTAGCCTCACGGGTGAGGTGGGAGGCAGGGGTGGCGGCTTCCTGGGCACTCAGGGCGCTCAGAGTGCATCTGCTTTGGAAAACATTTCCGTGTTCATTTATAGACCAGTGACAGATGCTAGATTAGCACAGAAGTCACCCAGAATGCAGTGTGGTGGGCCCCTTCTCTCCCAGACAGTGAAGAGGCCATGCTCATTGAGAAGCTGGGCAATTTCCCATCTACAAGGCCCAGAAAACTAAGTGCCTCTGGCTCGTGTGGTGGGGAGTGAGGTGAGGGTCCTCACTCACATCCCTGGCCTGTAAACTTGGGACCCGGTGCTGCCCGGCCACTTCATGTGGCCTCCATCTCACCCTGAGTGATTTCAATCCCAATTTTATCAATAAAAAATACTGAGGGCATACACCTTCAATATTTACCATTTTTATTTGTCAGTCATACTTCAATGAAGCTGAAAAATTATTTTTATGTCATTCTGATTACAGAAATAAAGAATTTGACTACTGGAAGGGGAAGCAGGTACTTGATCAGTGTCACGCAGCTATTAGGTGGTAGAATTAGGATTCAAACCAAATCTGTGTATATCTCCAGTCAGCCACCGTGAGAGGGAGTAATAGAATTCACATTCTTCTGTTAAGGTTCTTCCGATGAACACCTAGGGCAGTTTCCAGCCTTGGATCTCTCTGACCACAGAGAGAAATCTCCTTTCACCTCCATGTCACTACCAGGAAGACGAGGCTGTTCTGTGCTTATACAGACTCCACAATTCGGAAGTATCTACAAGAAGGATGAGATGTGTGGGTCGCTTCCGGGCATCCTGAGCTGAGTGCAGACAGTGCATCAACACCATCCCATCCCTCCACTTCCTGGTCACCTGCCAGATGAAGGTCACAAGGCTGTGCATCCTGGGTGGACACTAAACACCCGCATGCCAAGCATGCCGCAGAAATTCCTTTCGCTTACACAACTATAGGTTCTGTAAGAGCTGCCAACTACTGCAGCATCCCCCACCGGGCTGCTAGGATTACAATCTCCTTTGCCTGCAGGTCTTTGGAGCATTTGTTTTACCATTCTCTCCTTCTCAAAACCCTCTTATCCCTTCACCACGAATCTCAAAATGTGAGACAGTCTAACCACGCATCGCCCTGTCCCTGAAAATCAGCTTCTCCCCTAGGGGTGCCTGTTCCATGTTCCTGACCAAGCCCAGAGGAACATTCAATCGAGAGAAAGGGGCATGTGTCGTGGAGACCAGTGGAGCCTGCTGCTACCTCTAGTTAAAACGCACAGGCCTTAAGACACGGATGACCTCTGGGAGGGTAAATCTCAAACAGGACTAATCTCCAGTGGTTAATCCAATTAGTGAAAATGCTAGTTTTTTGTTTAACCAAATAGCCTAGGAAGCCTCAGGTGAGGCGACCATCATTGGTAAAGAAAGGTTTTAAATACTGCACAATTCATAGCAGTATATATATACAATTTTGTTAGAATATCCAATAGTCTCTATCTTTCTTCATAGGGTGAGCAGTGAGAACCAGTCACTGGTGTTTCCAAAGAGCCAGTTCTAAGTGATCCCACAAAGAAGTGGAAGAGCAGAAAAGACTTACCAGTTATAGATAACTGAGAGAGTTCACTTTATGAAGGGAAGATACTTAGTCTTCTTTTCTTTTGACTAGATACACACGCATCCGAAAATTCAAAAGGTATAAAAGCACATTGGTTGTTAAAAAACCCCCCTGTCCTCCAGTCACTGGGTTATTAGTCTCTTGGAAGCATCTCATTGGTTTTCCTGAGTTTTTCCATAGACACTCTGTACCAGAGGTTCTCAAAATGGGATGTGAGCTGCCTGCACGGACTGCATGTCTCTCTCCAACTCCAGCACTAGTGGAGTCAAGCTGGGAACTTGCAATTGTTGGTGGTAGGAACTTACACCATGGAAATTGACATTTGTACAAACCTTGGGTTCTGGGCTTTTTTTTTTTCCTTTTTGGAGAGCCAGTGTATCAGCACATCCAAGGCCCTTTCACAAGGCCCATGAAATCAAAACTATTTTCATTACACTGGGGTGCTGTTACCTCCTTCATTTCACAGGTGTGCTACATGATACTTTATTATGCAAAAGATTGAATACAGGGGCAGATATGAAACCTCAGCAGTCTTCGATTAAGTCAGAAAAGATTTGCAAAAGATGAAAACAATACCACTTTACCACTTATTTTCTTTGGAAAAATATTTTTTTTCCATAAAAAATAGTATCGACATTAATTCATGATCCCCTGGAGAAGGGCATGGCAATCCATTCCAGTATTCTTGCCTGGAGAATTCCATGGACAGAGGAGCCTGGCGGGCTGTAGTCCACAGGGTGGCAAAGAGTGGGACATGACTGAGTGACTAACACTTTCACTTTTCTTTTTTTGTAGTGGATTTATTTTGGTTATTTTTCAATGAATTGGTAAATAAATATTTAAACTTTTTTAGTTTCTACCACGTAAATATAAACAGGAACCCATATAAACAAAAGTTTTTGGGGGGTCCTCAATAATTTTTAAAGGTAAAAAGGGATCTTGAGACTAAAAGGTTTAAGATCCTTATTCCTTGCTTCTTTGGCTTAATGTATCATGGAAATCTCTGTATCACTTTTTATTTTAGTTTAAGTTCCCCCAGAAGCAGATTTTGATACAAGGATTTAGAGAGAGTAGTTTCTTTGGGAGAAGACAGAGAAGGGCTGAAAACCAGTAAGGGGGCCTGTTAATGGGCTTCCAGTGGGTGAGCTCCTGACTGAAGACAGCACTGAGGTGCTAACGGAGATGTCCAACGGGGTGTGGTGTGAGCAGAGGGGCTCCCCAGCTCACCTGGGCACCCCTGGAAGGCGGAAGCCCTACTGTGCCATTCCCTTCCAACTCCTCACCACACTGCCCAGTGCTCTGCCACTCCACAAAGACAACGCAAAAGACGGCCACCTACACCATGGAAGAGGCTGTGCTAAGAGCTCTACTAAGTGCGTAAGCTAACAATCCTAGGAGGTAGACCCTCTTCTTAGGCTCATTTGACAAGTGAGGAAACTGAGGCAGAGTTTCACAGGCAAACGGGGCCTCAGAAATCATCTTGGGTGGCTCAGTGGCAAAGAGTGCAGGAGACATGGGTTCGATTGCTGGTCCGGGAAGACCCGACATGCTGTGCAGCAACTGAACCCGTGCGCCACAACTACTGAGCCTGTGCTCTAGAGCCCAGGAACTGCAACCACCGAGTCCACTCACCCTAAAGCCTGTACTCCGCAACAAGAGAAAAGCCCGTGCAGCAGTGAAGACCCAGCACAGCCAAACATAAACAAATAAAATTATTTTTAAAAAAGAAATCACCTTGTTTAATAGGTGTGAAACCCAAGTCTCAGAGAGGTTAGTTAGTAGCATGCTCAAGATCCTACGTTGGAGTCACTCCCAGGAGCCCTGTGCTTTATTGGTTACACGCCCCACTGTGTGACGGGTGATGGTGGGGTGACTGTCTGTGCAGAGGGGATCGACTGACCGTACAGCTTATTTACAGGGATCGAAGCCAACACAGGGTAGAGATGGGAGGGCCTGGAGGATGAAGACGGAACTCTGGGAACTTCTGTTGGGAGGGGAGGATGGGTAAATACCAGATGATAACAGTAACAGGAAGGAAAGAGCAGTCAGAACCTCAAGGTTAGAAGATATTACATTAAAATTTCTATAACAACCGTAACTCCCATCTAATAAACACAAGCCGCATGCCACATCTGTGTAGAAGACCACTGGTGCTTACAATTTTGTGACCTGTATACAAATAATTTTAAATTGACATATACTTACAAGATTTTCCCCCCTTTGGGGGAAGAAATAACGTTAAAGTACATGCTTGAAGAAAATATTTGCTCTGGAAATAATGCTGCCAATGTTTAAATGGGTATATTTTGATCTTCGTCACTTCCAGCTCCTAAAGACCTACAGCCAATCTTTCTGTCACTGAGAGCCCCACACACTTGACAATTATGATAGGAAACAAGCAAAGGTCAGAAGAGCAAAGAACCTGGGCTGGGGGTCTTTAACTTTGAGCTGATCTCAGGTTAAGCACAGGCAGGAACTCGAGTGTCAGGCTGAGGAGATCCTAGGGCAGAGTAAGCCCCCTGTAACTTCAGTCACTAATGGTGGTGGTTTAGTCACTTAGTCGTGCCCAACTCTTGTGATCCCATGGACTGATTGTTGCCCTGCCAGGCTCCTCTGTCCATGAGATTTTCCAGGCAAGAATACTGGAGTGGGTTGCCATTTCCTTCTCCAGGGGATCTAATTACTCATAAATCCCACAAAAAGCTGCAGAAAAAATGGAAGGGACAACAAACTCAATATGACCTGGATTGAGATCACCTTTGATCACTACTGTTATTTCCAATATATAAAGTTACAAAGTCAACTGCTAGACATTTTTCCCAACACGACTTCAAAACCTCTATTGACAGGAAGAACCGAGCATTAAATTGTGTGTAAAGATTCAAAATCAATTGTTCATCACAGCGCCACATAGTCAATAACAACATACTTCAAAGTTCACTGGGGTTATCTCTAGGATATAATCAAAAATGCCATAAAGCAGACAGAAGAAAACATTCCAAAATGTTAATTACCTCCAATTAGGATGATTATGGAAAATTTTTTTCTTCAGTTTCCTCTACTTTCCAAACATTCAGTAGTGAGCATGCAATTCTTTGAAACTGAGGCATTTTTTAAATAAAAAAATAAGAAGTTTTGCAATCTTCACTGCCTAACCATGTCATATTCTGTTATACCCATAACAGCAACAAGCTAAGAATATAAAATCAAATCCGTTCAAGCACTGAAATTACTGATGCTCTAAGAAACAATATAATAACTGACAAACTAGTGCAGACCTTTCATTTTTTAACTGTCCCTGAATTACTGACTCTGAAAGTGTAAAAAGCTTCTCAGTATGGAGTATGGGGGAGATCAGAAAAAAGTATCAGCTCAAAAGCCCAGATGTGAACAAGAAGGTGAAAAGATCAGCTTTGAACACTAAGGAAATATCGTTTCCTGGTGGGTATATTTTAGGCTTCATCAGTTCATTGCATGATGTGTGGGAGTGTTTTCGAAATAAGCCAAATCCATTCATGGGATGGGGAAAAAAAACCCCAAGCCTGGACCAAGTACTCTGGATCAGGGATCCGAGCTGAGCGCTGAAGTCAGGGCATTTAGAGTCTGTGGTTGTCCAGGGAAGCAGCGTAGCAATTCTCCAGCCAGGCTTGCTGGGTTCCTGCTTTCTGGATGACGGCTGGCCCCTTCAGGATTCTCTCAGGTCTATGCCCGAGTACCTTGGGAGACTTCTTACCCACACCTGGAGCCCTCCTTCTCTGACTCCTCAAAACCAGACTAAACTGGGCAAATCAGGGGCCTGCTCCAGGGGCCACGGCTCCAAGGTGAAGCAGCAGGATGCAGAGGGGAGAGGGGAGGGGAGGTCTGGGGAGCTGAGGAGTGGCTGGGCCACAGAAAAAGGAAGGAGTGTGCTGAGGTCACCGGCTCAAAGTGTGTAATGAGTCATACGAGAATCTGCCAGAGAGGTGGGGTGGTGGGGTGTCTTTGTTAGGAGTTGGACGCAAGACCACAGCAAAGTGAGCAGGGGGCACCTGGCGTGGGGGTCCCTTGGCAAAGCCTTCTGCCCTCACAGGATCACTGGGCTCTTGGGTTCTTCCCTAAGCGCCCTACAGGTTTCCAAAGGAAAACGTCCTCCAGGGCCACCCTCAGGGGCTGGGAGTCACCTGAGGTGCCTTAGTTGAGAGAATCTAGCCCAGGCTAATCAGAGGCTTGCGGCTGCCCGAGTCACACAGGACAAGCACCAGGCCCAGAAATGGGAAGTACTTGGGCTTCCTGAAACCTTGACGTGCAAACCCCGGCCAGCTGAGTCAGAACTGCTCCACCGCCTCAGAAATGTCCACAGGACTTAGGACTTGCCTCACAATGAGGTTAGACTCCGAGACCTGGCCCAGCTGTGCACCCTCAGGCCACCCTAGAGCAAGTCCTCTTGACCTCCATTCCTGTTTCCGGAAGCAAAGTGAGGCGAATTTGCATTCCCCGAGGGTCTCCTTGAGAACCGAAGCCCCAGAACGGGAGTGGTAAGAGCCTGAGACTTTGAGGACAGTGGCTGTGCAGCCCCGCCACATACAAAGGGTAAAGCAGGGAGAACAGCCCAGACCATTTCAACGGTGTTATCAACAAAATACATGCCAGGATTTAAACAGTTTATACTTCGGGCTTCCCCGGTGGCTCAGAGGGTAAAGAATCTGCCTACAATGTGGGAGACCTGAGTTGAGTTGATCCCTGGATCAGAAAGATCCCCTGGAGGAGAGCATGGCAACCCACTCCAGTATTCTTGCCTGGAGAAGTCCATGGACAGAGGAGCCCGGCGGGCTACAGTCAATGGGGTCACAGAATCAGAAACGACAGAGAGACTAAGCACAGCATCTGCTGTTAATGGAAAGCCACATGATCTGACTTTGTGAAACCTCGCCATTGCAGGCCATACTGATTTTTAAAAATTAAAACATAGAAAAGGAGGACAGGGGTGGGATGGGGTGGAGATTCAAGACGGAGGGGACATATGTACACCTATGTCTGATTCATGCTGATGAATGGCAGAAACTAACACACTATTGTAAAGCAATTATCCTCTGATTAAAAATTATTTTTAAAAAAGGAAGACAGCAGCTAAAATTCATGTAGCACTAGCTCTAAGGTCTAAGTTTTACACGTTCACCTGTGCAATCCTGGCAAAAATCCTCTTACTTTGCAGACAGAGTAGAAGTGGGAGGCAGCAAGCTGTGCCTCCCTTGGAGTGCCACAGAGAGCAAGGCGAAGGAAAGAGGTGGGGTGGACTCATGCTGGCTTTCCAGCAAGAGCTGGGACTGAAGGGGGCTCAACCATCCCCGCTTGGCTTTCTCCCTTCCTTACTGAGCACACATCTGTAGGCTGGGCTCAGATGCAGAAGCAAGTCAGCAGGCCAAAAGGGCCTTCAGCTTACCAAGTTCAGCTGATTAGTACAGTTAATCTGGAAGAAAATGGAACTCCCTACTAAACTTCAGGGGCAGACAGACCTGGGTTCTTATCTAACCCTGGCTTCACCTATGTTTAGCTTCTATCTCTGGGCAAGAGGCTTACCCAGCCAAGCCTCGGTGCTTTCTTCTGTAGTAGGAGCTGCACACCACTACCTTACCTCCTAGACTCTGAACACTACAAAGTAGAAAGTGCCTGGCACACAACACTCAGTAAATGTTACTTAGAATAAAGTCTTTTTTTTTTCCCTTAAAGATATGTAAGTGCATCTTAATAGCAGATATTTTTAAAAACTAAAATAAAATGGTTTAAAACTTTAAGTTTTGTAACGTTTCTTTCAAATAAAAGAAAAAAGAAACATTACACTGGAAAGGGAGAAATCAAAATGCTCTCCCTAAGGACAGGAAGAATGTTCCCATGCCACCCACCCTTGCTGGGCTCAGTCTCTGGGTCTGCAGGGATGGCTGGGAGCCTCGGTGCTCTCAGAACCCAGCCCTTTAGGCAGTGGCATCCTGCCCATGGGACTTGCAGGACATGTTTGTAATTTGTCTTTATTTTTAGACACATCTGCAAATGCAGTTTGAAAAATACCAGTCTGCAGAAAACCAGGGTAATTTCCCCCCACCGAGTTTTTCTAAAGCTGTAATTGTCGCTTCCCTCCTTACTGTGTCAGAGCACAGCCTCATCTTTCGGCTCACAGCGAAGGACAACCTCACAGCCTGCGATGTGGCGTCTCACCCTTCAGACACCGCATCTTCTGAATGTGACTAAATGTGACGTCTTCCGCAGCTAAGGGCTTCTGCTTATTAAGCTCTCCCTGGCCTCACAAAGGACTGGCTACCTCCTTCGACATCAGTGGTAGGAGGTGTCAGACTCTGCTTTTAACTTTAACCTTAGCGTCCAGAAACTGGGGTCAAGGAGAAAAGGAAGGCCAGCATATCCCAGCAGCCACCCACGTGATGGACTGGACAATGGTGACTAACTTTCCTAGAGATATAAGCCGAGTTTCCTCTATACTTCCCACTTTTATAAATGTGTCGTCTTGTGACCACATGAGCTAATTACTAAACCACCACATCCTCAGCCTCCCTCCTTCAGTTTACTAGCTCCATGCTCAAACCAACAGCGCCCTGCAAATAAGAAAAGACCAACTGAGCAATCAGTGCCTTTACAGATACCGATGCAACGGTGTTTCACCGGCCATTGGTAACTGAAAATCAAATGAGAGGAGAGAAGAGGAAAGGTGGCGGTTAGTAGAGAACAAAAACCTTGCAAGGGCTGATTTTAAGAACAGTCAGCCTTCCAATCTGTGGGTTCCTAATCCGAGGATATGGAGGACTTGCTGTAAAAGACTTTGAGCATCTGGCGATTTGGAATCTGAAAGCGGCCCTGTATCCAATTCCACACAAATATTGAGAGATGGCTATACATGTGTTTCAGGTGGAATTAAAAATGGAGGGAGAGGGAAATAGAACTGCCATACGACCCAGCAATCCCACGGCTGGGCATACACACCAAGGAAACCAGAATTCAAAGAGACACGTGTACCCCAATGTTCATTGCAGCACTGTTTACAATAGGTAGGATATGGAAACAACCTAGATGTCCTTCGGCAGCCGAATGAATAAGACAGCTGTGGTACATACACACAATGGAATATTACTCAGCTATTAAAAAGAATGCATTTGAATCAGTTCTAATGAGGTGGATAAAACTGGAGCCTATTATACAGAGTGAAGTGAGTCAGAAAGAAAAACACCAATACAGTATATTAACGCATATATATGGAATTTAGAAAGATGGTAACAATGACCCTATATGCGAGACAGCAAAAGAGACACAGATGTAAAGAACAGACTTTTGGACCCTGTGGGAGAAGGCGAGGGTGGGATGATTTGAGAGAATAGCACTGAAACATGTGTATTACCATATGTGAAACAGATTACCAGTCCAGGTTCGATGCATGAGACAGGGCGCTCAGGGCTGGTGCACTGGGATGACCCTGAGGGATGGGATGGGGAGGGAGGTGGGAGGAGGTTCAGGATGGGGGACACATGTACAGCCATGGCTGATTCATGTCAGTGTATGGCAAAAACCACCACAATACTGTAATTAGCCTCTAATTAAAACAAATAAGTTAATCAAAAAATACATAAGTTGAATAAATGAAAAAAAAAAAAGGAGGAAGAGTATTTACCAGGTGAGCTGCTGAGAAAACTCAGCTGTAAAACAACAGTGTGTGGGACTTCCCTGGCAGCCCAGAGGTTAAGACTCCATGGTTCCAATGCAGGGGGTGCAGGTTTGGTCCCTGGTCAGGGAACTAAGATCTCATAAGGTGCAGCCCAAAAAATAAATAATTAAAAAAAGAGAAAAACAACAGTTTGTAAAATGTCTGATCATTCAGTGACTAATATACCAGGCATTAACACCAGTCCAAGTGAAATTGCACCACTCCTGTTTGACACATTGAAGGCCTGATGCCAGGGTAGAGAGCCCTTAGCTAGGCATGTGCAGGTCATGTATGGCAGCTCATTCCAGAAACCACGACAAGAGCCTGGACTGAAATAATAATGCTGCAAGAGATACTGGAACATCAGAAGGGGAAGAGCCACTGTTCAATCTGCCGAGGAAAGAAACAGCAAGGTGATGCTCACAAAGCACATAAAATATCCCTTTGTGTGTGTCTATGTGACTTTAAATTTTATTTTTTTAAATTACCATACAGTAAAATTTACTCTCTGGTTGGGGGGGTGGGGAGGGAGAGGGCATACAGTTCTATGAAAGGTAACACAGATATACACATCCCTGTAGCCACCATCAAGAGGATACAGAAAAGTTCCACCATCCCAAAAGCTAATTCTACAAATAATTCCCCCAAACTTGCTTTAGCCAATAATAGGCACAATGAATAATAGGGGAGGAACCATAATTTGTCATCAAAATTAAGTGCCAGGAAAAACAAACACATCACACTCCAACCTCCCATACACTGAATTTTTTTGCTGGTTGACTAGCAGCCTTCATGTGTCTCTACACTATAAAATTTGAGGTTATTTACAAGCCACATCCCTCTATTTTTTCACCGTGGAATCAATACAATTCATAAAAGCATGTTATTTCTTGTTGCTTCAGGGCTTTCCAGACAAGTGGCTGGTGGGACATTCCTGCAGGAGATTAAAATTTCACCTAATCAAACCACTGTTGGGTAGACTTCAGTTCTCTTCTTATTAGACATTTTACTCTTCTTTTGCTCACTTTAGGGATGCTTAAGAACTTACAAGTTTGAAAGTGGGTAAAGTAAATGTGTCTAAGTGGTACCTTTAACAGACTATTGGGATGCTGACCAGCTTGTCTACTAGGTCCTAAGTGGTCCTGCTTTTGGAGGTTACTAGTGCTTTGTGCGTGATGGGAGATGGGAAGGACATAAAACTTTGTTAAATTCCTTCAACAAGGAGATGGCCTCTATGGCAAAATCCACGTTCAGTTGTGCAGTTGTTATGTGATAGATATTTTAAAGGCTCTGGTTCTTCCATGGATTTATTTCAAGGGCCATGCACATGCCAGCCCACTAATAGGAACAGGATGCACTGGTCCTCTTTCTCCTGGAATCCAAGAGGTTCTCCATATTCATTTAGCAAAAATTTACTGAGCACCTACTAAGTTATCAGATCCTGGGTTAGTGGCTGGGGATGTAAAACTGTTAAGATATAAAATCTCACGCAACCTCAGTACTGAGGGAAGAGACATGAAACTGTAAACTAAAGATGGATGGTTTAAAAGGGGTGTGGAGGAGGAAAGAAAAACCAAGGGGGGTGGGATTGGGAGTGTGCATAACAAAAGAAACCCTCCTCAGTCTCAGTCCTTCTGGGCCAACAGGAGCCAGCCCCAGCCGGAGAATTCACTTCCTTGCCTCAGTTTCCCACAGCCTCAGCTTTCGAGCACTCCATGTGTTGCCCCGTGCCACGGGGAACAGTTAATAAGTTACAAAAGTTACGTTAAGGTGAACTTGAACCTTTCCAACGCTGAAGTGCACAGCCCTCTTCCGCACATCCTCGCCCAGCTGGCATTTGAGTGTAAAATTCTTCCAGACAGGCCACCTGAGCACTCAAATTCCTTTACCTCTGCAAAAACACCTTGGGAAAAAATGTTTCGGCACGCAAGGCCCTGACGGGCTCTGCATCACAACTCACGGGCGCGGCGTGCACCAAGTCTGCGTGGGAATCACGTTTACAAGAAAGAGGGAGGGGGAGGTCACGAGGGGCGGCGGGCGCCAGGGCTCCGGTTCCGCGGCCGGCCGGGAAGGCCTCGCGCCAGCCGGGCGCACGCCCAAGGCGCCGGGCCCGCCTCCAGCTCCCGGGCAGCGGGAACCGCGAACCGTGCCGTGGACGGCCCGGGAGGGAGCGCTGCGCCCCCTGGCGGCGGGGCCCGTCCCTGTCCGCTGCCGGCCGCCAGCCGTCGCCGCCGCGGGCCTGCCTCGCTCCATTTGCTGACTCCGGAGGCAGCGTCCCTCCGAGCGGCGGCTTCTCGGGCCTCCCGCTCCCCGCTCCGTATCTTCCTCCAGTCCCCGCCCCCTACTCCGGCTCTGACACCCCCCTTCTGCACGCCGAGCCCGTCCCCAGCCGCAGCCCGGCGGAGCGCGGACGCCGAGTCCGCCGCTGGCTTCGCAGAGCCTTCCGGCGGCCCCGGCCGCTCCATCGCGGCGCCCGGCGGGGGTGCGGGGCCGGCGCGCGGCGCGAGTGGGGCGGTGGCGGCGCGGACTGTTCCACTGCGCGTTTCCCCCCCCCGCCCCCGCGCGGCGCGCGTGCTCCCCGGAACGCCATGGAGCCGCCGCGTTCCGAGCGGGCACAAAGGGGCGCGCGGCACAATGGGCGCGGCGAACCCGTGGGCGCCCGGCGCCCGCTCCGGGGACTCGGCCCTGCGCGGGGGTGGGCGCCCCTCCCGGCGAGCGCTCTCCGGGCAGCCCCCCTACGCGTCCCCTCCCCTGCTCCCGCCCCCCACCCCGGCATGGATGTTGCAGCCACTCGCCCGTCCGTCTGCTCCGGAGCCGCCGCCACCGCGCGGCCGGCTTGAACCGCCCCGCACTTACCTGGGACACGAGTTCTGTACTTTGCAGAGCGGGCCCGCGCCGAGTTGGGGCGCCACGTGGGGGGTAGGGGGAGCGCGGGGCTGGGGAGTGGGGGCCGCGCGCGGAGGGCCAGGCCGGGGCGGCCCGGGGAGTTGCTGGGGGCAGCGGGCGGGCGCCGTGTATTTTCCCCTCTCTTTGTGTGTGTCCGTGCGCTGCGCTCTCGCGTGACGTGACGGGACTCCGTGTGTCATTTCCGCACAAGGACACAGGAGCCCCCGCTGCAGTGGAACCACAACCCCTCCGCCCCCACCCCCAGCCCGCCCCTCCCCCTCAGCGGGGCACACGCGGGACCGGCGGCGGCGCTCGGGCGTGAACGGCCGCGGCAGGGAGCTGGGGCGCGCACTCCGGGGACCCGGGCGGCCCAGCGCGCTCATCCGGTGCCGCGCCGCTCCACGTGGGCCCGCGCCCGCTGCCCGGGGCGGGGGGCGGCGGCCGCGCACCCACGGTGCGCCGGGCCAGCGCTGGCTAACAATGTACCCTGCACATCGTGTGTTCTCCCCCCGCGACTCATATCTCTACAACGTGGTTCCTCAGACCGGAGGAGTTTGACCTGAAAAGCCTCTTTTTCTACTTTTTTTTTTTTTTTCCCTCCGCGGATCGGCGACTGTGCGGGGCGCCTCCCCCCGCGCCCGCGCCTCTCTCGCATTTTTTGCTATCTCGGCCGTGGCCCTGTCCCTCCGGGCGAGTGTTCCCTCGTCCGATCGGCACAAAGACTTTGGGGCGCGGGGACCCGGGTGGCCCCCGCGGAGCCTGCATGGAGTCTGGCGGGCCGCGGGAGACTGACCCCGGCGCTGGGAAACACTGGCTCTGGCCACTCCCCCAAGTAGGGTGGCCGCCCTCTCTTGTAAGCCTAAGAGCTAAAATCTGCCTTCTGCTTGTAACCCAAAGTTTTGAGGTTTGAGGCTGCGGAGCCTGAGATTCAGAAGTGCGCGGGCTCACAGACCCACATGCCACAGACAAACCCACGGGATAGCTGCGCCGAGCGCTTAAAATAGAAAAACACGAGTCACCAACTCAATAAAGGCTCATTCTTTCTACTCCTGACTCCCGGACTGGAGATTCCAAGTTGATAAATAATGAAACCTACCCCTCGGGTATTTTCTCAAGTCTCAGTGACTTAAAGAGATGTGGTGTATGAGGGTCAGGGAAGCCCAACCCAACAGTTAAGCCACGTTTATATTTAAGGCAAACAATGAGAATGTAAATTTTAAAAAATCCTTTAATTTGCGGGTCGAAGAAAGTATAAAAAGAAAAATGCAAATGATCCCATCTGCTGCTCACAGCTGACTGGCTGCAAGGGAGGACCATGTGGCCCGGCCCTGCGCGGTCAGTGAATTGGTAGAATAGATTTTAAAAGAAGGCATATGCTGGCTCCTTGCTGCCGGGGCGCGGGGAGGGTTTGAATTAACGTATAGTTTTGCATTACGTATCCTCTTCCAGACCGTTCCAACTGGGAATTTAGCAATTATGCAAGTTCTTCCCCTTTGGGTTTGAAACCTATAGGCAGGAGGTTACCTAAGACCTTTGAGGTTCTACGTGGAACATTCTCGAACTGATTTCGAACAGTCAGTACTAATTGCTATGCAAAATTAGCAAGCAGCAGGGAGAACCTAGCCCTGCGTCCAGGGGGTGTTTTATAAAAGAATCCATACATGCTCAGTGTCATTCAAAAGAGGATGATGAAAAGAATGGGGCCGAGATAGCAGCCCTTCAAATTCAAAAGACTTGAGTCGCCCTATCTACATTTAAAATAGGGCGGAGGGAAAAAGGGAGGAAGACCGCTTGGGGCGGAATGGTTAATTTATACATTCCCTGAAGACAGAATAGAGGCACTTCTATTTCTGCCGGGAACTTGACTTTTAACATTCTCACATTAAATAACATGTATGATAGAGTACATCGCTTGACTTAGTTAACATATAGCAGTTTTAGTCTCACCTTCAATTTAATGTGACAGTTATAATTAGAATTTAAAAAGTATAAGTTGCATTTCATTAATTCAGTTTTCTAGGGTTTCCCAGTGGAAGAGTTAGGAAGAATTAAGAGTAGCATTTAAGCTCACTTTGCATTTTTAAACCACTTTACTTAGTACTTTAAAAATGTAAAATGACCTTGTTACACATTTTTACAAAAGGGACTAGATGCAATGTGTTATAGGGTATATCTATAGCCAGTCATTAACAGTAACAACTCAGGTATTGGAGGAGAAATTAAATACTAAATCAGTGGAAATAAAATAATTAAAAATGAACATTTCCTTGTTCGCATTGTTCAGAACCAAAGGTTTTGTGAGATAACAATAATTCTATAGCATCTAAAGCAAGCAGCTTGCTTAACTGATATAAACTGACTTTTCAAAACATAATCTCTCAGGAAACTACAAAGTGACCTTGAGTATTATTGTAAATTATGTATCTTAATTTGCATAACTGGATCAACATTGCTACTTAAAGTAAGCTATTCCAAATGAGTTGTTAGCAAAAAGGGAAGTTACTGCAGTGTGGGAAAGGCAACTGTCTACCTTCAAATGATTTTGTGTGTTTATATGAATTTGTTTTTGTTTTTTTTAATGAGAAAGCAGGACAAAAGATTTTTTTAAAAAGGTAAAAACATGCATTGGAATTGTATTCCAGTTGTATCCTGGAGTCTTTAAAAAACAATATTTTTGAAAGTGCTATTGGATAAATGTAACGCCTTATGAAAAAATATGAATAAACATGGAATAAGATGGGGAGAAGGGCTTCCCTGGTGGCTCAGTAGTAAAGAATCTGCCTGCCATTGCAGGAGATACAGGAAATGCGGGTTCCATCCCTGAGTTGGGAATATCCCCTGGAGAAGGAAATGGCAACCCACTCTGGTATTCTTGCCTGGGAAATCCCATGGAGAGAGAACCCTGGTGGGCTACAGTCCATGGAGTCAAATAAGAGTCAGACATGACTTGGAGACTAAACAACAAGATGAGGAGAGGAATGAGGTTTTAAAAAGCACAATTCTTGCCTGATGTAATCTTAAGAAGTCAGCAGGAGTGACTGCTAATGATTCATAAGGATATGTATAAAAACCTGAAAAAAATAGAAACCTAAGATTTAGAGGTCTGCTTGATTGGAAATTTCTTCATTAGAAATGCATTTTTCAAGATTTCAAATTAGAGCTGCTACGATTGATCTAATGAGTTCATTTCCAGTTTTACCTGAGTAAAAGGCAGCAGGGAGTCAACTGGCTACTTGGCCATACAAAGGACTCACATAAAACACTAACTGTAAAAACTCAAAATTACACAGCATTTAATGAAAAGTGGGATATCTTTAATATCAATCAATGTATATAATTAAGAGTGGCAGATAGACATCAGGTTTCAGATATCCTTTAGCTGTTGTTCTAAAGGTTTTGATCATCATAAAATGTACTTATAGCTGCCTCAACAGTATTTATAGGACTTTTTATCCCCCAGTAGTTAAGTCTTAAAACAATGCAACAGATTTCACTGTTACTTGCAGACATTTCCACTTTACTTCTTGCCTGCTGGATGTATAATTTTGCCAAGCTTTCAACTTCAAACAGAAGTAGCTGGCAGATCCAGATTCCGTGAATACTCACAACTGAAGTAAGAGGGAAAAAGAGGAGGAGCAGAGAAGCTTGTATTAACTTTCTTAAATAGAACCTACTGAAAGACATCTGGCTGAGTAACTTGCAAAACTGACTTTTGTTTGGGAAGGTGGGCTCAAGGAGTTCAGTTTAACCCCTTGTGTGCTGGGGAGGGGGTGTGAGGAGAACCAACTCCACCTTTAGTGGAATCTGGAGCAGGTAAACGACACACCATGATCCAGTGTGGAAAAGAAAAAAAAAAGAGAGGTGTTGCATGAAAAGTTGCAGAGAATTTGTGCTGGGCAGTTTTCCTTTTGTGTAGAGGAACTATTGAATAATTTATAGCACCTTGAGATTTTAAGCACCCAGCATAACCATTAGGAACTGATTTTAGTAGATATCTGGCTTGCACAATAAGGAGTCTGCAAAAAGAAATCTTACGGAGAGTGAAAACTGCTGCAATCCCACTCTCAATTTCAAGCCCTTGAGAAAACAAATGCCAATCTGAACGATAGCTCCTTCTGAACCCAGAGTGCTAGCTGGAGGCGCTGCAGCCACCAGGGCCCCCAAGCCCAGAGGGGTGCCCAAGGGCCTGCAGTCAGGAGTTCCCCACACAGATCACACAGCAAAGCGACAGGCAGGAAGCAGGGAGCAAGGGGAGGCTGGTTTCCCAGCCAATCAGAGTACACTAACGAAAAAAAAAAAGGACATATACACTACTCTAGTAACTGGCTGGTTTTTAAGAAATTATTTCTTGCTTTGGGCCAAAAGACTCTAAATGAAATGAAATGTTCTCCATACATATATATACATTTTTAAAGTCTTATTTGACTTGCCTGAAATCTCCTCTGTAAAATTAAATACCTCGTAGAAATGAACTTGAGATCCAGTGATTCTACTTCTAGGAATCCATCCTAACTCAATCAAGGCTACAACTACAAACAAATGTTGTATGTTCCTTGCAACATTACAAGCAAATGTTGGATGTTCATTGCAGGATCACTCATAACAGAAAAATTGGGAGAGAACTTGGAAAATAGTCAAAATGATGACACATGCTATGGCACACTATCTCAGCTTTAGAAAGAGGAAGGTACTCTTTTTCATGAGTACAGAAAGTGTCTATGACATATTATTGAGTAGAAAGAAAATTACAGATCTCTATATAGTGTAAACCCACTTTTGTAAAAAGAAAAGAAAAGAAAAACATGTATGTACCTATATCTGGGTGTGAACAGAAAAGGTCCTGAAAGCACAGGGGTAACAGTGGTTACCCTGGAGGTACATAATGGTAGAAAGAAGGAACTTATTAGTACTTTTTCTTGTTAAACCTTCGTGAAATATTTGATTTCCTCGTCCCCTAACAAGGAAACAGCTACAGTGAGCATCTATTGCTTTTGCAACCCTTTCCCCTCCCACACACCAAAAAAGAGTTGTCACCTTGGCCTAAGGAACAAGTCACCCTGGAGTAGCTAAAAGTCATGCAGGCTTTCACTGGTGGCTCAGTGGTAAAGAATCCGCCGGCCAGTGTAGGAGAGATGGGTTCTGTCCCTAATTCAGGGAGCTCTCACACACTGCGGAACAACTAAGCCTGTGTGCCACAACTACTGAATCTTCTTCAGAGCCCATGAGTCACAACTACCGAGCCCAGTATCCTACAGCCCATGCTCTGCAACAAGAGAAGCTACTGTAATGAGAAGCCTGTGCACCACAACTAGAGAGTAGCCCCCCAATTGCCTCAACTAGAGAAAAGCCCATGCAGCAAAGAAGACCCAGCATGGCCAAAAATAAATAAATAAATATGTAAATAATTTTTTTTAAGTCATGCAACATTGGTGTGAGTGCCTGGCTTGACACCTGTCACCTGACTCCCCTTTATCAATCTATTGTTTTGACTTAAAAAAAAAAGAGAGAAGAAATCTCAGTAATAATGCTCCAAAAGTAAATACAGTATTTGGCTACAGAATCCACGGCTCCTTTTCCACAAACTTCTGAAATGTCGGCACAGTATTTTAGAGATATAACTGAATATGTCTAAGGATTTCACTATAATCATGGCATATTAGGGCCTGAGAAATAATAGATGCCAACGGCCTGATTTTACCAATAAGGAAACCGAGGCAAAAAGAAAAGGTAGCTTGCCCAAGGCACACTGGCCTCTGGAACAATGTTTTGGGGTTCCTTTTTGTATGTCACGCCTACTAAAGGCCAAACAGGTTTCAAAATAAATCAGAGTCCACCAAAGAGTTAAATATACAAGGTTAGTGTTTCACACAGTTGTAGTCACGAACGTGGTAGCTCACCTTCGGCCTCATCCGTTACTCCTCAGCAGCTTAGCTCTCTTCCTCAAGAGGCCTCATGGGTCCCAGCCTGGGGTGGAGGTCCCTGCTCTGAATCTCCCTGTCATAGAGGCTATTACAGACTGAATTGAGCCCCCTCCCATCCCTGTACCTAGTCCCCCCAGGGGTTGGAGTCCTAACCCCTAGTGTAGCTCAGAATGTGGCTGTATTTGTATATAGAGTCTTTAAAGAGGCAGTTAAGGTTAAGTGAGGTTATATGAGTGGGCCTCAATCTCATGTGACTGGTGTCCTTATACAAAGAGGGATGTGCCTACCCAGAGAAAAGGCCATGTCAGGACATTTAGGTGGCTGTCTGTAGGCCAGGAAGACAGCCTCAGGAGAGCCCTGCCGGCAGCTTGATCTTAGACTTCCAGTCTCCAGAATTGTGAGAAAATACATTTCTGTTGTTTAAGCCCCTCAGTCCATGGTATTTTGTTATGGCAGCCTGAGCTGACTGGGACAGAGACCCTGTTCACATGAAGGTACAATGGCCTTTCTGTCTGTCTCTTCAAGTAGAATGTAAACTTTTGGGGGGCAAGACCGTGATCCCACAGTATCTCCAAGTGCCTGGCTCTGTGCCTGAGACATAATCAATTCTCAACAGTTGTTGAAAGAATAAGTGAATTGTTGTTAGATATCATATGTTCCATTTCTCTTCCCCTTTCTATAGATGAATAAACAAATGGTTGAAGGCTTGGAGCAGGACAGCTCCTAGTCTATGTGAATGGTGCCTCCTGGAATGGCCCCTATACCACTTATGTGTTATATGGGAATAGCCCAAAGACAGGCGGCTAAGTCATGGCAGAATCTGGGCCACATGTCACAACCCCCTCACCTCCCAGTCTAGGACTTCATCCACCATTCTATACCAACTCTGGAATAATATCACACAGGTATAAAGTTCTTTCCATAGTTGTCTTAGTCTCCTCAGGCTGCCATAATAAAATACCATACCCTGGGTGCCTTAAATAGAATAAGTTTATTTTTTCACATTTTTGGAGGCCTGAAGTCCGAGATCAGGGTGCTGGCATAATGGCTTCTGGTGAGAGCTGTCTTCCTGGTTTGCAAATAGTCATGTTCTTGCTGTGTCCTTACATGGTGAATAGAGAGCAAGCTCTGTCCCTGGTATCTCTTCTTGTTATACATGCTCAGTCACTTCAGTCATGTCTGACTCTGTGACCCTATGGACTATAGCTGGCCAGGCTCCTCTGTCTGTGGGAATCTTCAGGTGAGAATACTGGAGTGAGTTTCCATGCCCTTCTCCAGGGAATCTTCCTGACCCAGGGATCGAACCTGTGTCTCTTATGTCTCCTGCATTGGCAGGCAGCTTCTTCTTATTAGGGCACTAATCCCATCATGAGGGCCCCACCCTCATAACATCATCTAACCCTAATTACCTCCTAGACGCCCCATCTCCAAATACCATTATATTGGCAGTTAGGGCTTCAGCATATGAATTTGGGAAGGACACAAACAATTAATCTATAATAATAGTGTTTTCACATTTTGTCATTCGGTTTGCCCTTGATCACAGACCTGAGAGAGATGGAGTAGCCATACTACCTCCCCATACCAACCCACCTCATTTTTAAACAAGTGGGGAAAAAATAAAGCCCAGAGAGATGACATGGCTTGTAATTCATTCTTTCATTTAACAAATAATTAACTCAAGCTAATATGTGCCAGACTCTGGATGCATGACTGGCAATTGGCATGACTTACGCTATATCCTAAGTACTAATTCTTCTACTGTTTCCCAATTAAGTCTGGTTAATTCCCAGTTTAGTTGTTTGAAACATCAGCAGTACTGACCAGAATAGAATTTAATATTTTCTTTCCAGAAAATTCCATCCTACTCTAAGACACAAGGGAGTCCTGAGGCACACCTTCCTGCTTAGGCTGGGCATTTCTATCTTCTTTGCCTTTGCTTGTGATGCTTCTATCCTGCCCCTGTGAACTCCTATTCATCGTTTGAAGCCCAGCCAAATGTCTACACTGTTGTGAGGTTTTCACCATCCCTCTCCCACATGCAAGCCTGTACTCCCACTGTTCTAGTTACTCCTCTACTGTAGATGACCCCTATTTCAGCCTAACTGGTATTACCTGACTGTACTGTTTATTTGTGTTTTCCATGATGCTCTTGTACTGAACTCCACAGAGCCTCAACATCATCCCTCCTGTTGCCTTCTGCAGTATCTCAAGTGGCTCCTCCCTGCCGTGACTGTGATGCATGCACTGGACACTCCAGCTGATTGGACTGGGGGCTGAGGCTTGAAATGTGAGTAGTCGCTCAAGGCTGCATGTAGATGATGTCGGACTTCCCAGTGGCTGTGTACCAGCCCTGCTCAGCAGGTCTCTGGAATGCACAATAACAAACCCACACAACAGAATCTTCTTTTTTAAAGTGTGTACACATTGGGTGATAATTTTCTTTCCTAGGGCAGCCATCATCAAGTATCACAACCTGGATGGGTTAGATCATCACAAATTTATTGTCTCAATGGTTCTGGAGGATCATTTCAGTTCAGTCACTCAGTTGTGTCCAACTTTTTGCCACCCCATGGACTACAGCACGCTAGGCTTCCCTGTCCATCACCAACTCCTGGAGCCTACTCAAACTCATGTCCATCGCATTGGTGATGCAATCCAACCATCTTGTCCACTGTCATCCCCTTTTCCTCCTGCCTTCAGTCTTTCCCAGCATCAGGGTCTTTTCCAGTGAGTCGGCTCTTCGCATCAGGTGGCCACTGTATTCGAGTTTCAGCTTCAGCATCTGTCCTTCCAATGAATATTCAGGACTGATTTCCTTTAGGATTAACAGGTTGGATCTCCTTGCAGTCCAAGGAACTCTCAAGAGTCCTCTCCAGCACCACAGTTCAAAAGCATCAATTCTTCGGCACTCAGCTTTCTTTATAGTCCACCTCTCACATCCATACATGACTACTGGAAAAACCATAGCTTTGACTAGACAGACCTTTGCTGGTAAAGTAATGTCTCTGCTTTTTAATATGCTGTCTAGGTTGGTCATAGCTTTTCTTCCAAGGAGTAAGCATCTTTTAATTTCACAGCTGCAGTCACCATCTGAAGTGAGTTTAGAGCCCAAGAAAATAAAGTCTGTCACTGTTTCCACTGTTTCCCCATCTATTTGCCATGAAGTGATGGGACTGGATGCCATGATCTTACTTTTCTGAATGTTGAGCTTTAAGCCAACTTTTTCACTCTCCTCTTTCACTTTCATCAAGAGGCTCTTTAGTTCTTCACTTTCTGCCATAAGGGTGGTGTCATCTGCATATCTGAGGTTACTGATATTTCTCCTGGCAATTTTGATCCCAGCTTGTGCTTCATCCAGCCTGGCATTTTGCATGATATACTCTGCATAGAAGTTAAAGAAGCAGGGTGACAATATACAGCCTTGACATACTCCTTTTCCTATTTGGAACCAGTCTGTTCCATGTCCAGTTCTAACTGTTGCTTCCTGACCTGCATACAGATTTCTCAAGAGGCAGGTCAGGTGAACTGGTGTTCCTATCTCTTTCAGAATTTTCCACAGTTTGTTGTGATCCACACAGTGAAAGGCTTTGGCGTAGTCAATAAAGCAGAAATAGATGTTTTTCTGGAACTCGCTTGCTTTTTCGATGATCCAGTGGATGTTGGCAATTTGATCTCTGGTTCCTCTGCCTTTTCTAAATCCAGCTTGAACGTCTGGAATTTCTTGGTTCATGTACTGTTGAAGCCTGGCTTGGAGAATTTTGAGCATTACTTTGCTAGCATGTAAGATGAGTGCAATTGTACGGTAGTTTGAACATTCTTTAGTATTGCCATTCTTTGGGATTGGAATGAAAACTGACCTTTTCTAGTCCTGTGGCCACTGCTGAGTTTTCCAGATTTGCTGGCGTATTGAGTGCAGCACTTTCACAGCATCATATTTCAGGATTTGAAATAGCTCAACTGGAATCACCTCCACTAGCTTTGTTTGTAGTGATGCTTCCTCAGGCCCACTTGACTTTGCATTCCAGGGTGTCTGATTACACCATCATGGTTATCTGGAGGGTAGGAGTCCCATATCAAGAGGTTGGCTGGCTAGGCTCTGTCTGAGAGCTATACAGAGGCTCTGTTCCAGGGCTCTCTCCTTGCTTCTGGGGGCCTCAGAAGTTTCTTGGCTCTTAGATGATGTTCTCCATGGGTCTTGCCATCCTTTTCCTCCAGTACATATCTGTCTCTGTGTCTAAATTTCTCCTTTTTATATGGACAAAGTCGTACTGGATTAGGGACCCCCCCCCCACTAATAACCTCATCTTAACTTGAGTATATGCAAGGACTCTAATTCCAAGTGGACCCTGTTTCACAGACAATGGGGGTAAGGAGTTCAACATTATCTTGAGGACACAGTACAACTCATTGCTGCTGCTGCTGCTAAGTTGCTTCAGTCGTGTCCGACTCTGCGCGACCCCATAGACGCAGCCCACCAGGCTCCCCAGTCCCTGGGATTCTCCAGGCAAGAACACTGGAGTGGGTTGCCATTTCCTTCTCCAATGCATGAAAGTGAAAAGTGAAAGTAAAGTCGCTCAGTCGTGTCCAACTCAACAACCCTATGGACTGCAGCCTACCAGGCTCCTCCATTCATGGGATTTCCCAGGCAAGAGTACTGGAGTGGGTTGCCATTGGGAAAAAAAGGACTAAGCTCACTTGGACTCAGTCCTAACATCCCAGAAGCACTGGGTCCCAGAGTGAATATCTGCTGACATGGTGGCTTTCTCCGCTGCACCACAACTCCAAGGATCACTGCTAACATCTCTGTCACTCCACGAATCTGCTTTCCCTTTTTCTAAAGAATGTGCCTAATTTAATTTCGCTGCTCCTTGGGGACTTGGCCCTTCGCATTCACATTTCCATGACTCCAGCCCTACTGCTGCCCTGGAGGTAGCAGATGGTGATAAATGCTGTCACATTTGATGGTGACATCAAGGTGATGTTGGCTGCAAAGTGCAGGGCTCATGAAGTCAAACAGACCCCTGGATTTGAATTCAGGCTCCCACATGTACTAAGTGTGGGATTTTGGACGCTGCTTAAGCTTTTAGCATCCATTTCCTTTTTCAAGGCATGGGGCACCCTGCAGGATGGTTATAAATGAGGCAGGCAGCTATGGGGAGCACCGCAGAGTGGTTGGTATAAGCTAAGTTTAATAAAGGATAGTTGTTATTTTTATTGGTTATAAATGGGGTGAGCAAACTGCTGAAATAAATAGCCTGGGCACGTAACAGTTAAGGTTTTGAAAACACATTTCTAGTTTAGCAGCAAAAGCACAAAGGTTCATATGATTGGCCTGAATGCTGTCTGGAAGATACCACTTTAAATTCAAACTCCACCCAAGAAGAGAAAAAGACAGCATCATTTAATTCTAAAACACGTGATGCTCTCCAACCCTCATGTCCTTTCTCCTTACCCCTCTCATAAGGAAAAGACAGTGCATCTGCTGTCTTTCTCTAGGACAGGCCATGGTCGCCTCTGTCACGAGTGCATGTTGGTGCCATCAGAGCCCTGAGCTAAGTAACCAAGTCAGCCAGAAAGAAAAGGTGCTGCATGCAAATCTCAGTCTGTACGCTTGTGTTTGTGAGATAATGATTTTTCTAATTCATTTTCTGTCTAGAGCCCTGTCCTTTTGGAGTCCTCCCTACCCCCACCAGAAGGTTCCAGGGGCCTCTGGCCTCCAGGCATCTGCCCACATGGATTCTGGCTGAGCCGTCCATCATTCTGCCTGCTGTACCCTGCAGGCAGCGGCTCTGCCATGCCCAACCAGGGACGCGGTCATCTCTTTGCAAGGCTGCCTGGAACGGGGGATCCATGATCCAAATGCCTATAGGGAGCAGGCTGGGAGAGCTCACGAGTGAAGCGTGAAGTTTGCCTATCAGACACATAAGAACATCTTCACTTCCACGGAGAAGTGCACCAGCTCCTCTGTTTCTTTCATGAACCATCTTTAAGTTTATGTTTCATTTCTTCATTTATGGAAAAAATCTGGGGTAAAGAAGACCATCTTCTATTGCCTGGAGCAGTGCCAGTGTCACAATGAGTGACAACGAACCCCTGGCGTCAGCGTAGGGATGACTTCTAGGGATTCTGGCAAACTAGAGCATTTATTCCTTATCTAAGGCAGGCAGCCTTGGTGCCATAAGAGACTGAACACAGTGTGGCCAAATCTGCTAATTATTCAAGAGAAGCTCCAACCTGGACTTCTATATAAAATTGCCTAAATTTATAATGCTCAGTGACTGAAATTCACATGGTCAAACAAAGTCAGATGTAACGCATAGGTCTGTAGTTTGTGGTCACAGCTCCCAGCTACAGCTACAGCTTCTTGGGGGCAGGCCTCCTGCCTCCCAGCCAGGCTGCTGGAGAGCCCACCCACACAGCAGCCTGCCCACCCCCACCACCCTGTCCAGAGTCCTCCTGCTTCTGCCCACGCATTGTGCCTATGGCTCAAATCTTCCTGCTGGGGCTTCAGATTTTAGAAACAAAAGCTTGAGGGCAATTTCAACTTTAATAAACCCAGATAGGAATATCTGCTTGGAGACAGGGAAGGGAAAGGAGGAAATGCCAGGGGAATAAAAATATAGATTAGTATCTCAGCGATACAGTCTTGGCACACATACTTACTGACCATATTTGATCTGAGGTTATCTATAAAACAGCTTCAGAATTTCTCTATGTTGCAGACTCCTAGGAAAGAAGCACCAGGAAAATCTTTTAGAAAGGAAATCCTAGTTCAGCCAATTAAGTAAAGATTCCATTTTTTTTTTTTACAGTAAAATAGATGTATCTAACACTGCATCTTCTTAATAATATATTGATAGTATGATGTAACATTTACTTTTGTTAGTATATGTCCCTTGTTTTCTTGATTCTGCCATGGGCAATTTCTGATTTCAATAATAAGGTTTTTGAAAAGATATGTAATACCTTTGAGGTTTTATGCATTGAGTTAATATTAATAGTAAACACAGTGCTACTTATTACTGAGCCATCATTGGTTTAAAGGACTAATGTTATTACAGGAGTCATTATTGGTGTGAAGGACTAAAGCAATACAGCCCTTGTGCTCTGGGAAGATGATAAATTTGGGAGCAGAAAGTTCAGACTCAAATTACCTTTGTTTCATCATTTTCTTGGGTGGAGGGAGAGAGATGCGGGTCTCCCTGTAATACTGATTTGAGTGGTCAGGAATGGGGCAAGGATATTAGAAATATACCAGATGAAAATCCTTCAAATAAATGACCTTATTACCCTCCTGACCTATATAATCAGCATGGAGCAAAGAGAAGTGATTGTGCTTTGGAACTCAAGTGTGTGAATTTGAGGAAAGCTACCAGAGGAATCCAATAATCCATATTACTTGCTTCTTCCCCCTGAATGTTTTACACTAGAAATTAGAGAAGTTCCGGGTTACTTGCCTCCAGTAAGGTTACAAACATTTTTTAAAAGGAAAGTGTTAGGAACAGCAGAATTAAATGGTATATCTATGGTGGTAGGGAGAAACTCATGTTTGAGGACAAATATGGTTCTTATGTTATGATTCCCTAGGACTCAAACATTTGGTATTTCCTGAATTTTTCTAGAGATACTGAAGTTTTCAAATGGTGTCTATAGTAAAATATATTACACCCAAGTTGATATCTAATGATTTAATAATATTTAAATATTAAAAAATTAAGACACATAAAAGGTACAGCTTCTGTTACCATGCAAGTTCTTCATGAGATGCTTGATGCAATCCTGGTTTTCAGTAAGTAAACTTTGTACTTGTGGAAACTGCATTTATTCAGCCTTGACATTAGGAAAAGTAAGCAAATTATTTCAGTGCCAAAGAGATGGCTAATCTAGGCTGGAGTGAGTGAATGTGCTTTCCCAATGCCTATATTCCTGGAGAATTTTTGCAGTGACAGAATTTGGCTCATGTCAACTGCAGAGAAAGGTGGGGGAGACCATTTAGTACCTAAATATAGGGCTGAGCACCCATGCAGTTGGCAGGAGGAGGTGAGACTTCTTTGGAAGATGGCCTGGCCGGCTTTAATGTGACAAAGGCTTTCAAAGTTAAACAAATATTTATTGAACACCTATGACTGCAAAGCTTTGAGTTCTTTGGGGAATTAAGAAACAGATAAACAAGGTCCCTGTCCTCAAAGAGATGTCATTCTATCCCAGGAATCCATCATGAACCCTGAAAACAGATATAAAGCAGAAGGCAGCACCACAGGAGAGACCCAGAGTGGGGATGACTGAGGAGTCAGAATAAATCAAGAAGGGTCTGTGGAGAAGGGGCTGTCCTGGGAGCCCGCAGGAAGGCTGAGGGATTCTGACCCACAAAGGGCAGGTGAAGGGCATTCTGAGTGGGGAAAACTTCAGGCAGTAGCTACGGCAGGAAACTGCAGATCCTATTCGGAAAATTTTAAACAGCCATTTTGAGTAAAACACAGTGAGACTTGAAATTAGAGGGTGGGCGAAAGTATCAGGCAAGATCAGAGTGATAGGCAGTGGACATGTTAAGGCCTCTCTGGTCTGTGCCACGAATCTCCCAAGATTTGACACTCAGCTTGGTGTATGACAGTTTTGTTGAAGAAACCTGTGACCTCTGGAAGCCATAAGGCAAGAAGACTCTGATCCCAAAATGCTAGTTCTGCCGATCTCAGACTGCTTTGCCCTGACTCTGTTGGAGTGACCCAGGTAACTCAAAAGTGGGAGGATGCCAGGAAGGGTGATGGGGACAGAAACTAAAGGTAAATGACAACTGATCACTACCCCCTCTGTCGTCGTGCCCCTCCATGCAGCTTCCAAGAAGCCCAGGAGGTGTGTTCAGGGGGGCACACGAAAATAATGGAGCAGGGCAGCATGTTTATACAAGGAGGGGAAAGCTGCTCCTCCACATCAAGAAGTTTAACAAAGAAATAACCAAACTAAGAATTTCTGATCCTGCTGGGCAATAAGAGATCATCCACAAAAGCAGTTATAAATTTAAAATTTCATGGCATTCATGTAATAGGGTTAATATTCTCTGGATGAACTTTTCCACTTTTGCCTGTCTTCCCTCATTTTTGCTGCTTGAAATGTTTTTGGTTTTTTTTTTGACCACAACATGTGGCCTGTGGTATCTTAGCTCCCAGACTAGTGATTGAACCTGGGTCCTTGCAGTGAAAGCACTGAGTTCTAACTACTGGACAACCAGGGAATTCCCTTGAATTTCAATTGGTTTCTATCTAGTAAATGCTTTTTATAGCCAACCAGAAACACTTGTAGTAATCAAAGACTCTAAAATAAAAAATATCGTGCTGCTATGTTGTAAGTGTTCAGGGGATCCTGGATAAAACACAGTAAAAACCTAATTTTTAAAAATATAAAAACCCCATTATATTAAAATATAATTTTAGATATTCTGCAGAACTGGCAACTGGCTCCCATTTCCTGTCTAGCCCCTACTTGAGAACAAGGCAGGGAAAAGGGTCATGAAAGTGAAAGTCGCTCAGTTGTGTCTGACTCTTTGCGACTCCATGGACTATTGTATACCAGGCTCCTCTGTCCACGGAATTCTCCAGGCAAGAATACTGGAGTGGCTAGCCATTCTCTTCTCCAGGGGATCTTCCTGACCCAGGGATCAAAACTGGGTCTCCTGCATTGCAGGTGGATTCTTTACAGTCTGAGCCACCAAGGAAGCCCCAAGGGTCAGAGGTGGGGGTTAACATTCTATGCTATGGTGGGGAAGGGGATCTTGGAATGGAGGTCAAGGTCATGAAGGTGAAGGAAAGTCATGGGAAGTTGTTTCAGAAAGAAGGGTGAAGAGTGCGTCTCTAGTCATCAGTATTCTCCTAGCTGAAATTTTGAATCTGGGCAACAACCTGGTACATCTCTGGGATCACTGATCTTGTCCTTCTGCTTCTGGACTCAGAATTATCCCTACCAATATTTAAGTTGGAGCCAATGACCACCACCAGGTGGCACCAAATCACAGCTGAGTTGGGCATGAACTTAGGGCAGCTAGGCTCCCAAAATTCCTCACCAGCTAGGTCTATATGAGTAATTTGTTTGTTAATCTTAAAAAACAAATTGTGACCTCACATTTCACATGACTGAATTTTTTGGATCTCACTTATCCAATTACTAATAATTGAGGAAAGTATTCTCTTTGTAAACTAAATACCAAAAGAGACTAAATTAGACATTGTGCTAATTGCTTTATGGACATTAGCTAGTTTAATTCCTTCAACAAACTATGAGGAATAATATGAAACTGTTTTTAGAGGCAAAAAATTCTCAACTATTCACATTTTCACATAGTTGAATCTAATATTTACTAACTATTCCTTTGGTGCTGAGCTCTGTGTATACTTCATAGTTTGAGCTTATTGATTGTATGATTCAAAATTTCATTATGTATATTTTATGTCTGCTTGATTTATCAATTTCTGAAAGATGTGGCTAAAATCTTTTAACTATAATTTGATGTATTCATTTCTCCCTGCTACTTTTTTTCAGTTGTTCCTTTGTATATTTTGAGGCTGTATTGTTAGGTGCATACATGTTTTTGATGGTTGTATCTTCTTGCTCTATTGTTCCTTTTAGCAGCACATGACCTTCTTTGTCCATTATATATTGTTTACCTTACATCCTATATTGTCAGATACTAATATTCTCTTTTCTTTTCTTTTTGGTTCATATTTTTCCCATCTTTTATTTTCAATCTTTCTGTGTCTTTTGTTTTAAGTTTCTCTTTTAGATAGCTTATTGGATAGTGCTTTTTAACTGAATCTGAGATTCTATTTTTTTAGTTGGTGAATTTAATTAATTCATTGTAATCCATTCTAATATAAGTACTAATGTCTTCCATTCTATATTTTTCACTTTTTACACATTTGATACTTCTTTTCCCTTTTTTGCTTTCTTTTTTAAGAATTGAGGTACAAATACATGTAAGATTAGTTTCAGATACAACATAAATGATTATATCTTTGTATATACTGAGGGATGATTACCACAATAAATCTAGTTAACATCCATCAGCACATATAGTTACAAATTTATTTTAGGATTTACTCTCGGCAACTTTCAAACATGCAACACAGTATTATTAACTATAGGTCACCATGCTATACATTACCTCCCCGTGACTTATTTTATAACTGTAAGTTTGTGTCTTTTGACCACCTTCATTCATTCCCCTCCTCCCTCCATCCCAAATCCTGCTGCTGGCAACCACCAATCTGTTCTCTGAATCTGTGAGTTCAGTTTTTTTCAGATTCCATATATTAAGTGGGATCATACAGTATTTATCTTTCTATCCTGCTTTCTACTGGGTGTGTGCATGCTAAGTTGCTTCAGTGGTATCTGACTCTTTGAGACCCCATGGACTGTAGCCCACCAGGCTCCTCTGTCCATTGAATTCTCCAGGCAAGAATACTGGAGTGGGTTGCCATTTCCTCCTTCAGGGGATCTTCCCGACCCAGGGATCAAACCTGCATCTCTTAGGTCTCCTGCATTAGCAGGCAGGTTCTTTACCCCTAGAACCACCTGGTAAGCCCCCCTCCTATTGGATAGGGTTCTTTTTGTTTGTTTGGCTTAAATCTTGAGCATTCCAGCTTGGCTGGAATCTGTCTTATGTCAAAGTTCATGTTTTGTCTTTTGTACCACACCAAGAATTAGATGTCAATGGAACCTTAGAAATTTGTTATCTACCCACTGGATCTAAAACTGGTGTGTGTGTTAAAATTACTTGGCAATTTATGAGAAACACTGATCCTCGACCTCCTCTTTAGATTCGGCTCAGTAGGTCTGGGTAAAGTCCTGATTCTACAGCAAGTCCCAGATTTTGATGCAGGTTTACAGACCACAACATAGGAATACTGTTCCCATCCAACCCCACAGCTTTCCAAACTGTAAGCTTTACACCTGTCTTGGCCCTTTAAATATTCCTTTTTAAAGATGCACCCTTGGGTGGGCTCTATCACCTCCCTTCTAGATCTTCTCTCACCTTATATTGTCCTATATGTTAGAAGAATTCTCTAGACCTACTTTAGATACTCTAATTAGAGTTTCCAATCCATTGCTCCTTTACTCTTACTCCATTTTACTTGCTTGTTCCATCATTATAAAAACATATTCAACATTTCTTGGGAGTGCCCTGGCAGCCCAGTGGTTAAGACTTGGCACTTTCACTGCCATGGGCCCAGGTTCCATCCCTGGTCAGGGAACTAAGATCCTGTAAGCTGCGTGGCATGGCCAATAAAATAAAATAATTAAAAAAACAGTATTTCCTTTAACAGCATTTACTGACTATCAACCTCTGTAACAGGTACAGCGACACTTTCATGCACTCAGCAGCCACTTCACTAGCAAGGATGACTATCTCCATTTCTACCAGAAAGCAAGATAAAGCTTGGAGAATTTGCCTAATATCACATTCAATGGAAAGCTGTATTTGAACCCAGATCTGTCTATTCTATTTGTCATAGCCCACTTGCCTTCAAAGAGACTCTGGTCTACAGAAGCCCACAGTACAGTGGGGAAAGACACAAATAATCTCCCTTTCTGGTCATGCTTGTATCCACGATAGTGCTTTGCACATAATAACACTTAATATACATCAGTGAAAAGAAAACATGAATTTATCCTTGGTTTCTTACTTTTTTTTTCTTCTACGTATGGTCAGGGGAATCACAATCTGGTAAAACAAGAAATAAAGAGGACTATTTGGGACTTCGTTGGGGGTTCAGTGGTTAAGACTCCAGTGCTTCCAATGCAAGTGGGACTGGTTCAATCCATGGTTGGAAAACTAAGATCCTACATGCTGCATGGGACAGTAAAAAAAAAAAAAGAGAGAGAGAGAGAACTGTTTGGAAAAACACAGAGACAAAATAGAACAGTCTGTGTCATACAGAGACTTTCTTCCTCTGAACAGCTACTATAATAGGTCATCAAAGTCCCATTATGTGAAAATATCCATTATAATAAGCTAGGGCTACTTCCATTTTGAACTCTGTATTTTTCTAATTAATTCACTACAAGTCTTTAAGAGATACAAAAAAGTAATATTAGTACTATTTTCTCCTTCCTGGACTCAGTTTTATAATACTGATGTTGAACATAATAGAGTAAGCAACTATATGTAATTGTAGAAATTATTGCTGGGAATTTGCATATGAAATATACACATTTTACTGCCTCTAGTTGGCATTGTTAACTCTGTTATAAATAGTACAGCTGACACACTGCAAACAGAAAGCTCTTTTTGATGGGGAAAAATGGAAGACTGCTAAGAATGGAAGAAGTGTTAGCACACAATGTTTAAGTTGGTAAGCTTTCATTAGAACTAGTCAAGAGGGAAAGTGGTTTATTAACTAATCATAGACTTGCTTAAGAATCCAATCATATAGAAAAACTTATAGTAAAGCTTTCTAAAAACAGATATTTATGCTACTATTTAGGTAAACAAGTAATATATCCAGTCTATAAACATAGTTGAATAGTGTTAATGGACACTTTCAGGAAAATTAAGCTTTTTCTTTTGGATTAATTGCTTGCTGTGTATATGTAGTGAGGCAAAGGAAGTAACAGGACTGAGATATAACACTGGAGAGTACAGTTTATATTTATACCACTCTTGAAGATAAAGCTTACATTAGGTCATTTTGCTGAAATTATCTACTAGAATTTGAAAATTTTAAAGCTATTTGAAAAACTTTAACCATTGAGAAACAACAAAAAGATGCCATGTGATTGCATGACCATAAAAATTATAATTAAGAGGACAGTATTTTTGCTGTTTTACATTGCTTGAGGGCAAAAAAAAAATCAATCACTGTTACCATGCAGGCTGTTTCAATCATTACAAGGTATAGGTACAAAGACTAGTGATGACTTTTTTAAATGACATTTGCAGACATCATTATATTTTTATAGGCTGTAATAACTTGGTTTTCAAAAGTTTCAGGTTAATTTGTTTTGTTTTGTTACAGGTGTAAAGCAATTATGACCAAGAAATTCAATGTTGAACTACTCTTCCAGATGACAGGAGAGGTGAGGAGGCTAGGGACAAAATTTTCTTCCTACACATTTGTTTTTATCTATTATATTTGCCTGAGTGCATTGGTACCATAGTGATAGCTTAGCAACAGCTAGATACAAATTAAGGCAATGTGTCATGCCAACTTCTGATCATAAAAAGTTGGTAGGTAGGACACAGGGAAGAAAAATACAGATGTTTAGATATTTAATGGTTTAATCAAAAAGAGACTTGCTCTATTACCTGTCCTTGTCCATCTCTTCATCTTCTATCTCTAAATCTCTCTATAAAGAGATGAGGATCTAAAAAAGAATCCCAAACAAACCTCTATGTTTAAATTAACGCAATAAAACAAAAATCAAACCTTTCCTAAATATGAAATAAAATACAATTTAATCTTTCTTAAATAGGATCTAATGATCACATTGTGTGCATGGGAAAAAAAAATTAATCGCTCAGTCATGTCTGACTCTTTGCAACCCTCATGGACTGTAACACACCAGGCTCCTCTGTCCATGGAATTCTCCAAGCTGTCTTCCCGATCCAGGGATCGAACCTGAGTCTCCTGCATTGCAGGCAGATTCTTTCCCATCTGGGCCACAAGTGTTTTGCAAAGATGTTTCCAAAGGGTTTTTTTCATACTAATGGACGTGATTTCCATTGATGGCTATTAGAAGAACAAAGTTACACAAAATATAAATACCTTTGGACCAGCAGAGTTAGATAGATATGATGGATATTGTCATTTTAAAAGTCAACATATCATATGATGTCTTTCGTTACCTTTATTATAATTTATATGTAAAACAGAGAAAGTAAAATAATTTGAAAGGAAGAACATAACCTTTGGAAAGCCAGGAGTAAATAAAATCACCTTGATTTTGAGGACTGCTAATTTTATTTCAAATACCCTGAAATGGTAAAATATAGGTTAAAGCATATAGTTGTTAGCTAGCAAACAGAGATGGCAGACAGACTTCAAGCTGTGTGCTGGTTCTGACACAGTAACAGTGCCTGCCTGGAGAGCTGCGTTGAGGCGAATTCTGAGGTTCTGTAGGAAAAGGGCTGTGAATGAAGAGTGAATGTCTGTTAGACCTGAGAGGGAGACTAGAGGGTAAAAGACTTGTTAAGGGGCATGTTGGGGGGGTGGAAAGGAAGAAGGGTTAGCCCACAGCACACAAATAAAGGCTTTAAATTTAAGTCTTATTTTTTATATTATAATGAGTGTAAATCTTATATGTAATTCTATAATATATATATATATGGTATGCTATAAAAGTTTAAAAACTCATTTGTAGTCAAATTACCTAATGTTAGCTTTGTAGAGAAAAAATATGTTACTGGACAATGTGTGTGTTCATTCTGTGGCTTCGACAGCATGTGGCAGGCTGCTGAGTATCCCTGGGAGTCTCTGCACCCCATTTAGGGATGTCCACATCTGGAAGGTTGATAGAAATGAAACCATTTAAATTTGTGCATGATAATGGAAGACTCATAGAAGTAAATTAGCCTGCTCGTCAATGGCAGAGCTGGGATTTGAAGACTCTAAAGCCCAATTTCTTAAAAAAGACTCGTTTATATTCTTCTAAAGACAAGTACGAGGATTCCCTGGGATTCAGGGTTTGGTGTTAAATTACTGATCTGAAAAAGAATTTTGGGGGCTACAGGATACCATATGGTAACTAGTAAGTTGGCAATTTCAGTACTGCTGGTTAAAGAAAAGCATGGTTTCCATTTGGGGTGATGGAAATTTATAGAAATAGTGGTGATGATTGCAAAACAGTATGCATGTAATTAATGTCACTAAATTGAAAATTTTAAATTATTGAAATGGCCCATATCATGCTATATAGATAGATAGATAGATAGATATAGATAGATAGATAAAACCACAATAAAAAAAAATCATGATTCATGGATTAGAAGATTAATATCATTAAATGTCAATTATCTGAAAATTCTTAAAGAGATGGGAATACCAGACCACCTGACCTGCTTCCTGAGAAATTTGTATGCAGGTCAGGAAGCAACAGCTAGAACTGGACATGGAACAACAGACTGGTTCCAAATAGGGAAAGGAGTACATCAAGGCTGTATATTGTCACCCTGCTTATTTAACTTAATGCTGGGCTGGATGAAGCACAAGCTGGAATCAAGATTGCCAGGAGAAATATCAATAACCTCAGATACGCAGATGACACCACCCTTATGGCAGAAAGTGAAGAAGAACTAAAGAGCCTCTTGATGAAAGTGAAAGAGGAGAGTGAAAAAGTTGGCTTAAAGCTCAACATTCAGAAAACTAAGATCATGGCATCCAGTCCCATCACTTCATGGCAAATAGATGGGGAAACAGTGGAAACAGTGACAGACTTTATTTTTTTGGGCTCCAAAATCATGGCAGATGGTGACTGCAGCCATGAAATTAAAAGACGCTTGCTCCTTGGAAGGAAAGTTATGACCAACCTAGATGGCATATTAAAAAGCAGAGACATTACTTTGCCAACAAAGGTCTATCTAGTCAAAGCTATGGTTTTTCCAGTAGTCACGTATGCATGTGAGAGGTGGACTATAAAGAAAGCTGAGCACCGAAGAATTGCTGCTTTTGAACTGTGGTGTTGGAGAAGACTCTTGAGAGTTCCTTGGACTGCAAGGAGATCCAACCAGTCGATCCTAAAGGAAATCAGTCCTGAATATTCATTGGAAGGACTGATGTTGAAGCTGAAACTCCAATACTTTGGCCACCTGATGTGAAGAACTGACTCATTGGAAAAAACCCTGATGCTGAGAAAGACTGAAGGCGGGAGGAGATGGGGACAACAGAGGATGAGATGGTTGGATGGCATCACCAACTCAATGGACAAGAGTTTGAGTAAACTCTGGGGGTTAGTGATAGACAGGGAGGCTGGCATGCTGCAGTCCATGGGGTCACAAACAGGTGGACACAACTGAGTGACTGAAGTGAACTGATCTGAAATTAGATCTGTATACTCAATGTAATCCCTATCAAAATCCCAGCAGAATCTTTTGTAGAAAATGCAAGTTGATCCTAAAATTTTTATAGAAATGCAAAGGACCCAGAGTGGCCAAAACAATTCTGAAAAAGAAGAACTATAAGTATAAATGGGAAAATCTGAATAAGATTGATGGATTGTATCAATGTCAACAGTCTGGTTGTGATGTTATCCTATAGTTTTACAAGATGCTACCATCAGGGAAAATGGTAAAGGGTACACAGAATCTTCTCTATATTATTTCTTACGACTATTTGTGAATCGGGTGATAGAGGATGAGATGGTTGGATGGCATCACTGACTCAATGGACATGAGTTTGAGCAAACTCCGGGAGATAGTGAAGGACAGGGAAGCCTGGCAAGCTGCAGTCCATGGCGTCACAAAGAGTCGAACATGACTGAGTGACTGAATAACAACTTGTGAATCTACAATTATCTTAAAATTAACAGTTTATTTAAAATAAAGCTGGAGGACTTCTACTTCCCAATTTAAAAATTTAATATAAAGCTACAGTAATCAAGGAGTGTGGTATTGGCATAAGGACAGACACAGAGATCAATGGAATAGAATTGGCAGTCCAGAAGCAAGCCCTTAGATTTAGGGTCAACTGATTTTCTACAAAGTTGTCAAAGCAACTCAAAGGAGGAAAGAATTATCTTTTCAACAAATAGTTCTAGAACAACTGGATGCTGCTAAGTCGCTTCAGTCGTGTCCGACTCTGTGCAACCCCAGAGACAGCAGTCCACCAGGCTCCGCCGTCCCTGGGATTCTCCAGGCAAGAATACTGGAGTGGGCTGCCATTTCCTTCTCCAGTGCATGAAAGGGAAAAATGAAAGTGAAGTCGCTCAGTCGTGTCCGACTCTTAGCGACCCCATGGACTGCAGCCTACCAGGCTCCTCCGTCCATGGGATTTTCCAGGCAAGAGTACTGGAGTGGGGTGCCATTGCCTTCTCCCGAACAACTGGATATCCACATACAAAACTAATTAATTTAGTCCAGTGGTTTTCGATGGGGAAGATTTTGGCTTCCGAAAGGCAGGGAGCATTTGTCAATTTCTGGAGACGATTCTGGTTGTCACAGCTGGGGACAGGATGCTGCTGGCATTTAGTGGATAGAGGCCAGAGATGCTGCTAAACCTCCAACAATGCACAGGCAACTCTCACAGCAAATAACGACCCAGACGAATGTGTCAACGGTGCTGAGGATGAGATACCCCATTTAAACCTTTACCTCACACTATATACAAAAATTAACTAAAAATGGATTATAGACTTAAATGTAGGGGCTAAAACTATAAAGCTCTAAGAAAAGAACATTGGAGAAAATCTTTGTGACTTTGGGTCAGGCAAAGATCACTTAGATATGACATAAAAGGTATGATCTATAGATGAAAAAAAACTGATAAAGTGGATTTCATTCAAATTAAAGACATTGCACTTCAAAAGGAATCATTATGAAAATGAATTTAAGCCATAGATTGGGAGCAAGTACTTGCACATCATATATCAGATAAAGGACTTGTATTCAGAATACATAAAGAATGCTTATAATAATAATAAGATAAACAACCCAATTAACAAATAGGCAAAAGATCTGAACAGACATTTCACCAAAGAAGATATGTAAATGACTAACAAGCTCGTGAGAAGAAGCTTAAACATTATTAATCACTAGGAAATGCAAGCAAAAACCACGACGAGATAATAGTCTCATTTCTACTAGAATAGCTATAATAATAAAAAAGGGAACACCAAGAGTTGGCAAGGATGTGAAGAAATCGGAACCCACATGTGTTGGAAAGGTAAAATGAAACCTTTGAAAAACAGTCTGGCAATTTCTAAAAAGCTAAATACAAATTTATCATAAATTTTACTCCTGAGGATCTACTCAAGCGCAATGGAAACTTTTGTCTACACAATGACTTGTACACAAGGATTCACAACAGCATTATTCATAATGGGTGAACAGTAGAAATAACCCAAATGGCAATCAACTGGTAAATGGATAAAGGAATATAATGTATCTGTACAATGGAATATTATTTAGCAATAAATGAATGAAATAATGGTTAATTCCACAACATAGATAAACCTCAAAAACATTATGCTAAGTGACAGAAACCAGATGTAAAACACTAAGTATTGTAAAACTCCATTTACATCAAATGTCCAAAGAAGGCAGACCTATAGAGACAGAGAGTAGATTAGTGGCTGCCTATGACTGAGGCGGCGGCGAGAGGAATTACCCAAGGCCCAAGGTAAGAGAAACCCAAGTAAGATGGTAAGTGTTGTGAGAGGGCATCAGAGGGCAGACACACTGAAACTAAAATTACAGAAAACTAGCTAATCTGATCACATGGAACAAAGTCTTGCCTGTCTCAATGAAACTAAGCCATGCCGTGTGGGGCCACCCAAGATGGATGGGTCATGGTGCAGAGGTCTGACAGAATGTGGTCCACTGGAGAAGGGCATGGCAAACCACTTCAGTATTCTTGCCTTGAGAACCTCATGAACAGTATGAAAAGGCAAAAAGATAGGACACTGAAAGATGAACTCCCCAGGTCAGTAGGTGCCCAATATGCTAATGGAGATCAGTGGAGAAATAACTCCAGAAAGAATGATGGGATGGAGCCAAAGCAAAAACAATACCGAACTGTGGATGTGACTGGTGATAGACGCAAAGTCCGATGCTGTAAAGAGCAATATGGCATAGGAACCTGGAATGTTAGGTCCATGAATCAAGGCAAATTGGAAGTGGTCAAACAGGAGATGGCAAGAGTGAACGTCGACATTCTAGGAATCGGCGAACTAAGATGGACTGGAATGGGTGAATTTAACTCAGATGACCATTATTTCTACTACTGTGGGCAAGAATCCCTTAGAAGAAATGCAGTAGCCATCATGGTCAACAAAAGAGTCCAAAATGCAGTACTTGGATGCAATCTCAAAAACGATAGGATGATTTCTGTTCGTTTCCATGGCAAACCATTCAATATCACGGTAATCCAAGTCTATGCCCCAACCAGTAATGCCGAAGAAGCTGAAGTTGAACGGTTCTATGAAGACCTACAAGACCTTCTAGAACTAACACCCAAAAAAAGATGTCCTTTTCATTATAGGGGACTGGAATGCAAAAGTAGGAAGTCAAGAAACACCTGGCGTAACAGGCAAGTTTGGCCTTGGAGTACAGAATGAAGCAGGGCAAAGGCTAATAGAGTTTTGCCACGAGAACGCACTGGTCATAGCAAACACCCTATTCCAACAACACAAGAGAAGACTCTACACGTGGACATCACCAGATGGTCAACACTGAAATCAGATTGATTATATTCTTTGCAGCCAAAGATGGAGAAGCTCTATACAGTCAGCAAAAACAAGACCGGGAGCAGACTGTGGCTCAGATCATGAACTGCTTATTGCCAAATTCAGACTTAAATTGAAGAAAGTAGGGAAAACCACTAGACCATTCAGGTATGACCCAGATCAAATCCCTTATGAGTATACAGTGGAAGTGACAAATAGATTTAAGGGACTAGACCTGATAGACAGAGTGCCTGATGAACTATGGACAGAGGTTCGTGACATTGTACAGGAGACAGGGATCAAGAAAATCCCCATGGAAAAGAAATGCAAAAAAGCAAAATGGCTGTCTGAGGAGGCCTTACAGGTAGCTGGGAAGAGAAGAGAAGCAAAAAGCAAAGGAGAAAAGGAAAGATATTCCCATCTGAATGCAGAGTTCCAAAGAATAGCAAGGAGAGATAAGAAAGCCTTCCTCAGCGATCAGTGCAAAGAAATAGAGGAAAACAACAGATTGGGAAAGACTAGAGATCTCTTCAAGAAAATCAGAGATACCAAAGGAACATTTCATGCAAAGATAGGCTCAATAAAGGACAGAAATGGTATGGACCTAACAGAAGCAGAAGATATTAAGAAGAGGTGGCAAGAATACACAGAAGAACTGTACAAAAAAGATCTTCACGACCCAGATAATCACGATGGTGTGATCACTCACCTAGAGCCAGACATCCTGGAATGTGAAGTCAAGTGGGCCTTGGAAAGCATCACTACGAACAAAGCTAGTGAAGGTGATGGAATTCCAGTTGAGCTATTTCAAATCCTCAAAGGTGATGCTGTGAAAGTGCTGCACTCGATATGCCAGCAAATTTGGAAAACTCAGCAGTGGCCACAGGACTGGAAAAGGTCAGTTTTCGTTCCAATACCAAAGAAAGGCAATGCCAAAGAATGCTCAAACTACCGCACAGTTGCACTCATCTCACATGCTAGTGAAGTAATGCTCAAAATTCTCCAAGCCAGGCTTCAGCAATACGTGAACCGTGAACTTCCAGATGTTCAAGCTGGTTTTAGAAAAGGCAGAGGAACCAGAGATCAAATTGCCAATATCCACTGGATCATCGAAAAAGCAAGAGAGTTCCAGAAAAACATCTATTTCTGCTTTAGTGACTATGCCAAAGCCTTTGACTGTGTGGATCACAATCAACTGTGGAAAATTCTGAAAGAGATGGGAATACCAGACCATCTGACCTGTCTCTTGAGAAACCTGTATGCAGGTCAGGAAGCAACAGTTAGAACTGGACATGGAACAACAGACTGGTTCCAAATAGGAAAAGGAGTACGTCAAGGCTGTATATTGTCACCCTGCTTATTTAACTTCTATGCAGAGTACATCATGAGAAACGCTGGGCTGGAAGAAGCACAAGCTGGAATCAAGATTGCCGGGAGAAATATCAATAACCTCAGATATGCGGATGACACCACCCTTATGGCAGAAAGTGAAGAAGAACTAAACAGCCTCTTGATGAAGGTGAAGGAGGAGAGTGAAAAAGTTGGCTTAAAGCTCAACGTTCAGAAAACTAAGATCATGGCATCTGGTCCCATCACTCCATGGGAAATAGATGGGGAAACAGTGGAAACAGTGTCAGACTTTATTTTGGGGGGCTCCAGAATCACTGCTGATGGTGACTGCAGCCATGAAATTAAAAGACGCTTACTCCTTGGAAGGAAGGTTATGGCCAACCTAGATAGCATGTTTAAAAGCAGAGACATTACTTTGCCAACAAAAGTCCGTCTAGTCAAGGCTATGGTTTTTCCACTGGTCATGTATGGATGTGAGAGTTGGATGGTGAAGAAAGCTGAGTGCTGAAGAATTGATGCTTTTGAACTGTGGTGTTGGAGAAGACTCCTGAGAGTCCCTTGGACTGCAAGGAGATCCAATCAATCCATGCTAAAAGAGATCAATCCTGGGTGTTCATTGGAAGGTCTGATGTTGAAGATGAAACTCCAATACTTTGGCCACCTCATGCGAAGGGTTGACTCATTGGAGAAGACCCTAATGCTGGGTAGGATTGGGGGCGGGAGGAGAAGGGGACGACAGAGGATGAGATGGTTGGATGGCATCACTGACTCGATGGACATGGGTTTGGGTGGACTCCGCGAGTTGGTGATGGACAGGGAGGCCTGGCGTGCTGCAATTCATGGGGTCGCAAAGAGTCGGACACGACTGAATGACTGAACTGAACTGAATGACTGAGGATGGGAGTAAGGGTTGACTGCAAATGGGCACAAGGGATCTTTAAAAATCGAATTGTGATGATGCTTATACAACTCTGCAAATTTATTGAAAATCACTGAATTGTATACTTACACTAGATGGATTTCATGATGTGTAAATTTTACTTCAATAAAGTTGCTTTTAAACATTCAATTAAAGCAATTTTAAATCTTCAAAAAAGGATAAAAAGAAAGAAGTACAAAGCCGCATAAATAGGCAGCAATTAGGAAGTTCACAATTAACTTGATCATATTCCATGTACATAAGTTAAGTAACTGCAACTCACAATATAAGGCAGGAGGCAGGCAGAGGACTTCACTGAAATGTGGAAGTGAGGAGTGATGCAAATAGTAAAGTTATGAATACTAACTTAAGGAAAGAAAGGTTGCAGGTATAGCTTAATTCTTTGAAATGATACTGTTTTCTCATCCATCTGAAGGCTTTAAAAAAAAAGGATTCAAACAAAACAATACAAAACACAGTAAGCTCATACTGTCACAGCATGAAAGACTTAAGTCAGATAAAGGTTATTTTGTTTCCCTTCAAACAAACCTGAGGAGTTTCCTTCTCCTAAGTCTTTGAAGAAGCAAAGATAGCTTATCAATTCTTAGAAAATGATTTCTAAATGGTCTTGGCCAAGAGCAGAACCTACCTCAACTGGCCAGGGGCCTTTTCTGTCCTGGGAGATCGATAACCTCAGTGACAAGGAAGAAGTCATCCTACAGAAGTGTGGCTGACTGAGAACTTGCAGTGAAGCAAGAGGAAAATGCATGGAGGTGTCAACCTATTTTGACCATCATCTTGAAGGAATGGGAACCACCAATGGAAAAGATTGCTCATTCAGGTTGAAGAATTTTCAGGGAATTTACGTCACAGTTTTAACCTGCTGCTGTGGAGAACCTGCAGGGGTGCTATCTTTCTATGACAGAGACTTTCTTAGTGGCAGTTTGGGAGGTGGACTTATGAGTATTTACCACATACCCATTTACCTCAGAGAAACCAATCAGGAATAGAAATTCAAGGTGCCTGGTGTAGAATTTAAGCTACTTATTAATAGTTGTTATGAAGACTGCTTCCCTGGTGGCTCACATGGTAAAGAATCTGCCTGCAATGCAGGAGACCCAGGTTCAATCCCTGAGTTGGGAAGATCCCCTGGAGAAGGAAATGGCAACCCATTCCAGTATTCTGCCTGGGAAATCCCATGGACAGAGGAGCCTAGCGGGCTGTTTGTATGGGGTTGCAAAGAGTTGGATGTGACTGGGTGACTAAACACTTTCACTTTGCTTCACTGAATTGATACTATTGCATATAATTACAATCGTGCAAAAAAAAAAAAAAAGATAGGCATGGCAGAAGAGGCTGGAAGAAATACAAAGGAAATTGTGATACTGATTATGTGAGCATGGTGAGACTCAGAATAATTTTTTTCTATCTTTCAAAATTTCTTCATAAGTGTTTCTTTACTTAAACGCATCAAAAAGTGAAATCTTCCCAACAACAGTCAGGGCAGTGGGGAGCCTACTCATCTGCTCACAGGATGCAGTGACAGGTACAATGTCAGTCTTAGAAATGAACAGACCACATTGAGAGAAAGCTGATAGAGCTTTTCCATGAAGATGGAATTAGCATTTATGAAAAAGGAATGAAAGCCTGCGAAACTTTCCCTTTCTATGGAAGAGTAAGAAATATATATTGAAGAAGAACATTCCTCCACCAGCAGAGGCCTAAAACCTAGTATTTCAGAGCTCCAAGGGCAGGTGGGGGAGCTAAAGGAAGAGGTGGACCCTCTGTTCTGGCCCCTCTGGTGTCTCCCCAGGTGGCCTTCTTTTTAAAAAGTATGTTATCTCCTTAATGGAAAGGCAGGAACCATTCTGAAAGAATAAAACAGCTAATTTGAGAAGAGTTTAGGAGTGACTGGTAGGAAACGAAGAAAGGGGTAAAAGATTGTCTTGTTAGATTGCTTCATGTTTTAAAAAGAAAGTGCAAATAATTTTATTATTACTAAAAGGTGATTAACAGCAATGGAAACTATTAATAATGGAGTAACAATTGTGTTCTCACAGTTAAACAGACTGAAAAATCAACTCAATCTATCTTTGTCCTTGTGGGTTTTAGCAAAGGTATGGCATGCCTTCTCCAGACTGAGAGGCAGTCATTCTAAAGATAAATCCCGGAACTTCTATTGGTCAGAAAGGTGAGATCTTAACAAGAGGATCTCATAGTGGGAAGATAAATGAAGGGGCAGGAAATAATCTTCCTGAAACTAAGAAATCTAGGAAGCAATGTGAAAAGAGTTGTCTGAAAAGCAAGTTTTCTGTATATGTGATGGACCTGCTGCTCAGTTAAGAGTTTTTGTTTTTTTCTCTTGGCAATGCCACTTGGCTTACAGGATCTAGTTCCCTGACCAGGGATTGAACCCAGGCCACAGCAGTGAAAGCATCAAGTCCCAACCCCTAGACTGCCAAGGAATTTCTAGTTAGAGTCTTAAAAAAAGAGAGAAAAAGAAGTATCCTTTAGCTGCAATTTTGTTGATTAAACACAATTTTCCCAAACCTTCTTGCCCAAAGAGATCTATATTACAGCAACTTATCAGGTTTTGAACTATCGTCAAGGATTATTCAGATTGCTTTTTGGTCACCTGAGTTCATTATGCTGTACGTTCTAGGCCCTAAAAAAGGTCTACATCTTTTTGGAGCATTCTGCACTAAAGTATACATCTTTTACCCCAGGTTTATAGGTTTCACCTGCATCCCAGGCCATAGTAATAACATTAGCATAGATAACAGACAGTCTCAAACTTCAGAGAATGAGAGCTGGATCAGGCACACAGTGTCACCCATCATTTATTTTTAGGTGTGACTAGGTAACTACATTATAGGAGCAGGAAAACATGATGCGGATTTAATGTTATCATCAAGTAAAGCATACAACCAAGTTTAACGATAGTCATAATCCTTATCCTCTTTCAGAGTAACTAACAGTGAATGGCAAATAACTCACTATCTAATCAGTATCTAATTGATAACTATTGTTTAGAAACTGTTTTTCTAAGTTGGGGAAATTAAAGGAAGATGACAGTGGCACCAGAAACTGCTTTGTAGTTCCTGGGGAAATAGAACCTTAAATTTTAGAAAAGAATGTCTCTAGGGGTGGGACTGAGAGCAAGATCTGTGAGACACCAAAGAAGGGTAGTTGAGAAGAGTGGACATGGATCACAGGTGCTGGGGGGTGAGGGAGGAAGCTGCAATTGGCTACGTAAAATTACGTAGGATGTCTGTGTACAGGGGTATGGCTGTAAATTTTACAGTGAGGCCACCACCTGTGAGCAAGAAGGCGGCATCTCCATGGAGCAGTGCTATGAGACCTGATAGATATAAATGTCTTTGAGTATCTCAAGTGCCAGTGCTGGTCGAGATGGTGGGGACCCAGTAGTGAATGCAGTGAATGATGAACTGCAAAGGTTAAATAGTAGCCTGTAAGAAGGTGTACTGCTAATGCTAGGAGGAAAAGAGTGGAGGTGGAAGGATAAACAGGGGAAGTGAGGGAAATTTCATTTAAGGAAGAACTGAGCACATTCATAGTGAGCAGAGGAAACCCGAGACTCAAAACCAGAGACATGAGACAGGAAGCTGCAGGCTGAAGATCTTTGGAAAGAGTGTGAATGGATGCGTGTGTGCTCAGTCATGTTTGACTCTTTGCGACCCCATGGACTGTAGTCCCACCAGGCTCCTCTGACCATAGAATTCTCCAAGCAAGAATACTGGAGTGGTGTGCCCATTTCCTCCTCCAGGGCATCTTCCCTATCCAGAGATCAAACTCAAATTTCCTGAGTCTCCTGCACTGGCAGGCAGATTCTTTACCACTGCGCCACCTGGGAAGCACCTTTGGAAAGGAGTAGAGTCTTATCTGGAAAGAGAAGCAAAGGAAGAGAGAAAGAGGTGCTGTCTGGAAAGACTTTAAAGTGGGGAGGGGAGTGTGAAGGGAAGCCAGTCAGGCAGAGGTAGGTGGTCCTCTCTGCTGGCTCCTGCATCTATAAATGGGGGATAAGTCGTAGCCCCAGAGAGTAGCTATGGGATTTGCACAAGATAGCCCTGTTAAAGCCTTCAGTAGAGTGCCTGGCATGCCCACAGAGCCCTCACTAAGCCTGAAGACCAACAGGGAGGCAGGAGAAGTCAGGTGGCTCAGGGGCTGAAGTGAGTGAGGTTCGCAAGTCCAGGTGGAAGGAACAGGGCAGTCGCTAGTGAATGAATTCTTCCCTCTAGCAAGAGACTGGATAGTGATGCAGAGGGAGAAGGAGGTGGCATACTAAAGTCACTAACTCTGCCTGACAGCGCTCTGGCACTCGGCCAAAAAAAGTGTAATTAAATGTGTCTCACTGCACCCAAATTTCTCCCTAGAGATTGTCTGAAGTTACAAGGGTTTAGAATGGATGAATAAATACATATCCCTGAAGAAGGAGCGTGGAGAAGACCATCAGTATTTAATACTTTAGAGTGACTAAGCTAACATAGGAGGTTTAACAGAGGCAGAGCTGTCCCTCTACAGTGAGGGCAGAGCTGCTGCTTCCAGGGAGCCAGGACGCGAGGGGCAGGAGGGGGAACAGAGGCTGGCAGGGCTTCTGGGAAGATGAGAGGGAGGTAGGAAATGTACCAAAGGAAGCAGAAAGGCAGGTGCTGAAACGAGTCCAAGACGGTAAGTCACACAACTGGAGAGCTGGGGTCCTTCTGGTCACCTGTGGGGCAGCGGGGCGAGAAGTCGGCCGGTAGGTTTCATGCGCTCCTTCATCACCTCTCTTTGGGTTTCACCGTCTCTCTTCCCTGAATCTCACAGAGCATCTCTGTTATCTAGAGAGTCAGAAAGGGGTAACTTTTTGACAATAAAGCAAAGGTGGAGGGGACTTCATGTACTTCCCTGTTAACCCTTATTTCACAAACGCGGAAATAGAGGCTCAGAGGGAAGTGCCTTGCTCAAGGTCACACGGTGAACCTGGTGCTCAAGCAGACCTAGAAGAGCCCTAGAACCCTGTGCTGTGTTCCCCGGTGCCTGACCATCTGTTTGATAAAACCTACAGCTTGGTGAAGTTCCTGCACAGCCAGAGAACACGAAGCAAGGCTCCTCCTTTGTGGAAGTTAATGATTAAAACCTAGTCTGATCTAAAGCATCTAACCCTAGTTACTAATTAAGCCAATTTCTGTGAGAAAAGACATTTCAAACAGAAGAGTGCTGTGTTCTCTTCAGCTAAATCTATAGGCCTTCAAATTATAGTAGCATAAACTGCATAATTACAATGTTTCAAGTATGCTTAAATATATTTCATAATGCAATACCTTAACCTCTGTAGCTTACATTTTCTCTTCATTGCATGCCACATGCTGGGTCCTGCTAAAACGATTTTGTAACTTTTGGAGAAGGAATTTAACTAAAGTGACTTCACTTACAGTGTTTGAGTGAAGTAGGTAATAAAATCTGTTTGCTGTGTTCGATGTCTCCAGATAGGGCTGTAATTACACCACATAAGGAAGAAAGGTGGCTGAGCCTCAACCTAGATCATTTATGTAAACTCAGCCTTCTTGTCAACGGTGTTCTCATATTGCCTGCATCCAAACCGCAAAAATCATCTCCTATGAACCACATAGAGACAGTGTCCGATTGCAGGCCTGTGAGACTGCTTATATTCTTTCTGTAATTGGAAGTCTGTGGTTCAAGACCAAAATCTGACATTCTGAGGTTAAAAACAAACAAACAAACAAAAGTCACCAATGAATTCCCCAGTACAACAACTATATATATCTGACGCTTGTAAAAATTAAGGGTATTCTTTACATCAAAGTATTACAAATGCATACATTTACTTAAAAAAAAAGAAAAAAGCATCCTGTTCAGCTTAAAAGAAAAAAACAAGTTTGGTTCTTTGAAATGCACTTGAAAAAAAATTTGGTCCAGAAAGAAAAACAGGCAATTTCTACTATAACCAAGTTAATATTTGACAACATTTTAATCTCCTATTTCAAATATTTGGCATTATTTTTTCAACAATTTCCACCCCCCTCCCCCAAATCTTACAAAAACCAAGAAGCAAAAAGTATAGCCAGACTGTATCTATAAATACAAAGACATAATTGCAAGAAGACAAAGCATGTTTTTTTCTTAATCATTAGACTACCCTCCATTATGACAAATTGGTCACTGGGTTTTCATTTGACGGTCCTCCCTGGGCAGCATTGATAGCGTTTCTCTTGACACCTGCAGCTCCCAGCTTGCCCTGTCCTCTCTAGAAGGAAAACCACAGGCCACCGCCCTGGCGCCATCCCTGGCTAGGTCCAATCAATAAGGACTTATTTCCTGTCCATTTGCTGAGGTCACAGGAGCGAATCTCATTAATTATTTCTGCTACTGAAGCCTCAAGTGTGCTTCTGGCATGACAACTGAAAACTGCTTGACCTTTTTTCTTCTAATTTTTTTTGTAGCAGTTCCAAAAAGAAGGCAGTATTCATTTAGCAGTGTGATAAAAAGAAGAAGAAAAAAAATGTATATGTTGTTGAAGTCATTAACACATTTAGATATTTCATCATGAAAGCTCTCCCGATCACCTCCTTCCCCAATTTTTTCAGCCAACGAACAACAGTGTTTTTAATTTGGTGTCAGGAAAATCTCGTCACAGCAAACACAATGTTTTCTAAAGCAGTTCTGGCCTCCGAGGGAGGAAAGCTCTCCAGGGCCTCCAGTGCCTTGTTTCCATGGTAACGACACAGGTCAATAGCTGAAGTCACACCTTTGCCAGCTTTGATTGTTTCTCGCAACTGTTAAGAAACAAATGCACAGTAAAAGTCAGTTTTTAAGGTACCACAATTAAACTGAGGAGGGGAGCTAGAAAACAAAGAAGGGGAGAAACAGAACAGATACACTGTTTCTGCTTTTGAGGTTAAAGAGGACACCATTCCCCAATGATCTGGAGGCTCTAACATTGCCTAAGGCTGCTAGGTGTCAGCCCTCCAGAGCAGAACAATAGGCTCCAATCAGCCTAATTACACCTCCTCCCCAACTGCCACCCTGTGATAGCTTGAAGTGAGCCCTGCTAGAGGGTGGAGGTGAGGAAGGTGGAAGGGCATTTACATCTCTGGCATTTTGAATTCAGCAGCCTGATATTCTACAGTGAGGAAGACTTCATTAACATTCTATTAATAACTAATATTTTTACACTGTATGTTGACACAATAGTTCACATGAAAATTCAAGAAAGACACACAGTAGATCTGAACACTACATTACTAAAGCTGTAAGACTCTGGGACAAATGAATTAAAATGCCTTTTGTAAAGCATAAGGTCAACTCTTGCTCACAAATGGAGATGATTTCCAATCCCTCTCCTTGACAACCAGAAAGGACCAATGCAATAGTTACACTCGAGAGCTGAAGAAGAGTTATAATGATTTGGCCGGTCCACTTCTTGCCCCATTCCATCTTTTCTTTCTCAGTGAAAATATCTAACGTCTGCCTCACTCCCTAAACCAGATACTTGGGAGTCCTCCTTCATCTATTTAGGCACCATGGCTCACCCATGGCTGAACTTTTTGCACACCCCTCGGTTGATGAGGCCCACTGACAAGTTCTAGTCCATGAGACGTGAATGGTACGTGTCACTTCTGGGCTGTAGCACTTAGCCATCCATGGGAGTCCCGCCAGAGCTTTCCCTCTGGTACATCAACTGGTTTCACTGGAGAAGTTTCTCAGGTTGGACCAGAGTGACCACAGTGAGCACCATGGAGCCTCTCCAACCAGAGCAGAACGTCGTGTGGGCAAGAAACATGTCTGTTGTCTGAAAAGACTGTCAAGTTGTCTGTGGCCATCTTGACTGATACACTCACTAAGTCCCAGTCATTCTAGCTCATACAGAGCTCTCATATGATCGTCTACTCTCATTGCCACATTAGTTCAGGCTATCATCATCCCTCGACTGGGTTATTTTTGCAATCACCTCCTGAAGAGTCTTCCCACTACCAGCTCTTTCCCCCTGGACTTCATCCTTCATGCTGCCAAGGAGCTCTTTATAAAATGCAAATGTGATCTTGCTTAAAACCTTCCACTGCCTTCCAAGAGCTCTAAGAAAAACAGAAGTCCAAGCTCTTTCATGAGGCATGGAAGTCCTTTATCTATCTAGCTCTTTCTCAGCCTATTTCTTCCCTTTCCCTGTTTCTTCCCTTTCTCTGTTTCATCATTACTTAGGGAACCTACTTGCATCTGAAGAGGTCTTCCCTGATAGCTCAGTTGGTAAAGAATCCACCGGCAATGCAGGAGATCTGGGTTCGATTCCTGGGTTGGGAAGATGCCCTGGAGATGGGAAGGGCTACCACTCCAGTATTCTGGAGTGTTCCTGGAGAGTTCCATGGACTGTATAGTCCATGGGGTCACAAAGAGTTGGACACGACTGAGTGACTTTCACTCACTTCACTTGTAGGACTGCTGGTGGGTACTACATGAGACAGTACAGAGCGCTTGACAGTGTCTAAAACACTACAGATATTCAGAATGACTTAATTCTTCTTCCTTCTCAAGCCCTTAGCCAGGAAAGCTACTCCAGCCACGAAGATCAAGTCTATTTTAGCTTGATGCATAACAACCTCACAGGGAGTTGAACTTGGATCAGATCAGCTTAAAGATTTAAAAAAACAAAAAGGAAAAGAAAGGACATACCTCTTATTTTCATTAGTAGGTGTTAGGGGAACTGGGGTTGGGGGGGTGGTGCGCTCTGAAAACCAACCTAAGAACTTTATTAAAAAAAATTTATTATCAAATTTTTTTTTATTTTTCTTTTCTATTTTTTGGCTGTGCTGCATGGCATGCAGGATCTGTTCCCTAACCAGGGATTGAAGCTGTGCCCCCTGCAGTGGAAGCATGATATCTTAACCATGGGACCACCAGGGAAGTCCCCTGAATATTTTAATAGTACAGAAAAGTTGAAAGACTAGCACAGGAGTTGGCAACCTATAGCCTCAGACCAGAGGCACAGATCAGAAGGCTCAGACCAGAGGCTCAGATCAGAAGGACTGATGCCGAAGCTCCAATACTTTGGCCACCTGATGCGAATAACTGACTCATTGGAAAAGACCCTGATGCTGGAAAAGATTGAAGGCAGGAAGAGAAGGGGATAACAGAGGATGAGATGGTTAGATGGCATCACTGACTCGATGGACATGAGTTTGAGCATGCTCCAGGAGTTGGTGATGGACAGGGAAGCCTGGCGTGCTGCAGTCCATGGGGTTGCAAAGAGTTGGACATGACTGAGAGACTGAACTGAGCTTCAGACTAAATGTGGCCTCCCTGTTTTTATAAATTAAGTTCTACTGGAACATAACATGCCCATTCATTTAAGTATTGTCTATGGTTGCTTCTGTGCTGTAACGGCAGAGATGCAGGGTTGAACAGCTGCCACGGAGACCGTATGAATTGCAAAGCCTAAAATATTTACACTTTGGCCTTTACAGGAAGTCTGTGACTCCTGGACTAGCAGAATACATATCATCTACCTAGACTCAACAATCATTAATACTTTGCTATTTTTGTCCTATCTACTTGTATGTGTGTTTTCTGAATCATTTGAAAGTAAGCTGTAAGCAGTGGTAAGCTGCTTAATTACTCTCCAGAGGAGAAATTAACTTTCTAGAGGAGAAAAAAGCCCTACTTATAGATTGTGTGGTTTGCATACTCCCATCATGGTGGATTTCAAGCTACCAAGGGTTGCAGAATCACAAAATTCTTAAATATTTAACAACTGGTTCTGAGCTGGCAGGACATGACTTGGATGCACCATGAGCTGTAGAATGCTTTACCCTTGTTTTGAGAAGTATCTCCTAAGATAAGAACATTTTCCTACACAGCCAGACCTCTATTATCAGAGCTCGGAAAGTTAACAGTAATACTCTCATATTATGTAATATCTAGTCTACCTGTAAATTTTCCCAACTGGCTCCAAAATTTCTTTTTTAGCCTTTCAACGCCCACCCCCATCCCCAAACTGTAATAAATCCTGGTTCACACACTGCATTCATTTGTTATGACACTTTAAACTTCTTCCTCCCCCTACGATATTGCCATTTTGAAAGGACCAAGCTATGTTGTACAGTGTTCTACATTCTGCATTTCTCTGATTGCTATGCTTAGTCTATAAACTTGATTCAGTCAGGCTCCACTGAATATTTGATGCTGACTTACATGGCATTTAATGGGCTTCCCTGGTGGCTCAGATGGTAAAGAATCTGCCTGTAATGCAGGAGACCTGGGCTCACTCTCTGGGTTGGAAAGATCCCCCAGAGAAAGAAATGGCAACCCACTATAGTATTCTTGCCTGGAGAATTCTATGGACAGAGGAGCCTGGTGGGGTATGGTATTTAATCCTACGTGCGTGCATGCCAAGTTGCTTCAGTCATGTCAGGCTCTTTGCAACCCCATGGACTGTAGCCTGCCATGCTCTTCTGTCCATGGGATTCTCCAGGCAAGAATACTTGAGTAGGTTACTATGCCCTCCTGCATTGGCAGGGCGGGTTCTTTACTACTAGCACCACCTGGGAAGCCCATTTAATCCTACCATGAAGGGTAATTCAGATTAGGGCAAAACAGCACCCAAGAGGACTTCACTGGTGGCTCAGTGGTACAGAACCTGCCTGCCAATGCAGGAGACGTGGGTTCAGTCCCTAAGTCAGGAAGATCCCCTGGTGTAGGAAATGGCAACCCACTCTAGTATACTTGCCTGTGAAATCTCATGGACAGAGGAGCCTGATGGGCTACAGTCCATAGGGTCGCAAAGAGTCAGACACAACTGAGCAACTGAACACACACAAGCACCCAGGAGGATATCCCTAAAAGTTACTCATGCCCTAAAAAGAGTTAATTTCTCTTTCCCAATGACTATTCTACTTCCAGTTAATACCCCAATCTGCTCTCCACAGAGCTGGCTCACAAGACTTTGCATACCAAGGATCCAATAGCTTCCATGTGTAAAATGCCCATTTCAGGACTCACTGGTAATCTAATCCTTCATGGAAGGCATTAATATTATTCTTCATAGGCATCTGTATACACTTCCACCAATTGAACATAAACTACTGGTTCAAAGGAAATCCTTCAGATATAATTAATAGGGCATAACTGAGATTCATTTTTACTATAAATTAGAATAGGCTATGAGTTCATCCAGAAAAATACAATATTGGAAAATACAGAAAAATACAAAAACAGAAAATACAAATATACAAAATACAAATAATACAAAAATAATATACAAAAAAATACAAAAATACAAATACAGAAAAATACAAAAATATACAAGACACATTAAGCTGGAGTTCCTAAACCTGGCTGATCATGATTCATCTAGGGAGCTTTAACATACAGATGCCTAGACCTCATTCCTGGAGATGGATTCAGTAAGGCCTTAAAAAAATACTTCTTAGGTCACTTCAATGATTAACCAGATTTGGGAGTACCTCACTCACTGGGGCATGTATTTGGAGTGATGATATTTTAAAATCATTATGTTGGATTTATACTGTTTTAACCACACTTGCAAAGTGTTGTCTTCGTGATGATCAAATTAAGTTCAGCAAGCATTTATTGGGCACCTCTACGCCATAGCTATATAGTAGGGGCTAGAGGTACAGAAAGAGACACAGTTGCTGCCTCCCAGGACCACTTGTTAGAAGGCTTGTCATAGGGCTGCAGAACTAGAGAGGGCTGAGTGCAACACGGAGGGATTGGACCCATGATGTTGGATCTTAGTTGCAAGAGAAAAGACCACAATAAAAAAAATTCTTTTCACTTTTGCCTTCACCTACATTTTGACTGGGCAAATTCCCAACTGATGCACAAATACAACTTTCCATATTAGGATGTGGCTAAAATGCTCGTAAGCCCACTCTGGCCTTTATGACCTGAAAACCACTTTCGCTGTAGGATAAATTAAAAAAATACAAAAAGGTGAATTATCATTTTGCTTTTTATTTCCATGATACAGCACTTTAGGGCAATAATTTAATTAAACCTCTAATTAAGTCAACTGAATAGTTGTATCACCTGAAATAAATTAAGTCCAAATTGCCTGTTAGAGGATCCATTAAAGATATTAACACAGAGAGAAGAGAATGCATAGTACTTAAAATTAAGTGCATTATTATTAGTATTTATCAAAAGGTATCACTTTTCAGTGATAAATGTATCTTTTATGAGACCATTTTAAGAAATCATTGTATGCCTCTGAAAACTATTTGGTTTGAAAGTCCTCTAAAAATTAAAGACAAGCCCCTGCCACAGGGTCTCAGTAGCTTTAGAAGGTGAGGAGGCAGCAACTCCTTCCGTCCAATGAAAACAGAAGACCTGAGATCTAGAAGAAACCCCAAGCACTGTCTTCTCACCTCGTTTTGCAGAAGATACTGGATGAGAAAGGCTAAGTGGCATGGACAAGAGTCAACAGCAAATTTGAGAAATGGCCTGAGGTTTCATTTCTGCACATCCAGAGCTCTTCCACCCTATAGCACTGGAAAAGACTTGGGGATAACCCCAAGTTTTATTTCACCCAACTAGAACAGGGATACTAAAACCCAACTGGAACACAGGTTAGACTGTGTTCTGAAGAAACTGTATAACAGAGTGAGGGAGTATGAAACAATGTAAAGTTTTTGTTTTTTTTTTTTGTGGTTGAAAACAGCTGGATAAGGGTAAAAGAAAACAAACAGAAGCCATGCTATTATGGGAAGAGACCACATACCTCCCAACCAAGAGGTAGGAGTGGACCATGCTTGCTTAATAGAGATTATACAGCTGGCAGAAAGGTATGATGCAGTAATGACATGGAACTTCAACCTTTGAACATCTGCTAAAACTTGCATTCTATTGTTGACAAATTCTTGATTTGCCTGACTGATAATCTTATGTATCAGAAGAGAGAAGAAGCACTTTTTGCTTAGCTATGTCAGCATAACTGGCTATAAATGTGATAGGGATTAACAAAAAATTAATGCCATCCTGGTATTAGAATTGGCTTCCCTGATGGCTCAGAAGGTAAAGAATCTGCCCACAATGCAGGCGACCTGGGTTCGATCCCTGGATTGGGAAGATCCCCTGGAGTAGGGAATGGCAACCTACTCCAATATCCTTGCCTGGAGAATTCCATGGACAGAGGAGCCTGACGGGCTACAGTCCATGGGGTCGCAAAGAGTCAGACATGACTGAGAGACTAACACTTTCACTTTCACTGGTATTAGAATCAATCCTGAGAAAGGACTAGCAGGTGTGGGTTTGGACACCTGGACTATGTGTTAGGAAAGTACATTGCAAAAATGAGTTTAGTGAAAAGACAGCCATGGTTCCAAGAATCTATAACTGGAAATACAGTTCAAGGGTGACAGAAGCTACTGAAAAACTAAACTCCAGCAATAGTCATAATTAATTATGAAAGTGAACAAAATAATGGCTACTGAATAAACTCTCTCAGGGCTCACATTTGAGAAGGCATGGGTGTAAAAGGAGGAGCCTACCATCCCCTCCAATGCACAGAGTGCCACCGTGGAGATCGAGTCCTATCCCTGGCTTGAAGGAGCTGACAGAAAGAGAGGCACAAAGCTGTAAAAATTGTGTAGGACTCCACCAAATAGGTCTATATTGTCACCAGGACACCTCATAGAAAATGTTCAGAAACAAACAACCTTGTCAAAATCTGCTAAAGTCTGATGGGCATTCATGGGGGCAGCACGGGGAGGAGATGATGACAAAAATGAGGGGCTTTGAAATGTAAAGGCTGTATGCTGAATAAGAACAAGTATGTGCAAATATTTGCAAAAGATAATATACTATTAAAAGAAACCAAGGAAATAGAACAACTGAAGAATGAGTTCAAAATTGTGAAGACTAAATTCCACAGAAGAGGGGCCTTTAAAGATAATGCATAAGATATTATGCATTCAAATAGCCCATTACAGGTTGTCAGGGAACCTTGGATGCAGCTACCATCTTGGCTTTTGGTGTCCTTAGCTTTCCAAGACCACCCACTCTCCCACTCTTAAACATCATATTATCCTCTAGGACAAACAGCTGTGCAGCTTTCTCACTCCCTTTGCCTGATGTTCCCGTCCAGTTTTCATCCTCTGACACTTTCTTTCTTTGCCTTCCTCCTCACTCTGAAAATGTAGTTCCTGGTCTAGAGCACCTTCACAGATGCACCCATCCACCTCTGTCCTGCTCTCATATGCTTGGAATGCATATAACTGTCCTTCCCAGCTACTGAAAGACTGTGAGAAATGTCAGAAATGGGAGAGTCAAATGACTAATGCCTTCCAATACTGGACAAACAAAAATGAGGACAAATGTGCATTCTGTAACACAGACCCGTGAACTTATGAAAATTATGCCAAAAATCCAGAAAAGGTTAATAGACCGATTGTGAACTCTAGAGAAAAAGCAGTGGTGATCACAGCCTCAGGATAAGTGGGTCACAACGAGCACATTATAACAGAACAATCTCATTTTTCTTTTGATATTAACTTGACTGCTAGCTTCAGAAATAGTAGAGTACATTCAGATTTTCATCATGGATAAGACAGAGAAACAGGATCTGTATTAGAGTTTGTAATATGGATTCAAATATGTAAAACAACTATTCCTAGAAAATGTTTAGTAGTGGATTTATAGTTAGCAGAAAGGTGATACCTGGTATTGTACTACAAGACTCAGTACTTGGTTCCTTTCCCTTATCACATTGAAAGACGATGGAGAAGAAATGCAGGTTAAATTTTAATTTTCAGATGTCACACAGTCAAGGGAGAAAGTTAACACGTGGACAGCATCAAAATTTTAATGGTTTTGACATGTTGAGCAATAGACTGATACTAGCCAGATGAAATGGAACAGGGCAACTGTACAGTTGAGCATTTAGGTTTAATAAACTAATTACAAAAATGTAAACCTCAGTTTGGCAGTGACTCATAGAAAAATGCTGAGAATCTTTGATAACGACATTCTGTATATAAGCCAAAACTGTGATGCAGATACTAAAAAAAAGCAAACGCAAATCTTGGCAGTATAAATAGATGCACATGCCCAAAAGACAGGCAATAACAGTCTCACTGCAGTCTTTGATAGCTAATCATTTTTAGAAAACTATGTTCAAATCCTGGGTGCCATGTCTCAAGAGGGACATTGACAAGATAGATAGGGTCCAGCATGAGGATGAAGAAGTATTTGGAAACATGTCATCTACGGAATGCTTAACCTGGAGGAAAGGGTTAAAGGAAGATATTAAACCCATCCTCAAACTACTAAAGCAATTAAATGGAAGAAGGAGCAGTCCTGTTTTATATGCTTCAGGAAACAGAACAAAGAGCAATCAGGTGAAATTGCTGGGAAGCTTCAATTTCAATTACAAGTAAGAAAGAGCTTTCAAATGACTAGTGTTGTCTAACAACGAATAATTTTTTTTGACAAGTTGTAAACTCCCTATCATTGAAAGTCCTCAGCAGCTAGATGCCCACATCGGAGAAGGTATAAATGAAACTCTAAGCTGAAGAGGGAGGTGGGACAAGGCTGCCTCCAAGGTGCCACGCAACTTTAAGATTCAAGCAGGCTGTACTTAAATTGAATGGTTTTGCCAGCTTCTGAGTGGCAAGGCTTGGTACAAAAGGAAAAACAGTAATTAAAACGTTTCTTTAATACAATAAACTGTGAAATGTATCACAAACAACATAAAAATTTCCTTTTTACTTAGAATGACTTATTTTACTTAGAATGACTTATTTACTTATTAAAAAGCAGAGACATCACTTTGCTGACAAAGGTCTGTCTAGTGAAAGCTATGGTTTTTCAAGTAGTCACGTATGGATGTGAGAGTTGGACCATAAAGAAAGCTGAACGCCAAAGAATTGATGCTTTTCAACTGTGGTGTTGGAGAAGACTCTTGAGAGTCCCTTGGACTGCAAGATCAGACCAGTCAATCCTAAAGGAAGTCAGTCCTGAATATTCATTGGAAGGACTGATGCTGTAGCTAAAGCTCCAATACCTTGGCCACCTGATGAGAAGAACTGACTCTTTGGAAAAGACCCTGATGTGGAAAGATTGAAGGCAAGAGAAGGGGACGACAGAGGATGAGATGGTTGGATGGCATCACCACCTCAATGGACATGAGTTTGAGCGAGCTTTGAGAGGTGGTGATAGACAGGGTATCCTGGCGTGCTGCAGTCCATAGGGTTGCAAACAGTTGGACACAACTGAGCGACTGAACTGAACTGAACTAGAATGACAAATTATTTAAAAGAATCTATAGGGAAAAAAAATCTACTGATCTTAATCTACTGATCTAATGACCTTAATTAAATGTCTTATTTTGGCAAAAATGGAAGGAAGTGGAAATAAGAGAATGTTTAGTTATTTTCTCAATCACATGAATTCACAGGTGAAGACACAATTAGAATGGAGTGTGTCCCAATATTAAAATAGTAATAATAATATAATAATAATAGCAATAGCAACAAAGACAACCCCATATATAGTACTTACATGTGCCTCTGTTTCTGCTAAGTCGCTTCAGTCGTGTCCGACTCTCAGCAACCCCATGGACTGTAGCCTACCAGGCTCCCCCATCCGTGGGATTTTCCAGGCAAGAGTACTGGAGTGGGGTGCCATTGCCTTCTCCAATATATCTATATAATATATATAAGATACATATAATAGTACTTACCTCATAGGACTATTGTGAGGATTACATACACACACATATATACCTTCTGTTCTATATACCTTATGAGGTGTATGTGTGTGTGGATCTATCTATCTAGGAAAAATTCGAATTTCATTTGAGAAGAGAACACATATGTCAATATTGTCCTTTGCACAGGGCAAACTTTTAACATATACATCACAGATTTAAAAAAATACATCAAATCAACTACTTTTGGATAAAACCATATTTACAGAGATGACAGAAACTTAAGCCATCATTAGATTAATCATGTACCTCTTACAGCATACACATTTTTTTTCTACCACAAGTAAAAATGCCATACAGTTGTGGAACAAATGTCAGTAGGAATTGGAGGTGGAAAACTTCCATATTTTCTGCTAAGAAAAAGTCATAAATACCTCAATATACTTAAGTATATTCTTCTAGACATACTTTTTAAACAAGGTACTGAATAAAACAAAACTAATATATTTGTACCTAAAAAATTCTTAATAACAGAAACTTTTTTTTTAATTAAAAATCTCAACCAAAGACTCTGACTGCAACTCTGGTATCTGGGTTTCACGCAACCAACCAGACACTGCCTCTCATCATTTTCACAATTAAAAAAAAAAAATTTCAGTGTTCATCATACTACATTGAAGTCACTGGATAAAAGATAAGTTCAAAATGACAAACATAATTTATCACATACTTTAAACATTTTTACTATTCTGTGATAAAATATCAGAGTATTTTTCTTTTTGTAAAATAGCCTGTAAAATTACTGTAATATAGATCTGTATTGAGTTTTGAGATACTAATTTTTAACAAGTTCTATTTATTGTTTTGAAGAATTAAAATCATTCTGTATAACTGTGTGAGAGTTCAGGACACGCATGACATTTGTTACACTGCTCTCCTTTTCCCTGATCAAGTTCTGGAAGCCCATGGAGATGGGAGGTAAGAGAGGTGGACTCCAAGAGGGACAAAATGCCACATATTTCCAGACATGATGGCCTTTCAAGCACGATGGAGCAGAATCCTCCAAATGAACCCACACAGGAACCTTTTTTTAATCTTATAACAGGATGAGATGTTCCCTTCCTAAGACTGATTAATTCATTTATGCTATTTCATAATAATACAAAAAATAATCATAAAGAGGCAATAAGCACTGGCAGTGGGGAAACTCTGGACCTGGACATGTGTGACCTTAGGCAAAGTAACTTCTCTAAGCTCACCTCACCTATAAAATGACAGAGATAATACTTATGCCACAGGCAATTATAATGAGGAACGAATAAGATAATGTATATGAAATTAGTATCAATAAAATGCTTTACAAATATAAGGTTTGAAGAGTAAGGGAGCATGGGAATACATTGCAAAGCTTACATTAACATTTATATAATGTACCTGGTTCGTTTCCAAGGCAAACCAGTCAATATCACAGTAATCCAAGTCTATGCCCCGACCAGTAATGCTGAAGAAGCTGAAGTTGAACAGTTCTATGAAGACCTACAAGAATGTTTAGAACTAACACCCAAAAAAGATGTCCTTTTCATTACAGGGGACTGGAATGCAAAAGTAGAAGTCAAGAAACACCTGGAGTAACAGGCAAATTTGACCTTGGAGTATAGAATGAAGCAGGGCAAAGGCTAATAGAGTTTTGCCAAGAGAACGCACTGGTCATAGCAAACACCCTCTTCCAACAACACAAGAGAAGACTCTACACATGGACATCACCAGATGGCCAACACTGAAATCAGATTGATTATATTCTTTGCAGCCAAAGATGGAGAAGCTCTATACAGTCAGCAAAAACAAGATAGGGGGCTGACTGTGGCTCAGATCATGAACTCCTTATTGAGAAATTCAGACTTAAATTGAAGAAAGTAGGGAAAACCACTAGACCATTCAGGTATGACCTAAATAAAATCTCTTACGATTATACAGCGGAAGTGAGAAATAGATTTATGGGACTAGATCTGATAGACAGAGTACCTGAAGAACTACGGACGGAGGTTCATGACACTGTACAGGAGACGGGTCAAGACCATCCCCAAGAAAAAGAAATGCAAAAAAGCAAAATGGCTGTCTGAGGTGGCCTTACAGAGAACTGTGAAAAGAAGAGAAGCGAAAAGCAAAGGAGAAAAGGAAAGATACACCTGTTTGAATGCAGAGTTCCAAAGAATAGCAAGGAGAGATAAGAAAGCCTTCCTCAGCGATCAATGCAAAGAAATAGAGGAAAACAACAGAATGGGAAAGACTAGAGATCTCTTCAAGAAAATTAGAGATACCAAGGGAACATTTCATGCAAAGATGGGCTCAATAAAGGACAGAAATGGTATGGACCTAACAGAAGCAGAAGAGATGAAGAAGAGGTGGCAAGAATACACAGAAGAAATGTACAAAAAAGATCTTCATGACCCAGATAATCACGATGGTGTGATCACTCACTTAGAGCCAGACATCCTGGAATGTGAAGTCAAATGGGCCTAAGGAAGCATCACTATGAACAAAGCTAGTGGAGGTGATGGAATTCTAGTTGAGCTATTTCAAATCCTAAAAGATGATGCTGTGAAAGTGCTGCACTCGATATGCCAGCAAATTTGGAAAACGCACCAGTGGCCACAGGACTGGAAAAGGTCAGTTTTCATTCCAATCCCAAAGAAAGGCAATGCCAAAGAATGCTCAGACTACCACACAGTTGCACTCATCTCACATGCTAGTAAAGTAATGCTCAAAATTCTCCAAGCCAGGCTTCAACAATACGTGAACTTTGAACTTCCAGATGTTCAAGGTAGTTTTAGAAAATGCAGAGGAACCAAAGATCAAATTGCCAACATCCGCTGGATCATCGAAAAAGCAAGAGAGTACCAGAAAAACATCTATTTCTGCTTTATTGACTATGCCAAAGCCTTTCACTGTGTGGATCACAATAAACTGTGGAAAATTATGAAAGAGATGGGACTACCAGACCACCTGACCTGCCTCTTGAGAAATCTGTATGCAGGTTAGGAAGCAACAGTTAGAATTGGACATGGAACAACAGACTGGTTCCAAATAAGAAAAGGAGTACGTCAAGGCTGTATATTGTCACCCTGCTTCTTTAACTTATATGCAGAGTACATCATGAGAAACGCTGGGCTGGGGGAAGCACAAGCTGGAATCAAGATTGCCAGGAGAAATATCAATAACCTCAGATATGCAGATGACACCACCCTTATGGCAGAAAATGAAGAAGAACTAAAGAGTCTCCTGATGAAAGTGAAAGAGAAAAGTGAAAAAGTTGGCTTAAAGCTCAACATTCAGAAAACTAAGATCATGGCATCCAGTCTCATCACTTCATGGCAAATAGATGGGGAAACAGTGGCTGACTATTTTTTTGGGCTCCAAAATCACTGCAGATGGTGATTGCAGCCATGAAATTAAAAGACGCTTACTCCTTGCAAGGAAAGTTATGACCAACCTAGATAGCATATTAAAAAGCAGAGACATTACTTTGCCAACAAAGGTCCATCTAGTCAAAGCTATGGTTTTTCCAGCAGTCATGTATGGATGTAAGAGTTGGATTATAAAGAAAGCTGAGTGCCGAAGAATTGATGCTTTTGAAATGTGGTGTTGGAGAAGACCCTTGGACTGCAAGGAGATCCATCCAGTCCATCCTAAAGGAGATCAGTCCTGGGTGTTCATTGGAAGGACTGATGTTGAAGCTGAAACTCCAATACTTTGGCCACTTGATGTGAAGAGCTGACTCATTTGAAAAGACCCTGATGCTGGGAAAGATTGAAGGCAGGAGGAGAAGGGGACGATAGAAGATGAGATGGTTGGATGGCATCACCGACTCAATGGAGATGAGTTTGAGTAAACTCCAGGAGCTGGTGATAGACAGGGAGGCCAGGCATGCTGTGGCCCATGGGGTCTCAAAGAGTCGCACATGTCTGAGCGACTGAACTGACTGACTGACTAACTAACCTGGCTTTAATTATAAAGATTCATAGACTATTTTACATAGATTCATGCAAGTATTTTAAATATTTAAAAATTGTAATTATTAGTAAATAGGAAACATGCTTGTTCTGAAAAATCAAATCATCTTGATCATTGAAAATTCAATCTATTCTCCCTAAAAGGGAAAAGAAAAACACACGATAAAAACAGATAAGGTATCATTTTTCTTGCCCTCTCTTCCACACTAGTCTATTAAGCTCAGTCTGGATGATGTGTGGCGTCCTGTTGAGAGTGAGATTTCAGCACTGATTTCAAGGCTCAACATCTCAGCTAAGTACATCTGAGTTTGTGCTGTGAAATACTATCCACAAAGACCTGAACATAATCAAACAACTCATTTCATACAAATTATCATATCTGAACATATATGTATATTACATGTATGCTGTACTTAGTCGCTCAGCCATGTCCGACTGGTTGCAATCCCACGGACTGTAGCCCGCTAGGCTCTTCTGTCCATGGGGATTCTCCAGGCAAGAATACTGGAGTGGATAGCCTATTCCTTCTCCAGATGATCTTCTGGACCCAGGAAATGAACTGGGATCTCCTGCATTGCAGGCTGATTCTTTACCAGCTGAGCTACCAGGGAAGCCCGTATTATAAATACTGCTAAGCAAACACCCATACATACATATATAATTTATAAATATTTTCATATAGTTAAAAACATTTTATTGGCATAATCAAAACTGACTAAAACTGTTCACTGTATGGCTGAGTATTCAGGTAAAGTTGTGCTTGCTGCTTAAGAAACAGAGGTCAGCTTGGAGCTCAGGGTATGAGTAGATGTGTCTGATTTCAAAATGTAATTAAGGGGAATAAGTATACGATTTTAGTTTTTAAAAGTTAATTTATAAATTTTCATTAACATTTGGTAAGTAGGGTATTTAAGAGTGGTGGTGGTGCTCAGTCGTGTCCGACTCTTTGCAACTCCATGGACTACAGGCCACCAGGCTCCTCTGTCCATGGGATTTTCCAGGTAAGAATACGGGAGTGGGTTGCCATTTCTTCCTCCAAGGGATCTTTCCAACCAGGGATCAAACTTGCATCTCTTGCATCTCCTGTACTGGCAGGTGGATTGTTTACCACTGTGCCACCTGAGAAGCCCCATCTGACATATGTATGGAATTATATTAAATTGAGGCTTAATTCCACAGGAAAAGCAATTTTTGCTGCTTGGTTATCATGTCTTCTGATGCAGGCACATCATGTATGTAAACCATCCTGGGGATTATAAGAGAAACACATAAATTATGCAAGAGTGAATTTGGGTTTCTAGCTTGACTTGAGTCTATATCTTATACATTTCTCTTTTTTAAAAATTAATTAATTAATTTAAAATTTTTGGTTGCACTGGGTTTTTGCTGCTACACTTGGGTTTTCTCTAGTTGCAGTGAGTGGGAGCTACTCTGTTGTGGTGAGCGGGCTTCTCACTGCAGTGGCTTGTTTTGTTCTGGAGCACGGGTTCTAGAGCATGGGCTCAGCAGTTGTGCACAGGCTTAGGTGCTCCAAGGCATGTGAGATCTTCCCAGAGCAGGGATCGTGTCACCTGTGTTGGCAGGTGGATTCTTATCCACTGCACACCAGGGAAGTCCCTTCATTCATTTCTTAAATTCTCCTCATATCTTGATTTTTCATCTGCCAAAACCTTGGGATCACTTATATCAAAACCACTATTACCACCAGCATCACTACTATCCACTGAGCCTAGATTCCTGGCATCCCAACATACATCCTGATACAAAATGAGCTCAAAACACACGACTTCCATCACTGGTCTTTGTGCGCATGCTAAGTTGCTTTAGTCATGTCCAATTCTTTGCAACCCTATGGACCGTAGCCTGCCAGCCTCCTCTGTCCATGGGATTCTCTAGGCAAGAATACTGGAGTGGGTTGCCATTCCTTTCTCCAGGGGATCTTCATGACCCAGGGATCAAACCTGCATCTCTTATGTCTCTTGCACTGACAGGCGGGTTCTTTACCACTAGCGCCACCTGGGAAGTCCTCCATCCATCACTGGAACGCACACCAAATGACAGAAAAACAATAGCTACTGAGAGCAATGACAACCAATGTATACCTCAGCCCGGCCTTCCAGGCAGATCACATCAGACTGAGGGCACATGCAGGAAGCAATGCTATGGGGGTGACGCTGTCACTCTGTACCATATAAGTGTAATCATATCAGCAGGATTAACACCTCTCCCAGATACAGGAGGGTTCGACGTTATGGTGCTATGGTATTCGTTAACATAGACCCTTGCGTTCATTGAGAGAACAGTGGTAAGAACTTGTTTTATTTTCATTTTTTTATATTTGTTTATTTGGCTGCATCAGGTCTTAGTCATAGCATGCGGGATCTTCGATGCTCATGCGGGATCTTTAATTGCAGTGCATGTGGGCTCTTAGTTCCCCACAAGGGATTGAATCTGCATCCCCTGCACTCCAAGGCTGCAATGCAAGGGAAGTCTTGAGAACTTGTCTTAAATGGTCATATCTCTAAAACTTTCTTGAAAGAGGGAAGAATGCATACCAGCTTAGGAAAAAAAATCACAATAATCACTGAACTAGTTCAGCAAATAAATCCTAAGATATTCACTTGCTAGTCAGTCACTATTTCCGAGAGCAGAATTATGTTAGGATTATAGAGTAATGCATACCATTTTCTGGATTTTGGTAAGACCAGAGACTGACTACAAATTCTCTCTTACTTCTCTTTGTTGTATGTCTAAAGTACCCTGGGAAACAGTGTGGTAGTGAAGAGTACAGTGTGGAGTCAATAGACCTGGCTAGAATCGTGACTGTGAGATAGTAACTGTGTGAACACTGTTAGCTTATTTAATCTCTTCTGCATAAAATGAAAGGATTCAGAGACAGAATCTGATAGAACCACTTGATTGAAGCTCAGTGTATGTCTTGAACAGAGTGCACACTAAAGAACATGCTTACAATGACATGCATCTTACCAGGGTCATAGGACTACAACCTTTCCTAACAGGTACATAGGAATGAAGACAAAAGGCAGCAAAATTTCTTTGGATCTAGAACAGGGAGACCTTCCATAGGGGCACCATGCATGAATCAATCTTCAGAGGCACATCTTTGACTTTAGTACTATCTGGTGGATAGGTAAGATCTTTCCTCAAGCCAGAAAGTCAAGCACTTGGAAGAAAGAAAAGATCTACTCAATGGTAATCTTTAGTTAGTAGCATCATACACATCACTGATCTATGTTATAGGTTCTGTCATCTCTACTGTGACCTCAGTAATTCTGTTTAAAATTGAGGTGCACAGCTACCATGCCATTTTCAGAAAGGTGGTTAAGCACATCTAGGATTGATATTCAGTCTCATGTGTCAGCGGGGAGGCTAAGTAGTGCCTTCAGACACAGCTGAGGAAACACGAGGGAATGGCTTCAGATATACCATCTGAACAAATTATAGCTTTCTCTAAGATCAAACATCTTGACATCACAGAAGTCCTTAATTCCACGTAAAATCAGGCTGTAGAATTAGTGAATAAATTTGCAAATAACAATCTAAGGCAATGACAAAGATTTCCGACTTACTGAAACCAGATTCAACATCGACACAGAGGTGCCTCCCTTTTCATTCTCTTTTTGGAAAACTCATGTCCTTCCACTGCTTTTGATGACACTGAAAGAAACAGTATTCCCTTCAGATCTACTTAAAGCTGTTTCATGGACTAAGCAGACTCCTCCAGGGGACAAAAGGCTCAGTCCTCCACATAAAGTCACACAGTCACTCCCTGTGCACAGGTGGGTCCTGATACCACAAACTGGGAACAATAATTGAATCCAGCTACCCCACTGTGCAGAGCATTTATCCACAGAACCAGCCTGGTGAGCATCTGTAGTTAGCTTTCTAGACTAAGATTCAAAAGGTCACCCCAAATGAATCTTTGTTTTAACCCAGAGAGTGTATGCCATTGAGGAGGTATTTGATTATACTAGGGAAGAAATAAGAGGATCAAAGATGGAGTCAAATACATCTTAAAACGAATGAAAAGGAACATAGGCACAAACAGCTGGCACATCTTGGGTTATTCATTCATTCAATAGTAGTTCAGCATATATTTATTGGGTACCCAGTATGTAGCAGGAACTGTGTTAGGTCCTCAGGATATAAAACCAGACACAATTCCAGGCTTACAACCAACAACTCCTCTTCATCAACAATCTAAGTTTGCCTTAGCTTTCTAATAAATGTGAGATATTATGCAGACACGTAATTTTTCAAGAACAAGTAATTCAAAATTATAAATCTAAGGATGGGAGAGATTGCCCGACTAAATATTATTGCTATAAACAAAACAATCCAATATTTTATATATAAAATTAGAGATGAAAGGCCAGTAAGCTAGAAATATATGACATAAAGAAAAATAAAGAAGATTTAGAACTGCCTAGAGGATTGAATTCAAAGAATATCAATAATATTTGGACAAACAGCTAAGAGGGTGGCATTATTTTATGATGTCATAAAGAGGCTTATCACTGACATCATTTAATAATTTTATTCATGGTCCATGAGGGACTAGAGATTACGATCATTAAATCTGTTGATGCCATTGAAGTGCGTGGGACTGCAAACACCTCAGAGAATGAGAATCTAATTTTAAAATAACATTAAGAAATTAGCGGAATAGATCATCAAAGTAAGATGATAGTCACTGGGGACAAATGCAAAATAATATACTCAGAGACTTAAGGAAGAAAAGAAATAGCTTGATAATTGGGGAACAAATGAATGAATGAGTGTCCAGAGGGTGACTGTTTTGCAAAAAGACTTGAGGGTCATAATAAGGCACAACTCTGGCTCTGGAGACTAACTATTGCATGTGCAATTAGAACTTATTTTTGATTAAAAATTTTACACGGTACAAAAGCTTTTTGGCTTTATTATGAACAGAAATAGATCAATGATTATTTTTCATCATTGATAACTGTATTTTGAAGAAGATTTGGAATCAAAGCAGTAGTTGCAAAAACCAGCTTTAGTAAATTAATTGTTTTGAAAGAAAGATTAAACAAAATTATTCATTATTGCTGGGAAAAAAAACCCAAACAAAATCCCCCTACTTTTCTGAAGTGTGACTGCCAAAAGAAAAATAATTGGTTATATCTGATTTTAAGGAAACAGGGAGTGGAGGATTTAAAACTTTCAGATGGCCGTCCTGACGGTGTCTTTCAGCCCCCATCCCTCTGTGGTGGGCAGGACATCAGTGCTGCACCATGGGTTGAGCACAAGGTTTTCTTTTTCATCTTTCTCAACTATTCCCTGGCACCTCAACCACAACTTGAGGCCTTGCACAAAAATTCACAGTGTAAAAAATCATATTTCAGAAAACAAACTTTTGATTATAAAAGGGGGAAGTGGAGGGGATAAATCAGGAGTTTAACACATATACACAACTACATATAAAACAGATAACTGATAAGGAGCTATTGTAAAGCAACAGGGAACTATACCCAGTATTTTGTAATAATCTATAAGGGAAAATAATCTGAAAATATAAATAAATATATATGTGTGTATATGTATATAAAACTGAATTTGTGTGCTGTACACCTGTACACCTGAAACTAACACAACATTGTAAATCAACTATACTTCAATTTAAAAAGTTATTTTTAAAAATCCACATTTTCCAGTGTATTCTTTCTACTTCCATAGAAGAAAGCAACTCTTTAGGAGCCTAGGATTAAATTCTGGTTATGCCACTAAAAACACGAGTTCAGGAAAGTTATTTTTCAATTCTCAGTAGCTTAGGTGGTAATACAGAAAAATTCCAATTCAAATCAGAGTCTACACTTTTAAAACTGATACCTTTCAGAAAAAAAGTTATTATCTTAATGCCCTTATTACATTTTACATGTTGTCATCCAGTCTTTATCAAGCATATGAAATTTTATATAATTGCACTCATATCATAATGGTATCTGGATTCTTTTAAATTATATCATAAACATCTCATATAATTGGACCACAATTCTTAATGAAAAAAGAGGGGGGAATGTCATTGCTTCTAGATAGTCTCCATAATTATTACAAAACCAGAAATCCTAAATGTTAAGACAGTTTCAAGAGGTTAGAGGAAATGAGAGATTTAGCGCATACAATGATGCTGTTTGGAATATTTTACCAAAGGAGCTAATGCAAAGTCCCAGAGTAGGAGAAGGAGCATCTGCCCAAGAAAGGGGTACAGGGAAGAGAAAATACAGCAACATCTGGTCTCTAAATGTGCCAACATGAAAAATTCTCAGAGCCAGTAAGCTAGGGTTATGGGAAAGAACAAGCCGGCTAAAACTGTCTGCCAAAAAAAAAAAAAATCTGGCTTTGTCAGTAAAGAAAGGACAATAATATTTATAGAAAATTTCCTACACTGGTTCAAAAAAGAATTTTGGATTCAATATGCAGCAAAATGGTTGAAGCAATCTATGGATAATAAATGGGAAGAAATGGCTAAAAGGGCAAGCTGTAGAAAGGAGAACCATGACATGAGAGGAAGTGATGATGTGTGATCATGCAAATATGCAAGTGTCTGTGGACGGCACAGTTTGCTGCTGGGAAGGGAATTTTAATGTGTACCCTATGCAAATGCAGAGAAGGCAATGGCAACCCACTCCAGTACTCTTGCCTGGAAAATCCCATGGACAGAGGAGCCTGGTAGGCTGCAGTCCATGGGGTTGCTAAGAGTTGGACACGACTGAAGTGACTTAGCAGCAGCAGCAGTAGCAGCTATGCAAATGTGTTTTATAATAAAATGTGCAAGGCCTGAGGGTGGGGAGGGACAAAGAAGGCAGAGGCTCTAGACACTGCTCCTGAGGCAGGGGAAAGGGCTACTCTGAGACCTGAACAAATTCCGGGAGAGAGGGAACAGCAAAAAACCCCCATTCCTTTCAAAAAGCCTCTCTCATGTTTGAGAACTGGATGCCTGATAAACTAACACATGCAAAATCTTTCTTTACCAAGTGCTTAACCTTGAGTGAACATTGCGTCTGCTGCTGTGGGCGGGAATCCCTTGGAAGAAATGGAGTGGCCCTCATAGTCAACCAGGGAGTCTGAAGTGCTGTGCTTGGGTGCAGTCTCAAAACTGACCGAGTTATTTAAGGACAGGAACATAAAGGCCACAACAGATGAGACGGTCAAGTCTGTGTGGCAGATGACAGGCTGCGAGCACCAGTTTGTCCCTGGGCCTCTGTGTGTCCAGCCTGAGATGCTGAGCCTGCTGGGCTGTGAGCCCCGTGAAGGCAGCTGTGTCATCACGGCCTGCACTGTGGTGATGGGTGTGGACAGTGGGGCCAGACTATGTGAGTCTGTCATCCCAGCTCCAGCCCCTGCCACCTTTAAGGCCTTGTGTCACAGGGTCTTGACCTCCTTGGCCAAAGCTGAAACCCCTCTCATCAGGTTTGCTTTGGAAGTTAGAAACTCTCAGATCTTAGGAAGCTGTTGCCTATCCCGCCTTACACGGCAGTTTTCTTCTGGCCTACCAGAGTGAGCACTGGGTTCCACACATACACGCACACTCACACTGACATTTAATAAGGACTGTGGGATGAGATCCGGAGAAGTCAATAGCAACCCACTCTAGTACTCTTGCCTGGAAAATCCCATGGATGGAGGAGCCTGGTAGGCTATAGTCCATGGGGTCGCAAAGAGTCGGACACGACTGTGTGACTTCACTTTCACTTTAACCTTGAGCAATTCTCTGTGCTTCAAGTGAACCTCTGGGAAAACACAAAAAACAACTTCCTTTTCTGTCCTGAGTCATGGGAAAATTATATCAACTACACACAGAAAAGGCTGGAGATGAATACCAAGAAAGCTCCTGCAAACCATTTAGAATCTTTGCGTCAAAATCGGCATGGCTGTCAAAGCCCATGTAAGGCCTAGTCCTAGACACTTGTGGGAGAATGAGCAGGAGGGTGGCCCACAGGGCTGAGAGTCTGGTTCTGACCAAGTGATATTTATCCATAATCTGTATATCTGAGGCAATTATTAAAAAGAAATTGAGAAAAGTTCTGTATCCCTGTGATGGAGATATTTTTAAGCCAGCCATCTTGAAAGTGTTAAAAAATTAAAATTGTAGAAACCCAAACCATAGGTGCCATGTTTTGCCTGAAGTGGTAAAAATACCATCTGCCTCAGTCTTTGAGCAGCATGCTTCTTTCAAGGAGCAGTAGGCTAAACTACAGGCATACGCTCAGCTCCAGCTGGGGAAAATACACAGACGTTTGTAGATGTTTTTCTAAGAGTAGCCAACATACTTGTTTTCCTTCAGACACATATATTAAGTTACTATAGCAAACCAAGAGTGAATGTGGCCTGAGACGCTTCTCCATGGGTCCCCACACATGTCCATGAATTTCTACAATTCAGTAGGTGGCACTCTTCCCTCTAACACTGAACTCAATCTGCTTGGACCAGAAACCTTGGGAACATGGAATAGTTCCCTATTCCCTAAGAGAGACACACTCAGGGCTGAACACCAGTCACGTAATGAAGATCCTCTTTGTACTGCGTACGTGAGCAAAACTGTCGGCACCAGATTTTTGGTCACAGTTCACTTCTGGTAAATACATTCTGTCCAATAAAACTTCTGCAGTTTTAACTAGGTAAGTTGCTTCTTGTTTTTTCATTTTAGAAGCTGGGTAGAATCACCTTACAGTTAACAGCTTCCACCCCAGGCCAGCCTCAGGTGAATGAGCTTCAGGAATGGGTAGAGTGCACCGGGACTGGTGTTAGCCACCTTCCAGAGGCGGGAGAGACTTAATGAAGGGATAGTTGCTGGGTGCTTTAATATCTGTAGATGAAAGGCACCACAGCAGTGTAAAGCATTCACAATCCAGGCTCCATCACGACAGGAACTCAATTAAGAAGTAATTCAATTTCTTTTCTGAGTGTTTGAGGACACACCACTGTTTTGTTGAATGTGACTGACACTCTAGAGATCTAGCTGAGACCGATTTTGATCACCACGTCTACCCTCTCCTCTACTTCCTTGCCGTTCTGAGACTGACAAAATTGGAGAGATGGCATACGAAGCCACAGAGCACATGGTCAAAATAATTTGTACTTAAAATCTGATTTTTCAGATAAAACTTGGCTTTTGAGAAAATGTTCACCACTTGGAAATAAAGAAACATCCAGCAATAAATAAATTTCATGATATTCTTCAGAAATGGCCACTGAGTTTTTAAAATGTAGTTTTACAGGTAAACCCACCAGGGGAGCCCTAAGCTGCCAAAGCATGATGCCTGCATCAGTCAGCATGAGACCAGGACTTCACCATGGGCCTATGATATGCAGCATAAGAGACAGTACTGCAGACATCTCCCGGACGTTTGGCAGAGATGGATACAATCATTCTACCCGCAGTGCTTGGATTTGGGTCTATGTATGGATAACAGGTATGGGTTAACTGCTGAGATCAAGTTATGCCCTTAAATATCAGCACAGCACCACATACTCCAGTAGAGTGGGTTTCTGTTAGTTCGCAGAGAACTATTGTCACTGGGTGCTTGGGAAGGCAATCTTAGGGCTACTGAACATAGGGACGGACAGTGTCCTATAGTATACTGACTATATAATGGCTAATTTGAGTCTATGATCCCCAATTCCAGACTTCTGAGCTGCCTGCACTTCTAGCATCTCACTAATGCAGCCCTCGTCCATACACATTTGTCACATTTGTATACAAATTTGTATACAATGTATACAAATGTATACACATTTGTATATAAGCCTGTGCTGGGCACAGACGATGCTACGATGGACAAGGCCATTGAAAGTCCTGCCTTCAGGTCTTGCCTTACAGTCTACTGGAAAAAGAAACAAAACACAGGGAACTAAATAAAAATGATAATTGTAGATTATGATAAATGTTAAGGAGGAAAAAAACAGAGCAAAGGGGGACTTTTGATAGGAAGGTCTAGCTTAGGTCTGGTTGCATATATTAAATATCAGATCCACCAATGCTTGAGTGGATGAAGTAGATGAAGGAATGAATCTGGACCTTAATAGTATATAAGATAAGAATGTTCCCTCCGCCCGCCCCCCCCCCCCCCAAAATGTCTCCTCTCAAATTTGGGCCTGGAGAGTAGAACAGCAGGATTATAACCTGCCCCTCTCACACTAAGGAAACTGAAAGAAAGAAAGAAAGTGAAGTCGCTCAGTCGTGTCCAACTCTTTGAGACCCTATGGACTGGAGCCTACCAGGTTCCTCCGTCCATGGGATTTTCCAGGAAAGAATACTGGAAAATATTGTAACCTGCTCCTCCCATACTAAGGAAACTGAGGGGAAACCAAAAAGATAAGTGACTGATAACAGATTTTGCAGTGAGTTGGTGACAGAGTCATTGCTTGGTTCAGAGTGTTCTATCTGTGTCTCCATTTTATTTTTTTCCTTTTCTTCCAGTCTCTTCCACTGGCAGGTGCTTCTGCAATAAGAAATCTTAAAAGAGTTTTCTGCGTCATAAATAAGCAGCAATGATAAATAATGACTCTATTGCCAAATCATGATGTCACTGTCCTTAATTTTTTGTTTATAAGTTATTTCCTTTATCATAGTGAAATCTCAGCATTTATCTCCAAGTTAGTTCATTAACCTTCTCAAGCAATCTTCTTATCCCTGCTGATACCTGCAACTTGTGTCAAAAGCTTTCCTTTCCTCTGTGATTGAAATAAAAAACCATATCCCAGAATTTCTCCTGCAACTAATTGTACGGGTCTTCTATTTTCTTATAACCTCACTCACTCACTCACCATTTACCAAGTGCCAAGCACTGTGTTAGGCACCAAGTGTACAAGTAAGTCACCATCTCTGCCCTCAAAGAGCTCACAGTCTATGATCTTTCTCATAAATGGTCATGATAAATAATGGAGTGAAGCACAATGACTGAGAGATGCACAATGTACTAGAGAATGGAGGAAAGCACCTTATCCAGCCCAAGGAACCAGACAGACTTTCTTTTGGAGATGATCCTACATTAAGCCTTACAGAAGAGGCAGGACAAGCCAGATAAAGGGGGACACTGCTGCATTCCAAGCAGAGGGGACAGCTCGGGTCAAGGCACAGAGAACAGAAACAGTATGTTTTATGTAATTTGGAGCCACTAGAGCACAGTGTGGACATGAAGCTGGAGAGTCCCTCCAGGGAGGGAGATTACAGTGCTTTATATGCCACTCTGTAAGCTTTGAATATGCCTTATAGAAAACATGGAGCCAAGGAAGGGTTTTAAAATACAGTGTGAAACTGCCAGGCTTGTGGTTTAGATAGACATTCTGGCTGGTGATGGATCTTTGGGGACAAAAGAGAGGCACAGAGACCAGTCACAGGCTTTTTAGTGGTTCAGAGCAGGATGCAAAGTGAGCAATGGAAGAGGCATCAAGAGGAGGGACTGGATTTAAGAAAATGTAGGCAATAAAACTGGTATGACTTGGTCATGGAACATAGGGGTGAGGGGGTAAGAGCATTTGAGAGTGACTTCTAATTTTCTCACATGGTTCACTGGTGGGATGACAGACAACATCAGGAGACATAACAAGTAATAAGGACCAGAGATACAACACTAACACTAGACCTTAATGTCAATGATGGACTTTGGGTTATAAAGATGTATTAATGCAGGTTTATTGATCATAACAGATGTTCCAATCTGCTGCAGGACGCTAACAGTGGGGAAGGCTGTGCTTATGTGGTGTCAGGGGGTAATGCAAACTCGCTACATTTTTTGCTCACTTTTGCTGTGAACTTAAAAACTGCTCTAAAAAATAAAGTCTACTAAAAAAAAGGTGACCAGAGATGTTGGGAAGATGTTGAGTTCAGTTTAAGACACTTTGAGCATCTCTGCCTGTGGGAGACCATTTAGGTATAAGGCTCAAGTAGACATCTAAGAAGGAAATGGCAACCCACTCCAACATTCTTGCCTGGAGAATCCCATGGACAGAGGAGCCTGGTGGGCTACAGTCCATGGGGTCACAAACAGTTGGACATGACTGAAATGACTTAGCACAGACATCAAAGATAGAGTGACAGACACAGAAGTCTTCAGTATAGAGATACCTCTTAATCTAATTTTTCTTGAAGCACACATAAGTTTGTGAGACAGAGAAGGAAAGAACCGCACTTCAGGCAAAGAAAAGGCATGGAACCATGGGTGTGCACTTCAGGGCTGCCGAGAGAGCACAAGGTTCTGGATCAGCCCTGGAGAGATCACTGGGGGTTCCAGCTGTCCCAGTGTAAGCAGAGCTCTTACAGGTCCCATTTCTTCTTCCTTGCCTTTGGAGTACAGGTGTGCTCACGCTCTGGCTATTCTTGATTGTTGTAAAAACCAGATGGTTAGCATGTTCCTTTAGTCAAGCAGCTGTATGCATCCCCCCGCCCCCTGCGAAAATACTCCATTTGTTCCTCAGAAGAAAACCCAAGTGTGTTCAAAGGCTTGCACAGGTGCACTGAAATCCAAAATCCCACAGCAGTTTTCAAACAAGGCTATGTGTCAAAATGATCTTGGAGCCTTTTTTCAAACCCTTCCATCCTGTCCCTGGCCTACTCTGCCTACCAGGAAATTCTGATGTTGGTGAAAGAGTTATGATGCTGTGGTAACCCAGGCATGTATGTTTTCAAAAACTCCACAGGTTATGTGAAAACTACTGCCTCTAGGAATCCAAACCTGCCTTGTATGGTGCTTCCCAGGTATTACCTGATGATGCTAAAAGCTCTTTTCCATAGTCCAAAGACATCTTTCCAGTAATGGTCAGTGATCTTACCCAGTTAATTTTTCCTCATGGCACTTACCACCAGTTGACATTATATTATGTATCCATTTAGTTGTTTATCAATCATCTCCTCAACTAGCTTGTAAATATCATGAATGAAAGAACTGATCTGGTTTACTCTCGTATTCCTGACACCTAACACAGTGTCTGGAAAGAAGCAGGCATTCAATAAATAAACTTACCATTAAATGAATCCTATTTCACCTGTTAATACCTGTTACTTCACAGGAAAGGTCCCTTAGTTTTGAATGTGATGCTTTTCTTCTGACTTTTCAAATATAAATAAAAACCAAATAGCAAATAGAAATGTATAAAACTGTTTAGAATGCACAAAATCCACCTACCTTAGCATAGTCTAATCTTCCTTTCTCTTGAGCCTAAAATAGAAAAGAGGGGAAAATCAATTAGTTCTTTAAAAGTCACTTAGTATTTCTATAACTTTTCCTTCTCAAATAAGCCAACTTTCTTCCCCCTCTCCACTTCCTCTTCTAGCTCTACATAGTATGTAGTGAAACATACATATGTATGTATGTATATACATATACAGAACTCTCAAACGTATTGAAGAGTTGAAAGATCAGTACGACGAGCACACATATATACTCTAGGTTTGACAGTGGCAGACACCATGACTCCTCATTCCTTCATGCTTCAGCAAACATCTCGTAAGCACAGGACAACTCATACATGATCACTTTCAAATTAAAAAAAAAAAACTAACAATAATGCCATACCATCTGATATACAATCCATATTCACATTTCTCCAGTTGTCCCAAGAATATATTTTATTTTAGCATTGCTTCTCAAACTAGAATTAATCAAGATTCACACATTGCATTTGGCTTTTATCTCTGTTTCGCCTTTTAAATCTAGACTAGCCCTTCCCCATTTTTAAAGAAATGAAAACAAAAATCATTAACTTTTTTCATGGAGATAACTGACTTTTTGAGGAGACCAGGGCAGCTGTTGTATAAAATGTCTTTTATTATTATCACTTCTTCATTGTGTCATTTAACTTGTCCCTGTTTACTTACAAACTGAAAGTTGTATCTGAAGAAGATTGCTTAGCTTTAGGTTAAACATTTTTTGCAAGAATATCTTCTATGGAATATTATACACTTCAGCTGCATCAGTTCAGAAGGCACCAAACGTCAGGCTCTCCTGTATCTCGGTAATGCTATAAATTTGATCACTGGGTTTAAGTGGTGACTATCAGATGGTTTCACTGTAATGACATATTTCCTTCTGTACAATTAGTAAGTGGTCTGTGGGTTCATTTTTTCCCCCACTCCCTTTGGCATAATTTTTAATATGCTGTATTGTGCAAAAGACCCCTACCTCCATCCCACCATCACCAGGGATGAGGAGAGAGAAGAAAGCTGGAGGTGAGGAGACATCCTATATAAGGTCAAATTTTAATATTTTTAGTTATTAAAAAACAATTTGAAATTAAAACATATATTCAAAAGCATTATTTATCAAATCTGAACATGACAGAGACAACCAATGTGTTAGTCTTTGCTGGTAGGTTATCTCATCTTCTGTGGACTTGAGAACAAAACTCCTGCCACCTCTGCACAGAACGAGAGCCCTTCAACTTACAAATAGGTTAGGTCTTGAAACCATTTTGTTTCTGAGTCCAAAATGACACTATACAGATAATGACACTAAATGTGGGCAGATTACTTTCATGAGAGAAAATGAGATCTTTATAACATTAGTTTAAAATCTTTTTGCTTCTTTATAATCTTAAAAAAATTTATCCTAAGAGGCCTAATTTTGTTTTTCTTATTTTCATAAAAAGCAACTTCTAATAAGATACTGCTCATGTATAGCTTTTGACACCATCACAAATGACTTAGTAAAACTGGGACTTGCAAGATTTCAATGAAACAAAAGGCCTCTGCAACCTATGTACTGTAAAAAAGAATTTGTGGTTTTCAATCTGTTCTTCAAAGATGTTTTTGGGATCTAAGATTTTCAGTGAACTAAGAAGGGTTTGAATTTAGCCCTGAGATGTAATATACCAGCAGGAATAAGAGTTGGTTCTTGCAGATACTTTAAAATAAGACTCATTCTTCTCTCTGCTCAGGTATTTTATATCTACTGTCCAGGGACAGACTTGTCTTTTCCCCAAGTTAAAACAATTCTGTTTACACTGAAATCTCTCTCCCAACACTGTAACTTCTGCAGGCGTGGTGTGGAGCCCGAGAACATCTGCATGGTGCATTCTTGACCTAGCCACTCACTTTGATATCATGCAAATATGAACTGGCTTTGATCTCATGAATAATCCATGGCTTGTGACCAAAACTTCAGCAGCAGCATTTCACAATATGCTTAGTCTTCAAGTTCTCAAATTCTCACCTGTCTCTCAAATTCATTTTGGGTTAAGGGATATCTGACATGGAGGCTGATTCTGTGGTCACCAGTTTTCCACCTTTTTCAATTGTTCATCCTTTCCCTTGTCTCTTGCTGGGTTTCTTAGGCAAGGGTTGTCTCTTACATGGGTTTCTCAGGTACAGCACTTTTCCAATGATGCACAAACTGGGAGCCCTACAGAATTATACTGTTAAACAACTCACTTCTGTAATGTATCAGCCATTTCCTCACTACTTTTAGTCGTGTTTCTGTTCAAACTACCTCCTCTTCATTCTAGCACTTTCAACATTCTCATCTTACAGTGTTTAACATAAAGGACATGTGAAAAATGTTGAAAGTGGTATCTGTTGAAAGTTAGAAAGTTGAGTGCCTTTCATATCTTAATGTTGCAGGGTAAAGTGCAGAGAAACTATAATTTACAACAATGGAAGTGGACTTTTCCTTTTGGAGGTACTGAGCCATTTCCCCAATTGTCTCAGGAAAAAAAATCAGTTTCTTCAGATAGTAACGGTGACTATAATGCTATTTACAGACAAAGACATCTAGAGTAGTCTCATCACATACCTTCCTTATAAACTAATCATCTTAGAGAATTCTATTATTTTGAAGTACTTGTGTTTTAATCAGTCACAAGCTATTTTCCTTTTTTTTTTAAAAAAAATTGAAGAGTTGATTTACAATATTATTTTAGTTTCAAGTGTACAGGATTCAACATTTTTATAGAATCACATGCGTGCTAAGTTCCCCCACCTCCATCCTACCAGCTAAGTTGCCTCAGTGGTGTCCAACTCTTTGCAGCCTTATGGACTGTAGCCCGCTGGGCTCTGCTGTTCATGGGATTCTCCAGGCAAGAACACTGGAGTGGGTTGCCATGCCCTCGTCCAGGGGGATCTTCCTGCGGCTCTTGTGTTGCAGGCGGATTCTTTACTGCTGAGCCGCTGGGGAAGCTAACCCCCACTCTTTTTTTTTCTTTTTTAATAGAATCACAGCTATTTTCAAACCTTCTTATTTTATTTTGTATTCCTAGCTTGGTCACCACATTTTACATGGTGGAGATACCCTTTGCTGGGGATGATGGCAAAGAAACACCATGCATGTAAATTCCTATTTGTTTAACGTCAGCTCTTAAATGTTTTGAAAGCTGAGAGACTAGAACCCTACATACAATGACAGCATGACAGCCACAGCCAATACAACTTGAACAAACTGTAACTGTTGATATGCTGCTCACCTGAATGTCCTATTTATTTTGTCACAACAAATGTTCCAGTCTTGTGAAGACCATTTCATCCTTGACTGCTTTAGCTTGTACATAAAAGTATCATTTATTTTACAAAATAAAATACTATAAATAATTAGATCTTTATAGGTATATAATATATATTTCCAGCTGCTATGTGAGTTAATATCCATGTATGCCAGACACACACCTGAAAGTACACTCTGATATAAAATTTTTTTCACAAAAAGCTTTTAGTGCTTATAAAATACAGCAAATTAGAAACAAATGCACATGGTTTAATCCCCTACATAAATAGTATTTCTTATTGAACGTTACCAATTGTTTCTGCTTATAAAACAGTTAATTTGGGAAGGGCCATAGTTTCTGTTTCATCTGATGGTGCTCATTCATTCAATACTTGTCCACTGTGCACCTGATGGGTGTTAGATATTGCTCTGCCACTGTGTCTCCACAAATAAATATCTCTTCCTCTAGGGGGTTGTATAATTTTGTTTTCACATACAATCTCCCTCTAGAACTTAAGCTCCATGAGAATATGGACATTTTCTCTCCTGATCATAATTGTATTCCATGTCTAGATCAGTGCCTATAGATAGGAGATGGTCAGTATCTGGTGAAAGGGTGAATAAATGGATAAATGCTTTTTCTTAATAAGTGCTGGTTATATACTGTTTATTCAGGAAACTTACAGAGCAAAGTTCATATCATTCCTAGTTCTAGGAAAGCTGGGTGTTTAGATTCAGTCAGTATGCAGTTAATGGGGAGTCAATATCTGGTGTCTTACAAATAATTTTTACTCATATTTAACAGTACCGTATTTTGATTTTATTACTCAACTTCTATTTAGAAGTAAGCTGAAGATGGGAACCTATAAAAAATAAATTCAAGAAATTTGTGAAACTCAACAAAAGAAAAAAAGAGAAAAATAATCTACTAAGATTCTCATAGATGCAGCTGTTTAGACTAATTAAGAGTCTCAACCTTGATAACAGTGACGGAGAAGAAAAGAGCCTGAATGGAGGTCACGAGACCTCAGATTTCAAATATGCACCTCCAAACCTCAAGTGGTAAGTAGGCCCTGTCTATGGAGGGAAACTGGTGGCCTAAGCTCTTAACTGTGACCACTTTAAGAGGCACTGTGACTTCCTGGGAAATGGATATGCTGGGAGCCAGAAAATATGGTTTCAAGTCCATAATAGGGTAACGCCTCAAGTAATTTAAGATTTTTACATGGATCTTCATTTTCTTATTTGTAAAATAAGCATACTAGGTCAGACCAGGTATTCCTAAGTATTGGCCTGGCTGTATCAGAATCACCTGGGCAGCCTGTTGAAAATGCAGGTCCTTAATACCCTAGCCCTGAATTCTGAGTCATTTGAGGGTCACTGATGTGGACTATGCCTAACATCCTGCTTCTGTATGCATCAGTGTTTATTTCAAAGGCTAAAAAGAGAACAACTATATAAACTCTGTAAGTCTCAAGGAGAATGGAGTGCTGTAACTTTATCCCCCCCTTTTTTTGACATCTGCCACTTACCATGTATATTTCTAGCAGAGTAAGATATTAAAATAACTTTCTCACTGGGCCCAAAATAGGCTGATATAAAATAAATCCAGACTGTATTTCAATCGCTGGCGATCCTGAACCTCTTCCTGCCACACCGTTCATCTCCAGAAGCCACTGTAAATTCTGCCACGCAGGCCAATTCCCTGAGGGCTTCATTACTTGGGTCTTTAAAAGGGATTCACTCATCCTTTGGCTCCTGTAGGTGTGCTTCTTGTCAATCCAGGTCATAAGAAAAGAAAGTAATTTTTCCCGGTCTTTAGCAGTTCACAAAGAATGTGTGGTTTGAACCTTGTTTTATCTTTAAAAAAAAAAGTGAAAACAGACAAGTTGTGTGCCAGTGCTCATGACATGGAAGGCCTCCTCTGACAGCTACAGTGAGGGCTGCAAAACAACATTCCACACCCGAGCAGACAAAGCCAGCGCTCTGACTGAGAGGATGCACAGAGGGGTTAACTCCAAACATTCATATACCAGCCTCGGCAGACCGAAGGCAGGCAGGTTCCTTGTTGGTAAGTGATGGATGTACAATGTGGTCTCTTACTTTAACAAACAAATGCTTTTTTATAAGCCAGGTAATAAAGAAGGATTGGATGACATAAATGAACTGCTTCCAGTTTCTAACTACTATTATCTGGACTTGAAAACTGGATATGGAAAAACCTTTTTCTAAAAACAGAAAACTAATATTCCACAGCAGGGAGTGCAGATATTGCTAGAGACGGATCACCTCTACTTATCATGCCATTCTTCCCCAATGCTACCAGTTATGTTTTAGAATAACAATTTAAAAAATAAGATTCTCATCTTAAACCGTCGAGAAAAACTTTCTTTTAAAATTTTTTAGTTGAAAGGACATAAAGAACACCCATTTGCTCTCCAACTCGACTGGTTAGTTGCCAATATACTGTCGTCTTTGTTTTCTCTCTAAATGATCATTTGCTCACTATATGGGATTAAGTTATAGACATAACGATGTCTCATCTCTAATATGTCCCTCAGCATTTATCTCTTAAGAACAATATTTTCTCCTACACAATTACAAACCTATGACCACATCTAATAATTTTAACATTTATTATTTAATATAATGTCCATATTCAAAATTTCAAGTCCAACCAATGGAGTCCTTTAGAGGTATGTATATCCCAATCCAAGATCAAATTAAAAATCATACATTCCCTTTGGATGTCACAGATTTTTAATCTCGTCTAATCTACAACAGTCTCCACACCACCACCTTTTCTGTCTTTTAATGTCATTTTAAAAAGGAATCCAGGTTAGTTGTCCTGCAGAATATCCCTTATCCTGGACTTGTTTTCACATGATTAGATTTAGGTGAAGATATTTTTGAAAGACAGCTACATAGATGATGCTGTACACTTCTCCACTACATTAGGAGTCATACAGTATCAGCTATCTTATTATTGGTGAGACTAAGTTTGTTCACTTCTCCCCTTTGTCTTCAATAAGTAATCTGTAAGGGTGCTTTGAGTCCCTGTGACTATTTGGTTCCCTTACTAACTATTCATCCAATTGTTTCAACCAATTATTCACTAATGATTCTTGTTTGAATAAAAGATTACATTGATGGCTGCAAAAATAAAAAAGATAATAATGATATTTTAAAGGTCTGCTTTGGTACTGCCAGAAATATCACTGACTCCTTTAGAGAAAAGGAATTTCAGGTCTTACTGAAAGAAATTCTCTTTGCATTTGCATTGGTATGAAGATGTATCATTTAGTATGTATATATAAGATTTATTGGTGGACAGAGGAAGGGAAGAAGGATATCTCATCCAAGAATGGTTTGGGTACAGTGTATGAGGATTTTAAAAGGTAACAAATCAGACATCTACTAGATCTGTCAGCCCCCACATTGAAGCAGCCAGCTAGCTGAGTTTGGTTTGGGAGGGGAAGCAATCCTTGCTGGGCTCTCCAGTTATGGAGCTGGAAAGGTGTCAGAATATAAAAGAACAGGGCAGCCCTTCTCTTTGCTATCTTGACCATTCTTACCTAATTTGAATAATAAGAAAGCACAAAAAGCATCTGCAAGGAAGTGAACACCCTTCAGAACTGGACTGCACAGGTACCTGATTTTACCATCTCTCTCCAGGGAAAGCTATTTTTTGGAGGCAAATGTGAATGTCCATGGAATTAACTTTCTTGTATTCTCTTTCTTTGGTTCAGTGTAAGAGGAAGAAATACACAGATGAGGAAGGCTATGGTACCCCATTAGGGCTTCCCAGGTGGTGCTAGTTAAAGAACCTGCTTGCCAATGCAGATAGATGTAACAGACGCAGGTTGACATAACAGACTCAGGTTGACCTAACAGATACAGGTTTGATTCCTGGGTTGGGAAGATCCTCTGGAGGAGGAAATAGCAACCCACTCCAGTATTCTTTCCTGGAGAATCCCATGGACAGAGAATTGTCATAAGCTACAGTCTGCAGGGTTGCAAAGAGTCAGACCCGATTGAAGTGACATAACACATGGTACCCCATTAAAACAGAGCAGAGGCTTTTATTACCTACATGATAAATCTCTCTCTGTTCAGAAGTCCTGTTATCGCTTTTAAGCCATTTTTCTTACCATACTTCTCTTGGAATCCAGAAGAGATATGAAATATAAAATTACAGTTTGACTAAGAAAAAAAAATCTACCTGGATCTCAGAATGGCCATGAGCAAGGAAATGAAGCTGACAGAACTGAGTTGCTTCCTCCAGTAGCTATGTCCCAAGGTGATGGCCAGGTCCTAGGGTGATGGTCACCAACCCTGATGGTGTACTCCAAGCTCACCGTGTCAAAAACCAAACTTATACCAATGTTCCCACTTCACTTTCCTATTTTTATTAACAGTACAATTCTTCCTGTTATCCAAGTTCTATATCCTGGTTTTGGCCTCTGACCACCCCTCACTAGTATACATCTGCCAGCTTTTGCCTGTCATATCAGTTTTCAGGTCCAATACATTTCCTCTCTAAAGTGAATTTTATAACTAACCTCCTTACTTTTCCATTCTCATTGCCAACACTCTGATTAGGACTTTTCCCCTGCACTTATCAACAGATTCCCCACAACTCTGACTAAAGTATCTATGGTATCTTTCTGCTCTTCTGATTCTATATAATGTAGTTAGATACACCTCTCTAAAACACATTTCAAACCTTGACATTACCTGGCTCAAAAACTTTGTTTCTGCTCCATGACTTCTGAATCAAGTTCATTTTCTACAAACATCCACAAGTCTTATTTTTTCAACTGGGACAAAATTCATATCTTGAAAAATTCACCATTTTACTCAATGACATTTAGTACATTCACAATGTTGTGCAACCATCACCACTATCCAGCCCCAGAACATTTTTGTCATGCTGGAATACGTATCAATACTTCATTCCTTTTAATGGCTAGATAATAATCCATTGCATGGATACATCATCCATTCATCATTTGATGGGCACTGAGTCATTTCCATTTTTTGGCTATTGCTATACATGTTTTTATTTCAACCAGAGTCTTTAAGTATAGTCATTATGTACTATTTTGGCAATTCATCTGTCTCTATACTGCCCTAAGTTTTTTGTCTTCCATCCAAATTATAATTTTTTTTTTCCCTTTGAATACATTGCACACTTGCCCATCTGCAACTGTTCTTCATGGCTTCTGTTGTGTAGGAAACCCTCACTCCCATCTTCATTGTTAAGCTCTTCTTCAAGGACTATCTCAGATATCACTTATTTTACAAACCCTTTCTTGACATTTTCAACCAGATTCAAACTCTCTTTCCTCTGAGCTGCCCAAATGGCATCAATTACAGTATTCCTTATATTTGTGTTTCTCTTAACAAGGCCACAGACAACCTTCAGACAACTTACTGCTGTATCTCCTATATTCAAGCACTTTGTTTCCTTAAGTGCATCAGAAAACCTTAAGAAGTATTTTAATTAAGGAGACAATTAGAGCCATTTCATAGTCTTTGTGGTCTCCTTTCAAATGCCTATAGTCTACATGGTTGAGGATGTTGTCAGTATTATTCCTTTTGAAACTACTAAAAAATAACATAAATAATTCGAAAAATACCATATGGCATTAATGAGGACTCTATGAATGTGTACCTTCTCTTTTGTTTAAGAATATACATATGTTTTGTTTGTGCACACCAGCCTTTTCTAGCAATTTTCTTTTGAATGTTTTATTTTTTGAATAAAAAGTAAAAGTAGGATAGCTAGGGACAAGTGAGTTATAGTTTAGCACTGGTAGTATGATTTCACTTAAGGTATTTTGTGGATGGCTATGAAAGTGTCAGAATGTCACAGGCTTAAGTGACATTTCAGTACTTTCAGACAGAGCCAAGAAAAAAATTATCATAATTCTTATTTCTTATTGTAATGGCAGCAGGAAACTAGAAGGATCATTAAAAATAAAGCGTGCTGACCTGCAATAGCCCCTGGACTCCCTGAGAGAGTCAGAGGTCTATGGTTCTCTGAAAGATTCTAACTTACTTTTATTAGGAATCAAAATGATAGCTGAGTAATGACTTCACTTCCTTAGGGTGAATCACCCATTCACTATCAGTATTTCTACCTGATCATTATTTTTCAGCAGCTACAAATTTAAATTTAAAATTAAGGTAGGGAGGGATCTGTAGAATTTAGTATGGAGACACTGCTCAACAAATATCTTTCAGCTGTTTCTGATCTGGTTTGGGGCTCTAAACTGCCTCTTACAGAAGTGCATAGTGTGTGTACCATGGGTGCAATGGAAGAGTGCCATCCAATCTTAAGACTTGGGGAGGAGGGGGAAGTTGGACAGAGTAGCAGGATCTTATACGAAAAATTCCAGAGGTGCTCTGCTTCTTGGCTTTGCAGTGATGTTAAATGGGCACTAAGGGTATGTAATCCCCTCTTCCCTTCCTCGTCTAGTCATTAATTCTCACTCTCCCTAAGCAGGAAATTGAAAAGGTAGATGGGGCTCAAACCTACCTGAGCAGAGCAGGGTAATAATTTTAGATGTGACAATAAGAAATCGTAATTGTCTTTCATCACTGGGAGCAAGATGTTTCTATTTCTCAAAGGTGTCAAAGGTAGTATTTAGCTTTTAATACAGATAAATATTTTTTCTTACAATGCATCTCTTAAGAGATTTTTTTAAAAAAAAGAAATTTCTTAGATTTATTTGAGAGCTGAAAGGGACCTTAGAAATGATCTAGTTCAATGCCATCATTTTACAAAAAAAATAATAAAAAAGATGTTAAAGAAAGTGATTAAGGTAAACATATGCTAGCAGAGCCCAAACCAGAATCTAGGTCTCCCAAATCCTGGTCCTCTATGGACCATTTCTGTTAATACCACCTTGACTATTTCTATTTGATAAAACAAGCTGCCACCAGTTTTGTCCCCAGAAGACTACACCACACACTTTTTTTGACAAATACCAATGGATGCCTGGGGCTTCCCAGGTGGCACTAGTGGTAAAGAACCTGCCTGCCAATGCAGGAGACATAAGAGACACAGGTTTGATCCCTGGGTCTGGAAGATCCCTTGGAGGAGGGCATGGCAACCCACTCCAGTATTCTTGCCTGGAGAATCCTATAGACAGAGGAGTCTGGAGGGCTACAGTCCATAGGGTCCACAAAGAGTTGGACACGATTGAAGCGACTTAGCAAACACACACAATTGGATGACTACTCCAAGTGAGTCATTATGCAAGTACCATTGGTAATTCAAAAGTAAATTCACTATTATCCTCAAGAATCTTACAATAAAATTCAAAACCTGGGGGAAAAAAGTATCATAAAAATGCAGAGGAGAAAAATATCACAGGAAGTTGGAAAGAGAGCACTAGAAGTAATTTCAGGATTAATAAGCAGCCTCCTTGAGATTGAGGATAGAATGTCCCTCTCAAGTGTTATGCAAATTGTGTTCCCTAACTCTGACTAGGGGATATGCACAGAACAAGATCATTATTGTAGAGAGCTGTATATAAACATGAATATAATTTAGAAAATTAAAATAAACTCAAGTAAGGAGTTTTTTAACCTGAAGAATGTTGCTCCCTGCATGACAGAAACTAACTTCTTACATTTCTTATTTGCTTCCGATGAACTCATCTTTTTTCCTTCTGTGACCCTGTTCATGACTCAGACATGTAGATATAAGAAGGGCTTAAAGGCCATGAGGTGAGGAATAAACTGCTCGTTTTTCCTGAAGGATGAAGATTTAGAGATGATCACAGGAGACCTAGATTGATGGACATAACCCTGTTTGCTCATGGGTTTCATCTCAGCAGAGTTTACTGACCACTGGACAAGATCTAGTTAATTTACGAGAGTTAATGCCTAGATGGTGGTTTAGTTGCTAAGTTGTGTCTGACTCTTGCAACCTCACAGACTGCAGCCTGCCAGGCACCTCTGTCCATGGGATTCTCCAGGCGAGAATACTGGAGTGGGTTGCCATTTCCTTCTCCAGAGGATCTTCCTGACCCAGAAATCGAACCCACGTCTCCTGCATTGCAGGAAGATTCTTTACCAACTGAGCTATGAGGGAAGTTGCCTGAGTTAATGCCTACGGCATAGGCTATTTGGAAAGGATATCCTTTTGAACTGAAAATCAAGTTGAAGACTATGATTTGGGGATATTTCACCAGCTGTTTAGGAAATCCTGGACTCTCATGTAGTCTATATTTACAACTTTGTAAGCTTGCAAAGAAACTAAGAGTTAAATATGTCCCTTTTCTGTGAAGCTTCTTTAAAATTCTGATCTGTGTTAGTCATATATATATTACATATGTATATATGTGAATAGCCAACTGAGACTTCATAGCTTTCATTTAACATATTTAGCTGGATCTTTTCAACCAAAGTATATAAATCTGCAATGTATTCTAATGTAACCCAATTAGAGTTACTAACGCCATCTGTATATATATATTTTTGGTTCAGTTGTCAAAAAGCACACAAATACAATCCTTGTAATACAATATTCAATAGTTGTATAATGTTTCATTGTACTATACTTCATTTAACTTTTTTCTATTTTCAAGTGGATCAATTTTCATTTTCTTCCTTTTATAATTAATATCTTACTACATATTTTAATATATAAATCTTTGCCCACATCTCTGATATTTTTCCTGGGATACATTATTAGAAGTGCACTTATTATAGCAAAGTATATAAAATTTTAAACTAAAGGTTTAAAAATAAAAACAAACATATGTATAGTAATTAAAGACTCGAATAGCACAAGCCTTCTAACAAAATATCCTAGCACTCTTCAGACCTTGTCTGTCTCATTTTCCTCTCTTTGGCTATTTCTTCTATCTTCAAGTACTGTTCTTTCTTGATTTTTAAATTTTCAGTTCACTTCAACCGCTCAGTCATGTCCGACTCTTTGCGATCCCATGAACCACAGCATGCCTGGCCTCCCTGTCCATTACCAACTCCCGGAGTTTACCCAAACTCATGTCCATTGAGTCGGTGATGCTATCCAACCATCTCATCCTCTGTTGACCCCTTCTCCTCCTGCCCTCAATCTTTCCCAGCATCAGGGTCTTTTCAAATGAGTCAGCTCTTTGCATCAGGTGGCCAAAGTATTGGAGTTTCAGCTTCAATATCAGCCCTTTCAATGAACACCCAGGACTGATCTCCTTTAGGATGGATTGGTTGGATCTCCTTGCAGTCCAAGGGACTTTATAGTCCAACTCTTACACCTATACATGACTACTGGAAAATTTTAGACATTATCTATTGATCCTATTATGATAACAGGAATAATTACATTTCTTACATGACCAAACACATTCCTTTCCCTTACCCTCTCCTCAGTGATTGTATTTTTTGGTTTAAATTAGTATTTGGTATTCACATTTTTATGCTATATAAATATTATTCTCTAAGCCATGTAAAGTATTATGATTACATTTCCGTTCTTACACATTAAAATTTCTTCACTATAGCTAATTTGTACACTATATGCAGAGTACATCATGAGAAACGCTGGGCTGGAGGAAGCACAAGCTGGAATCAAGATTGCCGGGAGAAATAGCAATAATCTCAGATATGCAGATGATAACACCCTTATGGCTGAAAGTGAAGAGGAACTAAAGAGCCTCTTGATGAAAGTGAAAGAGGAGAGTGAAAAGTTGGCTTAAAGCTCAACATTCAGAAAACTAAGATCATGGCATCTGGTCCCATCACTTCATGGCAAATAGATGGGGAAACAGTGGAAACAGTGAGAGACTTTATTTTTGGGGGGGCTAAAATCACTGGAGATGGTGATTGCAGCCATGAAATTAAAAGACGCTTACTCCTTGGAAGGAAGGTTATGACCAACATATTAAAAAGCAGAGACATTACTTTGCCAACAAAATTCCGTCTAGCCAAGGCTGTGGTTTTTCCAGTAGTCATGTGTGGATGTGAGGGTTGGACTATAAAGAAAGCTGAGCACTGAAGAATTGATGCTTTTGAACTGTGGTGTTGGAGAAGACTCTTGAGAGTCCCTTGGACTGCAAGGAGATCCAACCAGTCCATCCTAAAGGAGATCAGTCCTGGGTGTTCATTGGAAGGTCTGATGTTGAAGCTGAAACTCCAATACTTTGGCCACCTGATGCAACTATTCCTGTCATTAATAGTTTCTAATTTCTCAATATGGCCAAGCACATCAGGGGATCATCAGTTCCATGTTTGCCTTAGAGATATTTCTTCTGGAGATCTCTGTCTTCTTGTTCCAGTCTGGCTTGGATGCAGAGCCATCAGCCAAGGACTTGCTTGGATGAGAGATAGTGTACACGTTACTGTGTTTAAGGATATGGGTGCTGTAGTCAGGCTGCCTGAGTTTGCATACTGGCTCCATCACTTGCCAGTGCTGTGTGACTGTGCTCAAGTTAATCTCTCTTTGTCTCAGGTTTCTCATTAGAACAGTGGGTGGCACACAGTAAGTGCTCTTATTGCTGGCATTCTTGTTGTTTATTATTCTTCCTTTCACAGTGTCCTGGGAATTCCTATCACTTTACACCCACAGCTGATGCCCTAGTTCCTCAACTCCATGCCTTTTTCTTTCTTGGTTACTCCCTTGATAGAATATATAACCAGTTCCCTAAAAAAAATATGCTTAGGAGGTTTTTTGAAATGCTGTTTTAAGTTGTCTTTATTTAATGTCACATTTGCTAGTACGACTGGCATAAAATTCTAAGTTGGAAACAATTTCTCTTTGAATGTTGAAGTTATTACTTCATTGCCTTGAAGCTTTCAGTGTCACCACTAAGACGATACTAATTCTTGATCCTTTGTACACTGGTATTTCTTTTTCTTTCTGGAAGTATTAGGATCTCTTCTTTATCCCCACTGTTTCACAACTTGATAATTATAGTACTTGGTGTGGGTCTTTTAAAATTCATAATTTAGAATACCATTTCAATTTGGAGACACCTTCAGGTCCCTCAATTCTTAGAATTTTTCTTTTCTTTAATTCTTTGTTAATTTTTTCATCTCCATTTTCAGTTTTCTCTTTCTGGGACTCACAATAGTTGCAAGATCTTTCAATTGGTCTTCTAATTTTCTTATCTTTTCTATTTTTCTATTGTCTTTTTAGTCTGTTTTCTGGGGATTTTCTTATTTATTTATTCTATTCTTCTGATTTTTTTAAAAAAATCTATTTTCATATTTTTATACTTTATAATTCTGATTTCTTATTTTTGAATTGTCCCATTTTACATATCACCTGTTCCTTTTATTTTAAATGATTTTATTTATTTCTTTATTTTTGGCTATGCTGGGTCTTCTTCATTGCTGTGAAGGCTTTTCTCTAGTTGCAGCAAGCGGGGGCTACTCTCAAGCTGCTGCACATGGGCTTCTCATTGCAGTGGCTTCTCTTGTTGTGGAGCACAGGCTCTAGGGCACATGGGCTTCAGTAGTTGTGGCATGTGGGCTCAGCAGTTGCAGTTCCCAGGCTCCAGAGCACAGGCTCATAGTTGTGGCCCCTGGGCTTAGTTGGTCTGTGGCATGTGAGATCTTCCTGGATCAGGGATTGAACCTGTGTCTCCTGCACTGGCAGCCAGATTCTTTACCACTGAGCCACCAGGGAAGCCCATCATATCACTTGCTCTTATTTCATGGATTTATTCTCTTATCTCACTGAATATGTTGATTACAGTACATTTGAAAAAAATTTTTTTTCCCTTGCACTGAGCCACCAGGGAAGCCCATCATATCACTTGCTCTTATTTCATGGATTTATTATCTTATCTCACTGAATATGTTGATTACAGTACATTTGAAAAAAATTTTTTTTCCCTTGCACTGTCTCTGTTTCCTTTTTTTTTTTTTTTTAAATCAGTTAGCTTTTGACTCATTCTTTCATGGCAGAGTCTGCTCTGAAATGCTCAGGGGTCCTTTATTAGCTATTCTAATTCAGTTGGATATTTCTGTACCCTTGGACACTCTGGGGCTTGTCAACTGTTGGACCTCACTGTAACGCAGCTGGTCAGGGACATAGCATGTTTACTGAAGGAGCCCCAAATGTCCACATCTGCAGGGCTTTTCCTCTGAGTTTGACAGTTTCCCCAGAAAGTAATCCTCTCGTTTTCTACCTGGTGAATATGAGGAATTTTAAGCTGGCTGTTGGCATTTTGAGATCTATTATGGAGGAGGGGTGGGAGAGGGAAAATCTTATTTTTCCGAAAGCAGGTATCTCTGCTCTCTCTGCTTTAAGTATGTTATCTACCTCCGCCTCAACGGTGCCTGGTTCCCCAGGTTGTATCTCAGACTAACCCAATCACTCAGAACCATCAAGTTAAATAAATTCCACGATGCTCTGGATAAAAGGCCAAGAACTTTTTGTACCAGAGTTTCTGTATTAAAAAAAAATCCAAAAAAGTTTCCTCTCATCTTCTATACCTTCTCTCTCCCACAAAAAAGTAGAAAATTCACCCAATTCAAGTCTCTTAACTCCTCCTACTTAACTATACTTTTTTTTTTCTTTCTTCTTTGATAATGCCTCAGAACTTAAGTATTCAGGGTCCAAGTTTGTTTTAAAATAACCCAATGAGCTGACAGACGGAGCTCCTGGAATTCTGCAGCTTGTGCTAGAGTCTACAGATGGGAAATTGCCGTCAGTTAAAGGGTGGTGCTATTACCATAGCCCAATTTTTGAAAGCCTTTAGGAAAAAAAAATCATCTGAGTTAATTAGCATTCACTACAGGCACTAATTTTGTATTACAGTATTCTATGAACTTAAATAACAAGAAAATACAGTACTGTAGTCTCTAACTTTTAACTAACATTTAACTCTCAAAAATTGTATATTATAAAGTAAGAATTTTACCTGTTACATGAATAAGCTCTTATATGACTGATCTATATGCTCTATATGACTATTGCTCTTAGATCATCATAAAATATGAGTTACGTTTTAATATTAACTAAATACTATTGGCATCTAACGTCAGAGCAATTTCATTTTACCTCTCCGATCTGCTTTATCCACAAATCTCTTCCAAGAAGCTCCTGGTGTAAGACTACAGGAGCTGAGTTTAGATTAAAAGCCAAGGAGTCACTGGTCTTTTCTTTAATAAAAGGCTGGAGATCAGAATTTATCTAGAAAGAGTAGCCAAAGACTTAAATCAGTAAATGCATATACATTGGCATGTTTCAATCAGAAAGCACCAGTTACAGAGTGAAAAATAAAGCTTAAGGAATAGTTTTTAGATGTACTGTAATAAGCAAAAGAACAGCTCATATGATTAACAATAATCTTAAAAAAATTTCACAATAGTTTTTCCCTAACATATTCCTTTTTATTTAAATTTATTTTCCTTTTTAAGTTTAAGCTAAGGATTTAGAAATTATATTTATTTTATAAATATAATTGCTTAATAAACTAATCAATGATTTAATAAAGTACATAAAAACTCATCTGGAAATATTACATATTTCCCCCTTCTTATGAGCTATTTAAGCAGCATCTAAGAAATACATACTAAATGGAATTAAAAATAACATACACATAGACGTAACAATATAACAGCTAATCTTGAGACATTTTAAAAAATTTTATTTTTAACTGGAGGATAACTGCTTTACAGTGTGTAGTTTCTGCTGCACAATGTGAATCGGGCACAAATATACATATATCTCCTCTGTCTTCAACCTCCCTCCCTTAAGACATTTTATATTTCAGTTATTGGAATTAAAGCTTTCAATTTTACTCCATATATTTCTAAATTTCATTAACTTTCCACAATATTTTTTACATAGGAACTAAATGGAAACTGTAACAAAACTCCAAATATTCTTGCATTTTGTTACTAGCAACATTACATGTTATTTAATAATGTGTAAGAATTCTTTCAAGAACCCTTTCAGGTGGTAAGAAAAGACAAACATCACAAATATGGCTGAAGTAAGCTGTAGCTTTCTATCAAAATTATGCTGCTGCTAAGTCGCGTCAGTCGTGTCCGACTCTGTGCAACCCCATAGACGGCAGCCCACCAGGCTCCCCCGTCCCTGGGATTCTCCAGGCAAGAGTACTGGAGTGGGTTGCCATTTCCTTCTCCAGGGCATGAAAGTGAAAAGTGAAAGTGGAGTCGCTCAGTCGTGTCCAACTCAGTGACCCCATGGACTGCAGCCCGCCAGGCTCCTCTGTTCATGGGATTTTCCAGGCAAGAGTACTGGAGTGGGGTGCCATTGCCTTCTCCATGCAGTACTCACTAATCATACTGTTTATATTACATAACAATCACCATGAACAATAGATTTTATGTTATCAATAAACAGTTTCTGATATATAAAAGTAGTTTATTAAATGGTAAAAGGTTTCTTGTGTATCATTTTAGCTATTTAAATACTGAAAAAACAGAAAGGGTGTGCAAATACCTTATGACTCATAGCCATGTGTTTCCCATACTGAAATGCCATATCCTGAACCTCAGCATCATGCTTTGCTAATTCCATTGCAGCTTGGCAGCTCTTTGCTAGTAAGGCACCATGGGAGAGAAAAGTCTGCTCCTTCCAAGTCGATATTCCAATATCATCTGTGATACGATTTTCCTAAAAAATGCAATAAAAGCCAAGATTAAAAAGATTTTAGGAGTAATTTAATTGTTTCAGTTTTTGAAGAACAAGTGTTAAGAAATGAACTATTGGGACTTCCCTAGTGATCCAGTGGCTAGGACTCTGTACTCCCAATGCAGGGGACCAAGGTTTGATCAATGGTCAGGGAAATAGATCACACATGCCCCAGCCAAGAGTTTTCAGGTTGCAACTAAGGATCCTATGAGCCGCAACTAAGACCCGGCACAGTCAAATAATGTCAATGTTAAAATGTCAAGGACATAATGAAGGAACTGCATTCTCTTATAACCAGGTAGACAGAAAAATCAGAGAAGAGGCAATCCATTATTATAATGGAGTATGAGTAAATCATACTATTCAACAAAGTTTATTCCCATAAGAAAAAAAAGGTACAAGGGAAGATATAACTGTAGTTTATTTAATTTCATCTTTTTACATTACAAAAATTACAGTAGTGTCTTTAAGTAAGCATACACAAACCTACTGACTCTAGACCAGTGATGTCAAATAAAAATAAAATGTATACCTCATATGCAATTAAAAATTTGCTAGTAGCTACATTAAAAAAGTGAAAGGAAACAGGTGGCATTAATCTTAATGACATATTTTATCTCCTAATATATCAAAAATATTACTAAAACATAGAATCAATATTAATAATCACATACAATCATACATAATCATAATTACTTTAAAATATTTTATATATTTTTTTATACTAAGTTTTCAAAATCAGTGTTTTTTTTCCACTTATAGCATTTCACCAGTGACATTTCGAGTACTGAACAGGTACGAGGAGTTGGTGGCTATCCTAGTGGACAGCTCTACTTTAGGCAGTGAGCTCCCTGACGAAAAGAATGATGAAGCCAAATGTAGAACAAAGCTCATTTCACAGTGTTTCTTTGAAACCTCAAACTAACTAGAAAGCATCCATTAATCCAGAAAGATTAATGAACCTAAACACTTTACTTCCTGCCGCCCACACCGCAATCCTTCTTCCACCATTATGTGGTGACAAAATAAAAAACAGTAAGAAAACTTAAACAGAGAGGTCATTAAGAAAGACCTCAGATTTAGCCCCACCTCTTTCACTATGCTGAAGGGAATCTTCAACCCACTGGTGAGATCCAATTCTCAATTTTATATGCTTTTAAACAAAAAGAGAGTTCCACTTATAGCAACAGTTACAAATATGCAACCTATGTAATAATCAAAAAAGCCACACAGGGAGAAACAGTACATAGACTGCTTCATAAAACATTACAGATAAATAACAGCATTTAACTTTAGAAATTTGAGAGTGGATTTTAAAATGTGCAAAGTTAATGTATCATATTAATAAGCCTAGATAAAAACCATATTATCTCTCCAGATATACTAAAGATGAATTTGACAAAATTCTATTCTTGATGGGAAAAAAAAGCACTTACTAAAATAAGATATGTATTTTTTAATGTATATACTGCAATCCTATTTCAAATCCATAAACGAAGTTAGCGTGTAGAAAATTTAAATGAAACAGTACAGTAAAAATAGCAGAGAACCATAAATCTAAAAAGGCAGCATATCTAAAGCATGAGAATTCATTAAAGCTTCATCTTTGGGTTTTGATTGACACTTGATGGTTGCAAATTTTGAAACAAACTTTGATATCACAATGACTATTCTGAAGAGATTTCAGCACCAGCACTAAGATTTGTATGTTCAGTTGGTTTGCAATTGACTTATTAGCCATTTACACAGTGTATAGTACAGATTCGTCACAGGACAGATCACAGTGTTAAAGGAAAGAAGAACCTTCCTGTAATTAGAAAGGATCTCCTAAATTGCACACAGCTTACGACATCCAATGTACAAGAGCATAAAAACCATCATAAAATTGTGATTCCAAGAAAGATAGTTTTGGTCAGGAAAATAACCTAAGATTCTATTTCCCATTTTAATTACCAAAATCTCTAACAATGACAAAACTGTCACATAGGACAGAAAGTATACAGTGCTGGGAAATATAATGTGATTCAGCACTGATTCTTTTTGTCATTTAACACAGACATCACGTTAATATTAGACCAAAGCACAAAACGTTTAGTGCATAAACCAGTTTCTCTTTTAAGACCTAGCATTTTTATCACAGTCTTTTATCTTACTTTGGACCACTTGTACTCAGTACTCTATCCTACTATAGACTGTTTAACTTAGTCAACAGAATCAAAAGTAATTTCTGGTGAGATTTATGGGGGACATAAACATTTATATCATTAAAGTGTCTGCATAACCAAAAGTACAATAATAAAAATGAAAATGCCTCCTGTTTCTTTTAGAAAAATAGTATTTCATAAGCTTGCTGCATTTTTATTGCCTTTACTATTGCAAGACAATGAATAGTGGATAGAAAAAACGAACTATATACTTGAATTATGATAGCTTAATCCATCACAAATTAATCTAAAAATGAAGCTTTTAGGGGCTTCCCTGGTGGTCCAGTGGCTAAGACTCTCTGCTCCCAAGGCAGGGGGCCCTGGTCTGATCCCTGGTCAGGGAACTCGGTCCCAAATGCTGCACTAAGAATTTGCACGCTGCAACTAAAGATCCCAAGTGCTGCAACTAAGACCCAGGACAGCCAAATAAATAAATAAATGAAGTTTCTACAGAAACAGGAACTATTTTTTGAAAGATTTATTTATTTATTAATTTTTTTTTGGCTGTGGTGGGTCTTTGTTATTGCACAAGGACTTTCGCTAGTTGCAGGGAGCAGGGGCTACCTTTAATTGCTGTGGGCAGGCTTCTCATTGTGGTGGCTTCTCTGTTCTTATGGAGCAAAGGCTCTAGGGTGTATGAGCTTCAGTAGTTGCAGCGAGTAGGCTCCAGAGCACAAGCTCAGTACTAGTGGCTCATGGGCTTAGTTGCTCCACGGTGTGTGGGATCTTCCTGGACCAGGGATTGAACCAGGTTCCCTCACTTTGCAACATGGATTCTTAACCACTGGACCACCAGTGGTTAGGGAAGCCTAACCTAACCACTGGGCTTCCAGGGAAGCCCAGGAACTATCTTAATAAGGGGAAAAAAATGCCCTCATTCCAGATGTGTATTTCTTTAATATGACAAGTGTGTGTGTGTGCATGTGCATGCATACATATGATCACCCAAAAGTTAGCAAACACTTTATGGGGAAACATATGACCCTTTCTTCCTAAAATCAGGAACAGGACAGAGGTGAACATAATACCATGGCTATTTAACAATGTAATAGAAGTGGTGAAAAAAGGATAGATGTATAAAAATTAGAAATGAAGGGTTTATCACTATTTGAAGATAATATAACTGCATACTGGGGAAAACCAAGAGACTCAACTGAAAAAAGATAATTCAGTAAGGTAGCAGACATTAAATCATAAAACCTCAGTGATTTTAAAAATGTGCACCTTTAGACAGATAAACAATGAAACAAAATAGGAAGTCCAGGAATCAAACTACACACAGGAATTTAATATATTTCAGGGAAAAGTTGGACTTTTTAGTAAATGGCGCTGGAATAACTGAACCTTCTGGGAAAAACATTAACACTGATCTGCATTTCACACAATTTATCAGGATAAACTCCACATAGTCAAAAGAAAAACAAAAGAACCACAGACAGTAATTGAAGACAAAAGACAATAAGGAAAAGTATTGGATTGGCCAAAAAAGGTCATTTGGGTTTTCCCATAACATCTTAACAAGAAAACCCGAACAACTTTTTTGGCCAACCAAATATTTGCATTTCCTATCACAGATGAATGACAAATTTCCCTATGGTTGGCTAATCATGGTCCCCCACAAAGACAGCCACATTCTAATCCCTGGAGTCTGTGAATGTCACCTTACATGGTAAAGAGGACTCTGCAGTTCTGATTAAATTCAGGATCTTCAGTTCAGTTCGGTTCAGTTGCTCATTCGTGTCTGGCTCTTTGCAACCTTATGGACTGCAGCATGCCAGGCTTCACTGTCTATCACCAACTCCCAGAGATGGAGGAATTATCCCATAACTGGATGAACCTAATGCAGTCAAAAGAATCCTCATAAAAGGGAGGTAGCAAGGGTCAAAAATGGAGTATGAAGCCACAAACCAAAAAGTGAAAGTGGACACTAGAAAGGGAAAGGAAAGGGATTCTCCCCTAGAGCCTCCAGAAGGAACGCAACCCTGACAACATCTTGATTTGGGGGCTTCTGATCAAAAACACCCACACTTTCCATCTCCTTAAGGCTTCACTCAGTGTTGGTGAGGCTGTAAAGAAACAGATCTATCAAATATGACTGATAGAAGTGGAAACTGGATAGAAATTTTGTAATTTCTTTCACAATTACAAATGTATTTGCCTTGTGACCTGTCAGTCCTACTTCCAAGAATTAATCCTTCATATAAGCCCCCACACTTGTGAAATTAAATACATACAAGGTTATGGTCTAATGTTCATCCAGCTGCCTGGGTGATTCTTTTAAAACATAAGCCAGACAGAAGCATACTGGCATTTGTGCTGTTTTTCAAATACTCCAGGCCTGTTCCTCCTCAGGCCTCTGTACTTGCCTCTGTACTTGCTCTGTACTTCTGTCACTTACTCTCCCTAGATATTTACACAGCTCAATTCCTCATTGCTTCTGGATCTGTAATCAAATTTCAATTCCACATCCCTTACTTATCATTTCCTGACTCTCCACTTTATGTTAAATATTTTTCCTTGATATTGCTGGACCCTGGACTAGTTATTTGTTTAATGGCTTATCACCTGTCCTCATCACTAGAAGGTCTGCTCCATGAAAGCAAGGACTTCATTTTCCCCCTCTGTTGAATCATCAGCACTCAAAAGAGTGCATTAGGTGTACAATAATATTGGCTGAATCCTTTTCTTTTGGTTATCTTTCTCTTTCCTTCTTCCCACCTTCCCTTATCCTTCCTATATTGAACATAATAAAGAATTAAAATAATTCTCCCTGAGTGCCTTCTTACCACCCACAGAATCAAGATAAGCTCCACAGCACAGGATTCAAGGCAATGGTATCAGGCAATACTTCTGGCTCCTTCTCCTACCCCAAATAGCTCCTTTGAGGCTGGCATTTTGGCAACACAGGACAATTTGCTGTTTCTTGAGTAAAATATGCATTTTAACACTTGCATGAATTAAAAAATACTATTTCTTTCAAAATGAATATCATCTCCCATTCCATGCCCAGTAAATAGAACATCTCCAGTTCAAATATCACTTCTTTAAGAAGCATTTGCAAATACCCCCAACATATACTTCCCGCTTTAAACTAACATAACCTTATGCATTATTTCAAAACAGTTCTTAATTCTCTATGAATTGTATGCCTGTTTATTTGCTTGTTTCCTTAAGGACTGGATATGGTGTTAGTCACCTTCACATTTTTAATCATTTAGGCCATATTTAACTTTCAACAAATGCTTGTTAAATGAACAGAAATGTGTTTATCTGTTACATTAAGTAATTGTGTGTTCTTTTAAACAATTTAAAAGTTAACGAGCAGATACATCTATTCAATGGAATGCTACTGTGCAAGAAAGAGAAGGAAGTGCTGACACCCGCTACATCATGGATGAACCTCAAAAGCACAACGCTCAGTGAGAGAAACTATCCATGAGACCACATACTGTATGATTCTATTCTTATGAAATGGAGATTAGTGGTTGCCTGGTTTGGGGTGGGAACTGTAAATGGCCATGAGGGAGCTAATGGGGTGTGTGTGTGAAAAGTTCTAAAATTGATTTATGGTGATTATTGTATCACTTGATAAAGTTACTAAAAATTACTAGCTGTCATTTTGAAATGGGTTAAACTTTTTTCTTGGGCTCCAAAATCACTGAAGATGGTGACTGCAGCCATGAAATTTAAAGATGATTGCTCCTTGGAAGAAAAGCTATGACAAACATACTGACAGCATATTAAAAAGCAGAGACATCACTCTGCTGACATATATAGTCAAAATATGTCAAAGTTATAGTAGTCTGTATAGTCAAAGCTATGGTTTTTCCAGCAGTCATGTATGGATGTGAGAGTTGGACCATAAAGAAGGCTGAGTGCAGAAGAATTGATGTTTTTGAATTGTGGTGTTGGAGAAGACTCTTGAGAGCCCACTGGACAGCAAGGAGATCAAACCAGTCAATCCTAAAGGAAATCAATCCTGAATATTCATTGGAAGGACTGATGCTGAAGCTGAAGCTCCAATACTTTGGCAACCAGATGTGAACAGCCAACTCATTAGAAAAGACCTTCATGCTGGGAAAGATTGAGGGCAGGAGGAGAAGGGGACGACAGAAGACTAAATGGTTGGATGGCATCACCAACTCAACGGACGTGAGTTTGAGCAAACTCCAGGAGATGTTGAAAGACAGGGAAACCTGGTGTACTGTAGTCCATAGGGTCCCAAAGAGTCGAACACAACCAAGGGACTGAACAACAATTTTATGATATGTAAGATATATCTCAACAAAGCTGCTAAAAAAGAAAAAAGGGTAGTGAATATAAAATTTTACATTTCTTGGTCTCAAATGCTTAAATTATCATTTAAGAAATTAACTTTTTGTGGCTTGTATACCATCCTCATTTATTCATATAACATTTATCTAGTTTCTATTATGAGTTAGATTCTCTGTAAAGTAATGTAAATATCAATATATTTATTAATAAATAGCTTGTTCTCAAGACACTCACAATCCAGGTATGGCATCTATATATCTATCTCTATGTGGATATTAATATGATAGATAAATTATCTGATACAGTTCTATCTCAGAATAATTCTTGGAAGATCTCCAATAAAAGATTCAGTTTTATATTTTCCTTATTGTGATTGACATTTTATTATTCATCACTTTTACATTTTTAATGCAGTAATACACAGTCACTGAAAACACTCAGGAAATTCAGATAACCAAGAAATAATTAATGTATAGTCTCTTGAAATCTGCTATTATAAGTTAATCATGTCATAAATCAGTAATTCCATTCTAAATTAATCAGAAAATTTATTCCCTGAATATTAAATTACTACCTATTGTGAACTTGGTTACAAATGAAACAAAGCCCCTCCATCCATTTCTGTCAGCTTGCCATGTATACATTAAGAGAGCATGCTTTATTACAAAGGAAACGTTGACACACAATTTTGGATGTGGTTTAATAACCATATCCAAATTAGTATCTTCAGATATCAGATATATAGAATTGATATGAAATGAATGAATGCAGTCAGAGTAAATGAGATTCAGATATACTTACAGCATCAACTTACATTTGTGCAATTTACAGAAGGAAGATACATGCAGTTGACATTCACTTTTGATGGGATTTTCTCTTTTTCAGGAAGGCAATACATGTCAACATACCTACCTGAATGACAGACTGAAGTATATTAATTTAAAAAATGTAGGTCTCTTATTCACTGTAACCTGACCTTTTTGCTCAAGTAAGGCTAGTTTCAAAAACACACAGGAAAAAAAACCCTGAAGCTTGCAAGGTGTTTCCCAAGATAGTGGCACTGGTTGTTTTACTAAGATACAATGTTCTGTTCTGCTACTGAGCTGTCTGGGGGACATGCACTTTAAGTTGCTTTCCTAATGGTAGTAATGCATTTGTATATATCTATTTACATGAGATCAAGTGTATTTGTAAAGTGGCTGCTTGGGATTAAAGGTCTAGTCCACGGGGTCACGGAACAAAGGCAAGCTAACTGACCCAGGAAGATGTCCAAGCCCCAACCAGAACCTGCCTAGTCAAACTTTGACCTTCCATATTATTAGAAGAGCGTTAAGCATACTTTAAAGAAAGCATGCAAATATTTCCTGTTTTATGCTTCCTACTTCAGATTCATATACTAAGCTGCTACCTTTATAATTTAACTTTAAAATATATTTATGCAGCATAAATTTGGGTTCAGTGAGAGATCACATTCTGTAATGTCACATTTTACCATCTTAAATGTTTGGTTTGAATTAGCCTCTTCACCTGTTTTAAGAAGCTAAACAAGAGCCAAAATGTTTATCAGCCTAATTAAAAAAAAAAATTATTTGGCTGCGCTGGTTTTAGTGACAGCAGGTGATCTCTTAGTTGCATGTTGGACCTAGTTTCTGACCAAGGATCAAACCTGGGCCCCCTGCATTCCAAGTGCAGAGTCTTAGTCACTGGACCAACAGGAAAGTCCCTACTAGCCTTATTTAAAAAAAAAAAGAAGGCAAGGAAAATTTTAATGAAGACTCTCTAAATTTAGGGATAAGAAGGAAGCAAGGGGGAAAACAGAATCTCCTATTTCCTGGGAGCCAACAATATGTGATGACACTTCCATGTTCATTATTATATTAGCTCTTAGATTCTATCTTGTTTAATATATAATAGAAATACTTAAAAATATCTTCGATAGTTTAAAAAGTAGATTTATATATAAGAGTAAATGACATGTTTCATTGACGTATCAACAAAGTATTTTAAACCTGTAATTAAGTCTTTTAATAATATAAATTAAAAAATCCAAGAATCCAAAGCATATAAGTAACAATATTAGAAATAGTACATATCATAGTATTTTTTCAGGAATCTTGAAGAGGGAAAAAGTATAATAGTTTAACAGCATCATCTAATAGGAAGTAATAATTTTCTTTGATTTACAATCTGGTCACACTGGAGGTAGTAAAGTAGGTATCTATGTAAATCATGGGAGAGAAACTGATCAGATGTGATAAGTGTATAACTAAAGTCTGTTTTAAGAAGTGCTTCTATATAATAAATAAAGCTATTGAGCTTTTCCTCACACATTAGAGAGCAGAGTTGTCAGGGAATTTAAATGTCAGAAATTCTTTGGTCCAGGGCTAGCCAGCCCCTTCCTGTACTCCCCACCAGTTAGTTCTTGCTGAGATGAATGGGAATAATCCTGATGAAGAAAGGTCAGGATGGAGAAGGAAGACTGCTGCTGCTGCGTCGCTTCAGTCATGTCCGACTCTGTGTGACCCCATAGACGGCAGCCCACCAGGCTCCCCCGTCCCTGGGATTCTCCAGGCAAGAATACTGGAGTGGGTTGCCATTTCCTTCTGCAATGCATGAAAGTGAAAAGTGAAAGTGAAGTTGCTCAGTTGTGTCCGACTCCTAGCAACCCCATGGACAGCAGCCTACCAGGCTCCTCTGTCCATGGGATTTTCCAGGCAAGAGAAGGAAGACTTGACAGCTCAAATTCTCCAGCAAGGGGTATCCTCCAGATGGGGAAAGCTTTGAACAGCTAGAGGGCAGCAGATAGTCTTCAGAGGGGCTGGCTCAGAAGGGGTAGTAGGGAATGCTGATTGATTAATTCTTTGAGATGAACAAACAGCACCAAAGGGAAACTTGGCTTGCTTTGAGATGTACAGTGTATGATGGTGTTTGACATACCATGTAAATGTGCAGCAGATGCAGTTTAATTAATTTTTTGTGTGTGCTTACTATGCCAGGTATCATAGATTTGAGAATTAGGTATTCCCCCTTGACCTTTAGTAGAAGTTCAGCAAGGGAGAAAGACAATACATAGGAAACAGTTTGGTTTTATGAAAAGAAAGCTATGCTTACAGTACAGAGAAGGGAGTGACTAGTTTTACCAAGGAAGGCTTCAGTGTAAGAACTATTAGCTGAATCTGGTTCTGAATAATAACCTGGTTTCAGCCAGGAAAATAAGGTATGAGATGACTTTAGGGCACCAGTATTAGTTCCATATTGCTGAAGCAGACAGTGGGAAAAGGAGGTGAAGGACAAGACTAGTTAGGTAGGTAAGAGGTCCAGAAGGTTGTATCTTATTATTTAGGTGCTAGGAGACTGACTTCAGCAGGAAATTATATGACTACATGTACAATCACATGGGCTGCTTCAGAGGCAGTTTGGACTGAAGGGGCAACAACTGGGATATCCATTAAGGGGTGAAGTTATACTCCAAGTGAGCAGGGATGACATAAAGTGGTAGCCAGTGGGAACTGAGAGGCCTGACCATCATTCATCAAGGATCTACTTCCCTCTCCCTCCTTACTAACGAACCCTAATTTTGTTCAGGCAGTCACTGCTGTTGCCAACAATTAATTTAGGAATGGGCATGTGGTCCAATTTTAGGCAATAAGACATAAGGAAAGTCTACTGCAGAACTCCTAGAAAAAGATCCAGACAAAAGTGGCACCTGTGGAAGGTGCTCTGTCTTGATGAGCCACACTCAGGACTACTGTAGCCAAACTGCTACAAGCTTGATAATAAAGAGGAAACTAGGAAGCAGAACAGAGAGGAAAAACCTTGATATCTAGAGTTGCCATGTTAACTGTCCCTTGATGCCTGATTGCCTCTGCATGTTCAGTTAGAGTAAAATGTGTTTCCTTACTTTCATATCTATTTAATTGGATTTCCCATTCTTTGGCAACTGAAAGTATTTCCATGAATTAATTCTTTCCTTAAGATGAAAAATGTTTACACTATATAAAGTCTGCATATGCCAACATTAACAAACTACTAAAACATTTTAAGAAGATTTCCCTTAGGATGGAGTATTCTATTGACACATAACAAATTACCCACAAACATAGCATCTTAAAACAACAAACACTTATTATCTCAGAGTTTCTGAGGGTCAAGAATCTAGGAATGGCTTGGCTGGCTGGTTATGGCTCAGGATTTCTCAGGAGATTGCAGTTAAGCTGTTAGCTTGGGTTGCACTCACTTAAAGGGGCTGGATAATCCACTCCCAAGCTCATTCAGGTGGTTGTTGACAGTTGGTGTTAGTTCCTTGCCGCCTGGGCCGCTCTGTAGGGCGGCTCACCTGACATAGTAGTTGGCTTCCCCAGAGCAAATGATCTAGTAGAGTAAGAGCACACCCAGGAGGGAAGTTTCAGAATCGTTCACACCCTATCTTGGAAGTGACACACTATCTTTTCTGTGGTATGCTATTCATCATACAGTATGAGAAGGAATGAGACAAGGAATACTAGGAGGTGTGGCTCATTGGGGGCCATCTTGGAAGCTGGCTACTACAGATAGAGTCTATGATTAGAACCACTAGGTAAACAGATCTGAACATTTTAAAATTTCTTAAAACATTCTGAAAATTGTTTTACAGAAAGTTTCTTCTGATACGTACCTTGACCAGCTAAGCTTGAGACTGTCTTGTCACTGAGTAGAACTGTTTTACTTGTGAATTTAACAGGTGAAAAGTAGCATTTCATTTAAAATGGGAAGCAATTTCATTGATTAACCAGTTGTATTTCCTTCATTTATTCATTTATTTATTGAGTATCTTCTACATACAAGGCACTGTTTTAGGTGTTTACACCAGTGAGAAAACCAGAGCATCCTTGCATTCATAGTTTATAGTCTAGAAGGGAAGTCAGACAATCATAACCACACAGATAAACATGTAACTCCAAACTGAGACACTTCCAATGGGGAAAATGAACATACTTTTATGACAGCAGCAATAAGAGTACCTGACTGAGACTGAGGCTTTCAGGAATTGTTTCCGTGAGGAGGTGACACTTGAGCTGACACAGGAAGGATGAATAAGGGATAATTTAGTAAAAGTAAAGAGGTGCGCAAGGATTGCATAGTAGGTTACCAGGACTGCACATACAAAGGAGAATGGTATGTTTGAGGTAGGAGAGAGGCTCTTGGGGCTGATATATAGACAGTGAAGGTTCAGATGGTCAGAGGAGAGGCTGGAGGGATAGACTGGGTCAGATTATGCAGGGTCTTCCGGGTCATGTTCAGGATTTATCCACAGAGTGGTGGGATGTTACTGGGGGTTGAGATGAAGGCACCGCAGCATAAGATTCACATTTTGAGATCTCTGGTGGTATGGAGAAAGATGGGATGGGAGAATTGTAAACATGGAGGTGAAGGAAGAGGTTATAGGAATTGCTCAGGCCAGTGAGGATGACATTGTGGACCATGCAAAAAGGGGGAGGCATGGGGTAAAGCTAGACTGCAGCTTGTGCCATCAATGGTGGGCCAGTGAGGGCATCAACAAGGTACTGCCTTTTTTGTCTTTTTCAAACTTTAAACTTTTAATTTTGTTTTGGGGTATAGCCAATTAACAATGTTGTGATAGTTTCAGGTGAACAGCAAAGGGACTCAGCCTTACATATACATGTATCCATTCTCCCCCAAACCCCCTCCAAGGTACTGCTCTTTACTACTTATGGACCGAATGTATGTGTCCCTGCAAAATTCATAAGTTGAAGTCCTAACTGCCAGTGTATTTAGGGTAAGGAAGTAATTAAGGTTAAATGAAGTCATAAGAGTGTGGATTAATGTTCTTATAAGGAGAGATACCAGAGAGCTTGCTGGGCTCTCTACCATGTGAGCACACAGTGAAAAGGCAGTCATCTGCAAACCAGGAAGACAGTTCTCACCAGAAACCAAAGTGCTAGAACCTCCATCTTGGACTTCTCATCTCCAGAACTGATAGTAAGTAAATTTCTGTCATTTAAGTCAACTCAGGCCATGATATTTTGGTATGGCAGCCAGAGCTGACTAGAGCAACCATCTTCTCTCTAAACCTTAGGATTCAATCAGTGATGTTTTGAAAGTATATTTATACTGTTCCTCCCAACATCTTTTCAGCATGGTCTTAACAACAAGCACATTGAAAAGATCTATAGTCTAGTTATCTATTTCAGTATAACAAACCACCCCAAAATTTAGTGGCAAAAACAAACAACCATTTTACTATGATCACAGATTCTGTGGGTCAGGAATTAAGGAAGAGAACAGAGAAGATGTGACTCTGCTTCATGATGTCTGGGGTCTCAGGTGGGAAGACCTAAAAAAGCTAGGGATGAATCTAGCCCCAGAGGGCTGGGGCTAGAACAGTTGAACTACCGGAGATCTACTTCCAATAAAATGGCTTATTCACCCATACATCAATCAGGCACACCGGGGATGGATGACTGGAGCACTTATCCACAGTCTCTCACTCATGGTGCTTAGGTTCTGAGGTGGGGAGTGGTGAGAGGGAGTGTTTCAAGAGAGTGAGTATTCTAAGAAACCCTTTCCTGGCACAGACTGAGAATTTAGATAGTGTCACTTCTACTGTATTCATTGATTGAGGGGCTCACAATCCTACTGAGTTTCAAGGGAATGAGTAATAGATCCATACCATTTGATGGGAAGTGATGGGAGGAAAGATAAAGAATTTGAGACCTTTTAGTGTTTGTTCTTAACTACCATAGTCTACCGCTGAAGAGGGCACTGAGGAAACCAACTTGCTTTCTCTGCTCTCTCCCAGTTATATTTCTGGCTAAGCTGATGATATAGGAGATGGAGTAAGGTAGTCATGGGGATAAGTGTGGTGAGGGAAACAAGTATTAAGGATGACTCATAAGTTTCTGACTTGAAAATCTGGATGAATGGTGGTGCCCTTCGTGAAGACAGAGGATAATGGACTGGGTTTGGGGAGAAAGATCATATATCTGGTCTTATAAGTACTGAGTCTGAGACGAGTGGGATACCACCAGATGGAAATATTGAATAAGCAGCAAAATATTCAGCTCCAGAACTCAGGAGTGAACTGGGATGGAGATTACATTGGGACTTACTGACATATAGACAGATGGTAATTGAAGGCTTGAGCTTCATTTTTTAAAAAGTCTGTTCTTGTTCTGTGATCAAAATGGTATTCTATTAAACTATTTATAAGCTTAATAGTGATGTTTCATCTCTCAGGCAAATAAACTGCCTTTTAAGATGTTTTGCTGCAATAGCTGTCAGTGAGTGACCTGGAGTACCTCTAAATGGTGCACAAATTCAATTTAAACAATAAAAACATTCACCAACCATACCCACTCTAAACTTGAGGGCCTGCTTAATCAAAAAGGCCATTATATACACTTAGCTTTCTTAGTCACTAATAGCTTTTCTGCCTTCTCTATATCAACTTTTGCTTTCTCACCTTTGCCTATCTAACCTAATACTCCTATATTTGATTTCTAACATGCTTACTTCATGATACATGTGCTATTTTTTTCCTTTAAACAAAAACATTTTGTGGATTAAAAAACATAGACAGCACTATTTCTTAAATGTGGTATGGGCATCTAGGTGTTTTATTTTCATTCTTTAAACTGTATGTATCTGCCATATACACTCTTTTGTATGCTTGATACATTTCATAACAAAAAACATTTAAACTATATTCAATAGTCTTAAACTTTTATTTGCAATGAATGATTTAAGACTGTGTTTATTTTATGAAAAAAGGATGTTATTAAAATTATAGGTATTTATTATCACCACCACCAGCATCTTCAAAGTCTTGGATATGTGAGTGATATAAGCTTGAACAGAGGCCCGGGAAACAATAAAACATGACATGGCCTGTTTTATTAGCTCATTAACACATGTCTTGGGTACAATATGAAGGACAGGTTGTGAATAAATGTACCAATGAAATATACCCCAGAGTATCTTAATGCTTTTATATTCTACTCACCAGTTCACTTTTAAACCTCTTAAAATACATTTTCTTTTAAAGGTAGTTTTTACATATATATATATACTTGGGATATTTCTTACTTCAAAGAAAGATAAATAAAATTTTCCTATTTCTAATCTACAAAAGAAAACCTTCAATATCAATTCCATTCCACTTTGATGATGTTAATTAGCATCCTTGAACTTAAACTCACTGATTTCCTCTCTCTAACCAACCTCCCCGGGCCACCTTCACCCATTTTTACGGCAATAGTCTGCAAGGCCCTGAATTGCCTATCATTATTCTGTGCTTGTTTGCACATGGCACAATAATGTCTCCATACAAAACACTGTAGTCCTCTCTGACTGCCTGAGGATTCATTATCATCATGAACAGCATGGTAAATGTCCCAACCAGGAAGTACATGACCAACAAACTACTTCAGTGGAAACAAATGATCACTGATGACCTTCATCCTCAGTGCCTTAGACAGAAACCTGGGAAAAGCTTGCCCAAATGTACCACACTTGATGTTACCTTTGAATTTGGATTAAAAAAACCCTTTTTGGTAGTGGCAAGACAATTGGCTTCAGCCTGATTTAAAATTCATGAAGCCAAACACAGACTTGTAAGACATGGTCTTAATGAGAAGAAAAAGATCTCAAGAAAATGGAAAACATAAAAACAGATTGAAGAAAGTTGGTGCTGGCAAAAAGAAGGTGCAAATTTTGCAATGACTATCTGTGGTGATTGTGCAAATTTTTTTTATAAGAGAATATACTAGGGAAACTTTAGGAAAAGAACACACACAAAAAACCCACTATAGGTGTTTCATGAACAGTCTTGATACGAATTTCCTGAAACTCCAAATACCAAGCCTCTCCTCTTTCTAGCCAGGGGGATGTTGGCTTTCCAGTTACTAAGTGAGTCCTAGCCCCTAGAAAGTAAGGCTTTGGTCCTCAGGCTAGAATCCTACTCACTGGCTTAGCCTAGACCTTCAGGTTCCCATGGCTCCTCTGACTCTATCTGACTCCAGTTCACTATTAGAAAAGCTACCCCAGACTCAGTGGCTTCAAACAATAATCATTTATTATTGCTCATGTGTCTGTGGATCAGCTGGGATTCAGTTAATTTAGACTGGTGGCTCTGCTTCTTACCGCATGTCTCTGGACTGGCTGGAGACATCTGGTCTGCTCCAAATGTTTCTCATTCTTCTTGGACCAGTAGTCTAGCCAGGATATGTTTTTCTCATGGCAATGGCAGAGGCCCAAGAGAGCCTCCTATTGGCTAAAGCAAATCAGAGTTAAAGGGCTACGTATAAGAACACCCTACCCAAATGCATCACAATTACATGGCAAAGGCATATGTATATGTTGTTTTTCAGTCACTAAGTTGTGTCCAACTCTTTGTGACCCTGTGAACTGCAGCAAGGCAGGCTTCCCTGATCTTCATTATCTCCCAGAGTTTGCTCAAACTCATGTTCATTGAGTCAGTGATGCCATCCAACCATCTCATCCTCTGGTTCCTTAGCCTTCTCATCCTGCCTTCAATCTTTCCCAGCATCAAGGTCTTTTCCAATAGTTGGCTCTTCGCATCAGGTGACCTAAGTATTGGAGCTTCAGCTGCAGCATCAGTCCTGCCAATGAATATTCAGGGTTGATTTCCTTTAGGGTTGACTGGTTTGATCTCCTTGCTGTCCAAGGGACTCTTCTCCAGCACCACAGTTTGAAAGTATAAATTCTTTGGTCCTCTGCTTTCTTTATGGTCCAACTCTCACATCAGGACATTTAATATTGGAAAATACCATAGCTTTGACTTTACGGACCTTCGTCAGCAAAGTAATATCTCTGCTTTTTAATATGCTGTCTAGGTTTGTCATAGCTTTTCTTTCAAGGAGCAAGCGCCTTTTAATTTCATGGCTGCAGTAACCATCTGCAGTAATTTTGGAGACCAAGAAAATAAAGTCTGTCACTGTTTCCATTTTTCTCATCTACTTCCCATGAAATGATGGGACCGGACACCATGATCTTAGTTTTTTGAATGCTGTTTTAAGCCAGTTTTTTCACTCTCCTCTTTCACCTTCATCAAGAGGCTCTTTAGATCCTCTTCAGTTTCTGCTGTTAGGGTGGTACCATTTGCATATCTGAGGTTGTTGATATTTCTCCAGGCAATCTTGATTCCAGCTTGTGAGTCATCTAGCCCAGCATTTCACATGATGTACTCTGCATAGAAGTTAAATAACCAGGGTGACAATATACAGCCTTGATGTACTCCTTTCTCAATTTGAACCAGTCCATTGTTCCATGCTCAGTTCTAACTGTTGCTTCTTGACCAGCATACAGGTTTCACAGGAGGCAGGTAAGGTGGTCTGGTATTCCCATAAATATTTTCCAGTTTGTTGTGATCCACAAAGTCAAAGGCTTTAGCGCAGTCAATGAAGCTGAAGTACATGTTTTTCTGGATTTCTCTTGTTTTTTCTATGATCCAACAGATGGTGGCAGTTTGATCTCTGGTTCATCTGCCTTTTCTAAATCCAGCTTGTACATCTGGAAATTCCCAGTTCATGTACTGTTGAAGCCCAGCTTGAAGGATTTTGAGCATTACCTTGCTAGTATGTGATATAAGCACAATAGTACAGTAGTTTGAACATTCTTTGGCATTGCCCTTCTTTGAGATTAGAAAGAAAACTGACCTTTTCCAATCCTGTGGCCATTCCTGAGTTTTCCAAATTTGCTGGCATACTGAGTGTAGCACTTTAACAACACCATCTTTTGGGATTTAAAATAGCTCAGCTGGAACTCCATTAGCTCTACTAGCTTTGTTTGTAGTAATGCTTCCTAAGGTCCACTTGACTTCACACTCCAGGATGTCTGGTTTGAGTTAAGTGACCACACCATTGTGGTTATCCAGGTCATTAAGACCTTTTTTGTACAGTTCTTCGGTGTATTCTTGCCACTTCTTCTTAATCTCTTCTGCTTCTGTTAGGTCCTTGCTATTTCTATCCTTTGTTGTGCCCACTGTCGCATGAAATGTTCCCTTGGTATCTCTTAATTTTCTTAAAGAGCTCTCTAGTCTGAATGTGTAGTTACCTATTGCTGCATAATAAATTATCTCAAACTTAGTGGCTTAAAACAATAATGAACACATTATGTTTCAGAAGGTTTGTGGTCAGGAATGGCTCAGCTGGGTGGTAGCATGGGACTTCTCATGAAAGACTAAAAATGCTCTATTTTGTAGACAAAGAGACTCCTGTACAAATATCCTATATTTCTAATTATTGTCTATTATTTATTAACACATATTTTTGTGAAATGCAATACATTTTATGGGAAAATGCTATTTAGAGAGTTTTTAGCAGCAAAATAAGGACTGTGATCTTTAAAGAATAGGCTAAAAGATGGTGAACATTAACTCAGTTCCACAAAATACATAGCAAGGGAATAGTAAAACAGGAGACATAAATTGCAAATCACTTTATAAATTGAGAGATAGGATACCTGAGGAATTCCTGGGCCCTTGCCCTATGCTTGTTTCTACTGCCAACAATCTTGTCTTTTGCTTCATACCTGTGTTATTTCAACACTCTTCCAGATGGTATCTCTGCTTCTGATTGCTTTGGCTTCCTATTTACCTTATTCACAGCTTCTAAATAATCTTTTTATAAAAAACTGTAGCTTATTTTCTTAATATTTATTTTTTATTTATGTGGCTATGCCAGGTCTTAATTATGGCACCTGGGATCCTCAAATTTTATTCAGCATGCAGATCTTTTTTTTTTTTATTTGAGGGATGTGAACTTTTAGTTGTGGTATGTAGGAGCTAGTTCCCTGACCAGGGATCCTACCAGAGCCCACTGCATTGGGAGTGCAGTCAGAGCCACTGGACCACTAGAGAAGTCTCCTACAATAATCTTTATCAAAGATCTTCTCTTGTGTAAGATCCTATGATACTTTCCTTCTATTTACAATTTTAAATCCAAACTCCCCAATACACACGTTCAGGATCCATCCATTGATTCATTGATTCCTCTTAAAACTATCAGCCATCCCTAGCAAATGCCCTTTGCTCCAGCTCTGACAATAGCTTTGTCTCCATCTCAGCTTTCAAAACACAAGCATCTGATTTGTCCAGCACAGCTGCTAGTGAATAATGGGTACTCATTAAGCATTTGCTGAATGAGCAGATCTTGAAAATAACTAGGTAACCTAAAACAAAATTATAACTTTCTCTTCTCAATTCTTTTCAATCTGTGTTCAAAGTACCTTCATAATTGAGTCACATATGTTGTCATAATACCTGTCTGCCTCTCTAAACTTACCTCCAACCATTCTTCTGTTCATCCACCATGTTTCAACTGAGTTGCCTACTTTCTATTTTCTGGATACATTAAGCTCATTCCTCTCTCAGGCCTTTTCCTAAGTTGCTTCCTCTTCTTGGAACACTTTTCCCTGTTTTTTGTTGTTGTTTTTTTTTCATTCAGCTAGCCGCTTTTTGTCATTCAGATCTCAGTTTAAAATTATTTCTTCAGAGAGGACTTCCATGAACATTCACTTTAAAGTAACTCCCTCAATCCTTAACTATTGTGTCTCTCTTTTTAGTTCTATGCTGTGCAGTATCAGCTATATCTCTTGTTCATTTATTTATGTGATTGTTTATAGTTGGCCTTTCTACAAAGATGTATGCTCCATGAAAACAAAGATGTCTTACTCACTGAGCACTTATATTGCTAATGGCTACCCCTCTGGCAGATGCTCAAAGATGATGTTAAATGAATGAATAAACAAATAATGTTTATTTTCAACCTCCTAGATAATGCTCTGATCCCAACAAACCTCAACAACTTCTCTTAATTCATTTCTACTATACCTCCTAAGACTCTAGTTAAAAGAAAATTAGCTCCTCCAAGAAGCTTCCCCTGAAATACTCTTCATTCCTGATGTTGTACATTCACCTACATGTTTAGCCTGTATCATATAATTTGATGTGTGGTCTTATGGGTAAATTGCTTTCCAGTGGTTCCATGCACGTTTCTTTTCTGATTTATATGTATCATCAGATCCCCAAGAGCATATGTGCGTTTTTGTTGTACCTTTGAGTGTTCTGGTAGCACTCAGTGTGATGTTGTAGATACAGCTGCAGGCCTCACCTGGTGGCTCAGATGGTAAAGAATCTGCATGCAATGCAGGAGGCCTGGGTTCAATCCCTGGAATGGGAAGATCTCCTGGAGAATGGAATGGCTACCCACTCCAGTATTCCTGGAGAATCCCACAGACAGAGGAGTCTGGCAGGCTATAGTCCATGGGGTTGCAAAGAGTTGGACACAACTGAGTGACTAACACACACACATGTGTATCATCAGATCCCCAAGAGCATCTGTGTGTTTTTTGTTGTAGCTTTGTTTTGGGTGTTCTAGTAGCACTCAGTGTGCTGTTTTAGACATAGCAGCAATTGAAGTTTACTAATAAGCACTTCTCAAAATCGCCTAATACAGTTCTTTAGCCAAGCATTTAACCAAGATGTTGGAGTAAAAGGACGTGTGCTCATCTTCTCCTGCAAGAACACCAAAATCGCAACTAGCTGCTGAACAAGCATCAACAGGAGAATATTGGATCCCACCAAAAAAAGATATTCCGTATCCAAGGGCAAAGGTGAAGCCCCAACAAGACGGTAGGAGGAGCGAAACTGTGTTTGGAAACAAACCTCATACCCACTAGAGATGCTCAGAGGACACAAACAAGACCCTTGTGTGCACAGGACCCAGGGACAGAAGCAGTGAACCCCACAAGAGACTAAGCCACAACTGCCTTTGAGTGTCTGACTGCCTCCTGCAGAGGCACAAGTCAGCACTCGCCTGCTGCGGACACAGAGGCTCTGGCTACAGCAGGCCTGAGAGGCACAGTGTGTGGCATAAGTCCTCCTGGAGGAGGTTGCCGTTAGCACCACTGAAGAGCTGCTGAGCAGACAACCCACAAAGTGGAGAACAATTATACCAAAGAAGTTCTCACACTTCTGCAAAAGTTCTAGGGCCCACAATAGATTTCCCAACCTGGGGATCTAGCAAAGGGATTGAGAACCTCCAGGGAATTTGACTTTGAAGGGCAGTGGGATTTGATTACAGAACTTCCACAGGACAGGGGAAACAGACTCTTGGAGGGTACAAACAAAACCTTGAGCACACCAGGACCCAGAACAAAGGAGCAGTGACCCTACAAGAGACCGAGCCAGACTTGCCTGTGAGTGTCCAGGAGTCTGTGGCGGAGGCAGAGGTTGACCGTCAGGAGCACCGAATACAACATTTCTGGGAGCCACAGCATGCTGGCCTAAGTCCTTTTGAAGGAGGTCGCCATTACCTCCATTAACCCTACCACAGTTTGACCTCAGGCCAAACTACAGGGAGGGAAGACAGCTCTACCCATCAACAGAAAATTGGAATAATGATTTACTGAGCATGGCCCCAGCCACCAGAGCAAGACAATTTACCCCACAGCCAGTCCCTCCCATCAGGAAGCTTCCACAAGCCTCTTAACCTCATTGATCAGAGGGCAGAGAGAATGAAAACCACAGTCACAGAAAACAAAACAAAATGATCGCATGGATCACAGCCTTGTCTAACTCAATATGAGCCATGCCATGCAGGGCCACCCAAGACGGACAGGTCATGGTGGAGAGTTCTGACAAAATGTGGTCCACTGGAGAAGGGAATGGCAAGTAATTTCAACATTCTTGCCTTGAGAACCCCATGAACAGTATGAAAAGACAAAGAAATATGACACTGAAAGATGAATTCCCCAGGTCAGTAGGTGCCCACTATGCTACTGGAGAAGAGCAGAGAAACAGTTCCAGAAGGAATGAAGAGGCTGAGCCAAAGTGGAAACAATGCTCAGGTGTGGATGTGTCTGGTGGTGAAAGTCTGAAGCTGTAAAGAACAATATAGCATAGGAACCTAGAAGATTACGTCCATGAATCAAGGTAAATTGGAAGTGGTCAGACAAGAGATGGCAAGAGTGAACACTGACATTTTAGGAATCAGTGAACTAAAATGGACTGGAACGGGCAAATTAATTCAGATGACCATTATATCTACTACTGTGGGCAAGAATCCCTTAGAAGAAATAGAGTAGCCCTCATAGTCAACAGAAGAGCCCAAACTGCAGTACTCGGGTGCAATCTCAAAAACAACAGAATGATCTCTGTTCATTTCCAAGGCAAACCATTCAATATCACAGTAATCCAAGTCTGTGCTCCAATCACTAATGCTTAAGAAGCTGAAGTTGAACAGTTCTGTGAAGACTTACATGACCTTCTAAAATGAACAGCAAAAAAGGTGCCCTTTTCATCATAGGGAATTGGAATGTAAAGGTAGGAAGTCAAGAGACAGCTGGAGTAACAGGCAAGCTTAGCCTTGGAGTACAAAATGAAGCAGGGCAAAGGCCAAAAGAGTTTTGCCAAAAGAATGCACTGGTCATAGCAAACACCCTCTTAAAACAACACAAGAGAAGACACTACACATGGACATCACCAGATGGTCAATACCAAAATCAGACTGCTTATATTCTTTGCAGCCAAGATGGAGAAGCTCTATACAGTCAGCAAAAACAAGGCTGAGAGCTGACTGTGGCTCTGATCATGAACTCCTTACTGCAAAAATCAGACATAAATTGAAGAAAATAGGGAAAACCACTAGGCCATTCACGTATGACCTAAATCATATCCCTTATGATTATACAATGAAAGTGACAAATAGATTCAAGGAATTAGCTCTGATAGAGTGCCTGAAGATCTATGAACAGAGGTTCGTGACATTATACAGGAGGTGGTGATCAAAACCATCCCCAAGAAAAAGAAATGCACAAAGGCAAAATAGTTGTCTGAGGAGGCCTTACAAATAGCTGAGAAAAGAAGAGAAGGGAAAGCAAAGGAGAAGAGAAAAGATATACCCATCTGAATGCAGAGTTCTAAAGAACAGCAAGGAGAGATAAGAAAGCCTTCCTCAATGATCAATGCAAAGAAATAGAGGAAAACAGTAAAACGGGAAAGACTAGAGATTTCTTCAAGAAAATTAGAGATACTACAGGAACATTTCATGTAAGGATGGGCACAATAAAGGATAGAAACGGTATGGACCTAAAAGAAGCAGAAGATATTAAGAAGAGGTGGCAAGAATATACAGAAGAACTATATAAAAAAGATCTTCATGACCCAGATAACCACGATGGTGTGATCACTGACCTAGAGTCAGACATCCTGGAATGCAAAGTCAAGTGGGCCTGAGGAAGCATCACTACGAACAAAGCTAGTGAAGGTGACGGAATTCCGGTTGAGCTATTTCAAATCCTAAAAGATGATACGGTTAAAGTGCTGTACTCAATATGCCAGCAAATTTGGAAAACTCAGCAGTGACCACGGGACTGAAAAAGGTCAGTTTTCATTACAAACCCAAAAAAGGACAATGCCAAAAAAATGTTCAAACTACCACACAATTGCACTCATTTCACATGCTAGCAAAGTAACGCTCAAAATTCTCCAATCTAGGCTTCAACAGTACATGAACTGAGAACTTCTAGATGTTCAAATTGGATTTAGAAAAGGCAGAAGAACCAGAGACAAATTGCCAACATCTGTTGGATCATAGAAAAAGCAAGAGAATCCAGAAGGATATCTACTTCTGTTTCATTGACTGCGCTAAAGCCTTTGACTGTGTGGATCACTACAAACTGTGGAAAAATTCTTCAAGAGATGGGAATACCAGACCATCTTACCTGCCTCCTTAGAAACCTTTATGCAGGTCAAGAAGCAACATACAACTGGGGACAGAACATCAGAGTGGTTCCAAATTGGGAAAGGAGCATGTTAAGGCTGTATACTGTTTATTTAACTTCTATGCAGAGTACATCATGGGAGATGCTGGGCTGGATGAAGCACAAGCTAGAATCAAGATTTCTGAGAGAAATATCGATAACCTCAGATATGCAGATGATATCACCCTTATGGCAGAAAGCAAAGAGAACTAAAGATCCTCTTGATGAAGGTGGAAGAGGAGAGTGAAAAAGCTGGCTTAGAACTCAACATTCAAAAACTAAGATCATGGCATCCAGTCCCATCACTTCATGGCAAACAGATGGGGTAACAGTGGAAACAGTGACAGATTTTATTTTCTTGGGCTCCAAGATCACTGTAGATGGTGACTGCAGCCATTAAATTAAAAGATGCTTGCTCCTTGGAAGAAAAGCTATGATCAAACTAGACAACATATTAAAAAGCAGAGACATTTCTTTGCCAGCAAAGGTTTGTATAGTCAAAACTATGGTTTTTCCAATAGTCATGTATGGATGTGAGAGCTGGATCATAAAGATGGCTGACCACCAAAGAATTGATGCTTTCAAACTGTGGTGTTGGAGAAGACTCTTGAGAGTCCTTTGGACTACAAGGAGATCCAACCAGTCCATCATTAAGGAAAGCAGTCCTGAATATTCATTGGAAGGACTGATGCTGAAGCTGAAACTCCAATACTTTGGCCACCTGACAGGAAGAGCCGACTCAATGGAAAAGACCCTGATGCTGGGAAAGACTGAAGGCAGGAGGAAAAGGGGATGACAATGGATGAGATGGTTGGATCACATCACTGACTCCATGGACATGAGTTTGAGCAAGTTCCAGGAGATGGTGAAGGACAGGGAAGCCTGGCGTGCTGCAGTCCATGTGGTCACAAAGAGTTGGACACGACTGAGCAACTGAATAACAAGCCAAGTACTGCCAATGGGTGCAAAGAAATTACCAAGTGTGGGGAAAAAAATCATTCAGAAGGTACGTGGTGAACAATTTACAGGGCTGGGAATAGCTCCTGCTCTCATCAGCTGGAGTAGGAAAACAATTCACAGGGTATCAGTAGGGTACTCTGAAGGGTTTACCTTAGCAGTGGGAAAAATGTTAGACTAAATGTTACTCTGATCCTCTAAAAGCTTAAAGGTAGGACCTGAAAGTATCAACCGGTTTCTAGTAACTTAACTGCATTCCAGAAGAAAGTTCAGGAATATTCATAGAGACACAAAAATGTCTAGCATCAAACACAGTAAAATTCAGTGTCTGACAGCCAATCAAAAATAACCAAGCATGCAAGAAAAAACAAATGGGCAGGAAAATAGCAACACATAATGAGGAATAAAATAAGTCAATTGAAATCAACTTAAAATGACCCAGACGATAGAATTAGTAGATAGGGATAGTAAAATGTTTTCCATATGGTCTGGGAGCTACAACAAATACTGAGTATGTTAAGCAGAAGCATGGAAGATATAAACTGGTGAACTTGAATGCATACCAACAGAAATTATCTAAAATGAAACACAAAAAGAAAATTACAGGGGTTAACAACAACAACAAAAAGAATACAGCATAGTGGACTCTGTGATAACTTCAAGCAGTCGATTACTCATGTAGCTGGAGTCCAAGATAAAATAACCAAAAATTTTCAAAATTTGATTAAAAAAATAAAGTCACCAGAACCAAGAAGCTCAAAAGATCACAGACACAAGAAACATGAAAATAAAAAGAAAAATGACACAAGGCATCATAATCCAATTGCTCAAAATCAGTGGTAAAAAGAAAATCAGAAAAACAGCCAGAGAAATTTACATGCGTTATGTACAGAAGAACAAAGATAACAGCAGCTTTGGAAACAATGTAAGTGAAAAGATAATGAAGCAATATCTTTAAAACACTGAAAGAAAAAAATTATCAATCTTGAATTCTATATCCAGTGAACATATCTTTCAAAAGCAGTGTTGAAATAGACTTTTTCAGACACACAAAAGAAAGAATTAATCACCAGCAGGCCTGCACTATAAGTAGTGTTAAAATACATCTTTTAGGAAGAAAAAAAATACTACATGGAAATTGGGATCAACATAAAGAAATGAAATGCATTGTAGATATTAACTATGTGGGTAAATATAAAATTAAATGCTTGTCTATAGTATCATGATCTTCTTAATATTTTTTCTGATTTTCCCAAACAGATATAATTTTTGTTCACATTTTCCTCCTGTTATGGTTTTCAATGGGGAAAACTTAGCTTGTTTATCTCTTTATTATATATTAGATGGTGGTATAAGGCTTTTGCAAATAAGAGATAATGTACAACTTCCTAGTGGACTGAAATATCTTATTTCCATGTTTTACTTGAAAGTTGCACAAGAGTCAAAAAAAGATAAAGATAAAATAAGTAAGTGGATAGAAGTTATCTTGCCCCACAAAACCATGGTATTCCTCATACAAGAATCTACTGAAAATACAATGTGTTTAGAGAAAAAAACCAGAATGGATCTTTACTATTTCAGCAATAGTGTTAAAATCAGTTGAGAACTTGATTCTCTTTAAAACCCTCTCTTGGCTTCCCTAGTGGCTCAGTGGTAAAGAATCCGCCTGCAACTCAGGAGATGAGAGAGTTTGATTCCTGGGTTGGGAAGATCCCCTGGAGAAGGAACTGGCGACCCACTCCAGTATTCTTGCCTGGGAAATCCCATGGACAGAAGAGCCTGGCAAGCTACAGTCCATGGGGTCCCAAAAGAGTTGGACATGATTTAGTGACTAAACAAACAACAAACTCCTGAGACTGCGATCAAGCTAACATGAGCAGAACTTCTGAAAATAGGTAAGAAGTCTGCTGTTCCCCATTTCAACAGCAATAGAAATTGAAGACACACGCCTTGCAGAGGACCTTGATTACATTCCTAAGGAGGGAGCGGGAGAGGATGGGAAATAATAAAAAATCAGAAAAAGACAGTGTCGGGGTTCCTAAGATCACTCCCAGGTTTGATGATTTGTTAGGAAGATACACAGGACTCAGCATATAGTTGAACTCACAGGTATGGTTTATTACTCCAAAAGGATACAAAGTAAAACCAGTAAAGGAAAAAGGTGCATGAGATGAAGACTGCAGGAAACCAGGTGTAAGGTGTTAAGAATCCTTCCTCTTCCGGTGGAGTCACAAAAGATGTGATTAATTACTCCAAGAATTAACACATATGAAAACACACGTGAAATGCTGTCTAGCAGCTATATTCACTGGTGACTCAGTCCTCAGGGTTTTGGTTGGAACTGGCAATGTAGGTATCCTCTGCCTAGCATGTACCAAAATTCTAGACTCCCAGAAGGAAAGTAGGTAATCAATATAAACCCTATTGTTTGGAGAGACTGTTTAGGTACAGTGAACTGCCCTTATCAGTTAGAGAATGGGGGAGACATTTCTAAAATCCAAGTTTCCAGATGCTAGCCAAGGGCTAACCTTACAAGCAGGTTTTTTTTTTTTAAGGACAGTAGTCCTTTTCTGCATAGGCCTATATTAAAAATATTCTTACTTTTTAATTCAAGAATGTCACTTTCAGAACTTTTTTAGCAAACAGTATGAAATAGAGCAAAGTTACATACACTAAAATGTTCATCATATCGTTTACATTAGTAAAAAAAAAAAAATGGAAAGGAACAAAGTAAGTGTCCAAAAACTGTGGAATGGTTCAGTAAATTATAGTACAGTAGAATGAAGAAATATTAAATAGCCATTAGATATTTTGAAGACTTTTAGTAACAAAAATGACTACCCTGGAGAGTTTCAGAATGAAAAAATTATATATACAATAATAACTCAAAAATGGGAGAAATAAAAAAATGGGAGAAATACAGAATGAAAGCTAGAAGGAAATACACTAGAATGTAACCATGATTCATTTCTGGGGGATGGCTTATATAAAATAATTTTTATTTTCTTCAACCTTTTTCTGTGCTGTCAATTTTTAGTTAATGAACACGTATTTACTTTTCTAATTAGAAACTAAGTTATAATAATAACGTAATTGTGTTAAAAAGATTTTAGATATAATGACCTATGGATTCAAAGCAACTTTAGCTCAACTATGAAATATTTAGTATGCATAGTGAATAATATGAATAGGATGTTAACTAGGGAACGTTTAGCATGGCAAACGACCATTTAAAGTGTATTTTTAAATCTGATGTGCTTCTTTGTTTAATTAGTTAACAAGAAAAGAAAAAACAGGTAAAGGGAAGGAAGATATAAACACTAAAAAAAGCACAATGACTAATTTTTATTGCAAGGAAGAAATGGTTCACAAACTAGCAAAAATACAAATATAAAAATGCTATTTGCAAAGGATAGAACAAGGATGAATTTTCTAAATAACACTGAATCCCAATTTACATACAATCTGTTAAGCATTACTAACATAAGTCACATAAATTTTCATAGTTTTAAGGAGGATTAGGTAATTACTCTACAAACTTCCAGAGAAGGTGATTTTTAACATATTTAGTTACAACTCCCCTCCATTTGTTTTAATGCATCTACTCTAGTCACAGAGATACTACTCCACAGAAAGCTATTTTATACTACCCAGCTTCTTCATCACTGCACTAAGAAAGAAGCACTAAGGAGGGAGAAAACAGACCACTATTGTATCCTCTTATCCCTGGAGAGATGAAATGGTTTGCAGCTCATTTTAAATCACAAAGCAATTCTTTTGTGTATGAATTGGCCCCAGGCGAGGAGGTTGTGCAACTCACTTTCCACAGGACCTCCACTTGTGGCTGCTTCCCAATCGTGTCAGAACAAGAAAACCTTGAAGGCACTCCATGTGGGGCAGTACTCTCTCTGCCTCTGAAGTGATTCCTGGGCCAAGTTAGAAAAACCAAATTCTGAAGAGCCACTGCAATGGAAAGCACACTCTGAAGGGGGGTAAAAAACCCAGAATTTTTCTGGTTAGGAAGGGAAATGTGGTTAACCTAAATTGGTCCTAGAGAGCAAATGGAGGCATCAAGAAGCACTTCTACTGCTTCAGTTCAACTATGCATTTTTGTTTCCGTTATAAAAAAAGAACAGTTCTTTAAACGGTTTGGCTATACTCAGAAATGTAACCGCTTAAAAAAATTCTGAAGTGTTTGGGAAGGTAGCAGAGAAAGAGGGCAGATGACAAAGCACTGCTAGAGTCTTCTGAGTAAAATTTACTAGATAATCAAAGTCAGCAACTGGTGCCTACTAACAGGTACTAACATTGAAGACTTTGTTGCTACCTCTCTTCTCTTTCCCAGGAAGAAAGATATTATACGGGACCTGGAGTCAAAAAAACCTGGGTTCGGATCATGTCACTGTCAAACATGCGTTAACCATTTCCAGACACTATGCTTTCCTGGCATTTGTCATCTCTGAATTTCAGGCTTTTTCCTCCATAAAATGGGTATACCAACAAATGATACCCTTTTCATAGGTGATTATGTAGAAAGAAAGTATAAGCAAACTGTAAAGTGCTAAGCATTTATTATTGTTGTTGCTAGTAGGTCTGCCTGAAATATAGAAAGTATTCAACAAATGTTCACAAAGTTATTAATAAACTGTAGCAACTATATTGGACAAACGGTAAGAGTAAATAAGTCAAGAACCTTAAAATAAACAATAACATTTTCACTTAAAACTTAACAGATATTTAACTATAAAACATTAATATCTTATATGGAACTATTAGGTTGGTGCAAGTGTAATTGCAGTTTCGGACTGTGAACTTTGAGTCACTATAACTAGGCTCAAACACATCTTTATTAATCAAAATAGGAACCATTACAATCAACACAATTTTGCCAACAAGAAATAAGTTTGTTTCTATAGTATAAAAATCTGTGCTTCAGGATTCGATGAACTCCTGGAAAGCATTTTCTGCTTTGTGGTTGTGGAAGCGTTTTCTCTGCAAAAAGTTGTCGAGATACACGAAGAAGTGGTAGTTGGTTGGCGAGAGGGCGAGTGAATGTGGCGGATGAGGCAAAACTTTGTGGTCCAACTTGTTCAACTTTTGAAGTTTTGGATGTGTGATATGCGGTCGGGCACTGTTGTGGAGAAGCACTGGGCCCGTTCTGTTGACCAATGCCAGTTTCAGGCGTTGCAGTTTTTCGTGCATCTCATCGATTTGCTGAGCGTACTTCTCAGACGTAATGGTATCTCCAAGATTCAGAAAGCTGTAGTGGATCAGACAGGCAGCAGAATATCAAATAGTGACCATGAACTTTTTTTGGTGCAAGTTTGGCTTTGGAAGGTGCTTTGGAGAGTCTTCTCACTCCAACCACTGAGCTGGTTGTTGCTGGTCGTCATATAAAATCCACTTTTCTTTGCACGTCACAATCCGATCAAGAAATGGTTCATTGTTGTTGTGTAAAATGAGAAAAGATGACACTTCAAAAGAACAATTTTTTTGATTTGTAGTCAGTTCATGAGCCACCCACTTTTTTTTTTTTTTAATAAATTTATTTTAGTTGGGGGCTAATTACTTTACAATATTGTAGTAGTTTTTGCCATCCATTGACATGAATCAGCCATGGGTTTACATGTGTTCCCCATCCTGAACCCCCCTCCCACCTCCCTCCCCATCCCATCCCTCTGGGTCATCCCATTGCCCCAGCCCTGAGCATTTGTCTCACGCATCGAACACAGAATAGTGTTCTGTTTCACATATGATAATATACATGTTTCAATGCTATTGTCCCAGAACGTCCCACCCTCACCTTCTCCCTCAGAATCTGTAAGACTGTTCTATGCATCTGTGTCTCTTATTTTGCATGAGCCACCCACTTATGGAGCTTTTTCACCTTTCTGATTTGCTTCAAATGCCGAATGACCACAGAATGGCTCACGTAGAGTTCTTTGGCAACGACTCGTGTAGTTGTAAGAGAATTAGCTTCGATGACAGCTCTCAGTTGGTTGTTGTCAACTTCCGAAGGCTGGCCACTGCACTCCCTATCTTCAAAGCTCTTGTCTCCTTTGCAAAACTTCTTGAACCTCCAATGTACTGTATGTTCATTAGCAGTTCCTGGACCAAATGCACTGTTGATGCTGCAAATTATCTCTGCTGCTTTACAACCAAGCCATTTGGAATTCAAATAAGAAAATTGCTAGAATTTGCTTTTTGTCTAACATCATTTCCATAGTCTAAAATAAATATAAAATAAGTAGCAAGTAATAAATCATTAGCAAAAACATATAAAGCAAGAAATGCGCATTAAAATGATGTATAACATGAGTGAGTGAGTGAAAGTTGCTCAGTCGTGTCTGACTCTTTGTGACCCCATGGACTATACAGCTCATGGAATTCTCCAGGCCAGAATACTGGAGTGGGTAGCCGTTCCCCACTCCAGGGGTTTTTCCCAACCCAGGAATCGAACCCAGGTCTCCGGCATTGCAGGCAGATTCTTTACCAGCTGAGCCACCAAGGAAGCCCGATATATAACATAATCACATTTATTTAAGAACGTATTCAATAACAAACAGCAAATTTCGACAATGCAAAAACCACAATTAGTTTTGCAACAACCTAATAAACACCTTAGAAATATCCCAGGGGGAAAACAATGCTTCAACTGCCAGAAGCATGCATGCGCACTCAGTCACGTCTGACTCTTTGTGACCCCATGGACTGCAGCCCGCCAGGCTCCTCTGTCTATGGAATTTTCCAGGCAAGAATACTGGAGTAGGTTGCCATTTCCTTCTCCAAAACTGCTAGAAGAGGTCACTGCAATCATATATGGTGGGATCTCAGGTATGGCAGAGGCATGCTTGCAGATGAGGTTTCATTAAGGTACAGGATGAGAGGTTAAGAGCTGAGCTCTTAAGTTCAAATCGCAACTAGCAAGTTGTATGACTATGGGCACATTACTTAATCTTTTCTAAGCCTCAGTTTTCACAGATGTAAAATGGGCAGAGCGGTAGTCTCTGCTAGCAGGACTACTGCGAAGACTTCAAGGAAGACACTCATGAATTACTTACCATAGTGTTATGTGCTTGTTGTTATTTAGTCGCTAAGTTGTGTCAGACACTGTTCGACCCAGTGGACTGAAGCCTCTGCCAGGGTCCTCTGTCCATGGGATTTCCCAAGCAAGATTGCTAGAGTGGGTTGCTATTTCCTTCTCCAGGGGATCTTCCCAACCCAGGGCTCAAACCCAGGTCTCCTGCATTGGCAGGTAGATTCTTTACCACTGAGCCACCAGGGATGCTCATTATGTGCTTACCTACCATCATCTTCATCATACTTTATAAGAGGTGTCTTTCTATGAGTGGAACTAGACCAGGTCCTCCATTTTACAAACTGCTATTTACCCTCAGCCGTGGCGGAGAACAATGGCATGTTTTCGAAAAACACAGCAAATGGGGTCTACTGTGGTCATATATCCTGCCAGTTCCCACACAGCACTATGCTACTTAGGTGAAGTTAAGATATGCCTGCCAGGAACTGTGTTCCCTGAACCAAATGTTAGCAGATGTTCAAGGTACAATTCTTCATATTTCACTAACCACTCTCTGAGCCATCCAGAATCCCTGGGTTATACTTTTAAATTTAAAATTTCATATTCAGGTTGCTCATGCCCTATGTTTCAATTCCAGTAAAATTTATCTTTCTTTTTCTCAAATGGAAATGTCAAAAAGCTTAAGATGTGCATACATGCATATTTTTTCTAATTTGCAGTGAGTGGAATCTTGCTAATGCAGAAAGCTAAAGAAGTTAGAATAATGAAACACTAATAAAGGAGTCCCTTATAATAGTATATAACATGCTAAATGATGGTGGTGGTCAATGAAGCAACTGCTTCACATTCAATATCCTGCTGAAATGAAATAACTGCATTTTAAGGAAATAAAACATAACCCTTTTTGAGATGTCCTGTTAAATGAGTCAAAAAACCTTAATTCTAGATCTATAAAATTAATCAAAATAATCCAACTGTGCAATCACTCTACATCTTATCATAGAGTATCTAATAGCACAGTAAATTCTAGATCTTGGATATAAAAGACATTCCTCCCTTATGCCCCCAACAGTCACCTTCTTGGGATCACATCCACACTTTTGGGACACGGAAAGCCCCTTTTTCTGAGGAAAGGCTGGGTCCAGCCACCTCACCATGCTGCTTCTCCAGCCTGTCTGCCTTATTGACAGTGCTACCTGCCAGCCAGAAGCATGCTGGTGTCTACTGGGCTGCTGCAGACGGAGCTGACTGTGAATCCAGCCAGAGGATAAGAGGTTGTTTTAATTGGCTAAATCTGCTATGTTCTAAGCGTATGGCCACGAATTTGTAGCCAAAACACTAATCTAAACACAAGACAAGAATGACATTTTCGCTCAATTCTAGTTCTGCCATGAGGGTTTTTAATCTAACATTTTATAATGAGTACCAAATCCTTACCTTTGCTAAAGCAGAATTTTCATAGTATACTCCTTGTACCAAATCCATAAGAGCACTTGCTAAAAGTTCCACAACCTAAAAAACAAGAAAAAAAGAAAGAATTTTAAAAATGTATCCCCATTTTTACCTCAGACTGCCTTAGGAGGCTCAGTTGCAAGGGAGTATTGTGTTTGATAGAAAAAAAAGGGGGGGAGGTTATGCACAAAAATCCTGGCAAATGGCATTGTCCACCTGGATATTAGAGCTGTGATCCAATTTTTCCAGTCATAATTCAAACAAAAAAAATCTTACAAGCATAGCATTTAATGAATATATGTGAAAATCCAGTAATAGCCATATTGAACATAAGTTTAAATTTCAGATAATGAATAAAATCTTAACCCAGTTTATTTTCTGAATGTTTGTTTCTGTCAGGTGGATACTTTTTCAATATCTCCATTCTGGGAGCCATCACAATGCCAATTTTCATACTTAACACAGAATGAAAAGCAAAAGCAAAAGAACAGTTAACCTTTCTAATGTGTTCATTCTGTTGCACTAAAAATGCGCTGTGGATATATTTGGTATAGGGCCCCTGGGTCAAATGTACTACAACACTGAAAATTTTAATAGAACTGTAATAGTAAAATTGTATTCATCAAACCTGTATTATTTTCAAGGCTTAGACTATTAAAAAATCAAACAAAATCAAAAGCTTTGAACTTGTTCCAGAATATAAAACAAGCAGAAAACAGTAAATGGTCTCCTTGGAACTACTGTACAATTTAGAGTTTTTTTTGCATAAACCATCATAATTCAAGAGGACAAAATAGTGGTATTTATTATAATGTTCAATGCAGCCATTTCAAACAACAATTCTCAAGGCAACCCTATCTGTTTCTTACCAAGTCTTATTATCTTGTATATTTAGCTCTCTCTGTTATGCAGTCTTATATCAGATTCCCACTCTCGGCTTCCTAAAATTTAGCTCAGTTCTGATTGAATTAAAGGATTTTGTTTCAGCTTTTATCATTCTTGTAATTGAAGACATTATTAAGCCAAAGGATACAGACTTAAACAACAAGATACTTCAACCTCAGGTACCTTGGATTTAATAAACATTTTCTTAGAGGTAAATGACATTAATTTGTAAAAAAGTATGCTTTAAAATTTTAACACATAAGCATTTATCTCCAAATTTATATTTACATTCATCCTGCATAACACACAGGAGGCTGCTGATACGGAAATTTTGCTGATTAAAGGGATATTTTTTTCTAGCTCTGCAGATGGGTTAATTTGTAAGACCTATACAAAGTCTTTTTTTTTTAATCGCATTGCCCTTTAGGTAACCAAATACTTAAGAAATATTGTAGCAATATAAGCTGCAGAGGAACTACAAGGACAATGATCCTACAGTGTTACCAGATGTGTTGAGTTATTTAAGTGGGAAAAAGAGAAAAATGAATGGATTTTTTTCCCCTGAAGGTATCAGATAAGCTCTGCTCTCAAATCCAGGAGGATAGAGTATCGCCAATAGGTCTATGAAAGACTGTAACTAAATGCACAGCATCAGATTGGATTACAGTTTACACAAGCAACATCCCAAGGTCCCTCTGATGGCTGGACACATAATACAGATCAATCAGTCACTAAGAAATGTTATGGTTTTGAAATAGTTTGAGGTCTGAGATCAGCACTGGTAAAGTGAAGAGGGATTTACAAAAAGAAACTCTGACACTAATTTTAACAGCGGACCTGGTTTTGGATAACCAGAGTTGTGTTCCCTTACTTTCTGAAATTCCAGACCAGGAAGAAACAACAAAAACATTTTATTTTCTGATTCTTTTTCTGTTAATGCAATTAGCAAATATACTTGTATTTACAAATTTATAAGTGACCTGTACTTTCAAATGACCATCCTTGCTTAAGCAGAATATAATACCTCCATTGCCAACAACAGCCATCAAAGAAAAAACTTTGGACTTGCTTGGGTTAACAAATCCAGGAAAGTAAGCGAGTATAAAAAGCAGGAAGCTTAAGGGAGCTGCTTGTGTCCCAGACAAAAGTGACTTATCCAGCACACACTTAAATATCTTTCCACTGCTTGAAATGTCTACTTTTAAAATTATACCCAAAAAAGATGTATACCATTCTCCTTTAGAATCACAAATATTTCTAGGAAGATGATAGGGCTATCAGCCCGTATATATGTCAATAAGAACATTTAATGATCCGATCTTTTTTGTTTATTACATGGCTTATTACTATAGACATTCACCTGTTTAGATATTTACTGCACTTAAATATAAGAAGGCACCTTCTGGGCTTCTCTTGTGGCTCAGTGGTAAAGAATCCACCTGCCAATACAGGAGACATGGGTTCAATCCCTGATCTGGGAAGATCCCAAATGTCATGCAGCAACTAAGCCCATGTGCCACAACTATTGAGCCTGTGCTCTAACCCAGGAGCTGCAACTACTGAGCCCATGCTCTGCAATAAGAGAAGCCACTGACTATGTAGCAGGAAAGACACAGCACAGCCGTAAGTAAGTAATTTTTTTAAAAGGCACTTGCTTAATGAGCTCTCCCTCCCACCCCCAACTCCTGCCTCAGATTCTTGAGGAATGATTTATTTAGGCAACCTATCTAAAATTTACAGGAGCGAGGATAATGATAGCCAGAGAAGAACCTAAAGCCTAACTGCCACACTTTGGTGCTTTAGATATAAGCGACCCTGAGAAGGATTCAAGGACTACTGTTCCAAGCCCTGGGGCAGGGGGGGATGGGGACGCAAGCAAATACTTTCTATTAGAAAAAGATAGGCTAAAAAGAGCCCCGAAGTTAGCCACCCTCAGAAGCCCAACAGATTAGAGAGCTGTAATGAAATAAAGCAAAACACTACAAGGGAGAAGATCTAAATTTTACTGCAAGGTGTTAACTACCAATTTAATTGTGAGATTTGGGGCAAATTAATTATTTTCTCTAATCTTGGTTTTCCTCAACTATTAAATGAGGGGGGGAGTTGCAAAACATAATTCCTTGAAGTTTCTTCCAGTTCTAAAATTGTGAGTCTAGAAATGCAAATCTTAGTATTTATAATGAAGAAATTAATTTGAAAACTGCTTTTTTGTAAACTGATGAGACATCTTTGCTCATGATATTATTTTTTAATCTGTTCTCTTCACATGGACCTTTCCCTCCAACTAAACTTTAATGATCACTTTCTTTGTGAAACTTTTTGTACCCAATCCCTCTTGGTTCTAATATCTGAAATTATAATGAAACTATTTCTATTTTTTAAACCACTTTAAGTCATTTCCACTTTTTCAACTATAATGACTGGCAGCCCATTCCACCAACTGGCAAAGAAGTCCTAGTTGGGTCAATTAAAGGTCACATTGCTAAATTCTGGGTCTTGAAGAGCTCTAATAGTTGGAAATAATTCATATATATTGAATTCAGAATAATAGGTTTAACTACAAAGTTGCAACAAACAATAATGGCATAATTGACCATATTGCTTCCTTCCCTCTCTAATGAGTAAGCATGTAGAGCACTTAGAAGAGAATCTGGAACATAGTCTCAGGGACTGTACAATATTAAGTCTTAAACAGATGAAAGGCACAGCATGGGAACCAAGATTAGTGTGTCCAGATATTTGGGAAGAAAGTGGGTTTTAATTCAACAACTGAACACATGAAAAGGCTATTTTAACCAATCAGAGGTCTCTGTAACACTGACTTACAGTTTTTTGAATCATTATTTCAGATTATATGACTGCCATTATCAATATTATAAAGTTTATAATAAACTTTAGAGAGTTTATTACTGCCTACAGAGCAATCAAATAGGAAACATGTTTCTTCATTTCTACATTTCTAGAGGTTGTGAGAATAGCAGAATAGCTTACCTGTACAGGCAGATGCAAAAATGCTTCTTGCACAAAAATGATTTGTGTCATGTGTTTAAGTCTGACTCTACAGCAGTATCATACACTATCTCCCAATCTTCTAAGTAACACCTTAGATTTTCAGTGAGCCAGAAGTCGTAACCATTCACAATGTCAGTGTTATGAGCTGGTTTCTCCTGCCACCTTGTTTTTGGCTACCAGGGAGAAGGCTGAATAGGAAATGAAGTGGACATCAAATTGCTGTTCTCAAGCAAAACGTTGATCTTTTCCCATTTTAATCACTATTCTCTAATCGAAGATTAAAGATTAGGTATTTTTTAGATGCAGCTGAACCTTAGCACAATTACAGATCCGACACAATTGATCTTTGGAATGGCTTTGTTTAATGGTTAATTCATAGGACAAATTTTACCACTTGCAGGGGAATATGTAATTGCTTCATTCTTTATCTTTTGGCAAAGGTAACCACAATTCAACAATTTTTTCAACTGAAAAACTAAAGTGTTGTGATTATTATGCCCTGAGCTATAATAAAATTGTCATCTTAAAAATTAGAAATTGAGAGAAGTAGGAGGTGGTAATGACCAAAAAACATCCTCACTCACTGCTATACAAAGATGTCTGTAACATATTCTTAAGGAAAAGAAAAAGAAAAGCTGGTTACAAAACAGAATAACATGACAGGTATTCTTTTTAAAAAATCAGCTCAATCAATGTATGTATGCTGAGAAAAGTCTGATACAACAAAATATTAATAATAATATAATCTGTAAGTGGTAAGATTCTAGATGTTTTTAATTAAAATTTTTTCAAATTTCCAATTTGCTTAAATTTATAATCACTTACTATATAATATATTACATGTTCTCCCACCTTTACATATCTTGCTTTTATAATCAGATACAACAGAAAACCTACTTCTAAGGTAGAGGGACAGGAGGAAGCACACCCTGTTTTAGCCTCAGAAAGGCTTCAAGCTAAGCTGTGTCCACAAATTGATTTATGGAATATAGCGATTGAAAGTCGCTGGATTAGCAAAAATAAGATCAGTAACTGGTGATAAGCATTCTGTGAAGACAACTTGTGCCTTCTCAATAAATGTGATTCAGGAGTACTGTCAGTTAGCATTTGACAGATGGAACAGACTCAACAGAGTTGTAGATGTTTCACTAGTAAACCAGACCACTTTGGTTTGAGCAAAGGAGCACCTATCCTAACTTTAAAGTAAAATGCAACCAAATCTTTAGAAAAATGTTAATTATAAAGTGATGTGGCTCAACTGAAAGTTAAGCCATCATAAGCTATCTGAGTTGATGTAAGAAGGTGGTGTAATTGTATTTTAATTCACTTTAAAAAGGCCGCTATGTACTTAATCTGCTTGGTATACTAAAACTGTGGAGACTATAATAGTCTTATATATAATCTTATTTATAATCTTTATAATTTATAAAGATTTTATAATCTTTCAAAAACTTGCACTGGGAAGGTTATTTTAATGATTTTTTTTTTTTTTTTTGCTACAGTGTGGAATGACAGGACAATGTATGATCCATCACGCTATCTGGGAAGCAAATGAACACACAGCCCCTCGGCTTTTAGTACACTTAACAGCTGCTAGCAAAGGAAACAGTCATGTGTGTGCATGCATCTGCCGTCCTCATGGCATTAATTATGCACAAATTTATTGCACTCCTCCCCTAGCCTCCAGGAACAAATAGCAAAGCATGAAGCGGTAGCAAAGGTAAAACACCCTTGAGGGAGAATTAATTCTCATATACATCTTGGGAGGAACAAAAGATGGACTTGGTGTAAATAAGTCCTTTTCAAAGAGCTTTGGCATTTGAAGGGAAATTGTCAAGAATTTTTTTTTAAGCCACAGAAATTATATTGTCAGTGAAAACATTTTACAGAAAAATACTTTTATAAGTAAAGGATGCCAAATAGCCTGCTAACAGTAATCAGAGCCATTAGCTTCATACTTCCATTCCTCTTCATTCAAATGGAGCACAAAGTATTTGAGAGATGCTTTTAAAGATGGAAAGATTTACTTTTATCACCAAGGTAAGGTACAGGAGGACTGGTACAGGATGAGCGCTCTCCCATAGAGGCCAGTAATATCTAACATTTGTAAAGCACTTCATCATTTACAAACTGGGTGTAAGCAAACTATTTGGTTCCAGGTGGATTCAGTCCTCAGTACCCGGCCAGAGCTTCCAGGCTGGCAGCCTCAGTGGAGAAAGCAATCTCTGAAGAACATGGGGAGCAGCAGCAGTGGCCAAATAAAGGGTGAATCTGCTCACTCACCACCTGGGCACAAACAACCCAGATGAGCCCTAATCTGTATGCTGATTAGTATAAATGAGTGGCTTTAATAAGCCATTGATGAAGTCTATGAAAGAATGGTTCTCTCCACTCCTTCCTACCAGACAAGGACCAGGTTTAATGAAGACAATGATCAAAAGTCTGTTGCAGCAAACACACCACTAACTCACAGGAGTTCTGGAAGAAGCTTCTAACTCCGCTTTTTGAAGGGAGTCTTTTCAATGCTGCCAAATGTGTAAGGCCGTGCTTATTTGTGGGAGGGATGGCAATCTGTTCGAGTGAGCTGGAAGTTCTTTCTGGCTAAGGAGGAAGAGCAGAGAGAGAAATGGCACTACCAGTAGGACAGGTGCAGCAAAAACTAAGCAAATTGATAATCTTAATTTTTAATTTAGAACAGCTGATACATTGGTTTATAAACTCTAACTACTGGTAACATTTGTCAAAAGAGTTCATGAAAATTCAGTGAACTACCGAAAAGTATAAAATCACAGCTGATAAAACAAATAGTCCACAAGTTCAGGGAAATGGCTTGCATATAAAGTTTGAAATTTAATATTACATTGGCTAGTGCACTCATTTCAAAAACATTTGTTGATAGCCTACTATGTACCTGGCACTGTATTAATGAGAGAAGTGATGGCCATACAGAGATAAAGGCCATTTATTTGTCTTTGATCACCTAGAAGGATAATAGACAGATGAGCTGCATGACCTTGGGCCAGCGTATCACTTCTTAGGGGCTCAGTTTGCTTATCTAGGTAAGAGGTAACTGTATCAAAAGTAAGCCCCAAGATCAGAAATACCTAAATGTGCACCTACACTGTGCACATTTGTAAGGAATGTCAATTACAATGTGCAATTGTATGTGTGTTAGTCACTCAGTTGTGTCCGACTCTTTGTGACCCCATGGACTGTAGCTCACTAGGCTCCTCTGTCCATGGGATTTTCTAGGCAAGAATACTGGAGTGGGTTGCCATTCCCTTCTCCAGGGGATCTTCCTGACCCAGGGATTGAACCCAGCTCTCCTGCATTGTGGAGAAGGCAATGGCACCCCACTCCAGTACTCTTGCCTGGAAAATCCCATGGATGGAGGAGCCGGGTAGGCTGCAGTCCATGGGGTCACTAAGAGTTGGACACGAGTGAGCGTCTTCACTTTCACTTTTCACTTTCATGCATTAGAGAAGGAAATGGCAACCCACTCCAGTGTTCTTACCCAGAGAATCCCAGGGATAGGGGAGCCTGGTGGGCTGCCGTCTACGGGGTTGCACAGAGTCGGATACGACTGAAGCGACTTAACAGCAGCAGCAGCAGCAGCAGCAGCAGCTCCTACATTGCAGGCGGTTTCTTTACTGTCTGAGCCACCAGGGAGGCCCGTGCAGTTGCAAGTTATAGCCAATTAGCCAAAAATGTGGATTTCTTTTATTAGCAATACAAAAGTAATCCAAAAGTTGGTGACTTTTTGCATGAGGGTGAATGATTGGCTGTGTTTGTCACTGAGCAGTGACAAATATCATTTATTTAAACAATAATTAGGTTCCTGAAAAAGTGGCAGGTAATTTAAAATGCTGACATCAAGATCAAACTTTTCAGAAGAAATAAAGAAAAAGGAGATGCTTTTGAATACTCATTGGAAGGACTGATGCTGAAGCTGAAGCTCCAATACATTGTCCACCTATTGCGAAGAGTCGATTCATTAGAAAAGACTCTGATGCCAGGAAAGACTGAGGGCAGGAAGAGAAGGGGATGATAGAGGATGAGATGGTTGGATAGCATCATCGACTCAATGGACAGGAGTTTGACCAAACTCTGGGAGACAGTGAGGACAGGGAAGCCTGGTGCGCTGCAGCCCATGTGGTCGCAAAAAGTCAGACATGACTGAGCGACTAACAACAACATACCTTGTTATGACTGGACTTTCTCTGAGGAAAATAATGTCTGCCATTCAGTGATCTGCACACTTTTCCCCATGTGGCCAATAACTTACATTTTGCTTTCACTGCTTCTTCATTTGAGGGCCCCCTCAGTGATGTTAAGTGATGTTTTCCAAGTATGATTTTATTGAAAAGTTAATTCCACTTTTGAGAAGTTCACAGTGGGAATCTTCAGAACACCAGAATCACAGTAGAGTATTTCATGCAACTGAAAGGATGTTGCTGGCTAGGACACTGCCCGGTAGTACTGGGTTTCAAAATTTTTAAATGGTAACCCAGAGTAAGAACTGTATTTTATTTTACATCATGACACAGTATGTGCATACATGCATATGCATAAAAATGAATGAAAAGCTTTATAAAACAAAGGTTTCATTATTTCTGTTTTCTTTTGTATTTCATGAAAAAAGGTGTTAATAGTGACTTACTAAATCGATTTCACCACCCACCAATAAACAGGATGTGATCTGTGGTTTGAACCATTATCTCACATCATGCTGGTATGTCATCCATATCTCATAGCTTTGTCATATATGACTCATACTTTGATATGTGGCTTGAACCATTATATCATGCTGATAATGTCATGTATAGCTCATACCTTAGCCATCTTCTGAAATTTTTTTAACTTATTATTAATTAATTAATTATTTTTGGCTGTACTGGGTTTTCTTTGCTGCATGGGCTTTTCTCTAGTTGCAGTGAGCGGGGGCTACTCTTCATTGTGGTGCACAGATTTCTCATTGCAGTGGCTTTTCTTGTTGTGGAGCATGGGCTCTAGGGTGCACAGGCTTCAGTAGTTGCGGTTCTGGGGCACTACAGCACAGGCTCAACAGTTGTGGCACACAGACAGGCTTAGTTGCTCTGCAGCATATGGGATCTTCCCAGATCAGGGATTGAACCCATGTCTCCTGCATTGGCAGGAAGATTCTTTACCACTGAGCCACCAGGGAAACCCCTTGGTTAGCCATGTTAATTGCAAAATCTCCAAATTTTTGATATGCAGTTTAAACACTGTTATTCTGAAATATATTTGTAAAGGTGTATCTGACCTGTCTCTTGAGAAACCTGTATGCAGGTCAGGAAGCAACAGTTAGAACTGGACATGGAACAACAGACTGGTTCCAAATAGGAAAAGGAGTACATCACGGCTGTATATTGCCACCCTGCTTCTTTAACTTATATGCAGAGTACATCATGAGAAACGCTGGGCTGGAAGAAACACAAGCTGGAATCAAGATTGCCGGGAGAAATATCAATAACCTCAGATATGCAGATGATACCACCCTTATGGCAGAAAGTGAAGAAGAACTAAAGAGCCTCTTCATGAAAGTGAAAGAGGAGAGTGAAAAAGTTGGCTTAAAGCTCAACGTTCAGAAAACTAAGATCATGGCATCTGGTCCCATCACTTCATGGGAAATAGATGGGGAAACAGTGGAAACAATGTCAGACTTTATTTTTTGGGGCTCCAAAATCACTGCTGATGGTGATTGCAGCCATGAAATTAAAAGACGCTTACTCCTTGGAAGGAAGGTTATGACCAACCTAGATAGCATATTTAAAAGCAGAGGCATTACTTTGCCACAAAGGCCCGTCTAGTCAAGGCTATGGTTTTTCCAGTGGTCATGTATGGATGTGACAGTTAGATGGTGAAGAAAGCTGAGCACCGAAGAATTGATGCTTTTGAACTGTGGTGTTGGAGAAGACTCTTGAGAGTCCCTTGGACTGTAAGGAGATCCAACCAGTCCATCCTAAAGGAGATCAGTCCTGGGTGTTCACTGGAAGGACTGATGTTGAAGCTGAAACTCCAATACTATGGCCACCTCATGCGAAGAGTTGACTCACTGGAAAAGACCCTAATGCTGGGAAGGATTGGGGGCAAGAGGAGAAGGGGACGACAGAGGATGAGATGGTTGGATGGCATCACTGACTCTATGGACATGAGTTTGCGTAAACTCCGGGTGTTGGCGATGGACAGGGAGGCCTGGCGTGCTGCAATTCATGGGGTCGCAAAGAGTTGGACATGACTGAGTGACTGAACTAACTAACTAATTTCTTTATCACTTTATACCAAAAACAAGTAAATCAACTGAGTGTAAACAGAGGCAGGGTAAAACAGAATCATTCTTGAGTACTATAGGGTATATTCTGTTAGGGTACATAACAATCTTGTTGGTTTATATTACTGATGTTGACTATTAGCTTTCATTGTATTCAATTCATGAAAACAAATTGGCTTAGACCACATTTGGCCAAAAAGTTAAAAACTTCAGCATTTTTCTGGGATTCACATATACATCTTACAAATTCCAGGGATACCATGTCCTATTGGGTAACATAGTTCACCCTTCAGCACAATCAGTTCCTGTTCAAATTGGGCCATACAGGAAGGCAGATGTTTATAATTTAGAGACATCCCAAGGTCTGCATTTCAAAGGCAGTCACAGAAACAAAAGCATGGCTCATATGTGTTAAAAATCCATGCATCTTGTCTAAAACTGTAATTGTATTTCTTCCAAATACCTTCACAGTTCTTCAAAATCTGTGATTCAATGAAATTCTAAAAATAATGGGCCCTACTAATACTGCATTCTAGAAAATTAGACAATCCATTTTTACCTCCTTTAAAAAAAATTAGGTAGTAGAGAATTGAGACTAGCTGTATTGTTTCCTTGAAGCAAATAATGAATACCCTTGGGTAAGAAATTCTCTAATTTATAAAGATACACAATTGATTTTTAAACTGATATCTCTATCGATAATGCTTAGCACATGAACATAAAAATTTTTGTATTATCAATACTGTTCTAATATGTGAATTCACTGTATAAATCTTAACTATTTCAAAATAAATTTGCACAATTACCACTCTGTTCAATTGCTGTTTTCATTTGTATACCACCTTATGGCTTAAACTACTTGAAAAAATGAAGCTTCTCATCACAAAATATAAGTTTCTCATCACAAATCGGCCATAAAGATGAGTTCAAAAAATTTGGGGTATTACTTTAGATTGCTGAAATATGCATGTCCAATCTCAAGATCTCTGATAGTTACAAAACATTCTGATTTCTCTATCACACCTCTGATTTTATTAAAATTTTTTCTTGATTGCTTTTCTTTATATTGAATGTCTTTTTCAGAATCTGGTTTTATGTCATAGCTTTTGACTTTTTCCCACAACACTCAGAATTGCAGAATATTGGAACTGGCAAGGAGGCAGGGGATGGAAATAATGCTGCTTTTATTTTATAGATGAGGAAACTAAGAAAACAAGTTGCCGTTGCTTAGTAGTTATTTCTCTAAAATGTTTTACAAAGCCTTATTGATGTTTCTATTGAAATGTTTATTTAAAAACCACTAATTGTTTAAGATATTATAAATTCCAATACTCTAACTGCAAAATTTCTGGCAAAAAAGCTATCGTGGTTCTTTGTTTGTTTTCTTCCTCAGTTAAGCATGAGGATTTCAAAGCTGGATTGCCTGGATTTAGACAGCGGCCCTACCATTTATTAGCACTGTTATCGCAAAGAAATTAGCTCTTTCTTTTGTCTCGGGAGAGGTTATATAGGTTAATATACAAAAATCACAACAGTGTCTACTACATAGTAAATACTCAAAACTATAAGCTGCTATTTTTTTAATGTCTGGTGGTAATTTTAATAACTATTATATATTCTACATTATGAAGTTTCTAATTTCATTTCCAAAATGGTGTATTAAGACATTAGATAAAAAATCTGGAGAAAAAGGTCTCACCTGGAATTCTGAGAGATAAAATGAGTTGTTCAATGTTAAATGACTAATTTTTTTTAAAAAAGGTAGAGATAGGAACTAGGTCTACACACTTCAACATCAGGGCTATTTCCATGTCTCTTTGTAGCTTTATATGACATCACTAAGGAATATAAAATAGATAAATGCTATAAAGCTTAACACATTATGAAAACATAAGTAATCCACAAGAGTGTAGCTGCTTAGCAATAAAGTAGTTAATGTAATATTCTAAATAGGAAAACTGTCCTTCAAAAACTAAAGATCAGACAGACACACACAGTATAGTTTTAGTGTTTACTGATATCTGACTTGAACAAAGAACAAAGACAATTAAGCCACATGAATAACAACAAACAACTCAATGTATTTTCCAAAATTCTTAAAAAGAAGGTTCCTTGGCACAACCATACTTTCCAACAACCCACTTTAATGTTTTCACAATTTACAATATCAGAAATGACCTCAGGGTCAGGCATTTGTCAGTTAATGACCTGTTGGGCTAATGGCCTTCAGCTTTGCCTTGGGCACACAAGTCCTCTAGCAGGTCATTAGCTGCCAAAAAAGGGCTCTTCCCAATCACTGTTGCTAAATAAATAAAATTTGCTTCTGGGTTAAGGCCCTGTAAGCCAACTTGGGCTTAGAGTGCATTTTTTCGTTGAGTATTTACAACTCAGAAGAAAATGATGGAAATGCTAAAACCGAAATTATACCACTATAATTAATAAAAAGTAGTCACATGGATCCTTTTGGATGCTCTTAAATTTTCTTTTGCTTATGGTATCCAAATTCAGTATTAATTTAATACAGCAGACACCAGATTACAACTGTAATACATTTAAAATTTTTATCTATAAGTAAATTTTTTGGAGCTCATACTACATTTTCCCAAAATATAAGGGTATAAATGATGGCTCGGTTTCCAGGGCAACCCACAAACGCTTATTTAGTCCATAATATTAGAAATACCTTATACTTGTAATCAAAAAATTGGATAGAAAACCACAATCTTACAATACCTGCAACTAAACAAATAGAAAAACAAAACTAAATAGGAAATATTTAAAAATGATCTTTAAATGCTGACAGTTACAGGGAAATTTGGTTCAATAAGAGAATGAGGATAGATACATTGGTTCTTTCCTATGCCTCTTTCATTTCTATTATAATTCTCCCTTTATATACCAAGTTTTAGTTCTTCAACTCCAAGTAAACTTTGTTGGTTTATTTTTCCTCTTGAAAAAAGTAAAGAGAAGGCAAAAAGGTGGATGACAATTTTTCTGAAATAACAGGTAAAAGGAGAATGAAAAACTGAAGGAAAACAATTAAAAAGGATGTGTATACATTCTGGAGATTGCCTAAGGTGAAATGAACTGAGTAATGAATAGTAAGAGACAAAGAAAGGGGCACTGTGTACAAGTCCACTGGGTGAAGAAAGGATGGGTGGAGAAGAGACCAGGGTCACATGGCTGAGGATGAAGAGGAAGGAATCAGCTGTTTATCTGCCCAGTACTTTGTAAACTCTGAACTCAGGAAGTCCCTTGAGTAAAATCAATAGAAAGGCCAAATTGGAATACTGAATAGTTCAAGCCGGAAAATACTTTTCTTTCCTCTCTCTGACTTTGGAGAAATAGCAACTTATGCCAGTGAAATTGGTAGGGAAAAAGTAGATTTAATTAATATTACTTCTAGAAAGTGGGTAAAAGGAATTACAAAAATTGATATTGCTGAAGTGTACAATAAGATTGCCATAATCAGTATATTTCTACCTCTCATGGCCAACCATGGTTCAACTCTACCCATTTCAGAGGGTGTATTTTTGTAGAAAACAGGCTTTAAAAAAAATAAGTTTCTTTAAATGCCAAGCATATGGAAGAAATGCTTCTCTTGCTCTTTTTTTCTCGTCTTCAGGTTTCTGACATAGACAATTCAGAGAAGTATCCATTTTGCATAATCGCATCTGACCTTCCTACCCCCAAAAGACATTTCATTTCATTGTTTTTTGGCACCAAAAGGGTAAAGTTCAAGGTTTTAATGAGATAGTAAATTTTCAAAGAACATAATATTTTGTCTTATTTTTAGTACACATCTCAAACATGTATTACTTTTATTTTAAATGCAAGGAAGCAGATTCAGAATATAAATATAGTGTCTGTTTAATACTTGGCTATTAGCATCATATGATAAGAAAACACTGGAAAATTTTCTGAGAATTTTGAAATTGTGATTTTATAATAGCATTCTGACCTCTCTAAGTGATATGAAGATAGTTTCCTTTATCATTACAATGTATGACACCCCCCTTAGGTTCTGTGCATATTTATTCTAGTCATGAAAATCTACACTTGAGTGGGTTATATGAAGAAAAGAATATTAATCCTGGGTGTCAAACTACAGAGGATGAAAACAATTAATTCAATAATTTCCACAAGTAAAATACTGATGACAAGACGGTAAACACACAAGGTCACAATAATCCCTATTTTAAATGAATATGAGAGAAAAACTTAAATTTCATATGACATAGCATGTTTTTAGGTTTCACTTTTCAATATGAATTTGTAAGTAAAATTAATATAACAGATAAGAAAAACATCAAATAACCAATAGCAGCTGCTTTATTAAAATATATAGATGGTACAAAAGGAGATTTATATGCATAAACTGAGCATATTTATACAACTAAATTTCTTCCTTGTAAACAACATATTTATGCCTTTAGGAAAACCAAGTTAACATAAGGGAATACATCAGCTATGTAAGGAGTACATCTGTGCCACTGGTTATTTAGAAATATAAATCACTAATGCTTAATAGAATAGTTCCCAGGAGTGATATCACGACAATGTTTCAGGGTGCTTAAACAAGACCCAGGCTAACTCACAGATGTGTAAGGATAGGTCCATTAAATGAAAATCACTACAAAGGTTAAAAATAATAATAAGGTGAAATAAATTTTTTAAATACTAGGGTTATCACTGTACATATAAAATAAAACACTTTTTTTTTTTAAGATGACAAGTAGTAATGTGCACTGTCTTATTTACACTGTGGCTTAATCCTAAAATACAAATCTAGTCCACAAATAAATGCAGGGAACCAGGGAAAAACTGTAACGGTCAGCCAGATTTCTAAATTATAGTGCTTTTCCATGTCATGATTTTCCCCCAATTATCTAGCATGTCTTGTTGATAGCCTAATGCTCAAACATTAAAATTTTAGATTCTGGAATGACCCCATCATTTCAGCACTCAGTGATGTTTTACATGAACACAATATAGAGCAATTTATTTCAACGGAGTCAGAGAATTTATGGCTTAAAAAGAGGTATTCTGAGGTCTCTTAGTGCAGGGTCTTTATATAGTGAAGTACTAAAATAAAAAGTTGCCCTTAGGTTCCATAACTGAAAATGAATGAAAATTCAAGCATTAATTTTTAAATTCACTACTGAATTCAAAATCTTGTTAATTCACACTTATGTGACTATAGTAGCTATAACAGTAAGACAATTACCAGAGGATTAATATACCAATTTCTATACTTAGAGATATTTAAAAATCTAAGTGTTACCTAAGGCAATTACCTTGAAGATTCCTAATATCTTCAGGGAAAAGCCAAAGGGAGAATAATTGACTTTGCTAATTTTACCCTTGGCAATTATAAAAGAGCTCTGAATTTCATGTGACTGCAGAACACTTCATCTAATGGTCTGCCCCAGGAGAAGTACAATGACAAACATATAACATAGAAATTCAGACAAGAATTCAGTAGCAAAAGAAAGTGGGAAGTTGGTAGAATGAGTAAGTTATAAAAAATTAAAAGTTGCTACAAATATGCTAACTTTAATTACCAAGTTAAATATATACTCTCAAAGAAAAAGCAGGCTGTTACTGTGAAAAAAAAGAATACTATATACAGCATTTCTGTGCTATGTTATGCCTGTCCCCTGCTGAGGTCTCTGTTTACGTTGCTAATGCTGACAAATTTTCTTTCCTATGAAAGAAAGTTAAAATGTCAAACACATCTAACTTTGCTAAGATATTATCATATGCGGCGATCTTACTTATCGCCACCTTTTCCTCCTCTCGGACTCCTTCTTATTTTAATAGTAGTATACTGAAGCTTCCGGGATCTCATTTAATAAAATTAGTCCTCTTCTGAGATAAAACTTTACTTTCCTTAAAAAAAAATTCCAAGGGGAATACCGCCATGTATTTAAATGAAAGGAACCAGTTCTGAATATGGGAGATTTGCTTTATCAAAGAATTTTCTCCATTACAATTTACTCAGTTTAAAACAATATTCACATGATTTGGAAATCATCCATTATGATTAAAATAGGGCTACAGAAAGCCTAGATTTGTAGATCAATTATGGACCCTGGACATTGTACTCAAGGTCTTTCACAAAAAGTGAGCCAGTGAAGTACCTTTTGAAAGTGACCTTGTAGAACCTTCAAATGACCCTTTGAAGAACAATGTGCAAGAGATCTATGTTTTGGATGAACAGGGGGGATGCATACAATAAAGGCTTCAATTTAACACACAACTATCAAATTCAGAAAAACACATACCATGGCTTAAAAAGGAAAAGAAAAAAACCTCCTCACCAGACAAAGGTTGATAAAATGCAAATCTAAACGTGCAAACCTGTGCAGAGACCATGAAGGTACAGGACTTGAGGGGAAGGGAATGCTTGACCATTCTTATTTCAAGGAGAAGCTTCAGGCTGAACTGTTGCTTGGATATGCTAAGCTTTTTTTTTTTTCTTTGGTAAATCAAGTAGAGCTACTGAAATCTGGTGCCTAATGGAGCAGATGGTGGAGGTCTTAGACTCTGGAACATTTATAGTGATGCTTCTGAATGCAAAGCACCAAGAATGGATTTCACAGGCTATGAATCTGATTTGATTTTGATGAGAACAGAGCCTCCATTTTCTCTGAATGTGAACCACACTGAAAGAAAGAATGTGTGAATGATAAAAGCCAGCTAAGAATAGGAACATATTAAATATTATTTCCATGAAGTGAAGTGGCTAAAGCAAGTGATCATTTGCTTGTGTCATTATAGTATGTTAATAATATTTGTACTTAATACCACCATCTTCAGTTTAATTTAGTCGCTCTGTCATGTCTGACTCTTTGTGATCCCATGAACCGCAGCATGCCAGGCCTCCTTGTCCATCACCAACTCCTGGAATCCACCCAAACCCATGTCTATCGAGTCGGTGATGCCATCCAGCCATCTCATCCTCTGCCGTCCCCTTTTCCTCCTGCCCCCAATCCTCCCCAGCATCAGGGTTTTTTCCAATGAGTCAACTCTTCGCATGAGGCGGCCAAAGTATTAGAGTTTCAGCTTTAACATCAGTCCTTCCAATGAACACCCAGGACTGACCTCCTTTAGGATGGACTGGTTGGATCTCCTTGCAGCCCAAGGGACTCTCAAGAGTCTTCTCCAACACCACAGTTTTAAAGCATCAATTGTTCGGTGCTCAGCGTTCTTCACAGTCCAACTCTCACATCCATACATGACCACTGGAAAAACCATAGCCTTGACTAGATGGGCCTTTGTTGGCAAAGTAATGTATCTGCTTTTTAATATGCCGTCTAGGTTGGCCATAACTTTCCTTCCAAGGAGTAAGCGTCTTTTAATTTCATGGCTGCAATCACCATCTGCAGTGATTTTGGAGGCCCAAAAAATAAAGTCTGACATTGTTTCCACTGTTTCCCCATCTATTTGCCATGAAGTGATGGGACCAGATGCCATGATTTTAGTTTTCCGAATGTTGAGCTTTAAGCCAACTTTTTCACTCTCCTCTCTCACTTTCATCAAGAGGCTTTTTAGTTCTTCTTCACTTTCTGCCATAAGGGTGGTATCATCTGCATATCTGAGGTTATTGATATTTCTCCTGGCAATCTTGATTCCAGCTTGTGCTTCCTCCAGCCCAGCGTTTCTCATGATGTACTCTGCATATAAGTTAAAGAAGCAGGGTGGCAATATACAGCCGTGATGTACTCCTTTTCCTATTTGGAACCAGTCTGTTGTTCCATGTCCAGTTCTAACTGTTGCTTCCTGACCTGCATACAAGTTTCTCAAGAGACAGGTCAGGTGGTCTGGTATGCCCATCTCTTTCAGAATTTTCCACAGTTAATTATGATCCACACAGTCAAAGGCTTTGGCATAGTCAATAAAGCAGAAATAGATGTTTTTCTGGAATTCTCTTGCTTTTTCGATGATCCAGCAGATGTTGGCAATTTGATCTCTGGTTCCTCTGTCTTTTCTAAAACCAGCTTGATCATCTGGAAGTTCATAGTTCATGTATTGCTGAAGCCTGGCTTGGAGAATTTTGAGCATTACTTTACTAGTGTGTGAGATGAGTGCAGTTGTGTGGTAGTTTGAGCATTCTTTGGCATTGCCTTTCTTTGGGATTGGAATGAAAACTGACCTTTTCCAGTCCTGTGGCCACTGCTGAGTTTTCCAAATTTGCTGGCATGTTGAGTGCAGCACTTTCACAACATCATCTTTCAGGATTTGAAATAGCTCAACTGGAATCCCATCACCTCCACTAGCTTTGGAGTTTGTAGTGATGCTTCCTGAGGCCCACTTCACTTCACATTCCAGGATGTCTGGCTCTAGGTGAGTGATCACACCATCGTGATTATCTGGGTAGTGAAGATCTTTTTTGTACAGTTCTTCTGTGTATTCTTGCCACCTCTTCTTAATATCTTCTGCTTCTGTTAGGTCCCTACCATTTCTGTCCTTTATTGAGCCCATCTTTGCATGAAATGTTTCATTCATATTTGCATGAAATTTCATTCATATATGTATATAATTTATTCAAAATAGGAGCACCACCAAAAGATTCTTCCTGTAAGGTGAGATATTCCAAATCACAAGAACAAAACTGCACGTTTTAATCTTGTAATCTTTATTCTTTGCATTTGAGTTCTTACCATTTATTTTGTTCAATTCCTTCTTTCCTTCTGTAGGAAAAAGTTCCAATGGAAACTTTGTTTTCATTAATTGCAATTCTACAAAAGTTTCAGTGGTACTTCATTTGTTGAACACTTGATTTCAGATTTCCAATTGATTTTGAATAAAATGTCACCAAAACTATGATGACCATTTATAACAAAGTTCAATATCATCCTTGGACATAAAAATTTCTAAAATCTGACTAATGACAGGCAACAAAGAGAGAAGGCACATACTTCTTTGAAATATGTGGTGCTGAAGTATAGTTTTATACTCAAATTCAGCTATACCCTCCAAATTGTATAGTCCTGAGATTTGACTATAAAGATATTTGTTAGTTTTGGTAACAATAGCTTTTATTTCAATTAGCAGAATGTTGATGCTTGTTTTGATGCAAATATGAACTATGAGTATGCCTCAATTAGCTCCAACCATTCTATATTTCTCAACATAGTTAAGATGGTCACTTTTATCACAACACTGTGGTGTGTTTCACTTAAATTTGTGCCTGTATTATTATTATGAGCTAACAATTTTCTTTCATGTTCAACCTTTAAACTGAATTTCCAGTTTCACTCAAAATGGCTTTACCTTTGATAGAATATACTTCCAAAAGTTTTACCTTGATTTCATGAATGGACTGAAAAAGAAAACATTTTTAGAATTAACAAAAATGATTTAATTACTTGAAGTACCTGACAACACTCAACTGAAACGAATTATTTAGCTATTTGCAAAATTCTTCCATCATTGGAGTCAACAAACTTAAAGCTACTGCTTTTGGTCAAAAATGAATGAAATTAATTTAGAGCAATAGTAATTTATCTCAACAAATTTAGGTTGTATGTATATATACTTTCTTCAGCCATATGTGTTAAACCATCATGTTTAGGAAGTCTCCCTAAAGTAACTACTAACTTTAGTAGTAACTACTACTAATCTTGACAGTTTTTCAGCAGATTTGCCTCTTCTTCTTTTCATGTGGTCAGTGACCCAACTATGGCCTCCACAGTGAACAGTAAACATCAAGGAACATTTTATGCAAGTTATACATTCCTTATTAACTTTTCCAAGACATGAAAATCTAGTACCTTTTTAAACATAAAATACATACTTTTATGTTTTTGAGCTGCTGCCAAAAGGTTTATTGTAAAAACAATGTACTGTCAAATAATAAAATAGTTATTAGTTTACATCATACAAGCAAGTGGGCTCAATTTACTCTTTACTTAATCTGCACAGAACTGATCAGCCTTGATTTCTCACATGTCTACTTCATAGACAACGGACCTCTCACTTATAATAAGTGAGTTTCCCAGTGAGTTTCTGAACTGCTACCTGGTAGTTTTATGACTCTTGAAGGCTAGACATGGGCCATACAATTGGGTGATACACCACACAGCCAGCTGGGGCAGCAGTGTCAAATACTTCTACCACCTGAGACAGGAAGGAGCTTTAACTGTCTCTAGACATTCAGTGTACTTTGTATCAACAACTGTCCTATATTCTGTCCTTGATTGGGGTGTCTGAAAGCGCTGAGAAAAGAGAAGAGTTATTGCTGGTTCTCTTTCAGATTTAACAATACCTTAACATGAGAACTTCCCCTACAGTACACGGGTCTCACCTATTATTGGCCTATGTGAGACAAAAATCAAGGCAGAAGCTGGGAGTAGAAAGCAGAGCTCTACCAACCCATCCATGCTGGTTTATTCTAATGTAACCATCCTCTGTTAAAAACAAAAATCTAGGACAAATGCTAAGTCAGATGGGATTCTGGGACGGCAGACTTACACTGAGGCTGTACTTGGTGTCCAGGATGTGTATTTACTTGATCTTTAATGAAGGAGATCTGCCCTTTTTTGCCCTTCCTTCTCCTTCCCTCCTATTGACTGGAGTGAAGACATAATGCCAACTGTCTTGGGCCACAAAGTGGTAAGATAGGAATGGCAGAGCAGTAAGGTAAGGGGAGCCTGGGTTCCTGACTTTAGAATCACCATACCAACCTTGGACTGCCTAGTCCCAGATAGTAATTCAATATGTTAAAAAAAAAAAAAAAAAGAGAGAGAGAGAAGGAGAAAACAATAAATTCTTATCTTGTTTTGGTCACTGTTACAGTCACACCAAATCCTAACTGATAAATAAGGACTACATCTACAGTCTTTCTAGAGAGCAGCTTGACAACATGCATCGAGAATACTAAAACTAAACCCTTTGAACCACTTCCAGGCACTTACCTTAAAGAAATAATCTGAAATGAAGAAAAACTGATGTGTAAAGATGTTTAATGCAAATCTATTTATCAGAGTAGAAAATTAGAAGCAACCTAAATGTCCCCAAATAAGGAATCTGTTAAATAAACAACCCTACATCAAAATAATTGAATACTGTGCAACCATTAGGAAGCTTATGAAAAATGTTAATGATATGGGAAAATGCTCATGTCATATATGCAATGGGAGGAAAAGGTAGGATTAAAAAAAGCTTATACAATTAAGTTTTCACTTATGCTACTCCCAAATCCACACATACAAAGGTATGAATAAACAAATACAGACTGGAAGGAAATACATGAAAACAGTAACCCACAGTAATTATCTATGGATAGTGAGATGATAGGTAATATTTATGATATCATCTTTATTCTGAGTATTTAACACTACTCTATAATTAACAAATAATTCCATCTGTTACTAGGAAAAAAAAACCAACAACTGGAAATTAATTTCAAAACTCTTTCCTAGAATTTACCAGTTTTAACTGGTGTTGATATTGCCATCATCATCATTATCCTCATCACAAATTTACTGAGCATCTATGGGTGTGGAGTTGAGGCAGTCAACCAAGAGACACCTAAAGGCCATTCAGATACGAACAAACACTGCCCAGTTTTACCTTGGTGTTTTGTAGCAGAGCGAGTCCATTGCAGGCATTTGCTAGAAGAAAGTCTCCACTCAGGATAGCTATTTTATTTCCAAACTGCATATCTTTCAGTGGCCCGTCAGAAGATTGCAATTCATTTAAATTTACTATCCCACGATGTACAAGGAGAGCAGTATGGATAAGTTCTGTGATCTCTGCCAAACTTCTTTGACTAAAACACAAAGGTAAGACTTAGTCTGAGTGTAAAGAATACCATCTTATCAGCATTGTCCGATTTCAATAACAAAATACTTCACAGATTAGTGTCTCTTTTTTCAGGTTATTCCTTTTTAATGAAGTTTTTCTATTGAGATATAATGGACACATAACATTATATTAGTTTCAGGTGTACAATATAATGATTCAGTATTTGTACACACAGCTGACTCTTGAACAGCACAGAACCATGTGAGTCCTTTTATGAGGATTTTTTCAATAAATATGTAGGCAGTACACAATCTGAGGTTGGCTGAATCTGCAGATGTGGAACCATGGATACAGAGGACAGACTATGGGCCTTGGACATCCGTGGATTTTGATATCTGAAGTGAGTCTGGGGACCAATCTCCTGTGGACGCCAAGGGAGGACTGTGTTGTGAAATGATCACTACAGTAAGCCTAATTAAATCTGTCACCATACATAGCCACAATTTTTTTCCCTGTGATGAGAACTTTTAAGATCTATTCTCTTAGCAACTTTCAAATACACGATACAGTATTATTAACCACAGTCACCATTTACACACTGTATCCCCAGTACATCATATCTTCATGGCTTTTTTTTTTTTTCTTCTTGGTAATATGTAACTAGAAGCTTGTAACTTTTGACCACCTTCACCCATTTTTTTTCTCCCTCCCTTGGCCCACCCCCACCCTCCCCCCCAACCTCTGGCAACCAGCAATGTTTTATGAGTTCAGTTTTTGGTTTTGCTTTGTTTTTTATATTTCACAAATAAGTGAAGTCATAAAGTATTTGTCTTTGACTTATTTCACTTAGCATTTTGAAGTTTTGTGGAGTTTTGTTTTCTTTTGAAGGTTTCAAATGTACTTTATTTCTTCAATCATGCCATATTTTAATGAGTACACAGTGCTTTTACTTATCTGGCATCAATTATGAGTTTGTTTTGAGGCAATTCAGTATTATACCAGCTAGATGATTACTGATTTAGCTGGTACAATACTACCAGTAGGCGACAGGGTCTAAAGTATTCTAATCTGTGTTGCTGCATATACCCATATAGCAACACAAAGTGACCCTACTAGTATTACCATATTTGCATTGGCAATCAGGTATACATTTCTGGTGTCTCTGTCTTAGCTGAATGCTTCAAACTCAGGGAAACATCATGACGCTGAAGACAGAACTATGGCAACTGCAGCTGAGGGTTTGGTATAACTTTGTATCAGTACCCTTGCAAAGAAACTTGAATGAAGTTTTTATTAGAGACTTTTCCACTGAGTTATTTGGGAGCTATAAGTAGATCCTGACACCTTCCTTCTCTCTACCATTCCCTATTCTATATCCCACAAGTCACCAGGATTCTCCAGAGAGAAGATGACCAATAACAGCCACCCTCTACAGTTCCATTTATATACTTTGTTCTCAGTGTAACTTCAGGATTTCTAAGAAACCTTACTAGTATCTTATAAAATTCAAATTTAGGTGGAAATAGAATTTGTGCCAGTCATTAGGCCAAGCACTTTTACACATGATCACTTTTAATCTTAAATACAAGGCTATGGGATTTACAGAGATGAATATATGTGGTCCCTTCCTTCAAGGACCTTATCTTTCAGAATAAGAACCATGATATACACCTACAGTAGTAATTAAAATAAAGAAGACCCTTGAGGAACTTATAGTATAGGACTGTATCAGATGGCATTTCAGATGTTGTTTTCTTGTTTATTCTTTTCTATAGTTTGTACATTTTCTAAAATGACAAAAGAATTACTTTATAATCATTAGAAAACCAACAATTACTAAAAATTTTAAACCTCATAACCACCCTATGAAGGTACTATTAATCTCTTATTTTACAAGTGAGAAAATTGTTACACATAATGTAAAGACTTGCCCAAAGGCACACAGTAATACAGAGCTGGAAATGCATTGAAATCTATTATAAATGACCCCATGTGAACCACACTTCTTCATTTCCAGGCCCCTGTGTAGTCCCCTCCACACTAACTTTGGACTTCACCATGTGACTTACTTTGGCCAAAAAGACATTAGCACAAGTGACACAAGCAAGGCCTGGTAAGTGTTTTATGCATTAAGGCTTGTCAATGTAGTCACATGAGTGACCCCAGAATGGTAAGAAATAAAATGGTTGTTTCAAGTCACTAAAATTTAGGATAGTTTGCTATACAGCAATAGGTATCTGATACAGAAACTGTACATCTAGGAGTGGGTGTTGCGGCAACAAAAGCCTAAAATATGTGTCAACGGCTTTGAGTCTGAATGTTTGGGGCTAAAGGTAAAGGCTGAATAAATGGTAAACTCTCAACAGAATTTGGAAAGGTAGTGAGGAAACTGTTATTGGAGGATTGAGCAAGGACATACGGTATTATAAGGGAGTGAAACAACTTGTAAAACTTTTGCCTGTGGTAACTTAAAAGATAGAAAATATATCTAAATAAAATCTTAAAAAGTAGGTAGTGAAAGTAGAGAGATCAGAAGAAGCTATAACAAAGGCCCAAGGGACATGTAACAAAAAGATTTGACCTAAAGGTCAAATTTAAGGATTTGACCTAGAATAACAGCCTTAGAAAAGGAGACAAATATCTATAAAACAATCAAATAATAAGAGACTCTTCTCTAAAAACAATGTACTACTAGTTTAACAACTATAAATTACATAAAGATGCAATAAAGTAAAGGAACCAAACAATTTGGCATCTACACAGAAAAAGCATGTTTCTAATTTACTCCTTTTGCTTAAAAAAAGTAAAAGCATATGTAAAAATGTTCCAGTGTACATAGTGTACCTGACTACAAATTGGGGAAGTAGGAAAAGAGGAACCAGTGAGTTAAACAGCTTCTGAAAAGAGTAAATTCATGGTTTAGATGAAAACCTCACTACATCCAAAGAAAATCACTGAGGATGGAGGCTTAACTATTGAGAAGTGAACAGAAAACATTTTTTTTAAAGGGAGCTAACATTTAAAACTGTCCTTTAAAAGAGTAACTAAGAAATGAATAAAAATCTATTTTATTGGTACCTTGCCAATGTATTCTAGTTTACAGAAATGTCCACTGCTACACTTCACAAAAATTTGCACAATGAGATTATGAGCAAGTATAAACCTCAAGAAGGGTTAAGCACTGGATAAATCTCTCATGCAGTTCAGCTTATGAAAGAAAACAGTAACCAGGCAAGTCAAAGTTGTAGGTGTTTTGAATTACCCTAAAGATGAAAATGAATGATTGGGAGCTTTTAATAAAGACATCCATAATCATAAAACTCCATTCATTAAACAAATGGCAATCTTTAAATGCCTCATGGCCAGAAACAACAAAAACAGTGGGAATAATGAAAGTGAAAAACCATAATTTGTACAGTACCCACCATTCACAAAGAACTTTTACTTATTTTATCTACTTGTGATTCTAATTACAGCATGTGTGCGGAGTTTAAATACCTGGTTGGAACATTCAGTTTATGAAAGACAAAGCTGGAACTCAGAGCCTCATTGTCATAGTGTCCAATGATGGTTTAAAATGTTTATTTACCTGATGAATAGTAAATGGGGGAGGGGCAAAGTTACATCGCTACCAAGATTGATATATGCTCACCACACACTTGTCCAATTTTCATCTTTAGTTCTAAGCACTATAGAAGAAAACTTTTCTAGGAGAAAGTATGACTAGACTTGACTCTCTGTTATAGTAGCTGGAGAAAGTAATCAAGTTGTTTCAAAAATCATTTGGTTATACCAAATCAAGTGATTTAGCTCAATCAGAGGGAGATAACAATTCTCCCTCTGCCTATAACAGACAGTTTGTGGGCAAATCCCTTAAAACTCCCAGATCGTTCATCTTCTCATCTCTGAAAGGAGGGGGACTGGAGAAAATCTCTTCTAGTTCTAAGATTCAGGGATTTCTGTCCTAAATTTAATATTCAGTCCTAAAATTCTAAGATTTGGGGATTAAAAAAATTACTTAGACTGGTAGTTAATAGTTATGTGTGTGCCTTATTGCTCAGTCATATCCAACTTTTTGGGACCCCATAGACTGTAGACCGCCAGGCTCCTCTGCCCATGGAGATTTCAGGCAAGAATAATGATGGAGTGGGGTGCCATTTCCTACTCAAGGGGATCTTCCCAACCCAGGGATCAAACCCACATCTCTTGCATCTACTACATTGGCAGGCACATTCTTTAGCACTAGCGCCACCTGGGAGCCCAGTTAATAGTGAAAAAAGACAAAATTATTGCGATGATTGGTACCTACTTGCTAAAGAAACAGAAATGAACTGATTGGTCATCTTGAAATCTGTCCTGCAATTCCACTCTAGTACTGTGCTCACAACTTCTAAGATTTTATCATTAGAAAAACAACTTCAGGCCACATTATACAACTTTAATTTACTGTTACAGCAGTGACAGTATCAAAGAATCTGGGAGTTTTTCCTTTTCATTATCTTATTCCTAGTTTAGCCACCGAAAGTAATCTAGTAAACTTTCAGTGTACTGGATTTTAAAAAGTATCTTATATAAAAGTATTCATACAATTTTATGTACATATATTTTAGTACTTGGGTATTTTTTCATGCTAAATCTTGATTGGATAAGAGTCATAAGTGAATACTGCTTATGTTAAGTATTCAGAGTAAGGAAGTAATTACTACATTGAATGTAACCCTGAGGATTAACCAATATTTTTACAAGAACTTTCACCAAATTACTTTCTTTCAATTATATGTTGAACAACTTAATCTGCTTTGATTCATATTCTTCCAACATTTCTCCAAATTGTTTAGCATCCTAAGCTTTAGATACAAGATGACAGACATTGCTAGTTACCTATTCCCTCTCTCCTTTCCTCACTACTAACATACCTGTGGCTGTATTTGGAGAGACAAAGTACTTATTTAAAAAACTCACCTCCCCCAAATCCCTTGAGGCTAGAGGTGATCCTGTAGCACAGTTTGGCCAATGAATGTAAGTAGAAGTCCACTAGGTGAGTCTCTGAGAAGTCTACTGAGTTTCTAATATATGGGAATAGATTCAGATGGCATGCACCTTTGGCATTTTGAGCTTACCCCTTCCTCCTGTTTGGAATATGGCTCAGCTGCCTGGGGGCACCGGAGAAGGCAATGGCACCCCACTCCAGTACTCTTGCCCGGAAAATCCCATGGACGGAGGAGCCTAATAGGCTGCAGTCTATGGGGTCGCTAGGGGTCGGACACGACTGAGCGGCTTCACTTTCACTTTTCACTTTCATGCATTGGAGAAGGAAATGGCAGCCCACTCCAGTATTCTTGCCTGGAGAATCCCAGGGACGGGGGAGCCCGGTGGGCTGCCGTCTATGGGGTCGCACAGAGTCGGACACGACTGAAGCGACTTAGCAGCAGCAGCAGCCTGGGGGCACAACAGAAACTTTAAGCATCTTGAGAGAGCCTACAACCTAAGGATGGCAGAGCAAGAAGAAATGAGAAGCCTGGACCTCTGGTGATGTCTTAGGGCTACACTAGTTCTGATGTACCTATCTTTACACCTCTTGATATCTGAGATATATAAATACCACTTTCCTTTAAGCTATTGTTTGTTGGACTCAAACTCCTAAAAGATACAGTCAATAAAAATTATATCACAAAAATGGTAAAGATAATTTATGTTTATATTTCTGCACTCTGATTTCATTCACCTAATATTATCTCTTGGAGATAGTTTCATGTTATTTACAAATAAAATCTCCTTGCTCTATTTAACATCTCTTCAGAGGTCCATTGTATAGATGTGTCATACTTTTGCTGCTATAGGCTGAATGAGAAGTAAATTTTTGTTTAAATAATTTTAAGAATCAGTCCATGCATCACTTTTGGGAAGTCTTTCCTCACTTCCCCAAGGTTAACTCTTTCTGCACTTGAAAGCCTTTGAACATAACTCATCATTTGTTGTACTATGCTGTAATTATTACTTGAGCCATCTTTCTTCCTGCCACCTCTCTTCCTCACAACACTATAAATGATACTATCCTATTTCCCTAGGCTGCCTATAAATATCTTTTAAATTAATAGCTCTTTACTTAGTAATCAATTTTATAAAGGTAAAGGGAACAGCTATCACTCTTGAGTTTCAAAAGATAAGGAATGATGTAAACTAAAAAGTCAGATTTACAGACTCAGAGTTGGAAGTGACCCCAGAGGTCAATTAAGCTCAATTAGCCCCTTTCACGAATGAGTAATAACAAATTACACAGGAGCCAGGTCTGCTGATGAAGTTTTATCAGGAATTGTTCCTAATATTAACTTGCATGCTAAGTTGCTTTAGTCATGTCCGACTTTTGGGATCCTTTGGACTATAGCCTGCCAGGCTCCTCTGTCCATGGAATTCTCCACGCAAGAATACTGGAGTGGGTAGCCATTCCCTTCTCCAGGGGATGTTCCTGACCCAGGGCTCGAACCCAAGTCTCCTGCATTGCAAGCACATTCTTTACCATCTGAGCTACAAAGACAATTTGGAAATATTAACTTGAAATCTCTAAAAATGTTTTACACGTTTAAGTTGGTGTTAAAATAACAGAAGGGTCAATAGTTGTTTCATCACACAGGCAAAGGAGATAAAAGACAATAGAGTCTTCTTTCTTATTCTATTTTTTCCTTTTTCTTCCTCTTCCTTCCTTGCTTTTCTTCGAGAGGTCTACGATATAGTAAATAAAAAATATTTCCCCTTAGAAATAACAAATGTTTACCCTTTGCCATTTTCAACAATTTTAAAAGGTGTATTTCTTGAAAAAACTTTATTTTGGGAATTTTCAAATATAAAAAAAGTTGAAAATGTAGCATAAAGAACCTCCGTGACCCTAATCTTGTTTTAGTTACATCTTTCACTCTCCTTCCAGATTATTTTGAAGCAAATGTCAGGTTATCATGTCATTCCATCCGAAGATACTTCAAATATCCTATTTTTAAAAATGCCTAATAGTGGAAGTGGCTCCCACTTACTAAATTACTTTGAGCCAATTGATTACGGTATGCTGAGCAACTTTATATAAATTTGCAAGCATAATTATAGTTCAATTAACAGATTAATAAATAAAATAATGTAAAATTCACAAAAGCTCTCTGATGTAAGCATTATCTCTACTGCTTCCTTCAGAAGGAAGCTGGGTGGGCAGACTAAGTAACTTGCTCGAGTCTACATTGGAGGTAAACTGCAGACCTGGAGTTCAAGCCCAGGGCTCTATGATTCTAAAGCCCAACACACAAAACGTACAAAATTCCAGATAGGCAAGAGTCACTTATTTAAAGTCATTTTATTTGAGCCCTAAAAGATTTTTTTTTAAGTTGGAAAACTGATTTTTACGTTCATGTGGGAAGAATAAATTTGAAAATTACACAGAAAATCTTGGAAGAGGCTGTCATTCTAGATTTTAAAACCTATGAAGTTATTGCAATTTTAAAAAGAATAGAAACACCATGAGAACAAACTAATAGATTAGTGGAACAAATTCCAGAAAGAGATCCAAATATATTTGAAAAATTAATTATGTATGATAAAGATAACATTTCCAATTGTTAGAGAAAAAACGGAATATTCTTATATACAAAAAATGTTGGGGCAATTGGCTATCTATTAAGGGAAAGAATAATGAAGGTAGATCCCTACTATACTCCATGGATAAAAATATTAATATATTTAGATAAACCAAATATATAAATGTGAAAAACAACACTGTAACTTTAGGAAAACATTCTTAAGACCTTGGGGTGAGAAAGCCTTGCAAAATAAAATAGGAAGTCAAAAGTTATAAAGAAAATAATGAATAAAAATGAGTGGCTAAAATATACAAAAATGTTTATATAATAAAATACAGGCTGAGGCAACACAGATTTGAAATAACACATTTGCAACACACACAACAGGCAAAATATTACATTCAAAATACATGTGAAGCTTGTCCAAATTGGACAAGAAATTAATAGGAAAAAGATAGACAGCTTAAGAACAAAATGGGAAAGGATATAATGAAGTAATTCCAGAAGAAACACAAATGGCCAAAACCATATACAATGATGCTTAACTAATAATTTGGAAATGGAGTATTATAAGAATAATGAGATAATATTTTTAGTCCATTAGCTTTGCAAAAATGAAAACGATTAGAATTGAGGCAAGCAGGAAGATGAAGAAACCATGAGGTCATCACTTTGCTCCTTTGCTCAAGACCCTCCAGTGGCTCCCCATCTCACTCTGGATAAAAACCAAAATCCCAACAATGGATTCCAAGGACCAACACAGTCTTCCCCCAAACCTTTACCCTCTTACCTCTCTGACTTCATTTGCTGCTCTTTTCCTCTTTGCTCACTCTTCTTTAGCTACATTAGCTTCCTTGGTGCTCCCTGAACATGCCAAGCTTGTTCCTACCATAGGGCTTTTGTCCCCTCCTCTGTCTGGACTAATCTTCCCTTATATATTTGCAAGGTTTAGTCACTTGCTTTCTTCAGGTCCCTTCAAAGTGTACGTGAGCAGAAAGTCTTCAGGTGCTACTGTGCCAGGTTCCAAACTTCAAGAGGACCAAAGTTCCTTCGCTATGCTATGAATCTCTTCACCTGGCTACTGGTTCCTACCCTTTAATTTTGTTGCTGTTCAGTTGCTAAGTAGTGTCCGACTCTTTGCAACCCCGTAACTGCAGCACACGTGGCTTCTCCTGTCCTTTACTATCTCCTGGAGTTTGCCCAAATTCATGTCCATTGAGTCAGTGATGCTATCTAACCAGCTCATCCTCTGCTGCCCCCTTCTCCTGCCTTCAGTTGTTCCCAGCATCAGGGTCTTTTCCAATGAGATGGCTCTTCGCATCAGGTGGCCAAAGTATTGGAGTTTCAGCTTCAGCATCAGTCTTTCCGATGAATATTCAGGGTTGGTTTCCTTTAGGATTGATGCTTTAATATCCTCAGTAATAAACCACTCTTCTGATCCCTTCTTTGCCCTTCTCTCCACCATGGGGAGGCTGACCCCCTACACTCTGCATCTCCTGAGCTCCCATACAGCTGGTTTCCACTTAGATTGGGAGCTGACAGAAGGAAACTGGAGTTTGGGAGGAGAGAGATTTATTTCTTCTCTGCTGCCTCCATGTCAATGGGTCTTAACCAGATGGTCTTTCCTTCACAACTTCAGTTGTGATTCTGAAAACACCATTTCCACCCTTCTTCCACCAGCCTTAGAGATAGGAGAACCAAGAAGAACTACAATCTTGCAGCCTCCAGAACAAAACTCATCACCACAAAAAGTAAAACTAAATGAAAAGGCACAGGATTATGCCCCAGATGAAGGAACAAGAAAAAAAACAACAACCCACAAAGTGCACATGACCAGTAGGCCTTCTCTGACTACTCCATTTACAATAGCAACCTTCCATTCCAGTCAGCACTCCCTAGCTCTACTTCCTGCCTTTTTTCCCCTCCACAGCACTTACCCTAGTTATTTCATCTGTGTTTTGTTTCTCTCTCCAGGGTCCCACAGAAAGAAAGTTCCACAAGAGCAAAGAATGGAGAAAGTAGGGAGGAAACCTGATAAGAGCAACAGAATTCCTTACATATACTTCAAAAATACCAAAATATCAAAATAGCAATAATAAAAAGAAACAGTATATGCTTTTAACACCAGGTAAAAGGAACTTTCATGGTGATAACTTTAAGTGTTAACTCTGAATTTAAGGTTTTCCATGACTGCAGCAATCAAAACTGATCTTGCTTCATTCTATCACATGGGAATGAGAATTCTGATTTTAAAAATGGTGACTGAACCCAGAATCTCAAAGCTGTAGGCTGTAGTAATGGCGACTTCCAAATAGAGATCAAGTCACAGGTTCAACGGCTGAAATATTGACCAGGGCTTCTTCCAGCTCTGACCACATACACTGAGCAATCCTAAAAACGACTGGGGCTCTGCATCTCTTTTAGGAAAGCTCACCTGGCAGTCTAAATCAGAATACATAGAGAAAAAGCGGAAAGCAAACAGTCTTTGCATCTAGTCTCATTCAAATGATTAGATATCTAAGCAATGTTAGAATCTTTCTATCCCATGAAAACACAAGCTCTCAAAGTGAGGGGTAAGAAAAGACAAAATCCTTAAGTAGTACTTCAATGAGAACCTTTAAAATAAACAAAAGTAAAGTTCTCTCATATTCAATATTGTAATTTTAAACTACTAATAGTTTTGCAGAAATGATTTTAAAATAATTATAACTTAACACAAAGATTTATCCCTCTTGATTAGTTTCCATAAAGGAAAGTTCAGTATTTTAAAAAATTTTAAATAAAATTACATATATTTAATGTGTACAACATGATGCTTTAATCAACACATAGTAAAATGATTCCTACAGCCAAGTTAATTAACATATCCATCTTCTCACAGTTACTTAAAAAAAAAGGGGGACAGTTCAGTATTGATGTGTTCTGTAATTAATTCCCTCCATACCTGCCAACAATCTACAGAGAGGTGAGCTGCCTTCAGTGGTGGTACTCATACTTGAGAAAGCAGAGGATGCAGGGACTCAGCAGGAATCATAATAGTTACTACTAGAAATCAGCCAACCAAAACAAAATCTGTAATACAGTTTCTCTTTATGCATGAACATCATAAAGTTCTGCTTACTGATCATCTAATACACCTGTGAAACTAATAAACCATAACCAAGCTAGGTAATTTACTGCCCTTAAGAACATTTTAAGAAACATTATTTTGAAAAACTACACACAACTTGACACCGTCAACACATAATTATCTTGCAGGTTACCAAGATGCTTATTATACAGAGAGGTACAGCTAACCTAAGAGTATGTGGTTTCTGGAAAGGCTGCTGGGCTGGGCTGCTCTCTGCCAGAGAAGCAAAGGGCAAGCCTAGCTAGGTCCCTAAAAGTACTTTCAGGTTTGCATATCACAAAAGGGGTTAAAAATACTTGAGACTACCAAAAAAACCTAACAAGACATCTGGGTGCTGTGGCTGTCACTGTCAGGACAGTCCTTGGAGGGAATGCCCATATCAATTCGGTTTATCAGATGGACAGCTGATCAACATTAAACAGATTTGCTCTGGGCAGACTGAGCTGAGCTTCCTGACATGAATTCCAATGAGAGCCCTCTGCACTCTACCACTGAGCTCTGCCATTTTTTACTGTTGCAGCTCCCTGGACATATGGGAATCCCTAGTGATGAGCACATAAAGCTGCCTCTAACTCAAGTGACGGCTCATTTCCCCTGGCTGAAGGCAGACATTAATATCCTGAGGAGATCAGACCCACCTCTCTGACCCCCATCTACTGAAGCAAAAGCACTGTCCTATTTCTTCATTTAATAAGCTTTTAATGAAGAAAAGCAAAATCCCCTCTCTGAGTGCAGCACAGTTCTACATGAAATGGTTATACAAATACATCTGATTCTGTGTCAAAGTTTCCAAAAAACCTGTCCCCCTCCTCACTGGACTGTAGATTCTGTCACTTGCCCCCCTACAGTGTCATTCTTTCTGCTGAAATACAAGAGTTTGGTTCTCTGCTCTGATAATTATGAGCCATCGCTACATTACGGCAGGTGGAGGATTAAAGAACTGGTTACAAAAAGCAAGCTGGTGTTTCAATTTTCAATACAAACCTTTCTTCGAAGATTCATCATTGAGTTATGAAATTTCCTACAGGCTCAATCAGACTGGGAGAAATAACAGTTCAGTGAAACCCAGACAGTACACCAGAAAATGCTTGGGAGCTATATTAGCATATGAGAAACCTAAAAATATTCAGTGAATTGGAGTTGGCATACATACTTTGGTTTTAGGAGTGGGATGGCAAACAAAGAAGATAAGCAGATTTTTACCTGTGATTCTTGGAGATTGTTTAAAAATAAGGGGAATTAGAATCATTACTGAACTTTAGTGCTGGATCCACTGCCTATTGCCAGGGCTCTGTGAGTTCTGAACTGTTCATGAAAGACTGCGGTTTGAGTTTTCTCTTCTTTTGAAAGCAAGTAGGGGTTAGGAGAAATGTGAAGGCTGCATGTTAAATGGGGCACAGGAAGCACTGTGGGAGGGAAATGTCATTCTGCAAAGACCTCTCCAACTGAATAACAGGAGGCAATGATGTCTGAAAAGGGAACCTTAGCAGGCTTCATTTAGACCATGAAATGTGTCTGAGGCTGGGAAATGTGAAGGTAAGGTGAGCATAAAGTGGCAAAGATTTGTTTTGTATGAAAAAAGGTGTCAGGATATAGGCTATATAATGACATGCTTTAAAGTGATGACTTACACTGGCTATCTAATCAACCTAGGAATCTAGAGTCGCAGATCCTAAATGCTACCCTAAATACTTTGTGTATGAAAGTATGGTGGGTCCCCATATGTTTAAACCATAGAAGTAAAAACCAAGGGCAGGTACTCAGTGTGCAGGTTAAGGCACAATTTATAACCTACTACAACCCAGATATTTTTATTTTTTAAAACAAAAATCTCATTTAATCTTTACCAAGTTTAGTTATTAACTCCATTTTATAGATAAAGAAATAGATTTCTACAGGGGAAAGAGATGTCAGAGAGCCTCTCCAGGAAATACTACCCAAGAAAGGAAAAGACAGGAAGACTTAACATCAAATGGCATTTCCAAATACCACTCTAAACAATTAGATCCTACAAAAAACTCTTGTTACCAGGCATAAAGCTATTTTCAGATCACATATATGGCTATAAAAACTCTTAATATAGTCACTGAATGCTACTTTATCTTCTTTTTTAAAAACAGGTTTGTTGAGATTTAATTTATGCATCATAAAATTCACCCATTTTTAACTACAATTCACTGAATTTTACTATTTACAGAGTTGTGAAACCATCACCACAACCAAGTTTTAGAACATTTCCATCACCCTAAAAAATAAACCTGATGCTCATTTAGAGTCTTTCCTTATTCAGGTTCTTTGTTTTGATTTTTGCTTTAATTTTTCAAGTATTTGAAGTTTTAAGTGAAATTAATTATAAAGAGCAACAATTATAAAATAGAAATGTCAAAATACTTTTACTAAAAAATAATACAATCTATGACAAAGAGTGAAATGTCCACATTATATACATGTTCTTCAAACCCAAATATAAGTGACAGATCTATCACGTGTCAGAAAGTAAAGTTTGTTTTTTAAAAAACTGACTATAAGGTATCTCAAAGGACATATGCAGAAAATGGTATCCATATACAACTTTCAAGCAAATTACTTTAAAAGGTAAATGTACACAGTCTGTTTATTCACCAAAAATTCCCCAAACAAACAAACAAAAAAACCCCATATTACTTTATAATCACACCCCACATCCCAGGCAACCCTTCAGTTTCCCATTTCACCTTTAGTGTGTTTTTGTTTACATCCAAAGAAACAACACATACGAAGTAATGAAAAAGTCTGTGAATCACAATTTAGATGTGATAAAAAATTATCTCCATTTCTTTTTTCAAATTACACTACTTTATTTAATTTTGGTATGGACTTACTGCGTGTTCACCAGAATGAAAATCCTTGACTATGTTTTCAAGTGAAACAAGCATGCCATCCAAATTTCTTTTTCATAGGAAAGTAGTACAGGAAAATTAAAAGATAGGATTAAAACTCATCTTTAAACCTTCACAACAGCTAAATGGACTACTTACAAAAATAAATCATACAAGTCAGATGAAAGCATACTTTTATGATAAAAAAATCAAAACAATATAAAAATATATTGAGCTACACTGTTCAGTGTGGGTAGACGCTAACCACATGCAACTATTAAGGACTTAAAACATCACTGGTCTGAATTTGGATGTGCTTAAGAATTAAAGACTTAGTAAAAAAAAAATTTCAGTAACAAATGCTTTATATTGACAATGTTAAAATGATAATATTTTAGTTATGTAAGCTTAAATAAAATATATTATTAACAATAGTTTTACTCACTTGTTTTCTTTTATATTTTTAGTGTGGTTACTATCAAATTTAAAATTATACTTCTAAGAGGTCCTACCAGGTTCATCATCTCTTCATCCTACTTTCTTCTCCAGAAGTTATCTGTCTGGCAGTCTGGCACAGTTTCTTTCAGACTTTTTTTTACATGTAAACATGTTTACAGAGACTTCTAAGACCACATTACTTTTGGCTGCACCTTCCCCACCTGCCTCTAGTTATCTTTCCCTTTCCCAGTGTCTAAGCATGACTTCTCATCCTGGCCTTCTGGACCCACAGTCCTCACCTCTACTCCTGGAAAGGCAAGTAACATGCTTATTTAAATAAGCACACATTTTAAGAACATATTTTTTAAACAAACAACTAACAAAATATTCTTTCAAAGGATGGCCAAGTGTGCACACAGCTCTGCCAATCTTGTATTTGTGATGTGCCAGGCACTGTGCCTGGTGCGGCCCTTACCCCATAAACACACTGGAGTACTTACTATTCCCAAGGAGCTTAAAGCCTAACAGGGACAAAAAAACAAAACCAAAACCAACAAAACCATTGTATATTAATGCATATAAATGAAACCTAGGAAAATGATACTGATGAACCTATTTGCAGGGCAAGAATAGAGACACAGACATAGAGAAAAGACTTGTGGACACAGTCGGGGAAGGAGAGGGTGGAATAAACTGAGAGAGTAGCATTGAAACATATACATTACGCTATGTAAAATAGATAGCCAGTGGGAATTTGCTGTATGACTCGGGGAGCTCAAACCTGGTGCTCTGTGACAACCTAGAGGGCTGAGATGGGGTGGGAGGTGGTAGGAAGGTTCAAGAGGAAGGGGACATATGTATATCAATGGCTGATTCATGTTGCTGTATGGTAGAAACCAACACAATACTGTAAAGCAATTATCCTCTCATTAAAAGTAAATTGCAAAAAAACCCAACAGAGCTAGAAACAGAGACATCTGAACAAGCCCCCTGTTCACCTCAGAAAATACATTACTTTACGAAGGGATAAAACTATATATCCCAAACAGCAAACATTTTAATCATGCTTTCAACTGAAATACAAGGCAGCATCTTAAAATGTCTGGATTTAGATAATTAAATGGAAGGAATCCCCTGGTGGTCCAGTGGTTAGAACTCAGTGCTTTCAATGACATGGGCCCAAGTTCAATCCTTGGTCAAGGAACTATAAGATTCTGCAAGCCACCTGGGGGAGCCAAAAATTAAAAAAGAATTAAACAGTGACCCCGAAGCTCATCTACTACACTTCCAACCCACAGACAAGCAGCTATCCCAAAGACATTTTTTGTAGGCAGGCAGTTGAGAGTATGGCTATCTGTATTATTGTGCTTATTCTGAGCAAACTCTACAATGTCTAACTTTCCAAGTAATCTGATCTTTTTCCTCTTCTTATGGGCTTTATCTTGCCTTTGATGTTTTTATACATTTTCACATTTAATCATCTTGGCACTCTGTTACCAGTTTTATCTTCCCCACCCAGTAATCTAGCTAGTTCTTATGTCCACAGCATGATTTTCTCAAAGGATACCATCTTCCTTTCACCACTCTGCATTCTAAGACATTCTTTCAATCAAGTCCAATCATTTAAAGAGTAATCTAAGCCTACAGGAATCATTTTAAAAATACTGATCCCTCTTCTCTTTATAAATGTGTAAGTTTCAAAAATAAGAAGGCTGTAAAGAATAAGATAAACCTGAAGTAACTGAGTATAAGTCACCAACTTACCTTATTAAAAAGCTTCCTGATAGTTGATGATACCAAATGGTTCACAAGCTAATTTGGAAGTCAAAGCTCAACAAAATGTAGTAAGAAATGAGAAAGAGTTATTTAATGGACACTCAATTCAGATTACATTTACTTCCATTACAATCAACTATGTTAACCTTACTATACATATGTCATAACAACATGAAATAGCTCACTCCTGAGTTAATTTATGGGGGAAAAGCTTTAAAAGCAATACCTTGACTATTTGTAACTCAAACAAGTCAGAATAGGTGAAAATTGAGAAAACTGTTAATCTGGGTTATCTGATTATCACCATCATCATCAAAATTATTAATAGAGTACCTACTTGCCAGACCCCAGAAATGTAAATTATAAAAGTGTTTTTTTTGTTCTATCCATGAGTATGTATCAAAGTATGAGTACACATGTATTCTTTCTCTTAACGTTGTTAAGACATGGTCTGTGCCCTGAGGACTCACATTTAGTTGCATATAGACTATAATGACAAAAAAAATAACAAAAAAACCTATATAGCATATGATAAGTGTAAAATGAATCCCACAGTCTGTACTTGCTGTAAGGATACACAATTATAATCATTGAAGATATGGGGAGAGGATGGGAAGGCTCCATGGAAGAGGTAACAGGAGAGTGGGACTTTTCTTGATCAATGAGAACAAGGATGTTGCTGCTCATCCCCCACCATGCCATGCATGGCTGCCACAGCACTGCTGGGGGTATCTGTGTGAGGTGGAGGGTGAGGCACGAAGAATGGCTCTCCAGTTGGCTTGCTGATACTACTGATGCTGCTGGCACCAACAGGTTTCACTGCCCCTGCCAGACAATGAGCAAAGTCGACAGCTGCCATGGAATAGTTCGAGAATGGCTGCAGATAGAAAGAGGAATATGGGAGAAGCATAGGTTTAGGACAAAGGCTTGGGTATCTTTTCTCAGGGCTTGAGAGGAAAACAAATAAGAACAATACAAGAAAGGAGGAAAAAAGTCCAGGAACATCCTCCATCCTCTGGCCACAGCCCCAAATGATTTGGACAAAGTAAGGAGAACAGAATTAACTCAGATTGAAAGCAAATAAATGAATAAGCTAACTTAGCCCTTTGTCTTCAACTTCATTCTAAAGAGAAGAATGCAGTGAAGACTTTATTAGAGGAGGTGATACAGAAACCACCTTGGCTTGCCCTTTTAGCAAGCCCTCCTGAAAGATAAAAATGTGCCCACAGTTCAGCCTCCCTGGGTCTTAGGTTTAGGCATTAATTTAGATAGTTCCTAATTGAACTGCCTTCAGACGTAAAGGTCTTGCCCTACTCCATAGGAAAGGACTAATAAGCTAGGAGACCCAAGAGAGGGTATTGAGAGAAGATGACTGGTGAGGCCTTGGTGCCCACAGAGAGAAAAGGGTATGAAGCTGGGTTGTTCCTCAGGGGGCTAAAGGTGAGTGGCTGTCATTCTGAATCCCTGCTAATACACAGAGTTTGATTTCTCCGTATTTCTAAAAAAACCTTATAATTATTCCACTCATATTATTAATGCCATATCTTGAGTAATTTTGTGGCACTACCTTTTGTTGGACATTTATGTTATCAATTATGAGCATTTCTTTATATAATATCTTATTTAAATTCTAAATCAAGACATAGAATAACCTACTCAGCAATATCTGTATATAGTTTTTATTGTTTGATAATATACTAAAGTCAAAACACACTACAAAACACATTTGCTCATTACAAAACACATTTAAAATTTAAGTTCATTTAAAAAAATAAGCATGTTTTAGTATTCCATTTCTTTCTTCTCTAAAGCACAATTTTGATAGGATCTAAGGGTAAAAAATGACTAAAACACAGTACATGCCTTGAAGTGTTTATAATCTGACTCTTAAAGACAAAAGCACACAGATGCATAGAACAATTTTATGGACTCTGAGGGAGAAGGTGAGGGTGGGACGTTCTGGGAGAATAGCATTGAAACATGTATATTATCATATGTGAAACAGAACACCATTCCATGTTCGATGCATGAGACAAGGGCTCAGGGCCGGGGCAATGGGAAGACCCAGAGGGATGGGATGGGGAGGGAGGTGGGTGGGGGGTCCAGGAAGGGGACCACATGTAAACCCATGGCTGATTCATGTCAATGTATGGCAAAAACTATTACAATATTGTAAAGTAATTAGCCCCCAACTAAAATAAATAAATTTATTAAAAAAAAAAAAGAAAAGAAAAAAAAAATCAAAAAAAAAAAAAAAAAGACAAAAGCAGACAATGTCAACAAAGCATGGCAAATACACTGCAGTTATTACGAATAGGAGTTTGGAGTAAGAAAGACCTGGTTTAAATCTCAAATCTGCCACTTATGGCTGTATGATCCTGGCTAAACTATTTAATGTCCCCAACCTTTACTGTCTTCATCTATCACTGTTGTTAGGTCGCTAAGTCGTGCCCAACTCTTTTGCAACTCCATGGACTGTAGCCTGACAGGTTCCTCTGTCCATGGGATTTCCCAGGCAAGAATACTGGAGTGGGTTACCATTTCTTTCTCCAGAGGATCTTTCTGACCCAGGGATTGAACCTATGTCTCCTGCCTTAACAGGCAGATTCTTTATCACTGAAGCCACCAGGGAAGCCCAATCTATCACTACTGACCCTTTGAGACTGTTGTGAGACATGTGTAAAGTGTTTTCAACACAATGCCTGGCACATGGTCTGTACCCAGTATATGATAGTTATTACTCTTACTTATTAATGCTATTCCCACTAATACCTGTACAGGCTTATGCCCAGTGTGCTATGAGAGTCCAGAATAAAGGTATTTAGCTTAGCCTAGTGGTCAGGGAAGGTTTCCTGGAGAAGATGAGAGCTAAGTTGTATATTAAGGAACACTTCCTTTACAGCTCAGTCGGTAAAGAATCTGCCTACAATGCAGGAGACCCGGGTTCAATTCCCAGGTCGGGAAGATCCTCTGGAGAAGGAAATGGCAACCCACTCCCCTCGCCTGCAGAATCCCATGGATAGAGGAGCCTGGAAGGCTACAGTCCATGGGATTGCAAGAATTGGACATGACTTAGCGACTAAACCACCACCACCAAGAATTAATTCAGATGAAGAAAAGTAGAAATAGCATTCCATACTGAGGAAACAGCACAGTGTATAAAGGGCACTGTAAAAATTTGGTATTTGCTGGCAGGTCTCGCACAGGAACAGTCATCACTCAGTTCCCCCTTTCCTTGGTATCCCATAGCATAGCTGCTTTCTTCTTCATATAGTTTACCATTTATCTTCCCTAGAAATACCCAACCTATCCCCGACAGCTATGTTGGTTTTGTCCTTTAAGAATAATTCAGCCTTACAGTGAAACGCAGACCAGGCCTCTCTAGAACCTTATGAGAATCTTCTCTTTCTTTTGTGACATGAGAAAGGGTAAACTGCTGAGGTAATACAGCTGAGTTGAAGAGTGTGGGTTCTGGAGTTAGACTGCCTGGGTTTAAATACTGGTCCCATCAGTGTCACTTTGGGCAAGTTGCTTCACCTCTGTGTGCTTCAGTCATTTTTATCTGTTAAAAGTGGATGAGAATAATCTCAGAATTGCTGGGAGGATTCAGTGAGCTAACACACGTAAGAAAACTTGAACAGGGTCTGGCTATTAATAAGAATTAGCTAATATCACCTAACAAAATTAAAATTCCATGTTTCTTGGACAGGACATCCCTGAGAAAGTAGAGAATGCACTAGATTAGAAATGTCATCTGTGCTGGGCAGAAGGAAGAAGGGAGAATAAAAAGAAGTACAATATTTATTGAGTACCTACTAGGTCCTATTGTCCCTATTTTTATACATGGGTACACTGGGGCTCAGAAAGATCAAGAAATGTGCCTAGACAAATGGGCAAAACCATGATTCAAAACCATAGGCCGATGAATATAGAGCTATGCTCTTCTAAACACCTGCTTCTCTTCACCAGAATGGTGAAAACGGGACTCCATTTTCTTAGCTTGAAAATTATGATATCAAACTTCACATTGCTAAGAAGAAACCTGAGAGCTGCCTAAGTTTTTACATGATTTTTTGGGCCTACTCCAGGAAATATAAACATTTTTCATGGTATGATTTCATGTGCTATGCTGAGGATTCCATTTCAAAAAGATCATAAACTATAGGATATAAATCAAGTGTACATTTGCTTGTCTGAAGTTCAGAGCATATTACAATTACACAATGGGTAACAAAAATACTATTCTTTAGAATCCCAATTTTACATTTTCAGACATAAACTGACTAGACCTACATTTGTTTTATAACAAGACATAGGCCCGATTCTAGTCTTTAATTTCCCTCCCCCCACCCCAAACTTAAGTATTGTATAAGGTGTTTGGTGGGATTTTAATATACTTGAGATTGATATTTCATAGTAATCTGGCTTCTCAGGTACCTTTTTTTTCCCCTCTACCAAAGAACATAAATTTCTTATAACAAAATGAGAATAAAGTCAGAAAAAATAAAGTTAAAAAAACCATGGGAAAAGTGAATAATTTGAGACTGTCTGGCTACAAAGCATTAACTTCATGAGTTGAACTCAGAAGAATACACTACGGTCTTACGGATCTTACACAAATCTAGGAGCTTTTTATATTGTCACTTCTTTGTCAATGAAGATGCTTTTTTAAGTGGGGAGGAAAATCAATCTCTCTTTCTCTCTCTCACACACACACACGCACGGGATTTGTCACATGTTGGTCCTATACTGATAAAAGAGCACCAATCCTCAGGGGAAACTTCAAATACTCTAAGACAAGAAGCTGCAAAGGGGGGTTGAGGGGCAGAGAAGAGCAGACAATCCTGTATAGAGATATTTTATATATATATATATATATATATATATATATATATACACACAATTTTTTAACCTAAAATATATAATTTTTTCTTTAATTACAGTTTCCTATATAACCACTGATGGGTTCCAGCAATGCAAGCCATATTTATTAGACGCAGCATGTCAAATAGGAGTTGACAATTACGGTCTCTATCAATACATATTATGCCAGACGGTAATGAGCCATCCACAAAGGGCTAGCCATCCAAAATAATCATGTCGCTTTCCAGAGAAATGTCGAAGAGGTTATGGTTTATTACACAGTGCTCATTAGATATACAGTGGCAGCATTAGCAATTTTTCTTTCATTTGCGTCTCATTTAAAGATCTGCCCCCAGAAGCACAGTCAAATTAGTACACAAGGTTAAAACCATTACACCCAGAAAAAAATTAAGTTGCATTTTATTTTACAGTAATGGTGGATCAAAGGTCCTCAGAATCTATTATTTGCAAAACCATTATCTAACACAGAATATTAACAAAAGGGAAAAGAAAAGCAATGCCCTGCCAGCATGGCTTTGACAGGAACAAAGACAGACTGTTTGAAATAAGCAAACACCACATTACTTAATTAAATATCCTTAAAAAAAAAACTATTTTAAAAATAATACTAAGGTTGTGACATCAACTGACAAAAGTCACAAGACTAAAGTTAATGATGAAGCACCAACCTATACTTTGAAATGCTTTGTTCGCATCAACTTATTTTTAAACGTTTTTAAAATTGCCTTTGTGCACAATTTGATTATAAATCCATTTATTGCTATAAAGTATTTATTTTCTTAAGATAACCTAGGTTCTCATCTTTGGGGCAAATGCACGTTTATAGATATCTATTAAACTGGAAATTTGGATAAACTATTATAATCAGAAAGATCTGGTCAAGAAAGCAAATTGTGGAGTAGGTAATAAAAACTAAAATGTGCTTAGTTGCGTCTGACTCTTTGCTACCCCATGGACTGTAGCTCGCCAGGCTCCTCTGTCTGTGGGAATTCTCCAGGCAAGAATATTCGAGTGGGTAGCCTATCCCTTCTCCAAGGGATCTTCCTGACCCAGGAATTGAACTGGGGTCTCCTGCATTGCAGGCAGATTCTTCACCAGCTGAGCTACTATGGAAGCACTAAAAACTAAAATAGGTACTACCAAATAATAAATAGTTAGCGGATTTTGTCAAATCATCAGATAGCTGAATAACAGCACCTGAATTAGGGACAATAAATAGTTGTAGCAAAGAGATCTTTTGAAGAGATTTCTAAAGTCCTGCTTGGTTGTATACCTTGTCCATATTTTATTATTAACAGACTGTAATTGTGGTGGATATTCAAAGATCTCTTGCTTTCATTCAGTGAACATTTATTTAGTATCTGCCACATGTCAAACCATGTGATAAGCTCTGAGAATACATCCAAAATGTGGGGGAAGGGACAGAAAACTTAGAGCTATATCCTTAAAAAACTCATGGCCAGAGCAGTGAAGGATTCAGACATGAACTAAATGATTTCAGTCATAGGCGACAACTGCCATCAAAGAAGTTAACACACACAGGGGCCAGGGAGCCCAAATCTTAATGGAGGAAGGCAAGGATTTTCAAAGAAAGTAACACCTAAAGTGGGACCGAAAGGAGAATTCTACTGGGGAGGGAGAAATACACTGAGAACGTGGAGAAGTGGAGAGCAAGGGGGCTGAAGTGGGATCATTTACCTCAGAGAATCAGAAAACACAGTTTTAAGGAAACTCTTAAAAGCTGATCCAAATTAGAGGAAGGTATCCTGACAATGGAATGATGGACTTTATGAAATAAAGTCAGCAAGAAAGGTCTAGGAAGTTCAAACGACTTTTTTAAGTATCTTAAGGAAAATAGTTTTTGGTTAGGTCTATGTATAATCTAATTTCAGAGTGAATAAATGTATTATCGATTTAATGCTGTGACACCAACTGAATAACTTCTATCTTGCCATGACCAAATTTTGAATTTCACTGGTTATTCTAATTCTTCTTTACCCCTAAAAATGAGAGAAGTATCCCTGAGTCTTTTCCCTTAAACTGATAAAAGTATGAACTATAATATACTGTAGTCTAATATGTATGTCTGCTCTCAAAATACGTGTAAAATATGGCACACTTTTAGAGAACAGAGAATAGAATTATTTAATTCTTTTGTTATGGTACTCAGTACAGGTATAATTAGATACCCACAAAAGTTTGCTTTCTTTTTTTAATGGAAATGCCATTATGTCCTAATACAGCCTCTATACTTAGCTATGGTCAATGATACAGTGAATTCCTTAAGAGATTGTAGCATCATGAGAGAATATTTCATTTCTTCCAGAGTATAACAGGTATCCTTTTCTTTTTGAGTATTGTGATGTTTCTAAACGAGGTCCTATATATCTATGCTGTTTTAACGAAGTAGTATTTGACCTTCCAAGAAGTTCATCTCTTGAACAAATATAAGTAAAGATTCCAAAGATTAAAAAAAAAAACTTAATGTAAAACATCTGTAACTGTGTACATATTATGTACATACAGTTTTGTGTAAATGGTTGCAGCATCGTTCCTGACTTTGAATTTTGCTTGGCTCATTTTTTTTCTATCAAGAAAAGCCCTAGCTAATGAACACCAGAAGTCACAAGAGGTAAGCAGTATGAGATGGTAACTGTAATACAACAAGAAGTCATATTGTTAAACTATAGAAAGGGAAAAAGCAATGAGGTCCCACAGTGATTATTTATTGCTCTACGTTCACATCATTACTATGTGTAATTAAGAATTGCAAGGAAAAAAAACAAAAATGAGACTGTTGTAGGTGGATAGAGAGAAGAGCACGGGTGGCCCACTTCATGAGAGCATCCAAAGGCCCTGTAGGAACAGCTGTTTTGTCAATGTCTTTTCTTCCCACCATTCTAAGGACTATAATTTATTCATTTGCTCTCATCTCTGTCTTATTCTATAGAATTTTAAAAGTTTTAGGTATGTTCAATAACAGATAAAAAGCACAACCAGTAGATGTGGGGAAAACATGAGACAAAAGTGTAACGGGATAAAGTATGATACAGTGAGAAAGAAAAGCACAAAATGGAAGGGAGGCAGGAACCCATAGCAATAAGCTAATAGTCCGAATTACAGACTTGAATGGAGCACTCAGAAACAGAGCCTTTTCCTGTGTGTAACAAATGTGCCATTTTATCTCAAAATGTTAACGTCTGAGTTGTAGGTTTGATGACTCTGCATCACCAAACCAAAGATAGTACCTTGATTAAAACCTTGCCTGATTTCCCAGTTTTAGGAAAGAAAGAAATTCTGTTTTAGAAACCCTCATGATTTTGGGTTATATCTCCAAGTCCTATTCTATGAGTACAAATAAAAGCTTCTGAGTCACCATTTATAACAATTTCAGAGGGGCTCACATTTTACTATTTGAAAGTGGCACTAAATGAGAAATGATCACCATCTGTATAGCAAAAATATCTGCACTTAATTGCTTGATAATACACTCTAAGACAGCAGCTCCCTGTCTGGATTTCCTAGATCTTTAAGGATTCTTCACAGGAGGTGAAAAATTCTTCAGAGAAATGAGCTTTTTTCCCCTTTCAAAAATGTCTAAGGAAAGTCATTCATTAACCCCTAGACAAAGGTACATCTGTTAATAAAAACACCAATTTCCTTTAGTGCTGTATTCATTAATAAGATGTGACAGTAGTAGTTACATTTTGGTCACTAGGCACCCAGATTGTCAGTTACAAGTGCATCTGATAAAACAGAAAATCAAGTAATCATTATATTACATATAAAGTGTGCTTGGTAAACAGACTCCTTTACAGAAGGGCAGGGGAACAGCAAAAGGAGTCTTTGAGTGCTGAAGAGGCTAAGAGGTTATCATCACCAAGCCTATGGCTGGCTGACTTCCCTCTACTTTCCCCTGGTCATCCGCTTTCACCAAGTTATCCTAAAAGAGAGCGGCTGTCCACTTCAACCGACACATCTAACAGGAGGCCAGAAGAGGTCAGTGGAGAGCAGTGCTAGGCACTCCATTCTCGCACCCAGACGTCTGGACTCTGGCACATCTCAGGTCTCTGTTTACTCAAGAGGAAGAAGCCAAAAAAAAAAAACCCCACACACTGAAAACCCAGAATAAATCATTATACTCAATTTTTTATTCTGTCACAATCAGAGACGACTTTAAGGCTATTGTAAACTGTAACTTAGAAAAAAGAGATTTGAAATAGAAAACATTTTCCTGTGACAATGTCCCAGCTTCTAAATTAATTTTAAACAAAGAGTGAAAAAATTAAGCATGTTGTTTTGAATGTTTTAAATATTTAAATATAAAATTTTCCTCTCTTTTACCTCCAGGGAAGTATAAACTAAATAAACAGCTCTTCCTTCATCAAGAGCTGAAGAATTACAAGAAAAAAAAGATACAGACTTTTAAATACCAGTTCCTGTGTTTTTACTTCTCTCTCTTACGAAGGCCCACCTAAAACGTAGAGAACCTAAAAGTGAGCTCCAGTCCTTCACAGAGGAGCTACTTTCCCATCAAAATGGAAGTCATGGTCTGGGGCATATTTATCCAATATAAAGTTGCAGTAGTGTACCAGGCACAGAGAGAACCACAACCACATAAGACCATGTGGTACCCTGACTTTAAGGGCTTTATGAATCTAAGAGTGAAACCAATAAAATTAGAAAATGCTAAGGAAAGACCTAAAATAGGTGGATTACAGAAAGGTCCAAGTTACCTTGCCTACCCTTCTAACTATTCCTGAGGAAGATTAACTTCCAGTCAAAGTGGTATAGACAATATAAAGCAAAATCTGCATGAAGTACCTTTGAAAAATAGCAATTTGCCTATTAAACACTGTAGATATATATTTTAAAAAGCTGGCTTTTATAAAATCAAAGTCACAAATTGAATTAAATTCTAATAATTAAGTACCATTCCATTTAAATTCTCTGACAACTGATTTTTCAGCTTATTGTTTTTGTTAAGCTACTCTGGCCTGTACAAAGAAATAAAAAGTAAATTCCCATTTCTAAAGTTCTGAATTGAATGGTATAAAATTAAATACAGAGATGTATTTTAAGTGCAAAGTATCCTTCCACTGTTGCCAGAAAACTACTAACAAAGGGGAGTTAAGTAATTTCACAGCCGTATTTTCTCATCTCCTTCACTGAGAACACAGTCCTTTGCATGGCATAATAAGCTGTAAATTATAAACATTTTTACATAGCCTGCTGCAAAGAAAAGTCTGCCAGCTACTATATTGGATAGGGTTCAAGTGATTAACTACAGCTTTGGAAAGAAGGGGTGGAAATTTGTTTTGCTTCTCAGTTTGTTGGTTCTCTTATGCATAGCCTCTAAAAATCTGTTACATCATTATTTGCAATGAGTATGTAAGTTATTCATTGTAATTATAGTAGAGAACTAGAAGCTCCGCATTACTGAGAATGTAAATTATCCATGGACAGCAGCAAATTTTGTAGGTGCATAATTATCCAAGTACTTCCTTGAAACAGTGTCTCCAATGAGTATGAATGTAACGGGTTTTAATACCAAAATTTATAGCATTGAGCATTTCAGGACTAAAGACAAATGAAATACACTTTGCTCTTTGTCTATAGGGGAAGCCCATTAAACAGAATGTCTATTTGGGGCAGGTCTAATTTTAAAAATGGTTTCTGTATCAAAGAAAATATACAGGAATCTATATTCCCAACAGATGAAAGAATAAAGGAGATGTGCAACGAAAGAAGTATAGTCTGCAAACCTAAATGTTTTTATTTTTAAATTGTATAGAACATTACTATGATCCACATTCAATCTCTCAACAAAAGCGAATTTTGTCTGAATAAATCAACAATAATTCAGGGAGCACCTGAGTGCCCACTATGGTGCTTAGATTTTAGAGGCTAAAGAAAAAAGTCTATAACCTGGTTTCTAAGCACTATGTAATTCAATACCACTAAATATAAAGATTTGTGATCAGAGGTGAGGATGTCAAGATAAAAAACAAAGTACAGTTGGCCCCCTGTATCTTCGGGTTTCGCATCCATGGAGTCTACCAACTGTGGAGCTGGCTATATCTGCAAATGAGAAACCCATGGATGCAGAGAGCTGAATGTATTCATTGTACTGTATCATTTTGTATAAAGGACTTGAGCATCTGTGGATTTTGGTATCCATGGGAGCTCCTGGAATCAACCCCCTACGGATACCAAGGGGCAACAGTATATTTGGGGCACTCTAATCCAGAGGCTGCCTACAATAATGGAAAAAGCATGAATTCCATGGTTAAATGGGGTTTGAATCCCAATTCCTTCATCTATTTACACTATCAATTTTGTTAGGTTATTAAATTTCTCTAAGCCTGTTTCCCCCAAAAGTGATTTTTTGTTAACCAGTACTGTAAGGATTAAATGAGTTAACATTTATAAATCACAGGGAGGAGTACCAGACATACAGAAAATTCAGTATGTGTTAACTATTTAGTGATTATTTGTCTATATTTATCACAGTCAGCTTTGCACACAGCAGGCACTCAACAAATGTTGAGTTTGAGTGACTGATCAAACATAGTAGAAGGATAAGTACGTGTGTGCTAAATTGCTTCAGTCATGTCCTACTCTTTGCAACACTATGATTGTAGCCAACCAGGCTCCCCGTCCATGGGATTTCCCAGGCAAGAACACTGGAGTGGGTTGCCATTCCCTTCTCCAGGGGATCTTCCTGACCCAGGGATCACACGCATGTCTCTTATGTCTCTTGCATTGGCAAGTGGGTTCCTTACCACTAGCACCACCTGAGAAGCCCAGATAGGTATACAAATTACTACAGAATTAAAAAAAAAACAAGTGCCTCAGAGGTACAAAATGTAATAAAAGGCTCAGTGATGGAAGAGGTGCTGAATTGGAAGATGGCTAAAACACAAGGCGCTGACTTCAAGAACTGGGGAAACATACATAAATCCGTCACTACAAAAAATATGTTGGGGCTTCCTTGGTGGTCCAGTGGTTAAGACCCAATTCAGGGGGTGCAGATTAGATCCCTGGTTAGGGGGCTAAGATTCCATATGCTGCATGGTGCAGCCAAAAAATAAATAATTTAAAAAAACCCAACCATGTGTTAAGCATACTAAAAATTCACAGAATATTCCCTCTAAGTTCTGGCTCTAATTGAGCCAGAGCTTTTCCTGGGGTACTGATATCCCCATATCTTTGTGAGTAGATACAGTTAACCTCCTACAAGCCAAAACTGAGGAGCTGAGAGGTGGGACTGGTGCTCTGTTTCTGGACCATCTTGAGAAACCACTGGTCTACTTTTTACCACTACTTCTGGCCGTCACTCTGTGTTCACTGGAGTTCTCATCATTTCGCTTAGTTTGGTTCTCTTGGTTGACATCAGTCACGTGAACTGTCCACCCTGTAGTTTCTCAATCTACTCAAGTCAAATGCTGTCAACCCCACTCTGAGGAAAAATTAGAACTATCCTACTTCTGAAATCAATTCACATATCCTACCTTCTATCTACAATCTCCAAATCTCTCAGTTCTCTCATCCACTATTACTTTTCCCTCTAAAATATGAATCTTCATGACCTCCAATTTTGATCACTACTTTTAACCTAATTTTGGACTCCCTCAGCCTTCCTTCCTGAGTGAGCCTAAATAGTTCTACTAGGTGGGCATAGAAAAAACCATAATCATGCTTTTATCTCTATCATTTCTACTTTAGGACAGCTAGAGATTACCTGTTGCTGATAAGGAGTTCAGATTTAATTCTGTAGGTAATAGGATACCACTGAAAAATTAAGGATACTTTATTCCACTTAAAAACTTGAACAGAAGTTTGCCTCTATTACCAGCAAAGACCCTGATGCTGAGAAAGACTGAGGGCAAGAAGAGAAGGGGCCACAGAGGATGAGATGGTTGGGTGGTATCACCGACTCAATGGACATGAATTTGAGCAAATTCCAGGAGATAGTGAAGGCTAGGTAAGCCTGGCGTACTGTAGTTCATGGGGTCCCAAAGAGTCAGACGTGACTTGGCAACTGAACAACCACCACCACCACCACCCAGCTACCAGTCCAAGAGCAAGAAGAGAATAGTGAAGGAGGAGTTCCTTGGGCACTAAGCTACCAACAGATACCAGTTTCTCCAAGGATTTTATTATTAGTCGCTCAGTCGTGTCCAACTCTTTGTGACCCCGTGGACTGTAGCTATCAGGCTCCTCTGTCCATGGAATTCTCCAGGCAAGAATACTGGAGTGGGCTACCATTTCCTTCTCCAAGGGATCTTCCTGACCCAGGGATTGAACCTGCATCTCCGCATTGCAGGCAGACTCTTTACCAACTGAGCCACCAGAGAAGCCCCCCAAGGGTCTTAGGTGAAGGATATTCATGATTGTCTTTAATTAAACAAAGGGCTGCAAGTGGACACTGGTAGATTGTGGACCCAATAGTGAATATGGTTACAGCTCTGGAAGTTAAGTTCCAGAAACAGAGTTCTAGAAATGAAGTTGCATCAATGGAGTCAGAAGGCTAACAGATGCATAAATTGTTTCTTTACCTTGTCATTGGAGGTCAAAGACTATTTCTGATTAATATTTGCATTTCCCTCAATGCTCAGCCCTCTGACTTGCAGAGAGGAGGTGGTCAGGATAGACCACAGTCTACTTGAACCTAGCTGGATATGTGTCTGTGAAGCTCTCTGATTTAAGTCCATTTTATCTTTATCTATCTTATAGATGAGTAATCACACAGCATGATTAGTGACTTGCCTAAGATCAAATAGCTAATCAGTTACAGATTTGAGACAAGAACCTTTATCCATGTCTCTTTTACATCACACTGTTTACCAATGGGGGTGCTTTGAGTTGGGTTCAAAGGATAAGCATTAAGTCGTGAAGCTATTAAGCAAACTCTGTCATTAAACATTTTAAATGGCTGCAATTCTTCTGACAGAACTACCATTTTACTACAGTAAATGTCAAGAATTGAGCACAGTTTAAATTTAGATTAGACACTGGATAATGCCTTTGCCTATGGCTTCTTACTAGTTAATGTATAGCCCTTCTTTAAGAAAAAGAGTTTAATTTTTTATACTACTGACAAAACAATTTATGCAGCTTGTTTTTTGTTGTGATGTAGTCAAGCAGGCTAATCTATATCAAGATATTTATATACAATTAACTCTCAGCAGAGCAGATTAGTAGCTGAGCCCACCTACTTTTTGTGATTAATTATACTTGTTTTGTAAGAGGCTGTTCCTATTTTGTGCCTTTCCAACAGCTCTGGTGAAGTAAAGACTTCTGATGTACTGTACATGGAACATAAAGAGCCTTCCCCTTTCTTACTCAACATATAATTGCTGCATTTGTGCATGCTGTGTAAGTTGAAAATAACAATAAAAAGTTAATGAAGAAAATAAGTACTGGTTGTAATGAATTAGTAATATTACTAGATTTGTATCTGGAGTTTCTTTTTATTGCTGTAAATGGAACACAATCAATAGTAATATGTAATCAAACTACACATGCTTTCATCTCTTGAGATATCTTTGAAAAGGAGCTGAGATATCTTTAAGAAATTATCTTCAAAAGCCTACTCTAAATTCAGTTATTCAGCATAATCATTTTAAATCACTGTCAATAAGTATTCCTCATTTTCTAATTTCTTGTAGTACAAAAAGGTACATTTCTTAAATAGGTTGTTAAAGTTTTATAAGTATGAAATATAATTTCATGTTAATTTTCAAGTTAATTTAAATTAGATTTTCTTTATATAAAAAAAGAAATACTAAAAATAAAGTTCCCTTTGATTATTCCCCTATACCTGTTCTCAAACCTTTCCCTGTCCCCACTTCCTCCAAACACAGCTACCATCAAGTGGGTAAGGTTTCCTCAGTCTTTCTTCTATACATTTACACATGTCGTTTGAAAAAATAATAATAATAACCATAGTTTAAAAAAATGCTATCCCAATATTAATTATTGCACTTTAATATAATTAAACCCTAAGTAAATATAATAATATGTTCCTACTTAAGCCTCATTTTTTAAGGTGTTTTTTGATTTGGTCAATCCCAAGGGAAATATGGTTTGTTCATTTTGTTTCTGTTCTTGTTCAGTTGCTCAGTCGTTTTCGACTCTTTGCAACCCCATAGACTGCAGCATGCCAGGTCCTCTGTCCTTTGCCATCTCCCAGAGTTTGCTCAAACTCATGTCCATTGAGTCAGTGATGCCATCCAAGCACCTCATCCTCTATTGTCCCTTACTCCTCCTGTCTTCAATCTTTTCTAGTATCACGGTCTTTTCCAATGAGTCAGCTTTTCGCATCAGGTGGCCAAAGTACTGGAGCTTCGGTTTCAGTATCAGTCCTTCCAATGAATATTCAGGGTTGATTTCCATTAGGATTGACTGCTTTGATCTTCTTGCTGTCCAAGGGACTCCCAGAAGTCTTCTCCAGCATCACAGTTCAAAGGTATCAATTCTTCTTTGTCCAGCTCTCATATTTGTACATGGCTACTGGAAAAACCATAGGTTTGATTATATGGACCTCTATCCACAAAGTAATGTCTCTGCTTTTTAATATGCTATCTAGGTTGGTCATTGCTTTTCTTCCAAAGAGCAAGCATCTTTTAATTTCATGGCTGCTGTCACCACCCACAGTGATTTTGGAGCCCAAGAAAATAAAGTCTGTACTGTTTCCATTGTTTCCCCATCTATTTGCCATGAAGTGATGGGACTGGATGCCATGATCTTAGTTTTTTGAATGTTGAGTTTTAAGCCAGCTTTTTCACTCTCCTTCACCTTCACTAAGAGACTCCTTAGTTTCTCTTTGCTTTCTGCCATAAGGGTGGTGTCATCTGCACATCTGAAGTTATTGATATTTCTCCTGGAAATCTTGATTCCAGCTTGTGCTTCATCCAGCCCAGAATTTCTCATGATGTACTCTGCATATAAGTTAAATAAGCAGGGTGACAATATATAGCCTTGATGTACTCCTTTTCCTATTCGGAACCAGTCTGTTGTTCCATGTCCAGTTCTAACTGTTGCTTCTTGACCGGCATACAGGTTTCACAGGAAGCAGGTAAGGTGGTCTGGTATTCCCATCTCTTTCAGAATATTCCATAGTTCATTGTGATCTACACAATCAAAGGCTTTAGTGCAGTCAATGAAGCAGATGTTTTTCTGGAATTCTCTACCTTTTTCTATGATCCAATGGATATTGGCAATTTGATCTCTGGTTCTTCTGTCTTTTCTAAAACCAGCTGTACATCTGGAAGTTATCAGTTAACATACTGCTGAAACCTAGCTTGAAAGATTTTAAGCATTATTTTGATAGCATTTGAAATGAGTGCAATTGTGCAATAGTTTGAGCGTTCTTTGGCATTGGAATGAAAACTGACCTTTTCCAGTCCTGAGGCCACTGCTGAGCTTTCCAAATTTGCTGGCATATTGAATGCAGCACTTGAACAGCATCATCTTTTAGGATTTGAAAAAGCTCAGCTGGAATCCCATCACCTCCACTAGCTTTGTTGGTAGTGATGTTTCCTAAGGCCCACTTGACTTCTCACTCCAGGATGTGTGGCTCTAGGTAAGTGATCACACCAACATGGTTATCTGGGTCATTAAGATCTTTTTTGTATATTTCTTCTGTATATTTTTGTCACCTCTTCTTAATATCTTCTGCTAGGTGCATACTGTTTGTGTCTTTTTTGAGTGCCTATCTTTGCATGAAATGTTGCCTTGGTATCTCTAATTTTCTCAAAGATATCTCTAGTTTTTCCCATTCTATTGTTTTCCTCTATTTCTTTGCAACGTTTCCTCTATTTGTTTGCATTTGAACCAGAGATCCAATTACCAATATCCATTGATCATCGAAAAAGCAAGAGAGTTCCAGAAAAACATCTACTTCTGCTTCATTGACTATGCCAAAGCCTTTGACTGTGTGGACCACAAAAAACTCTGGAAAATTCTTAAAGGAATGGCAATACCAGATCACCTGACCTGCCTCCTGAGAAATCTGTATGCAGGTCAAGAAGCAACAGTTAGAACTGGACCTGGAACAACAGACTGGTTCCAAATCGCGAAAGGAATACGTCAAGGCTGTATGTTATCACCTTGCTTATTTAACTTAGATGCAGAGTACATCATGCGAAATGCCAGGCTGTATGAAGTACAAGCTGGAATCAAGATTGCCAGGAGAAATATCAATAACCTCAGATACGCAGATGACACCACCCTTATGGCAGAAAGCGAAGAAGAACTGAAGAACCTCTTGATGAAAGTGAAAGAGGAGAGTCAAAAAGTTGACTTAAAACTCAACATTCAGAAAATTAAGATCATGGCATCTGGTCCCATCACTTCATGGCAAATAGATGGGGAAACAATGGAAACAGTGACAGATTTTACTTTTTTGGGCTCCAAAATCACTGCAGATTGTGACTGAAGCCACGAAATTAAAAGATGCTTGCTTCTTGGAAGAAAAGTTACGACTAACCTAGACAGTATATTAAAAAGCAGTGACATTACTTTGCCAACAAAGGTCTGTCAAATCAAAGCTATGGTTTTTCCAGTAGTCATGTATGGATGTGAGAGTTGGACTATAAAGAAAGCTGAGCACTAAAGAATGGATGCTTTTGAACTGTGGTATTGGAGAAGACTCTTGAGAGTCCCTTGGACTGAAAGGAGATCCAACCAGTCCATCCTGAAATAAATCAGTCCTGAATATTCACTGGAAGGACTGATGTTGAAGCTGAAACTCCAATACTTTGGCCACCTGATGCAAAAAACTGACTCATTGGAAAAGACCCTGATGCTGGGAAAGATTGAAGGTGGGAGAAGGGGACGAGAGAGGATGAGATGGTTGGATGGCCTCACTGACTCAATGGACCTAAGTTTGAGTAAGCTCCAGGAGTTGGTGATGGACAGGGAGGTCTGGCATGCTACACTTCATGGGGTCGTGAAGAGTCAGACACGACTGGACTGAATTGAACTTTGCATTGTTCACTTAAAAAGGCTTTCTTATCTCTCCTTGCTATTCTCTGGAACTCTGCATACAGTTGGATATATGTTTCCTTTTCTCCTTTGCTTTTCGCTTCTCTATTTTTCTCAGCAATTTGTAAGGCCTCCTCAGACAACCATTTTGCTTTTTTGCATTTCTTTTTCTTGGGGATGGTTTTGATCATTGTCTCCTGTATAATGTTACGAACCTCTGTCCAGAGTTCTTCAGGCACTCTGTCTAATTTTGTTTCGCATCTTTAAATGCCAAATACTAATACACAGTGTGAAGGTAAGTACTGATAGTCACAGCCTATTGTGAGTATAATCAGAAGTCATTAGAAGCTAATTAGGACTACATTAAAATGATAAATTATGCACCATAATATTTGCAGCTGAGATCAAGTCCCTAAATTTAAAGATTTATTTTAAAAGAAAAAAAGTCATCTTGCTTCTCCACAGCTTTTCATGTTCTCCACTTATCTTCATAAATTAAGATTTCAAATAGGCCTCCAAATATTTTACTACCAGTTCTTCTAACAGTACACCAGGCCTGACCAATTTTCACTTAGAGGAGAAAGTAACGTTTAGATTAATAATTTGATTATAAGCTATTTTCTAGATTTAACTTATATTTATAAGACCTTTTATCTGATTAGTTCTTTAAGCCCAACAATCACCTTAGATGTTTAACCTTAATCATTAATTTAACTTTAATCAACTGAATAATATACTGAGTTGAAAAAGAATTAGCACAGTTACCAAAAAAGTTGATAGTGTCCATTTTAACATGGATGGCAAACCTAAGAAAGTTAATTAAAAGATGTCATTTTGCATCACTCCTGCTCTCTTTATTTAAAAAACATGTAGAGTTCATGCATTTTTATAGGATATTTTATCCTGTCAAAGAGGGGAAAAGATAAAAGTTTAAATCAGTTCAAAGTCCTTCATTTTAATAGTAGGATAGAATTTCTAAGCTAACTACCTGCAATCAACAAAAATTTTCACTGCTTTTTAAGAAGTACATAAGTAAAACCTGTATAAATGAAAAATACTTCAGACCACTGAACAGGACATAGAATAAACAAAGTCTCTCATCCCATTTCCCCTACAGCTGCCACTCCCCAGGGGTGACCACTATTAACAGTTCTTTGTATCTCCTTCTTTCTGAGATATTTTTCATGCAAATAAAATTCCCTGCCCACCCACTCAAGCTCCAATGGGACCAAACTATTACAGAATATGTTTCAGAGTCTTGATTTTCTTACATGTTCTTTGAGCTCTTCCCAGATCGGCACGTTAGATTTCCTTGCTGCTGCTGCTGCTGCTAAGTCGCTTCAGTCGTGTCCGACTCTGTGCGACCTCATAGACGGCAGCCCAACAGGCTCCCCGTCCCTGGGATTCTCCAGGCAAGAATACTGGAGTGGGTTGCCATTTCCTTCTCCAATGCATGAAAGTGAAAAGTGAAAGTGAAGTCGCTCAGTCGTGTCTGACTCTTTGCGACCCCATGGACTGCAGCACGCCAGGCTTCCCTGTCCATCACCACCTCCCAGAGCCTACTCAAACTCATGTCCATCACGTCAGTGATGCCATCCAACCATCTCATCCTCTGTCGTCCCCTTCTCCGCCTGCCTTCAATCTTTCCCAGCATCAGGGTCTTTTCCAATGAGTCAGTTCTTGACATCAGGTGGCCAAAGTTAGGTAGAGTCCATGTTAAACTATTCTAAAAAGCACATACTGTAAAACATGTGATTCAAATGTTTGTTTTAGTATAGAACAGTTATGTATATTGAAGATTCAGTCATCCAGACAAAGATTTAAATGAATACTATGTCCAACACACTGGTAAGATGAAAATATGCACAAAGCTAAGGGCCTGCCCTGAAGGAGTGAGAAATCTGATAAAGGACATAAAGCAGTATGACAGGGCTCTGGAATAACAATAAGAAACACTTGGTAAGTTCAGTCTACACACAACACACTGTTCTAAGTGTTTTATTCGAATTACCTTCTTTAATCTACTCAACAAACCTATGAGGCACAGAGAGGTAACCTAACTTGTCTGAGGTCACACAGCAAATAAGTGACAGAATAAGGAATTAAACTGAGGCCACCAGCATGATGTATTTCTTCCCCTACTTGATCACTTAATGCAGGATCTCAGAAAGTTACTTCACCTTTTTGACTCTGTTTTCTTATTGGTGACTCTGTTATTTCTGCCTCAAAGAGTTTCCATTAGCAATCAAAATTAGGTACCCTAACATAACATAACGTGTACCAAACTGTTTCGCAGTATTCCACAAGATGAACTGCTGACAGGGGTTTAAGGGTTTTATAGTCAAATAACTGGGAAACAATATCTCTTCTTAAAGATTCATAATGGATGCCATATATACCTAACAATTCTTGAGATTTCTGAAATGAAGAAATCTTTTAAACTCTGTTTAATCTGGCAAAACCAAATTTATTTGACCACAGGACTTTTGTCTCACTAGTAAAACCTTCATCCTAAATGAAGTACAAATTGGGAAATGCTGGCAGAAAATGGCATGAGATCAAAGGACCTAATGGGTCTAAGCCCAACTCAGTCAACTGCTAAACTGCTGCTTTGGGTAAAGACTCCTTAATCTCTCCAGCTCTCTGTTTCCCCTCTCAGCAATCACCTAGACTATTTCAATAACTCCTTGGCTGGTCCTCTTTACCTCTTGAACCTCAGCTCTCTGGGTTATCTTCTCAACTGATTACATTCTAGAGCACAGATACATTAATGTGACCCCCTCACTTAAAGATCTTTATAATGTCTATAAACAAGAATAAACATGTACAGAATGCTTACTATATGCTACGCATTACTCTATTCACTCATTTAATTCTTAAAACCATTCTCTGAAAGGTGAGAGCTGAAATCTGAGGCACAGCTAGTTAAGTGAGGTAGGCTGCTTCCAGATTCCAAGGCTATTCTATGCCTCTTGGATGGCTCCCCACTGTTTCTCCAGGATAGAGCTCTGATCCCTTAGGACCTTCACAATCCAACTTCAACCTTTCTTTTCTAGACCACCTCCTCATCAGTGATCTGCAATATGTTAGTTTGCTGGGGCTATGAGGGACAGCCTGTTCAATGCCTCTCTCCTTGACTTGAAAATGACCACCTTTGTGTTCATAGGATGTTCTGCCTGTATATGAACATTTGTGCCCAAATTTCCCCCCTTTTTTAAATAAGGTCATTGAATTAATGGCTCATTCTAATGATCTCATTTTAACTGGATTATCTCAATAAAGACCCCATCTCCAAACAAGAGCACATTGTGAGGAATGAGGGGTTAAGCTTCAATGTATGAATTTGGGGGCGGGGACAGAATCCAACCCATAACACTTACATGCATAATACCCCGGTCTATATTATGTAAAATTCATGCATTCACATAACAAGTTATGTACCGAGTGCCCACTACAGTGTCAGCACAGTGCAGGACCTGCTATGTACTTCCAGACCACATATTTGGTGAGTCTGTTCCTCACTTTCTTTACCTTGAACACAACCACCTTTTACCAAACCCCTTGCCTACTTGCTTTCCTCTGATAACCTCCTAGTTACCTTCAGAATCCACTTATAAGTTCCCTCTTTGTAAAAGTTCATATGATCTCTTTTACTGAAATTTTCTCCTTTCCTCCTCCCAACCATTCAATTCCTCCACAGAATTCTACTATGCTTTACTTACAGCATCTATGGCATTGTATTACAGTTGTCTGTAAACTTGTATATGCCCTAGTTTGATGCTAATAAGGTCACTGAGGGTAAATATACTCACTATTCGGCTTCTATCTTCCTGCACCTGCCTGGAACATCACATAGTGACTGCTTAATAAGAATCCATTTAATGAGTGATCAAAGCAGGTGTTCAATTTAACAAGACCTAGAAAAAAAATTGAAGGAGAACTATCTAGAGACAGGGAGACCTGATAGACAGCTACTGCTAAAATCTAAACACTAAGTAATAGAGGCCTGGAACAGGAGAGAGGAAAGTGGACTGAAAGAAAAAGAGACCTGGAGAAACTTGTGAGTTGGTAGTTTACTGGGCATGAAAGGTAAAAGAGTGGGAGTAATCAAGAACCACCAAATTCACAGGAATAACCAGGTGACAGAAAGCAGAAAAATATTAATTACTGTGGCACTACTGGTGGCTCAGATGGTAAAGACTCTGCCTGCAATGTGAGAGAACTGGGATTGATTCTTGGGTCAGAAAGATCCCCTGGAAAAGGATCTGGTAACCCACTTCAGTATTCTTGCCTGGAGAACCCCATGGACAGAGGAGCATGGCAGGCTACAGTCCATGGGGTGGCAAAGGGTCTAACATGACTGAGCGACTGACACATGGCCCTATTATTAACAGGTAAACCCTAAAGTTTAAGTGGTTGAACAAATAGGTTTTTCCTCTCATACATCAAGACTATACGGATATTCCTGATGAACAGGTGGTTCTCCTTCGAGGGGTGTAAGCACCTTTCATCTTGAATAGGTCTCTACCAAGATCATCTGCTTAAGGTGTACTGCAAATGTGCGATTTTTATGGTCAGGAAATAGTAAATTTCACTTATATTCTATTGGCTAGATTTCATTTATATAGCCCAGCCAACTGCAAAGGAAGGCTGGGAAATGTAGTCCAGCTGAATACTCAGGAAGAAAAGAAAATGTTTGGCAAACTTGTTTCAGTCTCTTCTAACATAGATAACAAGAGGTGGTAGGAAATTTCAGGGAATGAAGGTAGAGTGAAAATTTGTGGTCTGTTTATAATCACTAGTTGGATGAGAAATATTTGAGTTGGTTCTTCCTAAAGCAACTGAGAACACTGAATCATTATTCACAAAATTCACATGTATTTCTTTAAATGTAATAATCATGTTACATTAGGGAAGTCTATACTTTGTAATACTATGTATTATATATTATAGTTATCTATCTTCTATACACAAAAATATCCTATCATTAATAGAATAAGTTGTAAACTTATTTTCTCAGCTATGGTTAGGGATGCTTATAAATTTAAAAGTGCTCTTTTTGCCTGATCACCTTTATAACTGATTTTTAAAGTCAGGGTTGGTGGAACAAACCTGAAGCCCATGGTCTTTAGCAAAAGGTCACGGTAGGTGTTTACAGTGCATTTTTATAAATGTGACTCACCTATTTTTCAAAATGTTATTACATTTTAGCCAAAATTTTGCCTCTTCTGGCTATTATGTGATAAGTTCATGAGACACATCCACAAGATATATCTAGCAGTTATAGCCTTAGGCCAAAAAAAAAAAGAGGTCACCTAACTCACTTTTGTTCCCTTAGGTAATTTACTCAGGTCCCATTAACTGACATCAAAGTCAAGTTTATGAGAGAAAAACACCAACAATGTAAATCCCAGTAGTTTGGAAGTGAATTAAAAAGCTCCCAAATCAGCACTTTCCTCAAATGTTAAATAATTCACTGTGACATTATAGATACAAGCCTCCAGCAAAAGTTACACTTGAACAATTAAGGAAGTAGGAGCCAAACAAATGACTTTAGGGATAGAGAAACAAATGAATGGTATCTTGTAGTACTATGCCAAATTACATTTTCACATTAACAAGTCTGTAGAACACCCAAGCATCACCAGTGACTTACTAGATAAAGTCTGATTACAGAAAAACAGCCTGGAACCCATACCATTTCTTAAATGTAACTGTGGATTCTATACACTTGGGTATGAAACCCATTTATACCATTTGGGGAATTTTTACATTTGTAATGTAGTACCTACTCTTTTGCAAAGTTCTTTTATAATATTCATATTACAACAACCATCGACCAAACACATTATGTTCCTATGAAGAATCAGCAGGTAATACAGCTGTTTCTTAGAGGCTAGATAAGAGATTAGAAACACAAGGTCACAACATAGTGCACTGTACATACAGGTAACAGCATCTGCATAGTAGAAAGAAATACACTTAAGATTTAAATTCCAATTCTATCATTTTATACCTAGAGAATTTTAGACAAGTTTTAATATCAGTATTTGTTTCTTTTTCTATAAAATGGGAATGATTCATTTATGCAGTAAATATTTAATGAACACTTATTAGGTCTCAAAGACTTCCAAGTGTTATTCTAAGATTACTGATAGTAAACCAGCTGATATTCATTAGAGATATGTTGTTGTTGTTCAGTGTCCAACTCTTCATGACCCCATGGACTACAAATGCTAGGCCTCCCTGTCCCTCACCGTTTCCCAGAGTTTGCCCAAGTTCATGTCCATTGCATCGATGATGCCATCCAGCCATGTCATCCTCTGTCGCCCTCTTCTCCTTCTGTCTTCAATCTTTCCTAGCATCAGTGTCTTTTCCAATGAGTAGGCTGTACGCATCAGGTGATCAAAGTATTGGAGCTTCAGCTTCCAATGAAGCATAGTCCTTCCAATGAATATTCAGGGTTGATTTCCTTTAGGATTGACTGGCTTGATCTACTTGCTGTCCAAAAGTGAAAGTTGCTCAGTCATGTCCGACTCTTTGAGACCCCAGGGATTATACAGTCCATGGAATTCTCCAGGCCAGAACACTGGAAGTGGGTAGCATTTCCCTTCTCAAAGTGGGTAGTCTTTCCCTTCTCTAGGGGATCTTCCCAGCTCAGAGATCAAACCCAGGTCTCAAGCATTGCAGGCGGATATTTTACCAGCTGAGGCACAAGGAAAGCTCAAGAATACTGGGGTGGGTAGCCTATCCCTTCTCCACAGGATCTTCCCGTGCCAGGAATCGAACTAGGGTCTCCTGCATTACAGGTGGATTGCTGTCCAAGGGACTCTCAAAAGTCTTCTCCAACACCACAGTTCAAAAGCATCAATTCTTTGGCACTTTGCCTTCTTTACATATTCAGCTCACAACTGTATGTGACTGAAAAGACTACAGCCTTGACTATACACACCTTTGTCGGCAAAGTATTACCTTTGCTTTTCATCACACTGTCTAGGTTTGTCATAGCTTTCCTGCCAAGAAGCAATCATCTTCTAATTTTTTTAAGGCTGCAATCACCATCCGCAGTGATTCTGGAGCCCAAGAAAATAAAGTCTGTCGCTGCTTCCACTTTTTCCTCTTCTATTTGCCATGAAGTGATGGGACCCAATATCATGGTCTTCTTTTTTTGAATGCAGAGTTTTAAGACAGCTTTTTCACTCTGCCCTTTCACTTTCATCAAGAGGCTCTTTAGTTCCTCTTCGCTTTCTGCCATAAGGGTAGTGTCATCTGCACATCTGAGGTTACTGATATTTCTCCCTGCAATTGCGATTCCAGTTTGGGATTCACCCAGGCCATGTACTCTGCATAGAAGTTAAATAAGCAGGGTGATGATACACAGCCTTGATGTACTCCTTTTCCAAATTTGAACCAGTCCATTGTTCCATGTCCAGTTCCAACTGTTGCTTCTTGACCTGCATACAGGTTTCACAGGGGGCAGGGAAGGTGGTCTGGTATTCCCATCTCTTTAAAAATTTTCCAGCTTGTTGTGATCTACACAGTTAAAGGCTTTAGCGTAGACAATGAAGCAGAAGTAGATGTTTTTCTGGAATTCCTTTGCTTTCTCTATGGTCCAATGGATGTTGGCAATTTGATCTCTGGTTCCTCTGCCTTTTCTAAATCCAGTTTGTACATCTGGAAGTTTTCGGCTCATGTACTGTTGAAGCCTCGCTTGAAGGATTTTAAGCATTACCTTGCTAGCTTGTGAAATGAGCACAATTGTGTGATAGTGATGTGGATTGATTTTTAAAGTAAATCAATAAGATATATTAACCATAAGTCCAAGCTTCAAGAAATAGTTCTTTTTGTGAAGAAAATTTCCTCGTCACCATGTTTTTGGGTGCTTTTAGTTTCATGTGCCAAAGTCCACCTGCAGACTGTTACTTCTACAGAGGTTTTCAACACAGTGCCAAGTACACTCCTAAGATCAAGTGAAGTTATTGCTGATATATTACTAAAAAACATTTTTAAAATCACATTTTAAAAATCACAACTGAAATTTTAAAGTTTGTTTTATATGCAGCAAAATAACTAATATGTACTCATAAATTTACTTTTTAATCTAAATGTGAGATGTAAAAGTTTCTTATTCCAGTTACTTTAATAAAAACCTCTTCATCATAAAAATAAACAAAATAAAGTTAATGATACAGCACTGAAGTAGACATCTCCTAAAATGGTAGTTGCATCATTATATATACAACTAAGTTATCCTGTTGAGTAGGTTTAAAAACCATGAATCCTGGACTAAATGATACAGAATTCTCTACAGAAATAAAATGATACCATGATGGGGCAGAAGGGTAGTATTCAATTAAAAAATTAAAATGCTCAAGGTAGAAAGGAAAGTATTAGACAAAAACACAAGGGAAAATTTACCAGAGTTCCATACAAAGTAGCTAAGACTATTAGATTTGTTAAGAACAACAAAAACCCATGTTTTAACCTTACAAAATATTTTAATCTATCTCTGAATCAGAGAATGACAAAGAACTAAATGGTGATTTCTACTGACCACTGTACGAAAACACAATTTAGAAAGCAATCTCAAAATTTCTTCTTACCATGAATAGATCCCACTGACCATGTCATAGTTTTGACACGAAGCATTCACACTGCTGGGCCCAGCTGCCTTAGAAATAAGTAACACCACCAAGCCCCTCAACTGGAGGTTATTCTGGCTGTCGTGTACAAGACCCCTGCCAACAAGGAAAGAAAGAAAATCACAAAATAAGTTGGATCAAGTAAGAGAGCTGCTGCATATATGCCCATGCTTCCAAAATCAGACAATGGGACCCTCTGAAAAGAAATAGGATTGTGGAAGAAAGAGTTAGCAGGAGGAAGCAATGACTGTAGGAAACATTTAGAGAAACCCTCAGCTAGTTTTGAAAGTAATAATCTCAAAACTGTGAGGCCTAATGATTTGGCTTCCTCTTCTTTCTGGGTTTTCCCATCCAATCTTAACCACGTGGTCTGATAACAAGAGGAACCCATAGTGTTAAACTGTTTTGTGGTAGTTGACTGCAGGTGAAATATAAATTGTATGGCTTCGATGAAGTTGTATTATGTGGTAATGATGTTGGTAAGGGAAAGGATAAAAAATGATTTCTGTCTTCACAGGTCAAAAATTTAAGAAGTAAAATGGGAATGAATGCCATGGGCAAATATTTTACCATTTCTTATTTTTTATGCAAAGAATAATCATTCTAGGCAACATTGAGCTTTAACATAGAATGTAATTTTTTTGCTATGAATATTCAATATTTATAATTTCTACTATAACTAAGGTCAGGAATACTTTCCTAGATTACATTTTTGTTTGTTTAAGTATCACAAAAAGTTGTCATATAAGAACTAAATGGCAACATTAGAAAAAGAAAAAAAGACAGAAAATTATGGGTAACATATTATAATGGGGTCAGACAGTAAAGAATCCGCCTGCAATGTGGGAGACCTGGATTCTATTCCTGGGTTGGGAAGATCCCCTGGAAGGAGGGCATGGCAACCCACTCTAGTATTCTTGCCTGGAAAATCCCCATGGACAGAGAAGCCTGGTGGGCTATAGTCCATGGAGTCGCAAAGGACATGACTGAAAGACTAAGCACAACATATTATAATAAATTAACACTTACAACAATCTTCATGAGCACTAATCAAATAGGCTATACTAAAAAGTCTACATAAATAACATACAAACATAATTCTTGAATGTGGTAAAAATAGCAAAAAAATTTTATTAATTTTTATTGGAGTTTAGTTGATTTACAATGTTTTATTAGTTAAGCTGTACATCAAAGTGAATCAGTTATACACACACATTCTTTTTTAGATTCTAATCCCATATAGGTCATTACAGAATATTGGGAAGAATTCCCTGTGCTATCCAGTAGGTTCTTATTAGTTTTCTGTTTTATATATGTTGTGTATATATGTCAGTCCCAATCTCTCAATTTATCCCTCCTCCCCTTCCCCCTTTGGTAACCATAAGTTTGTCTTCTACATCTGTGACTTTATTTCTAAAAACAGGAAAATTTGTATTCCAATACTTCACTGACTTATTAAGACTTCCTTGGGTGAACTCTGAACAAATTAAGTTAATATAGTCAAAATTAATGAGTTAGCCCATTACTTAAGCAAATTTTCACCCCTCATGCTTCCAAGTGAATTTTTAAAAGGGCCCCTTACTCTTTCATTAGTTTCAAAATAAGACATTTTCAGGCTTACTGCAAAATAACAGTTACAGTTCTTTCTTTACTGATATTTTCTCCGTAATCTAGTAAGTGATCTTTAGTAGGTTAGAGGGGTTAATGATTTTTACAAAGAAGATCTAATTTCCTAGAAAAAGGAAGTTAATTTAAGGTAATTAAGCTATACTATAGTAGAAACAAATAATCAACAGAAATATCCAAAGCTCTTTATTATAATGTAACAATCTACTTAAATCCTACAGACCTGAACTGTAGGGAGGCTGGGAAGCATAGTATTTTGGAAGAAAATGTAAAATGGGGTGCTTTCCAAGTTTTTTGCTTTGAATTACAGATTTTAATTTATGCTACTGTGTGTGGGTGCTCAGTTGTGTCCGACTCTTTGCAACCCTATGGACTATGGTATGCCAGGTTTCTCTGTCAGTGGTATTTTCCAGGCAATAATACTGGAGTGGGTTGCCAACTCCTCCTCCAGAGCATCTTTCCAACCAGGGATTGAACCTATGTCTCCTGCATTGGCAGATGGATTCTTCATCACTGAGCTGCCTGGGAAGCCCAACTTATGCTACTAGATCCTTATACATGTTTTACCTGAGGTATATAATAATAATACTAAAGAGAAGCTGTGAATTGGCCCCTAAATTATAGAAAGGGAAAAGAGGAAGGTGAGGCTGTGTGTGTGTCTGTGTGTTTGGGGGGTTGAGCCTGTTTAGGAATGAAAAGCCATGGTCTAGTCAAAGCTATGGTTTTTCCAGTAGTCATGTATGGATGTGAGAGTTGGACCATAAAGAAAGCTGAGTGCCGAAGAATTGATGCTTTTGAACTGTGGTGCTGGAGAAGACTCTTGAGAGTCCTTTGGACTCCAAGGAGATCAAACCAGTCAATCCTAAAGGAAATCAGTCCTGAATATTCACTGGAAGGACTGATGCTGAAGCTGAAGCTCCAATACTTTGGCCAATCTGATATGAAGAACTGACTCACTGGAAAAGACCGTGATGCTGGGAAAGATTGAAGGCAGGAGGAGAAAGGGACGACAGAGGATGAGATGGTTGGATGGCATCACCGACTCGATGGACATGAGTTCGAGCAAGCTCCTAGAGTTGGTGATAGACAGGGAAGCCTGTTGTGCTGCAGTCCGTGGCGTTGCAAAGAGTAGGACATGACTGAGCGACTGAACTGAGGAATGAAAGATATGAGGGTAACACTTGACAACTTAAAACTTAAAAACTTAAGTTGTGAGTTTTGAGACATCAGGCCAAGTCAGGCTGAAGAAATGGTCCTGGCAACAATTCTGATAACACCTTCCATAAACTTCTCAGAGAGGAGACCTTTCACAGAGGACACATACATCATCATCATCAAAATACAACAGCAGCAGCAACAACAACACATCCTTACATAGAACTTCAAAATATATGCCAGGAACTATCCTAAGTATTTTACTATATATTAATAAAATTAATTCACAACAACTCTATTATTTTGATGTTAGAGATGAAGAGAATGAGGCACACAGAGAGATCAAGCAACTTGCCCAAGATACCAGACAGTAAGCCTTAGAACCCTGACAGGGCCAGGATTTGAATCCAGGCCACCTGGCTCTAGAGTCTATATACATGTTTATCCATTATGCTACAGCAACTCTCCATCTGCTTCATTTCATTCATATACCAACTATTTATTGAGTCAGTAGAATAGTGACTGCTTTAGAACCAGGTGTGAAAAATCCTTCTGCCATTTATTAGTTGTATGACTCAGACTATCACTTTTTCTGTAAAATGAGGTTAAACGACATCTGTCTCCCGTAGTCACTGTGTGGAAGAGACAACATGAGTAAAGTATATACCACTGTGGAAGCACACGGAAGGTGATAAGGTAGTCAGAAAGCTACATTCTCTCTCCTTATTACTTTTTTTGCCATGTACTTTTCTTAATTCTTACATCTTTACAATCCTATGGACTATAGCCTGCCAGGCCCCTCTGTCTATGGAATTCTCCAGGGAAGAGTACTAGAGTGGGTAGCCATTCCCTTCTCCAGGGGATCTTTCTGACCCAGGGATTGAACCGAAGTCTCCTGCACTGCAAGCAGATTCTTCACTGTCTGAGCCACCGATAATTTCCTATATTGTTTCTTCTTTTACTCCCCCAAAATAACAAAAGTTAAGGAATTCTTCCTTCTATGAGCCTGAAACATCATATATGGCTAAAACACATTCCACTTTCAGAAAGCACTACTGAAAAGATCAGGAAAAGAAACTCTAGTGGACCAGTTGACAGAAATCAAGAGAGCAGTCAGAAAAGCATACCTTCTAAGCATCAATTTTCACACAAGACAATAGTTGACAATCCAAAGAACAGATCAACAGTTTGAGTAAATTAAATGTTTCCAAAACACCACTTCTTTAAATTCACTTCATTAACAGCCTTAAAAAAAAAAAAGTAATAAGATAATTTGATAATGTCCACTACTCAAAACTTAGCTCACAACAAAAATAAGAAATTTAGCTCCTGAGCATAAAAAAGTCCCTAGGATTCTAAATTTGCAGAGATAATGTTTCATATAATTCAGGTCATATTTTCACATGGAACACTACAACTTATTCTGAGTGCCTCTCTAGGAGAAATACCAACAAGCTGGAGCATATCCAGAAGATTGTATCATTTACTGCCACATGCTTGGCTGACAAAAAAAAAAAAAGAATGCTAGCTTGGAGAATAGCAAAGATGGTGTTCTCAAATTTGCGCAGCCAAAAAATGTAGTAAATGCTTACTATAAGTCAGGCACAATGCTAGACAGACAGTGGAGGACATGATGACATACACTGGTGTGTTGTGATCTCCCTTCGTGTGGATTATACAATCTGGGTTTAAAATAATAATAAAATGTGGCATGAGCTACTTCAGGATATGAACAAGGGCAGCCAACATAAGTGGGGTGAAGGAGTGGTGAAAGAGACCTCCCTGAGACCTAAAGGATGAGAGGGAAGGAGTCACAGGATCTGAAGGAAGGAGGGGAAGTGAAAAAAGAGTGTTTTAAAGACAACATGTGTGAAGGTTTAGAGAAGAGAGAGAAGGACACAACTGTCTCCAGAATAAACAAGACAGGAACACAGTGTGTGTGAAGGGGAGAGTTGGGAGAATTAAAGCTAGAGGAGTACATGATGACTGTCTGCTCATCTGAAAGGGTACCATATGGATAGAAGACAGATTTGCTAAGTATTACTTTAGAGACTGACACTAATAGATAGAAAATATGGCTGGTGAATTTTGGCTTCACAGGAAGAAATTGAACAGAGGAGCCTCTATTGATGCTGAGTCCCTTGTGAATAAAGATGTTCAAGAAGCTCTACAGCTTCTGATACAACACATAGAGGGAAGCCTGGATTATCTGACATCTGGGTTTTTTCCCCTTACTCTGTGATTCTTTTTGATTTCACTTTACTACATGTAATTATCTAATACTCTTCCCTGGGGCTCAGATAGTAAAGAATCTGCCTGTAATGTGGGAGACCTGGGTTGGAGACCTGGGTTGAATCCCTGGGTTGGGAAGATCCCCTGGAGGAGGGCATGGTAACCCACTCCAGTATTCTTGCCTGGAGAATTCCCATGGACAGAGGAATCTGGCAGGCTACAGTCCATGGGGTCGCAAAGAGACAGACACAACTGGGTGACTAAGCAGTTTACTCTTTTTTTAACTACAATATGTATAATAAGTATAAAAATTGGGAGAAATGGTTAACATCATCAAAGTGTCATAAATGAAAGCAATATTTAGTCCCTTGTAATCTATATCACTGAAATTCTACAGAACTGTTTTCCTTTTGTTTATATATATATATATATATATTTAAACCCTTCATCATTCATTGAACTAATATAGACCAAATACCTTCCATATGTTAAGCACTGCGCTTGGCACAGATGCCACGGTGAGCAAAAACAGGCAAAGAGCTTGTGAAGCTTACAAGCTGATGCAAGAGACCAGTAATAATGAAAGAATCACAAATAAGTGTAAAATTACAATGCTAATAATGCCACAGAGTAAAAAGAAATGATACTCTGAGAGCTTACAACTGGGAACTAGCCTAGCCAAGAAAGTCAGAGACTTTCTTAGGAAATGATGACTAAGTTGACATCCAAAGAAAGAAGGATGTAAAAGAGGGGTGCGGGAAGAGAAGAGGTAAGGGGAGTGTCTTCAGAGCAAAAGAATGAGCACATGCAAAGCTGAGAACACTGTACAAATGAGGCTAGAAGTAAACAGGGACTCGACCACACAGGTCGAACAGGCTAGCTCTTTATCCAAAGAGCAATGTGAAACCACTGCAGTAACTTAAGCATCTGGTCATGTAATTAGATATTTTAAAAAATATACAAAAAAGTCTTCCCTCATCAGTGTGGAAAAGTGACTTGTGGGTGTGTTGGCGGTGGGGGAACAAAGTGGATATGAGGACATCAGTTGGGACGCTTTTGTGGTAGTCAATGAGAAATATGGAGGTAGTAGCTTGGTGGACAAACTAGAGATTTACCAAATCTAAAACAGTATTTCAATTCAATTTAAACATATGTCAGATACTATGTAGTCCTGGGAAATTAGCTACTATAGACATATCACTAATTTTAAATAACATCACTCTGAAAAGTCTGTAAGTTGAATTTTGGGGGGAGGAATTTGGCCTTCTTCAAAATTCTGCTCTAGAACTACAACAGATCAACAATTAACACTAATATGCTAATAGCTTTACAATTTCATGGAAATAAGGATTTTACAGGTGAACTTTGTGCAACACAATAGTATGGCCTTCTCACATCATTGTTTCTGTGGTTAACTGCAGTTCCTACTGCATCATCCTATCTTTCCATAACTATTAACTATTTTAAATCCTCAAATGACAGCTATGGAACCTTTCCATACTCTCTCAAATTCCACTGTTTCAACACATATATATATACTATGAGGAATACAAAGAAATGAGGTCTAATAAAAGAGCTATTAATGATGTGTTTCAAAAATGGTTAAATTGAAAAAAAAGTGGTTAAACTGAATAATATAAGAACAGATAACAAAGATAGTAGAGTATCAATAAGCTATCCATACACAAAGGAAGAAAGAAAACAGCTTTTTGTTAGAGGTGCCCCTCACAGTGGAGACAGACTTCAGACTGAGCCTTAAAGATGGTCAAATTTTCCTGAGCAGAGCATGGAGGGAGGAGAGGGATGGAGTTATTGGAATGGAAAGAATGGTACTTTGGGAGAAAGGAATAGGTTAGAGTGATAGCAGGTAAAAGAAAGTAGGTTCAGGACCTGTGGGGCTAATCATTTGGGTAATGTGTGAAGGTGAACAAGCCCAGGAGACAGCCTAAAGAGTGAGGTGCCTTGAGAGATTTAGACTCAGGACTTGATTCTGCAGGCAATGTGAAGGCATGGATGGTTTGTCAGCAAGGGACTAATGTGATTAGGGCTAAAGACTAAAACTGCTAGTTGGGGCCTAATATTGTCACTCTGGCAATAGTGTGCTGTTGGGTGCAGGGGAAAGGAGAGGGAAGATTAGTTAGGAGTAGCTTCTTCCAATATTCCAGGTGGGAGATAATGAGGGCCTAAATTAGGGTAGTAGCAGCAGGGATGGGCAAGAAAACCTGAATGATGGCAGCAGCATGGAGGTGGGTCAGGTTAGTCTGGCCAACTGACTGCATGAGCGAGACATCAGGAAGGGACCAGGAAGCAAATATAAGGGCTGAATTTAAGATTCAAACTTGTCTGCTGGAGGTGATGATGCTAGCATTAGCAAGGACTGGAAAGAAAAGGAGTGTTAATGGGGAATTAATGAGTTCAGTTTTGGACATGTTAACTTTGAATGCAAGAAGGACTTCCAGATGGAGATGCCCAGCAGGCACCTGGAAATGCTGTGGATACAGATTTGAGAAGCATCTTCATAGAGGTGATAGCTAAAGCAGTAGGAATTGATGGATGAGCTTTGGGAGGGGGAGGGGGGAGGAAGAAGAAGAAAGGGGAAGGGAAAAGGGGAAAGGAAGCCATGAGAAAAGGAATTTTAGAGAATTCCTATATATGTAGGGAACTGAGGAAGTTTGAGTGTGACCCACAGGAAGGAACACAGCATGTCCACAGATAAAAGGGGTCTCCACAGACACCCGGAAAGAAAAGTGAACATAAACACACAATGGAGGCAGAGAACTGTGACTGTGCAGTGTACAGAACCTGGGATGAGGTAGTTGCCTCTTCCATGGGCTTTTTAATTTTATTATAAACTTCTAGCCTGGCACTTAATACACTAATAAAAATGTCATTGAATGACACAGCTACAACATACTATGCTGCTGCTGCTGCTATGTTGCTTCAGTTGTGTCCGACTCTGTGCGCATGCTATAATGCCAGGCATGTGCTGATTTATGTATGTACATTCTTATTCTCACAAAAACCATATAAAAGAACTACCAATATCATTTTACAGATGAGGAAAATTAGCAAGTATGCTTAAAAAGCTAAATGATTACTAGTCAATTAGTAATTTAAGTGCCAAGATTTAGATGTAATTTGCAGTCTTGCTATTTAATTATTGTATGTGTCCTAAGGTACTCCTCACAAGGCTGTGAGAATCTTAAGGGCCCTCAGGCTTAGTCATCTTTGGATGCTCTGCACCCAGCAGAGTAACTGATACAGAATAAGTCTCAAAAAATGCAAGATGAGAGAACAAATAACTTCCAAGAAGTAGAGCAGCAGACACCACCTTACCATCTTACCCAAACAGACCTATTACTAGTCTCAACCTTACTCATCTCTCCTATTATCCATTTGCTACACTGAATCAGGGGGCTTCCCCAGTGGTACTAGTAGTAAAGAACCTGCTTGCCAATGCAGGAGACATAAGAGACATGGGTTCGATCCCTGGGTTGAGAAGATTCCCTGGAGGAGGGCATGGCAACCCAGTCCAGTATTCTTGCCTGGAGAATCCCACGGACAGAGGAGCCATAGGGTCACAAAGATTCGGACACAACTGAAGCAACTTAGCACACACGCACACACACACACTGAACCTTGAGTTCAGTGTTTTGAGTTCCTCTTCCTAAATCATAGTGGATTCTTTAAAAGTGATAGCCACACTGGAGAAAAGGACCAATGCACTACAAAATGACATGCTGAGATTTTAATGCAATGTTGAAAAGTTATTGTATATAAGAATCATGCAGTATCAAAGGACCTATCTCTTAAGTTTTAACAGAGAGAACTCAATATACTGGAGTGTTTAAGCGCTCTGTCTCTTCATTTAGGAGAACTTACTGAATTCACTACTGCAACAGTGCCTGTGAGACGCTACACTCACTTTGAACAGAAGGTAGGGGTAGTTCCAGATGGCGAGCTGAGGTAGGATGGCAGAACCGGAGGAGAGAAAACCTAAGATTTATGTTCAAGAGTTCAGAATTCTAACTTAGGCCAGTGACTCAAATCACAATCTTTTGGGAAATTGATAATCAAATATTAAGGAAACAACTTATCAACTATAAGGGATCGTCACCCTTGAGTTAGTTTGTGCATGCACATTCAGTTGCTAAGTCGTGTTCGAGTCTTTTTTGACCCCATGGTAGCCCACCAGGCTCTTCTGTCCACGGGATTTCCTGGGCAAGAATACTGGAGCGAGTTGCCATTTCTTTCTCCAGGGGATCTCCCCAACCCAGGGATCAAACCTACGTCTCCTGCTTGGCAGGCAGATCATTTACTGCTGAGCTACTGAGAAAGCCCTGTGTTAGCTCAAAGCTTCTCAAAGTAAAACCTTTGAGAATGGGAAAAATCAGAACTTCCCAGACCCCCACAAGCGGAAAAACTCCTTCCAGTGCTAAAATCTAGAGGTATACAGTTTGTTTCACTATTTGACTACCTCACTTTAATATATCTAGTTCTAATAAATCAATCCAGAAAATGTAAGCATTAAAGAAGGATGTCAAATCTAATATACATGAGGGAGATTGGTTAAAAAGGTTTCTAATAATACTTGTGACTGTGACCCCTAGTCAAAAAAATTTTTAAGTTTATATACAGATAACTGAAGCAAAAGAACTGACTAGAAGATGTACATTTTTTTGCCAAAGAATCACAGGAATACTCTGATCTTCTCTATTCTTCTTTTTTCTTTTTTAAATGTTGATATAGCCTGCTAAATTGTCTTTGTGACCTACTAATGAGTTTTAACCTGCAGTTTTTTGAAAAAGTGTTTTAAGTCATGTATAGTATGTGATACCTTAAGTTAAAAGAACTAGAAGTAAATGTAAAATTAAATAGGAATAGAATTACCATTATTTAAAAATTAAATCTGTGCAAACACTAGAACAAATTTAGTGTTGCAACAAAGCACTAAACAAATTTTAATGATATGGGAAAATAATTAAAATGTTAAAGAAAAGATGAAGTTATAAAACTATAAATATGACACCAATTATGTTTCAATATATGCACATATATATATAATAAACAAGGCCAAGAACTAGGAATAAATGTGATAAAACATCAACATTTTATTTTAACTGAAGTATAGTTGATTACAATGATGTGTTAGTTTCTGGTAGATGGCACATTTATATATATATTCTTTTTCATAGTCTTTTCCATTATGGTTTGCTATAGGATATTAAACATAGTTCCCTGTGCTATACAGTAGGACTTTGTTGTTTATCTATTTTATATACTAATATAAAGACAAGTTTGTATCTGCTAATCCCAAACTCCTAATTTATCCTTCTCCAACCCCTTTCCCATTTGGTAACCACGTTTGTTTTCTAAAACAGTAACATTTAAAATCTGAGTGTCATTATATCGGTATTCAATACACAAAGTGTCCATGTATTTTTTAGTGTGTTTAAAATATTTTGTTTAAAAAATGAAGAGAAATAATAGGAAGAAAATGCCTCTAAATGGTAACAAGTGTTAATCAATGGATTTTCAGATTAAGGGTGATTTACATATTTCCAAATTGCATAAGAGCACAGATCTCTTTGTAAGTCTGGAGAAAAAAATAACTATTTTTAAAATATCAGAATATTAAAAAGGCAAATGGCTTACTATATTATAGCTGTATTTCTCACTTGAAGAAAAAATTTAACTCACCTTTAATGAACCCCAAAGTTCTATCTAGATGTCTTTTGGGTTCTTATATCTCACTTTTAATTTCTCTAAGGTTTAGATATAAGGCCAAAGTTTAAATGGTATCAAAGTGATGTTAAATATATATATATATAATATATATATGATTAGTAATTCAGTGACAGTAATATTACTTTGTTGTAAAAGAAAAACATTAGCACTCATGAAAATTGTCTTAAAGCACTTTAATTTGAATGAGACTAAAAATAGTCTGCATGCCACAGATTTTTATATAAAATTAGCAGACGAGCTGGAGGTTAATATCCACTGACAAAATGACCCAAATTGTATTATTCCTGCCATATCTATCCTGAGACTAAAATGCTCTAGACTTGAAACAATATTAGGGCCTGAGGTGACCAGTCTTTAGAATCTGGGAGCTATAGCAGCCACTGACATGGCTCGAGAGCCACAGGCACATCCCACCTGCATTGAATCCCCAAGGGACAGCAGGGCCAAGGAAGTGCCCCAAAAAAGCTCTCGAAAAGCAGCAATTAGGTTTGATGGGCATGTGGCAGAAGACAGGCAATGGAAAGAAAGGAAGAGAGAAGAGAAAATAGAACAGGTGTTGGGCACAGTTGTCGTCGAAGAGAGGGGAAATCAAACAGAGCTTTTTAGAAATAGTTAATGAATGAACACCAGTAGTTTAACAAAATATGACTGAAATAAAAAAACAAGTAAAATAATGCTAATAATCAAGTTTGCAGAAAGATATAAGCTGGCCGCCTTAGAATTAAACTATCACTAGGGGGAGAAAAAAATCAACAAAGATTTCTGAACTCAAATGATAACTGAAGATTTATTTTAAAATACTAATGTAGTAAAACAGGTCATTAAAAAATATTTCAGTCACACTGAAAACTCCATTGAAATGATCTCACACAAGTTTTACACACAGACCCCTTTTGTTCACATTAGAAAAAAATCAATTTAGTGTTGAAGCAAAGGGGTAGAAAAACCAAGTGCTGGAATATAGGCATCATTACACTATTCCGACACATGAGACTCACACCACCACTCAAGCAGTGACACTGGCTAAAAGCTGACCTGCTGTGAATCACACCTCCCACTATCACAGTCCGCTGTGTAGGGAATAAATCAACCAAATGTGAATGAGTGTTTCCTTAGTGCTCAGTGCTTTTCTCAACTTGAAGTCCTGATTTCAACAGACTCTGACACTCAAATTCAAGGGAACTGCTGTCAGACTAATCCTCTATAATTTGGTGGGGGGGGGGGGTTACTTAGGTAGAAGTACATTTTTATCAAAAAGAATATCTCAATGTAAGTAAAAAATATTTGTTTAGTACTTGGTGGGTCAGTCCTACTAGCTAATGAAGGTGGTTCAGTTGTGCAAAATTTAGAATATTTGCCTTAGGACAAGTTGGAAGAGACAAAAAGAGAAGGTCATTCAATTGGCTTTACACAACATACTATTAAGAGTCTAAAGCCAAATGTAGAAGCTACAACAGGAGATGGACGAATCCAGTAAAAATAAACAAATTGAAAAAAATTATAAAACACTTTATAGGTAATACATCAAAGGCAAACTGAAGTGGGAATGGGGCGGGGGCAGAAACCATCACGGGTTTTAGCTGGAGAAATTACTCTTTAAAAAAATGAATGGAAAAAAAATTAAAACCTAAAACTGTATTATTGCAATATGATGGTTCAGAAATCAAGTGCAAATTTTTTTTTGGTTTTGCTTTTAATTTTTTTAATTAATTAATTTTTTATTGAATTGCTTTACAGAATTTTGTTGTTTTCTGTCAAACCTCAACACAAGTGCAAAATTTTTAGGAAAAACTCATTTATTTTTCCAAAATCAACACTGAAATCAAGGTACAGGAGACCAAAACATGGGAGAATTAGAAGTGACAGGTGCAGGACATACACTGCTTGTGTTCATCGTCCACAGAAAAACTTTCACCTTGAAAGATTCCATGTTTGCTTTCCCAAGTTAAAATCTATTAGCTCTCAAAATTCCAAATATTGCTACCCAAACAACAATAAGGCCTTATAAATATTTAAAATAGCCACCAACAGAGGTAGTAAAAGACAATCATTACCATAATAGTGGCATCTCTCAAATTATAGGTGTCAACAGGGAAACATGATTCGATTTTTTAAAGTTTCATTTACATGGTATTAATAGATGGCTGCACTCGATATGCCAGCAAACTTGGAAAACTCAGCAGTGGCCACAGGACTGGAAAAGGTCAGTTTTCGTTCCAATACCAAAGAAAGGCAATGCCAAAGAATGCTCAAACTACCGCACAATTGCACTCATCTCACATGCTAGTAAAGTAATGCTCAAAATTCTCCAAGCCAGGCTTCAGCAATACGTGAACCGTGAACTTCCAGATGTTCAAGCTGGTTTTAGAAAAGGCAGAGGAACCAGAGATCAAATTGCCAATATCCACTGGATCATCGAAAAAGCAAGAGAGTTCCAGAAAAACATCTATTTCTGCTTTAGTGACTATGCCAAAGCCTTTGACTGTGTGGATCACAATAAACTGTGGAAAATTCTGAAAGAGATGGGAATACCAGACCATCTGACCTGTCTCTTGAGAAACCTGTATGCAGGTCAGGAAGCAACAGTTAGAACTGGACATGGAACAACAGACTGGTTCCAAATAGGAAAAGGAGTACGTCAAGGCTGTATATTGTCACCCTGCTTATTTAACTTATATGCAGAGTACATCATGAGAAACGCTGGGCTGGAAGAAACACAAGCTGGAATCAAGATTGCCAGGAGAAATATCAATAACCTCAGATATGCGGATGACACCACCCTTATGGCAGAAAGTGAAGAAGAACTAAAGAGCCTCTTGATGAAGGTGAAGGAGGAGAGTGAAAAAGTTGGCTTAAAGCTCAACATTCAGAAAACTAAGATCATGGCATCTGGTCCCATCACTCCATGGGAAATAGATGGGGAAACAGTGGAAACAGTGTCAGACTTTACTTTTTTGGGCTCCAGAATCACTGCTGATGGTGACTGCAGCCATGAAATTAAAAGACGCTTACTCCTTGGAAGGAAGGTTATGGTCAACCTAGATAGCATGTTTAAAAGCAGAGACATTACTTTGCCAACAAAAGTCCGTCTAGTCAAGGCTATGGTTTTTCCAGTGGTCATGTATGGATGTGAGAGTTGGACGGTGAAGAAAGCTGAGCGCCCAAGAATTGATGCTTTTGAACTGTGGTGTTGGAGAAGACTCTTGAGAGTCCCTTGGACTGCAAGGAGATCCAATCAATCCATGCTAAAAGAGATCAATCCTGGGTGTTCATTGGAAGGTCTGATGTTGAAGCTGAAACTCCAATACTTTGGGCACCTCATGCGAAGGGTTGACTCATTGGAAAAGACCCTAATGCTGGGTAGGATTGGGGGCGGGAGGAGAAGGGGACGACACAGGATGGGATGGTTGGATGGCATCACCAACTCGATGAACATGGGTTTGGGTGGACTTCGGGAGTTGGTGTTGGACAGGGAGGCCTGGTGTGTTGCGGTTCATGGGGTCGCAGAGAGTCGGACACGACTGAGTAGGTGCCATCTACTGAACCAAGAGAGACACTTGGAATAAATTACACACGTTACTCTAGCCAATTTAATCCTCAGAGAACGTAACACTTGCTCCACTCTAGCAGGTCAAAAGGTTCTGGGAAGACATCCCTCATTTACCAGACGGCCAGCAAGCGACCAAGAGGCAGACTGTCTCATCCACCCTGGTATATCCTCAAGCCTTCACGGTGCCAGCTCATCTAACCTGACAACTATCCGGGGAGGTGGTAGTGTTCCTCATTTTATTGATGAAGATATTAAGGCTCACAAAGCAAGTTTATTTTTTACACATCAGTGATTAACACTGATAAACTACATATTTGTATTCATTTATTTGATGTATTGTCTTCCTTGACTAGAACACAAGCATGTTACAGCATATTTACTTGTCCACAGTTGTATCTTCAGTGCTTAGAATCCTGCCTGGCACACCTAGACGTTCAATAAATACTTGTGGATGAATTAATAAGGTAATCTGCTCAAAATTATATAACCAATAAATGAAGGACCTGGGGTTCAATTCACATGTCTGCTTCCAAAGCCAGCCTACAGAAATAATGATCACAGCAATAACACACAGAGTAAAAATGGGCAATAGCTTGAATTAGAGCTCAGAGAGGATTACAGGTAAAAGACGTGAAAAAAATTTTAAAGTTGATTTCTCGTAAGCACTTCCCTGAAACTTCTCTTGATTACTGGCTGGTGCACTTGTAGCTAGACAAGAATTTGGGTGCTGCCTTCTCCTTACATTCAAGTTCAACAAGACCCCCAAGTAGAATAGAGCAGAGGATGTGCGGTCCATTAAACACAGAGCCACGGGAAGCCTTGAATAGCCCCTATTCACAGGAGGCTGAGAAAAGTTGGCACTGCAGTGAAAATACAGTCCAGGTGAAAAACCACAACTAAAAAACAACAACAACAAAAACCCACACAGACTGCAGTAGTAGCCAGGGTCTATACCACAGCCAAGGAGTCTTATACTGAAACAAGGATCTGCACAGGCCCGCTTGTGGCATATGGCTCTGTGCCCTTCTGGTGGCCTGAGACAGTCAGTCTAAAATACTGCACAAAACTGTAACTTTTAGGGAAGGAGGAGATCATAGTTTTCATCATTCTTTACCGAATACCTTGGTTCCTTTCCTTGAAATTGGGCAAAATATACATTCCTCCATTGAAATATTTCACTGAAGGACTACTTAGTTAAAAAAATAATTTATATACATTCTATGTTTTAATTTCTAGAAATATGTTAAATAAGACAGGAAATTTATGTCTGAAGACTTTTTGTTCCCATTTTAATTTTATTTTAATTCATACTATAATAATTCATTTTTAAAAGGTAAAAGAAACTAAACACTGCTCATTGATACACTAGGGACCCAATCTTGCAACTCTGTCCTAGAAAGGAAAAAGCAATAGGCTCAACGCTAATATCTGTTGCAAACACTATCCTTACACTTTAAATATATAAAAATGTATATTTATATGTATGTATTTACTTATTTCCTCACTTAAACCTCATACAAAGTTGTAAGGTACTATTCTTGATCCTGATTTTATGGATGAAGAAACTGAGACACAAAGAAGTTAAGTAATAAGTAACAAGTAGAGCCATAAGTAAGTGGTAGGGGCCATGGTCACAAATACAAATTTTATTTTAATGATGGCTTTAAAAAAGATACTGATACTGAAAAAATACTGAATTGAGCAAAGAGAGAGATGATAGAACAATGTTTTCTTATTTTTAGGAGATTTTTAGGAGAAAGGGTTAATAAGCTAAGACTATTTGGTAAAGAAACTTGAGAATCACAGAAACCTGATTAACTTTGTCAATTCAGAGGCCTGCTGAGTTCTGTTTCACAGTATCACAATTTTTAAATGTTGCTAAGAAATGCTTTTTCTATTAAAACATTCATAAGAAAATACAACAAAACAGTCATATTTTTCAAAAAGAGCAGAAAATTAACCACAGAAACAAGTTAGCACTGCTAGTATGAGTATTTTTTTAAAGATTTTTTAACTCTGTAAGAAAGGTCCGTGACTGACCATCTTCTAATTTTTCAGTATCAGAGAAATATTCACACAAGCCTCAACTATACTCAAATATTCTTCAGAGAATATTTAGGAGTCAATAATAGGAAAAACAGAATGATCTTAGTTTGGCACTTAAGAGTTGAATACATGGAAAGAAGGATTACCTCTAATTTTTAATATATGAAAATCAGCAGATGATTCTAAAATTTTATTATTAAAATTATCTCTTATGAATATGTAATTTTCATAAATTACATAAAATTCATAAATTTATGAATATGTGCAGCTTACATTAATTACTCCATTTGTTTCATTTTGCTGCACAAGTTTTCAAAATCCTGGATAAAAAAAGGCTATCATAATACATGGGCTCTGGTTAAGTTATTCAGATGAATAATCAAACAAAACTGGAGATTAGCTGGTATTAAGAAGAATGGTAGGAGGGGTATACAGAATGTGAACAGCAGAAAGTGGTTTACAAACTATTTCTAACAGGCAGGAAAAAAATCAAACTGCTGGTTCATCTAGAGCAGTGATTCTCAGATAGGAAGCAATTTTAGTCCCCCAGGAGACTTTGGCAATGTCTAGAGATATTTTTGGTTGTCACAACTTGGTTTCTAAAGAGCAGAGGCCAGGTCTGCTGTTGAACATTCTACAACATAACTGATAGTCTCACATGACAAAGGACTACCAGCCAGCCCAACATGTCAATAGTGCCAAGGATAAGAAACCTGAATTAGAGACTGTATTATATATTTATAGGACTTATTTCATAGGATTATTATGAAGTTTAAATATAAACATTTAGCATGTAAAAAGCTAAGTATACTCTCTGGCACAACTATGTGCACAATATGCATCAGTTATTATTATTATCAGCATTATTATTGTTATCCACATAAGACAGAAATTTTGGGCTTTAGTGAAAGCTAGAACCGATGTAATCCTATTTTACCTGCTTCAGTGTAAAAATATTAACAATAACTTTTAAGAAGTTGGAAAAAAAATTTTTTTTTAAAAGAATATAGCAAACAAGCTTCCTGAGTGTCTCTGTAGACCCCAGGTTTACATAAACAAAACATGTGAATGTGCAGTCATTTGGGATTAAAAAAAAATTAGTTCTAGTTTTTATTTACAGTAAGGACAACAGTATAACATATCTTAATACGTCACTTCTTTCTTCCCTTGAGAGAATTCCCGGGAACGTCAACTGATTTTATTTACAGTTAACAAAGTATTTTTTAGTAGCCACAATTTTAAAGTCAGAACCATTCTGTTTAAAGCCAAGTACTTCCCTCAGTAATTTTTATCATATCAGCTAATATGACAGCAATAACTAAACATTGTTAGCTTCTATAACTACATTACAACTGCTTTTCCTTCCCAGATACCATGTTGTTGTATCTGTCACCTTTTCAGGCTCCTTTCTATTGTTACTCTAGCAGAAAGTTTTTCTGAAGAAGTAAAGCCTTTTTATAAGGACAGGTGGCAGCTCTCAATAGAAAAGTGCTAACATTTTCTCGCCAGTTCTTGAAAATACCAAAGAATTCTCAAATTAAGAGTCTCTCAATTTAATTTATGAAATCTTGAGGCAAAGTATCAGCCTAGATAATAAATGAATTTTACAGAGCATTAACTTTAAGAAAATCAGGAAATTTTAAAATGTACCCTATTCTTTTGCTCAGAAAAAATGCTTATGACTTTAAAAGGTTGGAGAATTTAAGCAAACACTCAGTGGTTTTGGAAATGTAGTTTCCATAGCAACCAACATGGTCTTCTTTATATAGCATTATAAACAGATGGTAAAGAGTGGTCATGTTTGTTTCTTTGCCAGTATATCAATAAAACTGATGTAATACAGTATTGAATACACTTGAACTATTTTATAAATTTAATATACTAACCATGAGATCTAGTAATTTAGACAGATGAATATATTAACTAGTATCTGGGTTGTTTTTTTTTTTTTCCTTTTTAATAAACACATGAGGATCTTGAACAGTGAAGTCACTATACTCCACAGAGTCAACAGTGTTTCTTGGCAAGACTTTGTGCAAATGTTTTCTCAGCACTTGCCATGCAGGGCATATCACCACAAATATGCCTCTGATGAGGAGAAAATAATGCATTGAAATAATAAAGGGGGAACCACATCTGTAAATATATTCCTTGGCCATCTTTTCTTAAGGAACACATGAGAAATTAAGAAGCACAAAGAGTTTCTTTACAATAAACAATAGGTTGTAAAGCAAATAGCAAAACTGTTGTTTAAAAATCAGATCCATTTCATGTACAAAGTAATGCCTTCAGAAATGCAGGTGTTCTGAACTCCACTGATTTAACTGTAGTAACCCGCTAGGTACTATTTGTTAAAAAACTAATAAGCCAAGAAACTATAAATGTGATTAGTCTAGCAGTAAAAGTTTGAACAGCCAATTCCTACATGAATCATCAACACATGTGGGGCAGTGACTGTGTCTGGAAGGCAGTAAGTCAGAAGGAGCCATACATGAGGCCGTGGCTTCACAGGGGCATTAGCACTCCTTGCTAACAGGCCCATCTTAGAGGCTTCTACGTATTTTGCAAACAAGGCAAGGAATGCTTACATTAAGAAAACTGGGGACAATACTTACTATTTTAAATTATATAAATGGCTATTTTAATTACACTTATAAAATAACATTTGGTAAATGGTATCTCTGCTACATTTTCTCTCTCATGTATCTATCCATAAATTTAAAAAATTTTATCATTTATAAATTCTTCCTATGGTTCTCACATCACAGCAAGTTTATTGGAAACGAGATATTTCATTTTACAGAACAACCCATGATGGAAATACAGAAAAGGGGAATGCGTATTTATGAAAGGAATGAATTTTGAATGATGAACCATGGTTTAAAAGAAAAACAAAAAAAATTCAAAACTTTTTAAAACTGATAGAAACTGTCCCCGATTTATATTTGAATCAAAACTAGGGAAAATTTTAAACATTATGTATCTTGGATAAGCTACAGTGAACTCCACAGTCTATTAAACACCGTTCCCATTACACAATTTTGGGGAATTATTTAAATCTGGAGAACTCAGGAAAGAGCCTCCTTTCTCATATGAGGCTGGAGAGTCTCCAAGGTACCAAGCTCATCTACCCAAAAAACATGCCTATCTACAGTGAGGGATCACTATCTGAGTGACCATGTAATCAGAAGCCCTTTTCAAAGGATTTTCAGTTTGCCTTCTACAGTACATGTAGTGTGGGAGAGTACCTGCAAAGTTTTAGATATAATAATACCCATATTCTAGCATATGCCAATTTACAGCCAGAAGCTCCAGGGGTGGGGCTCAGGCATTGGTAGATTAAAAACACTCCTCAGGTATTATTTTAATATGCGACCAGCATTAAAAACACACACACCACCCCAGTGTGTGTTTGTGTGTGTTTAGTCACTCAGTCATGTCCAGCTCTTTGCAACCCCATGGACTGTAGCCCGCCAGGCTCCTCTGTCCATGGGATTACCCAGGCAAGAATACTGGAGCGGGCTGCCATTTCTTCCTCCAGAGGATCTTCCTGACTTAAGGATCAAACCTGCATCTCTTGCGTATCCTGCATCGGCAGGTAGATTCTTTACCACTAACACCACCTGGGAAGCAGAGACTGTGATTCACATTTCTCTTTACCCATGGTGAGAAAGAAATCTCAAATCACCACTCTCATTTTCAGGATACACAGATTAGAGTTTTATTTCCTATCCACAGATAGGAACAAGACTAAAAGAACAGGCATTGCTGGACTGATTTATTTGGTGTGGTAAATTTTATTATGAAGGAGTTTAACAAAATACAAAACCAAGGTGTGAAAAAATTTTTCCCGAGAACTATCCCAGAGAGTGATGTTTATCTCTTAAAAAGACTATCATTATGAAGAAGACTTTTGAATGGTGATTTTATTTTCACTCCTTTTGGCACATACTCTGTGTCTGAGCTAGTTACAATGCATTCTCCATCTTCAAAAGTCAGAAAATAAGTGCCTTCTGGATTTCCAGTGCACTTAACACATTTCCTGAAGAACTGATTTAAATTAAATGATCAGCAGTGTAATTCTCACTTACTACTTCAAAGATAAGATACTCTCTGTTTCAAGAATGACCTTTAAACTATCACCAACAGCAGTGAAAATTCAGGTGTTTGAAGAAGGAAAAGCTGCACAAGAATGATGCCATTTACCTTCTTCTGAACATATATATACATATATATATATATGTACATATATATATAAACAATTTAAAGAAACTTGTTAATTTAATGCTATCCCCAAAAGAGAGTAGCAATGAAAGCCATGAATCACGAATATTATTTCAAGCCAGACACTCATAGTAAAATTCTACCATGTAGAAAAATGCAAAGGTCTGGTAGATGTGACAGTAATTCTTTATATATATTATTTTTTCTTTTTTTCTTTTCAAAGTACTTGTAAGAAGACTAATTACTTTTTGCTTGCTATGAAATATCAAACAACTACCAACTCTCTGAACTGTCAGTGATAGTAAACAGGGAGAGAAGTGCAGTTAAGTACTCTCAGAGGACAAACCATGATAATATAAGGGCCTTGGAATCTATTTCTACATTTTTGTTTGTTTTCTTACATTTCCACAGGCTATTAAAATTTCCACAAGTCATTTATTCTTTCCTTGAGGAACTTTATTTGGCTATTTGTGTGTCTGGTGCTATTAACTCATCGTAATTTTATATCAAATCCTCATAATATAACATGATTGAGGTTTAATTCCCCCCAAAATTCAAAACACACAAAACAGGAAAAAATATCACCCTAATGCATTTGGGAAGAAGCAACCTATTAAAGGGAATATGTGTGTCTGGCAGAATTCTAGAGATGACAGAAAACAAGAGGAAACAACATTTCTTAATGTTATTTAAACACACACACAGGAGACAGGGAGATGTGCTAGGACAGAGAATCAACAGGAACTCTAGTCTTCCTGCACATAGGATAAAGCTTTATTAACAATAAAGGAACAGGTGTCTTGGGACCCATTTATACAGGCTGTTAACTATTATAAGCTGCTGGTATCCAAATTTATTTTAGTACTAGGCAACTGATTAAAAAGAAATACAAATTTAAATTTGATCTATTAGCATGTGAAAGCAATGCCTAGCTTTACAGAGTGTAATTTAACACAAAGGTATTTTTTTATGGTCCTGATCATAGAGGATATCAAAGTTCATATACATTATTTCCTAAGTCCCCAAATAAAAATCTTCATACTAAATCTCCTTTGAATGCAAAAAATTGATCAGTGGCCTTTTGTCTTGACCCAATAAGAGCAAATAAGAGCTTTGTTTACCAAGAACTAAATTTTTATTCAAACTTAAATAATGAAACAAACATGCAGTTTGGGAGAAAAGTGAAAGTGAAGTCCTCAGTCGTGGCCGATTCTTTGCGACCCAATGGACTGTAGCCCACCAGGCTCCCCTGTCCATGGGGATTCTCCAGGCAAGAATACTGGAGTGGGTTGCCATTTCCTTCTCCAGGGAAACTGGGAGAGGGAATCACATACACTCCCATTCTATTCAGTGCATTTCACATTATATTCTATTTATTTTGAAAAACATGAATCGCAATGGTTATCTTCTGATAATTTTTCCTGTCTCATCTATAAATACTGATTAATAACCTAAATACTTTGGCATTTATGAGGAATCACTTGTACATCTTAATAAAAATACTTAGAATGTTAGAGTTGGAACTGCAGCAGGGACAAAGTTTGATACATATTTTACGTATAAGGAAATAAATACAGTGAAGCTTATTTGCCTAAATAGCAATATGTGACAACATAAACTGTCAAAATACTATTATACTGTAAAATTAGTATACTAATATCTATCTCCCAAAGATGTTATGAAAATTCAATGTGTTACTGATCTTGTTATTTCAATCTATTACATCTACCTATGTCTAGTTTTTTTCAAAAAAAATTTGGTTTATTCATTTATGTATGTTCTAATAGTGATATTATTTCTACTTGTTGCAGAAGTATTAAGTGATTGTGCTTTTTGTGTCATACTCTGTGGAGAATAAAGATGCTACAGCATGATCTATATCCACAAGAATCTAGTAAAAGCCACTGTAGAAATGAAATGGTGAAAAATTTGAGGGGTTGATGAATAAGTCAAAGATCGAATTATGATTCTCAAAAAATGTTAGGTAGAGAGCAACCAGGTGTGGCCTAGCTGAAAAGGATACAAACAGATCTCTAAAGCCCACCCCAGACACACCCAGGAGAGCTCACAAATACACTACAAAACAAGCACTGAGACTTTTCCAACTCCCGCACAGGCACCCTGAGCACATCATGGATACAAACCAACCATAGGGGCTTCTCCAATGCCATCACATGCACCCTGGGCATACAGTGGATACAAACTAACCACAGGAGCCCCTTCAAGTAAACTTAGGCAGTTAAGAGACCATTAAGGGTTTTTATAAACCCTTTTATATCCTATATATATATATATATACATCTGATTATAACAGACTGAATTATGGGAAGACATGTGCAATATAGTCTGTTGCTATATAACTTGCAGTGGTCAATAGGCTTGAGCATATGTCCATTTGCCTTTCCTCTCTTGATTGGTGGCAGATACAAGCCCTGTTTTGCACAGGGCACAACTGAAAGGAGGGGACAGGAAGTATAAAAAAGGGGGAAGCCAAGAGGGACAATGACTCCTTCAGGGTCACCCTGCTCCCATGTCTCTGGGGTGTCCGTTTAATAAAAGTTCTGTCTGCTTGAGCTGTAACTGAGCTGTAACTTATCTGTTGTTTTTAATAAACTCTTTAGTCCATCATTCCAAATCTTTGCCATGATAAGAAAGGAGGAAATAAACCAACCTGACAAAAACATGGTGGCATTTTAAACGGAAATAATTTCACAAGACCAGCATTTCTCAAAATTGGCACAACTGGCATTTTGAGCTGGAAAATTATTTTCTTTAAGGGTTTGCACATTGTAGGTTGTTTAGTGGCATCCCTAGTTTCCACCCACAAATGCCAATAGCACCCCCCAGCTGAAACTACTTAAACCATCTCCAGACATTGCCAAATGTCCTGCGGGGGCAAAATCATCCTTGGTTGAGAACAATGGATAAGGCAGACTAGTACACCTTATGCTGCTTTTCAAGCTAGTGACATGTACTAAATATCATGTACAGACAAAGCAAATCTGAAGCAGTATTCTAAAGCTATATCTAAAGATTGCTCTGGTTCTAAGGCATCAAGCATTAGGATATTGAATAGAGGAGGAAAAGCACAAACGCAACATCAAGGTGTGTCCTGGGTTCTGATTCTACCATTTTCTGCCACTCATTTCCCAAAGTCCAAAGAAATATGCATAGGTCCATATTCCTGATAAGACAGAGGTTATCTTTCATTATATTAAAGTTTCTCAAATTAGAAATAACTCTGCCACCTTTCAAGAAATCCTTAGCACTTCCTTTCCTACCTTTCCAAAATATAACTCATCATTTTGCTAAAGCATGAATTCCTTCCAAGTACAATTCCAGGCTGGTCACTAATGTGGCAAGCAAATGTCAGGTCTACATATTATAACAAAGGGAAGAACTGACTTCCTCTGCCTCATGTGTCATCTTCTCTTGCTCTCTTCTCTAGCTTTCACTCCTGCTGAAGTTATGACACTCAAAACAATTGCTTGGTAATGGCAGCACTTCATTAAAAATCTGGGGCACAGGGCAAATCAAAGTACTCTACAAGAAGACCACTAAGAGAGAAAGATGGAAAGGAATGTGTGAGAATCAGTGACCAAGCACGAGTCAGCTCAGAATGAATTTTTAAAAGAATTAGGGTTACTGAAGGCATAGTCCATGAAATAGGATTGTCTTTAGCGCCCCCGTGGCTTCTGGGAACCTATAGGATCTGTACTGAAAACAAACAAGTAAACAAAAAGTAGTGTGGACAACTAATGAATTTGGGAATCATAAACATTAAGAGAAGAGTGTTGCTCACTTTGGTTTTGCTTTTACTTGAAAAGTTACCAAGTGGTCTTCATTTCACATACTCAACAAACTTTCCGTTTCTTCAACATTATGAAAGAAGAGAACGATCTGTTTTCACAAAGGGATGCCTACAAGCTGAAAAGTTCTGTTAATATTATTTTGTTTTGCCTCTATGTATAGTAATATCTCCAACATTAGAAATTTGGACATAATCTGCTAAATCTGAATTTACATACTGGGCAGTATTTCTTTTAACAAAGTCTAATCGGAACAGTAATTTTATAGTACATGAAAATTTAATTTCAAATTTTAGACAGAGATACTGAGAAATCTGATTTAGACAGAAGACAACTTATTTTTAGTTGCAAAAAACTGCAATGCCAAAGTAGTTTGCATTTAATGCTATAATTTACATATATTACAATATTCATGATACATGCTAAATACCCAAATCCTATTTAGAAAACCTTCATTGTGAAAAATCAGAATTTTAACAAAATGGTGTTTCACATTTTAAAGAATGTTCTCATTTAGAAAAAAAAATAAACACATCAGTTTGGCAAATGATACTGAACCTATGACTAATAAATTCAGGCTCCTTTGATATTCCTTAAATAATTCTAAATATTAAAGGTAAACACCACATATGATAATAAATTTATAAATTTATAAAATAAACAGGAACCCTGCATTTTAGTTACATACTGTGAATATTTCACACAGGTACAGGATTACTTCAACAAATGTTTCTTTAGTTATTATAGGCAACATGCTGCTGCAAACTAAAGAGGAGCAAGCACTAAAATAAATTGATTTCTCTGACCCATTTCATTTATAAATTTGTGTTTCAACGGAAATTTTTAAGGTTGACATTTTCTACTTGACCCTACAAATGTCTTTTCTCTAAAGTATTATTTCACTTAGGTAAGAAATCATCTATACTTCTACACAATGGAAATGGAAACTTCCCCCAAAAGACTAAGCAATTAGATGCTACTGTGCTGTGCTCAGTTGCACAGTCTAGTCCAATTCTTTGCAACCCAATGGACTATATAGCCCCTCAGGCTCTTCTATCCATGAGGATTCTCGAGGCAAGAAGAATACTGAAGTGGGTAGCCTATCCCTTCTCCAGGGGATCTTCTGACTCAGGAATCGAACCCGGGTCTCCTGCATTGAAAGCGGATTCTTTACCAGCTGAGCTACCAGGGAAGCCCAAGCAATTAGATATTTATATACAATACCAACATGTCACACATGTAATATAACACAAATTACTACTGCTTTAAAAAGTATAGAGGCTTCTGACTATGTCATGATGAGTGAGGTGGTGGACAAATCCTCCCTTAGTAACAATAAAGCTGGACAAAACTGTCAAAAGCAGCAATTTTAGCACTCTAGAATTTAAAGGCATATACTTCATGGAAACCTACGGAACTTCAGAGAGGTACAGTGTGAGTCTTGTCGGGGGCTGCTTCACGCCTACGCCTGGCTTTGTCAGGGCAGCAGTTCAAACAGGACAGGGCAGGCTGTGAACACCAGCAGCAGCATCCCCTCTCTCAGACAGGGATTACTTGATCTGGAGCACTGTCACAGTGGTGATCTCTGTGGCAAGCAAACAGAATTGGCCAGTGGCTCCTTAAGCCTGAGAGTAGGCCTGTTGCAGACAAGCAAATGAGTCAGGGATTTAACGGGGAGTTCCAGCAGCCAAAGGGGGCCTGATCTCATATGTTTGGGGTTGACTAGAGGATATGTGCATTGCTGCACAGGCCAGAGAGGGTCCCTATGTCCTTGGATGATGGAGACTCAAGCATGTGAGGTGAGACACGAGAGGGTCCAATAAAAAGTAAAGCCCAGGCAGCCTGAAGTGTGAATGTGCTACCCCAGCATGCACACAGAGCCAGCAGGAGAGGTTTGAATCCTTACTGGCTCAAGGTGTTTCACCATAACTTTTGATCAATCCTTGGTCATTAGATACAGGGGCCATCCCTAGAAAGCCAGGCTTACAAATAAAACAAAGGAAAAAACACTAGGCAGAGGTAGCAGCAGCTGCACACTGTGGGGGATTATAGACTTCAAAGACTCAGTTCTGGCAAGTTATTAAAACAAACAAACAAAACAACAACCAACATCACCGATGGAGGGGACAAGTCATAAACTAGAGCTGCTATATTATCTAAATGTTCAGAATTCAAAAGAAAGTTATGAGTCATGCAAGAAACAAAAAAATGTGATCCATAAAAAATGCAATCAATAGAAAATGCCTCCAATTGTCTTTAGATCTTGTATTAAACAAGCTGTGCTATGCTGTGCTTAGTCGCTCAGTCATGTCTGAGTCTTTGCAACCCCATGGGTTGTAGCCCGCGAGGCTTCTCTGTCCGTGAGGATTCTCCAGGCAAAAATACTGGAGTGGGTTGCCATTTCCTTCTCCAGGGGATCTTCCCAACCCAGGAGTCAAACCCAGGTCTCCTGCATTACAGGCAGATTCTTTACCAGCTGAACTACCAGGGAAGCCCATTAAACAAGCTAGCTATTATATACATGTACAAGAACTAAAGAAAACCATATTTAAAGCATATCTACAGAATCTCAGTAGAAGTTTACAAATTATTTTTCAAAGAACCAAATGGAAATTCTGGAAAGGAAGAGCACAATAAATGAAGTGAAAATTTCACAAGAGAGGTTCAACGGTAGATTTGAGATAGCAGAAAAATAATCAGTGCATTTGAAGATGGGTCAACAGAAATTATTCAGTACGAAAAACACAGTGGGCAAAAAAGGACTAAAAAAAAAAAAAAAAATGAGGAGAGCCTCAGAGACCTATGAGACAAAACTAAAATATGTGTGATAAGGGTCCAGAAAGTAAGGAAAAGCAAGAAAAGAGCAGGAAAAACTAATAAAATACTGGATGAAAACCTCCTAAATCTAAATAAAAAATTAATTTATACAGCCAACCTACTCAATGAAATCCACTATAGAACAGGCACAAAACATCTAAGCACATCATAGACAAACTGCTAAAAGACAAAGAGAAAATACTGAAAATAGTAAGAGAAAAGTGACTCACTCTGTACAAAGGAACTATAATAATGGCTGATTTCTCACCAGAAATGATGGAGGCCAAAAGACAGTAAAATTAATTGCTGTGGGAAAGAGAATTTCCTGGTGGTCCAGCTGGTTAGGACTCCACCCTTCCATTGCAGGGGGTTTGATCCCTGGTCGGGGAACTAAGGTCCTGCAAGTCACACAGTGCAGTCAATATAAACTAAGTGCTAGAGTTAAAAGGCTGGCAACTAAGAATTCTATATCCTTTAAAACTATCCTTTAAAAATAAAAGTGAAATAAATGCTTCTGAGCTAAACAAAAGGTGGAGAAAATTTGTTATAAGACTTGCCTTACAAAAAATACTAATCGAAGTTCTTCACACTGAATAGAGTGGTATCAGATAGCAATCTGAATCCACATGAATAAACAATGAGCACCAGAAATAGTGAATATATGAGTAAATGTGAAAGTTTCTATAATTTTTTTTCTCATTTCTTCTCTTAAATTTTGAAAGATTATATAAAAGTAATTATAATAATGTATTGATGGATTATAATATATACAGATACCATATATAGATTAATAATAATAATACAAACAAAGAGGGAAAGGAGATATACTGGAGCAAATTTCTACATTTTGCTGGAATTGAAGTTAGTGTCATTCTGAAGCAGACTGTGATAAATGAAGATGCACACTGTAAATCCTAGAACGAGCACTGATAAATCAAAATCATATAGTTTTTAAAAAGCACAACTGAGAATTTTAAATGGTATACTAAAATATATGCATGTAACATAAAAGAAGGGAGTAAAGAACGAAGAGAGGGACAAAAATGACATGAGGCAAATACAAAAAAAAAATGACAGACTTAGAGCCAACTATATCAATAATTATATCTGACATGTACTGTCCAAATACCCTACTCAAAAGGCAGGGATATTCAGACTACATTAAAAAGGAAGCCCCAACTGTATGCTATATCCAAAAGACACACATTAGACACAATGACATAAATAGGCTAAAAGTAATAGGATAGACAATGATATGCCATACAAATAGTCACCATGAGAGAGCTGGAATGGATATATTTATATCAAACAAAGCAGACTTTAAGGCAAGAAATGTTACCGGAGACAATGAAGGACATTTCATAATCATAAAAGCATGAGTAAACCATGAAGATATAATAATTATAAATGTATATACACCTAATAAGAGACCCAAAGTGAAGGAAAAACTGAAACTTTAAAGGAGAAATAGGCAATTCAGCAGTAAAAGTTGGAGATTCCAATACTTACCGTTCAATAATTGATAGAACAACTATACAGAAAATCAACAAGGATACAGAAGACTTTAACAGCACTATCAACCAACATGATGTAACTGACACTGACAGAGTACTCCACACAATGAGTACAGAATACACATTCTTTTCAAGCACACATGTAATATGCTGGACCACAAAACAAGTCTCAATCAATCTAAAAAGACTTAAATCATTAAAAGTATGTTCCATGACCACAAATGAATTAAGTCAAAGATCTCCAGTGGAAAGAAGTCTGGGAAAATTGACATAATTAGTAATTAAACAACATACTTCTAAATACCACAGGGGTCAAAGAGAAAATCATATAGAAAAAAATTTAAAATATGTAAAACTGAATGAAAACAAAAACACAATGTATCAAATTTTATAGGATGCAACTTAAGAAGGGATTAGGGCTTCCCCAGGGGCTCAGTGGTAAAGACTCTGACTGCCAAGCAGGAAACACAGGTCTGATCACTCGGTTGGAAACATCCCCTGGAGAAGGAAATGGCAACCCACTCCAGTACTCTTGCCTGGAGAATCCCATGGACAGAGGAGCCTGGTGGGCTACAGTCCACGGGGTTGCAAAGAGTCAGACATGACTGAGCAAGTGAGCACGCACACAACGGAATATTATAACCAACCTTATACCACAAATTAGACAACTCGGAAAAATGGACAAGTTCTTAGAGAGAAGCATATTTCCAAACCTGAGACAATAATAGAAAATATAGATAGACCTATAACAAGCAAATAAATGGAATTTTAATTAAAAATTTTCTCAAAAATAATCTCAGGATTTGCTGGCAAAATCTATCAAATATTTGCAAAAAAGAAATATTAACAGTCCTTCACAAATTCTCTAAAAGAGAGAAGGAAAAAAAAAAAGGAGAGAAACTTCCCAACTCATTCTATGATGCCAGTATACCCTAACACCAAAGCCAGACAAAAACATCACAGGAAAAGCATAGATCAATATCCCTCATGAATACAGACCCAAAAATCCTCAACAAAATTTTACCAAACTGAATTCAGCAACACAAATAAAGGCTCATTTATGTCGACCAGGTAGGATTCATCCTAGGAAAGCAGCTTGTTTAACATCCAAAAAGCAAGTAATGTAATACTGTATTAATAGAATAAAGAACAAAAAAACCAATGACTATTTCAAGAGACAAAACATTTAACAAAATCCAATACCCATGATAAAAACTCTCAATACACAAGGAATAGAAGAGACCCTCCTTAGCCTAATAAAAGGCATCTATAAAAAACCTACAGCTAACATCATAAAACAATCAAAGAGTGAATGTTTCCCATCAAATACTGGGAATAAGATCAGAACAGCAGTTCTTGCTTTTTCTATTCAACATTGTACTAATATTTCCAGCTAATGTAATAAAAAATTAAAGGCATTCAAATTGGAATGGAAGAAGAAAAAAAGTTTTTATTCAGGGGTGATCATTTTTGTACAAAATCCTAAGGAATCTACAATAAAAATACTAGAATTTATACAACCTTTTTTAAGGTATCAGAATAAACATGATCAATATACAAAATGAACTATATTTCTATACTAGCAAAAATTAAATTTAAAAAACAATTCTATCCATGATAGCATTAGAAAGAATATGCAGGAATAAACCTAACCTCCCCCTGCAAAAATGCAATATTTAACACTGAAAACTATAAAACTTTACTGGGAATAATGAAAGAAGATCTAAATAAGAAACATTCCATTTTTTCAGACTGTTAACCCCAATACTGTTAAGATATGGTATGCATGCTAACTCGCTTCAGTTGTGTCCAACTCTTTGTGACGCCATGGGTTATAGACCTTCAGGCTCCTGTCCATAGGATTCTCTGGGCAAAAATATTGGAATGGGTTGCCATGACCTCCTCCAGGGCATCTTCCCAACCCAGGATCAAAGCCGTTTCTCTTATATCTCCTGCACTGGCAAGCAGGTTCTTTACTTCTAGCACCACCTGGGAGGCCCTGATAAGCTATTTTGTGTGTGTGTTGGTCACTCAGAAGTGTCTGACTCTTTGTGACCCCATGGACTGCAGCCTGCCAGACTCCTCTGTTCACGTAATTCTCCAGTCAAGAATACTGGACTGGGTAATCATTCCCTTCTCCAGGTGATCTTCCCAACCCAGGGATCGAACCCAGGTCTCCAGCATTGCAGGTGGATTCTTTACCATCTGAGGCACCAAGGAAGCCCTGTTAGGATATTAATCTTCCCCAAATCGATATACAGATTCAATACAACAGCTATCAAGATTCTAGCAAATTTTTTATAGAAATTGGAAGGTGATTTTGAAATTTACATCATTGGAGGACTTATGCTCTCTGGCCTCAATACAAAGCTACAGCAACTAAGGCAGTGTCAGTTCAGCTCAGTCGCTCAGTTGTGTCCAATTCTTTGCGACCCCATGGACTGCAGCACGCCAGGCCTCCCTGTCCATTGCCAACTCCCAAAGTTTACTCAAACTCATGTCCATTGAGTTGATGATGCCACCCAACCATCTCATCCTCTCTCGTCCCCTTTTCCTCCCACCTTCAATCTTTCCCAGCATCAGGGTCTTTTCCAATGAGTCAGTTCTTCACATCAGGTGGCTAAAGTATTAACGTTTCAGCTTCACCATCAGTCGTTCCAATGGATGCTCAGGACTGATTTCCTTTAGGATCGACTGGTTGGATCTCCTTGCAGTCCAAGGGACTCTCAAGAGTCTTCTCCAACAACGCAGTTCAAAAGTATCCATTCCTCGGCACTCAGCTTTCTTCACAGTCCAACTCTCACATCCATACATGACTACTGGAAAAACCATAGCTTTGACTAGATGGGCCTTTGTGGCAAAGTAATGTCTCTGCTTTTTAATATGCTGTCTAGGTTGGTCATAACTTTCCTCCCAAGCAGCAAGCGTCTTTTAATTTCTGGCTGTAGTCACCATCTGCACTGATTTTGGAGCCCCAAAAAATAAAGTCTGTCACTGTTTCCACTGTTTCCCCATCTATTTGCCATGAAGTGATGGGACCAGATGCCATGATCTTAGTTTTCTGAATGCTGAGTTTTAAGCCAATTTTTTCACTCTCCTCTTTCATCAAGAGGCTCTTTAGCTCTTCTTCGCTTTCTTCCGTAAGTGTGGTGCCATCTGCATATCTGAGGTTATTGATATTTCTCCCGGCAATCTTAATTCCAGCTTGTGCTTCATCCAGCACAGTGTTTCTCATGATGTACTCTGCATATAAGCTAAATAAGCAGGGTGACAATATACAGCCTTGACGTACTCCTTTCCCAATTTGGAACCAGTCTGTTGTTCCATGTCCAGTTCTAACTAACTGTTGCTTCTTGACCTGCATAGAGATTTCTCAAGAGGCAGGTCAGGTGGTCTAAAGCAGGTCAGTTGGTCTAAGGCAGTGTAGTATTAGCCTAAAGACAGGCACACAGATCGATGGAATAGAGTTGAGAGTACAGAAATAAATCCTTAACATTAAGGTCAATTATTTTTTATAGAAGTACCAATACAACTCAGTGGGCAAAAAATCTTTTCAATAGTGCTGGAGCAACTGAAAAGTCATAAATATGACTTGAATAAAAGATTAATTTCTTCCTTTCCAATTAGATTTCTTTAAGTTTTTATTGTACTGGCTGTAAACATTAATATAATGTTGAAAATAGTGGCAAGAACTGGCAATCTTACCTTGTTCCCAATCATTATACATATAAACTTATATCCTCATCCCATATCATCCAAAAAGATTAACTCAAATGAATCACAGACCTAAGTAAAAGAGCTGAAACTAAAGTCTTCATCAAAGAAGACACATCAATGACTAATAAGCATGTGAAAAGGTGCCCAACATCTTTAGTCATCAGGAAAATGCAAAATAAAACCACATGAGATATCACTGCAAACCCATATTGCAGACTGACTACAATAAAAAAAGAGAGATAATATCAAGTATTGATGAGCCTGTGGAGAAACTGGAACCCTCATACACTGCCAGTGGGAATGTAAAACGGCAGTTATTGTACTTCAGAAAACAGTTTGGTAATTTCTTAAAAAGTTAAACATAAATTTACCATAGGATCCAGCAATTCCATTCACAGGTATCTAGTACAAAAGAAATGTAAACCTATGTGTACATGAAAATTTGTCATGAATGTTCACAGCAGCATTATTCATCAGAGCCAAAAAAATGGAAATACACCAACTATCCATTACCTGGTAATGGGTATCCATACCATGGAATACTATTCAGCAATAAAAATGGACCAAAATACAGATACATATTAGAACACGGAGAATCTCATAAACATTATGTTATATGTTAAGTAAAATAAACCAGATGCAAAATATTATGTATTGTATGAATCCATTTATATGAAATGTCAGAAAAGACAAATTCAGAGAAGAAAGCAGATCAGTGGCAGCCTGGGGCTGGGGTTAGAGCAAGGACCAGCTGCCACTGGGGTCAAGGGGACTGTTTGGAATGATGGAACTGTTCTGTTATAAAAGAAGATGATGATTATGGCTATGTGAGTCTATACAGTTACTAAAAATTATTTATGGTATATAAATAACACCTCAACAAAGTTGAATTTAAAAAAGAAGCAACACAAAATTGACTCTACCTTTTGTAATCAAAATAGGAGATTGTGCTAGGGCATGGGCTGCCAACTAGCTGAATACCTTGAACATGGGTGGGCAGAGTAGTTGGAAGACTCACTATTAGATTTCCTTTTATAGCAGGGGGTTATCAAATTGCTCAGGAGGCAGAGTACTTTCAAACCAGAGTAATCCTGAATTTTTCCTAGTTCACAGAAAAAAAGTATGTTAAAACTGACATAGTCTTCTCACTAGTAAGTTTGTCCTACCATAATTATTCTTCCAGCACAATAATTCTTTTAGTATAAGAGTATAATTATTCTTCCACTATAATATAATGATTATAACATCACCTCTGCTGCTAAAATGTTTAATTTCCATTATTTTAAAGTTCAAAGTTTATTTTTACCTTACTTTGTTCGATAAAAGATTTAAGTTAGGTGATTTTTTAAAATTTCACATAAATTAAAGAATTTCAATTTGTACTTTAAAGTAATAATGTAATGTTAACTGAACATGACAACTATAAGAAATATTAGAAATTACATGTTGTATGAAATATATTTTCAAACAATCAAACTTGGTATTACTGCTTTCTTTTACCTCTAGTCTCAGATATAATGTTCATTATAGCCAGTGGATTCCAAACCATTCTTGGTCTTCAAGTTGATCCAAGTTGCTAAGAGTTGGACAATACTGAGTTTCCCCACTTAAAAGCAAATAAAAAATCAAAATGGACAAAAATCTTCTCAAATTTCCTTTCCATACTTTACTATACAGTTTTCTTAAGCTGTTAATAGCTACTACTACAATCCAGTGGACACTTGATTTGGGTCATTTTGGGCTTACCAAATTTCACTTGAAGGAAAATGACTTCAATGTACTCTGCCACTTAAATAAATTTGAAGATCAGTCCAAGGTCATGCCATAAAGACACTTATAACAGAATCCTATTTTTTCATTCCAAGATCCAATTATCAGTCAAAAACAGTGTCAATAGCCTTAACACTCTGGTTTCCAGTCAGAATCTAGTAGCCAAGTAAATATTCTAAAATTTTTCACCCCAGCAATTTCCCCATCTACATTCAATTGTTGTCAAACTCTTGCATCATCTGGTTAATTCTGTCAGTTTCATCAGATTACAAACTAAACTGAGGAGAAAGATCATTTTATTCATCTTTACATCTCTTCTGTATGAGATCAAATTGCCAACATCCGTTGGATCATAGAAAAAGCAGGAGAATTCCAGAAAAACATCTACTTCTGCTTCATTGACTATGCTAAAGCCTTTGACTGGGTGAATCACAACAAACTGTGGAAAATTCTTAAGGAGGTGGAAATACCAGACCACCTTACCTGCCTCCTGAGAAACCTGTATACAGGTCAAGAAGCAACAGTTAGAACTGGACATAGAACAACAGACTGGTTCCAAATTGGGAAAAGAGTATATCAAGGCTGCATATCGTCACCCTGCTGACTAATCTATACACAGAGTACATCATGCGAAACGCCGGGCTGTATAAGGCACAAGCTGGAATCAAGATTACCGGGAGAAATATCAATAACCTCAGATATGCAGATGACACCACACTTATGGCAGAAAGAGAAGAACTAAAGAGCCTCTTGATGAAAGTGAAAGAGAGTAAAAGTTGGCTTAAAACTCAACATTCAGAAAACTAAGATCATGGCCTCTGGTCCCATCACTTCATGGTAAATAGATGGGGAAACAGCGGAAACAGTGACAGACTTTATTTTTTGGGGCTCCAAAATCACTGCATATGGTGACTGCAGCCACGAAATTAAATGACACTTGCTCCTTGGAAGAAAAGCTATGACCAACCTAGACAGCATATTAGAAAGCAGAGACATTGCTTTGCCGAAGGTCCATCCTTCAAAGCTATGGTTTTTCCAGTAGTCACATATGGATGTGAGAGTTGGACCATAATAAAGAAAGCTGAGCGCCCAAGAATTGATCCTTTTGAACTGTAGTAGAAAAGACTCTTGAGAGTCTATGGTATAATTTACAATTGAAAATCTGGAAATAAAAGTTTAAATAAAAAGGAAGTATATTCAACTGGACAGAATATTAGTTATTAAACAATAAGTATGAAGATTATAGCAATATGGAAAATGTGTACATCTAGCCAAAATGAAAAGTCAAAAATAACTACATATATACTATGACAACATCTATATGAAACATACAAATATGAATAAATTTGGAACGGAAAAATACTGGAAGGTTGCCCCTCAAAATATATGTTAGAGTAACACGATGGGATAATTGACAAATTTATTTTCTTTTACTGCTGAAATGATAAATATATATCATATATATTTTGTATTTGTTCTGACCCATGACAAAGCTGGCAACCCCTTTCTGTATTTTTAACTACTAAGTAAAAGAGACCATTAGATAAAAGACAACACACATATTTCCACAAAACTTATTACTATTAAGTTATTTAAAAGAACTTAGTAATAAGCAATTTTAAGGCACAAAATGAATGCCAAAAGACCTTTAACAATGAGAAATTGTTTTTTCAACTATGAAAAATAACCATAGTTTTGAACTTTTGAGGTTTGGAACCACTGAAGAGGTGGAGTGATAAAGACCAAGAGACACCTTTGAGAATATCACCTCATATCCCATCCTCTAGTTACAGTTCTCTCAGGATTATGCTGAAGAGTTGTGGAAGGTTTGTTAAAACTTACAGAATCATCATTGTGAGGTTCAGATATTTTTAGTACAAATTACCAGCCAAGTCCTGAGTAATTTAGATAATATTCACCAGTGGTAAGTGGGATGGACCAATGAACACATGAGCAACTCTTCTCTGGGTCACTTATACAAGATCACCTTCAAAGGTATCTCAATTTGTAGTTCTATTTAGTAACCCAAATGGAAGAAAACAAGATCAGGCAAAGATCTGAATAACCTACTAGACTGATTTCCACAAAAATTTCATCAGTAAAAGAAAAATCCATGATCTGTAGTTTCCATTGGGAACTTGGCATCCAATAACATCTGCAAAATTAAAGAATCTCCAAAGATAGCATGGTGTGGTTTACAATGTTGAATCTAATGTCTGCCACCTAAGCATAGCTGGAGTATATTTCAAAGATAAGGAAGTACATATTAAAAAATACTGAAATTTTAATTTCTCCCTCTCCAGTTATAATGCAGAGTATTCAACATCAATTCTGTTCTTTCCCCATTTAGCAAACATCAATCCTCGACCTATAGATAACAGCTCTATAACAATGTATTTTATCACCTCCTCTCAAACGGCAGAAGGCAAGATAGCTCTTTACGATGCTAAGAAAATCTAGGTACCTCTAGGTCTCCAGTTTCTAGTTCACAATCAGAGCAATCCTTTTTACCTCTTTAAATACAGATATAGTAAGTGCTTTAAAAAAATGTCAACTATCAAAAGCCAAAGAAAAGCTTATTGAATATGAGATTTTCCTGCAAAATTTCACTAAGATCAATTTATAGGTTACTATATGCAGAGTACATCATGAGAAATGCTGGGCTGGTGGAAGCACAAGCTGGAATCAAGATTGCCGGGAGAAATATCAATAACCTCAGATATGCAGATGACACCACCCTAAAGGCAGAAAGTGAAGAAGAACTAAAGAGACTCTTGATGAAAGTGAAAGAGGAGAGTGAAAAAGTTGGCTTAAAGCTCAACACTCAGAAAACTAAGATCATGGCATCCGGTCCCATCACTTCATGGCAAATAGATGGAGAAACAGTGGAAACAGTGGCTGACTTTATTTTTCTGGGCTCCAAAATCACTGCAGATGGTGATTGCAGCAATGAAATTAAAAGACGCTTACTCCTTGGAAGGAAAGTTATGACCAACCTAGACAGCATATTGAAAAGCAGAGACATTACTTTGTCAACAAATGTCCATCTAGTCAAGGCTATGGTTTTTCCAGTGATCATGTATGGATGTAAGAGTTGGACTATAAAGAAGGCTGAGCGCAGAAGAATTGATGCTCTTGAACTGTGGTGTTGGAGAAGACTCTTGAGAGTCCCTTGGACTGCAAGGAGATTCAACCAGTCGATCCTAAAGGAAATCAATACTGAATATTCATTGAAAGGACTGATGTTGAAGCTGAAACTCCAATACTTTGGCCACCTGCGAAGAGATGACTCATTTAAAAAGACCCTGATGCTGGGAAAGATTGAGGGCAGGAGGAGAAGGGGACGACAGAGGATGAGATGGTTGGATGGCATCACCGACTCAATGGACATGGGTTTGGGTGGACTCCGGGAGCTGGTGATGGACAGGGAGGCCTGGTGTGCTGCATTTCATGGGGCCGCAGAGTCGGACACGACTGAGCGACTAAACTGAACTGAACAATCATTCAACTTGGTTTAAATGGACCAACTTCTTTTTACTAAAGAATTGGGATACACAAAATTCAGGTAAAATGAGAAAGGAAATAGAGTATTTTAGATTTTTGGTGATGGACAGAGAGGCCTGGCGTGATGCAATTCATGGGGTCACAAAGAGTCAGACACGACTGAGCGACTGAACTGAACTGAATGTTAAGACTGGGGCTTCCCCGGTAGCTCAGTGGTAAAGAATCCATCTGCAAGGGAGGAGTCACAGGAGACGCAGGTTCGATCCTTGGGTCAGGAAGATCCCCTGGAAAAGGGAATAGCAACCCACTCCAGTATTCTTGCCTGGAGAATCCCATGGACAGAGGAGCCTGGAGGGCTACAGTCCATAGGGTTGCAAAGAGTCAGATACGACTGAAGCAACTTAGCATGCATACACGCAATGTTAAGATTAAACTGAATATAGTAAGATTCAAGGACAACCTAACATGCCAAAGAAACTATCTGCATGTTACATGTTCCCCCATATATTCATTTACTTTAACTGATAGTGTCTCTATCATCTACTAAATAATTATTCTCATAAATATTGTGTTCTCTGGCATGTTGATTTAGGTTATTTTAGAGTAAAATTATTCCTGTGTAATGTAAGTTGTTAGCTATGCATTAGTCAGAATTACTAAGAATAAAGGAAGACAGACAAGTCCTGGACCAAAAAAAATCAGCTAGGTCTTAAAACATCTTGTGATCTATGATACTTTAAGATGCCAGTTCCTTGAAGAACTATTGATAAACTAAACAATTTGTCCTAGAGTCGAACAGGAAGGGACAGGACCTATTATCTTCTGAGTTCCTATTCTGATGCAAGCACCTGCTAGGGAATATGCATTATATCAATTATCTTCATAACAACACTGACAGGCAACTTGTTTCCTTACAGATAAGGAATCTGATATTCAGAAGAACTAAGTAATTTGCTTACAGTGGGATCAAGGCCAAAATGCAAACCAAGGACCTAAACTCTAATTTTTTCTTTCATATCTTATTACATTCATTCAAAATACTAGAGATTCTATTCTTTTAAAAGACCCAGTTATAAAGAAAGTAATAACCACTTATATTCTTAGCTTATAGACTTCCTATATTCTATCAGCGAGTCAGGAAAGTGGCCAACAACCTATGTGCTGGAGGCAAAGTGCCTAGCAAAAGTTCCAGCAGGTACCAGCTTCCTTGATTCATCCTAGCTCTTGGTTTCTCTTTTACTGCTGCACATTATTGGTTTAAAAAACCATGGTCAATAAGACTGAGTAAATCTCGTAGTTCAGTGGTAGCTATCCTAAGAATTTCTAGGTAGACTGTTTTTAGGAAAAATTCATGGCAACTGGATTTAGTCACATGGGCAGGGGATAAAGGAAACAAAAATAATTCTTTCCTTGGTCAAAAGGGTGTTACTAATTCTTTCCTTGGTCAAAAGGGTGTTACTAATTCTTTCCTTAGTCAAAAGTATGTTACTAATTCTTTCCTTGGTCAAAAGGGTGTTACATGAATACCATATAATTCAGGGTATAATCCTTCTATATTAGCAACTGAAAATTTTGAATTACTCAGTTTTAATCAAGTAATAAATTTAAATGACCACTTTCCAATTCTAGGTGTTGATTTTTCATGTTTCCTAATATATATAAGTAATTGTAAAAAAGTTCTAAAACTAAACCTATGCACTTGACTTTTTTTGATTAATAAATTCAACAAAGCATTTTTATATTAAGTAATGGTAATTTTTTTAGTCTATTGCAGCTGACTAAAAATAAACAGGCTTTAATAAGAACTAGAACTAACTTAAAACGGGTTTATCTTAAAGAAATAATTTTACCATATTTATTGCAATATTTTTACACCATTATGATCAATACTACCTACAAACAGGATGCAAGGTGTTAAATTTACATTTTAGGGCTTGTTCTGAATCTGAAACAGTTTATTGTCTTATTTTGCTCCCTTGTATTCTCATATGGTAGGCTACAGTCCGTGGGGTCGCTAAGAGTCGGACACGACTGAGCGACTTCACTTTCAGTTTTCCCTTTCATGCACTGGAGAAGGAAATGGCAACCCACTCCAGTATTCTTGCCTGGAGAATCCCAGGGACGGCAGAGCCTGGTGGGCTGCTGTCTATGGGGTCGCACAGAGTCGGACACGACTGAAGCGACTTAGCAGCAGCAGCAGCAGCATTCTCATATGATCAATCAGGAATAGGTATCTGGGCCTAGCTATTTTTCCTTCAAAAGTGTCATCAATAGTTTTTATATAAAGCTGAAAGGAGAAAGCAGCAACCATTCTTCTCCTCCCTTGAACCACCTACTAGCCTAGAGCCTCTCTATAAGGATGAGAAAGGAATTATCGACCGCCTTCTTTCTGCTAGAGACCACAGTTCATTAAGCACAAAATCTGTGGTTCTGGGGATCAAACCTCCTGTTTTTCCTCACTCTAGACGATGGATAAAATAGAAGTTTTAGCATAGCCTTCTGCCCCATTTCCAGACCTGGGTTACTCCTTAAGAGGGAAACCTCTTTTTCCTTAAACAAATGAGTAAGATTTTCTCTTCAAAAAGGAGACTCTGTGAACATTTAATAAATTATCACTAATTCAACAACTAAAGGCAGCTAATACTCTTTAGTACTGTTGCCAATGTCAATGCTGAATGTTAAGACAGAAAAACTTGATCTCTTCATCCAAACTGCTAACATAATTAGATATGTTCTGATTTAATTCATTTTTATAATTTAACATGGAATTAGGCAGTCTTTATTTAGTTTGACAATTGCTGAGAACCTACTAAGTGCCAGAACCTACTAAATGCTAAACCTTGGACATAAAAATAACGAAGTTCAGTTGCTACCAAATCCATGTGCTCCCAACTTAGATTGGTTGCGGGGTGGGGGTGGGGTGGAGGAAGCTGTTAACAAAGTGTGTTAAATGATACAACAGTGATTTGCACAGCTTACCCCAGAGTACAGGAAATATTTCTGAGAGGAGATGATGCTGGACAAGTATTTTTATAGAAACGTTTTACTTATTTTATTTTTATTCTTTTCCTTATTTTCTCTCTTAATCTTTTTAATCACTTAGTTTATAGCCCATTTCATATTTTCCTATATCTTTGGTTCCAGAGATGCGAAGTCTCCTGTTTCCTTTTATTTCCGTGGGTAATGTCCATGTTTTGTCATTTCTGTTTGAGTGTACACCACTGGGTATTATTTTCATCGTGACAATCTTACATGTTCTGGATTCTGGCAATGTAACTCCAAACCAGTATTGCATTTGTTAACACTGTAGTGCCAGAAGACCAAATTATGATATGGTTACAAAGGAATTTCTATTCCTTATTCTGGGCTTAAGGATCCCATACCACATAAGCAGGTTAAAATCAGACTTGAAATTCACAATAAGACACAGGTTTGGGGATGGTAGCAGACTATATTTCCAAATTTGGCTACAACAACAGCTACCATTTCAAATGTTCTTTGAGACCCTGACATTTCTCCCAAAGAAGCAGTAGAATCTATGTGCTTTCTCTCTAAACTGGACAGGCCTTTGTGACTACCTTGACAGAATATGGTAGGAGTGACCCTATGACTCCAAAACAGTAAGTCATTAAAATGCCACATACATCCTGCTAGTTCCTTTAGGATGCTTGTTCTTGAAACTGAGCCAAGTGCTGTGGGAAGTGTAATCAACCCATGGAGAGGCTCATGGGCTCATGTGGAAGGAAACTGAGGCCCTAGTCAAGCTCCCAGGTGATTGAGCAGCAACATATCAGCCATGTGACTGAACCACCTGAAAAGTGACTCCCCCTGCCTTAGTTTAGCCACTCCAATGCCATATGGGGCAGAGATGAGCGATCTCTGTTCAGCCCCACCAAATCTGTAGTTTTGTGAGTAAAATATACGATGACTTGTTTTAAATCACAAACTTTATTAGAGTGGTTTGTTTCTTATGCAACAATAGATAAATGAAACAGAATCTCCTCTTTTCATTAGATTTTTTTTTTTCCATCCTGAGTCTCAAGCGGATACTGTTGAGGAAATATCCCTCTGTAATAAAACAGTACTGCATGCTAACAAGGAGAAGGAAATGGCAACCCACTCCAGTATTCTTGCCTAGAGAATCCTGTGGACAGAGGAGCCTGGCGGGCTGCTGTCCATAGGGTCGCACAGAGTCGGACACGACTGAAGTGACTTAGCATGCATGCATGCCTTGGAGAAGGAAATGGCAACACACTCCAGTATTCTTGCCTGGAGAATCCCAGGGATGGAGGAGCCTGGTGGGCTGCCATCTGCGGGGTCGCACAGAGTCGGAGACGACTGAAGCGACTTAGCAGCAGCATGCTAACATATAATAGAAAGGTTTTACTGGACAAACAATACAACCTCTTTTAAGTGTATGTTATCAGCACCCTTGCTAATTACCCTTCTGAAAATTTTAACTTAGGACTACAAACTTCAGTTACCCCTTTCCTCATATATGTGGCAGGGACTCATATCTTCCACCTGAGTGTCATAGGTTCATTCCTCCCCAGCTGACCACAAGCCAATTCTTAGTGCATGGAGGCATGTCTTCAATTGTACTTAAGTATAACAAAAAAGCCTATTATTTTGATGCACGAAGGAAGCAGAGTATGGTGGTCCCCAGCCTTTGGCTAGAAACCTGTTTTCTTTCCTTCCTGCAACACAGTCCTTATAATTGAAATATTCTCATTTTAAACCTCTGAATCTGTGGCCTTATTTTTTTAAGAATACAACATTGCTTGCAGTCTTCCTGAGCCAGCATAAAATTTCTCTAGATAGCCTTTCTCTCTGTGTAGCCCTTCAAAGATTTTGGTTTTAAGCAAGGGTATGCAACTCTCTATATCTTAAAAGCCCAAGGGTTCATTTTCTGTCCCTGAATGGACATTAAGACTCAAGTTCCAACTCAGGAGAGTCTATTTCTGGGTCCAATAACTCTCTCTCCCCACTAAAGGCCAACACAAGAGTAGCTTATAACATGCTTATTGTTGTGACTTTGGGGTACATCTTACTTTCTGGCATTCTGAGAGTTTGCTATTGTTCTTGTGAGTTAAGCTGTGTATTTAAACTACACCATTTGTTTTTTATATACTGTGGGATACTTGCAACAAGAGGGGTTCCATATTATTACATTCTACCATGTTTAGAATAGCAAGCTCTTTAGCCAAGTAGAGAGAGAAGGAAAAACATTTTACATAGAGAAAACAGCATTTGCAAAAACTCAGTTGAGCAACAACTTGGTTACATCCTGGAACTCTAAGAAATCTACTACTGCTGCAGTGTAGAGGCGATACAAGGTAATAAGTGGCAAGAAATGAGATGCAGAGGCCATACAAGGTAATAAGTGGCAAGAAATGAGATGCAGAGGTAGGTAGTTGCTAGACAATAAGCACTTTGTAATACAAGCTAAGGAGCTTGAATTTTTCCTGTAGGAAATGGGAACCACCAAAGACTGTAAAGACTTATTTCAGTAGATCACTTCAACAGATTATACAGCATATAGATTTGGGTGGGGGTGGGGGACCTGACAATAGAAAGATCAGATATCTTTGGTGGGGGGAAGAGGGGGAGTGGAGAACAAACAGAGGCCAAAGATGCAGCTCCGAACTATGGCAGTAATAGTAGTGACTGAGAGAAAGGTAGAGGTCAAAAATTTAAGAAGTTACAATGAATACAGATTAGAGAATCATGAAGAAGAAATTAAGGCTATGTTCCAGATCTGTAGTTTGAGCAACCAAGTGGATATTGGGTTGTAGGAGAAATGGGTTTGATATGAGGAATTCAATTTTAAATACATAGTCAATATCCTGATAGAGATGATCAAAGAGCAGTTAGATATCGTTATCAAAGGGGAACTGTGGGAAATGGAGAGACCATAATTCCACTGTGGATTCCATTTTTATTCTAGGAATTTGCATCTCCAACACTACCCAGCTGACATTAACAGTGTCAAGTGTGGTAGCTAGCATAAGCTCATCCTAGCAACCCAGGAGACTGAAGCTAAGTCTCTGAATTCAGGTATCCAAGCTACAGTTATGATGACCATGTCTTAGGTCTTCTGAAATACTCAATTTTTGGTGAGTAAAACATCTTTAGTGAAGCTGTATCATTCCAACACATACACTGAGAAAGGCATTTAAGCCACATTTTCCCTAAGCACCAAGTGCCTAAGAAGAAAAAAAGTGGTTCAGGTCAGAAACAAAACAGATCATTTGAACAGCTCTATGTACATGGCTACCGTCCATGGGGTCTCAAAAGAGTTGGACACGACTGAGCAACCTCCCTTTCTTTCTTTCTATGTACTTATCAGATGATCACCAAGGGTGTCACTTTTTACTCTAGAGTCTCTCCTTTCCTTCCTCAACAAGACTAAGAAGGAAATGAGAAATGTTTAAAGTCCCCAGGGAGGACAAATATAAATTAATAATTTCTTAAGTGCCTTGAGCAAAACTCCTTTGTTGAGTAATTTTTTCCTTTTAACTTTTAATTTTGCCATAATTTGAGGCTCATAGAAAAGTTGTAAGACTAGCAGAAAGAATCTTGACATACATTTCACCCAGATTCTCCAAATTTTAACAATTTACCAATCTGCTCTATTATTTTCTCTATATAAAACACTCATTTTTTCCTGAACTGTTTGAGAGCTAGTTGCTAGCCTGATGAGCTTTTTTACCCCAAATACTTCATTGTGTATTTCTTAAAAACAAGGTCATTCTCTTATATAATTCAGTATAAATATCAGGAAATTAACAGTGATACGATATGATTATCTAATCAACAGACTCCATTTGGCTTTGCCAATCATCACAAAAATGCCTCTCACAGCAAAAGAAAATCCCAGATCACGCTGCATTCAGTTGTCAGTCTCCTTAACATAGAAGTTTTTTAGTCTTTGTTTTTTCTTTCGAAAGCAAAATTTTGCAATGTTGTGAAGTGATTGGCCCCCAACTAAAATAAATAAATTTATAAAAAAAAAAAAATAATAAAATAAAAGTTATTTTGTAGAAAGTCCCCCATATTGAGCGTTTCTTAATTTCTCTCATGATTAGATTTCAGGTTATGCATTTCTGGCAGGAACACCATGGAAGTAACGTTGAGGTCAATTTGTCACAATATTGGCGAGGCTGGGTTTACAACTTAGTTCAGGTGGTATCTGCTGGTTTTCTCCAGTTACTATTTCTCCCCAGGTGGAGAACGCCTGACACGTGGCACAGAGCCTACAGGATGGAGGTCGCCCCAGCCACCACCGGGTGCCCGCGGAGGGGAGCGCAAAGGGTAGAAGACCCACGCCGCCTTGCCCCGCCGCCCTGGGGTTGGCCAGAGACCAGAGGTGGCACCGCAAGTAGGGCCAGTCATACGCGCACACAAGAGCCCACGCACAGGCCCAGGTAGGCGGCCCAGCGGCAAGGGCCAAATCGGGCGCCAGGTGACGGTCCAAAGACCCAGAGCCCTGCGCATATCCAGAGGCCCAAAGTCCTTGGCGGCAGACACCGAAGGAGACCGTGACAGCAGTTACTATTTTTCCTTTAGTAATTAATAAGAATATTATGGGTAGATACTTTGAAACTATCAAAATATTCCATTACTGATAAACCACCTACCAATTTTAATGTCTATTGATGATTTTTGCCTAAAACAATTATTATTTTGATGGATGCCAATTGCTGATTTTCTATTTTGATTATTCTTTCTACTTTCATAGTTGGCATTATATTGATACTTTAACAAAGAAATTTCTGTTTTCTTTTACCTATCTGTTTTCATCAGTAAGAACTCACGTGTTCTTATTTGGTTCAATGAATTATAACTCATTAGTTTCACTCCTTTGATGCTCAATTTGGGTTATTTTTTTTGTTTTTTTAGTGGGTCTGAGTCCCTCTAAAGAAGAAATTCTTAGTGTGTTTCCATCCCCTTATATGAGAGAGAAAGCATACAGGGGGCTGAGCTGCCTAATTGCCCTTTCCTAGGTGAGATAAAGCTCTAGTTTTCTTGGAGGGCTGGCCCTCCTTACTGAGAATAGAACTGGGAGCACTTCAAAATGCTTACTTTCCCTTTCCACCTGTCAGAAGCATAAGGGGACTTTTCTCAGATCTTCAACATGAAAAAGTAGTGAGACACCTGGAGATAAGAGTCATAAAAGTGTGGGGATCTTCTTAGACTGGATTCCCAGAAGTTCTTAACTCTCAGGCTAGTCCACACTGAGTCTTCAAGCAACTAGTAAGTTTTCATTTAAGTGATCCTACAAACTGCAGCAGCTTGTGCTCTGTATTCACCTGTCTCTCTGGTTTTCACAGTGGTGATTGTCCTCTGACCTCCACTCTGAGAAATATATTAAAAGTTACTGATTTTCAGTTTCAGAGTTTTTTTCTTGTTGTAAGAAGTGGAGCAACAACTTCTAAGCTCTTCACATGTTAGAGCAGAAACTGGAACTCTCGAGAGATACAGATTTATTTTTCTACTACTTCTTTCCCCAAAAGTTATTAATAACCTAAATTAAGGCACAGAATGTGCTAAAAGAGGTAAAAGAAAAAATTTAAGGTTTATTTTAGGTAAAACAATACCCACTAGATTATATTATATACCATCCCCTCATTTCTGTTAATCAGTCTACCCTATTGTGGCAGGAGCCTTGTTTGCCATGGGCATATTGCATGCCTGGTGCATAAAACAGTATGTGGCACACAGTAAGCATTCAATAAATATTTGTTAGACTACTGAGCTAGGAGATACGGTGCTTTTCTTGACTCTGATTTCCATTATCATAAGGCTAGAAAGGGGCCAAATCCAGCCCTTGACCTCTTCTGGGTTTTGTGTTTCATCACCAATTGAAATAGAAAACAATTTTAAATCAAAGAGCTTTAAAGTATATTTAAAATACTATTAAATACTCAGTAACAACAGAATTTCTTTATAGCAACAGAAAACTGACTCATCCTCTTGGTCATCTTGGACACGAGATTTTTTTTTTAACCTCATTTATGGATATGTTCTATTTTTTCTTATGATACTACTTATGTTTACTTACCATATCCAAGAAACTGAAGTAGTAAACTCATTAGATATTTTTTAAACAAGCTAGGCAGTATGGTCAAAGGCAGAATTTAATATTTAGAACATTTGGCACATTCAACCACAATTAGACAGATCTGCTATGACTGAGTTTCATGCAATCCAATTAGAATGCTTTCATTACTGGATAACTTTTGCAACTGTACTTTTTGACTTCCATTTTAGGATGTCAATATACTTTAAAATACTTCATCTTACTTATACATATTTCATTAAAATTACAGTATTTAATTAAAGTATACTACAATATATAAGCCAATATTGGCAATATAGAAGCCAATATGTTAAGATAAAAAGAGCCTGCTGCAAATTTTTTACAGCTACAGATAAAATTTTAAGAGGTTTAATACTAGATACACAGTTTGTAAGAAAAAAGAAATATTCACAAAGGAAGATAGCAGGGAACTTACTAGAAAGATGTTAATGTTGAAAAAAGTTCTCTTATAATTTGATAAGATAATATTAAAATAAAATGAGAAATATGAACTCCATCTCGAAAGTAATGGGAAGTCACTGAAGAATTTTAATCAGGAAAGTCATTAGATTAAATTTTATAAAGATTATTTTGTTTAATTCCCTTCATCACACTAATTGTCCTAAACTTATTTATTGTGCTTCCCCAACTAGAATGTAAAGTCTATGAGAATATAGATTGTATCTGACATATTCATTGTCATACCCCCCAATACCTATATGTCACGTGCAGCAGGTAAATAACAAAAATGGCTGAATGAATTAACACAAACAACCAGTTAAGAAGCTAATGCTTTCGGGTGGGGCTGGGCAACAAAACAACAACAACAACAAATAATTAAGATCCTAAACCAATGAATTGTTAGTAGGGGCACAGTCTCAAACCAGCCTGAAAAATATTAAAAACTGAGATTTGAAAACTGGCAACCAAAAGATGTGGGCACTGAGGAAAAGTAAAAAGTAAAATATCATGTGTGGAATTTCAAAACTTACTACAAAGCAAAAATAATAAAGACAGTATATCAGGGGCATAAAGATAAACAAACAGATAAATGGAATAGACTGGAAAATCCAGAAGCAAACCCTTACATTTAAAATCAGCTAGTTTTTGATATGGGTGGCAAGTTCATTCAGTGTGAAAAGAATGGTATAAATGGTATGGAACAATTGGGTAGCTACATACTAAACAATGAAGCTGGACTCTTACCTCACACTATATACAAAAATTAATTCAACGTGGATCATAGAAATAAACTATAAACTCTTAGAAGAAATTACCAGGAGTTTATCTTCATAAACTTGAATTAGGCAATAGCTTCTTAGATATAACATGAGCAACAAAAGAAAAAAAGAATAAATAAGTTGGATGTCATAAAAATTAAAAACTTTTGTGCTACAGAGGATACTATCAAGAAAGTGAAAAAACAACCCACATAATGGAAGAGAATATTTGCAAATTATATAGCTGATAAGAGTTGTACCAAGATTATATAAAGAACTCTTACAATTCAACAACAAAAAGGCAAATAACACAATTTTTAGATGTGGAAAGGACTCAAATAGATGTTTCTCTGAAGAAAATACTCAAGTAGCCAAAAAGCACATGAAAAGACGCTCAATGTTATTAGCCATTAAGGAAATGCAAATTAAAGCCACAGTGATATACCACTTCACGCCCATTAGGATGGCTAAAATTATAAAAGAGAGAACAAGTGTTGATGATGATATGGAGAAACTAGAACCCTCACTCACTGATGATAGAATTGAAAAGTTATATAGTCACTTTGGAAAACAGTTTTAAAAGGTTAAACAAAGTCAGCATATGACCCAATAATTCCACTCAAAGGTATATCCAAGAGAAATTAGAGCATCCAGCTTATATAAAAACTAACATACACATGTACACAGCAGTATTATTTGCAATAGCAAAAAAGTAGTTTAACAACTCAAATATCTAGCAACTGATTGATGGATAAATAAAATGTGGCAAATCCATATAACAGAATATTACTCAGTCATAAAAAGAAATGAAGTATTAATATATGCTACAAAATAGATGTACCTTGAATATATTATGCAAAGTGAAAGAAGCCAGACACAAAAACACAAATATTCTATAATTCCACTTACATGAAATATCCATAATCAAAGAAGCTAGATTAATGGTTACCTCAGGTTGATGGTGGAGGATTAGGAAAAATGACCACTAATGAGTTCAGTTCTTTTGGGAACGATGAAAATGTTATAAAATTATTAGAAAGTGGTGATGGCTGTACAACTCTGAGTATACCAAAACTCAAAGAACTAGTCTCTTTAAAAGATGAATTTATCATATGTAAATTATATCTCAATAAAGCTATATTAAGATAGCACACACACGCACTTCTGGACTTTTGACTAGATCATTCACCTCCCTGGTGCTTTCCAGCTGACTGCTGCAAAATGCTCAAACAAATTTCAAAAATAAAACATACCAAAACTCTTCCAGATTTATAACCATAGGCCTGAAAGTTAATTTAAGGAACTGTTAGAGTGTGAAGTCCTTGACAGCCATAAAACTATCAATAGCATAGTTCTATTTCCCTTCATTCCTGACCCTGTTGTTTATTTCCTATCACATTATCTTATATATAGTGAGTGCTCAATAAAAGTTTGCTCAAATGAATCTTCAAAAAACAGTCTGGGAATGTGAATGGTTAGAAGGAAGTATTGCTATCGCGAGGTTTTCCAGAGGAGTACTGATTTCTGAATTTCATCTCTTTCTATTTTTAACCTTCAATCATTTTGAGGGGAGGAAAGATTTGAGATATGAGAATTGAACCATAAAGAAAGCTGAGAGCCAAAAAATTGATGCTTTTGAACTGAGGTGTTGGAGAAGACTCTTGAGAGTCCCTTGGACTACAAGGAGATCAAACCAGTCAATCCTAAAGGAAATTAATCCTGAATATTCATTGGAAGGACTGATGCTGAAGCTGAAGTTTCAATACTTTGGCCACCTGATACAAAGAGCTGACTCATTAGAAAAGACCCTGATGCTGGGAAAGATTGAAGGCGGGAAGAGAAGGGGACGACAGAGGACGAGATGGTTGGATGGCATCATCGACTCGATAGGCATGGGTTTGGGTGGACTCCGGGAGTTGGTGATGGACAGAGAAGACTGGCATGCTGCAGTCCATGGGGTCACAAAGAGTTGGAAACAACTGAGCGACTGAACTGACTAACTGAAGATTTGAGAAATCTTCAGAACATGATCCTAATATAAGGGGTGCCAGTATTACTTTCTTGAATTTTTCATTAAAAACATCTTTCATGCAGAACATCTCCACAGCAGAGTTGACATAAAACACAGCAAACACCCTCGTACCCTTAGATTAGGGAATGGGGTGGTCTGGTTAATATCCACTCACTAAACATAGATTAGTACTTGTCAAATGAATTGGAACAAAATGTACAACAAATTGAGCTGATGTGATCTTATCTTTCTTGAATAAATCAGACAACATTTAGGTATCTTGCACTGCCTTAGGGTCACAGCTGTAACCAACTATCATTATTCTTTATGTTAGGTGGTTGTTGCATGTGTACTCAGTGAGGAAGTTTCAGTTAATGCCAGATAGACTAATTTTTACTATAGGACAGTGAAACCAAGAAAATTAAAAACTCAAGTCTGCAAGCTGAAACATCTTTTAAAAAATAAATAAATAATCTGTAATTTACCACTAAATTATGAAGCAAAACAAAAGAAAAGCTGAATGAAAACTTAACTAGGAGGAACGCTGGCATTTGGGAATCCTTTCAAAGAGGAGGGATCAAAGGAGTAAGCTTCATACAGGCTTTCAAATATGAAATGTATGGTGGACTATAAAGAGAGGAGGAACAGAAGGATCTCTGCAAATACTGGTTTGATGAGGACACAAAAACAGAAAAGCTAATTTATTTATTTGTGCCTTTTAATATCTTTCTCTCTGTCCATCCCAAGAAACAGACAACCACATCAGGCCAAGCAAACATGGGTGCAGAGTTATAATGCTCTTTACATGTTAAGTTCACAGCAGCAATTTTATATGGCCTGGAAATTTCATCAAATCTGCAAGTTTCCAGGTGTTGCCAATTCCACCTTTAAAAATCACTACTGTACACATCAACAAAAATACACTGCTTAAAATATCTAACAGGGTGGCTTACTAGAACAACAGATATCCCATGAAAGGCACAGTAAAAAGTCTACAGAAAATCATATGTAATATTTAAATATCTTATTGATTGTTAAGTAAACAGAACATCTACCTTGGAACCTCAGGTTAAATGAAGGTAAAGTTAACCTCCCTTTCCCCACTCTCTTCATTCTCTAGCCTGTCCTCTAAAATAGCATCTTTGAAAAGGCAGCTGCAAATTTTTCTCTTCGAAAATCAACTCTAACACATTTTAAAAACTAAGAAATAGTTATATGTATTCACAGGGGGAAAAATCTGGCACTAAACTTTTCTTCTGAATTCCCATATACAGGAATCAAAACAATTTACAAAAGTTATCTGTAAATTAGACAAGTAACCTCATGCATATTAGATATGTGCAGAAAGATCATAATTTTAAACAATTATAATTTGGAATATAGATTTTAAAAAAACAAAAACTAAAAAGTTGATCCTGTATTAAAATGTCACTTGAACACAGTAAACATTGTTCTGTGTTTTATGAAGGCTCACGGCAGGGCTAGGTTTACATTTAAATCACTAACATTATTTGGTAATTATTCATTTTGGGGTAAAATCTAATACGGCCACTCATGTCATAAGACCACATACTATAAAGTTGGAAGGTACCCAAGAGCTCACTAGTCTAAATTTTCTCATTTTACAAATGAACGAGGCCCAACTAGTTAACTGATTTGTCCAAAATGCCTGGTGCTCTCAAGATTCAGACAGAGCAAAATGATGGATTTATTATCTTTAACATTGAAACTAACTGAATCACATTTAATCAAGAAGAAACATCTTTCAAAAGCTTAATTTTTTACTTTCACCATTAAGTGATTTTCTGAGTTTGAAAGAACATGAAGTAGCAATCACTTTCGGTAATAAAGGAAAGCTTCAAATATTTCCTCAAGATCTAAAGCAATGGAAAATTTTAAAATAATCCAGGATAAACAACAAGGTCCTACTGTTTAGCACAAGGAACTATATTCAATATCCTGTAATAAACCATAGTGGAAAAGAACATAAAAAAGAATGCATATATATGTAAATATATATATAAAACTTAATCACTATAAGTAAATCAACTATACCTCAATAAAAATAAACAAATGAATAAAAATTAACCAGAGAAGTCCAAAGTTAGGGTTCTCCCTTTTATCTTTTCCCCACAGTAGTAGATGCACAGAATCTTATATCTGAATTCGATCTAAGGAAAGGAAAATCATTAATGGAGCAATTTAATCCACAAACTGCCATCTCCTCAAATAATTCTCATGGGTTTGTCAATTTTCTGCTAACCATTGCAATATGCTTTGGTATCCTGACCATTGTGGACTAGACATTTCCAAAGAGGGTCTGACTTGACCTACTTAGACCTTGACATCTGGAAACTGCATTGTTCCCCATCTTCTCTCCACCACCTGTGAAAAAGATCAGAAAGGTTAGTTGGCGGGTCCTAAAGATGAGATGACAGGCCTGTAGATGCACCTGTGGCCTCTGACCTGTGAGCAGGATTCTTACTTGCATGACAAAGTGAAGCAGCAGCCTGGATTTCTAGAAATATAAGCAATTTTCATTTAAATGAATTGTCTCTAGAGACCCTGGGTAGATAGCACAAATGAGATGCTCATAAATTTTCTTAGCAAATCCTTAACCCTAGTTTTTACTGACACCATTATTTTTGTATGAATAAGAAAGAGTAAGTAAAGAGATCTGAGGGTAGAAATTTTTTAAAGAAAGAAAAGCGTTATTTGCTCTGTTTGGCTTCAAGATAAAGCTAATATGTAGCACGCCAAAGGTTAACCAAAATATCTAATCAGGAATCCAAAGAATAAATATGAAAATTAAAATAACACTGAGACACAAAGATCTGAAGGATAATGGGTACTCACAGTTACTATGCAGGTGTTCCACAGACAAAGATGGCTTTCTGGCCCTGCTATCTATCCCTAGAGGCTTCAAGCTTAAGTCTGATACAGAACTACATTATAAACTGTAATGATTTCATTTTCTCTATCCTTTGAGATATTAGAAAGGTCCAAATTATGGTAAGACTGCAAAACTAAAAGTAAAAAAAAATGCACAGAATTGCTTGTGGGTGCCGTTAAAGAAAGTGAACAGACGACTAGAAGAGTGATATCACAATGAGGAACCTCACAAGGAGATTGGCATCATTACACAATGTCAACTATTTAACCAACTGAATTACTTAATTCTGATTTCCTTTACCTATTTATTCCTTAATCCACCATTACTGAAATTAGAAGATCTAAAATCATGCTCCTAATGAGGAAAATCGTATCTCTCAACAACAACAACAACAAAATATACTGGTCTCAACAGAGTCACCAAAATTCCTCACAAAGCGAGTCGCAAAACCTAAGAAGACAATATATGTCATTATGCTTACTTAACACTGCATAGTTTATCATACAAATCAGGACACTATTGAAAGTGAAAGGGGATACTATTAAAAATTACACTAGGAAAGGATGCAGAGCAACAGGAACTCTCATTTACTGCTGATAGAAATGCAAAATGTTAATAACCACTTCGGATAGTTTGGCAGTTTCTTACCAAGTTAGACATATATCCAACCATACAACCAACTCAGCAGTCATGTTTCTAGTTATTTTCCCAAGTGAAATGAAAACATGTTCATGCAAAAATCTGTATGTAAATTTTTACAGCAGCTTTATTCATAATCACAAAAAACTGGAAGCAACCAAGATACTGTTCAACAGGGTAATGGACAAACAAACTGTCAGACATCCATACAATGTAATACTATTCAGCGATAAAAAGGAACAAGCTAGTGATTCAGACAAAATGTATATAACTTAAAAGCATCTTTCTAAGTGAAAAAAGCCAGACCCGAAAGGTTACATATTATGCAATTCTCTTCATATGACATTCTACAAAAGGTGAAGCTAAAAGTACAGAAAAACAGATAAGTGGTTGTGAGGGATTGGGGGAGTGGACAGCAGTTTACTAAAGGGGACACATGGGAATTTTTAGGGTGGAGGAAATATTCTGGAGAGGTGGATACCTGATACTATGTATCGGGTAAAGCACAAAGAACCTTACAACACAAAAAGTGAACTTTAATATATGCATGTTAAAAAAAAAATCAACCAAGAGGTTGGGGACCTCAAGATGGAATGTAGACATAATCTCGCTGAAAAGAGTACAAGGAAAAAAAAAAAAGAAAGGAACTGACTTAAAATTACTTTGGAAAATCATATTTTGATTGGAAACAGTAAGGGTAGAAGAAAAAGGAACTATATGTGAACAGTTCTCTAGTTGGCGGGTTGTTTCTTACAGTGGGAGAAGTTAACCTTTCTGAAACTGCTTTACCTGTATGCCACAGTTGAATAAGGAGATGGATGATAGACGGTGGAAGCCAGGCTAAAAAGTTCAGATAAACAAAAGGGGAAAGCTAAAACAATTCTATGGTATGGGATTAGTTAGCATTATCAGTATGAACTGATGTTTAGCTTAATATACATACAGATGAAAAGATACAGAAATAACTATAGATGTTATATATAAATATATATATATATGAGAATTAGTATATATACATGTATTTCCTTGCTCTGTCTATTGAGAGGGGCTAGAAACAATGACATTCCAATAGCAATGAGCATATTCATTGCCCAGATATTGGTTTATAAATACCACTAAACATGGAACCAGGGCTTCTTAGAGAAATGGTTGATTCTACAACAAGGGTAGGGAAAACACAAGATGAGCCCACAGCATCCTGCAGTGCCAAAAAAGGAAAGAAGTTTTCAAAAAACCCAAAAGGATGGGGACTTAAGAGCCAACCTGAAAGAGCTTCCATCTGCCAAAGTCGGAACCACCCGAACAGCAAAGTAACATAGTAAGGAATTATAACTCTAAGTACAAAATAAATATGCACAAGTCCATATTGATATAAATAAATGATTGAAGAAATAAATGAGGGAGAAAAGACAGATCTTCCTTACAAAATTTCAAATAATTTATACAGATACTCTAAAAGTTTAATCTACCCCTCCTTTGATCATGGGCTGGACTTAGTGACTTATAAAGAACAGAGCATTGGGGGTAGAGGCAACCTTATAGTGAAGAAGCCTAGCAAACCCTGCCTTGGCCAGATGACTCAAGGTTAACATCAACAATAGTAAGTCATATTGATAGAATGTACCCCTAATATTATGTGATGAGAAGGGCAATTTATTTCTGTGGTATCATTCCCCCAAAAAACATAAACTCAGTCTACATGAGGAAAACATCAAGCAAACCCAAACTGAGACATGATAATAAACAAAATAGCTGACAATACTCCTCAAATCTGTTAAAATTATGAAAGATAAAGACTGATAAACTGTCAAAGAACAGAGGAGACAAAGAGACATGATATCTAAATGCAATGTGGTAGCCTGGATTGAATCACAGAACAAAAAAAAAGACATTAGTGGAAAAGCTAGCAGAATCTGAATAAAGTCTAGAGTTTAGTTAATAGTAATGTACTGCTACTGATTTCTTAGTTTTGACAAATGTACCATGGTTGTATTACATGTTAACAATAGGGAAAATGAGATGAGGGATAAAAAACTCTGTAACATATTTGCAACTTTTCTGTAAATCTAAAATTATTCCAAAATAAATAGTGTAATTAAAAAGTATGCAAGGAAAAAAATGGGACATTATGCTCATCTCATGTATGAACCAAGTCTACCTTCACTTTTAACATCCTTTGTTGAAAATCTAGAGCATAACAGTTGAGTTTGTACTATCTGGTGATAAATAGAAAATCTAACTGAACTCCATCACTGCTAAAAAAAATTTTTTTAGACTTGCTTTTATAATTTCTAGCTATAAATACATATTTTTAAAATGCTTTAAAAAAGGCTCCTTGAACTGATTTGGGGGGGTGGGGGTTGGGGATACAGAAGAAAAGATAATTTGTAATGAAATTTAGAACTTCCTTTCTGTTCAGGTTTTATATTTAGGGCTTAAGTATTTTATTCTTGCAGAAGAGATAAGAACAACATGGCAACTGGAAAAGAAATCCCATTACTCACAAGATCACTGGTGAACTGGGGAGTCCACAACACTACTGTATCTCAAGAGAGATAAGAAACAAACAAATTGGTAGAGTTTAAAAAGATCACTTACAAGGATAAATGGGAGTAAAAGAAGATACTGAAAACTGACAAGCCATCTTCTCTCCTCCACTGGTAGCAAACAGGCTGCATGTTTTGATTAACTTTTTGTATTAAAGCAACTCTGTCTGCTGAAGTAAGACTAACATTCTCCTTAGAGAGCTCTTGCTGCCAGAAATACCTTCTATTTTGGGGGTGGGTGGGTGGGAATAAATTAGAGAGAGTATAGAAATCATTTGCAAGCAAACATTTTTCTTCATGCTCTTCTCCCTTCAATAGCTGTATGAAGAGGGCAGGTGTTTAAGGGAGTTACAGGTATTTCTAAGTACACTAAAATGGCATAAACCCATATATTTCATGGGGGGGGGAGGTGTATGCTGCTGCTGCTGCTAAGTTGCTTCAGTCGTGTCCGACTCTGTACGACCCCATAGACGGCAGCCCACCAGGCTCCCCCGTCCCTGGGATTCTCCAGGCAAGAACACTGGAGTGGGTTGCCATTTCCTTCTCCAATGCATCAAAGTGAAAAGTGAAAGTGAAGTCGCTCAGTCGTGTCCAACTCTTAGCGACCCCATGGACTGCAGCCTATCAGGCTCCCCCGTCCATGGGATTTTCCAGAAAAGAGTACTGGAGTGGATTGCCATTGCCTTCTCCAGGGAGGTGCATAACAAACTAGAATTATAGACAAAATTACTTTCCAGTATGTCCAATATACCAATGTGCATTATAACTGAACCTAATATAATAATAACACAATAAATATTACCCTTAATTTTCCCATAGAATCCATTTTATTTATTCATTTAGTCAATAAATATTTACGTTCCTTATGTGCTAGGCACATTTTTTTTTTTAACAGCTTTGTTTGTTTGGGGAGAGAAAAGATACATGCTCGTTATTTTAAAATTCAAACAAGTACAAAAACAACAGGCAGTAAAAACCATTCTACAACCTAACACACCTAGAATTTAACATTTGGTGAAAAAGAATCTAGACATTCCTCTTTTGTCAGGCACATTAATAATTTATTAAAAGCAATTTAGCCACTTTTCAAGTAAGTTTCTTTAAAAAAAAGGATAACTCAGCTAAAGAGTTTGAATTTTTAAATCAATATTAACCCTAGACTCTACCCTTATTAAAAATAATCTGAAAATTCAGCCCAATGATTTTCCTTCACCTGAAATGTATCTAATAGAACTTTTCTGACTATTTCTACTTAACCTATAGTACATAAATGGTCACTTACTACCTGCAGCAGTAAAAAGTAACAGTAAACAACAAAACAAAACCAAAAAAAAAAAACCCAGTAAAATACTTAAGTGCTAAAAATCACATTTAAAGGCAGGGATAGAGGGGTGAAGACAGGGAACTACACAAGTCGTTGCGTATTTCTCTTGAATTTTACTTCCATGTTCATCTTGAAAATTCTCAACAGAAAAAAGTTCAGGCATTTTCTTACTAAACACAATTTTAAATTAACTTGGGCCTGATTAACTCTTGAGAAACCTGTATGCAGGTCAGGAAGCAACAGTTAGAACTGGACATGGAACAACAGACTGGTTCCAAATAGGAAAAGGAGTACGTCACTAAATGTATATTGTCACCCTGCTTATTTAACTTATGTGCAGAGTACATCATGAGAAACGCTGGGCTGGAAGAAACACAAGCTGGAATCAAGATTGCCAGGAGAAATATCAATAACCTCAGATATGCGGATGACACCACCCTTATGGCAGAAAGTGAAGAAGAACTAAAGAGCCTCTTGATGAAGGTGAAAGAGGAGGGTGAAATAGTTGGCTTAAAGCTCAACGTTCAGAAAACTAAGATCATGGCATCTGGTCCCATCACTTCATGGGAAATAGATGGGGAAACAGTGGAAACAGTGTCAGACTTTATTCTTTTGGGCTCCAAAATCACTGCTGATGGTGATTGCAGCCATGAAATTAAAAGACGCTTACTCCTTGGAAGGAAGGTTATGGCCAACCTAGATAGCATATTTAAAAGCAGAGACATTACTTTGCCAACAAAAGTCCGTCTAGTCAAGGCTATGGTTTTTCCAGTGGTCATGTATGGATGTGAGAGTTGGACGGTGAAGAAAGCTGAGCGCCGAAGAACTGATGCTTTTGAACTGTGGTGTTGGAGAAGACTCTTGAGAGTCCCTTGGACTGCAAGGAGATCCAATCAATCCATGCTAAAAGAGATCAATCCTGGGTGTTCATTGGAAGGTCTGATGTTGAAGCTGAAACTCCAATACTTTGGCCACCTCATGCGAAGGGTTGACTCATTGGAAAAGACCCTAATGCTGGGTAGGATTGGGGGCGGGAGGAGAAGGGGACAACAGAGGATGGGATGGTTGGATGGCATCACCGACTCGATGGACATAGGTTTGGGTAGACTCCGGGAGTTGGTGATGGACAGAGAGGCCTGGAGTGCTGCAATTCATGGGGTCGCGAAGAGTCGGACATGACTGAGCGACTGAACTGAACTGATTAACTAGGTTAAATGTGAGAGTGAAAAATAACCATATCTAAAGCTTTCACAGCATCTGAATTTTTAATACAGTGCAAACAAAACATATTCTCTTCTAAGTGATCAGTTATCCCTGTTCCCACCCACCTTTCCTTTCAGTCTCACTTACATTGATATCAATAGATGACTTGATGGATCCCCCTGACTTCCATCCTGGCCTCCCTTCACTTTCTCCTCACCTCAGTCTACTGTCAGAAATTATAGGTATACTCTGGAATTGATTTCAAAGCTTGGCGTTCCTCTTCTTGAAGCTTAGCCTTTGTTTTGGCTCTTCTCTTGCTGTCCCGTAACTCAATACCCTGTCTTTATGTCCAACTGGGGACTGCCCATGTCTCTACCTACTCTTCTTCTCAATATCATTTCTGATACTGCTGAGGCTATTGATTTAAAAAAAAAAAAAACAAAAGACAACATTTGGCTTTACTGTTTTTCCTCTATTGTTTATCTATTTTCTATAGCTCTGATTTCTGCTCTTTATTTTTACATTCCTTCTACTTACTTTGGGGTTACTTTGCTCTTCTTTTCTAACAGACTTCTTCAGGTAGAAGATTAGACCATTGTTTTAAAGTAAGCACGTTTATTTTAGCTGTTTCAACATTCTTGTCTGTTAGTTCCATCATTTCTGCCTTTATTCGGTCTGTTCATTTGGTTGTAAGTTACATTCTCTCAATTTTTGACATGTCTATAATGTTTTTACTGTATGCTAAATATTGCTGATTTATATTCTTGAGTGTTAGATTCTGTTAAAAGAGGATTGGACTTTGTTCTAATGGGCAGTTAAATTACATCTAAACCAATTTGATCCACATGGGGCTTATGTTCAGGGTGGGTGTAGAATAGTCTTCATTCTAGAATTTAGTCCTACTACAAAGTAGGTGACCCTTCTGAAGTCTTCCCTGAATTTCTCATGTATTCAGAGAGGTCTTTTTACTCTGGTGATGAGAACCCAAATGACTTCTGATTCTGTACGAGCACTGGGAATTGTTCAGTTTACAGCTCTTAATAACTTCTTTCCTAGAAGCGGTTCCTTCCCAACATCATAGCATTTCACCATAGCCAATGTGCAGAAGTGTGGGACTCCTATACGGATTTCTAGCGCTCTTTACCTATATAACTCCTTCCTCTATGGTATATTACCCTTAAATTCTAGCCACCATGGTTTCCCCAAACTCTGAAGTTTGTGTCCCACACCACTCAGCAATACCATAAGGTTCTATTTGGGATTTCCCTCCTGTACCACAATCTGGAAACTGCCTCTAGGCAGAGAGCCACAGCAATTTTAGAGATCATCTCTTCTGATTCCTTTAGGAATCAGACTGTTAGACTGCCAGCTGTCCAGTATGTGAGGACAATTGTTTCAAGTATCTGTCCAGTTTTCCAGTTGTTTATATAGACGCAGCAATTCTAGATCCTGTACTCTCATGGTGAGAAACAAAAGTCCTTTCTCACAGTATTTGACTGTATATCAAACACTATGTATAAAACAACTGTAGAGACTACGTTAACAAAAATGAATGCAGTGAGCCTATTACTTCAAAAGATAAAAATACCAGCATTTTTTGCCAACAATAAAATTAGAACGTTCAGGCAAAAATTAGAATTGCAGAAAACGTATCATCCACCATAACCTCGACAACTTTCCAATACTTACTCCTTACTACTTTTCAGATAAGATCAGCGGTGATACTAACACATGTGTAGAGTTTTTATATCGTATACTAACGCTTTGCACACCTCAGTGAACCAATATTTCCAAATGACCAATGCATGGTAAAAGTTATGGGTGAGTAAAATATTCATTCAAAATAAAAGACAGAACAATAGATTTTAATGTAATAATATACAAAAGTCCATTGAAATGATTTCAGATTCCACACTTCAACTAATCTTTAAGAAACTACTACCTGTCAAGTTCTGCCATAAGATCGAAGAAGAATACTCAACTACCTGAAAAAATTATTAAATTACTCCTTCTTTTTCCAGCTGCTGCTGCTGCTGCTAAGTCACTTCAGTTGTGTCCGACTCTGTGCGACCCCATAGACCAGGCTCCCCCGACCCTGGGATTCTCTAGGCAAGAACACTGGAATGGGTTGCCATTTCCTTCTCCAATGCATGAAAGTGAAAAGTGAAAGTGAAGTCTCTCAGTCGTGTCTGACTCTTAGCGACCCCATGGACTTCAGCCTACCAGACTCCTCCATCCATGGGATTTTCCAGGCAAGAGTACTGGAGTGGGTTGCCAGTGCCTTCTCCCACATGAGCAGGGATCTCTAGAATTTAACTTTACCTCTTTTCTTTGCTCCCATAGCTCTATACCTTTCAAAATAAGATTTTTAGAATTTATCCAATTTCTGCATAACATCTATAGCCTGCCACTACTCACTGCATGCTACTCAGGCCTTTTAATCCACTTGCTGCTGTTGTTTAGTCGTTATGTCTCACTCTTTGCAACCCCTGGACTTTAGCCCACCAAGCTCCTCTGTCCATGGGATTTCCCAGGCGAAAATACTGCAGTGGGTTGCCATTTCCTTCTCCAGGGGATCTTCCCGACCCAGGGATCAAATCTGTGTCTCGTGCTTGGCAGGTGGGGTTCTTTACCACTAAGCTGCTACCAAATAACAATAGCCAACACTTGTTAACTAGCTGCCAAACAGTATTCTAAGCATTTTATATAGTGCTTAGAACTCATTTAATTCTCAAGAGAACATAATAAGGTATTGTCACTAAAGTTATACAGCTTATAACTGATAAAGTAAGAATTCAAATCCAAGCAGTTTGGTTTCCAAGTCTTTACCCTTTGCCTTATCCACCGCACATTTTTCCCTCAGGAAACTTAGCCCATTTTCATGGTTGTTACTATCATCTTAAGATTGAAAATATCTAAATCTTTATCTCTAGGTCTAATCTGTTTAACTGCTTGCTGAACTTCAACCTGGATATTCAGCATATCTAAAACCAATGTATCTTTCTTGTTCACTCCCTGAACTCCTTTTCCAAACATTGCTCTTTCACTGGTACCATCCTTTCCACCTTTGGTCAATCCAGGCAATTATGATTTTCTTTTCCTCTAAATTTCAGAAACATCTATGTCAGTAATTCCCAAACAATGATTCATAACCAAAAGTCTACTGTGGTGCATAAAAAAACAGTAATATAATGTGCTGTTCTATTTTAAAATCTGTCCTTAATTCTAAGATAATTCCTATATTTTATTGTTAGAATCTTTTTTCTTTTGTGAAATTGTGATAATAGACAATATTTTCAAAATTTTTTTTCGTGAATTGAAAAGTTGACAATACTAGAATGATTCCCAAGTTATTTGGTTGATTTGTTTTAAAAATGTACTGATCTAGGAGATTTGAAAATCTGCAAACTACTCATCTATACTAACATTATCAGTTTACCAGGATCTGCTTTTGACTGTCCCCTTGCTTCTCTAATATCATCATGTATATCAAGTCAGGAATTTTTCTCAAAGACAGGCCCAAACAAAAGTAAAAAAAGTTAGTAACTTTTGTGGCAGTATCAAAGAATTAGAAATGTACTGAAATCATCCAAATTCCAATTCTATGTTATGATATAAATCCTCACAAAAGTAGACTTAATAGCAAGTTTTTTCACTATGGTCCAATGTGCAAAGTCACTTCAGTCATGTCCAACTCTTTGCGACCCTATGGACTGTAGCCTGCCAGGCTCCTCTGTCTATGGGATTTTCCAGGCAATACTGGAGTGGGTTGCCACTTCCTTCTCCAGGGGATCTCCCCGACACAGGGATCGAACCTGCGTCTCCTGTGGCTCCTGCACTGCAGGTGAATTCCTTACCACTGAGCCACTGGGGAAGCCCAATTGCGAAAACAGGCATTATCAGTTGGTTTTTCAAAATGTTCAAAAAAGATACTGTTGTCTTCCTGCCTTTAGTCTCAGTTAACTATTCTTAAACTCATTCCCTTCTGACATACTAGACATCCCCACCTATCTATTGCAATAAGGAATTATGTTCTGTCCTTAATTCTTAAGCTTTTCTAACAGCTTTGCATGGAATTCTTTTTACAGTCAGTCTTAATCATGGTAAAACCACCTTTTACCAAGCACTTTCTTTTTACAATCTGTCTTAATCAGGGTAAAATCACCTTTACCAAGTACTTTCTGATATATAATCTTACTTAATTCACAGATACCTAAATGGATTTCCATCAATTTTTACTTTTACCACCAGGCTGAAAGCAAGTAGCATGTTTTGAAGGACAACATATCATTGAGAAGGAATATGAAATATCTGCTCTAAAACCCTTTTCATAATTAAGAATAATGTAGCTTAAACTCACACAGTTAGTAAGTAAATGTACACAGTTGAGACCAGAAAGCTAAGCCTTCTAGGTATCTAAGGAATTGCAGGAAGAAGGTGTAATTCACAGGAAAAGAACCCACAGTCATATAGAACCAAGTCAGAAATTACTATATTCCTAGAATTAAGCAAAACAGTGGGTTAGGATAAGGTCAGAATATACATAATACAACAGCTTCACTAATGGCCAAAGGGAGCACAATTGCTTTGGGGTCACAATGACCAAAAGTCATGCTGATGTGCAAGCTTCCTGGGGCAATTTGAGAGAAAGAAACCCAAGAAGCCAGTGAGGACGAAGAAGAAAAATAATCTACCCTACAACTTAGCCACTAAGAAAGGTGCAGTGCAGTCAAATGATTAGAGTTTTGATCCATCAATAGATAAATGAATAAACAAAATTTGGTATATCCATACTATAGAATAATACTCAGTTATAAAAAAACTGAAATTCTGATAAATGCTACAACATGGATGAACCTTGACAACTGCTCAGTGAAGAAAGCCAGACAGAAAAAGACAAATATTGTGTAATTCCACTTATATGAGGTACTCAGAATGGGCAAATTCATAGAGACAGAAAGGAGAGTAGAGTTTACCAGGCATGAGGAGAATGGGAGTGAGGAGTTATTGTTTAATAAGTACAGAGTTTCTGTTGGAATTATGAAAAAATCCTAGAAGTGGACAGTGGTGATGACTCTATACCAATGTGATTATACTTAGCATCAGTGAAGTATATACATTAAAATGGTTAAAACGGTAAATTTTATGTTATGTATATTTTACCACAATGGAAAAAAATGGAAGAAAAAATTAGAATTTTGGAGGTATGAGGAATTTTTGGTTTTCTAGGCTACTTACCAACTTATCAACTTGTTAGTTTAGAGTTATTTCCCCTAAAAACATTTCTTGAAAAAAATAGTAAACTCAAACATTTTTATCAACAGGTACATATTTTGACAAACATATAGGAATTACAGGCAGCTCCAGACAACAGTCCTGGCAGTATAACCAATCCTGACTGTTCTTATTCAATGGTTATTTAATCATCCTAAACTTATTTCTACAAGACATCCATTTTCACTTTTTTAAAAATCTCATTTACCAGGGGAGAGACCAAGAACTCCCTTGATCAGGATGCCACAGGGATGGAAGACCTCCGAGACTATATAACTGAATCAGCTCAGCAGACCACTGATTTTAGCCTCTCTTGCTCTTAACCTAATAGTGTCCTTCTTCACTGTGCCTGGGATCACATCTCAAAAGCCTAAAGAAGCCAGAAGCCAGGCAAGAAATGTAAATTAATGAAGCATGGGCATGAATTTGGGGAGAAGCAGGAAGATGAAGAAAGCTACAGCAGCCTGGAGTGTTTCTGTCACACCGACAGAGCACGGTCAATTGCTGCCAAGTGGTAATGCTAGCCCACTTTTCCCATACTTTCTGAATTTTTAAAAGAGGCTGCAAGTTCAGATTTTTGAACTTACTCTAAAAGCTAAGCAAAACAGATCTGAGGACCCCAAGTAGCCTACAGACCCCAAGTCTGTGCTTTTTGCTCCATGCATATCCTTCTCCAAACCATGAAGGAAAATGGCAGCAAAAAATACTTTCTAGTTACACTGTATCTCATTTTGCATAAGGACTTCAATTCCCTGAGAGCAAGGCAGCAAGCAACATTCAAGGAACATAAAGAAACCAAAGGAGTGAACCAAAAAGAAAATTTACATACTTAATATATGAAGAGTAAAAACCTGGCACTTCAAATAATCATCCAACTTTCACAATGTCAGGAACTGAGATGAGGGCTATGCTAAGTGGAGAACACTGAAAGAAAATACTAAGCAGCTAGAATAAAATTTTTAAAACTCTCTCAGTTCAGTTCAGTCGCCCAGTCATGTCCAACTCTTTGTGACCCCATGAACCACAGCACGCCAGGCCTCCCTGTCCATCACCAATTCCCGGGGTCCACCCAAACCCATATCCATCAAGTTGGTGATACCATCCAGCCATCTCCTCCTCTGTCATCCCCTTCTCCTCCTGCCCTCAATCTTTCCCAGCATCAAGGTCTTTTCCAATGAGTCAGCTTTTCGCATCAGGTGGCCAAAGTATTGGAGTTTCAGCTTCAACATCAGTCCTTCCAATGAACACCCAGGATTGATCTCCGTTAGAATGGACTGGTTGGATTTCCTTGCAGTCCAAGGGACTCTCAAGGGTCTTCTCCAACACCACAGTTCAAAAGCATCAATTCTTCGGCGCTCAGCTTTCTTTAGAGTCCAACTCTCACATCCATACATGACCACTGGAAAAACCACAGCCTTGATTAGATGGACCTTTGTTGGCAAAGTAATGTCTCTGCTTTTTAATTCGTGGTCTAGGTTGGTCATAACTTTCCTTCCAAGGAGTAAGCGTCTTTTAATTTCATGGCTGCAATCAACATCTGCAGTGATTTTGGAGCTCAAAAAAATAAAGTCTGACACTGTTTCCACTGTTTCCCCATCTATCTGCTATGAAGTGATGGGACCAGATGCCATGATCGTAGTTTTCTGAATGTTGAGCTTTAAGCCAACTTTTTCACTCTTTCACTTTCATCAAGAGGCTCTTCAGTTCTTCTTCACTTTCTGCCATAAGGGTGGTGTCATCCGCATATCTGAGGTTATTGATATTTCTCCCGGCAATCTTGATTCCAGCTTGTGCTTCTTCCAGCCCAGCGTTTCTCACGATGTACTCTGCATATAAGTTAAATAAGCAGGGTGACAATATACAGCCTTGACGTACTCCTTTTCCTATTTGGAACCAGTCTGTTGTTCCATGTCCAGTTCTAACTGTTGCTTCCTGACCTGCATACAGGTTTCTCAAGAGGCAGGTCAGATGGTCTGGTATTCCCATCTCTTGAAGAATTTTCCACAGTTTATTGTGATCCACACAGTCAAAGGCTTTGGCATAGTCATTAAAACAGAAATAGATGTTTTTCTGGTACTCTTGCTTTTTCGATGATCCAGCAGATGTTGGCAATTTGATCTCTGGTTCCTCTGCCTTTTCGAAAACCAACTTGAACATCTGGAAGTTCACGGTTCATGTATTGCTGAAGCCTGGCTTGGAGAATTTTAAGCACTACTTTACTAGCGTGTGAGATGAGTGCAATTGTGCCGTAGTTTGAGCATTCTTTGGCATTGCCTTTCTTTGGGATTGGAATGAAAACTGACCTTTTCCAGTCCTGTGGCCACTGCTGAGTTTTCCAAATTTGCTGGCATATTGAGTGCAGCACTTTCACAGCATCATCTTTCAGGATTTGAAATAGCTCAACTGGAATCCCATCACCTCCACTAGCTTTGTTCGCAGTGATGCTTCCTAAGGCCCATTTGACTTCACATTCCAGGATGTCTGGCTCTAGGTGAGTGATCACACCACTGCGATTATCTGGGTCATGAAGATCTTTTTTGTACAGTTCTTCTGTCCACTATAAATTACACAATAGGGAATATGATCCCAGTGATTTACAATAAACCTGTCCCTCCTATGGCACAACATGAAATATCTGCTGTATCATTTTTGATCCCACTATCTTGAATTCTATCTGATTTTTACAACTGTGGTTGATATGACAAATACAGAACTGCAAGTGTATGTGCAACTTCCCAGATTTCAAGTGAAAAATTATATTTTGTGAATTTTTTTTGAAATTCTTGAGAAATACTTGAAAAAGATAAGGAAGGGAGAAATGCAACTGGAAAAGGGGAAAATACTTTGGAAAAAAAGCTGCTTTCTTGCAGTTTGACAGATACAGGAGCCAAGAAGAGTGGAGAAATAAAAGCAAATTTCTTTTTTGTTTGTTTTTGTTTTTATTTTTTTATTAACTTATTTATTTCAATTGGAGGCTAATTACTTTACAAATAAGACTAGCTACTACCCTCCAGAGGTAATCCCTTCTCTAGCCAAGAAGAGTCAGAATTCTTCCTTAAACTTTATCCAGTTAATTTATCCACAAATAGTACCATTTCCTTCTACTAAAAACAAAATATATAGTAGGATCCAGTAGCATTACATGCTTCTATGCTAGGTACCATGCTAAGCATATTGCATGTATCATTTAATCGTCACAATAATATGAAATAGGTTCCTTTTTTTCATCTCTGATCAAAGTAAACACAGTCCCTACCATCATGAGGCTTCTTTTCTAGTGGGAGAGACAGACATTAAACAATGCCAACAAGGAATGTACAACTGCATTTATCACCAGAGTTAAAAGGAGTTGGGTAAGGCACTACTAATTCATGGAAAAGGCAAATCTAATCTTATCCAAGAAGGCATCTCTGTGGAAGTTAATGTACTATAGAGATCAAAGGCTAAACATGTTTCAACTAGGCAAGGTCTCCTGGCAGGGTTAAGAGCATGAGAAAAGGCCCTGTGACGGAAGGAAACACAATGAGTTTGAGGTAGAGTACAAAGGCCAATGTAGCCAAAGCAAAAAAAGAACAAAGGAAAGCATGCTGTGTGGTTAGGGCAGAAGAAAGAGGCCATCCAGGGCCCTGCTACTTACAAGTCTCCATCTTCAGAGGAACAAAAACCACTAAAGTTATTAGAAAAAGAGGCAGAGAGCATGATTCGATTTGTGGGTATCTTTATGCATTTTTAAATTAAAGAAAAAAATATCTACAGAAAAGAAAAATATCTACTCTCTTAGCAACTTTCAAATACACAATACAGCATTGTTAACTCATCATGCTATATGTTAATCCTTGGGACTTATTTATCTTATAACCAGAAGTCTGTACCTTTTGATCACCTTCAAGTATTTTGCCAACCTTCCACCTCTCATAAGCTACAAGGCGGCTTCCCTTGTAGCTCAGTTGGTAAAGAATCTGCCTGCAATGCAGGAGACCCGGGTTCGATTCCTGGGTTGGGAAGATCCCCTGGAGAAGGAAATGGCAACCCACTCCAGTATTCTTGCCTGGAGAATCCCACGGACAGAGGAACCTGGAGGGCTATAGTCCATGGGGTCCCAAAAATTGGACATGACTTAGTGACTAAACTACTACCACCCCTCACAACCACCAATCTATTCTCGGTAATCTGTAAGTCCTTCTTCTTCTTCTTTTATATTCCACATACAAGTGATATTACACATTTGTCTCTCACTGTCTCAGAACATACAGTATGTGCCTTTCTCTGACTTATTTCACTTAGCAAATGCCCTCAAGATTCAAACACGTTTTCACAAAGGCAAGACTTCCTTCTTCTTTATGGCTGAATATTTCACTGTCTGTGTGTATGTGTACCAGACTTTCTTGATCCATTCATCTGCTGATGAACACAGCCATATCTTGGCTATTGTAAAGATAGCTGCAATGAACAAGGGGCTGCAGATTTTTTTTTTGACATACTGATTTTATTCCCTTTAGAGAAATACTTGGAAGTGAAATTGCTGGGTAATATGGTATTCTATTCTCAATTTTTTGAGTACTCTCCATACTCTTTTCCATAGTGGCTGCACCAGTTTACATCCCCACCAACAGTGCAAAAGTCTCACCAACATTCTCACCAACATGTATTTCTTATCTTTTTGATACAAGACATTCTAATAGGTATGAGATGATATTTTATTGTTATTTTGACTTGCTTTTCTCTGATGGTTAGTAATGGTAAACACTTTTTCATGTACCTGTTGGCCACTGGCATATCTTCTTTGGAAACATCTATCAGACCCTTTGCCTACTTTTTAATTGGATTTTTTTCCCATTGAGTTATATGAGTTCTAAACATATTTTAGATATTAATTCCTTATCAAATATATATTTTGCAAATATTTTCTTGATTTAGTAGGTTGCCTTTTCATTTTGTTGATGATTTCCTTTGCTGTACAGAAGCTTTTTAGTTTGATGTAGTCTCACTTGTGTTTTTTTGTTTGTTTGCTTTTTTTTTGCCTGTTTTTGGTGTCAAATAAAAAATAATAATAATCATTGCCAAGACCTATGTCAAGGAATTTATCCCCTGTTTCCTTCTAGGAATTTTATGGTTTCAGATTTTATATTCAAATCTTTAATCCATTCTGAGTTAACATTTTGTGTATGTTAAGATAATGGTCCAGGTTTCATTGTTTTGTATGTAGCCATCCATCTTTCCGAACCTCATTTATTAAAAGAAACTTTAATCCCATTGTATATTCTTGGCATCTTCCCCCATCGTATATTCTTGGGTCCTCTATTATAAATTAATTGACCTTGTATATATGGTTTTATTTCTAGGGTTTCTACTTTGTTGCATTCATTGATGTGCTTGTTTTTAGGTCAGTGCCATAGTGTGTTGATTACTACAGCTTTGTAATTTAGTTTAGAAATCAGGAAGTGATAGCCCCAGACTGGGTATTCTCAAGATTGCTTGACTATGGGGGGGTCTTTTAAGGTTCCACATAAACTTTAGGATTGTTTATTCTATTTCCATGAAAACTGTCATTGGAATTTTAATAGGGGTTGCAATGAATCTTGCATTTCTCTTCTGACTTTACTCATGGACTTTGGTCATGTAGATTTTTTAAAGGCAAATAAACCAACACTTTGAGTTTAGGATTTTGAGTCATAATTTTAGAAAAGCTTTATAACTCTAAAGTTATAATTAAATTCTCCCATCATTTCACATTTTATGTTTAAATCTCTGACCAATCTGGAGTTTATCCAAATATATAATGTCAAGTATTGACCTAACACATTCTCTTTCCAGATGGCTACACAGTTATACTAATACCAGTTATTAGAGTTCATCCTTACTCCCACTCAAATAACACATTGCTTTTACCATATCTTAAGTTACTATATTTTCTAATTTATGCCTGAATTTTCAATTCTGCTCTATTAGTTTGTCAATTCATACACTAGTATTACATTGCTCTAACTGAAACTTCATAGTATGTCTTAATATCTAGAAGGGCTAATCCCCTTTTCATTGCTCTTCTTCTTCAATGTTATTCAGGGTTCAGTATGCACTTTATGACTAGTGTTTCAAGTATTTTCATTGAAACCACTTTAATTTGTAAATTAGCATGGGAGAATTGGCTTCCCTGGCGGCTCAGATGGGAAAGAATCTGCCTGCAATGCAGGGGACCGGGGTTCAATCCCTGGGTCAGGGAGATCCCCTGGAGGAGGAAATGGCAACCAATTCCAGTATTCTTGCTTGGAGAATTCCACTGGCTACAGCCCATGGGGTGGCAAAGAGTCAGATATGACTGAGTGACTAACACACACACGGGAGAATTAATGCTTTATGATGTTGAGATTTCCTATTTGAGAACATGGTATGTTTATGCTGACATCTACTTTTGAGTTTTTCAGGAATATGGGGAGAAGATTGGAAGGAGGCCAGGTGGATAGATTAGACTAATGCAGTTTGTAGTAACTGAAGGATACAGAAGGGATAAACTGGAGAGAGAATAGGGTGGTTAAGAGGGCACAGTAACATTTAATCACCCAGAAAAGCCTGCCAAGAGGGGAAGGAGTGGTAGAAAGAATAAAATCAAGTAAAGAATGTTTTTCAAGGAAAAAAAACCTGTCAACAATTAGGGCAGAAACATTTTAAAATAAATCCATTAGATTTACTGATACAGAAGTCTTTAGTGATTTTACTAAGATCTATTTTGGGGAGACTTATAAGGTTGGAAGCCACAGTGGGACTTCTATTCCATTACGGCCAAATAGAACAATTTTGTCCTAATTTGATCCTAAAAGGGTCTTCCTGAAGTCAAAATGCACTAAATTTGGAATATAACTCTACATAATTATTCCTAAAATGGAGTTCAAACATAGTCTTAGAAAAGGGCTGTGGAATAACTCATGCAAAGAATGCATGGGTCCCGAAAACACTGCCAATAGAAAGAAGGATCAGGAAACAGAGTAGAAAGTAACAGCTGTAGAGCAAAGGGGATGGCAAACATGAAGCAAATTTTCTCCAAAGCAAACTAAGCTATAACTTTACAGAATGATTTGGCTTGCAGTTAGGCCCTGCTAACATTCTAAAGCACAGCTGGAGATTCAGATAAAATAGGTGACTCCTTAAATAAGATGCAATGAACAAGCCCCGGCTGCTCAGAAATGCTTGCTTCTACATCTTTTCAAGATTCCACTCTCTCCCTCCCTCAACTTCACCCCCAAATCCCAACTGTGCTTTCTCTTTTGGTCAGTCCTAACAGAAGCATACAGACTTCCTTGGTAGGAAAGTAAGGATACTGGTAGGAAAGTTAGGGTAAGAATTATTCTTAATTCTTTCCTAATATTCAGACAGTGGAGGAGGGAATGGCAAACAACTTCAGTATTTTTGCCTTGAGAATCCCATGAATATTGTTGTTTTTGTTTAGTCACTCAATCGTGTCCGACTCTGCAACCCCATAGACTGAGCATGCCAGGCTTCCCTGACCTTCACTATCTCCTGGAGTTTGCTCAAACTCATACCCATTGAGTCAAAGATGTCATCCAACTACCTTATCCTGTCACCCCTTCTCCTCCTGCCCTCAATCTTTCCCAGCATCAGGGTCTTTTCCAATGAGTCGGCTCTTTGCATCAGGTGGCCAAAGGATTGGAGCATCAGCTTCAGCATCAGTCCTTCCAATGAATATTCAGGGTTGATTTCCTTTAGGATTGACTGGTTTGATCTCCTTGCAATCCAAGGGGCTCTCAAGAGTCTTTTCCAGCACCACAGTTCGAAAGCATTCAGTCTCTATAGTCCAAATCTCACATCCATACATGACTACTGGAAAAACCATAGGTTTGACTATACAGACCTTTGTCAGCAAAGTGATGTCTCTACTTTTTAATATGTTCTCTAGGTTTATCATAACTTTTCTTCCAGGGAGCAAGTGTCTTTTAATTTCATGGCTGCAGTCACCATCCACAATGATTTTGGAGACCAAGAAAATAAAGCCTGCCACTGTTTCCATTGTTTCACCATCCATTTGCCATGAAATGATGTGACTGGATGCCATGATCTTAGTTTTTTGAATGTTGAGTTTTAAGCCAGCTTTTTCACTCTCCTCTTTCACTTTCATCAAGAAGCTCTTTAGTTCCTCTTTGCTTTCTGCCATTAGAGTGGTATCATCTGCATATCTGAGGTTATTGATATTTCTCCCGGCAATCTTGATTCCAGCTTGTGCTTCACTCAGCATAGTATTTCACATGATGTACTCTGCATATAGGGCTTTCCTTGTGGCTCAGCTGGTAAAGAATCTGCCTGCAATGTGGGAGACCTGGGTTTGATCCCTGGGTTGGGAAGATCCCCTGGAGAAGGGAACAGCTACCCACTCCAGTATTCTGGCCTGGAGAATTCCATGCATTGTATAGTCCATGGGGTCACAAAGAACTGGACACGACTGAGTGACTTTCACTTTCACCCTGCATGTAAGTTAAATAAGCAAGGTGATGATAAACAGCCTGGACGTACTCCTTTCCCAATTTGGAACCAGTCTGTTGTTCCATGTCCAGTTCTAACTGTTGCTTCTTGACCTGCATACAGATTTCTCAGGAGGCAGGTAAGGTGGTCTGGTATTCTCATCTCTTTAAGAATTTTCCACAGTTTGTTGTGATCCACACAGTCAAAGGCTTTAGTGTGGTCAATGAAACAAAAGTAGATGTTTTTCTGGAATTTCCTTGGTTTTTCTATGATCCAGTGGATGTTGGCAATTTGATCTCTGGTTCCTCTGCCTTTTCTAAATCCAATTTGTACATCTGGAAGTTCTCGGTTCATGTACTGTTGAAGCATAGCTTGAAGGATCTTGAGCACTACCTTGCTAGCATGTGAAATGAGCGCAATTGTGCAGCAGTTTGAACCTTCTTTGGCATTCCCCTTCTTTGAGATTGGAATGAAAACTGACCTTTTCCAATTCTGTGGCCACTGCTGAGTTCCAAATTTGCTGGCATAATAAATACAGCACTTTAACAGCATCATCTTTTAGGATTTTAAATAGCTCAGCTGGAATTCCATCACCTCCACTAGCTTTGTTCATAGTAATGCTTCCTACGGCACAAATTTGGACCAAAAATGGAAACAAAAAGATCATAGCACTAACATGCAGGAGTTCCAGATCCCCTCACCATATACCAGCTGCATGATATAGGCACATTAACTGTGTTATACCAAAAAGCACTGATGAGATCTCTTCTAGGTATAAGATCCTTGTTCATTAAAAGAGGATACTCTCAAATAAGGATTATTATTTTCTTTGGATGCTAAAGATACCAAACAGGATCAGTAGATTCAACTAAAATCATTAAGGTAGAAATAGAAAAGAGGGAAAAAAGGGTATCTGAAATTTAAAAAGGCAATTAACAACTCTCTATTGTAACTACATCAAGGAGGCTGATTGTAATTTTCTTTAGACTGTTCTACACTGTATTGCAACCCCACACTCTAGTCCACTCCAATGTTCACCCTAACATGATGGTATTCAAATATATTTGGGTCAGCTAAGTAAATGTAATGCTTCTAAATTATTCTGTGGAACTAATAATAAACTTCTGAATTATTCTGGGAACTAGTGCCTTTGGCTGTTCATCCTGCCATCAGCCTTAAGTGGTAGAATTTAAGAAGGTACTGCATCAGAGAAATGCATTCACTTGGTAAAATCTACTCCCTAATACCAATTTCCTACATAAGGCTGTCTTGAAAGGAACAGGAGCTGTTTCAGTTTAATCTGCGTATCTCTTTTTTGAAACCAGTGGGCAGTAATAAAGGATATTAAAGGATGTGATAGCTATTGTAAGGGGCATAGTTTTTCTTTATAGAATTAGAACTGCTAGTTTTTACCAGGGCAGCAAGGAATAAATCACATATTAGTATATTATGGTGACAGTTTATTCTATTTACTGTTACTGGGGGGAATGCATCCTATCCCTATGGTAAAGTGACAGAATTCCCTCCCAGGCATATGCCTAAACCTCATTTCAAGAAAAAGAATTTGTAAGCACAGGATTCCACCGACTTACAGCAGGCTGAGTGGGGGTACATGAGCCGTGAAATGGGAAACAAACAGGAAAGAAACTGGGCATAGGCATTTGAGGGTAATAAATATAATAGCAATCTAGAAGATGAACGGTTCATGTTGTTTATGATTACAGACTGATTATCCCTCTAAGTGCAAAGGCTATCCAATAAGTCATATCCGGGTTGATTTGTTAGCAAGGTACTTTCACCAGATAATAAATTAGAACGTAATTAAAGTGCATTCTGTCTGTTTATCATGGACTAAGATAGCTCACTATAATTCTCAATTATCTGCATGAAAACACAACATGACAGGCATGGTGAGTAAACCTTTCAGCGAAGGGCAATAAACATCTTAGGAATGTACTAAAATCGCTAGATTCTTCTCTAGTCCTTTAAAAATTTTGTCTCCAATTTTGATAAATTATGTGAATGGAACCAAATTAACTTGCTACTTGCTTTCATACAGTAAGTTATACAGTAAGTTTGGACTCATAAGTCTCCAAACTTCTGAGCTTGCTGGCAATTCACTGAGGGCAGTGACTAAATCATGAAAGAAGTCAAAGAAAATAAGACTGAATATTTACCACAAACCTCTCTGCTAGATAGAAAAACTTAAGCACAGAGGAAACAGAAAAATCACAAAGGAAACAACATATATGAACATCTAAAATTTAAAAATGTGTTTAAAAAAGCATTTACAGCACATAAGAAAATAAATCCACTGTATAAAAACCTCAAAAGTATTAATAAACTCAGACCATAAGAAATAAATGAACAAGACATACAAAGAGAAAATAATAAACAGAAACATAAAAAGTAATTTCAAGTAAATTAAATTTAAATCAGGGTAACATTTTTCTATATATATAATTAATAAAAAGTCTTTTTTAAAAATTATAATGACCAATATTGGCAAAAATACAGCAACACTTATGTTCTCACATTGTTGTTCAGTCATGTCCAACTCTTTGCGACCCCATGGACTGCAGCACGCCATGTTTCCCTGTCCTTCACTATCTCCTGGAGTTTGCTCAAACTCATGTTCATCAAGCCAATGATGCCACCCAACCATCTCATGCTCTGCTGCCCCCTTCTCCTGCTTTCAATCTTTCCCAACATCAGGATCTTTTCCAGTGAGTCAGCTCTCATACATTGTGATTATTTCTTGTAATGAGTTGATCAGAACTCTTTAAAAATACAATTAAGCATTTTGAATTTGGCGGTATAAAAATGTTTATGTTTTAGTTCTGTATTCCCACATCATGGAATCTAATAAAAATACTTATCACAGCTTCATCTATATCAGTAATAAAAATCTGAAACAACAAAAATCTGACAATAAAGATACAATGTAAAATATGGTATAATCATAGATGGACTATTGTGTGGCCATTTTTAAGTGATGATTATGATAAATTAAGTAGAAAACTATATGTAAGGTGATCACATTTAAATTAAACATATGCATATTAAAGACTAGGAAGGAAAACACCGAAGTGATAATCATGTTAAGCTGGTATGATACACTGAATAACTGCCCCTCCCCCTAATACTACCATCCAAAGATGTCCAGGTCCTAATGCCTATAACCTGTGACTGCTATTTTACTTGGCAACAAGAACTCTGCAGATGTGATTAAGTTAAGGATTTTGAGATGAGGAGATTGTCCTGGATTATCTGGATAGGCCCAACATAATCACAAGAATCCTTATAAGAGGCAGTCAGAAGAGTTGACTCTGAAAAGGAGATATCACAACAGAGGCACAGGTTGGAATGATGGACCACGACCACAGCTGAAGAAAATGGGCAGGCTCTAGAAGCTGGAAAAGGTAAGGAGTGGATTCACCCTAGTCTCCAGAAGGAACTCAGTTCTGCTGACACCTTGATTTTATCCCCAGGAGATTCAATTCTGACTTCTGACCTTCAAAAAGTCAGATAATAAACTTGAGTTGTTTTAAGCCACTAAATTTGTGGTAATCTGTTACAACAACAGAAAACTAATAGATGGTAAGGTTGCCCTTTCTAAACCTTCTGCGATGTTTAAATTACTTCTACTGATGCATTCTGATATACAAATTTAGCTAAACTTCTGGTTGCATATCAGTATAGGCACACCTCGGAGATATTGCAGATTCAGTTCCAAACCATCACAATAAAGTGAATGTTGCAACAAAGCAAGTCACACAAATTTCTTGGTTTCTCAGTGCATATAAAAGTTATGTTAAAGTTATGTTTACACTATGCATAGTCTATTAAGTGTGTAACAGCATAAGGTGTAAACAACAATGTACATACCTTAATTAAATAATACTTTATTGCTACAAAATGCTAACTATCACCTGATCCTTTAGCAAGTCATAATCTTTTTGCAATAGCAACATCAGAGCTCACTGATCACAGATCACCATAAAAATAATAATGAGAGAGAGCGGGGCTAAGCTGGCGGAGGAATAGGACGGGGAGACCACTCTCTCCTCCACAAATTTATCGAAAGAACATCTGAATGCTGAGCAAACTTCACACAACAACTTCTGAATGCTGGCAGAGGACATCAGGCATCCAGAAAAACAGCATATTATCTTCAAAAGGAGGTAGGAGAAAATATAAAAGATAAAAAGAGAGACAAAAGAGTTAGGGACGGAGACCCGTCCCAGGGAGGGAGTCGTGAAAGAGGAGAAGTTTCCAAACACCAGGAAACCCTCTCACTGGTGGGTTTGGGGGAAGATTTCGAATCTCAGAGGGCAACATAACCGGGAGAAAAAATAAATAAAACCCACAGATTACGTGCCTAAAGGCAACTCCCAGCAAAGAACCCCAGACGCTCGCATCCACCACCAGCAAGTGGGGGCTGAACGGAGAGGAGCGGGCGGCACTGCTTAGGGTAAGGACTGGGCCCGAACGCCCTGAGGGCAATCTGAGGGAGCTAACGTGAGATAGCAACCTAAACTGTGGGACAGCCAGAGAGAGAGAACTATCCCGCGAAAAGCCCAAATCTAAGGCACTGCCAGCCCGCTCACAGAACAAAGGACTGAGCAATACCAGAGGAGAGCTAGCCGGCTGCAGACCGCCCCATCCCCCTCGGGACACAGCGGGCAGGCGGGACCAGCCAGAGCCGGAAAGGGGCAAACTCTGCCCCAGAGAGGGCACCCCCTACCAAAGTGCAAACAGGCTTCCAGTTTCTGAGCAAAGACTGCCTGAGATCCCGGAGGGTCGACAGCCGCCAGGAGGGTCGCAGCCAGAGACCAGCTCCCCAGAACTAACACAAAGCACACCAGAGCCGGGCGCGCCCGTAAACCGAGGCGGGGACCAGGGAGGTGATAAGCCACACTGCCCCAGCAGGGGAGAGTGCGCTCGCCAAACTCCTGGCTGCCTGAGCTGCTCCGACCGGGAACGGCACAAACCACGGGCCCAACCGAGTCTGCGCCTTTGTGGAGTACCCGGGAACCTGAACCTGAGCGGCTTAGACCTGGGAAGTGCATGCATCTCAGGGCCCACTCCCGGGCCGAATAACCTGAAGCCTGAGCAGGGTAGACTGGGAAAGCACACACGCCGTGAGCGGGGGCGAACCCAGTGCGGCCGAGACACTGCGAGCTCTCCACACACACGCCAGTGATATTGGTTTGCAGTGTTCCTCCCTCCCCACAGCACGACTGAACAAGCGAACCTAAAGAGACCACCTCCGCCCCTTTGTGGCAGGGCAGAAATTAGACACTGAAGTGACCTGCAAACAGAAGCCAAATAAACAGAGGGAAGTGCTTTGGAAGTGACAGGCCAACAGATTAAAATCCCTGTGGTTATCACTGACTGCATTGAAAGGGGCCCATAGATCTTGAAAAGTATAAGCAGGAACAAGGATCTATCTGAAACTGAACAGACCCCACACTGCTCACAACAGCTCCAGAGAAAGTCCTGGATATATTTTTACTATTATCATTTTTTTTTTTCTTTTTAGTTTTTTAAAATTTTTTCTAACATTTTTCTTTAAGTCCTCTATTACACCTTTAATTTTCATTTTTATAACCCACTATTACCTTGCAAAAAAAAAAAAAACCCTATTTTTAAAGCAAACTGCATACATATATCTTATACTTTTTGTGATTTTGTTTTCTTTTTTCTTTTTTTTTATATTGTATTTTTTTAAGAGTCTAACCTCTACTCTAGATTTTTAATCTTTGTTTTACATATTTGATATCAATTTTGTACATTTAAGAACCCAATCTTTAGTACCCATTTTTACTCAGGAGTGGGATTACTGGCTTGATTACTCTCTCCCCCAGGGAACCTCTATCTCCCACCCTCCTACTCCTCTTCTCAACCCAATTCTGTGAATCTCTGAGGGTGTTCTGGGTACCGGAGAACACTTCAGGAACAGAATACTGCCCAGATCTCTCTCTCTCCCCTCTTGATTCCTCCCTTTCTACTCATGCTCACCTCTATTACCTTCCTCCCCCTTCTCTATGTATCTCTGTGAACCTCTCTGAGGGTTCCAGACTATGGAGAACACAGAGGGAAGTGCTTACCGGCTAGACTGCTCTCTCCACATTTGAGTCCCCCTCTTCTCCTCCTGGTCACCTCAACCCCCCCCTCCTCCCTTCACCTCTCCATGTAACTCAGTGAACCTCTCTGGGTATCCCTCACTGTGGAGAATCTTTTCACCATTAACCTAAAAGTTTTATTATCGATGCTGTATGGATGGAGAAGTCTTGAGGCTACTGCAAAAATAAGACTGAAAGCCAGAGGAAATATTAATTAATAAGAGATCATCCAAAAGCCTCCACATATACACTGAAACCAAGCTCCACCCAAGAGTCAATAAGTTCCAGAGCAAGACATACCACCCAAATTCTCCAGCAACGCAGGAACATAGCCCCGAGCATCAATATACAGGCTGCCCAGAGGCATACCAAATCCATAGACATCTCAAAACACAATACTGGACATTCCATTGCACTCTAGAGAGCAGAAATCCAGCTCCACCAACCAGAACACCGACACAAGCTCCCCCAACCAGGAAACCTTGACCAGCCACCCGTCCAACCCCACCCACAGTGAGGAACCTCCACAATAAAGAGGAACTTCATACTACCAGAATACAGAAGGGCCACGCCTAACACAGCAACCTAAACAAGATGAAAAGGCAGAGAAATACTCAGCAAGTAAAGGAAAATGAGAAATGCCCACCAAACCAAACAAAAGAGGAGGAGATAGGGAATCTATCTGAAAAAGAATTTAGAATAATGATAATAAAAATGATCCAAAATCTTGAAAACAAAATGGAGTTACAGATAAATAGCCTGGAGACAAGGATTGAGAAGATGCAAGAAATGTTTATCAAGGACCTAGAAGAAATAAAAAGGAGTCAATATACAATGAATAATGAAATAAAGGAGATAAAAGACACTCTGGAGGGAACCAATAGTAGAATAACGGAGGCAGAAGATAGGATAAGTGAGGTAGAAGATAGAATGGTGGAAATAAACGAAGCAGAGAGGAAAAAAGAAAAAAGAATCAAAAGAAATGAGGAAAACCTCAGGGACCTCTGGGACAATATGAAACGCCCCAACATTTGAATCATAGGAGTCCCAGAAGAAGAAGATAAAAGGAAAGGCCGTGAAAAAATACTCAAGGAGATAATAGTTGAAAATTTCCCTAAAATGGGGAAGGAAATAGTCACAGAAGTCCAAGAAACCCAGAGAGTCCCAAACAGGATAAACCCAAGGTGAAAAACCCCAAGACATATTAATCAAATTAACAAAGATCAAACACAAAGAACAAATATTAAAAGCAGCAAGGGAAAAACAACAAATAACACACAAGGGGATCCCCATAAGGCTAACAGCTGATCTTTCAATAGAAACTCTTCAGGCTAGAAGGGAATGGCAGGACGTACTTAAAGTAATGAAAGAGAATAATCTACAACCCAGATTACTGTACCCAGCAAGGATCTCATTCAGATATGAAGGAGAATTCAAAAGCTTTACAGACAAGCAAGAGCTGAGGGAATTCAGCACCACCAAACCAGCTCTCCAACAAATGCTAAAGGATCTTCTCTAAACAGGAAACACAAAAAGGATGTTTAAACACAAACTCAAAACAACAAAGTAAATGGCAACGAGACCATACTTATCAATAATTACCTTAAATGTAAATGGGTTGAATGCCCCAACCAAAAGACAAAGACTGGCTGAATGGATACAAAAACAAGACCCCTATATATGCTGTCTACAAGAGACCCACCTCAAAACTAGGGACACATACAGACTGAAAGTGAAGGGATGGAAAAACATATTTCATGCAAATGGAGACCAAAAGAAAGCAGGAGTCGCAATACTCATTTCAGATAAAATAGACTTTAAAATAAAGGATGTGAAAAGGGACAAAGAAGGACACTACATAATGATCAAAGGATCAATCCAAGAAGATAAAACAATTATAAATATATATGCACCCAACATAGGAGCACCACGATATATAAGGCAAATACTAACAAGTATGAAAGGGGAAATTAACAATAACACAATAGTGGGAGACTTTAATACTCCACTCACACATATGGATAGATCAACTAAACAGAAAATTAACAAGGAAACACAAACTTTAAATGATACAATAGACAAGTTAGATTTAATTGATATTTACAGGACTTTCCACCCCAAAACAATCAATTTCACCTTTTTCTCAAGTGCACATGGAACTTTCTCCAGGATAGATCACATCCTGGGCCATAAATCTAGCCTTGGTAAATTCAAATAAATTGAAATCATCCCAGTCATCTTCTCTGACCACAATGCAGTAAGATTAGACCTCAATCACAGGAAAAAAACTATTAAAAATTCCAACATATGGAGGCTAAACAACACGCTTCTGAATAACCAACAAATCACAGAAGAAATGAAAAAAAAATCAAAATATGCATAGAAACGAATGAAAATGAAAACACAACAACCCAAAACCTAGGGACACTGTAAAAGCAATGCTAAGGGGAAGGTTCAGAGCAATACAGGCGTACCTCAAGAAACAAGAAAAAAATCAAACAAATAAGCTAACTCTACACCTAAAGCAACTAGAGAAGGAAGAAATGAAGAACCCCAGGGTTAGCAGAAGGAAAGAAATCTTAAAAATTAGGGCAGAAATAAATGCTAAAGAAACAAAAGAGACCATAGCAAAAATCAACAAAACTAAAAGCTGGTTTTTCGAGAAGATAAACAAAATTGACAAACCATTAGCCAGACTCATCAAGAAACAAAGGGAGAAGAATCAGATCAACAAAATTAGAAATGAAAATGGAGAGATCACAACAGACTACACAGAAATACAAAGGATCATAAGAGACTACTACCAACAGCTATATGCCAATAAAATGGACAACTTGGAAGAAATGGACAAATTCTTAGAAAAGTATAACTTTCCAAAACTGAACCAGGAAGAAATAGAAGATCTTAACAGACCCATCACAAGCACGGAAATCGAAACTGTAATCAGAAATCTTCCAGCAAACAAAAGCCCAGGACCAGACGGCTTCACAGCTGAATTCTACCAAAAATTTAGAGAAGAGCTAACACCTATCCTACTCAAACTCTTCCAGAAAATTGCAGAAGATGGTAAACTTCCAAACTCATTCTATGAGGCCACCATCACCCTAATTCCAAAACCAGACAAAGATGCCACAAAAAAAGAAAACCACAGGCCAATATCACTGATGAACATAGATGCAAAAATCCTTAATAAAATTCTAGCAAACAGAATCCAACATCATATTAAAAAGATCATACATCATGACCAAGTGGGCTTTATCCCAGGAATGCAAGGTTTCTTTAACATCTGCAAATCAATCAATGTAATACACCACATTAACAAATTGAAAGATAAAAACCATATGATTATCTCAATAGATGCAGAAAAAGCCTTTGACAAAGTTCAACATCCATTTATGATAAAAACCCTCCAGAAAGCAGGAATAGAAGGAACATACCTCAACATAATAAAAGCTATATATGACAAACCCACAGCAAACATTATCCTCAATGGTGAAAAATTGAAAGCATTTCCCCTAAAGTCAGGAACAAGGCAAGGATGCCCACTTTTACCACTACTATTCAACATAGTTTTGGAAGTTTTGGCCACAGCAATCAGAGCTGAAAAAGAAATAAAAGGAATACAGATAGGAAAAGAAAAAGTAAAACTCTCACTGTTTGCAGATAACATGATCCTCTACATAGAAAACCCTAAAGACTCTACTAGAAAATTACTAGAGTTAATCAATGAATACAGTAAAGTTGCAGGATATAAAATTAACACACAGAAATCCCTTGCATTCCTATACTCCAATAATGAGAAAACAGAAAGAGAAATTAAGGAAACAATACCATTCACCACTGCAACAAAAAGAATAAAATACTTAGGAATATATCTACCTAAAGAAACAAAAGACTTATATATAGAAAATTATAAAACACTGATGAAAGAAATCAAAGAGGACACAAACAGATGGAGAAATATACTGTGTTCATGGATTGGAAGAATTAATATAGTGAAAATGAGTATACTACCCAAAGCAATCTATAGATTCAATGCAATCCCTATCAAGCTACCAATGGTATTTTTCACAGAACTAGAACAAATCATCTCACAATTTGTATGGAAATATAAGAAACCTCGAATAGCCAAAGCAATCTTGAGGAAGAAGAATGGAACTGGAGGAATCAACCTGCCTGACTTCAGGCTCTACTACAAAGCCACAGTCATCAAGACAGTATGGTACTGGCACAAAGATAGAAATATAGATCAATGGAACAAAATAGAAAGCCCAGAGATAAACCCACGCACCTATGGACACCTTATCTTCGACAAAGGAGGCAAGAATATACAATGGAGAAAAGACAATCTCTTTAACAAGTGGTGCTGGGAAAACTGGTCAACCACTTGTAAAAGAATGAAACTAGAACACTTCCTAACACCATACACAAAAATAAACTCAAAATGGATTAAAGATCTAAACGTAAGACCAGAAACTATAAAACTCCTAGAGGAAAACATAGGCAAAACACTCTCCGACATAAATCACAGCAGGATCCTCCATGACCCACCTCCCAGAATATTGGAAATAAAAGCAAAAATAAACAAATGGGATCTAATTAAAATTAAAAGCTTTTGCACAACAAAGGAAACTATAAGCAAGGTGAAAAGACAGCCTACAGAATGGGAGAAAATAATAGTAAACGAAGCAACAGACAAACAATTAATCTCAAAAATATACAAGCAACTTCTGCAGCTGAATTCCAGAAAAATAAACGACCCAATCAAAAAATGGGCCAAAGAACTAAACAGACATTTCTCCAAAGAAGAAATACAGATGGCTAACAAACACATGAAAAGATGCTCAACATCACTCACTATTAGAGAAATGCAAATCAAAACCACAATGAGGTATCATTTCACACCAGTCAGAATGGCTGCTATCCAAAAGTCTACAAGCAATAAATGCTGGAGAGGGTGTGCAGAAAAGGGAACCCTCTTACACTGTTGGTGGGAATGCAAACTAGTACAGCCACTATGGAGAACAGTATGGAGATTCCTTAAAAAACTGGGAATAGAACTGCCATATGACCCAGCAATCCCACTGCTGGGCATACACACCGAGGAAACGAGAATTGAAAGAGATGCGTGTACCCCAATGTTCATCGCAGCACTGTTTACAATAGCCAGGACATGGAAGCAACCTAGATGTCCATCAGCGGACGAATGGATAAGGAAGCTGTGGTACATATACACAATGGAATATTACTCAGCCATTAAAAAGAATACATTTGAATCAGTTCTACTGAGATGGATGAAACTGGAGACCATTATACAGAGGGAAGTAAGCCAGAAAGAAAAACACCAATACAGTATACTAATGCATATATATGGAATTTGAAAGATGGTAACGATAACCCTATATGCGAGACAGAATAAGAGACACAGATACATAGAACAGTCTTAGGGACTCTGAGGGAGAAGGTGAGGGTGGGACGTTCTGGGAGAATAGCATTGAAACATGTATATTATCATATGTGAAACAGAACACCATTCCAGGTTCAATGCATGAGACAAATGCTCAGGGCTGGGGCAATGGGATGACCCAGAGGGATGGGATGGGGAGGGAGGTGGGAGGGGCATTCAGGATGGGGAACACATGTAAACCCATGGCTGATTCATGTCAATGTATGGCAAAAACCACTACAATACTGTAAAGTAATTAGCCCCCAACTAAAATAAATAAATTTATTAAAAATAATAATAATAATAATGAAAAAGTTTGAAATACTGCAAGAATTATCAAAATGTGACACAGAGATGCAAAGTGAACAAACGTTATTGGAAAAATGGTGCTGAGAAGACTTGCTCAACACAGGGTTTCCATAAACCTTCAATTTGTGATATCTGGAAAGTACAATAAAGCAAAGAACAATAAAACGAGTATGCCTATATCAAGTAATCAGCTTTATGAAAAAAAAAGAATATGAATGCCATGCTTTCTTCCCATTCCCAGAGATTCTGATTCAACTTTTGTTAGGCTCCAACATCAGTACTTTTTAAAAGCCCTACAAACCACTGTGCAGCCAGGGTTGAGAGTCACTGTTCTTATATATCCGCTCAAGTCTGACAAGTTTCCCTAACCCAAAACAGTAATGTTTACCTATCTAAAACTACATTTCTTTCAAGAATTCTGCAAATGAAAATACTCAATGACAACTTGTCTTAAATTTAAGACTGATAGCTGTGTCTAGTTGAACTGATACTGTCAAAGGAAAAGAAAAAATAAAGTCACTTCCTCTTCTTCCTCAATGGTTTTCATTTGTGGACTTCAAAGGGCTAATATCTCTTTAAAGATACTGTACTCCAAGAAAAAGTTTCTTATTAGCTATTACCTTGAGGCCTCATATTTAAATAAGAGCAATCCGTAAGAAAAATTGTTCTTCCCTCACTTTTCTATTAACAGCTGATTTTATATTACTAAAACTATGTAAGATATTTAGTCTTCGATTTTTTGTGAAGTGTTTTAAAAATAGTATAGACTATCCAAGTCTGTCAAATTCCACTTACAGAGTATTCTTTAAAACTGTATTTCCCCTCAATTTTCCAAGTAGCAAGCTTATACATTAAAAAATAAGATAAAACACACATACTTTAGTATGTTTGTGAGCAAATGCATCACTTAGGAGTTTTAAAATTTGAGACTGAAGGACCTCCCTGGTGGCGCAGTGGATAGGAATTTGCCTGCCAATGCAGGGGACACAGGTTGATCCCTCGTCCAGGATTCCATATACCAGCGAGCAACTTAGCCCATGTGCCACAACTACTAAGCTTGTGAGCTGCAATACCAAGCACATATGCTGCAACTACTGAAGCCCACATGCCTAGAGCCTGTGCTCTGCAACAAGCCCATGCACTGCAAAGAAGAGGAGCCCCCACTTGCCACAACTAGAGAATGCCCATGTAAGGCAACAAAGACTAAAACAATTAAATAAAATCCGAGATCAATATTTTCAGCTGGAGAAATCACTGGCAAAGTCTTATGCATCTCTTGGTCAACTCATAGCAGCAATATCCATATATGAGAAACATCATTATCAACCAAGCATGTCAAAGGTTGATCTCCATAGCAACTGCAACTCTGCCACATGTAGCGTAGAAGGCATCAGAGTTAACACCACACGCACACCAAGTGTTGGTATTATGTAGTCCAGACTGCGGTTGCTGTAGAAACCTAAAACCAAGTCCCTGACAAGAGTGGATAAAATGAAAACAACAACAGAAAGGTCCTTGAGTACTTAGCCATATATTACTTTGCTTTCAAGCAGGATAATGCCATTCTAAACACTACATAATAGTCTTGAATTGATATCATTAAAGGAAAATCTTCTACAAAAATAATATTAAATGATGCTATGTATCCATTTAACATTAGAAGCATCTATATTTCCTAAAAAATTATCCTTCCCACCCTGGGCTCAACTGAATGTTCAAAACCTCACCTCAGCAGAGCACTATCACCTCACATTCTCCTGGCCTCAGTCAGAGTCAGTTCCACACACTGGCAAGAGGAGGTACCAGGTTTTGCTGCCGCCACCATAACCACAACAAGCTTGAGGCTTCCCAGGTGGCGCTAGCTGTAAAGAATCTGCCTTTCAATGCAGAAGACACAAGAGACTTGGGTTCAGTCCCTGGGTCAGGAAGATCCCCTGGAGTAGGAAACAGCAACTTGCTCCAGTATTCTTGCCTGGAAAAATTCCACAGACAGTAAAGCCTGGCAGGCTACAGTCCACGGGGTCACAAAGAGTTGGTCATGACTGAGTGACTGAGCACGGACAGACAAGCTTATTTGAAAACAAATTTACAAAAAAGAAAAGCAGGAAAAATCACTCTATCTGATGTAAAGTCTTACTATATGGTCACCGTAATCAATACAGTGTGGTACTGGTAAAGGAAGAGAAACATAGATCAACGGAACAGATAACCCAGAAATGGATCAATGCAAATGCACCAACTGATTTTTTATAAAGATGCAAAATCATTTCAATGGAGGAAGGAGAATCTTTTCAACAAATCATGTAGGAATAACTGGACATCCATAGACAAAAAATAAATAAGGAACCTTGACTTAGAGCTTAAGCTATATACAAAAGCATGTGCAGAATGAATCACAAATTTAAACATAAGTGAAACTACAAAGCTTTTAGAAGAAAACATAGACGAATATCTTTCAGACCCAGGGCTAGGAAAAGAGTTCTTAACCATCACATCAAAAATTTGATCCATAAAAGAAAAGAAAATCAACAACTGAACTTTATTAAAATTAAAAATTTTTACTTCATGAAAGACCCCATTAACAAGATAAAAAGATGAGCCACAGACTGGGAGAAAATATTTGCAAATAACAAATCCAAAGGATTTTGTATCCATAGTGTATAAAGGACTCTCCAAACTCAACAAGAAAATAATATGAGCTTCCCCAGTGGTTCAGTGGTAAAGAATCTACCTGCCAATACAGGAGACACAGGTTACATCCACAGTCCGAGAACTTCCCACATACCATGGAGCAACTGAGCTCACGTGCCCAACTATTGAGCCTGTGCTCTAGAGCTCAGGAACCACAACTATTGAGCCCAACGTGCCCTCAAGCACATGCTCCACAAGAAAACCCACTGCAGTGAGAAGCTTTCGTTTGCACTGCAGTGAAGAGGAGCCCTCACTCACTGCAACTAGAGAAAAGGCCTCACAGCAACAAAGACTCGGACAGCCAAAAATAAATAAATAAAACTATTTTTTTAAAAAGTCAAAAGAAAAAAAAACAATAAAAATTTAAAAAATAAAAATAAAAAATGTCAAAAGGAAAACGATATATTTGAATACAGGCAAAAAGACCTGAAGAGACACTTTACCACAAGATATTAAGATGGCAAATAAGCACCTGAGAAAATGCTCAAAATCATCAGTCATTCACTTCAGTTCAGTTCTGTTGCTCAGTTGTGTCCGACTTTTTGCGACCCCATGGACTGCAGCATGCCAGGCCTCCCTGTCCATCACCAACTCCAGGAGCTAGCTCAAACTTATGTTCATCAAGTTGGTGATGCCATCCAACCATTTCATTCTCTTTGTCCCCTTCTCCTCCTGCCTTCAATCTTTCCCAGAATCAGGGTTTTTTCCAATGAGTCAGTTCTTCGCATCAGATGGCCAAAGTACTGGAGTTTCAGCTTCAACATCAGTCCTTCCAATGAATATTCATGATTGATTTCCTTTAGGATTGACAGGCGTGATCTCCCTGCAGTCCAAGGGACTCTCAAGAGTCTTCTCCAACACCACAGTTCAAAAGCATCAATTCTTCGGTGCTCAGCTTTCTTTATAGTCCAACTCTCAAATCCATACATGGCCACTGGAAAAACCATAGCCTTGACTAGACGGACCTTTGTTGACACAGTAATGTCTCTGCTTTTTAATATGCTGTCTAGGTTGGTCATATTTTAGGATTTGAAATAGCTCAACTGGAATTTCATCACCTCCACTAGCTTTGTTTGTGGTGATGCTTCCTCAGGCCCACATGACTTCACATTCCAGGATGTCTGGCTCTAGGTGAGTGATCACATCATCGTGATTAACTGGGTTGTGAAGATCTTTTTTGTACAGTTCTTCTGTGTATTCTTGCCATCTCTTCTTAATATCTTCTGCTTCTGTCAGGTCCATACCATTTCTGTCCTTTATTGAGCCCATCTTTGCATGAGATGCTCCCTTGGTATCTCAAATTTTCTTGAGATCTCTAGTCTTTCCCATTCTATTGTTTTCCTCTATTTCTTTGCACTGATAGCTGAGAAAGGCTTTCTTATCTCTCCTTGCTATTCTTTGGAACTCTGCATTCGAATGGGTATATCTTTCCTTTTCTCCTTTGCTTTTCGCTTCTCTTCTTTTCACAGCTTTTTGTAAGGCCTCCTCAGACAGCCATTTTGCTTTTTTTCATTTCTTTTTCCTAGGGGTGGTTCTGATCCCTGTCTCCTGTACAGTGTCACGAACCTTTGTCCATAGTTCATCAGGCACTCTGTCTATTGGATCTAGTCCCTTAAATCTATTTCTCACTTCCACTGTATAATCATAAGGGATTTGATTTAGGTCATACCTGAGTGGTCTAGTGGTTTTCTCCACTTTCTTCAATTTAAGTCTGAATTTAGCAATAAGGAGTTCATGATCTGAGCCACAGTCAGCTTCCAGTCTTGTTTTTGCTGACTGTATAGAGCTTCTTCATCTTTGGCTCCAAAGAAATATAATCAATCTAATTTCGGTATTGGCCATCTGGTGATGTCCATTTGTAGAGTCTTCTCTTGTGTTGTTGGAAGGGGGTGTTTGCTATGACCAATGCGTTCTCTTGGCAAAACTCTACTAGCCTTTGCCCTGCTTCATTCTGTACTCCAAGGCTGAATTTGCCTGTTATTCCAGGTGTTTCCTGACTTCCTACTTTTGCATTCCAGTCCCCTATAATGAAAAGGACATCTTTTTGGGGTGTTAGTTCTAAAAGGTCTTATAGATATGCAGATGACACCACCCTTATGGCAGAAGAACTAAAGACCCTCCTGATGCAAGTGAAAGATGAGAAGTGGTCCCATCAGTTCAGTTCAGTTCAGTTCAGTCGCTCAGTCATGTCCGACTCTTTACGACCCCATGAATTGCAGCACGCCAGGCCTCTCTGTCCATCACCAACTCCCGGAGTCTACCCAAACCTATGTCCATTGAGTCGGTGATGCCATCCAACCATCTCATCCTCTGTCGTCCGCTTCTCCTCCCGCCCCCAATCCTACCCAGCATTAGGGTCTTTTCCAATGAGTCAACCCTTCGCATGAGGTGGCCAAAGTATTAAGTGAAAGATGAGAAGTGGTCCCATCACCTCATGTCAAATAGATGGGGAAACAGTGGAAACAGTGAGAGACTTTATTTTTTTATTATTTTATTTTTTGGGTTCCAAAATCACTGCAGATGGTGATTGCAGCCATGAAATTAAAAGACGCTTATTCCTTGGAAGGAAAGTTATGACCAACCTAGACAGCATATTAAAAAGCAGAGACATTATTTTGCCCACAAAGGTCCATCTAGTCAAGGCTATGGTTTTTCCAGTGGTCATGTGTGGATGTGAGAGTTGGAGAAGACTCTTGAGAGTCCCTTGGACTGCAAGGAGATCCAACCAGTCCATCCGAAAGGAGAAACTGAAACTCCAATACTTTGGCCACCTGATGTGAAGAGCTGACTCATTTGAAAAGACCCTGATGCTGGGAAAGATTGAGGGCAGGAGGAGAAGGGGACAACAGAGGATGAGATGGTTGGACAGTATCACCAACTCAATGGACGTGAGTTTGGATGGGCTCTGGGAGTTGGGTTGGACAGGGAGGGCTGGCACGCAGCAGCTCATGGGGTCGCAAAGAATCGGATACGACTGAGCATCTGAACTGAACTGAGGTTGGTCATAATTTTCCTTCCAAGGAGTAAGCATCTTTTAATTTCATGGCTGCAATCACCACCTGCAGTGATTTTGGAGCCCAGAAAAATAAATTCAGCCACTGTTTCCACTGTTTCCCCATCTATTTGCCATGAAGTGATGGGACCAGATGCCATGATCTTAGTTTTCTGAATGCTGAGCTTTAAGCCAACTTTTTCACTCTCCTCTTTCACTTTCATCAAGAGGCCCTTTACTTCTTCTTCACTTTCTGCCATAAGGGTGGTGTCATCTGCTATACTGTCTCATTTTGTATAAAAATGAAAAGACTTTTAAATCAAACAACACATGCTAAAGAAGGTTCTTTCAACTAGAGATTTTTATATATTATACTGCTGAAACCTACTTGATATTTTTAGTGTCACAGAAGAAATAAAACCACCCTGCCCAGTACAGCAACATTTGCTTTTTCGTTATGATTCCGCCAGGTTCCTGGAAAGATGTCCTTCATTTCTATTCCAAAAACAAACAAAATTTGACCAGATTTGCTTTAGAAAACAGTCCATGCAACCCAAGGACTGTTTATGCCCATTCCCCATAAAGTTGATAATATCTACATCTCTACTTATATCTAATTGTAAATGGCAATGAGTACAGATTTAGATATTTTTAAATAGATATTAAAACATACTGATAAGTGTACTCTGTAATATAGCAAAGGAAAGACAGGTAAAAGGGAAAAGAGACTACAATGACAATAATGATAATAACATCTTCCTAACATGATTTTGAGAAATACAGAAGCACTTTAGTACTAAGGACAAGAAAGAAGGAAGATACCAAGAAAGTTTTTTTCTTCCTTACTCTGGTAATTTGTATCAAGCTCAGACTATCTGAAAGCTTATTTGATGCTATGTAGTTACCAAGACTTATTGTCTTAATATATTGAAGGCTAAGGTCTATCTAGTAGAGACACGTGGCTCCTTTGAACATGTTCTTTCCCTCAAACTGCTTGAAGGTCTAAGCCTAAAAATAAAATATCACTGCTTTCATAGTGAGTATCTCAGAGGGCATCACTCTCTCTGTGCCCTTCCAGCATTTAAAAAACTTTTTTGCTTTTATTTTACAGGCCTGAATTAAGGGGACTTAAAATATGTCAAAATCATCAAGAGTTTTTCCCTGGCTCATCAAGTTAAAATTCTCCCACATGGTTAACTGCTGTTTTTTATTCAAAATTACCATGATAATAACTCTCTCTTCCTGACTCCCACACTTTAAACTTCATATGTTTACATCTAGTTCCCTCAAGGACACTAATTCCTTGAGTACGTACAGGAAGCTCTTTTACTATGTTTTAACACACAGTAGACGGTCAATAAATATTGGTTGGAATCATAGCTATGCCTTTCAAGTTCACTCCTTAACTGATACTAATTTTTTTTTCAAGTCTTAGCTATTATTCCTCCTCCCTTCCCTCTGCTTTATTTATAGGGACAGAACTACAAAGCAGAGGTTGAAGACAGGGACTTGGAAGGGCATTGTTTTCTCCTAGCAACAAAACTTGTTTAAACATTGTAAAATAGACTAAAACTAAATGTATACTTTTGGCAAATGTCTTTGAAAGTAAAACAACCATCATTTAACAAGTAGGCTACCTTTGTTGAGGAAGAGTCTAAGGGAAAAGCTGAGGGAATAACCCTTGTGCACTAATGGATTTTAAAGGATTGCTTTTCTCTAAAAACATACGAACTCCATCAGTGTCAGCCCGCAGTGCTCCCAAACTCTGCACTCATGACTTGTGGGAGCCTTCATGAATTCAAATATACTTTTACCAATCATATGTCTTCCATCTATTCAAGAGAATTATTCTGTGCCAGAAAAGTTTTATGATTAGGGGTCCATTCTTTTAGGAATATTTATAGTGCCTAAATAACTCCAGATGTTTTGCTTTGGTTTTTGGTTAAGGGTGGAGGCAGGAGGGCAGAAATCAAAATGAGGATCCTCCCAATTAGAAATGTTTGCCATTCCACCCTAAATGAGCTCTTTCTTATATTTCTGCCTCAAAGTCCCAGAATTTAAACTTATGACACTCATACATGTAATGTCAAAATATGAGGATTTAGATATAGGATTGTTACTTTATTTAAAAAAACTGTTTGTGGATAGTGTACATCTAAATTATTTTTACAAATCACAATCATATGAAACAGAGATTGCTCCCTGCATTTGTAATTAATTTACCAACAGTATGAAGAGGCATTCTTTGGAGGCAGCTGTTTTTCACAGAGGAGCAAATTATGGAATGACAAATTCCATATTTTTTGCAGAATTTGTGCACCTGCTGATTATAATCTATTCTCAAATTCTGTCCAAACTTATAGTCTTAAAGCTAGTATATTTTCATACTATATATTAAATATAGTAAAAATTGTCTGAAATATTCTGAACATCACTAGACTCAGAAGGAATTTAATTTTGCTTTTTCTGTCTTCAAGAAGGTATGTGCCAATCCCATGGAATATTTCAAAATAAAAGGATGCAACAGCCTCTCATGGTAACTCATTCCTAAAAAATGCCATAGCTAGGAAAAAGTTTCTCTACCTAATTGTAATCAATTCTGCTACAATTCAAGTGCATTGTTTTTCCTTCTCTGTCTTGAGACAGAGTTGATCACTATCTTCAACCATTATATTCTATGCTATGAAGAATAATATGTAAGATAAACACCCATGATCTAATTAAATTAATGAGTAAGGCAAAAAGGTCAGAAAAAGGCCTCTGGTTAGGAAAGGTTCTGTGTGTCAAATATATGCCAAGCAATATGAATATACAGACAAAACAATCTCTTTCAAAAAGTTCAGTCTTAGAAATACTTATACCTAAGTCAGAGGTTCAAAATAAAGGAGCCAGATAGGCCAATTAATCTATGAAGTAGCCAGCTGTAGCTAGAGAATCTTGAATGGTAAACTGAAGGACATAGGCCCAATCTTTTTTTTTTTTTCCAGTTTTATTGAGGAATAATTGACAAATACAATTGTATATATTTAAAGTGTACATGCTCAGTCTAAGGCAGCCACCACTTGACACCAGCAGACTAAGACAATGGAAAATGCAAGCTCAATAGTGTCATTGCTTCCAATTTTTTGAAGAGAATGAAAGGTAGAGGATGAGCAAAACATTTAACCTGGAGAAATCAGGGACTGCTTAGCAAAAGAGCTAACACTTGAGTCCTCAAGGTGAAGCAATGCTTAACCAGATACGAATGTAGACGGTTTATCTTCTATGGCTATTGCCTAGGGTGGAAAGAGGGGAGTGCCAGAAGTGACTAGAGAAGGAAGGGATGTTTTGCCATGCACAGGTCAAACTGTATCCAACAGAACACAGGAAGCTACTAAGGAGTTTCTGACCCCACATCATAGAAGGGTAGAATCTATCAATATGTACGAAGCTTGATCAAAATGCTATACAGTGAGAGGTCAACATTTGATAGGCATTTTTAGAAGCAGGCACCTTGCTCATAATCCAAAAAGCTAGAGTGGGCACTGCCGTTATCTAAAAATTTGTCTTAGACCTCTAACTACTGTGATGTCTAAGTGTTCATATGGCTCCAGTAGCAGCAATGACTGCTTAAACAGATAGCAGCCAATTTACCCATGGAAGAGTATACTAAACCCCAAAAGAAAGTTTTGTGAGCTCTACCATCCCCAGACATTTCTCCTTTATTCTTGGCATGAGTTTTTAAAAAAAGAGAAAAAGAGATAATACCTTACTCATTGCTAAAATGACCTAGAGTTAACAAAAGATCTTGACATATACTATTCTCTCCCAGCTAAGAGATCCCTTGGCTCCTTATTTTCTACTTTGTCTGGTTTATAACACACTCACAGCAGCCAATTGTATTCCTAGCTTGAACTCCTTTCTTTATACTAAACCATTTCAAAATCTAAAATCTAATTCAGGGCCACAGGTTAACCAGTACCCCTACTTTCTTCATCCTCCTAATCCATTAGTTATCTACCTAACCCACTGGTTGATCTTATTTTACTTGCAATTCATTAATGAAAGCATAATCAACTGTAACCCAAAATTAATCTGTATTTTGCTTCAGAAAGGATATTTGTTTTTGCCAGGGACATTTCCTATTCTCCACTTAGAAACAGGGAAAGAAACTATGTTGTCCCCTAGGCCTTTCATTCAAGCCTCACAACAGGATAGGTATTATCATTACTCCACAAGATAGGTATTATTATTCTCATTTTCAGGGATGAGAAAACTAAAGCTGAGTAGTCAACTTGTCCAACAGCAGCTGGTAAATGACATAAGCCAGGTCTAAACAGGTCAATCTGCTTCCAAAACTATGCTCCTTCCACTATACTAAACAGCTTCAACTGCGGTCTCTAATAATAACAGTCGTAATACTCCACTTTCACCTTATATTTGTACAGTATAGTATACCTTTCAAATCATTTTCATCTGAAATATCTCTCTGGGTTCCTAAAACTATCCTTCAAGTAAACATAGGGAATGGGGGGAAAAAAACTAATCTAAAATCACAGAGAAAAAAATTACTGGGCACAAACAATAGCTAACAACAGCAGCGACGTTTATAGAGCATTTGAGCTAAACATTTTACAGTGTTGTCTGCTGTAATCCTCATTACAATCTTGTGAATAATAATAATGTCATCTCTTTTACAGATGAGGTAACAAGGCTCAAAATATTCTGCAGTTCACATAGCTAGGAAATGGCAGTACTGGAATTCAAATTTGGGTATTGACTGGCTCACAAGCCCATGCTCTTCTCTAAGCCTCAGCCAGTACTGCCTCCCTCACTGCAGTGCTCCTTACTAAATATTATGCTCTCACTGTAATTAAATTAAACAAAAATTATTTGAAATTCCAAGTTAAAATTAAAATCCATATGCATTTCCCAACCCACCACTAAATGAAAGTGGAACAAGCAGCAAACAAGTGGCAGGACAGTATCAACCAGGAATTTAAAAGAAATTCTTCACTGGAAAACTGACACATAGATATTCAGAAATTCTATAAAGTTTCAAGAAAAATTAAACTATCAAGCTCCCAGGACTACCCTTTTATGGGGCAAGAGACATTACCCTGACCATTTAACAAACGAATATATTATTCTAACAAACATTCAATATCAAGAAATTATTTTTTTAACATATCCTATGAAACAGTAAAAGTCATCGAGGATGGAAAAGCTCCATCTCAGTTTTTCCATAAGTTGCCCAGGTACATCCATAAGTATTTTTAAAGTTAGGTTAAAATGCTGGGGCCAGGACCACTAATCTCTAGGTGTTTATTTCTGGGGCTCTTTTCTACGTACTCATAAAATCATACCAGGCACACTTTATTGTCATACAGTCATGCTTGTTTTTAATCAGGGGTATTATGGAATAATAAGCACATGAAAAAAATAAATAATACTTAAATATAACTACATAAAAATGTTTTTAATAAAAGCTTTGTTAGTATTAGTCCTATGAAACTAAATGACATTCTTTTAAATACACAGTAATATAAAAGAAACAGCCTAAAGTTACAAAGAAATGTTGATGAAGATTTGTGAAGCCACTATTATTGAGGATAAAATAAATTTCATTTATTTGGTGATATTTAACCATTTAAGATATAGGAAGTACCTGTCACAAAGCCCTGTGATTATTAAACACTATAAAGAATAGGCTTATGCAAATTACCAGTGCTTGAAACATTCAAAACACACTGCTAAGTTTTTAGAATATGACATAATATTCACTAGAAGTATCTGCAGCCTCATAGTTCTGGAAATAAAACCAAATCAGTTTGCTAAAAAAAAAAAAAAAAATCTCTGGAGCAAACAAAATAAACTTCCAAGGAGATTCCAAGAGAATGGTAATTTTTAAAGCTATTTTTAAACATTTGTTAAAATGAAGTTTCAGTGCACAAAAATAGAAAAAAAATGAAAGGCTTTGAGAAGACACTGGTGAGTCACAGGAAGAAAAGCAAATCCAGCTGCACTCCATAAACCAAAGATTTGTATCTAGAACTTCGAATAAGGACTAAATCAGAAACAACTATCTGAATGGTTAACATCTAGTATCCATTTTTAAAACCTACTCTAGGGTAGCTGTTCCTGGGGAAAACATTCATTAATCTCTTAAAACCACAAACAGAGATAAATAAATTTTGGTAACGAAAAAACCTCCCAGGTGTGTAAAACAGGTACACACGCATGCACGAGCACGTACACACACACACACACACACATGAAAATTCTGAATCCTATAAAAGAATCAAGGACAATTATTGAATACATATTGATGAAAAGCATTTGGCAATGCAGTAATGAGCAACATGAGAAGAGAGATGTGGATATCGGAATCCTCATCATTAGAATTTAACCATATTATAGCACTTTAGAACCTAAAACCAACTTTATTAACTGGGCCCAGACTTAAGAACACAAGCTAGTCAGTATTCCACAACCTTGAGCAATATTTGGAGTATTTTTAAAGTGTAAAAATTCAGCCATCCAGTATGCCTTGCATGATTTTTATTAAAATGTTCTTTCAGTTCAGTCCAGTTCAGTTCACCCACTCAGTCGTGTCCAACTCTGCGACCCCATGAACCGCAGCACACCAGGCCTCCTTGTCCATCACCAACTCCCGGTGTTTACCCAAACTCAAGTCCATCGAGCCAGTGATGCCATCCAACCATCTCATCCTCTGCCATCCCCTTCTTCTCCTGCCCCCAATCCTTCCCAGCATTAGGGTCTTTTCCAATGAGCCAACTCATCGCATGAGGTGGCCAAAGTATTGGGAGTTTCAGCTTCAACATCAGTCCCTCCAACGAACACCCAGGACTGATCTCCTTTAGGATGGACTGGTTGGATCTTCTTGCAGACCAAGGGACTCTCAAGAGTCTTCTCCAACACCACAGTTCAAAAGCATCAATTCTATGGCGCTCAGCCTTCTTCACAGTCCAACTCTCACATCCATATATGACCAATGGAAAAACTGTAGCCTTGACTAGACAGACCTTTGTTGGCAAAGTAATGTCTCTGCTTTTTAATATGCTATCTAGGTTGGTCATAACTTTCCTTCCAAGGAGTAAGCGTCTTTTAATTTCATGGCTGCAATCACCATCTGCAGTGATTTTGGAGCCCTCAAAAAAAGTCTGTCACTGTTTCCACTGTTTCCCCATCTATTTGCCATGAAGTGATGGGACCGGATGCCATGATCTTAGTTTTGTGAATGTTGAGCTTTAAGCCAACTTTTTCACTCTCCTCTTTCACTTTGATCAAGAGGCTTTTTAGTTCCTCTTCACTTTCTGCCATAAAGGTGTTGTCATCTGCATATCTGAGGTTATTGATATTTCTCCCGGCAATCTTGATTTCAGCTTGTGCTTCTTCCAGCCCAGCATTTCTCATGAGGTACTCTGCATATAAGTTAAATAAGCAGGGTGACAATATACAGCCTTGACATATTGCTTTTCCTATTTGGAACCAGTCTGTTGTTCCATGTCCAGTTCTAACTGTTGCTTCCTGACCTGCATACAGATTTCTCAAGAGGCAGGTCAGATGGTCTGGTATTCCCATCTCTTGAAGAATTTTCCACAGTTTATTGTGATCCACACAGTCAAAGGCTTTGGCATAGTCAATAAAGCAGAAATAGATGTTTTTCTGGAACTCTCTTGCTTTTTTGATGATCCAGCAGATGTTGGCAATTTGATCTTTGGTTCCTCCGCCTTTTCTAAAACCAACTTGAACATCTGGAAGTTCACGGTTCACGTATTGCTGAAGCCTGGCTTGGAGAATTTTGAGCATTACTTTACTAGCGTGTGAGATGAGTGCAATTGTGTGGTAGTCTGAGCATTCTTTGGCATTGCCCTTCTTTGGGATTGGAATGAAAACTGACCTTTTCCAGTCCTGTGGCCACTGCTGAGTTTTCCAGATTTGCTGGCATATTGAGTGCAGCACTTTCACAGCATCATCTTTCAGGATTTGAAATAGCTCAAGTGGAATTCCATCACCTCCACCAGCTTTGTTCTTTAATGTTCTTTAAATGTGTATTAGTATGAAAATTATAAACACTGTATGGATATGGTTCTTAAACAACTACAATTACAAATTGGCATTAAGTTACTATGACAGATGATGGTGCTTGACTGAAACCACTGCTGAAATGCAAGTTTGTGTGCCTGACACTCAGTGTGGCCAAACAATACCAAAATGTCAGAGTTTGAAACAGAGAAAGGTTTATTGAGGGCTGTGCAAGGAGATGGATGGCCCATGCCTTAAAAACCCCTAACTCTCCAAAAGCCTTCAGCAAAGCCCTTTTCTAGGAAAGGTGAGGGAGAGACCTGGTTAGTTGTTGCAAACTTCTTAGTGTCAGTCTTAAGGTCAGGTCATGGTCAGGTAACAATATTCCTGTAAATCTCCACCAAATGAACGTTACTCTCTGTTCTGACAAGAAACGGCAAGGTCCCAAGGCACAACTTTCCCCCTCTGAGGTCCTGGTCCTGGCGAAGAGAGACAGATCTTTGTTGGCAGCTCTCTCAGAGCCAAGTCCCCAGACACCGCCCATCCATAGCCAGGCTCCCAGGACACAACTGGCCCTCAGATTCCTTAGGCCGCTCAAGGGGGGGTGGAGGAGGGGCGGTGGCAGGCCCCCACCAGGTCCCATAGGTGGGGAAAGAGGAGATGTTCACTGCTGCCTCAAGACCTGGGACAAACTCAGTGGGTTGGTGAGGGCTCTGGAGCCCTGCTGGAAATAGCCTCCAGTTTGTTCCCTGGGCCTCCCAGCTCACCCACTGGCCTGAGGCCAGGTGAACTGGAGGGCTGCAGGGGAGGCCAGGATTCAGCTCTTACCTCACTCTATACCTGATGACAGCCATTCCACAGACGGTTGGCTGAATGGCCCACTGATGGCTGCTCACTGAAAGCTGGCTGCTTGTGGGAGGGGTCCAGGTAATGGCGCACAGCAAGGGCTGTGTGCTAAAGGGCTGCACTGGCCACGTGCTATTACAAAACTCAATTGCAATGCGCAGTATGAAAATGGTTCTGACCGTATGGGGCGGTTCTTGGAAAGCAGAATCCCATGGGACAGATAGGCTTCCCAAGTGGCACTAGTGGTAAAGAACCTGCCTGTCAATGCAGGAGATGTAAGAGATGTGGGTTCAATCCCTGGGTTGGGAAGATCCCCTGGAGGAAGAAACGGCAACACACTCCAGTATTTTTGCCTGGAGAATCCCATGGACAGAGCAGCCTGAGAGGCTACAGCCATAGGGTTGCAAAGAGTTGGACCATCCGAAGTGACTTAGCACGCATGCATGGGAAAGATGCTATCCTCTCACCACTATTCTTTATTCAAACTATATGAAACCTTAATTCATTTAACATACTGCTTTTACCGTGTCTCCTGACTGGGCCCAGAAGACTCTCTGTAAAAGAGCAGGATAAGCCCAGCCCTTAGCAGGCCCCTATTGCTGTGCCTCATTATGCCACACCCCATTACTAGGCAACAGGTCTTGCTCAGCCATTGGTCAGTCCTCAGGGCCCTGCCCACAAGCAACCAACTGTCCATGAGCAACTGTTGGTTGTCCTGCTCAGCTATAGGGCAGTGCCACAGTGGGCCCTGCCCACAAGTAACTGTCAATGAGGGACTATTAGAGAAGTGATTCAACCAAGAGTCAGTGGTGTAATGGTCATCAGTAGAGAATGAGGTAAGAGGCAGATTTAGGCCTTCTCCTGGAGGCCCTCCAGCTCACCCAACCTTGGGCCAGTGGGTGAGCTGGAGGACCCAGGGAACAGATTGGGGACTACATCCTGCAGGGTCCAGAGCCCCGATTAAGGCCCTTGACTGTCTCGGCCCAGGCCTTGAGGCAACAGTGAACCTCTCCCCCATCCCTGTCTCTGCGACGTAATAGCAGTGGTCGTCTGCCTAGGTGGCAGACTGTGAGACCTGGTCTCCCCCACTTGGGCAGCCTGAGGAGACTGAGGGCCAGTGGGGTTGGGTGCCTGGCTCCCTTAGAGATGAGAGCTGGGCAAGGTGTGGGAACCTGGCCCTAAAGAAGCTGCCAACTGGGATCTGCTCCTCTTAGCCAGGACTGGGACCTCAGAGAAAGAAAGTTGTGCCTTGGGACCTTGCCCTTTATTATCCAGACAAGAGAATAACATTCGTTTGGTAGAGATTTCAAGGCAACATGCTTACCTGACCTCAAGAGCAAAGAATTTGGCACCAACAAGTCTGCAACAACTAACCAAGCCCATCTCTCACCTTTAGTTAGTGAAAGCTTTCCCTAACTTTGGGGTTCTTAGGGCATGAGCCACCCATCATCTCTCCATATGAACCTGTGATAAACTTTTCTCTGTCCCAAACTCTAATGTTTGTGTATTGATTGGCCTCACTGTGCATCAGGCACACGGACTTGCAATTCGGTAACATCTTCACTCTTGACACAACAAAAAGATTAGTGAAGGGTATCCCACAATCATTACTAATCACTTTAGTGGCTTCTAGAAAGGGCTAAGGATTTAGATGGGAGAGACTACAAATGAAATGGACTCCCTGAACTCAGAAAGTGATGGTAGGAGCCCAGGGAAGGCTGGATCTAGTGGAAGCAGTTAACTGCCAGAAGCAAAGGGGGCATGGTGACTCTTAAGAGGCAGCAAGGTGGATATTGGGAATACTAGGTAATCTCAGGTTTTGTTGTGATAGGTAGAAATCCCTGTCTATATTTAATTGATCAGACCCAAGAATTCAAACCAACAGCCATCCCACTAAGATCTGTTTTGATTTAAATAATCAAAAACAAATAACTCCAGGTCTAGTGAACAGAGACCTGTCTGAGGCACTACTAGAGACACTCCTGGCCTCTCAGTCAAATCCAAGACCCTCAGTTCTTGGATAAGAGGCCAAATCCCTTCTGGAAGATTTTTTTGCCCAAATGCATCTCTGGCCATTACCCAGATAATGGAGAGTTGGCAAAAGGAAAATACCCAATCCTCTTGAGGATTTTTACCTACTAGCTCTGAGCTAACATTAATTAGTAGGCATTAAGAATACTTCTTGTCCCATTACTAAGGCATAATTTTTCTGGGTTCTCTAGAGTGTCCAGCTGATCAAAGAGTTCTTTACACACTGTCCAGTCAACTTGCATGTCTTCTAGTCCCCAAAGAACTCAGAGCTATACAGCTTTACAGCGCTCCAGCCTCAGGGAGCTTCAACCTGTGTGTGTGCTGCTCAGTTTTCAGCAACAGACTCAAGTGGGCACCTGAGATTTCTGGAGCCCTTCTGTACATGCTCTCTCCTCTTCTGCAATCTGTCCCACATTTCCAGCTGCCTCAGCCTCCCCCAAATCTGATCCATCTCTTCAATTCAGCAGTGCCAGCATCCTGTGCTGGAGTTTCCTCTCTGTGCTGCTGTTTGGAATGTACCTCTCAGCTGAAAGTTACAGTGATCATAGCTCTCACCTCATTTGTTTTCTCACTCACAGGGATCACAAGCTTGTGCTCCCTGTACCCTAAGCAGAATATGGTTGTTCATATTTTTTATCCAGTTTCCTACTTGTTTGCAGCATGTTATCCTATCTTAGAAGAAGCAGACATTTCCAATCTATTCTTTTTGCCTCATCCATCCCATGTTCAGGGTACACCTAACTACTACTTCCCTACACTTTGCTAGGCAACTTCTAGTGTCTTATTTTTTCCAGCCGTAGTCATTTCCTTCTCATCCAACATGTCCCAACTCATATGTCACCTCAACTTTGGAAGTCTTCAATTTTCTTAGAGATTTTTTTTCCCTTCTGCATATGGCTCACACATACTACAGAATTTATCTCAATATTCTCTATCTGCATGCCTCCCAACTAAAAAAACTTTCTAATAATAAGGGTAACTGCTAAAATGTGACTACTTTTTATGTTCCAGGTACTCTTCTATATATGTCCATTTACTCTTCATAAAACCCTAAGACATATTAATAGATACCATTATTATCCTCATTTTACAAATGAGGAAACTAAGGCATAGAGAGGTTAAGTAAATCTCCTGAGATCCCATACCTTGGAAGGGGCAGAGTCGGGATAGTCTGATTTCAGAGCTCGTGCCCACTCTACTGCCTCTCATGAATTCCTGAAGGGCAGCAACTATGTATTATTCTTGTTTGTATATCCATGCCGAGAGCACCTCAAATATTTGTGGAATGAATTAAAATTTATAATTTTCTCCAAGTCATCCAAGAAAAAGTCCTTCATAAGTAAGGTAGGCTTTCAGTACAGTAATTACAGAACTGAATCTAGAAAGGGTCTTTCATAAACATGGAAGAGACTAAAATTAAATATCCAATAATAAATTCAAAGAGCTCTGAAGAATTTTACCACACAGAAAAAACTAATTAGGTTTTTTAGGTAGTAAGAAACTGCAGCAAACTCAGGAACAAAAAGTCTCTACCAAAGTATCAACACCCTCTAAGAGAGGGACTAAATGTCATAATTTGTCTCCAATAGATGCATACCAAATTGATCCCATCTATCTAAACCTGAAATAGAGATCACAGTTTTCTCAAGGCAACAGTAAAAAGACAAAATATTTAAACAAAAATTTATCCTAAGCGTCAAATCTGTCAAGAGTAATCAATGAAAACAAAGCCATATGGCACAATGGAATCAGCTATGTTAAACAACAAAAATTTAACCAATTCTATACGAAAAAAAGTATTATTCATTACCTTTCAAACATGGAGTGTCCTCCATGTTTACTAAAAGCTTTAAGTTCTTGACAATAGATAGCATATGCAGTGAATTCATAAAAGCTAGAAGTACTCAAAAATAATACGATTTATAGAAATTTAAATGATTAAAAATAAAAATATAGGGCTTTCCCGATGGCTCAGTGGTAAAGAATCCAACAGCCAATGCAGGAGACATGGGTTCGATCCCTGATCAGGAAAGATCCCTCATGCCTTGGAGCAACTAAGCTCGTGCGCCAGAACTACTAAGCCTGTGCCCCAGAGCTCAGGAGTCACAACTCCTGAGCCCACGTGCCCTAGAGCCCATGCTCTGCAACAAGAGAAGCCACTGCAATGAGATGTCCATCCACTGCAACTACAGAGTAGCCCCCGCTCACCATAGCTAGAGAAAAACCAGTGAGCAATGAAGACCCAGCACAGCCAAAAATTAAATAAATATTAAAAAAATTTTAATAAATATATAAAAATGTATATTTTGAACAAATGGATAATTACATTTAATTCCCTGGTGGTTCAGCGGTAAAGAATCCGCCTGCAATGCAAGAGATGTGGGTTTGATCCCTGGGTTGGGAAGATCCCATGGAGAAAAGAAATGACAACCCACTCTAGTATTCTAGCCCAGATAATCCCAATCCATGGGGTCACAAAGACTTGGACACGATTGAACAACTAAACTATTTCAAGTTTCTATTTCAACTATTTCAGCTGAGCTATTTCAAGTCCTAAAAGATGATGCTGTTAAAGTGCTACACTCAATATGCCAGCAAATTTGGAAAACTCAGCAGTGGCCACAGGACTGGAAAAGTTCAGTTTTCATTCCAATCCCAAAGAAAGGCAATGTCAAACAATGTTCAAACTATTGCACAATTGCACTCATTTCACACATTAGCAAAGGAATGCTCAAAATGCTCAAAACCGAGAACTTCCAGATGTTCAAGCTGGATTTAGAAAAGGCAGAGGAACAGAGGTCAAATTGCCAACATCCGTTGGATCATCGAAAAAGCAAGAGAGTTCCAGAAAAACATCTACTTCTGCTTTATTGACTACGCCAAAGCCTTTGACTTGCATGGATCACAGCTAACTGTGAAAAATTCTTCAAGAGATGGGAATTCCAGACCATCTGACCTGCCTCCTGAGAAATCTGGACGCAAGTCAAGAAGCAACAGAACTGGACAAGGAACAACAGACTGGTTCCGAATAGGAAAAGGAGTACGTCAAGGCAGGCTATATACTGTTGTTACCCTGCTTATTTAACTTACATGCAGAGTACATCATGCGAAATGCTGGGCTGGATGAAGCACAAGCTGGAATCAAGATTGCCAGGAGAAATATCAATAACCTCAGATAATGCAGATGACACCACCCTTATGGCAGAAAGTGAAGAACTAAAGAGCCTCTTGATGAAAGTGAAAGAGGAGAGTGAAAAAGTTAAAACTCAACAGTCAGAAAACTAAGATCATGGCATCTGGTCCCATCACTTCATGGCAAATAGACAGGGAAACAGTGGAAACAGTGATAGACTTTATTTTGAGGGGTTCCAAAATCACTGCAGGTGGTGACTGCAGCCATGAAATTAAAAGATGCTTGCTCCTTGGAAGAAAAGTTATGACCAACCTAGACAGCATATTAAAAAGCAAAGGCATTACTTTGCCAACAAAGGGCCGTCTAATCAAAGCTATGGTTTTTCCAGTTGTCATGTATGGATGTGAGAGTTGGACTATAAACAAAGCTGAGCACTGAAGAATTGATGTTTTTGAACTGTGCTGTTGGAGAAGACTCTTGAGAGTCCCGTGGACAGCAAGGAGGTCCAACCAGTCCATCCCAAAGGAAATCAGTCCTGAATATTCATTGGAAGGTCTGATGCTAAAGCTGAAACGCCAATAGTTTGGCCACTAATGCAAAGAATTGACTCACTGGAAAAGATCCTGATGCTGGGAAAGACTGAAGGCAGGAAGAGAAAAAAACAACAGAGGATGAGATGGTTGGATGGCATCACCGACTCAATGGACACGAGTTTGAGCAAGCTCCCAGAGTTGATGACGGACTGGGAGGCCTGGTGTGCTACAAAGAGGTCGAAAAAAGTTGGACACGACTTAGTGACTGAACTGAATGACTGAACAATAACAATCAGCAATGTATGAGAAATCTAGTTTCTCTGCATCTTCACCAAGATTTCATATTGTATTTTTTATTTTAATCATTCTAATAGGTATGCAGTGGTATCTCATCATGGTTTTAACACACATTTTTCTAATGGCTAATATTGTTTAACAGCTTTTCATATACTTATTTTCTGTCTTTATAGGCTTTGTGCCCATTTTCTAATTGTTTGTTTTCTTACCATTGAGTTCAGAGTGATCTTTATATATTCTGAATGCAAGCCCTTCAGATAACTGATTTACAAATGTTTTCTCCCTGTGGCTAATCTTTTCAACCTATTAACAAGGTCTTTTCGCAGAACAAAGTTTTCAATTTTGATGAAGTCCAATTATTGATTTTTTTTTTCTTAATGAACTGCATTTTTGGTTTCACGTCTAAAAACTGTTTACCAAGTCCACACTCCAAAAATCCTCTCCTATGTTTTCTTCTTAAGTTTTATTTGATAGTTTTACATTTCACGTTTAATTCCACTTAACACAGATCTTTTTTTTTTTTTTAATATGGTGTGAAGTTTAGGTCAAGGTTTATTTTCTTGTCTATATAATGTCCACATTGTTCGAGCACCATTTGTTGAAAAGACTATTCTCCCTCCATTGAACTGCTTTTGCACCTTTGTCAAAAATCAACTTGGGTATATTTGTGTTCATCTATTTCTGAGTTCCCTATTCTATTTCAATGATCTATCTATTCCTCTGCCAATACCACAGTGTCTTAATCAATGAAGTTATATATATATATTAGACTTAACATTAGGTAGAATGACTCCTTCCATTTTCTTTTTATTTTTTCAATATTGCTTTAGCTATTATAGCTCCATTAATACTGTTCACTTTATCACACTGCTTATTCTTGCTTTTAAGGTCCTCCCTGAAGAATTCCATGGATTGTATTGTCTGTGGGGTCGCAGAGTTGGACACGAATGAACGCCTTTCACTCACTCACTATGCCTAGAAGTATGACAGCCTGGAGAAGAAAGGAAAACGAAAAGAATCAAGAAGGAAAAAACTGTAATATATTACCACCATCCTAAAAAGACTACACATGTAGTTTTCATCCATCCAGTCTCATCACACCCCAATTTCTTCATGAAAGATTCTCTACTATTCTAGGCCACTTTATTTTATTTTTTACGTTTGCTATTGAGGGACAGTTAAATGTACAATGGTATATATTTTAGGCATACAACAAAGTGAATCATACTTTTTAAAGGTTATACTCCATTTATAATTATTATAAAAATACTAGGTATATTCCTAGTGTTATACAATATATTTTTGTAGCTTATTTAATTTATACCCAGTAGTTTATACCTCTTAATCCCCTACTCCTTTCTGGCCCCTCCCCACTTCCCTCTCCCTACCGGTAACCACTAGTTTGTTCTCTATACCTGTGAATCTGCTTTTGTTGTTGTTGTTATATTTACTAGATTATTTTTTATTCCATATATAATTAATATCATACAGTGTTTATCTTTCACCAGGTCACTGTAGTGTCTCTAAATGTAATAGCTAATGTATCTCTACTACTCAACAGTCACAAGTCATTTATCTCCTTCTGTTAGATTTCTGTAACTATACTTGTGTCCAACACGATGCCTAGTCTCAAAGGACATGGTCCATATTATAGAGTTCTTTATACTCCTCCATAAGCTTTAATAAACATTGAACTGAGGATTATTTATCTAATTGGAACTTACAACAAAGAGATACTAGAACATCTAGAAGAACAAGAGTAAAAAAATTAATTGCTACACTGTTGTTAGCAATATGGTCATTATCTCACCAAATCTCAAGATTTTAAATTTAATCTCACTTCTCAATTAAACTGTTATAAAAGATAAAAGTAAGTTCTAGGCTCTTTCCCTTCTTCTTGATGAGATAGCTTAGGTAAAAAAAGAGAAAGTAGTGAATAATGAATTATGGTGATTTCCTTCTTTTCTCCTCGTTTGCCAAAAAATGTCACCGTACATCTAAATTTTAGGGCTATCAGATATGATTCATCCCTAATACACCATGTTTATCTTCCCCAAAAGTAAAATGACCCAAGGTATCAGAATATCAATATAAGTAAATAATGGAAACTCAAAATGTAAAACGGAACTAAGTAAAAGAATTTACCAAATCCAATTTCCTATGGTCTTAACTATATTAACTAAATGGGGTCTTTGTGTCCTTTGGCTAGCCATACTGAGACACTCTCTGTCTTAATTATCAATGCTCTGCCAACAAGATTTCAACAAAGTAAGGTGCAGCATGTGAAACAATATAGCTACTTAATCCATGTTTTTAGCTATAATTTACAATAACCACAATCTGCCTACCCTATGGATCAAATGCTTGCTTCTTTGCTGAAATAGATGTATACATGATCGCCTCCCCCAAAGTTTTTTGTTCACTGACTGCCTGTGAGTTTAGACTGTTTAAAGAATTTAAACATGTAACAAAACTATATACAGATTAACTCCTTCTTTTCTTACAAAATAAAGTAATCCACATATGTTACTATGGCTTTGCTGAAACTTTCTCCAATTGTTTCACTGTATTAGATCAAGGACAGGCAGGCAGGGGAGGCTACAATCAGGAAAGTTTCAGAGCCATTAGTCTTACAAGCTTTCCTCTAGAGTGTCTCTGGTGGCCTCAGAAGAAATCTCTAAGACCCCAAATGATACTCTGACAAGTAGATGAACTGCAATTCTCAGAATATGCACGTTACTAAGGCTTTTTCTAGTTCTGCCCTTTTCATGTCAATGCTTTATTATAGAAACTACAATATGTATATCCACAATGTAATATGTAGTCCAAGGGGATTAGATTCAGGAACCCCCATGGATATCAAAATCTGAGGATTCTCAAATCCCTCACAGTATCTGTGTATAATCCAAGGCACATCCTCCCCTATACTTTAAATCATCTCTAGATTACTTACAATGCCAATTCTATGTAAATGGTTGTATATACAATATTAGTGCTATAAAAATAGTTTCTAGTGCACAGCAAACTCAAGTTTTGTTTCAAGGGACTTTCTGAAACTTCCCCCCTGAATATTTTCAACCTACAATTGGTTCAATCTGTGGCTGTGAACTCACGGATCTGGAGGGCTCACTGTACTACCACATCCTCCACTGCTAACACTACCATATTCCCATCACATACAGAGAAATCCACTATTTGATCGGCAAAAAATAAGACATTTCATGGTTCATGTGTTGTGAGAACACAGAGTAATTTGAACTCAGACACTGCTAGTAAGAATGTAAACTGGTATAACCACTTTGGAAAACAATTTGTTATTATCTCCTAAAGCTGACCATGTGTACACACTCCTTTATTCTCTCAAGACAAGTACACCAGAAGACATGTTCAGGATATTCACAGCAGTACTTTTCTTAACACCACAAACTGCAAAGAACCCAAATGCTGATGGAAAGAAGACTATGGTATTTACACAGCAGAATCTTACACATCAGTGAAAAACTAACGAAGTGTAGTTAACACAATGGGGATAAATCTTAGAAACAATGACGAATTTAAAAAGCAAGTCACAAAGGACTACATGCAATAAACTACAATATTTGTAAATTTAAAAAATGAGCATTATTAAAAACATTACTATTTAAGAAAACACTCATGCAACTTTAAAAAGGAAAAATAAACACAAAATTCAGGTGGGGATCAGGGAGATAGCCCAGTGAATAGAGACAGCTTCAACAGGATTGATAAAAGTTATGTTACTGGGCAGTAAGCTCATTCCTCTCACTATTAAGCTTTAAAAGATACATGTTGTGTGTTCTGAGTGTGTATCATCTAGAATCTCCGGAGAACTAACATCCCAGCTTCAAAACAAGTTTAACCTACTCATAAAATGACATTCCTGATAACTGGGAATGATGCCCAAGAAATAAAATCTCTCTACTACTGCTATTTGGTCTTGCTATTTGGTAACTTTTGTAGTAACAAAGAAATAGCAGATGTCTCATAAAAAATTAAAGCAAGAGAATGGGCAAGGGAAGTAAGGGTAGCTATAAAATAGCAATATGAGAGATCCTTGTAGTGATGGAAATTTATCAGTGTAAACATCCTGCTTGTGGGACAAAACTGCAAAGGATACACTGGACCTCTCTATAGTACTTCTTCCAACTGCATATGAACCTCTAATTATTTCAAAAGTTTGTGCTTTTTCTTTAAGAAAACATTTAAGAAAAATTATAATTTTGTCCAAGATTTCTCCACAGTGGTACTACTGACATTTTAGTGCACCTAATTCTTCAAGGTAGGGAGTTGCCCTGGGCACTGCAGGGTGTTTAACAACATCTCTGGCCTCTTAACTACTAAACACCAGTAGCACACCCCAGTTGTAACATTTCCATACACTGCCAAATATTCCCTAGGGACAAGTAAGTTGCTTATTGTACTGGAGTTACCTAAAGAATATTCTTACGCTTAGGAAATACACAATGAAGTACTTAGGGGTAAAGGAATGACATATGAAATGTACCACAAACAATTCAGGAAAAACATCTGTGGGTGTATATATTTTGTTTACATACACATGAATAGTGTGTGTGTGTGTGTGTGTGTGTGTGTGTGTGTGTGTGTATAATAGGTGAATATAATTGAAGTATGTTATTTGTATTATTTTTATTCCTGCAACTTTTCTATGTGTTTGCAATTACTTATTAATATAAAGGTGGGGTTTTAAAAAATGGAACCAAAAGTTGTGGTCCTTAAAGTCCTAAAAGCAGGTTTCACAGTAGCAGTCCAGCATAAGTGATAAAAATCCCAAGGGAAAATGAATACCGACTGGATAAATTCCTACTTCAAGCCTGAGACAAAAGTTGCAAGTGACTGCCTAACTTTTGGCCTATCTCCCCCCAACCCATTCTTTCTAGAGGTGTCTTCCTGAATAATGGGGAACCGAAAATAAAACTATCCCACTTTTAAAAGACCATTTCTAGGAAGTGACTCAAACCCACATCCCTACTCGATGTTTCCACAAATCACCGAGGCAACTTCACCTTCAATAGCTAAGAAGCAAAAACGCGAAAATCGCACGTGTTCTCATTCTTACATCACAAATGTTAATAAAAGTATGTTAAGGTGAGTGGGCTAAGACACAACACCGAATGTCTAGGAAGGCTGAGGAAACTAAGGAGTAAAAAGAAATAAACAGGCAGTCAGTCTGAGAGAGGCAGGAAAAGTGTATTGGCCAGGAAAAAGGACTCGAGTGTGTGCGAGTGTCGGGGCGAAGGTGTAGCTCACCTGGCTGTGGTAAGCAGAGGGTGCTGAGTCCCCACCAGCTTCCGCACCTGCATAGCGATGTTGCTGAGCTCGTCGCTCAGCAGGCAACGGAGGCTCATGAAGGACGTGGGGTAGCCCACAATCTTCTCCGCCTCTGACACCACTTGGTTCCACTGGGCCGGGGACCTGGAGGACTGACCACGCCAAGAGATCACCGAGGAGATGGTGTTGAGGGGGCCACGCGGGGGACCCGAGGCCCGAAGATAACGGGGCAAGCGCAAAAGCAGCTGCCGAAGGCTCATAGTTTGAGTCTGAGGGTTTCAGGGACTTAAGGGTGTCCGGAGGTGGCGCGGGGAACAAGCCAGGGACAGATGAGGAACTTGCGGGAACTAGAAAAAAGCGGCGATTCTTGACCCTCAAGAGGATGGTGGGTTTTTGGAGCCGTGACCAGAAACGAACTTTAACTGCAGATTCCCGCAGTCTGGGTTAGACACACAACACCTCAACCCAGCACTGCCCACGTCCATCTATGGTAGAAACCACGGCCGCTGCCTAAATGGGGAACGCCATATTAGAGGAGTGAAATACGTCTTGCCGTAAAGACGGAGGCGGGCTGTTCTGCGGCAAAGAATTTTCCCTACTTTGCGGCGCAGCCCTGACGCCCCGAAGGGGCGGGGCTCTGGAGGTGATCCCCGGAAGGCGGGGTGGGGTGCAATCCTCAGCTCCTCCCACCTCTTCCTGGCCCCTCACGGCAGAGGGTGACAGAGATAGGCGAGTGGTGCCCAGCCCCTGGAGTTTGGGCAGAGTCCGATTCATCGTAGGATTCCCAGGGTCGGCGTCTGCTAAGTGTCTTTTGCTGGCCCCCAGCCCTCCCGGGAGAAAGGGCTGGAGCCGAGGCGCCAGTTCCTCTGGGAAGCTATCCTGTCAGACTCTGGCAGTGGTAGTGAACGGGCGTGAGGGCATTCTCTCGTATCATCTGTGCGCAACCTATGAAATGTGACACGGCCCAGCAGAAAGGGTGTTTCTTGTTTTTTTTATTTCCCCAGGGTCTGTCCTGGGTCCTTGCTTCTGGCTCCTCACTGAGCCTTGGGTTCCCCTGTGTGCAGCTCAAGCAGAATCAGCTGTGCCTCCTGAAAGGATGCAGACAGGCACTTCTAGAAGGATGTACCCCCTCACCATGGAGGATCTGATACAGAGCAGAGCCCTATGGGACTTATAGGCACAAAGCCTTTGTGTCTCCCAGTTTTTTTAAATTATAGGAAACGGCTTTCATTCATAGGAAACATTATTACAAAGCTAGTGGAGGTGATGGAATTCCAGCTGAGCTATTTCAAATCCTAAAAGATGTTTCTGTTGAAGTGCTGCACTCCATATGACAACAAATTTGGAAAACTCAGCGGTGGCCACAGGACTAGAAAAAGTCAGATTTCATTTCAACCCCAAAGAAAGGCAATGCCAAAGAATATTCAAACTACTGTACAATTGTGCTCATTTCACATGCTAGCAAGGTCTTGCTCAAAATCCTTCAAGCTAGTCTTCAGCAGTACGTGAAGTGAGAAATTCCAGATGTACAATCTGGATTTAGAAAAGGCAGAGGAACCAGAGATCAAATTGCCAACAACCGCTGGATCATAGAAAAAACAAGGGAATTCCAGAAAAACATCTGCTTCATTGACTACGATAAAGACTTCGACTGTGTGGATCACAACAAACTGGAAAATTCTTAAGACATAGGAATATCAGACCACCTTACTTGCCTCCTGAGAAATGTGTATGCAGATCAAGAAGTTCCAGTTAGAACCAGACATGGCACAAGCACTAGTTCAAAATTGGGAAAGGAGTATGTAGCGGCTATATATTGTCACTCTGCATAATTAACTTACACACAGAGTACATCATGTGAAATGCCAGGCTGGATAAAGCACAAACTGGAATGAAGATTGCCAGGAGAAATATCAACCTCAGATTTGCAGATGATACCATTCTAATGGCAGAAAGCGAAGAGAAACTAAAGAACCTCTTGATGAGGGTTAAAGAGGAGAGTGAAAAATCTGGCTTAAAACTCAACATTCAAAAAACTAAGGTCATGGCATCCAGTCCCATCACTTCATGGCAAATAGATGGGGAAACAATGGAAACAGTGACATATTTTATTTTCTTGGGCTCCAAAATCACTGCAGATGGTGATTGCAGTCATGAAATTAAAAGACGCTTGCTCCTTGGAAGAAAAGCTATGACAAACCGAGAGAGCATATTAAAAAGCAGACATCACTTCACTGACAAAGGTCCATATAGTCAAAGCTATGGTTTTTTCATGTAGTCATATATGGATGGGAGAGTTGGACTATAAAGAAGGCTGAACGCTGAAGAATTGATGCTTTTGAACTGTGATGCAGGAGAAGACTCTTAAGAGTCCCTTGGACAAGAGGGAGATCCAACCAGTCAGTCAATCTTAAAGGAAATCAACCCTGAATATTCATTGGAAGGACTGATACTGAAGCTGAAGCTCCAATCCTTTGGCCACCTGATGCAAACAGCCGACTCATTGGAAAAGAACCTGATGCTGGGAAAGACTGAGGGCAGGAGGAGGAGCAACAGAGGATGAAATGGATGGATGGCATTCCCTGGTAGCTTAGTTGGTAAAGAATATGCCTGCAGTGCAGGAGACCCAGGTTCAGTCCCTGGGATGGGAATATCCCCTGGAGAAGGAAATGGCAAAGCACTCCAGTATTCTTGCCTGGAAAATCCCATGGACAGAGAAGCCTGACCAGCTACAGTAGATGGGATTGCAAGAGTCGGACATGACTTAGTGATTCAACCACTACCACCAGAAGATAGTGAAGGGCAGGGAAGTCTGACGTGCTGCAGTTCATGGGGTCAAAAGGAGTCAGACACAACTCAACAACAACCAAGACCTCCCTGAGCTCCAAGGGGCAGATTTAAGTAGCTGTTAATTAGGGAAGGGAGGGGATACAAAACTAGGGAGAAACAGTCAAGCGCAGTCTTGGGGCAAGGTCCTGTTTCCTTATCAATGGATACACATAACAGTATCTTAGAGCTATTTTGCAGACACTGAAACCCCCTCCAGGTGGGAGAAGTTAAAGATTAACAATGGTATGCTGCCCCCAAGCATGTAGAGGAGCAGTTGGACCTGAAGATTGTTGATGCTGACTCCTACTCACCTCACCACCAACCCATCAGAAGAATGTCCACGAGCTGATCACACCTTCTTTGAACAATTACAGTAAAACGTCCCACTATCTTCTCCAAGTTGGGACACATGGTTTTGAGGGCATTAGCCCACTGTGGCCCCCCTTTGGCCTGGCAAAGTAATGAAGCTATCCTTTTCTACTTCACTCAGAACTCTATATCTGAGATTCAATTCGGCACCAATGTACAGAGAAGGTGAACTTTCTCCATCAGATCCATAATTATCATCTACTCTAGTGCTTTCATTTATAGCCCATGTATTAGCTCATTTAATCCTCAAATCAACCCCGTTAAGTAAATAATATTGGTATTCTCTGTGTTTCATATGAGGAAACTTAGGCACAGCCAAGTAGTGTAAATTGCCTAAGGCCACACTAGGCAGGATATTATACCTAGGGAATCTGGTTTCTGAATCCATGCTGTTAGTCATAACATTACTGTATAAGTAACAGGTTACCAACCACTCATCTCACTCTGTCAATGTGGTTATGTAATGCTACCTATTCTTCTATCAGGTATGCCTAGCATCCTACTCCCTTTCTCATCACCCAAAACAAGTTATTAACAAACCCTTGTTAGTAATAAAGATATATCATTGAATTTTACACCCTAAAAAATAGCTTGTAAAATGCCCTTTAACTTTCAAAATCTTTTAAAATTCATGATTGATATTTTTCTAAATTAGCATCATGCATAATACTGAGCAAGACTTGGGCTACATTAAAAAAAAATTCAAACTTAAAATAGGGCAAATTAAAGAGTTATTATTCACTTTGCACAGAGATGCTTTTCTCTAAAAAGATTTAGCCTCAGACTCCCTTTGAATGGCAAATTTCCCTTGTGATTTAAAAATTTTATTTCCAAAAATTCAGTTTAGGCATGACTTTTCAGGGTGTACATTTTAGGTAGATGAATTATGCTCAGAAGTATTAAAAACAGTCTATGCCCAGTAAATAAATAAGGCGAGCCAAAGTTCAAAAACAATTCCTGTGAAAGAGATAACAGCCTCCTGGCAATAAAATTTAGGTCTGTTCTAGATGAAAATGAATGTGGAGAGTGAGATACTTTACCATTCTCAAAAGTTCCAAAGTCTGAGCTTCTGGGTTATCCAAGGTGAAAGAAGTCATGAAAAAATGAAGGGAGATAAAGACTGAATGTGATATATTGTGCACCTGAGGCTGTTTCCTCGGGATCATGGTACTTTAAGACTAACTTTTCATGCAATTTCCTTAATACCAATTCACAGCATGTACTTTAATTTCTCCACAGAAGCCAAGTGCATTATTCTCTGGTCATACTCTATTAACCAAGTTTTTGATTATTCATGGGACTTTCAGTCCCGTTTACTTTAAATAAATAGCACTTTCCTTTATTTTTACAGTTAAAAGGTTGCATTATACCTAATGATTATCAGTTTTTAGAAGATTTAAATGGTATTTGTTATTTAATCTTCCAGATAAATACATAACTCCTTAGAGTTTGAATAAAGAGATTCCTAAATTGCCACTGACTTTTGGAGGTGCAAAGAGAGGGAGTCTTTGTGACTCTGCCCTTCCCCTGCCATGAATTGCAGTCATTTTGAGGATGTCTGTGAATATGTGCATAAAGAAAGAATACAGCAGGGTTCCTTACTTTGGCATTAGTGGCTTTTTGGACCAGATAATGCTTTGTTAGGGGAGGCAGGGGGCTGGGAGGTGAAGGCTATCCTGTGCATAGTAGGTGTTTTGCGGCATTCTTTGCTTCTACTCACTAGATGTCAGGAGTGCCCCCTCCAGGTTGTGAGAACCAAATTTGTCCAAGGACCTGGCCAAATGTGACCTGGAGGACAATGAGAATATAGAGAAATGGGAGATGCTGAAAGAAAAAAATTTCTATCCGTGACATTGACTCCTCCTACAAAGCAGCAAAAGAAAAGGTCCTGGGTGTAGGTAGCCCTGCAGGTGAGAGAGTAGTCATGCCACAGTCTATGGAAACCACCCATATCCAGGGATATCTCCTCCTTGGTTTTGGGATTGTTCTGGAGACAGAAACCTGACAAAAGATGGCCACAGTTCCTCTTTCATCTTTCTCAGGATCCTGAGCCTGGTAAAGTGCCAGTGGACTTCACTTCCTGTCCTCTCTGCATTCTCCTAACCTTAGAAAGAAGTGAGGTCATATTTGTTGTCCTTTACTTTGGCTGGAAACCCAAACCAGCTTTTGGAAATACAAGGTCTTAACACAGATGGTATGTACTTTGGGCTTTGGCATTTCCATGATTAGGTGAGTGGAAATACATAGAGACACTATAGCCACTCTCCTATTACCCTCAATACAACCACCTATTGTTTATGCTAACAGAGTTCTTCCAAAAGTAGATGAAAGCATGGCCTATATCTTAGGGCAGAATAAAAGGAGGCAAGTATTCAGATTAGCAAAAATCCAAAAGTTTGACCACCTACTGAGTTGGCAGGCTGGAGAACAGGGATGGCACATATTGTGAGTAAGAATGTAAAACACTATGTAAACAGCACCTGTGGAAGGGAATTGATAACCCCTAGCAAAATTATATATACATTTAAATGCATGCATACTAAGTCGCTTCAGTCGTGTCCAGCCCTTTGTGACCCTACGGACTATAGCCTGCCAGGCTCCTCTGTCCATAGGATTTCCTAGGCAAGAACACTAGAGTCAGTTGCCGTGAGATCCTCCTCCAGGGGATCTTCCAGACCCAGGAATTGAACTTGTTTCTTAAGTCTCCTGCATTGGCAGTTGGGTTCTTTACCACTAGCGCCACCTGGGAAATCCATATATTTATATACTGTTATGTAATTACAATATACATTTGACCCAGAAATCTTTCTCGAAATATAAAATGACTTATGCACAAATGTGTTCACTGCAATATTATTTGTGTTAGCAAAAGATTGGAAACAACAACAACAAAAAGATTGGAAACAAACCAAATAACCATAAGTAAGGGACTAGTTGAATAAACTGGGGTAGATCCATACAATGAAACACACTATGCAACTCTGAAAAAGATGATCTCTTTACACTGATGTGGAGTGGTCTCCAGAATATACATCGGCTTTAGATAACAATAAAAACACAACCAAGGGGAAGAATAGTATAGTATACTTTTTTATAAGATAGGTGAACTACAAATATATATTGCATATATTTGGGATAGGGGAACACAGGTGGAGAAGACAGGCATGGAAGCAAACTACTCTGATGAATTTATCTTGACTGTATAGTTCTGACTTTAGAATCATGTATATAGACTTTATTCTTATACTCAAAATAATTTTAAACTCAAAAGAAAAATGTGGTTCCTAAAATTTGAAAACAACTGAAGTAAATCACCTAACTGTATATTAAGTTGGTGGCATAATCACACCAAGTAAATAATTTAATCACTTTAGAAAATAGTGTTTTCACTGTACATTCATAGAGGAATATGTTCTTGGGGTAAATAGATTTACAAAGAAGTTTTAAACTTTGTTCAGTGTCTTATTGCTAGTAGAAATATTACTGTCAAATTCCTCTTGTATATTATTGGTAAATGCCAATATTAAAGTTGTTAGGGATGATTTTCAAATAATTCATGTAAGATTAAAAGTAAATTGAAAATTGTATGAACTTATGATTTTTCCTCTTTTAAAGTGTTTGTTAGACTCACAGATATAGAAAACAGACTTGCAGCTGTCAAGGTGGGGTGGGGAGGGAAGGCTTAGGAGTTTGGGATTAGTAGATGCAAACTATTATATATAGGATGGATAAACAACAAGGTCCTACTGCATAGCACAGGGAACTATATTCAATACCCTGTAATAAACCACACTGGAAAAGAATGTGTGTGTGTGTGTGTGTGTATGTGTATAACTGAATCACTTCACTGTACAGCAGAAATTAATACAATATTGTAAATCAACTATACTTCAATAAAATAAATTTTTAAAAAATAAGTTATGTACTTTTCAGGAAAAAAAAAGTTTCTTATGTCCCCAAAAGAAAAGTTTTACATTTATTGAAGAAGAAAAACATTTATTAGCTTTATCGCCTGAAAAGGCCTAGAAGTAATGATAATTATGTACCAATGAGCACCTTTAGCTCATAATATGTACTTTCAATACATCATTTCCTATTAAAAGGAAAGGCAATCTTTGAAGGAATGACAGATATCAGGTCTGGGGCTAGAAATGTGCATAATCAGCCAGGACACCCTGTTGTACCAGAAGCTATTAAAGTGTAAAGTCTAATGGGACAAGTCAAAGGGGAAATGCTATCAACGTAAAGGAGGCTCAGACAGTGAAAAATCTGCCTGCAGTGTGGGAGACCCGGGTTCGATCCCTGGGTCAGGAAGATGCCCTGAGGAAGAGAATAGCTACCCACTCCAGTATTCTTGTCTGGAGAATCCCATGGACAGAGGAGCCTGACAGGCTACAGTCCATGGGGTCGCATAGAGTCCGACAAGACTGAGCGACTAACACTTTCATTGGTTGAAAAAAGGACAATCTGAGCATCTAAAAAGATTAAGACAACTACAACTGATTGAAATTCATTGATGACATATAATCTGAGAGCTTATTATTAGATACAGCTAAGGTAGTACTCTGAATATTTGCAATATAATGAAAGAATTGAGCATTTATCCTGCCTTCCCTGTATGAATTATATTTAGTGGTGTCTTAGCCTGGTTTACCCCCTTGAAAGCTGAACCTGAGACAAGGGCTTACTTTAAGGTGGTTTATTTTGGACAGAAATCTCAGCAAACAGCAACGGATGACTAGGAGAGTGAAACAGAACACGTCAATACAAGGGTGTTCTTCAGTTAGTCATTAGTTAGTCACAGTGGGCAAAAAGGCCTTGAGCCTGAGGGGACTCCTTGAGTTGCTATGTAGAATACACTTCATAATTATCAGCTTGATGCAAGAGAGGAGCAGTTATCAACCAACTTGCACTGTCTATTGGTCCATATTTCCCCCTTGGAACCTCAGTCCCTTGCATCTCTAAGCTGTCCTGTTAGTGCTAGCAGATGTCCCACCCTGACAGAGTCAGAGGGACTCAAGGGCAGAATGTGAGATGTATGCAGTGCTAATGGGGAGAGATGCTGTCAGGTTATACCTGCAGGAAGCAGGTTCCTTCAGCAATGGCTATAGTAGGAGGCAGACTGAGAGGGTGTGATATTGGGAACAACTGCCTCTTCTAATGAGGTAACCAAATAGCTCAGGCTGGTGAGGGGGAAGTTTATCACACAATTCCATCGAATAGAAGGTGAATAAAAGGTAAGATTAGGAAATCACCATATTGTAATTCTTCATAAAACGATCGATCTAGGCAACAGTCATCAACAGATGAGAGGCTGGTAGAAAACGTCACAATGGAGGCTCAGGCTGACACCACCTGCAAGCACTAACCAATGTCAGCATCATTAGGAGTGCGGAGTCCACACTGATGTTCTCCTGATGTGGCACATTATGAAGCACAAAACTACCTATGAAATATTCTTGCCTAAATGTTGTTGTTTAGTTGCTGAGTTGTGTCTGACCTCTTTTTTGACCCCGTGGACTGTGGTCTGCCAGGCTCCTCTGTCCATGGGATTTCCCAAGCAAGAATACTGGAATGGGTTGCCATTTCCTTCTCCAGGGGATCTTCCCAACCCCGGGATCGAATCCAGTGACCCCCTGCATCCTAATAGTCATACCATACCCTGTGGTCCCCTTCTGTCTTGTCTCAGGGTAGGTATGAATGATCAATAAAGTCCAACAAAAGTGATGGTGTGTTAATTCATTATTAGTTTTATGAAAGACATTGCAGAGACTTTCCTGGCAGTCCATTGGATTAGATTCCGTGCTCCCAGTGCAGGCGGCTAGATTCAATCCTTGCTCAGGAAACTAGATCCCCCATGGCGCAATTGAAGATCCCACATGCCACAACAAAGGTATCACATTCTGCAATGAAGACCAGGCGCAGCTTCCCTCGTGGGCTCTTGATTGCTCATATTCTCTGTCTCTGTCTCTCTCTCATTATTTGCTCTGGTGGAAAAAGGCAAGTCACAAGCAGTCCTATGAAAAGGCCCATGGATCAAGGAACTGAGCCTTATGCGAAAAGCCATGTGAATGAGCCATCTTGGAAGCAGATCCTCCAGCTCTTTCAGAGACTACAGCTCTGACTCACAGCTTGACTGTAACCTCATGAGAAACTCTGAGCCAAAACACCCAACCAAGATGCACTGGATGCCTGACCCAAGAAACTATGTGTAATAATAACTATTTTTAAGTTGCTAACTTTTAGGATAGTTTGTTATGCTACAATTTAAGAACTAATGCAATTATCTATAAATCTTTGTATAACATATATAGTGACCCCATCGTCAGCACAAGAACTCGAATATTGACAACAGCTTATTTCTGACTATGTGACCTTCCTCCATACTATTCTCCTTTCTTTCTTAATCCAAGGTTATCTTTATCTTCAATTTGTATTTATCATTCCCATGATTTTTAAAACACATAGTTAACACTATATGTATTTCTAAAAGTGTATTATTTGGTTATTTTTAGCTTAAAAAAAGGTGGCCCCATGCTAGATGTTGGAGAGGGAAATGGCAACCCACTACAGTGTTCTTGCCTGGAGAATTGCATGTACAGAGAAACCTGGTGGGCTACAGTCCATGGGGTCACAAACAGTCGGACATGACTGAGTGACTAACATACACACACACATGCTAGATGTAATTTTCTGTGATCTTTTTTATTTACTCAACATATTTTGCTGCGATTCACCCATGCTGATGTTTATAGAGACAGTTCATTTGTTTTGACTGCTGTATAATATCCATTGGGTGAAAACACCACACTTTATCCCTTCTCCAGTCAATGGACATTTGGATTTCTTCCAGATGTTTTTTTTTCTATTACAACAATGTTGCCATGAAGAGGTTTACAATGCCTCCAGGTTCACCTGTTAAGAGTTTACATCTATCATTGGAATTACTGGGTTGCTCACACACACACACACACAATGTATGTGAATATTCAACTTTAATAGATAATGCCAAACAGTTTTCCAAAGTAGCTTTTCCAGTTTACACTTCCACCAGCTATTTATGAGAGATCCAGTTGATCACTCCCTCTCAACATTTGATATTGTCAAACTTCTTAAATTTCCAACAAATGGGTATAAAATGAAATCTCTTTACAGTAGGAATCTACATTTCCCACATCACTGAATGTCCTTTCAATCTTACAGTTTAACTTTCAAAGATGATGTGGGAAAGTATATATAATTCTTCATTGTAGTTTTCGTTTTTGTTTAATTTTTAGATCTTCTCAAATCCTCCCCATGTTCACAATAGACTTTTCTTGACATCTTCTTATGTTCTGAGCATTTTATCTTAGAACAACAGTAATTAGGGAGGAAATGGACCTCTTTTCTCCTTTTTTCCTAGTTTATCTCCCTAATGTTAGTCGCTCAGTTGTGTCCAACTCTTTGCCATCCTATGAATTGTAGTCTGCCAGGCTCCTTTGTCCATGGGGGTCTCCAGGCAAGAATACTGGAGTGGGTTGCCATTCCCTCCTCCAGGGGATCTTCCTGACCCAGGGATCGAACCCAGCTCTTCTGTGTTGCAGGCAGATTCTTCACTATCTGAGCCACCCTACAGAGGAGCAATGTTGAATTGACTAGCAGTGCTGCTAGTTAATTTCACACTTGGATTAGCTCAATGCAGGGCAAGAACTTGGTCCTTTTCTTTTACAAAGGGTCTTTCTGGGAGACAATTTTCTTTAAGGAGTTTAGGATGGAAAAAAAAATCTGTTGAGGTTTTTACTTGAACATAGACAGTATTAAAAATGGCTAGCAATCTGAGTTATACAGCTCTGGCCTGAATCACTATATGATCATGGGTTAGTCATTAAACCTTTTGAGATTAAAATTACTCATCTGCAAAAAAAAGTAGATGATCTCTGAGGTCCAGCTAAGTATCAAAATGTTTTTATTCCATTATGAAAAATTAGCTGGTAGACTAATCTGATTCTTACGATCATTTCATTCTCTGTCTCTCCGATCCAAGCAACCCAATTGATCTTGACATTAACATAGGTTGAAACACTAAGCCCACAAGGAAGATTTTAGAGAGGACCCCATCATTCTTCTTTAACTGTTCTGTTCGTAATTGCACCTCACTCTTAGTACAGTGTCTGCTGAAGAGCAGACACTATGTAAATATTTGTTGGCCAGCTGAATAATGAATGAATGAACTGGATCTTTATTCTCCATTCCTATCTTCACTTCACCATCACACTCAAGTTCAGAAGTTATTTGAGTTGTGTTGTCAGAGCAGGAAGTCCAGAGCAGAGAATGTCTCCATGACTACAAGTTCAGCTAGTTCTTCATTGCCACTTAAACATTTCTGATGAAGACCAATAAGCCACCATAACCAACTGAATCAATATTTCTGGACTTGAGGATCAGGTATCAGTATTTTTCAAATATTCCTCAGGAGATTCTAATATGCAGCCAGGGCTGAGAATCACTATTCTTAAAAAATTATAATCTAAACTTTTTTCCTATTATTTCATATTGGTTCTCTCTCTCTTATCTAATTTCCTTATTTATTTTCTTTCTTTGTTTCTTTTTTTAAAATTAATATATAGGTCAGACTACATTACCTAAGGTTTTAGAGAAATTGTGATAGAATTCTGTGTATAGAAAAACCTCCTTTTGTTGCATGGAATGTATATATAGGTAACATCAGGCAGAAGGGGATTAAGACATACTGCATTTATTATATTTATAAAGGTTGACAACTTCAAATTATAGAGTTGTCAAGGAATCTTGTCAGGATCTGCTGCTCTGCAGTCATAAATATAACCCCTAAAATATTTTACCTGAAAATATTTTCTCTGCCTTAAAAAGAAGTTTTCTTCTCAAATTGGAAAATGGAAAATTCAAGGATAGATGTATCTATGGGTGAACAATCAAATCATTATGGTCAATTAATTCTAAGAAATCACTTTTCACAAATTTACTGAAACAAGTCAATCAAGCCATTCTTTTCATAAGTTCAATGATCAAGTCAATTAAATAAGTCAATATGAAGCCCCATGTAGACTCAAACTAATTCTTATCTAGAAATAGCTATTAAAAGTCCTCCAGGAATTGGGATGCAGAGGCTTCAGGAGCAGGCCAATTTGAATTCATGGACTAAAACTTCAGGATAATTGTAGTTTGCAAAGTTTATTTCAGGTTATAACATAAGGTATTTCAAATAAATTCTTAATTATGCTGCATGGATAAAAAGTGCCCCAAATTAAAGTCATCATATGCAAAGGTTATTGTGATGTGGCCCATAGATAAATAGATCTTTGAAAAACTCTTCTTTCTCAAATAATGTGTCTAAATGAGAGGGAGAAAGAGAAAGAGATTCCATTATTAAACTTGGAAATAAGGAAGTCATGATATCAACTTGCTGGGCTGAAAAGAATTCACAAAAGACCATCTGAGAGAAAGTGATAAGTGATTAGAAAAAATCGTATAAGGTCATTTCCCAACAGCTGACACCCACATAAGAGAGATGTCATTGTCAACTACTACAGTGTTGAAACTCTTTCTCAAAAGTACCCTGCTTTAAATCAGCCAGAAGAGCTTGCTGTGATGTTTTCTCTTCTTTGAAATCATGCCATAAACAAACATCTGTAATAAATATGTTTGAATATTACAGGGCTGGCATGACCATGTTGGGAGTAATAGGTTTGAAGTGCATGTGGAGTGAAGCCGCTCAGTCGTGTCTGACTCCTTTTGCGACCCTATGGACTATAGCCTACCAGGCTCCTCCATCCATGGGATTTTCCAGACAAGAATACTGGAGTGAGTTGCCATTCCCTTCTTCAGGAGATCTTCCTGACCCAGGGATTGAACCTGGGTCTCCCGCATTGTAGGCAGACGCTTAACTGTCTGAGCCAACAGGGAAGCAGAGCAAGAACAAAACAAAAAGAATATGCTGAAGTCAAAGGGAGTAAGAGTTACTTTATTTTTCTAAGAATAAAAGGGACTAGGTCCCCAAAGTCTAAACAAACAACTCTACAAGACACTCTTCATGGAAAGTGACAGAGCTTGGTGATTAAGGGCTCATGACACAAGAGTCAGATTCCCTGCATTTGAACCTCAGCTTTGCTATTAACCAATAGTGCAAACTGGGCAAATTATGTCATTTACTGTCAGCTCTGTGGTTTTCTTAGTTGTAAAATGGGAAGAACAATATTACCTATATTAATGAGTAATTTTGAATATTCTCATGAGTTCATAAATGTAAAGTACTTAGATCAGTGCCTATCACATAGAAAGCTTGTTCTATCATCATTCTCCACTATTCAACCATAGATCCTACCAACTTCAAATCAATAAACAATATAGATATAAAGTGCTTTTGTTTCTTATACTTCTAGGAGAATGGCTGTTTTTAACTCCAGAACAAAGCATGCAATTTACCCACATAGGATAAGCATGTATACACTGCAAAAATGATTGAAATGCTGTTTGCTTGCAAATATTATGGTCATGAGTTGTTGTAAAGATGTTGCAAGTTATAGGGCTTAGAACTTTATTTTAGATAGAAATCCATTCACTGTTGAAGCCCTCTTTTGAATTAGACTTCTCTTACAGAGGTCTTTTTGTGATGTTTTTAAATGAGTATTTTTTTTTTTTTTTTACTTTTTATTACTTTCTATTATAGTTTTCAAACTTTACACAAAAGTAGAAAAAATAGGATAATGAGACCATATGTGCTTATTACCCAGTTTGGGCAGTTATCCACATTTTTCACTCCTCAACAATGCTGGAGTATTTTGAAGCAAATCCTGGATATCATATTTTGCCTCAAAATATTTAAGAATTTATTTTTAAGAAATAGGACTTCCTTTTTTAAAAAAAGTAACTACAATTACGCCTAACAAAATGACCAAAATTCTTAATATTCTAATTGTCTCAAGAATGTCTTCACATGGTTGATATAAGTTAAGATCCAAACAATGTGAAATGGGTAGTTTAAGTTGTAAGTATCTGGTTTTATATTTTGGAAGATATTTCAGCTTCATACTTTTACTAAAGGGAAATGAATGACCACAGCTGCAGTTTGAAATTGAAATCACCATGATAACAGAGGAGAGAAAGCTAGAGTGAGAAGTAGCAGTCTCATAGTAGGTGTGGGTTTTGCTTGTAACACTGACCCAGGTGTCTATTTCATGACAGTAGATTCTTTCACTACTGTATAAAGAAGAAAAACAATCCTTCTAAAGTACTTGTGCCATACTAAGCATAGGGAGTTAAAAAACAGCCTGTCTGTGGTCATTTCAAGACACTGAAGCCGAATGAACTGGTTAACATCTCAATCTTTGAAGTCCTCTGGGTGCAGAACTCCCTTCTGTTTTTCATCTGTCTCAGACTCTAAGAGAGACAGTCTCCTTCTTAAAAATATTTCCAAAGGATTTATTGGTGACATTTGCACCTTGGTTCTCATATTTAATAATCATGTCTCAGTTTTTTTCATACAAGACTATTTGCATGCCTCTTAAGACTTGGATTTAATGTTTTTATTGGATTTCATCATTTTTAATATTGATTTAATAGGACTACCATTGAAGCCCCCAAGTGTGTTTTACAAGGAGACACTTTATAATTCCTTTATATTAGGTTACTTGTAATGACCAGAATAAATGAGATTTCCCTTTCAAAGGAGGTAGATAGAAAATAAGTAACAAAGATAGTATTTATATAGATATAATGTTAACATATTTGTATGGTAGGAGGGATCTAAAAATAAATGAACCCACATCCTTCTGTGGGTTCCTACAATACAACCTTTTGCAGCTATGAAAGCTAATGTGAAAATCATCCTTATTGATTACAACCTCAAAATAGTCTGTTATCTTGCATACGTCTTTTTCTCAGGTCCTATTTATTATGTAAAATTATCATTGCTTTTATATTTCCTTTTATAATGCCTTCTGGAGTATGGTTTGTTAAAATCACATAGGTTGAAAGTTAAGATCCTAGGCTCCAGAATCAGGCTAGATCTAAATCTAAGTCTTGGTTCTGTTACTTCCTAGCTGAATGCCTTTAGGCAAGTCACTTAATCTTTTTACGTTTTGGTTTATTCATCTGTAAAATGGATGTAAAAATACCTATATAATACCTTATTATAAAATAATTTTGATTATAGTTCAGCAAATATTTAAGCTCCTTTAGGATGGTATTTGCAGCCATTGATGATCTGTTCCTATCCTACCTTTGGGGTGATCTCACAGATCCCCTTTAATACACTCATCCTAAACCCACTGAATTATCCCCCTTCCCTTTGCTCCATTTGCACTTTCATGCCTTGACATCTTTCTTCATATTGTTCTTCCTGCCTAGGATGCTCCTCCTTCTCCCTCCCTCACTTGTCAATACCCTACTCATCATCTATCAAGGCTCAACTCAAATGGTTGCCATTTCTATCCTTCACTAGGATTAGTCTCCCTTTTTCTTACCTCCAATCTCCCTAGGCAAACTCATATCAGAAATTTGGCTAATAAACTAATATTGGATGCTTTCATGGCTGTTACATTTTCAAGATGAAATGGTACTATAAGTTTCTGCATTTGTAATTGAATATATAGCCATTTCTTCCTTTACATTAGGAAATGATAATTCTTTTTCAAAAAATAAAAATGTTAATAAAAGTTTACAAAAGGATTAGCATAAAATGAAAAAAAAGAAGTTTGCCTAATGTATATAGAATGTATACCCTGAGATCTATACACATTTAGCACAATCTACGCCCACTGCACTTTACAACCACATATGGTGGCATCAGTAATTCTGAGGCATTGCAAAATCTTCACAATCCAAATATTTTATAAAGAATTGCAGTGACAAGATCTCAAATATAAAGGTTTGTGGGTCTTTTTAAAGGCTTAATCACTTTTAGTTAGAAATTTAAGTTAACAAGAACATTCCATTCCCTAAACATTCCAATTAATTGCTGTTTAGCATATGGGTTACCAAATTTGTCTTTTTAAAGTTTGCATTTAGAGATTGCAAATAAATCTATTAGGATGAAATTCTAGGTCAGTCAGGTTTTGATTTGCAATATTTAATGTTTGCATAATTCCACCTTTGCCTGACCTTTCAAAATTATTTTAACAGCCCTACATTTGCTTTCCTAATGGAATGATTTGCTACAAAGCGGCTACAGTGGGTAGTCTGGAAGGACATTATAACATTCTTTTGGCTGTCAAAATCCATCTGTCCTTGTCTTTAGGGGAATTCTTCATTGCATGTGATCTTGGGATATAAGACCTCACTTTCCACTGTAGATGCCAAACAGATTGAATAGCACTCTCCCCTCACTCTGGAATATGGAGCAGGGGCCCCAGTGGACCCTCCCACACAGGCCCGTGCACCCCGAGATGAAGGAGGAGCATCTGGAGCAGTTTAAGGGGTCAGCATGATGTCCAGTAGTCATTTCTAGAAGGTGTGGTGCAGCAGAAGCAGAGATGGTGGCATCTTGGATAGAGTGTTCCTATGGCCTGGCCTCCTAAGGCCCTGGGTTCTTCCTTGTTTCCCAAGCCTGCCCTTCCAGACTCTCAGATTCTATGAGTCCCCTTTCCTTCAACATTTTTGTTTCCTTTAGATAGTCAGAGCTCATTTTGTTGCTTGCAAGCAAGAATCCTCATCAAAACCATTGGTATTGCAAGGTGGCAGGAAGAAGTCTATATGCCAGTCAGATTGTTGGCCCACTTAGTAGGCAACTGCTTAATGTTTCCATTACCTCATCTGCAAAATGGGACACAGTCTGTAATTGTGTCAACTGTGTGAGGATCAAATAAAATAATCTCTGTAAGATATTAAGCACAGTACTTATTAAAGTCCTATTTATTAAAAAGCATTCAATAAATAGTAGCTTTTGTATTACTAAATTCTATGTAATTGTGTGTTCAGGCCACAAAACTCTACTGCTCTTCACATAAAGAGATGCTCCTGTGCACACTCTGTTCAGTGTTAAACTTCCTTTTATTTCCGCATGCTGGGGCTTGGTTTGGTTTTGCTTTGTTTTCCAGCTTTGGACTTTGGCACTTTCCCATATTGTACATCCCGAGACTTCCTTGGGGAGCGCAGCCTGCAGTCACTGTCCCTGGATCTTCTCTCTTCTCTTCCGTCTGTCCCTGCCAGCTCTCACCTCCAGACTCCAAAAGCAATCAGCTGCCCTAAAGACTGACTGACTTCAGATAGGAAGGGCAAAACTGAGTTGAGTGAGTCCTACTTCAGCATCTGGTATACAGATTTAGTAACTTTAATGGATTTAAAAAACAAAGCAAAACAAATGCACAGCCTGTATCCCAAGACTTATTATAGCATCTTTAATTTATCTACTTAACTTTTGATGAAAATTTTTTTCTTTCACTGAAATGTGTAACGTCCTCTCATAGTTAAACTGTGGAATCTTTTCCACTCAACTCTTCCCTCTGGGATGCAATAAAGAGACAACTTATGGCTCAACAGCACATTGGAGACAATTTTTCTGTGAAAGAAAAATGTTTCTTACAACATGTAATGTTTCTCAAAGGAGGTGGGTCAAAACATAGATATCAATTCTCTGTAACCATTCACTGAATACCATATTTGTTTTGAGAATATTACAGTGTAGTATGTTATTTTTGAAAGGTTGAGTATTGGTCATGGATATTTTAATTCCTATAACATCCAGGTGTAAATTAGAATAAAGTAGAAATTAGAATTATTTACTATATCTGCATATGCTCTTTTCCCCAAAAAAGTGATAGAAGTGCTGAGCAGAGACGAGCAGAGTATAGAGTAGGTGGCAGCATACCTCACCTGTCTGGAAGTTGGCCAACTGAAGATGTTTTCCTGGATCAGCCATTTCCTAGTGTGACCTTGAGCTCAGCCTTGGTCTCCTAAGGTGTTAAACGGGAACAATTACACTCTTAAGCATGCTTGTGAGAAATAATTGACATAATTTGTGCAAAATACTTTGCTCTAGCAGGACTTCAAGACATGATCATTGATGATATAACTCAACATCTGATTGTCAGAGGGCTAATCATTTTAATGGCATTTGATTGTCTAAAGGAAATACGATATTATTGTATCTACATTAGTATCTACATAAATTTAATACAGAGTTCTGGTTTCATCAATGGATGTCATTGGGAAAGGCAATGACAATTCAAGATAACTCAGATACTAAGTTGAAATTTGTATTTACCAGAATTTGGGATAATTATTGAAAATGTTCTATCTTTAAGTTGGTCTTATTATGATATTAAGGCCATACCCTCAAGGAAAGCCATTCTTGTTTAGGTGATACTATTTAGATAGTAAATAATCAGGCAGGTAATGCACAAAATTTATTTCAGGAGTCAGAAAACTTCATTTAAAAATTGGTTAAAAGCAAATTTGAGTTATAGGGTAAAATATATGTGTTAGCTATAAAGTATCAATGTAAAAACTTCAGGTATTTGCTATATGTAAACTTCATTTCTTTATAACTGAACCCAACGTCTGCTTCACAAGACTCCTATGCTAGGAGGTGGAAATGAAACCTCCAGATAATCTCAGCTGATTTAATCTTCTCTCGTGTCCACCCCTACACTCTTCTCACTGGGCTGGCATCTACATGATAGGTGGGTGGGTGGGTGGGCGGCATTCACTCCTCAGCCACAGTCACCTCTCCAGCTGGCCTCCTCTGATGTGGAAGTCCTAGTGGAGCCTCTGATCAAACATTTTAGGGGCAGGTCTACTTCGACTCTGTAGTCTCATGGAAGCAACCTACATGCCCTTCAACAGATGAATATATAAAGAAGGATGTGGTATAATATTCCATACTACAATGAAATATTACTCAACCATAAGTGAAATAACACCATTTGTAGCAACAAGGATGGTCTAAGTGAAGTAAGTCAAAAAGAGAAAAACAAATACCATGTGATGTCACTTGTATGCAGAATCTAAAATATGATACAAATGAATATATTCACAAAATAGAAACAAACTCACACACAGGGGAAAGGGGACAGATAAATTAGGAGTTTGGGATCAGCAGATACAAAGTACTATATATAAAATAGATAAACATCAAGGTCCTACTGTATAGCATGGGGAACTATATTCAATATCCTGTGGTAAACCATAATGGAAAAGAATATGAAAAAGACTATATATATGTACAATGAGTCACTTTGCTGTACACTAGAAACCAATAAAACATTGTAACTCAACTATACTCCAATACAAGATTATGTATAAATTTTAAAAAATTCTACAGTCTCTCAGAGCCACAGCTACTCTACTCTCAGCCACACATGAAACACACACTATGGTGAGTGGAAGGGTATTTATAGCAACCCCAGAACCTTCTGTCCAAGTTCCTGCACACCACTGTGCCTACCCCCACTGTGCCTGGCTGTGCCATGTTGCACAGGTGCTGTTCTGGGCTCTGTCTCAGACAGGAGGCATGATTCCACTCTACTCTCTGCCCTCTGCCTTCAGACTCCAAACCTAGAAAATTCTGATATCTTATCCATCCCTTAACTACAGGCCCCAGCAAATTTGGCTTCTGCATTTCTCTTTCACTACCTCTCCTACTACTCTCCATGCTCCAGATACTTTCAACGTCTCCAGTGTACTGAGTGCATTCTTCAGCTCCTTTAGAATTTGGACCAGAACACTTTTCTCAAGGATTATAAGACCTCTGCAGAGGCAGTCCCGCTCATCTTTCCTATTTCAGATCAAATATTCCCTCCTAAAAGTTAATCTTGACTATTTAGCTAAAGCAGACCCCAACCTCTTTTTTCAACCTACTCCAGTTCCCATCACATTGTCCTTTTTGCTCACCTATCTGGATCTAAAATTGTCTTTTTTTTTATTATTTATTGTCCCCTTTGCAGATTATAAACTTAACGAGATTTGGGAACTTGTATGTCATCTTTGCTGCTGGATCCCAAGAACTCAGAACATCATGCCTGGAATATACTGGGCTCTCAACACATAGTTGTTGAATAAAGGAATGAACAAATCATGAATCCCAGTTGAGAATGACCCATTCCTCAGAAAAAAAATGCACCGAAGATTTGGTATATCCTTTTAGGAGGTTTCAAAGCCCTGGAAGCTCACCTGTAGACTTCCTGAATTATAGTTATGCTGTTTCATAACGTTCTTTTTGAAGAATTCTGAATTTTGTTCTTTGAAGTTAAACATGAGCATGAATTTTGAAAGTGAACTTATGATGGACTATAACAGATCATAGGCCAACTGTTGCTCATTGGTTTTTATTCAAATAGATCCATGATATTTACATTAACTGATCCGAATGACCAAATTTCATAAATGCTTGCCCATATCCACTTCTTCACTCCTTTGGAGAATGTGGTAGATTCAATTCCCAGCTTCCCTAGCAGTTGGGCACAGCCATGTGACTAATTCTAGTCAATGATTTGTAGGCAGAAGTGACCTATGTCACTGCTAAGCTGGAGCATTTAATTGCTGTGTGAGATCCTCCAAGGTTTTACCTTCTACTTTGTAGCTATGGGAAGTACATACTGGTACAAGGGTGCAGTGCCCTCTGGAGGGTCACACAGATCTTCAACAAACTTTGTGTGAGCTAGTAGTATAAACCTCCCCTGTGTGTGTGTGCGTGTGTGTATGTGTGGTGTGTGTTTTAATTTGGCTGCACAGTCTTAGTTGTGGCATGCAGGATCTTTAGTTGAGGCATGTGATATCTAGTTCCCTGACCAGAGATCGAACCTGGGACCCCTACATTAAGAATGTGGAGTCTTAACCACTGGACCACCAGAGAAGTCCCATACCTATCTTGTTTTAAGTCTCTTAGATTTTCTGATATTTGATATTGCAGCATAACCTACCATAAACAAATACAACACTGTTTTGGAAAATATGTGATTTCTTCATATACCAACGGCGGCAGGGGCAGGGGGAGCTGTTACTTATAATTTACAGAAGTCTTATAAGATATGTCACAATTTCAGAGATGTTAAAATTTGAAAAATGTGGGCCTTAGATTATACAAAATACAGATTGTCAAAGGGAATATGTCGAAGTAGATTAGTATAGTGTCAAGAACTCCAAATCCAGAGTTGAACAGAAAGTTATAGATTCAAATCCCAATACTTACTAGCTTGTGACTTAATAACTTAGCTTATACAAGCCTTAGTTTCTTCATCTGTAAAATGGGGATCACACAGTAGATGCTGCCTTATAGGGTTTTGTGGATATTAGATGAGACAATTCTTATAATGTGTTCAGCATAGTAATTTTCCCACATATTTTAGTCTCCACATTTGGTTAGATTACAGAGCTTGTTCAGAATGAGCATTAATTTTAGACAATATACAAAAGTAAGTTTGTTATTATATCATACTAATCAATCAGCAAATATCTATTAATTTCTTTTAAGTCATGAAGACTAGGCCTCTGAGTTAGGTGTCTTGGAGATAACAAAGAAGCAGATTGAGAGGTTGAGGGCTGAAGGCAAATCACACTGGGGTCTTCTTCCTATCCACTCTCTGAAGTATTTTCTGGATTAATCAGGCTAGAATGAACATTAAGAGCAACCTTGAAGAGTAAAAGTCATAAAAATATACCCAAGGAATAATGTAATGAAAGGTCAATCTTGTGCCTATTTTGGTGACTGGCAGGACCAGTAAAGGGAATTTTTTCTATGTTCAGGGTTTGTCTTGGATGTGTGATTGAGTGTGTGTGTGTGTGTGTGTGAGAGAGAGAGAGAGAGGGAAGCATAAAGGTAATTCATAGAATCAAGAGTGACTCTTCCAAGATAAGTAAGAGATTGTCCTGTCCACACTGGGTTATACTCTTCCAGAATGTCTGAAGTTATCCAGGGAACATTATTGGACTCATGGTATATCCAGATTCATAAAACAGCAACCCATTATATAATTGTCTTCATCTGTTCCCTGGTGGCTCAGACGGCAAAGAATCTCCCTGCAATGTGGGAGACCTGGGTTCGATCACTGGGTTGGGAAGATCCCCTGGAAAAGGGAATGGCTACCCACTCCAGTATACTTGCCTGGAGAATTCCATGGACAGAGGAGCCTGGCAGTTCATGGGGTCACAAAGAGTCAGACACGACAGAGCAACTTTCACTATATGTTGTCTTTGCCAAGGTGTAAAAATCATAAGCTCTAAGGTTTATTTGAGACTAAAAGTCTCCTCACACATGCTTTATGAGTTTTCATTCTGTCACTGATGACATGCATTGTAGATTCTAATTCGATGTTCTCACCTCAGTTTTCTGGAGGACATGTGCCTGTGAAGGAACAGGTGGCTGATTAATATGATTAATTTGTATTAAATGCCTGAACTATCGCAGAGCAAGTAATTTTCTTTAAAGGAAGCGTTCAGTTCAGTCACTCAGTCGTGTCCGACTCTTTGCGATCCCATGAATCGCAGCACGCCAGGCCTCCCTGTCCATCACCAACTCCCTGAGTCCACCCAAACCTATGCCCATCGAGTCGGTGATGCCATCCAGCCATCTCATCCTCTGTTGTCCCCTTCTCCTCCTGCCCCCAATCCTTCCCAGCATTAGGGTCTTTTCCAATGAGTCAACTCTTCGCATGAGGTGGCCAAAGTATTGGAGTTTCAGCTTCAACATCAGTCCTTCCAATGAACACCCAGGACTGATCTCCTTTAGGATGGACTGGTTAGATCTCCTTGCAGTTCAAGGAAGTGTAGCTGCCTCTAAATATAACTCTGGGCTACAGTTCACCTTTTCTGTTTATTTTATTCTTAACTTGTGAAACTGTATCTTAAGACTTGGGGTATATAACTTGTTATTCGATATCAACTGAACAACAGTGAATCAATTGTAATGGTTCTGGCACTAAAGGAAACGGAGGGGACTTAAATATGTCTCCAGAAGACAAAAAGTTTCTTTCTGTGTGCACTTTACAACATACCTTTCCACAGTTATTCAAAAGTCAAAAGTTTTCTCACTCCTTCTCATTAAAGACAGAGAGGACAAAACAGAGAAAACTAACTCCAAACCACATACAATTTATCGGATGTTTTGGATGAAATTCAGATTGAAAAATCAAAAAGATTCCTTTTTCTTCTCTCTCTTCCAGCAATGGCATTAGGATGCTTATTTCTCACTGAGAAATACACCCACTCTCACACACTCATTTAAAATTGAGAATGTTGTGTTAGCGTTCCAGGAAGGGGGCGGGGGTTGTGTTAGCGCAAACAGGTTTTGGCTCCTCCTTGTATCCTCGCTGCCTGGATGGTCTTGGGTCTCACTGTGGGTTCCTGAGGACTCCTGGCCAGAGACCTGGCCAGAGCACTTGGGCTCAAAACCGGTGTATACCTGGGTACGCTCCCAGAGGCTACCGTAAAAAATCTCGAACTCTTGTACTGCAGAGCACTCCCTAATACCTCATCGGTCCTCTTGAGTTTTTCTCGTCCGGGATAACCGCCCCAGGATTTTTAACTTTCCTGGGGGCAAGGGTTTCGCGTGGACCCCTTGCAGGAGCCGAGCCTGGTTTGGCCCCGCTCCCTTCGGCTTCTTGGCTCGCCTGGGATCCACGAGCCACGCGGAGAGGGGTGCGGCTTCTCCTCGCTTTCTCCAGACAGGGAAGAGAAGAGACGAAAGGAGCTGTACTCAGCTCTCCTGGGTACACGCCCAAGCATCTGTAATTTGACCTTCACGAAACAAAACGATGCTAAATGGCAAAATAGCCAACGTGGAGGTGCTCAGTCCTCCCGAGTACGCTCCCAAACAGCTCTAATTCGACGTTTAAAAAAACAAAACGATGCCAAGATGCAAATTGGGCAGCGTAATACCCAGGATGAGCCTCGTTTGACAGGCCAAACAGAGATTTTAATGGAAAACTTACTCATATCCTGCACACCGAATTCATTCTTTTAGTAAAAAATTTGTAAAAAAAAATTTTTTTAATGTGCAATTTTAAGTTCCACCTCTGTCACAGTGCACACTCTACAATAACACTGAATGGAACAATGGACACCCCCATATCGCATTGTGTCAGGTAATTACGAAGTGTCGCGGCGCGGGAAAGCGAAGCCAGGAACGTCAGCTTGTCCCCCGCCGCGTGTACTAGCGGTTTAGAGCTGCGTGTCTCACCGAAAACTCATCAAACCGTTTAGGCCACTGCCTCAACCCGAAGAGGGACAAACGCCATCCGAGCCTGGCCCCGGGCGTGGACGCAGAGGGCCAAAGGGGAGGCGCGCGAGCGCAGGGGGAGCGAGGTGGACTCGGGGAGAGAAGATGCGCGCAGGGCAGTCGAGGGCAAAGAGTCACCCAGCGGGTGGGGACGGTCCCGCCGGGGGTGGCCAGGTATTCCTGTTCCCTGGAGAATGGAACCCCACGCGGGACGCTGCACTCCCAGTGGCACTTAATCTGGGGGGGGGGCGGTTTTATATCAAGCGCACCGGGAGACGGGTGCGCACGGGGTAACGCTGTTAACTTTGCAGTGTGTGTGTGTGTGTGTGTGTGTGTGTGTGTGTGTGTGTGTACGAGAACTGGAGGGAAAAGAAAGAAAAGAAAGAGCAGGGAGCTGTAGGCCGAGATGTCCTACTTCTAAGTGGCTCGTTGAGAGGCAAAAGCTTTCTTTCAAGCGCAGTCGTCACCCGCGCCGCGTTGGGGACCAGCCGAGCAAGGCGCAGGGATCTCCAAGGGGCCTCCAGCCTCCCGAGCCCTGAGGTGGCCCCCAGAAGGCGACACTGTCCCCGACAGCTGTGGGGAGGTCAGGACTGTGGTTGCCTTTTCCCGAGACCCCGACCTTGCTATCCCGAGGGGGCGAGCTCAGTCTGCCTTCTTCTGGGAGGGGGGCGGAAAGCGGCCTTCTATCAACGCGACCTCTGGTCCCCACGCCCTCCCACCGCCCTATCTCCTCCCCGCAACCCCATTCATTTTTCCTAAGCAGCTTCCAGTTTGGGCTCAAAACCCAACTCCAAGTCCACCCGAGAGCTCATCACGGAGCTGAAAGGGGCGGCCGGGGTCGGAGCGGGGCCCCCGGGGGCGTCGTACCGAGGTAGCAGCCGCGAGGGGCGCCGTGTCCCGCCGGAGCCGGCCACGGATGAGCCCGGCGGCCGCGAGCAGCCCCCCGGAGCCGCGCAGCATCAGCGTCTACTGTGACGGTGGAAGCCACGCCCGCTCGGGAGCTGGGGGCTGTCCTAGCGCCCCCCCTACCTTTCCCCCGCCCGCCCCCTGCTCCCGGCGCCGGCCCCCGGCCCGCCCCCGGCTCGGCTCGCTGGAGGCACTGGGTGCCTGGGCTGGCGCGCTCTCCCGGGCGCGCACACACATACACACACACACACACACACATCCACGCACGCACGCCCAGAGCCGCTGTCTCCGCGCCGGGCCCTCGTCCCCCTCGCCCATGCAGACGGACAGAGCGCCAGAAGATGGCTGACGACTCCACGGGGCACCGAGGATGCAGCCCGGCGGCGGCGTTGGCGGCGGGAGCGGCGGCGGGAGCGGCAGAAGCAGCGGCGGCGGGAGCGGCAGCGTTGGCGGCAGCGGCGGCGTTGGCGGCGGCGGCGGCGGGAGCCGGAGCGGCGGCGGCGGCGGCATCCCCGAGACCCCTCGAGCTACCTTTCCCTCTGACAGCCACTGACGTTCTCCGCCGCTAGAAGAGACCGCGCTTCTCCGGAGCCTGCCTCCCCTCCTCCCCCGCCCAGCCCCGCGCCCAGCCCCGGCCCCGGCCCCGGCCCCGCCAGCACCGCTACCTCCGCCAGCACCGCCACCATCAGCACCACCACCTCCACCACCACCGCCTCCACCACCACCACCACCACCACCACCACCACCACCGCCGGCGGCGGCAGCAGCCATTTCATCTCCACCGAAACCAGACACAAAAACATGGCAGAAATGGAGAAAGAAGGGAGACCTCCGGAAAATAAAAGGAGCAGGAAACCGGCTCACCCAGTGAAAAGGGAGATCAATGAGGAAATGAAGGTATTTTTTGGACTTCGGGGCCAGAGAGCTTGAGCTCTTTCTTCCGCCCGCTCCCTTTGGGCTGTTGTGTGGATTTTGGGGGGGGGGGTGTACAGGGGAGCGCTTGTCAGTTTCCGTAGGATGCCCTGAACGACTCAGCTCCTCCTCCAGGTGCAAAACAGAGGCCAACTGTCGGGCTGCATCCCGGAGATTTGCCTGCCTCGGATTTGATGGGGGTGGGGGTGGGGGGCGACCGGGAAACCACAGACTCTTTAACCTTATAAACCCCAGGTTGGGACGGGCGCGTTTCAGGGAGGAGGGGACCCAGAGCCCAAGTTGGAGGGTGGATATGGTGAAGAGGCTTTCCTGGTCGGTGGGGTAGTTTTTTTTCCTCTCTTCTTCGGCAACCATCCCCGGATCCCTCCAAAGTTAGGAAGCCGCCGAGCCAAGGGTACCCCAGGAGCGCTCGATTCCACCCCCCTCTTCCTAGTTCATCTCCCCGCTCCTCCGTACCGCTTCCTAGTAGCCCGCTGCATCGGTGTAAAGGGGCTGTCAGTGCCCAGGCGAGCTGTGGCCCGAGTGGCGCGGGTCTAGGTACCGTTTTTGACGGCCGGCTAGCCTCGCCCTCCCCTGCTCGCTCCTCTCATTCGGTTGCCTCCGCCTCCCTCTCAGCCTTTGCATGCTTCACTTCCCAGTTTAAGCAGACCCGGGCAAGCCCTGCTGAAAAGATAGCTGTCTGAGGGGCGGCCTTCGCAGAGCGCCTGCCCATTGTTCGGAAAGGCCGGCCCGGAGTCCTGTTGGCGAGGCCGGGCTCCCCGCCAGGCCAGCGGTGCTCCAGAGGTGGTGAGCGCGGCAGCCTGGCGCTCCAGCTGTTCGCGTTGGAGTGATTGCACAAGAGCCCCGCTCAGCTTCGGACCCCCCTCGTCCCCCCCACCCCCTCCAACTTATTTTCCATGAAGTTGCAGCTTTTGCCCGGTGGGGTTTTGTTTTGTGTTGATTTCACGAGTCTCTCTTGATTTTTATTTTTAATGTTTTATTTGTAATTTTTGTCTTTCTGTGAGTTACAAACAAGTAGCAAATTTCAGGGAGGACTTTGGTTTTCATTCTGCAGCCCTCTTGGTGTTCCCCATCTTCTGCATAGAATCCTTAACTGACCACTGACTTGGTCAGGTTGGTTAAGTTGGTATTTAAAAGACAAAAGAGGAAAATGGCTAGCAACTAAGTAAAATCTATTGCAGTTTGACATCGTCTTGATTAGAACAAGCATATTCTAGAGAGTGCCTTGAAAGGGGCCCATGGATAATAATACTATATATATTATTATATAGTACCTAGGTGCATATGGTTAGCATTCCTTTCTTTCAGAAAATGTCTGTAGCAATCAACATTTTGGAATAAGAGTTTTGATTTCTGGGTGAGGAACTTAGCTCCTGGAAGCATGCGGTGCAGCTTCAGTCCAAGGAGAGTTAAGGAAGATTTGCCTTAGAAATCAGTGCCATTCCTTGTGATGGAAACCACCACTGATTCCATTGATAGTTTTTTTTTTTTAAAGAGATCGGTAGGAGTTGTCGGCCCATGGAGGGTGAAAGTCAGACAGTTAAGGATAACCATTCTTCCTCACTCACCCTTCCCTCCTGTCCTGCATTTCCAGATTACTTTTCTGTTTCGTTTTAAATTGGGGTTGGAGGAAGAGGAGAGAGGTGAAGCCACCAAGAAATCACAGTGTGCACTGGCCCTTTAAAACACTCTGCCTAATGTGATCTATATGGATGGCAGCTTTTAAGTTTCATAGGTTCTAGGATTACAAATTAGCTAATTTTAATCAAAACATGTGAAATGTTATCCCGGCTGGATATAAAGGCTGACTGTGCTCGATGCTTGGGGCTCACGTTGTTGACTTTGGCTGCAGGAGCACTCCGTGGTTTGGGAGATAGTTGTCCTTCTACAGTATAACAGATGTTTGTCTGAACTGGTGAGGAAGAAACAAAAACAACATTGTGTGAAGGGGAAAAATTACACAATTTTTAGCCAGTGCTGCAGGACTAAGTATGGAATTAACCTTCGTGCACAGAATTTCCTCTTTTTAAAATGTTATTTTTCTTCCAAATCGCCACCTACTATTTGAAGTTTTAATCCTTGTCATTTCAGTACAGAGTAGCATTAAATAAGAAGTTTTACACAGCAAATAATTCAATTACCTGAAGGATCCATATTTTTTCCCTAGTTTGGAACAATGTATAAGAGACCCCAGGTCAAAATCTTCAGTCAGGTCAGTACACACCATGCCAGTGAGTGATGAAATCCCATTTCTAGAGGAATTCTTCAGTATGCATTCTTCTAATATGATAGTGCCCAAAGTTCTCATTTTTAGAGTGATTTCTCAAAGTCAAAATGTGGGTTATCTTGAACTCATCAGTATTTTCTGCTTTTAACATTAATAACCACATCCATAAAGCCCCTCCCCAAACCTCCTGGTATTGCTACCTCTCCATTTCCCCAAACCTTAATTGTAGAGTAACGCAACAAGTTGATTGCCCTGTGTAAAAATATGTGCAACAAAATGTCACCGAGAACACAATGTGGCCTTGTGCAGCTCCATATCGGTGACGCTGGAGCTGCCTGGCTGTGTTTGCCTTCATCTGAACGGCTTTCATCTGGACCAGTGTAAACTAAGCCCTGGTAAGTAATCACTGCCCGGCAGAAAGAAAGGAATGTATACAGCTAGCACGGCCTAAGCTGTAAAAACGGAAACCTGAGCCCCTACTGTGGATCACATATCAAGGCTTGAAGGTAGGGGAAATGAAAGGGGGAAAGAGGAGAGAGCGAATGCAAAAGTCAGCCTGGGAAGTGGAGGATCAGGAGGAGGCCCCCCTTAGGGAGAGTTGGCTCAGGGATTAGGGAATTTTATCGTGGTGTACAGTGACCTACTCAGGTTTCAACACTGCTTGGATCAAGTTGCTTCTCTGTGAGCTGAAAGAAAAAGGATTGGTGTGTATGTGATTTTTTTTTCCCCTTGGGGTAATAGAAAGGACATTGGTACAAGTGTCTATTTTAAGTACAGCAAATGCAGGGCACTGAAAATGAGCACCAAAATTGCCTCATCATAGAGACTTCAAGATTTCCTAATTGAGATAGTCACACATTTATTTAAAAATGGACGGAGAAGACAAACTGGCAGAGGTTTAGCTGACACCAGTAATGTCATTGGAGATTGTCTTCATGTGGCTAGAAGCTAATGTTGGTTGCTGTTTCACTAGATCAGATATTGAGTTACATTTTCCTTATCACTGGTGTAATGTACATGGCAGTTGTAACAAATTTAAATTTGATACAATATAATTTTGTGTGTGAAAAGTACATGACTTGGCATAGCTTGCCTTTAGTGTCCTCTAGTGAAAATATCTTCAAGTGGAAATGTTTGTCTCATTATGATCTTTACTATGTTTCATTATCTTTCCTTTCTCCCACTTCATCCTGTTTTTTCTTAATTAAAAAGACTTATTACATTACTGTACTTACAATCAGTCTGTCTTGTTTAGTTAGTGACCAATAGAGGGAATTTTAAACAATCAGATGGCAATTCAATTTATATTTTGAATACTTTCGGTTTCTAAAGCGAATATTGTGATTGTATCTAATGTAATATGCCTTCAATATATTGTTAGCTCACATGAATCATAATAAGTGGCCCTTAGGAGGAAATTTGACATATGGAAGTGTTAATTTGTTTCAGGAGTTCATCCAGAACATAATATAGAAACTAGATGTAATATTGGATGTGTAAATGTAAATACATGAGTAAGTGTAAATATAGTTGCACTTAAGGGTATGTATTTTATATGCAGAGATCTTGGTGAGCATGAACATGATTAGTGACTAGCAAACAGTAATATAGCTCAAAAAAGTCTAAGCTATGAGGAGAGATAATGAGTCATATTTTCATCTTCTAAAACTCTTTGACAAAACCAATGTGATTAGCTCATGCACTGTGCCCTGGAAACTTTCCTAAACAAACCGAAATTAATGCATTTACAATGTTTGGCTTCCTTATCAATTGCTCAGCTACAGGATAAGCTGTGTTAAATGTCTTAGGTTCTTTGCTGAAGAAGTTCTCTGTCTATAAATATTCTTAATAAGTAATTTGTACCTAAAATTATGCTTCAGTCCTAATGTTAGAGTCAGGCACATCTGTTAGAGTTTAGTAGTAGACCCACCATAAGATTTTTTAGTTTAGTTTCTGATGATCTCCATTTGGCATTAAAAATGACCTCTGTCAATTGCCTAGACAATAAAGCAAGTTGCCGAGCTGAACTTGTGAGTGTGGTGATTTAAATAGCTTGTCATAAAATAAAACAGTGATATCAGAATGTGGATTGGAAAAGTCAGCATGTTTAAGGTTGAAACCAGCTCATTACTAAAACAGGTATATTTTAAGTTTTGCTCCTGAAACTCCATCCTGATGTCAGAAACAGTAAGTCTCAGGAACCTAGGGAGTGGGCTCGGGACCAGATCTCACTGTGGCATTCACAAATGATGTCAGACCTCCCTGGCTAAGAAGTGGTCTGTGGTGTGCTGTGCGGCGGGGCTGGGAACCCATGTCAGGAGGGACGTGGCCCTTGCCCCTTGGGAGCTGGTATAGGATGTTCCCTAGCTCGCTGGCCTTGTCCTCTGCGTTGCTCTCAGTTATCCTGCTCAAGGCCCTAGTCTCAACCCCTAAGAGAAGTTCCTTGGAGGGCACAGAGAGCTATGAATCCTGCTCTGTTCAAACTTGGAGTTTTCTGAAGAGTCTCTTTCTCCATCTGTGAACCTGTGAGGATGATGTGTGGTAGAGCAAGACTCTCTAAGCCTTACACAACTCACAGGTTCCAGAGAGGAGGAAATGGAAAGGAACCACTCCACTTCCTCCCGAATCTGAAATAAACATTTGAACTAGAAGAAAATGAGTCTGACAGACTCATTCCCTTCTGCGTTTCCTGCCTCTGTGCTTGCCAAGCGCTGCTCTGAGAAGCCAAGCTCTACTCGCCTTGTGTGAAAGACAGACTCATAGAAACCAAGAGGTAACAGAGTTTTTAAAGGAAAGTCAAAAAACAGGGCCTCAAAAAGGGCAAATATCAGTGAATACACACTACAAGTGACTGTTTGAAAAAGGAGAGTTCAGGGAAATAGACTATCTTGCTAGGGTGACGAGACTTTTTATATCTTCTAAGGAAGTATTCTTTTTATTGAGTCTTTATACTTTTTCTTTTGAAAAAATTATTAGAAGTAGTAGAAGGTAGATCCTTTAAAAATCTCAGAAGTCTAAAACTTCCTCTTGTGGAATGGGAAGTCAGCCACATTTACACTCTTAAGCTAATAAGATTATTGAATATTTTCCTAAAAGAAAAGGGATATTCCAGGGTAGAATGAAAAAAAAAAAAACAACAGCTTTGTTTTTGATGGTGCCAATTGAAACACGTAAACAGACTTGAAAGCCTGAGGTGGGTGAAATTTGCTGAATGTATATTTTCGAATCTGTAGACTGATGGGTGTTAATATCTCTTATATAACTAAAGGTCTGTGGAACTCCTGCTTTAAGGCCAGTGGCTTTGGCATGGGCAGGAAAACAATGTCACAAGTCTTGGTGATTTTGAAGCCAGTGCTACAGCTGTGATAGGACACAGCTGCCCACAGCTGCACACCTGCCATGCCTGCCACAATGTTAGCCCAAGGGGTGGCCTCCACAATTTCACACATTTGTTTGACCTTTTTAGGACATTTGATGTCCTGGCCACAGATTAAAACATGGGGACATCATTGTTTGCTCTGTGTCACAACAAGACAATAAAGCAATGTAGATTTTTACATGTAGAAACACACATATTTTGGTTTCATGTAATGATTATACAACCTTCCCATTGAGACTGTGTCAATAAGAGAGCAAGACTTTCTTCTTAGGCCTGCTCCAGGTTGGAGCTGGACTTTAGCATTCTGATGTATCCCCTGCCCTTAGAACTGTGTTATAATCCTTGGGTTGTGGCTGAGAACAATGCTGCAAAGTGACCCAAATGGAGCTCAGTGACCTTCTTCAAAGGATTCCAGGCCAAGAATCTGTGTGTGGTTCAGGGACAAACAACAGGGCTCAATGGGTGCAGTCTGCATATAGAGTATGAATCTGGCAGCTCTTCATGACATCCATGTGAATGATTCTCTAATGAGACGTCTGTGGGAGTGGCTTTTCCTTAGGATGCCTTCTGATCCTGTGAAGTCATGAGAGCGGAGGCACTTTGTAGTCTGTAGACATTTCTTTTCCACTACTTAAATATTACCTCCTTCTTGGTAAAATCTTTTAAATGAAACTGATCCATTAGATCTGTGTTAAGAGAGATGACTTCAAGTTGAACCAACTTAATTCCCAACAGTGTGAGAGTGCTTGTTAACATTGGATGTTATAATTTTTTTTAACTTTCAGATCTAGGGGATAGATAGAGCTAGAAACTGATTTCTAATCAAGTTTATTCCTACTTCCTACAGAAGAAATTTCCTCTCTTCTGCAGCTTCCTCCCCCCAGCCCTTTCAGTTCAGTTCAGTTGCTCAGTCATGTCCAACTCTTTGTGATTCCCATGGACTACAGCACACCAGGCTTCCCTGTCCATCACTAACTCCCGGAGCTTACCCAAATTCATGTCCATTGAGTTGGTGATGCCATCCAACCATCTCATCCTCTGTCGTCCCCAACTCTTTAAAAATCTTAATTAGCGAGTCCAATGATGCTTAATAGAAATCTACTTCACAATTCAGTCAGAACCCATGGAGGTGAAAAGGGAGATAAAATATTTTCCAAAAATAATCATCATTCTATTATTCATAACCTTAACTGGCAGAGATACTAGCATTTCTTTTCCTGCCTTGTAAATTGTTCAGTACTGGGGGTTTCCTTTTCCTTTGAAAGTATTTCTCATATGCTCCACTATCTTGGATAATGTGTGTCAGAATGTTTTGAAGTTAAGCAATGTAACTGACAGATCCTTTTTACTGTCATTAGGACTATGAATATGACTGACATGGTTGTCTGTGAGAACACTATGTGTTAATTTTTAATTAAAACTATTTTTTTTATTTTTATAAAATAATTCATAGGCATGACAGAAATAGTAGAATAAGCAATACAAATAGCAAAGAAGAAAAACAAAGGCTATAATTTTCCCACCCAAACACAATTACTGTCAACATTTTGATGTATGTCTTTCCATGTTCTTTTTTATGCATGATACATTTTTTTAAATGGTGTTATAGTGTACTAACCTTCCTTTTTGAACTTAGTATATTGTTAACAGTTTTTCATGGCAGTAAAAATTTATCCACAGAATATTAGTGGCAAAATAGTATTCTGTTTTAGTAATTTTATGACTAAGCTATATTTATTTAACCAAATTCTGATTGCATTTTGTTTATTTCTAAGAAAACAACACTGAACATGCATTGTTTTGCACATATTTCCTTAGAATAGTTTATACCTAGGAATAAATAAAATTGCTAGGCATACCTAGAAATAAATAAAATTTATGAATCAAAGAGTATGTAAATTCTTCAGCTTTTATTGCATACAGTCAAGTTACCTTTTCTAAAAAATGAATCAACTTGAATTCCTAATAGTTTGAGGATGTTCATTAACATTGAATGCTATAATTTTTTAAACTTTCACACATTTTTTTTTAGAATCATGTGTCCTGAATTTTGTTTCTATATTTACACATTAGAAAAATATGGAAAAATAATTTTTTATATTTACACATTTTAAAAAATATTTGTGGATGTATCCAAATGTGTTAGCACATTTATTGATTAGATTCTAAGTGCTGCACATTGTGCTGGATGAGGCATAAAATGAAATAAAAAGTTTCTGCCCTCAGATAACTTACAGCATGTTTGGGAGGGATGATATATTTTACTAGCACTGGAGAGGGATATAGGACTTGGAGTGAAATGGAAATTATATTTGTGGGAAGTGGGAGAATGTGGCTTTCCCCTCATTTGAACGAATGATTGGGAGCTCTCTGAAAACTTGCTGCTTTCTTGGGTAGGATACTGAGTTGAAAACAAATCGACATTTGGTTATGCAAGGCCTGAGATGAAAGAAATCAGTGACGCCCACCCTGTATTTTAAAGTTAGATTGGTGTGTTCAAAATAAAATCATTAGTTCTCTTTGAAGACCTTGAAGTACTTTCATTTCAGAGGTATTTTGAGACTTTGTAATTACTGTGATTTTCAAAATGACTTGAAGTCAAGTCTTTATTGTTTACCTGGTAAAATGTTCAATTAAAAACCATTTAGATTGAACTTCGACATGCATACAGTATTTCTAGTTGAGTAAGCAGAATGTCTAATGAATGTCCTGGGAATTAAATTCCAACGAAAGTAAATTTTGCCAGCGTAGAAAGAACTCAGAGGAATGAGGAAAAGTAAAGTTTCCCATCTTTCTACTATTTATTATTTCCACTTTTTTTTTTTTTAATTCTAGGAAAAGATCATGCTTTCAGACTAAATGTTAGAATTAGAATTTTCTTCTTTCTTTAGGAACCCTGGAGATGAGAGAGGGGGATCTGAAAGGGAGAGGATGGGTATGGGGGTAAAGTATTAAGAGTGCAAAGCCATTAGAGTCAGATGTGATGTCAAAAAGTTGTCAAATGAGAAGATTAAATTTTAATTGTGAATTTTAAGAACGACTATTCCAACAGTACAGATAATTAAAGAGAGTAGAGATCAATGACCAAATCAGAAAACAAGTTTACCATAGGTAGATATGTCTTGGTTGGAAAGCTCTTTGTATGTGAAATTGACATCCTATAATATGATTTCTTTGCAGTTCTTTGTTGGACCAAGGAAGTAGTTATTTTGGAGTTGCTGAACTCCAACTCCATTGGACTGAACAGAATTTATAGTAGAAAGAGTCCTGGTATAAGAATCAGAAGATCTGTATTTTTGTTCTGACTTTACTAGGTGATCTCTCATGCCTGCCATTTACCTTGTGCATGTTCCAATTTTCTGTTGTAAAATGAGGATGTTACAGAGGTTCACCAGAAGTTTACTGTGGAAACCAAACACCTAACTTGCAGGGTTGTTGAACGGAACAAGAGAGTTAAAGGATGTGGAAACACTGTCAAGTGCTATAAGAGTGTTAGACATTATCATTGTAATTATAGTGACCTATTTTCCAAACCCAAATTGGACCACATGGTATGAGAGAGGATTTTTGTGTCACTTCCAAGGGCGAGAGGCAGTCTGCAAAATGTGTTTTGGATGCCAGAATATTGACATTCTGGCACTTTAGATGATGTATGGGAACAATGATAAAATATTTGAGATAGTGGCTGTTCAGTGAAATTTATGATGTGTGATCACTAATTATGATATTTCTTTGTGAAATGTATTTTATTTCATGTGTAAGTAGAAGTTCTTTGATTTCACAGAATCTTAGTGCTGGAAGGGACTGTAAGGGACTGTACTTGAGTTTCCTGCTGTAAGTCCCATGAGAAATTCTGGGTGAAGATTTGGGGGGAAACCAACTTTACAATTTCTGTCAGTACAGTAGCTTGACCTTTTATTGAACATCCTTACCTCAAAAATCTCTCTGCACTTAACTCTTATCACCTCAATTTTTTGGTAGAAAAACTTGAAAACCCTTATGGACCATAAACATTAAATTCACTTCTCTTAGAATATGTTATGTTTCTTGGATGGTTACTGCAAAAATCCATTTCATTTCCTTTGGTTTAGCACCATAACGAGTCCATATGATGTCTAGCATCAAATTCTAAGTTTTAATTCTAAATCAAATTAAAAATTATTTATTCCTTGGGGTTCTTCAGTGTCTTAGTATAGTATATAAGACAGAGGTAATACCTATTTCTTGTAGTTGTACTACAAGAAACTTTGGAGTTTGTTTTCTCTTTTATCTTGTTCCTTTTTTATGAAAGGTTTGAGATTTGTGGCTCAAGGCTTTATAAACCTTTTGTTTTCTGCTTTTGCAGTCATATATCTAAACATTAAGGTGTTTCTTTTTATTTTCAGTGATAAGATAGGAAATGCTTAAAGTTAATTTTCACTGACATTTATAGTAACTCAAAAATCATGAAATACATCATGTTCATATTGATTTCTCCATGAGGCCTCTGAGTTTTCAGCACAAACCATAAACTGAGTGATGCAGTTAAGGTGCCCAAATAATACAAATTTGATATCAATAATCCAGTTGCAATTTCAGTTTTTACCCAAATGTTTGAAACTTCTGGATCCCATCCTTGGGATTGGTTCTGAAAGGCTGAATGGATTTGCAGCGGGACTGAAACAAACAAATCTATATCCTTGACTGGAAGGTTGCTCCGTGAATGATCCATCTGTAGCTTTTGTGTCACTTCAGAGGTTAGACACAACCAGCGAGAGGCGCCCAGGATACAAATGGTCTAGAAAATTAGATATGGTGGCCAGCAGTTATCTTTTTGGCTCATTTCTCTTAGAGATTCAGGCAGACAGTATACATTACCAGTAGGATGGCTTGAACTTGGCTTTTAACACTGTTGGGAATTGTGGGGTTTTTGTTGTTGGTTTGTTTTTTAATGCAAGGTATAATCGTTATCCTTGAGGTTTCTGCTGCCAGACCCCTGATGGAAGACCTCTATTTGTGTGCCTAGGACTGTCATTCTCCAGTCAGGCACTCAGCTCAGTGAAAGAAATTGAGAGCTAGGGAAGACTGACATCTCATTCAATTAGGAATGTCTTTTGATTGAGTAGTGCAGTGTTTAGCTGAATCCTCCTCAGTGGTATTCCACAAGTTGCTGAGCTTATTATACATATCGATCATATCATCTTTGCACATTCATGAAAGGAATGTCTATTTAATGTGGACATGACCAGCCATCAGAGAGAATAAATGCCTCACTAAAGCTTGATATGGCTGACTGTTGGCCTTGTGGATGGTAACACTGAATCAATCTGTCTAGATTTTTAAAAAATTGCTTGTGCATTATACCATCACAGATTGACCCATTTGGAGCTCTGAGCTCAAGTGGGTACTAAAGCAAAAAGAAAAAAAGTCTAGAATAATGTAGGTGGTTTGAAATGCCAGGTTTGTTTTTGTGGAGTAGTGTAATATCCTTTCTTTTTTATGCAACCCTGCTGAACTCCAAAGTGAAATTCAAAAGAACATGGAACTTGCATGTTGAGGCTGTGCACATGCTGGTTGGGCCTGAGTGCTTTGTTTCAGGTATAAATTATACATCCCAGTGTAATTCAGAAATGACAACTTCTAGGGAGAATGAGAAAAGAGTCTTTGAGTCACAGAGAAGGTTAAAATATATAGTTTTTCTAACTCCATCTAGGGTGCTCAGGCTGTCTTGCCTGATAAAGATGCCTTAAAAAAATTTAGATGCCTTAAAAATACTCATTCAGCAAACATTTATTAAGCTCTTACTTAATATAGGATTAAGGATTCTTAATCCTTAATAGGATTAGGATTAATAGTATAGGATTCTTCCTTCTATTAATTTTTCCAGTTTTATTGAGATATAATTGACAGAAAACATTGTATAAGTTTAAGGTGTACAGTGTGTTGGTTTGATACATTTATATATTGTAAAATGACTACAACCATAGTATTAGCTACCACCTCTATCCTGTAACATAGTTACCTTTTTTACAGTGGAAAGATGTAGAATCAACTCTCTCAGCAACATTCAAGTGTATTATAGTGTTCTTAGCTACAATCACCGTAGTATACACCATTCTGTACTATACCCTTTGACCAGTCTCCTCATTTCTGCCACCCCTCAGCCCTCAGCCCTGGGTAATCCCTTCTCTACTCTGTGTTTCTCAGATAGAGATACTTTAAGGCACACACAAGCATTAAGACCTAGCAGTTGTTAAGTTCATTAAAAATAGTCACCTGGTAGTATAAGCTTAAATTTGTCCAACTATTATTTACCCATTATTTCCACAGCTTGACATCTGTACTAACAACAATAATAATACCTTACATTTATAGGGTTGTCCCTCCAAATCCCCAGGGGATTGGTTTCAGGGCATCCCACCTCCACACTGGAATACCAGATTCTTCAGTACTCAAGTCTCTTGTGTGAAATGGTGTAGCATTTTCATATAACCTATGCGCACCCCTACCATATATTAACTCATCTCTAGATTATTTATAATACCTAATATAATGTAAATGCTAGGTAAAGAGTTGTAAGTACAATATAAGTGCTATGTAAATAGTTGCCTGCATGTCAAAGTCAAGTTTTGCTTTTTGGAAATTTTCTGAAAATTTTTTCCTAAATATTTTCCACGGAGGTTACTTGAATCTGTGGATATGGAACCTGCAGATACGGAGGGCTGATTGTATATTGGTTTATAGTTCATAAAGTATTTTCATGTGTTATCTAAAATCTGAGCTGACTGGTAACCTTAAAGTTATTTGGTGCTTTTATGTTATTTGTTAGAAGAAAATCATAGTGGCCTTTGATTTCATGGGGAAAGAATATGTCACTAATGGAATTCGTAAAGGAAATTATGCTTCGATGTTTAAAGACCACTGTTACAAAAGGTAAAATTAAAAAGGGGAACCCTTGTAGCCTATTCGGCTTCCTGGATGGTAGTGGTTAACAGTTGAGGAATTATTTCTTTGCGGAGATTTTGCTTTATCTGAGATCAGAGTCATGTTAAGAAACAACACCGGAGTTAGAAAGCAATTCTAATTTAAATTAATCTGAGTCAAAAAATGCTCGATTGTTTTCAGTTTCGAAATCTCTTCTTAGCTGTTTTCATGCTTTTACCTTTCAATATTTTTGTATTAGTTCAAGATACAGACTTTGCAGAAGGATATGCCAAAATATGACTTCCTATTCTTAAGCAAAACTGACAATGCCTTTTTTCTTATTATCTTTAAATTGCAAATGTCTGAAGGCCTGTCATAATTGGATGCGTCATCCTGAGATTTAAATGCATGACAGTTTTTGAACGTGATTTGAAAACTGAACATGACTCTAAGGAAGGAAGGGCAAGGCTGGCAGAACACGGGGTGGTGCTAATAGAATTCAATGTATGCATTCTTTTTCAAATAGTTATTGATTATATACATAAGTAGCCTATGCTTTTCTTTCAGAACTTTGCAGAAAACACCATGAATGAACTCCTTGGCTGGTATGGCTATGATAAGGTTGAATTGAAAGATGGTGAAGATATTGAATTCAGAAGCTATCCTACAGATGGAGAGAGCCGGCAGCACATTTCTGTTCTCAAAGGTAATGACATTTAATGTCCCTTTGTTCATGCAAACAAGGATTAACTATCTCAACCTGCCAGAATTGAGTTGCTCTGGGACTCATTTTGTTGATTATGCCAATAGTTGATTTAAATGTACATCCCCAGGAGTGCTTTCCCATAAGCAGAATATAAGAGCACAACATAAAACAAAAACAGACACAGCTTAATCTCCTTCCAGCAATGGGAAGGCTAGCTAGACAGGGCTAGGGATCCTAAGCTCTGCGGTCCTGCTCACAAATGTAAAGAAAGGGACAGTGTTTGCTAACTTCTACTTTCCTTAACCCTTTCATATATCAATTGTTAAGGGCTGGTGCTTTCTGTTAAGTGAAATGTTAGGTTTACAGTTTCAGACTGCAAGAGACAATCATGGTTAATTTGGTAATTTCCCTTCTTGCCCCCCCAGTTTTAGGTGAGAATTCTAAAGGAGAGCCCTACTTCTATTTTCTGTTTGAAGTTTTCACCTTATCCCCACAGCCTTGGATAGGGTAAGAAGAAAAGTAAGAGAGTAGTAGATGATTGGATCCTATATTATTCTTTAGGAATTATCATCGAAGCCTGGCCAGAGAGTAGAAATTAGAGGCTTGGCAGAGTTGAATTAACACTGATTCTCCCAGTGGGTAGCAATGCCAGATACCCCATGAGGGAAGCCTAGAACCCTTGGTGGGTGTTGCTCTGCATACTGAATTTATAAACCTAAGTATGGATTGAAGATTTGTTCATCAAAGAAAAGAAGAGGAGTATGTGAAGAAGCTATCCATTTGGGGAACTTGAATAAAATGTGGGCTAAACTAATTGTGTGATATCATTGGCAATTTGATCTGTATTTTCATTGCATTCAAAATCTTTTGGCGTACACTACCGGTTCATGTACTTTATTTCCAGTCTCTAAGATAGTGTTTTTCCTTCTTACATGCCAAGCAACGAAATGTAAATGAGCTGTCCTGCAGGCATGTGGAATTGAACGTACGTGACAAATTTTATGTTAAGCTTGCTATGAAATTGTACATATCATGTTACAGAGATAATATCATCAATTTCACTGTAAATGAAAAATGCAAGTCATGAGTTTATATTCTATAAACTAATAGCTCATTTAATACTTGGCCTAGGTAATAATCTTTGCCTCTGGGGAACATGGAGAGAATGCCATGATATGCTACTGAAGGGAAAAAGTTGTTTTCCATGGTTGAGTGTTTTATTTATTTTTTTAATGGTTCATATGTGAGGATAAAATTCACAAAGTTCATATCATTATAAGTTTTCTTTATGATCATTTTTGTTAATTTTTAAAAATTATTTTATTTATTTATTTTTGGCTGTGCTGGATCTTCGTTGCTGTGTGTGGGCTTTTCTCAAGTTGTGGCCAATACATGGGCTCGATAGTTGTGGTTCCTGGGCTCTAGAGCACAGGCTCAATAGTTGTGGCGCATGGGTTTAGTTGCTTCAAGGCATGTGGGATCTTCCTAGACCATGGATCAAACCTGTGTCTCCTGCTTTGGCAGGAGAATTCTTTACCACTGAGTCACAGGGTAGCCCCATTTTTGTTAATTTTTAATGGCTATTAATGGGTTAATTTAATGAGTCTACCCTGTGAAATAACAGTTTGTGTTCTTTTTTCCTAATCATCAGCTTCTTTCTCGTTGGTTCTTTTGATTATATTACCACTCAACTTTATAATATATCAGGACCTGGTTACCATGGTAGGGGGGCACTTTTTAAGCTTCTCCTTTGGTAGCCAGAGAGCGATGCCTGCCATATATCACTTTATACATGTAAAAGGTTAATTGCCTCTCAATTTTCTGTGGGCTTTACAGTGCTAAAATTCATCACTATGATACAGTAGAGATATTAGCTATCATGGTAGAGCAAATTATAAAGGAGCCCATAAGAAATTTACAGTAACACAGCTGAGAAAGATTCAGGATTAAGTTCTGGTAAAGTGTTTAAAGATTGGCAAGAAAAAAAATTTTATTCCATAGCCATTTTACTTGAGAAAATGTAGTTGTAAGGAAAGTAAGTCTTTTCATCATATTGAATGATTTTTTTTTCTTTTACAGAAAATTCTTTGCCAAAACCCAAATTACCTGAGGACAGTGTTATTTCACCATACAATATAAGCACAGGCTATTCAGGGCTTGCCACAGGAAATGGACTCAGTGACTCACCTGCAGGGTCGAAGGATCATGGCAATGTGCCCATTATTGTACCTTTAATTCCGCCACCTTTCATAAAGCCGCCGGCAGGTAAGTCACTACTGGGGTTTCCAGTGATAGTGATTTACAGAAAATTGTTTAAACTGGCCTATGATAATTATTAAATGCTTAAGTTTATTTTGGAAAAGACTGTTTTAGGGACATTGCAGCTAAGAAATGTGAGTGTATGTATCATTTGAAGAGCATTGCTTTATTAAGCAAATATCCCCAATCTACTACTGCTTAGGCTGTTGACCTTCAACTGACAATAAATTTTCCTACCCCTGGCTACAAGAAAAGTTATTTTCCTTCTCTGAAATCTATTTAAAATTAAAAAGGATAAATTAATTAAAAAAAAAAAGATATATACTGATCGGTTAGCAAGAGAAAAAGGAGCCATGGTTGAGCTCTTTGGTGTGGTGCAGTGAGGACCACGTTTCCCTGGTGCATTTCCCAAAGGAAGGGGCAATTTATAAAGCGTGTGTGGCAGGCTTGTTCCCCAGTGTGCCTTTCTTCTAAATCCACTTAAGAAACAACCCAGGTTACTCATCTTGTACAGAGTTGTTTCTAATTCCTGGGAAGTTCTCTTTAAGAGCTTTTTGAAAAATGGAGATCCAAATTTTACCTGGATGAAAATGTAATCAGTTCTTGTATATTTCCAGAAAATTAGATGGCAGTGTATTAAGCTAGATGGCAATAGGCTGAGCATGATGTTATATTGCAAGTTAGGTTACAGTTATGTTCCACACGGAGAAAGAAGTTCAGTAATATTGTATCTGGCTTGTTGTAAAATGTTAGAATTTTGCTAGAATGCTTAATTGCTGTGCTGGTTATTTTTCTGTATGTTGAATTAAGCAATGATAAATAATGAATTTTGATAGCAGTACTTATCATAACTCACTAAAGGTAACGCTTGTATTTTTTTTTTTTTTTGCGGAGGGAGAAGATAGGTGTTTGGTTATGTTTCCATAAACGGTGAATATGTTTGTAAGGTATAAATTACTGGGCTTACATTATAGATATATTTAGATCATCTTCTAAGTGTTACTAACATTTTCCTTCATGGTATGGGCACATTCTCTTACTTGACCTATTATATTTTAGTAGCAAAAATGTCCTTTCATACTGAGGTCCTCATATATGTCATGAAAATCCATTTACATATCAAAATCACTTGTGATTGTGTTTGTCTACTAAATACTAACATAATTTTTGTTTCATGTAATGTTTGTCTTTGTAATGCCACTGTTATTCTTTGGTTGATTGTTTTATGGTGCAGAGGGACCCAAATTTATCTCCTAAAGGGTCAAAGATATATTTTGCATAGGACAACTGGAGAGAAAATTGACTAATTTTGTAAATGTAGGATTCTTTGTTTCGATGTATGTCCAGTGGCTTCAGCATGTGGTGATGTTGAGGAGGATACCAGTAAAACAGCGTGACTAAGTGAAAAGAACACGGGCTTCAGGTTCAGATAGATTGGGTTCAAATCTAGACTTTGTCATTTACCAGGTCTGTGAGTGTAGAGAAGCTATGTAATTTCCACATATATAAAATGGGGGTCGCAGTTTCACCACCTGAGATAGCTGTGGCCCTGAGATGAGAAAATGTATGTAAAGCACCAGCATAGTGCTTGCCGCATGGAATCCATTCAGTACATACCATGCCTCTTTTTCTTCTTTTATTTTTCAGTCCTTATTCTGCCCTAGAGTTATCATGCACATAATTTGTGCATAAAAAGGTGTGCATCCAAATGCAAATTCCCCTCTAAGGTTTATTTGAGCTAAGCAAACAGCTCTAGAAATTAGCATAGCTGAGGCTAACATGAGTTTGGCATGCCAAAAAACCTGCCCTGGAGTTTCCTGCTGAGCCAGCCACGTGGAATTCAAGCACACAGCTCCTATTTAACTTTAATTCCACATCAGATCAGGAAATAAATATGCAAAGGATAGAGGCCAAAAATTGAGCCTTGGAAGTCTTAGATGTAAAAACTCTGAGGAATTAAAAGCCAGAGTAACTGAACACCAGTGGTTTTGTGCTGTCTTCCATGGAATTCCAGGACACTCATCTGTTGAAAATAGAATGTAGGGGAGGACATGTTTAATTTTCTGTACCTGCTCTAAACCTTGACCCAATCCTACTCCAGGGTTCCATATGACAAGACAAAAGTACACAAAGTTCTCTGCTTTCAAGGAGCTTACTCTATTATTCCCTAAGCAGAAACTTACAGGAGAGATGAATTTTGCCTTGTGTTATCTAGTGCAGGGGTTGGAAAGCTTTGTAGATGGCCAGATAGCATTTAAGGCTTTGGAGCTATACTGTCCCGTCACAGCTACTGAACTCTGCTGTGGCAGCAGAAAAGCAGCCATAGATAAAACAGGCCATAAACAAATGGGCCTGGTTGTGTTCTAATAAAACTTTATTTACAAAAAGAGCAGCAAACAGGGTTTGGCTCAGGGAAAATAGCTTGCTGACCCTTGCATTAGGGTAAGATTGGCAAAAGTCTCATGATAACAGGAAGGTGACTAGAGTTTCTAAGAGTCAGGCTATGAGCTTTGTCAAAGTGCCCTCTGTAACATCATAAGGAAGGGACAGTGACAGGGTAAGAAAACAGCAGGGTTTTCAGGGAATGTGGTGAGCTCTGGAGTAGTCCACCAGGGTCTGTTGAATAAATGAATGTATGACATATTCAAATTCCTATTGCACATGCATAAGATAGTACAGGCTACTTTGTTGTTCACTGAGAAAGTGGGAGGATCTTGTTTGAGTTAGTCTCAACCTTTTTGACCATGACCATAGCCTTTGTGACAGTGGTTTGAGTACTTATCCATAGATAAGTGTAAAGTTCACCAACTATCCAAAAACTCCCATCTAGTTAATTATTTCAGTTCTTCCTTTCGATAAAACTTTTACCAGAGTTATTATTCAAGAGAAGTTGAGGGACACTCACTGTCAATTTTCTAGCCATATATAGGTTAATGTGGCATTTCTGAAGGAAACTAATAAATCATACAATGGCTGAAAGAAAGTGGCCCCTTGATAATCAGGCCCTGAATAATTTAGAGTTGACTGTATCATGCAAGTGTCCACCTCTCAGGATAGGGAAGATGAGCACTGTATGTATACTCTGGATTCTTGGAAAGAAAATAACTATTAGCATTCAAATTATTCCTGTTATACTGTAAACTAGCTATGTGAAAATGCTCACAATACCTTATGTTCATATTAAATCCTGTAGTTATGAAACTCATTCAAATTTATTATTTTATTTACTTTGATCTTAATAACCCTGGGAAATAGCATTTGAGATATCATTAAGTAAAGAACTGAAGCTCAGATAGTTAAATGGCTTTCTCAAGGTCAGGTGGCTTCCAAGTACTTGAATCAAGACTAGCACTAAAGTCTTCTGATTCCTAATCCAATATTCTTTTTAATATGAAGTTTCTATTTCAGCATATTTATATAGAATTTTCTTAGACTGTATCAGAATAGGAATACTTGTTAATATGCTACTTCAGATTCCTTAATGACAGGGGATACAACTTGTTTCTGCAAAAGGTCATTTTTTTCAAGCCCACATCTTTTGGGAGACTTGATAAGTTCTCTAGCTCTAAGCATCTGTGGTTTTGTGAACCTGGGTGACCTAGTATTAGTAGTAAAACCCTAGCTTGGTTTTAAAGTCTTGCCATCATGAGGCAAGTTGCTTCTGCTCCGAGGTACCAGAAGGCTACATCTGGTCAGGCAGTAGTTCCAGAGACTGTTTCATGTGCTCAGGCAAGCTCACCACTGGATCTCATCCACGTTTGGCAGCCAGTGGGCCCAGTGGAATTCTCGTGATCAGGAACATGGTGATACCACACTCGCTTGGATTTCCACTCTGCTTTTGCACAGCTGCAGACAGAAGTGTGGGGGTAGTTTATTTCTGGGCCTGGGGGACTGCTTTTCTGTTCCAGCACCCCTTTTCTTCCGAGAAGGGGAACTCCTCATGCCTTGGTAATTACCACAAGCTTTGACATCGCTTTGGCTGCCTGTTTCCATCCAATTTCAACCGATCTCCGAGGCTGAGCTGCCCTTCCCTCCTCGGAGACAGAATCTGGCCCTTGGTGTAGGGTTTGTGACATCACGGTCGTTGCTGTGGTAATAGACTTGTTGTAAACACAGAATAATAGTTCTGCTTTTACTCTTTTTTCCCCTCTCCAAACAATTGAAGGGAATCACCATGATCCTTAAATAAAAATCACAAACTTTTCTGCAGTGGACAGGGTAAGGTTTTGCCATACAGAGTAGCCATTTAAAAAAAAAAAAAAACTGTAAGAATATAGTTGTAAGAATATTAGAAAATAATAGAAAGTATTGGCCAACTCTTTTTATGCAAACATTCCTTTATCCTTTAAGTTAGAATGAATATGAAAACCTCCTTCTTTGCTAATTTAAAAGTCCAGAGTGTAAGCATAGTCTGAAGTGACAGAATATATATCAGCAAGAGTTTTGAAAGATAACTCAGGTTAATTACATTGTAACCTTGCTGTAAATCTTCTCATATTAGAGATTTTTAATGTGGGTTTAGCCCTTCGGGACTTCGTTCAGAGAGGGCTGTCTTCCGGCGTGGATTATACGAGCTGTACAATAGTGAGTCTCCATCAAAACACGTATGTCTGCTCTGCTCCCCTGCAAGTTTGACTCTTGAAGCAAAGCCATTCAAAATGAATTTTAAATTCAGTAATTTTTTTTACAAAGACCTTATATTGGTCTTTATTGCTTTACATGTGTAATAGCACTCAGTTCCATTGACCAGCTGGCTCCGATGGTAAAGAATATGCCTGCAATGCAGGAGACCTGGGTTCGATCCCTGGGTTAGGAAGATTCCCTGAAGAGGGGAGTGGCTACTCACTCCAATATGCTGGCCTGGAGAATTCCATGGACAGAGGAGCCTGGCGGGCTACAGTACATGGGGTCACAAAGAGTCGGACACGACTGAGCAACTAACACTTCCACTTGCATTTCCATTGACTAGACATCAGCCCTCTGCAGTGGTTGGGCAAGGTTAGGTCTCCCCACCTTGCCTACTCCTGGGTAAAGTAACCAGCTGGAACTTGAACCAAGATTTTTTATCTCTTACTCTTAGACTTGTTCCAAGAACAACATTGTGACCCCAAGACTTAAAAATATCAGTAAAATGATTAGTATGATTTGTTTTGCTGATGAGGTAGCAGATACTTTGCTAGTGAAAGTTTCACTGAGGCCGGCTGCAGAAAACACTGTGTATCTAGGAATCAGTATTTTAGATCTGAGTCTTTTGACAGGTTTTTCTGGAGGTTTATAACTTGCCTGTTTCAAGTCCAGAATCCCTCTAGATCTCTGAATACTTTAAAATAAAATGAATGTGAAAAAAGGAGGGAATGTACTTCTCGGATGCATTTATATGGCAGTTTTGAATAACATTTCTTTTACCTTAAATGATAAGTGACCATATTCTTATTTCAGTTTGTTCCCATGTGTGAGGTGAGACATAGGGTCCGTCCATACAGCACTCGCAGGTTTATGTGGGGGACTTGAGATTAAGCTCCTAAGACCAGCTTGATTTCCTTGGTGCAGAAGCATCTTGCCTTTCTTGGAAAACAATGACCATTTCCTGTCTTCCAGGGTGGTTTGCTTTCAGTGAGCTTTCCAAATTTGTGTTCAGTCATAGTCATGGAAATGTATTTTTTCAGGCAAATCTTGAAATTCTTTAGGGGTTATAAGAACTGGGCTCTAAGGAATCATTAGCTTAAGAGAGAATATGGAAACATTCACGTGATCTCCTAAGCTCTATGTATATAGCTGAGTAACCCACAGTTAATAAGCATGTTACTTTTTGGCTCTTGTAATTCTTACATGGAGCTGTACTTGCAGGGAAGTGGGAATCAGAATGTGGTTTGCATTATGATCATTATTTATTTTATCTGTTATTCAATTTTCTTGGAGCTTGCATATGAATGTTGTATTCCAAATAGCCATTGAGAAAACAGGATTTAATAAAAATTGCTTTGCCATTTATTTATTTGTCCAAATTTTAAAATGTGATTATTAAATAAAATTACCTATGGTTAATGGGATTTGGATGAGTTACTATTTATGTAGCAGATACATTTCTCAACAAAAAGAAGAGGTTCACTGAACCCTCAGATTTGGAGTTTTCCAAACCGCTTAGGACAAGGACAGGAGGAATTATGGTAAATGGCAAGAGTAGTAGTAGTTAATAACAGTATTGATATAATCTCATCAATCTAATATTTTCTGAGCACTTATTATGGGCCAGGCTATGTGCTAATAGATTATTTCACCTAATTTTCAGAACAACTCTGTGTGGATGCTGTTATTAAGTATTTTACAGATGAGGAAACTGAGACCCAGAAAAGTTAAGCAACTTGCCTGAGGTCACACAGGTAATAAGTGGCCAAGCTGTTAGCTGAACTTAGGTACAATATCTCCTTAACTCATATTCATACCACTGGACTAACAAAAATACAGTATCAGTCTTTTAGTCAATAATGTATTTACTGAATGTTCTTTATATTGTATGAGATAAGATAAATATATACAATATAAATACAAATTATATATAATATATATATTATGAAACATTATATATATATACACACACATATATATATATATATATATATATACACACACATATATATATGGTGGAGCTTCCCAGGTGGCACTAGTGATAAAGAACTTGCCTGCCAATGCAGGAGACATAAGAGATGCAGGTTTGATCCCTGGGTTGTAAAGATGCCCTGGAGGAGGGCCTGGCAACCCACTCAAGTGTTCTTGCCTGGAGAATCCCCATGGACAGAAGAGCCTGGCGGGCTACAGTTCATAGGGTTGCAAAGAGTCAGACACAACTGAAGTGACTTAGCACACACACGTGCACGTGTACATGGTACAAATGTATATATCATCCCTGACCACCAAGCACTTAACAGTATACTTGGTATATAATCAAAACATTATTCTACCTTGATTTGGGGAAGTATAATATAATTTTAGCAGCAATGGGAGGGTACATGGTGGCAGTAGAAGGGCAGTTGAGTAGTAGAAAGTCTATACGCAGATTCTCGGGAACTGTTACGTTTGTACAGTTAAGGAGAAATGGCATCTGAAACATAATGTAGGCTAGAAGCTAGTCACTGAAAACTCAGAGTGATAAAAAAGACACAAAATGAAGCTTTAAAATGTTAACTACTATGATATGGGTCCTGTTTTATCTTTTTAAATACAATCAAGGGGTCTTGAAAAGTTATGTCAAATTTCAACATGTTCAGTCATTCTTTTGTTGTTGTTTTTTTACGAATTTATTATTGATTGTGCTGGGTCTTCCTTGCTACACGCAGGCTTTCTCTAGTTGAGGTGAGTGGGGGCTACTCTTCATTGCAGAGCACAGGCTTCTCATTGTGGTGGCTTCTCTCGTTGTGGAGCAACAAGGCTTTAGGCATACAGGCTTCAGTAGTTGCAGCTCTCTGGCTCTAGAGTGCTGTTCAGTCATTCTTAATGCCAAATGGAATGTGTAGTTTGAATGCTAGCATGATGTGGTGGAGAGGCTACCAGAGCAAGAACCAGGAGACCTGGATTGTTAATGCCAGCTCTGCCATTTATTGGCTGTATAACCTTGGATAAGGCACTTAGCCTCTCTGAGCCTGTTTCCTTGTCTGAAAAATGAGGTAGTTGGTATAAGTAATCTGTAATTTCCCTATATTTGTAAAATCTTGGCTTTGTGACTTGTATAGTGAATTGTCTAGATGATTTTATGATTTGAAAGGGTCTATTTTAACATGCCACAATATATATTTGTTAATTGATTGAATATATTTAAAGCTACAGCAGCTGAAAGTCTGATGGCGATTTATGCTACTTAGGGCAACTTTCAATGATTGTTAATTTTTACTTTGAAAGAGTCATAAATAAATGCAGAAAATAAACTTACAGTTACCAAGGGGGAAAGGTGGGAAGAAGGGATAAATTGGAAGACTGGGATTGATGTATACACACTACTGTATATAAAATAGATAACTAATTATAGCACAGGGAATTCGGCTGTATAGCACAGGGAACTCGGCTTAATACTCTTTAATGACCTGTATGGGAAAATAATCTAAAAAAGAGTGGATATATGTATAATTGATTCACCATGCTGTATAGCAGAAACTAACACAACATTGTGTATCAACTATACTCCAATAAAAATTAATTAAAAATAAAATAAAATTGAGAAAAAGTGCTAGAAAGTGTTAAATATGAGTAAATAACAAGATTATATCATTCATATGTTATTAAACCTAATCATTTTGATGTTATACATAAGTTCCAAAATTTCTGCCAAAGAAAAGTCACATTATGTCAAATTTAATTTACCAAAACAGGCACAAAAATAAATAGAAAACCTGAGTAATTCTACATTTCCTGAGTAGTAAGGAAATTAAATAATTAAATCATTTTACAAAGGACATTCTGGACCCAGATAGCTTCAGTGTTAAATTCTACCATTTAAGGAAAAAATAAAAACAAACTTAGAGAAACTGTCCTAGAGAAATAGAAATCATTTTATGATCCCAGCATGACCTTGATCTCATCACATGACAAAGGCATTAAAAATAAAAATGATAATTTAATGTAATTAGTTTACATTAACATGGAAAAATTGTTTATCATGAACAATGATTCAGAAATCCTGAGGAAAATCATAGCAAATCAAAGTCAGTGATATAAACAGTTGGATAATGTGTCATGACTAAAGAATTTTTTCTAGGAATGCAAGATTGATTTAAATTGTAAAAATTGGTTAATATAATTAACCACGTTGACAGAACAAAATAAAGCTCATGGAATATTCTCAAAAAATGCAGAAATTTAAAATTTGATAAAAATTTAACACAATAATAAAAACTCTTATAAAATAGGAATAGAATGGAACTTCCATAATGTGACAAACAATATCCACAAAACCTACTGCTAACATCGTACTTAATGGTGAAATATTGAAAGCTTTCCTCTTGAAGTCCAGAATCAGATAAAGATAACCACTATCACCATTTCTATTTAATTTTGTACTAGAATTCATAGACAATGTAAGAAGACAAGAAAAGAAGCAAAAAATGTAAGATTTTAAAGGTAGAAATGCTATTTTGTTTAGAACCTCTCTCCCTCAACAGTGAACAGGTAAACTATTACAATGAATGATTAGTGCTAAACAAATTAGTACCCCCAAATACATTATATTGCAGCCACACACACACACACACACACACAAAACCTTAACAATACCATTTAAAATAGCATCAAACCATCAAATACCAAGGGGGAAAAAACCTAACGAAATGTGTGCAGGATTGCTACACAAAGAACTATAAACATATAAACTATAAACACAAAGAAAACCTAAATCAATGAAGGGACACACCATGTTTAAGAAGTGGAGACTAAATATTCTAAAAAGGCAGATTCTTCCTAAATTGATTGATATATTTAATTCAATTCTGATAAAAATTTCATCATAAAATGTTGTGGAAACTAAAAGGCTATTTCTAAAATATACATGGAGATGCAAAGGGGTAAGAGTAACCAAAACTACCTTGAAGAATAAAAGCAAAATTAGAAGACTTACACTGTCAGATCTCAATATTTATTATAAGACTAGAATAATTATTAATTAATTAATATTATTAGTGTTAATTGTTGCTGTTGTTGTTATTCTTCTTTTGACCATATTTAAAATTATCCTTTAGAATTTATTGATCTATATTTGAAATATAAAAGAGGAAAGAGCACTTTCTGTTTCATGTCAATTCTCTTTTGGTTTAATGTTTTATAGAACCTTTCCTTGCAATTATGAAATATATAAATTTTGGAAAAGTGCATAAAATATGTATGCATTCTTTTACAAATAGTGATCCTTGTGTACTCAAACCTTCTTTCCTCCACAGGGTAACTACTTTCATGGTAATCATTGCTTTCCTTTCTTCTATAGTTGAAACAACTTAGTATGTCTCCCTAAGTAATATAGCTTATTTGTGCCTATTTTTGGACTTTACTTTATGAAATTATGGTAGCCAGCTTCCAAAATGACCCCCAATTATCATAGTCTCCTGGTGGTGTCTTCCTACATTGAATCAGGGATCAAGTTGGTCTGTGTGACCAACTTCTAAGACTATCATAAAAGGTTGTTACAGTTTCTGCCTAATTCTCTCACATTATTCACTCTGTGGGGAGCATGAAGAAACTTAAGCAGTCCCTTGAGGAGGACCTACATAGGCAGGAACTGAGGCCTTCTACCAATAGCCAACACTGACTTGCCAGCCCTGTGTCTGAACCACCTTAGAAGTGGATCCCCCTGTCTAAGTCAAGTCTTCAGGTGACTGTAGCCCCCAAAGACATTTGATTGTAATCTCATGAGCAATCCTGAGTCAGAATTGCTCCAAATCACTCTCAAATACCTGATCCACAGAAACGATGAACAATAATAAATGATTTCTGTTGAATTTTTTAAAAAGACAAGGAGATAACGATATAAAGATATACATATAAGCCATTGCAATAGAATCCAGAAAATAATCTAGATTGATTATTTATGACAAATGTATTAGTCAGCTTGGGTTTCCATAATAAAATACCATAGGCTGCATTGCTTAAATAAGCAACATTAACTTTCTCACAATTTGAAGAATGGAAGTCCAGAGCAAAGTCATCAGGGTTGGCATCTGGTAAGAACTCTCTCTGTGAGTTGCAGGTGGTTGCCTTTTCCCTGTGTCCTCACATGGCAGAAAGAGATAGCAAGCTCTCTTGTGTCTCTTCTTATAAGGGCAATAGTCCCATCAGACCAGGGTTCTACCCTCATGACCTCATCTAACCCTACTTAACTCTCAAAACACACCATCTCCCAACAGCATCACCTTGGGAGTTAGAGCTTCAACATGAATTTTGGAGGGACACAAACATTCAGTCTGTAAGAACAAAAATGACTATAAAGCAGTACGGAAAGAATATTCCTCTCAATAAAAGTTCTAATGATAAAAAATGTATGTTGATTCTTCACACCATTCACAAAAATCGGTTCTAGATGGATCGTGGATCTAAATGTGACAGGTAGAACATTAGAGCTTGTGGAAGAAAACCTCAGAGAATATATTTATGATCTTTAGTAGGCCAGTACTTCTTAAACTATATACTATAGGCATTAACCATAAAGAAAAAGGTTGATTAAATAGACTCTGTTAAAGTTAAGAATTTCTGTTGATTAAAAGATATCTCTCAAAAAAATGAAGTGGCAAATCAAAGTGGGAGATGGTGTTTGTAATACATGTTCCACAAAAGACTCCTTCACAATACATAAAGAACCCTTGGAAATAAAAAAGAAAACATCCCAATAGCAAAATGAGCAAAAAATATAAACAGGCGATTCATTAAAGAAAATATCCAAGTGGCCTATAAACATATTAAAAGTTGTTCAGTCTCATTAGTCATTAGGAAAATAAAATTTAAAATCCCAGTATACATACATACACTAGAAAAGCAAAAATGAAAAAAGTTGACAATACCCGGTGTTGGAGAACACAGAGCAACTGGAATGCTCATACATTCTGGTGGGAGTATAAACCAGCCAACCACTCTTGAAAGCTGAGTGCCAGCATCTGTTAATGCTGAACACGTGTGTTTGTGCTCAGTCGCTCAGTGTCTGAGTCTTTGTAACCCCATGGACTGTGTAGCCCACCAGACTCCCCTGTCCATGGGATTTTCCAGGCAAGAATACTGGAGTGGGTTGCCATTTTCCTCCTTCAGGGGTTCTGCCTAACCCAGGGATCCAATCTACATTGGCTTTTGAATTGGCAGGTAGATTCTTGATCACTGAGCCACCTGGGAAAGCCAATGCTGAGCATACACAGATCCCATTATCCAATAATTCCATCCTAGATATATACTCAACATAAACATGTGTCTGTGTGTGTATATATATATATATATATATATATATATATATTCCAGTTGCTAAGTCATTTCCAGCTCTTTTCGACCCCTTGGACTACAACATGCCAGGCTCCTCTGTCCTTTACTATCCCATGGAGTTTGCTCAAATTCATTTCTGTTAAGTCAGTGATGCTATCTAACCATCTCATCCTCTGTCACCCTCTTCTCCTTTTGCCTTCAATGTTTCCCAGCATCAGGGTCTTTTCCGATGAGTCGGCTCTTCGAATCAGGTGGCCAAAGTATTGGACCTTCAGCTTCAGCATCAGTCCTTCCAATGAATATTCAGGGTTAATTTCCTTTAGGATTGACTGGTTTGATCTCCTTGCAGTCCATGGGACTCTCTAGAGTCTTCTCCAGTACCACAGTGTATATATATTGAGCCAAAAGCATTTGAAAGAACCTTTATAGTAGCATTTATTCATAATAGCTAAACACTGGAAACAGTTTAAATGCTCAGCAACAGTAGTTAACATTGTCTCCTAGGGATTCCTTGGATGGGCCTATGTGGATGAGTGTGGGCCTTGAAGTTAAGTGTGAAATTGTGTGTATATGACATACACAAAATTCAGATTGAAAAATCCTTGTCCCAAAAGATCTTGAGTCCTTGACTCAGAGACCTAGATTTAAAAAAAAAAAAAAAAAAAAATTAGCTCCTTCCTCTCTTGATTTCATCAACTAAGCCCTAGAATGTAGCTTCAACATTTTTATCCTTTGTCTAGTCTGTTCATAGCTTTCTCAAATTGAGTATTTAAAATCTCATCATTCCTTATTATTAAGGAATTATCATCTATTTACATGAATTATATCATGGTGAAGCCTAAAAATTTAGTTACAGGCATGAGACATAAATATTTCTCAAAGTGATCTACTTGAGAGCTGCTTTTGATATGGTGTAAAGTAGAGAGAAATGAAGGGTCACGGAATGAGTGACAAAAAAGTAGGGTACACATTACTCTAGAGCAGTGGCTCTTATCAGGGGTTAAATTTGCCCCCCCAGGAGGACATCAGGCAATATATGGAGATCTTTTTTGTTGTCACAACTGGTAGCGGGGATGGTACTGGTGTGAGTGAGTAGAGGCCAGGGATGCAGCTAAATACCCTACAATGTACATGACAATCCCACACAAGAATTAGAAACCAGGCCCTATAGTGATGACAACTCTGTGTATGGGACACCTCTTGTGTACCACTCCAGCTCCTGTTGGTCCCACGGTGACTCCTGTGCTACTTTGACAGCTTAGACATGTGCATTCTGAAAGGGCCTTGCCTCATGCTTCTGGCATATGTTTCTGGTTTCTTGTCCTGGGACTTCCCTGATGTGGCAGCGTGGGTTTCATGTAAATCATTTTGGCAGCACATCCACAAGTGCAAACCAGAAATATAGAGGGATTGACACACTAGGTCAATGGGACATGAGATGTGATGAATAAATTCTTTCTCCTTTTGCCCCCCTGGTTCCTTGGTGGCTCAGATGGTAAAGAATCTGCCTGCAATGCGGGATATCTGGGTTCAGTCCCTGAGTCGGGAAGACCCCCTGGAGGAGAGAATGGCAGCCCACTCCAGTATTCTTGCCTGGAGAATTCCATGGACAGAGGAGCCAGGTGGGCTACAGTCCGTGAGGTCGCAGAGTCTGACACGACTTAGCAGCTAACATTTTCACTTCAAAGAGTTACGAAATTTATTTCACACTCCAAAGAATGTTCTTTATGACTGAATACCAGTCTCCGTTAATAGCGGCCAACTTAGTATTACATTGTTACGTTGGCTCTTCGTCCTCCCCAGGTTCATTTCCCTTGTCCCCTACTTCTTCCTGGAATCACATGCCCAGTAAACCACATGCATGCAAATCTTTGTCTCAGATTCTGTTTTCTGGGAAGACTCAGGATAAAATACTATGTATGTGGAGGTTCACACTGAAAGATCAGAAATTAATGGAAAATAATATAAAAAGTCAGAATTTTATTCATGTTTATCTCTTTAAAGTGAAACATGAAAATGTAATAAAGGATTAAAAAGAGGGTACCAGATTTGTGGTGGCACGAATATTGGAGAGCTTAGAAAGGTCCGCTTCTTAAATTGTCCCATCAGCCAAAGAATTTTCTAAGCCTCTTCTATAAGGGCAAGGGACAACCATGGTGGTCATACAGAAGGAGAAAAAAGAAAGAAATTAAATGAGGGGTTCAAGAAAGGAAACGAAAGGAAAAAGTTTAATGGATCTTGTTGTTTTGAGAAATTTAGAATCCTAGATTTTTAGTTAGAAGGAACCTAGGAGACCATCTATGGAAATTTCCTCTTTTACAGATGAGGAAAAGAAGGCTAGAGAGGCTAATGAGCTTCTCAAGGTCACCGAGTTGCTTTCATGGCAGAATTAAGGACGCCATCTAAACATGGATTCTAAATCACTCATCTCTGTGATACCTGAGGCAGCCTGGAACTTTTCTTGGCATTTTATAAACTCTTTTGAGGAGTATGACCAAGCTAGGATTTTAGAACACCCTGCCCCAGGGCACCAAGGTGCTAAGATGCTAACAGGAAATAAGAGGAAATGTCAGCTGTCCTTGCCCTTGCTTGTAGAGGGTGGGTGTGTTTCTGGAATTAATTAAGACTTGACCGAAGTGTTTGAAATTAATTATTTGAAGGTATAAATAAAGTTTGGTTAAGAGAGAGAAGTGAAGGTTAAGTTGGTAACTCTTGTTATTCTAGGGACATTCTCAACGCTGACTTCTCAGAGTTTCTGTTAAATTGAGAAGACTTAGTTCATGGACTTGGCCAAGGAGAGTGGAAATAACGATTGCATTCTGTTTGGGGGCTTTTCACTGGTGTTTCCTTCTAAGGCAACCTTGTCCTGAGTGATTAGCAAAGAGGGTGTTGTTGGTTTCCTCTCCCACCTCCTGCCCCCACTCTGGACATCCAACTACACAAAGTGCATCTAGTAAGGATTCTGCTTTTTCTTCTCCTGATGCTGATGCCCAAAGTCAGACATTTCCTTCCAGTGGACAGATATGGTCTCTGTCTTAACTGGCTCACGGTTTGGTGGAAAGGACAGACATTAAAAAAACAAAAAACAAAAAACTCAGTCAGGTCTGATGATGATCAAGTCCAGAGTGCTTTGGTATCTGATCAGGTTTGGGGGCAGGAAGAGCTTCCATAGGAGGAGATTTAAGATAAGATATGAATCGGCCAAGGATTTTGAGGTTGTACGTGAGCGAGGAAGCAGCACATGGAAAGGCTCAGAGGAGAAAGCACCTCAAGGTAAACAAAAGGAGGCACAGCCCAGAGAGTAGACAAGTTGAGAGGCTGTCCTGGGCATGGAAGCCATGGGACAGTTTGACTTCTTGAGGGCAGTGGATGCCGCTGAAGGAAGGGTTTTGGGCAGGTGAAAGTAGTTAATCAGATTTGCTTCAGAAGAATTCCTCATTTCCACAGTGGAGGGAATGAGCTAGATGGAAGTGACGTGGGAGGCCACCTGTAGTATGGGCGAGAGGTGTTGGTGGCTTCCCTGGAATGGACAGCAGTAAACTCCATGGTGATGAGCATGGTATAGCCTAGGACAGTGCCTGGTACATAATTAGACCACATAAATAGTAACTGAATGAATAGATATATTACAAAAAATATTTAGGAGGACCTGGTAATTAATCAGAATATAGGAGTTGAAAGGGAGGGAAGGGGCAGGAAAGATAACCAGATTTCTGCTAACAGGTAACTGTATGGATGGCCAAGAACTGAGATAGGAAACAAGTTATGGGAAGGTTGAAGGGGCAGGTAATGGGAGGGGTGTGTATGTAGCTTTGGATGTGACAGGTTAAGACGCTGGGAGGCAGTTGGATATAAACTGAGTAGAAGCTGTGTTGATTTGGAAATCTTCATCTTATGGATGGTAGCGGGAGTCACAGGAGTGCATAGATGAAATGGCCCAGCAGGAATACGCAGGGAGAAGAGAGGACTCTGCAGCGTTAGAGTGGGTGTGACCCTCTACCTTTCCCATCGCCGGGCTGTTTTGGCACGTGATAGCTCATCATATTTCCAAACAGGGATTGGCATATTGGCTTGGGGCCCCTTCAGAGAGCCCCGCAATCACTCATTATTCTCATTCAAGAAATCTAAATGAATATTTCAAAGCTCAGAAGGTGAAGAGGGAAGTTTTTTGACAGTGTTCCAGCAGGTTCATCTTGGTTCTTTCAACAAATTTAGTTCAGTGAAGGTTCTTCCCACTCTTCAGTCTGCTGAATTTGCAGTTCTGGTCATGGAGGGAAAGGGAGGGGCTGAGGAGACGACAGCAGTGCATGATGTGAAGGCTTTACCTTCCCCACATGTCTAGGCTGTTAGCTCCTCTCTAACAGGATGGTAGCTGCAGCAGGTATTCTGCTGGTTGGACTACCTGGAATGCTGAGAGGTGGGACATGGCATGTTGGTCAGTCACACTGGGGCTGCCTATATCCCCTCTCTGCTCACCAAGAATGCTTGACTCCTGTGACCCCTGTGTGGTGACAGAGAGCCCTGGGGAGCAGGCTTGCTTTTCCCACAGTCCTTTCCTACTGCTTATTGGCATTTTATGCTAGGGGCAGCCATGGAAATCTCCTTGAGGACTGTGATCGAGTCTGTCTTGTTTGCCAGTGTATTTTCAGACCCTAGTAGATTATCTGACACAAAGTTGAGTAAGTAAATGAATCCTTTGTCTACAATGAAGGTTTCCCCTCTGGGGAGATTTGTCAACTACTGTGAGGCCCATTAAGTATAATTAATGGGACAGCCAGATTTCAGAAGGAGAAATGAGCCCTTCAGATAAATAGTAGGTAATGGGAATACTTTTCTTATTCTGAAGTCCTATATAAAGCAGTTTGACCCTTTAGTCCTAATATGCTGCTGTTTGTCTTTCTTTGGAGATGATACCCCTCTGGGTAGAGCAGTGGCTTGAAACTGCTTTTCCAAAAGTGATCAGTGTGCTGGTGCACACTTTTTGACCTTGCTCCCTTGTCCCTAATCATGTGCATCTGTTGGCTAGATGCTGAGACTTGGTGCCCGGACTTGAGCCATGTAGAAGAGAGAGAGGTCCAGAGGAGAGCAAACCCATCACTGCAGCAGAATCGTCCCAGAGCACCTGAGGTTGGACAGAGGGTCAAATCCAGGACTCACGGATGGGGGACAAGATTTTCATCAAGTTTCTTGTCCATGGCAACCACCCAGTGAACCTGAATTATTCAGTTTATTAGGAGCAGTGTTACTCTCCCATTGCCTTATTATGGATGTCTGCCATTTTCTCTGTAGGACTTTACAGTAGAAAGGGTCGCCTTCTCTGTATATGATGCATGTAGCAGACACCACAGGACTTAGTGGACCATGGGTGTCTTTGTTCAGACTGGTGGTGTTTATTGAGGACTAGTGGATGTCGGTCAGCACACCTAGCACTGGCCCCATGGCTGCTGGCCTTGTCCTTTTGCTCAGTGCAGACAGAGCTCCTGGCAATGGAGGATCCAAATTCTGGGCAATAGAGAAGAAACCTTCCTGATAATTAAGAAGTGCTCATGCTTCAGCACTAATACAGGGCAGTACTACAGAACATCTCAGGGAGATGTCCTTGGAAATCCAGTCTTGTGGATTCTCTCTGAAAACTCCTGTCCCTGGTCACATTTGTGAAATACAGCACACTCTTATCTCCCTCTTGAAGATTCCTAATGACACATTGGTGAAACCCAGAAGTCTTACAGTAAAGATGAAACCCAGAAGTCTTACAGTAAAGAGCTTGTTGTTTAGCTTTGTTTGGCCCAGTGCTTCCCATACATATTTGACCATGGAACTTTTTTTGTTTTAAATAACACCGCTTTAAGTATCCCATGGTATTAGTGTTCTGTGGGGGTATATTTTAGAAAATGTTGCATTGAGAATTCTGTTGTTTTTTTTTTACCTCTTAAGTTCTACCCTCTTCCTTTCTTATTCCCCCCTCTTAGGGTGAGTACATAGGAAAGACAGACTTTCTACAGTGAGTACTGAGAAGTGGAGGTGAGGTTTTTGAAGAGACTTAGAAGACGTCCCTTCACTGGCTAATCAATGAAAGTATTTAAGTTAATGTTAAGCTGCTGCAGGCACATGTGCTCAGTAGTGTCTTGTTAAAGAATTCAAGTTCAGCGTGGTATGCAAGAGGGAATGACTACTTTGGGACTTTATGGGGGTCTCTCCTCTTAATACTTTCTTTCTTCAAATGTTCGGAAAATGAATAAGGAAGGGGCGCTGAAAGTAAAGCAAATTCACTTTGAATTTGACTACAGAGTCAGTTTTCACAAAGAACTCTTTGGACTTTCCTCTGATATGCTTTGATTAGAGACACAGGGAGATGAATTCTTTGAATTTGGATGAGTTACATTCCTACATTTTCGTCATTGTTAACGTCTCACTCTTAAATCTATCCTTTCATTTCTACTGTTACTATGTAGGTTCAGAACTTCATCTCCTTTCCTCTGCATCCATCCATCCATCCATCCATCCATCCATCTGTCCATCCATGCTTTTATGCATTCATCCAACATAGTCTAAGCATTGACATGTACTAGTTCCTGAACACACAAAGGTGAATGAGTCATGGTGCCTGCTCTCCTGTTGGCTATTTCTAAGATGTGGAACGAGAGTCCAGCCTTTCTGAATTCTGCTCCTCCCGGCTGGAGTCACATTTCTCAGCACATCTCTGATCCTGTCATGTCCTTTAAGAAACATTTGGGAGCTCCTTATTACCTGTGGAATGAGGAGGAGCCCCTTCCACCCCAGAGCAAGATGATATTCAAGGGAGCCTTCATGCAGGCCGCAGCAGTCCCAGTCTCATCTCTGACTTTTCTCTTCATACAGTTGTGACTGAGGGACCGCCGGGCTTCTCCCCGTCCTTGAGCATGTCTGCCACTGCCTGGCTCCTGCTGGTCCTCTGTCCTGTGCCTCCTTCTCTTGAACTTTCTGCCCCTTCAAGACCCAACTCACAAGCTGTGTTCTCTGGGCTTTAACAGACTTCTGAACCCTCTCTTCCCACATTCTCCTGTTTTAGACTATGAGGCACAGACTTCTTGGGGCTGTTATCTTGGGAGCAGGGTCCTGTTCAACTCAGCATTCTTGACCAGTAACCTAGTGCAGGGACCTGGATGTAAGTGCTTAATTCATTCTGGAGCCATGCCTTTGACAAATATGTGTGTGTATGTGTCATATCTATATCCCTATATATATATATATAAATCATTTTAAATTAGCTAGAAAAGTTCCAATAGGAAATTTAAAATTAATTTTATTAGTTTTTAGCTTTTTGTACTTTGTACATATTTTAGCAAGCTTAAAAAACAACACAAAATGTTGTTCATTTTCTTTTTAATATTTATTTATTTTTAATCAATTGAATGCTTTACAATGTTGGTTTGATTTCTGTCATACATCAACATGAATTAACCATAGGTGTACATATGTCCCCTCCCTCTTAAATCTGCCTCCTACCTCCCACCTGTTCCTAACACTCTAGGTTATTACAGAGCCCCAGTCTGAGTTCCCTGAGTCATACAGCAAATTCCGATTGGCTAGCTCTTTATATATGTTATCATATATGCTTCCATGATTCCATCCTTTTCCTGTCATTCTGTATAATATGTATATAATGCTTTGTATACATATTATATAATTTGTATAATATGCTCATTCCTTTTATATGTGTGCATGCTAAGTTGCTTCAGTTGTGTCCAACTCTTTGCGACCCTATGGACTGTACCACACCAGTCCAGAAAAGCCCTTCCACACCAGAAAAGCCCTTCCTTTTATATACTGGAACCAAATTTTGGTTTATGTATAGCAATTTAGATTTTAGTTTGGAGTTAAGTACTACTCTATTTGGGCTTCCCAGGTGATTCAGTGGTAAAGAAACTGTTTGCCAATGCAGGAGACAAGGGTTCGATCCCAGGGTTGGGAATATCTCCTGGAGAAGGAAATGGCAACCCATTCCAGTATTCCTGCCTGGGAATCCCTTGGACAGAGGAGCCTGGCAGTCTACAAGATCATAGGGTTGCCAAAGAGTCAGACACTACTTAGCGACTAAACAACAACTATTCTATTTGGAGGGATGTGGACTATTTTAAACCTTGAAATCACTTCAGATAATTCTACTTCCAAAATAAAAATGGGGATTATTTTAGGTACTATAAAAAATCATGATTGTATGGAACCACTATCATTTAATTGCATCTCTCCTTTTAATGAGAATTAAGTGCAATAAAATTTTATTAATTCAGACTCTATTCTTTGGCAATTTTTGATAGTTCAGTTACCAAGGTGGCAGACATTTTCAGTTGTTACTATATACTTTTTAAAAGAGCAAGCTTCTCAAGTGCGTAGAAAGATCCACCCATGTATGGATAGTTGATGTAATAATTACAAATAATTCCCATCTATTAATTACAGAATATCTGGCAGTACAGTGATATATTTGGCAACAGCTTGTCAACTATTAATTTAAGTAATTTTTAAAAAGAATAAGTGTAAGTGAAGCTTTTATTAAATCTAATGGCTTTATTCTTAAATAGTCTGAGTTAATGAAATTTAACCAATTACTGGGTTGTTCTTTGTATTCAGAGATATTGGGTCTATAGATATCATCCACTGGGTGGGAGGGGTATGACTGAAGGGGCTGGTACCTACTCACTGGGCCTCCCAGACTGCACGCAGCTGTCACCTACCCTTTCCTTACGGCTCTGTGCTGTGCTGTGCGTAGTTGCTCAGTCATGTCCAACTCTCTGCAACCGCATGGACTGTAGCCCGCCAGGCTCCTCTTCCCAGGGGATTCTCCAGCTTATGGCTCTAATTGCCAGTAATTTTAAGGAAGTCTCATTTACATGGGGAATGTGCCTATTTTCTCTCGTTTGATCCTCACCACAGCTAGAGTTAAGGTGGGTATTACTGTTCCTTGAGTGACTTGCCCATGTCACACAACTGGAAGGGGCAGTATTAGTACTTTCACCTGTGTTCTCTGTCTCCCTCTCTCCACACTTTATCATACTGTCTTTCAAATAATAGCTACTTAAGTTTGCAAAGGAGTAGGCATCTGTTACCTCATTTGCTTAAAAACAGTCACCCCCTTGAGCTGTAGTAAGTGGATCTGCCTGTTGCTTTTCTTTTCTGGAGATCCCTAGCTATATGCCATTCTTCCCACCTCCTTCAGCTTCTACTGTGCTTTAGATTCACATCTAACAGTCATTCTGAAAATATTAGACATTATGCTGCAGTATGATCAGACAGTAGGCTTTTGGCCACTCTGCCTTCACTTGGTCCTCAGCTAGCTCTACCTATATGCCCAGGGCTAAACGTCAGTCAAGTAGTGAGCAGAGGCTTCTTGCGCCCTTAGCTTCTCCCATCTCTGCCCTCCTTTTTTCTCATGGAGCTCTGTTCTTAGCCCTTCTCTCCACTCTCTGTGAAAACTTGTTCTTCCAAAAGAATCACTCATTTTAAAGCATAAATCATTATAGACAAATATGTATTGAGCCTTATTGCTTTCAGGGAATTTGTGTTTTAATGGAATATAAGAAATATTTAGCCCAGGAAATCACTCCATAATGGTAGAATTGAATTTCTGTGAGTGGGTGAGGATAATTTTTAAAGCTAGAATATTCTTATTGAAATCTTCAAAGTTACACATGTATAAATGGTTCCCTACTTCACCCACATGGAAAGTCAGTCTTATCCATGTCCTGCTCCTGATCCCCCTCCTTACAAAAGAAAAAGCTGGGAAGAGTATTGCTTGCCTGTGAGTAGAATGACCGCTTCCTGAGACCCAGGTATATTGGTTCTGTCTCATCATTTAATGTTCAAATGGCCCTTGAGGGTGCAGACAGAATGTTTGCAGCAAATCCAAGTCTCATAGTCATAAAGAAGCATAGGCTTACACTGTGGGCCTTTAACTTGTTTATTAAAAAAATCAACCAACAAATATTGATTGAGTAACACTTCAGCTGTCTCCTCAAAGACATTTTGACCTTTCTGATTCCATTTTGTCTATTAGTGTGTTATGGAGCAGTGTGCTGTGCAAGTAGAATCTGTGACAGCTTTTAGTCTTTTTCATGGAGGGATGTCTCTGTGGATGGTGTATAATCTCACCCATTTAGAAAGACTGTGGTCTCTAAGGTGTAGTGATCAAGAGCTTGGGCCCTGGAGTCAGATGCCCTGGTTTTCATCTTGGTTTTGGTATGTACTGACTGTATGATTTGGAGCAAATTACTTGGCTTCTAAACCTCACTTTCCACATCTGCATAATGGAGATACTGTTGGTACCTACCTGCCTATGGGGTGGTAGCTGTGATTAAGATTAAATGATGGATTTAAAGAACTTCGCACTGTGCCTGGCACCTATTAAATATGAAATAATTACTAGCCATAATTATCTTCCTTTTGGTTCAGTGGTCCAGATTTTCTGTTGGTCTCCCTTATGTTTATTTCTAGAACACAAGGAATTGTACAGGAGCTTCTGTAGGACTCTATAGAGACTTTTAAATTAGATTGCCGTAAGGTTTTTGAAATTCAGTTATTCCAAGAAGGGCTTCAAAGAAAGCAAACGTTAATCTTAGTTTCTTGCCTGCTTTCCAGGCCATGTGTTTATTCTGTTCTTAAGTGTAACTTCTCCAACAAATAGTTTGAGTGTTACCTGTGCTTTCATTTCATAGTGTGGAAAACACACAAGAATCACTTCAAGCTGTCTTCCAGCTTGTTTCAAACATAATTGAAGTCTTGAAATGATTATCTGGACATATGCATTCTAGGAACTGTTGGAGGAGAGAAACAGCACCAGCAGATACTTTTAGATTTGTTTTCTCAGTCTTGGATTCCCATGAAAGTTACAAAAGGGTGGTGAATCATTTGGGGTCCGTTAAGGCCCTCCTGATTTGCTTTGTGCTCTGGTCAGGTAAGCTAGTATGCATGTTCATAGCCAATTAAAATGCCTCTAGAATGGCATTGACCAAGGCCATCCTTATTTTTAAGTCCCCAGATAAGCAATTTTTCAACTTCAGCAAGGCATTCCAGAAATGTTTGACTTCATACTTCTCTGCCTTGTGATAAATACAATTTTGATTTTATCTCAGAGTAATTAATCTAGATTTCTCCTTCTGGGATATAAAGTAGAATAATGTTCTATAGCTCTTTGAACATTAGATTGGAAAGAATATGCCCTAAACATTTTGCTTAATTAAATCCTAAAGACGGGGTACAACCTTTTCATGATTAATTGAAACATGCCTATTTTGACTGATGCATATTTATATGATATTATCATATGAAAAATTTATCACATTATATAAACTATTCACTATGGGAATGTGATTTAATGCTGTAAGCATTTTGCATTTGTTGCTGCATTGTTCATTATGAAAAATACACAGGCTAATAATGGCTATAAGGAAAAATCTGTTACAGGAATTTTTTTGAGGTAATCTTGTCTCTAATGGCCCAGATTTTAGCCTACATATAAGAGATCAGGTTTTCCTAGTTTGAAGAAATATTTTTAAAATTTCAAATTTTTAAAGCAGATAAGGTTCAAAAGACTGAAGGGCTGTGGCCTTCTGTTTTGGCAATGTAAAGCATGCACACAATTCCTGGGTTTCAGATTTTTTAAAAAAGATGTGGTTGTTAAAATGAACCAATTCTTTTGGCTTTAGTGTTTCCCAGGTGATGCTAGTGGTAAAGAACCCACCTGCCAATGCAGGAGACTCAGGAGACCTGGGTTCAATCCCTGGGTTGGGAAGATCCCCTAGAGGAGAACATGGCAACCCACTCCAGTATTCTTGCATGGAGAATCCCATGGTCAGAGGTGTCTGGCGGGCTATAATCCACAGGGTCACAAAGAGTCAAACATGACTGAAGCGACTTAGCATGCACACATGCATTTTGGCTTTAAGCACTTAAGAAAAGCTCATTTTCTAGGGGTACAGACATGCTGTTTAAGATGGGGTACCATCTCATGTCTGGTGGCAGAATTTTGAGCTAAGTTTTAGCTGATAATTTTAATAACCAAAGTTCGTTCTTATTTCTTAAATATATTAATAAAAATGACTTTTATTAAGACTAGAACATCTGAGATATCTGAAAATGTTTTCTTGAACTTTTGAAATAATCCCTTTATCTGACTCTTCTTTGGAGCATTAGCTGTTGATAACAGTTTGGTGACAGAATAGGAGATATCTGATGGCAGCTTTCCAAAGGGTTTGCCTTTATGAAACACAATTTTATGAAAAACGGAAGAAAATACTGAATTATTTAACAAGACAGATGCTAAGTACCATTCTAAGAGTTTTCCAACTGCCAGATACAAAAGTGCACAATTTCTTTTGTCTTATTTTCTCATATCGTTACTTTGTAGTACAAATTATTTATAAAAATAATTGCTTTAAAATTACACTTTTTATTTGTTAGCTCTAGTGTAAGAAACTATCCTTGCCTCTCCTCAAAAAAAGACAAGTAGGACTGTGTGGTGATGATGGAGTAAAGTATGAGACAGACCTGTGAGTGGCCTTTATGCCCTGGGCATCATTCCTTCAGGTCAGGCCAGGACGCAGGCCAGCTGCCCAGCCTTCTTATAGCTTTGCTCTTTACCCTCTGTCATCTTGCTTTTAGTCTATGATAGTTAAAGATCTAGGACTAAAACACTTACTACCCCCACATCCCTCCAAATCAGACTATTTAAAGGAAGAAACCGAAAGGGGAAACCTAATACATGTTTTAAAGTGGATCCTGGGGAAGTGGGGTCTCCTCGTTGAACTTTGAGGCCAAATAATTTCCCCCGTAAAATCGTTTTTTCCTTACAGATTTCACCAGAATCAAGCTTATGGCCAATGGATCATTTGTGAGAATTCTGCTGTATCATCTTTTTTTCAGGAATTTAAGATTTTAAAGTAGCTAACTGGAAAAATAGAAACTATTAGTGCTAGTTAGTTTAGTAATGATAGATGATTATTTTCTACATATACCCTTTCTAATCTAATTTTAAAAACTCCACCGTACTCTAAGGTAAATTATAGACTCTTGTTAATTTTTCATACCATGTAAAACATCTGTAGACAGGTGCCATATTAATAATCATACAAAATATAAATAAATCTTTCTTTGAATAGAATACATTATTAAATACAGTCATTGCATGACATTTGAATTCATGTTATGACTCCATTTAAAGGAAGTTATTTTATCAAAAATGTTTGATTAACATCAAAGGTTCTTTTTTTATAGTGTCTCACTTGATAATTAACAATCAATTACAACATGTAATTTGTGAAATAAAAATGATCATTAAAATGACAATACTTATTCCATTAAGGTAAACAAAATGCTACACAGAGTTCTGAGTGATGACACTTGGGGAGGGGGAAGCCATATCACTGCACTACAAATTAGTTTGCTTCTAATTTTGCAGGCTGATGACCGTACTGCCTCAAACCAAATCTTTTCCCCTGGAAATGGAATGATTGCATGACAGGCTTTATGAACCATGAATATGTCAACAACTCATGGACCAGGCCTTGCTTAGCAATTAGTCTTTGGGGGATTTTATTCAGAAATCAGACAACACTATACCAGAGCTTGTTGGGGATTTTATGATTGCCACCCATGTCTGGAGCATGAGTTTGGGTTAGTACAAAAAAAAAACCATAAAGGAGGACGAGATATGGCTAATAGTGGCAATCAGTCACACACACACACACACGGTCAATTGGGACGACCATGGAAACTTAAGATACAGTGAGAGCCCCCTAGGAGGTAGCAAGGAAATATTTCTTAGATTTCCACTAAGAAAGCGTCTCCTCTTTTCCGTGTAAATACCCCAGTGTTTCCCTGACTCCAGTCATTTGAATATCACCATCACATTTTGTTACAGCATCTTACCACCTGCACTATGATTTACTCAATATATTTTATTAACTGACTCACTTTAAAAGCCTTTGTTTGTCTTAAGCAATAATATTTGTGATATTCTGGGCTTGTTGTGCTAGTTAAATTTGTTTTTTTTTTTCTCTTACAAAGGACAAGAAAATACAGTAGTTTAAATATTGAAAATATCTGTCTACCACCTAACATTATTCTAAGTGTTCCCACAACATGGGTAGCAGGTGCTACAGAAGCTACTAGGACCACCAGTCTGGCTGAGAATGATCTGGGCAGCTGAGTGACCTCAGGCCTCATGGCTGACACCCCCCATTGCCATTCCTCCATCCAAGGACCATGAACCACATCACCTGGAGGGGAATTTGAGTCAGTCCTGCGCCTCCCCAAGGATAGCCGTGAGGGAAGGCTGTAGCATAGCAGACTGCTGAGTGAGCTGGGATACTGCCTTCCTTCCGGAGAACTTGGCCACTCACACCTTTTCTTTCTTTGACTGATCCTATCACCCGGAAACCCTTATATTGCAAGCGTCAACAACACCCCCTTTCATGTAACAGTAATTGGGAACACAGAAAGAGTGAGCCTGGCTCCTGACTGTCCCAATTCACATGGGGACATCACTTTTGTAGGTTAGCACTGGGCAACCCACTCAGTATGGATCTTGTAGGCTGTCAGCAGTACCTTTGAAGAAAGGAGTCACTTTACAAGCTTCATTAGTACAGAGCCTGGTTTAACCAGGCAGAATAAGCATTTGTACCAGGATACGAAGCCCTGGGAACCCTCATGGCTCTGCAGTCATGCTTTGGTTTTTAAATAAATGATGTCTTTTGGAAACATAGGAGCCAACCAAAAAAAGAAAAACGAGAGAGAGAGAAGCACTAAGTCTTTCCACCAAGAGCTGGCTATTTTCCTAGGTCAGAAAGTGGTGAGGTACTGAAATTAAGATCAGACCTCAAGTAATTCTGTGAGGTTCAGGGTGTGTCTAAGTTTGAAGGGATGTTTGCTTCTGATATGAACATTTTTCTTATACTTTTATTATAGAAGATGATGTGTCAAATGTACAAATAATGTGTGCCTGGTGCCAGAAAGTGGGAATCAAGCGCTATTCCCTGAGTATGGGAAGTGAGGTGAAAAGCTTCTGCAGCGAGAAGTGCTTTGCCGCCTGCCGACGAGCCTACTTCAAGAGAAATAAGGTAAGAGCACCGTAGAGAGAGGCGGCCCACGCGGGCCTCACCACCCTGAGCGCATGCGCCTCTTAGCTTCTAGCCGAAATCACTGCGCACCCTGTACTTTGATTCTTTCTGTTTTGTCTGTTCTCTTTCTCTGTCATACTTAACCTTCTGGATTAAGGAGCCCCCTTCTAATGTGTAACCTGTCCTTCAGTTTCTCTTGTCTCGGTGTTTGAATTCTGAGAGGGTGAATGAATCTGATGAAGACACGGTGGTCGCAGCCGGTATCCTGAGTGACAGTGTCGCTCTGGCAGTAGAGTACTAGACGAGGGTCTGTGAGAGAGAAGTGGTAGGAATTTCCTGTCAAGGCTGAGAAACTAGCCACAGAAGCATGGCCAGAAAGCTTTTAGTCCGCTCAGCTTTATACTTGTTTGCAAGGCGAATGTTGCTCTGGCTCTTTCCAAAATCCGACCCACAATTTCTAATCAAGAAAAAGTCAAGTTTTTCTTGACACCTTAAATTAAAATTGACTGATATTGAGAGAAGATGAAATAATGAATATATGAACAAACCTTGCTCACACAGCGAAGTGTTTGTGAGAAGCATGGTGGGTGAACACAGGAACAGCCAAGGTTATGGTTTCTTTTTTTGTTTTATCTTAAGACATCTCAGATCTGAAAGTGTCCTTTGAGAAGAGTGTTAGCCACCATTGGTGGGAAATGGAATGCATGATGTTTTTACAATCAACATACACACTCAGTTAATTTCCTAATCTTTTAAGAACCGCTATTGCATTTTGCCACTAATAATTGAAGTCAATTGCTAGTTCTTTATGATTTTCCATTGATCTGCAAATCTTCTTTAATTCATAAAATCGTCCACATTTTGCTAAGCATTTCCATTATACAATATCAAAATCTGTCCTTCTTTGAAGCAAACAGTTACTGTTTTTGTAAGTCTGATATTTGCAATCCTGAAATGCTAATTTGGGGCTCACTGCATTGCAAGAAGCACTGTTGCAGCAAATTATCTCCTTCAAATTTGGGTCACATCATTCGGCCAAAAAACATAATGCCAAAAGAATTAGGCTGCAGAATTCAGCGAGGTGGAATTTTAGTAGCAGTCTCTAAGAATTAGGCTCATAATCTTCACTGGAACAGGGAGACAAGTAAGGAAATTGAAATTCTTTTGGGACAGTCAACAGTTTACTTTCCCTTGGGAGGGGCCTCACAGGAGGGGCTGGTGAGGCTTTAGAGGAGTGTGGTTGGAACAACGCATGGGAGACACGTTTTGTTTTAATATTGGGGGGATTAAAATGATCTCTGAGACCCTGGGGCTCCCGTTTTGAATGCTGAGCACCGGGGTAACAATCACAAGAGTGGGCCCAGAGCTTTCATCTTCAAAGCCGTACTTACCACAACAAAATACTTTGCATTCCATCCCAGAAGATGGCTATGGAACAGGGGTTTTGTCTTTCTATGATTCCAAAGGGTTACGGGTCTGAATCTTGAGGGACTGCCTGTAGTGAATAAAATCAAGCAAGACAAATTTGTCACAGTCCTGGTAATACATGTTACACTTTGCACCATGATCCAACTTTTTAAGCCTTTGATAAAAGGCATCTGATTCAATTTGAAAAAAAAAACAACAGTCCATAAAATATATATATATATATGATACATATCATATATACAACATATACATATTTATAATTATAAAGTTTAAGGTCAAACTGAATTTAAACTTCCATAGCATACAGTTTTGAAAAATGGATAGCTGGGAGCCAAGATAAGAGTATTTGGAATACTTAGTAGGTAAAATCAGCAAAGGGAGAAAGACCATTACTTTTCACTTCCTGCAAGTAGTTATTGGGGTAGTTCTTTGAATATCCTGTAAAACCTGGGAGCGGCAGTGGCTTGAAGTTTAGCCACTGACTTTGAGGGCTGACCCCAGCAGCCCATTAGTGTACATACAATACCTGTCTTCTCTGCAATCTTCATGCTTATTTATGTATTCCAAACCTCTGCCGCACTAGACAGTCTCGTTTTTCAGATAGAGAAATAAACTGGTCACATCACTTGCTGGATTCTTTTTTTTTTTTTTTAATTTCAAGAGTGTTATCTCTGCAACAATATCCTATTGTATTACAATAAACATGTACAGCTGCTGCATTTCTGTTAACTGATAGGATTTTGTGGTCATTTCATTTAGGGCTTGGGTTTCCTAATGGATTGTATTAGATACCAGTCTCCATCCTGCCATTTCTAAGAACTGCTGTACTAAGCCCCAGGGTGTTCCTCACTGAAGACAATAGCAAATAGCTACTTCTGTTCTTGTGTCATTTAACAAAGTCTTTAGTCCTCATTATTAAAATTGTGGACTGCTTAATCTTAGAGGGCAGAATTCCTCCCATTCCTACATAAAAGATTTTTCTGGCTAAATTCTACACTTTAAATACTGAGAAGTGGATGGAAAACAGAGTGAATAATGTGTATGCAGAACAGAATTTTGCCTTAGGTATAATGTAGAATCTAAAATAACATGTAAAATTAACTATGTTGTAAATTATGCTTTATAATGACAGCCCGCTTCTTGGTAGATAGCATGCTGGGATCTAAAAATGGTCTCCAAGTTGAACCCAAATTGCATGCATAACTTTACAAAGAAAAATCCTGGTAGAAAAAGGTAGCTAATTAGGAGCAGTATTCAGCTGACCTCTGTTTTGTGTCTGAGCAACACCTGCATTTGTGAATGTAAATTGGACAGCTGTGCCTGTGCTTCCCCTGCCATCCTCTTCACAAATGCTTGGGTATAAAGGCAGGAACTGATTTTCTGCTAAAAAACAAGGACAAAAATAGCCCAACTCTCAGAATGAAGGCCCGCTGAAAATTGGCTCTTTAAATTTCATTTGCTTCTCAATCTTTCTCCTGGGGTCTCTGTGTTTGTTTGATGGGATAGGTTAAGAATGTCACATCCCTCTCTTCCAAACCCTGGAAGGGAGCCAAGTTAACCCTTTGTGGAATGTAGATTATAATTTTAAACCAACTTAAAATTCAATTTGAAGAGTAATTTGGATTGCTGTAAGGATGTAGGCTTTTCTTCGGAATGCTTCTGCTAGAATTGTGAGTCACAGCTGTATTCATTTAAGGAGCCCAACTACCAGCTTACACATTTCAGGATGTTGGCTCTAGGAAGTGTATGGTGTTGATTCATAATCATATTTCATAGAATCCTTATCCCCAACAGGCTCGACTGCTGACTCCAAAGTGTTTGAAACAATGGGTAAGACAAATGTAGTCTGTGGGCATCAGCTGAACAATGGGATGTCAATCTCATAACTTGATGCACTGCAGACTTTTCAGGGAACTAATAGCTCATTCTTTTCCCAGCCCCTTCTTGAGGCCACAAGTAGAGAAGAACTTGAGAACATTTCTAGCCTAGTGATTTGCCTAGGAGTTGGAAAGTTGCAGACTCCTTAGTGGTTTTGTAAGAGATGCTGAAGTGTTTAGTCCAACTAATACCAGTTTTACTTTGCACAATAACAGACACTTAAAAATATTCTTTCCTAAGGGAGTGATGTCTTGTAACCATTATCCCACTTAAAACAAGAGTAACAAACAAGACCACAAATAGTAGTCATTTCCAAATATCCTGTGTTTGATCTTTTTCCTTCTGCATGGGAAATATCCTGTTGTCTAAACTGATGTCTACAAATCAAGCAAGACATCAAAATTCAAGACAAACAGCTAACACAGGCAATGTAAAGGAGGTTTTCTTTCCTTGTTCAGATACCAAATTTATAGTGGTCTCACTGATACTTTAGTAATAGACACAAATTCCTAATAACACCAAAGTTTTGCTTCTTTGTTCTAATTTTTCTGTAACTTGAGATAAGAATAGATGGAAATACGTCTTCAGTATCACAACATTGCTGTTCTTACACAGACTATAGTGGGAAAATATCTATGTAGATAAGAGATAAAGATGAATTAAAAATAAAAAGGTTATATAGACAGAAACAACATTTGCAGGTGATATCAGTAAGATCTTCATGACAATCATGGTAATAATAACAAATATTCAATGAGGAGAATATTGTATAATAAGCGTTTCCTTTACTTTCAAGCTATATCTCTGGATAAACAGCATGTATCATCATAGTATTTGGAGTTACATTTTATTTAGACTATTGGGCTGTTTATTAAACTTGAATATATCCTGGGGAAGATTCTCAGTTTCAGACCTCACTATAGAACCTTGTAGTGCAGAAGAAATGTGTAACAATTGCCTTGTTAATCTAGTGATTACCCTGTCTACTTTTTTTCATTTAAACACCTGCAAGATTTAATTTGCAAAATGGCTGTCATTCATGAAGGTTTAGGGAAGAACATTAAATTACCTGTAATTAATGTCCCAGTTGCCTGAAGCTTAGGCCACAGATTTGCTTTTGCCAGTTGTTTGCAAATATTCTTGATTGACGAGAATGCTTAGGGAGCACCAGATTTCTTCCTATAGATTCACCATGTTTTTATGTGGTGCCATTTTTTTTTTTTTTGGTGCCAATGTTTTTATGGGGTTGAGACTGTATGACTGTATACCTGCACTGTGGCCTGGAGAATGTCTGCTTTGGGTCTGCATTGTCTTCGAACTGTGCTGCATGCCTGCCCACTGCCTGCATATAGAGTGGCCACTGCCTCCCAGAATTTTAACCCACAGGCCAGAGGCTGAGTTAGTTCCTTTTCAGTTACAGCAAACAAAGGTGTCCTCAGGAAGCTTTGGGGGAACGAATAACAAACCCACCTGTTTTCTTGTTCTCTAGCATTTTGAAATATAGGATGGAATATTGATGAAATTCTGCAAATAAGAACCTGTGAAAAAAACACCAGCAGAGGAGAGAAACTGTGTTAGTCTTTTGAAACACATTCAGGGTAGGGGTAGAGCGAGAGAATTATGGGCAGAGAAATAAGAAGCAAATCAGGTTAAAGTGATACCTGGACCCTTGAGCAGAGGCAGAAAGAGTCTGAGGGCAGAGCTTCTGCAGGCCAGGTAGGATCCAGTGCCCTAGGGGAAGCCATCAATCAGGAGCTTGGGGGAGAGGCATGCGATCTAGAGTTTATCAGAACACTTGAACACTACTTGAGAAACACTGGTCTAAGGGACCCCCCAGAACACAAAGAGAATGGGGCAAGCGAATGAAAGAAAGGGATTGCAACCATGTACTGAAAGAAAGGAATAGCAGCTATGTCCCATAGTTTTGAATGGGCTACATGTTGGGATATTGTGGGGAAACAGAAATAATTTTAAAGTATCACCCAGACTAGATGTCAGCTTCTGAATAATATTAGATATTTTAGATTAAATATGAAGAGATGATTAAAACTCCAAATAGCTTCAAGCCCCAATACTTTATTCAACATTTCTTTTCAATGAGCAGAAGGAAAAGGGGTTACTTTCCATAGATCAAAATCCCGTCACCCAGAGAGTGATACACAGGGTTACTGACATAGATGCTTGAATGTTAATTTTCAGACAGTCTCTGGCCATCCTTCTGGTGATAGCTAATGCTTTACACTTAAATCAAGTTTTTCTCATCTCAACTGCCGGTAATTATCCAATCCATCTCAAAGGCACACTCCCTTTAACATTAACCACAGTGTCAGATTGCATCAGCTGCATTGTGCTCCGGTGGCTGCGGCTGCAGAGTGATGAATGTTTGTGCTCTGAGTTCTTCGTCCGGTGTCTGTTTGGTTAGTGGGCAGTTCAGGGAAACAAATGATCAGGAAGGGGTTTACTTACTTGGGACCTGCGTTCTCCTTATTGATCCAGTCACTTGCATCGTCAACTTTCTCACTTTGCTGCTAACAGTAGGTTTATCTGAAGAATGAGCTTTTGAAGAAATATCTAATGGCTCATTTTCATGTCCTCCAGTCGTCAGCTCCATGCAGCTCAGAGTTACTGTTTGTGCTGATTTTAAAAGGAAGGTGTCATGCAACCTTACTAGTAACGACTAGGAGGGGGAGAAGTTTCTAAGAGTGCTTAGTGCACTATCTGGAGAAACCAAGAGAGATGATTGTGCATTTTCATAGGATTGTAGTTATGCTCTGTAAATTCAAATGCTTCGTTAAAAATGTTAACTGTCTAAATAAGTGCATGCATAAGACAGGCCAGGTGGCTTGCTTTGAGATATTTTAAGATAGTAGTTTGAGTCCAGAATTTCTCTCATACACTTTTCCAGTGTCTGGTCATAAAACCTAGTACGCCCAAGAGGGCCATATGCAGGAGATGCAAACTATAGGCACACCCGTGGTTATTTTTATTTCTCTCCCGTCTCAGTACCTCTGGATAACTTTTGTACACATAAGCAAAAGTGTGAACTGGGCAAGCCACGTGCAATTCTTTGTTCCTTGGGCTCTCTGCTCTTTGTTCTTATTCTCACAGATTAGGATGGAGTAAAGAAAATCTTGCAGCAGAGGGCCACTTAATTTCTGCCCCAGCAGCTCAGACTGAGAATGGGAAATTCCCTAGGTTGCTATCTACTCTTAGGGTGGCCATGCATACAGTAAAGTCTAATATCTCCTGACAGGCTGCCCTTGGAGGTTACAAATGCCAGTCTGTTGTATTCTCTGTAAACACAGGCTGTGGGCCAGAGCAGGGCCCTACTACAAGCTCTGGAAGGCAGATCAATGGTTTAATGAATCCATAAAAGATGCTTGAACTCTGCTGCAATTTACTGAGCACTCTAGTTAAATGAAACTCCTGTAGTCTTTAACAAAGATGCAGATAATCAATGGCCATAGATAGAAGCCAATGTCTGGTAATCACAACCTCCCGGAATTTGTGTTGTGGTCTCCTTGCTAACAGAGTGTTAGTCAGGTCAAGGCTCTGGAGCTCACCACATCTGTATTGATATTTTCTGAATGTTTGAGCTGAATTTGGCCTGGAGAGGACATAAGTGTAGTAGTGCTACTTCTGTGAGAACTAGTTTTAAAAGCTATCAGATATTTAAAATAAATTTTTCTTAAGGCAGAATGATTAAGCTCAAGAATTATATTTATTCTAACACGTGGTGGCTTTGAAAGGCATCCCTGTGATGAAAAGTAAATAGGTGAATAAAATTCATTCTTGATTAAGTCCTCAAAATGTCAAATTGCACAGTGTTAAGAGCCCTGATTAATCCTTCTGTGGTAAAATATTCCTCATTAGTTTGCTATGCTTAAGGGTTGACCTCTTCTATTATAAATTCAGATATTAATGTATTTAACGTATTTTCTGCTTAATTCATCTTCTAATAGAAGAAAATATAGTTAGTAGATGTGCACTTTTTACTTCCAAATGTGCTTTGGAAACATACTGATTTGTGAGAGAGTTTTGAATGTATGTAGGAGAATTCCTTCTTAAATATGTTGAAAGGTATTTGAAAGTATTTAATCACTTTTGATTGTGAGAAAACAGCTTTGGAATGATTATTTTTTCCCACAGAGATAGTAGATTTTATGACAAATGAAAGATTTTGCATCAAATTTTTGTCACAAAAACTTAAACTGAGTTTAAGAGAGCCTGCTCTCTTAATGCAGGCTCCTACCCCAATAAGTATATTTGGGGGGTTCAGTGGGTAATAGGAGTTTTGAGGTATAAAGACTGCTAGTCTGCTTCACAGACAAATATCACAAGATAAATTGGTGATTTCTATATGAATCTAATAAATGATATGTTATCTTGTATTCTGTTTTGATAGAAAGGTTGCATATTATTTATAATGTGGCAAGCAGTTCTGTGACTGCACATCCAATTCTTTGCTATAAGAGCCTTTGAAGGCTCTGACACTTCCTGTGATCATCCGTAGGACTGCCTATTTCATAAGTTGGAGCAATTTAAGTTGTTGGTGTCAAATGATTTAGAGATACAGAGACCCAGGAATAGGTGAGATAAAGATGGGCAAAAGGTAAAAACAAGGGGTATTTGTCCAACCAGAGGCAAGTGCCTCTGTGCTGCTCTTTTGTTTGTTTTTAGCCACGCTTAAGAAAAAAAACCTTGTTACTTATTCATCCATTCATTCTTAGAAAATAAAATGAAAAGTATATTGAGCTCCTATAATGTGCTGGGTACTATTTTAGGCTTAGTGGCTGCATCATTGCACAAGAGAAAAATCACTGCCTTAAAGGGACTTACAGTCCATTCTTGAAGGGAGATAGATAATATACAAATTAAAAATATGTATGTATTGAACATAATTTCAGGTAATGATATATGCTATGAAGAAAATGTAGGGTGAGGGGATGGATAGTGATGAAGTACTATTTTGTACCTGATGGTCACAAAAGTTATCTCTGAGGAGGTGAAATGTGGGTAGGGACAAAATGAAGTGATGGAGTAGTCATGTGAAGCATTTATAGCAGAGGGCTCCAGAGAGGAGGGGGAGCGAGTGAAGGCAGAGGTCAGGCAGGAACAGTTTTGGCATTTTTGAGCAATAGCAAGAAGGCCAGAGTATATGCAGTTGAATGATCACGGTGGTTAGTGGCCAGATAATGTAGGCTGGAGAGGTAATAGTTTGGATTTTATTCAAAGTATGATGGCAGCTATTGGAAGGTGTTGAATAGGGTGCATGACATCTGATTTTTGTTGTTGATTGGATTTCTATATCAAGGAAGTAATACATTTAAGATCCTGGAGGCAAAGGGGATTTTGAGAGTAAGAAAGGCAACAGCAATCCTGTCAAAGTTGGGTGTGTCTGGCAATAGAAAATTAAAAATATCGTGTTCACTGAATTATTCATTCGTAGTTATGAAACATTTCCCAGTAGCAAAAGTGTGTTGAACCAATTTAGGTTTCTTTTTCGTTCGTTCTTTTTTTGGGGCACACTGTGGGAAGAAATGAATGAAGAATGGATGCTGTTGGTTAAGTGTTCTGACACAGCAGTTTTCTTTCTATGGGGCTGACAAGGCTTGCTCCCAACCTAATGGGGAGGTTAAGGCCTCAGGAGGCAAGCTCAAGTGCCATATGGAACCCAAGTCTTGTCCTGGGAGACATATAACGTATACAGGCCTTCTCAAGCTCTACCCCTCAAAGAAGCATGATGAAAAGGAGGTGGAAACTTTGAAGGGACCATCTTTGGATCAAATTATTTAAAGTTTATTTTAAGTGTGTTAGTCACTCAGTCGTGTCCAACTCTTTGTGACCCCATGGACTGTAGCCTGCCAGGCTCCTCTGTCCATGGGATTCTCCAGGCAAGAATACTGGAGTGGGTTGCCATTCCCTTCTCCAGGGGATCTTCCCAACCCAGGGATCAAACCTGAGTCTCCTATATTGCAGGCAGATTCTTTACCATCTCAGCCACCAGGGAAGCCTAATTTATTTATGAGTAGACTGAATTTGGTGACTGCATACTTTTAGGGTGTATTAGAATTTTTTAATGCAGGTAGCAGAAGACCCAACACAAACTGATTTAAGCAATGAAAGGCATCTTTTATCTGATGGAACTGTGGAGTCCTAAGCTAGAGTATACTTCAGGGTAGGTTGGCCTTGCAGTGCAGTGGTCTTATCATGGTCTCATTTATTCCCAATTCTATATTCTTCTGGGTAGTGTTGACCATATTCCAAGGCAAGCTCCTCAGGGCCATGGAATGGCTACTAGCAGCAATCAGGGCTAGATGTCTCTTCGTTCACATCCAAAGAAGACAGAATGTGTACGGCCTAGTGTTCTGAGCAAGAATGTTGAAACTCACACTCATTGTCTGTGCTGAAGTCACATGCTTAGGCCTGAATTTGAGACTGTGACCAGAGCAATGGATATTTGAATTAGCTTGAGCCAGTGATGATTCCCTTCTGACAATGGAGTTGGGCTCATTTTCCTCTAAAGCCCATGGGAAGCTGCATGGGGGAAGGGTAGCTACCAGAATGAAAATCTGGATACTTTTTAAAGAGGGATGAGGTCAGGGTGATGGCTGATGGTATGTGCCAGCAAATGTTCATGAGAGAGAAGGAGAAGTGATCTCATGACGTTGACTTCTTTACACAACAACCATGTCATGTCCATCAACTTTTGTCATGTGGAAGGACTCTGAAACCCATATGTAGACTGAAAGATAAAAATGTGGTTAACATTCATCAAAGGGCCCTTAGATGCACTACCTCGTCTATCCAGGACCAGCTGCTTTGACAAACCCGATAATTAGAATGTTGGTTTTAGTGCCAGGACCAAAGTGCTGACTCTTTTGATTCTTTTTGATCTCTATAGAACACGAGATTGCACAGAGCTAAGACAAAGGGACTGTAGTTAGCTGTTAGATATACTCATTTAGGAAGAGGAACAAGGGTGCAGTTAGAACAGCAGATAACCCAGCATGTGGCTTCATCAGTGTAGTGGCCTGGGAGATGTTGGCCATGGACCATATTGGATGTGGGGAGTCAGATGCCTGGGACTAGATGGTGATGTGATGAGGCTGCTGTTACCCATCAAGAGTTAGCCTGCTCGCCCATACATTTAAGCTTCTTTCTCTCTGGCTGAAAACTGAGTCTGCTAAACTGAAGGGAAGGGAGAGTGTCCAAACAAATTGTGATTTAGTCTGAGGCTGAATACATCAAGTTCAGGTGGGCAAAAGAGCAGAGACCTTGGAGACTTCAGCTTTCACAGTTATTAGTTAATTAATGAATCAATCTAACAAATATTTGTTCAGTAGCTACCATGTGCCAGACACAGTGCTAGTCATTGGAACTACAATGGCCAAAAAAATAAATAAAAGCCCTAGTTCCTGCCATCATGAAGCTTACAGTCCAGTGGGAGAAATTTGTTTAAATAAGAATGCAGTTGTGAAATTACCACTGTGGCAAGAGCTGTAACGGTGTGGGCACAGTGCTGTGAGGGCCTCTCCTAGGGAGATTTGACTAGTCAGGAGATCTGGAAGCTTCTCTGAGAAAGTAGTGCTTGAACTGAAGTCTGAGAGATCTGAAGGGGTATTAAGTAGGGGAAACGGGGAAGGAAGAACTCACTGGGCTGAGAACACAGCAGCATGATTTCCAGTCCTGGCCCTAGGTTGCTGCTGCTTTGCTCATTTCAAGTTCTTTTGGAAGAAATGGAATTTTACCTACAAGCAAGAGAACAATTAAACCAATAAACATTCCCTAGGACAATAATCTCATTTATCCATTTGTTTGTGTGTTCATTCATCCATTTGTTTATTCATCCCACCAACCTTTAGAAATGCGTGACTTGCCTGCTGGCCTCTGCCTTCTTTGATCCTTTGCTCAACCTCATTATAGAGTTCGCCCATTGGTACTAATTCCTTTCAGGGAGTATATTGACAGCACATAACTCCTGTGGGTAGGGGCAATTTGTAAATAAACAATAATCAAAATAAGGATAACAATAAGACCCCAAGTGTTTTTAGTTATCAACTATATCAGAAAAGCAGCAATGACAACAGAGAAAAGATTGGGTAAAAATGTGCTGATTTAAAAGAGAGCAATAGTGTCATTATTGTCTGACAGATATGGTTGGAAATAAACCTAACCCCTTCCCACCCCTACCCATGACACTGAGTGTGGAAAGAGGTATGGTTTTGTTATAGAAAGAAACTGTAGAGCTATGTTGGGCTTCCCTGGTGGTTCAGATGGTAAAGGGTCCACTTGCAATGCGGGAGACCTGGGTTTGATCCCTGGGTTGGGAAGATTCCCCTGGAGGAGGGCACAGCAACCTACTCCAGTCTTCCTGCCTGGAGAATCCCCTTGGACAGACGTGCCTGGCCGGCTACAGTCCATGAGGTCGCAGAGAGTCGAACATGGCTGAGAGAGTCGAACATGGCTGAGCGACTCAGCACAGCACAGAGCTATATTGACATTAATGTGAGGGCAGACAGGAAGTTTGGGTGATGATATGTTCCAACAAAGAGGAATGCTTATTGAGACGCAGGTCCCCAGACTACACAAGTGGGATCAGATGGAAACAGAGCAGCGCGTCTGCCGGCATGCCAACACAGGGCGGTTCTCAGGGCACAGTGGTGTGGCGGGAAGGGAGAAATCCCCGCCCTTTCTTTGGATTCTTTGTTTTAGCCTCGTGTTTCATTTAGTGGCTAGGATCAGGATGACAAAGCCATAGACGTGGTAATAATAAAAAGGAGTTAGGTGAATCAGATTTAATGTTCCTGGGTCTTACTGGGTGATGTGGACATGGCTATTCTAAATCAAGGGGGTCTCCATCACTCTTCAGGATGCCAGGTGGAGAAGGTGACCCTTACCAAGCTCCACCATACCTGCACCTGCCTCAGGTGACTGTGAATGGAAACCGCAGTACAGTTCAGCTGGAGTCAGTGGCCCCCTTTTCAGTTCCAGTAACTTCTGAAAACTACATATAGTGACAGTCGTCTCCAAAAGAGGCTGATTTTAAAACTGTGATGAAAATGGCTAACAGCAGGCTGAAGGTTAAAGTAAAAAACTTAAAAACCATAAAATCTGCCTGGAGGCTATTTAAGCAAACTGTTTTCGAGGCACAGATGGTTCATATACCTCTGAGCCAAAAACAAGTAAAAAAGGGACAGTAAAGCTGGCGTGATTAAGCAGACAAGTATGAAAGTTTTATTAGTACTAAAAAGGCATCCTTTAGAAAAGTGAAAAATCTGTCTCAGGAAACTCAGAAGACATATTCAAGACCAGTGAGAAATGGAGAGGGCAAATGGATGACATTTCAAAAAGCAACCAAAGATGGCAAAAACATGTAATGTGTGTAAGTACCTAGGGTATCAGAAGCTGTGCTCCTAGGAGGTCAGAAAGCAGTGTGAGAGAAAGATGTAGTGTGTGGAGAGTTGGGTGTGGCCTCCATGTCCTGCAGAGCAGTTTTTATAGGGAATTCGATGCACCTTAAATGGTGAGTTGAATCTCCAAGAAAAATCAGCTGAGGCAAGTTTGAGAAGCTTACATGTAGTAAATCAGAAGGTCCACAGCTCATGAAGGAAATAAACTACAATGTTGCTATTAAAAGTTGTAAGCATACTTGAGAAGTGGGAAATCACTGAGCGGGAGGGCCTCCAGCCTCTCTGGGGGGACCCCAGAGTGCTTAAGGGTGCAGTCGTCCAGTGTGTTCTGTCCATGTGCAGTGCAGGGGCGTACACATATGCATACACAGAAAGTCCCCAGATTTTAGGTTGCTGATCCTCTGTTATCATAATTTTGAGAGAAGTCAGACTGAAGAATCACAGAACAATACAGAGTTTGAAGGGTTACCATTTGAGAAACCTCCCCTGAGGAGAAAATATAGTACTTGTGTTTTGAGTTAACATTCAATATAAACCTAACTAAAAAGGACCAAGGGGCTTCCCTGGTGGCTCAGATGGTAAAGAATCTTCCTTCAATGTGGGAGACCCTAGTTCGATCCCTGGGTGGGGAAGATGCCCTGGAGAAGGCAACGGCTACCCACTCCAGTATTCTTGCCTGGAGAATTGCATGCCCAGTGGAGACTGGTGGGCTACAGTCCATGGGGTCACAAAGAGTCAGACATGACTGAGGGATAACACACACACACACACACAAATGACCAAATATAGCCTTGCAAAATGTCAGGTAAGTTTGGATTTTCAAAAACCTAAGTAATTCACTTAGAGTTTGGCTGACTCCCTCTGAAGGGACCCTTGAGGAAAATAAATAACCAAAGGCAAGGAATAAAGCCTAGCCTTGGATTAAGAACCTAGATAGGGACTGGATGATATTCCTCAGAGTACAGTTAAATTAATAGCATTCCATCTCAGGGGTTTATCTTAGGAGTAGTGTCACTTAATATACTGATTGCTTGTTTAGGAGTAGATGTCTAGGAAGGAGGAGAAGTTTGTTATTTTCTCTAAGTTGCATTCATTTGAAAAACCACAGAGGAATATCTGCAAAATATCTCTATCCCCCTTGCCCCCTCCCCCTGCTAACCTCTGCTCTACAAATATATAATAAAGTAACCTGACATCAGATGCAATTCCATTCACTGAGCTGTCAGCTAGCATGATGGTCGTGGTGGTTTAGTTGCTAAGTCGTGTCTGACCCTTGTGACCCCGTGGACTGTAGCCCACCAGGCTCCTCTGTCCATGGGATTTCCCAGGCAAGAATAATGGAATGGGTTGCCATTCCCTTCTCTAGGGGACCTTCCACAGTCAGGGATTGAACCTGCATCTCCTGCATTGCAGGCGGATTCTTTACCACTGAGCCACCAGGGAAGCCTATCAGCTAGCATAAGGGAATGAAAAGTTTCAATTTCCATACTACCAGATATGGGCCGTCTCTCAGCATCTTCAGAGAGGGGAACTTGGTCCTGTGTGAAGGGAGCTCAGCTGTGTTCCTTGCCAAGACTAAAAACAAAACAAAACAATCTTTGTTCGGCTGCATTAAAGACAGGGTTTTAAAGTGCCCCAAAATACATTAGACTATATGCTGATAATCAAATTTTGTCCCATCTTCACAGGAAATGTGAAGTTCATTCTTCTTTAGCCTGAGTTTTATAAAAGACTAATGTTGAACTTTAAAAGAGTTGACATAAAGGATTAAATATATTTTTATTAGACTCTAGGCTATGCAAATATGAGACACAAGAGCCTGAAAAGATATTCTGTTGAGGACAAAAGAACCAATAATAAAACCAAAGAATTGGTACAGATAAATGTAATGATAGTGTACTCTGCCTCTTAACACTCACAGGTAACCTTTGCAGTTGGCCACTGTGGAGAAAGACTGGGTCAGCCTTCGTGGCAGATGGTTTAATGCATAGTGCATATATTAACCCACTGAGGCAACCCTGGAAATGCAAGCAGGTTGTTAATGATCGTGAATAGCAGTCGTGAGCTGCTTCTGCTCTTGCAGTAAGGTATTCAGATGTCATGCTTCAGGGTTCAAGTTGATGAGTTTCTGGGTTGGGAAAACATTTTCCCCTTTGTGTTGCAGTGCACAGCTGATGAGGCATGCTCCAGGGAAGGGGTGATTTAGACTATGTCAGCTGGATGGAAGGGAGACAAGGTGGACTCATACCCCAGGTCCGTGATTTAGTTTGACTTCTTACTTCTGGTTAAAATGGTACCAGTGAGAGTACACAGAGTGTGAGGAATTTGTGAATCAAATGTGAAGGCAGTGGACATCACTGCTATAAATCTAGTGAAACTTCGAATCTGATTAGCAAGTCAATACCGATTTAAAAAAAAAAAAAAGAATTCCCAATCCTATAGCCTGTTAGCACCATAGAGAACCTGTACCAGTGATGTAATTTTCATTTTCCTATATCCTTAATTGTTTAATAAAAAAAAAAAAAGTACTGGCTTCCCAAATTCCAGAGCATTAAAGTTGACTTAAAGAGTGGTAAGGAATCTGCCTGCCAATGCAGAAGACGCAAGTAACACGGGTTCAATCCCTGGGTCAGGAAGATCCCATCAAGTAGGAAATGGCACTCCACTTCAGTATTCTGGCCTGGAAAATTCCATGGGCAGAGGAGCCTGGTGGGCTACAGTCCTTGGGGCTGCAAAGAGTCGGACACCACTGAGCAACTGAGCACACAAAAAGTGAATTAAAAACGGATAAACTCCAGAGAATTCATTATGAAGAGGCGTACTCCCAAGGCCAGGGATGGAGCTCATAGAAATTATTTGTATTTATTGAAGCTTAAATCAAGACAGCCAGAATTAAATAGAAATTCAGGAAGAATTGGGTGAAAAGTTTAGAGGCCTTATTGTGTTTCATTTAGAACATTGTTTTGTATTAAATGTGATGAGAGAAGAAAATTAAAGTGCACAAAAGTAAACAGAGGCGATATTAACATTTCCATTCCCTGCATGCATAAGTCGCCTCCTCATTCAAGCCATTTTCCTCACTTCCTCTGCATTTCTAATGCAGCCATTTATCACTTACCAAATATCAGTGAAATTTAATTCTTTATAACTATTAAATTCAACTCTAGATGAGGAGACATTTGACTCGCCAGGACCTGAATACTTGGTCTGGGGCGGACAGTGGTGATGTGGATCTCAATTTCTTTCTCCCGGTGTATGCAGGGAGATAGGAGGATATATTAAAACCTATATCAAAGTGATTATTACAGTTTTCCTCCATCACCTGTGCTCTCCAGAGACATCCAGGGCCTGGAAGTCACCAATCATGTTGCTTTAAACCAGCTGTGCAAGGTGTGAGACGTGGGGACATGGGCCTCACTCATTCCTGCGTAGCCCCGCACTCATGGGGCTCCTGCCTCCCACACCTGGAAGGCCCAGCTTCCTCTCACCAGGGGCAGGAAGAAGCTGATTGCTTCCATCTTGGTTGTGGGTCCTGAAATAACTCCCTCTGTCACTCAGCCCCTCCCCAGGGGCTGCTGCTAGCAAGACTAGGAACAGGGGGACCCAGCGCTCTTGGCTTGGGCCAGAATGCTGGCCTCGGTTGGGGAAGTGAAAGTCTAGAGAGAAGCGCAGGGGTTTGGGTACAGATCATGTCTGTGGGGCCAGTGAATGAACCAGCAGCTCAGTTAGGTTCTCCCAGGCTGGACCTGTCTCAGGGCTGGGTGCCATGGAACACAGAAATCTGAGACGTGGTTTCTGCTCAGAAGAATGTCTGCTTGAGTGTCTGTTTGCCTGTGCTTGCGTGGAAATTGACCTCATGCAGCACTTTTATTCCTTTACCCACTGTGCTTCATCCACAGCACACTGGGCAGTGCTGTGTAGCTGGGGAGACAAAGGTAAATAAGGAGAGGTCTCTGCCTCCAAGGCTCTCATTGTTGAACAGGCGAGACTGACGCGTAAACAAATAATATGGTACGAGGCGGGCTGAAACAGATGTGGGTAAGAAGCTCTGGGGCTCAGATGGGGACTCCTCCAGCCCAGGGGCCAGCCTGTAGGCACAAATGAGCACATGTGAAGATGGAGACCAAAGTATAAATCCAAGAAATGGGATGGCCAGGAACCAAGCTAAGGATGGTGAGGCAGGAAAGAAGGCTCTGACTCAGGAACGAGCGCTCCACATGCCACATGTTAAAACACAATGGTATAACCCTTACTGCCATTCCCACGTTATATTTTAACATTTTTAAAACGTTACAGACATTATAGGAATACTTAACATCATTTTGTCTTCCAGTTGTATGGGAAGCTTCTTCTAGAGGAGAGAAAGGAAGCAGGGAAGGAGACAGCCCACAGGGCTCATGACAGACATGTAAAGAGTCGCATATGAATCTGCCCACTTCCTGGACTGTTCAAAATGAAAGCGCTGTTAGAAAGCTTCTCCAGAATCCTTCTTGTACAGATGAGAAAAGAGAAGGGGTCGCACAAGTAGTGAAGGGCAGCTACCTCAGTTACTGCGAGTAGGGTGAGGTCTCAGAAGTCACCACGAGCGGAGAGTGGTAATGGCTGTTGTCTGAAGAGCAGCGGAAACCGCTCTTCTGCCTAATTAGAATATCAGTGTTTGCAAGTGCACACATAAACTTTATGAAAGGGCTTAGTATGCTATTTTTCAAGCTTTTATTTTCCATGAACCTGTGGTGAGAAATAAATTTCACTTTGTAATTTAGTGTACACTTCCCCCATCCAACACACACACACACACACACACACACACAAACTCATATTCATAGTATCTAAGTCACTTTGATGCTGGAAGTTTCTTGATTTTACCAGAAAGTGTCATCAGAAGGTTTTCCCACAATTATGTCATAACTGCAACCTGGCTGACAGCAACTGTAAGATGCATCACGATTTTAGAAGTGTTACAATGTGAAAAAAGGTTTAAGCTTTAGAATACACAAAACAGGCATGTCTATTTAAAACTGAAACAAAAGTTTCATGAAACAATACTTAATTTTCTATGTGATGTACTCTGATATTTTCTGTTGTATTCTGCTCTATCTCATTAAAAAGTTGCTGGTTGGATCTCATGAATGGACTGAGAACCCAGCTTGAAAATAGATGAATAGATAGATTTATATTAAATGTAATTAAGGACTTCCCTGCTGGCTCAGCTGGTGAAGAATCTGCCTGCAATGCAGGCGATGCAAGAAATATGGGTTCGATCCCTGTGTCGGGAAGATCCCCTGGAGACGGAAATGGCAGCCTCTTCCAGTATGTTTGCCTGGAGAATCCCATGGACAGAGGAGCTGTGAGGTTGGAAAGTCAGACATAACTTGAGCATGCACGCAAACATTATGGCACAATAGGGACCCTTCAAGTTCTCACTGTTGGATTCTCCCTGACCTTAACTCTACAATTTTACTAGGTTCAATTGAGGTATTCCTGTCAGATTCTAAGTTTTCATTGTGGACTCTCTTAATTGTCATATGTATCCCTTAAAATGGCCTATGGCTGCCCCATTTATAATTTGTTTTCAAGTATGCATTTGTCTTGATGGAGAACTTAAGAGTGATGGATATACTGATCAGACAGGGAAAGGAAATCTCACATTTAAAATATGCTATGCCAAGCTCTTGAATCAGGTGAAAATGAAGTAAAGGAAGGTAGAGGTGACTTGGTGGAGAAAGCCAGGGGGATGGATGGAAATTGGACAGGGAGGAGAGGCCAGAGAAGAGGTGTGAAGGAGGAGGAAAAGCCTCCCAAATAGCTTCCACTGTAGTTCTGAGTCTTGGGCCAAAGGTGATGAGTTAAATGACCAGACTATCCAATGTTTGGCCTGGTCTTCTCACCATAGTCAATGAAACAGCCTGTTCCAGGCCATAGCTGCACAGCTTATCATGACATGAGGGTCATTCCTCACAAGGGCTGGCAATGCCAGGGGAATTGTTTGGGAGGACAACTTGGCTGTCAAGGAAAGAGTGGTTGAATCTATTTTTTAGTAGGTTGATGAAAAAAATGACAATGAAGGCTTTCCCTATTTAAATAATTCAATACTCACAGCTAGATTAGACACAGGGTGAGGATGGAGTGGGACATAAACCTACATAGAAGCCTGTCTGAGGCAGGGGTTCTTAACCTCTTGTTTGAATCACGGCCTTCTTGAGTAATGCAAGAAAGCATCAGAGTGGACGTTTTCTCTAGGGAATATATATATATATATATATATATATATATATATATATATACACACACAGATTTTACAGATAATTTCATGGACTTTCTGAAATTCATAGACCCCTTCATTCCAGATTTAGAGTTCTAAGTAAGGATTACAGGAGGTGGGAGAACTCAGCTCCCCATCTGTTCTAAAAGTTAAGAGTTCTTCGCTTAAACCAGAGATAGAAGACAAAAGGTTTCCTGACCTGTGTGGCCTGGAACAGAGGTTTGAAACAGGTGGAGGTGAGCTGTAAATCTATTAGCATGAAAGACAATACAAACATACTGGGGGTTGACTGCTACTGCTGGATGTCCCCAGACAGATTTTTAGAATAAGTGTCCAATGGGACTTCCCTGTAGCTCAGATAGTAAAGAATCTGCCTGCAATGCAGGAGACCTGGGTTTGATCCCTGGGTTGGGAAGATCCTTTGGAGAAAGGAATAGTGACCCACTCCAGTATTCTTTCCTGGAGAATCCCATGGACACAGGAGCCTGGCGGGCTACAGTCTGTGGGGTCTCAAAGAGTTGGGCACGACTGAGCGATTAACAATACAATACAATAATAAATAATAACTTCTGCCTTAGTGACAGAGATGATGCTCCTTGAGAATCAAATGGCACATTTTTTTTTCATCAATTTGTCCCATACTTGGAGCAGACAGATACTTCACAAAACAGATGTCATTAAAGTCACAAAAACTGGTGATGTTATGGACAGGTTCTTCCATCTGCATTGCAGAGACATAACAGATGTGGGGAAGCCATCAGTCTTAGCAAGATACTGGGTTAAATAACACTCGATGCCTGGATGTCCTGTCAGATGCCTTGTAATACTTAATCGAACTCCTTGCTACTTTTAAAGGAATGTGACTGTCAGCCCATTTAATGCTCATGTCCAATGTGAAAATTTTAGATGAAGGCTATTTAGTTTAATTTACCAAGATGCCCCTTCATGTTGGGGGGAGGGAAAGCAGGGCTGGAGTCCATCAGAGCTGCCCCTTTGCAGAAGTCTGGAGCACACGTGACACAGAATGGCTTCTGTGGGTCACGGTGGCATTTGTTAGGTGAAAGCAGTGCCACCCTGCTTTCTGTCTGCCACTCCCACTCTGGAGAAAAGTATCATTCATACCGCCATTCTGCAGACACGGGAATGGTCCAAGCACTGACCATTCTTTCTTCAGGGTTGGAGGGTGGGCTAGGGAGAGACGGTAGTTCTGAGAGCCTTCCTGGGACTGTAGATGGAAGGGCTTGGTCAAATCCAGCAGCTTTGTGCTGCGGTTAGATTTTTTTTATTTTTTAATCCCCTTCTGAGGGAAATCTGTGATGACATTTTTTTTCTCTGCACAGGTGCTAGAATGCATTGCACAAATACAAACATATCCCACTTCATGAGAAAATTTGGAAGTCATTTTCCTTCCATCTGTCTAAAGTAGACTGTGCTCTAAAACTGGCCATGCACCCACCCATTCTCCCACGCACCTTCCTGGTGACAAGGAGGAGATGGCATTGTAAGAGCAGGAAAAAAAAAAGAGATAAATGCTGGGAGGCATTTAAAAGGATGGCTTATTAGTATCATTTGGGCAGCTATGAATAACACATGGCCGCTTCTGGGGCTGCATATGATGCCCAGAAGAGTAGCCTGGGTTTTCCTTCCCTCCTCCCTCCCATTCCAGTGTCCCTTTATTAACAGATCACTTTCTCCATGTAATTTCCAACTCCCTGCTGAACCCGAGCATCCTTTGATCACAGCTCCTTTTCCTGTGTCCACAATGAGTTCTTGCCCACGTTAGGTAGGTAAGCAGCGCTGTTTTAGAAAAGGGAGGTCGTTTCCAGAGGCTGCTGCAGCTGTAAGCGCTCCGCAGTCAGACAATCAGAGGCCCAGCGGGGCACCTTCCGAGCACAGCTGCTCGGCTCTCCTCGCGAGCTCTCCAAGGCCCTGGACCCTACGTGCGGATTCCAAGCTACATTTAACACAATTGCCCATCAGCGCTTAGGAAGCAGTTACCACAGAAACCCAGCAGAGACCAATTAGTCACATGATTAAATTAATTAAAATAACCCAGGGCATCTGCCATCTTGCCTCTTTCTGCTACAGATAGCGCCTGACCCAGACAGGACTGTAATTGGTTCGCAACACTGTTGTGTCTTTACATCCTAGAATTGTCTTCTTGCCACGGAAGGGGGTTCTCCTGATTTGCTTTTCTTTCCTTAAAGAACTCTCTTGGGTTGCTTTGGAAGATACTCCTTCCCTATAAGCCAGGCAGTATCAAATTTACCAAACATCAGATTTCATAAACAATGGGATTTGTTATGTTGGGAATAAGAGGATTTGGAAATATTTCAATTCCACTGTTGCACAGTGGAAGACTTTCGGAGGTTCTTTAATGAGGGCTTTAACAATACATGCCAGAGGGTGCTCTGTAATATGCATTCACACTTGACCTGAGAATTCTGTGCCAAATCAGGGAAACCAGACCTCAGAACTCTGCTTGTTAAAGTAATAGAGGTGTTATAACGGGGCACAGGTGACCTGTGTTCTAAGATGGTCCTGAGTCAAGGATGGTGTGCAGTGATCCCACTCAGTGGCTTGTCATTTGTAGAAGGCAGAAAAACACACACTCTAAAGCTAATGCAGTATATCAGTGCTTTGTCCTTGGTATGCTGAATGACCTAATAATCACCTCTCCAAAACCTCCATGCAGTCAGAGGTTTTCTGTTATATCAGTGCCATACTTCTACACGCACACACACAAATCAGCTTACTCAAACTCTCACAGTGCTCACGGTAGTGTGATTTCCACCACCTTAGACACTTCTAGAGACCCTCCTTATCCATCACACCTGAGAACAAATGATTGAACATGATTTAGAGATACCAAACGAGGTAATGGTGTGGTTTCCCAATTCTCTTTCTTTGTGAATTGGCTTGACAGAATGGCCTGAATTAATTGTTTAGTCCGACTGCATTAATTTGTGCCTAACAAAGCTAGTGGCACAGTCTCGTCCACAAACCTTGACTCTGAGCAGGAGAATCCTGGTTATTATACACGAACTAGAGGTAGCATGTAAATAGTCAGCTGGGGCGGATCTTTTGGCAGCTGTAGGCATTGACCTGTTTGAACTTACTTCTTCCTGGGTGAATCAGAGTCTAGTCAGACTTCAGAACAGATGTGTCCATCTGGCAGTTCTGAAAATCAGGTGACTGATAAAGCTGCATGGTAATTCAAAAAGCTGTGGCCTAACCTGTTATGGAGTGAGCCTTAAAGGAAATCAATTGATGGGATGTCACTAGTAGCAATAGTAAGAATAAGAAGACACGTTTCTATCACATTTTATCATTTACAAAACAGTCACGTCCCTCCAAGTCCAAGGCTTAGACTTAGCCTTTCCTCTGATCTTCACCAATTGTGTTATTTAATTACACATATTTTGTGTGCACTTGGTACATTCACTTTGTTACTGGTGCAAGGATTACTTTGTAGATAAACATAGTATGAATGCAAAGCAGAGCTAAAATTAAGGGAGAGAAAATGTATTTCACAGTTTAGAAAGTTTTTTTTCTTTGAAATAAACAGAAAAATGAAAACATATGAAACTTTTTTTGCATATGTAATTAATAAATACTTCCAGCAGAGGTGATTTGAAAAATAAAAAATATATTTTTAACTATTTTATTATTCAATAAAATACTAAAAATGTTTATTAAATACTAGTGCCTCTGTGAACCATAGGCTTACTTTTACCAGCAGAAAGCTTTTTCTGTTATTTCCATAGAAAATTTTTCTCAAGCTATGAAAAATTATGGAATACGCAGCCATTCAAAAACTGTTCACAGCTACTCTTTTGAGAATGGCAAAATGAACCACAAATCAAAGTGTGTCTTAATTCCTATAGTTGCATATCAGGTGGGGTCAAAATTAGTCAAACTTTCAGAAAGTTATTCTAAAATGTTTCAACAGATAGACACTGAGTGCCAAGAGATTTCACATTGCTAACATTTTGTACAGACCAAACTTGATTATCCAGGAATTGAGTTTTCACAGCAGTGCATGGGTTTGCCTGTCATCATCATCACCGTAAATTCTGGCTGCCAAGAGGAACTTTGAGGGACCAAGATTGATTATGGAGGGGATATTAATTATGCATGTTCCATTGGAAATTTTAGATTAGCCTTTGTCTTGTGTGATTCAGACTTCTCTCATACTATCAAAGAGGAAGAGCAGAAGGTGACTGCACAATTTATGAATAATTTCTCCCTTCATTCTGCCTCCACTTTCCCATGTCTTATTAATATTCAGCATGAATATTCGACTGTTAGCTGAATAGTGGAATATTCGACTGTATATCGACAAGAATGTGAAATCTGAACATTTTAAAGTCACGAAGCTAAATGCAAGATCAATCCTGATATGCTTCTGAGATTGACACATTGTGAAAACAAAATCACAAAGTTAAATTTCTATGAAAATTGGGATTATAAGAAGTGGTTGCTGCCTGTATTGATTTTTAGCCTTTTCGTTTGCTCTTCCTGGAAAATCTTGGTTCTGAGTGCTTACAGACACACTTAAATTGCCAAGGAAATCAACTTGAGAGAAAATGAAATATTTTGGAAATGAGTTTGTGTCTCTTCTATTTTCATAAAGATCAAGTTCTTTAGTAGTAAAGGAATGGGGCAATTTGTGGAACTGCATAGTAGCTCCACCATGAATCTTTTCAGGAATGAGAGAGTGTATGAGTAAATTAATAAACAAAATTATATTAATAAGTAAAGCTGCATAATATCAGGGCTACATGTTTGTTTCAATGTGCTAATTCATAGCACACTAGGGAAGGTGAGAAAAAAAATTAAACTCACTCTAGTGATATTAAAAATTGAGCACTTGTTATTTTATTCAACAAATATCTATTAAGATCCTCAGTCTCCATCACTCTAACGTCTTTTGACTGCTTTTCTTTTCGTAGCATATAATACTACTGGATATCATATATTTTTAATAGATTTGTCTATTTGCCTATTGTCTGTACTTCCCATCATAATAAAACCCTATGAAGACAGCAATTTATCTGTCTTGTTAACTGGCATATCCCCAATGTTTAAAATAGTGTCAGCCATATAAAAGAATCTTGATAAATATTCATTGAATGAATGAATGAACTAGGTCTGAACTAAATGATGAGCTCAATAAACTAGATCAGACTTTTTGAAATAGGATCATGGAAAGGAATGTTAATTTGTTTACCAAATTAGATGAATTAAATGTTAAAAAATCTAGTTTGTGGGCTAATGAAAGTGAAAGTTGCTCAGTCATGTCTGACTCTTTGCAACCCCTTGGACACATGGCCAGAATACTGGAGTGGGTAGCCTTTCTCTTCCCTAGAGAATCTTCCCAACCCATGAATCGAACCCGGATCTCCTGCATTGCAGGTGATTCTTTACCAACTGAGCTATCAGGGAAACCCAATAGATAACCTAATTTTTACCATCAAGTGTTGGTTGCATTTTTTGAACCTGGAAGACTTCAAGAATGAATGGTAAACTAGTTGATCATTGTAATTTTTCTTTTTCAATATGCAAATCCTTTGGCACAAAGAATCTAAATGGATTGAAGATGAAAAGATTCAGATGAAATTAATTTTAGCCAAGAAAACAATAGGAATAGGCATGAAATAAGAAAAAGAAGAAATATTGGAAAAAGACAGAACTACAATGTATGCATAATCCTGTCTGAGGTAAATGGACCCAGAGTCGGGGGTCCTTATTCTCCTGATTGCTTATCCACATGGCTTTGTTCCTGAATCGTTGGGTTGTATAAAACCCCTGCAGATTAACAAATCTGCCTTCCCAGGTTTATAGTAGTAAGAACAATTATCTTATTATCAGCCATTCAGTGGTATCACCATGCAAAACTTTTATTTTTTGTTGTGTGAAAGAATATGGATTTGGCCAAAGTTCAGGTGACATATAGATCTGATTATTTTCTCTTAATAATACTATCCACACATAGTTTGTACCTTGCAGCAAACACAGACTCTCGTAATCTAAAGTAGAAATCTCAATCATCAGTCACTCACTGGTTTGCAATATACCTTTCAATTTTTTTCTCCTTTAAAAGGCAGTGTTCAATGCATTGCATAGAATGACTGACCTGAGGAAGCTATTTAACTCTCTGAGTTTAAGTTGCCTCCCTCTTAAGATGAGGACAAAAACACTCTTTCCATCAGGTTGTTATAAACTTGACCTGTATATTGCATGAAAAAAATTAACATGTGTATTGCAAACCAGTGAATGACTTATACAGACTTATGAGGAAAGGGGGCAGCAGTGAGCAGGGGTTGTCTGATGTCCCAGTGTATAGCAAATGAAGCCTAGAAGCAGGTCAAAAATAACTAATTCAAAATAACCTTTTGGATAGTTGAAATAATACTATGTGCCATAAAAGAACCTCTACCCCTGCCCACCCCCCAGCACCGTCCCTCATGTCTGCCTGATGACTTCTATTTTCTTCACAGCTTTCTGCCTTCATCTTACCAACTAGCTTGTAAAAAAAGAGGATTTCAGGAGCCTTACCTAACCTTCCCAATCCCAAGTGATGTTCAGATAAACTTTATGCAGCTCTCTCTGGGGTCCCCTAAATGAATTCTCGTGGTAAGGATAGGACTAGCTGAGAAAGGATTTGAAAGGTTTCCTGGGGACCTGCTTAGAGGACAGTGCAACGCCAGAATGAGAGGTCGGCCAAGTGCAGGAACCTGACCAGCACTCCCTCCAGGTGTCACCTCTGCCCACCCCACAAGGGGTTCCTTCCTCTTTTGTTCCTCTCTTTCTAGAATCCTTTCCCCAAATCCTGGCCCTGAGAGCCTTCGTGACCCCCAAGGGTTATTGTGTGTCTCTATAAACCTGTGGCGGAGAGGGCAATGGCACCCCACTCCAGTACTCTTGCCTGGAGAGTCCCATGGATGGAGGAGACTGGTAGGCTGCAGTCCATGGGGTCGCACAGAGTCGGACATGACTGAAGCGACTTAGCAGCAGCAGTAGCATAAACCTGTGGATACTCATAGTTCCTCTCGTTTTTAAAGTTCTCACTACATGAGATGATGAGCCAAGCACTTTATGTTGTTTAATCCTTACAACAACCTGATGGAAAGAGTGTTTTTGTCCTCATCTTAAGAGGGAGGCAACTGAAACTCAGAGAAGTTACATAGCTTCCTCAGGTCAGGCAGCCCATAAGGTTTGGGTCTCTTTCCCCACCAGATGTTGCCTTTGACTATCCCTGCATCAGGCTGAAGGTGGCTGCACACCGTCCAGGGGTGCAACAGTGCCACGCACACGATCCGTGTTCTGCTCTTCTCCTTGTCTTCTGCTCACACAACCTAAAGCCCTGGAAAAGCCCAACCGTCTTTTCAGGTTTTGTTTTGTTTTGTTTTTTTCAGAAATGTGTGCTTGCAGTGAGCCTACTGTCAATGTTATACTTGCTTTCAGTTTCGTAAACATTTCCCATGCCTTCTCTCTGGGCAGTTGTCTCCAGGGTTATCTGACCTATGAGGGTGAGATGCCAACTAAATCCATGTGCAATCTAGACATTTACAAATCAGGGCTGTGCTGAGCCTAAAGATTGTGGGGTCATCAGCACCTTCCTTGGGAGTGTCCTAGCTAGTAGATAGAAGTTTAGGTGAATGCTTCTGCCAGTCTTTAAAACATTCCAGCTTCATTTGATCCAGAAGATATTGTGAAAGGGAAAGCAGGGAGCATATATACTTCATATACGCTTTACATGAAAATAATTTCTTTTTTTTTTTTTTAAAGAAACCTAAGCTAAAATTTCATCATCGTTGGAGGGAAGTTGGACTTAGTGTTTTCCGCCAGATGTGTGGACAATTTCTCCAACTGGAGTCCTTTAATGGGAATTACATTTTCCATAGACTTTCATTTCCTTGAATATTCTGTGCTTGCACAGTGTGACTCCAAAAACACCCTGCTGTGGCTGAGGAGGTCTTCTCCATGAGGCCGAGACAAGTCACTGGGCTGGGCTGGGCCATTCCTCTGGGACGAGGTACTTTTTCTAACCTAGCCCTGTGCATGTGCAGAGCTGCCTGGTGGGAAGCTCTGAATAGCACAAAGGAGCTTGGCTGGTCAGACTCCTTGTCAGGTTAGGAAGCCCTTTGTTTCTGTTTAGTTTTCTGAAACAAGACAAATTATGATATTTTCTGTTAATTTCTTTCCTTAATGAGTTTCATTAAAATCAAAGCTTCCGGAAGACTGAGCCTTGACAGCTGTCTAAGGACTGTTTCATTTACTGGGGGCTGCTTAGACTGAATAATTATTACAGCTTGATAGTTTAAAAAGAAGTAAGAACAACAGAGAGAAATAGATCCCTTGAATGGTGTGTCATACGTTTCTATTTCTTTCCAGGGTCTGCGATTCTATGGTGTTCAAAAGAGATCATTAAAATCATATATTCTTTGAGCTAAAATATTATTAAATCATCACACGCTTGCTTCTTAATGGCTCCCTGGTTCTTAAATACTGAATTTCACTTAATGATGGTAGATTAAAAGGAAACCTTTTAGAGGTTAATAAAAGAAATTTTAAAGAAAGGCTGTCTTCAGACACCAGCAGGTCATTCAGTACATGGTGCCGTGTTGTCTTGATGAGAATATGGGCAATAGCATATTTTATCTCATGGTTACTGAGTGGTATAGTTGTACACATTCACTTGTCTACCCCAAGTAATTTTGTATGCCAGTTTGGCTTAAAATTTAAATTAATGGCCAGAATCTCATATTTCATGATCGGGTCTTCTTATTTGTATGGCAAGCCTTTCCCCCACCCCCCCGACCCTCTCTCCAAAGCAGAGACAGTGAATGTGGTACATTGAGATGCTGAGATCCTCTGAAACCTTCTGTGATGGTTTACATGAAGACCAAACCTGAAAAAAATCTCAAAAAGGAAAAGAAAATAATATCAAAATTATTCAAAAATCGATAGAATGAAATATATACTGCTGATGGCTCAGACAGTACATAATCTGCCTGCAATGCAGGAGAGACCTGGTTTGATTCCTGGGTGGGGAAGTTCTCCTGGAGAAAGGAATGGTTACCCACTGTAGTATTCTTGCCTGGAGAAATATGGACAGAGGAGTCTTGTGGGCTACAGTCTGTGGGGTTGCAAAGAGTCGGACACAGTTGAACACATAACACTCTCATAAGGATGCAATGACTCAGAATTATTTTAAATGCTTCTCCAAGGAGAAAAGAAGGAGCGGATGAAGTAAGTGGAATAAAAATTTGATAATTGTTGAAGCTAAGTGATGGGAATTTGGAGATTTACTATTCTGTTATCTTTATTTTTGTAGATATTTAAAAAATTCATAACAAAATTTTTAAGTGATAAAATATTAATAGGAACACGATTTGCGTGAGGTAGAAAAATAAGATCATGGATGGTAGCAATTTGATGGGTCCAGGATAGTTTCACGAGAAAAGCTTTACATCATTTGAAAAAAAGTGTATCATTGGAAAATTTACATAACTGAGAAAAAATTAATGAGACACAACTCTGCCATCTTTCAGGTTCTGATTTTTTTCAGCAGGTAAATTGTTGATTTAGGAGAAATTAAACTGGGGAAATACTCTGTATTGGGGGAAGGATTTCTAGGAGCAGGTTTAAATTTCACAAAGGAAGCCCCATTAGTAAAAGTGAGTTTAGTGGCTCAGGTGGAAGAAAAGAAATTGGATATACATTGTAGGGAACAAACAACAGAAAAAAATATGCATTTTCAGTGTTCTTATTTTATCCCTAGCTGTTTAAAAATTTGTCATAGACAAAAGAGAGCATTGCTCACAGATTCACCTATATGCCCAGAAAAGCAGAGGGTCCCCTTCTCACCATAGTCTTTGGTTTGGGATGGAGTCTTAGAGCTACACTCTCCATGAATGTGGAGGCTCAGGAAAGCACAGGGAAGCCCCGCTCCCCTCCACAGCTTGAGATGGAGAGCCAACTAGCTTCAACTCTTGGGAGGAATCAATTTTGTTGGCTGTGTTAGCCCTCGATAATGTCCCGCAGGGTTTCCTAGCCTTTCTGGAACACTTCCAAACCGCTCCTATTTTCTGATAGTTCTACTTAGTGATGGAACTGAATGAGTAGTTGGACCAGAGAGTTTTTAAGTGTCCTTCAAATTCTGAGGATTTTTTTTTTTTTATTAGGCAAGACAAAGAGAAATGAAAACATCCTCAGCAGTAACTGAGGTATTTGGATGTAAGATAGGTATGTCTGCAAATGTGCCTCTGCACGTTCCCTGTAAAGAGAAGATGTATCCATGTTGTGAGCCGTAGACTGGCTGCCCACCAAGTAGCAGACTGGATGTAATCTGGTCCTTCTATTTCTTAAAGCTTTTAATACCAGGGAGCCTGGTCTCTCTCAAGAACTCCTCATTAAAGTATAAAACACTCTCCTGTAGTTTCGACGCTAGGAAGGCGCTCTCCTTCCAAAAAGTCTCTTGCTGTCTTATGGAAATGTCTCCCCTAGGAGGTCAGTGAGCCCAGAGCTGCAGCTGTGTTTTAATAAGGGCTGGATAATTTTATGACCAATAACATTTGTCGTTACACATGCTACAAGAAGGTTAATCAAATCTCAGCCTTCAGGGCATAATCTGGGCTCTCGCGGGAATTTACCCACAGAATTCTGTGTTTGTCTAGGGAAGCTTCTTTCCCTCCTCACACATTACTGTTGACTGTGGCTTCTCCAGTCTGGATTTGCTCCGCCATTGTCTCTTACTGTAACTGGAATATCACAGTGTTTGGGGGGCGCCAACCTTGTTTGGGGCCATCAACTTGATGGTATGGCTTGAGGAGGCTGGATTTTAGAGCTTCTGGGCTTTCAGGCCAATACTTTATTTTTTCAACTTGAAGCTTCAGTGAGACTGGAGTATTCAATCTATCTGTTTCATTTGCCTTAGGGAGCCAAAGTTTAAGGCAACTTTCAGACCTGAGATACCAAATATTTTTCCAGCATTTCTCGGTTGCTTAGGAAACTCATAAACTGGTTCAAACATCTCACTTGGGGAAATATTGAAGTGACATTTAACTCAGAAACAAACTGCTTTTGGTCTGCTAAAGAAAACAGCATCACTGCCTGGAAGGGCAGCAAATCAAAATAAAGAGGGCAAGAGAGAAAGGAGAGATGGCTCTTGAAAGCTGAAGTTCGGGTGGCGGGAACACAAAATTTGAGATTGTGCATGTTTTTTTCTTCAGTTTGGATTCTGTGGCTGGATGAACTGGTGGTATTTCACATCCTGCTATAACTAAGAAGTGAAGTCCCCTTGTCATTAGAGGGGTCAAGAGACCTCAAGAAATCTTTTCTTTAGGACTCAGTGATATTTAATGGCACAAAGGTAGGGATATAGACAATCAGAAATAAGACCTAGCTGTCCATGGCTTCTGGAGTCTCTGTTAGGCCCCATTGAGCTGGCTTCTGTTTTGATTTGCTGTACACTATCTGTACAAGGCCACTCTTGCAGGTTCTGTGTGATGGAGGCCACGTTGCTTCAGAGTCTCCACCATGGTAGGGTTCTCCCTACTCATTCCCCGCCTTGTCGTGCTGGTTTCTCCAAATCCAGCACAAGGCAGGCGCAAAGAGTCTGATTCAGATTGTTTGAGTACTGAAAAGGGTGTGTGTGTGTGTGTGTGTGCACGTGTATTGAGGGGGCACCAAATTTGACTCTGTTTCCATACGGTCACCTAAATAGGAGGTAACTTGAGCCCACTCCAGGTTCCCGGGGCTCCTGGGCTAAGAATAGAACCAGGTCGGTGTGGAATGGAGTGGGTGGAGTCCCAGGAGAGGAGGCTGAATTCAGGGAGTAACTCTTTACTCCTTAGCACTTTCTTGGACTTTGGCTATAACTGGAGGTGTCTAGAGATAAGTAAAATGCGTGCATAATATTAACTGAACAGAAACAGAAAACAAAAATGAGATTCTGTCAGGTACCAGAATATACACCTAATCTCTAGGCATTTGTGCAGAGCCAGAGACTCTAAAGTGCACCTAATCTGAGTATTCAGATTAATCGACCAGTCTCTGTACCTTCTGAAACTATAAGCTGGAATATGTGAGATGGAAATGAAGGGAACTGGGGAGGGAAGGCATCCTGCCTCATCCCGCCCCTCCTGGGTGGAGAAGGCACTAGAAACCATGTTCTCCAGCTGCTTCAAGCATAATCTTGTAGTGTCCCCTGTGGGCTTCGGCTCAGGTTGTGTCAGCTTATGTGTACAAACAGATTTTAAAAATTGTCCCTTGCTAAGGGAGCTGACATCTGCCACTCTCGGAAATTAGAAATGACAGATGCCCTGAAGGGTGAAAGGCAGTGGCTGATTTTCCATAAAAAAATAGAATCTATTCAGACTCCACTTTTCACCAAACAGACAGCATTGTCTAATCCATGCATTTAGTGGTGATTTCAGGTAATAAAGGAAAACGGGCAAGCTGGTTGTGTGTGTTAACACTGCTGTTTTCTCCTGCAAAACAAAAGCAGAACCTCCTCACTCTCTTTCCTAAGGTTTAATGCAGCGCCCCGTGCATCGGACCCAACAGGTGATGGATGTTTGTGATGAGATATGTGGTGTTGCAGAATCCTCATGTTTGGTCACCCTGGGAGGCCCCTTGTATTTCCGCCACGGGAGAGAAAGAACACAAACCTCGGTACTCTTGAAAGAGAGTGGAGTTAAACTGAAGATAGAAGTTCTTGTCTATTTTAGCCAGGCTGTTTGGGAAGGGGAGCTGGAATTGGAACTAGGAAACAGTGAGAACTGAGGCAGATTTAGGGCTTGGCTTCTCTCCACCTCCTCTCTCTTGGTATCTCTGAGTTTCTCTGGCTGTTGACTCCCTGTTTTTCTATCAACCAGACTTCGTTGCTTCCCCACAGTTCTTAGTCCTCGTTACTTCAGTGCGCACAACCCCATCATGGCCTCTCCAACTCCTGTCAATACTGTGATTTTTCAGTTCAGCTCCCATCCTTACCTGTTGTAATCTCTCGCTGTGTTCTAGTTTTTGTTCCTGGGAGAAGAAATCTGATGGAATCACTCCATCATTTTGCAGCAGGGCATTTCATGGGTTGCTGGCCAGCTTGTCTAATGGCTGCCCTTGGGTCACATGCTCCACTCAGCTAAGGCCAGTCACATAGTACAAAGCAGGGTACACACTCTCTTAGAAAGAATGTGATGGGTAGACACCTTGATTGATATCTCAAGTTTACTGCCCAACATTTATTGAGTGTTGACCTGTGTTAAGCACTTTGCTAGACATCAAGGGTGATCAAAAGCCTTTTTCCCCTATTTATGTAGTAAAGAGGGAAGGAAAAAAAAATGACTCCATCTAGAAGCAGATAAGAAATATCAGGGAGCACATGAGGAAGATGGTAAAAGTGTAGGATTTAATCATCTATAACCAGATTTGTGGTTCTGATCCAAAATCCAGAGTGTACTTTCTTCCTCTTTAGTCTTGCTCTATGAGTGTGAAAAGATGGGCAGATCCTTAAAGATGACTAAAAACCCCTATCAAAAGCCTCCTTCCAGGGCTCAACTAAATCCCATCTCTTCCTCACTACCTCAGCCCAGAAAGTACCTCTCTCCCATGGCCTTGGCAAGCATGGTATGTATTTAAGCAATAATCTGTCACGTTTTTCCTCCCTTTAATATATATATATGTCTAATCTTCTTAACCAAGCAGAAAACTCCTTGAGTGAAGGGGCCAGATCTTATGTGTCTCTTTCCCATAATTCCCATAGCTGATGAGATAAAGAAAGTGCATTCAGAATGCTGGAATAAGTTCATCTAAGAGGAGCCTTGATTAATGATTTGAATATACTATATGTGAAAATGCAGTCCAGCCCCAGAATTTGGTTAGTAACATATGCAGGTATTTTGATGGTATGAAACAACAGAGCAATACTTGAAATGCCCAAGAGTATAGACTTTGAAAAGATAATTTCTTGACTGAAGAAGGATGTGGTGTAGACAGTGGTTGGCCATCCAGGAGTGAGCTGTGATGCTAAAGGTGTGCCTTTGCTCTGGGGGGGTCTGACATGGCAGGGAGGTTCAAAGGGGAGAGCTATAGAGATACTCTGAAAGTAGCCCAGAGGATCTCCCCTGCCTCTGCCGTTCTGGCTCTAGTGTGAATGTGTGTGGAGAGGGGCAATGTTTAAACTCAGCTGGTTGGTTCTCTTATGACCTTGTCCATTTTAAGAACCTGGGGTTTTATCCAAGAATGTAATATGTTTCTTTCTCTTGGGTTTACATATACTGCTCAGAAGACTCCATTAAGAATTTCAAATATGTTAGTAATAATTCATCCCACCCTGTGTTGTCAATAGATTAGAGTTAAATGGCAAGAGTCACTTCCAATGATTGACTTTCTTCTGTTTTCTGTATATTTCAACTCATTAGAAAAAAAAAAAAGAAAGCAACCACAAGAACAAAACAAAGAAGAAGGCAGGACAAAGTGCTGAACAGTTGAAAGTGCGGCTAAGTTGCCTGTGGAGTCCTTATAAAACACAATCTTTTAAATATGTATTTTATTGTTTCTAACAACTCGACAAACTAAAACCATATTGAAAATGAACAACTGACTGAAATAAGCTGAAGCATGCCTCAGGCAACTCAAAGCTTCCCACTAGTTTGGGGTTAGCTTCCATCACTCCTAACATTTGTGAGAGCTTCTGAGTAACGTGGAATCGAAATCACGAATTCTACACACAGATTAAGTGAGGAAAGGAGCAAACATACTCAGCATTGTTAAGCCTACTGCTCCTTTACAACCTCTGATGTTGCACCAACAAAAGGTTTAGGAGGGGAGAGAGATGTCCTTGAATGGGGAGGAGCTGCTAGCAGATAGTGGGGACTATATTGGGCATGACCTTGGGTACCTTCTGATCTTTTCCTTTTATTCCTTAACCTGTCAATGTCTTGCCAAGAACCCCATATTATGATTCTTTTATGCCTTCAGTTGGATCATCCAGTTATATCTCAGTATCCTCCATTTGTGAAACAAGGACACATTACCATTCTCAGCAGGCTGAAAAAGTGCAATGGAAACCTTAATGCATTGACCCCTATAAAAACTGACTTCATTTATTATAGAAATCTTTACACTCTCACACCTTTTCCCTATGTATATAAAAAGCTAATAGGAAAGAAGGGAAGACCTCTGATTTAAAGGGAGAATGGATTTTTATATCCCTCCCCTTTATTAGGAACCATTTATTTGAAAAGAGTTATCTTAAGAAATCATACTTCAGTTGGGGGGGGGTGGTCAGGAAAGGAAGACAGGGAAAGAAGGAATCAGAACCATCCAGCACTTTGCCACTTTGCCCCTTTTACATCCCCAGTATACAGGGAGTCCTGAATCTTGAGCTGTATCAGATATCCACTTTTAGAAACACTTAGGAAGTGAAAATGAAGCCATTGACTGGCTAAGGGTGGTGGCATCCCATGACAGGATGGTCAGCTGAAGACTTCAGGATAAAACTGAGGACAAAAATAGCCATTTCATCACTAGCCCCTACCAAGATAAATCTGAGAAATTTCACTGATATTTTTTCCATATAAATTTCAAGCATTCCAAGAGTGAAAGCAGCACTGGATCCAGGCAGAGGTTCCCCAGGGGGCACTGTGTGTGTGGCAGGGAAGCCCATCTTCGGGTCTGAAACCACAGGATGAAGAGGAATGAGGCGAGTGCTGGCTCTGAGTCCTCGCCTTGCAGAGCTGCCTTTTGTTGCAATGAGTGTGAAGCACATGCCTTAACTTTTAGTTACTTTGGCTTTTTTGGCTAGTGTCGCATCTTATAAGTCACAGTCTAGCTTCTCCTGTCCGTATTTTTACTGCACAGAAGGTTTCCCAATTTGCAAGCGTTTGCAGCACGGCTGGGCCCGGAGATAAAACAGAATGTGTATGTAGTACAGCATGCATTCAACTGATGCACAAGATTCTTTCCACCATATGTGCAAAGTAGTGTGCTTTTCACTCGAGGTGCCACTGCCAGAATTGCCAGGAGCACATGAATAAGTGGAGGAGAGACACCCCGTCCGCCGTGCGATGGGATGGGGTGCCAGGCCTCACCCTGTGCTTGGAGGAAGACCCTTGCTTTCAACACCCACCTGTATTTTTACCCCTCCCTTTTTAGCTCCTCTGTCCTGCTGTGTTCCACTCACCTTGACACAGCTCCCCTAACCTCATCCTGTTCCCTCAGCCTGGGTCTGGGGAGCCTGCCATTGTTAAGGTTGGTGTGGGGTCCCGGGTGCCCTTCCAGTAGGAGAGGAGAGGTGTAATTAGCACTTACGCTAATTAGGATAATAAGACTGTGGTTAAAAACTCATCAGTTATGGAGAGGAATGACATGAGAGGAAAACCAGCTGATTTTTTTTTTTTTATTCCCTGTAAATGTTTATTGTTCTTCATCTCAGGCAAAGCACAGCTTATTGAGCCTTTTTACAGGGAAGTAACATTAGTCTGGTCTTTATAGGTAAATCTTCCAGTGGAACACTTTTCATGATAAGAAAAAAAAAAAGATGAGCTATAAAAGAACTGTACTTTTCACTCACCTCTTTGTATCTCCTTATCTCCTTTAGCTGAAATAAGCCAATTCAGAGAGTTTTTGGTTCATTGTATTTTACTTTCATATTTGCTGCCTAAAATTTGAGCTGTCACTTCCCTTGGTTTTACTGAAAACTTATTTGTTTGAAAGCATATAGTGTTTCTGACCAAAAGATGTCAGTGGACACATGACTCAAACCCTCTTCTTAACATGACCCCCATGTTAGTTTTACATGGAGGTCACAGCCACTGTCTTATTCAACCAAATGTGGGTAACAAGTATTAGCACCTCTTCACAGTCGGGGAACCAGGCCACAGGGCAGTAATTGTCCTTCAAATTCTTCAGGCACTGGTGTGGGAGGTAGGACTCCTCCACCCACAGGCCTTGCAGCTGGAGCAGTTGGTTTATTATATTTGATGAAGCATAATAACAGTGCTATTATAATCAATCTGTTGTAACTAAATCATTATCTCAACTTTCTACATTGATTTCATATGAGTTATTTGCAGGGTTTCTTCCCCAGCATGTTAACAGATAACCTTTGGGCCAATCGAAAGTGTGATTTTTGGGTTTATATTATTTGTGAGTGCTGACGGATTTGCTGTTCTCGCCCATACCCACAACATAGAACAACACACGGCTTCTGTCTTGGCTCTCTGTGTTAATACCCCACCTTTCCCGAGCTGGAGATCTGTTGGAAACTCTTTGCCTGGGAGGATACACCGGGAATGGCAGGGCTCTTGGGTTTTAGCATTGTCCTATGTCACAGTGGTGTCTGGGAGAAGGTGATGCGCACCACAGGGGAAAGGACAGGCTGATGGTAGATTTCACCCTGTCCATGTGGAAATCTGGGTGAGCAGACAGCCCTTGTGCTAACGTGTGCTCTATGAGAGGTGAAACTGATGTGTTCTGGAAAGGCCAAGGACAGGAAATGACAGGGATGTTGAGAGATCCCCACTGACCATCCCTGGTGGCCCTGTTGGAAGCTTTATTCCTAAGGGCAGGGACCAGCAGAGAAATGGCCTGCATTTTAGCAGATTCCTTGTGGAGCAGGAGGGTCTTCTTTCCCAGGCTTGCAGAGCATCCTTCCTTGGCTGGGGAGGAGCACACCAGAGACTCACCTTCAAGCCCGTGTTTCAAATGCTTTGCAGTGGTGGTGACAGTCACACAAGGGCTCGACCCACATTTATTGGGTAATTGGTTATTTTAACACAAACTGTGACTAAGGAACATGATTACACACCTGTCAGCCATGTGACGGGGAAGAGAGCTGTCTGTGAGCAGGGTGACCGGCTGCATTTCTTCCCGGGTCTCCATGGAGTCTTCTCCATCAAAGATGTCATTTTTCATTTTTACCTTGAAACAAGACAGACATTATTGCTACTGCCTTGTCTGTATCATTTATAGGAATTGATGCCACAAATGCTAATCTAAACTAATACAATTTCATTCTGATTATATCTGTGTAGACCTCACATCCTAGAGCACAGGAGGGCAGGATGTAACATGAAGAAACAAATGAGCAAAAACATTATATGGTACCGGCATAGCAGCTTCCTGTGACAGGGCAAGAGGCGGAAAGAAATGAAAGTGTTTTGTACAAGGACAACATTTTAATTTATGATGAAATAGATCAGAAAAAGCGGTTTCTGATTGTACAGGTGACTGAGTGGGGGAGGGGATTCCCACTTGTGGTAGGGGATTGCCAGGTGATTCAGGGTCCTGTCTGTGGGTTTCAAAGGAGGAATGGTGTGTCAGAAAGATGAGGATAAACACATTAAGAAACAAACAAACAAAAAACCTCAAAGGCAACAATTTTGAACTAAATTCTAAAACAAATAGGGACCTAATAAATGTTGCAACATTTAGTTTAAAAAAAAGCCCCAGCCTTTTGAATAAGAAAATAGTATCCATTCATTTGCACATTTACTGAAAATGGTGAATCAAGTTAGATTGTTTGGAAATTCTCCCTCTCCTTTATTTGTCTGCTCCTGTCCATCTTTGGTGAGGCCATTCAGCTTCAGAAGTGCACTTGTGTGGGACAAGCGTATGTCCAGCCACTGCAGAGCATTGAATTCAGCAGGTGATACATGTGTCTTCTATCACTGAGTTAGAAACAAAGTTGATACAGGATGAAGTTAGTAGCTGGGAAATAAGGAATAAAGGGAGATGGTGTGAATGGTAAAGAAGGGGGACTAACAATAAAACCTAGGTCGTTACTTGGCAGAAGTGTGGTGAAGGCAGTGGAATTCAACACACAACAGTCCCCTCAACATGCAACCCTAGGCCGCTTATGTGGGTGGGAGCTGCCCAGTGAGAGTGGAAGGGTTCTTGATGGAGATGTTACTCATGAAACATAAGACGAGATAAAGAGAGAAAACAGAACAATGCCTTATTTGCAGGGGGCCCAATGGTAGTCAGAGAGCAGAAGAGAAAAGAGGTCATTAAGTACTATTGTGTACAGGCTACATAGAGGGTGAAGACCCTGATTAGAGGGTGTATTTATGCATTTCTAAAAGCTCTCAGACCTTCACCAGTATCTTCACCTTTGCCTTTGACTGCTGAGCATGCCCTTTAACTGCGTGCAATTTAATTTTAATCAAGACTTTAATGATAAGAAAAGATATTGAGTCCCTATGACCTTCCAGTCAGCTGAGTTTTTCTCTCCAGAAAAGCAGTGGGTTTGTAAAATTTAAATAACAGTTATCTATTGAGTTCTTACCCTGTGCCAGATGTTGTGTGGGACATGTAATGGATTTTCTCATCCAATCCTTGCAACGAATTCTTGAGCTGGATGTTAACATCCCCTGTTTTTACCGGTGGCCCCGGGAATTGAACTCAGCTCATTATATATAGGCATCAAATGGCTCTCCTCACCCCTTTCTGTACTAATATCTTCAGCCAAATGGCACATGGGATGCTCAGTGTTTAAGAATTTGCTCTTTTTCCCCTTGGTTTTCACTTCCTCATAATTCTGGTGTAATTATGGGAATATTTTTTAGTCCTTACTTTTGTGGTTTACTTTTATTTACCTTTCAAATTTTACAATTATTTAAAAATCTAAATTTTCAATAGGATATAAATGTATGATATTTGACACTCCGAAAGGTGTATGATTAGGCCTTGGCAGGGAATCATTTGCTCTATTGCTATCATTGAACTTACAAAATTAATGTGTGTTGAATGTTGAATGGGCTGGATCCCATTCGTTTTGTATCCTTCGTTGTTGATGCTTAGTAAATAATGAATGAATGAATGAATGAGACCTAAGGAAAACATTTAAAAAATTGTTTAAATGCCTTTGTCATTACTATTCATTTTCTGTGGGTTCACAAAGCCACATATTAGTGGTTTGGTATAAATCTGGAGTAGTGTAACCTACAGTTTATGAAGTTGGGCTAAACATTTTATAATTCAAAGGCAAAGGTCTGTCCTCCCCTGAGGCAAAGAAATTAATGAAATTTCTTTATCACACTAGGATACTTGATTGCATGTAAACACTGCTTGTTATTATTAACAAGGAGAGGCTAGGAAAATTACCTGGTTCTATTGATGCTTTTGAACTGTGGTGTTGGAGAAGACTCTTGAGAGTCCCTTGGACTGCAAGGAGATCCAATCAATCCATCCTAAAAGAGATCAATCCTGGGTGTTCATTGGAAGGTCTGATGTTGAAGCTGAAGCTCCAATACTTTGGCCACCTCATGCGAAGGGTTGACTCATTGGAAAAGACCCTAATGCTGGGTAGGATTGGGGGCGGGAGGAGAAGGGGACGACAGAGGATGAGATGGTTGGATGGCATCACCGACTCGATGAACATGGGTTTGGGTGGACTCCGGGAGTTGGTGATGGACAGAGAGGCCTGGCGTGCTGCAATTCATGGGGTCGCAGAGAGTCGGACACGACTGAGCAACTGAACTGAACTGAACTGAACCAGTGGTTAGGACTTGGTGCTTTCATTGCCATGGGCTGGGGTTTGATCCCTGGTCGGGGAACTAAGATCCTGCAAGCTGTGTGGCTCAACAGGAAAAAAAAAGAAAGCTAATACTAGTGATAGATATATCAAGTGATCATTCTTATTTCCCTTTTACTGTTTTCCATATCAATCCATAACAGTTTTCTGTTTGATGCTTAGGCAAGGTGAGTTTTATGAGTTTAGAATCCTTTGTCCTTGAAAACATGTGTCAATCCATCTTGAAATGCAAGAAGAGATTTGGGCTCCCATTCTCAGTTAGAATTCCATTGTCTTAAATTCATAGGATGTGTAAATGAAACCAAAAATATAGGAGAGATTTGAAAACAAGCAGGCCCCCTAATGAGAAGTCTGTCAAGTTCAAAGGATGTGCTCTTCACCGTCTCCAAGCAAAGTTTCTCCAACTGCTGTACAAGACTCCCTGGCACACTCCCATATCCATGTCCACTCCCCATCCTCCCTCCCCACCCATTCTTCCCCATCCCTGTCCCATACCTCGAGGGCAGAACGCTTGGAAAGGCCATTGCCCTCAGGTGGGCTCAGCGTTTGGGTCTGCTCAGCCTTTGGCTGTGTTTTTGTTGGTTGTGTTGCCTGTGGTCTAATAGACCACAGTCTCTCTCTCTTTTTTTTTTTTAAACTCTAACAAGTTTGTTTTTAAAATATAATTAAAATTGACCAATGACTTGGCAATCAGGAAGATCAACCTGATGCTTGGAGAGTCTAGCAGACCTTCTTGGTTCTGATGGATCCATCAGTAGAAACCCAAGAAGACAGATGGACTTTGGTCGTGTCCTACAAGAGATTAAAAGCTTCAGGAGAATTATAGGCAAGGCATATAATTTTTTCATCAGAACAGAACTAATTTTGGATACATAGCAATTAAAACAAGGTTGTTGTTGCTGTTGTTGTTCAGTCTCTAAGTTGTGTCCGACTCTGTGCGACCCCACAGACTGCAGCACACCAGACTTCCCTGCCTACTATCTCCTGGAATTTGCTCAAACTCAGGTCCACTGAGTCAGTAATGCTATCCAACCATCTCATCCTCTGTCATCCCCTTCTCCTCTTGCCCTCAATCTTTCCCAGCATTAGGGTCTTTTCCAATGAATCTGCTTTTCACATCAGGTGGCCGAAGTATTGGAGTTTCAGCTTGAGGTCAAAGTATTGGAGATTCAGTTTTAGCATCAGCCCTTCCAGTGAATATTCAGGGTTGATTTCCTTTAGGATTGACTGGTTTGATTTCCTTGCAGTCCAGGGGACTCTCAAGAGTCTTCTCCAACACCACAGTTCGAAAGCCTCAATTCTTTGGCACTCAGCCTTCTTTATGTAGACCACAGTCTCTTGTCAGTGGCGGGGAGGGGGACGGCTTCCATGAACACCTCCATTTGAGTTGCGTTGAGCATCAGTGCTTCACCGTGAAGTAGGGAGACCAGACGGCAAGGTTTTTCCCTCTCCCACCAGCACCCACAGGTTGTTGAGCTGTCACTTCTCTGCCTCCTGGTAGTGTCTTCAGTTTCTCTTGCTCGTCGTCAGCCAGGCTTCCACTGTTGCCCGTGCTGAGGTGGGAGAGCCCCTTGTGGCGTGGGGGCAAGAGCCTGTGCTTAGGGTCGAGATGCCTGCGTTCAGAGCCCAGCTCTGCCTTTATCAGCTCTTTAGCTTTGGACAAGGTATTTACCTTCTCTACACTTCAAATTCCTTGCTGGCAAAATGGAGGTGGTAATGGTAATATAGACCTCATAAGGATTTGCAGGGGGGCTTTGATGAGATGAAGTCTGCAAAATTCTTAGCGTGGTGTCTTGCACAGAACAAATTTGAGTCTTGTGTTACTGTCAGAGGGCCTTCTGTATTGGGTTTTCTTCCTTTGTTGGTGACAGCTCCATGAAGCAGTCATTGAGTGGGAAGTGTCTGGAAGTGATAATGTTCTCTCCAGTGGGGTCCAACCTGTGGTCTTGGAACCTCCATTATCTCTGGGAGATACCTACCAGTTATCTTGTATCTAGAATCACACTGAGCAGTTGAGATCCCAGGGTGCAGAGGAACTGGAAGAGCTAGGGAATTTTGGTACCAGAATGGTTGGGTGGCGGGGGGCGGGGGTGGATAGAGCAAACAGGAGTGGCAGGTGGGGACCGCTCACTGGGCAGAGCACCTGTTCATCTCTTGTTCTAAAAAGGGAGAGGATGTGCAAACCCAGGTCATTTTTTTTGTCTTTTGTTGCATGGACTTTGATTCCAAAATCTACTTCATGGTATAATAATAATGATAGAGGAGCAAGTGTTCACTGAAGTTGTCATCCAAAAATGGATCTCAACCTGATATTCAGCTGTTGGTCTCAACGAGCCTTTCCCTCAACACCAAATTCTGCTAGAATGATTATCTCCCATTTAAACATGACACAACCCCACCTTTTATTACCTCCATTTATCATCTACAGAATGACTAGGATTTAAAACTAAGACTCCAGAGAGTATTGTTTGAGCAGAGATCGTTATTCATGAAGCCTCTGTGCCGCCATCTTTGCATATGGGTCCCCAGAGAGGCTGATTGGCCCTAGGGTTGGAAGCAAGGTAATTTAGACTTTGTTGCTCCAAGCCTGATAATGCCTATATTGATGTGACAGGTCAAGTGGCACATGGATTCTAATTGAAGCTGTCAGGAGGGTCCATCCTGTTCACAATCGCATTCCAACTTCCTGCTCTGAAAGACCCAGAGGGCAGAGCCAATGGATTGGTCACCCTGCCTTTCTCCTTTGCCTGCCTCCAGCACATAAATCTCAGCACCACTCCACATTGGTCAGAACATTTGTGTGGACAGTGCACAGTGACATCAGAGTTTTCCTCCTAGTCCTCATCTTTCTTCATGTTCAGGACAGGTTTATAAACATTGCATAATTTCCAGATCTGTTTCTTGCTAAAGAAATCTTACCTTTAAGGCAAATTGTACTTGACATAACATATTGGATGCTGACCATAAAACTGTCCCAGGCCAGAGCAGTGACCAGAGTAAGTCTCCTGTGTCTGTCTTGAGTGGAGGACCAGAGTGGTGGGTCCACAGCTAAGTCCATGAGAGAAAGCAAACTCCAGGCAGGCCAAGTGCATGGATCAGAGGGTCTACAGCAAGGCCAGAGCCAAGGGTGAAGGTGGAGAGCTGGGAGTGGTATGGAAGTGGACTCAAAGTTGAAGCTGGCAGGGAACCAGTGACAAAAGTGCAGAGTGATTGCTGAGATCAGCCTTGGGGCCTCTGTCATCCTGCTTAGTGGACACCCAGGGGACAGGGTTGACTGCAGCTTAGCATACGAACCATCCAGAGAAGATGTAGGTGACCCTGCTGTATCTGGACATTGATTATGGCGTTTCTTTGGCTGCTGGTGGGAGAAAAGGAAGTTAAATTGGTCTGAGCACTGAACTTTTATCACAGATAACAATTGTGACATCATGGTCATTGAAAAATACTGCTGCTAATTCAGAGTTTATAGTCCTTGACCTCAGAATTAGGAAATAATTCAGAGAGACCTTTTGTTTTCGTTCACAACACATAGCTCTCCATGACCACTATCACTGGGGTATGCCCTTTGAGATATTTTTTCCAGAAGTAGTGAGAGATGTGCCCTGATTCGGCCACTTCCTCTCACATGTTTTCTGGTATTCATCTACCCTTTGTAAGAGCTGTGTGCATATATCACGAAGAAGAGTATGTTCTGGGATGGAGACACAGAGCAAGCTAACTGTCCCAGGACCATGACCCACACTTCTTACATCATCTTCCCACCATATTATGCCCACCAACTGAGCTAAGCAGCCATCAACCTGGTCAGAGTGCATTGCTGATGCTCTGTCTCAGTTGTCCCTAGTAGTGGACAGGGTTGTGGTAATGAGCAGAGGCCCATGAACTGGGCCTTTGGCTCCCCACCCCTCACCCTTCAAGAATCACCACAGTCCAGCCCCCATTTCTCCTCTAGGCAAGTCCAGGGACTCGGTGTCACTAATTTGTACAGGGGGCTCCACTGCTTTGATGAACTGACTCATGTTAACTGAAGTCACAACCTGCACTTATGTACCAGAGAGCTGGGACTAAATGAGATAAGACACACAAACATTTTTTATAGTTTGTATGGCATTTTCTATGGGATTAATAAAAAAATCATATGATAATATTGATAATGCTTTTAGAAATTCACAAAGGAAATTACTAAAGGATCTGAATAGTTGAGTGAACTCTGCAGGGGGCATCCTTCTAGAATTGATGGACTTAGCTGTCCTGATCAACTATCTGAAGGTTATTTAATAAGAATTAGGTTAAAGAGGTTGGTTTGTTTTAAGAATTAATTTTATAGCTTTTGAAGTGCCATGTCCCACAGGTTGTGCAAGAGAACTACTGTCTCCTGCTTGCTCTTGGATTTCTCTTCCTAGGCTCTTTGCAGACCATCCTGCCCCCTTTGATTGTATCTGCCATTAAATACCCTCATTTTCTAATTTCCTTGGTGTATTCAATCTTGGACTGCTAAACCAAAGACTTAAAAAAAACTCCCTTAATAATAAATAATACATAGTTTAAAATTAATGACATTAGTGTTTTCAAGTTATTCCATATTGATTTATTTTTGTCATTAGCAGAGAGGTCATAGAGCATCAGAGTTTTGAGTGGTCACTCTGAAGGCACACTGCCTAGGTTTGAATCTTGATTCTACCACTTGTTAGCTGTGTGACTTTGTGTAAACTATGTAATCTGTCTGTGCTCTAGTTTCTTCATATAAAAATGGAGGTTGGTACTTACCTCCTAAGGTTTTGTTTTGGTGTATGTGTGAGTGTGTATGTAAAATCAGTTAATATGTATCAAGCACTTAGAATGCTGTCTGGTGAGTACATTAGAGCTGCAGGAATGTGAGCTGTTCCTATTAATCCCTGATATTATCCAGAGCAGTATCTTCATCTGGTTCTAGTGTGTTTCTTATTCCCCTTGGAGACCAGGTTGTTTTGGGGGTGACTTCCTATGGATAGTAAATTTCCCCTGTAACATCTGGATCCTTTCCTAGCCTTACAGGTGGGGTCCTGAGGTCTCCTTCCAGTCCTTGCCTGTTTCACATTTTCTCTAATTTCTCAGGTCCATCATGAGAGCTATATATAAAGACCAGGGTCCAGACCCTTTGCCTAGTGATTTCAGAGAACAGAAATAAAAGGACCACCTGAAACGCTCAATTATTTGAGCATTTTATAGGGGTCAATTGGTAGCAAAATGGTGTTATCTGTGGTTCCCCTCTAGGGTCCCAGGGTAATAGATTCAAATAAACAGTGAAAAGTCAAAAGGCAAGCAATGGGCAGAGGCCAGATGTGGGGGAGGGGAGCAGTCAAGGAGTCTGGATTAAGGGTCCTGGGATAATCAGAAGCTGCTTAGATGTAACGGTGGTATCGCTTTAGCTGAGAATTGAAAAGAAGGAGCCACATGCCCCAGTTGCTGGGTCTTACCTGTGGTCACTTTGAAAAAGCAGTTCTTACCAAACAAAGACGCTCAGGTGACCTGACAAAGAGCAGTGCAAGATAAAGGGCCACCTGTTCGATAAAGTGAAAATAGATTTTAAAAATGAAAAGCAGAAACAGGGATTTCAGAACCACTCAGCAACGGCTCTGATAATTCCAGGCACAGCTGTAACACTTGCTGGGTGGAGGATGATATATTTTCGTCCACGTGGTAGCTGTATTTCAGGCTGATGTGGAATCTGTTGCCGTAACTGTCATGCAATCCATTAGGCCTCTGAGTGAGGGCAGCCATTAATCAGGCAGATCAGCCCCACAGCCTCACGTGCTTGCAGCTCTGAGTGGCTCTGACCTGACATCGTTTAAGGCGATGCTTGTGGAGGCCATAAACATGATTCGATTCCCATTATCTTCGTGTTGCATGTTTGTTACCGTTATTCTTTGAAGACTCCAAATTGGATATTAAAAATTTATGATATATATAAAGGTTTGTATGGAGTGAAAAAATAGCTGCAGCAAATAAGTCCATCTCATTCATCAGAGATGTGTGAGCTGTCAGAGGAGCCTAAAGAGGGGTGGAGAGAGCCCCCTGTTTGCCAGCTGAGGAGGATGGAGACTTAGGAGGAACTTTGCTGCGGAAAACAACTTCTCCCTTGGCCCACATGCTAAGTGGGAATTTATTGCTGCGGAAAACAACTTCTCCCTTGGCCCACATGCTAAGTGGGAATTTAAATACGTTTTGTTAAAAGAACAAAGTAAAACGGGCATCACTGCAGGATCCCATAGTCAGCCTTCAGTGACAAGCTAATGAAAGGGAAGGCAAGGGATACAGATGCGAAGATTAGGAGCAGTGTTGAATTGAGTGAGTGCCTGGCTCCACACACCCATGTTTCTGGGTGCCCGGGATATTGTGGAGCAGGGAGCCTGAGGCCAGGTAGGAGTCCCCTCTAGGAGAAAGCTCTCTGCCCAAGCTGCATGCAAACACAATCCTGTCCACGACCCATCTACCATCTGATATTCAGTGACTTGACTATGTACTTACATAGATATAGGCAGTTCAGAGTGGAGAAGAAAGCGTACTTCCAGGCCTTACCTTAAGGAAGGGCAAGGATTAATGAATCCATTCAACATATATGTAGAAAAGGAAATGGCAACCTACTCCAGTATTCTTTCCTGGAGAATCCCATGAACAGAGGAGCCTAGCGGGCTACAGTCCATGGGGTCACAAAGAGTCGGACACGGTTGAGCGACTATCACTCACTCACTCAACATACACGTATAGGGTTGTTCTACAAGGTACTCGCTGAGCATGGGGCCTTCGTACATAATGCACAGCCTCTGCCCTCAGGCAGTTTCCATTTTGGTCGGGAAGATAAGACAGGAGTCCTGACCAGGGTGAGTTACACCAAGGTGTCCCAGATGGACTTGGGGCACTATAACTAAGTGAGATAGAAAAACAGAGCAAAGCACCAGGTTGGTTAATCTAGAAACAGAATTTTGGGGAGGAGAGTTTTGTAGGCAAAGACCAAACGCTAGGCTGACTTTTCTTAGGCAAAAGTCCATCTGGGTGAGAGGTAGAGGAAAGAAACATGTGGGAAAAAGGGATCATTGGCTAAAGTCCAAATTGAGTACTGGATCTGCAAGCTAAGACCCTGATGTCTAACCACATGGGAAGGATGTGTGTTGGGCAGAAGTGCATGGAATAGTGAGGGGTCAAAGTGTGAGACAGATGTGATCAGAGAGCTCCAGCAGAGGCTGAGACTCAACATGGCGAGTACTTCTGTGTTCGGGAGCAGAACACTCACCTCTGGGGACTGGAGTGCAAGGCAGAATGTCCAGTTATTAGGGTTAAAGGATAGGAATTCCTTCATTCATTCTCCATTTATGTGGCCTTAATAATATGACAGAAACTAGATGAGGCCCTTGCAGCTTGCAGCTGAATAGACCACAGTTTCTGCACTCGAGGACCACACTGATTCATGGGGAAGGCAAACACATAGATGGTCATAGTACAGTGCAATGGATGGAGTGGATATAGAGAGGACAGAGAGGTTAGACCAGGAGGAAGAGGTCTCAAATCGGTTCCTAAAGGAGCTGCAATCTGAATGAAGCCTTACAAGATGCCTGCGAATTTTCCAGGAGAAGTGGGGAGGAGAGATGGAGTCTGGTTTTACCCTGGGAAAATGAGGTAAGGGGCAGGAATCCAGCTGAAGGGAATGGGACTTTCAGTCATGAGGAACTGGGCCACTGAGATGATAATAACTGGGCAGTAACTCCAGAGGCCTCCCTGTGCTGTGCCAGCCCAGGGCCAGCACTGGCTGCACTTCACTGAGAGGTGAAGACACTGGGCTGATGCTTCCATCAAGTTCACAAGGATGTTCACCGCACACTGAAAGGTCATGTGGCAGCTGCCATCCATTCCTTGCTGAGCTTCCTCAAGACAGCGTGTGTAGACATTTAACAAAGGAAGGACAAGACCAGAAATGATACACCAGAAAATGAAATTCCAAGGGTTTTTGGAAGTTGTCTCCCCATGATAAATTCCATTTCTCTTGATAAACTGATAGAGTTAATTCATCTTGAATTTTAAAAATATATTTTATGGCGTCTGGTTCCAAAAATTAGTTATAAAAAATATATATACATATATATGTATTTTTTGCTCTACAACTCTTCATCTCTAAGCTTATTCCCACAACTTTGAGATGCACTATTTTTGATGTTCCCAAGTCACCACACCACATGTGTGAGCTGACATGTGCTACATCTGCTGAAGAGTTGCAAAGCAAAGTCTGGAAGCTCTGCAGCACTCTCCCAAGCTCTGATTCTAGGCAGAACCTTTCCTTGTTTTCGAAAGATATTCTGAAATCACAATGACACAAAAGTGTAAAACCCCTTTCATCACAGGGAGGTATTAACTCTGAAGCCTAGTGTTCTTTCCACATGAATGGCAACAGTATTAACCTTTTCATTGAGTCAGAGACATCTCGCTTTTCTGGGTAGGTAGTGGAGTTGTTTTTAGAATGTTCCACGTTTTCTAAAGGAGTCCTCCACAGGAGAAAAAATGCTAACCTTGCTTGGATCTGCACATGACACCAAGGCTGTAGCCCAAAGGAAGAAGTGGATTCTTTGAAAGAGAACTAAAGTTTGCTATATGTAAGAATCAATATTTAAAAAGTAAAGCAGTGATGATTCACAGGGAGAGAGAGGTGACTAAAAAGTTGTTTAAGCCAGAGGTGTTTGAGGTAGAGAGGCAATTAGTCTAAGTTTCTCACATCCGTGCATGCTAAGTTGCTTCAGTTAAGTCCCGATTTTTTGCAACCCTATGGACCATAGCCTACCAACTCTTCTGTCCACGGACTTCTCTAGACAAGAATACTTGAGTGGGTTGCCATTTCCTTCTCCAGGGGATCTTCCCAACCCAGGAATCAAAACTATGTCTCTTATGTCTCCTGTATCTGCAGGCGGGTTCTTTACCACTAGCACCACCTGGGAAACCCTTCTCACATAATCTATTATTTATTCAAATATTAGGCATGGCATGAAAATAGATGCATGACTGGCAGCAAGATGGGGAAATCCCTTTGCAGTTTAGTTGAAGGACTTCTTAATTTCTATTTAATGGCAAGAAGTGAAGGTTACTTAGAGTAATAGATCAAAAATGTACCTTTGGTCTTACAATCACATTTGTAGTAAAATGTGAAAAACAGCTTCCCATTTGCTTTTCCCCATAGTTGGCATAAATATCTAGCATATTAGTCAGAATAAAGCTGTTGAGAATGAGACACATGGAGAGACTTAGTTCATCATGATGTGTGTGTCTTGACGTTGCTTCTGTCCAAACTGGTCACTTTAAAATGAACTCAGACACCAACATGGTCTTGTGGCCCCAGTAGTTACTAAGAGCCCATGGCAGTGGTCTGCCTCGAGAGGGACAATTAGAGGGGGCACTGTCTGTAGAGAATTCAAGAACAGTAATAAACCAGCTAAAAGTTGATCTGCTTTGTGTTATTACCATGAGCAGTGATTTCGCAAACTCCAGTGTTTGCACACCCTCCCTACAGGGGGTCAGGGGCTCCCTCTGTCCACCTGGGTGCCATTGTCTGCCACCCAAAATGAGGCTGATGCAGAAGAAGGCACTGGCTTCGATATATAAGAGGTTATAAAACATACTGAAGTGAATCTGCATGTAGGATAAGGAAGTTCAAGTGGGTTTTATCTAACGTTGCCACAGTTGATATGGAATGATAATGAAGCTCGTTCCTACAGAGCACTTACCAGGCTCCAGTCAGTGACTGGTACCAAAGATCCAGTGGTGAGAAGCCCTTAGGAAACTCACAGTCTAGTGGGGAAGACCAAAGTCATAGCAGCCAGTGTAAGGGTGCGTCTGTGTCAGGCCTAAGAGAGGCAGATGGGAGCTATTTGATTTGGTTAGTGAGGTTCAGGAAGGTCTTTTTGAGGATGAGATATAGTAGGTCTTCCAAGATTGTCACACTAGAAACTAAAAATAAATAGATTTTTATTTTTGCTTACAAACAACTAGCCATGTGGGGCTTCCCTGGTAGCTCAGTTGGTAAAGAATCTGCCTGCAGTGCAGGAGACCCAGGTTCTCCCAGGTGGAGACGATCCCCTGGAGAAGGAAATGACTCCAGTATTCTTGCCTGGAACATCCCCATGGACAGAGGAGCCTGGCAGGCTAAATCCATGAAGTAGCATAGAGTCGGACACAATTTAGTGACAAAACCACAACTAGCCATGTAATCTCTTAAATCTTCAGAGTAAGCCCCACTGCTGGGTCCACATTCTGGATCTTCTTAGTGTTGCATAGCTGTTCACTCCAGAGGGCCTGGGGCCTGGCTGTAGACCATCCAGGTTCACTCAGGGTCTCCTCTCAATTCTCCCCTCCAGGCAAACTTCTTATATCAGCGCTTCTTGGGCTGCCTGTGCATTACTGTTACCTGAGAGCTTAAAACAACAACAAAACCCACCCAGGTCAAGGCCCAATTAAATCAGAATCTTGGAAACCTGGCGGGGTTCGGGGGGGTCAGGCACCAATATGTTAAAAACCACTGCAGATGATTCTACTGTGTAGCCAGAGCAGAGAACTACTGCCTTAGATGGATTCACTTAATTTCACTTAGGCTGGTAAAAATAATTTAAACTTTTACATTAAAAACAACTTGAGAATGCAAAGGAGATTACTTCCGTGAGAGGTGTGTGAGTGCTTGTGTGCGCACACACACATGAGGGTGATGGTGCTGGGTCTCCCTGTATGTCGTGTGCTTTCCGTCTCTGGTGTATGGTGGAAACACACTGAATGGCTGAGGGATGGAATTTCTTAGACTCAAGAATCAGGTTGATTGTCAGAGGCAGACAAGCTCCATGGAGTGTGATGCAGAGGCAAATACATGGCTTAATAAAGGAGCAAATTTCTGCCTTTCTCTCTCCACTCCTATCATTCCAACCCTCCTTCTCCTTTGTTTTCCCCCGCTGTTTTATTTAACCTCATAATTTATGAGGCTTTATATAAAATCTATGGCCCCTTTGACGAAGCACATTAAAGTCTTAATGGGTTTTTTTTGTCCTTTAAAAACAGAAAAAGCATTGTGAGCACCTTACATGTAAGTGGAATGAATGTATTTTTGCCACTAATGTTGAAAATATCCCCAGGCATCTGGTGTGTATGAATGTGTATACATAGTACATGCATAATAAACATATTCCACCTTATGAATATTTATACACAAAATACATATATATTGAATATAGACATATATATGTAAATAGTAGCCCTTGCAAACTGTATGCAATGTATGTTTCCAAGCATTTGCATCATGGTGCATCAGAACTATAATAAACCTATCACCAAGTTTAGCATATTTTGAGGTGGCATTTTTCTACAGAGTTGTGCTTAGGTCTAGTTACTATCCATGTATGGGGTTTTTTTCATCACTGAAATGTTTAAGCACTAACTGAAAGTAAGGTGCTGGGCATAGCAGAATAAGAAAGGTGAAATAGATGTGGTCTCTGCCTTCAAGAGACCTGTACCTCTACAGAGTGCCTTAAAATTCACTTAAGAATCTGACTTGTTTGCTACTCATTGGCATCTTATTGCTTTTTATATTGCTGCCTTTTATGTATACACTGTGCTTAAATGGGCTCCATTTAAGGCTCTATTGGCTTACTCTCTGATGTAGCTGCAAAGCAGGACTGATGCTGGGAGAAGAAATATCATTGGTTCCAGTGTCTTGATAGCCATTGAAAATGAGCATGCTTACACTTTTTTCTTTGTCACAGATAGTCCAATCCTGCACCTACATTTTCATTTTACTCTGATTTGGTGGTGGGTTGGGGGGAGGAGGTACAATTAAAAGGCACAAAATCCCAGAGATGTTTGTAAATCTCAAAAATACTTCTTGTAATCCCAGTATTCCTACCATGACAATCCACTTGCAAATTCCATCAGTTCCCTCCCCGCAATAAATAGCAGAAGCCTTTATTAAAGACAAGCTTCCCCTTCTAAAATGTACAGAATAGGGATCCCTTTCTAAAATGACAATCCCTAGTCTAACTGAGAGCTCTGAGTGGTACTTTCAGGGGCAGCTTTCACGCCATTAAAAGAGAAACAATACTCGGCGCTGTCACCGCTCTGTGCCGATGTATGCTCATTGTTTTCTCCCCCTCAATCCATACATCACAACAGGTAGTTCTCAGCTGTTCCCCTGGTGCCAGACATACATTTTATCTAAAGAGACAGCAGACAGAACTACCTGCTGCTTCCTGTGCGGCTCTCCCTGTGTTTCTCTCCTTTTTCCTACTTCACTTGGGCTTTTTAAAATCAGCTGGCAGGGAGCCAGCAGCTCATCATTTTAATGCAGTGCAAAATGGAATATGCATAATTATATGCAAGCCATATGTGAGGGAGACAGCTCAGCTGTGAATTTCAGAAGGGCCAGGAAAGAGAGAGCAGTTAGGGCTGAGATAAGAGGAGAGCAGAGCGGAGGGCGAGTGTCACCCAAATGGATGGTTTAATGAGTGCGCTGCGGACACGCCTCCTTTCACCTACCGTTCTCTTCTCTCCAACTCCAAACCAGAAACTGATGGAGATTAGAAAGGGAAAACTGTATGCAAGGGGTATTGCTAATGGGTTCTGTTAATGTCTCCATTTAAACTTCAGCTTTTTTAATTAACAGTGTAGAAGAAAATAACCAGTAACTTTTAATGCAGCTTCTTAATTAAATCTTTATTATTTTTACTGCATTTGATTTAAGAATCATTGTTCTTACTAGATCATTGCTCCTTTCAGATCTTTATTTAAAAATTGAGGGGAATCAGTTTATCTCTAATAGTATGACATTGCAAAATATAACTATGCAAATTGCTTTTCTTATGGCCTTGCTATTAGAATTTTTTAAAAGTGCATTATCTACAGATTGCTTAAGCATGCCAAAAAGTTTAAACACGTATGTATGTCAAATAATCCTAAATGTACAAAAAAAAGCCACTGGAAGTCTGAAGTGGTGGTAATTTTCAGCAAAATTATTTGATTTTGTTTTGTTTCGTATCATTTAAAGTATTACACCACAATGAATTTGCATGTTCAAACTGAACTATGTAAAGAAAAATAAATCCCAAATTTTGATATCTAAAAGGCGTACTGCGTATTTAAACAAATTTCTTAATGATGTTGTGATTTCTGGATTCCCGTTTGTTTAATGATCTGAGCTGTTATGCTTTTAGCTTTTTTTTCTTCCATTATTTGTAAGTCCCTAAATAGGCCATTATATTTCCCTTCAGGCTAGAGATGAAGATGGACATGCTGAAAATTTTCCCCAGCAGCACTATGCTAAGGAAACTCCAAGGCTTGCCTTCAAGAATAACTGCGAACTACTTGTAAGAATAACATACTTACAACAAGTCTAGAATGTTACTTTAGCACAGTGAAAACAGTTTTTGAAAGGGTTTGTTCATTATTACATAATTTTTGAAGTATTGTAGTTTTTCTGTATAGAGTTCTTAATGCTAATTCTGATATCACTGAATATGAAGTATAAGATCTCAAATTGTTTGCACATCTTTTATATCTGATTATAGAGCTTGGATGGCCCTGTCTTTATTAGTTTGTTCTGTATAATAGTTGATTAGCAGCCATTTGGAGAATGGCTAGTAAAGTTAAAAATATAGAGAAAGACAGTTGATATATGTAAGCTTGGAGAGAAAAAAAAAACACAACAATTCTACCCCCTTCCCTCCTCCTACTTCCTAATTGTACACTATTTTAGGTGACAACATGGTAATATTTTGTTCTGCTAGGAAAGATAGCAGAGTTGACACGCAGTACTCCCTTTAGAATTCAAGTATTCCTGCACTCTCTTGCCAAACTCAATCAGGCGCTTTCGTCTCCTATGTAGAAGTCAAAGCAGCGACAGGATGCGAGGATGTTTCCAAGTCGTGAGAGAGAGGATCTCAGCTGTGACAGGGACTCTGTTCCAACGCAGGGTTAATTTGCTGTTCATTTTAGCATCTACAGCGAGACAAGATGAAAAGAGAGCAGGAATGCCTATTATATTTCTATTAAATGAATCTGTTGGGACCTAATGTTCTTGATTAGCTTTTGAAAATGAGTGCTCCGCAATGCATTTTCTGTTTACCTAAAGTAAACAGAGAATGAATTGTCATTTATTTAGAGATTCAAACACTGCTTTTGAAAATGAAGCTTTATGAGGGATCTAGCTATGTTGTCCCTAAATGTTCTTTTCTTTTCAATTGCATTAAAGCAAAACATTTGCTCTAACTAAATGAAAACACTGAAAGAGAATGAGGATGCTCACTTGTGACATTCTGAGGTAGTCTCATTTCTGTTTAGTTTTTTGGCAGAACACATTAGGAAATCACACATGTAATAGTCTTTGGACTTAGCTCTGCTACCAACTATTCATTAAAAATAAAATGTCCAAAGAGCAGGAAAAGAGAGAAAAATAGAGTTCTTACTCCTTCTAGCCACAGTAGCTAGATGTTGACAGTAAGAAACTTCTTCCCCCTCCACAGTCTGCATGGTTATGATAGCATCACTTATTCTGTGTGTCGTCCCTTGACCAATCAATCCACAGGCAAATTTACTGCTTATAAATGAAGTTTTTTCCTGAAATTTTAACTCACCTCGTATTTTATCCTAGGGCTCTTAAATTTCCAGGGTTGCTAGTGTTACCTATTTGGAGGAAACTCTTTTCATTTATTTCCATTTTAATGTTTCACTCTGTAACTCTGGTTTTCTAGCAGAAGACCATAGGGGCCATTTATACTATGTTTTGGTATTAAAATGCTTTGGGGGATAGCTTACTTCTTTTTAGAGATATGTTTACAATAATATGCCATATTTTACTTTTTTCCTATTTACTGGAGAAACGAATGTGCTTGAGTCCGGGTTGTGGTCACTTTATCCTGGAGAAAGTAAAACATACATGTGAACATCTTTTCCAGCTATCTTTAGAGAAAATATATGTTTAGTCATTGATGTGCTTAAACACAGTATTGTGTTGGCGGTGGTTTCAAGAAATCAGTGCAATCTTTGTCCTTCTAGTAGCTATTAGAAATACTTTATTTTGGTCAGCATAATTTCTTGTGATAAAAGAAAAAAATTAATATATTGAGTGAAAAAACAAGTGAGCTTATTTCTCCAAGGAGAAATGTAATTTTTTTCAGCTGCAAGAGAAGCGATGGTGTTTGGCTGGTTATGAATCTCTGAGAAGTTATGCTTCTCTGTGAAAGAGATTTTGTTCTTTCATAAGAGAGGAAGTCCTTGGAGTTTTCTTAGTGCAGCTTTGGGCAAATTTAAAAGACTGTGAAAGAAGATTGCAAGCCCTGCTCCAGAGGGCTTTTCTTAGCTTGAGGGTGAGTCTGCCCTCCTGTGCAGTTCACTATAACAGGCGTGGGTTTAGAAAGTGGGGGAGCTCTTTGAGGGATGGTGATGTCTCTTGGGAGAAAGCTCTGAGGGAACAGATTATTCTGGGTTCCCAGGTGATCAGGGACACGTGGCTGGAAGATTAACCCTCTGGGCCACAGCTGCTGACAGAAAGTGCCCTGGCCAGGTAGACAGGACATAGCCTCTGACTCTGTTACTGACCTCTTCTTGGAAGAGGAGGAATATTAAGTAACCTAAACAAAAGCAAAGTCGAAGCGATGCCTAGAATGCACAAGTGTGTGTAATCAGAAGGCACTGGCAAAGAAAGCATTGGCTGAAAGAAAAATTTGCCATGCAACTGTCGATTTCCTGTAGGTATTGATTTGCCCACTTAAACCTCACACTATGATATGTGCCTTCACACTTAATGTACAACACAAATGACTAGATATTTAGCTTGGTGGCCAAGATTCCTTGGTTGGTGATTGGGCAGCAGTTTCCTTATGATTTTTATTAGTTTTGAAAATGCAAGGCTGTCAAGATGAGTGACATAAGATAAAACTTGCATATTATTTGATACATCACAGTTCACTGTGGCCCCATCTACCATTTCATAAATAGATGTGTATACACACACACACACACACACACACACACATGCACACACACACACACACTCCTCAGGGTATTTTGCTGGTCTGTCTAAGCTTATGACCAAAGCAAATAACTCACAGTAAAAGACAATGTAGGGAATTCATATCCCTGAACAATACAAAAACATGGAGGACTTCCCCTGTGGTCCAGTGGTTAAAACTTTGCCTTCCAATGCAAGGGTGCAGGTTCGATCCCTGGTCAGGGAGCTAAGATCCCTTTGGCAGAAAAACTGAAACATAAAACAGAAGCAGTATTGTAACAAATTCAATAAAGACTTTAAAAATGGTCCATATAAAAAGAAATCTTTAAAAATCAAAAACAATACAGCCACATAGCTTATGGGAGCCCAGAGGAGGCAGCATTTAGAGCCAGCTTTGGTGACCAGCACTTGTCCCAAATTACAACTCTGTTGCTGATCCCTTTACCATTATTGCCTCATTCTTTTGGGACTAGAAGTCCTTCTTATTTCCCCTATTAAAATGGGGAGGAGGACCTTGATCATACCAGGAGCTCACACCTTCTTGTTAGTCAGTACTTGCTCATTCTTGAAAGCCACCTTGGGTAAGCCCTAGCAGTGCGTTAGGTAAGAACTGAGGCCCAAGTGTTCTTCAGAGCAGTCCAGAGAATACAGAGAACATCAGTGTATTTAGCTGCTGCTGCTGCTGCTAAGTCGCTTCAGTCGTGTCCGACTCTGTGCGACCCCATAGACGGCAGCCCACCAGGTTCCGCCGTCCCTGGGATTCTCCAGGCAAGAACACTGGAGTGGGTTGCCATTTCCTTCTCCAGTGCATGAAAGGGAAAAGTGAAAGTGAAGTCGCTCAGTCATTTCCGACTCTTAGCGACCCCGTGGACTGTAGCCTACCAGGCTCCTCTGTCCATGGGATTTTCCAGGCAAGAGTACTGGAGTGGGGTGCCATTGCCTTCTCCGAGTGTATTTAGGAATAAGGTCAAAATATAGTCAAAGATGTGCAGAAACCAGTGTGGTGTAATTTGGTTGGAAAGAAACTAGGTTTAGGAAGTCTGAAAGGGCAAGGGGAAAGCAGCCTATCTTCTTTAGTTCCACATCACAGATCATTACCTAGGCAGTCTGATTCCTTTTGTCTTTTCCTTAGGCTGTTGAGGGTGGCAGTTTTGCAGAGGAAGGGGGAGATGCCCTTAGTTGGAAGTGCATAGGTGTGTGCACCAGTGTGTGCTCAGTCTCTAAGCCATGTCTGACTCTTTGAGACCCCATGGACTGTAACCCATCAGGCTCCTCTGTCCATCGGATTTTCCAGGCAAGAATACTTGAGGGGGTTGCCATTTCCTCCTCCAGGGGATCTTCCCAACCCAGGGATCAAACCTGCATCTGTTGCATTTCCTGCATTGGCAGGCAGATTGTTTACCACTGAGCCACGTGGGAAGCCTTCTTAGTTGGGAGGTTAAATAGAAATAGCATCAGAAAAGAATTCTTTCTGGTCACTTACAATGCCAGTGTAGGGAGAAGGTGAAAACTATTTTCATTTTGTGGCCTTGTATATAGACCTGGTGGAGAGGAGAGATGCTGGGCAGTTCTATGGGCTGCTTTGTCCATCTGATTTCCTTGTGGAGGCAGAGAGGTGGATTATAAGAGTTGGATGTTGCCTCTAGGCAGAACTTCTCTGTGTTAATTCAGTGTTCAGTTAATAAGACATTACTGAGCATCTTCTATGTATAAGGCATTATGCTAGACAGTGTTTGTAGGGGACAGAAATAGAGAAAGACAGTCCCTTCCCTGAAGGAGCTTAAATTCAGTAGGAAGAACAAGGATAGACAGTATTGTAGTCATCAGGAACATGGGCTCTCTGGTCTTCCTGGAAGTTAGAATTTTGTCTGATTTATACCACATCGCTCTGATGGTATAGCAAAGGATCATAGGCACAAAGGCTTAACATTTATGGTGACACATCTGACATCATATCATATTGAATCACCATTGCACATATCATATTGAATCGCCATTGCGCCTCATGGACCTCTTTGCATTTCGGATCTTCATCTGTAAAATGTGATAATAAAAGGTAATAGCCTCGAAGGGTACTGTCAGGATTGAAAGTGATGACACATTTAAAGTGCCTGGTACATAGTAACTTTCAGTACATATTAGCTGCTATGGTCATGCTCCTTCTTTATTTCATGATTATTATTGTTACACAATGAGCTGTGGCCCAAGAGGGCACCAACAAAGTTCTGGAGTCCAAAGGAGGAAGAGATTATTTCCACATGTTGTAATTAGAGACTTAACCAAGGATACTTTTGATATAGGCCTTCCAGGGTTGGATTCTTTTGTAGTTGGAGCTGGGGTATAAGGGTCATTCCCAGCAGAAGGAAATAACATGCGCAAAGGCAAGGAGGTGGGAAAGTTCAGATCAGGTAACTCACATCTCAGTTGGCAATTAAGTTGACTGAAGTGGAGGGACCTGAAGGATACAGAGTGAGCTGGCAGGCTGGTCCATTTGCAGAGGTCTAAATAACTGTCTTATATTTGGGTTAAAGGCTCAGTGGGTAAAGAATCCGCCTGCAATGCAGGAGACACAGGAGACAAGAGTTTGATCCCTGGGTCAGGATGATTCCTTGGAGAAGGAAATGACAACCCCCTCCAGTATTCTTGCCTGGAGAATTCCATGGACAGAGGAGCCTGGCAGGCTACAGTCCATAGGGTCGCAAAGAGTCGGACATGACTGACTGAATAAGCACACACAAATAACTGACACCATCCTATCAAGTCTAGACTTGAGTAGTTTTACTTTTAGAAATCCCTAGTACTTCTGTGGATTAAAAAATTGTTATAGAAAATTCCTAACATACAAAAGTAGAGAGTCATAAAATGAATGTCCATGTGCTAACAGTTATCAACTATTAATCTTGCTTCATCTACCCCTTTACCCTCTACCCATTCCACCCTTTTATTCTGCTGAAGTATTGTGTAACATATGCTTTTTTGTTTGGCTTAACATTTTTTTTTTTTTTGGTAAAGATTAGCGCACCACTTATCTGGCTAGAAAGAATCCATTGAGACTGATTAAATTGGGAATTGGAGCTTTGGGATTAGGAATACATAAAACAAATGACTCTTGGTTATTCAGTGAGCTCTTCCCTCCCTGCTCAGCACAACTCTGTGAGGCTTGGATGGTCAGATGGCGTTTTAAAAACCCTTAAGGTGAAAGACGTGCCACAATGCTAGTGATGACTTTATTTTCTTTACTGTTGGACCCCTGGTTTTATTGTTTTATTTATCTTTCTTTTTAAAAATTGATGTATAGTTGATTTACAATATTGTATTAGTTTCTGCTGTACAGCAAAGTGATTCAGTTATGTATATATACATTCTTTTTTATATTATTTTCCATTATGGTTTATCATAGGATATTGAATGTAATTCCCTTTACTACACAGTAGAACCTTGTTGTTTATCCATTCAATATAGAATAGTTTGCACACACCCCTGGTTTTAAATGTATTTATTTAAAAATAAGATCTCTTTAAGCTTAGATGGACAAGAAAATACGACAAAATTTATGATCAAGATTTAAAATTAAATGTAAGAAATACATTTCTACAAGCAAAAAACTTAAGATCTCTTTGCAACCCAGACCATCTCACCAGTACATGTTGACTTAAAGCAGTGAGAGGGAATTCTGGATTGCTGTCAGATATTAGCTATTGCTAGGACTTTCTAGCTAGATCATGGAATCTCAATGAGAACCCCCCAAAGAATGATAAAAATAGCCACATTTCACTTGAAACTTGGTAGGCTTTTCAAAATAGATATAATTGGCCAAAGACCTCCCTTAATGCTGCTAGTCTAGCAGAAAGCCAGGTACATGCCCTGGCTCAACTTGAATGGGCACACTGTTTCTTTGATGTTACAGCTGAGCAGCCCAGGCATTGAGAATTAAAATTCGTGGTGACACACTTGGACTCCCATTACATCAAATAAAATATCATATGACGTGTGTGTATGAGGTATGCTGTGTACCAGTTTCCTGAAATAGTCATTGTAAAAACCCCAAAGGTGTAAAATGACCCAGAAATCCCCAGGGATTGGTCGCTGTCTAGAGAGAGTTGGCCTATCCAACCATTGTTTTTTTTTTTTTTCCTTCCCTCACCACCCCTGCTCCTGACCCCTGTAGTCTAGAGCTGTCTGGTGTTCTCCAAAGGGTTCTCTGAACTAATGTTTTTAGAAAAATAAATCATTTTAGAGAGGAGAGGGCCAATCTTAGACTAAGCAAGGAGCAGTTCTGCTAGCTGCTAAGTCGCTGCAGTCGTGTCCGACTCTGTGCGACCCCATAGACGGCAGCCCACCAGGCTCCGCTGTCCCTGGGAGTCTCCAGGCAAGAACACTGGAGTGGGTTGCCATTTCCTTCTCCAATGCATGAAAGTTCTGCTAGAGGTGGCCCCAATACACTCTCCATCTAGACCATCCAGACTTTAACACAGGCAGAAGAGTGGATTCTGCCTGAGCTGTCCTATTTCCCCTCACATTCCTGTTTCCATCTGTGCTGTTGTTTCACCCTCTTTCCAGCTGGCTCTGCTGCTTCTCTCTTTCTCTTTTTAGCCCTTTGGCTCCCATGACTGCCATGGTCTTGTGATTCAGAGCCTTTTCTTCTCCTGTACAAAGACCCTCTCCCACAAAGACTGTCTCACTTACCACCCATGCAAATCCTACTTTAACTGTCTCTTTTTAGTTTCTTTCTTTGGGAGAGAAGCTGCAGGAAGGCTGGAGTTCCCCTACTTCTGCTCTGGCATAGGCACTTTTCTTGGGATGAGATTAAGCTCCCTTTTCCAAGGCATGGAGATCTTTGCCTTTACCGGTCTGGGGCCATTGCACAAAAAAGATCAGAGGCACATGGTTTGGTGTTCATGTTGACTTACATGAACAGTACATCGTGGTGGTTCTTGAGAGAGACATGGAGGACCATGTGTTTTCCAGGTAAGAGTGGGTGTCCCAGCCCTGCTCTGCAGACATACCAGCTGTGCAAGCTGGTCAAGTTTCCCTGAGCCTCAGTGCTTTTATCAGTACAATGAAGATAAATACAGTACCTTCCTCATCGGGTTGTTTTCAGGAATAAGTGAGATCATGTATATGAAGCACTTACTATGCACGACATATACTGAGTAAAAGTTCAATAAGCCTTAGTCTTATTATTAACAGAAAGGACCTAGAAAGTAGCATTAATTTAAGCAAAATCTTAAGGCAGATGCTGGAAGCACCTGCTTTTCTTCTCTACTAGAGTCTCTTCCCAGTTGGGTTGGTAGAAGCCCATAAAATATTTAAAATTAAATATTTTAATTTAAGACAAAACTTCAGAGAAACCCTTGAACATCCACTCACTTGCCTATTTATGCCAAGAACACTACAGATCCCTTTTGGCTGCACAGCAAATGTTGCTGATTTGTGAGGTACTGTAACGTTAGGGTAATTTTTCAAAGAAGGATTTAAAACCTCCCCAAAATAGTATGGTGTTAGGTTGAAGACCTTGGACTCTTGAACTGGACTATTTGGTTCAAATTCAAGAAGCTCCTTCACTCCCCCCACTGGCTATGTGACCTTGGGCAAGTCACTGAACATATCTCTCTGTCCATGTCCTTGTCTGTGAAATAAGGAGAACAATCATATCTGTCTGGTAGGGTTGGTGTGAGGTCTGAATGAATGAATACCCCTAAGATGCTTAGAACAGTATTTGGCAAACACTTGGCATTCCATTGAGGTTGTTGTAACTAAGATTATTTCTTTCAAGGTTGTCTACTTACTAGCACATCATAGAATACCACTGGTTGAATTTTCTAGCAATTGATTATCTGAAAGTCTCGAGTATGAATATTTGCAAGCAAAAGCCATGAAATTTCCTTGTGAACAATGAAAGGAACAAGGTATATCATGCAGGTAATTCTTAGAGCTAAGCTTTAAAAAAACTATCAAAGAAGATTCTGTGGGATCTAAGACCCCTTCATCTTGCCCTCCCATTTAATAGTACAATTGTTAATCTTAGAACTAGGTAACTATTAAGCAAATAAATGCAAAGGAAAGGAAGATAAAATTTACACATGGAAGTATCTGCAATAGCAAATGAATGTGCCTCTTATAAGCTTGTTAAGGGAAGGCGACAAGAAACCATCCTTTGTGGGGTGCCTCCAGTGTGCCATTGTGTTTGGTCTTTACAGATCCTTTTTGAGACCCTGTATGCTCCATACCTTTGCTAGTAGATATTGTTATTATCAGGGCTTCCCAGATGGTACCAGTGGTAAATAACCCGCCTGCCAATCAGTGCAGGAGATGTAAGGGAGACACAGGTTTGATCCCTGTGTCAGGAAGATCCGCTGGAGAAGGGCACAGCAACCTACTCCAGGATTCTTGCCTGAAGAATCCCATGGGCAGAGGAGTCTGGAGGGACACAGTCCATAGGGTTTCAAAGAGTCGGACATGAATGAATCCACTTAGCACAGCATGGCACACACATTGTTATTATCATTTCACGGAGTGGGGAATTATGATTTGGAGATGTTACGTTCCTTGCTCTGGGAGATGGGAGGAGATATAGTGAGAGATTGCAGAGCCTGATTTGATTCACATCTCTGTGACTTGTGCTCAGGCCAAAATACTGCCAACTTCTCAAGGTAGGGACCAGGTCTGATATACTCTTCCATCCCTGGGTGAGAGAAGGGATCCAGGCTATGTTTGTGGGATGACAGAATTAAGCAGTCAATCCAGAATCACTCTTTCTGGCTTCTTTATGGTAACAATTCTTTGGTAGAATTCTGAAGCCAGAAGGAACATCTGTGGGAATGTTAGGAAGGGGAGTTTATTCAGAAAGGCATGTCAGTGTTTGAGAATTTCCAATGAATACTAAATTGCAGGGAAAGGAACCAAAGTATATATTTTTAAATTTGGTAGTCTATAGAAAATAAAATTTTCAGTGTGTAATAAGCATTTGAGTGGGTTTTTTAAAAAATCTGACAGCAATAGATGGTATTTGATAAATGATAGATCTTCTTTTGAAGATTTTTATTCTTTTTACGATCAGTAAAGCCATTTCCAAAAAAATTGGCCTCTTTTGATTTGGTGGAGTTGTATTCTTTGGGAACCTGGTAAACCAGATTTAAACTGATCTATTGCCTTCAAGACCTCTGACCATCAAGTAGCATACTGGAGATAAATGTCAGTGACATTTTCCTTCATTGTTTTAATTGCTAGGACTGAACAATTACCTAAAATACCAACGAGAATTCACCTCTCATGGCTTGATAAAGACTCTAGATCATATATCAAACAAAACCAGAAAACCAGACAGTATATCAATTATCAATATAAAGGTGCCCAAGAAACCAGCTGGAAATAATATTAATCATATTTAGTCATATGCTTGGTTTGTGGCTAGAATAAGATAATGAAAGTCTCTTGGGAGAAAAAGGAAAAGGAATAAAAAAATATTTGGACTTGAGAAGAATGACATACATGAGTAATAAAGGAGGCAAAAAATTGGAGATGGGGATGTGGAGGTGATGGGGGACTGGTGAGAGGGAATTTTAAAAGAGAAGAAGAAAGAAAGAAGACCATGGTTAAGCTGCAAATAAGGTCTCTAATGTATTTTCCCACTGTATTTGGCTTGAAATGCGTTTTGTGACTGTGTTTTTTTGCACACTTTCTGCTCTTCTGGTTTGAGGCATTGGACTTTCCTGGAGAGCTCTCTTCCTAGCTTCTCCTCACTGGCCACATTCAACCAGATGTTGAGATGCCCTCTTTTAATTCCAGACAAGGCTCCCCTGGCTCAGAACTCTGTGAGGCAAGACCTTTGTCTTTACTCACTGTACCCTTGACAACCATGCTTTCCCACCCCATATTTTATGATGCACCCCTCCAACATGTGTACATCTCAGAAATGGGATTTCGTGTTATAATTGATGACCTGTCATTTTTAAAAAATTGGCAATATTTTTCCCTGGAGGTATAAAAGGATAGCATCTTAACAATCAGTGGTGATATAGATTCAATGAACTGTGGAAGTAAGTACTCAAAAATAATTTGTTGGATGAATACATGAAATAATATATCCTCCTGGTTCTAGTTCAGATAAAAACAAAATGCTTAAGATTGGGTCTGGATTGTTCATGGGCCACGGACAAAGTGGAGTGGAGGGTGGGCCTGTGGTTGTCTTGGCTGAGAATTTGACTGCTGTATACTTGCCCTTCAGTGGAGCTGATAGATGGCTTTGTTCATAATTTCAAGTGAAATATTGAGCCAGTTTAGACATACTCTCAGTAAGTCAGGTTTAAAATAATAAGCCTTAAATATCGAGAAAATTGCTTAATGTTCTACGTTGGACTGTATATCCATCAGTATTTCTCTTAAATATCTGTGAAAATACATTGGTGGAGAAGCAATGGTTTCTCTCTCTCTCACACTTTCTCAATAGAACAAGCTGTAGATTTCATTAGGATAAAGTATGGGTTTTTTAAATAAATTGGGAATTTTTTTTTACCCATCCTCATCACCAACACCATCATCTCTTAGAGAGGTTCCCAATCTAGAGAAGAGACAAGTACACATAGATAGATACATTCCCTACACTTTGAATTCTGTAATCCACCTTCAGGATATCAACCAAATTATACCCTAAATTTAACTGTGTGAAATACTCTGCTGTTTTATAGTGTTCAGATCTCAATATAGTTTAGTTTCCTTTGAATGGAAAATTTGAATCTGATTCTGATATTGCAGCAGAGTCTGTTATACTCTTCTTGGTGTGAACACGGAAGGGGAAAAAACCACATAAACATTTTTAAATGTCAGAGCCTGAGATAGGAAGGGAGGCAATATTTAAATATTGAGCATATGCTATGATAAGACCTTCACGTGGAGAGTATCCTGATTATTAACATATATGAAACACTTTGGGGTCTCCATTATGTAGCCATTTCACGCAGTGATGTTTTTAATTTTTAAATTGTCTGATAACTGTGTTAGGACAAAAATAGTATAAACACTAGTTTTGGCTTAGAGAAATATTTATATACTTGCCAGATAGCTTGAATTTTGACAATATGTGACATCATTGTATATATACACATACAAAATACAATATATGGAGGCAAACATATATCCCATGCAGAAATGTCGATACGTACATAAAAGGAAATGAAAATAGACTGGAGCATTACAGAAGTGCTTATGAGCCTATGGCATTTAACACATCTCAATCATTTATGCAGTATTTGATGTAAATATAGAAACATAATTTGATGTTTATATATGAACACATAAAAATAAGTAACATGGAAAAATAAAGTTGTACTGAAATTTTCATTTTTCCTTAGCACTTTTATTTTTAAACAATGTTCTGACTGTCATCAAATCATCCAAGTTAAAAATTGAGCGGCATCAGTGGAGACAGCTGGTCTTGATAATTCAGACCCCAAAGTCCTTTTCTCAAGGGATATAGTCTCTGGTGTGTTTGGTCTGGATAGTTTCTTATATCTCTAATTTCTTCTCTATTGCTTCTTGCATGAAGCAATATATATATAATTCAATGCAATATCTATAAATATTTAAAACCTTTTCTAAAAACCTGAATATTTAGTGTCATAGACACATCTCAGAAAGTGGAATTAATATGAGTAAGTGGTTATGGGTGTGTATATGACCTAGATTTTGAAGATATTTGACTTCCAATCAAGATGCATTTATTGAGTACCTACTCTCTCCTGATTGCTGTGCTTAAAAGATGGTATAAAATGTGGATCCTTCTCATTAGGCATTTATATGCAAACTGTGCTGGTGTGAACAATGAACTTCCAGTGTAGATTAAAGTGCCAGATGGGGTTGTATGGTGATTACAGAATAGAAATACATACTAAAGTATTATGTGTACAAAAAGGAAGTAAAAGTTCTTTTAATGGGGAAGAGATGGTGAGCTAGAGTCATCAGGAATAGATCCTCAGGGGAGATGGGGTCTGGGATGGTTCCTGTAGGGTAGATGGGGAAAGAAAGTGTATCACAGAGAAAGAGAAGGCTGTGTTGGTACAATGATGGGAGTGAGGTGAGCATGGAGTACAGGGGGCCCATTGAGACACTGCCTGGCATCATTGTGTGAGTGGTGAGAATAGTTAACTCAGTAGGTTATGGTCAGATAATAAAAACAGTGAGAGCAAGGCAGCTAATTTTACACTTGGTGTTTTAGGCTATGGGGATCTGTATTAGGAACCTGAGCAATGAAGCACAGTTACGAAAGCAGTGCTTTCACCCCTTGGAGAATGGGAGCGATGAGGCTTGTAGAAGGCAGATAGCACAGTCTAGGTACACCGTGATGAGGACAAATGCTTCTCACAGCTGGAAAGGCAAGAAAGAGACTGCAGATGACTGTCCAAAAATATTGGTCATCAAGTTCTTATGACCATGTTAATATAAATAACTGGCAAAGATTTCATCTCCAGCCAATTTTCTTATAAATTTAGATTTTGGATAAGAGTCATAATTGAGTAAGTAGCTAGTTGTGTGCAATGGGAAAAAGTGAGAGCAAAGTAGAAGCAAGAAACTGAGCTGTGATCCAGAATGATTCAGGGATCAGTGTGATTTCACTGTAAAAACACAAACTGGGGAAAAAAGGCTCTTAAATTCGAATTAAAGAGGGATAGAGTCTCCCTTCACAAGAATGTTAAGAACCCCTTCTCTCAGAGAATCACACAGAGGCAGTGCAGATTATGTGCCCTGGAGTTACACCAACCTGGCTGGGTGGTGACCAGCTTTGTGGCCTTGGAAGGTCGGTTTCTGCAGCTGTAAAACAGAAATAATAGCTGTACACACCATTTAGAGTGGCTGTAACAGCTAAATGAAATAATACGTATCAAGTATTTGGTATATAATAAGCCTCAGTAAAAGGTTACTAGTAAAGGGAATAAGCACCCCCCCCTTTTTTGTATTTAACTTTCAGGAGAGAGAAAGAAATGCCAATAAATAACACTCACGGGAATACTTAGATTCCTTGCTTTTTAAAAATAAAGAGAAAAATCTTACGACATATACTTTTTGGTTGTGTGAATTTAGCTTACTTCTTTTACACCTTGCACATGTACAGGACTCTAGAAGGAGAACTGCTATTTTTCTAGTAATGACCCTAAAGATTTTCAAGATCTTCATACAGAAAAAACATCTTATTGAATTTACTGGCTTTACTAAGATAGAGTATTAGACTAATATTAAATGGTTTGGGGGTAAAAAAGTCTTACACCAAGAGGGTTTGCTAGTTAAACCCCCAAATCAAATTTCTTATAATCCCACATTCCCTGATTTTCCTAATTAACTGACTATTTAAATTCTACTTTTCTTTTGGATGTAAACACCATCACCCACTTCTTTGGCCATCTTCTTTGTTCATATGCTGATAAATTTCAGGATATATCAGTTAGGCACTTATTTATTTGATAAATCAGTTTTTCTTTGGTCTGATTTAACAGTTTGGAATGCACTGGGGACTTGTTGCAGTTGTAAAAGAAGAAAAAATCCAAAATAATGTGAGCAAAATGTCATTAAGAGAACATGGTAAAGCTGGAGAGCATCTCTCTTGGTTAGAATTCCTCTTTGAAATTGCTGGGCTGCCTCTACCCTACACAGATTATCAAGATCATGTTCAAGATTAAAATGAACTGTGGGACAATAAATTGCCTGTTATAGCAGAAAAACATACAAACAGAAAATGAGACCTAATATCTTTCCACATGCCCTGATTATTTTTTTCTTTCTGAGCCTAATACACCTATTTAGTCTAATTTAGCTTTAGCATTAGTTATGGTTTCTAAAATTACAATGTGTGTGAAGATTGGAATTTTTCTTCCAACAGGAATGAGAGTATATGTAATATGCTTTCTCTCCTCCCTCAGGGAATGGTAGAATTCCATATCTCCCTACTCTCTGTGTCTGGTTAGTCTGCTGTGGGAATGCCTCTCACCACACCTACTATGGGAACCATACATCCCAGAACCAACAGCCCCATAGCCTTGCATCTAGACGGGCTCTTATGTCATCAGTGTATTAGCCCCAGCAACAATGAAAGTACAATATGTCTTTTTAGATTGTGAAACTAACCATATAAGGTTAATTTTAGATTTGGAAGTACAACTTTAAAATACGTGGTTGAATCTTTTGGTTTTTTTTTTTTTTAATGACTACAATACAAAGGTTTACATTTTAAGTTTTCTATTGCAAGAAAGGAATGACTAGACTGGTAAGGATGCTGATGGTTAGAGCAAGAGACCTGGAAATAGACAAAGATTCTGGAGTCAGTTCTCCTTCACTCGCTGCTGTCATCGTCACCATCTCTTTGGCTTTTCCTGGCCATGCGTTAACATCTCTTAACTGTTTCCATAAATTAAAGAACTTTATGCCAGTGCAACACACAGTCAAGCTTTCCTCAAAGCCCACGTCATCAATTTCTTCCATCATTCAGTCAGCACAATTTTGGGAGGATCCCCTGGAAAAGGAAATGGCGGCCCACCCAGTATTCTTGCCTGGAGAATCCCATGGACAGAGGAGCCTCGTGGGCTACAGTCCATGGGGTCGCAAAGAGTCGAACGTGACTGCGCGACTAACACAACACAGCACAACACACGCGATGTGCAGGGCCTGAGATCATCTTGGATGGGTGTGAAATGAGCTCCATTTTCAAAGAATCCCCCGTGGTTTTTTATAAATTCGTTGTATACTTACTTTATAGTATAGATAGATGATAGATATAGACAAACGTAAGTATTTATAAAATCATCTTACTATAGGCTTTGAATAGGTGCTCAAGAAATACCGACTGTATGAATGAATGAACAAACCATCCCCGTGTGGCTCCCTGTTGGCACTTTTCCACAGCCAGCTCAGACTGCAAGGTCTCTCCTGTGTCTAGGGAGTTGTCAGGAATGTCTGGAATGCCGCAGCCTTGGCTGAGTGGACCTCCTCTCTGACACATTTCTGAGTTGTCCAGTTTCTTGGGCAGAATGACTAATGGGAGAAGATGTAGGAGCCACCTTTGGGATCTGAGAACTCTCTGGGGCTCCCTCTCTAAACTATGGTATACCTCATCCTCCCCACCATCCCAATCGTTGTCCATGTGTGTTTCCCAAATAAGAGAATGGAGCCTGAAAAGAATTTTCTCCAAATTGCATTCAACGCCCCCATATTCATGTATATGTCTGAATTTAGCTACTAGAGAAGGTATCAGATGTAGTTCTCAAGGCATTAGATTTAAAAATATGTAATTTTTCATTCTTTTTGAACTATTTAAACTGAGATTTTTAAATGAAAGAATTGCTTTGAAAACATGACGACCTTCCTAGGTTTAAATGAGACACTAGCTCTAGCTTGTCTAGGATAATAAGCAAAGCAATCTCCCAGAGACCCTCATAATCCTCCTTCCAGCTCCCTCTCTCTCTCTCAGGTGATGTTCATACAAAATGTCAGTGAGTCCAAGATGTAGTTTTTTTCTGGAACCCTCATTCTGCTCAATTGGCCCCATAGAATGATCATACTTCTTTTTGAAATAGAACTGTGCAAAGTCTTGAATTTTATTACAGAATTTAATACCAATAATTACTTAAAATTTAATGAATTTCACTACTGACTTAATTGCTTTTGAGTAGTTCCACTTAACTTATTAAAGAGAAGCAAGGACATATTCATTTAACGAGCAGCAGAAGTCTTGGCCTCACATCTGCCTACATTCTCTTTTCAATTAATCAATTATAGTCTGATGGTGTGTAATTACACATTAAGAAAGTTATTGGATATCACAGCATGTCTGTCCCGGGGGGCTCATGAATACACGAATATAACACACCTGTAATGACCTGCACTGAGTTCTGCAAATTACACTCATCTCTCTCTCTCTCTTCCTCTCTCTCCGCTAAATTAAGATGAGACCAATTACCATTAACTTTTTGAGTCACATCTAGTCAATGTGTTATGGAGAAAGTGAAAAAGACTGAAAGAAAAGTAAAAATGGAAGGAAAAGACTTTCTCTCTGAGTGTGAGTAATCTGCCTTTTGAAATGAAGCTTGCCAAGACCTGGTCCTGAGAGCCATCGCAGCGGTGGTTGGTGGTCGTCTGTCAGAACTGTGTCTACTGAATTGTACTAAATACTTGCAAAAATCAGGCCGACATTATTTGAACTCAAATAGTGTCTTGCTTCCCAGCTTCCTTCAACCTCCTGATGAGAGAAATAGGAAAACCTTTTGAAATCACATTCAGGCAAATTTGCTTGGCTTGTTTCAAATCAAACCAAAGTCTGGAACTGATCCCCAGGCAGGAGCGCTAAGCCTCCGCATAGCAACTAAGCCATGTTAAAAAAAAAAAAAAAAAAAGCAAAGAAAGAAAGAAAAAAGAACCCACTAAAAATGCAGCACAAACAAAGAGCAAATTTTACTACGTTCATGGCCTAAAGGCTCTGGTTATGTGAAGGGGTCTATTCCAGTATGTCCTTCTCATTTATGCTAAATCAGTAAAACCCAACAAGAACCTCTTAATCCAAATTATATAGTCAGAGACATTCTAAATGCCTAAACCAACCAAGTGATTTTAAGCAAATGCCCTGTTAAAATAAGCTTTTGATGTCTGCACAACTCCAACTCAAGAAGCAATCTGTTGACATTTTCGGCAAATGCTATCTTCGTCTGAGACAGAGGCAACTGTGGCTCCTTCGGAGTATTTTTCAGAGTAAAGTAGTTCTTCTCTTTCCCTCTCTCCTCCTCTATTAAAACCCCTGCTTCTGTCATCCCCTCATTGAGGTACTGACATGGTCAATTCTGTTGTGATGAATGGCTGTCCATCAGGATAGTAAGAAGGATACATTGATCCTCAGCTAGCAGATACTCATGCACATGCAAACGAATGTGGTGAGCCTCCTTGCTAGAGAAGGATTTGCTTTATTGATGTTTTTAACTCTGCAACCAATTTGGGGCATTTTGTGTGCTGTTTCCCCTGCTTACAGCCACTGGCCGTGCATGCCCCACCATCACTTGGGCAAAGCCTGCCTCTCAGTGCAACTCCTAGGGATGCCCAAGACCCCCACTGGCCCAGGACAGAGGATGTGTGTCAGTGGCAGAGGCACCCCGTGTACTTTCAGGGTGTGCCCTTTCCTGGCACTCCTGGCCTGTCGGGACAAATGTCTCTGCCGAAGGGGCTGTCTTCCTGTGTGGGCTCCATTTGTGGCATCTCATGGGCCTCCATGGGGTTGAGTTGTAAATAGTGGCCACCACATAAAACATGCCATCTGTACCCCTGTGGGTAGTAGGATGGAACACAAAAAAAGATTTATTCCAGGAATATGAACTGATGTTTACAGACATGCCAGGACTGGCTTTGAAAACACAGTGGAAAACTGTCTCAAAAGCAGTTTAAGTACCATGTAATAGAAGCCTGAAAAAAGTGCTATAGGAGCATGAAGGAAGCCTCTATGCCCAGGGAGATGCGCCAAGCTGGTTTGTCCACACCAGTCCCCTTCTCCCAGAGACGGGAGGTACCGTAAGGGAAGGCAGGGACAGGAGGCAGGGGTGCCTGTGGCTCTCATGCTTTGGGGGCCAAGAGTTCCCCCAAACCCCAATCCCTGTAATAATTCCATAAAGACTGGAAAGTAAGGAGATAAGTTTAGATTGAGCAAACTGGATTGCTAAGTTTGGATTGAGCAAATTGGATTGCCCTGAGAAATTTTCATTATTTGCTGGTCTGGGGTTCAGGGCTGTATTGGGGGGGCATCCTTTGTTGGTGGCATCATACCTATAGGCAGACACAGGAACCTTGGCTCTCGGGGTGACAACTGCACACCCCAGGATTTGCACAGCCTTCCCAATTTCACCTTTATCACCTGTTTTCATAAACCAGTGGTCCTCCTCAAATGAGTTCAGGTGCCCAGCATTTAGAATTAACGTCACTCTTGGGAACACTATGAATTATTGGCCTATTTAATCCCCATTGTGTGAAGTAGGAGTAATTTTTGCCATCTGTAATCCACTTATGAGATAAAGTCATAAACAGTTCAACAAATACATTATTAAGCTAACTCAGCAGGACCGACAGTTTCCTGTGTCCCACTCATATTCCTTTGCTGCCTGCCCGTTGACTTTGTCATCCTTGAAAGTTTACTAGACACAGAAGGCTCGGTCTGTGAGATAAGAAAGTCCTTTTCTACTGAATCTGGGTAATTTCTATTCAGGCATGCTGTTGGTTACTGCCTTGTGAATTGATTTCCCTGCTCAGCCTGTTCTGGAGACCTGGCCATTCCGTGTCTGAAGAGACTGGGGTCTCACCTGAAGGGAGTGGCGGCTCGTATTTCCCACATCTCTAGCCCTACCCAGTTACCACCTTATTTCCCCTTCCCATCCCCTTCCCTTCAGAAACGGAGAAGAGTGAAGTCTGGGGACAGGCAGGCTCTTCTCGGCCCTCACCACGGTGTGGATGTCTGTGAGGGCGCCCCCTAGTGATATGCGGTATAATAACGCCCTCCAAGTTGGCCTCGAAGTTGGATCCTGTGTCTGGACCCAGGCCTGCAAATTGTGCCAGTACTTTAGGACCTGTGAGTTTGATATCTCAGCCCGACTGTGGTGTGTGTGTGTGTGTGTGTGTGTGTGTGTGTGTGTGTGTGTGTGTGTGTGTGTGTGTGTGTGTGTGTGTGTGTGTGTGTGTGTGTGTGTGTGTGTGTGTCCTCATGTGGGCGTGCATGTGCATGCAGTTTTTACGGAAGGTTTGAGTCAGCGAGGGCTTTTATATCACAGGACTGTGAAAACCTTAAATATGACATTCCAGTTCATAAAAGTTTTCCAGCCACCTGCCCCCAGGAATTTCTCCCTGGCTACATTTCCCCCCAGGTTCCGGTCACCTGTCAGCCTGCTCAGAGTCACCTTCCCTTCCTCCCCTCTCTCTCTCACCTTTCTGCCTGTCCACACCTCAGGCTCACATTCCCCTCAACTTTTTATGCTGAGTGGACTAGCTGTCACCCAGCATCCTTTGTGTGTCCCATATTCTCTGGTCCATTTCCCTTTCGTTCTCACATCTTGTGTACTGTAACATCTTTTGTGAAGTTTCACTGGGAATAAAGCAGGTCAAAGGAAGCTGAGGCTTGTGCTTTGAAGACCAGGCAGCTGCCATTTCACAGACCCACGGGGGCCCAGCAGGGCTGAAGTGGGGGGACCCCTGCAGTGGTGGAGCTCTGGGGTCACTGCCTCTTGCTCAGTTAGCTGCCCTTCTCCTACTAGAGATTCTCCAGCCAGAGCTACGTCTTGAAGGCTTCTAATGAAGGCTGAGGAAGATGTATAGGGGAAAAACATAAATTTGCAAAATCAGTGCATTAACATTTCTCCTCAGTGGTCTGGGAGAAGACAAAAGTGATTTGATTGCAGTAGCAGCTCCAGCTGGTCCAGCTTACAGGCAAACATTGTGTCCTGGGAAGCTGAATTTGAGAACCACCACCCCCAGTCTCTGAGAACATCCCAGGAAGTGTGAAGCTTCAGCCTCCTGCTGAGGCTCCCACACCGCCTCTGGCTCCAGGAAGCAATCCCAAATGTTTCCTTAGCCCATAGGCCCTGGTGTGAGGTTCAGAAAGTATGCTTTCCTTGATGGTGGGCTCACCCTCCCACCCCAAGTTGACTATCAAAATGTCCACCCACCAGCAGCCTGGATTCCATTTGGGCCCCTGGCAGGATTGCAGAATCTCAGGCTCCACCCAGTCATCCTGAATCAGAACCTGTATTTTAACAAGATCCTGGGGGAATCATGTGTACCGTAAAGTTTTTTGAGAAGCTCTGGGTTAGGATTTTTATCCTATAAATTTGGGTCTGCTTCAGTGGGCCCCTTATCCTCACAGGACATGTGCCCACAGCTTATTCAAAAATTCAGACTCCACACTCCTTCCCCTGCATTCACAGCCATTGAAGAACTTACAACAGATAGAATTTTGTCCCCTCAGCTGAGAGAGTATCTTGCTGGGAATCTTTAGAAGGAGCAGGTTGGGGGACTGGTAGGTGGGAGGAGGGACAGACGCAGCCTCGAATGACGAATGACCGCAGCTCCACGGGAAATTCAGCCCACTGCTTCAGTGCTTTTGCATATCTGAAGTCTGAGTCTTAGAGCTCCAATTTAGGAAGAGCAGGTGAGGACTCTGATGGGAGACTGAATTCCAAACTGAATTCTGGCACCTGGAATTTGGGCTTCATTGTTTAATCTCTGGAGGGAAAAGGAAGGGTTCGTGTGTGGCTTCTCATCCTAGGGGAGATGGCTCAGCAGGGTGGGATGGGATGTGGGTCGCAGGCTGGGTGGGGTGGAGGGTGGGGGGGGCAGGGTCAGCACCAGGATTTACCCCCTTGTTTTCTGCCTGGAGGACCAGGAGAGGCTGGGCTTGGCTGGCCTCCCTCTGCCAGACAGAGCAACATGTGCAGTGGGAAAGACAGCCGGGGCAGTCCCAGTCCTTGCCACGTGACTTCAAAGTAGCTGCCCACAGTGGCTCTGAACTTGGGGCTTAGCACCATCCCCATTCCTCCCTGCCCTCCCCACTCTCTGCCTGGAACAGGTGAGGGAGCTTAGCACACGACAGACTGGGAGGCCTTGGGTTTCTCATTGTCTGGGGACAGAGGCTGTTGTCCACACCAAGAAAGGGAACTGGGAAGAAGGTGTGTGTGACAAGAGATTAGGACCAGTGAGCATTTGACCTTAAGTCCAGTCCCGGGGATGTGCTCTGGGTGATGTTATTCATACGGCTACTGTACATTTTCCAGGGCACTTGGTTTCCAATGTTCTGCCTGTTGTCACTATAAATCATCAAGATGACTTGGGGCCTCAGCTATACATCCCAGTCTGCCTTACACACCATGGCAGATCAAATACAGGTCAGATCATGTTTCCTGAATTTTTTTTTTCAGGCAATTGGTGACAATTTATTGCACAATAAGAAGTAGACAGTTAAAGGATCATGTCTATGGCCACCTGGAATTTCTGGGACAGGCCTGATGTAAAATATTCTGGCCTGTTATCTTGAAACTCCCAAGGAACACTGGTGCACCTCCAGCTAGGCCTTCTTGTTCTACTGCTGATGTCAAATACAGGCATTGTTGCAGAAAACAATTAAGTTAATGAATATAGTTTTTTTTTCATTGAAGAGTTTTTCTTCTAATTTTCCTTAAGCATTTAGTACTTGGTAAGTGCTGTAGCAAGCATATGCTAGCACTTGACAAACTGAAGATGTGAGAGAAACACCTTAGTACTGAAGAGCTCAGGAAGAGCTGCTCCTGTGTGGTTCAGGAGCCTTTTGTGTACAGGTGAGCAGTGCATGGCTTGAGGTTGGCTTTTGTTGATGATGCACACGTACTACAGTCAGTACAGTCACATTTTCTGGATATAACATTGTTTTCAGTTCAACTGATAGAGTTAACCGTATCAGCATTTTATGCTATCCTCTGACCAATATGAGAGACTCTTTGTCAGTCAGCATCCTTACAGCAACTGGAGCTTTGGACCTCTTTACAGGGCCAGCTGGAGAGAGGTGGATTGGTTTGTAGCCGTGAATATGCTGTGATTTGAGGGACTACTCAAGGGGAAGGTATGGCCACCCACTCACCTGAAATTCTACCGTCAGAGGTTATTTTCCTTGGGTTTTGAGGCTATCCAAGGTTAAAGCCTTGGTTTGACATGTTGGGTTTATTTGTCAGGGATCAAGGCCCTGAAAGAAGGATAGATAACCAAGGGGAAGACAGACTGATGAAGAAGGTGGGACAAACATCTTATACCTCACACGTCATAGTTCTTTTGGGAACGGGCTTGTCTCTTCTTCAGCCGCCCAGGGGAACAGAGTGCTGTCAGTGACTTGGTTGGAATTGTGCTGTGGCTTCCCTCCACCTCAGTTGTGTCTAAATGGTGATTCCTGCACTGAGGCATGATAAATGGGAAAATGAGAAGGCTGTTTAGGTGCTAATTTATATGGAGGTGTAAAGTCCCAGTCTTTTTTGGGGAAGGATGATCTTTTCTTTCAGAGCTTATGTCTTTCAGTTGTGTGGCATTAAAATGTCTTTTTTCTTTTCTTTTAAAAAATGAGATTACAGTGATAATAAATAGTGGTGGCTCAGCGGTAAAGAATCTGCCTGCATTGCAGGAGATTCAGGAGACGTGGGTTTGATCCCTGGGTCAGGAAGATCCCCTGGAGGAGGAAATGGCAACCCACTGTAGTATTCTTGCCTGGAGAATCCCATGGACAGAGGAGCCTCATGGGCTAGAGTCCGTGGGGTTGCAAAGGGACACAAGTGAGCACACACCCACAAAATTCTTTAGGCAAAATTAATTTAAGGGACTGACATAAGGTGGCAAACTTAAAAGCTGTTTTTGAGTTTTTACTGGGTATGGAATCCAAAATCAGGGAAATACTTAGTGCCCAGTGACTTCGCTATGACATGGTCATCTTTTTTAAAATGAAAGCTTTATGTTTGCAGGTGTTCTCCATCAGATACTGTATGCAAAGTCTTTAGGAGATGAGTTAAGAAACAGACACTGCCCTCAAGAAGCTGAGTCTATGACAGACATGATAAAAACTCAAGTAACATCAGATTTATAGTGACCTGAGCTTTGAGCAAGGAAAAGTGCCAAAGAGGGGTCCCAAGGCAGGACAGATCACATCAGATCCGGGGAAGGGAGTCAAGTGAGTCTATTATTTGGTGTACAAAAGCTCCTTAAGAAACAAGGGGCATTCATCACTTTTGATCTGTTCTTTACACTCCTAAGTGTAAAGAAAACCTAAGGAGTATCATCCTTGCCCCACAGCTATTCACACCCTAATCTGCTGCTTTCAGTGTTTCATAAAAAGTGAGGCTACACTGTGCCTTGGAGAAGGCAATGGCAACCCACTCCAGTACTCTTGCCTGGAAAATCCCATGGACGGAGGAGCCTGGTAGGCTACAGTCCATGGGGTCGCTAAGAGTCGGACACGACTGAAGCGACTTAGCAGCAGCAGCAACACTGTGCCTTAGACCTATGATCTCAAGTCAAAAAACCTGTGGGTTTCTTATTACATGCCCAATCAGTTAAAAAAAAATTAGATGCCCTAATATTTTCTTCCATCCCTTCACTGGATTGTTCTTGCACCCTCTAGGGTACCCCTCTCTGCCTCAGAGGTCGACACGCTAGAGAGGAGCACATAGGCTGCTGAAGGAGACTGGGTTTTGTAGGAATAGCTCCTCTAAACAAGCAAAGCCCCAGGATGTATACTGGTAGGCTACATGTCCTATTTCTGAGCAAATCTCAAGAATACATTGATGTTTGTGTATGATAGAAATTACAGAACAACCGTGGGGCACAATGCTGAGATCTTGGTTGTAATTCAGCTTGTAATGCAGAATTTGTGTGTAATGCATAGGTAGTTGACACATTGCCCAGGTCCTCTCTGCTGGATCCCGAGGAGTTTTCAGGCTGGGGTGGTAGATAGTGTTAGCAGCCCTGGTCAGCGGAGTGACCTTGCCCACTGGCTCCGTTAGGCATTAGGAATCCCATGTAGAAGGAGGAGGACAGAGTTTCTGGGAGGACTAGTGGGGAAACCCTGCACCCCCCAGATCACCACTGTCCCTGGGGAGGACTAAACTGTGAGGAAAACACTAAGTTAGGGCTGGGCAGTGGGGTCATGATCTTAGATGCTGCCCCCAGGCTTTCTCAGGGCTCCATCCTCTGGTGCTCTTTGACCCCTTCCTGATCTTGGGATCCAGTTCTAGGAGGATTCCCCCACCTTAAACACTCATCTCCAATTTCCATAAGCAAAGTTGGGTCCCATAGAGGGATCAATTCATAGGAATTCATTTAAAGAGCCTGCTTTTTTTTATGATTTAAAAAAGTATTTATTTGGCTGTATCGGGTCTTAGTTGCAGCACACGAGATCTTTGATCTTTGTTGCGGCATAGGTAATCTTTTTTAGTTGTGGCATGCAAGATCTTCAGTTGTGACATGTGGAATCTATTAGTTCTAATCGAATAGTTCTAATAGATCTAATAGTTCCCTGACCAGGAATTGAACCCGGGCCCGCTGCATTGGGAGTGCAGAGTCTTAGCACTGAACCACCAGGGAAGTCCCAAAGAGCCTTCTTCTTAGTCATATCTCCTTTCGCAGTTGGAGATGGGAGGGGAATGAGATGGGTGTTCCCCTCCAGTGGCGCTCACTGGGTCCAGAGCTGCCTGGGGTGCCCCTGAGCAAGGAACTGGGCCAGGACTGCGGAGCTGGCCCATCTTTCTTTCTCAGGGAGAAGGAGCCATAATTGCTCTCCCGACTGTCTCCTGTCTAGAATCCTCGCCAGGGTGTATCAGAGGTGACTGGCCCACAGAGGCAGCAGGGAGTGAGGAAGGCTGGTCTGGGAAGAAGGCATCCGGCACATCTGAGCAGCCAAAGGATCCATGAGTGAACCTGTGGCCTTTGCTCAGGAGGCCGGGCCTGATGCCACGGGGTTGCCATGAAGCCCTGAGGGAGGCCCCACCTGCTGCAGGCCAGCTGAGTCAGAACCCCTGAGAGTGGGGACCGAGCAAAGCTTCCCCAGTAATTCTAAGGTGTAGTGAAACACTAGGGGCATCTGAAGGCGCTTAAGTCGTGTTCCAAGCAATATCTTCTGGCTGGTCCTGAAAATACCTGAGACAACATTTCTCTCTCCCTCCCTCTCTCCCTGGCTACCTCCTTTCCTTCCCTCCCCCTTTCCTTCCTCCCTCTCTTCTCTCTCTCTCTCTCTCACACACACACCCCTTGGACAGGAAAAAAGGAGAGAGAAGGAATAATAAAGGCTATTGAACACTTGTCTTGAGAAAAATTGAACATTTGCTCAAAATGCATCATTACCATAGTTACCATTTGCTGGGTGTGAATATAATACCTGAAAAACAAAATTCTTCCAGCACGCGGGAGGGAGCCGGCCGTCTGCCTGGCTGGAGCAGGTGTGGCTGCTGATCGGTCCCCAGACACAGGAGTCTTCTGCCTCCCAACCTGCCCAGCCTGTCCTGTCAGGCTCCATCTTTTCCTTCCTAAGGTCAAATGATCTACCCCTGGTTACTGCTTGGTTCCCTCTTCCCTGAAGACTTCAGAGGCGAGGGCCTGTGATAATAACTGAGAACCCACGTGAGGCCTTTGTGGGACTGTCTGAGCCTGGGGTGTTTATTATCCTTCTGAATGGCGTTCTCCCTCCGGGAGGGGGCCCTGGTGGAGCCAAAGAACAGTAATCTTCGGAAAAGAAAGACAAGGGCCAGCACCAGCAACAGAAACTTCCTGCAGATGTGGAATTTGAAGGAATCCAGAGAAAGCGAGCCTATTTTTAGCAGGAGTGAGAGTGCAAAGCGTGATCGTCTCCACAGGCTGCTGTCACTAACATTTGTCTATAAGCAACATTTTCATATTTAAACATGACAGCCCTGTGAATTGAAAAGAACCAACACTTTATCTGCTTGCTAAGTAAAAGCTATTGCCTTGCCTCAGCCTGGTGGAAGGACCTGCTCCACGCGGTCCGCCCTGCTGGGCATTGGGTTCACCTGTGTTGCCATGGATATTCACATCAGCCACTGATGGCAGGCTACTCAACAGCAGTGATGAGGGGTGCTGTTTCTTCCGGGTGAGAAAGCTACGTCGTGTTACCTCTGTAGGGAAAAACGCCCAGTGCACTTTGCTCAATTAAGCATGCATGTGTGGAAATACAACTCTCAAATGAGCAGGAATAAAAATATATTAAATTTGTAGAAGTTAAGTAATACCATTGGGAACACCAGTGAACTTGAGGTGAACCCAAAAATGTCAAAAAAGAGAATCTCAGAAACATGAGCTCTGCGGCAGTTTAGTGGACCCTAAATGAGACACATGCATTACATCCTTTGTGCTTCGTGTGAATATCTTGCCCAGGTCAGTATCAGGAAGCCTGGCACACAAATTCTTTTGAAACTTAGGCAACAAGGACTTTAATAAGTCCCATTGGAAAATAGTTCACCGTTAACGTGGTAAGTTTAAAGCAGGGAGGGAGACAGTCTGAGAATGAGGCCCCTGAAGATGGCTTTCTCCATGACCCCACTGCCCATTCGGACTTGTTCCTGTCTCTGCTGATGTTGGTGTTAGTTACAGGCATTCCTGCTGCAACGGCAGCTCAAAACTTAAGTAAGAAGAGAAAGAGGGAGAAAATCACAGGGCAGCTCTGAGAGCCTCAAGTCGGCCTGCATGAAGCTGCTTTTATTATCCCCAACCTGGGTTGACATTGGGCTTCCCTGATGGCTCAGTGGTAAAGAATCTGCCTCCCAATGCTGGAGATGCGGGTTTGACCCCTGGGTTGGGAAGATCCCCTGGAGGAGGAGATGGCAACCCACTATAGTATTCTTGCCTGGAGAATTCCATGGACAGAGGAGCCTGGTGGGTTACAGTCCATGGGGTTACAAAGAGTCGAACACAACTGAGTGACTAAACAGCAGCATTGGGTTGACATTGCTATACATGCAGAGAACTTTGACCTTTTCTAGATGATGAGCAAAGCAAAGTAGGGGAAGTTGAAGGGTTTGCTCAGCCTCATTGTGGGCTTGGGGCAGTGATTTCAAAATGTGCTCCCCAGGCCAGCTGCACCACTATCACCTGGAAGCTGGTTAGAAATGCAGATTTTTAGACCCCCTCCCAGACCAGAATCACAAACTCTGGGGTTGTAGCCCTGGAATGTGTGGGGTTACAATTTTTTAATATTGTAGAATATAATGTAACATAACGTTTGCCATTTTAACCATGTAATTCAGTGGCGTTCTCAATGTTGTACAACTGTCACCACTATATATTTCCAAAACTTTTTCATTACCCCAAACAGAAACTCTTTAATCATTAGGCAATAACTCCCTTCTTCCCTCTTCCCCCAGCCCCTGAGAACCTCTAATCTACTTTCTGTCTGTATGAGTTGCCTAAAATATAGATATTTCATACAAGTGGAATTATATAATATGTGGCCTTTTGTGTCTGGCTTCTTTCACTTAACCATGTTTTCAAGGTTCATCCATGGTGTACCATGTATTAGCACTTTGTTCGTCTTTATGGTTGAATAATATTTCATCGTATGCATGTGCCATGTTTTGTTTATTCATTCATCTGTTGATGGAAACTTGGATTGTTTCCATCCCTTGGTTCCTGTGAAAAATTCTTCAATGAACACTGGCCTATCGATATCTGGAATCTGTGTTTTAACAAAACCACCAGGTGATTCTGGTGTGTATCTAAGTTGGAGAAGCTCTGGCTCAGAGCCCTAGAGCTGTCTTTATGCAGAAACTGGGAACACTCAGTGCAGTGTGCCCTAGTGCAGCTTTATCCATTCCAGCCAGGGGTCAGATCTGTGGCCACTTACATTTCATTTCTCCACACAGAGATCAATATTTTGAATTTCTTAAGGGTCTTTCTAAGACTGATCCCAGAATAAAAATACCCATCCAGATTAGGGATTCTCTTTGACTTAACTTCAAGGATGATGCCTCACAATATTTCAGAGGGATGGCAGAAAAACGTGTATTAAAAATGCCTGTCCATCCATTTGTTGTTGACTGGAATTTCACTCACATGTTTTATGTTACTCTTGATGACCTCGGTATTAACTATAATGATGACACAGTCTGCTATCTTTTTTCTGAGAACTGTAGAGGTGGTAAGTAGAAAGAAAAGAAAGTGAGAAGGAAAAGTGTATTTGCTATAAGTTCACAGATACTTGGGTAATGTTCAATGACTATTGTCTGTAAAAAAATTTTATTTATTTATTTTTGACTGCACTAGGTCTTCATTGCTGGGCACAGGCTTCCTTTAGTTGCAGTATGTGGGGGCTTCTCATTGCAGTGGCTTCTCTCGTTGCAGAGCACAGACTGTAGGTGCACAGGCTTCAGTAGATGTGGCAAACAGGCCTAGTTGTCTAGTGGCATGTGGGATCTTCCCAGACCAGGGGTTGATCCCGTGTCCTCTGCATTGGTAGGCAGATTCTTAATCACTGGCCCACCAAGGAAGCCCTCAATGACTATTGTCTTAATTTGCAGACTCCGATACCTTATTCTCAACTAATTATTCTTTCTTATTCTTATTCTTATCATATTCAGAGAGGTTAAATAATGTGTTTGTGTTTGCACAGCTAGAAAATGACAAAGCCAGCAATTAGAATCTAGGTCTCAGTCTAAAGTTGCTGAATAAATCAATTTATACTGGCTGTGGGAGGTTTAAAATATTATCCCTTTGGGGATATTTGGGTTTTTACTCCTGGAATTTGTAACATTTTAACCTAAAGAAATAAGTCTTTAAAGGTAGAATGTCATATCTGAGGAAGAGGAAAGGAAGACCTTTCCAACAACCACAAAACCACACCATGAAGACTCCTGCAAGCTAAGTGCTAGCAGTCCCTGGAGGGCAGGCTCAGGAGAGTGTTTTGTCACATATTGAGAATGGAATGGAGGTGAGATGGAGGCAGCCTAGATTGGGCCAGTCTGGAAGTCATGATGCCTTAAGAACAATGAAAGTGACTGAGGATGCTCCTGTTAGACAAAAAAGCCGAAGAAACACATATAACCCCATTGCCAGGTAGATTCAGGGCAGCTGTGTGGAAGAGGATGTAGCCATGCTGAGTGGCTCTACGGTAGAGGGCCAGGCCTATGGGTAGGGGTTGCAGGAGGACAGATCTCTTCTCATTATCAGAAAGAGTTTCCTAACAAAAGTAGGGTGGACACCCTTGTGAAGTAGTGAGTTCCCCATTGGCAGAAGCATCACAGTTGAGTCAGATGAACAGCCAAGCATATAGTGGCAGGGCTGCCTGCACTGACTGGAAGGTGAGATGTAAATGACTCCCTGGTGCCTGCTCATCTCCAAGGCATTATGACTTTGGACTTCTGAAAATTGCTGAATTGTTATATGTGGAATGCAAAACCAATGTCAAAAGGGAGTTTGGAAATAATCTATCATTTTCACTGTTTAACTTGTATCCTTCCTTAAAAAAAATCTCTCAGCATCACTGATGGAAATTTTTGAAATATTTAGAGGTAATTATTCTGCAGGGATTTTGTCTCCTGTTTATAAATTCAGTGGGCGCATCAATTTGAGTACCCTCCGATAACTGTTTACTGCTCTGACTTGTTGGAATTTCCCTTTTTAGACTAGTAATTGGAACACTCACAATGGAGCCGCTCCATGGGCAAGGGTCTTGGGAACTAACAAAGCAGGGAAGACCCAGCTGGAGTCTGAGGCAAACACAGGGACTGTTTGTGTTACCATTCTTCCTATTGCATTTGGCTCACATTAGTTAGGTCTGAGGACTGGGTGGTTGGCACGACCATGGTCTTCAGACATCTAAAGGATATAAACACCGAGGAAGGAAGGAATTTAGCTCGAGACAAGGGGTTTCATTAGGGTAAGAGTGAGGGAATGAAATTAAGCAAAGAAAAATTTAGACTGAATATTAGTGGGCTACTTCCAAGCAATAGACTAGTAAAGCTTTTAGATATTTTCTAGGGAATATGATCCTGTGTTTTCCAAGTCACTTGAAAATCAGAGGGACAAAGGCTGAGATAATCTTGAGGAAACCACAGTCTCTGGGGATCAGGCAAACAGAGAATGCTTAGCTTTTTCTGCTTCCTAGTCTGTCTCATAAATGTAAAAAGCTCACTGGACAATTTCCTACTGAATGACTTCTGTCCACCTATAGCAAGTACTTGCTGTTCTTAAATCCAGGAATTATTCAAATGTTGGTGTGTTCCCAAGGGTAAAATCTGAATGTGAGAATCAGTGGAGCGTTCTAGAGAATCTAGGGTGGAGCAGGCACCTGACTGCTCCACCTGCTTGTTAGTCGTGTCTCTGAAGGGCAGGAAGAGGAGGCGAAAGTCATGTGTTCCTGTATTGGTGGAAAGGACCTTGAAACTCTGGGTCAAAAGGAGATGCCTGCTGCAGGGAGATTTGAACACAGTGGCTTGAGAAAGATGGAGGCCTCAGCCACTGCAGAAGCCCCCAAGAGCATTTCCCCTACACACTAGGAATCTACTTGTTCTTCCTGAAGTCTAGTACAGACAAGCCTTCCAGGATGCACTCAGCTCCTGGGGACCACCAGTCACTGTCTGGGACTCACAGCCTTCCCAGACTAGCCATCGTGGGCACCATGCATTGCCTGGAGGGTGTGGGACTGGGCTTCCTTCTGAGACTAATTAGAGATGTTTGCATTGAGGTATTTTGCATAAGCCATTCAATGGCACTGACAGGTAAAACAGAGAAAGATATGTTGACATTTGGTGGAGATCTTTATGTTTAACCTCTTGAGGTGTCAGTACCTCCAGCTTCCTCTGTGGTAACAGAGGTGGGCAGTCCAAATAGAGGTGCTCCTTTTCTATTACAAAGGTAGGTCCCAGGTAATTTTCCATTTTGAATCCTACATCTCTTTTTATGAAATAAAATGGGATTTTACTCTTTAAAACAGGCCATCACTGGTCTGCATGGTCAGCTTTATCTTAAAAGGGAATAAAATTCATAAATTGAAACTAAATTGGAGACCATTCTGTGGCACACTCTGCGAGGGTTGAGAGGACACATGGGTCTGCTGATGACCTCGACTTTGGAGACCGTGGAGTTGTGGACCCTCACTGCACGGGTTCCCCCTGCCCTTGGATTTAGACAGCCCTTGATCATTCTGCCTGGACTCAAGTCCTGGATTCCACTGATTGTCCAGCCTCAGGGTGTCCACTGTTGCATTCAGGCTTTTGGGAAGCCCTTGTCTCTGTCACCAGGATGTTCTGCGTTGGAGCTGGGAGAGGACAGACAGGCAGCCAAAATTAGAGTCAAAAACCCCCAGCAGCAGAGAGAAGGGCCCCGAGGAGCTGGTGACAGAGCTGATGAGACAAGAGGCAGGAAGGCCACGGAGTCCCCTGGAGGACCATGTCTGCCGGCCACCAAGGGAAAGCCCTCTCAGCATGAGGGCACTGCCCAAAGCAGGGTTAGCCCTGTTAGCCCTTAATGAGGTTTTATGTGTGCTCCGGGTTTTGGAGTTTTCTGCTGGCGTCTCATCACAGTGTGAGGTAGGAGCCAAGGAAACCCTCACGTACCTTCACATCCATTTCCCAACCCTGGTTCTGCAGAGGACAGGATGCCTCCCACCCCTTGACGTCTCAAGGGGCATTATAAAACTCTCCAAATAAGACAAATTTGGATTCTTGCTAATTAAAAAAGTCAGCGTAATAATGAGTCTGTTGGAAAATGAGGAAGCTGTATTGTAAAAGGCGGGTAATTATGGTACAGGCTTGGGTTGAACCGAGGGTTAGTGTCGCATTACTGGTACTGAACATCAAAGATGTCAAGCTAGGAGCACAGTCGTCTCTCACAGCGTGACTCTCGTTTACTGTGTGTCAAGCTGCAGGAAGTCCAGCTGATGTAAATAGATTAATATTTAAAAAGTAATACAGAAGAATGAGGTTCCAAACATGTAATGTTTAATTATTAAAAGCCTATAATGGAATTCTAATCTGAACTCATGTCTCACTGGTGCTCAGCAAAAAAACTCAATTAAGCCAGCAAGTCTGCTCACCCTTCGGCTCATTTTGACTACCTCAGGCCCAAGCCTGTGTTCTCTGAAAGTGTCTAGAAACAGGTATGGGCGGCTTAGGGCATGTTAGGCTTTCCCATTAGACAATTGTTGCAACCTTTCATTTAAGTCAAATTTTTGGGCAAAATGACTATCCATTGTTAACAGGACTTAGAGAAGAATTTGAGGTACTTCCAACTAATAGGACTTGGAAGAGTAGGTGATCTGTTTGGAATCACAGTATGAGGCCCTCCGTGCTCCTGCTGGGTTTATCAGGCCATGAAGTGTGTGTTACAGGATGCAGGTGTCTGATTAGAAACACGAACTTAGCCCAGGGACAGCTAACCACCCATTCTCCTTTGGAGACCGCAGTTCTCCTGGCCCTTTGGGACACACATGTCACACTCTTGATGAGGGTGAACATGCCCAGACACCTGTGGTGGAGAATGGCCAAAGGGAGAGATAACATGATCAGTGTGGCTTGAAGTAGAATAAACCTCATGGGCAAGTCGAATTCCATTCAAAGTCAGTGTGCCAGGAAGACTGGTTGGGGTAGTAGTTCTTGATTTTATATTTTTATTCAGCAGGACAGATAAGGATGGTTCTTATGTGACCATGTGTCTGAATATGAAAATACCAACAGGCCGTTTGTTTTTCTTGTTATTGTACTCTGTGAGTTTACTTCTCGCTTGTGGCACCTTGGTTCTCATGAGATGCTCATGCATTCATCTATAACGAGAAAATGCAGTCGTGTGACCTAAAATGCTCTTGGGTGGAGCTTCAGAGTGTGGAAGGTCATACGAGAGGTAATGGCATTCATGACATCCTGTGGGCTGGCAGGCGGTATGAAGTAACCAGAACTGAGAGGACAGAAATTGAGTTTGTAGTGACTGCAGAAGCTGAAACCACAGGGTGAAATGTAATAGGGTCCAGGCCTCAGTGAGCACAGGAAGCTGATGAGAGGGGAGCGGGGAGCTGTAGGGCTGAGAAAAGTGCTGTAAGGAGATGAAAAATCTTGATTGCCAGCAGGACAGAGCCTACGAACATCCAGAAGGGCAAAGGCATGGGAATCACCATCACCTTCTTTGACAGTTCAGGTAACAATGGACATTCGCATATAGGAAGCCTTATCCTGTGCAAGAGCGCGCTGGGGTGTAAGAACCCAGGCCCAGTACCACAGAGGAAAGCTTTAATCAAAGGGAAAATCCTAAGGCCCAGGTTTCCTGGCTCTTACATGCACCCAAATCATGACAGTAGCCTTTTCCAAAGTGATTTTCTTCAGGATCCTACTAGGAAAAAAAAAAAGTTCTATTTTTGGAAAATTGAGGAAACTCTGGATTAGTGAAGTTAAACGTTTCTTTTCTGCAGAACTTCTCAGAGGCTTAAATATGGCAATGTGCCTTGTTGAATCTCCCAGAGGAATATAGAGTGTGCAACTTTTCCCAAACTTATTTGACCATGGAATCCGTTTTTAGGGGCAGAGCATTGATGGGCCTGGTATTTCTCAGGACACCCTGTAGGCAATAGAGTTGGGGGTAGGACTGGTCAGTGAGTGGTGCAAGGGGGAGGATGCTGCAGTGGATTTAGGAACAGGCAAGGACCCGACGTGGCAGTCACATTTCCTTTCTGTGCTGACCCTCAGAAATAGCGCTGGTGTAGAGAGGCCTGTGTCAGAGGCTATCCTGGGGTCACTTCCTGCTTTCCTGGGCCAAGGCTGCCCTGTGCACCTCACACCCATAGCAGAGGGTACCTGGTGGGATGAGGCCACAAGGAGCTCCTTAACCACAGGAGGAAGTAGTGTGGGACCAGAAAGGACTTTGAAGTCACTGCCTCTTCCCAGAAAGGACTTTGAAGTCACTGCCCCTTCCCAGATGTTCTTCGTCTTTTAATAGAGAGTAATACTGACAAGGGCTGTGAAAAAGTGAAAGTGAAAAGGGCTGTGGTCAGGATTAAATCAGAGAAAGTATATACAACTGGGTTAGATTCTTGGTCTCCCTAAAGTTGGAGGCTTGCTGTGTAGAAGATCAAGGAAACAAGACAGAAATAGCCATTGCTGCCCATGCTCATGGAGCCCTGGGCAGTTGTTCTGGAAGCAAAGATGACCCCACAGGCCTGAGAACTTGGTGACTGGACTGTTTTTGCCCCCAAGGAGCTGGCACCATTGCTTCCTGCGCTAGCACACATCCTTGGAGGACTTGCAACTCCTGCCACTCCCAGTTTTCTCAGCTCCAGTCTGCCTCATGACCTGCACTGCCTTGGGGCTTCTCCTTACTGCCTGTCCTCCATGGTGCTCTGGCTTTCAGCCATGTGTTTCTGCTCACAGCCATTGTTCCCACCACTACTTAGTCTCTTGGGGTTACCTTGATTCCAAAACCTCAGAGAAGAAGATCCGATTAGCTTGTTGGATTACCCTGTTCTCATTAGGCAGAGCCCTACCCCAGGTCTTGAGGTATCCTTAGGTCCAGTTTGCTAAGACCAGGAAATCAGCCGGGCAGTGGCCACAGCAGGCATTCAGCATCTAATGGGTTCTGTTCTGATGCAAAGGTAGTTTCTACAAGTTCTTTTTCTCCTCCTCTCTCTCCCCTTTCCTGTTCCTCCCCACTTCTGTGCATGCACAAGGTATCCAGTGCGAGCGCCAGAAGAGAGGCTCCATCTAGGGTGTTTTGATTACCCTCCTGTACACCTTTTTTTTGTATCTTACTGAATCTGAGGTCCCTTACACAGGCGATTTGGATTAGACAGCGCATCATACTCTTCTTTTTTCACTCAGGAGCCAATAGTCCAATTGTACAGTGCGTCAAATGGTAGGATCCTTTCCCATTTCATTTCCTTTCTTCAGACTCTATCAAAGAATGATGCAGTTATTTACCCATGGGTTATGAGGTGGGGACTTTTACCCAAATACTGATAATGGATATATAGTTATTGCTAGTTTTAATTTGGGCTTCCCTGGTGGCTCAGTCGGTAAAGAATCCACCTGCAATGCAGGAGACCTGGGTTCAATCCCTGGGTTGGGAAGATCACCTGGAGAAGAGCATGGCAACCCACTCCAGTACTCTTGCTTGGAGAATCCACATGGACAGAGGAGCCTGGCAGACTGCAGTCCATGGGGTCACAAAGAGTCGGACATGACTGAGTGACTAAGCACAGCACAGTGCAGTCTTAATTTACCTATATCTAAAATAAGGTATGTTACCTGACTGCTGATATCTTGCAGACTTCTGGTGAGTCATACTATGATAGTGTCCATTATACCACTTGAATTTTGAAAGAAGTTATAGAGATAACAAATGTGTTTAAACCTATATGAATACATATCTTTGTCCCAGGTTGTCTTGCTCTCTACTGTTTAGCACTTCAGACATTCAACCTGGTTGGGGAGATTGGGTTGAGCTAACCCAGGATTTGCTTATGAGGATGGAATTGTAAGAGGGACACTCAGTGGCAAATCTAGCATTAGTGGAGTGCTGGCTTTCAACTAAGTGGTTAGCCTAGCATAATAGCTGCATTCACGGAACAAAGATGGAAGAAAACTAGGCAAGCCGAAGGTCCACAGACATCCAGGAAGCTTTTCAGAGACAAAGGAACCAACCTGGGGATCTGAACAAAAGCAGTCCCACACATCCTTCCCAGACACCTAAGAAAGTGTCGCTAAGTGGGTGCTCTCACACCAGCTTTGATTAACTAAAAAAACAAGACAACAGGCAGCCTAAATTATTTCTTTTCCCCAAGTTTGTGAGTTCAGCTCTCTGAGCCTTTTGAATTTGTAGCATTGTGCACCACGTACCATTAATGTCACATTTGTGTGTAACTGAGCATAAGGGATTCCATCGGTGACTCTGGCCCAGGTGACCGTTGCTGGCCTGAAGCTGAGCCTAGGGCTAAAACATCCATGAGCTTCAGACCACAACCTGGCTGGCAAGCCTCCTCATTATTGCAATTATGTTACTGTCAAACACTCCACAGCCGTTGCAAACACACTGGAGAAAATTTGGGGTCAAGTGTATTGTTGATTTGGGTTTCTGGGTTTTATTTTTGTGGTGTGCTTTTGACTTTGAAGTGCACATCATAGGAAGGTTCACAGTAGTGAGTTTTCTCTTTGTTTTTAATAACTGAGATTTAATAAGAGAATAATGAGTAAATAAGAGTATAGGTAGACCAGCGAGCTCTGTTTTAAACCTGTAAAACTGGGCCCAGTGAAAGCAGCACATGTGACACAGGAAGAGATGGGATAGTGAAAAAGGGGCCAGTCCCTTTCAAGAGTAAATAAAGTCATGAGCAGGAACAAACGATGGCTTCTGACATCTCTCTACTGATGCAGAGAGTGGAAGAAACAAGTTACCCTGGATTGTGGGCACAAAAAGATGAAAACAATCTCAGTGATTACCACTGAGACTTGAGTGTGGGGGATGGGTTATGCCTAGATGAGAGCTGACATGTAGAACTAAAACATAAAACACCATATCCCACCAACATAGCTAATAGGTGGGTAAAATTCAGGAAAATGTATCTTTGTATGGCAATACATGCATTTGAGGTGAAATTCAAAGTGGGAATTTTAAGAAAATAAAAGGAAACATCCAAAGAATTATTTTGAGGGTACTGAGTACAAAATCTGAAGTAGAGATTAAAAACAGATTCATTAGCAACAAAGCAAGATAAGGGCAATTTACCTACATATTTGCTATGAATATCAGTCTCTTAGAAACAGCGTTTGATCCTTCTTCCCATGCCTTGTGGATATTCTGAGAAGGCAGAGGAGCTGTGAGAGGAATCCTACTTTGACCACCGTGGTGCTTAATACAGAGGAAAGCCGCTTGGCAGGGGATGGAGAGAAGTGGCCCAACCGTCTTGGAATGTGCACGGATGGGATCAACTATGTTCCCTAGAATTTGGAAAAGCAGACATTTTTAATCTAAGGAAAGTTTGCTTCTTTCTCCAAATCAGAAGCTCAGTGTAGTTTGTGTGGGTGAGGAGGGAAAATGGAGGGTGGGAAATTCTGAAAATGGATATTGTGTCAGGAAGGCTAGGGTGCATGAAGGAATAAATGTTTGGGGGAACTGCCCAAGGTAATAAAAGGAACTTTTAGGGCTCTGCCCACAGAATAAGCAAGAAGTAGAATTGGAGATATCTGTGTTCGGAGCAAATGGTGAAATGTTTAAAAAAAGAGGGTGAGAAGGCAAGGCTGGATACTTTTTACTTGTTCTTTTTTCCATTGTTTCCAGAAAGACAATGCACTTTATATTGGAAAGGGTAAAACAGATCCCATAAAGAGGACTATGAATCCCACATTGAGGGCAAAGAGGGCACCTGCTACACTCACCAAATTCAGTTCTCCCTGCCACGTGGGGGAAATGTGTAGATTATTTCATATCAACTTTTGGATAATCTCTCTTCTATCATGATGAATAGGAAAGGTTTCAAAAAGACATAAATGAACTAAAATTTCAAAACTGGGAAAGGGTTTCTGATTTCTGAAAGTCTAGACCAGTTGGCTTCATGGCTTACCCTCAAAAGTCTTTGAATATATCATTAAACAAGTGGTTGATGAGCACTTAAGAGAAGAGGGATTTGGTTGAGCAACAACTCAGAGTAAAGCAAGCAGCATGGTAGAGTGAAAGGAGGATGGGTTGGGAGTTCTGATCTGGATCCCAGCTCCATTCTTTGTAGGCTGTGAGAGCTTAGGGAAACCACATCATCTCTTTGAACTCGTGTTTCCTCATTTTCAAGTAAAATGGGAAAAACTGTAGCTCCTTTACAAGTTTGTTGTCAGAATTAAAGGAGATCAGTGGAAGCTTCAAGCTTCGTACATAAGAGACATTCAGTAAATGTTTGTTTTGAAAAAGCAAATAACTAACAGCGGGATACGACTAGCTTAAGCACGTGTGTTCTAGGATGGCATTAGTGGAGCTACAGTGTTCCACGGGAGAGAGAGAGAGGAGAACGCCCTGGACTCCACCAGCGGCTGCATTCTGTTCTGGGTGTTCCCAAGGTGAAGTGGACGCCTGGGTCAAGGATAGACAGGACAGGAGGGCTCTGGGAACTTGTCCCTGGAGAATGGGTGCAGGATCTGCTGCTGCTGCTGCTGCTGCTGCTAAGTCACTTCAGTTGTGTCCGACTCTGTGCGACCCCATAGACGGCAGCCCACCAGGCTCCACTGTCCCTGGGATTCTCCAGGCAAGAATACTGGAGTGGGTTGCCATTTCCTTCTCCAATGCATGAAAGTGAAAAGTGAAAGGGAAGTTTCTCAGTTGTGTCTGACTCCTAGCGATCCCATGGACTGCAGCCTACCAGGCTCCTTCGTCCATGGGATTTTCCAGGCAAGAGTACTGGAGTGGGTTGCCATTGCCTTCTCTGGTGCAGGATCTGGGGAGGTTTAAAAATAAAAGCCTGGGGGAAACATGATGGCTCTTTTTAAGTATTTGGAAGGCTGAGCTTTGGAAGAGGTGTTGACCTATGCTAGGACACCCCAGTGAACAGAACTACTAACAGTGGGTGGAAATGACAGGGACATTGAATGGTTAAACTTTCTAACACTCAAAGCTGTCCAAGGACAAAATAGGCTGCACAGGGCTCTTCACGGTCTTGTAGCCTTTTTAGAACTCTTTGGCCATGTGGACGGAGCTGGATGGTCACCCGGTCATAGGAAGACGGGGCCACCTGGAAGACTATCTCTGTAGAAGGAAACCCATGCTTCCTGGGGGAGACAGGGTGGGCTTGACCTGTGAAGTTCCTTAGAGGTCTAAATGTCTGCGATTCCAAAATTTCAAACTAAAGTTATTATCAAATACAAACATACCTCGGCGCAGATTTGGTTTCAGGCCACCGAAAATAAAAGCAGATATTGGAATAAAGTGAGTCACATGAATTTTTTGGTTTCTCAGTGCATATAAAAGTGACATTTACACTATACTGTAGGACGTGTGCAATAGCACTATGTCTACAGTAATGTACATACCTTAATTAAAAAATACTTTATTGCTGAAAAATGCTAGCCATCCCCTGAGCCTTCGGCAAGTTTTAATCTTTTCCCAAGAGTAACATCAAAAATCACTGATGACAGATCACTATAACAAACATAAAATGAAGTTAGAAATATTGTGAGAATTACCACAGTGCAACACAGAGACACAAACTGAGCAAATACCGTGGGAAGTAAGGCGCCAGTAGATTTGCTTGATGCAGGATTGCCACCAACCTTCAATTTGTAAAAAAACACAGTATCTGAGAAGTGCAATAAAGCAAAGTGCAATAAAATGAAGTGTGTCTGTATTAGTCAGTCATTTTAGTTTGTAGTCTTAAAGGAAAATGCCAAAAATCCTTGAGATAGTGGAGCAGTATAGGCTTTGAGCCAGACTGATCTAAGTTAGAATCTGGATCTGCCATCCCTTATCTGCATAGGTAATCTTGGGCACGTTATTTAACCCATCTAAACCCCAGTTATCTATGTGGTAAGGTACTCGTGGAGATTAAAAGAGGTAATTCATGTAGCATGCTTAGCATGGTGACTAGTGCTTAAATAATGCAAGCTCTTATTACTCATATAATCTATTATTGTTACATCACATTGGTGCTTCCACATGGCATGATAATAAAAACCATAGCTTTTGATGGAGTGTCCTGGAGAGATCTGAGGACTGGGCAGCCATGGACACCAGGGGGTGAAATGGGCAATCCTGGCACCCACAGATAGGAGCTGGTTCAGTCTGGAACCCAGGAGCACAGAAATGTGCAAAACTGTTAAAAGAGGATTGAATAAGGCATTGGGCTTCCCTGTGGCTCAGATGGTACAGAATCTGCCTGCAATGCAGAAGACCTGGGTTCGATCCTTGGGTTAGGATGAATGAGGCATTGCAGGTGAAGCCCTTTGCCAAGTAGCTGGCAGATTTTGAGTAATCAGAATATAGTTGGTAAATAAATGAGAGTCACCAGGAGCAGCTATGAGCCTTTGAGAAGCCGCCAGAGACGGAGCTGAGGAGCATGATTGCCAGAGGAGCTGTGAATTCTGCCCAGCAAGTGCCCTTGACCTGGACCACCAGCACACACACAGCCTTGATCTTGTGGCATTTCAGTGGTGCTGGTCATCACTGATGCCAAGACACAGCCCGGGTAGGTGAGGAGGCTGGGGGGCAGATACAAATAACATCCCTAGGGAAAAAAGAGACTGTTTCAAATATCACAGATAACAATAGCAATCCTTCCAAAGAGTCATATTATTGATGTATGATTAGCTGTGTTGTGGAATTAAAACCTTGTATCCTTGTATTGAAATATGATTTTTTGCATTTTCTAAAAAGTCTGTATGAGGGAAGAAATGAGGTGAGTGACCACAGATAAAAAGAAGCCAGGTAACTAGTATACTTCATTTTTTAACACATCATGTTGATGGCTCTCCTATTTTATACAAGTGCAACCCAGAGTCCCTCCATATAGTTTTTTTCAGGAAGAGAGAGGGCTCTTATAGTCACACATGATGAAATTTCAAATGTTCAAGTATGCATTTAGGAAACAGAGTAATGATAAATGAGATCGAAGTACATTTCAAAAGAGATTCAGATATCTATTTTGAAAACAAGGAAAGTTTACAATAACCAACGTAAATACGTATCTGAAAAAAGATTCTGATATACATTTGATAAAAGAGGAGTCATAGGGGTAGAGGAGCAAAGGGGAGTTAGATACTAAGAGAGTAAAATATTGACTATTTTTTAGTTAAAAACTGTTGCATTCAGAACAAATCTGGGGAGTGGGGCACACAAATTTCTCCCATGACTGTTGTTGATGTTGTTGTTTTAATATTTATTTATTTGGCTGCGCCAGGTCTTCGTTGAAACATGCAGGATCTTTAGCTGCAGCATGTGAACTCCTAGTTGTGGCATGTGGGATCTAGTTCCCTTACCAGGGATCAAATCCGGGCCCCCTGCATTGGGAGCACAGAGCCTTAGCCACTGGACCATCAGGGAAGTCCCTCCCATGTCTGTTAATAGATTCTGAGCTTCTTGAGGGCAGGCGCTAAATCTGTACTGTACTGCTTCACAGTTCAGTGCCTCCTTGACCACAGCTCAGTACTTATTTTGAATAAATAAAACATTAAATATAGAAGCTCAGTTTTTGCTAAGCTTCAGTTTGAAGCAAGGATGGTTCAATGAAAGCAAAACAAAACTGTGCAGGCCTCCTGTTTCCTGTAGTAGAAGCTAAACTGTATGAGGGCAGGAGATGCACCTTACTTAACTCATAGCCTTGGCTCCTAGCTCAGAGCCTGAAACAAGGTGAGTCCCCAGTGAATGAATAATTGGATTATGTGATGGCAAAATTTTCAGGGCAGGTTACAATTAGAATATCTGGAGTTGATATAAAGGAGAGAAGATCGAGTCACAGGGCATGGCAGCAGCGATTCCGTGAGGGATGGGGTAGGACATGGCTCTCTGCTTTTATGGGGCACATTTTCCAGGTCTGCAGTCACTTGCTGGTTCTTTCTTGGCCACGTGTTTCCTGGGCAGTGCGTCCGGATGGATGATCTCAGTTTACAGCTGAGCACCTGAGCTGAGCATGATTAAGTACTACTCTACCAGGAGCTGGAGGCTGGAGGGGCGTCCCCAATGATCTCTGAGGTTCTGCTCAGGGCTGAATTTCATTGCTCTGAGATCTCCTGGACTATGTCTGTGTCTGTCCTCTCGGGGCTACAGAACTGAAAAACAGAGAGGCAAACATTTGGCATCAGGTGGACCAGATTTTCCAATGTTTGAATTTTTCAGTTTCCATCTGGATGACTTGTGTTAGAAAGATATAAGTAACGTTTATCCAGTTTAAATGAAGTGGAGAGTTTTGTGATGATGCACTAATGCGCTTAGGCAACTGAACTTGTCAGAACAAAGGGAAAAATCACCTTCTTCTGAGTCATACGTTTGGCCATGAGGATGGATGGACCCTCCATCACTGAATACAGGGCAGGAGTCCATCTCTTGCTTTGGCTGTAGAAACAGAGACTTGGGTCAGTAAGGAGCCGTTTGTCAGCACTCATTGAGATCCTGAAAACCAAGCCTATCTCTGCTCTGCCTCTCAGAGTCACGGCACGTGTGAAAGAGAAGGCTCTGCCCTGGTGACTTGGCCCAGGGCTTCTGAAATCCAGCTTAAAACTTATAAGATAAGTAGTAACTGAGTTATGGTATAAAGTTCCTACAGGGCAGCTTTCTAAGGAGATATTCAGTTCTAACAAAGATGGTTGTTAGTCTCTTCTTGAATTTCAAATCCTATATGAGGGAGAGAGAGACCGAGAGATGGGGGCGGGGGGCCGGGGCTGGAGAGAGAGAAGCCCAACAGCAAAGCCAAACAAAAAACCAAATAAGACCCTTAAACAAAAAGAACTATGTAGCAAACACCATCATATTGGAATCTAAACCTGCAGAAAGTTTATTTTGAGAATGAATTTCTCCATGAATTGACTTAAAAAAAACACACACAATAATAGCCTTTGCTCATTCTAAATCCCTCTCCTGATTTCTGTGTGGCTATGCACGTCTAAGGCTAGATCATTTTCTTCCTTCCTTCACTGTAATCCAACTTTGCAAGGAAAGTTGGAATGGTGAACTTGGTCCCCCCCATCAGAGTTTGGCACCCCACTCCATGGGGGCTTGCCCTCACACACATTCTGCCATGCCGGCTTGGGTCATCCTGTCTTCAAGGCATGTGATACCGTGGCATCTGGCCCTACCTTTGGAAGATAGTTTCTGCCATGTAATGAGTCAAGCAGATCGTTCATCAGTTCTGTTTTTTAATAAAACATGAATAGCACAGTTTATGGCTTCCACTATTCAAACAGCAGTTGAGCCTAAGAGGAATTACTCATCTTAATGGTTCTAACACTCATTTCCACGCAGCCGTGCTGCTTTATCAAGCTTTTGCCTGAACTGGAGAATGACTGGCCTTCGAAAAAGGGGGCTCAGCAGGAACTGAATAAGGCCTTCCCAGGAGGGTGGGCAGCTGGGACTCACACAGGTCTGTCATCCAGTTCCTTGTCACTGCAGACAGTCCTTCTGTCACCCCTGGAACGGCAGGATGGGAGCTGGCTCTGTGAGGTTCAGCATGCGTTTGCCCAGAGAGAGACAGGCTCCATTCTGTGTCAAACACACGCAGGCTCCTAGGAAAGCCTGGATGGAAACCTTCCTTTTCCTCCTCACGCTGCCATAGAAACATCCTCCCATTAAGTTAAACTGAACTTAAACATATGGGATGTTCCTAGGAAATCAGCAACCATGAGGGAGGCAGGTTGGGAACTGAAAAAATATTCTATAAAGGTTACTGATATGCCCAGTACACCAGCATTACCTGTTACTACTATTAGCTCCATTTCACAGACGAAGAAACTGAAGCTGACATTTTCATAAGGCTGTGCTGCTGGAAAACGATGGAGCCCAAACTCACACCCACATCTTCTGATTCCAAATCAATCTGCTGCCCAAGTGCACCTAATTAGGGCCCTGATAAAGGCAGAGCCCAAATCCAAAGGAACAGCTGACGCTGGGGCAATGGACTGCAAGGTTGAGCTGAAAGCAGGTATTCAGGTAGGATCAGTCTAAGGTCCTTAATTAACGCTACGAGGTGATTATCTATAGGTAAAGCAAACCCAAACCCTTCAAAACACTGGTCACCCCCGTCCATGTCTCTCCAGCCTCCTTGGCTTCACTCCTAGGTAAGCTCATGATTTTTTGAGCTGGCCTGGACTGCAAGATCAATGCTGTGTTCAACAGGCCAAGATGTAGAGAACCAGCCTCTCTCTTATGGCAAGCTCCAGTCTTGGTTAAGCAGCTACAATTTCTGAGCTATTACCTGAGAGCTGTATTCATGAAAAGTCAGGAGCAGGCAAAGATTTTGTTTTGCTTTTCAAATTGTTGATGGTATTCAAGGATTTGCTAATATCTTTTTACTGTTCCATTCCTGCAAACGTCTTTGCCCAGTAAGAAGGATTTCAGCAAGTTTCTTAATGAAATATTGCCTGATTGCCGGGTTACCACTCAGAAGGCAGTGGTGGGTGGATTCCACTCGAGGATGAACTTCACTCCCACAGCTGACAGATGATTAATGTGTTAATTAGGGGCCCTGTCCCCCTCCCTCACTACCCAAATCTTCTTCTAAGCCCAGCCGAGTGTATATATTGTGCCCATGTGGGTAACCTCATGGCATACTTTGGCTTTGACTTTGGACGTTTATATAAAAATAAAGGCTCAGCTGCCAACGTGAATAGCTTTCTTTCTTTCCAGGGGAAAAACAAGATGGAAAGAGTTATAGGAACCAGAAGTCCTGCTTTTCAGTTTTCTTGTATCAAGAGCAAGTGATATTTCTGCTGAGGCAGTGTCTTTTGAGCAGTTTAGCGGTGTAGGTTGCCACATTTATTTCACAGGAAAGGAGTGAATCCATCAGGTCACTGAGCTTATAAGTACTACCCTGGCAGTCAGCCACCAAAATATAAATACTCTAAATGGACTAAAGGAAATGTTCATTCTGTTGTTTCGAATTGGACACATCCCAGGAAGGTAAATTTAATCTTTTTGAGGACTGCTGTTATAGGGTTGAATGGAATACGCATTTGTTTATCTCCTTTGTGATCTTTTTGTCTTCCATGTGATACATTATGTATTTGTGATACGAAGCATTTCAGCTGTCTCGCTCAAAGGCCTCGCATTAGCTGATTGTTCGGTCCCCAGATTGCCATCATTAAACAGCTTCAGCCTTAGCTCTGTCCAATCTGGGACCTGTTAGGGGGAGAAGTGGAACCAGAGAGGCCAGATTCCAACAGAAACAAAGCCGGGTGGAATTAGGGGAAATCATTCCAGAGCCCAGTGAGTTGGGCTCTGCACTTCTTACTCTTTATCTTCTAAAATATCTGAAGGAATTTTGGTACTTCTTGGCATAATGAGGAAAAAAATAATGCCTCGAAAGGTTAAAAAGAAAAAATTAAAGCCGTCTGTGGAAAAAAAGACGGGAACGATACCCTATAACACCACAATTCAGAAAAACCATAGCTTATGAGACACATGCTGTGTATTTCATGGATATGCAAATGTTATTTTATTAAAGAGAAAGATCTACAGTATATATTTTCACCTAACTACTACATCTTAAGTAATCAGCTCAGGCTCTTATGATGAAATCTTTAATTACGAGAAGTGTGTCATTAGTTAGATGTAGAATGAATGATGTGTTGCATTTTACTGCTTCACATGATATAGCCATTTGTGCCATAAATTCATTGACCCAATCCTAAACGATGTGTCCTATAAGACAGACGTGATTCATTATGTCTTAAGTGACAATTTTTTTCCTCTAATAATTTTTCGCTTCATCGGAAAGATTGCTTTACTGTGTTTTTAGACCAGTGTTCAGAATTGAAATGTAGTAAGACAAGGATACACACACACTCACACTCCTTACCCAAAATGAGATAGTCATAAACTGTCACAATATTACGTAAACCCTTTGGGATGCTGCAGAAAATCAAGTAGGTAACCATTAGGCTTTTGCTTTAACTGAAAAGCCTGATGAAATAGAATCTGCTTCGAACTTTGATGTCTGTAATTCCTTTTATGAGGAAATAAATAAAATATGGTGGAGAACTCTCCTTGGATAATTGGGATAGATCTATAAGCATTCCTTATTCATCAATGAATTATTGAAAGTGAAGGAAGTGAAGGGAGAGCATTTAAGTTATATTTAGATTATTTTTCGTTACTCTACTTGAAAATATTTATTTAGCTTGAGGAAACATAGGAATCCTCTGGAGGCAAATAATTCAGTCTGGCAATTTGAAAACCAATTAAGGATTTCAGAAAACTCTTTCCCCTTATGGTTAAAAAATATGATCCAAAAGAAATATGCCAAAATTTAATATATTATTTTAATTAGTTTAATTCATTGATACTGTTTTTTTTAGTTCATGATTAAAGAAGCTATATTTGATCCTTCACTGCAAGCTTAAAAATTTACATTTTAGGCTTTCTATGGATTCTTAATGTTGAAACAGAATCTGGTGGCTTTATTTCATACTGGAATTTAAATGTCATGTCATTATACATTAATTTTATAAAAATGATCAGGTTTTAAAATCAATAACTTATGAGCATCAAGTTTTCAACAGTTTATTTAACCTTTATCTAGATGAGAATTTTAAGAGTCTCATAGATTCTGTGTGTCTCTTCTCATCAGAGGCAATTCTGTGCTTATTTGTAAACTAGACATCTCAACTGTGATAAAAATAAAAACATAACTCTTAATTCTGGAGAAACTTGAAACACTGTCATGAAACACAGGAGTATCTTAGCATTGTTTTTTTTGTTTTGTTTTTGCAACAAGCATTTTGAAAGGGTTTTTTGATATGAGACCAAACAAAAAACTAATGTATGCCAATAAGTATTTGTTATTCAGCCTCACACCATCAAATATATTACCTGCAATATCAGGGGGAAAAGAGTGGATTTACACATACAGACACATCTGCCACGAGTGTGTACACTCACAATCACACACTAGCCTGCCACTACTGTTTACAGTCTAGGAAAGCTGAGAGTTAAATGAGATGAGTAATCAAATGCCCAGCATATGTTGTTTTTGCATTGTTTATGTGACCAATCATTACTAAAATTTATCATCTTTTAATGCTATCAGTTTGCCATAGTTAAAAAACAACATACACCAGCAACAGAACAACAGACACCCTTCTCAACAAAAACAGGGCTCCATTCAGAGCAATATTGGAACCAGGGCTTTATTGAAAAGAGATTCAGATTCAATGAACTCACCATTGCATTGTGTTTCAGAGTTCTTCCTCTCCCGCTGTATGGCTTGAGTGCTGAGGAAATGACCAAAAAAAAAAAAAGAAAAAAAGATTGTGTGTGTAATGTTCAGTCAAAAAAGTAAGGCACTGGAAGAACTATTGAAAATTTTGACATCTGTTTATCTGTTTATAGCTATGGCAAGATTACTCATATTAATTCTTGTTTAAAATGCCATATGAAGGAAAGACATTTGTGCAAACAAGAGTCATATTTGAATTGTAGATCATGTCTTCACCATCTGTGAGAGCTGATGGTGTTGCAAAATTAATGTGTTAATGAAATCACAATAATTTCTCCAAAGTAATGGGTTCTGAAGCCGAGAATGACTATTTTTTGAACTTTGATGTCTAGTGATTTCCAATTGGGAAAAGCTCTTAGCCTTTAATTAGTTCTGCAGCCCGACTTTAAAATAAATTTGGTGATGTCTTTCTTTTGCCAGGAGTAGATTTGAAGGGGGGAAAAGCCATAAAAACTTTTGGAAAACGTTCTCTGGTGTTTGAAAAGTTGTTAAATAAGACTGCCTGCCAAGAAATGTCACCAAAAATTCTGACTACTGAGAGAGAGTGGGCAAACAGCTCAAAAAATAATTCTAGCTTGCTGCAACATCACAGGTTGGGAATAGCTAAACCTCACACAGACTTCATGACTAATTCCAAGTTTCCCCTTGGAAGCCAGACATAATGATGTTCAGTGCTATGTGTTATTGGTTAACACAGCACACCCCTTCCAACTGCATTATCCAACAGTCAATAGTGTACAGTGACTTTGTGTGAGGAGAATTTTAAGGGTCTATATTTCAAAGCCCACTGAACTTTCGGGAGAATTCTTTTCACCAAAACTATTTAGATTTGCGTGAACAATGAGCCTCTTTGACTGGGGAAAATATACGGGCAGGTATATGTACTCTTTGTCAGATCCACCTTTAAGTCATGCTTGAAGGGGAACAACACAGTTTCTTTTTCTTTTTTTAAAATAGGAGATGGTGGTAATTGCTAGTCTGAAGAGTTAATATTTATAAAATGATTCTGGCTTCCAAAGAGAAATCATTTTACAAACATTTAAGAATTTTACCTTTTGGAAGGAAACACTTCCTCCCAGTTGAAAAATTATGATAAAGTTTGAAAAGAACCTCTATGTAAAACATGAAACGTTATCTACCAAAGGAGATTGCTTATCTTTTTTCCTTTTTTATTACTGTGTTGTAGGTATGTGACTGGTGTAAGCACATAAGACACACAAAAGAATACCTGGACTTTGGGGACGGGGAAAGAAGGCTTCAGTTCTGCAGTGCGAAATGTCTCAATCAGTACAAAATGGACATTTTCTACAAAGAGACACAGGCCAATCTTCCAGCTGGGCTGTGCAGCACATTACACCCTCCCATGGAAAATAAAACAGAAGGCACTGGGGTGCAGCTGCTCACTCCAGACTCTTGGAATATCCCTCTAACAGATGCTCGCAGGAAGGCCCCCTCCCCGGTGGCTGCAGCTGGCCAAAGCCAGGGCCCTGGCCCATCCGCGTCCACCACCGTCTCTCCATCTGACACTGCCAACTGCTCTGTCACTAAAATCCCTACGCCAGTGCCCAAGTCCATGCCCATCAGCGAGACTCCAAACATCCCTCCTGTCTCCGTCCAGCCACCTGCGAGCATCGGGCCTCCCCTCGGAGTCCCGCCTCGCAGCCCTCCCATGGTGATGACCAACCGAGGCCCGGTCCCGTTGCCCATCTTCATGGAGCAACAGATCATGCAGCAGCTCCGCCCGCCCTTCATCCGCGGTCCGCCGCACCACGCCTCCAACCCCAACAGCCCCCTGTCCAACCCCATGCTCCCCGGCATCGGGCCCCCGCCAGGCGGCCCCAGGAACCTGGGCCCCACCTCCAGCCCCATGCACCGGCCCCTGCTGTCGCCCCACATCCACCCCCCGAGCACGCCGACCATGCCGGGGAACCCCCCAGGTCTGCTGCCCCCGCCGCCTCCCGGCGCACCCTTGCCGAGTCTCCCCTTCCCGCCGGTGAGCATGATGCCAAATGGCCCGATGCCCGTGCCCCAGATGATGAATTTCGGGCTGCCGTCGCTCGCTCCGCTGGTGCCGCCCCCCACCTTGCTCGTGCCATACCCTGTGATCGTGCCCCTGCCCGTGCCCATCCCCATTCCCATCCCCGTCCCCCACGTCAGTGATTCCAAGCCCCCCAACGGGTTTTCCAGCAACGGGGAGAACTTCATTCCGAGCGCCCCCGGCGACTCCTCGGCGGCAGGAGGCAAGCCAGGCGGACACTCCCTGTCCCCCCGGGACTCCAAGCAAGGCTCGTCCAAGTCCGCGGACTCGCCGCCCGGCTGCTCCGGCCAGGCCCTGAGCCTAGCGCCCGCGCCGGCCGAGCACGGCCGGAGCGAGGTGGTGGACCTGACGCGGCGCGCCGGCAGCCCCCCGGGCGCGGGCGGCCAGCTCGGCTTCCCCGGCGGCGTGCTGCAGGGCCCGCAGGACGGCGTCATCGACCTGACGGTGGGCCACCGGGCCCGGCTGCACAACGTGATCCACCGCGCGCTGCACGCGCACGTCAAGGCGGAGCGCGAACCCGGCGCCGCCGAGCGCAGGACCTGTGGCGGCTGCAGGGACGGCCACTGCAGCCCGCCCGCCGCCGGTGACCCGGGCCCGGGCGCCCCCGCGGGCCCCGAGGCCGCCGCGGCCTGCAATGTCATTGTGAACGGCACACGGGGCGCCGCCGAGGGCGCCAAGGGCGCGGAGCCGCCGCCCGAGCAGCCCCCGCCGCCGCCGCTGCCGCCTCCCGCGCCCCCCAAGAAGCTACTGTCGCCGGAGGAGCCGGCGGTGAGCGAGCTGGAGTCGGTCAAGGAGAACAACTGTGCTTCCAACTGCCACCTGGACGGGGAGGCGGCCAAAAAGCTGATGGGGGAGGAGGCCCTGGCGGGGGGCGACAATTCAGACCCGAACCTTAATAACCCCGCGGACGAGGACCACGCGTATGCTCTGCGGATGCTGCCCAAGACGGGCTGCGTGATCCAGCCTGTGCCAAAACCCGCGGAGAAGGCCGCCATGGCGCCTTGCATCATCTCCTCGCCCATGCTCAGCGCCGGGCCCGAGGACCTGGAGCCTCCACTCAAAAGGAGGTGCCTCCGAATTAGAAATCAGAATAAGTAAAAGGTTTGTACGTCCACGGGGCTCTTCTCCGCACGAGTCAGTGCACTGCTCCTTACTTCTTATAAAGCAAATGCGTGCAAAGGGTGGGGGAGAGAGAGAGTTGTGTTGACAATCATGGTTTTACATTATGTGTTGTACACTACGCCTTGTGGGGTCACATACTACCATCATTTTGATCCAATTCCCATTTTACAGCTGAGGGAACTGTGTCAACAGCATATAAGTGCCATGCCCAAGGTCACTTAGTGATAAAGCCCAGTCTTGAACCTGAATTGAAACACTGTCTACTAGTTACACTTTTGTTCTTAGGCTCATTTCTGTAACTAGAGGAGGATGCAGGGAGGAAGGAGCGAACGATTACTGGGAACCTGTACGTGTTCAGTCATGAGGTTATAGACTGTAGTAAAAGGTGAGCTGAGCCTGGGGCTAGCTGGTACAGGCATTTGCAGAATGTCCCAACTCACCGAATGTTCTCAATAACCAGGGAATTCCATTTGCAAGATGAGAATAAAATCTAAGTTTCTTAGATGCCTATGCCAGCTGAACCCAGGACATGAAGCCCCATTTGCCTGGTCGGGTGTTGGAGCAGCTCCTGTTCTTGGGATCTCTTCCTTCATTTGTCACCAACCAGCATTCCCCAGGGCAGGCCTTGAACATCACTGACCAGTTTTGCTTTCTCCCCTTTTGGTGACTCAGCAGCTCAGCTGATTGGCTGCTCACCTCTCCGAGCAGTGGGAGGCTCTGGCAGAGAAAAGGGCATCAGTCACTGAAGTGGGTGAGAATGCACATCCCTGACCTTGGGGGGAGTGGGGGTGCGGGGGCAGGAATCCTTCTTAATACCAAGTGAGCCATAAATAACAAATCCAGAATTTCAGTTAGAGGGAGGGCAGTGAGCCTGTGTGGCTGCCCATTGTAGCCAGATGTGGCCTCATTTGATCCTCCCACCAATCCTGGTGGAATAAGCATTGTCAGCATTTACCAAGGCTGAAGATGAGGCTTGGAGATGTTGCCCAAATCAAAGCTGGTAAGTGAGGGAACTGGTATTCCACTCAGGCCTGCTGGACCCAAAGCCTGGGTGCTCTCCTCTGTCCACAAGGACAGCAAACAGGCTAATGCTCTGCTGAGGTTTATCAGCTGTTTATGGAGAGGAAAGCAGGGGAAATGAATATTTATTGAGCACATAGCTTATGCACAGCTCTTTCCAGGAGCCGGGGTCAGGGGGAAGGGGCGGGGGACACAAAGTGAATCTGGTGCAGTGCCTGTCCTCACGGCACTTACAGTCTGGTGGCAGTGTACACCAGGAGGAAGGAGGTCTGGCAAGGAGAAGTGGACCTTTTAGGAAGAACAGTTGCTCATATTTGTATGTGCATGTCATTCTCTAAGTGTTTCTCAGTAGTATTTCTTTGGGTCAGGATTCATTTGGCAGTTGTCTTCATTTTACTGATGAGAATACTAAGATGTAGAAATTAGGTAACTTGCCCAAGATGCCAAGATTTCCATGTTAGTAAGTTGAGATTCAAATTTAGGCTGTCTGACTCCAGAGAATACATTTTCTTTAAACCACTGTAGGAGAATAGGTTAATTGGTCCCTTTATTACCCTACTTGATGAAATTCTTTTATTCACCTCAGTTGTCCTGGGGGAAATTTCCTAGATAAAAACTAAGCCTACCCACCAACTTCTCTAAGTGTTTAGACAGTGGGTTTTTTTGTTTGTTTGTTTGTCTGTTTTTAGCATTTTCAGTTGTATTTTTCAGCAAGAACAATGAAAAAACAAGAATACCAACCCATTACTTCACAGTAGGAAATACAGATGTAGACAAGAACACTTGATGTGATGTATCCAAATCATTGTCCCTTGAAGTCAGCATGTTTGCCCAGACACCTACCCAAACTCCTGACTTGTAACCAGGAGTTTGCCTGGGAAGCTCAGAGCCCTTGAAAGGGGCCTTGCTGGGTGATGCAAGAAAGGTTTCTCATAATTTGAGGCTTCCTTTTTCATTGATGGCTTTGCCAGTAGGAGCAGAATACTAAAACTCAGCTCACCAATCCTTGATTTTACATCTGCAAGTTCTGTTCTCTAAAGACAGTCTCAGCCTTCTCCTAGTCACCTCAGTTGAAAATGGGCCTAATTTCTCTACGAGCGTAGTTTAATCTGGTTGACAAAGCAGTGAGTAATGCAAAGATGTGGCACAAAAAAAGTGATGGCCTTTCGAAAGCCAAAAAAGCATCAGGAATTGTAATTTTAAACACATTCTAGCGTCACTCATTCAAATGACATTGAAAAAAGAACAGGAGGGTGAAAACTTTTACTACCATTACTAAAGTGAGAAGTGACCAGGTCAAGGAGAGTATCGCTAGTCCGTAAGTAGCATGGGGCCAAAAGAACATAAAAGCATGAAATATATGATGGCTATTTCGATGATATATATTTCTGAATAAGGAATCAGGCAAGGGTCTTGTACGTAGACCAGAGTCATTACTAAAAATATTAACCTGGCTTCAGTCAATTTCAGAAGATGCAGTGACAAAATCGCCTACGGTCCCCCTGAGATTGCAAAGTTCTTTTTTATGATGGGTTTCCCCAAGAAATTACAGCTTTTCTCTAAACCCAGAGACTCTCAGTCTTTGCCAGCTACAGTGGGGTGATAAGGCGAGTGATTTAAGATGGGGGAAGAACGCTTCTGCCCCTCTAAATCACATCACCTCTTGCCCTCTGTAGTTCCATGTCAACTCATAGCACAGTCTCAACCTGCTGTAATTCACTCACATTCTCTGACCCTTACTGATTTTCTCTGCACACGTGGTGCTGTTTTTCTTCTGTGCCTTCAGAAATGCTGCCCATGTGTGTGGTTACGGAAATTGAAAATGCATCCATTAAATAAAGGACTGCATGGCTTTTGTGACCTGACAGTGAACACTGTTTGGTGACAAGTTAAAGCCAAAGGGGAAGCATTAAAAACCAAAACCAAACCCGGGCTGAGTTGTGGTAGGTGAGGCGGAGGTGAGTGATTCTCCTTGCGCTTGTTGGTGACTCGTTGTATTATCTCTCGGCATAGAGTCTGTCAGTGACTGCCATCCAGGTTTTTCATTCTTTTTGCTATGCCCACCATTTTCATACAGTATTACTATTTTAAAAAATCATTTAAAATAGATTCAAAGCAGACTGTAACTTGAAATCAGTAGTCCAGGCAGCTGTTGTTACCTTCAAAGAAGTCATCATTTTTGCTAGTTCTTGGCAATCACAGGGTTTTGTTTCTTCCTTTTGACTGTTTCTGTTCCTGGTTACCTGACTTTATGCATTCTTGTTCGTTGATATGATTACAAGTGATTTAAATAGGCAGATATTTTCCTAGATGCAGAACTAATGAAGTTTAGTTGAAGATTTTAAAAGGTTGGAAACTTCTTTTAATCTTCAACTTTTAAGATGCCAAATACCAGTTCTGCAGCTTCTGTAAGCTGAAAATAAAATCCCCCCAAATAATAAGGAAAACAATGTATAAACATTTCCCAAACTCTTCTCTCCACAAAAAATTCCATTTATAAATGGAATACTCCTTTCTTTGTCTTTGCCTTGGAGTTTGGCGGATAGCTGTTTGTATTTGTGCATTTTCTGAATTTCAGCAGTTTACACTTGTTTATGGTACATTGGGGAGTTCACAGTAACCATTTGCAAATGTTTGAAGTTATTCAAAAGAAAATATCCCCCCTCCTTAATTTTCCATGGAAATGACATCTTCTTTTTAAGTAAAATAATCAGTGGAAAAAATGTGTACCGTGAGTAACCCTTTCACCCTCACTTTTTCCATTCCCAAGGAGTGGCAAGACCAAGAACTCCCCACCTTTGTGGCTCCCAAATTTCTTACGTGTTTCTAAGACCAGAAAGAAAATCTGAGAGTCTTGTCCCCGGCCCCCACTCCAAGATGCTCCCCTAACCCAGCAGCAGGAGTTCCTCCCACTTTCTGTTTGCTCTGAGAGGGCTGAAGAAGGGATGGGGGCTGTAGTTTTGACGTTTTGGAGTTTGAGTTTAATTATTAGCCTGACCACGGAGCCACAATCCCAGAAAGGACTATTTCAAGAAGAGCGCAGGGGACTCGTCTCATTAGGAAAGCCCAAAGGATGGAGGTGACAACTTCTTGCCAGTTTGGTTTCTCCAGCTAAGTTTGAGAGAAAGTCAAGTCCATGCAGTCGAAATATGACTATGGATGCCGACCATGAAAGTGAGGAAAAGAGGAAACCCTTCAACTGAGAAGAGGAAATCAGTACAAATAGGATGTGCTCAGATCCTCTGCCAGACTTGAGATTTTTAATGTGCTAGTACTTAAGTTACTGGAAACATTCATTGGCGACATCATCCCTGGTGGTGCAGCTCTGCCTGTTTGTTGGGATGCAGATGGCTGCCTAGCTCTAGGACCAGGTGGTTCAAAGAGCCAGCGGTGAGGAACGGCCAGGTCTGTGTCACGCACACATATGAGTGATGAAGACCGGAGAGAGTGCTTGCTGCGATCATTGCAGACTCATCAAGGAGACTCTTAGGGATGAACAGTGTCAAGGCTGCTCTTAGACACATCTCACTTAGTGGTTGCTGGGTCACTTTTAACTTTTAGGACAAGGAGATTGAAAGAAGGTTTTAATGTGCAGGCATCTGACTTTAGATATTATTTCAATCAAATTATGATGGAATAGGAAATGACATTTGTGATCGGGTATTTATTTCCTTTAGATATACCACAGCCCTCCTCCTTCAACAGGGCTGGGACTAGAGTGAGGCCAGAGAAATTCTTAGCGCTCATGTTTTAGCGAGGACTCCAGGGTCAGGCAGTGTGGCACAAGTCCTGGTCCTGATCTACCGACCTCCTAATCTTTGTGGCAGCTCCCCAACCAAAGCTAGTCTCCATGAACTAGTCTATGCACAGCCTTTAGCCACTCCTTCTGGAATTTTGTGGAAAGCTTTATGTGCCTGTGAGTGGAGGCATTTTCTTGGGAGGTCATAGATTTTGACTTCAGAAAAAACTATCTCACATATCTGACATATCTGAAGAGTTATTTTATATGATCACCAAGCAGTATCTGAGTGGAAATTTTTCTTGTTACTCTGAGGAAGCTGAATTAATTGTTAAGTTTCCCTTAAAACTTAGAATTTATTTTTAGCAATTTTTGCTGTGGACCTAATATTGCAAAATCACTGTTACAGCCATATAATGTAGCCCTTGCATCAGTAAGATCGCCTTAGTGACAAAATGCAAAAGATCTTCAAGTTACTATAACCTCTGAGTATCTGTGGGGAAAGCAGAAAAGGGAAGCAAAGAAAGAAACAAGCTCGATGCTTCTTCACCACTTGGCCTTTCAAAGTTTATGCTGTGTAGGCAGTGGCTGTCCTTCACTGGAAAACCGTCAACCCTGCTGTTAAGGCCAAGGGAGTGGAATGGCTCGACTTGGAGAATTGGGTAGATCGGTAAACACCAGAGCACTGGTGTGGCCATATCTGGGAGCGCCAGCAATCCCCATAGTTCCTTAGCATGCTTCTTCACCTGGAGAGAGTGTGCTTCGAAAGGTGAAGGCATTTGACTAGCTATTAACAAGCCATGGCCCAGAAGGACCCTGGAAATAAGCTCCTCATCTAGTTTCCAATGAATCGCTCCCTTGCCGGCTCGAGTGACTGCCTGGGCATCCTGGTTCAATCATTTACACCTACCTCCATGTAGACAAGCATCGTGGGGGGCAGAGGTGTGTGAGGACCAAAACACACTGCCGATGAAACACTTACCTCGTTGTGGAACACCCCCACCACCAATACACGGCCTTTTCCAGACTCTCTTGTCAAAGAGATTGTGTCAGTGGCTGAGGGTGGCCGCCGTTCAGTCTTCCTTCACCCTGTCCCATACAGAGTTGTTTTGTATTCTTTTGTTGCTGGTTTAAATAAATATACGTGGATGCATGTTAAGGCAATGCATTCTAAATGTGTAAACTTTTTTTTTTGAAATGCCTCACAAACATAAAAGGAATCCATTTAAGAGAAACAAATAAATTAGCTTTAAAAGATAAACAGTTTAGCCTTGGCATCATTTAACATGGTCTTAATCTCAAGAAAAAGGAGTAAATACCATCTCAGATGCCAGCTCTAAATACTAACCCCAGAGAGCTCTTCTCCAGATCTGTAGATTTCCACAGCATTCTGCTTGAGTAAAAAGCTGGGTGGGGTCGGGATGGGGAACATGAGGCCATCAGCAAGGAGGGGAAACACACACACAAATTATTTCAGGAGTCATTTAAAAGATTCTAGTGAAAATGACTAGAGCAGAAGCAAAGGACTACAACAACAAATGTTGAAATAAATCTCCTGCACTTTGAAAAGCTCCTGCATGTACTAAACGTTCTTAATTTGGACCCTTGTCAAGTTGCCCCTGAGAACCCTTAGCTCTGAGTTCCTAGGACTGAGCTGTGGCCATAAGCAAGAATGTGCCTGTGCGATTTTACCCAATGCGTAAGTCTGAATAGAAAGACAGGAACGCGAGAGCAGAGCTGCCGGGCCACGCTGGTGTGGGGTCAGGACTGGGACAGTCAAAGCTGCCTCACGCTGCCCGGCCTCATTCCATCTAGAGACTTGGCTGAGATGCTGGTTGTCTCATCATTTCCCCCCTTGAACCTCTGGTCTGTTGTCTTTCTGTGATAGCTAGCTGTGTTTTGTTTTGGGTAAAAAGAGAAGTAAGAATGTGACAGAAGAACAGAAGGGAGAAACACACTTTATGGACTTGTTTGCTATGAAACATTGACCTCATGTCCAAAAGATGCAATTAAAGAGTATATCTCTCCCTCATTTGCATGGCTTATTTCCCCAGACGTGTTTTTGGTATTGAAAATGAATGGTATTCCCATACAACATGTGTCTCAATTTGTAATGATATCCTCCTTGCAGCTGGCTTAGTTCTCCAACTGTTTCTAAAATGTTACTGCCTTAAATTTGAGCCAACCTACAATAACAAATTATCTGGAAGCAACGTGGCTGAGCTGCATTTGGTGAGAGAAGGGGAAACCCTATATTTCATCCTTCAACTCTTGTTTTGGAAATTCAGAACTGTAACATAATCTTTTTCTAAGGAAATCTACACACGCACACTTTAAAAATTGTGCATATTGGGTGTTGTGGAAGCAAGAATGAGCAGGTTTAGGTTTCTCTGAAAAGTTCTGCATCCCATCAACAAGCCCTTTTGATATTTTAAACCCATATTTAGAGTAATTTCAAGATATTTGGAGCACATGTGGTTAAATGTAAAACTTTGTCATTATGATTTTTTAGATGCTTTTATTTTAAATATTTATAAGCCATTTTTAAGTACTTTATCCGAAAGATTTCTCCTGCTAAAATACTATAATTGAGTGGTATCTGAACATCAACTGAGCATATAGTAGACAGGAGGGTGAAGTCACTGCAACACGCATGCACGTTCTTCTTGCTTTTCTGGTTTTGATTCAAATGTCGTTTTTAGTAGATTCAGCTTATTTTTTGACTGTATAAAAAGTCATGAACTGGATTGGTTGTCTCTGATTTTTTTTTTTAATGACCAAATCCCCCAAAGGTAAAATGTTCAGCTTGAATTATGTCGATTCCTACCTCTTTTTTTTTTTTTTTATCCTGAGAGTAATTAATAAAACTTTCCATTAGAGTGTTGGATTGGAATCTGTGCCCATAGGAACTTAAAAGTGTCATATTGTTCCTCCGACGTGTCTTAGAGACAGTTTATTAGTTGTTAGATTGAATTCTTTACTATTCACCCTCAGCCATCAGAAACTGAGACATAAGATCCCATCTTTATCATAAGTAGCCTGTTTGAGTACTTAATAGGAAAAAGAGGAGAGGGGGGGAAAAAACCTTTTTCCAAACTTAAAATCCATTTAACCTTCAGAGGTTATAAATTTCAAACTGACCACAGGCCTCTGGGGCTCACACTCTTTATGGCTGGCAAAATACAACTTTCTGGTAAGAATGGGGAAAAGAAGGCTTTAAAGGGCTCATGAACTTGCTTGGACATCTACTAGCTCTTACCAAACAGCATTTTCATGAGTTAAGTGTAAATGAGTCAGAAACATATAGATTGAATTTCTTTTAAAATACACATGGGTTTAAAAATTAAGGCCAAAGTGCTTGGCAAAATAAGTTTTGATTTTAGCCAAACCCCAAATGTTTGAAAAAAATAGTTCTACAATTTGCCAAACCAAAAATATATCCAGGTCCCTCCATTCCTCTCATTTAATACGATGGCATCATAAGCATGGGACTGAGTGTCTATTTTCATATCCACTAGGGTTTGAGCAATGTGAGTCCCAAATACTAACTGAAAAACTATGAAAAATTTTTTCTGGAAAAACCCTATGACCTTGAAAATGAAGATGAGCAGTCACTGGTTCAGGGTTCTGATTTTGATAGCACTTCTCACTGTCTGATCCTCTGATCAACTTGTTCTCTGTCTTAGCTGTGTGTGTGTGTGTGTATGTGTGTGTTTGATACACAGAATGATAACTTTTTACAGATCCTGTATTTGGAATGCTTAATTTTTACTTAATTAATATACCACAATCCACAAAAGTTAATAAACTCTTAATCATATCCGAACAAAGGGAGGCAGTCCCCTTTTACTCATTAGGGTTCAAAGTTAGTCTTCATTTATTTCCCTAGAGGGTAAAACTTCTCCGTTTTCAACCAACTGTCTTGAATACTGACTCCATGCAGGAGACACTGTTATTAAGAGTTAGAAGGAAGGAAGGAAGGAAGGTTGGAGGGAGGGAGGGAGAGAGGAAGGTGGGGAGAGGAGAAAGAGAGAAGCCAAAAAGTGGGAGAGGGGGTGGCAGGAGTCTTTGACTTGTTTTGAGGAGCCAGTGACCTGAGAGAGACAACAAATAATCAAGGTCACTGTTACAAGCCTCATGCAGAACCTGCGAATGGATGTGATACTGTAGACAGCGGGCTTTGACAAGAGCGGGGACCGGGGCAGTTCACACTTTGTCGTAACTTAGTACCCAGCTTGGGGCTGGCAGGATGGGCACGTGAATGAGAAGAGAGGGTCAGGAAAGGTGTAGTTAACGGAGTTAGCATGGTAGGGCTCCATACAGCAGGTGAATTTGGGGTTAGGTTCTAAAACCCAGAAGGGCCATGAATTGGCAGTCAGGAGTGGGGGAATAGGGGAGGCAGTAGGGTGTCAAAAGCCGCAGGTGAAGAGAAGAGAAGCCACATGAGGGAAGGCTGGAGCAGAGGGCTTGGCTGCAGAGAGGGCGAGGGGGGAGGCTGGAGGAGGGCAGGTGGGTAGTGGAGCAGGGGGTCGTGGAACTTGTTCTCCGAACATCAGGCAACATCAGGAATGGCTGGAGGTCTATGTTTGAGGAAAATTCCTTTAGCAGCTGTTCGCAGACTGAAAGGAAGCAAGAGAGAGACTGGCATCGCTGAAGCTGATCCCTGCATTCTGATGACAGGCTAATTACCAATAGTGGATTCTAAACATGGCGGGACATTCTCACTGCAACATGGGGCGGGTGAGCACTGCCACATCCATATTTTAAGTATGAAAAGCCATCATGGCAATGCACAGGGAGGATGGACTCTTTTCTTTGAGCCCAGAATAGGCCTAAAAGGCTTCATGTCACACAGTGGAAGGAAACCTCAAGACGACAGATCATCCCGAAGTTCAGGCAAGGGGGATACTGGCCAGGCCCCAGATTGCCATGGAAATAGGGCTCCACCCTTCAGACACCCCCCGCCCCTCTATGGCTGCTCTAAGCCTTAGGCAGCTGGGGCAGGGCATGGTGCAGGCTGTCAGTCACCTCTTAGGTGCTCAAGGAAAGCAGTGGCTCACCTAGCAGGGGACGTCCCCGGATGGACGCGGAGCCTGGACAGTGGCTGTAGTGATGCGCAAAGCTCTGTCTTTGGACTGAAGAGCAGCCACAGGCTTGGGTGGCTTGCTCAAGGTCAGACACTGGGAGAGATCTTCACAGAAGCTGACTCAGATCCCCCTAGGGCCAGCAGGTACTTTTAAAAGAGTTTGGTAACTGTGGGGGATGTCCTTTTATCTTTTTCACTCCCCAGGCCAAAGGTCTTCTGAAACTTTCCCTTGTGGTGAAGTGGACTCCTGGTAGTGAAGGGAGGCAGTGTCTGGTTTAGGGGTACACACCTATGCCTTGAGGTTGGGCCGGCCTGTGTTCAGATCCCAGCAGAGCCAATGATTGAGGGAGGAAGTGGTTTCTCCCCTGGAGCCTAAGTCCCCAGCTCATCACATTGCTTCGGAAGAGCAGATGAGGAAACCTAGGTAGAGTGTGCGCAGTGCATGTGCAGTGCCCAGGAAAGGGAGTTCTTGTCTTATTAGAAAGGCTACAAAGCCTGGGAGAGGAGCCCAGGGCTGGAGTGAGGTCTACTTGGGTCTGAAACTGGCTGTGTTGCTTATTACCAGCTGTGAGTTTGGACAAGTTTTATAACTGTGTTGTGCCTATGTCTTTCTCATTAATCAGTTGTAATAACTAATATTTCCTGTGGCCTTTTTAGATGTAAGCAGTGTTCCAGATGTTATATGCCCACAACAACCCTCTGGGGTTTCGTTATTAAACCCATTTTATAGATGAAGAAACTGAGGCACAGAGATGTTCAATATCCTACCCAGAGTCACTAGCCAGTAAATGGCAGTCCTGGGATCTGACTGGCAGCCTAGCTTCAGAGTGTCCCTGCAAAACCACTGAGCATGTCTTATATACAAAAAAATGAAGGTAATAACCCCCACTTCATAGAGTTATCGGGCTCCAGTGTAAACAACAGAAATACAATGCCCAGGAGGTTCCTGGCGTATATATAGTAGGTGCTCATTATAATTGTCGGGGTAATGCCTGCAGCCCAGAACTTCTTCCCTCAACGTGTCATGGGAGGTCATGAAACACTTCCATGCTACCAACCTCGGAAGTTAAGGAAACTATTCCAGAAATCCTCCTAAGATGTCTGGTTCCACTTTTATAAGCAGAGACTGGGACACGCAGAGCATATGCTCAAGGTCACAGAGTGGTGCAGCCAGGATTAGAACCTGAGTCCTCCCCTGCCTTTCCCCTCAGTTGGACATGGGGTACGACCAGGGCTGCTTGAGTTACACACCCAGTGCCAAGGACCAGAATCATATTTTTGCCACCTACAGCATTGCTTCCTCACACAGGGCAGCTGATTTCAGAGAGGAAATAGGTTGTACCTGAGTATCTGGGTGGAAAGGCTGCAGAAAAGCAATTATTAGCCACACACTCCATCTCATTGTCGGTTGGGGAGCGGGCCCCCGGCAATCAGTATGCTTGCTCTTAGTTTTCACATGAAGTTGCCTTAAATATGAAGCCCTTCTCTCTCTCTTTCTCCTTCTGTCTTTCTGGTAAAGGGCTGGTTGTAAAGAATAAATGAAGTGTCAGACCTCTTTCCCAGACCTAGCCTAAAAATCTTAAAGTCTGTTGATCCATAGACAATAGCTACTTGCCACATAAAGCTGCCTTTTTTTCTCAACTTTTTTTCCTTATCTTTTCTTTCTTTCCATTTTTTTTTAAACTTAGACTGCCTGCGTTCAGATTATATAAATAAATAACAAACTCAGTCTTAGTACAATAAACATCTACTTTTGTGTCCAAAGCAGATTTTTTGGAAGGCGTGTGAGCCAACATCAGCTAGTTTGTGTACTGGATAGGACTTGAATGAAAATGCAATTATTATTTCTTGTCAAATAATTTCTTGGAGTTCTTATCTCTAAGGCCCCTGCCAGCTTTGACATCTGCTTGTCAGGGGGAGGAAGGGGAGAGATGAAACCTGGGCTAGGGGGCAGCACTCCAAGGGAGCGTGGACTTTGGGGTTGTAGGAGCTGGACTTCGGATTTGCCCCTTTCTAGCCGGTTGACCTTGAGCAAGTAAGTTCTTGGCAAAGTTTCCTCATCTGTAAAATGGGGACAGTGATAAATACTTCATTAGCATTATTGTTTCAATAAATCAGTATATAAAATACACTTGTTTTCAAGTGAAATAAATATATAAAAGTGCCTAGTGCAATACTTGACATAAAGTAAGTGCTCCTTAAAATTTGACTCTTTTCTTTGAAAACACTGCAACTTTCCCAAACTGAACAGGAAGAGTTTGGTCCTAAAAGTCAAGGGGCATAGGGATTGAGGCTCTTCTTCCAAAATTTCTTGCAAAACATTAGCTATATCATGTAATTCTTTGCTTATTTTTCTCTTTCACGAATGGATGTAGCCACTTGCTCCAGCACATTTGTAAAAATGTGTGCAGTTAGTCATGAATCCCTGCCTGCTTTTAGAAAAGGACCAGAGACAGGGTAATTTGTTTTGCTTAAACTCTCAGGTTTTAGAAAGGACTTGAGGTGGCTAAAGAGGATCCATTTTCCAGGGAGAAGATAAAGGCTTTTGCAGTGCACAGGAGGGGTTCTGCAGCTCAGGGTTCTTTGTCCCTCAGGATCTTTTGGAGGTCAGCAAGAGATAGCCATGGCCACTTGTGTGAATAAACAAGTCTCTCTGCCCATTTGACTCATAGAACCAGCTAAACAAAGAAAACCAAAACTTAAATTTGTAAAACAAAGAATTAAAGATGGAGTTATCCCAGTTGGGGGTCTTATATCATTGGAATTTTTGTTAATTAAAGAGTAAAATAAGAGATATTGCTAAAGAAGGAAAATTATTAAAAAAGAAAATCAAGGCCTTATGTTTGGTTTAATTTTTTTTTCTTTTAGATAATATGAGCCTTAGCTTATCAAAGTTGTGGGGTGGGCAGCTCAGTAGTGATGGAACTTACCGTTGGTCCCACAGCCTTCTCACCATGGGTTATTTCCCAAAGCAATCATGCTAGAAACAAGAAATGATGTTTTTAAATTACTTTCATCAATTAGCAAGCAAGCTCTAAGAAAAGAGATGCCATCTACATTGTAAATTAAAATGGTTTCCAGCTTGGTAAAAGCCATTTCAGAACTCTTCACAAAGCAATGGTAGATGGAGGAGAAAGGGAACCATTTTTTGGCAAAACCTTCCCAAGCTGTAGCCCTGTCTGGGATGGGCTTGGTGCAGAGACCACTTTCTGGCATCACACCCAGGCTTATCAGCCAGTGCAGGCGGCTCTGTTCATTGACCACGGGGCTCTCCCCTTGTGAGTGTCCCAGAATAGCTGCAGCTACCTGAGAGCAGTCCAGTCCTTGGGGACTCATTATTGTCCCAGATAAACAGCATGGCTGAAGCCAGCACGTAATAGCTGTATTTAACTGTGATAAGTGATGGGCCGACATGCCCAAGTGAGTGGCATCACGGCAGGGCCGGGATAACTGGACAAAGAGAAGCCAGCCTGGCAGTGGGCATCTCTTGCACATCTTAGGGTTGATGCCACAGGATTTCGGATTCTGGGGAATATATATGACAGACCTGGAGAGCTTGCATTCTAGAAGACAGGACAGACCTCTGGGATTCTGATTATGCTAAGTTCAGTTCAGTTCAGTCGCTCAGTCATGTCCGACTCTTTGTGACCCCATGAACCACAGCACTCCAGGCCTCCCTGTCCATCGCCAGCTCCCAGAGTCCACCCAAACCCATGTCCATTAAGTCGGTGGTGCCATCCAACCATCTCATCCTCTGTCGTCCCCTTCTCCTCCTGCCCTCAATCTTTCCCAGCATCAGGGTCTTTTCCAATGAGTCAGCTCTTCGCATCAGGTGGCCAAAGTATTGGAGTTTCAGCTTCAGCATCAGTCCTTCCAGTGAACACCCAGGACTGATCTCCTTTAGGATGGACTAGTTGGATCTCCTTGCAGTCCAAAGGACTCTCAATAGTCTTCTCCAACACCACAGTTCAAAAGCATCAATTCTTTGGTGCTCAGCTTTCTTTATAGTCCAACTCTCACATCTATTATGCTAATGGATTATGCTAATGACAAAGGTATTTAAGGAATCAAAGAAGAATAAAAGTTTGGAAAATGGATTAGGTTAATGGAGGCAGGCTTCCTCGAAGAGGTGGAATCTTGTATCACGGAGGGATTATCTTGAAAATACAGAGTAAGACATTTTTCATTGGAATACAGAATAAGACATTTTCTGTGGCTACACATTTACATTTGGGAATGTGTAAATTAGAAAATTTCCTTTTAAATGCAACCTGCATCTAAGTCGCTAAGTTGTGTCAGACTCTTTACTACCCCATGGACTGTAGCCCACCAGGGTCCTCTCTTCATGGGATTTCCCAGGCAAGAATACTGGAGTGGGTTGCCATTTCCTTCTCCAGTGGATCTTCCTGACCTAGGGATTGAACTCAAGTCTCCTGGATTGGCAGACAAATTCATTATCACTGAGCCAATAGTTAGGCTGTAAAGGCCAAAGAAGAAAAGGTGAGAGTGACTGTATGCTAACAGCATCAACATTAAGATAAGTTATTAATACTCAGGCCTATTTTTGTTTTCTGTTGTGCTCTGAAAGTGTTCGTGTGATAAAGGAAAAGTAACTCAGTCGGTCTTAGCAGTGCTGTCCTCATGAAAAGGGAAAGTGTTGGTGGACAGAGGCTCACTCCATGCGCTTGGTGTGCAGTTGTGACTCCACAAAGGAGACACTGCATTTCTCTGGCCAATGAGGCAGCTGGGCCTGGAGTTCTGAGGGCACTGGCTGTGTGTGCCTGCCAGAGATCATGCACTGTGAAGTGGTTTTCATACACAGTGCCTGCATGGTCCATGGGACAGGCTGCGCGCATGTGTGTGAGAGAGACATTCCATGTGGCAGGGCCCTGGGCTGTCCTGCCTTCAGCAAACCCCCAATTCAGAGGAAAACCCAAACATGAGACACAAACAGAACTGCTTGCATTAAGAGACATTTCCCTTAAGAGAGGAGTGAGTGAGTGAGTGTGTGTGTGTGTGTGTGTGTGTGTGTGTGTGTGTGTGTGATAGGAGGAGACTTTTTCTGAAACTTAGGACTTAAGGGTAGAGAAGTTAATAGTCTTTCTTCTACAGTGTGTACTTCCATACTTGATGATGGCTTCAGTCCAAAGATCCTATAAATAAAATCAAAGAATATGAGAGATGGAAGATGTAATAGAAAATCTCACCCAGGCCTTCATTTCAGAGAGGAAGAATCCAGGCTCAGGGGATTAAGGAATCAAGGTCACACGGCTGCAGAGGGTTCATGCTGGACTATAGTCTACATCTCTGTCTCACTTATTGTAGAACTTTCCCCTTTACTCAGATCAGGAAATTTAGACAGAGATGACAGATTGTCCCATGTGATGCCTCTGGTGGGCAAGGGTTGGCTCGGGCCCTGGAACTTCCTGCCACGAGCACTTTCTTAAACCCCAAGCTCACTTCCTCCCAACTCTTGAGTTTCACACCTTGCCAGCCAATAGCTCTCAGGAAGGTGACCCCCAAGCTTGGTTCTTCATTTTCACTGATTCCTGTGTTACCAACAGAGGGGCTTCCCTGACCAGCCAGAGCCAGGAGGACAGAGGAGGAGGCCTTCAGTTCACCCCCTCCTCAAATATCATCCGCTGAGAGCAACTTGCATTTCGGCAACACCCCCATCCCGCCTGGGTGGGTGTCCTAGACACGGCATGTGCGTGGGGAGAGGGAAGGAAGTGGTACAGATCTTGCCTTTAGCCATTAAAATAAACTTGGTGTGAGGAGGGTTTCCGAGCAGCAGGAGTGGGGCTGCAAAAAATAGAGTGTGGTGCAGCTGCACCCTTTAGAACTTTGGGGGAAAACACATATTATTTACCAGACAATAATAGATACCAAAGAATAATAATGATTATTATAGTGTTTGGGATAGCAAACGCTGTAGTTAAGGTTCCAGAATGGCTCTCATTATAATCCCGTTTTCCTGGTCCCTTATGAAAGCCTGGAGATTTTGTCCAAGTAGGCTGTTGCTGTCCGTGTTTGGCCTTTGTCCAAAGGCGATTTCGATATAAGGAGACTTATTTGAGACATATTCCCCTTTGGAGGGGGTCATGCTCACATTAAAGAAAAAAGCTATATCCTTGAAAAAGCAGTTGTAGCATTCTTGAGTGAGTAATTCAAAATGGTGGTGTTTCCCAGTCACTGGAAGAAAGCATTAAACACGTTTTTAAAGAAAGGATTCAGAGGTCCCCTGTGACTATGAGATTTGGTCACTCTTGGTCCCAAGCCCAGAGGTAGGGATGGCTTTCCTCCCTTCACAGCAAGTTTCTTGCTGTGCTTCTTACACAAAAATAAATCCTCCCCAGAAAAATCTATGCTCTGTCCATTTGGATCAGTTTCCAAGGTCTCTTCTCAGTCCTTTGTGACCTTTCATTTGATGGTGGCTCTTAGTGTTTTTGTTTTTGTACCTCTTTTCACCATTGTCTTAAAGAAAGCAGAAAGAAAGAGAAAGGAAGGAATGAAAGAGAAAGAAAAGAGAGAGAATAAGAGGAAAAGAAATTAAAGTGAGCTCTTTATTCTGAGATAAATATCCACATTTCCAAATCTGACCATGCCAAATGAAAAGGTTTCCATGGCCTTGTAATTCCACTCCCATTGCATATTTGTGGTGTTTTGCATTTTCACTTTGGTTATTTAATATACATATTAAATGCACACAGATCTGGTGATTTAATGTGATTTGGGGAACTCAGGCATTTCCTGTCATGCACATTCAGATTTTCAAGCCTTGTTTTTTGGCTGATCATTATTATGGTTACCATTAACACCAGGATTTGGATAGCAGGGTTCAAAGCACGAGCTTGGATGTAGTCCTCCCAGTGGGCATTTTGACCTCTTCACACTTGTGCTAAATTCATGCTGCAGACACTCTGAGCACGTTTCCAGGTCTCTTTGTGGCCTCCATTTCTTCGTCTATAAAATGAGGAAATTGTGTATATTATCTCTGGGGTCCCTTCAAGTTCTCCACTCTATCACCTGAAGTTATTTGTTCATTGTTCTAGGAATAATCTCAACAGTTGTAAAGATGTTTACGAGCCCTCTGCTACCACGTCATGTTAGCCAAATTCTACCCATTCACATTTCTGACATCCCCATTTATGGGCAGGGGAGAAGAAAGTACTGTTTGGGGACATGGGGGACAAGAGTTGTTTGACTCCCATTCATTTGACAAATGTGTGTTGAGCTGAACACATTTGTCCCCGGGTGTAGGAACATGAGCAAAACAGACACTGCCCCACACCTCAGGGACTTCACAGTTTGGTTGGCCAACTTCTAAATGGCTGCTTCCTAGGGGTGATGGCAGAGTGTCTTCAGTAGGTTTTATTTCAAGCCAAGAAACTGGTAGCAAATGGAATAAGCCAGTAAGGATAGAGGGGCAGAGCCCGACATCTGTGGTGGAAGTTGGGATGGGCATTCCCCACTTTCTTGGTCCTGTTCATACCTGCTGCACTGGGACCAGTCCTGCGCTTGGTTTGGACATGAAGGGATGTGAATGGCTCACCTTGCAGGCTGACCCACAGAGAGGGACACTTCCTCCAGCTCAGTGGTCCCTGTAGGAAACCCCTAAAGAGAGGTCTAGATGTCTCAGGAATTTTTCATATGCTAAAACGTTCATCTCATGGCCTTCCTCCTTTGCAGCAAAACTTGGGGCTGTTACATGAGGTACGGGGGTGAGGTCTGCAGCCCCAAGTCCCCTAACGACCTTGCCTGTCTTTGGGGGTGCCCTTGAGCAGCTCCAAAGACCTCCTGCCAGTTAAGGGTGCACTAACGTGGAGAGCGAAAGCTGCCGGGTCGCAAAGGATGCTGCTGTGGTCTTTGGGCAAGGGCGTGGTGCGCCGTGCTCATTATGGTATTCCGAAAAGCGACTCGAGTTTCATTTCCTCACACAAAGCTGGCAGGGCTGACCCTGCGCAGAACCGTGAATGAAAGTCGTGTGGAAACCAGGCTGTGCCGCCCCGTTGTGGGGCCTCCTCTCCAGTCTGACCTGCCGGCTGGAGAGCGCGCCTCTCTGACTCATGCCGGGGTTCTCCCCAGCCTGGGGGTGGGGGCGGTTTGGTCCAGTGGATTCTAACAAACCCCTTCTCCTCTATTTCTAGGAACGCGCACTCACAGGGTAACTTGCATGGAGAGAGGGCGCAGAGCAAACCATATCTCGCCATCCAATGACACCAGCTGGTCCGCTCACCACCCCCTCTGGCTAAAACTCAAGCAAATAAAGCCGCTTCCTGTCATTAAGCATCTCAGAGGAAGCAGCTCTCCCTCAGTGGCCTCTAGCCCAGAGAAGCCAGCACGTCTTGGACCCACCAAGCGGGCCCAGCCTTCCTGCCGCCACCATCTCTGCTTCTCCCCAGAGGAACTTAGGGATTTTGCCCCTGGTTTAAAAAAAAAACCAACAAAACACCAACAAGCCACAAGGACCAATGTAGGTATTCTCCCCGCCCCATCTTCCAAGGCTCAGAGGGTGAGGCTGGAAGACGATCCGGATTTGAAAACAAAAATCTTTTTTTAATCTTTTTAAAAACTGCTGTGGTTTTGCTGCTACACGAAGAGTTGTGATTTGCATTGTACGGTTTTGGACCTATACTGTTCACGTTTTGACGGCGGAGAGGGATCGTACTGGAGTCCCAACACTTCCAGATTCATCTCTGTCCTGCCCAGGATGCACTTTTAAATGAAGAGTTAGAATATTTTATTGGCTAATATACTTTTCTTGTTATTTTTACAAAGGCCACCTTTATCCTTTTTAATGCCATATTTTCAGTGTTACACTTTTATGGCTTTTAATTTTCGATTTGACAGATGTAAGAAGCAGCATGAATAGTTTATACTGTGGTTTTTCAGAGACTGAATGCCAAGAGAACTCGGTAAATGTTTATTCTTCTCAGCTTTCTCTTTAAATTCCCCTAAATAGCGCCCCATTTGGGAACAGAGCAAGAGTGTTGAACTGAAGACCAAAATGCCCTGAAGGTGTAAAATAATCCGAGGGGGAATATTTGCTGGGCGTCACGAAAGACTTGGATGAAATTTCAACCCTGATGGTTTTCGGTGATCCAGGAAGTCAGTGAAGCAATCTCTCTATACGCAGAGCCCTTTCATGATAATTAGAATGGTATGGACAAACCAATGAAAACAGGAGGGAAAGTGAGAAAGCTCACCCATGATTCTGTTTCACTGTTTGCTTTCTCCTGTCATGGTTAAGAGAAATGTGCAATTCGATCCTCAATCAGTGGGTGGAGGATAACAGGGTAGATTTTCTTGTGTGCACTTGTACAGTTGTAGCTGGGAGTCCAGAAGTCCTCTAGAGCATGTGTACTGGCACTGAGTTGGTGAGACAGTTGTGGAGTATCCCATTCTGATGAGTACAGAAAAAAAAAAAAATAAGAAAAAAAATCCAAAAAAAAGAAGAAAACTAAAAAAAAAAAAAAATCAAATCACCTTGTGATTCAGTGTATCTGTTTACTAACTCCAATAAAGCAATTGTTCCCTCTGGAGGGGTCCAGGTGCCCCCGCCCACAGGCCGCTGAGCTGGCAGCAGGAGGGGGCGGACGGGCAAGGCCAGGACGGTGTCACGCTGGCCCTGAAGCACCACGGGGCCATGGATGCGGTGTACATACTGTATTTCTATATCCTCCTTTGTACAGAGTCACTTAACAAGTCAAGCTACTGTCTTACAGGTGCTCCTTATTTATTAGAGCTGTGAGAGCTTGGGGGGACACACCTGGCGAGCGAGCTCGCTTTTTAAAAATGAAATTGGGGGGGGCAGGGGAAGGGGGCGGGAGGGAGGGGAAGCTCGCAAGCCCAGGGAGAGATTTATAAAAGTGAACAAAAGGAAAACTTCCAGCCACCGATTAAACCAACCAACCAACCCCAACACCAAACCCGCCCACGCAGGACGCAGCAGCCCCACCTCTAGGCACCCCTTCCCCTGCGGGGGGCCCCCAACGTTCTCCTTGCTCCCTGACACAGTGTCCGATTCATCAAACAAAAATAAATCTCTAAGAAAGAAAAACGCACTTACATGTGCTTATTTTGCTTTTCTCATTATTATGACTATTGTTGTTATTTTCCTTTTACAGAAGGTGTTCATGTCTTTCCCCCAGGGAAATTATTTATTTTACATAAAGCTAGTTTTAAAAGATGTCGAAATAGAAGGAGTGAAGCTGGCCCTTCCCAACCTGCATCTCTGCAAACAAGAGCCCACCTGGTCTGTTTGAGGGTCTGATTTCCCACCGTGTCCATCATTGACAACACACAGTGCATGTGGAGTGAGCTCTTGGGCCTGTAGACTGGGGTATCCCTTCCCAAAGGCTCTCCTAGTCCTGATTTTTTTGGCTCCAACGATTTGGTTCTAAGGCTCAGGAAGCAGCATGCGCTAGAAGCAAAACTCCCCAGTGGACTCCGCTCCCATCAGTATATCAGTTCACCTGTAGGTCAGCGGTACTTCTGTGAATGGGAAGGGTCAATCTGGTTTTGTTTTGGTACCTAAATGAAACATCAGAAAGTTTCTAAGATGGAGAGTAGATGAATACCTGGTTCTAGTCAATGTAGATCTATCCCAATCCTCTTGTTTTGCATATATATTAAACAACAAACAAACAAATGAAGCCTAGAAAAGTGAATTGACCTGCCCAGGCTCCACACTGAATTGGTTTCACTTGTCAAAAAGCAAATTTTCATTAAAAAAAACTTAGGCACCATCAGCAGTCTTCTCTAAATAACCATCCTTGGGGTGGATTCTGACGACCTACTTTCTCTCTCTTGTGGAGCCTGACGGATCTTGGAGGCTCTGAGTGTGGGTTTATGGTTATGACTCCATGGGAACCCCTCAGCCCCAGCCGAGTTCATACAGGGGCGGGCACCTGGCTGGGGCGGTCTGGTGCAGAGTCCCTGATAACATTATTTATCTGGACTTGGCTGTAGACACCATCGCCCAGGATACTGATTCTGCTTTTGTCTGTAGTCCAGGATTGTCCAGCAAACATGTTGACCCTTTGGGAAACAAAAGCTCCCTTTGTTTCAACAAGAAAAGAGTCCGTGGTGTCTCATCAGACAGCACACCTTTTCCTCTTTCTCTTCCTTCTCTTAATCTCAGTGTTCCCTGAAATACAGAATCCTCTTGGGCTATCAAAACTGTATAGAGAGAAATAGAAGTAATTATGCCAACATTTATGAGCACGTGTTAAATACAAGTACATTATTAGCCTCATTTACTCACAGAAGGTCCTAGTATTTCTCCCCCTTTTTAAATTGCATGTGAGGATCTAAATGCTCAGTGCATTTAGTAGTTGCCCCAGATCAGCCAGCCAGTGAGTGACGGAATGGGATTCAAACCCAGGGGTTTGGTCCCAGAACGCAGGTTGCACGTCCAATCTGCCGAAAAACTGTTGACATCTTCATGAATTGTCATTTTGTGGTGCAGTAATGCAGTTTTGTAAGTTCCTGGCAGTGATTCAGTTTGTTGTTCTAAAGTGGCCCTCATTTAAAACTAAGCCAGAGAGTTGAGTGTTCATGGTTACCCCCTTCCACGGCTTGTCGGGTGTGTGGATGTGCTGAGGCCACTCTGCTTTCAGAGAAATTAGGCAGTGAATTCCCTGTTGGTTAGCAAAGGCCCACTGAACACACCCATATGTGATGCCAAGGGTAGCCCAGGAGAGACCAGAGCTCACCGCCCCTGCCCCAAGTGGTTTACACATGGTGGGAAGGTGGGGTTGTGGAAAAGATGGACCACTTCTTGGTCTCAGCAGGACCTCTCTGTAAGTTCCCAGGGTTTATATGAATGTACACCTGGAGCCTGGATTCACAGCTGCACAAAGCCACCTCCTTTTGCAGATGTTCCCTTGACACTGGAAGGGCAGCCTGAGCTACAAGCAGACCTGTAGATGTCAGCTGGTGCTGCCCACAGAGCACAGCCAAAGGCCAGGGCTGGGGCCCAGGGGCAAAGGCACTCAAGATTTGCACCTGCTCCCTGCTCTCTCCGGCTCCTCCTCCACTCCTGAGCTTAGCCTCAGCTTCTTTGACAAGCTTCCACAGGGTCCCTCCCGGGGATGTATCCACCCTGCTTAGAGTTCTTCAGTGGTTCCCTGTGGCCTATGGGGTGGCACCCAAAACCCTCCCCGCTTTGGCCCCTGCTGGCCTTTCCATGCCCACCGGCTGGCTCCCTGCCTTCAGCCTCACCTGCACACCATCTGCAGAATTAGGAACTGTTTCCTGACACCCCCGCTCTCTTTCCAACTCCAGGGAGCTGCCTTGGCCTTGAATGTCTGTCTCTGTCTTCCCAGGGCAGTATCTGTAGCCCTTCAAGACTTGGCAGCTACTCTGGGGATGCTTTCCTGGGGAGGCTGCAGGGCCCATTTCCTCCCCTCCCCGCTGGGCTGGGGCCCCTCCAAACCCACCTCCATCCAGCGCACAGCACACTCGGCTTGTCAAGTCACTCACTCACCTGGCCATGCCTTTACGAGTCTGTGAAGTCCTTCATGAAGCGGATCTTGGCTTATCTGCCTCGAATCTCCTAGGCCCCGCATGTGGAAAGCCCTCCTTCTTACTATTATCTGTAACACAATGAACAAGCCAACCGCTTCAAAGCTCAGTTGATGTGCCACCTCTCCATGGAGTCCAGCCTGCTTCCCTGAGGGGCAATTGGTCGTTTCTCCCTCTGGCTCCCACGGGTCTTGTTTAAATGCACTGGAGCCTCTTCTCACACTGTTCTTCCCTCATCATCCAGGCTCCTCAAGGGTGGGCACCTTGGCCTTCCTAACTCGGCATCCTTGAAGAGCTATTCTCCACCCTTGCAACAGAAAACGATGGCTGAGTTGAAGCCCTTTTCTCCTACCAGCCTAACGGGAGAAGAAAACAGGAAACCCCGGAAACCAGAGCTACTGTGCAGCAGACATGGGAAGGCTGTGTTCAGAGTTTCATTTTGTTTCTGGTGCTCAAGGGAGGAGGTGCTGTGGCACCCCCAGTTCAGTACATCTTCAGGCAGCTTTTAAAAGCAAGATGCGACACAAAGGGAGAACACACAGTGCTGCCCCAGGGCTTTTGTGCTCTGCAGTGACTCCAGGCAATGAGACAGTTACACATTTTTCCCCCCAAAAGCCTTAGAGATCATTCCTTGACCCTCAGACACACATGTAGATGGAAAGTTAGTCTTCACCACCCAGAAAAGGCCTCTTATACTATCTTCGCCATGGTGGATGGAACGAGCAGTTGCCACCAATGTGTGGAGTTCTCGTGAAAGGAGGAGCCTCCCCTGGTCCCATTGGTAGGTGCTTCTATTGTGCATACATTTGCTACTAAATTCTCACAACAACCGTGTGAGGGAGGCACCAGTATTACCATCATCCCCATTTCACAGTCAAAAATACCTGAGGCGTGACGATGAAAGAGGTTTCTGTTCACAAATGGAGGCAGAACCCAGCAGTGGGCTCCAGTGGCCACACTCTCTGTGCACTGCTAAACAACCTCACCATGGCCCAGGATGCCTGGTGGTTCAGGCAGAGTTCAGGTCAAGTGTGTGTGTGTGCGTGCGTGTGTGTGTTGTGTGTGGTGGGGGGGAGGGTGCTCAGTTGCTCAGTCATGTTGTGACTGAGTTGACGCTTTATGACCCCATGGACTGTAGCCCACCAGGCTCCCTGTCCATGGGATTCTCCAGGCAAGAATGCTGGAGCAGGCTGCCATTTCCTACTGCAGGGGATCTTCCCAACTTTAGGGATCAAACCTGAGTCTCCTGCATTGGCAGGCGGATGCTTTACCACCTGGGAAGCCCTGCCTTGGCACCCAAACCATGCAATTTAGACAACTTTGACCTCTATATTGTGCTCAGAGAGGAAAAAATAATCTACTTCTCTTGATGCCTGGTTTTGAACATCACCAAAAACACAAGTGTCACTGTTTCCACAGGGAAAGTTTGAGGGAGATGGGAAGGGGCCTGGGCCAGCAGCTCAGATAAGAGAAGAGAAAGGCACTCTGGTCTCGTGTCAGGTTCCCTGTGGCAGGAAGAAAGGGAGCATGTGGGCCAGGGGCTGGTTTCCATTTCCCTTATTCTGATTTGGGGAGCTGTAAGTGGGGCTTTCTCCTGCAGCTCATGTTTGGTGGGTGAAGGGGTGTCAAGTGAGAGCAGCATGGAACTGCTGGGCCACACAGGACTGTGTCTCTCTGCCCAGTGGGCAGGGGGCTAAAGCCAGTCTTCACCGTCACTTTGAGGCTAGATCGCTGGATCCGACCACACAAATGGACAAAAATGTTGAAAGTCCCCAAGTGCCAGACTCCACACAGGGCAGTCACTCAGAGGGGCTCAGACAATTTTTAATAAACTACATGCTATACAGTCAGTGTGATCCTCATTTCTGGATGAGAAAGATACAGTCCAGGAAGATTAAGTGATCTGCTCAGGTCACTCAGCTGATAAGGAAGAAACTCACGATTTGGGCCCTTAGCCCCCACGTGCAGTGCTCTTTGATGGCAACACAGCTGCAGAAATACCAGTGTCAACTCAGGTCACAATTCAGTATGAATTTGAATCAGCCAACCAGGCACGTGCCTGATGACATCATTCCAGTCTGCTTCTAGACCTCTGAGAAGAGATCACCCTCTCTTTCCTCATCCATTCCTCACCTGCAGGGTTGGGCCAAACCAGCAGATGTGACCCCCTCCAAGACGGAATGAATCCCACCAGAATGAACCCCACCATTAATCTTAATGGGCATTTACCCAACATGTTCTAAATGTCACTTTGGTTGCGTTATTTTATTTATGCCTCATAACAGCCCTTAGGAGGTGATTACGATGATTATTCCCATTTTACAGATGAGGAAGCTGAGCACACAAAGGCTAAGTAAGGGCAGAGCCTGCCACCGCATCTGGGTGGTCGGATATCTGGCCCTCACCTCACCAGCACACTCACGTTTCAGCTTCTCTCTTGTGGATGGATGGATGGATGGATGCCTGAAAGCATCTTGTGAGCGCAAGAGCATTTAATCGAGTATTTTGAGGCCAAATCTTACACTTTCATGTATGTCATCATCTTTGAGAGTGGCTGGAGCATCAATCCTGGAAGTCATGTGGACGAGCACAGAAGTGGTTCCCATCTTCCTGAGTTATAGAAAAAGTTAATTGCCCATTTCATCTCCACCTAACCTCCCATCAATTCCTGTCCTGAATGAGAACTCTTTTCTGCAAACCCTGCTGGCCTCGCAATCCAACAAATAGCAATGCTCAAGGGGATTCACTCCAAAGCTCTTTGCTGTGCTTATTTCCACTCGTGTGCTTCCTTTTAACAGCCTGGGAGCAAGGACCAGGGCTAATTCATCTTTGCATTCCCTTCACACACCTGTCACGCAGGGCACACTCAGTGTCAAAGGACTGAGTTGTTGGACGTGTAGATCCTGGCTGCTGCACTTCCCTCACTGTGGGACCCTGAGTCCCTCAAATCTCCTCCATACCCGCTATGTCTGTGAAACCCCCTACCCCATTTCCTGCTCCCCTCCAGGACGTCCGAGTAGCAGTGAGGGGCCACCACCTGCCCAGCAGTGTGGACAAGGCCGGCTCAGGAAGCCTCAGCTGTTTGGGGAGAAAAAGGAAAAACTGCTCCTCATTTCTCCTCTCCTACTTCTCCTGCCAACACTTCACTCACATTTCATTTAAATGTCCCATGTAAGATAATTTCTGGTGTTGGAAGTAGTTGAAAAAAAATTGTTTGTTTAGGAAAGGCTGGTGTTGGAGTGAATGAGCTCTGGAAGGCGTGCCTTTTGACCTTGACCAAGAAAGGGAAGGTCAGTGCAGAAGCGTATTTAGCCACAAGCTTTGGACCATGGGGTATTCTTTTCCTTTTCTTTCTAGGTTTATTTAAACAAAAGGGAAAGATGATTAAAACATAGAAAAATGAAAACAATTATAGGCAGAGAAAACAGAGTTTCATAAAACAACAGCACCCAGGAGGGCTCCTCTGGATCGCGTTCTCCCAGCACCGGAGCCCCCAGCCCACACCAAGACCTCCCTTCCCGGGCTCGGCCGTGCGCCTCACAGTATCCCCTTCACATTCAGTAGCTGGATTAGGGCTCAGGACCAGAGGCCAGGAATGCAATAAGATACTTTTCTAAGTATTGATCCTTTAAAAAAAGAGTTAGTTTTCACGAAACTTTAATTCACTTTTTTTTTTTTTTTTTAGCTTTTTAGCCTAACTGCTACACATTTTATCCCTGTTCTTTGTGAAATGCTAATCCAGCCCAAGGTTTTCATTTTCCGGGTGTAACTTTTCAGAAATTGTATATCTGCATAGCAACCCAGCAAGGGCTGCCTATGTCACGGTATCATGTGTCAGAAAGATGAAAAGGACTCCAAACCCCAGCTCTCCACACACTTGGCCCTCCGATCCCAGGGCAGAGAGCTTCTTGGCCTTAATATAAATGGCAGGAGAGTCATTTCGGGGCCAGAGAGGTGCAAACTTTTATCTTGTTGATGACAGAAAACGACACATGACCTCAGCTCAGCTCAGCGGGGACGAGCAAACCCGAAACAAAGGCTGTATTTTTCTCTACTCTCGTCCCGGCTGTCAGCTTCCAAGTGCAACCTGAGCCTGGATTCCGAACCCAGTGTCCAGATTAGAGATTGTTGACTCAGATTTAGTGGTGAAACGTGAGCCCAACTCTGTTGATGGCAGGCCTTGAAGGAGCAAGTTTAGTTAAGCCAAGAGAGATTGTATGTCAGACGAGAGCCTGGCTTCTCTTTATCACAAACTTCCTGATCTGCCTCTGTTTTAATAGTTTCCACCACCACCACCAAAAGAGAGACAGCGAGGGAGAGACAGAAACAAAGGTGGAGAGAGCCAGAGACAGAGAGAGGGAGAGACAGAAGGAAGCTTTGCCCTCAGTTCAGCTCCTCAGTGTCATAAATCAGGAAATTAACAAGTGTGTAACTGGCCTTTGCCACAGTCAAAGACAATAAGCTTTTTGTGTTTCTTACCGGTGGTGAGCACTTAATATAATCAATGGAGAGCTCCACTCAGAAAGGATGAAAAATGGGGGCTTGATCTTGCCACTTAAAGGATATTTCCCGATATGCAGGCACATGGCTTTTATGAGGCTCAAACATGGCTTAGAAACTTGCCTCTCTGGTCTGAAGGCAGGTCATTAAGACAAATCATTACATCGCTTTCCCTGTCTCTGTCTCTACGTTTTTTATTTTGGCACCTTCCCGGCTTTTCCTTGGCTTCTGATTTCATCCCTCTTTTAGATTCTCTGTGCCTTCAGTAATTTATGTGCAAGATATTTTTCCCAACCTCCAAATGTTTTTCCATTTGGCAAACCATGTCCCGATGCTTCCACACAATGTAACTGTAGAGTTCACTTACACTAGAAAACACAAACGTGGTTAATGGAAAAGGCGAACAAGCCGACGTTGGTGACCCCGGGTGCGGGGCCGATTCACAGACGATCTTCCAGGCCACCCCTGGGGACACGTGGGGGTGGGTGTTGGGGAGCAGTGTCTTTCCTCGCTTGCCACAGATGCTTGGCTTCGACCCTCCTTGTCTCCGAAGAGGAAAGAATTCCTTCCAAGCCCCTTTCTCGTATAGTTTTTGGAAGCTTCAGGGCACCATATGGAGAATCATTTCGTGATTCTCCTGATGGCTTTTACGTGAGCAGCTATAAATTGGATGGTTTCCTTCAGGTCTGCTATCCCTATGGTACCTGCTAAGGACTGTCGGGAGTAATCACTGAAGATGTTAGTCCTGTGGGTTCTCTATGGGAGAGAAAACCCAGGCCTCCTCCTGGCTGGGCACAGAGTTAAGGAGCCCGGGTGGGGCAGGCCATGCAAGCCTTTCCAATTGGTCACGAGGGTGCTTTGCCCCAATGACTTTTTCATTCCAAAGTCAAGGATTTAGGATAAAGGCGGAATTTGAGGCCCCGCCCTCCATTGGGTTTCCGTCCAGTCACAGGGCACATCTAGACAACATTTTGGCTTCTGAAAGATGAGTTTTATTCATTAACTGACACTATTTCTTCCTTAACAGTTGCAATGATGTAGACTAGACTCCCTGCATTTTACCTTTTAAAAGTGGCTTTCCCTCAACCCAATACTCTGTTAATTTAATAAGCCAATCAAAGGCAAATTGTTGTTCTAATAAGGATACGATTGAAAGTGAATCTTTTTAGGGTGTTTATTTTGCTTGGATAGCATTTCCTTAACTAATTTCTCTGGCCCTCTGGATCAGCACCAGGAGGGCAGAGGGTGGCTAATATCTTCTAGGGAACCACAAATGAATGAGTTACCAAGCCTTTAAATGGTTTCCCAAGCACTTCCATTTAAAAAAAAAAAAGTTAAATATAAAAATCATAATACTGAAGATGGGTTGGCTCTAGGAACTCATTCCCTTGGATGTATTTTTAGGCTTTTGTTTATCTTTCGTGATTGATAAAGTAATTATCAAAATGCATTAGAAAATAATAGCCAACTGGTGAGAAAAGGAACAGTTGGAGGAAGCAAAGCAATGGAGGAAAAGCCTGCACAGACTCAACCCCAGGCTTTCCAGTGAAACTCCAGGAAAATTCATCTTCTCTTTGGCTTTTCCTGTCCCTGGGGGCTGATCATGGCTCTGGCTGGATAAAGCTTCTCCATCACCCGGTAGCTAATGAACTCCTCCAGAGGGAGGAGTTCATCCTCCCTCCCCTGGTCCCTTCTCTCCTCCTCACCTTTTCTCCATCCCTCTTCGCTCTGAGGTCTGCCACAGGCCAACCAGAAACCCAGCAGATGTTTGTGTTTTATGAGCCAAATGGGAGCCTGAAGGATCAACCAAATACCAGCCCCAGTGAAAGATGGAACCAGGCCATCTGACATCAGAAACACAGAATGCCCACCCAGGCTGGGCTTCCAGGGAGCAGAAGGAGGGCTTGATAATGAGCTGGCACACCCTACGAACTGGCCCATTGCTCTGCCTTCTGAAGAGCTCACGGAGCCCTTTCATAGAGGCTTGGGGAGGTTGGGCAAGACCTTCCACGAGTTCCCCTCCCTGGATGGCAGCCCTGGCTCACAGCAGCTTCCCCTCTCGCCAGAGCACCATGTGGTGCCCTGACTGTGACTCCTGGCCCAGGCACGAGCTGCAGGTTAAGGACCACTACAATCAGTGGCTTGGAAGTGCCATGTGGCTCAATAGACAGCCCTGCCTTCACACCACTGTAGGACCAAATAAGGAGAATGGACAGAGTGTGGGGGGACAGATGGAAGATCTAAGTTTCTGTCTCAGCTCCGCCATTTATGCTGCTGTGGGCTGTGTTGGTTTTTATCATCTCTGAGGCCTGATTTCTCCATTCGTGATATGGAAATCATAATAGTCACTCTTGGGGTTACTTCCAGGATGAAATGATCCAATGTGCGTTAGCTCTGGGCCCATTCTTTCACTTTCCCTGCTCTGCCCTGTATGGGAGGGAATCAGATTTTGACTGAGTGCAGCCAATGGGAATGTGGGAGAAAGGTGTCCTCCCCACCCCTCACCCCAGTTCCCCTGCTTCAGGCAGCTTGTCCAGTAGCAACTTCCTCTCTTCAGAGTCTCCAGTCCCCTCTGGAAAGCCCTGAGTGTGGCAGGTCCCTTAGTGGCCTCCTCCCTTTGTTCCTCTCTCTTGGGGTGGTCGCACCACCCCTTGCCTAACTGCTCAGCTTGCCACCCCCTTCATTGAATTCCCTCGCATGTGAACGTAAGCACTGAGGTGCTTTCTGTTTCCCTGGTTGGACCTTAGCTGATAGAGTGTGTGAACGTGCAAATGTATTTCACATCTAGAGGAAACACCTGAAGATCTCAGCGCACGAAGATTGAGGGGGCAGGGCCACTAACCTGGTTCTTCTCACCCTAAAGCATCAGATCCTGGGCTTTAACCATGAGGTCAGGGTCTTCCTGCACCAACTGTCAATCAGAAGCAATTTCCAGAGGGGTTCTTCAACTTGGGCTTTTATAAAGACAGAAAAATGGGATAAGATCTACATATTTTTTTAAAATCATACATTAGTTTAAAAATATACTGTAATGAAAATATCCAGTGGCCTTCTGGTCTGTTTTCCATGTACTCTCTGCTAAGGCAACTATAGGCGACGCAGCCTGGTGTATCTAGACTCTTTAACGGTCGCTGACCTCCTGAGTCTCCTGCTACTCCTGTTCCACACCTGGGAGCATTTGCTCCTTTCCCAGCCCTGTTCTCCAATTCGGTGAGTGAGCGTCCCTGTGCTACCAAGGAGGGCGTGTGTGTGTCCACCAGCGCCCTGCTCTGTCTCTCCTGGGTTTGCTCAGCCCTCAGTGCTATTTCTCTCCATCTTCCTTCTGTCTTCTGCTTCTTCTGTGCTGCGGGGATGGGAAGGTTGTGCTCCACTCCTTTTGGCAGGAAGTGTAACTTCCTCATTGAGGTCAAATTGAAAATGGATTTCCCCACTGGGCAGAGAGAAGGAGGCCCAACTTCCCTTTCGTGTTATTAATCAGTGCCCCTCCCCTGCCGGTGGCTGCCGGGCTCAGGACAGTCTTGCTTAACCATTTCCTGCCCAGCATCGTGAAGTCTCCAAAGGCACCGTGGGAGCTCTGAAGTGCTGGTTATTGGATAATTGTGTTCTGTGGGCATCTCTTCTCGGGTCCTGGGCTACTGGTGCTGCATGGGGAGCAGGACTGTTAGCACAACAGTGCCTTTGCCTGAGGAGTATATTTAATACATTTTTTTCACTCCCATCTCCAAGGGCAGATTTATGCTATTTCATCTCAAACTGACAGGCCTAGAAAGACATTCTTTATAGGTATGTCTCTCTCCTCCCCTTTGACTGGATTTCTTGTCATTCCTATTGAAAATATACTAACAAACCACATGGGGGCATTTTAAACACATCTGTGACCTCACAGATGACATTGTATACTCCACCGTAAATGGGGGTATTCTTAGTTTTGTGCTACCAACCTCTCCTGGATTGCAGCCTTGCAATTTACACTCATGTGTTTCTCACACAGTCATAAACTCATAACACTTTAGATCTGGAATGGACTTGACTGTTCATACCGTTCAACGCACCTGTTTTTGCACCTGAGGGAACTGAGATGTGGACATAGGTTGTGTGACTTGGCCAGCGGCAGGTGGCCAGTGAAGGGCAGTGTCAACGTGAGAACATGGGTCTTCAGGGACCTCAATTTAGTGCTCCTTCCAGTGACCACTACGGTGATTAAAATCAACAAAGCTTTTGTTGCCTTGATGCATGTGAGTTGTGTTCCACTGACGTGACACTCAGAGAAGATCAAGTGTGCCCTGGTAAATGTTTAACCCTGGGCTCCATAGAAAATACACATGTGCATATACATAATTACACAAGTGCTTTATAAATTTTTGCTGATATAAAACATGTATAGCACACAATTTACACATAATATAATACAACCTTCTTTGTTATTAATTCCCTATTGCCAGTTAATTCTCACAGGATGTTTTTGTTGATCTTGGCTGAATTCTTGTACCTGTACCTGGCTGCAATTGCTGAAAGAAGTGTTCAGTGGTATTTTCTTGTACATTAGCCAACAAGACAAAAGTAAAGCCACAAAGACACAAGTTGAAACTTTGCTTATTATTCAGTGACAGCAATGACATTTTCTTAAATGAGCTAGTAGCCTTCGAATATGGGGAGGATATTCTTTCAAGTTTTTGTGCTATTTGCAATATCACAGCCATAGATAGGACATGCTTTTGAGTTTAATCCTCAATATAATATTAGTATTTTCCATCATCTTCCCAAGTTTAAACAATCAGCAAACAATAAGTCAAGCCCTCGGGTCTAGCATATGCTGATTTCTGTGGCATGAATATTTTCACTATGATCAGTTTTCAAGCTACCAATGTGACGTCACTGAACTCGGAGTTGGCAAGACCTGTGCAGAGGCTCCACGTTATGCAGTATTCCCACTCTTCAGATACAATGGGTGTAGATAACCTCAAGAGCAGAGAGAATAGCACAATATAAGGTGGAAAATAATTGGGAAGTGGTATATTTTGAGCATCGATTACTTTTTAACATCTTATTGAATTGTAATATGTATAATTTAAATTTTAACAATGTCTGTATTTAACAACTGACTCATAAAATTCCCGAAAATTAAGAATCAGCTCCTATGAGCCCATAGGAGCAGCCTCCAGCACAGCACTAGCAGGATATGAGTGGGAAGGTGCTTTGTTCCTCCTCAGGGCATGCAAAAGGGCACCAGGCTGAAGAGACCAGACACTGGCCCTCTGGGTAAGAAGGCCTGGACAGAACTCATGTGAGGCACAGAGGGCAGATTGAACATCATAGATCAGATCCCATGTAGCAGGTGAATAAAGATGGGGTTGAGTTTTTATACATCTTTCTAAAAGTTACAGAAAGTAAAGTTTTAAATACTAGACGTTGTTGTTCTGTTGCCAAGTCGTGTCCAACTCTTGGCGACCCCATGGACTGCAGCACTGTCAGGCTTCCTTGTCAAGGGAATTGAAAAGGAGATTGATAGTCAAGGAAATTGAATGGAAAAGGTGGGCAGAAGAAAGAGAAATAGAAGGAAAAGGACTAGGGTTTTTAAATATCCTTTATGGGGAAAGTAATGTGCTGACCCAAACCCTAGGCCAGCTTTTGCGGACGCTCCCACAGCCCTCCCACGTGTGTGCCTTGTCAGACACAGTGCTGGCCGCCCTGGGCAGTTCCCTTCGTGAGGACCTGACCTCTTACTGCTTTGGAAGGGGAGGATGAGATTACCAGAGCTTTGGATCCATTTTTGGATCAAATGAAAACGTCAGGCTAATCCTTAGCGTCTCCCTCTCGGCTTACAGATGCCGTCTCACCCTAGGGGTGGGGCGTCAGAGATCTAACAGTCCCCCTCCGTCCTAGGACGGGGCGGAAAATCACATGCTGCTCACGAGGCCTACAGCGCCCCTCCTGACCTCCGTCAGCAGCACCTTGTCTGCCCCGGGTGACCCAGTCTTTCCAGACAACCACAGAGTCACCTCGAAGCCCTCAGGGGCGATGTCCCAGACTGTTACCACTCTCTCGTCCTCCCTCCACAGCATCTGTTATCATTTGCTGTACCTTCTGTTCACTTGTCTCTGTTCCCAACAGGACTGTGGGCTTTTTGAGGGAAAGGGTCTGCTCTGGTCGGTGTTTGGTACATATAGGTCTCAATAGACCTTACACCCCACATCAGCTTGTTTCCTGCTTCTGAAACACTCCTGCATAAGAATCACCTAAAGAAAGGATTAAAATCCAGACTGCCCCCCCCAACTCAGACCCCAGAGCAGTGATTTTGAAATCTGTGTCTTTAATAAGATCACGTGACTCTCATGCACATATGTTCACAAACCACATTTTAAGAAATACAGGTTTGTTCAATCTTTTCATTTCATAGGTGGCGAAACAGAGGGCTAGAGAAGAAATGATCTGCTTCAGGACTCGAAGCTACCAAGTGTAGTGGGACGTTATGGTGCTTTGAGATAGAAAGGTCTTAAGTTCTTATTAAGCAAATCACAGCTCCACGGATGGTTACTGGTGGGAATATTAAAAACAAACAAACCCTGGACTGAAATCACTGCACACCGCATCTTAAAAGAGCAATAGCATCTCAGATTCAGATATAATGCCTCCACTAGAAGGACGTACTAACAGGTATCAGAAAGCACCCCTTTTCCAGAGCTTATCAGCTTGTCCTGAGAATATGAGTTGTGGAACAAGGCCCCCGATGCTTTGTGCCTCTAAACTTGCCTCAGCGGCTGTTAGCAGGGCCGTCTGTCACAAGGTCTATTTCCAGCAGTGTCCTCTGCCCGCCTTCCGATGCTCAGGTCTGCGGTAGCAGACCCGGCGTTCAGGTGTCCGGTTCAGGCCTATTTTTACGAGCAAATCCTTGTTCCATCTGACAGTTGTTTGGCGAGTGCCCTGCGTGCTAGTTACCGCCTTGGGCGGCAGATGCCACCTAGAGGGCCCACCGTCAGGAGCCAGGCAGCCCCAGGGCCTGAGGAAGCGCTGCAGCCACCCACCGAGGGTCACACCAGCTCCCTAGCAGACCTGGCAGTAGGCGTTCGGAGGAGGGGCTTGCCAGGGGAGCCCGGGAAGGGCAGAGAAAGATCAGGCCAGCCCTAGCCTTGTTCGGCTTCCCTCCCTGATGGGATTCCGAGGGGAAGTGGGTGGGCGCTCTGTTTCTCGGCCACAAGGTGGCAGCCGTGGGCTGGCCAGGTGCCGGTGCCGGCTCTACGCGGCTCCAGGAGGAACGCCCAGCACGCGGAGAAGGTGTCGCCGGCTGCCCTTTAAAATTCCTCGTTTTGAGAAACTGCCTTTCTTTTTAGCAGGAGCACTGTGTTGAAGTTACCAAAGCCCCTCCCTCAGTCTTGCCAATGGACCAACCACAGGCCTCTCTCACTTCAGAGGGTTACAACGGCCTCTGCGGGGCCTCTTGACCAAACCCTGGCTTAAAGAGGCGGAGACAGGTGGGAGTCCTGGGGGAGGGGTGGGGGTGGGGCGGGAAACGTCCAGAAAGCAGTGATGCACGAAGTGTGGAGACAGAAGAGTAAGGACAGTTTTTAAATGTATTTTTAATCTAGGCGTGAGTTCTGGCTTGTTTGCTTGCTAGCTGTGAATCTGAAGCCTAGGTTTGCTTCCCCATCTGTAAAATGCCACATTCCTTTATCAAATGGCAGTAGTCGCAGGGTTGTTCTGTGGATCAAAGGACACAAAATGGTTTGCAAACTGTGATGTCCCATATACACAGGGGTGTCATTGTTGGGGTTGGTCTTTTGAGCTGAGCCATGTCACAGCGCTTTCTTAGGACTGGAGGCACAGACACGGGCAGGGCAAGGGGCCAGCTCCTCTCCCAGAGGGTCACTGCAGTTCCTGCATGAGCTGCAGGCTGTCAACTCCTGATCTGGCCTGATAGTCATCTTCCAGCGAGATTCTTCCTGGATGCCTTTCTGTGGCAGGTTTCCAAGCAGAGCGCTGGCAGTGGCTGCTCCCTCTTCCTCCAGTGAGCCTGCTTTTCCATACTGGAAGAAGATGAAATGCACATTTCAGAATGTAAATTTTTCCTGCAGGACACTCTCCCCAATGGTGGAGTGATGGAGAAAAATATTAGATGAAGTCAGGGGATAACTGAGTAACCTACTGATTTATAAACTCATGGAATGAAATGAAGGCGTTTTTTCCACTGGTGGGGTTATTTATTATGTCCTAGTTGGCCAGAGCTAAGGGTTGAAGAGGCTTTGGTTCCTGAGCAATAGAAATAGCAGGAACCAATTTTCTCTGTTCCCCCTCTTTCAAAAAACACAGAACTCAGCCAGTGTTGAAACACACCCAGTCGTAGGTTTGACTGGATATTCCTCTGCTCATCACCCTATTGGGGTGAATGGGGACTGAGACCCAGACCCCATCACCCTGGGATGGTGGCAAAGAAGAGATTAGACTATAGTTAGTGGTCATTGCTCTGTGGAGTTTTTCCTGTGGCCTGTCCTTCTGTGGAAATGAACTACTCTGGAAATATCCTATGAAAAACTGATGCTCTATGTTAATTTGTAGCAAAGTGGCATCTTTACGATATAACATTTTTCCTTCCGTGAACATGGTGCGTCTTTCCATTCATTTCTTCTTTATATCTTTCAGCATAAAATTTTCTTTCTTAATAAAGATATTGTACATCTTTGGTAGATTTATTCCTAAGTAAATTATAGCTTTTATTGCTATTGTAATGGTATCTTTAAGAATAGCTACATCTTCTAAAAACCTGTTTATTGCTTTGCAAAAACAACTGATTGACCTCAGAGGAGATGGAAATCTATAGCCAAATTTTAATGAAAGTCTTTCCATAATTGGTGAATGAAATTTAGTTAAAACAGCCAGTAAAGGAAATTATTATGGATTTATGTTTCTTCATGAGACATATTCCTTAGTTGCAAAAACCACTACAACAAAATACTGGAGAAAATGAATTAAGAAACATTTAAATGATTGTTGGACTATAAAGAAAGCTGAGCACCAAAGAATTGATGCGTTTGAACTATGGTGCTGGAGAAGACTCTTGCGAGTCCTTTGGACTGCAAGGAGATCCAACCAGTCCATCCTAAAGGAAATCAATCCTGAATATTCATTGGAAGAACTGATGTTGAAGCTGAAACTCCAATACTTTGGCCACCTGATGCGAAGAGCTAACTCATTTGAAAAGACCCTGATGCTGGGAAAGATTGAAGGCAGAAGGAGAAGGGGATGACAGAGGATGAGATGGTTGGATGGCATCACTGACTCAATGGACATGAGTTTGAGTAAGCTCTGGGAGTTGGTGATGAACAGGGAGGCCTGGTGTGCTGCAGTCCATGGGGTCACAAAGAGCTGGACATGACTGAGGACTGAACTGAACAGAACTAAATGATTGTATCACACATTTTTTTTGAGTTTCAGAAAATAATGAAGCATATTCAAATATAAAAATAATTTCAGTGAGAACAAAAAGACTTTTGTTCCATTAATAATTAAAATAAAAATAAAACCATGTTTATTTCATCATGAACTCAGCCTCTTCGGGTTATAATGGTATAGACTGTATGCTATGCTCAACAGATATTGACACAGTATTTTGTCACAATTTTAAAATAAATAAGTATACATATAGTAAAGAAAAGAATATCTACATCTTCTAATTATCTCTGTGTGTGTAACAGTTGATTGAAGCATTATTAGTTTTAACAATTTGCCTGTTGCTCTGAATTTTCTGTGTAAACAATCATATCAAATAATATCAGTTTTAGTTTTTCCTTTTTAATCCTAAATGTGCTTTATTTCTTTCTGTTTTCTTCCAGTGCTGATTAGCATTCTGAGGTCATTCTACCACTCTTCCTGACTTGAAAGGAATTTTTATTTTGCATAAATATTTTATTTCAGAACAATTTTAGTTTACAAGGAAGTTGCAAAGATAGGACACAGAGTTCTTGTATACCTTCACCCAGTTTCTCCCACTGTTAGCATCTTACATAACCATGGTACCCATGTCAAAACTAAGAAACCAAAACTGGCACATCGATTTGAACTAAATTCCAGATTTTATTCAGATTTCAGGAGTTCTTCCATTAGTGTCCTTTTTCTGTCCCAGAATCCGAGGCAGGAAACCACACTGTGTTTGATTCCTATGTCTCTTTAGTCTCCTCTGGTCTATGATAGTTTCCCACTTGTCTTTCTTTTTCATGATCCTAACAGTTTTGCATACTGGTTGTGTGTTTTGTAATGTATCCCTTCATTTTTTTTCTTTATGATGTATAATTTGGCTTTAAAGTTGAGTGATTTGTCTAAGGTCAAAGAACAAGATTTTCTGGAAACATCTTACTTTTTTCTGATAATAAAAAATTAAAACAATACTGAGAGAGAAGAAGGTGGCAGAGGAGTAGGTGGACATGGAGTACATCTCTCTCCGTGGATACATCAGGAATACACCTTCAGACACAGAAGTGCATGCAGAACACCTACATGTCTCAGCTGAGAGCAGACAGGAATACCTAACCAGTGGAAAAGAATATCTAGTACTATGCAAAACTCGGTAGGACAAAGGAACTAGGGGGAAAAAACAGGAGTGTTAGTAGGACTGAACCTCCCCTCTGCTGGTGGGGGAACTGAAGCAGGAGTCCGATTCCCACATCGGGGCAGTTGTCTGAGTCAGAGGAGAAACATTTAAGGCTGAGAGTGAAACAGCTGATCTGTGGCAGCCTGAAAGGAATGAGAATCAGACAGTCCTTGCTGCAGCCATATATACCCCAGACAGGAACGCTGATCTGCTGGAAGGCGCAGCAGCTGGGAGCTGGAGTTTAGGGATTGTGGAGGAATCCCAGGGCGAGGGCTGCTGTTGACTGTGAAGAGACGGATCGAGGGGATGTGAGGAAGGAGACTGTTGGGGGAAATGCCTGTGGAGGAAAGCCAGGCAGCCATGGAAGCAAGGTGATACTGCTGAGTCACGCATAGGGGGGTGGAGCCATCACCATAGCCTCTCTCTCCCCACACGCCAGCATCAGCAGCTGAACAATAGAGAGGCTGGCCCATCAAGTGCCTGACACTGAACTACAAAGTAGGACCCCAGCTAGGGGGGCCCCTCTGTGTGCCTGACACACCGAACAACAGAGAAGGATCGCAGTCAAGGGAATCTCTAAGTATCTGAACGGGCAGAGCTACGGAGAAAGACTGGCCAAACAGGCCTTCTGAGCGCCAGCTTCAAGAGCCTCGAAAAAAGACGCTGATAGGGCCAGAACTCCTGCGGCAGAGGCAGTCCGTGTCCCTGCACACTTGGTGCCGCCAGGGTCCCCGTAAGCCAAGCAGCTGTGCCACCTTCACGCTCAACTCTCACTGGGGCAGAGCTGCCACAGGCAAAAAAGTCTTGCATCTATGCATGCAGGGTTGCTTTGGTTCTGTCTGACTGTTTGCAATCTTGTAGACTGTGGCCTGCCCGGCTTCTCTGTCAGGGAGGGAGGTTCTCCAGGTAGGAATACTGGAACATATTGGCCAATACTGGTTGCCATACCCTTCTAGAGCACTACATTTCCTGCTTCCCTAGCCGCCAACTCTCCTGAGTACCTGGTGCTGCCAGAACCTCTGCGACCCAAGCAGCTGCATCACCTCCACACCTGGCCCTCGAAGGGGCAAACCCAAGTCCTCCAGGGCAGCCTCAGGAGAAAAGCCCCTGGACAACCCACTTGTAGAGGTGGAAACAAAACCACAATTGAAACCCAGGGGCAGCGTGGCTGAGGAAGGAGACCTAAAACCTTCCCACCAGCTGTACAAGCTGCAGATTAAATCCACACCATCAGCTAGGCAGACTCTGTGTCTATGGAATATATAAAAGGCCATTGAGAGCTCCCACAAAAGAAAACGCACTAGTTCTGATAGCTGTGGGCAGGATTCAGACCAGATTAGAATCTGAGCTGCCCCCACAGCAGGTCCAGAGATCAGCACAGTGTTGGAGGGCTTCCTAGGGAGGTAAGGTGGACTGTGACTCCTAGTGAGGGAAAGGACTCTGACAGCAGTGACTCAAGAAAAACATTTATTATTCTTATTTTTTGACTTGTTCTGTAGAATCTTTTGGATTTTTTTTCTTTTTTTTCTCCCCCCTCCCACCCCGTTGTAGCTGTCGATTTTATTGGCACTATGAAATCCAATTAAGCTTTTGAGCTTTTTTTTTTCTTCAGTCACATTTTTTATTGCTGTTGTAAACCTCTGCCTCTACGTTAGACTTTTGAGGTTCTGTGGAGTTTTCCCTTTTTTGTTGTTGTTCATCTTTTCTGGTTTTTTAATTTTTATTTTTAATTTTTTAAACTTCTTATTATCTTTTCTACATTTATTCCTTTGTTTGCTTTTCCTACTGTTCTTTTCCCCTTGCAGTTAATCTTTAACATATATAAATCTACCTCTATTTAACTTTGCATATCTATTCTTTCTTTCTTTTCTCTCCCTCCTTTCCTCTCAACATATTTGTTAGTTTTATTTTCATGGCTTTATTCCCCAGTTGGCACCTTGCTTTGTTTTTGTTTTCCAGTTTGTGCCTTAGTTAGTTTTGTTCTGATAGATATGATTTTTGGTTTCCTTTGTTCGCCAGGTCAATCTATTGTACTTTATTTTTGTTGGACTGTTTTGATTTTGCTTATGGGTGTATACGTATATGTGTATATTCAGTCACACTTTTTATTGTTGTTATAAACCTCTGCCTCTAAGTTGGGCGTTTTCAGTTCTGTGGAGTTTTCCTTTTTTTTCTCCTTTTTTCCTTCTTCCATTTTTTTTCTTTTCTCTTTTATATAATTTTAATTTTTTTTAACCTATTATATTTTTTCTACATTTATTCCTTTGTTTGCCTTTCCTACTATTCTTTTCCCCTTGCAGTTAATCTTTAATGTAAGTAAATCTTCATCTACCTCTATTTAACTTTGCATATCTATTCTTTCTTTCTTTTCTTTCCTTTCCTCTCAACATATTTGCTAGTTTTGTTTTCCAGTTTGTGCTTTAGTTTTGTTCTTCAGTTCAGTTCAGTTCAGTTCAGTCGTTCAGTCTTATCCGACTCTTTGCGACTCCATGAACTGCAGGATGCCAGGCCTCCCTGTCCATCATCAACTCCTGGAGTCCACCCAAACCCAAGTCCATCGAGTCGATGATGTCATCCAGCCATCTCATCCTCTGTCGTCCCCTTCTCCTCCTGCCTTCAATCCTTCCCAGCATCAGGGTCTTTTCCAATGAGTAAGCTCTTCACATCAGGTGGCCAAAGTATTGGAGCTTCAGCTTCAACATCAGTCCTTCCAATGAACACCCAGGACTGATCTCCTTTAGGATGGACTGGTTGGATCTCCTTGCAGTCCAAGGGACTCTCAAGAGTCTTCTCCAATACCACAGTTCAAAAGCATCAATTCTTTGGTGCTCAGCTTTCTTCACTGTCCAACTCTCACATCCATACATGACCACTGGAAAAACCATAGCCTTGACTATACGAACCTTTGTTGGCAAAGTAATGTCTCGGCTTTTTAATATACTGTCTAGGTTGGTCATAATTTTCCTTCCAAGGACAAGGAGTAAGCGTCTTTTAATTTCATGGCTGCAATCACCATCTGCAGTGATTTTGGAGCCCTGAAAAATAAAGTCAGCCACTGTTTCCACTGTTTCCCCATCTATCTGCCATGAAGTGATGGGACTGGATGCCATGATCTTAGTTTTCTGAATGTTGAGCTTTAAGCCAACTTTTTCACTCTCCTCTTTCACTTTCATCAAGAGGCTCTTTAGTTCTTCTTCACTTTCTGCCATAATGGTGGTGTCTTCTGCAGATCTGAGGTTATTGCTATTTCTCCTGGCAATCTTGATTCCAGCTTGTGCCTCCTCCAGCCCAGCATTTCTCATGATGTACTCTGCATATAAGTTAAATAAGCAGGGTGACAATATACAGCCTTGACGTACTCCTTTTCCTATTTGGAACCAGTCTGTTGTTCCATGTCCAGTTCTAACTGTTGCTTCTTGACCTGCATACAGATTTCTCAAGAGGCAGGTCAGGTGGTCTGGTATTCCCATCTCTTTCAGAATTTTCCACAGTTTATTGTGATCCAAACAGTCAAAGGCTTTGGCATAGTCAATAAAGCAGAAATAGATGTTTTTCTGGAACTCTCTTGCTTTTTTGATGATCCAGCGGATGTTGGCAATTTGATCTCTGGTTCCTCTGCCTTTTCTAAAACCAGCTTGAACATCTGGAAGTTCATGGTTCACGTATTGCTGAAGCCTGGCTTGGAGAATTTTAAGCATTACTTTACTAGCGTGTGAGATGAGTGCAATTGTGCGGTAGTTTGAGCATTCTTTGGCATTGCCTTTCTTTGGGAGTGGAATGAAGACTGACCTCTTCCAGTCCTGTGGCCACTGCTGAGTTTTCAAAATTTGCTGGCATATTGAGTGCAGTACTTTCACAGCATCATCTTTCAGGATTTGAAATAGCTCAACTGGAATCCCATCACCTCGACTAGCTTTGTTCTTAGTGATGCTTCCCAAGGCCCACTTGACTTCACATTCCAGGATGTCTGGCTCTAGGTGAGTGATCACACCATCGTGATTATCTGGGTCATGAAGATCTTTTTTGTACAGTTCTTCTGTGTATTCTTGCCACCTCTTCTTAATATCTTCTGCTTCTGTTAGGTCCCTACCATTTCTGTCCTTTATTGAGCCCATCTTTGCATGAAATGTTCCCTTGGTATCTCTAATTTTCTTGAAGAGATCTCTAGTCTTTCCCATTCTATTGTTTTCCTCTATATCTTTGCATTGATCGCTGAGGAAGGCTTTCTTATCTCTCCTTGATATTCTTTGAAACTCTGAATTCAAATGGGTATATCTTTCCTTTTCTCCTTTGCTTTTTGCTTCCCGTCTTTTCACAGCTATTTGTAAGGCCTCCTCAGACAGCCATTTTGCTTTTTTGCATTTCTTTTTCTTGGAGTGGCCTTGATTCCTGTCTCTTGTACAATGTCATGAACCTCCACCCATAGTTCATCAGGCATTCTGTCTATCAGATTTAGTCCTTGTTCTTAACTGGTAAATATAATGTTTTATTTCCTTTGTTTGCCAGGTCAACCTACTGTTCTTTATTTTTGTTGGACTGTTTTGACTTTGCTCATGAATGTATATGTATACATGCATATTCCATTATTTCAATTATGATTTACCTGATTTTGTAACTGCCATTTGTCTGGGGTTCATCTTCAGTTTCTTGTTTTGGGATATTTGTTTTAATGTCACTTAATGCTATAACAAACCACTTGTGGAATCTTTGTTCCTGACCAGAGATCAAGCCCTGAGCCTTAGGAGTGGGAGCACTGACTCCAAGACCCTAGACTACCAGAGAACTAACCCTAGGAAGTATCAATAGTGAGAACTCACACAAAGGAAACCACTTGAATATAAGACCCAGCATCACCCAACCACCAGTAGCACCCTGTGCAGGACACTTCATCTAAACAACAAACAAAACAAAAATACAAACCCAATCATCAGCAGAAGGATTACCACCTCACTCAGCCTTGCCCATCAGAGGAAAAACAAACAAGCAAACAAAAACTCAGCACAAATCTCACCCTATACGAAGCTTTCACAAACCACTGGACCAATCTTAGGAGGGCAGAAACCAAAAGCAAGAAAGAATTCAACCTTCTTCAAGGAAAGAATTCAACTTTCCTTGAAGCCTGGGAAAAGGAGACCTCAAACACAATAGGTCAAAAAAAAAAAAAAAAGGCAGAGAAATACTACACAAATGAAGGAACAAACTAGAAACACAGAAGTCCAAATAAATAAAGAGGAAATAGGCAAACTACCTGAAAAAGAATTTAAAATAATGATAGTAAAGATGATCAAACACCTTGAAAACAAAATGGAGAAAATGCAAGAATCAATTAATAAAGGCCTAGAAGAATTAAAGAATAAACATACAAAGACAAACAATACAATTACTGAAATTAAAAATACTCTAGAAGGAATGAATAGCAGAATGTCTGAAGCAGAAAAATGAATCAGTGAGCTGCAAGATAAAATGGTGGAAATAACTTCTGAAGAGCAGAATAAAGTAAAAAGAATGAAAAGAACTGAGGATAGGCTCAGAGACCTCTGGGACAATATCAAAGGCACCAACATTTCAATGATAGGGGTCCCAGAAGAAGAAAAGAAAAAGAAAGGGTATGAGAAAATTTTTGAAGAGATTATAGTTGAAAATTTCTCCAACATGGAAAAGGAAATAGTCAATCAAGTTCAAGTGGCACAAGGAGTCCTATACAGGATAAACCCAAGGAGAAACAAGCCAAGACACATACTAATCAAACTAGCAAAGACTAAACACAAAGAAAGAATATTAAAAGCAGCAAGGGAGAAGCAACAAGTAACATACAAGGGAAACCCTGTACTCGTAACAGCTGATCTTTCAGCAGAAACTCTGCAGGCCAGAAGGGAATGGCAGGATATATTTAAAGTACTGAAAGGGAAAAATCTACAACCAAGATGACTGTACCTGGCAAGGATCTCATTCAAAATTGATGGAAAAATAAAAAGCTTTTCAGACAAGTAAAAGTTGAAAGAATTCAGTACCACCAAACCAGCTTTACATCAAATGTTAAAGAGACTCAAATATTCAAGAAATACAAAAGAAGAAAAAAGATCTATAAAATCAACCTCAAACAACCAAGAAAATGGCAATAGGAACATATATATATAAATAATTATTTTAAATGTAAATGGATTAAATGCTCCAGCCAAAAGACACAGACTGGCTGAATGGATACAAAAACAAGACCCATATATATGCTGTCTACAAAAAAACCCCCATGGGGTCACAAAGAATCAGACATGATTGAGCGACTGATCTAGACACATATAGACTGACTTCAGTCGTAAAGATACATATAGACTGAAAGTGAGAGGATAGAAAAATATATTCCATCCAAATGGGAAGCAAAGGAAAGCTGGAGTAGCAATCTCATATCAGACAAAACAGACCTTAAAATAAAGATTACAAGAGATAAGAAAGGACACTACATAATGATCAAGGGATGAATCCAAGAGAAAGATATCCCAATTGTAAATATCTATGCACCCAACATAGGAGCACCTCAATACATAAGACAAACACTAACATACATAAAAGGAGAAATTGACAGTAACACAATAATAGTAGGAGACTTTAACACCCCACTCACACCAATGGACAGACCATCAAAACAGAAAATTAATAAGGCAACACAAGTCTTAAATGATACATTAGATGAGATGGATCTCATTGATATCTTCAGGACATTCCATCCAAATGCAGAAGAATATACCTTCTTCTCAAGTTTACATGGAATATTCTCCAGGATAGACCACATCTTGGGTCACAAATCAAACCTCAGTAAACTTAAGAAAATTGAAATTGTATCAAGCATCTTCTCTGACCACAATGCTATGAGACTAGATATCAATTACAAGAAAAAAAATGTAAGAAATACAAACACATGGAGATTAAACAACACGTTTCTAAATAACCAACAGGTTGCTAATGAAATCAAAAGGAAAACAAAAAAACTTCTAGAAACAAATGACAATGAAAACACAACAACTCAAAACCTATGGGATGCAGCAAAAGCAGTTCTAAGAGGGAAGTTTTCAGCAATACAATCCCACCTCAAATAACAAGAAAAACGTCAAATAGACAACCTAACTTTACACCTAAAACAACTGGAAAAAGAAGAACAAAAAATCCCCGAAATTAGTAGAAGGAACAAAATCATAAAGATCCAAGCAGAAATAAATGTAAAAGAAATGAAACAAACAATAGTAAAGATTAATAAAACTAAAAGTTAGTTCTTTGAGAAGATAAACAAAATCAACAAAGCTTTAGCCAGACTCATCAAGAAAAAAGAAGAATCAAATCAACAAAAGCAGAAATGAAAAAGGAGAGGTTACAACAGACAATGCATATTTACAAAGGATTGTAAGAGACTACTATGAATAACTATATGGCAATAAAATAGATAACCTGGAAGAAATGGACAGATTCTTAGAAAAGTTCAATCTTCCAAGACTCAACCAGGAAGAAATAGAAATTATGAACAACCCAATTATAAGCACTGAAATGGAAACTGTGATCAAAACTCTCCCCAAAAACAAAAGCCCAGGACCAGATGGCTTCACAGAAGTCTATCAAACATTTAGAGAAGAGCTAACGCCTATCTTCCTAAAACTCTTTCAAAAAATTGCAGAGGAAGGAACACTTCCAAACTCATTCTGTGAGGCCACCATCACCCTGACACCAAAACCAGACAAAGACAACACAAAAAAAGAAAACTACAGGCCAATATCACTGATGAACATAGATGTAAAAATCCTCAATAAAATTTTAGCAAACAGAATTCAGCAACATACCAAAAAGCTCATACACCATGATCACGTTTGGTTTATTCCAGGGATGCAAGTATTCTTCAATATACACAAGTCAATCAATGTGGTACACCATATTAACAAATTGAAAGATAAAAACCATATGAAAATCTCAATAGATGCAGAAAAAGCCTTTGACAAAATTCAGCACACATTTATGATTAAAACTCTTCAAAAGATGGGCATAGAAGGAACCTACCTCAACATAGTAAAGGCCATATATAATAAGCCTACAGCAAACATTATTCTCAATGGTGAAAAGCTGAAAGCATTCCCCCTAAGATCAGGAACAAAACAAGGGTGTCCTCTTTTACCACTATTATTCAGCATAGTTCTGAAAGTCCTAGCTACAGCAATCAGAGAAATAAAAGGAATCCAGATCAGAAAAGAAAAATAAAGCTCTCACTGTTTGTAGATGACATGATACTGTACATAGAAAATCCTAAAGAGAGTATCAGAAAATTGCTAGAGTTAATCAGTGAATTTAGCAAAGTTTCAGAATACAAGATCAATACACAGAAATCACTTGCTTTTCAATATACTCAGAAAGAAAAATTAAGGAATCAATTCCATTCACCATTGCAACAAAAAGAATTAAATATCTAGAAATAAACCTACCTAAGGAGACAAAAGAACTGTACACAGAAAATTATGAGACATAAATAAAAGAAATCAAAGATGACATAAACAGATGGAGAGATATTCCATGTTCCTGGGTAGGAAGAATCAATACTGTAAAAACGACTATATTACCAAATGAAATCTACAGATGCAATGTGATATCTATCAAATTACCAATGGCATTTTTCACAGAACTTGAACAAAAAATTTCATAATTCATATGGAAACACAAAAGACCCTGAATAGCCAAAGCAGTCTTGAGAAAGAATGGAGCTGGAGGAATCAACCTTCCTGATTTCAGATTACACTACAAAGCTACAGTCATAAAGACAGTATGGTACTGGCACAAAATCAGAAATATAGACCAATGGAACAAGATAGAAAGCCCAGAAATAAACCCATGCACCTATGGGTACCTTATATTTGACAAAGGAGGCAAGAAAATACAATTGGGCAAAGAGAGCCTCTTCAATTAATGGTGCTGGGACAACTGGACAGCTACATGTAAAAGAATGAAATTAGAACACTTCCTAACATGATACACAAAGATAAACTCAAAATGGATTAAAGACCTAAATGTAAGACCACAAACTGTAAAACTCTTAGAGGAAAACATAGGCAGAACACTCAATGACATAAATCTAAGCAAGATCCTCTATGAGTAATGGAAATACTTCCATAACTCCTAGAGTAATGGAAATAAAAACAAAAGTAAACAAGTGGGACCTGATTAAACTTAAAAGCTTTTGCACAGCAAAGGAAACCATAAACAAGATGAAAAGATAACCCTCAGAATGGGGGAAAATAATAGCAAATGAAACAACTGACAAAGGATCAATTTCCAAAATACACAAGCAGCTCATACAACTCAATACCAGAAAAACAAACAACCCAATCAAAAAGTGGGGAAAAGATCTAAACAGACATTTCTCCAAAGAAGACATACAGATGGCTAACAAACACATGAAAAGATGCTCAGCATTGCTCATTATTAGAGAAATGCAAATGAAAACTACAGTGAGATATCACCTCACACCAGTGAGAATGATCATCATCAAAAAGTCTACAAACAATAAATGCTGGAGAGGGTATGGAGAAAAGGGAACGCTCTTGCACTGTTGGTGGGAATGTAAATTGATACAGACACTATGGAAGATAGTATGGAGATTCCTTAAAAAACTAGGAATAAAACCACTATATGACCCAGCAATCCCACTCTTAGGCATATACCCTGAGGAAACCAAAATTAAAAAAGACATATGTATCCCAATGTTCATTGCAGCACTATTTACAATAGCTAGAACATGGAAACAACCTAGATGTCCATCGACAGATGAATGGATAAAGAAGCTGTGGTACATATACACAATGGAATATTACTCATCCATAAAAAGGAACGATTTGAGTCGGTTCTAATGAGGTGGATGAACCTAAAACCTATTCTATAGAGTGAAGTAAGTCAGAAAGAGAAAGACAAATATTGTATTTTAATGCATATATACAGAATCTAGAAAAACGGTATTGAAGAATTTATTTACAGGGCAACAACAGAGAAACAGACATAGAGAATAGACTAGTGGACATGGGGAGAGAGGAGGAGAGGGTGAAATGTATGGAAAGAGTAACATGGAAACTTACATTACCGTATGTAAAATAGCCAATGGGAATTTGCTGTATGGCTCAGGAAACTCAAATAAGGACTCTGTATCAACCTAGAGGGGTGGGATGGGGAGGGAGATGGGAGGGAGATTCAAAAGGGAGGGGATATACGTATACCTATGGCTGATTCATGTTGAGGTTTGACAGAAGACAACAAAATTCTGTAAAGCAATTATCCTTCAATAAAAAATTAATTAATTAAAAAAATGCTAAAAATGCAATGAAAATTAAGGAAATAAAGATAGCAGAGACATCAGTTTGCCAACAAAGGTCTGTGTAGTCAGAGCTATGGTTTTTTCAGTCATCATGTGTGGATGTGAGAGTTGGACCATAAAGAAGGCTGAGCACCAAAGAATTAATGCTTTTGAATTGTGGTGCTAGAGAAGACTCTTGAGAAGTCCCTTGGACAGCAAGGAGATCAAACCAGTCAATCTTAAAGGAAATCAACCTTGAATATTCATTGGAAGGACTGATGCTGAAGCAGAAGCTCCAATACTTTGGCCACTCGATGCAAAGAGCTGACTGGTTAGAAAAGACCTTGATGCTGGGAAAGAATGAGGGCAGGAGGAGAAGGGGACGACAGAGGATTAGATGGTTGGATGGTATTACTGACTCAATGGACATGAGTTTGAGCAAACTCCAAGAGGTAGTGAAGGTCAGGGAAGCCTGGCACGCTGTAGTTCATGGGGTCACAAAGAGTCAGACACAACTTAGCAACTGAACAACAACAACAAAAGATAATCTAAGATTTCATCACCCCAGAGGAAAGTTCACTTTATATTTTGGTATGTATCTCCAGATTTAGTTCTAGCAAAGAGCAAGTTTAGAAGTTGAACCCAGATCAGAATTAAGGTCTCTCGGTCTCTTTTAAGAATATTTGCTTTTATTTATTGAGATATATTTCAAATCACAGTAAGTGTAGGCAATATTACAAAAATCCAGGAAGCCAAGGCCCACATGTAACACAAGTTTGCATATTTACTTCAGATACCTTTTGTTTTAGCAAACACTATGTGGCCGAATTTTGATACCCTTCCCCACCCCCAACTCTTTCCTCTCTTCTGGAGATAACCACTTTCCTGAGGTTGAGTCTCTTTCCTATGTGTATTTTTCTATGTGTATTTACATACTTAAACAATAAGGTATCATTTTTGTACTTTTTAAGATTGACACAAATTATATCAATACACTTCGACTTTCTTTTTTTGCATTCACCGTTGTATTTCTTGCTTTATTCACGTTGACACATCTGTATTATTTTAGTTACAGTATAGTAGCCCACTGAATGAATAGATCAGAGTTTGTTTATCCATTCCCTTGTTGATAGGCTTTTAGGTTGGTTCTAATGTTTGGCTATTTCAAGCAATGTTGCTGTGAATATATTTGGCTTTCCTTGTGAACACCCACGAGAATTTCTAGAAGTGGAATTTTGCTGTTGCAGTATAGGCACGTGTTCAACTTTGTTAGACGTCACCACATTGCTCTCTAAGATGGGATTCGGGTACGAGTCCTCCAGGTCTGCACCTTCTCCTTGGATTCAGGCTGGAGTTGCAGTGGCTCTAACCACACCTTGTGCTGTTCCATCTTGGAGCTGGCTGGCTGCTGTGTCTCCACCACTGCCCTTGGCCCAGGGAGGCTTGTAGGCATGAAGTGACCATGCTGGCCATACATTCCTTGTAAAGAGGGCGGGAACAATCGCTTCCCTGCCATATCCATACCCATTGCCGTGTGCCTGGCCTGTCCCTCCCATCCAGAGGCCTGTCTCCCCTTCCCTGAAGTCCTTGTGACTTCTTTGACTAATAAAATGTGTAAGAAGGACTTGTGTGACTTCTGAGCCTCAGCCCCAAGAGACCTTGCAGCCTTGTCTCCCCTCATTAGAGCTCCATCCTGCCATGTTGGGAAGCCCAGGCTGCCCCCTTGAGGGTGAATGACCATGTACAGAGAGAGGCCCTGCCATCAGCAAGCAGCTAGATGACTGAGTGTAGCTGTCTAGACCATTCAGCCCCTGGTGAGCCCCAGGTGAGCCCAGGTGAGCCACCGGATGCCTGTGGTTATGGAGCAACCCCTGGCAAGACCAACAGAGGAAACACTCCCCTGCACCCAGCCCAAAATGCTTACCTGTAGTACTGTGATCACATGAAAGCGTTGTTGTTTTAACTTAGGGTGGTGTGTTCTGCAGCAGTACACACCTGTCACAGTGCCCTCCCACATGCCAACCACCCAATTCCTGCCTCTAACCTGCCAAGATGTGGGAGGCCATGAGGCCCACTGGTGCCCATACAGACACACCCAGAAATGGCAACTGGCATGCCAGGACCAATGGAAGATGGGAGCTGGAGGTAAATCCATCTTCCTTCTTCCCCTCGGGGGGATTGTCTCAGGATGGGTTGTGTCACGCGGTCTCTCCGCTGCAGGACTGAACAACTGCTTTCTCGTGAAGCCATGAGCAACTTGGTGACACACCTCCTTATGTTTGCCTTCTCTCTTCCCATTTCTCTTATCTTAGTTCTGCTTCCCCCATTTCTCAGGAAAGTCTAAGCATTTAACCTTGGCTCAGACTCTGTTTTCTAGGGATTCTGTGCAGAGACAATTCCCAGTGTGGCCCTAGAGAACATATCCTCAAGATGGATTTGGGAGTTGAATCACCTCCTGGTCTGAAAGTTCTGGGCCCCCATTGCTCGTGGGAACAACCCTGACATGCCCTGACGTGCAGTGGCCACGCTAATACTTCCACAGCACTGCAGGGAGGTGTGAGTCAAGGTACCAGGATATGCCAGTAGTTTCCAAACCACTGCATGCTATAATCATGTGGGGGAGCTTTCAACCCCACGCTTGGGCCCCACCACTTACTTATTAAATCAAATTGTCTCTAGGTGGAAGCTGGGTGTCGAGAATTTTTGAAATTTATCAGGTGATTCTAGTATGCACCAAAATTTGGGAACCCTTAGACTATGCATGGGCTTCCCAGGTGGCACTAGTGGTAAAGAACCTGCCTGTCAAAGGAGGTAGACTTGAGACACAGGTTCGATCCCTGGGTCAGGAAGATCCCCTGGGCATGGCAACCCATTCCAATATTGTTGCCTGGAGAACCCCATGGACAGAGGAGTCTGGAAGACTGCAGTCCACAGAATCACACAGAGTCAGACACGACTAAACGACTTAGCACATGGTCTGTGCATGGACCATGGCTCTCAACTGGTGAAATGGAATAATTACAATGGTAAGGATTGAAGTAGGTGCTGGCTGCTTTTGATGGCATTGCAACGCTTGATTTAAAAAAAATGTTTGGGATACTTTACTGCCAACTTAGAGCACGCTGGGAAAGCCAGGGGCCTCTGTGGCCACCGGTAACTCTCATGTCCTGCGTCCATGGTGCAAACTGCGCTGGAAATCAGCCCTGAGATCTGATCATGGTAGAGGCAGAGTTGCGAAGGACACTGAGAGGACAACCTGAGGTTTCCTGCAGCTAATCCATGGCTCTAAGAGTGACAGAGTGGGACCCTGAGATTTGGGATGGAGACATTGACTAGAAGCACCCGGGAATCTTCAGCCCCCCAGTTTTCCTTAGTTCTCCGGGTCAGCAGAAGCAGGCCCCTCTCACTGAACAGAGGGAAACAGCTTCCCTTTGCCTGGAGACAACATCAAGTCTTCCCCTGAAGCCTCACAAGCTGGTCCATGGACTCTATGAGATCTCCTCCCTCCCCCTGACCTCACTCCAGACCCTGGCTGCCTCCAGGTGGATTGCCAGGGGCAGGTCTCAGCAGAGCTAAGTGAGGACACACAGCCCTGCTTCAGGTGGGCATGTTCACACACTGTGTCGTCCGGGACCTGGTGAATGTCTGCTGGCAGAGCAGCAAGTGCACACGTGACCGTGAGTCTGCAGAGGCGAGACTGATGAGAGCGGACTGTAGCTGGACAAGGAGGACTCAGTCGACACGGATCACTCACCAATGCCACGGGATTCAGTGTGCTGGCGGGGATGTGAATCCTGAGTTTGCTTGAAAGTTACACATAACGAGGGTCTACAGTAAAGGATAGGGCACATCGGCTGGGAGTGCTGTGTGAACATGTAAGAGTTGTTGAGTGTATTTTGAGTGTGTGAGTGTAAGCACGTGTGCTTCTACTGAGAGGAGGCTTTATCCTTGCCTTCCTCCAGGTGGGCCAGGCGACAAAAACCAAAATTTCCCTCCATTCTTGTGCTTGGCATTTGACAGCTTTTGAGAGGTTTATATTCATAGTCTCTGAGAGAAGGGAAAAAGTCCCCCTAGACTGAGGACAGGGGTCTGTGAGCTGGTTCTTGCCTAGGACAGAGGTCTAATCACCAGACCCGGTGACCCAGCCTCGATCCTCATGGAGAACAAAGGCCTCCCAGAGGACAGAGCACCTCAGGGCGCACTCACCTGGCCTTCCAGGTACCCACAGAGCAGGGTGGGTGGAGGAATCAGCCATGTGTTCATGTGAACACCCAGGGCCGAGCTCGACTCTGAGGAGGAACTGAGGGGTGCCCATACCTGGCCTGCTGCAGCCGGAGCTCCACAGCCGCCCTCCTAGGCCCCGAGCTTGCTAAGGCCCTGCCTGGGAGGTTGCTGCAGGCTTGGGTTGCATGCCGGGAACTGGCCTCTTGGAGGGGCTGCCGCTCAGCTGCATAATCAAACATTAGGAGCTCAAATGAGAAATCACAGCTTAGGATTACATCCAGAGCCTCCACCAGCTTCTCAAGTCATAAATCAAAGTCAGTTCTCCGAGAATCACAGGTCATGGGGCCCTCCCGGCACCACACACAAGAACGATTTTGGCGGCAGTCAGGATGCGAGCAATGGGTAGGAAGCCGGGCGACAACCCATGGGGCTCAAATCCTCCCTGTCCGGGGAGAGAGAGGGGTCTGTGTCTGAAAAAGGGGAGGGGGAGAAGCCCAGAGCACTTGGTCCTGGCCTTTCCCCAAGCCCAGCCCCCCTCGCCAGCTCTGTGCAGACGGAGGCCCGTGGGGGACTCTCGGAGCTTTTACTGGATGTCTCTCTAAAATGTCTAATTTTAATGAAGAAATCCTTCATCTGCCGTCCTGTTTCCAGGAGACAAGTTTGGAAGGAATTTTCACAAGTCACTGAGGCCCTTGGAAGAGTGTTTGCGGGTGGAAAATATAAGGCAGTGAGGCTTGCACAGGAATGGTCTTGCTGGGGTGGGGGCAGAGGAGGCAGAGGAGGAAATAGAACACGGGGAAAAAATGCTCTAAGAGCCAAGAGGAGGAAGGATGCAGAGGTGCAACCAAAAGGCAAAAGTGTTGGACTAGAGATGTGTAAAGAGTCATTCAGCCAGAAAACACAAAGTCCTTCCCAGGGGAAATTATATGCAGCTCCAAGAAATGCTGGGGACCAGAGGATGCGTGGGAAGGGGTGGGTGAACGGAGAAAGGGTGGGAGGGAAAACGTCATCCACAATGGAAGGAGGCAGAGAGCCTCCATGTGTAAACATAACACACCACACACACACACACACACACACACACCCCACACACACCACGCCCCAGAAAAATTCTCGAATTCATCCTCTCTGGAGCTTTTTGAGCCAAAAGGAAAAAAAACAACCAAACAAAATAGCTGAACTGAAAAGTGGAGCAGTGTGGCAAGGGCATAGCAGGTCGGCTGGGTTGCATCTATGAGTGGCGGGGAGGGGCTGAGACACAGCCATGCCCCTCTGGAAATGAGGCTGAAAGGTCTCCACTGCCTGTTCCAGCAGCAGCTCCTGCCCTGCATTTTGCATGGAGGAAATGGCTCCCCTTGCCTCCATCTCTCCATCCCACAGTGCCTCCCACCAGCTGGAGGACACACTCGCCAGGACCCCGCCTCCCAGTCCACACGGGACGTGACGCCATCTTGGTAGGAGGTCAAAGCAGACGCCAACATGTTTAACACCACCTGGTCCTTCCCCAGGCCCTTGGGGAAAGGGTGGGTGAGCCTGTATGAATGCATGTAGAGGAAATTTGGCAGATGAGGCCCTGGGATTTAAACACCAGCAAGAGCCAAGGGTGGAGAGGTGTGAAGAGACAGGGAGACAGAGCTCAGAGCCCTGGAAGTAAGAGCTGAGGGGGGTTAATGGAGGTGGTTTTGTTGAAGCAAAGTGGCTCTCCTGGATCACTAAATCACTGGAAAGTCTCCTTCAAGGCTGATGAGCACTGGGACCTGGAATTGGCATTGACTTAGCAAGGCTTTTACAAGCCTGTGAATTTACTCTCAGTGGACATGAGAATGTGTTTCCTTCAGCTGGTGGTGAACAAAGGAACTGTTTCCTACCTCTTTCTGATTTACACTCCACACCAGCACCAAACAATGAATGAGAAGGGAAGTGGCAGGCTAGCACGACTATAAAATATTTGGATGAAAGCGTCAGTCTGATTTGCACACAAATAGCATTTTCAATGTGCTTCTGTTTACCCCATTTCTGCTAACAAGATACTACTTGTAGATGCAAAATTTTAAGGATGTTATCTTCAGCCTGGAGAGAAAGAAACTGTAATTTGCAGCTTTTGCTAAGTGATAACCTTATTAAGTAATGGGATTCGCTGATTAACTGCTGTTAACAAAACATCCTTGTCAAACCTGTTAGTCTGAAACTGGCAACAGAGCTACTGTCAGATCCACTTCTTCTTCACCTCCCAATCCCAGGGGATTTTACAGAAATATTTAAATAGCCCTTGCCTCTCAATAGTTTTTTTTTTTTTTTCTATTTCTTCCACTAATAGGTTAACAATAAGTTACCAGCTACTCCTAGATGGATTTTTGAATCAACCTTGGTGAAGAGTTCAAGGAGAAAAGCAATTTTCCTTAAAAAATGATTTTTTTAATGAAAGGGGTAATTGGAAAATGTGCAAGTTCATTGAGCACTAAAACGAATGGAAGTTCTTAGCCATCAGAAGGCAAGCTGTGTCTGCACTCAGTGTGATGGTACTTTACCTTCCTACAGTGGAGCAATATCTCTTTCACTATGTGAATCACAGTGATTCACATAGTGTATAGGAAATTCTCTTTTCTGCTAAATTGTCTGAGAAAAATCAAGCCCATTCTGATCTTAAGAATAACTTTCCCTTGTCGATCCTTAAGGAGAGACCCTGACGTAGGTGGTCATCTTGGTCCCAGCTAATTAAGCTCCTCTCTTCTCTAAGGGACCCACGGGTCTCCCACCAGCTCAGGACTCTCAAGATCTCAACAGGAGAATCTAGGCACAAATGGCCTTTCTGTGACCAAACAGCAGGCTCAGGGCGGCTGGAGTGGTCAGGGTGGGGGTGGGAACGTGGACCTTGGCTAGTCTAACACCCTTGGGGTCTGGAAAGTTGAAGTCATTTCCCCAACATCCACAGCTGGTCAGTGGGAAAGTCAAGACTAAAACCCAGACTGGGGTGGCTTCTGGTCCAATCTACTAATGAAATAAAATCCATCTTTTATGGCACGACAAAAATCTAAATAAAAATTTTCTCTGCCTGCTTGGGTCTCCTCCTTCTCCTTTAGGTGTGTGCATCTGCATTACCCAGACCTCCTTAGGGGATGACATTCCTTCTTCATTTCGTAAAGGGCTGTGATGACCCACTGCCTGCTTTGTATGTGCAGCTCTGGATTGTGTCATCTGTCAGAATGTCATTGGATGCATAACCTTTTGTCTCAAAAACTTACTGCTTTGACCTCTAATGGATGGACCAGTCTTCAGAGCTTGCTGGATTATAATACTCAGGTTGGCTTGGATAAAAATTTTCCATTTCTTCCTTAGATTGACTACTGATTAATTTTTTTCATTGACAATATCTTCTGGCCCTTAAGAAACAGAGAATGAAGCAGGAACTGTGCGTGCATGTAGATGCATTCAGGGGTTTACATGCCTACACGCCAGCTTCAGACCTGACCATGCACACCTGCTACACTGATCCTGCCCTAAGTGAGCTCTGCACACCATGTAGCTGCTAAAATCCCGGGCAAGACGCGTTCCTCCATCGTTAAGTTCCTTCCTTTCTTTCCAGGTCTGCAAGTGTTCAGCTGGTCAAATCTATGTTCATATAGCATATAGCATTTACTTCAGGATTTCTTCTCCACACGGACATTTTTTAATTAGGATACTACAGTTGCTACAAAATAAGAAAAAAACTAATAACGGAAGGTGGATTTTCAGAGCTTTCGTCTAACAATTGGGGAAGAGCAGGCTCGGGGAAAGGATCCTTAGGACCTAGGTGCCAGGGTTTTCTTGGGGTGGCTCAGGGGCTCATGGACATGTGAGAAAGGCCACCTAGCTTGGTCCTGGACTGGAGGAGAGAGGGGAGAGATGAGTTTGAAAATGGTTGTGTTCGAGGCAAGGCAAATAGTAAGATTAATATTTTCAGAGGCTATTAAGTTTTAAGCAAACCCACAGCAGATAGTGGGAGAGGGCTTTGGAGGTTTGCACCCCAACCCTCCCCAAGAGCTGTCCCCAAACCTTTCTTGCTGGCTTTATCCAGTCCAGGGAACACTGACATGAGAGGATCCCCCATCCCGAAGTGTTTCATAGAGAACCACGTTGCCCTTGTCAAGGATTATTGCAAAGCACCAGGGATGGGTGGGAGGCCTGCTCAGGATGAGGGCTGGATCAAAATCCAGGAGCAGCCATGACCCCCAAACAGCTACAACAAATGGGAGTAAACATCCTGGAACAAGGATTCCATATTCAAAGAATGCAGTTTGAGGAGCTGTCCAAGCATTGCAATTTTAATCTTCCCGACTGTCACAAGAGGCAGCCCTCTTGTCCCTGATTACTGACCTGGAAGGAGATCCTGGTCTAAGATGACCCCTGGGGGACCCTCACCTTGAGGCTCCAACCAGATTGAGTTTTCCTTCCCTGCCCAGGGGCTGCCCCTTTGCAGTCACGAGCTGGAACTGGAAGGTGGGGGAGATATGAAGTGTACTCAGCAGAGATCCCCAGGCTCCTGTAACAAGGCCCTCCTGCGCAGTTGTGGGGCTGGGCCGCAGGCAGCCGGTGGGAGTGGCTTCCCAGACAGCTGTGAATCAGGCCTTTGGGGTCTTGGCTGTCAACAACCTTCATCTGAAAGACTTTTCCTTGTTATCCACTTACAGGAACTAGTCCTAATGTAATAATAACGAGCATTAAAAAGTTGATCAGATAAAATATACAGAGACTCATAGAAATTCCATTCTTTATTAAAAATACAGAAATACTTTTTACAGCATGAACAGAAAATACTGCATTGTCTTGGAATCTTAGGATTTAGAAATTTTATTGAATCAGTCCCAGGTCAATGATACACTGTGCTAGAAAAGAAAATACTGCATCAAAAATGGGGGAAAAAAGCACCTGAAAATATTAAAATCATTAAGGCCAGTAGTGTATATGTAATGAAACTGTATATATCTATCGTGTGCCTATAGTGACCATTTAAGGGAATACATTAAAAACATACCTCTAAATGATGAAAAAATTGTCAAAAGGAAAAAGTTACAGATAAACAAAAGGTTTTGAAAATTTTAAAGCACATTGTGATATGGTGTCCTACATAACAGTCTATTTGTTAATAGTCCATTTGCACTGTACACTGTAAGAAATAAACACATCAACTCACTCCTGAATGCGGTTCATTGGAGCCTGCATATTACAAGAGAAAAACTGTAAATATGTGTGGTAAAAAACCATGTATGTTCATACACAGATAATGTATCTGGACAATATGTGATGAAATTAAACTAGAGGATAAATAACTTTAATACGCTCTACACTTTGAGGCACATGAGGAATAAAATTCATGTTCTTTCTAAGTTATGGACACAGCATCTTTTCTCCCCACATGTTTTCGTACCTTAGTGTAATGCTTATTGCATTTAACCTAGTTATCTTATGTTTGCATGCTTTGCAAACTGAATTACAGAACCAAATTGCCTATTACAATTTCCCATTATGTGACACAATTACATAGGAACACTTTGAGGTGAGAGGATTGTCCCAACGTCAGGAAACACTGATTGCATCATGCTCGCAAAGAGCAAAAATTAAGGAGCCGCTCTTTCCCCAGGTGATAGAGTCTACTGTTCTCTCTAATGTAAATACTGTTCCCATTACAATGAGTTCTATTCACTGATTTCTGGCCTGCAAATTTAGATCCATTTGTATTTTAAAAATAAAAAAGCCAGATCCTAAGACAACACCATTTTCTAATCGAAGCTCTGCATTCCTTGCACACTTCTAAATAAAGCAGAGAGTTGAACTAATGTTCCAGAATTAACTTCTGACCATAAAAAGTAAAAGCACAGTGAATTTTCAAGTAATTAGAGTATCTGCATCACACACACCACATCACACACACCCTTCTTGCACACATGCCTCGGCACAAGCAAATGCTGCAAAATCTCCCATCATCCAGCAAATGTTGGATGAACTTTGCCTCAAATTTCCAAACTCAATCACAAGCAGTCACGTGAATATGCATGTACGTACAGTCTTTCACAGTCTTTAATTAGAAGGGAGGAGAGACCATCTAGGTAGAGAAAAGGGATGGAGTCAACCCTGTTTCTCTCTTACCGAGACGAGGCGATGGCCTATTTGTACCTTCATTAAAGACAAAACCTCACCAGAGAAAGTGAGCAGCTGCAGTCAGTCTCCTGGGTGGAGAGAGCAGAGGGTCCCCTGTGTTGGCATATTGAGGTCCACACATAGAATAAGGAGGTGGAAATGTGAAATTAACTAAGGCTGAGTTGAAAGAAAGAATCTGAATATAAATCCCTCAACTTACCAAACAAAAGGCACAACATTTCAATCATAATCATTCAATCTCGAGAGCTTAGTACACATAGATTTCCACTTACTCAGAATTCTTCATTATTTACCTAGAGCCTTGTCAGATAATCACAGCCTAGCATAGTAGTAAAACACAAAACTTTTAGCCTCATGATGCTTCGTAATGTTACAACGGATCTTAATAAAAAGTTTTCACTGTCAATGTGGAGAAAAATTTGCAACAGAATACAGTTATGATGAGATGATTTTATTTCATCTATTTATTTAGTTTTCATGTGTATAGAATAAGTCAATTTATTTACAGATGTACTTTTAGTATAAAATCTTTGTACTAATGAAATTATTTCTATGTATATACAGGAGAGAAATAATCTAATCAACCGGTAACTATAAAATGAAAATATACACTATATAAGACAACTGCCATTTCAGAAGATCTGGAGGATGAGATAAGAAGAGCTCATTTCTTTAAAATCCTCATATGATCCATGATATAGCTGGAATATGACAGCAAATTAAGTACTGTGACTTAGTAGACAGTGGAGAATGAAAGAAATCGAAGTTCTCCAAACTCTTTCACATTTGAGCAGAGACACTTTCAGTTCCTGTGGAGGAAAACAAGTTTGATTTCTAGAAAGACCTTGAGCGGGTGTGACAGTGCTAGATAAAGGCCAGGAACAGAGCATCCTTGTTCCAGAATTTTGCTGCCTTTCTCCCTCCCCGAAACCACATTTTCCTATGGGAAATATGTCATCATCTTCCCCTACTGAGACACAAGCCCCTTAACACTGCACACATCTCAGCAGACTTGTAAATGCCTAAAAACAACTCTCACCCTAGAAGTGCTTCTGATGTTGGTCACTGTGCCTCGCCTCTGATCCTGGCCGCCCTCCTCATTTAAACAGAGACCCTGGCCTGGCTTTGGTCGCTGGGAGCTGCAGTCAGTGCTCAGTGGGTCTGGACAAAGCTACATGTTCTATGAAGAACTGTATAATGACCAGAATTGCTCCTGGAGGGCAGAGTGACTCCATGCAGGCTACAGGAGCCAGCACAGCTGGGAGAAACAACTTATGCTTCCCAAGAGGTATGCGTGTCCTATCGGCTCCAGGTCACTCGGCTCTTGACCTTTGGGGCTGAATGAGGAGGGACACCTGATGGGGTGGGCACTAAGGCCGATGCCGGAAGAAGGCTGAGGAGGCCTATGAGGGAGATGTCAGGGTGAATCGCAGAATTAAGCCACTAAAAGGGACAGGACTCTTATTCCCAAACTCAAGGACAGATTGAGAGGGCAGGACCTTGAGGAGTGGAATGAACAGGTGGAGATTGGGCCAGAAGCACCACAGAACTGAGGAATGTTGTAGGTGGCTAATGATGGGATGGTGGGAGGCAGGAAAGGGTCAGGATGGCCCAGTTAGGCGGGGAAGAGGATACTTGTTAATTCTTTGTTTCCCTCTCCATCTTCTCTCTTTCCCCCAAGGCACTGGAGCTGATGGAACGGAGAAAAACAGAAAAGAGGAAACAGAGGAATCACAGAGGCAGGAAGAAAGAAAGAAATGGAAAGTAAAAATGAGAAAGGATAGCACAGTGATACTTCAGTGGCTTTGAGGAGGAGCTATGGGACTGATGCTGAGGCTGAGGCTCCAATACTTTGACCACCTGATGGGAAGAAATGACTCATTGGAAAAGACCCTGATGCTGGGAAAGATAGAAAGCGGGAGGAGAAGGGGACAATAGAGGATGAGATGGTTGGATGGCATCAATGCCTCGATGGACATGAGTTTGAGCAAGCTCTGGGAGTTGGTGATGGACAGGGAAGCCTGGCATGCTGCAGTCCGTGGGGTCGCAAAGAATCAGACATGACTGAGTGACTGAACAACCACAATGGGCCAGTGAGAGAAGAAAATGAGAAAACATCTAGATGAGGTCAGACCGGAGGAAAGGCAGAAGCTGCAAATTGTAAAACAGAATATGGAGGAGCCAACAGCCCCACTGGCCTTTGCTGGAAGTAATAGCTGTAAACGCCTTTGAAGGACACCCGGATGCCACTTCTTTTCCAGATGAGGAGATGGGGTATGAGGCAACTCGGAGGGCTTCTTTCTTCGCACTGCACCATAATCTGCCTCCAGAGTGGTGAGAGCCAGTGGGAGAAGCCTCTCCCCTGGAGGTGAGCTGTCCAGGTGTCCCCCAAAGCTTCTTCTTCCCAGTTCCCCTGCTATTTGGGGTTTTAGGTACGCTCACAATATCCTGAGCTTACGATGCCTAGAGATACAGCAGCGAACTACAAACGAGCTTTACAATGAACATGTTGAATGTTCATCCAGGTGATGTTGCCCTCCAAAGCAGTCTCTGCAGTGCAGCTCCTTATACTGATATATTCGAGTTAACAAATGAGTTGTGGCTGTTACTGTTCAGACCATTTGCATCCAGTAAGGAAACGTGAGGAAGAGACAAACTGATGAGTATGTTTGACATCTCAAGTGGATCAGCTGTGCTGCTGTGCAGACATGACCCCGATGCCTTTGACTCCAAAAAGAAAAAAGAATCCACCCTCAAGTGACGACAGTGGGCTTTCCAGTTTGAGAAGAATGTGTTCTAGCTTCTAAAGATGATCCCAAAAGAGATGCACTAGAAATATTTTAGGCAATGACAACATCCTTGGGACACATGCTCAGGCTTTTGAGCTGATTTCTTTGAAAGTGAAACACTCCAAAATTTGGTGTGGTTGTGGAAAAAAAAGTCAGTCACATAGTTCTATTCTCAATGCTCCTGTGTAACTATGTGGGAGAGAGAGGAGAAGCCCCTGATCTCTCCAAATCTGCTCTCAAGGGGTGAAGACGGGTGAAGAGTGAAGAGAGCAGGAGAAGGTGGTCTCCTACCCACCTCCTGTAGGGTGCGCCTTCCTAACCAGGCCACCATCAAGAGACGACAGAGTGGCTTGTGGGGGGCTTGTTGGCTCTGCTGACCTGCCCTCTCCACGGTGAGCAAGGCACTGGGAGTGCAGGCTCAGGGGACATGCCCTCCGACTCCCAGGGACCCTGACTGTCCTTGGGTGATGAACCGGTCCACGGAAACCCTGCTCAGTGCTGAGAGCCATCGTGGACTGAGAAGGAAAAGATGTCTTAATAGTAAAGCTGGAAAGAATCTACTGTTATTGTCTGATACTTTCAGTAGAACGTGAGGCCAGTGAGAATGTGAGATCCTAAGATGAAAAGAGGAGTGAGACGCGAGTCCACAACTGAGGGGCTGACCTCCCTGAACGTTTGGGGAACTAGAGGAAACGAAAGCCCTCAGCTCTTCTTTTGGCCTCCTCCCTTCAGCACTTCTCCTTTCAGTAAAGATGTGGTGTCCAAAAAGGAAATCAGTGGCTTTTTTTGAATAAAATATGGAAACTAGTCAAGCATTCCTTCTTTCAGCCAATGAATATTAATGAGGTAACTTTTATATGGCAGGTGCTGAGAGGCAAGGTGCTGGATGGTAGCTACTTTTTCCAAATACCAAGTTTTAAATATTTTCAGAGAATCTGTTCCATTATCCAGAATTTTATCTAAGCAAACTGCATAAACTACATGTTACTTTGGCATCTGATTTCTAAATCATTGCTCGATAGTTCTTCTGAATAAGAATGCTCTAGAAAGCAAAAGCTCCCTTTTGCAATCCCTTCTCATACCTTCCCCAATTCCCACCTCTTATCGCACTAACTCACAAATACAGTCATCACGGCATGCACACACAAGCACGAAACCCACTTGGGCCTGGTGTCATAAACTCCATCACTCTTGCTTAAATTCAGAACAGACCATGTTTACTTTTCTATCATCAATTATAACTTGTTTTTGTCTAAACTAAAGCTTCCTTAGTTTATTATATCACCAGCAAGTACAATTAAGAGCTAGGACCTCCACGTCTTTTCCAGTTATTGAGGAACAGGGACTTACAGATTTGTTCATGCAATCTTTTGTAACTCACATGCTTATGTGACCACAGCCAGATTTACAACTACACTAAAGATTCTCCCAGGACACCCTTTTCTGTGTGTGTGAGGCCGCAAGAATTTCGATAGTTTTTCCTGACAGGGCTGATGAATCTGATGGCCGTGACCTATCTGAGTCCCCCATTTATACACAGTGTCTGCTCCTCTACGCTAATGTAGTGGGGCTGGGGCCTACTTACCAATGTCAATTTGTATTATAGGTGTGGTTACTGCATGGACAAGCTCTGTTGAAAAGAGAAAGATTGCAGAGTTGGCTTCGTCTCAAACGTCTGTGTCTGATTCACAGACATCTGTGTCTCCCTGAGAAATAACGTTTTCACAACCAGAGCCATCCAACAGAGAAATAAGCCACTTCCTATGGGACTGAACTCCCCCTAATGGGAAGTGGTCAGGCAGAGCCATTTCTCAGGGGTGTAGGGAAGGCATTCCAGCACTGGAGCGGGAGGTGGGGCCTACCTGAGGTTTGAGGATGCTACATTTATGGTGGAGGTAGCCTCCGGTCACATATGCTTACTGTAAAATGACACCCAGCAAGGGTCTGCTATTTCATAGTGAGCTGCTTGGAGAAATAAGGCTTTGGTTGTGTTCTAAAGTAGGATCCAGTAGAAGGCGTTTGTGTTGGCCTTTACAACAAGCATCTGATATGGGGAAACAACACAAAGGCTCAGGTCATGAGGTGGAGCTACAGAGCGGAGAACGGTGGGCTGGTAGCCCAGAGAAGGTCTGAGTGGTACATCTAGACACTTCGGAGGGAAGATGCCCACACTGTCTGCTGTCATCACTTCATCCACTTCTGAGCAGCTCTTGGCTCTCGGATGCATCTCCACCCACCTTGGGCCTCGTCTGCTGATGGTAGCCCAGTGGGGAAGGCACAGCCCACACAAGGTGGAGAGAAGACCACCTTCCACTGCCTTTCTCACTCTTTACTCTGCATTCACCCTGGGCACCGTGCACTGACCTGGAGGAAGGAGTCACTCTTTAGCTCTGCTTGCTGTGTTTCCTCTGGAGGAGGTCACGCTCATGGCTGAGAGGGAGGAGAATCCCAGGCTCTCTAGGTGGGACTTGAAGAGCACAGGTCCGCGGCCCTGTTCAGGAGCAGGGAGTGAAGGAAAAGCACACCCTCCTCTAAAAAAAATGCTTTGCCCAGAACTGCTTCTAAGTGAGGGGAATTTCCTGCAGCCTGGGAGAGCCAGAGTGAGTGTTCTTCTCAAGTTCAGCGATTTGGTGAAGTCCGTGTGTGATAATACCACTGTAACCACAAAGGAATTCACCACAGGAAGTGTCCCAACTGTTGCTTATTAGCATTAGAACAAATTACACAAAGCAAATTGTTAGCAGACATGTTTCCATAATATTTAACTGCTGGCAATAAATAAGAACGATTCTCTTTCAAGTAAATGCTAGATTTCCAAAACATCCAGCTTCCAATTGTCCGTGAAGGAATCGTCTTCGACTAGGATAAAGGTTGGAGGCAAGGGCACCCTGGAAGCTGGAGCTCCCAGCCCTCTTCCTGGGGCAGTGTGGTGGGGAGTCACGTGGGAGTAGCCACTGGGGTGATGTCACAATTTGTACCACTAGATGGCTGGCCATCTGCGGGGCTCAGCACCCGTTTTCTCAGCACAGTCTTCTCCTGCCACTGGGGCTGTGGCATGTGGCAAGACTACAGCAGGGCTGTGTTAATTCTTGGAGTGTGTTAATAACTATAAATAAACCTCGCCCACAGACAGGTGTTCATCCCTCTCCTTAACCAAAAATCATCTCCTCCTTCCCCCTCTTCTGTCTTGTTATCTGTCTTGTTATCCTCCTCAAAGCCCATCAGAGAAGAGTTGAAAAAGCACCGGTCAGAGCAAACATCACAACTCACCTTCTCACATGGATGGAAACCTGTCTGGTTCTTTAGAAAGAAAACAAAGTGTCTCCATCTTTCGAGACCTTCTGACAATGACTTAATTTGAGTCCCTGGTCACTTCTGGGCATTTCCAATCATCTTCAGAGCTATAACAAAATTCTCCTTAAAACAATCTCAGAAAGTAATAAAAAATAATTTTAATTAAAAAAGGGAAATATTCCATATAGCACAGAAATACAAAAATATGTAATTTTAGCTGAAAGAGTTGGGCCTGTTAGAAGAGGTGTTCTCTGCTTTCTAAGACAGTCACTTTTGGCTTCCTCTCCTCGCTGTTTCCTCCTCACGCACACCAACCTCAGCCCAGTCTTCCTTCCCAGTGTGTTTTACTATCCTCTTTGTTTCTCTTGAGGAGCGTCCCACTCCTTTCTCGTGCTGTAAAGGAAAATACCAGACAGCCCTGCTGACGGGAAATGATGGGAGTGTGTGGAGCTCTGGCGGGCACCGTACCAGGCACTCAGGATGCTCATTTCCTGCCCAGTGGGCTCCCTGGAGAGGTCTGTCCTCTCAGTCATGGGGAGCAGAGCCTGGGCTGCCTTGGTGCGCCCAGTCAGTGCCTGACAGCGGGCAGGTCTAGAGCCCCAGCACCGGCCCCCAGCTGCCTCCAGGGTGCACCCTGCTGCCTGGGGAGGGTCCTACCTCAGTGCTACAAAACTGGGAAGGCATTAGAAACAAAGCAAATGCAAGAGCTGATACATTCCCAGCCACTTTCAAAGGCTCTTCCCACTGCACTGCCAGGAAGTATGCATGTGCCTGTGTGCGTGCGCGCCACAAACACACACACACACACACACACACACACATGAAATGCACATCTTTCACCTAAAATCTTCACAAAAGGAATAATGTGCTTTATAAAATATTTTAAATGCCTTAGGCAATAAAATTGTCTCTTTTTTTTTTTAAGTGTTTAACAGACAAGTATAATTGGAAATGTTTGGAACATGAACGCACACGCCCGCGCGCGCACACACACTCTAATTTGAAATTATGCAAAACTGTATCATTATTCATCACAACCTGAAGCGAAGCTACCGCCATGGAATAACAAGTACCACATCTGTACAAGTGCAAGGCCTCCCCCCAAATAAGCTCCCATTCGGATTAGAGTGACACATGGCCTGACTCCATAAGGTCCACGTAGAGGAGATGGCCCGGCATGTTTCACATTTGCTAAGCTCTTTATCTGCCTGCTTTGACAAGATTTTTGAAAAGGGTGAAAATTAATTATAATTGCAGGATTGGCGACCATAATTTGGCCGGCTAATTGCATTTCAGTGTAAAAACAGGCAAGGAAGAATTTCCTCCCTGGGTTATTCTCTGGTGTGGCAGCATTCATTTTAAGAGTAATGAGATTTTTAAAAAGTCAAACCTTAAATATCATGGCTGCAGCAATCTGTCCTGCTTAAAGTTTAAAGCAAAATAAGACAGCACCTCTGTGAGAGCAGATCCACATGAACATGGACCCAGTTTTCTCCTCAGGATGGGAAAATCTCTCTCCCCTGAAAACTCCTCCAAGTGTCTCCTCGACATTGTTTGAGGATGATTTTCATTTGGCGGCACCAATGTCGGTATTTTTGTGCCAAGGGAAGAACTAGCAAGAATGGTAGAAAGTTTTGTAAGTCTGTGTGTGAGGTACAGGGCTTCCCAAGTGGCTCAGTAGAAAAGAACCTGCCTGCCAATGCAGGAGATGCAGGTTCAATCCTGGGTTGGGACGATCCCCTGGAGAAGGAAACGATAACCTATTCCAGTATTCTTGCCTAGGAATTCCCATGGACAGAGGAGCCTGGCAGGCTACAGTCCATGGAGTCATAAAAGAGCTGGACGTGACTTAGCAACTAAACAGCAGCAGCGTACGGGGTATATGTTGATGGAAGAGGCACCACAAGTCTCAGAGGGTTTGGAGCGAGGAACATGGGTCGTTGTGGAATTTTTCTGGATCTCACTGCTTTCATACTGGCTGTTCTGAATATATACACTCCCCATGGTTTTATGAGGGAGACTATTTAATTCCAGACCAGCTGTGAGTACTTCACGATGAGCAAACTTAGAGGGACAGAGTCAATTTATTGCTTTAAAATCTTGACAACACTGTCCCAAGGCCTGATTCAGGATAGTTTAGTCAGCAGCCAGGACTGATAGACATTCAGCTCTTCTATAGCCTGATAACTCAAGCTCAGTTTCATGGGCAGTTTTAGGACATTCTCCTCTGTCCTTTACATTCTTCTCTGTCCCTTCTCTGTCCCACTTTAAGTCAGCCTCTGTTTGTGTGTCTAAAAAGGATTCTACTCTGATGTGCTTTCTCAAATATCACTCATTAAAATGGGCCTAAGAGCATGGCATGCGAGATTTCTTAGAGATTTTATCCATGGGATTTTTCAGACAAGAATACTGCAGTGGGTTGCCATTTCCTTCTCTAGAGGATCTTCCGACCCAGGGATCGAGCCCACATCTCCTGCATTGGCAGGTGGGTTCTTTACCACTGAGCCACCAGGGAAGTCCTAGTAGAGGGGTGAGAGGCTGCACTCACCTCCTGCTCTACTCACCGGCGAGACGCCTGTCCAGGCTGCATCCTGAGGACAGTGTGTCTTTTCTGATCTGCACTGGGCCAAGGGAGGTCTGGTATTATCGTTGATTCTCCCCCTCCCAGGGAACACAAAGTCTAGGATTCATCTCCTCATGTCCAACAATATGGAGTTTTTTTCTTTTTTTTTTTTTTTTTACAGAAGAGGATATGCCCATGGCAAAGCTGAATTCCTTTTGAAGATATGTTTCCTATTCAGTGAGAGGAAGGAAAAAGGAGACAGGAAAAGAGAGAAAGGAAGATAAGAAGAATGGAGATGCGGCTGCCCTTCTGCCTAGTAAATTGTGGATTCATTGCCCTTCCCTGGACACAGCTGCAAAGGGATAGAAATCAATTTTTTTCTATTATTCCAGAGTGAGAAAGGAAAACCGATTTGTAAATTGAATTAAACCCAATAATAGCATGTCTGTGTACATGCTATTATTATTAAAATTAGCCACAGATACAACTATATAATCCCACAGTGTAACTAGAAATCAACACCTTCCGATTTCAAAGCTTAGTTGAGACATCTTTTTTCTTTTTGAAAGAAATGCTGTGGCTAAATGTCACTAAGAGTCTCTGGCGCGCCAATACATCGACATCTCAGTAAGGACTCTGGAAGGGAAGGGACTCCAAAGCCCCATCTGGGAAGAACATGCTTCCAAATTTTTGCCTTTGCTGCTTGTGCATCTCAGTTAGTCGATAATGACTGGTTATGAACAAGAACCTTCTAGAAGACGGTTTCTTCCCACATTGCAATCTGTGGTGCTGACTGTGGGATAAATTCTCTGTGTCTGAGTAGGCTAGATCTTGTTCCCAGAAACCTTAATCCATCCACTGGGTACTGAATATCAGGCTGCTGCAGTGAGGGTCCTGGAATTACATTGGCAGTCTGCCCCCTAGTGGGGCAACACAGTACTTCAGATAACTAGGAATAGAAAAGATTTTTTTCTTCTTCTCTTTCAGAGAGCAAAAGAATTCAAGTTTTCCGGATAGTGCAAGGTGAGGCATTTATCCTCAGAAGACAGCTTCCAGAGGTGAATCAAGCAAGGTTCACAATGATAGGTCTCCAGGTCAGAGTTAAAGACGGGGGTCTGCTGTGGTGGGCATCCCCACAGAGCCTGCGGAGACAAAGGTTCTTCCCACATGCTTGGAAATCTTCAAGGTCCTCCTTAGGTGATAGCCTTCGGTTCCTCAAACTCTTATTATAAAAACAGGACCTACCCTAAGAGCAACCAACCAACTAGAAATGTTAAAAATAACGGGCCTTTTTTTTTGGTAATTTTTTGGCAAATCATTAAAACAGAGGAACCTTTCAAAAGGGCCATGTTGAATTTTTTAAAAGATCAAGACCTACGAGTTTTGTTAAAAAAAAAAAAAAGACCAAGTCTTTGTGACGGTTCTTTTTCAGAAGAGAGTTCTTGTGATGGTGGTGATGTTGGTAAGGCAGATGGTCTGGAGATTCTGCTGTCTGGACTTTGCTTGTATCTTTTAAACACCTTCAGAACTTGTCTTGCTTCAGTTTATCAATATGGTAGCAGAGTTTCAGCGCAGGCCCCAGCTTCAGGCCCAAATATTTCATGATCATGTCACTCTTCAGCAACAAGAGGGCATTGCCATCAATCTCCTGGTGGAACAGGATGAGAAAAGAGAAAACCCAGAAGGTGGTCAAAGTAATCAAATAGTGGCCACGATTAGAGTATGGTCAGGAAATAAGGTAAGGGAATATGGATTTACTTAGATGTATATTCTCCTAGTCCCATGGCAGTATCTTGAAAAAATAAATGAAAGCTCACAAATACTATGTGCTCCTTGTCCCACATTCTCCCTGGGGTCATCTGATACACTGGATCTTTCATATTACTGCTCTCTCCTGATAGAAGGAATCTAACCTAATCCCAGCCATATTCCCAATACCATGCATATGTTTTCCTCTTTATCCAATCTAGGGCTGTAGGAGCAAGAAAGCTTCAATGGACTGAATGTATCCTCCCCACCTGCTCCCCAAATTCATATGTTGAAATCCTAACCCCCAAGCGATGGTATTTGGAGGTGTGAGTTTAGGAAGTAGATAGGCCATGAGGGTGGAGCCCTCTTGAATGGGATTAGTGTCCTTGTGAAATGAGAAGACAGCAGTCCATAACCTGAAAGGGGCTCTCACTGAAAGCTGACCTTGATGGCGACCCATCCTCGGACTGGGAAATGAATTGCCATTGTTCATAAGCCACTCAGTCTATGGTACTTTGTTACAGCAGCCTGAACTGACTAAGACAAAATATCATTTCATGAGACCCTGAAACTAGTGGTTCCCTTTCCATTCCAGGTGCTGGTATAAGGGCCCGACTTCCATTCATCATCCCAATTGCTGGTTTCTTTTCTTGGTAAGCCCATCAGCTTTCAGCTGATTATCAAATTGCTAATGACAATCTAAAAGGGATTTCATGTGCTTTTTGACCCTATCAATAATACTAGGTGGCACACAACTAAACAATGCACCTGCTTCATCCGAGGGTTTAGCACAAACACATACTAAGGGAAAGCCAATCCTTTGAGGTCCTGAAATTGCTCCCATTTGTCTCTGAAAATGGTAACCCATCCAGACTGCATGTTGAATTCACAAACTTAGTAAGGCTGGGTTTCCTCCTTCATCTATAGTGCTACTTTCAGATCACCAGAGAGAAAGGGTGGAGATTTTAGGTGCTCAGGTGGGAAGAAGAGGCACAATACAGGACTCCCATAACTTCAAGTGTTATCAGCCCCTCCCATTCCTCTAACCAGCCAGCCATTCAGCCAGAGAAGCACCTACTCTGTGTCACTCACACTCCATCTCCTTGGTAGCATGGCAAAACTAATCTGTGAGCCCTCCCAGGGGCCTCATTGCCTAATGTTCTCTCTTTACCCACTGCCTAGACTTCTGCTGACTCTTCTCATGCTGGAAGGGAGCCAGAGTCCTCCCATTCAGATCTGTCTAAACATCATCCCTCTGTGGTCTTTGCTCTCAAGGCCCCACTGTTAGCTGAGGTCAAATATATCCCTAATAAAATATGAGTGTTGGGTTAGATGACCATCCTCTCCAGCTCTGAGTGTATGATTTTTGTGATCTTCATTTCAAATAAAATAAAAGACAAGGAGAAAAAAAAATGGTAACACTGGTAGACAGAAGAATGCTCCCACTCCTTCACATGAGATGTCTACGTCCTAGTCCCTGAAAGCTATGAATATGGTAGGTTACCTGGCAAAGGGGAATTAAGGCTGCAGATGGAATTAAGCTACTAACCAGCTGCATTTAAAATAGAAAGAGTGTCCTGGATTATCGGGGAGGGAGGGAGACAATGCAATCACAGGGTCCTCAGAAGTGGAGGAAGAAATCAGAAGAAAGAATCAAAGAGTTGGCAGCTTGAGAAGGACTCAGCTTGATGTTGTTGGCTCTAAGGATGAGGACAGGGAGGTAGGAGCCAAGAATGAAGGTGGATCTCGATGCTGAAAAGGCAAGGAAATGAATTCTCCCTAAAGCTTCCAGAAAGATGTCAGCCCCACCAACACCATGGTCTTCGCTCAGAGAGACCCCTGTCAGACTTCTGACCCATGAACTGTAAGATACTAAATTTCTGTGGTTTTAAGTTACTACATTTGTGGTAACTGGTTATGGCAACAATTATAACCATGACACAGTAGGCTTGGCAGATAAAATACTAATTATTACCATTGAAAAAAATTTACCATCTTTGTATATTCTAGAATCTCCCAAATAATGATACAAATACCTGCTCACCAAAGGCCATCTTCAAGCCAGGCATTGTGCTATACGCTTTATGTGCATTTTTTCATTTAATCCTCAAAGCAGTTTAAGAATAGGCACTGTTAGTTTGCTGGCACATTGTAGATGTGTTACCAATGTTTGCTGAATGCTCAAATAGACAGGCGAGAAAACAGGACTCCTGATAAAGGCCAAGTGAGGGAAAAGATGGGACAAATGTGCCTTCAGTACAAGACTAAATGGCTGTTCTGCTCTGAGAAACCTGTGGTCCCACCTGGCCTCCCTTGAGTGGTGCCCCCAGGGTGTAGTGCAGATGCCCCCAACCCCACAGCTCCCTGAACCCCACCCCCTAGGCCCACCACGTGCATACATGCTTCCGGAAGAGCTCCACATGGGGCCCCAGAGCCTGCGGGTCTGCGTCTTTCAGGAACCAGACCACATCCTCCACGGACCAGCTGGAAGGGTTCCTGCTCCTTGGCCGCCGGGCATCCTGCCTGTCTGGAGAAGGGTTTGAGGCTGGAGGGGAGAGCACAGACAGGGAGGCCGTGAGACTGCAGGCTTTGGGCTCGATGCCTACCTGGTGCCGCCTGCCCTCTTGCCTGGCCCTTGAGTCCAAGGTGGCCTGAGTGATCTCCTGTGACAGAGTGAGGCTAGAAGTGCACCGGAGGCAGCTCCCAGAGACAGCCCCCCACGACCCCTCCCCCCCATCTATACAGAGGAGAGCACTAAAACAGGGACTTCCTCCAGCAGTGGAAATGTTAACCCATGTTAGACTTCAAAGACCCTTCCTGATCACTTCTGTCTCCGTGGGCCCTGGGCCTCCTGTGACCCAGGCCTTGGTGGCCAGAGAATGCTTACTATGATAGGCCTCTGGAGTGCTGTGATGCCAAAATGACATCAGGTCCTTTGTGACTTCACTGGCATCACCCTGAGATGACATGGCAGAATGGAGGGAGCATTTCGGTGCTTGTCCTGGGTCTCTACTGCCATGGTCTTGGAAGCCCTGTCTGTGAGAGGTCCATACCCTGTGCCCACACCAAGCACCTCCCCAGCCCTCGGTTCTGCTGAAGCGCTCATTCCAACCTCCCCGCTAGACGTGGTTCCTGGACAACAGGAGCCTGGTCCCATGCCTGGTCCATGCTGGTCAGGGACATGAGTTGCGTTGTGACATAAATGCTTTTCCCCCAGGGCAGATTAAAAGGTGCAGGATCAGTGAAGGAGGAAGAGAGTAGGGAGTCAGTATTTAGGCAATATTTGGGGGTGGTGCTTTTTTTTTGTATGTCCCAAACTAATCCATCCTCTTTCCCTAGAAGCAGCATCTCCTCCTCTTCATGCTTCTGAAACCTCAGTGATCTCTCCTATCCTTTATTTGCTCCTCGAGTTTAATTATTCTGAAGCTCTTAGAAGGATGCCTCTCACAGGGATCTCCTCTCTTCCATCCCTGCTGATTACAGCATGGGATTCATCCAGCCTGGAATTTCACATGATGTACTCTGCATATAAGTTAAATAAGCAAGGTGACAATACACAGCCTTGACATAGTCATTTCCCAATTTTGAACCAGCTTGTTGTTACATGTCCGGTTCTAACTGCTGCTTCTTGACCTGCATACAGGTTTCTCAGGAGGCAGGTAAGGTGTCTGATAGGCCCATCTTTTTAAGAATTCTCCACAGTTTGTTGTGATCCACACAGTCAAAGGCTTTAGTGTAGTCAATGAAGCAGATGTTTTTCTGAAATTCTCTAGCTTTTTCTATGATCCAACGGATGCTGGAAATTTGATCTCTGGTTCCTCTGCCTTTTTGAAATCCAGCTTGTACATCAGGAAATTCTTGGTTCACGTGCCGTTGAAGCCTAGCTTGAAGGATATTGAGTACGACCTTGCTAGCATGTGAAACGGGTGCAATTGTGTGGTAGTTTGAACATTTTTGGCATTGCCCTTCTTTGAGACTAGAATGAAAACTGACTTTTTCCAGTCCTGTGGCCACTGTTGAGTTTTCCAAATTTGCTGGCATATTGAGTGCAGCACTTTAACAGCATCATCTTTTAGGATTTGAAATAACTCAGCTAGAATTCCATCAACTCCACTAGCTTTGCAGTAATGCTTTCTAAGGCCCACTTGACTTCACATTCCAGTGTATCTGCCTCTAGGTGAGTGATCACACCGTCGTGGCTATCTGGCTCATGAAGATCTTTTCTGTACAGTTCTTCTGTGTATTCTTGCCACCTCTTCTTAAGGTGTTTATCCTCCCTCCTTTCCAAAGAAGTTCTACTGCCATCAAAGCCCAGGTAGACCCCTTCACAGGCAGCATTTCCATGTCCTGACATCTGGATGTCACCTTCCTCTACTTTTAACCCCCAAATCTTTGTCTGTTCTTCTCTGAAAGATGCTCTCCACATTCTGCTTAGTATTACCATTATGCATGTGCTTGCCTCTAACCTCCAGTTATCTTTTAAGTTCTTGAAGATGATCTTTTTCATCTTCCCCCTGGTCATCCACAGACACCTAACGAGCATTTCTTCTCTACCAGGTCCTGGGCTAAGAGTTTGGTGAAAGATGTAATCCTCTCATTGTGTGCATGCATGCCAAGTCACTTCAGTCGTGTCCGACTCTTTGCAACCCCATGGACGGTAGCCAGCCAGACTCCTCTGTCCATGGGATTCTCCAGGCAAGAATATTAGAGTGGGTTGCCATGCCCTCCTCCAGAGGATCTTCTCAACCCAGGGATCGAATCCATGTCTCTTACGTCTCCTGCATTGGCAGACAGGTTCTTTACCACTAGTGCCACCTGGGAAGCCCAGAATCCTCTCATTACAAGGTTTATAATTGTTGACTCCTCCATGGCTCCAAGCAAATATATTTGTAATATGGGTTCAATGAATGTAAAACAAATTAATACACTTCGCAGAAACAGTATTAGTAACTTACACAAAAGCTTTGTGTGTATAATCCTTAATCTGATTTTCAGGCTCTGAACAACGAAGCAGCTTCCCTACAGAGTAATTCTAAGTACATAGTTGAGAAGACTTCCTTTCCATTTCTGTTCTTTAATCTCAGGGTGCAGCAGTTTTCTGCTCTCTTTTTTCCTCCTCTTTTCAATGTGCTTGAGAAGGGCACAGCTCTGCATTGGTGCTGAGAAAAGTACATTATCACGTTTCTGTGTCTATCCTCAATACAATTGTTTGGCTGAGAATTCGATTTACTTTGAGATTTTCCCTGCCTTTTCCTTGTTAGACCTGGAAGGGTCCCCTTAGGTGATCTGGCATAAGGTGGGGGGTGCATTTTGCCAGGAAACTGTTAATGCACCCCGGGGCTATCTGAATGCGGATGCGTGCTTATTAGAGATGATTTCATTGCATTTAAGGACATCTGCACTCAACAAGGGGAGGAGGAACCACGGAAATCGCATTTGCCTTTGGAGCCTGCCCCATCGGAGTGTCGGCAGTAATCAGGGTGATAATAGATGCTCTGATTACAAAGGCGGGAAGCCTTCAGTGCCAAGAATGATTTTTAGAGTGATCAGAGCAGAGGTCAAATCTAATTTCCCATGTTTGACAGGAAGGAAAAACACCAGACCAACTCACAATACCATCCATGGGAGCCTAAGTTCCTCTGAGCAAGGCCAGGGAAAGGCTCTCTCCGTGAGCCATGGGTTTGAGCAAGGGGTCTGGCTTGTCTTTAGGGTGAGGCTCTCCAGGCAATGAGTGTGGAGGGAAAGTGGCTCCGCTCCTGGCACCTGGTCCTAGCTGTGGGCATTTTCATGTTTCCTCTCTGAGGAGCCTTAGACTCACGCAAGACAGAGAGTAGCAGGAAGCTGTCACACCTTGAGACCAGCTCAGGATCCAAAGCGAACTAGCTCTAGGAGGGAGAGAGGGAGCTTTCCAGCCTATGCCATGCTCACACAAAGATAATAACCACACAGTCCCTCCAGCTGCTGTCAGGCTGTCAAAGACACGTGGGTCTGGGCTGACATAGCCAGGCTAGGCAGATGTGACTGCACAGTGGTCAGACATAATGGATGTGAAAAAAATCTTGTTCCTAAAAGAACAGAGCGTGCAAAGCACTCGCCGATTGCCTTTGTGAAAGGGAGGCATTCTCCAGTGCTGAGAACTTGGTGCATGGTCAGGTCCTGGATGCTGCTGGAGACATGTGTAGAGTGAAACCAGCTGTGAATGGATGTAGGATGAAGATGGTGGTGGCTCTTTCTAATGCTGAATTCACACCCACCAGGAATGGAATGACTGTGAATCCATCTAAAGTAATTCCAGACACCTTCACAGCCTGGTCTGCCTGCGGCTGCCTGTGTATCACTCTGTCTCACACACAAGCACACGCATAATTTCCTTTTGCTCACTCATAATCCAGAGGACACTTTTTAGCTCATGATAGAGTCTGATGAAAGAAGAGAAGGATCAATGAGCCAGGAGTCAGAGGCCCCTCCACCCACCACTGTGCAAGTGTCTCTGTGCTTCTTGGCTGGGAAATGAGTTAGGAAGGATAGCCAAGGTCCCCTCAAACCACAGCCTGTCCTGGGCAACACAAAGGCACTACCTTCTCACACCTCTGAAGCCTTATCAGTGTGTCTGTGTGCTAAGCGCAGTGAATGAGAGCCAGTGGCCAGGTTTCCAACTCCTTCCTGGACCTGATCATCTTATTCTTCTTGGGCTTCAGGTTCTTCATCCTGTTGCTTGAGAGTATTGTAAGAATCATGTGATTTTGTGCTTTGGGCTGGAGCCTGACGACAAGCATCCTGAAGGGAAGCCCATCGGCTTCCAAAAGGGGCCCCTCAGTTTTGTTTGTTAACCTCTGTCTCTCTGTAATTGGAGACTGTCTGAGAACAGGGCCCACATCTGTCTTGCTCACAGCTCCACCCTCAGACTTCAGACAAGTATATTGTGATCCATTAGTATATGCTGGCCAGGACTGACCAAAATCCCTCTGAGTCTTAGTTGCCTCAACAGTCAAATATCTACCGCACTGTGAGGATTAAATGGGATAATGTGAAGCATTAAACAGTAAGAATTAATCAAAGGTAGCTGCTAGTCTTCTTATTGTTATATATCTTCCATAGTGGCCAATAGATTCGTCTTCCTGAGTTCTGTGGCCACCATCTCACTTCCCTTATCAGAAATGTCTGATTTCCACAGAGTAAAGAAAGCCCAGTCTGCTTGGTTTGAACCCCAAATTTCCCAGCATGATTTCCGTCCGTGTCCCTCCTCGGAATGAATAAGCCCTCCTACACCTTCACTCGCTTCACCCCTTGCCCTACACAGAGTGCTTTTCCCATTCTTCTTTTTCTGGCTGAGTATTTCTCTATGCACCACCCAAGGCCATACCCTATAGAATCAAACTCGAACCCACGGAAAGCATGTAAGCGGTAAGGTAAGAACAATGTTGAAGTCACTTCAATTCTGAAGCTTGAACGCACTTGCAGTTGGGAATTCTACAGCATCTCCTGTTATCCAAAACCTCTTTATATTACTAGTTCTTATATCTTGGATGAGAGACAGAGGTGAGCTCTCAGATTTTCACCTGAGTATCAGCAAAAAGCAGGAAAATGTGTCCTGTGAATACATCCCTTGAGTCCACAGGCAGAGGCGTTATATCAAGACAGTAGTAGTCCAGGGTAAGTATTCAAGTGAGAGAGAAGACTGAGAAGTCTGTCACATCATTGATACCTACCTTCTCACACAGTCTCATACCAGTTTCTGATTTCTGCAGGTTTAAACCATTAAGGTTAGTACCATGGGGAAAAATCCATTTCTAGGTCCCTTCTGGTTTTATGACTTGGGTCAAACCCTCTTAAAGAAATACGATTTCTTAATACCAACTGCTTTCATTTGGGATGCAATTTCAGAGCAATACCGAGCACTTCTTTGGGCAGAGGGAAAACTTAATAGCCCTCCAGAGGGCCTGCAGCGGCACCCAAGCTAGCTGCTAGATGACAAATGGGTAAGGAGGCTAGGAGTTTCTCTCCTAATCTACTGCCACTCAGTTTAGCATGGTTTATTTCTCTGGTTTCCACATGTGTTTAGCTGTGCAGGCTCTGTTCAAGCTACACAAATGACGAAGCCCACTCTGCAAATGTGAAGAGGCCGTGGTTAAAGAGGGTAGTGTTGGAGTCCTGTCTGCTCCCATCCCCTCCAGCCTTCCCCTAGAATCTCAGAGGGACCCACTGAAGCCCACTGAGCAGGTGAAAATCCCAGGCATAGTTTTGAAAGCCAGCTTTGGAGCCAGCTGAAGTCAAATCCTGGCTCAATGCTTGACTGACCTCTTGATCTTCACATGCTTTACCTGTAAATCGAATCTAATAATACCTACAATAATAATATACACCTGATATAATAATAGGGCTTCCCTGGTGGCTCATTTATAACTCATAAAAGTCATAAATAATGTGTGGAGAGTGTCTGGCCCATAGTAGGTGCTCAATACATAGCTATTTAGGCTATGCCTCAGACAGGCTGCTTTTCTGGGGCTGCGGAGGATTCAAATTAGAGTGAGAGACCTCAGGAAGTTGAGAGCTTGGCTCCTACTGTGAGATGGAAGGGAGGAAGTATGAGAGATGAGGAGACAAAGCACCACAGGAGGAAACAGACAGCAGGAAGGAACATTTCTAATCAGCAGGGGCTGAAAACGGCTAGTTACCGACCCAACCGACCTGCTAGATGCACGGGGCACGGAGGCCACAGGGGACAGCAGGGCCACAAAACAGATGATCCTGGGTCTCTAAATTGTGATACACATACCAACTATAAAAACTTCTATTGTAGCTGAGCCACTGTACATTTTGCTGCTGCTGCTGCTGCTGCTAAGTCACTTCAGTTGTGACAGCCCACCCGGCTCCTCTGTCCCTGGGATTCTTCAGGCAAGAATACTGGAGTGGGTCGCCATTTCCTTCTCCAATGCATGCAACATGCTAAGTTGCTTTAGTCGTGTCCAACTCTGTGTGACCCTATGGACAGCAGCCCACCAGGCTCCTCTGTCCATGGGATTCTCTAGGCAAGAATACTGGAGTGGGTTGCCATTTGGATTCTTCTTATTCCTACAGTTTAGCCTACTCTCACACACCATTGTCTTTGCTTGTGGTCAAAGGTTGAAGTCAGCTGCCTTCAAGAACAACAAAAATCCACAAAGGGATTTGTGGAAACATCTAATTTCCCTGTGTTCCCACATTCAAACAGCCACAGTCCCCAGTCGCTCTATACTCGGTTGTCTCAGGGCAAGGGCAGGGGAGGTCAGGCCATGGGGAAGCCAGTCCATGCATTACATTACCACATCTGTTTCCTTCAAGAGAGGTCCCGTTCCTCTTGGGGCTGGAGCCAGGAGGCCGCAGCCCAGGTGCCAAGGGGCCTCCGGAGGACATGGGGCTGGTGCGGGGACCACCGACTGTGGTGGCTGAGCTGCCCCCAAGGTGGCCATCTCCAGAGTTCTGCCGCTTGCAGTACAGCGAAGAGGAGGTGGGCAGGGAGCTCCTGTGGCTAAAGGTGGGGGAGGAGGGGTCCACGCCGTAGCGGTTCATGCTCGCAGGGTTCAGCAGACACTCCTCGGTGGTGACCGTTTTTGCTAGGTAAGAAGGCAGAGCAGAGAAGCAGAGATTAGAGAGCTGTCAAGAGGCCACCAGGCTCTGGGTCTTGGAAAATCTTTCCCAGCAGCACGGGTGCCACTGTGTATGGGGATGACAGAGGAGAAGGAATGAACCCCAAGGCATACACCCCAGTAGCTCAGCCCTCAGCAGAATGACACATGCCTCACCAACGAAGCAGACTTTAATAGGGATTAGGACATGCGACCCTTCGTGTTCCAAGGAAAATGGGATCATCTTGGTTATTGAAGACATGTAAATAAAATTCAAACAAAGGTCTTTCTCCCTCTATCGCTCTTCTCCTCCAGGAGTCTCTGCCAGCTTGTTGGAATCTCCTGGCTCCCTCTTCTTTCGCCCATAACCACTGCTTTCCTCACCTGGCCCAAGATTCCCGGGAGAGATCAAGCCAGAGTTATGTTGTCCCAGAGTCAGTAGAAACGACTTTGGCCTGCCTTCTGGTACAGGTGTGACGATGCTTCCTCCCCACACCTTCAGTCCCAGTACACATGAGAAGGTGAACAAACTAGGGGCATAAATGATGATCTGGATGGCCCCATGGTCCTCCCCAAACCCTGCAGATAAGAGAGAAAGAGCCCATCTAACGTACAAAGAGAGTAAAGCACCTGAAGAGCCTGCCAACCTCCTCATCAGATCCCTCACGCAAGTAGATAAGGACTTTCTACACTTTTAAAGCTCATTCTTACAGCCTGTTGAACTCTATCTGTGAGCTATTCAAATGGTGTGGGTGTTTTGTTTTGTTTGGAAAGAAAAGGCCTAGAGGAATTATAGGGATAGAAAGAGGAAGAAAAATATTCTAGCAATTCCTTTTCTTCTTGATCCTAGACAAAATCATATCTGTCTAACTCCATCAATAACCATCCAAATACTACACATAATAAAAACAGATATGGACATCCCCAAAGTGACTAGAATAAGAAAAACCAATGGACCCCCCAAGGTTGGCAATAAGTAAGCACATCTGGGGCCATGAGATCCAGATGTCTTCTTCAGTAAACCAGTATGGATTACTCCCACAATATAGGTATTAAAAGATAAAGACTTGATTTAATTAGGTCAACTAGCAGGTCTTCTCACATATGGAGATGCATATGGAGCTTGCCTAGAAATAAAAACCACTGCATATGGAATACAGCTAAAGCAGTGCAGTGCCTAGAACAAATTTATATCTGTTAGTATTTATATTTAAAAAGAAAAATCTTAAATTAATAACCTAATCTTCCTCAATAAAATACTGAGGTAGAGGAGGGCAAACCAAACCTAAAGCAAGCAGAAGGAAGAAAATAATAAAGACTGAAGCAGAAATTAATTAAATAGAGGACAGAAAAACAGAGAAAATCAATGAAACCAAAGCCTGGCTCTTTGAAAAGATCAACAAAATTGACAAACTTTTTCAGCCAGATTGGCTAAGAAAAAAAGAGAGAATACTCAAATTATTAGACTCCGAAATGAAACAGATGACATTAACACCAATCTCAAAGAAATAAAATGGATTATTAAAAAATATTACAAACAATTATTGCCAATAAATTAGGTACATTAGAAGAAGTGGACAAACTGACAGAAAGAAATAGGCAATCTGAATAGACCTAAAGCAAGTAAAGAGATCAAATAGTAATCAAAAAACAAAGAAATCCTAGACTTAAATGGCTTCAGAAATTAACTCTACAAATCATTTAAAGAAAAATTAAAACCAGTTCTTCAAAAAGTCTTTCAAAAAGAAAAAATGGAGTGCTATGGACTGAATTGTGTCCCCCTCAAACGTTCATATGTTGAAGCTCCAGCCCCGCCAGGCAAGTATACTTGGAGAGAGAGGCCATAATGAGATAACTGAGGTTAAGTAAGGTCTTAAGGGTAGGACCTCAACCTAATAGGACTGATTAAAAAGAAAGCACTGACAAGAAGAGGAAGAGACATGAGGGTGTCTCCCTCTTCATACACATGCACAGAGAAGAGGCAGCGTGAGGACACAGAGAAGGTGGCTGTCCACTAGCCAGGAAGAGTGGTATCACTAGAAATTAACCCTGATGACACCTTGACCTCAGACTGCTAACATCCAGAACCATGAGAAAATAAAGTTAAAGCTACTGAGTATGAGGTTTCTATTATGGAAGCTGGGCAGACTAATATAAGGAGGGAGTATTTCCCAACTCATTCTATGAGAACACCAATACCCTGATACCAAAACTAGACAAAGACATCAGAAGAAAACTAGAGATCAATGTCTTATTACTATGGATACAAAAATTCTCAACAATATACTAGCAAAACAAGTCCATAACATACAGAATAACTTATACATCATGATCAAATAGGATTTGTTTCAGGGATGCAGGGTTGGTTTAACATCTGAAAATCAATTAATGCAATACATGACGTCATCCATTAATGTAATACATGATGTTGTCCATTAATGTAATACATGACGATGTCCATTAATGAAATATACAACATTGATAGAATGAAAACCAAAGATCATATGATTATCTCAATAGATGAAGAAAAAGCATTTCACAAAATCCAACATTTTTTCACGAGAAAAACACTCAACACACTAGGAATGGAAGGGAACTTCCTCCAACTGAAAAAAAGGCATTTCACAAAAAACCCTACACTTAACATTATAGTTAATGGTGAAAGACTGGACATTTTTTCTCCTAAATCAGGTACAACACAAAGATGTCTCTATTCTCGCTACTTCTATTCAACACTGAATTAGAGGTTCCAGCCAGGGAAAATAGGTAAGGAAAAGAAAAGGCACTGGCGACCCACTTCAGTACTCTTGCCTGGAAAATCCCATGGATGGAGGAGCCTGGTGGGCTGCAGTCCATGGGGTCGCGAAGAGTTGGACACGACTGAGCGACTTCACTTTCACTTTTCACTTTCATGCATTGGAGAAGGAAATGGCAACCCACTCCAGTGTTCTTGCCTGGAGAATCCCAGGGACAGAGGAGCCTGGTGGGCTGCCATCTATGGGGTCGCACAGAGTCGGACACGACTGACGCGACTTAGCAGCAGCAGCAGCAGCTTGCGTAGAGAAAATTCTAAGGAATCCAATAAAACACTATTGAAATTAAGAGATGAATTCAGCAAAGTTACAGGATACAAAATATGTAAATATCAATTGTACTCTAGTTTTTTTTCCAGTAGTCATGTATGGATGTGAAAGATGGACCATAAAGAAAGCTGAGTGCTGAAGAATTGATGCTTTTGAATTGTGGTGCTGGAGAAGAATCTCGAGTGTCCCTTTTACTGCAAGGAGATCCAACTAGTCAATCCTAAAGGAAATCAACCCTAAATATTCATTGGAAGGACTGATGCTGAAGTTCCACTACTTTGGCCACCGGATACGAAGAGCTGACTCATTAGAAAAGACCCTGATGCTGGGAAAGATTGAAGGCAAAAGGAGTAGGGGGGTGGCAGAGGATGAAATGGTTAGATAGCATCACTGACTCAATGGACATGAATTTGAGGGAACTCCAGAAGATAGTGGAGGGCAGAGGAGCCTGGCATGCTGCAGTCCATGGGGTTGCAAAGAGTCAGACACAACAGCACACACACACAGAGAAAACTGGGACCCTAACACACTGCTGGTGGGAATGTAAAATCGTACGACCTCTTTGGAAACATCCTGGCTCTTTCTCAAATGGTTGAAGATAAGTTCACCATATGACCCAGCAATTCTACTCCTAGGTATATATATTTCCAAGAAAAATGAAATTTCCACACAAAAACTTATACATGAATGCTTACAGAAGCAATATTCACAAGAGCCAAAATGTGGAAACAACCCAAATAACTATCAACTGATGAATAGATAAACAAAACATGGCATATCCATACAGTGGAATATTATTCAGACATGAAATGGATGAAGTATTGATCCATGCTACAGTGTGAGTGAAGCTTGAACTATTATGCTAAGAAACCAGGCCATAGAAGATCAAATATTAAATGATTTCATTTGTATGAAATGTCCAGGATGGGCAAATCTATAGAAACAAAAAAAGTAGATTAGTAGTTGCTTAGGACCTGGGGATTGGGGGACCTGGGGGTCCTAGATAAGGGGTGTGCTCTGTTTGAGGTGTGGAAAATGTTCTACAACTGACTGAGGTGAGAGCTGCACAAACCTTTGACTATACTAAAGCTGTTGAATTTAAATGGGTAAATTGTATGATATATGAATTATATCTCAATAAAGCTGTTTTTAAAAACTTATTGTAGAGGCACCAGTGTTTGGCTATGAACACATTCTTGAGAATGCAGTGCAGTCAGGTCTGTCACTGCTTTAGCCACTAGGACACAGGGACGTGAGAAGCAAAGGGGAGGCCTGCGGGCCCTGTGCTCATGTTTTGTGGCTAATGCAGTGCTGCAAGAGGTCTGAAGGAACCCGGAACTCCGCACCTCTGCCTGGATGGCCTCCATTTCATCATCCCTCCTGGTCAGAAGACATCAGCAGGAAGGAGCTGGCTATGAAGCTATGTACCAGGCTGCTTCTTGAAGGGAGTGATGAAGAAGAAAACAAACATTTTTGAGAATCTACTAATATGGCCAGCACATTCCTAGCCAGTCAGCAGCAAGGCTGCTATTCCATTCCCTTTATCAGAAAGTATTCCTCGTCTGGTATACTAATCCTTTCTGTGTCCCCAGTGGCAGGTGCTTTGCTGTATGTGAGGAAGCTACTCACAGCATCTGGCATGGTGCTTGGCATACAGAAGGTGCTCAATAAATATTTATTAAGTAGACATTTGGGCACTAAGGCTGCTATTACAGAGAAGATGCATTAAAATTCAGATTATAAAGAACTAAATATGAATTCTTCATGTAGATGCATGACAAACAATGGAAAACTCTAAAACATTTATTCTGTTTATTAAATATTTCAAATCCAAATTAAATATGCCTATGGAAGTCTGACAATCTACAGTAGAAAATGCAGATAATTCACCAATCTGCACTATGGCTGAAAAATACAGATGCATATGGAATATTGTTCTCCTATGACAACGTGTGGAGATGCGGAACAAGGGAATGTGGACAGTATTGGTTTAAAAACTGCTGACAACTATGGGTGAGATCAAAGGTAATAAAAGTCAGTTTCTGGGCTATGATCCAAATGAATTCATCATAAAGTAAAACTGACTTGAGAGAGTGTCAAACAATAGCCCTCTACCTGGCAAAGGCTGTGCCAGTGACTCCAAAGGTGGTCAGATGGACAGTCACGGAGACGGATCACTAAGCCTCAGACACAGTCCTACACAGCCTGCAGCTCCGAGGAAGTCCGGGAGAGAGGAGCACGTTCAGGTGCACACACCAGGGTGCCGTTCAGAACTGAAGAGATGCATCTGCTCCAACCCAATTAAAACAGCCTTCTCCTCACCTTTACAAATAGGGGTGCTGACACTTACATCACGCCTAAGCATAAAAATAACTGATCCAGTGAAGGCCATCATCTTTCAACCACAGGACTGAAAAGGACCCTGACTGAGCACCCTGCCCAGTGTTTTCTCAAGTGTTAAAATGCATCCCACTGGCCCACCAGGGGCTGATTCTTGGTGATACTTAGGTGTATTCGTTTCCTAAGGCTGCAGAAATTACCACAAATCTGGTGACTTCAAACAACAGAAATCTATTCTCTCCTAGTTCTGGAGGCTACAAATCTGAAATCAAGGTGTTGGCAGGGTCATGCTCTTTGAAGGCTCTAGAAGAAGATCCTTTTTTGCCTCTACCTGCTTCTGGTGATAGCAAACGATCTGTGGTGTTCCCTACTGCAGACATAGCACTCTAACCTCTGCCTCAGTTGTCACATGGTATTCTTCCTGCGTGTCTGAATCTGTGTCCAAATTTCTTATAAGGACACCAGTCACTGGGCTGGCACCCCTAATCCAGTGTGACCTCATCACAATTTGATTACTGCAAAGACCTTATTTCCAAAGAAAGTCCCTTTCACAGGTATCTGCAGTTAGGACTTTAACGTGTTTCTTTTGGGAAGACACAAAAACTGGTGAACATTATCTTTTTACGGCCATGTATTTTAGTGTACAGCAATAAAATATAATTAACCCATCAAACTATGTTTCCACTGATAAGGTATCACTGCTTGAGATGACTAAAGGCTAAGGTTAAAAGAAATGAATCCATTTAAAGAGATATCTTGAGTAAATACTTCTATAGGTTTCCTCAAACAAAGCAAAAATTACAAAGGTGGTAAATTAACGGAACATCTTGAGCTCACTCCAAATTCTCTCTTCAGGCAGGGGTGGTGTTTGGAAAGGAAAATAAAGTAAATAGCTGAGCCTCTTATTTAAAAGCTTCCCCAAACAGATTTTACAGTCTCTTCACAGTTAGGTCATTATGCCACAAACCTCACTGCCTAAAACTTCTTCCTTATATCTAACCCCAGTTCCTATTGCTTCAGTTAAAAAGGTGACTGCTGGATACATATAGTTTATTCTCTTAAAACCACTAAGCCATCCATCATACAGGGAAGATGAATTACAGGTAAGCAGAACTTTTAGTAGTTTAAGAATTTAGTGAAGTATGGCTCGTGAATTGTTTGTTACAAAACAACTATTTGAAAAAGAAGGAAAAGGACCAAACCTATCCTTGGAGACAGAACTACACTTTTCAAGCAGTTTGGTGGATGACTGGGGAGTGAACACCAGATGGGGCCAGCAGACCTGGGATTGTCTGGCGAGAGTCCCTTATGAAGATCCAGCTCCCGCACACAGCCTCATGGCAAACCAGAGGACTGACAGATTAACACATTCCTGGTCCTTTTCTCCCAGATGAGATGAGAGAAAAAATTCCTTCTCATCTGAAATGAACTGTCTTGTCATCCTGGCAGCTCTCATTAAACAGAAGGCACCAACCCAGCCTCTAGTTAAAGCTGTTTCATCGCTGTGGACGCCAGCACAGTAGGGTGAACAAGAGGCACTTGATGTACTTCTCTTCTATAACCCCTGCCTCTATCCAAGACACTAAGGATGCCACTTAAATCATTAAGTCTTTCCGCCCGAAAGAGGACTGATCTGCTTTTGTATGATCACAAGAGTGTGCTTAAATAGAAAGGCACAGGCACAAATGGCTCTCACAGAAGCCTGCCACATTTTCAGGATTTGGTGTCTTAGAAACTTTCAAAAGAGGCTGGTGTGCCTTTTTCACTGTGGCCAATCTGTGGACTGCGGTTTCCCCAGCTGCTACGTATACAGTCTGCCTATTAGGCCAGAGAATACTCTGCGTGTTCTGTGGGTGTTCAGTCGCTCAGCTGTGTCCAACTCTTTGCGACCGCATAGACTGTAGCCCTGAGACCAAACTATGGTGGAGGTAACTAAGATGAGAAAGACTTCTGCTTTATTGACTACGCCAAAGCCTTTGACTGTGTGGATCACAACAAACTCTGGAAAATTCTTAAGGAGATGGGAATACCAGACCACCTTACCTGCCTCCCGATAAAACTGTATGCAGGACAAGAAGCAACAGTTAGGACTGGACGTGGAACAACAGACTGGTTCCAAATCAGGAAAGGAGTACATCAAGTATGTACATTATCACCCTGCTTATTTAACTTGTATGCAGAGTACATCATGTGAAATGCCAGGCTGGATGAAGCACAAGCTGGAATCAAGATTGCCGGGAGAAATATCAATAACCTCAGATACGCAGATGACACCACACTTATGGCAGAAAGTGAAGAAGAACTGAAGAGCCTCTTGATGAAAGTGAAAGAGGAGAGTAAAAAAGTTGGCTTAAAGCTCAACATTCAGAAAATTAAGATCATGCCATCTGGTCCCATCACTTCATGGCAAATAGATGGGGAAACACTGGAAACAGTGACAGACTTTATTTGTTTGGGCTCTAAAATCACTGCAGATGGTGACTGCAGCCATGAAGTTAAAAGACGCTTGCTCCTTGGAAGAAAAGCTATGACCAATCTAGACAGCATATTAAAAAGCAGAGACATTACTTTGCCAACAAAGGTCCGTCTAGTCAAAGCTATGGTTTTTCCAGTAGTCATGTATGTATGTGAGAGTTGGACTATAAAGAGAGCTGAGTGCCGAAGAACTGATGCTTTTGAATTGTGTTGGAGGAGACTCTTGAGAGTCCCTTGGATTGCAAGGAGATCAAACCAGTCAATCCTAAAGGAAATCAGTCCTGAATATTCATTGGATGGACCGATTGAAGCTGAAGCTCCAATACTTTGGCCACCTGATGCGAAGAACTGACTCATTGGAAAAGATCCTGATGCTGGGAAAGATTTAAGGCAGGAGAAGGACGACAGAGGATGAAATGGTTGGATGGCATCACCAACTCGATGGACGTGAGTTTGAGCAAGCTCTGGGAGTTGGTGACGGACAGGGAAGCCTGGTGTGCTGCAGCCCATGGGGTCGCAAAAAGTCGGATGCAACTGAGCAACTGAACTGAACTGAGACTGTAGCCTGCCAGGCTACTCTGTCCATGGAATTCTCCTGGCAAGAATACTGGAGTGCGTTGCCATTTCCTCCTCCAGGGGATCTTCCTGACCTAGGGATTAAACCCAGGTCTCCTGCATTGGCAGGCAGATTCTTTACCACTGAGTCACCTGGGAAGCCCAAAGAATACTCCAGAAGAGTTCAAACCTGCTCAGCCTCAAAGGATACCCTTTGCTCCTGAATCTGCACCAGGTCTAAGCCTCCTCGTTCAGGGAACACAGCTCTAGGGTCTGAGGAGTGTGGACTCCTCCCTCTGCCTGCGCCCCTGCAGAGGCTGGGGCAGGGTTGGGTGGGGGTGGGGGGAATGCCCCTGTATCCTCAGCTTCCAAAACACCCAGCATGGCCCAGCCTGCTGCATTTCCGGGTCAACTGAGTGCCTGGAATGTGGAGAACCTCTGAGGAGAAGCAAGAAGAGGCAGAGGGACAGGATGGAGAAAGCCAAGAGCCTGGAGAGAAAGTCCAAGAGCAGCAGGAGTGGCCAGGCTGTTCTTTTGGAGGGTGTTGGCCCATTTTCATGTAGGACACAAGACCCAACTGTTCACAGTTAAGTGAGCTTGGACTATTTAATTTATTTAAAGAATTTTAATGGCACTTTACTTGGATTCTCTAACAAAACAAAGCTATGAAAAGTGGTGACACCATGATCTGCAAAATTATTTTCAGATAGTATCTCTACATGCAATAATAATCCTACACCCCAGTCTCAGACCCTGTTCTTCCCAGCACTAAATAATTCTCTCTCTCCCCACCCCCTCTCTTTGTCTCCTCTCTCTCTCTCACACACACACACACCGACACACTCACCCTCCATTTCCCATCTTATTTCCCCACATCAGTCACAACTTTCCAGCTGAAGGAACAGCTGCACAGAGTGAACCCTTTCTTCAGTCATCTCTGCTCCTGGCAGATTGTTTGCCAGCGGGTCTTCCCAGTCCAACTGGCCACACAACCTTGCCCAGGCTGGCAGGAAGGTCAGACCACGGGATCAGTGTCCAGAGGGCTCCATGTGTGAACGCCTTGGCTCTGCTGCTTAACGAGATGGCAGCACCACGGATCCCTAGCCCTGAACCCCAGATTAGAAGAGGAAGTAATACAGTCAACCTGATTACTCTGCCTTGTGATTAACTGTGTGGTAACTATTCCCCTCTGCTTAACCAGGTGCCACCACCTAAGAAGCACAGCCAGTAAGCTCTGAAAAGCAGGGAAAGAGACCTGCAAGGAGAGAAACAGAAAGAGGAAGGGGGGATGGGGTGGGGAGGAGGGCCAGGAAACAATCGCAGGTCCCAGTAGAGCCGCCCTCCCTGGCTCAGAGCCCCGCACCTGGGTTCCTACCTTGAGCGGCCGCGTGTCCGCCACCAGGTGCCTCACGCACGCTCCTCTCCAGCACCGCAGGTGCCCAGCACGTGCTCGGTGCTGTGGGACCGAGGGGGGACCTCTGAGGGACTGCTTGGGGTCAGAAACCCCTAGATTTCCTCTCTGCCTTCCTGCCGCCTTTCGCTGAGGTTCTCACGGAGGTCTGCAGGTTTCCTTCTCTCCGGCTCGGTCCCGCCCCTTGTTCTTGCTCAGATAAGCTCATCGTGTTTTCCCTCAGGGCCCTCTGCGGCCTCTAGTCCCAGCCCTCCTGGTTCAAAGGGCACTGGGCAGCACCACCTATGAGGCTTAGCCTTTCATTCGCCTCAATTAAATTTTCCATTAACTTGGTCTCTGGCCAGTATAGATTTTCCCTTCAAGCTCGTGTCTAAGTTCAGATCGCTCAGCCCTCAGAATCAACCTATGACTCCCCTCGGGTCCATTCAAGTACATTTATACTTTTCCTCCCTAATGAGATGTACAGAAACCAACCGAAATTTTAATGCCTGACACCTGAACTTCTTTAGTCCTTTCTAATGTTGCTGGTTTGCCTGAGACTTTGTTCTTTATGATTTAAGATCTCCTCTTGTGGAAATTTTGCCCAAAGGCAATTTTGCCCAACGTCGGCCGCTTTGGAACAGTGAATGCCTTTCCAGAGGACAGCAGGTTCCCTCGCTGTAGTCTTCTCTTTGCAGCTTTGCCAAAGCCTCTACCAGGAGGCTCATGGGAATTTCCAGGAGGAGAGGGAGGGCGAGAGTGGGGGGCCTTCTGCCGTCAAGCTCTGTTTCTTCAACAACTTTTGGGTCTTTCATAGGAAACTGGGGAAACTTAGAGTGACCCTTACTCAGGAAAATGCTGGAGTCCCAGGAATAGAGGACACCATACAAATTCTGGTTCCAAATGGACATCCTGACTTTTAGGAAGGTGTTCCAGTATTTCTCAAGTGGGTGAAGCAGGCTGCCATGTTGTGAGCATCTCTGTGGATGGGCCTACGTGGCAAGGAATCAATGGCTCGAGGGAAGCGGAATCCTGCCCACAACCACACGAATGAGCTAGGGAGTGGGTCCTTCCTTAGCCAAGCTCTGAGATGCTTGGCACCTTGTGAGAGACCCACAGCTGGGGAACACGGTCAAGCTGCACCTGAATTCCCAATCACAGAAACTGTAAGATAATACATGTTATTTAAAGCCACTAAATTTTAGGGTAATTTGCCACACAACAATATATAAATAATACAGGTGGGAAAGGAGTAATTCATTCCTCTTGACTCTGCATATCTAGATTGGAAGTTACAATTATTAATTCAATAGCAGTTAGGATGTATATGCTATAGAATATCTAATTTTCTGTCAGGAAGTTTATGGGATTCTTTTTTTTTCCCCATAATCAAAGGGTTTGCTACTTATGTCTGAGACCCAGAAATGACCCATTAATAAGAGAAAGTCCGCGGAGTTTATCTAGAAGCCTACTGGTTTCTAAAGTTGCTTCAATTCCTCTTGACAAGGTTTACCATTTTATTCCTAGTTCTGATACATGGTCAGTAGATACTGGTGTGGATAACCTGCAGCTATTACCTTTGAACCCACCACAGAGGCTCAGGGTACAGGTCCAGAGGAGCAGCCCAAAAGATAGTCTCCAGTTACAGCTCCTGTGGGCCCTGGAGATTTGGGGATGGCCACATCTCATATACTCTTCCATCACAGGCAGGAACCTCTTTGGTCAGGCCTGTCAGAGATACAGAAGGCCTTCTGCAGCTGACCCAGATGTCCCCAGCATGATCTCCAGTTCAAGAGTGGCTCATGTGGGACTAATGGGTAGGGGTGTCACCTGAAGGACAGTTAGCTTCATGGAACAAAGGAAAAGATTTCCAGTAGATTTCATTATTTGAAGAGAGGCATGAGGCTGGGGTAGGGGTATCTTTTAGAGAATTCTTGAGGCAAGCCTTGTAGGAAGAAAGAGTCTACACCACCTCTTTTTTGACAGCCTCTTTTTCTCCTCCTTACTCCCTCTTGGAAGGAGCTCTCCCAAACAGGAGAAAGCCTACTAGGGACTTACAATCATCACCATTCTACTCCTCAAGTCTTGGGTGTCTTTAATCCACAACATGACTTTATTTGTGACCTTGAAAGAGGAGCATTATCTTCATTTCTTTTTGTTTCATTTTAACATTAAAATATTACCAAATTGGTCAACATGATTCAATATTGGGTTATTTATCTCACATTGAAAGTACCTTGAGTGACTTCCTTGGTGGTCCAGTGATTAAGACTCTGTGCTACCAATTCAGGGGGTCGGGGTTCCATCCCTGGTCAGGGAACTAGATTCTACATGGCATAACTAAGAGTTCACCCACTGCAACTAAAGATCCCACATGCCAACACTAAAAGAGACTGCATGCCTCAACAAAGATCTAAGATCCCGTGTGTTGCAACTAAGACCTGGTGCAGCCAAATAAATAAGTAAAATACTTTGGGAGGTTCCAGCAACTTAATTGGAACATTCATTCATTCATTTAAGCAATAATTATTGAATCTTTGTTCTTCCTCAATATCTGAAAGAGATTTGAAAGAGAACCTAAGCTTTACAATGTGAAAGAATTCAATAAATTGCTGAACATTGTAAAAATCTATTTCAGATTCTACAAAACCCAGCGTTTTACTTAGAGGTTACATTTTTCCCGTTTAGCTTAATGTTTTAAAAAGTACAGACTGTATACTTTCATGAATGATATCATTGAAAATAGAATAAATAGCTTTTCCTAAATGAACTCATATAGGCATACAAGCAGAATTAAGATCAGGAATTCTACACTGGCAATCACTCCCTTTCCCATGCTGTAAGAGCTCTGGCTGGGCTTCTCCTGGACATATCTGTCTAAAAATATAGGAAGGCCTTTGTATTTACTGCAGAACTTGTGGACATTCTTTTTTTTTTTTCCTGTGGCATATGGAACTTCCTTGACCAGAGACTGAATCTACGCCCCTTGCATTGGAAGTACAGAGTCTTAACCACAGGCCTGCCAAAGAAGTTCTGGACATTCTCCTTTTCACGTGTCCATCAAAACTCTCTCAAAGATTCTTAAAAACTGAGCTTGGCACTGATACTCTTTTCTCCTTCCAAATGACCCCAATTTCAACACATGGCTTGAAAATCAAACTGCTCATTTTGTTCACATAGCCCATGGCTATAACAGGATGAACATAGCTCTGCAATATTCTGATCATTGGCCTGCATATGCCTTCCTTCATTTCTTTTTTTTTAACCCCATCATTTCATATATTATTTAAAATACCAGGTCAAATCATGCCTGGGACTTCCCAGGTGGCTCAGTGGTAAAGAATCCACCTGCCAGTGCAGGAGATGCAAGAGAAACTGGTTTGATCCCTGGGTCGGGAAGATCCTCTTTAGTAGGAAATGGCAACCCATTCTGGTATTCTTGCCTGGGAAATCCCATGGACAGAGGAGCCTGGCAGGCTACAGTCCATGGGGTCACAAAGAGCTGTATATGACTGAGTGACTGAGCACGTGAACCATGCCTAGTGTTGGTGGAGTAGGCCACTTTGTGTGGATTTTGTAGGGATGAGGAAGTTCTCCTGGTGTCTAGTATGATAGGTTCTGCCTGTCCTGTGGATGTCATCCAGCAACAATGCAACTAGGGCATGAGGATAAGAATGAGACACTTCTCACAGCCAAGATACTAACACAGAAGGAGAAAGGATAATTGATCTACCTAGAGTTCAGTTTCTGCCTAGATTTTGCCAAGTGGGCATTGGTGTTTGTTTTGTTCTTTTACATCTTTGCTAGAAGAAGTGACACAAGGGTACCACAAGCCACTTGTGAACATCCATTTTTTGTGGTCACACTTCTGAGCCAGGAAACAGGACATATACCCCACTCAGTGAGTGTTGGGTAATGGGGCCCTATCAATAGGCTTGGGAGGTAAAGCAAAGGGCCGGGGAGGAGACCTGGGCTCAGTTTCCACCTTGCTGCTGCCTTTCTGGTTGGCTTTGAACAAGTGGCCTCAGCTCTGCAGGCATCAGAAGTAGAGGGAACTCAGAAAACATTTGCTGTCTGACCATATGGATGTTTCTATATAATGGAACTCATGCCACTTGGTACACTCTATTGCCTTTTAGAAATAAACAATCTTTTGGAAAGAGATATTCTCTGGATAGTCATTCTTTTGTAGAGCTATTACATTAGACAAATTTGTAGTTCAACAAGGAAGCAGATTTGATTTCTGATGCTGGGTATGCAGAAGGTACTGTGCATGTCTGTTACTCCAAGAGTTTTCTGGTGCCTGTCTCCAAGACCACCAGCCAAGGAAGAAAACATCAAGCATCAAGAATCAATGGCCTTTCTCATCTCCCACCCTCACCATTTGTGTATCAAAAAAGTTACTCAACAAAAAGTAAACAATTTGTTCCCATCAAGTCAAACCTTCAGAAGGCAGGAAACCAATCACTAAATTAGATCTCGCAAAAGACTTCAGCTCTCACATTTGTGGTTTCCAAAGAAGATCTCCCCAATGCTTGGTGAGCACAATTTGTTTTGTTGTGTCACACCGAATTGGAGTCAGTAAAATATTTACTGTGGACTTGTGTTTCAGGCTGTCCTCAAGTCCCCGCCCTCAAGTCTACCTAGGGAGATGAGGTCTGGACCCGGATTCTAGTAGTATAAGGCAGAATTAAGAGCCAGGAATGCTGTGCAGACAAGGGTCTGAGAGAATGGATCCCTAGGGTCTTAGGGATTCTGGGAAGCTTGGAAGGCAACAGAGACCCTCCTGCCAGTGCTTGTCGGGCCACACTGAGAAATGTGTCAGTCATTCTTTTCTTTCTTTCACCTTCTTCTCCAGCACTACAAATCTCCTTTTTCTCACCTGCATTTTCACCTGTGCCACTTTGCCTGACCACTCTGCCCCGTCACACCCATGGACATCTCATCCAGCTCATCCTCAGCATCAATAGTTCTACAGGGCAGCAGCATCCTAGAGTAGGCAGGTGTATTTTACTGAAAACCTGACATAAATTTCCCTTTGTGAGCAGGACTCCGTCAGCACACACCTTCTTATTCCTTGTGTTCCTAAGCAGCAACAGCACGGGACATCCCCTGGGAGCCTATCAGAAACACAGGCTCTCAGCCCACTCCAGCCATCCTGAGCCCGAGTCCATATTTCATCAAGAAGCCTGGGTGGTTCCAGGGCATAGTCAAAGTGGAGAAGCACTGGCTAAAGCTTACTTATAACTGAGAACTTTTTTTCCCAACATTCAAAGTGAAGTTGCTCAGTCATGTGCAACTCTCTGCGATCCCATTGACTGTAGCCTACCAGGCTCCTCCGTCCACATTTTCCAGGCAAGCTTACTGGAGTCGGTTGCCATTTCCTTCTCCAGGGGATCTTCCCGACCCGGGGATTGAACCCAGGTCTCCCACACTGCAGGCAGACGCTTTACCCTCTGAGCCACCAGGGAAGCCACCATTCAAAGGTAAAGTAAAATTGTTATCAATTCCAAATTCAGAACCAAAAATATCAAATCCATTTTTTTTGCTTCCAGTTTCCTAAAGCACCCAGAGAACTGCTCTCCACCCGATAACATGAACATTTGGCTGTCAGTTAATAGACAAAGAGCAAAATGACTGAACTTCCCAATCTCAAGCCAAGAACTCCATGGTCCAGACTGAATTCAGGCAGCTGAGTGGGTCTGAAGCTGGTTTTCCCTGAACACAAGAGAAAGGTCATTTGGTGAGAGAGTTTACATTTGAAAGGTCTGAGGAAGAGATTTGGAAGAAGCACGCTCTCTGCTCCCCTGTGAGCCCTTCTACCTTGGTATCCTCATCTTCCCTTCTGGGGGATCCCACCACAGGCCTCCTGGGGCCCCTCACCTCTTAATGTCTGAGGCTGTTCTCTGCCACTCTCAGCTGTGACTCTCAGCTTGGAAGGGACCAGAGAGGACACCTTGCTCTTGTCCTCCAGAGAGGACACACACAACTCCTCTGGATGCCCGAGTTCAGCCTGATGGCCCCGACAAGTGGACATCTGCTTTTGTCACCAGTAATGAGGAGATCACACCATCCAAGCAGCTCCATCTACTTCTAAACAGTTTTGACTTTTCAAAGTTCTTTACAATGTCAACGCCACCTGACTCCCGAGGGAGCCGTCTTCTGAGAGTTCCACTTTGTTATTCAGCTACCAAGTCCTGTACCTGGGAGAGTATTGCTTACATCCATACTTCTCAAACTTTAATGTGTCTTTAAACACCTAGGATCTGTTGCGAAGGAGTGAGGGAGGGCTGTTGAGATTTTCCTTTCTCAGGTGATGGTGATGCTCCTGACCAGAACTTGAGTGACAAGACTTGAAGGTTAATTAAGTATATCTTCAGGACCATAGAGAACAAATCCACGTGACCTGCTGTCACATCCTAGAACAGACAATCATTTCTTCCCCAAATCATCCTTTTTTTAAAAACCACAAACATCTTAGTTTCTTTGACAGTTCCTTGTGTGTCCTGGCTTTGTATTTTCTTAACCGTCTGATTTACTGTCTTCTGGAAATGCCCTAATGAATGCTGACAAACCCTCTAACTGTGTGGCACCAAGTCTGGAACACCCCAGCCTTGAATGAACAACTTTGGGGCAGAGCAGGATCTGGTTCAAATGAGTTCAAGACTGTATGATCTTGCTTAGGAATGACATGGATACGAAGCCTTAAGTCAACAAAGACCTCCAGCCCTTCCCTCATAAATACACCTGCCTTTCTTGTCACAATGGTGGGAAAGTGGGTAATAAACTAATTCCTCATCCAAGGTAATAATAACTTGATATGTTATCCTTTAAGGGAACTTTGGGGCTTCCCAGGTGACACTAGTGGTAAAGAAGTCACCTGCCAGTGCAGGAAACATAAGAGACACAGGTTTGATCCCTGGGCCAGGAAGGTCCCCTGGAGAAGGGCATGGCAACTCATTTCAGTATTCTTGCCTTAAGAATCCCATGGACAGAGGAGCCTGGTGGGCTACAGTCCATAGGGTCGCAAAGAGTCGGACATGACTGAAGTGACTTAGCATGCACACAAGGGAACTTTGACAAGGCAGTCCTAAAGACGCAATGTCTTATGCTAGAGGCAAACTCTTTAGTGGTATCATCCTAGGCCCCACGCAGACAGGTAGGAGAGACATATGCCAGGGGGCTGCTCAGAGCCTACCATGCCATTGCTGCTTCTTCCACCCTCCCTGAGGCCCCTAGACACATGAAACACACAGCACTTTGTCCTGTAACACCTAGGGCATGAGGAGCAATTTCCACAAAGTTGGTTGATCTGGAGCAATTCATTTTTTCAAAGCATCCATGGGCTGGGGAAAAGTTCTTGATGACAATTGAAGTCATTGCTTCCAAAGCCAAGACAACTAGGAAGGAAATCAGCTTTAGGTAGAAATACCTAAAGGGAAGAAATGAGGTGGCTACTTCCAGGAAAAAGACAGGAACTTCACTCAGCATGGTGAGTTTGAAAGGGGAGAGAATATGGTGGAAACCAAGGCAAGGGTTTCCTCAATGATCACTTAAGGAAAGCTGGAGGAGGGTTCCTGGGACAAGATGTTAAAATGAAACTATTTTAGTTTTAGTTTTGGCTAAAGTTGCAAGATAGTAGTCTCCCCATACCAGAGTCAAGTGTGGAACTCTTGCAAAAAGAGGTGGAGGTGGTGGGAAGCCAGTTTTACAGCTGTAGATGACCACCCACATGCAGCCTGCAAAACTGCAGGTTGAAAAGCAGGTTGAATAGAAGATGAATTGTGGAGAAAAAAACTGTCCCATGTGTTCCCATGGGCTTCAGTGTGGCCCTGTGAATAGCTTGATCTCTGACCTTGGAGCTCAAGAGACAGGAAGTATTATTGTTTCATTTCCATGAGAAAAAAAAGTCTGATGGAAGAACAAAGGAGAGGTGGCTGCAGAGATCAGCCTGCATGCCCTGAGTTTGTTTGGGCAAAGGATGTGTGAGTGTTTCTAAGAGACCAGATCTGAAGTGAGATTAGCTTAGATCCTTTCTATGGGACTATCTGGAGGCACAGGGGGCTCAGGAGAGAGAAGGCAGAGATTTACCTGCAGATGCCTTGAGGCTGTGGGAAGAACTGTAAGTGACCAGTCAGAGAAGAGTTACCTTTGTCTTTGACAAGGAACGTGCAGATGAGAGATGGGGGAATCTCCAAAGGACCCATGGAAACAGTGTCAGATTTCATTTTCTTGGGCTCCAAAATCAATGTGGATGGTGACTGCAGCCACGAAATTAGAAGATGCTTCCTCCTTGGAAGAAGAGCTATGACAAATCTAGACAGTATATTAAAAAGCAGAGACATCACTTTGCCGACAAAGGTCCATATAGTTATAGCTATGGTTTTTCCTGAAATCATGTATGTATGTGAGAGTTGGACCATAAAGAAGGCTGAGCACCAAAGAATTGATGCTTTCAAACTGTGGTGCTGGAGAAGACTCTTGAAAGTCCCTTGGATAGTAAAGAGATCAAACCAGTCAGTCCTAAAGGAAATAAACCCTGAATATTCATTGGAAGACTCATGCTGAAGCTGAAACTCCAATACTTGGGGCACCTGATGTGAACAGCTGACTCACTGGAAAAGACTCTGATGCTGGGAAAGATAGAGGGGAAGAGGAGAAGGGGACGATGCAGGATGAAATGATTGGATGCCATCACTGACTCAATGGACGTGAGTTTGAGCAAACTCAGGGGGGCAGTGAAGGACAGGGAAGCCTGGAGTGCTGCAGTTCACGGGGTCGCAAAGAGTTGGACACGACTTAGCAACTGAACAGTAACAACAAGAGCCCACAGGATGAAGAATCAGCTTGAAACACCTGCCAGAACCAGGGAGCCTCATGCCAGCTCACAGTGGGATTAGTCAAGCAAAAACTCTCCTACCTCTTGTCTCTCCTCCTTCCCTCACTCTGATCAGGAAGGATTTGGAATCACTGTTAGCTCCATACAGAAGGGGCAAAAACATAGGACTAGGCAGGAGGTGAAGAGAAACCAAACATACATTCCTTTGCTGCTGCAGGCAACTGGCCCAAAGCAGGGCTGTGCTGGGAATGGGGAGTAGTTACATCTTTGAGTGAAATTTAAAGTTTGATGATCACACTGACCTGGATATTAACTATTCACTAGAGAATGTTTTGTTTTCTGAAAAGGAGCCAGGAAAGGCCTAAATTTCATCCATGGACAGGGAATAAGTGGTCTCACAGGCGACATTTATTTCAAGGAGAATGGGAGACATGAGTTCTATGACTTTATGATTATGTCCCATAGGTCATTGCTTATTTAATGTAACAATGACTTAAGAGTTTTTCAAATGAAATCAGTCATCTGCTGTTCTCATTGCAAGATTCACTGGAAGATACGTTAGCTTTACAATATGTTTCTGAGTCAACTAAGGTTTATAGGAGAGGCCAGATTCATAGACTGTCAGAACCAGGTTATACATGAGCAACTCAACTCCTCATTTCACACAGGAAACTGAGGCCCAGAGACATGAGAAGACTTTCCCAAGTTCAGACATACAGAGACATCAAGAAAACACAGAAGTATATAGCATCTGCTCACACAGACTATATTTAATTAGGTACCTTTCTTTGTAAAGACCAGATTTCTTCCTGTTTCCCAGGTCTCAGAGAGTTTAAAGTAAAATTGTAGGAAAGGTTCTTGACATTATATGAGAAAAATCTATGTTAAGAATCTTCCATGATGTCCTCCTCGGCTTAAAATATAGCCACTCTGATTATAAGTATCCTTCTGTTGAACTCTCTAAACCTGTCTGTGAGCACATAACTGCAAATGTATTGGTTTTTTCATTATTCACACTGGTCACTCAATATCTCAAAAACTTCCTAAGCTCACATATTTGCCTTATTCCAAGACAGGGTCTCACAAGGTACTTGGAACAGGAAAGGGGTCAGCAAATATTTGCAGAATGACATAATGGCTAGATTTCAGTTTCACTAACTATGTGTTCTCTATGTATCAACAACACTGCTTCCAGAGAAAGGAAGAAGGTGACATACCTGCTCAATCTTTGAAACATGAAATCTAGAATCTGGACTCATGATCAACTCTTTGCAAATCCATAACTCAGGGCTGCTATGCAGGGGATGAGCAGCTCCCACTGGCACCTAGCCCATTGGGCAGACAATGGTGTGGCAAGTTTGTCCATGTGGCCTTGCCCTTCCCATTGACTACTTCCCTACACTGAGCTATTCTGGGGCTGGTGGTACAAAAGGCATTCAGCCCCTGGGATACCTTCCATCCTGTGATGAGAGAGAAACACTAAGTCACTGGAGGACATATATGATTTACGGCCATGTCAAATTCCTGCCATGATAGACACTCTATTACACCTTTTATTGACCTGGGTAGGAACCTGAGGCCCCCAGATAGAACCAGCGTAATCAATTCGTTAGCCCTTGTTTCTTCAGGATTTCTTTGTTACTTAGGTTAGTAGTCCTTCAATTATTCGACAATGATGAATAAATGCCCTAGAGTCTTAATTAGAAGAGAGGGAAAAAGATCACTCATTACAAGTGATGCAGTCTCAGTGTCTAAATTCTAATAACACAGGCCTAAAATTTATAACATCAGCTCTCAGTAGCTGGAGCCATCTCTTCCACTGCAGCCTGGGTGGGGACCGTTGGGGTGTCCTTGGTCCTGGCCAGCTCCCACTGTGCCTTAGATGCCCAGAGGGGCAGCTCGTGAACCTCTAGTGGAAGGAGGGAACCTCTAGCTCCTAGAGCTCCCAGGAGCTCCCTCAGTGTCAGTCTCGTTTGCCCTGGGAGGGCAGGGACACCTGGAACCACCTGCAGGTCCCGGAGGACAGACTGCAAAAGCCTACCTGACTCCATCCTGCCTTCCTGGCTCTCGGGGGCATTGTCGGAGGTGCTGGTGCCCCTGGGGAAGGGCTGGTGGCTGAAGAGGTCGTCACATAGGAGGCTTCGGCACAGCTTGGTGAGGAAGCGAAGGACGTACCCGACGCTATTCACCACAGGCAGGCTCCGCAAATGCTGCTTCCCATCAAAGGAAGCGGAGACTAGAAAAGCACAGACACAGCTACTCAGAGCAGGACTCTGGAGAAAGCCATACGCCCATCAGCCCTGGGGGACAGGTCTTGGTGTGGTCAGTTCTGCTGTGCTTTTAACTAAATTTTATTTGGATTTCACCTGTTTTTTCACTAACATTCTATTTCAGTTCCAGGATCTCATTCAGGAGATCACATTGGCTGTACCTGTTGCATGAACTTGGTATCCTTGGGTTTGTGACTGTTTCTCAGTCTTTCCATGTTTTTCATGATCTTGACAGTCTTGAAGAGTACTGATCACATATTTTGTAAAATATTCCTCAATTTGGTTTGTTTGACATCTTTTTCATGATTCACTGGGGTTATGGTTTTGGGGGGCTTCCCTGATGGCTCAGACAGTAAAGAATTCACTGAGCAACTTCACTTTCACTTTTCACTTTCATGCATTGGAGAAGGAAATGGCAACCCACTCCAGTGTTCTTGCCCAGAGAATCCCAGGGACAGGGGAGCCTGATGGGCTGCCATCTATGGGGTCGCACAGAGTCGGACATGACTGAAGCGAGTTAGCAGCAGCAGCAGCAGCAGTAATGCAGGAGACTGTGGTTCGATCCCGGGGTTGGGAAGATCCCCTAGAGAACAGAATGGCAACCCACTCCAGTATTCTTGCATGGAGAATTCCATGGACAGAGGAGGCAGGTGGGCTATACTCCAGGGGGTCGCAAAGAGTTGGACACAAGTGAGCAGCTAACACTTTCACTTTCACATGGATTTTTGAGGAGGAAGATTGCAGAGACAAAGTGCCCTTTGCATCAGATAGCCACATGACATACCTGGATGTTAACCTTCATCTCCTGGCCAAGACAGTGTTTGCTATGTTTCTCCACTGTATTCTTCATATTCTGTTCCTGGGAAATAAATCACATGGTTCTACCCACATTCAATGGCAATGAAGGGATTAAGCTCTACCTCCTGAAGAGGGAACAGTCCCTATATAATCTGAAATTCTTCCATAAGGAAGACTTGTCCCTTCTCCTCCATTTATTTATTTGTTTATTCATTAATATCAGTGCAGACTCAATATATTTATTTTGTACTGTGGGTTGTCCAATACTATGTTATTATTGCTAAATTATTCCAGTTTTTATCTTTTGGGAGCTTGTAGATTAACTCTTGCATCCCTATGACACACCCCCTTTTTTTAAGCAATTCTAGATAAACAGACTTGGATCAAAGGTGGGTCTTGACAGATATCTATCTAGATGTGTGTGTGTGTGTGTGTGTGTGTGTGTGTGTGTGTGTGTTCAGTCCCTTCAGTAGTGTCTGACTCTTTGCAACCCTATGGACCATAGCCTGACAGGCTTCTCTGTCCACTGGACTTTCCTGGCAAGAATACTGGAGTGGGTTGCCATGCCTTCATCCAGGGTATCTTCCCGACCCAGTGATTGAACCCACATCTCCTGCACTGCAAGCAGATTCGTCGTGCCACCAGGGAAGCCCAGATCTAGATATATAGGTATATTCAAATAAAACTGAGTTCATACTGAGGTGTCCAACTCTAACCCAGTGTTCAGGGTTCATTCAGCCTTCTGGGGAGGAGCCTTTATAAAAGAACTCCAATGGTGTTCTCTCCGCGGTGATGCTAGATCACACTCAATTTCCCTAGGGTTACCAGAATTTTGAAGAAACACCCAGTTCCTCCAGCTGAGAACTTGTTTCTTTGTGTAATCCTCCTCACGGCCCTCTGCTGCCACACCAAGCTCACACACCAGCTCCAGTGTGGGGAACACACGAGAAGATCCCCAGCAGGACATTCTGCTCCCCTCCTCCCTCAGGCTCTGCCTTCAGTGCCCACATGTGGAAGGCACCTGGACTTTTACACTCTAGCTCCCAAAGGCTAGCACACTGCAAGGGCTGGGACAGGGCAACCAGAGCTAACTTTGATTTCAGAACTGTAAAACGAATACACACACTCTCCCATTTAAATCAGAAATAAAAAGAATCATTTCATTTGTGCAGCTTTTTATAATTTAACAAGAGCTTTCATTTCTATCACCTCATTTAGGCCGTTGGACTGTAATGTGAGGACAGTGGAAAGAAGGTTATAATATAGATGAGGAAACTGAGAAGGCCTGGAGTGTTTTTTCCAGCTCCTGTGGCCTCTAAGTGGCACTTGCCTGTCACTTTAATACTCTAGGTGAGAGAGTGAGCAAAGAGCTGCGAAGGTGCTCCATAAGGAGGATCCTGGCCTCTGGGACATGCTGGAAATTCCTTCTTGGGGGGGTGGGGAGGGGCGGGCACTGCTGCTCACCTCCCATACCTTAAAAGACTAGGTGTGATGGAGACTGACCACACAGCAGGAGGGTGTGGGTCATCAGGCCTGTGGCTTAGATCAGTGTGTACACATTCCCAGAGATTCCAGGAAGCTCACACAGTGGGAAAATCCCACCTCCTGGAAGCAGACGTGTAATCTGTGTAATCACAATAGCTACCCCTCTGGGAGAACGTGGCTAAGGCGGAGGATCCCAACAGCTGTGCTGGGAATGGGCCATGGTACTGTGACATGGATCCCCTCAGCCTCTGGGGTGGCCCGAGGCCCAACCATGGCAGTTTGAGTTCTTCAGGTCCACGATGCCCGTACCAGTGTCACCATTTTCTACATGTTGTGCCCACAAGGATGTTTAAAAAGCAGTGTCTGAAGGCTCAGGTTCTAGGTGGAGAGTGGGGGAGTCTGGGTGTTTCTCCTTAAGCCCCTCCCTAAGCCACCTTGGAGAAGTCGTCACCTTGCTGGGCTTCCACATCACCACCAGAAATGTGGAAGACCACTGTGCCTCTTCACAACCTCAAGGAGGATCCTACTCAGAGCCACTGCATTCTCCAAGACCAGGCGCTCCACTCTGGCCTTCCTGGGAATCCCTCAGCCAAGGGAAACTTGGCAGGGCTCTGCCTGCTCGGGCGTTGGTGCCAGGCTCTGCAGAACCTCCTCACCAGTGCCAAGGCCCCTGAGGCCACAGAAGGGCTGAGCAGGAGACCAGGGAGTTAGGGGTCTGCTCTCCCAGCACAGAGGGCAGGGCCACAAAGAACCCGGATGGGATTCACTCAAGAGGGAGGGGCACAGAGCGTAGGAGGAGGTTTCTCTGAGCACTGGTCTGTGTCTTGAGCTCTGCTGTTTAGCCAGGAAAAGGACAAGGCTTTCGGCCTCAGAGGGCCGTCCAGGGTCGAGAACCTGGCTCTCAGATCAGGAAAGAACAGCCAAGGAGCCCTCAGAGGTCTGACAGTGGGACTCTCCTCTTGGGTCCCTCTTAGTGCAGTTCTTCTTCCTCCTCTCTTCTGCCCGCATCTGCTGGAGTCTCTTAGAAGTCACCCCAGGTCAGATACATGTGCCCAGACCTCGCCAAGTTCAGTTACCAGCAAGACAGACCCAGCTTTCTGCTCAGAGGGAGCTCCAGAAGGAGGGCTGAGTCAGGACGAGCTGGTGAAGCTACGCTGGAAAATCTCCCCACCTGCAAGCGCTGGGGACTGACCTGGAGTCCAGTAAAACACTCATGCTTTGCAGGATGCAGCCACATTAGAGGCCCCTCTCTCAAACCCTCTCTTAGCCAGCCAGCAGGGTCACCTGTACTGCCCTGTGGCTGGAAAGTTGTCTCCTTTTTGGAGATATGGAGGCTGGTGATATGGAGGCTGTGTCCATGATGCTGGGCCAGAGAAGACATCAGGCTGTCCTCTTGGAGTCAAAGCATCTTGCAAAGGTCTGGAGCTCCCAGGGCTTAAGGGCAGGTGGTGACAATCATTGTACACGTGGAGAAGACAGACAGTGTCTCTGCAGGGGGACCATCTGAAGGGGGCAGAGCTCTGAAGTCTGCCTCTGACTTGTGGTGACAACTTCCCCTCCCTCTGGATGCTGTTCAGTCAGGGTGGAAACTGGAGGAGGGTGCTGACAATGGGAGGTGGGATTGAACCCCGATGGGCTCTTGTAAAACAAACAAACAAACAAACAAAACACATCCTGTGAGACAGGTGAGACCATGACCTTTCCCCACTTCCCTGCACAGTGACAAGTGCTATGAAAAAGGAATGAAATGGAGGAAGGGAGAATAAATAGTGACAAGGGCTGATATGTCAGACAGGTAGTCAGGAAAGGGATTTTTGAGAAGGTGGCGTTTGAGTATAAATCTGAAGGAAGTCCAGGAGCAAGTCACATGGACAGTTGGAGAAAGAACATTCCAGAAAGAGAGAACAGCAGGTGCAAAGGTCCTGAGGCAGTAGGAGCATGGTTGGAGGACATAAGAAGGAAGCCACTGTGGCCAGAGTCGAGTAGGGGACTTAAGAGAAGTGACCAAAAAAATAAAAAGTGACCAGAGCCAGGTCACATGGGGCCTGGGAGCCCTTGTAAGGATGTGAGCTTTTTCTGGGAGTGACATGAGAGCTGCTGAGGATTTGGAGCAGAGGAGGGGCATGATCTGACTTAGATTTGGAAAGAACCAGAGTGGTTACTGTGGGTCATGAAAAGTGGCTGGATTCTGAATGTATTTTGAAGTTAGAACAATAGGATTTATTGATGAGCTGGAAGTGGAGATGAGAGAAAGGGGCAAGTCAAGGGAGAGGATTCAGATGTCCAATCTTCTTACCCAGGTCCGGGAGCATCTTCTCCTCAGGCCCCTTTAGCACACAGGCTCATTTAGGACCCCTGGAGCCCAGCAGATGGGGACAGACCCTGACCACAGTCCCCCAAGCCTGATTCAGCTGCTCTCCTCTTTGGAGACACCCATGGATGCCATGCTTAGTCGTCCAGTCGTGTCTGACCCTTTGCGACCCCATGGACTGTAGCCTGCTAGGCTCCTCTGTCCGTGGGGATTCTCCGGGCAAGAATACTGGAGTGGGTTGCCATGCCCTCCTTCAGGGGATCTTCCCAACCCAAGGATCAAACCCAGGTCTCCTGCATTGCAGGTGGATTCTTTACCATCTGAGATACCAGGGAAGCCCAAGAATACAGGAGCGGGTAGCCTATCCCTTTTCCAGGGGATCTTCCTGACCCAGGAATTGAACCGGGGTCTCCTGCATTGTCCTCCTCTTACAGCCCACTCCAGGGCCTTACCTGACACCATCTCGCCACCGTAGCCCTGCTTGACCAGGGAGAAGACCAGCTTCTGCTGGTGGGCACAGTCGATGCACGCTTGCACAGCCTGCTGCAGGACTGCCGACGGCCGCTCAGGCCCAAAGTGCTCAGGGAGCTGCTGCACCTTCCTCCTCTCCAGGTACGGCCCCACGTCGGCTTGTTTGTTGATGTAGAGGCAGACTGTGGAAACAGACCCACAAAGCCCTCAGCATCAAAACACATCAGGCCTGGAGGGGCTCCTGTGTGCAGGGGGGGATGCCTCAGCCATGTCCCCTTGGCCCTGGCCTTGGGAAAGCTGAAAAGACCAAAGTGGTACCAATTCTTCCCAACTTGACAAGTAAAAGAGACAAGAGAGTCAATCACTTCCAACTGCCAGGGCTTGCTCTCAAGACAGCCTCCTGGTTGGAAAGAGACAGACAGGTGTGTCCCCTCTGATGTATTCAAATCTGAATCGTAGACAATTATGGACCATGTGTATAAATGTATTTCTATGCTGGGAATATACACATATAAAGTCTTCCCTCCGGGCAAACAGAGAGAGTAGCACTGAAACATATGTATTACCATATGTAAAATAGATAGCTGGTGGGAAGTTGCTATATAACACAGGGAGCTCAGCCTGGTGCCCTGTGATGACCTAAAGGGTTGGGATAGAGTGAGAAGTGGGAGGGAGGTTCAAGAGGGAGGAGACAGCTGTATACTTACGGCTGATTTATGCTGTTGTGTGGCAGAAACCAACATAACATTGTAAAGCAATTATCTTCCAGTTAAAATAAAAAAAAAACCTTTCCTTCTCCTCCCAAGAAGTTCTCAAGCTATACATAATGTTTGGCATTTGCCATTGTTGTTGTTGTTAACTTTCAGTAAAAAAAAAAAAAAAAATCAACATGATGCTAATTACTCCAAAGACTGTATATTCGATGAAGTTCTAAAGAGAATTCTATCAACAGTCTCAGGGATAATGAACACTCAGCAGTCCATTTAGGTGAGCCCAACCAAAAGTCCCTGTAGTTTTAGTTCTTTTTAAATTTTTTTCTTTTAAAATTTTATTTATTTTCGGTTATGCTGGGTCTTTGCTGCTGCATGCAGGCTACCCTCCAGTTTCAGTACGATGGCCTCCCATTCTAGTGGCTTCTGTCATTGTGGAGCATGGGATCTAGAGCATGGGTTCAGTAGTTGTGGCACACAGGCTTAGTTGCGCCGAGTCATGTGGGATCTTCCTGGGCCAGGGATTGAACATGTGCCCCTTGCATTGGCAGGTGGATTCTTAACCACTGGATCACCAGGGTAGTCCTCCCTGCAGTTTCAAATACATCATACTGGTAAGAAAAAAAAAACTTTTGAGCATGTGTCCCCAAATGTGTTTATTTATTTATAGGTTATAGACCTTCTCAAGAATATTAATGTATTGCACACATTTAAAATGTGACCAAAAAATAGAAAAATTTAAAGGGTGATATAAAAAGAAATATTAATAGCAGGTATCATATTTTCTTCCACAGGTTAATGACTCCTCTTATGTCTCCACATGTTCCCAGCCCAGGTATGAGCATCTTACCATGGGGGCCACTAGTGCAGAGGAGTGTTGAAGAGACCCAAAAGAATTTTGGAAGGATTAAACAGTAATAAAGTTGAAGAAAATTAGTCTTTACTGAGCACCTACTATATAGTCCAGGCATTATATATACTTTATCTTGTTTGATTCTCAAAATAAACCTGAGAACTAAATATGATTACTTTGTTGGTAATGAGGAAACGGAGGTAAAAAGTGGTTAAGTGGCTGCTCAGAAAGTATAATTAGTGGTACAACAGGCATTTGAACTCACTTCTTTCTGATGTCATGACCTGTGCTTTTTTCACTCCACCAGGCTGCCTTCTCCCCTACTAAGCCCAGATGATTCAGTAAAATCTAATTGATAAGGGACCTTCATGCCAGGCAGTAGTGTGCTAGGCCATATTGAGAAAATGGTGAACCAAATCTACATGATCCTTGGCTTCAGAGAGCTTAGGGCCCAGCAGGGGAGATAGATCTACTCAGAGAACTACAGGAAGTGATGTGGGACCTTGGCCGCAAAAACACTAGGGAGGGGCTAGAAGAGCTCTTCCTGGGAACCCTGGCAGGAAAGTCAGTGAAGGCTTTTTTGAGGGAAGTACCTAAGCTGAGATGGGGCTTCTCTGGTGGCTCAGATGGTAAAGAATCTGCCTGCAATGTGGGAGACCTGGGTTCCATCCTCCAGTTGGGAAGATCCCCTGGAGTACTAAATGGCTACCCACTCCAGTATCCTTGCTTGGAAAATTCCATGGACAGAGGAGGCTGACAGGCTGCAGTCCATGGGGTCTCAAGAGTTGGACATGACTGAGTGACTAAACCACCACCACCACCTGAGCTGAGATACAAGGGAGGGTGACCAGAGGAAAGATCATTCCAGAAAGAGGAGAGAGAATATGCAATGATCCTATGGTGGGCCCTAAAGACTAGAGCAGGGCCTTGTAGGCCATATTGCAAAGTTTGGTTTTTACCCAACAGGCATGGTGAAAGGGCACCAAGGAATTTAAGTGGGATGGGGATGGGGGTGGTTTGTGATGAGGGGGATCTGTGTGTGTGTGTGTGTGTGTGTGTGTGTGTGTGTGTGTAAGAGAGCGAGAAAGAGACCATCCTGTTGCCGTTACTCTTGGGATGGAACTGTCGGTCCACTGGTGGGCACCCCATCAGAGAGACTAGACAGAGCTCTACCCTGACTGGACTGGACGGCAGTAGGTTGGGCTGGGGGACATTAGGATCCTTAGGAGATCTGGAAGCACAAACACAGGGACAGAAACTCTTTGAGGTGAGCAGGCTCACTATTGGTACAAAGTTAACCTGTCTCTGAAGAGAAGCTGGGCCACCAACCACTCTTTCTAGTCCCCACCCACCCACAGCAACCAGCTGAATTCAAGATGCATTGAAAACCAATTGCAAATAATTCAGGCTGTGAGACATTTAAATAGATGTTCTCAGAGAATTTGGTCATCCTATGTGTTGTCCAGCTAAAGCACATTAAATCCTTCATTTGAGCCATCTCGGTGGTGGCTCACTAGTTCACAAAAGAACTTTAATTGGTGGGCAAGTCATCACAGCCTTGGAGTTCATTCACCTGACCTACCTGTGAGAGCCTGTGAGGCTGCCAAGCTGGGTATGGTGGCTGCATCCTGAGGGATGGAGCTGAGGTCAGGCTCCGGTGTGCTCCGTGGAGGAGAGAGGGCTAAAGGAGTCATGAGAACCCGAGACTTAAGCTGCAAGAGAGAACCCATGGCATCAGTGAAAAATCTGGAGATGCTCCCTACACCTTCCCAGGCTCATTCCTGGGCTCAGTTAATCACTGCTACTCCATCATGTTTCCACCCCTTTCTACTGTGCCACTGTGGAAGCTGAACTTCAGATTCAAGTTCATGATTGAGACTCAAGTTTGGATCACACCCAGAGCTGAGCTCCACATCCCGTCCTTACAGGGGAGCCGCCCAGGAAATGACTGTGTCAGGCAGCAGGTGTGGGACACACGGAGGTGTGAAGAGTTGAAGCCCGTAAGCCTCCTGAGGGCAGGATGCAGGGTGGGGTCAGTTCCCTGCCTGAGCTCCTGTGCTCCTGAGGTTCCTGTGACAGGGCTTTCCAGCCAGCCAGCCAGTGAGCAGCCCTGAAGCTCTGTCTACTCTGCTGAGCTTTCTGCTCACAGAGCGCACTGGATCCTACTGGCAAAGAGAGCAGGAGCTGGTCTTCCAAATGCTTCTCAGGGTTTTTTTCCTGCAGTGGAGCCTAAGCGTGCAAATGAGTGCATTCTTTGGTAGTGACAAGCAGCCACCTTGAATGTCGCTCACTTGAAATCACAAATGAGGAGCTGAAATTTGCTGTTATGGATTAAAGGAGAGATGACTGGGTGATGGATCAATACCAACAAATCCCTTTTTGTACCACGGTTGGACAGACAAGTTTCTAATTTCAGTTCTCCACCCTAAAAATATGAGTAAGTCAGTTACTTCATCTCTTCACTGCTGATCTGTGTTTCAACCCTGCTCCAGACTGCTTTTCATTGCTGCTTTCTTTTTTAATGGTTTGTTTTGTTTTTTAATGGATAAAATAAAACAAAATGCTGCTATCTTGGTTTCTAATACCATTCTTCAATCAAAGGAACCAGGTATCCTTGGAGAAATGGCTGATTCTAGGGCTAGGGCAGGAAACACACAAGATGAGCCTGGATCATCTTACTGTACCAAAAAAGTAGGAAAGTACTGAATTTAAAAACCACCTACATACACAAACAATGAAAGGGGTAGATCACAGGGACACAGGAGTCATCTGAAAGAGCTTTCAATGGTCAAACCAGGAGCAACATGAGCAACAGACAAAGAAAGTAGTAAAAAAAAAAAAAGTCTCTAGTGAATATCCATGACTCCATACTCACATAAATGACTGACTAAGTAAATACATGGGGAGAATAGACAATCTCCCATGTATAAAAATTCTAAGTATTTTATTGTGGAGCATAGCTCCTCACTCCTGAGTGTGGGCCACACATAGTGACTTCCTTCCAAAGAGGACAGTATGGAAATGGGGGAAAAGGTATCTTTACAGGAGATAACCCGGTCAAACACCACCTCAGTTAGGGGAGCCAGATCGCCATCCACAGTGATAAACCATGTCAATAGTATGCACCCTTGATAAGACGTGATGGTAATGGCACCTTACTTGTGAGATCTCTTTTCCAAAAACCCATAATCCCAATCTAATCATGGGATAAACTTCAAATAAGCCCAAATTGCAGAATATTTCATAGAATGAAAGTGAAAGTGTTAGTCACTCAGTCGTGTCTGACTCTTTGTAACCCCACGGCCTGTAGCCTGCCAGGTTCCTCTGTCCATGGGATTCTCCAGGCAAGAATACTGGAATGGGTTGCCATTCTCTTCTCCAAGGGATCTTCCCGATCCAGTGATTGAACCCAGGTCTCCCTCATTGCAGGCAGATTCTTTACCATCTAAGCCACCAGGGAAGCCCTCACAGAATACATGACCAATACTCCTCAAAACTGCCAATGTCATCAGAAACAACAAAAGTCTAAGAAACTTTCACAGCCCAGAGGAGACATGATGACTGAATCTGTGATGAGGTGTCCTGGATGAATTCTGTAACAGAACAGGGGAGAAGTAATGAATCTCATTAAAATAGTGATATTATTTAACAATAATGTATTATTATTAATTCACTAGCTGCGACAAATGAAACACAATAATGGAAGATGTTAACAATGGGGGAACTTGGTGTCTGGTATATGAGAATCCTCTGTATCTTTGCAACTCTTCTCTAAATCTGAAACTATTCTAAAATATAGTTTATTTTAAAAATCTTAAAAACAGAATCTGGCAGGATAAACTGGGCAAAACAAAGAGGAACGAAGAAGAGGCCTCTTTCTTGGCAGCATAAGACTGGAAGAAGATTTGCTGCCCAGGACGCCTTGCTCTGCCATACAAGAGATAACCCTTGGCCTTCAAAGCCAATAGCCCCATACAGATGCTGTCAGCATTGGCACCTTTACCTGAAATTCAAAACCATAATCAAGTGGGTGTGGCAATTCCTCATCCAGGGCTTGGTTGCCAGTGGCGGTGCTTTGCTGTGTTAAAGTATAGTGAAGGGATGAAGCAGAAGGGTAGAGGTGGCTCCTGCCAGCTGGAGCCTCCACCAAAGGGGCTGGGGAATCTGGGAGCGGCCCATCTTTCTTTTCCATTCACAGATCCAAAGTAAGGGCCTGGAGAGTTTCTTGTTCCCGCTGTCTTCAGCAGAAGACCTTCTCTAAGACATTTGCTAGAAAATCACTAACAATAGCTGGGAAGGGATTCACTTACAAACTGAGATGTGTGGCCAGGGCACGCTAAAGGAGAAGGGGTCAGAATGTAAAATTCAAGTATTTTTCTAGAAATATGCAAGTGCGGCAGAAACAGATGCGCTAACTAAACAGTATTTGTTAGATTGACAAGAGGTGGGTAAATGAAGGATATGCAATGTGATTTGAGGAGTATACACATGTGTAGAGGCTTCCTTGGTGACTCAGATGGTAAAGAATCTGCCTGCAATGCAGGAAACCCAGGTTCGATCCCTGGGTCGGGAAGGTCCCCTGGAGAAGGGAATGGTAACCCATTCCGTATTCTTACCTGGAGAATTACATGGACAGAGGAGTCTGGCGAGCTACAGTCCATGGGGTCGCAAACAGGTGGACATGACTGAGCGACTAACATTGCCTGTATATCAGCAGAGGATGAAACAACAGATCAAAACTTAAAAATAAGTTCAGGGACTTCCTTGGTGGTCCAGTGGTTAAGAATTCACCTGCCAATGCTGGGTACATGGATTGGATCCCTGGTCTGGGAAGGTCCCACATGCTGTGGGGCAACTAACTGACATAACTACTGAAGGCTGTGCACTCTGGAGCTTGTGCTCTGCCAACAAGAGAAGCCATCACAATGAGAAGCCCATGCTCTGCAACTAGAGAGTACCAACCCAGCACTCGCCACAACTAGAGAAAGCCCACACACAGCAAAGAAGACCTAGCACAGCCAAAAATAATTAAGTTCAGGATAGCAGTGGGCACATGCAGTGGGGCACTAGCTTTTGGATCTGGGTTCAAAACCCAACTCAGTCACTCACTAACGCTGTGCTAAGTCCTGTTACTCAGCCTTCAGAGTCTGCCTTTTCTCATCTGTAAGGTAAGGATGATACCTTCTCACAAGGATGTGGTAAGAATGAAGTAAAACATTTAGTACAGGTCTAGTGCAAAATGAGAACTCAGTAAACATTTATTATCATTATTGCTGCTGGTATTATACTTTTATTATTAGAAATTCCAGAAATACAAATGAGTTCCAGGTTTCCTGTTCCTGTAGCCACAGCAGGAAAGGGGATTGCCCATTGTCCTGCCCATTCCTCCCAGGACCCATCTACATTATCTACACCTACCCACTTGGGACTATATCTCCTCAATCTTTGAAGAACCACCCTCCTACCTTACAACTTCCACATGATCCCCTTTAAGAAACATGTTCCCAATACATTTTGCAATGGTCCCTAAGTATTGCTTAGGCAGGAGCTGCTCTTTCCAAGTTGCATCATTTAAGCTAAGTCTGAAAAAGGAAAAAAAAATTCATTCCATGAGGTAGTCATTCACTCAACAAATATTTATTGAGCCCCTACTGTGTGCAGGGAACTGTTCTAGGTGCTGAGGATACAGCTATGAATGGGGGAGTTAAGGTCATTGTTCTTGATGAGCTAGTATCACATAGTAGGAGGAGACAAGAAACACAAAACAAAAATGACACATTGTGATAAGTACTACTCTGAGAGGCAAAATACGGTGATGTGATCAAAGGGAACCAGGTGATTGGGGTAGGCTGATGAGGTGATACCTACTTCAAGATCTGAATAACAAGAGGTAGCCTGGAGAAAAAACTTCCCAAGCAGACAGAGTGGTCAGTGCAAGCTTCCTAAAGCTTGACTTCTTCAAAGTACAAGGAAGCCAGGGTGGCTGGAATTGTAAGCAGGGCAGAAGGATGTAAGATGAGGTTAGCCAGGTGGTCAGGGCCCAATCATGAGGGCCTTCTAGGTCAGTGCTGTAGACTGAATCCTGTCCCCCTCACGTTCAAGTCCTAAGCCCCGGTACCTGTGAATGGGACTTGACTGGGAAATAGGGTCTTTGCAGATGTAGTCAAGTTAAGATGAGGCCACGCTGGGTTAGAGTGGGCCTTACTACCAGTGACTTGTGTCCTTATGAGAAGAGGGAAATCTGAACACAGACACACAGGGAGAATGCCCTAAGGCAATGGAGGCAGAGACTGGAATGATATGTCTACAGTCAGGGAACACCAAGGATTGCAGGCAACCACTAGAAGCTCAGAAGAGTCAAGAACCTTCAGAACCACTAGAACCTTCAGAGAGAGCGTGTCCCTGCCAATATCTTGATTTTGGACTTCTAGCCTCCATAACTCTTGTTTTAAGCCACACTGTTTGTAGTACTTTGTTATGGCAGCCTGAGTAAATAAATACAGTCAGATTAAAGAGTTTGGATTTTATTCTAAGAATTATGGAAACAATTAGAGTATTTTAAGCAGAGAAAGACACATCCTAGCTTTTATTTTATAAAGTTGAGTATGGCTGCTATACAGAGAATAGATGGGGGGGTTACAAAAATAGAGAAAAGAACACTAGTGAGGCGGTTATCATATGGTGCAGGCAAGAGGCATGGGTGGCTGAACTGAGGTAAAAGTAGTGAAGACAAAGAATTGGTTGGATTCAGGTGTATTTTGGAATTGAAATTAAGGTGATGGGAGAGAGAAAATGCAAAGGCAAAGATAACTTCTAGATTTATTCACATAAACTTTGTTTTGATAGTATATTTCTATTACATTAGTTTAAAACATTAGCATTTTACTTGTTGCTCATTTAGTTAACTTTGAGGAAGACTGGCTTGTCTCTAAGATTCTAAATATTCCTCCTCTACTACTCAAGCAGTAAACCTGCAAAATACCACAAGATAGGTTCTATGTAGAACTTCTTGGAGAAGACATGAAAAGAAGTTGAGCATCCACATTTCCTCATCTGGAAAATGGACACTGAGAACTGACATGATTTCATGTTGCCCAACAAACTCCAGAGGAATGAAGAGAACACAGGACTCAGAGAGGCTGGAGTTCTAATGCTCGTCCTGCCCCCAATTCACGTGGGACTCTGAGGAAACCACTCAATACCTCTGGGCTTCCTTCATCTTCCAAAGCCATTAAGTGAGGATGTGTGCGTGCTAAGTTGCTTCAGTCATGTCCAACTCATTGCGACCCTATGGACTGTGGCCTGTCAGGCTCCTCTGTCCATGGGATTCTCCAGGCAAGAATTCTAGAGTGGGTTGCCATGCCCTTCTCCAGGGGATCTTCCCAACCCAGGGATAGAACTTGCATCTCTTACGTCTCCTGCATTGGCAGGCAGGTTCTTTACCACTAGCACCACCTGGGAAGCCCTAAACAAGGATAGGATTGTTGGATTTATTTATTTATTTTTGGCTGTACCACCCAGCATGCGAGATCTTAGTTCCCCTGACCAGAGACTGAACCTATGCCCCCTGCAGTGGAAGCATGGAGTCTTAACCACTGGACCTCCAGGGAAATCCGGGTTGTTGGTTTCTAAGTTCTCTTTCAACTCATAATGTTGTTTATGTACCTTGCATTAGACCACTTTTGAAAACAAAGAGTTTGAGATAAAACCAGTACCAATGCCATATTTTGAATGTTGATTAGAAGAAATGTGGCATCGTAAATATCTTTGGAGCTTTGTTTCTGGGAATATAGAAAACTATGCTATTTGGATCAACTGAAAACAATGGCTAACAATGGATAAAATGTAAGATTAGTAAAAGTAAGAGGGGCTAACAATATATAAAAGAATAATTGGGCCCAAATACAGGTGAAATCTAGGCCTTGGAATTGCCATAGATCCCAGGGTTCACCCAAAGGGTTAAAACCTCTGGGAAAGGGTAAACTTGTCCTGTTTCACCACACCCACACTGGACTCTCAGGAAAGTTGCCTTGACACAGGGGGAGGAGGGTGTGCAGAATCCCTGGGAAGATATTGCCACTAGCCAGAGCTCACATAGGTTTTCAGTGCAAATTCACAAAACTTGGGTCACCAAGAAAACGTTAGGCTGTGAAGTTAGTTTAAAAATTACCCAATCTGGCAGTGTTCCCAGATTACCTGAAAAAAAAAAACTCAAATCATAACTGGAGAAAGGTCTCAAAGAAATCTCCAAAATAATTTTTCAAAGTCAATGAATAACACAGCTCAAACACACAAGAAAGCAAGGAACCAAGCAAGAATGAGCAATAAAAACACACAGCAATCAAACTCTAGAAATACTTAAGATATTTCAATTATCAGACTGAGATTATAAAAGCAACTCTGATATTCTATATAAAGATATAAAAGACAAGCTTGAAAATATCTCTGGAGAACAGAAAACTACAAAAATAACAGCAAAACTACAAAAGAACCAAATTGCACTTCTATACAATAACTAAAATTAAAAAATTAATAAGCAGATCTAACAGCATACTAAACATAGCTTCCAGGTGATTCAAGGGTAAAAATCCACCTGCCAAGCAGGAGACGTGGTTTCAATCCGTGGGTCGGGAAGATCCTCTGGAGAAGGAAATGACAACCCACTGCAGTATTCTTGCCCGGGAAACCCCGTGGACAGAGGAGCTGGTGGGCTACAGTCCATGAGGTCACAAAGAGTTGGACATGACTTAGCAACTAAACAACAACAACAAACATAGCTAAAGAATGAATTAGTGAGCCAGAGATATGTCAGAAGAAATTCATTAAAAAGTAGATAAATACATAAAAACTATGGAAGGAAGATTAACAGACAAGGCAAATAAAGACATTTTAACATTAGAGTTTCAGAAAGAATGGAACAGAAGTTACATTTGAAAAGATAATGGTTTAGAATTTTCCAGAGCTGATGAAAATTCTAATACACAGATTCATGAAGTCCAACAAATTCTAAACAAGATAAATAAAAAAGAAATCCATAGGTAAACACAACAGAATGAAATTGCAGAATATTGAAGAAAAAGAAAAAAATCTTAAAATTAGCTTAAAAATACAAAACCTTATTTGAGGGAACTCTCCAATAAGTCAGATGGATAGCTGAGTTCTTTACAACAATGTACCCCAGGAGATAAACAGAATAATATCTTCAATGTGCTGCAAGGAAATAAAAACCTAGAATTCTACATCCAGACCAAGAAAAAATATTTTTTTCCAAAAGTGAAGATGAACTAAACGTACTTTTAGACAACAAAAGGTAAGAGAATTCCTCACTAGAGGATCTATAAAAGAGACTTCTAAAAGATGTCCTGCAGACAAATGGAAAGTAATTTTGGGTAGGATGTATGATATGTAAAAAGGAATGAAGAATTTTTAAGTGGTAAGTAAGCAAGTGAATCTAAATGAAAATGACTCTACAAAACAAAAATAATTGTTTTAAGGGGATTAAAAAAAACAAAAAATAATTAAGATATATGTTGACAATAATATTCAAATACGGAGATAAATGGAGTTAAACATGTTCTAAGGTCCCTGTATTATCTGGGAAGAAGCAAATGTAAGATTAACTTTAGAAACTCTACTATGTAAGCATGCTGTAATTTCTAGAGGAATCAGTAATACACCAGAAAACATAGTGCTTAAACGTCAAGGAGTAGAAAAGAGAAAATTATATACTTAAAAATTCAAAATAAGGCAGGAAGACAGGTAAAAGGAACACAGAATGAGTGGGATGAATAGAATACACAAAATATCGATTTAAACCCAAATTTATCAATAATTACTTTAAATATAAATGGACTAAATGTCTAGTTAAAAGATAAAGATTATTACACTGGACACTATGGATTAAAATGTGTCTCCCCACAAAAGATGTTAGAGTCCTAACCCCCCAGCACCTGTGAATGTGATCTTATTGGGAAATAGGGTCTTTGCAGATGATCAAGTTAAGATGAGCTCATTAGATTGGGCCCTAATTTAGTATGACTGTGTCCTTATAAAAGGGGGAAATTCAGACACAGAGACAAATATGCATAGAGGGAAGACAATCCACAAGCCAAAGAACACCTGAGGCCCCCAGAAGCTAGGAGAGAGACCTACAAAAGGTCCTCCCTACCAGCCCTCAGAAAGAACCAACCTGGCCGATCTTGATCTGATTTCCAGCCTGCAGAACTGTGAGTCAATAAGTTTCTACTGTTCCATCAACAAATAAATAGATAAAGAAGATGTGGTATATATACCCAGTGGAATATTATTCAGATTAAAAGATTAAAATAATGCATTTTGCAGCAACATGGCTAGACCTAGAGATTATCATACTAAGTGAAGTAAGTCAGACAGAGAAAGACAATATATACATATATTCTACCCAGGGATTGAGCCAGTGTTTCCTTTGTCTCCTGTACTGCAGGCATATTCTTTACCTGCTGAGCCTTCTGGAGGAGGAAATGGCAACCAACTCCAGTATTGCTGCCTGAAAAATCCCATGGACAGAGTAGCCTGGTGGGTTACAGTCCAAAAGGGTCACAAAGAGTTGGGTACGACTGAGCAACTAAGCACAACAACAACATATTATATAATATTATAACTACATTATATAATATAGAATAAATATTTTCTTATATATGAAAGAATACATATATATGTGTGTGTGTGTATATATATATATATCACTGATTCAGTTAGCCGTATACCTGAAACTAATACAACATTGTAAATTAACTAATTTCCATTAAAAATAAATAAAATTTTGTTAAAATTTTGTATTTTTTAAGTCACTCAGTTTGTTGTATTTTGTTACAGGAGCCCGAGGAAACTAACATACTGGGTTCTATTTTTTTAATCATGTTTTCCCTCCCTTCACTTTTTAATCGTGTTTTCCTCTCTCACTCCTTTGGCTGATAGCTTTGTCCACGTATAGCTTTCCCTGGGGACACATTGCTCCTTTAGGTTCGCTCTATTTCTTAACACAAAACTCCCTCAGGGTTCTGCAGCGATGCAGGAAGCGGGGTTGGGGAAAACTGAATACCTCACCGTGTTTAACCTCAGACTTCAGTCTAGAAAAACTTGCCTGTTGGAAATGCAAATCAGCTCCAACAACAAGAAGTTTGTGGCCAATGACCTAATTCCATTCCGAGGAGTCAGCCTGTCTGAGTCTACCCACACTTTTTTCTCCTTTCCCTTGGGAGAGATTAAACATGTGAGGGATGGAGGGGCCAGTCTCCTTTGGCCTTGGGACCTGCTTTGGCAATATGCCCCTCAGTCAAATATGAGATCCCAGTTAACCAATCTTTGCTCAAACTTCTCAAGGAAAATAAAATGACCCCAATACGATATAGTGCCTGCATAATAATGAAGACAGAAGAGGATGCTCAGAGATGGGAGGGTAATGGTCTAGTCTCTTGAGCTTTTCAGGGGAGCAAATGAGATGGGAATAACATGAGGATGCTGGAACTTTCTCCCACCAACTCAGTGTTGGGTTTAGATTCTCCTCTGGGCCCAGAGAGGTAGTGAAACTGCTGAAGTGCAACAGGGTGGCCGGGGGTGGGAGGTGGTGGTGGTGCTACTATTCTGTCTGGGTGGGACTGAAAAGAATGACTTAAATTCCTCCTGACAGAGGGGATCTGGAGAGGAGACAATGAAGCCAGTACTCCATGAGTTATCAGGAGACAGAAGGAAGAAAGAGGAAAACAAAAATAACCATCAATGGCTAAAGCGGAATTCAGAAAACAGACCCATTCATGCGAAATATTTAATGGAATGTCCACTCTGTCCTGTGACCCCAACAACCTTTAGTAGAGATCACACACTTCAAGGAATGTGAATTGCTATGACTGAGTTTCTTACAGAAACGGGGGAGGCAGCTAAATTCTATGCATCAGCAGGCATGGGGTCAGCCCTGCAGATAAGAGGGGGGACATGGAACATGCAGTTACAGGCATTCTGTGCATAGCAGAGCTCAGAGCAGTGGCGAGATGGGGCAGCTTATATCAGTTCACAAGATATTATTGTTAAATTTTCAGGAATATTGCAAGTTGTTCGCAATATCTGTGTTTAAACACAGCAATTATTAAAAATTGAAGTGCATATACTTTCAGAATATTAATTAAATAAAATATATTAAAAACAAAGGCAATAAGATACTCAAAACTCACCAGTTTCTAATTATTTTACTGCTGCATCTGTGTGGAAATACAGTTACAGGAGTGACACTGTAGCACATCTTTTACCAACTCCACGTTCTGGAACATTACATTTGTGCCTTGAAATTGGCCATGTTGGGAATATTTACACCTTGGAAATTGGCAAATGCTACAAATAGGGCTGGGTTTACTGTTTTGTTGACTCACAGGCTTAAGAGAGTAGCGGAGAAGATACTTAAAATGCAAATTAAACTAAAAGTGTGCCTTGTCCGTAGCCATTACACAGTGAACAGCATGAAAACAAACACTTTTTGTTTTCACCAACTGGTATCTGATTCAGCAAAGTCAATCACATCCTTGACAAATGAGTGAAACTTCAACATACAACTTCATTGTTTACATTTCTATTACTCCTCAAAATAAGTGAAAATACCAACTAACATTCATTTCTGAGTTACACTCAAAATGCTGATCAGAAAACATTCACCAGATACCACTGCCCCTGACCCACTGCTGAGCCTCACCTCTGATCACTGCTCAGCCCTAGGGTGGGGGTGGGGGTGTCACAGAAAAACCACAGAAGAGACGGTCCCTGCCCTAGGTGCTGCACACCGTTCAGCCCAAGGGAATGGCCCCTGCCTTGTGCCCATGTAATCATTTCCCTCAGGGCCACAGGAGGTACATCATATGCACCATCAGCAGGTGAGGGACAGGAAGTAGGCACAGGAAGAGTTAGATGTTGATTCCCTTCCATACTATTAGACTACATTTAGTGTTCATAACTATGACTCTCAAGGCAATACAAGATCTGGATAATCAAAGAAGCATTGAAACCTATTCAGCGCTTATAACGAAAACACATTTTAGAAAGAGGCTTTAAATAATTTTGTGGAAATAAACAAAATCCTTTCTACTTTCAGCTTGAGCATTCTCTTAATTGAGATTTCTGAGAATTTGACATCCTTGTTACAGTGTCAAGAACACACACCTTTTCAGTAGGGAAAAGGATGACAATAAAAAAGGAGGAACAAAACCAAATGTTGCATTTACCCATGTTCTTTAGAAAATTACTTTCTTTATAAAGTTAATTTTCCAGTTAATGGAAGACTGTCCTTTAAATTCTTAGCAGAGATTGCTAGTTCTTCCCAAATATCCATGCCCCTTTCTTCATTAATTAATGAGATCCCTGAATTTTAGCTCATCACCTTGTCACTCAGCACTACATTTTCTCACCTCCTGCGGAGCTAAGTGTGGCCAAGTGACTCAGTGAGTTCTGGCCAGTGAGTTCAAGCGTGAGGGTTGTGTGCAATTTTGAAGCTTTCATCCTTAAAGAGGAACAATGTGCCCTCCACTACCTCTGTGCCCATTCTGCTGGCTGGACTAGTCGGCTTGTGGGACCCGGAGGAGCCATCTTAGAGCATGAAGTAGAGACTGTGTCTTAGGATAGCACGGTTGTAGTCACCTCAGTTGTGCGACCCCATGGACTGTAGCCCGCCTGGCTCCCCTGTCCATGGGATTTTCCAGGCAAGAACACTGGAGTGGGTTGCCATGCACTCCTTCAGAGGATCTTCCTGAACCAGGAATTGAACTCGCGTCTATTACATCTCCTGCATTGGCAGGTGGGTTCTTTACCTCTAGCGCCGCTTGGGAAGCCCGTTAGGATAGTAAAGCAACAATATAACAGAAGCCTGGTTCCTCAACACCATGGAAGCATCAAATCAGCCCCAGATGGCCTTCCCAGATAGTAACATGAGAGAGAAATTAGTTTCTATCATCCTTAAGCCACTGTTATTCAGTCTTTGTTACAGCAGCTGAATTTGTTTTTAATATTTCAGGGATGATGTTCTTTCTACATGTTATACTTTTCTCAGCTTGTTAAACAGAACAAAGTAATCTACTCTTTTTTGAATCAGGAAATATAAATATTATTTTCAACAATAATGCCAAGAGATTGCTGAGGGTCTAGAGTGCTCCTGACCTGACAGTTATGTGGCCTCACACTGCAGGGCGTGATTAATTCATGCCTAATTCCTGCCACTTTTCTGACTCCTCTCACTATTGAACTATCGAGGATATATAAGAAATATATACTGCTTGGGCTCAGAGACGCAAATGTAGAAGTGTTCAGTGTTACTTATGACTATTATTGCTATTGGTATTGATTACTGTTATTGTGTATTGGGGACAAACGGCTATCTTAAAAACCCATCACTTTTTTTTCCTGTTTAAATTATAAAGACACAGAAGCTGAAAATTCTGCTATTTGGAACCATTATAATCAGCTATGTATACCGAATGGAAGCTAGGGTTTGTCCCTGGAGCAGACCCTCTCTCTTTATCTTTTTAAAAAGACCTCGATGGTCTCCTTAGTCATGAAATGCAAAGCCTCTGAACTGACAACCTAAATCAACAGCAGATTCTTCAAACTGAGGTGTAAATGTTCTATTTGATAACGAGAAAGGTTGTTTTCATGGCTCTTAAGGAGAGATTATGATGTTAAGAGGTTTTTCCTTCCTTTGACTGGGATGAGAAGGAAGCACTAAGGCCATAAAACGATGCTCTCACAGTAGTGAGCATGCCCCAGCAAAGTGGCTGCAGGCCAAGGCCAAGAGATGCAGCCAGATGGGCCCTGGGAGGGGGGCTGACCCATGAACTCTGGAGCACTGACGTCTGACCACTAGTTAGACTCTTCCTTTTCTGCCTGTAATTTGCTCACATTATTCTCAAGACACAGAGAGAGGGTTAAATGTCGCAGCCTGTGTTCAGCTGTGCTTGAGTCTCAAAGGGAGAGGCTTGTCCTCATACTTGGACCTGAGAGATTTTCCATGTGTGCTGGGACACAGAAGTGATTGACTGAGCCGCTTGGGACATCATTAGGCAGGAAGTGGCAAATGTCAACAAGTACAAACCGGTGATATAGTCGCTACAACAAGGCCTCCTCAGAATCTCCTGGGGAAAAGCCTGTCAAAGGCTCAACATTTGTCATTTTATGATGATAATATTGCTAACATAAATATATGTATGATATATTTGTTTGATAATATATGTTTGATAAAAATAATTATCAAACATGGTAATGTACTGATATAATAAAAGTTATTTATTATTTTATAACACTGATAACATTATTGTTCTAAATTATTAATATGAAATCATATAATTATACTTTCAGTATCCAGCTGTGTATGCTATCTTCCCCAAATATCTTCCCCTTTAAATCGAAGGCTATTAAACTGCAATAATCAAGCTTGTAAGAAATGTGTCTAAACAAAGGTAAATAGATTCTGAGGGAGGGTTTGGAAGCATTTTCTTAGTAATAAAGTACAAGATCTTTAAGGGTAGACCAAGTAATGTCTTATTTCACTTGCTCAGAAGTTTTTATTTTTAACAACTCTGGCTCCCCAACTGTATCCCAGAGAGTTAAAATTGCCAAAATGAGTGGCCATTTGGTAAATGAAATCAAACTGTACAGTTTCCTTGTTGACTTCTACACAATTAAAACCATTTTGTTAATGGTAAAATAGGGCTTCAGGGTCTAAGAAATTGCCAAAATAAAATCAGAGAGACTTAACAGGTTGCTAACTTTATTTTGCCAAGTAAGGACATATTTTTTTTTTAAGATTACCAAACCCTTGCAACATATGGCACTTTATAAACTTTTAACAACAAAATAGCAAGAAGCAGATACTTCAGAATAAAAGATATTCCTTTAGTCTGTGAAGACTTTTAGATATTTTTCTCCTGTCACCATGAACAGGTCAGGACTTCATGCAGACTGGCACCTGGTTTGGAGCTGTTTTTCTAGAACATGAAGCCCATGGCTTGGGGAGCTATCTGGGAGCTGCTGGCCTGAAATAATTCCCACAATTCCCTCAAATATATGGGAAATGGACTAAAGGAAGAGTGGTGGCCTGTTATCGCCAAAAAAGAGACCTTATGCGGCATGGGAGTAAGATCCACCTGCTGTGTGTCAGCTAAGTGTTCCCAAAACTTTCTTCCTGCCCTGAATTGTCTCTAAGCGTTGGGAGCACTGAAAACTGCCAAGATGGGCTCATTCCACGGAGTGAATTTCCATTTTTCCAGGCCGCAGAAATGCTGTGTCTGTTGGTAATTTTCATTCTTGGGTCACAGCTCCCAGGGGAGCAAGAGAAAGGGCAAATAGGAGAGAAAAGTTTTCTGTCTGTTTCTTCAGTTCCTAGATTCACTCCCTGGCTCTAGCATGCAGAAGGGCTGCCCTGCTCCAGCCTTCCAGATGCCATTCCCAGACCCCAGCAACTGTACAGGTAGCTGAGGAGAGAGACCTGCCCTGGACCAGCTTCAGAGACACAGTTCTCAACCGGTGTGTCCATGAGAAAAAGGAAGACCTCTTTGTTAGGAAAAGAACCAGTGATGGAAGACTTTGCTGCAAGAGCTGGCTGAGTAAAAGCTTCTTTTACTAAAACCAGTGACCCCAAAAAAACTTAGAGTCACCTTCCCCCTACCCCACTGCATCTATTTCCCAGCAGTTGGAAGAACTATGGAGAGCCAAAGGGACAGAGGTTGAATTCATGACCAATCCTTCCGGAAGCTTTGTCTTTCTGCTGACCGGAAATAATTTCCATACATTTTCCTTAATATATGAGAGTTAATTGCCAATTTGCATCTTGGTTTGAGTATTCAGATCTCAAGATGGAAACATAAGCCCTTTATTTCAAGAAAAATAGACAAAGGAAAACGTCTGAAGCTCATTTTCTAATGCCCAAAAGGCTCATGGAAAACAACTCAGTGGTCTTTCTTCTCTAGCAGACTCTTCAAAAACATCTTGGAGGAGAAGCACTCCCTTGGGTTTGAGTTGTTTTATGTGATTTCAGTTACATCAGAGAATTTATTCTCTACCCCCTCAAGCCTCATCAAATCATTAATTCTTGAAAGAGTAACAGGATTTTCATCTTGCTTGATGTGCCTCCTTGTAGCCAAACTTGACGTCAGCACCTTTTGTAAGCAGGAAACTATGAATTAACAACCTGAATTTTCATGATGAGTCCCCTTATTGAGGCTCTGTTAGGGAAAATTCTTCACATCCTTTGACACTAGCTTGCTCGCATTATTAATTTAAATGTCTCAGGAACATCATCTGCTTCTACTAAAATTAATGACAAATGAGTTCTGGAAAGTGGCTTCCAGAGCCGCCCTCATAAGAACAGTCAGGGGAAAGCTCAGTGTCTGAAACGCTAATTGAGATGCGAAGCTTAATAACGTGTGTTTAGCTATGACCCTAAAATCTGCTCGCCTTACAACTTTCCCCATCTGGTGTAATTTGCTTTCTCTACTTGTAAAAATGCACACGACAGCAACAGCATGTATTGTGTGCCATGTTGCAACAATGAAGCCTCGTCTGTCACATTCTTCATCAAGAGAAACTTATTTCTCACCCTGTCTTTACCCAGCTTCCAACCTTTCATTACACTTTGCATTGGAGGTCTGCCCAAGCACCATGCCCCGGCCCAATCCCACTTTGGAGAAAGGAGATGATGGAGCCATACCTTGTACCCGGGTTTCCGCCCTCTTTTCTTTGGGATCTTCACTGCTGGTAAAGAACCAGCTGAAGCAGAATAAATGTTATGAACTGCCATCTTCATAGGTGTCGAGTGAAGTGGGGGTCGGCCTCGCTTTCTCCCCGGGATCCTCTGAGACTGCATTTCTGCTGGTGCCAGTCTTACAGAAGGAAGTGACAAATCGCTCACAGGCAGAAGAGGTGCTAAGAATTAGTCCAGACACAAAGCAAAACAAAAACAGAAGTGTTTGTTTGGTTTGCAAGGCAAACATGGATCCAGTTTGGTGATTTTGGCCATACCTACCCCTTAAGGGAGGGGAAGACCAAATACGAGAGAGCCAGGCATTAGTTGGAGCTTTTAAAGTGCTTTTGGGCTCCTGGTACAATTTCAAGGATAGTGAATTTCCATGGGACTATAGTGAAGTAGGGAAGATACTGGCTAAGTGAAGAGGACAACAGATTCCCAACAACCAGCACAACCAATAGTGTCATCAACAAGGAGACAATTTTATCTATGTGCCTCAATTTCCCAGTTAGTTCAACTTGGAACTGAAATAATAATAGCATTAAATAAACACAACCAGTTTTTTCTCACATTCACTCCTATCCCTTTGGCTGGGTAACAAATAATTATACCTTTTTTCCCCCCATGAAATAAATTTAATAGTAGAAATCAATTGTATTAAAGTTGATTATGTTCCTCAATCAAAATGTGGACAGAGATTTGCATACAGAGGTGTTCATTTTTACATGATCTAGCTTCCAAACTCTCAAAAATAAAATGAATAGAGCCCAGTAACAAGCAATGGGGGAATGGTTAATACATCTACACAATAACACAATCAGCTAGATACAAGCCTTTAACAATACTCTTTTTAATAACATGAGGTTGAGTGAAAAAGCATCACACAAACTGCAGGTAAAAGTTATCTCAACTCTGCAAAATTTTATGTGGTGATAAAGTGGAAGGAAATGGGCTAAAATGTGGCCAATAGCAAAGATGGTGGGGCTATGGGTAACTGTTCACCATGTACAAATCCTTTCCCTCTTGTACTACTATGCTCAGCATTAAAAATACTTAAAATAAGTGCTCCAACCAGGGATTGAACCCACACCCCCTGCTTTGGAAGGCAAAGTCTTAACCATTGGACCACCAGAGAAGTCCTACAAAATTCCTCTTGTTGAATAGGTTTTGAAGAGTAAAGAAAAGGTAACAAACTAATTAGTACTTTAGAATTCGTATTACTCAAAATTACACTTAACTATCCCCAAATTTCTCAATATGCCAGAAATAACTTCCTAAGGAAAAACAGCCATCTTTTAAACTGGATTCCTTTTTTCTACTTCCCTCTCTCTAGAGGGAGGAAAAACCAGGATTTGTGCTGCTTTCCAAGTCCTTCTATAGAAAACACATCAATTTCAGGAGTACGAAGGACCTTTCCAGGTAACTAAATTGATCAACAGACTTCATGGCAATGGAACAACAATGAAGTATTTTTAGTGGAATACTAAGTACCTCTGTGGTTGGGGAGATACTTGGGAAAGAGAGAGTCTTCTCACAGTCCTTTCAAGTCACAAAACACCTGAATGATTATATATTGTATTTTATCCATCATTCAGGAAGATGCTGTTCCCCAATTCCTTGTTACAAATATATACCATTTTAACACAGAGACAAATCCAATTTTAAGTAATGGGACAGAAAGTTTTAAAAAACTAAATAGGTTATTTTAACCACTGGGGAGTCTCAAAATAACTTTTTGGAATAACTTCAGAGAATTGGAGGAAAGCATCTAGAAAATAGTCCTTTCAGTAACAAATCCAGACACTCTGGAAAAGATGGTGTCAAAAGTCCAGGGTCCCCCAAATTTCCCTTTTCAAAATCAAGATATGAACAAAGAAAAGTAAGAATAGCAAATATGAATACTTTTTTTTAAAAAGTACCAATATTAGAATACAGTGGAAACAAAAAAGTTGCAACTTTTTTAGGGAAAATTTAACTATGGATGATAGACAACCATAATTTATCAAATGTTTAAGGATGAGGTCATAACTAATAGCAAACTAAAATACTCAAAGATATATTAAGAGGCTGTCATCAAGCATAAGAGTTTCTATGTGTCTTAAAAAAATTCTTTAAGAATGAACAACAAAAAATTCCTAAAAACAAACAAAAAACACTCAAAAGCAAATGGAAAAAAATCTATAAGCATTTAGGCAGAACAAACAGATCATTTACAGTGGGAAAAATAAAAAGGCTAGCTGTCTTCAGCACCATCAGCCAGAAGATAATGGAATCAGTATGATGGTCATTTTTCCAGATATTTATAGTCTCCCAACTTCCTCCCACCACAGGGACTTTGCACATATAGTTCCCTTTGCCTACATTGCTCTTTCCTCTTGCTCCAGCTTAGTCCTCTCATTCTTCATCAGTTAACTCAACGAAACTCACCGTGAGCTCTCATTAGAGTTTCCTAAGCTTAGAGTTCCTCAGCTGTGACAACTGCATGTAAAGCATCCACAATGGAACTTGGACAAGAGAAGCAGATTGGAATGTGAAGATTATACCATCTATAATACCTCTGACCTAGCAGTCATCTTTTTTTCTGCCAACATCTATGAGGGTGGGCTAACTTATTGGCTTGCAGAGGATAAAAGTTCAGACCCTTCACTATTTTTCATACAGAGTTAATAAGAAGTAGAAAGAATCATTTGATGAAAATAAAAGTTTTTGAAATTATAATTATGCCCTAAAATAAGACTTGAATAAAGAAAAAGTTTATCATTGGACAGATGGGTATTTTAAAAATATAATTTTTACCTAAATTATTCTATAAATTAAGTACAATCACATTAAAAACCCAAACTGATTTTTGGGGAAAAAAAGACAAAACAAGTCTCAGGACAGACTTGCCCTTCTGTTTCTTAAAATGTGTTTTTTGTTGTTGTTTAGTCACTAAGTCAGAGAGTAAGGAGAGTTTTGTTGTTGTCATTGTCATTTAGTCACTAAGTTGTGTCTGACTCTTTTGCAACTCCATGGACTGTAGCCTGCCAGGCTCCTCCATCCATGGGAGAAAACTGTAACAATGGCAGTAGTTTTGGTACAAAAATAAGCAATCAGATCAATAGAAAAGTTAGTCCAGAAATTAAACTTACATTAAGTTTCCATTTTTTGAAATTTAGGATCATTTCATATCAATGTAGACAGCTCAATAAATGGTTTGTGGACAAAGGGCACTTAGAAACAAATAAAATTTTACTTTATTTATAAATCCTAGAGATATCCAAGACTAATACATACAAAAATAAAAGAAACATTAAGAAGCGCTGGAGACAATATAAGTCAATATTTTTATACTCTTGGGATTGGAAAGGACTTTCTAAATATGATGGAAAACTTGGGAAGTGGACATGGAAAGACTGATAGACATGACCACAGATGCCTTCATACAGGAAAAGTAAAATCATGGAGAAGGTTGAAAAAAAATAAAAACCTGAGGAAACTATTCACTACATATGGAACCAACAGAAGGTTAATATAAAGAACTCTTTTAAATTATTAAAATAAAAATGACACTCCAATAGAAAAATGGGCAAAGGACATGGAAAACTCCAAAAAGCACAGGCTATGTTAGAGAAGGCAAGAAAGAAAAGAACAAGAGAAAAAATGGGGAGGCGGGGGTGGGGAGTGGAAAGAAGGAAGAAAGAGAGAAATAAATGATCAGTTATTACAAAAAAAAAAGATTCTAAACTTTACTGGTTATTTCCCAAAAAGTAAATTGAGGTATCATTTGTCATTTATCAGATCGACAAATGTGAATAACTCTGATGTTGGTGAGGGTGTAGAGGACATTTCCATTTATGGTTGGTAGAGTTAGAAATTGGCTAACTTTTCTCAAGGGTAATTTGAAAATCACTTACAAACTTTATTGCTGTGCTATAGCTCAGTCAGTAAAGAATCTGCCTGCAGTGCAGGAGACCTGGGTTTGATCCCTGGGTTGGGAAGATTCCCTAGAGGAGGAAATGGCAACCCACTCCAGTATTCTTGCCTGGAAAACCCTATGGACAGAGGAGCCTAGCGGACTATAGTCCATGGGGTCACAGAGTCAGACACAACTTAATGACCAAACCACCACCATTTACAAACTTTATACATGCACGCTTCCTATTCTAGCTATATCATTCCTAAGGATTTGTCCTAAGAAGATAATCTGGGAAAAAAAAACAAAAATATAAGGCTAAGGATATTCTTCAAACATTGTTTATATTAATAATAGTAAAATACTGAAAGCAATCAAAATACCTCTCAAAGCAGCCTCAGTTTAGTAAATTATTTCACATTCGTAAAATGGAATACTTGTGTGTATATATTAATACATACATACATATATACATGCATTTGAGCATTTGTGGTGTTGGAGAAGACTCTTGAGAGTCCCTTGGACTGCAAGGAGATCCAACCAGTCCATCCTAAAGGAGATCAGTCCTGGGTGTTCATTGAAAGGGCTGATGTTGAAGTTGAAACTCCAATATTTTGGCCACCTCATGCGAAGAGTTGACTCGTTGGAAAAGACTCTGATGCTGGGAGGGATTGGGAGCAGGAAGAGAAGGGGATGACAGAGGATGAGATGGCTGGATGGCATCACCGACTCGATGGACATGGGTTTGGGTAGACTCCGGGAGTTGGTGATGGACAGAGAGCCCTGGCGTGCTGCGGTTCATGGGGTCGCAAAGAGTTGGACATGACTGAGTGACTGAACTGAACTGAACTGACTGATCTATAAAGACTAAAATAGCCTTTATAGTATGATTCTATTCATAACCTTTTTATATATATAGATTGAAATAAATCTGCATGTGCTTAGGCATAGAAAGAGGTCTGGGAAAGATAATCAACAAAAAGACTGATAGTAGTGGTCTCTGGGGAAAAGAATACTGAAAGATGTTTTTGCTTTCTTTTTTGTACCATTCTGCATTGTTTGACGGAGAAGGCAATGGCACCCCACTCCAGTCCTCTTGCCTGGAAAATCCCATGGACGGAGGAGCCTAGTAGGCTGCAGTCCATGGGGTCACAAAGAGTCGGACACAACTGAGCGACTTCACTTTCACTTTTCACTTTCATGCATTGGAGAAGGAAATGGCAACCCACTCCAGTGTTCTTGCCTGGAGAATCCCAGGGACGGGGGAGCCTGGTGGGCTGCCGTCTATGGGGTCGCACAGAGTCGGACACTACTGAAGCGACTTAGCAGCAGCAGCAGCAGGAGCATTGTTTGAAAATTTTAAACCATAGGTAGGAAAACAGTTTAAAGGGAAAAATAAACAATGAGTGACCAATTCTCATTCTCTGAAAGTTTCTATTGGAAGTTTTTGTTTCTTTCGATGGCCTTTTGTTTTCTTGCCTTCTAATGGTTTGGGCTCCAAAGCCATAGAACTCCACTGGCCACTGCTTTAACATCTTAAGTAAACTGTAACAAAAGGCAAAAAGACGTTATAACCAATATTACAGAGAAGGTTGTTTCAGAGCTAAGAAGACTATCTATAGACAGATGGTGGATAGGGTGCTTTGCTGGGCCCCTAAGAGAACCAGCTCACCACCCTTACCCACCTTGATACCACCTCCTGCAGACTCTTCTATCTAGTTGGCTACTGGGTTACTGCTCTCCGCTCAGAGACTTCCATTCATCTCCAAAGACCTTCGAAGACCTCAAATGCTGTCCAAGGACATTTGAGCCATGGACACATAATCTGATATAACCAACCATATAAATCATTTGAGAACTGTCAAAATTTCAAGGTGTATATGACAGCTCTGAATTTCTCTGCTTTCTCTTGAGGACTTCAGTGAATACAGATGGCCTCTGTTCACTTCAGAATCGGAGCCATCTTGGAGCAAAGAGTTTTAGTAAACATTAAGAGATTCTGTCCCTAGAACAACATAACATTCAAGTTTCTAAATCTCCAAGTTATAACCCCTTAAGTAGTTGTCAAATCCTGGCAACATATTAAATCAAGTGATTGGCTGCTGGTTTTCCTAAGTCTCCTTCTTCTTATACCCCCACTTCAAAAAAAAAAAAAGGTTGGCTAGAAATATTATAGCTGAAGCCAAGAGAAACTAAGATCTGGCCTATGAATTGGGGGATGACAGTTTCCCTGTTAACCTTGAAAATATAATATAGGTAAAGACCCTGGCTAATGGTGCTTCATCAAAGTAAAGAACACAGAATTACCAAATTCAAAGCACACACCAATCCCATGGGACCACTGAGTCACCTAATTCAATCTTGAGGCATGTGTTATATATCCACTCATTCATTCACTCTTTCATTTATTAATTCATCCAACAAATATCTGTTGACTATGCAGGGAGTGTTGAGTATTATGCATAGGTACTTGGATTACAGATGAGAATAAATAATTCACATCTCCTCAGATATTCACTGTGGAGAAGCAGACAAGTAAGGAGGCAACAATAATACATGGAGTAGAGGGTACAACAAAGATTTCCTATTAAATGACATGTGAACACCAAGGATGAAAGAAACCGTTCTTTTAACAGGGTTGGAAAGAGTGGAGGCAGGAGAAGCACAGAAAAGGTGGCATCAGAGCCTCCTGCTTTTTCCAAGCAGAAGAAGCTAAGTGCACAGAATTGGCAACAGAGTAGGTATGTGCAGGGATGCTTGGTGGTCCCCGGAGAAGAGATGCACCAACCAGACTGGAGGCAGGGGCAATGGCCACCTGCTGTTTCTAAAAGTACTGAGAGGAGGTAGTTACAAGGCTCTCTAGCCTCCTAATGGACTTGAGATTATTTCCTTCTGCGTGGGATGGGTCCCTGACCTTAGTGTCACGTTCTTTCTCACTGTCACTTTAAATGTACAACCAGAATCCTATTTTCTCTTGTTCTGGGGCACCAGTTGAATTCACCATAAGCCAGAGTTTCTAGTGTCATTTTTTTTTTTTTTTTTAACCAGCAGCCTCGTATGCACCTTAATAGCCACAGCTCCCCAGGCTATCTAGGTCTGTATGTGAGGTGGTTTCAAGCAATTAGGATGCACCTTGCCATCTATCTAAAATTCGGCTGCTCTCCACGGTGGCCCAAGTCTTTCTGCTTCAGAGACTTTCCCTTCTACACACTGGTCTCTCCCCTCTCTCAACTTTCTTACTGCCTATTGCCCGCACCACTAGTTTTTCAGCAGGCATTGATTAAATGATGGTTTATATCATTCTCTCATTTCTTCATGCACATAAATGATTTCTGTCCACCCCTGGAGGCCAGGGGCTATGTTTCTTCCATCTGTCACTCTGCACTTAAAGCACCTGGGACAACGCCACCCCCACACAGTGCAGCTGGCACCTGTGGCAACACTGCTCACTGTGGAGGCTGCCATCTCCCTGAGGCTCACAGCCCACAGTCAGGGCCAAAGCTCTGCATTCAGATTTTTTAATTTTGGGTAGAAACATATCAGTATAATAGAACACTTTGCTGGCCAACGAAAGCTTCATACCATAAAAAGAGGGACAGCAATATAATCTGTTGAATGGAAAAGTATATTCCCTTAAGTTACGTTTTTTTCCCCAATTCCGTCACAAGAATTGGGCCAACAGAAGCCAAAACCAACACTCATGTGGTCTCACTCCTAGCACTCACTTTTTGCTCTCTGATACTATTTTCCACTTAAAATAAAACCAAGACTCCTTAGAGAGCTGATTCCATTTCTCTAGGGGACAGAGAAAGGTGGGAATTAGCTTGGAAAATCTTATTATTATCAGACAAGGATGACTGCTAAAAGGACAAAGAAGCAAGTTGTAACAATTTATGAATCAACAATAATAAATGGTGATATAGTAAACTGGAATGATTGTGAAAGGCTATGAGTTCTTTATGATATTCAGAAGATTAAGCTGGTGCTGCTGCTGCTGCTAAGTCGCTTCAGTCGTGTCCGACCCTGTGCAACCCCATAGACAGCAAGGTGCCCCAAACTCTATTTGTAATTTTTTTAATGCAATAGAAGTAATAATAGAATAAAATATAATTTATATTTATTTTTGTTGATTTTAATAAGTATAGGAGAGTTTTGTTGCTGTTATTGTCATTTAGTCACTAAGTCGTGTCTGACTCTTTTGCAACCCCATGGACTATAGCCTGACAGGCTCCTCTGTCCATGGGATTTCCCCAGCAAGAATACTGCAGTGGGTTGCCATTACCTTCTCCAGGGGATCTTCCCAACCCAGGGACTGAATCCACATCTCCTGCGTTGGCAGGCAGTTTCTTTACCACTGAGCCACTAGGGAAGACCATGGGAGGGTTTACCTACAGGTATTTTTGTTCCATTGATTGCACACTGATATGCCCTTGTCTTTCCATGTCTAAATACACATGGAAATGATAAATGTCTTTCTATGTCTAATACAAAGAAATGATAAATAAGTCAATTTGTTCTGGGAAAATAGGAACTGACTTAGGAACGAAAAGGACTGGGTAGCCCCGGTTGTCACACATAATAACCAGTTAAAAATTGGGTTCAACAGAACATTCTTAGGTGATGAGTCTGTTAAATGTCTTTAGAGGGGTTACAATGTGCAGACTTATTCCCCCAATCCCCAGACATGTAGCCTCTAAACGCAGATAGTAAGTCTACAGAGACTTCAAGGCATAAGTGTCTCCTTGCCCACAGCCAGAACTTCCAGCTCTGCTGCTGGGTAGGTGAAGGGCCTTCCCACTCCCTTGTAACTGGTCGTTGGCTGAAAGGGCAGATTCTAAAACCTGTCACTCCATTCCACCCTTGGCCGAACTTATAAAAGCTCTTCCCTTGCTAATACTGGAACCCTCTTTGTATCCAGTAAGGGTGCAGCAAGGGTGCAGCAACCAGGGTGATAGAGAGACAAAATTTATATATTTAAGGAGGAAAGATCCATGAAGCAAGAGCAGAGAATATGCACCTCAAAGTGGGGAAAACACACATCCCGATCTTCAGGGTTAGGGAAAACATTAGAACGTTTGAAAGCATGAGAGACACGTACACTACAGAGTGACAAATTATTTACTGACTGGGTAGTAAATCAATCAACTATTTTCTGGGTCTCACCAATCCCCTCAGCCAGCACAGGAAGAAGAGAAATTTGCTTCTAACTCCAGCACTGCCGTCCGGCCTAGAGCTGCTCCTAAGAGGTGTACTTGAGAGAACAAGGGAAAGCAGAGGCCAAGCCCGGAAGGCACTGGCTGCTACCTTGTTAGGGAAATGAACATGAAGGAAGTCTTGTTTGAGTTTCAGAAGCAGGAGAACAGGCCTCTGACCTGCTTCTGATCTGCCTGGACACAGACCAGATTCTGTGCATGCCTGTAAGCATAGCAGGTCAGGTGGCACTTTAAAAAGAAAGGAAGGGAGTGGGTCTTGGAAGTCTTAGGCCCCTGGAGGTCTGGCCAACCCCGCCTTCCCACCCTGGGGGTCTAAGGAAATCCTATGACTCACAAGGTGAAACAAACAGCATTATAAAAAGTAAAATCAGAGCTGCATTTTTGCATGTAAACTAATGATAATATCAGTATGCAGCCTAGGATTAGAACCAGGAGCCCCCAAACTGCAATTTGAAGTCTCACCCATGGGGTGTATGCACCGCCCAGAACGTTTTCCCAACTGGGACTCCCGATTGCTGTTAACAAGGGACTTTTCCAGCGCTGTTTTAAGTCTGGATGTTGGTCAACCCAGTTTAGCGATGTATGTGCTGTAGCTCTTTTCTATTGTTTCTGTTTCTCTTCTTTTAATGACTACATTTTGAAATTAAGCCAAATAATCCTCTATTAAATATTGAAATTGTTTAATTTGTGTGATGAGTGATTTCTTTTGTTAATGAATCTTTCAAACCTAAAACATAAGTAAAATTTTTGGCAAAACACACCTCCTTGTTTCAAGTGTTCATCTCTTTTTTAAAAAATCAAGTTCCCCACACTGAGAGGCCTTCCTTCCCCTTCAGGCTACATCCTTACAGAAAACAGCTCTCTGGAGATTCTGTGGGCCAACCCTGGGCCTATCTCCCTCAAGCTCCATCCATCACACTGCCCAGCAGTTCTCTATATGAGAGGCCTGGTACCCAAAGCGGTTTTCCAAGACTGCCATGACAGCTGACCACTGGCTGGGTTTGCCCAATGGGAGGTGCCAATCTGAGTTTGGAGGGTGGCCATTGGCATGGGTGAAGCCAAGGGCTCTATCATCCACCATCTTTGCTTCGCTAGGCTCTGCCAGAAACTGCCTCTGCTCTGAGGCTCCAGCTCCCACTAGACAGGCCCACACAGTCCCACACTCTGCAACATGGCCTGGCCCTGCCTCAGGCATCACCACTTCCTCTCTAGCCTACAGTAGTACCACTACAGGGACTGTGGCTAATGGTCCAGCCTCCTGGGTTTGCCCGTCCATCGCTATACCTCCATTTCCCTGCATGACATGCCCAGCCCTTAAATACTAATGAGATTTCCTAGTTAGACCCCTACAGGCAGACACGGAAAGGCAGGTCAGTTAGTGACAAGGCAGAAATTTGTAAGAAAGACTCCTTTGGGAATTTCCCATCTTTCCTGCTATCTCAAAGAATGGAGTCTGTATTTATGTTGCCATACTTGGAGCTCTGCATAGCTGCAAACCGCTGGGTTGTGTGGAGGAGGGAAGCGATAGAATGTTTTCTGCCATTGCTGTGGTCAGCAGAATTGTGGTTAAGAAAAATAAGAGCACATAATCTTCAAGATAAATGTTTAAGTTTATATAGTAGCATGGATAGCCTGCTATCATATGGTAGGTGAGGAAGATATATATACAAATATATATATATTCACAGATACATATACACTTTTATATGCATAAAATATCTCAGGAAGCATAAAAAAATGGCAGCAATCATCTCTTGGAAGTTGGTAGCAGGGGGACTGGAACTTTTCTCTGCACATTGTTTTCTACCTTTTGTATTTTGTGTCTATTCAAAAATAAAAATAAAATAAATGAGCATATCTGCAAACTCTTACTCCAGAGAAGAATAAGTGAGTGGCTCTGCCATCCACAACCACTGAGCAGCCAGGGCTACCTGCGCTAACATGTGGTGGGTAGGATGGGCCAGGTGCTCTGGACTCTTCAAGGACCACAAATCACAAGCCATTCTGTGGGTGCTACACTCATCAGGTGCCATAGTTGTGTGCATTCACACTGACCAGATACCTAATACCCCAGTGATGTGACTGATTAGACCAGCAGCCATTTCAGTGGGCATTCATACATTCACAAATTCCTTCAGCTGCCTTCCACGGTCAGCCCTGAGTAGCATGCCAGGAGCTGGCAATGGAGCTTGCTAGAGGGACAAGGGGGGAACCTGACACTTCACGACACATTTCCACATCTCTATAGGCTATAAAGAGATGGCACTGACACAGAGGGAAAGCTTAAGCGGTACTAGGCAACACAATCAACTCACTGAGCGTGTGATGACTGGAGAGATACAGGAGCACACTTAATTGTCCAGTGCCACCGACTCAATGGACATGGGTTTGGGTAGACTGCGGGAGTTGGTGATGGACAGGGAGGCCTGGCGTGCTGCGATTCATGGGGTCGCAAAGAGTCGGACACGACTGAGCGACTGAACTGAACTGAACTGTGACCTACAGGCTGATCTAAATATTTTTAAAGGATTGTTATAATTTCAGTAGCAGTAGGGTAGCTTGTACTGGAAGACATTGTCTCTGCTGGGAGGTGGAACCAGTGAATTTCTGTCACTTGGGCTCTGAACTCAGTCTACAGTGTAAGGAAAGGCACTTTTTAGGGCAGCTACAACTATTTCTTTTTTTTTGCAAACCACGATTTCCTGTTTTGTTCTCTATTTATACTTTACATTTAGTTTTAAGAAAGCACTAGTGGTTTGGTGTTTTGGTTGTTTCTAGTTCAATCTTTATCAACAAAGCAAACTTTCTTTTCAAGACTATGTTTTGTAATATAAGTGAACTGTAGGCCTAGATTCCTTCAAAATACTTTGCTCAGAAAGATTATTAAAGCTTTAATAATAAGCCAAATCACAACTCTCTAAATCAATGTCTCATGAAGGGTGAATCCACTCAGCAGTCTTGAGGGTTGTGAATTCCTCAAGGAATTCACACAGGGCTGTTTTAGACAGCATCCTTTCAACACAAATGTTTTCACAAAAATTTTCAGGCACACAGTTGTTCAGGTTGAAGTACAGAAATGTGTAACTATGATATCTGCATTATGACACTCTTCGCAAAACACTAAAGTATCCAAGACACTTTGCTAGTTGTCTCAAGACTCAGCAATTCAATGTTTGCCCTTGAAGAACTCGTTGTCTAAGAAAGATACACACCTTGGCTCCACATAGGCATGATACAGCACTCAACAGAATACAAATATGAAAACAACTCAGGAACCAAAGCCCTCGCCTCTTTGCAAGTCAAGGAAAGATGTACTTTAGAGATGAATGGCAACAGCACTTAAAACTGATTTTGGTCCTCTGTGTTCGCTGGCAGAAAGCTTTGCTTTCCCAGTATACAAGGACTGTGTGTGTTTCTTTGATTGCGGAGCTTGTAGGAGGAGCCAGCGGCCAGCAAGCAAGGACCAGGTCTACACACACACCACCTTCCAGGGGGCCCCTCTGGCATGTTGTGATGTGCAGAGCACAGCCAAATTCTCATTCTCAGTCTTCCAGGATGGCTCAGAGCCTGATGACACTCGCAGGTCACTGGAGAAGGAGAAGTGGTCATAGCCCACACTTGGGGTTCCGATAAGGAGCGGTGGCTGGTCACCACAAACACAAAGCCTCTGCAGAACAGGCCTGCCAGCCCATGGTACAGCAGCCAAGTTTATGTTCAAGTTTTCCCTGAGCAACTCCCGCTTCCCTTGGGACATGCTACCCATGGAACATGGGATCCCAGGTCCCACCAGTCCCTGTCGGCTGCTTCCCTCACATCTGCGCCTGCGATGCTGCAGGCGCTGGCCCTGGTAGACACGGTAACACATAGGACCAACAAGGTAACAAACAGAGGATGAATCAGTAAATGGATGAAAGAAGCATCTGAATGTGCACACATTATTTTGTTAAATTCTCACTCTGAGCCTTTAAGGCAAGTATTATTATGTACCCCCATTACACAGTCTGTCAAATCTACACAGATGACGGCTCACAGAGGCTCTGTGTCTTGTGCCAGACACAGCCTCTCCCAACCAGCACATGGTTAACAAGATGTTAGCCACTGAGACCCAAGGGGGTGTCACCTCTCAGGGCTTTTTGCTTCTGGCTGCAGATGGAGTGGGAGATGTTGCATTTTTAAATGTCTGTCCAAAAAGTCTGGAAGCCTCGTATACAATCTGAGAGAAATCAAGGATGTTATTACTGTTGCACCTGGGCTGGGTAAAGTTAGTGTGACCTCCTGGGGCCCTGTAGGCACTGAATCCTCAGCAAATATGATTTGATTGACTCATAAAAAGAAAGGGAGGGAGAAGAGCACACAATGACACAATTGTGGCCTTCTACTGCTGGGTTGTGAAAGAAAAGGTCACAAAAAGGAAAAAAATAATGACTTTCATCCTGGCCCCTCTCCAGCGGGTTAGCAGTCAGCAAACAGGGGCCTCCCGGATAATTTTCCAGATCTTCTCCCCTTCTCAGAGGTCTCCTGAGGCTGTGCAACAGCAGTTAAATCAATTCTTAATTAGCTTTCAGCATTTATCTTTTGAAAATCCAGACCTATATGAATATTTATTGGACACTTATGACTTACTAGGTGCAGAGCATGTGTGCTAGGTCCTGGAGATACAAAGGAGGATCGAGACAAGCCTACAAATGGAAAAGTATCGGCAGTGGCAGGTGCACCTGTCTGGGACAAACCTTGCATACTTGCTGCGGGAAGCAGGCAGACAAGTCTCAGTAGGAGTCAAAACACAGAAGGAGCTGAGGAGTGACAAAAAGTGCTGAAGAGTACAGGGGGGTGCCACTGGGCTACCTTTTATTTTTCAGAACAAGAAGAACAAGGATGGGATTAGCCTACTGCTTAAAGTAGACTGGAGAGGTCACAAGTGACAGTGAACTGCCACAACAGCTCAGGGACTATCTGCTTCTGTTTAGGACGGGAAGGGGAAGGATTTCAAACTGGAGATGGCAGAACACAGAGTAAGAGAGAGGATGGCTGCCTGGGGCCAGGAGAGAAGAACTGAAAACTGTTCATCACTTTCATGAGCTCAATCTCTCCAGGCTCAGACAAACCCTTCCTCTGGGGCAGTAAGAATTTACACATAGGGTCTCAGAGCTACTGTTAGAAATCTCTGAGGACTCATGGAAAGAGAAGTACTAGAAGAGAAAAGGGGCATATTTTATCCCAATTTTCAAAACTGTTTGAATTCTGGGTGTGAATAATCCATTACAGAATTGATTATTAAACAAATTGATAAGCTCTTATAAAAGAATGAGGTCATCGCTAACATTGGAACATTGGTTTGCTAAGGGCAAATTCCCTTAAAGTTTTAATATTAACCTAACTAGATTTATTGGTGGGGTGAGGGGGTGAGACGGGGAAGTAGAGATTAGGTGGAAATCAGGAATGCTATAACCATGGGCTGTCTTGATAATCGCAAAGTATTTGACAAAATTTCCCAAGATTATTTCATGGATCAAAATAGTAAATGTGAGCAGAGGATAATACTTTTGGGTAGAATTGTAACTAACCAGGTTCCAACTTGCATAATTAATGAAAACACCAATCTGCCAGTTACCTCCATTGGCATGCTACATGTCTCTAGTTTTATTAATAGTTATTAATACATTCTCCCTGATGACATGGATGAAGATCCGGACAGCAGGCCTATCAAATAAAAGCAGATGACACAAGTCTGGGAGGGACAGCTAATGCTACACATTACAGAATTAAGACTCAAAATTTTTCTAGCCAGGTAGACCAAATCAATGAAATAGAAACTTTAAAAGAAACTTTAAAAGAAACTTTAAAAGATGAAATATTTAAAATCTTCATTCACAGATGTAAAGGAGAGATTTGATAGGAAAGGTTTCCTATGTGGAAAAGATCTAGGAATTTTCGTTAATGACAATAATATCACATTCTGAAGTTCTACATTGACATGAACTTTGGGGGAACACTATCCAGACCAGTACAAGTACTATATATTGATCTTTGATTTGGGGAAAATACTGTCTTTTGGGCTTCCCTGATGGTTCAGTGGGTAAAGAATCTGCCTGCAATGCAGGAGACACAGGAGACTTGGATTCAATTCCTGGGGTGGGAAGATCCCCTGGAGAAGAAAATGGTACCCACGCCAGTATTCTTGCCTTAAAAAATCTCATGGACAGAGGAGCCCGGCAAGCTACAGTCCAAAGGGTCACAGAGTCGGACATGACTAAACAACTAAGCACAAGCACTGTCTTTATCTTACCATCTGTGGTGGCATGTTAACTAGAATATGAATTTCTATAGAAGTCTTTTGCGCTAATTTAAGGCATTTTTATTCCTATATCGCCTGGGAAGAAGAAAACCTGATAGCCCTTTTTGTAACTTAATCATAATTTATTTACATTCAAGCTAACTTGTGCAAGTAAAGTTTTCCATTTTAAATTTAAATTTCCCAAGTACAAATATCTGTTTTAATTGAGATACAAATATATACAGTGAAAGGCACAGGTCTTAAAGGTACAGCTTAATGAGTTTTGCCAAATGTATATACCAATGTAATTCATATATCCCCAGCAAAATATAAAACATTTTCTTCACCTCAGAAAGTTCCTTTATGCCTCTTTTCAGTCAGTTGCACTCCTCCAAAGCCAACCATTGCTCTGATTTCTATCACCATAGATTAGTTTTGTCTGTTCTTGAGTTTCATATAAATGGAATTATACAATATGTATTATTTTGCATCTGGCTTCATTGGTTCATTAAGTATATTTTTGCATGTATCAGTAATTCATTTCTTTTTATTGCTGAATAGTATCCTGTTGTATGAAAATTCCACAGTCTGTTAATCCATTCACTTATTGATAGACATTTGGGTTATTTCTGTTTTTAAGCTATTTTGAACAACTTTGATGGAAAGATTCATGTACAAGTCTTTTGCGGGCATATGTTTTCATTATCTAAGGTAAATACCTAGGAGTGGAATATCTGGTTCATGGGACAGGCTTATGTTGAGCTTTGTAAGGAACTGCCAAACAATTTTCCAGTGGTTGCGCCCTCTTCACTCCAGCAGCAGTGTGAGTATCCATATCCTCAGTGTCAGTGCTGACAGTCTTTCATTTCAGTCATTTTAGTGGTTGGAATTTAATCTTCATCTCTTAGATGAGTAGAGATGTTGAACACCTTTTTTATGTGTATACTGGCTGTTCACACATCTTCTGTTTAAAGTACATGTTCAAGTCTTTTGCCTGAATTTTATTGAGTTATTTGCCTTTTTTATTATTGAGCTGTATTAGTTCTTTATATATTTTAGATACAAGTCCTTTGTCAAATACCTGTACTACAAAACTTCTCTCAGTCTTGCCTATTTACTCTCTAACTAGTGTTTTTTAATGAGCAGAAATTTTGGTTGTCTTTTTTTTTTTCACTGAAGTCCAATATAGCAACCTCTAGTGGATTAGTGAGTTTTGTGCCCTCTCCAAGGGATGTTTTCTCACCCCAAGATCATGAAGTTATTCTTCTGTTTTCTTCTAATTTAGAAGCTTTGTGATTTTACTTATTACAGTTTAGGCCTATCTGTTCAGTTCAGTTGCTCAGTTGTGTCCAACTCTGTGATCCCATGGACTGCAGCACACCAGGCTTCCCTGTCCATCACCAACTCCCAGAGCTTACTCAGACTCATGTCCATCAAGTCGCTGATGACATCCAACCATCTCATCCTCTGTCATCCTCTTCTCCTCCTTGCCTTCAATCTCTCCCAGCATCAGGGTCTTTTCCAGTGAGTCACTTCTTCACATCAGGTGGCCAAAGTATTGGAGTTTCAGCTTCAACATCAGTGCTTCCAATGAATATTCAGGATTGATTTCCTTTAGGATGGACTGGTTGGATCTCCTTGCAGTCCAAGGCACTCTCAAGAGTCTTCTCCAACACCACAATTCAAAAGCATCAATTCTTTGGTGCTCAGCTTTCTTTATAGTCCAACTCTCACATCCATACATGACCACTGGAAAAGCCATAGCTTTGACTAGATGGACCTTGGTTGGCAAAGTAATGTCTCTGATTTTTAATACACTGTCTAGATTGGTCATAGCTTTTAGGTCTATGATCCATCAAATTAACAGTTGCGTTTGGTGTGAGATAAGATTCAGAATTCATTCTTCCCCCGTATAGATATTCAGTTATCCCCAAAACAATTAGTTCAAAAGGTTTTCTCTCTCCGTTGAATTGCTTTGGTGCCTTTGTCAAAAGTCAATTTACCATACAAATTTGAGTCTATTTCTGGACTATGTATCCTATATTATTGACAGAATTGTTTATCCTGGTGCCAATGCCAAATTCTTTTGGTTACTATGACTTTATAGTAAATTTTAAAATCAGGTAATGTGAGTGCTCCAACTTCATTTTCGTTTTTCAAGTTTATTTCATAATTTACATTTGAGTTTCCACATAAGTACAAAAAAATCTGCTATTTTTTTTGTTGTTGTTGTTCTGTGCTGCATGGCTTGCATGTTCTCAGTTCCCTAAACAGCATTTGAATCCAGGCCACAACAGTGAAAGCCTGGAATCCTAACCATTAGGCCACGAGGAAATTTCTGCTGGCATTTTGATTGGGGTTGCATTAAATCTATATATCAATTTTGGAAAAATTGAAATTTTACCAATATGGAGTCTTATAACATATACACAGAGTATATCTCTCCATTTATTTATGATTTCTTTGGTTTTTCTTGGAAATGTTTTTGTAGTTTTTTGGTGTAGATATTTGGTCATTTAGAAGTAGCTTACTTGTAGTAGAACATACAGTCAGTGTACAAAAGTCAATTGTATTTCTACATAAAAGCAATAATTGGAAAATGAATCATTCCAGTAGCATCAAACACCAAAATATACATAAAGATATCATCCACATGTTTTATTAAATGTATCATTAAATATGTTTTGGTTTTTGATGCTATTGGAATGGTTCTTTCTCCAATTGTTACTTTTGTATGGAAGTACAATTGACTTTTGCACACTGACTCTGTATTCTACTAGTAAACTACTTCTAATGACCAGATATAGTAAGGTTTTTTGTACATTCCTTTAGATTTTCTTTATATACAATGCTGTCTGTGAATTTTAAATTATATTTCTTTCTAATTTTTTTAAAATTTTGTGTTCTTGCCTTGTTATAACAGCTGGCACCTCCAGGATAACACTGCACATAAACAGTGAAAGAGGACAGACTGGTTTGTTCCTGATTGTAGGGGAGAAGTTTTTCAGTAGTTTATCCTTAAGTATAGTGTTATTTCATTTTCCATCAGTTCAAAACATTTTACAACTTCATTTATAATCTCATATTTAACATAATGTTGATTTGATAGCATATTTTTTATTTTCACATATTTAGGATTTTCCTAATGTTTCCATTATTGACTTCCAAAACATTCTGAATGACTTCAATCCTTTGAAATTTGTTATTATTTTATGGACCAACTTTTGGTCTATTTTGGTGAATGTTCTATGTACATTTGAAAAGAAAGACTATTCTGCAGTTGTAGGGTATAGTGGTCTATAAATATTAATTAGGTTAATTTGGCTGATATGCTATTCAAATCCTCTATACTTTTATAAATTTTGTCTATACCTGTTGTTCTACCAAGTATACCTGAATGTGCAGTACTAAAATCTGCAACTCTAATTATGAATTTGTTAATTTGACCCTTTAGTTCTGACAGATCTTACAACATGTACTTTGAGGCTGTTGCTGAGGTACAGATACATTTAAGATTTTAATGTCTTCTTGATGATTTGACTGTTTTATCATCATGAGTATCCCTATTTCTGATAAAACTGATTGTTTTTAAGTCTACTTTGTCTGATATTAACATAGTCACTCCATCTTTCTTATGATTAATATTTGTGCAATTTATATTTTATTGATCTTTTACTTGTAACCTATCTTCAGTTTTATATTTAAAATGTGTCTCTGGGGGCCAGCTTGCTAGGTTTGTTTTTATTATCCAGTCTGACAAAATTACTGCCTATATGTATGAGGTATTTGGTCCATTTGCATTTAATGTAATTATTGAAAGAGTTGACTTTGGGTCTACCATCCTGCTATTTGTTTACTACTAGTCCTTCATTTCTCTTTTCCTACTTTATTTTGTATTAATTTTCAAATTTTATTTTACCTTTGCCTTTCAATTTTGAGCTGTTTGCTTTCTTTCTTAATTGTGTTCAACTTCACTTTTCATTTGTTCTTCAATGGCTAATCTGTTGTTAAGTCCATCCAAGCATGTCTTGTATTTTATTTTTTTGTCTTGTATTTTATGTCTTATATTTTATTTTTGTATTTTATCTTGTATTTTATTTTACTTTTTAGCTCTAGAATTTCAATTTCCACTTATTTTTATTTATTTCAGTTTTCATTTCTTTCCTGAAATATCCATCTCTTTTCCTTACATTATTTAACATATTTATAACAGTTATATAATTATCAGTACTTATCTGATAACTCCAATACTGAGTTCATCCAAGAATATGTTCCTATTGTCTATATTTTTTATCAATAATGAGTGACATTTTATCTGCTTCTTTACATGTCTCTCTCCCTCTCTCTTTAAAGGTTATAATTCAGAGAATTGTGTATAGAAAAATAGTGGAGAATGGAACAAAATTTTTAGCCTGCTTTTGTTTATTTCTCAGGTTGCAAGCCCTTTCCTCTGCCAGGTAGCTGTTCAGGTTTACCTAGAATTGAGTTGAAATGCTGCTGGTGCAGCTTTATTTAGACTGAGTTTACCTTAAGTTATTTAGATTATCTGCCCAAGTCCTAACCAGTTTCCTTGAATTTTTGTTTATCTTTGAATTGAACTCTTGTACAGCCCCTAGAACTTAAACACCAGGAGAATATTTGCAACTATGTGGTTTCTCTCTGCCTACAAGCCACTCTTCCACTGGTGCTGTCCCAAAAAATTTAGAAACTGGGAGATAATGATATTGGGGTTTTTGCAGGTTTTATGAATATATTTTTGTGCCACTTATTAATTTATTGCTTCCCAGCAACAAATGTGTCTTTCTTTGCTCTATTCCATGATACCAGAGCTGGATTCTACAAACTGTATTTCGCCTTTGCCAGTTGGCTTGATGCTAGCCCCTGTCAACAGACGGTATTGGAAAGACATTGCAAATCTGGACGAGAAAGACTTTTTCTTCTTCCAGTGTTTTATTTTTCTACATGGTGGCAAGTGGGTCAGTATGCAGGGGCCCTGGCAGTGTTCCTAGCACGAAAGATGGTTCTTAGGTTCAGAAGCAGGCTCTCTCCAACACATGTCAACACACTGTCTCCACAGGCAGAGGTCTGAATCCTAACCTTACAGGGGCCTCTTCATCTGAGTTTTTAAGTTTCTTCATTAATCACTTATCCTTCAGCTTTAGGGATAGTTACTGTTCTCTGCAGTTACTACTTTAGAGTTCTTCTTTACCTCTCTCAGTAATTAACCATCTTTTACTTAGCAATTCTTTATATTAAATCTTTCCTACTAAAGTTGCTGGTGTAGTTTATACCTTGGACTGATCCCAGGGGTCTTTAGTGCTTCCTACTAGCACACATAAAGAAAGCTTTCTATAAAGAAAGCTGAGTGCCAAATAATTGATGCTTTTGAACTGTGGTGTTAGAGAAGACTCTTGAGAGTCCCTTGGACTGCAAGGAGATCCAACCAGTCCATCCTAAAGGAGATCAGTCCTGGGTGTTCATTGGTAGGACTGATGTTGAAGCTGAAACTCCAATACTTTGGCTACCTGATGGGAAGAGCTGACTCTTTTGAAAAGACCCTGATGCTGGGAAAGATTGAGGGTAGGAGGAGAAGGGGACGACAGAGGGTGAGATGACTGGATGGCATCATTGACTCGATGGACATGGGTTTGGGTGGACTCCGGGAGTTGGTGATGGACAGGGAGGCCTGGTGTGCTGCGGTTCATGGGGTCGCAAAGAGTCGGACACGACTGAGCGACTGAAATGAACTGAAATGAACTGAACCAGCACACACTGTTATGTAAAGTTCAAAAACTGTTTTTTTCTTATAAACTCCCCGTCTTTTACAGGCCTACTCCATTATAGACCCAAACTTTCTCTGGTCCCCACACAGTGCTATCTATGCACACACTATTCTCAATTCCTGATATCCCTTCCCCTACCTCCCTTCCTGGCCTGGTGCACTCAAAGTCATCCTTCCAGATGGCTCAAAGGCATCTCCTTGAGGAAACTCTCTACTTCTACATCTACCTATACCTGCCCACCCCTTAGGTATGGAAGCTAGAGTTCTCTGCTATACCTAGGAAGGGCTCATTTCTCTCTGGAATATAGTTCATCATGGTGTTTTTGCATCCTTCAACTTTTTGCTAGTCTCATTGAAAAATTTGCATGTTATTAGGTTTTTCTTGTTGCTTCCCATGACCAAAAATATTTCATCCTGTTTTACATCCTCACTGGAAGTAGAAGCCAATAGGTATTTTTGCACATGCAAAGACAGTTTCCAGAAGTATATGCTAATACAATGCCAAGTGTGGAATGGGTTTGAGCACATAAATGGGTAAAGAGAGACATCTTTTACTTTCTACTATGATCTTTGTTAATTCATTCATTTATTCAGCAACTATTTATTGAGCACCTACTATACGCCTATTGTATGAGCACCTACTTCTGAGCCCTAAGAATATAGTATGAATAACAACAAAAGGTCACTGCTGTCATGGAATTTATATTCTAGTGGGAAGTGACAGGCAATAAACAAACAAACAAATATGTGATAAGCTAGGTAATGATAAATGCTATAAGAATAAGTTAGGTTAAAGGGGATAAAGTCTGATGGCAATTAGGGTGCTATTTTATATTGATGGCCTGGGAAAGCCTCTCATCAAGGCATATTTGAGCAGAGACCTCGAACTTGGAGAGTGAGCCCTGAGGATATGTGAATGAAGAATGCATCAAGCAGAGAAAACAGCAAGAAGCCCACAGTGATTATGTACTTGGTGTACTAGGGCAGTGAGAAGGCCAGGGTACTTGGTGTAGAGTGTCTGAGGGGAGGGGTGGGTGAAGAAGTGAAAGAGAGAATAAGGGGCCAGAGAGTGTAGTCCCCTGTAGGTCATTTATGAGTGTTGGTTCTTCCTCTGAAATGCAGAATCACCAGACATTTCCGAGCCAGAGAAGTAATGTGACTCTCTCTGGCTGCTGTGTGGAGAACACAGCTATGTGAATTCCGTACCAATTTACTCATTTTCATTTTAAACATGAACATGTGTGTGTACAACTTGTATAACTAAAAAAAAAATTTTTTTTAATAAATAAATAACCCTCAACAGCCTGCTACAAAGTTAAGCCCTGGCAGAGTGCCCACCATTGCCTGAGGCCAGGCCCCTTGGGAAGGCAAAGTGGGGTCCAGGGCTCTGCTTCTCAAGTTTCATTTCAGCCTTACAGATGTAGGAAAACCAGAGGGGTGTACAAAATGAGACAGAACCAGATTGAAACTGCAATATGTTGGTGCAGCATCCAAGGACCTAATATTGGAATCCAAACACAATATTTTATACCTATGTATATGTGTATACACACGCAGACACATAAAACCTTTTAATTTTAAAAGTTGGCCAGCCCTCCATATTTCCCCTGCTAGCAGAGGATATTAACCAGCTGTCCCACTTTTTCTCGCCCCTTAAAATTAGGAAACAGTGTGACAAAACTGAGGTTCTTGAGGCAACCCAGAGCTGAGCTGGACACACAGCCCTTGCCTGGGAGGAGGCCCTGCTCTCATCCTAGCCTGAGGCGTGAGACCAGCACCAGTCATCTGAGCAGGTTTGGGTGAGGGTGGAGGTCAAGTTCATCTCTCCCTCTCATCTCGTTTACGAATTCCTCCTATGTTTGGCAGAGGAGCCAGTCCCCATACATGCTGCCCTCATATGCCATGGGTCTACACATGGTCTACAGAAACCTGCTCCATTGCTAGATATGACTGATTGCAAATTCTTCTTGATCTTGGGCTGAACCTTGCCCTCCAGAAACTTCTCTCCCCTGGCCCAGCTCAATCTCTGGATTTACATGGGGAAGTCCACTTTCCCCTCCATATGGAAGCTAATTCTTTGTTTCTAGAGGAAAATCATGGTGAGACTCACACCTTTAGCCTGTCTTTCTCACCTTGTCTCTCTCCATTCCAGACCCAAGGAATGTTCCCCCTGATCTACAGACAGACTGTCTTGTACACACTGTTTCACCTGTGTAATCCCTTCCCACCTCCCTTCTCTGCCCTGGCACACTGAAAGTCATCCTTCCAGAAGCTTCCTAGGTCATTTTCATGTCAAGTCTCCCTACCTCTTCAGCAATGAGGACCACCCTCTTCTTACACTTCCATGGTACTTTGTAGGAACTCCTCCTACAGCAGACCTCTCAGTGCTTGGTGATGATGTGTGTGTGTGATTTGCCTGGCTTGCTTCCCTGCACCTCCAAACAGACTGAGAGCTTCTCTCAGGCAAGCGCCAACTTTTCATCCCCAGGCCTTTCACAGGGATGAACATATAGCTGATGCTAAATAAGTATATATTGAGTAGATTTATTATTTAATGAAATCAACCTGGGCACCTATGTATTTTCACATGACCTGAATCCTATATTGCTTTCTTCCAAATCTTAACAAAGATGGGGGGAAAAGATTAATAAAAGAAAATCATCTAGGCATATTTTCCCAAGTCAGAAGACTGTATTAGGTATTGTTGAGAACAGTAAACATCCCCCTCTCCCCTAACCCCCCAAGGACGGAGGCCCCTGCCCTTCCTTAAGCAGCTAGTGGAGGAGAAAGAGATCTATTGAGTGGCACTTGACACATACCAAGTGCTGACTCAGTGCCTTTTATTGATCTCCTTGCTGAATTCTCATAAATCCCTTCATGAGGGAGGTCTTATTGTTCCCATTCTGTAGATGAGGTTCTTGGTGCTATGTAAGTTGCCCAAGCTCTGTAATATTACAAACGGTGATGTGGAAAGTGTGCTTGACTCTAAAGCCCTCCTTTTCTACAGCTCAATCTATCTTTAAGAGGGGAAAACATAAGGAAGAAACAGAAATTAACAAAGAGATGATGGGAAAGTTAAGGTAGCTGGAGACCAGTTGGATTGACAAGAAAAAGAATGGTGGCCGGAGGAGGTTCCTCCTCAACTCTCCTCCTTTAAATCCCTCTTTAAATAGAGGAGACCTAAGTGTGTTTCTAGACAAAGTGTAACAGGACAGAGGGGAAGGTAGAAGGTTCAAGAGAAAGAGCTGTATGGATAGCAGTCTTGGAGAAGATGTTTGGGTTGCAGTAGGGCACGAGTAAATGATTTGGAGGGATGTTACTTCCTCAGATTCCTCTGGAAGGAAGGGAGGCAGCTAGGGTCTGAGTGAGAGCTTTACACTGTCAACTTGGTTCATCCTCACAATCAACCTGTGCTGGAGATCCTGCCAGCTGTCCTTCGGGTGAGGAGACACTGGGTATGCATAAGGTGAGGAGTGAGGGTCAGTAGGCTGAAGGGAGGGAGGGAGGACTAGAGAGTTGAGGGGCGTGGAGAAGGCACTGTTGAGGGGCTGCAAACAAAATGGCCCACATCCTAAAACATCTGGCAATTTGGCCCTTTACAGAAAATACTTGCTGACCCCTCTGGTATATCATCAGCTCCATGAAAGCTGGGACCATGACTTAAGTTTTTCTTGTATTCCAGAATAGTGCCTAAAATGTAGAGCTGCTATTAGATGTTAAAATGTGAATGGATGGGAAAACATCAGATACTATCTTTTTTAACAGCATGCTTTTTTTCCCTCATTGTGAGAACAATTGAGATTGTGGCCTTTAAAGCAACACATCATGCCATTAGCATACCCTCATTTTCTAAAAAGTGAGGGATGGCAGCCACTGCAGGAATATTTAATACAGCACCTTGAAACTCTGACATTGGACTGATTTTATGAGCCCTGATGTTTCTGTTAGATGAAAGCTGCCAAACTACACCTGAAAACCCCAATTACGCCCAGACCCAGCCAAAGCCATATTTTCAACTTCACTTTGTGTTCTCCTAAACTATAAAATTTCCAACTTAGCTAAGCGAAGAGTGACGTAAAGTTTCACATATATGGTGAGGGGTTTTATGGGCCCTCAGATCTAAGAGCACATGGTAGCTATAATATTAGAGACCTGATGAGAAGTCAGCCTGGTTCTAAAATATAATATTCCTAATTATAATAGGAACAATGGCATTGAAATGGACAAACGTTATCTCTGAGGAGAACCAGGATTGGCTGGGGATCAGAGAGCATGAGAGCCCAAGGATTCATGTGGAGAAAGCTACGGTTATGAGTTCTTGATCTATAGATTTCTGTCAGCTTCAGAAGAATATCTAAGAAGAAGTTCATTTTCTTTTCCTTCCTCATTGAATAAAATAAGATTTATCATAGGGCGAGGAGACACATAGGGAGTTCTAGGCCTACTACCTTTTCTACTTCTTCCAAGCAGCTATCAACTTAGAGGGTCCCCTATCAACTCAGAAGGACAAACAATCAAAAAGAAACTTTGTCCTCACAGACAATGAACAGGGGCTCAGTTAAAAACCCACGTGCTAAAAGACAGACTCACATTAGCTTCAACTTATTGCACACTCCCTGTGGCCAGGCAATATGCTAGTATTATATCCATCTTCCCTTGTTTGTTTCCAGAGCTACCTGTGATACAGGTGTTCATGTCTGCAGAGCATTGGGCCCATCAGAGGTCAACATAAGGAGCAGAACCACCCAGTTGTGCCCTGGATGGTGGTTACTAAGTCTCACTGCTAGTAGAGAAGTAGAAACCAACTGGTGTTGTTACTTACGTTTGTTAGTAACAGTTAATTAGTGAACTTGACAAAAAATTACTGAACCCCTCTTGACGGGTGAGACACACAGAATAAACTTACTCTGGCCATTCAGATAGACAAAGTCAGATCCACTAGCACCAGAAGTGGGTCTCCTGTGGACGACCTCCTTCAGGAAGCCTCCCTGCCTTCACCCAATTCTTGTACTTTCTCTTAGAGAGCCATTTAGGTCCGTACCTCAATCCCCTGCTCCCTTAGGTTGGAGGTTATCTATTTCGTGTATGTGACTGTGACTTGTCACTGAGGGAAATCTCTGAGGACAGCCTCTGCCTCGCACTTGAGGCTGTGATGCAAGACTGGTGTCTGAGCAACCCAGGATTTGAATCCCAGCCCTGCCACTGCCGAGGTGATTAGATCGCCTCTTTTCATCTCTCTGACTCATCCCTCTCCAAGGCCGAATCACTGACCTGAGGGCAGCTGCCATATCTTTCTCTTGGTTCCCTGGTTCTTTGCCCATGTGGTGCTGGTAGCTAGGCAGAGCTTTGACCTCCACCCTACAAGAATCCTCTAGCTTGTCTCTTGGCAAAGAACTGGTTTCCCCCACCTTAGGGCTCAGGTGCTCCTCTGCGATAAATCGCTGGCGGCCAGAGCACGTGCATAAGCAACAGGGGAGGGAGAGGGGGGAAATTTAAATGAGTCTTAGGGGATTGGAAAATTATTTGGTGAAATGTTCGTAAGATTTTTCTACTTAATACCCATAAATTTCAGGGGCCATGTGCGCTAACAGCTTTTGATTTACAACGTCTTTATTCTTGCATTGTATTTATGCCAAATTATGAAAAGGTAGCAAGAGTCAAAAGAACCTTTTAAAAATGCTTGGGGACCCATCATGGGGTCGAGCCATTTCTGTCAATCTTTGCCACCACTTGGTTAAAACGAGGGCTCTGGGTGCTGACAGCTGAGTAGCTAATTGGTGTTGGACACCAGCCCACCAGGAGTCCTTCACTTCATAGAAACTTTTTCCTCCCTTCCCCCAGCCCCCTGCCTTGGGTAAGACCTTTTAATGGCTGCTGAGGGCAAGGAGGAAAGCCTGCTTTGGGTAAACTTTGTGGGGCCAGGTCTCACTCAGCTGCAACAGCACAGAAATATTCCCAAGACCTCTAATTAAAACGCCTACAGTCAACCAGTATGCTCCTGTTTCATTGCCCAGGGGTTGCAAAGCTCCCTGCTAATGCCGAACACAAATTAACTAAATGCTGTGTCAGCCTTTCTTGTCCCATTACAATGTTATTGTCATATTTATTAGCACAATTCCCTGTTGGACACTGGCTGGAATATCTGAAAAGCGAGTTAAGCACTCTCCTTGGCTAGATGGGGAAAATGCTTGGCCGTTTCCCCACACACACATCAACTCTGTGATTTGTGTTCACAGCAACACCCCACCAAAGACAAGCCACCCTACCCTGCCAATGCTGTCTGCATTGGTTGGAGACAGTTCCCCACAAACTGTAATTGTCTTTCATTCACATGACGGTAAAACGACTAGGTTGTTGCCACTGATTTTACTTCAAAGAACAGTTCTATTATCTGCTTACTAAAACTGAACAATCTATATCGCTTCCTTGAATTAATTACAGTATCAGGGGAAAACAAACATCACGCATCACATTGCTCCAAATCATATCAGCCCAATCGCGTGATATTCAGAATTCAGTTTACTTTTGCACATCTCCCTCAATGACTCCCTCCTGCTTTGTCAGTCTGGCTGCATGCCTCCACACTCATCTGTGGGAGACATATTTAACCCAGAGTAATAGAGAAGTTGGATGAAAAAAAAAGAAAACAAAAACACCTCTTTGGGATGTTCGACCCTGCTACTGTCATAGACACTGCAGCAAGAGAGCGTCAGTCTCCTTGCAGCAAAGCCTGTTAACCGCATGCATCTGAACATCCATGTCAAATTCAGGCCACAATAATTGTCATTCATTTTCAACAGGCTAATCTCTCAAGAATAAGAAGGAACTGCTAGATTGAAGAGTTCAAGAAAACCTAGTTAAAGGGATGAAATGTAGATTAGTAGTTTTCACTCAAGTAGAATCTGTATCTTTAAGACTCCCCACACACAACTGGTGCACAAAGCATCTTAGGATGTCTCCCAGGACATTATCTTAGGATGTCTTGTGTCCTACTGAGAGGGGCAGTATGCACTGTGGAAAGTTCCATCTGTCTCTCAGACACTGAAGACAGGGTGAGGACAGTTACAGGCTCTGCTGATTCATAGCACCTTGTCTGAGTGAGGGCTGTCCAGAGTACCCCCAGTTGAAGGAACCCGCCTGCAGAAAAAGATGTGTCTTCTTCAATCCCACTGAGGTACCCACCTCTGATTTTCTCTTCTGCTATAAAACTAAGTCAAAGAGGTCAAAGAGACAAAAATGTTGTCCTAAGGACTTTTCATCCCACCTCCAAGGGCAGTGTGGACACAAATTCACAGAGAGAGGACAGAGGGTAAGAGAAATTGATGGTGTCACACAGCATCATCCAAACAAGCCCAGCCCAGAGGGGCATATGAAAATGTCCAACTCTTGTCATGGTCATGAGACATGGACTTATTATAGCGCCTATGATGTCACATTGTATACATCACATCTGAGCTCCTTGTCACCACTGAGCCAGACTTCACATTACATATTGAGACAGGATGTCCAGTGACCCTGACTTCCAGGGTAGACACTCTCTTACCAGAGGACCAAGCTGGCTGTGAATACAATTCTGTACAGGAGCTGGCAGGGGTGGCCCGAGGCACCCACAGAAAACAGGGCAGCCAGCTGGGGGGTGCAGGGAACGGCCACTCCCAGTAAGACAGCTGGAAGTCTGAAGGGTGGCTCAAATCTCCCCAGAAGAAGAGTCACCAACAAGGACATTCTCTGATCTAAAATCTCCTCTGAAAGCCAAAGAATAACTTCTCCAAGACACAATATGGGGAGGATTCAGAGGATCACAGCCTCTATAGGTGAACTAACCAGTATCACAAAGGATTTCAGCTCCAAACTCTCAAACCCTCAATAGGGATGGCCCAGGGCATTAGTCAACTTTAGATCCTTAGCTATAACTTTTGCAGTATGTGTCATGTCTGAACATCTCCTATGATGGTGAATTTTGTGTGTCAACTTGACTGGACTGTAGGACAACCAGATAATTTGGTCAAACGTTATTCTGAGTGTATCTGTGAGGATGCTTTTGGATAAGATTAACATTTGACTCTGTAGACTCAGTAAGCAGATTTGTTACCTCTAATGTGGATAATGAAGGCCTGAACACAACACAAAGGCTAAGTAAGAGGGAACTCTTCCTGCATGATGGCCTTTGAGCTGGGACATCAGGTTTTTTCCTGCCTTCAGACTTGAACTGAAACATCAGCTCCTCTTGGGTCTGAAGTCGGCCAGCTTTCAGACTGGAACTACTATCGGCTCTCTTGGGTCTATAGCGTGCTGACCAGAGATCATGGAACTTCTCAGCCTGCCTAATCATTTGAGCCAAGGTGGGAGTGGGAGGAAGGGGCAGGGAGCCATGCTGCATGGCTTGCAGAATCTTAGTTCCACAACTGGGCATTGAACCCAGGCCATAGCAGTGAAAGAGCCGAGTCCTAACCATTGGACCACCAGGGAATTTCCTGCCAATTCCTTATAGTAAATCTCTATCTCTAATCAGTCTATCTATCTATCCTCTTGATTCTGTTTCTCTGGAGAACCCTAATAATATACTTCCTGTATCATATTTACCTAATAACTACTAAATCTTTAAGCAGCCTATTTAAATAAATGAATTTTAAAATGCAACTCTGTCATATTGATGTTTAAATCAAACATTTTTATTAAAAATATAAACATATAAGCTAACTGTAAGATTAAACACACACATTAAAATCATAGCGCCCCTGAAAACACACACTTCTGATGGTAACCAAACTTCTCTCATTTCAATTCCTACCAAATGGAAATCAACTATATTTTACAGTGAATCTTACCCTTCTTTTTAAGTGGAAAATCCTTCTCTCTTAGGCGCCAAAAATAATACCCAACACACAGTACAACACACAGAGTGACATTACTATGTGCTTTAATGTGGCTACACTTAAAAACTACTCCAAACTACTTATGGCTTATTATGTAGGTCTCATCATTTTGTGGGTCAGGAATTTAGGAAAGGATCAACGAGCAGTCTGTCTCTGATCCTTGAGGCATCAGCTGGGGAGGGTGGGACAGGAAGATCCACTTCCAGGATGGCACCTTCACTTGCATGTCTAGTGGCTCCACGTAGCCTATCTCTCTCTCTCTCTCCCTTGGGTGTCTCATTCTCCAGGGCCTCCAGAGCCTCTCGTGGCCTGGCAGCTCTGTGGCAGTCACGCTTCTTGAGTGGTGTCTCAGCACCCCAAGTGTGAGCATTCCAAGAGTCCCAGAGGCTCTTTATCTCTGTCCTGGAAGTCACATCCTATGAGCCAAGCAAGTCACTTAGGACAGCCCAGAGTCAATGAGAGGGAATGAACTCCTACAGCTCCATGGGAGGAATGTCAAAGAATCTGTGCCATCTTTATTCCTTCACCCCATTCCTGTGTACGGAAGAAGGAGAAAGTACTCAGACATGAGGTTTCCACATCATGGATAAAAGTGTATCATGTATCCAGAACAAAGGCAGGAGCCAGGTCACACTGGAGCAAAGGCATCAGTTTGAAGTCAGGCACAGTCAGCTTTGAGACCATATATACCACTGACTGGGTGACCTTGAGCTTAAACTCACTGAATCTCAGGGGGTGTGGGGGTTGCATGGGGGAGTCTTGTCTCTAAAGTGGAATAATGGTATGTTCCAGGGCTATTGTGTGGATACCTAGTAAAAAAAAAAAAAAAAGACTTTAATCAGTAAGAATTAATGAGCTTAAGCAAACACAGGAAAACAGTGATGATTTTACAAAGGTATTTATAAAATACTGTATTTACCATAAAACCTACTCACACTGTGAAGGAAAATGAGACATAATAGAAAGAGCCTTCTCACTTAGCTTAAAAGCTGCAGTTTTTGGAGGAAATTCACCAGCAAGCATCTTCTTAGAATGCCAGTTACCCCGAAATTCCTACCATGATATCTGAGATGGCTCTGCTTAGTAATCATGTAGGGAGCTGGCAAAACAGCACCATCCTCTTTCTAAGCCGTAATTAATCAGGTGTTTGAGGAGGTAGGAGACAGTGAAATGCACGGCAACTTGGCAGGCTCTTATCCTCCAGGTGCTTGGTAGTGGTGATAACACCCCTTGTGGAGGGGCACTTTAGAAATGTGTGGGAGATGCTTTTACCTGGTCCACTGCTGGGGCAGGGTGAACATTACTGGAGGGTGGCGACCAGGGATGCTGAGTGCGCGGAGCTGTCCCACATAAGGTAGCACTGTCACACCAGACAGTCACATAAGGGAAGACCTCGTTTTTCTGAACTGAACTAACTTCATTTACATGTAAACATAATGCATTTCTATTTGGCTATGATATTTTCCAGGCATTCAATCAGTACATAAATCAAGGAAAGACTCTTCTCTGTTTTGTTCACAATTCCAAGAGTTGTTTACCACTTCGGAAAATCCTGTCACTGGCAGCAGCATGAGCTCGTGCTATCCGAGGGCCCAGTCCCACTCACTGTTCCAGCTGCACTGGAGATGGCAGATGTCATGCACCTGATCTCGTCACTGTGGCAATATCCAGAGCTGGGCACCTACGCTGGAAGTAGTCACAAGTCATGCTGCCTTCATTTCTCTTTGTAATACCTCACGGGTGACATCATGCTGATTTTTCTTAAATTATGAATGTGGGTGGGTTATATTATCTGGGAAATTTATTTCAGGATTGTAAGTGAAAGTCGCTCAGTCATATCTGACTCTATGCGACCCCATGGACTATACAGTCCATGGAATTCTCCAGGCCGGAATACTGGAGTGGGTAGCTTTTCCCTTCTCCAGGGGATCTTGCCAATCCAGGGATCGAACCCAGGTCTTCCGCATTGCAGGCAGATTCTTTACCAGCTGAGCCACAAGGGAAGCCCAGGATTGTAAACAGGGTGTTAAAAAGTATTTGTAATAAAAATGAGAGTTGAATTTGACAAGCCTGAGAGCCCATCGCTTTAAAAAAAAAAAAGTTTGCTCTGGATCAAAAATGGCTTTCCAAGTGGAAACACCAGGGAATCATTTCCTTTTTGGAACCTGATGGACCTAGGAGCAGCCCAGCCAGGCTGAGCAGGAGCAGCTGGCACTGAGGTACGAAAGAACTCTTTCTCTTCACCCTCACAGGTGAAGAGACAGGGACGCTTCATCAGCTTTTCAAAACTGAAGACAAGGCTCAGCAGACTTCACGGGGCCGTGTGACCCACGACAAGTTAAGCCTTGGTTTCCTTATCTGTGTAATGGAGGTAAAAACAGCCCCTCCCATACTGACTTACTATGTGGATTAAATCAAACAGATGAGATAAAGCATGTTTCGTGTTTTCCTCAACATCCCTGAGCATATGGTGCTCAAAAATGGAAACAGGCATTTATTACTGGGATAGGCTGGGACCTGGCACCCTTTGCTTCATGCTTGCACCTAGACAAATGTCTCCTAGAGCAACAAAAGACAAAGAAATTATATGGGACTAAAAATAGTTATGTGCATATGCAGTTGAGGCAAATTATGGACAACAGATACAGAAAAACCAAAAACCCAACTGCCACTTCTTGAAAGTGGGAAGCAAAAGAAAGCTCCTGGAAACAAAAGCAGGGTACTATGCATGGCCCCTGCACATAATGTCACCAAAGGGATGGGCAAACCCCACTCCACCCAACCCCTGGACACACCCCTTACAGCTCACCCCATATAAGCAACCAGCTCACCCCTCCTCAGGGAGTAAGCAAGGGAGCAAGGGAACCTGTTACTTGTCCTCGTTCCCTCCTGCTGCAGGAGGGGCCCCAGTAAAGCCTTGCCTGAATTTCTTTCCTGGCCTCTGATCAATTTCCATTGATTAAGGAGGCTAAGAACATTACCATTTGTACAGCACTTTACAGTTTATAATGCCCTTTTCCTTATACTGTGTCCTTTGAACTTTATGTACATTATCCCAAGTAACCTTCCCAACAACTTCTGAAATATTGGGGAGAGACTGAGGCTTGCCCTGGGAGGAAGACCTTCAAAACCCATTCAGTCAAAGAATCTGGCGATCACTTAGAGACCACTTCTCAGAGTATATGTTTTCAGTTTTAACTCTTCCCTTCAAATGTCAGATGTTTTTCACTCAAGATCATTATTTAGGCTATTATTTTAACCTTCCAGCTTCCACTGAGGGGTGAGCTGGCTAGAAAATGGTCCAAGACTTAACTGGATCCACGGTCTCAGTGTAAATTCTTCTTATCCTGTCCCAAATCTAGCAAGTTCACAAGCAGAATATATGAAATCTCAACCAAAGGACAGCCGGGCACTGCTTAACTTTGTCCAGGAAGCCACCTAAACCACCCTGTCCACTGTTGGAAATCTACAAAGACCAGCTAAGTCTTGGTCCCATGGAAATATTTTTTCTTTGGGCTTGAAAATGTCAAGTATAGTCATAAAAGCAGTGACCTAAGAGAAACAGATTTTTTTTTTAAATGACTGTGCTGTGCTTAGTCACTTGGTCATGTCTGACTCTTTGTGACCCCATGGGCTGTAGCCCGGCAGGCTCCTCTGTCCGTGGGGATTCTCCAGGCAAGAATACTGGAGTGGGTTGCCATGCCCTCCTCCAGGGGATCTTCCCAGCCCAGGGATCGAACTCAGGACTCCCGCATTGCAGGTGGATTCTTTACTGTCTGAGCCACCAGGGGAGCCCAAGAAGTGAAGTGGATAGCGTATCCCTTCTCCAGAGGAACTTCCCAACCCAGGAATTCAACTGGGGTAGGCAGTCTCTTTACCAGCTGAGCTACCCATGAAGCCCCTAATGACTGTACTTCCAATTTATCCTACACTACTCTGGTCTCAAGCCAACTAATAGGAACTCAATTTCTCCACACTTGATCCTAGCAGATTTGGGCTGCTTCCAGGGAAATGTGTGTGAAAGACAAACTTTTCTGAATGTACTTTTTCTTCACTCTGCTATCAGAGAATTTTAGGCACTTTATTCTTTACTGGGTTCATGCCAAATGACTCCATAACTAAAAGGAGGAGAACAGAAAGAAAGGACCAGTCCATTTATAGCATCGTGTACCTTTGGCCCCCACACGTCACCACACACATTGTACCCCAACTTCAGTTTCTAACTTCGATTCCTTGGAGAGAGTTTATATTCACTTGGTCTCATTAACACAAAACAGTTGTACAGCTTCTCACTGTGGGACCAATTAACTATTTCCACATTAGGCACCAACACAGTCTCACCTTACAGTCTGCTCTTATTATTTATGCTAAATACTTAGTATTAATTACATTACAAACACTCAATACAAGGGCTATATTTTCACACTGTAGGTGATGATTTCAGGCATTAGAGCCAGATGGATTTTTTTCCCACTGTTTCTATGCTTTATAATTATGTGCACCAAAATTTAAAGCTTTCTACAGCTTTCCACTTGAAGCACCTTTGCAAATGAGATTGTAAAGTGGTGAAATCAAATGTGCTTGAGTATCTTTTGGCATCTGTAAGGGGGAATGCTCAATAGAAGTGGGAATGCATAGATGGCTGTTGACCCCCAAATCTGACACCAAAGTCCCCCAGCACAGGCAACAATGGCAACAGCATGAATCACACCAGTGACCACAGGTTTCTCTGGACAGAAAAATGATAGAACTGCATTCCAACAGTGGAGTTCTTTCCTGATCAAGAAACCCAATGCCTCACTCAACATTTTATTCACTTTAGGATAAAGTGAATTTAGGAGTGATTCACTTTAGGATAAAGAGCATATCTTAAAAGCTAATGGTTTGATTAAACCTTGACATCACCTTAATTTCCCAACAGTGAGGGCACTAAATCCTAAAGGCTGTGAAGAAAAGAGGTCAGTCTCTTTTCTGGAAGGCCACAAAGAATGAGAATGATTCCTACTGGCTTGTAATAGTTTAGAAATGGTTAGACCCAAAGGAATTAAATAACACAACCTCCAACTACCAGCTCCAAAACAAAAAGCATGAATGCCCCAAAGTTGTTTTGTACCTTGTGTTTTCCTCAATTCTTCATTTTTTCTTTTACCAAAACTCTGTCAAAACAGGATTCAAATTCTGACGCCAGCCCCAGGACTGCTCAAAGGCTGCATTCAAGGCAGACCCCGACACATGGTCGCTGAGTGTTAACGTCAGTCCAGCAAGAGGGCTCAATGCCTGGCTCTGGACACCAGAGAAAAACACACTCCTTGGCGTTCCACCCTGGTTTTCTCATCAGAACAACCATGTCTCAGGATGACTTGTGGACAAATGTGAAAGGGAACATAGAAAATCTTTCCTTCCCAAAGAAAACGAATGGCCCATAAGCTCTGTGAGCTGACAGTCATGAACTACTGTCGGCTCTTACTGAATCCTTTCTGAACTGCACTAAGGGATATAGGAAGAGAGGGTAATGGTCAAGTCCTCGTTGGAAGAGAGATGAAACAGGCTCTCTCCCCTGGTTTTTACCTTGGTTCAGTGCTATTTTCCCTGGGATGGACTAGGACCCAACCCGTATAGTTCTTTGCTTTGCCCAGATCAGCACTTGCTCCCAAGTTTAGTGCCTATCTTGATGAAAGGCTGTCTATTTCATTAGAATGAATTTCAGCCATATGTTTCTGCTTTGAAAGAATTGGGGCTTTTTCTCTAGAATGGTCAGCACAGAGAGACAAAAGGGGCAAAGGCTTTTGTTACCAAAGATTCAGCTCCCAAAAGTTGAGTTACAATCACAGAGCTAACCAGACAACATCACCACCTTTCAAAGTACAGTGATGACACTATTTTTCCCTGGCACGTTAATTTTCTCACAACAGCCAACTCCACTCCTTTGCTTCTGTGCTGAATGCCCTATGAGACAAGAAGGCCACCACTCCTAAGCCCAACCTCTTCCCCAAAGGGCTCAAAGGAGGGTGCAATCTTTCCTAAAAAGTACTAACATGAAGGAAAAAAAAAAAAAAGCAGCAACACTGGGACCAGCTTTCACTTACATGATCAATAAATGCAGCTGATGACAAAGAAATACACACCTGCCTCCCCACAAATAAAAATTCAGGGAGAACGTGTCTGAGCTGGTGGGATGGTAAAGAAGCGTTTCTACAATTCTCTATCAATCACAACTGGTCAAACAGTAACGCCAGCAATCCCAGGGAAGCCCCGTTGTGGATCTCAGAATATGCTCCAGTTACTCAGGGTGTCACACAGACTCAGTGGAATGACTTTTCAGCTTAATGCAAAGTGAGAACTGCCACTGGGTAATAAATTCCTTTCTGGGCTAAAATAGTAGCCCACGAAGTAATCACTGCAAGAAGCAAGAGGTGTTTTATCTCAGTGGTGGCGAAGTGCCTCTTCAGATTGAAAAATGCTGATTTATTCCAGAATGCACAAATTCTGCTGGCTGTTCCTCTCCATTCCCCAGCCCGCCAAAGGAGGAATGTTCTTGACTGTGTCAGAACTGCCAGCTTAACGCAGCAGGAAGCTTTGTCTCCAGCATCCTGTCCTATCCAGCCCTCTTGACTGAGAGAAGTAACAGCTCACCGATGTTAATATTTAAAGGACCCAGAGGATGAAGAGAGAGGTCTGACTCCTGGAAGGAGCAATCTGCACCCATCAGCACTTGCCTTCTAGCCTCTGTGGCCGGATAACAGCGTCCCTCCTCAGGCTTCCCCTGAAAGCCACCCACAAGTGACCAGCAGCCCCGGGAGTGTGTGGTGGGGGAGGGTTCGTGGTAGAACAGGCTGCTCAGGGCTACTCCGCCTCCTCAGACGTTAATCCACATAGCTCAGAATAAACCAGATTTCAAACAGCCCTGAGCACGTCTAAAATGGCCTGCAGCTCCTCTCATCAGTCTCAGTCAATCTCGGCATCGGACAAACCGCGGGTGAGAGTTTGCAGACATACGGAGGAACAACCCTTGCCAGAACTGAAACCGAGATGAACGCAACAACAATGAAAAACACTTAGAACCACGTGGGCTCATAGCCAAACACTCGAACTTGGTCTGTAGGTACCAACAAACGCAGGCTTCACCACACAGATTTACAGCAGAGATTCTAGCAGAGATTTACAGCAGAGACCAGCTTGTGGCGTTCTTGAAAATGCAGAGGTTTTTTTTTTCTGGGGGCGGGGGGTGGGGGGAGTGGCCGCGGGGGAAAGGTAGAAAAGGAGAATGAAGAAAGACAAAGCGACAGATGCAAAGGCAATCCAAACACTCTCCACGACTCTTTCAAACTTCAGAAATTTTACCACAGTTTGGGTGATCCTAATGGTCTCTGAATCACGTTAGAAAATGTCACAATAGACATTTGAATTAAAATCCAGTAGGTTTGCCAAAAGATCAATTGTTAAAAATTGGCAAGTTTCCAGAGAATTTACTAGGCTGCATACTGCCCGGGGCTGACAGAATTGCTAATTCCAGAGAAAGTTAATTATCACCTTATTGATAAAGGGGTAATTTTTAAAGCTTATGGTGTGGCTTTTGTGACTCATTAATTAAAATTTAGAGTAATTTACTAGGCACAGTGGTGGCTTCTGTTACATTATATAGGTACCAAACCATTTGATTTTTCTCCCAGCGGCTGTTTTTAATCCCCCTTGCCTCTCCTCACCTGTCTGCCTTTGAAAGCAACAAAAGCATTAAAAACGCCTAAATCTCAGGATTAAGAAGTAAGATGTCCAGGGGGCACTCACACAAAGTTCTCTCCTAGAAATCTCAGATTTGCCCACGGAAATGAAGAAGCACATGTGCTCACACCAAGAGGGACTGCTTTTACAAACTTCATCCCCAAAATGTTAGACCGAATTGTATGCCCTTCGATAATTTGATGGAAAAGAGTCTTTCCTCATCTCTATTCTTTTCTCTCCCACACCATCCCCAAATAAAAGCAGAGGGTCGATGGAGGAGAAGCCTCAGGGAATGAAACTGGAGGTGTCTGGGCTCTTAAGTTCCCAGACGGTGTCGTCTCCTGCTCTCTCCGGGACGGGTGGATCGGGGTAAGCACGCCGGGCCACCTGGCGTCGGGGTGACGCTGCGGCTTCCAGGGGTAAAAAGCCTCGGGAGGAACCTCAACCCGCGGAGCTCTGCCTGGGGCCCCAGGGTGCCAGTTCTGAGCCCCGCCTCACCTCTGCCCGACCCGCGTTCGCTCTAAAGCGTCTTCAGGAGCGAGTGAACATGTGTGATGTGTCCGCCCACCGCGCCAGACTGTAAACAAACCTACCAAACCCTGTAAAATCAAACTCCCCACGTGTGCATAAAGATGATTTCTCTCTGGACATCCCTTGTTTAAAGGGCACTTCAGCAATGTTTCCTTAAACTTGTTAAAGTGTTTAAGGTCCAAAATTGAGATTTAAAAATACATAAAAGCCGCCACAATATGAGAGGTTTTTCACATCAATTAAAGTTTAAAATTAAAAAACAGAAATCCTATCTTTGTACTTTGGTGCATCGCTTGAATTTTTATAATAAGGAAACATTATTTCACATTTAAAAAGTCATTATTTTTTGAATTTTCAATACAAAAGTTTTAGAGCAGAGACAGTACCTGGTGCTGGCTTGTGTTGTAGCAGCTCGACTGCTTGTATTACCTGCTGCAGGGAGAGCCCCTGCGACCCCAAACCCCAGAAACCAAGAACTACAGAAAGTGAAACTGCTTCTGCTGGTTTCACTTGCCTCAAAAACACACCACCAAAGGCAAATAAATGACTGAAAGCAATTTAGTCTTGCTTTCTTTCTATTATTGTTCATTTACTTGTTAGGTTTTTGTTATTGTTGTTTTGGGCGGTGGGCGCTGGCAGCAAAATAAAAGAAATTTTAGTGGCACAGGGAAGAAATTTAAACATGTTAAACATAAAAGAACTGGGTGTTTGTGGGATTTTCACTTTTCTTATAATTCCACAAATCAAGCAGACATAAATTTACCAAAATAATACATAGCCTCTCCACATATACAACTTACAGAGATTTTAGAAAGTACATTCATATTTTTTAAAATATCTGTCACAAATATGTTTGAAAGATAAAGACTATGAAGTCACCAAACAACTTCCCTAAAACCGAAGGTTCTACATTCACATTTTATTTGAGTTTAGACGATTCACTACTGCTTCGCTAGGTAATCTTCACCGAGTGCTGTTGCTCAAATACCTGCTTCATTTTTTCAGGCTAGTTTTAACAAACAACACACACACAAAATTGCTGCACAGAAATATTGCACCCTAGGTAGTTTACTTTTCCACACTGTAAATCCCTTCAAAGTTATTTTATGCTTTCACTCCAAATAGACTATCTAAAAAAGAAAAGTCATGAGGAAGAAAAAGAACTATGTTTCTCAGTTTTCAAAAATGGTTCCTCTGAAAAAGAAGAAAAACAAAGTATACAACAAATGTCTGGATTCTGAAGTGACTGGATTACTTTCTCAAATACCACAATTTCTGAAACTAACCCAAAAGCCACTTTCTCAGGAAGCTACTGACTGTCTCGACCCTCTTGAGTCTCATTGTAGAATCAGAGCCTCTTCCCCTGAACTGTTACAGGCAGTAGAAAGAACTTCTGACTTTGCACCTGAACCATCAGTCAAATGATTCCCTTGCAGCTGGCACCTCACCCTCACAGTCCTGTCCTGTTCAGCAAGCAACCTGGAGAGGCAGCTTCATGCTGCTGGATTCAAGTCACAAAAAGCCCCACCTGGGAAGGAGGTGACTCTGTCTTTGAACTTGGGTAAACTGTTCCTGACACTCCACGATCACCTGGGTTTGTTGTTTTTTTTTTTACCAAAACTAACCAACACCAGCAACTGACAATAAATAGTATTCTCATCTATCCTGGTAAATTAGGAAAAAACCAACACAAAGACATATGAAATATTCCATCTGAGATATAAAAAACAAAATTCAATGTTAAAAACCACTCTTGCCTGTTCACAACATATTGATTATAAACATTAAATTTTAGGCTAATGTATTTTATCCCAAGATATACTATAATTTTTTATAATTAAAAAACCAAAAAAGTGAAATCACCATGCCAAAAAAAAAGCAAACCAATGATTTGAGTTCACATTTGGGAAAAATAGTAACTCTCTACATATTCAAATGCAGAGTGAAAGTAGTGTATGCACACCAAATGGATAAACTATATAATTCTATACCACATCTCCCCTCTGAGATCTGGCCAAGAAATCACTGTATTCTGAGTAGGAGGAACTAAAGTTTACCTGCCAGCCTCAGCAGTTTTAGTGCAGGATGCTTGTGTGTTGTAAAGGTAGACATGCAACCCAGGAGATCTGAAACAGGTAACCTGTCATACTGATAGTGAAAAGAGAAGGATCCCATGTCAGCGGCACACCCACCAATTGTGCATCTCCCTTACCTACAGTTCGTGCACCAGAGCCCTGATCAGGTTCTTTACCAGGCCGGGAATGTTGACTCAGAAGACAGATGACTTTCAGTACATGCAAACCGAGTGTTGCAAAAGCTAATCTTCCACCCGTGTGTTAGTAGCTCATAGTTAGTCTCCAGCAGCCCTGCTCTCCGGCTGCAAACATCTCATTAGACTAATGCATTCAGCACAGGCAGAAAACTCGATTTACCATAGCTACAGCAATGAATTTCCATTACGATGACAGCTTCAACCACATCATGTCCGGAAAACCAGCCAACCACTGGCTTTTAAAGAACACACACATTTTACATGCAGAAAACGAGGCGTGCAAGTGTGTGTGTGTGTGTGTGTGTGTGTGTATGTGTGTTTCCTTCCTCTTAGCAGCCCAACTAGAGAAACGTGCAGTGTAGCTTTTTTGCCGACAGGAGCGGTAAGGTAATGACACTTCTGCTTCTTTAGTAGTTACATCCTTGTAATAACCTGAATTATGTTACAATTGTCAGAATGGGTGTTTCCAACATTTCGGTTTTCATTACTTCTCCTCTGTTGCCATGGAAACCAGACTGTAACATCATCTCTTTGTCCCAGTCCTGCAGCAGTGTGAGCCAGCACTGGGCTTATAAGATACCAGTGATCTGAAAGAGTGAATGTTTGACCTTGGACAAATAAAACAAAAAGCATTATTCTAATGACATCATTGTTTAGGAGACTGCATTTGCCAGAAGAATGTGCCTACACAGGTGAGCACACCATGGTCATATGTATACAGCTGCATACAACACATATGGTTAGTTCTTTTAAACAGGGCACTGACCTGGGCCCTGGACCTGTGTGTAAATGCAGAAGTGCAAACATGGTTTACACTCATAAACATGATAGGGGCCTCATGGGGTGGAATGGTCCTCACATGGGAGAAGGGCTGCTATTCACCCTCCATGCCCTATTGTATTCTCTGTGGCAAATCAATTTATACTGGTAAAGGGACTTTTTCTTCTTTTCTTTGTTAAATGGAGCAAGGCTCCCCATTGCCCATCTCTTTCACCCCATTCTGACATTTTATTCCCAAGTATTTCCTACAAAATGAAACATCCGTTTAATATGTGACCACCCACAGGCTTACTACTGGGGATGAGCAACAAGCAAATTTAACCAGGGCCAAACATCAACCAGGGCTAATTAAGGTTTAGGCCACAACTTGGACAGTTACTGAGAGCGAAAAAATGAAATTACAACTTGAGGTTTTTCTGAATATATATACAAAGTCCCATAAGAAAGAAAGAAGAAATCTCCCTCCTCAGATTATAAACACAGAAAAAAGTTAAATTTTTCTGAAATCAAAGCATTGTATTTATTGAGCAAGAAGTAAATTCACCCCTTTAGTTTACTTAATCATGTAATTTTTTTGTTTTGCTTTGTGTGGGAAAAGGCAAATTTGGTAGTTTTTCATTTTGCTCATTTAATACAAGTTTATTTCATTAAAGGGGGAGGAGGAAGAGGAGGAGGAGAGAAAATAGGACCCAGTGAATGATTTCCGTTTGGCCAGCAGTGGTAGAATTTTATGCCCATGGCCTTGAACATAATCCTACACTACACTCAGCAAAGTATGTTTGCCTGAGATGACCAGTCTTCACTTTAAAACGGTTCTTCAGAAAAGTCAAATAAAATTTTCCTAAATAATCTAGACTATTTCCCAAATCCGGTAAAAGAAGAAAAAGGCTTGGCAGGATCTGCCTGAAATAAAGGAATTTTCAGTCCTACCCAGCTCTGTGAGGCTTTGTGATTCTGGTCCTTGGGGCCCACAAGACCTGTCCTTAAGTCAAGGGTGTCTGGGATACAGGCATTGGCATCACAGGTAAATCGCATAATGAGGCTTAAAATAGAGATTAACTAAACTTGACTTCGGAGAAGGCGATGGCACCCCACTCCAGTACTCTTGCCTGGAAAATCCCATGGACGGAGGAGCCTGGTAGTCTGCAGTCCATGGGGTCGCTAAGAGTCCGACACGACTGAGCGACTTCACTTTCACTTTTCCTGTTCATGCACTGAAGAAGGAAATGGCAACCCACTCCAGTATTCTTGCCTAGAGAATCCCAGGAACGGCAGAGCCTGGTGGGCTGCCGTCTATGGGGTCGCACAGAGTCGGACACGACTGAAGCGACTTAGCAGCAGCAGCAAACTTGACTTGCTTTAAAAAACTAGATAGATGGCAGCTAAATTTTAAAACATCAGTAATTTTACTGGGATTTCTTTCTTTACGCAACCATGACTATAGGTCTTAAGTAATTAAGTTCATGTTTTTAATTCCAAGAAAAATTTAAGTCTAACACTATAAGAGAAAAGAAATTTGGTAGGATGATTGCAGACAAGCTCAGGGGTCTGTGGGAAGAAAAGGGGCCCTTCCGAGCTAATGTATCTCCAGGTCTTGGGCTACATCCCTGGGCTATGATCAGGATGCTTAGGCTGTGCCATGTTGTCAATTTTCTTTAGCGCTGTGGTTACATTTCTGTCTCAGACCACAGGCAGCATGCTCCACTGTTTCTATACAAATGCTACTGGATTTGTGGTAAGCAAGAAGTGTCCAGAAGGAGCAGGCTAATTTTAGGGCCTCCCAAACACAAACCTAATTAGAGTAGCCTCTATCTGAAGAGTAATCCTTCTCTGTCAGCTGCTGGTATAGAGCTGTGGTTCCAACACAAGAATCAGGTAAAGAGCTAGGACTGTGTCCTGGACAAGGGCATCAGTACTATAGAAAACACAACCCTTGTTATCATAATAATAGCCAACATTTACTGGGGAAATATCAAGTACCAGTCCTTTTCATATGTTATCTCATTTACAGCAACCCTATGAAGTAAGTATGATGAGTATCACCCCCATTTTACAGATAAGGAAACTGAGACTTGAGGATTTTAAATAAGTTCTCAAGTACATAGCTCAGAAATGTTAGATACAAGACTGACCCAGGCTGTTTGTCCAAAGACACAGTACTTAGTCATCTAGTCACACAGCTTCCTGGCACTGCTCCTGTTTCAGCTCTGCCATTAACCAAATAACATATAGAATCACTCTCTATAATATAGGGATGAGAGTAGGAGACTAGAACAACTTTGTGGTCTCTTATGGTCCTGACATTCTACAGCCCAATGAATTGCTTTACCTGCTGGGCTGAGACAGACTAATACTTTGGATTGGACATGAATTCAGTTGTGGTTGTGGCTATGGCCATGACTACTAAGGGGGAAAAAGCACCCTCTCTTTCATGAGAATAAGATCTGATAAACTAGTGCTTTGAACTGTCAATTTGGGATGGTGACAGTGGGGGAGAGAACATAGAGAAAGAACAGGGAAGTTCTAAAGGCCAAGATTCCATTCTTGAAGTAACAAAAGGAGTCCCATTTTCCATACTCAAGAGGCCCCATGACACTGATTCTACATTATTCAAAGCAGACTTTTCCCTAAATGTTCCTGAGAATTTGAGAACTTCAGCATTATGGAAGGCATGAGGCTCATGATCACATTTTGCCAGAGGGGAAGTTGAGGCAAATGGTTAACTTGATTAGTCAGACAAGAGAAACAATTTGTAGACCCAGATTTCTTGGTTTCCCCAAACTGCCACTTCTTCAATTCAAAGCTCTGCCTCCCACAGGGCCAGATCTTTGTTTAAACTATACAAGCAGGAATCTTTGGAAATGAAAAGCAAAACTGCTCTTTGTAGTGAGGTTAAACTGGAAACAACCTCAATGATCAATAAAAAGAGATTAAGTTAATGTATCATGAAGACGCTTGCTCCTTGGAAGGAAAACTATAACAAATCTAAACAGAGTATTAAAAAACAGAGACATCATTTGTTGACAAAGGTCCCTATAGTCAAAGCTATGGTTTTTCCAGTAGTCATGTACAGATATAAGAGACCATAAAGAAGGCTGAGTGCTGAAGAACTGATGCTTTTAAACTGTGGTGCAGGAGAAGACTCTTGAGAGTCCCTTGAACAGCAAGGAGATCCAACCAGTCCATCCAAAAGGAAATCAACCCTGAATATCCATTGGAAGGACCAAGGCTGAAGCTGAAGCTTCAATACTCTGGCCATCTGGTGCGAAGAGCTGACTCATTAGAAAAGACTCTGATGCTGGGAAAGATTGACAGCAAAAGGAAAAGGGGGCAACAGAGGATAAGATGGTTGGATAGCATCACCTACTCAATGGACATGAATCGGAGCAAACTCTGGGAGATAGTGAAGGACAAAGGAGCCTGCATGCTATAGTCCATGGGGTCACAAAATGTTGGACATGACTTAGTGACTGAACAACAGTCACATGTCCACACTATAGAATATACAATATATCCACCAAAAAGGATGCCACTGAAGGCCATGACATGAAAAAACACAAGTTACAAAAGAATATGCAGAAGAGAATCTTATTTTGAAAAATAACTATTTGCAAATACCGAATACATCACTATGGTAATAGTGATGATCACTTGGTGATAGGATTATGAGTAATTTCTATCTTCTTAATCTTTCTTTCTTATATTTTCTATAAAGGAAGATTTACTTTTGTGGTAATAAAAGTTAATGTGAATTAGTTGATTAGTGATAATTTTTTCTTATCACATCTGCAAGTATATTTACTTATAATTCTCATAAATCCTAAATCTCAACTTTCTTTTTCATCAATGAAATAATAATTAATCCTTTGCCTGGTGGTTGTAGGCTACCCTCAGCCACGGCCTCAGCCAGTGCTTTAAGTTTGAAGACTGCTCCTCAACTCATTCAGGTTATCCTCCTGTCCCCCACTCAGCTTCATCATCACCTCATATTTTTGAGCCCATGCATCGTGCTCAGCACAACTAACACAAAATCAGAGACAGACTCCCTATCCTTCCATACCTAAGGGCTCCCACAGTCTATGGGGTCCTTCTAGACCTGATAATATGTAGTCTTGTTTTAGTAAAGCCAAATTTTAAAGATAAAGGAGTTGAGAGGGGGAAAGGTAATCAAATGAAGTTAAAATCACTCCCATCCAAGGAAAAAGTGACTCATTCCAATTCTCCTGTGCCTAAAACATAGTTCCTTTCAGATGGGGCCTCTGACTTTGTGGCTCTGAGCCTGTGGCCTTGGCTGATATTCAGGGATTGACTTAGTGGAAATATTTGTCTCAGGACCTGGCAGTTTTGGTGGTAGCAAGTCTGGCGACCCTCATCCCAAGGTCAGCGTCTGGTAACAGGGTTGGTATAGTGACGGCATGTGCTGACAGCCAGCAGAGCTGCGGAAGACAACAGCCAGGGCTTTTTCTTTGGTCACTAGTCTAGATTGTAAGCTGCCAGGGAAGTAGGCTTGCTCTCCACTAAATCCCCAACATGTGTCTGGTCTGTAGTAGGAAATCAACAAATAATTATTGCTTAATGAATAAAAGAAATCAGGGGTTTAAAAAGTGACCTAATTTTAATCCATATTAGTATAGTCCTTTACACCCAAAACAGAGTTCCTCCCACCCCAAAAAAGATTGACTTTGGATTTCTGCCATCAGAAAAAAAAAAAAAAAAGATCCTAATTTGTTAAAATTGAACGGATAACTTCCATTTCCTATCTCTCGCCTCCTCTATGCTCTGAAAATGCTATCTCCTTAGGATCATTACTGCTTTGAACCATGTTTGTTTGAAACTGATCAATTTTTATTCAGAATTCATACAGGTGCTCTCCAATACTTTTGGCTATTTTCTAGTTTTCCTTTTACCTCCTAAAATATTTTCCCTAAGTTAAATATGAGAAACCAATATTGGAGTGCTGAGAAACTCCTAGAATTGGAGAAAGTGAGCCTCAGTGAAATCTGCATATATACTCCAAAAAGACAGAAAAAGATACTTCAAATAAAGTAAAGAGTGTATGCAATATTCTCTTTTTTTTAATCTGAATAGCCAAAGTAATCTTGAGAAAGAAAAGCGGAGGTGGAAGAATCTGGCTCCCTGATTTCAGATTATACTCAAAGCTACAGTAATTAAAACAGTATGGTACTGGCATGAAAATGAAACATAGATCAGTGGAACAGGATAGACATTTCAGAAATAAACACACACATCTATGATCAGTTAATCTATAACAAGGGAAGCAAGAATATACAATGGAGAAAAGACAGTCTCTTCAATAAGTGGTACTGGGAAAACTGAATAGCTACATGTAAAAGAATGAAATTAGAACGTTCTCTAACACAATATACAAAAATAAATTAAAAATGGTTTAAAGGCCTAAATGTAAGACTGGATACTACAAAACTCCTAGAGGAAAGCATAGGCAGAACACTCTTTGATATAAATCACAGCAATATCTTTTTGAATCGATCTCCTAGACAGAGTAATGGAGATAAAAATAAAAATAAATGAATGACCTAATTAAACTTAAAATCTTTTGCGTAGCAAAGGAAACTATGTAAAAAATGAAAAGATAGCCTACAGAATGGGAGAAAATGTTTGCAAATGATACATCAGACAGGGATTAGTTTCTAAAATATACAAACAGCTCATATAGCTCAATATCAATCAATCAATAAATAACCCAGTCAAAAAATAGAAAAAAGATGAAAATAGACATTTCTACAAAGAATACATACAGATGGCCAGCAGGCACATGAAAAGATGCTCAACATCACTAATAATTAGATTAATCCAAATCCAGACTACAATGAAGTATCACCTCCCTCCAGTCACAATGGCTATCATCAAAAAGTCTACAAATAACAAATGCTGGAGAGGGTGTGAAGAAAAAGGAACCCTCCTACACTATTGGTGGGAATGTTAATTGGTACAGCTACTATGAAAACAATATGAAAGTTCTTTAAAAAACTAAAAATAGAGTTACTAATACCATTTGATCCTGCAACCCCACTCCTGGGCATATATCCAGAGAAAATTCTAATTGGAGACGACACACACACTCCAATATTCATTGCAACAATATTTACAATAGCCAAGACACGCAAGCAACCTAACTGTTCATCAACAGATGAATGGATAAAGAAGATGTGGTGTATACACACACACAGAGGAATATTACTCGGCCAAATAGAAAGAAATAATGCCATTTGCAGGAATATGGATGCACCTAGAGATTATCATACTAAGTGAAGTACGCCAGACAGGGAAAGACAAATATCCTATGATATGGGTTATATATAGAATCTAAAAAAAAAAAAGATAAAAATGAACTCACAAAACATAAATAGACCCACAGCCATAGAAAACAAATTTATGGTTACCAAAGAGGAAAAGGCAGGAGGAAGGATAAATGAGGAGTTTGAGATTAACACGTACACATTACTATATATAAAATAGATAAACCACAAAGACCTACTGTATAACACAGGGAACTATACTCAATATTTTATAATAAACTATAAGGGAAAATAATCTGCAAAAGAATTTATATATATATATATATATATATATATATATATACTTACAAACACACACATGTAACTGAATCACTGTGCTGTACAGCTGAAACTAACATAACATTGTAAATCAACTATACTTCAATTAAAAAAAGAACAAGAATATATGAAATTTAGCTGATAACTGTTATTGCTTCTAGACCCAATTTCTACAGAAAGGGGTGTGTGTGTGTGTAAAATAGGAAGGACATAGCAGGGGGCCCAACTAAGAGAAACTACATTTAAAAAATGTCGCTTAGAGAATAGCCTGTTGTGGGTTGCCTGCAGTTTCAGTTTCTGGAATAAAGTCATTGATCATCTGAAGCTCCACCTCCCTTTACTTGAGGGAAGATCTCCAAGATGGGACCTTTAGTCACCAAAGGGCAAGAATACAAACATTGTCCTTGAAACAGAACTTGAATGAAATGATGCAGCCTAAACTTTTTCACTGTCTTTAGATTTAAAAACAGCTGGTTGGTGAGTAAGAAGCAACTAGTTGATGAATTTTCTATAAGGATAACCAACTTTACCATGAGCCATGTCTTTGACAAGCCCACTTGTGTTAGAAGCTGAATCCATAAAACTGGATCTGGGGCAAATAAGGAAGAGAGAAGTAAAGTTGCATTAACAGGAAAAAAAAAACAAACCCTCAGACTGGCTTTAAAATAAAGAGCATTCATCAGCAGAGAGTCCAGTGAGTTTTCAGAGAAGCTGACCCAACTCAGTGATATAACCAAAAGTGAAAGTGAAAGTTGCTCAGTCATGTCCGACTCTTTGTGACCCCAAGGACTGTATAGTTCATGCAATTCTCTAGGCCAGAATACTGGAGTGGGTAGCCTTTCCCTTCTCCAGGGGATCTTCCCAACCTAGGGATCAAACCCAGGCCTCTCACATTGCAGGCAGATTCTTTACCAGCTGAGCCACAAGGGAAGCCCAATATAACCAAAGACCTGGTGTGAATCATCCCATGCCTGGCACGCTCACAATATGGCTTCCACTTGTTTCCAGGCTACATATTTCCCCATTCACATTCAACACAAGAGAGAGCTTCTCGAGGTACCTCCCACAGAGGAGCTAAGAAGTTTCTTTCCTAGAGTTTCCTGCCAGAATCCCTCTCTTCTCGTTGGCTGGAACTGGGCCATGCCCCATCCCTGAACCAATGACAGCCACTAGTATATGCTGATTGGCATAAGTCCACCTTTGGAGAAGGTGGGGGATGGATTCTGCTTTCTCCCAGGCACAGTAGCTGCCTAGGGAGGGCAGCCAGACACCTGAATAATTGCAATGTTCTGCAATGGGTGCTAAAAGACCATAACTAGAAAGAAGTGACTGAGTCACAGAAGGTAGGGAGGGGGAGAGCAAGGAGGAGAGAAGAGCAGGGGCAAGGAGGTGAAGAGACAATAGGACGCTGTATGGCCCTCAGCCCTACAGCACTCTCAGACATGATCTTCAGGAAAGACCACAGAAATTGTGACGTGCTTGATGTGGTTGAAGTTCTTGTAGAAACTAGTGATGAGGCTGAGTTTTGTATCCTCGGTTGATGCAGGTGAAACCAAGATAGCACATGAGAAGCCAGGAACCAATACCAAAGGGATTAAGCAACTGTTAAGCCTGGAGAAGTAGTTAACTGTTAAGCCAAAAGGGTGGGACTCTGGACTTTCCTGGATGTGAAAATCCTGAATTTAAGGGACAGAAAGGCAACCAGCTGGCAAAGGGGCTAGATCCATGTAAGTTAGGTGTATATTTAGCCGTATTGTATCCTTTTGTAAAAGAAGGGATCATCTGGAGCAGAAGGGTTGCCTGGAATTGCAACTCGACAGATGAGATATTCAAGATTGAATAACTCATAGTTTGAGAAAAGTGTTGAGAACTATTAGGATTACCTTAGTCTAGCTGTGCAGTTTGCCCCTCGGCTGTGTGTGTGTGTTGTGGGATGGGAGATAAAAGCCAGGCCTTGCCTGTAGGTAATGGATGGGAGGATGGGATCTCCTCTTGAACCACATGGGGGCTGTAGGCATGCCTCAGGGAAACAGCCAGGTGAGAACTGAAGGAGCTCCTACAGCTTAGGGCTCAGGGATACTGTGGGGATGCAGGAACTACTGGCTTTTGGCAATGACAGGACATGGCAGCACCATCAGGGAGTGGGTCCTTTACTGACCTTCTAGTGATTGAAACCAGGAACAATCCTGAACTAGTACAAAACCCAGAGAGTCTGGGGGACTCTTGAATGAGGGATGCCCATCTTATCCTGGTTTGTGGGAGTTATATTCATATGAACACTAAAAGAGATGGGAATAGCAAAAACTAAAATGAAAAGAAATTTTAACAAGAAACATATACCTTTCATGTGATGCTCAGTGGCTTAGAGCAAGAATTCTGGCTTGACCACATCTGTACTCTTAGCAAGAAACTCAACTGCTCTGTGCTTTATTTAACTTTCCTCTTCTGTAAAATGGGGGATAGTATTACTGTTGTGAGGATTAAATGAGTTGGAACTGATATAATGTCAAGATGTTAGAATAGTGCCTAGAATGAATGAATGAATGAATAGCTATAGTAAAGAAAAGGGAATCTAAATGACACAAACACACTTGAGAAACAGGAGGAAAAGAAGATAAAAGTAACAAAATTGTAGAAGCTTCAAAGCAGATGGGCCAGTGGATGAGAGGAAACTGATCTGGTGGACTCCTAAAATCTGAACATTTATTCTGAAGTTAGGGATCCCAGGAAGCACACACTTCACACCATGAAAGCCTCTGAAACTAGAGACTTTGGGAATCTCCAAAAGTGGAAGTGAGGTGGGACTAAGAACAAGAAGACCAGACCCCCTTCCCACTCCCGTGCTGCTGGTGACGGCCCCTCAACACAACCCAGCTGAGGGCGGAGATGCTGTACCCAAAACCAGATTCAGAAAAACTCATATCCTTAACAGTGGGACCCTCAGAGCCCACCCTACTCAGCCATCAGACTGTTTGCAGTGAGACTTAGACCCCCAGGCAGGACTCGTAGGGAGAAAAGATCTACACACCCTAACAGGTGGGGTTCACGTGAACGGCCCAGCAAGATCCCCCTTCATTGAAGCCCCCCAGTGACAAGGCTGCCCACACACAGAAAGCTTCCAGTCACATTTTCAGGACCACTAGGGAACTCCCTGGCGGTCCAGTGGTTCGCACTCCACACTTCGACTGCAGAGGGTACGGGTTTGATCTGTGGTCTGGGAACTAAGATCCCACATGCTATGTGGTGTGGCCAAAATAAATAAGAACTTCACTAAATTTGAGTCTCTAACATAAAAGGCAGAGACCAAAACCAACAAACAAGAAGAAATGATATCTGGAGAAAACAGGCAAAATTCAGGGAGGAAAAAAAAATTTTTTTTTAACTATCATTAATGTCCTGGATGACATAATATAGCATACTGCATCACTAACATGAGAATGGGTTGTTATTTAAAAAAAAAAAAAAAGACATTAAAAGGATAAAAGAGGATCTTTGGAATTAAAAATATGAGAGTAGAAATGGAAAATAGAAAGATCAAGGGATATTGTCAAGATAAGAGAGAAAAAACTAAAAGAAACTAGAAGAAATTAAGGGCAGTATAGGAGAAACATGGTAGGCTGATGCCCCTTGAGGGGTCATGCCCCTCATGCATGCATGACCCTCCTGGCCTCACCCTCCTGCAAGTTTATTTTAGCCAGGTTTGGTTGTATTTGGATGTCTTTTGGGGGAAACAAGGGTTTTGGAGCTTCCTAGACCATTTTGCTGACATGAATAATCTTAAGTAAAGTTTGATTGCAGCAATTTTTGTTCCCCCGCTTTAAGATGTATTTTAGAAGCAGAGAATAAATTTCTTAAGGCAGATTTATACATCCTTTTAAGAAACCATGCTGTTTGGGAAAAGTATGTCAATTGGAATATTGTTGCTCTCTCATTTGAAAATACTTTAGCAGAAGAAGTACTCTAAAGACACACAGATGGGTCTGGAGCTGGCACAGGAATGAATCCTGTAGGTCAGAGGGCCCTGTCGCCTTATTCTCAGTTTTATCCCTCACCTACCCAAAGGCTACATCATCAACATCTTAACTGATAAAACTGCACTTTAGGTACCACTTTGGGTAAAGGCCGATTTTCAGATGCTAAACTTCTAACCATATCACAAGACCTAGGGACTTTCCACCCAGGGCTTCCCAACAACAGTGGGCACCCTCACTGTCTCTGGACCTCCCAAGCACCACCCCAGCCACAGCATACATCATCCATCTCTTTAGTCAGGGATGGGAGGAGCTCTCCCACTAATAATTTTTATCGCCCAGATAGGTGTGATGACTCCAAAACAGGTGATGGCATCTGTTAATGAGTATTTTAGTACAACCAATTTCTATGAAACAAAGCATGATACACATTGTATTACATAAGCGCCCACTCCTTCCCCCCAGAAATAATAATCAGGAATACATATCCCAGGGTTTACTCAAATATCTCCCTAAAATTAGCCATTTCTTTATATGTCTGCCTTGCTAAACCCTGGATGCTCGGGGAGTTGCTGGGATACAAACACCGCAGTCTTCCCCACAATATCACATACTCTTCCGTTTTCAGTGGGGATATGATCAGGGCCATGAAGTTGTGGAGCACAACACTTCTCAGAGCCATCACTTACAGTGATATAAGTCCAATCTCTCAGGTGGTCTTTGCCCCTCCATACGTCAGGATTTGTATATTCAAATGCTGTTCTGGAGCTTATCCTGGGTTCTTGACTCCCAGTCTCGATTTCCCTCCCCACCCACCTTCTTCAGAGAGCCTGGGAACATCCATAATGTCTCACATGTCCAGTAGGTACTATCAGTGCTGGAAGATCATTTGGGGATAAATTTGTGATAGGTACTTAGAAAACCAAGAAAACAAATTTTAAAAAATAGAGAAAGAGACAGAGAATTATTAAGTCAGAGAAAGACAAAGAAAATGTAATTGTAGTACATTACATGATTCAGTTCAAATGATATATAGTTTTTCAAAACAATATTACCACTAAGTATTGATTTCACTAAATATTATGCCATAACTTTATTGGGAGGATGGAAGGAGGAAAAGGTGGGGTGAGGTCTTCAAGCTAAACCTTCATCTTCAGATGAAAGAGATCAACAGACTGTATCTAAAATAAAAATAATCAAGAAAGGGCCTTATATGCCATTTAATTAGAAATTTAGGCTAATATCAGAAACAACACCTGAAAACACTGTTGTCACTGGAGAGTAGGGACAGGAAACAATTATTTTTTATGTAAATTTTATAGAATTATTTGTATTTTTAATTTCTTTCTCAATAGATACATATATTCATACGTACATAAGTTTAACTGTAAAAAGCATTAAATAAATTTTAAGCATGCCCATTAAAATAGAAAAAAGATCACTGATCTTCTACCTCTGAGAGTGGAGGAACTTATAAATATTAGGAGCATGATTTTTTTCACCTAAGAAGAGTTGGCATTTTTAAAAAATATGTAATGAAATCCAACCATAAAATAAAATTTTTTAAGATTTTAAAGTAAATCTAATCAATCACACTGGGTGTTTTTACACATAATAAAAAATTTCTGTGTTATTACAGATTCTTTAGGAGCATACTTACCATTGCTCTCTAGTTGGACACTGGAATTTTTTTTCTTGGAGAGATCCATGAGCAATGTAGTGCCTAGAACAGTGCCTGTCACATAGTGGGCACTCCATAAATGATGAATAAATGAATGAGAGATACTAATTCATTAAACACTTGTGAACATCTAGTTTTCTAGATTCAGAGTTCAGTGACTCTAACCCTATCTCTGAGTGAGAAGGAAAGAGTTCCTTGAAAGCAGAGACAGTGTAGGATCTATTTTGGGGTCCTGATCTAAATAACTAACGTTACCCACTCTGTGTCTAGTACACCCCTATTTCTACAGGGAGTTTATACTAAATAGGCAATGTAAAGTGGTATAATATAGCAATTGAAGTACAAGAAGGAGAAGAGAGAGAATGAAGCAGAAGAAATACTGGAAGAACTAATGACTGAGAATTTTTCAAAATTCATAACTCCAAAATTCACAAATCCAAAAGCTCAGAAACATCAAGCAGAAAACAAAAACATCATACCTAGATATATCATTTTCAAACTTCTGAAAATAAAAGATGAAAAGGAAATCTTGAAAACAGTCAGAGGGGGGGAAAAGGCATATTACATTCCCTGGGGAAGACGAGAGACTCTCAAAAAGTAGTCAGAAACATCATTCCAGTACCTCTTTAGAAGATCATCAATCCAAAATTTTAAAAAAGAAAAAATAGAATTGACTTCACCAAACCTGGAGCATCTGTTTTGCAGCAATCTTAACAACTTTAATAACATGACTTTTGAGCACAAGACATTAGAGAAGCGCCTTATTCAAAATAATCCAGGAGAACAACTCCCCATACACCATACACTTCTTTTACCAGTTTCTTCATCAACCTGCCTGCTCTGCCCACCGACCCTGCAGGTGACTTCTGAGCTGTTCCCCCACAAGCCCTACAGAGGGGCACTGGAGAACAGGACACCTGTAGGCACATTCAGCTTCAGGGAAGGAGACTAAACATACTGCCAGGTGGGAATGACCCACCCAAATGTCTGGAAACAGGCTGGAGGGGGCCGGACGGGGATTGATCACACCTGCTCTCACAAGAACTAGAGCGCTCACTGGTGAAGAGCCCGGGAGGTATGGCAACAGGGATGCTGGTACCAGGGCTGCTGGCGATGTTGATCAGCTTCAGCACCTGCGATCTGGTTTCCACACCCCCTAGGAGAGGGCTTCCCTCATAGCTCAGTTGGTAAAGAATCCACCTGCAATGCAGGCGACCCCAGCTCGATTCCTGGGTCAGGAAGATCCACCGGGGAAGGGATAGGTGACCCACTCCAGTATTCTTGGGCTTCTCTTGTAGCTCAGCTGGTAAAGAATCTGCCCGCAATGCAGGAGACCTGGGGTCGATCCCTGGGGTTGGGAAGATCCTCTGGAGCAGGGCATGGCAACCCACTCTAGTATTCTGGCCTGCAGAGTTCCAGGGACTGGATAGACCATGGGGTCGCAAAGAGCCAGACACGACTGAGTGACTTTCAGTTTCACTTTCACCCCTGGGAGAGAAAAACCAAAGCAACAGAAAAAAAGAAAAATTGCAATAATAGCAAACTGAGTAGAAGACACAATCAAGAGCACAGTATCAGAATAAAACAAGTATGTGTTTGCTAAAGAAAAGCTAGATGTGAGATGGTAGACCGGGGTCTCCTGTATTGCAGGCGGATAAGATGGTAGACAGGAAAGTTGAAAGATAAAATGTATACCATGACACAGAACAATTGAGTGATGGGACACAGGTATGAATGTGTGTTAGGAGGAGAAAAAAGAAATGAAGAACTGACAGGAAGAAAGCATATGTTGTTCTCGGGAAGGTGAGTGGATACTCTGGAGCAGAGCTGACTCACAAAAGCACGGGGATACATGTTGTTGAAGGAGGGGACCAAAGAGGGAAGGCAGGAAAAAGGGTGGTGATGCCCATGTACACAAGTGATTGAATTAGTCTTCTACCCCAAATCTCTTTTCACCTAAAATGCATGGAGGAAAATTATTAACGTGCTCACAATTGATCAAGAAACTGATGATTTAAATGATTTGTAGGTACTGATTAGCAGTCATAGCTTCCAATATCTTTAAAGGTGTGCAGAAGGGTTTTAAGGGCTCTCTGCTGGATCAAGGCTTCCTCACTTTGCCAAATAACTTTATTTTTAAGGACTGAGTCCAGTTCATTTTCCAAACTACCTCCAAAGCCCCAAATGGCACTGATCGTCACAGAAAGGGGACTTCCTCCCTGAAGCCATTCTCCATTCCATTTGTTCTCATGCCAAATTTTGCATCTTCAATACATTAATATTTTAGGGAAATTCATATCCCCAACATAGTGAGACAAAGGGTCTCACTTTGGCAAAAAGGACCAATTAAAATTAGGCCTGGGTTGTCAAAAATCTTTCCAAATATGGCAGGATGTGATGGCCCTGACTACCAAGTTAGCACTGGTGGGGCCTGGAGACTCTCCCAGGGGGACCAATAATGCTGGGAGACTGCATGTGCTATTAGCCTGTTTTCACTCTGAACTTAGCAGCTACTGGACAGGTGATAGTTCTCTGGAAACTACAGAGTGATTTACTGGATTCTTTTTGTCTCCATAAATCACTGGAGGAACTGGGATTCTCTCACTTACCTGAAAGATTTCTTGTTACTAATTAGAATATTAAAATCTTACGGAACAATAAGGTGACCAAAGTCTGAGTTTGAAACTCTACAGTGACTAGAAAGAGTTAGTTACTCAGAAAGAATTAGGCAAAGCATTGTTTTGAATCTTCAGATTTCAATTGTATGTGACAGAACACAGCATTGCATTAGAGTTCTATCATCCAAGTAAGAACATACAGTCCAGGTTTTATGAGACCCAAATTACGATAAACATTTACTACACATTATTAAATTTTTACTTCATATCCTCTGCATGCCTGCCCTTGTTTTTCTTTCCTGGACCAATTCCCAGTTCCCCAGTGAACTTGAGTGTCACATGTGTTGGACAAATCCATGGAGGATGCTCTGCTCAGGGTCCTGTTTTCACCTGCAGTGAGAGAAGACAAGTGGGCCTCTGCCCTGGGGAAGACAAGAACCCCCTCCCTGGGGTGAGCATCTCCACTACATTTGTGGAAAGGAAAGCACCTCTCCTGTCAGGAGCTCAGCTGGTTTCTCTAACCAACTTTAAGCATCTGATGGGAATGGTGGGCTCTCCCAGGAAGCCAGTACTTTCTGGGTTTTGGGAGCTTCCTGACCATAGTTCCAGCCTGGCAGACAAAATGCTGGCTATCAAGGTGCAGATGGGATGCCCCTCCCCCAAAGAATCATCTTTCAGGTACCAATGAATTGCACTTTCATTCACTAGTGTTTTCTTGGTGTTAGAGGTGGATTGGAGCTTTCCTGGTGGTTCAGACGGTAAAGAATCTGCCCACAGCAGGAGACCTGGGTTTGATCCCTGGGTTGGGAAGACTTCCTGGAGAAGGAAATGGCTACTCACTCCAGTATTCTTGCCTAGAGAATTCCATGGACAGAGGAGCCTGGTGGGCTACATCCCATAGGGTCACAAAGAGTTGGACGTGACTGAGTGACTAACACACACACACACACACACACACACACACACACACACACAGGTTGAACCATGTCCCTCACAACAAAATATATTGAAATCCTAACCCCTACTTCCTCAGAACATGACCTTGTTTGAGATAGGGTCTTTACAGAGGTATCAGGGTAAAGTGACATCATTAGTTCAGTTCAGCTCAGTTCAGTCGCTCAGTCGTGTCCAACTCTTTGCAACCCCATGGACTGCAGCATGCCAGGCCTCCCTGCCCATCACCAACTCCCGGAGTTTACTCAAACTCATGTCCATTGAGTTGGTGGTGCCATCCAACTATCTCATCCTCTGTCGTCCACTTCTCCTCCCACCTTCAATCTTTCCCAGTATCAGGATCTTTTCAAATGAGTCAGTTCTTTGCATCAGTTGGCCAAAGTATTGGAGCTTCAGCTTCAGCATCAGTCCTTCCAATGAATGCTCAGGACTGATTTCCTTTAGGACTGACTGGTTGGATCTCCTTGCAGTCCAAGGGACTCTCAAGGGTCTTCTCCAACACCATAGTTCAAAAGCATCAATTCTTCGGCGCTCAGCTTTCTTTATAGTCCAACTCTCACATCCATACATGACTACTGGAAAAACCATAGCCTTGACTAGACAGACCTTTGTTGGTAATGTCTCTGCTTTTTAATATGCTGTCTAGGTTTGTCATAGCTTTTCTTCCAAGGAGCAAGTGTCTTTTAATTTCATGGCTTGCAGTCACCATTTGCAGTGATTCTGGAGGCCAAAAAAATAAAGTCTTGTACTGTTTTCATTGCTTCCCCATCTATTTGCCATGAAGTGATGGGACCAGATGTCATGATCTTAGTTTTCAGAATTTTGAGTTTTAAGCCAACTTTTTCACTCTCCTCTTTCACCTTCATCAAGAGGCTTTTTAGTTCTTCTTTGCTTTCTGCCACAAGGATGGTGTTATCTACATATCTGAGGTTATTGATATTTCTCCCAGCAATCTTGATTCCAGTTTGTTTTTCATCCAATCCAGCATTTCTCGTGATGTACTCTGCATATAAGTTAAATAAGTAGGGTGACAATATACAGCCTTGATGTACTCCTTTCCCTATTTGAAACCAGTCGTTGTTCCATATCCAGTTCTAACTGTTGCTTCTTGACCTGCAAACAGATTTCTCAGGAGGCAGGTCAGGTTGTCTGGTATTCCCATCTCTTAAGAATTTTCCACAGTTTGTTGTGGTCCACACAGTCAAAGGCTTTCGTATAGTCAACAAAGCAGATGTTTTTCTGGAACTCTCTTGCTTTTTCGATGATCCAACAGATGTTGGCAATTTGATCTCTGGTTCCTCTGTCTTTTCTAAATCCAGCTTGAACATTTGGAAGTTCACAGTTCACATACTGTTGAAGCCTGGCTTGAGGAATTTTGAGCATTACTTGGTTAGCATGTGAGATGAGTGCAACTGTGCGGTAACTTGAGCATTCTTTGGCATTGACTTTCTTTGGGATTGGAATGAAAACTGACCTTTTCCAGTCCTGTGGTGACTGCTGAGTTTTCCAAATTTGCTGGCATATTGAATGCAGCACTTTCACAGTATCATCTTTTAGGATTTGAAATAGCTCAGCTGGAATTCCATCATCTCCACTAGCTTTGTCCATAGTGATGCTTCCTAAGGCCCACTTGACTTCGCATTCCAGGTTGTCTGGCTCTAGGTGAGTGATCACACCATCGTGGTTATCTGGGTCATGAAGATCTTTTTTGTACAGTTCTGTGTATTCTTGCCACCTCTTTTTTAATATCTTCTGCTTCTGTTAGGTCCATACCATTTCTGTCCTTTATTGTGTCCATCATTGCATGAAAATTTCCCTTGGTTTCTCTAATTTTCTTGAAGAGATCTCTAGTTTTTTCCATTCTATTGTTTTCTTCTATTTCTTTGCATTGGTCACTGAGGAAGGCTTTCTTATCTCTCCTTGCTATTCTTTGGAACTCTGCATTCAAATGGGTATATCTTTCCTTTCCTCCTTTGCCTTTCACTTCTCTTCTTTTCATAGCTATTTGTAAGTCCTCCTCAGACAGCCATTTTGCCTTTTTTCATTTCTTTTTCTTGGGGATGGTCTTGCTCACGGCCTCCTGGACAATGTTATGCACCTCTGTCCATAGTTCTTCAGGCATTCTGTCTATCAGACCTAACCCCTTGAATCTATTTGTCACTTCCACTGTATAATCGTAAGGGATTTGATTTAGGTCATATCAGAATGGTCAAGTGGTTTTCACTACTTTCTTCAATTTAAGTCTGAATTTGGCAATAAGGATTTCATGATCTGAGCCACAGTCAGCTCCCAGTCTTGTTTTTGCTGACTGTATAGAGCTTCTCCATATTTGGCTGCAAAGAATATAATCAATCTGATTTCGGTGTTGACCATCTGGTGATGTCTATGTGTGGAGTCTTCTCTTGTGTTGTTGGAAGAGGGTGTTTGCTATGACTAGTGCATTCTCTTGGCAAAACTACGAGCCAAGGACAGACCCTGGAGTGATCCTTTCCTCACAGCTCTCAGAAGGAACCAACTTTGCTGACAGCTTGATTTGAAAAATCAAGCTCAACAAGGGCCAAGCAGTGTTATTAGCAATTTTATAAGGGATCTGGTCCCTTATAGGGGATTGAGTCCTTTGACCCAAAATCTAAATGTAACAGACACACAGACTGTGGGTGCGTGTGTGTGTCCTATAGGATAGTGGTTGTAAAATGGTTACCCAGAAGTGAAGTCTCCAGGAGGCTTCCACCAGGCTTTGTACACAGTGGTATGTACAGGTGGCATCATGAATTGCATATTTCTGCCCCACCCAACAGTCCTGAGTAGCCTGGTCTCCAGTCAGAAAGTAAACCTCTCTGCCAAAATTACAAAGCACAAATTTGCCTATTAAAATAAGTTTACTTTGGCCATCTGATGCAAAGAGCTGACTCACTGGAAAAGATCCTGATGCTGGGAAAGACTGAGGGCAAGAGGGGAAGGGGACGACAGAGGATGAGATGGTTGGATGGCTTCACTGGTCAATGGACAAGAGTTTAAGCAAACTCGGGGAGATAGTGAAGGACAGGGATACCTGGCGCTCTGCAGTTCATGGGGTCGCAGAGTCAGACACGACTTACCAACTGAACAACAACAATATAAAAACATTAAGCTTCTCAAGCGGAAAGGCTCCCATCGACATAAAGGGGAGTAGCTTTAGCTGAATTCCATGATCTACGTGATTGGTTGTTTCTTTTTTAAATCTGTTAAGAAAGCTGATGGCTTGGGAGAAAAGTCACAGACAAAACTGTACTTGAGTTTACCTGAAACAAAACAGAGAAAAAATGTATTGAAAAAAAAAAACTATCCAGGTTTTTACAAGTGGAGTTTAAAATATATAGATAAGAAGACATTCAAAAGAACAGAAATGAGTATCTCTAGTGTTGAGAGCTTCACACATTCTTTCATTCATCTACACCTTTCCCTTCCTCCCTCCACATAAATTCATTCTTGGCTAGTTACCAGAAAAAATACAGGACATTCAGTCAAATTCAAATTTCAGAGAAATAAGAAACACACACACATATACACATATACATTTAGTATACTAAATGTATATTCCTGATACATGTATATTTATTAAAAATGTTTATACGTATTATGTAATATATTTAGCATATTCTCCTAAACACATAGTATAAAAATATATAGTTAAATACATTTCAGTATAGTTCAGTTCAGTCGCTCAGTCGTGTCCGACTCTTTGCGACCCCATGAATCGCAGCACGCCAGGCCTCCCTGTCCATCACCAACTCCCGGAGTCCACCCAAACTCATGTCCATCGAGTCGGTGATGCCATCCAGCCATCTCATCCTCTGTCGTCCCCTTCTCATCCTGCCCCCAATCCTTCCCAGCATTAGGGTCTTTTCCAGTTAGTCAACCCTTCGCATGAGGTGGCCAAAGTATTGGAGTTTCAGCTTCAACATCAGACCTTCCAATGAACAAGTGTGTACCAAATATTGCATGAGACACACATCCTAAAAAAATAATCTGTTGTCTAACAGAAATTCAAATTTACCTGGCATTCTTTTGTGTGCATGCTAGGTCTGGCAACCCTGTTCCTGGCCCCAGAGCCAGGCCCCTCACAGCTCCGAAGGAATGCATTTATCCTGGGGGGTGGCTGTATTTTCTCCCTGCTCTAGCAAGAGACCCCGAAATTCACTGGGTCACCGAGGCAATGACCGCAGGAAGCTGTCGGCCCTCAGGGTAGGGGGTCAGGGGCTGGGTCCTGGGGACAGCGGGGAGGGGGCAGACCCCCTGGGGCAGGGCGCCAGCCCTAACCATCCGAGAGACCAACAATCAAAGCGACAGTGACTCCCTTTTGCTTCCAGGGGTCCGAGGAGAAGCATCTGGGGGTGGGAAGTGGGGACGCCGTCGCGACTCCGGGCCGCCCGGACCTCGGGAGTGGCGGGGGCCTGGCCTGCGGCCGTGAGGCGCCGGCAGAGCTGCAGGACCGCAGCGGCGTTCCCGCCACAGAGGTTCGGGCAGCGGGCTCCGGAAGGGGCCCCGGATGTCCCGGCTCCTCCTCGGCCTCCTCGCGCCCCCTGGCGGCCGCAGCTGGACACGCGGCGCACACTGCACTGAGCACCTGCATTGAACGGGGAGAGTCCCGGGGGAGCCAGTGCTTCATGGGACAGGGCAGAAGAAAGTGACCCTTTCAACCGAAGGCACCTCTTTCAGGGTCTTCAGAGACAAGGGAATAACTGAGCTCCTGGTCAAAAGTCCCCCAGGGACAACCTCGCTACTTCTGAGAGCACCTTTGCCCATGACTTCTGCAGGTATTGAGAGCTTCCCTGGGGGCTCAGACGGTAAAGCGTCTGCCTACAATGTGGGAGACTCGGGTTCAATCCCTGGGTTGGGAAGATCTCCTGGAGAAGGAAATGGCACCCCACTCCAGTACTCTTGCCTGGAAAATCCCATGGACGGAGGAACCTGGTAGGCTACAGTCCATGGGGTCGCAAAGAGTCGGACACGACTGAGCGACTTCACGTTCTTTCACGTCCTGCAGGTATTAGACAGCTTAATGCTCTGCTAGCCCCACCACTCAGAATAACTCGCGTTAAATGTGATGAGGAATCCATCTTTTCAAACGCAAGACTTGCCCAAGTGTAAGAAAGATGTAAGTGGACATCTTGCTCACTCAGAATTAATAATATCCTCAGGCTCTTGCTGCAAACTCAAAAAGATCAAGGTCTTGGGCCTTGTTTTACCTGATTCACACAATGAGTCCATCCTCTCCACTTCCCACAATGCTGTGTGCAGGTTCTCGAAGTGGACAGAAAAATCAGGAGGCAGACCTTCTAGTGAGAAAACCGAAGGCAAGAAGCCCTAGCAGCCAACTGACTATCTCTCTCCTTCTCCACCCCAAGCAAGTTAATTGACAAATACTGTCAAAGTCTTCACAGTGAGTGGTAATTTTATGTGTCAATTTGGCTGGGCCAAAGGACTCATATTTCAAACACGGGTCTGGATGTTGCTGTAAAGGTAGTTTTTAAATGAGATTGCCAGTTTGATCAGTAGACTCTGAGTAAGGTAGATTACCCTCCATAATGTGAGTGGATCTCATCCAATCTGTTGAAGAGATCAAAAGGGGAAAGATTGACTTCCCCCAAGGAAGGTGGGAATTCTGCCTCCAAACTGCCTTTGGACTCAAGGCTGTACCAACCGTTCCCTGGTCTCTAAGGCTGCCAGCAGCCACCCTAGAGATTTTGGGCCTGCCCAGCCTGTACAGGGGATGAGATGGCTGGATGGCATCACCAACTCAATGGACATGAGTTTGAGTAAACTATGGGAGTTGGTGATGGACAGGGAGGCCTGGGGTGCTGCAGTCCATGGGGTCGCAAAGAGTTGGACACGACTGAGCGACTGAACTGAACTGACTGAACTGAGCCTGTACAATTGTTTGAGCCAATTCCTTAAAATGCCTGTCTGTCTCTCTCTCTGTCTCTCTCAGATACATAGATATAGAGATGTCTGTGTCTGGCTGGCACCCAGCTCAGTCCAGACCCATTCCTCTCTTGTCTTGTAAGTTTTTCCTCTCTAGTAGATGATCTCCTTCTGCATAAAACACACTGTTACTTCTCTCATCTTAAAAAATATCTTGATTTAATTTCTCTTCCAGCCACTACACTCTTTGGTCTTTTTTGTAACAATAGTCCTCTAAAAAGAGTTGCTTACACTCTTTCTTCAGTTCTCTCCTCCCATTCACTGTTTGCATTTTTTATTGTGAAATACAACACATATACAAAAAAGGGGGAGAGGAAGGTAAAAACAGAACCATACTGCTTAACAATTTATTTGAAACAAATACCTTTGCTAAAATAGCACAGAAGCCTTCCTCAGGCCCCCTCCCACTTCCCTGTCTGCCCCTAAAGGTAGCCACCATCCTGACTTTTATGACCAACACTTGCTTGATCTATTTTATTGTTTTGCCTTTTAGGCATGCATCCCTCAACACTGTAGTTTTACCTGGTTTTTGAACTTTAACAGTAGGATAATAAAAAAAATGGCTTCTGATGCTGGCTTCTTTCATGCAGTATCATGTTAGTAAAATTCACCCATGTTGACAAATGTGACTGCATTTCATTTATTTTCATTACTTTATAAAACCCCATTGCGTTAGTTATCTATTACTGTGCAGTTATCTATTGCTGTGTAAGAAATTACTCCAAGATTTAGTGGGTTGAAACTAGCATTAACTATATCACCTATGTCCTGAAAGTCAGGGATCATTTGTGGCTTAGCTGGGTATTCTGGCTTTGGGTGTCTCGCGTAGCTGCAGTTAAGCCGTCACCTGAGATTATAATCGCTGAAGACTTAGTCTGAGTTGGAAGATCCTTTCCCGCTTTCACTAACATGGCAGTTGACAAGAGTGTTGCCACATGGGCCTCTCTATAGGGCTACTCATGACATACATTCCCCAGAGCAAACAGTCCAAGAGAAAAAAATGTGATTGGAGGAGCTCCCAAGATGGAAGCTCCAATGGTTTGTGTAACCTAATCTCAGAAGTGACACACTGCTGCTCTATGCTGTTGATCACACAGATCCTCCTGGCCCAGTGTGGGAGCGGACCACCAAGGGTGTGAGCACCAGGAGGCAGGCATCGCTGGGGATCATCTTGGAGGCTGCCTACCTCAACGTTTGTATAAACACAGAAGACTTGATTTATCCATTCTATTATCAATCAATATTTGGGTTACTTCTAGTTTGGGACTGTTATGAATAGGGCTTCTGTGAACATTCTTATACACGCCTACTGGCACATATGTGCATGCGTTTCTGCTGGATAAATACCTAGAGGTGTAATTTCTGGGTCACTGTCTGTGCACGTCAAGTTCAGTGTGTGTGGGGGGGTGGTGCTCAGTCATTCAGTCGTGTCCCACTCTTTGTGACCCTATGGACTGTAGCCCACCAGGCTCCTCTGCCCATGGGATTTCCCAGGCAAGAATACCAGAGTGGGTTGCCATTTCCTCCTCCAGGGGATCTTTACCACTCAGGCACTGAACCAGCATCTCCTGCGTCTCTTGAATTGGTAAGTGGATTCTTTACCACTGAACCACCTGAAAAGCCCATCAAGTTTAATAACAAATGGAAAACTGTTTTATATAGTAATCTACAAAGTTACAAGCCTACCAGGAGTAGATGAGATTTCCGGTTGTCCTCAATATCACTTGGCATTTTCAGTCTCTTCAACTTCTGCCATTCTCATGGGTCTGTAGTGATATCTCACTGTAGTTTTCATTTGCATTCCATGATGGCTAAAGGGTTTGAGCAGCTTTTTGTGTGTCTTTTTGGACCTTGGGATACAGTGTTTTGTGAACTGTAGTAGATACGGAGACATGGTACTCATCTCCTTCTTCCAGGAAGGACTTACTGCCCAGTGGCAGGAAGTGTGGTCCCCAGACAGCCTCCAACCAGCGGCTTCTTCAGGGTCAGCCTCAACAGCAGAGAACCACCTTGTCCAAGGTCATGTTCTTCCTGGGAAGCTCACACTCTGGCTCAGCAAGGCACAGCTGCATCAACCTGACACAGGACGCAGGACACATCAATGAGCAACCTCCACTGGATTAGCCCGGGCTTTGCTGGGCCTGCCTCGAAGTTCAGCTCCTTTCTCCTCCCAGACCTGCTTCTTCTCCCTTTTGTTCACAATAAGCATCTTGATTCTTAATAAACATCTCATACCACAAACTCCTTCTCATGGTCTGCTTCTGAAGAACCCAGTCTGTGACACAAAGTGTCTTCTTAAGCCTATTGCCCATTTTCCTACCTGCCTTTTTTTCTTACCAATTTTGTCAGCATTTTTTATTTAATATGGATACAAGTCCTTTGTCAAATATATATGTGGCAAATATCTCTCCCACTATGGGGCTTGCTGTTTCATTTCTTTATTGTGTCTTTGGACAGAAGTCCTTTATTTGGATATGATTCAGTTTCTCAATTTTCTTTCCTTTTTAGACATGCTCATTGTATCCTACCCTAAGGTCATGAATATATTCTCTTATATTCCAAAAGCATTCGTTGTTTTGCCTTTCAGTTTTAGACTTACATGTAGCCTGGAATTAATTATTGTATAAAGCATGAGACAGAAGCCTTGCATCACTTTTTTTAACCAAATGGATTTCCTATTGTCCCACCACCATATTTTGAAAATGCTTTCCTTTCCCCCATTGTCTGCAGTGCCAAGCTGTCACATATATCAAGTGTGTGAGTCTATCCACACGTGTGGGATTGTTTCTGGGTTCCCACTCTGAGTCATTGGTCTTCTTGTCTGCTCTGGTCCCAATACTGCACTGTTATAATTCCCATTTGGAATTTCAAGCCTGCTTGGAATAGGGTTTTTGTCTCCATTTGTTCCACTGAAATGGCTCTTATAGAGATCAGCACCTTCTACCTTCAGAATATGCACATCCCAAATCCAAACACTGCACCCCACCTCCATATGGCTGCCAGCCCACAGCAGCCCCCACTTGGACAAGGGGAGAGCTATGCAGGCCTAGGGGCTTCCCTGGTGGCTCAGACTGTAAAGTATCTGCCTGCAATGCAGGAGACCTGGGTTCAATCCCTGGCTCAGGAAGATCCCCTGGAGAAGGGAATTGGCATCCCATGCCAGTATTCTTGCCCAGAGAATCCCACGGACTGAGGAGTGGGGCTACAGTCCATAAGGTCATAAAGAATTGGACGTCACTGAGCAACTAACATTTCCTTTCCTTCATACAGGCATACCTCGTTTTATTGTGCTTTTTTAATTTTTATAAATTGAAAGTTTATGACAACTCTGTTTCAAGAAAGTCTATCAAGACCATTTTTCTACAGAATTTGCCTACTTCATGTCTTTGTGTCACAATTTGGTAATTCTCATGATATTTCAAGCTTTTTCCCTATAATATTTGTTGTGATGATTTGTAAACGTAATCTTTGATGTTACTACTGCAAAAAGATTGAGTCACTGAAGGTTCAAATAATGGTGCTTTAGCAATAAAGTATTTTTAATTAAGGTACATATGCTTTTTAAGACATAGTGCTATTGCACACTGTTACAGTATCATGAAAATGTAAGTTTTATAAGCACTGAGAAACCAAAAAAAAAAAAAAACCTTGTGACTCACTTTATTGCGATACCTGCTTTACTGCAGTGGTCTGGAACGAGGCTGCAGTGTCTCTGAGGTCTGTCTGTATATTACCCATTGCCTCATAACACATGTAAAAATTCCAGGGAGAATTCTTCAGTAACCTTCTAATTGGTCTTCTTACTTCAACCCCTCTTTCCTTCGTTGGTTGTTTTTTTTTTTAAACACAATAGCCAGAGGAATCCTTTGAAGACATAAGCCAGATCCTGTCACTCCTCTGTTCAAAACCCAGCAGTGGCTCTTCCTTCACTCAGAGTAGAAACCGAAGTCCCAAACAAATTTCAAGGCCTTTCCTGCTGCGCCCTTGACCTTCCCTGTCTCTCTGAGCTCATCTCCTGCTGTTCTCCCCTGACTCTGCTCCAGCCACTTTGATGTCCTCTTTGCTGCTCCCCACGCTTGCCAGCTGCTTCTGTCTTACAGCCTGTGTGTCAGTTTTGCCCTCTGACTAGAACACTTCACCCAAACATCTGCATGGCTAACTTCTTCACTCCTTGACCCAAATGTCAGCTTTGAGATGAGACCCGTCTTGACCACAAAAATCAAAACCTGTCTTCCATCTGCCTGCTTTGCTTTTCTCTACTTTCTTTTTCCCATCACTCTTATCACCATCAATGTGTGCGTGCATGCTCAGTCATGTCCAACTCTTTGTGACCTCATGGACAGTAGCCCACCAGGCTCCTCTGTCCATGGGGATTCTCCAGGCAAGAATACTGAAGTGGCTTGCCACTCCCTTCTCTAAAGGATCTTCCCGACCCAGGGATTGAACGGGAGTCTCCTGAGTCTCCTGCGTTGGCCGCAGATTCTTTACCACTGAGCCACCTGGGAAGCCCTATCACCGTCAGTGATACTATATAAATGATCTATCAGTTATGTTTATTGTCCATTCTTTCTCCCCTTCTAGAATGTCCCCAGGGATCTTTGTCTGCTTTTTTTCTGTGTTGCTCTCTTTGCATCCCAAGCACCCAGAACTGTAAACCACAGTCCACTGTTCGCGTGTTTTCTGCTGCTCCCCTCTACCTCAGGAACCTGCGCCTGCAGCCCTTGAAGGAGCCCAGGCAGTGATGGGCTTCTGGTCTCTCCCTGCTATTGGAAGCAGCGGTGTAAGTTGAGACACGGGGATTGTTCAATGTAGCCTCTGTGGGGCAAGGTGCCTGGGTTCCAGCTCCAGGTCTGTCACCATCTGTGACGAGTCACTTCTCTTACCTGCATCTTCATTTCCCTGTCTCTCCCTCAGGTCAATGCCCTGCCCTCTGTGGGCGCAGATGGGAGTGCGACTTACTCCAAATCAGAGCTGCAGACAGGGGGCCTCCCAGGGCCTCAGCACGGACACTCATGCTGTACACTCAGCACATACACTGTAATGCCACCCGACGGAGGTAGCGCCAACGCTAAAATCCATGGATTTTGTTTCCATACCTATATCCCAGGCTGTTTCATTGGGCTGTGGAGGGGGTTGAGGGAGGGGAGGTGTGGGCAGGCATTTGGTTCAACTATATTGTAAGCATCTAGTACTAAATGCAAAGAAAACTTTACAAATCATACCAAGGGAGATGAATTTTTTTTTCTTGTTCTAAAAATTTTTCTTTCAACACACCGAAACAGTCACAATTCTACTCAAAATCCAAACCTAAACTCATCTGAAATGTGCTGTTCCTGAGGTGTCATTCCTGACACTCAGAGCGATATCCTGTCATTAAGTCAGAAGGCTTGAAAGGTGTGGGGGCTCAGTGTATAAAGAAATAATGCTGTGAGTCATAACACTGGTTTCATCTCCAATTCTCAAGAGCACCCTGCTGAAAATCGCATTAATCCTTATAATTTCCATGCTAATAGACCCAGATCAGCACTTGGTGAGTGGGGTAGGGTAGGTGGAGCAGGATCTCCTCCTTGGGATGGTGAAGGAACTGTGGAGTTCTGAACGGGGACTTGGTGGTGGGGAGAGCTGCAACTCCGATACTTGGAAGGGATGCCCTGCTTCCCTTCAACTGGGGGCACCTCTCTCGGTGTTCCCCTTTCTCTCACTCATATATGTGTTGTCATGCCAAAAAGAGGAACTGTAGGCTTCTGGATAAATTTGAAAAGTTGATGTACAGCATAGTCGGCAACTGGAGTTGCAAGAAAAGTGGCAGAGAATCAAGAAATTTAAAAGCTGGAGACACTGTGGATGTGATTATGAAGTAGACTAATTTTACAAAGATATAGATGTGGATTAATTCTTAAAAATAAGGGAGGCTATAGTTACCTCCGTAATATTACTGAATGTCTCCTTGGGAGTCCTCAGATGCACTTTAAATAAAAATCATGATTTTTAAAAAGTCACTCATTGAATTTTAGTCACATGCTTAATTTTTCATCGAAATAATCAGCAAATGTGACTACCCTCCCAATTTATTTGCATCATCTCTAAATACTTTTCACAGGAAAAAAATAAATATTCTTTCAAATGATCAGATGCCAGCACAACTGTTCAGAAGAATATTTCAGAGGTCCCTCGATTATTTCAATCAAAGATGCTCCAAAGACTTCTTGGACTTGGGTAGCATCTTAGGAAAAAGGAATGGCAGCCGTTCTACAACTCACTTGGAGGCACACTTTCTCTTTGTTGGGAAGAGTGTGATTTAGGAGAGAAGGTGGATGGGTGTCAGCAAAGGATACGTTTTGGGTTGAGGTTTTGGGGAAAGGCACAGAGGCAATTATCAAAAGATTTTATGGTTACAATGTATAACAACTATAGTGTCCATTTTTAGACACTCGTTTTTCCACTGTCACACTGCTCTGGATTCAATTTGGAAAATTCTGGACCTTTTTTTAGTTGGCACACATGTTAAGTAAACTGTCTTCAACTGTAACGTAAAATTATCTTTGACAGTAAAACATTTGCGAGAGGTTTATTGTCAAGGAGGATGGTCTCACTGGTCCTAATTTTCACTAAATAGAACTCATTCTGTTTGAAAATAAGTACTGCATGTGCTCAGTCACTTCAGTCATGTCTGACTCTGCGACCGCATGGATTGTAGCTCACCAGGCTCCTCTGTCCATAGGATTTTCCAGGCAAGAATACTGGAGTGGGTTGCCATCCCCTCCTCCAGGGAATCTCCCTGACCCATGGATCAAACCCAACTCTCTTGTGTCTCCTTTATTGTAGGCGGATTCTTTACCTGTTGAACCATCCGGGAAGCTCATGTCTTTGTAAATAGAGATACTATATATTTTGAATCCCAACTTTTGAGAGACAATTTTCTATAGCTATCTCATGTTTCTGCAAACCTTGTGAGCAGAGGCACATGGCTTTTGTTCCAAACTATCCTTTTATATTTGCATAAGGTACAGCCTTGGAAGAAAGAGTAACTCCCTCTTGGACAGCTTTGCTTGCATACACTTTAGAGAGGTTTCTTGAGCTCAAAATTCCTCAGCATATGCAGCATCCACCTGGCTGCTCCACATCGGCCCCATAGAACTTGGGGGACAGAGGAATAAGTAGGCAACAGGAAGCTGTGATGCCTCTGACTTGGGGGTCTCCTGTCTTCTGCCAGCATCCATGACACTGCACAGAGTGTTAGCTTGCACAGAGTCAGACCCTTTCATGGTTTTTGACACTTACCATCCAAAAACTAATTTCATACAATAAAAGGATTTCTTTGTCCCACCCGACTTCCCACTTCTCTCAGGCAAACAATCTGATACAATTCTAGCACAATCAATAAATGCGGATTGTCTTCTGGAGTTTGCTGCAAAGGGGATCAATGGATCAAGCCAGAAAATCGAGAAGTTTAATATATTAAAAGACACATATAAGAAAGAAAACACTAAGGGGGAAGGAGGTAAGCCTAGAAGGTGATGATAGAAATAAATTACACAGCATGTCTTTAATTTTGGTTGTCTCACAAGCTAAACCACTCTTTTGCTAAAGAAAATTATAGCCCTATCGCCCTCTACCAGAACCAAGCTAGAAACTACAGGAAAATGGTTTAAAGTTCTTTCTGAAATTTGCTCATCCCCTTTGTGGTATCCAGGGGTTTCCCAGGTGGCTCAGTGGTACAGAATCCTCCAGCCAATGCAGGAGACGTGGGTTTGACACCTGGGTCAGGAAGATCCGCTGGAGAAGGAAAAGGCAACCCTCTCCAGTATTCTTACCTGGAAAATCCCATGGACAGAGGAGCCTGGCAGGTTACAGACCATGGGGTCGCAAAGACAAGGACACGACTTGGCAACTTAACAACAAAGTGGTATCCACTGCAGCAGTTACACAGACTTTAAAACGTAAACTGCAGGTGTTTATGAAGGTAAAAGGTACACAGCTCCCTTTGCATACCAAGCCTGACAGGTTAGTGCTGGACCATCTAGTGCTGAAGAGTGGACAGCCCTTCTCACACTCACCTGCAATTTGTAGCAGCCACTGACTGCAGGGACCACTAACACAGCTGCAGACTTTGCTGGAAGTCCCTGGAAGCCGCACCTAGCACTTCTGCCCTCACCTGTTCCACATTCATTCCGTGGACAACAGCTGCTTAGAACCCTCTGCTCATCTATTAACCCTGTCACCACACCTACTCAGTTCCACCTCAGAAAATAACCACTTTGTTACACAGTGAATGCTGACCCTTCGACTCCAGCAAAGGAGCATCATCTTGTGAACTCAAATGGTTAGTACTAAAACCCCAAACCTTAATTTTTTGCTTAAATGGCACTATACCAACACTTTAAACGGCACTACAGCAATACTTGAAAGCAGCATATCCAAATATTTGATCAAGCATTGAAATCAGAAAAGAATGTCTAATACGCCAATAAATGTATTTATTTATAAATTATAGAAGTGTACAACTGTACAATATATTATGTACATTATAAAACACACAAAAATAGAAATTTAAAAGGTTGAGATTAAATACAAACAACCACTTTAACATTCTCCCAATAGACTGATTACTGCACACTCCTGGGAGGTACACATTCCCACCTAAAACCACAGCCCTAAAGCATGCCAATGATTGCTAGATTTGAATTTTTAGCTAGTTACAGAAAAATATACAAGATCACAGCTTTTTTAAGTTTTGCAAAATAGCCTGAGCATCTAGTTTAAATGTGAAGATGCTTGATGCTAACTTTTTAAGACATAATTGGACTAATCACTGCGCAGCTGGTAAAATGTCACATTACAGTTCACTGATAGCTGTCTCAGTTATCATAGGGCAGATTAAACTGGGGATTCTGTGAAGTTTAATATTTGGGGAGGAAATGCTTTAAAGAAACATTCAAAACCAACAAATAGCTAGCACCTAAAAAAAAAACCTCCTCTGCCTACAGTGGAAAAACAAACGGAAAAAATGCTTTCCAAACAATGGCCATTAAAAAGCAAATGGATTAAAATAGATTGCCATACATTTGCCTGCCTTAATACCTGTAAGCCATAAGAACACGAATTCTTTTTAATAGCCCCAGTGTCTGATCACAGAACTGGACACACTGAAATTCAGTAAACAGGTGGTGAACAATGAATAACTCCTTGAAAAATATGTGAGATGTGGAATTATGTTTGGAATTACAACTGTTGCTAAAGACCACTCCAGTATCTGTCTTTGCTTGGCTGAAGCAAATAACTGGATAAATGTTGTGGTCAACAACAACATGCTCAGAGCCTCTTTACATTCCTTCACACGCTTGCTCCCCTTCCCCACATCAGTCCGTTGGTGTCCGCCTGCTCTGCTTCTACCCAGGACTTGGGCTTCCTCCCTCGCGGGGGAGGCCTGCAGCCAGACAGGCTCATCCTTCTCCAGCACGCAGCGCAAGCTGGGATAAAGAGAACACAGTTATGTTCCACACAGAAAACCTTATCCATGTACTTCTTAATTTTAAAAAAATTCACAAAATTTTTTTTTTAATTTTTAAAGGATATGAACACCTGACTTTGAGATTGAGATATGCACGTAGGGCTTCAATCAAGTTGAAGTAACAAAAATCAATCAAGTAACAAAAATTTATAACTGAAAGACTTTCACTGATGGTCTCCTCTGGAGGAGTACCTTTTAATAGGTACTTCACCAATTCAAAAAGATAAAAATACTACACAATTTAAGTGGCTTAATTTCATAAAAAACCACTTTCACTTTACATACACACACTGATGGTTTTCATCTATATGTTCATCTATTCTGTTGACAAAATGTCAGTGTTTCTTGATGGGACCAAATTGAAACTACAGTTAATGAAAGTTCCATTTGATTAAATGCACACAAGGGTAAATTAGCTATTATATCGCAAAAGAAGGAAAGAAGGGATGCAGAGTTCAGAGACTTGCTGGAGAGAACAGAATGATAAAATGAAAGCTCAGTCATTTCACTATGGCAATATGGAAAGAGCTTACTTAAAGTACTCATTAGAGGAAAATGTGTTATTGGTTAAGAAGTACATATACATCACACAAATGGCAAAGCAACACAGACCAGTAGGATTTCCTAATGAGGCGATGCTATTTTTTTTTAAGCATTGTGGTGAGTTACTAGGTTGTGAAATCATCCTCTAGTCTTAAAAATTAGAAAGCAGCCAGTTGTTTGAATAACTTATAAAACCTCTTTAAGACAAAACAGCCACTAGAATAAGTACTTTTCTTGAAAAGTATCTTTCAAGAAAACCAGAACTACACTTGGTTTCATTTGCTCATTTCCCTTGCCTTCACACCACTGCGGTTTTCTCTAACCTCTCCTTTCCCTGGATGCTACTGGTTGGCTCATTCCCTTCCACCTCACTTAGGTGACCAGCAGCTTTCCAGCTAAACCTGACTTGAAAGTTAAACCTACCCTCTACTTACAAAATGAAACAAATCCTCACAAACAAATCAGTGGCACTCCTGCTTGCCAAGGAAGGGTCTCACTAACACCTTTAAAACAAAAACAGACGATGGAGGCTCCCGAGAAAAAAATCTGCTTTGACCATATTATAGGAAATAATACATCCCCAATTTAGAGCCAAAAAAAAAAAAAAAGAATTCATGCTTTGGTAAGTTTCAAATTTTATTTCAACTACTGCAGCAAGAAAATACCAGTGGTAGTTCTGCATGGCAAGTGGCAACCTGTTAAATAAACAAGGCCACAAATTAGTATTCCAACAGCATTTGGATCTATGGGGATTTTGATAGGGGAGGATTATTACCATCAGTACTATAATATAAACTTATGTTTCCTCCGTATTTAGTAACAAAAATATTCATTCTACCTCAATAATTCATCATGTACACATTTCTCCTCTTTGTAAGCATGATCCTTGCAGGCAGTACTGTGTCAGAGTGTGAGGGGGAAGTTCCTCCTAATCACAGGTTTTTCTATAGTATACAGAAATAGCAGTCACTTTAGCAGTCATGGACAGTATTACTAAATTTTTAGTTGAAAAATAAAAGAATGAGTTCTCCTATTATATCCCTTTCTGGGAGTAAAAAGACACACACCATTACAAACATAAAATGAGTCAAACTTCTATTTTATTGACAGGAGTCCAAAATGAATACAAAAAAATGCCTCCTTTGCATGTTATATTTTACCTTAAAAGGCTTCTGATAGAGTCAGGTAGATTAAAAGCTAAGAACGTATTTCAGCTTTTATAGTGACCTTTTTAAAAAGGTTTAGTAACATAAGTCACCAATATCAGAAAACGTATGGTCCCACAATCATTTTTAAATCTATAGCTTATAAAAAGAATTAGATCCTGCATTGATCTGCTAAAATAGAGGCTTAAAAATGTTTTAAGCCATTAAAAGCCATTTTTATAATCTATCTGGTAACTCTGGGCAATTAAGAAAAGGAAAATCCCAAACTGTAGCCCTCTAGATTATGTGGAATGTGACAGAATGCCAACTTATGACCAAGACAGGCAAAAATAAAATGTTTAAAGCTATGAATGGAGCTGTTATAGTCTTGTATCACTGCAAAATGTCAGTAAATGAATAATAGAGCTTATTAAGACATTAAAACTTGAGCAGATGTCACTTAAAACATTTGTGGTGTTTATCATACATACTGTAATGTTTGTTAAAACTAAAGCTAAACAAAGAAAGGTCACTCATTTATAGATTGTTTTTCATATAACTTTACTTTTACTGGGACCATAGATGATCAGATAATACATAGCCCACACTTCTGGACAGTTATAACAAAGGGTTTATTATCATTTGCAAATGAAATAAATGCACCATCCCATACCTGAAAGGCTTTCACAAACCTTAAGCATTTTTCAGACTGTACCAAGGCATCACCACTGCCTAGTTATGTAACACACCCATTTCTAGTAACACTTCCCTCAACATCAGTTCTGCACTGCTTCTGGTTTATTATACACTTCCAAACAGCAAAAATTTGCAAATATGTGCAAATATTGTGGTCCATGCGTATACTGCTTAGTCATCATCTTCCTCCTCTTCTTCCTCTTCCTCAAAGCTGTCTTCAAAGCCCTCACTGTCCTCCTGGTCTTCATCCCCCTCTATTGCTGTATCCCACTGTGGGTGATTTTCTGGCACAGGCTTAGCCTCATGAACTTCCAACTAGAAAAAAGAATTAAATGCAGACATTAGAAATCTGGGGAGGAATAATGGAAGAAATATCTGGTAAAGAAAAGGTTTTCTTTGACAGCAGCACTTGAAAAGAAAAGATTACACCTTTTAACTTTAAATTTAACACATTTAAGAACAGATACTCATCCACAAAATAAAAACGTGAATCTAGTAACATGTTAGTATAGTTAAGTTTCTAGCGTAGTTTAATAGTATGATTTTATAGGAGCTATATACTACTATTTATTCTGCGGCATGAAAGATGAATAATTCTGATTCTTCAGCAGGAACACTGAGTAATGTTCTTAGTAAGTCTTCTGTGGATGGAAAAAAAGTTCAAATGTGACTTCCAAAGGGGTATTTGCAGCCTCCAGACTACTCATTGACGTTAACATCCTATAGCCAATGGAAAGAAACACAGTGCCCTCATGGGGAAAAAAAGCCACGCCTCTGCTGGCTCCTTTCAGTTGAGTCCCCAGTACACAGTGCAACACTTCTTCAGCACAATCTCTCTAACACAATAGCATGCTTTTTATAAAAAGCTCAGGAGACTTCCCTGGTGGCTCAGCGTCTGCCTACAGTGTGGGAGACCCAGATTCAATCCCTGGGTCGGGAAGATCCCCTGGACACAGCCCACAGGGTCGCAAAGAGTCGGACACGATTGAGCGACTTCACTCACTTTCGCTTTCACAATTGAAATGGTAACATCGACGGGAATGTGGTTCAAATGATACTCGTGTCCACAAGTGTATCCTCTAAAATGAAATACATGTGCCTTTCTAAAGAAAACATAAACCATCTAGTGAGACCCTATAAAGGTATGGCATATTATAGTATACTAAAATTATCACGCTGGTAAGTTATACTTAAGGTTCTAAATCATCATACTCCTTTAACACAAGTTTATTATTGAGAGCAGTCCATCAAGTGTATTATGTTAAACTATGAGATGACCTCTTTCCCTGTTATTCTACATTTCAAAATTAGAAATGCTTCCCTAAGATGTAATATGCTTATTCAAATAGACAACCTTATTTTTTTAAGTTCCCTTTATTACCTCAAAAATTTTTTTGCATGGTTTGATTCACTCTTTTTCTCTGTGTATCTCTCTTCTTCCTTCCTTCTCAGGTATTTGAAAATTTCTCAAAAAGGAGAAAGTGGTAACTTCCATTTCCCACACAAGTATAATAATACAAATCCATACCCACCATAGATTAAAAAAAAAATCCATTTTCAAAAAAACTTTATTATTACTAGAGTATAGTTGATTGACAGGGTGTATAGCAAAAAGAATCAGTTATACATATACATAAATCCACTCTTCTTTTTTTTTAAAAAAGATTCTTTTCCCATTTAGGCATTACAGAGTATTGAGTAGAGTTACCTATGCTATACAGCATGTCCTTATTAGCTATCTATTTTATATACATAGTAGTATGCATATGATCAATCCCAATCTCCCAGTTTATCCCTGCCCCCTCACTTTATCACCCCAGTAACCTAAGTTTGTTTTCTACATCTGTGACTCTATTTCTGTTTGGTAAATAAGTTCATTTGTAGTTTTTTTAGTGTGCACATACAAACAATATCACATGGTATTTGTTTTTCTGTGTCTGACGTGCTTCACTCAGTATGACAATTTCTAGGAACAACCATATTTACTGCATAGTCATTATTCTTACCTTCAGTGGTTTAATCTGATCCAAACCCATATAGGAGTCTGATCTCAGAAACACTGTATATTGATAATTTCCAGGCTTGCCTGGTGCAGGAAACTTCAGTTCTACCTAGAAGATAAATCAGAACTTAAAATCTGTATTTTGAAGGGTGGAAGAAATAATAGCTCCCTCCTAACATATTTAGACCAGAGAGTATTTAATAGCCAGTGCTTACTCAGATGACAGACGAGGTCCTAACACATGTTACAAAAGTTCTAATGACAACAAATATATTTACATATATGACATTTGTGTCATATATATACTATGTAAAAAGGAAATAAAAATAGGCAGAATTGATGGGGGTAATTTCTATCTCCAGAATTCAAAGAAACATATTTAAAGCAACCAAGTTCTATCTTGATAACGTGAAGAAATGAAGCCGGGTATAAAAGTAAAATAAATGAAATGTTGAACTAAAACAGACTTCACCGAACAGGAATAGTTCTTGCCAAATTTTCTTATTTCTAGAACAAATGTTGAGAGAACAGAAAATACATTCATCATACATACATATATAATATGTCTCTGCCCTCAGTCACAGGCACAGGGCTCCTCAAATCCCTGTACTTCCAAAGTGACAAGAGCTTATAAGGAGCATCTTCTGTTCTAAAATTTAGTCTTTGGATCTGGTTCCTGACACTGAGATGACAGATACCTTGGAATTTCCTGGATGATAAGAATGAGGTCTCTTCTAATGAGGCAACTCTTGGTCTCCTAGATGAGGACCAGTCACCAGAAAGCCCAAGCCATGAGTAGAAGCCTGGAAATTTTAGTCCCACCCCCTACTCTCTGGAGAGAGGCTGAAAACTGAGTTAATGATCAATTGTGCCTATGTGATAAAGCCTCCATAAAAATACCCAAACAAGGGGTTCAGGGAGCTTTCAAACGGGTGAACATGCAGAAGTGCTGGAGAGCGGATTGCTCAGAAAGAGCATGGCAGCTCGATGTTCCTTCCCACATACCTTGCCCTATGTATCTCTTTCATCTGGATATTCATCTACTTCATCATACTGTTTTCATAATAAACTGATAAATATGTTACCCTGAGTTCTATGAGTGATTCTGGCAAATTACTGAACCCAAGGAGGGGATCATAGCAACCATGATTTACAGCCAGTTGATCAAAAGTACAGGTGACAACCTGGGACTTGCAACTGGCATCTAAAGATGGACAGTGAGGCAACGGCAGTCTTCTGGGACTGAACCTTAATCTGAGCTGTCTGGGGAAATAGTGTCAGCACTGAGTTAAACCACAGGACACTCAGCTGGTGTCACAGAGAAAAAGAAAGAGGTCAAAACCCATGGATGAATGGCCTATGGGGGCATGATAATATGCCTGCAACATTTTTATATATCTCACAAACTGAGAGGCAATGAACATACTATACTTGAACATTCTTTCTCCCTATGGAGAAATAAACATTTAACAACATTTATCAAAATTATAATGTACAGAGCCTCTAATTCATTAATTCTACCTCTATGAATTTATCCTATAGATGTGTTTGAATATGAGGTTACTCACTGCAGCAAAAGACAAGAAACACCTTGTAAGTCCACTAAAGAGCTGAGCACTGAATAAATAAACTTCCACACAAAAGAATATCATACAGCTGTAAAAACAAACAATGAAGCTTTTTTTCTGTATCAATATGGTACAAATTCCAAGTTTTATCACTGAGAAAAAGGTAAGGTGCAGAACATGATGTATGCTACTTTTTGTGCAAAACTGGGGAAAATATACCTATATATATGTTTGTACTTTACTACAATATGACATGAAGAATACATAAAAATTTGGTAATATTGATGGTTTCCAGGAAGTGGAATGGGTGACTGAGAGACAGGAATACAAGATGTTTCAGTGTGTGCACTTCTGTATATCTTCTGAAACACTAAGTAGGCAAATGTATTATCCATTCAAAAATGGATAAAATTTAAATTTTAAAAAATGTTAAAATTACTCTGTGAAAGAGATACCTGTAAGTTGGCACTATCGCTAAGTGTCAAACAACAGTAAACTACTTTAAACATTTACTACTTGGTTAGAAAGGTAGGAAAAAACTTTTTGGATTTAAAAATCATCATTACAGAACTCCCTTGAAATCCAAAAGCTTTGCTCTTGTCCACCAAGTCCAGGTAGACTTTCTCAAATAGTAACGTAAAAAAATCAAGAAGAAAAACAAGGAAATCCAAGGGCAAAATATGTTCATCACAATGCTATTTAAGTGATGTCACTGACAGTGGACAATGCAGGAGGTGGAAGGGGGGTTCTGGAAGGGGAAAACATGTACACTCATGGTGGATTCATGTCAATGTATGGCAAAACAAATACAATATTGTAAAGTTACAAAATAGAAAATAAACTAATTAAAAAAAATTCCACTTTAAAAAATGAATCACTAGCACTTACATTTGTTTTTAACACAAAAGCACTAATTCAATGAGGATACAAACCATAATTTCTGAGCACTAATCCAACAAGGATAAAAGTAAGTGTTTGTAGAACATAACTAAAACCTGGAGATATGGTAAGGCAAGTATTCTTAAGACAGTAACAGTGAAAACTCCCCAAAATAAGTTGAGAACAAGGTTTTAAAAGACCACCAAGTTGTCTACCTTTAACAATTTAATACTCTATAAATTTCCAATGAGCTCCCTCCAAAAGTTGTCAGAGAACAGTTATAAAATGTGTTTTAAATAAAATGCAATAAGCCGTATATGATAAATGGATTTCTATATTGTTTTCTATATCTAAATAATGTTGTTGGATACTTACCTCTTCCGTATCTTTTAGTGTACACACATGATATGGCATAGATATTAATGTCTGTTCCTTCCTATCTGCGATATAAAGCCACCACCATTCTTGCTTTTCCTGCAAAGAAAAAAAGAGAAGAGTATAAATAGCCAGAAAGAATTACAGAAATAGTTTTCCCTTATCTCATTTTAGGGGTATGGTTACTCCTTGGTACCTGAGGTGGACTGATTCCAGACAAGTTCCCCTTTCACCCCCACAATGCGGATACCAAAATCCATGAATGCTCGAATCTCTTACATAAATTGGTGTAGTATTTGCATATAACCTATGCACATACTCCTGTACACCTTATCCAGCCTCTAGATTAGATTACTTATAATATCTAATACAATGTAATTGCTATGCCAATACCCAGCAAATTCAAGTTTGCCTTTTTGGACTGTCTGGAATCCACCCCCCCCACACTTTCAATCCACAGTTGATCAAATCCATGGATGCAAAACCCACAGATGCAGAGGGCCAACTGTATTGCCCTTTGGCCACTGCTGTATCCCCAGCACAGACACCATGGTTGGTACAAAATAGATGTCAATAAACATTTACTGAATGAATAAATTGTTCTTAGAGCCACTCTCCAACAAAAGAATTTTGTATGTAATTTTGGGGTTTCAAATGGCCCCTTAAACCCTATTGATGAACCTCTTTAAAAACTCCTGATTAACCTTAAATGATAAAAGATATGCTAAAAAATAAAACAGTATAAGCTATCACGAATTCATCTAGCAAATAATTTTAGTAATCTTACCTAGTAATAAGCAAAAGTCAGAAAGTAGGGGTGGAAGGGACTTGGGTAACAATATCAGAAATCAATACATTAAAACACGTTACTTATAAGAGAGCATCTTAGATTCTAAGAATCTATTTGTACCATTTACGGTACATGATTTCAATAAGCTCAGCATTTTCAGTTGCACTACATAAAAGATTAGGAACAGAAAAAGGGCTGGGTAAAGAAATTGCCACCAGAATGCACAATAATAGCAGGAAACACTGACAGGAGGCAAAAATCTATTAAAAAAAAAAAAAAAAATTAGAAGACCAGTCTGGGAGCACCAAACTTCAGTGTGGCCAGCAACCACCACTGCATTACAGCACAGATCAGTAACTTTTTATTCATCTGCTTTGCATCCACTGTTTAAGAATGGGATAGGGAAGATACCTTTCTAAAATGGCTTAAAAAAAGTTTTGGAGCTAAAAAATAAAATAAATTGTAGGATACTCCAATTAACCAAAGCAACACTAGAGTCAATTATCCTAGAGAAGTTTAAAAAGTAACTTTTTATTGAAAATAGTTTCATAGGAAAAATGTCTGTATCTTTAAGCAAAATCATTTGTACTTTCTATTTTATTTCAATCTTAAGACATTAAAATATGGTTTATTATCTTCCTAGTAATGGTACACTAAGCTAAACTAAAAGCTTTTGTTTAAATGCCTTAAACTACAAGGCAATGCAACATTAATAAGCAGGATAACAAATCATAAGTGGATGACTAACTCAACTTCTGCTTAATCCAAGGGTTAGGACTACAACAAAAGGTATAGGTGTATACATATGTCTTTCTATGTGTGTTTTGCACACACACAATGGGTAGAAACAGACTCAAAGTGGAATACTGTTATACTCACAGGAGATTGATTCCAGGACCACCCTACCTCCAGAATACCAAAATTCATGAATGCACAAGTCTGTTACATAAAATGTCATGGTATAGTTAGCCCGCCACATTTGGAGATGCAGAACCCACAGATTCAGAGGGCCAAAGAGTCTGCTGTAACTACTCAACTCTGCCATTGTATTACAGAAAGAATGAGTGTGGCTCTGTTCCAATAAAACTTTATTTACAATAATACTTCATTTATAAAACAAGCTGGGTGGCAGATTTGTCTGCAGGCAGTAGTCTGCCAATGTCTGTTTCAAAGTCATCCAGACCCAATTATTTCACTTCTTGAAACCTCACCTTTTTTCTCTGTTAAGTGATGAATGCCTACCTCAAGTTGTATTGTGAAGATAAACTGAGATAATACAAAAAAATATCTGTTAAAATGCCTAGGACACAGAGTCCAATAAAATTACAGTTACATCAATATAGCCACTCTGGAAAACAGTATGGAAGAGCCTCAAAAAATTAAAACTACAAGTACCATATTATTCAGCAATTTTACTTCTAGCAATTTACCCCAAGAAAAAAAAAACACAGACACTAATTTGAAAAGATATGTGCACATCAATTCATTGCATCATTATTTACAATATTCAAAATACGGAAGCAACTGAAGTGTCCACTGATGGATGAATAGACAAAGAAGGTACATATAAACAATGGAATATTACTCAAGCCATAAGAAATCAAAATTTTGACATCAGAAACAACATGGATGGACCTAGAGGATATCATGTTAAGTGAAGTCAGAGAAAGACAAAATACCATGATCTCGTTTATTTGTAGAATCTAAAAAACGAAACAAAATAACATGAAAACAGGGTCATAGATACAGAGAACAAATATGCGAGAGGGGTGGAGGTGGTGGGAGAAATAATGAAGGAGATTTGGAAGTACAAACCTCCAGCTATAAGATATTAATAAATAAGTCATGGGATGTAATGTACAGCATAAGAAAGATGATCAATAATATTATAGTAACTCAGTATGGGAACAGACGGTTACCAGACTTACTATGGTGATCATCTCATAATGTGTGCAAATATCAAACTACTAGATGGTACATCTAAAACTAACACAATGTATGTCAACTATATTTCAATAACAATTTTTAAAGTTATGATTATTAATGAAATGATGTAAACATTTCTATATTTAAGAAGTCTAACATTTCATTTTCAGAAATATCATTACTAGAACATACATGTTCAAGAATGTGCATTTATTCTTTATCTCTACTTAGAGAATGCCTCCCACTTACCCCAAATCTATTTGATTAAAATGAGATTCATTCAAGAAAAATAAACATTAAGAAGCTAGTGATTATCAACCTATGGCATTGCACCCAGATTCTCTTGATGCACATGGTTAAAGTAGAAAAGAGTCTCTACCATGAGTTATTTGCACTCAACTGGTTTTTTGTTGCGTGGGATTCCCAACCATTCTTGTTAAATATATGAGTTTCAATAACATTTAAGTCAATTATTAACATAAAACTTCAAGTAATATAAGTGGTTAGTGTGGTGGGTAGGTAGGTACATGAGAAGGTAGACAGGAAGAAGTTAGGAAAATCCCAAATAAAGTCTATCTGATAAATGGTACTTCGAGATGTTTACCATGCAGATAAAATTACAAGAAGGCACTTTCACTGCTAAAATGTTCTAAGGGAGTAAATGAATGCTTTGCCTATTAACTAAGCATGGTCTAAAATGAAGCTGTCTATTATAAGGGTACAAATTATGCAGGTTACAGCACCCCATGGTACTTTTAAAACCAATCAATGAATGAAATTTATTCACTTGATTTCAGGAGCCTTGGTGTTGGCAGACTATACTGCAATGGGCGAAATGCCCCTAACAGATGGGCTATAGCTCAGGACATGCCAGAAGATCAGTGTGCATAGTAAGATGGAATCCTGGGCTGACTGCTCTCCAAGTCAAAAAACAAAAGTCTGTGCATAGCCACTCATTTATTAGGAGAGCCAAATTACTTAGGAACTTGCCTTCAGCAGCCCCCAGCAACTATAGATTGACATTCTAGAGCAGAAAGCATATTTATACATGAAATCACCCGCCAAACACAAGTAGTGAGCAGAAGGTTCTGTGGTAAAGCTGCGAAACAGTCTGTGGAACAGCTTCCCTGAACTAAGAGGCAATAGTCCTTGACCTCTAGCCACAGAGAATTATCTGCAAAAGCAATATGTCAAAATCTCAAATTGATCTCAACTTCATCTGAAAGACAAACAGCCTATCAAAGAGATCAAAAGCTGAACAGGCCACAGCCACAAGGTAAACAAGCACAGGGGAAGAAAGAACATCGCAGTGATCAGTCTGGAGCTTGGGGATCAGCTCTTACTAAACCTAGTGGGTCCCTCAGGCCTGGGCTTGCCTTCTTCCCATGGATCAGGGCAATTATCAGAACAAGTCTAGTGTCTCCAGATGGCCAGTATAGGACCCTCAGAAAAAAATCCATGAGCAGAATTTAAGAACATTTTCATCCTATTCAAAACATGGTAGAAGTATGAGACTCACAAAAGCCACACGAAGTCACAGGCAAAATATGCATTTGTCTGATTAAGACTGCCTGAACTGCAAATGAGAAATCATCAGTAAGCACAACCCTCAGTAATCCAGGCACAGAAAATACAGAAGCCCAGGACAACAACAAGTTACTTAAAAAGTTGACAATCCTCCTTTTAAATAACTCATTCACTCAAAGTAATGCATATTGAAATATATGCTTCAAAAATGTGACATATCGATAATACATCACATTTAGCGCATCTGAGTCAGTACATGCTACAGAGAGGTAACAGTCAATTCACACTACAGAAAGGATAGAGAGCAACCAAGAAATATTTGACTAGAAGAAGGAAAACACTAGGCTGTGGATGAATAACTCACCTCAGGAAAGTAAAGACTATAGACAGGATGTGTTATCTTTGATTTGGTTTCCAGTAGTGCTCTCTCCTTTCGCTGAATACTTTGTTGTAATTCTTGCCACTCCTAGTAAAGTGAAAATCAGAAATGGAAATCAAGCATGATGGCATTCCTGACAATGCTAAATACTAGAGTTCAGTCCCACAAATCTGATCACTTCCCTGCTCAAAACTTACAATGCTTCTTTTCATAAATCAAATCTAACCTGTTTAGAATGAACTACACACTGCCAATCATGACCTGGCCTGAGCCTGTCTCTCCAGTCTCCTGTCACTGCTTTCCTCTCTTCACTTTTTATTCTAGTCATTTCAAACTGCTAGACTTCCCTGACCTCACCAGCTACTTCACTCTTAAACCTTGTTTGGATTTTTGCTTTCTTTTTTCTCTACCTGGCAAATTCCTACTCATTATTTTTTCAGGAGCACCTGAAGCCTAAAGTACGAGTTCCTGGGTCCCACAGACCATCCTCTCAGAGCTGAGTTGATCACTCCTTTCTTTGTGCCATCACTGCCCCTTACACAATGTGCATGGTCTCTTTTGTACTATAATGTTTATTCACTAGTCTGCCTTCCCCTTTAGGCTACTATCATTCAAGAGCAGAAACTGTTTCACATTTGGCTTTGTACTCCTATTAATATTTGTTATTTGTATAATTATTTGTCAACTGAATGAATGAATTTTTGGTCATCTGAAGAAATCAGTTTATCAAAACCCTAAAGTCACCTCTACTAACCCTAATATAATCAGAAAGAAACATGTCAACTCTCTGTCAAAGCAAGGATGCTGTGTTTAGTCGCTCAGTTGTGTTCAACTTTTCTGCGACCCCATGGACTGCAGCCTGCCAGGCTCCTCTGTCCATAGGATTCTCCAAGCAGGAATACTGGAATGGGTTGCCATGCCCTTCTGCAGGGGAGCTTCCTAACCCAGGGATCTACTGTGTCTCCTGCACTGCAGACGAATTCCTACCCACTGAGCCATAATCAGAAAGAAATCTGTCAACTCCATCTCAAAGAAAGGGAGGGGTAATAATTTCTTTGATAGGTTTTAATTCCATGGCAACCAACTTAATTCTCAAACTGCAGAAACACTCAAGGGCCAGCAATTGCTAAAAACAGACATCCTTATTTTTCTCCCATCCCAAAGGCAAGTACTTTATCTCCTTACACTTTTATCCTTTGCCCTTTCCCTCCCTGCCCCCCCCTTTTTTTCAGCCTCTGCTTTTGCTTCAGAGGCTATTCAGGGAATCTCTTTTAAATTCCTAAACCACAGGAGTTACTTTTAGACCAATGACCCAGTCAAGAACAACACAAACATTTAAAAAAAAAAAAAATTGGCTGATCAAGTTACAGTTCATCTGCAGTGAGCATCTATGGGCCATTATTTGTTCAACAAATATTCTTTTCTGCAGCCTTTTCATAAGTCATGTGCAACTTCATGCCATGCCATGAGATTTTTTTCTATTTCCTATACCCTCACCATATTAATCCCTTAGTGACTTTCCCTTTTAGTAAATGTCTTATATACCTCTTGAAACAAGGTGGCATTCTGTAAATATTAGCTTTTCCCTTAACCAACCTCTTGACATTGGAGCCCACAGTAATGTTTCTTTACCCTAAACACTGCCTGGAACTTTTGAGAACCTCTTCTAAGTAACTGCTACCTATTTCATAACCCACCTTTCCTTCCTCATATTTCCAAAGTCATTTCCAACACAAAAAATTGCCTTAGGAGAACAAGCTGAGTTCACCTCAGACCCAGGTCTTACTCTATCTAACAATATAAGATTTAAGAAAATTAGGATTTCCAGTCCTTGTCAGAAATAATTTTTCTTCAAATTACAACTACCATCTCTCAAAAACATTGTCTGAAAGTAATGCAACAGTATAAAATATACTAGTATTGTGTAAAACAAGCAAAGAAAGTAAGCAAGCAAAAGAAAAACAATAACAAAAACCAAAACTATCATCAGAGGTATAATTCCAGTTATTTAAACCTATGTCTTACTGCTTCATCATCCTTGTTTTGTTTTTCATCTTGTTCTCTATCAGAGTCTCTGTCACTACCATCATCTTTTTCACTCTGAGAGTCTCTATTGGTTTCTTCTTCCTCAGAGTCACTGCCTTTGTCAGAAACTTCTTCTTCATCTTCCTTTACTGCAGCTTCCTAAAAGGAAAAAGCAACCACCAAAGTTCTGAATCTCTCCGTGAATACATCCTGAGTCCCTGAAACTAATCTACGGTCATTATAATTAAACTGGCTCAAGACTACAATTTCACTATTGATATAGAATTTTAAAAAATTTTTATAAACATTCTTATATGTGGGAGTCAGGCTGAAGAGGTTTAATGCTTGACTTATTTGCTTATTTGTCAGTTATTTTATTCATTCTTCATAGCTCATAAAACAAAAATTTATTTCTATTTGCAATATACTACGACAATGGCTAAGCTGGTTCATTTTTCAAAAATATCAATTATATAATATTTTACACAATACAATGAGAAGTTTACAGAAAAGTACTGCTTTGGGAATTTAATATTATCTTCAATAACTAACAGTATAATGCAGAAAGGAAAGTCAATGTCTCAGACAAAATACTTAGTCCATTTCAAGAAGCAAGAAAAAGAACAGCAAATTAAATGCAAAGAAATAAGAAGTAAATAATACAGATCAGAAATCAATTAAAGAGAAAGCAGATATAAAAAAGGGAAACTCAAACGAGACTAAACGTTGGTTCTTTAAAAAGATTAATAAAACTCATAAATTAGGAAAGACTGATAAAGGAAAAGAGACAATAAAATTACCAACATTAGGAATAAAAGATACATAACTACAGATCCAAAAGACATCAAATATAAGGATATTATGAGACATCAAAAATAAGGATATTATGAATAACTTTGTCAATAAATTTGACAAGTTAGAGGAAACAAAGTCCCTGAAAAACACAATTTACTAAAACTGATATGAGAAAAAAAGTAGACTATGTTAAAGAAATGGACTCTATAACTAAATTCTTTTTCAAACTCCAAGCCCAGATGGCTTCTCTATGTAATTCTTCCAAATAAGAAACAAATCCAATCTTACACACCCTTCCAGGAAAAAGAAAGTAATCTCTAACTAATGAGGCCAGCATAAATGTAATCCAAAACCTGGCAAGAATATTACAAGAAGAATGACAAACTGATATTCTCTCCTAGAAATAGATACAGGAATCCTAATCAAATATCATAAACCCAGATAAATAGTTTAAAAATACTATGTTATAACAAAATGAGATCTGTTTACAGAATACAATGATAATTTAACTTTTTAATTCATCAGTATAATTAACCACATAAACAGAAAGGAGAAAACTCATACAATCATTCCAATATATGGAGAGAAAGTATTTAATAAAATTCAGCACGTGCTCATAATAAGAAAACCAAACTGAGGGAAAACCTCCTTAACCTGATAAATATTATAGATAAAGTGTATCTACAACAACTCTATAGCTAACATCATACTCAGTGGTGAAATAATGTATGCTTTTTCCATGAGACCAATAAGACAAGGTGACTGCCATCTTCACTTCAAATCAACTACTGCAAGTTCTGGCTGGTACCAGTAAGGCAAAAAGGATGAAACAGTATAAAGACTAAAGGAAAGCTGTTTTCATTCCTAGATGGCATGATTGTGTATGTAAAAATCTGCAAATTGTTACAATTATTGTCAATTCATCAAGAATCCTTGATACAGGGTAAATATTTCTGTATTTCTATATACTGTATTTCTATATACCAGCAATAAACACTTAAGAATGAACTTTTTTTAATGTTGTTTGCAATAGCACTGCTGCTGCTGCTGCTGCTGCTACTAAGTCGCTTCAGTCGTGCCCAACTCTGTGCGACCCCATAGACAGCAGCCCACCAGGCTCTGCCATCCCTGGGATTCTCCAGGCAAGAATACTGGAGTGGGTTACCATTTCCTTCTCCAGTGCATGAAAGGGAAAAGTGAAAGTGAAGTTGCTCAGTCAAGTCCGACTCTTAGCGACCCCATGGACTGTAGCCTACCAGGCTCCTCCATCCATGGGATTTTCAAGGCAAGAGTACTGGAGTGGGGTGCCATTGCCTTCTCCTGCAATAGCACTAGAAAGCATCAAATACACAGGAGCAAATCTAATGAAAGGTGTGTCATTCTCTGCCAAGAGAAATCACAAAACACTGCCAAGAAAAATTAAGGGGGATAATAAAGATAAAGCATAATTATGAATAAAAACTGTCAATACTGTTAACCTGTGAATTCTCCCCATATTGCACCAAAGATTAAACACAATACCAGTCTAAGTGCCAGCAGCTTTTTTGGGGGTGGAAATTATCAAAATTATTCTAAAATTTTAGCTGAAAATGCAAGGGATCTAAAATAGTCAAGACAATTTTGAAGAAGTAAAATAAGAGTTCGAGGACTTACATTATTCCATTTTAAGACTTCAAGACACAATAATTAAGACTGTGGCATTGGCACAAGAAGAGACAAATAATCAATGGAAGGAGAGCCCATAAAGAAATTTCCACATATACAGTTAAGGTAACTCATTTTACAACAAATTATGACTGCAATTCAGAGAGCTTTCCAATAAATGGTGCTAAAATAAATGGCCCATAATCCCAATCTCACACTATTCACAAAAATTAAAGATGCATCTTAGAGCTAAATATAACAAGTAAAATACTGTAGTAACACTTATAGAAGGAAACAAAGTATCTACCTCTCCTTGTGTCCTTGGGATAGGCAGAGATGTCTTAAACAGGACACAAAAGCACTTAACCATAAAGACTGATGAAACAGACTTTATTATTAATAAGAATCATATAAAACTCCATTAAGAAAGTTAAAGAAACACTTATCCACACTACATAAAAGAATCCTACAAAACCGTCAGAAGACAAATAATCCAAAAATAATGAGGATATCCAAATAGCCAGTAGGCATGGGAAAAGGTGTTCAATACTATTAGTCATAAGGTAAATACAAAAACGGCCACACACAGAAATACCAACTACAGATCCATTACAGTGGCTAAAACAAAAAAAACTGGTAAAACCAAGTACTGGTGAGAATGTAGAACAACTGGACTCATATTTTGCTGGTAGGAGCATAATATGGTACAACTTTAGAAAATGGGCTCTTTCAGCAAGTTAGACATACCTCTATTTTATGACCCAGAAATTTTACTAATAGGCACATATCAAAGAAAAATAGATGTTCACAAAATGACATGTATCAAATCATAACACCTTTATTCATAACAGGCAAAAACTAGAAAAGCCTGTATGTCTACCAGTCACAGGACAGACAAACTGTAGTATATTCATATAATGGAATCTCTCTCTCTCTCTCTCTCACACACACACACACACACACACACACACACACACTTGGTGCTACACATAATACAGAAGAATGTCAAAGACAATGTTGAATGAAAGCAGCCAAATGACTCTACTTACATGCATTTTAAAAATAGGCAAAACTAATTTATGGTAATAATAGCATAGTGGGGAAGGGAGTGGGGTTGGATGGAGGGGTCACTGACTGAGAAGGGTACCAGGGAGCCTTCTAGGGTGCTGGTGGGTTTTATATCTTGATCTGGGATCATGGGTATATACATTTATAAAACTTCAGGAGCTGATAAGATTTGAACATTTTAGTGTACTTCAGACCTCAACAAAGATGATACTAACGACAGTCTCTACATGAGATAATAAACTTACACTCCCAACGACTCCATTAGCCTGTTTTTGTTTCTGCTGCTTTGGTTGAGATAAGGGCACAGGTGTAGGCTTTTTTTTTAAAGGTTTCTTTTTTTTTGATTTAGCCGTTTTCTTGGGTCCTTTACTCTTCTGTTGCCATCCTCCTTTTGTCTTGTTCTTGTTAGTCTCACCCTGCTATAAATCACAACACACGTACACACTCAGATGTTGTAGCAATAGTTTCATCAGGAGTCATAGGAAATTTTAGATGGAAATGGCTAAACTAATAAAATGTTTTAGTAAAGTGAATTTTCTCCCACAGCAAGATAAATCAATCAGAGAACTAAACAAAACAGTTCTTTTACCAGAAAAGATAGATAGGTAAACTCAAGTTTTTACCCCATCTTCTGCTGGCTGTTCCTCTGCAGCACAGATGGACTGCTCCTTTTCAAATACTTCCTGGAGTAGAGGGAGCAAGAAAAATAAAAACTTTGTTCAACTTATATTTAACTTTCATATAAAACAATCTTTCAATATATATTATCAGTAAGTTTATTTATTTTTGGCTGTGTTGAGTTTCGTTGCTGTGCAGGCTTTCCTCTGGTTGTGGAGAACAGAGGTTACTCTCTCGTTGCAGTGTGCAGGCTTCTTACTGCAGTGGCTTCTCTTGTTGCAGAGCACAGGCTTTAGGGCGTACAGGCTTCAGCAGTTGCCCCACGTGGGCTCAGTAGTTGTGGCTACCAGGCTCTAGAACATAGGCTCAATAGTTGTGGCACACGGAATTAGGTGCTTCATAGAATGTAGGATCTTCCCAGATTTGGCATCGAATTCCTGTCTCCTGCATTGGCAGGTGGGTTCTTTACCACTGAGCCATCAGGGAAGCCTTATCAGTAATTTATTAACTGCTGACAATTACAGGAGGTGGGGACAAAATGGCTAGACAGGAGGCTTTTAGCAATTACTAAATGATGTATGTGTGCAAATTTGGCCATCACTAAAGGACACCTTAGAAGTTAACTTCTGAAATATCTCACATCTGTCTTGAATATATTTTGAAAAGTACATTCTACTTAAATTTATAAATGCAATGCTTTAAAATATGTAAAATTATTATAAAGTCAATCATTTCATAACTTAAATTTTTACTTTTATTCTAATAGTAATCAGACATCACTATTTTAAAGTTATGAGAATCTGAATACATTACTCTAACATCATAACTTTATGAGATCAATATTAGTTTATTTATGATTGTATGCAATACTGCTAATATAACTGATATAACTTACGTATAACTAAGTAGAACACCAAGAAAATCTACATATCCAAGATATACCCACCCACCTAATAATCTATTTTGAATCAGTAGAGACACTATAAATTTAGAATTTGAAATCCGGTAAGAATTCAGTGTGACTCTATATAGAACAGGACAAGTGGGTTGTTCCATAAACTCCCCAGAATTATTAAAGCTAACAAGTGAAAACAATAACGACTGGGCTCTAAACTGTTGGCCTAATGCAGGGGCCAGCAAACTATGGCCCATTTTTTGCTTTTTAGACAAAGTTTTATTAGAATACAACCATGCCCATTTGTGAGTTCAGCCATTGCTAGAGAGACTGTATGGCCTGTAAAAACCAAAAATATTAGTATTTACTGACTGAACCTTGAGAGAAAAAGTTTGTCATCGCCTAGCCTAACTCTATCATCTCTGCTCATTTCTTCATTTGTTAGTTGAATTCTAATAATTATACTGAAATACAATCGATCCTAGAACTAGAAGATAAATACTTGATTCTTCCCCTTTCTCCAGGCCACATCTGCTTTTTCTTCTACCAATTACCAGAGAAATGTCAACAGCCCAAGGACAACTTTGTGCTCATTTCTTGGCCTGGGAATTCCAAAGCACGTAGGCAGTGTAGTTTGCATTCAAAACCTAACCCTGGCCACCGGCTTAGAGCAGCCTCATCTCCCAGGAGGCACCTCTCATCCAGAGTCCATGATACATACCAATGCTTCCTTTACCACCTGCTACCATATCAGTATCTTTGTTTTGATATGGCCTACTGTGACTCATAGAATGGCTACCCACTCCAGTATTCTTGCCTGGAGAATCCCATGGACAGAGGAGCCTGACAGGCTATAGTCCATGGGGTCCCAAAGAGTCCAACACAACTGAGCAACTAATACAACAACAACTACAAAATATGCTTTTTCTACTAGAGGTTTTAGACATGGGTTTTAAATGCAGCATATTTCCTGCAGATGCCCATAGACCTCAGAGTAGAATAGGCTAAAATCTACCACTGGTTCAATAAACTGAGCTGAAATACTATAGTTTAGTAAAAATTAGTTACAACTATACTTGCAACTTGCGAGGTGCGCTTAGCTTGGGAGGTAATATAAATATGTAGCAGAAACTGAGAAAAACAAGGTGCAGGAAACATACATGTGACTAGATTTAATGAAAAAGAATGAGAACAGTACCAGCATACATATATATGCATGTACATATATGCACTGAAAAGGTCCAGACAGTAAACATGACCATGGAAAAAGATACAAAAGGATTTACATAAGGCTGAGTTCTGGTCATCTGGGTCTGACAAGGTGGCTTCCTAAGGAAGCAGGGGTGAAATAAGGGATCCATGTTATCAACATCATTTTAATTCTGTGGGTATTCATGCATCAGGCTATCTAAAGGGATGAGCTTCAAAACTGATGATCTCAGAGTGGTAGAATTTTAGGTGATTTTAATTTCTTCCCATACTTTTCTGCATTGCCTAAATTTGTTTCCCAGACAGCATAAATTTTTTACATAATTAGGAAAAGAGCTATTTTACTGTACTTTTTAAAATAAAAAATAAAAGGGAGTAAATTCTCTCAAGAACTGATTAAAAAGGAGTAGGTAATGAAATCCTCAACAATAATCAATAATCAATCTCTGTATAACATTTTTTGGCTTAAGAAAGATACCCAGATTACATTATAATGCTTTATAGGGAATTAACAAATCATCACCTGAAGAATTCATCTATCTTCCAACTTTGTGTGTGTGGAAACAAATGAGAAAATCGAAATTAAAATTTCAAAACGGCTAACAGATTCTGCAAAATTAGATTTTCAAAACTATATAGTTTTGACTTTGAAAATGTGTAACTGAAAATGAGAAAATAAACATAAATATCTTAACATATAAATTCTCAAAGCATAAAAATACAGACTACTTACTGCCATTGTTTGCCTTGTCAATTTAACCAAAACTGTAACTAAGGATCCTACTGTGATGTTGTTGCTATCTTCATCATCCAATACTGTAAGATATAAGAAAAAATAAATAAAAATCAAGCTCTATGTCAAGACAAACAGCAAAACTTAACTTATCCAAATCAATCTGAGACTTTAGTATTTCAAACATATACAATTTTAAGGCTACTAAATAAAAAATAATTTACTATCTGCTACTGCTACTGCTAAGTCGCTTCAGTCGTGTCCGACTCTGTGCGACCCCATAGACGGCAGCCCACCAGGCTCCGCCGTCCCTGGGATTCTCCAGGCAAGAATACTGGAGTGGGTTGCCATTTCCTTCTCCAGTGCATGAAAGGGAAAAGTGAAAGTGAAGTCGCTCAGTCGTGTCTGACTCTTAGCGACCCCATGGACTGTAGCCTACCAGGCTCCTCCGTCCATGGGATTTTCCAGGCAAGAGTACTGGAGTGGGGTGCCACTGCCATTTACTATCTACTCTATATAAATTTCTCCAGAAGATGTCTTCAACAATGTACTCATTTAATCCTTAAATTAGCTCTATGAAACATTATTATTATTTCTTTAAAGAGACTGAGGTTAAGGAATAAAGTAAAATGCTCAAGGCCACAAAATGGCTATGCTGGCACTGCTAAGTTTCAAGTCCAGATCTTTTAAAATATAGTATATTGTGAGGATTACCATAGCTTTCTCTCACAGTGATATAAAAGAGTGTCTGTCACTCTATTAAACTGTACAAACTTTATACTCACAAGATTTTACCTGTATAATCAAATGCCTGCAAACTGTATTCTAAATAATGTTAAAGATATTTTTTAAGGCAAGAACTTTAAAATATTGTTTATATGAAAAAGCACCTTAAAGATGTTTTCTGCAATGTTTTTGCATTGTTTGCTTTTTTAAAACACATTTGCTACATACATCCCCAAAAGTCTTAATAATAAAATGAACTTAACTACAAGCCCTTTAAAAACAGGAACGATTCCTAACACATCCTTGTATTCTTGGTCCCACAAGAATATTCTAACAACAGCAACTTAGCAAATGCCAAAGCTCAGAATAATATCACAATGAAGGAATGGAGCAGAATAATCTCTAATCCTATCACCATTCTAAAATATCATATTCAGTTGTAAAATGGGAATTCGTAGGACAATTATGTAAGTAGAAAAATAATCTCTATCTCTTTTTCCACTCCAAGCAGACATAAAGACAAAAGTAAGTCAAGAAAAACACACGAAATGTGGCACAGAGTGTGGTGATTTCAAAGGCTTAATATGTATAAATAAGTTAGGTTTTTTAAAAAATTAATTTTAGAACTAAGCAGCTATTTTATACTAACAATAGAAATATTTCAAATATCTTCCATTACATTTGAAAATCTCTTCCATTCTTTGAAAAGTTAAGATGTTCCTTAAAGTTGAACTATAGAACAAAAGCGTTCTCAAATCAAAACTACTAACTCTACAACATCTTCCATCACAGCAAATCTGACAGGTAAACTACAATTCTACAAAGTCTAATTAAAAGCTATGAAGTGAAGTGTTTTGAGAACCTTGACCCAAATAAACAAGAGCCAGTCCACCAACAGGGAAACAACAGGAAACCTCTCACTTACCCTGTGACTTTATGTCCATAGTCACATACGGGAAACTCCCAAGGACAGCCATAACCTCCTCATATTTTTCATCTTCAAGGAAATGCAACAGATTGTGACGATCTGATTCTTTTAAACTCACCAAATCCTGGATAGTTTTAATTTTGAACTAAATTTAAAAGAAGACAGAAAATAAATCTCAAAGCCATGCAACTCTTCATAAACAGAAAATTACTAGTATGTTTACTAAAACAAAATCCAAAAGCTTTTAGAAAAATGTTAAAATTATATACATTTCAAAGCAGAAAATATAACTATACTGCATTTCACAGCCTCCAAGGAAATTTAAACAAGAATTTTTTATTACAAAGTTAATACACAGTTATTTTTTAAATTAGAAAAAATTAAAGTTGGAGGAAAAAAACAGTAACATTCATATAGACTCTTGATCCAAGCAGGAACTACTGTCATTTAATTTGTTCAGTTTGCAGACTTCTATTTTTAATTTTAAAGATAAAAACCTTTAAGAATACGAATTTATCTGCAAGTATATAGCTGCATGTACTCTTTAGGTTTTACTATGCAATATTCTTTTAATTTTCTTTTTTTAGAAGAAACTAAAAGACACTTGCTCCTTGGAAGAAAAGCTATGACCAACCTAGACAGCATATTAAAAAGCAGAGACATCACTTTACCAACAAAGGTCAGTCTAGTCAAAGCTGTGGCTTTTCCAATAGTCATGTATGGATATGAAAGTTGGACCATAAAGAAAGTTGAGAGCCGAAGAATTGAAGCTTTTGAACTGTGGTGTTGGAGAAGACTCTTGAGAGTCCCTTGCACTGCAAGATCAAACCATTCAATCCTAAAGGAAATCAGTCCTGACTATCCATTGGAAGGACTGATGCTGAAGCTGAAACTCCAATACTTTGGCCACCTCATGCAAAGAACTGACTTACTGGAAAAGACCCTGATGCTGGGAAGATTGAAGGCAGCAGGAGAAGGGGACAACAGAGGATGAGATGGTCGGATGGCATCACCGACTCGATGGACATGAGTTTGACCAAGCTCCGGGAGTTGGTGATGGACAGGGAAGCCTGGCATGCTGCAGTCTATAGGGTCGCAAAGAGTCGGACAGGATAGAGCGACTGAACTGAACTGATGCAATATTCTAATCCTTATTATTTTCTAAATATAGCTATCTGTTACTGCAGTAATACCAATCCTGGCTAAATGAATGCCAAGGAGAAGGATTTTTAATTTCTGAGTATTTGCTGCTAGTTATTAATTTTTACTTTCATAGATAGGGATTAGATCATGAGGCATGTGAAATGCCTGCTTCTGAATTCTGAAGTTTCCAATTATGACTTTAAATGTGATCAAGTTTAAAACAGCAACACACTTACTTGCGAGAAGAGTGTTCTGATACAAATTTCTAATACACATTTACTAGTTCTACCTTACTACTATCAAGTCCAATGTCTTTTTTCCTCTTTGTCTAATATATACAAAGTGATGTTTAAAATTATAGTCTCATTCCATTTTTTCCTATATTTCCTCAAGTTTTTCATTTATACACATTTTTTGCTGTGTCTTTTAAGATTCAGTCTGTGGGGTTGCAAGAGTCGGACGCGACTTAGTGACTACACTACTACTACTAAAATTCGCATTGGAGAAGGAAATGACAACCCACTCCAGTATTCTCGTCTTGAGAATTCCATGTACAGAGAAGCCTGGTGGGCTGCAGTCCATGGGGTCACAGAGAGTCAGACACAGCTGAGTGACTAACACACACACACACACACACATACACAAGATTCATTCTCATAATCTATATACAGACTATAATTTCTAAATAAGAATTATCTTTACATGATCTACTTATATATTGAATGTTTAATTTTTTGTTCATATTCAACCAATAAACTACTGCTCAAGCTTTAAGCCATTAATGAAATAAATGAAAAGTATACAGTGCATTTTTACACAGTACATTTATTTTTGGCAACATAAAGAGCAAAGTGTTAACTGCTTAAATTTTGACCCCCCCAAAGTAGTAAGATCATTTCAGTAGTATTAATAAAATGTTATAAAATAGCTACCTATTCAAGAAAGTGTTAACAGAATCACTTGAGGCATAGTTTTAGAATGCTTGAAACATTGTAAATCTAAGATGTCCATAGTAACCACTTCTAGAAAAATTTTCATTCGTGTTACCTTTAAGTGACAGAACAAACTGCTTAAAACTAATTTTAAAGTGGCAAATTACCTTTTTATGATTAGAAACTCTTCTAAGATTGTCTTCTTCAATGTGAGGGAGCTGCAGAAGGGGAGACTTAAACTGCTGAAGGCCTTGCACAGCCATCTGGGAAAGCTTCATGCAATTTTCAAGGGATGCCAAAGTTGGAGCACGAAACTCCCTTTCTTAGAAAGAATAGGAGGAAAAGCAAAAACAGGGATGGACTATTTATATGTTCAGAGTACACAATTCATAACAAACACAAATCCATGTGAACATCCTTAACACCTCAAATTTTATGACCACAGTGTTGACTTTCCTTTAAAAGTTACTGGATAAGACACAGAAAATATACAAACTTGGTCAAATGTACATCAACCAGCAACAACCATTGATTTTAATAGAAAAATTCTTTGCACCACTTCCAAAACCAGTAAATCATAAGACATTTTTGGTATTAAGAACATACCGATGTCATGCCACAAAATGACATCATCCGTAACAACAAAACACAACCACTACCTCCTTTTTTAAGGGTCTCTTTCCGTTACAGACCATAAACTCCCTTGTTCTTTTTTCCCTTCATGCAAAAAACACTACATGTCAGACAAGTCATCATTACAGCACTTAAAGAATTATTTCAAACTCATTGTTAACCTAATTCTAAAAATATTCAGAGGAAGAAAAGGATATTTTAAATCTTTGCAAACAATAAAAAAATAAACGATAAAACAATGAAAAAACTGAATTAAAAAATGTAAGTTGTGGTACTTTACATGATAGAAAATACAGGAAATTCATAAGCAACACCGGGAAAGCTGATTCAACTTACAGACAGAAATATATTAGGTTCCCTCAAATCTTAAAAGTATAATCTGTACTATACGCTTTCGAGAAAAAGTACAACATAATTATGCTTCCTCACCTTCACGGCTCCTGGCCATTATTATTAGTTGGCAGATTACATTAACCATTTCTTGAAGTAGGGCAGGGCATTTTTTCAGCATAAATTGCTGATCTGCAAAACAATAAAACACCTGAAACAAATCATTCTTCTTTTATACTAAAACAATTATTACCTGTAGTCCAAGACTAAAGCTAAATTTAAGTTGTTGAACAAATTTTTCACATGACCTCAGAATTTTATAGGCTGAACACAACTGTCTCTCCTCGGCAGCACCATGTCAAAAAATCAGTCAGAAAAACCCTAGCTCAGATTAGATGTTTTAAAGGCAAACTTTTAATATTATGGTTTTTGGCTTTATAAATTACTCCCTACCTTTTTTTCTGGTTAACAGTCTTAAACTTAATCATAACCTCATTAATTGAAGAACTTCAAAAATTTTCTTCTTGTGCATCTAAGTTTCTATAATTATGGATAAGTCCAAAGACTAAGACTGAGAATGAATGTCAACTAAATGGAGAGAGAGGATAGGAGGAGAGAGAGATTCTTTCACTTATACTGCAATAATAGTTAACCACTGAGATCACCCAGTGGGGTTGATACTCAATCTAAAATAAATTTGTTTCCTGTTCCTTATATAATTGGTAAAAATGGAGATGGTTTCATATCTGTACAGAACATTAGGAACAGAATTACTAGTTACTTTGCAACTTCAATAAACAATACCTAAGTAGTGTACCTTAATTCCATCATATGTAGCCTATGGTACTATCACTAATCACTGAGCATCAACTGACCTTGTTTTCAAAGGCATTTGATTGCATTATTGGCTTAAAGCAGGGGGAAGAGGTGTTGGTTCATTCAGAAAGAAAATTTATTCCCTAAGGATAATAACTTTCTTTTAAAACTTTCAGATGAAATAATGCAAGTGAAAAGAGATGACACTCAAATTCACAACATTTCTGGAGACACCACAGTCCTAATCCACTGCTTTTTTTAAGTAGAATAAATGGCTTCAAGTACTGATGAGGCTTTAAGTCAAGATTAAACAGACATTTTACTGGTAACTACTGCTGGAGTATGGTGGTGGTACTAGTGGTGCTGACTGAAATATCTGTTGTGAAATCCGTTTTTTCTCCCCGCAAAAAGCTTACAAAATTCTTTTTTTAAAAAAAGTCATGAGGAATTATTGAATAATCTGCAATTAACTAGACATTTTTCATAGAGTATTCTCTCACCTTGAAATACAACATTTTAACATTTGCCAAATCATCTGACTTACTAAGACCTTCAAAGTATTTGTGAAAGTTAATTATGTATGTAGCATACAGACTAGTTTTTAAAAGGTCCTTGAGTAATTATCTGATTGAGCAAAAAAGAACAGTGACAAAAACACTGCACCATGAGGCCTAATTAAATCTACTGCTTTTGTACCACTAAAACCCTACAGACAGTAGAATCAAAATACCTTCTTCAAGGGTCTCAGGAATTTTCATTCTAGCAAGATGAGACAGTAAAAGAACTCTGGCCTTCAGGCTGTAAGGGCAGGTAAGTGGAGGCTCATTCTTCTTTAAATTAATGCTGCCAATTTCTCTGATGAGCTAGGAGAAATAAAATAATTAGTCAAAAAATGTATACTTAATAAAGCATAAACTTTAACATTTAAATGTTTATCAAAGAATTTGGGAGACAGGTCTAACCTGAGGTATTAAAATATTATCTGTCGGTCTGCTTGTGGCATCTTTATTATACTGAGGATCAAATTCAGAGGCTCCAGCCAAAACCATGATAAGACCTAAAAAAACAAAAGAAATACGAAGAAAAATAAATTTACTGACCCTTAATCACCCTCCCCACACGATACCAAATTAATCCTAGAGGGAGGCAGTTTTCTAATCACACACAATGATAAAATCAATACTAACAGGTATAAATTTCTCTCACAACAAAAGAAACATCTCATTTTTAAAAACTGTTTGTAATATTACCTATCACAAGTAAATAGAAATACACATCAAATTAAGGGCCCAGAAGCAACTAGGTGCATTAAAATCACTACAAATAGCATCGGTTTCTAGATGTAATCATGTGTTCCACATAAAATTTCTTTTTTAAAAAGAATCAATTTTTATTGGAGGATAGCTGCTTTACAATGTTGTGTTAGTTTCTACTGTTTAGCAAAGTGAATCAGCTATACGTATACATATATTCCCTCTTTTTTGGGTTTCCTTCCCATTTAGGTCACCACAGAACACTGAGTAGGGTTTCCAGAGCTACACAGCAGCAGCAAGTATTCTATGTGACATAACTAACTGCTTTGTGAAAAAAGGGGGTTAAAAGGGGTTTCAGGTTTCTTCACTTCATGACTCCTCAAAGCCATGAGTAATCTAAAATATACTGCAATTTACAAAAATTTTTATTATGGAATCCTGGAGGGCTTTGTGGGAATAGTGTTCCTTGAAATACACATGATTTGAGGTCACATATATTAGTGTTACTTTTCTTAGTGTATACAAGCTCTTTAATAACTGGCACTCGAGTTATCAATCTTCACCTTAGGGCAGAAAATGCATGCAATGTTCTCACAAAATTCAGGACAGTATAGGAGTTAAGTGCATAAACCCTGAAGCTTTCAAGTCCTAGCTGAATGACCTAAAACAATATTCTTCACTTCTCTATGGGCCTCAATTTCTTCATATGTGCCTGATACACATAAGCATAGTAATGTGTGTGAGCTATTACTATTACTACCCTCAAATGTTTGAATGAAAACAACGGTTCCTAAGACAGCTCTATAAATGGTGTCAGTGCTAAAACAAATGATAACTAACCAAACAAAATTAAATAAAGCTAAACAAAGCTTTCCTGATAGAATTGTGTAAGGCTAAGTACCCTCAGAAATGAAACAGAAATCAAGATCACTGATCCAAAAAACATATTAAAACAGGTTACAAACATTAAATATTTTCATAAAGGAGAATGTTTATATATTGATATTTCAACCCAGCATAAAGAAGAGTGTGTATGTGCACAAGGGAGGGTAACATTCACTCATTCCTCAGAAATAAAAGACCTGCTCATTCTTCAGAAATATAAAATCAGCTCACACAGTCATATAATCCTGGGATTGTATGATAAATCTCTTTCTCATTACCAAGAAAGTTAATAAAACTGGCAAAAACAAAATATGACAAAGTCCACTCAGGTTTTGGAACAAAAATGCATCTACCCATGAGGCACAATTTTAAACTTGTCTTTTTTTTTTTTTTTAATGTGTAAGATTTCAACAGAGCAGTGATTCTGAAAGGTAATATAAAGTATTTCTGGGATAAATTTACAATGTTATCTTTATGGGATCAAACAAAGTATTTAAGATGTTACTTTTTATGTCATAATAAATTCTGAAATAAGCCTCTGGGAATGAAATATTTTGGCAAATTTCTTTAAACACTCCTAAGACCTCCACTTATTTTACACCATTAGCATGGTATCATGTACTGGCTTGGGAGCCACACTGCCTGAGTTCTATCCTAGCTGTCACTTACTGTGTATCCTTGAGCTCAGTTTCTTCATCTATAAAATGTGCTTAAAAACAATACTTATTTATGGGAGCATACAAAGATTAAATGACTTAATACATGCATAGTGCCTCACAATACTTGGCAACAATAAATACTCAAGAAATGTTAGCTGGAATTATTACAAAATTAGTCCACAAGGAGCTTTACCATAAAATCTCTGCAGGGAAAATATATACATGTACATATAGCTGAGTGAATGAGAATAACAGAACTACAGATCAAGAAATATGACAAAGGGTATTAGCATCTTCCTCCAGCTTTAGCTATAATGAACTGAATATCCCTAAAACTATAAAATGGAATTTCTCCAATTGAATATATATACCAATTCCACATAAATGACTCAGAAAATAATTTACTATCACAGTTACTTAAATTTACTTACGTTTCATATCCATATTTCGAGTTTTATAAACAAAGTAGGTATAAATCTGTGTTGTGCGTATTAGAATCTGGTCTCCGCTATAGCGTATTGAGCGATACCACCAAGAGCCCTAAGACACAAAATTAAACAAGAAAAAAAAGCATGAAAACCACAATAAATGTTAACTTTGATACAGAATGTTTATGGTCAAATTTTCTAAATGTTCATAAATCAATAAAAATACCTGCTCTTGAGAACAAATACCTTTACTATATATTTCAAATGATTTATCTGGCAAGTATTTATGCTGCATGATGCCTAAATATCAGACTATCTCATTACATATATATGATTAAAAGATTTAAGTTTCAACTAGAAATTGTTTACAGACAAAACAGGAATGAAACAACCCATTGCTATAAGCAACAAGTTGGTTTCTGACACATGGCATGTCTTCAATAAATGTTTGACAAATGAGTGTAAGAGCAATTTTACAGTTGATATACTACTTTCATTCACATTGTTCCATACAATTGGATTCTAAGACAATCCTATTAAGAAAGCAAGACAAGTTAATTGTTAGCCTCACTACAGGACTCATAGGAACCCTAAGATCAGTAAGAACACCACCAGTCATGAAGGTAATAAACAATAAAATCATAAACATTATGGTATCTCTATATTTGCGGTTGCAAAGAGTCAGACACGACTGAGGAACTGAATCGACTGAACTGATGCAGTTGTTTTAAAAAACGAGGTTGTTCTACATGTTGTACTTGTGTATGAAGCAAAAAAGTCACAGGACAATATATATAGTAAGATCACATTTTAAAAAATGTGTATATACATTCAATGCATAGAAAAAGATCTGAAAAGGAAATCAACAAACTTAGCAGTGATTATCTCTGACAGAGAAATGGAGTTGGGGGAGGTGGTGACGGAAGACTTTCATTTTAAATTCTAAATATATCTGTATTATCTCATTTGTGTATAACTTTTGAATCACGAGGAGACACATTTTAACATACTAAAGTGATGTCACCTTTAGAAGACCTTAAAGGATAATTGAATATAAAATTCTTAAAACTCCACAAATTATAATCTTATAAGGAGACCCCAAACCATGCCACCCATTCTCTTCCCTAAAAAATGTTAATAAAAAGAGGGAACTTACCACAACAACTGGAAGGATAACCATGAATGCCAAGCCATATACAAGTAAAACCTGGAATTGAAGAGGAGGAAAAAAAAGATCATTCCTTCATGAGGTAAATTACAACATCCATGAACACTTATTGTGAGGCTTACATGGAGGAGGCACTATTAAAAGCACATCTTATGTATTTCATTTAATCCTTACTTTCAAACTCTATGAGGAAGGTACCATTATTATTTTCTTTTTGCACATAGGGAATCTGCACCATACACCGTCATCCCTAGGTATCTGAGGGGAACTGGTTTCAAAACTCCCAACGATACCAAAATTCAGGGATGCTCAAGTCCTTTATATAAATTGGTGGTAACAGAGTATCCAGGGATGTGAAACATGCTGATAGGGAGAGCCAACTTCAGTTGACCTTGAGCAATGCTGAGGCTGGGGGACCAAACTCCTTGCAGTGGAAAATCCACATATAACTTTAGAGCTGGCCTTCCATATTGTGGCTCTGCATCCATGGATTCAACCACGGACTGTGAAGTACTGTAGTCTGTATTCATTGGGAAAAAAAATCATATATAAGTGGACCTACACAGTTCAAGCCCCTGTTGTTCAAGGGTCATCTACATCTTAGCAAGTAGTTAGTGCCTTGGAAATAAATGATAGAACCTGGCTTCTTTGCCTCAATATCAAACAGAACATATAATGCTGTTTGCAAGTAATCTCTATTGGTCTGATTTTTATCCTACTACTCAATCCCAAATCTGGTAGCTAAAAAACTTTCTCTTCTCTAGTATTCCCTCAACATGCTTATATACAGCAACTATATGCCCTGGAAGAAAACATGTAAATAAATAGCCATAAAATGACACTAAATAGCCATTTTCAAAACAAATGACAGATTGTAAGGATTGTAACAAATGTTACAAATGACAGACTGGTTTTTATGGCTTCAAAGATAGCTCCTAGATAATTATTTTCAAGAAAGGAGAAGTAGGGAATTCCTAAACAACAGGTTAAGATAATTTCTGATGTTTTAAGAGTTGCAGCCTCTCATCACTGATGGAAGTCTGATCATCCTGCTGCCCCTTAAAGTACCATATAGAATATATACCATTATGTTAGGACACATTAATAATTTAGCTTGGATAAATGTGGAATACAGGGTAACTTAAATTTTGAGTACTACTTAGCGATAAATGTCGACACCGTAAGAAACAGTAGTTCCCTAAACCAATGGTAGGACCCAATCTGAAACTACTTCCAAAAGAAATCACTACAATTTGAATGTTCTAAAACTACACTAGAGTACACTTCCCCAAATCCCAATGTAATAATAAGAACCAATTCTTTTCTCCATTACGTAAAAAGTTTCCATAATACACAGTTAAATCAGAAACAGTATACTGGGATTTTCTTTGTAATGCTTTCTTTATATTACCAAGATGTATCTAACATATTATCATATGTCTTATTAAGTGTACTCACCAATATTGAATTTTTTTGGTCAACGATCCAAGCTGGGAGGGCAATTCCAAAGCTTGTGGCTAAAACAGGAAGAGTATTATTGAAGAGTCTGCACTTCAGTTTCATTTATTTATATCCCTAAATTCTACCTCCCCTGTCACCTCCAAAAAACTTTAAGATTATCTTACTATGTGTGTCTCATACACAAAAGTTGATGTGAAATGGTATACATCTGAAACTTCAAATTTTTCCAGAAGAAAAAAAAAATCTAAGTACATGAATTCCTTCTTCTCAGAACACTTAAATCCATTTACATGTCCTGAGTTTATGTAAACACTATGAATATATGGGAAAATGTTTAGTCAGTAAAGAAAAAACAGACTTTTCATCCTATTTTTATCAACTGCTAACTGGAAATGATGAATAATGACAGTGACTACTCTTCACATCAAATCAAAGATCTATCTTTCCAACTAATCTCTAGAAAAATTAAGTAAAGGAAACTCAATTTACGTATCCATTTAACTCTGTGCAGTTGTAATTTTTCTATTCACAAACTAAGAAAAGCAAAACATTCTTTTAAATCTAACATTTTCATAATATACGCAATATCTTAACCCCAGTATTTTTTTAATCATCATTTACCACACCTTGAGGCCCATCTGGATTTCCAAACTCTTCCCAATTTTTCCGGGATTCTTCATCAGTTAAACTAGCATAAAAAGAACAAAGGCACAAAATTAGAAAACCACATCTGAAAAATAAGCACTCAACTACACAAACTCCATTAACCAACCAACTCATTTCTTAAAAGAAATAATTTCAGAGAATCAAGAAAAACTCTCTGAAATCTGAAAAAAAATAGGGACAGGTAAGGAAGGAATTCAGCACTAACAAAAAATGCTAATTAATGAGCCCAGATATAATTTCTTAGTTGGCCCAAGAGTTCTCAAGGTTAGCCAGTTCAAGACAGAATATCAAACTTTAAAGGCTATCACATTTTCTAAGGAGGCAGGGGGAATTAGAGGTGACTTTTTTAAATCTTATACACTCATTTATTTCCCAAAATTTTTTCAATGGGCATGCTTTTCATAATGAAATATACCTGTACTTTAAATATAAACTTAATACACGATTAATAATAATCCCTCCAAAACTTGCACCACATTCTCAAAGAAAAAAATAAACAACACCTATAAAATTCCACTGCTGTCATAAAGGTCATTTGCACTGTGCGAAGATCACAATTTTCTCCTAAGCCAACTTCCCAGAAGACTAGGCAAATACCTGCTAAAGCAACAGCTTCCTAATTCAGGCAATATGAGAGACAGTGATTTTTTTTAAAATACATAAACATAAATATAACCCATAACCTGGGCAATGGCTCAAGGCACGGGGTAAGAGTAGCTTTATTCCAGGTCCTGGCATAGATGTTTTTAAAAAAAAAAAAACATTAAGAGAACTCTTTCCTTCAGAAACTTTACAATGTTGTTAAAGAGACAAGGCAGTCACAAACATACAAAAATGACCAATAACATAATAAGGAAGACATTCTTGCAGACCTACTGGCAAAAGATTATGCTTATATTCAAACCTAATTTTAGCCAAAGATGGAGAAGCTCTATACAGTCAGCAAAAATGGGAGCTGACTGTGGCTCATATCATGAACTCATATCATGAACTCTGCAAAATTCAGACTTAAATTGAAGAATGTAGGGAAAACCACTAGACCATTCAGGTATGACCTAAATCAAATCCTTTACGATTATACAGTATAAGTGACAAATAAGACTCAAGGAATTAGATCTGATAGACAGAGTGCCTGAAGAACTATGGACAGAGGTTCATGACATTGTCCAGGAGGCAGTGATCAAGACCAAACCCAAGAAAAAGAAATGCAAAAAGGCAAAATGGCTGTCTGAGGAGGTCTTACAAATAGCTAAAAAAAGAAGAGAAGCTAAAGGCAAAGGAGAAAAGGAAGATATACCCATTTGAATGCAGAATTCCAAAGAATAGCAAGGAGAGGTAAGAAAGCCTTCCTCAGCGATCAATGCAAAGAAATAGAGGAAAACAATAGAATGGGAAAAACTAGAGATCTCTTCAAGAAAATGAGAGATATCCAGGGAACATTTCATGCAAAGCTGGACACAATAAAGGACAGAAATGGCATGGACCTAACAGAAGCAGAAGATACTAAGATGAGGTGGCAAGAACACACAGAAGAACTATACAGAAAATATCTTCACGACCCAGATAACCACGATGGTGTGATCAATCACCTAGAGTCAGACATCCTGGAATGTGAGGTCAAGGATGCCTTAGGAAGCATCACTATGAACAAAGCTAGTGGAGGTGATGGAATTCCAGTTGAGCTATTTCAAATCCTAAAAGATGATGCTGTGAAAGTGCTGCATTCAATATGTCAGCAAATTTGGAAAACTCAGCATTGGCCACAGGACTGGAAAAGGTCAGTTTTCATTCCAATCCCAAGGAAAGTCAATGCCAAAGAATGCTCAAATTACCACACAATTGCACTCATCTCAAATGCTAGCAAAGTAACGTTCAAAATTCTCCAAGCCAGGCTTCAACAGTACGTGAACGATGAACTTTCAGATGTTCAAGCTGGATTTAGAAAAGGCAGAGGAACCAGAGATAAAATTGCCAACATTCACTAGATCATCGAAAAAGCAAGTGAGTTTCAGAAAAACATCTACTTCTGCTTTATTGACTAAGCCAAAGACTTTGACTGTGTGAATCACAACAAACTGTGGAAAGTTCTTCAAGAGACAGGAATACCAGACCATCTACCTGTCTCCTGAGAAATCTGTATGCAGGACAAGAAGCAACAGTTAGAACTAGACATGGAACAACAGACTGCCTCCAAATTGGGAAAGGAGTACGTCAAGGCTGTATATTGTCACCCTGCTTATTTACCTTATATGCAGAGTACACCATGCAAAATGCTGGGCTGGATGAAGCACACATTGGAATCAAGATTGCTGGGAGAAATATCAATAAACTCAGATACGTAGATGACACCACCCTTATGGCAGAAACCGAAGAAGAATTCAAGAGCCTCTTGATGAAAATGAAAGAGGAGAGTGAAAAAGTTGGCTTAAAACTCAACATTCAGAAAACTAAGATCATGACATCCGGTCCCATCACTTCATGGCAAATAGATGGGGAAACAATGGAAACAGTGACAGACTTTATTTTGGGGGGCTCCAAAATCACTGCAGATGGTGACTGCAGCCATGAAATTAAAAGACGCTTGCTCCTTGGAAGAAAAGCTATGATCAACCAAGACAGCATATGAAAAAGCAGTGACATTACTTTACCAACAAAGGTCTGTCTAGTTAAAGCTATGGTTTTTCCAGTAGTCATGTACAGATGTGAGAGTTGGACTATAAAGAAAGCTGAGTGCCAAAGAATTGATGCTTTTAAACTGTGGTGTTGGAGAAGACTCTTGAGAGTCCCTTGGACTGCAAGGAAATCCAGCCAGTCAATCCTAAAGGAAATCAGTCCTGAATATTCCCTGGAAGGACTGAAGCTGAAGCTGAAACTCCAATACTTTGGCCACCTGATGTGAAGAACCGACTCACTGGAAAAGACCCTGATGTTGGGAAAGACTGAAGACAGGAGGAGAAGAGGGCAACAGAGGATTGGATGGTTGGATGGCATCACCGACGCGATGGACATGAGTTTGTGGAGGCTCTGGGAGTTGTTGATGGACAGGGAAGCCTGACATGCTGCAGTCCATGGGGTCGCAAGGAGTCAGACACAACTGAGCGACTGTACTGAATTTTAGCCATATTTTTACTTCCCAGAACATATGTACCTAAGATACAATATATTTTCTATTCATTATAGCTCCAAGTTGAGAGAAAGAATGCAGAAGTACCTTAACAAAATTGTAAAATATTTCAATGATTTGAAAATATTTTTACACTTATCAATTTAGTCACTTACAAAAATGAGCACCTTGACATCTTTAGTCCTTATTCAACTGTAACTTCACTTACACTATTTGACCTAAGGCCACAGTAAAATATAAGAGCTAAGGAAAGACATTATTAGACTGCAAGTTAATAAGGAGTGGTGCTAAGATTCTTTTCTGCTAAGGGAGGGATATTTCTCAAAAACTTTTGCCTTGGTTTCCCTGTATAATTGTCTACCTCATCAAGAGCTTTTTCTTTGAATTTCTGTCTCCTAATCAGATTCTTTTCCCCAAAATAATTATCTCTGTTCCTTTCTGCCTTTCTAATGATGGCAGCAACATAAACTGTTCTGTTCTCTATTCAATGCCCTCAGATTTGCAAAATAAAGCACAGCTTACATCAAAGCATTTGATTTTTCAACCTGCACACACATCTAATTAAAACTTCATTAACTCATTGATTAGACCAATCTGTGTACAACTGTTGTGTAACCATTCTGTATAGTCAAAGGAATTATCAATTTTTTTAAAAGTCAGTTTAAGAAAGTAACTGATTTTTTGCTACTTATTAGTGCTTCAGTATAATAGCATTTCTAAGAGTTAAAGAACTTAGAAGCTGTGTGATTTCAGTGTAATTTATATATAATAAGCTCACACAACACCACTGGTACTAATGTAATTTTTTTTTTTTAATTCAAGGAGTATGAAGTTTCCTAAACATGATTATATCCCTTGACTTTGAGGGTGGGAGGTTATATCATAAACCCTATTAGGAATCTAAATCTAATGAAATCTATGCCCCTCTTGTCCTGGAAAAAAAAATGCACATTTACAAATACACATAAATTCTGTATACTGTTTCAGGGACCTCAGATTATAAATCATAATCCAGAGAATGCCTTCACTAAATTATATATGAGCAGCCTGAGTTGGCTATACACAGCCAAGTTATGTATTCATATGTAAGAATACATGCAAACATAGGTTATAAAAGTTAAAATAGTTTTAAGGATGTTAATTCATGCTGCCCATGTGTTATAGAAAAGTTTAAATACAGATTCTACACCCAAAAGCTAAATCCCAACTGTAAAAATGAATCAGAGAATTCATAAGTTGGCCTAACTCCTCAAAAATAACCATACCTCCTTTCCTTTAAGTAACAATCTGGTCTGAATAAATAGGAATGACCCAATTATTTATTATCATGAGCAAATAAGGGAAGAGAAACTAGCTTAAATAACCAAGGCAAATTCTGAAAAACTCTGTAGATCAAAGTCTGTAACTGCATTCCACAAGTTGCTTGAAATATGTATCTTAGGGTACTAGAGTTATACATAAGACAGCAGCTTCAATTCAATCACTCAAACCTATTACATACATATTCAGTAAAATGTACCCTTTTAACTAATCTAGTTATATTTGTACAAGTTACAATAACTCAAGAGTTCTGGATCCCATAATCATTTTACTTCTTCATCTGCCTGACAGACCATCAACTATTTTAGACCTTTTACGTACAAAACACTCTACCATCATGATCATGTAACTGAGTTAAAACCAAAGGCCATATGTTATTCTTCAGTACTTTTTAGAATAGTGACCATACATAATAAAGTCAGATTTCCAGTAACCTGAGAAAAAAATCATGACCTTGAAAATGTTACAATACCTGAAAACTAAGGGGGGGGTGGGAAATAACTGCACCAAAGACACTAAAATTAAAACTACTAATTAATCTTGGCTGACTTCCTCTGGAAATCTTCAGTTCTTAAATTACCTGAAGACAGCAACTAAGGCATTTCAATACTTGTGCAACAAGGGTCAATGCGTGAAGGCGACACTGAAAAAAGGGGGAAAGAACACACCAACTGAAAGACAGCAATCTGGAGAACATGTGCTGTGTAGAAAAGAAAATGCAGAGCACACTTCAGAAGCTCCTGCAAGTACCACTTTATTACAGAATCATATTCACACAGAAAACAAGCAACCCCCAAAGGATAGGGGTGGGGGAGGGTGTAGGCAGAAAGGAGACACAGTCAATGTACTTCTACTAGGCACAAAAATGCATAAGACAGTATTTCCCAAACTGTTGTCATTCATATTCCACTTTCACAGCCTGATATCATATCTGCATATTCTATTACTTATATTTTTTCAGTTAGCTTACAAAATTGTACATCAATGAGTTTTCCTCAAAAAACAGATAACATCTTGTCTATATTTGACTCTTTAATTCAACATAAGGGTTGTGTGGGATATACCTATCTTTATTCCTGAAGAATCCAGCTACCTTTTTATCTTCTGCAATATTAACACTCAAGAAATAACTAAATTTTATACCCTCTATCCTGTTTTCCAAAAATTTAACTCATCTTTAAATAGTTTAAATGAACAAGCTATAATGCTTGTATGCTTGTCTCATTTAAAAGAACTGGATCTAGCCTAATAAAAAGCCTAGAAATGAAAGCAAGCTGTTAGTATATCCTCTTCTAATCAGTATGCTTTGAAAATAGCTCAATTAACATATCACTTATTACTTAATCAACTCACATGGCAAAAGCACTACTGTAAGTTACTTAAAATTAAGGTTTAGCTAAATTACCACTCCAGGGTTATCAGGAAGTTCCATAGAAGACTCAACATATGAGGTCAACACTTAAAAAAAAGTATATGACAATTATTTTACTGATTACTATTTTATTCCAATAGAAAACTTAAAAATGTATAACGAGTCCTAAAATACTTACGCTGCATAAGCTTTTGCTATTCTCATGAACATAACTTCATCACCTCCTTTATCTGGATGATATTTAAGAGACAGCAAACGATATTGTTTCTTAATCTCTGCTACAGTTGCCCCCTAAAAGAAAAGGCTTTCTTTTAGTAAAAATAAGCAGACTACTGTAAGGCATAATTCATTCAAATTCTGAAGCTAAAATACTGAACTACTCAATATTTTCAGAAAATAAAGTTTTCATCCTATATATCTTGTCCTATAAATTTCACCCACGTATTTTTAAGTAAAAATATTTATGCTGTCCAATATATTTTATTTTACTGAGCATCTAACTGTATGCCGTGCACATAGATGATTTGAGATTGATAATATATAAATGCCATTTAAATAAAATAAAATGACAGTGAATTTTAAATATTAAAGAATGATCAAGTTAATTAATTCTGGCTGAAAAAAAGTTCAAATCAAAGGTTAACCTCTTTTCTAAGAAATAATCTGAAGACTGTCTGGTTTCATCTGTTTGACAACAATTTAATATTAAGTAACTTAGTAAGTTTACCTTAGTTGTTTCCTAATTAGATTCAATTTCTATTAATCAATTTTTCACATTGATATTTTTATGGCATTAAATCGTCCCCAAACCTTTAAAACTTAATCTCTCTTGATGACCATGATCATCACAGTAAGAAAAATCAGATGGTATGCAAACTTTTCTTCTACAAAGCAGAAAACCAAAAGATAAATACACTCCTTACTTTGCATTATATGAATCTCTGGATCAAGCCATCTACTGAGCAGAGACAAGAAATAAAAGAAAGCAGTATGGGGGAGAAATGGAAAGAGCACTAGGTTCAACTTGTTTACTAGGAAGTTATGGGACCCCAGACAAGACACAGATTTTCCAGGCCTCATTTTCTCCATCAGAAGAAAATGCTAGATGATCTCTAGCATTCATTTCAGTTCTAACTTGCCACAGACAAATTTAAAAGAGTTAATTTTCTACTGAGACCCATCAATCAAGTTCAATTAAGAAAGTCACCTAACATACAACACTGTAAAGCAACTATACTCCAAAAAAAATTAATTTTAAAAAAATGTCAAAGAAAAAAAAGAGAAAGTCACCTAACAGATACAGTCCAGGTTAATCTGAATTTCTATGACAAAGCTACCAGTTCTTTACAAGACATAAAGACTTAACATACTGCCTTAGTGTCAACTAAAACAGGGTCCTATCCAACTAACATAAATAAACCTCTTAGTTCTAACTTTGCATTAAACTAATCTTAGAAATGTCTTTTAAAAATATACTAACTTCTCATCTCCAAATATTTTACATTTTAGCAATTACAAATCAACTCTTAATAGGATGGTAATCGACATCTGTAGCTTCAAAAACACACATATATATATATGCATTAGAATAATAATAGATTAAGTATCTTTTTTAACTGATCAGAGTCTGATTTCTTTAGGCACAACTCAATTTTTTTTAGGCTGTGGGCCTACAATATTTTCAAAGGATCATTAAACTAATGTACGTTATATACAAATATTACTTACAGGATCTAAATTTAATACTTCATAAGGATTGTATTCTTGATATTCTCGGTCTGTTTTGGAAACTTTGTATGCAAGGAATAAGAACAATGCCCATCCTGCAAGAAGAACTATTTTCCTGTTGAGAAAAAAGATAAGTGAAATATAAGTAAATACAACTCTTTGGCTTTCCTTTAGATTCTAAGGACAGTTTGGCAAGATCAAGGCATAGAACAATCTAAAGTAGTCTCACTGACTTAAGCTATTGACTTAAATTCTGTAATCACTGGGTTGTAAGACACAATAAAGACAGTGTCTTTATTCCCCTTTGAATTCTCTAGAATCTAGCAATGCCTGGCATGTAATATTCTCTCAGTTCCTATTTGCAGAATTTCAAGTAAGAAGTTAATTCAACTCTCATTTACTGGATGCATTAAATTAGATCAAATATATTAATACTTACTATTCAGTTAACCATTTAATGTAAAAATGAATTGCTCTTGACCTTGCAACTACACTTTTAGTAAGATAAACTACAAAAAATAACTGGTCAATTGTGCAAAGATAAGTAGCCTTAAGTAGTCTCGTTTACTATAACAGTAAAAATTTGGAAACAAACTTAATATCCATTTATTGGGAACTAATTATATCATTCATAGGAGACTAATTAAATAAACCAAGATAAAGCCACAAAATGGAACATTTTTAGCTAACAAATACAGAAAGACATGTGGGCTTCCCCAATGGCTCAATGGGTAAAGAATTCGCCTGCAATTCAGGAGACACTGGAGACTCAGGTTCCATCCCTGGGTTGGGAAGATCCCCTGGAGCAGGAAATGGCAAGCCACTCCAGTATTTCTGCCTGAAAAATTCCATGGACAGAAGAGCCTGGCAGGCTACAGTCAAAATGGTCACAAAGAGTCAGATGCAACTGAGCATGACAGAAAGATGTGCACTACAGGTTAAAAAAAAAAGACATAAAAGAACACATAGTTTGGGGGAAAAAAAATTTCTTGCTACTTCAATATGTTCTATTTAGTCAAAATATTTTAAAAATTGATATTACCAGTGTTGGAGAAGCTAAGGAAAAAAAGAACTCTCATACATTGTACACTCTGAAGGAATATCTGGCAATAAGGTTATCAAAAGTCCTAAAGAACTATATACCTTTTAAACTATCAATCTACTCCACTTCAAGAAATTAAGAAGCAAATAAACTAAAACTAAGTTTATAAAGTATAAGGGTGGTAACAGATATAATTAATAAGGTATTAATTATACCTGAAAACACACATAAATGTCCATCAATAGAGTACTGAACAGATCAGTAACATTACATCTATAGAGAAATGCTATCTGGACACTAAAACTACTTGCTGTGGACGATTCTCTACTTTGTAGTGTTAAAATAGAAAAACAGATTTCAAAGTTGTATGTACAATGTAATCTTATTTTTTGTAAATAAAGAAAGTTTATTATAAATAAAAATATAGAAGGTAAACCATCTTAACAGTGGTTATCTTTAAGTGATGAAATGGAATAATTTTTATTTTTTACATGTTTTGTATCACAATCTGTTATACTAGATAGGAACTGTTAAACAACACATAAATGAATCATAGAAATCCTAATCAAATAAACCGAAGTGATCTGTTTTCAAACACAAAAAGAAAACATTTCACGCATTTAAGCTCTCTTGATAGAAACATAGCTTTAAATGTGTTTATTTGGATTGAGTTTCTCGGGCCCAATTCCAACTTTTATCACCCTAGTTTTTCAAGCCACCTTCCAAAGTTCCCTAAGTTTTTCCACCATCATGCTTTTGCTCCCCTGGGTCTTTCTACCTAGAATTCCCATTCTTCATTTCTGCATATCCAAACTGTATTCATCCTTCAAGACTCAACTCAAATTATCTACCCAATCCATAACCACTGTCAAGATGATCAACAGGAAGACCATGGTTACAGTCACAAAGAAACATAAACCATGACCCTCTTCCTCTGGCTCATTGCAAACTCCTTGAGCATGTGGACAGGATCTTATACTCAGTTCTGACTAGCCTCAGAGTAACAAACACAGATGGCACTCAGATGCAAATTTCGTTCTACCTGGCCAAATCAATGTTCTAAACCTCATTAAAGGGCATAATACTGGAAGCTGCTTTCCACATGCCCAAAGACAAAGAATACCTAGAATAATTCCAGTTTTACCTGCCTATCCAGTGATAGGTAGTTAAGACCACAGGCTCTGGAACAAAACTACCTTAAGTCAAATCCCAGTTTCACTCCTTATTACCTAAGAGATCTTGGCAAGTTGCTTAGCTCAGTTTCCAATTTATAGAGTGGGTCTGAGAATTAAATAAGATTAGGTATGTAAAGAAGAAAGGGAAAGATACACCCAACTGAATACAGAGTTCCAGAGAATAACAAGAAGAGATAAGAAAGCCTTCTTAAGTGAACAATGCAAAAAATAGAATGGGAATAGAATGGGAAAGACTAAAAATCTCTTCAAGGAAATTGGAGATAACAAAGGCAACATTTCATGCAAAGATGGACACAATAAAAGACAGAAACAGCAAGGACCTAACAGAAGCAGAAGAGATTAAGAAGAGGTGGCAAGAATACACAGAACTGTACAAAAAAGGTCTCAATGACCTGGATAACCATGATAGTGTGGTCACTCATCTAGAGCCAGACATCCTGGAGTGTGAAGTCAAGTGGGCCTTAGGAAGCATTACTACAAACAAAGCTAGTGGAGGTGATGGAATTCCAGCTGAGCTATTTAACATACTAAAAGATGATGCTGTTAAAGTGCTGCACTTAATATGTCAGCAAATTTGGAAAACTCAACAAAGGCCACAGGACTGGAAAAGGTCAGTTTTCATTTCAATCCCAAAGAAAGACAATGCCAAAGAATGTTCAAACTACCGCACAACTGTGCTCCTTTCACATGCTAGCAAGGCAATGCTCAAAATCCTTCAAGCTAGGCTTCAGCAGTATGTAAACAGAGAACTTCCAGATGTATAAGCTGGATTTAGAAAAGGTAGAGGAACCAGAGATCAAACTGCCAACTTTTGTTGGATCATTGGGAAAGCAAGGGAATTCCAGAAAAACAACTACTTACGCTTCACTGACTAAGCTAAAAGCCTTTGACTGTCTGGATCACAACAAACTGTGGAAAATTCTTAAAGAGATGGGAATACTAGACCACCTTACTAGCCTCCTGAGAAACCTATATGGAGGCCAAGAAGCAACAGAACCAAACATGGAACAACAGACTGGTTCAAAATTGGAGTATACCAAAAAAAGAGTATGTCAAGTCTGTATATTGTCACCCTCCTTATTTAACTTATATGAAGAGTACATCATGTGAAATGCCGGGCTGGATGAAGCACAAGCTGGAATCAAGATAGCCAGGAGAAATATCAACAACCTCAGATATGCAGATGATACCACTCTAATGGCAGAAAGCGAAGAGGAATTAAAGAGCCTCTTGATGAAGGTGAAAGAGGAGAGATGAAAATGCTGGCTTAAAATTCAACATTCAAAAAAATAACATCATGGCATCTGGTTCCATCGCTTTATGGCAAATACAGGTGGGAGAAGTAGAAACAGTGGCATATTTTATTTTCTTGGGCTCCAAAATCACTGCAGACAGCAACTGCAACCATGCAATTAAAAGGCGCTTGCTCCTCGGAAGGAAAGCTATGACAAACCTAGACAGCATATTAAACAGCAGAGACTTCACTTTGCTAACAAAGGTCTGTATAGTCAAAGCTATGATTTTTCCAGTGGTCATGTATGGATATGAAAGTTGGACGATAAAGAAGGCTGAGTGCTGAAGAACTGATGCTTTCAAACTGTGGTGCTGGAGAAGACTCTTGAGTGTCCTTTGGACAGCAAGGAGATCAAACCAGTCAATCCTAAAGGAAATCAATCCTGAATTGGAAGGACTGCTACTGAAGCTGAAGTTTCAATACTTTGGCTACCTGATGCAAAGAGCGGATTCAGTGGAAAAGACCCCCTGTTGCTGGGAAAGATTGAGGGCAGGAGGAGAAGGGGGCAACAGAGAAAGAGATGGTAGGATGGCATTACTGACTCAATGGACATGAGTTTGAGCAAATTCCAGGAGATAGTGAAGGACAGGGAAGCCTGGCGTGCTGCAGTCCAAGGGGCTGCAAAGAGTCGGACCTGACTTAGCGACTGTACAACAACAACAGAAGTATGTAAAGCATCTAAAAGGCGCTTCACAGATGATAAACAAACAATTCATGGCAGCTCTTGCCTGTTATCACTAACTCTTGCCCATGTCTCAGCTCTCAACTAGGACCCCTCACTTACTCAAGAAAGCCTTCACTGTCTCAAGCCAGTTAAGAGCCCTCCCTCTGTTCTTTCATGGCACCCCAATCCCCCTTTACAACCCTTACTAAACTCTATTATCATCATTTGTTTACTCACCAGTATTTTGTTACTCACAATATATCAGCAGCAAGTATAATATTTGACACATACACAGCACACAGTAACTACTTATTGATTGAATAATGAAAATAATTTAAAATAGGAACTTGTGACTCAAAGGCACAGTTTGCTAATACAGTCAATATGCTAAAGAACATTTTAAATTATATTTTATTTCCACACAAACTTAGCAGCTCCACATTTTGTTTTGCCAACTTTCCCAAAAGGCTACAAAGCTCAAAAAACAAAGATAAAAGAGAAAGTGAAAACCACTAAAGTAAAATTTTTAAAGCAAAAGTTAGAAGAGAAAGGGAACAAAATACCTAAAATACACTACACCCTGTGTTAGACCAATCTGTGTGCAGCATCTGGCCCTCTGAGCCAAAGGATAAAGGGACGAGCAAAGGTTGATGAGAGAATATCCAAACTGATGAAAACTACCACAACCGATAAAAACCACCCTCTGATTTCCTGAGAGGCAAACCAAAGGAGGAAACATAACAGATTACATCATGCTCTGGGGCCAGTTTTTCAAAAGCATGTTTGGTTTCTCTGAAAAGACAAGTATTTTCCCTACATGTGGCTTCAGTAATTAATGTCCTGTATTTTTTCTTAAAGCATACCTTAAAAGTCATTTTGGAAGCAACTTCCAGAAATTAAAGTAATACATAATGACTGCTTAATTTTGAAAGAATGCTTCAGGGTTAAGTAGCAAAAAAGTTTTGATGGTTCCTGACCTTATTCATATTTTTATCAGTATTATTTAATTCTTACTTTAACATCTAATAATCTGAAGTTCAATTTAAGTAAATCTCTTTTACTAATTACTGAAGAGAACATCACAAAGTTAGGGTTTTTTCCCTTGAAAAGTGAGGTTCAGATACCCACAATGTGTTGACCAAAGCCCAAAAGAGAAGAAACTGGAAAGCCAAATATATCTGCCTTGCTGCCTCATAAGTTTAATTTAAAAAGAGAAGCAATAGCAAGGAATACATAGCAAACATGAAACTACTCTGGTAAACACTAATTTTGCCTTTTAGTTTCACACCATTAAAGCTAAGATTTCCCTTCCTCTACAAAGGAACTAAACCAGGCAAAGTCAAATCTTGCAAAGAAAACTATTTAAGTCTCCTTAAGTAATACACATATGTTGAAAACTATCATCATTTAAACCAAGATTTAAAAATAACTGGTTCTACTTTTACTAATTTCCTCTGCCAGGTCTTGCCCTCCTATCTACTAGATAGATGTATGCAGGTAATTCAGAGGGTATAGTCCTTCAATAATGGCAGCTCTTTCACTTCCCCTCAGTTTCATGTTACCTCTAAACTGATGACTTAGGGTGAAGATCCAAAGCCTAGGTGCTAACCAACAAAGCCCTGAACAATCAAAGACATCTACTCTGATTAACATGCTAATGGCCTGCTTATGTAGATGGCCTTGCAAAAATAAAGGGTAACCAGGTCCTCACTCTACCACTTCCTGCTGCAAGAACTTAGTCAAGTTTCCTCATCTTCTTAGTCTGTTTCCCCATTCGAGAAAAAGCAAAAACATCCACCTAAAAGTTAATATAAAACTAATGAGTAACATATAAAATCCTGGTACAGCACCTGGCATACAGTATGCATCAACAAACTTCAATCACTATGAAATGCAAACTTGACTATGTCACCTCCATGCTTTTGATAATCTTTTAAAGATTCCTCCATAGTCTTTGAGACAAAATTCAAATCCTGACACAAGATACATAAGGTCTTCCTTCAAAATTTGACTTCTCTTTCTCCCCTCCTCTCTCTAGTCAGAAGTACCTTCTCTCGCTTTTGAAGTTCTAAACCACTCAGTTCAGACTGTTCTCAAATTTACTAATCACATCTTACTCCTACTAAGGTTACAATTTCTTTACAGACACAGATTTTATTCATCATTAGTCGTGTCCAACTCTGCTACCTTATGGACTGCAGCCCACCAGGCCTCTCTGCCCATGGGATTCCCCAGGCAAGAATACTGGAGTGAGGTACTATTTCCTACTCCAGGCAATTCCTAACCAGGGATTGAACCTGGATCCCTTGTGTCTCTTGCATTGGCAGGATTCCTTACCACAGTGCCACCTGGGAAGCCCATTCATCATCATACCCCTATTTCACATGATATCTAGCAAAGAGTAAATACAAAGCATGTTTTGTGTTGCTTTTAATTGAAACCAATTACTTACTTTACTGTAGGAATAATATTTGGCTGGGGTTTTAATAACCGTAAACGGTACCACATACATCTTCCATATACTTTTCTGATATTCTTTAATCGATTTTGCTCTGTCAAAAAAAAAAAAGAAAAAGAAGGGGATAAGTTAAACCATTTTCACAGTGAAGGCAAAATCAGAGTTAAAACCATACTAACCCTCATTATCATGCTAGTACTTTACTGGAACATGAAAGTACTCTCTGTGCTGTGCTGTGCTTAGTTGCTCAGTCATGTCCGACTCTTTGGACCCCATGGACTGCAGCCCGCCAGGCTCCTCTGTCCATGGGGATTCTCCAGGCAAGAATACTGAGTGGGTTGCCATGCCCTCCTCAAAGTACTCTCTACTTAACGTTTTAAGACAAATTCACAAGATAAGCTCAATTTTCTACCACCTAGAACAAGTGATCTATCTGGAAAATTGTATTCAACTACCAGGCAATCATTTTTCATGTGAGAGATAATAACTTCTAATTGAAAAACTTAAAACTTGACTTGAACCCAAAATATTTAGTTACATAGTAGTTTCTAAGAAAATTCTCTCCTCCTTTTCCCTCTGCTATAGAAGTAACAAAAAGTGCAAAATAGTTGAAACACGCACTTTATTAAGGAAACCAAGCAGAAATGTTACTCTTCAAACATAAAAATAATTGTTAAATGAGAAAAATCACACAAACTCATAAGAAATTGAAACATTTAAAAGTTGTAACAAAAGGCATTATTTTAGTCTCCAGGAAAAATCTGCAATTCAATTTTAAAAGGAATTAAACCAAAGACAACATACCATATACTGTTTTACTAAGCTCACCACAATCACTTGGTTTAAATAAGTCTCCCAAGTTTAAAAAAATTTTACATTAAGTTTTAAAATAAAAATCTACCTTTTCATGAAGATGGCATACAAAAAGCAAAGAAAGAAGCCCATGTCAAACCAAAGCCAAAGACGAAAGCTTGGAAGGCCAAGAAGGCAGTGCTAAAAGGCAACCACAGCCACAGAAAGAGAGAAGGTCACATTACCCACCTTCTGGGTGGCCCATGACACTCCAAAGGCAGCCCAGTTATCCTTGGAAGAGCAATAAGCTTAATCATTATGTCATCAACAAGTACCCCCTGAGCAGGGAGCTGGTCATGAAGACGACAGAAGACAGCAACACACTTGTGTTCATTATGGATATCAAAGACAAAGTATCACGTCTATGAAGAAGCTCTACAACATTGATATGGCCAAGGTCAACACCCTGATTAGGGCTGATGGAGGCAAGGTATATGTTCAACAGGCCCCTCACTATAATGCTTTGGATGTTGCCAACAAAATTGAGATCATTAGCTGTTTAATATCAAATAAAACACTTTTCATAATATTAAAACAAACTACAAGACTTCCCTAGTGGTCCAGTAGTTAAGACTGCACTTCCATTGCTGGGTGCGCAGGTTTGAACTCTGGTCAGGGACCTAAGATCCCCAAAGGCCACGTGGCATGGCAAGAAAAATAAAAAAACACCTACAAAACCAAAGTCCTTAAACGAGATACCAGATAAGCAAATAAAAGAACTCTGCATATAACAGAATGCTCCAAAGCTGTCATCTAAGAAGTCCACCTACCCTGTTACCACCATGCTTTGAGGAAAGAATCCCCATGAGAGCTATGTGGCAAGAGTATCAGAATCAGGTGAGATGAAGAGGGATTCAGGAAGGGGGAGGAGTAGCAGAAGGAAGAGTGGTAATATGCAACGAAACTTATCAAGTAAGTTAATATAGTAAGGACAACTGGAGTCAGTTTTTCATGTCAGGGAAGTGAGTTACATGTATGATTAGAAAACATGAAATGATCTCTGCAGTATTAAGACTAGAACTGAAGGTATCAGTATGAACCAACTAATATCTTTTAATATAGAAATACAGATGTAGACCTATACACATACACACATACATACATACATATTTCCTAACTTGATTAAGTGAGCCTAGGAACAATGATATCTCAGTAGCAGTGAACACACCTAGCACCCAGATCTTGACTTCCAAATAGCATTCTCCACTAACAGGAACCAGAGATCCAAGTATCTTCCCACAAAATATTACAAAGGGAAGAGAATGATTTTACAGTGGGGAAGTGATATGCTGAATAACTGCTCCCCCTGAAGATGTCTACCACATCCTAGTACCCAGAACCAGTGAATGTATTATCTCACATGGCAAATAGGACTTCACAGATGTGACTAAATTAAACATTTGAGATGGGAAGATTATTCTGTATTATTTGGATGATCCCAATATAATCACAGGGGTCCTAATAAGGAAGCAGGAGGGTCAAAGAGAAGATGATGTAACAATGGGAGCAGAGGTTGGAGTGACATCCTTTGAAGATGGAGGAAGGGGCCACAAGCCAAAGAATACAGGCTGTCTCCAAAAGATGGAAAAGATAAGGATTCTATTCTAAACCCTCCAGAAAGAACCTGCCCTGCCAACACCATGACAAGCCAAGCAAAACCTCCCTGGGAAGTCTGGCCTTCAGAACTATAAAAGAATAAATTTGTATCATTTTAAGCCACTGAGGTTGTGGTTTGTTACAGCAACAACAGGAAACTAATACAAAAAATCTGATGGGCACCATCTTAATCAGGTGATCAGTAAACATCACCAGCAATGAGACAAATGCAATTATATGCCATCTGACAGAACGCAAAGAGAAGAACACAGAATCAGTTTTGCAAAATTCTTCTCTAAGATATATAACCTAAGTCTAATCATGAGAAAACATCAGACAACAGAACTTTGGGTCCATTCTTCAAAATAATTGGCCTAAGATCTTAAGTCAAGGAAAAACTGAAGAACTGTTCCAGCCTGAAGGACATGAAAGAAACATATCAACTAAATGTGATGTGTGATTCTGAAACAAATCATCTGAAAAGGACATCATTGAGACAAGCAACAAAACTTGTATAGGTCTGAAAATGATATGGTAATAATGTTAATTTCCTGATTTTCACAGCTAAATTATGGACACTTGAAAACACCACTGGAGATTTTTAAATCTGTATTTCATTAAATTAAGCCTCCACAGTCTCCCATTTTAAGCATAAAACCAAGGAAACATGTTACAAGAACATGCTGAAGTCTCTTTAATAACCAGATGGCTTGATCTATTCAAAGGAATGATATTCTCCCAATGTTTCTGTCCAAGAGAAAGTACACATGGTTTTCAGCCCCCAAAGTCTTGCACAATGTGTACATGCACCTTGTCTTCTTATTCTCAATCCAAAATTCACATCCTAACCTTTTAGGAGAATATTTAATCAATAAGTAGTACGGGGTTTGGCTGACACAGTAACACAGTGGCATCCAGCACAACTAAATATTCATAGCACACATTCCAAAATTCTATATGACCTCAAGTCAAAGTAACTATCAAAAGTAAAATCTTTCCACAAGGAGGGTTGGCTTGGGAGTTTGAGACCAGCAGATGCAAACTATTATATACAGAATGGATAAACAGCAAGGTCCTATTGTAATAGCACAGGGCACTGTATTCGATATCCTGTAACCGTAATGGAAAAGAAAAAAAAAGTAAAGTCCTTCGAGACGGTTTCTTTTAAAGACACTTAGAATAAAAAGAAATTCATTTATAAGCTTCTAGTTTATAGAATTACTAGTTTCACGGCCAGGTAAACCTACCTAAGTAATATCATTAACTTATACTTTTTAAAGAAATTATTCACATTTATAGAAAAGGGAAATTACAAGCTCATAAAATAATTCCGTGATTTAGAAAACAGCAGAGTAACATATGATGATTGCTCTCAGCAATCATAAAGTCTGTATGTTCATGGGAATAGTCCAGGTTTGGGGATAGGTTATTATGATTGTGATTCATAAGCTATACAGTGCCTGCACTAAAACAGTCACATCCATCTGTCCTGCAGAATGATCTGCCAGTCTGTAGTATAGAGTAAACCCTTAGCACCTTACTCCTAGAATCTGAAGAGCTAAAAGAATGTAAGCCAGATGTGATCTTCAAATCTCTGTGCCTGCTTATTACAAAAGAATTTTAAAAAATCATGTACCTTCTTGCAGAGTTCTAATTTGGCATCTAAAATTTTCACTGTATGTTTGAAGAGGTGCCAAAGATGTCATTTCCAACATAAGCTGACATTTTAAAATAAAAGTTTCATCACTTTTAGATGTACCAATGAAATCTGAAAACCACAGCAATTTCATACCCACCATCATCCATTTACAGAAATTCATGAACAAACTCTTCATCCTACCTCCCCCACATAATTTTATCCTAATTGTAGTATATTTTTATCCTAGTAAGTCATTTCTTATACTACTGACAAATACTTCTTAAAATTGATGTTTTATTCCCTGTGACTATTTTCTCCAAATTTTTATATTGAAAATTTTCAAGCCTTCAGAAAAGTTGAAAGACTATTACAATGAACAATATCCTTCACCTAAATTCACCAACTATTAATATTTTGCAACTCTTGGCTTTATCTCTAGTTCCTTGTTTCCCTCTCCCTCCCCCATTTTTTTAGAGTAAACTGAAGACATCAAGACACTTCACCTCTAAATGCTTTGGCACACATGGCCAAAGAACATTAGGAAAGTTTAACACATCCAGAAGTTTTTTTTTACATGTTTAAATTTCTGACGCTACTTTTATCTGTATGTGTGTGCATGTCTATGTGTGTTATCAAGGCAACATAAATATTATAGATTGATAAATTACTAAAACAAGAGTAAAATATCTATTATGCTTTATAAGCAACTTGTAAATTCCCATGAGACTTCCCTGGTGGCTCAATGGCAAAGAACTCGCCTGCCAATGCAGAAGTCACAGGTTCTGTTCCCTGGGTCAAGAAAATACCCTGGAGAAGGAAATGGCAACCCACTCCAGTGTTCTTGCTTGGGAAATCCCATGGACAGAGGAGTCTGGCGGCCTACAGTTCATAGGATCCCAAAGAATCGGAAGTGACTTAGCAACTAATCAACAACAATATGTATGATTATATTTCAAAACAAAACAAAAACCTGAGGTTCAGAGAGGTTAAGTAACTTACCTGAAGTTACAGATGGTTACTAAAGGAACTGCAAATAACCACTAAAGAATACAGACAGGACTTATGCCCAGGTTTAAATTCATAGGCCTGTGCCCTTAATCATTTTCCTAATCAAACAACAGTTAGATTGCCTTGACAATTCTCAAAAGCAGTTAAAATATACTGTGTCCCTATTCTCATTAATTTAACCAGAACTGACTATATTTCCTAAGCAGAAAATGTCAAAAAATTTAAGAACAAGGAGTAACTAAAAACAACCGATGAGGTGATCCTCTAGTAAAAAGTCTGGTGAAACAGAAGCTTACAGACCAAAAAAAAAAAAAAAAAAAGTACTGCAAATAAAATAACTGCAAGCACTTCAGTATTAAAGAGTGTAGGACAAGGCAAGGTAGCACATAAATTGGAAGCAAGGGAGGATGGTAAACCAGTTCTTTGTTTGTTTGTTTTAGTTCAATCTGCTATGGAAGTGTCAAGATTCAAAAGAAAAACAAACATCCATCCTTCGTATCTGTAGGACACAAGCGTTTTTATAAGCCATTTGTCTCTAAACCAGAAGATAATACTAAGGAAAGAAGGGAGGTTGCAATTGCAGAAATGATTCAGTTACATTTCTTAAACTGAACTAGAGGTGCAAGATAGTGGAAAAATCTAAACTACAGCATGCGCCAAGTGGGTCTCTGAGAAGGATGCTATGTCTCCTTAGCATGCTCTCCTTAGCATGACCCAAGATCCTACCAAAGGGTGCTCTCTGCCCCACCATGTCATCAGCCAACAACACAGTTACCCTGTCAGCTGCTTTACTCTTCATCCAACCCTCTATTAGCGCTCCAATTTTCTTTTCACCTTTATCTAAAGTGATAATCCATAGCCCCAGTCAAAGGTTACTTCTAAGACAAACCAAGAGAAAAAGAAATAGAGAAACTCAAATACTGTTAAAGATATAACAGCTTTAAAAAAAAAAAAAAGCAACTTAAAACACAAGGATGTACATCCCACTGGAACCTTAAACACTACATACCCCAAAGTAAAAACAATTCACTGAGCTGAAAGGGCCTATAGACATAAGAGGTACTGAGAATGTCTTCCTCAAGATCACAGCCGATCTAGCCAGAGATTCTTTAAATAAGCTTTTAGACATTAATATAAATCCATATAGTAAATTCAGCATATACATAAGAGCAGAAGGAAGAAAACATTCATAATTCCAACACCCAGATAATAATCACTAATAACATTTTAATATGTTTCCTTTGTAGTCCTCTTTAGGAGAACACCTGGGAAGCAGGAAGAAAGGAAAGTTGGCAAGGTGGATGGTACATACTCAGGAAAGATTTCTCTGTGAACAAGGAAATTCCAGCAACTAATTTCTAGGGACAATATGCTTCCCTCAATTGAAGGGCTGTGGGGCTGCCTCAATCAAGACTCTCAAGGACCCTCAAAACCCTCTTTTCTGCAGTAAACATGACATCTACTACTATTCCCAGTGCAGATGATGCCCGAGTGAGAGTTCCTCAGACAGTAGAACAAATAGGACATACAAAAGCTAATTTAAGGAAAGCACTGTATAATGTGTCAATGTCCAAATGGAGAGACACAAACACATAAAGCTCAAGTTTTAATTTTTTTAATTTCTAAATATTTCCATGTTTAGAAACTCATAAACTATTTAATGACTACTAATACCTAAATGAATTAAGACAGCATAATATACCTACCATCCTATATAATTAGACATATAAACTGTTTCTAATTTTTTGGTATTATGGGCATATAGGGTGTTCTTTGAGACTCAATTTCCAAAGTGAGGGTGGGGAAAGTCTCCATACCTCCAATGAGCAATTCTTGGAACACCAGCTAGGTGTCCAAGAATTCAACTCAACTCTGACACTATCTACCCAGACTGTAGGGTTGAGGGTTCTGTCCCCCAAGACTGTACACCCAAGCTCCCCTACTTTAGATGCCAGTCATTAGCCCAGATAATAGACTGCGGGTTCCAACCACCTCTTCCTTTGGTTTAGTTTGCTAAAGCAGCTCACAGAACACAGAGAAACATTTTACTTACTGTATTACCAGTTTATTATAAAAGGATACAACTCAGGAACAGACAAATACAAGAGATGCATAGAGCAGGGTTTGGAGAAAGGGAGAGGAGCTTATACATAAATGTATATAAGAAGTACATATTTGGTCATTCAGATAACCAAAATATATTTCTTTTAAGTCACAATATCACAATATCCTTCTCTAGTCCTGTATTTAGAGCTATATCCTTAGAACACTGTCCTAGAGGTAGAATTACTAAATTTAAAGTTTTTAACATTTATATAGCTCTCTTCTAAAAAAAAGAAGTAGGACTATACATTCTTTTTCAGCAGTTTGTGTGAATAGCACCACCATTCTTCAGCAGCCAGTAATAAAGTCGATTTTTATTAATCTACACTCAAACTCCTGGAAGCAGACATTGTTTGCTTATACATAATCACCCCTCCCCTTTCTAGCTGCCAAGAATATAATTGGCACTATATAAATATTTGTAAAGACTGTACAGAATTCCTTTATTTAGAAAACATTACTAAATGTCCTTCATTAAGTACATATTGGTGAGTACCTACTATGTGCCCAGATCTTTCTGGACACTGAGGACACATCAAAAACCAATATAAAAGCCCCAGCTCTCACAGACCATACATTCCAGTTCCAGAGACAGCAGTAAAAAAATTAAATAAACTTTATAGTATATTGGAAGATGATAAGTGCTGTGAAGAGAAATAAAACAGAAAAAAGGGAAGAGCTTTTTTGCAGGCAGAGAGAAACTTAACAATTTTAAATAAGGTGCTCAAAGAAGGCAACACTGAGAAGATCGCGTTTGAGCAAGGCCATAATAGAGATAAGGAAGATCTCAACAGGCTATCTAGAGAAAAAGCATTCCAGGCACAGGAAGCAGTAACTATAAAGGTTCGAAAGAAGCATGCCTCACGTGCCCTAAGAACAGCAGAGCAGCTGGTCTCACTGGAATGGAAGGAGCAAGAGAGAAAGAAACAAGAAATGAAGTCCAAAAGTTCATGAAGGATTTCACAGACCACTCTATGACTTAAGCTTCTATTGAGATTGAGATGGGAGAGCCTTAAAGGGTTCTGAGTCCAAGAGTGACATGCGCCAGCTTCAGTTAAAATGTGCTACTATTTTGAGAATAGACTGCAAGGAGCAAGGGTGGAAACAAGGAGACCAGTTTGGAGGCTAACGATAATCCAGGCAATAAAACAGGATAGTGCTGGTAGCAAAGCAACTAGGTCACACTAGATGTAATTTGAAAGTAGAGCCAACAGGACACACTAACATCTGGAAGTGGCACATAAGACAAAGAGATAAGCCAAGAGAAACTCCAAGACTGCTGGCCAGAACAGTTGAAGAAACAGTTGTGATTAACTGAAATGGAAAAGACTATAGGTCAGGAAGGTTGGGAGAATGGACAGAAATCACATTGGTTTTTTGCATATTAAGATCTCGATTAGATATGCAAATAGAAATGTGGAGAGTTCAATAATTCTAGACTGGAAATGTAAGTCTGGGAAATATAATTTTTATGAGTCACATAGATGATACCTAAAGTCATGAGACTGGGTGAGATCACCAAAGGAAGAAGTACAGATGGAAAAAAAGTCAAGGTCTCAGCCTAGACGTATTCTAATACTGAGGTCCTCACTGGCAAACTATGCTCAATAAATCATCCCACGAAAAAACAGATACTACCCTCACATCTACAGCCAACTGATTCTTGAAAAGATTGTGTTCATTCAGTGAAAAATGAACAGTCTCTTCAATAATACTGCTTGGACAACTGGATTTCCACCCGTAGGAATATACTCAAAAGAACTGAAAATAAGAACTCACAGATCTGTATACAATGTTCACTGCAGCATTACTCACAACAAAGAACAGAAATAACCCACGTGTTCATCAATAGATTAGTGAATTAAAATGTGGATATATCCATACAACAGAATATTCAGCCATAAAAAGAATTACGTTCTGATATATGCTACAACATGGATGAATCTAGAAAAATTATGCTAAATGAAATAAGCCGAACATGAAAAGGCAAATACTGTATGATTCCACTTATACGAAATATCTAGAATAGGCAAATTTATAGAGTTTTGTTGGAGAAGGCAGTGGCAACCCACTCCAGTACTCTTGCCTGGAGAATCCCATGTATGGAGGAGCCTGGTAGGCTGCAGTCCATGGCGTCGCGAAGAGTCAGACACGACTGAGAGACTTCCCTTTCACTTTTCACTTTCATGCATTGGAGAAGGAAATGGCAACCCACTCCAGTGTTCTTGCCTGGAGAATCCCAGGGACAGAGTAGCCTGGTGGGCTGCTATCTATGGGGTCGCCCAGAGTTAGACACGACTGAAGCGACTGAGCAGCAGCAGCAGCAGCAGAGTTTTGTCTATATACATGGAGTTTACCAGGGGCTGAAGGAAAGGGACAATAAGAAGCTATTGCTCAACAGGCAGAGTTTATTTGGGGTGATGAAAAATTTTGAAAACAGTGGTGATGGTTGCACCGCATTGTGAACCTAATCAATGCTACTGAACTATACACTTAAAACAGTAAAACTACAAATTTTCTCTTCTGTTTTGTGACCCCATGGACTGTAGCCCGCCAGGTCTGTCCATGGGATTTCCCAGGCAAGAATACTGAAGTAGGTTGCCATTTCCTTCTCCAGGGATTCTTCCCAACCCAGGGATCCAAACACGCATCTTTTGCCCTGGCAGGAGGGTTCTTTACCACTGAGCCACCAGGGAAATCCCTCATCTTTTAACAGTCCAGTCAAAATCAACCTAACTCTAAAGAGACTTTTCTCACCTCTAGATAATGATGACCATAACCAATTAGATGCAAATACTTTATCCAGCTAACTTCCATAGCACTTGTTTTCATTTTTTTTACATTTTCTTTGTTGTGTTTTGGATATATTAATAATAATTTGCATTTGTCTAATTCTAATTCTCCCACCCCATCCAGGTTATAAACTTTAACAAAAGACTATATTTACACTGCATGCCTCTTTGTACTGTCGGCTGTTTTTATATAGGTAAACAGTGAGTGCTCAATCAATAACTACTAGATTTAACTAAACAGGCAAAAATCTACAGCAAAAAACATCTGGAATGCACATGAGAAAATTCCTTCATCCATACTGACACAAATGTAATTCCAAAATGTAAGAACACCTTATGTTACCAGACCCAGCTTTGGGTTCACCTGCCTACCACAGCAAAGCCAATTTACTGATGCTAGCTGTGGTGAAGGACACTACAGTGTTTACTGTGGATGCCAAGCAAGGAGTAGGGGCAGCTCATGCTCAAAAGACCCAAACTCCACAACCCAAACTTCAAGGGTTTTTAAAGGCAACATCTGGGGGCTTCAGGGTTGCAGGATACAAGACTTTCTTCTGATTGGCTGGTGGTGAGGTAGAGTGGTTTCAGGAATCTCAACCATCAACCTTTCAATGTCACTTCAGGGATGCAGGTCTTAGTTCCTAAAGAACAACTCCAAGAGATCCTTCAGACTGTTCTGTATATTCCTTGAGGATGAACCAGGACTCTTTTTACCCATGAACTACTGTCATTACTTTTCTTGTTTAACTACTTTTCCTTTGTTTCTGCATTCACTCACTTCCCTACTTAAGTAACTACCTATGCCTGCTCTATGGAACTCAAGGAAGGCCCAGGAGACTGAAGTCTTTTTCTACAAACAAGAAATGGGAAACATGAAGGGGCTTTTGTACCTGGGAGAGCCCTGCAGGGTCCTGTTTGGTTTTAATCCCCCATTCCTTTGATACTCTTCACTCTTGAAAAGAACAGGTGCAGGACAAGGAAGGGAATAGTTTGGGATAGAGGTTAATCATAAACTCAGCAGGGGAACTCGGGCTCTAGGGAGACTTAGTTTCACTTATTAAGAAAGTGAACAATAATGCCTTTCAAACAAATAATGTGATGGTGAGATGGTGTAAATATATGTATTACCAACAAAGTCTGGTAACAGGAAACTTTTTTTCAAAGAAGTCCAAGTACAATATGGATACATTTGTTGTTGTTGTTGCTTAGTTGCAAGTGGTGTCCATCTCTTTTGCAACCCCATGGACTGTAGCCCGCCAGGCTTCTATGTCCATCAGATTTTCCAGGCAAGAATACTGGAGTGGGTAACCATTTCCTTTTCCAGGGAATCTTCCCCATGCAGGGACTGAACCTGCATCTCCTGCATTGGCAGGCAGATTCTTTTACCACTGAGCCATCTGGGAAGCCTGGATATGTTTGTTTGAACTTTTTTATTTCTGAAGAAAAAGTATAATTAAGGGAATGAACATATGAAAGTTTTATTTGATATGAAAATAAACATATCTTTGTCCTTCAGGTTCTCCAAGATCAAGCAAGAATGCAAGATGGCCTTTAAATAAAAACAATTTATGTAATGCATTTACTAATCCAATGTTTGTCACCATATTTATAAAACCTAAATTTGTACTGCCAACTTCTCAGCTAGTTTCCTCTACTGTGTGGAACTTAAGTGCATCTATGCTCATGTCTGGTACCCTTTCTGTCGGGACAGAACACAGAGACAATTACTTGATTTTAAAATGAGTCAAACTTTTCATCTCTCTAATACCCCTTTCAAAAACTAAAATTTTAGACAGACTGTATGTTCTAAGTGGAATATGAACATTCATAAAATATACTCCCTTGCACACAGCGCTTTCCACTTCTCATTTTAATACTTATTATAATGTGTTATACTAATTACGGAGGGAGTACAAGGTAGTGGCTAGCAAGAGACGCTTTGGCATAAGATGAATTTGGGTCCAACAACCAATCTTCCACTTAGTAGCAATATGGCTTTAAGCAAGATGGTTACCTCTTCTATGGCTCAATTTTCTCACTAATAAAATTGGGATAACACTTGAATCTAACTCAAAGTGATACAGTGAGTGCATTCAGCACTTCCCATCCTTAAAGCCAGTAAACATTCAATGAACAGCTGCAGCGCCTGACACGAGGATTACAATCATCTGTCTCAGACTGGAAGGGGATGTGGGATATCCCCCGACAAGAAAAGGGACTACACCTAAAGACATCTCAAAGGAGACGCCCACACCAAAATATTTTAATTGTTTTTGGGTGACAGAATTACAAGCAATTTTTGTTCTGTTCCTTTGATCTTTTTTGCATTGAGTATATGTAACTTATTAAGAAAAAAGCTATGAGCCCTTAAAAACCTGATCTATCACCTAGAAGCAGCATCTAGAACAAAGTCTTATATGCTCTATGTGTGTGTTCAGTCACTCTAGTCGTGTCCGACGCTTTGCAACCCTACAGACTGTAGCCTGCCAGGCTCCTCTATCCATGAGATTTTCCTGGCAAGACTACTGGAGTAGGGTGCCATTTCCTCCTCTGGGGGATCTTCCCAACCCATGGATGGAACCCAGGTCTCCTGCAATGCAGGTGGATCCTTTACCACTGAGCGCCCATTATGCTCTATAAATAACTTGCAAAATGAACAAATTTCTACAGTGCAGTTAGTTTTAAAGCAAACATGTTTATATGCATTATTTCTTTGCTTCTCATTATCACTTCTTGGTAGGTAGGGCAGTTTATTATTACTACCCCTAGAAAATGAGGATGAGAGTCCAGAAACAACTAATCAGGGACTAGGCTGAAACTTAAACCCAAAATTCCTAACTTCAAATTTCGAGTTTTTCACTTTACTACTGAGTACTAAAAGCGAACTCTTACATCCCCAAGTCAGAGAGCTAAATCACTTGTACATATCTGAAAGGCAAAGAACAAAGAATAAACACATGCAACTTTGTAAAAAAAGTTTCATTAATCCTTTCAAACAACCTGAGTATAAGAGTACCAAATCAAATTGTTCTAGAAAGTCCAAGTAACCAGCAAAAACAGCAGGCCCTAACAGCCCCAATATGTGCCAGACACTGTTCTAAACACTTTACATATACCTATTTTATGAATTTAGTTCTATAGAACATAACTACTGTCTCTATTTCACAAATGAGTACACTAAAACAGAGAAGTTAAATCACTTGCCTAAGATAACACAGTAATTGGTAGACTCAGGTTTCAAAACTAGTTTTGAAAAGTAAGGAGTCAAAAAAAAAAAACAACACCCAAATTTCGGAAAAAGTAATGATATATTTTATCTCAATTCAAATGATCCATAATCCTTAACCTATGGAAAGAATAGAAGTCCCCTCAGGATTATTTGAATTTCTAATAATTACAGCAATAATTTTCTCTTGTCAAATATCAACCTATTAAAGTTACTTTAACAAAAATATTCTGCTTTCACCTACATTATTTTATAGCACTATTTTACTCTAAGTGCTTCTTAGCTTGGTAAAACCAAAACGCTAAGACATTAGAGGCTTTTTTGTTTTTATCAACGAGCCCATATCAAAAGAAATATGCCACCTCCCAAAATGACAATTCCAGCAAAAGACCACTACCTACCTTAGCAACTCAACCTAGCTACAATTCACAATCACAGAGGGACCTTGTAAAAAACCAATACACAGCACTCACTCCAGACCAATTAGATCAGAGTACCTGGTGATGGGTCCAAGTGTTTTTAGAGGTTCCCCCAAATGATTCTAACAAAGAGTCAGGGCTAAGAACCACTATTCTAAGGAAATTCAAACCTTCCATATTATTACTTCAAACAGAACTTTTTTCGTAATGGTCAGAAAAAGTATTTAGTCATCTTATTCAGCCAATTTGCAAACAACCAAGAAAGTAAGATAAACAGGACCCTTCAAGTACTAAAAGGGGTATTAATCGTAAGTGCACTTAGCCCAACAGATTAGACAAAAGTCAAGGCAAAATGGGGCTGTCCAGGTGGCTCAGCAGGAAAGAATCCATCTGCCAATGCAGGAGACACAGGTTCAATCCCTAGGTCAGGAAGATCCCCTGGAGAAGGAAATGGCAACTCGTTCCAGTATTCTTGCCTGCGAAATCCCATGGACAGAGGAGGCTGGCAGGCTACAGTCTATGGGGGTCGCAAAAGAATCAGAGGCAACTTAGGGACTAAACAACAACAGAAAAGGGATTCCAGTGACAATGTTAACAGAGTAACTTCAATTAACATCTCAAATATGCCAATGCAAAGACCAAGCTACTTCTATTTTTCAAATCCAAGATTTTCTTGATGGACTCAAGGGCCCAACATTTCCAAAAGAGCCACACTGAAACAACCGTCAACCTGAAAACTGAAAGCCCCCAAAAGTGTTATCTTTTAAAAAAAACTAAACAAAGATTAAACTCAACTTTAAGGTTGTATAACTGCTGGCAAAGAAAATCTTTTTATACTTTCACATAGAAGATATCACTGAAAAGTCAAGATTGCTGTAAGAACTCTGAAATTCAGAATCATCATATGCCTACATATGTTTGCAGGAAAATAATTTGGTGACTTGTACTGATAGGAGGCTCTTTATAATCTTTATTCATCTCACTTAAAAAGTAGTCATATTCTGCTGTTGAAATAATCTGCTTGATTATTAGTGCTGTTGGAATAATTTGCTTGATTATTAGTGATGTTTTATACCCTTAATGGCTTGTTAGGGCAGGTACTATCTTTCTAAAATCTGAAAAATTCTGTGGTATATCTGTCCTCAAGCGTTTTGAATGAAGGGTGTGGGTCTGTAGCAGTAATTTTGAATAATACAATATGATATCTTAATATTTGAGCTTATCCAATTTTCCTGTGAAACAGTAAGCAGCCAAAAAAAAAGCACTGAATCAGTCTTAAAGCATAATAAGATCTGGGTTGATTCAATGCTTCACTGGGTAACAATGTCCCCAAAGTACAGTATATCACCTGGACAAGGTAGACCCCCAACACACCCAACTGAGAGAGTCTATTTACTCAAGTTACCAGAGCTCTTGAGAAACAGAAAACCTTCCCTAAATGTTCATATTCAAAATCTACCTGTTACTGTTAACGCACCATGAACAATCTCCATAAACAACCTATTAAGGCCTTGCAGTTCTATCAGTCTTAAGAATATCACCTGCCATATGTCCTAACAAGAGGGCAACAAATGGAATACAAACATTACCCAAACATAAAATGCCTTGACAAGAATCTATTTAATTCTATGTTCTAAACCGATGTCGTTCAAAGTGAAAAAATTTAGAACTGAAAGCAAATGGACCAACCACCTCACAACCGAATACCTACCTACAAGACTTAATCCTTCCTTCATACTTGCGCTTTTTCCGCCATAAACAGGAAACTCCAAAGGGAAGGAAATAGAGAAATGCCTAATTCTTTCTAAGGAGAATAACATCATTGCTTCCAACCCCAACGGTGTGAGTGAACAAATTAAAAGGCAACGAGGGAAAGGCATGGGGAGGTGGGGGGCGGTTGGGGAGCTCAGCTGGAGTCCTGTACATGCCACCCAACTCAGCTGGTGCCCTCAACATCTGTAACGACAGCTGCAACAGGGAAACGGGGGTGTGGGGGAAACAGGACCCCGGCTTGGGGGCTCAGAGTGGAGACTGCACGCTTGTCTTTTTCCTTTGCCAACTCTTCTCTCACCTTCCAATTCCCATCCTCGCGATCCCAGCCTGCTCCCTCCATAAAGAAAAATACCAATAAAACCCAAGGCAAAGAAGACAAAGGGGCAGGACGCGGCTGCAAGGAGCGTCCAGAACAACAGGGGAGAGGGTGCATAGCGAAACTCCTGAGGAGGACAATGAGGGGGGTGGGAGGAGCCCAGAGAGACACCCAGGGAAACACCACCAAGCCCGGGCCCCGCGGGCGGCGGACGCCTGGACGCGAGGCCCGGCCGCGCGGGCGGTATCACCCCGTGCGCGGCGGGCTGGGCTGGGTCGGAGCGATGCGGCCCGGAGGGGCCGGCGGGGCCTGCGCGGGTCCACGGACAGCTGCCGGCGGGACTCACCGGCATTCTGATCTCGGGGCCAGAGGTAGTATGTGGCCGGGATCACGATGAGCCCCACGAAGGAGGTGAGGAAGTAGAAAAAGGTGTTCCCGCTGTCATCGTACTGGAACTGCTGCCCCGCCATGGCACCCCCTCCTCCGCCTCCCTCTTCTCACCGCCGCCGCCACGACCCCGCTCTGCAATCCAGCTCCCAGCTCCCCGGCCCCGTGTGGCGTAGCTCCTACGCCGCCGCCGCCGCCGCCTCTCCTCCCCGCCCCAACGCTACTCTCAGGGACACGCCGCCGCCGCTGCCGCTGCCGTCTCCAGCTCTCGCGAGAAGAGAGAGCTCCCGCCCCGCTCGGTTTTTCCCTCCCCCCGCCCCTCGCTTCTCCCCAGCTAGCTCGCTGAAGGAGACGTGGCGCGCGCAGCCGAAGATCTCTGCGAGGTCCCGCCCTTAGCCCTGCCCGCTTAGCCTCAGCTCCGCCCCTCGAGCTCTGGTAGACCCTCCCTTAAGGCCCCGCGTCTAGCCCTAAAGTTTCTCGTCACCCCCCACTTCCGTTTCCTGGCCCAGAGTCCCACTCCAGGTCGTGAGGGTCTGTTTATTAGGTCCGAGCCAAGGCTTCCCGGCCGAGCAGTGGGCCCGGGCGGTTCACCTGCCTGCGACCGGGGTCGCACCTATTCGGAGCAGAGCTGAGTCTTCGTTGCCTACCCTGCCTTCCATCCTTACGTCACCCTGTCCTGCACTCTCTTCTATTTCCCTGGTTGATAAGAATGTTTAAGTTCCGGATCGGCTCCTCCACAGTTTGGAAACTAGAGTCTCTCAGGATAGGGCGGCGTGGGGACAAAGCGGGAGCTGCGGGGAGGTACGGTGAGGGGTTTGTAAGGGACCTTTTGCAAAGCGATGTTAGCTCTTAAAAGACCGCAATCTACGTTGCGCCCATTTTGCAGATGGAGATTTCCCACTCTGGTAGAGATGGTGACCGACATATCCCAGAGCTAAAATATTCATAGCATTTTCTTCGACACACGCGGTAGGCAAAGACCTTTATTGCTTTAAATTATGGTCGGCGAACCCCTTGGAATAAATCAAAGCATGCCCACTCTTCAGATAAAGGAAAACGAGGCTCAGAGAGATTGCCTACTGTCAAGCACAGTAAGAGAAGGTCTGGGGGTTCAAACTCAGATCACGCTGACGCCACAAAGCCAGAACCCCTGACTACCAACTCGTCGCCGACCCTCGCATTTCCCTGAGAGCAGCTGGCACTCCAGCGCAGAGCGTGGGCAGGAATCCGCGCTAGGAGGAGGGACCGCTAGGGGAGCAGACGCCCTCTGCAGCCTCTTTGTTCGCCGGCTGTGAGATCCCAGTAGCTGGTGTCAGCCAATCTGGGAGCCCAGACGGCTGATGCCCTGATCTGCGAACGAGCCCGTGTTCCCGGGGCAGTCCTGACGGGGCCCTAGCCCAACATCTCCATCTCCCCTCAGGGGACCAAAAGGAAAGGCCCACCCGACTCACTTCACAGAGCTTTTGTGAAGATTAAAGGCAGTTATAGTGAAAATTGGAAAACAATGTGATAAATATTACACTGTATTTTTAAAACTCACTTTAAGGTTATATAGTATATTTACTAGGTTCCTTTCAATATACCTTCCATTCTTAGAAGAGAAATCTGGTCACGTATCATCTTCTATTTCATGTCCTCAAAGATAGTATTTATCATGATTAGGGAAGACTTTCTTCATAACAGACTGTATGCACATGCATTCTCTCTTCCCTTTCAAATGTCCTACCTACCCATTTTGAAATGAAATTTCAAAAAATCAATTCTCTGTATTCCCATCCTCACTTTTTTCTGTATAAAGTTTTCAAAGACTGCATTTGAGGGGAAGAAGTAGAACAAGTGAGGGGAAGAGAATTGAACCATGAAATCAGCACAGCACTGTGGTCACCGAATGCTGATATGCCCAAAACAATTTACCTTGCTTCAGAAACAAATTTGTCATAAAATTGGCTCAACTGCAGTGGGTAGGATCCTGAAGTTCCTCTTGTTTGTCTTGAATTTGTAATTAAGTTTTCCCAGGTTTTAATACTGCTGAACTGGTTGTTTTTTATTACTCTGATTGTAGGTTTTACTCAACATTTGTATAAAGATAACACATCAGTTTTATAACCTTGTGTCAATATAAATTATTCATGATAGATATTCCTCTTCTGATGTTTTTTCTGCAGGAGTAATCTTTTCACTGCAGCTTTGGGTCATGCATATGAGTTGTTTGAACAGAACTGAACCATGAAACAAAATTTTTAACAAATCACATTTATTTGCTAAACTCTAGACCAATCTAAAATATGAATTTTTTTTACCAAATTAAAAGATTAAAGATTTGAAAATGTATTTTCTATTTTCAAAGGTATGAATTCACTTTGTCTTAGAACTTAATGTTGTTTATCATAGATGAACTCAGGTCACCCAAATATTCTCCAAGGCAAATCTGAGTCATACCTTTCATTAATCACAATTTTCTGACTCTAATTTTTTTAATTGTTTTTAAACAATTGTTTCTTTCAAAATATCTTTTAAATGAAATATATAATAGCAGTGAATATGGTTGAACTAGAGCTACAAATACATTTTCTTTAGCCTATAGGACACATTAAAAGACATTTTTAAAGTTTTCTCTATATGTAAATTTATTCTGTAAATGAGAATTTTCACCAATTCATTTTAATTGCTAGGTAGATATTTCCTCTCAAATGTAAAAAGCCTGGCTGTTCTTTGGTTCCTCCTAATAATTTGCTTTTTCCTTAGAGTGAATCTTTCACTCATTCATGCTTGTAACTACTGGTGTTGACTTACATTTATACATACCGAAATACATTTGTGTAGCCATAGTCAACATGACTTAATTTTCTGCTTAATGTAATTAGCCTCAAAGAGACTGGAAAGAACCAAATTAATAAGAAGATACATGCAATTATTTCCAGTCTTTTCCCCCTTCTCCACTCTAGGATAACCTTCACTATCAAACCTTAGCAAATCTTCTTTAACATTATACCTCATTACTTGGTTTCAGTCAGGATTTCCCCCATTAACAGCTGAATCTCTCTCTTCTAATATAAATTGAAGGATGTTATTTGGTCCTTTTCACCTCTGAAAAGGTGAAAAGTTATCCCCATCATGATGACAACAATAACATTAACAAAGTAACATTTGTACAACACTTTTCAAAAAATATCTATGTGTTTGGCTGTGCTGGTCTTAGTCGCAGCAGTGGGATCTTCGATCTTCACTGCAGCATGAAGGATCTTTAGTTGCCACCTGTAGGATCTAGTTTCCTAACCAGGGATGGAACCTGAGCCCCCTGCACTGGGAGCACAGAATCTTAGCTGCAGGACCACCAGGGAAGTCCCTGTACAACACATTATTTACAAAAAGCTTCCTCAACATTATAAATTTTAAAGCATGACCCACATGTTGTAACTTTGATGAGGTAAAATGTACTAACCCATTTGAGCCCTTTCATTTCATAGCTTCCCAAGGCCCTTAGGGTGCAATGAAACCTCAATCTTACACTTGGAGAGAATGTGAAGGGAAGTATGGGTTGAAAAGACATTAGAGCTGGGTTATGCACCACTCTTTATTGACTTTATTGACTACACCAAAGCCTTTGACTGTGTGAATCACAACAAACTGCGGAAAATTCTTAAAGAGATGGAAATATCAGACCACCTGACCTGCCTCCTGAGAAATCTGTATGCAGGTCAAGAAGCAACAGTTAGAACTGGACATGAAACAACGGACTGGTTCCAAATTGGGAAAGGAGTACGTTAAGGCTGTATATTGTCACCCTGCTTATTTAACTTACATGCAGAGTATATCATGAGAAATGCTGGGCTGGAAGAAGCACAAGCTGGAATCAAGATTGCCGGGAGAAATATCAATAACCTCAGATATGCAGATGACACCACCCTTATGGCAGAAAATGAAGAGGAACTAAAGAGCCTCTTGATGAAAGTGAAAGAGGAGAGTAAAAAAAGTTAGCTTAAAACTCAACATTCAAAAAACAAAGATCATGGCATCTGGTCCCATCACTTTATGGCAAATAGATGGGGAAACAGTGTTAGATTTTATTTTTTGGGGCTCCAAAATCACTGCAGATGGTGACTGCACCATGAAATTAAGACGCTTGCTCCTTGGAAGAAAAGTTATGACTGACCTAGACAGCATATTGAAAAGTAGAAATATTACTTTGACAACAAAGGTCCATCTAGGCAAGAAAAGCTTAGCGCCAAAGAATTGATGCTTTTGAACTGTGGTGTTGGAGAAGACTCTTGAAAGTCCCTTGAACTGCAAGGAGATCAAACCAGTCCATCCTAGAGGAAATCAGTCTTGACTATTCATTGGAAGGACTGATGCTAAAGGTGAAGCTCCAATACTTTGGCCACCTGATGCGAAGAACTGACTCATTGGAAAAGACCCTGATGCTGGGAAAGATTAAAGGCAAGAGAAGAAGGGGACGACAGAGTATGAGATGGTTGGATGGCATCACCGACTCAATGGACATGAGTCTGAGTAAACTCCGGGAGTGGATGATGGACAGGGAGGCCTGGCGTGGTGCAGTCCATGGGGTCTCAAAGAGTCAGACACGACTGAGCAACTGAACTGAACTGATGCTCCACTCTGAAAGCATGAAAACAATGTTAAGAAAGGAAGTGAAGGCTGTGGTTTTCTTTAGTGTTGGGAGCAGGTTTGCATTTTGGCTCCTCTCTTTTCATGAGTTTGTTGGACTTGTCAAAATTGTCCTTATTCTATCCCTACTTTTATGATTACAAAGCTGATAATTTATTGCACTAAAGCCAGTTGTCAACAATGTATCAACAAACTTAGGGTATTCCTTTATGAATTAATTGTATGCATTACCAACATATCTAAATTACTTAATGAAAAAAAAAAGATTGACATCTCACAGTAAGCCTTAAAATAGCACTTAATGAAATTTCCTACCCAGATTGAAATATAATTTGGAAGAGTGGCCAGAAATAAACAGGAGAGATCACTTCAGGCAATTTCAAGGTTGTATATTTGCATAAGAAGAAAAGTTCTCAATGGAGACTAGAACCTAAAAGGAAACGTTAATCACCTTGTTGAAAAGCAAATATTTGTGGGTCCTGAAGTTGATAAAATTGGAAAGCCTTAATTAAGAAAAATATGTAAAATTATTATTATAAATATGCTAAGTCTCTTCAATCAAGTCGGATTCTTTGCTACCCTATGCTCTGTAGCCTTCGAGGTTTCTCTATCCTTGGGATTCTCCAGGCAAGAATACTGGAGTGGGTTGCCATTTCCTCCTCCAGGGGATCTTCCTTACACAGGGATCAAACCTGCATCTCTTTCGTCTCCTGCGTTGGCAGGCAGGTTCTTTACCACTAGCTCAAAAAGTTCGTATTTACTGTGGACCTTGATGGTGACGATGTGTCAAGGTAGGTTCATTAGTTGTAACAAATGTACTGCTCTAGTGAGGGATGTTGAAAATGGAGGAGGCTTTGCATGAGAGCATGGGGGTAGAGTGGGGGGGAGAGAGTAGGAAATACATGAGAAATCTCTGTACCTTCCACTCTATTTTGCTGTGAACCTAAATATGCTCTAAAAAAATAAAGTCTACTAAAAATAGCTATTATTTGTAATAATTATAATTGCTATAGGTTTGTGTTCTACAAATGAATACTGGTAAATTCTATTTTTGCATGATTTTCACCAGGATTTTTAAAAATATGACTCATTTTCAATTGTATAAGCCACATATTGTATATATTTCTACTAAGAGAGAAACTGTGGAAAATTCTTAAAGAGATGGGAATACCAGACCACCTTACCTGCCTCCTGAGAAATCTGTTTGCAGGTGAAGAAGCAACAGTTAGAACTAGACATGGAACAATGGACTAGTTCAAAATTGGGAAAGGAGTACATCAAGGCTGTATATTTTCACCTTGTTTATTTAACTTATATGCAGAGTACGTCATGCGAAATGCCAGGCTGGATGAAGCACAAGCTGAAATCAAGATGCAGGGAAAAATATCAATAACCTCAGATATGCGGATGACACCACCCTAATGGCACAAAGGGAAGAGGAACTAAAGAGCCTCTTGATAAAAGTGAAAGAGAAGAGTGAAAAAGCTGGCTTAAAACTCAACATTCAAAAAAGGAAGATCATGGCATCTGGTCCCATCACTTCATGGCAAATAGATGGGGAAACAATGGAAACAGTGACAGACTTTATTTTGGGGGGCTCCAAAACCACTGCAGGTGGTGACTACAGCCATGAAATTAAAAGATGCTTGCTCCTTGGAAGAAAAGCTATGAACAACCTTGATAGCATATTAAAAAGCAGAGACATTACATTGCCAACAAAGGTCCATCTAGCCAAAGCTATGGTTTTTCCAGTAGTCATGTAGGAATGTGAGAGTTGGACCATAAAGAAAGCTGAGTGCCAAAGAATTGTTGCTTTTGAACTGTGGTGTTGGAGAAGACTCTTGGAAGTCCCTTGGACTACAAGGAGATCAAACCAGTCCATCCTAAAGGAAATCACTCCTGACTGTTCATTGGAAGGACTGATGCTGAAGCTGAAGCTCCAATACTTTGGCCACCTGATGCAAAGAACTGACTCACTGGAAAAGACTCTGATACTGGGAAAGATTGAGGGCAGGAAGAGAAGGGGGTGACAGAGGATGAGATGGTTGGATGGCATCATCAACTCGATGGACATGAGTTTGAACAAGCTCCAGGACTTGGTGATGGACAGGGAAGCCTGGCATGTTGCAGTTCATGGGATCACAAAGAGTCAAATATGACTGAGCGACTGAACTGAACTGAAGAGAGATTTTTCCTTTTTGACAAGGCTCCAATGACAACCAAAACTTCTGCTTACAATTTGAAAATCTCATGAGTGGAAGAATTTTCCACAGAGTAGTCTCTGACTCTGAACATTTCAAACAATATTTCCCCTCCATTACCTACATACTTCAGGTACCAGGCCAAATGGAATATACTCATATCGTGAATCAAGATGCATCACTCTTTCATGTTGCAATGATAAGTAAATTTGCCCCAGGGGAGGAGGTGGAAGAAGTATTCCTGGAAGTGCTAATAGCTACACACAGAAGTGATGATAAACTACATGAAAACATCACCCAGTGATATCATTCAGTCATTCAATATTTCAGTTCAGTTCAGTTCAGTTCAGTCGCTCAGTCGTGTCTGACTCCTCGCAACCCCATGAATTGCAGCACGCCAGGCCTCTCTGTCCATCACCAACTCCCGGAGTCTACCCAAACCCACGTCCATTGAGTCGGTGATGCCATCCAACCATCTCATCCTCTGTCGTCCCCTTCTCCTCCCGCCCCCAATCGTACCCAGCATTAGGGTCTTTTCCAATGAGTCAACCCTTCACATGAGGTGGCCAAAGTATTGCAGTTTCAGCTTCAACATCAGACCTTCCAATGAACACCCAGGATTGATCTCCTTTAGGATGGATTGATTGGATCTCCTTGCAGTCCAAGGGACTCTCAAGAGTCTTCTCCAACACCACAGTTCAAAAGCATCAATTCTTCGGCACTCAGCTTTCTTCACCGTCCCATAGCCTTGACTAGACGGACTTCTGTTGGCAAAGTAATGTCTCTGCTTTTAAATATGCTATGTAGGTTGGCCATAACCTTCCTTCCAAGGAGTAAGCGTCTTTTAATTTCATGGCTACTGTCACCATCAGCAGTGATTCTGGAGTCCAAAAAAATACAGTCTGACACTGTTTCCACTGTTTCCCCATCTATTTCCCATGAAGTGATGGGACCAGATGCCATGATCTTAGTTTTCTGAATGTTGAGCTTTAAGCCAACTTTTTCACTCTCCTCTTTCACTTTCATCAAGAGGCTCTTTAGTTCTTCTTCACTTTCTGCCATAAGGGTGGTGTCATCCGCATATCTGAGGTTATTGATATTTCTCCCAGCAATCTTGATTCCAGCTTGTGTTTCTTTCAGCCCAGCATTTCTCATGATGTACTCTGCATATAAGTTAAATAAGCAGGGTGACAATATACAGCCTTGACGTACTCCTTTCCCTATTTGGAACCAGTCTGTTGTTCCATGTCCAGTTCTAACTGTTGCTTCCTGACCTGCATACAGGTTTCTCAAGAGACAGGTCAGATGGTCTGGTATTCCCGTCTCTTTCAGAATTTTCCACAGTTTATTGTGATCCACACAGTCAAAGGCTTTGGCATAGTCAATAAAGCAGAAATAGATGTTTTTCTGGAACTCTCTTGCTTTTTCGATGATCCAGTGGATATTGGCAATTTGATCTCTGGTTCCTCTGCCTTTTCTAAAACCAGCTTGAACATCTGCAAGTTCATGGTTCACGTATTGCTGAAGCCTGGCTTGGAGAATTTTGAGCATTACTTTACTAGCATGTGAGATGAGTGCAATTGTGTGGTAGTTTGAGCATTCTTTGGCATTGCCTTTCTTTGGGATTGGAACAAAAACTGACCTTTTCCAGTCCTGTGGCCACTGCTGAGTTTTCCAAATTTGCTGGCATATCGAGTGCAGCACTTTCACAGCATCGTCTTTGAGGATTTGAAACAGCTTGACTGGAATCCCATCACCTCCACTAGCTTTCTTCGTAGTGATGCTTTCTAAGGCCCACTTGACTTCACATTCCAGGATGTCTGGCTCTAGGTGAGTGATCACACCATCGTGATTATCTGGGTTGTGAAGATCTTTTTTGTACAGTTCTTCTGTGTATTCTTGCCACCTCTTCTTAATATCTTCTGCTTCTGTTAGGTCCATACCATTTCTGTCCTTTATTGAGCCTATCTTTGCATGAAATGTTCCTTTGGTATCTCTAATTTTCTTGAAGAGATCTCTAGTCTTTCCCAATCTGTTGTTTTCCTCTATTTCTTTGCATTGATCGCTGAGGAAGGCTTTCTCATCTCTCCTCTTTGGAACTCTGCATTCAGATGGGAATATCTTTCCTTTTCTCCTTTGCTTTTCACTTCTCTTCTCTTCCCAGCTATCTGTAAAGCCTCCTCAGACAGCCATTTTGCTTTTTTGCATTTCTTTTCCATGGGGATTGTCTTGATCCCTGTCTCCTGTACAATGTCACAAACCTCTGTCCATAGTTCATCAGGCACTCTGTCTATCAGATCTAGTCCCTTAAATCTATTTGTCACTTCTACTGTATACTCATAAGGGATTTGATCTAGGTCATACCTGAATGGACTAGTGGTTTTCCCTACTTTCTTCAATTTAAGTCTGAATTTGACAATAAGCAGTTCATGATCTGAGCCACAGTCTGCTCCCGGTCTTGTTTTTGCTGACTGTATAGAGCTTCTCCATCTTTGGCTGCAAAGAATATAATCAATCTGATTTCGGTGTTGACCATCTGGTGATGTCCACGTGTAGAGTCTTCTCTTGTGTTGTTGGAATAGGGTGTTTGGTATTACCAGTGCGTTCTCGCCTCATTCAATATTTAACATGCATTGAATGGCTGATTTGGGTTGCTGTATGGCAGAAACTACCACAACATTGTAAAGCAATTTTTTCCCAATGAAAAATAAATTTTAAAAACTTCATTGAGCTCACATATACTATTAGCCAATGTGGGGAGCACAGGAATATTGTGTTTTTTTTAAACATTTGGTGGGGGCTTCGCTGGGTGTTCATTGCTGTGTGTGGGCTTCTCTAGTTGGAGCTAGCAAGGACTACTTTCTAGCAGCTAGGTGAGACAGGGTCTCTTACCTCTGGAAACTTGTCTACAGTCAGTCTAATGAGAAAGACATACTTTTCCAAAAGTAACAAAAACCAGAGAAAGGAATTGATAAATGCTTTAAGACTTCCCTGGGGGCTCAGACGGTAAAGCGTCTGCCTACAATGCTGGAGACCTGGGTTCAATCCCTGGGTTGGGAAGATTTCCTGGAGAAGGAAATGGCAACCCACTCCAGTATTCTTGCCTGGAAAATCCCATGGACGGAGAAGCCTGGTAGACTACAGTCCATGGAGTCGTAAAGAGTCGGACACGACTGAGCGACTTCACTTTCTTTCACTTTCTTTTAAGAAATATACAAATAAAATTATTTCCAAGTTCATAGTAAAGAGCTCTTTCTTTTGGCAGAGAGAATCAGAAGACTTCAAGAAGAGGTGGCAATTGAACTAGGCCTTGAAACTGAAATAGGAATTGAAGGAAAAAATCCAGCTGGAAACAGTTCAGAGAACGTTTGGAGAATCCTGTGAAGTTCAGTCTGGCTGTGAATGGGAATCACAGAGAAAGGAAAATACTTTTAAGTCCAGCTTCCAGGTTACAGGCAACATGTTAGCAATATTACCATTTAGTGAGCTTTATTAAAGGACTTCATAAGTGGGAGACATTGCATTCTCCATTGGATACCTTAAAAAAGAGAGAGAAAAATAAATGATTCTAACTAGCATAGTTTAAGTATGGGCCTACAGAATACAAGAGGGTGAACTATGTCACCATTTCTACTATTTTTTCTTTCTTCCTTTACCCACCATATAGTTTTCACTCTCCAATATCAATAGTTATGTCCCCTAAAAGACTGACATACCTCTCTCTGCTGGCTCCTATATTTCACATCCTGTTCACTCCCTACTTCCAGTCCTGCTTCCCCACCTCTGTCCTGCCTCATATCTGTTCTCTACACAGCAGCCAGGGATCCTTTTCTTCTTTTAACTTTCTATTTTGAAATAATTATAGATTCACAAGAAGCTGCAAAACTAGTAGAGACAAGATACTCAGTCTCCTCCAGTGGTAACATCTCGTATAACTATAGTACAATATCAAACTCAAAAAATTGTCTTTGGCATAATCTATAGGTCTTATTCAGATTTCACATTTTACATACAAACAGACTTGTGTGTGTGTGTGCGTATGTGTGTGATTCTTCTAAAGCCTATAAGCTGATGTAACTTTGCTTAAAATCCTCCCAAGTTTTCCTACCTCAGAGTAAAAGCCGAGGATTTGGGTCCACAGAGGTCATAAGTCACCTACCCAACCCCCCACCTCTCTGACTCCATTGCTATCACTGCCCCTTCCTTATTTCAGTCCAGTCACACTGGCCTTGTTGCTCTCCAGACCTTTACACATTTTCTTCCTCCAGTTCTCCCAGTGGAGCCCTCCCCTTCTTCCTTCAGATTTCTGGTCAAATATTGCTTCTTCAAATAGGCCTTTCCTGATCTCTTTCATTTTCTATCTCCTCATTTACTTTTACTTTTCTTCAGAGATTCTGTCACCAGATGATATATACTGTATTAGTTTGTCCATTTATAAAGTTTATTCCTTCACTAGAATGTAAACTCTACAAAATTAAAATCTTGTTTTGTTTGCTTTTGTACTCTAGGTGCTTGGAAAATAATGTCGGCATATGGAAGGTGCACATTAAATTATTTGTTTGTTGAATGAATGAATACACAATTTATACAGTCATATTGAAATTTTGGATGCACCATTTTTAACTGTTTTTAAACCTGTCACGTTCTATGTTCTAATCTTTTGGTGCTAGGTAAATTCATGTTAATTGTTATACTCTCAGAAGCTGGATTTTCTGCTTAAACTTGAAAAATCTGGTCAAAAAATCTCCCATTTAAAACAGATCTCACTGACTCTTCCCTCTTCTTCCTTCCTTTGTTTCTCCTTCATTTTCCTGATACACACTATTAAATATTAGAAGGCATAATAATGAGAAATAGGGATTTCTTATGGGATTTTTGCATCTGCATAGAGAAGTTTAGGGTTTATATAAGTTTGTCCAGTTGGTGGAGCCCAGGCCACAGCCAGCACCCTGGTTTTAAGAGAGGCTTGAAAAAGGAGTATTTAGTGTTTTTATCTTCTATGGTGAGATAAAATTTCTGCCTCATAAGCTGGACGATCCCAAACTTTGGAAAGGGTGTACATGTCACTAAGAATGCCATTGGTCCATGATAATTGTGCAGTTATATGGTGAGATCCTCTAGCCATTACTTCATGTGTTGCAGTTGGTATCTTGCTGAGATATTTAGTTGAAAAAGAATATTAGATATTTGACTTTTTTGAGTTGCTGAGGTTGTTACAATCCCACCCACAGTGGAGATGGGCTGAGTAACTTCAGAAGCAAGTGAAAGCGACATGGGAGCCCAAATCAGTCAGGGCAGGCAGCTGAACAGGGGACCTGCTTTGTTGCTGGGCTGCAGAGGGGTGAGCAGTTATGGCCACTGTGGGGTCCCTAGCTCTTATGGCTCACTTAGGTTAGCACAGACTCAGAGTAGCCATCCTAGAGCTGACTGATAGCCAGTGAGGATGTTTCAGCATCAGCAAACATTTCCAGCTCACCAAGAAGCTTGGTGTGTGCCATCCCTGCTAATGTTAACTAATCAGATCAAGGGAGGGAAACTGACCTACAGGCTGACTAGATGCAACCGTCATTTAATCTCTGATTCACTGGGCAGGTTGGCAAGAGACTGTAAGTATTGAATAAATGAATAAATTTGCCCTGCTGGTTCAATAGTTGCCTTGCTTTTTGGATAGTGAGGCAACGGCCAGATGTATCTGACAATAGAACTCTAACCCCTTACAACAAGCAGTCCACAAACCCCAAACACAATGTCTTCAGCAACTGGCCCAGAACATCAGAATAGCTTCCCAATGCTTTGCCCCCCATTTGCAAATCAGAATCAACAAGTCAAACATGCTGCCTTACTAGGAGGATACCCTACTCCTAGCCAGCCTGCCTTCAGCTTCTCCATCAGAGCACACTGAAGCCTTTCCATTTTTTACTCTAAAGCTTCCCCACTCCCCTGCCTGGCTTTGAGTCTCTCCCCAACTCAAGTGATGGTGGCAGAATCTCTTGCTGTATAGCAAGGTCTGAATCAATAACCTCTGTTTGTTCTCATTTGGATTATCTTCGCTTATTTCCACATTATGTAAATACTAAATGAATTGCTTTTAATAGTTGTTAGGTATCCATAGTATGACACACATAGTATTAATAGTAATCTAGCATAGGCATTTTAATAATTTGCTGGGTGCCTTCATCTCATCTCACTAAAACCCAGACACTCAGGAAAAAAAACCAACCAACCTAAGAAATCAAACTCGCTGCTTGAATCTGAGACAGGAGCACAGAAATAAAAAGTGTTTTTAGAACCTGAGGAATGTTCTCCCTTAGCAAGGATTACTGATTTGATCCTTAAAATTAACTCTTTTATGTGCCTGTTTACAGGTCTTTTCCTGTTGCTATGGATGAGAAGAACTACCAAACCTTGTACCATATACAGCCATGCTTTTCACATTGTTTTTGACCATTATTTATAGCAAGAGGTATATTTTACGTTATGGCTCAGTAGAAGTGTCATAAAAGAATACTTAACACTCATCATGTGCAGTGTGGTGTGATATTTTTCTATTGTACCCTATACATCTATTCATAGTAAATGTATATGTAAAAATTTATTTATGTGTTAAATGCTTTATTAAAGAAACACAACTACAATCTGGAAGATTCTGAAGATCCATTTGTTAGTCGCTCAGTCATGTCCAACTCTGTGCAACCCCATGGATGGTAGCCCACCAGGCTCCTCTGTCCATGGAATTCTCCAAGCAGGAATACTAGAGTGGGTTGCCATGCCCTTCTCCAGGGCATCTTCCCAACCCAGGGATTGAATCTGGGTCTCCTACGTTACAGGCAGATTTTTTACCATTTGAGCCACCTGGGAAGCCCCATAGAAAAAATCAATCATAGAATACAAATAAGGTCTCCTTCAACAGTGAGTATGTTCTTCAACATTCTTTTATCAGGTGGGGAGGTTCTCATTTAATCCTCTGGCACAGTAGTTCTCAAATTTCAATTGCAGGAGAATCACTTAGAAAGCTCTTTAAAATTCAGATTGCTGGGCCCCACCCCCAGAGTTTCTGAATCAGGCAGTAAAGGGCAACCTGAAAATTTGCATTTCTCACAAATGCCCAGGTGAGACTGATACTGCTAGTCTGGAAGCCACACTGTTTTAGAGAATCATTTTTGTAAATTGTCATCTTTTTGTACAATGAATAACCACTTCCTAATTTGTCCGTTTGTCATATGTCAAGTTTATTGAAACAAAACATGTTGTACTAGTTGGATGTCTGATTATAATTTGTGTCTGAGCAGGAGGTCAAAAGCCAGGAATAAGGGAGACAGTCTGCTTGCTGGCTCCTTCCTCCAGCCCTCTAGTGCTCCTTTTCAGAATCATTTAACCATTCATTCATTTACTTAAATATGGCTCAGATGATAAAGAATCTGCCTGCAATGAGAGAAACCCAGGTTCAATGCCTGGGTTGGGAAGATCCCCTGGAGAAGGGAATGGCTCCCCACTCCAGTATTCTTGCCTGGAGAATTCCATGAACAGAGGAGCCTGGCAGGCTACCATCCATGGGGTCACAAAGAGCTGGTCGGACATTCCCTTGGGGAATCTAAATAAATTGAAAGTCCTAATTCAGTATGTCCAGGGTGTGACCTTTGAGTCCACATTTCTAACAAGTCCCCAGTGATGCTTATGCTACTGAACTTCAAACTACACTTTGAGTAGCAAAGCTGTAGATCATCCCCCAAATCTAATGTCAACAAATAAAAGCAACAGGAGTATATACAGCTATACCAGATAAGCTAAGATAGAAGGGATAGGTGACTGCGGCTCTCTTGTAGGCAGGACACAATAAAGTTTATTAAACATCATAAAAAATAGTATTTGAGGAAACACAGGTGGAAACAATTGCAGACTAAATCTGAGGAGACAGAATTGAGATAGTCAAAGTTCAACTGAAAAAGATAGCTAGAGTTTAGATGGAGAAAAGCAGGGGAGAATAGAAGGTAAGAGCTTGGGCTTCCAAATCAGCTTAAAATTTAAATCCTGCTCTACCATTTACTACCTATGTGGCCTTAGGGAAATGGCTTAATTTCATCGGTGAAATGGAAAGAACTTTGTGTGTGTGTGTGCTTAGTAAATGGAAGGTGCCCAACGTAATGCCTGGCAACAGTAGGTCTTCAATAAGTGGTTGTTGTGTGTGTGTGTGCTCAGTCGTGTTGCACTCTGTGCGACCCTACAGACCATAGCCCGCCAGGCTCCTCTGTCCATGGAATTCTCCAGGCAAGAATACTGGAGTGGGTTGCCATGCTCTCCTCCAGGGGATCTTCTCAGCTGAGAGATTGTTGGGGTCCTTTAATGGACCGGAACCTGGTGGTCCCGAGTAGACGATAAGAAAGTAAAAGAGAGAAAGAGGCTAAAATTCCTTGGTTTACGCAGAGAACCAATAAAGCCCTTGACACAGGACTTGCACCGCTCACGAAGGCACGGGGTGCCCTCTCAAGGAAGTCTTGAAAGCCCGGGCAAGAAAGTGAGCTCAGCAGGCTTCCACGCTCCAGAGAACTAGCCGGAGAAAAAGAGAGAGAGAGAGAAAGAGAGAGAGAGAAAGACACAGGGACCCAAGCTCTGATGGGACAAGGGTGCTTTATTCAGCATTGTGTGAGTATATATACTGTTTTGCAAGGTAGCTTTTTCAGCAAAGGTAAAGATCAAAAGAACAGACTTACAAATTACCAAGGAAACAAGGAGTAATCGGGGTCATAAAGCTAGAAGACAATCCATATCAAAAGAAAGAGGGTAGTAAATAATCACTTTTACCATATGTCCATATCAAAAGGAAGAGGGTCGTAAATAATCACTTTCACCATATGGAAAAGCAAATGGAGGAAATGCATGCATTCCTCAGTTCTGGGAGCAGCTTTCCGCTCCACTAGCTTCTGAAGTCAGGAACTGATAAGGAACAGATGATTCATGACAGATCAAAAAGAGCACACAGGAAGCCTCCTGTTAAACGTTCCCTGACAAGGGATCAAACCTGTGTCTCCTGCTTTGCAGGCGGATTCTTTACTGCTGAGCCACCGGGGAAGCCAAATCGTTGTTACAACTCTATAAATGTAGCCCAATTGTGTAGGATTTCACCAGATTTAGGTTCACTCATCCGACCTTTTGTTGTTTTTTTTCTTTTGGAGTTTAGCTAATTCTTTCTGATCTCTAGCATCTAAAATCAAGTACATTTAATCACTTTGAAGAGTGATTTTCAAATGCTGTGTAGTCACCTTAGGATATCCATCTTTCTCCAAGTGACTGCACTCTGACTCTATCTTAAGAGCTAATGATCTGGTCTCATTCTGTTAAAAGGATGAATGTGTCTTCCCTGAGTTGAGGAATCTGAAGCCTGGATGGCTCTTCCCTAATTCCTGGAGTGGGTAAGTGAAAGTCTATCAGTGTCCAGGAATTAAAGAATAGGGGGAAAATGGGGAGGAGCAGGAAGATATCTATGAAGTGACTGGAATTGAAAATACAGAAGGGATAATTCGAAGATTTATTTAAGAGCACTAAAATGCTTTTAACTCTAATAATTAATGTAGTTATAAATATACTTGGTAAGAAAAAAGCTTACACTATTTATCATCCTAAGAGATAAAATACAAAACTTTAAAAATGTGAGTACTAGTTCTGAATATACTAACTTTGTGACCTTGGCCAAGTCACTTTACTTTGCACTTCACAATTGTGTGTGTTTGTTTTTTTCTACAGAATGATCTATTATTACACACCTTATCTCTCTCGCTGGAATACCATGGAGGTCAAATCAGATTACATTGAAATAGTTTAATTAGTTTCGTTTGCACAGTACTTTATCATCCACAAAGCACTTCTGCATATATTATTCCATTTGCATGAAAGAGCTTTGAAAAGTTAAAAAATGTTATAAAAGGACAATACTTGGGTTTAAATACCAGCTCCAGCTCCCTCTCTACTTCAGTTTTCTTATCAGTAAAAAAATGGGGATAATAGCAGTTTCTACTTCATAGGTGGTGTGTTAGTAGCTCAGTTGTATCCGACTCTTTGCAACCGCATGGGGTGCAGCCCACCAAGCTCCTCTGTCCATGGGATTTTCCAGGCAAGGATCCTGGAGTAGGTTGCCAGTTCCTTTTCCTTCATAGGTGGTGGACAAGATTAAAATTGCACCACCTCAAAAAGAAGCCCTGTACCAGTAGCAGTCACTCCTCATGCTCCCTCGTCTCCCTCCAGCCTGTGGCAACCATTAATCTACTTTCTGTGTGAATTTGCCTATTCTGAATATTTCAAATAAATAAAATCATGTGCCATGTGGTCTTTTGTGACTGGCTTCTTTCAGTTTGCATAGAATGTTTACAATGTTCAGCCACGCTTAGCCTATACCAGCACTTCATTCCTTTTTATGGCTGAATAATATTCTAGTGTATGGACATTCCACATATTATTTATCTAATCAGTTGATGGACATTTGGGTTGTTTCTACCATTTGGCTGAATAATACTGCTATTAGCAGTCATGTATAGGTTTTTGTGTGGTTGCATGTTTTCAATTCTCCTGGGTACATACCTAGGAGTGGAATTGTTAGATCACATAGTAATTCTATGTTTAACATTTTGAAGAACTGCCAAACTGTTTTCCAAAGTGTCTGCCCATTTACAATTCTGTAACGGAAAAGAACAAACCTGACTCCATATTGGATAGTCCTTTAGCTCTAGCCCTTGTGCTCTGTTGCCTGTGCTGGATCATGCTGGCCCTGCACTTCTGTAAAGGAATGTTGCCTATAGTCTGAAATATACATCATAGCCCATTCTCAAGGTTCTGCCTCCCAGGCCTTTAAAGGTATAACACTTTTCATTCATATAGAGATAAAAAGTTGTGGAACAGAGAACATTTATCTTGTTGGAAGTTTTCAGGAACTTTGTTAGCAGACCTACATGGACATATGCAAGAACAAAGGATCATCACATTCCCCTCTGGGGTCTGGCCAGCACTAAGAAGTTTGCACCAACCAGCCACCCACCTCCTCCCCTTTTAGTATAAAAGAAGTCTGAATTCTAACTCCAGTGAGATGGGTTTTGAGTATACCAATCCACAATCTTCTCAGCCTCCTGGCTTTCCAAATGAGTATTCCTTGCCTAAACACCTTATCTCTCAATTTACTGGCCTGTTGTGGGGCAAGCAGTATGAGTTTGGACTGGAAACAATCCCACAGCAATGTGTAATGGTTACAATTTCTTCACATTTATTATCATCTTTTTTTGCTTTAGTCATCCTAGTGGACATAAAATGATTATGGTTTTGATTTGCATGTCCCCTGTGAGAGTACATCATGAAAAATAGGCTGGATGAAGCACAAGCTGGAATCAAGATTGCCCAGAGAAATATGAATAACCTCAAATATGCAGATGACATCACCCTTATGGGAGGATGCAAAGACGAACTAAAGAGCCTCTTGATGAAAGTGAAAGAGGAGAGTGAAAAAGTTGGCTTAAAGCTCAACATTCAGAAAACTAAGATCATGGCATCCAGCCCCATCACTTCATGGCAAATAGATGGGGAGACAATGGAAACATTGACAGATTTTGTTTTCTTGGGCTCCAAAATCACTGCAGATGGTGACTGCAGCCATGAAATTAAAAGACGCTTACTCCTTGGAAGGAAAGTTATGACCAACCTAGACAACATATTGAAAAGCAGAAACATTACTTTGACAGCAAAGTCTGTCTAGGCAAGACTATGGTTTTTCCAGTAGTCATGTATGGAAGTGAGAGTTGGACTATAAAGAAAGCTGAACACTGAAGAATTGATGCTTTTGAACTGTGGTGTTGGAGAAGACTCTGGAGAGTCCCTTGGACTGCGAGGAGATCCAACCAATCAATCCTAAAGGAAATCAGTCCTGAATATTCATTGGAAGGACTGATGTTGAAGCTGAAACTCCAATACTTTGGCCACCTGATGGGAAAAAGTAACTCATTGGAAAAGATCTGATGCTGGGAAAGATTGAAGGCAGGAGGAGAAGGGGATGATAGGGGATGAGATGGTTGGATGGCATCACAGACTCAATGGACATGAGTTTCAGTAAACTCCAGGAGTTGGTGATGGACAGGGAAGCCTGGCCTGCTGCTGTCCATGGGGTTGCAAAGAATCTGACATGACTGAGTGACTGAACTGAACTGAACTAATGACTAATGATGTCAATCATCTTGTCATACACTTATATGCCATCTGTATGTCATCTATAGAGACAAATGTATCCAAATCTTTTGCCTTTTTTAAAATGGAGTTGTCTTATTGTTAAGTTATAAAAGTTCTTTATCTTCTCTAGTACAAGTCCCATTTTACAGATTGGACTAACAAATATTTTCTCCCATTCTGTGTGTTGTCTTTTCTCTTTTTTATGGTGTCCTTTGAAACACAAAGGTTTATAACTTTAGTGAAGTCTGGTTTATCTATTTCGATCCACTTTTGAAATTTCTTCTCTTTAAGGCCAGAGATGGTTGATCTTTGTCCTCTTGTCCCAAGAGCTGGCAAGTTATTTTTGCCAGGTGTTGCTGGGATGTAGTCAGTGTGACTTAAATTCAGTCTCTCTCTCATGTTCTGTGTCATGGCAAGTGCTGCTTTCTTACATGGAATTCCATCACTGCCTCCATCTTCTTTGCCTAGCCTGGTCTTTATTGCCCTTAAAGACTCAGTTCAGATTTTTTCTCCTTCTATTTGGGGATCCCTAGGTCTCCTTCCAGCAGAGGGAGCCAATTCAGTCTTCCCTTACGGAAGTCATGGAAGGCAGGAATTTTAATTTACTGTCTTCATTATACGGGAATGGAATCTGAACAGGCCTGCATTTTAATTTCAGCCTCTTAATTAGCTGTACAAACTTGAGCAATGTCATATTTCTGATCCTTCAAGGTTTTTATAAACTGAAAATAATTTCTAAACATAGGGTCATTGTAAGACTTGACATATAGTAATAAGTTAAACATTATTACTTTATTTAAGTAAAGTTTAACTTATTAATTAGATTCTTAGTAAGTCCAAGATATTGTTTTTAGCATTACTAATATTATTTTCTTTTTAATGTGGGAGCTAACAGTATCAGGAATATGGCAAATTCTCAAGAAATGTTAGTTTTCAGTAATGGATGTCTGGTGACAAAGAGAACCACTATAGGCCTGTCTTAGCACCTGTGTGGGCACCTCAAATATACTCCTTTCAAAGTTTCCAAAGAGCTGTTTCCTGAGGCATCTTTGAGCATCTGAGGAAAACAATGAAATATACCCCCAGAAAATGCACATTACCCTTTCAGTTCAGTTCAGTTCAGTCGCTCAGTCGTGTCTGACTCCTCGCAACCCCATGAATTGCAGCACGCCAGGTCTCTCTGTCCATCACCAACTCCTGGAGTCTACCCAAACCCATGTCCATCGAATCAGTGATGCCATCCAACCATCTCACCCTCTGTCACCCCCTTCTCCTCCTGCCCTCAATCCTACCCAGCATTAGTGTCTCTTCCAATGAGTCAACTCTTCGCATGAGGTGGCCAAAGTATTGGAGTTTCAGCCTCAACATCAGTCCTTCCAATGAACACCCAGGATTGATCTCCTTTAGGATGGATTGATTGGATCTCTTTGCAGTCCAAGGGACTCTCAAGAGTCTTCTCCAACACCACAGTTCAAAAGCATCAATTCTTTGGCCCTCAGCTTTCTTCACCGTCCAACTCTCACATCCATACATGACCACTGGAAAAACCATAGCCTTGACTAGACAGACTTTTGTTGGCAAAGTAATGTCTCTGCTTTTAAATATGCTATCTAGGTTGGCCATAACCTTCCTTCCAAGGAGTAAGCGTCTTTTAATTTCATGGCTGCAATCACCATCTGCAGTGATTTGGGAGCCCCAAAAAATAAAGTCTGACACTGTTTCCACTGTTTCCCCATCTATTTCCCATGAAGTGATGAGACCAGATGACATGATCTTAGTTTTCTGAATGTTGAGCTTTAAGCCAACTTTTTCACTCTCCTCTTTCACTTTCATCAAGAGGCTCTTTAGTTCTTCTTCACTTTCTGCCATAAGGGTGGTGTCATCTGCATATCTAAGGTTATTGATATTTCTCCCAGCAATCTTGATTCCAGCTTGTGTTTCTTCCAGCCCAGCATTTCTCATGGTGTACTCTGCATATAAGTTAAATAAGCAGGGTGACAATATACAGTCTTGACGTACTCCTTTTCCTATTTGGAACCAGTCTGTTGTTCCATGTCCAGTTCTAACTGTTGCTTCCTGACCTGCATACAGGTTTCTCAAGAGACAGGTCAGATGGTCTGGTATTCCCATCTCTTTCAGAATTTTCCACAGTTTATTGTGATCCACACAGTCAAAGGCTTTGGCATAGTCAATAAAGCTGAAATAGATGTTTTTCTGGAACTCTCTTGCTTTTTCGATGATCCAGTGGACATTGGCAATTTGATCTCTGGTTCCTCTGCCTTTTCTAAAACGAGCTTGAACATCTGGAAGTTCACGGTTCACGTATTGCTGAAGCCTGGCTTGGAGAATTTTGAGCATTACTTTACTAGCATGTGAGATGAGTGCAATTGTGTGGTAGTTTGAGCATTCTTTGGCATTGCCTTTCTTTGGGATTGGAACAAAAACTGACCTTTTCCAGTCTTGTGGCCACTGCTGAGTTTTCCAAATTTGCTGGCATATCGAGTGCAGCACTTTCACAGCATCATCTTTGAGGATTTGAAATAGCTCAACTGGAATTCCATCACCTTCACTAGCTTTGTTCGTAGTGATGCTTTCTAAGGCACACTTGACTTCACATTCCAGGATGTCTGGCTCTAGGTGAGTGATCACACCATCGTGGTTATCTGGGTCATGGAAATCTTTTTTGTACAGTTCTTCTGTGTATTCTTGCCACCTCTTCTTAATATCTTCTGCTTCTGTTAGGTCCATACCATTTCTGTCCTTTATCGAGCCTATCTTTGCATGAAATGTTCCCTTGGTATCTCTAATTTTCTTGAAGAGATCTCTAGTCTTTCCCAATCTGTTGTTTTCCTCTATTTCTTTGCATTGATCGCTGAGGGAGGCTTTCTTATCTCTCCTTGCTAATTTAGTTTGTATATTATTTTGGTGGGATTTCTGAATACTTGAAACCCATCATGGGTCTAGGGACTAAAGGTTAAGTTGATTTTAACAAATATTTATGACCAGTACTACCTGCTGCTACCTACATAATCCTTTTAAAACTGAGCAGCCAGAAACCATACCATCCATCAATGGCACTCCCTGGTATTTACCCAAATAAGTTGAACACTCACATGTATACAAAAACCTGAATGTGAATGTTTGGAGTAGCTTTATTCATAATTTGTCAAAACTTGGAAGCAACCAAGATTCAATAGATGAATGGATAAATAAACTGTGCTACATCAACACAATGGATTATTATCTAATGCTAAAAAAGAACTATCAAGCCATGAAAACACAAGGAGGAAATTCAGTTGCATATTACTAAGTGAAAGACACCAATCTGGAAAGGCTACCTGCTGTATGATTCCTACTAAGTGACATTCTGGAAAAGGCAAAACTATTGAGTAAAAAGATCCAGTGTTTGCCAGGGGTTAGGGAGGGATGAACAGATGGAACACAGGGTATTTTTAAGGCAATGAAATGATTCTGTATGATTCTGCAATGGTGGATATGGATACATGTCATCATACATTTGTCAAAATCCATAGATTGTCCAATATGAAGAGTGAGCCCTAATGTAAACTATTTATCACTTCAGAAGATAAAGACATGTCAATATAAGTCCATTGATTGTAATGAATGTACCACTCTGGTGCCAGATGTTGATAGTGGGGGAAGCTGTGCATTGTGTAGGGGCAGGGAATATATGGGAATTCTGCATTCTCCACTCAATTTTGCTGAGAACATAAAACTGCTCTAAACAATAGAGTCTTTTTTTTCTTTTTTTCGTTCTTCCTTTTAAAGTCACTGGCCCTGCAGAGTGAGTAGCTGTGCAACCATCTTCCCAGGAAACAACTACATGACATGATTCCTGAGAGGCGCGTTCTCTGGAACATTCGCACAACTCTCTGGTATCACTGTGGGCATTAAAAATACCCTTCTCATTGGGGTTTTGAGAACTACTCAAATCAAGTAATAACCAGGTTGTTGCATTTTTCCTGGGAATTTTTATTTTCTAGTATAGAGGACCACCAGCAGATGGCAATCAAAGAATACAAAACCTGAGTCTATTCAAGATTTTTGATAAATAGGTTGAAGAATGATAAATAAGATAATACATTTAAAGATAAGCAGACCACTGCTTTCCACCTCTTGAATACCGATTCTCCATGGAGCGACAGTTTCTTCCGCTCCAAACAAACAAGTCTTTCCACCAGGAACTGAAATAAATGTCTAGCCTCAAAAGAAGCACCAGGGACAAATTCCTAGATTTCATAGTTAATCAAATGGGAACTCTATGAGAAAGTGAATTAGAAAAGTTTGTTGTTTTTATTAGGCATTGTATTTACTGTAGACTTTCTGCTTACATTGTAAGCAGGGTAAATGTTCTCTGGTATGTAAAAATGAACGTTTGTGTAAATGACTTCCCAGTGATGAAAAATATACAACTGTAGTAGATCAGAACTGCAAAATCACCAGAAGGAAGGAATCTGCTCAAAACGATCCAGTGTATGCATGGGAATGGGAGTCAGGAAGGTTGGTGAGGGTGTTCTTACCAAACCTAGGATTTTACAACTGGTTTTACAAAAATAGGAATTTCTTCTTTTGCTCCTGGAGATGTTCTACTAAGTAGATTCTCCATTAAATCTTGCATTATCAATTATGTGCCTATTAAGCATAAAAGACTTCGCCCTTTTTGATAAATTCTGGTATTTATGCTTTCCTTTTGCTAAAATCACTAACAGTCCACAGAGAGAGTTGCAGTATAGTAGAACCTACAGAATATGAATATTGCTAATTTGCGTATTGAGACAAAATTTCAGTTTATAGTTTACAGTTCAGGCATATTTGATGGCATAACAAAACCTCTTTATACATGGCATGTGGATCATTATAGAAAATGATGAATCTTTTTGTTTATTGACAATATCTTTACGAAAAAGAGCTTCATAAAGCACTTGAAAAAAATTAGACCTGGAGAGTTTGGGAAATATTCAATGTTTAAGAGAAGCAATGAACAACAAATAATATTCTAGGGACTCCTACTACATGTTAGGCAATATTATCTCAAGACAGATAAATTATTTAGCCACATATTTACAGATGAGGAAACTAGTGTTCAGAGAGACTCATAACTGCCAAAGTTATGTAGCTAGTAAGTAGCTGAGCTGGCATTTGAACCCAGGCTTGTTTAGGTAAATGTAAGCACGTCCCTACATTGTAATTGTTCATTTTATTCTAACAGATGATCCCAGGTGGCCCTAGTGGTAAAGAACCTGCCTGCCAATGCAGGAGACACAAGAGATGTGGTTTGATCCCTGGATCAGAAAGACCCCGTGGAGGAGGGCATGGCAACCCACTCCAGTATTCTTGCCTGGAGAATCCCCATGGACAGAGGAGTCTGGTGGGCTACAGTCCATGGGGTCTCAAAGAATTGGACACAACTGAAGTGACTGTTGTTGATGTTAAACATTTAAAACCTAGCTCTTTCAGAAGTTTAACCAAATTGCCTGGGTAAGTTGTTTCAGATTCCAGATCATTCCCATAGAGATTCTAATTCAGAAGATGGCAGGTGGGGCCCAGGAATCTGAGTTTTTAACACTCCGTAGCTTTCCCCAGTGATTCTGCTGCAGGTAATCTTCCGACCCCAAACACTTTAAAACACAGACCCAATTCAGTGGGCTGACTTTTCATGAGCAAAGAACTCTCTGAGGACCTTGTGAAAGCTCTGGACCGTTTTTTAAGAAAAAGGTACAGTTTACATCCAAAACTGTACGTACAACTTTAGGGGGTTCATAGACACTATGAAGAAATGGACACTTGGTCTCCTACATGTCTCAGTTAAAAGTGGCCTAATAAGAAGTCCCTTCCATCTTTCCACCAAAAGATGTCACTCTTTAGCCTCAAAAAGCCATTCCAAAAGATGCTAGTGTTTTTGTATTTTTTTTCCTGGAGGAGAAGAGTTTCCTAGGAAAATGAGTTTACCTGTTGTAAACAGACCAGACTCTGGTGCAGTGCTTCAAAAAAGTAGGTTGAAACAAATGATAATGTTATCTCCCATCACAATTAATCTGATCTGGAAATTAAGGTGTTGGGATCAAAACAAACAGTGGAGACCACAGATGAGTATGGGCACAACCAGAATGAAGGATCCTGTTTACTTTCCCCAAAGCTCCTTCTCTAACTTCCTTTCAATCTCTAGGTTTTCTCTTAGGTCTCCACTTTAAAATCAACCTTTGCATTGTTAAGTAAGTAAAAACTTATGCAGCTTATCTTTTGAAATTTTTGAGGGGGGACACACCATGTAACATGCAAGATCTTCACCAGACCATTGATCAAACCTGAGCCACCTGCAGCAGAAGCATGGTATCTTAACCACTGGACCACAAGAGAAGTCCTCCAGGATATATTGAAACATGTATATAAATGATATTAACACAGAGTCTTCAAACATTTACCATTAATAGATTCTGGATTATGCAAAGTAGGAAAGGCCGAAGAAGAAAATGTAATTTTCTGTGTAGACCTGGGGTCTTGATAAACATAGGCCAGAAGTAAGAAAAGAAGTGTCTGCAAACACCCTGATTTGTACGTAAATGTCATGTTTATTATCTTTTGGAGGGAAAGAGTCCATGGCTGTCATCAAATTCTTAAAGAAATCTTTAACTAAAATTTTAAAAGTAATCATTTATAGGAGTCTTTTCTCCTAGACAAGCCAACAGGGTGACAGAGCCATACGGTGCAGTCTTGGTGAGCGTCTTCTTCAAAGGTAAAGCGATAGTTCACATTGTACAATATATGTTGTATGGACACAGCATTGTCAGAGCTCATGTCCTGATTTAGGTGCCCTTCTGGGGCATTCTACCAGAAAGTCTACTGTTTCAGAAACATATCTTCCTTGGTATGAGAATGCAAGCATGAATTTTGGATCAGAAAAACTTTTATCAGAGGCAGCACAGATTATATACATAGCTCTCTGACTGTGAATGTACTTGTAAGTCTAGAAAAGTCATCCTGACTCAGCCAGTTATTAGGAGGCAAACATGAGACTACGTGTGTAAAGCTCCTAGCACAGTGTCTGGCACAGAATGGGCACTCAGAAATGTTTGTTTTTCTCCCTTGTACAACACTGATTTCCCCCATGACAGGGATCCTGAGCACAGACTACCTGCCGCTCAGCTAGGACTGCGTCATCTGCCTGAAGGAAATCAGGTTTCCTTTAGGAGTTCCCACCTTCCAGTCTCCCCTTCATCATTACTGCAAAGATAAACAAGGACCTCAAGCACAGAACATGTGTGAGTAAGTCATGAAGGATGAAAAGACATTGCTGAACCCTAATAGGGCAGACAATATAAAAAATAAGTTAGGGGAAGCCACAGGGCATGGGATGCTAATGACATACATATAAGCACAAATATTCTACATACATGAAGGCAAGTTATAATAGAAAGGACAAAGTCACATGGAGCTGATTTAGGAAACTATCATGAAGAAAATCGGAGAAGGCAATGGCACCCCACTCCAGTACTCTTGCCTGGAAAATCCCATGGATGGTGGAGCCTGGTAGGCTACAGTCCATGGGGTCGCTGAGAGTTGGACACGGCTGAGCGACTTCACTTTCACTTTTCACTTTCACGCATTGGAGAAGGAAATGGCAACCCACTCCAGTGTTCTTGCCTGGAGAATCCCAGGGACGGAGGAGCCTGGTGGGCTGCCGTCTATGGGGTCGCACAGAATCGGCCATGACTGAAGCGACTTAGCAGCAGCAGCAGCAGCATGAAGAAAATGTTTATTGAGCAATATTTTTAAAGTGGGGAAAGATAATACTTGGGAAAAAGAAAGAAGAGGGGGGAAAGCTAAGAAAGAAGGAGAGAGTGCCATAGGGGTGGGCTTAGGAGGGAGGTGGACATGGAGCATATTTGTGGCCACAGGAGAAGCCATGCTTAAGGGCCTGTGAAAAGATGACAGCAGTTATGTGTGGGGGAAGGAAGGCAGCTAATTGGTAGAGACCCTTGAAACCCATGATTAGGAGTTTTAATTTAATTCAAGAGGCAATTGGAGCTATTGTACGTTTCTAGGAAGGGGAGTGATATGATCAAAATGATGCTTGAGGACAATGGTTCTTGCCGCTGTGAGTGTGGTGGATTAGATGAAGGAGACTCTCAGACTAGGAGGCTGATCTGAGGCTATTTGGGGAATGCAGGGTTCCAGGGGCCTGGCCTAGAGCAGGGCTCTGTGTGTGGGATGGAAGGAGCAGAACGGAAATATATTATGGAGGGTAAACGTTCTTTCATTCTTTTTAGAACCGGATACTGGGTTAGGTGCTGCACTACTACGGGGAAACAGGCACCGAGGTTGGGATGGAAAGAGACAATCAGGCCATTATAATATGGTGAGATAAGTGCCATGACCATCGAATCAGAGACATATAAGAGTACATAGCAGGAGCGGCACTTAACAGAGTCATGGGGAAGGATGAAGGTGGTCAGGAAAGCCTTTCCTGAGGAAGTGGTGTTTAACCTGACAATTTAATCAAGGGTCAGAAATTGACTGAAAAAATTACTGGGGGAAATGTTCTAGGCAGGAAGTCTCAAGATGAAAGGGTAGGAGCGGAGCCGTGTGGGAAAGGAAAGAATGGTTTCTGGAAAGGCTCAAAGAAGCAAGAAGGGTGGGACCAGACCAGGAAGGGCCTGGAGTCTGCCATGTGAACTGTGGACTTCATCATTAGGGCAATGAAAGGCCAGGAGAGAGGTATGATTCATTTCTCATTTTAGAAAAATCTCTGTGGTTATTATGGGAGAAAAAGATTGGTGATGATTAGGATAGGAGACTTGCCATAATCTAGGCAGAGATGACTGGGAAATAGAGAGCTGGAGACATGTAGATATTTCGACTACAGAATTTATGAGATGAAAAAGCGATTTGGAGGAAAAGAGTATTAGCAGGGATGTCATTAGCCCAGAGAGGGGAGGTCATTCTCTTGGGTCAAACAACAAACATGTGGAAGCAACAATATTATAATCCAAGTCTCTGGTTCTTTTTAAAATGAGATCTTTCATATCTCTCCTCATCATGCTTATGTTTTCCTTTATATTGTCAAATATAAGGGACTTCCCTGGTGGTCCAGTGGTTAGGATTCTGTGGTTCCATTGCAAGGGACCCAGGTTTGATCCCTGGTCAGGGAACTAAGATCCCACAAGCCACAACAAGGTCAAAAAAACAAACAAAAGCATTGTCAAATATACCTATATGGTTTACAATAGATGTTTTAAATTCTTTGTCTGCTAATTCCATTACCTCTGTCATTTCTGAATGTCTCTGCTGTTGATTTTTCTCTTGGGTATTGGTCATATTTTCTTGCTTCTTTGTATGGCTGATAATTTTTAGCAAATGACAGACATTGTACATTTTACTTTGTTGGACACTAGATTTTGTTGTATTGTTAAAGGGCTTTGGACATTGTTCTGACATGTAGCTAAGTTATTTGAGTTTGATCCTTTCAATGTTTTCTTTTAAACTTTTTTAGGGGAGATCTAGAGTAGCCTTTAGGACTTCTGCTTTCAGCTATGATGGAGTAACAGGAACTGGATTTACTCTCCCACTTGAAACAATAATGAACCAGATTAAATGTATGAAACATTGGTCATCAGGCAACAAAGGACAGTGATCCCTGAGAGGTAGGAAACAAATGAGGTGACTCCTATGATTGCCCCAGCTTTCTGCCTTGAAAGGTTCCCAGGGCACAGAACTCTCTAGAGCTCTCTTTCTGTTTACCTCCCTCCACTCTGATACTGTCCAACACAAATTCCCCAAACTCTGATCTTTTTTAACTTGGCAAGGTTATCAGGTTGCTTAGATTCCTTCTTCTTCATTCCTTGTTTCTTTCCCTTCTCTCAGGGATTACAATTCATGACGCACTGTCCCATGTCTGGAAACTGTTTCAAATACTTTGCCTGAAAAAAAAAAAAAACCCTTGGTATTCTAGTTGTTTATGGTTGAAAGGAAATTCCTGCAGTATTTAATCTTTCATAGTCTGAAGCAAAAATCTTTTGGGTTAATTTTAACTCTTCCAATTGTCACTGTGCTTATCACTGTCTTTGGAATTCACTCTTGGCCAAGTAAAACTCAACTGCAGTCCAGATTACAGGGGAAATTGGTGGGGGGCAGGGGGTGTTTACCTTAAATGGAGCCTAAATGAATGAGGGGCAGAAGGAAAGCAGAGAAAGAAGTCAGGATGATGTCCAGGTTTCTGACTTGGGTATTGAGGAGATGGTGGTGCTATTAAAACAACATGAATAGAATTTGTGCATGTTGATATTGAAATATTGATAGAAGATACTCAAATCTTGGGAGAAGAGATCTGGCCTGGGCTGGAAAAATAGATTCCAGTGTTCTCATTGTACAGGTGTACAAGCTTGGTAACAAATATTATTAGGAAGAGAAATTTAAAGGAATATAAAGAAAAAAAAGTAGGTCAAGGGCAGGATCTTGAGTAATGACTACATTTTGGAGGATAACAGATAAAGAAAGAGACGTACAAAAAAAGACATTGAGAAAGCTTCGGGAGAATTGGAAGAAAACCTGGAGGAAGAAAGAATGATCTGCTCTGTGAATGAAGCAAAGATGCTGCTGAAAATGAACTGTTTGCCTTAGCAGTTATAAGTTCAATGGTCTTTGCAAAAGCAATGTCAGTTAGGTGGTCTGGAATGAAGCTAGCCTGGGGCAGGTTTAGAAGTGAAAAGACACAGAGCAAGTGAAGACAATGAATGGAGGTGACTCAGAAAACTGCATGAGAAGCGAAAGAGAGAGAGACAGTCACAGCTGTAGGAGATCAAGGACCTTGAAAGGACAATTTTTTTTTCATTTTAATTAAGGAAAACTAGAGTTGTTCATGGCATCAGGGGAAGGACCCAGTAAAAAGGAGAAGTCTGGAACTGGAGAGAAAGAAGATGCATGGAGGAAGTCCTGTCAGAGTGCAAAGGAGAAGGGAATCAAGCTTTCAAGGAACCCTGTGACAACTGCTTTCTGTACAGTGAAACAATAATTTGTAAGGAAAGTAATTATGGACATTCTCTCTTCTCTCCTCTTCCTTCCCCTTTATGAAAGTTCTTTCCTGCTCTCCAAAAAAAAATGCATAATTTATATACTCTGTAAGTTTGATTGTCACACATCAGGTTTCCCTAAGGCAGTATGGCTTCTTTTTTAGACTGCAGGACCCAACATACCCATTGTGTCCCTCTGAGATGGTTGGCTAGAGCATGGCATAGACATCCAATTATCTGTTGTGAGTCAAGGAGTGTTTTCGGTCCTATTCAAATAGAATATATTCTCCCAAGAAAATCTTATGGGCACAGTCATTCAGTGCCTATTCACTGGGCACTGCACACCGCTGGGGTCAGGGAGGGTCATCCCTGACTTTGAGCTGTCTACTTTCCAGTTGTGGAGGAGACAGGCACACACAAGGGACACTAAACTGGTGATGCTAACCGTGTGTGCTGAGTGTGCACAATGTGGATGTGCTGGAGAGAAGGCAATCTCTGTTGGAGATTTCCAACAGTTTGGGTGGCTTGGGAAAGGCTCCTCAAAAAAGCAGGGCTTGAACTGGTCCTTGGAGAAGGGCTCTCATGGCTGGAACATCACATGGGCAAGTGCATAAAGGTTGTATTGTGTTGCATGTTGAATGTGGTGCATTTAAAGGGCAGTCACACATCCTGTCTGACTGTGGCTGAGGGTCCAGAAGTGGGAAGAAGTAACTCTGGAAATGTGGTCAGACCATTTCTCAAGATAGGGGCAGAAGGCAAGGCTGACTCCAATTATTAAAACACCCATACTCCTAATTCTCCTCAAAGTTGCTCCAGCACCACACAGCTGTCACTCCCAGACATCCTGGAATGCGAAGTCAAGTGGACCTTAGGAAGCATCACTATGAACAAAGCTAGTGGAGGTGATGGAATTCCAGTTGAGCTATTTCAAATCCTCAAAGATGATGCTGTGAAAGTGCTGCACTCAATATGCCAACAAATTGGAAAACTCAGCAGTGGCCACAGGACTGGAAAAGGTCAGTTTTCATTTCAATCCCAAAGAAAGTCAGTGCCAAAGAATGCTCAAACTGGCGCACAATTGCACTCATCTCACACGCTAGTAAAGTAATGCTCAAAATTCTCCAAGTCAGGCTTCAAGTGAACGATGAACTTCCAAATGTTCAAGCTGGATTTAGAAAAGGCAGAGGAACCAGAGATCAAATTGCCAACATCCGCTGGATCATCGAAAAAGCAAGAGAGTTCCAGAAAAACATCTGCTTCTGCTTTATTGACTATGCCAAAGCCTTTGACTGTGTGAATCACAGCAAACAGTAGAAAATTCTGAAAGAGATGGAAATATGAGACCACTTGACCTGCCTCTTGAGAAATCTGTATGCAGGTCAGGAAGCAATGGTTAGAATTGGACATACAACTACAGACTGGTTCCAAATAGGGAAAGGAGTACGTCAAGACTGTATATTGTCACCCTGCTTATTTAACTTATATGCAGAGTACATCATGAGAAACCCTGGGCTGGATGAAGCATAAGCTGGAATCAAGATTGCTGGGAGAAATATCAATAACCTCAGATATGCAGATGACATCACCCTTATGGCAGGAAGCAAGGAAGAACTAAAGAGCCTCTTGATGAAAGTGAAAGAGGAGAGTGAAAAAGGTGGGTTAAAACTCAGCATTCAAAAAACTGTGATCATGGCATCTGGTCTCATGGCAAATAGATGGGGAAACAGTGGAAACGGTGGCTGACTTTATTTTTGCGGGCTCCAAAATCACTGCAGATGGTGACTGCAGCCATGAAATTAAAAGATGCTTACTCCTTGAAAGGAAAGTTATGAGCAGCCTAGACAGTGTATTAAAAGGCAGAGACATTACTTTGCCAACAAAATTCCGTCTAGTCAAAGTTATGGTTTTTTCAGTAGTCGTGTATGGATGTGAGAGTTGGACCATAAGGAAAGCTGAGCACCGAAGAATTAATGCTTTTGAACTGTGGTGTTGGAGAAGACTCTTGAGAGTCCCTTGGACAGCAAGGAGATCCAACTAGTCAGTCCTAAAGGAAATCAGTCTTGAGCATTCATTGGAAGGACTGATGGTGAAGCTGAAACTCCAGTACTTTGGCTACCTGATGTGAAGAACTGACTCATTGAAAAAGACCCTGATGCTGGGAAAGATTGAAGGCTGGAGGAGACGGGGACGACAGAGGATGAGATGGTTGAATGGCATCACCGACTCAATGGACATGAGTTTGAGTAAACTCTGGGAGTGGGTGATGGACAGGGAAGTCTGGCATGCTGCAGTCCATGGGGTTGGAAAGATTCAGACACGACTGAGTGACTGAACTGAACTGAACTGATACTCCTAATTGACACCGAAAACTAAAAATGATATATTGGATAAGCACTGTCTAGCACCTACTGGAAAGAAATTTCTAAGTGATGTTTTACAAAATTATCTCAGTTTGCCCACAAAGGGAAGAATTAGGCTTTTAAAGTGAAATCTTTTAAAAATGGGTACCCTGGAAACTTTCTTTTTGTGTCAAACTGCTGCTGGGGAAATGAAGAAACTGGGGAGAATGATGGAAATGCTCTATGTCTTGATTGTGGTGGTGTTTATATAAGTGTAAATATTTGTCAAAACCCATTAAATGGCACACCTAAAATGGGTGTGTTTCATTGGATGCAAAGCATACTTCTCAAAAAAGTTTACTTTTAAAAAGAAATTTGCATAAAAATTAGTGATTCCAAAATAAGTAAACAAACAAATAACTGCCCCTGAAATTCCTTTCTTTCAGTGGATCAATACCATTTTGGAAACAGTTTAGAATTTCTTGAGTGTAAGCAGGAAAAGAAAAAAGATTCTGAGTTGCTAAGATGACTGGAAACAAAAATTTCCAATGAACTATTATGATTATTAACCAGCCAGCATGGGTTTACATAATTAATGATCCCAGAGGTTTTTATGACTTTCATTTTTTCTTTTGCCTTTAAACATTCTCTTCAATAAGCCAGTCACAGGAATGCATTGCAGGTGGTGAGAGGCATAAATTGCTGGGTGTAATTACCTCCCTTAGACATCACGTTAGGGCACAGATACACTTAAACTGGTGTTTTAGAATCTCTCTTTTCCAGCCTATAGTGTATGTGCTTGCTGTGTTATTTAAGAATATCCAGTTGTACTATAAAAGAAAGAAAAACCCATAGGTGGATAAAACCCATAATAAGGATTCAGCATAGGTAGAAAGTAAGTGAGTAAGTTTATAAAAAAGAAAACTCAGGATCTGATAAGTATGCATGAGTGAGCAAATAGCCTATGAAACATAGAATTCATAAGATGTGCTAAGTATTAGGGAGTAATTGGTAACTTGTAAAATATGTTGTATATTTAAAAAAGACAGAACAGAAAGACATGCATTCTGGCTTATACTATCTCTAGGCTGTAGATATGTCATCCCTAAAGCGGTGACTTTTCAGTGACTTCGATATCATCCTTTATGGTCCCATGCGTGCTCTGCCCCAGAAATGCAGATGAAATTCATAGGTTCAGTGAACTGATTGGCATGCTTTGACTCTGTGCATGTGTACTTGCCCTGTGTCTTTCCAATAAAGCAAGCATGGGGTAGCTCTAGGTAGCTCTTCTTACTACTAACCTCCACTACCTTGTCCAGACTCAACTCTGGTGCTCCTAATTACAACACAAGCAGAGAAGAGTGATCTTCCTTCCACGCTGCTTGCCCCTTAGGATTGGGGCCAACCCATCCCATCTATGTCCCCAATCCCTTCCCATTGTGTTTTAAATAGATTCAGTAAACAATGTTATTTCGGAAATTTAATTTGATCCATGAATCTTTTTATTCCATGACCTGTTAGAAAGCGTCCCTGAGTCTGACCTTGGAGGCTGTCATTCCTTATCACACAACCTGACTTGGTGGATAGTTAAAGAAGTCTTAAATTCATTTGATATTTTATTTTATTTTGGCCATGCCATGCAACTTGCAGGATCTTAGTCCCTCTACCAGGGATTGAAGCTGGGTTCTGGCAATGAAAGAGCTGAGTCCTAACCACTGCACCTCCATGAAATTCCCTCATTTGAAATTTTAAAACATATTCAAGAATGCAAACAAAATTTTATTCCTGAGTTTCTAAGCCAAGTCAGTGTTTATCCAATCAAATCCTTTTGTCACCTGCCCTGTGAGGTAGCATGAGTGCTTATGTGGTTACAAAGAAAGGGGACCAAAAAACCCCAAAACATTTCTGTGGAGGGAAAGGAGAGGAGGAAGAGGGATTTACAGGAAGAGGCACACCCCTCCCGGCATGCTCTTTTCAGCCTCAGGGACTTCCTGACACTGTGTTCCCTCTGCCTCTGGGGAGTGGGGGGCTTTCCTGGCCCTGGTTTCCACTTAGTTCACCGCCTCACTTCCCCCAGTGCCTACTCAGCCTTCATACAGAAGCCTTTCCCGACCAAGCCGGGATAGTGCTGGCCTTCCCTCCCCTTGCTCCAGATGCCCCACCCACTTGTTTTCTTTTCCCCGTAGCACTTATCACCATCTGACATACGATATATTAATACTCACTTGTTTGTGTGTTGTTTGTGTCCCCCACTAGAATGTCAGCTCTACAAGTGCAGGATTTTGTAGTGTTTTTCTTCATGGCTGAATTCCCAGCCCCAACACAGTGCATAGCACACAGTTTGAGCTCCTCTGTAAACATTTGGGGGATAAATGAATGAGTGAATGAAGAACTGTGGAAGGATTTTAAGCAGAGGAATCTCGTGTCCATATTTATATCTTAGAAAGATCCCTCTGAAGGTGGCTGAGACTGAAGCAGGAAGATGGACAAGAGGTATTAAGGGTCCTGCCACAGAGGACTAGAATCTAAACGTAGTTATAAAAACACCAGAGACCAAAAGAGAGTTTATAGACTGACTGAGATTAGAGCTACAAGAGGAATTTCAGTCTGACCTAACACTTATCTAGTCAGTATTGGCTATAGACAAGGGATCTTGGGAGAGAGAATGAGGTTGTAGATGGGACAGATTCTGCCCTGAGGGGTTAGAATCAGGTGAGTCATGGGCACAGGAGAGGTTTGGTGCAAATGCTGGGAGAGTGGAAGAGGGAAATATTTGATTTCCATCAGTGAGGGGAGTTAGAGAAGATGTCGTGGAGGAGGAAGTCTTTAAGCTGGTTCTTGAAAATTGGGTAGAATTTTGAAGGCAAAGACTGGAAAGAGAAGTAAGATGATAGATTTTTCCTTTCACCATCTCTACCACTACTTACACAACTTTTTTTAAAAAAACTTTAATTTTATATTGGAGTATAGCCGATTAACAATGTTATGATAGATCCAGGTGGACAGCAAAGGGACTCAGCCATACATATACAGGTATCCATCCTCCCCTAGACTCCCCTCCTATCCAGGCTGCCCACATAACATTGAGCAGAGTTCCCTGTGCTATACAGTCGGACCTTGTGGGTTATCCTTTTCACATACACAACCTTTGATGGAGTTGCTAGTGACTTGAGAAACAGTTCTGTCTATACCATAAAATAAATTTTTTCAAAAGAAGGTGTGGGGGACTTTCCTGGTGGTCCAGTGGCTAAAACTCTGTGCTCCCAATGCAGGGGGCCCGGGTTCAGTCCCTGGTCAGGGAACTAGATCCCACATGCTGCAACTTAGACCCAAGGCAGCCAAATAAATAAATAAATAAATTTGGGGGGAAAAAAAAGAGGGTGTGGAACACAGAAAAGCAGAAAGGAAGAGTCAGGATAATTTACTATCTGGATAATCTGGAGAACAAGTGAATCATGCCAATAAGATTTTAAGAAAATGGACAAAATCACTCCCTTGTTCAGATGTGTCACAAAGGGAACAAGAACAAAAACCATCCAAGCGAGTGACTCTGCTGACTCCTGGACTTGGATCTGGGAATTTTCTGTCTCTGTGGTATTGTTTTACAGGTGAGTAAATATCCTGGGTAAGCAAGATTCCTACATAAAGGCTAGCAGTCATGCTGGCTTGCAGAGCTTGCCCGCAGTTTTAATAAAACTGTCAGATTAAGCAATGCCTGGCTGTAGTATATTATTAATACAAATTCTTAACTGTCAATTAGTTAACTGGCTAGTAAAAAGAACCTGGTTTATAAGATTGCTGCTAATGAATATAATGCTTTGTTCTCAGGCAAAACATCTGCTTTGGATATGTAATTAGAAGAAGGGCGCCCTCCCTCCCTCCCTCCCCATAGGGAGAACACGTGAAGCTTTATTCAAAGGAGCTTATTATACCTGTGAGGGGTCAAAGTCTGTGGATCTGTGGCTTATGGTATTATGACAGATTACAAAATCACTCCATTATGCTATTCGATCTGTTTCCAAGCACCTAGCAGGGAGCGAGCTCTGCACTGGACGCTCAGGAACAAGATTCCCATTGGTTTTCCTCCCAAGGCCTTATGATAAGTCAGCTGTTGTTGACATCACCTGACAGCTCACATGTCAGAGCCTTTCTGTCTGACTTCTGCCTCTGTTACTGCCAAGTTCTCCTCTGAGAGTCAGCCTGTGCTTCAGGCCGCCACCAGCTCCCAAGAAGAGCTTAAGTGGATTTGAAATCCGCGGTAGCCCCATCATTTGTGCTAATGAAAGGGAAAAGGAAGCAGAACACCTAAACCCCACGTGTCCTTTGTTTCTGACTCTCCCTCTCTCCTGCCCTTCCCCCTTCCCCCCCACCACCTCTGTTTCTTTTCCATTATTTCTCTAGTTCCTCATCCCACTCCTCCCCCCATGAGCATATGCCTTTTAAAAAAACATATTTAGAGAAGAGAGCGACTAGTTCCAAAAGCCTTTGTTTTAAAGTCAGTTGTCAAGTGTACCTATAAACTCATTTCAAACTCAAGAGGTTGAAAGATGTTTGGTATTTGCCTGATACTCCAAAGAAGAGTGGTTTTAAGGAAAATCAATCTTATTTCCTCAGCACAGAGTAATAATTACTCTTAAAAGTTTTTCTCCCTCTGCTTTTCCAGCAGAGCTATGCCATGGGCTGGACAGCATGTGCAGGAAGGGAGGGGGGCATGTCTTCATTCCCGCCAACTACACCCTCCCTGTCTAGTTTCTGTGACTGTCCAAACAGTCCAGAGTTTATGAAGGGGAAATTGATTGGGGGATGTGACCTGTCAAATCATAATATTTATAAGGCTTAATGAGCTGGAAAAACCCCACAATTTTCAAGTAGTAACATCTGAAAGAAAAAAAAAAATTGAAAACTATATCCACAGAGGCTGAGAGGAATGGAATCGTTCTCCTGAGATGGAGAAAAAGTTTGGCTCCAGTGGAAAACCAGCACTTACTCTTGTCTTTCCTTGGGGAAGTCACACCCCTTGGAAGACTCAGCCTCTTGCCATCAATGAATACTTTTTTGGTGACTGTTAGGAACTGAAAATGCCTTGGCTAAGGTGACTGAGGGAAACCTGAATAGACCTAGGGGATAAATGGTGTCGCCCAGAAGGGCTCTGGCAATTACAAAAGTGGGAGCAGAAGCTGAACCAGTTAAGGGTCTTACGTCAGTCATATCTGTAATTGAGAGTTTAGTGTTTTTGCCCTGTGTCCTCCAGGTATCCTTAGAGCTCTTGCATTATTTAACAGTTCTATGAGTACAGTGTGCAATTGGACTGCACCCTCTTTGTAAAGGAGACTGCGTGGGTCTACAGGGCTTTTACCTGGTGTTTATAAGATGTTGTCTAACATGTGTAGAGAAAGGAAGTTAGGAAGAGAGCCATTGTTGGTGAAAAATGGAGAAATTGGGTCCTGGAATATTTGAAACAAGAGCCTGTGTTGTAGTGCAAGGAACATGGGCTCTGGCACTAGAAACACCTGGATTTGATTCATGGCTGTCACTTACTAGACGTGTAACCTTGAACTAGTTACTGAATTTTCCCAAGTCTCAGCATCATCATATGTAAAAATGAGTTTCATATAATTTAAACTACCTTGAGAGAAAAACAATGTAAAAAAGGCCCAGGATAGGATCTAGCACATAACAAGAGCTCAGTAATGGGCAGTTCTTTTTTTTTTTTAATTCAAAATTGGTTTTGAAACACTGGGCAATTTTGTGGAGTCCAAAGGATCTTAGGCTTCAAAGGTGAAGGATTCAGGAAATATTTCAAAATCTCATATTGTAGAACAGCACTCTTGAGACTACTTCATGTACTAATGAACTTCTTCAGGTACTAATGAAAATCCTGCGGTCTGGGCAACTTACAAAAGATAAAACTCCTTATGTCTTCAACCCATTAGAGTACAAGATGCTGCAGGAAAGGGAGGGAGACTTCCTTATCTATGTGGAACCTCACAATACTGTTTGGACATTCTCTTATTGAGAAATTTAAACTGATATGTGATGGGAAACATTACAAGAGACAGTCAGAGTGCAGCCCAAGTTTAGGAAAAGTTCCAGTTAGAAGAAATTGCCTTGGGCGAATGAGTCTATGTGTTTTCCTGCCCACATCAATGTTCTCGGAGACTTCATTCCTGGCAGGCAATTCTGAATCCAGTTAACATCATAGTTGCACAGCTCACCACTACTTGAACAATAATACACAATCCTCCATCTTGTTTTATTTGTTAGTTCATATATTCAACAAATGTTTATCAAGCATCTACACTGTGCCAGGTGATATCTGAAATGTTGGTAATATGGAGGTGAACAAGACAAGTAAATTCTTACATAACTTACCTTCTGGAGGGAGAGGAGAGGCACAGACAAACAGTTAAAAAAAACTTAATGATTTCCCACAGGTCTATGAGGGAAAGGGCTTCCCTTATAGTTTAGATGGTAAAGAATCCACCAGCAATGCAGGAGACTTGGGTTCGATCCCTGGGTCAGGAAGATCCCCTGGAGAAGGAAATGGCTACCCATGCCAGTATTCTTGCCTGGAGAATTCCATGGACAGAGGAGCCTGGCGGGTTACAGACCATGAGGTTGCAAGGAGTCAGACACACTGAGTGACTAACACTTTCATTTTCTATGAGGGAAATAAATAAGATGATAGGCTGGAGACTGAGTGAACACAAGTGGTGCCTGCTTCACGTAAAGTGTCTCAGAAAGGCTTCCCAGGGGATGAGGAGCCACCCTAGAAAGGAAGAGCATTCTTGGTCAAGGTAACACGTGAGGACAGGGGCTGGGCCTGGAAGTGGGGAACAGTGCATGAAATTTGAGGAATAGAATGAAAAACAGCTGGGCTGGAGCATGGTGAACAAGGGGAGAGTGGTCAGCAATGAGCCTGGGTGAAACAGGAGGATCACTTCACGATGATAATGCAGGCTAAACAAAGTGAGGAGTCTGGGCTGACTGCAACAGTCTCTCATAGATCATTTGGTGAAAGCTTTCCATTTGTGTACACTGGCTCTTCTGCAGGGTACCAAGGGGGCAGTCTGGATCTCTACAAACCCTACTATAATATGAGCCTTTTAAGTCATTCTTTGTCTACCCCTATGAGCCATAGATCCTAATGAACTGGGAGCAGCCCTCCCTTGGAACATTTTTATTAAGGGTAATCTATCTGATATTTCATTTTTGTTTCAACTTTAATTTTTTACGGTACACCTGAATAAAGAGACACTTGAATGAGTACCTTTGAAACAGCTGAGAATCTATAAGTAGGGAAGTAGTCAACAAAATTTGTGAAAAGAAAGTAAAGAAACAAGTAAGGCATATGAGAGAGTTCTAAGCCTCTTGCATTGTCTAAGGCTAAAGGTCCCCACGGCTCCATAGAGTGTGATTAGAAGGACATTATCAGAGTTTTGAACTGAAGTACCACTGGCAACTAACTAGTGAACTGGAGAAACAAGTCGGAGCTCTCATGATAAACTTCTACTTAAAGAAAATATTTTTATTTTCTAATTTAATCAGAATTCTCTTTTGTTTTATTTTACTACATAAGTTTAGCTCTTAACTCAGGAAATTTTGAAAGCACAAATGCACGTTGTATTATTTTTTTAAAAATTGAAAGAAAAATAAACTTTTTCCTGGCAACACGGGAGCCTTCTTACTATTAGAGAAAGAAGCAAGGCAGCAGTACACAGTAGAAAGAATTAGGGGATATCAATCAAAAATTGGTCTCCAACTGCTGTGGGCAAATCATTTCAACTTGATGAGCCTCAGTTTTCCCCTCAGGGGTTATTAAACCAGACACTAGAGAATCTCTTGAGTTCCCCCAGTTCTAAGAGCTGTGATCCTAGAAAACGAGGAGAAGTTTCTGAGGAAGGATGAAGAAGATATAATGAAAGATGAGGGAAGCAAGAAGAAACAGAATGTAAGAAAAACAAAGGTAGTTTTCCTTCCTCACTTGACAAATTGACCCTGAAGTCCAAAAGGTTAAAAGCGATCTCTACTTTGCCTGGGCTTCTCCAATAACCTTAATTCAAAAGTTTCCCCCTTTCTCAATTTATCCAGAATGGTCTCTTCAGCCCTTTGCAATGCACTGCATCGAGGATTTCAACAACATGAGGAAAAAGCCCTGACAATATTTTGATAGGTGAGCCTTAGAAAAGTTTCTCGGTTCTAGCTCATCATATTTTACTGTCTAAACTCCTCATGATTCAGTTCAGGTCAAGTTCTCCTTTGAAATATGTCTGTTGGCCTTTTCTTTGGTGTCCAGAGGTCAAACCTAGAGAAACAATTTTCTCATTGAGTGTGCTAAATAGAATTCCCAACCTCCTGTCCTCAGCAGTGACTTAGAAAATACTGTCACTCAGATTCACTCATTTATTCAATATACCAGGCCCTGAGCTCATTTGAGAGTTGGCAGGTGAGTAAACAAGGAATTACAGCTTAAGGCCAGGGGGTGGTACAGGGTGCTGAGAGGCTCAAAGGAGGGTATTGCCAACCAGCTGTGATGGCTTGGGCTAGGATGGTGCAGGAGAAAGGGAGTGAAGTAGATAGACTTAAGATACATTGGAGGAAAAACAGACAAGAAATGCCAATGGACTGCATAAGGAAAATAAGGAAAGGGTGTGGTTTTAATTTAAGCAACTGCGTGGGCATTGGTACTGGTTTACCGAGTTGGAAAACCATCTCAGTTTTGGACATGTTATCTGATAAACCGTAACTCCTAAATTAAGCTATAACTCCTCCAAGAGGTATATGATTTTAAAAAAGAAAGCTCTCAAGAATCAAAAACAGTGAAGCTAGTGAGGTAAATGGGTGGAGGGGGGCAGTTGCATTGTTTGTTGTTTGGTTTGGTTTTATGTGTGGGATTTTTTTTTTAATTCAAATATTATTGACATATAACATTATATTATCTTTTAGGTGTATGATAGAATTATTTGAAATTTATGTCTATTGTAAAATGATCAGTTCAGTTCAGTTCAGTCGCTCAGTCGTGTCTGACTCTTTGCGACCCCATGAACCACAGCACGCCAGACCTCCCTGTCCATCACCAACTCCCTGAGTCCACCCAAACCCATGTCCATCGAGTCGATGATGCCATCCAGCCATCTCATCCTCTGTCGTCCCCTTCTCCTCCTGCCCTCAATCTTTCCAAGCATCAGGGTCTTTTCCAAAGAGTCAGCTCTTCGCATCAGGTGGCCAAAGTATTGGAGTTTCAGCTTCAACATCAGTCCTTCCAATGAACACCCAGGACTGATCTCCTTTAGGATGGACTGGTTGGATCTCCTTGCAGTCCAAGGGACTCTCAAGAGTCTTCTCCAACACCACAGTTCAAAAGCATCAATTCTGCGGCGCTCAGCTTTCTTTATAGTCCAACTCTCACATCCATACATGACCACTGGAAAAACCATAGCCTTGACTAGACTGACCTTTGCTGGCAAAGTAATGTCTCTGCTTTTTAATATGCTGTCTAGGTTGGTCATAACATTCCTTCCAAGGAGTAAGTGTCTTTTACAGAATGTGGTCCACTGGAGAAGGGAATGGCAAACCTCTTCAGTATTCTTGCCTTGAGAACCCCATGAACAGTATGAAAAGGCAAAATGATCACCACAGATCTTTTAACATCAGTCACCATATGTAGTTATGCTTTTTTCTTGTGATAAGCACTTTTGAGATCTATTTTCTTAGCAAGTTTCAAATATGCAAAACAGTATTATTAACTATGGTCACTATGCTGTACATTACACCCCCAGGACTTATTTATGGGCCGTCATTTTTGAATCAACGATTACCTTTTCTGCCTTTGGATAAAGCTAGTTGGGTCATAATGACCATATTTTTTAGAAGTGAGTACTTCCTCCTCTACCTCCTCTAGTATAGACATACACCCTCCTTTAAAAAAAAAAAAGATTCTGCTTTGTTCTGGTGCTAGGAAGCTGAGTTTGGTGGTGAATTTTCCCTGAGTTGCTCCTGACTACATCTTGACCTAGAAAGCTGGATAAAATCTCTCACCTGAAGTGGTCTGTGAAAGTGACCACTATTTCCCTCCCAGAGCAGCACTCATCTCCCATCCCTAAGGCCAACACCCATGGGGGGCAGGGCAGTGGTGCACGAAACAGCTAAAGCTTCCAAAAAGCTGCCAGTCCCTGTGTCTGGAAAAGGAGAAGTGGGGATAGGTAGAACTTCATAATCACAGAGAGCAAGGAAGAGAAAGAGACCATTGTCTGCCTGAAGCCAGGTTTCCTGATCTGATTCCCAGAAACCTCACTCTTTTCCAAATATCGAAGCCCAGGAGTTTGCTCCAAACCCATCCTGAGGAACACCTTTAAAAAAAAAAATCACAGTCATCAGTTCAAAAGAATTTGTACCTAGAAATGTCTTCATAAAAAAAAATTTGTCTCTACATAGGTGAGTTCCTACCATTTGCTTAGCATTTAAAAGTTTTAACTTACAACACCAGTCCTGAAGAAGCTTTTAACTGGTCTCTACTTGTTTTACTGAAATTAGAATATGCAGCCACAAAGTAAACTTGGTTATGGTTATATTACCTATAAGATAGCTTAATTTAGAGGGAAATCACCATGCTTTTTTAGCCAACTTTGCTTTTCATGTGAAATTAAAACAGCCAAAGAGACAAAAACCATTTTATTAAAAAGATTTACAATTTTAAATAAAATACAATTGCTAAGGCTAAGTTCCAGTCCCCCTGCTCTTTAATAGTTCATAACACCTGGTTTTCTCACCCAGGACCTGCCTGGTTCCTGACCTGGGCCCTAGCCCACCTCATTAGCTTTGTCATTAGATCAAGATCTCTGTGAGCTCAGGCCCCTGTCTGTCTGGGTCCCTGCAGGAGCCCCAGGACCTGGCACACTGTCTGCCTCGCCTTACTTAGGGGGCCAGAAATATGTCTTTGATGACTGAGTGAGTAGACACAATCCAATGCCAGGGCTTGAGGATGAACTGACTCTGGCTGGATTATTTCTGGAGTGACTGGAAGGAGATAGAATTTGAGGGGTAGATGTGACTGAGAGCAGGGGACGGGAGCCAATACCAAAGGCTTATCAAGTGTTCTTGTTTCATGTCATCTCACCACCCCCACCCTTTCCCGGAGGATTTTTAATAGGCCAAAAATAAGAGATAAGAGGAAAGTTCAGGCAGAGGACATCAGGAACTTCTCAGGAACTCAGGTGTGAAGAGGTTAAAGAACAGAGCAAGGGTCTCAGATGTTGTTGTTCTTGGTGGTGCTGGGCACATGCTACACAGGCCAGTTCTTCTGCTTAAAGTTGAGATTTGGTCCCCATAGAACCTTTCTTGAAACCAGACTCTTGCTGCCATAACTTAAAAATTTCAAAACAATTTGACAAAAAATCTTTACAGTGAGCTATACTGTAGTTAGGGGCTTCCCTGGTGGCTCAGACAGTAGTCTGCCTACAATGCAGGGGACTAGGGTTCAATCCCAGGGTCGAGAAGATCCCCTGGAGAAGGGAGTGGCAACCCACTTCAGTATCCTTGCCTGGAGAATTCCATGGACAGGGGAGTCTGGTGAGTTACCATCCATGGGGTTGCAAAGAGTCAGACATGATTAAGCAATTAACACTCACACACAAACACTGTAGTTAGGGGAACCTCAGCTCAAGATAGCATTCCCCAAAGTACACTTTTTGGTTTTTTTTAATAACTTCAATGGTTATAGAAATTACAGATCTTTGTAGAAGGAAAAATAATGAGGAGTAAAACAAATGCTAAGCAGTAACTTTCTTGCAGAAATTCTCAGAGCCTTTAATATGTTAATGTACATTATGAATCCCAGAGAGAGAGGAAATAGCATCTCTGAAGACTATAATTCTGCAGACCCTGTTTTAGGGGGATGAGTAATTCTACTTTCCTCTTAAGCACTCTTTACTAAAAGAAATTCCCCATCTACGTCACCATTTTTCAGAGGGCTTCATTTTATTTTTTTGGTGGCATGGCAAAAGCCCAAGTGAAAATATAAGGACCAGAAATATATGTTTTTTCAGCAAGAAAGAAAAGTTCTTTTCTCCTTAATTTTGGGTTTTTGCCTACTGAAGCCAGAACTGGAACTATCACTTTATATAAATATAAAAGTCCTTAAGTGATCATCACAAACAGAAAAATAGGACAAAATTGCTTTATGAAAGGATACAAAGTTAGAAAAACAATTTACCAAACTACAATTTTAAAAATTCTTTAAAAATTAAACTTAACCACAAAAACAGATATATAATGTGGATTTATCACCATGTATTTGAAAAGTAGAATGACATAATTTTCATAATTCCTAAGGGTACCATTTTATAATTCACCTAAAGGTTTTTTCCCCTAGTGGCCCCAAAGTGGCAATGAAAGTGAAAGTGAAGTCTCTCAGTTGTGTCCAACTTTTGTGACCCCATGGACTGTAGCCTGCCAGGCTCCTCTGTCCATGGAATTTGCCAGGAAAGAATACTAGAGTGTGTTGCCATTCTCTTCTCCAGGGAAAAGTGGCAATACCTGCTTATAAAAGCCCTGGTTTGGACTGTGTGGGCTGCTGAAGTTTTTTCAGACCGTTTCTCATTAAAACAAGATTGTATGGTAGGTTGGCAGTGTCACTCACTCATGCTTCCCAGAGACTTAAGTGACCAGAATTTTCCTTTTCCTTTTCTTTATATACCACTTTTTCTTCCTGGCTAGTGCCTGCAAAATATCCTCTAAGAAGCTACAAAGTTTAGAATTTTTCCTTCTTCAGAAGTCAAAAGATAATTGATTCATGAATCCTGCATTTCACACAAAATATTTTCTCACAGATTCCCTGCACCTCTTGCTTTTTTTTAACAGAAAATTTGTGAATAATATGAGATACACACAACTGATAGTGGTATGGGCCTTAGCCCATCATTGCTTATCATTTAAGAGGTGTCTATTGCAGTTTAAAACAAGTTTTTGGTTCCCATGGATTTTCAGAAAATAAGTAACTAGATTGGGCCCAACTAAGAAATGTCTTAATCATTGAAGCAGCTTTTTGTCTGACCATCATCTACTCACCTCTTTACTCTGCCAGCTGCTTCTCCTCTCGCGGCATGAAGGAATACAGCAGTACAGGCTGAGACTGTTGTGAAGAATCACTAGAGAGGCCATGGGGAGGAAAAAACCCAGGGACTGCAGGACTGAACTGCCTACACTGCCCTGTAGACTTCTGAAGCAGGGTCATTTCTGAAAGCAGAGTAAGGAAGTGAGTGGATCCTGAGCTCTGAGAGCTGCTCTCAGTCTTAAGGAATTTTTCCCTCAATGAACTGCCCAAACAGTCCGTTTTCTAGAAAAGTCTGAACGATGGCTGGATTACAGCGCTCTTGTAGCTCATAGATGGACGATGCTGGCTTTAATTCCTCTGCTTGCCTTCTAGACCTATTCACTGTCCTTCCCAGCTCTGCTGTGCGCTCAAGGAGACGACCCCTTCCAATGAGAGGGGCGGGAGGAGAGAGGTGTCAAGCTTTATTCTCTGCCCTCCTTCCAGAGTAGCTGTGTCTCTCTTGGTTGCTGTGATGTTCCACACCTATGGCTCCCCTCAGGGAGCTCCAAATCTGGCCAGACTCCAAGGCCACTTTTTCTTCCCCTTTAGCCCTAAGAGAAATAATGGCTTCCTGCTTGTGCCGGACTGAGCGCCTCAATATCCTTCATTCATTTCCTTAACCCCGCCCACTCTCCTGGAGGTAGTCCCTTTATTACAGTCTCTCCACTGAACTATCTGTGGGGAACCTGACTGACACACCAACTGAAACTCATTTTCAACATGAAACTATTATAAGAGATCTCGATTTGGTAGAATATATTTCTTCACAACTTCAGTCAGAATATTGCTTAGGAGTTTGGTTGTTGGAATCTGTTCTTATTGATTGTATGATTCTGGGTATGCTTAACCTTTCTCTCCCAGTATCAGTTAAGTATCTCTAAGTATCTCATCCAGAAAATGGAGCTAAAGAGTATTTAATTCATTTAACAAATAAAATTATTATTAGGATTAAGTGAGATAATGTTTGTAAAATACTTAGCACAGCACAGTGCTGAAAAGAGAAGACTGTCAATAAGTTGAAGCACTTCTTTTTTATTATCATCTATCTTTAAGTATATTTCAATTCTCAAACTATGTGATAATGCATGTTTCTCTCTATTAATTATTCAGTGTTTCATATTTGTGAAACTAAAAGTCAAACACATGATAGAACACTATTATCATTTTAATATGGACATTGAATGCTCATGGGATTTGCACTGGCTTAAGATTAAGGACTAATGGACAAAAAAAGAGAGTTCAAAATCCTTTGCTTCTGTTTCTTTTAGGAAGTAGCATTGCTCCTACAAACCCCATCAAAATTACTGTCTCACTTTTCACCCTTTTCACCCCAGCTATCACACACTCACCCCTTCCTGAGTGACATGACACATTCCTTTGTCCTTTAGTACAAAATAGAATTCTTCTGCTCATCTGCTCCACCTGAAATATACTAAATCAATTGGTATTGGCTTAATTGTGAATGACCAAAACCTCAAGACAATAGTAGCTTAAGCAGCATGGAAGTTTGTTCCTCCTTCACATAAAATCTGAGCGGTCAGGCCTGAGTTGGTAGGGGGTTCCATGGGGTCAAGGACTCAGGCTTGTGGCTCTGCTGTGTATGGCCCTTGCCTTTTCTTTCAAGATGAAATCCTAGCCATCACAGCTATATTCCAAGCAGCAGGATGGAGGAAGGGGAGAAAGATAAACGGCCTTGTAAAATAATAGAAAATATATTTGGGTCTCTGCCTCCCAGTTTCTGGCACAGAGCTCCTAAAACCCTTGGAATTTCCTAAGTGATAAGAGCACTAGGAGCATCTTTTGTTCTAATATTTGCTTTGTGACCCCAGTTCCTGACACAGAGCTCCTAAAGCCCTTGGAATTTTGAGTGATAGGAATTTTGTTGTTCTAATGAGGAAACTCTTGGTAGGCCCTTTAATAGCTTTGGAATTGGCCTGGTGACCATGAAGCCAATCTATAATTAGAAGACTGGAGCTCCAATCCCAACCGAATCCTCTGGGAAAGTCTGGAAAGGGGCTGGAGATTGAGTTAATAATTGATGTTACCAAGCCTTCCTTAAACTCCCCAGAATGTGGGGGCTGGGGGGTGGTGGGAGTGTTGAAGAATTTCCAAGTTCAGAGGGTAACATACCCCAACTCCACAGGGACAGAAGCTCCTGCACTCAGGCCCTTCTGGACCTCTCCTAGGTATCTCTTCATCTGGCTATTCATTCACATCCTCCACCATATCCTTAATTGTATAATAAACTAGTCAATGTATTTCCCTTCGTTCTTTGAGCCATTTATGAGAGAGTCACAGGGACTCAATTATAGCCAGTCAATCAGAAGTATAAATAACAACCTGGAACTTGTGATTGACTTCAAAAGTGAGGTTGGGATCTGAGGCTATATCCAGGTAGTGTCAGAACAGGGTGCCAGAGAGTCAATAACTCAACATATGCAAAACCCACACACCTGACATCTGAAGTGAAGTGTGCTATTAGTGTGAGAGTAAAGGAGGAACACAGGAACTCGCCTCCACTAGTTTTCTCTTAAAACAAGGATCCTAGTTGCCATTCAACCCTTCTGTTGAGAGCCCATGGGCCACAACTCAGTCAGGTGGCCCCCCTTCTATCAGGGAAGACAGGAAATGTTGTCTTATCCTGAGAAGTCATGTGTCACATGAAAATTTCAAAAACTATGAAAGAAATGAAGAGCTACCACAGCGGGCAATGAGCAGCTTCTGTTAAAGACATGTTCCTCTCCACCATTCTCCTTCCTCTCCACAGTTAATAGCAAAAGAGAGGCAAAGAGATATTTTTTTAAACCAATGCCATCCCAACAGTAGAAGACAGCATTTTAAAGTGGTTTTCAGCTTCTCAGATGTGGTATGGTATAAAAAGAAAACCAGAAAACTGTACTATCTCATTTTGCCCTACCTTAAACTCTGCTCAGAGTGTGGTTTCCAAACACGAGCAATCAGTAGACCTTGTCTTAGAATGTTGCACCTGCCCAAACACACCCAACAGTCAGAGCACAAATCCAGATTAAAATAACATTGACTGTCACTGGAATTACAGAATACACGTCATATCTGGGAGATGGAGACAGCCTGGTATAATGGTCTGAGTTTTATCTTTGACTACTGAGGTACGGATTCAGCTAACAGCCACAAAAATTGCCTGACAAGTTCATTCTGTTGCCCTGTGGCCATCCATAATTCATAGGACTGGAGTGTCAAAGATTTTTGAGTAGATGAGGAGGTAAGATCAGAATTGCAATAGAAAGATATTAACCCTGGTGAGGTGTTAAGTGATCAGGAAAGAGAGAAAATGGAATTGAGCCCAGTAAGCAGATACTGCAATGGACCTTGTCAGTGGTACTGAAAATGAGGTATATCCAGTGGGACGGGAAAGGTTACAGATAGAGATCTGCTCTGAAGGACTCAGAAGTAGATTGTTTTCAGGGAGAAGGTGTTTAAAATAGGAAGCTACCAATTTTGTCTTCTCAAAAGAGTTTCTTTTTGTAGGGAGTTGCTCCCCTATCATTCCATGTGATACTGGCTAAGCTGCCAAATTGTAGGACTCTGCCCTTTGAATACACTGGTGGGGAGGCAGGTGGAGGAGGGCGGGGAAGTAGTGGTAGAAGCAGCCAGTCACAGACCCTTAGGCCCAGCCAGTCACACCACCTCATTCTATTGGAACAATGATTGGTCCAGGGAAAGGAATATGCCCCAGCATGGGTCAATTAGAGCCCTTTTCTGAGATTAATTTGGAGCTGGAGGAGAAGGAGTCTTTCTTCTTGGAAGTACTATGTGTATGGGGACTGCCTGCTGCTGTATTTTTTTCATGAAGTTGTACCTGAAGAACACCTGTCTGCAGTAGGAAAAAATGAAGACAATATAGACAAATGAGTAGAACGTGAAGGTGGCAATCTCCCTTGAGTTCCTCAGTCCAATGAAACCGGAAGCTAGATCAATTCCTGGACTTCCCAGTTATGTAATCCAATAAATCTCCTTTAATGCTTAAACTAGTCTGAGTTGGATTTCTGTCACTTGTACAAGTCTGAACTGAAAAAAAAGAAGGAAAAAAGTTAACAACATGCTCTTTCTATTAGAAATACACTTACCTTCTATGAGTCCACTGTAAATTCAAAGAAATGAGTGCTTAAGCAGGTTGGTATCTAAGAAATATTTGTTAGCAAACTATGGACAAATCAAAGGTGTTTAGAAGGATGTTGAGGAAGCCAGTCTTGCTTATTTTTACTGTTTTTCTTATACTGGTAGTTTTTGCTTTTGAAATTGTAAGAAGTAAAACAGTGAGTCAGTCAAGAGAGAAGGAATAGATGAGAGGCACTTAAAGAAGGTGTGGGAACAGAGCGATGGAGAAGGGAATGGTGAGAAGTGGCATGGCGTATCAGAGCTCCCACCCAGGAGTCAGGGGACCTGGGTCATAGCTCTAGCCCTGCCACTATGGCTCTGTCTGCCAGTGTGAACCACTTTGACTAGTTGTAATTTCTACACCTGAGAAATAAGGAGGCCTGGAATAGAGGTGATTGATCCCTCTTGATTTTAAATCGATCCTTCTCAGTTCAGTTCAGTTCAGTCGCTCAGTCGTGTCCGACTCTTTGCGACCCCATGAATTGCAGCACGCCAGGCCTCTCTGTCCATCACCAACTCCCGGAGTCTACCCAAACCCATGTTCATCGAGTCGGTGATGCCATCCAACCATCTCATCCTCTGTCGTCCCCTTCTCCTCCTGCCCCCAATTCTACCCAGCATTAGGGTCTTTTCCAATGAGTCAACCCTTCGCATGAGGTGGCCAAAGTATTGGAGTTTCAGCTTCAACATCAGACCTTCCAATGAACATCCAGGATTGATCTCTTTTAGGATGGATTGATTGGATCTCCTTGCAGTCCAAGGGACTCTCAAGAGTCTTCTCCAACACCACAGTTCAAAAGCATCAATTCTTCGGCGCTCAGCTTTCTTCACCGTCCAACTCTCACATCCATACATGACCACTGGAAAAACCATAGCCTTGAGTAGATGGACTTTTGTTGGCAAAGTAATGTCTCTGCTTTTAAATATGCTATGTAGGTTGGCCATAACCTTCCTTCCAAGGAGTAAGCGTCTTTTAATTTATATTTCTAGTAGGAAAATGAAGGAAGCAAGGGAGTAGGGTGGATCACTATTGGTCTCACAGCTGTCAAGGGCATGACCTCAGGTTTCCCGAGAAGTCCAGCTCAGATGGTGGCTGTTCTGATACTCCCCAACCAGCCTCAGATGATTCCCAGGCAACTGAGGCTCTGGCTTTTCTCTGGAAGGGTCAAAACCTGGTCAACAATTATTAGGCTGGGGGTGGAGGTATATCCAAGACAGATTACGACTTCATCAGATGCCATGGGCAGAGAGGGCAGAACCCACCTAATCTCCCTCTTCCCTCCCCACCTTCTTCCTGCCCACTAAGGAATCCTGATTTATGTTAAATCCTAGCCAGAGGAGCATGTTGGAACCCATCCAACATAGCAAGTGCAACCTGCACAACAGAGACCTGAGCAAACCAGTTTCACACAAGAAAATTCAATAGCTGGCTATTGTCACAGCCAGGGAGGCAGCAATTTAAGTAGGAGGAGAGACGAGAATGGGAAGAAGTGTTGAATAAACACGGCAAAAGGAAACTCTACTCAAATGAGCTCCCACTCAAAAGTTGGGGTTGAAGGAAAGTGTCTGAGAAGAAAGAAGTTTTCTTCTAGTTCTTTTAAACTGTTTCCCCCCATTTCATTCAAAGTAGTCAGCAAGAAGTTTCTCAGTTCTTAGAGTGCTGAGAAGTAAGACTTAGCACACAATAGTGGTCGTGGTTTCATCACGAAGTCGTGCCCGACTCTTGTGACTCCATGGACTGTAGCCTGCCAGACTTCTCTGTCCATGGGATTTCTCAGGCAAGAATACTAGAATGGGTTGTTATTTTCCTTCTCCAGGGGATCTTCCCTACCGGGGGTCAAACCTGCATCTCCTTCCTTGTAGGTAGATTCTTTACTGACAACACTACGCTTTATACCAGGGAAATCCACTAGCACACAATAGGTGCTTAATAAACCTTTACTGAATGAATAAATCAATGAATGGATGGGAAAATCTGTTGGTCACCATGCTGAATTCATTTTTGATGAACCATGAAAACGGAACATGCTCCCTAGAGGAGAAGGCATGATGAGAATGGGGTGCCTGCAGGCTCAGCTGAGGCGGATGGTCCCCACTCTGAACTATCCAGATAGAGTCATAATGGGTCACATCACACAGGTTATTTCCTTCAGTCAAGGAGCAATTACTGGACCCTTCTTTGGGGGTCAGGACCATACAAATGTTAGTCCCTGACTTCTGAGAGCCTGCAGTCTAACTGAAGTGATAATCTTAGCCCCTATAGAACAATGATATGAATTATATAAATCAGTAAATAATCAGCCTTAAGTTATGTAGGGAGAACTATGATTACAATTAGAATTCAAAGAAAAGAGAGATAACTGGGGCTGGAATCATCTAGAAAAATCTGTTGAAATGAGATTTGACCTTGATGCAGAGAACAGCCAAATGTACATTCACTTGTGGGACGCTTGGGTTAATTTTCTCAACTCTGATCACACCTGAGTCATCACAGTGCTATTTTCCAGAAGCATGGTCAAGCCCCTTTCCAATTTTCCTTCTACAGTCTGCATGGCAGGCGAGATTTTCATCACTGTGAGAGCAGAGGGGGGCTTCACAAAGAGCGATGCAATTTGAGTGCTGATGAGGCCAACAGGTTTGATTCTGAAGGCTGCTATTGCTGCCAGGCTGTAACCTAGACATAGAAACCTAGCAGCATTTGCTGCTTCAAATGTTCCATCAGGAGAATTGGCTGGGGAGCGCTAATCCTAAGTGAAACCATCTTGATTACAAAAGAAGAATACAAAGGAAGAAACGACAACATCATATCGTTTAACTGCTGAACCTTACAATGAAACACAAAGCGGCATTAATGTTCTCTGCCCATAATGCTTCGGTTTAAGCAGTTAATCTTATTTTAGCTGAATGGCATGTTCATTACAGCAAATAAGTAGGTAATGTGTGGGATTACTGAAAGGAAAGATAAACCAGTTATGGGCATGATGTTGGTTTTATTTTAACTGTCCGATTTAACTTGGTATTTTCCAAGAGTCAGATCTAATATACACTCACTTAGTAGAGATTAAGTAGATGGAACTCTTGCCCAGAAAAGGTATTGTATGCAACTTAAGATGCTAGATTTAAGGGCAGCAATCTGTGATCCTCAGCACTGGTTCCAGCCTGGAATCTTCAGTGCTTAAACTGGAGGGTTCCTGAATGGTAAGATAGCACTTTTCTCTTTCCATTAAATAGTTATGTTTTCACCATTTATATTTTTCAAGAGCAGCTGAAAGACTTTTCTTCAAGGTTTCAAACATCCTTCTGAGTGGATCTGCTACAAAACAGTGTGTAGTTCAGGGAAATGCAGTGTGTTTCTACTTACTTTCTTCAAAAAAGTGTTACCTTGACTCTAAACATCATTCATTGACTGGGTACAAGAGGAAATGGAGATATAGTCCTTGAACTGGAAAAGATTAGTCTAGTCGGGAGAGGAGGGATAATAATCCCAAACATAAGAAACCTAGGAAACAATGTGAGAAGGTGTCTAATCAAGTGCCAAATTGTGTACCACAATTTGTGAGTACTACTGTCAAAAAGAAAAAGACTGGTACTTACTAAGCAGTATGAAGTACTACTTAGTACTTAATACCACAGTGCGGTATTGCGCCCTGCACTGTAGGCTCTTCATATACCTAATCTCATGTAATTTTCACAATAATCTTGTGGGGCCAGTATTAGTACCTCCCATTTGTCCAAGGAAGGGGAAGTAAATTGTCCAAGAAAGGGTAAAAGCAGGAGTTTAATCCCAGGTCTGATTCTAAAGTCCTTATTTTTTCCTTTACGACAAGCTGCTTTCTTAAATATGAAGAGTCAAGAGTAGAAAAAAATCATAAAAGATGTCATGAAAGGAGTGAAATTGGATCTGAGTCAGAATGGACCTTAAGCCCAATTTAAAGAAAACAAAATTATTTGCCAGTACCCACTTGAAATTTTCCAGATAATACAATTACCTTAAAACATTTTAACTCCAAGAATCTGACCTTGACTTTTATGTCATTGTTATCTGTTTTCATTATGTATATTTTAATCCCACAGGGCATTATTGTTGTATATAGTCAATAATTATTTGGACTTACCTATTTTATCCTTTTATTAATCTTTTCTTCTTACATCACTGGGTTTCCATCTAAGCTCATTTTGCTTCTGCCTGAAGACCTATCTTTAGTATTTCCTTTAATGCAGGCCTGCTTGTAATAATTCTCTCAGCCTTTATGCCCAGATATGCCTTATTCCCCTTTTAACTTTGAAGAACACTTTTTGCTGGGCATAGAATTCTAGATTGTCAGTTACTTTCTTTTAGCACTTTGAAAATATTCAGTTTGCCTTCTGGCTTTCATTATTTCTCATGAGAAACCAACAGTAAGTTTAATTACTGCTTTCTTGAAGGTAAGCCTTTTTTTCTCTAGCTGTTTGTATGATTTTCTCCTTAGTTTTCATTTACTATGAATGTGACTAGGTTTAGGGGTTTGTTTTAAATTCTATTTGGACTTCTTAATGTGTGACAATGTTTTTTACCAGTTTTAGAATATTCTCAGCTATTATCTTTTCAAAAATTGTTTCTGTTCCATTTTTCTCTCTCCTTTGCTTCAGAAACTTTAATTAAATTAAATCTTCTCACAGTTTCCTCTGTATCTCCTATCCTCCCATTTGTAGTTCCAAAATTTTTTATCTCCATGTTTTCTTCTGGAAACATTATAATTTATTCTTTATCATTATTTACTTTTTTGGCTGTACCGGGTCTTTAGTTATGACACATGGGATCTTTGGAGAAGGCAATGGCACCCCACTCCAGTGTTCTTGCCTGGAGAATCCCAGGGACAGCGGTGCCTGGTGGGCTGCCGTCTATGGGGTCACACAGAGTCGGACACGACTGAAGCGACTTAGCAGCAGCATCAGCAGCATGGGATCTTTAGTTGTAGCATGCAGGATCTTTAGTAATACATATAACATCTATAGTGTCTTGTACCATATGAGGCAATATTGATGTAATTACTGACAGACAATTCATCTTGTAAACAGATGACATAAACTTTTATCAACAAATATAGTACAGTACTATATATGTATTTTCCTTCCTTATGATTTTCTTAGTAACATTTTCTTTTCTGCAGCTTCATTGTAGGAATACAGTATATAATACATATAACATGCAAAATATGTGTTAATTGACTATGTTATTAGCAAGGTTTCTGGTCAACAGTGAGCTATTAGAAGTTGAGTTTGGGGAATTATATGTGGATTTCCAACTGCATGAGGAGAGTCAGCTCCCCTAACCTGTATGTTCTGGGAAAACATTTCACTTTATAGGGAGTACACTGCACTAGAACATAGGTCCCATCTGTGAAATATTAGAAAATAGTGTCCCACAGAAGTAACATTTACCAACTAAACTCTGTGTTATTCATTGATCTAGAGTTACACTGTGGGAGAGCTGTTGTTATTTCTACCTATCAAATCTAAATCATCATCTTCATCCAAAAGTACATTTTTATTTGCAGCAAAGTTATAAGATAGACGGTACTTTTTAAATTAATTAATTTGGCCATAGAGTACATTCAATCTTAGTTCCCTGACCAGGGATTGAACTGTGTCCCCTGCACTGGAAGCACAGAATCTTAACCACTGGACCACCAGGGAAGTCCCAATATGTACTTTCAGAAGTACATACTGAAACTCAATACCTGAAAATTGAAATGTGATGTTCAATTACATCTGAAATTAAAAAAAAAAAGTATTTAAAAATCAAATACAGCACTTCAATTTCTTTAAGCTATTTCCTTTATTTCAAAGTGTCAAAAAACTAAAGATGGTCTGGTACACACACATATACTATGAGTCTAAGAATTTAGAACTATGCAAAGAATTCTTCAATATGACTTTACAAATGAAATATTTACACACTTTAGCGTAGTGCTTAATATTTATTTTTGAAATCTATTGCTGATGCTACTTCTAAAGAGCAAAGACTCAACCAGAAAAATATTAAAGGGATGCCTTTTCTTTTGTAAAGTGCTTATTAGCAGCCATATCCAAAAGCCAGGGTTTTCAGAAATACATAATATTAAAAGGTGCTCAGAGTCACTTCTTACAGAATCGAAAATGCCATTTTGTAACTTTGTACATGTAAACTGATTTTATCTGCATTAATGAAGGATTGCTTTCAATGGCCCTCAACTATATGCTTCAAATCAAGACAGTTCTATTAGCATGAGCAGCGTGAACAGTAACAGCAGAACAAACAGCAGCACATTTTAAATAGATCACAGCAGACTAGAAAAACTGTAACAGCTTTTAGATATGCTACATATCCAAGAGTGAGCCTTCTCTTTCACCTGTATATATGGTAAACATTTTAAAAAATAATAAAAAAACATTATCTTGTCTCTCTGTAAGAACAGTGTATGAAGGGATTCAGATTCTTGTACCAATTAAGCAAATTCTTGTTTCTATATAGAGCAGCCTTTATATTTTCAACATTTAAAACAAAGCCTAAAAAAGAGAAAAAAGGAAAGAAAGAAAACCTATTTCCACCAAGATGGTGAGAAGGAATTAACAAATGAAACACCTAACACTAAAACACCTGAGGGAAGAAAATGTGAACAATTTTGAATTGTTTTTTTTTTTTTAAGGTTGATATAAACATTCCAAAAAGGAATTCATTTTCAACTGTGAAATATCTGACTTCATTTTAATCATGTATCACATTCATTTGATATTAATAATTTAGAAAAAATAAGCATCATCTTAGCTGAACTGCTTTCTGTATCAGACTCTACTGACTCATGCCTACAGTATAAACCATTCAATAGTCTTAGAGTGATCATCCCCTCAGGTCCTATTTTCTGAATCTTAAGGGTTTTTTTACTCTTCCTTTTCCTCTCTTCCAAAACTCCCCATATCTTCCAAGAGAAAATCCCTATTTAAAAAAAAAAAAATCACAATTTAAATACAGTGTGACAATCTACATTTGATTTAAAATAGTAATAAATTATAAATGGCCAAATAACTTAATATTTCACAATGTAAATCCCTGGTATAAAAAAGAATCCATCTTGCCCTAAATATAATAAAGCAGTCCAGTGATTTCAAATTACTTATGAAATAAAGGCAAAAATAAGGTGTAAAATACTATTTATAAAAGTCAAGTAAGAAACCAGTTATCATAAATCTTTTTACAAAGATAAATGTAATGTGCCTTCCCAGTTCTAAAAATTGTTTGGGAGGTTTGTAATTAGTGGTTTCAAAAATTACTTTAAGGAAACTAGGGATGGAATTACACATTAACTGTAATATATGACATATTAAATATATGTGATAATAACACTGCAATGATGAGAAATTTAATCTTTGGACCTGCTACTTTTTGGCAAGTACATTTTTTTCAAAGTCTTTGCTATAAGTGATTAATTTTTAAATGTTAGTTTTCAAAAACTTTGCTATTTGAGATACTATGTTAACCAAGGAGATATGGGAAGTCTCAGTAACAATATGTCTACAAAATAAAACAAAGATTGTTCTTGCATCTTTCGTTATTTTAACAAATACACTTTAAAATAGACAACATTGCTATGCCTGGAAATTAAAAATACCCAAACCCTTAAAAATGGGGTGGAAAAGGAAAGAAAAATTGAAAATTCTTATTTAAAAATAAATCTGAAGTCCTTGCATTTGTTAAGAACTTGACTTGTCAAATCACAGTTTATCTTCTTTTGGACCAAGCTGTGTCTTCCACCATTCATCCACGGGATAAGATGCTGATTCTCCATTTTGTAGGTTTCAATTGGAATTTTCTTGAATGTTTGCAAAGCTTGTACTGGACCTGAGACGTTTTGCTACATAAATCAAAAGTATTATATTTTAACTTAAATTTCATTCTCCAAACATGATAATTCATTATTGTATATAAACTATAGTGTTCATCTATTAATTCTATGTTTGAATCTGAATCTATTCAATCTTATAAGAATTAAATCTACATCTATTTTTTTCTACTAAACTCAAAAACATAACTTTGCTAGAAGCACATGACTTTTGTTATAGCACTACCAAATAAAACAATTTATGTCATTCTGAACCTTACAATCTTAAATATGTTATATAAGTGAAAGTACTCTAGTTAAAAAATAGAAGTGCTATAAAGCATAATAATAAAATTATATATTTAGAAGTCTAATCTAAAAATCCAAATCTAAGTTTCTCTTGGAAGAATTCAGTGAAAGAACTCTGCAATGTTTAAAAAAATTTTAAATGGTTTACAAAGAAAAGTGAGTTGGATATTACACACATTTCACAAACATAAATGGCTGCTAATAAAATATATAGTCAATTTTGATTATGGTGTTGATAGGACTGAGTCATTAGATTCAAAAAGAAAATCATGGTTATTGCTAGGTAATATGTTTTGTTCTTATAGTTAAACATGTTTCTCATGTTCCAGAAATTAAAAACAACCATGCCATAGTGAAGGTAACTTATACTGGATAACTAAGGAATCTCTCTACTTCAGAGGTTCTCAGCACTAGAACGGAGGTTATGATTTAGGTTTCTAGTGGTATTCAGGCATCTGATTGTGCTTTTTCTTTTTGTTTTTTGAAAGCTTTGCAGACAACTTTGATGTATGGCCAAGGATGAGAATGACTATTCTAGTTTCTATCAGGGTCTCCCCTGACCACTCTAAAGTGCAAGATGACTACATGACTTCCTTGGACCAGTGTATGGCTTTAGCCTAAACTTAAAAGAAACTTAAACTAAAAAACAACCTAAGATAAAGTCTACTTCTTAAGCCTTCAGTGGATTTGGGAAGTAAACTAAATCAAAAATTTTTTTAATTATGTTGTTTGATCATTTTAAAATTATTTTAATTTGAAATTAGAAGTTTAAATTATTAAATAGAATCTAGTTTCTAATTACCAAATTCATTAAACCAATCAGGTAGCGATACCAGTGAGTACATATAACCATTGCTCTGTGGCTCAGGTAAAGAATCTGCCTACAATGCAGGAGCCACATTTGATCCCTGGGTCGGGAAGATCCCCTGGAGGAGGGCAAGGCAACCCACTCCAGGATTCTTACCCAGAGAATCCCATGGACAGGAGCAAGGCAGCCTACAGTCCATAGCGGCACAGAGTCAGACAGGACTGAATCGACTTAGCAGGCACACACCCACATATAACTGTAACTTCTTTGCTTCCTTATTCTCTATCTGATAAATCCCATCATCCAAAATTCTACCCCAGGGATCATCTAATGGTAAATTCCAACATCCCTAATGCCAAGTGCATCTTCTCTTTCTCTGCAGTCCAACCACACTTTATGCACTTCTACTACATTTGTTGTAATGATTGGATTACGGTCAGTATGTATTTTGAGGGCATCTATTGTGCCTTGCTCCTTTTTAAATCCCTAATTCCCATAGGACTTGATGAGTGGGAATGTATAAAATGGTAGCATAAAGAAAAGCAAATTAAAATTTCCATGAAGTAACAGCACAAGAATTATTTGCTTATGCTAGCATTTCCTTAAATTCATCATTTAATTCATAAACAATGCTTCTGCAAAACATTAATAGGTATTATGCAAAGGTCCTATTGTCAAGTTTGGGGGATATAATTAACGTTCAGGTACATTATGAAGCTCACGTAAAGGAATTTTACAGGACTAGTATTTTGAGGAACACACTCTAGGAACTGCTAAATTTAAGTATAATGTTCTTTTATTCCACAAATATTTTTGAGCATCTACTATGGGCCATGTACTTTCTAGATGCTGGTGATATAGTGGTAGGCAAGATAAACGAAATCCATTTTCTGATGGAACTTACAGTTGAGTCAGGGTAGGCAAACAAGGTAGAAAATAAGTGGAAAAGTTAATTTAAACAGCAATTACATGCTATTAAGGAAAGATGATATATAAGAACTAAAAGAAGGGTGTATTCTTAGGTTGGGGGGATGGTCATAAAAGGCCTTCTTTGGTCATAAAAGGTCTCTTAGTTCTCTGACTTAAGACCTGGATGACAAGAAGCCATTCAAGGAAAGTAGGGAGGGCAAATATAAGAGCTTTGGAAGGAGGGCAATGTGAATGAACTTGGTGTCTGAAAGGAAAAGAAACCTACACAGCATCATGAGTATGGAGAGGGGTGGATGCAAGTAGTTTAGGAAGGCAGATGGGAGTCAGATCACATACAGCTTGGAAAGCAGACCCTAGAATAAGTCTGTATTTTATTCTAGGTGCAACACGTACACAGGAAGGGTTTCAAATGGGAGAGGAGAATGGTAAAATTTGTGCTTAATTCACTCTAGCTGGTATATGGAAAATGGATTGTATTGGGTCAAGAAATTAATGTAGAGATATCAGTCAAGGGACCCCTGAATTAGTGCTGACAAGGGACAATATATTTAAGATACATTTTTGGAAAGAGGGCTGGCATATTTGCTGATGAAAGGAGTGGGGAAGTGAATATGGGAATGGGGAAATAAAAGAAAAGAATTAAGAAAATAGAAAAACATTAAAAGAAATTAAGAGACAACAAGATTTGTGGCTTGTGCAATCAGATGAACTCTTACTGTTCAGTTCAGTTCAGTCGCTCAGTTGTGTCTGAATCTTTGTGACGCCATGGACTGCAGCACGCCAGGCTTCCCTGTCCATCACCAACTCCCAGAGCCTACTCAAACTCATGTCCATTGAGTCGGTGATGCCATCCAACCATCTCAGACACTGTCATCCCCTTCTCCTCTCACCTTCAAACTTTCCCAGCATCAGGGTCTTTTCCAACGAGTCAGTTATTCACATCAGGTGGCCAAAGTATTGGAGTTTCAGGTTCAGCATCAGTCTTTCCAATGAATATTCAGGACTGATTCCTTTAGGATGGACTGGTTTGATCTCCTTGCAGTCCAAGGGACTCTCAAGAGTCTTCTCCAACACCACAGTTCAAAAGCATCAATTCTTCGGTGCTCAGCTTTCTTTATAGTCTAACTCTCACATCCATACATGACTACTGGAAAAACCATAGCTTTGATCAGATGGACCTTTTTTTGGCAGAGTAATGTCACTGCTTTTTAATATGCTGTCTAGGTTGGTCATAGTTTGTCTTCTAAGGAGCAAGCGTCTTTTAATTTCATGGCTGCAGTCACCATCTGCAGTGATTTTGGAGCCCCCCAAAATAAAGTCTGTCACTGTTTCCATTGTTTCCCCATCTATTTGCCATGACGTGATGGGACCAGATGCCATGATCTTTGTTTTCTGAATGTTGAGTTTTAAGCCAACTTTTTCACTCTCCTCTTTTTCACTTTCATTAAGAGGCTCTTTAGTTCCTCTTTGTTTTCTGCCATAAGGGTGGTGTCATCTGCATATCTGAGGTTACTGATATTTCTCCCAGCAATCTTGATTCCAGTGCTTCATTTAGCCTGGCATTTCATATGATGTACTCTGCATATAAGTTAAATAAGCAGGGTGACAGCATAGAGCCTTGAGGTACTCCTTTCCCGATTTGGAACCAGGCTGTTGTTCCATGTCCAGTTCTAACTGTTGTTTCTTGACCTGTCTACAGATTTCTCAAGAGCCAGGTCAGGTGGTCAGGTATTCCCATCTCTTTCAGAATTTTCCACAGTTTGTTGTGATCCACACAGTCACAGGCTCTGGCATAGTCAATAAAGCAGAAATAGATGTTTTTCTGGAACTCTTTTGCTTTTTCGATGATCCAACGGATGTTGGCAATTTGATCTCTGGTTCCTCTGCCTTTTCTAAATCCAGGTTGAACACCTGGAAGTTTACGGTTCATGTACTGTTGAGGCTTGGCTTGAAGAATTTTGAGCATTACTTTGCTAGCGTGTGAGATGAGTGCAATTGTGCAGCAGTTTGAGCATTTTTTGGCATTGCATTTCTTTGGGATTGGAAGGAAAACTGACCTTTTCCAGTCCTGTGGCCACTGCTGAGTTTTCCAAATTTGCTGGCATATTGAGTGCAGCACTTTCACAGCATGATCCTTTAGGATTTGAAATAGCTCAGCTGGAATTCCATCACCTCTACTAGCTTTGTTTGTAGTGATGCTTCCTAAGGCCCACTTGACTTCACATTCCAGGATGTTTGGCTCTAGGTGAGTGATCATACCATTGTGATTATCTGGGTCATGATGATCTTTTTTGTACAGTTCTTCTGTGTATTCTTGCCACCTCTTCTTAATATCTTCTGCTTCTGTTAGGTCCGTACCATTTCTGTCTGTTATTGTGTCCATCTTTGCATGAAATGTTCCGTTGGTATCTCTAATTTTCTTGAAGAGATCTCTAGGTCTTTCCCATTCTATTGTTTTCCTCTATTTCTTTGCATTGATCACTGAGGAAGGCTTTCTTATCTCTCCTTGCTATTCTTTGGAACTTTGCATTCAAATGGGTATATCTTTCCTTTTCTCTTTTGCCTTTAGCTTCTCTTCTTTTCTCAGTTATTTGTAAGGCCTCCTCAGACAGCCATTTTGCCTTTTTGCATTTCTCTTTCTTAGGGATGGTCTTAATCACTGCCTCCCGTACAATGTCACGAACATCCGACCATAGTTCTTCAGGTACTCTATTAGATCCAATCCCTTGAGTCTATTTGTCACTTTCACTGTATAATTGTAAGGGATTTGATTAAGGTCATACCTGAATGGTCTAGTGGTTTTTCCCTACTTTCTTCAATTTAAGTCTGAATTTGGCAATAAGGAGTTCATGATATGAGCCACAGTCAATCCCCTGTCTTGTTTTTGCTGACTGTATAGAGTTTCTCCATCTTTGGCTGCAAATAATATAATCAATCTGATTTCAATATTGACCATCTGGTGATGTCCATGTGTACAGCCTTCTCTTGTGTTGTTGGAAGGTGTTTGCCATGACCAGTGAGTTCTCTTGGCAAAACTCTGTTAGCCTTTGCCCTGCTTCATTTTGTACTCCAAGGCCAAATTTGCCTGTTACTCCAAGAATCTCCTGACTTCCTACTTTTGCATTCCAGTCCCCTATAATGAAAAGGACATCTTCTTTGGGTATTAGTTCTAGAAGGTCTTCATAGAATCATTCAACTTAAGCTTCTTCAGCATTACTGGTTGGGGCATAGGTTTGGATTACTGTGATATTGAATGGTTTCCCTTGGAAGCAAACAGAGATCATTCTGTTGTTTTTGAGAGTGGATCCAAGTACTGTATTTCAGACTCTTTTGTTGACAATGAGAGCTACTCCATTTCTTCTAAGGGATTCTTGCCCACAGAAGTAGATGTAATGGTCATCTGAGTTAAATTCACCTATTCCAATCTATTTTAGTTCACTGATTCCTAAAATGTAGATGTTCACTCTTGCCATCTCTTGTTTGACCACTTCCAATTTGCCTTGATTCATGGGCCTAACATTCCAGGTTCCTATGCAATATTGTTCTTTACAGCATTGGGCTTTACTTCCATCACCAGTCACATCTACAACTGGGTGTTGTTTTTGCTTTGGCTCTATCTCTTCATTTTTTCTGGAGTTATTTTTCCACTGTTCTCCAGTAGCATACTGGGCACCTACTGACCTGGGGAGTTCATCCTTCAGTGTACTATCTTTTTGCCTTTTCATACTGTTCACCAGGTTCTCAAGGCAGGAATACTGAAGTGGTTTGCCATTCCCTTCTCCAGTGGACCACGTTTTGTCAGAACTCTCCACCATGACCCGTCCATCTTGGGTGGCCCTACATGGCATGGCTCATAGTTTCATTGAGTTAGACAAGGCTGTAGTCCATGTGATCAGTTTGATTAGTTTTCTGTGATTGTGGTTTTCATTCTGTCTACCCTCTGATGGATAAGGATAAGAGGCTTATGAAAGCTTCCTGATGGGAGAGACTGACTGAGAGGGAAACTGGGTCTTGTTCTGATAGGGGCCATGCTCAGTAAATCTTTAATCCAATCAAACAAAGACACTGATCAGAAGTAGTGTATGTCTCCTGCAGCATTAAATAGATTTGCAAAGCAAATACAATGCTAAACTTTAAAGGTACATGAAGCCCTGAAAAATAGTTTCTCAACAGTGAGGTCTCTGCAATGTTTTGTTATTATTCTAAATAAATGCCTTTAAGACTGAGTTATGACATATTTACAGAATTCTGACAATCTTCAAAATACTTTACTAAATACACCCATGATAAAGACTCTGCATTGTGCAAACTGATCTATAAGTAATTTTTTTTTAAGTCAGATATATTAGAAGTAAAGTTAGATAAATCATGAAGAAATGCCAGAAGAAAATTGACAGGGAAAAAAATTTTATATCATAGGTTCCTAGACTAGGAATAATATTTGAGAGAAAAAAAGCCTGATGTTTTTCTCCAGAAAATATCCTCCTTTAAAAATACTAAAACTACTCAGGGATAAGCCCATAGTTTCATTCTGATAATACAGAAAAAACATATGAGACTTGGAAGTCACTTTTCTTTGGCTAGTTGAAACCTAGTTAGTGCTTTTACTGCTCTGCCCTATTGATGGGGAGAAAGGAAAGGAATTAATACATACTGAGTATATGCCATATGTCAAATAACTTTCTTGCAACTACAATTCCAATTTGTTCATAAACAAATTGTCTCTGTGCAAGCTACAGTTTCTCCCTACCTGCTGCTTGTCTGGTGGTTCTGCCATGGGTAGTTCTACAAATGGGCCTAGAAGTGTTCTACTATTTATTTACCTATTATGGCTATTTCAAGTTTGCAAAGCCTTTGTTGCTATTGCTCTGTTGTTGTCAACTTTATTCCAGGGAATCTAGCTTTCTCAACTAAAGCTTCTGAAAGATACTGTATATTCAAGTTTGATTATAAACTCACATGTCTCTTCCATTAGTGAACAGAGTTGTAAAATTTGAAGAAGACAGCTGTTTCAAGCTAATATACTTTGAGCTCTGAGTATATATCATTTCTAAAGCAGGCTTAAATTTTGTTAAATGCAGGTTTTTATCTAAATAAAAGAATAATTGTAAAAAGAAACTTACGTAGGATGAGTTTGCGTTTCTTTTGCTCTGAGTGAAGAAAACTACTAAGGTAGAAGACAACAGGTAGAAAGAGAATGAACACAGACACAGCAATCACAGGCACTGTGTCATGGCAAGGGACTGAACAGTTGAAAGTTCGACTCCAAAGTTTGCGAGTAATATTCATCTGAAACAATAACAAATACTGTTATTCTGTTTTTCATTTGTCTTCAATTTCATATAATTATTTTGTTAATAACAAGAATCCAGAATTTAGACTAAATATACATCCCTAAAAAATTATTAACAGTTGAGGACAATTTCTTTTTGTAGGGAAATAAGCTGGTTCACAATTAGTCATTGTATAAATTTATACCCATACAAAAATCTCATATTCAAAATTCACAATACTGTCCAAAGAATTTCAACCTTTCACAGACTTCAAACACAGAACTTGCATCAATAGAAATATAGTTAGACTGTGCTTCATTCATTAAAAAATATTTAAAAGGATAGCTATGTGAGGTGATAAATGTTAACTTGACTCTGGGAATTATTCCACAGTGTACATCAAATCATCACGTTGCACACTTTAAATATATAACAATTTTATTTGTCAAATATACCTCAATAAAACTAGGGTGGAAGTGTCACAAAAACAAAATATTTTTTTTCATATGTTATCTATGTAATCTCACTGAGCTTGTTGCAATATTTTTAGAATGGAAATAAAAATATCAACTTTATAAGGCGTCTCTTCTTTTTCATAAGGCTTCTCTTCAAGAGATGATATCTATGAAATGCTTAATCTCTTATCTAATATATTATGAAAGATTCATACTCACAGCAAGTAATTTTTTAGGTATATAGTATCTAATGAGTCACAAAAACTTTATTAAGACAATATGTGCATGTGTGCTAAGTCCCTTCAGTCATGTCGGACTCTTTGTGACCCCATGGACTGTAGCCCACCAGTCTCCTCTGTCCATGGGGATTCTCCAGGCAAGAATACTGGAGTGGGCTGCCATGCCCTCCTCCAGGGATCTTCCCAACCCAGGAATTGAACTGGTGTCTATCCCCTTCACTGGGAGCCGGGTTCTTTACCACTAGTGCCACCTGTGAAGTCCTTATTAAACAATATTAACATCTTATTTAGCAGCATGCTTTAAATACACTTAGGGGCTGCTGTACCTCGCATTCGTTGAGCTCATGATTTCTGTCAAACAGGCTAACTGATATAAGGAAACTGTCAAATTTAATGTAGAAAACTGTTCCTGCCTCAATTTTGCTTGAGATACAGTTTACAAATGGTGCCTTGTAAGTTTGTTGTAATTTTTGCTTATTGCAAAATGAATGTTCTAAAATAGGTTGGTCATGTTGATTTCTTCTGTAATCCAACTTATGTCATAGAGTCAATATTCATTTTTCTTCTTTATTAAAATAATTAAAGACTATTATTCTTTTTTATTGGAGGACAAGTTTTCTTTTAAATTCTTTTAAAGAGAATATAAAAATTCTTTTAAAAATATAAAAATTCTTTTATATTCTTTTAAAGAGATATTTATTATTTACTTGGAACCTACTAGAAAGCCAAGTATTGACTATTCTAAACATCAAGAACAGCAGTAACAAACAAAAATCCCCATGGTACATCCATATTAAGTGCTTTTTACCATTCTAAATATTACTGATCCACTATGTTCATCTCAAGCTGCTATAATTCACACTCATCATTCTCAAACATTCCATTTACCAGTTTTGATCACAAGTTATTTGCTTTTTGCCAATAATTTTTCAATTTCTTCTAACACCTCAATATTCAGGCATCACATTCCCATAAAAAGGAATGATCGCCATCTAGTGGTACCCCATGTAAAGGCAGGCTATTCAATGGAGAAGAGTTTTTGTTGACCATTCATTCAACCTATACATGTTACTGCTGCTGCTGATGCTCCTAAGTCGCTTCAGTCGTGTCCGACTCTGTGCGACCCCATAGACGGCAGCCCACCAGGCTCCCCTGTCCTTGGGATTCTCCAGGCAAGAACACTGGAGTGGGTTGCCATTTCCTTCTCCAACGCAGTAAAGTGAAAAGTGAGAGTGAAGTCGCTCAGTCATGTCCGACTCTTCGCAACCCCATGGACTGCAGCCTACCAAGCTCCTCCGTCGGGCCTGCTATTTGCCAGGCGCTATTCTAGAAAACTGAACAAAAAAGGACATGAAATCCTTGTCCTCCTGAGGCTTATATTTTTTAGTAAGGAGAGAAAGACTAAAAATAAGGAAACAAAACTTTTCAGATGGTAATAGGTACAAAGAAATAAAGCAAGAGGATAGGAAGTAATTGAGGAATGGCTTCAGAAACATGGTAACAACAAAACCTAGAGACTTTCTGAATTAGTAACAAGTGCACAGAAACTAAAATGCAAACATTTAACAATACCCATACCTCTGAAAATGACACTCATCATCAAATTTAAAAAACAAAATGTATAAACGGAGTATAATTGATAAAAATATTAAATCACTATGTTGTATACTTGAAACTAACATAATATTGTAAATCAACTATACTTTAATAAAAAGAACCAAATATCCTAAATTATCAACTTGCTGATGAAGTATCTGATTAATTTCCACTTTAGCTTTACATATCAGGATATTCTAAAACTTACTACTTAGAAACTAGTTATTTCTGGTTGAAGACAGCATATGCAGATTCTAATAATAACACTGAAGGCATATTCAACACTGCAAAACATATATTGTTTCACAAGCAAAATACTTACTGCATCCTCCACGTCAATGCATAAATGTGTTCCAAATTCAGCCTTACTTTCACGTTCATTTATTTTTTGCATTTCACTGTACAGACTACTCAGAGTTGTATATGCTTCACTACAGTTTTTGCATAGTTCCGAATAATTTCTTAACTGAAGACTGTGTGTGCGCCCCTAAAATGTCAAAGGCACATGTGATACACGTTACACATGTAATACACACACTAAACATTGAATTTTAATTAAATTTCCTAGAAGAAATAATAGAGTGCATTAAAGTGCTGAGCTGTGATGTGGGAAAGGTTGCTAAACCACTGTGAGCCTTGGTTTTATCACCTATAAAGTAGGGATACCCTTACCTGTATTACAGGTCCCAAGGAATAAAGACTGGTGTATAACACATAGCAAAATATCTGGCACTTTCTAGTTGCCCCTGAATTTTGAAAACGACAGCACTAGCCACTGTTAACTGAGAACACTAGCTCATACACCAAATTAATGATACCTATATACCCAAAATTTCCTAAGTTATCTTGTCATTTATACATCTGGCCTTATCTATCCTACTTTCACCAAATAAAGTATGCTACTGCCTGTACTGAACTTGAACACTGAAGTCTACCTTATTGAGACAAAGAGGACTTTATTAATGAATAAGGAAAAGGCACCTAAACTACATTCCTTCCCCAACCCTCTTTACCCCAAGGCTTATAATCCAGGCCTTTCTGGTCAACAAAAAGGGACTAATGCCAGTGAACTGTATAACCTGATATGAAGGTAATGGGTATAAGACATAATGTTAGTGGATCTTAATCTTTTCCACTTCCAGTACTAACACTTATTATTTCAAGAACAAGTTTGCTAAACAGTTCACACTTGTTTTCTATTCCATTTATTCTTTACCTTGGAGCCTGAAGAAATAAATTAACTGACTGCTGGCACGAAAGAGAAAAGAAAAAAATTAAAGAAATCAAGCTGATGGAGTCTCTACAACATTACCGTCACCATCTGACAGAGAAACTCAGTATCTGTTCAGTTCTGCCACAAGAAATAGCCCATTGCCTATTTTTCATAGAACAAACGTTCATTTAGCTAAATATGTTCAATCAAAAATTGACCCCAATGCCTTGACAGAGGAGTATAATTTTGTCATTTATATTAAAACTTAAAATGTACATATCTTTTAACATTGCAATTTCACTTCTAGGAATTTACCAGACAGATAAACATGGATAATACCATTAGCCCTGCCAAGGGCAAGGAGAACCATGACTGACCCCAAAGCCAGCATGCCCTCCTCTGAGGACCTTGAAGCTGTCATGTCCATCTGTCCATGGGTCTTTCTTTGCTCTGAGTAACTCCAAAAGGGGGAACTGCAGCTTATCTGAGCTCAAGTGCTGGGCAGAGGCAGCTGACCACAAACCAGACAGGCAGTCCTCCAAAGAAACGGAGGAAGAGGACAGCTCAGACCTCAGAAAGACACATGGGGCCAGGAGAGCAGACAGCTGGAGACCTCTGGCTCCAGCCAGTCTGGGGGTCAAAAGCGAAACCTGTATGCAGGTCAAGAAGCAACAGTTAGAACTGGACATGGAACAACAGACTGGTTCCAAATTGGGAAAGGAGTACGTTAAGGCTGTACATTGTCACCCTGCTTACTTAACCTATATGCAAAGTACATCATGCGAAATGTTGGGCTGGATGAAACACAAAGCTGGAATCAAGATTGCCAGGAGAAATATCAAGAACCTCAGATACGCAGATGACACCACGCTTATAGCAGAAAGTGACTAGGAACTAAAGAGCCTCTTGATGAAAGTGAAAAAGCTGGCTTAAAACTCAACATTCAAAAAACGAAGACCATGGCATCTCGTCCCATTATTTCATGGCAGACAGATGGGGAAACAATGGAAACAGTACAAGACTTTATTTATTGGGGCTCCAAAATCACTGCAGATGGTGACTGCAGCCATGAAATTAAAAGACGTTTGTTCCTTGGAGGAAAAGCTATGACCAACCTAGACAGCATATTAAAAAGCAGAGACATTACTCTGCCAACAAAGGTCCATCTGATCAAAGCTATGGTTTTTCCAGTAGTCATGTATGGATGTGAGAGTTGGACTGTAAAGAAAGCTGAGCCCCGAAGAATTAATGCTTTTAAAATGTGGTGTTGGAGAAGACGCTTGAGTGTCCCTTGGACTGTAAGGAGATCCAACCAGTCCATCCTAAAGGAAATTAGTCCTGAATATTCATTGGAAGGACTGATGCTGAAGCTGAAACTCCAATACTCTGGCCACCTGATGGGAAGAAGTAACTCACTGGAAAAGACCTGATGCTGGGAAAGATTGAAGGCAGGAGGAGAAGGGGACAACAGAGGATGAGATGGTTGGATGGCATTACCGACTCGATGGACATGAGTTTGAGCAAGCTCCAGGAGTTGGTGATGGACAGGGAAGCCTGGCATCCTGCAGTCCATGAGGTCACAAAGAGTCAGACATGACTGAGTGACTGAACTGAACTGATACCCCAAAAGGACTGTCCTTGTTTGTAACAGTAAAATATAGAACCAAACAAAAATCTCCATCAATATAAAGACTGACTGACTAAATGGTGGCATGTGTGTGCTGCTGTGTTTAGTCGCTCAGGCATGTCTAATTCTTTGCGACCCCGTGGACTGTTGTCTGCCAGGCTCCTCTGTCCATGGGATTCTCCAGGCAGGAATACTGGAGCAGGTTGCCATGCTCTCTTTCAAGGAATCTTCCCAACCCAAATGGTGGCATAGCCAAACAATAAAAAAGCCCTGTGATGTTTGAAACAAATGAGGAAGTAGGATTCTGGGAAGATGATGACATCAGCATGTGCCCGTCTCCTGATTTCTTTTCTGAAGAGACTCAAGAACAGACAGTAAACTCAGGCCCCTGAAGAGCACTGTAAATTATAAAGGCATGCCACGCACATCTCTTCATGGGAAAGCTGTACGACAGCTATCACACCATTCCCAGGGAACCTAGCTGGCACCACAGTCTCTTGTGACCCTCTAGCACCTGCAACCACCCACTGTCCTCTAGAGATGCGAGGAGCTGGCAAAACAGCCCCACCCTGCCTGCAAGGCCATCCACAAAAAAGCAGTTTCCACACCCACCAAGACAGTCCAGCCTCCCAGAAAAGCTCCCTGTAAACACACACTGACATAAGATGGATTTGGTCTGGAACTTAAACCCACATCCCTGCCTCATCGTTGAGCCAGAAGCTACTGCCACAGCCAATACCATCAATTTCACTGCTACCACCTATCTCTTTAGCTAATTCCCCTCCCCTCTGTAACACACACACACATGCACACACACAGACACACCCCATATAACACTGGCGTTGCCCACACACACACACACACACCCTATAAAACACTGGCGTAACTCAGGCCTCTTCATCACCTCTGTCTACACTCATATCCGAGTCTCCAGGCTTGATCCCATCTGTACCTGATGACTCAAATCTACAGCTCCAGCTCATGCCTCTCCCCGATAATAAATAAACCAATCAACCATTCAATTCAAGAAACAAGAAAAATGACAAAACCAAAGGAATACAGCAGGAACTAATTAGTGCAAAAGCATAAATTAACACATTAAGAAAAATAAAACAGAAACTGATAAAGACAATTGTGGGTTTTCAAAAAGATCAATACAAACGTACCTTCAACAAGCCTAAATAAAATTCAAGGGAAAAAAGGTCTCATAAGTACAGCATTTGAAGTAAGAAAGGAACTGTAGTTACATATATGATAGAAATTTTAAGGAGTAACCAATTACTAAATGCAATGCATTATCCTGGAATGAATCCTGAAACAGAAAAAGGATATTAGTAGGAAAACTGGTGAAATCAGAATGAAGTCTGGCATTTAGTTAAGAGTTATGTACCAATGTTCATTTCTTATTTATGACTAATGTACCATGGTAATATAAGGTGAACATTAGAAGAAACTGGGTCAAGGGTATACAGGAATTCTCTGTATTACCTTTGTAACTTTTCTGTAAATCTAAAATCATTCCAAAATAAAACGTTTTAAAATAGCCAGTTAAAATCTGTAGTGGGGGAAGAAAAGATATAATTCCCAAGGGCACCAAACACTACGTAATAATACCTTGAAACAGGGACTTTTCCAGTGGTCCAGTGGTTAGGAGTCTGCCTTGCAATGTCGGGGATGCGGGTTTGACCCCTGATCAGGGAACGAGGATGCCACATGCCACAGAACGACTAAGCCTGTGCACTACAACCACTGAGTCTGCGTGCTCTGGAGCTTGTGTGCCACAACTAGAGAGTCCATGTGCCACAACAAAAGATCTGGCATGACACAACTAAGACACGCCACAGCCAAACAAATATTTCTTAAAAACAACCTTGAAATAAAGTTAAGAAACATTATAAGGCCTATATGAAATTTAAATAAATAAATAAAACTGCTAGAGAACATTAAAAAATAAAGAATAGTGGTGGCTGCCAGGGGCTAGAGAAGGAGGAAATGGGGAGTTATTGCTTAATATGTACAGAGTTTCAGTTTGAGAAGATGAAAACATTCTGGAGATGGATGGTGGTAGAGTTGTACAACAATGTGAGTGTACTTTAATGCCAATCAACTTTACACTTAAAAACTGTAATGTGGTAAATTTTGTATTGTCTATTTTATTTCAATAAAGAAATAGTGAATATACTGTACTTCTAGATAGGAAAGCTCAATATCATAACATGTCAATTTTTCCCAAATGATAAATCGAAAATGTAATGCAATTCTAATTAAATATCAAAATGATTGACTTTTTTTTGAACTTGGTTCTAAAATTCATTTCATGGATTTATTTAATAAATCCTGTTTTGACAGTCAAGAAGCCATCAGAATAAAAAGTTGTAGCTAAGGCTCACATGTGTGTGTGCTCAATCACTAAGTCATGTCCAACTCTATGACCTCATGGATGTAGCCCACTAGGCTCCTCTGTCCATGGAATTTCCTAGGCAAGAATACTGAAGTGGGTTGCCATTTCCTTCTCCAGGGCATCTTCCCGACCCAGGGATCAAACCCTCATCTCCTGCATTGGCAGGTGTATTCTCTACCATTGAGCCACCAGGGAAGCCCCTAAGCCTCACATCTTACACCAAAATAAATTTCAAATAGATAAATGATGCTTAAATATATAAAACAAAATCCTGAAGGTCCTAAAAGAAATCATAGGAGAAAATTTTTAAATAATTTCAAAGTGGGAAAAGGCCTTCTAGTGTGACACAAAATCCTTAACTCATTAATTCTGATAAATCTAATGACATGAAAATTTAAATTTTCTTCACAACAAAAAGAGAAACATGATAAAAAGACAAACAACAAACCAGGAAAAAAATATTTGAAACCAACATCCCAGGAAAAATGCTAGCTTCCCTAAAGTATATGTATCAGAACTAGTGTTGTTTGGTCTCTAAAACCAAAGCGCTCCCAAATAGGTTTGGTAAATGCTGTATACAATAATCACCATTTGAAGATTTACATAACGTACATTTGTCCACTGAAGCTCTGCAGTCCTGTAGTAAAGCATTTCTCACCTTTATTAACACTAAACCTTTTTTTATGGACTATCTTGCAGAATATATTTTGGGAAACATTTATCTACTATATGTTCATCTAATAAATGTTTTTTATTATACTCAGGGAAATTCATATTTCTGTTATCACATTTATTAAAAAGAAAATCATACATACCTATATCCTAAACATGTTTATACCTATTTGTGTGGATTACTTACTTGATTAAAAGCAAATTTCAAAACTAGGACTTTACCAGAATTCCAGTTTCGCCCTTCACCCCCACCAGGAAAGCTCTAATACTAACATTCAAAGGTCAGAGATGGAGAAAACAAAACCCAATAACTTGGTTTCTTAAAGGCTACCTTTTATATTATAATTCAAAACTCAAAGTTACTTTACTAAACAGAGTCTTTTAAAGTAGGTAAAATATATTTAAGCAAACATTGAGGCAGAGAATAAGCTTCCTATAGACAATCATACTGAACTGCAAAATACATTATTGCATAAACAAAGTCAAAGTAAATTACTGTCAGACAGAACAACATTGTGTTTCAATTAAACAATCACATGCTTCAGTTAATATGTTCATACTCATTAACTCATTGGATCCTGACTACAAAATACCAGAAGGTAGTCAGTGTAGATCTTACTATTCCCACCTTACAAATTAAAAAACTGAAGTTTTGTTGATTTGCCCAAGGGCTAGTGATAGAAGGATTTAGCAGAAATCCAGGTCTACCTCTACACTGTATGTGTAGATAAATATCAACAAGTAATGCTATAAAAATTGGAATTATTTATTATTCATTTGGACAAAACAGCATTTTGCACTGTATGTGTAGATAAATATCAACAAGTAATGCTATAAAAATTGGAATTATTTATTATTCATTTGGACAAAACAGCATTTTGCACTGTATGTGTAGATAAATATCAACAAGTAATGCTATAAAAATTGGAATTATTTATTATTCATTTGGACAAAACAGCATTTTAATGTCAAGTATCATATATAAAAATACCTGAAGGTTATTCTCAAAGCAGGTCAAGGTGTGATTAAATTGGTTGAGGAAGTATACTGTGCTATTTGATAATTCTTCACTTTTGTTCGTTAAACAATCTGTCAAGAAACCAAAAAAGCATATTGATATAACTCAAGCAGTAATTATATACAGTCATTTATCTCATAAGCTGTTACTTTCCATTTTGCACTATTGTAAACCTCTGTTCAAACAAGCATGAGGCATCACACGTTAGGAGAATTTTCCAAATACATGAAACTTACCCCTTTTAGTTTCTGAAAGATTTTTGTTAACATCATAACCATTTTCATGAAAATCTTAATCACATACTCTCCTCTCTTTGTAAAAACAATATATCAAATAAAATTGAAATTGATTTTTGAAAGTGCAAAGTCTTAATCATGAATATCAGTTATCAAATGCTGCCTTAACAGGAGTACTTCAGGCATAAGACCATTTCAGTTCAGTTCAGTTCAGTCGCTCAGTCGTGTCTGACTCTTTGTGACCCCACGAACCGCAGCATGCCAGGCCTCCCTGTCCATCACCAACTCCCGGAGTCTACCCAAACCCATGTCCACTGAGTCGGTGATGCCATCCAACCATCTCATCCTCTGTCGTCCCCTTCTCCTCCTGCCCTCAATCTTTCCAAGCATCAGGCTCTTTTCCAATGAGTCAGCTCTTCGCCTCATCAGGTGGCCAAAGTATTGGAGTTTCAGCTTCAACATCAGTCCTTCCAATGAACACCTAGGACTGATCTCCTTTAGGATGGACTGGTTGGATCTCCTTGCAGTCCAAGGGACTCTCAAGAGTCTTCTCCAACACCACAGTTCAAAAGCAACAATTCTTCGGCACTCAGCTTTCTTTACAGTCCAACTCTCACATCCATACATGACCACTGGAAAAACCATAGCCTTGACTAGACGGACCTTTGTGGGCAAAATAATGTCTCTGCTTTTTAATATGCTGTTTAGGTTGGTCATAACTTTCCTTCCAAGGAGTAAGTGTCTTTTAATTTCATGGCTGCAATCACCATCTGCAGTGATTTTGGAGCCCTCCAAAATAAAGTCTGTCACTGTTTCCACTGTTTCCCCATCTATTTGCCCTGAAGTGATGGGACTGGATGCCATGATCTATCTGCGTTAATTTCAGCTAAATGCATATGCTTTTTGATCCTTTTCTGTGTTAAATTTAGTAGTTCTGGGTCTCTTCCATCTCCACTAGTAGGCCAGTTATTGCATTAAAGAGGATAATTTTTTTAAATCTGCTTTTTCTAATCTATTGTGAGTTGGGAGACCAGAGAAACAAGCTGGTGATAATTTTGCATAAAATACTGATAAAGGGACTTACAAGTAACATCTGGAAATAAATACAATTGTTTCACATCTTTCTAAAAATCTCACATAAATGATATTCCTCTGTAACTTGCTACTCTCACTTAGTATTAGCTCAGATTAATTCCTTTGAATTATTTTATATGCATGAATACAGCACAATGTATTTATCTATTGCCCCTCCTAGGATGAACCTATTCCTTATCCTGTTTGTGCTCTTATTCCTCATCCTCTCCCTGTGCTCTCAGATTACTCTCTGGGATCCAGGTTCAAGTGCCTGGCGTCACGTCCTAGAACTCACGGTCAGCCATTTCAATCTCACTCTCCTAGAATCCTTGTTCTCTTTACGTCCCACATAACCATGAGTATTAATATCTTAAGCCTTCATTATCTTCCCAAGTGGTGCAGTGGTAAAGAATCTGCCTGCCAATACAGAAGCCTGGGTTGGGAAGATCCCCCGGAGTAGGAAATGACAACCCACTGCAGTATTCTTGCCTGGAAAATTCCATGGACAGAGGAGCTGGTGGGCTACAGTCCACGGGGTCACAAAGAGTCAGCCACAATTGAGCAACTGAGCACACACACAAAACTTTTCTCTATTCCCAACTGTAGTTGTAGAACGCTACTACAAAAAATTCTGAAGTTATAATGAGGGGACTCAACTCAAACTAATGTCAGAGTCACAAAACAATCCTTGTAGATGCCCTGCCAATTATTCCACAAGAGATATTAAAATATTTTCTATTCTCTAGTACTCAACCATACTCTTGTTCCTCTTAAATTCAACTGACAGCTGCACATTATACCCACTCAGGGCCATCTATTATTATCTTTCAACTGGGAGTGGAGAGACAGGATAGAAGGCTGTTGCAACTATCCAGGAGAAAGGTGGCAATGCAAACAAAAAGAAATCAATCTTTGAAATGGAGAAGGCTCTAACTTAAATCTACGTAACAAATCTTACTAAGCAATCTTGTTTACCATACTTTACTGGTCACTTCCCCATAACTTGCCTCCTACATCCAGAAGGCTGAAATCCCTTCCTCTGATTAGCCTAAGATGGTATATAAACCCCAATTCTAACAATCCCTTTGAGTTCCTCACTGGGTGCTCCCAAGCGTACATGTGCAATGCACATGTTAATAAACTTCTGATTATTTTTTCTTGTTACTCCATCTCTGGCCAGTCTAATTAGAGAGTTCCACTCAGAGAACCTAAAATGGGTAAAGGAAAAAAATTTTTTCCGTCCCCTTGAGCAGACATTAGGGTAAGACACACTATGCCATATATTCACTATTACAAACAACAATCACTACAATGAAAGATAATGTTAACTGAGTAGTTGCTATGTTCCAAGTGCCATGCCTCTACTTTAAACACATTCACTCAATTCTTACAACAATGTTATAAGGAAAGGTGGTGGTGGTGGTTTAGTTGCCAAGTCATGTCCAATTCTTGCAACTCCATAGACTATAGCCTGCCAGGCTCCTCTGTCCATGAGATTTCTCAGGCAAGAACACCGCAGTGGGTTGCCATTTTCTTTTCCAGGGAATGTTCTGGAGCCAGGGATCGAACTCATATCATTGCAGGCAGTCTCCTGCATTCCAGGTGGATTCTTTATCACTGAGCTACCAGGGAAGCCATGAGGCAAGAACTATTATTGTTTGCACTTTCTAAATAAGGAACAGAGGCTGAGAGAAATTAAGGAAGTTGCCAAGGTCACACGACTGATAAGTAAAAACCAGTAATTGCTACTCAGTCTGATTCCTAAGCCTGCACTTTCAAACACTGCCAACACAAAATATTCACATCTACACTCTAAACAATTAAAGTTTAATATGGGTAATTAATAAATACACGCCTCCACTCCTCCACCCACCGCCCACAGGTTTCCCTAGAGACTTCTTACACCATGCAGGGATTCAGGCAGTTGCTACCAACTGCTCGGTGCTGGCAAATAAGACGAAGCCTAAAACTGGTGAACAGGGCAGCAACTAGTACATTAAGACTCCTTTATGCAAACTGGAAAAAGACATTGCCTTTGGGTAGTTTACAAAAAAGTGCTTCTACCTCCAGAAGCTGAGCTGGAATCCAGCTCCATTCACCTGCTCACATGGGCCAATAGTGTACGACCTGGTCTGTACCTGGGGTCCTGCTGATGAACCTATTCCAAGAGTCTTTCCCTCTCTAAATTCACATACTCTACATTCTCTGCAGCTTTGTCTTCTCAAGTGTGTAAGTCCTGTTCTGATCATTCACCTTATCATTTGAAAATCTGAGGGATCACTTCACAAATTAGGAAACAGCCAGAGAAATAAGATGATATACTGAAGATCATACATCAAGTTAGTAAGTCATTAAAATACAAAATATACTTGTCAGGCTCTTAATTAAGTTTATCTCAATGATACCATTTTTTCTTTACTATTTAAAAACGTTACTCTTTCTATTGGCTTTCAAAAAGTTTACACACTAAATTCGTAAAAAAAATAATAACACAAGCCTCTCTTAATCTTGGTTTAACATCATCACAAAGTAGCCTTCAATCTTTTTACACATGAGGTAGAATATATATAAATAAAAACAAACAGTTACAAATGTGTATAATATTAGTATATGGGCTAATGAGATTGAAGTGGTTTAATTACAGTTTTTGTAGTTGACATTTTATAGGGAGGTAGAGGGAATAAAATTTCACCTACAACAATTGTACGTCTGTATATAATGAGCCATGTCATGGCAATGGACATGTATGATATAGGGGGTGGGTGTATGCCCCTGTATTGCCATACAAAAGTTTTCTAAAGCATGAATATGAGAGTGCAACAGCAATTTCTTCTATACAAAATATGTAACTGAAGTAATTTCTTTATAAAAAGGTAATTTATAGAATGAAAAATAAAAACAAAAGAAAAAATAATTTAAAAAAAGAAGCTTCTCTGAACAACAAAGAACTTAATTCCTCTTATTTTACTAACAGCCATTCTTTTTCATTTGAAATAATTTGAAAATTAAACTAAAATCTAATATAGACCAGTCATCTTATTAAGTACTGTATTAATGCAGCACTATCAAAAATCTTTCAGTGATCATTAGTGATATTATAAAGCACCAAGGAGTTCACTTACATAATGAGATTAAAAATGTCTTCATTATTAAAGAGCTCTGACTTTCTGATCTAAAACAAAGGAACTCTAGTGAAATTCCTCTTTTACCCTTTTGTAAGAATTGGGAACATAATGTTACAAGCAGCGAGAAGCTATACAGTTTAGAAATTAGTAAGTTAAGAAATATTAGTAATAATAAAGCTTCCTATAAGCACTATAAGTGAAGTGGTCATTATGAATTTTCCTCATCTCAGATAATCAACGCAGCCTCATCAAGGACAGATAAGCAGTTTCTAGCTCAGTGAGGGCTCAGGCATCAGCTCAAGAGGCATTCTTAAAGGTGTTAAGGGTTCAGGTTAAGACCTTACACAGAAACCTACTAAATATCATAACAGGAATTATGTATGCATCCTCAGATAAAAGTATTTGACATCTATCAGGAGTTTGTATAAGGATCTCTGCTGTTTTTCAAAACTAGTTTTATAGAGAAAAACAGAGACAATCACCAATTTCTGAAAAATAGGGTAAGCTTCAGAAAATATAGCATTAAAGTATGGCAACTTTTTACCTAAACAACACAATTAAGCTTAATAAGTATGAAAATAGGATATCTAAAGTTATAAGATATAAATGTGAGTCTAATGCTTAGTATGCTACCATTTGACTAAAACATGGGAAAGATGGGTTCCAATTAATTGACCTTCTTGTTCACTTTTTTTTTTGAGATTTATTTATTTATTTTTGGCTCTGCTCGGTCTTCATTTTGGAGCATGGCCTCTAGGGCACGCAGGCTTCAGGAGTTGTGGTGCTCAGGCTTAGTTGCTTCGAGGCATGTGGCATCTTCCTGGACCAGGGATGGAACCCTGGTTAACTATTAAGTTTTATTATTGATTTTTAAAGAATCAAGACAAAAAGTAAAGAGTGGCAGAATATGCCTTTCTAAAATAGGCTTATCTGCCATAAGGATTATTTTGAGCTGAAGGCACTTGGAAAACAGCCAATGCAGTGATAAGCTTTCTATGAATTTCCCTTTATCTGCCTGAAGACGGAGCTTCCAAAAGAAACTCAATTGTCATAAATCTCTTCTCCAGGAGTTTCATCACCTAGGGAAGATTTTCTCCTATCAGGGGAAAGGAGACCAGTCGAACAGAATGGCGAGTCCAGAAATAAATTCCTGCATATATAGTCAACTATGGGTCGACATTCTAGGAATCAGCGAACTACGATGGACTGGAATGCGTGAATTTAACTCAGAGGACCATTGTAGCTACTACTGTGGGCAAGAATCCCTTAGAAGAAATGGAGTAGCCATCATGGTCAACAAAAGAGTCCGAAAGGCAGTACTTGGATGCAATCTCAAAAACGATAGAATGATCTCTGTTCGTTTCCAAGGCAAACCATTCAATATCACGGTAATCCAAGTCTATGCCCCGACCAGTAACGCCGAAGAAGCTGAAGTTGAACGGTTCTATGAAGACCTACAAGACCTTTTAGAACTAACACCCAAAAAAGACGTCATTTTCATTATAGGGGACTGGAATGCAAAAGTAGGAAGTCAAGAAACACTGGCGTAACAGGCAAATTTGGCCTTGGAGTACAGAATGAAGCAGAGCAAAGGCTAATAGAGTTTTGCCAAGAGAACACAGTGGTAATAGCAAACACCCTCTTCCAACAACACAAGAGAAGACTCTACATGTGGACATCACCAGATGGTCAACACCGAAATCAGACTGATAATATTCCTTGCAGCCAAAGATGGAGAAACTCTATAGTCAGCAAAAACAAGACCGGGAGCAGACTGTGGCTCAGATCATGAACTGCTTATTGCCAAATTCAGACTTAAATTGAAGAAAGTAGGGAAAACCACTAGTCCATTCAGGTGTGACGTAGACCAAATCCCTTATGAGTATACACTAGAAGTGACAAATAGATTTAAGGGACTAGATCTGACAGACAGAGTGCCTGATGAACTATGGACAGAGGTTTGTGACATTGTACAGGAGACAGGGATCAAGACAATCCCCATGGAAAAGAAATGCAAAAAAGCAAAATGGCTGTCTGAGGAGGCCTTACAGATAGCTGGGAAGAGAAGAGAAGGGAAAAGCAAAGGAGAAAAGGAAAGATATTCCCATCTGAATGCAGAATTCCAAAGAGGAGAGATAAGAAAGCCTTCCTCAGCGATCAATGCAAAGAAATAGAGGAAAACAACAGATTGGGAAAGACTAGAGAGCTCTTCAAGAAAATTAGAGATACCAAAGGAACATTTCATGCAAAGATAGGCTCAATAAAGGACAGAAATGGTATGGACCTAACAGAAGCAGAAGATATTAAGAAGAGGTGGCAAGAATACACAGAAGAACTGTACAAAAAAGATCTTCACGACCCAGATAATCACGATGGTGTGATCACTCACCTAGAGCCAGACATCCTGGAATGTGAAGTCAAGTGGGCCTTAGGAAGCATCACTACGAACAAAGCTAGTGGAGGTGATGGAATTCCAGTTGAGCTATGTCAAATCCTCAAAGACGATGCTGTGAAAGTGCTGCACTCGATATGCCAGCAAATTTGGAAAATTCAGCAATGGCCACAGGACTGGAAAAGGTCAGTTTTCGTTCCAATCCCAAAGAAAGGCAATGCCAAAGAATGCTCAAACTACCGCACAATTGCACTCATCTCACATGCTAGTAAAGTAATGCTCAAAATTCTCCAAGCCAGGCTTCAGCAATACGTGAACCGTGAACTTCCAGATGTTCAAGCTGGTTTTAGAAAAGGCAGAGGAACCAGAGATCAAATTGCCAATATCCACTGGATCATTGAAAAAGCAAGAGAGTTCCAGAAAAACATCTATTTCTGCTTTATTGACTATGCCAAAGCCTTTGACTGTGTGGATCACAATAAACTGTGGAAAATTCTGAAAGAGATGGGAATACCAGACCATCTGACCTGTCTCTTGAGAAACCTGTATGCAGGTCAGGAAGCAACAGTTAGAACTGGACATGGAACAACAGACTGGTTCCAAATAGGAAAAGGAGTACGTCAAGGCTGTATACTGTCACCCTGCTTATTTAACTTATATGCAGAGTACATCATGAGAAACGCTGGGCTGGAAGAAACACAAGCTGGAATCAACATTGCCGGGAGAAATACCAATAACCTCAGATATGCAGATGACACCACCCATATGGCAGAAAGTGAAGAAGAACTAAAGAGCCTCTTGATGAAGGTGAAAGAGGAGAGTGAAAAAGTTGGCTTAAAGCTCAGTGTTCAGAAAACTAAGATCATGGCATCTGGTCCCATCACTTCATGGGAAATAGATGGGGAAACAGTGGAAACATGGTCAGACTTTATTTTTTGGGGCTCCCAAATCACTGCTGATGGTGACCGCAGCCATGAAATTAAAAGACACTTACTCCTTGGAATGAACGTTATGGCCAACCTAGATAGCATATTTAAAAGCAGAGACATTACTTTGCCAACAAAAGTCCGTCTAGTCAAGGCTATGGTTTTTCCTGTGATCATGTATGGATGTGAGAGTTGGACGGTGAAGAAACCTGAGCGCCGAAGAATTGATGCTTTTGAACTGTGGTGTTGGAGAAGACTCCTGAGAGTCCCTTGGACTGTAAGGAGATCCAATCAATCCATCCTAAAAGAGATCAATCCCGGGTGTTCATTGGAAGGTCTGATGTTGAAGCTGAAACTCCAATACTTTGGCCACCTCATGCGAAGAGTTGACTCACTGGAAGAGACCCTAATGCTGGGTAGGATTGAGGGCAGGAGGAGAAGGGGATGACAGAGGATGAGATGGTTGGATGGCATCACTGACTCGATGGACATGGGTTTGGGTAGACTCCGGGAGTTGGTGATGGACAGAGAGGCCTGGCGTGCTGCAATTCATGGGGTCGCAAAGAGTCGTACACGACTGAGCGACTCAACTGAACTGATGGGCTTCCCTGGTGCCTCAGCAGTGAAGAATCTGTCTGCAATGTGGGAGACCCCTGCAGTGCAGAGACCCGGGTTTGATCCCTGGGTTGAGAAGATCCCCTGGAGAAGGAAATGGCATCCCACTCCAGTATTCTTGCATGAGCTGAAAGCATAGAAACAGAGTGGAATGGTGATTATCAAAAGGGTAGTGGGTGGGGTAAAAGGGGGTGGTTGGTCAAAGGGTGCAAACCTCCAGTTGTATGATGAGACAAGTTCTGGGGATCTAATGTACAGAATGGTGATTTTAGTTAGCAATATTGTATTTTATACTTGAAAGTTGCTAAGAGAATAAATTTTAAGTATTCTCATCACACACACACACACACACACACACACGCACACATACACTGGTAATCATGTGACATGTTAGAGGTGTTTGTTATCCAACACTATGGTGGTAATCATTCTGTAGTATGTAATTGTATCAAATCAACACATTGTACAACTTAAAAATGTAAACAATGTTACATGTCAATTACATCTCAAAAAAGTTGAAGAAAAAAGTAAAAAACAAAGTACCAAAAACTACCGATGAGACCATGACTTGCTTTATGGTAGGATCTCAATAACCAGGCTATCCTTATGTCAACAATACACAGCTTTAAAATTGTGAAGAGAAATCCTTGATATATTTTCTTTACCTCTTAGCAGTCATTCTCCTCAAAAATTAATTTTCATGTTACTTGTAATGTGAATTGGAAGAGTTGTATTAACATTTCTTTTGATTTTAATTTCCCAAAACTCATTTCTAACAAAGACCAATATTATTCAAAGACACAGAAATTTTAAATATAAAACAGATGGTAGTGGTAGTGGATGGTACTCTTTTTAAAAATTTTTTATTTTATATTGGAGTATAGAGATGGATAGATAGCGTCACTGACTTAATGGATATGAGTTTGAGCAAACTCTGGGAGACAGTGAAGGACAGGGAAGCGAAGCGTGCTGCAGTTCATGGGGTCGCTAAGAGATGGACATGTCTTAATGACTGAACAACAACAACAGTGGTAGATTAACAGTGTTGTTTTAGAATGGCACTCTCTTTTGTTGAGTTTCTAGCCTTCCTTTCATCAAGTAGTAATGGCAAAGACTAGGTACCAACCCACAGCTAGGTCAAATAGAAGTAAAGGTGATTTTGGCAATGTATTAATTTTAAAAATATTCTTTTAAACAATATTTTAGCTTTTACACTTTTACATGTTTATATTTTTAATAGTTATTTTTAAAAACCCTAACCCCCCCTTTGGAGAAGGAAATGGCACCCCACTCCAGTGTTCTTGCCTGGAAAATCCCATGGACGGGGGAGCCTGGTAGGCTGCAGTCCATGGGGTCGCTAAGAGTCGGACACGACTGAGCGACTTCACTTTCACTTTTCACTCTCATGCATTGGAGAAGGAAATGGCAACCCACTCCAGTGTTCTTGCCTGGAGAATCCCAGGGACGGGGGAGCCTGATGGGCTGCCGTCTATGGGGTCGGACACGACTGAAGCAATTTAGCAGCAACCCCCCCTTAAATTAACTTTAAAAGGTTTTTAAACTATATAATTATAGTTTTACATTTTCTTAGCATAGAAGATAAAAAAAGAATAGTCATTTTGTATCAGAAGACACATTCCTACAAAATGGATCACATATTGGTTTAAGTTTCAGTTAAAAGCAAGTTTTAAAAACACATCAGTAATTTTTGTTCATCCTTTGCAATTTTTTTCCTTCCCATTTTATCTTTTAGATGCCAGACGGAATAGACTCCAGATTAGTTATCATTAAAGGTCTCTATTGCTGGCATCACTTATCAACTCTGTATTTGTAAATTTAATAACTAGATCACCACACCAAGTTAACTGAGATAAAAGGAATCATGGCTTGTATTTAACAATTTTATACAAACTCTGAGAAAATTGACCAGTCTTTTGTGTTTAAATAAAAAGGCAAATAATCTAGATTTTTGAATATTTATATTGCGCTTTTTATGTATATGCTGTAGGGGAGGAAAAGTAATTTTCCTTCTACCCTTCTAAGTTCTTAGCTGGGACCCCTGTAACAAAAGACAGATCAGTAGGAGAAAAACAAAGAGAAGTTTGTTAACTTGTATATCTCACATATATGCGGAAGACACAAAACGAAACTGAGTAACTCAAAGAGGTAGTTTAGAATTTAGGCTTGAAAATAATCTTCAGGTTAAAACAAAGAAAGATGGGTGCAGAGGAGGTCAGTGGTGAAGTGACTAGGAAAAGTGACGTAAACAAGTACAAGGTTATGCAGGTTTATGTCCCTGCTTTCTCCATTTACAAGATTTTCTTATGATTTAAAGTCATCGTTTTCTTCCTGGTGCAGAGACGGAGACACTCTTATAAACTGAGATTTCCTTTATAAATATAAATTTCTAAACTAAATGGTTATTTCTACTCAGTTTTCAGAGCTTCTTCCGTGTCTACTGTTTCTCAAAATAATAAGCTTAAAATAACCCTCACGCCAAACAGGCATATTTTCAGTTCAGTTCAGTCGCTCAGTCGTGTACGACTCTTTGCGACCCCATGAATTGCAGCACGCCAAGCCTCTCTGTCCATCACCAACTCCCGGAGTCTACCCAAACCCATGTCCATCGAGTCAGTGATGCCATCCAACCATCTCATCCTCTGTCATCCCCTTCTCCTCCCGCCCCCAATCCTACCCAGCATTAGGGTCTTTTCCAATGAGTCAACCCTTCGCATGAGGTGGCCAAAGTATTGGAGTTTCAGCTTCAACATCAGGCCTTCCAATGAACAACCAGGATTGATCTCTTTTAGGATGGATTGATTGGATCTCCTTGCAGTCCAAGGGACTCTCAGGAGTCTTCTCCAACACCACAGTTCAAAAGCATCAATTCTTCAGCACTCAGCTTTCTTCACCATCCAACTCTCACATCCATACATGACGACTGGAAAAACCATAGCCTTGACTAGACGGACTTTTGTTGGCAAAGTAATGTCTCTGCTTTTAAATATGCTATCTAGGTTGGCCATAACCTTCCTTCCAAGGAGTAAGTGTCTTTTAATTTCATGGCAGCGGTCACCAACAGCAGTGATTCTGGAGCCCCAAAAAATAAAGTCTGACCATGTTTCCACTGTTTCCCCGTCTATTTCCCATGAAGTGATGGGACCAGATGCCATGATCTTAGTTTTCTGAACACTGAGCTTTAAGCCAACTTTTTCACTCTCCTCTTTCACCTTCATCAAGAGGCTCTTTAGTTCTTCTTCACTTTCTGCCATAAGGGTGGTGCCATCTGCATATCTGAGGTTATTGGTATTTCTCCCGGCAATGTTGATTCCAGCTTGTGTTTCTTCCAGCCCAGCGTTTCTCATGATGTACTCTGCATATAAGTTAAATAAGCAGGGTGACAGTATACAGCCTTGACGTACTCCTTTTCCTATTTGGAACCAGTCTGTTGTTCCATGTCCAGTTCTAACTGTTGCTTCCTGACCTGCATACAGGTTTCTCAAGAGACAGGTCAGATGGTCTGGTATTCCCATCTCTTTCAGAATTTTCCACAGTTTATTGTGATCCACACAGTCAAAGGCTTTGGCATAGTCAATAAAGCAGAAATAGATGTTTTTCTGGAACTCTCTTGCTTTTTCAATGATCCAGTGGATATTGGCAATTTGATCTCTGGTTCCTCTGCCTTTTCTAAAACCAGCTTGAACATCTGGAAGTTCACGGTTCACGTATTGCTGAAGCCTGGCTTGGAGAATTTTGAGCATTACTTTACTAGCATGTGAGATGAGTGCAATTGTGCGGTAGTTTGAGCATTCTTTGGCATTGCCTTTCTTTGGGATTGGAACGAAAACTGACCTTTTCCAGTCCTGTGGCCATTGCTGAATTTTCCAAATTTGCTGGCATATCGAGTGCAGCACTTTCACAGCATCGTCTTTGAGGATTTGACATAGCTCAACTGGAATTCCATCACCTCCACTAGCTTTGTTCGTAGTGATGCTTCCTAAGGCCCACTTGACTTCACATTCCAGGATGTCTGGCTCTAGGTGAGTGATCACACCATCGTGATTATCTGGGTCGTGAAGATCTTTTTTGTACAGTTCTTCTGTGTATTCTTGCCACCTCTTCTTAATATCTTCTGCTTCTGTTAGGTCCATACCATTTCTGTCCTTTATTGAGCCTATCTTTGCATGAAATGTTCCTTTGGTATCTCTAATTTTCTTGAAGAGCTCTCTAGTCTTTCCCAATCTGTTGTTTTCCTCTATTTCTTTGCACTGATCGCTGAGGAAGGCTTTCTTATCTCTCCTTGCTATTCTTTGGAACTCTGCATTCAGATGGGAATATCTTTCCTTTTCATATTTTGGCCTCCTACAATACAAAATGACAACATCCTAGGCAAACTTCTGATCAGACACAAATTTATTTAAAATTATAGTGTGACATGATTGCTTTCTTCCATTTTATCAAAAGAGTAAATATTATTTGTATTTGTTCTTTTATCTATTTCTAAAGGCCAAAGATTTAAAACAAACAATGACCGAATAGGTAACAAATGGATTTTAAGTACAAGGTAAACAGAAACCTGGGGATTCCCAGGTGGCACTAGTGGTAAAGAATCTGCCTGCCAATACAGGAGACACAAGAAACGCGGGTTTGATCCCTAGGTCCACAAGATCCCCTGGAGAAGGGAACGGCATCCTGATCTGGTATTCTTGCCTGGAGAATCCCATGGACAGAGAGAGGAGCCTCGTGGACTACATTCTATGGGGTCGCAAAGAGTCAGATATGACTGAGTGACTTAGCACGCAAGTGTGCACGCACACACACACACACAAACACAGAGAAGCCTATAGCATCATTTATAAAGAAAATAAAAGAGTGAGGATATCATGAAATCAGTGGTTTAATAGATTTGGTTGCTAAAGATGTGATTGTCTCAGAACCTGATGCCTGATTCCTGATCATTGCTGAGGATTAACATTAGAAAATGTGCAACTTTATTAAAGACTTTTTTTTCACATTATCTACTTTTAATTTTATGTAGCACTGATAGAAAAAAAAGAACATTTTACATTTATATTTTTAGTAAAAGACTATAATAATGTAAAAGACTATATGTTTTCTATAATATCAAACATGTATATAGCATAAACATTAAACTTTGTAGGGCTAAAATGTATCTATAGTTCTTAAAATGGAGACTGTGCAATGAATTTATAGCACTTTAAAAACAAAATTAGGCCTTAACTCATGAATACAGTCTTTTCTTAAAGCCTTCTGATTTTAGTTCCACACTCCTGATCTGTAACTCCTTTACACTTTCTGAGCCTTCATTCTATCTCACAAGGCTTATTGTGAATTTCAAATGAGCCACATGTTATGAAATTGAGAAATATTATTTAACTGCTGACTTATTACTCACCTTCTTTAGCTCATTTTTCCTGTTCTTCAAATTTCTTTTCTCACTACTTTGTAAGAAAACACTATGTTGCTCAAGTAACCATGCTTTGTTAAATTTTGGTGAAAATTACAAAGTTTTTTGAACAATTCTTTAAAATTTTCAGAAAATGTTCATAATATCTTTATTAAGCAGATTTCAGAGAACATAATTAGAAGTGTTTCCAGGTAATTTGGTAGAGATTATTCATTTCTAGATAAGATAATTATTTTAGAATGAATGCCCAAGGGAAAACTGCTGAGGAGTATAAAGTTATAAAACTATTTTATTTCCATACAAAATACAGAATATAAATTGTGATAAATTTTAAAATGTGAAACAATGAATGGAAGACAATTTTTTTGATGCATAATCTGGGAAAAGAAAATAGCCAATTTTTCTAATTACATCTAACATACAAATAATCACAGCAGATTTGGACAATCTGTCAAGTTTTTTTTAATTTTATGTATTTTTGACTAGGTATTAAATGCACATGGTATATAATCCAAAGGATACAAATGTAAGTAGAATGAAACCTAAGTCTTTCTTTCTTTCCTGCCCACCTAGCTATATAATTCTCCAAAAGATGTCATACTCTTCTGCATCCTGCTTGGCCATGCATCTTGGGCAAATTAATTTTAATTAGGGAGTAAACATTTCATCTTTTCTTCAGAAGTTAAATCAAGGAATATTTTCAAGATAGGATGCCTCATAGAAAAACAAAGGCACCCTAAGAATTTATTCTAAAGAGTTTTATACCTGTCATACTGAGTAAATATGCAACAAAATGTTTTTTTCCTTTTTTAGAAAATAACTAGAGAAGAAAGCTTCTTTGAATTGGTAAATTCATTACAAAATACCTTTGAGAGAAAAGATGCTTTACCTCTCACATATATAAATTGAGTAACATCAGTCAAATTCTTAAAGAGATGGGAATATTAGACCACCTTACCTGTCTCCTGAGAAGCCTGTATGCAGGACAAGAAGCAACAGTTAGAACTGGACATGGAACAATGGATGGCTTCAAAATTGGGAAAGGAGTACATCAACGCTGTATATTGTTACCCTGCTTATTTAACTTGTACATCATGTACAATGTTGGGATGACTCACAAGCTGGAATCAAAATTTCTGGGAGAAATATTAACAATCTCAGACATGCAGATGATACCACTTTAATTAGAGAAAGTGAAAAGGAACTAAAGAGTCTCTTGATGAAGGTGAAAGAAAAGAGTGAAAAAGTTGGCTTAAAACTCAACATTCAAAAAACTAAAATCATGGCATCCAGTCCTATCATTTCATAACAAATAGATGTGGGGAAAGTGGAAACAGTAACAGATTTTATTTTCTTGGGCTCCAAAATCACTATGGACAGTGACTGCAGCCATGAGATTAAAAGACTCTTGCTCCTTGGAAAGAAAGCTGTGACAAACCTAGACAGCATATTAAAAAGCAGAGACATCACTTTGCCAACAAAGGTCTGTATAGTCAAAGCTATGGTTTTTCTAAAGTAGTCATGTACAAATGTTGAGAGCTGGGCCAGAAAGAAGGCTGAGCACCAAAAAATTGATACTTTTGAACTGTGGTGCTGGAGAAGACTCTTGTGAATCCCTTGGACAGCAAGGAGATCAAACCAGTCAATCTTAAAGGAAATCAACTCCGAATATTCATTGGAAGGACTGATGATGAAGCTCCAATACTTTGGCCACCTGACACAAAGAGCCAACTCATTGGAAAAGACCCTGATGCTGGGAAAGATTGAGGGGAAGAGGAGAAGGGGGTGACAGAGGATGAGATGGTTGGATGGCATCACTGACTCAATGAAAATGAGTTGAGCAAACTCTGGGAAATGGTGAAGAACAGGGAAGCCTGGGGTGCTGCAGTTCATGGGGTCACAAAGAGTTAGAGATGACTTAGCAACTGAACAACATCAGTCAAAAGAAGTGAACCCCAACATATACCCCATTTATTCTAATGAACTGATTTTAAATTATTTGCAATAACATATATTTTAGTTCAGTTGGTAAAGAATCTACCTGCAATGCAGGAGACCCCAGTTTGATTCCTGGGTCAGGAAGATCCGCTGGAGAAGTGATAGGCTACCTACTCCAGTGTTCTTGAGCTTCTCTTGTGGCTCAGCTGGTAAAGAATCTGCCTGCAATGCAGGAGACCCGGGTTTGATCCCTGGGTTGGGAAGATCCTTGAAGAAGTGAAAGCCTACCCAATTCCAGTATTCTGGCCTAGAGAATTCCATGGACTATATAGTCCATGGGGTTGCAAAGAGTTGAACACGACTAAGAGACTTTCACTTCACTCACTTCACCTATCAATGGATTTTTGTGAAGGGTTTAATAATACTTAAAAACAGCACTTCTGTATATGTTAAACAAACTGTTCAAACATATTTATACTAAAAAGTTTTATTCCAAAAAGTAAAGATTTTGGTTTAAAAAAAAAAAAGTTACCTGTCAGCCAAGCCTCTGTTCAAATTACTAGAAAATCTGAATTAATAGAAACAAAATTAAAAGAGTTAATATCCAATATCCACGTTATACTACAAAGGAAAAGAAATTTAGCAGGGAATCTTTTTTCCATCTTCATATGAACTAAACAAAAAGACAAAATCCTCAGAAAAGTTAAACTCCTTAGTGACTTACAGGCACACAGATTTTTAATTCATTCTGTCCTTTCTATTTTTACAGCCCATGCCCTACTTCACATTTTCTTTGCCTCTTGCCTAAACCATTGTAATAATTTCCTCACTGGTCTCTTCCTTCCAGTGGGGTTCCACAGGAAAAAAAAAAAAAAAGGATTTTCACAGTTTAAAAACATTCAGAAAGTGCTAGGTTAAATGATATTTGGAAAGTTTTTTTAACCTATAGTCCTCACTGACTTTAGTATTCTATGTGTATTGTAAGTTCCCAAGATACTATAGTACATAACCATTTCATACTACTATGCTGATGCTCTAAGCAGTACGAAAAATGTTGGCACAAGTGATAAACTACTATATAGGTCAAAGTCCTACTTTCCCTTTCCAAGTTTATCTCCCATTGTGCTTCCAGCATCCTGTAATGTCTATTACTGTTTTATAACTCTGTGCTTCTGTTCAGGATGCCTCTCTATCTGCAGTGTCCTTCCTCTCGTCTCTACTTACTGAAATCATGTCCAGTAATAAAGGTGTAGGATCAAAAGGTACCTCCTCCTGGAAGTCACTTCAAATTCTTGTCAATCTGATTTTTTTCAATTTCCCCAAGGACTCTATGATGTTTTTGTAGTATTTATTGTTGCCTTAGGTTATATTGTAACTCTAACTTTCTTCTTCACTAAATTATAAGGTATGGAAAACAAGAATTTCCTAGTACATAGTTGGTTTTCAAAACACATATAAATTGAAATAATAATTTTAATTTTTCCAAAGAATGCTTGAAAATAAATCTCATTTCATTATACAAATACATATAAGCCTGCAAACCTGCTGGAACTGATGTTACCACCTCCCCCTACCACCGTTTGACAGATTATTATAAACATCATAATTATTAAGCAGTTAACATTCCTTGAACAGTAACTATATGCCAGGTACTAAGCTAAGAGCCTTACACAATTTATTTCATTTAATCTTCAAAACTATCAGGTAAAGTAGGTTTCAATATTACTGTGAATTTACAGGTGAGGAAACTGAAGCTCCAAGAGGCAAAATTATATGCCCAAGGTCTGACAGCAGTAGGTTAAGTTAGAATAAGTCACAGAGCTTAGAACAAAATTCAGATCGGACTGCAAAGCTCACTATTAACTGCTACACTTTGCTGCCTTTCAGTATTTGCCCAAGATGTTCTCACTAATAAACCATGATGCTAGTCGCAATTCATTTAAACTTAGGAAAAAAGAGTATTCAAAATTTTCAGAGTTCAAAATTCACTAAAGTAAAATCTGACATCTATACTATTGAAACACAACTTCAAAAATGAAAGTGAAAGAGTTACTTACTTGCACAATTTGCCTTCTGCCATGTGGAATTGAAAAACTCAGACAGAATCACAACTATTTGCATTCTATCTGCCATTAAAAGGCTTCTGGCACAACTATGACTCTCTGAAGAATTCTGTAACCAAACAAAAGAAAAAAATACAATCTGAGTATTCTTAGACTTCCCAAACAACAACCTGAGGCCCAAAAAACCTTATAAAAATAATTCATATTTATTATAAGCTTTTGGGGGCTTCCCAGGTGGCTCAGTGGTAAAGAATCTCCCTGTCAAAGCAGGAGATGCAGGTTTGATCCCTGGGTTGGGAAGATCTCCTGCAGGAGGAAATGGCAACCCACTCCAGTATTCTTGCCTGGAAAATTCCATGGACAGAGGAGCCTGGCGAGCTATTTGTTATAATCAAATAATGACATCATTAATAACATCTGTAATAAAACAATAGCAGCTTTATTTATTGGTACTAGGTTCACTTGCAAGGGAAGAAGATCTTTGCTTCTTAAATAAGTATATGCTTCTATGGTACCATTTCAACTACTTAGGCCCACATATAATATTAATATACTTCTTATGAACAGGAAAATATTCTGGAAAGCTGTTCACCAAAATGTAGCAGTAGCTATCTCTGAATAATGGAAATAGAGGGATTTTCATTTTCTTTTTTACCTCTTTTACACTGTCTGAATTTTTCTACAATGAACATATATTATTTATACATTTTTTAAAATCTGGTGGGTAAATGATGACAAAACATTGTTTCACCTTCTGGGCAGTTTTGGCTCAAAATCTTAAAATCCACAAGAATGGATTTACACTAATAAATGATAAATTCAAGTTCCTGAATTACTGGGTCCTTATCTATTTCCTTTCCTTTTTGCCACAAGCAAAGTTAAGTCTTGCTGACCCTTCATCCTTTCAAAGTTATTTAACTTCTATTATTTACCAGGCATTATAAGTATCCTGGAGTTTTGAGGATAAGTTTTCTCTGGTGGTCCAGAAGTTAAGAATCTGCTTTGCAATGCAGTTCAATCCCTAATCTGGGAACTAAGAACCTACATGCCCGTAGGCTGCTACTGAAGCCTGCATGCTCTAGAGCCTACAAAATAAAACTAGAGAGTCCATGTATTGCAACAAAAGATCTCGCATGCTGCAACTAAGACCCAACATAGCCAAATAAATAAATATTTTTTTAAAAAAAGAATCCTGGTGTATTGAGGGTACCAAGAGTGATAAGGAATGCCATCAACACTGGGCCTTCAAGAACTTCCCCAGAGACATACAGATAAGGAATTAGTGTGATGAGTAATAAATGAGAGAGTGTGCTAGCTTTAGAAAAGAACTGATCAGCCATGTGTGGTTAGAAAAGAGGGAAGTGGGGCTTAACAGTAGAACTCTTGCTTTAAAATATCTCTGAAGATCATTTTGGGATGATTACCCATTCTGTGGCTTAGTTTTGTTGACTCATTAAAAGATGCAACCAAGTGAATGCTTGCCTTTAAACTAGTGACTCGAACAAAATATTTTAAAAGCCCCTTTCCTGGAATTCCTTCAGAGCAATATCAGCTATAGAAGAAAACTTCAGGAAAGAAAATGAAACAATATTTTGTGATAATTTATCTACCAGATTAAAATAGAGTGTGGCCTAAAGAGTTAGACAAACCTGAATTACTAGCTGGCAATCTCAGAAAGCTAAGGTAAACTCTATGAGGCCCAGTTTCATAATCACTGAGTCCTACAGGTACAGTATTAAATGAAATAGCACAGATGAATCACTTAGCACACTGTCTGGCACCCAGTAACTGACATTTGCTATTTCACCTAGCTACCTGTTGCCAACAAAAGTGCTCTAGGTGGGTGTAGCTGGCTAACTGTAACCTGTTACTTAAGAAGGAATTGGATGTAAGTGGATGATTGGCTATTTCAAAAATCAATACAGAATAACTTGTATGAGTGGTCAGTGTGTGGAACAGTTCAGTTGAGGAAGACATCAATGTAGTTGGGAGAAATGAGGAGAGTTCATGGAGGAAGCAGGATTTGAACTAAGCCCAATACTAAGAAAGGGGCAATATAGTGGTTAGGACTCCATGCTCAAACCTATAAGTATTCAAGAATTTTTCTGAATGAATAAGAACCAGTACTGGAGAAGGAAATGGTAACCCACTCCAGAATTCTTGCCTGGGAAATCCCATGGACAGAGGAGCCTGGTGGGCTACAGTCTATGGGGGTCACAACAGTTGGACATGACTTAGCAACTAAACCACAGAGAAACAGTGCATTCTGATCTCTAATGAAAGACAGACATATTATGTCATGTTGTGTTCCAATCCTCTCCTTCTGTTCCTAAGAATTTGTAAATCTACACTAAAATTATGTTGAACACTTCCAGATACATATCCTCAATCACTAGCACCTTCATAAATATATATACATATCTATATGTCTATCTGGGCTTCCCAGGTGGCACTAGTGGTAAAAAACCTGTCTGCCAATGCAGTTGACACAGGAGACGTGGGTTTGATCCCTGGGTCGAGAAGATTCCCTCGAAAGGAAATGGCAACCCAATCCAGTATTCTTGCCTGGAGAATCCCATGGACAGAGGAGCCTGACAGACTATAGTCTATAAGGGTGCAAAGAGTCAGATACAACTGAAGTGACTTAGCATGCAAACATATGTCTATCTATCTGCCTATATAAATTTTAAACGAACCAAGTAGAATAAGATAGAGATTAGCAATTCAGAATGGGGGGAGGAGAGGCAAAGCATCTTGGCAACCACTATGATGATGGTGAACAGCTCAATGAAACAATATTCCTATCAGTTTAAACTAAAAGAAGAAAGTATGATTCAAGTAAGAAGGAATCCATTAATTCCATTATTCAGGTTTCACAAATCACTGTATTCTTATCTTAAGATAATAAAACTATATGGAGTCCTTGACCCATTAATTCCAAGAAGTGACTAGAAAATAGAATTCTCTTCAGATAACTCTATTACAGTTAAATGAATCAGCTTGCTGCACCAAAGAAATAGCGTGCTAATTTCTACCATTGATTCTTTTTCTCTTTACACTCTCCTCCTCTCTCAATCAATCCATGGACATGGATTCACACTAAAGAGTTGAGAAAGAATGTCTTGATAAAATTGCCTGTAGGTTTTCTCTGATAAGCAGCCCCCTCTCTTGCTCTCTTCCCTTCTTTAATTCAGCATCTTCACTCTTTTGTTCTAAAATCCTATTGTACAATTTGTAACATTCACATGAATGGTTTTTTCCTTTTTAAATTTTTCTCAATATAGATTAATTTTATTTCCCTAACTACACTGATAATTTGAAGTTTGAAGCCTGGACTATCCCCTCCTTTTCCTTCAGTACCCTTTTACCTGTTCAATATTTAAGGATAGCATGTACTTGCTAATTAAACTCATTTAAATGAAAGACTTGAGTCTATGAGTCAAAGAAAATACATTACTCTCCAGAAACAACTCCCTGCCACACACACACAAAGGACAATTGATCATTTTAAGTTTACTCCTAAGAAATTCATACATATTTTTCCATATGTTCATTATTACACATAATGGCTCAGTTCCCACACCCATCTGAAAAAGCCTACTAAATCCATGAAGTACCCCCAGAACTTCAGAAATCATGTTTTTGAGCTATGACATCCAGCTCTACTGAGGAAAGGGGTGGATGAGCTGGGAGAGGAAATATAAATTGGGGAAAGGGTCTTTCTGCCTCTTATCTCTTTCCTCTGATCCTTTCACACAACAGTGAGGCAAGCTGCGTGCGCAGGTCACTGGTAGAATCTGAGACACAAAGCACAAGACACAGTTCATGCTACCCCTACATTGCCAGGGGCAGTGGGGAATTCATGTGTAAATTCATACACAAATTGGCCCATAATTGGCCCACAGAAGCCCATAACACTGTACCACCAGAGTCTGGGGTAACTTTTTAACTTCATCTTAATTCCTCTTCATCTTCATCTTAATTCTTAATTTCATCTTCATCTTAATTCTTAATTAGTGTAAAAACTACACAAATGAGAAAAGTATTTGCTGCCTCAAGAGCCAAGCAGTGCACCACAATTCACAGTCATTCTGACCACAGAACAACTAACTCACTTACTGCTTAAATCAGTTATGATGCCGTACATATCCTGCTATAGTATGATAGGAAGGAACAAGTCTTGGGTGCTTTACTTTAAAATAATGGGGTATATATATATACACACACACATATATATCCCTGGCTATACCCAATAGAAGGATGCTCAAAAAACATTGCATGTAAGCCTAAAGTTCCTCGAAAACTTACTCTTTACAGAAAGACTGAGCACAGAATTTATTTAATGCAAATAAATTCCCTATTTATATAAAAATGCATATTTATGTCAAGTAATATCAGGCTGACAAAGTAGGGGATGCAGCTATATACGTCTATATTCTGTCACATCAACCATGATTTATGAAATAATTCCAACCACATTTTCATGAGACTTTTTTTTCCTCAGTACAAGAGGAACTTTCCACTCCACAATCCCAATGTCATTCCTCATGTTTTTCCTTTAAAAGGCATATCTAGCCCATACCTCATGACTCCCACCAGCCTTGACACTAATCCTTTCCTACGCCAAGCCCTATAAAGTAGTTAGGAATAGGGACATGTCTCTGTGTCTGCTAATTAAGCGCCTCATAGCACCTACCACATGACCAGAAGAGCTCTGAGTACAAGAGACGAGAGCAGCTTTACCATTTTGTAAAATTTTAGTTCCCATTTACTGAAAACTATTACTATGCGCTAGTTTTTTTTCTTTTACTGGCTGTGCCAGGTCTTAATTGTAGCATGCAGGATTTTTTAATTGTGCCATGTAGCATCCTATTCCCTAAGCAGTGATCAAACTTGGGACTTCTTCATTGGAAGCTGTAAGTCTTAGCCACTGGACCACCAGGGAAGTCCCTGTGCCAGTTTTCTAAGAGTTCCTTTTATCTCCATCTTACACATGAGAATACAGGCACATTGAATATAACTTGCTCAGAGTACACCTCTAATAAGCGGAGAAGAACTGGTCTCCTGGCCAAATGCCTCCAGACTGTATTAATGACTAAAATGAACTTTCATGCATTATCTCTTTTTATTCTTTTAATAGTCACATCTGGCAGCGGTTTTTCTCCATTTTACAGAGGAGGAAACTAAGACTCCAAGATAATTAATCTGAGGTCAAACTTCTAGAAAGTGGTGAATCTGAAACGATCTGGCTACAAAGTTCAAGTTCCTCATCACCACCACACTGTAGTTTCTCCACTTCACCTGGGGTTTCAGGAAAGAGTCCTTCCTGGGAACTGCAAGTGGAGAAGGGAAGAAGCTGTGGCAGAGCTGGGGCAAAGGGATGAAGGAAAGGAAGAAAAGGTAGGGTTGGGGTGCAGAAGCCCCAAGAAAACTAGTCATGCCTATCTGCAAATATGTACCTAAAGAGGCCCAACAGCAGCCATGGGGGCAAAAATCCAAACCCCAAGCCCTATACCACCACCCACTTTTCTGATGCCCCTAACTCCACTGTCCCAATCCAACCTCGTTTTCTCACAGATGGGTAAAGTGAGGAGCGCCCCCCGCCCCCACCCGAGTTAACTTTCATTACATCCTCCTCCCTTCCCAACAATCCACGCTAGAGGTTCCGGGTGTGCTCTTCTACCCACCCCCACGGCTCGGCTGATGTTGTCCATCTTGTTGGCGACCTGTTGGAAGAGTGGGTAGCAGGTCTGACAGAGGCGCACCGGCCGGGCGCCGCGCACTAGACACCCGGTCAGTTCTGCACTGCTGTTGGCGAAGTCCAGCAGCAGCTCCCGGCACTCGGGATCCAGATCCGGCAAATCTGGGGGTAGTGACAGTGGCCCCATCCTTCCGCCCTGCAGCAGAGCCAGGGACAAGTCTTCCACCTCCAGTAACTGCTCCTCCGACAGGAGGTCGTGGAGAACCCTGTGGGGGCTGCTGCCCACGGAGAAGGTGCCCAGAGCCAGCCCCGACCACAGCAGCACCACCAACAGCAGCCGCATCAGCAGCAACGATGACCTCCGCCGCTCGATGGTCCGGTTCGGGTCCATCGCGGGGTTCCACAACCCCCAAGGCGCAGACCGTCGCCTGTTCGCTTCCAGTCGGGGCTGCGGGCAGCAGCCGCTTCCGGCTTCCTCAGGCGCAGGCCGCTAGCAGGGTCACGAGGTGCGCGCGTCACAGCCCCGCCCCCGGCGCGCGGCTCCCCGCCCCATTGGCCACCGAGAGCCGCTCGCGCCGCGGGCTGGCGCGCGTGCGGGAGCGCGCACACACGCGCGGTGTCGCGCCCCCAGCCGGTGACAAGCGCCTGACTGAGGGTCGCGCGAGACCCGGGCGGCGTCTGGCTGTGGAACACTGAGCCGAGGCTCGCCCGCGCTGTGAATACAGACGTCGGCCGCTTTGAACAGTTAAATCTTAGGAGTCTTGCCCTCATTGCCCACCGCCTTGGGAGTTTGCTGAATTCTACAAGTCTGAGGAGTTATGTACCACAGAAAGACTGACGGCCTGCGCCGTGGGAATTAACGAGTGAGTTGCTGAGGAAGCCTGCTGGCAGGTGCCTTTGCAGGTTTCTTTTTATTTGGTGTTTCTTAGCATAATTTTCCCCCTCAAAATATTTGGAAAGAGTAATAACGTTTCTTGGTTGTTTTTGATTGTGGAGCCTAGGGGCTTACAAACTTGTTCTTGTTTTTAACTCTAAACTGTGTCAGCGCTGTCCGATAGACTTCCCGAGGTGATGGAAAGATTCTACATCTGCGCTAATACGGTAGCCACTAGCCTGCTTGTCACTGTTGAGCACTCGTAATTTAGCCACCGCGACCCGGGAACTGAATTTTTATCCGTACTGACTTTGAAAGTGAATAGCCCTGTCTGGCGAGCGGTGCCATGTTGGACAGCGCCCGTCTACGTTTTCTCACTGTGTAGCCCGGTCCTGGGGTGGCTACTGTCCACGTTTCCTTGCGACTGAAGGGGTCCCTGGGGTGCAGCACAAACCTGTATCCAGTGCAAAAAGCTGGAAAATCCTGACCAAACAGCTCAAGTTCCTCTCCAGTTTCTGGCAAGCCCGAGGCAATCTTTGGGGACACTCTGAAAAGTGTCCTGATACCACTACTGGGCTGTGTAAAGAATTTAGCTAATGACCTGGGAAACGGTTTTCTGACAAGTATCTAACAAATGTGGTAGAAACATTATTTCCTGCCTGTTTGTGTCATCCTGCTTTTGTTTTTGCCTTGTGATTTGCGCAGCTGCTTCATTTTATGGTGCTCATTTCTGTTTCTGAGAGTTGTTAAACTTTTTAGCCGATCTGATTATTGTTCTGTGTTCCTAATGGGAAAGGGTCTATAATTTTTTTAAATGCCCCTGTAATTTATCCTTTTACTATTAAAAACAATATTGCAGATAATCATATCTGTACAAGATTGGTATACATTTAAGATAAATTTCTAGCAGTAGACTTGCTGGGCCAGAGAGTATGTGCATTTACGATGTTGTTGATTGGGCTGTATTTCTTTCCATGGAGATTTAATAATTTACTCATAGTGGTTCCTAAAGAGCTCTTGAGTGGTAATTCTAATATATAGAAAGACCTAAAAGTTATATGATGACCTTTGAGAAAAGTAAGACAGCTTATTTTCCTGGGGTGGCTAATGTCCAGGCTTCCGTAGGACTGAAGGGGTTCCTGGAATGCAGCACAAACCTGCATTCAACGCAAAAACCTGGAAAATCCTGGACAAACCATTCAATTTCAAACTTCCGTTCCTGGAACAATGCCATCCTAAAGCCATTAGATCAAGTAGAGTAAGGTAGACATCTATGGTTTGTGGGGTGGGGATGTCAGAAATCCAGAGAGGGATATTGGAGCACAGGTAAGAAGAGGAAGAGATGGTGAGGGTGGGGGAATCCTGATGCAGGGTATTGGATCCTGAGTTGGGTAAGAAAGGTTTCCATGTAAGGGAAGGTACAGCAGTGACCGGGAGTTTGCTTACCTTCAGAAGGATTGATCAAATAGGTAAATATATTAAGGATAATGGGAGTCTGGTTTCTTATTGTCCAAGAAGGGAGTTACAAATAGGAAAAGGGAGAAAACAAATAGGAAGGGAGAATGAACTCTGTAGTGTTGGAATGGGTCAGTAGCTTAGTCGTGTCTGACTCTTTGTGACCCCATGGACTATAACCCACCAGGCTCCACTGCCCATGGGATTCTCCAAGCAAGAATACTGGAGTGGGTTGCCATTTCCTTCTCCAGTGTTGGAATAGAATTAGCAATATCAATGGCTGCAATTCATAGAGATATAGAAATAGATTGTGGCTTCTAAATGTCATTCTCTACTAAAAGGAATCAAGAATTCTTATAGAAATAGCTGATTCTACCACTGGGGCAGGAAAAGCATTAAGCATTAGCAAAAAGCATTAAGCAAAAGCAAAAGCATTAAGCAAACTTAAGCATTAAGTTTAGCCTGGATCATCTTTTTGTACTAGAAAGTAAGGGAGTGCTGGAAGAATGATGGGAACATGTCAGGAACACACAGAGGACTTCCTGGTGGTCCAGTGGCTAAGAATCTGACTTGCAATACAGGAGACATGGGTTCTATCCCTGGTCAGGGAACTAAGATCCCACATGCCACAGGGCAACTAAGCCTGCATGCTACAACTAGAGAGAGTCCATGTACCACAGCAAAGACCCCATGTGCCACAACTAAGACCCAACGCAGCCAAATAAATAAATATTTTTTAAAAAAAGAACACATGGAAACCAGCTTAACTAGGCTTCCCACTGGCCATATCTGGGACAATTTGAGGATCAAAATAATCATGGTTAATGGGTCATAAACCATTGAATAAAGCAGGAAACCGTGAGCCTATAGTGATATATTTAAATAAATGAATAAGGTGAATGTTTCATGGGGATTAAAATATTTACATATTTTCAAAATTACCTGCTAAAAAACACATATTGATTATAAATGGGAAAATATGAGTAACTTTACAGTGGAGAAATCTGTCAGATTCCACATTAATCAAATGATCAACATGAACATCATCATAATGGGACAAATAGAAACTGTAATGCCACCTGATAGAATGCAGTTAGCAGAACATAGCACCAGTTCTATTACACTCCTACCAAAGATGCATAAACTTATTCTAATCATGAGAAAATATCAGATGAATCAAGTTAATATCCATTCTGCAAAATGTCTAGCCTGTAATCTATAGTGTTATGAGTCAAGAAAAGATTGAGGAATTGCACCTGACATAAAAAACATTATTTGGACAACTAGTGAAATTTGAATGCGATCTGAAAATTAGATGGTAGTAATGAACAATGTTAATTTCCTGATTTTGCTAGTTGTATTGTGTGCAAGAAAATGTTTTCATTTATATAAAATACACAGAAAAGCATTCAGGGGTGATAGGACATCAAGTCAGCAACTTACTTTTTTTTTTTTTTTGAGCTTATAGCTGACCAAGTATACAGCAAAGTGATTCAGTCATATATATTTTTTTCTGATTATTTTCTGTTATAGGTTATTACAAGATATTAAATATTGTTCCTGTGTTATACAGTAAACCCTTGTTGATTATCTATTTTATATACAGTAGTGTGTATTTACTAATCCCATACTCCTAATTTATCCCTCTCGCCCCTCCCTTTCCCCATTGGTAACCATAAGTTTGTTTTCTATGCCTGTGAGTCTGTTTATATGCTTTGTATATACATTCATTTGTATTATTTTTTAGATTCCACATATAACTGATATCATATAATATTTGTCTTTCTCTATCTGACTTACTTCACTTAGTATGATGTTCTCTAGGTCTATCCATATTGCTGCAAATGGCAATATTTCATTCTTTATATGGCTGAGTAGAATTCCATTGTATACATCTTCTTTAGCCATTCATCTGTCAATGGACACTTAGGTTACTTCTATGTCTTTGGCTATGGTAAATAGTCACTATTGTAAATAGTGCTGCTATGAACATTGGGATGCATGTACCTTTTCAAATTAGAGTTTTTCATCTTTTCCAGATATATACCCAGGAGTGGGATTGCTGGATCATATAGTAGCTCTGTTTTTAGTTTTTATAAGGAACTTCCATACTGTTTTTCATAATGGCTGTGCCAATTTAAATTCCCACCAACAGTGTAGGAGGGTTCTCTTTTCTCTACACCCTCTCCAGCATTTGTTATTTGTAGATTTTTTTATGATAGCCATTCTGACTGGTGTGAGGTGATATCTCATGGTCATTTTGATTCAGCAACTTACTTTCAGTTGGTTCTGGAAAGAAATGATTTGTACTGTGCTTCCAACTTTTTTGTAAGCTTGAAATTGTTTCAAAATCTAAAAATACATTGTAAAAAAATTAAGGTATAGCAATGCAATAGAATTCTGTGCATTTGAAACCTTAGGTACCCAATGTGGAATAATTGCCAACATAAATGGAAAAACATGTCAGAAAAAAGAATTTTTAATGCTCATGTGTTCATATGCAGAGACTGTCTCCAGAAGAATACACAAAATGTGGTCACTTTGATAGAATAGGAATTGAATTGAATATTATGGGAAGAGGGCTAGAACAGGCTATTCATTGTAAAGTTTATTACTTTAAAATTTTTGTTCCATGTAAATACTCTTACCCAAAAAATTAATAAAAATAAAAGATAGCTTCTTAATTTGTCAGGTATCAGTGGGTTCAGGGCATTTGTGAATCCTACAAAACTTTTTCATAGAATTTTGTATGTGTGTATATCTTTCTGAGTAGAATGTTACAACTATCATCATAGTTTTTTTTTTTTAATAGGGGGTCTGTGATCCAAAAGATTAATAACCATAGATTTGAAATAAACCCAAGGGACTTATCTGGTGGTCCAGTGGTTAAAAATCCATTTTCCAATGCAGGGGATGTGGGTTCAATCCCTGGTCGAGGAACTAAGATCTCACATGCCACAGGGTAAGTAAGCCCATGTGCCACAACTACTGAGCCCAAGTGCCACAACTAAAGAGAAGCTCACATGCCATAACAAAGAGCCAGTGCACCACAACTAAGACCCAGCACAGCCAAAAATAAATATTAAAAAAAAAAATGCAAATGAAATTCCTTCCTACAAGTTTAAGAATTACATTAATTTTACTTTTTATCTCACATATCTTAGAATATGTGATACAGACAATAAAGCAAAACAAAAAAAAACAGTAGTTTATTGTGGTAGGCGCTAGAATAAACAAAGATCACTACAACACTACTGTGCTCTCAAAAAATAGAACATAAAACCAAATTGTATATAGTAAAGTTAAATATTAAAGGAGGTAATGTGGAGGTGTTTCAGGAGCATTAAATACTGAACTAACTGTGCCTAGGGATCTGGACAAGAGTCAGAAACCTTTTCAAAGAGGAGGCGGTTTTTGAATGGGGCTTTTTACAATGAGTAGGAATTCACCCAGTGGCAGATCTAGAATGTCTCTGTTGGAGGAGTGAGTGGCAGCCATTTAGACAGAAGGAAAAATTGGAGAACTTGTCTTAAAGTTGTATGTGCATGGCAAGCACACTATTTTTACTAGAACTCATGTTTATTAGGGTTACTGATGAAGATTATGAGGAGAGTGCTAAAAGCAATCTGCCTACTTGCTATAAAGCTCAAGTTTTATCCTTATTGGCAATGGAGAACCTTTAAAAGATTTAATCAGGACAATGATAGAATTGTATAGGCATTTTATGAAAAGAATACTCACAGCAGTGGATTTTTTTTTTTCAGTACCAAGACTAAAGCATAATTAAAGTAACTACAGTAAAGACCTAAAGGAGGTTAAGGTGGAAGTGGAAAAGAAGAGGGGTTAGATTAAGGAGATAGTTATGATAGAGAAGAACAAGAATTGGTGGTTATGTAGATAGATATGGCACGTGAAACAGTGGTGACTCTAAGGTTACAAATTTAGTTAATTAGGCAAATGGTGGTACCGTGGACAGGAATGGAATAGAAATATTGGAGAAGTGGAATACATTTGGACTGAAAGAGAAACAATGAAATCAACTAGAATTGCCAGCTCAGGATGCTTCTGATAAGAGATACCCAGTGTGCATGAGCGCTTAGCCACTTAGTTGTGTCTGATTCTTTGTAACCCTTTGGACTGTAGCCTGTCAGGCCCTCAGTCCATGGGATTTTCAGGCAAGAATACTGGACTGGGTTGCCATTTCCTTCTCCAGGAGATCTTCCTGACCCAGGGATTGAACCTGCATCTCCTGTGTCTCCTGCATTGCAGGTGGATTCTTTACCCACTGAGCCTTTGGGGAAGCCCTTAGAGATACCCGGGGAGCATTTTAAATTACAGATCTAGTATATAGTAGAGTGGCCAGGGTTAGAGATTTAGAATTGGGAATCATTGTGGTAGTTGAGTTCCTGGAAATAAAATAAGTCAATCAGAGATTGAGACACTGATTAATTAATGATTGTTGAAGATTATTTTCATAGATTATATACATAGTAGCCCTTGAATATCAGAATAATATCAAGAAAAGGTCTTGGTTCTGAGTGTAAACCTAAAGACTGAAGCAATGCCACGGCCTAAATATAGGCCCTTTGTGTCTTTCACCTACATTAGTGCAATAGCAAAGGACAAAGATCAAATAAAAAAGGCAAGAAACCCAGAGAAGAAGAGAAATTGACCTTAGCACCATCCCAGATTCCTCTAGTAAGTTAAAAATGTGAATCAAAATTGTCTATGAGATGTTTCAAAAAATTGTTTTCATGGAAATTTGTTAAGAAAATTTACCCAAAATTTGGAAGTAAAGCAAAATAGTCAGTATGCTGGGGCATTGTTCAACAAGCCCAAGCAAGGATTACTTAATTTTCAAGTCTAGGAGAATGAAGGTGTCTTTGACTCTTTACTATTTAATTAAAGCTCAGATACTGTTAAGTTACACGTTAATGTGTAGATTTCTCTCTGCTAGGAAAGATAATCCCAAAGATTATGATCTGATTACCCCAAGGGATATTAGCACATTGTGCATCTAACCTGGCAACCTAATTCTAATATTCCTTCTTTTTATTATTGCTTTTATTCATTTTAAGAAACATTAATGAGCTAATAAAGTTTGACACATTTTTATTCTATATTTGCATGCGAGTGATGTTTTTCTCTTTTTGAAAATTGTATTTTGACAATTCTTTCCTTCAAAACATGTGGAATGGGGGTGGGGTGGGCAGCAGGGGCAGGGAACTAAAGATATAAACCAAGAAGGTATTCAAATAACCAGTCTCCCTGCTAACACTCTTTCTTCCCTATGGTCTCCTCTCACCATAAAAGGCAAAGTGATCCTTTCAAAGTTTATGTTGGGTTATGTCATCCTTTATACTCTGATCCCACCAGTGGCTACACATCTCACTCAGAGTTAAAGGCAAAGTCTTTACTGTGTCCCAGAAAAATCTACATATCTGCCACTCCCAACAGCATGCTGTTTCCCCAACTGGCTTTATTCTTCTCCATAGCACTTAATACTATACAAAATCCTATATATTTGTTTATTTCCTATCTCCTTTCATTGGAATTTTTTTAATTGGAGAATAATTACTTTACAAAATTGGGTTGGTTTCTGCTATACAACAATGCAAATCAGCCATGTGCTGAGTCGCTTCAGTCGTGTCCAGCTCTTTGCAACCCTATGAGCTGTAGCCTGCAAAGCTCCTCTGTACATGGAATATATCCAGGCAAGTATACTGGAGTGGGTTGCCATGACCTCCTCCAGGGGATCTTCCTGACCCAGGAGTTGAACCTGCATCTCCTGCGTCTCCTGGACTGCAGGCAGATTCTTTACCCACTGAGCCACCTGGAAAGCCATAAATATATAGGCATGTATATATGTGTGTGTGTGTATATTCCCTCCCTCTTGAGCCTCCATCCCAGCCCCCATCCCACCCCACTAAGTCATCATAGAGCACTTGGGTGGGCTCCCTGATCCACTGGATTTTTGTTGTTGTTCCACTGCTCTATCTCTAGTACTTAGAAGAATGCTTGACAATTAATAGATGTTCAGTATTTATTGAAAGTTGATTTTGTTTGGAGAGGGTGGAGTATCAGAAGCTCAAGGCTTAAAAAGAAGGTGAAATAATTGCTTTAGATAGTGAGAAAGTGAACATATTAAGTAAGTGTGACAAAATTACCAGGCAATATTGAATGCCAATTTGAGATGTGTGGACATAATTTTAAGGTCTAACCAGTTGGCCCAATTGTATGTTCTCTTCAGCAATGGTCAGCTGTTCAGATGAAAGCATAGACCAGCATAAAAGTTGAGTTTATGCTGGAGCATTGCTTAAGCCAGTATGATAAAAGGAGAGAACATACCACCTTATACATCTTCTCACCTGATCCAGTTTCCCATGGCTTCCCACTTTCCCAGATCATTCCACTGGGTTATTTGGAAGTTGCAGTCTATTGTCCGTAATCTCTCTTTCCCTCGATATTTTCCCTTCCTCTTTGCCCTAAAAAATCCTGGCTATCCTTTGATGACTTCATTTCCGCTATGTTTCATGACCTCAAAGGTTTCATGATGCTTCCTCAAGAGTAGCCCTAGGTTGAGGGTAAGCGGAGGTCAGGTAGCATTCCAGTCCCCAAGCAGAGCAATTTACTTTGATCCACTTTATACATCTGAATTCCACATAACATTTTAAAAAGTGTTCTACTAGGGGAAAAAATAGTTTGGAAACTACTATATTTTATTACATTTTTTGCAGTGGCCTACTGTCTGCTATGTGTCTCCATCCTTCCTCTTTCTAAACTTATACTTATCCTGTTCCACCACCATGTATTGGTAGATGAAGGAAGATAAGTTAGCTTTTTAGTTCATACATCCCTGGACACAGAAGAGCCACATTTAAACCTGCTTTAGAGACTACCACATTATCACCCAAAGATGTGAGTCTAGCTCAAACAGAGAGTCTAGACTTTGAGCTTTATACAGTGACAAGATGGGCCTCTTGAGTTGTTTTGCCTGCAAGAAGGAGAGTCAACCAATTATTTAGGTGAGCTGTAGTAGTCATTAATATCTTTCACTAAATATTTTCAGTTTTTCCCCTGTGCACATAAGATTGAACTTTGCTGTGCCCTTGAAGTTGCCCTAACTTGAAGTTAGGTTAGCTATTTGACTTAATTTGGCCAGTAAAATGAGAGCAAGAATAATAAGTGCAAGCTTTAGAGATGTGTGTATGATTCACCAGGGGCCCCACCCACCTGGCATCACAATGACTAACACTTTCCTAAATGATGGAAAATTCTGTTGGTCTAAGTAAGAAAGCATGGAACAGAAACCCTAGCTGACTGACTTGTGATGGACATGCAACTTAAACAAGAAATAAACCTTTGTTTTTATAAGCTACTAAGATTTAAGGATTGTTTGTTATCCCAGCAAAACCTGGTCACTTTAATACATATTTATTTGCTGATGTCCTCCCTGCTATTTTCTTTGGTTCTGTCTCTTTGGATGTCCTTTTGTTTGGGTGTTAGACCCTATTGCGGAAATTGCTCAACTTCCTTCAATATCCATTCTCTTCTTCCTTTTAATAACTCTCTCCTGAGTTTTGGACACAGAGGCAGAACTACGTTCCCCCAGCCTGTCTCATAACTAGATGTGAACAAAAGTGATACATGTACATTATGAGTTATATCTTTAATTTGTAACTTTCATTGACCTCCTTCCTGCTAGTTAGGGAATGTTAACAACTGAAACAGCAGCCCTGGACACAGGGATGGATATGGATGCAACATGTTTATTATGACAGAGCCAGCTGATCATAAAGCAGAGCCATCTACCTACTCTAGGCTACACAGAAATAAACTTATTTGCTACTTAAGCCACTAAATTTTTCAGTCTCTCTGTTATAGCAACCTAAGCTGCTTCCTAATATAGTCCCCTTAGGCTTTTGCTTAAATTTTCTTATCTTCTATGTCCTCTTCGTATTTTTTAATTTCTGTGTCTTTTTACCCTATTTCCAGAGATTTCATTAACTTTGTTTTCCAGTGCTTCTACTAAGTTTTTAATTTATGCTACTACATTTTTAATTTCCAGTAGTTCTTTTTTTGTAGACCCTATATGCTCTTTTTAAAGTTTTCTTCTTTCTCATAGCCTGTTTCCTCCAAGCTGCTAGTTTCTTCATTTTTCCTTGGATTTCTGGTGAACTTGGGCTCTCTCTGCTTATATGTAAAAGAAAGGCACTACAAAGCTAAATGAAAGTTCATGGATAGGGCTGTGTAATTGTGGCTATCACTATATGAACAGAGATGCTGTGAGCAGGATTTGAACCTGCATGGGGAGACCCCATTGGATTTTGAGTCCAACGTCTTAACCACTCAGTCATCACAGCTCCGGTGGTTATCAACTCAGGGCAGTTTATCCTCCTTTACTGGAGGAATTGGCAATATCTAGAGACATTTTTGGTTGTCACAATAGTGGTAGAAATGCTGCTGGTATCTAGTGTGTAAAGACAAGGAATGCTACTAAACATAATGTGCCAATGGTCACCCAAAACAAAGAACCAAAAACATAAATATTTTAGATCTTTTCTCTTGGGCAGATCATACTATTCAAAAAGACTCTGCCAATATGCTATCTGGCTGCCAGCATTCTGAGATCCTGACAGTGGAAAAAGACTGTCAGTCTTTGCATTCTGTTAGTAAATCTTTATTTAATTACCCTATTTTTAGCAAAATGCTCCTTCCCTCAAATATGCTTGTGCTTCTATGTGCCTCCCTCTGTTTCATTTTTTCCAGAGATCAGAACTTCAGGGGTATTCTGCTGAAATCAGGGCGAGACATAGCTGTGGGGAGGGTGGAAAGAAGAGAAGAGAAAGGCAAGGGAGAAAGGGAAAGGTATACCAACTGAATGCAGAGTTCCAGAGAATAGCAAGAAGAGAAGCCCTTCTCAAATGAACGATTCAAAGAAATAGAGGAAAACAATATAATGGGAAAGACTAGAGATCTCTTCAAGAAAACTGGAGGTATCAAGGGAACATTTCATGCAAGGAGGCGCACAATAAAGGTTCATAAGTAAGGACCTAACAGAAGCAGTGGAGATTAAGAAGAGGTGGCAAGAATATACAGAAGTATACAAAAAAGTTCATAATGACTGGGATAGTCACGATGGTGTAGTCACTCAGCTAGAGCCAGACAGCTGGAGTGTGAGGTCAAGCAGGCCTTAGGAAGCATTACTATAAGTAAAGCTAGTAGAGGTGATGGAATTCCAGCTGAGTTATTTAAACTTCTAAAAGATGATGCTGTGAAAGTGCTGCACTCAATATGTCAGCAAATTTGGAAAACTCAGCTGTGGCCACAGGACTGGAAAAGGTCAGTTTTCATTTCATTCCCAAAAAAGGCAGTGCCAAAGAATGTTCAGACCACCGTACATTTGCACTCATTTCACATGCTAGCAAGGTTATGCTCAAAATCCTTCAAGCTAAGCTTTAGCAGTACGTGAACCAAAACCTTCCAGACATTCAAGCTGGATTTCAAAGAGGCAGAGGAACCAGAGATCAAATTGCCAACCTATTTTGGATCATGGAGAAAGCAAGGGAGTTCCAGAAAAACATCTATTTCTGCTTCATTGACAATGCTAAAACCTTTGACTGTGTGGATCACAACAAACTGTGGAAAATTCTTGAAGAGATGGAAATACCAGACCACCTTACCTGTCTCCTGAGAAACTTATATCCAAGTCAAGAAGCAAAAGCTAAAACCGGATATGGAACAATAAATTGGTTCAAAATTGGGAAAGGAGTACATCAAGGCTGTATATTGTCGCCCTGCTTATTTAACTTCTATGCAGAATACATCATGTGAAATGCTAGGCTGGATGAATCCCAAGCTGGAATCAAGACTGCCAGGAAAAATATCAACAACCTCAGATATGCAAATGGTACCTCTCTAATGGTGAAAAGTGAAGAGGAACTAAAGAGCCCCTTGATGAAGGTGAAAGAGGAGAGTGAAAAAGCTGGCTTGAAACTCAACAGTCAAAAAACTAAGTTCATGGCATCTGGTCCCATCACTTCATAGCAAATAGATGAGGGAAAAGTGGAAACAGTGACAGATTTTATTTTCCTGGGCTCCAGGATCACAGTGGACCAGTGAATGCAGCCATGAAATTTAAAAAAAGACTCGCTCCTTGGAAGGAAAACCATAACAAATCTATACAGTGTATTAAAAAACAGAGATATCACTTTGTCGACAAAGGTCCAAATAGTCAAAGCTGTGGTTTTTCCGGTTGTCATGTACAGAGGTGAGTGTTAGAATAATGAAGACTGAGCACCGAAGAATTGACGCTTTCAAATTCTAGATTGGAGAAGACTCTTGAGAGTCCCTTGGATAGCAGGAAGATCAAACCAGTCAATCCTAAAGGAAATCAACCCTGAATATTCATTGGAAAGACTGACGCAGAAGTGAAGCTCCAGTCCTTTGGCCACCTGATGCAGAGCTGACTCATTGGAAAAGACCTTTATCCTAGGAAAGATGGAAGGCAAAAAGAGAAGGGGGCAGCAGAGGATGAGATAGTTAGATAGCATCACTGATTCAGTGGACATGAATTTGAGCAAACTTTGGGAGATAGTGAAGGACAAAGAAGTCTGGTATACTACATATAGTCCATGGGGTCACAAAGAGTTGGACACAACTTAGCAACTGAACAACAGCATTTTAAACAAACTTTCAGGTAATTATCTTCTTTTTAGTTCCCCCACCTACATTCTCAGAGGTACCTGAGGTCCCCCATTTCCTGGGTTGTTTGAGAGTTCTAAAATGTAATTTTCTTGCTTTTTCTCCCCTACTGCAGGCTTAGGATTCAGTTTTCCTGGTTCTGCTGTCAGTTATCATTAGTCCATCTGCTTTCCAGCTTCCAATATTCTTTGTTTTCTTCCCTCCTGTTCTCTATGTCTTTATGTGTCTTTAAAAAGAGAGGGTGGGGGACTTTCCTGGGGTTCAGTGGTAAACAGTCTGCCTGCAAATGCAAAAGACACAGGTAGATCCCTGATCTGGGAAGATTCCACATGCCACGAGGCAAGTAAACCTGTGCACTCGTGACTTACTAGCAAAATTTTTGCTTCCTCTCCATGAAACTCTATGCTTTGCTAGCCTAGAGGTGTTAGTTCCAAAAGGTGGAATGTTTCCACCAGGCAACACAACAGGCGACAACACAATGATTCCATTGAACTGGAAGTTAAGGCTGCTGCCTGGCCAAATCGGGCTCCTCATGCATCTTAATCAGTAAGCACAGAAGGAAATTTCTGTGTTGACTGGGGTGATTGATCCTAACTACCAGGGGAAAATTGGACAACTGCTTCACATGAAGGTAAGGAAGAGTATGTCTGAAATACAGGAGGTCCCTTAGTATCACCATACCCTGTGATTAAGGCCAGTGGAAAACTACAACAACCCAATCCATTCAGGACTACTAATACCCCAGACCCTTCAGGAATAAAGATTTGGGTCACTCCACCAGGTAAAGAACCATAATCAGCTGAGGTGCTTGCTGAAGACAAAAGGAATACAGAATTGGCAGTGGAAGTAGGCAGTTATAAATACACGCTATGATCAAAAAGCTAGTTATAGAAATGAAGATGTAATTGTCATGAGTATTATTCCTTATTTTGTTATGAGTATGTGTTTATGTATCTTAAATATCTTTGTTTTCTTCCCTCTCTTATTCCTTTATCATATAAAATATTTGGCTTTATATCATAGTATTTAAGTATTGTTAATTTTACATCATACAGTTTAAGTTACGAAATATCAAAGAACAGAGTAAACACCATTCCAGGATATTACCTCCTCTTCTGCAGATGTGGTTAGTATGTTTCTGTCCATATACAGGATAGTTGTATCATTGTAGGTAGAATTATGACATTATTATCTTTATTTAGAGATTAACCTTGTTTTAAGGAGAGGCACATGGGTGCCAAGTTTATAAGGGGTGGATTTGTAATGGTTAATTTTATGTGTCAGCTTAACTGGGCCATTGGGTGTTGAGCATTTAGTCAAATTATTCAGGGTGGTCTGTGAGGATGTTTTGGGGTAAGCCAACATTTGAATGAGTACCCTGAGTAAAGCAGATTGCTTTGCCTAATGTGGGTAGCCTTATCCAATCAAGCAGAGACCTAAATAGATTAAAAAGGTTAAGAAGAAACTCCTCCTGCCTGACTGCTTTGAGCTAAGACATCGACTTTTTTCCCTATCTTTGGACTTGAACTGAAACATTAGCACTTTTTGGGTCTTGAGTCTGCCAGCTTTTAGACTGGAACTTATACCATTGGCTCTCCTGGTTCTTAGGCCTTCAGGCTCAAACTGTACCTATACATCACTTCTAGATCTCCAGCTTGCCCACTGCAGATCTTAGAAATTCTCAGCCTCCAAAATCAGGTGAGGCAATTCCTCATAATAAATGCCCCTCCCTCTCCATGTATATCTGTATCTACATATCTATATTGTATCTCCTATTGGTTCCATTGCTCTAGAGAATCCTAACTAATATAGATACCTTAATTATAAATAGAAAGGTGGTTGTACTATTTTAAAAATCTTATTAATTATTCACAGAGAAGGCAATGGCAGCCCACTCCAGTCCTCTTGCCTGGAAAATCCCATGGATGGAGGAGCCTGGTAGGCTGCAGTCCATGGGGTCGCTAGCTAGGAGTCGGACACGTGACTTCACTTTCACTTTTCACTTTGATGCCTTGGAGAAGGAAATGGCAACCCACTCCAGTACTCTTGCCTGGAGAATCCCAGGAACAGGGGGAGCCTGGTGGGCGGCCGTCTCTGGGGTCGCACCGAGTCGGACACGACTGAAGCAACTTAGCAGCAGCATTAATTATTCAATTCTTATTAATAACCATACACTATAGATTTTATGTATCTCTTAACAGTTTCAAAGTATGTTTTATTATTTATTGTTTACTATCCATTAAGTTTCCTGGGATAAGTAGATTGCTAGAGAAATCAATAAGATGTATTTCTATACAATATGCCTTTTTAAATATACAAATTTAAATATTCTTTGTAAGTTATGTCATATTCACCATGTACGTGACAATAGAAGCAGGAGGAAGCAAATGTTACAAACAAGGTAAAATTATGAATATGTGTGTCTCAGAGAAGTGGATGTTGTTCAGTTTACCTATGGCCTCATTTGGAGCCAGTACCACTTTGTTATTATCACTTACTTGAAGACCTGGCCAATGTTAAATGGTTTGCTTTCCCTCTTTTGTAAACTATTTTATTTTCCTTCCAATTCTAATTCTGCACAATTGCTCTATTGAAGTAAAGTCATTTAATCTCCCCTGTTCTGATTGATATTTTAATTATTCAGTTATTTCCAGCTGCGTCCACCTCTACTTTGAAGAACAGACAGCTATGCTTTCTGTATTTGAATAATAAAACTAGGGACTGGATCATTTTTTTTTCTCCCAAAAATTAGAGAAAGAAATTGCCCACCAAGAAAAACTGTCTGTTTTTTTCTGAGTACCATGAAGGAGATAGTTGCCTATTTGTTCCCTTTTGTTAGTCTGCTAACATTTTAAAGAGTATAACAATTATTTAAAACAATTACTTGGTTTTACAGCAAATCAATCAATCAATCAATCTTGGACTTGTCACATGTGAACTAAGATCTCATTTTGACTCTCCTGGATACCTAGATTATATTCTTAGGTCTTCAGAGACAGAGATTCTCTGTGCATTTGAGAATAACTACTGGCTGATATGACAGAGGCAATAATGTGACTGTAGGACTTGCCAGTAGGCTTCCATCAAGACAGTCTGTCTATTGGATCTCTTGATTTCAACAAACAAAAACCAACTCAATCAACTTAAGCAAAAAGTAGAAAATACAAGGATGAAACCAAGGCCACGTCTCAGGATGGGACTGAAACTGTGCACCAGACACTCTCTTTGTTCTACTTTATGTCTCTTTACCCCAGTGTTCATGGTAGAAAAACATGGCTGAAAAAATTCCAGTTTTTATATCTCATGCATTAAAGATTTCAACCTAGACAAAGACCACATCTTTTACTTCCAATTTCGAGTTTGCTAAGGATGTATCTGTTCAGCCCAAACTTACAGCCAGGACAAAAATTGGGGGTCAAAATTCATACCCATGGCTGCTTGGAGGCTATCCTGTGACCATGTTGATGAGGGCAACTTCCCTAAAAGTCTGCAGAGAAGGGAGGCTGGATGACAGACTTAACAGGTATCTACTGCAAGGCCCTCCCTCATGGATCTTAAACAGTAGCCTACTGGAGTCCATGCTGTGGAAAAGGAAGTGGATAGAATTAAGATAGGTTGGGTAAAAGGAATTATGAGGCAATTGGGCCTTTTGGGGTCACTTTAATATTTATCATAAGTATGTTTTTAAAAATTTATAACTCATTATTTGAATGATTCTTATACAAAGAGATTTAATTACTGTAGCAAATTTGTTCCTGGATTTTAAGCCATCTTCAAATTCAAATGTATGTTAATTATCCAGGTCAGCTTTGCAGAGGTTCAACTCAATTGTCATAGTGCCTGAAATGACCATAATGTACAAGCAGTGACTCAGCTGTTTTTATCCTGTAAACCAGTGGGTTCCAGTCTAAGATCCCTGGACACCTAGGAGTCCATAAGGGAAGAATGGAAGGTCCATAAGCTTTTTGCAGTATTTCATAAAGTTGAAAGGAAATCATATACTTACCTGACTCAAATTTCTGGGACTTCCCTGATGATCCAGTGGTAAAGAATCCATTTTCCAATGTAGGGGACGTGGGTTTGATCGCTGGCAAGGGAACTAATATTCTACATGCCAGGGGCAACTAAGCCCACGCACCGCAACTACTGAGCCCAAATGCCACAACTAGAAGCCTGCACACCACAACGAAGACCCAGTGGGGTAGAAAAAAATTTTGAATTTCTCTGTTTTATAATGGAATTGTATCAATTCAGGGCAGCAAGTCTGTTTTTCAGTGCTGATCTTAAGCTCTGGTTTAATGCACAGATACCGACATCCATATTGATATATCCACATACAGTGTATAAATAAATTCTGGGTCCACTTCCCATGGACTATCAGGGAATTCCCAGAAATTTGAGTCAGATAAGTATATGATTTCCTTTAAACTCTATGAAATACTGCAAAAAGCTTGTGGATCTTCAATTCTTCCCTTATGGACTCCTAGATGCCCAGGGATCTCAGGCTGGAACCCACTGGTTTATAGGATAAAAACAATTGAGTCACTGCTTGTCCATTATGGTCATTTCAGGCACTATGATAATTGGAGAGGTGTGATTTTAATACATGTTTATATGGCCACTATTATTCTGTTTATACGGGCTTCCGTAGTAGCTCAGATGGTAAAGCATCTGCCTGCAGTGCAGGAGATCCGGGTTCAATCCCTGGTTCAGGAAGACCCCCTGGAGAAGGAAATGGTAACCCACTCCAGGATTCTTACCTGGAGAATTTCATGGACAGAGGAGCCTGGCGGGCTGCAGTCCATGGGGTCGCAAGAGTCAGACACAACTGAGTGACTAACACACATACACATTCTGTTTATAGGGGGCTTCCCTGGTGGCTCAGTGGTAAAGAATTTACCTGCCAAAGCAGGAGGCTCAGGTTCAATCCCTGAGCTGGGAAAATCCCCTGGAGAAGAAAATGGCACCCCACTCTAGTGTTCTTGCCTGGAATATCCCATGGATAGAGGAGCCTGGCAGGCTACAGTCCAAGAGGTTGCAAAAGAGTTGGACACGACTGAGTGACTAAACAACAACATTCTGTTTATATTCTAAAGACTGTTGAAAGAGAAATTTAAAGCTCAAGATTACTAAAGTCATCTTTCCTAGAGATCTATAAACATGATATAATTAGCCAGCTCTCTAAAATAATGATCTCTTGGAAATCCTTTTACTTTCCTCTTAAAATATATTAAAATATCATCTACCCCATTATTAGAAAATATATTGATTAGGTGAATATAATGCCTTCATGACAAGAGACCTGTGGGCACTGTGGGTAATAAGTTGTTTCCAGAAATGATCTGCCTTTACAACATGGATTTTAGGTCATCCTGTGAATGACAAGACCTTGATGTTTAGGATTTTCAGCAAGTCCTTATCTCCATAATGATAGTAAGCACTTGGTTATTTCTCTGCTTTATCCATGATTAGGCCCTCTGGATCCATATGTAAGAACAAAATGGACAAGAAGAATTTCTAGGATATTAACTCTCTACTTATAGTCCAAGTTGTCAGAAACCCTTTAAGCCCTAGGCAGTTGTACATATAATTGCTTAAAATCTACTTTGGAACAAAGCAATTCCTCTTTCTAAAGCCAAGACGTGTCAGTAGGTCATTTTCAGCAGCCTTGAATTCATCCCTCTCACCTCACCAAGGTTCAAACTTCTACACTAAGTTGCTGTTCCACTCTACCTTTCAGAAAAGTAATTAATCTCAATTCAGATGAGAAAACCCATAACTGCAACATCATCTTTAAATATACCCTCTACTTCAGTCTTAGAAATGATACATCTATGTTTGAAAATAAGTTGATGGGATTAGAAGCAGTATTAAAGACACAAATTCTAACAGGAAACTGTTTTTTTTTTTTAAGCATTGTTTTAAATATAAAGCTACAAAAAATAAATATAAAGCTACATATTTACTGAAAATTGATTCATATGTGATGGACAAATCACTTCCCAAATGTGCTTCTTTGTAAAGCTATGAAAAGCAAGGAGAAGTAGGTAGGATATGCATTATTGAGTGTAAGGTCTTCTCACCCTTAAATACTTGTACAGGATATTCTTTTTAAAACAAATGTAGTGAAAATTCCCCTTTTCTTCCTTGAAGCATCTGTGAGTCTTTCTTTAGATAAAATGAGCTTTTTTGGTGAGCACATGACAAGGAAGAGGTTCAGTGTAACAAGCAATCATGTTATTTTAAAAATCTCCATCTCAAATTAAGTTTACATATGGCAGTTTTTTAGAGAGGCTGGGTTGCAACATGTGAGCAATTTTAAAGTGTAACATTTCATTTACAGGTTCAGAGTAGCTTTCAATTCCCGTACTAGTGTGCTTCTAATTAAATCTTAATTGTACCATTCATTATGAATTGAAAGAAACACTGATATACTGGATTTTCTACAAGAGGAACACAAGATGGCCCTCATAAAATGGCTGGTAATCCAAAGAAAAGGAGTAAAATGTAGAAATGATCCTTAAAATTAAAACCTAACATTTGAAGTTGCATGATTATTAAATTATCACAAATAATATCTTTTTTATAGACCCAAATGATTTAAATATATATGATTAGTTATAGGATATCACCAGAATGCATGAGGAACAGTGAGTAGGTAGCAAATGTAATGAAAATGACACATCCTATCATTTAAGTTGCTACTTTATCATACATCAATTTAATATATCCTTGTGAAATAAACATTTTTAAGTTGGTTTATCTTAAGGTCAGAAGAAGAAAGGACCAAAAATGTAAGTGAAGCCAATGCTGCTTTCTCATGGGACAGGAATTTTTCTGAATTGTAGGATAACTACATTTGTCTCATTATACCTCTTTGGCATGTGCTTGGAATCTGAATTTTCCACATAGCATGAAATAATTTTCAAAAATAAATCAATGCCCCTTCCATTTTTAATTCCTCCTGTTTATAGTCATCATTCCTGAAATCTGGTGACTTCGAATTTAAAATTTAAATGAGCTCGTTCACTTGCAAACAGCTCTATAGAGAATAAATGAAACAAAAACTTTTAAAAAATACACTAAGAAAGTTTCCAACAACCTTGTGGAACTAAAGTTGAAAACAAAAGGTGTATTTCTGATATCCAGAGAGCTGGAAGATAGCATCTCAGCCCTAGGTTTTTTGATAGTCTGGAATTGACCATTTATTCTTTTTTAGATATAAAGAAAATACATAATAATGTACCAAACACCCGTGTATTCACAAACCAGATCTTAACAATTAACATTCTGTTGTGTTGTTTAAAGTCATCTTTATAAAAGTAATTTAAAAAATTATCCTTCATTTTCCCTCTAACCCCATTCCCTCCTATTCCTTTCTCCCCAATCCAGACTATAACCCTCCTAATTTGGTGTGAGTATTAGTATCTATGATGGTGTTAGTTGCTCAGTTGTGTCCAACTCTTTGCAACCCCATGGACTGTAGCCTACCAGGCAACTCTATTCATGGAATTCTCCAGGCCAGAATACTGGAGTGGGTAGCTATTCTCTTCTCCAAGTGATCTTCCCAATCCAGGGACTGAACTCAGGTCTCCGGTATTGCAGGCAGATTCTTTATTGTCTGAGCCACCAGGGAAGCCCATTAGTATCTACTGCTTGATAACAAATTACCCCAAAACTTGGTGGCTTAAAACAACACCATGTATTACCTCACAGTTTCTGTATATCAGGAATATGTGTGGTGTAGCTGGATCCTCAGGCTCAGGATCTTTCACAAGGCCTCCGATAGAGTGTCAGCTGGAGCTGCAATCATCCCTAGGTTCAATTGGTGCAGAATCCACTTCCAGGTTCACTCACTGGTCATTGGCAGGATTCAGTTCCTTGAGAACTGTTGTACTGAGGACTATAGTTCCTTCCTGGCTCTTGGCTAGAGGCTACCCTCAGTTCTTTGCCACGAGAGCAGCTCACAACACGAAACTTACTTCATCAAAACTAGAAGAGCCAGAGCCAACAAAGGAAAAGTCACAGTTTTTTATACTTCATCTTGACAGTGACTCTGTTCATTACAAGCAAGTCACTAAGCCTAGGCCAAACTTAAGGGGGAGGAAATTATACCACAGCATGAAGTCTAGGAGGCAGGATTCATTGAAAGCCATCTTGGGGGCTGGCTAATGTATATCATTAAAACAGCTAATTATTATATGCTTTTGTATAAATACCTATCAGTGAACATATTGTGTATCTATAAATATGTACAATGTTACATGTTTTCAATTTAAAGAAATGGTTTCATAATGTGTGAATTACTATGCATCTTGCTTTTTCATCTCAATATTATATTTTGACATCTATTCACTGATCTGTTTCAATCTAGTTAGTACCTTGTAACCACTATTCAATATTCAGTCTATGGGTTAACACATTTTACTGAAAATTCTACTCATTCATTTTCCTATTAATGGACATTTATTTCCTTTTTTTCTTTTTGGTGTTACAAATGAAGTGACAATTAGCATCTCTGGATATGTCTCTTTGAGTTCATAAGTAAGAGTTTCTAAAAACCTAGAAGTTATTGAAATATTATTACATACTTGCAAATTGTTTTTCCAAAGTGTTTATATCTGTTTATACTTATGCCAGTAGTTTAAGAGATTTACCTTTACCCAACTTGCATGCCAACCCTTACTTGGTAATATATGCTATCTCATTGTTATTTTACTTGGTTTTTTTTCCTGATTACCTGAAAAGCTGATCATCTTTTCACATGTTGATAAATCATTTGGATTTCTTAGTCTCTTCAGTCTCTGTTGCTCACATACTATGACCATCTTCCTACTGGATTGTTTGTGCTTTTCATTACAGTTTGATTATGTGCCTTTTGTTGTACAAAAAAAAAAGTTCTAATATAGCCGAATATTAGTTCTTTGCCTTTATGATTTATGTTTTTTGTTTCTAGTTCAAGAAATCTTCTGTGATCCAAGATACTAAAGATACTGTCTATATTTTCTTCAAGCAGTTTACAAGTTTTTGTTTTTTACATTTAGAGCTTTTATCTATTTTAAATTTGCCTTTGTGTTTTGTGTGAAGTAGAGATCTTAATTTTCTGTATGGAAAGTGAGTTCCAACTTCATTTATTAACTCATCCGTTCTTTCACCCCTGATTTTAAATATCACTTCTGTCATGGATTAGTATCCCTTAAAGGCAGGAGTCTGTTTCTGGAGTTTCTGTTTCACTCAGCTGATCTCTTTGAACATTCTTGAGCCAATACCAAACCATCTTAATTGCCAAAACTTTATAATTACTAAATACTTTCAAGAACATGTCCCACTTCCTTGTTCATTTTTTTCAGAATTGTTTGGAATATTTGTAGATATTTGCTTTTCCACTTGCATTTTAATCAGATTCTCAAGTTGCATAAAAATCCAGGTGGGATTTTTATTGGAATTATTTTAAATTTACACATATCCTGAAACTGAGTCTTCCCAAACAAGAACATAGTGTTACCTCCATTTTTAACAAGCCTTCCTTATATCCTTCATAATATGCTATAGTTTTCTTCTGTAAAAAAGTATACATCTTTTGTTAGATTTAGCCCCAGACACCTTATAGTATGTTTACTATAGTTAATGATATCTTTCGTTCCTGTTAGATTTTTAATTTTTTATTGCTGATTTATAGAAATACTGTTGATTTGTATGTTATAAATTTTGCCATTAATTTTACAAGATTGCCTATAATTTACCTTAAATTTTCCATGTAGATTATTGTAGCATCTTCAAATAAGAACAATTTTTACTTTTCTTTCAGGGTATATATTTGTCATTTGTTATGGCCATCCAGCATCTCAACTCCTTTCTGTGTTTAAGTAATTATGAGTTTGCATTATGAGTCTGGTTGTAAGACAAAGACTTCTTCCTCTATAGGAGCTTAGAATATTCCAGACTTCTCTCCCAGCCTTCCTTGCAGCTGAGGAAGTGGCATCTAATGACACTCTAGTAGTGACAACAGTGACAGTAACAATAGTGATGGAACAGAGGTGGCATTGGTGTTAGCAAGATTAGCAGTTGCAGTCAACTTGCAGGAGTAGAAGTGACAATGGTCTAACAGTAATGTCTGAGGCTCAATGATGGCAGCAAAGGGTTTCTTGTCAGACTATTTCTACCACATGTTATGGGCACTTGTGAAAATGCAACCTTAAGCCTGGTTTTTCAACTTTCCCAATGATTCTGTGAGCTGACAGATATTCTTTTAATAAGCTCTTTCTGCTTCATCAGCCAGAGTCAACAGCATCTATTGCTCATAACTAAGATCAGTAAAGCATATATTTTGGATCTTTAAACCTCTAAATCTCAGTGAATTTGGAAGGATCTCTGTATAATGTTGAATAATAGGAGTGATAGTATATAGTATTATCTTGTTCCCTACTTTAAAAGGGAATTTTTCTGAAGTTTTAAAACATTTAGCATACTGTAGATACCAAATAATCAGGTTAGGGAAATTCTCTTCTATTAATATTTTCAGTTCAGTTCAGTTGCTCAGTTGTGTCCGACTCTTTGCAACCTCATGAATCGCAGCACGCTAGGCCTCCCTGTCCATCACCAACTCCTGGAGTTTACCCAAAATCACGTCCATTGAGTCAGTGATGCCATCCAACCATCTCATCCTCTGTCGTCCGCTTTTCCTCCCGCCCTCAATCTTTCCCAGCATCAGGGTCTTTTCAAATGAGTCAGCTCTTTGCATCACGTGGTCAAAGTATTGGAATTTCAGCTTCAACATCAGTCCTTCCAATGAACACCCAGGACTGATCTCCTTTAGAATGGACTGGTTGGATCTCCTTGCAGTCCAAGGGACTCTCAAGAGTCTTCTCCAACACCACAGTTCAAAAGCATCAATTCTTCAGCGCTCAGCTTTCTTTATAGTCCTGCTCTCACATCCATACATGACTACTGGAAAAACCATAGCCTTGACTAGACGGACCTTTATTGGCAAAGTAATGTCTCTGCTTTTTAATATGCTGTCTAGGTTGGTCATAACTTTCCTTCCAAGGAGTAAGCGTCTTTTAATTTCATGGCTGCAGTCACCATCTGCAGTGATTTTGGAGCTCAGAAAAATAAAGTCAGCCACTGTTTCCACTGTTTCCCCATCTATTTGCTCATCAGAGGTATCTTTATCTTTGATGTCACCTTTTCTTTCTTCTTCTAAATGGCCCTAGACATCACAGAGGTTCAGTACAGTGGTTCTCCCTTCACCGTTTAGCTATAGTGCCTGAAATACCACCATCCCTTGGGTACAAACCTTGTGCCCTAGATGTTCCCCATTAAAATTAAACGATAAAGAAATACCAGAGAGAAATGAGGTTTGCAGTTTGCATTCTAAGCCGTTATCCCTTTTGGTAGGTTGAATTTTTGCCTTAGTTACTATCACTTAGCTAACACTGACAGGTTAGAATGGTGGGAGACGGTGCTTTGTCTAGAGTAAAGGAAGTTTCTGGAACTTGCGTGCTCTCTGAGACAAGTAGGCAGATGCTGCCAGTGTTTAACAGAGACTTCCATCTTCTATCTGTAATCATAGAACTTCTGACCTTCACTGGAGAGAAAGAGAAGAAATCAGAGGTCCCTGCCTGATCAGTGACACTAGTCAGGCCGCAAGCACTGAGGAGGCATACTTGACCCAAGGGCCCCAAAGGATTTGCTCTCATTCTTCCCAGTTCTCTCGACCTGAATTCCACCTGCTGCCATGTGATCTCTGCTGTTTTCTGCCTTCTCCAATTTTCCTTTTCCTTATTTACCCTTTCCCACTCTCTCTTCCTTCTCCTCTCCTCCTCCCATGTACAGATGTTTGGGCAGGAGGCCCTCACAAGCCTTCCTTATGTTCTTAACTTTCATTTTCTTCCACCAGGGGTCGGCTTTGTTTCTTTTTTCTGAGGCTGACGCAGCTCCCACAGGGTGAGAGATCTTAGTCCAGAAACAAGCCTTTTTTTGGTAGGCTTGGGAGATCCAGTGGTCAGGCCACAGGCAAGATGTGCCCACCAAGGAGGGGGAGCTGGAGTCCAATTTGCCATCAAAATCCCAACTCTCTGCCCCATTTGAGCCATTTGAACATTTGAGTTGGATCACATCTTCCAGGTTGTGCTTACCAGGAAGTGTTGGGTGAAGACACCTAGACTACAATGCAAATACTTCAGCAATCCAATATCCTAACTGAAAAGAAAGAGCCTGAAGGTTCTGCCCACTTGCCGATGGGGCTGGGAAGCAGAGGGATTTAATCCCATTGGGTCTGAGCCCAAGGAGGTTGATTAGGGTGGGGAACTGAAGCTGAACACCTCAGCTCTGACAGCCTGGGCCAGGCCCAGGAGCCCAACTGAGACTAGGTGAGGCCAAAGCCAGGCACGCTGATGTCAAGTTCTGTGCCTTCTAAGGTTCCTCCAGCTGGCCCTGGTAGCACGTAGGAGCAGCCAAAACCCACTATGGGACATTCATCTCCAAAAGCCTTTTCCTCTTCTCGTTCTTCCTCCTGTTTGTTCGTTCTCATTTGTATCTCTCTCCCTGGCTGCAAACCAAGAAAGGCACCCAAATATGAAAGTCAAGTAGAATTTTAAAAATCATATGGCTTGTGCAACTCCAGCCCCTCCCCCCTTTATATTGTGTTGCAAAACAAAATGGTGACTTTTGGACAAGATTTTTCTATTTTGCGAATACCACAATAGAGAGACAATGAATGCGGCTGGTGCAATATTTGGTTGTGTCAAATTCAGTCCCACAGGCTGGCTTGGGCCAGCATTGGGGCTCCGCTTTGTGTTATGTTCACGGAGAAGATATTAATTAAAAGAAATACATGATTAAAAAGTAATGAGTTGAATAAAAATTATCTCAGCTCATTTTCTGATTATGTTAATTGTTAAAAACCCTTCAATCACGCCGTTGCAGTCAATGGGCTTTAATGTGAAATTAGTGGGCTCTTGATAACTTACAGTCCAGAATAATCCTGGCGGTTTAGTCATCATTCCTAATAACAAGGATGTTGCTAAGAACAGAAATTTTACATGATTTTGATATATTCAGCCCTTCCCCCCACGTGTCATTTAAAAAAAGAAAAAAAGGCTTAGCCTACCCACGGATTTCCAACTTCTTGCACGGATCGACCGCGGCCTTGGGCGACTTGAGTTTGTGTTCCAGCCGCTTTCGTTTCCCGCGGCGCGCCCCTCCTCGGATCGTGTGTGATTGCCAGATGCGCCTTTGCGAGACTGAGCGCGCAGTTTCCCCGACTGGCCCAGCCGGCCGGGGCGCGGCGCAGCGTCTGGGGCTGTGTGCGGGGATGGGATTGGAGGGAGAGGACAGATTTCGCAGCTACGCGGGCTGGAGGGGCCAGACGGCTGCTTGGGGACCGGTCTATCTGCGGCGGGCGAGTAGGACTGTGCGTCAACGCGTCGCGATAGCGGTGGTGCGCCCCGTGGGGTTGCTGGGCAGGGGCAGGCCGAGTTTGTGGCGTGTGTGAGTTAATGTGTGTGCCTACCGCTCTAGCGTTTTTGGAGCTTTGGATGTCACCGTTCTCAGAACCCATCCAAAGCAAAGAGGGGGCAGAGAGAGGGTCAAGCCAACTAGGGAAAGGTTCCGTGTGCTTCAGAACCTGAATCTTGTTCCTGACAAAGTGCCTAGTGCAGAATAGGTTCTTAATGGGTTTAGGGGGTGGGGATTTAAATGAAAGCTAGTAAATTAGTACATGATCTGATGAGTGATGACAGCTGGTGTTTTCAGCAGCCCCTGACTCTCCTAGGACACCGATCTGGGACCAAACTTAGAGCCAAGACTGGGAGTAAAAGGAGGGTTAATATGCTGGTCGAGGGTGAAGAGGGATGTTTGTCATGTATAACATAAACTTTTTTTTTTCACTCTCAATGAGTGGAGGGAGAAAAGAAATGCCCCACGCTCTCTTTTTGGCTTCTTGGGAAAGAGTGTTGCGCAAATTCGGCCTGTGAGGGAGGTGTGACTGGGAGAGTTGTGTCCTAGACCTTAAAGGGGTATGGGCAATGGGCTGCCTGAAGTGGGAGAGACATCTCAGTCCACCTGATGCTGGACAGATAGGAACCTTAAAACTTCCCATTAGAGGTGCTTTTGACACCTTGGCCAGCCACCACCTGCCATCTAGCTAGAGTTAAAGGTATTGTCCGCAGACAGAAAGAGATCCAAGCCCTATTTTTCTCCCAAAAGAAAAAGTGGAGGAAATTGCTTTTCTTGAGTTCTGTCTGAAGTCATACATACTTAGAGATAACTCTGTAGATATTGATATGCAAAAGTCTGTGGGGGGAGGAGTCAGCAAGGTGGGGAGTAGGAAGAGAAACAGAGAAATAAAAGATTTGATTCATTCCTAGAGCATGAGTTTCTGTATTTCAAAGTGCCATTTTCAAAGGTTCTATCTTTAAAACTATCTGTCTGGATGAGGTAGGGAATTTGGTGTTTCTTGTTTTGTTTCTTTTGTACCTCCAAGAGAGCAATTAAAAAAAAAATTTTAATATGCTTCCATCTTCTCAAGCCTAAACAGCAAAGACTCTTCCCTGGGGAGTAGGAGGTGAAGTTGTCAGAAACGATTGGGACTCTTCCCAAGGCTAATTCTTCTTCGAGTCTCTATTTGCATCTGCTGTTAGGCTGAGGATCATTTTAATAAATAACAATGAACAGGAATGGCATCTAGAGGGCTTGTCGGCAACATTTAAAAGCCAATAGAGTTTATAATTCTACTCTATCATTTCTTATTGATTAGAGTAATCAAGATAAAAAGCTAGCCGGCTCAGAGAACTTCAGCGGCATATCATTAAAGATAAGAGTCAGTTAATTCTGGAACTGGGGTAATGTGGCTGAAATGAAGAGTTCATTTGCATGAGATGCTGAGCCCAGTAACAAGGGGACAAAAATCACTAATTAGGATTGCAGAATGTCGGTTGCCCTCTCTGCAAGTACCCTTTCCAGATCTCGGTGGAAGCGGGGATTCCACATTTATGTAAATCTGGGGCTGGGCAGAACCATTTCACTCTCACTGGCTTTATAGATGGTGATTATCATTACCTGCCACCACCTCCTACGCCATCCTCCCTGGGTGGGATGCCTCACCTGGGTGGGTGCAGGTCAGTCAAGTTGGACACCCTCCTTCACCATCCATCCCACTCCCTGGCTGCATGACCACAACAGAGGCTAGCTCAGCCACTCCCTTAAGGAGGCTCATGGGCATGTATCTGGTGCCATGCTGGAGTGAGTCTCGCTGTCCAGTGTTCACCTCGGACTCTGGCCTGATTGGTGTGGCCACCTGGGGGTGTCCCAGCTCTGGTGCAGCCCACGTCGGGTGAAGGGTGTGAGCGCCACACAGGCCCAGTAAGACGATTGGGGCATCTGCCCTGGCGAGCATCCTGAAGAAGGCCCGGGTCTCAGAGCCAAAGACCGTGACCCCACCTGGATGACTCCCTCTAGTCCCCCCCGCCTGACCTGACATTTCTGATGGAGCCAGTATCTGGATGCCCAAGGGTATTTCAAGAGTGTGCATGATCCATGTGTGCCTGGGTGTGCAGGAATGTGTGCATGTCTGTGTGACTATGTATGTGGGTGAGTGCAGGTCTTGTGTAAATATGATTGTTTCCGAAGCTTGTTGCTCCCTGAATGTTACTTTCTGCATGTGTGTACACACATGTGATAATGTATGTGTTAATGGTATGCAGTGTGTCATGTGTACACATGTAGTGTGTGATGTGCATGTGGTGTGCTGTAGGGAGTGACAGCCTGGAGAGGTTCCTCAGAGAGATAACTGCAACAGGCTTCACAGGGTGGGTGCCTAGATGTTGGGGACCAGGGTGTGGGATGGGGTGAAGGGGTTGAGGGTGGGGTGGGTGGCTGAGAGGAACAGGAGCTTCTGGCAGGCTGTACCTCTAAGGCCTGAGGAAGGAGATGATGAAAAAAACACCTTCATCCCACATGTGGCCCTTCCTCATTGCACTGAGCAACCAGGAGAAGCAGCCTCACCACTGGATCACGGGAGGTCCCCTGAGGACCTGGTTCCCATGAGGATCTGGCAAGAGAAAATGAAAGTAGCCAAAAGGCACCTTAGACTGGCTTTGTAACATCATGAGAGAAGTGGACTCGGAGAGGCCGCTGGACTGTGTGTTCTGGCCCTTTCTTTTGGGATTCAGGTCCTCCAAACCCTGAGCTGGCCATCAACCCCGCATCCGCATCCGCATCCGTGAGCAAGAGAGCAGCCCCAGCCCTTGGGAGGGAGGGAGGAAGAGAGCGGCAGGAGGCTGCAGGGCCACTCCTCCCCAGACGCTGCAATAGCCCCAGGAATCCTGCCCTGCATCCCTCTCTTTACTTTGCCCCTCACTTGGCTGCGGCATAAAGGAATCAAGGCTTATGTCATGTAATTGTAGGTGTCAGCGTGGAAAGTGGCTGTGTATGCACACTCTCACAGGTCTTTCTGTGTCTGCTCCAGCGATTCCCGGGACTCTCACACCCCACCCCCAGCCCACGGCACTGGGGGTCCTGGCTACTGTGGAAGACTGGAGACTGCGCTGGAGCCCATGGCCCGCGGACCCAGTGCACGTGTGCATCATGCAGCTGTGCCAGGACCCAGCCTCCAAGCCTGTGCACCCATGGAGCTGCAGGGGCTGTGGAGAGAGGGTTGAGGGGGTGTCCCAGGCGGCGGCTGGACCCAGGCAGGAGAGGCCCAACCGCCCAAGCAGGAGGTGCCCAAGAGGAGCCCGTTTCTTTAGCATTGTCACTCCACCCTGCCCCGCCATTCCTCTCTCCTGGGACCTTTTTGTATCCATGCACAGCTGGGGGCTCCCTCACCCCCCACCCCTGGGCCTCCCCATACAGAATAAAGTCAGTCTGTATTTAATGGTTATGGCGGATGTGAGAGGGATTTGGCAGAGGCAGAAGAGAGGCCTTTGGCTCTCAAATATCTCTCCTTACGTCGTGTGAGTCTACCAACCCACCACGACCCCATATTCTTGTGTGGGTGTCTGACTCGAATGACAAGCGAGCTGATTTTTTCAGTACATAGCTGGGAAATGTAGTGAGTGATAATAGAGATTTCTCTTTCATTTTTTACGCTTGACTTGGTTATTGTTGCTTTTCTTTTCCCGTGATTCCTTCTGAGGATTAGCTCTGACTTCCCCACTATTGGCGGTCAAAGTGGCCCCGACTCGGGATGACAATTGACGGGGATCAAGGGATTGCCCATTCTGTGCCTGTAAGAACGGATTCGTGCCAGAGAAACTCATCAAGTGGAGGCGGAGAATAAAGACCGTTCGGGGGTAAATGTATTCATTGAGAAGGGTTCTCCCAAATTGCTTCTAAGTTTTTTTAATGAAAAGTAACGATTGCAGCAATCAGCGGCTTTTTGGCGGATTACAAATCTGGAGGGAGCTGTGGTGCTGCATTGAAAAGCGCCCCCCACTTTCGCACGGGGCAGCCGGTTCACAGGAGCAGTGCTGGGGGGCGGTCCAGTCGCCAGACAAAGGCGGGAACAGGCGAGCGGAGGAGGGTGCCTCTGGGGTGCTCGAGTGCGCGCACCCAGTACCTGGGCAAAGGGTCTTCCACCTTGGTGGCACTTGTGTGGCGGGGATCCCCAGAGGAAGACGAAGGACAGGGTGCAGGGGAAGTGCCAAGAGAGATCGATCCCACCACCGCCACTGAGTAAATTCCAGGCATCTGGAACCAGGAAGGTGCACTAGAGGAGCAGGTGACCGTGGAGGGCAGAGGAACAGAAGGTGTGACCTCGTCCCCCACTTCCACCTCGGACGTATGAATGCTAGTTCTTTTTGGGACACGTTATTTTGCAAACTGGAACCAAAGTGTGGCTCAGTCTGGGTAGGATCTTACCTAGGTATTATAGGCAGGAGGAGGGAAAGCTGGGTCCCCTCCTTCTCCAAGGAGGGTGCAGAACCCCGACTGCAGTACCCTGATCAGCTGGACTCGCACCAGTGCAAATGATGCTTCCATATACTTGGATATGGCTCACACCAGGCTCCTCTGCCACTGAGGAACCGGAATGCATGCCTTCACCCTCAAGGAATCCTGGTGTGCAGTCTCCAGACCCACAGGCAGGCAGGCCCAGGCGGAGGGGCTCCAAACTCCAGGACTGGGAGAATTGCCTTAGAAAATGGGGGGAGGGGGAATGCAGAGAGCAAACACCGTTCCCACAGAGGTTGAAATCAGCAGCAGCAACCTAAGGCTGCTCACATTCATTCTGACTTTTTTATACATTAAAAAAAAAAATAGTGTATCTTAGCAGGGGTGTGGGAGGTATGTTTTTTCACATCCACTTCTCTAAGGTTCTCTGAAGTAAATAAGGGGAGTAGAGAGACAAGGGTGGGGAAGAGAAGAAAAAGACTCTCCCCTTTCCTACTCACCTCCTTCTCAAGTTTAAAAAGAATAAATGCAGCAGGCAAGTCCATAGCCCTGAAGGTTTAACTTTTTTTCTTTGCAGCTTGTCAATGCGACCATTGCTTTGATGGGAGGCTCCTCAAGGTGACACATTTCTGAACTTCACCCCCTTTTCAAACTAACTCCCTACCTCCTTGTTAGTGGCCAGCTCTGAACTTCTGCAGAGTGTTTTTGTGTGAGTCAAGGCTCATTCACGGGCGCTTTTGTGGGCCTCTCCTCCTTTCAGGCCTCAGCGTGTTACACCAATTAAAGGGCGACGTGCTGTAAATGTAATGGGCCGCGCAGCAATTGTTTCTGACAAGCAACAAAACACATAGATCCACCCCTTAGATTAGGCCGTTGAAGGGGAGGTTGAGGCCGGTCAGTTTACTGAATAGTTTGTGAACTGTAATTCTGAGGACTCCTGTGAAAAAAAGTCTCTTCCCTCTCCCTTGCCTTGCTCCCCCTCCCCAAAAGTACCAAAGAAGAAAAGAGAAACAAGCGACATCTATGGTGCAAAATCGGGGTCACTAGAGAAAAAAACCTGGGTGAGGGACTTGTCCTTTCATTTGGACTGTCTGGAAAACTCCTTCAGTTCTTTCCCCTCCTCCCTACTCTTTGAACCTGGACATCAGTTTTACTGGCCACAGCAGCCTTCTCCCCTGATGGTGAGCTTGGTCCCCCAACATTAAACATTGGATCAGGGTAAGAATTAGGAATAGTCAGGTTGCTATAGAAAATTCCATTGATTTCATTGATCTGGTCCTGGCGGGACATCAGTGAGTCACAGGCTGTAGCTTCCCCTGGCAGGTCACTCAACCCTGGCTTCCCCTCCAGCCCTTCTCCTCAGCCTTGCATGCTATAAAGGTCTCTAACGCCAGCACTCTTCCTGGGCTCTCTCTGTCCTCCTAAGATTTCCTTCTCTTTTCCAGTGTATTGGATCTTACCTGGCTTCTGCAACTCTCTGTCACCACCTGAACTGTAAAGAGCACATTTCATCTGGAAAGGAGATGTTAAGAAATCACCTACTCACTCCATGTTCATCACAAGTTCTGTGGCCAAGAAAAGAGAAGTGACTTGTCCAAGGTCACAAAGCAAGTAGCTGAGCTGTGACTGGAGTTCAGATCTCCCATCCCATCCCACACCCTCCCACACCTCACTGCCCTGCCTTCCCAACCTACCTCTTAGATGGTTCCTCTGCCTTGCATCATGCTCAGGTACTCCCAGCTCCTGAGGTTTTGCTTATTTTGTCTTGCTCTCACTCTCCTACTCTTCCATCCTGCCACACTCTGCCCATCTCTAGCCTTCTCAAACCAATTCTGTTCAACAGATAGTTATTGAATATCAGTTACATACAAAGAACATTTTGCCTTTTCTATGAAACTTTCCCTAGCTATTCTTATCCACTAAGTCCCCTCCCCACTCAAACTCCTCTAGCTGGAAAACACCCCATCAGTTTCTGCCTGAAAATCTCCTATCTATTCTTCAAAACCCTGCTCAAAAGGTACATCTGTGAAGCCCTCTCATGTGCAGAGATCCTCGAGGAAGGAAGGAGGTTTAGCCTGACTGTCTGAGGAACTTAATGAAGCCCAGTGTAAGTGGAGAGAGGGGCAAAGGTCAGAACTCCTAGCTTGTGCGTCACATTAAGGATTTGGGATTTTACTCTGGAAGCAATGGGAAGCCATTGAACAGCTTTGAGCAGTGAAAGTCCCTTGTCTAGATTGAATTTCTTGAGAACAGACTGGGTCCTTTCCATCTTTGTGTCCTTCTATTACTGTCCCAGTGTCTGGTATTTAAGGCTCAAAAACCATTTCCTTAGTACATAAGTGAACCAATAACTCATTAAATGCATATCACCCAGCCCTTCCTATCTCTTAATTATGGCTAACCAGGTTGTAAATGCCAGGGTGGTAGGGACCAAGTGACGATGTCTTTGAATTCTTAACAGAGCCTAATTTAACTCGTTCCATGCTAGGAATCAAGTATACACTTGTCTATTGACTAAAGGTATGTAAGGGAAAGAACCAAGAATAAGAACAAAGATGGAGACTTCTTTTCTTTCCCAGTACTAACAGCCTTAACTTGGGAAATGTGTGGCTTAAACCACTCTGAAGCCTTGGTTTCTTCGTTAATAAAATGCGGACAATGCTACTTTATTCATGGATTATGAGGAATAAGTACCATTTGTATGATAATAACTTCATTGCGAAGTAATATGTTAATGAATGAAAATTAGTGCACTCTCCTGGGTCAAGGCAAGGCCAGTGGTGAAGGCACCACTTTAAAATGACAAAAGGCTGGTCCGAAGGTAGTGAGTTATCTCAATTGATTGTTCACAGTCAGTTACAGATCGAGCTCCTCTTCTACTCTTCCCCCCTTCTCACTACTGCACTTGACTAGTCTTTAAAAAAAAAAAAAAAGAAAAGAAAATGACAAAAGATGGTCCAGGAGCAGTAAGGATTCTGGAAGAACTACTCTGACTCACAGCAGCCTTCCCTTCTCTTGCTGTTGGCTCAGAGCCCAGCTGGTCCCACATCTTCCCCCAGGGCGTGTTACCACTGCTGACACCCTTCACACTTGGCTCCCTCTGCTCTTGCTCTCAGAAGCCTGTTTCAGAGAAGCCCGAATTCCCTTGTTACACGTAGAAGGCTGCACTTGGAGACAGGACAACTAGATGCTGGGACACCATGCAGAAATCACACAGACTCTCAACCCTGCTAAACCAGACCAAAGAACCACTCATGGCAAGAGCAGACGGAGCCCACCAGCCCCCTGACTGCTCACCAAACTCTATTGCCCAGTGACTGTGGTTCTTGTTCTGGAGGCCTGCATGTCCTCAGGGATGAAATGTGAGTAAAAGAGCAGAGACTGTGGTGTGTTGGGGTGAGCATGCTTGTGTGTGTGTGTGTGTGTGTGTTCATGTTCCAAAAGCACCTTAATTTTAGCCTCTGACAAACATAGTGGAAAAGAATCCTCAAAGAGGAAAGGGAATTTTTTGTTTAAGTTTCTATATCCAAATGAAATTTCTTTAAAAAAAAACTACCTCTTAACTACCATTTAAGAACAGAGAGGAGAGAGACATAGGCTTCTTACCTTTCCCTGTTGTGCCTTTATCTGAACATTTTTTTTTTTAATCTCAAGAAGTAGAAGTAAAAGCTCATATTCATAAAACTCTGAAGCCAAGTCAGCCAGCCACCCTGCCAGAGAGAACTCCACAAGATTGCTGAGGCATCCAGTGGGGTGGTGGGAATCGTTTGACTAGTCACGTCCTCCCCCTCCCCTTGGAGATGGCTGGTGAGTCTGAGGAGCTAAGGAGATGCCAAACCAGAGGCCTGCTGTGGGAATGAATATGTCTTTAGAGACTTTTCACTCCATCCTGATGTGTGTGTTGCTAAATCCTCTCCCATGGACCCCAGACAGCAACAAGAGCTATCTTTCCTCCTCCTACTGATGCATACATCCCTCTGCCCCAAGGAATGCATGTTTCTTCAGCTTAGTGTCACTTCTTGCAACGGTCAATGATTTCAGTCAAAGATTCTAGATGCTTCTTTGTATTTTCCTGCAAAAATAGAATCCTGTATTTTCCTGCAAAAACCAGAATCCTCTCAGAGGATATTTTTCAGATGATTTCCTCCACAGCTGATGGAGTTGTTCATTTTCATAGGATAACTTTTGGGGCTGGGGAGTGCAAGGTAGTGGAGGGGGCGGGTTGCTGAGCATCACTGGGGGAGTGGAGGGTATCCCTGGGGTGTGAGAAGACAGGAGCTTTGGAAGAAAAGACCTGGAGCCTCTGATACCTGGAGACGAGATATTCAAACGTGGTTTATGACTGTGCCTGTGCCACATGAGAGCATAGCAGCACTGCCCTTACCCCTGGATGGAAGGTGGGGAGGCAGAAACCAAAACAAATGAATTCAATTATATTTGAAAAAAGAATAGGCTAAATGAGGATTCAGTCTTTGGGCCTGTTCCAGGAAATATTTGTGAAAAGTTGGTTGAAAGGATACCACTATCCAATCCTAATTTCTCTATTATATAAAGGCCCAAACTTCTTTGCAGTTTCTGATTAGAAAATGTTTCCCTGATTTTGTCTTTGCTACTGGCATGTGACCTCTTAATTTAATTTTGGTCTTTGCTTATACAAACCAATTGCCGTGGAAACTTTTTCCTGTGGTGCAGCAAAGACAAGGGGGAAAGTAGAACATCAGTAATTATATATTGTGTTTCTAATTCACTTAATTAGTAGTTATCAAGCATCCTTAATGGTTCATAGCCACAAACTAGGTTTATATCTGAGGGCATCAGCCTGCTTCAGAAATCTCTCATGTGTGTCTGTCTGATACAGAAAGAGGGAGATTGTTTTTAGTAGACTAAAGTTAGAATCCACCAGTCTGATGCCCCAACACTTTTCTGCTGCCTTCTGCCTATGCCTCGCTCCTAGCTGAGCCACGAGGTTGCTGCCCGGTCAGTTATGCCACTGCCCAATTTACCCAAGTAGTCAAGTCAGTCAGAGGGAAGATCTAAAATCTGATATTATAAAAAATTAATTTTTGACTTTTCAGTCACTTGCCTGAGCTGCTAAAGAAAATGTTCCTGGGTTTCTCCAATTCCTCTTCTCAGAGAGTGCTATTAACTTTTTGAGAGAACTCTCATATCTGTGGGAAATATTGTGAATTTGAGAAAAAAGACTAAATTAGTGAGAAAGCACAGACTTAGAATATGTGGTGCATTTTTTATCATGTGCCATTCTACAGCAGATGAAATTCAGAGATATTACATTCAGTTGTGTAAGTTTCACACTGCACAATGACAGAGGAAAATGTTCCATCAGACTATGAATGGAATTGGGTCTTCTGCTCATAGGGGTGGGAGGTAAGGAAGAAGGGTCCCTCACATGCTGGTGATCTTTATTTCACCAATTAATAAAACTGTGATAGACATTGAAAATAATGTATTTCATTTGGATGAAATGACAGATTTTAATCTCTGGCCCCAGGCAACTTGGGTCTGACTCTGTCTCTGCCATATGTCAGCTGAGTTATCTTGGACAAATTGCTTCATCTCTCTGTGTCTCAATTCCTCATCTATAAAATAATAAAGTTTAATAAGAAGAGTAACTGCTTCATAGGTTTTTGAGGATTGAATAAATTCATACATATAAATAGGATATTATCTAGCACATAGTAATTGCTCAATTAATACTAGCTGTTGTTATTATCATGTATTATATTGAAAGACATGTATTTTGTGACAAGGGATAGAAACACAGCTTTTTTACTGTTCTGTTTGCATGTGTGCTAAGTTGCTTCAGTTGTGTCCTACTCTTTGCAACCCTATGGACTGTAGCCCACCAGGCTGTTCTGTCCATGGGATTATCCAAGCAAGAATACTGAAGTGGGTTGCCATGCCCTCCTCCAGGGGATCTTCCCAACCCAGGGATTGAACCCACATCTCTTATGTTTCCTGCATTGACAGGCAGGTTGTTTACCACTAGTGCTACCTGGGAAGCCCACTGTTCTGTTTAGAAAATAGTAAAGGCCCTACATGGTTTGGCAGGAAGAAGGTATGTACTCAGTGGACAGAACAGGTTTAATTCTGTTATAACCATCTATTGTGACCTTGGCCATGTCCTCTATAGCTGCAGTCTCCTCGTAAGCAAACTGAGGATGATGGAAGTATCTATCTTGCAAGGCTGGTGTGAAGATTAAAGACAAAACATGGAAAGTGTTCAGTATAGTGCCTGACCCTGGACAGACTCTCAAATAGTGTTAGCTATTGGAGTAGCTATTGGAATAGTGTTAGTATATTGGAGTAGAGCCAAGACATGACATTTGTATACTGTTATATATAGTCAATGTTCTAGCTTTGGTGAAAAAAATCTTCTCCCCCACCTCAGCCAAGGACAGTGATCTAAAAATTATTATGTGAGATTTATATTCAGGCCTAAGCCCTCTTCTCACTTGCTGGACCTTGATGTTTGTCCAGCTGCCCCCAACTCGTTCTAGGCCCTGGTCAAAAGAAACATTTGCAGGAACTCAGAGAATAGGCCAGGAGAGATGGAGCATATATCCTTAGTGCATTTTTGATGTGTGAGTGTTTCAAGTACGAGACTGTCAGCTCCATGAGGACAAGGATCATGTCTATTCAACAACATATTCCCAATATCCTTGGTGAGTATTTGTTGAATAAGCTTAAAAGAAATGAATACACTATTAATGACTTTCCTGTACAGTAGCAACTTAGTTAAATGTATACTCAGTGAATGAGCCCTCAACTTATATATTTGTTTTCCTACTTTCCTACTTTCACTTTGTGGAAAAAAAAAAAAAAGCCAACAGAACTAGTTCCTATGAGGAATTTGGTATCAAAAAAAAACCCCTGATATGATCTAGAATATGCACAAATTCAGCCCAATTTCCTATCCTTGTATATGGAGATCATTCACACTATAAAAGTCATTCAACAAACATTTATAGTGCAAGTCCTATATACCAGAGATAAAAACTGAAGCTTTCAACTTTCAAGTTAATTTCACATATAAATTTAAAGTGATTACCCCCAGATAAAAAGAAAAGTATTCCTACTGTCATTTCCTCTTTCTCATATGAGGAAAGCAGGGCTCAGAGAGGCTCAGTGACATGCCTGAGGTTCCTTGGATGATACAGCTGGGATGAATGTGGTGTTCTGACTCTCTAAACTCAGTACTGTTTCTACTTTTCCCTGAGATCTCTTCCATGGAAATTGCTATTAAAACTTATGATTCACGTATCACCAAAAGGGAGCAAATATTGTCACTATCTTAAAAAGAGAGGCAAGCAAACATTTTAGAAATACTTTACAATAGAGTTTTTTAAATAAAAGAATTTTGTGGTTAACACAAAATTTTTATCAGAAAATGAGTTATAATACTTCACTCAGTATGCCTATTATCCAACTTAAATCTAATTATTTAGGACTTAAAATAGACAAAATAAGGTATCTTTGGACATTTCTAACAATCTGAACAGAAATTCTCAGCATGAATTTCCTCAGTGGATGTTTTATGATTGACAGCCCTGGCCAGGCCCATCCCACCTTGAGGTGGCTGAGAGAGCCTTTGTAAGAGAGGGTGGGTAAACCTGTCCAGGTGAACTAACATAAGAAGCCACAGAGCCTGGTGGTAAGGAGCAGGGTGGGGGAAAGAGGAAGAAATAACTGTAGTTTCCCAAGAAGTCCCGCTAGACTTCCACTGTATCCATTCAATAACGACCCCCCCCCCCAATACGTAAGTAAGTTTGAATGGGTCTTTAATCCTTACAGTCAAATTTGCTTTGATTAGGACAGTCATGACAAAGGCCACCCTCAAGACGAGTTGGAGGTGAGGGGTAAAGAATTACCCCAGGTAAAACTGCAGTGCCTTGTGTCCTTCAATCTCCCCACCCTCACCTACGTCTTAGCCACTCCCCTATAGGTGTCCCACACTCACATTCTGACCTTTGCTTCCAAAAGATCCCAACTGCTGTCCTTTTAAGCCTGTCCTTTTTGGAAAGTGCCTCAAATTTCAAAATCACTGTTACAATGAGCTTTTCAGGTAGGTGCTAAGATCTGACCAAGTAACTTACCCTAACGTGAGTTATGCCTAGAGAATTAACAATGCAAAAGAAGATCTTATGAGCGTAAATGAAACTCTGATCTGTGGGGTTTATGCCTGAAATGTTTCAGGGGCCCATGGATAGAGTCTTCTGGGTTAGGTGCTCACCCTGACCAATAAGCTGAGGACACAGAAGCATGTACCCCATGGGGCAGGTGAGGGTAGATTATTTTAGAAGGGGATATGTATGGGGGCAGTGCTTGATATCTCCTTCAGATGGTTCTTATATTTGTCTACTCAGGCTACCATAACAAAATACTATAGATTGTGTAACTCAAACAACAGAAGTTTATTTTCTCATAGCTTTGGAAGCAGGGAAGCCCAAGATCAAAGTACTGGTCAATCTGGTTTCTGGTGAGAGCTCTCTTCCTAGCTTACAAATGTGCATCCTCACATGAGGAAGAGAGGGCTCCAGTGTCTCTTCCTCTTCTTGTAAGGATGCCAGCCCTATTGATGTAAGGCCCCACTTTTCAGTTCAGTTCAGTTCAGTCGCTCAGTCGTGTCCGACTCTTTGCGACCCCATGAATCGCAGCACACCAGGCCTCCCTGTCCATCACCAACTCCCGGAGTTTACCCAAACTCATGTCCATTGAGTCGGTGATGCCATCTAACCATCTCATCCTCTGTCATCCCCTTCTACTCCTGCCCCCAATCCTTCCCAGCATCAGGGTCTTTTCCAATGAGTCAACTCTTCACATGAGGTGGCCAAAGTATTGGAGTTTCAGCTTCAACATCAGTCCTTCCAATGAACACCCAGGACTGATCTCCTTTAGGATGGACTGGCTGGATCTCCTCGCTGTCCAAGGGACTCTCAAGAGTCTTCTCCAACACCACAGTTCAAAAACATCAATTCTTCGGCACTCAGCTTTCTTCACCATCCAACTCTCACATCCATATATGACCACTGGAAAAACCATAGCCTTGACTAGATGGAACTTTGTTGGCAAATAATGTCTCTGCTTTTTAATATGCTATCTAGGTTGGTCATAACTTTCTTTCCAAGGAGTAACTGTCTTTTAATTTCATGGCTGCAATCACCATCTGCAGTGATTTTGGAGCCCCCAAAAATAAAGGCCTCATTATACCCATATCACCCCCCAATAAGCCCTATCTCCAAATATAGTCACACTGGGGGTTAGGACTTCAACATATGAATTGAGGGGGCATATTCATTCCATAACATTCTGACCCCTGGGCCCCCTCAAATTCATGTCCTTCTCACATGCAAATATATGTACTACATCCCAACAACCCCTAAGGTTTTAATTTATTCTGGCATCAACTCTAAAGTCTAAAGTCCAGAGTCTAATCTAAATAGCATCTAAATCAGAAATGGGTGAGACTCATCCTAAAGCAAAACTCCTTTCCTAACCAGACAAGTTATATGTTCAAAATACAGTGGAGAGACAGGCATAGTATAGACATTGTTGTTCTAAAAGGAAGAGACAGGAAAGAAGGAAAGGGTGACAGGTCCCAGGCAAGTCTAAAACCTAGCAAGAGAAATTCCATTAGATCTTAAAGGCTTGGGAATAATCCTCTTTGGTTTGATGCATTGCCCTTGGGGGTCACTGAGGTGGCAGTGTCACCCTCAAGGCTCTGTGGGCAGCCCTACTCCTCCAGCTCTCTGCTGAGAGCCCCCACCATGGCTTTCTTCAAGGGCCCCACCTTCTGAAACCAGGAAGGAAACAGCCTTGCCCCCTGGGCCTATGTTAGGCAGCCCTCTGAATCACCTTCACATCATTCTCTTTTCTTGAAAGATAACCTATGTTAGCAAACTTCCTTCATTCTATCCCATTTTTTGAAGCTGCCAGTGTTTCTGCTGGTATAATCTCTAATTTCTGGCATCTGCTGAGATGACTGATTGGATCTGTGGTTCACACTCATCTTAATCTCCTTATTAAAAGGTTGTTCAGCCATCTTTTCGAGTTCTCTTCAGAACATCTACCTCATTTTTTTAGTGATAGATAGTTTGAGAATTTTCCAGTCTTTAAGTTCCAGTTCCTTTTTGCTTAAAGATTCTTTCTTCAACTCATCTCTTTCCTCTTGTATTTTATTAAAAGCAGTAAGGATGACTAAAGCTACATCTTCAATACTTTGCTTTAGAAATCACCTTTGCTAAATATCCAGTTTCATTGCTGGCAAGTTTGCTAAGTGCTAAGTCACTTCAGTCGTGTCCGACTCTGTGCGACCCCAGAGACAACAGCCCACCAGGCTCCCCCGACCCTGGGATTCTCCAGGCAAGAACACTGGAGTGGGTTGCCATTTCCTTCTCCAATGCATAAAAGTGAAAAGTGAAAGTGAAGATGCTAAGTCGTGTCCGACTCTTAGCGACCTCATGGACCACAGCCTACCAGGCTCCTCCATCCATGGGATTTTCCAGGCAAGAGTACTAGAGTGGGGTGCCATTGCCTTCCCCGCTGGCAAGTTTAATCTTTCACAAAACACTAGAGCACAGTTTAGCCAAGTTCTTATCCACTATATAATAAAGAGTACCTTTCCTCCAGTTTCCAATAACCTATTCCTCACTTCTACTTGAAATTTCATGAGAATAGTCTTTAACATTCACATTTCTGCAAACATTCTGCTAAGTATTTTCTAAGAAGATGCAGGGTTTCTCTCTAGCCTCTTTTTTTCTTTCTGAGCTCTCACCAGAATCACCTTTAACATCCATGTTTCTACCACTAGTCCCTTAATGGCAATATAGACTTTTTATTAGCATGCACCTCAAAGCTCCTTCAGCCTCCACCTATTTTCCAGTTCCAAAGCAGCTTCCACATTTTTAGGTATTTGTTACAGCAGCAACCCACTTCACGGTACCAAAATCTATATTTGTCAGGGTTCTCTGGAGAATCAGAACCAATAGGATGAATATCTATATAGAAATAGATTTGTTGTAAGGAATTGTCTCACACAGTTATGGAGGCTGACAAGTCCTAGGATCTGAAGTCAGCAACCTGGACCCACAAGAGTTAATGGTGTAGTTGCAGTCCAAGTTCAAAGGCCTGAGAACTAGGAGAGCCAATGATGTACAGTTAACCCTTGAACAACATCAATTTGAACTTCACAAGTCCATCTGTATGCAAATTTTTTCGCTAAATACTACACCATCCAAGGTTGGTTGATTCTGCAGATGCAGCTTTGCAGATGAAGGGCTAACTGTAAAGTTATGCTTGTATTTTTTTTACTGAGTTGAGGGTTGGCACCCCAACAGTGGCATTGTTCAAGAACCAAGTGTAGGCAGGAACATGGCAGCTCAGTTGCAGAGGCGTTGCTCTCACTCTGCAAAGTAGCTGTGGGGTGACTTTTGTGATGAGGATAAGAAGGCGATTGATGAACCTTCTTTTACAACTTCCATGGAGTGGGACACGCAAGTGGTGAAAGGGTCTTCTCTGCTCAGCCCTGCAGAGCTGGGGCTGGAGGAGATGCCATCCAGCCCACGACTGCTGTGGTGGTTACAACCAGAGAGGTGCTCCGTGTTCCAGTATGCACAGTGCCATGTCGTGCTCACTGACTCTGTGCACCTCCCCTGGGACCTGTTGAGAGCCCTTGAGGCCAGGATCTTCTCCAGAGTCACAATAATGTAGTTTAGGAGGATCCCTTCCTTGCTGGCCTTGAAAGTTCCCTCAAAGGCAACACTTAAAACCTTTTATTCTGTAGTTCCTGTGAGATTTCCATTGGTTTCCATGTATTCTATCCATGCTGCCCTGACTGCCTTGAGAGGTCACTTCTGCCTTTCCAGTGACAAAATGGTGTTCTACCTCTTAAAAGCAAAAGCCATAGTAGATGCACCCGAGATAGATATTCACAATGCATCTCTACCAGAAATGGTTGCAGATCTGAAAGAGAAGATGATGTTAATGCATATTCATTTAAATTTGCTCTTGAAGATTCTGAAGGAAGTGACTCTTGATCAGTTCAAGCCAACAGATTGATCCAGAATTAAAGCTGGAGTATCAGGGTCAGGCCTTATTGCTATCTTCAACAATAGGTGCTATTTGATCACTTCTCAAGAAAGATCAGCTTCAAGAATGGATGGGAGGGGCTTCCCTGGTAGCTCAGTGGTAAAGAGTCTGCCTGCCAATGCAGGAGATGTGGGTTTGATTGCTGGTCCAGGAAGATCCTACATGTTGTGGAGCAACTAAGCCTGTGTACCACAACTACTGAGCCTGTGCTCTAGAGTACAGAAGCTGCAACTACTGAACCCACATGCCACAACTACGAAAGCTCACGCACAAAACAGCCCATGCTGTACAACAAGAGAAGCCACTGCAATGAGAAGCCCATTCACCACAACTAAGAGAGTAGCCCCCGCTCACCACAACTAGAGAAAAGCCTGCACAGTAATGAAGACCCAGCACAGCCAATAAATAAATAAATAAAATTATAAAAAAGGAAAAAAATCAGCTGTAGCTCCAGGCTGAGGACTGGTGGTCTTGAGATCCAAGAAGAACCGATGTTTCATTTCAAGTCCAAAGGCAGGAAAAAACTGATATCCCAGCCCAAAGGCTGTCAAGTAGGAGGTGCTCCCTCTTATTCCTCTTTTTGTTCTATTCAAGTCCTCAACTGATGGATAAGCCCCACCCACATTAGGAAGGCCAGTCTGCTTTACTCAGCTACTGATTTACATATTTACTTCAGTCCAAAACACGCCCACAGACACATCCAGAATAATGTCTGACCAAATATCTGGGCATCCCTTGGCTCATTCAAGTTGATACATAAAATTAAACATCACAGTTCTCAACTTCATAAATCACCTTAGATACATAAGTACACATTGGAATCCCCTGGGGAGCTTTAAAAACATACCATTCTGTAGTCCCAACCTCAGAAATCCATATGTAATTGGTCTGAGGTGCATTTTAGGAATTTTCAAAGCTCCTCTGATGACTCTTAAAATGCATTTAAGGTGGCCAGATAAAGTGCTTCAGCAAGCAATCTTTGAAGCAGAGAAGTCACATGGGAGCACTTTATGTGTGTGGCTCAGCCACCAACAACTAGCCACTAAGAGACTGTTAATTAGTTGAGGGTCCTTTATACATTGCTAATCATAAAAGCAAAGAAATATGAAGCAAATTAACAACATGGTAAGTACACATTACAATAAAACAAATCAAAGGTACAAAGCTTTGAGGGTGGGAATAGAGATCCTTTGGATGGGGAAGATAATTGCTTTACAATGTTGTGTTAGTTTCTATTGTACAACAATGTGAATCAGCTGTAAGTATACCTATGTCCCCTCCCTCTTGAGCCTCCCTCCTACCCCATCCCCATCCCACACCCTAGGTCATCACAGAGTACCAAGCTGAGTTCCCTGTGCTATACAGCAGCTTCAGTGTTGGGTTTTTTTGTTTTAAATTTTTGTGTTGATAACATATAGAGCTATGACATGGGCTTTCCCAGTGGTTCAGTGGTAAAGAATCCTCCTGCCAATTCAGGAGATACAGGAGATAGGAGTTCGATCCCTGGGTTGAGAAGATCCCCTGGAGGAGGGCATGGCAACCCACTCCAGTATTTTTGCCTGGAGAATCCCATGGACAGAGGAGCCTGGTGGGCTCAAGTCCATAGGGTTGAAGAGAGTTGGACACGACTGAAGCAACTGAGCACACACAGAGAGCTAAGATATGTAAAGCTTGTGTTTCATAGTTTGTTTTTTTATTCCATGCGCTTTTAATCATTTAGCTGTTTGACAGTTACTACTATTTCCTCTGTAAAGCTGGGGACACTTGCCCTCCCTCTTTTTCCCCAGCCCTGTGCCTTCAGCCAGGAAGGGAGGGATAACTAAAGGGGCTGCTCTCAGGACGTTGGTGGCAGCTGCTGTTCCAGGTCCTGGTCTGAGGCATGAAGTTTAGCCTCTTGTGTGGGGAGGAGCTGGGAGGATGACAGAGGAAAGGAACTCTCCTTGGCTGAGAAAGACAAGGCCTGGGTGTGGGTAGCTTTGTATGTATAGAATAGTAGTTTTGGTCCTTTCCACAGTGATGCTAAGAACTGAGAGTGATAATTCCTTCTCTGAGCAACCCTTACCCACTCTGGGGTGACCTAAGTAAGGCAAACCAAAATGGCGATGCACTGTCTAGGTGAGGTTTTGTATAGTATTTGCTCAATATCAGTCCAGCGAGACGCAGAGGTACATAGAAATGTTTTGCATGGTAAACAAGGGCCACATTGTTTTCTTCCAACTTTTGCCATTGAAGAATTATGCAAAAACTCCCAAGACTAAAAGATGCTGATTCCTTAAGAACTTACTGATAACTTGGAAAACCATGGAATCAACCCCATAATGTAGTTTAAAAAATAAATAACACTGTGTAGACAGTTGGGGAAGATGGATGGTGGTGATAGGTACACAATAAAGTCAGTGTACTTAATGCCACTGAATTGTACACTTAAAAATAGTTTAAATGATGTAGAGGGAAAAAAAAGTTCTATATTAAAAAATAAAGGCATTTCATATTCAGAATTAACACCACCTTAAATACAGAATACCAAAACAGAAGCCCTGAAGGCTCTACTGTCTAAATTACAAATTCTGGATTCAAATAAGCACAAGAGGAGACAAGAAACGGGATGGCAGGGAGGTCATGACTATGCAACCACCACCAAATACGCAGACTTTTCTGTTTCCCTTGTGGTTCTCAAGATGGCCAAGAGACTCAAAAGTTTTTCCTTAGTTGAGCTGGTGTTTTGGTTGCAGAGAATCGACAGGAAGGGAGAGAGACAAGGAGAAATCTTCCTCCTCAAAGCTACCAAAAGAGTTCGGGCGCCAACCAGATCCGGACAGCCGCGCCCAGCCCGAGCTGCCCCAGTCCTCGGGGCTGCTGGAGCCGCGGTGCTGCTGCAGAGCCGGCGGGGCCCGCAGAGCGTCTGGCAGCGCGGCCCACCCTGGGGGAGAGCTCCTAACTCCCAGGGCCTCCTGTGGCTTCGAGGCGGGAGCAGAAGCTTCTCCCGCCTTCCTCGCGCTCCCTCGCCTTCCAGGTTCAATAAGGATTACATCATGGAACAAGAATGCGGGGCAGCCTGAGAATCAAAGCCGTCACAATCAGCGGCTGGTTAACTGTACTGTTGCTGAAACACATCCTTCCCACCCCTCCTCCCCTCCCCCACCCCAGACCTCTGCTTTTCGTACTATTAAGGATAGCATTATTGGGGAGAGGAAAATCTGATCAAAACTGTCGACCGCCAACAGCAGACTTTCTATGGATTCTATAAAGGCCACCTTAACGATTTCCCTAATTAATGGATGACATCTTTGGCTGAAGGAGAGGCGATGGATTCGACTCTGTCTTCGTCTTTGTTAACCTTCTAATTAACTTTCGTAGGTCACCCAGGTCTCCCAAACCTAAAAAGTGAAGAGGCCCATTGTGCGAGGAGCAGTAAACTTACTTTTTCTGCTGGGGTACTTAAAAGGGAGAACGATTATAGGCTGAGAAAAATAACTCCATTTAAAAGCTTTGTGGCTGCAGAGAATGCATAGGTCCCTCCCTTAGAAAATAATTGAAACACCTTTTATACCAATATTTCTATGCATAATAAAAACAAATTAGCAAAATGCATCTAAATTCAGCAGCACTTTCAAATTACCTTTTTTGGAATGTAAGCCTCTACAAGTCAACAAAGGAGCGGGAGTTTAGAGAGAATATTGCAACTGCAACAGCTCTCAGTCTGTATGCAGAGTGAGTGCAGCTTTGGGCCAGGCTGGGATATCTGAGTCACCTCCTGGAAGAAATGCTTCTAATTTACTGCCTTTGCCCAGGCTGGGTATAAACTGCCAGGGGGACCCAAAGACTGTTAGCAAGTGAGCAGGTCTTTTTTCTAGATAGCATTGTCTTTGGAAGTTCAGAATGTTTTATTGGTCTTGGTGAAAAACAGAAACCACCATGGTAGAAAAGCCAGAAAGCAAGTGAAACTCCACCATGATTATTGAAACTGATAAAACAAATTTTAAAAATATAAGAGGTGCTCCTGTTGGAATTTTCATTTTGGTAGCTTTTTCAGACTATGCAGATGTGTTGTGGTTTCTGTCCCAGTTCCCTGGCATCTCTGGCCCAGCAGAAGAGACACTGAGGGAAAAGCAGGTGCTCAGCCTAAAGTGGAACTGAAATGAAGGCTCCTTAAAGGAGGGCTTTGCTGAAAGGGAATGAGATTCCTAACCCAAGGACAACAGTAGTGGGACTTTACTATTGTTTTCTGATTACAGACAGAACCAGAGTTAATTGTAGAAAAGTATAAAGATTTTAAATACTGTCAATATTTTAATCTTGCCTTTCCATTCATTCTCCTGTGCATCCTCAAATTTTTACCCATTTCATTGTTGTATTCTTCTTTTAGTTCCTGTAACACTATAACATTTTTTTCTGTATTAAAAGTGAGAACAAGATCCTATCCTGCCCACACACCCAGATTGAAGGTGCAGGGGGTAACTTTAAGAAATCTCTTTTCTGGAAAGCTGCCACTTGTGGAGAAAACAGTGCTCTCATGCATTGCTGTGGGAATTTAAACTGCTATAACCTCTCTGGAATAGACAGAAATTTGGCATTACTTATAAATATTACAAAAACATACCTTCTTTGAGGTAGTAATGTCTGTTTAGGGAGCTTCCCTAGAGATATACTAGCATAAGTACAAAATGACATATGTAGAAGTTACTCTTTGCATCACTATTCATAATATATTGAAAGCTATCTAAATGTTCACTAGTAGGGGACTGACTAAAGAAATACAGTATATCCATTGAGTGGAATATTATGCAGCTATAAAAAATAGATGAGTATGCTCATTATATGCCAATTTGGAATGGTCTTCAAAACAGCCTGTTGGTAAAAAACAAAGCAACAACAAAATGCAGCAAAATAGTGGTGTAAATTATGCTATTTGTAGGGAAAGATGAGGTTTAAATATTCATAAACATTTTCTTCTAGTAGCAATTATCTTCAGAGAAGAGACCTGAGTGGCTGAGGAACAGCTGTGGGAGGGAGAATGCTGTATAACTTGTATATCTTTTGAATTTGTACTGTGTGAATATATTGCCTATTCAAAAAATTAAAACATAATTTTAAAATGTCAAAAAGAGAAAGGTTGCCATTTTCCAATCTGCTCTGTGCATAGCTCTATACAATTCAAGGGTAACCCAGTCATGAAACGTCCTATTCGTTTCCATATGCTAAATAGCTTATTTTAGATTTCTCAAAGTCTGCCTAGATTAAAAGACCCCTAAAGTGGAAGGTACAGTCACTCTCTCTTTGGAATCTTTAAATGTTTCTTAATGAAAACAGAATAATGCATTCTGTGATTTAATTGTTCAAAATTAAAATTCAACAAACTGTTAAGTCTGTATAAATGAAACATTCACGGGCTTCATCAGCATGTGCATCGGGACAAATGCTTTGGGCCTCAGAATAGTGGAAATACTTCCTAACATTTGAGGTGTGCCAAGAAACATATAAAGAAGTCAAATAAAATCTTTTGTCATTATTCTGTTGTTTATTTTGGCTGCACAGCATGGCTTTCAGGATCTTAGTTCCCCAACCAAGGATTGAACCCTGGCTCAAGGCAGTGAAAGCATAGTCCCAACCACTGGACCGCCAGGGGGTTTCCAAATAAAACCCTGTATTACACAAATTCTTTTTGCTCACAAGAGTCTGATTTACTTGTATCAATCAATTTAAGTTATTCATGGTTTATGAGCTATACTATTTTTAGTGATTAAACTAAAACCTGAAACTAATGTTACCCTCTCCTCATTCCTCAGCCCAGTCTGTCAAGTGACATTGGAATGATTAGGCTGAACCATATGAAATTAATGTGTGTCAATGGTACAATAGCAGCAGTTTCAGGTTTCAGCCTTATATTTTTCATCATCATCATGTTGTTGCCTATAGCTATATAACAGAAACATTGTTATAATTGCCTGTCCACCATCCATTTCTCTTTTCTTCCTTGTTAGCAGAATTCCCATTTAATTCCCATTTAGTAAGGCAATAAATCTCAATTCAACTATATACATGGAATTCTCATTTCTTTTGTCTGTGATTGGTTTAGATTTGGGCATGTGATCCAGTTCTAAGCCAATGAGATATAAGAAAAGACAACTAAAAGTTTCTGAGATAGATTTCTCTTCCACCAGACATTTTCAGGTCCAGATGGATTGCCCAGAGTTCCTGCAGTCATCTTGCTGCTGTTAATACAAAATGTGCAGACATAATGGGCATGCTAGGATGACACAAAAGGAGAAAGGAAGTTGAATCTCCATAGTAGTACTCAGGGATTGTATTAAACAACTCTGTAATCCTCTGACCTTGTGCTTCTTATTATATGACATGATAATTTTCTGCACAATTTAAGCCATTTTGAATTAGTTTTCTATTACATTACAAATAGTAATAGACCATCGTGGTAAATATTTTTACCACTATAAGTAGTGTGAAGCCCAGGTAGTATCCTATAAAAGCTCCTCAAGAGAAAAAAAAAAAGCTCCTTGAGTAGTTCTGTTTTGTAGTCCTCTAGTAAAAATTATCTTATATCATAAAAATAAATGCCCCCTCAACATCTTTAGTCATTAGTGAAATGCAAATTAACACCACAATGAGATACTGCTTCACACCCACTAGAATGGCTCTAAGCAAAAAGATGGACAATAACAAATGTTGGCAATGGTGTACATTGCTGATGAAAATATAAATAATGCAGCCACTTTGGAAAATAGTTTGGCAATTCCCCCAAAAAGTTAAGCATAGAGTTATTGTATAACTGAGTAATTCTACTCCTAGATATACATTGAAGAATATTAAAAATATAACATTCATACAAAAACATACACAGGAATGTTCATAACAGCATTATTCATAAAAACCAAAAGGGAGAAAAAGCACAAATGTCTATCAACTCTTGAATGGATAAATAAAATGTGGCATATTCATACACAGAATATTATTTGGTAATAAAAAGAAATGAAATACTGATGCATACTACAAGATGAATCTTAAAAACAGTATGCTAAATGAAAGAAGCCGAACATAAAATACCACACAGTGTATGATTTCACTTATATGAAATGTCCAGAATAGGCAAATTCATAGAAACAGAAAGTTTCAAAATACATATGACCAATTTGTTAAAAGACTATTTTTTATGTAATCAAAGCTGCATTTTTGCAGTCATTTAAGCAAAAATGAGTGAAGATTCTATCCTCCAGAAAACTATAAACTTCATGAAAGCATTGTCCCACTCCTGTGTCTTGGTGCCAGCACATCAAACTGGACCACACACACTGCAGAATATGTAAGTGAATGGATTTTGGTGCATTTTTTGAACAATTCTGGGCTTAGTTCCTAAAATTAGCCTCTGTTTACTTATCTGCAAAATGGGGCTAGAGCAGTAACTATCTTAGAGGATGAATGTGAGGATTAAATGAGATATGAGAGCTCATTTAAACTTTGCAGAGTTCCTGGGACATAATAAGCATCAACAAGAGGTAGTCATTGCTGTTTTGTTTTATTGTTGTTTTAAGTATTAGTACTGTTACTGTATTTTGGAACCTTATGCCCACTCATCACAAGATGTAGAAATTTCTTATCAGCTGGCATGAGCAATTCTTGAGTGATATTGTTTAAGTATATATTCGTTCTTATAAATTGAAAAAGAAAGGATTAGTTATTTTCAGGATTAGTAATTTCCAACAAAAATAGTTGGAAATTCAGATTCAACAATCATAGGATTTTATAACAGTATATTAGTACATGAAAAAAATTTACAAAAATATAATAGATTTGCTATTGTTCAGTCACTCAGTCTTGTCCAACTCTTTGCAACCCCATGGACTACAGCAAGCTAGGCTTCCCTGTCCTTCACTATCTCCCGGAGTTTGCTCAAACTCATGTCCATTGAGTCAGTGATGCCATCCAACCATCTCGTCCTCTGTCATCCCTTTCTCTTCCTGCCTTCTGTCTTTCCCAGCGTCAGGGTCTTTTTCAGTGAGTCGGCTCTTTGCATCAGGTGGCCAAAGTATTGGAGCTTCAGCGTCATTCCTTCCAATGAATATTCAAGGTTGATTTCCTTTAGAATTGACTGGTTTGATCTCCTTGCTGTCCAAGGCACTGTCAAGAGTCTTCTCCAGCACCACAATTCAAAAGCATCAATTCTTCGGTGCTCAGCCTTCTTTGTGATTCAATTCTCACATCCATACATGACTACTGGAAAAACTACATGTGCTTAGTTGCCCAGTTGTGTCTGACTCTTTGCAACCCCATGGACGGTAGCCCGCCAAGCTCCTCTGTCCATGGGCACTCTCCAGGCAAGAACACTGGAGTGGGTTGCCATGCCCTCCTCCAGGGGATCTTCCCAACCCAGGGATCGAACCCAGGTCTCCCACATTGCAGGTAGATTCTTTACTGACTGAGCCACCAGGGAAGCCTGGAAAAACCATGGCTTTGTCTATACAGACCTTTTCGGCAAAGTGATTATCTCTGCTTTTTAGTATGCTGTCTAGGTTTGTCATAGCTTTCCTTCCAAGGAGCAAGCGTCTTTTAATTTCATGGCTGCAGTCACCGTCCACAGTGATTTTGGAGCCCAAGAAAATAAAATCTGGCAGTGTTCCCATTTTCCCCCCATCTACTTGCCATGAAGTAATGGGACCAGATGCCATGATCTCAGTTTTCTGAATGTTGTGTTTTATTGAATTTCTATAAATGATCCAGTCTGAAACATTATTTTTCTAAACTATTTTTCATATACTCCACTAAACTTAAAATACCAGAGTCCTTAAAATACCAGAGTCCTCAAGTTAACTTTAGATCATTTCTCAGCCTCTGTTACAAGTTTTTAAATTGTCTCCCTCATCCCCCACCCTTCCCACTTACCAATTTATAACATATATCTTATTTGAATGAAATATTTTTCACCATATGTGAAATTTAACATATACTCATAAGATACAGATTGAGTCAACAATTGTTTGGGGGTAGGTAGGGGTGTGCTGGAGGCCAAACTTTTCCTCCCATCTCAAGGAAAAAATTTAGGTCAGTGATTTATCTAATGTCACATAATCTGCTAATGGGCTTTTAAAAGGAAGATTCAGGACAAAGGTACTCTTCTTTTCTGCTGCTACAGCACACAGACCCTCTCCATCATATAACTCATGGGCAAAAAATAGACAAGCAGCAAAACATTTCCCTAGCTGTGACATCAAATATTATGAGGACAAGCATAGGGAAAATGAAAAGTGCATAGTTTTTAAGTGCATTCTTCCAGGTTTCAATCCAAATTTTGATCATTTATATGTTCACAAGTTTCCATTAGGTCGATATGCTTCATTAATCTTGTTTGCCCTTGTAAGAAAAATACAATGGCCAGGGGAAAGTGGGGAAAAGAAGAGCAAATAAGTGATTTGCTGGATAGGTTAGAAAATATGTCAAAATCAATTCTGTGTATTCACACCAACCCTTAACTACCCTCTCTTCACCCCACAAAAATAGAACAGATTGTAGCAAAGAAATAGGAGAATCTTCTGATACCAGGCAGTAATAGAGTTAGCTGTCACCAAACTGGGCCAGAAATAATGGATGGCAACCTCACCTTTGCACACCATTCCTAGTATCAGTTCCTTTCCCTTTCTTCTCATTACCAGTAAGACCCACCTACAAGGGAGAAGAGTTCCTCCCAGTGTGAAGAAACTCACATAAGTTGGATGTTTTCTTTGCTGAAAGGTTATATCTTGTTTATGGACAGGGTTCTCTCTATGGTTCTTAAAAGTCCATGGGGAGAGGGGCCCTGTAGAGATGGATTATTCCTCATTTCCTCCCAAATTTAATCCCTTCATTCAATTCCCCCTTTCTGATTCCTCTCTGCCTTTCTCTTCTCTCTTCTTATTTTGTGCCTCCATCTCAACTTTCCTTCCCTTCTCTTTTATCACATCAGTCTTTAGTAGTATATTAATGTTACTCACCAAAGTGATAAAGTCTTGATTCTGAAATTTTAAGGTCTTGATTCTGAATTTGTTTTTCTAAACAAGGTAGGTTTAATATTAAGAACTACAGGTGGCCCAGCATCCCTTTTTATATCCATCCATCCACCAAACAAAGAGGCCATATATTTATCTATGGATCTATTGTATAACATAATTCAGTATACATGTAATTTATGTACACATGTACCTTAAAGAATCTTCAGGATCTGTGTAAGGGCCTTTGAAGTTTCTTCTGCATGTTAATTTCTCTCCTAATCCAGATGCCACTGCTCTTTGTGACATTTCAGAGAGGTCACTGAGCACCATCCTTATAACCCTCTAGACAAGAACAATGGAATGCAGAACTTTTTTTTATTACCCAACCTTTTAGTATTCTTCTTTTTGTTTTCAAGAAAATTCAGTCAAGTCCTAGGAGGTCTTGCGACTAATACTGCTTTCTCTCTAGTTCAGTCAGTATTTACCCTCTGCAGAGAAAATTATGAATGTATCTGTGTTCACAGATTTACACATTTCCTGTTTTATGTGATTACTCCCCAGAAGAGACTACCTTGAGCCTCTGCCTAAACCAGTCTTTCTGGCCTCCCCATGATTATGCAGTTCAAAGAATCACAGCTTTTACAAATGAACTTCCCTCCTGATTTGGAATTCTAAGAGCTCCAACTATAATTAACCTGTATATAAACTATAGAGATTTTAAAGAGGTAACAAATGTTAGAGACTGCAGCTTTTCAAGCTATATATTTCATAAACAAAATACAAGCTTAAATTAGAACCTGGAAAAATATTTTAGTTTTAGCAAAGCAGGTTTTTTAAATCTGCTAATAAAAAATTCATAAATTCTGGAGGAATTAGTCTAAAATATTGATACTTTCCACATAAATGCATCAAATGATTTAAATGTATAACCATTTGGGGAGTTTTAATTTTGCTAGCATGAAAACAAGTTTTCTGACACTGGAATATCTTATTTGAATATGTTTTTATACAGTGTAAAAGCTTAGTCTTATATACTGTGCATAAGGAAAACCCAGTTGTGTTTAAAATAAAAATTCCTCAAGATATTTTAGGTTCTTGCTGTGTGCTATGTATTTAAAGATAAATTACATTCTGAGTATAAAGTTGTTTTTGTTTATGTAGAAGAATATAAAGAAGAAAATAATTGATAATTCCACCATCCAAATAACCACTATTCATATTTTCTTTCAGTCTTTTGCCTATGCATATATTTTGAAATTCCTTATTTAGACTTTCACTGTTCTGTTTTAAGCAGTAAAACTTCATGCTGAGGCAAGGCTTGATTTTTAGTGACAGGGAGGGAGAAAAAAAGAGCAAGATCAAGGAAGAGGAGCATGGAGGGCACAGGATCCTCTTGCCTTCTTTCCTACTGACTGTTGACACTACTCTCCCACACCTTCTTCTAGAGGCACTCCCCAAATCCTCAAATAGAACACACACACACAAAAGAGAACTTTTCCAAACCTGAAAAACATGAACCTACTGATAATCACTGTGAAGAAAACATCAGCATTCTCTATGTGGTTAGCTGGGCTTCCCTGGTGGCTCAGATGGTGAAGAATCAACCCGCAATGCGGGAGACCTAGGTTTGATCCCTGGGTTGGAAAGATCCCCTGGAGAAGGGAATGGCAACCCACTCCTGTATTCTTGCCTGGAGAATCCCCATGGACAGAGGAGCATGGCAGGCTACAGTCCATGGGGTCGCAAAGAGTTGGACACAACTGAGAGACTAAGCACACAGGTAATTTGTGGATGTTTGCATTTCTATATTCATCTGTTTCTAGGCTTCTAAGAAATCATGAATATCTTTTTTAAAAAAGAATAGACAGTATATTTTTAATCACCTGAAAACACCCTTTAGAATCTAAAATGGATATGCCCATTATTCTTATCCCCCTGCAGTGGATCGACAGTAGTAACTCTCCTCAGTCTAGCACACTTTCTATTTTTAGCTTAAGGTACTTACTGAATTTTGACAAGGTTGAGTAAATATCATAGCTTTCCAGAATAGCCTGCATCATTATGACCTAGAACTTAAAACAATTGTGTCTTCCTTTTCCTGTAGTTTTATACGAAAAACGTGTTTACCACAAGATCCCCTGGAGAAGGGAATGGCTACCCACTCCAGTACTCTTGCCTGGAGAATTCGTGGACAGAGGAGCCTGGCAGGCTATAGGCCATGGGGTCACAAAGAGTCAGACATGACTAACACTTTCACTTTCATAGTACTCATAGTAAGCACTGTAGGCTTATAGTAAGCACTAGACTGAGAAAACAGAGTAGCATGCCAGTCTCCTAAGAGGATGCTCAATGTCTCCTTAGACCTGTTTTCATTGAAGCCTCCAAGAATGACATTATTGTATTGTGCTCTGTGATTGTGCTATCATTTCACCACCAGAAATTATAGCACTGGCTTCTGTTTCCAGCACTTTGGTGGATTTGATGCTGCAAAAGTTAGTTTTACATGGCAACTTGGCTAGGCTATGGTACACAGTGTTTGGTCAAACACTAGTCTATGTATTGCTATAAAGGTATTTCTTAGATGTGGTTAAAGTAGATTTTTGAGTAAAGCAGATTACTCTCTGTGATGTGGGTGAGCCTTATCCACTCAGTTGATGGCCTTAAGAGAAAAGACAGGTCCCCTGAAGATGAAGAAATTCTGCATCCAGACCTGCCTTTGGACCCAAAACTGTAATATCAACTCTTGCTGGAATTTCCAGCCTACCAGTCTGCCCTGTGGATTTTGGATTTGCCAGTCCCCATAGTCTCATGGGTCAATTCCTTAGATTCTCTCTATAGATACATTGTGTTGGCCAAAAAGTTCATTTGGGTTTTTCTGTAACATCTGACAGAAAAACCTGAACAAACATTTTGGGCAACCCAATAGATATACACATATTCTATATTGTGATAAAATATAATCTCTTTCTTTGGAGGATCCTGACTAATACAGATATCCTGAATGATAATCTCAGCTAAGATAACTAAAATGTTTTTTAAATGGCTTTTTACATACATCACTGAGCCTGCACAAAAGGGAAGTCTTTTTCAGATCCCAAAAAGTGAATTAAAGCAGGAATCCTGATAGATAGGCAAGTACCAAAGCCAGCTTTCACCCTGAAACTTTCCATCGAACTCTAGAGACCCTGAATCTCAACTCTGAGATGATGGTCAGAGATTGCCTAAGGTGGGGAACCTGTTAGGAGAATCATTACATAAAGTTGAAAACACAAAGAACTATATCCTCAGTGTAAAGATAAATTTAAAAAAATAAACTCTGTCCCAAAGAGGGATGCTATTGCAAGGACATTTGACCATCTTAATGTTGATGCTGGGAGGACAGAAAGAAAGAAAAAACTTCCATAAGAATTTGGAAGCACAATAAGATCCATCATAGGAGACCTTTCTACTTAAATCCATACCACCTATATAACCTCCCAAAGTTTGGAACTATAAAATTTGAGTATTTCAATATAAAAGGATTCCACGTTGGTAGTACAACCAAGTAACTCAGCCAGAAAGAGCAAGTGCACATCTCCCCCGCACCAGTCTATCTCCAACTTTGGCTTTTAAGAATCCCCAGAGATAAACTGTCAAGACAAATGAGAAGCTCACAGAAGAAAAACTTCATAAAACCTAGGAAGAAATGTGGTACCATGAGGTAATGACCAGAAGCAAGGAGCAGACATCAAAAGTGGTCCTGCAAAGACATCAAATATTGACATTAGTGACCAAATACAAATTTTATATGATTAATGAAATAAAAGAGAAGCTTGAAAATATTAGCAAGGAATAAGACATTGTAGAAAAACATCCAAGCAGATCTGATATGGAGCCAAATAGTACTTCAGGAAATGAAAAATAATTTTTTAAATGGAGGAAAGGGACTTTTAAACAGCTGTTTAGACTCCATGAAAAAGAGAATCAGTGAACTAGAAAATATATTTAAACATTTTCCAGAATACAGTCCAGGAGACAAAGAGACAAAAACTATAAAACATGTATTAAGAGTTTTATAACTCCTCATCAGAATTCAGGATCTAACGGAGTAGGGAGAAAGTAATTTCCAAAGAGATAAAGAGATAATAATAGAGGAAAATTTCCCAGTATTGTTAAAGGCAACAGTGATCAGATTCAGGAAGCCAAGTGCATCCCAAGCATGATAAATAAAATCTATATGGAGAATTCCAAAGGGCTTCCATGACTGTAAAAATGTAGAACTCCAAAGGGGAGGGAAAACTTTAAAAGCAGACAGAAAGGAAATTCTGTCTGTGAATGTGCAGCCTTAGACCCAATACTGACTTTTTAACAAAAATCAATAGGAGCATGAGCATGCACAGACACACACAAACACACACACACACACACTAGCAGAATCATATCATCAATTTGCTGAGAGAAGATAACTATGAATAAACCTAGACAGCATATTAAAAAGCAGAGACATCATTTTGCCGACAAAGGTCCATATAGCTATGGTTTTTCCAGTAGTCATGTACAGATGTGCGAGTTGGACCATAAAGAAGGCTGAATGCCAAAGAATTGATGCTTTTGAACTGTGGTGCAGAAAAAGACTCTTGAGAGTCCCTTGGACAGCAAGGAGATCAAACCATTCTATCCTAAAGAAAATCAACCTTGAATAGTCATTGGAAGGACTGACGCTGAAGCTGAAGCTCCAGTACTTTGGCCACCTCATGCAAAGAGCTAACTCAGTGAAAAAGACCCTGATGCTGGGAAAGATTGAGGGCAAGAGGAGAAGAGGGTAACACAGGATGTGATGGTTGGAGGACATCACTGACTCAATGGACGTGAGTTTGAGTGAACTCCAAGAGATAGTGAAAGACAGGAAAGCCTGGTGTGCTGCAGTCCATGGGGTCGCAAAGAGTCAGACACAACTGAGCTACTGAACAACAACAAGCATTATGTTCTCAGTGAAATATCTTCTAAGAATGAGTGTAAAATATATTTTCAGTCAACCAAAAATTGAGAGGCTTTAACCCCTGGCAGACCCTCACCAAGGAAAAGTTTAAGGAGTGTACTCCAGAAAGAAGGAAATATCAATAATCAGAAAAGATACAGCTAAATATGTAAATCTAAATAAATTTGATTTTATTAAAAATAATTTCTAATCTGTGAGAGGAAAGGAATTAACTAGAACTGGATTCCAAAACTAGAAAAGGATACAATGAAAAGATCTCTAAGGTCCTCATATTGTTTAGGAGGAAGAAAGATACTGATTAACCTTTTTAAATGAAAACATTAAAATAGCTAGGCAACCACTAAAAGAACAGACACACAGAGACCATCATCACCCTGATACCAAAACCAGACAAAGATATCACAAAAATAGAAAATTACAGGCCAATATCACTGATGAACATAGGTGCAAAAATCCTCAATTAAATTCTAGCAAACAGAATCCAACAACACATTAAAAGGATCACCAGAGATGCAAGGATTCTTCAATATATGCAAATCAATCAATGTGATATACCATATTAACAAATTGAAAGATTAAAAACCATATGATCATCTCAATAGATGCAGAGAAAGCTTTCAACAAAATTCAACACCCATTTATAATAAAAAACTCTCCAGAAAGTAGGCATGGAAGGAACATTGCTGTTCTTCAGTTGCCCAGTCATGTCCAACTCTTTGTGACCCGATGGTCTACAGCACCCCAGGCCTCCCTGTCCCTCACCATCTCCCAAAACTTGCCTAAGTTCAGGTCCATTGCATCGTGATGCCATCCAGCCATCTCATCCTCTGACTCCTTCAGAGCTATGTTCCTCAGAAGGAACATAGCTCAACATAATAAAGCCCATATATGACAAACCCACAGCAAACTTTATTCTCAATAGTGAGAAACTGAAAGCATTTCCTCTAAGATCAGGAACAAGACAAGTGTGCCCACTCTTGCCGCTATTATTCAGCATAGTATTGGAAGTCCTAGCCACAGCAGAGAAGAAATATCATATATTAACACATATATATGGAATCTAGAAAAATGGTACCTATGAACCTATTTGCAGGGAAGGAGTGGAGACTCAGATAAAGAGAATGGACCAGTGGACCCAGTGGGGGAAGCAGAGAGTGGGACGAATGGAGAAAGTAGCATCGACATATATATACTACCATGTGTAAAATAGATATCTGATGAGAAGTTGCTATATAACACAGGGAGCCCAGCCTGGCACTCTGTGACTACCTAAAGGGGCAGGATGGGGAGGGAGTTGGAGGGAGGCTCAGGAGGGAAGGAAGATACACACGCGCGCGTGCACACACACACACACGTAGTTATGACTGATTCACATTTTATGGTAGAAACCAATACAATACTGTAAAGCAATTTCCCTCAATTAAAAATAAATTGGAAAAAACAACAAAAAAGAATAGACACACAAAGAATATAACTCCCAAACAAAAAATTCTCAATCAATGCAAAGTAAGGAAAAAAAGAAGAAACAAAGAAATATAAAGCACCAAAAAGATGGCAGTAATAAATCCAAGTACACATATCAGTATTTATAATAATGTAAATGTATGAATAGGTAAATGTACAGTTTAATGATAAAGATTATCAGAATGAATTAAAAAATTATAAACTGGTTTAAAAGAGATTCTTAAAACATAAAGTTACAGAAAGGTTGAACGTCAAAGGATGGAAAACCAAATATTAACAGAAGAAAGCTAGTGTGGCAAAATTAATATCAGAGAAAATAAACTATGGCCAAAGCATTACTAGAAATGAAAACAGTTGCCACCTAATTCACCAAGAAGATGTCAAGAGACCCTGGCAGTCCAGTGGTTAAGACTCCATTTCCTGATCAGAGAACTAATATCCTACTTGCCACACAGCCAAGAAAAAAAAGATATGTCAAGTCTATACCCAGGTGCACCCACAATCATATACTTTCTTTTAGTTTCAGTAAAAATGCAAAGTTACTGCCATTATCACTGCTATTCAATATTGTATTAAAAATCCTAACCTGTGTAAGTATGACAAAAACAGAAAATAAGTTAAAGGTTTAGGGATTTTTAAAAAAGATTAAAAGGCTGTTATTTACGCATAATACTATTAGTCACATAGAAAACTCAGAAGAAACTATAGGTGAATTATTAGAATTAATAAGAGTTTTTCAGTCAGTATATACTTCCATACAGTAAAACTATCAATAAAAAAAGATAATTGTGAAAGAATGCCATTATATAGCAAAAACATGATAAAACTGGATACAATCTAATAGAAGTTGTGCACCTCTTTTATAGAGAAAAATTATACCTTATTGAAAGAAACATTAAAGAAGACTTAAATAAATACCAGGTTATTAGTAGGAAGCTTCAACACATGAAAATGTCAATTCTCCCTATATTGATTAAATCCAATTCTGATGAAAATCCCAGAAATATTTTTCTCTGGAACTTGACAAACTAATTCTAAGATTAAAATGGAAGAACAAAGGGTCAAATGTAGCCAAGTATCCCTAAGAAAAAGTACAAGATAAGGAGAATTGCCCTCCTGATTATTAAGACTTAGCATACAAGCTATAGTAAGTAAGAAAATAGGATGCTGGCAAAGGGCTAGAAGATCTTCCCTGGTGGCTCAGATGGTAAAGCGTCTGCCTACAATGCTTTAGACCCGGGTTCGATCCCTGGGTGGGGAAGATCCTCTGGAGAAGGAAATGGCAACCCACTCTAATACTCTTGCCTGGAAAATCCCATGGGAGGAGCCTGGTAGGCTACAGTCCATGGGGTCGCAAAGAGTCGGCCACGACTGAGCGACTTCACTTCAAGAAAACTAATAATTGTAAAGAACAATACACTGTGGCCAAATGTGTTTATCCGAAGAGTCAAAAATCATTGTTAGGAAATGTATTAATATCTCACCATATTTAATGTGTCAGAGGAAATAAACAATGACCATTTTAATAACTGCCTAAAAGACATTTGGTCTAATTCAACACACATTCAGGTTTTTAACTTTAGTGAAATAGATATGGATGGGTGGTACTTACATGTGATTTTTTTTTTAACTATCTCTACTATGAAACAACTGGAGCTATCATAAATTGCTGGTAGAAATGCATGATATTATAGCCACTGTAAAAAGCAGTTTGACAGTTTCTTGTAAAGTTAAACATATACTTACCTGGTGGTGGTTTAGTTGCTAAGTCGTGTCCACCTATTGCAACCCCATGGACTGTAGCCTGCCAGGCTCCTGTCCATGGCATTTTTCAGGCAAGAATACTGAGCGACTCTACTTCACTTCACTTCAAAGGGCTAGATAAGGGGGGTAAAGGAATTATGATAGGGAAGCTAGAAATAAATCAAGACATATATAGAGACTTGCTTTTATAATAGAGAGGGTGCTAGAGATAAACAGAGAAAAGATGCAACTAATAGTACTAAGAAAATTTCTTAAACAACTGTTAAGAAAAGAAAAGAAAAACCTAAATTGAACACTTCAGTGAAGTTCAGTTCAGTTGCTCAGTCGTGTCCGACTCTTTGCCACCCCATGGAATGCAGCATGCCAGACCTCCCTGTCCATCACCAACTCCCAGAGTTTACTCAAACTCATGTCCGTTGAGTCAGTGATGCCGTCCAACCATCTCATCCTCTGTCGTCCCCTTCTCCTCCTGCCTTCAATCTTTCCCAGCATCAGGGTCTTTTCCAGTGAGTCAGTTCCTCGAACCAGGTGGCCAAAGTATTGGAGTTTCAGCTTCAACATTAGTCCTTCCAATGAATATTCAGGATTGATTTCCTTTAGGATGAACTGGTTTGATCTCCTTGCTGTCTAAGGGACTCTCAAGAGTCTTCTCCAACACCACAGTTCAAAAGCATCAATTCTTCGGTGCTCAGCTTTCTTTATAGTCCAACTCTCACATCCATACATGACTACTGGAAAAACCATAGCTTTGACTAGATGGACCTCTGTTGGCAAAGTAATTAATTTTTTTAATATGCCTTTTAATATGCTGCCTCGGTTGGTCATAACTTTTCTTCCAAGTTGTACCATCTTTTAATTTCATGGCTGCAGTTGCAATCTGCAGTGATTTTGGAGCCCCCAAAAATAAAGTCTGACACTGTTTCCACTGTTTCCTCATCTATTTCCCATGATGTGATGGGACTGGATGCCATGATCTTAGTTTTCTGAATGTTGAGCATTAAGCCAGCTTTTTCACTCTCTTCTTTCACTTTCATCAAGAGGCTCTTTAGTTCCTCTTCACTTTCTGCCATAGGGTGGTGTCATCTGCATATCTGAGGTTATTGATATTTCTCCCGGCAATCTTGATTCCAGCTTATGCTTCTTCCAGCCCAGCATTTCTCATGATGTACTCTACAGATAAGTTAAATAAGCAGGGTGACAATATACAGCCTTGACATACTCCTTTTCCTATTTGGAACCAGTCTGCTGTTCCATGTCCAGTTCTAACTGTTGTTTCCTGACCTGCATACAGATTTCTCAAGAAGCAGGTCAGGTGGTCTGGTATTCCCATCTCTTAAAGAATTTTCCACAGTTTGTGGTGATCCCCACAGTCAAAGGCTTTGGCATAGTCAATAAAGCAGAAATAGATGTTTTCTGGAACCCTTACCTCACACTGTACACAAAAATTCACTTCAGTTGGATTAAAAACTTAGATGTGGAAAGGTAAAACTATAAAAGTTTTGGGAAACAATTCAGAAGAACACCATTACAACCTTGTAGTAGTGAAGGCTTTCTAAAATAAGCCACAAAAACATCAACCAATGAAGAGAAATATTGATAAATTCCACCATAAAATTAAAACTTCGGTTCATCAAAAGACGTTAGAAGACAAGTGAAAAGATAGTCACTAAAAGGGAGAGAAGATTTGCCATTCCTATAATTCAGACAGTGGATTAGTATCCAAAATATAATCAGAAATCTTCCAGCAAATAAAAATCCAGGACTAGACACCTTCACAGCTGAATTCTGCCAAAAATTAAGAGCTAACACCTATCCTACTCAAACTCTTCCAGAAAATTGCAGAGGAAGGTAAACTGCCAAACTCATTCTATAAGGCCACCAAAACCAGACAAAGATGCCACAAAAAAGAAAACTACAGGCCAATATCACTGATGAACATAGATGCAAAAATCCTTAACAAAATTCTAGCAAACAGAATCCAACAACATTAAAAAGATCATACATCATGACCAAGTGGGCTTTATCCCAGGGATGCAAGGATTCTTCAGTATTTGCAAATCAATCAATATGATACACCATGTTAACAAATTGAAAGATAAAAACCATATGATTATCTCAATAGACGCAGAGAAAGCCTTTGACAAAATTCAACATCCATTTATGATAAAAATCCTCCAGAAAGGAGGCATAGAAGGAACAAAAGCCATATATAATAAACCTACAGCAAACATTATCCTCAATGGTGAAAAATTGAAAGCATTTCCCCTTAAATCAGGAATAAAACAAGGGTGCCCACTGTCACCACTACTATTCAACATAGTTTTGGAAGTTTTAGCCACAGCAATCAGAGCAGAAAAAGAAATAAAAGGAATCCAGATTGGAAAAGAAGAAGTAAAACTCTTAACTGTTTGCAGATGACATGATCCTCTACATAGAAAACCGTAAAGACTCCACCAGAAAATTACTAGAGCTAATCAATGAATATAGTAAAGTTGCAGGATATAAAATTAACACACAGAAATCCCTTGCATTCCTATACACTAACAATGAGAAAACAGAAAGAGAAATTAAGGAAACAATACCATTCACCATTGTAACGAAAAGAATAAAATACTTAGGAATAAATCTACCTAAAGAAATGAAAGACCTCTATATAGAAAACTGTAAATCACTGATGAAAGAAATCAAAGATGACACAAATAAATGGAGAAATATACCATGTTCATGGATCAGAAGAATCAATATAGTGAAAATGAGTATACTACCAAAAGCAATCTATAGATTCAATACAATCCCTATCAAGCTACCAACGGTATTTTTCAGAGAACTAGAACAAATAATTTCACAATTTGTATGGAAATACAAAAAACCTCAAATAGCCAAAGCAATCTTGAGAAAGAAGAATGGAACTGGAGGAATCAACCTGCCTGACTTCAGATTATACTACAAAGCTACAGTCATCAAGACAGTATGGTACTGGCACAAAGACAGAAATATAGATCAATGGAACAAAATAGAAAGACCAGAGATAAATCCACGCACCTGTGGACAGCTTATCTTTGACAAAGGAGGCAAGAATATACAATGGAGAAAAGACAATATCTTTAACAAATGGTGCTGGGAAAACTTGTCAACCACTTGTAAAAGAATGAAACTTGAACACTTTCTAACACCACACACAAAGATCAACTCAAAATGGATTAAAGCTCTAAACATAAGACCAGAAACTATAAAACTCCTAGAGGAAAACATAGGCAAAACACTCTTTGACATAAATCACAGCAGGATCCTCTATGACCCACCTCCCAGAGTAATGGAAATAAAAGCAAAAATAAACAAATTGGACCTAATTAAATTTAACAGCTTTTGCACAACGAAGGAAACTATAAGCAAGGTGAAAAGACAGCCTTCAGAATGGGAGAAAATAATAGCAAACGAAGCAATGGACAAAGAATTAATCTCAAAAATATACAAGCAGTTCCTGTAGCTCAATTCCAGAAAAATAAATGACCCAGTCAAAAAATGGGCCAAAGAACTAAACAGACATTTCTCCAAAGAAGACATACAGATGGCTAACAAACACATGAAAAGATGCTCAACATCACTCATTATCAGAGAAATGCAAATCAAAATTACAATGAGGTACCATCTCACGCTGCTCAGAATGGCTGCTATCAAAAAGTCTACAAATGATAAATGCTGGAGAGGATGCAGAGAAAAGGGAACCCTCTTACACTGTTGGTGGGAATGCAAACTAGTACAGCCACTATGGAGAACAGCATGAAGATTCCTTAAAAAACTGGAAATAGAACTGCCATATGACCCAGCAATCCCACTGCTGGGCATAGACACTGAGGAAACCAGAATTGAAAGAGACACGTGTACCCCAATGTTCATTGCAGCACTGTTTACAATAGGTAGGACATGGAAGCAACCTAGATATCCATCAGCAGACGAATGGATAGGAAAACCGTGGTACATATACACAATAGAATATTACTCAGCCATTAAAAAGAATGCATTTGAATCAGTTCTAATGAAGTGGGTGAAACTGGAGCCTATTATACAGAGTGAAGTAAGTCAGAAAGAAAAACACCAATACAGTATACTAATGCATATATATGGAATTTAGAAATATGGCAATGATGACCCTATATGCGAGACATCGAAAGAGACACAGATGTAAAGAACAATCTTTTGGAGTCTGTGGGAAAAGGCAAGGATGGGATGATTTGAGAGAATAGCATTGAAACATGTATATTATCATATGTGAAACAGATCGCCAGCCTAGGTTCGATGCATGAGACAGGGTGCTCAGGGCTGGTGCACTGGGATGACCCAGAGGGATGGGATGGGGAGGGAAGTGGGAGGGGGGTTCAGGATGGGGGACACATGTACAGCCATGGCTGATTCATGTCAGTGTATGGCAAAAACCACTACAATAATGTAAAGTAATTAGCCTGCAATTAAAATAAATAAATTAACATATATATATACACTTTAGGGCTCCTGTGAATCAAATGAAAAACAACTCAATGGGAAAATGAGACACATCATTAACAGGTATTTCACAAAAGAAAATAAAAGTGGCTAACAGCACAAGGACCTACTGTATAGCACAAGGAACTATATTAAATATCTTGTAATAACTTGCAATAGAAAAGAATCAGAAATGTATATATATATATATGTTAAATCACTTTGCTGTACACTTGAAATTAACATGATATTGTAAATCAACTATACTTCAATTTTTAAAAAATAGATGGCCCACAGACACCTGAAAAATGTTCAGCCTTATTAGTAATCAGAAAAATACAAATTAAAACTAGAGATAATTATCTGATATGAATAACAAAAATTTTTAAATAAGCTAATAATAACTATTGACCAGGATGGGAAGCAGGATCTTCCCTGGTGGTCCAGTGGTTAAGAATTCACCTGCCAGTGCAGGGGACATGGGTTGGATTCCTGGTCCAGGAAGATTCCACCTGCCATAGGGCAACTAAGCCAGTGTGTCACAGCTACTGATGCCCGTGTGCCTAGAGCCCATGCTCCGCAACAAGAGAAGCCACTGCAACAGGAAGCCCACACGCTGCAACAAAGAGTAGCCCCTGCTCCCCACAACTAGAGGACGCCTGAGAGCATCAGTGAAGACACAGTGCAGCCATAAATAAATAAATAATTTTAGAAAGGACAGAAAGCAACAATAACTCTTATTACCTCCTGGTGGGAATGTAAATTAATAACATCATTAAGGGAAACAGTTTGAGTAGGTAGTAAGGCTAAATAAGAAAGCAGTTGTACTCCTGGGTTTATATACTAGAGAAACTCTGCTGCTACTGCTAAGTCACTTCAGTCGTGTCCGACTCTGCACGACCCCATAGATGGCAGCCCACCAGGCTCTGCCGTCCCTGGGATTCTCCAGGCAAGAACACTGGAGTGGATTGCCATTTCCTTCTCCAATGCATGAAAGTAAAAAGTGAAAGTGAAGTCGCTCTGTCGTCTCCAACTCCTAGTGACCCCATGGACTGCAGCCTACCAGGCTCCTCCATCCATGGGATTTTCCAGGCAAGAGTACTGGAGTGGGGTGCCATTGCCTTCTCCGAGAGAAACTCTAGCATATGTTTATAGGAGGCATGCACAAGAGAGAATCTGAGAGACAAGAGAGAATCTGAGAGACAAGAGAGAATCTGAGAGACAAGAGAAAAGGAAATGGAAGGGAAGAAGCCAAATGTCCATTCCTAGTAGTGAGGAGCAGGCACCTGTGGCATGCTCACACAGTGGATTACTACATAACAATGAGAATGAAGAAACCATACTGTGTGAGTGTACAATTCATTTAATACCAAAACTAAACACAGTATTGGGAGAAAAATCACTGAAGACTATGTTATATATTATTATATAATATACATACATTATTTAGAAATACATACATAAGTAGTAAAATTATGAAGAAACCAAGCAAGTGAGTAAAACACAATTCAGGGTGGTGATGATTTCTGGTGTGTTGGTAGGGAGGAGAGATGCAATCCAAGAGGCACAAAGGAGTCTCCTTTCAGATACTACTGAGATTGTTTTTTCTAATGTGCTGCTAGAATAGAGCAGTCATTTTATTTCATTCTTTAGTGGAAGTCACTCAGTCATGTCCAGCTCTTTGTGACTCCACGGACTGTAGCCCGGCAGGGTCCTCTGTCCGTGGAATTCTCCAGGCAAGAATACTGGAGTGGGTTGGCATTCCCTTCTCGGGGCATCTTCCCAATCCAGGGATCAAACCTGGGTCTCCTGCACTGCAGGTGGATTCTTTACCATCTGAGTATAGATATATTCATACAGTATTTTATATCTATGATACAGTCACAGTCAAATGTTAGATATGTTATATGTTAGGATCTTAGCTTCATTCTGTTATTGATTTAAATCTAGTCCATCCCTGGGTCAAGTGCTCCTTCTTTTTGACTTACGACTATCATATTCTAGATCTGGAGCTGACCTTGCACCTACTCTGCCATTATCAGAAGTCAGGTTTCTGTCCTTTTCTGGCAACCTAAGCCTGGGGATATCAAGATTATCATCCTTTCCAGCAGTGTTTGCTCAGCCAGTAAATGTGAGAGGAGAAAAAAATAGTTTAATTATAATCAGATTTCTAGGAGCTTCTTTCCTCTAATGATGTTCACATCAAGTGACTCCAAAATAATTCAAGAAAGTGATGTAGGCCTTGAAAGCTAACCAGAATGAGTGATGGAAAGACTCGATGCCAGTATGTCACCCCTTTCAGGAGTGGACCTTATCAAAATCATTTAGTGTCCACCTCTCAGAAGAACTTCATCGGTAAAATAAAAATGATAAGCAGTTGTGCTGGGTATTCTTAGACGCTGTGGTCATAAGCTCTCTATTAATAGACAGTAGAGCCTGTCATCAATTCTGTCTAAACCTATGCATTGCTGTTAAATGATTCCTTCAGTGTGGAAGTTTTATCACTGACTCACACTTGTATTTTCATTTTTCATCCTAATAATGTGTTATCACAGTGTTTACACACTCACTCAACTTTTGCTGACATGGAAAAAGCAAAAGATCCTGTCATTTATTTGATTGGAATTTGCAAAGGCATCAATAAACTAAAATCATACTGAGAATTGGTGGGGGAAAAAAGTTGATTTCCAAATGGGAATTCAAAATATACAGTGGAGTAACAGCTGTTCTAGTTTTCCACCAGAGATTAGCAGATAAGTTACTACTGAAATTCAGAGTTGTGACATCTTTAGATAAATATTTGCCCTTGATTTTCAGAGCCTCTGATTCAAAAGAAATCTACAGTGGCTCAGATTCTGGCCCAGAAAAGATCATTTTAAATCTACAGTTTTAAACTGCGGTTGAAAAGGAGCCCAGGTTGGATTCTGCCAGCAGGTGTCCGCTGCTATTGTTTTCTGTCATCAATGTCTAGGTCTTTCTGTCTCCAGCCATGGTTCAGCCTATCCTTGAAGGCGTTCCTCACCCCTCTGATTGAGCCTGCCACAGATTCAGCACCTGCCATCAGAGCTCCCCTCTCACTGTGCCTCCCGTCTCACTGTGCCAGTACCCTAGCCTGATGCCTTTGGAGGGTTTCTGTACTAAAGCTTAGCCATTTAAGACTTCAGTTAGCCAGACTCAGAGCACAAAAATGTCTGCAGGTTCAAGACAAGAAGCATTCCCCCATAAAATAAAAACACTAGGATATCATCTGTTAGCACATGCCAGCCCTTCACCTAATAAATGGCTTCCCTTACACCATCACTTAGTCCTTCCTTCCTGTTGATTCACTTGGGAACCTGGTCCTCAAAGAAGAATGCACCAATCACTTGTATGCAACCACTGCCAACCCAGCTTAGGACTGTGTCAGAGAGGCTTCTGCACTCCTATTTTGAAAGGAAACAAGAAGAGATGAACTCCTAGTTCCTCCCTAAGTGCTTTTCAGACTAGTGACACTATTAATCCTACAATTTGGTTTTCTTAAATTACTGACACTTCTCGCACTACTGTGTATCTACAAAGTAATTAGATATCTTTTCCCATATATTACATGGGCAAGTCCACCTCATAACTACATAGGGATGGTGAAGTCTTCCTTTGGGGCCCCCATCCTGGTATCCTGTCTCCCTCATCTGCTCATTGATTTAGGAGTTTGCCTTCCCAACTTGTGTGTAAACAGAGGGCAAACTCGTTTTTGTCTCCCTTCTCTCAGGACCACAGTAGTTGTTCAATCTGATGAATGGTCACACGAGGTACCAAGGGGACATTTCTCGTCCGCATTTTCTGAAGCTACTAGGCCTCGGGCAGGAATCTAGGGTCCTGCCTGGAAGGTGGGTTCCGCCAGGAGATGGCAGCGGAGGCGGGGACAGGGACGCGGCAGCCACACCCACGTCCCTTCCCACTCCGCGGCTCCCCCACGCCCCTCTCCTTCCAGTCTCCCCCCACCCAATGCCCCCACCCTTGCAGCAAGACTGAGGCAAAGGAGCAAGAGGAGAATCTTGGCCGCGGCCCCCTCCCCCGCCTTATAAAAAAGAAATTGACTTTTGTTTGGAGTTTGTGAAAAGTGGGGCTCGGGGCCCAGTCAATGGGGCGCCCCGCGGTGCGGGCTGAGTGGAGCTAGCGCGAATCGCTCAGCCGCGGCCCCAATTAATCCGCCCTTTGTGCGGCCCGCCCGGCCGCCCCCGCCGCAGCAGCACCAGCGGCCCATTGTTCGGCCTCGCCGGGCCGCGGGATTTACCCTTTTCAAACAGCCCGTTTTGTCCACGGCAGTTCGAGCGGAAGTTTCTCACTGACAATTTGCCCCAAATAGATAGATTTGTCAGAAGCGACCTTCGGGAAGGAAGCAAAAAGCCACCGGCCTGAAGGTTGGGCCGAAGACTCGACGTCCCACCCGCGGTCACGCCGCCCTCGGCGCCCCTAGCCCGACGGCCCGAAGCCCCTCGGGGGTCCCTGATCCCCGGCACCGGTTGAGCAAGACACTTCGAGGACTGATCTCCATTTACCCATCTGTAAAATGGAACAGCTTGGCGCTTGCAAGCCGTAAGTCCAGCGCTTTGGGTCGATTATCTCGTACAGCGTTCATTTCCTCTCTCGCCTCTCACCTCCTTAAAAAAAAAACAACAACAACAACCAAAAACTGTAAGAAAATAAAACCTAGCGAGACCTCAGGGACGACTTGAAACAGCCTTGAAGGTGGGTCTTGGTAACAAGTTCCGGATTGTGCACGTGTTGTTTCTCTTCTGCACTCCGGCTCCTCCTTAACAGAGATGTCAACCGTGCTAAATCACAGGTGGTGCCTTTGTAAGACCGACTATTGTCCCCTCATAAGTCAAGATATAAAACGCTTTGTACTGAATGGGCCGTGATCTGGAGCTCTCAACTTGGGAGTCAGGCTGTTAGATTTTTTTTCCCACCCACCAGAGCCGCTCTTCCCCCAAATAACCTCACATTTTAATAAGCAAAATTTAAAGGTGGGGGGAACCCAACATGCTGTTGATGAAAAGAATAGTTACTGATTTCTTCACACTTAATGGCAAGTATGAGTCTTTTAAAATACAGTCTCGTACGGAACAGTTCTGTGAATCTTAAGCGGAACTGAATTGTATTAATCAGTTGATGGTTTGTTCATTTTCTATCACTAGAGGAGAAATACAAAGGTTGGAACTCTACAGCTTCTATTTCTACTGTACTCAGGCAATCTCTTTCTTTAGAAAATTTCCTGCTAGTGGCACATGAGAGAAAAAATTTAAAAATCTGTTTTTTGTTTATCCATCAGGTGAATACACACTTCAGCATCATACAGAGGAAACCCTAGGTGGTCTTTAACAAGATTTCAGTGGTTAAGAGCTACAATTTAGAGAGGATGACAATACATACACAGTGTCAAGAGTATTTAAACAAACATCCCAGACAACAGAATAATGATTATTAACTATGATGCTTTGGGCTTCTGACTAATTTCCCCTGCCTATCTGCAGCCAAACAGCTGCAGGATTTCCACACACACACCCTCCTTAAAACTGTTTATGTGCATCATTTTAAAAATTGCATTTAACAACCATATCCTTCAAACAGTTCCTCTGTGTGGAATGGTTTAGTAATAGTGACAAAGCCAGTAGCAAGAATGTCTTTCATGCTAAAAGGACTCGAACAGAAATCAACTCCTTCAAAAGATTTTACATCTCTTGAAATGTGGACCAGTGTCTGATGCTGTATGTCTTGCAGCATGGGTTTACATGTCTAAATAAATAAAGCTCTTTAGCCCTACTCAACATTTATACAGTGTTTTCAAAAGTGATTAAATTGTACAACTATCCTGAAGTGTACACCCTCCTAGGGTTTGAAAATATTAAATAAATCAAAAGAAAAGGTAATCCAGTTGGCAAAAAAAAGAAAGAAAAGAAAAGGTGAGATTATTTTGTGTGATTCCTTTCTCACTTCCAGAAAAATATTAAGTTTAAAAAATTACTTTAGTGATCAGGACATTAAAATGAATACATTCCTTATACACTCCCAAAATGCTACTCCAAACATAGTTGCTAATGCAACTAGAAAACATGTATTTAGGGATCCAAATATGTGCTATTATGAGTACTTGGGTAATTATACATTATTTTAGCTCATCATAAATGTATGGATTAAATTTGAATTACCTCCACTGTTCTCATTGTCGTTTAGCCTTTATTAAGCATCTTCTTGTACTAAAATGTGGTCAAAAACAGCCTTCAAAAAAGGCATCTAAATAGTTATATCTTATCTTTAGAGACATAAATATATGTTGTATATGGTACATGTGGGCATTTCAAATACCTCATTATTCAATATCCTGATCTGAAAAAAAACAGTAGATTTCAAATGTTTCATCTATTCCAAAATCATGTCAATTACACCTGAAATTTTAGAGCCTGGGAGAAATGTCTGCAGCCTACCTCCTGGGTTGTGCAGTGCTATACCTGAAAGGCCAAATCCTCCTCCTCTCAGCAGGCAATCATCTTATGCCCTGAAGCATGAGATCTGATTACCCCTATCATCATCTTAGCTTGCATAGATACAGATGTTATTAACGGCTGTAGTTTATCCAACCCTTTTTAAAAACGCAGCTGCAGCATTTGACTTGGGGACCTCCTGTGAATCCCACTGGTTGACTCTGTCTTGCACAAAACATGTGGGGTTGGGGGGAGGGAGATGAGAGGGGGAGGTTTGTTTTGTTTTGAAGGATTTTTTTTTTTTTTGATTCAGACTTCCCTAAATAGCCACTCGGCATCTTTGTAAGTGATGTGAATTCTGAAATTACTTACTAGAATAGGGGGACAACAGAGTACTATGTGAACTAGATCATTTAGAAACAAAGCATACTAGAATGTAAGCTTTTCACTGCATTGGCAGAGATGGATATGTGGTCCTGATAGACTTATTGACTGAATAAAGAATCGAATCTCTAGTTTATTCTCAAATACACTAGTGACATTTAACCCAGGCTATCCCATTTTACATAACAATTGTTTCTACTAGTGTAATCTGGATAAAGCAGGTTCTCAACCTGCTGTGGAGGGAATAGAGAGGTGTTTTTAAAATCTGAAAAGCCCAGATTGACAGTCCACACTGATCAAATTCAGTGATTAATTGTTCAGTCTAATCATTGACCTTTTTCTCAGCATCTACAATTGGTGTCTCTAAGTAGTTCCTCTTGTAGCCTACATCATTTCCTCTACAGAATAAAAAGAGACCTCATATGTCTTCTATCCATTTGGACAAGCAAATTTTAAGTACTTACAGAGGGAGAGTTTGAAGAAAAATCTGTTAAGTGGAAGAGTCTGAAGTTCCAGAAATGCTGAACTATTGCTTCAAGATGCACAAAACACTTTGCTTAATTCTGATTACTTCTCTTGTGAGTGAAATTGCCTTAATTGGAGCTTCTAGAAGCCCTCCTAGGAAATGAGAGGTAGCTCAGTGCAATGGAATTAATATTTCAAAGAGCATTAGACTCAGCAAGAAGAAATCTGGGTTCTGGGATTGGCCTTTGTCTCTAGAAGAGTGACTTAGGACAAGCTTTGTCTCTAAGGGTCTCAGTTTCCTCATCTGTAAAATGATGAAATTGGATGAGTACTGATCTCCAAGGTTGCTTCTAACTTGTGTGCTCTATAATTCTGGGCTAAATGGAAGCAACGTTGAACTGTGCAATTCACAGGAAATTAAGAGGTTGAAGGAGGCTTGGTGGCCAATCCTTTCCTGGATGTAGTCTGCTTTCTTGTTTCTCTAGTCATAATTTTGTTTTAGAAAATCAAAAATTACCTCTTCCCAAGGTTTGGGGTCTAGAGGACCTGTCCCTACTCCCTATCCTTCCCATTGCTGGGGCAAAGCAAAAGCAAGTCCCTCACCCAGTCTCAGCTTTCTTTGTGAGTACCATCAGTCAGGACCACTATTACAGACCACATTTATCAAGCAGTGGTATGTGCCAGAGTGTTAGGGCTGGCAACTGAAAATGACTCAGTCAGCTTCATGGAGCTCCCTGTCTAGTTAGAAAGCTGGGTATCCCTTACATGTCCTCTGAACTTTTTGCTCTGGCGATTAGAAGCAAAGAAACACATAAAAAACCGGCAGCGTTTTCTCTGTTGATCTATCTTTCTGGGGAACACCCTTTTCTTTTTCTTTTGTTCCTAGTAACATCTCTGGTTGTTTCTGTTTTAAATACATTTCAGGTGTGTCATCTTATAGGGAGGGATACCAAGTCTTAAAGCAATTTGACATGAGAGCCATAATAAATTCTTCTTGCAACAAGGCAGGATACAAACAACTAAAATATTATATGTAGGAAATAAAAGTGAAATATGAGAGAAAGATGTTTCCATTTGCTTATTCTTGGGGCAAGATGAATATAAAAGTGCAGTGAGACCCTAGAAGCTTCAAATCGTCAGCCTGCCCCTAAACTTGAATTTCTTCTGCTGATGTGACCCTAAGAGAATGTGTGAATAAATATAGAGACACAATTTGTTATTTGTTAAGAAAAAAATGAGCCCATCACACAGGGCATTGTCTTATTGTTGCTGCTGTTAGCACCAATACTAGATTGTATGAGAGAGGCATGGGTGCAGGGGTGCTATTAGTGAGGAGTAACAGACAATTAGCTAACAGAGTTCTAGAAAATGTCAAGGAAAAACTCTACAACTCAGCACCAGTTGAGTTCTAGAGCACCTGGGTCTCTTTTCTGGATTGTTCTCAGTGTTTATGAGTAGAGTTACCTAATAGGAGCCAAACAACTTGTAGAGAGATCCCCAACAGACTCAGGAGCAAGCCTGACAAGATTCACTTACTGAGCCCTCACTTACTGAGCCCTCACTGAGTACCTGCTTTGTACTGGACACTCTGCTCCATGACCCACCTTTTCTCTAACTCCCCATCCACTTAGGAAGCAACAACCAACTATAGGTTGAATTATGACCTGGAAGCAAATGAAAATCAACTCTCTCTTTCATGTAAACAAACAAATAAAACTTGTGTCAGAGTGTCTTTTGGAAACTGAACATCAAACCTCAGTCAACCTTAACTGGTAGATTTTTGCCAGACGTTTTCTGGGTCTGCGTATTTCTCAACTCTACTTGTCCGTGAGGTAAGGGGAATTTTAAAGGAATAGATCTCTAGAGGTAAGATAACCTCTGAGAGGGGGCTGATCACTGGCTGGGAAGGGGAATCTGTTCCATACCAACTTTAGGTCTGCTTGCTGATGGGAAAGCTTTTCCTTTCTTCTTTACTGTTTTAATTTAGCATATTGGAAGAGACAGTTAATGGAGAAAATGGTACCGTTTTTTGGGGGAAGCTAAGTGAATGGAGATCTAGGGGTCAGACCCAGATAATCTGATGCTAGAGGGGTGTCCTGCACCCCTGCACCTCTCATGCAATCTAGTTCACAGGACTCTACTTCCCCCCTTCTTTTGTTGTTCTAAAATGTTTTTAAAACTAAGTATAGTTGATTTACAGTATTTCAGGTGTATAGCAAAGTGATTCAGCTATATATGTAACATTTTTTCAGATTCTTCTCTGTTATAGATTACTACAAGATTATTGAATATAGTTCCTTGTGCTATACAGTAGGTCCTTGTTGATAATCTATTTTATATATAGTAGCATGTATCTATTAATCCCAAATTTCTAGTTTATCCCTCTCCCTCCATTCGCCTTTGGTAACCGTAAGTTTGCTTCCTATGTCTATGAGTCTGTATCTGTTTTTCTGCTTCCCTGTTTAAATGATGAAAAGGAGGATTAGTAGGAGAGTGAGCTATGGTAGAAGACAGTTTTCAGAGGCAGTAGATTCCCCTAACTCATAACCAGTTTTCCAAGGGGCATTGACAGCCTACCCAACTCCACACTGATTTAGGGTCCCTTGGATATTTTTCCAGAATGTACAGTATTTTCGTCCAGTCCAAAGCACTTATCACCTTTTATGAGTCTGCTCTCCCTGTGACTCCTTGAAAAAGGGGTCATGTCATTAATCTCTGGCACACAGTGGGTGCTCAGTGTTTGATGAATGGGGTGGATTGCTGGATGGAGAGAGAGACCCCTAGATTCATTCATCCTTCTCACGGTCTTCTTTCTTATCTCCTGGACAAAAATGTAATCCTATAATAAAAGATGTCTTCCCTGTGTTTTTTGCTTCCCTCTTGTTGAGAACCCCATTCTCACAAAAGGATAGAGGAAGTTAGAGACTATGTTTGCACCTGGTCAGAAATGCTTCAGTACCTCTAGGGTATGACCACCCCTTTCCAAGCCAACTTTATAAACCCATCCTTAAAGTTAATATCTTGTCTGTGTTAAAAGGTATTTCTGATACATGGCATTTGCCCTTTATCAATCCCTTCTCATTGTGGACTCACAGGAAAAAATCTTTGAAAGTTAAGGTTGAACAGGACTTAATCACTTTACAGATAATTACTCGGAGCCCAGAGAGGTCTAGTCACTTGCCCAAGTTTACACAGCTTGTTGGGACAGAGCCTGAACACTCCCTCCCACCCCACCCCCATCAGCCACCCTCTGTGGGCTCCCAGTGATTAGCCTTGCTGTGTCTCCAGCTACTTCTTGGGAAGTCTGCAGGCAACTTCCACCTTCACTCATTCGCCCAGTGTTTCTGCAGCACATAATAGGAATCAGGCAGCGTACTTGAGCCCATGGACACGAAGATGAAAAGTAACAGCCCCTACCTTGCAGAGTCTTTCTTCTCTGAGGTCCAACCTCAAGAGTTCCAAGTTTCTGTACCTTAGATCCGAGGTCCCTGTGTCCTGCAGCAGCTTCCAGTGAGCAGAAGCCAGCGAACACTCAGGTGCCAGGCTCCTCCTGGACCTGGTGGGCAACTGGGCCCTAGCCCCTCCCGCCTACCCTGGATCTTGTAGCTGTCATTGCCACCAAACCAATCATGCCAGAAAGTCATCATGATGATTTCAGAACTGCATTGTGATTTATGCAAAGCGCGCAGATAATTACAGCCAGGCGCATAGAACGCAGAACGAACATGCTGTGGGTGTGTGTGCGCGTTGTGTCTTTTGCCAGGGCTGGATGGTGTGTGTGTGTTTCTATTTAGTGGAATTCTTGACACCCTGTGAATTGAAACCAGTGGCAGGATAAAGAGGGGACATTTCCATTTTGACTTGGACAATTGGTGAACCTCAGGAGTATTTTCCACAAGTTTAGGTGCCTACAACTGAGCTGGTAGGGCGAGTGTCTGGAGTAGGGAAATCAGTCTTAAGACCCTTTACCACAGTCCTCCTACCTCCAAGCCACCGCACCTGCAAAGCGACGTTCAGGTCTCCTGGTCACAGACTCCTAAACTTCTGCCTTGAAGATGGGCAGGGCCGAATCTTCCACGCAGGCCTTCATCTTTGCCCCAAATAAATTATTTGGACTCTTTAGCTTTAACCAAGCTCCCTTCTTTGCGTCCACATGGCGGGTGTTTTGGTAGTGATGGCGATTGTGGTAGCAGTGGTGGCAAGTGTATTTCTGAAAGTCATAATCCCAGTCTCCAAAATAGAACCTGGGATAGTAACTGCGTTTCTGAAACGCCGCGGGGAAATCATTTCTTTTTCTAGGCGCGGAGTTTGAGTTTGTACTACTTTTCAGGCAGGGCCAGCTGAGCACAAGTCTGCCCAACTTGATTGTCAGAAATGTTGACTTACTGTCCTGTCTCCTAAAAAACCCTCAGGCTTTGTATCTTATTTCCGTGATCTCCTTCCTCTTCGAAAAACAGAGGAGGTATAACTTGGGAGGTAGTCGTCTCCTTTCTTGCTCTTTCTGGGTATCCCCAGACCCGGGTCCTGGTTGCTGCGCAGCACTAGCACCGCGAGGTGTGCGCGGGCGGGGGCTCCAGGCCCAGCCCAGGCCTCAGCGGGAAGTTGCGGTCACGTGCTGTGGCAGCGAACAGGGGCGCACAGCCAGCGCCCCTGAGCCTCCGGGGCCGAGGAACTGCTGCTCTCTCCTGAGGCCGGAGGGCGGGACGGGGAAGGGAGGAGAGGACGGGACGCAAACACTCACTTCCACACACATACTCTGATCGAAAGCCTGGAGAAAGTGGGATCCGGAGCGGGCGGATAGAATTGCGGAATGCTAGTATCTGTTCACCTCCCCCAGAGAGTGCACTGAGGGCCGGAGAGCAGGAGGTGTGACCCTTGACCTTCGGCCAAGCCCACGCCGGGAGGTGAGGCTGGCAAACTCTTGTTCGACAAGTTCAAGCTGCTGGGAGAGCTTAAATGAGAATTAATCTGTTAGAGCTCGGGGATCACTCTCTAGGCGTGCGCTCTCCCGGCGCAGAACAGGAACCAGGGCACAAGAGAGCACAAGAATCGCGGGAAGGCGGGCAGGAGGAGTGGGGGACTAAGGCGGGGGAGGGAGCTCTCCAGAATCCCCGAACCCTGAGGGTAGGGGCCGGCAAGCGGAGCCCGCTGGGGACGAGCTGCGGGAGGGGAAGCAGCTACCCTCCAGCCGTGCAAATGCAGAAATAATGGAGGCGAAATAGCTTCGCCCTGCTCGGGATGGGCTTTACTTCTGCAAGCCGGCAGCACCCTCCCGGCGGCTGGTGCCCAAATGGACAGCGCGAAGGTCACGGGAACTCGGAACCTCCAGCAAACACCATCCCAGGCCCCAAGTCCGCACACAGCGTCCTCGTGGATAACTTTCCGTAGATAGTTGCAAAATGAATAATTACTCACCTCGGACCAGATCCAAGTTTTACCCAACAGAAGGGGCACGGGACCAAGAATGAACCAACTCACATGGCCATATCCGGCGTGTATAATCACACACAAACACACAGCCACCCAGTTCTTCCACGAATCTGTCTGGCCCTCTGGAGAGAAGGAGGAAAGCGTTTTGAGAAAGCTCTGGCTCCCCTCCCCTTCCCCCTTGCCATGAATATAATAATAATTCATTTTTTACTACAAGAGCAGTACCGTCCTCACCGACGCACCCGCACAGAGCCACACTCCCATATTCACACTTAACTCCTCAGCTCCGAGAGCGCCTGCATTTTCTTTGGGAGCCGCTTGGAGGTTCATTAATATCATTAGCATTTAACCCCCTCCCTCTTTCCATCCCCTCCCCGCACATGGCTGACGTCAGACCCCGCCAGGAGTTGGGGGAAAAGCTAAGTGGGCCAGGGACGCCCTATTCCCCTCCCCGTGGCTGCCTGTCAGAGCGCTTCTGGAGATATTACAGGGGACCCAGTCCGCAGCGACAGGCACAAAGTCACGGGGTAATGAACTTCGGGGACCCTCTGACGCTGCGTGCTCGGCTCTCCTCGGATACCAAGAGCTGGCCGCCTTTTCCCTCGGAAGACTTCCCAGCAATCTAGTTTTCCCACTCCGCGCTCGGATTTGGGCAGCGCGGAGCCCATCTGCCTGAGACTGCGGTTGTGCGTTTCCCTTCTTTCCGTAAAAGAGCAGCGGTCTGTAGAGATCTGCCCACACTCTGCATATGCCTAATATAGAGGGAGAAATTGAAGACTGAGAGACAGGAACGGTGAAAGAGAGGAGTTTTGCCCTTTTTTGCTCCGTAGAAAGACCATATTCGTGTCTCCATCTCTGTTCTTCAATACCCCTCTCTTGCCTGTCCTCCCGTCTCCCTCGATCTGCCTGTCCGTCTATCCATTTGCCCGTAAATGCGTGTGTTCAAACCAAGCAACATTCCCAGCGGCTGCGGTTTTGCAAGAGGCGGGAAGAAACTTAAGGATGCTTAAATTTCCACTGTGGAACGAATTCTGAGCTCCCAGAGAGCAGCGCAGCGTGCAACCGACACCCATCTGTCCGGCCCCGGAGCCTCCCAGGCTGGAGGGCGGCTGGAGAGCGGCGGCGCCCGGCGGCGAAGCGGGCGTTGCCGGCCGGGACTCGGGCAGCGCCCACCAACCGCTCCGCCCCGGGACCGCCAGCATGAGCAAGCCGGCCGGATCAACAAGTGGGTACCTATTGGGCCACAGCGGGGCTCCGGCGCGCAGGCTGGGGCGGGCGAGAGGGGTGGCCAGGGAGGTCCAGCCCGGCGCTCCGAGGTTCCGAGCCCGGGAGAGGGATTCCAGCGGTGTGTGCGCTTTGGCCCAGCTCCATGTATACTATGAATCAGTGCCTTTCGTGGTGAGGGATGAACAATTTCGTTACCTCTGCATTGCTTGACCCACTCCCCCTACCCACTTCTCTTTGGTATGGTGGGAAGGTTGCGACCCAGGCAGCCCACCAGTCCCTCGCGAGTTGCCTCCACTTAGCCACCAGGTGGGAAGTTGGGGGTGAGGGGGAGTCGGCGGGGGCGGGAACTAGGCCGCAGCCCCAGGCGGCAGCACAATAACACGCTCGCTCAAAACTCCGAGCTCCAGAGCGCAAAAGCAACTCTGCGCAAAGCGGATTTTGAATGGAATGCTTTGCACCCCGTTTCTAGCTATTTCAAATAATCCTGTAAATTGGGAAGCAGAAACAATTTAAAAGTCACATTTTCCTTAATCCTAAATCCGTGTAGGTCATAACTGGGGAATTTAAAGTATGGCCAACCGCTCTAGCAAGGCGAGGACCAAATCCCTAATCCCAAGGACTTTTCGAGCGGGAGCTCGGCAGAGGCAGGAAAGTGCGGCCTGTTCCCTTCGCGCGCTTCTCTCCTTCCTTAAACTTGCTTAGCTGGAGGCTCTCCCTTGGGACACCAAGTCGCCGCTGATCTCTAACCGCCCCTAGACGCTGAAGTGCAGGGCTGAGTGTGTATGTACAAGGGCTTTTGCGTGCACCGTGTTTGAGGAACCCGAGAATGCGCAGGACAGAGCAGGAGGTGGCCCGGCGCGGCCGCAGTGCTGGATCTCTGTGGGGGCATTTCAGTTCCCGCCATCCGGTGGCCCGAGGCTGCGGTTTCCAGAGTCCCACGGCTGGAGCTGGCCGCTGCCGAAGTGCCCACATCCCGAAGTGCTCCCGCCGCCCTTGTTTTCGCTTATAGCATTTATGGCGCTTGTGATTTCCTCAAAAATTCCCTCCCCTCACTCTCTTTATTGTCCCGAGTCTTTGAAAGTTGGGAGAGTCCGAGATACTTCTGAGGACTGGTAATGAAGTCCCACTTGAGTGGGATGCAATTCCTCCCCTCCCTGCCAAGAAGTGAGTTGTATTTTCACTTTGTCCGTTTGTTTTGGTTTTGGACGCTGCCATTTAAAAAATTAGAGTAAAGTGAACGTGAACAAAAAGAAAAAAATGAGAAATGTTTGGCACTATGGCAGAGAGAGGAGAGAAAGGATCTTAGATGCCGCCGGAATCAGAGCCGACCCTGGCGGAGGACTGGCGTTTTCAGTTTGCCTTGGGCCTAGCTGACCCTCGCTGTCCGAATCTCTGAGAAAGGAGGCGAACTCGCATATTTTTTTGTGGCCCATGTTCTGGCGTGTGACTGTCCTTCCCAGGAGGCTCAGGAGGAAAGCTTTCCTGGTGCATTCCAAGCCTCCATTGCAAAAACCGAAGCCGACAGTCCTAGGCAGGCCTCGGTGTGCTGGCTTGCTCTGTGACAGGCCCTTGCCTCTTTCCCTGGAAGTAAGGCGCCTCGCCCACTTAGGGTGCAGGGTCGCCGGGGATGAGGGGCCTTGAAAAGTGAGGCCTCGAAAGTGAGAGAAGGGGCGGGAGCGAACTGGGTTCGCTGGGGACCGCGCCCGCGTGCAGCAGATGGCCTAGGACGCAGGCAGATCCTTCGGACTTTTAGGAGAAAAGGCAGAGGGCCACTGGGGAAACTTTGGAGTTTTCCAGCTTCCCAAGAGCCTAAGTTGGGCCTCCTAAACCTCGAGCCCAACACTGGTCCGGACGTCTCCGCAGAGGTTTCTCAGGGCTTCAGGACAGCAGCCCCCGCCTGAGGCGCCGCGGCATGCAGGCCTTCTCCAGACCGGTGGCGGCAGCCGGACCGAGGCTTGCAGCCCTCGAGCCCCGGGAGCTAGGAGGTCGGCGCGCAGCGGGCGAGGTCAGACCCGAGCCAGGCTGCGAGGTCTGCAACCCCAGCCTCTCTCGGATTCGCACAGCTGGAGAGCAGAGCGATGTCACCCGGGAGCCCCGCCTGGGTGGTAACAAGACCCCGGCCAGTCACCCCTGCAGCCCAGACTAACTTCTTTCAACAGCCTCTGATGGTAATTACAGTAATCGAAGCTGCCATATATCTTTAGGCAATTATGACACACAAAAAGCCCCGAGGGGACCCCCTGGCGAGGGAAGTTAAGAACGGTTTTCCAGCCTCAGGAAACTCCCGCCTGCCTCACGTCGGAGCTCGCTCGACTTGCTAAATGAGAGGAGCTTTGCAACGGGGTCAACCAGCTTGTCTCGTGACCCAAGTCACCTTAACGTGGCTGGGTGGCGGAGTCTGAGGCGCACACCCGCTCTGCCTCGGAATTTTCGCGTCCTCCCTCCTGTGCTCCGCCCCAGATGGGTGTGCCGGCTTCTAATGTGCCCCGGGAGCCGCGGCCCGGAGGTCTGCGCAGGGACAGGGCCGACCTGGCGCCCTGGCTGGCCCCGGGGGCCGAGGAGCGAGGAGTCCCGCCCCCGGAGGACGAAGGTGTGGCTCACACCTCTGGTCATTCCTCCACCCCATCGGGGTTCTCCAGAGATGCTTGTCCCTGGCCTCGTTTCTGGATAGGAAGCGGAAAAGAGTACCCTCACCACTGCTCCTCCCTCGCCCTTATCTTGGCATCATCAAAAATGCCACCGGGAAGAGGAGGATAGAGGGGATGACAAGATGACTGGACCCCCAAATACAGACCCCAGCTCAGCCAGAGGTAGCGTGTTGTGCAGAGGAGTATGGTTGCAAAACATGGAAACCAAGTTTACTGCTTTCTAGAGTGAGGGCGGCTGCTGGGCGGCTGTTGAGTTCCCTTGGGCGCAGTGACAGGCCCGAAGGGGTGAGGGACAAGACCCGAGGTGACCTCCCCTGGCTCGCTCTAACTCCCTCCCCCCCCGCAGCACAACCTCTCCTCCCACCCTGTGGGAGAGGGGGCGCCGAGGCGGTGGTCGCCGCGCCGCGCGCCTCCCCCGCCAGCCTTTGTCGCCATCCGAATTCCCATGCTACTCTTTTTGACGGGTCACTGGTGGCTCTATAGGCAGGTGCTATGGCGGGGTTGTAATTGCCCGGGCCGAGCCTGGTGGTTACCAAACCCCCCTCCCCAACCCTGCCGCCCGCGTTCTCCCCGCCCCCAACCCCTGCAACTCCTCCAAGGCCGCCCTCTGAGGTGCTCGCCCACTGGACGCCTCGGAATCCACGAGCAAGTTTGCACCCTGAGGCCTCGAGTCTTTCCCGCACTGCGCCCACGCTTCCTTTACTCCCCTGGACCAGTTGTCCTCACCCTCGCCTCCCATCACCCCAGTGGTCCCCAACCGGAGTGCTCTGGATACCAGCTGCCAGATTTATCCAGACCCAGCCGAGGCCGCCCGGGCCCAGACTACAGGCCTTCGAAGCGGTAGCAAAGGGAAAATTAAATGTAAAGAAGTTAATTATTAAGTAGTATTGTTGACTATCACCATCATTATCAGATTATTGATTAAGTTAACCTTTTATTTACTACTCCTTTTGTTTGCGGGAGGAAGGATTTCTAAGTCTCTATGAACCGCTACAGTCTTGCTGGACCCTTGAGCCCTATGGAAATATAGTCCCTTTCCTTCTGAGGACTTTTTGAATTTTACTCTCTCCGGAACAGTCCTCCGGGCTCAGAGGTCACCCCAGGCTTGAGGGGATTCCAAGGAGATTTCCCTTGAGTCAAGCGACTGTCAAGGCCACTGAGGTTGGAGGGCAGTCTAGAGAAACCAGTCAGATGGCTTTTAAAAATCAGCCTCAGACAGCGGTGAAAAAGCGGGAGTAAGGGACCCCACGCAGGATCTAGTGTGAGGAGATAGGACTTCAAGTACGAAGACCCTGGGGAGTGGAGGGAGTGCTGTCCCACCCTAACTTGTCAGGAAATCAACATACTTACAACACTCTCCCCCTACTTGCCTAGCTTGGTGCTAGTAACTTTGAGGAGGAAAAAAAAAATTTTTTTTCCTGAAAGAAATTGTCAAAAGCGATCCATCAAGCATTATTTTAAATAGGTAAAGTGAAAGTTGGGCAATTACCACTACCCTTATTATCATTAATAATCCTAGTATTAGCATTACAATAATAATCCTAATAATAACCACCGCCAGGCAGCTCAGCGAAACCTCGATTGCCTTCCAGCTGCCATCCCTGGTTCCAGCCGTGTTTGTTTTTCTTCTTTTCCCTTTTACATTTCAAGTTTGTCTCCTCGCGCGCTCACTAACAACTTTCTCTGTTAAATGCAAGAGCAAGGGAGGGAGGCGGCCAAACTTTCCGCGGAGCAGAAAGGCAGCAGCGGGCCGCGCTGCCGCCCCGGCCTGCTGTAATCTTTTATTCCAAAATGGGTCTCGGCGATTAGAGGAGACCCAAATACATGTAGCGGTGCATGAATAATGCTCATTGTAGGAAACTGACACTTGCTCAAGGAAAAAAAAGTTTGGCTATAAAATCACTTCATTATTTGCTTTTACTGCAGCTTCGGTGCTAATCCCTTCGGAGGTCAGATTGCTTAGCATCTCTCTCTCCCTCTCCCCTTTCCTCCTTCTTCTCCGCCCTCCTCTCTCTCTCACCCCTTCCACACACACCCCCACCCTTTCCTTGTCTTTCCTGCGATTTCAGGCCGTATTTTAGATATTCCCTGTAAAGTGTGTGGCGACCGAAGCTCGGGGAAACACTACGGGGTCTACGCCTGCGACGGCTGCTCGGGGTTTTTCAAACGAAGTATCCGAAGGAATAGGACGTATGTCTGCAAATCTGGAAACCAGGTACCTTAGTGGGCTGCCCTGCCCGGCTCCCTTCTGACACCTCCCCTTCCTTTGTTTGTGCCAAGGCCTCCTCTGAGTTTCCAAACTGCTAGGGAGAGACCAGGCCCTGACCACTCCTGTCCTCTCCCCTCCTTCCTGCCTCAACTCTCAGTGGCGCTTTTGCTTGGGAAAGATGGGAAGAGGTAAGGGAAGAGAGCTGAGTTTGAAGGAGGAAAGCTGAAATCCCAGTGCCTCTTTATGTCCTCTTCCAGTCCCCCACCGCACCTCTTTTTAAAATCCTCTGACACATTTCTACACTGGATAAGGCCCATACTCTGACTATAAAGCCAGCCCAGGGGATCTAAGGAAATTTAGAATCTAAACCACAAGTGCAGGCAGGTGAAAGGGCTGTTTTATGTTGCCTGTCACCCCACCACCATTTTTAGAAGTACCGAAGCTCAATGCTGTGACCTGGGTCTCAGGGCAGAAGTGAATCGCACAGGGCATCTCAGTTAAGGTTGAGATGTGAAGTGAGTATTGGCCAGTTGGGACAGACAGGATGTGCTGAATGAAGAACTGCCCTTTCAGTTTCAGAGAAGTAGGGCTGCTTGGTAGTGGGCAGTGGGCCTTCAGCACCCTCGTGAATTTAGTTGAGCCTTGTCAGAAAAGGACAGAGTGAGCAAGAAGAGAAAGTGCCCAAGGAAGGAGTAACTGGCAGCCTTTCCATGGTTCCCATATCTTCTCCTTCTCTGCTTAGAAGGGGTGCCTGGTTGACTCTGTTTTGGTCTTGAGCAGGAACTGTCTCAAAGAGACATAGGAGTAGGGGAATGGGCTAAGTGTGAGCTAAAACTCCCAGAAAGAGTGAGCAGACCCCTCCCCGGACTCAGTTTCCAGCTCAGAAGATCAGCCTTTTGGTCCCACACTTTCTTGGCCTTCTCCTTGGCCAAGCATACAGATCCTAAGTATAGAATGACCATCCCCACTCCCAAGAAGATCCTGGAGAGTGCAGTGGTCAGAAGTCATCCTTTGGTTACCAAAATGGTAAAAACATTTTCACTAATTAGTATATATATTAATGTCTATGATATACTTACACATATATTGCTTGCTGCTAGTGAATTGTTTATCTTTTTCTGAAACTATGTCTACTCATGCCAATTTCTGATAGATTTGGATTATCAACAGAAACAAGAACAAGAAGATATTGCATTTGGATAAGTTGTTTTGAACTCTCCAGCCCTATTACCTGTTTAATTGAGTCAATAACTCCATATCAGTTTCTTGCATCACCATTTGAACATCATTATATATACCCAGGACTGTATCCCAGTAGCTCCACAGGAATATGGGATTACTGTGGGTCATCAGATTTGATCAGGCCCCCACTTTATCTTTTACACAATGCACAGAATTGGGGAATCAAAATCTCAGATGTTATGCTTGATATTTTCAAAGGAGTTGGCTGTCAACTCAAACATATTGATGTCAGTCCAAGTGCTTGTAAAGGAGTGATAATAGACTCATCAGGCATGGTGGTCCTCTTCTTGCACAGAGAATAAATGGCCCAAACTGAGGTATGCATCTTTCTCTAGGCTCCAGATATTTATATACAGTTGATCTGATTTGAAGGCACTCTTAAGAACTAATGTAAGCTTCTATTTTGCATTAGTATGTTTATCAGAATACTAGAAGGGTAACATTTGAGGATAGACATATGATTGCATTTAATTACATTGAGCTACTTAAACTGCTTTACATTGAGCTATTACACTAGCCAGCAAAGATGCCCAGAAGAATTCAGTTAGGAAAAAAAAAATTATTTCCATTCTCTCTTTTATTCTAATATTAGGTAAGTAGCATTCCAATTCATCATTAACAGTAATGAGAATGTTTAGAAATTGTTATGAACTTCTGCTCTACCTTTATTTTGAATAAATCAACATATTTCAAATTAGAGGGGTGTGACATCATAAAACTGTGGTTTGAGTGTGTAATTTTTTCCTAAGGGGTATTTCAGAAAAATATGCTTACTCCAAATTCAGAGTATATGAATTTTGAGGTTATGGAACAAAATAAAAATACATTTATTTTATAATCTTTCTTCCCACTGTAAATGTAACAGTAGCATGTAATAAAAACAGAGGAGAGCACCAAAACTTCTTATGTATTATTTACTGTGTATAAAATACACGTGTGGATATGACTCTTTATGTATCTATATATATGTTCCCTCAGTAGTAACACCTAACATTGAATAAATTTCATTAGAAATTTTCTCTGTACTTTCCTCTTTTAATGGCCAATATTTTTCCAGAAAATTGCACTGGATAAAACATTTATTTTCTCATGCATCTCAGATAAATATTTCTAAGGCAGCACTTACTTCTATTTTTTCAGTTATCATGCTAATATTCTCAGTCCGTATTATCATTTTTTCAGACAGTCCATCACATTATCTCCCAGATCATATTTACATTGTGGACATTTCTAGAATTTGTCCAGGCCTTGGGCTCTTCCCTTTCCACCCTCACATCAGTAAGCCTTGCCCTCCTAACCACTCTGGCTTCTGCCTCACCTTCCAGGAATGGCTGTGTTTCTATGAATCTGGGCTGAGGCTAGTCTTTAAAACAACTCTCAACCTGCTGGTTATAAGGATGGCTTCGAACACGAAGACAAGAGAGGAAACAGGAGAGTGGAGAATAATGAAATATTTATCTGACAGATAAATGGGCTCATCCAGAGAGTGACAGAAAGAGGTAGACTCAAGAGCTGAAAGCGGAAAGAAGAGTTCGCGGGAGGGGGATGTGGCAGGGATCCGGGCAGGCAAGCGGGCTCCGTATGGAGCTCTGAAGCCTCCCTCCACCCGGGCAGGTCGCTGTCTTCGGTCCTGAAAAGTCTCGCCCCTGCTCCACCACCACTGCGCCTGGCGGAAGTTCCCCTTCATGAGCTCCTCCCCGCACAGCGGGGTCTGGCAGTCCAGTCGCTCTGACCCTTCACCTGCTTGGAGCAGGACTTTCCTTCTTGTCTGCTTTCATAGGGTTAGGGATTGGTTTTGTTGAAGTAGCTCTGAGAATCCTAGCCCTTTTTCCCCCTGGCCCTGCCGGTGCCCAAGGCCCTCGCGTTTTGAGGACCCAGGCTTGCCGCTTCGCGGTCTGTGGCGGGGTCGGTACTCGGCCTCCACGCGTTTTCCTCCGCCCAGCGCCGGCTTCTAGTCCCCACTCTAAAGGCCCTGGGGGCCGCTGACCACCTGCGCTCTGTTCCAGGGAGGCTGCCCGGTGGACAAGACTCACAGAAACCAGTGCAGGGCGTGTCGGCTGAAGAAGTGTTTGGAAGTCAACATGAACAAAGATGGTAATCTACTTATTCTTAGTTCATCTTATGTTGGTTGAGTAGTAAGTAAATTATGTGTATGGAAAATAATGGCACTCCTATGCATGTAAATAATCTCCTGAGCATTTCTTTCCAGACGCTGGGAATTGGCCTTGGGCTTCAGTCGTCTCCCGGCTTGAGTCCCAGCCTCCCCCATCCCCCACCCCCACTGAACTCCCCAGGGTAAGGCCCATGCCTTTATGGGGCCCTTGCACATCACAACCATCCCCACGAAGCCAGCGTTCCTGAGGCCCCCACTCTGCTGGGGACACACATGTGACGTTTCCGATCTCCCATCCAGATTCCTCTTCTCACCTCTCCTGGCAGCCCTTTTTGGCCAGTCTTAAGCCTGTTAGCCTCCCACAGGGTCTTGCTGTCTGGATGTCTCTGGTAGAGAATATCCTGTGGACTAGGAGACTGGTTGAAGGAGGAAGGGCAGAGACATGAACAAGCAGAATGTCTAGCCCTTGTTTGTAGACTCACCAAGATCAGAAAATCAGGACGGCTGTTGTGGTGATCTGGGCTTCCCTCAGTTCTAAAGAAAGGGGCTGTAGGGGCAAGGTAACACTAGTGGGTGCCTCAGACACCCAGCTCCCAGAAGGCTCAGCAAGAACTAGGTCGTCAGGATGCTTCTTGGGCTTCGAGTTCCATCCAAGAGCGTGGCCGGCGGTGGCCTGGCCAGGGCGCCCCAGGCCGGGAAGGGGGCGGGAGTCATGGCCAGGAGGGAGGAACGGGGCCTCAGGACTGGGTGCGGAGTGGGCTTCTCCGGGAAGGAGACCTGGGTGGGGTGGTATCCCTATGAGATATCTACAGCTCCCACTGGGGAAAGTTACTTCCTCCGCGGCGTAGGAAGCAGGAGGGAGCGTCCAACCTGTTGAACTTGTGTATTGACAAGTTGTCAAGCTCGTGGAGCGGAAGATTGCCCTGAATTAATTTGTTTGTTTAAACTGTTGGTGGTAATTGTCACATCTCCCTTGCCTTCCTCCAGCACATTCTGAGAGGGCTTTCCCTCGTCCCATCCCCCGGCGGGCCCGGGCTCGGGTTCTTTTCTCCCGGGCCCTCCGAGGCCAAGTGGTATTTCCAAGTAGGGCGGGGGATGGAGGTGGGGCGGAGTGGTCTTCTGGCTGATTGACGAAAGCCTGTGCAGAGACGCTGTGTGTCTGCGTGTGTGTGTGTGTGCGCGCGCGCAGATGCGGCTCTGTGGCTCAATCCTGTCTTACTCTGCGACGCCATGGACTGACTGTGGTCCTGCCAGGCTCCTCTATCCATGGGATCTCCCAGGCAAGAATACTGGAGTGGGGTGCCATTTCCTTCTCCAGGGAATCTTCCCGACCCAGGGATCTAACGCTAGTCTCCTGTAACGCTCCCTCTACACTCGATTGCGGTCGAGACTTAGCCACTCCTGCCCAGAGAATCCGGAGAAGGCAATGGCACCCCACTCCAGTACTCTTGCCTGGAAAATCCCATGGACGGAGGAGCCTGGTAGGCTACAGTCCATGGGGTCGCTAAGAGTCGGATACGACTGAGCAACTTCACTTTCACTTTTCCCTTTAATGGACTGGAGAAGGAAATGGCAACCCACTCCAGTATTCTTGCCTGGAGAATCCCAGGGATGGCGGAGCCTGGTGGGCTGCCGTCTATGGGGTCGCACAGAGTCGGACACGACTGAAGCGACTTAGCAGCAGCAGCAGCAGCAGCAGCAGCCCAGAGAATCTCTGGTCTCCCTGCAACCTGCCTGGGCGCGGAGGAGCGCTGAACAGACAGAACACACGTAGTCTTGCCTGAGGCTCGAGCATTAGTGTGACACTTTGGGCCGGGATGCTCTTCTGGCTTCAGCTTCCTTATGCAAAATGTGTAAGGGTTAGACGGTCTCAGAGCGCCCTCCACCCTCACGTTCCTTCTCCCCGCTTCTCTTCACCTCCCGGGTGCCCTTGCCTGTCTAGACGCGCCGGTTGGCCAGAGAGCGCGGCAGCGTCTGTGTGACCACGTCTCTGATCTCGGGCGCGCGCCGGTCTGTGTGTCTCTGCAGCCGTGCAGCACGAGCGGGGCCCTCGGACGTCCACCATCCGCAAGCAGGTGGCCCTCTACTTCCGTGGACACAAGGAAGAGAATGGAGCGGCCGCGCACTTCCCCTCCGCCGCACTGCCGGCGCCGGCGTTCTTCACCGCTGTCACGCAGCTGGATCCCCACGGCCTGGAGCTGGCCGCCGTGTCAGCCACCCCGGAGCGCCAGACACTTGTGAGCTTGGCTCAGCCCACGCCCAAGGTCAGTGGCCTTGCTGGGCCCGAGGCCGTTCTGAGTGGAGGGCGGAGAGGGGCACGCCCATTCTTTCTCAGCTGGGATAGCTCAAGCAACACTTAGGGAGAGAGACCTGGCGGGGTCCTCAGTGCTTGGCCGAGCTCTGCGGGGAGCACTCGACCCCCCCGGCTCTCCCCTGTTGAGCTGGGGTGCTCAAGCTTCAGTGTGTGGTAAAGTCACTCTCTGAGCTGACTACAACTGTGGACTTCTAGGCCCATCCCCCTTACAGCAAATTTGAGGTGGATCCCAGGAACCTGCACCTTTAGAAAACACCTGTGTGAAAGCCTGTCTGAACTAAGAGGGCAGCCTAAAGTGTTCCTGAGGGACAGAAGAGCAGAGTTGTTTTTAGAAGAAAGAAGTTGCCTGCAGCTGGCAGAAGAGCATCTTCAATTGCAACTGCAGGGATCTAATCTAATGCAAGAGAGAAATGTGGAGCTCACCCTGTTAGGACAGTATGAAGAACCTGGCTTCATTTCCCACTCCACTTCCGAGTCACATGAATTTACACAAGGACTCAGCCTCTACTAGCAGGGCCACAGACAGAACCACCTCAAAAGGTGCCCCTAGGGACTACCTTCCAGACTTCTAGCTGGTACCTACACAGAGCCCCCACTCCAGGCCAAGAAGGCCTCCAGATCTCCCCCAGACAAGGGCCAGCTGCAGCCTCACACTGCAAGGAAGCCAAACACCTGAGCGCATGCACAATATTTAATATTGCTTTCTTACCCTTGATGTGTATAATAAGCTTGGGAAAGTAGTGTTATGAATATGTTGTCAGTTATGAATGGGAATGCTCTGTGAATGATTAAGATGTCTAATTGAAATATTTCCATAATATACTAATCCTTTCTAAAAATACTCATATGCATATTTGTGTTTGGGATGCCTATTAATTTATACTTTTTTCCCACATCTATTTTTATTTACTCAAATGCAAGAAGCTCTTGTCTAAATTGGGAGACAGGCCTGGCACTTGGCTCAGCCTGAGGAAAATTTGCTGCAGAGGATAGAAAAGCCACATGCCCCTTTTGATGGAAAAGGCCGCCAAAGAGTGGAATGAGCCTCTCCCAATAATTATTATTTCCCAGACTCTATAGATGTTCCTGTCTCCTTCCTTGGTCTAATTAGAAAACTTTAACAGTGGCTCTTCTTGCAGAGCTGTTGTTTCCTTGCTCTCTGATTTTTCTCTTTCTTCCCCACCCAGTATCCCCATGAAGTGAATGGGACCCCAATGTATCTCTATGAAGTGGCCACAGAGTCAGTGTGTGAATCGGCTGCCAGGCTTCTATTTATGAGCATCAAGTGGGCTAAGAGTGTGCCAGCTTTCTCCACGCTATCTTTGCAAGACCAGGTAGGACCAAGAGGGCACTGAGCTCTTGGGGGAAGAGGGTTGGGAAAGAAGCAACAGTCATCAGGCTTATGAAACTAAATGTTACTTGGATAAATCACCAGAGCCAGGCATCCATTCTTAACAGCAGTGAGAAAATGATTTTTCTTAGCTTCTTGCTATGGCTTCAAAATATCTAGATATGGAATCCTTAGTAAGAAGTGTAATTGTGTTATTTCAGGAAAGTTGGATATGATCTGCAAGAAACAAATATACAAGATCGTTTTCTTTTTTAGTTTAATTGGAACATCAAATTTAATCACAAATTTTTAAAATCATAAATCTTAATGATTTTTTAAATTGTTAATAGAGCAATATTTTCTTAAGAACACTGGAACTGAGAGAGAAGGTGATGAGAGTATTCCCTGGTTAGATTTTGAGAACTAGTCTCATTTTATATTTGCAGCTTTTATTTTTCATTGTGATGCTAACAGATTTGGCCACTGATGTATCAGCATGAAGGACTAAAGGGTGTGTTGCACAGCTCCCTTGATTCTCTAAATGCTTTTAGAGATTTTGTGAACAAATAGGTCTGGTGCATAATCCTGTGATTGTAAATGACAGTAAGAGGGAGAAAAAAAGTACGTGCTGTTAAAATTGTGTCATACCAAAACTCAGAAGTTTTATTGTTAGGAATATCATAAATGGCCTCTGCCATAATTTTTCTATCCTTAAGGGAAAGAAAGAAAATGAAGTATTCACAAAAATTGGCTGTTACCAGTACATTCATGGAAATTAATGACAAATTTCCCAAAAGGCTAATAAGTAGTTCCAAAAGCAAAGGATTTGTTTCTTTAATTCATTTTATACCTAATTAAAGCATAATAGTGCCCCCTTAATATGAAGTACATTTCCTACAGAGAGACCTGGCAATGTGCTCAAAACATTTAATCTTCTAGCATGAGATATTCTTTCTTTTGTGGCCTGGACTTTCAGACATGGTTAGAATTAAACATTGTTTACCTTGCATTTTGAAAGTATTATTTTCTGTACTTAATGCAATAAAGCTGAAAATAAAGCATTTTGAAAATTAAACCCTTTGGTCTAATTGTGATTTTGGTTACAAGCCTTCACAATTCAGCCCTTAGCATTCAGAAGGAAATCCTCTCACATAAATCATCCAGGGTTACTGGTTTTTGAGAGATTTTTCAAAAACAGATTTTTCAAGATGGTTAGTTTTATCTTTGACCAGATTTACTTGTAGACTCTGACCATTTGCTCTGTGTGTGTGTCTGTGTGTGTGTGTGTGTAAGTTGGCTATTTTTTCTCAAAACAAGTATTTGTAGACTCCTTAATCCAAACAAAATTTACTTACTATCTGCCACTTAGCCCTTCAGTGGAAACTCTTCAACAAGCAAACTGCAGTGAAGTGGAATCCAGTATATTAATTTGGAAAAGGAGCCAGATTTTCATTTTAAATATTCAGTAGCACATTTCAATAGAATGAAAATGACAAGCACCTTGATGCTGTCCACTTATGAGTCTCAGAAAAATCAGGCAGTGAGATGAGGTAAACTCAGCAAAACCCAATTAACATAATTACACCCTGATTTCCCTGCATGCCTCTTGGGAATTAGTGATCGCTCTCCCAGCCCAGCCCCCTCAACCCTCCAGGAAGATGGGGGCCCATACCAGCATGCTTAGTCTGGAATCCTCAACCCTGATAATATCAACAATTTCTATGAGAGGAATCTGCCTGCTGACCTGTTGTTGGCATTTCATAGGGCCTGGGTCACCCATGAAGTTTCTAGATAGTCAGGAACAAATGGATGCAAGGATGAGAAGGGTAAACCCTTTTCCAAGGGAAGCAAAATTGGGGGAATTGAAGTGACTGACTCTCAAGTACATGTGCAAGTATAGACACCTTTTAAAAAAGGAAAATATGAGAAAATAAGGGAAAGCTAAAATATTCAGAGGAAAAACTACCAGGACAGGCATTTAAAACACTTTTTAAAATGATAGAAATTTACATATTGAAATTGTTTATAAATTTATAAATTACACACTATATTATATTATACATCTATTGTATGACAGCTGATGCTTTTGGAAGATGCTTGGAGAGAACTGTTTGTTCTAGGAATAGCACAATGGGCCATTCCGGTTGATGCTAACACTCTACTGGCTGTATCTGGTAAGAATTGCACAATTTAATGACTTTGTTGTAGAAATTACCATAAAAATACATTACTGAAAAAAGAACAACATGTAAAGAATAACAAATTCCTGCTGAACAATAGAGTATACCTGTCATTTATAAATCTATATTTAAATGCAAATAATGTTGTTTTGTTGTATTCATGACTGCTTGCATTGTTATTTAAATGCAAATTACTGTGTTTGTTATTATCCAAGAGAAGATTTTATATTAACTTTCATACAATATAGCCAGTTTACATAGAATCAGATATCTTAGAGTGACAATTGAATAGATATTGATATGCAGGATTTTGTCAAAAATCAATATTAAATCATGAAAATGCCTGCATGTTAGAGCACTTATTGCATATTTTTATTCTAGGCATGAATGGTGACAACACAGATTCCCAGAAGCTGAACAAGATCATATCTGAAATACAGGCTTTACAAGAGGTGGTGGCTCGGTTTAGACAACTCCGGTTAGATGCTACCGAATTTGCCTGTCTAAAATGCATCGTCACTTTCAAAGCTGGTAAGCAGATACAAACTGCTGTCTCTTCTTCCAGTTTTGCCATCTCACTAACTCAGTTCAGTTCAGTTGCTTAGTTGTGTTCGACCCCTTGTGACCCCATGGACTGCAGCACGCCAGGCCTCCCTGTCCATCACCAACTCCCAGAGCTCACTTAAACTCATGTCCGTTGAGTCGGTGATGCTATCCAACCATCTCATCTCCTGTCATCCCCTTCTCCTCCCACCTTCAATCTTTCCCAGCATCAGGGTCTTTTCAAATGAGTCAGTTCTTCATATCAGGTGACCAGAGTATTAGAGTTTCAGCTTTAACATCAGTCCTTCCAATGAATATTCAGGACTGATTTCTTTTAGGATGGACTAGTTGGATCTTCTTGCAGTCCATGACACTCTCAAGAGTCTTCTCCAACACTACAGCTCAAAAGCATCTTCTTCGGCACTCAGCTTTCTTTATAGTCCATCTCTCACATCCATACATGACTACTGGAAAAACCATAGCTTTGACTATATGTACTTTTGTTGGCAAAGTAACGTCTCTTCTTTTTAATATGCTGTCTAGGTCGGTCATAACTTTTCTTCCAAGTTGTAAGCGTCTTTTAATTTCATGGCTGCAGTCACAATCTGCAGTGATTTTGGAGCCCAAAAAAATAAAGTCTCTCACTGTTTCCACTGTTTTCCCATCTATTTGCCATGAAATGATGGGGCCAAATGCCATGATCTTAGTTTTATGAATGTTGAGTTTTAAGCCAGCTTTTTCACTCTCCTCTTTCACTTTCATCAAGAAGCTCTTTAGTTCTTCTTCACTTTCTGCCATAAGGGTGGTGTCATCTGCATATCTGAGGTTATTGATATTTCTCCTGGCAAACTTGATTCCAGCTTGTGCTTCATCCAGTCCAGCATTTCTCATGATGTACTTACTCTCAGCCACCTCCAAGTCCAAAAGAGAGGTGATGGCTTTCAAGAGAGCTGATACTCTTAGTCTGACTCCATTGGACCTGCATGTTCTTCTGCTTGTTGACCATCCACTTCCAGAGAGTGCTTTCCCCACCTGCATTCCTCTGCTGCTTCTCACAATTTCCTGGTCTTCATTTCTAGTTCCTACACACAGTGGTTCTGAACTGAGAAGTTTCCGGAATGCTGCCGCCATTGCAGCTCTTCAAGACGAGGCTCAGCTAACTCTCAACAGCTACATCCATACCAGGTGACCCTTGTTTGCCTTGAACATGTACTTAAGAAAATTGTTTCCATTGTGAATGTGTGAGCAGGCAGTAACAAGCCAGTTCAAACACCATGACTAATTATCCTGTTGCCAAGCCAGTTAATTTAGTTAGAATCTATGTCCTCATCTATTTCTAAGGACAGGGGAGAGAAGCAAATCAAATTAGGTTTTCAAAGTGAAAGCACTACCAGACACCTTACTCTTGTCCCAGATGAACAAGTTGATCCATCAATATAGCTGAACACATCTAGGTGAATGCATAGCACCCATCAGCTATCTGTAGAAACTCTCAGTCACTGGGGTTCCGGCAGTGCTCCTCCTGGCCCGCCAAACAGGCAAATCCACCACAAGGTCTTGTAGACCTTCTGTTTCCATTTTCATATGAAAAAAACAAGGCTTTTTAAAGAGCAGTGGAACCTTGCTAGCTTCCTAAGTTAGTTCTGCAGTAGATCTGAGGTTAGAATACAGTTGCTATTCTTTTTTATTCTCTAGATTGATCTTGAAGGGAAGCCCATGGGAACCTGTCTCTATCATCTTGGCATCACCCACAGACACCTTGCTGGGAGTAACTATATCAAATGGTAGAGGGCATTAACACTTTCATTACTAAAGGGGGTCAGAGAAACCCTGAGTCACCTGTATTCATTTGGGATGATACCACTTCTGCAAAGATCACCTTATTTCTTTATAAATCCTCTTTTGAATACTAATAAGTAAAACTGTTCCCCTGTCCCAGAGTCACTGAAGGTCACGTTCAGAACTCCTATTCCTGAAAGCTTTAGGGTTCACAGCAGATCTTTAGTAGCTGACAGCAACCAGTATCTATTGAGTGCTTACCATGTACCTTACAACCCAGCATGTTGTTATTTTCCCTGAAAGTAGAGGGAGTATATAAACAAATAAATTTGTAAAATGTGAGTTTAAAAACAATAGCAACAACTGTTCCCTGTCCATGAAATATCACTGAAACTGTGATGTGTGATAGTGCATGTATATGTTTTTCCAAACTAAAGTCCCATGGCTTTTAAATTTAAAATCAACATTAAATTTTAGAATGTATATAGTAAGCACTTAAGACTTGTTCAGAATTATAAAATGGAGCAGTACATAATTTGGGCACTTTTTCCCCCATTAAAAACTAACTTGTATAAAATAACTGACCCTGACATACAGAGTCTTTAAGGTATAAAGAACATCACACAGGAAGAATATGAGACTAGGTATTGATTCAGCCCTTGCTGAGTACTCGCTTTGTGTAGGGTGGCTCGTGAGCACTGTGGGACATGAGAAAGGACTGTCCATTATCATTGCAGGAAGTAGGCAGAAGTGTTCATCAGACCAGGGAAGACAAAAAGCAAAGTGGGGAGTGAGAGAGATGAATTCTAGTTGGATGGAGTGGGAAAAAAATCTGGAAAGTCTGATGGGTGGAAAAGACATGTCAGCTGGTCCTTGGATTCCAGCAGGGGAGAAGGTGACCAACAGGAGCCAGAGAAAGGGCTGGTAGAGGTGCCAGAAGAGGTGCCAGAGAGGGAGTAAGAGTCTGAGAGAACCTGACATTTCGAGAGCTGCTTTTAGGATGACTTGAGAGAGTTAAGGGTTTCCCAGGTGGTACTAGTGGTAAAGAACCTGCCTGCCAATTCAGGAGATGTAACAGAAGTAGGTTCTATCCCTGGGTCGGAAAGACCCCCTGGTGGAGGGCGTGGCAATCTGCTCCAGTATACTTGCCTAGAGAATCCCGTTACAGAGGAACCTGGGGGGCTATAGTCAGTCTATAGAGTCGTACAGAGTCAGACATGACTGAAGTGACTTAGCACGCACGAGAGCATTAAACCACAAATTAACAGAAGTCTATTTTGGAGAAATGACAAGTGTACTACTTCTCTCTTACCCTCAAAACAAAGAAATTATTAAGGGAAGGAACACATCTTCTTTGACATGAGCTTTGTATTTAATGATATCAGCTATAGCTATAATTTAATATTAATGTCTAGAGTCATGAATGTGACAAAACTAACTATACCTTACTTCTTAGCTCCTTCAAGTCAGTGAACATTCTCCTCTAGCACTTTCCTGTCTAGAAGAATCTGAAATCTAAATGAAAAGTTAATGTTGCAAACTGAGCTAATTGTGCATTAATCGTTAAACCTGCAAACTGACCTAATTGTTACAGCCCTGTAAGTGATTTCTGTAATTATCTAGGACATAAGGAGAGGGCTAGAAATTGGCATTTCACACAAACTATATATAACTATGTGTAATAACTATATATATAGTAATGAACAATTTAGTTACATATAATAAACTATATAACTGACAGTCAAATACATGGATCTGTGACAGGCACAGAACAGTTACACTTGAAACAAGAAAACTTCCAGTTATGTATGCTGATGGGTGGAGTCAGGGGCCTAGATATTCTACAAAATAATTTTGAGCAGTCAGAGAGCATCTTTCTTTCCTTCTCTCTCTGTCTCTGTCTCACACACACACATACACATGGTTGTCGTTTCTGGGTAGTACAGTATTCCACATATAATAAACACTTAATTTGTGTTGACTGACTAACCAGCCCCTTCCTAATTAGAGGATAAAAGAAGTGGGTGAGTAGGTGAGTGGATAATCTACTCATGGAAAATCAAGAGTTAACTGTCTATGAAGTCTCCAAAAGCCATCCTTTCTGTCATTATTTCCCAGTGTTTTCTCATTGGGGGAAACATCAGCACATTGAGTGGTTGCTGCAGACGCGATGGGGGCTTGTCTAGGCCACCACTGCTTCCCACCCACTGCAGGGGGCTTCTCTCTTCTGCCTGCCTGGGAAAGGAAACAGAGTTGTTGGAGAGAGTAAGTGGCCAAGGTGAAAGGGAAACATGGGTCTTCTTCTGCTTTCCTGGAAACATAGGAGATGCTTTCAGCAAGGAGAGTAAATGCAATTTATGTGTTTGTTTTTTTCTCCTGTGGGAGGCTCCACCATGTCCATTCCACATTATTAAATGTGGTCTGGCTGGGCAGTGAAAGAGCCAAATGAGATCCTCAGAGGCCCAGAATGAATTGTCAGGCTAGTATCAGGTTGAAGAGAGGGACTCTCTTGTGCTCAAAACTTAGAGACAAGCATGAAAGTTGTTCCCCTGATCTCTGTTTGCACAGTGGAGTTATTGGGCATTTAAACTCAATGTTCAGTTATCTAACTCCTGTGTAGGATATGATATCTGTCAGTTTCTAGCACTTGTGGCCATGAGTTGAACCTGGCTGAGTCACAGATAAGTGTCTCTAAAGTTCAATCTTTTGGGTGGTTTGTGTCAGTGGAGGGACCCCTCCTGTACTGACAACCTGATTCCAAGCTATAGACTGAAGAAGCATCAGAGCTGCAGTGAGGAGGTGGCTTATAGGCATCTAAAACCAGCAGAAGGTTGAACTTGCACATCTGAGCACAGATATATGTTGGACATCAAGAGAGGAAATTGTTCAGCAATTTCTCACATCTTTAATTATATGCCAATTTCATTGATGTGAAAGTTGGGTGGCACTGCCATGCAACAGAGCTTAGTCTTTAATTTGCAGTGTAATAAAGATGGAATTATTCCTGAGAATGACTAAGTATAGTGCCTGAATAATAATTTGGATAATTGCTCGGAAAAGGAATCCATTTCATTTGAGGGAAATAGCCTGGTGAAGGAGTCTTGAGAATCAGAAAATGTGGATGTTTTCACTAGTTTTTTCATCAGTACTAGTGGTTGGTGTCTACACTAGCAACCTTAAGTTTATTATTTGGTCTAAATTGAGTACCATATTTCTTAAAATTATTTTTTTTCCAAATAAAATGCAACCCCTGTGCTAATGATGAGACTGTCACCACGTGCTTTTGGCAGTGTCATTATGTTCTCTGTGCCTGTTATCCCACCTGCCGAATAGGGACAGTACTGCCTGGATAGGACCCTGTAGTATGTTATTAAAGAGGCTCATTCAGGAAGTTATGCTGAAGATGATGTGTGTTCAAGGACAGATATTAAGCCTATTCGTGATGGATCTTACCTTGCTTTCATGGCTTCTCCTATTCCAGATACCCCACTCAACCTTGTCGCTTTGGAAAACTCCTGTTACTTTTGCCAGCTTTACGTTCTATTAGCCCATCAACCATAGAGGAAGTGTTTTTCAAAAAAACCATCGGCAATGTGCCAATTACAAGACTGCTTTCAGATATGTACAAATCCAGTGATATCTAAGCTCTCCAAGTCCCCACTTTTCAGGATGGGACAGTATCTGATGAACTTCTACCCATGGAGAACAAACCTCAACTAACAAACCCTTCAGGAAGCATAAACCTGGGAATGTGTAGCCTTCAGGAAAGAAATGTCAATTGACACGAAACGATTCCAGTAGCTCTGACCTGCTGCCTCACCCAGGGTAGGGCGGCCTGAAAGGAGAGGGGTGTAGAAGGACCGCCTGAGCAGAGAGGACTCACTGCTGCCATGCCCTGGGAGGGGGCCGCATTTGGGGTTGCCACAGGCCATGCCATTCTGCCTCTTACCTGGAAGATCAGGCTGAACTACCAATAGCTGAAACATAAGTAGAACTTTCTTTTCCCTTTTAGCATATAAAGTTGGGTAACCAAATATAGCTCTGTGTATAACATCATACAGCAGCCTTCAGAACTATTTTATGTTGAAGAATTTATTTTAAAAATAATGGTTAGGTTTTAAATCAAAAGTTTTATCAAAAGTTTCCCTTCTATTGTACTGCATCATAAAGTGGCCTTCAGAACTGAATTAATATGTGAAGGGTAGCTTATGCTGTGAGATTTGCTTTTTCTCTATCTTTTTCCTTTCTCTTTCTTGCTTCCTCCTCCTCCCCCTTCCCTTCTGTCTCCTCTTCCTTCTCCCCTTCCTCCTCCTCCTCCTCCTCCTTCTTCTCAGTACCATAGGCCAGGCAACCTTGTCAAAGGAATTAGTGGACGAAAATGAGATTCTCACCACGACTTCAGGTTGGATAACATCTCAAAATTAGAAGAGCTTTACTAAAAGAACCCAAGTCGAGGGAGGATGAATAAAAACAGCAAAACCAAATAAAGTGGAGATGAATGATGGAGTGAGGCAGACTGCTGTCCCATTAACATAGTGCTGAAACCAAAGGCAATGAGGGTCCAAACTCATGTTTCAGTGAGTCACACCAGATAGTAAGTGAACAGAGACATGAGACCAGAAGGAATTTCAAGGAGATGGATGCTAAAAGGCTTCTTGATCCATTGCTAACAGCCTGAGACTCTTCAATGCCTTTCAGAAAACTGGTTTCTAGTAAAGTTTTGAATGCCTGCACATGCACACACACACACTTCGTCCTACACTGTAAGCTGCTCCTTTGGTATGAATCTCTACTTATGGAAGTGTAGAAACAAACATTTTAAAATAGCTGCTGTACTTTTCACATTTTGATTTATTAGGTACTAGCACTGAGGAAAAATATTCAGCACTTGGACTATTATAGGATGAGTAAAACTTTCCTTGTACAAAGTGAAATTAACTGATTTGTGAAGTTAAAAGGTTGTACTCATTGTATTTACAAAGAATAAAAAATATATTGAATTTAAATGAACTCTGCCTGGTTTCTTAGCCTCCATCCATGGCTGGTCCTCATCCACTAGAGACAAGGTGGCAGTGGCAGCTGGTGTAAAAACTGAAGCTCAGAGCACTGCAGCCTGAAGAACTGAACCACAAAGGCAATTTCCTTTTTACAGTGAATCCCATTTGTAAAACGATGAATAAAGAAATAAAACATAAGATTTCATTCTCCGTCGCTCTCAAATGTAATTGCATCTGTTAGAAAAATTGCTGTGTGAGGAAGAAAGAGGCCGATTAACAGAGTCTTCATTCACTTACTCTTCTGTTTCTAACTCTCTTGCCAACATTTCAGTCCTGACCAGGAACTTAAGAATTATTTAATGATAAAAAAGGTAAAGTGTGAAGAACCATATTGGTGAGTAAGACGTGCAAGGAGCAGTAGAAAGTGAGTTGAGATGTTCCCAGCAAATCTCAGGGCACTGGTCCCACAGCCAGAAGCCAGTGCTGGAAATCAGAGGCGCTGAAGACCACGGGCGCCATCTTCTCCTCCTGGCAGCATCGCCAGCAAGAGTCTGGAGCAGAGATACTTGCATCTCTTGATTAAACTGACCTGGTAGCTAGCATGTGTGGAAGTTCAGTCGGCCATCCACTCCTAGTCCACTGATACCACTGAGAAAGAGAAGTTCCTCTTAAAGGAAAGCAAGATACTAAAAAGTGTGTACAAGGATGTTCTTTTCAACATTGTAGAGAATAGACACATTGCAGTAAATACAGATGGTGTTGCAATAGTTAGAGTGAACGGACTAGAGCTGATGTATAACATGGGTAAACCTGGAATATGATGTTGGGAGTGATGGTATGTGAACCCCAGAGGATACATACAGATTGGTTTTTACATAAAGTTTTGCAACCTACAGAACAATACTCCACCATGTTTATAGATATGCAAATGTATAGCATATGTTAAAAACAAACATGAGTATGGTAACACTAACTGTATGATAGTGGTTACTTTTGGAAATGGGTGGGATTGGTGAAGGGTACCAAGAGGACCCTCCCTCAAATGTTTCTGAAATGGTCTATTTCATAAGACAAAAGAGACTTGGAAACAAATAAAGATCAATGACAAAATTTCGTAAAGAATAGCAATGGAGTCAAGGCTGTTCATCCATGTATTAGTCAATTTTTACTTTAATAATGCTGAATTACTTCCAACAACAAACCTGTATTTCTTATTCATGGGACTGCTGGGCTGGGCACCTGGCTACAGTTTGGGATCCAGTGTTTCTTCATTCTGCACTAGCATCTTCTCTAGAGCAATTTATTTGCATGGCAGAGTGCGAAAGTGCAAGGGGCTGAGCCAAACCATGCAAACACATTTAACACTGTTGCTCCCATCACATGTTTTCACTTTCCACAGGCCAAAGCCAAACACAAACACATGGCCAAACCCAACCTCATGGGGGCCGGGAGTGTATGCTTCTCATGGAAGAGGAGGGAATCACTGACCTGTAATAAAAGCTATTACAGTCCTAATCTGCTTTAATCTATTTGAAATATTCTCAGCAAAGTTAAAAGGGAGTAAGTTTCCTGTGACATGCCACAAAATACTCATTTCCCAATGGAATTGCCTTTGTTTGGGGGCATCTTTGCCATTACAAAGAAGAATCAAACCTGGCTGTCATAAATCAACTATAGTTTAAAAACAAAACAAAATCCTCGCTTTCAATATTTGATAAAGCCCAGAATTAAAAATCCAATAGCAATGTCTTCTGGGATTTTGGAATCTCTGCTGTATGCAGCCTGGATACTTTAAGAACCTCACTGCTTGCTTGGATTTTAAGGCAGACATTCTCTAGGGCTGGTATTGTGGGGGAGGTGCCACAGTTGTCTTGGAATATACAAATTCCAGATATGCAATTTCAATATATACAATTTGAATATACAAGCAAGAGAAGATGAACCCAGTCAAGTGATGACAGCAGTCAAAGAACAGTCTTCAGTGCTTCTCCTTTGACAAATTTTTTTTCTAAATCTAGGAGGGTCATCTTAAAGTAGTATTTGCATACAATGACAATTAGATATGGAGTCTCACATTTGTGTTTGAATTACTTTTAGTTGTTCTTTGATTCTGGGAAAGAGAGAATGGAGGATGTTTAGAAACTGAATTGAGATTCCCAGTTTACCACTTACAGTTCAAGGTTTCAATACAATTTAGGAGCACAAGAACTGAACCCACTGGCTAGAGACCAGCATGGGGGTTGCTGTCCTTAATCATTTTTATAAAAATAGAAAGCTTCTGTGGAGATTGTTTTGTAATGTAAAGAAATATCAAATCACTATGTTGTGCACCTGTATCTAACAGTGTTGTAGCTCAATTATATCTTGGTTTTAAAAAAAGAAAGGACATAAAATCACAGTATTCTAATAGGTTGTACAGTGAACAATATTCACATTGTTATAATGATACAAATGCTAATTACTGGTATAATTAAAAGTATGATAAAAATTTGGGGAGAAGATGAGGGAGGAGTGGTGGAGGTACTAAATCTTCATCTGATAATATTTATAAATTTAAAAATTGCTTTTTTCTTTTTATTTATGAGATGATAGATGTTAACTAAACCTATTGTGGTAATCATTTCATAGCACATGTAAATCAAACCATCATGCTGTGCAACTTAAACTTATACAGTGACGTATGTCAGTTATTTCTAAATATAACTGGGGGAAAAACAAACAAGGTAGAGAGCAGAAAAAAAAGGAAACTGTCTACTTTTCTGCAAGTTACTTGTGTATGTGTGGCTCTCTCTCCCAATGGTACATACGGCTCTACCTCATTCGTGTTACCATCTGCCTAGTACTTTTCATTGTATGGACTATAGTTTACCCAACAAATTCCTTATTGGTAGACTTGGGTTGCTTGCAGTTTTTTTACTGTCATAAATTAAACTACAGAGTGCCATCCTTCTGTGTACACTTCTGTGAACTTGTGGGATTTTTCTGTAGGATAAATTCTTAGAAGTGGTATTTCTGGGTCAAAAAGATTGTATGCATTTTTAATTTTGATACATACAACCAAATGGCTCTCCAAAAGGGTTGCATCAATTTGCACTCCTGCCAAGAGGGTGTGAGAGAGCCCATTGCATTGCTCAGAATTTAAAAGTGCTTAATCAGACACAGGCTTGATGAACACTTCAGAAGCTGTTAGAAAAATACAGAGAATACATATATTTCAATTATGAATATGCCTCTGCTACTGGACTGATGAAGTAGGTTTCACTTTGCACCCATGGTTAGAGCTTGGTTCCCTAAATTTTGCAGTCCAGGCCACTTATATGAACTTTTGACAGTACCCATATCATGATGAAGGCTGAAAGACATTGGATAAATGAAAATATAGAAAGAACTTGGCAGACACTTTCTGCTGCTAAGAAGCTGCTCTAAGACTTTCAAATCATTCATTTTACAAGAACATTTTTTATAATCGCTTTTGGAGGGAGATCCCTGATGGTCTAGTGGTTAGGATTCTGGGTTTTCATTACAGTGGCTTGGGTTCAATCCCTGGTCAGGGAACTGAGATTGTGCAAAAAAAAAGAAAAAAAATCATTTATGGAAACTGAAGAATAATAATAACTCTCTTTGAGTAGTTCCAGTACCTTTATGACACATGGCCTAATTTTTTTTTAATGTAGTCTGTTTTTTAAATCACGATTTTAGATTTTTGAAGCTCATTTTGAAACATGAAGTGTTTTTTTTTTTTTCTCTGAATACTTCTGCCTTGCATATAAAGCATTAGGGAGGGTGGTCAGAGTTTTCTACCACTGCTGAGCTGGGCTTGTCAGCAATGTGCAGAGGGCATTCTCTCCGATGGAGAAACCAGGATGTTGCCACGTAGCCTGGGCATCTTTCTGACGTACCAAAGTGTTGCAATGTTCTGCTGGGAAACTGTGAGTATGGTCAAGTATTGAGGAAGCCAAAGTCATAGGTTTGATCCTCAAGGAGTCAGCCTTAGTCTGTCTGTGGCCCTAGTATCTCTAAAGTCCTTCAATGGTTATGTCCCAGGACGCTGAGCAAGTGACAGTGGAGGCCTGGGGTCCTCCACTGTGAAGACTGGAGAACAGCTCCCAGCTCTTGTCCCACAAGTGTTATCCAGGGCATCTTTGCACTAACCCAGCCATGAGCCTGGAGGAAGGAGTGCTGGCCAGGGTGAAGAGACTTGGGTTCTAGTTATGACCAATGTGATCTCAGGCAAGTCAGTTAACCTCTCTGCACATTAGTGTTTTCATCTGTGCAAAGGAGCACTAGGCTTAATGATGCCTGATTTCCCTTCCTCTTTGGGGGCACCAACTAAAGAGATTGATTGGATTTCCAAAGGTGCTCAACCTTGACTACTTGCTCACCAAATCCTTTCATTTGGACAAGTAGTTTTCAATCTTGGCTGCACATAGAATCACTTTGGTAGCTTTTGAAATGCTCAGTGCCTAGGCTGCATCCACACCAGAGCAAGTACACCAGAATCTCTGAGGCAGGGCCCAGGTATTTGAAAACTCCCTAATGATTCCAGTATGCAGCTAAGGATGAGAAGCCCTGATGTGGCCTTTGGTTGGGAGACCTGGGGCTGGAGTCACGTTCAGGCTCCCAGATCATCTGTGTCCCTCGTTCCTCATGCCTGGTTGCGTTCCCCCTATGCAATGGTGACCTTTAAAAAAGTTAATTCTTTACCCTTTATCCCTGCTCTGGCCTGTCATTGAACTCACCCAGCTGATTGTGGTGCTTATGATTGAGAACCTCTTCTGACCGCTTCCTTTTCCCCAGAAATTAACGTGATCATTAAGGCTTATAATTTCACTCACCAGTGCTATCAATCAAGGGGCTGTGAAACAGAGTTAAGAGTGCTTTTGTAATTGGCAGCAGCCTGTGATTCAGAGCAGGGCATCCAGGGGCGGTGAGCAGGCTGGAGGAGGGGAGAGCTGGTGTGCAGGGAAGGGCTGTGCCTCCTTGAACTGACTCCTTCAGCTCTTTGTGACCAGCTCCCCAGGGGTGAGTAAGCTCCCAGCATCATCTGCCCTGAATATCAAAGGGAGGAAACAAGTTCTTTGCTAGCAGTGCTTCAGGCTACCCCTTGCCTACCCCAAGCTCTCTGCAGTTGAAGGGAAGGTCTCCTCAGGTTCTCAAGAGAGGAATAGGAAAGATCAGTGGATTCTTTATACACTGGGCAACTTGAGTTTTGTCAGGGAGGAGCAGTCGGTCAGGATTATCTGTAGTTCAGAAGTGAGGTTAAGGCTGTCAAGCCTGAGGGAATGACACATTCCTCCTCCGTAAAACCCTTGCTTAGAGATACCTTGTGTGTGTGCTTGGTCACTCAGTTGTATCTGACTCTTTGCAACTCTATGGATTATAGCCCACCAAGCTCCTCTGTCCATGGGATTCTCCAGGCAAGAATACTAGAGTGGGTTGCCATGCCCTCCTCCAGGGGATCTTCCTGATCCAGGGATTGAACCCGGGTCTCCTGCTTGGCAGGTGGATTCTTTACCACTGTGCCACCTGGGAAGCCTTAGTGATACCTTGGAACCCCACAAACAGCAGCTGAGCATGGAGCAATCATATTCTGTGCCCCATCACCCCATCCAGATTGCCTCCAGGCTTCCTCCTGCATACTGGGAGCTGGTGATCAGGGTGGCCCTGAGACTCTTTTCCCTCCTGGGAGGATTAGGGGGCTGATTCAGTTTCTGCTACACACAGTGCCTAGTGGAATATCTCATACATACATGTAGGTGGGCCAGAGGTGAAGGAGTAGTAATTTTTGAAATAAATAAAACATAATATTAAGAGTGACTTTCATTTGATAGTAATACAAGAAATTTGGAGAGTAAAATTATAATTCTACCTCCCTTACACTATTTTTATTTTTACCTTTTTTCCCTAGTTCTTACATGTATACCTATATATTTTAACATAATCAGTGAACATATTTTCCATTCTGACACTACTCATAACATTCTGTCACTCACATTTTTATAGTATCTGTGAAACTTCAGAATTCCTTTTGGTGCTTGCATAATAATTCTGATACTTGGTGTATGCCATAGTTTTCCTCTTTCACTGTTTTGGATAGTTATTAACCCAAATGTTTAATAAAATAAGTTTATATTATATGGAACAACATGGAAATATTGTTAAAATGTTTAACATTACCCATGGAAAATGTTAAAATGTAGTTTCCTGGTTCCCACTTCTTGAGATTGGGATTCAGCAAGTGTGAGGTGGGGCCTGGGCATCTGCATTTTGACAATCCTGATGCAGGTGGTCCCAGCACCATAGGCTTAGGCAGGTGCTGTATCTGCCTAAGATACATCAGATCACACTGTTGCTCTGAACCCAGAAGCTCCCCAGCTTCTGCAACTGAATTTTGCAGTCCACATAAAAGACCAGTACCCTGCTTCTTAACATGGAATGTGTCTACTGAGTTAGTGTGTTTATCAGGAGCTTACTTTTCTTCTCACTCATCTCCCAGGGCTCCTTCCAATTGCTGCCCCCTCGGCAGTACTGAGACCCCCAGGACTCAATGTGCTTGCATGCTCCCAGGAAGGGAAGAAAATCTGGCCAGTGGTGTCATATTTCTGCATAAGAACTAGAGCTCTAGTTCATTGGTTGCCTAGTGGTTAGGATTCTGGGCTGTCACTGCCATGGCCCAGGTTCAGAACCTGATTAGGGAACTGACATCCTGTAAGCTGCATAGGGTGGTCAAAACAAAACAAACAGCAAAACAGAGATCAAGGATGGAAAGCACATTTTCTTTAAAAAAAAAAAAATTATTTATTTGGCTGCATTGAGTCTTAGTTGCAGCACCTGAGTTGGCCCAAAACACATGGGATCTTACTTCCCTGACCAGGGATTGAACCCGCATCCCATTGGAAGTTGGATTCTTAATCACTGGACCACGAGGGAAGTCCCAACACATTTTCTCAACAAATTCTTAGAAATCATGACTGCTCCCTTAAAGAACTGTTTTTTCCTTTGTTTGGTCTTTTAAGCAAATTACTGACACATGCACAACATGATTGAATTTTAAAACGTTATGTTGAACAAAAGAATCCAGACGAGAGAGCACTGGCCCAAGGATACAGAGCTGGGATTTGAAGCCAAGTCTGAGTGACTTTAAAGCTTATCCCCTTTCTACTAGTCCTCAGCTCACCTCTTGGTTTTTAGCCTGGGCTCTGGGTCTGCTGTTAAGGGGAGGCCTTGGCCAAGTCCATTCCTGCATCTGAGAAATGAGAGGCTTGGATGGAATTGCTTCTGAGATTCCTTACAGTTCTAATGTCATATGAGTTTATAAATCTAGTTCATTTAAAAATTTTACTTATTCTTGAATATTTAATAGTCATATGATACAGATCCAAAAAGTTCTAAAGGGTATGTATACATGTCACAGAGCAGAAGAGATTAGAGAGACATGACAAATAAATGTACGGGGTGTTCTGGGTAGGATCCTGGGACAGAAAGCATGTTAGTAGAAGAGCTGGTGAAAGTCAGTTTGGAGTTTAGTTAATAGTAATGTACCAAGGCTGGCTTCTTAATTTTGACAAAATATTTTGGTCATATAAGATAAGGGGAAACTGAGTGAGGGGGTACATAGGAACTCTTTGTATTATTTGCAGCTTTTCTGTAGATCTGAAATTATTCCAAAATAAAAAAGCTTTTTCCTCTCGCCTCCTCATCTTTGGGGCACCCACCCAGTCCCCCCAACCAGGCAACCAATGTTGCTTGTTTTGAGATATTCAATTAATAGAGAAAATATCTATATTGTATAAATATCATTTCTCAAAACAGAAAGTATGTCTGTGAGATAAATTCCTGGAAGTGAAATTCCTGGGCATATAGTTTTGATACTTATTGCCAAATTGCCTTCTGTGAAGGGTGTGCCAATTTAGCCTCCTGCCAGACACTGCGTATGAGGGCCTGTCATTTCACCAACACAGACTGATGTCTGAGAGACCGGATTACTTCAGTTTAAGTCAGACTGTCAACTTCCAAAATATTCATGAACAAACTTCTCTAGAATGCTGCCAACAGAATGTGGGTCCATTCTGAAGGGTACAGCCAGGGCACTTGGGGTGGCTGCTATGGGCAGAAGCAGCAAGGCTCTGAAGAAGTGATAGCAAATGAATAACATTCCTAACTTGAGTCACTACTGTCCCCAGGAGAGGATATTCACAGAAGGCCATTGTCTCTGCTCCCCAGCACACAAAGGGTCAAGCCTCACAAATTTGCTCATAGTGGGGGAAAAAAAAAAAAACCCAGCAGGTCAAAGTGTTCAGATTACAGGTCCAGGAAAATCCCTTTGCAGAAAGAAGACAGCAAATCCCCAGTGTGATTGAAAAGACAAAACTTTCTTCACCTCAGAGACTCTTCACATGAATAAACCGGTTAAACATGGTTTGGATTTACTGAACATGAAAACAACTGGATTAAAGTATAATCTAGCCAGAAAGGAAAGGAAATGTACCGAGAAAGCTAAGTAATGACAAAGCTGCAGTGTCTACATGTGCCAAGAAGGGATGACCTTTCCAGTTTTATAACCATATTTTCTTAAAATGTTTAGCTTTCTTTTAGATCACAATAATGAGTCTCTGCCTGCACTGGCCTCTTTGATAACAACACTGGCATCAAGGCAACCGTGTGAGCACAACGGACAATGCTGCCCAGGAGGCCGGAGGCTCCGGCTGTCAGGGAGGATGTTCTGGTCTGGGCCCTGGCCTGACTGCCAACAGTCTGTGCAATCCATATGGGAGACAGCATTGCACAGGCACAGGCTTTAGAATCAGAAAGACCCGGATATGTATCCCAGTGTTACTTTTTTTCTGGCTCTGTGACCTTGGACAAATTATTTATATTGTCTCAGTTCTTTTGGTAAAAATGAGGATAACATTTTGAGGTTTAAGTGAGGTAATAGATGTGAAAAGCCCAGGTTGAAACCTAAGTTCTCAATTGATGGTTGTTTGGTTGTTTCCCAGTCTCCCTCTCATGTGTGAACACCAAGTGAACCCATCCCATGCCATGCAGTCTTCAGTCAGTTCAGTCGCTCAGTCGTGTCCGACTCTTTGCGACCCCATGAATTGCAGCACGCCAGGCCTCTCTGTCCATCACCAACTCCCGGAGTCTACTGTTCTGTGACAGGAGGGTTCCAAATTTCTTATATCGAGGGTTCCTAGCCTTTTTGTGCCAAAGATCCCTACTCAGATGTTGATAAAACATAAAACACATAGGAATACAAAAAGAAACCCATTTGTTGAAATACATTTATTCAAGTATTTTTTTTAATCTGTGAAAAATATGTGCCTTTCTTTAACACATTAAATAAGATCTTGGGATGGGTCTAATCACTACAGTAATTTTCAAACAGAGTATTTCAAGATCTGCAGCATTATATGTGATATAACCTATCTGCATTTTTAAATTGGTGACAATCACAAGTTCTGCTTAACTGCTACTCTGGTTTGCTCCTATTTCATAATGAAAAAATGCTACATTTCAGTTAGAGAAAACTAAATATAAAGATGCAACGTTTTTTCCTATCCAAATTCAGACATCAGGTTAAGAACTCAGGTATGATCAAATATCACCAACTCTGGCCTCAAGATGACTGATAAAAGGCATTTTATCAGTCAGAAGCTGTCAAACCAGCACTCCTTTATCTTACCCTTTCCCTCTGGCTTGATTCAAGATTTTCTGTTGGTCTTCGGTTTTCTGTGGGCTCCCCTGATAGCTCAGTTGGTAAAGAATCCACCTGTAATGCAAGAGACCCAGTTCAATTCCTGGGTCGGGAAGATCGCCTGGAGAAGGGATAGGCTACCCACTCCAGTGTTTATGGGCTTCCCTTGTGGCTCAGCTGGTAAAGAATCCACCTGCAATGCAGGGGACCTGGGCTTGATCCCTGCGTTGGGAAGATCCCCTGGAGAAGGGACCAGCTATGCATTCCAGTACCATACAGTCCATGGGGTCCCAAAGTGTCAGACATGACTGAGCGACTTTCACTTTCACTTTGATTTTCTGTAGTTAGAATATGATATGCCTGTGCTGTTTTGTTTTGAATTTACCTTGGTATTTTCTCAGCTTTTTGGATCTGTGTTTTGTTTTCTTTAACTTTGGAAAGTTCTCAGCCATTTAGAACTTAAAATATTTATTTTGCTCTGTCCTTTCTGATATTCCAGTTACACATGTTACACCTTTTGCAATGATCTCACAGTTTTTGGAAGTTTTGTTGTTTTTTTGTTGTTTACTTTTTGCATTTCAGTTTGGGCAGTTTCTACTGATATATCTTGAGATGCACTTATTTTATGTTGAGTCTACTGATGAACCCATTAAAAGGCATTCTTCATTTTTATGACAGTGATTTTTGATCTCTAGTATTTCCTTTGAGTCTTAAAGTTTCTACTTCTCTAATTACATTACCCTTCTGTTCTTGAATGTTTCCCCCCCCCCATTAAAGCTTTTAACATATTAATCAGTTATTTGAAATTCCCTGTTTGATAATTCCAACGTCATATCTGACTCTGGTATCATACGTGACTCTGGTTCTGATGATTGCTTTCTTTCTTCTGTTTTTTCGTTTTTTTGGCATACCTTGCAATTTTTTGTTGAAAGCTACATATGTTGCACTAGATAATAGAAACTAAAATAAATGGGCCTTCTCTGTTTAAGATTTATGATTATCTGGCTAGGGAGTGGGCTTGTTTAATGTTTGCTCTGATTTTAGGTACCAGAGGCTTCAAATTACTCGTTTCTATGCTTTTCTCTTTCTTAACTCCAGGCTTCCCTCCTCCTCAGTCTGTCCTGCAGCTTTCAGCTATAATCCACTATTATACTGGAGCCCTGGTGTGGTGTGGTGCTGAAGTGGGAGGCAAGAGCACGTTCTATAGTTTCTAGATTAAGTCCCAGTGTCCAGTGGGCCTGTGACCTTCACAGGTGTCTCCAGTGGCATAGCTTCCCCCTTTCCCCTTTCCTGGCTGCAGCATTTCCTTGAAGTCTTGACCTCTGTTGACTATGTTTCATTTTTCCTCTAGGTAAGATAGGAAGGCTGGGAGGCTGGTGTGGGAGGAATGCCCTTCCCTCATCAGGGATAAGGCTCTAGCAAAGGCTTATCCTGGAGGACAGACTTTGTAATGGGCTTCCCTGGTGGCTCAGCGGTAATGCCTGCAATGCAGGAGACACAGGTTCAATCCCTGGGTTGGGAAGATCCTTGGAGGAAGGCAGGGCAACCCACTCCAGTATTCTTGCCTGGAGAATCTCATGGACAGAGGAGCCTGGCGGGCTCCAAAGAGTTGGACACAACTGAAGCGACTGAGCACACACACATGCACGGGCCTTTGTAACAAAGCAGATTCTGGTATTTCACACTGATTATTCATCTCTTCTTCCTGTCAGAGACACAAGGGATCTTTCTTGATCTTCACTGTGGAAATCTGGTGGGGTTCCTGGAGGTACAGCCTAGGTACATGTGGGGGTCCCTGTTAAGACTGTGGTCTCCAGGAGTTACGCTCATGCTACACCACATTTTTGTGTGCGTGTTCAGTCACTTCAGTCATGTCTGACTCTTTGCGACCCTATGGACTGTAGCCCTCCAAGCTCCTCTGTCCATGGGATTCTCCAGGCAAGAATACAGGAGTTGGTTGCCATTTAATTCTCCAGGGGATCTTTCCAACCCAGGGATCAAATTCATGTCTCTTATGCCTCCTGCATTGGTAGGTGAGTTCTTTACCACTAGTGCCACCTGGGAAGATCACACTCAACCTCCACAAATTCAGTATCATCATATGTGTGATCCCACCAGTTTATGACTAGCAGTTCCTGTTCAGAGGTAAACAGATTTTGACCATGTCTGTCTAGATGAGCATCTCTCCAGATTTGAGGGTGGAGGTTTGCTCTGCAACCTCAATTCTCTGATGGGTGGGCCTAAGATAAGATAAGGTGGGTCATTGATTTTTTTCACTTTGTCGAGCTTTTCCTTGTTGTGAAGCCAAGGATGCCAACTTTCAAGATTTTTACACTTTGGGGCTGAAACTCAAGTGCCATTTATTTTATTTTAAATGACCATTCCCCTCCCTGCACTTGAACTCATGTGTCCCTTCCATCCTCACATTTGCTGTGTCTTCTGTCTGTACCATGTGAGTCTTTTCATGACAGTGTCCTAACAAGACTGAGTTTCTTGAGAAAAAGGCCTTTGTTAACCTCTTGTGTATGTTTACACTTTGCTCATGTAAGATGCTTAGTGTTGCTGTTTGATTTTGCTGAGTCACTTCCATTTATGGCACTCATTCTAAAAGGCATCTGTGGTGAGGTGTTACCCAGCACCCTGAAAACTTCCTTTTGGGCTTTTAAACAAATTTTCCTGATCTCCAAAATCAAGGTCTTATTTTCTTAGCAAGGTCAGAATAAGGCAAACTTCAATTTACTATAAATAAAGATTTACAAAACTAATTTCTCAAGATAAGTCCTGACTTTTTCTTAATTTCCTGATTTCTTTTCATAATGATCTAGTCAGTTCAGTTCAGTTCAGTCACTCAGTCATGTCCCCATTTGTGACCCCATGAACCACAGCATGCTCAGCCTCCCTGTCCATCACCAACTCCCGGAGTCCACCCAAACCCATGTCCATCAAGTCGGTGATGCCATCCAACCATCTTATCCTCTGTCGTCCCCTTCTCCTCCTGCCCTCAATCTTTTCCAGCATCAGGGTCTTTTCAAATGAGTCAGCTCTTCGCATCAGGTGGCCAAAGTATTGGAGTTTCAGCTTCAACATCAGTCCTTCCAGTGAACACCCAGGACTGATCTCCTTTAGGACAGACTGGTTGGATCTCCTTGCAGTCCAAGGGACTCTCAAAAGTCTTCTCTAACACCACAGTTCAAAAGCACCAATTCTTTGGTGCTCAGCTTTCTTTATAGTCCCAACTCTCACATCCATACATGACTACTGGAAAAACCATAGCCTTGACTAGATGGACCTTTGTTGACAAAGTAATGTCTCTGCTTTTTAATATGCTGTCTAGGTTGGTCATAATTTTCCTTCCAAGGAGTAAGCGTCTTTTAATTTCATGGCTGCAATCACCATCTGCAGTGATTTTGGAGCCCCCCAAAATAAAGTCAGCCACTGTTTCCACTGTTTCTCCATCTATTTGCCATGAAGTGATGGGACCGGATGCCATGATCTTAGTTTTCTGAATGTTGAGCTTTAAGCCACCTTTTTCATTCTCTTCTTTCACTTTCATCAAGAGGCTCTTTAGTTCTTCTTCACTTTCTGCCATAAGGGTGGTGTCATCTGCATATCTGAGGTTATTGATATTTCTCCCGCCAATCTTGATTCCAGCTTGTGCTTCTTCCAGCCCAGCGTTTCTCATGATGTACTCTGCATATAAAGTAAATAAGCAGGGTGACAATATCCTAGTCAGGGTTGAGATCAAATCGAACCAAATTCCAGGAAATCAAAGGGCCTTCTAGTTAAGTGCCCAAACATGGCTATTTCAGAATTACCTGTGAAGCTATAAAACAAAAACAAAAACAAAAACCTGGACAGTCTTAGACAGTAATTGTGGTACACAGGTAAGTTTAGGAACATAAGATACTTCTGATCAGTTACCTCTGTGTGCCCCAAAGCACTTTTTATACCTATACTTAAAATCACACTAAAAAACAAAACCAATTCACATCCACTCATGCTCATCCTAGAGGATCCTGGAAATGTTACTGGAAATTCACCCTTTCACTCAATCAATACATTTATTGAGCATTAAGTAAAGGCTGGGTAGGTACCAAGTCACAGGCCTGGTCCTAAGAAAGAAGTGCATCAAGGCATGGCTTTTAGCGGCAGACATCTATCTAGTGTTAATCTAGAGCCATAACATCCTGGGTAACCTTGGGCATATTACTTAAGCTTGCAGAGCCTCAGTCTTCTCATCTGTAAAGGAGAATATTAATTACTTTATAAGGAGTTATATGATAGAGATCACAAAGGAACTATCAAGGAAGACATACTCTATCCTCCTAAAATAGTTTCTAACTTGTTTCCCAGTCCAAACACTTGTATATTCTAATAATAACAGCTAGCACTCACAGAGCAGTTAACCTATAAACCAGGCAGTGCGCTAAGCTGTCCATCCACACCTTAAACAAATTTTATCTGTAAAGACTTACAGGTGAGGAGCCTTCTCCTTTCACTGGCTATATTCACCCAAAACAGGCAAAGCAAGCTGAAGCACAGGAATGGCCCTTAATGAGAGGGCTGAGTTAAAAAGAAGCAGGATGGAATAAAAAGAAGATGCTCTCCGGCATCCAGCCCAGAGGTCATCATCACTACTGAGGGTCATGACAGCAGAACCACCCAGCAGGAGACCAAATACCAGATAAACCTATTCAGGAACTGCCAGGGGCTTAGCGGTACCATTTGCTGTGGCTAATGCTTCATCATCTGTGATTCCCACTGCCATCAGATAACTATCATTAAGCCTTTATATGTCTCAGGAACTGCTGTTCTGTGGATTTTGCATTTGGTCTTCAACAATTGTTAAGTTACCGATAGTACCACTGCTGTTGAAATTTTACATCTGGCAGAAGTTGGGACAAGGTGATAACTTACTGAGAGGACATGGAGCTGGAGACTCTTGCTGCATAACTCACAGCCAGTTCAACTTCTTTTAGGAAGACTCTTTAAGGGCTTCTAGAAACTCCTCCTGTGCCACTGGAGTTGACAGCACCTGCCTTTTTAGCTCATAGGGTTAAAGGTGTTGCAGTTATTTTCGGAGCTTTTTTTAAAAAAATTATTTTTGGCTGTGCTGGGTCTTAATTGCTGTTGAGTGGGCTTTCTCTAGTGGTGGTAAGTGGGACTACTCTTGTTTGCAGTGTGTGGGCTTGTTGTGGTGGTGGTTTCTCTTGTTGTGGAGCACAGTCTCTAGGCACACAAGCTTCAATAGTTGTGGTTCCCAGGCTTAGCTGCTCTGCGACATGTGGGATCTTTTGGGAACAGGGATTGAACCCATGTCTTCTGCAATGGCAGGTGGATTCATACCACTGTACCACCATAGAAGTCCAAAGGTATTGTTTTAATGCAGACTGTGGTTTCAGTTCTCTAAGAAACAACACCGAGATGTATCCTCCTACATTAGGTAAAAAAACATGTTACCTAGAATAAACCACCTTTCATCTAACTTTAAACCTTCAACTTTCTAAAAGCATGCCTGCCCTAAGGAAACCGTAGAGATTAAAAGTAAGCAAGGCCAGTACAACCAATCCTAAATCACACTATTCCCTTGTCTATAAATGATCAAAATCAAAAGAATTCCACACTGAGTAGAAATGTTAGCACGGTTGACATTTTTCTGTTGTGGAAAGCAGTCTTGTGTACGTTGTACGGAGTTTAGCAACATCTTTAACCTTCTGCCTGCTAGATTCCAGCAGCATTTCCCAGTTGTGACAGCCAAAAATGTCTTGCTATATCGCCAAATGTTCCCCAGGAGGCAAAATCACCCATGCTTTGGAGGAATTATTGAGTTTAGCAAAGCTACTGTTAACTCTGTTCTGCCTGCCAAAAACTTTCAATTTTACTGCATAACAAAAACTTTCAATTTTACTGCATACCAAAAACTTTTGATGTTACTGACCACCTTTTACTGCTCTCAGTGAAACACAATTCACATGCTATTTACTCTGTACCTTAATTTACAGTAATTGAAATGTCCGATATTATGCAACTGTGACATATATAAGCAACAAGACATACTAGGGCAGCTCTGACTTCTTCCTATGACATCCATCTGCTTGGGGGGACATCCTGGGTATTAGGCCTAAGCTGGTTTTCTCTCAAATGGACTGATCTGTCTCTACAGCAGACACATCTGGAGTGCAAGGGAAAACCTTCCTTACCTTGGGGTTTAACTCTAGGTTACAGTGGGTCTCCAAACCACCAGATGCAGTACAGATTCAAATTAGAGACCACATTCTGGCTGCAACACAAGTTAAGCAGCAAGGAGTCCCTCCTGCATTTTCTGGTTATACAAGTCAGGCTAGAACACTGTTTGAGGCCCTCTCCCTTGGTTAGAGGAGAAGGGCAGAAAACGTGCCACTTCCTAAACCAAATTAGAAAGCATGAATCCGCTAAGAAAAGGTTATTACACTCTTGCTAAGTTTGTTTAAACAAGTCACTCAGATGAGCTAGGAAGAAAATTCTTCTGAAAAATAGGAGGCATGCTATTGACTTATCTTAAAAGGATTTTTGAATAGAATGACTTGAGATTATAGAGCATTTTCCAAATACACAAAGTGCTTCATAATGACTCAATAAGCTTTGAGGAATGCTTTTTCTAGTACATCACATTTTTGTTGTTGTTGTATAAAAGAAAATACCTCCATTCAAAGGGTAGTAGCACATTTGATATCACCACTATTTAAAGAGGAATGGAGTTACAGGAATGAGAAGTATATAATTAGTAAATAATTCCTCTCAGCAAGTGAGTTAAGCAGGAAAGCCTTCTGAAGAGAGAAAAGAAAACCCAGAAGCAACACAATCAGTGCATATCGGAAATGCATTTTTATTTTTATTTGAAAACAACTTAAATTTTTAGACAAATGATTTTAGTATATAAATTTGATTTTGTTTTTATACAGAATATAAAGATTTCCCTCATTGATCTTCCATGTGAAGGGTATTGCAAGCCTGAAGGGAGATACTTTCTGCATACAAGTGTGTATCTTACGTGTAGGGTATTGGAAACCAATGCGTAGTGCTTCCACACATAAATTAGGTCAAATGACACCACATATTAAAAAGGGGTAAGAGAAATATTCTATTAATTGGATTCAAGAAGCAAACATGACACAAAAAACTGCAGGTAAGACCAAGTGAGTAAGTTTAGTTAGGACACTGCAGGTTATACTGGAGTAACAGGTTTGTGAAGCTAGAGTGTATACCACATTAAAACAGCAAGAAAGAGCTATTTATATAGAAAGGTTGGAATGAGGGATTTTTCACTAAAGCAAATTAACTTCTTGTCAACTGCCAAAACAAAACAAAACAAAATTGAGCATATGAGTGTTAGTATACTGAAGGCATATTATACCAGTTTTTTGTGCAGCATGCTACAGTTAGTTAGAACTTCTTCACTGGTGTATATGAATCATTAAGTCATGGAAAGTTTTTTTTTTTCCGCCTCTTCTTGTGAAATTTCAGGCGTGTCTTATTTTAGATGGAGTATAGCTTTTATCTATAATTTCATCCTGTAAAAACATGTGAAGACAACGTTCATTCTGTGCCAGAGGGTGACCAGCGACCCTAGAAATAAAAAATACAAGTTCAGTCCAACTTTTATAAAAGCAGGGAAGGGGGACCAAACATACACATTTTAAGATTAGGAAACATGAACAATTCAGTAACAGTGTTACTCTGGACAGCCCATAGAGCTACAGTCTATCTAGTAACTAACTGTATATTTGCTTTCCTTCTGTCTGTAAGGGTAATTTAGAAAACATTTAATCATTAGCTTTACACTGCCTCTGGCATATGTATCCAGTTAGCTTCTTTACATATTAGTTGGTGGATTTGTAAGAAACTTAAAAGAATTTTAATGTTAAAAGTGAAACAATGTCATTGATTCAAAGAATACATTTTAAAGAAGAAAAAGATATATGATCACAAGTTCAATAAAATCCCCAAATACTGTGCTTGCTTCGGCAGCACATATACTAAAATTGGAAAGATACAGAGAAGATTAGCATGGCCCCTGCGCAAGGATGACACGCAAATTCGTGAAGCGTTCCATATTTTTGTAGGGAACTGTAGCACCTTGCATTTTAAGAATGAAATTGATGGGATAAAAATAGAAAATGATTAAAAAATCATTTCTAATTCTCAAAAAAAAAAAAAAAAAATCCCCAAATACTAAGAAACAGGTATAAATGTCCAAGGTTTTGGGGTTCTTTTTTTTTTTTTTGGCTTGCTTTTCAAGGTTTCTATCAGACCAAATATAAGATCAGACTGGGCAACCAGACTTTATTTCAGAATTTAAAAACATCCAAGCTAGCAGTGCCTTTTCCAAAAAGAAAGTAGACAATGAAGGTTGTGTGCTATATCAGATAACTAAAAGTTAAGGGCTTTGTGTAACTTTCCCTGTTTACCACTCACAGATCTTCAAATTACTAGATAAAAAAGTACTGCTAATAAATAAGCTCACACAACAGTATTCTCTAGAATTTGACTTTATGTGGCCAAACTTACAGCCAAATGCACAATTACAGTGAGCCCTTGCAGGCATAACTCTTCCTATAATTTTGGCTTTTTAAAAATGGCTACATTTAGAGAACTCTCTGGTGGTCCAGTGGTTAGGACTCTGTGCTTTCACTGCTGAGGACCCAGGTTCAATCCATGGCTGGGGAACTAAGATTGAGAGGCGCAGTCAAAACAAACAAAAATACTGTATCTTAAATAGGAATAAAATTAAAAGCTAGAGGTTGATTTTATTAAAAGTTTCTAAAGTAAAAGATAAATGATACAATCTTCTTACATTTTCAAAAGTATATATTTTGCCATGAAAATTTAAAATGTGCAGCTTTTACACAAGACATGCTGATAATACACAATCAAACAAAATGACTGCAAGTGTATTGTTCATGCTAGAACATACCTTAAATCAAAAAGAATCAGAAGTGAAACTATTTTTTAAATGCTGTAATTTTAAATGTAATTGGCATACGTTAACCAAGAAAAACATACAAAACTCAGGTCAACAAAAAGATACTCATATCACTCACTTAAGTTTATTAATATTTAGCACATGATATTCAATTTGTTATGTATTTTTACTTTGTTTAAATGATACAAAAAAGTTAGAAAATGACCAAAAGGAAAAAGTAGTATTAGTTTGATATCTAAATTACTAGCAGTCACCTAAAGAATCTCAGAACACTAGTCACTTTTAGACCTTGAGGAACAGAAAGCACTTACTTGTTTATAAACTGCTCCAGCCCTTGCTTCCTTTCTTCAATGAAATTGTCATCAAATATTCCATCATCTCCTCTAAAAGGAAGTTGACGCAAAAATGCCTTCCCAGGGAGTGGGGGGACTACAACCTAAAACATGGTAAGAAAGTTCTTGAACAACACGCTGGCTGAGTTGGGAAAATTTATAGAGCATAACAATAAGACAAAGTATATCTTCACTATGAGAGCCACCCCACTGTCAAACTAGTTTAAATATACAGTAAAAGGGACTCAATAAAAATACACTGAAAAATAATTCAGTGTTTTGCAGGCAAGATAAACAAAACGCCAGAACAGTCCACCAGACCAAAGCTCCTCAATGGCTTAATTTTCAAAGCATAAGTATACAAAGGGAATAAGCAAGACTGAAATAAAGGCTACCATGCCCCTCAGACAGTTTTGATGTCACTTGGTGAGAACATTGCTTTATTACAACAGTAATTGTAGCAATCAATCTGAACTCCCAATTAAATGAGGAAGTAAAATATTAACAATGTTCTTTCTGGCATGGCAGGTAAGAATTCTGTGTCAATTTCTTCCACTTCATACTATCTGCATATAATCTTTCCTACCTGCATTTAAGGTGATGACAAAATAATCAATAATTACTACTTGTTGCCACTCTTCTATTACTAGGCTAAGAAACACATCAACTTTCTCCCAAAACCACTATCCTACCTTTCCCCAAAGACCTGTCATTTCTTCTTTCTACAATGAAGGAACATCCCAAATTTTCCCTGTCAAAGTCTAGCTTTCCTTTAGGGACAACTTATGACTGATCTCCCTCTTCTGGGAATTAACTGGAGCTCAAATATTTGTTTAAATGCTGCTGCTGCTTCTTTAGTCACTAAGTTGTGTCTGACACTTTGCGACTCCATGGATGGTAACCCGCCAGCCTCCTCTTGTCTGTGGGATTTCCCAGGTAAGAATACTGGAGTGGGTTGCCATTTCCTTCTCTGGGGGATCTTCCCAACCTAAGGATTGAACCTGTGTGTCCTGCTCAGCAGGTGGATTCTTAATCACTGAGTCACCTGGGATGCCCTTGAATTAAATAGCACCTACCTATTTATTTCACAGGTTCGTCAGGTTCTCTATCCCAGTATTTCTCAACCATGGCACTATTAACATTTTGAACTAGATTATGTACTGGGGGGAAGGGTTTCTTGTACACTGTAGAATACCAATTCAACAGCATCCTGGACCTCGACCCACTAGACTGCCACCAGTAGGCACTCCACAGACAGGTGTGACAATCACAATGGTCTCCAGACACTGCCAAATGTTTCCCGGGGGACAAAACTACCCCTCCTGGAGAACCACCAATCTATCCTACTGATGCCTTCAAATCAGGGACCCTTGTCTCAGGCTTCTTATGGTTATTTTAAGGAAAGCTGGGCGTACAAGAGAAGTTCAAATATCTGTTAAATGACTAACCACTTAGGTGAATCCTTATCTTACATTAAAATAGAGAAAAGGTGTAGGCAAACAATCCACACACGGAGAAATATAAACAGTAAACACCAGTAATAAAATTATACATATTCTAAGAGGTAAAATCTAAAACCCTTGATGAAGAGTTTCTATCCTAAAACAATAATTCAACAAGGTAAAAAAGGGAAAGATTACACAACTTCTTACAGATGTGCAAAAAAACAAAGAGTAAAAAAGAAACACAATACCAATGCCTACATAAACTTTGTAATTCCTTCCTAGATCTACTCTTCCCAGATGTCAATGATTAAGACATCTAAAGATTTGTCATCATAAAATTTGCTTTAGCAATCTTAAGTATCTCCCTTATATTATAAAAGCATTTGTCAAGTTGAAGATTAAAAACCTGCAGGTAACTACAACTGAAAAACAGGGATTATGACCACTAGTTGAGCTCCAACAGAATAGCTGTATGATGGGCAGGGAAAAATATCTGTATCTATAAAGTTATTATTAAAAAAAGGAATCTAGAACTACTGCATTAAAGAAATGACCACCATTAATTCAGGGAAGAATTTAGCATGGAATTTAAAGATTACTATGTATTATCATCAATAGAGATATACTTTTACTAATACTCAAAATACTCATTGAATTGGATGCTGACGTTGTAGGCAACAGGACTAACCACCTACAAAAATCGTGAGTGGTTTGTTCAGTTAACAAAGTACTATGCTTAAAAGGACATCATCAAGTGAAAACAATCCACAGGATGGGATAAGATTTTTGCAAATTGTAAATCTGATAAGAGACTTCTATGAGTTTTTCTTTTTTTAATATATTCTATATACAACTTAATAATAAAAGAAACTCAATTAAATGGGCAAAGGAGCTGAAAAAAAAATTTCTCCACCAAAATAATAGCTGATACATAAGTACCTGAAAAGATGATCATCATTAACCATCAGGAAAATGAAAATCACAATGAGACACCATTTCATACATGCTAAGAAAGCTATAATAAAGAACTTAGATAATACTAAGTGTTGGTGAGGATGTGGAGAAAAGTGAAACCTTCACACACTGTTGAGGAAAATGTAGCTGCTTTGGAAAACAATCTGGGAATGGCTCAAAAAGTTAAACAGTTATCATATGGCCATAAATCCACTCCTAGGTATATCAGTTCAGTTTAGTCGCTCAGGCGTGTCTGACTCTTTGCGACCCCATGGACTGCAGCACGCCAGGTTTTCCTTTCCATCACCAACTCCCGGAGCTCACTCAAACTCATGTCCATTGAGTCAGTGATGCTATCCAACCATCTCATCCTCTGTCATCCCCTTCTCCTCCGCCTTCCATCTTTCTCAGCATCAGGGTCTTTTCAAATGAGTCAGTTCTTTGCATCAAGTGGCCAAAGTATTGGAGGTTCAGCTTCAGCATCAGTCCTTCCAATGAATATTCAGGACTAATTTCCTTTAGGATGGACTGGCTGGATTTCCTTGCAGTCCAAGAGACTCTCAAGAGTCTTCTCCAACACCACAGTTCAAAAGCATCAATTCTTCAGCACTCAGCTTTCTTTATAGTCCAACTCTCACATCCATACATGACTACTGGAAAAACCATAGCCTTGACTAGATGGACCTTTGTTGGTAATGTCTCTGCTTTTTAATATGCTATCTAGATTGGTCACAGCTTTTCTTCCAAGGAGCAAGCATCTTTTAATTTCATGGCTGCAGTCACCATCTGCAGTGATTTTGGAGCCCAAGAAAATAAAGTCTCTCACTGTTTCCATTGTTTCCCCATCTATTTGGTCCCCATGAAGTGATGGGACCAGATGCCATGATCTTCATTTTATGAATGTTGAGTTCTAAGCCAGCTTTTTCACTCTTCTCTTTCACTTTCATCAAGAGGCTCTTTAGTTCTTCTTTGCTTTCTGCCATAAGGGTGGTGTCATCTGCATATCTGAGGTTATTGCTATTTCTCCCAGCAATCCTGATTCTAGCTTGTGCTTCATCCAGCCCAGCATTTTTCATGATGTACTCTCCATGTAAGTTACATAAGCAGGGTGACAATATACAGCCTTGACGTACTCCTTCCCCAATCTGGAACCAGTCTGTTGTTCCATGTCCAGTTCTAACTGTTGCTTCTTGACTTGCACACAGACTTCTCAGGAGGTAAGTCAGGTGGTGTGGTATTCCCATCTTTTTCAGAATTTTCCACAGTTTGTGGTGATCCACACAGACAAAGGCTTTGGCGTAGTCAATAAAGCAGAAGTAGATGTTTTTCTGGAACTCTTGCTTTTTCGATGATCCAATGGATGTTGGCAATTTGATCTCTGGTTCCTCTGCCTTTTCTAAATCCAGCTTGAACATCTGGAAGTTCATAGTTCACATACTGTTGATGCCTGGTTTGGAGAATTTTGAGCATACCCAAGAGATACAAGAGATATATACCCAAGAGATACAAAAACATGTCCATGCAAAAACCTGTACATGAATGTTCACAGCAGCATTATTCACAATAGTCAGAAAGCAGGAAAAACTCAAATGTCTGCCAATGATAAATGTGTAAATAAAAGATGATATATCCATACAAAAGAATAAAGAAATGAAGTAGTGATTAACAATAGAACAGGATGAACCCTGAAAACACACTCAGTGAAAAAAGCCAGACAGAAAAGACTACATGTTGTATGCTTCTATTTATACAAAATGCCCAGAACAGGAAAATCGTAAAGAAAGAAAATTAGTGGTTGTGAAGGGCTGGGTGAGGAGAAATCGGTAATGATTACTAATGGGTATGGGGTTTCTCTTAGAGAGAGATTACAATGTCCTAAAACTGACTATAGTAATGGCTGCACAATTCTGAATATACGAAGAACCAGTGAATTAATACACTTTAAATTGGTGAGTTGTGGACTTCCTTTGTGGCACAGTAGACAGGAATCTGTCTGCCAGTGTGGGTGACACGGGTTCGATCCCTGGTCTGGGGAAGATTTCACATGCTGCAGAGCAACTAAGCTGTGTACCACGACTAAACCCACCCTCTATAGCCTGAGAGCCGCAACTACTGAAGCTCGTGTGCCTAAAGCCTGTGCTCCACAACAAGTGAAGCCACCTCAAAGAGAAGCCCACACATGGCAACAAAAAGTGGCCCCCGGTCGCTGCAATCAGAGAAAGCCCGTGTGCTGCAAAGAAGACCCAGGGCCAAAAATAAATAAATGTAAAACTTGGTGAACTGTATGGCATGTGAGTTATATCAATAAAGCTGTCATGAAAAAAGTGATGTATACATTTATGAAATGCTTATGAAACACTCCAGTAGGCCAGGTGCTATGTTAAGCAAAGTCAAAAGCCTATCAAGACACTTCTTATCATAAATCAGACAGAAAAAGACAAATACTGTATGATCCCACTTTTGTGTGGAATCTAGAAGAGTTGAACTCATAGAAACAGAGAGTAGTATTAATAGATTAGTGGTTTTCAGGGGGTAGGGGGGTAGGGGAAATAGAGAGATATTGGTCGAATGGTACAAACTTTCAGTTAAAGAATGAGTAAGTTCTGGAGATCTGTGTGCTGTGCTGTGCTAAGTCGTTTCAGTCACGTCCAACTCTTTGGACCCCATGGACCATAGCCCACAAGGTTCCTCTGTCCATGGGATTCTCCAGGCAAGAATACTGGAGTGGGCTGCCATGCCCTTTTCCAGGGGGTCTTCTGGAGATCTTATGTATAGCATTGTAACTACAGTTAACAAGATTGTATTATAGTCTTAAAAGCTGCTAACAGAAACAGAGTTTGAATGTGACCACCGCCACCAACAAAACAAAGACTTCTATGTGATGTGATAGATGTATTAACTAACCTTATTATGGTAATCATTTTATAAGATACACATTTATCAAATCATTGTGTTATACAACTTAAACTTATACAATTTGTCAATTATATATCAAATAAAGGTGGGGGATAAAAAGACACTTTTCTCTATAGTCATAAAAAATTTCTTCTCTGTAACTTAAAACTTTCCTAACTTGTTTTGTACATTTAGATCTTCAAACCATCTGTAATTTATATACAGCAAATTATAAATCTTTATTCCCAAATAGCCACATGTTTTAACCCATTTGCTGAATATAAATTCCTTTCTATACTAATTGACAAAGTTATTTTTGTTATGAACTAAATTTCCAATAAACTTCTAAATTTATTTCCAATAAATTTCCACGGTCAGGTTCTAAATTCTCTGACATTCTGCTAATCTATTTGCTCATCCCTAAAGCAATACTTTGCCAACAAAGGTCCGTATAGTCAAAGCTATGGTTTTTCCAGTAGTCATGTATGGATGTGTGGACCATAAAGAAGGCTGAATGCTGAAGAACTGATGGTTTCAAATTGTGCTGGAGAAGACTCTTGAGAGTCCCCTGGACAGCAAAGAGATCCAACCAGTCAATTCTAAAGGAAATCAGCCCTGAATATTCACTGGAAGGACTGATACCAAAGCTGAAGCTCTAATACTTTGGCTACCTGATGCGAAGAGCCAACTCAATGGAGAAGAGCCAACTCATTGGAAAAGACCCTGATGATGGGAAAGACAGGGCAAGAGAAGAAGAAGGAGACACAGGATGAGATGGTTGGATGGCATCACTGACTCAATGGACATGAGTTTGAGCAAACTTAGGGAGATAGTGAAGGACAGGGAAGCCTGGCGCGCTGCAGTTCATGAGGTCACAGAGAGTTGGACATGACTTGGTGACTGAACAACAACAACAACAACAAAGCAATACTATACTGTTTTAATTACTATAGCCTTAACATATGCTGATGTCTGCAGGTGCTAAATCACTGGTAAAAATAATTTTTGGCTATTCTTGTACTTTCTCTGATTCTAAAACTCTTATAAAGAACTCCATTAAGATTCCTATTAGAATTTCACAAGTTTATATATAAGTTAGGAGATACTTCCTTATTTCTGTTGGGTCTACTGCTAAAATGCCAGCTCTAAGTGAGGCCTTCCCTTGACCATCCTATATGAGACTAGCACTCTCTATTTTCCTTAGATTTTTTTTTTTTTTAGAGCATATTACCATCTGACATATTATATAATCTTACTCTTTTTTTCTGGTTTCCTTTTCACCACCACCCCGACTTACCCAATAAAGTGCCAGAAAAGTGGGCACCTTCATTTGTTCACAGTTCTATCTGCAACTCATATAACATATAGAATGAACTCTCAAATATTTGTAGAGTAAATGAATCTTCAGAAGTGAATATTCCAAACCAGGAATGTAGTATTTCTGTTTATAAGGTCTTCTTTTTGCCTTTCAATAAAGTTTTAAGGTTTTCTTTACATGGGCCTTATACTTTCAGTTTTACTTGGAAATATTTTATACTTGGCTATTCTTCAGAGTAAAACTATTTTTCCATTTTTCATGGAATGCTATGACTTGTATATGTTGCTCTTGTATCCAGCCACATTTATCTGGTTAAGAAAGACTTCCTTTTTTTCCTATCTTAGTATGCTTCAGAAGGAAGCACAAGCTAGTCTCTTGAGTGTACTTTTCGTCATTCTGAGGGTTCTTTGCAAGACTCCATGCTATGTATGTCATTCTGACATAGGGCTGAAATAAGAGACATTAGAATGAGACTTTGTTTTCTCTATTTTGCAGCCAAAGCCACCAAATTTTCTTCTAAGAGAAGACAGTTCTTACCAGGATATGTAACAGTGTTCTAAAACTGCAGGTAGCAACCTAAGGGTAGATCATGGCCGTCATTTAAAAAGTGAATCTGAGAATTATTAGCATCTATCATACAGATTAAGGTAAGTACTGGTTTATGATATTTCTGTTACATAATGTGTGATGATAAAAAAAAAATGTAGAGTCAGTCAAAAAAAACAAAACTGCAAATACAATGCAATAGGAGATGTACTGAGAAGAGAAACTTAGCAAAGGTGGGAGGAGAAAGTGAACAGGAAGACGAGAAAAAGGAAGGAAGCAATAGCAAGAAAGTTCTAAGAAGTGTCATGTAAGTGTGAGTCAGCAAAGGCTTCCATGGGCCACTGAAGTAGACGTGACAAGGAAGAGTTCTAAGGAAAAACTACACACTTCCCCATCTCCTAGGAAAGAAAATGAAATTGAACTATTTGGGGAGGAAAAATTGCTTTTACTCATTTTATTCAAGATTATTTTCCTGAGAGGTCTTAAACATTAAAATTTGGAATGTTTTGCTTTAAAGTAATATTATAAATAATTCTTACCTTGCTCTCTCTTTCTAGTTCACTTCGCAGCCATTCAAAGTCACTGTATCTTCTTCTAACGGTAGATTCCTTCAGCTTGAAAATAGGCAGATTTGTCTGAAACAAATAAAAAAATCACTCCTAAACTGAAGCATCCTACAGGAATTTCAAACAAGCTGGGGGTAGGGAAGAATCTGTTGTCAAACTGATAAAATGACAAGCCCGGTTGCCTTAAGATAAGAAAATCATAAATCATAAGTTTTTAAGATGACATTTTACCTTTAATAAAGCTTAGCTGTTAAAAAGTATGTTACATATACCAGAATACAATTTTTTAAATGCACGTTTGTACATATGCTTTTGGATGTCATTCTTCCTGAGGTCAGTTACATAAATACAGGTCATTTTTTCTATTTTCAGTAAGTGGTAAAAATGTCAGAGGAGTGCGATGAAGCGAGCTCTGATTGCTATACAGTTTAGTATACAATGCTTATAAGGGAAACAGAGCTTACTAGTTTGAAATGAAATACAAAATATTTTGTTATTATGACTAGATTAGAAGTTTCATAATGAAAGAAAAGAATAAGGGACGATTATTCTTAATGGTCTTCTTAAAAAAGCCAAAAAACAGCAGGGAAAGAGCACAATGTGCTCTTACTGTCAACAGGAAATTAGGAGTCATACACATAAGGTCCACCTATCCAGAGCTTTCAGACTGAGGGCAACTTTAGGAACTGAAAACATAATGCCCAGTACTTTAAGGTAACATCGGAATGGAAGACTGTTCTTTACAAGAAAGACCACTTCTGTCAAATTCTAAACTTAAAGTAACAAGTTTAGATCTTTTACTGACCCTAAAAAAAAAATATACTACCAAATACAATTTTAAATGATTTATGATCAAGAACTATTAGCAGAAACTGTATACCATTACAACTTTAGAATCAAGAATAGATTTTAATTGCACATATCACAAAGTTGGTGCAAATGACCAAACATAATTAATGCCATAATATACTGAAAATGCTATTTAATACTATATACTCTCTGGCATTTTCTTGAAAGAATAAAAGTTGTCTTTCTCCCGTGGGGGAAAAAAAAAAAATACTATATACTCTCAGATTATATTTTGTTCTTTACCCGGTCTTTGCACTTGTATTAAAGCTGTATTTAATACAAACTGTATTAAAGCTGAAAAGAAAAAGTGCCACCGGAAGGAAAGACTGACTTCTTAACAGAGACATCATCATCATCATGTAAAATTCCCCCTAAGAAAATTCCAATCACTTGTTAAACTTAATGCCCTAGTAAGTGTCATTTAGTAAAAGAAAAGCTTTTTATTCAGGACCTTAAATCCGTTTGGTAGTGGTTTCAATTTTTCCAACATGTATTAACTTCTCTATGTTGTACACATTATAGCTTGGAATCTTCTACAGATGCTATTGGGCATAACACTGTATAGATTTCAAGCATGAAACCAAATCTCACAAGAGGTTTAAAAGCACTTGAATTTTCTTTCCCAGGTAACCACAACATTTGTTCATTGTATTAATGACTAAGAGCAAAATTGCACCTAACAAGACTCTTATTATACTAAAAGTCAAGCTTATATTTAGAGATGCTGGCTTGCTGTACAAGAGGGGTATTCTCATTACCCACAGGGAATAAAATTAGGTCCCCTGGAGAGCAAGATGGTAATTCCCAGAAAGAAAGCACTGGATTATTTCTCTCTAATTTCACCCATTGGCTTTTTAACCAAGTTCACCCTTCCACACTAAAATATTAAGTCTTTGTAAGTGTCTAAAGATAGAAAGGCCTTTACAGAATAGAGTGTTTTCTGCAGGTGAGATTTTACATTTTGAATTCCCTCCTCTCAAATTACCTTACAAAAGGGATTAGCTGCTCTCTTTATTCAGTATGTTAAGATCAAGCTTGTGAAAAGAGTTCCCTAAGAATTTTCATACTTCTGGGTACGGAAGTCTATAAAGTTAATCTCTGAAACAACATATCAAGCTTACAGGTACAATGTTGAGGGAAGAATGCCAATTCAGCTCATTTTACGTCCATTTTCCCTTTTGAACTTTTGACACACTCATGATTATATCTGATTCGCTTTAATAGATGGGTAGTGGGAGGGAGAAAAAGTCCATTCCTTTCTATGACTAGGTAATAGACTGAAGATTATATATTAAAAAAGGATCATGGTTTAACAAAATTTCATAGTTTTCTCAGCTGGCTATTTCTCTTTATATGAAGACTGCTTTAGAGTTTTGATAAAGTCATATCAAATAATTTTATTATTTGCCCATTACATTTAGAGTGGTAAGTGTGCCTGTTAACTTCTCCTTGATCATCACAAGGACTTTCAATTCAAATTGATCAGCATACAAATAAAAGATGCTGAGGTTTTTTTTGTTTAAGCCACTGAACTATCACTTTTAATTACAAACTCTCATGATTGGTAACTTTCAACTTATTTAACCCTTATAAAATAGTGTACTTTGTTTTTCTAAAGAGAAAAGAGTAAGAGTAATGTTTTTCTCCTACAGCTTTGGAAGGATTCAACTATTATTACAGTTTAGAACGTCCACAAAAGGGCACAGTGCTAAATAAGATGCGGAATATAATGATGAGTAAAATGCAGTCTTGGCCCTTATGAAGCTTATAATATATTTGGTTATAAGCAAATAGTATAAAAACACTATACACCATAAACAAAAACAAAGTTGAAAGACCACAAACTGTAGACAAATATCTGCAATATAAAACAAAGAGGTAATTTCATTAAAATGTAAAGAACTTAAAAACTAGTAAAAGATAAAGATGAATAAACTGACAGAAAAACTATGTCAATAACGTTAAACTTCACTCACACAAGAAATGACAGTCATTTTCATTTATCATTTATCAGACAGGTATTCAATTTTAATACCCAACGGGTATTCAATTTTAATACCCAATGATGGTGAAGATAGATAAGCATCTAAAAAACTTACTGCTAATAGTGAAAATAACCTTAAAGAAGGGCATTTTGGTGATATCTATCACTCTTTTAAATGCATATTATCTTTTGAGCCGATTCCACCAAGAATTATTCTATGAATATTTCCACATATGCAAAAAGGTATCAGTGCATAGAAATTCACTTGAACATCATTTATATAATAGCAAAAAAAAAAAAGGGCCCAGAAACTGAAAATCTTATTAAACTGCTACAAATATAAAATGAAATATTATACAGTTTTACAAAATGTAACTCAGCCAAAGACTGATCAGGAAGCTTCCCTGAGATGTGTTAAGTTTAGGAAGTTTCGGAACAGCATCTATAGTATGATACCATTTGTATAATATTTTTAAAAAGCATAAAGAAACTGATAATTGATTTGGTCAGTATTCTTTTAACATATGGAGTCAGCCATACTACAGGAAGACAGTTGAGAACGATGAAAATACCATGAACTACATGCAGAGAAGAAAACAGTGTATTCAGGAAGTAATTCTTATACATTCTAAACCATAGGAGATGGTGGAAAATAAAACTGAAAGCCTAAATATCTCATTAAGGTATCTCCCTTGGTAAGCACCAGGAGTTAATAAACATCTCTGAACAGGAATATATTTTTAAAAAAAATAACAGAGAAGTTACTATGAATTCAACAGGTTACCTACATACACACTAAAGGGCAGCATGAAAAGTTGGCTCATTCTTATTCACACAAAAGCATTATTTATTTATTTATTTTTTAGTAACTATGTATGATGCTATATATTAACTAGACTTGTTTTTACAATGTATACAAATATCAAATCATTATGGTGTACACTTGAAACTAATATGTCAATTATTCCTTAGAAAGAAAAAGGGCTGGTTCTAGCTAGTTTTAAGTTTTATCTGCTTGAAGAGTATGGGAAAGAGACAGACTGAGGCAAATTATAGCAAAAACTCTTTCAAGTTTTTCTTTTGGATATCACTTAAAATGCTTCTGACTTATCCAGAGAGAAATAAGTGCTGAATTCTGAAATTAAATGTAAATCAGACTTAACGATGTTAAGATGACTAAAACTTTTGAAACTTAAAAGGCAAGATTTAGTATTTTTTCATCCTTACATTCAAATTTTAAGAAAAGTTGCTCTAGTTTCTCAAGCTGAGCATAAAGTAGAAACTACTATTTCCCTCCATCTATAGGTCATTTTACCTAACAGGTAAAAGTGTCAAACTCAGCCATTTGTATGAAATAACAGCATTTGAGGAACAGTGACCAGAGACAGGCAAAATTAAAGCCAATCATTAGGCAAAAACCATAAACTAAGCCACACCTGGCAGCTATTTGTGTAAGTATGTGATATTAGTGAATGCTGAAAGTGAGTTTGAGTAACCTTGGTTTATTTTAGACTTTTCAATTCCATTCATGGAGTTATGAATGTCTGGCAAAGCAAAGACAGAGGTACCTATAAATATTTACATTAACCATTGTCATATATATAAGAAACTGCAAATTAACAATAATTTAAAGCTATGTCAGGGCTGTGGCCCAAACTAACATTTAAAAAGCAGAGAATTATCATCTGCCCCCCAAAAGTTAAATTGGCTGCTTGGAATCCATAAAGTCTATAAAATCTATTTTATTCTACATTCAAAATATGCTTCTGTTAATCATTATAAGCCAAATCCTAGTTAAATGTCACCACTATTTAATAACATTTTTGGGGAAACCTGTAACACAGTCTTAACTATGTTTTAACTATGTGTGTGTGCTCAATCGCTAAGTCATGTCCAACTCATTTGCGACCCCAGGGACTATAACCCACCAGGCTGCTCTGTCCATGGTATTCCCCAGGCAAGAATACCAAACAGGATTGCCATTTCCTTCTCCAGGGGATCTTCCCAACCCAGGGATCGAACCTACGTCTCCTGTGGATTCTTTACCACTGAGCCACCTGGAAAGCCCTAACTATAACACAGTTTTAACTATAACTATGTACAACATAGTGATTCAAGATTTTTTAGAGATTATACCCTATTTAAAGTGATTATAAAATACTGACTATATTCCTTGTGCTATACAATATATCCCTGTAGCTTATTTATAGTATATATGCCTTGTTAGGTTTTTAAGTCTTCTTTAATCTAGAGTAATCCTCCTGCCCTTTCGCCATTTAAGACAGTGACAATTTTAAAGAGTGCAGGCCAGATATTTGAGAGATATTATACCCCTGAGTTTGTCCTTTTCCTCATGACCAGTTCCAGGTTGTTCATCTTTGTCAGGAATGTTCCTATCGGCAGGAATACTGAAGCCTTCTCAGTACCCCACATCAGAAAGAACGCAATGTCAGCTTGTCCTGCTGTTTGATCACTCGGTGAAGGTGAGGTCAGTTAGATCCCTCCCATGCAAAGTTACTTTTTTTCCCTCTTATATTGAGGTGTTTTTTTTTCCCTTGCACTTACCTTTCATAGTAAAATTTAGTGCCATTTGGAATTTACCCAGCTAAATTTAAACCTATGGAACTGGCAAAGCACAGAATGAATTCTTAGAGAATTTACTTTTAGGAGAAGTTATCTGCCTGACTTTAACCATTAGGACAGAGACTGGCTTATTGCAGGAAAACCCCATTCTGCCAGATACAGTGTGAACACACAGATGTGTAAGTACATTATGTGTGCAATTTGTTGATTCAGAAAAATTAAGACTTATAGTCTACTTGGCTAGAATGAAGCCATAGATATTTGTTACTTATCCTATGCAAAATTCAGGGCAATTCTTAAGCTTCTGTGTAGCTTATGAAAAGGTGATGGACTAATCATTATATAAGAAACCTGGGACATTCAGAAACTAGAAAGGAACAAGAGTAACCCTATTCAGGGCTTCCCTGGTGGCTCAGAAGGTAAAGAATCCACCTGCAATGCAGGAGACCTGGGTTCAATCCCTTAGTCAGGAAGATCCCCTGGAGAAGGGAACGACTACCCACTCTGGTATTCTTGTCTGGAGAATTCCACAGACAGAGGAGCCTGGCGGGCTACAGTCCATGGAGTCACAAAGAGTCAGACACGACTGAGTGACTAACACATACCAACACACACAACCCTGTTCAAAATTATTCTGTTGCTCTTTACTTTTCCTAATAACTTATCAAAAACAAAACTCCAAAGGGATAAAATGTTATGAGAGATGCTTATATGTCTGATACTCTCAAACTGCTATTTATATAAAAGAGAATACTAGTCATTTCCCACAAGGTATTACTAACCACACAGGGTAAAACCATCAGGAATTCCAATGGACATTATACACTACAGAACAGATTTTGAAACCATGGTACAGAGCTCTAAAACAAGTGCTCCCTTCACGTTCAAACAGAGGAAATGGCCACATTACTGGTCTCCAAAGACCTAGGTCTTACACACTTACACAAGCTGACCTATCAAAGTCAGCAGCTCACAGATACCCAATATGTAACCTGATTATCACTGATAGCCAAGCAGAAAACCAAGCCTCAAAATGTGGTCACCTGAATATAGCTTAACAATAGATATTCGAAAAATGTTTACTAGGTGTTTCTAGCATTTCTTCAGATAGTGTCATGTGTACATTTGAAAAAAGAGACTGGCAACGACATCAAAAGTATACTCAATAGGCCATACTCTATTCAGCCAATCCTAAGAGATGTAAATGGATGCCTCACTTCAGTTCTCATTAAAAGGCTGTATTTCTTCAAATATCTACATCTAGAGATAAAGGATAAGCTGAGAAGTGCTTAAGCTATTACCTCGCCCTTCAGTACTTTTGATACTTGTTTTACCCAATCTGGAACAGCATGAATAACTGGAGATATGGTTTATAACCTAGATGAACTCTAAATATGGCTTGGGAGAAGTCATTTAAGCAAAGAATAAGCTTTTAGTCTGGAGAACCTTTGAAATGTAGATTGTCATTAAGCCAAGGTATTGTGTTTAGTTTCTTTTTTTAAATAAGGACATGGCCTTCCAGTGATACAATTTCCTGTCATTTTAAAAGAAGTATCCTATATGGTATAATTTCTGAAACAGTAGAGAAGACATTATCGAGACTAGTTTAATGTATAAACCAAGTAATTTCATGTATGTCTTCTACCTTGTCCATATTCTTCATTTGTGAATGACAAGATTTATTTGTGAGCTCAAGCAAGATCTTCAATGAAATTGTGCAGTAATAATTCTACTGTAAAGGAAAATTTGTTCTTAACAGTTCTTGAACACTTACATAATCCTACAAGCTTCTGCTGAAAGAAAACTGCCTATTAATAGCATAAGACCTATTTTGAACAATTTTTAAAGTGCAAAACTATTTTCCATCTCTTTCCAACTTGCCTAATTGTAAGAATCACTTCAAGAGGTTTTAAACACACTCCCATCCCCACACCCTCATCTAGAGAATCTCATTCAAATTAGTATGGGTTGGACTCCAAACAACAGTATTTTTAGGTGATTCTAGGATACAACCATGGTCAAGAATCACTGCCCTAGACTTATTAAAGGTGAAACAGAATACTGGGTGCTTAGGAATCTGTATGATCCCCAGTGATTCTAGTTTAGCCAGGACAGACATGGGCAATATTTTATTTTATTTATTTTATTTTATTTTTTATTTTTTTTTGGGGGGGCAATATTTTATATCCTCAAGGATTTGGAACTGACACTATGAGAACAATGGAAATGGGATGCAAAGTCATCAAAAATAAAACTATAATGTAGAAATCAGTGAAAGAATACTAGTTAAGAAGCTCTGGACTTCCCTGGTGGTCTGGTGGTTGAGAATCCATCTGGCAATGCAAGAGACAAGGGTTTGATCCCTGATCCAGGAAGATTCTATGTGCCACAAGGCAACTAAGCCCTTGCACCACAATTACTGAAGCCTAGGCACCCTGGAGCCCGTGCTCCACAGTAAAAGAAGCCACAGCAATGAGGAGCCCATGCACCAAAACGAAGCCCCTACTCACCGTAACTAGAGAAAGCCTGCACAACTATGAAGATCAAGCATAGCCAAAAGTAAATATAATAAATAAAAATAAAAGAAGCCCTTTTCAGTAAGTGTATTCTAAACTTCTATGTATGCATTACCAGGCACATATGGATTACAGAGATCTAAAAAAATCCTCCTTAAGAGATATTTACAGCATAAAACTAGGGGGTTGGATAGAGGAGAGCAAAGTAGTCTTCCAAGACTTAAAACCTTTATCAGTTATAATTCATTATAGATTTATTACCGTTTAGATGAAAGGGTGGAGGCCCACAATAAAGTAATCAGGGTAGAAACAAAACAGACATAAAACATATACAGATGAATGTATTAGGTTAAGTTTGCATATGCAGGCTCATAGAAAGTATCCATACCAAAAAAAGAAAAAGAACGGTGGTACATGCTCATTTGCAGATATGTCATTCTAAGACATGACTGACCCTTGAACAATGCTGGAGGTTAGGAACACCGACCCTCGTGAGAGTTGAAAATCCAAGTATAATTTATAGCTGGTCCTCTGTATACATGGTTCCTCCATATTTGCAGTTCTGCATCCACAGATTCAACTGACCACGGATTGTGTAGTCCTCTAGTATTTACTATTGAAAAAAATTCATAAATAAGAGGACCCGTGCAGTTCAAACCCATGTTGTTTAAGCACCAACTGTATATCCTTTCAGATTTTATATATACAGATTTTATTCTTATTAAAAATACTAGCTTCTCATTTGATATTGTTAACATGATTGTATACAGATATCATCTACCTGAGAGATATAGGACATGGTTAAAGCACACAGCTCTGGAACCAGACAACCTGGTTTTAAATCCCAACTCCAGCATCAACCAGTTATCTGACCCTGGGTAAAATGTACTGGGTGAAAGCTAGATGAAGCCTTAGTATAGATCTGGAGAACTGACACTTTCCTTAGAACAAACCCCTAAAGGTAAAATTAGTGGGTCAAAAGCTATGAATGTTAAGGTTTCCAAATGTCCTTCAGAGAGGCTACTTTGCTGTAGACAGAGAAGGTACATAACTGAAGGAGGCTATTACTTTGGTGGCTTACAGTAAACAATGTCTCTTGGTATCTTTCTTTCTGTATCCTCCATATCTTCCTGTGGTGGTGGTGGTGAAGTAGCTAAGTCGTGTCTGACTCCTGCGACCCCATGGATGGTAGCCTACTAGGCTCCTCTATCCATGCGGTTTTCCAGGCAAGAATACTGGAATGAACTGCCATTTCCTTCCCATATCATCTTGGCGATGTGACTGCCTCTGGTCAGTGGCATATTAGCAAATATTTATTAATTACAATAAGACTCATCCTCTTGGAACACTTCTTCCAAGAAGTGGAATCTTCCATTAAGTATCTTCCATAAAAATACTGTCTCTTGGAACCCAGCCACCATTTTTCTATTAGAATCTAACTATCCACATGGAAGAAAACTCAGGACTTGAGCAATAGCCTCAGCTTATCTCCCAGATGGTAGTCAGCAACAACATGCCAGCTAGCCAAATGACTTGAGTCACCTTAGAAATAAATCCTCCAGCCCCAATCGAGCTGCTCCAGCATATCAAGAACAGAGATGAGCTATTCCTTCTAAGGCCTGACAAAACTGTAGAACTGTGATAAAATGAATGTTGTTTTAAGACATCAACTTTTCACAGTTTTTATTACAAAGCAACAGATAACTGATTCAGTAACCTGACTTTGGTAGAATCATGCTAAACATGAAGAGACTGAGAGCATAGTATTTCACATACAAAAATATGTGATACCTAAAAAGTGGATAGAATTTAATTTTTAAAAAACTCTTTGCTTTTATACATTTTTGCTTCCTTATCAGTTCTTGATTATTTTCTGAGTAGCTAAAGTTCCCAGAAAATCCACTGATTCTAGATTATTCAACAAAGGAAGTGTTCCTCCATAACTTAAGCTGATCCAATGAGCTGAACCTAAAGATTTTCTACTCTAAACAAAGGCAACATTCTAAAATAACAGTTGTAATTTAAGACTGAGTTGCTTTCTCTACAGTAATTTGATAAACCTCTAGAAATAGATAGTATGAAAGAGTCTGCCACTTACAAAAGAATGAAGCTGAGGTATTTCTTCGAAAAATTACCTGGAAAATGTAAAAGGGTACTTAATGAGTCCTAATTCTCTATGATGTGAATGATCCCCATAGTAATAGATTCCTTTCTCCTCTATTCAGAGGAGAGTAATTAGTTGTAACAGCAACTAGACAATGATACCGGAGAAGGCAATGGCAGCCCACTCCAGTACTCTTGCCTGGAAAATTCCATGGACGGAGGAGCCTGGTAGGCTGCGGTCCATAGGGTCGCTAAGAGTTGGACACGACTGAGCGTCTTCACTTTCACTTTTCATTTTCATGCATTGGAGAAGGAAATGGCAACCCACTACAGTATTCTTGCCTGGAGAGTCCCAGGGACAGGGGAGCCTGGTGGGCTGCCATCTATGGGGTCACACAGAGTCGGACACGACTGAAGCGACTTAGCAGCAGCAGCAGCAGACAATGATACTAAACACTATATGCACGTGTGTTTTACACTTACAAGTTGACAGCAGTGCCGTTACAATATTTTATTCCTTTCATAAGGCCCCACGGAATGATTATTGTTCTAATAACCTGAAAGTACTCAAATCACCAATGCAAGATCTTTGTATTAGAAATAGTAAGTAACTAATTTACAAAACTGTGAAAAGAAGAGAAGCGAAAAGCAAAGGAGAAAAGGAAAGATATTCCCATTTGAATGCAGAGTTCCAAAGAACAGCAAGGAGAGATAAGACAGCCTTCCTCAGCAATCAATGCAAAGAAATAGAGGAAAACAACAGAGTGGGAAAGATTAGAGATCTCTGCAAGAAAATTGAGTTACCAAGGGAACATTTCATGCAAAGATGGGCATGATAAAGGACAGAAATGCTATGGACCTAACAGAAGCTGAAGATATTAAGAAGAGGTAGCAAGAATACACAGAAGAACTGTACAAAAAAGATCTTCACGACCCAGATAATCACGATGGTGTGATCACTCACCTAGAGCCAGACATCCTGGAATGTGAAGTCAAGGGGGCCTTAGAAAGCATCACTTCGAACAAAGCTAGTGGAGGTGATGGGATTCCAGTTGAGTTGTTTCAAATCCTGAAAGATGATGCTGTGAAAGTGCTGCACTCAATATGTCAGCAAATTTGGAAAACTCAGCAGGGGCCACAGGACTGGAAAAGGTCAGTTTTCCTTCCAATCCCAAAGAAAGGCAATGCCAAAGAATGCTCAAACTACCGCACAATTGCACTCATCTCACACGCTAGTAAAGTAATGCTCAAAATTCTCCAAGCCAGACTTCAGCAATATGTGAACCGTGAACTTCCAGATGTTCAAGCTGGTTTTAGAAAAGGCAGAGGAACCAGAGATCAAATTGCCAACATCCACTGGATCATCGAAAAAGCAAGAGAGTTCCAGAAAAACATCTATTTCTGCTTTATTGACTATGCCAAAGCCTTTGACTGTGTGTATCACAATAAACTGTGGAAAATTCTGAAAGAGATGGGAATACCAGACTACCTGACCTGTCTCTTGAGAAACCTGTATGCAGGTCAGGAAGCAACAGTTGGAACTGGACATGGAACAGACTGGTTCCAAATAGGAAAAGGAGTATGTCAAGGCTGTATATTGTCACCCTGCTTACTTAACTTATATGCAGAGTACATCATGAGAAACGCTGGGCTGGAAGAAGCACAAGCTGGAATCAAGATTGCCGGGAGAAATATCAATAACCTCAGATATGCAAATGACACCACCCTTATGGCAGAAAGTAAAGAGGAACTAAAAAGCCTCTTGATGAAAGTGAAAGAGGAGAGTGAAAAAGTTGGCTTAAAGCTCAACATTCAGAAAACTAAGATCATGGCATCTGGTCCCATCACTTCATGGCAAATAGATGGGGAAACAGTGGCTGACTTTACTTTCTTGGGCTCCAAAATCACTGCTGATGGTGATTGCAGCCATGAAATTAAGACGCTTACTCCTTGGAAGGAAAGTTATGACCAACCTAGATAGCATATTAAAAAGCAGAGACATTACTTTGCCAACAAAAGTCCGTCTAGTCAAGGCTCTGGTTTTTCCAGTGGCCATGTATGGATGTGAGAGTTGGACGGTGAAGAAAGCTGAGTGCCGCAGAATTGATGCTTTTGAACTGTGGTGTTGGAGAAGACTCTTGAGAGTCCCTTGGACTGCAAGGAGATCCAATGAATCCATCCTAAAGGAGATCAATCCTGGGTGTTCATTGGAAGGACTGATGTTGAAGCTGAGACTCCAATACTTTGGCCACCTCATGCGAAGAGTTGACTAATTGGAAAAGACCCTAATGCTGGGTAGGATTGGGGGCAGGAGGAGAAGGGGACAATAGAGGATGAGATGGTTGGATGGCATCACCGACTCGATGGACATGGGTTTGGGTAGACTCCGGGAGTTGGTGATGGACAGAGAGGCCTGGCGTGCTGCAATTCATGGATGGGGTCACAAAGAGTCGGACACGACTGAGTGACTGAACTGAACTGAAAATGTACATAACATAAAAATTACCATTTTAAGTGTATGGAGTTCTGCACCATTAAGTACATTCACATTGTTGTGCAACCCTCACTACCATCCGCTGACAAAACTCCCATGTTTAAAATAATACATTCTATAAGAATATGAGTACCTGGCCTTCTCTGGTAGTCCAGTGGTTAAAAATAAACCTGCCAGTGCAGCAGACACAGGTTCAATCCCTGGTCGGGGAAGATCCCACATGATGTGGAGCAACAAAGCCCTCATGCTGCAACTACTAAAGCCCATGCGCCACAACAAACAGCAGCCCCCGCTCACTCCAACGAGAGAAAGCCTGCGTGTAGCAACAAAGACCCAGCACAGCTGGGGGGGGAAGGAGTAAATAAATCTTAAAAAAAAAAAAAAAATGAGTAACCAAATTCTTAAAAGAGTTTTGACCTTTCCTTAAGCACATTCCAAGGGTAAATCAGAGTGTTGGGGGGGGGTAATGCAGATCAGGTAATATATGTTACAAAACTAATCTTTTACTGAAATCAGCACTCTTCTTTTTTCTGACAGTGCAATAAAAACCTAGAGCCAATTCTCAGATAATGACAGCAGCAGCTAGTATTAAATAAACAAGATAGTACTTAAAGTCCATAACACACATCATTTAATTTTAGGAAGATCCTAACACTTTCATCTTAGGATGCACTAAAGGTTCAGAGAGGTTAACTGCCCAAAGGCACTCAATTAGTAGGTAGTGTAAAACCAGGCATGAATTCATGTTCATAGTTCAAGTGTTCTTAGAATACATTAAACATTATCTCCCCCAAAATAAGTAGAAGCTCTAAAAAAATGAAAGTCCATGGTACTACATGAGGTGCTACATACGTAGTACCTCAGTAGTAGGTTATTTTGTTCTTCTGCCACAACGTCCTCTGCTCCAGTCTGCCTCCAGTTCCCTTCTACCAACACTAGGCTGGGAAAGACTGTCCCAGATGTTGAGATCAAATGGGAGAGAAGTCTAGCTTCCTTGAGAGGAATACTTAAAACACTATGCCAGACCTATTAGTTAAAGCTCAAAAAGAAAATGAGATATGGGTCAGGTCTCAGGCTCGTAGATAAGCAGTAGTGAGCCCTATACAGAGACTGATGGAGAGAAACAAAATGTAATGTCAGGGCAAGGGTAGGAGATAACAATAGTAAATAACAGCAACTATGAATTAAAACAACAAAATGTCTCTGTGGACTCTGGCAGAGAATACAGAATTTCTAGCAATACTGATATCAAAAAACTGCTAAGATATCTCTGAAACCAGATGATACTCAGTTTCCTAACATAATAAAAAGGTCTTATCAAGAAAATAAGTCTCTATCCTTTGTTTGGTTGGATTAAGAAAATCTATCTATTCTTAATGAAGAATGGGATGTGTATGAAGTCAGTTACACCTAGAGTTTGACACAGGGGTATCAGTGACCAGATTGTGAGTGACCACTAACCAGAAACAGTGAGATAGGACAAAAAGGTAAAAAGCAAAACAAAATCTCAGGTCAAAAAGCACTGAGTGCACTGGTCCCTTCATATATGAGCCATCCTGTACATTCGAGGCCAGTATCAACTATCGTCAACTAGACAAATCATACAAGTCAATGTCAACGCCAAGGAAACTGGACAAAGAGATGTCTGATAATTTGAATCTTAAACTTTAAATAGCCCAATATAGCAAATGGCTATTGTGTTAAAGTTTAGACAAAAACATCAGAAGTTCTATAGGAAAGTAAATCAAAGAACATACTCATTCTTAATAATCCACTGAAGTATATTCATAACTGATGTCCTACTTTAACCTATAAAGTTTTTCTTAATTTTATTCGTTTGATCAGATTCTATATAATTATAATCCTTCTAAAATACTGTTAGCTTTGACATTCTTGAAGCTCTGGGTACCATATTTTTGATACATATTTTTATGGGCTTCATAATTGGATTTTTAAAAATCTATTTTGTCACAAATCAACATAGGAGTTCTCAAAAGATTGTTTTTGTTCATTTTGAATGAATGCCTTGTTAAGGTTCAGGTTTCTTCTCAAAAAAGAAACAAACAAAAAAATATGTGACATTAGAACAAACTGTATAGTTATACATTCACCGCTTGAAATCCTTAAATATATTTTAGACTTTGAGGCCTAGAATCACAAGTTGCAAAGGTCAAAGTACTTTTCTCTTAAGGTGTGCAGTGAATGGAAGATACTACTGCTTTTAAGACTATGCTTGAAATTACGGAGGGTCAAAGACCTTACAGTAGAGTAGGAAATTTTTTCTAAGTTAAATTTTAATCAAGAGCTAATAAGCTAAGATATTCATCACCCAAAACATTACTTGTCTAGTCTTAGAAGTTAGCACTCTTTTATACAAAGGCAGTAGATCACAACAGCAAGGGCAAACAACTGAATCAAAGATTATGTGGTTCTTTCTCTTACATTCAATCTTTTTAAAAAAATACACTAGTCATGCAGCACTGTTAATTCTGACTTACACATGAACAGCCAAAGCAACAGTCTTTTAGTATATTTTCTCTACAATTTGGAAAAATAATCCTCTACAGGTGATTAAAGTAACACATTCAACTTTTTCCATGAGAAAAAGTATTTTTCTAAGCCTTTGGTAAAACATCTTGGCAGACTAGAAGGCAAGGGATAATGAGAGCTGATGGTGCTAGATTCTGATGGAGACAAGAAAGATAAGGCTGTGTGGCCTATAACCAAGGCTCAGAATCAGGCTGAGCCCAGTCCCCACTGACTCTCATTCTCTTGGAGTGAATCTATTGTGTTTCCTTCTGTTGGAAATTATCTTGAAAACAGGGCCATGTCATTGTTATTAGTTTCCTATTGCTGCTTTAACAAATTACTACAAGCTTAGTAGCTTAAAACAACACAGATTTATTATCTTACGGTTTTGGAGGTCAGAAGCTTGAAATGAGTCTCACTGGGACAAATCAAGATGTCACCAGGGCTGCATTCCTTCTGGAGGATATCGGGGATGTGTATCCTTGTCTTACCTAGCCTCTGGAGGCTACTCGCATTTTTCAGCCCACGGTCCTTTCTTCTATCTTCAAAGTCAGCGATTAGATCACTCCAACCTCTACTTCCACTGTCACATCTCCTTCTGTGACTAACTCTCCCACCTGTTTCACTTATAAGGGCCCTTGTGATTATACTGGACCCACCCAGATAATCCAGGACAACCTCTCCATCTCATGATCCTTAATTTGATCATATCTCCAAAGGTAACATTCTCGTATGTTAACACAGATTCTAGTTATTAGGAAGCAGAAATCTTTGGGGAGTTATTATTTCTGCACCCACAATGACCCAAGCCACAGGTGCCACCAATTATGACATTTGGAGATTCCTAACAAGTAATGTGTGGTAGATAATGTTGCCACAAATTCTTTGAAGCTACTTTCATCTGAGAGGTGGAGTTTATTTCCCCACCTCTGAATCTAGACTAGCCTATAACTTGCTTTGAGCAAGAGAATGTGGTAGAAGTGACAAGCAATTTTCTAAGCCTAAAACTCAAGAGGTCTTTCAACTTTCTACCTTCATTCTCTTGGAATACTATTCTAAGACTGCCATATAAGTCAGTAGAGCCTACTGGAGAATGCGAGGCCATGTGGAAGAGAATGAGGCACCCCAGGAGATAGACAGCCAGACATGCCAGCTCTCCAGCTCAAAACAGTTGTACAAATGAGCACACAGAAACTGCCCAGCCAGACCACAGAATGGTAGGAAACAAATCACTGTTGTATGTCATTAAGTTGGCATGGTTAGTTATGCAACTGACATAATATTGGTTACTGGGAAAAACCAGTCTACAATGTTTACATATCAGGATGAGCTTTTGGTAGGAGGAATAAAGAAGGTCATTTGGGTTAGATGGGAGAGGAGAACAGCAGGTAGACTTTCATGGCTGTATCACAAAGCATGATCAGGCTGATACAGGAAATGACAAATAAGAATGACCCGGCTATTTCTATGATCTGTTCTAACTGGAAATAAGAGCCATTATAGTTTCTAAGAGGCAGATAACTAAAACTATATCAAAGAAAACAGAAGAAAGTAGCTACCATACCAGCTGAGACACAGCAACTGCCCAAGACATGCTTAAAATAAAACAAACCATAAATAAAGAGGTAGGGAAAGACGTTTGAGCCAGACAGTAACAACAGGTCCCAGGGCATAAAGTGGTCAAAATCCAGTATTAATACTGTGTGACATTGGCAGGTCATTGACAATGGAAAAGACAGCTGTTCTCTCTGCCCTTACACCCCTGGTCCCTCATGCAGGCTTGGGTTATACTGCACATTATAACTATTTTCACCAAGCAGTATCATTAAATTGAACTGAATGGAATCAAACTGACCTACCTCCCTACCTCCAGTCTATTAGCTTCCTGCCTTTAAGGGCAAGCCATACATTAGCACAGTGACTGGCATGTACTAGGTGGTTCATAAATGTTCATTTATTGGACAGTTTTAGGGAAAACTGATCAAAGAAAACATCCAGTCCTGTTTCAGGTTGGTGTGAACTTCTAAATGCAGCAACCACATCTCTTTAAACTTAGCATTCCAGTTCACTTCAGTCGCTCAGTCGAGTCTGACTCTTTGCGACCCCATGAACCGCAGCACGCCAGGCCTCCCTGTCCATCACCAACTCCCAGAGTTCACCCAAACCCATGTCCATTGAGTCGGTGATGCCATCCAACCATAGCATTCCAAGTGCTCAATAAAACAACTGGCCCACAGGAGCCACTCAAATGTTAAGTTGAATCTAAAAAGAAATGTAGTTAGGAAAAAACTGATTAGTCTTAAGAGAATAAAACTGGGCAAATACACAGATTACAGGTAAGAACCATATCTAATATCTAAGTGAAAATCTCTGCAATTTATTTCAGCTTAAGTATATCAACATCATCTGCCCTTTTAAACTAAGATAAAAATTCTATCAATTTACTATATTGTTCCATTTTGAGAACTAATATCACAGTTCCTCAATTTTCAACTTAGCCCCTTTCTACAATTCACACATTAAACTTACCCACATCAGTAGTTCAACTAATACCAATTTAATCATTTAATAATGGCATACTGCTATAACATGTAGAGAATTACCATGTAAGAACACAAAACATTAAATGATGATATGGTATGAAAAAATTAATTCTGAGCTAGAAAATATCTAAACCCCAATCCTGGCTAGAACAGACTATAGTTTTGTCAGGCACCACCTTCAGTTTTGTCACTGGCTTATCAACTGAACCTAAACCACCTTGAACTAGCTACCTAACAGTTTTTATCAGCCCCAACTCTCTCTCTTTAGATATTCAAAGGAGTTTACAAAAGGCTTCAAGTGAGAAAACTAGTTTTACAAACTGAAAATATTTGTGTTTGGCCTCAGTATGAATAGTAGATGTAATGACTCACAAGGTTAGATTGTGTCTTTGTAAAAACTCGACCTTTAGAAGGAAAAAATGGCATCTACTATTTCATTCAGCACCCAAGAATAGGACCACGCTTTACAATCCTATTGGTATTTGATGAACATCTAAGGAAAAAACCTAACTAGTAGTGTTATATTTAACTACCATTTCCTCCATCATTTACCACTGGCATACTGTTTTTTTCAAAGTTTCATGTTTTGACAACAAGATTCTCCAAGTGCTTTGCTTTCCACTACTCTAAAGCTACATAAAATATAGACAAGTGATTGGCCAACTTTTTCTCAAATGGCAAGACAGTAAGTATTTTAGGCTGTTGAAACTACTCAACTCTGTCCTTTCAGTGCAGAAGTGGTCGTAAATACTATGGAAACAAAATATTAAAAGATAGGCTGTGTTCTAATAAAACATTAAATAGGGAAGCCCATAGCTGCTGATCCCTGTTCTATAGTGATCAGTGTTTTAAGACTGTTCTCTGTTATATAATATGGGGGAAATCTTTGAGTGTAAATTTAAACAAAGGTCTGGTGATACACAGAAGTATGCCTAGCCAACAAGACTTTTTATCTTTGTTTCCACATGAAAATGATCCGTAATGTCATGGCAAAACAGGAGATATTGAGAACTAAACATAAGAAAAGGAACTTTGAGGCTCCTTTGTTCCTCTAAATGAATTAGAATTTCCAAACTTACTATAGAACAGAGAAGCTCATCCCACAAGGACAGGAAGGGGAAAAACAGAAAGTAAACAAGGTATAGGTGGCAGGTGTGGAATAATTTTAGGAAAGCCAAGGAAACAGAGATGCTACATCATTTATAAAAGTCTAGAGAGCAAAGAATTAGAAAGTGATCATGTCAGTACTGTTAGGCACTAAGTAATTTTATTAGTTATTTTGTCTTCCTGTGATTCCCTGGTAAGAGACACTGACTTCACTCATTTACGTGGCTCAAACAATATATTCCATTATTCAGTGTCATCAACTAAAACGCTGGTCCTAAGTAAAACCTCCTACATAGTTTTAAACAGTCACTGAAGGCAAAAAAAAAAAAAAGTTAATCATGTATTTTCTGTACCTCTAACCCAAACTCGACCCCATTATATACGTCTATCGAACATGCCACGTCTTCATGCCTGCCTCCTTTTTCTACTCACCAAAATTTTCTCTGGAAGGGATCAAACTTATTTACATCAAAAAAAATAAAATAAAAAAACAAAAACCCAACTTACATTTAAGGATGTCAAAACTAACAGGAGCTCAAATTTTATTTCTTACAAATCAAATAAACTTTCTCTAAACTTTGAAATCTCAGTCATCAGCAAATAAAGAACAAAAAAAAGACAAGATGAGAATGTTGCCAGTGCCACACCCTGGAAGACGGCCCCCATCACTTCTTTGCCACTGTGTGGAAGCAGAGAACAGTGTCTGTTCCTCCTTTCTTCACATGGCTGCCCAGCTAGACTAAATTCCGCAGCTTCCTCTGTAGCCAAATGTGGCAATGGGGAAGAAATATGCCTTTGCCTTGCCTAGAATGTGGATGTGATACCGGGAAGCTCATAGTCAAGTCACAATGCCAGCCCTGGACTGCTCGAGACTTCTTCACATGAAAAAATCAACTCAATTTTTGCGGTCTCTGTGAGAACAGTCCAAACTATACCGTAATTGACCATATGTCACGTTTTACTACGCTGTAAAATTTCACAGGTTCTTAGTTAACTATTTCTTTAAAAGAACACCTTATTTGGCTGAAAGCTTTAAATCATTTAACTAAGCAATCCGTAAATGGCAGTACCAGGATTACAGTATTGATTTTCTTAGACACCATCTTTCTTATCTGATATTCAAAAAACTGCAGGCTCTGCTTACATGGAAGCAGCATATTATGGTACAAACATAAAAGTATCTAAAAATAACATTTCAATCCTTTTTTTGGCAAGTATGATTGTGAAGGTGAGATGAAAAATCTCATGGAATCACCAAAATACCTGAAAACTAGGCACTAGTAGATTCTCCACTTTAAAGGTGTAGAGTGGCAATACTACTAAAATACAAAGATTTCTTAAATGGATATAAATTTTATCTCTTCCTGATTTCTGGCTTACTTTCATGATTATTACACAGGGATATAGACATGGATGGTATAAGACAGGGGTGAAAAGATCTGGCTTGGTTCAATGTAGTAAATGCTTCCCCTTCTTCTCCCAAAGCTAAGTTGTTGGCATGCTTTGATAGTATCCAAACTGTCTCCCCTTTAAAAATAGCTTTCATCTTTGGCCAATATCATTGGTTCTCCTCTCTGCTACATGTAAGGATCTGCTTCTTTTTCTCTCTTCCCTCCCCCCCACCACCCTAGAATTTGCCTTTTAAAAAATCCCATCAAGGCTACCAACCATTGTGGCTCCATTTTTTTTTTCATACTTCTCTGTTGCCTGTCATATCTCAAGAGACAGAGAGCATGGTGCCACCAGGTATAATTCTTGCTGCACATCAGTAAGGTACCCTTGCTGGGGTGCTTTTTAAATTACCACTTCCCAAATCCCACTCTAACCCAATTAAAAGAGAATCTAAAGGATTTCAAAAGTTCCCCAGGTGATAACGAATGTTCAGTGAGGGTGAAAGAAAAAATATGGCCTCTGAAGATCAGAAACTCTATATTCAAATCTCAGTTTTGCCATTTAATAGCTGTGATTTTGGACAAGCTACTTAACCTTCCTAAACTTCATTTATTCCTAAGTATCCACTACATGTCAAGCACAATGTCAGATGTTGAGTTAGGGTGATCATGACAGTCCCTGTCCTCTAGGAGGTTATAGGAGAAACAGGAATTAAAGGGAAAAAAGTGAAAGTCGCTCAGTCATGTCCAATTATTTGCAACCCCCATGGGCTGGAGCCCACCACGGTCCTTTGTCCATGGAATTCTCCAAGCAAGAATATTGGAGTGGGTAGTCATTCCCTTCCCCAGGGCATCTTCCCAACCCAGGGATTGAACCCGAGTCTCCTGCATTGCAGGATCACCATCTGAGCCATCAAGGAAGCCCATACAAGCAAACAAACATAACCCTAAGAGGGCTACAAGGACACACAGGGAGGAAATCCAGTCTAGATTCCAGGGATCAGCAAAATCTCTAAAAAGGTAAAAGCAAGGCTGAGTTCTGCAGGACAAGTAGTGATAGCCAGATAAGGCTGCTAAAGCAAGACTGTTCTTAACAGAGGAGGAAGTGTATGCAAAGGCCTGGAGAGAAGTCAGCTTATTTGAGAGATATAAGTAGTTCAGCAAGACTAAAATAAGAATGAGGGAGGAACAAGAGATGAGGATCAACAATGACTTCAGCTTCCACATTTGCAAAACAAAAATATTATTTGCTCTGCTTGGTTACTCAAAGATCAAATTATATATATAGCAAACTGTCTTGAATACAACAGGTACTCAGGTGATAAATCCCCTCACTTTTCAGCTTATACATGAGAAGAAGCTTGCCTTTTATAGCATTGCAAGCCAATCAACAAAACATTTTTTCTTCAGGTGATTTCATCATAACACAGAATTCAACAGTAAGCTCTTTTCAGCTGTTTGTTTTTCTGGGGTGCATCTTATCTACTGTGGATTGATGAAAAGTCAACTCTTAGGTCTCAAGGATGCTAACATTGAGACTTCTTTCTAAAGGTTCAGACACTTGAGGGTTCCTCAACACCAGGCTGTAGATAAAAAAGGTTTTAATGTATTGTTTAAATGAACTGAAGCTGTGAAGCAATACAGAATGAGGACAATACTTCAAATCCAACCCTGACTCTGATACTCACATAAGCTTCGTGCTTAGTTGCTCAGTGGTGTCTGACTCCTTGCAACCCCATGGACTGTAGCCCGCCAGGCTCCTCTGTCCATGGTATTCTCCAGGCAAGAATACTGGAGTGGGTAGCCATTTTCCTTTCCAGGGAATCTTTCAGACCCAGGGATCAAATCCAGGTCTCCTTCATTGCACGCAAATTCTTTACTGTCTGAGCCATTAGGGGAGCCCTGACTCTGACTCCAGTTAGATATCAATGATTTAATTTGGGTAAGAGACAACTTTCTGTGTCTTGGTTTCCTTATCTGCCAAAATGAACAATATAAAATAGGATCCCTTAACACAATATAACAGAGCTACTTTTTAACTGCCACTGCCTCACTCCCCCCACATTAAGGGATGGGTTAGGTAAGAACAGACTCTTCAAAGCTATCTTTCCCTGATAGAGATCCTGGAGGTCAGCCATAGCTGGCAGCAAAGATGTATATCAGACTTTTCATGGTCAATTGATAAACCTACCTAGATTCTGCAGATATCCTTCAGCTCCAAAATGCTTTGATTCTTTTAAATACTATTTTGGCCCTTTAAGAACTCAGTCACATAAACCCTAAAAACAAGTCTAAAAATTAATTTATTTTTGAAGAGAATATTAATGACTCAATTTAAAATGAGAGAACTCATCCAGAGAAGAATCACCAATACAAATTTAGAATGGCAAATACTGTCAAGATGCTACTTTCATTATCTTTCCCGGTACAAGGTTTATTAGTAAACTTTACTATTCAGTTTTATGTTTCAATATGCCTCAACTTACAAAAGCTACTTTTAGAAGCATGTGAGGTGATAATGTTAACCAAAATTGCTGTGGTAATCATTTATGTATATGTATATAGCAATCATTATGTTGTACACCTTAAATACAATTTTATATGTCAATTAGATCTCAAACTGAAAAAAAAATACCAATATTAGCACAATCATAGGAAACATACAACCTTAAAATATGTTTGTGGGTGCTTAGGTGCTTAGTTGCTCAGTTATGTCTGACTCTTTGTGACCCTGTGGACTGTAGCCCACCAGACTTCTCTGCTCATGGAATTTCCAGGCAAGAATACTGGAGCGGAGTGCCATTTCCTACTCCAAGGGATCTTCCCTACCCAGGAATTGAACCTGAGTCTCTTGGGTCTCCTGCACTGGCAGGCAGATTCTTTACCACTAGCACCATGTGGGAAGCCCTCACCTTAAAATATGGAGACTTCTATTAAATATTTTTGGTCTTAAGTGTGAAATTTACTACATTCTGAATGGCATCACAACTTCCCACATGGAATGACACAAAATATATTCGATTTCTTGATAAGAAAATCCAACGATTTTAGTAACTCACCTGCACATTAACATAGAGAATGTAGTCAGCTGATCGATGACTTTTAATTTAGAAGTAGCTGTATTTAGAAAGAAGTAACTTTTGAGTGCCTATTATATACCAATCACTGTGCTAAAGAGACTTATGTACATTATGTTATTTAGTCCTCTGAGGTAGGTACAGTCATCTCTTAGATCTGGTTCCAGGACACACACAACTCCATATTAAAATCTGCAGATGTTCAAGTTCCTTATATAAAATGGTTTAGTATTTGCATGTAACCTACGCACATCCTCTCTTTCACTTTAAATCATCTCTAGGTTACTTATAATACCTAACACACAATGCATATGTTGTATATATATAGCTGCTGCTGCTAAGTCGCTTCAGTCGTGTCTGACTCTGTGCGATCCCATAGACGACAGCCCACCAGGCTCCCCTGTCCCTGGGATTCTCCAGGCAAGAATACTGGAGTGGGTTGCCATTTCCTTCTCCAGTGCATGAAAGTGAAAAGTGAAAAGGAAGTAACTCAGTCGTGCCCGACTCCTAGTGAGCCCATAGACTGCAGCCTACCAGGCTCCTCCGTCCATGGGATTTTCCAGGCACCAGTACTGGAGTGGGTTGCCATTGCCTTCTGCAGTAAATTCAACTTTTGCTTTTTGGGACTTTCTGGAATTTTTTTTCCAACTACTTTAGATCTGTGGTTGGTTGAATACTCATATGCAGAACCAGCATCCTCAAATACAAAGAACCAACTGTACTATTATTAGCACACCTATTTTACAGAAGGGAAGTGGACCTTAGATTTTGCACCTTACTCAGTTATTCTTTGAACTCAGAGCTCAAGAAAGATCCTTAAACTCACTCCGGGTGCAAAGCAGTTTTCTCTAGGTACAATACACCTTAATTAACTTAAAATCTTCAGAAAATTAAAGCCACATTATAGCACAAACTTCATAAACAGTGACTGAATTTCCCCTTCAGCTTTTTCTTTAATGTGCCAAAATAATTCTAGAACCTGAGCTTTCCAAATCCTTTAATCATTTATGGTGCTCTCTGCTATGCCTACCATTAGAATGATTTTAAAAAACATTAATACTATATCAATTATTTTCAAAAGCACAGAGATAATCAAAGAGATCCTAATAGTCTTAAACACTATCCTCAAACCAAAAGATAAATGGAGTTTGGGAAACTTGCATTCTAAAGTGCCACCATCCAGATAAAATTACTCTGTGAATTAGAGTAATTTCAATCAGATCCTATAAAATGGAACATTTTTCTCAAGACTAAAATTAGAGTGTAACCATAGGATAGTTTAAGGGCCCAAACTTTGGAACATAAAATGGTCTGCCATGTGTCAAATTCAGCAGCAGAAGGCAAGCAGCAGGGGCTAGGGAGAGAATGAACAGTTTAGAAAAGTAGTAATAAATGACAAAATGACTTACCTATTCATCTCACTGGCAGTTGTATCTTATTACTCTCAAAAATCACATGCTGCTAAAATAAGTCCTAATATCTTACTATATGGTGTCCTGCATTTTAAGTTAACACATTACATTGTTAAGAGAATCCCAAATGGCATTTCATAAGCATTAGAAACTCAATTATATTTTCTTAGAAGGCACAAGCACTTACGACTTAACAGTTATTAACACACAACCAACTAGTGTACAAAATCTAACAAACCAGTGTAGGTGTGTATACTGTTAATTCCCTAACTCATTAATCACTCTTAAAAAGGATTACTTTCTTCAAAATACAAATGACGATACCATAAGCACAATTTAAAGGGTCACATAAGCTATTTGGTAATAAAAATCAGATGAATTTTTTAAAAAAATTGTTATTATACTTAAAGTCCATTTACTATGTAAGAACTCAGCATGACAAACACAGTTATTAAATGAGGAAATGCAGGCAGGAGATTCCACTTCAGTTGTGTGACAGGAAGTACTAGCTCTGGAAGTTTAGAAACAGGAATACCAAGCTCTGCTGTAGCACAAAAATAAAGGAAAATATGCTGGTGAATGAGAGTAAAAGAGGAAGTTCTTTTCAGTTAACAACCTGCGATATATTAAAGACAATCCAAAACCATTCCAAAAGTTAAGGGGAAAAAAATGCTTCATTTTTTTTCCACTAGGCTTACATGACAATGTGCTTCCTTCCTTAGGTACACTGGAACTCAGATTCTGCAGTTTCGCTGTAACAAGACTGCTTGTGACTCACGTTTTATATATCCTTAGAGAGACAAGGGTGACTTGTAACATTTAACAGGTTAGTTTCATATTTTAAGTTGGACGATTATTACATTTTTTATAGCAACATAAGTAAATTATTTTTAAGTGTCTAAGTTTCACAACAGTGAATAAACTGAACGTTACTAACCTGTACAGTTAAAAATTATTAAGATGGTATATTCTGTTATATCTTACCACACAAAAAAGTGAGAAAGTTAATGAGAAATTACTCCACTTGAATGTTAATAGTAACTTGTTACATAAAATCTGATTACTCGAAAACCAAATTCTTAGGCTTAATTTTTAGTAATTTGTTACTGTCATTAGCAGCTGTATTCGTTTCACTGTAACTAATTTTTAAAGATACTTCCATACATGAGGAAATTCTTTAATTCTGAAGTAGAGAGTGAAAGTGAAGCACTATTCTCAATTAGCATCTTTCAAATCATCTGCATTACGTACTGCCAACAAATACTGGTTATGAAATTATAAATGTGGTTCTACTTCAGCTGATTCTTTCATTCAGTGAAGTGAAAATCTCGAAATTAAGACAGCAAGATCCCTAAATGAACAGGTTTTTCTTAAAGCAGTGGTAGTCTTGATTGTGAGGCAGGCAACACTTCCCACTCCTCAGCCTTTAGCACGATGGTGGCCCAAAATACTAAGGTCAATCATTTTCCATCACCGTTTTCTCACCTGGCTCAACCCTACCAAATCTGACAGGCTTTTGTAAACTTTCTTGAGGTTCTGTTCAGAAAAGCGTACAATTTAGGTGAGTTTGGTAGCACGGAAGGGCCTGAGAGCAATCAGCTTGGCTTGGCCAACTCGGGGCGGGGGCGGGGGGAATAGTCTCCAGGGAAAGAAAACCGGATTGGCTTCAACTTTGCGCAAACCCTCTTTCTCAGTCACAGATAGCTCCATTCCCGATGAAGGGCTGTGTTCTCGAAAGATCTACCCCTTTCCAACTCAAATGTCATTCCCAGATCAGCTGCTTCAGGGGCCAGCGTCGCTCAACCCACGCCCTCTTCTCCGAGTACCTTCTTCAAGTGCCAACGCTGGCCTCAGTTCACCCTACAAGCCCCCATCCACGCCCTGCACGAAAGCCCTACACGAAGACGGGCCCCGGCCCGGACCCCGCCCGTGGACAAGACAGCCCCACCGTGTCAGCAAGGGGCCCCGCCTGGGCGGCCGTGGCCGTTTGAGGGTCTGCGCTCCAGGGTCCGCGGCGGATAGCCGGGACCACAGAAGGAGTCTCTCCGTACGGGGAAAAGACGGCCTCACCTTGACCCTGATCTCGTAGGTGGTGAAGCGGCCCCGGCCGACCCCCACTGTCTGCGGGTTGCTCACATCGATCTCGAGGAAGTTGCTGGGAGGCCCGTAGGCGTCATTCAGGTTCTGCGGCTTGGTGATCAGCCGCCGGGTGTCCGCCACGGTCTCCGCCATTTCGCTGCTGCTGCAGCCGCCGCCGCCGCCGCCGCCGCCGCGGACTCCCTCCGCCCCCTCCGCGTTCTACCGACACCTCCGCCGCCGCCGCTGCTGCTGCCCGCCGCGGGGACACCGGGCTCGCGCGCAGCGGTCGCAAGGCGAACGAGCACGTAGAGCGGGCGTTCACCTCCCCGCGACACGCGCGTAGCTCCTCCCCTCGCCCCTCCGGCTTCCGCCTCCTGTGCCCTGGAGGGAAACAGCTGACCTGTCAGAACTTCGCGCCCGGAACCCGGGAGATCCAGCGGCAGCCGCGGAAGGCGACTGGGTCTAGGCAGAGGAGGGAAAGAGCAGTCATGGAACTTGTAGGTGCGGACAGGTTCCGGCCGGACTACAGAGCCCACAATGCACCGGGCGAGCGCGCCCCCGCCGGGCTGAGGCAGAGGTGCTGCGGACTCAGTTTCCGTGTCGGCCTCGGCCTGGAGCAGTGGAAAGAGCACTAGACGAGATCTTCGCGGCCTTGGGAGACGCAGGGACAAAGTTAAATAGCGAGCTAGGGGAGGTTTGCCCACAGTCCGAGCAAAATTGCCTACGCTAATTCAATGTCAACCTATCCACCGTCTCACTGTGAACCACTGAAAATGCCTTTCCAGATAACTTTGAATTAATGCCTCAAGTGATGATTTTTGACATCAGTTTGAGAGTTTTACCGTACATGCGTCTGGCTTGGTAAAGTGAATGTAGTAGAGTGGTCTAAAAACTACTTCCCAAGATCATACCGTAAGGTCAAGCCGTTTGGGGAGACTGATCGGTCCTCTAAAACAAGATAACATAATATATGGGCTGAAACTTGCCTTGAGTTTCTGATGGTCCAGTGATCTGCAGCTTTTCCCCTTCAGTTCCCATAAAGTTGCAGTAAATTAAAAAAAAAAAGTGGTAAACATATTGCTGCAGCATTTGAAATGAAATTCAGATAACCTTTATCAGAAACAAAAAAACAACAAAACAATTAAGTAGATCATAGTTAATCTCCGACAAATCCAAACTTTGAGCATTGAGGTAGAAGGACAGATGTCTAGCCCTGCCTAGGGAGTTATCTCTCTTGTTACAGTCTCATAACCCTTTCTTTATATGTTGAGTTTCAGAAAACGCATTCACTTTAAATAATATGATTTGTCCCTTAAACTGAAAAATTATCTGGATCTTTAGCAGCGCTCAGAAAAGTTGGTATAAAAAATTACTTAAGCATGATGTCGATCCTTTTCAGGAAAACTCAACATTCATTCATTAAGCAAGTATTTATTGAAGGCCTGCTAGGTGTTTTCAACTCGGTATTAGAGGTAGAAGGGTGAAGAAGACATTAAAATTCCCTGATCTCATCAGGTTAATTGTTTTGTATTAATATATGGTCTATCTTGGGTAGACAAATAATAAACCAATAAGTAATAAATCTACCAATACGATTAATGCTATATAGAAGATAATACTGGGTAATGTGAATGAAAGTGACCCAACAAGCTCATTAAGTTGGTCAGAGAAGTTCTCTGAGTGTCTCTCTCCAACAGTGAGAGTAATATCAGAGTAAGTATGCCCAGACAGGACTCCCAGAGTAAGGGCATACTTACTCTGTTGCAAGAGACCAAAGGGAAACTTGACAGGTATGATTACAGCAGTGAGCTCAAGAATGTATTTAATGATTCTTTGAATTCAACTATGTGAGACCTGAGAGACCAAGAACCACTGTATTGTGTTGTCATCCATGACACTGGAACAAAGCAATCATGGGATATTCGCTTAGAAAACTTCTGTCTCATTGGAGGCCATGGCAGGGTAGCTTTGGGCAGCAGCAGCAATTGCGTGCAGTGAAGTAGCATCTACAGAAAATAGCAGCACAGTCACACAGCTAAAGAGCTTCCCAGGATAAACATCTGGGAAAAAATCATCTTTATTTTTCAAGGAGATAACAATTGTATTCCTAGAAAAACCTATAAAGAGTAAGTTAGTAGAATTAGCAAGAGAATTTAGTGGCTGAATGAAGGTATCCAATTTACAGTTTTCCTCTGACTAAGCAATGTCTAGTTAGACTGGAGATGGAAAAAATATCGTATTCATAACAGAGACCAAAGTAAAAAAGAAAACAAGAATGGAAGGCACAGGAGCTATAGTAAACAAAATTATGAAATTTTAATAAAAGATATAGGCCAAAACCTAAATAAAAAAGACTCCATGTTCCTGGATAGGAGGACTTAATATTAAAAAAATCACTTAATCTACTAATAATAATGCAAATAGAATCAGAATCCCACTGTGGTTGGTTTTACCCTCCTCTTTGCCTTGGGTGCATAGGGTAGTAGTGGATAAGAATTTTTTTTTTCAAGTTCATATGTTGGAGATTAACCAAGAAGACCATGAACATGAAAAGAAAAGTGTGATTTGCTTTATCAAATGTTAAAACTTACTATAAAGCTAACTATAACCAAGAGCGTAGGGAATTCCCTGGCGGTCCAGTGGTTAGACTCCTTGCTTTCACTGCAAGGCCCCAGTTGGATCCCTGGTCTGGGAGCTAAGACCTCACAAGCTTCTCAGCAGACAAAAAAAAAAAAGCCACAAGAGTATGGTTTTGGCTGTGTATAAGATAGAGTGCAGTACAGAGGGAGCGTTTCAAATCACTGGGGAAATATTGCTGGCACAGTTGAATGTCTAGGGAATAGGAAGACCACGCAGCCAATCCCCTGCATTATGTGTGTCTGACTCTTTGTGACCCGTGGACTGTAGCCCACCAGGTTCCTCTGTCTGTGGGATTTTCCAAGCAAGAATACTGTAGAGGGTTGCCATTCCCTTCTTCAGAGGATCTTCCCAACTCAGGAATTGAACCCATGTCTCTTACATTGTCTGCATTTTCAGGCAGATGCTTTACCACTGAGCCACCTGGGAAGCCCACCCCTGCGTTATACCATATATGAAAAAATTCCAGATAGAACTTATTTATTTATTTATTGTTGATGGTGGGTTTTTTGTTTTTTTTTTTTTTGTTTTTGGCCACACCACATGGTTTGTGGGATCTTAGTTCCCCAACCAGGGATTGAACCCAGGCCCTCAGCAATGAGAGCATGGAGTCCTAAACATTAGATTACTGGGGAATTCCAAGATACAATTCAAATATTAATATGTGTGTGTATGTGTGTTTAGAGAAGATTTAGAAGAAAAATTGTATAACCTTGAGTAAAAAAGTGCTTCCTAAGCAATATGGGAAACAAGCTATAAAGAAAAAGCAGTCATTTGAGTGCATAAATTTTTAGTAAAAATTACTTATTAAAAGGCAATATAATAAAAGAATTGAAGAAAGTATATTTGTAACAAGTAAGATAGTAAAAGGCTAATATTCCTAATGTGAAAAGAACTCCCCATAAATTGATAAGAAAAAAGACAATCCCATAGAAAAATGGGCAAAGAATGTGGTTAGGTCCTATTTTATACTTTTTCAGATAATGAATTTATCAAATCCTCATAATAACCCTAAAAGTGGGTACTATTATTGTCAGCATTTTAAAACTGTGAAAACTGAGGCACAAATCAAAATAACTTGAGTACAGAATGGCAAAACTAGCTCCAGTATTTACATACGTAACCACTATTTTTTGCTCTCTCTTAGGAAAAGAAATTCAGATGGACAATAAATGAGAAAAATATGCTCAATCTCATTAATCAAATAAATGTGCATGCATGCTAAGTTGTTTCAATAATGGCTGACTCTTTGGGACCCCTTGAACTGTATAGCCCATCAGGCTCCCCTGACAATGGGATTCTCCAGGCAAGAATACTGGAGTGGGTTGCCATACCCTCCTCAAGGGAATCTTCCCAACCCAGGAATCAAACCCTCATCTAAGCAGATATGAAATACTGTTTTCTGTCTAGCAAAAATAACAGAAACAAGGATTTCCCTGGTGGTCCAGTGGTTAAGACTCTGTGCTCCAAATGCAGGGGGCCCTGGTTGGAACCCTGGTAGGGGAACTAGATCCCGCATGCTGCAACTAAGACTTCATAAACTGAAACTAAGGATCCTGCAGGCCACAACTGAGATCTAGTGCAGCCAAATAAATAACTAAAAAAAGAAAGAAACAAGAACAGAAACAGTGTTATGGAGACTACAGGGAAACAGACAATTTGCTCATATTTATCAAAATTGAAGATATTTGAAAAAAAAATATTTAGGATACTTTGATCCCCAAATCCAACTTTTGCTGCAAGAGACTATAGTACTTAAGAATGTAACCACAAGAATGTTTATTGCAGCTTTATTTGTAGTGGCGAAAACTGAAAACACCCTGAATTAGAAATGCTTGGATTATAGTATATTCAAACTATGGGAAATTATATAATGTTTTATGTAATTTACATGTAATAAATAAATAATAGAGTAAATGAAATAGTTCTACTTTTATTTAAGATGTTAGAATATATCTATTTTTAGTTATTAGAATTTGAAGAGGAGGGACTTCCCTGGTGGTCCAGTGGCTGAGACTTTGCACTGTCAATGCAGGGGCCCTGGGTTTGATCCCTGGTCAAGGATGCTGCAACTAAGACCCAGCACAGCCAAATAAATAAACATTTTAAAAAGAATTAGAAGAGGAATATCCATGATATTTTGGAAGGAGGATCAAAGAATACCATGTGCAGTATGATCCCATTTGGTTAAACAAATAAAAGCATGTCAGTCTACATATGAAAGGATATACACCAGACTGTTAACACTGTTAACTCAAGAAAAGGTGGTAATTGAAGTGAGGGGTAGGGATGAAAGGACACAAACATAATCTAAGCATGGGCTAGCTTACAGAAAACTATAACCAATTTTATGTTTTCCTAATGGTCCATTTCTAGACAAATTATGTCAATTTGCTGTATTACTGTGGGTACCTGGAGAGTTGTGTTCCTTGAGTAGTGTATTAGCTTATCATAGCTAGATAGCTCTGGCCCCTAAGATCATCCATTCCTGTTTATTCAGAGATCACTGAACAGTCAGCTGATTGTAATTTCATTTTTGTGAGGACTTTCTTTTTTTAAATTTTTTTGAATTGAAATATAGTTGATTTTAAAGTGCTTATAGTGCAGGTAAAAAAAAAAAAAAAAAAAAAAAAAAAAAAAGAAATATAGTTGATTTATAATGTGTTATTTTCAGGTGTTCAGCAAAGTAATTGCATTATATACTATGTATATGTATATGTGTGTTTATATATATTCTTTTTCAGATTCTCTTCCATTTAGATTATTACAATCTATTAAATATAGTTCCCTGTGCTACATAGTAAATCCTTGTTTTTTATCTATTTCATATATATCTGTGTATCTGTTAATTTATCCCTCTCCCCTACCCTTTCCCTTTTGCTTTTCTGTGTCTGTGTTTCTGTTTTGTAAGTTTATTTATATCATTTTTTTAGATTCTACATATAAGTGATATCATGTGGTATTTGTCTTTCTCTGGCTCACATATATGATAATCTCTAGGTCCATCCATATTGCTGCAGATGACAATATTTCATGCTTTTATGGTTAATATTTCATTTTATATACAAACCACATCTTCTTTATCCATTCATCTCTTGTTGGACACTTAGGTTGCTTCCATATCGTGACTGCTGTAAACAATGCTGCTATGAACTTTGGGGTGCGTGTATCTTTTAAAGTTAGAGTTTTCAGCTTTTCCTGATAAATACCCAGGGATGTGATTACTAGATCATATGGCAACTCTGTTTTTAATTTTTTAAGGAACTTCCATACTGTTTTCTATAGTGGCTGCCCCAATTTATATTCCCACTAATAGTATAGAAAATTTCCCTTTTCTCCACGACCTTTCCAGAATATATTATTTGTAGACTTTTTGATGATAGCCATTCTGACTGTGTGAGGTGATACTTCATTGTAGTTTTGACTTGCATTTCTTTAAAAATCAGCGATGTTGAGCATCTTTTCATGTGTCCATTGGCCATCTGTATGTCTTCTTTTGAGAAATGTCTGTTTAAGTCTTCTGCCCAGTTTTTGATTGGGTTGTTTCCTTTTGATATTGAGTTGCATGAGCTTTTTGTATATATTGGAAATTAAGCACTTATCCATTGCATTGTTTGCATATGTTTTCTCCTATTCTATAGGTTTGTCCTTTTGTTTTATTAATGGTTTCCTTTGCTGTGCAAAAGCTTGTAAATTTGATTAGGTCCTATTTGTTTATTTTTACTTTTATTTCTTTTGCCTTGGGAGATTGATCTTAGAAAGTATTGCTACAATTTACATCAGAGAATGTTTTGCCTGTGTTCTCTTCTAGGAGCTTTTTGGTGTTACATCTTAACATTTAAGTCTTTAAGTCATTTTGCGTTTATTTTTGTGTATGGTGTGAGGGCATGTTCTAACGTTACTGATTTACATGGGACTGTCCGACTTTCCCAACACCACTTGCTGAAGAGACTGTCTTTTCTCCATTGTATATTTTTGCCTTTCTTGTCAAAGATTAATTGACCAGATGTGTTTGGGCTTATTTCTGGACTCTATTCTATTCTGCTCATCCTTTTGTCTGTTTTTGTGCCAATACTACTCTGTTTTGGTTATTGTAGCTTTGAGATATTGTTTGAAGTCTGAGAGGGTTATGCCTCCAGGTTTGTCCTTTTTTCTCAGCATTGCTTTTGGTAATTCTGGGTCGCTTGTGGTTCCATATACATTTTAGGATTATTTATTATGAGGACTTTCTTGCAGGCAAAAGGAAATTCTGCCTTGTGGTGCAGCTAATTTATATTTTCATTTTAAACTTGTAAATTAAAGTTCTGTCTTATCAACCAGCATCTTGTGAGCTTGACTTGCATCACTACCCCAAGCCTGATTGCCTCTGAGGAAAATGATAAAACTGAGTGGCTGGACCTCCAGAGTATCAGACTCTGAATTTGTGGCAAACCTAATAAAGTCCTGGAAACTTCTCAAGGGCCATCCTGGTCACTCTTATGTCATTTTTCTAGTTCACACCCTGACCTACCTCCAAACGTCTGCTCCCAGGCTGCTGAGAATTCCTGAAGAAAATCCTAACCTGACTGGCAGCTTTGCAGATTTATGGTTTCCAATCTCAGCTGACCCTTCAACGTGCTCCAGCAATCCCTTATTTTATCTGCTTCTCAGATAAAATGTTTTGCACCCCTCTTCCTAAAACTCTCAGCATGTAACTTCATTTCATGCAGCACACAGAAGAGTAAAAGCCACAAATCTCAGTACTTGCTTCCTCCTCACTGAAGACTACTTACAACATGAGTCATCCTCAGAACTTCTGAGAGTGTAAGGCCTGCCCAGACCACTGCCAGCTTTTGAGAATGTGGGCATTTTCAGATTTAATATTGAGGGAATTTATAAACACTATGATTTATTTGTTCATTTTAAATAAAACATTTACATGATTCAAGAGTCGAAGTGTACTTAAGATTATCCATTGAAACACCTGCCTCCAGTCCCTATCTGCAGCCATCTACTTCCCCTCTCTATTGACAGCCACAGTTATCAGTTTCTTGCTGCATATCTTTGTGTCCTTCCAGAAATATTCTAGCATGTAAAATGTGTGTGTTTATATACATATGTATTATATAACAGAAATGGCATCATAGAATACACACACTTTTGCACCTTCTTTTACTTAACAATATATCTTGGAGCTAGATCCACACTTAATATAGCAGTAAAGTATTTCACTACATGATGTTCCATAATTTATTCAACTGGTCCCTGAAAGGGAGCAGAATGTGTGACCCCAAAATATGCCACTTTGGCATGTAGATTATCTTGAATGGAGGACAATCAAGATGCAGCTGACTTCAGAAAAATTTGTACCTCTTTCCTCACTATCTAAAAGAAAGTAAATGGGGGCCTGGCCCAGAAAGAGCCATTACCAAAGGTAGATTTTGTCTGAATGACCTATCTCTGTGGCAAGGCAAACATCCTAATTGCCAGATATCTGCTTCTCTTACTGTCCTCTGGATTACTGCCCTTCCCTTTGGAAGCCCCAGACCTCTATCCCACTCCCTACCTCAGGATGGCTCATAAACTTTAACTGCCCAACTTGCTCTAGTCGCTTGCTTCTATGGGACTCTGGTACATATAAAATTAAGTTTGTTTCTCATGTGTTACTCTGTTTTACGTCCATTTGGTTATTATCTACTCTAGAAGCAAGTCCACAAATTTTTAGGTTTCCCAATGCATTCAAATATGTTTACACTACACCGTAGTCTGTTTACAACAATATGTCTCCAAAAACAATGTACAAACTTTAATTAAAAAATAATGCTGTGGGAAAGATAACACTGATAGACCTCTTCCACAATGAATTGCCGCAAACCTTCAATTTGTAAAAAGTGCAGTATCCACAAAGCACAATAAAGCAAAGCACATTAAAACTTTTCAGCCCCACCCCCTGACTCCTGGGAATGTGGCAGACAGGAGAGGGCAAGGAAGAGCCTTGCGCCCCATCCCCCATACTTTGCCCTGTGCACCTCTTCCATTTGGCTATTCCTGAGCTGTAATCCTGTAAAATAAGCTTAAACATAAAGTATTTTTTTCTTTTCTGAGTTCTGTGAGTCAAATTATCAAAACTTAGGGGGAAAAGGGTCATGAGAGTCTTCAAATTCATAACCAATTAGGCACCTGGTGGCTCAGATGGTAAGGAATCTGCCCACATTGCAGGAGACCCAGGTTCAATCCCTGGGTCGGGAAGATCCCCTGGAGAAGAAAATGGCAGTCCACTTCAGTATTCTTGCCTAGAAAATTCCACAGACAGAGGAGCCTAGTGGGTTACAGTCCATGGATTCACAAAGAATCAGACATGACTAAGCGACTAACACTTTCACTTTTCAGGCAGGAGGCAGAAGTGGGTAGCTTAGGTACCCCATTTAAGGCTGGTGTCTGCAGTCTTGTGGGTCTAAGTCTTTAACCTGCAGAGTCTGTGTTAACTCTAGGTAGTGAGTGTCAGAATTGAATTGTTGCACATCCAGCTGGGGTTGGAGAATCAGAAGCTTTGGAGATGATGTTAAGCCCTTCTAGGAACATATCAGATAGTCTCTATCCTTCTCTTAAAGGTTAAGTTTTCTACTTCCACAATCAGGGAGGGGTAAATGCAGGTTTGTTCCCTGGACTAAGAGTTTAGGGTCTTGGGGAGGCTAATACTTTAGTTGAACGTATTTTCACACTGATCTTTGGTATATTTGTTCATGATTTGATTTAAAGGAGAGGCAAGTAACTTTCCTGACAGTTTGGTGGTTAAGACTCTGCACTCCCACTGCAAGAGGCATGGTTTGATCCACAGTTGGGGAACTAAGATCCCCAATGTGTGCGGAAAAAAAGAGAAGTGGCAAGACCTGGAGCAAGCCACTCAGCAAAATAAGCCTAGTAAATGTGACTCACAGAAGGCAGTTAGTGAGCACCTGTTGATCTGTTGTGTTCTGGGCATACCCTTTGAGGGATATTACTCCCCACCCTGAGACACACAAAGTTTTGTCCAACACACACGTAATTCTCCATTTTGTTACCTGTGTGTGTGTGTATGTGTGTGTGTGTGTGTGTGTGTGTGAGTGATTTAGTGTCTCTTATGTATTGGTAAACCAGGCAGTACCCAGATGGCTGTTTTTTGTATCAACATCAGAAAACCCCCTCTCTTGCTGTTTTCAAGTTCTTCTCCACCAATTAAGCCATTTTCCCTATATCTTGTCTTTACCCTTTGTGGTAGCCATAAGAATGTGCCTCTCAGATCTCTAGCCTCAGGAAACATAATTAACCTATGACCTCAGCTGCTGTGCGCTGAAATTTCATTACTGCATTTGCATCTGAGTCCACATTTCCCATGGTTGCTCCCAGCCAAATGCTGAGTACACCAACCAATAGTTGAGGACTGCTCAGACATTAGGAATATAAAACCCATTACTGGGTGAGGAGGGACTCTCCTCTTATAGATGACTTTGGATCCAATGTCTGGAAGAGTCAAAAGCAGCCATGACAATGAGCAATTTCTGTCCCTGGTCAAGAGGTTGACTTCTGAAAAAAATAAAAAGGCACAGGATTCCTTTTGAAATTGAAAGCCTATAATATCATACAGTGTGACTGATTTCAACCATGTAAGATCAGGCGAGGTTAGTGTAAATCTAAATTGGGGTGAAAATACGCAAATCCTCAGCTGCAGGAACAGTGGGAACCAGGTATTTGTATTCCTTCTCTCAACAAAATGGATTATGAACTTTCTGAGTGAAGAGCCACCAATACTCAGAGCAGTGTTCCTCAATCATTAATATGCCTACAGCTCACCTGGGGATTGGGTAGAACTACAGATTCTGATACAGGAGTTCTAAGATGAGGCCTGAGATTTTGCATTTCTGGCAAGTTCCAGAAAATGCCATTGTTGCTGGTCTCCATACCATAGCAGATAGCAAGGATCTAGAGAATCTCAAGAATGCCTTATATATTGATTTGTTTGTGGGGCAGGGAGAGGGTCATTTCCAGAATCAATGGCATTATGTGGTCTCCTTAGCTGAACAGATATGTCCCCCTTAGGACTCTTAAATCCTTCTAGCCATTCATGTGACGAATAGTTGCTGAGCAAGTGCTGTAAACCAAGTGCTGTGCTAGGTGCTTGTGGGTGGAGAAGAGGGAAGGTGGTGAACAAGATAGAGTTTTTACTTACAGGATCGTTCAGTCTGGTCATAGGGACATGCCAGTAGAGTGTGATGAGAGCCACATAGCCCAGTCTTGAGGGGAGTAGGGAAAGAATTCCAGAAGGAAGCAAGAGTAAACATGGGACTTGAAGTTGGTGTTCCAAACACAAAGCATCTGTGATTTGGGTGTGCCTCTGTGTGGGAGGTACATTCCAGAGATAGAAGTAAACATATGCCGAGGCCCAGAGGAAAGCACTGCTGGGGAACTACAGGTAGTCAGTACTACTGGATGAAAGGGCAAAAGGACAAGGACTAAGGCCAGAAGGCATTTCAGTCAATGTTTACAGTTCTGGACATTATCTAAAGACATTCTAAAGGAAACCACTGAATGAGAGTGACTTGATTTTTAGTTTAGAAAGATCACTCCGGCAGAACTAAGATGGCAGCAGTGGGAATGTAGAGATGAGAATGGACTTGAGAAATAGTTGCCCCTGTATGGATGTGAGAGTTGGACTATAAAGAAAGCTGAATGCCGAAGAATTGATGCTTTTGAACTGTGGTGTTGGAGAAGACTCTTGAGAGTCCCTTGGACGGCAAAGAGATCCAACCCGTCCATCCTAAAGGAAATCAATCCTGAATATTCATTGGAAGGACTGATGATGAAGCTGAAACTCCAATACTTTGGCCACCTGATGTGAAGAACTGACTCGTTGGAAAAGACCCTGATGCTGGGAAAGATTGAAAGCAGGAGGAGAAGGGGACGACAGAGGATGAGATGGTTGGATGGCATCACCAACTCGATAGACATGAGTTTGAGTAAACTCCGGGAGTTGGTAATGGACAGGGAAGCCTGGCGTGCTGCAGTCCATGGGGTTGCAAAGAGTTGGACACAACTGAGCAACTGAACTAAACTGAACTGAACTGCCCCTGTTTCTTTGGTTTGACCTAAAGAAGGTACTGCAGTAAGCAATGGAGGACTATCCAGACTGGATATCTGTGAGATGCCAAATCTCAGGATGCAAACAGCACCATAACTCCTATAGGGAGGAGAAGGGCCTGGCAAATCAATGTGAATTGGTGTCAACGCTCTAGTGAAAGGCCTTGCCACCAGGATATGCACTCCAGGCATACCAGCTTTGGTTCCTAGTTGTGTTTGCAAAGGAAGTAAGCTCTCCTAACTACATTTAGGAACGCATCTTCATAGGAGGTGTATTCAGCCAGAATCTGTGGATTGTTTTTTTTTTTTTAATTGTCAAGTTTTTTGTTTGTTTCTTTGTTTTATTTATTTTGGTTGTGCTGGGTCTTTGTTGCTGCACAGGGTTTTCTCTAGTGTGATGAGCGTGGTCTACTCTCTAGCTGTGTGCACGGGCTTCTCATTTCAGTGGCTTCTTTTGTTGTGGAGCATGAGCTCTAGGCTGCACGGGCTTCAGTAGTTGCGGAGCCTGGGCTCAGGAATTGCCCCTCCTGGGCTCTGGAGCACAGGTGCACAGACAAGTCAAATCTTAACAGACCAAGGATCAAAACCATGATCAAACCCATGTCTCCTCGACTGGCAGGTGGATTCTTAACCACTAGGCTAGCAGGGAAGTCTTGTGGATTGGTTTTGATAGAGAGATTGACCAGTCCTGCTGTAACAAGGCTTGCTCCACTCAACTGTTTAATGCTCCCAGATTTATACTTACCTCAACCTAGGGTACAGGCATATTACTACAGTGTTTGCCACCCCCACACCTACACACACTCACCCAGGCAACCATGTGCTATTTCTGTTTGTTGTCCTATTGACTAAATCAAACTCTGACTGTCTAAGTCAGTCTCATCCCACTTATTTTTAAGCAATACCTCTGATATTTACATCCTTTCTGCTGTAAATGTTATTTTTTTAATCACTTGGGCTTATAACAATGAGTCATCTTTTTTCTCTTCTTTCTCATCTACTCTTCACCACCCCCCTGCCGTATCTTAGTTTGGTTAGACTGCAGAATTCTCCATACTGCCTTATTTTCTCTAATCTCTTCCATCCATTACGCAGAATACTAGTATGATTTACACATCACCATTCTGATATGTTTTTATATTAGAAATAGTTCTCATCTAGAAATTTATATTTTACATAAACGTGTCTGACTTGAAGACAGTACTATGAGCAAATCATATTCTATTAAGTCAGAGTTTGGTAGAGGACATGGGCAAAATCCTTAGTAGATGAGCAACCCTAGAAAAGTTACTTTGCCTGCCTGTGCCTCTGTTTCTTCATGCATAAAATGGGAACAACAATAGTATCTACCTTACCAGGTGGTTATGAGCATTGAGAATTAATATTTGTAAAGCGCTGAGAACAGTACCAGACATGTGGTAAGCCCTGAAATGCCTAGAATCTGTGAAGGACATTGGAAATAACCTTATCTAGGAAGAAACAATGTGGTTGGAAAAATCACAGGAAGAAGCCTTGAAGCTATGATTAGAAGTGACCGGTGGTGTATGGCTAAGGTCTTAGAGCAGATGATATTCAATCAATGTTGTAACTAAATGAATCAAGTACTCAAAAGCTTGATCCTCTTGATTAGAAAGCTGAGCTTAAATCTACTGACAGAATGTTTCAAAGCCTTGATTTATTTACTGTCATTTTAGATTCAAAACATTAGGTTTTCACAGGCATTTCTGTCTAAGGTAATGTCAGTCAGTTAGGTCCCAAGTAAAACATCTGCCATGGGAGATTTACATTACCATAGCCTGCATATGCAAAAGTCAAAAATTTCAAAATACTGTTAGTTCCAAAGTATATTTTTGATAAACCAGCTTGAATACTGCCTTGTGGATAACAAGGTTAAATAAAGGTTCTAATAAGACAAACAACGACAATTTAAATAAATCAGATGTTTTTGTCGAAGATTACTCTGTGATTTTCTCCAATTATTCATGACATTTCACCCATTCATATTGTGATCTGCTTTAATAGTGGAAGGAAAAAAAAACCTTGTCTCCTTGTTTATTCTTTGTTCTCAAGGAGATAAGCTGTTTATAAAGATACGTTATTTGTTATTTAAATCACTTTTACTGAAGTTGTTTATTTCCTTGTTTCAGTTTCTAAAAATATTGCAACAATTGTAATGCTTCTTAGAGATGTCTATTCAATTCAGAGTGATTTGTACTGAAATTCTTTGCTAAATGGGCACAGGTGCTATGTGTATGACATGCTAGAGTGAGTCAAAACTAGTAAATGCTAAACAACAACAAAAAAAGATGACTGGAGTATACTTGTATTAATTTTCAAAATCTGTGATTAAAAACATTTTAGACCTAACATCTCAGATATTTGTAAATGTCAAACGCTATACTTGTCATTTCATAACTATTTAATAATAGTAATAATATAAAAATAACTTAGATAACACCAAAACTATAAGCAGAAAAATTGTGTAATTTAAGTCCATAAATCTATTTTTTAGAAAATGCCATTTAATCATTTTTCAGACTTTCAAGATTGCAATTATTATATAAAAGTAATTAAATAAAAAAATAATTTACCTGGTATTAAAGTATCAAATTAAAGCTGAAAAACAGTACCTATAAACAGAATTATATTTTTAAAAAATTGTTGAATAGCAAACACAGAAAGTCATATCTCTTGTTTCTCTCTTTGCTATACATAAAATCATTTCCAGGATAAATTTTAGTAATTTAATACTATAAAACTACATAGTAGTATAGCTTGCAACTTGAAAATACATGTCTTGCATATCAATCTATAAACTCAAACTACGGCTTGTCTTGAGCAATCAACAGGATTGATATGTGAAATAAAGCCAAGTGGATTTGATATTTTAAGGGACAGTTGATTATTTCCAAGAACAAAAGCTTCAAAATCCAGCTGGGTTGATTTGGACTAAAGAATGAAGCCTGGTATCATGAATTATAGTATGTATTCCTGCTGAGTAAGCCCTGGATATGGCAAACTCAGATCTGTGGATGCACATCACTCCCTTTGAAGTTGATGAGAATTACTTGGCCTAAGTGAGATACATGCTGGGAAAATTGGGCCCTTATAATTGGTGTGTATAGACTTTGGTGGTCTCATGATCCTTTCCTCATCTGGTGCCTTAGTTTTCTCTAGTCTTGGTTTTGGCAGAAGACACCCTTCTTGAGTTAGATATGTCCCATGACCAAAAGGTATTCAAGTTTAATCATCTAGAGAGTCTAGATTAAGAACTTCTCTATTATCAGTAAAGTTGGGTAATTATTTATCCAAGTAATCTTCCCAAGATGTCCATTTGAAAATAAAACACCAGCTGATTCCGTTGAAGTCTAGGCCAAATCACGGCTAATTCTGAGTGTAGTCACCTGGTGCAAGAACTAACACTTATAAATAAATGAGTTCATATAGCTTTATGATTGCATCTTTGAGTCTTGATGAATAGCTGCAATTTAATTTTAGTTCCTCTGAAAAAACAATCTATATCTAAAGAACTGAAAAACATTGAGTCTATTTGATTGCCTGCATATGCACTGCATCAAATTTAACTAACAAGACAACAAAACTAGATTGATTATGACCATCACTATGTGACAATCAAAATTCTTATAGCACAGTATACTTCTTGCCCATATATAGGTCTCATTTAAAGACCATTTGAAGAACTATCTAATTAAATAAATAAGTTTTCAGTCTCTCTTACTGTTCAGTTAGTTTCAAGAAGGAGTGGTGCCTGTGTTATCTTGGGTAAATTATTCTCTCTTAGGATCATTGAGTCTCAATATGTAAAATTCAATTCAGTTCAGTCACTCAATAGTGTCGGACTCTTTGTGACCCCATGGACTGCAGCACTCCAGGCTTCCCTGTCCATCACCAACTCCCAGAGCTTACTCAAACTCATGTCCATCTTAGGAATTTTACAATGGCTGGGTTAAAGTCAGATCTTTCAGGTACCTTTAAGATTTAGAAGTTACCTGGCTTCCCTGATGACTCAGATGGTAAAGAATCTGCCTGCAATGCAGAAGACCCAGGTTCGATCCCTGAGTCAGGAAGATCCCTGGAAGAGGAAGTGGCAACCCATTCCAGTACTCTTGCCTGGAGAATTCCATGGACGGGCTATGGCGAGATACAATCCATGGGGTTGCAAAGAGTTGGACACGACTGAGCGACTAACACACACACAAGATTTAAAAATAACTTTTCTCATTAGTCTAGATATCCATATACATGGCATTTTTTTGTTTTTGTAATGATAAATACTGAATATATATGCAGTATTAAACCTGGAACATTCTTGGAGTTGCCCTGGAAATATTCAATTACTAGTTTTCATGATTCTTTTTTTAAAATTGAAGTATGGTTGAATAAATGTGTTAGTTTTGGGTATACAGCAAAATGATTCAGTTACACATATATACATACATACATATTCTTTTCCATTATGGTTTATTACAGGATATTGAATATAGTTCTCTGTGCTACACAGTAGGACTTGTTGTTTATATAATGTATATATAGTAGTTTGTATCTGCTAATGCCAGTAGTTATTTTTTTCTAATTAGATAAGTATCAGAACACACTTAGGAAATAAAGTTGGGGATAGGGAGTAGGAAGATGAGATCAGTTTTCCAGTTTTTTTGAAAATAACATATATGGAGATTCATGAAAACAAATGAGATACTTAAATCACAGGGCTTCATTCATTCAGTATGGGAAGACGGTAAGGTAGGTAGGAACTAGATCTTGATTTTTTAAAGATACATAAAAATTGTATTTCCTTCCATAGACTTTAGGGAGGCATTACAAGTTTACAATCTGTGATGGAATGTAGTCAGATAGGTCATATTTTTGGTTTTTTGTTTATTTAAAAAAATTATTGATTAATTTGCCTGAGCCAGGTTTTAGTTGCAGCATGTGGGATCTAGTTCCTTGACCAAGGATGGAACCTAGGCCCCTTGTATTGGGAGTGTAGAGTCTTAGCCACTGGACCACCAGGAAAGTCCCTGGGATTGATGTTTTAAGAAAATAGTTTACAGTGGCTACTTAATTAGTCTTCTATCATAATAAATTCTCTTGAATACAAAAAATGTAATTTATTTCTAAGTTACCTTATATTTGTACACAAGAAAGTTCATTTGCCATGTTTCTGTCCACCTGTATAGTCATGTGAAAATTTCCTATAAATCTTCCTAGAAGTTTGGCATTAAACTATATGTGAGTTCTTATTTCATTTCCATAATTATTAAACTTGGAATCTTTAATAAGAGGTACTTAGATGACCATTATATCTACTATTGTGGGCAAGAATTCCTTAGAAGAAATGGAGTAGCCATCATGGTCAACAAAAGAGTCCGAAAAGCAGTACTTGGATGCAATCTCAAAAACGATAGAATGATCTCTGTTCGTTTCCAAGGCAAATCATTCAATATCACAGTAATCCAAGTCTATGCCCCGACCACTAATGCCGAAGAAGCTGAAGCTGAACGGTTCTATGAAGACCTACAAGACCTTCTAGAACTAACACCTAAAAAAGATGTCCTTTTCATTATAGGGGACTGGAATGCAAAAGTATGAAGTCAAGAAACACCTGGCGTAACAGGCAAATTTGGCCTTGGAGTACAGAATGAAGCAGGGCAAAGGCTAATAGAGTTTTGCCAAGAGAACGCACTGGTAATAACAAACACCCTCTTCCAACAACACAAGAGAAGACTCTACACATGGACATCACCAGATGGTCAACACCGAAATCAGATTGATTATATTCTTTGCAGCCAAAGATGGAGAAGCTCTATACAGTCAGCAAAAACAAGACCGGGAGCAGACTGTGGCTCAGATCATGAACTGCTTATTGCCAAATTCAGACTTAAATTGAAGAAAGTAGGGAAAACCACTAGTCCATTCAGGCATGACCTAGATCAAATCCCTTAGGAGTATACAGTAGAAGTGACAAATAGATTTAAGGGACTAGATCTGATAGACAGAGTGCCTGATGAACTATGAACAGAGGTTTGTGACATTGTACAGGAGACAGGGATCAAGACAATCTCCATGGAAAAGAAATGCAAAAAAGCAAAATGGCTGTCTGAGGAGGGCTTACAGATAGCTGGGAAGAGAAGAGAAGTGAAAAGCAAAGGAGAAAAGGAAAGATATTCCCATCTGAATGCAGAGTTCCAAAGAATAGCAGGGAGAGATAAGAAAGCCTTCCTCAGCGATCAATGCAAAGAAACAGAGGAAAACAACAGATTGGGAAAGACTAGAGAGCTCTTCAAGAAAATTAGAGATACCAAAGGAACATTTCATGCAAAGATAGGCTCGATAAAGGACAGAAATGGTATGGACCTAACAGAAGCAGAAGATATTAAGAAGAGGTAGCAAGAATACACAGAAGAACTGTACAAAAAAGATCTTCACGACCCAGATAATCACGATGGTGTGATCACTCACCTAGAGCCAGACATCCTGGAATGTGAAGTCAAGTGGGCCTTAGGAAGCATCACTACGAACAAAGCTAGTTGAGGTGATGGAATTCCAGTTGAGCTATTTCAAATCCTGAAAGATGATGCTGTGAAAGTGCTGCACTCAATATGCCAGCAAATCTGGAAAACTCAGCAGTGGCCACAGGACTGGAAAAGGTCAGTTTTTGTTCCAATCCCAAAGAAAGGCAATGCCAAAGAATGTTCAAACTACCGCACAATTGCACTCATCTCACATGCTAGTATGGAGAAGGCTATGGCACCCCACTCCAGTACTCTTGCCTGGGAAACCCCATGGACGGAGGAGCCTGGTAGGCTGCAGCCCATGGGGTCGCAAAGAGTCGGACACGACTGAGCGACTTCACTTTCACTTTTCTTTTTCATGCACTGGAGGAGGAAATGGCAACCCACTCCAGTATTCTTGCCTGGAGAATCCCAGGGACGGGGGAGCCTGGTGGGCTGCCGTCCATGGGGTTGCACAGAGTCGGACATGACTGATGCGACTTAGCAGTAGCAGTAGCAGCACATGCTAGTAAAGTAATGCTCAAAATTCTCCAAGCCAGACTTCAGCAATACGTGAACCGTGAACTTCCAGATGTTCAAGCTGGTTTTAGAAAAGGCAGAGGAACCAGAGATCAAATTGCCAACATCCGCTGGATCATCAAAAAAGCAAGAGGGTTCCAGAAAAACATCTATTTCTGCTTTATTGACTATGCCAAAGCCTTTGACTGTGTGGATCACAGTAAACTGTGGAAAATTCTGAAAGAGATGGGAATACCAGACCATCTGATCTGTCTCTTGAGAAACCTGTATGCAGGTCAGGAAGCAACAGTTAGAACTGGACATGGAACGACAGACTGGTTCCAAATAGGAAAAGGAGTACGTCAAGGCTGTATATTGTCACCCTGCTTATTTAACTTATATGCAGAGTACATCATGAGAAACGCTGGGCTGGAAGAAACACAAGCTGGAATCAAGATTGCTGGGAAAAATATCAATAACCTCAGATATGCGGATGACACCACCCTTATGGCAGAAAGTGAAGAAGAACTCAAGAGCCTCTTGATGAAAGTGAAAGAGGAGAGTGAAAAAGTTGGCTTAAAGCTCAACGTTCAGAAAACTAAGATCATGGCATCCAGTTCCATCACTTAATGGGAAATAGATGGGGAAACAGTGGAAACAGTGTCAGACTTTATTTTTTTGGGCTCCCAAATCACTGCTGATGGTGATTGCAGCCATGAAATTAAAAGACGCTTACTGCTTGGAAGGAAGGTTATGGCCAACCTAGATAGCATATTTAAAAGCAGAGACATTACTTTGCCAACAAAAGTCCATCTAGTCAAGGCTATGGTTTTTCCAGTGGTCATGTATGGATGTGAGAGTTGGGCGGTGAAGAAAGCTGAGTGCCGAAGAATTGATGGTTTTGAACTGTGGTGTTGGAGAAGACTCTTGAGAGTCCCTTGGACTGCAAGGAGATCCAACCAGTCCATCCTAAAGGAGATCAGTCCTGGGTGCTCATTGGAAGGACTGATGTTGAAGCTGAAACTCTAATACTTTGGCCACCTCATGCGAAGAGTTGACTCATTGGAAAAGACCCTAATGCTGGGTAGGTTTGGGGGCAGGAGGAGAAGGGGACGACAGAGGATGAGATGGTTGGATAGCATCACCAACTGGATGGACATGGGTTTGGGTAGACTCCGGGAGTTGGTGATGGACAGAGAGGTCTGGTGTGCTGCAGTTCATGGGGTCGCAAAGAGTTGGGCACAACTGAGCAACTGAACTGAACTGAATTTAATTGACCAAGACAAGCCGTAGTTTTCCAAGAGCAAACAAAATGATACTCAGACACTCTGTGAAAGTCTTGAGTGTGATAAATGTGTAAGTCAAGGAAGAAATAGTCCAATTGTTTTTCAAAAGGTCTTCCACAAAATGTCACACCAAAAATTAGTGATATTAAATGAAACAAACATGTAGGAATAGTTTGTCCTTTCAGATGTAATTAAAGATAGAAGAAATAATTTGACAACATATTTTGGAAGACAATCAAAATAATTTTTCCATAAATGATTTGACAGTCAGTAGAGAAGTCTCCAAAATATTATACCATTCTATATGCTCTCTTTTTCCTGTTTCTTTGGAATCTTCTATTGTAGAAGGTTTTGTCAGAAGTCTCCACTATGACTGGCCCCTCTTGGCTGGCCCTTCAGGGCCTGGCTCATAGCTTCATTGAATTAGTCAACTCCCTTCACCACCACAAGGCTGTGATGGGTGAGGAGGTCTATTGTAGCCCAACTACCTAACTTTCTGGAACTCTTTCTAATGTAGTTTGAAACTTGGCTTTCTCCTTCCTGTAATCCATATTTACTTGCCTGCCTTAACTCACTCTATTCCTTGTTCTTGGAAGGTCTTCATTTCCTGTTGAAAGTAAAGCTTCTAGAAGGCCTTCCTCATTTCTCAGGCAAAATGTTCTTTCATTGATTCCACAACAGGTGGTTAAACCTTTTGTCCTTGTCTTTATCCCTCCTATGGGATTGATTGACTCTTCAGGTCAGCAGTTTGTATTCCCAGTGTATTTAGCATAGTGATTCAAAACATTTTTTGATTAATCAAAATAGGGCAGATCATTTAGAAATTCTTCTTTAGATACACTGTCCCACGGCCACTCTATCCACTCATTCATTTTGGGCCATTAGCTTTCCCATGTTACATACATTTCCCCATGTTCTTTAAAAACATTTGAGTGTACACCACATCAAAAATAATTTATGGTATTAAAATACAGAAAGCAAAAGTGGTGGGAGCACATTTCAGATACTCTGCTGAAGATGAGTTGGACGCTGGAGGCAAATAAATTGGGGCTACCATTTACGAAAGGTAACATCAATACTTCGTTAAAATATGAGGGCCCACTTTAGGTTTTGGACTCTCGGTCAGGTTCTCTAACCTAAAAGGCTCAGAGATGGCTCTTTGAATACAAGCTGTAATCACGTTCTAACTCCTTGAAAGTGTTTTGGAATCCTCTGCTGCAGCCTCTGGGTGGACAATTGTCCCTCTTACCAGGCTTGAGCTGCCCGCCCCGCCCCCGGTGCCGCCGCACTGCATGCTGGGAGTCGTAGTCCAGATTTGCTGTGTCAGGAAGGATACAAAGGGCATCGGAGGCCAGCCCGCCCCCTCGCTACTAGAGGTCGAGTTCTTCCGCTGCTCATTCTCTAGGGCGGAGCGTTCTGTGTACACGGCTACGTTTGTCCGTGCTACCGTCTCTCTTCTGTGTTTCCATAAAGTTTTCCTCTTCCTCCCCTGGTACGGAGCTCAAGATGGCGGCCTCATGGTCGCCCTTGGTTACCCTGCGCTTAACGCAGAGCCGGCTGAGAGGGAGATGTGTTGGGTGCAGGGCTTGGGCCGCTGCTCTCACCCCTTCGGCCATCGCCCCTGGAAACCCTCTTTGTAAAGGTTAGTGACTGTGTCTGGAGTAAGCCGAGCCCACTGCTTATGACCCAGGAAGCCTCGGGGCAGTCAACCCTCCTCGAGCTCCATATACTGGCGCTTTGGTTCAGTTTTCGAGAGGTTTCCTCCAGAGGGATTTCACCCTCTCGTGCTCTCCTATTATTGCCTCCTGCAGGAGGAGCACTAAGCACTGAGGGAGGTGGCCCAGAATGACTTCATTTTGAGGGTCAGGGGTCGACTCAGGGTTTGTTGTCCCCCGGACCCCGGCTGTTAGAGTTGAGACTTTGTAAGCCCAGGTGTGGGAGTCCCTGGCTTGAAAGGACTCAAGTTGGGGGTTGAGGTCTGGGAACTCGTCCAATCTGTGCAGTCGCAGTCCCAAGGTCTCCAGGCTGGTATCCCGGGACTGTAATGAAAAGCCAAGCCTGTGACACCTGCAGGCTCCGCGAGCTCTCTGGATTCCGGGAATGCAAGTGTACAAGCATTCTCAGATTGAGGGATCGAGTTCTCATGTACTTTTCAAGTTACTACTAGAGGCTTCAGCGAAGTGTATTTTGTCACCAGGCTTGCACCATTCATTCGAATTGTTATGTGTTCATGAATGAATGAACCTGTATTTTAAATAAGCAAGCCCACCAGGAATGCTAATTTTACTGCTCTGTTCATATACTTCCACTAAATTGCAGGTTACTCAAAGGCAAGGACCAGATGTCAGTTTCCTCAGCACTTAGCACAATGTTTGGCGCCTAATATATATATGTGTGTGTTTTTTTTGTTTGTTTGTTTTTTGAGTGATGTTATTCTTATTGCTCCCTCATCCACATAACTTTATTTAAAAAAAAAAAATCTCCAGGCCACTCCCCCCATCAGTTCAGTTCAGTCGCTCAGTCGTGTCCGACTCTTTGCGACCCCGTGAATCGCAGCACGCCGGGCCTCCCTGTCCATCACCAACTCCCAGAGTTTACCCAAACCCGTGATCTCAATAAATTGTTTCTCATTGGCTAATTTAGCTAAAACTCTATCAGTCTTTGATTATTATCAACAATAGAATTGAAATTAATACTGGAACTGTGATTAAGTCCCTTTAGGTTTTATTGTAAAGTTTAGCATAATCCGCCTCCTATATTGGAGAAGGAAATGGCAACCCACTCCAGTATTCTTGCCTGGAGAATCCCATGGACAGAGCAACCCGGCGGACTACAGCCTATAGGGTGGCACAGAGTAGAACAAGACTGAAGTGGCTTAGCACATTTACTATATAATGGAGTATTTTGGTAGCATGAGGTTTCTTCGATCATTATATAAACTTAGAATTTTTTTTTTTTTTTTGCGGAATAGACACTAGAAGTAAACAGTACAAAATTCAAAAGGTACAAAAAGGAATTAGGTAAAATGTTGACTTTCTTCCACCCTGTCCCACAGCCACTTAGTTTTTCTTCCCAGAAGCAACTACCGATACTTGTTTCTTATGTATTCTTCCAGAGACATTCTGTGTGTGTTTAAAGATATCTGTGTGTGTGTACATATATATACACATATATATTTATAAATATCTGTGGTAAAGAAAAATAGAAGTGGTAATGTACTATACACACTTTTCTGCCCTTTTTTTGTCATGTATTGATACTATATCTTGGCAGTCACTCTACATCAATACGTGTAGAACTGCCTCACATTTTAAATGATTAAAATAGAATTCCATTGTATGCATGTACCATAATTTATGAAAATTAGGATTTAAGGAACATCGTAGTAACATGAGACTTACTGAATGTTTGTTCAGGGTCATACAGTATGCTAAGTGCTTTCTACATACCTTACCTTATTTAATTCTCATTATCCTTATTTTGGGGATAAGAAACCCAAGGTTGCAAAAGTTACATGCTAGTTAAGTGGCAGAACTTATGGGTTCAAGTAAAGGCTGTATTTGGACTTACATCTGAGCCTAAGGCCAATGCTATTAACCTCAACTCATACTATCTCCTATACTCAAGATTTAGCCAGTTTTGAATGTGGACATTTGATGAAAATGCAATTAGGATAGAAGTCAATTTAACTGTAACTAAAATTGTTCCCTCCCCTTCTTTAAGTAAAAGAAAAAATTTAAGTTAAATGTTATTCAGTATTTGGAGTCTGATTTAAGTTTGTTTTCTATCCTTTTCTTGATTTTTTTTTTGTGAGGTTATTTACTGTTTACATTTATATTTTAAAAATTTATATTTTATATTGGAATATAGTTGATTAACAACATTGTGTTTCAGGTGTAAAGTGATTCAGTTGTACATATACATATATTCATTCTTTTTCAGATTCTTTTCCCATATAAGTTATTACAGAATATTGAGTAGAGTGTCCTGTGCTATTTATATAAACTTGTTGTTATCTCTATTTTGTAGATAAACAGTCTGACCTCTCTAGTGGTATTTGAACCCAGGCATTTTTGCTCCAGAAGCACAAACTTAACCACTATGTTCTACTAGCTCTTTACCAAGACAATGAACATTAACACCATCATAATCTAGGCTCATCTGAAGGTTTGTAGAACTACACAAAAGAAAGCAGCTTTGCTTGGAAACGGAAGGGCTTTTAAGCAAAAGTGTAGAAGTGAGTTGTGATTGGCCCTTATTGGTGTACATATAGTCCCTCAGGGGGAGTAGGTAGAGATGAAGCTTGGCAGGTGGGCCAGGTTCTGGTTAGAAGAGTCCTGTATAGTATGCAAACATGTAGGCTCAGGGTGATTTTGTTGAATATTTCTTGAGAAGTGATCAGGTCCACTTTAGCATAATTGTCCTTGGGGCCACCTGAAAAACAGATCAGGAATGCCTGGATGGGGGAATATTGGAAGCATGGTGATTATCTAGGAGAGTGACTTAGGGCCTGAATTACTGGTAAAAATGGTAAAAATGGAGAGCAGGGCAGCAAAGGAGGGAGTTCAGAGATACTGTTTTGGTAAAATCGACCGGCTCTGGGGGAGACAAGGAAAGAGCAGAGTTTAAGGTCAATTTGGGTTTCCTAGTTTGGACAACTTAATGGCATCATATTCCATCTATCAAAGAAAACTAAACAACAAAAAGTAAGGCCAGAGGTATTTTAGGTGAGGTTCCATTTTAGATATATTAAATTTGAGACGTTAGTGATAATTCCAGGTAAATAAATCTAATTAGTTGTAGGAAATATGAGAGATGCATCTAAGAGAGAAAATAGGAGGTGCTGAGAGCCATGAGGATGGAAGAAGTAGCTTGGTAATATTTGTAGAAGGAAAAGGAGGAAAGACTAGAAATGATTTCTTAAGGAAAACTTATTTTATGAGCAAAAGAATGTGACCTTGTCAGGGAGCAGTTAGAGAGGTCATAGAGTAATAGGAGAGAAACCAAGGAGGAGAATGCTTCAAATTTTTCTAGAACTTAAAATCAGCATATCTGTTTTACTTAAGCTAGCCTTAGAAATTGTTTGTTTCATGGACGTGAGAGAATATGAGAGTCACATCTTGTGATTTCTTATTATACTGTCCTTCTGCATCTCAATGTTATATTTTTAGATCTCTCTGTTAACTGATGATTCATATTTACCTTTAGCCTACAATCTCTTTTTTAGTACACGCACATTGGAGATCCTGATCAGGTATTATTGTGAGTAGAACTCAACCATTTGAGTTGGTATTGTTTATTGGTGGTATAGATTAGTGATTAAGAAAATGGACTTTGGACTTTTATTACCCAACTAGATGAATACCCTGTGTGAAACTTCATGTTTCTTGGATTTGCATTAACATTTATTATTATATTAGAAAAAAATGTCCATGCCTCCTCCTGAGACTGATTAACTTCATGTTAATGGTTTCTTTGGGCTTCCCTAGTGGCTCAGTGGTAAAGATTCCACCTGCAAGTGCAGGAGACGTGAGTTTGATCCCTGGGTGGGGAAGATCCCTTGGAGAAGGAAATGGCAACCCTCTCCAGTATTCTTGCCTGGGAAATCTCATGGGCAGAGGAGCCTGGCGTGCTGCAGTCCATAGGGTCGCAAAAGAGTCAGACATGACTTAGCAAGTGACTAAACAACAACAGATTTCTTTCAGTTAATTTTTTTAAAGCATAGTACAACTTACGACATGGCATAGCTAGTGTCTAAATGTAGTTCTGGGGTGGAGGGTTGGCAGATGACATAGCATGGGTTCAAGAGTGGAACTTTTGAACAGGGCTATCTTGATAGCTCAGTTGGTAAAGAATCCGCCTGCAATGCAGGAGACCTCAGTTTGATTCCTGGGTCAGGAAGAGCCGCTGGAGATGGGATAGGCTACCCACCCCAGTATTCTTGGGCTTCCCTTGTGGCTCAGCTGGTAAAGAATCTGCCTGCAATGAGGGAGACCTGTGTTTGATCCCTTGGTTAGGAAGATCCCCTGGAGAAGGGAAAGGCTACCCACTCCAGTATTCTGTCCTAGAGAATTCCATGGACTGTCTAGTCCATAGGGTCTCAAAGAGTTGAACACGACTGAGTGACTTTCACTTACTTACTTAAGAGTGGAACCCATTAGAAAGGAACTTGAGAAGTCTAGAGACAGATTACTGATCTACCGTAGATTAGCACTGCTTTTTACCTCATGTTCTTCATTCTCTTTAAGTGAATGGTGAATGTGTAAATGGATTTAATTATTTTGGATTTGTCTTTTCACAAAAGTACTACAGAAATAATAGTTGTCAATGGTCTTGAAATTGATAATTCAGCCTTGACACCAGTACATTAATATGCTCTATAAATTGACAGAAGGTTATGTAGCCTCAGCTTGACTATCTCTCACACTGTTTCCCTAGGCCTCTCATAATTTTTTTCTGATTAGTGACTAAGATTTGTTCTAATTTCTCTCTTAAGAGCCTTTTGAATATGTCTGTTCTTCCTGCTGTGTTTTGTCTTCCTTGCCTAAAGTCCTCTGTTGAGGTCTCATTTCTGTGTGTACCTGCTGGAGGTAACTCATACTTTAATCTTTGGAATCTTTTTCATAACCTTCTTTCACTGTCCTGCTTGTCCTTCTTATTTCTTCTCTCCATTCAGCTCATCCTTAAAGATACTTTTCAACATTATCTGTCCATGTTCTTGACCAGGTACACCTGTTTTCAGCAATTTTTAAAGCCTGAACATGTAGATCTTAGTTACTTCAAAGCTCCATAATGCAGTGTATATCTTAGTTATAACTCCTATAGATTCCATTTAAAAATTCTTTTATATATGTGTGTAAAAAATTTTAAATGAACATAACAAGTAGATGTTATTTTTTTTTATTGTTTGAAAGAAAATAGATCCCTTAGATTTCATTATTAAATAGTGTTTGGAAAGAGTGAATATTAAGGAGTTACTCAGTATGCTAGGCCATGCCTATAATTACTTCAGAATAGCTTTATTCAGATTTTTAGGCAGTATTTTACTGATTTGTTATGAAATTTAAAGTACTGTTTTTTTTTCCTTTTGTAAAGTTACACACATTGACAGATTGAAGATTAACTAGCTTCTAAAGGAAAAGAATGATAACTGGCAAGCATTTAGTTTCAATTTTCATAATTTTTCTATTTAAATCAAAAGCACCCTTTTAAAGCCCCTAAATCAGCCATTTATAAATAAAGTAAATCATCTTGTGATGCATTCCTTGATGATGGCTTATGTTGTTTTTCTAAAGAAAGAGTTTAATTAAGATTTGATTTTCTTCTATTCTGTACTTTGTTTATTCATCACTGAATCAAACATAGGTCTTTTAGTGTCACTGGTAAATCTGACTTTTTGGGTCATTGATGACCATTGCAGTTTTCAGAAAGGCAGCTGAATATTTTTCTTTAGGTATGACTAGACCATAATAGAGTATAGATGGGATGCATATGACCTTAATATGGGCTTCGGTCATTGTAGGAGAACATTTCTGGTCAGTGGCCACTGTTTATAGTTTGTTAAAATCAACACAAATGTACAAAACACTCATGAATAATTGTGAACACAGTATTTGAATGGATGTTTAATAAATATGCATTAAAAATCTAATTACAGTAATGAAGTTTACAGCTGAAGTTTTAATCCAACCCTTTAGAAATATTAAACGTGCCTTTCCTGATTGTGCATTTTTCTCACAGCAGTTGGGTAAACATTTTAAACTGGAAATCTAAATTCCTCATATAGTTTTGATTTCGTTTAACTAAGCGTGTGTTCTTTTTGGCAACAATCTTCTTTCTCTTTGTGAAAAAATAAAGCTCCTTTTATTCCATAACTATTACTTAGAAAAATTCTGATCAGTTCTGTTTTAGGACTAATGAACATATGGGATACCTGATGAATAATAAAATGTAACCTGGGAAGACTACATTGTGATTTTGGTTTCATCCTCTGGTACTGAATCAGTCATTGAATTTGATACTTCCTTTTTCTCATCTGTCGAATGGGATTAGTCATCCTAACAATATGTCATCATGAGGCTCAAATGTCATCTATGAGGCTCAAATAAGTTATTGTATGAGAAAGTCCTTTGAGAACCATAAGAAATGTTATATAAGCATGGGGCTATGCCAAGAGTAATTGAAATAGTAATATTGAAATGGTAGAGGTGGTGGATTCCAGTCAGTGAAAAGGAATAGGACGAACTCAACTCTATGTATAATTACTAAAACTTTTTTGATTTGGGGGGAAGACTCACTTATATTAACAATGGCAGAGGACTCAGTCTGATTTCAATGCTTTGAATTCTAGAAAATGCAATTTTGATTTTTCTAAGATTGTGTGGAGGGCCTCTACAGATAACCAGGATGGTTATTGTTATCCTGGATTTAATTACCTTTTCTCTGGATATTCTGAATATATCTAGAGGGTCTGAGAAAATGTGAGCTACTGCTTTCATCATGATGTTTCAAAGAAAGTTGTTGAAATTTGATTTATAGTACGCAGGTAAGTCACTTAGGTGACATATCTTCATTTAGTAAGATACTGCTTATGGGTACTGTTTTCAAAGTAACTCCAGTTGTTAATTATTTGCTGTGTAGCAAGATATGATGATAACATTTCATAGGATCGTAGAATAATAGAGGTGAAGAGGACCTCTGGGTTATGTAGTCAAATGTCAGATGGGAATGTACTTTCTGCCTTTATTGTTTCTTTTTGAGGCATTCTGTTCATTTTTGGGTAGCCCTAATTGCTAAAAAATACTTTAATAGGCTGAGATTTGAGCTTTTCTGTAACTTCTCCTCATGCATCTTGACTTTTTCCCCAGGGACAGCTTATATAACTCTAGTTCTCATTGTTCTTATGGTAGTTTTCTAGGTATATCCATACTGATGATATATATCTTATTAATTTATATAGTCATTTATTCATTTATCACATTTCCTTGTCCCAATTCCATTTGACAACCTTTAAAACATCAAAGACTTATATTTCTCCCATTCTTCTGTTCATTCATTCTGCAAATATTTCTTGGTGCCACCTGTATGCTAGACACAAAGTGCTGGGATGTTGTTACTCTCTCCTCAGTGTCAACCATCTCTTATCAGTCACATCTTATGACATTCTTATGAAATCTTATGGTTTCTAGATCCTTGAAGTACTTCCCTTCTTGAGACTACAGTTTCTGAATGTCACTCTGAAAACGTGGTCCACATATCAGTATATTCCTTTGGACATTTCTGGCCAGAACAGTACTTTAGGTTACCTTTCCTGTGTCCTGTTGTATTAACTTGGTGGTCAGATCATATTCGTGTCTCACCTTAAGACTCCTTGGGCTATTAAGACAGGTATCCTTTGTTTATGCTTGATGAGTTATTTTTTTCTATTAAAAGTAAATTATTTTTATTATAAAAATACTACATGTGCATAGTAGAAAATACAGAAAAGATAATTACTGTGAACTTCATTTTTGTTTTTTAAGTATACTTATTAAAGTATACGATTTATTTAGAAAAGTACACAAGCACTAATTGTAAAGCCTACTGAATTTTTATAAACAGATTTGTGTAAATACAACCCAAATCAACAATAGAACATTTGTAGTGCTCAAAGGCTCACATTATATACCCTCAAAGTCATTAGTTTTTTACTCAAAATGGCAGTCAACACCCTGGTTTATGTTACTGTTGCTTTATCCTTTCATATGTTGATTAACACTTGTTTTCATGTGTTGGCTATGTAAATAATGCTGCAATGGACAGAGGAGCCTGACAGGCTACAGTCCATGGGGTCGCAAAGAGTGGGACATGACTTAATGACTGAGCACGCACGCACACACACAGTGGACATGGAGGTGCAGTTATTTTTTGAGATAGTGATTTTGTTTCCTTCAGAGATATACTCATAGGTGAAATTGTTGGATTCTATTTCTTAATGAATTATGTCAGATTATAGATTACAAATGTTTTCTCCCATTCTGTAGGTTGTATCATCACTTTCTTGGTAATGTCCTTTAGTATACAAAAGTATTAATTTTGATGAAGTCCAATTTATTTTTTCTTTGGTTGCTTTTGCTCTTGGTCTCATAACTAAGAAATCATTGCCTAATCCAAGGTCATGAAGATTTACAATGATGTTTTCTTCTAAACATTTTATAATTTTAGCTCCTATGGTTATGTTTTTTTTTGATCCATTACTACAGAGATTTAATTGGGATTCATTAAGTCTGAGTTTCACAGATGATTGTCATTGTCCAGACAGGATTGGTTTTAGAAAGTCCACACCTGTTAGGAGAGTAAGTCAGGGACTGGCAACTTTTTCTGGAAAGGGTCAGGTAATACCTTTGTCCTTGCCTGCCATGGTCTCTGTTGCAACTATAGTTGGCCATCCTTATTTTTGAGTTGAACATCTGCGGATGCAGAGGGCCAACTGTATTTATTGTACTGTACCATTTTATATCTATTTTATATCTATCTAAAAGATATATCTGTATATCTTTTATATCTATCAGTATTCTGTTTCTCATAAGTTTTCAAATGAATCCAAGCTTTGCAAAGAAAATCCTAAGTTGTTAAAATGAGCATAAAGCATATAACTTTTCTGGGTTACATAAGTACCTCTTGTAATCTGTTGATTTTATATAACGTCCTTAATTCTAGTGAAGTAAACACATGCAATGTCTTGAAATAATCAGACTCATCAAAAATTTTATTGAATATTTTTGGACATATAGCTATCTAGGAAGGAATAATGCAAAAAGGTAATTTTCTTTACCTTGAAAACCTTTGAATTTGTATGATCATGTGTTATCTTACATATCTTCAATTCTTTAATCACAGGATATTTTTGAGCTGAGAATTCTTCACAGTATGTTTTTGAGCTGAACCGCTTTACCGACAAGTTGTATGTAAAATTTCTGCACGTTAAACAACATCTCTACTGATTTTGAGTATGAAGTTGGAGGTGGGTTCTCAAAAATATTTAACACCAAGTGAAAACCCTTAAGGGTAAAACAAACCTGTAAAATAACATTTCTGAAAGAAAAATGCTTACTTTCTGTTGAAATAGTCTGGTCCACCATTTTGCTTAAGTCTCTAAAGAATATCTCTAAGATTTTCTTAACTATCTACTTTGTGTAGAATTTGAAATTCCATTCCTATTTAAAGCACTAAAGAGCACAGAGACCACACATCCCCTTTGCTATTATTACTCCAGCTCTATGGAAACACAGTTAAGCTTTATGACATATATTTTAGTCATAGTTCTCCAGAGACAACCAATAGGATGTATGTATATTTAGAAAAAGATTTATTATAAGAAATCATCAGCTCGTGCAATTATGGAGGTTGACAAGTGCCAAGATCTACAGTCAGTATGCTGAAGACCCAGAGACCCATGAGAGTTGGTGGTGGTAATTCCTATCTGAGTCCAAAGGCCTGAGAACCAGAAGTGCCAATAGTATAGTTCTAGTCCAAAGACTGGTAGGCTTAAGACCCAGGAAGAACTGACGTTTCAGTTTGAGTCTAAAGGCAGGAGAAAACCAGTGTTACAGCTTAAAGGCATCCAGGCTCAAGGAGTTCCCTCTTACTCAGGGGAAGATCAGTCTTCTGTTCAGGACTTCAGCTGATTGGATGGCACCCTCCCGCATAATGGAGAACAGTCTACTCAATCTAGTGCTTCAAATGTTAATCTTATCAGAAATGGCCTCATAGATGCATCTAGAGTAGTGTTTGACCAAATGTATTGGCACTCCATGGCCTGGTCAAGTTGACACATAAAATTAACTGTCACAACATATATCAAGATTATTGTTGTCCTCAGTGTGTTAGTAGCATTTCCTCTCATGTTCTGAAGGTACTTGCAGCAGTCCAGGTATCTTGATTTCACAGGTAAAAGTACGGAGGCAGGAAGGAATGAGTTTCTGTCCTGGTCATCTTTTGAAGAGCATCAGGAGACACTCTGGCAGAAGTTGACTTCCTCTTAGGCATCATTGGCTAGGACTGTGATCTTGTGACCAACCTGCTATGATCCAGAGTTGAAATGGTGGAGTTAAGAGATAAATCTGGAGGGTATGACTCCAGAGCCCATGCCCCTTCCACCATCACATCCTGCCTCCCTGCTGGACCTGTAGGTACAAATGCTGGCTCTGCCACTACCTAGCTAGGGGACATGGACAAGTTACTACTTAGTGCCTTTGTGCTTCAGTTTCTTTAAGTTAGGGATAATGTTAGTACCTACATCGAAAGGTGGTTGTGAAGATTAAATGATTTGAAGTGTGTAAAGTACTGAGAAAAATACTTGGCACTTAGTGAGTATGCACTAAAGGTTGGCAATTTTTGCTGCTATTGTTATTATCTATATGATCTTGTTCAGTTTAGTTAACCTACAATGCTAACTGTCTGGTCCAAATCATAGCTATCTCTGAACTGTACTGTTGTTAGTTTCCTAACTGGTCTCTCTGCTTTTTTTTTTTTTAAAAAAAAAGGAAAAGAGAAATTCTTATACTTGATCTTATCAAATCCATGCTATTTACCATGGTTTGTAAGACCCTGCATGATCTGGTCCTTCCTCTTCTTTCCAGCTTCACCTTATAACATACTGCACCTTGTAAACTTTCTCTTCCTTCCTTGAGAATGTGAAGCTTATTTCCGTTTTCTCTTTAAGGTTTTCCCAGAGCTCTTTCCTCTTCCTGGGCAGTTCTCCTAGGTCTTCCTTAGGACCACTCCTTTGGATATTAGGTGTCAGCTTATGTCACTTCCACAGGAAGGCTTTTCTTAATAATCTATAGGAGTCCTCAATCATTCCCTAGCATAGTGCTTCTCAGACTTCAGTGTGCATATGAAACACCTATATATTTTTGTTAAAAATGCAAATTTTGATTCAGAACCCTGGGGTGGTGCCTAAAATTCTGTACTTTTGTTGAGCTCCCTGGGGAAGTCAGAGGTCCTAGGATTATTTTCACCAGTTTTATTTTCACCAGTATACTGATCATTACATGATCCTTTGTTGCTTCTTCATCTAATTTTTTGTCTGTCTTCCCCTTGACTGGAGGGAAGTCTCCACAAGGAAAGATTTTTGTTTTTAAGTGTAGTTTCACCGATGATAAGAATAGTGTCTGAGCTACATAGTTGGTTCTCAAGAAACGTGAATGAATAAATCGATGAACAGATTCATCTATGGGTGTTTTTAGTTATTTGTATAATAGGTTAATTGTGCAGAGTAAAGCAAGTAATTATGTGAAGTTACTTAACCTAGCCCCTAGTACACTGTAGATGCTCAATAAATGTGAGCTGCTATTAATAGAGTTTTCTTTTAAACTCAAAATTTTGAGAATGCTTTTTAAAACAGAGATTCTTAACCAGTTTTTGTTCACTTTTTTGAAATTCTGAAGGAATCTGTAGTATATTTAGAGCTCTTACCTCAGGAAAAATGCACAAACATACACACACATACTTTTAATTTCAGAAAGCTCTCAGACCCACCCCCACCATTGACTGCCAGCCTGTCATGACCCTAAGTCAAGATGTTATTTAAAAAAATACAAAAAAACAACCCATGTGTATATAACAATTCTTGTTAGGGCTGTTCGCGACAATTTGCCTTTTTCTAATTTCTTAACAGTTGTACTGCCTCTTCTTTCGCATTAGGAGTTATTATGTACCATTAGGAAGAGCACGAGTGCATGTGTGCTCAGTCGCTCACTTGTGTCCTACTCTTTGTGACCCCATGGACTGTAGCCTGCCAGGCTTCTCTGTTCATGGGATTTTCCAGGCAAGAATACTAGAATGGGTTGCCATGCCCTCCTCCAGGGGATCTTCTGGACCCAGGGATTGAACCCGTGCCTCTTGCTTCTCCTGCATTGATGGATTCTTTACCACGGAGCCACCTGGGAAGCCCCTAAAGAGCGTAATTGTGGTTTATATTATTAATGAAATGAGATTATTTAAGTGGAACATTAAATAACATTATTTAATAACATTTAATAACATTATTTAATTAAATAACATTATTTGTTAGGAGAAGGCAATGGCAACCCACTCCAGTACTCTTGCCTGGAAAATCCCATGGACAGAGGAGCCTGATAGGCTGCAGTCCGTGGGGTCGCCAAGAGTTGGACACGACTGAGCAACTTCACTTTCATTTTTCACTTTCATGCATTGGAGAAGGAACTGGCAACCCACTCCAGTGTTCTTGCCTGGAGAATCCCAGAGACAGCAGAGCCTGGTGGGCTGCCGTTGGTGGGGTCGCAGAGTTGGACACAACTGAAGTGACTTAGCAGCAGCAGCAGCAGCAGCATTTATGTTAGCATAGACTTTAAGAATGCAGAACTTAAGAATTTTTTTGTTCTAAATCTCTGTTTTAAGATGAAAACTTAAATATTGGGGGAACTCCTTTTCCTGCCAGTAGTGCCCCCACAACAAACAGACGTGATTTGTGTTCTTAAAACTTGCCGGACTTCTGTAAGAAGTGTGCCAACCATTAAACCCACAAAGTGACACAGGACAAGAAGGGCAAGGATTCTCTGAATGCTCAGGGAAAGTGGTCTTATGACAGGAAGCAGAGAGGCTATGATGGGCAGACTGAGCTGCTTTTCTGGAAAAAAGGCTAAAATTACAAAAGGTGATTGTGCTGAGGCTTGAATTCATTGAGCTTAGAAAGTGCTGCAGATTTAAAGAGTGCTGACTGTTAAGGCCTGCAAGCATTTTGAACTGGGAGGAGATACAAGGGCTAAGTGATCCAGGCCTGAGCGTCATCTTTTATTTTTTTATGAAGACAGTAAAATCTTGAGCTTATGTTCATTTAAAAAAAAAGTTGGTGGAGAGGTAGCTGAAGTAATAACAAATAAACCTGTTAAAGCCTGGGGAAACTAATTTTTTTTCCTTAGGGAGAAAAATAGATGTAATTGTTAGAATACTTCTAGAAAATTATAATAGATTATTCAGGTGCTAAAATATCATGATACTGACTAAATCTTATAGCAGGTGGGCTATGAAGTATAGTAGAATCTTCCTAAAACTTAGTTTTAGGAGAAAGTAGTGAAATAAGGTAGAAAATTGAGGTATTAAAACAGTTTAGATTTTTTTTTCTTGCCTCTAAAATCTTCCATTTATGTTTGTGGATTAGTGTGTGGATCTTCAGAATGGCATTTTCCCACTGTCCATTTGGAGTACAATAAGGCAAATTAATACAAATCAAAATAATATGGCAGCAGCATCACATAATTTGTGTACACTGATGTAGTAACAGATTTAATTTAGTGCAGCTTTTGAGAAGTCTTTTGTGTTTCAATTTATACAGCTGCTATCCAGGCCTAAGCTGGCCAATCTTTCAGCCTTGAGCATCTTGCCTGACTGATTCTCTTTCTTTTTAAAGACTTTATTATTTTTTTTAGAGCAGTTTTAGGTTCACAGTAAAATTCAGAGAAAGGTACAGAGATTTGCCAAATACCCCCTGCCTGCCCCTCAACATGTCCCCATTATCACTGTCCCATCCAGAAGGTACATTTGTTACAGTTGATGAACCTCCACTTATACAGCATCATCATCCGAAGTCCATAGTTTACAGTAGGGTTCACTCTTGGTGTGGTACAGTCTACGAATATGGACAAATGTATAATGACATGTATCCATCAGTATAGTATATTTTAAGGTATTTTCACTACCCTAAAAATCCTCTGTGTTCTGCCTATTCACACCTTCTTCCTATCTACTTGCTTCCTTTTTCTACTACTGATCTTTTTACTATCTTCATAGTTTTGCCTTTTCTAGAATGTCGCTGTCGTATAATTAGGATATAGGACCTTACAGTATATAGCTTTTTCAAATTGATCTTTCACTTAGTTATGTGCTTTTACTTTTTTTTTTTTAATGTGTTTTCATGGCCTGATAGAACTCATTTCTTTTTAGTGCATTTCTTTTTAGTGCTGAGTAATATTCCATTTTTAGGGTGTGCCAATTTATTTATCCATTCTCCTTCTGAAGGACATCTTGGTTGCTTCCAAGTTATGGCAGTTATGAATAAAGATGTTATAAATATATATGTGTAGGTTTTTTGTGGACATAAGTTTCCAGCTTCTGTGGATAAATACCAAGGAGCATAATTTTTGGATTGTATGATAAGAGTATGTTTAGTTTTGTAACAAACCACCAAATTGTCTTTTAAGCATACCGCTTTGTATGCTCATCAAGAAAGAGAGGTCCTATTGCTCCACATCCTGACCAGCGTTTGTCAGTGTTCTGGATTTTGGCCATACTAATAGGCGTGTAGTGGTGTCTCATTGTTCTTTTAATTTGCATTTCTGTGATGGCATATGATGTGGAGATGTTTTCATATGCTTCTTTGTCATACGTGTATCTTCTTTGGTGAGGTTTCTGTTAAAGTTTTTAGCCCAGTTTTTAATCAGATTGTTTTGATTGTGAGTTTTTGAGTTCTTTGTGTATTTTGGAAAATAGTCTTTTATAAAATGGATCTTTGGCAAATATTTTCTCCCAGTCTGTGGCTTGTCTTATGAGACCATAACATTGTCTTTTGCAGAACTGAAGTTTTTAATTAAGCCTGGCTTATCAATGATTTCTCTCATGAATTGTACCTTTGGTATTGTATCTAAAAAGTTAAAACAGAACCCAAGATCATCTAGGTTTTGCCTGTATTTCTCGCATGATATCTTCTAAGAGTTTTATAGTTTGTTTTTTTACATTTAGTCCTATGATGCATTTTTTAAAAAATATTTATCTATTTTGCTGCACCTGGTCTAAGTTGCAGCATATGAACTCTTGATTGTAGCATGTGGTATCTAGTTCCCTGACTAGGGATCGAACCTGGGCCCCCTGCATTGGGAGTGCAGAGTCTTAGTCACTGGACCACCAAGGAAGTCCCCCTATGATGCAATTTGAGTTAATTTTTGGGAGGTGTAAGGTCTGTGTCTAGATTCACTTTTTTGCATGTGGATGTGTTTTCCCAGCATCATTTATTGAAAAGATTATCTTTGCTCCACTGTATTACCTTTACTCCTCTGTCAAAATTAGTTGGCTATATTTATGTGGCAATATTTCTGGACTCTCAGTTTTGTTTTATTGATCTGTTTGTCTATTCTTTTGGCAATATGGTGCTATCATGATTATTGTAGCTTTATATAGGGCTTGAAGTTGGGTAGTGTCAGTCCTCCAATATTGTTCTTCTCCATTGGTATTGTGTTGGTTATTTTGGGTCCCTCTTGCTTCTTCATTTAAACTTTAGAATTATTTTGTCAGTATCCACAAAATAACTTGCCAGAATTTTAGTTGAGGTTCCGTTGAATCTGTAGATCAAGTTGGGAAGAACTGACATATTGACAATATTTAGTCTGTCCGTGAGCATAGAATATTTCTCCATTTTTAAGTTCTTTGATTTTGTTCATCAGCGTTCTGTCATTTTCTGCATATAGACCTTTTACATATTTTGTTAGATTTACACCTTAGTATTTCATTTTTGGGAGTGCTAATGTAAGCGGTATTTTAAAAAAAATTTATTAATTCAGCTGTGCTGGTCTTAGTTGTGGCACACAAGATCTTTGATGTTACACTGAGGCATATGGGAATCTTTAGTTGTGGCCTGGGGCATCTAGTTCCATGACCAGGGATTGAACCTGGGCTCCCTGTATTGGGAGTGGACAATCTTAGCCACTGGACCACCAGGGAAGTCCTTAAATGCTATTGTTTTTAATTTTAGATTCCACTGTTCACTGCAGGCATATATGAAAGTGATTGACTTTTGTATATTAACCTTGTATCTTATAACCTTGCTAGAATTGCTTGTTAGTCCTAGGAGTCTTATTTTGTTGTTTCTTTTGTATTTTCTATATAGACAGTTATGTCATTTGGGAACAGAACATCTTATTTCTTCCTTTTCAATATGCATACCTTTTATTTCCTCTTCTTGTCTTATGGCATTATTTAATACTGTGTTGATATGGAGAGAAGAGAGGAGACATCCTTTCCTTGTTCTTGATCTTAGTGGGAAACTTCTAGGCTATTACTGTTAAGTATATTTTTAGCTGTAGTGTTTTTGTAGATATTCTTTATCAAGATAAGGAAGTTCCCTCTATTCTTAGTTTACTGAGAGTTTTTGTCAAATGCTTTTTCTGTGTTCATTGATTCCTTGAACCTCAGAATGAGAACACCATCTGTGTTGGGGATCCCTTTAAGACTACCCTCTGGTGATTTACTTAAAGACTTAGAGGACTCAGCATATAGTTGTACTCAAGGCTACCATTTATTATAGTGAAAGGATACAAAGCACAATCAGCAAAGGGAAAAGTCATGTGGGGAAAACTTTGGGAAAAAATTAGAACCTTATAAGCATCGTCTCTCAGTGGAGTCAAACAGAACATGCTTAATACCTCCAGCAACTTTGACAACAGGTGTGGGAAATGTTGTCTATTAGGAAGATTCATCAGAGACTCAAGGCCTAGGGCCGAGTTGAAGTTATGGACACACCCTCTACCTGTCCATGCGTGCATGCTTAGTTGCTTCAGTCGTGTCTGACTCTGCAGCCCTATAGACTGTAGCCCGCCAGGCTCCTCTTTCCATGGGCAAGAATACTGGAGTGGGTTGCCATGGTCTCCTTCAGGGGATCTTCCCTACCCAGGGATCAAACCTGCATCTCTTATGCCGCTTGCATTGGCAGGTGGGTTCTTTACCACTAGTGCCACCTGGGAAGCCCACCCTCTGCCTAGCCTGTGCCAAAATTCCAGACTTGTAGAAGGAAACTAGGTGTTCAGCATAAACCATATTGCTTGTATATAATACAAACATTTAGGCACAGCAAGTCACTCTTACTATTTCTGGGATTGATGGGAACCCCCTGGGAATTCAAGTTCCCTGTCAAGGTCCCACTTTTGCAAGCAGGCGTTTCTAAGCTCCGCAGTCTGAGGCCTGCTGTGTTAAGTCTCTTCTGTGCACTGTTCTTACTTACTGTGATCCTATAAGGTGGGGAAGAGGCCTTAGGGGCTACTTTGGAAATGAAGGGATATGGGTATGAGAATGAGGGAGATGTGGAGAGGATTGGACTTTGTTACCCCTTCTTCTTTTCTCTTAAGTAAATTTAGGATCCAATGGAAGGTTTTGTATATAAATAGGGTGCTGCTGTTAAAATTACATTTGAAAACCACTCCTTTAAACAATGAGATGAATTTTAAGCCAAATATTGATAAAATCACATTTGGATTTTAGCAGGTTCATTTCTGTTGTTGATGGAAGATATTTTTTTAAGAGACTGTGGTCAAGATAAATTTGAGGCTGGAGATGATGGGAGGCAGGGAGACCAAGCCAGAGATAATTAAGAGCCTCGGCTGGAGTGGTTATATGAAGGAGGAGGATGGAATGGATTAGAGAGGCTTTAGGATATAAAATTGGGAAGAGAGCTTCTCTGATGGCTCAGACGTTAAAGTGTCTGCCTGCAATGTGAGAGACTTGAGTTTGATCCCTGGGTTGGGAAGATCCCCTGGAGAAGGAAATGGTAACCCACTCTAATATTCTTGCCTGGAAAAATCCCATAGACAGAGGAGCCCAGTGGGCTACAGTCCATGGAGTTCTAAAGAGTCAGACGTGACTGAGCAACTAACACATACACACAAAATTGGGTAGCATTGGTGATTGATTGGCTGAGGACCTGGTTGAGGTCTGGGAAAGGGGTTTGGGGATGGACAAGGAAATTAGCATAATCTCAGGTATTTTACTTGGTTGATTCCAGGGAGTGGAAAAGAGCATTTTCCCTGGTTGTGAGAGTCTCAAATCCTCCAACACTACTGCTGCTGCTGCTGCTGCTAAGTCGCTTCAGTCCTGTCCGACTCTGTGCGACCCCACAGACAACAGCCCACCAGGCTCCTCCGTCCCTGGGATTCTCCAGGCAAGAACACTGGAGTGGGTTGCCATTTCCTTCTCCAACGCATGCATGCGTGCTAAGTTGCTTCAGTCGTGTCCGACTCTATGCAACCCTATGGACAGCAGCCCACCAGGCTCCTCAGGCCCCAGGATTCTCTAGGCAAGAATACTGGAGTGGGTTGCCATTTTCTTCTCCACCAAGACTACTGAGTATCCATCAATTCCAATTCCGACACTATCTACCTGAAGGTAATAGCATCAGCTCCCACGTGTTAAAGGGCCAATCCCATAAAAATGGCGCCACTTCAGAGGCCAGCTGCAACTGTGCTGCCCTGCTTCCCACCCTTCTGCATGGCTGAATTCAAATTCAGGGAGTTGATAATTAGCTAAGTTTGATAATTTACTAGTAATGGTCACAGAACTCAGAAACAAACACTTTAAATATGTTTATCAGTTTATTATAAAGGGTACATACAACTCAGGAACAGGCAAATGGAAGGGATGCACAGGGAAAGGGATGGGGCTTCCATGCCCTCTCTGGGTACGTCACCTTCCTTTGATGTGTTCACCATCCTGGGTGCTCTCCAAATCTTATTGTTCAAGAGTGTTTATAATCTCCAGCCTCCCTTGCCGTCATAGGTTGGTAGATGGGACTGAAAGTTCCAACTTTCTAAACACTTGGTCTTTATGGGAACCAGCCCTGTCCTGAGACTATTTTCAGGACCTTCCCTGAGCTCATTAGCATATGTGTGATGGAAAGAGGCTCATTATGAAAAACAAAAGATGCTCTATCACTTAGGAAATTCCAAGGGTTTTATGAGCTCTGTGCCAGGGACTGTGGACCAACTGCAAGTATGTTTCTTATATCACCCTGGTAAACATCTCAAATTGCTGGAAACCTCTGCAGAACTCTCAACCTGTGCTTTCGGTTTCAGCGTGAACCCAGATCTGTCCTTGGTCCTATGAGGCCTAGGATCTCAGGAGACCCTTAGTTTGGTTCTCTATTGCAGGCTGTAAGCCCCATGTATTAGTTAGGGTACAATTTAGGCCTCTGTAACAAAGAGACCCCAAAATACACTGCTTGAAAAGCAAGATAGACGTTTATTTTACATAAAAATCCAGGCAGGTGGTCCAGAGCTGGTTTGGCAGCTCAGCATTGTTGGGGAACTTTGCTCTGCTTTGCTCAGCATTCTGTGTGCCTCTCCTTGCCAGGTTGGCTCTTCCAGCTGCAGCCATGGCACTTTCTTTCCAGACAGAGGGAGGGGAGGGAAAGAGAGGAGGGGAATTTGCCCTTTCCCTTTAAGTGCTCCAGAGCAGAGCACACACATTTCAGCTTACATCCCATTGGTCACGTGGCCATCCTAGCTGCCAGAGAGACCAGAGTATGGAATATTTTACTGGGCTGACTTGTACCCAACTAAAACCCCTATTTAAAAAGGGAGAACAGTTATTGGGGGATAGCCCAGCCCTATCCTCAACAGTCACAGTATATTTAAGGACTTTTTTTTTCCTTTCTTAGAAAAAGATGACAATAATGTTGTGACTTAATTTTTTTCCTAAATTAAGTAATTTTCATATTATTGAAACAAAGGAAACAGGGTATTCAATGAAACAAGAGAAACTCTGGCAAAATACCCTTGCAAAATCTTTGTCTAAAAATGTACCAGCTTGAACCTGCCCCAAATAAGGAATGGAGTTACAACTGGACCTTACCACAAATAATCAGTTTTCTTCCTAGAGAAGCTAAGAAAAGGATTAACACACCTCCCTGCTTTGAAACACTCTTCTTGTCTCTCAGCTCTTTGTGTTCAACCTAAAGGTAATGGAAAAAGAGAAGGAATCTTGTAAGCAGAGAACTGAATTCAACATGGTAACATCTGCATGTTGTGTTGTTTTGGATAGGGAATAAAGAGGCAATAGAAAACCCTTTGTAACTAGTCTCTAAGTCTCTGCCTTGGTATTAAAGAACGAGATTTAGGCCTAATACAAAGAAAGGCACCACCTCTGCTGTGGGGAAGGATGCCATGAACTTTGGTGGCATTCAATGGAGTGGAGGTAAAGCTGGCACTCTAGAGGGGGTTAGGCTTCCTAGAGGGCTTCCCTGGTGATTCAGACAGTAAAGAATCCACCTGCAATGCGAGAGAGCTGGGTTTGATCCCTGGGTTGGGAAGATCTGAAGGAGGGCATGGCAACCCACTCCAGTATTCTTGCCTGGAAAATCCCATGGACAGAGGAGCCTACAGTCCCTGGGGTCACAAAGAGTAGAACATGGCTGAGTGACTAAACACACACACAAAGGCTTCCTAGAAGAGGGTTATAGTGATAAGTTATGAGTTTGGGGTTTATTAAATTGAGTCAATCATGTATATATTTATTGTACAAAATGTGTGTGTTTTTTAAAATATTATTTATTTATTTGGCTGCTCTGAGTTTTAGTTGTAGCATGTGAGATCTAGTTCCCTAACCAGGGATCCAACCAGGCCCCCTGGGTTGGGAACACAAAGTCTTAATCACTGGACCACCGGGGAAGTCCCCAAAATGTGTTTTATATTATGGTTTTCCTCAAAATGATTTTTACAACAGCTGCTCAAATATGTGCAGTTGTAATTGGTTAAAAGTTTTGAGAAACAGAATCGAGCACTATGAAATACCTTCATTTCAGAAAGTCTTAAATCTTATATATATATATATTTGTTTTTAGCCTATTCAGTTCAGCCCCCTGAGAGTGTGTCTCCAACTGCTGCTACAGAGGCTTATTCAAAAGCTTTAGCTGTTTGCCATGGACCATTGGACCACTATGACTTTCTGATCAAAGCTCGTGAGCTAAAGGATGATGAGCATCAAAGAAGAGTCATACAATGTCTGCAGAAACTGCACGAGGACCTTAAAGGATACCAGATAGAGGAAGAAGGTCTTTTTTCTAAGGTAAGATTTGTGTCATGTTAAAGATGGAACAGTTAAAAGTGTGAGCATTTTAAAAATGGAATGAATGCAGTTGGGTACAATCATGAAAGAGCTTGAAAATTTCACCAGTTCCTTTAAACAAGCTCTGTTGGATCCCCATTTCTGACCTCTTGATGTTCTATAGCTTTCTTTTACCTTCAAGGGGATTCAAATAGCTTCATACTGAGGTAGTAAAAAGAATACCTAAATACCAGTTACAGTGAAAACTTGTATGCAATTCAGAGCTTCCCCCTTGCTCTAGCTCAGGCCTGGCCTGGGATCAGTAGCAGAGAAGAGGGAGTGACTTGTTCTTTTTTCTCTCTCCTTCTCCTCTCTCTGCTAGCGTGGCTTCCCTAGAACGAGGGGTATAGAAGATTAGAGTGAAACAGCAGAGTCTTGAGTGACCAGTTAAGGGCCATTTGTGTGGTAGGTGCTGACATGCTAGCTCTCTGTGAGGAGCATTGTATGCGTTCTTCAGGACTCCCATGAGGACCTCCCCGTTGCTTCACTGTGACCGACCTCCTATGACTCGAAGGAACAAACATATCACAGCATGGCCTTGTGGTGCTGGGATGGCCTTGCCCTTGCACTTAGCCTTCTTCAGTGGAGTCCTTTCAGGACAGCTCTAGCCAGGTCACCTTTGTGGTATCTACTGAGACCATCCCAAGTATCACATCTTTCTCCAAACCCTACTGCATGGGCAGCTTCAGTCAGTCTCCTGCCCTTGGACTTCTGCAGATATAAGAAGCAAACACCAGTGTCTGTCCTGTGTACCCCTATACTCCTGGGGACACATACATGTCAGGTTCTTCCATGAACTCTTTCACATCCTGCTTGGGTAGCTGCCTGCAGATTTTCTCACTTGAGCATCCAGCTGGGGAGAGGATGCCCATTTTGCCTTAATTCTAAGCTGTTTGGATGTTTCTCTTGGGGTTCCCTTGCACTTGGCATGAGATTCATCCAGGGGAAATGCCACAGAATTCTTAACCCAGCTAACAACTTTCTACCTTGATTACTTTGGTTGTAGGGCTGTTTTTTTTGACTTTTTTCCCCCTCTTTTTAAGGAATTCCTGCATATATACAACTAGTGCCTCTCTTTAGTGTACAGGGGGACCTGTTTCTCTTATCCTCAGTTTTGAGTTTTTGCTGAAACTCTGAAACAACAGGGAGAACTCCCATTCCTTGTCCTGCTGTCGAAGCTCTGTTATCAGTGGTGTCATCCTCGAATTATGAGGGATATTAATAGTAATAAGAGTTAGAATATGGTTCAACCTAAGAAACTAGTTTTCCTTTAATTGGCTGACCAAACTACTTACCCCCTTAACACAAATATCTTATTATAAGGTCTTTATAAGAAAGGTACTGTATAACAATATGTTAGTAGTACTTTATTTATAAATTCTACTGAGAGTAGTTTTTACTTTTTAAAAAGCACTTGAGAATGTAACAAAATAGTTTTATTTTTATGTAAGGAAAAACACTGCATTGTATTAACATGTTTTGGTTAGAAACAATAAAGTATTATTTAGGCTTGAGAAAGAAATGGAGATGTAGAATAAGATTATAAAAGAAAATAGCAACAAAGAGTATCTCCATCACTCAGCCAGGCCTCACAGAGCCTGCACCAGCTTTTGGCACCTTTCTCAGGTGGCACAGTGGTAAAGAATCCACCTGCCAATGCAGGAGATGCAAGAGACATAGATGGGTTCAGTCCCTGAGTTGGAAGATTCCCTGGAGGAGGAAATGGCAACCCACTCCAATTTTCTTTCCTGGAGAATTCCATGGATAGAGGAGCCTGGCAGGCTACAGTCCATGGAGTTGCAAAGAGTCAGACATGACTGAGCAACTGAGCACAGTGGCTCTGAAAGCTTTGATGACTTGTAGGAAGTGGTCCCTGTTGATTCTCCAGTGCCCTGCCATTCATAAAGAGTGATCTGTTTGGTCTTTGCTCCTTTTCCCCATTCTCTTTCCCATCTGTTCATCCTACCAACTTCTTATTTCTTTTCCTATATCTGTGGTTTAAGTTCCCAAGGAAGAATCTGAGAGGCCACCCAAACACTTCATCCCTGTTTGGGCAGAACTTTCACACCAGTTTTCCAGGGGCTGCTAGTCAGCACAAAGATTGGCTCTCTGTATAAGGTGCCATCCAGTGCTCCTGTGAGCAGGGCCGTTTCCCTCAGAAGTGGACTGTGAGGCTGGGTGCCAGGGTCTGTTGGCTAGTCCAGCACAATGGTTATGGGAAATAATGATGAATTATCCCTTTTGATGGCCAACCTTTTCTCTTTCTCTTGTGTTCCCAAAAGTTTATGGGTAAATCAAGAAGTAAGAAGTTTGGAAAACATAGATTGCTTAAGTACTGCATACTTAATTATAGTTTGTATTATAGGAAGTCTTCCAAATAAAATAACAACTTTGTTATGTGTCATAGCCAGGAAACAAGATGTTTTAGTTATCAGATTTTTGTTGTTATCTGAAAGTTAAAATTTCTCTCATGACTTTTGTATCTTATTCCACCTTTGATACATGAATTGGCTATGCTGGATCTGCCTCTAAATAGACAGCTATTTAGCAGTAAGTAAATGCAATACTTTACTATCTAGAGGCCCTTGTTTTATTGTGTAATTCTTATGCAAGGAGGAAATTTGACAAGTCAGGCAGTTTCTCATATGTCTAGTGAAAGCTTATATTTGTTAATCCCAATGCCTATGTGAATGAATATTTACTTGATTGATCAACATCTTTTTATGGTAGTATTTGTCCTGTCGTTTCTTAAGCCCACAAAATATTTAGCATTGCAGAAGACCCAAATATCAAATGTAGTCTGAATAAAACATGTAAAACTTCAGTTTTGAAGACTATAAAGATGCCACAGACTATTTCTTCTAAAAATACTCACATGCCAATTATCAGAGAAGGAAAATTTGGACTGTTAGATTTTCCAGCAATAGAACTTTGTTAGTAGTGTAGAATCCGCCCCCCACCTTTTTTAAAATAATTTTATTTATGTCTGTGCTGGATCTTTGTTGCTGTGTAGGCTATTCTCTAGTTACTGTGAGATGGGGCTCCTCTCTAGTTGTGGTGTGTAGGCTTCTCATTGTGATGGCTTCTCTTGTTGCAGAGCACAGGCTCTCGGGCGTGTGGGCTCTAGGAGTTACGGCATGTGGGCTCAGGGCTCAGTAGTTGCAGTTCCTGGGCTCTAGTACATAGGCTAAATAGTTGTGGTGTACGGTCTTAGTTGCCCTGCAGCATGTGGGATCTTTCTGGACTGGGATCAAACCCGTGTCTCCTGCACTGGCAATCTGATTCTTTACCACTGAGCCACTAGGGAAGCCCAGTATGTAGAATTTTTGATTTTCATAAATAGGGTTTATAATTTCATGGACATTTGATTCTTCCCCCAGCTTTATTGAGATATTATTGACAGATAACATACCTAAGTTTAAAGTGTGCAGTGTGATGATTCATACCTGTATACATTGCTAAATGATTCCATAATAAAGTTAGTTAACCCCTATGTCTCCTGACATAATTACTGTTTCTCTTTGTGGTGAAAACGTTTAAGATCTACTCTCTGACAACTTTCAATTATTAATATACTACTGTATTATTAATTATAGTCACCATGCTGTACATTAGATCTTATAGTTGGGGGTTTGTACCCTTTGACCAGTATTTCACCGTTTACCCTGCCCCATAGCTCTTGATAACCACCATCCTATGAGTTAGGCTCTTGTAAAATTCTGCCTGTAAGTGAGAACATACAGGATTGTCTTTGTCTGACTTATTTCAGTTAGCATATATGTGGATTTGATTTTGTTTTTGGTACAGATGTTTAAATATTCTCTTTGGTGGACTTAAAAAAATTGTACTCCTAAGAAACGTTCTGTAAGGGTAAGCCATAATGTTAGAATAAAATGTACCTTCTTCACAAAATGCTGGAATTATTTATCAGTGAGGAGAATTGGTGGCAGACTATTAGGCTGCTCTCACCTACCTATGTAACAATGTTTTCTCTACTAAAAATCTGAAAAAGTTATGAGCAGATGACCATGCTATATGAGCAACAAACTAGGAAGAATGAGCATTTATGAACACTTTACTTTTGTTATCAAATAAAACTTAGAACCAGGTTAATCTGACACATTTAATGTATGCATAATTGTTATTGTGCTGTGAGGTAATTAGGCATAAATGGTAAGTAGTTCATGTAAATCACTATAATTAGTATTACTTTTACACAGCTAAATCAAGCATTTCTAGAGTCATGGAGGGAAAGAATTAAAGAGTGTGGAGCTGCTCTGAAAATCTCTGTTTCCATTAATCAGGGGTATATAGGCAGCCAGGTTTTTTATCTCTGGGGAGGAGACACCATAGCCAAAGAGACCTGGGAACTGGGAAGGGGAGCAGGGGACAAAATTCCTTTTCCTTTTCTCCTGCTCTCCACAAAATAATTTTGTTTTTCCCTAATGAGAAATTATTATTCCTTTTACAACCTATTATGATCTTTTATTTGAATACTTCTCCTCACTCTCCCAAGAACAATGCATGTAGCAGGTAGAAATGACCTGCGCTGCCATGAATTCAGCTGGTGTAAGGTCTTGGTGCTTTCTGTGATCTGGCTTCTAGCAGCTGGCAGCCGTGAGCTAGATGCCTGGAATGCTGTGCTGTGGACTTTTCTCTCAGGAGATGCAGGAGACCTATTGTCTAGATCCCTTCAGTCATTTATCCAAGACTAGCCAGTTTGCTGGTTTTCCCTCAGTTTCTCCCTTCTCTCCCCCAGCTAAGGAAGTGAGCTCTTACTCTCTTTGTTCCTCTTCTTAAAACTGGCATTTCCTATAGGTGAAGTAGGTTGAGCAGTGTGATTTAGGTAAAGCTTCCCTGTTCTCTGGTAATTTAGCCTTTGGAACATAATAAGCAGCATTAACTTTGGAATAGATATCTGTCGCTACAGCTTTATTAAAGACCAGAAATATTTTTAAATGTATATATTTTTTGTATCAAATTTTTATGAAAGCCAAAGCAAAAGATTATGTCCTAACCCAGTGACAGCTTTATCTGTAAAGAAGCAAGATTGGGAGTCAAACTGCATTGTTTTTTGGGAACTTAACACATGCCAAAGACTCATTTATGTCTGAAATTTGAGAAAGAGTGTAATGGGCATGCTTCCATCTCCAGAATAATTAACAAATGTATTCGATTACATTTTAAATTTTGTCATGGTTCCAGAGGTAAAATTATGCTGTCAGTGTAGATGAGAATGTCTGTTTTTGGTTTTTTTCTTCCAGTTTTATTGAGATATATTTGTTATATAGCACTATATAACTAAGGTGTAGAGCATAGTGATTTGACTTACATGCGTGTGTGGGTGCTAATTTGCTTCAGTTGTGTCTGACTCTTTGCGACCCTATGGACTGTAACCTGCCAGGCTCCTCTGTCAGTGGGATACTCCAGACAAGGATACTGGAGTGGGTTGCCATTTCCTCCTCCAGGGGATCTTCCCAACCTAGGACTCAAACCTGCATCTCTTATGTCTCCTGCATTGGCAAGTGGGTTCTTTGCTGCTAGCACCACCTACTTGACTTACATGCATGGTGGAATGGTTACCTTTGAAGTCCAGTGAACATCCATCATCTCATGTAGATACAAAATAAAACAAAGAAAAAATATTTTTTGTATGTGATAAGAACTCTCAGGATTCACTCTCCTAACAATTTTCACATTTAACATGTATCAGTATTAGTTATATTAATCATGTTGTATGTTATATCCCTGTTACTTATGTTATAACTAGAAGTTTGTACTTTTGGACTGCCTTCATCCAGTTCTCCCCCACATCCCCTCACTAGGTGAGAATATCTTTTATAAATTCCTTAAAGTAAATTGAAAGAAAAGAGGAATAGCCCTAATGTCTAAGATAGGAATTTTATTGTCATTGTCAGCCAAAACTGACTACTTTGGTTATGGCAGCAGAATTATGTAGGCCATAAAGAGGCATTAGAGCCATAGGATCTATGTTGAGATTTTGGTCAGGTCTTTGAACCAGGGGCTGGTGAATATTTTCTGTAAAGGACCATGTAGGAAATCTTTTAGGTTTTAGGGGCCATATGATCTCTGTCACAACTCTTCAGTTCTGCCATGGTAGTCAAAGTAGCCACGGACAACACATAAATAAATGTATTCTGATAAATATTTATTTATAAAAACAGATGTCAGGCTGGATTTAGCCCACAGGCCATAATGTGCTGACCCCTGCTATAGATGGATGATTGCTTCCTGACTGGATTTGAGGGTGGTGAGAGACCATTAATAATATTCAGAGTTCTGAGATGGATGAAACTGGAGCCCATTATACAGAGTGAAGTAAGCCAGAAAGAAAAACAACAATACAGTATACTAATGCATATATATGGAATTTGAAAGATGGTAACGATAACCCTATATGCGAGACAGAATAAGAGACACAGATGCATAGAACAATTTTATGGACTCTGAGGGAGAAGGTGAGAGTGGGACGTTCTGGGAGAATAGCATTGAAACATGTATATTATCATATGTGAAACAGAACACCATTCCATGTTCGATGCATGAGACAAGGGCTCAGGGCCGGGGCAATGGGATGACCCAGAGGGATGGGATGGGGAGGGAGGTGGGTGGGGGGTCCAGGAAGGGGAACACATGTAAACCCATGGCTGATTCATGTCAATGTATGGCAGAAACTATTACAATATTGTAAAGTAATTAGCCCCCAACTAAAATAAATAAATTTATAAAAAAAAAATAATAATATTCAGAGTTCTACCAGAAATGTACTTAGTCTAGGTTTCCAGTCTAATTTTCTGTTACTTTCCTATATATGTATCTGCCTCTAGTCAACAGAACTATTCACTGATGACTTATTATATAGACAAACAGACAAGTGGAACAAAATAGAATACATGGAGACCTGATACACCATTGAGTTGGCACTGAAAATCAGTGGAAAAAGATGGTCTAGTCAGTAAACAGGGATGACACAATTGATTATCTTTGTGAAAAGTAAGATTAGATATCTACCTTTCTGAACATAGACAAATTCCACAGAATCAGTATCCTAAACCTAAAGTGAAACTTTAAAACTTCTTGAATAAAATATAGAGGATTATCTTTGTGACCGTGGGGAAAGGAAGACCTGCTTATATAAGATATGAAAACTTAAATTATAAAGGTAAGTTGGATACATTTGACCCTACTAAAATTTAAAACTTATAGTCAACAAAAAGCACTCTAGAAAGGTTAAAAGGCACACCACAGACTGGGAGAAAATATTTACATCAAAAACAATTGACTTAGGGAGGTGGGAGCGAGGTTCCAAAGAAAGCTGACATATGTAAACCTATGGCTTATTTATGTTGATGTATGGCAAGAAACCAACACAATATTGTAAAGCAATTATCTTCCAATTAAAAATAAAAAGATTGACTATAGATTGCTATCTAGAATATATAAAGAACTCCTACCAAAAAGAGAAAAAAAAAATCAAACAAGCTGGTAGAAAAATGGTCACAGAAGAGTCTGTTTTGGGGGAATAAGTAGTAGATGCCACAAAAAGATAAGTAAATCAGAACATATTTTTAAAATGAAATGTTCACTCTGAGGAAGAAGGGCACAAAATAGGGGTGGGGGGGCATCAACTGTATCTAATGTTTTTTTAAATTTTGGAATAAATATGTCAAAATATAAAGATTTGATAAAGCTGAAAGCTAAGTAACCAGGTGTTAAATATTTTCTCCAATTTAGCCTATTTATAATAGTCCATAATGAAAGTATCTTTAAATGTAATTGTGAGATATTTCAACAGATTAGTTGGTTTTAAAAGATAATTTCAAGGATATTATAACTTTCCCTGATAATATAATTCTACTAGTTCAGCATTTGCTTCTTACAAATAGACTGAGGAAGGGGTATTATTAGCTCAGAAAGTACTCAGCAAAGCATAGGAAATATCTTAGTAAAAGGTTTTTGGCTGAGTGAAAACCTCTATTTGTAAATGAGAGAACTATAAAGAAAAAGCAATTCTAACCCATGCTATCATCTCTAGTGGAGATGTGCAGATATTAGGACCTGAACACTGAATGTACATTTCAGGCCAAAGTGCCACAGCCATGTGTAGCTTTTTCAGAAGTGTGAAGCATAGCTCCAATGCATCTGTAGTCCCTTCATGGCAATGAAAAGCACCACAGAGCTGCCTTCAGTTAATTTTGCCCTGATGAACCACAAAAAGTCCCCGTAAGTAGTTCTCCCTGAGTCACACTGCCACCTGGCAAGGGTGGCTTGTCAGCAGAGCAGATACAGGTAGCGTTGCCTTTTCCTCCAGTTTCCTCCCATTCAGTTTCCTCTCATTATCCATGCTGTATCAATAATGATATTTATAACAGATAACCTGGTTGGGCCATTCGCCTGCTTAAGGCTTCCCAGTGCCCTCCAGATAAAGTACAAAATCATTAGCGTGTTCTACATAGTTCTTAAGAACCTGCCTGGTCCCTGCCTCTTACCAGCCTCTTCTGTCTTTGTTATCAGCTGTCCCCAGCTGTGACAAGCTGCTTAAAGATTGTTAGACCAGACAGGGACCTTCTCTTGTCTCTGGGTCTTTGTTAAGGCTGCCTGTCTCCCCATCCTTTTACTTATGGCCCATCTCACATGGCCTACCTGGTGACGACACATTCCTTTAGTGCATCCCATGTCACTGTTTTCTGGATTGCCTAGATCTGCAGAACTTAGTTCACTGCCTGATACAAAGTAGGTGCTCGATGTTCAATTCATGTCTCTGGAATAAATGAAAAAAAAAAAAAAGGAAGATTTGAATGAATAACAAAGCAATCACTGAAGATTCACAAAATACTTCTCTGCTGACTCTGAAGTCAGTTGCCCGTGAGCCTGTCCTTAGGTCTGTGTGAGAGTGTAGGTGTTCTTGTGAGTTTTACATTCGCTTGCTTCTCTGTGGACATGTTTGTGTTCTCAGTTCCTCCATAGTGCCAGTTCTTTGAAAACCCAGGAGAAGCCTGGATGGCCATTTTAATCCCTCAAATTCAGAACCTCAGCTGGGTTCAGACTGGAATATTTTCCACATCTTTCTTTTGATAAACTCCAGGTCAATTTGAAAATTATACTTATGTCCCGGATGTCCCTCTGAACAAGTGGTGGACTTGGAGTAGGTCACACCTAAGCTAGTCGAGAATTTGAATTCAGTTAGGAGTGAGTAAAGGGAAGGATTTGCTGAAGAAATTACCTCATTTGTCTGACATGTATAGGCGCTTAGAAATGCTTGTTACTTGAATGCTTACAGCATTAAAAAGTCATTTGCATCTTGCAATTCTGTTGTAATCAGAAATTGAGCCATTTCTTAGGCTAGCTGTTTTAGAGATTTAAACTCACCCCCCCATCCTCCTCCCGCTAGTTATTTAGCTACTTAAAGTCTTAATTATACTAGTTAACTGAACAAATTGGTGTACTTTAGGTTACAAGGGTTCTTTCGCACATCAGCTGAAGGCATTTAAAAAAAGATTTTCATTTAAAGAGAATTTATGGGTACTAACATATAGTTCAGTTTTTTAGTTTTTAATGGTCTTCTTAGAAACCTGAAGTGATCTACTTTTATCAAACAGTGGTTTATGTTGAGAATGATATAATGCTTGTTTTTAAAAGATGTAATTATGTTCAGCATTCCAGCTGGAATCATTGTCTCTGATTCTGTCATTTTGGGAGAGAATAATGGAATGGTGAGGGGTGTGTGGAGAAGCAGGAAAAGTAATATTCCTGCATTTTAAACAAATTGAAAACTCTTTTTATTTTAAAGCACCACCATTATTATCTTAATTGTCCTAATGGAAATTATGCTTGACTAGCAAGTGGACAGTAACCCATAAAGGTGGAGGACATGCTATTTTAATTTACAGCTTTTATGAGAATCACCTTGGATTATTTTTAATGCTTGAATTTTAATATTATAAGGAACAGAGGATAAAGTTAATGATTAAATCAAAATATTTGGAATGATGGATGACACATGTTTACTTTGCAGAAGTTAAAGGACTAGTTTTGAAAGCAATTCTCTAAAATGCAAATATGTAGATACTTTTGGAATAATTTAAGACTTAGTTCAAAAGTAAAAGTAATACAGTAATTAATCACTTTTACAAATTCTGCGTTTTGTTTTACCTAACTTTTTATTTTGAAAAATTTCAACAGTACCCTTAAAACCACTTAAAATGGTCAATATTTTGCCGCATTAGGGTTTTTTCTTTCAGTATTTTCTCTTTAATCATCTGAAAGTAAGTTTTAATATTGAAACACTTGACCTCTAAAAACATCATTATGTATCTCCTAACAAGGACCTTTCCCTGCATAACTATATTACCATTATGACACCAAGAAACTTTTTTTATTGGAATATAATTGCTTTATAATACTGTATTAGTTTCTGCTGTACAAGGAAGTGAATAGACTATATGTATACATATGTTCTCTCCCTCTTGGGCCTCCCTTCCCCTTTACCTCCATTCCCACCCATCTAGGTTCTCACAGAGCACAGAGCTGAACTCCCTATGCTATATAGCAGGTTCTCACTAGCTATTTATTTTATACATGGTAGTGTATATATGTTAATCTTAATCTCCCAATTCATCCCACCCTTCCCTTCCCCTACCTGTGTCCACATGTCTGTTCTCTACGTCTGTGTCTCTATTCCTGCCCTGGAAATAGTTTCATCTATACCATTTTTCTAGATTCCACATACATGCATTAATATACAACATTTATTTTTTTCTTTTTGACTTACTTCACTCTGTATGACAGACTCTAGGTCCATCCACATCTCTACGAATGATCCAGTTTCATTCCTTTTTATGGCTGAGTAATTTTCCACTGTATATATGTACCATGTCTTCTTTTTCTAAAAAATTAATTAATTTTATTTTTGGCTAGGCTAGGTTTCGTTGCTGTGTGCAGGCTTTCCCTAGTCTCTGGGAATGGGGCCTACGCTCAAGTTGCAGTGCTTGGGCTTCTCATTGCAGTGGCCTCTCCTGTGGAACATGGGCTCTAGGGCACTCAGGCTTCTGTAGTTGCAGCTTGTGGGCTTAATTGCTCCCCAGCATGTAGGATCTTCCCAGACTGGGGATGGAACCTGTGTCTTTTGCATTAGCAGGCAGATTCTTAACCACTGGGCCACCAAGGAAGTCCCTGTACCATATCCTCTTATCCATTTATCTGTTGCTAGACAGTTAGACATTTAGGTTGTTTCCATGTCCTGGCTGTTGTAAATAATGCTGCAGTGAACATTGAGGTACATGTGTCATTTTGAATTATGCCTAGATTTTCTCAGAGTATATGCCCAGTAGTGGGATTGCTGGGTCATATGGTAGTTCTGTTTTTAGTTTTGTAAGGAACCTCCATACTATTCTCCATAGTGGCTATATCAATTTACATTCCCACCAACAATGCAAGAGAGTTCCCTTTCCTCTACACCCTCTCCAGTATTTATTGTTTGTAGACTTTTTGATGATGGCCATTCTGATGGGTGGTTAGCATGTGGCACCTCATTGTAGTTTTTTTTAAAATATATATTTGGCTGTGCCAGGTCATAGTTGATACAATCAGGATCTTTGATTCATCTTCCTTGTGGCATGTGGGATCTTTAGCTGCAACATGTAGGATCTAGTTCTTTGACCAGGAATTGAACCCAGGCCCTCTGCAATGGGAGGGGAGGCTTAGCCGCTGGACTACCAAGGAAGTCCCTCTCATTGTAGTGTTGATTTGAATTTCTCTAATAATGAGCAGTGTTGGGCATCTTTTCATGTGTTTGTTGGCCATCTGTATATTTTCTTTGGAGAAATGTCTGTTTAGGTCCTCCACCAGTTTTTGATTGGATTGTTTATTTTTTTTTTGACATTGAGCTCCATGAGTTGTTTGTATATTTTGGAGATTAATCCCTTCTTGCTTCATTTGCGAGTATTTTCTCTTAATGTTGATGCAGTGATATCTAAAATAGGGTCATTCAATTTAGCAAATAAAAATAAAGTCCAGATTAACTTGAATTTCAGATAAATAATGGTTTTTTAGTGTATGTATGTCCCATGCAACATTATATGATGTCAGTGTGAAACTCAAACTTAACTGGGCATCCAGTATTTTATCTCATAATATAAAGTAATTAATATGGGCTAAATATGAAGCCTATATTTAAATTTCTTCAGTTGTCCCCCAAATGTTCTTTTAACTATGTGTGTGTATGTGAATCCAGTGATCATGTTTTACATATGACTTTGTCTAATAAAATTTTGATAGAATAATTATCAGGTATTTACCTTAAAAATATAAACCTCATGTTCAAAAGATTCTTTGTGTGAAAGTGGGCTTTCCATATATATGAAATTAAAAACATAAATTTTTACTAAATTTAGTGGTTTGGAGTGTCATCACCAAACTGTATAACAACTAGGACCCCAAACACTTGTGACATTAGCACATTTCCTTGTTGGACTACTGGCAATTTAGTCATATTGTTTAAAAAATAATTTAATGACATTGTTTCTGACAGCTGCTTTTCTTGTTATGCTCCCTTTTGATTTAGTATTATAGTATTCTATTACTCATTATAGTAAGTCGCCTAAACTTGAGATGCTCTCTTGACTCATTACCTGTGAGTTTAGTTGTTTTTCAGATTCCACATATGAGTTCATATGTTGTCTTTCTCTGTCTGATTTATTTCTCTTAAGCATAATGCCTTCAGTGTCCATCAGTGTTGTCACAAATGTCAGAATTCCTTTCCTTTTTAATGGTTGAATAATTTCCATTATGTGTGTGTGTATAACACTTAGGTTGTTTCCATTTTTTGGCTATTGTAAATAATGCTGCAATGGACAGGGAGTTGTAGATATCTTTTTGAGCTAGCGTTTTCATTTGGATAAATATCCAGAATTGGAATTGCTAAATCATATAGTAGCCCTATTTTCAATTTTTTGAGGAACTTGCATACTGTTTTCCACAGTGGCTGTACCAATGTACATTCCAACAGTGCATGAGGTTCCCTTTCTCTAGATCCTCAGCAACTCTTATTTCAAGCAGGGCCTCCTCTTTGGTTGCAGTGTGAGGGCTTCTCATTGTGGTGGCTTCTCTTATTATGGAGCATGATCTCTAAGCACATGGGCTTCAGTAATTGTGGCATGTGGGCTCAGTAGTTGTGGCTCCCAGGCTCTAGAGCACAGGCTCAGTAGTTGTCACGCATGGACTTAGTTGCTCTGAGGTACATGGAATCTTCCTGGACGAGGGATCAAATCCGTGTCTCCTATGTTGGCAGGTAGATTCTTTACCACTGAGTCGCCAGGGAAGCCCTGGAGATCTTCTTTATCTTGCCTTCCTGATTATTTTGACTTTGTGTCCAGCTTGGCTTATGTTCATCAAGACTATGGTTTTTCCAGTAGTCATGTATGGATGTGAGAGTTGGACTGTGAAGAAAGCTGAGTGCTGAAGAATTGATGCTTTTGAACTGTGGTGTTGGAAAAGACTCTTGAGAGCCCCTTGGACTGCAAGGAGATCCAACCAGTCCATCCTAAAGGAGATCAGTCCTGGGTGTTCATTGGAAGGACTGATGTTGAAGCTGAAACTCCAATACTTGGGCCACCTCATGCGAAGAGTTGACTCATTGGAAAAGACCCTGATGTTGGGAAAGATTGAGGGCAGGAGGAGAAGGGGAAGACAGAGGATGAAATGGCTGGATGGCATCACCGACTCAGTGGAAATGGGTTTGGGTAAACTCCAGGAGTTGGTGATGGACAGGGAGGCCTGGCGTGCTGCGATTCAGGGGGTCACAGAGTCGGACATGACTGAGCGACTGAACTGAACTGGCTTATGTCAGAGTAGCAAACTAGCATCACATCTATGCAGTGTACTGCTCAGAAGACAAGAGCTCTTTCACCTAAAGATGAATAACAGAACTCTCCTTGGTTGAACTTAGTCATAAACTTACCCCTGAAACCCTCATCTGGTTGTGGAGGATAGAGCAGGGAGTAGGACCATTCTCATCTAAAGGACATGGCTGCTGCACAGTTGTATAAGATTGTTGAGAAGAATCTGAAAGCCCTGAGGAGTACTCCTCCATTTTGTCAACAAATCTGTTTCATTGGTTAGTTTACTCTGTCTCTGAACAATTCTCTAGAGCCTTCTTAACTGCCTTCAAGCTAAACTACGCTTCCCCCATCACTTTCAACAGATGTCTACATCTTTATAAAGAGAAAACAGAAGGCATTGTGTTGGACCTCCTTCAGCTTCCTATATGAAGTTGCGATCCCAGAAGTCTGGGTGAATGTGAAGGAAAGTCAGTATCTTAGTATGATTTTTTTCTGTTTTTAGCTATCCTTCCATATTTATTTTTAATTTTATTCCATTAGGTAGGAGTACAGTGATTCTTTGGAATATATTGAGGTTTCCTTTATTGCTTAGAATATGAACAGTATTTGAAAATGTGCTCCATGTTCTTGAATGTATTCTTGATTTGTTTGGTAGAGTTTATATAGATATGAAATAGCTTAAGTGTATATTAATGTTCAGATATCTGAGAGGAGTGTGTCAAAGGGTGTGATGTTTCTTCTTTCATGGTCCATAGCTTTGGATAGAGGTGGGTATCAGTACATGAAGTTTGCAGTCTTCAGTGTAAATGAGTGGGCCTTGTGATTAGGCGTGCAGAGGTGGGCAGTGGATGGGAACTCCCCTGGCTGTGCCCTGAATCCAATAGATAAGGAAGCAGCAGGTTGTGGAGTTGATGTGGCTTACCCAGAGTCATATAGCTAATAAGTAGCAGAATCAGAATTTGTACCAAGATCTTTTCAGTTCAGCTCTAATACTCTTTCCTTGTGGAGGTAGGTGATATAGTTTTCCACTATCTTCCAACATCATCCTTACGCTTACCATCTGCAGAGTCTATAATACAGTATCACTGTATCCCTATCAAAAACCCATTAGAGAAGGTGTCATGATCCTACTTCACAAATTCCCTAAGATATAGTTAACATGACAGATTATACAGCTGGTCACTTGAGAAACTTACGTTCAGATTTCCAAGTTTTTGTCTAGTGTGAAGTGTGTGTATTTTAGAGGTTGGACATGTATCAGAGTTCTGGTAGGAAACTGTTCACAGCAGTTTCAAATAAAGACTGAATCAAGAAATGACTTAGAGAGTTGTGGGCAGGGCTGTCCTAAGGCAGCAAACAGGACATGGAGGAGTGAAGGAGTATCCTGCGGAGAGCTGGAGCTGTGGCACGAGGACCTCATGGGTCTGGAGGGAAGCCCCTCTGCCAGAGACACAGCCTCGAGGCAGGGAGGCAGTGGGAGAGAATGACCAGGCTTTCTCTCCACCCCCTCCCTCCTGTCTCCTACAAGTAGTGCCTCCCAGAAGCTGAACCCAGCTAGCAGCCAGCTAGCAGCCAGCCAGCAAGGTTTCCCCTAGGGTAGAGAGCAGGACACCGGAGACTTGTTGGGGGATGGGAGCATGTGACGCATCCCAGCACCTAGGAACTAGGCCAGGGTGGCGTGCTCTGAGACATAAGAACATGTTACAGGAAATTAAAACATTGAGAAAGGAAATTTAATGGACCTGAAAAATAGGGTAAATTGTGAGAAAATGTAAATTAGGAGCATGTAAATGATGTGGGTTCCTATGTATTTATTTTGAAGAAACTGTGTGAACCTAACTCTCCCTGAATTCACTACGATGAATAAAGAACTTAGAAACTTCTTTAGGACCCATTTTACAGCCTTGTAAATAGTTTTACTGTTCTCCATTCAATCCTCTGACTTTCCCATTAAAATATAGATTTTTAATCCTTTGAAATAATTTCAATAATTTTTGGAAGACTAAAATTTTATTAGAAGAAAATCAGCTTTCCTCTCCAAGTGAAAATACTTGGTGTATATAATACAGTTTAGATGGGTGATATCTAACATTTATCATTAGGGGAGTATCCATTGTGTTTATCCATTTCTTTGGAGTAAAATCTTTCTTTGGAGTAAAATCTGCATCTTAAATACTATTTATGCTATACTAGATATTTGTGATTTCACATGTTTGAGAATCTTTTCCTTTGGTACTCTGTAACCATCTGGTACATCTTTATCATCTTCTAAATGTTGCCTTAAATATAATATAAATTACGTGTGTAATATATAATGTAGTATGGTGGTGGTGGTGGTTTAGTCACTAACTCTTGTCCAACTCTTGCAACCGCATGGACTGTAGCCTGCCAGGCTCCTCTGTCCATGGGATTCTCCAGGCAAGCATACTGGAGTGGGTTGCCATTTCCTTCTCCAAGAATGTAGTATAATATTTGCCAAACTGCTTTTTCAAAAATACATTAAGTTTGGGTAAAACAGAAGAGAGGCCCAAGTGAGAGAGAGAGAGAGAGATTTATATATATATACATATATTTGTATATACACATCAGTTCAGTTCAGTCGCTCAGTCGTGTCCGACTCGTTGTGACCCCATGAACTGCAGCACGCCAGGCCTCACTGTCCATCACCAACTCCCGGAGTTTACCCAAACTCATGTCCATTGAGTGGGTGATGCCATCTAACCATCTCATCCTCCATCATCCCCTTCTCCTCCTGCCTTCAATCTTTCCCAACACCAGGGTCTTTTCAAATGAGTCAGCTCTTTGCGTCAGGTGGACAAAATATTGAAGTTTAAGCTTCAACATCAGTCCTTGTAATGAACACCCAGGACTGAATTCCTTTAGGATGGACTGGTTGGAACTCCTTGCAGTCCAACATATATGCATATATATGTGGTTTTCTTTTTAGCAGCATTGAGTTCTTGCTATGTCATCTTCCCCCCCAAACGCCATCTTTGTTAAATTTTTGCCTTGAATTTCACTGATTCAGTGCATGTTGATTATATTCTGACCAGAATCTGGGCTATTTCTGCAAATTATGTTCAGTTCAGTTGCTCAGTCATGTCTGACTCTTTGCGACCCCACGAACTGCAGCACGTAAGGCCTCCCTGTCCATCCCCAACTCCCGGAGTTTACCCAAACTCATGTCCACTGAGTTGGTGATGCCATCCAACCATCTCATTCTCTGTCGTCCCCTTCTCCTCCTGCCCTCAATCTGTCCCAGCATCAGGGTCTTTTCCAATGAGTCAGTTCTTCGCAACAGGTGGCCCAAGTATTGTAGTTTCAGCTTCAGCATCAGTCCTTCCAATGAATATTCAGGACTGATTTCCTTTAGGATTGACTGGTTGGATCTTGCAGTCCAAGGGACTCTCAAGAGTCTTCTCCAACACACAGTTCAAAAGCATCAATTCTTCGGCGCTCAGCTTTCTTCACAGTCCAACTCTCACATCCATACATGACTACTAGAGAAACCATAGCCCTGACTAGATGGACCTTTGTTGGCAAAGCAGTGTCTCTGCTTTTTAATATGCTGTCAAGTTGGTCATAGCTTTTCTTCCAAGGAGCAAGCGTCTTTTAATTTCACGGCTGCTGTCACCATCTGCAGTGATTTTGGAGCCCAAAAAACTAAAGTCTCTCACTGTTTCCAATGTTTCCCCATCCATTTGCCATGAAGTGATGGGACCGGATGTGATGATCTTCATTTTCTAAATGTTGAGTTTTAAGCCAACTTTTTCAGTCTCCCCTTTCACTTTTATCAAGAGGCTTTTTAGTTGTTCTTTGCTTTCTGCCATAAGGGTGGTGTCATCTGTGTATCTGAGGTTATTGATATTTCTCCCAGCAATCTTGATTCCAGCTTCTGCTTTATCCAGCCTGGCATTTCACATGATATAGTCTGCAAAGAAGTTAAATAAGCAGGGTGACAATATACAGCCTTGACGTACTTCTTTTCCTATTTAGAACCAGTCTGTTGTTCCATATCCAGTTCAAACTGTTGCTTCTTGACCTGCATACAGATTTCTCAAGAGGTAGGTCAGGTGGTCTGGTATTCCTGTCTCTTGAAGAATTTTCCACAGTTTCTTGTGATCCACACAGTCAAAGGCTTTGGCATAGTCAATAAAGCAGAAGCAGATGTTTTTCTGGAACTCTCTTGCTTTTTCGATGATCCAGTGAATGTTGGCAATTTGATCTCTGGTTCTTCTGCCTTTTCTAAATCCAGCTTGAACATCTGGAAGTTCACAGTTCACCTACTGTTGAAGCCTGGCTTGGAGAATTTTGAGCATTACTTTGCTAGCGTATGAGATGAGTGCAATTGTGCAGTTGTTTGAACATTCTTTAGCATTGCCTTTCTTTGGAATGAAAACTGACCTTTTCCAGTTCTATGGCCACTGCTGAGTTTTTCATATTTGCTGGCATATTGAGTGCAGTACTTTCACAGCATCACCTTTTAGGATTTGAAACAGCTCAGCTGGAGTTCCAGCACCTCCACTAGCTTTGTTTGTAGTGATGCTTCCTAAGGCCCACTTGACTTCACATTGCAGGATGTCTGGCTCTAGGTGAGTGATCACACCATTGTGGTTATCTGTGTTATGAAGATCTTTTTTTGTATAGTTCTTCTGTGTATTCTTGCCACTTCTTAATATCTACTGCTTCTGTTAGGTCCATTTCTATCCTTTATTGTGCCCATTTTTGCATGAAATGTTCCCTTGGTATCACTAATTTTCTTGAAGAGATCTCTAGTCTTTCCCATTCTGTTGTTTCCCTCTGTTTCTTTGCATTGGTCACTGAGGAAGGCTTTCTCCGTGTTATTCTTTGGAACTCTATATTCAAATGGGTATATCTTTCCTTTTCTCCTTTGCTTTAACTTCTCTTCTTTTTTCAGGTATTTGTAAGGCCTCCTCAGACAACCATTTTGCCTTTTTGCATTTCTTTTTCTTGGGGATGGTCTTTATCACTGCCTCCTATACAATGTCACGAACCTCCGTCCAGAGTTCTTCAGGCACTTTGTCTGTCAGATCTAATCCCTTGAATCTGTTCGAATCACAGCAAAATATGTTGTGAGGAAGTAATCAATTGCTGTGACATTCCTAGTTACTTTATGCAGAAAATTGCTTTCAAAAGATTTCTAATACATAAAATGTACTTAGAGATTATTAGGTTGTATATAAGTTTTCTAATTTGAAGCCGTTTTAAAATTATTGAGGAGCATATTGGTTTTTTTCTGGAAAGTTGAAAATAGAATAACCAATGTATAAGAATGGTTCATGTAAGATATTAAAACAAGACAAACTAAGAAGTTTTGGCAGGAATAGCTTCTTCTTTCTGTTGAGATTTAAGAATAGATGGAGAGTTAATGTGCAGAAGAACACAGGGAAGGCATCCAGTTGGCAAAATCAAAGCAAAGCAGATTCTTTTGCCTAAACTGTGGTGAAGGTTCTTCTGGAAGGGGCTGATGAAGTCAGGGGCTGGATTTATAGAGAAAGCTAAGGGACAGAAGAGCAAGAGAGGTTTCTGAGGCATACTGGAGTGAATCCACATATTAAAAAACAAAAGCGTTATAAAAGATCCTGAAATCTAGCTTTTGCAAATGTTCTCAAATTATCTACTGCTGTGGTTGGTGCTAAATGGCATAACCTTTGTTTCTTTCTGCTTTTGTTGTTGTTTAGTCATTAAGTCATGTCCGACTCTTTGACTATAGCCCACCAGGCGCCTTTGTCCAGGGGATTTCCTAGGCAAGAATACTGGAATGGGTTGCCATTTCCTTCTCTAGGGGATCCTCCTGACCCAGGGATCAAACCCGTGTCTTCTGCTTTGGCAGGTGGATTCTCTACTACTGAGCCACCTGGGAAGCCCCCTTTCTGCTTTTATCCTCTCTGAACTCTCTTGGATCTGGCTCGCCTTGGTTTTTATGTAGGTGTCTAGGGAACTGTCATACAGTTTGAAGACTACTCTTCTAAGTGGAACAAAATTTAGAATGGTGATTTGGGTTGATGATAATGTCAGACAAAGAGAAGTTTCGTTTTGTTTCTTTTTTGAGGGCTTCATCCTCCTGCTTTGGTCTGTACTTGATTGCTTTCTTGTCCTGCTTGTGCCACTGTGGTTCTAGAGCAACTCTCCATCTTATCAGGGTGTTCTCCCCAGGATCCTCTGTGTTTCATGGAGCCTAGGTGTTCATATTTCTGTTGGGGAGGATGTTTTAAGACCCTGTAAATATGGAATGTCAATTTCCATTTTCACACTTGATGGTTAGATTGGAAATCATTGTCTCTCAAATTGTATTGAAGTTTTATCAGTTTTTTATGATTTGTCCCTACCACCTCCCTCCTCCACTGCCACCTTGGATGTTTGTAAAATTTTCTTTATATTCCTGGTGTCAGAAATTTCAGGATTGTGACTTGGTGAGCGAGAGTGAGCTAAGTTGCTTCAGTCGAGTCCAACTCTTTGTGGCCTGCCAGCCTGTAGCCTGCCAGGCTCCTCTGTCCATGGGATTCTCCAGGCAAGAAAACTGGAGTGGGTTGTCATGCCCATCTCTAGGGGATCTTCCCAACCCAGGGATTAAACTGGTGTCTCTTATGTCTCCTGCATCGGCAGGCAGGATCTTTACCACTAGCGCCACCTGGGAAGCCCTTGTGATTTGCTATGGGTCTTATTTCCCTCATTGTTCTGGACACTTACTGTGTCCTCCCCATCTTGAAATTTCATCCTTCAGATCTGAAAAAAATATTAGATAGTTTCCTTCGCTCATTTTTCTCTTTTCCCTTTCTGGAATTCCTTTTGGTTAGCTCTTGGACCTCCTGAATTAATCCCATAATTTTCTTATATTTTCCATCTTTTATTGTTACCATTTGTTTTATTTCTGGAATTTTATTTCTGGTACTGTATGTTAAATTTCAAAGTACTCTCTTTTGCTCTTAATATTCCTTTTAAAAATTGCATTTTGTTTTTCCTTTATAGTTTTAATAACTTATTTTCCTCAGCATTTAATTATACTGGTTACAGTTCTATTTTGAAGTTTCCTTTTGCTGTCTCTCTAATCTCTGTTTTCTCTGTGTATTTGCTGTGGTCTCCAATTTTCATAATGAGAGTTTTTTTTCCTTCCAATTTCTATTGATTCTAAGCTGTCAAATCATTTTAGTGTCATTTCAGATACTAATGAGCTGATTGAAGGCTGCATCTTAAGAGATTTGTTGACTAGCGTGCTTTACTGTAAGATGATCTGATAGGGACCTGTTCTTTCTTTGGGAGAAACCAACACATAAGTGCCTTTTTTTTCTAGAAACCATTTAGTTTCTCTGTAAAAAGTCTTCCGATCTCTTGCTTGCTAGGAATGAACTGGGCTGTCACTGTTTGGGGAGCCCCTTTTTGAAAGAGTGGGACAATTACATGGTTAGTAAATGGTGAAGGAGATGTAAACTTAAGTTGTGTGACTTCAGAGCTTTGCTCTGAGCTACTGATTCTTGCCTTCTATGTTACAAATCTAAGTGGGGCATCATAGCCTTTTATATCAAGTTTTTTTGTACTTAGTGTATGCAGTAGCCTGTTTCACTCCTATATGTAGCTTGGTTAGGAACACTATGTGTATGATGATATTCATTTATTTCCACATTGGAGATTTATAACTTGTTCTTAATTTGCAGCTTTTTTCAAGGAGCAAACCTCCAAGGGGCCTGTATGTTTATGGAGATGTGGGTAAGTGTGTTAAAATAAGTTTTAAGTGGTCTAAACAAAACGTTTCCTAGCTTTCACTCAGAGATAACTTCCATTTCTATCTTTCAGACTACCACCAGCAGGAATAGGATGAGGTGAGGTAAAATAGGGGAGAAGGAAGGATTGCAGATTTCTTAGTTTTTAGTTTTATTTCTCATGGGCTGTGACTGCAGTTGAAGGCATGATTAGTCAGCATGTTAGGGGGCAAACATTATTTAATGTATAAAGTGAATCGATCTCAGTGACAAATCATCTCTAGATAGGTTATTTGATAAATCAGAATCTCATTGCTCAGTGCTATTTGACTAGCTTAATAACTTAAAACAATAAGTTGCTCATTTTTACTTTTAATTTCCACTAATACTTCTACTCATAATCTAAACTCTTGCCCCTAATTTAATTATCTTTAGTCTAGTGATGAGTGGACATTCTAAACATGTAAGTGGTAACATTTCCTTCTGGTACTTCCAGTCACTGAGCATAAGGACTCATTTTCTTGGAAACTTTGTGAACTGTCAGTTTCTGTAATATGTGGGCATGTGCAGTCATGTTTGATTCTTTGGAGCCCTGTGAACTGTAGCCCAACAGGCTCCTCTATCCATGGAGTTTTCCAGGCAGGAATACTGGAGTGGGTTGCCATTTCCTACTCCAGGAGATCTTCCTGACCCAGGGATTGAACCCACATCTCTTGTGTTTCCTGCATTGGCGGGTGAATGCACCACCTGGTAAGCCTTTCTGTGATAGATTTTCCTAATCAGTTGTCTGCTTCTTCCTTGACTTCATTATTTGATGAAGTTGTCTGTTTTCTTGTTTTGATTTTCCTTCAACCAAATCCTGTTGTTCTAGTCCTAAACCTTTCCCTAGTTATCCACCTTCACTGATGTCATGAAGGTGGCTATTCTGTCATCTGGCCTTATGTCTTGTCAATCACTTTTTTATTTGGCATACTCAAAATATTTGATGTAACAAGATAAGTTTTCAGTTCAGTTCAGTTGCTCAGTTGTGTCCAACTCTTTGCGACCCCATGGACTGCAGCAGTTTTAGTCCTTGACTGATCAACAAGCTTCAGACTCCCCTGTAGCCATAACAAATTTGTATTGTGAGGAAGTGGTGGCAGAGGTTTATTATCTTAGTAAGAATTTTAGGATAATAGGAGTTGAATAAGTAGTTACACTGCCTTAAATGTCAAACTGTTCTGTTCTTTTCTCGGTCCTCTCTCTTACTCTGATTTGTTTGTTAATGCCTCTAAATGCCTGTTTTACATTTATAGATTTAGCAAATCTAATAAATGATTATTGTTTAATTTTTAAAAAGGGAATAATAGAGATTCTTGAAGTTCTTTTATCTTTCTTTCTAAATTATTAAAAATTTTTTTATTGGACTTTAGCTGCTTTAAAATGTTGTGTTAGTTTCTGCTCTATAGCAGAGTGCGTCAGCTATACGCATACATATATCCCCTCTTTGTAACGGCAGAGCATTGAGTAGAATTTCCTGTGCTATGCAGTAGGTTCTCCTTAGTTTTCTGTTTTATACATAGTGGTGTATGTATGTCAGGCCCAATCTCCTGACTCATCCCATCCACCCTTTCACCTCTTTGTGTCCATATGTTTGTTCTCTATGTTGCCTCTATTGCTGCTTTGCAGATAGGTTCATTTGAACCGTTTTTCTAGATTCCACATATATGTGTAAATATATGATATTTGTTTTTCTCTTTTAAGTTCTTGAAACTTGTAGATTTTAAAGCTGTGAAAGAATCTCAAACTATTCTTTTTCTTTGTTCATCAGCTAATTGGTATTCCTGAGACCAGTGTATGCTTACTTATATCAGGTACTCGATGAGGTTTATGTGTCTGCACCTTTGGCTATCGCTAGGAGATCTCATTCTGTAGTCATCTCTCATTTTTTTGCCTCTTTGGAGAAAGTTTACTTCATGTACCTTTACTTTCCTGTTCAGTCATTGCTAAAATCAGAATCTTTGTTTCCTCTGTTACTTTAACCACTTAACCATAAATGAAGATGGTTAGTAAAGCACAACTGTTTCCACTTCTGCAAAAGGACTTAAAAAAAAAAGCACAAATATGGAGGTTGTTGGATTTTAGTTTTGAAAATACAACCATATTCTAACAAATTGAAGGGTGGTACAATAAATATAATTCATCTGAAGGTTTGAAAGAATTAGAAAAGATGTGATAACATGGTGTATTCACATACGCTGGATATGTGGTAATCTTTGGCTATGCATGTCTTCATAATGTAGAGAGGGAAGAGAAAGGAATTCTCAAACAGGAAGTGAGGTGAACCTTTTGGTGGCTTTACTCTTTAGTTCAGAATTCTTACAAAATAGATAATAAAAGATAGGTCAAATTTTCATCCTTGTGGGGGTTTCTGGCTGGGAGAGTAGCCTCGGAATGTCTTCATGAGCTCTTATTCTTTGTTATTTTTTGTTTTTAGACTTGAGAAACAAGTAACAAATTTTAAAGAGACTTGATGGAAAAGATGTCTGTTTTGTAGCAGTCCCTTTTCCTCTCCTTATTCCTGCCCTTGGCTTGGGCTCTGTTATACCCACTTCACTCTGATCTTATCTTCACAGGTGTGTTGAGATAATTGATCAGATAGGCTAGGGAACCCCAAGAACATTGATATCATCATGGTTCAATCTTGAGATGTTTTATTAATAAAAAGCTTATTATATTTCATGCAAAAACCAAAACCTGCAGTAGTAGTATTTTGTGGCTTCATTCTTATCCTACAACTGGCTTTCTTACAGCAAGGTTTCAGCTGCAGACTAACAGAATGTGTGATGATGACAGGGTTAATGATTTCTCTCATATATTAGGAGGGCATAAAGTCCCTTTTTTGCGGTCTCCTGGTTTAACCTCACCTGTTTTACACTGGTAATTTTACCAGTGGAAAGGTAGACTGGTTTTAAGGTTAGGAGTTGGAAAGCAAAATTCTGCTGAGTGGGAGGCAATGATGGAAGATACCACTTCCAGCTTCTTCTATGGGGGAGTCGGGGGAGGAGGGTGTCAGCTGTGAAAAGGGCACCACTAGAGGGGGCGCTTGAGTAATCATTTTTGGCTTCCCAGCGATGGGCTTAAAAGTTAGAACTTACTAGAGTTTACATGGCTTTCCAGATGGCACTAGTGGTAAAGAACCCGCCTGCCATTGCAGGAGATATGAGACGCAGCTTCAGTCCCTGGGTTGGAATGATCCCCTGGAGAAGGGCATGGCAACCCTCTCCAGTATTCTTGCCTGGAGAGTTCTATGGACAGAGAGGAGCCTGGTGGGCTACAGTCCGTAGGGTTGCAAAGAGTCGGGCATGATTGAAGTGACTTATCACGCACAAGAGTTTTAGGTTTTATAAATGACTCCCCTAGTAAGATTGTCTTATCTTGAGAAAATTACAAGGTTTTATTTAGGATTCTGTAGATGCCAAAGCAAAATTGTGAGGTAAAGGAAATTTAGAGTTGGTTTCTTCCCTACTTTTTTCTAACATTCTTCCAGTTACTTGACAAATAAGCACCTGCCTTGTGCCAGGTCGTCTGTTGTTTCTGGAAATGTAATGGTGAATGAAAGCATACACAGCCTTTGCTCACTCAAGATTTACAAGCTGTGGCAATGGCTTTTTTGGATGTGGCTCAGTAATTTACTTTACATCCTGAGGTAGTATATGCTTGGGTGTGTGCACACCACACACATATAAACTTCTTTATCCTGTAGGATTTCCTACAACCTGGACATTGCTGATGCACACTGAGGTGTGATGTGAGTCTTCCAATTTTGTCTTTTTCAACATTATTTTGGCTATTCTATCGCCTTTGCGTTTCCATGTTCATTTTAGAATTAGTCTGTTCATTTAAAAAAAATCCTGATCCTGAGATTTTGACTGGGAGTATGTTAAAGACATGTTAAAGATCAGTGTCTACAGAGAATTCATAACTTAAAATATTGAACATTCCAATCTATCAGCATGGTATATTTCTTAATTTTAAAATATTTTCTTTAATTTCTCTCAGTGGTATTCTTTAGTTTGTAGTACAGAGGTCTGCCATGTATTCGGTAATTTATTCCAGTGTCCAGTGTATTTTATGTTTTCTAATGCTACTGCAAATGTTGGTTGTTGGTTGTTGATCAGTCGTGTCCGACTATTTGTAAGCCCACGGACTGCAGCTTGCCAGGCTTCCCTGTCCGTCACCATCTTCCGGAGCTTGATCAAACTCATGTCCATTGAGTTGGTGATGCCACCATCCTACCATCTTATCCTCTGCCGTCCCCTTCTCCTCCTGTCTTCAATCTTTTCCAGCATCAGAGTCTTTTCTCATGAGTCAGGTCTTTGCATCAGGTGGCCAAAGTATTGGAGCTTCAGCTTCAGCATCAGTCCTTCCAATGAATATTCAAGATTGATTTCCTTTGAGATTGACTAGTTTGATCTCCTTGCAGTCCAAGGGACTCTCGTGAGCCTTCTCCAACACCACAGTTCAAAAGCAGCAATTCTTCAGTGCTTAGCCGCCTTTGTGGTCCGACTCTCACATCCATACATGACTATTGGAAAAATCATAGCTTTGACTAGATGGACCTTTGTTGGCAAAGTAATGTCTTTGCTTTTTAATATGCTGTCTAGGTTGATCATAGCTTTTCTTCCAAGGAGCAAGCGTCTTTTAATTTCATGGCTGTACTCACCATCCACAGTGATTTTGGAGCCTAAGAAAATAAAATCTGTCACTGTTCCCACTTTATCCCCTCTTATTTGCCATGAAGTGATGGGACCAGATGCCATGATCTTCGTTTTTTGAATGTTGAGTTTTAAGCCAGCTTTTTCACTCTCCTCTCTTACCTTCATCAGGAGGCTCTTTAGTTCCTCTTCGCTTTCTGCCATAAGTGTGGTATCATCTGTGTATCTGAGGTTATTGATATTTCTCCCAGCAGTCTTGATTCCAGCTTGTGCTTCATCCATCCCGGCATTTCACATGATGTACTCTGCATAGAAGTTAAATAAGCAGGGTGACAATATACAACCTTGACGTACTCCTTTCCCTATTTGGAACCAGTCCGTTGTTCTATGTCTGGTTCTGGTTCTAACTGTTGCTTTTTGACCTGCATACAGGTTTCTCAGGAGGCAGGTCAGGTAGTTTGGTGTTCCCATCTCTTGAATTTTCCAGTGTGTTGTGATCCACACAATCAAAGGCTTTAGCAAATGGTATTGTATGTTAACATTTAAATTTCCAGTTGATCACTGCTAATATGTAGAATCAATTGATTTTTTTGATGACTTTGCTAAATTCAGTTATTAACTCTAGTGGTTATTTGGTAGCTTCTTCAAATTTTTTTTTGTATATGCAATCATGTCTGTAAATAAAAGCAATTTACTTTTTTCCTTTACAATGTCTATGCCTTTTGTTCAATAGCTCTTTTTCTTGCCTCATTTCATTAGCTAGGATGCAGTACAGTGTTGAATAGAAGTCATGAGAGTAGGTGTCCTTGTGTCAAATTTTAGGGAGAAGTATTCAATCTTCCCTAGTAAGTATGATGTTGACTATAGGGTGTGTGTGTGTGTCTGTGTGTGTGTTAATGTATTAGTTTTTTGTTGTTATGGCAACATATATATAATATAAAATTTACTATTTTAACTTTCTTAACTGTACAGTTCAAAGGCATTAAGTACATTGAAATTGTTGTGCAGACATCACCTTTATTTGTTTTCAAACATTTTCATCTTCCCAAACTGAAACTCTTTACCTATTAAACAATCATACCCGGTTCTATAACCACACCCTCCCAGTCCCCGGCAACCAACATTCTACTTCTGTCTAGAAATTTGACTACCTTCAGTTCAGTTGCTCAGTCGTGTCTAACTCCCTGCAACCCCATGGACTGCAGCATGCCAGGCCTCCCTGTCCATCACCAACTCCTGGAGCTTGCTCAAACCCATGTCCATTGAGTCAGTGATGCCATCCAACTATCTCATCCTCCGTCATCCCCTTCTCCTCCTGCCTTCAATCTTCCCAGCATCCGGGGTCTTTCCCAGTAAGTCAGTTCTTCACATCAGGTGGCCAAAGATTTGGAGTTTCAGCTTCAGCATCAGTCCTTCCAGTCAGTATTCAGGACTGATTTCCTTTAGGATGGAAAGAAATTCTCAAGAGTCTTCTCCAACACTTCAGTTCAAAAGCATCAATTCTTTGGCGCTCAGCTTTCTTTATAGTCCAACTCTCACATCCATACATGACAGCTGAAAAACCATAGCTTTGACTATATGGACCTTTGTTGGCAAAGTAATGTCTCTGCCTTTTAGTATGCTGTCTAGGTTGGTCATAGCTTTTCTTCTAAGGAGCAAGAGTCTTTTAATTTCATGGCTGCAGTCACCATCTGCAGTGATCTTGGATCACTCACTGCTACTTTAGGTACCTCATGTAAGTGGGATTATATAATGCTTACTTATCCTTTTGTTTCTGAGTCATTTCATCTAGCATAGTGTCTTCAGGATTCATCCATGTTGTAGTGTGCTTCAGAATTTCATGCTTTTTTAAGGCTAAATAATATTCTGTTATATTGTTTATACCAATTTTGTTTATTCATTCATCTACTGATGGATGTTTGGGTTGTTCTCATCTTTTGACTAGTGAATAATGTTGCTGTAAACATTGATGTACAAATATTGTTTGAATCCCAACTTTCAGCTATTTTGTATATATCCAGAAGTGGAATTGCTAGATCACCTGATCATTTTATGTTTAATGTTTTGAGGAACTGCCGTACTGTTTTCCATAGCAACTGCACCATTTTACATTCCCACCATTAATGTACAAGTTGTCCCGTTTTTCCGCATCCTTATCAACTTGTTTTTGTTTGTTGTTTTCATAATATCTGTCCTAATGGATATGAAGTTGTATCTCACTGTAGTTTTAGTTTGCACTTTTGAAATGTTATTGATATCTTTTCACTGCAGGTTTTTTGGTATTTATCGTTTATGAGGTCAAGGAAGTTTGCTTCTTTTTCTAGTTTGCTCAGAGTTTTTACTGTGAATGTGTGTTGAATTTTTTCAAAATTTTTTTCAAACATTGTGAGAATTATATAATCTTTAAGAATTTTTAACAGGAATGTAGTTGATTTACAATGTTGTGTTACTTTCTGCTGTACAGTGAAGTGAATCAGTTTATATATATATATATATATACACCCACTCCTTTTTAGATTCTTTTCCCATATAGACCATTACAGGGTACTGAGTAGAGTTCCCTGTGCTATACAGCAGGTTCTAATTGTTTTCTGTTTTACATATATATGTGTATATATGGGCTTCCTTGGTGGCTCAGATGGTAAAGAATCTGCCTGTAATGTGGGAGACCAGGGCTCTATCCCTGGGTTGGGAAGATCCCCTGTAGGAGGGCCTGGCAACCCACTTCAGTATTGTTGCCTGGAGAATCCCATGGACAGAGAAGCCTGGTAGGCTACAGTTCATAGGGTCTCAAGGAGTCAGACATGACTGAGGCAACTTAGTACACATGCACAGTATATACATGTCAGTCCCAATCTCCCAATTTATCCCTCCCTTCTCCTTATCCTCTGGTAACTCTAAGTTTGTTTTCTATATCTGTGACTCTACTTCTGTTTTGGAAATAAGTTCACTTGTACCCTTTTTTTAAGATTCCACATGTAAGCAATATCATATGATATTTGTCTTTCTGTTGTCTGACTTACTTCACTCAGTATGATAATCTCTAAGTCCCTCCATGTTGCTGCAAAAGGCGTTATTTTGTTCTTTTTCATTGCTGAATAACATTCCATTGTATATATACATCACATCTTCTTTATCCATTACTCCGTTGATGGACATTTAGGTTGCTTCCATGTCCTGGCTATTGTAAATAGTGCTGCAGTGAACGTTGGGGTGCATCTATCTTTTTGAATTATTGTTTTCTTTGGGTATATGCCCAGTAATGGGATTGTTGGGTCATATGGTAATTCTATTTTTAGTTTCTTAAGGAACCTCCATACTATTCTCCATAGTGGCTGTACTACTTTACATTCCCACCAACAGTATAGAAGGATTCCAGGATTATCTAATTTTTTTTTATTGAGAAGCTTTTCTAGTTTTATTTAGATTTAATTCGTATATAACATTACGATTCATATATGACATATGTAAACTTAAGTTGAACAACACAGTGAATGTACTGCAAAACTAAACTTATTGCAAACTTACAGCAATAAGTTTAGTTTCCATTCATCATCTCAGTTTAATATAAATATATATGAATGTGAGAGTTGGACTATAAAGAAAGCTGAGCACTGAAGAATTGATGCTTTTGAACTGTGGTGTTGGAGAAGACTCTTGAGAGTCCCTTGGACTGCAAGGAGATCCAACCAGTCCATCCTAAAGGAGATCAGTCCTGAGTGTTCATTGGAATGACTGATGTTGAAGCTGAAACTCCAATACTTTGGCCACCTGGTGTGAAGAACTGACTCATTGGAAAAGACCCTGATGCTGGGAAAGATTGAGGGCAGGAGGAGAAGGGGATGACAGAGGATAAGATGGTTGGATGGCATCACTGACTCAATGGACATGAGTTTGGGTGAACTCCGGCATTTGGTGATGGACAGGGAGGCCTGGCGTGCTGCAGTCCATGGGATCACAAATAGTCGAACACAACTAAGCATCTGAACTGAACTGATATATGTTTTAAAATTTATTTATTTTTAATTAGAGGATAATTACTTTACTATATTGTGTTGGTTTCTGCCATACATCAACATGAATCAGCTATAGGTATACATATGTCCCCTCCCTCTTGAACCTCCCTCCACTGCATGCCACCCCTCTGAGTTGTCAACAGAGCACTGAATTTAACCTCCCTATATCATAGAGCCAATCCCAAAGAAAGGCAATGCCAAAGAATGCTCAAACTACCGCACAATTGCACTCATCTCATATGCTAGTAAAGTAATGCTCAAAATTCTCCAAGCCAGGCTTCAGCAATACGTGAACCGTGAACTTCCAGATGTTCAAGCTGGTTTTAGAAAAGGCAGAGGAACCAGAGATCAAATTGCCAATATCCGCTGGATCATCGAAAAAGCAAGAGAGTTCCAGAAAAACATCTATTTCTGCTTTATTGAGTATGCCAAAGCCTTTGACTGTGTGGATCACAATAAACTGTGGAAAATTCTGAAAGAGATGGGAATACCAGACCATCTGACCTGTCTCTTGAGAAACCTGTATGCAGGTCAGGAAGCAACAGTTAGAACTGGACATGGAACAACAGACTGGTTCCAAATAGGAAAAGGAGTCCGTCAAGGCTGTATATTGTCATCCTGCTTATTTAACTTATATGCAGAGTACATCATGAGAAACGCTGGGCTGGAAGAAACACAAGCTGGAATCAAGATTGCCAGTGGAAATATCAATAACCTCAGATATGCAGATGACACCACCCTTATGGCAGAAAGTGAAGAAGAACTAAAGAGCCTCTTGATGAAAGTGAGAGAGGAGAGTGAAAAAGTTGGCTTAAAGCTCAACATTCAGAAAACTAAGATCATGGCATCTGGTCCCATCACTTCATGGGAAATAGATGGGGAAACAGTGGAAACAGTGTCAGACTTTATTTTTTTGGGCTCCAGAATCACTGCTGATGGTGACTGCAGCCATGAATTTAAAAGACACTTACTCCTTGGAAGGAAGGTTATGGCCAACCTAGACAGCATATTTAAAAGCAGAGACATTACTTTGCCAACAAAAGTTCGTCTAGTCAAGACTATGGTTTTTCCAGTGGTCATGTATGGATGTGAGAGTTGGACGGTGAAGAAAGCTGAGCGCCGAAGAATTGATGCTTTTGAACTGTGGTGTTGGAGAAGACTCTTGAGAGTCTCTTGGACTGCAAGGAGATCCAATCAATCCATCCTAAAAGAGATCAATCCTGGGTGTTCATTGGAAGGTCTGATGTTGAAGCTGAAACTCCAATACTTTGGCCACCTCATGCGAAGAGTTGACCCATTGGAAAAGACCCTAATGCTGGGTAGGATTGAGGGCGGGAGGAGAAGGGGATGACAGAGGATGAGATGGTTGGATGGCATCACCGACTCGATGGACATGGGTTTGGGTAGACTCCGGGAGTTGGTGATGGACAGAGAGGCCTGGCGTGCTGCAATTCATGGGGTCGCAAAGAGTCAGACACGACTGAGAAACTGAACTGAACTGATATCATAGAGCAAACTCCCATTGGCTATCTGTTTTACATATTGTAATGTATATGTTTCAGTGCTACTCTCTCAATTCGTCCTTCCCTTTCCTTCCTCCACTGTGTCCACTGAACCTGCTGATAGGTTCGTCAGTACCATCTTTTAGAGTCCATGCATACGTGTAAATATATGATATTTATTTTTCTCTTTCTGGCTTACTTCGCTCAGTACAATAGGCTTTGGGTTCGTCCACCTCGGTAGAACTGACTCAAATGTGTTCCTTTTTATCGCTGAGTAATATTCCATTGTATATATGTACAGTAACTTCTTTATCCACTCACCCGTTGATGGACATCTAGGTTGCTTCCATGTCCTGGCTATTGTAAATAGTGCTGCAATGAACATTGGGGTGTATGTATCTTTTTGAATTATTGTTTTATCTGGGTATATGCCTAGTAGTGGGATTGCTGGGTCATATGGTAGTTCTAGATTTAGTTTCTTAAGAAACCTCCATACTGTTCTCCATAGTGGCCATACCAATGTACATTCCCTTGAACAGTATAGGAGGGTTCCAGGATTATCTAATTTTTATATGTTGAATTTTATTGTGACAGGTACCGAAGTAAGTTACTTGCATGCCAGCTTGATTCATTTGAAGTATTTTTTTTAATTGAAAACTTCATTGAGATAATTATAGATTCAGATGTAGTTATAAGAAGTAATGCAGAGAGATCTCTATGCACTTTACTCATTTCCCTGCTAAGGCAACATTTTGGAAAACTAGTATAAATATCAAAACCAGGATATTGACATTGATTCAATTCACTGATCCTGTTCAGATTTCTCCAGTTTTAATTATATAGTCATTCCTAGGTATCCACAGGGTATTCGTTCCAGTAGTCCTCAAGGATGTAAAAATTTGGTAATATTCTTGTCCCTTATATAAAATGGCATAGTGCAAGAAATGTACTTGGCCCTCTGTGTCTGGGAGTTCCACATCAGCTGTGCTGTACTCACTTAGGTGTGTGTATTTATTTCTGTACAGTTTATCACCCATGTAGGTTCATGTATCTACTGTCTTAATCAAGATACTGAACAATTGTATTACCACAAGAATTCCTTGTATTGCCCATCATTTTATAACCATACCTATTCACCCTCCATTTCTACATCCTGGCAACCACTAATCTGTTCTCCATTTCTAAAATTCTGTCATTTCAAGAATGTTATATAAATAAGAAAGCTTGTAACTTTTTAAGATTGGCTTTCTTTTTTTCACTCAGCATAATTCAGTAGACCATCATTCAAGTTGTTGTATGTATCACTATCTCTGGAAATGGCTCATCTCACAGCTTTCTTTGCCTCACATCATGAGGTATCACCTTACATGTGAACAACTGTTATTCACCGAAAGACTGAAGAGTGCCCATGTGATGGTTTCTGGGGCTCTTTCATTATAAAACTGCCTCCTCTCTGGCACTTTGCCTCACAAATTTCACCTGCATTTTGGACTCCCACAATCCTGATCTCTTAGCCCAACTCAGTTAGACCTGGGTATTTTACTTGGATTCCCTCTTTCTGTGCAGCAATCTGGAAAGTGCCTGCAAGCTAAAATCTGGAGTGACATAGGGCTCATCTTCTTAATCCAGTTGTCTGCTGATGGGCAGTTGGATTGCTTCCACATCTTGGCGGCTGTAAATAGTGCTGCTGTGAACATTGGGATGCGTGCATCTTTTAAAGTTGGTGTTTTCATTCTTGCCAGATATATACCCAAGAGTAGAATTGCTGGATCATATGGTAGTTCTATTTTTAGTTTTTAAAGCTATCTCCATACTGTTTTCCATAGCTACTGCACCAATTTACATTCCCACCAACAGTGTACAAGGGATGGTAGAGGAAGCCATGAGGATGAGAGACAAGACCAGCATTCCCTGGCCTGCCTGCTGGGGAATGCTGGGTGTGAAATGAGCTTGATCACTTTCAGTGTCCCCAAAGCTCTGGGCTTTCTGTGAGGGAATAGGCTTCCTGTGCATGCCTTGTTAAATGCTCAGGCTGTTGATTCTTCGATTACTAATGTGATCATAGTGATTAAAAGTTTCAGAGTGCTTAAAGTTGGATAATTTAATTATAAGGGTTAACTGTATCTGAATTTCTTCAAGTAGGCCTCTTTCAAAAACCTATCTTCTCAGCTTTTAAAAAAAGTGTTATAATTGTCAATTACCCAGCTCTAATCTACATCTATTATTTATTCGCAGTTTTTATGTTAGATGCTAGTCTATATTTTCTTATTTTTTACTGGTAAATTTTCCATAGTGCCTAAGACAGTTCCACGGGCTTCCCTGGTGGCTCAGATGGTAAAGAATCTGCCTAGGATGCGGGAAACCCAGGTTTGATCCTCAGGTCTGGGAGATACCCTGAAGAAGGGAATGGCTACCCACTCCAATATTCTTGCCTGGAGAATTCCACGGACAGAGGAGCCTGGTGGGCTACAGTCCACAGGGTCAAAAAGGGTCAGACACGACTGAGTGGCTGACAGTTTTTTTCATGCTAAGTGAGGGCCATTACTTATTTTATTTATTATTATTTTAAATAATAAAATAATTATTTTATTTATACTGGTGCCTTTCAGAAGAGAAACTGATGAATAAATAATCTGTAAATCTTGCCAGTTTATGGACATAGTTCTCTGGAGGAAATAGTCCCCAGAGTGCTAACTAGATGTTGTATTTCCTAAAAATAGGATTTTAACAGAAAAGAATAATATCAACATTTTATTTTTAGGTAGTTTAACATAGAAATAAGCACTCCTTTAAAAAAAAGTAACATAGTGTTAAGTTTTCCAGTAGCAGAGTGTGGGTTCATTATCCCAAAGCTAATGAATAATCGGTAGAGCAATCAGTACATATAGTTTAATAGTATTTTTTTTTTTTTAAGGTACAGGGAAAACAATGGTGATGGACATGTTTTATGCTTATGTGGAAATGAAGAGGAAAAAACGTGTTCATTTTCATGGTTTCATGCTAGACGTTCACCAAAGTAAGTTGATGATCTGAAAGAAGTGATTTTTAAGTGGCCAAACACTGCAAAATAATTTTTCTCATTTTTAAAGTTCTTAATCTAAAACATTAGATTTTTGCTAAAAGGAAGATTTTATTTGGTTTCGTTTGTTTTGTGCTATATTGAAACAATTAGTAATGTGTCCAGAGTTGGTCCTAGAGACAAATTTATTCCTTCCAAATCAAAGAACAGGGGTTACTCTGTGAAGGCCAGACATTTCCTCTGTCTACTACGGATCGATAAGAAATGTTAAAGCCTTACCTGTCTCACCAAGGTATTCTTGATTAGGCCCTTTCCTCTGTGTCACCTTAGCATGTAGGCATTCAGTTTGTTCTTGTATGTATGCTTTATTGCTTTGTCAGTGCTCTAACGTTATTTCATCTTTACATTATTTGTTTACCAGCCATACTGTAACCTCCTCAGGGCAGGAATATTATACTTTTCTTCAAATACTTTCAGCATTTAGTAATATATAGTGAATGAAGTGGGACTGACTGGAAGTAAGGGAACATCCTGATTAGACATGCCAGACATAGAGGGCAGGATGACCTCCTGTGCATGCATCCCTGAAGTCCTCAGGGCTAAGATCCATCTGTTGATCCATCAGCCACCATCTAATCATGTTCTGTCACTTTGTCATCTCCAAAGTGGCTGAAGAGTGGAGGTGGAATGACCACAGAGTGTCCTTAGAACCATGGGAATGTAGTAATATGTGAACAACTTATTTTGAAGTAGAGAAACTGCAACCAGCCTCAATAATCATATTTGCTTATATGTGAAATTTAAACTTCATTTGTATATTCACACTGTTTCATTTAGAGGTTTAAAAAGTGTGTACTTAGTTGTCTAAAATGTACTTTTAGTACAATATTTGATTTGTGTTTAATTTCATCCATTTAAGGAATACACCGCCTTAAACAGAGTTTGCCAAAGAGGAAACCAGGATTCATGGCTAAATCATACGATCCAATAGCTCCTATAGCTGAAGAAATTAGTGAAGAAGCATGTCTCTTATGTTTCGATGAATTTCAGGTAAGGTAGAGATGTTTCATAGATGTAGCATGGTATACTGAGTTAAGTGTGAGTGTTTCAATTCTGTTCCTGATTTTATCAGTTTTTATAAATTGATTTAATACTTTATCTCTTATGACTTTAATTTTATTATCTAGTCCTTGAGTCAGCACATCATGACTTGCAGAGGGAAAATTGACCCATCTGCTTTTGTATGGCCAGTGAGAAAAGAAAGATATTTATATTTTTTAAAAAAAAGGAAAAGAGGACTTTCCTGGTGGCTCATTGGTAAAGAATCCACCTACTAATGCAGGAGATGCAAGTTCTATCCCTGGCCTGGGGAGATCCCACATGCTGTGAAGCAACTAAGCCCACAGCTATTGAGCCTGCGCTGTGAGCCTGGAAACCTCGACTATCAGCTACTGAAGCCCATGCACCTAGAGCCTGTGCCCCTCAACAAGAGAAACCACCACAATGAGAAGTTTGCACGCTGTTACAAAGCATAGCCCCTGCTCACCACAAGTAGAGAAAGACCTGTACAGCAACAAAGACTCAGAACAGCCAAAAATAAATAAATAAATAAATGAAATTAAAAAAAAAAAATGAAAGAAAATGCATCAGACAGCCTATATGACTGGCAAAGCCTAAAATGTTTACTATTCTTCCTTTTGTAGGAAGCTTGCCTACCATATATTATAATCAATGGATTCACATTTCCCCTACATCATGATGTAGGGGAAATAATATTATGATTATGAAATAATGTCTTTAAAGATATTTGAAGTTTTTTTTTTAAGTGTTATATAAAAAATAAGGGATTCATACATCTCATTTAAGCCTTATCACTTATCTGTGATGAAGGAAGGGAATTGCTCTAGTTGAAATTTTAAAGTTTGTTCTGGTTTTAGGATTTGAAATTGTGTATTTAAATTGGTAATACACTATTTCCTGATCTTTATTTCTTATGAGAGCAATTATCGCATCAAGGCAAACAACGTCTTATGCTTATTCTGTGTCCTCTGTATCCGTCTGTATCCCATTGTTACAATAGTAGTGGTACTAAAAATAACAGCAACAATAATAATAATGATACAAGATACTCTAGGTTAAGAATTATTTTCTCTTTATTTGACTGTTCTTTTTGGTAGTTCTGAAATGTTTTTTCTAAGATGCTTACCATAAGTGCAATTGATTATTAGAATGAAAATAGAAAAATCCATGAGTACTGCATATAAGGTTAAAATAAATCCGTGAGTACCAAATATAAGCTTAAAAACAGGGCATCACATCCAAAACTTTTGAAAAAATATTTCTGGACCCGAGTGCAGAAACTCCTGTGTCTGCCTAGAATAAAGGCCCAGATAACTTTCAAGAGTAGGAGATTAACATTAGTTATATGCCTACCTGTGGCTCAACTGGTAAAGATTCTGCCTGCAATGCGGGAGACCTGAGTTCATTCCGTAGGTTGGGAAGATCCCCTGGAGAAGGGAAAGGCTACCTACTCCATTATTCTGGCCTGGAGAATTCCATGAACTATATAGTCCATGGGGGTCTCAAAGAGTCGGACAGGACTGAGTGACTTTCACTTTTCACTTTACCTCAAGGCAGGCCCTGGGTGACTCATGCATCTCATCTAAGCCTCACAATGTATTTGTAATGAAGTGAGGAAATTGCCCTGGTTGAATTTTAAAGTTTCTTCCAGTTTTAAGATTCTCTGAAATTATGCATTTAAATTGTTAGTGCATTATTTCCTGTTCTTCTGTGCGAGTTAGTGGGTAGATCTATGGCCAGGATGCCTTTATCCCAAAGGAGGCAAGTAGGTCTCTTCTAGCAACTCAATACACACAGCTCACAACCGTCTCAGTTTATGATAGAGGAGAAAGGAGAATTTTTTTTACCAGAAATGGTGTTACACTGAACCATCTGGGGAGGAGGAATTTTTACCTCTTTTTCCCTTCAATCATATTCAGACAGCCTGGCATTCACATTCACCCTTTGTATTGTAGAACTACAAAGGTCTTCAGAAGAAAGGCTTATGGAAAGAGATGTTCCTCAGGTGCTCTGAAGAGGTACACTAAGTACATGAGTGTACTACGGAAAGAGAAGGGCCTTATTTAGTTCTAAAAATAGCACCGAGTTAACAGTTATGTGGCCTTCAACAACAAGTCAGTGATGAATCACTGAAGGCCATCTCTCTTGGTTTCTCATTATGAGTTTTAACCAAAATATCTCTAAACAAAATTGAATCGACAGAGTTAAATTTTTTTCCCTTAGAAACAGAAGTTTCATTGAAACAGGGAAACCAGTGATGTGAACAAAGCACTACTTCTGTATGTTACTTGTGTTGTGTCAGCTTTTTAAAACAAAAGAAACTTTTAGGTACACAACTCTCAGTACCTTCTTTTGCCACAGTTATCAGGTATTCAACACATTAAATTTTTGATTAAAGGTATTGAAATTAAAAATTTTAAAGTATATTATTACCCAAACTTTTTAAAGTAATTCATGGCTTGCAAAGTGTCCTTACTTCACTTAATTCTATTAAATAGTTATTCTGCATGGTGGAAATAACTAATAGAATTGGCAGGACCATTGACAGGACCGTTTAAGAAAGTTAGAAGATAAAAATCTGGTTGTGCAAAGGAGATCCTGAGAAGATTTATGCCAAGCAGTGCCAAATTATCCACTAGGCACAACAGGTACAGTGCTGAGGGCCCATGATACTTTTAGGGGCCCATGGAAATAATTTCTTTTATAATTTGGAGAAGAAATGAATATATCAATAATGAATCCAGCCTGTATCTGTCTATATCTGTACTATATTTGTTTATACCAACACAGTTATAAAATTTATATGTATATAGATGTATATTTATATATATGTTTAAATAAATTTATATTTTAATTGAGGAAAGGTCTTCTGAAGATTAAAGTGCCCATGAAAATCATATTGCCATCCTGATAGTGAGGTCCCAACAGAAACCTGTCTGATTGCTGGGTTTTCTCTGTTGAGTTCAAATTTTAGAAGATTGATACATGGTTGTGAAGAAGGAAACAAAAGCAACTATCTATCGAGATGAATCAAGTATTGTTAATGAAATGTAAGGCAACAGAAAAGATTTTTCAAATTATATATTAAGGGAGATCAAGAGGGAGACAGACCCCTTGCTTATAAAATGCTACTTGCTAACAAAGAGAAAGTGAATGTGACAGAGCTGTCTGTTATCTCCTATGTTATCCAGAGTTGGTTCATTCATTCATTTACTCATTCACCCAATTGTCTTAAAGAGCCTTATTCCTTTCTATAGGACCCTATCTGTCCCACAGTCACATGGATCATGTCAGGGCATCTGATCTATGAGTAGCTAGTCTACAAGCTTATCAACACCCTTGGACTTGTGTGGTGTGGCCTGGTGATTAAGCCAGTCATACACTTTTTCTTGTGTATTTGAACTAAAAAGTACAGAGGGAAGTTCCCACTTAGTAATGAGCCAGGAACAAAGAGATTTAGGAAGTAGCTGAATCACATTAGCGGAAGGAGTACCAGGGTCCTCCCTAGACAGCTGCTGAGCTCTCCAGAGCGACCTGTAATTTCAGGCCGATTTCCAGCACAGTTCCCAGGAGGTGCTTTCAGTACTATTTCATCCTGGGATCTCAACCCCTTTCCTTTAGCTGAATCTCCTGTTTCTTGCAAAGAGTTTTGATGAGAAAGGAGCTATTCAATTTATGTCTTGCTTTTATATTCTGTGTTGAAAAAAATTTTCCTGTGATCTAGAAAAGATAGAATGAACAGAAGTAAAGTAATGTGAGGAAATGTCATCTTCCTTAATATCTGTTACTTCTAATGGAAGGAGGTTTACCTGGATGAACCAAAGCCCAAGAAAAGCAAAGAGAAGAGGTATACATTAGGATGCTTTTGGCTGCAGATAACGGAAAACCCAACTTAAAAGGGCTTAAATTCTAAGGCAGGATATACTAGAAGATGGGATTATAAGGTGGGAGAAAGGAATGGCAACCCACTACAGAATTCTTGCCTGGGAAATTCCATGGACAGAGGAGTCTGGCAGGCTACAGTCCATGGGGGTCACAAAAAGTCAGACATGACTGAGTGACTAAGACTTTCACTTTTCGAGATGGTATCATTCCTCTTGCTCAACCCCGCCCCCCTGCTTCCTCTCTAACCTTATCACCTTTACTTTCAGACTCACTGAATGCTCCCTACTTTTACCAATCCTTTTTTCTTCATAGATTCAGTTCAGTTCAGTTCAGTCGCTCAGTCATGTCCGACTCCTTGCGACCCCATGAATTGCAGCACGCCAGGCCTCTCTGTCCATCACCAACTCCCGGAGTCTACCCAAACCCATGTCCATCGAGTCGGTGATGCCATCCAACCATCTCATCCTCTGTCGTCACCTTCTCCTCCTGCCCTCAATCCTACCCAGCATTAGGGACTTTTCCAATGAGTCAACCCTTCGCATGAGGTGGCCAAAGTATTGGAGTTTCAGCTTCAACATCAGTCCTTCCAATGAACACCAAGGATTGATCTCTTTTAGGATGGATTGATTGGATCTCCTTGCAGTCCAAGGGACTCTCAAGAGTCTTCTCCAACACCACAGTTCAAATGCATCAATTCTTCGGCACTCAGCTTTCTTCACCGTCCAACTCTCACATCCATACATGACCACTGGAAAAACCATAGCCTTGACTAGACATACTTTTGTTGGCAAAGTAATGTCTCTGCTTTTTAATATGCTATCTAGGTTGGCCATAACCTTCCTTCCAAGGAGTAAGCGTCTTTTAATTTCATGGCTGCAGTCACCATCAGCAGTGATTCTGGAGCCCAAAAAAATAAAGTCTGACACTGTTTCCACTGTTTCCCCATCTATTTCCCATGAAGTGATGGGACCAGATGCCATGATCTTAGTTTTCTGAATGTTGAGCTTTAAGCCAACGTTTTCACTCTCCTCTTTCACTTTCATCAAGAGGCTCTTTAGTTCTTCTTCACTTTCTGCCATAAGGGTGGTGTCATCCGCATATCTGAGGTTATTGATATTTCTCCCAGCAATCTTGATTCCAGCTTGTGTTTCTTCCAGCCCAGCGTTTCTCATGATGTACTCTGCATATAAGTTAAATAAGCAGGATGACAATATACAGCCTTGACGGACTCCTTTTCCTATTTGGAACCAGTCTGTTGTTCCATGTCCAGTTCTAACTGTTGCTTCCTGACCTGCATACAGGTTTCTCAAGAGACAGGTCAGATGGTCTGGTATTCCCATCTCTTTCAGAATTTTCCACAGTTTATTGTGATCCACACAGTCAAAGGCTTTGGCATAGTCAATAAAGCAGAAATAGATGTTTTTCTGGAACTCTCTTGCTTTTTCGATGATCCAGCGGATATTGGCAATTTGATCTCTGGTTCCTCTGCCTTTTCTAAAACCAGCTTGAACATCTGGAAGTTCACGGTTCACGTATTGCTGAAGCCTGGCTTGGAGAATTTTGAGCATTACTTTACTAGCATGTGAGATGAGTGCAATTGTGTGGTAGTTTGAACATTCTTTGGCATTGCCTTTCTTTGGGATTGGAACGAAGACTGACCTCTTCCAGTCCTGTGGCCACTGCTGAGTTTTCCAGATTGCTGGCATATCGAGTGCAGCACTTTCACAGCATCATCTTTGAGGATTTGAAATAGCTCAACTGGAATTCCATCACCTCCACTAGCTTTGTTCGTAGTGATGCTTTCTAAGGCCCACTTGACTTCACATTCCAGGATGTCTGGCTCTAGGTGAGTGATCACACCATCGTGATTATCTGGGTTGTGAAGATCTTTTTTGTACAGTTCTTCTGTGTATTCTTGCCACCTCTTCTTAATATCTTCTGCTTCTGTTAGGTCCATACCATTTCTGTCCTTTATCGAGCCCATCTTTGCATTTCTGTCCTTTATCGAGCCCATCTTTGCATTTCTGTCCTTTATCGAGCCCATCTTCATAGATTAGGGAACCATAGTTAATGGCGGTTGTTATACCAAATGCTTGTTTCTCACCAGAGTTCTGAAGAAAATATGCGCAAAGACAACAGAACAAGACTGAAAAACAACTTGATTGCTTTTACTTGCTCCCGTATTTCAGGGTAGCATGCTATTATGGTAGCGCTTACCCTCTTCCCTTGAGCAAAGTTGGCTTGAATGTCCTAGAATGAAAAATGTTAATAGTCTTGCTCTTTTGTTTTCCCTGCAGTACCAAACTTGAACCTTGGAGCTTACCACTGCATGCAAGAAAAGACTAGTATTTGCATGTACCTTTTGGAGAAAAGCCAGGGAAAGCGAGAATATAAGGGTAAGAATGAGGGTAGAGTTGATCACTGAGCAGAGCCTAGATTTCCTAGTTTCAGTATCCTGTGGACTATCTTCCATTGGTCTTAGAAAAGCTCCTTCTAGCACATCAAAACTGGATTAACTGCCAGTTCAGGTCTCTACTTGTCTTCCTTTTCTAAAAATCAAAAGGGTAAAATGATAACTCAGAGTATTGCTGCACCAGCACTCTGACCCCAGCGTCTGTACAATTTAGAACAAACAAGCCAAGCCTTTGCACTTTCTGCATGGAATGTCCTCCCCTACAGGTCCATCAGGATACTCTCTTACTTCTTCAGATCTTTGCTTAGTTATACCCTTAACAAGGCTGATACCCTGTTTAAAAATACAGTTGACTCCCACACTTCTAAAGCCCCTATCCTTTTTTTCCCATAACATATATTACCTCTGACATATATCTACTTATTTATTGTTTACTATTTATTAGACATATTTCTCTACAGGAATGTAAACTCGAAGGTTGTTTTGCTGATTGATTTATCTCCAATGTCTGGAACAATACTTGAGTATAAATGAATGAGCAAATAATAATTAGTGAACAAATGAATGAATTAATCTTAATATCAATTAATAACTGTTGAAGTTATTGAAGTAGTCTCCCAACTAAGCCCACTTCCTTCATATATAACAACCTGCATTTTTTCCTATCAATGTTCTGAATTATCTTAGCATTTTTGTCTAATAGGTGAAAAATGGGATCTCATTGTTTTAATTGTATTCTTTTAAGTAATAATATGGTTTGTCTTTTCTGTATCTATTTGCTTACTGTTAAATCTATCTTTTGTGAACTAACTGTTGGATTCAATGACCATTATTTATTAGGGTACTTTTATTCTATTCGTATATGCTGTAATAATATTAACTATTATTTACTGAGTGTTTTCTATGTGCCTGTGTTCCTAACAACTGTATTATGCTATGTATCATTCCATCTACAGCTAAAATTCTATACAGTTACATATAAATTGTATGGTCTTATCCTAGCATACATAACATACAGAAGTAACAGTCATAATGAACATTTCTTGAGGATTTACTATATGTATCATAATGATTTTGCAAGGTAGTTGTTGTTACTGCCTTTATTGGATTGATGAGAGAATAAAGGGTCAGAGCAGTTAAGTTACTTTTCCAAGGTTACAGAGCTGGTAACTCAGTTTGAATCCATCATCAGTGCTCTTATTCACTAGTAATAAAGGCTATGTTGTGTGTTCTCTTTGCTATATGTCTTCTAGTATATGTTTAAATATATAGACCTAGAACTAGGTGGGCTTTTAGAAAATCTTCTAATGATAGAGTGTAGAAATTATCCTTAAGCCTAGTAAGCCTAGTACATACATTGCTGATTTGCTAGCGCAGAATTTTTAGGCACTTTAATCTCTATGACAGTGTGTCTGCAATCACCACTTCACTTTTAAAATTGAATCCTATTACTGGTCTTGATTTTTAACTAGTTATTATTGACCATTAGGTGGGGTTAATTAATATAATATTTACTTTATAGGGGGATGAATAGAAACAATTGCTGCTTAAAAACAATAATATATTCTTTCTTTTCTGTTAAATTTAGGGCTTTTTTAAGATTATATTTTGGTAGTATTCGGATTACATTTGCAGAAGGTCAGTTTTACCAAGCGTAGTATTTCAGTTTTACCTGTGTTATCAAATACACTATTCTTGTTTGAGAGACTTGTCTAGATAGAATATTTTTATGTGTTTTAATTACTAATTACTGAAATAAAAGAATAGGTTTTCCTTAAAGTTTTCTTTAGGGTCTTCATTATACTCTCTTTGAATATTAATATTTCTTATTAAGCCATTTTTGATTCTGAAGATATCAGAATACTGAAGGAGACTGAATTTTTTAAAAAATGTTTTCTCATGTTTCTTTGAGGGACACTGGATAGATATTTTACTAATATGTTCCAAAAAAGAAAGAATTCTGATGAGTAGAATATCATGCAAAATTCTCCTCTATAAACTATCAGTATCATTTTAAAAATAGTTTTGACCATTTTTATAAAACAAGAAAGCTATTAAAAACTGCTAATAAAAAATAGGTGCTTATTTTTGTGCTAATACTAATTACTAATAATGCATGCTTATGTTTGTCACTCATTACATGGCCCTGTACCAATCAGTAGATGACTGAGACTCAAGTACTTACACATGTAAATTAACCATTAGATTTTCTTTTTCCCTTTTTTTTACTTAAGTGAGTCATGATGGAAAGCAACTCTAGGTCATAAAAAAATCTTTTCTCTTTAATGCTAATGAAATGTCTCCACTCTGTATTAGCAGACTACCCTTAGTGGTAATCTGTAGCCTTCTCTTTTGTTCCTGGTGGTAATGAAATGCTGGGTGATGAAAAAGCTCGCTCTTCAAGAATGTGTGGCCAATTGTCTTCTGTTCACTTATACTGTAAAATTACTGTTCCCCAGCAGAGCTGAACAAGTGCAAGGACAAGATCAAAAGAGTATGCATTGGCACCCGGCTATACCAAGTGACTCCTGCTTTATTAATTAGCCATAGCTTCTCCAAGTTAATTTACTCTGCTAGAGCAAAAACATTCTGTAATACAAAACCAACAAATTATAATTCAACCACTAGTCCTTATTGTTTGCTTTTTCAACTTTCAATTTAAACCTTTGCACAGTGTTATAAGTTAAATGTCCCTTCACTTATCTGAACCTTAGGGCACAAAAGCTATTTTAATTTTTTTCAAGAAAATCATTGAGATAGTCAAATAATCATTTTTATTCTCTAAAATTGGGTTATTTTAATTAATAATCATTCTTTTTAAAAGTCAGTGTATTGGGAATCCAATTTAAAAGTGCAGTTGCTTCTAAAATTTGCAAGCTTGTTCTGTCCTCTCATCAGAAATGCCACTGGTGTTTAAGCATTTGAAAAGAGCCTTCTCTGTGAGTGTTTTGGCGGAAGCAAAATTTGACAGTGATCCTAAGCGCCAAATTAAATAATATCAGTACCACTTTCCTTTTCATTTTAATCACCACTTTGTAAGTTCCCTAAGTCTTTTTAATTTTTTTTAGTTAATGGTTTAAAGTTAAAGCCTGAGAGAGCAAAAAAAAAAAAGATCTGCACATTCCCATATCCTGGTTTGATTTGGTTTTGTTCAGGTGCAAAGGAAATAATTAAACTTTTGAGTGAGATATCAGCTGAAAGAGAGAAGTGATTCAGACTTCTGTCATGCAGGTCGTTGTTAGTTGTGTTATAACCATTTAGTTGGTCACTTTTAGTATTTTGATCTAATTTGAAAGAATGTCACTAGTTTCTGTGTACTTTAGCATGGTTTAAAAATAACAATGTGATATATATTGTGTGATATATTTTTGTGAATATAAAATAAGTTTCATTGAGATTACCTAAAATGTGCTGTTAAAGGAAGATCAAAACATTTTTACACTGAGAGTATTCAAAACCATGTTACTATATTTATAGGGTAAGGTGCAATAATTAATATCAACCTTCACTATATATTTATTTGTGAAGTCAACTTCCTTCCCTCCCTTATTTCTGTATTTCTTTGTGATTTTAAAAAGCTTTTTAAAAAAATTGTCATTAAGATTGCTTGTTAATTGTGGATTAAAAAAATAATCTTACAAAAAAATCAGTGGTCATATTGTCTCTGTAACTTAGATGAAATAGTTTTATCTGCATTGTTTATTTCTGTTTTAGTCAGAAGCTGTTTTTTTTTCAGCACCATGTTAACCATTCTTATAAGGTTGGTTTTTCTGTTTTTGGGTTTTTTTTTGTAGAAGGAATATTTGTGTTTGTGAAGGTTAGCAGAGGCTGGCTGTGCTGGAAATGACTGCAGTGCCTTTTGATTATTCATGGACAGTAATAGAAGGCACTTAAAAAGAACAATGAAATTGCTTATTTTTGTGATGGGCCATCTGTTGAATTGTTTTGTGCAACAATTGCACAATAGTATCTATGTCATATCATTCTATTTTCAACAGCAGCTGATTTTGTCTCACAGGCTACTTGTCCTTATTTCTCAAGTCCCATGACCATTTAAAGTCACCTTTTCAGGGACCTTTGCCAGAAAGGTGTTAGAAATCTCAAAAAGCCTGTGTATTTTTTTTTTTTCTCTTTTTTCCTCTCTCCTCTTTATTTGGGGAGAGAGGCTGTAATGGGAGTAGGAGGGGGAGTAGGAGGGGGTGTTGGTTATGTTAGTTCTAATTAGTTAGATTTCCTAAATGTTTAGGACAATTATCTGTGCTTTCCACCTGTAGTTCTATGAAAGAAGTTAACATAGAATCATTTGATAATTTGCGTAGAAATGATAGGCTTGCAAAAAAGAAGAGTCAAGTTTAACCGACTACAGTCTTTCATGCTTTTAATTATCTACTCTTTTCTTCATGATAATTAGAATTTTTCTGTTGGAATTCACTTCCATATTAAAAAAAAAAAAAAAGATGAGCCATTAGCAAATTTGTTAGAGCAGAAGTGAAATTAAAATAAAACAAGTGTGTTGCTGTCCATAGGTCACTGACATCGCTGATGCCATGATTCTGAAACAGCTTTTTGAAAATCTGTTCAAAAACGGGGTCGTCGTTGTGGCAACATCCAACAGACCACCGGAAGGTAAAAACAAACATTGTGCTAGTCTTATCCAATTAGGTGGAAATGAACAAGCTTTTAAAAATTCATGATTTGGTACTCATTTTATTATGTTAATAAATCTGATGACTTTGTTTTATCCTAAGTTTTATAACTAACTTAATTTGAAAAATCAATCGGTATTTGCATTTGGAAATGTTTTAGCAGGCTAAATCCAGGTGATCTCCTGTGTTTGATGCACTTGCAGTTTTTCTCTGAGTATTAGATATGCATATTAAAAATACTGGCCTTTCTAACTGCTTTTTATTGGTCATCACTCAGTGAAACTCAGTGAAACTCAGTGAAATGGAAGGAAAAATTCCTAATTGAATCTTGGGAAAAGACTTAAAGCTTGCCTGCATAAGTGGTTTCTGATACTTCATTTATCATTTCTGAAAAAGCACTTGTGGCTTATTATGACATTGTTTAAGAATTAAAATATAAGAATATATAAATAAAAATAGCAAGTTAAAATCTTGTATCTTTCAGCCCATCATGTGGTCAATTGAAGGTTGAATACTACTAAAAAATAGTATTTTATGTATTCTTAATGTTAACATCTGACTGGAACACTATTATACCAGATATCTGCATGGTTAAGTCCTTACCTCTTTCAGGTCTTTTCTCAAAGGTTATTTTGCCAATGACACCTAGACTCATTTCCCATTTGAATCTACAAACCATCCCATTTCCCCTGGCACCGCTTCTTCTTACCTGCTCTGTTTTTTTTCATGTAACATTTATGGATCTACCATGTACTTTATTTATTTACTTATTTTACTGTATTTATAGTTTATTATCTGTGCTCTTCCAGGATGCAAAAGCTTCAGGAGGGCAACAACTTTTACCTCTTCTTCTCACATATATATGTATTTTAAGCACCTGAAACAGTGCCTTGCACATAATTGGATCTCAGTAAATAGTCTTAGAAGGAATATTGAATAAATGTGTGTTTTTAAAGGTTCTCTCTGCAGTATTGAGAATAGATTGTGGGAATGAAGTTTCAAGGTTGGAAGTAAGGAGACTGTTTACAAGATGACTGTAACAATCCTGAGGGCAGATGATGGAGCAGTGAAGGTGGTGAGGGTAGTCAGGTTTTGTAGGCAGTCAAAAGGATTTACTGATGGAATGAATATGGGTTATTTAAAAAAAAGATCAAGAATGGCTCAAAGATTATGACCTGAGCAATTGGAAGGATAACTTGGCTGTTTGTTGTGACGGGGAAGACTATAGGAAAAGCTAATTTGGGAAGGGAGATGGAAGTAGGGTTCTGGGGTTTCTATGGTTATGAGGCAGATGCATATAAATTTGGATTTCAAGGAAAGGTTTGGACTGGAGATAGAAATTTGGGAGTCATCCGTCCCAAAGGAAGCTGGAAAGAGCAGCCAGTAAGAGAGCCAAGAGCATGTTGAGCAAGGAAGAGGAAAGTGGTACAAAAAAGATGGATGATCACCTTTGTTAAATGCTGCTAGGAGTTGAAAAATAAGGTCGACAGTTGATCATTGGAATTGGTGACATGGAGCTCATTACTGAACCTGAAGAGAGCAATGTAATAGTGTGAGTTTTTTGTTTTGTTGTTTTAAATTGTCATGTTACATTAATGACTTATAGCAAATGTGTAAACTACTAATATGTACCCAGATATTACTATGTGAGCTGCTGTCAAACTAGGTCTCTCTCTTTCTCTATTTTTGTAGTTGATCTCTTTTTTATTCCTATTTCAGCTTAGTAATTTGTTTGTGTTTTTCCATGTTATTGATTTATGTTGATATTTTTTGAAGTATGATTCTAACATTATTTTTAGCTACCCCTACGAGCTATGACATTTATAAGCTTAGTAATTGTCCTTCTATATCTTCAGCTGTTCATTAATTAAAATGTGTAAATAGGGTTAGGCCAAGTTTAGACTCCTCACGTATACCATTAGATGCCTTATTTTAGGGAAACATTAATTAGTTCATCAATACCTTAAGATCTAGTTATTCAAACAATTATAGTTATACATAATCTGTTACACTATAGAGAATTATGAATGATTTTTCAGATGAATTTATTAAAATCCTTATAATGTTCTGTATCTTATTCTTGTGATTTACTAGTGTAACAGCCCTATGAGACAAGGCAGTGAGTTTTTTCATATTAGATCATCAGTGGGGACAGAAGGCTTGACTCTACTCCTGCGACTCATTGACTTAACATATCTTCAGTATTACCTTTAGGGGTTAGGATAAGCTATGTTCATAAAGAGCAAGGTGCTTGAACAAGCTTGGAATGACTCCCTAGGCAAAGACTGCTGAGAAGAAAATTGCAGGTGGCTGCTCAAACTACTGCAATGTGTAAACTGAGGAAGGACAACCACAGGAGAGGTTAGGAACATTCTGGAGCTCATAGCTTTGAAGGAGTAAACAAAGTTACAGGCCCACCAAGGTAGCATGTAGAAATCTGAGATGGAGCCGTCCCTATGGAGGAGGCTGAAGGTCCAAGATACAGGATTCCAAAAATTGGGCATTAGCCACAAATTTAAAGAAAGCCTTTTCTAAATATGAACCTAGATGGGATGCTTAGCATACACCAGGTTTTTTAACCATGGCAGACAATCAGTCATCATAAGTAACTTACTATTTTAATATAAAGAAATGGTATATATATTATATATATATGCCATCTCCTGATGGTGTGTGTGTGTGTTTCTTCATGACTGAAGAAACAAGACTTAGGAAGATTAAGTTTGAATCTCAGGAAAAGGTGAATATGTAGGACAAAGAATGGGTCAGTGGTTGCCAGGGGCCTGGAGTGATGAGGTGTTTGACTACAAAAGGCCAGCACCAGAGAATTTGAGGGAGAGTTTGGAACTATTTTGTATCCCGATTGTACTGGTGGTTACATGTGTTAAACCTTTTAGAATTGAACAACAAAAAAGTTAGTTTTCCTGTTTATAGATTAAAAAGAAATCCCATGGGTAGTGAGTGACAGAACAGAGGCTAGAATATAGGTTTTGTGACTCTTTTGACACATTGTCCTCTATCTTTCCTTCTTGTTGGTCATCACTGATCTTTGTCTACACCATCCCAGATATAGTATGTTCTCTTTTCCAGCCATTAGAATGCATTCAGCTTTTTCTTTAGGTTACTGCTTTTAATCTATAGCCCCCGGATACTTATTATTATTTTCAAAATAGCTTCTGCTTATTCTCAGAGTGTTACGCGAGGTGGGAGAAGAACCTTCTTGGCAGAGGGTTGAGGCAAAGTGCAATGATTGGAGAGGGAATCCAATCTGAGGAACTGAAAAATAGCCAATGTGGCTAGAATGCACTGATGAAGGGGAAGTAGTATACAGTGAGGTACAGGATGAATCTGGAGAAGTGAGAGCTAGGACCTTATAAAGCAGTAATAAGGATTTTGGATTTTATTATAAGAGAAATGGGAAGCCACTATAGTGTTTTAAGTAGGGACTGGTAAGATTGGGTTTGGAATACCACTCTGGTTATAGTATGGAGAATGGGTTATAGGATGGGGTGCAGTAATATGGTGGACTCAGGGAGACATTCTAGTAGGTTGTTGTTATATATACTGGACAAGAAATGATAATAACTTGGTATAAGGCAGTGATCTCATCTTGGGGGCTGTTTTGCAAACCAGGAGCTATTTGGCAATGTTGGAGACATCTTTGGTTGTCACCACCAGGCAGTAAGGAGGAGTTGGTGCTGCTACTCACATCTCATAGTAGAAGTCAGAAATTCTGCCAAAACATCCTGTAGTGTACAGGGATACCCCCCCAAAACTGAGAACTATCAAGCCTAAAATATCAATAGATATGAGGTTGAGAAAACTTGATATAGGATACAGAGAGGACAGATTTGAAAAACAGTTAAGAAGTAAAATGGGTATCACCTGGTTATAGGTCGGATATTGAGGAAAAGGAAAGGACAATTTCTAAATTTCTGGCTTGTACAACTGGGTGGGTGGTAGTGTCTTTATTCAATAAAGACAGAATAATCTGGAGGCTAGAAGTCCAGAAGATATTGCCTAGTGGAGAAGACCACAGTATTTTTTCCCCCCTCTGTTATCTTTAGCTGCTATGATTAACTTTCTTCCATGTCATTCATCTTAAACCCTCCATTGCTTGTTAGAATGGATCAATTTCCTGGACAAGAATAAGGGTTGTTGTTGGTAGAGATTACAGTTATACCTTTATTGTCAATTTATAGACAAATAAGTTATTAATTTTAATAGAAAGTGATTAGAAACCTTTAATTTTAATAGAAAATAATTGTTAGCCAAGTAAAAGCAAGACCAGAATTTAGGAACTTGGAAGAGAAATAGCTCTGGAGGTAGTAGTCAGGGAAAGTCCAATACAAGTAAAGAAAGGGAAGCAATACTTGAGGGGTGAAAGGAATAAGATACCAAAGAGTGACTGCCTGTGTGTCACTGTTTTTCCTAGTCCTCACTTCTAAGTCCTACCTTGCTCAGGTCCATGGCCTCATTGTCTACACCACATAGTTATTAAAATCTCAAACCAGTGTCAGCTCATGATTACTACTTTGGCTTTTAGCTTCCTGATTGTTTACTGGTCTGCAGGGATTTTTCTACTTTCTTGTAAGGTCAAAATATGTTTAATGTATTTTAAACATTTGTTAACACAACATTTGAAGTACTATTTTACATTTTCTAGGGTAATCTGGTTAAGATTCTTGAACTTGAAGCAGAGAGAATCCACAGGAATAGGAAATTGCTGGGAAGGTTTTAGATAAAGTATATCTAGGTTAGTTTATATTCAATTTCTTACTTTTGTAAACTCTCAAGTAAATGATTTATTTAGCATTTTTGTCATTTGCTGCTGCTGCTAAGTCGCTTCGGTCGTGTCCAACTCTGTGAGACCCCATAGACGGCAGCCCACTAGGCTCCCCTGTCCCTGGGATTCTCCAGGCAAGAACACTGGAGTGGGTTGCCATTTCCTTCTCCAGTGCATGAAAGTGAGAAGTGAAAGTGAAGTCGCTCAGTCGTGTCCAACTCTTAGCGACCCCATAGACTGCAGCCTACCAGGTTCTGCCGTCCATGGAATTTTCCAGGCAAGAGTACTGGAGTGGGGTGCCATTGCCTTCTCCGTTTGTCATTTAGGTAAATACAAATGTACATGTACAGATGCTCATGTACAAATAGACATATTTTTGCATTTTTGAAGATGATACTGTCAGATCATTAGAAGAGCCAGAAACAAAATCCATAATTAAAATATCATATATATGCTACTCACTTTTTAGGTTCTAACAAAATTTTGTTAATTTCATGATATTCTAGTAGGACAAAGCAATACTATAGATTAAGTGCATGGAGATTCCAAGAACAAATTAATAATAGATTGGTAGATTAAGTTAATTAAATTGAAATTAGTAATTAAACTTAAGAACTTGTTCAGTCAAAAATAAGAATATATTTTTGTAGAGAAAAAGAATATGCAAGTTGAAATGACTATGCTTTATTTTTTTTTTTTATTGCTATGCTTTTTGATAGTAAAACACAAAGTGCTAAAAGAAAAAAATCCCCTGTTGACTGAGGAATGCATTCTTATTTATTTATTTATTTTTGCTGCTGCTGAGTCTTGATTGCTGAACATGAGCTTTCTCTAGTTGTGGTGAGCTGGGGCTACTACTCTTCGTTGCAGTGCAAGGGCATCTCATTGTGGTGGCTTCTCCTGTGGAGCACAGGCTCTAGGTGTGTGGGCTTCAGCAGTTGTGGCACACAGGCCCAGTAGTTGTCACTTGTAGGCCCTAGAGCACAGGCTCAGTAGTTGTGTCGCACAGGGCTTAGTTGTTCCACTGCACGTGGAATCTTCTTGGACCAGGGATCGAGCCTGTGCCCTCTGCATAGGCAGGCAAATTCTTATCCACTGGACCACCAGGGAAGTCCCTGGACTTTTTAGTTTTTAATTCATAATTTATTATAATGAAAATACTATAGATAGCCTTATAATGTCCAAGAATTATCCTGTGTAACTTAGATTATCAGGCAACAAGACTGTGTGATTCTTACTCAAGCCAATGTATCTGTAGTAAATAAAAGACTGGATATCACTGGGAAATTAGTACATGCACACACACACATGCTAATGTAATTTATCATATTAATACTTCTAGGGGGTCTTCCCTGGTTGCTCAGATGGTAAAGAATCCGCCTTCAATGTGGGACACTTGGGTTTGATCCCTGGGTTGGGAAGATCCACTGGAGGAGGTGATGGCAACCCACTCCAGTATTCTTGTCTGGAGAATCCCCAAGGACAGAGGAGCCTGGCGGGCTACAGTCCATGGGATTGCAAAGAGTCAGACACGACTGAGCAACTAAGCACATACACACACAATACTTTTAGGGAGAAAAAAATCCATTGACGTTCTCCATAAAAGCATGAAAGAGCACTTGACAAAATTCAACATCTTGATATAATCACACCATGACATATAAATAGATGGAGAGTTTCTTAATATGATACCAAATATATGTGTATCAGTTCAAAAGACAGAATTATGCTCACTGGAAACATAGTGGTATATCTACTACAGGAATGAACAAGGCAAGGATGTCAGTTATCACTTTTTAACATTGAACTACAGTACAGACTGAAATATTATAAGAACGACTAGGTGGATAGGGAAAGGAATCACCATATATCTTATATTACAGGGGCTCTCGAAGATTAGTCATACCACTCCTTTTTCAAGGTTATGTAAATAGAAAATACTTTAATATGGGAACAATAAGTAGGAAAGAGAAGTAAGCAAGCATTAGAAGATTGTTTTGGTTTCTTTAAAAATCAGGGAAACATAGACGCTGTAATATAGAAGATCTAAAAAGCTGAGAGAAGACAAACGACTGTGTTGAAAACATTTTTACTAAGAATTCAGATGAAATTTAAAAAGCTACATGCGATAAAAGGGTTTAAATTAAATCAGTTAAAATCAGCATTAGAAACACTGAAGTGTAGAATTGAAACTATAGAAAATGAAATCAGTAATGAAAGAAAACCACTTAAGAAGCTCTGACAGTATGCAGAAAGAGAATAAAGAATGAAATGATTTTTTTAAAAAGTCAATGAGTCCTCTGAAGGAAAGAGGTCTTAAAATGTGAACTTATTAAAAAGAAGTGCTAGAAATAAGAAAATTGATCATAACAGTAAATTGAGTATAATAGCAAGGAGAGATAAGAAAGCCTTCCTCAGGAATCAATGCAAAGAAATAGAGGAAAACAACAGAATGGGAAAGACTAGAGACCGCTTCAAGAAAATTAGAGATACCAAGGGAACATTTCATGCAAAGACGGGCTCGATAAAGGACAGAAATGGTATGGACCTAACAGAAGCAGAAGATATTAAGAAGAGGTGGCAAGAATACACAGAAGAACTGTACAAAAAAGATCTTCACGACCCAGATAATCACGATGGTGTGATCCCTCAACCTAGAGCCAGACATCCTGGAATGTGAAGTCAAGTGGGCCTTAGAAAGCATCACTACGAACAAAGCTAGTGGAGGTGATGGAATCCCAGTTGAGCTATTTCAAATCCTCAAAGATGATGCTGTGAAAGTGCTGCACTCGATATGCCAGCAATCTGGAAAACTCAGCAGTGGCCACAGGACTGGAAGAGGTCAGTCTTCGTTCCAATCCCAAAGAAAGGCAATGCCAAAGAATGTTCAAACTACCGCACAATTGCACTCATCTCACATGCTAGTAAAATAATGCTCAAAATTCTCCAAGCCAGGCTTCAGCAATATGTGAACCGTGAACTTCCAGATGTTCAAGCTGGTTTTAGAAAAGGCAGAGGAACCAGAGATCAAATTGCCAACATCCACTGGATCATCGAAAAAGCAAGAGAGTTCCAGAAAAACATCTATTTCTGCTTTATTGACTATGCCAAAACCTTTGACTGTGTGTATCACAATAAACTGTGGAAAATTCTGAAAGAGATGGGAATACCAGACCATCTGACCTGTCTCTTGAGAAACCTGTATGCAGGTCAGGAAGCAACAGTTAGAACTGGACATGGAACAACAGACTGGTTCCAAATAGGAAAAGGAGTACTCAAGGCTGTATATTGTCACTCTGCTTATTTAACTTATATGCAGAGTACATCATGAGAAACGCTGGGCTGGAAGAAACACAAGCTGGAATCGAGATTGCCGGGAGAAATATCAATAACCTCAGATATGCAGATGACACCACCCTTATGGCAGAAAGTGAAGAAGAACTAAAGAGCCTCTTGATGAAAGTGAAAGAGGAGAGTGAAAAAGTTGGCTGAAAGCTCAATGTTCAGAAAACTAAGATCATGGCATCTGGTCCCATCACTTCATGGGAAATAGATGGGGAAACAGTGGAAACAGTGTCAGACTTTATTTTTTTGGGCTTCAAAATCACTGCTGATGGTGACTGCAGCCATGAAATTAAAAGACGCTTACTCCTTGGAAGGAAGGTTATGACCAACCTAGATAACATATTTAAAAGCAGAGACATTACTTTGCTAATAACAAAGGTCTGTCTAGTCAAGGCTATGGTTTTTCCAGTGGTCATGTATGGATGTGAGAGTTGGATGGTGAAGAAAGCTGAGCGTCGAAGAATTGATGCTTTTGAACTGTGGTGTTGGAGAAGACTCTTGAGAGTCCCTTGGTCTGCAAGAAGATCCAACCAGTCCATCCTAAAGGAGATCAGTCCTGGGTGTTCATTGGAAGGACTGATGTTGAAGCTGAAACTCCAATACTTGGGCCACCTCATGCGAAGAGTTGACTCATCGGAAAAGAGCCTAATGCTGGGAAGGATTGGGGGCTGGAGGAGAAAGGGACAACTGAGGATGAGATGGTTGGATGGCATCACCAACTCGATGGACATGGGTTTGGGTAAACTCCGGGAGTTGGTGATGGACAGGGAGGCCTGGCATGCTATAGTTCATGGGGTCACAAAGAGTCGGACACGACTGAGCGACTGAACTGAACTGAACTGAACTGAATATTTGTAGTTTGTTTGCTTACTTATTTGTAAATTTTGTTCCTCTTGGAGAGAGAGTTTACAGATCCTAAGTGATAGTGTCAGTATTTGTGGCACTGATAACTTGGAAAAAAAAAAAATATATATATATAGTCAAGTATGTTAGAATTTAAGATACCCCTTCTACTTTTCAAATTGCTAGAAAAGACAAGGGATCAAAGTAAAAATATTTCTTAGAGCAAAAGCTAGAAAGCAGAAGAAACAGCAGAAAAAAAAGAATAAAAAGCATGAAACACAATCAGGCATGTCAATGACAGGATATATAAATGGGTTACATTCCTCTATTAAAAACTAAAACTTCTGGTGTGGCTGAATAAGCTCCTAACCAAAAGACCTTCTTGCAGACAGCCATAATACATTCTGAACAAAATATGTAGCACAACTATCTTAAGGTCCCAGAAAGATTATAGAAGGGAGACAAAACTTGGAAGAGGACCAAAATGAAGAGAACTTTCCTGTTTTTTAATTTTTTTCTTTCTTTCTTTTTAAAAAACGGTTATCAGCTTTAGGGCAGATAAAGTTAGTGATGTATTTGAAGACTAAAATTCTGATAGAAAAACCACACTGTTTCTGATTAGAATAAACAGATTACAGAGTTTAGGGCAAGCATGGCTGCTGGAAAATGAAAAATGAATCCCAGGGATAACTAGATTGATATAGCCCCAGGTTCTCAAGTTCTGTGTATGAATTCTCTGACTGGCCTGTGAACCATACAGTTGCAGAGCAAACTAAAAGCTTCCTAAGGATAGGCTACTGAACTTAGATTTGAGTTTATAGTTTTAGTCCAACCAAGGTAATTTCCTGCTAAGACAAAAATATCAACATTCTTCGGAAACAGAATCCAGAAGGTCCAGAATGCCACCCCAAAATGAAGAATGAGGAGATATTACCTATTCTCAAGAGAAAAAACCATCAGCAGATAACAACTCCAGTATGACCCAGATATTGAAATTAGCAAACAAGGACTAAAGCAAGGACTATAACTATAATTTAGGGGAAAATGAGGTAAAGAAAATATGTTTGTAATGAATGAAAGGATAAAGAATGTCAGCAGAGAAATACAAACCATAAAAAAGTACCAAATTTAAATTTTAAAACTAAAAAGACAGTATTTTAAATAAAAATTAACTTCAAGAGCTTAATAGCAGAATGGGGATAACAGAGCAAAGAGCCAGAGAGAACTTAAAATTAGCCAATGTGAAGAATAGAAAATGACAGAAGTAAAGAAACAGAGACTTAAGAATTTGTGGAGCTATAACAAGCTTTCTAATATATTTCTAATTGGGATCCCAGAAGGCAAGGAGAGATAATGGGTAGAAAAACATGTGAAAAAATAATAATTGAAAATTTCCCAAGCTTGGGTGAAGACATAAATTTACAGATTCAAGAACCTCAGTGAAATCCAAGCAGAATAAAGACAAGAAAGTATTGCCTAGACACATTGTAATCGAATTTCTAAAAGCCTAAGGTAAAGAGGAAATCTAGAAAGCAGCAGAGAAAAATGACATTAAATACAGAGAACAATGATTAGCTCTTGATGACTTCCATTAGAAACTGTGGAGGCCAGAGACAGTGGAAAGACATTTTTAAAATGCTGGGGAAGAAGTTATCAACCAAGAATTTTATATCAAATAAAAATTTCCTTCAAGAATAAAGACGAAATAAAGATATTCTGATATCAAAGAAGGCTAAACAAATTCATTAGCATCAGATATGCAATACAAGCTATTCTAAAAGAAGTTCTACAGGTAGAAGGGAAATGATAACAGACATTTGGATCCTCAAGAAGAAAAGAAGAGCATCAGAAATGGTAAATATTGGAGTAAATATAAGTAACTACTTTTTATTTTTGACTTATTAAAAATGGAAAGGACTGTTTTATGAAAAATTGTAGCATCATCTTATGGGATTTATAATGTGTGTAGTTATGATGCAAATGACATATAGTACAAAGTGGGGTGTTTGGATGGACTTATATGGATGCAAGGTTTCTACATTTTTTTGTGTGAAGTAGTATGATATTAATTCTAAGTGTGAAAAGTTAAGGATACTGGTAAGCTTGGAAATATTGCAGGTTTGATTCTCAGTTCAGTTCACTTGTTCAGTCGTGTCTGACTCTTTGCAACTCCATGGACTGCAACACACCAAGCCTCCCTGTCCATCACCAACTCCTGGAGTTTACTCAAACTTATGTCCATTGAGTTGGTGATGCCATCCAACTATCACATCCTCTGTCGTCCCCTTCTCCTCCTTCCTTCAATCTTTCCCAGCATCAGGGTCTTTTCCAGTGAGTCAGTTCTGTGCATCAGGTGGCCAGAGTATTGAAGTTTCAGCTTCAGCGTCAGTCATTCCAATGAATATTCAGGACTGATTTCCTTTAGGATGGACTGGTTGGATCTCCTTGCTATCCAAGGGACTCTCAAGAGTCCTCTCCAATACCACAGTTCAAAAGCATTAATTCTGCAGTGCTTAGCTTTCTTTATGGTCCAACTCTCACATCCATACATGACTACTGGAAAAACCATAGCCTTGACTAGACAGACCTTTGTTGGCAAAATAACATCTCTGCTTTTAAATATGCTGTCTAGGTTTATCATAGTTTTTCTTCCAAGGAGCAAGTGTCTTTTCATTTCATGGCTGCAGTTACCATCTGCAGTGATTTTGGAGCCCCCCCGAAAAAAATGTCTATCACTGTTTCCATTGTTTCCCCATCTGTTTGCCATGAAGTGATGGGACCAGATGACATGTTCTTCGTTTTCTGAATGTTGAGTTTTAAGCCCACTTTTTCACTCTCCTCTTTCATTTTCATCAAGAGGCTCTTTAGTTCTTCATCGCTTTCTGGCAAAAGGGTGGTGTCATCTGCATATCTGAGGTTATTGATATTTCTCCTGGCAATCTTGATTCCAGCTTGCACTTCATCCAGCCCAGAATTTCTCATGATGTACTCTGCATATAAGTTAAATAAGTGGGGTGACAATATACAGCCTTGATGTACTCCTTTCCTGATTTGGAACCAGTCTATTGTTCCATATCCAGTTCTAACTGTTGCTTCTTGACCTGCATACAGATTTCTCAGGAGACAGGTCAGATGGTCTGGTATTCCATCTCTTGAAGAATTTTCCACATTTCGTTGTGATCCACACAGTCAAAGGCTTTGGCACAGTCAATAAAACAGAAGTAGATGTTTTCCTGGAATCTCTCGCTTTTTTGATGATCCAGTGAATGTTGGCAGTTTGATCTCTGGTTCCTCTGCCTTTTCTAAATCCAGCTTGAACATCTGGAAGTTCATGTTTTGCTTCTAGACCACTGCAATACAGCGAGTACTGCAATAAAGTGAATCACATGATTTTTTTGACTTCCTAGTGCATCTGAAGATTTTGTTTATACTACTGTAGTCTATAAAATGTGTAATAGCATTATGTCTAAAAAAGCAACATATACACCATAATTAAAAAATACTTTATTGCCAAGAAATGCACATCATTATCTGAGCCTTCAGTGAGTTGATATCTTTTTATACTAGTAATGTAACCAAACCCAGATTTGATTGCTTGCTTCTCATAAGCCAATAATTTGAGTAGAAAAGAAAGGTGCTTTAATCATAAAAGGCAGCAATCTGGGCAGAAGGTAGACTCATGTCCAGAAACCAACTCTAAAGATTCTGCTTAGCCATAACAGTTTTTAAAGGGAAAAATGGGGTAGAGGGAAGAATCTCAGTGAATCATTGAAGTAGGATGTTGGGTTCTGCATCATTCTCCATTGAGTGCAGACTGGCTGACTCTTCAGATGTTATCTCACCTTCATGATCTGCCTGTGGGATTGCTAAAGAGGCTGTTGGGGGTAGAGAGCTGGTAATTTTGTAACTGCTTGATTCTTCATTCTTTCTTTTTATCTAGGAAAAAATCAACACGTTTGACAAGGCATGGTACAGCATTCAAGAGAGCTTAAATCAGGAGTTAGTTTCAATTGCTTAGTGACCTCATTCCTATAATTAGACTCTTTTAATTATAGAGGGGAACAGAAATGGACAAACAGGAAAGGGGTAAAAGAGCTGCTTTCAGTAACATAAAAGATCACTAACTGTAGACCACCATAACAAATATAATAATAAGGGAAAAATTTGAAATATTGTGAAAATTACTAAAATACGACATAGAGACATGAAGTGGACAAACACTGTTGAAAATATGGTGCTGATAGACTTGCTCAACACAGGGTTGCCACAGACTTTCAATTTGAAAAAAATGCAGTATCTGCAAAGCTCAATACAGCAAAGCAGTATAAAATGAGGTTTATATACTGTCTTCCCTAGAACAACAACAAAAATAAAATAGGCCAGTTGACAAAAAGGAATATTAAGATGTATTCAAATAATTTTGAAAAAGGTAAGAAAAGAACAGATGAAGAAAAAGCAGAAGAGACAAAAAGAAAACAATAATTAAATCATAGCCCTAAATATTAAATGCTAAATGATCTTGAGAAAGAAGAATGGAGCTGGAGGAATCAACCTTCCTGACTTGAGACTATACTACAAAGCTTCAGTCATTAAGACAATATGATTAAGACAATATGATACTGGCACTAAAACAAAAATACAGACCAATGGAAAAGGTAGAAAGCTTGGAGATAAATCCATGCACCTGTGGGCACTTTATCTTTGACAAAGGAGCCAAATTACACAATAGAGAAAAGACAGTCTCTCAATAAGCAGTGCTGAGAAAACTGGTCATGTACATGTGAAAGAATGAAATTAGAACACTTCCTAACACTGTACATAAAAATAAAGTCAAAATGGATTAAAGACCTAAATGTAAGGCCAGGAACTATAAAACTCTTAGAAGAAAGCATAGGCGGAACACTCCGACATAAATCACGGCAAGATCCTTTATGACCCACATCCTAGAGTAATGGAAATTAAAACAAAAATAAACAAATGGGGTCTAATTAAACTTAAGAGATTTTGCACAATGAAGGAAACTAAGCAAGGTAAAAAGACAACCATCAGAATGGGAAAAAATAATAGCAAATGAAACAACTGATGAAGGGTTAATCTCCAAAATATACAAGCATCTCATGCAGCTCAATACCAGAAAAACAACCCAATCAAAAAATAGGTGGAAGACCTAAACAGATGTTTCTCCAAAGAAGACATACAGATAGCTAATAAACACATGAAAAGATGCTCAACATTGCTCATTATTAGAGAGATACAAATCAAAACTACAATGAGGTATCATCTCATACCAGTCAGAATGGCCATTATCAAAATATCTACAAAGAATAAGTGCTGGAGAGGATGTGGAGAAAAGAGAATGTGCTTGTATTGTTAGTGGGAATGCAAATTGAAAGTGCCAGTATGGAGATTCCTTAAAAAACTAGGAATAAAACTACTATATGACCCAGCAGTCCTACTACTGGGCATATACCCTGAGAAAACCGTAATTGAAAAAGACACAAGTACCCCAAGGTTGATTGCAGCACTATTACAATAGCTAGGACATGGAAGCAATCTAGATGTCCATTGACAGATGAATGAATCAAGAAGTTGTGGTGCATATCCACAATAGAATATTACTTAGCTGTAAAAAGGAATGGATTTGAGTCAGTTCAAATCAGGTGGATGAACCCACAGCCTATCATACAGAGTGAAGTAAGTCAGAAAGAAAGACAAATATTGTATATTAATGTATATCTATGAAATCTACAAAGATAGTACTGACAATCCTACTTGCAGGACAGCAAAGGAGATGCAGACATAAAAAACAGATTTTTGAACACAGTAGGGAAGGAGAGGGTGGGATGATTTGAGAGAGTAGCATTGAAACATATACATTATCATATGTAAAATAGATAGCCAGTGGGAATTTGCTATATGTCACAGGAAGAAACACAAGCTGGAATCAAGATTGCCGGGAGAAATATCAATAACCTCAGATATGCAGATGACACCACCCTTATGGCAGAAAGTGAAGAAGAACTAAGGAGCCTCTTGATGAAAGTGAAAGAGGAGAGTGAAAAAGTTGGCTTAAAACTCAACGTTCAGAAAACTAAGATCATGGCATCTGGTCCCATCACTTCATGGGAAATAGATGGGGAAACAGTGGAAACTGTCAGACTTTATTTTTGGGGGCTTCAAAATCACTGCTGATGGTGACTGCAGCCATGAAATTAAAAGATGCTTACTCCTTGGAAGGAAGGTTATGGCCAACCTAGACAGCATATTTAAAAGCAGAGACATTACTTTGCCAACAAAGGTCTGTCTACTCAAGGCTATGGTTTTTCCAGTGGTCATGTATGGATGTGAGAGTTGGACGGTGAAGAAAGCTGAGCGCCGAAGAATTGAACTGTGGTGTTGGAGAAGACTCTTGAGAGTCCCTTGGACAGCAAGGAGATCCAACCAGTCCATCCTAGAGGAGATCAATCCTGAATATTCATTGGAAGGACTGATGTTGAAGCTGAAACTCCAATACTTTGGCCACCTCATGCGAAGAGTTGACTCATTGGAAAAGACCCTAATGCTGGGAAGGATTGGGGGCAGGAGGAGAAGAGGACGACAGAGGATGAGATGGTTGGATGGCATCACCGGCTCGATGGACATGGGTTTGGGTAAACTCCGGGAGTTGGTGATGGACAGGGAGGCCTGGTGTGCTGCGATTCATGGGGTCGCAAAGAGCCGGACACGACTGAGTGACTGAATTGAACTGAACAGGAAACCCAAAGCTAGTGCTTTGTGACAACATCAGTTCAGTTCAGTCGCTCAGTTGTGCCTGACTCTTTGCGACCCCATAGACTGCAGCAACGAGGCTTCCCTGTCCATCACCAACTCCCGGAGCTTGGTCAAACTCAATGTCTATTGAGTCGGTGATACCATTCAACCATCTCATCCTCTGTCGTCCCCTTCCCTTCCTGCCTTCTATTTTTCCCAGCATCAGGGTCTTTTCCAATGAGTCAGTTCTTTGTATCAGGTGGCCAAAGTGTTGGAGCTTCAGCTTCAGCATCAGTCCCTCCAATGAGTATTTAGGACTAATTTCCTTTACAATTGACTGGTTTGATCTCCTTGCAGTCCAAGAGACTCTCAAGAGTCTTCTCCAACACCACAGTTCAAAAACATCAATTCTTCAGTGCTCAGCCTTCTTTATGGTCCAATTCTCACATCTATACACAACTACTGGGCTTCCCAGGTGTTATTAGTGGTAAAGAACCCACCTGCCAACGCAGGAGACATAAGAGATGTGGGTTTGATTCCATGTCTGAGATGCAGGTTCAATCCCTGGGTCAGGAAGATCCTCTGGAGGAGGGCACAGCAACCCACTCCACTATTCTTGCTTTGAGAATCCCATGGGCAGAGGAGCCTGGCGGACTACAGTCCATAGGGTTGGAAAGAGGCTGAAGAGACTTAGCACTCACACACACTTCAGACTCCAAAGACAACCTTTAGGGCCAAAGTGAAAGCTGTTGGCTGAGCTTCAGCCTGTCACAGTTGATAATGAAATAGATGGTTCTAAAAGTTAACCAAAGAGTTGAGGTCTCTGCCACTAGTTTTTGCCTGACTGCTTTGGGGTTGTCTTTGTGCACAGGGATTCCCCAAAGTACCTAAGGTTTGTTTTCTCATTGAAGACTCCAGTCATGATATTTCCATTCATTGATTCTGTGTATAAAATGAAACTGGTGTGAAAAACTACTTCATTGGTATTTGACCTACTGAAAGTAAATATGTAAGTGTATGGATGGTAGTATTTTTGTAATCAAGATTTTATGTAACATTTTGTTGTTTCTCTTTCGTTGTTTTTTTTTTTTTTTAAAGGATCGTGTGGAGCTTTTTCCTTGGACCCCCGTTATCACTGTTATAGGGAATTGTAGCATTTAAAATGTCATAGGATATCTCAAATGGGGGCTGATAGTTATTATTTGAATAAAAAAATGGATTCAGTTTATAGAACTATTCATAGAATTGATGGATAGAATTTCATCTTCCTGATTTCTCTAAAACAGTTTTCATTCAAAATATTAGCCAAGGATACATGTGGTAAATTATCATCAACAACAATACATGTGTAGATGACCCTAACTTTTCTTTCAGAGTTTTAAATCTGTATGTTGCTAAACACATTATTGACACTAGCAATGAGAAGGAATGAGCACATAATAACATGGATGAATTTTAGAAAGGTTAGAATGAGTTAAAGCAGCCTTATACAAAGGAATATATATTCTATAATTTCATTTTTATGGAGTTTTACATAAGGTTTTATGGTTTGCTTTGGATATTTTAGTATATATGCTTAACTTATCACAGTCTACTATCAAGTGATATTAGACTGCTTCAGGTATAGTATAAGAACTTACCATAATATATACCCATTTTTCTCCTCCCAAACTTTGTGCTATTGTTTCCATACACTTTACTTCCATGTTATAAATCCCACAATATATTGCTATTATTTTAGCTTTAAATTATTATCTTTTAAAAGGATTTAGATAATAATCTTTAAAAGGCTCATATTTGCCCAGAGTTGCCATTTCTGGTGCTCTTTACTCTATTATATGTTCCAGGGTTCCATCCAATATTATTTTTCTCCCTGAGGACTTCTTTAAAAGATTTCTTATAGTTTTGGTGTTTTGGGAATGAATTCTTTCAGCATTTGTATGTCATAGAAAGTCCATACTTAAGAAGATATTTTTGTACAGGGTAGAAGCATATGTTGACAGTTTTGTTTCTTTTCTTTTGACCTTTAAAATTGTTGCTCCACTGTTTTCTGGCTTGTGTTGTTTCAAGTGAGAAGTTACTATCATTCTAATCCTTCTGTATGTAATGTATCTCTTTTTTCTCTCTGTGCTTCCTTTGGCTATTTTCTATTGCTGTGATCTAAAGCTCACTAATATTTTCTTCTGCAGTATCTAATCTGCTGTTAATTCCCATCCAGCATATTTTTTGTCTCACACATTATAGTTTCCATCTTGAAAAATTCTTCTTGGGTTTAAAAAAATATATTTTCCATGTCTTTATTTGATATGCTTGCTCTTCCAGCTGCTTGAACGCATAGAATATAGCAAAACTGTTTTAATGTTCTTTTCTTCTAAATTTTCTAAATTTATTATCTGTGTCTCCTTGGTCTGTTTCTATTGACTGATTTTTTTCCTTTTGTACTGGGCCATATTTTCCTGTTTCCCTGCATGCCTGGTAATTTTTTTTTTTTATTAGATGTCAAACAATATGAATTTTACTTGGTTGGATATTGGATTTTTCATATCCCTGTATACATTCTTGAGCTCTATTCTCTTTCTTACAATCAATTTGATTCTTTTAGCTATTGCTTTTAAATTTTATATGGCAGGACTAGAGCATATTTAGTCTAGGACTAATTTTTCTTGCTACTGAGATAAATCCCTTCTCAACATTCTTCTCAGTACCCTGTAAATTTAGAAGTTTTCCAGTCTGTCTGGTAAAGACAGGCACTATTCTTAGCCATGTGTGAGCCCCAGTGATGGTTTCCTTGAGTACTTTGGAATGATTCTTCTCTTGGCTTTAGGTAACTTCCTCACACATATATGCTGATCGGTACTCATCTGAGGACTCAGCTGGGACCCTCAGCAGGTCTTTAGCACTTTTTCACTGAGCAGCTCTCTTTTCTCTGATACACTGACTGCCCTGTGAACTCGAGCTACTTTTTCTTCCCTAGACTCTCACCCATCTCCTCAGTTAGGGAATCTGAGCCAGACTTTGCTTGGATTCCCCCTCCTTATGCATAAATGCTTAAGTTTCCTGTTTTCCAGGCACAAAGTGCATAAGTTTCCTATTCTCAGGGAGAACTGTCCTTTTTTTTCTGGTGTCCAATGTTTATACAAAGCTGTGCTGACCAGGGCTAGCATTATGGAATGCCACTCTTAAAGTCTGCCTGCAGTAGTGTATTCAAGGAAAGCTTGTTAGAAAATGTGGGTTTGAGCAGTAGATTGTATAGAAAAGAAAATAAAGTCATGAGCTGGGCTCACTCTTCTGCCTGGGATACCCTTCCTCTCTGCTTGGTGGCACCCTGATTATTTTTCCAAGGTACTCTAGTCCCATTGTTACCTGCAAAGCTGCCATTGAACCCAGATGAGATGACTAGTTCTCATTCTTTATGTTTATACCTTGTATCCTTTTATACCTTTTATCATGGTTATGATCTGCTTGTGTGTCTCAGCTGCAACAAGTCCAGCTGGTTACACTGTGGTTCTGAAAAAGTCTATCAGTTTTAGCCTCATTAAAGATCTTCCTCTGAAATTTCTAGATATACCAATTACTAGCTGGAAATCAGCAAATTATTCTAAAAACTCTGAGTGTCAGTTTCTTTATCTGTAAAATGGAGGTAGAAATATTTGCTGTGTAAGATTATTAAGATTATCATTTGTGTGAAATGTCTAGCAAATTGCCTCACTCCTACTAGGTATTCTGTAGATGCTAGTTCCTTCTTTTATTTGTTTTTTGTCTTCAGTACTCATTTCAGTGCAAATAATAGGAATACATGAAGGTATGTTGAATTGATTATAAAATTGTAATATGCTATCAAATGGACATATTTAATTCACTATAACATCTGCACATTTGGTATAATATTGTTTGAATTCCAGTTAGATTTTTTAAAAAAGCCGAGTAGCTCTTCCTGCTTACATGGCCTAAAGATTCCATTTTGTTTTAATCTGTACTAAAACAAGCATCTCCTGGAAGGGTAAACCAGATTGGTTCCATAGAGGCATATAAGTATTTTATGTTAATTTTTAGGAAAACTCCTTTTAATTACCTATCTTAAAAGTTTTTTTTACTCAAAACCCCTATTTCTTATATAAATAGGTGTTATTCATCCTGGTCGTTTTGACACTGGATTTTTAAGGAAGAGATCTGCATGTCTGTGGGCATCTCCAAAGTATTTATGTAGATCCTTGTAATTACTTTAAAAATCCTCTTTGCATGTATTTCATCTGTAAGTATTATTACAGTTATTCACTGTGGAGAATGTAGAGGTCCTTATACCATTCTCAAAAAATGAATGTCCCATGATTCCAGTACTCTGTCTTATATGACCAAGTGCTCATTTAGCTCTGGTTAGTGATCATTTAAAAATTGTAGGCAAGAACTTCTGTTGAATTTTAAAATGCTAGTTAGTAAATAATGACAAATGTTGATTTAAATGTATTATAAAATCTTTATGTCTAAGAAAAATAATATTAAACAACTAAATATTAAAAATCCTGGTAGCTAAATAACATTTCAAGAGATGGATCTATTGTATTGATAATTAGCATAATATTTGAATTGCAAAAAACTCTTCAGTTTAACAAGTACAGTCCTTTTTCACTTAAGTGTCCTATAAAAACCTAAAGGTTTTCAAGCCAAATGAATTCTGTTTAGAATTTTGTTTAGAAAATACTTCCCAGATCATGAAGTTTGAATTATATATCCTTTTAAAGGCTGATTTTTTAAAAGTTAAACCTTTAAAACTTAAATCTCAAAGATTTAAAGGCATTATTATTGTACTTTAATTTTGCTCAGTGGAAATCTTTTAATCAAGAATATTACAAGTGGGCCTTTACATTTCTCATTGCCATTAACCTTCTGGACAGTGCATGCCTATTAAACTACATCTTGCATGAATGTATGCTAAGTTGCTTCAGTTGTGTCCCGACTCTTTGCAACCCCATGGACTGTGGCCTGCCAGGGTCCTCTGTCCATGGGATTCTCCAGGCAAGAATACTGGAGTGGGTTGTTTTGCCCTCCTCCAGAAACTCCATCTTAGGGTGTGCTCTGTATGTCCATTCAAAAAGATATTTCGTGAGTAAGACCAAAAGCCAAAAAGTTACTTAACATAGATAAACTTACATTAGTGTAATATTTTAGTTTTAATTCTATAACATTTCATTTTTTTTGATATTCACTAGTGTTGTGTATGTTTCTTTCCCTAATAAATTTTCAAAGAGCTTATTAAGTCATAACTGACATACAATAAATGGTACATTTTTAAAGGATACAATAATGACATAATAATACTGACATAGATATACATCTGTGAAATCACCACCACAATCAATATAATTAACATTTCCATCACATCCCCAGTGTTCCTTCTCCCCTTTTTTCATCTCTCCCTGCCGTCACTGTCCCAGTCTGTCCCTTCTTGAGAAAACTGTGTATTGCTATAGATGAATCAGCTTTTTGTAGAGTTTTTTATACATGGGATCACAGTCTGATACTCTTTTTTTTGAGGGGTGGAGGGTATTACTTCTTTTACTCTGTATAATTATTTTAAGATCCATCTATTTTTTGGTATGCATAGTTTGTCTTTTTTATTGCTGAGTACTATTTCACTATGCAGATGTGCCAGAATTTGTCCATTCACCTAATGATGGCCATCTGGATTCCTTCCAGTTTTTGGCTGTTACAGATAAAGCTACAGTTTCTAGCTGTTATGATAGAGCTGCTGTAAACATTGTGTGTGTTTAAAAATTATTTCATTTTTGATTTTTACTACTTACTGGCAAGCATGACTGTTGACTCCTTATCATATAGCAGTATTTTTATGCACCTTCCACAGCAACTTTATAATTAGGGAAGACTATGAAAACATCTTACTTTAAACCCATTTCCTACATTTTACCCATTTTACTCATTCGAGGTATTGATTATAGGAAAAAAAGATCTCATTTTGAATTTTGAGATCCTCACAGTCTGGCTAGCATTATCTTACTTTTTGTAATATCACTAAATAAAAATTTTAAATGTAACTGAATTTAAAGCCTGTAGTCCTTAATTAACCAAAGAGCTTATGCAAATACTTTCTTCGCTATAATGATGTTATAATGAATATTTTTCTGAAGAGAATAAATGTTTTCTAATGACCATATTTTATTTCCAGAAGTAAGTGTGGCAGTTGAAATCTTAGTTATCAAATTTTCTTTAAACAAGAAAATATAGAAAGGAGCCCATAACACAATACTTAAAAAGGAAAATTGAGACACTAACTTGTAATTTTTATCATTTGGAAGGCTTTACTGTTATTTTTATACTTTTTTTATTTTTTAAATCTTATTACTTTATAGAGTTGACTTTTAAAAGGAATGCTTTATTTATTTTGGCTCTGCCATGCAGCTTGTGGGATCTTAGTTCCCCTACCAGGGATTGAACTTGGGCTCTCGGCAGTGAGAGCACAGAGTCTTTTAACCACTGGACTGCCAGGGAATTTCCTAAAAGGAATGTTTAATATGCAATAAAATTTTAGCCTTCTGAAAAAATATTCCACGTCTCCATTTTTAACAAAAAGCGTGCAAAGCTTAAAATTTGTTTCCTTTTTCCACTTATTGGTCCTTAATAATGTGTGTTTATGTGTGTGTATATGTGTATGAACATATACAATGGCACATGCACATATATAAAGCACCACTCTAAACTACCTGTTTATGATATATAACTATGTTAAGTTTATAGTCTATTAAGAATGGAGTTTTAATCTTTAGGTAGTTTTTTTTTTCCTTCAATTTTGGCTACTCTGGGTCTTCATTGCAGTGCACAGGCTCTTTACGGCACACAGGCTTTTCTGTGGTTGCAGCACGTGGGCTCAGAGTTATGGCATGTGGGTTCTCTAGTTGCAATATGCAGGTTCTCTAGTTGTGGCAGGCTTAGTTGCCCTGTGGTATGTGGAATCTTAGTTCCCCAACCGGGGATTGAACCTGCATACTCTGCATTGGAAGGCAGATTCTTAACCACTGGACCACCAAGGAAGTCGTTAGGTAGTTTCTTTTAAAGTAGAGTGTCCCTAATGTTATTTACTTTAATGGCAAATATATAACTTTGACACAAATACGTACACAGTTCTATCTATTGGTGTGTTTTCTTAAAAGGGACTGTATTACACAGTTTTCTGTACTGAGAACTTTTATTATGGGTGAGATAAGGGGGATATAATTTGTTTCCTGATAGAATCTAGGTGTTCAAATATTAATAATTTTAAATAGATCATCTTTTTACGTTGAGTTACTGATTTAGGATCATTTGTGATATTGTCCAAATTTTTTGCTTGCATTTTATTACAGTTTAAAGCTAATTTGGTCGAAGGTGTTTTGATGTTCTTTCTATGATTGTTAATTTTTTCTATTATAAGAACATAATAAATTTTGTATAGTACCAGAATAGAGACGAATTTTGGTTATTTTTATTCTCCTTCACTTCTTTATCTTTTTCATCAGTAGAAAGCTTTATTTGCTAGGCTAAAATATTACCTAACATTATGATTTAGGCTAAGTGAAAAGCTAATACTAATTTTTTCTTTCAGATCTCTATAAAAATGGACTCCAAAGAGCTAATTTTGTCCCATTCATAGCTGTCCTGAAGGTAAGAAAAATCACTTACTTGTGTTCAGTGACTAATATCATATTGATTGGTAATCAAGGACTTTTACAGGATCACTATGGTCTTGCATTCAAGCAGAATTTATTTTGATATTTATAGTAATAGTTAAAGATACTAAAGAAGAAAGAAATTTTTTTATATAGTATTCATCAATTTGTATGCAGGAAAAATTGCAAAATATGGTATAAATTAGTATCTAGCTGAAACATTTGATAGTTTGCATTTTATGAATTTTAATTTGAGGTTTGCTCATAAATATTATAGTGGAATGTTTCAACTTATACATTGATTTCTGAAAAAATATTTAATGTTACTTGTTTCCTTCCGGTTAATGGCCATTAACATGTTTTCCCAGCTATTAAAGTTGCTATTTTAGAGTAGCATTATTACAAAAATATTCTAATATATTTAAATGTGATTGCCATCAAGTTATCATGAAATTATGTCAAGTTGAGGCACATAGTTTAAATATTTGTGTGTATCATCACTGCTTAGAGTATAAAATAGTCTTCATTACAATATGATTAAGAATAAAGTAGCCACCTTTTTCACTGTTAATTTTAATTTTAATGCAATTATTTAACAATTATGCATTTTACCAATATTTATTGGGAACCTACTATATGCAAAGTACTACATTAGGTATAATGGATAATATAATCATTAAGTAAGTTGTGTTTCTTGCAAGTCATTTATAATCTAGCTGGGTATATACTAAGTACCCAAATACCTCTAACACAAAGCAGAATGTGATAAGTATCAAAAAGAAGCACATATGCCCAAATATAATTGCTGTAATTCTCAGGCACATTTTTCACTGTCCATAAAAGCATATCGAAAGAAAAGATAGAACTGTAGTTTTTTTAAAGACGTAAAACTCAAAAATTCTTACCAAGAAGGAGGAGTAAAAACATTTATCTTCAAATATTCTGAAGATGTAGTCAGACAATCCTTTTGAAATATACTTCAGTGGGAGCTACTGTTAGTGCCAAACTTTATTCCCTGTGCTATCTGAACATCTGTTTCCTTGACCAGTTTTAGGCTCCCAGAGGATTTTAATTTCTCTGAGATATTTATAGATATAGGTAAAAGTACTTTTTGAAGATTTAGGCTGTTAATAATTTTTTCCCCTTTATATTCTTATTTTACATTTGAGGAGAAGGTAGATTTGCAGTATTTTCTTCACCTGGGAATCCAAAGTAATGTGGTATATGTAGATACCAAAATATAAACAGGGAAGCTAAGGAAAATAGATACTAAAAATAGTTTCTTCATGTAGCATAAATCACACAAAGTATAAAGAGAATGCTTACAGAATGAAACAAATTAAAAGGTTCTCAGACATCTTTGTAGCTGTACATTTTTTTAAACCCCAAACCTTAGTTTTTGTGATATTTTAACATATCATTGCAACAAAATAGGCAACAAAATTGGCCAGGTTGAATTTAATTCCTTCCCTTTCCTACCCTTAATTTTTTTTTCTTTTTGTTATTTGAAAACTCAGAGCCATATTTTTCCATAGATACAAAAATATAAATGGAATAACTGTAAAAAAAAAAAAAAAAGAAAGCAGTGATGGGAATGTCTTTCTCTCCCAGGTTTAGAAGATTTGTTAAGTAAATTATAGTTAGTCACATGAGGGGATATAGTATAGTTATTTAGAAGAACATTTTCAAAAATTGTGTGATAATGTAGAATAATGCTCAAGGATAATATGAGTGAAAAAATACAATATAAGTATATCTATTATTCTTCTTGGAATTAATATACATACGTAGAAAATACTGGAAATAAATATCCCTAAATGTAAACAGAACTTTTTTCTGAATGATAAGATTATCGATGATTAAAATTATCTGTTTTAGACCTTTCAAAGATTTCTGGAATGATATTGAATTATTTTCATAATAAAAACTGTTTTTAGTATAAGTAAACTTTTACCCACCCTTCCTAGAAAATCAGCAGACCTGAAGACTACCCATATTCAAAACTGAGAAATCAGCAGAAAGTAAAATGAACTGAACATGGGTTCCATGTAGAGACTATTAAAAAAATGAAATGGCAGTAATAAGAAGGAAGAATCAGGAGTAGATGGGAGAGGTAGGCATGAACTAAACAAGTAAAAACACATGAAAACTTGCTTTAGAAGAATTATCCCAGGAAATGGGAGATTTTTTTCAGTTAAAACTTTGCTATATTTTAAAAGAAACTAGGGTTATGATACCAATGAAATAAGAAACCAGAGATGAAAAACTGTAAGATTAAATGAAAAATAAGCTGGCAGAGCTAAGACTGAAGGCAGACCCATTAAAGAGTGAAAAGCATCTTACTAAAAGTAAGTCAAAGAATCAACACTACTGAAAATAAAGCCAGTGATACAGAGATCAGGCTTATGAAAAGAAATCACACAAAATGAAGCAAAATAGTCAGAAATTAAAAACTATTACAGAGAAGGTGTTAGTATGGAAACTAGACAACAGAGATCAAATATTCATATAATTTGTATTCCTAAAAAAGAAAACATAAGGATAAAATAGAAGAATAATGTGCTTTTCTGGTGCAAAACTGAACTTAAAGGATAGAGAATCCTACAATTATATAGAAGAAGAACCAATGGGAAAAAAAGCAAGCTGGACTGAGACTTTTTCACTTAAAGTTGGTTCTGGAATAGTGTAGAATAGTTTTTACTATATTGAAAAAGAATAGATGTGCCCTCTTGTCAACTGCACCATTATGAAAATCCAAGCCCAAAATGTGTATTTTTGGATATATGGTAATTCAAAAATTGGAATCCTCATGAAGCTTCCTGAACAAACTAAGATTTTGCCCTACCAGTCAAAATTAATAACTTATTAATGGAGATATTATGGTAAGAAAATATTGGTGGTGGTCACTGAATTTGATTAAATAGTGTCTTGGGTATTGTCTACAATCAGACAATAAAGTTTTTTTTTTTCATTTCATGTGTGAACTTCTGTAATTAAGTTAACTACAGAATGCAGAGTATAAAAAAGAGACCTCAGCTCACACCAGCAGTTTGAGTAGAGGACATGGCACATGTCAGGAGTATTTCCAAAGAGCAGGTTATGAAAAATTAGTTACCAGACAAAGCAGGAAAGGGCATTCAACATGGAAGAAAAGCACATGGGAAAAGCGTGAGAATTATATAGATTAAAAATGTTGTGATTAGTACTTGCTGCTGCTGCTGCTAAGTCGCTTCAGTCGTGTCCAACTCTGTGCGACCGCATAGACAGTAGCCCACCAGGCTCCCCCGTCCCCGGGATTCTCCAGGCAAGAACACTGGAGTGGGTTGCCATTTCCTTCTCCAATACATGAAAGTGAAAAGTGAAAGTGAAGTCGCTCAGTCATGTCCGACCCTTAGCGACCCCATGGACTGCAGCCCACCAGGCTCCTCCATCCATGGGAGTTTCCAGGCAAGAGTACTGGAGTGGGTTGCCATTTCCTTCTCCGGTGATTAGTACTTAGCTCATTGAATTTTCATAGAATAGTAACTACTGTTCTTCTGTTTACTTGAGGCTTGGGATTTTTTTTAAAACTCAGATTCCCTCTGCCCAAAATAAAAGCAGAGTATGTTTTGTATTGTATGTAAGTATAAAAAAAACATTTTGGCAGTTAACATTTCCTTATTTATATAAAAAGATGGTTAATATTATGATTATCGTGCCTGCTTCAAACTTGAAACTTCATATCACTTAATATTCTGATTTTGATGATTTATTCTTGAAGAATCTTTGTCTTGATTTTAATAAAACCTAGGTAATTCTTTTTAAGTATGTGAACAGATATAGTTGTGAAAGCATTTGTTGGTATCTACATAGCACCAATTTATAAAATTAAATACATCTGTCTCAGTCTCTGCAGTGCAGTATTTTAGAGTAGACTGATAATCTATACCAGGGGTTAATAAACTACAGACAGTGGTCAAATCTCACTTGCTGCCTGATTTGTAAATAAAGTTTTATTGAAAAGCTTAATGCTCATTTGTTTATATGTTGTCTATTTCTATTTTCTCACTGTCATTGCAGAGTTGTATCATTGTGGCAGAGAAGTATGGTCTTGAAAGCCTGAAATGTTTACTCTCTGGCTCTTTAAAGAATTTCTTACCCCTAATCTATGCAATATACAAAGGACAGAGAGACAAATAACTGTTAAAAATAACACATAAATAGCACTTGTTTTCTATAAACTTGTTTTATGTGGTGGAAAACCTGTCAGCATAGATTCATTAGTAGGTCTTAGAGAAGGTGACATTTTGAGAATTGCTGGATAAACGGTTGATTGAAGGGAGAGTGGTTGGTGAACTAAAGGCAAGAGAATGGTCCAGCATCAGCTTCAAATAATTTGGTAACCTGAGAAATATCAGCTTTGTTAGGATCAGCTTTCTTAGAATGTCTTCTGTTGTACACATTTAAAAAGAATAATGTCTTAAGTGCACATGCATCGAATAATATTTGAACATAACCTCACTGCATTGCATGCATTATTTGAAACTACTGAGGTTAAAAGAAAAGGGGACCAATTGATATTTTGGTCCTAAGAAGAATAGTTTCTTGGGTTAATTTCGTCTAGACTATTATTGGCCTCCTTGATCAATGGATTGCCTGGCAAACACTGCTCTTCCCATTTGGTCAAATCTGGCACTCTATCATATTTTGGAGGATGTTTTCTGTTTGGGTTAAAAAAAAATCTCTCTATTCACTCCATCACTTACACCCACATCAACCATTTTGTTTGATTCATTCTGTAATGAGCCCTGAAAGAGATAAATGCTCTCATAATTTTTAGAGTTAAAAAAAATCTCCATGTGAATTTCACTAACTTTCTTTTTATGATTTTCTTATTTCGTTTAACAGTATGGACAAATCTAAAATAATTCCCCCTGGGAAATATTCTTATACAATATAAAAATGTAGTGTTTTTGCCACACGGTGATAGATTCTATTGTCAATAACATAGCACTTGAACTCTCATTGATAGTAACATTTTAGAAAACTAAATCTTAAGTTTTTTATTTCTGTTTAAAATTAAGTGAGTTAGATGATTAATAGATTATTGAAATGATAACTGTTTGTTAATCAAAAATAACCAACAAGGGATTCGACAGTATAATTTTCTCTTTGATGAGTGCCAGATGAAGAAATTAGAAAAAAACAAGATATTAGCATTAACATCTATAAATATGAATTTTCCCTTTCCTAATGAAGAGTTGCCCCTTTGGAAAGCATCATAATCTGCTTTAGTTTAACATTTGTTGAGTTGAAATATGCAGTATATAAAAATACTTTGTAATCTAAGGTAGTAATAGTTTTGTTATTATTATGATTTTTATAATATTTGTTTAATGTTCAAGCAATGACTTCATTTCTTCTACTTGGTTATTAATGTTTCTAAGCTGTTATGCATCCTTTATTTAAAACTTAAAATAAATTTAGCAATGTACTAACTAGCATTTGTGTTTTTGTTTCCTGAGGCATTTTTTCTGAGGGATTTTATACCTATTGTGAACTCTTTGAGGCTATTACCATGGTGTGATCTCTAGTTATAAACTTTAGCAAAATTGTGTATAACCCTTATATAAAGTGCTTCAGTGTTCAGCCTTTGTTCAGCCACCTGCATTAGGATTTATAGACTTGCTAAGTATATGTTTGCCATTTTTTTCCTGCCACAATTTTCATTTCATTGGTGAAATTGATTTGTCAGTTTGTTCATTACCACTTTCAATACTGGAGCTTTCACAGGGCTAAATAATCAGAATCAGCCTTTGAGGTCAGTGTCAGCCCTGCTGACCTCTACTGTGTTGTCACCTGAGTCAGCCTAGCAAGGATTAACTCTTTGTTAGTGTGATAATGTCTTTACTTATGAGTTGGCTTTTTAATACTTAAGATTGAAGGAAACAAAAAACAGAACAAAAGTAGTAAACTGAACTCCAAAAGTGAAAAGAGTTTTGGCTTTCCCCTACAAATCACTGAAGTGTTCATTTGAATTTTAGTATTTAATATTTGAAGATATAAAAATTACTATTTGGCTTGTAAAATATTTCTATAATTACCAAGTTTGAGGCAAATAAAGTAAATTACCTGAGATATTTTTATAAACCTATTTTATATATATTTGAGAAAAAATATTTTTTAAAAATTGGCTTCAGTACAAGCACTAAGCTTTATGTGTAGTAGTGTTTTGTGCTGTGTCCATGAAATTAATAAGTATCTAGAATAAAAATTGTTGTTATAGGACTTAAAATGTAATTCTTGTCCATCTTCATACCAGAATGTATACCTTCTTTTAGTCTGAGCCTACCTATGTAAACATAACTTGGGGTGTATGCCTTTTAAAATATTATTTCCCATAAACATCTTATATAAAATGAGAATAATGATTTCCCATGAAATACTTAAATATATATTTGTATCTGTATAATTATGTATAAAAATATATAACTACATATTTATATCAAACTGGAATATAGCAAGCTATGGCTTATATGTAAAACACGTATTGTTTAGGTCTTGAATTCTCTTCTCTTAGAATAATAAATAGTTATTTTTGGTTAAATTACAAGAAATCAATTCTTTGATGACGAAAATGGTTTAAGGGAAGTGTGTCTTAAATATGAATTAGTTGTTTCTTTGACTCATGAGACAAATTAGTTTAATTACATGTGGCAATTTTCTTGGCTAGTGATGTAATGTGAAATAAAATTCTCCCTTTCCCCTCCCTGAAAACTCAAGCCAATTAATAGAACTTTTAAGCTCTTTGTCATAGGCCACCATGGAGGTCTGCAGAGAAGAACTTTAATCCAATAAACATTTCATTTAGATCATGAAAAGAAAGCCTGAGGAGAAGCTCCTGTATGAGAGGGTGTGACTATGATTCCAACCATGAAGAGATGTGAGGAATTTGCCAAATTAACCAAGAGGTCCTCATATTTAACACATAAATGTGTCAAAACTAACAGAATAATTATTTAATTTGCTTGAACTCTATATTGAGAAAACTCTAAAAAGCCATGACTGTTTTCTTCAAAGCCTTCACTGTTGAGCTGGATGGACAGGGCAAAGGGAGGTTGTGAGAAATCCAGATAGCAAATAACACTGGCCGGAGCTGGTCAGAAAAGGGAATAGATAATTAGACGTAATTAGCGTGTATGAATTGTTGTCTCTCTGCCCTTAGCTTGAATAAATTTTGAAGAAAAAACCCTAGTGGTGAAAATCCTTTGATGTAGGAAGAGTCATTGTGGCTTGGCAGCATAAAGGCAGTGTTTTATACTGCTTACATAATGGTGGTGATACAGAAAGAGTGAATGGATTCGCACCCCCCTGTCTGCTTTATAGCAAGGACTTTTGGATTCTCTTGAAACAAAATGCATCACAAGTTTTCAGTTGTTAGTAATGAGGTAGCAGCAGACCTCATCAGTGCTCAGAGGAAGCCATCTTTAGCTTTTGTTAAATCTTAATCACATTTTTCTTTCCTTTCTGGGAAATCTGTTTTCTTGAATCAAAACTTCTTTTCTCTTCTTTGCTTGTGCCTCCAATAAGAGAAAGGAATAATGATCAAGAAAACTTAATAGAAGAGTCAAACAAGAATTATCACATTAAAGATTTATGTTTTTTTTGTTTTTAATTCCATGTGTAAAAGATGCTTATTATATTACTTTTTGCCTCATATTGGTAACATTCTAGTGAGGGTGCTTTATAATATATATGAGAAAACATATAGTGATTTTAGATTGACTTTCAAAAGAACTTACTTTTCAAATTGAAATTACACAAAGGAAAATGATAACTATGTTTCTATTTCACTGTAGTTAAGTTTTTAAATGGAAATCAGTTTGGTTTAAAAATGTCATTCAGTAGATTTACCATAAGCTTTACTTAACTTGAGGTACTTAGTGTAAATCCAGGTTTGGGAACCTGGTTCTGTGTGGGTATTGTATATCTACTACTGGAAACACAAGAAATATCCTTGAGAAAGCATTGCATTTATTTTCAAATTTTCTAAGACCTGAGACAGTAAATCATCTAAAATGTAGTAACAGTTTATTCTGGTAGTTGAATTACATTACTTTGACTGTCTAAAATATTTTAAAAAATTAGTCCTCAGCAAAAAGAGAAATTAGCTGTTTCAGAACTCTAGTGTAAATCATGTATTTTGTGGGGGTGGCTAAGACACTTTACATATTATCTTCAATATCAGAATAGTATCTCTAAGTTTATATTTCTGATTAATTTTTGCCCTGTTCCATCAGCTCTTTTGGAATTGTATTTTTTAAAAATTTGCCCTTCAGATACTTAAGTGTTCAGATTTCCTTCTAATTAATATTCTTCTTTAAACATATTTTATTTAAAAGATTTTCTGCAGTAGTTGTCAGCGGTCTGTTTCTTAATGTGTAATCTATGAATCTATTTTTATAAGTACTGCTCTGCTTTAGTGTGTTTTTGTTCTGACATTTTGATTCTGGATAGACTTCTTTCAAGCCACAATGCTCTGAGATGCTTTGGCTACTTAACCCATTTTGCATATTGTGCCATTTGTAGAATAAAGTAGCCTTTTATACTTGAAGTTGATTTGAACTCTGAAAGGCAACACCTGAACATCTCACAAAACTGAATAATTATGGCTGATTGTGTTTTTCAGGTATAGGTCACAGGAAATTCATGTGGGGTAAAGTATGTACAAAGCTAAGAAATATGCAGATTTTCTGTTGTAGGATTGTGTAAAAATTATTTACAGTTAATACTTGCATAAAGGTTAGAAAGGTTGATGAAGTGATATTTAGTTTTGCTTTACTATTCACTGCATGTCAGAATGTAATTATGACTGATTCATGAAACTGTCTTAGAAACGAACCATCTTTATTAAAATGCTGATCAAGATAAGAGCTGACAGTAATAAAGAATAGAACATTTTAGTCTTGTTGCTTTTGAATGATTGCTAATTACCCCAGAGGTCATGTATAGTGCTTGGTAGGATTCATTGACATTATTTCTTTTAAGTCTGCTGTTTCAACAACATCTGAGCATGAAGACGCAAACTGTATGCATATTGAACAATAGTTTGGCCAAGTTTTTAAGGCTTCAAGATATCCAAGAAATCTTTTTCTGCTATAATAAGTTTAGCTTCTTTCTCAAAATTATAGTATTTCAGGGGTGCTTGGTCCAAAATACTTTATATATTTATTTACTACTGATTGTAGTAACTGATCTATACCTCCCATTTTTAAGTTGGTGTTAAATAGTATATGTAGGTTATTGAGACAATGAATATACACACAAACACATAAAATTAATAAGAACAAAATGTAGATTGTCACTTAAATTAGACTTAATAGAAAAGACTTCTTAATGTGTAATTAGAATGTACCCTTAATATCTGTGGTCAGTGTTCAATTTGTTTTTGTGGTTATTAAATGTAAATTTTGTAATTTGTTTCTAAAGACATGTGGAAGTCCTTTTAGTGTATTCCTCAGCCAATAGTGAATGAATAATAATTGCTGGGTTTCATAGATTATAAAGATATAGCTCATCAACTGAATAAACTCTGGCATAATATCTAAAATAACTTAAATTATTAAAATTCTTCAAACTGAAAGTAGAAGAAACCATGTAGTCATGTCACATATTTACATGGTTTCTAGGATATAACAGAAAAAACAATGGATTAAGAAGGCTGTCTGTTGTGAACCTGGCTCTGTCACTGACTTTGGGCAAGTTTCTTGAATCTACTTGATTTTACTTTTTTTGCTTTTTACTTTTTTTTTCCTATAAATGTTGAGATTTGACTACAAGATTGCTAAGGCCTTTAATTATACTATGAATTTTCAGAGTGATTGTTTCGGAAGTTTACTTGTAAATTATTTCTTTTGAACTATGATAGATGTCTCTCCCAAACATTGTTCTAAATGTGGTGTTAAAGTCCTAGGCCAGCTAGTCTACAGAAGTCTGATTGCCCAAGAAGTTCAAATATTATCCTTTTGTGAGATAAAATAGAAGATTACAATATTTAGATTTTGACGTGCACTTAATAGTGCTTAGTCACTGGAGTTACAGTGAGGAATATTGTCCTGAGATGAATCCTGCCATCAAGGAAATCAGTCAAATTCTAGTCAAGGAATTAGAAACACCAACAAATAATTATAGTATAGGAAAAATATCATGCTACAGTACAAAATGAGTGGAGAATGATTAACTGTATGTTGCGAAATTATAATGTTAACAGTTATATAAAACAACAATGTATTAAAATAAAGCCACAAATTTTAAATAAGTTTTATACCTTCTGTAATGCTGGTAATTATGGGGGATGAGTGAATGAAATGAAAATTTATGTGAATTTTGAATGGACTCCTTTAAGTGTCTACAAATTGCAGAAGGTTGATGAAACTGGAGCTTTGTTTTGCCTTTAAAATTTTTTAAAAAATTTGTTTTGCTTTCTTTGTGTTTTGTTTTTTTGTTTTGTGTGTTTTGCCTTTTAATTTCTCTATTTGGTGAAAGCAAAGGAAGCAAAGGTGAAAGCAGAGGAAGAAAGCTAAAAATAGTTTCAGTGTATGTGGGAAGTTACCTGACATGGAACTAAGTAAAGTATGAGTAGTAAGAGATGAGAAATGCAGAACAGAAAATGTCCAGAAACTCTTTTTGAGGGACGAGAAAGGTAGTAGGAAAGGAACTGTACTCTTAAATTTTAACTGGAGGTTAAGGAGAGCCTATTTAACTTTGGAATATCCTCATTGTGTGTGGAAGGAAGACTGCAAACACAAGGAAATACATGTTAGACATTTTGTAATTTGGGGGTGGTTGTAAATAGGATGATAATTCACACTGTTTAACAACTGGTACAGCATTGACAGACCAATCAGAACAGGTGCTGGGCTATGAACAGTCAGTCATGCCATACTGGTATGAGCTAGTGAGTACCAGCCTTGCCTGTAAATAAAAGTATGTATATGTGTGTATACATACAGGGTGTCAGTTTGAAGGAGAAACATTTATCTTACCACATTGTGGTGCAATGGAGGTAACTGACTCATGCCTAAGATCACCCAGCTACTGGCAGAGCCAAATCTAGGTTTCCTGCTTTTTACTGAGAGTTCTTTCTTCCAAACCATGTTGCACTGTGTGTGTGTGTATGTATTAACATTACATATTCATTGTATTTATATATTATAATCTTACTGTCATTGGGTAGAATTAATTATATTCTGTTTCTTTTATCAGTAAGGAACTTTTTATCCTTTTTAAAAGTATAATTTACCTTATTAATCTAATTAATTTGGTTATATGCAATGATAAATTAAATATAGTGATATCTCAATATTGTTTTAGCTAATAGCTTAAAATTTACTCTTCAGATCTTTTATCAGTGATAAGAATAAGCTGAAAGATTGCATTTGTCTTCTTTCCTTTCCTCTTTTCTTCTTCAAATAGAAGTGCTAGTGAACAGTGAAGTGACAAAAAGTTGAGCAAATACAATGAAGAAAGAGCAGAACCAGAGTTTAGAATATTTATAAATGCTTCCCTGGTTACTGAAAGTCTTAATAATGAACTCTCTGAAAATAGAAATATATTATTGAGGTTTCATTTTTCTTATTATTCTGGAAGTTGTGATTATAGTGTGAATGAATTGTATGCATTATGGGCCTTGTGTATTTATAGTGCAGTTGTATATTTTGAGATAGAAAAGTTATTTACCTCTGATTATTTGTTTAGAAGAAGGAAAAATATTGTGGGTAAATTTATTCAATTTGAAAAAATAGAGTTTGCAAAACTGCATATATAGTGGGAAGTTCCTGTTCACCTGGGAATGTATTACACAGTTCTTTTTTGTGGGAGAAAATGAAAGCTTGTAGGAGCTGCAGTTCGTATTTGGTAGCAAGCATTGCTTGTAGCTCAGCTGGTAAAGAGAATCTGACTGCAATACAAGAGACCTGGGTTTGGTCCCTGTGTTGGGAAGATCCCCTGGAGAAGGGAAAGGCTATCCACTCCAGTATTCTGGCCTAGAGAGTTCCGTGGACTGCACAGTCCATAGGGTCGCAAAGAGTTGGACATGACTGAACGACTTTCACTTCACATGCTTGTAAAAAGGATTCCCCAAAGGTATACGCATCAACTTTTTCTAGTCTGTTGTATGTCATTCTTATGATTTTCTTTTTCTAACTTCTAGAATGAGAACTCTGGTTTTCTTGGATAAAGTAAATAGTGGGAGAACAATGGAATATTAATTAAAATTCTGCTTGTTATGACAAAGCTGGAAATGTATAATAGCTATGATTTCAGTAAGATAGCTATCAGCTTTTTCCAGACACCACTATTAGGGCACAATACATGGAGTTCTCTAAGATCTTTCCTTTTATACAATTTCATGAAAGATAAGTGAATGTGTTAAGTTAAAAAGCCCAAACATCACTACTTTAGTGTATATATATATATATATACACACACTACATATTGAAATCTCCCCTTTTACTACTCTCTCCCCATTTTCTCCCACCTTCCACCCTGACCTCATTACTACTTTCCTCCGCAGGAGTAACCACTCTTAAAAATGGGATATGGAGAATTGACATCAGCACCAAAGCTAAATAAGATACTTTGTGTTCATGTTCCCCCCTCCACCGCCAATAATTTGGTGTCCATCCACAGACAAAAGTAACTTTGTGAGATTCAGCACCATACACCAAGGGACCTGGGAGGACACTGCCCACCCATGTGTCAGGAAACCCATATATAGACTTCAGTCTTTGCTGTGGACCCTACAGTGGCCATGAACCAGCTCCAGCCATCCTGACCGTGTTCTGGGAGCCCTTGGACACACTATCTTAAACAATCACCCAAGGACAAGGGAGAGCTTTTGTGAATGTCCAGATTTTTAGTGGAGAAGTTCCAGCACACTGTTGGAGCAAAAACAAACACAACTTTGGATTCATTGAAGAGGGTAAGAGAAATACTTTGACTTTTTATCCACATCACTCTCCCACAGGCAGCACAGCTTGGGGCCAGGAGAGATCTTCTTGGACGTGAGCTGCGTGCCTGGAGCTTGGGAAGAGGCTGAGAGAGCAGCAGATAGGATTCTAGGAAGGAGGATCCTACTAACTGCTTCATGGACGCCTTCAACAAGCTTGCCTGCCAGCTATGGGGGGCACCTTGTCCACACATCCCCCTCACATGGCCCTAGTTATCCCCAGGGTTTTATGTGCCTCCTCTCATCCCACCCCCCAACTCTGAGACTGGTGCCCTGTGACTGCCCCTAATGGTGCTAGTGAGAGACAGCTTGGCAGATGGTTTGTGAGCATGTTCAGAAAATCAGCCTGAAAATGTGGGCCAGGGAGGGACCACAAATTTGAGCTCTAGTCTTATCTTTGGAAAAACAGAAGGGAGGCTGTCAGCACTAGGCTTGGTGTATTACAGGATCCAGAGAGGGCATACAAGCTTAAGAATTCTTCCACAAGAGGGAGCAAGAATCATCAAGTAGTGAGGGAAGTGAAAGTTGCTCAGTCAGGTTCTTACTCTTTGCAACCTCATGGACTATATACAGTCCATGGAATTCTCCAGGCCAGAATACCTTCTCCAGCAGGTCTTCCTGACCCATGAATCGAACCAGGGTCTCCCGCATTGCAGGTGGATTCTTTACCAACTGAGCTATCAGGGAAGCCCTGTAGCCTTAGAAGGTCTAAGAAAACCTCGACATCTCTACTAGGGCTGATGGAAGAAATTTCTGTCCTTAAAGCAATTAGTAAAGACTAGAGGAGATGATTGCTCCACTGGAGAAGGGATAGGCTACCCACTCCAGTATTCTTGGGCTGCCCTTGTGGCTCAGCTGGTAAAGAATCTGCCTGCAATGTGGGAGACCTGGGTTCGATCCCTAGGTTGGGAAGATCCCCTGGAGAAGGGAAAGGCTACCCACTCCAGTATTCTGGCCTGGAGAATTCCATGGACTGTATAGTCCATGGGGTCACAAAGGGTCAGACACGACTGAGCATCAATGAAGCTAAGAGGAGATGACTGCTACTTAAAATGTGAAGACAGCACAAAACATCAGGGAACATAAAAAGTTAAGAAAGTGTGACACCAAAGGATCACAGAAATCATCCAATAACTGATCCCAAAGATAATGGAGGTATGAGATTTACCCCGTAAAGAATTTAAAATAGTTGTTTTAAGGAAATTCAGTAGCTATAAGAAAACACACACAAAGATAATTCAACAAAATTAAGAAAAAATGCATGAAGTGAAAAGTTTAACAAAGAGATAAAAATCATAAAAAAGAATCAAACACAAATTGTGAAACTGAAGAATACAATGAGTGAAATGAAAAAACATGCAATAGAGAACACTCAGTATTACAGGTGATCAAAGAGAAGAAAGAATCAGTGAGATTGAAGACAAGAACTTTAAAATTATTCAATTGGAGGAGAATAAAGAAAAGAAAGAAAGATTACATAATCTATGAGATACCTTCAAAAGAATCTGTGAATTATCGGTGTTCCAGAAGAAAGGGAGTCGAAAGTTTATTTAAAGAAATAATGACTAAGAACTTCCCAATTCTGGGGAGAGATTTATGTATCCAAGTTCACGATGCTTCTAGGTCATCAAACACAATCTCAACTTAAAGAATCCTCTCCAAGACACCTTATAATAAAATGGTCAAAAGTCAAAGACAGAGAGGATCTTAAAAGCTGCAAAAGAAAAGAAACTTGTATCTTATTAGGGGAACCTCTGTAAGGCTATTAGCAGATTTTTCAGCAGAAACCTTACAGGCCAGGAGAGAGTGAGATGTATTTTATTTCAAAGTGCTGAAATTAAAACAAAACTGGCCAACCAAGAGTTATCCTTTTGAAATACAGTATAGATAGCAACTTTCCCTGGCAACCAGAAGCTGAGATAGTATATTACTGCTAGAACTGCCTGACAAGAAATGGTTAAAGAGGTTCTTCAAACTGAAACGAAAGGACAATAGTTGGTAACATGAAACATATGAAAATATACAACACACTGGTAGAGATTAAGTACATAGTCAAATTCAGGATACCCTAATACTGTAAGGTGATGTGTTAGCCATTTAGCTCTAGTATAAAGGTTAAATGGAAAGAGTATTAAAAATAACTACAGCAGCAATAATTTGTTAATGGACATACAATATAAAATAGGTGAAATGTGACATCAAAACCAAAAAAGATGGGTAGTAAAAGGGTAGAGTTTTTGCATGTGATTGAAGTTAAGTTGTTATCAATGTAAAATAGACTGCTATATGCATAATATGTTTTATGTAAGCCTCATGGTAACCACAAAACAAAAACCTAGAGTAGGTTCACAGATAATAAAGAGAAGGGAGTTATAGCATATACCACTAAGGAAAATCATCTGTTTGCAAAGGAAGGCAGCTGGAGAGGAAGGAGGGGAAAGGGGCACTATAAAACTTAACAAGATGGCATTAATAAGTCCTCTTCTATCAATAATTACCCTAAATGTAAATAGATTAACTCTCCAGTCCAAAGGTATAGAGTAGCTGGATGGATTGAAACAAACAAACAAACAATATGCTGCCTACATGAGACTCACTTGAGCTTTAAGGACACATAGGCTCAAGGTGAAGGGATTAAAAAAGGTATTCAGTACAAGTGGAAACCAAGAGTAGGGATAGCTATATGTATATCAAAGTAGACTTTAAATAAAAAAGCTGCAATGAGAGGCAAAGAAAATCATTGTAATGATAAAAGGATCAACTCATCCCAAGATATAACAATCATAAATACATATGCATGCAGTATTGGAGCAACTAAGTATATTAAGCAAATACTAACAGATCTGAAGGGAAAACTAGGCCAATAGTACACTGTTAACAGGATACTTCTAAAGATGGGCAGAAGAACTGAATAGACATTTTTCCAAAGAAGATATACAAATGGCCAACAGGTATCTGAAAAGATGCTCAAAATCAATAATCATATCAGGGCAATGGAAATCAAAATGACAATGATATATCACCTCTCATCCATTAAAACAGCTGCTCTCAAAAGGATAAGAGATAAACATTGAGAATGTAGAGAAAAGGAAATCTTCATGTACTGCCAGTGGGGCTTGTTGCAGCCGCTATGGAAAACAGTATGGAAGTTGCTCAGAAAATTAAGAATAGAGCTAGCATATTATCCAGCAGTCCCACTTCTGGGTGTTTATTCAGAGGAGATAAAATCATTTTCTCAAGAGATGCCTGCATCCCCATGTTCCTTGCAGCATTTTTCATAGTAGGCAAAATGTAGAAGCAACCTAAGTTTGAATCAGTGGGTGAATGGATAAAAATGCTGTCTCTCTGTCTCTCTGTCTCCCTCTCTCACATACACACACAGAGGAATATTTTTCAGCCATGAGAAAGGAAATCCTTCCATTTGTGACAAAATAGATGAAGCTTGAGGACATTATGCTGAGTGAAATAAATCAGAGAAGAGAAAGACAGATACTAGATGAGATCATTGACGTGTGGAATCTAAAAAATCTGAACTGATGGAAACAGAATAGATGGTGTTTTCCAGGGGCTTGAGGATGGGGGAAATGAAGAAAAGTTGGTTAAAAGGTACAAACTTTTCAGTTATGAGATGATTAATGTACAGTATAGTGATTATGGTTAAGGATATTTTATTATATACTGGAAAGTTGCCAAGAGAGTAAGTATATTCTTACCACAAAAAGAAACGATAATTATGTAGTGTGATGGAGGTGTTAACCAATGCTGCTGTGGTAATTTTTGCAATATACCAAGTATATCAGTTATACAGCTTAAACTTATACAAAGTTATATGTCAATTATATCACTTTAAGCTGGAAAAAATTTAATGTATCTTTTCAAGCATTTATGCATATATATCTCTATCTATTACCTAAATATACAATTTTGTTTTGTTTTAAATCAGTGGGGTTACAATAGTTACATCTTAATCTGACTTGTGCTTTTATCCATTGAAAATATCTTGGAGATCTTTTGATCCCAAATATGACTCTGTCTTATTCTTTTAAATGGCTGCTTTGTAGTTCACATTATGGCTGCACTGTCATTTTTATAACTAATCTGCTATTTTTGTATACTTAGGTTTATTCTAGTTATTTGCTTTTCAGATAGTGCTTAAAAAACCTGTTTACAAATGTTTAATCACATGAGTCAGTGTTTCTGTAGGTTAGACTCCTGTAAATGGAACTTCTGGATCAAAGGTTCTATGCAATTAAAGTTTTGTTAGATTTTGTCAAATTACTCTTTACTTGTGTATTAGCTAACCCTGAAAATTAGATGGTGAAATTGAATTTACAAGTGGTAACATGCCATATTTTTATGAAGCCACATTAACCCTTGTGCAACACAGTAGGTTATAAATAAATGATAAGAAATCATGCGGAGTTGTGGACTTACAGGCTTGAAACAAATCTGTTTCTATTATCTCAGTCATTGTAGGGAAACTTCCAGGTTCTTATGTACAATATAATATAGCTGAACAGAATCTCTAAAAATCTGCCCTGTGCCATTTTTATATGAAGTTAGGTTGTATGTAGATAAGCAGATCTGTTCATTGTAACATAGCTGCTTCTGCAGATAACCATCAAGACTAGAGACCTTAGTCGGTTAGCATATGAACAACAAAAGTAGGACTTTTCCCCAGCAGGCTGACAGAGTACCGCAACTTCCCGATAAGCCTACATGAATATTCAGTTGCTTTGTATATACAAGCAAGAGCCCTGATTGCTTGAACATACCCTAAGGTGTCAATATGGCAAAGTAGTTAAGAATATGAACGCTGAAACCAAAATGCCTGGGTTGAATCCTACTACTTTTATGTTCTTTGACAATGGGCAAGTTTCGTAACTTCTCTGTGCTTTATTTCTTTATTCCTCTGTAAAATGAGAAGAAGAAGAAGAATGCCTACTTTTTATTTATTTATTTTTTTTGAATGCCTACTTTTTAGAGTGGTAGGCACTAACAAGAATATTATTAATAATTAAATACAGAGAGTTTAGAATGGATCCTGGCACTTTGCTCTTTGATAATGTTGATGATATAGGTCTACTTATTTACATCTCAAATTCTTTTACTGAGTTTATGGCAGTTTTATTGAGATATTTTAAAAATATGAACAGAATCTTCTTCTGTAGTTTGTAGAAGAGAATCATCATCAAAGGTTGTCCTTTCCTTTTTCTTCCCATGACAGAGAGGAGATCATCACCAACAGTGAACTCCAGTCCTGCTTTGTAGGGCTTGTGAGTACATGCAGCAAGTTAAGCAGGCAGTCCCTATTCTCTTGGAGTTTACCTTCCAAGACAGACAACATTGGTGTAGATGATCAAGTAAAGGTCATAAAAATTGTGGACTATGAGTTGGCCAGATACTTTAAACATAGAAGATGTCCTATATAATGGAAATTTACTGTATTACAACCCATTAAGGTATAGAATTTAGTAGAGGGTACATATGTCTCACATAGTTTTGGACTAAATACTTAGAGGAAATCATAATAGAATCATACAGTGTGGACCTCCAGAAGAGCGATTAGGAAATTTATACTGGGCAGAGGTAATTACAGGGGACAGGGATGGAGGAGTTGGGGAGCAAAAATTAACCCTGTAAATTGTATAAAGTGAAAGAAAACTGGACCTGTGGCTACTGCTTAGTAAAGCAGTGTGACGTGGTGGGAAGACCTGATATGGTGGGCAGATCATGGATTTGGGGGCAAGAATAACCTGGGCAAATCATGGCTCAGGTATTTGCAAACTCTGTGGCCTCTCTGGACCTCTTTAAATTCTAAGGAAAACTGTTTTCCCTTCCAGCTGTAGCTGCAGAAAAGGTAAGATTTGTAGTTTAGCTTAGAAGCAGGTGTATTCAGATGTGCTTTTTCATTTCAGCCCTGACTTTTTTTTTAAATTTCATAATTATTTTTTTCCTTTTTTGCTCTTAAAAAATACTTTCCTGTGTACTTATTAATGGAATAAGAATATTAGTGATTGTATTGATTAAGGCTACCATAACAAAATATCACAGCCTGGATGGCTCAAACCATAGAAATGTATTTTCTCACAGTCCTGGAGGCTAGAAGTCCAAGATCAAGGTATTGACGGGGATGCTTTCCTCTGAGGTTTCTCTCCTCGACTTGAAGATGGCTGACTTCTTTCTCTGTCTTCACATGGTCCTTCCTTTGTGCATACACAGGTCTGTGTCCTAATTTCCTCCTCTTATAAGGATACCAGTCATACTGAATTGGGACCCACCATAAACACTCCCCCCCCCCCCCCCCCCCCCCCGCTTGTCACAACAAACACTTCACTTTAATGCAGTCACCTTTCAAAGACTCTTATCTCTTGCATAGTCACATTCTGAGGATTTAAGATTAGGACTTTAACATATGAATTTGCAGGGGACACAGTTTAACCCATGACAGTGATTTGAGAAAAAATAACCTCCCTCATAAATTTCCTTAACTGTAAAATGGTCATATAAAAATGATTACCTGGTTCTATGTATGATTATTGTAAGGATTATAATGAGATAAATTCAAGTCAGTTTCCTGGCACAACTGAGTCATATAAGAGGTACTTTGCAGGTGTTAAATGTCTTCCTTTCCTGCTTTTTGATAGGGGAAAGAAATTTTGAAATTGCTGGATAAAAAGAAGAGATATAGATCTTGCGTGCTGAAGTGATAGGGTGTGGGTGTTTTGTTTTCTTTTTAACTTTTTATTTTACATTGAGGCATAGCTGATTAACAATGTTGTGATAGTTTCAGGTAAACAGCAAAGGGACTCAGCCATACATATACTGTATCCATTCTCTCCCAAACTCCCCTTCTGTTCAGGCTGCCACATAACATTGAGCAGAGTTCCATGTGCCATACAATAGGTCCTTGTTGGTTATCAATTTTAAATATACCAGTGTGTACATGTCCATCCCAAATTCCCTTCCCCCGGCAGCCATAAGTTTATTTTCTAAGTCGAGTCTCTTTCTATTTTGTATATAAATTAATTTGTTCATTTTTTAATATTCTGTATATAAGTGATATCATATGATATTGGTCTTTCTCTGTCTGACTTCCTTCACTCAGTATGACAATCTCTGGGTCCATCCATGTTACTGCAAATAGCATTATTTCATTCTTTTTAATGGTTGAGTAATATTGTGTCATATGTATACCAGTGTCTCCTACATTGCAGGTAGATTCTTTACCCACTGAGCCATCCGTCAGGGAAGCCCCAGTATATGCATCACATCGTCTTTATCCATTCTTCTGTCAATGGGCGTTTAGGTTGCTTCCATGTTGGTTATTGAAAACAGTGCTGCAATGAGCATTGGGGTGCACATAACCTTTCAGATCATGTTTTTCTCCAGACATATGCCCAGGAGTAGGATTGCAGGGTCATATGGTAGCTCTACTTTTAATTTTTTTAAGGAACCTTTATACTGTTCTTCATAGTGGCTGTACCAGCTTATATTCCCACCAACAGAGTAGGAGGGTTCCCTTCTCTCCAGGGCAAGGATGTTTTAAGTGTCCGAGAAACTGGGATAGCCAGGGTAGGAGGGGTGGGGCAGTGGAGAAAAAAGTTTTTATTTACTTTGGAGCATGAAATGATCAAGAGCAAAGGAGCTGAGGTGACTTGAGGTAGGCTCTGGGGCTGGGGTCTACTCCAGAACTCATAAAGCCCAGAGAAGATCTTAGCCCTGAACTGAGAGAACTTCAGCAATAACATTAAGAATTGTAGACTGAAGGGGATCATGATTCAATTCCTTATTTTATGGAGGAGAAAGCTGACATCCAGAGAGATAAGTGACAGGCTAAAATCACAGAGCTAAGCAATTGGTGGAAGACTAACTCTGAAAAATTATGTCTGTAATTGGAAGAAGGATATGATAACGAGGAAAATATCTGAATTCTACCAGACTGTCAGAGCTAAAGCTATATCTTATTCATTATTGTATTTCCAGTAACCAAGGATATGCCCAGCGTTTAGTATTCAATGATAATTGTTAAGTTGATTCAAAATAAATATTGAATTTGCAGGGGACTTGTTAAACTATAGGTAGGTGTACATTTTTGTAAGTAAAACAATGCAGCATATTTATGAAATATATGGACCATCTATAATATAATCCTAAAATTATACACAAAAAATTACTTCAGTAAGTGAGTTTCTAAAACTGCTGAATCTAAGGACACTATTCAAAAACTGATTGTATTTCTTTATACCAGTATCAAATACATAATTATAAATGCCCATACACTACTATTGGGAGTGTAGGTTGCACAATCACCTTGGAAAACTGGCAGTATCCTCTAAAGCTGAGTATACTGTTACTCCAACAATAGAATGGGAAAGATGAGAGATCTCTTCAAGAAAATTAGAGATGCCAAGGGAACATTTCATGCAAAGATATGCATAATAAAGGACAGAAACAGTATGGACCTAACAGAAGCAGAAGATATTAAGAAGAGGGAGCAAGAATACACAGAAGAACTATACAAAAAAGAACTTAATGACCCAGATAACCACGATGGTGTGATCACTCACCTAGAGCCAGACATCCTGGAATGTGAAGTCAAGTGGGCCTTATGAAGCATCACTACGAACAAAGCTAATGGAGGTGATGAAATTCCACTTGAGCTATTTCAAATCCTTAAAGAGGATGCTGTGAAAGTGCTGCACCCAACATGCCAGCAAATTTGGAAAACTCAGCAGTGGCCACAGGACTGGAAAAGGTCAGTTTTCATTCCAATCCCAAAGAAAGGCAATGCCAAAGAATGTTCAAACTACCACACAATTGAACTCATCTCACACATTAGCAAAGTAATGTTCAAAATTCTCCAAGCCAGGCTGCAATAGTACGTGAACCGTGAACTTCCAGATGTTCAAGCTGAATTTAGAAAAGGCAGAGGAACCAGAGATCAAATTGCCAACATCCATTGGATCATCGAAAAAGCAAGAGAGTTCCAGAAAAACATCTACTTCTGTTTTATCAACTACACCAAAGCCTTTGACTGTGTGGATCACAAAAAACTGTGGAAAATTCTTCAAGAGATGGGAATTCCAGACGACCTGACCTGCCTCCTGAGAAATCTGTATTCAGGTCAGGAAGCAACAGTTAGAACTGGACATGGAACAGTGGACTGGTTCCAAGTCGGGAAAGGAGTATGTCAAGGCTGTATACTGTCACTCTGCTTATTTAACTTGTATGCAGAGTGTATCATGTGAAATGCCGGGCTGAATGAAGCACAAACTGGAATCAAGATTGCCGGGAGAAATATCAATAACCTCAGATATGCAGATGACACAGCCCTTATGGCAGAAAGCAAAGAAGAACTAAAGAGCCTCTTGATGAAAGTGAAAGAGGAGAGTGAAAAAGTTGGCTTAAAGCTCAACATTCAGAAAACAAAGAACATGGCATCTGGTCCCATCACTTCATGGGAAATAGATGGGAAAACAATGGAACATTGAGAGACTTTATTTTTTTGGGCTCCAAAATCACTGCAGATGGTGACTGCAACCATGAAATTAAAAGATGCTTGCTCCTTGGAAGAAAAGCTATGACCAACCTAGACAGCATATTAAAAAGCAGAGATGTTAACTTTGCCAACAAAGGTCCATCTAGTCAAGGCTGTGGTTTTTCCAGTAGTCATGTATGGATGTGAGAGTTGGACTATAAAGAAAACAGCACCAAAGAATTGATGCTTTTGAACTGTGGTGTTGGAGAAGACTCTTGAGAGTCCCTTGGATTGCAGGGAGATCCAGCCCGTCCATCCTAAAGGAAATCAGTCCTGAATATTCATTGGAAGGAACTGATGCTGAAGCTGAAACTCCAATGCTTTGGATGCGAAGAACTGACTCATTTGAAAAGACCCCGATGTTGGGAAAGATTGAGGGCAGGAGGAGAAGGGGATGACAGAGGATAAGATAGGTGGATGGGTCGATGGACATGAGTTTGAGTAAGCTCTGGGAGTTGGTGATGGACAGGGAAGCCTGGCGTGCTGAAGTCCATGGGGTCGCAAAGAGTCAGACACAACTGAGTGACTGAACTGAACTCAACTAATGATCAAGTAGTTAACTCTTTGGGTAGTATATATCCAGCAAGAGCATGTATGCATATGTACTAAAAATCATGTGCAGGAATGTTTGTGGCTGCATTATTTGAAAGAGCTAGTAACAAGAAACAGCCCAAATGTCCATCAACAGTAGAATGAATCAATAAATTGTGGCATATTCACATGGTGGGTATGATACAACAATCAATAAACTACAGCTACTCAAAACATATGGATGAATAAATCTTGTAAACCATAAAATAGCCCAGTCACAAAAGAATGCATATTGAATACTGTATAATTTCACTTTTATATAAAGCTCCAGAAACAGGCAAAATTCTATGATGCTAGAATCAGGATACTGGTTACATTTGGAAAGGTGAAAAAGGATACTAGGGGGGCCTCAGAAGTGCTAGTAATGTTCTGATTCTTGATTGAGCTGGATGCTTATTTTTAGATTTTTATATATTTGTTATACTTAAATTACAAAAGGCTTAAAAGTGTATAGAAGTTTGTGTATTGAATTTTTATGTAGCTTTGCTTAAGCTTTGAAATGGTAGCACATAAGTATTTTAAATGAGATTGAAGCAGCTATCTTAGAATGTATAGCTGCTTCAGTATAATATATTTAGATGTATAGCTGCCTAAAAACATAAATAAAATTTGAAAAGACATCCCCACCCAGTCTCCCACCCTTTTTTTGGTTCAGTGTATTTTTTGTACTCTTATTTTCCATTTATTTATGGAATTGTATTTTTAGTAAACAGAATAGTATGGTATGAAGTATAGCTTTCCAGTATTTAAATATAATAGTTATTTCTCTCATAGAACTTTTCAGGTATCAAAAAGGATTAAGCTTAGAAGTGTGTATAATATCCCAATTTCTCTTTCTATCATCATCTCTATGTGTAAAGGAAAAACTTGAAGAATATAAGCTATACACATACTTTTTTCTGAGAAGGTGATAAACTTTCTATTTTTATACGTTTGATACTTGAAGTTTTTGCAATAAGCATGGGTCACTTTTTGGTTTGAAAAATGTAAACTTTTTATGAATTAAGCAAAAAGATCTCAGTTATTACAATATTTTATATTGTAGAACTAGAAAAAGTCTCAACCTTTTTTCCTTTTATGCTTGCTTATTAAAACTGAATAAAACTTATCAGTTGAATACTATCAAGAAAAATGCCAATACTTTTCATCTTTAAATTCCCAATTAATATAATCATTTAGATAAGCATAAAACTTTGATTTATGTGATTGGTTTTTTTTTTTCCCATTTTCCAAGTTTTCTAGAGTAAGCAATAGTAATTTTATAATGAAAGAGTATTTAACAAAAAGAAATCTTTATTATTTCAATTTTTGCTTACAAGTTTAATATATTGTACCTTAAAGGATTTTTCTCCACAATATTTATTGTTCTTTTGTTCCAACTGGGAAGGGAAAAGTCAGACTGGAAGCTGTAAGAAGTTATTTTTGTGAGATGCTTTTTTTCTAACGGTATTATCCAGAATTGCTAAAAATACACACAATAGATCTTGAATAAAATGTAAACTCTGGAATATGATCCTTTTAGTTGTATATTTTTCTTTCCAGAATCAAGGCCTTTGACTCATGAGTATGCTCCCAAGGTGTTAACCTCCCTCCTTTTCCTCGTTGAATTTCCTAATTGCATTTTTAGCTTGTATAATTGTATTTGTCCTCTGTATACATAAATATACAAACCATCTATCTTAAAATAAATTCAGTTTGATGGCTGATTAGTTTTATGCATTTGAATTAGTTGGTGATAAGAGGTCACAGGTCTTGTAAATATCCTTGGAAATTAGGAGATTGCTTAGAGATCATGCTCTTTTGACTAGATTCATCCTCAACTTGGAAATAGCTGAGTTTTCACCCCCCTCCACTCTCCTGCAAAGTGGTCTGAAGACTCTAACTTAAGTGAATGAAATCAGATATTTAGAGGTTTATTTTTCTTTAAAAATGTAAACTGAGTGTTAGTATTTTTCAGACAATTAAGAGCTAACATCTAAGGGCTTTGGTTATAGTTCTTATGCTGCTGATTAGGTATTCCTTGGAGGTGATTAGTGAATGTACAAATGCAATCATTTGGTAGGGTTTAATCACTCATATGAGAGAAAAGTTAGTTACCCAGAAGGAAAAATTGAAACTTGTATAACTTTCATTAGCCTTATTTTTTTAATAACAAAAAAAAGAACAATATTTGACTAAACTAGGAATATTGAGTAATATGAGATAAATTGTTGTTTAAAAGAAATAGAGTACCTGGGGGGATACACTTATATGAAGATATTGGTCCACTGTGTAGTATATTGTCTATAGTACAGGTAGATTATGAATAGTGGACCCTTATCAAACCAGGACAGATTTCCCTCATAGAGACAGAGAGAAAGAAGTGTACCTGAACAAGTGCATCTCCTTCTTTCTTTGTACTGGGTGGTTGAAACCCCAAATTATAGCAGGTTTACTACATTTCTCAGATTGAGAAGAAGAGAAATGTATGGCTATACGTTTTGTTTTTTTTTTACAGGACATCTGAGGCAAGGGGAGAGTGAAATGCATGTATTTGGGCAATGATGTATTTCTTTCTGGTGAGATGGGTTAAGGGCATGAGTTCTGAGAGTGGTTTAGAACCACTTGGAATGATGAGCTAGGGATGTATGGGTGGCTGCTTAGGCCAAGCATTGCACAGTGCTGTGACTGTTAGGTTCAGAGGTGATTCTTCAAATGTGTAGTTCAAAAGCTTAGCTTTGTAGGCTCTCTAAAGGCCTGGCCTCTTACTGGGAATTATTCTAACCTGATTCAGTTCAGTTCAGTTCAGTCGCTCAATTGTGTCTGACTCTTTGTGACCCCATGGACAGCAGCACGCCAGGCTTCCCCGTCCATCACCAACTCCTGGAGCTTGCTCCAACTCATGTCCATCGAGTTAGTGTTGCCATCCAACCATCTCATCCTCTGTCGTCCCCTGCTCCTCCTGCCTTCAATCCTTCCCAGCATCAGGGTCTTTTCCAATGAGTCATTTATTTGAATCAGGTGGCCAGAATATTGGAGCTTCAGCTTCAGCATGTGTCCTTCCAATGAGGGTTGATTTCCTTTAGGATTGACTGGTTTGATCTTACAGTCCAAGGGACTCTCAAGAGTCTTCTCCAAAACCACAGCTCAAAAGCATCAATTCTTCGGCGCTCAACTTTCTTTATGGTCCAACTCTCACATCCATACATGACTACTGGAAAAACCATAGCTTTGACTAGATGGACCTTTGTTGGCAAAGTAATATCTTTGCTTTTTAATATGCTGTCTAGGTTGGTCATAGCTTTTCTTCCAAGGAGAAAGCATCTCTTAATTTCATGGCTGCAGTCAACATCTGCAGTGATTTTGGAGCCCCCAAAATAAAGTCTGTTGTTGTTTCCATTGTTTCCTCACCTATTTGCCATGAACTGATAGGACCGGATGCCATGATTTTAGTTTTTTGAATGTTGAATTTTAAGCCAACTTTTTGACTCTCCTCTTTCATTTTTATCAAGAGGCTCTTTAGTTCTTCTTTGCTTTCTGCCATAAGGGTGATGTCATCTGCATATCTGAGGTTATTGATATTTCTCCTGGCAATCTTGATTATAGCTTGTGCTTCATCCAGCCTGGCATTTCACATGCTGTACTCTGCATATAAGTTAAATAAGCAGAGTGACAATATACAGCCTTGATGTACTCCTTTCCCTATTTGGAACCAGTCAGTTGTTGCATGTCTGGTTCTAACTATTGCTTCTTGTCCTGCATTCAGATTTCTCAGGAGGCAGGTCAGGTGATCTGGTATTCCCATCTCTTGAAGAATTTTCCACAATTTTTTGTGATCCACACAGTCATAGGTTTGGCCTAGTGATTAAAGCAGAAGTAAATGTTTTTCTGGAACTCTCTTGCTTTTTCTGTGATTCAACAGATGTTGACAATTTGATCTCTGGTTCCTCTGCCTTTTCTAATTGAACATCTGGAAGTTCTTGGTTCACGTACTATTGCAGCCTGGCTTGGAGAATTTTGAACATTACTTTGCTAATGTGTGAGATGAGTTCAATTGTGTGGTAGTTTGAACATTCTTTGGCATTGCCTTTCTTTGGGATTGGAATGAAAACTGACCTTTTCCAGTCCTGTGGCCACTGCTGAGTTTTCCAAATTTGCTGGCATGTTGGGTGCAGCACTTTCACAGCATCCTCTTTAAGGATTTGAAATAGCTCAAGTGAAATTTCATCACCTCCATTAGCTTTGTTCGTAGTGATGCTTCATAAGGCCCACTTGACTTCACATTCCAGGATGTCTGGCTCTAGGTGAGTGATCACACCATCGTGGTTATCTGGGTCATTAAGTTCTTTTTTGTATAGTTCTTCTGTGTATTCTTGCCACCTCTTCTTAATATCTTCTGCTTCTGTTAGGTCCATACTGTTTTTGTCCTTTATTGTGCCCATCTTTGCATGAAATGTTCCCTTGGTATCTCTGATTTTCTTGAAGCTATCTCTAGTCTTCCCCATTCTATTGTTTTCCTGTTTCTTTGCATTGATCACTTAGGAAGGCTTCCTTTTCTCTCCTTGCTTTTCATTGGAACTCTGCATTCAGATGGGTGTATCTTTCCTTTTCTCCTTTTCCTTTTGCTTCTCTTTTCTCAGCTATTTCTAAGGCCTCCTCAGACAACCATTTTGCCTTTTTGCATTTCTTTTTGTTGGAGATGGCCTTAATTACTGCCTCCTGTACAATGTCACGAACCTCTAACCATAGTTCTTCAGGCACTCTGTCTATCAGATCTAATCCCTTGAATCTGTTTGTCACTTCCACTGTATAATCGCTAGGTATTTGATTTAGGTCATACCTGAATGGTCTGGTTTCCCTACTTTCTTCATTTGAAGTCTGAATTTTGCAATAAGGAGTTCATGATCTGAACCACGGTCAGTTCCAGGTTTTGTTTTTGTTGACTGTATAGAGCTTCTCCATCTTCCACTCAAAGAATATAATCAGTCTGATTTTGGTATTGACCATCGATGTCCATGTGATGTCCATGTGTAGAGTTGTCTCTTGTGTTGTTGGAAGAGAGTGTTTATGACCAATGTGTTCTCTTGGCAAAACTCTGTTAGCCTTTGCCCTGCTTCATTTTGTACTCTAGGGCCAAACTTGCCTGTTACTCTTTGACTCCCTACTTTTGCATTCCAGTCCCCTTTGATGAAAAGGACATCTTTTTTTGGTGTTAGTTGTAGAAGGTCTTGCATAGAACCATTCAACTTCAGCTTCTTCAGCGTTAGTGGTTGGGGCATAGACTTGGATTACTATGATATTGAATAGTTTGCCTTGGAAATGAACAGAGATCAGATCATTCTGTCGTTTTTGAGATTGCACCCAAGTACTGCATTTTGGACTTTTTCGTTGACTATGAGGGCTACTCCATTCTTCTAAGGGATTCTTGCCCACAGATATAGGTATAATGGTCATCTGAATTAAATCTGCTCATTCCAGTCCATTTTAGTTCACTGATTCCTAAAATGTTGATGTTCACTCTTGCCATCTCCTGTTTCACCATTTGCAGTTTACTTTGATTCAATTTACTTTGAATCAAGGTAAACTTGATTCACAATTGCTATATGTAAAAATCAAAATGCCATAGCTTTTCAACCCATCCAGGCCAGATTTCAGGGCCTTCTCTCTGAGGGTGACCAACTATCCCAGTGTGCCCATGACTTTTGTGGTATTAGCACTGAAAATGTTGCTTCAAGAAAAAACCCTTCAATCTTAGGGAAACTTCCCAGTCTCAGATGGATGGTTGATCAGCCTAACTTCCATCCCTGAGCCCCTTAGCTGCTGTCCCATGGGAGGAGGGGAAATGCATTCTCACTGACACAGAGTACAGTCTACTCCCTGTGGTGCAGATTATGAGCAGTGCTTGCAGAGCATTCATCCCAGGATGTAATTTCAGGGAGGAGGAATGTTGCTACCTCCCAAGTGTGCCCAGAGGGTGCTCTTCTGATTTACCTATTGCTGTATAACAAATGACTGCAAAATTTAGAGGCTTAAAATAATATTTTATTATCCTTCTGATTTCTGTGTTTCTGGAATTTGAGAAAGCTCAGCTAACAATTCTGGCTCCCTCCCTGCGTTAGCAGCTGTAACTGGAACAGCTGGGGACTGGTCAGACACCTCTTGTCTTCATGTCATCTTAAGGCCTCTCTGAATGAGCTAAACTTCAAGCTCTCCTAGTTGCCTCCAGGCAGGTGGTGCTTACCTGACAGTTTAGGGTGCCAGAGCAAGTGTTCCGGCCAACAAGTAGGAAGCTGCCTCAGATGTCACATCAGGTATTATTGCACAGCATCATTTTCACCATAGCCACAGGATTCAGGTGAGGTGCATAGGCTTCTTGATGATTAGGTCTGTTGGGATGGAGACATTACTGCAACCATCTTTGGAAAATATAATCTGCCACAATTACCTTAGTGGTTAGAAGATCTGTTGGGATGGAGACATTATTGCACCTATCTTTGGAAAATATAATCTGCCACAGTTACCTTAGCTTCCAAATACAGTTTTTCATTAGTAAAAGTAGTAAAGTTGTCAAAATATTATTTTTCCTCCTCAATTTTTGTAATACAATTTTTATTTTGAATGAAAACAAAAAGGTCCGACTGTAAATGTTTCTTGAATTATTCTGAAAACTTTTTACCATGTTCTACTAGAATGAGTAAATATATGTGTGTGTGTGTGTGTGTTACATGTATGTATGTGTGTGAATCTCTCACTCTTTATGTATATATATATTCCAGAAAAGTCAACTGACCAGTATAGGTGTAGCAAAAGTTCATTTGCTTCCATAGTAAGAATTTTAGGGTGTGTGTGTGATGTATGGCAGTTTCCATACACACATGCACCCCAAAGGCTAGAAAGGAAAGAATAATTGTGAGGAGACAACGACAGTAGGGGCTTATGATCACTTCAGGTTGAAGAAGGGGTCCATAGCAGGCTAGAACTCTGAAGACATGGGTGGCTGGAGAGGGAGCTAAGGAACAAGGGCAGTGGCTATCATTTAGAAGTGAAGGGCAGGTATACATGTAACATCCCTTTGGTATCATCATTCAGTTTGAAATGTGGATGCTAATGTTGTGATTGCAGCTTTCTTAGAATGTCTGACTCCCACTGTGATGCTTAAGATCTGTGAGTCATTCTTTCTGATAGTCTCCAGGTTCTCACTTCAGAGTAATGGAAATTGGAGTTTAAAAAAATCTAATGCAATTATTTGGGGAATTTGCTGACAGTGCAGTTTTAGCAAAGTTTCAGGAAAGCATGCTACAAATCTGAATTTTATTAAACTGATATTTTTTGGTTTGATATGTGTTTAATATTGCAACATTTATGAGTCTTACATGAGTTCTGTTGTTTTGTCCTAAATGTTATTTTATTGAGGAAAATTTCAAAATTAAAAAAATGAGATAGCAGAAAGATTATAATTCTAAGCAACCATTTGTTTAAAAAGATATTATATGTGTTTGGATTGTAGGAATACTGTAATACGGTCCAGCTAGATTCTGGTATAGATTATCGGAAAAGGGAACTTCCTGCTGCAGGAAAACTCTACTACCTGTAAGTTTTTTTTTTTCTTAATTTTAATGTTCTTAAATTTAATATCTAATAATTTATCAGGAAAAGATGAGAAAAATAAGCAGGGTAATTATTAGAATGTGAAAGGCTAATTCTGAAGCCTAATTTTTCAAATACAAAATGTTGTAATGTTAACTTCTTTAAACTGTGTTTTTTGCCATCCACATTTGCATGATTTATAATGTGTGATTGGAGGAAACCCTAATTAGTTTTTTAGGGAGGAGTGATGACAGATGGTTAGAAAGTAATGAGTATCCTCTTATAAGAAACTCTAGTATTAAGAGAATATCTTTATTCTGCTAAAGTAATTAATTATTTGTGGACATCTTCTGACAAATGTGTTATTTCTGTTCTCTGAAAATTGTGTTTTATTTTGTCAGACAATCTGTTTGTATTTATCACTGTTGATTGACTTCCATACATAACTATGTAAAATATATATACACAAGTACAACTGGATATATTTTGTCTTCTAGAAGCTCATTCTCCCAAGTAGGAGCAATTTATAATAATAGATGTAGTCAGCTTGTGTAGTTAATGCTGAAAACAAATATAGTTTGTTTTAAAATGTCACTTGTGAGAACCTGAAAAGGAAAAAGTTGCTTTACCAATGCAAAGTATGTTTAGCATATGCTGCTAATGTTGGACACATAGTGGGTTCTCAGTAAATAGACCTGTCTAAGGGCTAATTGTAATTTAACTCAAAGGCATGTTTCTGCTAATTTAAATTTTGATGACAATGTGCGTATGAGAGGTTCAGAAAAGTTCTCGTCTCTGCCACCTTGTAAGCAGAAGTACTTTACTGTTTTTGAAGCAGAAATTAGCTAGAAAAATCACATAATTAAAATTGCATACTTTACAGTGTACCAAGGGGACTATTTCAGTTTATTATTCAGATTCTGATGATTATTATAGGAGGTTCTTCATCTGCCCTTAAGTACTTTGTCTTTAAAGTACTTTATAATTTTGAAAAATTCATAGAGCACTTATTTTCTGCTTTAACAAGGACTTTTTCCTCTCCATTTCTTTTATCTTTGGGCTTTCCTGTCTTTTTAGTTTTCTGACCTTCGCAAGATTTCCCTGAAGCTTTGCTACCTATTTGTCGATATGCCAGATGTATGGTACTTAGAAATTAATTTATTACCATCCCTTTTATTTTTTCAACAAATCCTTGTTCCCTATTTTCCCACAAAATATATCCTTATGTGGACGAATTAAAACATTTTCCTAAAAGGAAATCACTTCAATAAAGATGGTTGTCTAAGTCATGAAATTTGTTTCTTGGTCTTTGAGAGGTCTCAGTGGAATTTACAGGAGGTGGAGAGTCTGCTTTTGCTTTAGCAGAGCCTCTTTTTCTCTGAGCTACCCTGTGTTGCCTCTTCCTCTTCCTGATGAAAGTAATAAAATTCTAACACATCGAAATTCAGGTTTGTACTTTAAACATGTACTGGAGGAAGTCAGAATCTAACAACATCCCAGAGTCCAGAAAACGAGAATGTACAAAGGCTACCATGGAACTCTGGAATAGCTTTCTTAAAAATATATAAATTCTTTAATCCTCAAAGAAAGTAGATTTATTTATGAATTTAACATCAAAAGAGCTTTACCAGAGTCTGATAATCAAGAATAGAGAGCCTAGGGGCATACCTCAGAGGGAAGGCAGATATGTGCACCAGAGAAGAATTAGGAATTAAAGTCATCTCAGAAGTGGGAGAATAAAGATACCCAGATGGGATGCTAGGGTTTTCATTTATATTGTTGCACAGGAGCCTTTGGGTAGAACTTCTTTCATGAGAGAGTAAAAGAAAAGTTCCTGGGGTCATGTTAACATTTCTGATTTAATTAGGTTTCATTTCAACTTGTTCCTGTAGGAAAATTTATTAATTTCCCCTCTATGACAGATTTTAATATGCCATGTTATTTATTGCCCTTTTATGACAGGAAACACCACTGCTGAGAGGTCCATAGGATGCTGCCCCTGAGCATTTTGCTATCAGTTCTGTGAAGGGTTATGTTTGATCCCCTGAAGAGAGGGGATCAGATCACCTTAGACTCATCCTCGCTCTCTGTCTCTTTTCCTTTTTCATCCAGGATGTGAGTAGTACAGGTTCTTTTTTTCTGACTAAATCTGTTAAAGAAAGTTCCTGTTCAAACACTGTATCTCCACCATACTTACATGCAAACACCCTGCCCCCAGCATGGAAGCTGTGGCCTCAATGGAATATTTTAAACTGAACCAAAAAGGGTAGAGGCAGGTGTTGGGCCTTGGATTTGATTTTGCCCTACTTATGAAGTAATAGCTTTGCCTGTATTGTTTCGTGGATGCTGGCAGAAGACACAAGAAACCTGTGTCAGAGACAAAGGATTTTATTACTCTAGGCACAGATAGTATGTTGAGGCAGTTCCCTTCTCGCTTCCTAGTCCCATTAGGGAGGGGAAGAGGAGTTTTGCTGAGGGCCCAGATGGATGCCTGCACATGCAGTGAGTTGTGTTACAGGAGAGGGACTCTGAGTTTCGGGAATGAACCACTTTATAGCCAGAAGTAAGCAAGACTACTTTTTGTCTCAAGGGAGATACTGCCTCATCCCTCAAGGCTTCTTGCTACAAACACATCTTAAGAGATGGTTAAGGCCTTGCATTCTTGGCATACTCAGCAAGCTGTGCAGGTGAATGGGAGACTCAGAGAAGACTGTCTGTCCTAACAGGGGAGGTTTACCAGACTTTTAACCTTTATTTATTAAAGAAATAAATTTTCCCTTTATTTCCCTTGATTCCTATCTGCCAAAGTCATCTACCACTTCAACAAAATTACTTCTGACTGCTATTCAGTTATTTAACCCCTGAATTGTTTCAAGACCATTTCAGCTCCATGTATATGGAAACTATGATCACATGGAAATGATGAAAATTTTATGTTACAATTCACCTCCCAATGCAGAAGACGTAAAGACATGAGTTCGATCCCTGGATTGGGAAGATCCCCTGGAGGAGGGCATGGTAACCCACTCCAATATTCTTGCCTGGAGAATTTCATGGACAGAGGAGCCTAGTGGGCTATGGTCCACAGGGCTGCAAAGAGTCAGAAATGACTGAAGCGACTTAGCACAGCACAGCACATATGTTACAACTTTTCAGGCACAAACCAAATATTCACATATTTTTACCTGACTAATATAGTACATGTATTCATCCATCTTTTGGACAGTTTTAAGGAGTTTATTCTTAAATACTTTTACCAATGGAAACTTAATGTCCCAAGTGCTCTAATTTTCCACTTGGGAAACATCTATTCCAAATAGAAAATTACTTCTAAGAATATATCTTTGAGCACCATTAAAAAAAAAAAGTTTGCTGCTAAAAACACAAAGCTTCAAGGTTAGAGCTCTGTTTTAGAAGAAAGGTCTGTGAAAACAAAGACCGGAACTCATCCCTGTTGAAACTTACTCCCTTGCAATTAAAAACTTCTTGTGTTTGCCTCTGATGTTCCCTGCACATGTTCCCCTGCCCCCAACCAGAACAACATCGAGGAAAATTTAAAGCATTTTCTTAGCTTGATTGTCACATCTTCTCATCCCTAAAACTTCGACAGACATCTGTCCTCTGCCTGAAAGGTTGCCACCTTCTGGTTCAGCAGAATCTCTAGGGCATCTTGGGGCCTTCTCCTCACCCCCTATCATTACCATTATAGGTGTTTCTGTCACAGACATTGAAATCTGCACTTTCAGTCTTATTTTTTCTCACCAGATATCAACCCAGTCATTTCCTGTTTCACTTCCCACTGAAGAACCTCTGAAATATCTGCCAACAGTAGCAACTTGAAAATTGCAAAGTTAGCCCCCTCCTGTTTAGACTGTGATTTGTTTCATTTCCATGAACTAGATTGCCCCAGGTCCCTGCAGCAGGCTCTGTGTGTGTAACATCACTGAAACACTTGATCTCTGGTCACCTACAACAAAGTTTTTATAGACTGATGCTAAACCATGGGCCTGCTGTACTTTCTCTGAAATCTCTGATGTATCTTTTAGAGTCTTTAATATTCAAGTTAGTCTTACTTCTTATGCTAGTGCATGGTGTCACAGTGGAGCTGTGTTGATATTGAAGAGAAGATGCCACACATTTAAAAAATATGAAATTTGTTTACCACCAAAGGTATAGAAACATATCCATATGGAGACAGGCAAAACAGAAGACAACATAGTATATTCTCATTGAAAGTTTGTTTTTCTGGCCCATGAAGCTGACATATAGCCCCTGATCAGGATGAGGATCCCAGCAGGTTACGTTTATCACTCTTGGTTGAGTGGTTTAGAGAGACTCTGGCTATGTGCCTGCCTGTTCACCAGGTGGTGTTGTGTTTTGTTTAGTCGCTCATTCATGTCTGACTCTTTGTGACACTATAAACTGTTGCCTGCCAGGCTCCTCTATCCATGGGATTCTCCAGGCAAGAATACTAGAGTGGGTTGCCATGCCCTCCTCCAGGGGATCTTCCCAACTCAGAGATCGAACCCAGGTCTCCCGCATTGCAGGTGGATTTTTTACCATCTGAGCCACCAGGGAAACCTGTTCACCTGACTGTTCACTGTCAATCAGTGTGAATCAAAGTTCAGTTTCTGGTCCTTCGTTAAGATTAGACTAAGCCTTCCTGAAGTCTGTTCCTCAGAGGGCAGAGGACAGAATTTCTGCCTCTGGCAGTTAGAGAAACTGTCTAGTTTAATGAGGTTCAGGCTGTTGATCTGGTCATTTCTTAAGTCTGGGGAAGGGACGCAGACTGTTTGGGACATTTTAAATGTTTACAGATTAAATTTTATTCTTAGCTTTATGACACAGAACATATAGGTTTATCTGCTTAAGTCATCAACATAGTCATAAACTAAAGTGTGTGTTAGTCGCTCAGTCATGTCCGACTCTTTGTGACCCCATGGACTGTACAGCCCGCCAGGCTCTTCTGTCTGTGGGATTTTCCAGGCAAGGATACTGGAGTGGGTTGCCATTTCCTTCTCCAATAAACTTAAGTATTAACAGATAAAATAATACAGTGTATGCTGCTGCCGCCAAGTCGCTTCAGTCGTGTCCGACTCTGTGCGACCCCTTAGACGGCAGCCTACCAGGCTCCTCCGTCTCTGGGATTCTCCAGGCAAGATCACTGGAGTGGGTTGCCATTTCCTTCTCCAATGCATAAAAATGAAAAGTGAAAGTGAAGTCTCTCAGTCATGTCCGACTCTTCGCAACCCCATGGACTGCAGCCTACCAGGCTCCTCCATCCATGGGATTTTCCAGGCAAGAGTACTGGAGTGGGTCACCAGTGCCTTCTCCGAATATAGTGTATAGCATGTGCTTTAAAATAATCCAGGGTGGAAGAATTGAGAGAAGGTATAGATGAAACAAGAGTGGCCATGTATTGAGTGTTACATCATGATTGTTACATCAGGTTAATTATACTATTGTTGTCTTTATGTGTGTATACGTGTGAAATTTTCCACAATAAAAAGGTTTTTTTTGAAAAAGGTTCAAATTTTCTCTATTTTTTCTGCTTATGCTAGTGAGAGTTTTATTAATCCATTCATCTTCTCAGAGAAATAGCTTTTGTTTTATTGTCTCTATTGCTTTATGTTTTATTGATTTCTTTTCATTTTGTCAATAATTCCCTTTGCTGTGCAAAAGTTTTTAAGTCTAATTAGGTCCCATTTGTTTATTTTTACTCCTGTTTCCTTTGCTCTAGGAGATAGATCCAAAAAAATATTGCCATGATTTATGTCAGTGTGTTTGGCTTATGTTTTCTTATAGGAGTTTTATGGTTTCTGGTCTTACATTTAGGTCTTTAATCCATTTGAGTTTATTTTTATATATGATGTGAGAAACTGCTCTAATTTCTTTCTTCTACATACATTGCTTATTTTTAAATTGGATCATTTGTCTCTTTATTATTGAATTTTAAGTGTTCTTTATGTATTCTACATACAAGTCACTTGTCAGATACATGATTTGCAAATATTCTCACATTCCATTTTTTTAAAAATTTTCTTGACGGTGTCTTTGAAGCACAAAATTTTAAAATTTTAATTAGGATCAATGTATTTTTCCTTTTGTTGCTTACGCTTTTGGTGTGTCACATTTGAGAAACTGTTGTCTAATTCAGGGTCACAATAATTTTTACCTATATTTTCTTCTAAGAATTTTATAGTTTTAGCTCTTATATTTGTGTTTGGTTAATTTCAAGTTATTTTTATATGTGGTGCAAAGTAATGGTCTATCTTCTTTCTGTTGCATGGAGATACTCAGTTGCCCTAGTACTGTTTGTTGAAAAGAGTATTCTTGCCCTAGTGAATTGTATTGACCTCCTTTTTGAAAATTGACTGACTGTAAACATAAAGGGTTATTTCTGGTCCCTCATTTATATTCCATTGATCTATTTGTCTAACTTTATGTCGTTACCAGATTGTCTTGATTGCCATAACTTTGTTCTAAGTTTTGAAATTAGGAAATGTGAGTCCTCCAACTTTGTTTTGTTGTGTTTTCGAGATTGTTTTGTCTATTCTGAGGCCTTTGAATTTCCATATGAATTTTAGGATCAGCCTGTCAAATTCTGCAAAGAAGCCATCTGTAACTTTGATAGGAATTGTGTTGAATTTGTAAATCACATTGGGGATATAACATTGAGTCTTCTGATCCATAAACATGTAATGTTTTATTCGTTTCCTAGGGCTGCCATACAAAGTACGCCTAACTGAATATCTTAGAAAGTAGGAGTTTATCCTCTTGTTCTGGAGATTAGAAGTCTGACATCAAAGTGTTGGCAGTTTGGTTCTTTTTGGGCAGTATGAAGGAGACTCTGTTCCACGCCTCTGGTAAAGTTCTTGATTTGTAGGTGCATTGCTCTAGTCTCTGCCTCTAGCTTCATATATTTTCCCTGTGTGTGTGTGTTTCCAAATTTCCTCTTCGTGTAAGGACACCAGTTACCGCATTAGGGACCACCCTAATCCAGTGTGACTGCATCTAAACTTAATTACATTTGCAAAGAGCCTAAATGAGATCACATTCACAGATATTGGGGGCTAGTGCTTTAACATCTTTTTGAAGGACACAGTTCAACTCATAACAGCTATCTTTCCATTAATTTTGGTCTTCTTTGGAAGTGGAAGTGTTAGTTGCTCAGTTGTGTCTAACTCTTTGTGATCCCATGGATGGGGGCCCACCAGGCTCCTCTTGTCCATGGAATTTTCCAGTACTGAAAGAGTACTGGAGTGGGTAGCCATTCCCTTCTCCAGAGGATCTTCCCGACCTAGGGACTGAACCGAGGTCTCCTGCATTACAGGCATATTCTTTACCATCTGAGCTACGAGGGAAGCCCCTTGGTCTTCTTTAATTCCTTTCAATAATGTTTTAGGTTTTCAGTGAATAAAATTTGCAAATACTTTTATTAAATTTATTCAAAAACATTTTATTCTTTTTGAAACTGGCATAAATGAAATTGTTTTCCTAATTTCATTTTTGGTTTCTTCATTGTTACGGTTTAGGAATGTAATTGATTTCTGCATATTGCTCTTGTAGCTTGAAGCCTTGCTAAACTCATTTATTTGTTCTAATATTTTCCAGTAGATTCCTTAGAATTTTCTAAATACAAGATCATGTCATCTGGAAATAGAGACAGTTTACTTTTCCCTTTCCAATCTGGATTCCTTTTTATTTTTCTTGCCTAAATGTCCTGTCTAGAACCTTTAGTGAAATGTTGAATAGAAGTAGTATATTCTATCATAAAGAATGGACACCCTTGTCTTATTCCTGAGCTTGAGGGAAAGACTTCAGTATTTCACCATTAATTATGCTGTTAGCTCTGGGTTTTTCACAGATGTCTTTTCTTAGATTAAGGACATTCCCTTCTGTTCCTAGCTTTTGGGTGTTTTGTCGTTAAGGGGTGTTGGATTTTGTCAAATACATTTTCTGTTTCTATTGATATGATCATGTGGTTTTTGTCCATTATCCCATTGATGTGGTATATTTTATTAATTGATTTTTGGATTTTAAATCAACCTTGCATTTCTGGGATAAATCTCACTTGGTCGTGGTGTATGTTCTGTGCTTAGTCATGTCTGACTCTTTGCAACCCCATGGACTGTAGCCCACCAGGCTCCTCTGTCCATGGAGATTCTCCAGGCAAGAATACGAAGTGGGTTGCCATGCCCTTCTCCAGGGGATCTTCCCAACCCAGGGATCGAACCCAGGTCTCCCGCACTGTAGATGGATTCTTTACCATCTGAGCCACCAGTGAAGCCCCAGTCATGGTGTATAATCCTTTATATATATTGCTGGATTTAGTTTGCTAGTATTTTGTTGAGAATTTTTGTGTTTATATTCATGAGATATATCGGTCAGTAGTTTTCTGTTTTGGAGATGTCTTTGTCTGATTTTGCTGTCAAGGTAATACTGGCCTCATAGAATGAGTTTTGAAGAATTCCCTCCTGTTCTATGTAGATTTTATCTTTTTTCTTGAGTCAGCTTCAGTGATATGTGTCTTTCTAGGAATTTTCCCATTTATCGAAGTTACCTATTTTGTTGGTACAGTTGTTATTATTATTCCCTTATAATTCTTTTTTATTTCTATAAGGTTGATAGTAATGTCCTCTCTTTCATTCCTGATTTTAGTAATTTTAGTTTTTGCTCTTTTCTTTAGCTAAAAGATTGTCCATTTTATTCACCTCTTCAAAGAATTAACTTTAGGTTTTATTATTTGCTCTATTATTTTTGTATTCTTTACTTCATTAATTTCCACTCTAATCTTTATTATTTCTACTTGTTTTAGATTAATTTTCTAAGAGTCTTATGGTAAAAAGTTAGATTATTAGTTTGAGATTTTTCTTCTTTTAACGTAGGCATTTATAGCTATAAATTTACCCATAAACACTACTTCTGCTGCATCGCATAAGTTTGGTATATTATGTCTTCATTTTCTTTGTTTCAAAGTATTTTCTAATTTTCTTTTTCATTTCTTTTTTTGACCCATTGGTTACTTAGGAGTGTGCTGTTTTATTTCCACACATTTGTGAATTTTCCAAATATGCCTCTGTTACCAATTTCTAATTTCACTCTACTGTGAGTAGAGAATACTCTGCATAATTTCAATTCCTTTTAATTGAAAAATTGTTTTATGGCATAGGATATGATCTTTCTTTGAGGATGTTTCATGTGCATTTGAGAAAAATGTATATTTCTTGGTTATTGAGTGGAGTGTTTACATGTTAGTTTAATTTGTGTATAGTGTATTCAAGTCTTATTATTTCTTGTTGATCTTCCCCCCTAGTTGTTCTTTCTACTATTGAAAGTTGGATATTGAAGTCTCCAAACTATTACTGTTGCATTGTCTGTTTCTCCCTTCAGTTATGTCAGTTTTTGCTTCATGAATTTTGAGGGCTTTGTTTCTAGGCACATATATATTTATAATTGTTATATCATCCTGATGGATTGATAGTTTTATCATTATAAAATGTTCCTTTTAGTTTCTAATCACATCTTTGTTGTTTCAATGTCTGTTTTGTCTGATATTAATAGTGGTTGCTTTTTTCATGATATATCTTTTTTTCATCCTTTTCTTTTCTTTTTTTTTTTTTTATAAATTTATTTATTTTAGTTGGGGGCTAATTACTTTACAATATTGTAATAGTTTTTGCCATACATTGACATGAATCAGCCATGGGTTTACATGTGTTCCCCTTCCTGGACCTCCCACCCAACTCCCTCCCCATCCCATCCCTCTGGGTCATCCCATTGCCCCGGCTCTGAGCCCTTGTCTCATGCATCGAACATGGAATGGTGTTCTGTTTCACATATGATAATATACATGTTTCAATGCTATTCTCCCAGAACGTCCCACCCTCACCTTCTCCCTCAGAGTCCATAAAATTTTCAAGCTGTTTGTATCTTTGAATGTAAAGCGTATCTTCTATAGATAGCATGTAGTTGGAACTCACTTTTTTATCCAGTCCACCAATCTCTGCCTTTTGATTAAATTGTTTAATTCATTCACAAATTATGTTATTACTGATATAATTGGATTTACATCAGCTTTTACTTTTCATTTTCTTTATGTTTCATGACTTTCTTGTTTCTCTGTTCTTCCTTTACTTATTTCTCTTACATTAAGTATGTCTTTAGTGTAACATTTTCATCCTTTTAATGATTTTTTGGTTATATTTTTGGTCATTTTTTAGTGAATAACTTTTATCTCTATGAAACATATAAAATATAATGTTTCATTCAAACAGAAATGTCTCAAATTCAAAATGAAGTATTGTATGTTGCTATATGTTTTGATAATTAAAATGTCAGTAATGGTAATGAATCTTTAACGCCACCTGTAAGGAAAAGATAATTGATTCTCAAAAGTAGTTTACACAGTAGTATCTTTGTTAGAAGAACTCCTATTGATATTTTATCTATGAGGAACTCTGTGTAACATTGCAAGCTTACAACTGTATCAGTTCAGTCATTCAGTCATGTCCGACTCTTTGCAACCCCATGACCTGCAGCACGCCAGGCCTCCCTGTCTATCACCAACTCCTGGAGTTTACCCAAACTCATGCCCATCGAGTCAGTGATGCCATTCAACCATCTCATCCTCTGTTGTCGCCTTCTCCTCTGTCGTCCCCTTCTCCTCCTGCCCTCAATCTTTACAACTGTGTACTAGTAAAATATAACAGTAACAGTTTTCTGCTTTATGTACTATAGGACATAGTCAGGTAGGCCATTTATTATGTCTTTTAAAAATCACAAAATTGTCTTATTTGGAATAATTTAGATGTACATTAAAATTTATTAATTAATTTTATATTAACTTAAGGACTCCTGAATTAAAAATTAATGTCAAGGATTTGAAATTTGAATATTTGAAGTATTTGAAACAACAGGAAAAGAAGTCCATCTTCTATATATTTCAGTATCAGTTTCCATTAGTTAGCTCAGCATACCTTTTATCATCTATCCATTTATTGAACTGTAATTTAACAGTAGCATATTACAGTGTTTGTTTTTCAGCAGGCTAGACAGGACCAGAATGGAGCTGGCTCACAATTTCCAGCTAAACATATTGACAAAAATGTTCAGTTGTATGACTGTACTCACGACCCAGATAATCATGATGGTGTGATCACTCACCTAGAGCCAGACATCCTGGAATGTGAAGTCAAGTGGGCCTTAGAAAGCATCACTACGAACAAAGCTAGTGGAGGTGATGGAATTCCAGTTGAGCTATTTCAAATCCTCAAAGATGATGCTGTGAAAGTGCTGCACTCGATATGCCAGCAATCTGGAAAACTCAGCAGTGGCCACAGGACTGGAAGAGGTCAGTCTTCGTTCCAATCCCAAAGAAAGGCAATGCCAAAGAATGTTCAAACTACCGCACAATTGCACTCATCTCACATGTTAGTAAAGTAATGCTCAAAATTCTCCAAGCCAGGCTTCAGCAATATGTGAACTGTGAACTTCCAGATGTTCAAGCTGGTTTTAGAAAAGGCAGAGGAACCAGAGATCAAATTGCCAATATCCACTGGATCATCGAAAAAGCAAGAGAGTTCCAGAAAAACATCTATTTCTGCTTTATTGACTATGCCAAAGCCTTTGACTGTGTGGATCACAATAAACTGTGGAAAATTCTGAAAGACATGGGAATACCAGACCATCTGACCTGTCTCTTGAGAAACCTGTATGCAGGTCAGGAAGCAACAGTTAGAACTGGACATGGAACAACAGACTGGTTCCAAATGGGAAAAGGAGTCAGTCAAGGCTGTATATTGTCATCCTGCTTATTTAACTTATGCGCAGAGTACATCATGAGAAACGCTGGGCTGGAAGAAACACAAGCTGGAATCAAGATTGCCGGGAGAAATATCAATAACCTCAGATATGTGGATGACACCACCCTTATGGCAGAAAGTGAAGAAGAACTAAAGAGCCTCTTGATGAAAGTGAAAGAGGAGAGTGAAAAAGTTGGCTTAAAGCTCAACGTTCAGAAAACTAAGATCATGGCATCTGGTCCCATCACTTCATGGGAAATAGATGGGGAAACAGTGGAAACAGTGTCAGACTTTATTTTTTTGGGCTCCAAAATCACTGCTGATGGTGATTGCAGCCGTGAAATTAAAAGATGTTTACTCCTTGGAAGGAAGGTTATGGCCAACCTAGATAGCATATTTAAAAGCAGAGACATTACTTTGCCAACAAAGGTCTGTCTAGTCAAGGCTAGGGTTTTTCCAGTGGTCATGTATGGATGTGAGAGTTGGACGGTGAGGAAAGCTGAGCGCCGAAGTATTGATGCTTTTGAACTGTGGTGTTGGAGAAGACTCTTGAGAGTCACTTGGACTGCAAGGAGATCCAATCAATCCATCCTAAAAGAGATCAATCCTGGGTGTTCATTGGAAGGTCTGATGTTGAAGCTGAAACTCCAATACTTTGGCCACCTCATGCGAAGGGTTGACTCATTGGAAAAGACCCTAATGCTGGGTAGGATTGGGGGCGGGAGGAGAAGGGGACGACAGAGGATGAGATGGCTGGATGGCATCACCGACTGGATGGACATGGGTTTGGGTGGACCCCGGGAGTTGGTGATGGACAGAGAGGCCTGGCGTGCTGCAATTCATGGGGTCGCAGAGAGTCAGACATGACTGAGCGACTCAACTGAACTGAACTGAACTGAACTCATCTCAGTTCAGTTCAGTCGCTCAGTCGTGTCCGACTCTCTGCGACCCCATGAATTGCAGCACGCCAGGCCTCTCTGTCCATCACCAACTCCCGGAGTTTACCCAAACCCATGTCCATCGAGTCGGTGATGCCATCCAACCATCTCATCCTCTGTCGTCCCCTTCTCCTCCCGCCCCCAATCCTACCCAGCATTAGGGTCTTTTCCAATGAGTCAACCCTTCGCATGAGGTGGCCAAAGTATTGGAGCTTCAGCTTCAACATCAGACCTTCCAATGAACACCCAGGATTGATCTCTTTTAGGATGGATTTATTGGATCTCCTTGCAGTCCAAGAGACTCTCAAGAGTCTTCTCCAACACCACAGTTCAAAAGCATCAATACTTCGGCGCTCAGATTTCTTCACCGTCCAACTCTCACATCCATACATGACCACTGGAAAAACCATAGTCTTGACTAGACGGACTTTTGTTGGCAAAGTAATGTCTCTGCTTTTAAACATGCTATCTAGGTTGGCCATAACCTTCCTTCCAAGTAGTAAGCGTCTTTCAATTTCATGGCTGCAGTCACCATCAGCAGTGATTCTGGAGCCCAAAAAAGTAAAGTCTGACACTGTTTCCACTGTTTTCCCATCTATTTCCCATGAAGTGATGGGACCAGATGCCATGATCTTAGTTTTCTGAATGTTGAGCTTTAAGCCAACTTTTTCACTCTCCTCCTTCACCTTCATCAAGAGGCTCTTTAGTTCTTCTTCACTTTCTGCCATAAGGGTGGTGTCATCCGCATATCTGAGGTTATTGATATTTCTCCCGGCAATCTTGATTCCAGCTTGTGTTTCTTCCAGCCCAGCGTTTCTCATGATGTACTCTGCATATAAGTTAAATAAGCAGGGTGACAATATACAGCCTTGACAGACTCCTTTTCCTATTTGGAACCAGTCTGTTGTTCCATGTCCAGTTCTAACTGTTGCTTCCTGACCTGCATACAGGTTTCTCAAGAGACAGGTCAGATGATCTGGTATTCCCATCTCTTTCAGAATTTTCCACAGTTTATTGTGATCCACACAGTCAAAGGCTTTGGCATAGTCAATAAATCAAAAATAGATGTTTTTCTGGAACTCTCTTGCTTTTTCGATGATCCAGTGGATATTGGCAATTTGATCTCTGGTTCCTCTGCCTTTTCTAAAACCAGCTTGAACATCTGGAAGTTCACGGTTCACATATTGCTGAAGCCTGGCTTGGAGAATTTTGAGCATTACTTTACTAGCATGTGAGATGAGTGCAATTGTGCGGTAGTTTGAGCATTCTTTGGCATTGCCTTTCTTTGGGATTGGAACGAAGACTGACCTCTTCCAGTCCTGTGGCCACTGCTGAGTTTTCCAAATTTGCTGGCATATCGAGTGCAGCACTTTCATAGCATCACCTTTGAGGATTTGAAATAGCTCAACTGGAATTCCATCACCTCCACTAGCTTTGTTCATAGTGATGCTTTCTAAGGCCCACTTGACTTCACATTCCAGGATGTCTGGCTCTAGGTGAGTGATCACACCATCGTGATTATCTGTGTCATGAAGATCTTTTTTGTACAGTTCTTCTGTGTATTCTTGCCACCTCTTCTTAATATCTTCTGCTTCTGTTAGGTCCATACCATTTCTGTCCTTTATCAAGCCTATCTTTGCATGAACTCATCTAGTAGAGTATAAATAGACTATGTATACAATATGTACATGAGTAGATAATATATATACTTACACATATAAAAGTACAGAGGAAAGTTGCTAACTTTCCTTAGAATTCTTATTTTGTTATTTTATCTTCAGATATATCACATTTATAAGTAAGAATCTTCAACATAAGTCAAGTTCATCTGGCAAAAGTCCTATGTCTTTAGTTACTTTTGCTGTGTACCTTTTTTTTTTTAACCTATTAAAACTCCCTGGCCTCTTTTGTCTGAGGTGGATGTGACTATCTTCTTTATTTAAACAGGAATTAGAGATTCTTATTCTCCAGCTTCCTTTTTGTTTTTATTGTTGGTGTTTAAAAATGTTCAATTATTTTAGCCTTTCTGAAATTTGAAGAAAAATAATTATTTTTGGATCTACCAAGTTGCAGTTTTACATGTTACACCATTGATTTATTTGTGGACAATGTAATATATAGATTTAGTAGAAATTTTATATGGAGGGTGGGACTGAGAAGGAGGGTTGAAGGTCTGGAATTTGAGAGTTAAATGCACTAGATCCTGCTTGCTTGCAGTATACATAGGTCAAGATTAATGGAACCTGTTAAGTTACTCTCCAGGTGATTGAGAAGGGTGGGAAATTTAGAGACTGAAATGGATCTCTGCACAATCAATTAAGTCTTTGAGTGATTAAGAGGAAGATAAATACTAGGACAAAATCCATCCTAACAACTGATTCTGTTATGTAAAACAAACCTACAGGATCTGAAATGCAACCAAGTCTGTTTTATATTAAGGCGAGTATAAACCAACTTAATCTTAGACCTGCCTCCAGCCCCAGATTATGTTTGGTATGAGCACAAAGAGCTGTACAGCGTGAATGCACAAGGAATCAGTAGAGTGAGAAGGCTCGCTGCCAGGGAAGTTTGGCACAAGAACTCTAAGAGGAAGGGGAAATTTCTCCCTCGTTGAATCAACTTTGGCTCTCTGGAATAGAGAACATGAAGAGAGAGAGACCAAGGAAAGCCAATTCTATTCTACTTGTTGATACCTTAACAAGCTGTTGATTTTTAAAGGGGGATAAAGGGGCAAAGTGTGGGTAGCATTTTGTTCCTCTGAGTCAATCCTAATGAAGTAGGAGGTTCTTGAAGAAATTAATTTCCATTTAAATTCATGTGTGACCCTCTTCTAGAAACCTCCCCTTGTTTTGGAATTTTTGTTGAGAATTTCAAACAATTCAGCAACAATAAGGTCTTTTTTTGACATACTCTATTTCTTGAATGTAAGTTTTACGTTGAATACCTGATCTTAGCCATAGAAATTTTCTCAAAATTGAGATGACTGATTACTTTCCTCTATGTTTACTAATTTATTATGGAAAAATAAATCACGATTCTCATACTTTCGAGGCAGTCAGGCTTTTAATACAGGATTCCTATAGTAGTTGATGCCAAATTTCCTGGCAATGAAATAGTGGTCAATTCCAGGGCTTTTCTGACTTAAAGACACAGTAGTTCTACTTGACAGAAAATAGAAACCTGCCCCTCTACTGCAGTTTCTGAGTCTAACAAAAAAGTGATAGAAGCAAAAAATGAGTGGATTTTACCCAGAGCATTTAGAACAGAGGAAAAAGAGTCTGTGCTCTGCTTGGGTCCCTCATATTCCAACCCCTGCCAAGAAAATACATTGGAAAAGAGTGACTCTGCTTCTTCTTCAAATATGACTTAATTCTCTGACCATGGTCACCTTTTGATTATCTGTGAGCAGATTTTCTGTTTTGCATCTCATCTGCTCTACCGAGGCATCCCACTGATGGGGCAGTTATCCAGAATTAGAAGTCCCTTAAATTGTTTATCCCTACTCACTTGTAGGAGCTTATGTCTCTGTCTTCCCTTATGAGAGAAAAGGAAATATGATTCAGAGCATCTGAGCTTAATTCCTGTGTTTTCTCCTGATCGTTTTGATGCTACTCAAGTCACTCTTTAAGATATTCGTCTGTGGTTAAAATTGAACTACACAAAGCTGAGCAGAACACATTCTTCCATCCATGTGACATGATATTCTTATAGCCCCAGAAGAAAATTCTGAATTTAGCTCCCCTTTTACACTGAAAAAAATTATGTTTAATTTAGTGCCAACTTTACACTGTAGCTTTTCCATGCAACTGCTTTTGACTACCAGGCTTCATCTCTCCTCAGTTTTACTGGTTAGACTGGAATACTTTCAAGTATGTTTGTAATTTGAGAGTAATTTTAATCACTATTTGTGTTTTATATAGTCTATATCCTTGTGTGGTTTTTGTACATTTGTTTTCTGAATATACCTGTTGACAACCTTGCATTGTATGTTCTAAACACTAGTTTTGTTTTGTTTTTGTTTTTTTTTTTTGAAGCTAGCTGACCCTTAGCCTTTTTTGGAGCTTCACAGACATGATTGTATTTCTGAGAATAGGTTTTTAGTGTAAGATAATGCTGCTGTCTTTTTAAATAGATTCACTGGAAAACTGACAAGAGGGTCCTGGAGTTGCAGAATCACTGCTGTTACTCTTGTTTTTCTCCATTATAAGTGCATCTACCCCCACCCCCCTTTTGGAAGTTAAAGACATTTTCTCTGGCTGGAATTTTTATAATAAAGTTACATTCTTGAAATTTACTACTTAAAAAAAGTCAAGCGATCTTAGGTGTTTTTAAGAATAGATTTAAAAATTTTCCTGTATATCATAATGACATTTTACCTTGCAATGATTAAATCATATTTATATTTTTCTTTCATTTCTAAAAATAATTTAAGGCAACTTAGATTAAAATTATTTATCATATGTCTACCATAATCACTGAAATGGAATATACGGAGAATACCAAGTGTTGGCAAGGATGTGAAACAAGTAGAATTTTTTGTGCACTGCAAGTGTGGAAATAAATTACTTCAACTCTTTTGGAAAGCTGCAGTATCTGCAGTAGATACTGGTAGTTCTACTAAGCTGAATGCAGATTTAGCCTATGAATAGCAATTCTACTCCAGCAAACAAGTATAAGAAGTTTACCAAAAGGCTCATACTAGAAAGTTCACAGTAGTACTATTCATGGTAGCCCCAAACTATAAATTACACAAATGCTCATTGTTAGGGACTGAATTGTGTTCCTCCAAAATTCATAGTTGAAGTCCTAACCCAAATGGGACTGTATTTGGGGGTAGGGGCTTTAAGAAGGTAACTAATTACATTAGGTCATATGGGTGGAACCCTCATCTCATAGAACTGGTGCCTCTATAAGAAGAGGAAGAGACACCAGAGGAAAGACCATGTGAGGACATAGCAATGAGATGGCCATGTGCAAGCCAAGATGAACTTCAAAAGAAGTGAAACCTGACCACAATTTGATCTTAAGACTTCCATCCTCCAGAACTGTGATAAAATATATTTCTGTTGTTTAAGCCACCAGTCTGTGGTATTCTTTTGTGGCAGCCCTAGCAGACTAATATACTCATCAACAGTTGAATAATAAATTGTGGTGTTCTAATACAATAGAATATCACCGTACAGAAAAAAAAACTGCTACATACATTGATAAGGATGAATCTCACATAATATTGAGTAAACAAAACCAGACACTTGCTATTAAAGGAAATGAGTTTATATGAAGCAATATGTATCCTAATACCCAAGTTGAAAATGATTTAGGACACACTGTCATTGATTTGATCAATATCGGTGCAAAATGAAAGACATTTTCCTATGTCTGGAATACTTATTAACCAGAAAAGGTCAGGACTCTCAGATTTGGTAATTAATACTATGTGTTTTAAAAAGCCTTTAAAAATAATAAATATAAAAACTTTAAGAAATGATGACTTTCACATATTAAATTTCTGATGTATTTAAATTTTAAAATACTTTTGTTTGGCATTTATTTTGGGTTAATATTTCCTCCTAATGTTTTCTACTATCATAAGTCTTTATCAGGTAAAGATCATTTTTATACTATTGAAATACATAATCTTGTCATAGTATAGTGGCTTATACTAGTGATAAGCCATGAATTTATTATTATTATGGAGTTTTTCAGATTGAAAACTTTTAATGTAACACTATAATAGAAAAATGATTCATTGTTTATTATTATGGACACTCATTATTTGAGGATACATGAAGTATTGTGATAAATACAGAGTTACTTAGGATTTCAGAAATTTTCCAGATTGATATCTTTTGGCAATTTAGAAACACCTTTTCTGAAATTCCCCTTGATTTTCCAGCTCTGTGATTACCTGCTACTCTCCTCTGGTTCTTCATGGTTTAAGGACTATAGGTTTTCTGTTGGGGTTTTAGTTGCCCTGAGCAGTACTGATTTTATTGTCTTTAGTATGAAAGCTATAAAAATGAGTAGCATGCTATTTCCCCCTTCTACCAAGAGTGGGCTTCTTCTAGAATCTACCTGCTTCTGTTCACTTTCCAGTGCCTTCAGGTTACCTATTCTTGTACCTGGTGCAGTGTTTACAGCTGTCATCATCAGGAGAGTCAGCTAGGGCAGAGCTTTGTTAGTCCTCCAAGCAACAACTCTTCTCTTTGTTCTGATAGAGCACACCTTCCGCTACCTTCCTGAGAAGACTGAATGGGAAGTATATATTTTTGAGGGCTCATATGTCCAAAAATGCCCTTTTTGATTTGATTAATAATTTGGCCATGAATAATTTGACAATAACTTGACATAATAATTTGAATATTCCCTTCAAGACTTCTAGGCGTTATACCATTATCCTCACATTTCCATTATTGCTGTTGTGAAGTTTGATGTGAAAGTTTCTTGATGTTTTATGTTTGACCTGTTTTTCCCTTTGAAAGTTTTTAGGATATTCTTTCTTTATTCCTGCTTTCCTGAAACTTGATGGTAATGTGCCTTAGAATGTTTTTTTCCTCCCCTTCTTTGTGCTTGGTATTCATTGGATTCTTTCAATTTAGAAAATCATATCCTTCAGTTCTAGGAAATTTAATTTTCTTTTTTCTTTGATAATTTGATTCTTCATTCCCCCCACCACCCAAGACTTTAGAATGACTCCACAGTTAGATATTGAACCTTCTGGATTTATCTTCTAATTTTTAAATTTTCTATTTTATTTTCCATCTTTTTTCTATTTCTGCTATATTTTCTGAAAGATTACTTCAACCTTTTCCCTTCAATTTCTCTTTTTTTAGCTTTTTATTTTGTACTGGGATATAGCCAATTAACAAACAATGTTCTGATAGTTTCAGGTGACCATTTCCCTAAATTTCTTATTTAGCATTCATTATTCAGAGCTCTTTCTTAGGCCCTAGTTGTCCTTTTGATTTATAGCATTTATGCAATGCATTGTGCCTATATAAAACACATATTAAAGTATAATTTTCCCCTTTTGGTCTCTGTATTTTTTTCTTCCCTTCCTCCAAGATCCTTTTCTCTATTTCTTTATGTGATCTTTATCTTTCATCCTAGAGGATTTCCTTAAATGCCTAGAAATGCTTTTGTTGTCCATTCACCTTAAGAATGAAGCTGATTAGAAGTTTGTGTGCATAGGTGGGGTTTTATTGATTGGTGGGCTTAACTAGAGGGTAATAAGGTAGCAGGTCAGGTTTTCCATTGAAGAACCCCCAAATGTCAGTATCAGCAGGTCTTTTTTTTGGTGTGTGGGGGGTCGCTATTCAGTTTCCTCCAGAAAGTTGTCTCCAGTCTTTCTGTCTACTTTTTGGGATGGAAGCTTCCTGGACTAGTAGGGTTCTGGATGCTGAAGAGGTAAGGACTGTTGGTTTACTTCATTGTTTACTTTGAAGAATTGCAGTTTAGTGTCTTTCAACCTTTCTCAGTGTTAAAACTGTCCCAGACAGTAAACGTACCGGTTTCAGCTGGAGTGAAGGATTTATAAAGGAGTCTGGCTGTCCAGGTGAAAAGAGGGACTCTAAGGAACTGCCTTTGTGTTATCTTCAGATAATGCTCTTGTTTCCAGCCTGACCCTCACCTGTATCTTTGAGTATATCTAGTAGTGCCAAACCTTTGGTGGTGATGGTAGTGGCCAGGGGGTGGGGTGGAGGAGGCTGTTGTGAGAAATGAATTGCTTCATCTTGGCTCACCTCCTACCTTCTGATTTCTTAGTCTGCCAAGGTCCTGTTCATAGAAAGCAATGCCAGTCTTTCCTTCTTCCAGCCCTCCCTTATCTTTCCTCGTGATATTCTTAGAATCACTTTCCCTCATCACTTGTTTTTGGGGGATTAAATCACCCTCTTCTCTCCTAAAAGGAAGGGAGGGAAAAGGCTCTTATCACAAATATGAGACACAAAAGCCAGCGATTCCTCATCCTCTTTCCGCTCCTTATAAAGACACTATGGTGTGGGGAATAAAGGGGATGGTAGAAGTGCGTGACATTTGCAATAGGGCTGCTATTCTCATGATTTAACCAAAGGGGCAAGAACCTGAATCTAGTTTTTGGTGGCTTATTGGTGGTTCTTTCTAGCGATTTGGGGGTACTTAACACTTCTACCCATCAACTTTGAGCCTTAATTACAAGTCCAGGACAAGAGGGAAAAATTGCATATAATGACCTATTGTATAAGTGGATCCAGATGTACTTCACATTCCCCATTCTTGGACATTTAGGTTCTTTGCACTTTAAAAAGAATTTATTTATTTATTTTTGGCTGGGCTAGGTCTCCCTTCCTGTGTGTGGACTTTCTTTAGTTGTGATGAGTGGAGGCTACTATTTGTTGTGGTGCTCAGGCTTCTCACTTTGATGGCTTCTCTTGTTGTGGAGCAAAGACCCTGGGCTCATGGGCTTCAGTAGCTGCAGCACATGGTTCAGTAGTTTCGGCTCCTGGGCTCTAGAGCGCGGGCTCAGTAGTTGTCTTGCACTGGCTTAGTTGCTCCCCGGCATGTGGAATCTTTCTGGGCCAAGGATCCAGCTCGTGTACCCTGTGTTGGCAGGTGGACTGTTAGCCACTGTACCACTAGGGAAGCCCTCTTTTATACTTTTTTTGATGCTAGCAGTGTCACAGTGAACATCCTTACAGTCATTAACCATTATTATTTACACATGAGATTCCTATGAGTGGAATAGTGGGGTGATACGATATATTATCTGGTTGCTTTGAACCCTTGTACCAATTTTACATTCTATGGTATGTGAGAAGGTTCTTTTTCCCCTTACCTACGCTTGTTCCAGCTATTTTATCTTTTTCCTTATCTGTGCCAGTTTGGATAAAAGAATGATCTCTCATGATTTTATATTGCATTTTTATCACTAGTAAGAATGAACCACTTTACATATGCGTTTTGCCCACTGAGCTATTTTTTTTTTCATGCCATTTGCCTGTTCAGGTCCCTTGACAGTTTTTCTATTGGAGTATTCAATTTTTTATATGTTAGAGCTTTTAGTATATTGAAAATATTAAATGTATGCCATAAATGTTGCCACTGTGTTTTCCAGTTTGATGTGCCTATATATTTTATTTGTAATACTTTCCATTATACAAAAAATTTAAAATTTTATGTATTCGGATCTTAGATAAAATGACCTATTTCTCTGATTTTCGTTTTTCTCTTTAGTAAAAATGTGATAATAATACATACTACATGGCAAGTGGGGATGGTATAGGTAAACTTACTGCTGCATAATAGCTGTTCAACAAATGGTAGCTTTTTTTATTCCATGTGTGACACATTGAAAATGTTCAGAATCATCCAAATTTTTTACTAGAATTATAAAACATATTCAAGATGTTTAAACCAGATATATATGAACATGAAAGTTAAGTAAAACTATCTTTTAGACTGGTAGAGACAGGTAAACTTTAATTTATCTTGTTACTTGTGTAATTTTTATTCTTAAAAATTGATGAGCTCTGACTAATGCATCCTCTTAAGTAAGGAAATCTGAAGTCTGAATGGAATGTGAGAAGACTAGTGTTTTCTTGTAAGTTATTGTTAAGTAATTATGAATATATTCATTTCTGATAATGATTTCTTTCATTGCATGTTTATTTTATATCAGTATAGATACATCTGATAAAACCAAAACCACACACTAGCTCATCCTGCTGTTAAACAATATGAAGATAAGCTTTCTATCATCCAGAAAGCCAGCAGAACTTACTCCCCAAGGTCAAGTGCAAGTTGGCCTTAGGTAGATAACAGTCTGTTCAGTTGTGAGCTTACATAAACTGCTTTTATGAATGTTATTTTTAGACTAATTTATAACAATAAAATTTTTTATTTTAGGTGTTGTAACTTCTGAGCAATCTTTTATGATAATATAATGGATTTCTTATACAATGCTGTTATAATAAAAATAATTTTATCATTTCACATATAATTTCACTATAAATGAAATCACTTATAGTAATTTCACAAATGTGGCCTAACTAAAGTCTAGTGAGCCATATTTTAATATTGTAGTATATTTGAGCACGGGATAAAAAAATCACCACTGAGGAAGTTTATATGAAATTGTTTGTTTACCAAATATGCTTTTAGAAACATAACTGTCTTCTATTTTGGTTATTTTTCCAAATTCATTTTTCCCTCTTTTTTGGGTAACGTGCCTAACATGAGGACAGGGTAACTTACTGAAAGCCAGCAGATGTCCAGGGTTGTCAACATTGCTCTCTTTATATATCCTTTAAAAAATATCTCCCTTCTCCATCAGTTGTGTGTGTATACACCACTATTGCAAAGTGGAGATGATTCCAAATGAATCCCTGTGAATGATGTTGGCAAAGCCATCTAAACATATATGTGCTTGGTGTGGGCACTGACATTTATGTTGGTTTGTAGGATTTCTTTGTGCCTTCAAAATTATTTATTCTCTCTATAATCACTCTTTCTGTAGTGTCATTTTATTACCTTAATGCAGCTCTATTTGATTATCATACAAGGCTTTATATAAGTCAAATAGCATTCCCCTGCAAAGCTAACCATTGCAAATGATATTTTAAAGATCCTTGAGGTGGAGTGGTTACTACTTGAAACGTGACAGTTCCCAACTCTTCACAGTGACTGTGTGCTTTGTTGCATTTTAAAGACATTTACTGTAGAACATTTGAAGAATTAGGTGCTTGTGTGTTAAATGCCTGCCCCCTGACAGTTATCTCAAGGAAGAAATTATTTTGGTTTAGTTTAAGCTTAATGTAAAGAAAAAATAATTTATGAGTTTTCAATAAGACTTTGTGAAGACGGATTCCAGAACTGAGTTTAATTGCTTCCACACCTAGATGAGAGTGATTTGTGTGTCAAAATTAAGCATATTGGCAGGTCATCATGTGTAAGTTTGTACATAGAGTTGAAGTAAACTTATATTTTCATTTGAAGTTTTTTTAACAGCATTTATTTCTTCTGTCAGTTATTTTAGTTTATTGACTGTTAATTTATCAACCCTTCTTTAAAAAAAAGTGAGAGGAAAAAAGGCCATAGTATTATCACATTTGTATATGTGGGTTTCCTAAACCATATGGTGATTTCTAATTAGAATACAAAGGATTCTTTGAGGAGACAAACTTCATAGTATCTGCAATGGTAGGCATCACAGAAGAAGAGAGTTTTCTTGCATTTCCAACAAGGACATTTTTGAGAGAAACTGTGTGGTCTGTAATTGTCCCTGTATTCGAAGTCTGATAAAGTTATTGATGTGCAGATCAAGTTGGTATTTTGAAGCTGGTAATTTAATTCTGGATGTTTGATCCTCTCAGTCAGTGGTTTGACTTGATTTTTTAAAAAGGCAGCTTCAATATTTAATTTCACATGTACCCTCTCAGTAGAGATTTCAAAGGATACTTTGCTGGATCCTTGACTGCCTTGTCTATTTGTTCTTGTTTTGCATGCAAGAGAGAGCCAGAAGCCTTTCTTCTCATTGTGTACACATAGTATTAATGGATTTACTCTGCCTGTATCGTCTCATTACTGGAAACAGCCAGAAGCACAGAAGTCTTTCAGTGTATGCAAATAAGGCAGAATCATCTACCTGAGAGTTAATATTCTCTGCTTTTAAGTGTATTCTAAATCTAATGTTTGTATTTAGAGCATAACATCCTGTTCTTTTTTTTATAGGCAAAAAGCTACGCGGGCTCAGGCAGCTGTTTGATGTTGGCTTCAAGTGTTATTAATTTCATATTCTATTATTCTTTTCACTGTAGCACAAGTGAAGCTGATGTGGAGGCTGTCATGGATAAGTTGTTTGATGAGCTGGCTCAGAAACAAAATGATTGTACGTAAGTTAATTTCTCTTGAAAGAGAATACATTTAGAACACAATGCCCAATCTCCACTGACCAATTAATAAGTTCCATTGCTGTATATGGGTTGATGCCACGCTCAAGTGGCAGTCATTGTATCAGCATTTTGTCTAATTTATGTGTTGAATCATGTGCTATTATTCATCAAGCTATGCATTTCCTATCTGTAAGAGATGAATTTTATAGTAATTATCCAGACAAGATTGAGTCTTTGTTCATGTTCCCATAGTAACTAGACCAAGGATTCTAAAAGTGCAAGGCAGAGAGCTGCGGCTGAATAAAGCCTGTGGAACCGTTGCCGACTGCACATTTGAAGAGCTGTGTGAGAGAGTGAGTATCCAGACACGTTCAGACTCAGTGGCCTTTTCACATGTTAAAATACTTCATATTTTCCTCTGTGCCTGTTTCAAATTTTAAAATACAATTTACCGAGTCAGAACTGGTTTATTAGTCTCATTTAAGAGAAATACTCATCTGTATATGCCTGTGTGCTTTTTATAGATACGGGCACAAAATTTACACTTAGGAGGGCTCTAACACAAAATTAGAAATACAAAGAGAGCTGTCAGCTATTGCTGGAAGCAAAACTAAAATGGGCTTTAGGGATATTGTATAAAAGTCAAACGTAAGAAAAATTTTTTTAAAAAAAGAGGTGAGGTTAGTATGTGGGGAAAGGAAGATGATGTAATACTACCATGATCCAGGAAGTATGATGTAAAAGAGTTTCCATTCCTTATTCTGATGGATCCTCTGTTATTGTTATAATATCTGACCTATTTGGGTCAGATTAAAGAAAGTAAATTTTTATAGCTGTGACATCTATATTATATAACAGTATAATCCAACAGAGAAAAATATATATACACACATTTTCATATAAATGAGAGAGACATTGATTACAGATTAATTATAGATATGAATTCTTTCTTTTAAAAGCTCTGGGAATTCTCAGTACTCAATGAGTATTCAGTTGACTATAAATCTTAAGAAAAACAAAGTCAATTAAATATAACTTTAAGCATAATACCTCGTTGTCATGTATAATTTATCATTCCAACTGGTCTCTCTGATTTATCTTGACTTTTAGGTAGCTAAAAAGGAATTATTTTTCAGGGAGAAGATAAAATATTTTTTATACCTGCTAGCCATTTTATGACTACTTTTCTTAAAAACTAGTAACTTCATTACTTCTAAATTTGTGATTTTCAACCCAGAGAGATGAATCCAATCTACAGATGTTATCACAGGAATAAAGCACTTCAAGACCCATAATGATTAGGATGAATTAGAATCCTTGGACAGGTTGATAATGTCAGTGTCTGGTTATGAAAGTCATTCTGGGTTATATGGACCCTTCATACTTCTATTGGATCAATCTCATCAAGGTCCTAATAACCTAATATCTTTAGGCATAATTTTATTAGGGCTTCCATGTAAGTTTTACTTACTTTTCCCAAGAAATAAAGTTGGGAAAAATCTTATATATCTGAGAAGGTTAGCCTACTTTTATAGCCTTCTATAAAGGACCTAGTGAGGAAAGGGAAGGACAGATTAATTGTGTCTTGGGGTAGTAGGGCAAAGGTAGGTCTCTTAGAACAACTACTGAGTTTTTAATCTCTTTTTTTTTCCTATGTGCTCATTATTTCAGGATACTTAGTACCAGGAAAAAGTCACTAATTAGGGACTAAAATCTTCATTGTCTACTGTATGGGGGTCATGAGGAAGAAGAGTGATTGGAACATTACCTTGAAAAATTGAGATAACACATAAAAATAATCATTTTATCTTATTTGACAAAAATATGGATTATAATAGCAACTAAGAACTAAATTCCTAAAATAAACAATGAACAAATTACTATTTATTTTTGGCATACCTTTCTTGACAAAATTTTGGGATGATAAAATAGTATATCCTATGTTTCATAATTTGGTTGTTTGAGTACATGGAAAGCCCTGTTTTAATTCATGAATATTTCAGTTACTTTCTTTTAAAGTTCTTATGGTGTCATTGTCCTTTTTGAGTTTTTTCTTTCTTCAAGTTGGCTAGATCTTCATTTGTCATTGACTTTGCTTGAATACGTTTGCTTTATATCCATATTGTACTTGTGGGATACTTACTACATCAGACTGGATGGCTGACATTGAATATTGACATGATAGGTTGGATTAAGCTAGTATTAAGCTATGATGCAAGTTTGAGGAAGGATTATATTTTTTTTAAATTGAAGTATAACTGACCTACTAACGTATTAGTTTCCGGTGTACAATAGTGATTTCAATACTTTTATACATTGCAAAATGACCACCACAGTAAGTCTAATTAACACCTATTACCTTATATAGTTAAAAATTTTTTTTCTTGTGATGGGAATTTTTAAGATCTACTAGCAACTTTCAAATATGCAATATAATATTATTAATTATAATTCTCATGCTATACATTATATCCCTATGACTTATTTATTTTATAACTGAAAGTTTGTACCTTTTAACTTCTTTCAACCATTTCTCCTACTCCCCAAGCCCCATCTCTTGCAGCCACCAATCTGCTGTGTGTAGGTATAAGCTTGTTTTCTTGTTTTGTTTTTGTATTTTTAGATTCCACATATAAGTGAGATCATGCAGTATTTGTCTTTCTCTCTCTGACTTACTTCACTTAGCATAATGCCCTCAAGGTCAATCATGTTGTTGCAAATAGCAAGATTTCATTCTTTTTTATGGCCGAATAATATTTCAGTATGTAGGTATACCACATTTGCTTTCATCCATTGAATGGCACTTAGGTTGTTTCCATGTCTGTGAAAGTGAAATCGCTCAGTCGTGTCCGACTCTTTGCGACCCCATGGACTGCAGCCTACCCGGCTCCTCTGTCCGTGGGATTTTCCAGGCAAGAGTACTTGAGTGGGTTGCTATTGCCTTCTCCCCTAGCCTCATTAGGTAGTCACAGTGCCAGGTTCTCAGAAACAGAGAGGTCCTCCGCTGCAAACGCCATTTCAGGTAGAGCTGGGGTTAGCCAACAGAAGAAGGTGGGTGGACCCTGGTGGAATCTTAGTTTCTGATTGATGAGCTGGATATCACATGACCCTTCTCATCTCCCTAGAGCCCAACCCACACCTTTCTGGCAGCAAACAGGTGCACCACCGCTTTGGGGTCTGCCCTGGAAAGCTCAGTAACATGAATTTCCTCAGTCTTTAAACATAGCCCCTAAAAGTGTGTTTGAGTGTGTGTAGGTAGGTGGGGCTCTCGAGATAAACAATTTGAATGACCTCAAATCAGCATGTCAACATCCTTTGGGTAGGTCAACCTCAGCCTCTGTACTGAAGCCTCTATCAAAACCGAAAAGGACAGCATTAGGAGAACTTCCGGCTTGGTAAACACTTGGAGATGTGGGGAGAGTGAGCGGAGCACCTGAAAAGAGCCTGGAAGCTTTGTGTCCCATCCCATACACTTTTCTCTCTGCATCTCGTCCATCTGGCTGTTCCTGAGTTATATCCTCGTATAATAAACCGGTGATCTAGCAACCCTTGCCTTTGCCTCAAGGAGCCAGGTAGGCTGAAGCAGTCTTCCAGGAAGATGTCTAAAACGCCTTCTGGTGCCAGGGAACTACGGAGGCAGCATGGCTGAACATTTCAAGAACAACGTGGGCCCTATCCCGTTTCTACCCTTTCAGAAACCACGCTCCAACTCTTAAACCTACACTAATTCAGCGTGGGGTAATCCAGATGCCAGGAGGAGTCCCAGGACTCTCCCCTTTGTGGACTCACTGTTCTGACCACACTCCGTGAGGATGACCCAGCGAGGGGATTGTATCTTTCTGACCAGTGTTTCCATGTCTAGACTGTTGTAAATAATGCTGCAGTGATTATGTGGTGCATATTATAATTTCAAGTTACTGTCTTTATTTTCTTCAGATAAATACTGAGAAGTAGAATTGCTGGATCATATGGTAGTTCTATTTTTAATTTTTCAAGGAACCTCCATAATGTTTTCCATAGTATCTGCACCAGTTTACATTCCCACCAGTAGTGTTCAAGGGCTCCTTTTTCGCTAAATCCTCACCAACACTTATATCTTGTCTTTTTTATGCTAGCCATTCCAACTGATAAAAGGTGATATCTCACTGTGGATTTAAATTGTATTTCCCTGAGGATTAGTGATGTTACACATCTCATGTATCTGGTGGCCATCTATATTTTCTTTGGAAAAATATCTGTTTAGATCATCTGCCCATTTTAAAATTGGATTTTTTTTTTTTGCTATTGGATGAGTTCTTCATATATTTTGGATATTAATGCTTATCAGATGTATGATTTGCAAATTTTCTTCCATTCAATAGGTTGCCTTTTCCTTTTGCTGATCATTTCCTTTACTGTGAAGAAGTTTTTTAGTCATGTATTCCCACTTTAGTTTTGATTTTGTTGCTTTTGGTTTTGGTGCTAGATTAAAAAAACATCACCAAGGCCTAGGTTAAGGAGCTTACTGCACATGTTTTCTTCTAAGAGTTTTATGGTTTCAGGTGTTATCTTCAATTTTTTAATCCATTTTGAGTTAATTTTTGTGTATGGGGTAAGATAGTGATCAAGTTTCATTATTTTGCATGTGGCTGTCCACTTTTCACATTTATTGAAGAGACTGTCCTTTCCCTATTGTATGTTCTTGGCTCCTTTGTCATTAATTAGTTGACCATATACATGGATTTATTTCTGGGTTCTCTGTTCTAGTAATCTATGTACCTGGTTTTATACAACTATTACACTGTTTTGGTTACTGTAGCATTGTAATATAGTTTGAAATTGGGGAGCATGATGCCTATAGCCTACAGAAATTCTCAAGATTTCTTTGGGTATTCAGGATCTTCTTTGGTTCCACATAAATTTTTTGATTGTTTGTTCTATTTTTATGAAAAATACCATTGGAGTTTTGATAGGGATTGCATTGGATCTATAGATTGCTTTGGGTAGTATAGACATTTTAACAATATTAATTCTTCTGATCCATAAGCATGGACTATCCTTTCATTTACTTGTATCTTCTCTAATTTCTTTCATTAATCTCTTGTAGTTTTCAGCAAATAGGTCTTCCCTCTTCTTAGTTAAATTTATCCTCAAGTATTTTATTCTTTTTGATGCAATTATAAATCAGATTGTTTTCCTAATTTCTCTTTCTGATAGTTTGTTATTAGTATATATAAACATAACAAATTTTTGTATATGATTTTGTATCCCATGACTTTGCTGAATTCCTTTTATTTGTTCTAACATTTTTTTGGTGGAGTCTTTAGAATGTGCTTTACATGGCATGTCATCTGCAAACAGTGACAGTTTTACTTCTTCCCTTTCAATTTGGATGCCTTTTACTTCTTTGTCTTACTTAATTGCTCTGGCTAGAACTTGCAATACTATGTTGAAAGAAAGTTCTGAGAGTGGGCATCTTTGTCTTGTTCTTGATCTGAGAGGAAAAACTTTTAACTTTTTGCCATAGAGTCTAATGTTAGCTAGGGGCTTATTATATATGACCTTTATTATATTGAGGTACATTACCTCTGTATCCACTTTGTTGAAAATTTTTATCATAAATGGATGTTGAATTTTGTCCAAATGTTTTTACTGCATCTCTTGAGACCATTAAATGATTTATATCTTTCATTTTGTTAATTTAGTGTGTCCAAATTGACAACTTTGCACATGTTGAACCATCCTTGCATAACTGGAATAAATCGCAATCCCATTTTAATATTGTGTGATCCTTTTAATGTATTGTTGAACTTTGTTTGCTAATATTTTGTTCAGGATTTTTGCATCTATGTTCATCAGGGATATGCACGCTCAGTCATATCCGATTCTTTGTGACTGCATGGACTGTAGCCCACCAGATTCCTCTGTCCATGTGATTATCCTGGCAAGAATACTGGAATGTGTTGCCATTTCCCCCTCTAGGGGATCTTCCCAACCCAGGTATTGAACCTGTGTCTCCTGCATTGCAGACAGATTCTTTACCACCCAGTCATCTGGGAAGCCATCAGGGGTACTGGCCTGTAATTTTCTCTTCTTATGACATCCTTGTCTGGGTTTGGTATCAGGATAATGCCAGCTTTGTTAAATGAATTTGGAATTGTTACCTCTTCTATTGTTTAGAAAAGTTTGGGAAGTATTGGTATTAATTCTTCTTTGAATGCTTCATAGAATTCACCAGTGAAACTGTCTGGTTTTTGATTTTGGGAGGTTTTTGATTTTTGATTCAATTTCACTGCTAAATTTGCTATATTTTTTTCATGATTCAGTCTTGGTACATTGTATACTTCTAGGAATTTATCCATTTCTTCTAGGTTGTCAAATTTGTTGATGTATAATTGTTCATAAGAGTCTCTTTTTAATTTAATTTTTAAATTGAAGTATAGTTGATTTACAATGTTGTGCCAATCTCTGCTATACAGCAAAGTGACTCAAGTACATATAGACATTCCTTTTTAAAAAATATTCTTTTCCATTATGATTTATCACAGGATATTGAATATAGTTCCCTATGCTATGTAAGTAGGACCTTGTTATTTATCCACCTTATACATGGTAGTTTATATCTGCTAATCCCACACTCTCAGTCCTCCCCATCTCCCTTGGAAACCACAAATCTGTTCTCTGTGTCTGTGAGTCTATTTCTGTTTTGTGGATATGTTTATTTGTGCCATATTTTAGATTCCACATATAAGTAATATCATATGGTATTTGTCTTTCTCTTTCTGACTTAACTTCACTTAGTGTGATAATCTCCAGTTGTATCCATATTGCTGCAAATGGCATTATTTTCCTGTTTTTTATGCTTGAGTAATATTTCAGTTGGAGAAGGCAATGGCACCCCACTCCAGTACTCTTGCCTGGAATATCCCATGGACGGAGGAGCCTGGTAGGCTGCAGTCCATGGGGTCACAAAGAGTCAGACACGACTGAGCGACTTCACTTGCACTTTTCACTTTCATGCACTGGAGAAGGAAATGGCAACCCACTCCAGTGTTCTTGCCTGGAGAATCCCAGGGACGGCGGAGCCTGGTGGGCTGCCGTCTATGGGGTCGCACAGAGTCAGACACGACTGAAGCGACTTAGCAGCAGCAGCAGTATTTCATTATATATCAGGACCACATCTTCTTTATCCATTCATCAGCCAGACATTTAGGTTGTCTCCATGTTTTGGTTATTGTAAATAATACTGCTGTGTATACATGATAGTCTCTTTGATCCCTTGTATTTCTGCAGTGTCAATTGTAATGTCTCCTCTTTAATTTTTGATTTTATTTATTTAAGTTCTCTCTTTTTCTCTTGGTGAATCTAGCTAAAGGTTTGTGAATTTTATGTTTTCAAAGAACCAATTCCTAGTTTTATTGGTCTTTTCTATTGTCTTTGTAGGCTCCATTTTATTTATTTCCATGCTGGTGTTTGTTATTTCATGAAGGGCTACATTTTAAAGTTAGTTTATTTGTTAGTATTTTCTTGGTATGATGATTTTGCATTTCTTTGCAATCCTTAAAACTATGTCAGTTCAGATATTGAATACTTGGCAAGAAGAGGACTCCTGTACCCCTCCCAGCTCTAAGCACAGTTCCTCAGATCTGGAATCCTGCAAGTTAACATCTGGTCTTTTGGTACCTGTGGGATTCCCATTCTCTGCAAATCTACAGTTCAACATTATCCTGCCCAGAGAAGCAGTCTCAATTAGGAGACCCTCATGGGAAATAGATGGGGAAACAGTGGAAACAGTGTCAGACTTTATTTTTCTGGGCTCCAAAATCACTACTGATGGTGATTGCAGCCATGAAATAAAAAGACGCTTACTCCTTGGAAGGAAGGTAATGACCAACCTAGATAGCATATTTAAAAGCAGAGACATTACTTTGCCAACAAAGGTCCGTCTAGTCAAGGCTATGGTTTTTCCAGTGGTCATGTATGGATGTGAGAGTTGGATGGTGAAGAAAGCTGAGTGCTGCAGAATTGATGCTTTTGAACTGTGGTGTTGGAGAAGACTCTGGAGAGTCCCTTGGACAGCAAGGAGATCCAACCAGTCCATCCTAAAGGAGATCAATCCTGAATATTCATTGGAAGGACTGATGTTGAAGCTGAAACTCCAATACTTTGGCCACCTCATGCGAAGAGTTGACTCATTGGAAAAGACCCTGATGCTGGGAAGGATTGGGGGCAGGAGGAGAAGGGGACGACAGAGATGAGATGGTTGGATGGCATCACCGACTCGATGGACATGGGTTTGGGTAAACTCCGGGAGTTGGTGATGGACAGGGAGGCCTGGCGTGCTGCAATTCATGGGGTCGCAAAGAGTCGGACACGACTGAGCGACTGAACTGAACTGAGCTGATATTACCTTCATAGTAATAGTAGCGAACATTACCGTGTATCAGGCATCATTCTAAGTACTTTATATGTATTAATTAATTTAATACTTACAATAGGTAGGTACTATTATCCCAATTTATAGGTGGAGAAATTGAGGCACCAAGATATTAAGTTACTTTCCCAAGATCACATAGCCAGTCAGTGGCAGAGCCCAGGACTTGAACTCCTTGGTAGTCTAGGAGTCAGATTCTCTGCTCTTAATCACTACAGTATATCTGAAATACTGTTCTGGAAAAATTCTACATCAAATCTTTAATATAATTCTGGTTCTACCATGCAGTACAATCAGGTACTGTCTGAATTGCCGCATCTGAGCTAAACCTTAAGCCTTATGTAAAGCATGAAACTGGCTCGGGAGCAGATAGCCTCCCATCTGAGAGACCTGCCTCTCTGTTAGAACCTTGGTGCAGAACTGTCCAACTCACATTCCTTGGCATGTCCACTGGGAATGGGCCCAGCTACTGACCTCTCCATCCTCCTAAAGGCAACATAGGGCCTGTGCCTTCAGGATAGGGACCTCAAGCCTTAGGCAGCCTCATTCCTTTACTTACTCCTTAGTAAAAAATAACATTTTTTTTTCTTCCCAATCATGATATGAAAAAAGTTGGGAAGCCCTTCCTTGGAGAACTGTGGGAAGGTAAAAGAGATTACTTTGGCCACCTCATGCGAAGGGTTGACTCATTGGAAAAGACCCTAATGCTGGGTAGGATTGGGGGCGGGAGGAGAAGGGGATGACAGAGGATGAGATGGCTGGATGGCATCTCCGACTCGATGGACGTGGGTTTGGGTAGACTCCGGGAGTTGGTGATGGACAGAGAGGCCTGCCGTGCTGCAATTCATGGGGTCGCAAAGAGTCGGACAGGACTGAGTGACTGAACTGAACTGAACTGAAAAGAGAATATGTTTGAGTGATCTTTGTTCCCTGTCACTCCCTCCACATTAGAGCTGTGGTAAAGGAAAGTGGAGCAAATTCATTTTTTCAGAGATGACATGAACTTTAGGATTTTCTTTCCTTTCCTTGACATAGTTACTTGGCTTAATCACAGGGTAATGGAGAAGTCAGAAATATCATTAGTTAAGTCCGTGGTTGTTGAAGTGTGGTTCTTAGAAGTCTAGGGGCTGGAGACACTTTCAGAGGTCCTGGACATCAAAACTCTCTATAATAATACTAGGATACTGTTTGCCTTTTTCATTATGGTGACATTTGCAGTAATAGTGCAAAAGCAATGGTGGATAAAACTGCTGGTGCTTCAGCATGAATCAAGGCAATGGCACCAAACAATGTTATATTCTTCATTGCCCATGTACTTACAGTTCTACTCTAAAATGTCCTTGAAGAAGCAGTAAAAATGATTAATATTGTTAAATCTCAACTGTTGAGAATGTCTTTTTAATATTCATTGCCATGAAGGAAGAATATATAAAGCTCTTCTGCTGTATTCCAAATATGAGGGTTGTCTTTAGTAAAAGCATCTGTGCAGTTGTTTGATTTGTTAGCTAAACTACCTACTTTTTTCATGGGACACCATTTTCACTTGGAAGGATAAGTGACAGACAGACTATGGTTATTCAGGTTTGGCAGACATTTTCTCACAGTGTTTAACAACATTTTCTTGAAAATGAACAAAGTAAAAAGTCCACTTCTTTCACTTTAAGAAAGCAACTACCAGTATTTGTTGCCAATGATAAAATTTGAGCAAACGTTGCTGCCACCAAGAACTTGGTATCTCTTCCCAGTTCTTAAGTATTTTTTTTTTCCCTGATGAGATTGATGGTGATATTAACAAAGTTCTGGTATTGTATAATTAAATACATTTAGAAGATATCCGTAACTCTTTGAATGAATATTTTCCAGTAACCAGTGTATACTCTTACAGAATCATGTACAATGAAGTTCCATTTAAAATGCAAGAAAGATTAATGGATTTTAATTGAACAGAATTTTTAAAATATGCTAATATTGTTTCATATTCTACATTACAACTATCATTTTAAAAATTACTTCTTGTCAAATTTTTTTTTTTTTGTATAGGGAAGGAACTGAGGGTATCATCTCCCCCAGTTTATTTTATTTTATTTTTTTTTAACTTTACAATATTGTATTTGTTTTGCCATACATTGACATGAATCCACCATGGGTGTCTTGTCAAATTTTTAAAAAATTTTAAATAGACTTATTTTTTAGAACAGTTTTAAACTTATAGAAAAATTGAGAAGGTAGTCCAGAGAGTGTCCGTATACTCCCAAATCCATCTTCCCCTGTTATTAACATCATACATTACTGTGGTATATTCTTTGTCATTAATGAGCCAATATTGATATTATTATTATTGTATCTATTTATTCATTTATTATTTAGCTGCATTGAGTCTCAGTTGCACGGTGCACAGTCTCGGTAGTTATGTAGCTTGGGCTTAGTTGCCCGGTGGCATGTGGGATCTTAGTTTCCTGACCAGGAATCACCCCTGCATCTCCTGCATTGAAAGGTCGGTTCTTAACCATTGGACCACCAGGGAAGTCCCTATATTGATATTGTTAACTAAAGCCCATATATTATTCAGATTTCCTTAGTTTTTACCCAGTATTCATTTTCTGTTCGAGGATCCCATCCAGGGCACCATATTACCTTTAGTCATCGTGCCTCCTTAGATTCCTCTTGGTTGTAACAGTTTTTCAGACTTTCCTTGTTTTTGATGACCCTGACAATTTTGAGGCATACTGGTCAGTTATTTTGTAGAATGTCTGTCAATAGAGATTTGTCTGGTGTTTTCTCCTATCTTTATTGGAAATGTGGACTTCAGGAGAAAGACCACAGAGGTCAAGTGTTATTTTCATCAGATCATATCAAAGGTACATATTATTAACATGACTTATCACTGTTGATGTTAACCTTGATCACACTTGTCTGATGTAGTGTTTGTTGGGTTTCTCCACAATAAGTTACCCTTTTCCTCCTTTTTCCATAGTGAGCTCTTTGGAAGGAAGTTCTTGTTGAGTTTTCATATAGCAGCAAAGAAGAAAATCCACATTTATCTAATAAGGTTGTTAAAATACTTTTCCCTTTTCCACTACATATTTGTGTGAGGCTAGATTTTCTTCAACCAACCTAAGGTTGGTTCAACCAAAGCAACATATCACAGTAGTTTGACTATAGAAGCAGATATGAGAATTCCACTATCTTCTATCATGCCAGGCATTAAAAAGACGTGCAAAAAGTATAAAACAATGCTGTTCCTCTTACAAAATTATTTTCATTTTAGAAAATATAATTAGTTTCACAAAAGTGTTATTTCTGTTATTTTTATAGGTTGAATATAAGTTTTATCTTTGCTATTTTAAATAAATTAATAAATATTTTAGAATTTTCTCAGTTTTCATTTCTAATACAATAAGTATTGGGAGACATAATCCACGTAAGCAAAAGCTCGTGGGTGCTTCAATAATTTATAAGAGAATTAGGGAGTCCTGAAACCAAAAAGTTTGGGAACTACTTTCTTTAGAGTTAAATTTCTATGAACCTAAAATGAAAGTATCCTCTATTCAAAGAATGCAAACCAAAACTGAATTCTAAAGGCTTAATGAGTGAACTGACTATACCTAAATTTTCCTTATTGAGAAATGTAATTTTTACACCTGCAGAAAATTGTTTCCTCAACTGATAACTGTGCTCACAAGTAACTGTTTGCAAGAGTAGTTTGTTATTTGTGTCATAAAAATAATGACAGGTGGCCAGGTGTGTTTGCAAAAAGTCTGAGCAGAAAAATATTTCAGTTGATACATATGCATGGATGTATACGTTGTTCACTGCCAACTTTTTGTTCATTAGCTTTCTTCTTTGGTTCTTAGTATTCAAGGAACGGAGATCCATCAGATATGTGTTTTGCTTTTCAACTGCCTATTAATCTTGATTATATCATATTAATTTGTATATTGTTAGAATTATCAAACTGTATCAAACAGAATCTCTTGGGGAGTGTTGCTAAAAGAGGTTTCCCTTCTCGTTCTTCCTTCTGTCTCTATTTCATTTGTTGTATTCCAAATGAAACCACTGAATAGGGACTACTTCTGGTTTGTGTACCTGGTACACTCTCAGTAAATACTAAAGGATGAATAGCTTTTATCTCCACTGTTTGGCCAAGAGTCAAGGCTGATGGTGTTTGGATGCCAGTGGTGGTGATTAGCATCAGGGAATAAGGGCATTAATCAGCAGAGCTGAGGCAGCCCAAGAATCTCCTTGGCTGTTCACCTTCCTGGCAGCAAAACCATTCTGGTAACATGGCTGATCCGTCTGTGTGTCTGTTCCCCAGATATTCTGACCTCTGTCTGAATAAGGCAGTCTACCACCCTGGCTAAAGCACAGGGAATAGGTAAGGCAGAAGTGAGATTCCAAAGAGCTGAGTAGAGAATGGGTCAAAAGTCTTAGGTCTTTCTGTCCTTTATATTTCCCTGACCTCATTCCCAGTCAACCTTTTAGGTAAAAAGTCATAGTCTTGGTGTTGAAAGACACCTTGAAAGCCATCTTATCTAACCACTTATCCAATCCTGATTCTCCCTACAAACCCTTCCTTGCCTTGCTGTGCCAGTTTGAGGGGTGCAATTAAATGTGTGAGAAGGAATTTAGGACATATGCAGTAAGATGGTAAGTTTCAGCATACATACCTGGACCCAACTGTTTTGTATTGGCCCTCCGGATTATGAGGAAAATTTTTGGAATAAAACCTCATAATTGACCCATACCATAATTTGATTTAAAAAGTTAAGGTATATACTAGTAACTTTTAACCTGAATCTACATAATTATCCTGAAATTTTAAAAATGAAAGAATAAGAATTTGCTGTAAGGTTGGACTGAAAGATCAGTTTTTACTAATTGTTGATGATAATTATTTTCTAGGGGAATAACTATATACTGGGTTAAAAGTTATGTTTTTTGTGTGTGTGTTTTTACTATTTTGAAGGAAAACAGACTTTAAGAGAAATGCCCATTTAAAAGGGGCTAGATTAGAAATTAGAAAACTGTGGCCACTTAGAATAACTGTGGTTATTTTCATGATATAAATGGAGGTAAAAATAATCTGAAGGACTGGAGAAAAACTGGGTGGAGAGAGCACCTTCCTAGGTTCTTCACATGGGAAGTTTTCACACAGACACATTGTGTGACTAAGTAGTCTTGCTCAGCTTCTGTTCCTAGACTGGAGTAAGAACATCTCCTTAGCAGATGCAGCGAATATGACAACAACAAATTTAAGCTCCTCAGGCTGTGGACTTCTCAGACACAGCTGCTTGAAGCCTCTCTTAGGGAGAAAATTTGCTTTCATTTTCTTGAATTATATTTATGTCATGTTGCTAACTTAAATAATTTTAAATGTATTCAGTCCCTGTAACTGGAGAGAAGTTGCTTCAGGATTCCCAGGGGGTCTCAAGGGAAGAGGAAGTGTGCTAAGAACTGTATACCTACAACATGTCCTTTTTTTTCCTTAGGAATAAAATTATTTTGAGGCTCAGATCTAGCAGTAGATGCAACTCCTCATATTCCTCTCAAAAATCACTTTTACTCTAGGAAAGCCTGACAAACTAGTATTTAATACTTGCTTTGGTCTTTGGAAGGAGTGTGTCTACTGTTCCGACAATGATTAAGAAGTGTGAATTAAAAATTTAAATTCAAGAGGTTATTAACTTTGCAAAATGAGAATTTAAAGTACATGATCTCACTTGGCTTTTAATAATATATGTATCATAGCCCTAAATTAATAGTCAGGAATAGTTCTCTAAAGAGAAGACCTGTGTAATGAAATGATGGGTAAAGGGTTAGGAAAATCTAGGCCAATCAATTAACATGACTATAAAACACTTTAAAAGTACTTGTTTGATTTTTTAAAAGAGCTCCAACACTGGTGGTTTTCCTAATGCCAACCTCCAGTTGGCTTGATTTTTTTTTTAACAAAATTTTTAACCAAGTATTCCTTCGATTTGTAATTTTAAAGTTTTTCTGTTTCTCATTGTAAAGTACATGATTTGATATATTTCATAGTACCTTCCCCTAGACTGGATCAGTTAACTCAAAATTAGTAATTACTTCCTACATTTCTAATTAAAATATTCAGTAAGGTACATCTCACTAGACATATTATTACTTTGAGATGTAAATATTTTATAGAAAGAAGTAGGAGAATTATTAGAATATACTGTTTTGTTTCTTAAAATAATTTGTGAAGATACTGTTGAGTCAGGGAAAAGATTTTGAGAAAAAAGCTAGAAGTGAGGGATAGTATTACAAAATTATGAGATTTCCACGTATTTTAGGGTATCAGCTAGAAAAAAAGCACAATGTGAGAGCTGTGAGTCCCGTTTTATTTGGGGAGTTCCTGAGGACTATAACCCGGAGACAGCCTCTCAGATAGCTCTGAGGGAGTGCTCCAAAGAGGTAAGGGCTAGGTCAGTATATATGTAATTTTGGCTAAGAGGATACGTGCAATTAAGCATACACCAAGGTTGCTGTTAGTCTTGAGGAGCAGATGTCTCTGTTAATGATTTTCATGCTTTTCTAAGTATGAGAAGATGCAAGAAATTGAGTTCATAAAATTTTTTCCCCAAAATATCTTTCTGAAGGCCTGTTCTGCCAGTTTTCCCAGAGCACAGAGTGCTTCCTTCTGATCTCCATCCTGAACTCCTTTCAGAGCCTGTTAAAGGTCAGCAACTACCATGGCTAGTGACTTCATTCTTATAGAACCAGAACAACATTGTTGTCAAGGATCAAGTACTATTTAACTCTATTTTAATCAAAAAACATATGTTTTGTAAGGTTTCCCTCCAAAGTTTCCTACAATGATTCAGTGGTCAGCAACTATTTCTTAAGTGCCTCCATATCAGTATGCCACTCTGTTATGAGGAATGTAAAAGGAGTGGAAGGAGTTTCTTTCAAAGAGTTTACAATTTAATAAGGGAAATAACATGAATCAAATACCAAACAAAGCAGTAGAGTGTAAAGAGGCCTAGCTGAATCCAGAAACATGAATCCCAGTTGCTACTCAGATACTATGTAGCATAATCTCTCTGGGTGCAAGTATTGTACCTCATCTTAAAATGCATGATGTGATCAGCTAATTTCTGTCACTCTTTTCAGCTATAGCAGTCTATTTTAAAGAGCTGTGCTCTTTAAATACATATTATGACTACATCAGGAGGTCAGGATGATAAGAATTAGGAAGGCTCTGAGGAGATATGAGACTTAAGGAGAAAAGTGATCTTGACCTTGAAAGACAAGTAGAATTCAGATGAGCAGACTGAAGATGATCTGAAGGCAAGCAACAAATGTTTCAGGAGGAAGAAGATACTTGCCTAATGAGAGCAGAGTGCCATGTTGGAGAGAAAAGGGAAGAAAGAATGAAAATCCCAGACAGATTGGCCATAAAATCAGGCAGAAGAGCGTAGACATCTTACCCTGATTCACAGAGAGTCATCTGCAGAGGTTTTGAGCAGAACATGGTACATAAAACAATGTTTTAGGAAAATTAATGGGGCAGTAAACTCTAGAAAAGGTTATAACTTTCACCAGCATGTTCTAGTGGATAGGCAAATAGTATCTGCTCTTGGGAATGTTATCCTTTCAGGAAGGAAACTTGCTAAATAAATAAATAAGCCAACATGCTAGTTATTGGAGTAATCTTTAAATAAAGCAGGGTAGCAGAGAGAGTCCTACCCATTTTATATTAATATTTATAGCCCTTTCCCCCAGTCATTCAATAGATATTCACTGAGTACAGTAGTCCCCCTGTATCTGTGGGGGATATGTTCCAATCCTGAAATGTATTGGATACTTGCAATTAAGAATGGGTGGGTGCCTAAAACCATGAATGCTATATATACAATTGTTTTTCCTATACATACATATCTATGATGAAGTTTAATTCATATAAATTAGGCATAGTAAGACAATAACAACAGTAACTAATGATAAAATAGGTTAATTATCCACCAGGTTGCAAAAGAGTCAGACTCAACTTAGTGACTAAACAACAACTATGATAAAAGTTTTAAGAATATGGTCTCTCTCTCAAAGTATCTTATTGTATAAATATAATGCCTTTTCCATCTTAACTAGGCACTTGTCATGCACTATGGCTGCAACTTTTACAGTTTAAGATGCAGCAGCAAAGGTAGCATGAAATTCTTTTTCCTTCACAATTTCCCAGGGAGATGATTCATTCTTACCGTAGATTTTAGCAACCTCAGCGTAAAATTTTTTTCATTCCTAATTCAGTCGGGAACTTTTACCTTTTCACTTAAAGGAAGCACCTTACGGTTTCTCTTTGGTATATCTGAATTACCAGCATCACTACTTTTGCACTTTGGGGCCATTATTAAGTAAAATAAGTGTTACTTCAACATAAGCACTGGGATACCCAGAGAGTTGATCTGATACTTGAGATGGCTATTAAGTGACTACTTGGGCGGGACACCCTTGACCAAGGTGTGATTCACATTCTGAACTGGATGGTGCAAGATTTCATCACATTACACAGAACAATGTGCAATTTAAAGACTTATGAATTGTTTATTTCTGGAATTTTCCATTTAATGTTTTCAGACCAGGGTTTACCACAGTTAACTGAAATTGTGGAAAGTGAAAGCTATTGTACTTAATGGAAAGCTGGCATAATTCTCGGTACAGTAGGTAGATGAATAAGAGTCAGTCACCACTTAGTTTAGAGGAGAAAATATGAGTAGTATGTAGAGTGTGAGGCAGATTATAATTAGTACCATAGGGTCTGTACGACCAGACCCCTGTAGGTAGCCAGAGAGGGACTGAGCATTGAAGGCTGCAGGGTTGGAGGCACTGTTGGTACAGGAAAGGACGGGGAGGGCATGAGGGGTGGCTGTTTGGTTGTTCCTAAGGATAAGGGATCATGAGGGCAACTTTTGTGATCTCTTCCTCCTCTGAGGTTTTATGCTTCTATGAAAAACACAGAGGTAGAAAATTTCACAGTATATTTAGAGATTTGAAGGCCCTGGAGGGTCCTTCTTCCACTAATAACAGGGTATCTCCTGTCTGACCAACCAACCTATAGATCACAACTGTCACTCTGGACAAAATCTAAAAAATAATTATCTGGAAGGCATTATTGAGCAACCCAAAGCAGGGAGAAAGTGGAGCACTATCCACACATAGAGAAAAGATTGACTCTGATGATTTCTTATTTTTATAGTTTTTTTTTTTTTTTTTTTTTTGCCTGAGAGCAAATCACAGTTGACTTTTTATGGACTATGTAAAAATAGAGGGAAACCTGCAGTATTCCTAACTTGAGGAATCAGAGGAGAGTGACCATAGCAGCTGGAGAATAAGAGGAGAAATTACGGAAATGAAAGGAAGAGTCCAACATTCTTCATGTAAACTCTGCCTAAGTCTTGGATTAAACTATATATGTGCAACTAAGGCTAAAAAAAATTGAACAGAGATTTTTAGTCACTGCCCATCACAGAGGAGACAGAGTTTGGAGTTTGAGACTAGCCAGATTAATTATCTGCTAAGATAGCAACAACAACAAAATTAATATACTTTGGTGGAATATAAAAGAATCTCAAGTCTCTACAACATATCATCCACAATATCCAGAATATAATCAAAAATTACTAGATGTGTCTAGACATAGGTAAATCTGACTCATTTTAAAAGAGAAAAAGGTAATCAACAGAAAGTGAACCTGAAATGACACAGATGTTAGAATTATAGGCAAAGATTTTGAAGTAGTTTTTATATCTATACTCAAGGATATGAGGGAGATATATACTGATACTGAATGAACAAAAAGGAAATCATAACAGAGAAATTGAAACTATAAAAAAGAACCAAATGAAAGTTCTAAGACTTCTGGAAATTAGAAATTCTGGACTAAAAAAATTTTAAGTTCATCGTATGTACTTAACACTAGATTGCAAATGATAAGAGAGTAGGTACGCTTAAAGATAGATCAATAGAAGTTTTAAAAATTATTTATTTATTAGTTTTGGCTGTGCTGGGTCTTTACTGCTGTGCTTGGGCTTTCTTTAGTTGCAGTGAGCAGGGGCTTCTCTCTAGTTGTGGTGCACAGGCTCCACACAGGTTCTAGGGAGTGAGCTTCAGGCACGTGGGCTTGTTTACCCCTCAGCATATGAAATCTTCAGGGACCAGGGACTGAACTTGTGTCCTCTGCATTGGCAGGTGGATTCTTAACCACTGGACCATGAGGGAGGTCTGGAGATGAAGAGAATGCCATCTGAAAAACAGAAAAAAGATTTTTTAAAACAAAGCCTCTTGACTTAAACTATATCAAAAGGTTTTAACTCATATGTCATTGGAATCCCAGAAGGAAAAAGGAGAGAGAGTAGGGCAGAAAAATTTTTTTGAAGAAAAAATGGCTGAAATTTAGTATAAGATGTAATTTTACAGATTCTTGAAGCTCAAAAAGCTTTGAGATAGCAGGTACAAAGAAAATCACTCCCAGGCACATCATGGTCAAACTGTTGAAAATCAAAGATAAAGAAAATTTCAAAGCAGCTAGAGGAACAAGGATATAATTAAGGAGCAACTTCTCATTGAAAGCGATGGAAACCTGAAAACTATGCAACAATATCTTTAAAGTGCTGAAAGGAAAAAACTGATGATTCAGAATTCTCTATCTAGAGAATGTAAGAGTCTTGGCTGGAACTTATGTGTGGGAGAGTGATGTGCACTCAGGCAGGATAGAAGGGTTGAGGTCAGTGGGAAGGGGCTTGTAGTAGAGTTTGGATGAGACCCTTCAATGAGCATAAAGCAAACTACTCATTATTTTTTTAGCAGATCTGTATGGGATAATCTGGCAAAGACGTACAGGATTGGCACTGCTGCTACCATATGTGGAGCCTTGTATGCATTAGATAAAGCTGCCCTTGAAGATGGACATGGACCTAAGTGAGCAAGTAATGCCATTATGTGGAAAAAAGTATGCTCCTTCCTCTTGATGGATGCTTCCCCTCATCAAGGTGCATGGCTTAGCAAACAGAGCGTGGACTGGATTTCAGTTCCTAGTTGCCCCAGAGACATAAACCAAATTTTCACAGTAGATTGAAAGAACGGGTGAATATGGGAGAGATCTGTGGGACTGGATATAGAAGGATCTCAGGCCCAAGGCGAGTCACTGAGAGCTCTGACGTTTTCAGTTTGGATGACCACAGGAGCAGCGGGACCCTTAACAGAAATACCAGAGGTAAGAGAAGGGCTGTTACAAATGATTGGAAGTCTAGTATGGAAGTTATAGACCTGGAAGATATTTATAGGGGTGTGTTAATTTGGAGCCTCAAGGGGTCAATGAAATCACCTGAACTAACATAGAAAATGGAAGAGATGATGAGTAGGGATGGGGTTGGAAAATACATTATCACGAGAGTCAGTTGAAGGAAACAGAGAAAGGTGCTAGCATAGATGAATCAAATGTTCAGTAGGAACAATAGTATTTCCCACCCTTTTAAAGAATTTTTAAACATGGAAGTAACTTACTAGATGGTAACATCTTGGGATTTGGATATTGCTTTGTAGAAGGTCTTAATAGACTATAACAAGCACCTCATCTTAATCCAATTTTACAGCTTTCAGCTTTAATGTATATAGAAACTCTGTAAACAACAAATTATTATACACATTTACATGAAGATATAAAAATTATCTTGCATACCTTTTGGTATTATCAGCTTCTTCCCTGAACTTTCTACATTTCTCTGTCATGTCCTAATACAAATCCAAATTGTTAAATATTCACTTCATTCTGGACTGCTGCAGCCTCTACAATACATTTTCTAATCTTCTTCACTGCTTTATTAAGGCCATTGACGGTTTGCTTTCATCAGGCTTCTTCTTCCTTCACCAAATTCCATTTAATTCAACGTTTATGAAATAGATTTCTACTTTCCTACACCAGACAAATTCCTTTTCCATTGAAAAACCCACCTTCTCTAAGAATACCACTCTCTACATTTAGTACTGTGTAACTGATGGGTGTTCAGTGCATACTCCTTAACTAACAAAACTAAGAGGCACTGCTGTTTATTATTTAGGGCTTCCCTGGTGGCTCAGATGGTTTACCATCTGAATCCAGACCTGGGTCCAATCCCTGGGTTGGGAAGATCCCCTGGAGAAGGAAATGGCTATTCACTTCAGTATTCTTGCCTGGGAAACCCCATGGACAGAGGAGCCTGGTGGGCTACAGTCCATGGGGTCTAAAAAGAGGCGTCCATGACTGAGCGACAGAGCACACGCACACACTGTTTATTATCTGAAGTTCTTACTGACATTTTAAATAAAATGTTTCTCTTTTATTTCCTTTTTAAAAGCAAAATAAGTAACAAAATAAGCTTTAAAAAGAAATAGAAAAAGTTAATTTTGGTGTATATTTATTTATACCTTACTTGATTCCAAGAAGTATTTTGTGTGTATGTGTATGTGTACATATATGTATACACAATCACCCACTTACACACACAAATAGAATTAAATAGACTTTAAAAAATTAGAGCAAAGAGAAAGTAGAAAATAGTAAAGTTGAAAGGAAAAGTTAGTATCTATCAGTTCATGTCAGAGACTTCTACGAAGTTCTTAAAATGGAATGATTAAATCAACACTCACTCTCCCTTCAGCCAAAGAGGGGAAAGGATATTTAGTAAGTTAGAAGATAGAAGCAAGTTAGTTCTTCAGAAGAAGTGAAGGTGGGGCTTTCCTGGTAGCTCAGCTGGTAAAGAATCCACCTGCAATGCAGGAGACCCTGGTTTGATTCCTGGGTCCAGAAGATCCCCTGGAGAAGGGATAGGCTGCCCAGAGAAGAGATAGGCTACCCATGCCAGTATTCTTGGACTTCCCCGGTGGCTCAGACGATAAACAACCCGCCTGCAATGTGGGAGACCTGGGTTAGATCCCTGGGTTGGGAAGATCCCCTGGAGGAGGGCATAGCAATCCACTCCAGTATTCTTGCCTGGAGAATCCCCATGGACAGAGGAGCCTGGCGGGCTACAGTCCATGGTGTTGCAGAGAGTCACTGAGCGACAAAGCAGCACAGCACAGCACTTGGACCTTTCATAGAGGGACATCTGAAAGTTGCCAATGGACGTTTTCCCAGCACCATTCCTACTACTAGTATAGGTTTGTATTGTGCATATTCTTATATATAAGCTGGGGACATAATGACAAATTACAGTTCAATGAAACTAGTGCTATAGAGGTAAAAAAAAAAAAAAGTACTTTACAACTAAGCCTTTCTCTTTATTATTTGATTTGATCCAAAGAAATGGTTTTAAATGTTAAGTGGATAGACTAACTTTCAAGCCTTTCACGAATGTTGTATGTTTTTTTAAAACTTGGGGAGCAGATAATTCAAAGTTATCTTTTTGACAGGAAGATGGAGTGAAGAATTCTATTGGTTGTAATCAGTTTCAAGGAGTTGGCCCTTTGTGTAACCAGCAGTACAAGGGGCATATAACCTTGCTCTGTTTCACATTTTAATATCCTTAGAATGTGAAGTTAGCATTTTTCCCTGAATATTTCCATGATTTGAAAAGCGGAAGAGTACAAGGAAAAATAACCCTTTGATATCTATGTTTCTTGCTCTGCTTAGGCTTTTCTAATATTCACCTAAGAGGGTTCAGTTTCTTCCCAGTAAATGCTCACAAAGCAAAATAAAGCCTCTTCATTTGTTAGACTTTAACACATTCAGAAGCCATCCTTCTCAAATGTAAAACACTTTCTTTGCTATTCTAAAGTTCTTTACAAAGTTACTTTTCAGCGTCCTAAATATTACTTTTCATGCCCCTGAAATGCAAAGGGTAAAGTTAGCACTGATTGACCTTTCATTTCATATTCACATGTGCAACCAGTAGCAAAGGGCATAGAACCTCATATTGCATCGTATGGGAGTAATCTTTCACATTCTTCTGGATAAGTCTCCAAAGCCAAAGAAATTTATAACACAGACTTTCCTCCCACCAGATGTAGCAAATACTGCCCTCTACTGAGGGATGCTCAGGATGGCTCAATTACATTAACTAGTCTGTCAGGATGGCTCAATTACATTAACTAGTCTGTCAGCTACTGATTTCAATGATTTTGGTAGTATTGTTATTAATCACTTCATTATTATCATATACATTCTTACAAAGTCTTTATATTAAAAATAGAAAAGGATAGAAACATGTATCAATCTTGGCCACATATGTTTCTGTAGTCTATACAATCAGATATCCTAATGTCTGAGGCATTAGCAATAATGTTTAATCTTCCCTTTGTTTTCAACTAGCTAAGGAAATGCCTTCTGCAGTGGGAAATTAGAACAGGTGGTTTTTTTTAGCATTATTTTAACAAATGACTTTGTGAAATAATTCTAGCAACCATTGGGCTGGTTTTCTTCCCCCTGCCAATATTTTTTTCAGTGTCTGCTGGGTTGTTAATACCTAGGTTAAACATTTCAAAGGACTAGCTGTTTGTGCAGTTAAAATTTCCTCATTGTTTATCATCTTAAAAGATTAATTATACATGGTTACTTAAAAATAAAGGACCATGTTAAACTAGATACTGTCCAGCCAAAAACTCCTTAAAGAAACTAACTAGTGAAATATTCACACACACATACATTTGTATACGACATGTTTTTGGAAAGTGTTTTGCTGCCTGTGTTCCATACATGGAGAATATGAGCTCTCTTATTAGGCTAATATAATGCGTTGTTCAGCTCACTCGTTCCCACTTTTCTAGAGTCTGATTAGAACTGGCTTAAAGCTAAACAAGTTTTGGTTGTCATTATAAACAAAACCTAGTAATTCAAAGTATTGCCATGGCTTCTTGTAAAATCTGAAGCATAAACCTCTCATTACCTTCATTCAGAAACTTTAGATACTCTGAGAACTAGCTGGAGAGTCTAGCCAGGTTGAATAATCTTATGGTGAGGGTAGATTCTAGGAGGTGATTGGCCAGCCAAGGTCTGTGAAGGAGGCTGTGAAGCCTCATTTACCGCAGACTTAAAAACCAAAGAAGCAGTCCTGTTTTGTATAGACTCTAGACTGTTTTTTATCATGCATAGTTAAATTGAAAACCTAAGAATAAAGTACCTGGGCAGGATATTGTAATTCTAGAAATATTTAGGGTCTTTCTGAATGGAAGGTTCTAAACTACACTAACTCATTCATGATGTTAATTTTGTTGGCATGGTCAAATCCAGTTGTCTCATTCCTAAAAGGGTAACTCTTGATGCTTCTCAAATTTTAGATGTCTATTAAACAATTGGACATCCTAGTCAGATGCCAACTAATTGCTTAAAAATTATAGTCTGTATTTACTCAATCCCAGGTGATTGGTATAATTAATCCATTCCAATAATTCTTACCATCTCATGGAGATTCTTTTGCAGTTTTAAAGTATTACCTTGGAGTGGTATTAATTCTTACACTCAGTGGCGCTTATTAACAATAATGATGATGCTAATGATAATGATTTCCTACTTCTTAATGTTCTTCTAATGTTGTGTTTTTAACCTATCTCCATAATTTTCATTTTGGTTTTCTATGCTGCAACCTATAAGTCAAATGTTTTTAATGCCAATTTTGTTGGGGTTTTCTACTCTCCAATTGAACTTAGAAGAACTCCTAGAAATAAACCCAGCACAGTGCTTTTCACATTGTAGGCACTCAGATATGATGTGGTTTGTGTTTTGAGAACTTTTCAGGTCAGAATCTCCAGAGTTAGGTATCTCCAGGATTTGGAGCTCTATTAGATAGGCAGGGCTAGATGCATCAAAGTGGGGAGAGGGTGCAATGTTGTCTCTGCTGTGCCATGTTGACTTTTGTGGTTGTTGAGTCATTGTTTTTACAAACCCTGTTAAAAATATGACACTCCCTCCAAAAGAGTACTATATTAACCATTATTATTTGGCCATAGAGGAGATAGTGTGTGTGTGTGCTCAGTTGTATCCGATTCTGCAGCCCACTGGACTGCAGCCTGCGAGTCTCCTCTGTCCATGGGATTCTCCAAGCAAGAATACTGGAGTGGGTTGCCATTTCCTTCTCCAGAGGATCTTCCCAATTGAGGGATTGAACGCATGTCTTCTGCATTACAAGTGGATTCTTTACCACTGAGCCCCCCGGGAAGCCCGAGAGGGATTGGAGAGTTTAAACAAAGATCTAGTAGATCTAGGCAGAACTAGCCTCCTGCTGTTGAGACTGTATAAATCAAGTAGTAAGACTTTTGGAGAAGGCAATGGCACCTCACTCCAGTATTCTTGCCTGGAGGGTCCCATGGACAGAGGAGCCTGGTAGGCTGCAGTCCATGGGGTCGAGAAGAGTCGGACACGACTGAGCGACTTCACTTTCACTTTTCACTTTCATGCATTGGAGAAGGAAATGGCAATCCACTCCAGTGTTCTTGCCTGGAGAATCCCATGGATGGAGGAGCCTGGTGGGCTGCCGTCTATGGGATCGCACAGAGTCGGACACGACTGAAGCGACTTAGCAGCAGCAGCAGCAGCAGCAGCAGTAAGACCTTTCCTCAGCACAAAGAGAACATCTTCTGAAGTAGAATGTGTACAAGTTGGCAATATTTTCTAGAATGGTGAGATATTTCCTGGCTGTATGTTATGGTCTTCATATTAAGAAGATTTCTCATATTAAGGTGCCATATGACCAACCTTGAGAAATTATTTGTACACATTTCAGTGCTGTTTTTCTAGTTATTATCTTTATTAGTTTGGTGCACATAGCTGTTTTAACATCAATTCTTTTGATATTTTTGTTTGTTTGTTTTGAAAAGGACTCAGTCATCCAAATACCATTCAAGCATTTTTTTCCTATTAAAAGGCACTTCTCTTTTAAGATTTGAGATATTGTCATTTCTGTGTAAACAAAGCAAGGTGCCACACATATTTGTTTAATGAGGAGCTATCAGGGCATCACTACAAGGAATTTATAAAGAGGAGCCTATACAGATAAAGAGTAACCCTTAGGACAGTATAATCTAGACAGCGCTTGAAATAATAATTGTCCTACTTGAGCTGAAATAATGGTGGCAGAACAAGCATTAGCCAGGCAGAGAAAAAAGAAACTCAAGCTGACAGCTCATTCCTGTTGCTGAAGTGGATCAACCGCTCATTGCAGGGCAGACACAGCCCAGTGGTAACACTCATGCCTTTCACATTGGTGTGGCGTTGAGAAAATCCTCACTCCACTCCTGGTACCAGGGTCAAACCAAAGCAGACAGCTGTTCTGTTTCTCATACAGGAGAAAGAGGACGTCAGGCAAGCTCTTTTATTCCTAAAAGTTTGTAAGAAAAGCTATGCTACATACAATCCAGCTGTATGTTCTTGGTAATTAAGGAAAACAAATGCTCTTTGCAAACTCATTATATATTTTAAGTTCTTTAAGTTTTCATCAGGTTTCCACAGAAACAAAGAGTTTGAAACAATGGTGGAGAATGCATGAACCGTCGAATAAGTGGATTTTAATTGTTCTTGTTTAGAAAATTATTCAGATAACCAGTCACATAAAAGACTATTAAACTTTTTAATTGCTCAGGTAGAAAGATGGAGACTGTCATCATTATCTATCATAAGAAGAATCTTCATTCGGTAATGCTACTTGAGTTTTGAGCTAAAGTAACATCCTTAAGGATGCTACTAACTAGAGTGCCATTTAGTACTCAAAAATAATCATATGCCTTATTCATGGGACACAATGCATGAATTTATAGTACTAATTATGATTTCAAACAGTGTCTTATGCTATGGTTTACTTATATAGGCAGATCAGCTAATGCAGAACAGAGCTATAAATATTTGCACCTACCATAGGTATCATGTGCATGCAATTTAGTGGTATGTTAGTAAAATGAGAAGAGTGGAGAAATGTGTCTTCTCTGTATTTTGCAAAGTCCTTGTAGAACTTAGTATAATGCCTTGTATTTCTTAAGCATTCAGTAAATATAATTTTTTTTCAATTTTATTTATTTATTGTTGGCTGGGCTGGGTCTTTGTTGCTGCGTGGGCTTTTCTCTAGTTGCAGCCAGTGGGGTCTACTCTGTAGTGGGGGTGTTCAGGCTTCTCATTGTGGTGGCTTCTCATTGTGGAGCACAGGCTCAATAGTTACGGCACACGGGCTTAGTTGCTCTGTGGCATGTGGGATTCTCTTGCATCGGGGATCAAACCTGTGTCTCCTGCATTGGTGGCAGCTTCTTTACCACTGAGCCACCAGGGACACCTTCCATAAATATAATTGATTTTGAAGAATTGGTGACAGTGTAGTCATTTATTCAGCAGTCTTATATTGTGCAAAATTCTGTTCCCTGATCTGTGCAAGGTGCTAGGGACACTGAGGTGAATAAACAGTACAGTTGACCCTTGAACCATACAGAAATAGGGCTGCTGGCCCTCCACACAGTTGAAGATCCATGTATAAGTTATAGTTGGCCCTCTGTATACTTTGTTCCTCCACACCTGAGGTTCTGCACCCTTGGATTGAACCAACCATGGATCATGTAGCACTTCAGTATTTACTACCAAAAAAAAAAATCTGCCTTTAAGTGGACCCACATGGCTCAAACTGTATTTTTCACGAATCAACAGTACTGACAATTTTGGGACTCCAGTCTCATACACTGGAGTAAGTGACAGTTGCAACTGCAAATTTAAATAGATTCATGAGTCCTCAAGCTGTTTAGTACATGCATTTATGTTGAATATTTTATACGTAGGGAAGATGAGTGAAGTGAAGTGAAAGTAGCTTAGTCGTGTCCGACTCTTTGTGACCCCATAGACTATATAGTCCATGGAATTCTCCAGGCCAGAATACTGGAGTGGGTAGCCTTTCCCTTCTCCAAGGGAATCTTCCCAACCCAGGGATCGAACCCAGGTCTCCCACATTGCAGGCGGATTCTTTATCACCTGAGCCACCAGGGAAGTGCAAGAATACTGGAGTGGGTAGCATATCCCTTCTCCAGCAGATCTTCCCAACCCAAGAATCGAACTGGGGTCTTCTGCATTGCAGGTGGATTCTTTACCAACTGAGCTATCAGGGAAGCCCAGGGAAGAAGAAGGGGACTAACTAGCTGAAAAACAAAAACAAAGAGTGTATTTTGTTTGGAATTAGTAAAGATCTCAAACATTGTTTTGCTATACCAATTCTGTTTTTATGCTTTTTTGGCTATAATATATTCTCAGACCCTTTAGAAAATACAGAAAAAACTTAAAAATATAGTAGATTAAAAAAAACCCCTCTAAGTCTATCATTTAGGCCATTTAGAGATAGCAACTATTAGTGTTTTTTACTTATTTATATAGCCTTTGTCCTACATATATATTTTGAATACAATTATAATTTTACATTGTCCTGTTTCCACTTAGCTTTTCACCATAAGTGTGTTTCTACAGCATAAAATATTTTTCATAAACACCATTATTTGTTGGCAACATATTATTCCATTATATTAATGTGCCCTATTGAGCCATTCCTCTTGTATGTTATACTTTAAAGTTGATTTTTGATTCTCATAGTCATAAATAATCCTTGTGTATAGTCTTTTGTTGAATTTTTGGTTATTTCCTATAGATTGATTTCTAGAAGCAGAATGACAGGGTCAAGTTTATGACTTCTTTTAAGGCTCTTAATACAATCCAATTTTTTTTTCTGACTGATTTAATTATCCAGCAGCAATGGATATCTCATTATATGCCTTCCAGCATTGAGTAGTATAATTTATTTTTTAAAATAACTTTATTTATTTATTTTTGGTTGCCCTGGGTCTTCATTGCTACATGCAGCTTTATCTAGTTGCAGCAATCTGGAACTACTCCTTGCTGTGGTGCTAGGGCTTCTCATTGTGGTGGCTTCTCTTGTTGCGGAACACAGGCTCTAGGCACACGGGCTTCAGTAGTTGTGGTGTGCAGGCTCAGTAGTTGTGGCACATGGTCTTAGTTGCTCTGTGGGATGTGAATTCGTCCCAGAGCAGGGACTGAAACCATGTCCCCAGGATTGGCAGGTGGATTCTTATCCACTGTACCACCAGGGGAGTCCCAGTGTAATTTATTTTTCTTTGCAAAATTGCTGTATGGAAAATAATACATCATTCTTATTTTGTCTTTCTATGGTTACCACTGAGCATGACTATATTTTTTGCTTATTAGCCCCTATACTTCTTATATATTTTTGTTCCATGAACTATCTATTCAAATTATTTATTTTTCTAAAGGAATGCTCTTACAATTTTAGTTCTATTGCAATGAGTCCTTGTCCCCCTCCCAATTCCATCTTCATGTCAACTTGCTTTCTCTTTATGGCTTTCTATTTTCATTCAATTGGGTCTTTGTCATCTTGTGATCTATATAAGGATGCCACATAATTTTGTGGCTTTTTTCTGGTTCTTATATACAGTAAATCATAAGTTTTATTTTTAGAAATAAGTTTTATATTGTACCATAAAAATTCCAAAGTTGATTACAAAAATAAATGAGCATAAAATAAATGGCACTCTGTGCTAACATATATTTATCACTTATGTAAAATCTATCTTTTGCTATAAAAGCTAAGTCATATTTTTTCTACACATGCTGGACTTGCTAATGACTTCTAAAACATGGGCTTTACTTAGTAGATCTCTGTAGCAAGTGTAGTATTTCAGTAAATTACCCTCCAAATTCAGTGACTTAAAACAAAAAAAAGCATTTACTATCACTCTCTAGTCAGCTAGAAAGTTGGGAAGTGAGGTGGGAAGTTATTTTGATCAATTTTTCATTCACTTATGTGTCAACACTCAGCCTTGCTGATCTTGCTTGCTCATCTCTTTGGGGACCTGGCTGGCTATAGGCAATTGGCTCTCCTTCTGTCCTTTCCTCCTCTAGCAGGCCAGCCGAGGGGCTGCAACAGGGTGAGTGGAAGCATTCAAAGCCTCTTGAGACCCAAGTTCATAACTGGAAATTTGTCACTTTTGCCTTGTTCTATTGGCTGTGATGAATTACAAGCCCACCCAGATGGAAGAGTTGTGCAGATAGACTCCATGTCTTCAACTAGAGCTAGAAAGTCATAATCCAAAAGGTGTGGACAAGGAGGCAAGAATAACCGGAGTCATAACTGTAATCAGACTACCCCACATAGGCATTCTTCGTTTCTCCAAAAACATTTTAAATGAATTTTAAATTATCATAATTGTATAGAGACTTTTTTAGTTAATGCAGTTGAATGCCCCAGACACCTTTAAATGCTGAATGCTAGTGAAAAAGAGGGGGCGAGTGGGCCTGTGGCAACGTTATTATCAGCTTACCAGTCCTAGTAATCAAGATGTCACACATCAAAAATGATACCATTTGGTGATCTTATGGCACACTAGAGTATATAAGATGATTTGGCAGCATCTATATGTGGTTTGGTGAAAACATTTATTATACTTCTGTGTGTTATGTAATCATGAGAGGAAAAATAAATTTATAAAGGTGTTTTAAGTATATCAAATACTGAATTTGAACAAAACTTTCAGATAAAATCTTTTAAGTTTTGTTCAAATTCAGTATTTGATATACTTAAAACACCTTTATAAATTTATTTTTCCTCTCATGATTACATAACACACAGAAGTATAACAAATTTGTAATGAGAAAAGTTACCTCCATGAATGTAACTTTTAAAGAAATGTGGTTTTGGCTGTTCTGGGTCTTGATTACTCTCTAGTTGCGGTACACAGGCTTCTCACTGAGGTGACTTCTCTTTTTGCGGAGCACAGGCTCTAGGGTGCGTGGGCTTCAGTAGTTGCTTCATGGAGGCTCAGTGGTTATGGCATGCTAGCTTAGTTGCCCCATGGCGTGTGGAGTCTTCCTGGATCAGAGATGGAACCCATGTCTCCTGCATTGGCAGGTGGATTCTTAACCATTGGACCACCAGGGAAGTCCCATGAATGTAACTTTCTAAGAATCAGATTTGATGTTGGAAATGGCTCAATACAGTTCCTGACTTAAAATATTTTAGTGATAATCTGAAGAAAGTTTGAAGAAAAATTTTTGATAGTTAACATCTTATGTGAATAAGAATCTTTGTTCACACAGGAAGTGTTGGGATGTCTTCCACTTCCAGTGATGGTGGACTCTTTGTCAGTAATTTGCACCAACCTTGTAGTTAGGGCAATGAGGGAAGCTGGATGAATTAAGTATCAGATTAGGCTAACTGCAGAAACAGATAACCCCAGTCTCAGAGACTTAACAGATAAGCATGTGTTTCTTGCTCATCTCACCATCCAGTGTAAGTTGGCCAGGAAACTGCTCCAGATGGTCCCTCATGGATCCAGGCTTCATCCCTGTTGTACGTCCACCCTTCTTTAAGTCCTCAGCGGCCTCTCTCTTCAACAAGTGTATGAGTAAATATAGTGAGGAGTCTGTGTGGGAGTTTTTATGGGCCAGATCTAGAAGTGATTCATATCACTTTCTGTTACATTCCACTGGCCTGAGCCTGATCGCGCGGCCCCACCTAAATGCAAGAGAGGCTGGGAAATGTAATCTAGCTGTGCACTCAGGAAAATGAAGAAAACATAGATATTGGTGAGCACTAGTAATCTTCTTTTAAAAGTTCTGAGCTTGCTTTTGGCAGCCTCACTGGGTTATTGAGACAAAGGGCAGAGACTAGGGCCAGCCAAGGATGGGGATCTACTCAGCTGCTCCCCACTTTGGTTGGAGCCCTGAAGGACTGTACTCTAGGAATAAGTGTGACCTTGAACTAAACCAGATCTCTGTGGACTTCAGTCAAACTTTGTGTAAACCGAGTAGCTCAGAATACTTCAGGTCTTGAACTTGAAATTTTTTCTGAGTGTTTTTTTTAAAGATAAAGTCCAGTACACAAAAATAACCGAACATATGAGGAGACAAGACAGTAAAATTAAAACATAAGATATTGGAATTATGAGTTCATATTTTCAACAATTAAGCTTATATATTCAAAGAGATTTTAAAAGAAAGCTAGGCTTGGAAGTTTAAGTGTAGGTATCTAGAAATTATAAAAAGAGAGGTATCAGCTTTGAAAAATAACCAGTATAATTTCCAGAACTGTAAAGTATGTAACCAAAATTAAGAACTTCATGGATGAGGTTAAGAGAAGATAAAACACAGCTCAGGAGAAACAGAGGAAATTATCCAAAATGAATCATGAAAAAGTGTAAAGAAAGGAAAATACAAAACAAAGGATAAAAGAGGTGGAGATGATGTAGTGTAACTTACATTCATTTAGAATAGCAGAAGGAGGAGAGAGAGAAAGAGAAGATGGAAGAGGTAATACACACACGCAGAGGGACTGGATATTGTCTGACAATTATGGGAAAAATAAACACTGACAACATGGTAATCATCAAGCTCACATGGAGAAAAATTGCTCAAATTAAGATAAGGTATCAATGGGAGCATATCAACCTGCCTGTGACTTGCATTTTGACGTTACTTGGCCTTTGATTGTGGGGACTCTGGTACTCGGCCATGAAGGCTAAACGTGACCCATTTGGAAATGGTGCCATTTACCCCATCCCCTCCCTCCCTTTTGTCTCCCTGGTGTAAAGAATCATTAGCTGAATGTTAACTGTACAACTGAAGTCAGATTTTATCCCAAATATCAAATCCATTTTCCTTTTGTCAGACTTTAAAGGAGAATATACGCATTCAGCTTATGATTTATTTTTTTAAATGTTCCTGAAAAAATCCTGCATCTATAGATTAAGAAAACTTAGAATGAATTTTAAAAAAAAGAAAAATTAGAGATAAAAAGAGAAATGTCCATGACAAAACTAATATAATGATCTCACACAGATGAGGCGTAAATGATAAGATGCCCACTTAAAAATGATCTCCAAAAAAGAGTTATTGTTTTGCTATTCAAAAAATCCAGGAAGTATAACAGAAACAAAATTAATCTTTCATTTCACTATCCAAGGATGACCAGTGTTTACATTATGATCTATATGTTTTCTAGAATGTTCCTAAATGTATATTCTATGGTATACAACAAAGGCTTACCTTTGGAGTAAGGAATTTGGGCCAACTAAGAAAAGGTGGGTTTTTTTTGGTAGATGTTTCAATTTCTTTGGTGACTAAATGAGTATAAAAGAAGGAGTAAGCTCCTTCCAGGCTATGTTGTATTTTATTCATATATTCACTCACTAACACATTCAACAAATATTAAGCACTTCCTATGTGACATGTACTGGATTAGAGGCTGTTATGTGGGCCTGGGGCTTTCCCCCACAAGAGTGCTCATGGTATTACCTTCACAAAACATGTGGGAGGGAGAGGGCCTGAGACAGACGCTGTGTCTGTCATCTAGGGATGACTTCATGGAGGGCTGAGGTGCCAAGGAAGGCAGATATTTTGGTGGACCAGAGACAGTGGGAGGGAGAAGGAGTGACTCTTGCTCGTAAGTGCAAAAGCAGAGGCAGACTGGTTTGTTGAACTGTTCACTTGCCTGGCTTTGTGAGCTGAGGAAAAGGTTATTTAATAGTTAATAAAAGAATAGTGCTTAGTCACTCAGTTGTGTCTGACTCCTTGCGACCCCATGAACTGTAGCCTGTCAGGCTCCTCTGTCTGTGGGAATTCTCCAGGCAAGAATACTGGAGTGGGTTGCCATGCCTTCCTCCAGGGGATCTTCCCAACCCAGGGATCGAACCCAGGTCTCCTGCATTGCAGGTCAACTCTTTACTGTCTGAGCCACCAGGGAAGCTAATAAAAGAATAAGTACTATTTATTAGGTGTCTATTGTATGCCAACAGCATACAGTGCGTAAATCATTTTACTTACTTCTCAATGGGGGGTTCCCAGGTGGCGCTAGTGGTAAAGAATCCTCCTGCCAATGCAGAGGACGTAGGAGACTCCAGTTTGATTGCTGGGTCGGGAAGATCCCCAGGAGGAGGAAATGGCAACCCACTTCAGTATTCTTGCCAGGAGAATTCCTTGGAGAGTGGAGTCTGGCGGGCTACAGTCCATGGGGTCATAAAGAGTCAGACACGATCGAGTGTCTGAGTGCAGTACTTCTCATGTGAACTCTGCAAATTAATATTTAACTAACATTTATTGATCAGCCACCATTGTTGTAAGATTCATATGCAATCAATACATCAAATCCTTGGGACAAACCTATGAGACAGGTTATGATCCCCCTTTTACAGATGAGGAAACAGACAATGAAGACTTGCTCAAGGTCATGTACTAGACCTGACAGACCATAATTCCAAAGTTCCTATGGTATTTTCATTCACAGCTATTTAACTTAAGTAATGAAAAATAGTGTTTCTCATTAATAAGAAACCCCTTTCTCTCCTCAAATTCAACCCTAGGGATCTTTGTTGAGTGTCATTTCTTAGACACTTCAATGTTGAAGCGGGAATAAGAAAACACACTCTTCAAATACCTATTTAAATAAGCCAGAAAGAAAAACACCAATACAGTATACTAATGCATATATATGGAATTTGAAAGATGGTAACGATAACCCTATATGCGAGACAGAATAAGAGACACAGATGCATAGAACAATTTTATGGACTCTGAGGGAGAAGGTGAGGGTGGGACGTTCTGGGAGAATAGCATTGAAACATGTATATTGTCATATGTGAGGCAGAACACCATTCCATGTTCGATGCATGAGACGGGGGCTCGGGGCCGGGGCAGTGGGATGACCCGGAGGGATGGGATGGAGGGGGAGGTGGATGGGGGGTCCAGGAGGGGGAACACATGTAGACCCATGGCTGATTCATGTCAATGTATGGCAAAAACTATTACAATATTGTAAAGTAATTAGCCCCCAACTAAAATAAATAAATTTATTAAAAAAAAAAACTTTATATTTTAAATTAATTTTAACCTTTCTGGAGTTGATTTCTTTGGGGAAAAGACATCCTTCTTTGATTAATACATTTCATTCTTCTTTTTCATGATTTTAAAGAAAAAGGTGGTATTACTTTCTTGATAACCTAAATTGAAATTTCTTTTGCAACTAATAAGCTCTCCTTTATTTAAAGACTATTTGTGACTGTGGTTAAATAATACATAACATAAAATATACCATTTTAATCATTTTTTTAAACTATACAGTTCAGTGGCTTTAATTATACTCATGTTGTGCAAGCATCACAACACTCCATCTCTACAACATTTGCATCATCCTAAACTAAAATTCTGTACCCATTGAACAATAACTCCCCACTCCCCACTGACTGTTGTTCTTAAAGGAGGTAGATAACTATGTTAAGCTTAGTTTTCTTTATATGAATGAGTGCATAATTATCTTAGGGATATGAAGGAAAGGGATATTTGCCAGCCTAATGGCAAATGCAGAGCCTACTGACAAAGGTATATAATTTGTAAAAGTAGCTGAGTGGGCAGAATTCTGATTTTCAGCTGCCCTAGGCACTTCAGTGCACTTCTGATAATGATTTTCCTTGGGCATGTAGTTATACTAATAGAAATCATATCCATGCATAAGGAGTGAGCTTAATTATATATAACTGCATACCTAAAATGAGGCTTTACATTTTTTTTTTAACATATACTTTCTGACTTACAAAAGATGAGACACTAAATTCTAACTGATCTCCAAGAAGTAGTGTGTGTCACCCTCAGAATGTGAGAGTCTTATTGTAGAGTTCTCCTTTTTCTGGGAAGACACTGTGTCTTGCCTTCTCTCTCACCCCTTCAGGAATTGTTTTCATTATATGGGATTTCACAATCTCATCTGGTTCCTGCTATGACTGTGAGGACAGGAAAATGCACAAAGGCTGATTTAGGGTTTTGGATGTAATCAGGGGTAGTGAGCAAAGCAAAAGTGAGTTGAGTGGTAATGTCTGTTCCAGGTGCTGTGTTAAATGCTTTACATGTATTATTTTGTTTAATCCTCACAACCCTGTGAGATAGGAATCAATTCCCATTTTACAGATGGGAAAACTAAGGAACAGAAAGATTAGGTTACTTGCCAAAGACACATCACTAATAAGTGACAGACCGAGGATTCAAACCCAGGCTGTGTAGAGCTGTTGTTCCGAGCTGCTCTCGTGAACACACCCTCCTGGCCCACATCAGGCTTGACAGCAGCGTTAAACCACACTCACATGCGAGCCCTTGTGGGGCTGAGGTGAGTGGGGAGTCTCAGCTAAGATCAGACACTGGGTCTAGAGATAGAGGCTGTCCAGCCAGCGAAGGGAAACGGGGAAACACAAGGTCATCTCTGGCCCCGCTTGTTACCTGGTTGGTGGAGGAGAGGGGAGAAGGGGCGTCTCTAAGCAGACTTCAAGGTGTCAGCTCTTCCTTGTGCCCACTCTCTGGTGTTGTGCCCCTGGGCTCGTCGTTGGCTGCACATCCTTCTTAGAGCTGCTTTTCTTGAGGGAACCACCTCCCCAAGGCCTCTCTCTCCAATTTACTCTTACTGTCCCACACCTGCAGGAAAAGTTTTCTGAGTATAGTTGATTTCAGCTAGTTGTTAGGAGAGTGGCAGGTGTAAAGGGTGGACTCTTAAGGTGAGGATGACTCTCCCCCTCCTTGCAATTCCCTGATTCTCCCAGGAACATAGTTGTATCTACATTTCTAAAAGCAGTTTTAATGCAAATGACCACCCCAATGAGGGAGACATTCTTTTTTTTTATTATTTTTTTATATTAGTTTATTTTCTGTTTTTTAACTTTACAATATTGTATTTGTTTTGCCATACACTGACATGAATCCACCATGGGTGTACATGTTTCCCTCTTCCAGACCTCCCCTTCCACCTCCCTCCCCATCCCATCCCTCCGGGTCATCCCGGTGCACTAGCCCCAAGCACCCTGTATCATGCATTGAACCTGGACTGGCAATTCGTTTCACATATGATAGTTTACATGCTTCTATGCCACTCTGCCATATCATCCTGCCCTCGCCCTCTCCCATAGAGTCCATAATACTGTTCTATTTATCTGTGTCTCTTTTGATGTCTCGCATGCAAGGTTATCTTTACCGCTTGACTAAATACCATATATATGTGTTAGTATACTGTATTGGTGTTTTTCTTTCTGGCTTACTTCACTCTGTACAATAGGCTCCAGTTTCATCCATCTCAATAGAACCAATTAGAATGTATTCTTTTTAATGGCTGAGTAATATTCCATTGTGTATATGTACCACAGCTTCCTTATCCATTCATCAGCTGATGGGCATCTAGGCTGCTTCCATGTCCTGGCTATTATAAACAGTGCTGCGAGGAACATTGGGGTACATGTGTCTCTTTCAAGTCTGGTTTCCTCAGTGTGTATGCCCAGCAATGGGATTGCTGGGTCATATGGCAGTTCTATTTCCAGTTTTTTGAGGAATCGCCACACTGTTCTCCATAGTGACTGTACTAGTTTGCATTCCCACCAACAGTGTAAGAGGGTCCCCTTTTCTCCACACCCTCTCCAGCATTTATTGCTTGTAGTCTTTTGGATAGCAGCCATTCTGATGGGCGTGAAATGGTACCTCATTGTGGTTTTGATTTGCATTTCTCTGATAATGAGTGATATTGAGCATCTTTTCATGTGTTTGTTAGTCATCTGTATGTCTTCTTTGGAGAAGTGTCTGTTTAGTTCTTTGGCCCACTTTTTGATTGGGTCGTTTATTTTTCTGGAATTGAGCTGCAGGAGTTGCTTGTATATTTTTGAAATTAATTGTTTGTCCGTTGCTTCATTTGCTATTATTTTCTCCCATTCCAAAGGCTGTCTTTTCACCTTGCTTATAGTTTCCTTTGTTGTGCAAAAGCTTTTAAGCTTAATTAGGTCCCATTTGTTTATTTTTGCTTTTGCTTCCAATATTCTGGGAGGTGGGTCATAGAGGATCCTGCTGTGGTTTACGTCGGAGAGTGTTTTACCTATATTTTCCTCTAGGAGTTTTATAGTTTCTGGTCTTACATTTAGATCTTTAATCCATTTTGAGTTTATTTTTGTGTATGGTGTTAGGAAGTGTTCGTTTTATTCTTTTACAAGTGGTTGACCAGTTTTCCCAGCACCACTTGTTAAAGAGATTGTCTTTTCTCCATTGTATATCCTTGCCTCCTTTTTCAAAGATAAGGTGTCCATAGGTGCGTGGATTTATCTCTGGGCTTTCTATTTTGTTCCATTGATCATTATATTTCTGTCCTTGTGCCAGTACCATACTGTCTTGATGACTGTGGCTTTGTAGTAGAGCCTGAGGTCAGGCAAGTTGATTCCTCCAGTTCCATTCTTCTTTCTCTCTCTCTTTTTTTTTAAATTATTTATTTATTTAGTTTATTTATTTTGGGCTATACTGGGTCTTTATTGCTGCAAGGGCTTTTCTCTAGTTGTGGCTAGTGGGGCGACTCTCGAGTTGCTGTGCACGGGCTTCTCATTGCGATGGCTTCTCTTGATGTGGAGCACAGGCTCTAGGACACATGGACTTCTGTAGTTGTGGCTCCCAGGCTCTAGAGCACAGGCTCAATAGTTGTGGTGCATGGGCTTAGTTGCTCCACGGTATGTGCGATCTTCCCGGATCAGGGATTAAGCCCGTGTCTCCTGCATTAGCAGGCAGATTCTTTACCACTGAGTCACCAGGGAAATCCAGGGAGACATTCTTAAACAGGGAGGAGTATTGATAACTTCTGCCAGAATTTGAGGAGGCTTAGCCATCTGGGTCCCAGGGATCAGTTGTTGGGATCTGAGAGCTTCCAGAGGGACCTGAGAGCAGCTCCTGGCCTTTGAGTCTCTCTCCATTCTCCCAGGGCCAGAAACTTTCTCCTGACCCTTGCTCATGGCTCCTGCTCACAGGGTACAGCCATTCACACCCAACTTAAAATGAGAAGTGCCCCTCCTGAGAGTGTTTCTGACCCCAAAGAATGTGTGGATTGTTTTCATAACTGTCATGAATTACCTTCATGTTTCAGGAACAAGCACGTTACACCTGCAGGCAGCACCTTTGTGATGGTTCTGTGGACCCTGAGGGTTGCATCCTCCTTGTGGGGAGGTAACAGGTGCACCAAGACATGTTCGAGGGCTCACTCTACTTTTGTATGAAAACCCTCTGGTATTGCCTACAGAGGTTAGCAGTGTTTACTACATTGTATTTCAGTAACTGTACCTCAAATTAAACAAAAAATATTGTCTGATGCTTTTTATACTGGAGCATAGTCTTTATTGCAAAGTGGTGACATAATATTCAGCTGCTGTGATAGGACAGCTGCATTTACCAGTAGTGACAGTTTGCAGGTGAGTCATAGGAAGGATTCGTTTGAACATGTTTAAAGTCATGTCGTATAAATAAAAAGAGTGAAGACCAGATTTAGGCTGTGGGCCTACGGGATAGCAGCTGAGGTGGCCAGAATCATTCTTTCACATCCCACCAAGTGCTTGTCTTCTCTCTTCCCTTCTGTTTATATACCTGTTAAGTAGGGTGCACACTGTCCTCAGCCTGCTCTGAAAACACCACTGTGTTTGGTCAAGTTACCTCAAAGCTACACCTAGATCACACCGTGATGAGAAAAAGAGAGATTTTCAACCAGAATTGACTTATTTCAATTTTCTGTTCTCTATTTCATTTTAATTATAGCCACTTGGAGCCAGTGACTATTTGGAACTGTCAAAGAATTTTGATACAGTATTTTTACGAAACATTCCACAATTTACCCTGGCAAAGAGGACCCAAGCTCGGAGATTCATAACTCTCATTGATAACTTTTATGATTTCAAGGTAAGGATGTGGTACATTTTCTCAGAACTAAACATTCTGGACTGTGGAGCAAGATTGTTTGGGCTGGAATCCTGGTCTACCACTTACTTTACTTCTCTGTGCCTCAGTTTTGTCACATACAAATCGAAGATACTACTCTGAAGTAGTATTTACTTCAGAGAATTATTGTGAGGACAGAATAAACAAATCCAGGTAAACCTTTTAAAACAGCACTTGGCACAAGCTGATGCTGCACAAGTACTACTGGTGGTGGCAGTAATAGTAATCATACTATATTAAAAATCCCATCATAAGACACTCTGCTATATTCCCAATTCCATCATTCACCTAGACATATCATGTGCTCTGTCTGTGAGGATGCACAGCACAATGCCTTACCTAGATAGAGTGCTCAGTAAACATTTGTTGCATGAATAAATTATTGGACTGATGAAATAATGAGTGAACAAAATGAATGAATGAATGACTAAAGGTCCATCCTCAGTATTAGAGTTTTCTCTCCCTCTGACTTGGAAACCCCAGTAACTATCATTGTCCCTAAACAAGCAAGAAAAACCCAGGAATCTTATTACTAGCATGAGTCGCCAAGCCTTTGTCTGTTCATCAGAGGCATTATTGCCTAGTGGTTAAGGAGTGGATCCTGGGACCAAGCTGATTATCTTGAAGACCAACTTAGCTTGAATTGCCCTCTTTAGAAAAAGGGGATAATAATGGTATTTACCTCATAAGATTGTTGTGAGGATGAAATGAGCAGGTAAAATACTTAGAACATTGTACAGCATACAGTAAGCTTTCAGTGAAGGTGAGCCACTAGCATCACTGACTCAATGGACATTAATTTGAGCAAACTCCAGGAGATAGTAAAGGACAGGGGAGCCTGGCATGCTGCAGTCCATGGGGTTGAAAAGAGCTGGACATGACTGAACAACAACAACAACGAGCCTCTAATAATAATATATACCTGTAAATGTACTTACGGTAAAGTTAAAGTGCCACTTCAAGTTAGAGTGAAATGTCATTTTACCGTTAGATACAGTTTTTCCTCCTTATTCCTTGTACTGAAATAGAGCAGTGTTCTAAAATTGAAGGGACCTTGAGGGGAGGAGAAGGTACCAGAATCTGCTGGGAGGGAGAGGTGAGATTTTTAATGTTTCCTTTATTCATTCATTCAGCAATCTTCACACCAAGCACAGTGCTAATTCAGTGACAGGCAAAGCCAGGCATGCTGCCTGGCTTCATGGAGCTGATAGTCTAGTGTTGAAGAGACACTGATTAAATGTGCAGAACTGAGTGTAAAGTCCACACTATGGGATGTTCTCTTGGAGAGAGGGGACTTGGTGCTGTGAGAGTCCAGGAGAACAATGGACTGATCTTTGTGTGGGAACTGGGGGCAGGCGGAGGAAGTCCTTCTGAGGACCAGCTGCACCAGAATCATCTGAGCTCCTTAAGATCCATATTCCCGAACTCACCCCACCCCATACCAGCAGATGAAGCCCAGGGACGGGGCCTGGAGCCTGCTAGCTCATCAGTCAGGTGCTGCTCATAAACACTGAGCTGTGATGGCTGGGCTCCACGTGCAGAGTGGAGAGTTGGCAGCACAGGCCCTGTGATGGGCCTGAGCATGAAAGGCAACCTGCCTTAGTGAGTGCCATCAGAATCTGCTGCCTGCTCTCAGGGGGCCCTGTGAGCAGGAAGCTGAGAACACCAGGGCTGGGGATCAAGGTCTGTTACTTGTCTCCTTCTGGGTTACTCATCAAGAGACTCTGCTCTGAAATAATCACGTGGGGTCTGGAATACATTGCTCGGAGGTAGCACTCTGTTTTCTGAGGGCAGTGCTTCAAGAAGAAATTGGGAGGGACGCATTGGTAGGTGGTTCTTGGAGTGGCAGATTAATGAACTCTTATTTTTGAAAGCTTATGATCCCTACCCCTCAGTCCCACCCCCTGATCCTACTTCCCCACACCGTTTCACTTCTTCATTAGACAAAAAGATTTTTCTGGCAATATGGTGGAATGTCAGAACTACTCTCCTAACATTTGCTTTAACTAAAGCACACATTTAAAGTTTATACTCTTTTTAAAACATAGCCGAAATTCTTATTTCTGAAATTGGAAGCATTAAACAGACATTGTTTTAGAATGTGTTTATAGAAATCTGTGAAATAAGAACATTTCCATCTAAGTAATGAAAAAAGTGTCATTTGTGGTTAAAATAATTTATAAGAGGAGGTAGAAGGTCATTTGTACATGGAAAGACTAGTCCCAAACGTCATACATTGTTTTAAAGTACTGATGGCACGTGTGTGCTCAGTCATGTCTGACTCTTTGCAGCCTCATGGACTGTAGCCCACCAGGCTCCTGTGTCCATGGATATCAGCATATTTCCTTAAATAATGATTTTAAAAGGATGGCTGTGAACCCTGAAAACAAATTCAGGTCTCCTTAAACATCAGGAAGAGTATGTTTTAAACTAGTGGACATAAAATTTATTAAGTTGTGAAAGCAGTTTCTGGTGTGTGATTACATATGGACATTCACTCAAACACTTATGTAATCAAGAAATATTCATGCCAAGCTTAGTGGTTTTCAAGGATGTCTGGCTGGATGCTGGCATAAATGCAGGTTCCGGTAACCCGGTAACTCGGGGTGTAATTAGAGGAGCAGTGCACTGGACTTCGCCGTCACATGTGCAGCAAAGGGGTAATGGTGCATCGGGGGGGCATCTCGGATGCGCACAGAGATAGGCTTCACACAGTCAAGTGAAAATGTCAACCTCAGAGGTAATGGAAAAGCCACTGGACTTAGAACTGGAAGAGATCAGGACTGGCGTCATGAGCTGAGACTCTCCAGGCCTGGAGCTGCCCCATAAAACCTTTGTTCCCTACTTCAGAAGGCGGTGTAAGCTGTGTGGAAGTATTTGTAAAGTACTGTGCAGTTTAAAAATAGCACTTTAAAGAGGATGTTATAAAAAGTATGAAAATGGTCAAAAGGTTTTCCTAAAAAAAGTATTTTGTTTCAAAAATACATTTGGAAACATCTGTGATCCCAGGCTATCTGAATATAGGTTATGTGGTGTGTCTATTTACATTTTAGAGATATTCCAGAAATAGAAAAAAAGTTTCCCAAATATTGAAATCCATTTTAAAGAAATGCTATATTCACTTATTTATGCAAGATTTTTTTCATTAATGAAGAAGATACAGTGTAGATGGGTCCTGCCAGTTTTGAAATTTTGACAACCACATTTTGCTTATACTCTTTTTGTGGACTTTAAAACATGGAGATTAATAAAAATTTTAGTAACTTTAGGGTAACTTTTGGATATTTAGGTAAAATCTCTAATTAGAAAAACAGATTAATGAAACAGAAAAAAAATGTGATAGATTGAAGCTTTTAAAATATTTTTTTTCCAAAATAAAGATAGGACTTGGAGAAAATGTGTAGAAGGAGAAGTGAAGTTAGGACTGTTACTTAGATTGAAAGAGAGGAGTTCAAGACATTGTTCTTTATAAATATGCATTCTATAAGCTGATAAAAGTATATTTTCACCAAGTACCAGTTTTGCTGCATACATTTAGAACCATTTAAAGCAAAAATCTTAAGCTCCCTGTTATGACTGATTTTTATTTTATGAGAAATTTGTTTTTGCCTTCAACTTGTTAAAGGTAAGGAGCAACACCATTTGCTCGTTTTCTCTGTTTCAGGTGCGCATAATTTGCTCTGCATCAGCTCCTATATCAGGCTTATTTTTGTATGATCATCATGACAGTGAGTTGGAGCAAAGCAGAATACTGATGGATGATTTGGGGCTGAGCCAGGTAGGTGATATTAATGTAATCTCTTTTTATTATAAAATAACTTAATTGTTTTGGTTTGATGCATGGCTGCGTTTTAAAGAAGGAAGGCAGTATGTATTTACCCACCGATTTGCCGCTTTCTTCTAAAACCAGTATAGCAGACATATCCTCAACATCACTAAATAAAGAGAGTTATAGCCTTAGAGTGGAAGAAATCTTTGTGATAAAAGCCAAGTCCAGGGACGTGGACTAATGGGCTTGCAGTTACACCACTGACCAATGGCAGGCCAGAGCTGGCCACCAGGCACCCGTGTCTGGCTCTGGACTCCCTCACCAACGCCACACTGCCTTTTCTGGATATCCTCCTTCACATCTGCTGGATCTGTAGAGCACATGATACAGTATCCAATCATGTGGACTGGGTGTTCTAGGACTTTGTGCCTGACAAGGCCCTTTGCTTAAAAAGAAATCTACGATTCATCTCCTAACAGCATTCTGTAGACATTTGTGGAGCACCTGTGGGTGCCAGGCTCTGAGGATACTCTGTCGGAAACCAGCTCATGCTGGCCCAGTCCTCCTGGAGCTTGGGGGGTCTGGTGATTCACTCCAGGCCAAACAGAAGTGGCTTTGCATTTCCTTTTCCTGTATGAATATTACAGGGTATATTTCTCAACTGTAGACAACTGAAATATTAGTAAAAAATTTAAAACTATAAACACTCACCCCCCCAAATGAGGGGAGCCCCATTCTTTCAACCCCAGTGGTAAAAGACCATTTGAAATGAGGAAACAGTTCCTTATTGATCTGAGTTGAAATTATGCATTCTCAGGAGTTTGGGAAAATGAGGCCAATAATTATTTAAATAGTGAACTTTCAAAATATGATTTTTAAATCTACATGTAGAGATACATAGCTGCTTGTGATCCCATTTCTCTGAGAGCAGTACATCCAAATAATGTCTTTTGACAATTTGGAAGAATATACTTAAGGGGCTACTTCATCTCAGTTTCTGAAATTCTTTAAATCATCGGGTTGTGAATTTTTCTTCTAATCAGAGTTCAGATATAGGGCAAAGTACACTCAGCACTTGGGGCCAATAATACATGAAGAAATCCTGGCACATGGCTATAGGGTTATGCAGTTTTACAGTGGGTCAGTAATTTGGACTTAGGAGTGCAGAACTTTTCTCTGAGAGAATATAATAGCAAACTCCTAAGGAAAGAGACAAGATTCAGTGTTCACTTACAGGCTGTAGCCTGTGTTGAAATCGCCAGTCCCACGTTACTTACTAGCCTCACGGAGGGCTCCCCAACTTAACCCTACATGGGAGGATCAAGTGTCCCAGCAGCTCAAGACCAAAAACAGCTCTGGCCTTCCCAAAGCTTGCTCCCAGACACAATCTCCAGGTCCACAGAAGACCTCTCAGTCACCCAGTTTGGAAAAAGAGATTAGCCCTCAGGCCTCTCCTTGGGAACGTGGCCCTGACTGTGAAGCTTTAAGGGAGAGTCTTAGCCGCACATTGATCCACAGGAACTACTGGGTTTTGTTGTTGCTTATTTCTTTTTTTAAAAAAATACGTATTTATTTTTATTTATTTGGCTGCACTGGGTCTTAGTTTTGGCATAACAGATCTAGTTCCCTGACCAGGGATGGAACCCAGGCCCCCTGCAATAGGAGCTTGGAGTCTTAGCCACTGGGCCACCAGGGAGGTCCTGATGTTACTTCTTTCTGGTGTGCACTTTTTGAGAAAGAATTCCTTTTCTGTCTGGAATGTCCTTCCTTTAGATTTTGTAGAGAACTTTCATCTGAGCAAAAGTTTTCTTACTTGGATTTTAGGGTGTTGTTTCAGCTTTAATTATTTGTCTAATGTTTTTCTTCCTGGTAATTTGCCCTGCTTATTGATTACTGGTTTAAATTAGTTGATTCTCTAGTCTAATTTATATTAGCTGATTCTCTAGTCTAATCTAATTATTGGGTAAAATTAGTTGATTCTCTAGTCTAATTTAATAAAAAAAAACTTGTAGAATATTTTATAATCTAAGCTCAAAAAGTATTTTTTAAACTTGTATTTATTCTTTAAATTTTTAGTTGCAGAGGTTTTAATTGGTGCTGGATTGTTGTTTTGTTTTTTTGGTAATTAGGACTCAGCAGAAGGACTCGCCATGTTTACTGGAGAAGAGGAAATCTTTGCATTTCAGCGCACAATTTCCCGACTCACAGAAATGCAGACTGAACAGTACTGGAATGAGGGAGACAGAAGCAAGAAGTAACCGTCACTTTTGCGTGAATTAAACTCTGGACAAATGATTACCACAGGGAGAACTCTTTATTATGGGACTTGAAGGAATCATTTTCTCATCATTAATTATGCACTTTATCCTCTGGACCATTTTTATCTAAAATTTCTGTCAAAGATATAGTGGTTTAGTAAGTTAAAGCCATTTTTAGGTCTACTTTTTGCCTGTTTATTTGGCCTTATTTCTACACCACAAAATTAAAATCAGCACGCTTATCAAGCTGAATGTAGAACCAGGCATTTTGGTTTCATATTAAGCTACCTGAATGAACCTTGAATACACACACACTCAGTAAACACAGGGTGTCTGGACATCTATGAGCTTTTGGTTACATGGTAGCTGCATGATAGAAACACATCTTTATGAGAATGGAAGAAAAAAAACCTACGTTTCAATTCAAAACAAAAAAAGATTTCTGATGGACTTATCTCTGTGATTGTTGGGGGCTGTAAATGACTTTAAATCTCCCAAGTCTTCAGGCTTCCTTACAGAAGAGAGTAAGTTTTTTACCCTGAGTTCAAGCTTTGCAGGCAGGACCTGATCTCCAGTGGACAGACACACAGCTGACTGAAAAAAATCAATGATTATGAAACTATAGACTAAGAAACAGGGGTGTCAAATTTCAACCAACAGGCAGTTTCCCCCAACTCTGACAGCCTGGAAGACAAAGACCAGGAATGGGGCCCAGTGAGAGTGTCAGGAGGGGCAGCGTTGCGGACACACTGAGCAGCAGAATGGACTCTGCTTACCTGAGCCCATAAGACCCCGTGGACTGCAGCTCCTTCCCGCTGCTCACGTGTATTTTCTCTGCTTGCAGATGTCACTCCCACCCTTGCCTCTGCTTCTGCAATGCGACGGGCTTAACAGTAAATGGGAAAGAACGTTCGCTTGACGAATCTACTTAAATGAAATCTGATTTGCCCTCCATGGAAATCATTCCTTGACTCATTCAAATACAACCTGACTTTGCTAACTGTCACTCACAGAAGGAATCTTGGTTGAGGCTATTACAAGAGTCTAAATCCCTATTCAAGAAAAAAGAAAAGAAAAAGAATTGAAATCCACAAATCTTGTGAAAATTAAATATTTTGGGAGAGTAGGCACAGGTGAGTCAGTTTAAATAAATCATTACAATTAAGTAAACTCTTGAAACTATGTCATTTATAAGTTAATAACCTACCCATATTAGTCTATTTTGGGCATTAACCTAAGTCAATTAGATGGATAGGTAGGGTACCCAAGAATAGAGAAACATTTAAATCAAAACTTCTGAAAATTAAATGCAATTTGAAAATATTTTTATTGAAGTGAAACAGTGAGTTCAAAAAGATGTTAAACAGGTTACAAGGGAGAAAGGACAGGAAATAACCACTGTGCCATATTTATTGCTAGAAATTTCTAAATCTTGCATAAAAATATAATCCTCGAGAGACAATGTAACCATCCTTGTTTATAGACAAGAAAACTGAGGCTCAGAAAAGTAGCTTGACTGGAGATATTCATAATTTACAACTACAAAACTCACGTACTATGTTTTTTTACCATACCACCTCTGTAAAAACAAGATCATTTTTAAGAGTAATTCTTTTTTGTTTAATAAATTTACAACAGAACCATTACTTTGCACTCAGTAAGTATAACATATTTAATTTTAGTCTTTCAATCTTAGCTTTTTGTTTTCATTGTTTGTTTTTTTTTTTGGCCAGATATGTTATCCTTTAATAAAAAGACAGTGTGAATGCTAGACAGACTGATTAGTGGACAGTCTGCTCAATAGAAGGAGGAACTGTCCCTGAGTGTGTGGGTATATGTGAAATAGTCCCCCACTCAAGTTCTGTTGTGCAAGTTCATCTGAGGTCAGGTATTTGAAACGAGAATTTGATTTTTCCATAGAAACGATAATGTGATGATAGTTAGGGCCCTGGCTAAATGTACAGAAGCTTATGGAGTTCTCAGTGCAAATGCCTTATAATTTTGGTACTAAAGAACTTAAACTCCTTAAAATACAGTTGCTGTCAGGTAAAACTATAGTTTGGATTCCACCCGAGTACCCAGATCATGTCTGCACTTCTGTTCTGCCCTCTAGGTCCCCTTTCCTGGAGCTGGTGGGACAGGCCATAGTGTAAGGGGCTTGCTGAGAGTGGGATCTGGGGGGATGGGATGAGGAGATAGTGTAAGGGTCTGTTATATCGGCCTAGGTACCAGAAGGAAAGAGGAGGGATTATCAGGAGGTAGCTGGAAATGGTACACTGTTATTTCTATCTCCTCTACACAAATTGTTTCATAAAAGAGCCTACAAGAAAAAGAAGCAAAAGCCTTCAAGAAAACCTCTTACCAGGAAACAATATGGTAGTTCTACTAAAAAGAAAATTAATGCTAAAGTGAGAGGAAAATGACTCCTAGATTGGAAAGCAACATTTCAATATATGTGTTGTTTCTTCCAAGTACTGCCCCAGTTGCCATCTCAGCATTCCAGTCTTTCTCCCTGGGATCACGTGAAATCTCAGAGCAGATGCTCTGTCTCTCTTTTTGAACTGCTTTTAATTTGTACTTGAAGATGAGGTTTGAACTAACTGCTGCTGTGTTACACTCCCATTCACCTAAGAGGTGACCAAGGGTCATGCTGAGGATTTTTATTGTTGGGAAAATGCCTCCAAAATGACCACTAATTTCCAAATTTAGAAGAAATCAACTGGAGAAAAAGAATCACATTTTAAAAAGAGAGAGAGAAACATCTGATCACTGCATTATTCTTGTATTTCTTTAGACAATGGATAGGCTTATCTGTCAACATCAGTAATAATGACATGGTAGACTTAAAGAATTTTTAACCTATTTCTGATGTTTACAAGGCTCCAAAGACTAGTACTCTTCTAATCAAATTTATGCATTTTCAGTGGGATTTCAAGTTTTAGTCATAAGGCATTATTTTATGCCCTCTGAATATATTTCCTATACCTATAGGTGTGCAAATAACGTAATTTAAAAATTACTTGGAATTTGGAAAATTAAAATTTTATTTGTAAAATATGTAAATGGACATACTCATATCCATTTATTTATTTAGCATTATTTAAGAAACACATTGTGCTTACTATGTGCCAGGCATGGTTTTTTGTTTTCGTTTTTTTTTACAATATTGTATTTGTTTTGCCATACATTGACATGAATCCACCATGGGTGTACATGTTTTCCCCTTCCGGGCATGGTTCTAAGTGCTTTATAAATAAACTGTTTTGATCCTTATAATAATTCTATGAGATAGGTACTGTTATACCACTTGCAGACAGTGAAGCTGAGGTAGAGAAAATGGGTCAAACAACATTCTGAAATGCTAAGATGTACTTTGGAGTCAGTAAAGTGATCAAAATACTGACTTAATAAACTTCCATGTAACTGCTTCTGTCCTAAAAACATTCTTCTTACTCCAAGTAACTTGAGCCTACAGTTGTAGCCCCTTCATCTGGGATAAAAACACCCAGAGGAATTGGGGTCCTAGGTCCTGACATTTGGGTTCCTGATCGATTATGAAACTCTGGTAGTAAATCTGTGATCTTGTACATGACCTTCCTCATATCCACTAGCCTTGTAAGACATCACTGGCTGGTAGAAAATGGTTTTCTTTGGAGATGAGTCTGTTAAATTTTTCTTTAAGGCAGATTCTTCTTTCTCATTGGCACAGCAGTTCATTTTCCTGGAACAGAAAATTTTAAATAATCCAGTATGTCTTCTTATTGAGTCTCTGCTGCCTCTATATTACTCTGCACTAGAAACTTCACATTTGTCACCTCAGCTCCTCACTGAACCCAGTCAAATGTGTCATCTACTGACCTGTTTGTCGTGTGTGACAGTGAAACTCCAGAAGGACATCCGTCCATCTTCCAAACCCTCTCAGGAAGGCTGCAGAGGTTGTCTGAGAAGCTTCCTCTCTCAGGGCTGTACTTGTCGGGGCCATATCCAATGAGAGCTGGCCTCTCTGATGCACCTCTCTCTTTATCCAAGTAGGTGGGAAGGGCCCTGAATCTGGTTCTGCCAGCTTTTGCTTAATAACCTTGAACTAGTGCTTTGAGCCTTGGTTTTCTTATCTATAAGTGACAACGATAATAGCCATTTCATAAAGTTATTCTGAGGATAGTTGGTAAAAAGCACTTTGCAAATGGTAAAAGATTAAAGGAATATTAGCTGTTATTGATTGTAATGATTTTGATCAGGAAGCAGCAATAAATGCCTACTCTGCTTTGTAACATAGCCCCTTGAGGAAAGTGAAACGAGATGACCTGTCCTAACCCAGTATGGTCTCTAACAGAAGGGAAAGGTGCACATTACATGGCTGGACAACGTGGGCATAGAATTCTGGCTCAATGAGATGCTGTGAAGATTGTTAATTTCAAACCCATTCTTTCAGGATTAATAGAGAAAATGAATTGTTTGTTGAACATCAGAGTTTTCCCAGAAAGAGAGCACCATCTTGTGGTCAGTGAGAAGAAATGACAGCAAAAAAGTCCAAGAATCACCGAGTTGGAGAGTTGAGGTTCTCCAAGTTGCTCTTCCCAGGCCTGCCTCCCACACCGGAGAGTCAGATGCAATTGGTGAGATGTGGGGATCTGGTCGGTACTTGGTAACGCTCCCCATGGGATGCTAATGTGAAGGCAGGGTTGATAAACCCTGACCACGCAGCCAGTATGCACACAGAGTTGGGCCTGTGTGAGTCTCCTGACTCTGCACCAGAGCACTTCCCAGGGAGACAAGGCTGCTGCTGTGATCCTCAGGGGACCTGGGACTTAGGACCACTGGCACGTCAAGGCCTGCCTGCTGCCTCCCAGAGCCTGTTCCTCTTCTTCCTTCCTCTGCTTTTCCTCCTTCCCTTGGCTCGCCTGCCTTCTCCACCCCCACTAATAACAGACTGGCTAACCCAGCATTGCTTCCCACTTTGCAGAGCACTTGCTTCTATTCTCTCATTTCGTCCACAGCAATTCTCTGAAAGTATGATTATCCCTACCTCCTATGAGGAAACGGAGGCCCAAGGTAACACAGCCAGGAAATATGTTTTCTAGTCCCAAATCCTGTACTAATGGCCTTGTCTGCCCCCACTTACTGAGCCATTGTGGACCTTGAGGGTTAGGACAGGAAGGATGTGGGTGTGGGGGCATTGACAAGAGGGTTTTTCCTCATAGCATCATTTAAGATGGCAGAGAACTGGAACATGGTGATTGGCAAAACTTTGAAGTATCAGTTGGCACAATCATTATGTAAAAGGAGGTATTATCATCACCAGCCTTTTTGTCTGATGAGAAAACTGAGTGTCAAAGAGATGGATTAACTGGAGGCCACCTGGAGTCTGTCACTAGGGGAATGAATCGCTAAGGAAAGTGAACTCTGCCCACAAGGAAATCCTCTGCAGCATCAGAAGCAATGAACCGTGTTTATGTATGGACAACAGTCACACACCACTGAGGGAGAATTAGATTCAACACCATTAATACAAGTTTGGAAAGTGAAAGTGTAAGTTGTTCAGTTGTGTCCGACTCTTTGTGACCCCATGGACTATAGAGTCCATGGAATTCTCCAGGCCAGAATACTGAAGTGGGCAGCAGTTCCCTTCTACAGGGGATCTTCCCAACCCAGGAATCAAACCCGAGTCTCCCACATTGCAGGAGAATTCTTTACTAGCTGAGCTACAAGGGAAGTTCCAAGTTTGGAAACTCATATATAAAATAACACTAAATATTATTCTAAGGCACAAAATCTAAATACATTTATGGCACTAGATTAAAGGAAAACAACATACACTAGAGTGGATGCTTATGGGAGGAAGGAAATGAGGTTGAATATGGTAGATAAGAGGAAAAATAAAAAGGCTGCCTCCCCTGGGCAAAGGATGTCAACCTGTCTTAAACTGAGGAGTATGATCAACACAATTTGATGCACCAGAGGTCCCTCAAAAGACAGAAGAATGGAAAATATTTTGGACAGAGTTGTCAGAATTTCTCCAGCACACAGAGAGGTGCAAAGACAACAGACATTTTTGGGATTGGCGGTGAGGGTTTGTAGAAAGTCTGCAAGAGTGGGACAAATGGGATCTAACTAAAGTTAAAATTTGCACAGCAAAGGAAACCAGTCCACAAAATGAAAAGACAACCTACAGACTGAGAGGAAATATTTTTAAATGATGTGCCTGACAAGGACTTAATTTCCAAAATGTACAAACAGCTCATATTAAAACAACCCAGTCGAAAAAGGGCGGAAGCCCTAATTAGACATTTCTCTAAAGAAGACATACAGATGGCCAACAGGCATAAAATCAAGCAGCACTAAAGCATATGCATATCCTGACTCATAAGGAATCCGGACGCTCTTCTCATCCAGGGGAAGGATCCAGAGGATCTGACAGATGGGCCAGGGGGCAAGAACAGAGCACTGTTTAGGAGTCAGGAGTGTACTTGAGACCTTGTGTTGCTAAAGCTTCCATAACTTAGCACTACTCTTTGGACTTCATCTATGAAGTTTTTTCTGTGAAGTTCTCTTGTTTATAATTTGATTAAATAGTGTACAGATATAAGTGGCCAATAAACACATGAAAAAATGTTACATATATTGAGCAAAAAATGTTCAATAACTCATTCGGGAATTGCAAATCAAAACCACAATGATCTACTATTTCATACCACTAGGATGGCTAGAATCAGAGAGAGAGAGAAAGCAAGGATTGGCAAGGAGGTAGAGAAACTGGAACCCTCAGAAATTGCTGGTGAAAATGTAAAATGGTGTGGCTTTGGAAAATAGCTTGGCAGTTCCACAACATGTTAAACGTTTAAAGTTACTATATAGGGACTTGCCTGGTAGTTCAGTGGTTAAGACTCCAAGATCCCAAAGCAGGGGCCTAAGTTTGATCCCTGGTCAGGGAACTGCACTCATTTCACACGCTAGCAAGGTAATGCTCAAAATCCTTCAAGCTAGGCTTCAACAGTATGTGAACCAAGAACTTCCAGATGTACAAGCTGGATTTAGAAAGAGAGGAAACCGGAGATCAAATTGCCAACATTTGTTGGATCACGGAGAAAGCAAGAGAATTCCAGAATAACATCTGCTTCATTGACTATGCTAAAGCCTTTGACTATGTGGATCACAACAAAATGTGGAAAATTCTTAAAAAGATGGAAATACCAGACCACCTTACCTGCCTCCTAAGAAATCTGTATTCAGGTCAAGAAGCAACAGTTAGAACTGGACATGAAACAACAGACTGTTTCCAAATTGGGAAAGGAGTACATCAAGGCTGTATATTGTTACCCTGCTTATTTAGTTTATATGCAGAGCACATCATGTGAAATGCTGGACTGGATGATTCACAAGCTGGACTCAAGCTTGCCAGCAGAAATATCAACAACCTCAGACATACAGAAGAAACCACCCTTATGGCAGAAAGCGAAGATGAACTAAAAAGCCTCTTGATGAAGGTGAAAGAGGAGAGTGAAAAAGCTGGTTTAAAACTTAGCATTCAAAAAACTAATATCATGGCATCTGGTCCCATCACTTCATGACAAATAGATGGGGAAAAGGAGGAAACAGATTTTATTTTCTTGGGTTCCAAAATCACTGTGGACAGTGACTGCAGCCATGAAATTAAAAGACACTTGCTCCTTGGAAGAAAAGCTATGACAAACCTAGACAGTGTATTAAAAAGTAGAGATGTCACTTTGCCGATAAAGATCCGTTATAGCCAAAGTTATGATTTTTCCAGTAGTCGTGTGCAGATGTGAGAGTTGGACAGTAAAGAAGGCGGAGTGCTGAAGAATTGATGCTTTTGAGCTGTGATGCTGGAGAAGACTCTTGAGAGTCCCTTGGACTGCAAGGAGATCAAACCAGTCAATTCTAAAGGAAATCAACCTTGAATATTCATTGGAAGGACTAATGCTGAAGCTAAAGCTCCAAAACTTTGGCCACCTGATGCAAAGAACTGATTCATTGGAAAAGACCCTGATGCTGGGAAAGATTGAAGGCAGAAGGAGAAGGAGACGACAGAGGATGAGATAGTTTGATGGCATCACCGACTCAATGGACATGAGTTTGAGTGAACTCCAGGAGATAGTGAAGGACAGGGAAGCCTGGCGTGCTGCAGTCCATGGGCTCACAAAGAGTTGGATACAACTTAGTGACTAGATGACAACAACAACAGGGAACTGAGATCCTGTATGCTACAACTAAGACCCAGCACAGCCAAAATAAATAAATATTATTATTATAAAAATACTATTTATTATTAAATAAATATTTAAAAATTAAAAAGTTACATATAATTCAGCAGTTCCACTCCTAGGTATAATATATACCCAATTGAAATGAAAATACATGTCCCCACAAAAATTGTACGTGAATGTTCATAGATGGCATTATCCATGTTAGCCCCAAAGTGAAACAACCTAAATATTCTCCAGCTGATAAACTGATACACATAATGTGGTACATCTGCACAATGGGTTATTATTCAGCATTTAAAACATGAAGTATCAGTACATGCTACAACATAGACGGACCCGGAACAAATTGTGCTAAATGAAAGAAACCAGTCACAAAGGCCAACATACTATATGATTCCATATATGTGAAATGTAGACAAATCCCTAGAGATACAAAGTAGGGCCTAGAGGTGGTGGCAGGAATGTGGAATAATTGCTGACAGGTACTGGGTTTTTTTCTAGGGATAATTTCAGGGTGTCTGAAATGAGAATGTGGTCATGATTGCACAATTCTGAAAGTGAAAGTGAAGTCATGAAGTCATTCAGTCGTATCTGACTCTTTGTGACCCCATGGACTGTAGCCTACTAGGCTCCTCCGTCCGTGGAATTTTCCAGGCAAGAGTACTGGAGTGGATTGCCATTTCTTTCTCCAGGGAATCTTCCCAAGCCAGGGATTGAACCCGGGTCTCCTGCATTGCAGGCAGACGCTTTACCGTCTGAGCCACCAGGGAAGCCAATTCTGAGAATATACTAAAAACTACCTAACTGTACACTTGGCATGGTAGAATTTTAGGGTATGTCAATTATATCCCAATAAAGCTGTTAAACATCGTGTACAGATAATTCACTAATCATTCATTCATTCATCATTTACTTGCTGTCTCCTCTGCCAGGAGCTAGGCACACTGAAGTGAATGAGACAAATGTTCACCGCGATGAGCTGCTGCTCTTCTGGGACAATACACGGGCATAGTGTAGGGAGTGCCAAGAGGGCAGCTTGCCCAGGTGTCCTGGGAACACTGACGGCACTTAAGTCAGCCAGGAAGTTTAGTAAAAGGCAGAGGAAAGGACAGAGAAACAGATGTTGTGTGCTGGGGAAGAGGGTGCAGGGTGACAAGACCCATCCCTCCTGTCCAGGAGATGAACTAAGTGTGGAAACACAGCTCTGATACATGGGGCAGAGTGTGGTAGCTACCATGAGAAATACTGAGTACTTTGGAAACTCAGAAGAGGGAGATAGAGTGACTTGAATGTTACTCTTTTGAATGATCAGAGAGAACTGGGATGTAACTTGGTCCTCCCAGACTCAGTGGTTCATCTTTAGAACCCCAAATTTAGGGTGCATAGTGTGAAAGCTGCTGACGTCATCGAAACGTGCCCCTTGTTTTACACTAATAACCTATCATATTTTTACCAAATTCTGCAGCATGCAGAATATTAAATTCAATTGCTAAAGAAGTATCAGTTGATTTCTGTGGATTAGAACAACATAGTCTGTAGAATTAAAAGTAATTGCTTATACCTTTGAGGTACTGACATACTCAGACTTAGCAGCACAAAGGTAATCCTCAAAATTTGAAGAGGTAACATTGTTTTGGGGAAAACAGACATCCAGTGTGTGGGTGAGCTACACCCTCAGGGTGGGACCCCTACACCCTAGTGGTGGGACCCCTATGACACAACCCATGCTGGGAGGAGGAAGAGGAGTGGACACCGGTTCCTTCTGAAGGCTGAGCGGCAGCCTGAGGAACCTACCTATGAACTTGGAGGCTGTCGCCACCCCTGCACTCCCTCCCCAGACTCTGGCTGGGGTAGCCCACTTCTCACCTTTAGGTTTCCTCCTGCAGACCTCGACCCGTGTGTGTTTGTGCTTCTGCAGCAGCGAGAGGCAGGCCCCCAGCTCTGGCCCCAGCACAGACCTCCCCTTGTGGGGTGGGACAGCCAGTTGGCACTGTGATGCTGTGGAAAAAACGGCCTCATTCTCTAAGCTGAGTTGTGAGGTCCACAGAGAATGTAGGATGAATGCTCAGGAAACTCCTCTCACTGTAACTGAAAGTCTGCCAAAGTTCTGCACACAGACCCTTGAGGCCGCTGCGTGGATTCTTGAGGGGCCCACGGATGCCACGATGCCACGTTAAGAATCTGACAGTCAAGGTCACTCCACGTATGTGTGCAGCAGCCTCTCCCGGGAAGGGAAGGGCTCAGAGTGCTGGCCTGCTCTCCAGAAGGTAACAGGGTCAGGGTCAGGGTCAGGGTGCCCCCCACCCAGGAGCAGCTGCTGGTAATGCTGAGGGTGCAGAGGAGACTGAAGCCCTGCACTGACGTCCACCTTTGTCCTCCCTTGGAGGCTGCCCACAAGGCCACTGAGGTATCCTGCAGGTTCAGAGAATGTGTGGCCTAGTGTCAACATTATACTCAGCAAATTGTAAGGAAGATCTCGGGCTTCTCTGGTGACTCAGATGGTAAAGAATCTGCTTGCAATGTAGGAGACCTGGGTTTGATCCCTGTGTTGGGACGATCCCCTGGAGAAGGGAACGGCTACTCACTCCAGTATTCTGGCCTGGAGAATTCCATGGACCAAATAGTCCCTGGGGTCACAAAGAGTCAGACACAACTGAGTGACTTTCACTCACTCACTCACTCAAGTAAGATCTTACAGTTCTTCAACACTGTTTCCCTTACAGGAATGACCTTTTAAGCAGTAGAGTGAACCTTTTAAGCAGAAGAGTAGAGAAAACCACTGTTTTCTAGATAATGGCGTAGGATGATTTGAATACTGGGTGTTCCCCAAACCTATTGAACCAGCGGAATCACCTGGGAAGCTTCATACAGATTATTGGACCCCACCCCAAACTTACTGAATCTGAATCTTCAGTGGAGGGGCCTGGGAATCTGTTCTTCAAAGAAGTGCTCTCAGAGAAACTGTGGTTAACTGAAATTGAGAAAGACTCAATACCTTTCACGTTCCTAAAGAAATTTGCTGAGAAATCAAATACTCAGAATTTACACACCCCAAATATTTTTTAATGTATTTATTAGTTTTACCACATTTTTCTGTAACCTAAGGCATCTTTGAGAGGTACATAAAACCCAGAAATTAATTTGAATAGGAGTTTAAAGTTGCCTGGTAGCCTCATACGTCTGATTTCCCTGGAGCAATTACCAGTCTCTTATGTTCCTCTGTCTGTCTGTCTCCCTCCCCCTCTCTTTTTCTACCCCATAAGTGGATTTAGGATAATCTTTAAGTTGGACCATTTCATCAAAATGACCTTACAGCAAGTATTTTAAGAAGACCTGGGTAAGGTCTCTCACTCGACATGTGTGCTCAGTGACCACAGCAGCCCTGACCCTTGCATTTGTTGGTGGGGGGAGTGGGAGGGGGACACTTGTTAACAAATCACCATAAAAATAAACAAGGAGACATCAGAGTGTTTAGTGCTGAGACAAAAAGGACGGGTGATGTGGTGGAAAGTGCCTGAGTGCCCCTCAGTTAGGAGCTCAGAGAAGCCCTCTGAGCAGGCATCTGAGTGCATCTGAGCACATCCCCGAATGACACGGGACCAGCCGTGTGACCCTCCAGGGAGGGCAGTATGGACACAGGGAAGCTACTGCAAGGACCCTGAGGTTAAGGACCACATTACCGATGTGGGAGGAAGAGGAAGAACATCCGTGAGTCCACAGCTCATGACTGTCTTCCCATGAGGCAAACATTTTTATCAAAGCCCAGTGTATCTGGAGTACTATTACAATGTCCCAGCCCACCACCTGTGGAACTTTTTAGTTTGTCCCTGAGAGTGATCTGGTGAGCTCTCCGTCCTCCACCTATACTTTCTCCCTACAGGCCCTCCTCCTTAACGAGGGGCTTCCCTGGTGGTCAAATGGTGAAGAATCTGTCTGCAATGCGGGAGACCTGGGTTCTATTCCTGGGTAGGGAAGATCCGCTGGAGAAGGGAATGGCAACCCACTCTAGTGTTCTTGCCTGGGGAATTCCATGGACAGAGGAGCTTCGTGGGCTACAGTCCATGGGGTCACAAAGAGTCAGACACAAATGAGTGACTTTCACTTTCCTAAAGGCTACTTCATCCTCTTCTCTCTCTCCTTTCCCCTTGTTTCAATGGTTCAAAAACCTATACCACTGAACAAAATGCCACCTCCCCCAGGAAGCCTTTCACAATCCTTCTAGGGAGAATGAACAAGAACCCAGGGTCTTTTACTCCTTTCTCCTACACCCTTTCTAGCATTTCTTCACCATCTCCTACTTCATTCTGCCCTGGGTTGTATGCCATCCCATGTTTATGCATCCCTCCAGCAGCACCCCAGTACATGAGGAAGGCTCACGAGCAGGGCCTGGGATTTATTCCTCTCTGAGGCCTACCCCACAGCTGGCTCTGCACGGGCATCAGCGCATCCCAGGGCTTCCAGCTGGCAGAATATCGGCATCCATTCATCCAGCATCATGGAGCAGCTGAGCCTGCGCTGGGTTCCTGGGAGGGACGGGAAGGTCCAGGCCAGTGCCTACTCCTAAGAAGCTTAGAAATCCATGTGGGGAGGGGATGCACTGCCAGGGCACATGACAGGCCCTGAGATGCAGGAAGAAAGCGCAAGAAGTTCTGTTTTGTTGGAAAGCATATTTAAAATTTAAAAATAAGCCCAAAACTTAGAAATAAAAATTGTTTTACTCTTGTTCACAACCAGGCTTTCCCTTAGCACCTCTCGAGGCCCACCGGCAGGCAGCCAGAGTCACGTGACTTGTCCTCGGGGCGAGGTGGCAGCCACGGTGCTTGTCCATCCGCCAGCAATGAATCACCTCCTGCTACAGTTCAGTGCTCCAGGGTGTCATTGACATGGTTACTTTTATAAAGACAAGAGCTTTCAGTAACAGGATCTTCAGTGTTTTGTAAATGAAATGGTGGAGGATTGATGTGGCCACGAAAAACCTTTGCTCCACATAGAGGCTTTTGGATTGCTCATGGCAAAGTGCTTAAAAGAATTTTTGGACTTAAAGATGAGTTATACATTTTTCTTTGACAAAAAAAACCTAATTGTTCTAAATTTGCCAACCATTCCTGTGATAAGTAGTTTAGTAGTTTTCTGCTAATGAGTATTTTTAAAATCAGTACCTTGAAGGAATGAGTGATGTTTTAAAAATCAGAGTGAGAAAGAAGCAGCTTTACAACAGCTGTAACTGCTGCTATAAAGAGAACATTTTGAACATGTCTGTGAATATTGCATCAAGATGTGATTTGTGGCCAAAAATGATGTCACTTATAAAAATTCCCACATCTGCACACTTAAAAACATGAAATTTCATGAGCTTCCAAATTAAGGGTTCATTTTTTTTTTAAAACCTTTTGGCATCAAGGAGATGGAAAATAACTTTGTGTAAATGGTGCATGGAACTGAAAAAACTAGTATCAGGAATTAGGAAGTACAGCCATTAATATAATTTTTCTAATTTGAATCTACATTTGAGTATTTTGTTTTGCTATAACAGCCATTAAAACCAAGTGTAGATATAAACTTAAGACTAGGCCTTTGAATCATGAAGTATTAAGCTGTAATTTTTAAAAAGAGAGTAAGGTATTTCCAATCACAGACTTGATGGCAAAAAGCTTTTCAAACCCTGTTAATAGATAAAACATAAAACTATAATTTTTCTTTTATTTCAGCCTTCAAAAATACATGTTTGCTCTATGATGAAAAATATACTGCTACATTAGTAGAAGCTATATTGGTAGCAAAATATGCATCATGTTTATTGATTGAGGTAGATACGAAAAACACTGGAGACCACACATTAGTGTGTACATTGTATGGGCCACCTACCTGGCATCTATTTCTTTTCTTCCATCAAAATTCGGGGTCCCATTTTCTTTGGCCATGCCCCAAGTCGTTTTATGGCAGCCAGGCGTGCTGTATGAGACTGATCACACCCCAGCACCAGGAGTGGTCCCTGTTTGGTTTACACCAGTCAGAGGAGCCCATTCCCCTTGGGCATTGTGACTTACTTAGGGATGAGGCTGCCTGGTCCTCACAGAGAGGAGAAATGTTTACCAAGGGCTTCTGACCAGGAAGCCTCCTGGATTTTCTGTGTACTACTAGAAGAGATATCCTATCTTTCTCTGGACCTTGTAGCCTGAAGATATAAGGGCTGACCTGGCACTGCTACAGTGAGTTCTTCAGCCCGGAGATGATGCCAACATTCGGAGGAGGTCAGAATGGAAAGAATCACACAGACATGGACCCAGAACCCTAAGACAACTTGAAACTCTGAATTAATCCATGCCTGAAGTTTCCCTTGCTTTCGGGTGTTTTTTTTTCAGTTATAAGAGCCAAGAAATTCCTTTTATTTTATTGGTACTTGATGAGCACCGAAGAAATGATGCTTTTGAACTGTGGTGTTGGAGAAGACTCTTGAGAGTCCCTTGGACTGCAAGGAGATCCAACCAGTCCCTCCTAAATGAAATCAGTCCTGAATATTCACTGGAAGGACTGATGTTGAAGCTGAAACTCCAATACTTGGGTCACCTGATGTGAATAACTGACTCATTTGAAAAGACCCTGATGCTGGGAAAGATTGAAGGCGGAGCAGAAGGGGACAACAGAGGATGAGATGGTTGGATGGCATCACCAACTCAATGGACATGAGTTTGAGTAAACTCTGGGAGTTGGTGATGGATAGGGAGGCCTGGCATGTTGCAGTCCATGGAGTCGCAGAGTCAGACACGACTGAGCGACTGAACAGAACTGAACTGAAAATATGAAAAGTCTCAATCGGAGAGTAATAAATTTAGCTGAACTATGCAGTAGAAACATAAATGTTCTGGAATACCACTGATGGACCAGCTGGTTAAATTAGGACTTGTTTGTAGAGTCTGTCCTGAAGCCTAGCTAATTTTGCACTTCAGAACAAAGTTGAGTTGATGGGATGAGTTGGAACGCCTTATCTACCCAATTTCAGCAAGAGATCAACTTGCTAAAAGTTGGCATCTGATGTTTTCTGCCTCCCTTTTGGTAACTTTACCATGTTCTCAGACAATCAGTTTCTTCTCACCTGTTTCATTCTAAGGGGTAAATGAAGTAAGGGTCCAGTGGATTCTCCCTTCCAGGGTGTCGATTGCGAGGGACCAGAGACATAATTCAGAAAGCACCAGAGACGGTTGGAATTTGCATGTATACTCAGCTCTTGGCCACTAGATGGCAGGAGGAGACAACAGACCACAGACCGCAGCCACTTCCCGGCTGTGCAGAGGGCGGCCCTTGCTCCACATTAGGGAAACCATCACCTGCCAGTGCCTGGCCAGATCCCCATTTGGGGTAAGTTAGTAAGGAGAGAAATCATTTTCCTTTTTTCCTAGAGTCCCCTGTAAAACAATAAGAGGTGCTGGCCCAAACAAGTGAATTCTGTGAAGCTTAATAGTGAAGGCAGCCACCAGGGATGGGTAGGCATTTCTGCTTTTTCCTCTCGCTCTCTGCCTCTCTTTCTCCATCTGCAAAGTGGGGGTCCTGGTTCTGGCCTACTTGCCGTGACAGGGCAGGTAGGAGAACTGCCCTGAGTGCTGCAGGTGAAAGGGGTTTTTCTGGGAAGACTGGCGTCAGGGCACCATGTACGTCCAGCCCTCTCAAAACCTTCAGGGAACAGTGAAGTGCCCTGGGATTCGGGTGACTGTGGTCCCTGGGATGGTCCCTAAATCCTGACCACATTCTCTACTTAAGGAAGACAGTGACAAACCCTCGCCAGAAAGAGGTACGTCTTGACAAGTGCCAGAGGCAGTGGAGAAAGATGTTTTCTTTGTCGGGGGCACTCTGGGGAGGATGGATTTGGAGGCAGGGGCTGTGGCTGAGACCTCAGTCTTGTTTGGACCCCACCTGATTGTCTCAACCTCAACTCCCCCCACCTGAAGGTCATGCCTGTCTCATAAACCCTCACAGGCTCAGCCAAAATGAAAAGAAACGTTAATTCTGATCTGAATAGATTTTGTACATAACTATGTGTGGCAGTTAGAAATGGTCGCTTCCTGGTCCTTTGTGTTCAATCTCTCCCTTTTCTGAGGGTATCTTCTTGTCCTCACAGGGAAATGTGGAGTCTCTGGGCTTAGAGGAGCCTCGTGGCATTTGAGGTGCCAGCGGGGGGAGCCACTTCTGGCCTGTTTCTGGTCAGCCAGCTTGGGCTTCTTTCTGCGTCATCCTCTCATACACATCACTGGTATTTCTTGGCATCTTAGGCTGTAAGAGAAGCAACGTAACTGGGGTCACTATGTGTTTACATTTTAATTAGGAGATTCTTCTTGAGACTTTACTAAAGTTCTTTCTGTTCCCATCCTGACCCTCCAAATATCTTACACATGGTGGCTGGGAGGTGAAAATTAAAACAAACTAGAGTCTTCAGAGTGACTAGGATGAAGGCCCTACAGGAGGAGGCAGGGTGCTCAGGCCTTGGCAAGTAGCATCTCTCAAGGCGTCAGGTTTTCTCCAAGTGCAGCCATGGAGCAGCCTCTGACTGGCTTCGCGGGAACCTAGAAAACTTGGCCTCAGAATAAACCCTTTTTTAGTTGGAGTGTTTCCTGGATCGGGCATTAGGAGAAAGTCTGGTGGTCCAAATGAAAGGAACTTGAGAGATAGAATTCAAGTGGAGACATGTCATTGATACAAAACAACTTTGGAACAAGGAGGCATTGGTGGAGTCATGTGCTGGGAGGGTGGAGAAGGCTGCAACAGAGTGCTGGGCCAGCTGCTGGGCCCTTGGGCATAGCCTGAGGGGCCCTGCACTGTGACCGAGTGAACTTAGGGAAACCCTGTCATTGGCCATTTTGCAGGGATCCAGGGCACCTGGTAGCCAGCAGCAGCAAGAGCAGGGCACCCACAGCAGGGAGGTCAGTGAGGATCCACAGCAACCCCTGCAGAGAGACTGATGTTAAACAGCATCACACGGATGCTTCCAGCAAGGATGGCAGGAGCATTGGGATGGCACTGGCTCAGGCCACGAAGTGGACCTGGGTTCACACAGAATTCATGCAGGCAAAACAGGGGCACAAATAGTGACTGGGACCCTCACTGTCAAGCCCCAGTTTCACCTCCCAAGATTATTCTGAAAAACAGTCCGTTCAGGAGAAAAATGCTCCAAGCTCAAATCTCATCCCCAAGGTGACTGATTCACTTTTCAGCAACTACTGATAACTTTTAAAAGATATACAAGATTAGAATGAAGGTGGTCATGGTGACTATAAAACCCAGAATGGATGCTAAGAGCTTTATGGTATAGCTCATCTCTTTTTAAAAAGAGCTGTTTTCCCCGAAGCTGAGTCTTTCCTATGACAACAGCTGTAAGTTAGCCAAGGCAGAAATGGAAGACATTGAGCCCATTGCCCACAAATGCAGAACCCCACTGTCGATGAGAAGATGCCGGCATCCCAAAAGAATAGGCAAGCCAGGGGTCCAGAAAAGGCGATACTTAGCAGCCGGGCAGGTAAAAATATCCATCGATATCTTTGCCCAACCTTTCTATATATGAGGCCCGCTTTGAATGTGAAAAGGAGCCAAGGCCTCTCCCATGATTGTGGCTCTACTTGATTATTGATTAACTGAGAAAAATTCACAGTGACAAGTATTTACAATGACATTTAAATTCCCTTCAAGAAATAGTAATGCGTGGAATGTGTGAGAGACTGTTTTGCAACCTCAGGCAATGTTTGGAGGATATTAGCAGAGACACAGTAACAGCTCCTGTAAACCCAGGAGGGGAAAGACTGAGATGTATACCCTACCCTTAAGAAATCTATTATCTAGTTTTTAAAATTGGGCCCACACAGGCTTTGACTTGGCGTTAGCACAGCACTGACAGGCTGAGAGCTTTGGGACAAGGCAATCAATTACATGAACCCTCCACCCCAAAGGTCCCCTTGCTGAATAACTGGGGGCTATGGGGGGAGGGCAGGGCTTCCCAGGGGTTGCTAGTGGTAAAGAACCCACATGCCAATGCAGAAGACGTAACAGATGTGAGTTCGATCCCTGAGTTGGGAAGATCTCTTGGAGAAGGGCATGGCAACCCACTCCAGTAATTCTTGCCTGCAGAGTCCCATGGACAGAGGAACCTGGCGGGCTACAGTCCATGAGGTCACAAAGAGTCAGACACGACTGAAGCGACTTAGCATGTATGCACAGGAGGGGAGGGGAGAGGCTAGAAGGTGGAAAGGGGCAGAAGGGAGGTGAGGGGGAGCGGAGGGAGGGGAGGGGAGGTGGTGCCATCATCAGTTCCTGGGCCTGACACACAGCAGTTGCTATGCTGAGCCTCCAGGGGAGCCAAAAGAGTAAGATGGGACTGCCCATTTCTCAGTGGTTCCCTACCTGAAGACCTAATTGGCATTGCCTGTTGTAGAGCTGAGACAGTTCTTTCTGCCTTCCTCACAGAAAGTGGGGATTTCCTTCAGAACCTCTCCAAGGCCCAGCAGGCTTGAGAAAGGTGAACCTTGCAGACAGAAACTTAGCCTGAAGGCAGTCTGGCTCTGTTACCGTCTCATTCCAGTGCTTTAGAAAAGAGTTCACCCTTCTTGACCTAAATGGGAAGGAAATCTAGAAAAGAGTGGGTGTATACATATGCTTTGCTATACAGCAAGAACTAACACAACATTGTAAAGCAACTATACTCCAATTAAAACAAAACAAAACAAAACATAGGGATCATTGGGCAAGACAGACTGACTTCTTGAAGAGCTGTACAATACACTGCCCCATAGTTCTGAAAGGTCCTCACAGTGATACTTAATGTTTTTTAAAAAGTTCACCTTTCTACCCAGAGATTAGTCCTCCTTCCTTGGATACTTTAGAGCTAAGCGGCTAAAGAAAAATAAATCAGTAGCCTGATTTGATGCTCCCAGACCAGTGAGTGGTTAGACTTTGATGAGTGGGGGTGGGGAGATGGAGATTGGCAAGTCTGCCCCTCCCTTCCCCCTTCCCCTTGTCCCCCCTCCCCCTGCAAGTCCAGAAGTCAAGTCCATAGGTCTCTTTTTCCGGGGGCCAGGGGTTGTCATGTGAGTGCAGGAGGGCACCCTGACTCAGCATGAGAGAACACGGTTGAGCAAACAAGAATTTTGTATTTTACAGTTGAGTTATGGATGTGGTGGCAACTTTGGGAAGAAGATGTAATTGGGACGTAGTCATAATAAACCACGGGTCACCAGGAAGTTGGCAGGGTCCAGAGCTGGACCCAGGTAGAGAAAATTAGATGCTTCCTAAAAAGCATATCTAAAACACACTAACACAAGGAGATAGAAACCAGGTTGCTTTACAGTAATGTCAATTCAGCAGAAATAAGGATCCTCCAGGGCAGATTATCTATGGTTAGGAGCCAGATGAGTCTGGTAACTGTATTATAATATTTTTCTCTTCTCCTTTGCACTCAGGAGCACTTGGCATCCTTTTCAAGGCTATGATTACATTAGGTACCTGCAAAAGGCTTCGATAAAAGTAATGTAATTTTGTATATCTCTGATCATTTGCTGATTCAGTAAGAGGTCAGAGTCTGCTACCAATGGCAGCTCTATGAGCAGGGACTGTAGTTTAAATATCTACTACTTTTGTGCCCAGTGATATCAGAGGTATGGGAAGATTCCAAAGATCAGTCCTGCCTTCCTTTCTCCTGTCCTTCCTCCCTTCTTTCCTTCTCCATTTGTTGAGTGCCTCCTATGTGCTGGAGAGACAAAGACAAGCTGGACACAGTCCCTGGCCTCACAATCAACTGGGGAAACAGCAAAGATGGCCCTTGCTTAAAAAAAAAAGAAGAGCTAAATCCAATGGTTAGAAGTTGGTAAACCATGAAGATATAACAAAAACCAACTAATAGGAAACAAGACAAAACAAAACAGCTCCTTGGCATTTTACCTGAGTATCAATGATATGGGCCCAAAGTTTTGTTTGTAAAAGGGTACAAACTGAAGGTGTGGGTTAAGTGCTTGTTGGAGGAATTAACACTGTCACAGGTGCTAGTGCTAGAAAATGCCTCTGAGATTCTCTCCTCAGCTCTTTCATTTTATAGAAGAGGAAACTGAGACTTGGAAGATCAGAAGGCCTTACAGTGAACCAGACTTGGGTTCAAGTCCCAGCTCTGTCAGGTCCTCAGCTTGGAAACTCCAGGCTGTGGCTTCAGTTTGCTCATTTCTGAAATGGAAAGAACATTATCTCCTTTATAGGACTATGGTGATTAATGATGATTAAATATATATAGAAATGCTCAGTCCAGGCATTGCTCTTTTGCAGTTGCTCAGTTCAGTTCAGTTCAGTTGCTCAGTCATGTCCAACTCTTTGCCACCCCATGAATCGCAGTACGCCAGGCCTCCCTGTCCATCACCAACTCCTGGAGTCTACCCAAACCCATGTCCATCGAGTCAGTGATGCCATCCAGCCATCTCATCCTCTGTCGTCCCCTTCTCCTCCTGCCCTCAATCCTTCCCAGCATCAGGGTCTTTTCCAATGAGTCAACCCTTCGCATGAGGTGGCCAAAGTGTTGGAGTTTCAGCTTCAACATCAGTCCTTCCAATGAACACCCAGGACTGATCTCCTTTAGGATAGACTGGTTGGATCTCCTTGCAGTCCAAGGGACTCTCAAGAGTCTGCTCCAACACCACAGTTCAAAAGCATCAATTCTTCAGTGCTCAGCTTTCTTTACAGTCCAACTCTCACATCCATACATGACGACTGGAAAAACCATAGTCTTGACTAGATAGACCTTTGTTGGCAGACTAATGTCTCTGCTTTTAAATATGCTATCTAGGTTGGTCATAACCTTCCTTCCAAGGAGTAAGCGTCTTTTAATTTCATGGCTGCAATCACCATCAGCAGTGATTTTGGAGCCCAAAAAATAAAGTCTGACACTGTTTGCACTGTTTCCCCATCTATTTCCCACTTAATTAAATCTAAATTGTTTAAATCCATCATCACTAAAGGAAAACAAAAAAATTAAACAATCCAATGATTCCAAATGCTGGTGAGAATGTGGATGAAGGACCATGTCCATACAGCGTGGGTGAGAGTGTAAACTGTACAACTACATTGGACAACTGTCTTGTAGTCGATGAAGTGGATGATGCACATGGCTTTGACCTAGAAGTTTCCCTATTAAGTACAGGCTAAGCTCATGCACACATGCTGAAGAATGCTCAGTACAACAATGTTTGCAATTACCTAAACTGGAACCAACACAATTAGCCATCAACATAACAATAGATAAACATAGATATCTCTATATACAGGTTATGGCTTTCCAGTTGGTGCTAGTGGTAAAGAATCTGCTTGCCAGTGCAGGAAACACAAGAGATGTGGGTTTGATCCCTGGGTTGGGAAGATTCCCTGGAGGAGGGCATGGCAACCCACTCCAGTAGTTTTGCCTGGAGAATCCCATGGACAGAGGAGCCTGGCAGGCTACAGTCCACAGGGTCGCCAAGAGTCAGACATGACTAAAATGACTCAGCATGCATGCACACATACAGGTTATAGACAGATAACTCTTCCTATAACTCTTCATATTTCATGTGGCCATGAAAATGAGTTAAGTACAGCAGCACACAGCACCATGGGTGAATTTTACAAACATGATATCAAGAAGGAGAAGCAAGACATAAAAGAACATATATGGTGTGATTCCATTCATTTGAAGATCAGTTTAGTTCAGTTCAGTTGCTCATTAGTGTCCGACTCTGCGACCCCATGAACCACAGCATGCCAGGCTTCCCTGTCCATCACCAACTCACAGAGGTTGCTCAAACTCATGTCCATCGAGTCAGTGATGCCATCCAACCATCTCATCCTCTGTCATCCCCTTCTCCTCCTGCCTTCAACCTTTCCCAGCATCAGAGTCTTTTCCACTGAGTTAGTTCTTTGCATCAGGTGCCCAAAATATTGGAGATCCCAGCTTCAGAATCACTTCTTCCAATGAATTTGCAAGACTGATTTTCTTTAGGATTGACTGGTTTGATCTCCTTGCTGTCCAAGGGACTCTCAAGAGTCTTCTCCAACACCAAAGTTCAAAAGCATCAATTCTTTGGTGCTCAGCCTTCTTTATAGTCCAACTCTCACATCCATACATGGCTACTGGAAAAACCATAGCTTTGACTGTATGGACCTTTATCAGCAAAGTGACGTCTCTGCTTTTTAATACACTGTTTAGGTTTGTCATAGCTTTTCTTCCAAGGAGCAAGTGTCTTTTAATTTTACAGCTATAGTCACCATTCACTGTGATTTTGGAGCCTAAGAAAATAAAATCTGTCACTGTTTCCACTTTTTCCCCATCTATTTGTCATGAAGTGATGGGACCATATGCCATGATCTTAGTTTTTTAAATGCTAAGTTTTAAACCAGGTTTTTCACTCTCCTCTTTCACCTTCATCAAGAGGCTTTTTAGTTCCTCTTCACTTTCTGCCACTAGGGTGGTATCATCTGTATATCTAAGGTTGTTGATATTTCTGCTGCAATCTTGGTTCCAGCTTGTGAGTCATCCAGGCCAGCATTTCACATGATGTATTCTGCATATAAGTTAAATAAGCAGGGTAACAATATACAGCCTTAATGTATTCCTTTCCCAATTTGGAAGCAGTCCATTGTTCCATGTCTGGTTCTAGCTGTTGCTTCTTGACCTGCATACAGATTTCTCAGGAGGCAGGTAAGGTGGTCTGGTATTCTCGTCTCTTTAAGGCAGGCAAAACTAAATGATAGTGTTAAGGGATGCAAACATAGGTGGAAAACTATGAAGAACAGCAAATAAATGATTATCACACAAGTTAGGAGTGATTACTTTGAGGCGGGGAGAGGAGGGTTTTCATGGGGAAGGGTACCCCAGGAATGTGTAAGGTGTTGGTAATATTAACACCCAGGTGTTACTTATATGGGTGTTCCTGCTCACTCTCTCTTTTTAATATGAGTGTTCTCTTTGTAACCACTCATCAAACTGTGTACAGTTAACATAAACTGTCAGCTGTTCTGTGATTTTCTGTAAGCAGGTTAGATTTCTCGACAAAAAGTGAACAAAAAAATATGCTGAAGAAAATGGGAGAACCACCCTCAGAGATATAGGACAAGAAAAAATGTGTCTTTTAAAACATTTTAAGTGCCTGTGATTCATATTGGATGAGTCGAGACATTCAAGGTTTGTAAATTTTTATATCTGACAGAATGCAGTAGCATGAGTAGGATCACATTAAGAATTTCCAGAAGGAATTTTTCAAGCCATCTAACATTCTCATCTTCTGAGTATTTCTTGGATCCAGAAGTTAAGTAACAATGATAGATAAATTTCAATCTGGCCTAATTTCAGTATTAACATACAACTATGAAAAAGTGGAGGGGAATAATTTAAAACCTATATATGCAAACAAGTCTTATTGTTTGCTGCTGCTGCTAAGTCGCTGCAGTTGTGTCCGACTCCGTGCGACCCCATAGACGGCAGCCCACCAGGCTCCTCCGTCCCTGGGATTCTCCAGGCAAGAACACTGGAGTGGGTTGCCATTTCCTTCTCCAATGCATGAAAGTGAAAAGTGAAAGTGAAGTCGCTCAGTCATGCTCGACTCTTAGCGACCCCATGGACTGCAGCCTACCAGGCTCCTCTGTCCATGGGATATTCTAGGCAAGAGTACTAGAGTGGGGTGCCATTGCCTTCTCAAATATTGTTCACTAGGGGATCAATTAGTTTGAGAAGAACAATTTATTGACAACATGGAGTTTTTACAGGGGAAATGGGTCAAAACAGTCACTTCTTTTGGTTTGGGCCTCATGGAATTCTTTTGCCTCTGGTTTTCCCAGATCAGGCCTGATTCTCTACTCAGCGGGTAAGCAGACTTGATTTTACCACTTAACCCAGAGATTTACAGGTCTGGGGGCCTGCTGGCAGTGGTTCCTGAGGCCACTGACCTTCCCTTAGCTTTTGGGCCCTCCTCTCCACTGCCCATCCACTGGAGAAAGGCCTCCTGTGCAGCCCATGATCCCTCCCATCTTAAGGCTCCATGTCACAACCCTTCCAGTCAGTTGTCATGATAGTCTGTTCACTTTTCAACATCTAATTTTTTTTTTTTTTTGTATTGGGGTGTAATTGATTTCTTTAAAAACATTTTATTTATTTGCTTGGCTGTGCTGGGTCTTAGTTATAGCACATGGAATCTTCCATCTTAGTTGCAGCAGGTGAGATCTTTAGCTGTGGCATGCAAACTCTTAGTTGCAGCATGTGGGATCTACTTCTCTGACCAGGGATTGGACCTGGGCCCCTGCTTTAGAGTGTGGAGTCTTAGCCACTGTACCACGAGGGAAGTCCCTGGGGTGTAGCTGATTTACAATGTTGTGTTCCTTTCTGCTGTACAGCACAGTGAATTAGTTATACATATACACATATCCACACTTTTTTAGGTCTTTTCCCATATAGGTCATTACAGTGTATTGAGTAGAGTTCCCTGGGCTATATACAGTAGGTCCTTGTTAGTTATCTATTTTATATATAGTATATTTCAATCCCAATTTCCCAATTTACCCCCTGCCTTTACTCCCGTGGTAATTATAAGTTTGTTTTCTACATCTATGACTCTGCTGGGGTCCTTTAATGGACCAGAACCTGGTGGTCCAGAGTCGACGATAAGAAAGTAAAAGAGAGAAAGAGGCTGATAGTCCCTGGTTTATGCAGAGAACCAATAAAACCTTTGACACAAGGTTTGAGCTGCTTCACATAGGCACAGGGCGCCCTCTTGAGGAGGTCTTGAAAGCCCAGGCAAGAAAGTGAGCTCAGTGGGTTTCTACGCTCCAGAGAATTAGCCGGAGGCGGGGAGAGAGAGAGAGAGACAGAAAGAAAGAAAAAGAAGGACACAGGGGCCTAAGCTCTGATGGAACAAGTGTATTTTATTCAACATAGTGTGAGTATATATACTGTTTTGCAAGGTAGCTTTTCAGCAAAGATAAGGGTCAAAAGACCAGACTTACAAAGGAAACAAATCATAAGGCTAGAAGACAATCCATATCAAAGAAAGAGGGTTGTAAATAATCACTTTTACCATATGGTCCATAAAAAGGAAGAGGGTCGTAAATAGTTACTTTTCACCTTAAGGAAAAACTAACGAAGGAAATGCATGCATTCCTCAGTCCCAGGAGTGGCTTGCCACTCCTCTTAATTCCTAAATATTCAGGAATTAATAAGGAGCAGAGGATTCATGACATATCAAAAATAGCACACAGAAAGCCTCCTGTTAAACGCTCCCTGACATGACTCTATTTCTGTTTCACAAATAAGTCCATTTGTACCATTTTTTAAGATTCCACATATAAGCAATATCATATGATATTTGTCTTTCTCTGACTTACTTCGCTCAGTATGACAATCTTTAAAAGGTCCATTCATGTCAACGACATATTTTTATGGCACAAAAAGTGAAAAAAAAAAAAAGATCCAGCTTAGACCTCATCCTTTTATTGGTTGGCAAAATTCCCACTCCCAAAATTCCAAAGAGAATGTCACTTTCCACAAAGAATAGGAAAACCTGACCAAAAGTAATGGGTTTGGTCAGTTCCCCATACAGGACAGGTACCCTGGGTTTATGTTCTCTTTGGTTTTTTAATTGAAATATAGTTGACCTATAATATTATGTTAGTTTTAGGTGTACAACATAGTGATTTCATGTTTGAAAAAATTATGAAATGAGGGATTGTGTTCTTTTATGGAATTATTCACTTGGCTTAGTTATTTGTTTCCCAAATACAGATTTCATGAAAATCATTCTAAGTGATAAAATATGAAGGCTTCAAATTATACATTTGAGAAATGAAATAGCAAAAGGACTCTAAATGCTCTGCAAATCTGTGAGGTTCAAATTTAATGCTTTCACAAAATAACCACTGTTTGTAGGCCTGGACACTTCCTCCTCACATATGTTTCACTTAGCGATTTTGTCACCTGCTTTGGTGGCATCAGCTGTCCTTCCAGAAATGAGCACAAGTAGCCCTTAAGAGGGCAGCGAAATGTGTTTAAAAAAATGTGAACTACTCTAGGAAATGGGAAAAAGAGTGAAGGTGAGCCCTTTCCAACATGAGGAGAAGAGCTACCTTCTGAGAAGAGGAGATTGAACCATTGACCAGAATTTCTTCCCTGGTGAGAACCTGAGTGCTCTCAGGTCACTCGCCTTAAACTCTATCTCCTGTAGTGGGCTGATCCAGTTCCCAGAGCATGTCCCACAAGCACCCCTACTCTAATAGGCCACCACAAAGGACCGAACTCAGAGAAAATTTCTTCCAACGAAGGAAACACTTTCTCTTAAGTTGTTTGAACCATTTGTTCATGAATAGCATTTAAGCTCAAATACACCATCCTCACAGTGACTGTGGGAGTGGCTTTACATGGTACTTTTCTATGTTACAGCCAGGGTTTGCTATAACATAGACACAGGCCTCACACCCTGTGAGAACTTTAAATTATGCTTGCAAACTTTGTCAAGCTGTAAAGTTTTTCCTCTGACATCTTCCTGCTTTACAGGTTTGCTCCATTTCCAGGTCTGGATTTGGCAGAGGCAAAAATCAGACTTGATATCCCTTGAGCCCTAAATCTTACCCTGTGGGGGATTTAGGATCAGACTGTTCCCGAAAAGTTCACATGTTAGTGGGCATGCCACATTACACCAGGGAGATGCCATACATTCTGAAGAGCAATGAATGGTTCCATATGGGCTTGATTTCTTTAAAGTACCACATCAATGTTTTAAACTAATTTGTATTTAAGATTCCAATCCTAGTCATTTAAAATAGATTTCCTGCCAAGGGGACATGGTCACATGCTCACTTCACAAGTCTTCCCAAGATGAAAAATGGAGTAGATGAACCACTTAGCCCAAGGCCATCTTGCCACAGGCCAGTCAGCTGGCAGCATTGCATTCAGTCTCTCTTCACGTCTGCCTTTTCCTTAGAAGCGATTCATTGGATCTTATAATAAAATATTGAAATAGTAGTCACAAACTCAGTTCTTATTGTTAATTTTCAAAAGAAGAGCTGAGTACTTCTTTCCTTCATTCGGCAAACAATAACCTATAAAGAGTTCAGTCTGACCCCTGTATCTTCAAGAGGTCTACGTCCCAAAATCTAGTTGGGGAGAAAAAATTAGAAGTAAGAAAGAAGTACTTTGATTTCAGATCTACTCAGTTGTTTTTTATAGACTCTTGTTCCTTGTTTATATTTTCAAACTTCTCTTTTATTTCTTGAAATACATTAAGCACACTTATTTTCTGCATCTGCTTATTCCAATACGCCAAATCTTCATGTGTTTGACCCAACATTTTTGTTGTTGTTGTTGGTAAAGTAATGTCTCTGCTTTTTATTTTTTTTTGAGTTTCATTTTATTTTTTTTAAATAAAGTTATTTATTTTAGTTGGGGGCTAATTACTTTACAATATTGTAGTGGTTTTTGCCATACATTGACATGAATCAGCCATGGGTTTACATGTGTTCCCCATCCTGAATCCCCCTCCCACCTTCCTCCCCATCCCATCCCTCTGGGTCATCCCATTGCCCCAGCCCTGAGCATTTGTCTCATGCATTGAACCTGGAATGGTGTTCTGTTTCACATATGATAATATACATGTTTCAATGCTATTGTCCCAGAACGTCCCACCCTCACCTTCTCCCTCAGAGTCCATAAGACTGTTCTATGCATCTGTGTCTCTTATTCTGTCTCGCATATAGGGTTATCGTTACCATCTTTCAAATTCCATATATATGCATTAGTATACTGTATTGGTGTCTTTCTTTCTGGCTTACTTCACTCTGTAGAATAGGCTCCAGTTTCATCCATCTCAATAGAACCGATTCAAATGTATTCTTTTTAATGGCTGAGTAATATTCCATTGTGTATATGTACCACAGCTTCCTTATCCATTCGTCTGCTGATGGACATCTAGGTTGCTTCCATGTCCTGGCTATTGTAAACAGTGCTGCGATGAACACTGGGGTACACGCGTCTCTTTCAGTTCTGGTTTCCTCGGTGTGTATGTCCAGCAGTGGGATTGCTGGGTCGTATGACAGTTCTATTCCCAGTTTTTTAAGGAATCTCCACACTGTTCTCCATAGTGGCTGTACTAGTTTGCATTCCCACCAACAGTGTAAGAGGGTTCCCTTTTCTCCACACCCTCTCCAGCATTTATTGCTTGTAGACTTTTGGATAGCAGCCATTCTGACTGGTGTGAAATGGTACTTCATTGTGGTTTTGATTTGCATTCCTCTAATAATGAGTGATGTTGAGCATCTTTTCATGTGTTTGTTAGCTATCTGTATGTCTTCTTTGGAGAAATGTCTGTTTAGTTCTTTGGCCCATCTTTTGATTGGGTCATTTATTTTTCTGGAATTCAGCTGCAGGAGTTGCTTGTATATTTTTGAGATTAATTGTTTGTCTGTTGCTTTGTTTGCTATTATTTTCTCCCATTCTGAAGGCTGTCTTTTCACCTTGCTTATAGTTTCCTTTGTTGTGCAAAAGCTTTCAATTTTAATTAGGTCCCATTTGTTTATCTTTGCTTTTATTTCCAATATTCTGGGAGGTGTGACCCAACATTTTGTTTCCATCTGCTCTTACTTATGGAGGCTTGCTTTCTTGTGGGTTTTGTGTTTTCTGATTGTGAGCTTTTGCTCCTGAAACTTCATCTGCATCCTTTGGGGCTTAGGCTCAAGATATTACTTCAGAGAGGCATTGTGTTTGCTTCTGCCAGTTGTTTGGAGGACTCCAAACTTGAACTCATTAAGATTTTAAAATTGTCTGGTATCATGAATTTGGGTCACAATTTTATATGTAGACTACACCATAGTTATGAACTCTCAAGGAAGATTTAGATATCTTTTTTAAATTCATCCAGCACCAGAATCAAGACAAGCAAATTTTAGGGGGTTCTCTTCTGCAGGTCAGTCCATGTGCACCTTCACTTTAGCTCTTTGGAGTCCCAGTTTTATGGGTGAGGTTCTTTTTTTAATATATACATTTTTAGTTTGTATGAAATTATTTTTTCCAAATTTACTGAGATATAAGTTACATACAAGATTGTATAGGTTTAAGATTTTCATGATTCGATATACATGTATATTGTGAAATAACTGCCACAATAAGGTTAGTTAACACATCTGTGACTTCACATAGTTACTTTTTTTGTATGTGGTGAGAATATTTAAGATTTACTCTCTTAGCAACTTTCATGTATACAACAGTATTGTTAACTATAGTCACCAAAACTTATTCATTTTATAACTAAAAGTTTATACCCTTTGACCAACATCTTCCCATTTCCCTCATTCTCCAGCCTATAGCAACCACCAGTCTACTTTCAGTTTCTGTGAGTTTGGCTTTTTTAGTTTACACATACAAATGAGATCATACAATTTTTTTTCTGTCTGACTCATTTCACCTAGCATAGTGCCCTCAAGATTCATCCAGGTTTTCACAAATGGTATAATTTCCTTTTCCTTATGACTGAGTAACATTCCATTATATATATGTATATACATATATACACATATATATACACACCACATTTCCCATGCATCTGTTGACAGATACTTAGCTTGTTTCCATGTCTTGGCTACTGTAAATGGATGTAGGGGTGCAGATATCTTTTTGAGATAATGATTTCATTTCCTTTGGATGTATACCCAAAAGTGAGATTGCTGGATCATATGGTAATTCTATTTTTAATTTTTTGAGAACTTCCATACTCCTTTCCATAGTGATCATATCGATTTACATTGGGAGAGATTTCTTATTTTGCTCATGATCTTGCACAAGCCTGAGGCTTTATCTTCTCTCAGCCCCTGTACCTTGACAGTGTGAAAACTTATGACACTATTGTTTGACAGATTTTCTAGGAGCTTGCTTACTTCCCAGGAGTCCCACTTTAACTTTGTTTTTGGTTTCTGTGGTTCTCTTTCCCGCTCAATGATTCGTTGAAAAAATATTTTAAAATCTTATCCAGCTTTGGTTTTCATCAAGTGGTCTGTTCTGGTTATCTACCCACCATGTTAAGTTGAAGTGCTATAGAAACAAGGTTAGAAACGTATAACCAGGTGCTAAGCACAGCTGAAGTACAGTTTCTCAACTATTTCTGTTGCCTTCACTTTTTATTTGGAACAAATCTCTGTCCTCAGAATGCCAGACGGTAGCTGAGTGGAATAGGGATAATGGTGACCTAACAGAAGCAGAAGATATTAAGAAGAGGTGGCAAGAATACACAGAAGAACTGTACAAAAAAGATCTTCACAACCCAGATAATCACGATGGTGTGATCATTCACCTAGAGCCAGACATCCTGGAATGTGAAGTCAAGTGGGCCTTAGGAAGCATCACTACGAACAAAGCTAGTGGAGGTGATGGAATTCCAGTTGAGCTATTTCAAATCCTGAAAGATGATGCTGTGAAAGTGCTGCACTCAATATGCCAGCAAATTTGGAAAACTCAGCAGTGGCTACAGGGCTGGAAAAGGTCAGTTTTCATTCCAATCCCAAAGAAAGGCAATGCCAAAGAATGCTCAAACTACCACACAATTGCACTCATCTCACACGTTAGTAAAGTAATGCTCAAAATTCTCCAAAACAGGCTTCAACAATATGTGAACCATGAACTTCCAGATATTCAAGCTGGTTTTAGAAAAGGCAGAGGAACCAGAGATCAAATTGCCAACATCCACTGGATCATTGAAAAGGCAAGTGAGTTCCAGAAAAACATCTATTTCTGCTTTATTGACTATGCCAAAGCCTCTAACTGTGTGGATCACAATAAATTGTGGAAAATTCTTCAAGAGATGGGAATACCAGACCACCTGACCTGCCTCTTGAGAAAACTGTATGCAGGTCAGGAAGCAACAGTTAGAACTGGACATGGAACAACAGACTGCTTCCAAATAGGAAAAGGAGTACATCAAGGCTGTATATTGTCACCCTGCTTATTTAACTTATATGCAGAGTACATCATGAGAAACGCTGGGCTGAAGGAAGCACAAGCTGGAATCAAGATTGCTGGGAGAAATAGCAATAACCTCTGATATGCAGATGACACCAACCTAATGGCAGAAAGTGAAGAAGAACTAAAGAGCCTCTTGATGAAAGTGAAAGAGGAGAGGGAAAAAGTTGGCTTAAAGCTCAACATTCAGAAAACTAAGATCATGGTGTCTGGTCCCATCACTTCATGGCAAATAGATGGAGAAACAGTGGAAACAGTGGCTGACTTTATTTTTCTGGGCTCCAAAATCCATGCAGATGGGGATTGCAACCATGAAATTAAAAGACGCTTACTCCTTGGAAGGAAAGTTATGACCAACCTAGACAGCATATTAAAAAGCAGAGACGTTACTTTGCCAACAAAGGTCCATCTAGTCAAAGCTATGGTTTTTCCAGTGGTCATGTACGGATGTGAGAGCTGGACTATAAAGAAAGCTGAGTGCCGAAGAATGGATGCTTTTGAACTGTGGTGTTGGAGAAGACTCTTAAGAGTCCCTTGGACTGCAAGGAGATCCAACCAGTCCGTCCTAAAGGAGATCAGTCCTGGGTGTTCACTGGAAGGACTTATGTTGAAGCTGAAACTCCAATACTTTGGCCACCTGATGCGAAGAGCTGACTCACTGGAAAAGACCTTGATGTTGGGAAAGATCGAGGGCAGGAGGAGAAGGGGACCACACAGGATGAGATGGTTGGATGGCATCACCGACTCAATGGACATGGGTTTGGGTGGACTCCGGGAGTTGGTGATGGACAGGGAGGCCTGGCGTGCTGCGGTTCATGGGGTCGCAAAGTCGGACATGACTGAGCGACTGAACTGAACTGTGCTAGCAAACTGGCTCTCAGAAAGAAATACAGAAGACTTGATTATGAGCACTTGCCATTTCTAAGGGTTGAATATTCCCACAGCAGTTGCCTTCAAGCTATTGGTTCAACTCACAAAACAAAGAGTTGGGAAGAGATGTGCACAGTTGTTTCCTCATGCTCTAGAATGAACTAACTCTCCTTACTGCACAAGAAGAAGATGCAAGACAGGGTGGCTGAGTCGAGTGCCTGGAGGTCAGTCAGGACTCACAAGTGAGGGAAGAGGGCCTGATGAGGAAGAGGGGAACTGGGGAGCACGTACCAGCTTCCCGTTGCCATGTGGGTACTATGCCAGTGTCACCAGATGTGAATTTTCAAGGAGAGTTAGAAATCTAGCTTTTAGGTGAAATCTTTTTAAATGTTGGCCATTGACTCATAAACTTTAAAAATATGTGAGAGAGCCAAAAAAAAACAACCTGAGGGGGGACAGATTTGGCCAGATATCCACCAGCTATGGCCTGGTTGGGCTAGTGCTTGGGGTTATGCTTGCTTGTCTAGTTCTAGCCTTATTTCTCTAGGCCAAATGGCCCACGTAAAGAAATGCTATTAGAGAGACCATGGAGGGTTGGGGGAAGAGCACACACCATGGATTCATAGAGACCTAAGTTTTCAAATCCTGAGCCTGCTGCTTACTCTGTGATCTTGGGGAAAGTCCGTAAAATGAGAGCGATGGTCCTTGTTTGAGTAGGTTGTTCTAGAGATAAACCGAGATGTTTTATGTGTAAGGAACCTGCCCCCTGTGTGGAGTTAGTTATGGCTGTGTCATCATTCTTAAGCAGAAGCCAATTAGTCACAGCTGAAGGCAAACACTGGTGTGTGTGGAAGAAAGACCTCTAGCTCACTCTTCTCAGTCTTCACTGCCTTGGAATTAACCAGAAAACATTTTAAAAATATCAGTGCCAGAGCCTTCTGTTAAAGATTCTAATTCAGTTGATTCAAGAAGCCTGGTCATCATTATCTTAAAAAGTACCCCCTTCTCCTCAGATTCTAATCCTAAATGCTTTAGATTCATCATCTCATTTCACCTAGCCCATTCCAACAATCTTAGATGGTATTCTTCTCATTTTATGAATGAGGACCTGAAGCTCAATGGTTAATAACAGCCCAAAGTCATATAACTGGTAGGGAAGAGGATCAGACTTAAAACCTCAGAATTTGAATTCTCAAACCCCATGCCATTTAGCACTATTCTACATATCATATAGGGTTTTTGTGAGGCTAAAATTAAACACTGACAATAAAGTGCTTAGTTCACGACTTGGAGCATAGTAAGTGACAAATGTTAGCTATCGTCATTACCTCATAACACCGAAACAGAGAATTCTTTCCCAGTTTCTCTTGTCTATGCAATTCCATCTCAGGTAAATCTTCACCATTTTTTGGATCAACTTTTTTCTCCCGGAAAACATACATACTTGCCCTCCAAATGAACCACAGGACAGTCATTGTAATGACCTAGGGGAGACTCTGCCAAGGTATGTCTCACCTGAAGGGGGAAAAGACAAGGAGAGGGGACAAGAGCTCCAGACTCCGAGAGAGAATGGTGACGAAACATGCCTCGGATGACGCCCCAGAGGACAAGCCAAAGCTCAAGCTCTTTGGTACATAGTGTTCAGTATGTTTTCCAGATGAGTAGTATGGGGAAGTAGAGGACGGACTGATGAGGCTGTCAGACAAAGAATGGGGAGCCACTATAGACCTGAACATAGAGGCTCCTTCTTTCTTTCCTGGTAGCTCAGTCGGTAAAGAGTCTGCCTGCAACGTGGGAGACCTGGGTTCAATCCCTGGGTTGGGAAGATCCCCTGGTGAAGGAAATGGCAACCCACCCCAGTATTCTTGCTTGGAGAATTCCATGGGCAGAGCAGCCTGGTGGGCTACAGTCCATGGGGTCACAGAGTCAGACATGACTGAGTGATTAACACTTTTACTTTCTTTCCAGCTGGGTCACATATTCGATTGGAGGCTATATTGTTTGTGTTTCCTGTCTTCATTCTTGAAATAGACACAGAAGCCAATCCAAGAGGGAAATGAGCACTTTGCTCACAGGCAGCGTGCTCAGTCCCTGGTGTTGGGGCTCTGGCGTTAGAGGGAGTATCCAGCTGCAAAGGGGACTGGGCAGGGACCCAGTGCTAGTGGTGACTCCTCAGAGAACTCTGGCATCTACTATCAAAACCCCCACAAATTAGGTGTTTGGGATGGTGAATTTACTTAGCTTATTCAGGTAAGAAGGCAATGGCACCACACTCCAGTACTCTTGCCTGGAGAATCCCATGGACGGAGGAGCCTGGTGGGCTGCAGTCCATGGGGTCGCACAGAGTCGGACACGACTGAGCAACTTCACTTTCACTTTTCACTTTCGTGCATTGGAGAAGGAAATGGCAACCCACTCCAGTGTCCTTGCCTGGAGAATCCCAGGGACAGGGGAGCCTGGTGGGCTGCCGTCTATGAGGTCACACAGAGTCGGGCAAGACTGAAGCGACTTAGCAGCAGCAGCAGCAGCAGCATTCAGGTAAAAAATTTTTTTAAATGTTTGTTCCTCCAGTGATTGAATTTACAAATTGGAGTGGACAGTTACTACCTTAAATGATCTGTAGAAATAAACAAGGTATAATAAGTAGGGAAAATTTTGACCAAAAATTCTATCGCAAAGGTAATGTTGGCATTCCTTTCCCATCAACAACCATAACTTATTCAGCTTTCCTCTACTAAACTGGGAAGAAATGAAGGACCAAGGAAGCCTTCAAGGGAAGACAAAGGTCAAAGCAGTTTCCAACTAAGAGGGAACAATCACTTTGAGTTTTCAAAGGCTTGCCCATAGGGACACATTACAAGTGTTAATTCTTTGGGTAGATTCACATTTACCAGTCTGTATGTTTATAGTCACTGCCATTTGAAGTTTTGATCTTCAGCTCATTTAGAAACTTACCCAACACTGTATATATGACCTCTTCTATTTGTCTTGTACTGCTTTTAAACTCTTGAAATACTGAACTTTTAAACGTTTCATTCTCACAATAAGACTGTAAAGCTTTTTGAGGGAAGTAGCTTTATTATGTCCCTACCCCCTTTAATCACCAAGACAGTCACAATGAACTCAATTAATCTAGGAATCTTTAATTCTTTCATTTTAGGGGGAAAGTCCGTGGGATATGCATTCTGTTAATGAACACACACTCAACATGTTTTCATTAGTGAAATTCTAATGGCCAAGATCCCGGCCAGTGTAAACACATTCTTTCTATGTCTTAAAGACAAAGAATTGCCTAGATTTACAGAAGAAAGGGGGTGATTTCTTTTACAGCATGTTAAAGTATTAAAAAGAAGCAACTGAAAGTTCTTTGGATTTTATGCTGTACCACAGGTCAAAGGCTAGGTGATCCGGCCTCCTAGTTCTTCGTGCAAAGCAGAAAACCAGACTCAGAGTAATAAACTCTACCACACCTTCCACACTGCTAGGCTATAAACCAGATGTAAACTCAGGGCTTCTCGGCCGGGCAGGCCCACGATGAGAGGAGGGGGCCGCCCTCAGAGGAAAAAACTGGGGAAGTAGAGACCGCTCACTCCAGACTTCCACATCTGCACACGAAGCACAGCTACTCTCGGGCAGAAACGTCCACCCAAGAGACGGGTACAGATGGACTGAGGACATTCGGAGCAAGGGAGCAGGGCACAGAGAGGGTGTTTAGTGCCAGTTAAGTGTGTTGAAATCTGCTCCGGAACCGGTGGCCACGGAGCCCAGCCTGGCGCGGCCTCCAGGACGAAAAGAAACAGGTTGCTTTGCTCCGGAATGTGAATGAGGGAGCCGAGGCCGGGCTTACAAAAGGCAGTATTCCGCAGCGAGAACACTTTGTCTCCGTAGAGGCTTCAAACTCCCACGAAACAGCGCGCGAAACTCGCAATCAGGCCCAAGCGGCCGTCTGCAAAGAAAGCCCGTAGCGGGGACAGCCTTGCTGTCCCGTGAGCTGCGCTCAGAGAGGACGCGGCGCGGGCCCCGCCGCGTCCTCCAGGCGGCGCGGGCAGCCCCACGCGCCAGCCACTCAACCGAGCTGCCAGCACAACATTCCATTTAAAAATAACACCCACGTGCGCTGGTAAACAAGCGCGCGCGTCTCCCGGAGCCGCGTGCCCGAGGCGAGCCCGTGCGGCGCGCGTCCGCCCTCCTCCCGCACGTGTCTGCCAGCTCCGCCTGCGCAGCGCTAGCGAGGCCCAATCTCCGCCCCTTCGGCTGGCAGCGCACCGCCCCGGAGCCCCGAGCCCGGCCGCTCCGGAGCCCTAGAGCCCCCCTGCGTTACCAGGCGTGCCCCGCAGAGTGCTCGCCAACTTTCCTCCCCTGATGCCACCTCATCGAGGCGGGACACATCGCCTCAGGTCTGCTCCTTCCCCCCGCAGCCCGGTCCTCTCAAACTCTCCTCCTTTTAACTCTCCCTTCCGTCAGCACGCGAAGGATTGGCTTCTGGGTTCGCCGTCTCTCTGTCCTCTCCTCCCTTCCATCGAATTTTACTCGATTGTTTATTATTTGATGGGGGGGCGGAGGCGGGGGGCGGAGGCGGGGGGCGGAGAGGGGTGTCGGGCCTGGAGACGGGTGGCCGCGGCCAGTCAGAGCGCGGCATGGCTTGACGACTGAGCGGCGCAGCGAATGGCAATGCGGCGCAGAGATCCCGAGTCACGCGCTTGTGGATACAATGACATCATCTGTTTGTACGCGTCGAACTAGCTTGGTGCAGGGGCGGGGCCGTGCGTCACTTGATTGACGGGTCCTGCGCAAAGCCCGGAGCCTGGAGTCGCGTGGATGGGCGCATTCCTGCCGAAGCTGAGTTGGACGTTTTTGTGTATGGTGTTGTTGCCGAGCCCGCTCTGGACTGCTTAAGATATTTCTAGTGACTTGTAAGGATGGGGCGGGATATTTATAAATCAAAATTGATATACTCTCAGTGTGTGTGTTGCATGTAGTGCATTCTTAGTGCACGAATGAACGACTTGGGTACTGTCGTAGGATAAGGACGTGTGAAAATGTTTCTCTAAACCTGAAGGAGTGTCTTTATTTTTAAAAAGTTTAAAAAAAAAAAGCACAAATAGCTGTTTTAACGTCATTCAAAAATCAGACTCCTTATTTCCTCTTCACAGTTGTTCAGAATTTGTTCTTGCATTTAGGGATGTGGAATAATTTGCTTTTCTCCCGAGTTAGTTACACTTCTTCCCTCGCTGGCCGTGAAATTCATGCAAAATGAAACACGACTGCGGTCAAGCGTCCTACGTTAAGAGACTCAGTTGCAAACCTCCTGGTGCCTGATCAAATCTGAGAGCATCAGCTTATGAAGTCCTGAGGACACCAACATCTTCGCTTGCCAGTATTTTCACTCTGAGGTAACCCTTGCCGTCTGCGGTCAGCATCTTATCTCCGGTGTTAACTGGTGTCAGGTTCTAATGGGGTACCGGACACCAGGGCGGGCCCAGAACCTGGCGGAGCGAAGGGGACCCTCCGTCGCTGGGGAGGGTGCCAGGCGTCCTGCTTGGAGTCAGGGAGGCCACGCGACTGCGCTCGTGGAGCGTTTGGAGCTCTGCTGGCCCCCCTCCCTCGTCTCCTGAGCCAGCGCCGTGCTTTGTTGTTGTGGCTCGCAGGAGGGAGGAGGAGCCGGCCGAGTCTCGGCCCCGGCGCGCGCCCTGACACTCAAGCCTGCAGCCCCGCGGAACCGGGTCGCGCAGGCGCGCGCGCGCGCACACACACACACACACGCACGCACGCGAGCACACCCCAGCCCGCCGCCCAGCCCTCCCCCTGGGCGGGGACCCGCCCGCCCGCCGTCAGCCTAGGTTGAGGCACCCTGCGTGTGTCTATAACTTTGTGTTGCTGTCTCGGCCGCTCTGCTTGTGGAAGGGAGGAGGAGGAATGTGGAAGGCGGCGGGGCGCAGGCTGACAGGCGGTTTCTCAGGCGGGCTGTGGCGGCGGCCGGAGCGCCTCTCCTCGGCCGAGGTTGCGCGCCCCCTCCTCACCGTGCCCCAGGCCCGCGCGGGATTGTACGTCCTCCCCCCTCGTCCCTGAAGGGAAGGAACCGAGGTAGGCGCCGGAGCTGTGAGCGGGTCGGCCGCCTTCTCGGCGACTCCGGATCTGCTTCTGAGCTGGGCCAGGCGCTTCCCTTTTCCCTCCCCGTGACTCGGTGTGCGCGCCCCTCTTCTCTCCCGCTAGTGTTTTTAAAGGACTTGAGTGAAGCGGGGAAACTGTCAAGATGGCAGCAGCGGGAGCAAGGAGGTGAAGAACGTGCTGGTCTGGGCTTTCTGGCGGCCCGGGAGACTTGGTGCTTCCTGACCTGTTGGAAGATTTACGTTCCGACTTGCTCCCTTCTCCTGTTTTTACTGGGAAGGGGTTGTAGGGCACAACGCCCGTGGGAGAATAAGCCTCACAAACCCCAAAAGTGGCCGTTGCCGCTCGGCCGACCCTTTGCAAATACCCGCCGAGCTGCTTGCCCTTTTTCCCGGCTTCCCTTTTTTCTGGAAGTGACAAGGGCCTGTTTGCGCTCGGACCCACGCTTGCCCTCTCAGCCCGCGGGCGAAGAGGGAAATAGCTTCCTGCGCCGTCCCCGGGCTCGAGCCCTCCGCTGGGAGGGGGTGGCAGGGGGGCGCGGAGGCAGCAGGGCCGGGGACTGGGAGTAGAGCCGAAGACGCCACAGACTTTGGCGGCGGCGTTGCGGGAAGCACTTGAGCGGGCCCGAGCGAAACATAAACAAACGCACGCACGCCCGCCCGCCCGGATCTGGGCTCGGACCGCCGCTGGGCTGCGCCAGCGCCGTCTGCTGCCCGCTTTAAAGGCGCGGCCCGCGCCCCTCCCCCGCCCCGCCCCTCCCCCTTCTTCCCCGCCCAGCCACCTAGCCCAGGAGAGACCTGCAGCTCCGGTGGCGGCGGGGGAGGGGGTGCCCCGTGTGAGCCCGTCGATTCGCTCCCGTCTCCCCAGCGGCCTGGTCGGGGGGCGGCGTCTGCTGCGCCAGGTTCGCGGGACGCACGTCTCCAGGTCTGCCTGCTCCTGGGAGGCGGGCGCGGTGCTGTCGCGAAGCGGTGGCGGTGGCGGCGGCGGCGGCGACGGCGGGCGAGGACTCGCCGAAGACTGGGTTCCAGCTCGGGATAACCAACTCTCCTTTTCTCTCCTCTCGTGCTTCCCCAGGCGGCGGCCGTAGCGGCGGCGGTGGTGGCGGCGGCGCCGGCGCCGCCTGGGAGCCCGAGCCTTCTCGGCGCCCCCTTCCCTCCCCCGCCGCACCCCGCCCCGGCGGGAGAGGAGAGCGCGAGAGCCCGATCCGCGGGCGGGCGGGCGGCGAAGATGGCAGAGGCGCCGGCCTCCCCGGCCCCGATCTCTCCGCTCGAAGTGGAGCTGGACCCGGAGTTCGAGCCCCAGAGCCGGCCGCGCTCCTGTACGTGGCCCCTGCAGAGGCCGGAGCTCCAGGGGAGCCCGGCAAAGCCCTCTGGGGAGGCGGCTGCTGACTCCATGATCCCCGAGGAGGAGGACGATGAAGACGAGGAGGACGGTGGCGGTAGGGCCGGCTCGGCCATGGCGATCGGCGGCGGCGGGGGCGGCCCTCTGGTCTCTGGGTTGCTCCTGGAGGACTCAGCCCGGCTGCTGGCTCCTGGAGGGCAGGACCCCGGGTCCGGGCCAGCCCCCGCGGCGGGCGCGCTGAACGGGGGGACGCAGACGCCGCTGCAGCCTCAGCAGCCACTGCCACCGCCGCAGCCGGGGGCGGCTGGGGGCTCCGGGCAGCCGAGGAAATGCTCGTCGCGGAGGAACGCCTGGGGGAACCTGTCCTACGCCGACCTGATCACTCGCGCGATCGAGAGCTCCCCAGACAAACGGCTCACTCTGTCCCAGATCTATGAGTGGATGGTGCGCTGCGTGCCCTACTTCAAGGATAAGGGCGACAGCAACAGCTCTGCCGGCTGGAAGGTGCGTACCCACCTGGGGCGGGCGGCCGGACCCGCCTGGCCGCCTACGCGGTGCGAGGCGCGTCTTCGATTCGACGGAGCGCTCTTGCGGGCGCGGGGGAGAGGGGTTGGCAGGGAGAGCCTCCGCTGTGAGGTTTTGGGGGTTCAATGTGATCCCGGAGGAGGGGCAGCCAGGGACGGCCGCGAAGGCGGCAGGATAGGGAGAGAAGGCTCCTGGGGAAACCTCAGGCATGGCCAGGTGAGGCGAGGGGTTGAGGGACACCGGCGAGGGAAGGATAGACGGACCGGAGTGTATACGCCGGATTCCTGGGTCATCGCAGAGAAGGTAGGTCTGCGGCCAACTTTGGAGTAGAAGTCCTCCATCGTGGGGGTGCAGTGAGGCCACTGCGGGTTGGAGTGAGGGGACGGGTTTGGGAGGGGTAGATTTGTGGTTTTCAGTCGGTCGCGGGAGCGTGGTGTGTTGTGACTACCTGGATGAGAACTTTGTGTCCCAAGTTTTCGGGCTTGTGGGTGTTCACTCCCACCAGCACATCAATCCCATTACAAAAAGCCGTGGTTGTAAACCTTTTCCTGGCCGGTTTCCTTTCCTTGCTTGTGTTCACACCTCTGTTCTTCAGAGATGTCTCTACAACAGGTAGCTTCCGAGATGCTTTGGGGCCTGGCATGGACCAGTCCTTCCACCTCAACGGGGACTCGCTGCACCTGCTGCTTCCCCGCTGAGGTCCAGATTCTGGCGCTGTTTGAGACATGGGGTCCAGGTGTGAAGGACTGGCGCCTGGCGCTTCACCTAGGCCTTGGGGAGGGACGTTTGCTGGCAGGGCTGGACCATAATGGCTTCTACCTATAAGTGAACCTGAAGAGAGGCTCTCTACTGTTCGTTTTCAGCCTCTTGGGGGCACTGGACACGTGGTAGGGAGAGAGGTGTGGAAAGGCCTATGATGTAATGACTTCCTGCAGTTGGGCATCCAAAGAGATTAACTCCTGTGCCCCTGCTGGGCCGCTGATACCCAGCGGCTTTGCTCTTGCACCTCATCCTCCTGGCCTCATCTCCCAAGATAGGAATGCATGCCAGGCTAAAGGGAGCCCTGTGCAGCTGTAGATACATATCTTTCTGTCAGTTGCTTCTAGTAACAAGTTGGATTTTTTTTTTTTAATTAAAAAGGTGGTTGCTTCCTCCTTCTGTCCCTTCCTTTGTTGTCTTTGGGGAGCCCTGTACTTCCTAGGTTCCAGTGGGTGTATAAAATAAGAACAGTTTGACCTTAGGTGGAGAACTGAAGCACTGGAGAGGAGCTAATACGTGAAAAAGCTAAAGAATTTAGTGTCATTGACTTTTAATTTGGTTTTTAAAAAAATCTTGAAATATGCCTTAAAAATTTTGTATGGCTAGTAGAGCGAAGGGGTTCGATAGTTTAAAAGCAAAACAAGTGCTATTATATTGTTTCACAAATCTCTCTCATCTTTGAACAAATGCTGTTATTATGAATCTTACGTTCGATTCAGTTGTATTGCTTTGCAAAGGAATGCCAGTTGTGTGATAGGATATTTTTGAAAAGGATGAGAATTCTGTTTCAAAGTAGTGCTAATGTGATACTTTTAAAAATTGAGTTTTCAAGTGGATAGCAAGGGTCAATCTCAGTGTATAGTGTTAGGAAGGGATGAATTTGTGGGATCTAAGAAGATGGATTGGGTGGGGTGTGAAGTCTTTTCCAAATTTCTCACACTTGAAATTTAGTCCTACATATTTTGGATTTGGTGCAGAGAATCTGTTAGTTAAAAGTTAGCTTTAAGTTAGTTAGAAAGTTAACATAGGAAGGGTTTTCACCTTTTTTATGATTTTTAAGATTATGGAAGTAATTTTAACACCACAAATAATATTTCTTGTATCGTGTTTATGGTTAAAGATAATACCAATTTATGGCATTTGAAACTTTTTTTTAAGATTTATGTGGGAGAGTGTGACTACCAAAAATAGCCATGAATTGATACTGAATTAATTATATTTTCGTGTAGCTTACAGGATCTGCAGTAGAGATTTGGGGCCTAGTCTTAAACTTTGTGGTTTTATATCTTAACTGTTTTTGGTCTCATGGTTTGTTTTTTCCTTCTCTGCTATCTTATTTTTCTTTAACTAAAATCTTATGAAGCATTGTAAATTAAAACTGCCCAGCAATAATATGTTTAATATAGGGTGCATATTTTATAAATATTTTATCTTTACAATTTTACACCAGGTCCATTTCTGATTATTACATGATAACTAATCCTTGAAGACTGTAGAGATATAATTGAGTTAGTTTGTGCAAGATGACCTTTACCAAAAGATACAGCCGTGCAGGAACTTCCAAATCTTTGATGATGGAGAAGGCCCTTTGAAACTGGGGCTTCTGGTTTCACATTCCAATTATGACTAATAGCCAAGCTTTTTTTGTGCTTGTGGTTTAGTGGAGGTGGAAGAAGAGGGAAAAGGGAGAGGTCAGGAGCTAATTGTGACCTATTTCCATGCATCCAGGTTTCAGGAGTTGATTCCTATCATGATTAGTCATTTGGAAGCAGGTGTGTGCTTTTAAACCACACTACTTTCATTCTGAGTTTTATATTCAGGTTTTTAACTTCTAAAAATGTCTAGAATTCAGGTTAACCTCCCCCAGTCATGTGTGTACATAGGCGTTGTATGCAGCGTCTAGTCCTTACTTCTTTTGTAGCTTTTTGGGCCTTTGTATTATGAGATCTTGTAACCAGAATTATCACCCTAAGAGCATAGAGCGAATTAGAAAAGAGGCCTTAGCGATCAGAATTGAGACCAGTGAATCAAAGCCCTGGTTGCGTGTAAGAATTATTTGGGAGCTTTTAAAAAATATCAGTACCCAAAGAACCTGATTTACTTGGGCTGATGTGTGCGTATTGGTTGGTGAAGTTGTTTTTGTTTTACTTTTGAAGTTTCTTAGGTGATTCTAATGTACAGCCAGGATGAGGTTTGCTGATCTAGTTCAGCCTAGTTATTTTATAGGTGAAGATCTTGATTCTTCAAGTTAATGACTTTACTAAGATCACACAGCTGGTTAGTACAGAGGTAATTAGAAGCCTGTGGCTCTAGAGATCTTTATCACACTATTTTTTCTCTTTAAATTGATTCTTTCTAAAGGTTGTATACTAAGCATTGGTAGTTTTACATGAGTAGAAGTTGTTTCCCTGAAAAGCATATTTGCCTCTCCATCTAAAAAATCTTGGTTATTATTTCAGCATCAGGAAGATGAATGATTATTGATAGAGGCTGAGTGAGGACACAGTGTCTGTATAGCTGTCTGGTGCCTATCAGGAAGGGTACTTAGGAACTGTGAAGTGACGAAGGTGGCAAAAAAGGAGCATTTTAACAAAAGGAGGAAGCTCTTGGTTAACTTGTCAGATGTACACTGTGCCAGGGAGAAAGGTGATAGCTATCTCGCAGGTTCCCTTACCTCGGGCATTAAAGTAGAAATGAATAATCAGATGTGGTTAAAGGGGGAAAAGGTTACATTTCCTTTAATTCAGATTAAGCTTACTTGCACTGCACCCATAATTGAGCTGGTGAATTCTCTGTTTCCTCCTGTCTCAGGCAGACCTCTAGAACTCCAAGGTTTACCTGGTGAGGCCCATTTTTCACTCATCCTCCTGCACACGCCCACTCATCTGTGCTTCCCATGGGTCAGGGCACAATAACGTTAGGCGGCTATGAGTTTCTGTGGTGGTTCCTACAACTTCACAAATGTGAGAGGACTTCTGCTGCTGCAGAGGATGATTCTTCAAGTGACCGCGTCTTCCTTCATGTGAGAATGCGTCCTCTTGCCGATTCTTCCCAAGGTTAAAAGATGATGGCCAGCCTGCCACATAATACTTGCTCATGTCCTTACAGTTGTAGCTCTTTAGATGAATGCACCCAGTTCCTTTTCACCATACTGTATTTTTTAAAGATTTTTTTTAACTGCAACTTTGATGTTTAAAAATATTTTTTTTCAACAATTTCAAAACGTCAGGGCATAATAATTTCATACTGGCCTCTGATTTTGACCCCAGTCACCTTTTGGACTAACTCACTAAAGGGCCGGTTAGGGTTCTGCTGTACAGGGAATCTGTCTTCAGCTTGGCCCCTGTTGCTGAAATACAGTTTTGTAATTTCCTTTGGTAGTACTGTCTTCGTCAGTGATTCTCAACTAACATACTTCCTCTTTCTACAGTGGCAGTACACTAGGGGGACTGTTTTTCTTCTTTTTCAAAGCTGTGTCATCGACCTATGAGGTGAAGAAATTGGCCATTTTAGACTTTGATCTGTGAGCCCCGTGTAGCAGAGAGGCTCTTTTAAAAAAGAGTTAAGTGTTTGTTTTGATATGTTTATCTCCTTCTTTGAAAATGAAATGAAACTATGCAGACTTATTTTTAGGAGTTTTTAGGAGGGTTCTATTTTAAGGGAATGATGCCATAGAAGAACATCTGTAGTTAAACTTTTTAATACTCTACTTATGATGCTTACTTAAACCCAGCACGATACTTTTATTTGGAAAATTAGTGAAGAAGCCTTGTCCCGCTAAAAAAATCATTTACCTGATTTGCAAAAATTTAGCAGACACTGTTCATCTAAAGATCTTTATAAAAATGCAAAGATTGTTTAAGCCAGTGCCTTCTGAGGAGATAGCCAGCTTACCCCTTGCTGATCAGTTTCTGGATTCCCTGGGCTGGAGAGAATGAAATTTATTTTATTTTCATACTCTTTTGTCTTGTCTGTCCTGAGGAACAGGCTCAGTCCTATTTTTGACTCTTCGTTTTTCTCCTCACCTTTTCCTGTATCACAAGTGGAGGAGCCCTGAGGGCCACTTGGGCTTTTCGCTGCTATAGAAAGAGCTGGGGATGACATACATGCAGGTGGGTTGTATCAGTGGATGATACAGCTCGTACACAGTAAGGGAGTAAAAGACTGAAAAGAGAAAACCCTTTTTACTCATTTGCATCTCATGCCATTTCATTCATGCAGCAAATATTTATCAAAGGCATACAGTGTGCAGGGCGTTCTGCCGGACCCAGGAATATAGTGGTCGCACAAAGCAGATAAAGTTCCAGTTCACAGGAGTTCGTGTTCTCTTGGGGGAAGACAGAAAATAAGCATGCAAATCTGTGCCCTGTGAACTTGTCATCGTTGCCCCTTCTCTTTGCCTTTTTCCCACCTGTACTTCTGCTTTCCTTAGTGCTTCCGCTCTCTGCAGAGAAGTCACTGGCAAATGGCAAGGTGGATGTGGGCCCTGGCTTGGTGCTGGCCTTTAGCTCTCCACAGATCATAATTTTCAGCTTGCTTTGGAGATGCAGGGCCGCTGTCACATGGCTCCTGTAGTTTGGATCTTTTGGGGAGAAGCTGGGATTAGAGCACACTGGTGGCCCTGGACTCATCTTGGGTCCCCAGTTCTGTCTTGTGGGGCCATGATATAGGACCAGCCTCTTGGAGTGGATGTAGAGCCTTGATGTAGTCAAATTGTCTGCATGACTTCTTGTCTCAAATTAAAAACTAAATGAAGTCTTAAGGTCATCTAAATACTTCATTTTGCAAGTAAGGAAACAGGCAGGAGCATGTGAGTGACTAGCTCAGGGACCCACAACTAGCAGGGGTGGCGTTAAATGTGTCCGTGTGAACCCAGGGCACCAGTGTTCTGTAATGTCTCTTGCTAACCATTGTGGTTTCACAGCTGTTCGAGCCAGTGCCTCCATTTCTGCAAACTCTTACTTCATTTTCTCTCCTCTGCTCCCCTCCCCCATCCTCTAGATTGGCCGGCTAGCAGGAGAGTAGCTGTGTTTCTCTTTTTGCATTCTCTATCAGCACTCTCAGCTCACCTTGCTGGAAAAGCCTACTCTCTCAACCTCACCCTACCCTGCCCACCTCCTGACTTCTGTCTGTTCCTTTTATCATTTTTCTGTGACTCCTATATATTCTCAAGAACAGTGTAAGAACCTTAAAAGCAAGGAAGGTACCTACCAGACAAAAGCATTTCTGATAACTTGGAGCTGCTTTTGGGCTGATTATGTCCTCAGCCCGTGAGCTTATTAGCCTTGCTCTGGGACAGTGATACTGAAAGGGGATGATGTGACTCAGGAGTGGAGTGATGTCATGTGTAGAATCTTTCGGATACTTGTAGCTACGAAGGTGGCCCAGATCTCCTAGTGTTGGTATTGATATAATGTCATGTAATTATGAAATGGTGCTGTACTATCTAAGGCATTTCTTACAGTGTCTTGTTTCCTAGTGTAGAAGTCCCCGAAAACTTCATCAGTGCCAGTCGTTACCCATCACAGAAACGGAGAGAAACCTGATCTTGGGATGACCTTTCCTGAAGAGAAAGTTGAAATCATGTTTTCCTCCTGTGTGTGGACCCCGCTTTATGCAGCATCAGTACTACTGTCTAGAAAGAGTCACCAAATATACATATCCACTTCAGAAGCGGAGCTCTGGTGTAAAACTAAGTTGTCGATAATGTTCTGCATTTGCAGGTGTAAGTCTCAGATGTATGTGAAGTTTTGCATAATGGATTGGTAAATACAAGTCACAGATGAAGGAAGAAGAGGTAGTGAGCAGTCTGAGCTGGACCTGGCCAGGGCCAGTCTGCCTCTCTTCCGAGATGGTTTTCTGAATAGGTGTTTTGGCTACTGATTATCATGGAAGACCCCAGTTCTGATCAAATCAGTGCCTAGACAGGCTCAGCGTCGCTCACCATTTTATTCTTGATCGAACGACTTCCATTTCTCAGTGTTACAATTTCCCCTGTTGGAAAAAGAAGTAAAATAGCAAGCATCTATAGAATATTGTGATGTATCACTCCTTTCTGGTGAAATACAAATGTATGGAGTATGCTTCAAGCTGGGCTTTTTTTCCTCCCTGAATGTGTATTTTCGCTTGGACCTTTTTGGGAGATTTTAATCTTGAGACTTTTTCTCTGCAGCATGTCAGTCCCTACTATGAGATAATGTTACAAAGTCAAGTAGATGAAGTTTTCTGGTGGCCTGTGGTACTTGCACTCATTTGGTCTTCTCATAATTGTGTGTGGTGAAGAAGCCAGCTTATCGTCTGGGGGCTCACCATGCCCAGGTATCCAAATGCACCCCCACTCTGCAATGGAGAGGTGAGCTTAGAGCAAGGAAGCTGTGGCTCACTTGTAGGGGGGAAGGCTAAGGTGGGAAGTGGCCCCTGCCACAGACAAACGAAATGCATTAGCTTTCCTCTGGAGTGAACCCATAATAATTCCAGCAGATGCCTTTGACAGTTTTCAGTATGTGTTTTGTAATTTGTTTATTTCTGTGAAGACTTTTGAGTGTGTATGTGTGGGAGAATCCACATCGTATTTTTTCCCGTGTTTTGGATGTCTAGTGAAATTAATAACTTGGCTTCTGCAGCCATTGAGAATTTTCTTTAAATTTAGAGCCAGCAGAGGGAGTGCACATGTCTTTAAACTGATCTCAAGTTCTTTTCCCCACATAGCTAAAATAATACCTTGGTTAAAAACACCAAAAAAAAAAAAAAAGATCTGTAATATATAGTGTTTCCGTGTAGGCTTATGTCATTGTTAGAAAAGGATAATTTGGAGGAGAGAGTGTTTAAAAACCTAAGGTAACTTTTTTGAAAAGAAACTTTGGTTTCTTGAAACTTATGGTCTAATACTCATCCTCAAATAGTTAAAGCCTTTTTAACTGAAAAATTTCCTCCTTTGTTTTCCATGTTTTTGCTACTTCACTCTTTTTAAAAATAAACTTATTTTTTAATTGAAGGATAACTGCTTTACAGAATTTTGTTGGTTTCTGCTAAACATCAACATGAATCAGCCATAGTGCTCCACTCTTGAAAACATGTGTGAATGTTCATCTGTACCTGATAGCAAGCTTTGCAGTGTGTCAAGATCAGTGGGTTCTGTGTTCTAGTGCTCTTCTGATTGAGACTCTTGATATTTTCCAAGACATCATTTTCCTGTAGGTGAGAGAAAGCCAAAACCTACATTATTCTTAATTCAGATTTAGTATTCATGGATCCACTGGAGATGATAGCTTTGCAGTTTTGTAATCTAAAATTCTGTAGTTCTGTGTTCTGTAGTTTGTCACACCCTTCACATTGCCCTGTATTTTGGTGGTGGTGCTTTATTTTAATTTGGTAGCTGTAGTGGGTTGAATAGTACCCCTCCAGCCCGCCCCATTAAGGTTCACCTGTAACCTCAGAGTGTAACCTTATTTGGGAATAGGATCTCTCTGGAGGGAGGTAGTTAAATTAAGATGGAGTCATATTGGATTCATGTGGGCCCTAGGTCCAGTGACTGGTGTCCTTATGAGGAGAGGAGAGGACATGGTAGATGCAGAGAAGCCTACATGAACGCCATGGCAGAAGTTGGAGCAATGCAGTTACAAGCCAAAGAGCACCAGATTGCTGGGGGACACCAGAAGCTGGGCAGAGGCCAGGCAGGACCCTCCACTGGAGCCTTCAGGGGGAGCATGGTGCTGCCCACACCTTGATTTTGGACTTCTAGCCTCCAGCCCTGTGAGAGAATAAGTTTTTATTGTTTAAAGCCCCTAAGTTTGTAGTAATTTGTCATGGTAGCCCTAGGAAACACACAGGAGCACAGGGATGGAAGAGAGGAACATGAAGGGTTGCAGATAGAGGAGAAGAGGAAAAGAAGATTTTATTTTATTTTTAAAATTGAGATATAACTGACATAACATTAGTAGTGTCAAGTGTACAACATAATGATTTGGTATTTATACATGTTGCAAAATGATCATCACTGTAAGTCTAGTTAACATTTTTCTTTTTTTCCTCGTATTGAGAACTTCTTAAGATTTACTGTTTGAGCAACTTTCAGATACCTAGGTATTAACTGTATTCACCAAGCTGTATATTGCATCCCCAGGACTGACTTATTTTGTAATTGGAAGTTTGTCTCTCTTGACCCGCTTAACTCATTTTGCCCTCTCCCTCCAAAGTTTCATTTAGATTAAAATTAAAATGTTAATCACTCCTAGGCTACTTTCTGGTAACGTAAAATTTCTTCTTTCTTCATCCTGCTATGAGGCACAGAAGGGAGGTGTAAATTCCCCTGATTTCCCAGTGAGCACTGCTGCAGCGAGTCCTCCCACCCTCCGTTTCACGTGTATCCTGGACACCCTCCCTAGCCCTCCCACTCTGCTTACTCGGTTTCTACTTCTTGGCCTATTTCGTGAAGCTGGTGCGATGGCTGTACTTGGGGAGTGTGGACTTGAGGTAAGGCCAAGGTCTAGCTGAGAGCTTTGGTCTAGGATAGTCAGTCTTTAAGGGAGGGAGCAGCCTGGGTCCTCAGCAGGAGAGGGTTGAAGAATTCTCTCTTCCCCATCCCAGTCAGGCTTGAGAAGATAGAGCCCCACCAGGTTCACTGCCATCCATGGTGGCAGTAAGGATAATCAGAATCTCTCTGGAGTCTCTTGGCTCTTCCTATGCTTGATTCAAGCCCTTTCAAAGTGTCAGCACTCTGGAGCCTTCAGGCTCCCATCCCCCTCTGTATACATTTATGTCCGCAAAACCCAGCCATCCTGAAGGAGTGTAGAGTGATAGTCCTCATTCAAGTAATAGCAGCTGTTTTCTAGGTCCTGCGAAGGTGTTTGGGTTGAATTGTTCAGAAGTATTTCAGAATTAGAATTGCATCTCTTTATGTTCATATTTCAAAATAGTATTTTTGGAAAAGGGAGCCAGGATTATAAATCAGTTGGAAGCACAGTTTGGTTTTTACAATAAAAAGAGGAGTTGACACAAGATACTCTGAAGCCTAGTTATAATAATAATAGTAGTAGCTATGATTTATTGAACACTATCATATGCCAATTACTCAGGTAGATTTTTTACACCTAATATTGATCCTACATGTTAAGCATTTAAATATAAACCCAATTTAGAGACAAGAAAATGGTTCAGCGAAGTTTAATTGCTTGGTATTCAGAGGAAGGTTTCTTTGAATGTCAGCCTTTTCTGCTATGCTTTGCTGCCTCCTGAGTGTGGTGGGACTTTGCGTGGGGGTGAGTACAACAATAAAATTAAATAGCTACCATTGAAAAAGTTGCTACTATGTGCCGCATTCTTTGTATATATCACCACCAATCCTGATGTTAATCTTTCAGAATGCTGTCTTGAATGTTTATCTTCTAAACTGTGGCTGACTCAGGGTAACTGATACCTCTCTGTGTTGGAAGGGGAGTAGACATAGACCCATGATTTAGGCTCCTGCCCTTGATTTTGCCTGAGTGAATAATTTTAAGAATCCAGTCAGCGCCTGGGATCTTAGTGGAGCAGTTTAACTTGGGGATTTTTATTTCTGTTTGGACACTGCCTTAGTAAACTGCTGTTTAACCATGGTTTACTATGGGTCAGATAGTGTACTAGTGTTCAGAACTAATAGAGTGATACCATAGTATGTGGAAATCCTTAGGGCTGGGCGATTATCTCTGAGAAATTTCTGCCTTGGGAGAACAGGGTATATCTGTGCTTCTATAGGCTTCAGGTAGGTAGATGGGTGGAGATAATACCGCCAAGAAAAATGGATTTCAGGGAAAAAAAGATATTTATAAAAGGTTTCTGGCAGAAGTGTGGTTGAAGCCCAATCACATCTCAAAATTAAAGGTATTAAGCATATTTTGTGAGGTGGTTGACCCTTTCCAATGCAGTTACTAACAGGTTTAAAGGCAAGACAGACACAGAAAATGTTGTAAAATGCAAGCTGCTGGCCAGGTTAAAGGATTTATCTTATTGAGGCACTTACTGCTTTTGTCTTCAAGGTAGAATATGTATGAATAGGACCTAAAATGATGATTTTAATTGGCTTCAGGAATACAGCACCCATGCGCCCTGAGATAAAATACAGCTTGCAGAACACTAATCCCTATGTGTATGTTGGAAAAAATTTTAGAACTCTCAGTTTCACAGTAAAGATAGGTGAGTAGTGTCTGGAGAGTGTCCAGAAGATAGACTGAAACCCTGTGATAAATGTGGAGCAGGCAGAATGGCTCTGCCTGATAACTGAGTGAGGCCAGGGTGTGGGAGTGTGGTGGGGCCAAAGGCAGTTACAAAGAAGGTGGCCTTGGCCTCCGTGGACTTTTAAAGCTACAACTCTGGGTATAAACCTGAAGTTGAATGAGGGCATAGAATTACATCCAATACAGCTTGTTAGATGTCTCCTTGAAAACTGGTATTACATTAAAAAGATCGAATGGAGAGTTAAGCCATTAATTCACATAATTCAGATCTCAGAACTGCTCCCCCACCAAAGTGTCATAATAATTAATTTCTAAAAAAATGATAGTTCTTTCATCATAAATTATCTAAATAATTGCCTCAGTTCCATATTTTACATTAAGCTTGGCTGAATGATGTTTAAAGCCTCCTCTCACCTTCCTCTTCTTTCTCTTTTTAATTTTCACTTCTATTTTACTTAATTTTTTTTTTAATGCAGTTTTACTTCTAATGCTGTAATGGTTTCATAAAGTAAAAACACTCTCTCGACATCTCTGTTTTAGAACTTCTTGTTGGTAAATTCCTTTAAAATTCTACCTAATTTAAAAGTCAGTTTTGCTGTTTATTTTTTCTAGAATTTTCTGTCAGCATTCATTTCCAATCAAGGACTTGTTAATCTCACTTAGCGTATGTTTGCATCTTGGTCTGTATTTGAGTACCTTGTTTTTTTCTTTTCTCTTCTTTCCCCAGCTGGTAGAAGGAGAAGGAACATGCCTTTATTCACTAGTTATTTGTCAGAACAGTCCAATTAACAGCATTAATTTGCCATTTAGGAATATACCTATGATTATAAATAAACAGTGGCCCACAGACTACATTTTACGCAAGGTAATTTTTTTTTTTTTTTGAAGTAAAAATTGACACTGAGCCCCAGACATTCCTGTGAATTTTTTTTAAGAACAGTGATCAGTTATTTTGGGGGGCATCGTTTGTGTAATCCTGAGAAACCCGGAATGGGCTTTAGAAATGTTATGGGCCCAGCTCTTTCAAAGTTGTCCTCCTGCTGACACGGGTGTGAGTGTGCTTGCTTCAGCCCAGTTGGGCTCTTAAGCTGATAGGCAGCTTCCTAGGTGAGCTAGTATACTGTTTCTTGACATTAGTGGCCTCGATCAGGCCTTCTGTCTCCAACCCTGTCCAGTACAGATAAGCTTACTGCCTCCTCTTTGAATAGATGTGTGCCCTGTGCCGAACTGAATTTTCTAAATCAGTCCTGTTTAGTTTTCTTCCTTTACATGAAAGATCCTTTTTTTCCCAGCTAGAAGTCTAGGTGGTCTGGGCCACATGTTAGGCTTCACCACAGTCAACCTTCATGTCAATCGCCAAGGTGAAATTTGGCATCCGATTATGCTGCTCGGCTTACTGGGTTTTAGTTTCCTTATCAGAGATTGAACCCCGGGCCCTCAGCAGTGAAAGCATGGAGTCTGCCTAGTGGACCGTAGGGGAATTCCCTGGCATCTGATTGCAGGCATCTTTTAGTAGGTGTTTGGGAGGAGGTGGGAGGTTTATTCTGATAATCTCATAGTATCGGGGAATGCTCCAAGTTAACTTGTGGGTAGTCAGTACTGAATTAAGTAAAGCACCATGTGTCAAATTAGGAGAGCTAACTTGTGGTGTTATGGGCTCCCTGGTGCTCAGCTGCAGAGAACCCATTTGCCAATGCAGGAGACACAGGTTCAATCCCTGGGTCAGGAAGATCCCCTAGAGAAGGAAATGGCAACCCACTCCAGTATTATTGCCTGGGAAATCCCATGGACAGAGGAGCCTGGCAGGCTGCAGTCCATGGGGTCATCAAGAGTCGGACACAACTGAGTGATTAAACAACAACAGCTTGAGGTGGTAGTGAAAACTACCATCCTTCAAATTGATTTTTAACATAATGACTTCACAAATGAATGTTTTTATTAAAAATTACCATGCTCATTTTTAAGATGCATATTTTCCCACATCTTGGTTTTCTAATCACATCAGGGCTTTAAATTGATGGATAAGTTTTAACTGTTAACACAGTGGGATAACATCTGGGTTTTTCTTTCTGGGCTCCCAGTGTTTGTCCTGCTGTGAGCATAGATAATTTTCACCTGACTTCTGTCTGTGTTACCTGAGCTGAGATTCCTGCTGTGTCCACTGACCAGCAGCACCGCATTCTTCTAACTGCTTTGTTTTGTGTTCATCATTCTATCTTAAACAGGATCATAAAGCTTTCATATGTCTTTTCCAGCTTGTTACCTCATGCTTCTGTGCTTAGTCAAGAAGGAAGAGAAGAAAATAACTCTATCTTGGTTTTATCATCTGCATCACATGATTTTACAACTTTGAAAACTCACTTGTCAGTGTGGTTACTGGGGAGATAATTTTGATTACCACGGACTCTTAGAGTAACTGCTGTCATCTCTTCCCTCTTGCCACTCTTTTGGAAAAAAAAATTAATTTTGCTCAAGGATACATTTTATTGTTTTTCAGGCACATGATTTCAAAGTTGAACCTTGTGAGACGTTAAAGCTCTTTGCCTCAAGTTCAGTTATTCACTAACACTTTTGAAAAAAAATAGTGCCCTTTTAAGAAAAGGTTTCCTGGTATTTCCTTTGGACTGTAGCCTTGTCTTTGACAAGTGAGGGCACTTCCTTGATTATCTAGCTGTTTCTGATTTTTGAACCTGAGACTGCCAGTGTTGGGTTGAGCCTTAGCTCAGTGTCAGAATCTAAGAGCCCCAGTTTTACTTGTCCTAATTGCTCCCAGCTACTGTCCCATTCTTTCCTGTTTTGTGTCATTAGACATTAGCTGAAGAGGTCTTCCTGTCCTCCTTCCCTCTTTCCCATCACCCGTGATCTCTCTGGGACCTTTCTCCTGCATCAGTGGTTTTCAACCTTGGCTGTAGTTGAGAATCACAGGGAGCTTTTAAAAACACTGCTGTCTAGGTCCAATCTGAAACCAGTTAGGTTAGAATCTCTCAATATAGGGCCTGGGCATCTATATTTTTTAAAGCTCCCAGGTAGTTATGGTGTGCAGTTAGGGTTGAGACCATTGCTTTAGAAAAAATGAGAGATTTTGACTGGAAGTTATCAGCCGATTTAGTAATGACTTTTAGGTCTATTTCCACCCTCTCCTCTGTAGGGAGATTACAAGGTGGAGTTTATTTCCTGAAAGTTCCATATAAAAAGGGAGGAGTGCTGTCAAATTGGAATCTAAGAGGACAGTTGACTTCTAAGACAAGGGCATCATTATTTAATAAACTCTGTTTAACTAGGATTTCTTCTCTACTTTCTTTTGTGTAAATGAATGTGGTTTCTTTAAAGTTTCCCAGCTCCCACTTATTTTTCTAGTCTCTACTGGACCCTATTTAACTAATTTTGAAGTGTTAGGGAATTTCTGAGAAGAGATGGTGCTGGTTCAAGTTATGATATGTTTCTTGAAATCTGAGACAGATAAACTCATTCTTCCTCTTTTGTGCAGCCTAATCTGATATACGAGAGGGTTCTACCATGTTCTGATGCATTAAGCTAGTGCTTCTCAAAGCATGGTCCCCGCACCAACAGCAGCAGCATTACCTAGGAACTTGTTGGAAATTCACGTTCTTGGCTCACCTCAGACATACTGACTCAGAAATTCTAGACCCAGCAATCTGTGTTGTCACAAGGCTTCCAAGTAATCCTGCTGCAAGCTCAACTTTGAGAACCACAGCTTTTAGTCATTCACTCCAGATTAGGAGTCAACAATCAAATTTTTCATGCCATCTTGACTTCAGAGGCCTGATAAGAGTTGAAAAAGATGAACAGAGAGCTTGCAGTGGTATCTGTGGAGACGTAACAGAGTTCTTGGCCCTAGAATAGACTTTCCAGGGATCCTCATTTGCTGTGTAGCTTTCTGTGCAGTCAAGGTCACCAACCTCCCCCTCACCTGCTGCCAAGTCGCTTCAGTCACATCTGACTCTTTGCGACCCCATGGACTGCAGCCTGCCAGGCTCCTCTGTCCATAGGATTCTCCAGGCAAAAATAACTGGAGTGGGTTGCCATTTCCTCCTCCAGGGGATCTTCCTGACCCAGAGATCGAACCCACATCTCCTTTGGTTCCTGCATTGCAGGAGAATTCTTTACCACTGAACCAGGGGGGATGTCCTTTCCCCTCCCCCAGACAACAATAATAAAGAATCCACTCAGGTGCACAGAGGAAGCCACGTGTTCACCCTGGTGCATATACTCTGTTCAGTGGACTGTGTTTAGGTTGGATTCTTGTTGTTTGGTGATCTTTTCCCGTGCTTATTTGTTTTGGTCTTTGGGGAATGTTCCTAGTTTAAGACCAGCATCAGACATCAGCCTGACTCATCCACAGACGGACGTGGGACATGTGGAGGAGAGATAAGATTAAAATGTGCTGGGTGTAATCAGTGTGAGAGGGCGAGCGAAGTGAAGGGGGAAGAGTGATGCTGCTTTCGTGCTGAGGTCAGAGGCGAGGCATGGATCTCGGCCCAGAGTCTTAAATGGTGCTCGGCCTCTGCTACCACAAGGTGAAGCTAGGTAGAGATCACACTAGCTAATCGCAGCTTGTCAGTATCATTGGATTCTGTAGTCCATTAAACAGGGCCTCACGATCAACTGTATCTAACATAGCTATTGGCTTTAGGAATATAAATAGTGCAAAGAATTGGCCGGGTCTTGGAAGTTCATTGCAGGACCGCTTAGCAGCTGCTTCAGGATGTTGCCTGAGATTCATAAATACTCATATGTCTGACACATTAAAAGAAAAAATAGGATTAGTTTGGATTACAAATTTTTCTGCAGTTGCTGCTGCTAAGTCACTTCAGTCGTGTCCGACTCTGTGTGACCCCATAGACAGCAGCCCACCAGGCTCCCCTGTCCCTGGGATTCTCCAGGCAAGAACACTGGAGTGGGTTGCCATTTCCTTCTCCAATGCATGAAAGTGAAGTTGCTCAGTTGTGTCCGACTCTTAGCGACCCTGTGGACTGCAGCCTACCAGGCTCCTCCGTCCATGGGATTTTCCAGGCAAGAGTACTGGAGTGGGTTGCCATTGCCTTCTCCAGCTGAGTAGATACCATTTTCTGTATCAAGCTCTACCGGAGATGACTTGGCTTGGATGCTGAGCTTCAATGGGACAGTAATCTGCGTTTTCTTCTTGGGAATGGGGAGGGCAGGCAAGTTACTCTCTTCAGATTCACCAGGATTCTTGGGAAGGCTGTGTTGAGAGGCTTATGTCTGGGGCCAGAGTTTCAACTAGAGTCCTGAATGTGGTGCCTTTAACACCATGAGCAGCATTCAAAGTTGGACTCCAGGAGAGTGCTTAGGCCTTTTAAAGAAGTCACACATCAGTCAGCTGGTGGAAACCCGAGTGCCCCACATGGTGGGATGCTTCCCAAAGTGGCCGCTGCTCGCAGATGAAGAGACACATGTTAGTTCATTTCCAGTTTAGTTTCCCTAAAGAATGGACTGCTGCTTGCATGTTCGGCGGGCGGGCTGGTGGTGGTGTATGTTGAAAAAAAATCTGATATTAAGGATGCATTTATAGAGGAGTACAGTGCCTTAAGGAACAGCCAGGCTCCTAAGAAAAAGCCTGCCTGGCAGCCATGGAGAAGGTGTGACTCCAAGCCCAAGGACCAGAAGGGTCTCAGTCTTCAGCTCCAGTGGCCCAGATCTGAAGATGGAAGTAAGGGATGTCGATCTGCTCAACCCCTCTTCAGAAATCGCCTCTGCCAGGTGGTAATGGAGTCCTCTGGTTTTGAGGATATGGTCCCTGAGTCCTGACTTCTATGGGGGAAGTTGTAGTTGAAGCTAGAAAGTTTTTATCCACCCCCCACCCCCAACAATTATATCTTTGAGCTGTACTGGTGCAAATGGATGTGATGTGTGCAGGCATAGCCTTAGGTTGATGCATCATTTTCATGCTGTAACTAAAATCTACTATTAATTGAACACTTATTTATGTGCCAGACACTGCTGTGGGCTTTATGCATATTAGCTCTTCTTTAAGATGGGGAAACCGATGGATAGGGTGGTTGTGTGACTCAGCCAAAGCCATACAGTTGGGAAGGGATAGAGGTAGGATACCTCTATCAACACATCTCTGCATTGACTAAAAAAACTCCACGGTCAGTAATTCAAGCTTTAGGGATTTTGATTTTATAGAACCGCCTGAGATCTCACTGAGCTGTTTGTTCCTACCATCTCTCTCAGTTTGGTTTAAAAAAGGAAGGAGAGGAGTTTGCATGATCTATTAAAGTTGAGGCAGATGTGTTACACCTGGCTTGTCACTCTTTCAGAACCTGAGAGGAACAGACTTGAGTGTGTATTTGTGGACAAGCATCCACAGTGAGCACAGAAGCCTTGTAAGACTTGCACTCCTGTGGAGTGTGATTATGCCTAGGGATGGGACCTCTCCAGACTGCCTGTTTTCTCTAAACTGCTTGCAAAGCAGATTTAAGTGAAGTTATACACACACACAGAGCCCCAGGAAAAAGGAAAAATCACCTTTCTTTCTTGGTTTGGTATAGGCCATTTATTTACTAGCCATAGAAGCAAGTGTGTACCAGCTTCATTTAGATTAAACACAGGGCTCATCCTAAACATCTTGTTTTCCGGATGTGAGGGGCAGGCCCAGTGGGCTTGTGGCTTGGCCTGGTAGTTGGAGTGGAGGGGAAGCATGTGCTAAAAAGGCCACGACACCCAGCCCCAGGTGCTGGTGGGAAATAGTTCTTCATCCCAGAAGTCACGTGGAAGTCTTTATATCTAGTTGTAAGAAGTCAGAACTAGTAATATATTTTTTAAGATTTATTTATTCATTTTAATTGGAGGCTAATTACTTTACAATATTGTAGAACTAGTAATGTTTTTAAAAGGAGTGTTTAAAATGAAAAGTTTGTGTTTTGCATGTAAGTAGAAAATACAGGCGGTGTTTGTAAGATAATGCATTTATCCTATTTAACCTCATACCTTCTAGTTAAGGGTTTCATCATGTAGATTGTGACTCCTTCAGAAGATGTTAGGGAATGGGATTATTTCTTTTTTGAAGAGATAGTTTTCCGGATGGACTTTTGAAATTTTGTTTTCCCCTTCTTCCTGGATATTCATATAGGAACCAAAAAAAAAACCCAAAACAAAACTAGTGCAGTAGATCAATGTAGCCCTCGATTCTGTTCTCCACCACCTGTGTGAGGTGTGGCTGACTCCACATTGCCAGCCCTTTACTCCTGACTCTTCCTAGCTAGACCACCCTTTTGGGCACCCCCACGTTATATACCCAACGTCGCCCATCTCACCCGGGCTCTGCTTCGTTAGGGATTTTCTAGGGAAAGGACTAATCTGAGAAACAAATTGATGCTAAGTTGATGCTGGAACCTCTTGAGTTCCGGGACTGAATGCCTCGGATGTTGTCTGATTTCTCCCTTTATTTTCTGGAGGAGGAAATTGAAGATGAGAGATAACAAAGCACACGGGGAGGCCACTCTTGGTTGTGAGCTGCCTCAGTGATCAGCTCAGTCATTTTTACAGAGGATGACCTGCCCCACCGTCTCATGAGGGTCTGTGCACTGGCTGATACCTGCCTGGACAGATTCCTCACTTCGGACAGCCCTACACTGTTTAGTCTCCAGGGAGGAACAAGGTGTTTCATTTCCACTGTAGCCAACGTGGAAGCATTCTGTGGAGGTGCACCCATAGGAGACCGTCGGGCAGCCAAAATGCTGCATCATAGACCTCTGGGCCTTGAAGAACGACGTGGTGGGGCCTAAGTTTTCTTAAGTGGTTGTAACTTGGAGGTGTGTGACTATGGGAAAGAGTTGCACTGCATGTGATGTTTCCAAGAATTAGTTACTTTGTGCCTGAGGAGTGGGTACTGCTGCCTGGGTTAGTGGTTTTAATTGGCAGTGATTTGCTACAAGGAACATTCATGGTTCCATCAGTCTTAATGCCGGGCAGCCTGTACATTACATCTGTTGGATAGACTTGGGAGTCTTTTGTTGAGAATTAAGTCCCCAAAGCAGCTTTCTGTAACTATTAAAGTCTGATTGATAATGTTTAAGCTCTTTTGTAGGCACTGGAGAAATTTGGTAGTCTTTGAAACAAGCAGTTTCTTTGGCTTTGGCATTGAGAGGAAAAGTGCCACTTTTAGTTACTTTTAAAGTTACCGGGAACTGTCAGACTCGGCGCTGATTATTTACAGGTCTGTAGCAAGTAGGATTTCTAATGTTGTGGTGAATGAATCCATATGTGCCTTAAAGGTGAACTGAAAATACAGCAAATTATCTGACTAAAGCTCATGTGAATGTAAGATTTTCCAGCCACACAAGTTTTTGGAAGCTCTGGTCCCTCCTCAGCAGGTTGGTGGCAGAGGTACTGGCTTCTGTAGCTTGGGCCAGGGTCTAGGTCTTACCCAGTGCTCACATGACATGGTCCTTTGGGGACAGAAGATGAGTTGCAGCCATGATTATTCATTCATCTGCTCTCACTTGGCCAACAGGGTGATGTGTGGATGACCACGATGGTTGTAGAAGTAAGTGGGCATTGCCTTAGTGAGTGTCTGTTCAGCTGAATGACAGGGATATGCACAGGATGCTGCACTTTTTCTGCTGAGGCAGCACTGAGCAAGGCCCGCCTGGGCCCAGAGTCTATCTCACCTGGAAAAGAGGGCTGTCTTGCTGAGCTCTGCATCCCAGCCTGTATTTCTGCCCATCCTTCATTATTTCCACCTCTGATAATGAAACTTCTCACAGTGCAGTGTGTTGGAGTTCACTTTCTTTTGTTGATAAAAGTATTACAGTCATCAAAGAATTCTTGCACAACTTTTGCAGCCCTCAAGGAAAAGTGACAGAACACAGACCCCACTTGACAGATGTCAGGGTATGGGGAGGAGGGAGTTGTTCTTCCTTTTGTTTTGTCTTGGCTATTTGTTTATGTAGCCCCAAGAGAAGACTGAGTCTGCTTTTTGTAAAGGAGGTACCTTGCCTCACCCCTAAAGTGCCGAACGTTGGGTGAATTGATGAGTGGAAGGCACACGATAATACTCAGCACTTATGTAGTCTTTTGATGATTTCACCTAGAATTGTGCCATCTGGAAACTCACATTTACTAGGACGCAGAGCCAATTTTGGATGGTACTGAGTCCAATGTGTACTTTAAAAGCGGTTTAGATTTTCATTTGGCTAAACCTAGGAGGTTGTAGACTAATAGAATAATAATAATGATAGCGTCTCCTAAGGAGCCCTGAATAGCCTCAGAAGTCCTCTGATGGGAGGTGAAAGGCAGGACTCTTTATTCTGTTTGGTTAGTGATGAAATTGATACATGGTAGCCTGCACAGGGTCATAGAGCTTCCCCCTTTAAACGGGAAGTTAAATTCATGAGCCTACAGCTTTGACTCTTGCTTTGCTGCCAGGAATTGCTGTCTGCAGAGTCTCCACACCATGAAGGATCTTTGCTGTCATATTTTCCCAGCTCCCATGGAGTGAAGGTTTCCCATCTGGAGTCTGAATTCTGCTGAAAGTGCCTATGTCGAAGCTTGACCAATCTCAGAGTGGGTCGGGGTCCATGGGCCCCCGGGCTTGGGGACCCGTTGCCGACTGTTGGATCCGGAGCCGGCTGGCAGTGCGTCTGTGGCTCCTCCGCCCTCTGGGAGCGCCCTGTGCCGTCTCAGCGCTTCCGTGGGGAGTGGCTGCGTTTTCTTCCCCAGGACGGCCGAGAGCCTCTGCAAGGTGTGCCGCATGCTCTCCCCGTTTTAGAGATGCCTTTTACCTCTCATTAAGAGTGCTTCTAAGGGCGACTTAGGAAAAGCTATTGCTGTCACTATTCTATTAGTCTACACTGAAAATCTAAACTGCTTTAAATGCGCACCAGAACTGGTATCATCCCAGGTTGGCTTGCACAGAGTGGTAGGGGTGCCGCCCCAGACGCCTGTACCCCTTGTGCAGGCTGCTGCCCTCACTCATCCTTTAGGGGCACCTGGAAGAGAAGTGAGGGGCACAGGCCTAAGTTTGCTTCCACCTCATTTCCATCCCACTTTCTTACAGGCTCCATGCGTTATTGTTGGTCCAAAACCAGACATCAGTCTCTTGTTCTTAGGTGGACTCAAACCTGCAGAAAAGCAAAGACCACCTTTCCCTTAAGGTGTTAATTTCAAATTAAAGTTTGTTTATGCTCCTCTGTACTACAGTGGTAACTTAGACACATGCAGCGTGAAAGGATAAAACCTGAGGCCAGAGGACAATACAGTAGTCAACAGGTGCTGAACTTAGCCCACAGATCTGGCTCTTGAGTTTCACAGCAGCTGAAGGGAGAAGGGACGTAAGATCAGCTTCCAAATTTGTAATTGCCTGTAAATAAAAACAGATCAGTTTCACAGAAGAGGCATGGCCTTTTCCATTACTGAGGAACTTTTTCCTCCTAGGACATCATAAAGAGAACACTGATCTAATGGGTGACACGCTCCTGTTTGGAACTTGGTTCTCGTGAGCCAGTCTGAGCATTCTCTCCTCATTAGTATATTTTGTCTATCTAGCCTTGTAAATCCATTTCTGACATATCAGGAGTTTGGTTGGGTGTGTGTGGCTCCAGACCTAGGGAGCGACTGGGACTTGCACAGATGAAGCAGTGTGAATCAGGTTCTTTGGGAAAGGTCTCGGAGCAGCCCAGGGCAGGAAACTGAGGCTGTTGGGAAAACTGAGGAATGAGACAATGTGGCTGAAGGTGAATGTCTCTGTATAAGGAATTGTGTCTACCAAGAAGTCCAGGGCTCAGCAGAATGGGAATGTTAGGGGACAGTTGGTGTTCAGCTCAGTGTGGTGGTGTGTCTAGCTTCCACCAGGATTTGGGTTGTGAAGCCAGACTGATTGTCATGATGCCTCAGGGAAGGGCCAGGGAGTCAGCAAGGAAAGCCTGTTAGTTTATTGAACACCATTCTCTTGATACATGTGAAGATAAGATGATTCCTTTTTTAGTTGCTAAAGAATCTGAAGCTCAGGGCTGGGTCTGGCCCCAGATGGGTTCAGTGGGTGTTTGCTGCACCCAGTGGACCCAGCCCAACTGGCTCCTGAGTGGCAGTGACTGAATACCTAGCCTGCCTGCTCCACCTCCTGGTTTCCCCTCCTTTGTCAGAGGCCCCTGTTACGTAGAACAGTTGCTCAGGGCTAGAATCAGCCTTCAGGTGACAGATGAAGGGATCCTGAGACTGTGTTTATCTGGGCAGAGTTGGTCCCCAGACCACTCACAGGAGTCTTGTGGCTCCATATGGAGGCATCAGATACAGAGGCTAATGGGAGTGGGGTGTCCGGCAGCACTCAGAGCTTTGTGTGCCCACTGGTGGGACACAGATTATGCTAATTCTTACAAAAATGAATACATATGTGTGTGCACACACACACACACACATTCCACAGTTTGCTTGTGAAGTGAAAGCTGGGCCTCAGTGCTGTGCTGGTTTTTTCTCCCCTCCAGTTTAGGCCAGTCCATGTTCCTGCAGACAGACAAGGCATTGTTTAAAGTACAATGTACTCGCCTGCTTTTGCATTGTCATCAGAAACCCTTGACGAAATGTTTAATTTCTCTCTGAGGTTATCTGTACTTAGTTGACTTGCCCGATAATACATTTGGTTCTAGAACCTGGAACTTTCTTTTTGCCTACTCGTGTTACATTAGGTCGGTCAAAGGACACACAGTATTTTTCTAGAAAACCTAAGGATTCCTGCATTCTGAGATGACTCAGACCAGTGTTTCCAAACTGTTACTAGTTTGGAACACAATTAACTGGGACACAAGCTGGAGAAGGGCTTCCCATTCTCTTCCCTGCCCTAGCTTTTCACCAGGCCAACTGCCTGTCTTGTTACTTCTTGTTTGCAGTAAGGCCAAAGGGACCTGCCTCCTAAGTGTAAGGTCCCATTTAAAAGTGAAGCTGCTTCTCAAGGCTACTTTAACAGAGTTAAAAGCTCTGAAGTTCTTGTGACAGTGTGCTAACCAGTTGCATTGCCTGTGATGTTTTATTTAAGAATAAATAAATCTTTAAATTGATAAATTCAGCAAAGGTAGAGATGATAAGTGTTAGTTAAGTAAATTGCTTTTGAACTATATGTTTTTAAAAAGTCTACTCATGGTTTTTCCTCACATTTGTGGTCACTCTTTTTGTGAGTTTGCTGATTCATTGGCATGGACCATGGACTGGATATCATAGTGTTTTTTTAAAGCTGAACTGTATGAAAACTTAAGATTTACAAAAAAGACATAACTGAGGTTGTTGTACAATTACACTTGTTTAATTAATGAGCTGTTACATTTAAAAAAAATCAGATTCCAGAAGTGCAATTAGAGTCAGCTTTGTGGAGAAGGCAATGGCACCCCACTCTAGTACTCTTGCCTGGAGGGTCCCATGGACAGAGGAGCCTGGTAGGCTGCAGTCCATGGGGTCGCTAAGAGTCGGACACGACGGAGCGACTTCACTTTCACTTTTCCCTTTCATGCACTGGAGAAGGAAATGGCAACCCACTCCAGTATTCTTGCCTGGAGAATCCCAGGGACGGTGGAGCCTGGTGGGCTGCCGTCTATGGGGTTGCACAGAGTCGGACACGACTGAAGCGACTTAGCAGTTATAGGAATGCATGTGTTACACAGAATGAGATGTGTGTGCAGAGACCCAGACCCAGCTCTCCCAGCCTCCTGATTTCTCCCTCCCCAAGAGGCAGAGGCTGAGAAGAAACTGAGTGTTGGGACACTGAGACTGTCTTAGTGGTGACTGAAGATGTGGTGTCTTGCTGGCTCGGGGAGGCAGCCGTCTGGGCTGAAGAAACAAACCGGCTTGACGGCGCCTTGTGCTTGCACGCAAAGCCTCTATAGGATGCTTTCTGCTCTGCTGGGTTTATTCTCTGCAACTGGGTGAAAGCCAGAAAGGTAGTTTGCTCTGGTAGGACTGGAAAATGGATAAGATTGAAGGAATGCTGGCAGTTTTTGATGAGAGGTCCTGACAGTATCTCAGGTCCTTAATTATTAGGTAAGCATTGTGATGTAGGTTCTGCAGTAGAGAAGTTAAAAATTGACATCTCCGAGGGTCTTTCCTAACATAAAATAGCTAACCTTGTTTTTGGTCTGGTAGGGTTGGGGTAGTTTGATGGAGATGTATTTTGAGGAGATGAAGGGGTGGCACCATGCACGGGGCCTGGTACGATTCCTGTGGTCCGTTCCACATATAGCTGTTTCCCATGTTCCAGCTTTGCTGAACTTCTTCAGAAAATTACTGTTTTTGAAAGAAGAAAATCTAAACGGTGGAGAGAAATCTAGGCTGTATTTAAGCTGGCCTTTGTAATTTTTTCCTGGTCACACACAGCCCACGTTCTGGAGCTCTGTGACGTCAGCACCCTTGCCTGGAGGGTCAAGAGTTTTGACCAGCCAGGCCTCGGCCACCCTGGGTCATACAGTCGCATGCACAAGCCGGGTCCTTGTTTACTTCCTTTCGTGGCTGGGACATCGAGTACTAAGGAGGACTGCGTGCCTGCACACGAGTGCTCCTGCCAGCACGCTCAGCCCTGCCATTGCTGACTCTCTTGGAAAGCGCTCCATCCGCAAGGCAGGCTTTTGTTCTTCGAGTGCAGGCTTTATACCCCGGCCACACGCCCCTTCCCCAGATTCCAGAGAAGACCCGTAGGCTCTCTCCCCTGCAGCTGAGCCCCGACAGAATCCTCAGCTAGCAGCTGTGAACTTTCAGAGCAGTAGGAGGAGTCAGGCTGGGTAGACCGAGCTGCATGGCTGTCTGCACGGCATGAGATCCTGTGACTAATGTTTAGGAAAGGAGTGCTTTCCTTGGATGCTGATGGGAAAGTTGAGGGGCTTTTGGATTATACAGTGTTGCCTAATGTGGATTCTAAGACAGAGCCTTCTAATTGCAAGTGTATAAACTGTTCCATACTGAATGTTAGTCAAGCTTAGGTGATCCTTTGCAACTTCATGAATAATCAAAATGCAAAAGATGTTGCCCATGTTTGAAACTGTTGCAAAATCAGGGAACTTTTCATCCTCTCGAGATTTATTCTTAATCAAAGGAGACCATCTTCTATGCAATAAGTCATAATAAAAGCTGTTAAGCATTAGTATTCCAGACGAAAACAGGCACATAAATGTATAAAGTTAAATGTGAAGACTGCAGCTCATTAATAGGATTTAATTTAAATCACACCTCCCCCCCCTCCTTTTTTGACAGGGTAATACTTTAGAGGAAAGGAAAGAGATAATGGATAGACAAAAGTCTTATTTACAGACTATAATGGGCAAGAATTATGAATGAAGAATTGAGGCTTATGTTTGTGTCAGAACTTTGAATGCCATGTTTACAAATTCTATCATGGTTCAAAAATTGTGCAGCTTTTCTCATTTTAATCTTGGCATTATTGTCTTTTTTCTTTAAATGTTTATTTATTTATTTGTCTATATTAGGTCTTAGTGCAGCATGAAGAATCTTTAGTTGCAGCATGTGGGATCTAGTTCCCTGACCAGGGATGGTTCCAGGTTCCCTGCAGAGGGCCATTGGGAGCATGGAGTCTTAGCCACTGGACCACCAGGGAAGTCCCAACATTATTGCTCTTTTATGAGACTCATATTACTGCTTTCAGACTGGAGGAAGTAACAGAGCTCATTCTAGGCCAGCCTCTTCCTTCGATAGAAGAAATTGAGGCCCACAATTTGGAGTGGACTCAGCACCCAGCTAATAGGTTAAGCAGAGCAGGCAGGAAGCTGAATTCTCACTCTAGGATTTTCCTTTAAAAGAAGTTGCTGCCTGCCTCTGTGACTGTTACTAATATTAAGACCTACTTGAGGTGCAGGTAGGGGGTGGGAACTGGGGGCATAGAGATCTGCTTTTGCCTCTGGGGCATTAGAGTTTCTCATTCCCAGCCCAGGTGTTGCTGGGACTAGTGGGAGTTCTGTCAGAACCTCAGGTTTTGACTTTGTACCCAACAGTGGGGCTAAGGGTGGTCCATTTACATTCAGGATAACCATACCCATTACAGCTGGGCAGCCCTCCTAGGGATGTTCTTTGCATCTGTTAGTACAGTGTTTCCCAAACTGTATTCTCCTCTAAATAGTAGTCAGCTTCCTGATTCGGACAGTTAAAAGTGCGTTAGTCCCATAGTCGTGTCCGACTCTTGGCGACCCCACGGACTAAAAGCCCACCAGGCTCTTCTGTCCATAGAGTTCTCCAGGCAAGAATACTGGCGTGGGTAGCCATTCTCTTCTCCAGGGGATCTTCCTGACCCAGGGATCAAACCTGGGTCTCTAAGGCAGTTAGGTTGAACACAGTTTAAGTGATATATTTTAGTTTATTTTCTAAACAGGGCTTCTTGAGGCAATCTCATCATATCCTTTTGGTGGTAAAGTAACTCAGGAGTCAGCATGAAACCCCAAATTCTGACTATAATCAGGCAGAAGCAGAAGGATGAGAACTAAATTAAACATAGCCCCGAAGTTCACTTTTGGGTCAGGCATTCAGGAAGCAGCCCATAAAAATTTGCTTGGATACAGTTTCCTCATAGTTCTTCAGCAGCTTGAAATATCATCTTGAGCTGGCAGTAAACAAAAATCTCAGGTTATCATTTTTCTTTCCATCTAATTGAACAAGTTATTGTGTAGGGAGGTGAAACAAAACAAAACTGTGTTCCTGAAGCCAAAGGTTTTGAGATCCACACTTCAGTTACTTATAGGTTCCAATTACTTTGAAAGAAAAAAAAAATGGTATTCTTAAAAGTTTTATGGTTTGACAGAAAGCAAAATTCTGTAAAGCAATTATCCTTCAATTAAACAATAAATACATTTTAAAAAGTTTTATGTCCGTTTTAGAGTTAACCACAGCTGCCTTTTTATTTTAAAAATTCGAATAATTGTAGTATCTTGATTCAAAATGAGTGTTACTCAGCAATAAAGAGGAACAGCCACTGATTAAAAAAAAAAGAATGATTTTCAAACATGCAGAAGGTGCAAGCTGTTTGATTTTATTTATTATGAAGTTCTAGAAAAGGCAAGATTCAGCCATGGTGACACAAAGCAAATCGGTGATTACCAGGGGCTATGGGGGTAGGAGATTGACTGCAAAAAGGCATAAGGGAACTTTCTGGGGAGATGAAAATTGTACTGTATCTTTCTGCTGGTGGTTACATTGGTGTATACATTTGTCAAAATTCATCTAACTGCTGAAGAGGGGTGCATTTTTGGCATGTAAATAATACATCAATAAAACTGATTTAAAAAGAGGAGAAAGTTTAGAAAGGCTATGATCGGAATTTGTGCAGCTTGAGGAACAAGTCATGCATATTGGCCAGTTTTTCAGCACAGTGAGCCTGGCTCTTCTTCATCGATTCCTGTGTTCACGACTGCTTAAGAAGGTGCCCATCTCTTCTGCTTGCCCACTGTTTTTGTAATTTGAGCTTTAGAAATTCTTTCCTTTTGGGAACTTACAGTCCTTGTTAGTCATCAGCAAGAGCGCATGTTAAATTCACCTGAAATTATTTTTCATGTAGGCGACCTTTTAAGCATTAGTGGTTCTCTGGAATGGAGGTGTGGTGGAAGTGTGAGTGTGTGTGTGTGGGAAGAGGGTGTGTGTCCTCAGATAATTGTGCCATGGTTCCTCACACCTGCCTAAGCTTCTGTGTGAATAGTTAGTGTCATGAAGTCTGCTTCTGGCACAGCTGGGGCCTAGGGGTGCACATTTGTTGTGGTTTCAGAGTCTCTGAGAAGCCATTTGTTGAGAATGGTTGCACAGTGGTAATTCAGTGGGTAAGGAGGGGTGGAGGATGGTCCTCAGCATTTTTATGGCTCCCTGCCCCCTGCACCTGGTCTTTAATCTCAATCCCATTAGAAGTTAGTGAGGTTATTTTTCTAGTGTATCCACAGAGAAGTGAATGCATGCTCAGGAATGTATAATTTAGTGGGTAATTTGAAACGTCCAGGTATTGTGAACATTGTTGAGTGTTTGTTCTTAAAGTTCAAGTCCTCCATGTATAATCAGAGTTAGGCTTTAAGAAAGAACAGGCTTGCTCTTAATGGATCATGTTAGCTGGAAATGGTTCAAGTGTTTTTTCTTAGAAGGGAGGATTACGCATTATAGTAACAAGATGTTCTTTTATTTCCTAGTTTATCAAAAGATGTTGACTGGGAAATAGGGTGTGTAGATATTTTAGATATCTAAAATATCTGTTTTAAAATAGATGAGCTTGAAAGAGTGAGAAAAGGTTGTGTCAGAAGGTAAGCTGTGCTAGAGGAGAGCTAAATAATTGGGGGTGAGGGTGGGGAAGGTAAATTTTTTTTCTTTTCTGTATTTCTCTTGGACATCTTTTGGTTGTGTGCTTGTGTTTCTGTAAACTGGCTTCCTTAGGACGACTAGAGCAGAGCAGAGAGATGGTGCAGAGCTGTACGCAGATGCTCTTCCCTCTTTCGGGTTTTTCCCTCCCCAAAAAGTTGTTGGCAAATTAATTTCAAGTTGAGGGGGACCACTTGAGAATTTTATATTGGTGTGAGCTATTTGTTCACAAAATAAAGCAGATGAAGTTTATGAAACTTTAGAGAAGAAAGGAGAGTCCCCTACCTTCTCCTTCCCCTTCTCAGGAGAGTTGTTAGAAAATCTAAAGCTTATCTAAAAGCCCCTCTGGTTAAAAGCCAAATAAAGAAAACTCCAGGTGAGTTACTGGAGTTCTGGCTTCTTATTAATAGAATGAGGTACTGGCCTCCTGGCCCCAGGGTCAGGGTGAGTGGCCTCAGCCCCATTTCCCTCTGTGCCCTCACCACCCTCTTGCAGCCCTTCTTCTGTGGGCTTGGCCCTGCTGGTTTTGTTCTCCTGCTGCAAACTCTTAAGGATACAGATGACAGAGCCGGGCTTTGCGTCCCTGGTGGTGGCCCTGTCTTCCGTGTCCCGACATGCCCCAGTGGCCTCAGGGCCTGGCTGTCCTGTCGTGGTGACTGGGTTGGGGTAGGTCGCACAAGCGGCCCTCGTCCCCAACTCTGGCTTTGTTGACTCTGGCGAAAACTCAGCTCTTTTCCAAACCGCCTCCTGACGCCCTTGTGCTGTGAGATAAGAACGGGCTTCACCTGAGAGGTTTCATGGGGCGTCTCCCCCTTCCTTTGGATAGAAACCATTTCAGAATGTGGGTTAGTGGTCTATAGTGTCAGAGAAAATGCGTGATTTTGGCAGAGATGTTTGTGATCCAAAGTATTTTCACGGTAGTTCCCCAAACAACACTGGCAAGAACTAAGAGTTCTGTTTGTCCTTTGGTATTTTAATGTTCTCAAGGAGAGATTTTTTTTTTTCAAGAGGCATGACTTCCATCCTTCCCACTCCCCTCTGCCCCCCAGCAGCTGTGTTTTGCAAACCCTTGTCAAGCCACAGATTGTCGAGGTCAAAAGCCTGCTGCTTATTTTTGTTGAATTTATGAGACATGTGAACATATAGTGTTTTTAGGTAGTGCTGTGGAATGAGGATTGAGTTTTCAGAAATACTGGAAGTATTTCTGAAGAAGGAGATAGGGTGAAAATACTTTTCAATATAACTGTCACCGTTCTAACTCTTCAACTTGAGCAGAATTTAACTAATGACATAGAAAATCTTTGGTGCTTATTATATTGAATTCACTTCCCAAGCACTGTTATTGTTTTATATGAAATACCACATATTTTTTTATTATTAAAAAACTCAACAAAAAGCTGTTGGGTACAGGGGATGCATTTGCCCTTTCATTGTTTGATGTTTTCTCAGAAAAATCCCTTTCTAGAGGGGAGGGCAAGTTTGTTAATGCAATTCCTGAAGATTAGTTATTTACTCCAGGACAGAAAGGCATAATGAAAGCAGAAACTTTATAGAATCTGCCTTCTTATGTCTCCCATTTCTGATACTTTAGAATAAAACCTGCTTTTATGTTTATAGTAATTACTATCTAAGGGAACTTTTTGTGCACACATGAAATCATAATGACCTCTGTAAGACCACATGTTATGAGTGCCTTGCTGGTGTTATCATGCCAGAGTGAAAGTCGCTCAGTCGTGTCTGACTCTTTGCGACCGCATCAACTATACAGTCCATGGAATTCTCCAGGCCAGAATACTGGAGTGGGTAGCCTTTCCCTTCTCCAGGGGATCTTCCCAACCCAGGGATCGAACCCAGGTCTCCTGCATTGCAGGCGGATTCTTTACCAGCTGGGCCACAGGGAAACCCAAGAATACTGGAGTGGGTGGCCTATCCCTTCTCCAGGGTATCTTCCAACCCAGGAATCGAACTGGGGTCTCTTGCATTGCAGGCAGATTCTTTACCAACTGAGATATCAGGGAAGCTGCCATAGTTCAGTTGGAAATTGATTTTTTCATTATTGCAAAATATGTAGGGTCAAGTATATGATACTGCTTTGGAAGGACTGATGCTGAGGCTGAAGCTCCAATACTTTAGCCACCTGATGCAAAGAGCTAAATCATTAGAAAAGACCCTGATGCTGGGAAAGATTGAAGGCAGGAGGAGAAGGGGATGACAGAGGATGAGATGGTTGGATGGCATCACTGACTCAATGGACATGAGTTTGAGCAAGCTCTGGAAAATGGTGAAGGACAGGGAACTCTGGTGTGCTGCAGTTCATGGGGTCACAAAAGAGTCGGACATGACTGAACAACAACAATAGTATGTTTCAATATTCCAGTAAAATATTTTAGTGGTGGCTACCTGGTCCTCTGTCATTCTGTCCAACTTTGCTTTAGACCCTGATTCCTTTCTCCTGTCATTTTTGTTTAAGCTTACCGTTTTGTTTTTCCTTCCTACAATATTCCCTTTTTAGAATTTTCCCTAAACTTATAATCTGTCAGTATGTATTATTTTACCAAAAAGGTCAAATGCTTTATTTTCTACATGTCTTCTCACTATTCCATTATCCCATAGCATTGAAAACATTTTTATAATACAATTTTTGCTATTTTTTATGTATTATTAACAGACCCCTTTGAGAGAGTTGTACTGCCTACGTCCAGAAAAATGTGGTTACATAAGACATTTTGCATGTGATTTGCATATATTTTAGGGGCTTATTTATGCTCTAAATCCCGTCCATGGACTTCTGTTTAATTCCCTAATTAAAAAAAAATATTGCTCAAAGTAGAAGTAGGAATGTGGACTTGGACATACAGGAAAAAAAAAAACCGATGTCCAGATTACTTGGAAGAGTTATGAGTTGATGAGTGATGAACATCTCAAGTATGTTTTGTAAGCAGGGAAGCAAAATGTTTGTTTGTGAGGGGATGGGAAAGTTTAAGCAGGAAGTGAGTCCAAGATAGGAGTGCTGAGCAGGACTATTCAGGGGAAAGAGGAGGTCACTGTACACCTGTCCAGGGGCAAAATTGTAGAGTGTTTGGGAGAATCTAGAACCCTAGCATGATCACCAGTATTGTTTCTTAAAAGATTTGTGGTTAGATGAACTTGGAAAATGCTTAATACACTATCACCCTTTAGAATTTTGAAGATGCATATCTTCTGACTCATGTCCCTGAGGAGTCCTGCAGTAAAGAACCTGTTTTACACAGTTTAATCCAGCATCTCCCAGTTTTAGGTCCAGGGAATGCTTTCTGCAGAAAACAATTGTCAGCAGAACACACGTTAGGAAATGAAATACCGGATTAGAGAAACTTGTCCTTTCTGAGGTGTGGATGATATCCTGAGCCCACAATAAGCAGAAAGAAATCCCCAGGGATTAGAAAATATCATTGTGAAAGTGGCAGAAGCTAAGTGAGACCGTAAGTAGGCCATGCAGTTGTGTCTTCCCATGGCCCAAAGGGGACATGCAAGAATGTGAGTGATGCTATTGGACTATGTTGAGAGGCACGCAGCCCAGAAGTTGTGCGAGTTCCTACCAGGGACGGGAAAAAAAAAAGGAGAACAAACCTGAGAGTGTCCAGTTGAGCCATCAGGAACGGTGTCACCTGTTAAATCCAGAAGCCCACCAGTCTGAGACCGGGTAACACACGGAGGTATAACAAAATTGCGTCTCCAAGCGTAAAAGGGATTTTTCTTTTCAGCTGTGAGGATGCTTGCTTAAGAGAAATTGTTTTCTTCTTAAACAAAATGGTTGTGATGTGTTTAATGAGATCAGGACATCTCCTTGCTGCCTTGTGGTATTCATACCATTCTGGATAATGATTATGTGAAATTTTGGGTTCTGTAGGCTAAATTTATGCCAGTAGTACAGGGCAAAGGGCGCTTTGATTCTACTATGCCTGTTCTACTGTGTTATCAGTCTCCTGAGCCTAGCGTTCACTTGGTTAGGTGCCCCATGATTTTGATATGCTTTTTTTTTTTTAAAACAGATATTCTGCAGTATTAATATGCTTTGGTGGCTCATACTATAGACCTGTATGTGGCTGAGTCCAGCTGTACCATGTGTGGTAGCTGGAGAGCTATTTTGGGAACAAACCTCATGTTTCTTCTAATTTTTAATAAGCACTTAGATCTGCCTGGCTTTTGAGGTGTATCACAGAGTCCATCACATGCCACCTACTACAGTACTAAAGAGGTTCTAAAATTAGGATTTGTGCTTTGGCTTTTATTTTTTTTTAAGTTAGTGATTCTTCTTCCTTTGCTGAAACTACTTCTAGTCAGCCATATTTGTTAAATAACCTCTTCCAAACCCATAAATTCTAAGCTAGAATTTGTGAACCTTTAAGCTAAAGCAAGAAAAAACTTAATAAAAAAATAGAGACATAATTTCTTTCATGCAGTTTTGAGATTCCCAAATATTTGGTGAGGCTTGTGTCTTTCTTTAAGGATCTGGTTCCCATGCAATTCATAATAATACAGTATTGTGGGTTCTCTCTGCTTTAATTCTTGCCTTCCTCTGGACCCTCCTGTCTTCTGTCTCCCGCAGTTTAGTGAAGGACCTCCCCCTACCACCTTGCTTCTCTCAGTTTGAAACAGTCTTTTTGCCCTAGAATTGTGTTCTTCATCGGTTTCTTCATCTTCACTTATGTCACCTCAGCCTTCGGAGGAGGAAGGGTTTGGCTTGGTTCTGCTGACACGTTGCTCCCCAGCTCTGTTGATGTGCACATTCAGGGTGGGGATGACAGGGGATTACCAAGCAGTTGCTGAGTGATAAACTGAACCAAGGCAACCGCAAGCAGGATGTCCAAAAAAAAGCCACTGAGACATACTGGCTAGGCTCTGAACCAACTGTTTGTGCTGGGACTACTGGGAAAGAGGAGAAAAAAAATCTAGAACCGACTCTTGAGCGAAGTTGTGAAGTACACCATGAGTCACAAGCACAATTCCAAAGGTTTGGGGCTATCCAGATTTGAGGGTGGGCTGGGGGAGGAGTGTTACACATTTTATGGAGATTGACTTACTGGAAATTCACCATCATGGAAACAGAGATTTAGGGCAAGAATTCTGAATATGTTCTGGGAAGGCTCCCATTCATGGAATTGGTTTGGCAGACAAACGGCTTCCAGGAATGCCAGCCAAACTTATATAGCAAGATGAAGATCGTTGATAGTCTCTGTTCATTTCACTGCAACCTGGTAGTGACGGGAAACCTCCAACCTAGGGCAAAGGCCCTCTCTCTCAAGAGAAGAGGGAGAGAGAGACTTCTTTTCTCTATCGAAAGAAGTATGATAACTGCTTTTACTCTTGGCTTTTCACTAAAATGGCCAGGGAGAGATTTCTGAAAGTCTCCTCTGTGCACGTTCTTTTTCTCTCCTTTTCTTTTTTAGATGTAATTAATAGATTATTAACAGTTTCTAATTAATAGAAATATTATTAACAGTTATGTAAGAAACTTGAGATGTAAACTGAGTTCATTAGAAAATTGAATGACATCTGTCTGCCTATTCCTGGATCAGAATAACTTTGCAAGAGCGAGTTGTTTTTTTATCCCTTGCCCTCCATCTTCCTTTTACCCTGTTATTGCAGTTAATAAGTAAATGACCCTCTGAACTGAAAAATGCGTGGGAATGTTCTTTAAAACATGAGCGTTTTAAATAGCGATTTTCTTTAAAACAGGACAATTTTATATAAAAAGTATAATCCTTCTAGATATTATTTTAGGGTTATTTTAGGACCCCCAAATATTTTTTCTCTTTTTTAGTATTTAAATTATGAAAGTATGATAACACATTTACAAGAGACTTGGAAAATACAGAATGAAGTTACATATAATTCCACTATATATTGCAAGTAGTTTTTTAAGTAGATAAATTAAGATTTTTTAATTGAAGTTTCAATGTTGGACTCTCAAAACTAATAGAATGAATATATAGAAAGTAAAAGGATATAGTAAACCTGAAAAGCACCATGAATCAATTCAACATGATTAAGATTTGTACAGTTTTCACACAATAGTAGGTTACAAATTCCATTCAAGTTAGGACCCCCCACCCCAAATATTTTATTTCTATACATCTGTATTCTCTCAGCTATGTCTAGAACTGTGTGTATGTGAGTGTCTGTGTGCTTATCACAACTGGAGTTTGTAGATTTATGTTTTGAGTAGTTATTTTTCATATTTTGAATGGTGTTTGCTCTTTGATTTAGAAAGTAGTATAGGGCTTCGCTGATGGCTCAGTGGTAAAGAAGCCACCTGCCAGTGCAGGAGACACGGGTTTGATCCCTGATCCAAGAAGATGCCACATGCTGCGGAGCGTTTAAGCCCACGTGCCACAGCTATTGAGCCTGTGCTCTAGAACCTGGGAGCTACAAGTACTGAATCTTGTGTGCCCAAGGCCCGTGCTCCGCAACAAGAGAAGCCGCTGCAATGAGAAACCCACACTGCAACTAGAGAAAAGCCTGTGCAGCAGTGAAGACCCAGCACAGCCTAAATAAATAAATTAATTAAATTTTTAAAAAGCATAAATGTTTTAAAATTATAGGCTTTTTATAAGGCTTCTCATAATGATCTTTTATGTGGTGATGCCTTGCCCTGGAACTTGATGGGAATTTTGTGCTTCTACAAAGATGGTCTTTTCTACCTCAGAGTTGGTCTTTTTTCTTGGTGAACTGTCACAGAAGACTTTCCTGAGTTTAATAATATTTTTGACTGTATTTCAGTGGGCTTAGTTTTGTAAAACCCTCTCCCACCTTCCTTGGAAAAAAAAAAAACCCCAACAAGCCAGTGACAAACTTTAGTCCATAAAACTCTGATTTACAAACTTAGCAGTGCTTTAGAGAGTAAGTATCTGAGAAGCAGGCTTTGCTCCACATCTACCATATAGTTCTTTCTGTTAAGGGTTATCCCCTTTCTTCAGACAAATTCCATCCTGTCTTTCCATCCCATTTATTCTTGACTGTGGATGTAGATTGTCCCATTTCAAGTTTTCTTCCAGAATGTAACTACATTCCAGCAAAAAGATGTTGCACAGATGGTTCTTTCCTAAAAGATCCACCTGGCTATACCAGCTCTCTATTTGGGCCAAAGATTGAGTTGCTGCCCAGCAACATTTGCCTCTAGATATTTCTGTCTTTCAAGACTTCTGAGAAGTAAGCCATTTACTTTATTTGTTTTTTTTTATTTCTTATTGAGATATAGTGGACATATAACATTGTATTAGTTTTAGGTGTACAATATAATGATTTTTGTATGTGTATATTATTTTGAAGTGTAACCACGATAAGTTTAGTTAACATCCATCACCATACACATTTGCAATTTTTTAAAGTCATTCACTTTTGAGAGACTACTGACAAACCTTATTGTATTACCTGGGAGGATTAGCTTAACATGAACTGGTGCTGCATATTTTCTTTCATTATTAAAATATATGTGTTCCTTGATGAAAATGTTAAAGCTGCAGATTGCAAAAACAAAGAAAATAAAAACCACCTATGATTCTGTGGTTTATTGTTAACCTTTTATTGTGCTTATTTTTTATTGTTTAGCTGGCTAGTATTATGTATTATTATACCTATGGCCTTAAAACCTGGTTTTTCCTGTAAGCCTCAGGAACTTGGTGGTTTGATGTCTTGGTCAGTTTTCACAAAGGGAGTGGGATTTATGGAAACTTGCCCATATCATTAACAATTGTTAATGACTTTAATTAAAAACTTAAACATCTTATTTTGAAATAATAGTAGACTCACATGCAGTTGTGAGAAATAATACAGAGAGATCCCATACGCCATCCCCAGATTCCCCAAATGGCGATATCTTGCAAAATTCTAGTGCCCACAAGCCTAGTTACTGACATTGATACAGTCAAGCTATAGGACATTGCTATCACTAGGACTCCTGTTGCCCTTTTATAGCCATAAACACCTCCTTTTATTGCCTCCATCCTGACCCCTGGCAACACTCACCTGTTCTCCCTTTTTGTAATTTAGTCTTTTCAAGAATGCAGTGTAAGTGTATACAAGAATGATATAGTATGTGACCTTTCGGAATTGGCTTTTTCTGTTAACCTAATTCCCTGAAGATTTTTCCAAGTTGTTACACATATCAATAGTTTGTTGTTTATTGCTGAATAGTATTCTATTATTTGGATATATCACATTTTATTTATCCATTTATCAGCTGACTGGATATTTGGGTTATTTCCAGTTAGGGGCTATTTTGAATAAAGCTGCTGTGAACATTTGTGTACAGGTTTTGGTGTGAACATAAATTTCCATTTGCTGGGCTAAATGTCCAATGACTTTGTTTTAATGATGGTGTAACATTTATTGATGGCATAATGTGTTTTTCATAGCATGTTTTCACATAGTGTAATGCCCTCCAAATCCATTCATATTGCTGCAAATGACAAAATTTTGGGTTTTTTTTTTGGCTGAGTATATCTGTACCACCTTGTGTATATATACCATATCTTCTAATCCATTTGTCTATTACGGACACTTAGGTTATTTCAATATCTCGGCAATTGTAGATAATGCTGCTGTGAACATCAGGATGCATGTATCTTTTAGGGTTGTAGATAGGTCTTTATGCACATCTTTTATTTCTAGAAGTAGAATTGAGGCTTCAGAGTATGCATAATTTTAAAACTTTTCCCCCAGTATCTCTTTTTTTCTTTCAGAAAAACCTGCTAGACTCCCACCAGCAGTGCCCATTTCCATGCCCTTGACAACACAGAGCATTATTACTTTAATAAATCTTCATAAACTTCTACCTTACCCCAGTAGCAGCATACATGTACAACTCAACTGTTGGTTTTCCAATCTTGCTTGCCTAAGAAAGTCTTCTAGAATTAGAGAATACTGCCAAGATCTTGTTTTGCATGAGATTTGGGAGTCTGCTAAAACCTCAGAAGACTTGGTATAAGATGGATACATTGAATTATAAGAAATCAGTCTGAATTTCTATATGTTGTTTTCTGTTGTATCTCATATTCGCCCAGAAGAACTAGACCTTAAAAAAGAAAAAACCTTTGAGATGTGAATCACTTTTTATAAAAGCTGATTAATATAAACAACATAGGGATATGTGTATGTGTGTCTGTGTGTTATGCTCATCTGAAGCTCTTAGAGATGAGATGAGATTTAAGTATAGACTTTTTATGAAACTTAGAGTGGTGAGATACTTTTCTTTCTCATGCTAAAGTGTTTTAGTGTTTCTCTGTGACTAGGCAGTGATTTTCAAGGCTTAAGATAAGATTAAGAATATATATCTACTAAAACCTGAGAAATGTATTTTTGTTTCTCTGATATAAATGAAGTCTGGTTTCAAAATTACCTTCTGGTTAGAATATGACAAACAGATTCCTTCCAGTGTAAGATGTTTTCTCCTTTTTGTGTTTCAAGATCTATAGTTATCTGTTTTCTTCTTTTATCTGTAGTATCATATTTAACCCGAATCAGTCTGATTTCAGTAAAAATTGTTTTCCTCTTAGACTAGCTAGTTACTCTTACAGAAGGTTGGACAATTTCAGAAGAGATTGTGCCCACCAACTTGTTTGATGCTTAATTGACATGATGAAGGCAGACCTCGTTCTTACAAATAAATGAATAAAGGAGGCTAGCAGAATCTAGCATTTCTCTTTTTAAAGTTATAAGAAATTCTTACTCATTTTGCCATTTTAATACACAGGTTCATAGCTAAAGACTAATAAGGAATGTAACAAAATGAGTGAATCAAGTAAAGTATCATCCGTGAAAACTATTCACTTTTTCAGAAATGATAAAACTTTCTATTGTCATTTTTTCCCAATTTCTTATGATTCTTACAGCATTGTTGGTCTTCAGTTTATCTAATGGGAGTTCTCTGGTTGCCTAATGGTTAGGATTCTGGGCTTTCACTATGGTGACCTACATTAAATCCCTGGTTGGGGAATTGAGAGCCCACAAGCCATGTGATATGGCTGAAAAAAAAATTAAGTATCTAGAACATTCATATGCATGTTGACCTAGGAAAGAAAATACAGTGTTGAATGTCAAGTTGTTTGTTCTTATCTCTAGGAATATGTAATACAGGAAGGGGTCTCTGCCAAATGGAGGCGAGAGGGTGACCTGCTGGGGGAGTGTTGGCTAATTTAGCCTTTCCCAGACTGAGTATGTAGCATCATTTTCCTTCATGGCAGTATGAGGGCTCTGGAATCTTATCAATTTATTTTAATCTCAGAGTTTAATTCTATTTTGAAATCAAAATTTTTCTCTGTATGGTACATTACAGACAATTTTTTAATTTAAAAAGAAGTGTTTTTGTAATGGTCATGGAAATACCTGTAGGTCTGAGAACTCCTAGAAGAATCTTTTGGAGAAGGCAATGGCCACCCACTCCACTACTCTTGCCTGAAAAATCCCATGGACGGAGGAGCCTGGAAGGCTGCAGTCCATGGGATAGTGAAGAGTTGGACACAACTGAGTGACTTCACTTTCACTTTTCACTTTCATGCATTGGAGAAGGAGATGGCAACCCACTCGAGTGTTCTTGCCTGGAGAATCCCAGGGATGGAGGAGCCTGGTGGGCTGCCGTCTATGGGGTTTCATGGAGTCAGACACGACTGAAGTGATTTAGTAGCAGCAACAGCAGAAGAACCTTTGCCTATGAAATTTACTAGGAATGGTGACTAAAGCCACCCTGAAAGAATATGATTTACATTTGATCAAATGCAAACAGCAGCATCAGACTCTCAGACCATTTTGACTAAAGTGATAATGTTTAGTTCTAATCTGAGTGTTAATTAGGAGACAGTTCAGTGTCATGCAAAATTAGTTTATTGAGGAAGTCAGAAGGTGCTGTGTGTGTATGTGCTTAGTCGTGTCCAACTCTGTAATCCCCTGGACGGTAGCCCGACAGGCTCCTCTGCCTGTGGAATTTTCTAGGTGCAAATACTGGAGTGGGTAGCCATTTCCTTCTCCAGGGGATCTTCCTAACCCAGGGGCTGAACTTGTATCTCTTCCATCTCCTGCACTGGCAGGCAGATTCTTTACCTTTACCTGGGAAGCCCCAGAAGATGCTAGAGGAGAGAAAAACTTATATTTTAGACAAACAAGACTTGTTTTATAGATATTTCAGGAACTTTTTGCGTATGAAAATCTAGAATTATGGTGGTTTTAATAAGTAATAAAGAGGAACTGAAAGACAGCAGTATGTTTCTTGGTGAATAAATAAGGTGAAAATCATTGGGTTACTTTGACCCCTTCAGTGTCAAGTCAGATTTTTGTGGATTATTATACCTTTGGGTGGAGAAGGCAGTGGCACCCCACTCCAGTACTCTTGCCTGGAGAATCCCATGGACGGAGGAGCCTGGTAGGCTACAGTCTGTGGGGTCGCGAAGAGTCGGACACGACTGAGCGACTTCACTTTCACTTTTCACTTTCATGCACTGGAGAAGGAAATGGCAACCCACTCCAGTATTCTTGCCTGGAGAATCCTAGGGACGGAGGAGCCTGGTGGGCTGCCGTCTATGGGGTCGCACAGAGTCGGACACGACTGATGCAACCTAGCATACCTTTGGGATGACTATGTGGAAGAACTTCCTGACTTTTTTTTTTTTTATTCTTTTGGGTTTGGATAACATTTAACAGCACCATGCCTTTGCCTGAAGTGAGTGAATAGTCCTGTTCTAAAACTGTATTGGAGTGTGGAGGTTTCACATGATTTATTAGTACATCATATTTGACATTGACCTATTTGTGAACAAGGAATATTCAGTTCACATTCATTGTTCATTATTGTGTTTGAACAACAAATAACTGTTACAGTTTTAGAGTCTGTGCGTGAACTGAAATTGAACAACAGCCTGTGAATTCAGCCAAAGAAAACAGCCAGTCTGGATGTTCCAGGGTTCCCAAAGTTTTTAAATGTTGGTTTTTTTGGCTGTTGCTTTTTTGCTGTTTGGTTTGGGGCCTTTTTTTTTTTTTTCCTTTAAAGCATCTGGAGAATTGTCCTAGCTCTGGTGCATCGCCATGGAGAGGCCCTCACACACTACTTCTGAATGTCCCGAGTGGGTGGTGATTTTGAGACATCTACCATTTTCTTGTGGTACGGCTCACCTGGGGATTGTAACAGCCCAAAGAGAAGAGAGAAAGGGGTACTTAAAGCCAAGTGCTTCTGTTTTGTAGGTGTTTTTCATACTGTTTTACAAGGGCATGGCCTCCTGGCTTTCCTAATTTTTATTTTTAAATTTAAGATATTGCTTAGGCCAAAATAAACTTTTTAATTGAGATAAGTGAAGTTTGCAGTCCCACCTTATCAGCATCCTTCTGTTTTAAGTACTGCTACTTTTTTTGAGTGCACGTAATGTATCAAACACTGCACTGGATCCTGTACATACACTGTTTCTAATACACACTTTGAAGGTTACTCATTTCTCAAACAAGAAACAGAGGCTTAGATCAATGAAAAGTTTGCCGAAGGTGACACTCTTCATAAATAAAAGGATGGGATTTCAGAATGAATTATCTTAATTTCACATATGGCTCAGGGATGATTGGAATTACCCTACAAAAAGAACGTATATTTGTTTTTCTTTGTTGTTTTAGCACAGGGAATATTGGAATATTTTGTTTTGATAACCTCAGATAAAATGAGGGGCCTGACCAGAATGGCTGAGATGGGGAGTGTGGAAATGTAGTATGAGGTTGAGGTAGGACAGAAAATTAGGTTGAATGGAAAATTCACAAGATACAATTATTTTGTAAAATGTGGTACTTTCACATCATTCAAAAGACCAGAAAAAAGGGTTTTTTTTTAGTCTTATAATGTGAACATGTGATACTTGAAAATTAGCTTTGCAGATTGTCATTGGTAAAATGTTTTCGATTTTTTAGTATAAGAATTACAAGTAAATTAAGACAGTTGTGCCTTAACAAACTTTGATCTGGACAGCTTTAGTCTGAAACAGAGCAATATAAATTTAAGAGAGGTGGGGGACTTTCCTGGTGGTACAGTGGATAAGAATCCACCTGCCAATGCAGGGGTCACGGGTTTGATGCCTGATCCGTTAAGATTCCTTGGAGCAACTAAGCAACTAAGTGCCATAACTATTGAGCCTGTACTCTAGAGCTCGCAAGCCACAACTACTGAGCCTAAGTGTTGCAATTGCTGAAGCCCCTGCCCCTAGAGCCTTTGCTCTGTAAGAGAAGCCACCGCACTAGAGAAAGTCCTCGAACAGCAAAGAGCAAGCACAACCAAAAAAAAAAACAAAAAAGAGAGGTGGGGCAGGATGGGAGCACAGTTTGGTATTCAGGGTTTGAGGACCAGAATTCTGTATACTTTTGATAGGAGGCTGATTACAGCCTGTTTCTTGGCTGTCAGTAATGTTCTTCTCAGTTAATGACTAATTGCTGCTCTTGCGTAGAAATCCAGAAACTCGGGAGATGAGGGATTCTTTCTGAAACTAATCCCACAGTACATCACCCTTTTTGTTTGCTGCCACGGACTGTACCCTGGCTCTTCTTCCCAAGGGCGGTTCGCTGTGTGGTAGGGTGGTGTTTTTTGCATAGTAATCAGGCTTCTACTATTGTGATTTTCCTCCCTCTCACCCTAAACTCTTTGGGTTCTTCACACACAGTGGCATGACTGCTAGTAGAACAAAAATCAATAGGAGAACAGAGGGGGAAAAGTTTTCTCAAATTTGATGTGTCTGCATAGTTCTGCCATGCTGTGATCAAGGAAACCCCATTAAAAACTTTCTTCTCCTCTTCCCAGGAAGCAGCCTTGTGAACAGGCAGGTTCAGAAACCCAGGGAGCCAAGAAACTTTTTTCCAGTGCTTTTATCAGCCAGACCTACGTTTACCAAGGGCTTAGTGATCAATCTGTATGTTTTAAGTGATTACACTGTGTATTTTGATCACTTTTTACACCAGCCGATTTGCACAGCTGGCTGATTGGTTGCTGTTATGCATGTGGTTTTCATTTTTCTTGCCCTCTGTGGCACCAGGGTGCAGGTCCCATAAAGATGGCTCAACAGAAGCAGGTTGAAGAGGCAATGTTAGTTCACCTAGCAAGTGTCCATGTTGGGTTTGTTTGTTTATTTTGTTATGTTTGAAAAACAAATGAACCCCTGAGATAGTAGAATACTGAGGGGCAAAGTGTTGTCATTGGTTCTTAAACTCATTGAATTTAGAACTGGACTTTTTAATTAACTAACTTATATGTTTTGTCTTTCATACCCAAAAGGGCATACTTAAGAGATGAGAGTGTTTTGTTTTGTTTTGTTTTTTTATCACTACTTGAAATAGTGTAGAAGAATAACATTTCCTACACTCCTTTATCAGAAACTTGTTTCATTAATACTAGGTTTTCTGATCCTGGTAAAGTTTATGTCTTAAAGATTGGATTGTAAGATGCATTTGTTTCTAACGTAGTTTGTCTTGCTCTACGCAGATGCCCAGATGACTATGAATAAATTCTACTCAGTCTCCAAAGCCCAAGGGAGGCCCTATATTACTTGTCTGCCATCCTGACATGTGGTAATATATAAGCATCCTTTAATGGCTCACAGATTAAATTCTTTGGACGCTTTACTTCTAATGTTAAGGAAGAAATTTATTCATTCACTCAGTAAATGTTTATTGATGCCTATTACGTGGCAGGCACTGAAATGTATATTCTTTAACAGTGAGTTACCTTGGAAGAACTAATCTTGATCATTACCCATGTCTTGGTTCATCACAGCAGCAGTTTGAGAGTCAATGGCAGGTCTGGCCTTCAGTACTGTTTTATCTTGTTTGCTGCCATTTTCCAAGGACCTTTAGATCATAGAATATCAGAGTTGAAATATATGTAGAAAGTCCTAATCTAGTTCCCTCATTCTGTTTGTCAGGAGTAATGTAGAATTTCATACGCATAGTCCCAGTGAGCCTTAAGATCACCTCAAATTTCTCTGTTTCCATTGTAAGTATCTGTTTTATACTCAGAATCATTTTTAAAATGTTTGAGTTGAGTGAAATCTCTAGTTCAGGCTCTTAGAAAACTTGATGTGTGGATAAATGGACACTTCTACTTAAAGATGATTGAGAATTGGCTATCACAGACCTGTTTTCTGGTATTACGAGTAGTTCTACCAAAGAGGCTTCTTCTAGCTAAAAACTATCTTTTTCCCCCCAGAGGGAAATGAAACCTGGACTAGATTAGGAACGTAGTCTAAACAAAGTAGAAGGCCACTCAAAGAGCTTTTCAGAACTTGGATAAAAAGAAAAGCCAGCTATTTTCTGATGCTTCTGCTGTTTCTCTATCAAAAACACAATCCAGAAACAAAAATATCCTGACAGAAATCAGGAAACCAAATATCCTACCTGCTAGCCAACTCTAGGGGTTCTGAACAGAGTGTACCATTGAGGATCCCTTTTAGCTGTCTTGGGATTTATTTGAAAACCACTCTAGTGTGTGCTTATAAGCAGGAAACAATTTAAAAGCTCTTCTTTTGGCCTTGATATTTTTTTAAAAATAGGATTTAGCATTGCTGATCGTCAGTTCTCCAAAGTTTGAAGAGAACCATGCTATTCTCAAAGTGGGAAAAAAAAAAATCAAAAAGCTTAACTTTTTCTTTACCCCTACTCTCCCAGGGTCAGGAAACAGGCCCTGAATTCCATGGACAGATTTGTTTCTACCTCAGGCGGCTTCGGCAGTTAATGCTCAGCAGTACAGTGTGTTTTCTTCTGTTAACACTGAGGTAGCTGGAGTGCTTCCTCCAACTGCAAGTGAGTGTTCGCCAGACCTCAAGATTTTGCCTTCATTTAAATGGATAGTGGACAGAGGACATGATGTGGAAGAGGTTATTTGAGGTTCGTTCTTAAATGTCTTTAAGATCAGCCTGCCATAATGGTTGGTATAAACCAGCAATGGTTTGTAACTGGTAAGCTGAGTAAATGGATTATCTCTGAACCTTACTATTTTTAGCCTTCCCCCCAAAATGAATTGTGAATGGTCATGTCACTTCCAAAAGGTTTTATTTTGGTGAGGGCTTAGAGACAGGACAGGACCCTGGAGTTGTTCCTGAAAGGGTAGCACTGGTTGTGCTGACCGGGGTTAGCGTCCACCATTCATGGAGAGCACCCTGGTGTTACCTGTCTGGGTGCTGGAGGGCCTCAGCTCTCAGCCAGGTTTAGCTGCTTCATAGCTGAGTGACCCCAGGCAGAATTGTAAAGCACTGGGCCTTGATCTCTTTAGTTTTAATATTAGCCAAAACACTGGCTGTTTTGTCTACTTCTTTCAAGGTGGTGATGAACATAGAGTATTTTTTTTAATAGAGTATTGGGATTGAAGGTGGTCTTGTTAAGAAGGGAGGCAAAGGTACCAGGTAGGCAAGTGAATTTGTGTCTCACTTCTCTCTCTCTGAATAACACTGTAAATCACCTTTAGGATGGACATCTTTGTGTTTCTGGGTCAGCCACATGGACCAACAAGCAACCTCTTAATTTGGAGGCAGTGTTATTCTCACCTGTTTCTTCATGTCACACCCCTTTAGTGGTACACATTGTCACAGGTCCTTCAGTTGTAGCTTAGGGCTGACAACACACATACATACATGGTGGTAACATGCCTAGAGGACTTGACTATTGACCACAAGGGTGCTTGTTGCTAGGCTAGAGTCCTTTCATTAAGCTCAGGAGATGTGCACCTCAATTAAAAAATAAACACACACACAGAGTCAGACACAGATAGACAAATACTATATGATACAATATGTGGAATCTAAAAAGTAAACTAGTGAATATAACAAAAAGGAAACAGATTCACAGATAGAACAAATTAGTGCTTAACAGTGGAGGTAGGGATGGAGATCCAATGCGGGGAGGTGTTTGAGGTACAAACTGCTATCATAAAAAGAGAAAAAATATATACACACATATGTACAGTACACTTTTGAAAAGAAAAAAGTTGAAAGCTGTTATAACCTCTTCATTTATGTGAGTTCTTTGCAGATTTGATTATATGCATATGAACTGTTTACTTAGCTACATTAAGAGATTTTCTGTTCTTTTTCTGTTTTTATCCATACTTTAACTATTTCCCTGTTGGAGAGCCCTTGGTTTTTTCCCTTTATTTTGGTGTTCTTTAATATTATAATTATTGCTTTTTATTATTTTAAAATAAAAAGACTGCATCTAAGAGTCTTGTAAATTGTGAAGGTTCTAACGGGATTCCTGAACAGGAACTCAGAGTAAACTAGCTACAGGGAAATTTGCCCACAAGAGACACAATAGAATTAAGAGAGGAGGATTCAATATTAAGTCTGCAAATGAGAGGCATGAGACTGGACCTCTCAGCCTAATAGGCTGAGCCTCTCCATCTTTGTGCTCTGAGTCAAAGAGGAAAAGAGAATAGATAAAGGACTGGTGTGTGTGGGTGTTGGTTTTTGAAAGAGAGAAATACACTCCCATTCTGTGTCCTTTACAAGTAGATGTAAGTGATAAGGGTTGGGGTTGGGCATATATGCATGGTTTAACAATTCAGAGAACAGCCTCCACGGTATTTTTGCACTCGTGTTTTTTATTCCTGTTGTCTAATGCCACCTCTCATCCCCCACCAATTTGTGCCCCAAAGAGGATAAAGAATTTTTTCCTACAGTCTCACAGTTTGAAGTATTTGGATAATTTTACACTGAAATAAAATTTCAATGTATTTTAAATTTCAGTGTAATTTTAAATAAAATTTTAAAATAAAAATTAAAAAAAAGAAAAAATTCTATTAAAAAAATCCTAGAATGGTTTATTTTGAAATTTACTTGTGAAAAAAAATAATCAAATATATTGAGTTGTATAATTTGAATACATTAAAGCTTTAACAATTTAAGTGTAAAATTTGCATTTGATAAATGTATAAGCAGTTGTGTAACACCATAGTTGTGTGTAAAAAACATTTCGGACATTTTAATCACCCCAAAAATCCCCTAATGCCCCTTTTCATTCAGTCCCCTGCCCCTACTCCTGGCCCCTAGCAACATTTGAGCTGCTTTTTGCCTTTTCTGGAATTTTATATAAACAGTCATACTGTATATAACTTGTTGTATTAGCTCCAGTCACTTGGCATAGTGCATTTGAGAATCATTTCTGTTTTACTTTTATCAGCGGTTCATTCCTTTTAATTGCTATGAAGTATTCCATTGTATATATATTCCATTATATAAATATGTCAATCAGTTCAGTTCAGTCACTCAGTCGTGTCCGACTGTTTGCGACCCCATGGACTGCAGCACGCCAGGCTTACCTGTCCATCACCAACTCCCAGAGTTTACTCAAACTCATGTCCATTGATGGTGATGCCATCCAACCATCTCATCTGTTGTCCCCTTCTCCTCCTGTCTTCAATCTTTCCCAGCATCAGGGTCTTTTCCAGTGAGTCAGCTCTTTGCATCAGGTGGCCAACGTATTGGAGTTTCAGCTTAAGCATCAGTCCTTCCAGTGAATATTCAGGACTGATTTCCTTTAGGATGGACTGGCCAACCCGTCCATCTCCTTGCAGTCCAAGGGACTCTCAAGAGTCTTCTCCAACACCACAGTTCAAAAGCATCAGTTCTTCGGCGCTCAGCTTTCTTTATAGTCCAACTCTCACATCCATACATGACTACTGGAAAAATCATAGCTTGGACTAGATGGACCTTTGTTGGCAAAGTAATATCTCTGCTTTTTAATAATGCTGTCTAGGTTGGTCATAGCTTTTCTTCCAAGGAGCAAGCGTCTTTTAATTTCATGGCTGCAGTCACCATCTGCAGTGATTTTGGAGCCCCCCAAAATAAAGTCTGGCACTGTTTTCAGTGTTTCCCCATCTATTTGCCATGAAGTGATGGGACCAGATGCTATGATCTTAGTTTTCTGAATGTTGGATTCTAAGCCAACTTTTTCACTCTCCTCTTTCACTTTCATCAAGAGGCTCTTTAGTTCTTCTTCACTTTCTGCCATAAGTGTGGCCATAAATATGTCAATAGCACAATATTTTTATCCATTTACCAGTAGATGGACATTGGACATTTGGGTTGTTTCTAGTTTTTTGTTTTTACTATTATGAATAAAACTGCTAGGAATATTCATGTTCAAGTCTTTTTGTAGTACGTTTTCATTTCTTTGAGGTAAATAGCTCAGCATAGGATTATGTATAGTGTATGCACCTTTATAAGAAGCTATCAAACTTCCAGACCAACAAACCAGCAAAGTATGAGAATTCTAGTTGTTCTCCATCCTTTCCATATTTGTAATTGTCAGTTATTTTACTGTTTTACTTTTATCTTTTGTAGAATGTACAAAGTGTGTAATAGTAGATTTTTATTTGCATTTGCATAATTGGTAATGTTAAGCATCTTTGCATGTGTTTACTTGTAATTCATGTATCTTCTTTGATCAAGTGTCTATTGAGATCTTTGGCCTTTTTTAGAAGTAAGAGTATTTGTTTTCATATTAGTCAGTTGTAAGAGTTCCTTATATATTTTGAATACAATTTTTTCTTCAGAAATAAAATTTGTGATTTTTCCCCCCATCTGTGGATTGCTTGTTCGTTTACCTAACAGTGTCTTTTGAAGAACAGGTTTTTAATTTTAGTCAAGTCCAGTTTGTACTTTTTCTATCCTAAGAAATTTTTGTCTAATCAAAGGTCATGATGATTCCCACCCCCGCCGTGTTTTTTTTCAACAGGCTACATAGTTTTAACCGTTAATTTTAAGTTTCTGATCTATTTGGAGTTAGTTTTAATATATTATTAATTTATCTATTGAGCTACCTTGACACCTTAGTGTATTTCTAGACTCTTTTCCTGTTTTATTGGTGTACATATCTTGTACCAATACTATACTGTCTTTATCACTCTAGCTTTGTAATAAGTCTTGAAATCAGATAGTATAAGGCCTTTCAATTTAGTTATTTTTCAAAATTGTTTGGGCTGTTCTAGGTTTAGTCTTCTTTAATTTCTCTCAGCAATGTTTTAAATTTAGAGTACAGGTCTTACACATATTCTGTAAAATTTATCCCTAAGTGCTTTATATTTTGATGTGATTTCAATCCTTTTGAAATTTATCAGGAGTTGTTTTATGGCCTAAAATATGATCAGTCTTAGAGAATACTTTATGTGTACTTGAAAAGAATGTTATATGCTATATGGTGTGTTCTATAAATGCCAGTTAGGTAAAGATGTCCAACTTCATTTTGTGACCTCTTATTCTTGTGAAGCATGTTTTGAAATATCCAGATGTAATTGTGGCTTTGTCTCCTCTTTTCAGTTTTGTTCTTGCTTCATGTATTTTGAAATTCTGTTACTGGCAAATAAGCATTTAAAGTTGTTATATTCTCTTGATACATTGACTCCTATGTTATGATGGAATGTCCTTTTTCATCCTCACACTCTTTTTTGAGCTGATATTAATACAGTTACTTCAACTTTCTTTTGATTAGTGTTTGTGTGGTATAGTTTTTTTCCCTCCTTATACTTTTAACCTGAGTCTTTGTATTTAATCTATTTTTATATGTAGGTAAATAGCATGTATGTGGGTCTTGGTTTTTGTTGTTGTTGCTGCTGTTGTTTGATCCAGTCTGACAGTCTTTGCTTTTTATTTGAGATTTTTTTTTAAAGACCATTTCCTATAATATAATTATGACTTGTTAATTAAGCTACCATGTTGTTACTAGTTTTCTATTTGTCCTTTATGTCCTTTCCCCTCTTGCCTGCCTTCTTTTGTGTTGAGTTGTTATTGTTGTTTAAATGAACCCCTATTATCTCCAGTCTTATTTGCTGTACTTCCTTCTTATTTAATGATGGTTGCTGTAGGGTTTGTACATCTTTAACTGACTACAGTCAACCTTCAGATATACCACTTTACATGGAGTGTAAGATCCTTGAAACAATAAACTGCCTTTTCTCCCTTCCTATTTAGTCGTACTTTACTTCTACATATGCTGTAAACCTCACAATATATTATTGTTATTTTACTTTGAAGAGGCATTATCTTTTAAAAAGATTAAAAATAGGAAAAGTTTTTATATTTATCCAAATATACTGGCTTTCCAGATGGGATCAGTGGTAAAGAATCCACCTGCAATGCAGGAGATGCACATTTGTTCCCTGGGTGGGGAAGATCTCCTGGAGAGGAAAATGGTAACCCGCTCCAGTTTAACCTTTTATGAAACTGCAAAACTGTTTTCCAAAGAAGCTATACCAGTATAATAAGTTGTTTAATACTCTTGTCTGCTAATTCCATCATCTGTCATTTCTGGGCTTCCCTAGTAGCTCAACTGGTAAAGAATCTGCCTGCAAAACAGGAAATCCAGGTTTGATTCCTGGGTCTGGAAGATCCACTGGAGAAGGGATAGGCTACCCACTCCAGTATTCTTGGGCTTCTGTTCTAGGTCTGTTCCTATTGATTTATTTTTGGTTATTGGTCATAATTCTTCTCCCTTTGCCTGCCTGATGATTTTTGCTTAGATATCAGACATATATTGTTTGAAAAGTGAAAGTTGCTCAGTTGTGTCCGACTCTTTGCAACCCCATGAACTATACAGTCCATGGAATTCCCCAGGCCAGAATACTGGAGTGGGTAGCCTTTCCCTTCTCTAGGGGATCTTCCCAACCCAGGAATTGAACCCACGGTCTCCTGCATTTGCAGGCAGATTCTTTACCAACTGAGCTATATATTGTTTGGGTGCTAAATTTTGTTGTACTTCTTTAAGTAGTGCTGGACTTTGCTCTGGCATGCAGTTAAGTTACTGGGACTTAGTTATATTGTTTTGAAGCTAGCTTTTAGGCTTTGTTAGTGTGGGTCCAGAGCAGTTGGTAGTTCAGGGATGATTTCTCTCCAATACTAAGGTAATATTCTTCGGAGGATTTTATCTGATGCCATGTGTATTATTAATGAATTATTTCCATTTTTGTTGGTGGAAACATGAACTATTTCTAGCCCTTTGGGACTTTTGAGACCAACTACTTTCTGGTGCTTCTGTCCCCAACTTCTCTCACATGGATCAGAGAGATAGTCTCTGATAGTAGTCTTCTCTCACATAGATCAGAACTCAACCTGACTCTGGGGGACCTCTGTGCTGCGCCCCCCTCCCGTCCTCTCTGCCGCCCTGCCAAATCTAGCCATCTTGGCCTCCCCGAATCCGATCACCCCTCGGCTCATCGTGACTGCTGTCCTCTTTGTTCCCCCTTCTCTGTTCTGTGGCGTGGAAACTGCCTCCTGGCAGTATGTTCAGGCAGACATAGGGCTTGCCTTGCTTGTTTCACATTTCTCAGGAATTAAGTTCTGTGCTGCCTGTTGTCCAGGGTCTGAAAACAATTGTTTCATATATTCTGTCAGTTTCCTAGCTGTTACTCCATCATGGCTTGAGTCCATGATAAATGTGTTTTCTGTGCCAAAATCTGCTACTATATTAACTGTTTAGAGCAGAGCCTGTTCTAGGGAGAAAAAGAGTACATGTAGCTGTGGCTCCAAGGCAGAAAGAAGCATTCTGCCTATACACAGAAATGGTACCTTCACTTTCTAACTTAGGGCATTTATGATTTAAAGAAAAGATCCCTGAGTCTTCAATGTGCTAGTCATTGTTGGAGTGATTGCCCCTTTTAGTCATCCAAGTTAATATTTGTTATATACCCACCAGGTTCTTGGTGCTCTGCTAGGCATTACTTCTCCTTATTTCTACTTCTTAACAGTTGAAATATGCCAAACAAATGAAATAAAAATAATTTTCCTGTTCCGTTTACCAATTGGATTCTTGGATATATCTGTTAAGCTTTGACATTGAGAAACTGGAAGTGGAATATGGTATATTCTCAGCTGTAAAATTGATCTCATTTCTTCACTAGCCATCTGTTTATTTGTGTCCAAGAATAACAAAATTTTCATAGTCACATCTTTATTATTTAAGTACTTAAAATAATGAATGGGCTGTACCATGCTTGCCCCACTTTTGAAACAATTCCTCCTGTAGGCTGTTGGAGTAGGAAGCTAATACCTCTGATTAAGAGTAAAGACCAGACCTACATAAGCATATGTTGTATGGCTGTATTTGAAGTCATGAGGGTGTGATTAATGGCCCTTACTAGTTTTAATTTGGCGTGTCTTACTCTTAAACCACACTTAAGCTTGGTTGCAAAGCCTGACAAATGAGTCTTCTGAACTTGTCAAGCTGAGACATATCACTGCCCTCTTGGGACCCCATTTCCTAAACCTGCCTGGGTTTCTTACAGGTTAAATTTTAGGACCAAGCTTGCACAGAGCCATAGGAAATCTCTGCAGATCATTCTTAGCATAGGTTTGTTAAATAACATTCTTTGCCCAAGAGCATGGTTCATTTCCCAAACCAATTCTAACAGTATCCTCTGTTAAAATTTTAAGTTAATTAAATCCTTTCATTATATTTTTGGGGTCAGAAAACAGACCATGCTTATATGTAGGAGCCCAGAAATATACAGTATCGTTGACTGATTCCTGTCTTAGAGGTCTTGCATGATTTCATGTTGCCTTTTTGATTTGTTTTTGTGTGTAAAACGTTTTTCCTTAACACATTTAACAGTACATTTTTTTTTGTCTGTCCTTTTCCTTAAAAGAACAGTTTATTTCATGCAGAATCTAGATGTTTTCCTTAGAAACTGAAGTAACCAGTTTTTTGGAGACAGTACCCCTTTATTTCTTTACAGATGGAAGTGCTTTATAGTATTTTATAGATGGATGAGTCTGTGTGTGTTTGAAGGCATGATGCTTTTCGGGTGGAGCTGGGATCATTTGTATTATGAATCTTTGTTTCTGAGTCTGAGGATGAGAACACCAAGTTATTATTTATCTTGAACAGAACTAATAATCTGTTTATAATAATTTTATTTTTCAAAAGCAGCTGTTGTTAGCAGCTTACTAAAAATTTCAAGTTGTAGTCTTTAATCTGGGGTGGAAATAGGAAAGAACAAAATTAAAATTATTAATGTTCCTTGATAAACGTTGTTTTATTTGATACAGGGCCTAACTGGTGTCTTTATCACATAGTGTTTCACTGTTACTAACATTCAGCAAATGATTCTCCCTGTACCTGTGACCTGCCAAAGTATCCCAAGTGTAGGCACTTCATAAATGTTTGAATGAATGATACAACCAAAACTATTAAAATGCTTATTAAAATCATGTTACTTATGTCTCTACTTCCAAAGAAACTTTTGGGGATAGCCAGTGTTTCAATTGTTCACTTAGGATAATTTTGTTTGAATGGAGAATCTATGTTCTTATGAAATCGGAGTTTATGAAATAAGAATGAGAAAAAATAGAGTGTGTAATTGGGCACATCCTGTACTGCTCAGTGAATCACCAAACCAGCATAATTGCCATTAAGCATTTTGGATCGCAAGCTTGTATGTCCTTGCTCTGCCTGAATAACTTGGAGTTACCATGAGGAGCTGCAATTCATCCAGGCTGTAGTCATCAGGGTGACAGAGTGGAGCTTCTATTCATGAGAACAAGCCTGCTGCCTTGCTGACTAAATGCTTGTGTGAGTCCCAAAGACAACATATGACATCAGAACCATATCAGGGCCTTCTTTGGTCGTTTTTAAGGCCAGGTCAGGAGTCAACGTTCAGAATACAGTTAGCAAGGCAACCTTCAGGATTAAGAATTAAGTGTATGGTGTAGTGCATGATGTACCTCAGCCACTACAGGGAATGAATCTACTGGGATGAATCTCTTACCACATTGGCTAGATTTGGTCCAGTGCAGACCTTCTCTGGAAGGAGACGATGGATCGCTTAGGAAGAAAATGCCTGAAAAAAGTGAAATCCAAACCTACGACCAAATTAGGTACTTGTATCCTCCTGTACTTGTAAAGTATAAAGCCTTTTTAGTGTTCTTAAAATGGTATGCAGAAAGCTATGTATATGGGCGTTTTTCTGGGAAGTGGGTGTGTAGCATTCACCAGACTTTCAGAAGAGTCCGTGACTCCACAGAATGAGGATCCAGTGACCTAGAGTGATGGAGTGGCTGTGAAAAGAACGTGAAAGCTTTAAACCCAACAGAAAGGATGATATTTATCCCTGGATGAAAAACCAGCATCTATTGGCCTTCAGCTGTGCCTGCCTGCAACATCCCCTCATCCCAACCTCTAAATCCTTTTAAGGAATGGCTTTGATTTCCCTTGTGGGCAGTAATGTTTCCAATAGCTGATTAGGCTGCTGCGAGATATGGAGCTAATTTTTAAAGAACTTTTTGCTTTAGAAGCACTTTTTCTTCTTTGCCAACCCCAGTCCTTGGCTTTCCTTGAGAATCCCAGTGTCGTCCAGTCCCCAGCATGCTGGCTGGCCCTTGTGCACTCCTGCTGTGTTGTGGTCTTTAGCACAACATTCATTGCACATTGGTTATAAGTGAGTCTGGAGTTAAATGGATCTATATTTAAAACTCAACTCCATCACTTATCAGCTTTGTGACTTTGGGCAGGTTGTCACCTTGAACCTCAATTTTTCAGGTATAGGACAGGGATAGTAATACTCCCTATGTTATAGGGATTAAAAGAGATAATGGGCATACAGTGACCTGCATAGAGTTTAGGATTATAAGCTTCCAATAAATTTTAGCTGTTATGGTTAAGATGGTGATGATGATGAATGTGGAATTACCCTTTTCTCAGCATGATTGTCAGCAACTTGAGGGCAGAAACCGTGTTTTATCCTTTTGTATATCATTTTGAACTCTTAGAATAAAGTTGCTGGTTGCTGATTCAGTGTGATTTCACATCCCTGTGAGGCTACCACCAGTAACTCCATTTCATAGGCTCGTGTCTCATGTGTTCCAGTTTTCTATGTGGACACCAGGACACTTGTCAAGGGCTCCTAGAGACAGTCCTCAGGCAGAAATGTTGGAATTGTTGGCTTCCTTTCATTGGCCAGGTCCAGTTTGACCCTTTGGTCATGGATGTTTGGTGAGGTTCAGTCTTTCTGAGGTTCTTACAGCGTCAAGTCTGTATTCCATGGGTAAGACAGAGATGTGGATTCCGTTCTGTTCCCTCATAAGTAGGGGGTTAAGCAGCTTCAAGTCCCTGCTACAAATGGGGAGTCAGCTGTTTCTTTTTGTACCATGTTTCCTGCTGGTGGCATCTCCTTTCCCGTCTCCCCCTTAGCCCTGCTACAAAGGCCAAGCCCTCAGTGCAATCATGTCCTTGTCAGACTGTACTCCTCTCAGTGTAGATTAATTCACGTTGAAGTCTTACTCGCTTGCAGCAGCTCATGTCTTACTTCTCCACCTAAGAAAACAGGAATTTACAGAAAGACTATTCAGAACTGATTATCCTAAGCCAGTGGTTCTCAACATGAGCAGGGGACGTGTGTGTTGGGGTGGGGGTAACCCTTGGGGACATTTAGACACTTTTGATTGTCACCACTGAAGGGCTGCTACTGGAGTCTGGTGGGTAGAGGCCAGGGAGGCCACTAAACATACTCCAGTGCACTGGACAGCCCCTGCCACAAGAGAATCCTCCATTTCAAAATGTCAGTGGTGCCAAGGCTGAGAAACCTTGCCTTAAGCCTAACAGGGGTCCAGGCCATTTCACAACTTGGTGGGGAGAAGTCTTCGGCTCCCTAAAGTCAGGCCACTCAGTGCTTGCCAGCCAGGCGATGTCTGATGGCAGGGCATGCTCAGAGGGCATCTCCTGAATTTGGCCTCACGCTCGTGCAGTCAGGTTGGTAATGACATTAGGGATGATCACGGGTCTGATGCCACTGAGGAGTGAATTGCAAGTTCTGTCTGGAGATTTGGGAAGAGGAAGCAGAGGAATCTGAAGCTCTGAGAGATCAAGGCAGCTCTCCTTAATGTCCTCTTGGAGAACAGGAGGGCTGGGAGAGTGGAAACTTTCTGTCTTGAGGTTTGCTCTGTTCCTGAGAGTCCACTAGTATCAGCCAGAAGAAGGTCGAGGAGGGAGGGAAGAGGGGTCTTGTCCAGTATAGTTTCTGCTTGGGATCAAGTCAGAAGAGAGTCCCTGCCCTGGGACAGTTATGAGGACTTGGTTGAGTTGAGATTCTTTTCCCCACCTTTTTTTAAAAATTTTTCCCCAGTATCTCTCTCCCCTACTTTCCCAGTATCTCCTTGTTTCCTCTTCTCCCTGCAACTGCACAGACTTGGAGGGGAGCCTTTCTGGACCACCCCTTTCCTGCTGCTGTGATGGTCACTCGTTCAGTTTCCAGGGATCCCGTGTGGGTCCGTTTGCCTCACTCATTTGCTCTGAGCAGGAGTGGCAGCAGCAGATGTAGATGAAGTGACTCATCTTGCAAATGTCTGTGAGAGAGCCGAGGCCACCGGTGTGCCATGTCTCCCATTCAGACATTCTTCCAGTAATGTGCTTCTCTGGAGTTCTAGGATCATGTTGGCCTTAAAAACAAACAAACAAAACTGGAACCATTCCCCTGCCTGAGCTGCAGTGGAGGCAGCGGGAGGGTCCACCACTTCTCAGGTCAGGGAGAGGCACAGAAGGAGGTCTGAGCCTGGCAGGCGCCGTGTACCCACATCTGTTCTGTGGCATGGCGCCTTCTCATCTTGGGCTCGTCATGTGACGAAAGCATGCCTCAGAAGCCTTCCAGAACCTGCTGATGCTTTCCAGTGTCCAGTTCAAGGAGGATTTTATGTGCTCCCAGGCTAACCCTCAGGAGGGGTCAGGGCTCTGGAGTCTTCCTGGTGACCTTATAAGCTGATCTCGTTTCATGGTTTCTGGGTCATTGGTGAGTGTGGGTGGGAACTTGTAGGACATTCTGTGGGTGAGTAAAAGATACTTGTGGTGAGTAGGTTTTCATGAACCTATCTGCACATGCAAAGCTTTCCTTAATGTGTCTTCTCCTCAGTTTGGGTGGAGACCTTGCCACCTCCAGGTTCCTCCCTGAGGACAACTCAGCACTGTCTCAGGCTCAGAACTGACAGACACTGGCTCAGCCCCATTGTGGCCTCTGGGCCTGGCCCTTCAGTTGTGGAAAAGCCTGTTTTCTCCCTGGGCAGACCTTGTCAGACTTCTTGCTCCTGGGTATTTGCTTTTTTTATGTCATTAACGATAAGAAATTACAGAGCCCTTTTCCAGGAAGGCAAAGGGATATACTCTGGTCAATCTTCTGACCTTTGTAAAAAACACATTTGTAACAGATCAAGTATTTATACCAGTTAGTGCTGATTCACTAAGGAGTAAGGAATATCGGCTAATAAAATTGAGGTCTTCGGCTGTGGGTTCATACACTGGTCATAACAAGAAAAGTCTTCCTTCTTTCATGATACAAGAAAAGTCCTCCTTCTTTCATGATACTAACTGTTCTTAATGTTTCCTCTTTGGGGCACAGTTGATACAAGAGTTTCCTCCTTTTACCCCCTCCCTAAAAAAAAGAGAGAACAACCCATAAGTAGTGTTGGTTCATTTGTTAAGTGAATTTTGAAGTAATGGAGAAATCTGTATTTCTCAGTGAAGATAGGTACCAAGTTAATGGGTAGGTAGGAGCCATTGTGCCATCAAGATTTTGACATTTGGGTTGTATACAGATGACAAAACCATCAGAAGATAGCATTGGAACAAGGAAATTTCGTTCTTCATATGAACTTGTTTTATAGTCTGGGAATATTCTAGGGAAAAGTTCTCTCACTTGCTTGGAGAGCAAGGTCCAGATCAGCTTGTACCTGTGCCTTCCAGGGACTTGTGTCTGAGCTTGGAAGCCCATAGGGTGTGTATCTCCTTTCCTTGTTTTGAAGAGACTTTTTTTTAGGGTAACTAATGGTTAAAAAAAAAAAAAATACTCTTGTTTTACTTTAGGAAGATTTACAGCTCTTTGGGCACAAATCCAAGACAGTTCAAATGAAGGGATTACGTTTTATAAATATATTTCAAGATGTGAAGGGAGAAATTATCAAGTTTATCAGACCTATAGGTTGCTTGCTTAATAAATAGTGGCAGGAATGAAGCTATGTGTATAGGATGAGTGTACTTTTAGAAAAGATTTGTAGTTGCAGGGTAAATCCTGTATGTGGGCTTGGAGAGAAGAATTTAAATTGCCACTTTATTTTGGCAGGAAATAAAGTGTAAAAAGTTAAAAGTTTGTGTTGCATTTTGGTAAAAGCTTTAGATATATTTTAATTTCTTTAAAAACGTTTTTTTCTATGTGTAAAAGGGAGGGTCAAAGAGATTACAAGGATATCCTCAACTGAGTGGAAATGGGTGTTGATATTTCTCATGTTTATCATTTTTTTGCAGTTACTGAAAAAGTGTTCACTGAACACATGCCATGTGTAGAGGATTAAATATTTTATCTGGTATTATAATTTATCAAGAGTGTATAGAACTATATATAATGAACTGACATGTATTTGCAGTTATGGTTTTCTTAATTTTTGTTTAGTTTCCTGTGAAAAGTTCAATTTCTAAATATTTTCATGCTTCTTGGTGAGTTTGCTCAATCTTAAGATAATGATTGAAGTAATAATTTTGTTAGGTTGTTAGGTGAGTAGTCTCCTCTTTTGTATAGTCATAACAGTTTCTTCCTGTAGGTTTATTGATGAAAACTATAGTGAAGATCCTAGGTTGTTTACAACACCTCAGTTAAAGTGCATTCTGGTGTCTGGTATGAGATACTTGTCTTCACTGTATTAATTGTTACTCTATAAAGTTTAACTTCTAAAAGATACAAGAGTAAGAATTATTTCTCTAAAACTAAAGAAACTCTGGGAGGTTGTGATGAGAAGAGTTCTAAGCTCCACAGTCTGTATCAAGTGTTCTGGCAAGATCTTCTGTATCAAGTCTTCTGGCAAGACCTTGACTCCCCCATGGCTCACCTTTGGTGTAATAAGAGGTGATGTGACTTGGGGTGGGGGGAGCTAGGGACCCCCCCCCCCGCCACCTACCAGCTGTGAGACCTGAGGTAAGCTCCCCACTTTGCCAGAGCTCATCCACGTTCTCTTGAAATTAGAAATAATATTACTCTGTGCTGGGCTGTTTGGTATTACTCCGTGTTGGAGTTACGAAATGCTGAGTGGTGCCTTCCCTGCATGGGTGCTCAGTACGTGATGGCTTCTTTCCCTGCCTCTTGCCTCCTTGTAAGGGAGACCAGAGCAGGTTCACTTAGAATTGTGTCTAAATTCAGCTGGTGTGTTGCATAAGCTCAGTTATCTGCTTTTCCTTTCAGTTCTTCCTAAGGTAGACAACTGGTATGGGGGAGGTGGGGTTGGGGTGAGGGGAAGTAGCTGCTTAAAGCAGACTCTGAGGAAAGGAAGTAGTCTGAGGCTGTTTGGTGTAGGTGCACACCAAAGTATGACCCTGGACATCCAGAAAGTGTTCCTTTGTGTCCAGTACGCTCTTTTAATTTGCTCACATTTTCTTTGGCATTGAGAAGCAGATGTTAGTTTATGAAAATTTCACTTAGGTGTATTCCCGGTATTTTCCTGTGGTACACACATAGATAAGGTGTGTCAGTTGGCCCAGGGAGAGTTCAAGTCACTTGTAACAGTGTGAGCTCCGAGGATGGTCACTAGCTCTCTTTCCTGGGGTGTCAGAGCTCACTGGTTGTGTTGCCAGCCCAGATACCTATGGTATCTTGTCCTCCTAGCAAGTGGTGGTGGTTTTCTGAAATATCTGTCAACTACCTTGAGGCACAAGCCTCATTGTTTTAATCCTGGTTCCTCCGTTACTTAATGAGCCTGAGATGCACAGGCAGGCCATTGATTTTTGAAATGAAGAACTAGATAGCCAGGGAGAGCAAGATAAAATCAGTTTATGGGTTGCAGGGGATCAAAGTTCTCTGCCTTCTCAGATTTTTTTGTTGTTGTTCCCAGGAATCATTGATTTCATGGATTTTTTTTTTTTTAACCTTTACCATTCTTCATATTGCTGAGTAAAATGTCCTTATTTTCTAAGGTTTTCTGAGTAAAATCTTATTTTCTTTCATCTGGTATTTTATGTCCCCCACTGGCCATGCCAATATTTTGATTTGGATTTTAGGTGATTTTTAAGTACATGGACGTGACTCTTACCAGCCAGCTACTTCAAACAAGGGGAAAGATTTCACTTAGATAGTGGCATGTGAGCTAAGCCTGGAGTTCCTTAAGGTGAAGAGGATGGGTAAGCTCATGAGGGAAGACTGTGTGTCTCTAGTTCACCTTTTTTCCAACCCCTTACAGAGAGCCAAGTGTGTGGTGGGCACTCCAGAAACAGTTGTCAAGGAATAACAACCGCAGGTAAGTGTAGACAGTGGGAAGAAAGGGAAGAGGTCCACCCAAAGGTCAGGACAGAGTGTGTTCTTCATGCTGTAGGCAGGAGTGGTCGGTAGATTCCCTCTTGCTTGCTGACCTGCTGGTTGATGGTGGCTTCTGAGGTCACTCCTGGGGTGGGAGAGAGGGCCTGAGCTCTTGTGGACATCGGGTGGGGGGTGGAGCGGGAAGGAGCAGATGTCCAGTTGCTGTGCGTTCGCTCCCCCTGTGGGTTGGAAATGGGGAGTAAAAGAATCTGACCTTTATGTTAGGCCATTTTCAGTCTGTACCAGTCGTACTTCACCTCGAAATGGACCCAGACGGGTCAGGGGGCTTTGAGGGCTGCTGAGGTGGGAGGACCTGGAGGCCTGGACCTGGGCAGTGGAGCTGGGTGAGATATTCTGAGCAGTCAGCCCCATCCCTGTGTTGCACCAGACTCATTACAGTTGACCTGTGAACAAGGCGGGCTGGCACTGCATTTGTCCACTTATATGTAGATTTTTTTACCAGTAAATATTGCTGTATAATGCGGTCTGCAGTTGCTTGAATCTGAGAATTTGGAGGAACTATGGATGCAGAGAGCTGACCGTACATTGTATGTGGATTAAACCCCCGGCCCCCCGCATTTTCAAGGGTCAGCTATGTTTACTGATGACTGTGCCTTACCTGGTTCACAGTACTGATTGCTGAGTAGGATATGAAGAGTGCCCCCTGTTCTCAAAGAGTTTGTCGTCTGGTTGGAGAAATAACAGCAGAAAAAGAAAAACAGTAAAACGAAAACGCAGGTAGTATATTCACAGTATAGTTCAGTGACAAAAGCACAGGTGGTAGAGACACGAGTGCCTTCGTTTAAATCCTTTTACTCATCAGCTCTGTCACCTTGGGCAAGTGACTGCCTCAGTAAGATGGCTCATCTCTTACTAGTATCACCTGCTTCTTTAATCCTTCACAACGGGATGAAAGGAGTCAATATATGCATATTTAAAGAGCCTGGCACACAATAAGTGCTGTATAATTACCTAGGAGATAGAGTCCCTAAGCCTCAGTTTCCTCTCTTAATAAAAACTTCACAGGGTTATGAAGGTTGAATGAGACATTGTCTCTGAAGCATCTAGCACAGAGCTTGGCAGAGACCCAAGTGTTCAGTCACCAGTAACAGTTCTCAGTCTTATTCTTTGATACTTGCCCCTTGGTTCAAATTTGTTTGGTTCTTCCTCCACAGAGGTATGGGAAGTTATGTATTTTAGTTCTCTATTTTTGCTTTCGGTTTCAGAATCTACTTTTCAGTGCAAAATATGTGTTTTTTTAATTGGGCTGCTTCATGCTAAGAAAAGTAACAAGATTACTTCTGTGTATTCTTCTCCCCTCCTCTAAAAGCCCTGGTGAACTTGAAGTCTCTGACTTGCATATTTAAGCATTAACTAAGATAAAGCATGCACTCAGCAGGAGCTTTCTAATGGCTAATCCACAGTAGCCTGTTTCTCAGTCTTTTTCTCCCACATAAGAGAGAACCAGCAGGGACAGGACATTTGGGTGGTCCTTCCAAAGGAATGTCACTCTAAGGGCTTGGGTGGGAGGAATGGTGGTGTTTCACCATGGAGTTGTGTCACTTGGTACATGACTCCTCTCTGGTCCATTTGCTTTATCCAGGACATGAGGTGGGGCATGTAGGAGGAAGGTGGCTCCATCAGGATTCTAAGCAGGTGCCATAGTGTTGAAAGCCATTTAAATCCACACTTTTTGCCAGTTATAATTAGAAAGAGGTAGAACAGTTCTCTACCCTGGGACAGAGTGGGGAGGACCTCCTTCCTGCCCAGTGGGCACTGGCGGGCAGAGGTGGGCAGTGGAAGGACCCTTGGGTGGATGAAGAGGTTTTCACAGAATGAATGTGGGTGGTCTTCTGACCTCTATGAGGTTTTGAACTTTTGCAGTTGGGATAGGGGCTTGGAGGATCCTTTTGCCTAACACTGTCTCATGGTTTAGAGTTTGGGCTTTAGGACAGACCTGGGGTGCCAGTCTGAACTCCCTGACTTACTGGGAAGACCTTGAGCAAGTTCTGTAACCTTTCTGTGCCTCCATTTCTCATAAATAAAATCCCAGTTGAGGATTACATCCAGGTTATGCATATTAAGTGTTTAGCATAGTTCCTAGCAAAAAGTGCTCCTTTACTAAAAGTGCTCCTATTACTATTACTAATAGTAATCACTAACAGAAGTCAGAGGTGCCAAGGAGGGCAGAAAAATCAGAAGTAGTAGGCAGCATTTTCAAGAGCGAGGGAGCAGTGTTGCCTTCGATCTAAATTATGAAGGGCCCCTTTAAGACCTTCTGCCAATTCAGTTCTGTTGGAAAGGCAAGTAAGGTTGAGGATGAGGGCTGTGTAATTTTCTGGTGCGATCTTACTATGGTGTCTTAAGATCTGAGACACAGTCGAATCAAGTGATTGCAGGGCAGGGGCAGGCAGGGGAGAACTGCCAGTGGAAGAGGTTTGGTCTGTTGCAGTATCAGTTAAGGGGACAGGTTGCTTATTTCTTTTCTCTTACGTCTTACCAGCATGTTGTATTAATACTTTGATGACATTGCAAAGTCAAAGAATGATAATGTTATAAGCAAATATTCTATCTTTTTAAAAGGGATTAAGAGGAGGTAGACTACTTGCTACATTGTAAAACCTCTTTCAGCAGTATTATTCTATGATCTTAAAAAAACACCTCTCCCTCCACCCTGCTGCACCCCCCGCCCTGACAGGACAGGTTAAATAAATGAAGTAACTGCTCTTTATGTACTCTTCTCAGGCGTTCTTGTGAATAAAGTAGCACTTGTCTTTAAGCACCTTTGAAAGGAATTTAGATAATAAACCAATGAAAATCGATCTTTTCATCCATAAATCCCTGTGGCCTTGCTGATGAACTCATGATAAAAGGATTAGAATTACAGACCAGGAGGTTGATTTGGATACATTTGTCTGGTTATATAAATTCTTCCCTTCTGGACCTAAAATTGGAAAAGCCCACCTAAAGCTTTGGGGGCCTTCTTACTGCAATCAGGTCATACTTGATGTTTAAAACAATTTTTAACATGACTAATTTTAAAATATTATATTCATTTAAACCCCAGATTGGCCCTTTCTAGGAGAAGATTGTTTTCTCTGGTTTAATCAGATGACAAATAATTTCAGAACTGGCTTCTAGCAATAGAATGGCAAAGAAGAGAAACGGGTAGGGACAGAAAGTTCTGGTGGGAAGCAAGACTGGGGACCAGTGTAAAGCAGAAAGTGAGAAGGGGACAAAGAAGAGGGGAAGAGAGGAGAATGGGTTGGAAAAGAAAGGGAGAAAAAGGGCAGAATGGTGAAAATAGGGGACGTGGAACAACCCTGAGGGGACAGAGAAGGTGTTAAGTGGGGATGGCCAGAGATGAGATTGAGACAAAAGGGTGGAGGCTGATAAATGGGGGGAGAAGGAGTTAGATTTGAGGGACATGGAGCCTGTGGGATGCCTTTGTGGCTGTGAGACTTTCAAGAGAATTTTGACATTTTGAGGGGACCAGGGAGACATTAAGAACCTGAACCAGGAATCGGTGGGGTCTTTGTGTCTGATGGGATTCCCTGCACTTGGTGCTCTGGGTGCAGAAGAAAGAGTAGAAGGCAGCTCTGCCCTCCTGCGATGTTTACTTTCCTGTGATCTTGTGACTTAGGCCTGTCTTGTTGGATCAGCTGGTTCTGTAATACATTTCTGCCTCCCAAGTTAGATCAGTTAGTGCATAAGTCCTGCCACTTCTCTCTAATTCTTGGCGACTTGGTTCACTTTCTCAAGCTCTGCTATTCTTTCTTCTTTCTCTCCTGTTACTATCAAGGAGCTATTCCTCATACTCCTTCTCAAGGAGTCATTATAAAGGATTGTATTTGTTAATTAATTGATTAGAATACATAAAATAGTCATGAAATTTAGGGTCTTTTATTTTCATGGGATAGAGGTTTTTGTATGTGTGTGTGTTTTTTAAAGTATAAGTGCCCTAGCCCATTTATTTTAGACATTTTTTTTTCTTTTTTAATAAATTTATTTATTTTAGTTGGGGGCTAATTACTTTACAATATTGTAGTGGTTTTTGCCATACATTGACATTAATCAGCCATGGGTTTACATGTGTTCCCCATCCTGAAACCCCCTCCCACGTTCCTCCCCATCCCATCCCTCTGGGTCATCCCATTGCCCCAGCCCTGAGCATTTGTCTCATGCATTGAACCTGGAATGGTGTTCTGTTTCACATATAATAATATACATGTTTCAATGCTATTCTCCCAGAACGTCCCACCCTCACCTTCTCCCTCAGAGTCCATAAGACTGTTCTATGCATCTGTGTCTCTTATTCTGTCTCGCATATAGGGTTATCATTACCATCTTTCAAATTCCATATATATGCATTAGTATACTGTATTGGTGTCTTTCTTTCTGGCTTACTTCACTCTGTATAATAGGCTCCAGTTTCATCCATCTCAATAGAACCGATTCAAATGTATTCTTTTTAATGGCTGAGTAATATTCCATTGTGTATATGTACCACAGCTTCCTTATCCATTCGTCTGCTGATGGACATCTAGGTTGCTTCCATGTCCTGGCTATTGTAAACAGTGCTGCGATGAACACTGGGGTACATGCATCTCTTTCAGTTCTGGTTTCCTCGGTGTGTATGCCCAGCAGTGGGATTGCTGGGTCGTATGGCAGTTCTATTTCCAGTTTTTTAAGAAATCTCCACACTGTTCTCCATAGTGGCTGTACTAGTTTGCATTCCCACCAACAGTGTAAGAGGGTTCCCTTTTCTCCACACCCTCTCCAGCATGTAATGCTTGTAGACTTTTGGATAGCAGCCATTCTGACTGGTGTGAAATGGTACCTCATTGTGGTTTTGATAGGAGAGATAAGAAAGCCTTCCTCAGCGATCAGTGCAAACAAATAGAGGAAAACAACAGATTGGGAAAGACTAGAGACCTCCTCAAGAAAATTAGAGATACCAAAGGAACATTTCATGCAAAGATAGGCTCGATAAAGGACAGAAACGGTATGGACCTAACAGAAGCAGAAGATATTAAGAAGAGGTGGCAAGAATACACAGAAGAACTGTACAAAAAAGATCTTCACGACCCAGATAATCACGATGGTGTGATCCCTCACCTAGAGCCAGACATCCTGGAATGTGAAGTCAAGTGGGCCTTAGAAAGCATCACTACGAACAAAGCTAGTGGAGGTGATAGAATTCCAGTTGAGCTATTTCAAATCCTCAAAAGTGATGCTGTGAAAGTGCTGCACTCAATATGCCAGCAAATTTGGAAAACTCAGCAGTGGCCACAGGACTGGAAAAGGTCAGTTTTCATTCCAATCCCAAAGAAAGGCAATGCCAAAGAATGCTCAAACTACCGCACAATTGCACTCATCTCACATGCTAGTAAAGTAATGCTCAAAATTCTCCAAGACAGGCTTCAGCAATACATGAACCTTGAACTTCCAGATGTTCAAGCTGGTTTTAGAAAAGGCAGAGGAACCAGAGATCAAATTGCCAATATCCGCTGGATCATCGAAAAAGCAAGAGAGTTCCAGAAAAACATCTATTTCTGCTTTATTGACTACGCCAAAGCCTTTGACTGTGTGGATCACAATAAACGGTGGAAAATTCTGAAAGAGATGGGAATACCAGACCATCTGATCTGTCTCTTGAGAAACCTGTATGCAGGTCAGGAAGCAACAGTTAGAACTGGACATGGAACAACAGACTGGTTCCAAATAGGAAAAGGAGTACGTCAAGGCTGTATATTGTCACCCTGCTTATTTAACTTCTATGCAGAGTACATCATGAGAAACGCTGGGCTGGAAGAAACACAAGCTGGAATCAAGATTGCCAGGAGAAATATCAATAACCTCAGATATGCAGATGACACCACCCTTATGGCAGAAAGTGAAGAAGAACTAAAGAGCCTCTTGATGAAGGTGAAGGAGGAGAGTGGAAAAGTTGGCTTAAAGCTCAACGTTCAGAAAACTAAGATCATGGCATCTGGTCCCATCACTCCATGGGAAATAGATGGGGAAGCAGTGGAAACAGTGTCAGACTTTACTTTTTTGGGCTCCAGAATCACTGCTGATGGTGACTGCAGCCATGAAATTAAAAGACACTTACTCCTTGGAAGGAAGGTTATGGCCAACCTAGATAGCATGTTTAAAAGCAGAGACATTACTTTGCCAACAAAAGTGTGTCTAGTCAAGGCTATGGTTTTTCCAGTGGTCATGTATGGATGTGAGAGTTGGACGGTGAAGAAAGCTGAGCGCCGCAGAATTGATGCTTTTGAACTGTGGTGTTGGAGAAGACTCTTGAGAGTCCCTTGGACTGCAAGGAGATCCAATCAATCCATCCTAAAAGAGATCAATCCTGGGTGTTCATTGGAAGGTCTGATGTTGAAGCTGAAGCTCCAATACTTTGGCCACCTCATGCGAAGGGTTGACTCATTGGAAAAGACCCTAATGCTGGGTAGGATTGAGGGCGGGAGGAGAAGGGGACGACAGAGGATGAGATGGTTGGATGGCATCACCGACTTGATGAACATGGGTTTGGGTAGACTCCGGGAGTTGGTGATGGACAGAGAGGCCTGGCGTGCTGCAATTCATGGGGTCGCAGAGAGTCGGACACGACTGAGCAACTGAACTGAACTGAACTGAATGAGTGATGTTGAGCATCTTTTCATGTGTTCGTTAGCCATCTGTATGTCTTCTCTGGAGAAATGTCTGTTTAGTTCTTTGGCCCATTTTTTGATTGGGTCGTTTATTTTTCTGGAATTCAGCTACAGGAGTTGCTTGTATATTGTTGAGATTAATTGTTTGTGTGTTGCTTCGTTTGCTATTATTTTCTCCCATTCTGAAGGCTGTCTTTTCACCTTGCTTATAGTTTCCTTTGTTGTGCAAAAGCTTTTGATTTTAATTAGGTCCCATTTGTTTATTTTTGCTTTTATTTCCAATATTCTGGAAGGTGGGTCATGGAGGATCCTGCTGTGATTTATGTCAGAGAGTGTTTTGCCTGTTTTCCTGTAGGAGTTTTATAGTTTCTGGTCTTACGTTTAGATCTTTAATCCATTTTGAGTTTATTTTTGTGTATGGTGTTAGGAAGTGTTCTAGTTTCATTCTTTTACAAGTGGTTGACCAGTTTTCCCAGCACCACTTGTTAAAGAGAATGTCTTTTCTCCATTGTATATTCTTGCCTCCTTTGTCAAAGATAAGGTGTCCATGGGTGTGCGGATTTATCTCTGGGCTTTCTATTTTGTTCCATTGATCTGTATTTCTATCTTTGTGCCAGTACAATACTGTCTTGATGACTGTGGCTTTGTAGTAGAGCCTGAAGTCAGGCAGGTTGATTCCTCCAGTTCCATTCTTCTTTCTCAAGATTGCTTTGGCTATTCGAGGTTTCTTATATTTCCATACAAATTGTGAGATGATTTGTTCTAGTTCTGTGAAAAATACCATTGGTAGCTTGATAGGGATTGCATTGAATCTATAGATTGCTTTGGGTAGTATACTCATTTTCACTATATTAATTCTTCCAATCCATGAACACGGTATATTTCTCCATCTGTTTGTGTCCTCTTTGATTTCTTTCATCAGTGTTTTATAGTTTTCTATATATAAGTCTTTTGTTTCTTTAGGTAGATATATTCCTAAGTATTTTATTCTTTTTGTTGCAATGGTGAATGGTATTGTTTCCTTAATTTCTCTTTCTGTTTTCTCATTATTGGTGTATAGGAATACAAGGGATTTCTGTGTGTTAATTTTATATCCTGCAACTTTACTATATTCATTGATTAGCTCTAGTAATTTTCCAGTAGAATCTTTAGGGTTTTCTATGTAGAGGATCTATTTTAGACATTTTAATAGTAGTCTTTCTAAGATATATTAAATTGTACTGCTTTCTTAAACTACGCTTGTGAAACTTAGAAAATATTGATGTCCATGATAATAAACTAAGTCTTCTGGTTTTGAGATGACAGAAGACTGAAGTAGTTAGGATTGTAGCTTTATTTACACACATTCCTTTGGTGTGTTATCTGCTGGGAATATGTTGGTGAGTCTGTAAATTCTGAATGATGATACAGACTGGTAAGGGTAGAAACTGCCAGTTTTGCTTGTCAGACTGTCTCCAGATGAATGGAGCATTATTCCCTTTAGGGACCTGATGTATGTGGTCATTTCCACCTCTCGTCTGCAAACACCTGACCACACATACCTGTACTCCCATTTTCTTCCCCCTGAAGTCTTAGGTGTGAGGATCTACGAATGGTGTGCCAGTTTAAACTACTTCACTAATGGGCCTGGGAATGTGGTCAGAGAGGTTTGAAAATATTTGCTTCATTTATGCATAAAATTTTAAATTACTGCTTTTGAGTCTCCTTAATTTAAAAATTATTATGAAAAAGTCAAACATGTTCAAAAATAAGGAATACATACTTAACAGTTATCAAGATTTTGCCTCATTTGCTGAGTCTTCCCTTTTTCTTTTTTGAGAAATTTAAAGCAACTCCTAGGCCAGTTATTTCACATCTGCATACTTCAGGATAACTCTTGGAAAGACATAGACATTCTTACATAGCCACGGTGCCATTATCATGGTTACATTTACTATATTTTATTGGTATTATCTAATGCCCAGTTTATAATAATTTTTTGTGTGTTAAAGAAACTTTTTTAAACAGTTATTTTGTTGGACTCAGAGTTCAACCAGGGTCTGCCTGTAGCATTTGGATGTTATGTCTCAAAATCAAAAGCAACCCCCACCTCCCTTCCCCCTTTCTTTTTTCAGGCCATTGACTTGTTTCAGAAACTGGGTCAGTTGTCCTGCATGGTGTCCCACATTCTGGATGTATCAGTTTTCTTGTGGTGTCATTATCTTGTTCTACTATCACCTGAATTTCCTGAAACTGGAAATTAGCTCTTGTTCTAGAGGGCAGATTCAGGTTCAGCCTTCTTAGTAGTGCTGTGTCCTTCATGTGACTTCACACCAGGGAAAGAAAGCCTCCTTCACTTAATTAAAGATAAATTTTTATTAGTGAGCCCCAAGCTTGGTTTAGACACAGTACTAGGCACTCTGGGGACTGCAAAGATGCCTCACATTTCTTTTTGGAAGCAGTGACCAGGAGCATGACAGAGGATAAGTAAAATGTAGCCGGGACCAGGAAGTCAAGAGTTAGCCTTTTATCAAGAGAGATTATCTCAGAAGCCTTTGAAATTTTAGCACTCTGAAACAGTCAATACAGAAACATAATACTTTCTCCCATACCATAGTGTCCCTCCTCTTTTCTACTGCTAGTTTTATTCTCTGTAAATCTTTTCGAAGTAATTTTTCTCTCTCCCTAACCCACTGTGCATTGCTTTATTCAAGGCACCGTAACTTTGCTGTAGATGCCTTCCAGTGCACCTGGGACAGGCATCTTTATAACTTTCCATGTCTGGTCACTGAGACACACGAGAGGCAAGTAAGGTTCACGGTAAGAGAGAAAGCTGGCGCCATGTTTGACTGATCGCCCGTGTCAGCTGACTCTGTTTTCTCTACCTCCTCCTGCCTGACCCATGTACATGTAGAGCACAGAAACAGTACAGTGTAAAAGACTTTCAACTTTCTAGCAAACACCCTTGTATTTCTTTTCCTTCTTTTCCTTTTTTTTTTTTTTTGAGGGGATACTATGGAGAGGTTGACACTTTATCGAGAATGAAGCTGGAACTTTGAAATTGTTTATATGGACTTTATAGAACTGTTCTTTAAAACCTATGAAAAAATATCTGTTACAATATTATGATCTTTTTACCTGCCTCTACCCAATCCCCACCCCCTGTACATTTTTCTTTCCCATAAGAAAGTAAAATTTCCAACTAGAGGATGTGCTCTCAACCAAGGCTTTGTAAGTCAAGAACTTAAGCAAAAGAGGAAATTCCTCTGTATATTCAAATTTAAAGCTCTCAAGGAATATCTTGTTCACTGTTGTGTTTCAGCATTTAACACAGTGCTCAATAAATACTCATTGAATAAATAAAATGAGACGTTGGTGCAGTAATGTTTACTCTTGTTTAGAAATTGCAAGTAAACAATATGATCACAGTGAAAAATCCCAGTCCATTTTGGATAAGGGACTTTGGCTTGGGCACTAGGGGGTGGATAGGGAGGGGAGAGAGAGAGTGTATGTGTGTTTTGCATTGGCAAATAGGATTTCTCTTATCTGCTGATTTTTTTTTAAAAAGATTGTTTTATAAACAACATAGCATTTAACTTATAGATATGTACACACACACACACACATCCTAAAAAGCTGCCGAGTAAAATTCTGGATTTTGTTCTTAAAAGTGGCATTTCTTCCTTACAAACCACTTTCTGTTATGAATGACCAAAGATTGTTAGGGAACAGGCTTTGATGCATTTACTGCATGAAGGTCAAGTACTAAGATCATTATAATTCTGCCCCCTTTTGTGCATGTAGCACAATGAGCTCTTTGATATGGCACATTCTCAGGATGAAGGAGGGTCACGTGTTTCAGGCATTAAGAGCATGATCTACTCTTTCTTTCGTTCCCTGTTGTAAGTGGCTGTTGAGGGTAAAGTTGAAGGGGGAAGCTGATTCATGAATGGCTTTTCTCTACCTTTGTACTATTTTTTTTTTTTACTTTTCCTTCACAGAAGTCAATTTGATTGTGACCTCTTAAAAGGAAATATTAAGTGTCATGGCTCTGAGAACCAATTGTCCAGAGCAGTCCACAGATAGCCTTCAATCTGGCTCAATTACTCCAGTCTGGCTTAGTTACTCCAATTTTTATCACATACTTACTGGTGGAGTTTTGATTGCCTCCAAGCGTTCAGGTTTGTGGCTTCTTTGTATTCCACTGGGAACTGGTCCTTTTGCTAAGGAGGCTGTAGGGGTGGTGACGTGGACCCAGGACCTAGTCCACCTCGGTTCAATACATGGCTCCACTTGTGAGCTGATTGGCCTTGGGGGAATTATTTAACTCCTCTGCTCAGTTTTCTCATCTGTAAAGTGGGTTAATAGTACAACTTCAGGCATGAAAAAAAAATTGCCTGGCACAAAGAAAGCACTTGGTAAACATTAACTGCTAATGTTACATGTATATATATAAATTTATTTAGAGATGCAGTTCAGACATGGAGTAAGAAAAGGAAGGTGAGGATGAGGTTTCTTTCTAGGTGGACAAGAGGATATTATCTTGAGCAGTTCAAGTATTCAGAGATAAGACTGAGCTGGGGCTGAAGGCAGTAACACTGGAGAGGTTCAGGGATGACTTCTCTCTTGGCCTCATAGTCGAATGAAGGGAGAAGCTTATGCTTTGACTTCTGGGCATTCTTTTTTGCCCAGTTTGGTGCATTTGCTAATGATTTGAGCTATATAGTCATCCCTCAGAATCCATGGGGGATTGGTTCTAGAACCCCTGGGAATTCCAAGATCCAAAGTTCCCAAAATCTGTGGAAACACAAGTCCCTCATATAAAATGGTATATTTGCATTATATACCCGACCATGGCACATCGGGTCAGGAAGATCCCCTGGAAAAGGAAATGGCAACCCATTCCAGTACTCTTTGCCTGGAAAATCCCATGGACAGAGGAGCCCAGTAGGCTACAGTCCACGGGGTCACAAAGAGTTGGACACGACTGAGCAACTTCACTTTCTTTCTTTCACTTATGGCACATCCTCACATATACTTTAAATCATCTCTAGATTACTTATAGTATCCAATACAAAGTAAATGCTATGTAAATAGTTGTAAATACAATGGAAATATTGTATAAATAGATGCTGGTGTGTTTTGCCTTTTGGAATTTACTGTAATTTTTTTTCCCCCAAATATTTTTGATCCAGGTTGGTTGAATCTGTAGATGCAGAACGTACAGATAGGAAGGGCCTACTATAATTCCTAGAGTAATTGAAACCAGGTTGTATATTTGGACTTTTTTCCCCTTCTGCTTTGGTTTCTCTTTAGGGAAAAAAACAGCTCCGAGGGAAACTAGACCATTAAAAGTTTTGCTTGTATAGGATTTGTTTCCTAGTAGTTGAGGGAGGGCAGCAGGGCGATTGAGTGGGTTGGGGATAGATATATTCTCTATATATTTAGGTATAATAAGATTGCTCAAGAGACTGGATGATGAGTAGGTAGGGGTTTTTATTATGACATTCTTTTTACTCTTGCATGTATTTGAAACTCTCCATAAGAGCTTTTTAAAAAAATTGAGCAAAAAATGCAAGTTGCATAACAATATAGACAGTGTGATGCCATTCATATAAAGTTTTAGATCTGCAAAGAATACTATGTATTATTTGTGCATGTATACTTATATAATAAAAATTTAAACATTTGTAACTAGTAATAAATACTAACTTTAAGATAGTGGTTACTTCAAGGAGGGTGGAAGAAAAGGAAAATGAGCAGGGGGATGCATGGGGTTCCATCTGTATCTGTAATGTTTTACTTATTTTTTTAAAAAGTTATTTGAAGCTAATATAGCATAATATGGGCCTTCCCAGGTGGTGCTAGTGGTAAAGAACCTGCCTCCCAGTGCAGGAAGTGCAAGAGACACAGGTTTGATCCCTGGATCTGGAAGATCCTCTGGAAAAGGAAATGGCAACCCACTCCAGTATTTTTGCCTGGAAAATCCCATGGACAGAGGGGCCTGGTGGGCTATGGTTCATAGGATCTCAAAGAGTCGGACATGACTGAAGTGACTTAGCATGCACATGGCAAAATATTAAGATTTGTAAAAGTTGAGCAGTGGATACATGGGTGTTTGTTATATTGTGTAGCCTGTTTTTTTTCTGTTGAAAATAAATCACAGTAAAGAATAATAAAGCTGTGACTCTATACCAAGAAGTGTTTTTAGACATGTGGGGAGCCACGCTGCAGGGGTTCTGAGCGATACTTTCTTCCCTGTTAGAGGCGCACTGCCTGACACAGCAGTTCACAGCGTGGCCAGCACGGCCCTTCCTGCAGCTGCACAGTGGGGGGGGCCTCATGAGTCAGGGGAGGTGGAGGTAAGGGGTCAGGATGAAAGGCAGTTAGCTACAACACCGTTTTCTGAAACATGTTGACTTGTTGCCTTCACCAGAAGGTTTGGGCCACATCATGGGGGATAAGTTAGTTACAATGACTTAAGTGTTTAGAGACAACAAAGAAAAGGGAGACTTTTTTAAAAAAGCGTATCTTTTGTGTATAATAGAATAACTGGTTCACTTGATAAGACGTCTCGGAAAGAAAGAAAGCTGATTCTCCTACTGATTGGTTGTTGGAGTGGCGAGCTCGTCAGCCTTTGCACACAGAGCAGGGTTAAGCTGTGTCACTCCTCAGCCTGGCAGGCTCGCCCTTAGTTCAGGGAGTAAGAAGATGGATTGTTCTGAGGCCTGGGTTCATGGCCTGCTTCCGATATGTGGCCGGCACCTCCATGCCTCCCCATCTGCTTCCAGGAAGGAAGACGGGGATGGAGTGATCCCCGTGCCTAGGTTCCAGTCTGCGTGTGACTTACTGTATTTGTAGATCATGCTTTGAGTTCTGTTTTCTAAATTTTCAGAAATGTCATTATTTGTGTGCTTATATTTACCACCCCCCTCCCCCATCTGTATGGCATTTTTCGGTGTGTGGGGCAGCAGGGTATAAGAGCAGTCTTTCTCAAATGCAGTCCCAAGAGACCCCGGGGGTCCTCAGAGCAGCTGCAGGGCCCTGAGGGAAGGTGAAGTCAGGCTTGTGGGAAGGGCCCCTGGGTCTTCTAGACCCCACTTGATCCAGAGTGTTGCCACTTTTATTTGCTCTTTGAATCAAGATTTGCCTAACATTTCATTTGGTTGGAGAGGATTCTTCTGCTGATCATAAGATATGAAAACCACTGGGGTAGAGAAAAGAGCAAATCTTGGCATCAGAACCTGGAAACCTGGGTGTGGGCCCTGGCCAGCCCTTAACCAGCAGCTAGGGGCTCTGCATGTCACTTCAGTTCTCTGCATGCTGGTGCTCCTGTCTCTGAGATGAGGGGTTCAGGTGAGGAGAAATCTGGACGCCCCTTATAGCTCTGACATTTCAGGACATTCTATTTGGGACTCCATTCAGGTGATGAAGAAAAGGAAAAGAGTGCTGTGACTCCCAGCCTCTTGCCGCTGCCCACACTTGGAAGACCGGAGGCCCCTTTAGCAAGTCCCCCGTTTGGAAGTTTGGGTTAACTTGTGAATTGTTTTCTGATAGGAGTGTGTGGTTAAGATGAGGGGCAAGAGGAGCCAGCACAGTGATGGTGCATTGCTGTTTTTAAAGATGATTTACTGGTTTAGATTAGAGGTCTGGACTCTTTAGGAAAAGTGAATGGTAATTACTCTCAGCTTTAAAGTTATTCCAAATTGACAGCAGGAAAAAGGCCAGAAATGTTCACCTTATCTTGGCTAACTGGTCTGGGGTGTTCTTCTAGAACTCATTCCCGCTGCTGTGTCCACACTATCTAGATGGCCATGGGTGGGTGTGAGAGGGCTGCGTTCCCTCTGACACGTAGGCTGTGACAGGAGACCTTTCACATTAACGGGCCAAGAGGAAAGGTCACTTTGGGATCCAGCCTTTCTCATTGGAGAGGCCTAGAGCCCTGGCATCACTTAGCTCTACTGACCTGAAGATAGGGAGTCCTCCTTCAGACCTCTCACAGCCACCTCAGGTGAGGCCCAGAACCTGCTTCTTTGCCCATGCAAAGCAGCATCTCTTCACTAGGACCCCTCTGGGGAAGGAATCAGGAACTCCATTGGTATCTACACTATGTTAGCTTTTTGACTTTTTGGAGAAGCTTTCATATACATAACCTATATGGAGGTGTAAATAATAGCTAATGCTCAGCTTGTTGATCAAAACTGCATTGGACTGAAATGTGAGAAAGCCAGATGAGACTGTCTTATTTCTTATTGTACTACACAGAAAGCATTCCCTGAGACAGAAAATCCTGCTTAAGCGTGGCTGCAACAACCCCGGTGACAGCAATGGCAGGAGCCCTTCAGAAAGGGGCAAGTGGACCTGACCCTGTTCTAGGCAGGTTTAGGTTTGTTCCCAGGTTGATTAATACTCCCTTCCCCCCCTCCTTCTCCCCATCCAGCTACTGCAGTTACTTAGGCACCTTTTCAAATTTTTAATTTGAATGAATTAAGTATGGACTAACTTTCCCTGAAAAGTACAATGAATTTTAAGAGGACAAAACTTGGATGATCAATACGTTGTGGTCTCCATCCTATAGCATAGATCTTTACCATAGATTTTAGTTTCTAAATATTGATGGAACACTAGACTGCATGCATTAAACTGTGTCAGTCACTTCAAGATACAGGAAGCATAGAAAACTTACTGGTTGTGTCTCGGGTTAACTACTTAAAGAGACAGCAGCAAACAGAAGATCATACACCTGTGAAGCAGTTTTGAAACAGAGTTCAAAACTGCAAAGCACCCACTGGTTGTGCTTTTAAATGTGAAGTACCTTCTTCCAGATGCAGGTGCAAGCAATGATCTGAATCAGGTGGAGCCGGCCTAGTTGTAGGCAGTGAGCTTGAAGCTGGAATTTGAAGGAAGGATGGAGGAGGCGAGGCAGTGCTCCTGGAGAGATTTGTGGAAGGAAGCAAGCTGATTGTTTTCATTGCAGACGGAAGGTAGAGATGATGCTGCATGTTGGTAAGAAAGGTGGAGGCTTTCAAAACACATGCACAACTGCTGAAAAGCTTCGCTGTGCCACAGGAAGCATTAAGGTCATCTTTGGCAGGAGAGTAATTGGGGCAGCAACACATACGGGCTGAAATGAAACGGAGATACCCCCTGCCCACCCCCACAAGCTGGCCGTGTGCTTTCCCATGTAGGCCTCATATGTTAGGTCACCAAGTGCTTTAGAAACAAAACACTATACTTAAGATTCATAACGATATGCTTCATCGGTTTCATGTGGATATAGTTCCATTTATCCTGATGTTTAATTTTTTTTTCCATCATTTTCAGCTGTGTAAACTTTTTGGCATCCATTATGTAGCATGTTTAAGGTGTTTAATCAGTTTGAGTTTTTGATCCTTCACAATTTCATGTGTACAACTAGTGGATATGAAATTGCTTATTAATCATCCAGCTCATGAATGCCTTCCAGACTTCCTTTCTACTTACTGGTTTGAATGATTTTACTCTTTTATGTGGAGTTTTTCTAAGAAGTTGATGGATCTCATTCATTCATAAGTTCATCCAGCAAATACCTATTTGGCCCTACTATGTGCTGGGCACTGTTCTAGGTATTAAGCTCCCAGTTACTACTGATTAGAAACAAAAGTATTTCAGTGTGGTACAGTGGTTTTAATTAATGTTGGTTTCTTTTTGATGCCTTTGAATTTAAACTTGATTTATTTTAATGTATTTCACCATCAATAGCAAAAAAAACAAACATACTAACACTATTAAAACATTTTTGAAAATGCTTTTGAAGGCAATCAGTTTTGGAAAATTTACCACATTAAATGTTGTTGAGTTGGTCTACTTCTCCCACCTAAGGCCCTAAAGAGCCAGAACTTCCATGAGTCCACTAAGGAATTTGATCACCACTGGGTTAGTTGATCCCTGAAGTCCTTTCCCATTCTAAAATTGTCTTAACTTCTTTGTGCCATTTTTCTCCTGCAATAACAGGATAGTAGTAACATTTAACTTACCAACTAGACAGAAGTTGTGATGAATACTTGATACAGATGTAAAGGATAATTCCCCCTCATTCATTTTTGGGTCTTTTCCTCCCATTGGTGGCCCGGTTGCCCCCATAGTAGCAGGGTGGGACCTGAGGACTGGGGAGTGCAGAAGCAGCCATGGGAACAAGAGGGTGTGCTGTGTGCGGTAGGACTAGAGCTGTCCCTGAACAGACAGAACAGATAGCAGCCTACAGCCCAAATCCCTCTTGTGCTTTGCCTGTAAAGGATAAACTTTTCATTGTACCTGGAATACAGATGCCATTCCTTGTATTAAGGTCTGTATAAACTGTGGAAAATTCTGAAAGAGATGGGAATACCAGACCACCTGACCTGCCTGTTAAGAAACCTGTATGTAGGTCAGGAAGCAACAGTTAGAACTGGACATGGAACAACAGACTGGTTCCAAATAGAAAAAGGAGTACGTCAAGGCTGTATATTGTCACCCTGCTTATTTAACTTATATGCAGAGTACATCATGAGAAACGCTGGGCTGGAAGAAACACAAGCTGGAATCAAGATTGCTGGGAGAAATATCAATAACCTCAGATATGCAGATGACACCACCCTTATGACAGAAAGCGAAGAAGAACTAAAGAGCCTCTTGATGAAAGTGAAAGAGGAGAGTGGAAAAGTTGGCTTAAAGCTCAACATTCGGAAAACTAAAATCATGGCATCTGGTCCCATCACTTCATGGCAAATAGATGGGGAAACAGTGGAAACAGTGTCAGACTTTAATTTTTTGGGCTCCAAAATCACTGCAGATGGTGATTGGAGCTACGAAATTAAAAGACGCTTACTTCTTGGAAGGAAAGTTATGGCCAACCTAGATAGCATATTAAAAAGCAGAGACATTACTTTGCCAAATTCCGTCTAGTCAAGGCTATGGTTTTTCCAGTGGTCATGTATGGATGTGAGAATTGAACTGTGAAGAGAGCTGAGTGCCGAAGAATGGATGCTTTTGAACTGTGGTGTTGGAGAAGACTCTTGAGAGTCCCTTGGACTGCAAGGAGGTCCAACCAGTCCATCCTAAAGGAGATCAGTCCTGGGTGTTTGTTGGAAGGACTGATGTTGAAGCTGAAACTCCAATACTTTGCCCAGCTCATGTGAAGAGTTGACTCATTGGAAAAGACCCTAATGCTGGGAAGGATTGGGGGCAGGAGGAGAAGGGGACGACAGAGGACGAGATGGCTGGATGGCATCACCGACTCGATGGACATAAGCTTGGGTAAACTCGGGGAGTTGGTGATGGACAGGGAGGCCTGGCGTGCTGCAATTCATGGGGTCTCAAAGAGTCGGACACGACTGAGTGACTGAACTGAACTGATGCAAGTAGGACAACTGGAAGAGCATCCTGCATACTTACTTACGTTCTGTGTTCTGCATGGAATTTGGGAAGAAGAATGCAAGAATATATAAATCTTGAAATATAAAGCCTTAATAAATCAAACTTTGAGAGCAGTACAACTCAATAAAGAAAAATACAGGTCATTGACGTTTTAAGAAATACATTTAAGAAGGCTTATAGACAAGAGCCTCTGTTTGTTATAAATTCAACATCAATTTGGGTAAAACATCAGGATAGCATGCAGGATGTTCCCATTCACATAAACAAAAACTATAGAAAATAAGTAGCAAAATCTACAAAGGTTGTGTCTGGAAGGGCCAAGTATGTGATTGTTTTCTGCTGCTTCCCACTTTTCTAATCTTGTTAGTTTTTTAGAATATGCACATATGACTTAGGTAATCTGAGAAAAGTTGAAGACAAAACAAAAAGGCTCAACAACTTGTACCCAATTCAAGGCTAGCAAATAGCAAAGATTTTGAAAAATTAGAGTCATTTGCATATGGTAGGAGTTGCACTCTAAGTTACTTTACTCCTTTCTCTGAGACTAGAATTTGAACTCTGAACTTGCCTTGTTTTGGACAGTTGCTGCAGCAGTCACTGGAAGGATTCTCTGATTCCTCTGTGAGTAGCAGGCAGTCCAGTTACTGGCCCCAAGTCTCACTCATCACTTTCGTCTTCACTGTTGTTGCAGCTTGTTTTTAGTCCTCTGCCTACAGATGTAGTTCATTTGTAAGACTCTAGAACATAATGTATATTTCACATGATTTGGTAAGTGCATCTAAACTTCCTAACTAAAGAATTTCTACGTGTTCTCCACTTCCTAACCTGGAGATTCACTCTTAAAATGTTAAACAGGCTTCCAGCCTCTTTGATTCCCCGCCTTTGGTAATCTCTGCGAAAGCTTTCCTGAATGAGGAATTTTATTTTGCCTCATTTTTTTGTGTATGTAGTGCTGTTCCACAGAGGATGGTTTTGTTTTTTGTTCAGGCTTGTGATTTTACTGTGTAAACAACCAGTAACTTCTTTACCCCGGGCCAGCTTGGTGTTTTCAGACTTGGTCTATGTTAAACTGTCTGAAGACAGAAAGGATGAGAAAGGGGCAAAGGGAAGGGAAGGCTTAGAGAGGCCCTCCAAGGACCCTGGCTCACTGGTTTTGACCACTGAGGTCACCTCAGAACTAGCACTCATCCTCCCAAGAACCTAAAAATTACGCTCAGCGAAGATGAAAGCAGTGGGATTGCCAGGTCCTGAAAATGAGCAGACCTCAAAAGAAACCCATGGCTCCTCTGTTTCATTTGTGTCTATATTTGTTTTCCTGGTTGTGGATTGAAAGGACTGCTCAGGAGCAGTGCAGCTGTTTCTTCTTATGGCTCAGCTTTCCTTCCTGACTAAACTGTAGGGGGAGAGGATACATCCAGTGTGTTCGCTTTGCTTTTCTCCTGCTCACCCTGTGGCTCTGGGACCCAACTGATGAAAAGCGTGTGATCCAGAACTGAGCTGCTGAGTTATGGCATGCGGCAGGGCAGTAACACCTGACTTCAGCGTGGACTGCAGCTGCATTTGCCCTTCAGGGAATCTCTAAGTGGAAATAACTTCTAGGGGTCTCACTGATGAATAGTGGGAAATTGCAGAGTGCCTATTCTGAGACATACCCTTCCTTAGACAGTCATTATTTTCTCAAGGTGGAACAACAGTCTTGTGGCCACTGTAGCCAGTAGAATCTGCCCAGCCATGTCCTCTGCTGGGCTTGCATGAGACTCCAGGGCCAGGACAGTGCCAGTCCCTACCCGTAGGCCCTGGGTCTTGTTCACTGTCACCCACTTCCATGCATAGTGTTTGGACTTGAGCCAGACTCCTTGAGTTCTGATCCCAGACCCTCCACACACAGTATGCAGTCTTGGGTACATTTCCTGAGGATCAGTGTTCTCATTTGCAGAGCATGGAATAATATTGTTAAAACAGTGCTTAGTACATAATAAGTACTCAGTAAATGTTACTTTTAAAATTATGATTATGACTTATGATTATGATTTATTATTTATTATAGGTTGCTGGTATCTCCCCTGACTTCTGCCACTGGCATTGCCAATACTGCTGTTACCAAGGCCACCAGTGATACCTCTTTGTTGCCAAAGCTCATAGACAGTGTTCACCTCCTCCTCTCTCTGCACCTTTGAGTGGTGCCTGCTGTGTCTTCTGGAAGTACTGCATTCTCACAGTCATGACCACCACAGCCCCTCTAGTCTGGTGGCTCCTCTTCATTTGAGTCCTCATCTCTACCTGACCTCACGTTGCATGACTTCAAGGAGAACATCTCAGATTCTCCTCACTTTTTTTTCTGTAGATAAATCCATCCACCCTGATGACTTTCACTGCTTGGTTGCTCATTCTCCAGGTCTTAGGTCTTTCATGACTTTCCAATCTAAATCTTAGGTCCGTCCAACCCACCCTATTACTTTCTCTTGTGGTACTCTGTTGTTTTCCTTCAGGGCACTTTTCACAATTCGTAATTATGTATGTATTTGTTTTGATTATTGTCTGTCCCTTATCTCTCTCTCACCTCACAAAATTGTAAAATCCATGAATGAGACCGGGGCTGTGTCTTGTTCATTGGTGTTTGTACACCTGGTGCTCGAAAGGATCTCAGTAAATACCTGTTTGAATGTGTATAGATGGGGCCCCTCTACTTCTTCTTCCACTGCTCCAGCCCTGACAGTCTACTCGAGGTGAGAGGGAGAGGCTACCCCCTTGGTCGTCATTCCTTCCTCCCCCTGCCATCCTGGATCCACCCTCTGTGTCAGGGAAGGTCTTATTTCTCTTTTACCTCCAGCCACGGTCATCTTGAAGTGACAGCATCCTCAAAGTTAACAATCAGAGGACTCACGTCAGCTTCAGGTGCTAGTTCTGGGGAAGTGATCAGGATGGAATGGCCTAGGGGGGTTTGCTCAAATCCTGAAGCAAAAGGAAATTGAGACTTGATGTAGGACATTTATTCCTAAGGACGAAACGTTAGTAAACTAAAAATCACTTTCCAAAAGAGCTGTTAGTCCATTAAACATATATTGTGATTTCAAGGGATTTTTCCCCCTTTTAAATTAGGGGGAAATTAAATTGCTAAGTCTTGTCTAACTCTTGCGACCCCATGGACTGTAAATTAGGGTGGTTGCAGTTTAACGGAAAGAGTGCAGAGCCCTGTGTTAGAAATTGTGTGGGAGACACCAGAGATGTTGGTAGTCCTGGCCCAGTGGCCTTGCCTTCTAGTGGGGGTGTTGATGCCCCAGTAGCCTGTTCAGAGCCAAGACTTTATAGCTTTATTTATGAAGTGCCAGGAATGGACTCAGTAGCATATTAAGAGTTTCAAAGATATTGAAAGGGACAATTTAAACTCTGAAATAACCCTTTTCATCCCACACGGGGTTGGAGAGTAACTGTGTGGTATTTATCAGTGAAATAGATGTGAGGTATCAGTTACTAAGTAATCTCCTTTCCTCTGAGTAAATCACCCATCTTATCTTCTCCGGGAGATGACTCCATTTTCAACAGTGGAGTGACTACAACCCATAGTACTGACCTAACTGGGAATATTCAAGACTCTTTCCCCAGCATGTTCTTCTTATATATGGATGAGATTAGGCAGCATAATTAAACATTTGCAATGCTCTGCCCTGTTTATTAGATCTTCATAGATGCAGTTTTCAATATCCAACCTTTAGACATGAAAAATTGAGACAGTCATGTGGTATCTTAATGCAATAAAGTTTCTCTTCTAGTATAGCATTCATTATTCAGAATATTGCAGTAGCTTTGTGACAGATTTCTTCGTTTACTCATTTCCTGATTTTTGAAAAATCATTTGAGGGATGGACAGCTGACCACTGTTTGGTTCCATGGGAATATAGAGTTTTCTTTTAATACTCTTACTGGATGCTATCCCATGGTGACCAGATGGGAGATTGTTGGTGTTTTATTGGATAGTATTTTATTTTTCGGATTTGATGCTCTGGGCTTGAGTGGAGACTAGTGATGTCACTATGTCTGCCTTACTTTCTACTCATTTCATGTTGCTCCAGAGTCAGCAAGCCTTTGGCCAAGCTAGAACATTGTGGTGTGTTGTAGATATTCTTTGATCACTGGCTGTTGATGTTATTTCTGATAGTTTTGTGAAAATCATTGCTAAGGTATGTCCCTCCATAATTGCCATGATCGGTAGAAATAGCTTTATGTATTGTTATTGTAAAATTAATTCCTAGAAGCTAAGACCATATGTCTCAGCCATAATGTGCATGATTCATTTTTATGTCTGAAACCAAAAAAGCGTTCTTTCTCTTGAGATCCAGGTGGATCCAAACTAAGAAGTGTTGAGAGCGTCACAGCCTCATCACTTGCAAATGTACTGGGTCCCTGTCCTTAGTGGCCTCCGTATCGAAACTACTGAAACTTGAGACGAGGCCATGAGAATCAGTGCTTGCCCTGCCAGCCTTGTGCTATTGAAGGGTGGCAGTGTCCAGCACATACACAGTCATTCATTGAAAAACACTTGCGAATTGTCTGATGACACGTGCATCAAGGTGGATGGGAAACAGGTGCAGAAATACCTTTCTTGCTAGGTGTTTCTATTGCAGTGTCTACCTGATGTGATTAGAAAACTTTCATTGTTCAGTCGCTCAGTCACGTCCAGCTCTTTGCAACCCCATGGACTGCAGCACACCAGGCTTCCCTGGCCTTCACCATCTCCTGGAACTTGTTCAAACTCATGTCCATTGAATCAGTGATGCCATCCAACCATCTCGTTCTCTGTTGTCCCTTTCTCCTCCTGCCTTCAATCTTCCCAGCATCAGGGTCTTTTCCAATGAGTCAGCTCTTTGCAGCCAAAGTATTGGAGCTTCAGTTTCAACATCAGTCCTTCTAATGAATATTCAGGATTGATTTCCTTTAGGATGGACTGGTTGGATCTCCTTGTAGTCCAAGGGACTCTGAAAAGTCTTCTCCAACACCACAGTTCAAAAGCGTCAATTCTTTAGTGTTCAGCCTTCCGTATGGTCCAACTCTCACATCCATGCATGACTACTGGAAAAATCATAGCTTTGACTAGACAGACCTTTGTCAGCAAAGTAATGTCTGTGCTTTTTCATACACTATCTAGGTTTGTCATAGCTTTTCTTCCAAGGAGTAAGCGTCTTTTAATTTCATGGCTGCAGTCACCATCTATAGTGATTTTGGAGCCCAAGAAAATCGGTCATTGTTTCCATTGTTTCTCCATCTATTTCACATGAAGTGATGGGACTGGATGCCGTGATCTTCATTTTTTGAATGTTGAGTTTTAAGCCGCTCACGACCATTTAACCTCTCATTACTGTTATTAATAAGTGTAATTTTGTAATCAGTGATTTTTTGTTATCAAATATATGCAAAAGTTGAGAGAGAGAGAGTGTGTGTGTGTGTGTGTGTGTGTGCGTGCAGAAGGGTGCATTAGTAAGATTAATTCTTAAAAATAGAATTTCTGGGTCTATCAGGTAGGATTAGGTTTGGCTATATATGACAAAAAGCCCAAAATTAATAGTGAATTATTTTCACGTAAGAGAAGTGATCAGTTCTTCTAAGTCAAAGGTAATGTACATTTTTAATATTAATAGATACTGATTTTTTTAAGTTTGTACTCACTTAATACTTTTGCAAATCAATTTAAATGTTTATTTTCCTCAGTTTTAAAAAAGTCATGAATCCTAATTAAAAATAAAATGTTCTTTCCTACTGTGTTTGAATTGTATAGTTCACCTGAAGCATGAGTGTGATTTCTAGTAAAATGAGTAATATCCACGTTTTGAATTTCTAAGTGTTTCTGAAGTTTACCACAGATGACTTAAATTTACATAAATCTGATACTTTATTTACTGTGACTTTAAACGCAAGAGAGAGATTTCCTTGGAGATGGAGAACCTGAGAAAAGAGTGTCTATCTCTGTAATGCTGGACTTCCTGCATTGCATTGCAGATGCTAACCTTATTCAGCATGGATTACTTCAATAGAGAAAATGAGGGAGAAATTCATTTATCCTGTCAAGAAGATGTATTAAGAGTCTTCCGCGTGTCAGGATAGAACAAGGGATGTAGTTGTGCCTTCTTTTGCTCTGTAAGTCTTCCCAGTTTTTCTTCTATTAAGAACTTACATATAACTTCTTCCTATTTTTATGTGTCTTTTCCCCCCAGGAAATATTTTAATAATTATCGGCAAACATAATGTCACATAAAAGAGAGCTGTCAGGAAGAAGGACAAAAAAGCTGTAAGACTTTTTTAAATGTCCAAGTGGTATCTAAATTTCAAACCTTTATTTTTTTCTATTTTTCAACCTCATATATAGAGTTAGAGAGACAAAATAAAACCTATTTGCTATAGTAAGAATACCTTACTGTAGCTTAAATTGGTGTTTTTAAAATGATGGCTTTTGCCAAATTCTTTTGGCAGCTACTCTAGACTCAAAAACACTGAAAATCGATTACCTGCGAGTTGTTGCTAATAGTTCTTTACTGTAGAGCCGTTGCCACAGCCCAGGCTGGGGTCCCTGTATAATGTTAGTGTTTGTGTGGGAACCCGCTGCCCAAGTGGAGTGAATTAACTCTAATTTACCCCTGGATGTCTGCATTCTTTCCACCTATGTCCACAAATAGCACTGGAGCAAATTAACGTAATTTTCTGATTGATGTAAAGAGAACCGAAGAAAGCTTGTTGTGTTTGGTGGCCAAAATACCACACAGTGTGAGTGGAGTAGAACTGCTGGCCCATTTTATAGCACTCTAATTGATAATTATTTCTCAAAGGGCATATTATTTGGCTGTGTGGCAACAACCCAGCCTCATTCCAGAGTCTCTGGACGTGTAGGTGCATGTGAACACTATAGTAAATATATGCCTCATTTTGCCAAGAATGGAAGTAGGTTATCCAAGAGGAAAGGGGAGGGAAAAGAAAATACCAATTTCCTATGTTCCAGAACATGTCTGACTTAAATCGGTAGTTCAAAACTGAAGAGCATGAAGTCTTGTAAGATTTTTATATTTCATAGTAGAGGCTCCTTGTTCATAGTTAATAAGCTAGAAAATTAACTCTCTTTTGGAAACTTGGAGTGTATAAATGTGTCTGTGTTTGCTCTTGGTTTACAGGAACCACCTAGTCCGTCTTCCTTTCTGCAGGTCTGAAGCTGCTAAATACTGTCCGAGGAATGAAGCAAATGTATGTAGAAGAGCTCACATAGAAGGAGGGAATCTCAGGCTTCTGCCTACGTGACAGGTGTACCGACAGGCACTGTGGCGAGATAAAGATTTTGAAAGTATTTCCATGAGAGTGATACTTGGGGTAGCTCATAGGCAAGTCAGAAGGACTAGGGGGAGCCTCTTCCCTCTGAGAATGGCCCAGGGCTCCCTGATGGATATCTGGCCACTGCAGAAACTCAACAGATGTTACCTAGAGAACATAATGTGGTCTTTTCTTGTGTTCAGTGGAGGAGGAAGGCAAAAAAGACATACCCAAACTCCTGCTCACTCTGCTCTTCATGAGCAAACTGCAGAATTGAGCAACCTCTGATAAAGATGGTGACCGATGCAGACGAACAGCGCACAGTGGCTACAGGAGGAGCTTTTCCTTTTCCCCTGCCCCTCCCCCTCTATTCATGGTTTGCTTTCATAAAGCCTTATGGGTCCTCAGCAGAGCCAGACCAGAACATTGAAAATGCCTCTTACTTGTGACCTCATTTTCCTCCATCCCATTATCTGTGTTTCTTCTCATTTATATAGGAGTAGAGAAGAAAGTTAGCTAGAGATGAATTGCCCAGTTTTATCTGGTACAGTTAAGGAAATGTCAGCAGTTCATAAACTAAAGTAGCGACTGTCAGGAACTGGGAGGATCTGAGATTTGACCCTGCTGGACATGAGACTCCTGGGTCAAAGGCAAAGAATTTATTACTCACTGGTTGCCCAGCAAGCAGCATGAGCAGCCACATATTTTCCATTGCTCCATCCTTGCTCCCAAACCCCATGGGAATGAGTGACACAGATGAGTCCAGGTTGATGCATGTACATGCAGCAGGTTTGGTTAATGGAAGAGGAGCCCTGAGTTTGGGGATCCTAAATGTTTGGTGATGAGCAATCAGCACATCTGTCCTTTGCTCTGGAGTGTGATGCCATCGCTGTCTTTCAAGGCTGTTCACTATGCAAATAAAGACATCTTTGAATGATAGTCTAGAACTAAGGGCTGTTTGTACTTTGCTTACAAGACCTGCAGAGACCCTGTAGAGAATTGTCTCCCAACTTGGATTTGTTAACCTTATGAGAAGCTTAATGTGATTTCCTGTTCTGTCCACAAATTAGCATCAGGACTTGGCTATCGTTTTTACTTGGGGAGACCCTAGGTCATGGCAGTTTGGAAGAACCTGATGAACATGTTGCTGGAGAAACAAGTAATATAGGGTGATATTATTCCACGTAATGCCTCAGAGAGTCTGAAGTGTGTTACATGAAGCTGCCTTTGAACCTAAGAATGGCTCAGCAATATCTGTTCTTGGGTGTGTTTCCTCCCGTCTTGACGTAAAGGGATTGGTTTCGGTGGACCCCGTATGTATGATGATTTGTTAAGTCTTAGGGAAAGACCTAGGGCCTGGTTGTGCTATGAGCTCACACACATTTCCTATTAGCAAATGAAAAACCTAAGGGCAAAGAATTGGAAAGTTCAGTGAGTCCAGGTGATGAGCTCCAGGAAGTTGGGGAAGAGAATCTAAGGACCAGACCTGCCAAATGAGACTCAGCCGAGGAGGTAGTTGTAAAGCTAAGGGTCCTGCATCCTTAGGCGTGGCTTTGGAATCACTGACAGCAAGCGTGTGGGAACCAGGGAGCCCTGGAGCACTGTGACGCCTGCTAAGTGAGGTGTGGTCTCACCTCCAACTCTCCACCACACATGTAGTGTCTCTTATGTCCCATAGACTCTTAGTGCCTTGTATGACTGTCCTTACCAATTAATATTATCCCTCCTGCTCTTTGGGTGATAGATTAGTATCACCACTGACGCTAGTTGCTTCCAGTTTCTTAAGTGCTTTCAAGCTTACCTAGCAATGTATGTGAGATGACAGCCTAGTACGTATTAGTATTAAAATACTGCATTCGTGTCATGGTTTTCAGAGAAACTGATTTATCCCATGCATATTCAACCTGCTTCATTCATTATAATTTGAGGGGTAGTGCTAATGGTTAGCTTGCACATTTGAGAACATCCTAGATTATAAATTAAAATGCACTTGTATACAAATGACTCAATCAGTGTTTTCTTCAGGGGAAAAGAAATGGAATGAATGCCTGGTTCTTCAGCAAATGGAAGTGTCGTTTCCTATCTTTATTTGATTATTCATGTGGACTTTCAAGCTGGCTAGTGCTCATCTGTGTGTGTAATTGGCACTCAGGAGTGTCTGGGAATAAATGGTTGATTCATTCGGCATTTAGCAACATCATCGTATTGGTCATCAGCCACTTTTGCATCCTGTGATTTTAAACAAGAAGTCGTCTTGCAAAACCAGTACTATGACATGCTGCTCCTGCAGGTGAGGCTCTCAGGTAGAGGGAGCAGTTCCTCAGGAGACTCCTCATTAGCCGAATTTCACCAGGGTGTGGAGTGGATAGAGGGGGTGCAGGCCTGAGTCATTTTGTAGGGTTGACTGCTGTCCTCTTTATTCCCATAAAGAAAAAGTCCGTCAGTGGTTGTGTTTGCAGTAGCCAGCAGGAGATACTCGGTTATGCAGCATTTGCTTACTTTTTCTGCTTTCAGCAGTAACACCTTGATTTTTGATGACTATTAGAATAATTAACACTGACACTTGGAAGGGAGCCTGCTTCCAGATGCATACACACATGTCTGTTTTATAAATACCAGCCCCGACTTTTTCCTGCCCTAGCTGAAAAAATGTGCCTCCACCCCTCCCAGTCTTTCCAGGGTGTGGGCCTGTGCGTAGCTGTGTGACTGTGCCCACACATTGGCATATATTTCAGAGCTACCAAAAAGAAATTCATTGCTCTTGAAATAACAAGACAGAAAAGGACCATTTTTTCTGAACCAGACCATCTGAAGAGCTGGAAACAGTCAGTGTTTGTATGTGTGATGCTACAGGCGGTGAATTCCACGTGAAGAGAGGGATTGTACCCTAGGAAGAGAAAGGCAGTTTTCCTGGATGTCAGATGTCAAACTCTCAAGCTGTTGAACTCACCCACTCAGCACCTCCACATCCACCCTCTTAGTGTGCTTGCATTGTCAGTGATTTCTATTTCTGCAGATTTTGATGCCAGAAGACAAATAATAAAATAGCATGCATATGAAGCCTTAAAGCAGTTTTCTACTAGAGTTTTTGATTGAGGCTAAACAGAAGCAACCTGATCGTGCTGTCAGCTGGCAGGCAAAAGACATCATATTTTAAAATTCATATAGTTTGGAAGCAAGCTAATGATTTCTGGCTCAATAATAAACTAATTACATATTTTAAATAGTATAGAGCTGAGTCCCTGTTTCAGATTAAGCCTTGTAATAGCAAGGTCCCGGGTAGGGCTGACATTTGCCTGATGTCTCTGGCTTTAGGACCTTAGAATGGTGCCAGCTCTCGGGGGCCTGGATAGGCCTGCCAGGGACAACCAGGTAAACTGGCTTGAATCAGTCACAGGTGATAGCACAGAGGAAGGCCTGGACACTCAAAAGTTTATGGCAGTGATCCAGTTTGGTCATACCCTAAAAGTAGTGATCCCAGGTCAAGGCAGAACATGTCAATAGTGTTCCTTTTGGGGAGTGTCTGAGAAAAAAGGGTCATTTCTAAAAATGATCCAGTTCCAACAACACTTGCTTTATGGCTAGTGATTTCCACCTTTTCCTCTCCTTTCATAATCCTAGGAACCATGTACAGACACTTAGAGCTGAAAACATTTAATTCAGTGACACAGGTTAGTGTAGTCTTGAAAGCTCCTTGGTCACTTGGGAATGGTGTCTCTCTCCTTAGTCAGTTCAGGGACTGGAGAGGGACGCACACTGCAGTGGTTAGAGCTCTGCTGTAGGAGTTAGCCTTGGGCTTGATTTCCAGCCCCACTGCCTATAGACAGTTACTGTTCTGCACCTCAGTTTCCTCCTGATAGACTTTCCATGAAAATAAAGTGAGATTAGGTTTGTGAAGCACAGAGTGTTGGCTTGGGTGGGCACTAATACACTAAGTACCTTGAGATTGCAGGTGAGGTGGACTCTATTTTGGATTCCTCTTCTTATCCCTGTGTTTGCTCGGGGAAGATTTAGAACTAGACCTGTTATCTGTGGTTTCAAGGATGCCTCTTAGTGCTCTGAGACAACCAGCTGCATTACCAAGTAATGGGGGGTCCATAACACCCCAAGACGGGTAGAGATAGGTAAACATCTACACCCTGGATGGACCTGAGACCATTCTCCTGAACCCTTGCTCCCCCGAATAGCCTACTTACCATCCTTCTGCCCATCTCTATATTATTATTACAGAGAAATTTAAGCCTGCTTACTAGACTATATCATCTTGTTTTGGGAAATTTGGTTGTATAATTGAAGTTTATATTCAAGGCTGAGACTTGTTGACTTTAGAAAAACCTTGATGCTATTTCACATTTTGCAATGGAAGTTTCCTTCCATTTTTCAAATTGAGGATCATTTATTGGTCTCATGTTTTTATAACATTTCATTTTAACATATAATTCAGACTTGTTTTGTGGCTGCTGTCCCCTTCCCACTAATTCACTGGTTAGAGAAATATTTTTGAGCACCTGGTATGTGTCAGTACCATGCTAGGCAATAAAGCGTAATAAAATTGGCATCTGGCATATGGCATCTGGTTGTAAAGGGTTCAGTATGTGTTCGGGGAGACAGACACCTATTCCCTAAGTTGTAAAGCAAGGCAGACTGAAGTTGAATGGATGGACGGATGGTAGATCTTATCCATCCTCTGTGCTCTATACACTTCACTTCACCCTTTCAGTTGTCATGGTAATCCAGACACTGGGACTAATGCTGTTTCTGGGTGGTATTACTGTAACACCTAGAGGCCAGGAGATCTGAGTTTGTCTCAGCTTGGCTGCCACCTCCTAGCTGATTGAATTCAGCTATGTCTTGTATCTCTTTGGTCTTCAGTTTGTTTCACTGTAAAGTTAAAGTTGCTTGTTACTAGATGAGTTTCACAGCCCTCCATTTTCCACAGTATTACCTTTTACTGAACTTTCTGCCCTGATGATCACTTACATAATGCCATGAAAGTGATTAGACTCTGATGTATTCCTGAATTCTGGATGTGTATTTCCAATGCCCTTTTATTCTCTCCATTTCCACCCACAATACATTTTCAAACTGAAAAAACTTGCAGCTTTATTTTTTTAATCTTAAGTGAAAATTTCGTTAATAACAAAGCTATTTCTGTTCTACTTCGTTCTACTTTGCAGAGTCAGTTTCAGGAATGTTCTGTTATGTTATGGTTTTTAACCCTTTGAAGCATTGACTTTGTGTGGCTTGTCCTGCATGGTCTTAAAGTGTGTGTTAGTTGCTCAGTCATGCCTAGCTCTTTGCGACCCCATGGACTGCAGCTTGCCAGGCTCCTCTATCCATGGGATTCTCCAGGCAAGAATTCTGGAGAGAGTTGCCATTCCCTTCTCCAGGGGATCTTCCCAACCCAGGGATTGAACCTGGGTCTCTTGTATTGCAGGTGAATTCTTTACCGTCTGAGCCACCAGGGAGGGGAATTTAAGTAGCATGTGTTTGCTGCGCCCCTTGTGGGAAGGGGAAGGGATTCAGTCACATCAGGAAGAAACCTGGAGCAGGAGGACAGGGGTGGCCAAATGCTGCAGCTTTAACCTGCTTTCTGGAGACTGTCTTTCTGTTGACTGCATGCGATAGTTGCTGCTTCCTCTGGGATGGGGAGGAGGACATGGGGCTGGAAGCAGGAGGGGTTTGGGGGTGGGGAGGCTGCTGAGGGGAGTGGGTGTGGGCAGAGGGTGCAAGGCTGCCAGGGTTCTCTGTGTGCCGGAAGTGCAGGTTTGGCTGGGAGGAATGGAATGTTCCCTCTTGCCCTCCAAGAGCAGAAACAGCTGTGGAAGGGCTTGAAAAAAATCGCTAAATGAAAAAATAAAAAAATTAATATGAAAAGAAAACCCACACTGGAAAACCCAACAAAACTGCCTGTAATAGCGTAGTAGCTGTTTAAGAGAACTTTCTTCCCATCTAGGATTTCTTGTTCAATTGGGGGAAGAACAGATTGTCTCCCAAGCCCTTCCTTTCCACATGAAGAAAGCTTCATGTGTCTCATTTGTCTTGGGTAAGAAATGGGTTCATTTTACTGATCACCAGGTTGTTATTATTTTATTCCTCCAAACGAGGAACCAGAAACTGCTGCTTACTGCCTGAAAACTTGAAACAAATGTTAGTTTTCCAAGGAGATCTCTGTGGGTAGAGGATTGTCAGCAGATTTAATGGAAATCTTGTTTCTAGCTGGAAATTTAATCCTTCAGACAAGTTCCCGACAATATTTATTTTAGAACATCATCTTTTTAAAATAAGTCTTTTAATGGCTTAAACTTTTAGTGTTTTAGACAAAAGTAAGAGTGGAACTAGCCTGGAACTTGTCTTACATATCAGGGTTGATTATGCAATCCTTTTTGTGAATATTTTTCTTCTGTGTCTGAAAGGCTATTATAGTTGGTATTCCATATAGTCAGAAATAATGGCTCTGAATTCAAGTCTGTTTTATGCTGTCATACTTTGTGTACTTGCTTTCGAACAGATTAGCCCCAAAGTCGATAAAATGTAGCAGAAGAGGGTAAGCCAGCTAAATGTCTAATGTCTAATAAGAAGGCCCAGCCCTCACCCTTCTGCCCCAGATGGTAGCACTACGTGGCCCTTTGCAACGTCCACTCCCCACCTCCCTCCACCCACGGTCTCCACACCAAGTGCAGCGATGTAGTGTTTCATACAGTCCAGGAAGGAGAAACTGTGTGGTTGTTATTCACGTTCTTGAGATGATCTGCTTAAAATCACGTGCTTTGGATCTCAAGGGAGTTCATTAAGTAATACTTTGCTGTATTCTTAACAGTGGAAGCTAATAAGTATCTCAGGATTGGGGTACGGCCTTTTCAGTGGTTATTTTTATGCAGTCTATCTTTGGCATTTCATTTGAAGGACAGTCTCTTATAAAAGGGATTATGTGAGGTTACATTGCTAATTCAGGGGGAGTTCTGAGAATTACAGGGATCAATTACAGTCCCAGCCCATCCCTTCTGTGGCCTGTATCAGTTTCTACCTTTGGGAAACTCCTCTTGCCCCCTTTTCTGTCCATGCTTATCCATGTTGGCTGGAGAAGTGGCATAGGGCAGGATGAATGACCGTCTGTAAGGCAGTGCAAGGTCAAGGACCCTTCCCTCTCTGCTCCTCACCCCACCTTATTTATTTTTAGGAAAAAAGCTATCTGGACTCCAGTGATCTGATAGATTGTTCTAACTCTCCGTTTTACTCTCTGCATATAAACTCAACTTTAATCTGTGAGCCTGATTCTCACCCTTATCTTCTAAATGGTGGAAACTTGGACTTAAAGAACATCTGCTGTGCTGTGTCATCAGACCTGGGGAGACTAGGAATTTTTAGCTTAGAGTCTCAGCCAGCAGAAACGTAAGGGGGAAATTCCAGGGAATCTCAGCTCTGAGCTGATAATCTGGGGAGCTTTCAAATTGTGCATCCCCGAGCCTTACTCACACCAGTCTCTACGACTGAGTGCTTAAGGCCTCTGCAGGTGATTGGAAGAGGCAGCCAGGGTGGAGAACTGATACCTAAGAGAAATCAGGGCATCATCCAGAGAACTGCCTCTGAAAGAGCCTATCATCAAAAGTCAAAGGCAGCATCTCTCCCGAAGCTGTCTCTGCGTTGTTCTGCTATGGCATACAGCTCCTTGGGTCTCCACTGGGTTTTTAACATGACCTTTGTCAACTGTTCAGCAGTTACATATTTTAGAATTCAGGTCTTTGGCAGTCCCATTCTGAACTGTCAGTGACAACAAGTCAAAGCAAGGAGACCTACTTGAAATGCTGGTCCTGTGTGCAGTGTAGATGAGCACTGGATTTAAAAGCAGTCCTTTATAGATCATCCCCACTGAAATCTCTCATGAGGACCAGGGCACTGCCTGCAGTCTGCTTGGTGGGCATCAGTGGGTCTGGCTTGGGAGTTGACAACCATAACTCATTTTGAGATAACCAAAAATAGAGAGTGAGTGAGAAAGGTAGAGGCCTTTAAGAGTTAAATTACACAACTCCCTTTTTATTTTTAAAGTCAGTGGATTCCTTGTTGCCCTTGCTGAGAAAGATAAATTGATACCACATGTTGCTTCCAGACAAAACCCTCTCTGTGTTCCAGGGGGAGCACATGCAGCTGGTGTCTGGGTTAGTGGACAGTCTTACAAGGTAAACATGGGTTGGAAGGGGTTGGAGCGGACACAGGGCAGCAGCAGTTGGGAAATTACCAGCTACTCCTGAGCAGCATGGCACTTTGAAATACTTTTACAAGTTTGAAATCTTTTCTTGGAAGGAGCCGCCCTCTCACCTTCTGGTTTAAAGTATATGATGCTCGGAAAACAGTAAGTGAACGTTTGTGATGTCACTGCTTCCGTGTGTGGAATCTTGACAGTTGAGAGCTGCTTTTGTGCTTGGCACTGGATGAGTAACTTGCATGCATACTTTCATTTAATCATCCCAAAGATCCTAGAGTTAGAGAGGGTGGTTTTATTCCCATTTTATAAAAGGGGCAACTGAAGTTGGCTCAATTGTCCAGAGTCACAGGACACACGCCTTGGCCACTATTCTAGCTCTGACCTGGCTGACATTGAAGCCTGCCTCCCTCCGTTGGCCACCTTAAAAAACTGCATGTGAGAATTACCCACTTCGTAAATATTGGTGGAATACTTACTTGTTTTAGGCAGCTTCTCTGTGACACCTGATCTAATCTAATCTCTTTGGGGTCCATCTGTCTTCACAGCCAGTTGGCATAAATGTAGTGGCTGTGCACTTTAGCATAAGGGATAAACGTGTCTTGCATTAGAACACTGTCTTCATTATAGCAAGAACAAGAATGACCAAATTCAGATGAGGATAGTCATCTTTATGCTGATTTCTTCAAAGAGGGCCAAGCCAAGGGAGGCTTAGGCTCTGGACTACACGGCCAGTCAGCATGACTGTGAAATGTGAGTGCCCTCGGCACACCTTCCTCCTTCACACACCTGCACATTCCTCCTTGAAGGATTAGACCACCAATGGCAGCTGCAGTCACTCAGGACAGGTGTGCCAGCTCTGCTACTAATTACCTACACCTATTTTTTTTTCTGCCCCAGAGTAGGCCTTGTTTCAATATAAATCGTTTTGTAAAAGAGAAGATTGACATAAAAAATGAATCAAAGGGTATTCTTAATCTCTGCTTTGTCTTCAGACAACTTGTGCTACAGTTGTTTTCTATATCTTTGGGCCCTGTTTGGGAAGTAGGTTGGGAAACACTGGCATTTTTGTCCTGGACAAAAGTTTCTTCCTAGAAATGTTTAGTTTACTGTAATTCATCAATCTCTGAATTTCTTAGTTGTGTTGTGTGTTAGTCACTCATTTGTGTCCAACTCTCTGTGACTCCATAGACTGTAGCCCGCCAGGCTCCTCTGTCCATGGAATTCTCCAGGCAAGAATACTGCAGTGGGCTGCCGTTACCTTCTCCAGGGGGCTTCCCCATTGAACTTGGGTCTCCTGCATTGCAGGCAGATTCTTTACTGTCTGAGTCACTAGGGAAGAAAAATTTTTTAGTAATGGATTTAAATAACCAGAACTGTTCACACGGTTTTGGGTTAGGGTTATAGTAATTTATTGGCTCCTCTAGTAAACAAATGTGATGACAGAATGGCCTGAGATCTAGCAGCGGGAGTCCTGGTTGGAAATATTTACCTTATCATCTTAGCCTTAAAGACCTCACAATATTTTCCAAGATGTGTATTTAGATGTGACTAGAAAAATCTTTCTAGTCCTATCAAACCATTCCTCCTTCTCTGTCAGCTCCCAATCCTCAAACTAATGTTATATCCTACAAATTTAGACTATTTAGTATGATAGATGAATTCGTGGAAAAGTATAGAATATTTTTAACAGCAGTTTTATAGTTTAAAATGCACAAAATACATTGGAAATTTAATTTAGAGCCCCCAACTGAAGAGATCTTTACAGAACCTAAACTACACATTATAAGAGGATTTTATAATTGGCTTGTTTCTTTTTATAAATTCCACTTCTTCATTCCTGGGTTTGAGGTGAGGGAGGGGCAGTTTGAAATCTTACAGAAATCATATCACCATTAACTTCCATTATCAGGGAAGGTGTTGGGGAAACACTGCAATTCTGATGCGTTCTCTGGCGTTTATATGTTTACTTTTTCCTGTTTCACCAAAACTTAGTCAGAGAACCTGGTGATTAGAATCATGACCTGTGAGGCAAAAAAGCAGACTACATTTCTGATATCTGACCTTGTTAGAGTGAGGGGCATTTGAGCTAGAAATGGACAGAGGGGACCATACTGATGGGTCTTTGTCAATGTGCCCCCACCACTTCAGATTATGGATTTTATAAAGGGAAGGCTAGGGACCATGAGGATGATTGTGACATAGTTTTTGTTTGCATTGTCTTAGTAATAAAACTGGAAAATCCTGTCTGAGTGTGCGTAGGTGATATGCCTTAGGGAATGTATTCTGTCATTAGTAACCTCTAAAGCAAGAGTTGAACTAAGATTTGACACTGAAGCTGATCACCCATTTAATAAATTGGATTTGGGTTCAGAATCTAAGTGTAGTTTATATGGGTTTGTATGGTAACCACTGCCCTCTCTTCAGGATGAATGCTATGATGGCCACCTTAGTAAAGAAATGCAAATGCAGGCTATAGGATTACTCTTTGTAAAGACTTTGTTTTAAAAACATTTTTAGGAAAGACCTACTAAATTATTACTCTTAACTATTTCACAAAATTATAGTCATAAGGTTATGCCGTTGTATCCTTTGTCTTTCTTAAATGTCTTTCTTTAGATGTTAGCTCAGAGAAGTTAAATGATGACTTCTGTATACTTTGATGACAGATCTGGGAAAGGTTGGGAGAAAGCATTGGAGTGGAGTTGGAAAAACAAGTTTTGGTTTAAAGCTGTGTGACCTTCTATAAGTTGTTTAATCTCTCTCAGTCTGAGGCTTCATATATATGATGAGGGCATCGACTTTGTGGTTTGTTACAAAGATTAGAGATGAGGAGTCTAAAAGCGCTGGCCCAGGAGCTGACTCCTGTAGTCAGTCAGGCTCCATTCCTCATCCTGGCAGTTAGGGCCTGGGTCTGACAGTCCTCAGTTCTGTCCTCTGTGAGGGTGTTCCAGCCCCTTTACCACAAGGCCCTACAGAAGCTTAACTTCTCTCTCCAAATTCTAACCAATGGTAGCTTATAATTTTACAAAATTACACACATACATCGTTAGGGGTAGAGTTGTAGAATAGATGACCATCCATATAGGACATTTTGGAGGTCCCTAAAGGATTTCATTTTCTTTTCTGCTTGGTTTGGAATTGGTGAAACTAAAAATACATTTTAAAAATTGTCCACAAATGCTTTTTAAAGGGTGGATAACTGGATATTGATAACTGGTCATTGTTATTGCTGGATGTTGGTATGAATGAACTCTTTCCAAAATCTGGAGCAGTGGCGGCTGGCCACGGGAGGGGTGGTTCAATCAGTGTCCACACTGCCCCCACAGAGCTTCAGGACCTCCATATTTTTTCCCCAACAAGAAGCTTGAGTTTAAGTTTGTGGTTCATGTATCTAGTCTCCTGGGTACTCAGTAATAGAATCACCTTGTACTTGCCTGCTTTTTGAACCCTGTGGAGTGAGTTTTAAGAGCATGCTTCATATCTTTATGGAGAAAGTGTTTTACTTTTTAAAGAAATGTAATTTCTGAACCATGAGTAGAGATGCCATTATTCTTTAAAAACCATAAGAGTGAAAGGGAAGCTGGATATATAGTCTCCTGGGCACCATTTGGCTCATCGGATACTCAGCATGTCCTCTCAATCGTGTCTTTACGCCTGTCATAGAAATGCTGAGCTATGACCCATGGTTGCTGATGCTCATTGCCCAGCCAGAGCTGTCGGACTTCCTTGCATGGGAACATATACACAGAAACACTCTGAGTATTTTGGGTTATTTATGTATGGTGAAATCCCACTGAGTTTCTGTGTTTTAAAAACATTCTGGTAGAACACATGTATTTGTATCTTCTACATAAATACAGTTGGTGATTGCCAGTTTTTTTTTTTAACTACGGTAACTTTTAGGATGGTTTACATTTAATAGACAGCAGCAGGCAATGTCTTTTGTCTTTAACTTGCAAAGAAAAACTCTTCTGACCTGCAGGTGCTGTTCCAGATGTGGCAGATGCCATCATCAGCTCCTCTCTTTCACAGCACACGGGGTATTTTACAGAATAGGAGACCTCCCCAGACGATAAGCTCTGTCCATCATGTACTCTGTGTTTTATAATGGCAGTAAGAACACCCTGACTTAGTAGCGTGACTGGCTTTTGAAGTATATTATCATGTATCATCCTTATGTCATCCCTATCAGAGAGGGATGGTTCAGATGGTATGGCTGTAATGAAGATGCAGAACTGAAGTTGTTGATAATGGACTAAATGATTTGCTCAGGTCTCATTGTTGGTCAGTGATAGAGACAGGGCTGGATCTGGGTCATCTCTGTTAACTGGGCTTCCCTAAATCAGGAGGAGGATTCTTGCAAGATGGGGGTAATTGTTAGGGTTTTGAGGATATTTTGCACTCATCTTTCCTTTTTTAAGAATAAACCTTTTAATATAGAATGGTTTTAGATTTGCAGAGAAGTTACCAGACTGGCACAGAAAGTTCTTGATGTTGGCTAGCCACATCAAGTTTCCCCTGTTGTTATTAACATCCGATATCAGTTTGGTACACTTGTCCCAACTGATAAACCAATGTTGATACATTATTAGCATTAACTGAGATCTGCGCTTTATTCCGATTTCCTTAGTTTTTGCCTTATACTTTGCTTTTTCTGTTCCAGCATCCCATCCAGGATTCCACGTTGTGTTTAGTCAGCATGTTTCTCTTAGGCTCCGGCTCCCTGTGCGTCTGACAGTTTTGAGGAGAACTGGACAAGCATTTTTAAATGTTCCTTATTTGGGACCTGTCTGCTCTTTTTCTCACGGTTAGAATGAGGTGATGGGTTTTGGAAGGAAGGCCACAGGGGAGGGTGCCGTTTTCATCACGTTGTTTGGAGTGCACATTATCAACCTGACTTTGCCCTTTGATGTTGACCTTGATCACTGGGCTCAGCTGTCAAGTTTCTTCACTGTAAAGTTACTTTCCCCCACCTCCCCTTTCCATACTGTGCTCTTTGGAAGGAAGTTACTGTGCTCAGATCACATTGCCTTGAGGAGGGAGTGTCTGCATAAATTAACTGGAATTTTTCTGAATGGGAGACTTGCCTTACTTCTTCTGTCAACTCAACAAATCTTACTCTACCATTTTTTTCTTATGCCTGTGAGACAGGTGTGCAATTGTGGCAGGAGGAGATGGAGTCAGAGAAAAGATAGGTAAAAATTCACACCAGTTCTGAATAGAAGCCGCTCAGAAAAGGTAGATGCTGCCTTTGTACTAGAGGAGGAAGGGACCAAAATGGAACAAAATAACCCTGTAGGTGATGAATCACCCTCAGAGAGCCAGGGAATTTTGTCGCAAAATGCAGGGGGAGATGATGTGGTAATACACTGTAAGTGTAAACTTCAGAGTAGGAAGTACAATCACAGAAAGAACAACAAAACTTGGAGATTTAAGAAAAACAATGTCAGTGAAGTCCTACAGTCCCCCGCATCTCCTGAATATGAAACCATCTCCCACACCCTGACTATGAAAATGCCATTTACAATATTGTCGTTTAATCCCAAGCCAAGGAGACTCATGCAAATGTCTTTTTTTTAAAGCCTCTGAAATTGAGGCTGCTTTAAAAATTGCGTCAGATTAGTAACTGTTTCTCCTGGGTGCTCAGTTGGACCATTGCGGCTCATCTGCATTGTCCCTTCTCTCTCTGCAGAACTCTATCCGGCACAACCTGTCCCTGCACAGCCGGTTCATGCGGGTCCAGAATGAGGGGACCGGCAAGAGCTCGTGGTGGATCATCAACCCCGACGGCGGAAAGAGTGGCAAGGCGCCCCGGCGGCGAGCTGTCTCCATGGACAACAGCAACAAGTACACCAAGAGCCGCGGCCGTGCCGCCAAGAAGAAGGCAGCCCTGCAGACCGCCCCCGAGTCTGCAGACGACAGTCCCTCGCAGTTCTCCAAGTGGCCCGGCAGCCCCACATCTCGCAGCAGCGATGAGCTGGATGCGTGGACCGACTTCCGCTCGCGCACCAATTCCAACGCCAGCACTGTCAGCGGCCGCCTGTCACCCATCCTGGCGAGCACGGAGCTGGACGACGTCCAGGACGATGACGCACCGCTGTCCCCCATGCTCTGCAGCAGCTCGGCCAGCCTGTCGCCCTCCATCAGCAAGCCGTGCACCGTGGAGCTGCCCCGGCTGACCGACATGGCAGGCACCATGAATCTGAACGACGGGCTGGCCGAGAACCTCATGGACGACCTGCTGGACAATATCGCGCTCCCTGCATCCCAGCCATCGCCCCCCGGGGGGCTCATGCAGCGCAGCTCCAGCTTCCCATATACCACCAAGGGCTCCGGCCTGGGCTCCCCCACCAGCTCCTTCAGCAGCACGGTATTTGGTCCCTCGTCTCTGAACTCCCTGCGCCAGTCTCCCATGCAGACCATCCAAGAGAACAAGCCAGCCACCTTCTCTTCCATGTCGCACTACGGCAACCAGACACTCCAGGACCTGCTCACGTCGGACTCACTCAGCCACAGCGATGTCATGATGACCCAGTCGGACCCCTTGATGTCTCAGGCCAGCACCGCTGTGTCCGCCCAGAACTCCCGCCGGAACGTGATGCTTCGCAGTGATCCAATGATGTCCTTTGCCGCCCAGCCTAACCAGGGGAGTTTGGTCAATCAGAACTTGCTCCACCACCAGCACCAAACCCAGGGTGCTCTCGGTGGCAGCCGTGCCTTGTCGAATTCCGTCAGCAACATGGGCTTGAGCGACTCCAGCAGCCTCGGGTCAGCCAAACACCAGCAGCAGTCTCCTGTCAGCCAGTCTATGCAAACCCTCTCGGACTCTCTCTCAGGCTCCTTGTACTCAACCAGTGCGAACCTTCCAGTCATGGGCCACGAGAAGTTCCCCAGCGACTTGGACCTGGACATGTTCAATGGGAGCTTGGAATGTGACATGGAGTCCATTATCCGTAGCGAACTCATGGATGCTGATGGGTTGGATTTTAACTTTGATTCCCTCATCTCCACACAGAACGTTGTTGGTTTGAACGTGGGGAGCTTCACTGGTGCTAAGCAGGCCTCATCTCAGAGCTGGGTGCCAGGCTGAAGGCTCACTGAGGAAAGGGGAAGTGGGCAGAGCAGGTCAGTGCATAGTATTAACAGAGCGGGTGGTGGGGGACACCGGCTTTTATTTACATGGTGCAGAGTAACCTGGCTCCCAGCCAGTTCATTCCGAGTTGTACCTGCAAAACAAATAGGGCTGTCAGGTGCCCCTTTCCACAATTTGCTGACAGCTCAGGACTTTTACTGCCAGTAAAACCAACATACACACTCAGAGGTTTCATTTTTCTTTGTATCCAGTCACCCTCGCTGACCTGTGACACAGATCCCCCTACTGGATAGATGGATGAGGATAGAAGGGCAGGGAGGAAAGGACCCTTAGGCCACACAAACATCATGGTTCAGGACCCTGCCACAGGACTTTCTTAGACCCTTCTGGTCCAGCACTGCCATGGTCCATCTTCGATGGTTTCTATGTCTTTTTTTTCCCAACAAAGTAACAATTTTTAGGTGCTTCTAATTTAACTGTAGACTATGTTTTCTAGACTCTTTGCACCAGAAGCAACATCTGTTCGATTTTTCACTGGTAGTACTAAGCATCTTTATTGGCATTCAGCATCTAAGCAGTTTTAAAAAGCAAAAGAATTAAATTGAAAACAGAAGCTCTTATGTGAAGGGAGCATTTACTCATGTGCTTCTTTTTCCCAATGTATAAATGATGTCAGGTTCCAAATAGTGACATGATTTGTGAATGGTGACAGATTTTTTTTTTTAAGTTGTGGCATTTTAATTCTCTTGGAACCAAAAAGACACAACATGATATGGCAAGAAAAGCATTTGATTAGAATCAGAAGTCGAGGGCTCAGTTCCATTTCTTCTGCTTTCTGGCTGCTAACTAGAGTGTGTCACTTAGCCTCTGAGCTTTGGTTTCCAGTTTTATAAAATGAGGATAATAGCCACTGTTACTTCATGGGGTTACTGCAAGAATCTAATATACTGAAGGGGGTGAAAGTGCTTTGTAAATCTGCAGTGGGCTATGTTTGGTGTAACTAGGTATACACACTAGCTGACAGATGAGTAAGCAGGAAGCCCAGAGAGGTTAAGTGGTCTGCCCAGGGTCACACAGCTAAACCCAGAATTTCTGTTTCTGGAATGGCTAGAAACATCATCATTCTTACCATCATCATGACTAGATAATAAAAATGGAAAGCACTCTGAAGTGGAGCCAGAGTAGCAGGTAATACACAAGTTTGCCCCCGTGTTCTCCTCTTCAAGTAGTAGAAAGAGCACTGGGCTCTTCTACTGTAACAGGTTTGTACCCTCATGCTCCCATGTGTAGCGGCTCTGTTCCATGTCTCAGTTCCTTTTTTTTTTTTGTAATATCAGCAAGCTACTTACACTCTTCTTTAAGTGGTGTGAAAGAGAAATGAGATTCAAAGCCATAAAAAACTGAGCCTTGTTTAACCCTCTGCCCTGGTGCAGGATCACAGGAGCCTTCTAATGGTGAACTCATCCAGCTCATGGGTAGTTGTGGAAAGGGGAATGTCCAGAGTGTTGGGATGCTCAGCTTCTCCACTTTCCCAGGCAGAAGCAGGCCCCTAATGGCACTCAGACATCTGTTTCCAGTCATTTAATAGCCCTTGAGATGGTAAAAAGACTGCAACAGAAGCTAAGTAGGGTGGCACACTTTCATGCTGCCAGAGCTCAGACTGGTGGAGACTTGCCTCGAGAAATTTAGATATTTGGCTTTTAGAAGGATAGTTTGTCTTCCTTTAAGAAGAGGAATGTGATTGTGGCTTCTAAAGACTCAAGTAGGTTTTAATTTTGGTTTGGTTGTAAGGAGTCCACTTTCTAGTTCACTGAAAAGAGTAAGAGAAGAAAATGTGGTAGCAATTTTTTCCCGATGTTTCAAGTGTATGTTTTCCTTTTGATTGAATAGCAGACCGTTTTGTGTGTGTGTGTGTGCGTGTGTGTGTGTAATTCTGAAAGATTATATAAAAATAAGGGAGATTTAAATACTTAAGTTTTAAAAATATATTTAAAGCATTCTTAATAATAACTACTTTTAAGATTACACATTTTATTATTATTATATTAGAATCTTAGGGCCATTAGTCATCTTTTTCTCAAAACATTTTGGGGGAAGCTTTTTTGAGACTATAGCTTCTTCAGTAAAAAAAAAACCTAGTCACCTGAAAGTAAATTTTCCTGAAAGTAAACCAGCTCAGCATGACCAGAGCAAGAGAAGAAATATACTGAATACAGTGAGGGGCTATGAGTCTGGTTTCAGGGTTTTAGAATTTCCATCTTGCTTTGGAATGATTTGCTCCTCTAAATAGCCAGGGTCACGTGTGGCCTGACATGTATTCTTTACTTTTACATTTAACTTGTTGCTGTCACTTTATTGAAGATGCTCTTGAATTGACAAAACAGGCCTCAGAGTATAATCTCAGAACCCACGTCTCCAAAATTAAGCACCCCTCAGCTTCCCAAGACTTGTTCTATAATGACTTTCTTGGTTTGATTTTTTTTTTTAAGCCAGTAGTTGTGGTATTTCTCTGGACTCTCTCCCTGCCTTGCTAACTGAAGGACACATGACCCCGAGTGGGCGCTGTCTGGTTCTGGAGTTAATGGAGCAGGTCTGTCTGGTTGACAGACAGTCTTGCTGGAGAGCTGTGGTGAGATGCTTCTCTGGAGGGCTGGATGTTTCACACATATCATTCATTTTAGACCATGTGTGAAATCCTTTGACCTAGGGATCTGTCTGGAAAAGGAAAAAATAATTGTACCTTTTTATGAGTGCCAGCTACTGGGGTGTGAAGGGCACTTTCTTCTCTCAGGCACTGGTGGAGCTTGGCGCATATACTTACAGACTGGCAGCACGCATGTCTGTGAGCCAGTTTGCTGGTTGCAAGGTGAAGCTTCCAGTAAGCCCTCCTGAGATTGTCATGTGTCTGTTCTCAATGGGAAAGCAGCTTCAGTTTCACTGTAGTTTTGATGTCAAAAGATGCCTAAATTCACATGCTCTTTCGTTCATCTACATCTTTTGGCATTTGGAGACCCCACTAGGGAGCAGCCTCATATTTAGTTGCATTTTAAACAACTTAATGATAAGGACTGGAAAATACTAACCAGGAAGAGCCCATATGGAGAAGAGAGAGGTAGTTCTCTTCCTGTCTCTGCCAACTGGCCACATCACTGATGACTCTTAGAATAGCAGATTTCTCTTCTGTCAAAAGAGGACAGAATCAGAGAGCTGTTTTTTGTTTGTTTAACCAAGAAGATTGTTTTTTTAATTGAAGTTTAGTTGCTGTACATTATTATATAACAGGTGTACAATATAGTGACTCATGATTTTTAAAGGTTATACTCCATTTATGGTTATTATAAAATACTGGCTATATTCTCCATGTTGTACAAAATGTCCTTGTAGCTTATTTTATACCTGATAGTTTGTACTTCTAAATCCCCTACCTCTATCTGGCCCCTACCTGCTTTCTTCTCCCCACCAATAACCACTAGTTTGTTCTCTGTATTTGTCAGTCTGCGTCTTTTTTGTTACGCTCACTAGCTGTATTTTTTAGCAGAATCATAGAATGTTAAGGGTGCAGAGGATGTATAATTTTGAACCTGAAACCTAACATTCTCTCTGTGAAATGGCCCCAGTAAACGGTAAGTGATGATATGGAACTGTAAAGAAACAGTGGTATAACAGTGTGGAAAACAGCAGGTTCCAGTGTTGGAGGTCATTTAGAATTTAAATTTAGGCTACTTCTCTAAAGGAGCAAGTCTTTGACACTTATTGGACTAATGTTTAAGTGCTGCGATTCCATTATGTCTTTAAATATTCATGTTGGGTGGTAGGACTAATTCTAACCAAATACAGGCAATATTATAGGGCTACTTATGTGATGTTTTTTCTTGCTATCGATATTTCCATTAGGGAATGTAACATGTGGTACGTATTACATGGAGAACATACTCTGTTACTCACACTTCTGAATTGTTGTCTAGTCTTTGGTGTGCCAGCCTCAAGAATTATGCATCTGCAAGCGTCTTTGTTCTTACTTTTTAAAACACCCAAGGTCTGAACTGTCATTCATGGAGAGAATGGCTGTCTGGATCTTTCTAGTGTTGACAACAGGGAAAGAAAATTGTCGGAGTCCTGGAAAGAGGTTTTCTGTGCAGAGGCTGATATACTCCTTGCACATACCCTTTTCCCTGGAAAGCAGTGACACCAGCACTAAGGCTGCTCTTCTGGGCGTGTTGGGTTTTCAGGGCAGCTTTGCTCACCTCTGACTAGCCTGCTGAGCATGGGACAGAGCCTGAGTGAGCCTGGCCCTTCAATCAGTAGCATGTATATATGGCTTTTGGAAGGTCTCTTCTGGCCACAGAGCTTGTGCGGAAGATAGAGGAAGTGGAGTAAAAATCACCAGAATTACTCCTGAAACTTCTTATACACTTTAAAGTTCCCATTAAGTGCTTCTTTTCAGAGTGTTCATAATGCTCAGTATTCAACATCTTATAAATGTTGTTTCCTATGAGTGGAGTCTTCCCCCAGGGGCCTGCTTCTCAGAGACGTACCTTTCTGTATAGAGATGGGAGGAGGGGGGTGGTTGGGACACACCTCTTGTATTGTGAACTCAGGACACTTCAAGTATTTAGAAGTCCCATGGATCGGTGTTTCTCAAAATGTTTCACAGAATACTAGATCCTCAGGATATTCATGGTTATTAAGCAGAAAATAGATCCTGTGACCAAATGTTTGAGGAATGCCGTGTGAAATAAAATGAAATAGAGTTGTTTCCTGTAGGACTTCTCAGAGCCTTAGAAGTTTAATACATGTTATAAACTTTCTAGGATCAGATTTCGTTGTTTCCTAAGTTTATTTAACGTCTTGAATTAAATCCTTCTTCTCCTAGAAACCATAGGACCAGCGTCCTAAGGAAACCCCTAAAGAAATCCTGAAAGAGGTCAGCAACCTTTTGAGAACTGGGGATTCTTTACCTTTTTTTTTAATGTATTTATTTTTTAATTGAAGGATAATTGCTTTACAGAATTTTGTTGTTTTCTGTCAAGCATCAGCATGAATCAGCCATCGGTGATTCTTTACTTTTTTTCCCTCTTGATTCTTTCTGGAGCTTTTTGTTCGACCTTGTCACATATCAAGCTTTTCTCAGCCACAGAGTGGGTTCTGCTCTTGAATGAGCTATCTGCCTGGCAAAATGGTAGGCTACATGTTAGTGGAGGTGCTCAAATCTGTTCATTAAACAGAATTCATTCATAGAGTATGTGCAGTACGCTAGGCACAGTGGAGAGAGGAAGGTGAAGTAGGGTCTCCCCTCAAGGCATCATCCTTGGCTGGGGATGTGGGGCGGAAGGTGAAGTAGGGTCTCCCCTCAAGGCATCATCCTTGGCTGGGGATGTGGGGCAGTGGTGGTGGTGACCATTGTCATGAAGGAAGAATGCTTTTCATGCGAGACTGGAGCAAAGGCCCCATTGGGCAGTGGCACCCTTGCATGTTTGGTTTTCTAGGACAATCCTGCTTTCAGATGTCCTGTTCCATTATCATATGGTCTATTTCACCTGTCTTTGGCCGGGGGATAAAAACATAGGCTCCGTGCTGATCGGGCAGAGTTCAGACTAAATCCAGATGCTGGTTCCTGTTGAAAGCCCTGCAGGATACTTGCTTTTATGTTTGATTTCTAGAATTGGTTCATCATCACAGTTGGATGTGAGCCAGCCACCCGCTCCAAGCTCGCTGTCCCTAGGGCTCTGCTCTGAGGCAAGCTGCAGATTTTAAAAGCCTCCCCTGCAGCCCATCCCACGTTAAATGATGTCTGTGTGGAACAACAGAGAACCTGTGAATCTGTAGCAGAAGGCTGTCATTTTCATGGCTATGTGTCATCGAGTCAAGTCACTCCATTTCTCTGAGTCTCAGCTTGCTTGTCTGTAAAATGGGGCTAAAATGGAAACCTACTCCACAGACGCTCTTGTAAGGACTACCTGTGAGATGACCTGATATCCTTTGGCAACATTTTAAAAAGTTACTTGATGTTTATTGTTACTTAAAATGGCTCCAGAGGTTAATGCAAAATTAAGGAAACTCCAAAGCCAGTCTTAAGGCTGTAGGCACAAAGAGCAGTTACTTTCCTCAGTAAACTAGAATCTATCAGGTTTCTTTTCATTAAAAAGGTGCAGCAATTTGCTGTTGTATGAAACCTTTGATGTTCCCTAGAAGTTCTACTTGCCAATTTGGGGGTCCCCAACAAAGGCTATGTTTTTCTCTAGTGAAGGGCCTTCTGCCACAGATAGATTAGAGAGGTTTTGTATATGGTACCCAAAGTGTTCCATTAGCATCTTTAAAGGATTGCCTGAGAAATCCTAGCTGTCTGGCTTCTGCTTTCTTTCCTTAGGGGGCCTGTCATATCTACTCTGTGCTGGGGGAGAGCCTCACCCTCCCCTTCTCCACTTCCTCAGAGTAGAGCCCCTTCCTGTCAGGTGGGAGCCTGGAAATCTGACCTTCCCCCCGCCATGCCGGGCCACCTCAGCCACATAGAGAAATAAAGAGCTGGTCCAGCTCTCCTAGGACTTCTTGGAAGGAGAAAGATCACTACACAGTAAATGGCATGATGCTGTCAGGGGTCTGGCTGTGGGCCCCACCTTCCCAAGAGCTGGTGATTTATCCCCATACTGGCTAACGTGACCCAGTTTGGGGTTCAGGAAATATGGTCAGACGTATCATTAAGATCTCCCAAATCTAAGATCAGTGAAAACCCAGAGAAAGCAGGCTGTTCTTCTCTAGGAGCTTTCCTCCCAGAGAAGCAGGACCAAGCCTGGAGCTGAAACACTCCACTGGGAGAGCTGCTGCCACAAGGTTGCATGTGTTTTGTTTTGTTCTCTTCCCAGTAACAGATGTGAACCCTAGTCTGTAATTCCAGATTTTCTGCTTTTTTTAAAGCAACCTCTTTTTTGCTAAAATCTATGATATGCATTTATTAAAGGACGAGAAATACTTAGTCATGAAGCCCTCAGAGGATAATTCCAGTGTTTCTAAGGATAAAACTTTAACTGCCAGTCTTGGTTTGATCCACAGTATGTTCTCTCTCTGTGTCCCTCTGTCTGTCTCCTTCCCTCCCCTTCCCTCTCCCCTTTCCTCTCTCCTCTCTTTCTCTCTGATGAAACTAGTCTGGACCATGACATTTTTTAAGTATTCATGTCTGTGTAGAGTGTTCAGTTTGACTCCTTAATGGAAATTAATGACCACGAAGAGGCCAGAAGTTCTGAGGTTAAACTTTTAATTTCCACTGGGCCTCTATTTGTGTTCATGCCACTGTAATTAATTGTAACTTCCATTAGTCAATTGTATGTTCAGAAATGATTGGAAAGCAGTGGAGCCCAACATACCTTTAAGTAATCAAACAGTGTGGTGTGACTGACAGATGTGTTAGAAGGTGTCCCTTAGGTGATGGTGGCCCTGCAGCCAGAATGCACTCCCGCCCAGCCCTGGTCATCTCTGGCTGTCCTGCTCTCTGGGTGGGGCACCAAGACGGGGAGCTCCCGGCACATACCACTACAGTGCTGGTCAGGGGAAAGGAGGACCTCCCAGGCCGCCCACTGTGTGGATCCACCTCACTCCTGGGTCTGTCCTTCCACCGGACTGCTGCCCTCAGGATGGATGGGCCTTTGCCTCTTGTCCATCTTGGAGCCACCCTGGAGACCCTCCTTTGGGTTCCTTCTTCACTTCCTTCCTCTGCTGAACTGGTATGGGTGCTGCTGCTTGGCTACCATCTGTGTTACCCACATGTCCTGGTCGTGTCTTATAGGTGAATGAGGGGTTTGGACTATTTGTGGAACTAAAATAGCTGATTTTGTGCTTTCAGTTTCAGAGTCACTTTTGGAAAATTTAGATTGTCTTCAAAATCCTGCATAGCTAAAGCAGGAAAAGAAGCCTTTGGAGACCCTACTGTTCGTTGCTCAGTGGCCGAACCCTTAGCTGTGCTGGAGCATTGCAGCTAAACTTGCCCCTGGCCCCAAGGGAGACGCAGCATCCCAGCCCAGCGGGATAGCTGCATGCTCCCACTTGTCCCCCCACCCCCTCTGGCCAGTGAATGCGGTGAAGAGTCACACAGGATGGGCCCACACCCAGCAAACATAAACAGTGTGATGTTCAGGTCATGGTTTATGGGTCTAAGATTTCCTCCTGGACTGCAGTTCCCTTTTGTTTCTAAATGGTGAATCTCTTTAGCAGTGACAGCAATTTGAGAGCTAGACCAGCATGACTCTTAATTCAGGGAGCTGGACTTCAGAGTGGATGTAGTAGGGTGGGAGAAGGTAAATTCTTTATTAAAAGCTTACTATTTAAAATTTTATTATTATAAAAATTAAATTATTTGGATGTTAAAACTGTGCCTTGTATTGATCCTTAGGAAGTTTCATCTTACAAGAAATGTGAGTTTTAGAAACTGAATCTAGGAAGCCATCCTCCCTCCAGAAGGGGATCATTAAAGGTCTAGGTCTTGTCCCACAAGCAGTAGGTTCTGCTTGGATTCAGCAGAAATTAACTTTTAGCAGATGTAGGTTTGAAATACTTCATGGAAGCTGTAAGGCTTAAAAGAGTGGTAAGTGTTTGAACTGGGAGAGCGGAGAGAGGGCTGTTTCAGGAGGACGTCATTCATTTATCCAGCCAGCAATTATTGTGTGCCTCTCCTGTTTCAACTTTGCAGGCTACTTGGGACATAGAGAAAATGTGTCCCTGCTGGCATGTGCACTTCTCATGGGTGAATACCACATGTAAGACAGTGCTCTTGAGATAATGAGATGGTCCGTAAGTGGTTTGATTTGAAGGCTTTGCTCTGCTCTCAGTATATTGGGAATTCAATATGTGTGAAAAAGTAACCATTCCGGGCACTACATGATGAGGTGCCAGGTGTGGCTTAGGAGTTAAGCAGAGGACAGCCTGGGGCGGGTGGGGCTCTAGGAGCCATCTGGATGTTTGGATGGGGAGAGCAGACCAGGCAAGGCACTGAACTTGGCCCACCGGATCAGGTGGTAAAGCTGGAATGAGCTCAACAGAGCCAAACCCCCCAGGTCTCTGCCAGCCACAGCTTTGGAGTATTATATGGGCTGCCCTTCCTGGAAACCTGATTTTCTTTTAGGGAGGCTCCTCAACTGAGTACAGATTTGGCCAGAATTTCCATACCTGTTTTCTTTCCCCTCATAAACTATTCAGTGTCTAAAATGGCAAGTTGATAGCATTTGCCAAACGGGTTTTTATAGAGCTGCACCTCCTATAATTCCCCTTCTCGGGCAGCTGTGGAAGGTGGTTCTCTTCAACCAGCCTCACAGGCAGAGGGCTGCATTTTAATCAGCCAGGCCTCTGCGGTCCCTGAACACCAGGTTGGTTTTCATGTGCTGCCCTCTTCCAACCCAGAAGAGACTAAGAAATTACCAAATTAAGCCAGAGTGTTGTGCTTAAACACCATTAGGTGTTTTCTTGAGCTGCTTCGTAGTTGGGCCGTAAAGATGAGCTCCACAGGACTTGCTGACATTTCTACTCTCCAGCATCGGACATGGCCACCTTACCCAAGCCCTGCTGTTTTTCCTGGGATGATAACCAACGGAAGCCTTGGATGCTGTCAGATGGTTGTGGCCTGTGATGGATTGGGTGTCCCTCAGACCCTCCTTGTGGGGAAGCAGGCATTTCTTTGCTCTTTACTCAGGTAGAAGCATTCATTCTCTGAAATGCACCCCTGTTCTCTGAAATCCACCTGAAGTTTCCCTGTCATTGAGCAAACATGGATTCATTTCTTTTCCATCCTAAATGTTCTACATTCAGTCCCTCACTCGCCCCAGGGGTTGCAAGTTTGGCTTAAATTATCTTTATGTTTAAAGAGTAAAGGGGTATTTCACTGTAATTTTGTGTTTCAGGCAGACTTTCCTCCAAGCATCTTTTCGTTTTGGCCGGGAAAGCAGTGGCTAACCTGTGTGGATTTGCAGATGGGAGAGTTTTGTCCCTGTGGTTCTTTTTCCTTCCCTGTCATATTTGGAATTGGGGCCCTGTTCCTCTCCTCTCTGCCAGGAAGATAAAAACACTGCTGAGAAATCTAGATTTGTCATAGTGGAGTTAAGTTGTGGGAGGACAGCAGCAGGAACAGTTTATGTTTTATTCCCAGATTAAAGTTGATGGGGGTTGTTACGTTTTGTGTACAGTTTTTTTGGAGGCGTGGCCCTTTCTTAGAACATCATGTGATTTAGTGGTGATAATTAGGCAGAAACTTGTCTTCCGTACAGATGCCAAGATTATAGAGGGACTTACTCTCACCAGAGACCAGATGACAGCATCCACAGATATTTTTAGAAGGGGCCTCATCATTTGGTTTCCCTATTTCATTTTCTTTGCATTAACAGCCTGATTTCAAACTTAATCTTGGGCAGGGAGGGAGGAGGGGAGATTTTCTCCCTGTTAATGAAAGTCCTGGATGGGACAGGACAACGTCTTCCTATTTATTGTTAGTTAGCCCACTGCCTAGTAACTGTGAAGTGATGGCTGTAATCCCCTTCAGCTGTAGGCTTCCTTTTCCTTCCTGAAGTTTTGCTTAATCTGATGTGGTTAAGGCCATCAACATACACACGTAAACCTCATAGTTAACTAAGGCCATCAACATACACACGTAAACCTCATAGTTAACTAAAGCATCTCAATTTAAAGAATGTAAGACTAGTGAGAGCACCATTCAAACGCAGGGAACTTGTGTCCAAACCAAGTATCATTAAATCCGGTTATTGACTGTGCTCCCTTCATTTTTAGTCGTTGATGGTGTCAGATAAACATGTGTAAACATCGAGCCACCAGAGAGAGGTTAAAAAATCTTAAGGCAGGGGCCTTAGAGGGGCCACTTTCCTTGTGATGAATTCTAATTGTAAGGTCTTCCTAGTGAATACTGATCCTGGTGTTCCTCTTAGAATGGTGATTGTGTTTCCTTTCTGTGTTCACAGTATTTTACAAACTGTTTGCCTTCTGTCACAGGGACAAGTTGCCTTTCCATCTTGTGGAGTGGGGGTTTCTCTGTTCAGTTTGTCCTCTGTGAGGGCTGCCTCTCAGCCTGCGCCTGGCCTCTGCCAGTTGAACTTCCAGGCGCAGGCTGTTTCCTGTGCAACCTCGGGGCGTGCCAGGACATAGTGCCACAGGGGCCCCAAGCCCATTCTGCAAAGAGGGAAAGAGGGCAGGTCAGCACATCCCCTGCTTAATGATCAAGTTCACTGCTAGTGTGGACCTTTGGATGAGATTGTGATGGCTGATGCCCTCTTTTGCTTAGAATGATGCCACATTACGTGCTTATAGGTGCCTCCTGTCTTCTTCCCTCCTGTGCTGACCCGGCACCAGCATTGGAGCGAGTTGCGTGCTCTGCCACTGTACATGGGGAATGAAGTGTGTCAACTCCCCAGCATGCACTGGTGTCTGTGGCTGAATAATTAACACCAGAGGGAACAGGGGGATGGGATTTGGGTTAGGTAATACCTCACAGCTCCTCTCTTGGCACTTACAGTAAGTCAGGGTCAGGACTCAGGGACCAGAGTCCCCTGATGACTGATTGCATAGTGATGTTAGATGGTGGTTTGTTAAGTGTTATTGTGAAGGAAAGAACGAAATCCCCTTCCAAAGAGCCATATCCGCACCCTGTGTGTTCGGGCCTCAGGGGTCCCAGGTGGAGCTGCTAGAACAGCACTGGTTCCACCGGGCTAAATGCCTCACAGGTACTGAAATCTGATACCTGTCAGACCTTTCCTCCCTCTGAAATCCACAGGCCATTATTTTATAGCCCAGGATAATATTATCTAGTATCCTTACAGAGCAGAGAATACCTCCAGAAAAGCCATCAGCCAGGGAAACAGAATACTTGGGGAAGAGGGGGAAAGAAGGGGCCTTTTCCTGCTTTATCATCTCTGCCTCTCATAAACAACCCAAGCTCTTCTTTTTGGAGCTGTAGCAAGGGTAGCTGTGACCGTGGGTGTGTAATGTCACAAATACTAAACCCTGTTGTCTTTCTGAGGGGTAGTGAAAAGTAAGATTGCCAAGCAGTCAAGAGAGAGAAGCAGATGTAGATAACGTGTGAGTGGGAGAGGGGGGAGCTTATTGATGCATTTTTCATTGCTTGTTCACCTTATCTGGTGAGATGATCCAGAGTTCGTGTTGCTTCCCTCCCACCTTTCTATCCATTTCTTGGCCTAGAGCCTTTATTTATTTATTTATTTTTTAAACCATGACAGCTGACACTGTCTCCATAAACAAGTGGTCTTGAGGCCTGTCATATCAGTTCATTTAGCTACGTCTCTGAGTGTGTGGATAAATATATATGTGTGTGTCTGTATAATAAGTTTATTTTTTAATTCTCTGACTTTTCCTGGCTCAGTGGTCATATGATGTCTGATAAGACTTGTGTAAATTCAGATGCTTTGAGAGGACTTACAATTTGAAGATTTCCTGGAGGCATAATAATGCCAACAGTAATGTTGTTATTCATTGTTAAAAGGATATTCTGTGGGAGGTTTTTTGAGCCATTTGTGCATGATATAATTTTATTTCCTCTGTACATTTTTAATATATAAAGCAAAGTTCCAAGACAGTCTGCTGAGAGATTACTTGTTTTTTTGGTGAGGGAAGTCAGGATTACCCCTGGCCATCCGTGCAGACTGATGAAGCATTTGTAGAAAGTGACTATTTCCTCCTCTGGTGTTGGGCTGTCAATGGAAAGAGTGGTGAGCAAGGTCATTTAGTCCACAGAGCTGCCGGGGGAGAACCAGAGAAGCATAGCTGGTCTGTTTGGGGTGATCAGTTTCTCTGGTTTATAGCATGAAAGTCCTATGTCCCAGGAAGCCCTTCAATCCAAAAATCTGGAGTAAAACCCTATCTGCAGCCTGGCCCTCCCGAACTTGGAAGGGCCTACTGAGACACCCCAGGTTTACCTGGCCTCGTTAACCTCCCCAGGTGAATGGCCCCATTTCCTCTAGGCATTTGAACTTGACAGCATTTTGTTATCAAGCATAGGAATAAGGTAAGTAATCTACAGGCTATGTCCTTAGGTTTTCAGACCTTTGAATCTAGCGCAGCAAAACAGCCTGACTTGGAGCACCCCAGCCCAGAGGTGGGTGAGGAGACCGGAGGCTCAGGACGTGTGACCCAGAGGGCCCGCTGCTGCTCTTTGAATGTCCTTAACCGTCTCTGGTTTTCTTCTCTCCTCCTATAGACCCTCAAACTGACGCAAGACCTACCAAGAAAACCCTTTGCCAAATCTGCTCTCAGCAAGTGGACAGTGGTACCGTTTACAGCTTAACACCTTTGTGAGCCCACGCGTTTCCTACCCCAGCAGAGACTGTTATCAGCCCCTTCCCCCGGGTGAAGCACTTATCCTCGCACAGAACTCTCTCTATAAAGTATGCAAAACCTTCCTTGTACGGGGTGACAGCCACCTGCCAGCGAAGGACAGCACCCTGCCAGCACCGCCCACCCCGTTCAGAGCACACCGTCAGCCCGCGGGCCATCCTGTGGTGGTTTAATATCGCGATGGTTTATGGGATGTGTTAAGCGTTGTTTTTGTGTTTGTTTTCCTTTGACTTTCAGTTTCTCACATGCATTGACTTGGAGTCTTTTTATGTTAAAGTGTTAACCATCCTTCCCCTGGCACATTTACAAACAGAAAATGTACCAGCTACTGCGCTGGCCCTGGGTGTCACAAGCGTCCGAGCCTGTAGAACTCCCCAAACTAACACATTACATAAACTAGAAGGGGTTTTTCTGTCTTCTTTACTTTGGTAGAAAACTATTCTTTTCTAAAAAAAAAAAAAAAACTCAACAGTGGCACAAGTGTTTGCTGTGTGCACTGGCCCAGGACAGAGCCCTGCATCTGCAAACAGAAGGGTGCCCAGCATCTGACCCCGAGTGCTCGGTCCTGAGTCAGGGCGATTGGGGGACAATACCCTGGCCCTGGTCTGCAGTTGCCAGATGGGTCTGGCCTGTGGTCTCCTGTCAGTATCCTCAGCTCACACAGTCACAGTAATCGTATGTTGGTTAGAAATTAGGATCTTTTCAAGGAAGAAATCTGCTCAGCTCTTCACTCATTGCCAAATGCCACTAATGGATTTAGTTTTAAGGAGAAAAGGAAAGGAAAAAAAAAAGTAGTGTTGTTTTGCTTTGCAGAAGTGAACTTACAGGTGAACATTAAGCCTGCAATGAGAAATGTGTGGAAAGTACAAACCCGAGTCACTCTTTTTCTAAATGCACACCCTTGATTACTTTTAGCCTTGCTCTGTATAATCTGATCTAGTAGATGTGTATGAATGAGAGGTAATAGCATACAAACTGATTCTTTTTTTAATATAAATAAGCTTAGGTTGTAATTGTACAAATGACACAATGGAAGTACAAGATAGGGCCATTTTGACCTCCCTCCTCCCACTTTGCCTGCTTGTATGGATTTCATTTTTTTCTTTTCAAAAAGTTATGGTGCTGTATAGGTGCTTTCTGTTTAACCCAGAAAGTGTGATTATATTAGTTGCCCTCTTTGATAGAGTAGTTGGGAACACCTTTGGTACCTATGAAACTTGGACAATGACGCTCTGATTGGCACAGCATATGCATACTTCTCCAAAAAGGTATATGAAGACTCTTTTCTTTGCATACAAGCATTAGGCATACAAATGTATAAATATATTTTATCATGTACAGTTACAAAAATGGAACATTCTGCATGGATGTTAGGAATCCAGGCTCATAGTTCAGCACAGACCTCCCTGCATGAGTTCTCGCAGACGCTTGCACCGTGCAGTGGGCGCTGACTCCCCCACCAACACAGACATGCCACCTGACCACTGCACCTGTCACCAGCCACCAGGGGCCCCCTTGTGCACCTTTGCTTCCTGATTCCTCTGGGGGTGATGTTGGTGGTGATAACAGCTCCTAGCATAGTGAAAGTTCCATTTGGTGTTGTCACTTGTCTCTCCCGCATCACCTAGGTTGTCATGTTTGAGCGATGGCCCTGTTGATTTCACCCTGCCTTTTACTGAATCTGTAAATTGTTGTGCAGTTTGTGGTTATAGTAGACCTGTAGCCTATTGCCTTTTCTAAACTGCTCCAAGTTTATAATCCTCATTTTGAAAGTATGTATCATTTTTGAAAATATGTATTCTATTCATGTGGTCTGCTTCTCAGTGAGACAGACTTTTGCTTACCATAATCCTCTGTAGTAAGGCTAGCCCCTTCCTCGAGTCTTTGGTAGTCTGCTGTCCATGAGGAGTGTCCATTGTCAGTGAGAGGGGGCTGCTCCCTGGGTTCCTAAGTGATGCTGCCCTGGGTGGAGACACAGTTTGGTCAGGGACAGGGGGAGGGACCAGGGGGTATTGGATTCAGGGGAGAATCCGAAGTGCTTCCAAACACAAGGGCCCTGAGACTTTCTCTCCTGAGCTCAGAGAAACAAGAAAACAAACAAAATAGCTATTTGCCTTTGCAGTTTTCTAGATGGTGGAAACTACTTTGGGAGTAAGAAAGGCAACCCTCAAATGTGTTTCAACTTTAAAATGTTGACTTCCTTTCAGACCTGTGGCATCTCATTTATTCTTCCCCCGCCCCAATGTTTGTTAGATTTCAGGCAGAATGTCTTACAAAATGTCCTAGAACCAGATTATAATTTAATCTAAAACAGCTGAGGGAGGGACAGAGAGGGGATGTGAGAGCAAGACAGCCATGGAACAGATCAGGAAAATGGAGAGGGAGGGGTGCTTTGAATCTTTTTACTTTTTTTTTTTTTTTAATTTAAGTAACTCAGCATCTACATGTAGAGTATCATGGACAGCTGAGATCAGGGCAAAGTCAGGTGCCAGCATCAGTGCTAGAAAGGGTCAGGCAAGAATGGAACAGTTAGGCCTGTCCAGGATCACACAGCCTCACTCTCACCCTTGGCCACTCACCCAGAGGCCAGGATCCGTTAGACTAACCAGGTCCTGCCGCAGTCAGGGCAGAGGTGCCATCTTCTGTTAAGACCCTGCTTTCAGGAAGGGCCTACCAGTGGCCACCATGTGAAGGTCTGAGTGTCACAGGTCCCTCACAGAAGTTTTCTGACCTGGAGCGTCTCAGTGGAATATTCAGTAGCTTCCGGGGGTCTGGCAGTCGTAATGTTTGCTTCCTGATGCAAACCCTCAGAGTCTACCCTGGGCCTCTCATTAAGCTGCTCTAGGGAGCCTTCCACTTTTTGATGGGAAGTTTAGAAGAGTAACAATGTTGAAAACATGACCTGAACTCTGGGGTTCTTGTTACCTTCAGGGTTCCAGAACCAGAAACCTTTTACCAAAGTTAGAAAAGAACTTTATCACAAGCCTTCCCTGTCCTGGCATGAGGCCTGACCGCCAGACTCAGAGTATCCCATTAACTGTGAATGAATCTGAGGTCAGTTCCCTTTATTGCCGAAACACGTTCTTTTAAGATGTCAGAAGTTCGTCTTTGCTGTTAACAGGTGGAGCGTGCACACACGTGTAGTTCTGGGGGACTGTGTATGTTGGGGGCGGGGTTTGGTGTTGAGTTTCGGCCCTGTGTGTGTCGCTTCCCCGCTCTGAGAAGACCTCGTGGCTCACTACTCAGGACAGGTATGCCCAGTCTCAGGGTGTCATTTCAGGCAGTTTCTGAACCTGTTAAAGATAGAAGGGAGTCTATCTCATGAACCTCAACTTAAAGAATAAGGAATATTTGAATCTCTTGAAAAGCCCATCAAGAGGAAAGGAGTCAAACAGCCATGCCCATTTTTTTGTGCACTGTTGCCAAGGGCTGTTGAAGGAAAATAAAGAAGTTACCCTTTCTCTCTAAAAGCAGAAACAAAATCCTGACAGGTCCGAACTGTGATTTCCTCTTTCTTGGTGTATCTGGGTGAATGCTGATTAGGCGTAACATATTTTTTTTAATTAAGAAAAGCAAAAATTTTTTGTCGAAATTCAATCGCTGGCAAAGAGGTACAAACAGCCAGCCTCTCCTGGAGACCAGGGGTAGCAGGGTGCAGCAAGGGGAGAGAGCAGTCCTTGTGAAATCCTGTCTATCAGACCAGATCATAATGCAGATGCCCAGGTACTGAGAAGAGTACAGTTGGCCCTAAGTACACACAGGCTCCACATCCTCAGAGTCAGCCAGCCGCGGATCCGGAGGGCCAATTGTACTAGCCTTTTTGTGTAAGGGACTTGGGCATTTGCGGATGTAGGTGGGGGGGGTGGAGTCCTGCAACCAATCCCCCATGGATACCGGGGGTGACTGTGTATTATATTTGATCTAGATCTTTAGTGGGTAACATTTTATGCAGTTTGAATGAATAAAAATATTTTCCTGTTGTTTAGTTTTATTTGTATGTATTTTTCTTTGATGAAGGATTGGTTCCGAGGCCTCTGTCACACTCCAGAAATATTTGTGCAGCTGCTTTAAAAAAAAAAAAAGCTGTGTGTCTGGTCACTTATTTCTCTAAAATTATCTCATTGCCTGGCAATCAATCTTCTCTCAATATACTTGTCCTAGCACATTATGTACACAGGAAATGTAAACAGATGTGAAGGAGGACCAGAAAAAAAAAACTAGTTGATAATAAAGAAAAATGTATGTTTTGGCTTCACGTTTAACTTTTTTTTTCTTTAAGAAAAAAGTTGCATGAATGGGAAAAAAAATCTGTATACAGTATCTGTAAAACTGTCTTATCTGTTTCAATTTCTTGCTTATACCCCATGCAAACTAGAACTCAGTGTGGTGCATGGCCATATTCAAACACCTAAGAGTCATGCAGTTGATACTTTGGTTTGAAGCACCTCATCCTTACTTTCAAAGCGAACACTATCATATTGCATTCTTACTGAGGATTTTGTCTGTCCATATGTTACCATGAAATATCTCTACCACCTTTTGTCTCAAGAATCAAAACCAGTTTGATTTGGGAGTCTTCTCCTTTCCAAGTGAAATAGAGATGCAGTACTTAACTTTCCTTGGTGTTTGTAGATATTGCCTTGTGTATTCCATTTAAAACCGTAATCTAGTTTGTAAAAGCGATGGTGACGCATGTAAATAAAGCATCAATGACACTCTACCTTACTGCAAGAAGTTGTTTGTTCTCCCTCCCCGTCTCTTTAACCTGAGAAGTGAAATAGCTGTGTTTATCTCAAGGTCTCCTTGTGGGAGAGGCACAAAGCAGAGAGACTATCCTAGATCTCTAAACTAAATGAATCCTGTGGACTTTGTCTCTGACTCACTTTGACCTCCATAGGCAACCAGACACTTTAATAAAGCAGATTTATGGCATTGTGCCTGGTGGCGGAGAGCCACTTTCAGCCTGCACGGAGTCAGGTCGCCCTGGGGGAGCTTCTATGCAGGCAGTGGGATTTGGACTCTGCCCCCCCATGGGTATCAGAAGTTTTGACCCTAAGGAGGTCCTGCTCTCAGGAGTCCAGCAGATGAACACTGGTCATCGGTCATCAAGGTGCCCTCCTACATAGCAAACACAGCATTTAAGGCTGCTGGTGGCAATAGCATAAATATTTCCTCATGGCTAAGTTCGGGGGAACTCCACCCTACTGTAAAACTATTCTTAGTAGCACATGTTGTGGTTTTTCCTATTAATAAACATCATAAAAATCATTCAGCTTTTGGGTTCAAAGTCCTAAGCAACTTGATGGACTCTTATTTCAGGTCAAGTAGCTAAGAAAGATTTTAAAGTTTGCCTTTGGGATAAGTTCTATGTTGGTGGAGCCATGCTTCTGTTAAGTCTGTCCTTACCATTGTTTTAATTTCCTGTAAAGGTAAAAACCTCACCATCTTCCAGGACCAAAGCCAGCTAGAAGATATGTCATTTGAGATTGCTTTCCAGTTTTGATCCTGTCTCCTAAAAGATTAAAGGTGGAAATCCAAAACCAACTATCACAAAATTCTCAGAGTTCCCCCAAACCAGGTAAAAATTCAACTAAAATTAATTGAAGTTAACAACACTGAGGCAATGTCAAGTGTGCCAGTGGGCCAGAGACTCTGATGGACATCAAGACAACTGGGACCTGGACTTTGGCTTCTGTGAGTTTATATTCAAGGTATCATCTGTCTGTTCCACCATGAGGAATAAAGGGCTGTCACCGGCTCTCCTTGCTTTCAGCTTCTTGTTTAGAAGAGGAAGAATTTGGAATGGTTAATCTCGCTAACTATTTACAGATTTGATCTCTCAAAATGTTTGAATAGTGAAGGCAGACTTCTAATCCCACGCATGTGACATGTATCAGCCAAGCCACTCACGTCACAGCTGGAACACAGAGGTCAAAGGTGGAGGAAGGTAGAGTTCATAGCCAGGACTTACCTGCCAGATGCTCCCCGACCTTGGCCCTTGGCCACTCCCCTGGGACTTGAGGAAAAAAGGAGATGGCTGTGGTGCTCTGGATGTTTCTCAGCTCAGCCCATGGTGGGCATGCTCAGGGGAGTGTGCTTGAAGAACGGAGGTGGAGAGAGGAGCATTCTGAAGGGGACCCCTCCTCACTCTGCTTCCATCGCCAGCAAGGAAACCCTTGGGTGCTGGGCCCCGAGGAGTAGACACCTTTGGAGCTGGAGGAAGAGGGATCCTTCCACTTGAATTTTCTTCTTTCAAACATTTAAAGAGGAAGATTCTCAGCAATATATAAGACCTGAAGAAAGTTCGATTGTGTGTGTCTGCAGTTCTGATGACCCAAAATTTCATTTTTGCTACCTTTCTCAGAGGACTTACTAGACACACTACAAACATGCCCACTCCCACTCAGGGAAGAAAACTTGCAATGCTCTTCTTGTATGGGCACAGGCCTGCCTCCGTGAGCCCTACTTTCATCCACCCCACCAGCACCAGGATGCACCAGACAGCCGGATGACAAAGAAAGCTGCTTCCTTCTCAGGTGTCTCACAGCCCGTGGCCAAACAGCCTGCCCCAAAGGTGGAGGAGTCAATGGCTTGGCACCCCTGTAACTTCCCAACCAAACTGAGAACACTGATCTGGAAGAAACCACAGAAAACTCCGTAATGGTTCAGTCCAGGGGTGGACACAAGGGTTTTGACTTTCAGCTCTGTCCTTCTATACTCTTTTAATTTGTCAAAGTGGGAGTGTGTTACTTTTATTAAGATAAATAAGGTTTCTAAAGAGCCAAGATGGAGAGGCTGACTGACTCCTTTTCTGAGTGGTTGGTCGCTAAGTCATGTCCGACTCTTGCGACTCCATGGACTGTAGCCTGCCAGACCGTTCTGTCCATGGAATTCTCCAGGAAAGAATACTAGAGTGGGTTGCCATTTCTGAGACTGGAGGGAATAACGAATAAAGTGGGAGAAAGGGCTAGGGAATAACAGTAGAGATAAGGACGTGATGATACTGTCTAAAAGGAATCTGGTTGATAAATGAATAATACCGTTGCAAAGTTGTAGCTTCATAATTTTGGATTTCCATAATTTCCTCCTATTAACAACTTGAATATCATTATAGGAATTACCTAATCAGAACAAAGGAATTTTATGTACCTGTTAAAATAATAATTATAAAAACTGTATGCTTATACAGTATGCACTCTTAGAAATGTAATTATCTATTGCTGTTTTAACTTTGACATAAGAAAAAAAAGCAGAAATAACTCTATGCCAGTGTAAACTGTGGCTGAGGTGAGATACTGAATGGTAAAAGCCAAAAATTGATATAATTCTTGTATTGTGGACACTTTGGCCTTGACACTGGACTCGCAACCTCAACTGTTGCCACCATAAATAAGCCGATACTGGTCCTTGGCCACTCCGTGCTCTGCTTCTATGGGGGAGAAGGGGCTCTTCCTCCCACCAAGATGTGTCCACTGGGAAATTCCCCAAGTAGGGGGGTGTTCTTATGCCAGAACTTGGCCCCAAAAGACAAATGTCCATTGTAGTTGGCAAGTGGTTATGGAATTTTTTGTCACAATTATATTCACTTGTTGCACTGTGTTTTTGAAAGGTAATGTGTTCACATGATTGATATCTAGGAAGCATATAGATGCACACACAGGAAATGTTTTCCCATCCCTGTCTAGTTCTCTGCCTAGTTCCTCCCACCCAAAGTTTCTTGCATATCCTTCCAGAATTTCTTATATATCTACCTTTTTTATTACACAAAAAGTACATTATAGCCACTGACCAGTATCTTGCTTTGTTAATGATTTTCTCACACATGGAGGAAACATCAGTCACAGAAAGCCTCCTCAGTTTTAGAGCTGCATGGTCTTCTGTATCATTGTATCCCAATTCATTTAACCTGTATTCTCCTATTGATAGCATATTAAAAAGCAGAGACATTACTTTGCCAACAAAAGTCCGTCTAGTCAAGGCTATGGTTTTTCCAGTAGTCACGTATGGATGTGAGAGTTGCACTGTGAAGAAAGCTGAGCGCCAAAGAATTGATGCCTTTGAACTGTGGTGTTGGAGAAGACTCTTGAGAGTCCCTTGGACTGCAAGGAGATCAGTCCTGGGTGTTCATTGGAAGGACTGATGTTGAAGCTGAAACTCCAATACTTTGGCCACCTCATGCGAAGAGTTGACTCATTGGAAAAGACCCTGATGCTGGGAGGGATTGGGGGTAGGAGGAGAAGGGGACGACAGAGGATGAGATGGCTGGATGGTATCACCGACTTGATGGACATGAGTTGGTGATGGACAGGGAGGCCTGGCGTGCTGCGATTCATGGGGTCACAAAGAATTGGACACGACTGAGGGACTGAACTGAACTGAACTCCTATCGATAGACACTGGACATTGTTTCTAAACATTTTTTATTATCAGCAACACTGCAGTTACAAACATACATACATTACATACACATGTAAGAATCTTTGTAGAATTAATGCCCAAAGTGGAAACCATTCTGGGGCAAATGATACATATACATTTGCAATTTTGATAAATGGATCAAATTGCCCTCCAATGTACCAATTCAATGTACCAACAGTATATGAGAAACCCTGGTTCCCCACAGCCTTATAATTTACAAGTTTTAAAAATAAACTTGCAAGTCTGTCTTTCCCTTTCCCTTTAAGCTTCTTCAAGTCTGTACTAAGGCAAAGAGGGCCTGGCAAGAGTGAGGAGTGGACGATGGGAGAGGTTCAGGAGGCAGACTGAGTGGCCTGGTGACGGCCAAGGAGGGAGAAGAGCTTGGTCCCGGTGCCAGCCTGCCTGTCCAGTCTGACCACAGGCCCCTCCCCTCACGCCACCAGCTCAGACCGCCCCGCTCAGGGTCAGCGGCCTGACCTCACAGCTGTGCTCCCTCACCTCCCAGGATTCCAGAGGGGAGCTGTCACCCGAAGGAATCGAGTCTGGTCTCTTTGGCACCAAACCACACACCTAGACCTATTCATAGCAAGATTGCACAACCGGCTGGAGAACAGCCCAGCTGGGCGTGGGGCGAGCAGGGCTGCTCCTCAGCGGGGTCCTGACCCACCACTGCCCCTGTGCAAGGCTTCCAGCTCTCAGGGCAGGGCTGTCCCCAGAAGGGATGGGTGGGGCTGGAGGGGAGCCTCAAAGATCCGACTGGCTCCTCCTCCCAAGTGGGGGGAGCTTGTTCCGCCAAAGGAAAAGCTCTGATATTCTCCTGTGGGCAGGGTGCCCCATAAGGCCTCCTCCTGCCCTACCACGCATGTTGGCACCTGGGGTAGGGAGGGGTGGCTCTGCTTAGTGAACACAGAAACCAGGAGGCAGGATTTTACAGAAGAAGAAACAGTCATTTTATGACGGAGCCCTTGTTGTCTCTGCAGGGACCTGGCATCACAGAGTCGGGGAGGAGCACAACTTTGGAATGGGGGCAGATGTTGATCAGAGCCAGTATGCTGTTTGCTAGCTCCATGATGACAGGCGAGTCCCTTAACGTCTCTGGGTCTCTGTTTTCTCTTGTGTGAAATGGAAACAAGTCTGCCTGTGTCTGGGGTCAGGTGGATGGCCTGAGAGGGCGCCCAGGAAGTACTGCAATGTGCCTCCAGCAAGTCAGCAGCAAGCCCTGCGTCAGAAGTCCTCTCTCCTTATACACACTCCATGGGCCCACACCCCGTGGGGTGATGGTTTCTTATGGTATAAAAACATAAAACACAATTCGACATATTAATAAACCCCATCGGTATAATTAGATTGCATAGTAATTAAACATAAAAGGTAACTGATTTGTAAGAATTTCCTGCTCTCATCTTCTTTGATGCTCTTCAGGATCTGTTGGCAAGCAGCCATGCTTGTGGTCCATGTCCTCCGTGCCGTGTACCATCGAATCATCATCGTCACAGAGAACTCAAATGTCACGGAAAGACTGGATTGGAAGACTTGTTTCTAGCCCAGGATCAGCCACTGAATGCCTGGGTGAGTCATTTCCCTCCCTCTGGGCATCAGTTTCCCCATTTGCACCGTCCACTTCATGAACCCTTCAGACTTTATAAGTCATCAGGACCAACCTGGAAAATGAGCACATGCTTTACAAACCACAAAGCAGGTATCAGAAGTACAGACACTGTTTTGAGTCAGGAAACTGGCAAATGTTCATATGTTCGTTTTCCAGAAGGGAAACTGAGGCAGCATCCAACGCGGCCTCAAGGTTCTTAGTTTCTGGTTGCAACCATCCCTTAGTCTGTATCCAAAGCCACACATTTAAGGCGGTGAGATCCTCGGGAGAGAGAGTTAAAGTGCATCCTAAGGAGATGGGGGAAAAGATTGAGAAAGGGAAAAGGATGGATGAGGAAACGGGACTGGAGATGAAGAAAGTGGAAGGGGAGAGAGTGTATTGTTCTGTGGTGTCCACTTCAGAGGGATTGGTGTGCCCTACAGAGGTCAGCCCCGTATCCCTTCTCGTGTTATGTGAGTCTCTCCAGTTTCTGTTCTAAAGAAGTGAAATGATACAAGGGCCCACAGGGGCCTGGCTGGAAGGTCTCTCAGACACAGACAGGAGGCCAGAGTGATTGCTGCTAGTTTGAAGGATACAGGAAATGGCAGCAGGCTGGAACATGGCCCGGAATAAAGGGAAACTGTCCCCTGGGGGTGTGTGTGTGTGTGTGTGAGAGAGAGAAAGAGAGGAGACCCTCTGATATTGCTGTCTCCAGGATGGGCCAAGATGGAATTTCCTCAACAGACCACTTCCTGTCAGCTGGCCTTGTTTGTGGCTCTGGTGGGTGTTTGGAGAATTAAAGAGTATCTAACCGGATAGTTTGAGGCTTTTAATTGCTGTGTTTGTGTCTCAGTGAGTGGAAAGTTTCAGGCCTCCCCACCCCCACCCCTTGGCTATACCCAGGGCTAGCTCCAGCCTTGGAGCGGAGCTGCACTTGGGCTTTGGGAAAGAAAGGAGGCGAGGGTGGATAGACACCTGGATTTGCCTGTGTAAGTGCTTTGCCTTAGATAAGGTACTTAAACCCCAGTACCTTCATCTTCTCATTTGCAAAATAGAGATGATAATAATAACCATACCTGAGCTTATTATCGTGAGGATTAAAGGAGAACAGGCATGGAGACCACTTAGAATAGATCAGGCACATAGTAAGTGCCTGCTGCACTTAATTATGTCTGTTAGTACATTGGAATTGCTCAATAAATCATAGATCATAGATTCTATAATTAGGTTGCTAAAATGTAGCCACTATACCATGTCCAAAGACAAAAGAAATGTGTTCCTTGTATCAAGCGTATCAGAAAGGCATGAGGGAGCTTACTAAAAATTCAGAGTCCTTGGATCCATTCCAGAAGTGCTGGATCAGAATCCAATGAGGCTAAAAACCTGGCTTTTCAAGCATTTTACATTTTCAAACATTTCCAAGCATTTTCAAACATTCCATTAGTCTAAAGTATACTAAAGTTTGAAAATTCCCAGGTGTAAAAGGTAAGGATGCTTATCCACTTGGGGCATCCTCTGTAGTAGGCAGAATAATGGCTCCCCAAAGATGTTGTAAAGAAATGTCGTAAAGAGATGGGAATACTGACCACCTTACCTGCCTCCTGAGAAATCCGTATTCAGGTCAAGAAGCAAAGTTAGAACTGGACATGGAACAATGGACTGGTTCAAAGTTAGGAACGTAGTACATTGAGGCTGTATATTGTCACTCTGCTTATTTAACTTATATGCAGAGTACATCATGTGAAATGCTGGGCTGGATGAAGCACAAGCTGGAATCAAGATTACTGGGAGAAATATCAATAAAGAAATATCAATAACCTCAAGTATGCAGATGACACCACCCTAATGGCAGAAAATGAAGAGGAACTAAAGAGCCTCTTGATGAAGGTGAAAGAGGACAGTGAAGAAGCTGGCTTAAAATTCAACATTCAAAAACCTAAGATCATGGCATCTGGTCCCATCACTTCATGGCAAACAGATGAGGAAAAAAATAGAAACAGTGAGAGACTTTATTTTCTTGGGCTCCAAAATCACTGTGGATGGTAACTGAAGCCATGAAATTAAAAGATGCTTGCTCCTTGGAAGGAAAGCTATGACAAACCTGGACAGCATATTAAAAAGCAGAGACATCATTTTGCCAACAAAGTTTCATCTAGTCAAAGCTATGGTTTTTCCAGTAGTTGTGTACGAACGTGAGAGTTGAGCCACAAAAAAGGCTGAGTGCTGAAGAATTGATGCTTCTGAACTGTGGTGTTGGAGAAGACTCTTGAGAGTCCCTTGGACAGCAAAGAGATCAAATCAGTCAATCCTAAAGGAAATCAAGCCTGAATATCCATTGGAAGGACTGATGCTGAAGCTAAAGTTCCAATACTTGGTTACCTGTTTTGAAGAGCCAACTCATTGGAAAAGACTTGGATGCTGGGAAAGATTGAGGGCAGGAGGAGAAGAGGGTGAAAGAGGATGAGATGGTTGGATGGCATCACTGGCTCAATGAACATGAGTTTAAGCAAATTCTGGGAGACAATGAAGAACAGGGAAGCCTGGCATGCTGCAATGCATGAGGTCACAAAGAGTCAGATATGACTGAGTGACCGAACAACAACAAAAGATGTCTATGTCCCAATGCCTGGAAACTGTGACTGTCTTAGATTATATGGCAAGGAGGAATTAAGGTTGCTAATTAACAAATTTCAGAATAAGAAGATTATCTGCCCAGTGTAATCACAAGTGTTCTTACATGGAGTAGATGGAGATAGAAGAGTTGGAACCAGAGAGACAGTGTTCTGAGGAAGACTCCTCTGGCTTTGAAGATGGAGGAAGGGCCACCAGTCAAGGAATGAGGGCAGCCTCCAGAAGCTGAAAAAGGCAAGAAAACAGATTCTCATCTAGCACCTCCAGAAGGAACGCAGCCCTGCTTGACTTCAGCCCATGAAACCCAACCTGGGCTTCTAACCTCCAGAATCATCAAGATAATAAAATGGTGTTACTTTAAGCCACTAAGCTTGTGATGACTTGTCACAGCAGCAACAGGAAGCAAATGTGTCCTCTTTGACCAGGTTGGACTCGTGTCACTGGATCTGGAAGACCCAAGACGTCCAGCCATGGTCTAGGGTGGGCATCCGTGGCTGAGAGGAACTGCAGGGGACAGGGAATAGGCTGCCCGGTTCACAGGCTGTCTTCGTGGCTTGGCTGATCCGTTCTGTTATTTGTACCTTGTTCATTTCCACTCTGGTGCTCAGGACAGCTGTTGAGAAGGATATTTATACAGGATGGGGGCTCAGAGTGTCTGTAAATTGCAACAACAACAACAACAACAAAATATATATATATATATATATATATATATACATATATACATATATCCAGAGACCCAAAGGACCTCAACCAAGAGGGCCTGAAGCACATGAACATGCTCTATTGGTTCTTCTCAGACCCTGAGGAAATGAAAAGGATCATGGCGGAGCCTCCCCTGATTTTCTGGAGCTGGACAAAGCGAGGTTCTCACACCCACACCCTCACCAAGATGGGGCACTGCCTGGCTTCCTTCTCTCCCCAGGCTCTTCCTGCAGTGGGCAAGCCTTAGCTAGGCCTTCCTCCTTCTCTTGCCCTCCTACCCGCCACCCTGCCATCTTCAGCCCCCTTGCTCTCCAAGCTGCTGGGACCTACTGAGTGACAGGCACTGTGCTGACTGTCTGACACATGCCATCTCTTCTTCCTGATTTCATTATAAAAATTTTAAAACATACAGAAAACTTGAAAAAGTGAATACCCACATGCCTGTCACCTAGATTCAACAATGCCTAACACATGCCATATTTGCTTTATATACTTATATATCAGGTGTATGTATGTGTGTGCATTGATATATATGTGTGTGTGTGTGCGTGTGTGTGTTTCTTTTTACCAAATCTTCTGAATATTCAGCCACCACAACTCTTTTCCTCTAAATGTCTCAGCATGCATCTTTCAACCCCACCGTTTCCTGGCAAAGTACAATTATCAGCTCTGCTTTACCCCTGAGGAATTTGAATGTAAGTATTTGAGATTCAGAGAAATGAAATGACTTGTCCAGAATCACACAAATGGTCAGTGATGGGATGGGGACTTGAGGCAGGTTCACCTCCTGTCTTCTGTGTGAATGGTTCTAGAGCTCAGAATTCTGGTCATCCCAGAAAAGCATGCCTCTGACTTGGGATTTCTTTCCATGAGAAAACTCAAAGCATTTCAGGGTAACAAATTTTCATCTTAACAGTATCCACTGTTAAGCCACCACTTGCCAAGAGGTGAGGTAAAGTCTAAGATGCCAGATTGTGGGAAAAGATGTTCAGGGTGCAGGCCCCAGAGGCCGAGCCTAATGCCACTGAATGCAGGTAACAGCATGGAGCAACCCCACGACGTCCCTGAGTGACCTCCCATGTCAGATCCCTTAAAGCAGGAGACTAGTGAACCGTCCCGATCTTATGGTGGAAACACAAAAGCATAAAGAGGACCTGCTCACAAAAGAATTTAGTTCTCAAATAATGAAGAAAGGCCTAATAGTGGGCCTCCAAGTCTGGGCTGTTAACTACCTGAACCAAAATAACCTGGAAAACTTGTTCGGAATGAGACCCCAAGGTTTACCCTAGATCCAGGGAATCATATCAGCTGGGGGTGGGATCCTGGACTCTTAATACCCTCCCCAGGCCACCGCTACCAATTCGAGGTAGAGAACCCATGGCCTGACCCCTAGATAACACCCTACCCCTCGCTGGGTACTACACAACATGGTACTACAGCGCACTCTACCACTGGACTCCCTGCTAAACTGCTCTGCTTTCTCAGTGATCCTTTGGTAAAAAAATCTCAGAGTGGTTTATTTTTTAATTTTTAATAATCTGTCTTAATTTACCTACAGTAAAATCCACACTTTTGTGTACACAGTTCTGTGAGTTTTAACACATGCTTTGAGTCCTGTAGCCACCATCATAATCAAGATACAGAATAGTTCCATCGGCCCAGCAGGAACTCCTCTGTGCTACCTGTACCCTTCTAGTCAAACCCTTCCTGAGCACTTACCCCTGGTGACCACTGGTCTGGTCCCATCTCTGTAGTTCTGCCTCCCCCAGAATGTCACTTGCATGGAATCATACAATACACAGCCTTTGGAGTTTGGCTTCTTTCACTTGGCATAAAGTATTTATGATAGGTAACAGCATTTCCACCTTTTGTTGCTTATATGAATGTACCAGAGTCATTTATCCATTCCCCAACTGAAGGATATTTGGGTTGTTTCTGGGTTTTTGTGATAAACCCAATTATCTTAATTAACTGATTGTTTTCCATGGGAGAGGAAAAATCTGATATAGTGGCCATGTGGTAAGAGGAGGTAGGTGGTGAGTTAAAGACAGTGGCTCAAACAGGGTTCCTGCCACTGGGTCACCTCTTTAAGAGGCTAGGTTCAGCCAGGGAAAACTTAAAGTTTGTCATTATAATAAACCTCTGGTACCCCAAAGTCATAAAAATAACAGCTTCTGATGGAATGCCTCAGAGTCTATTTCTCACAAATGTTGGGGGTTAGGGGGAGGTCCTCCAAGATTATCATCCTTCTTCCCTACAGTTTACAATGCTTTTGCCCAACTGGATCTATTTGATCTTCCAACAGGCCCACGAGGAAGAAAGGCAGGTATTTTCACTTGCATTATTTTGAAGATAAGGTTGTAGGAGCTCAAGGAAGCTGGTATTTGTCCAGAGTCAACAAAGGCCCTTGGTTGGGGAGGAAACCTGGTTCTTCAGATTCTTGACTCAGTGTTCTCTGGCTTTAGAGTTTTACAACCTCTACAGATGGACTTCGTGAGAGTGGCCTTTATCTCTTTCATCTGTACATTGGAGAATCAACTCCTGCTCAGAGCAAGTGATAGGGTGGGCAGAAAGACAACAGAGCAGATTTGAATCATGTCTCTTTGCTGGCCTCAATGTTCTCATCTATAAGATGGGTGAAATAATTCCTACCCCCTACTGTGTCGTGAAGATGAGCGAGCACAGAGGAGCTAATAATCTTAGTGGGTAAGGCATACAAGGGCTTTCCTGGTGGTTCAATTGAAAAGAATCCGCCTGCAGTGCAGGAGACCCAGGTTTGATTCCTGGATTGGGACAATCCCCTGGAGGAGGACATGGGAACCCACTCCAGTGTTCTTGCCTGTGAATCCTATGGACAGAGGAGGCTGATGGGCTACAGTATAGTCCATAGGGTCACAAAGAGTCGTACACGACTGAAGTGACTGAGCACAGCACAAAGGCATTGGAGGCATCCCACAAATGATAGTACTTGTTAATTATTTGGTTTCTTAGGAGGAACCATAGAAGGTGTACACCACTAACTCTGTGCAGTGGGTGCCCTCTGCTCTCAACTTTGCACAGGACGTCTGAGGCCTCATTTTCCTCTGACAGTGACAGAGGAAACCAAGGGGTTAAGGAGGAGTCTGGAAGCTGGCACAGCTGGGGCCCATTAGTTCCTAATGAGGGCCCAGCCCTGGAAGGAGGCCTCACAGCTGTGAGGAGGGGCTCTGAGGGTGTCTCCTCAGAGGAAACTCACGCTGGAAATTTTGTTTTTCTTCATTCTGAACTTGGTTTTACGCTCCAGAGGGGGTGTTCTCTGTGTCTGAACTTGGTGCTTGAGCCTTGACGCTGGTGATTTTCGCAGTAAATGGCTCGCTGCTCCTTGCGGGGCAATGTTGCTATTGATGTTGGGCCAGGGTGGTTAGGAAACGGGATCTTCCGAATGGGGACTCTGTGGTCTGGCCACACGAAGCTGCCTTCTCCACAAGCATGGCTGGAGGTGGAGACACTTAACCCACAGGGTGGGGTTTGAGGCAAAGCAGCCTTTCTCTTCCGCCACTCCCCTCCCTGCCCCCTTCTCCGCATTACCATTATTATTACTATTATTATTATTGCCCCAGCCTTGCCTGCTGTCTGGCCTCAGGCTCCACCAGGAGAGGGGGCTGAGTTAGGAACAACTAGGCCGGAGGAGGCTCCTCAGAGCAGGAAAGGGGAGACCAGGGTGCCGACAGGTCCCTATTGAATGAAGAGTGTCCTCTGACTGCCTGTCTGCCTCCCACAGCACAGGCCCCCTGACCAGACCCTTAGAGGAGAAGTGGAGGAAAGAGCAGCAGAGAGGCCTGGAGAAGGCCTGGGCACCCTCACCCTCTCGGGGAAGCCTTCCTTGCCTGCCAGGCAGCCATGGGTGCCTGTGCCCATCCTCCCTCGGCCCCCCAGCCCCCTCCTCCGTGTGGCACTGGTCACACGACTGTAATCGTCCTTCCGTCTTGTCATTACTCGTGTGGCTGGTTGTGGCCGTGGGAGCCGCTTCAAACATGCTCATGGAGTGACTGAAGGCGTTTGAAGAGAAGCAGGACCTCTAAAGACATGCGCAAGAGTGAGCTGAAGGGGCCTGTGTCCCCGAAATCACTTGCTCAGCATTTCGTCCTGCTGGAAAAGCCCTCACCAAGGAGTGCCAGGTAAGAGCCTGCACTCCTGCCCTTGCAGTCTAATTTCCTTTGAGTTTCTCCTTCCTTTTTCTTCCAAACATTCTGCAGAAGCAGCGAGTACAGGCTTAGTCTGAGGCACATGTGACTTTTGTCTTCACAGCCACTGTTGGCACTGGAGGTCTGCTATCCCTGTGGGTCATCCAGACGTGCAGACACCATCCAAATAAGCAAGTTCCCTGAACTCACTTCGCTTGTTCTTGATTGTGGCTTCACGCCCTGCCTCTTTGATGCTGAGGTTCAAGGGCTCCATGCCAATACAAAGCAAATTCAGCCCTAGGTGTTGCAGAAGGGAGGCTGAAAAGGAACAAAAGCACTCAAGCCAGGTGCCTCCATAGTGGGGGAGGGGAGGAGATAAACTAGAGCTTCCGTCCACGGTCTAATCAGCAGATGGACAGCCGACAAGGGCACGGTGTGAGAAGAGCTGGGATGGGATGAAGGATGGAGGAGGTGCCCAGATGGCAAAGCAAATGACCCTCTGGACATGCCGTAGTTCTCACGGCCCACCCTTCTTGTTCACCTTGACTGGGGTGGTTAGTTGTCCCCTGCCCGCCCCCTCAGCAGGCCAACCTCTCTCCTTCCAGGGAGGGGTGGACAGGAAGATGCTCAGGAGCCAGTCTAACTGAGCCAGTAATACATTCACTTGATTTGCAGAAGCTTATTTCCACGTATTCATTTGTTGATGTTTTTCCTCATCCTCATTGCCCAAGAGGATTGATTATGCACGAAACCGTGATGTGTATTCTATGGTCTGCCTAGAGAATTACCTCAGTGTTGGCCAGAGCTTAGCATTCTTAGCCACATGGGACTCGGAGATGCAGTCAGTGGGACCCAGAATTCCTGGGCGTTCTGCAGGCAGGCGGTCAGCACAGTGCAAAAGCAGGGCCAGGGTAGCCCACCCCCAGGCTGGAGTCTCCCTCTCCCTGAAGTTGGCTTCCCCCACTGGCTTTGTGCCCATGGGCCTCCATGGGCTCTTCAGACCCCTCTCCTCTCAGTCCCCCCTCGCAAACCCCACTTCTCAGTCTGTGGAGGTCACTGTGGTGAGACCAGCCTCACAGCTCAGGCCAGAGAGAGGAATCCTGGACCTAGCTATTTTCAGAGCTAAAATTGAAGCCCATGGTTTATTTGCTCAGCGCTTAATTAGACTCCAGCTCAGCGCAGGGCCGCCTCCTTCCCGCCCACAAGCGAAGGCCTGACCAGTGGGTTTGGGAGCTGACGCCATGTTACAGGCGGGAGGTTGGGGCCTGGAGTATTTTTACAAACTCAAGGCTGCTGAAAACAAACCGCTTGGCCCCCAGCCAGTTAGCCTAAGTCGATTGGGAGAGGGAGGGAGCAGGAAAGCGTTATATCATCCTTCCTTCTTTGAACTGCATCGTAAATCTGCCAGACAGGAAACAGGGATCGGGAGAAGGGGAGCAACCAGTGAGACTGGCAACCCTGGGAGCCTGGCTCGGGAGGGGCCCTGCTGGAGGGGGAGGGGATTGACGGGGTGGGGGTGGGGTGAGGAGGGCAGGTGAGAGGGCACATGGGTCATGTTGAAAGCTTCCTGGGTCAGGTTGGGATTGAGATGAGTGTAGGTGCCTGAGGGTGATTTCTGGGATCTACTTTTTGTAGATAAGAGGTTTTAGAGCTGGAAGGGATTTTAGAGACCTCTTTAATGAGGATGTTGAGAGCAACAAAGGAAAAATAAATTACCTAAAACCACGCAGCTAATGAGACCGGAAGTGGGGACAGGGGTCTTCTGACTCCTAAGATGGCTGTCCACTAGGCCCCCTTCACAGTGCTGTTCCTTGGCTTTCATGGGGACACAATCGGGTGAAAGTAAGGCTCAAATGACTCACAAAAGCGTTTGGGTGAAATGACATGTTAATTCACATGAAGAGCTAAATAATTGATGTTTAATACTTTATTGGGGAGAGAGTTTGATGGGAGGTCCCTGAGCTCCATGGTGGAGCACTTCTGACCACCAGGATGGGGAGGCATCATCTTGTTACTGATAGGGTTCTTGGCCTTCCCTAGTCAATAGATGGAGAAGGCAAAGGCACCCCACTCCAGTACTCTTGCCTGGAAAATCCCATGGACGGAGGAGCCTGGTAGGCTACAGTCCATGGGGTCGCTAAGAGTCGGACATGACTGAGCGACTTCACTTTTACTTTTCCCTTTCATGCACTGGAGAGGGAAATGGCAACCCACTCCAGTATTCTTGCCTGGAGAATCTCAGGGACGGCGGAGCCTGGTGGGCTGCCGTCTATGGGGTCGCACAGAGTCGGACACGACTGAAGCGACTTAGCAGCAGCAGCAGTCAATAGAAGTTGATAAGAAGCCAGACAGGAAATTCAAGCAAGGCTTTACTGGCGCAGCTGCTGCAGTGGAGAGGAGTGAAATCAAGTAACAGGTTACCTTCCTGGCTTCCTGACAGGGCGGGGGAGGGGGTGCGCTGGTGCCTTATGGGATGAGGGTAGGGGTGTGTCCAGGGATCAGGCCAGAGATGTAACTTGGGTGGTTTGCCTCTCCATTTGATGATGTTGTGTGCACGGGGTATGCTCAGTACGCTGCTTTTGCTCCCAGCTTTTCAAAGTGGCGGTTGGGTTCTCGGTCTTTGTGTGTCTTGTGTCCATAATTTTCCTCAAATGCACACGCATTCAGCTGTTTTTAGTCCCATATAGTTTCTTTGTAGTTTGTTGCTTGAGGAAACGTTTGTCCAGGTGCAAGTACTGGGTCAAAGGGCCCCGGGTCCCAGCCTGTCTCAATCTGCTTGTGATCAGTCTAAGGCCATCTCAGCCTTGGTGTTTCTGGAAGGCATAGGTGAGAGGAAGCTGAGACCTGTGATGTCTCTAAAAGGATCTAGATACCAGCCTTGGAAGCACCATTGCTGTTGGATTAAACCTATGCTCACCCATGAAGTCACAGAAACTCCTATGTTTTCCAACTCTTCCTTCCCCTCCCACAGCACTCCTGAGGCTACTTCTTTTTTTTTTTTTTAATTATCTATTTATTTGGCTGCACTGAGTCTTAGTTGTGGCATGCGGGATCTTCAATCTTTGTTGTGGCTGGCATGTAGGATTTTTTTAGTTGTGGCATGTAAACTCTTCCTAGCAGTATGTGGGATCTAATTCCCTGATCAGGGATCAGTCCAGGTCCCCTGTGTTGGGAATGCAGAGTCCCAGCCAGTGGACCACCAGGGAAGTCCCCTGAGGCTGCCTCTTAAGTGAGGAATCCAGTAGATGAGACTAGTACAAGCCCTCCCTACACACTACAGGACCCTAAATTAAGTTAAATAATGGCCATAGCCAACATTTATTTACTTATTTTGCCAAGTGCTTCATTAGCATTACCTCATGTCATCTTGATAACTATTATTATCATCATCCCCATTTCACAATGAGGATATTGAAGCTCAGAGAGGTTAAATAATTTGTCCAAAGTAATCCAGGTAGGGCTAAGACTTTACCCAAGGCAGACTTATTCTACCGCCTATGTTTCAACTACTCTAGACTGCTTCTGCTGATGGAAACAAAATTTTTTGGAGTATAGATGGGGCTAAATAGAGTTTTACCCAAGAGCAAGAATAAGACACACACACTGTTTATTACTTTGGCTAGAGGGTACTGACGGAGAAGGCAATGGCACCCCACTCCAGTACTCTTGCCTGGAAAATCCCATGGGTGGAGGAGCCTGGTAGGCTGCAGACCCATGGGGTCGCTAGGAGTCGGACATGACTGAGCGACTTCACTTTCACTTTTCCCTTTCATGCACTGGAGAAGGAAATGGCAACCCACTCCAGTATTCTTGCCTGGAGAATCCCAGGGATGGCGGAGCCTGATGGGCTGCCATCTATGGGGTCGCACAGAGTCGGACACGACTGAAGCGACTTAGCAGCAGCAGCAGCAGCAGAGGATACTGAAGGGTGAGGAGTATTTGGCCCTGGAGAGTGTCGGGCTGAGAGTGGAAGTTAGACCGTGATGACCATGTTCTATAATCTATGCCTGGTGTTTGGTGTACATTTCTGCTCTTCTGGGCAGATAGCCTAAATATCTCCTTCACTTCTCTTTGGTATCTTGAGCCATCAATACCATATCACTTCCGTTTCATTCTTATATCTGTCACACAACTCATTTCCATGACCTAGACCTGCAATTATTTGGTGTCTGCTGAATGCAAATGAAACTGGTTCTTGATACCCAGTGACAGTTGATTTAGGCTCTTAGTTGTTTCCTGTTCACCTCCTGTTACTTGCTTCTCTGCTACTTACATTTTGTCACCTCTACCAGGAAGCACACAAGTGGAAGGAAAGCATGCTCATTGTTAGTCTTTTGTTGTCAACTAACTTTGTTAGTGGTTCCCACTAGAAAAAGACTAGTGGGGAAGTAGTTAGGCATGTAGGTTACCCTTTTGCCAGGGCATTCCCTGTAATTCGATAGCCTAGGTACTGTCTAAACTTTTTTCTTAGTTGGGCCTTGGCTGTGTTTGTGGAATTATCTGTCATCTTTCACCAATGACCCATCCTTGATCAAATTCTGTAATTGAGGAATATGGACAGCACTAGAATTTCATTGTCTCTCATTTAATTAATCACTGCATGTAAGGTCCTAGGACACTTCCTAACCTAGAGTAAACATTCAGTAATTGATTATTATTATTGTTGACATTATAACATATTGTTTGAAAAATAATACTCAATATCCAAGGCGTCAATTATTTTTGTTATCCTGAGGTTTTTTTTTTTTTTTAATAGCAACTGAGATTGAGTTTTAAAGCAAAGTTTCCTTAAGGGCAGGAACCAAGGTTGATAAAATAGAGCAGTACTAGTTACAGATTCCTTAGGGGGAGACTTCTGCTTCCAGACATGACAGACTTATATTGGGTTGGCCAAAAGGTTCATTCATGTTTTTCCATAACATCTTACAGAAAACCCTGAATGGCTTGTTTGGCCAACCCAGTAGCAGACAAGTCCTCCATGTGAGAACAAGAAAAACCTAGATTTTTTTTAAAAGTCTGAATTATCTGTTTGGAAGCAGTGGAGAGCAACTAAGACAAAGTCAAAGGTGGTAGAATAGCATTGAAACATGTATATTATCATATGTGAAACAGAACACCATTCCATGTTCGATGCATAGACAAATGCTCAGGGCAGGGGCAATGGGATGACCCAGAGGGATGGGATGGGGAGGGAGGTGGGAGGGAGGTCCAGGAAGGGGAACACATGTAAACCCATGGCTGATTGATGTCAATGTATGGCAAAAACTACTACAATATTGTAAAGTAATTATCTCGCAACAAAAATAAATAAATTTACTTAAAAAAGAAAAAGGAAAAAAAAAAAGGTGGTAGAGAAAAATGAAACACAAAGCAGTGAGTAGCCTAATATACAGCTGATTTATCCATAAAGTATTTGCAATTCTGAATAAGTACAGAGATGCTGAGCAGCTGAGCAGGGTTGTTGGCAATTTCACAGGCCTAAGGAAACAAAAATTGGAGTTTAAGTCTTTCCAAAAAGAGGTGTTCTAGTAAACTTCCCACTCTTTCAGCTGGAAACCTCGAAGGTCTGTACCCTGGTAGTAAAGCTAGCCTGAAAACAGACTAGTACTCACAGAGAGTGAAATTCAGATCTGAATCAATTCAATCAGATTTGATTAAGGATATATTCTCCTAGCTATCTGCTTGCCAGAAACAAGTAGATCCTCTTTGGAGGAAGCTAACACCATCCAGAGCCTCAAATTATCATTACAATTTTTCATGCACAGTATATACATTTAAAAAACAGGCATGCCAGAAGATAGAACTAAATAACTGAAAACTAAGAGAAAAAAGATATAATTCAAACATATATGTTGAATCTCTTTTAAAAATAATCAAATAAAAATTCTAGGACTGAAATTAAAAACTCAATGGAAGAAATTAAAAGCAGATTACACACAACTGAAGATATGATTCATAAATTTGATTATAACCCAGAAGAAAATATGCAGATGTCACTATAATAACAAGATAAAGCATTTATGAAAAGATCCTATGATATATATGAAAGCCAGTGTAAACTTTGTGTAATTAGAGTCCTGGAAGGAAAGGAGAGAGACAATGTAGCATAAATGATTTGAAGAGAAAATAATCTGAGGATTTAAAAACTGACAAAAAACCATGAAGTCATAGATTCTAAAAGTGCTACAAGCCTTAAGCAGGCAAGTACAAAGAAAGTATTCATTAGGCACATTATAGTAAAATAGCTGAAAACAACCAAAGAAAAAACTGTAGAAGTGGCCTATGTTAAAAAACAAAATAAACAGCAACAACAAAGCTATACTTTGCTTACAGTAACAATTGGTGTTGTTCAGCTGCTCAGTCGTATCCAACTCTTTGCGGTCTCATGGACTGCAGCATGCCAGACTTCCCTGTCATTTACCATCTGCAGGAGCTTGCTGAAACTCATGTCTGTTAAGTCAGTGATGCCATCCAACCATCTCATCCTCTGTTTTCCCCTTCTCCTCCTGCCTTCCATCTTTCCCAGCATCAGGGTCTTTTCAAATGAGTCAGTTCTTTGCATCTGGTGGCCAAAGTATTGGACTTTCAGCTTCACCATCAGTCCTTCCAATGAATATTCAGGACTGATTTCCTTTAGTATTGACTGGTTGGATCTCCTTGCAGTCCAAGGGACTCTCAAGAGTCTTCACCAATACCACAGTTCAAAAGCATCAGTTCTTTGGCACTCAGCCTTCTTTATGGTCCAACTCTCACATCCATACACGACTAGTGGAAAAACCGTAGCTTTGACTATATGGACCTTTTTTGGCAAAGTGATGTCTCTTCTTTTTAATACGCTGTCTAGGTTTGTCATAGTTTTTCTTCCAAAGAGCAAGCGTCTTTTTGTTTGTTTGTTTGTTTTTTATTTTTTATTTTTTTTGAGCAAGCGTCTTTTAATTGCATGACTGCAGTGATTTTTGAACCCAAGAAAATAAAGACACAATAAGGAAATTTTCTAAAGAAAATATAGAGACACAATTTTCAACCAAAACTTTGAAAGTCAAAATAATAAAATGACATCTTTAAAAGGTTAAAAGGAAATAACTGCTAACCCAGAATTCTATGTCCAAAGTATTTTTCAAAAGTGAAAGTGAAATAAATCATTTCCAGCCAAACAAAAAACTGATATGATTTATAGCTAGCTAACGGACACCGTACATCATGAGAAACGCTGGGCTGGAAGAAACACAAGCTGGAATCAAGGTTGCTGGGAGAAATATCAATAACCTCAGATATGCAGATGACACCACCCTTATGGCAGAAAGTGAAGAACTAAAGAGCCTCTTGATGAAAGTGAAAGAGGAGAGTGAAAAAGTTGGCTTAAAGCTCAACGTTCCCAAAACTAAGATCATGGCATCTGGTCCCATCACTTCATGGCAAATAGATGGGGAAACAGTGGAAACAGTGTCAGACTTTATTTTTTTGGGCTCCAAAATCACTGCTGATGGTGATTGCAGCCATGAAATTAAAAGACGCTTACTCCTTGGAAGGAAGGTTATGACCAACCTAGATAGCATATTTTAAAGCAGAGACATTACTTTGCCAACAAAGGTCCATCTAGTCAAGGCTATGGTTTTTCCAGTGGTCATGTATGGATGTGAGAGTTGGACAGTGAAGAAAGCTGAGTGCCGAAGAATTGATGCTTTTGAACTGTGATGTTGGAGAAGACTCTTGAGAGTCCCTTGGACTGCAGGGAGATCCAACCAGTCATCCTAAAGGAAATCAGTCCTGGGTGTTCATTGGAAGGACAGATGTTGAAGCTGAAACTCCAATACTTTGGCCACCTCATGTGAAGAGTTGACTCATTGGAAAAGACCCTAATGCTGGGAAGGATTGGGGGTAGGAGAAGAAGGGGACGACAGAGGATGAGACGGCTGGATGGCATCACTGACTTGATGGACATGGGTTTGGGTAGACTCCCGGAGTTGGTGATGGACAGGGAGGCCTGGCGTGCTGCGATTCATGGGGTCGCAAAGAGTCGGACGTGATTGAGCGACTGAACTGAACTGAACAGACACCAAAGAAAAAACTAAACAGTTTTTCAGGTAGAAAGAAAAGAATCCCAGAAGGAATCAAGAAGATGCAAAAAGGAATATTCCATTGTGTGTGTACACACACATACACATGCCACATCATATTTACCCATTCATCTGTCAATGGATATTTAGACTGCTTCCATGTCTTAGGGGCTTTCCTGGTAGCTCAGCTGGTGAAGAATCTGCCTGCAATGTGGGAGACCTGGGTTCGATCCCTGGGTTAGGAAGATCCCCTGGAGAAGGAAACAGCTACCCACGCCAGTATTCTTGCCTGGACAGTTCCATGGACAGTATAGTCCATGGGGTGCCAAAGAGTGTGACACGACTGTGTGACTTTCACTTTCCATGTCTTTGCTGTTGCATATAGTGCTGTAATGAACATTGGGGTGCATGTATATTTTTGAATTAGAATTTTCAAATTAGGGTTTTTTCTGGGCATATGCCCAGAAGTGGACTTGCTAGGACATATGGTAACTCTGTTTTTGTTGTTTTAAGAAACCTCCAAAACTGTTTTCTATAATGACCTCACCAATTTACATTCCCACCAACAACGTAAGAGGGTTCCCTTTCTCCCCATCATCTTCAGCATTTATTATAATATTTGTAGACATTTTAATATGGTTAAGTCCCCTACATATGAAAGCGTTCCATTCCCAGAATGCAATCATTAGTCCAATTTGTTAAGTTAACCTAGGTACCCACATAACACAGCTGGCTATATAGTACTATACTGTAATAGGTTTATAATACTTTTCACACAAGTGAAAAGTGAAAGTGAAAGTGAAGTCGCTTAGTCGTGTCTGACTCTTTGCGACCCCATGGACTGTAGCCCACCAGGCTTCTCTGACCATGGGATTTTCCAGGCAAGAATATTGGAGTGGGTTGCCATTTCCTTCTCCATCACACAAGTACTAGATAAAAATCAAACACACAAAAATTAAGAAGACATTTTCAATCTTACACTACAGTACCTTGAAAAGTACAATAGTACAGGACAACAGCTGGCACTTCTTAGCAGTACCATCTACATCACTGCTGCTTTTATTCTTGCTTCCAGACATCCTGATATTGAAATAAAGATACGGTACTACTGTATTATATACAGTACTGTACAGCAAAGTACACAAAAGCATGACCACTTGTAGAGGATGTAAGCATGTGACAATGAACGCCAGACATGTGAACTAACTTATGTGATTGGACATGTAAACACATGTTCTCATCTTTGAAAGTTCACAACTTGAAGTTTTGTATGTAGAGGACTCACTGTAATGGCCATTCTGACTGTTGTGAGATGATATCTCATGGGGGTTTTGGTTTGCATTTCTCTAACTGAAATTAGTGATGTTGATCATCTCCTGTTGGCCATTTGTATGTTTTCTTTGGAGAAATGTCTGTATAGATCTGTCCATTTTTTTGTTTATTTAGATCTTCCCTGGTGGCTCAGATGATAAAGAATCTGCCTGCAATGCAGAAGACCTGGGTTCAATCACTGGGTGGGGAAGATCCCCTGGAGAAGGGAATGGCAACACTCTCCAGTATTCTTGCCTGGAGAATCCCATGGACAGAGGAGCCTGGTGGGTTACTGTCCATGGGATCAAAGAGCCGGACACAGGTGAGTGACTAATACACACACACACATTTTTTGATTGGGTTATTTGGTTTTTTGATATTGAGCATTTTGAGCTGTTTATATATTTTGGCCTCCAGTGCTTTGGCCACCTGAGCAAAAAGCGTACTCATTGGAAAAGACCCTGGTTCTGGGAAAGATTGAGGGCAGGAGGAGAAAGGGGCATCAGAGAATAAGATGGTTGGGTGGTATCACCGACTCAATGGACATGAATCTGAGCAAACTCCAGAAGATGGTGAAGGACAGGGAAGCCTGGCATGCTGCAGTCCATGGGGTTGCAAAGAATGAGACACAACTTAGCAACTGAACAATATATTTTGGAAATTAATCCTTTGTCAGCTGCATCGTTTGCAAATATTTTCTCCCATTGCATAGGTTGTCTTTTTGTTTTGTTTATTGTCTCCTTTGTTGTACAAAAGCTTTAAAGTTTAATTAGGAACCATTTGTTTGTATTTGTTTCCATTACTCTAGGAGATGGATCCAAAAAAATATTGCTCTGATTTATGTCAAAGAGTGTCCTGTCTGTTTTCCTCAAAGAGTTTTATAGTATCCGGTCTTACATTTAGGTGTTTAATCCATTTTGAGTTTATTTTTGCATATAGTGTTAGAGAACGTTCTAATTTCATTCTTTTACATGTAGCTGTCCAGTTTTCACAGCACCATTAAGTGATATACTTCTAAATAATCTTTGGATAAAAAAGAGAATACTAAATACTAAAAAAATACTAAAAAATTTAGTATTTTAGCTAAATTATAGTATAATATGTATTATATGTAATCAAAACATGTATATAATCAAACCATAAGGGATTCCATTGAAGCTGTGCTTGGGGGTTCAGGTGGCAATTTATATATGAAAAGCATACATTAAAGAAAGAAGAAAAGCTGAAAATCAGTTACAAAGTAATTAACTCAAAAAATTAAGGAGGAAAAACTGAACAAACTGAACCAAGAATGTAGATAATGTAATAAAGATAAAGGTAAAATATTAATAAAATAGTAAACAAATGTACAGTGAGAGAACCAACAAAGCCAAAAGCTGGTTTTACAGAAAGATTGGTGATACTGATAAAACTCAGGAAGAATAATTAAAACAGAGAATAAACAAAATATTAGTATGAGGAATTAAAAGCAACACCTCAGTACAGATCATACAGATGTATAAAAGAGAATATCAAGACGTGATAAATGTTTCTGCCAATAAATTAGAAAATATAAAATGGATAAATTCCTTGAAAGATACAGCGCTAAAGCTGAAACAACAAAAAACAGAAATCTGAATCAGTTCAGTTCAGTTCGGTTCAGTTCAGTCGCTCAGTCGTGTCCGACTCTTTGTGACCCCATGGGCTGCAGGACGCCAGGCCTCCCTGTCCATCACCAATTCCCAGAGTTTACTCAAACTCAAGTCCATTGAGTTGGTGATGCCATCCAACCATCTCATCCTCTGTCGTCCCCTTCTCCTCCTGCCCTCAATCTTTCTCAGCATCAGGGTCTTTTCAAATGAGTCAGTTGTTCGCATCAGGTGGCCAAAGAATTGGAGTTTCAGCTTCAGCATCAGTCCTTCCAATGTATATTCAGAACTGATTTCCTTTAGGATGGACAGGTTGGATCTCTTTGCAGTCCAAGGAACTCTCAAGAGTCTTCTCCAACACCACAGTTCAAAAGCATCAATTCTTCAGTGCTCAGCTTTCTTTATAGTCCAACTCTCACATCCATACATGACTACTGGAAAAACCATAGCTTTGACTAGATGGATCTTTGTTTGCAAAGTAATGTCTCTGCTTTTTAATATGCTGTCTAAGTTGGTCATAACTTTCCTTCCCAGGAGTAAACATCTTTTAATTTCATGGCTGCAGTCACCATCTGCAGTGATTTTGGAGCCCAGAAAAATAAAGTGAGCCACTGTTTCCCCATCTATCTGCCATGAAGTGGTGGGACCAGATGCCATGATCTTAGTTTTCTGAATGTTGAGCTTTAAGCCAACTTTTTCACTCTCCTCTTTCACTTTCATCAAGAGGCTCTTTAGTTCTTCTTCACTTTCTGCCATAAGGGTTGTGTCATCTGCATATCTGCGGTTATTGATATTTCTCCCGGCAATCTTGATTCCAGCTTGTGTTTCATCCAGCCCAGCCTTTCTCATGATGTACTCTGCATATAAGTTAAATAAGCAGGATGACAATACACAGCCTTGACGTATTCCTTTTCCTATTTGGAACCAGTCTGTTGTTCCATGTCCAGTTCTAACTGTTTCTTCCTGACCTGCATACAGATTTCTCAAGAGGCAGGTCAGGTGGTCTGGTATTCCCATCTCTTTCAGAATTTTCCGCAGTTTGTTGTGATCCACACAGTCAAAGGCTTTGGCATAGTCAATAAAGCAGAAATAGAATAGTCCTATATATATTGAATCTATAACTTAAAACCTGCCCTCAAGGAAAACTCCAGGCCCAAATGACTTCATCAGTGAATATTTCAAGTATTTTGGGAAGAAATATAGCAGCAATCTTACATAAACCATAGACTCTCCCAGAGACTAGAGAGGGAATACTTAGTAACTTTTTTATGAAGCTAGCTTAACCTTGATATCAAATCCTGACAAACATATTACAGGAAAGGATAGGAAAATTACAGATTAAACTCTCTTACAAACATAATGCAAGCATCCTATTCAAAATATTAGCCTACAATATATGAAAATTTATCATAACAAGTTTTGAGTTTATTCCAAGAATATAAGGAAAATTTAATGTTCAAAACTTAATTGTGTTGCCAGATACCATTTTAACCAAGTGATCAAAGTTAACATTGTCAATAATAAGAGATATCATGTATCCCCATGTATCCGCTGATGTGATACATTGGGAAGAGTACATCATCTGTATAGAATATTTCCCAAAAACTCAAAGTAAGAGAGTGTCAAAGGTAAGAGTGGACTGAGGAGACATAACCACCAAATGTAATTAATATGGGCTCCTGAAAGAGGAAAACATTTGAAAAACTAATAAAATCTGAATGAAGTATGTAGTATAATTAAAAGTGCCCCCAACCCTGCAGCAGGCCACCACTGACCCACACCTCCACTGAGACTCCTGGACACTCACAGGCAAGTCTGGGTCAGTCTCTTGTGGTGTAACTGCTCCTTTCCCCTAGGTCCTGGTGCACACAAGGTTCTGTTTGTGCCCTCCAAGAGTCTGTTTCCCCAGTCCTATGTAAGTTCTGGCAGCTCTATGGTGGGGCTAATGGCAACCTCCTCCAAGGGGGCTTATACCATACCCAAGTCTGCTGCACCCAGAGCCCCTGTCCCTGTGGCAGTCCACTGCTGACCCATACCTCCATAGGAGATGCTTAAACACAGTTCTGTCTCAGTCTCTGTGAGGTCCCTGGGTCCTGGTGTGTACAAGGTTTGTTTGAGCCCTGTGAGTGTCTCTGACTGGAATAGGGTTTGATTCTAAACGTGAATTTGCCCCTCCTACCATCTTGTTGGGGCTTCTCCTTTGCCCTTGGACGTGGGGTATCTCCTCACAGCCGCTCTGGCGCCTACTGTCTTTCTGGGGTTTCTCTGACCTTGGACATGGGGTATCTCCTCTCCACCACTTGCTGCTCCTGCGCCTGCACAGCAGCCACTCCTGCTAAGTGTAGCAGTACATGCATGGGATGTTTTGAAGGAGGTCACCATTACCTCCACCATAGTTTGGCCCCAGGTAAATAGCGGGGAGGGGACACAGCTCCACTCATCAACAGAAAATTGGATTAAAGATTTACTGAGTACCGCCCCGCCCATCAGAACAAGACCCAGTTTCCCCCTCAGTCCGTCTCTCCCATCAGGAAGCTTCCATAAGCCTCTTATCCTCCCTCATCAGAGGGCAGACAGACTGAAAACCACAATCACAGAAAACTAACCAATCTAATCAACATGGACACAGCATTGTCTAATTCAGTGAAACTATGAGCCATGGCATGTAGGGCCACCCAGGACAGACTGGTCATGGTGGAGAGTTCTGACAAAATGTGGTCCACTGGAGAAGGGAATGGCAAACCACTTCAGTATTCTTGCCTTGAGAACCCCATGAACAGTATGAAAAGGCAAAAAGATAGGACATTGAAAGATGAACTCCCCAGGTCAGTAGGTGCCCAATATGCTACTGGAGATCAGTGGACAAATAACTCTAGAAATAATGAAGAGACATAGTCAAAGCAAAAACAACATCTAGTTGTGTATGTGACTGGTGTTGGAAGGAAGGTCTGATGCTGTAAAGAGCAATGTTGCATAGGAACCTGGAATGCTAGGTCCATGAATCAAGGTAAATTGGAAGTGATCAAACAGCAGATGGCAAGAGTGAACATTGACATTTTAGGAATCAGCAAACTGAAATGAACTGGAATGGGTGAATTTAACTCAGATGACCATTACATCTATGACTATGGACAAGAATCCCTTAGAAGAAATGGAGTGCCATCATAGTCAACCAAAGAGTCTGAAATGCAGTACTTGGATGCAGTCTCAAAAACAACAGAATGATATCTGTTTGTTTCCAAGGCAAACCATTCAATATCACAATAATCCAAGTCTATGCCCCAACCAGTAATGCTGAAGAAGCCGAAGTTGAATGGTTCCATGAAGACCTATAAGACCTTTTAGAACTAGCACCCAAAAAAGATGTCCTTTTCATTATAGGGGAATGGAATGCAAAAGTAGGAAGTCAAGAAACACCTGGAGTAACAGGCAAATTTGGCCTTGGAGTCTAGAATGAAGCAGGGCAAAGGCTAATAGAGTTTTGCCAAGAGAACACATTGATCATAGCAAACACCCTTTTCTAACAACACAAGAGAAGACTCTACACATGGACATCACCAGATGGTCAACACTGAAATCAGATTGATTATATTCTTTGCAGCCAAAGATGGAGAAGCTCTATACAGTCAGCAAAAACAAGACCAGGAACAGACTGTGGCTCAGATCATGAACCCCTTATTGCCAAATTCAGACTTAAATTGAAAAAAGTAGGGAAAACCACTAGACCATTCAGGTATGACCTAGGTCAAATCCCTTATGACTATACAGTGGAAGTGAGAAATAGATTTAAGGGACTAGATCTGATAGAGTGCCTGATGAACTATGGACGGAAGTTTGTGACACTGTACAGGAGATGGGGATCAAGACCATCTCCAAGAAAAAGAAAAGCAAAACAGCAAAATGGCTGTCTGAGGAGGCCTTACAAATAGCTGTGAAAAGAAGAGAAATGAAAAGCAAAGGAGAAAAGGAAAGATATACCCATTTGAATGCAGAGTTCCAAAGAATAGCAAGGAGAGATAAGAAAGCCTTCCTCAGTGATCAGTGCAAAGAAATAGAGAAAAACAATAGAATGGGAGAGACTAGAGATCTCTTCAAGAAAATTAGAGATACCAAGGGAACATTTCATGCAAAGATGGACTCAATAAAGGACAGAAATGGTATGGACCTAACAGAAGAAGAAGATATTAAGAAGAGGTGGCAAGAATACACAGAAGAACTATACAAAAAAGATCTTCATGAGCCAGATAATCATGATGGTGTGATCACTCACCTAGAGCCAGACATCCTGGAATGTGAAGTCAAGTGGGCCTTAGGAAGCATCACCACTAACAAAGCTAGTGGAGATGATGGAATTCCAGTTGAGCTATTTCAAATCCCAAAAGATAAGGCTGTGAAAATGCTGCACTCAATATGTCAGCAAATTTGAAAAACTCAGCAGGGGCCACAGGACTGGAAAGGGTCAGTTTTCATTCCAATCCCAAAGAAAGGCAATGCCAAAGAATGCTCAAACTACTGCACAATTGCACTCATCTCACATGCTAGTAAAGTAATGCTCAAAATTCTCCAAGCCAGGCTTCAGCAATACGTTAACTGTGAACTTCCAGATGTTCAAGCTGGATTTAGAAAAGGCAGAGGAACCAGTGATCAAATTGCCAAGATCTGCTGGATTATCAAAAAAGCAAGAGAGTTCCAGAAAAACATCTATTTCTGCTTTATTGACCATGCCAAAGCCTTTGATTGTGTGGATCACAACAAACTGTGGAAAATTCTGAAAGAGATGGGAATACTACACCACCTGACCTGCCTCTTGAGAAATCTGTATGCAGGTCAGGAAGCAACGTTAGAACTGGACATGGAACAACAGACTGCTTCCAAATAGGAAAAGGAATACGTCAAGGCTGTATATTTACATGAGTTTGAGTAAACTCTGGAAGTTGGTGATAGACAGGGAGGCGGGGCGTGCTGCAGTCCTTGGGGTCACAAAGAGTCAGAAAGGACTGAGCAACTGAACTGAACTAATAGTTAAAAGTATTGTAGCAGTGCTAATGACTTGAGTTTTGATACTTGTCCTATTGTTACATAAAATAAGCATTAGGGGCACCTACACACAGGGTGCATGAGAACTCTACTTTTGCAACTCTTTTGTAAATCCAAAATTATGTCTAAATTAAAAGCTAAGATAATTCAGTTAATGTAATTTACTGCATGAACAGAATAAATGGGGGGAATCTTATAATCATCTTAGTAGTTATAAAAAAGGCATTTAAATACAATTCAATATTCATTCTTTTTTTAAAAAATTCTTAGCAAACTCGAAATATAAGGAAGTCCCATAATCTTTTAAAGGGTACCAGTAGATAACCCTATAGCAAACAGCATAATCCCCCCAATCCCCCCTAATTTGGAAATGAGAAAAGATGTCAGTTATTACATCTATTTAGCATTGGACTGGAAGTTCATAGCTCATGTAGTAAGGAAAGAAAAAGAAATAAGGTATGAGGTTGAAAAAGGAAGAAGCAAAACCACCATTATTCATTAGCATCATGGATAATATACAGAGATATATATGAATATGTGTGTACATATGTATTATTTATACAGATAAAACTATAGAGAGGAGATCCAAAAGAATATATTAGACTATGCTGCTAAGTCACTTCAGTTAGTAAAAGAATTTAGCAAGCTAGCTGGAGGTAAGATCAATATAAAAAATCAGTTGTATTTCTATATGCCAGAAATAATCAGAAAATGAAATTTTTGAATAATGTTACAACACTGTAATAACAGCATAGAAAGCAGTGCATCTCTAGAGGAATAAATCCAATGGAAGATGTGCAACACCTTTGTGCAAAAGAACAACATGTCATTGAGTTAAGTGAAAGAAAACCCAAGTAAATATTCAGGGATTAGAGGGCTCAATATTGTACAGATGCTCTCTCAAATAATCAACAGATTCATTGTCTCAGTCAAATTCAAAGAAACTAGTAAACGTGTTCTAAAGTTTATGACAATGCAAAAGGTCAAAAATGCCAAGGTAATCTTGAAGAAGTACAGAATTGGAGAATTTGCACCAAAGATTGTCTGGATTTATTTTAAAAACTACAATAATTAAGGCAGTGTTATATGGTGTGAATCAGATGCTTAGATTAAGACAAAAGTGGCAATTCAGATCAGTGAGGCAAAGGCAATCTTTTCCAAATCATACTGGGTCATTTGGGTATACATATCAGGAAAAAATGAACCTTCATAAGTACCTCACACTGTCCACTAAAACTAATTCTAAGCGGACTGTAGGTTTAAATGTGTAGGTAAAAATTCACAGCGACAAGAAGAAACATAGACATCTTTATTATTTGAAGTGAGCAACTATTTCTTTAAAGACACAAAGGTGCTAACCTTAATGCAAAAGATTGATAAGTTAGATTATTCTAAAATTTAAAACTTTCTAAAATCAAAAGATATCATTAAAGGAGTGTGTAATTGCATTTACATGAAGTTTAAAAACAAGCAAAATGAATCTATAGCATTATGGTCTGTGGTAGGCCAGATAGCACCCCCTCCAAAGATATCTACATCCTAGTCCCCTAAACCTGAGAATATATGACCTAATATGGTAAAAAGTGATTTTTCAGATGTGATTTAATTATGGATTCTGCAATGGGGAGATTATCCTTGATTATCCAGGTGAGCTCAGTCCAGTTATAAGGGTCCTAATAAGAAGGAGCAGGAGAGTCAGAGATGCGATGTTGAATTTGAAGATGTTGGAAACAGGTCATAAGTCAGGAAGTGCAGGTGGCCCCTAGAGCTGGAAAAGAGAAGGAAAGAGATTCTCCCCTAGAAGCCTCTGGAAAGAACCAGCCCTGCAGACACCTTGATTTTTTTAAATTAATTTACTTTTGTCTGTGCTGAGTCTTTGTTGCTGAGTGGGCTTTTCTCTAGTTGCGTGCGGTGAACGGGAGTTCCTCTCTAGCTGCAGTGTGCAGGTTGCTGATTGCAGTGGCTTCTCTTGTTTCAGAGCACAGGCTCTAGAGTTGTGGCGCATGGGCTTATTTGTTCCGAGACATCTGGGATCTCCCCATATCAGAGACTAAACCTGTGTCTCCTCCACTGGTGGTAGATTCTGAGCCAGGGAAGCCCCAGACACCTTGATTTTTAACCCAGTGAGACTGATTTTGGATTTCTACTCTCCAGACTATAAGAGAATAAATATAATTATAAATATAATTATAATTATAAATAATAAATAATATATATAATATATATTACATATTATTATATATAATATACATATTATATAATATATTATAATATATATAATATATTATATATATTATAATATATTATAATATATAATAATATATTATGTATATTATATTATATTATATTATATATAATATATTATAATAATTTATATTATATATTATATTATATATTTTATATAATAATATTATTATATATTATATTAAATATATATTATATTAATATTATATATTATTAATATATATAATATAAATTATATATTATATATATTATATATATAATATAATATATATAAGATATATTATATATACTATATATTATTATTATTATATTATATATTATAATATATTATATTATTATATGTATATTATATTAATATATTATATATTATATAATATATAATAATTATATTATATAATATCTATTATATTATATTAATATATTATATATTATCTATATAATATCTATTATGTAATAATTATATTATATATATCTATTATATAATATCTATATAATATATAATAATATAATATATTATATTATATATTATAATATTATATATTATATTATTATATATTATATATTATTATATATTACATATAATAATATAATATTATAATACTATATCATATTGTATTGTATTAATATATTTATTATTATATTAATATATATTATATTATATAAATTATATATTATATAGATATTATATATATTATATATATAATATATATTATAATATATATAATATATTATATTATATATTATAATATTATAATATATAATACAATATATTGTATATTGTATATATAATAATATTATAATATATAATGTATATATAATATAATATTATATATTATAATACACATAATATTTAATATTTAATAATATAAATATAAATATAATTATAATTATAAATATAATTATCACTAAGTTTGTGATAATTTGTTACAGTAACAATAGGAGAATAATTAGGTCAGAATAGTTCAGAACACTGGTTACCTCTAGGAAGGAGAGGAGGTGTGTCAGTAAAAGACACAGGTAGCTTTATGTTTCTTGATCTCCGTGGTGTTTATGTAATAGCAGGGTATTGAAGAGAAGCAGGATGCTTGGGGTAGGGCTCTGGCCTTTAAAGTTGACCTCTCTGAGGACAGCCATGTGCTTCCTCTGCAGTGGACCTTGGGTCTGATTCAGTGTAGCCCTTTTTAGGTTATTAAGAGGAAGCAGGTCTGGTTCAGAAGCATAGGCTTTTCAGCTAGCAGATGAAGGCTCTGAGGATCCAAGGATCAGCCTTACAACTATTCAGTTAATAACACTGTGTTCCCCTGTGGGAGCAGTCTGGGATCTGGTGACCTGGTTGTCCCCAGCTTTAGTTCCAGGTCTGTACCTCACCAGCTATGAGACAGTGGGCACTGGGTATGCCACTCGACATGTCTGAGCTTTGTCTGTAGGTGAGGATACTACAACCACCCACTCAGGGTTATCTGGGGAGCTGAACAGTACATATATACAATGGAATATTACTCAGCCATGAAAAGGAATGAAATCGGGTCATTTGCAGTGATATGGATGAATCTAGAGTCTGTCACACAGAATTGAGTAAGTTAGAAAAACAAACATTGTATATTAATGCATTTTATGGAATCTAGAAAAATGGTACTGATTAGCCTATTTGTAGAGCAAGAACAGAGATGCAGATTTGAGAAAATGGACTTGTGGACACAGAGTGGAAAGGAGAGGATGGGATGGATAAGAGAGTAGTGCTGACACATACACATTACCATGTGTAAAGTAGACTGCTAGTGGGAAGCTGTAGCTGATCCACATTGTTGTAACAGCAGAAACTAACACAGCATTGTAAAGCAATTACACTCCAATTAAAAATAAGTTTAAAAATAAAGTGATACAAAAGCACCAAGTCGAGTGTGAGGCACTGTACTATTGGTTTTGTCCTCAAAGGAAAAAATAGCATAGTACCCTGGTTACCTTAGTCTACTGCCAGAGAGATTTGTCTAGTGCACTAAGGCGCCTTGGGATAAAAGGATTCTGTGGTCAAAAAGGTTTAGGAATCTCTGAATCTCCACCTCCTTGGCCTGATTAACCTTCAATCATCCTTTTGATAACAACTGAAACATTGCTTCCTCAAGGAAGGTGTCCTGACACACTCCAGACATAGGACCTGGCACATACCTCCAACCACCCCACCCCACGGCCTCTCCTGCATGCTTCTTCACCATGTACAAGGACACATGTGTTTTTATATTATTTATATTAATGTCTTTCCTTCTCTACTAGACTGTATGCTCTATGAAGGTAGGACCTTGTCTGTGTTCCTCAATCTTATCTGTCTGGCAGAAAGCTCCGTAAATCCTTTTTGTTGTAGGAGAAAAACTCTTCTCAATACATATTACATTTCCATTTTGTTGTTCTGCCTCAGTGGCCTCCAACTTCTCCACAAAATAAAACCTCATCGCTTCAGCTAACTTCCTCTTTTTCCCCAATGATGAAACTATTTTACTGACTTCTCCAGAGAGCTTCTTTCCCACTTGCTCTGGTTTTATTTTTTAATCTGTTTTTTAAAAATATTTCTTCCCTGATAGCTCAACTGGTAAAGAATCCACCTGCAATGTGGGAGACCTGGGTTTGATCCCTGGGTTGGGAAGATTCCTTGGAAAAGGGAAAGGCTACCCACTCCAGTATTCTAGCCTGGAGAATCCCATGGACTGTATAGTCCATGGAGTTGCAAAGAGTCAGACACGACTGAATGACTTCCACTTAAAACTATTTATTTTATTTATTTACTTATTTGGGTCTTAGCTGTGGCACGTGGGATCTTTAGCTGCAGCCTATGGACTCTTAGTGGCGACATGTGGGATCTAGTTCTCCAACAAATGATCTAACTCAGGCCCCCTCCATTGGGAGCATGGAATCTTAGCCACTGGCCTATCAGGGAAGACACATAGTTCTGGTTTTAAACACACTTGATGGCCACACAAACTGCATACTGCCCACACCTGGGGGCTGTCTTCACAAAGATTGCAGCGTGTACAGTGCCCCCTGGAGTTGTGCAGTGCTATAAGTTGAGACCGCTCTGCCTTGTCTTTTATCAAAAGGTTGATTGTTTTGGTCTGATTTAAATCTCTGAACCAGAGCAGGTTTCAAGGCTAATGCTTATCACCACTCCAGGTCCCCTTCCACTTCTGAAACCCTACGCTCACTGAATACATACAGAAACATGCTGGAGATTCTGGTTGGATCCTCTGGGGGATCTGGGTGCTCTACTTTGCTTGCTCTGGTTTGTGCGATCCTCAGGTCAACCCCTATCTTCCCCAACTCCAGGCTATTCTTTCTGCCCAGGAAGGCCAATCCACCAAGGGCCAACATCCTTCCCCTCCATAGTCTAATTCCTACTCATCCTTAGGCCTCGATCTACAGGTTACTTCCTCAGAGGGATCGTTCCTGACAAATGAAGTTAATTTAGTTCACCCCACTATTTTCTCTCATGACAGTCTACACTTTTCCTCCAAGATGCCCATCACAACCTGTACTTTCATACCTATGAGTTATTTATGTAGCGATTGTCTCCCTTGTAAACCATAAACTCCATAAGGGCAGGGCTGATGTCTCCTTTATCACAGCCCCATGCTTGTTTATAGAGCAGGCATTCCATAAACGTGTACTGAAAGAAAGGCACAAGAAATGAACCAATGAATGCACTTGCTCTCAAAACAGCTTTGGACTCTTGGAAACCTGCCTGGCTTGAAAATAACTCCAAGTCCAAGCAAAACTTAAGGAAGAGTAATTTGAAGAAACAAACTGTGTCTTGAATTTGTCGATGCCAGTTCTCTGTCTATTTTGCTTTGCTTTTTCACCTCTCAGGTTCAGGGCAACCTCGCCAGTCTCTAATCTCCTGGGGCATGTACTTCCCTTCTGCCCTGTAATAACAGGCTGCCTGGGGGCTTGCTGGGCTGTGGCTTGCGAAGTCCACAGGTGGCGTCTCCTCTCTGCAGCCAGAGGGGACCTTCCGGAGAGCAGGACTGTGCATCCGCCCTCCCTTGCTCCCCCAGCCCTTAGAGGCAAGCTGGGCACACGTGGTTTTCCGGTCTTGTTGGAACAGGCTGACTGTTTGTTCCCTTGGTTCTGTTTTTTTTTTTTTTTTTGACCCAAATTCATTCTTACTGGTAGCAAAGCACCTCAAAAAGCATTTATGTAGTAAAGCTGATAACAGAAAATTCCAGTGCTTACATCCATACTCCCCTCAGTCCCTTTTTACCACCTCTTGTGCACCCCAGGCCTTGGTTCCAAAACTAGCTCTGTGGTGAGTGTGGCAAGATGGCCCCGGGGGCTCTGGTACTGCCTTGGCTGCTCAGAGAAATCACCTGGAGCATCAGTGACAGGTCAGGCCCCAGCTGCCCTGTGTGAGCTCTGGCCTGTGCTCCTCCCCAGCCCTGTCCTGCACCCTCCACCCCCTCACAGGGCCCTCACATTATGTGCACACAAACCCTTGTCTGGAACCTGCTTTGGGGAACCCAACCTATGACAGTTGGTTTCAAAAGTGGGGCTGGGAAGCTAAGCACTCTGGAGCCAGAGGTAAACAAAAACCACAAGAAGGGATCCGAGAGCACCTGGTGGAGTGATCAGACATCGTTCACTCACACCCCACATTCGGGGTCACTCCACTTCATCACGGAGTTTTCACGATGGAGACTGGCTACAATTTACAGGGAAAACTTACAAGAGGTGGGCTAGTTGGACCACTCACAGACCTCACTGTTACAGCTAGACTGGAGACAACAGATACCTACATAACCCTCCTCAAGCCCTCACCATTGGCCGGCCGGCACTGCTGCTGGCTGCTCCTCTGATGGGGTGACCCAGCCCTTCATTTGTGAAGAGTCTGAGCCCCGGTTACCATGGCCATGCTGGCTATGATTACTGGGTCGCAGTTAACTCTAGGCGTGGGAGTGACCTCCAGTTGCCCTGAGTTCCGCACATAGCTCGTGGTAGCAGTGACAGAGCCTCCTCCTAACTATCAGGGTTAATTACCCCGGCCAGGGTGGCAGCTTCTTTCTTTGCCTGACGCTCTCTCTATAGCATGCTGCTGCTGCTGCTATGTCGCTTCAGTCGTGTCCGACTCTGTGCGACCCCATAGACGGCAGCCCACCAGGCTCCTCTGTCCCTGGGATTCTCCAGGCAAGAATACTGGAGTGGGTTGCCATTTCCTTCTCCAAGGCATGCATGCATGCTAAGTCGTTTCAGTCGTGTCCAACTCTGTGCGACCCTATGGACAGCTGCCCATCAGGCTTCTCTGTCCACAGGATTCTCTAGGCAAGAATGTTGGAGTGGGTTGCCATTTCCTTCTCTACTCTACGGCATGAGAAGCCCCCAAATGACCAAGTGGCTGCCATAGATTTAGGTTGAGTAGACCATTTCTATGTCTTCCTTCTGGCAATTAGTCTCTCTAGACCCACAGAACTAAAGTTGTGACAATGGGAAGCCTAGGTTCCCTCAAATAGGTCACTGGCAGAGATGGTGAACGGGCCACTCCCACTCCCGCTGCCTGTCCTTCCCTGGTCTGTGTTTCAGGTTCCTGTCCCTGTGGGCAGGGAAGACCCAGGTACACGCACAGGTCCCTGGCAGGGTCAGTCTGAAGCCGCCCTCCGTGAGTCTCTGCTGAGACCTCACCATGGATGGACCGTCTCTCCTTCCTGGTACTGCTCCCCTTACTGGTTTCCTCTAGGAGCCTCTTCTTGCTAAATTACTTGTACCCAAAAGAATCTGCTTCCTGGGGAAGTCAACCTAAGAGAGGCCTGGAAGTCAGGATGAGTTGGGTGGGCAAAACTCTGATTTTGAGTAGATGCAATGGACTGAAGCCAGAGCTGAAGGGATGAAGTTTGAGCCACTGCACAAACCCTTGAACTGGACGTTGAGGGTCCTGCTCCTATTGCCACCTGATTGAAAACAGGAAGAAATATGGGCCTTGACCCTACCGTGTGTCTGATGGGGGTAAAGCTTTAACTGAGCAATATAGAACAAATACTTTCATACAGTGTTCATAGCACATTTATTTACATGTAGTGAATTTCAAAGTCAGTGAAATTATTTGCAGATAATATATAAGAGAATGTTAGCTGACACTTCTGGTACCTTTCTCTGGCCAGGCACCGTACTAAATATTCAACAGGATTCTCTCCTTTCATCCTTACATCCACCCCGTGCAGAAGGTACATGATTAGAAATTAGTCCCATTTTACAGATGTGGAGGCTGAAGGAGAGACAGATTTCCCTGTATGAACTGTGGGGACAGGATGAAACCCAGGTCTGTGCTCTGAACTGCCCACTGCCCCACAAGTAGAGACACATGAGTGTTCCATCTTTCCCCAACACGTCTGTAGAATGCAGGATATTTGCACACGCACACAACCAATGGTTTATCTGAGTTGATGAGAAAATGCTACTTGGCTGGTCTCCCCAAAGAAGCTAAGGACAGCTCTTAGCTCCTCTCATCCTACTCCTGTGCAGGAATTTGGCTGCTGTTAGTATCAGCTGATATTTCTCATGACTTCATTTGGCATTTTCATGAGGAAATCTTGGCATTACTTGGCTCTTGGATGAGCAGGTGTGGCCCGTGTGAAGGGTGCAGCAGCAGCATCAATGGCTCCCTTTTCAGTCCGGATGTTGCAAAGTCTCTCTCCTGAGGCCAGAGTCACCATTTAAAACACCCCTATACTTACTGCTGTTTTCTTAAAAAAAAAAAAAAAAAAAGGTTAACTTTTGACTCCTGGGAAGTAGTTTGTCAGGACTCTCTTGGTCACAAAATGAATTTGAGTTTGGTTTGGTGATTTGTGGGTCTGGATTCCCACTAACCCTGGTCTCCTTTCAGAGACCAGGTGCCTGTGGAGTAAATGTCCTTGTTAGACTGAAAGCCTTGGATGGTGAGGTCTGTGTTTTGTTCGTTGCTAGGCATGGTCCCTGCCACATAGTAGGCTCTCTAGAAATGGTTGTTGAATTAGCAAATGAATTGATAACAGACTCAAGACAGCTGGCATAGTTCACAGTTAAGAGCCCAGACTCTGTGACTACACATCTGGACCCAAATCCTGTGGGCTGTGTGACTGTGGGCGGATGACCTGATTTTTCAGTGGCTTGGTTTTCCTATCTGTACAATGGGCGTGACGTCAATATGCATCCTTCAAGACTGTTGGCAGGACTAAATGAGTTAGTATGTGTCAAGAACAGAGAACAAGGCCAGGCCTACAAAAAGGGTTCTTTCACTGAATTCGCCAGGCTGTGACAACAGGGCTGGCATAAACTCTCTTCACACTTGTTCCCCTTTCCTCATACCATCCTGGAGGAAGCAAGTTTTGTTGTATCTGTATTAGCTTCAAACCCCCTCATTCTCATTCCCCACTGCAGTGTCTTTGTGTCTGGAGGTGGGGTTGGTGGACTGCTAGACCTCACTGCACAGAAAAGTGCTGAGATGCTTAAAAAATCTTCCCTGCAAGGAGCGAGGACAGGATAGACTTTGTTTTTCTTGAAGCAAAGCTGACAATTTATCACTGCCTGTCAAAACCTCCCTCAAAGGCATCCCTTCTCAAACTTTTAAAACTTTCTCCCTGTCAGCCTTGTCAGAATGACAAAGTCCAGAGTCATTCTGTAGAGAAGAGGGTGACAGGAATGGGCTGGCGGCTGGAAGCCAGGTGCATAATGCTTTAGAGCAAGGAGGGAGGGGCAGCTGGGGCTTTCATGAAAAAGTTCCCAAGCCACCAAAGAAAGGTTGCAAAAGGTTACCACTCTGGACCACTTTAGCTCAGAGGGACTGCTTTCAATAGTCTTAGAAAGCTACCCATTTCTTTGTTTATTCAACAAATCTTTTTGAGCATGTTCCATGTGCCGAGTGCTGGGGATGCAGAGATGACCAGGACAAACATCTCTGCCTGCATTGGAGCTTACGTCCATTAATGTCTGCCCAACACCCACTGAAAATACTGCTCACTCAGGAAAGTTCACTGAACCACGGCAGTTCCTCAGGGATTCTCTAAAACGAAGCTGTAATGTCCAAGGCTTTTCAGCAAGTCAGCAAGAATCACTTGGCTTCTTTGGTCATGAGGAGAATGTAACAAGCGCTCTTACTGTCATATGTGAGCCTCAATCCTGGCATTGGGAGTCCAAGCCTCCAATCAGTGTGTGCGGGACTCCATGCTCAAGAGTTAAGTCTTCACACCTCACACCCAACAGGATAGTCTCCACACACACACACACACACACACACACACACCAGAAAATAGCAAGAGTTGGCATGGATATGGAAAAATTGTAAACTTTGTGCACTGTTTGTAGGAGTGTAAAATGGTGCGGCTTTTATGATAACAATGTGGAGGTTCTCAAAAAATTAAAAATAGAACTACCATATGATCCAGCAATCCCCACTTATGGGTATATATCCAAAAGAATTGAAAGCAGAGTCTCAAAGAGGTGTTTACACACCCATGTTCACAGCAGCACTGTTCACAATAGCCAAGAGGTGGAAGCTACCCACATGTCCATCAATAGATGAATGGGTAAACACAATGTGGTTTATACAGACAATGAAATATCATTCAGCCTTAAAAAGGAAGGACATCCTGTCACAGGCTACAACACGATGAACCTAAAGGACATTATGCTAAGTGAAATAAGTCCATCACAAAAGACAGAATACCATATGATTCCACTTATATATGTGTTATCTAAAAGTCAAACTCAGAGAGAGGAAGATGCATGGTAGTTTCTAGGGGCTGGGGAAGAGGGAAGGAAAAGGAAAGTTGCTTTTTAATGGGTATAGTTTCAGGTTTGTAAGTTGGAAACAATCTGGAGATTTGTTTCACAATGTTAATATAGCAACACTGCTGAACTCTCCACTGAAAAATGGCTAAGATGCTAAATTATGTGTGTGTATATAAATCTATATATCTGTACACACACATATATACATATATATAAAACATAATTTTTTAAACCACATTTTAAAAAGAGACTTAATCTTCCAGTGGCCAAGGGCTATGGCTGCTGGGCCCAAGAAGAGGAGTGCTAGGGTGTGTGTGTGTGTGTGTGTGTGTGTGTGTGTGTGTGTGTGTAGGGGGCAGTGAGGGTGGTGGATGGAGCAGTCCTACATCCTGCTCCAAAGGTCCTGAAAGTCCAAATTAACCTGGTCACTAGAGCATCTAGTGACTATTTTTATTTGGACAGGGTCACCAGAGGAAGTGAACTGGGCTAAGTGACTGGCACTTGTCCCTGCCAGGTCTCCAAGTTCCCCAAATTTTTATCACAGGAGAGGAAATAGAATACAGAGCAGGGAAAACTTTCAAGAGTTCAATTCCCAACTCTGCCACTTGCTTAGGTATGTAGCTTTTTTAGCAAGGTACCTAAGCTCTCAAGTACCTCAGTTTCCTCATCTGTAAAATGGGGACAGTAATAGTAGATCATTGGCATAGGGCGAGGACTGAACAAGTCATCTTATGGAAGCCCTCAGCATTTTGTCCAATGTGCTGTGTTAGTGTTTAGAAAGTTCCAGTCTTCTTGACAGGGTTGAGGTGAGTATGGGAGTGTTCCTGTTGCAGTAAAGAACTGGGCATCTGGATGGAAATGCATTCAGTGAAAAGAAAATGTGGCTGCTTCTGGCCTGGAAAAACTGATGGCCTGAGCCTGCTGGTCCCAGGTCAGAAGTCAGAGTAGCCTTGTGTGCTATCCAGAGCTATTTTGCTCAGCTTGGAAGGCTGGAAGGCCAGCCCTGGAGCTTGGGATGACAGTAGGATGAGGGATGGCTGGCACCTCCCCAACAATATGTCCCCAGGCCTATTTCATTTTCCTCCTCTGCATACCCACACTGGGTGGGAGGAGGCGGCCCAGGTGTGTGGCCACATGTGATAGGCCACATGGGCAGGAAGCTGTGGGTACCTCAGGCGGGGCCCTGGGACACACTCCAGTTCTGGGGCCTGGTGCCTCCCATCCAGGCTCCTGTGAAGAGTCACCCAGACCAACTCCTGAGGGTATGTTTTAAAACTGGTTCTTCCAGCCGTTAACCCTGCAACTCCTGACAAAACACACACCCAGGTGGAGCCAATTAGGGTGGGACGGTAGAATCAGGACTCTAGGAATTTGGTGCCAGCCTCCCCTGCAGGTCACTCAGGGGTGGGGCCCTGCCAGGCCTTGGCATCATAAGCTCAGAGCTGGGGAGCAAGCAGGCACCACCTCCATGTCTGCTTCCATGTAGCCCCACTCCCTTTGGGCCGCTGTGGGAGTGCACCCTCTGGTCTTGGGGCACCTGGGAGTCCTGCAGGGTAACCACTTTGTAATCATAACACTGAAGCTGAAGGATGCCAGTGAAGGATGGCTTCTTGAGCTTGCTCTGTCTGTGGAGCCAAGCACTTTACACTCATTATCTCTATCCTCACACCCATTCTGTGGGGAGGGTAAAATTATTTATCCCCATTTTTCAGATGGGAAAACTGAGGCTTAGAAGTGGTAAGATGCTTGTTTAAGGTCCCCGGTCTTTAAGTGACGGAATTGGTATTTAAACCTAGGTCTATCAGACTCCAAAACCTACTTATATCCTTTTCCCCTTTCCACCTCACACTAAAGATAAAATGGTCCACCTTAGCTAGTATATTTTGCACTGCCTATCACACTTAGAGGCAACTGCTAGTGTTCAGTGATGAGGCTAAAAGTGGTTAGTAATGATGTGAAACAGTTGAAAACCTTAAAACCTCTCACCTAAAATAGGATCAGATCACTCTTTTTTTCCCCAAAATTCTCCACTGATTTCTCTACTTACCAGATGAAGTTTGAACTCTTTAGCCTGCAATACAAAGCACCACAGAGAAGACGATAAAATGCCAAAACCCTGTTGCTCTTTTCTCTTTCAAAAGTAATCTTCAGTCTGGAGAGAAAAAAAATAGCTCTGCTGAGTTGGGATTGGAACCCAAGGTTGGTGAGAACATGCCCGAGGAGCAGGAGAAGCTTGGAAGGGAGTCTCAGTGCCCTGCCCCAACCAGCGCACCCAGCCCCAGCCCAGGCTTCGAAGAGTGAAGAGCTTAGCTTTCTCCAAGGCTGTTGTTAATCTTTCACAGACGTAGCAAAAGGGAGAGAGCTCCAGGGCCAGACAAGACCCCTAGTTTTCAAAAAGGAGGACACTTTAGATTCTGTATACTGCATACCCACAGGTACGAGGGAGCCCCAGAGAAACCCCAGTGTATGCCATTGAGCAAATGGTTAGTGCCCCTTAACAATGGAAGCACAGATCCCTAAAGAGCTACAGGGTCCACTCAAAAAAAAAACAGGTCTCACCTCACTTCCTCTTCTAATAGGGCTGCTGAGCTGGTTGATCAGGGCACTGCTGATGACGTGGTATATATCGGATTTCAGCAAGCCAGCTGATAATGTCTCCCATGACTTCCTCATAGTCAAAATTGGCCAATTGTGAGCTAGAGGTGCTTTTATTTGGAAGAATGCATAGCTGATTAAGGGCTTTGTGCATAGCTCAGTGGGTAAAGCATCTACCTGCATTGCAGGAGGCCTGAGTTCGACTCCTGGATTCAGGTAGATCCCCTGGAGAAAGAAATGGCAACCCACTCCAGTATTCTTGCCTGGAAAATCCTGTGGACAGAGGAGCCTGGTAGGCTACAGTTCATGGGATCGCAAGATTCGGACATGACTTAGCGCTATCTTTTTTTTTAGCTGATTAAACATGTAACCTGGGGAATGCTGACTGATGGTGACTCCAAGGAGATCTGTAGTGGTGGGCACCAAGTCTCTGGCCCGAGCCTCCTATTTTGGGTATTTTTATCAATAACATCAAGGGCAGATGATGCAGCACTGGGAGAGATCATTAGCAATTTGGATGCAGAAATAGGACACAGGAAGACTGAAATAATGGGCAAGATCTAATAGTTTGAGACTCATTTGAAATAAGTAGAAAGTTCTGGACTTTGGTTTAACAAATCTATGACACAGGGTGAAAAGGGCCCAGGGTTTTGGTGAACTGAAAGCTCCATTGAGTTCATAGGAATCAAGCCATGGTAAGGAGCTCACAGCTCTCCTCTGCCATCAGGGTGCTCTATCCTTCCATAGGATCAGATCCATATGTGATCTGGCCACCATCACTGGACAGGGTCTGGAATGTTCTGTGTCTTTGCACACTTTCACACCTCTGCACACACTGTCCCCTCTCCTTCCTCCTGTAGATCACCTGATGGACTCCTAGTCACTCTTCAACACCCAGATCAGCAGCTTCACCTGAGTGGAGCCTCTCAGGACCCTGTGGACCCAGTCAGAGTCCTCGCTCCTCTGTGCCCCCTCACTCAACACATTTCACTCCGGTGACCAGTTCTCCTGCTGCCTCCTTCACAGGACTGTGCACTCCCTGAGGGCCAGGGCTCTCTCATTCCCAGCAAATATTTGCAGAGAAGGTCTGGCTGTCGCCAAAGCTAACCCTGTCTTTTGCTGTGTTTGTACAGGGGTGACGGGCAGAAAGGATTTCCTAATTCTGCTCACACAGGGCAGTTTGGACAACTTGAATATGGATTTCAGTTCTGGGTCCCTCACTTCAAAAGAGACAATGAAACAGGATGGAGGGACCCCACTGAGGAGCAAGCTGGGTGGTAAGGAGAGCAGAAGCTCTGCCACATGAGGAAAAGCAAAAAGACAGTCATGTTCAGCCAGGAAAAGAGAAGGCTTAGATGCGGATGCAAAAACTGTCTTTTTAAGTGTGCGGGAGAATGACAGCAAGTGGTCTCTCTCTGTCCGGGGAGAGAGTGGGGAGTAGGAAGGTCAGAGTCTTCTCCAGATGCTCACAGAGTTCTCGCAGAGTAGGATATAGGATAGGATATGGATAAGAGCGTGACTTGAGATTCCTGAGCCTGAATCCCAGCTGTGCCTTGGGCAAGTTGCCTCATCTCCTTGTCTGTTTCCTTATCTGTGAAATGAGATGATAATATTACCCAACTCATAGGAGGATTAAATGTGGCAATACATGAAATACGTTTAGAACAATGTCTGCCGTATTCCATAAATGTTAGCATAAAAAACTAGTGCTGTCCCCCAAAGCCAAAGGGAGTTCTCTCTAGAGGGCTGCAGACGCCAGACTCAGAAGCCTCGACCCTACCGCTCTGCCTGGATATGGAGCCCTTGCTCTTCCCTGGTCTGTGAGCTTCTGTGGGTCTGAGCCCACCTCCTCTTCTCTCTTTGCCTATAGAATCCCATACTAGCAGAGCCCAACTTGTGGTTAAAGAACCAATCCACTCTGGCCCAGGCACACCCTTAACATGTGTGGGGGCTGTGGTATAAATGACAGCCCCCAATACAAGAAACTTACAAATCAAGCTAACACTTGCTGAATAGAACATGTTCTAGCCTCAGTACTCACAAGTTACACTTTCATAACCACCTGGAAGGCCACATCTTCTTTATCCATTCATCGGTCAATGGACATTTAGGTTGCTTCCATGTCTTGGCTATTTTAAAATAGCACTGCAGTGAACATGTACTTGTATCTTTGCAAGTTAGAGTTTTTGTCTTTTCCAGATATACGCTCAGGAGTGGGATTGCTGAGTCATATGATAACTCTATTTTTAGCTTTTTAAGAGTCCTCTGTACAGTTTTCCATGTGGCTACCCCAATTTACATTCCCACCAACAGTGTAGGAGGGTTCCTTTCCCTCCACACCCTCTCCAGCATTTATTATTTGTAATTAGATGATGGTCATTCTTATCAGTGTGAAGTGGTACCTCATTGTAGTTATGATTTGCATTTCTCTAATAATTAGTGATGTCATACATCTTTTCATATGCTTTTTGGCCATCTGTATGTCTTCTTTGGAGAAATGTCTATTTAGGTCTTTAGCCCATTAAAAATTTTTTTTTAATTTATTTATTTTTTAATTGAAGGATAATTGCTTTACAGAATTTTATTGTTTTCTGTCAAACATCAAAATGAATCAGCCATAGGTGTACATATGTCCCCTCCTTCTTGAACCTCCCTCCCATCTCCCTCCCCATCCCACCCCTCTAGGTTGATACAGAGCCCCTGTTTGAATTCCCTGAGACATACAGCAAATTCCCATTTGTCTATTTTACATATGGTAATGTAAGTTTCCATGTTACTCTCTCCATACATCTCACCCTCTCTTCCCCCCTCCCCGTGTCCATAAGTCTGTTCTCTATGTTTGTTTCTCCATTGCTGCCTTGCAAATAAATTCATCAGTACCATCTTTCTAGAATCCATATATATGCATTAGTATACAATATTTATATTTCTCTTTCTGACTTACCTCACTCTGTGTAATAGGTTCTAGGCTTATACACCTCATTAGAACTAACTCAATGTGTTCCTATTTATAGCTCAGTACTATTCCATTGTGTATACATACCACAACTTCTTTATCCATTAATCTCTCAGTGAACATCTAGGTTGCTTCTGTGTTCTAGCTATTGTAAATAGTGCTGCAATGAACATTGGGATACATGTGTCTTTTTCAACTTTGGTTTCCTCAGGGTATATGCCTAGGAGTGGGATTGCTGGGTTGTATGGTGGTTTTATTCCTAGTTTTTTAAGGAATCTCCATACCACCTTCCATAGTTTCTGCCCATTTTTTGATTGGGTTGTTTGTTTGTTTTTGATATGAGTTATATGAGCTGTTTATATATTTTGGAAATTGAGCCTGCATTAGTTGCATCCTTTGCAAATATTCTCTCCCAATTCATAGATTGTCTTTTTGCTTTATTTATGGTTTCTTTTGCTGTGCAAAAGTTTATAAACTTGATTAAGTCCCACTTGTTTCTTTTTGTTTTTATTTTTATTTCTCTAGGAGATGAATCTGAAAAGATACTGCTGCAATTTATGTCAAAGAGTGTTTTGTTAATGTTTTCATGTAGGAGTTTTATACTATCTGGTCTAACATTAAGATCTTAATCCATTTTGAGTTTACTCTTGTACATAGTGTTAGATAACATTCTAATTTCATTCTTCTACATGTAGCTGTTCAGTTTTTCCAGCAACATGTATTGAAGAGACTATTTTTTCCTTTGTAGCCTTGCCTGCTTTGTCATAGATTAATTGACCATGGTATATGGGTTTGTTTCTGGGCTTTCTATTCTGTTCTATTGATCTATATGTCTGTTTTTGTTCCAGAACCACACTGTTTTGATCACTGTAGCTTTGTGGTATAGTATGAAGTCAGGGAACCTGATTCTTCCAGCTGCATTTACCTTTCACAAGATTGCTTTGGCTATTTGGGGTCTTTGGTGTTTCCATACTGCTATCTTTCTAATATGCCTTCCTGCCTTCTGGAAATACTTCTTGGACAGCTGTATTGGGAAACATTAGACACACTGTGGGAAGCCAGTGGAAGGAGAGTTCTGGGGTGAGAATGGCTCTGGCCTCTGAAAATTACCCCAGCAGCTACTCCTTATTGCTAGAGAGCTCTAAATAAATGTAACTTTAAAACTCTTGTTTTAAGTATTTTCAGAAAATCTAAATAGAAAGAATTCTGAGTCCACACCAGACTGCCATTCAGACTTCTAGAAATAGATTTAAATTGTTAGACTTAATGGAAAGCTGGGTGAGACACTATGGTTTTTTGAGAAACAAGAAGACAGGCCAAAAGGAAATGCTTAATGCAAATAATTCCTCCCTTCTCTCTCCCTCCTTGTTTTTGTCCTTCAGTTCTCTATTAAAACTTTAAACCAATGTCTCCCAGCCAGTGCTCTTACATCACAAGTTAGATTGGAGTGATTTGTTCCCAACATAAAGAAACCCAGTCTTTTTCCAATCCATGGGGAAGGTGGAAAGGGTGGAAATTAGGGTCATGGTATAGTTTTCCTCAATTTTAAGAATTTTTGTATTTATATTTTCTTAAAAATAACCTGAAACACTTATGTGGACTGGAATCTAGGCTCTAATGTGAAGTGTGATCTGATTTATCGTTGATTTTACTTATGAATAATTGAAAGTGTGCCACAAAGTGGCAGGACTCCAGCCATTCTGCCCTTAAAACAAACTGCTGCCCTGTAGAAGGGTGTTGAGATGCCAGCTGTGTACCATTCAGATATTGGTCCAGGAGGGGAAGCACTGTGAGATGTAGTTATGGTGATCCTCAGCTTCCAAGACTCAGCCAGCCCTAACTCGTCTGACCCTCCATTTATACTGCAACACACCAGACCTGGAGATCTCCCAGCCCCCATCTTGGTTCAGAAAACATTGTTGCCCCAAGCAACAGAGCTTACTCCAGGTAGAATGACCCACATACATCTCAGAGGACATTGTTCTGGAATGACCTGGCAGTATAGAAAGGATTTAGGAAGTGTTTTCCTTGCTTGGGTATATGGAGAGAGACTCTGCCACTGGTCAACAAAGTCTTCTTTCTCTCTAGCACTCCTTGAACAGACCCAAAAGGCAGTCAAGACCTATGAGTGGAGTGTTAAAGCTGTTCAGTTTCACGTTCTGAGCTTGGTCATGGCTGGGAGTCTGTGTAGGTCCATAGCTAAGGAGTGGAGCAGGGGATACCAACTCCAGTTCAGGATGGAGAATCCCTGAACATTTCCCCTGGAGCCTGAGGTCCCCCACCCAGTGTTTGCTGATGACCTCCTGTGTAGAAGAAGATGACTTTCATCAAATTATCACAAGGGACACAGAGCCTATCTTGCTATGTGCTTTGCTAAGGACAAAATCAATTCCCTGGGAATCAATAGTTGGTAGCATTTGAAGATCCCATCCCAACCCCCACCTCATTACCCCAGGTCACCGTGTTCAATATTTGCATCACAGCCAGAGAAGGGTTAATGGGATCCACATCTATCCTGTAGGTGATTGTCTTTTATCAATTCTAATTAAGTCACCGGTATTGGCAGATTGCAGGCCAGTTTTTCAGAACAGCCAATATTTAATAGACTACCTCAGATGATTAAGTGAAATGATTTCTTGGAGCAGTCCCAGATGTAGCTCTAAAAGTTCTCTCAGCTAATTATCTCAAAAGGAGAGAATCATAATGCCCCTTGCCAGTTTAAAGATGATTTCTGCCAAGATTAGGGATTCTAAATCTAGGCTCTCCATGCCCAGAAGGTCTATGGTGAGGCCCCAATGGAACAATGAGCACCTTAGGTTTACACATAGTTGTGTGTATTTATTGCCATGTTCATCAAATTGCCAAGTGGATCCAGGACACCCTACAGAGGCTAAAACTGCCAACCTGAATTTTGGGTGCTATTTGTTTTACAGGTCCACTTATCAGTTCAGTTCAGTTCAGTTGCTCAGTCGTGTCCGACTCTTTGCGACCCCATGAATTGCAGCACGCCAAGCCTCTCTGTCCATTACCAACTCCCAGAGTCTACCCAAACCCATGTCCATCGAGTTGGTGATGCCATCCAACCATCTCATCCTCTGTCGTCCCCTTCTCCTCCTGCCACCAATTCTACCCAGCATTAGGGTCTTTTCCAATGAGTCAACTCTTCACATGAGGTGGCCAAAGTATTGGAGTTTCAGCTGCAACATCAGTCCTTCCAATGAACACCCAGGATTGATCTCCTTTAGGATGGATTGGTTGGATCTCCTTGCAGTCCAAGGGACTCTCAAGAGTCTTCTCCAGCACCACAGTTCAAAAGCATCAATTCTGCGGCGCTCAGCTTTCTTCACCATCCAACTCTCACATCCATACATGACCAATGGAAAAACCATAGCCTTGACTAGACGGACTTTTGTTGGCAAAGTAGTGTCTCTGCTTTTAAATATGCTATCTAGGTTTGCCATAACCTTCCTTCCAAGGAGTAAGCATCTTTTAATTTCATGGCTGCAATCACCATCAGCAGTGATTTTGGAGCCCCCAAAAATAACGTCTGACACAGTTTCCACTGTTTCCCCATCTATTTCCCATGAAGTGATGGGACCAGATACCATGATCTTAGACTTATACAGCCTCCCGATTAATTTTTCATTTTGATCTCTGCTTTTATCCTCTTACTCAGGGTGGCTTTTATAAATGGACCATTGTACCAAAAAAAGCTACTAGCTGATTTATCAAACTGTTTTTGCAGCTAAGAAAGAAACTGTATCTTTTTTTGTGGGGAAGCTAACACCTCACTGCCAGTTCCTCCCCTCCTTGCCCAACATTAAGATATTCAAATCTAAACCTGGAATAATGTGACCATGTTCAGCATCTTCAAAATAAAGGCAAACCTGAGTTCCCCCCTCCACCCACAGATTACATTTAAGGTCAGATTTCCAAACATCTGAGGACAGTGTCTGCATGTCTCAGTGGGATTACTAAATTACACTCAGCTTCCTGTGATGAGGTGTTTTCCTCCCCACACCCTGGCAATTACTTGCCAATTAATACAATTGAGTAACCACCTTGTGACAACTTTTCATTTTGAATGTCAGGGTAACATTTTCCTCACTCTCCTCTACCCACGATTTCCTGAATATTTAAGGCTTGGGCTGTCTCCCTTTCCCCTCTTGTTCAGCTTAAAGCTGGACAGGACTAGGGGTTGTTGTTGCTTAGTCACTAAGTCGTGTCCAATTAGTGATCCCTTGAGCTGCAGCACATCAGGCCCCCTTGTCCTTCACTGTCTCCCTGAGTTTGCTCAGATTCACACCCATTGAGTTGGTGATGCTATCTAACCATCTCATCCTCTGCTGTCCCCTTCTGCTTTTGCCTTCAATCTTTCCCCAGCATCAGGGTCTTTTCCAATGAGTCATCTCTTCGCATCAGAGACCAGAGTATTGTAACTTCAGCTTCAGCATCAGTCCTTCTAATGAATATTCAGGGTTAATTTTCTTTAGGATTGACTTGTTCAATCTCCTCGCAGTCCAAGGGACTCTCAAGAATCTTCTCTTGCACCCCAATTTGAAAGCATCAATTCTTCAGCGCTCAGCCTTCTTTATGGTCCAACTCTCACATCCATACATGACTATTGGGAAAACCATAGCTTTGACTATATGTACTTTGCTGGCAAAGTGATGTCTCTGCTTTTTAATATGCTATCTAGGTTTGTCATAGCTTTCCTTCCAAGGAGCAAGCGTCTTTTAATTTCAGGACTAAGAGTAGTGAATATTCATGTGAACATCTGAGTGAAGGACTTCTACCTAATTCCTTTCTAAATGCACCAGTAAGAAAGAAGGAGTGAGGACAACAAGGGCTGCATAGAAAGTCTTGCAAATCTGCAGGCTGGCGTGTTTGTGAGCCCAGATTATCTCCTGGCGCTATCTGGTGTCTTCAGAAAACAAAACCCTCTTGTTCAGGAGTTCTTTACCACCTACTCTTCATTAACCCTCCAAGGCCCACCTGGAAGGGAGGCGAGGTGGGGGTGAGTCAGCAGCACCTGCGTGGTGCTGTCCTCCTGGAGGGACTTGTACTTGCATCTCTGTCCATCTTTCTCTCAGGGACTAGCTCACCTCAGGTGGATGCAGGCAGCCGTGATGACCTGCTACCCTAGTGCCGGGAGCCAGAACTCTGTTTCTTACTTGACCACTAGCTCTGTGACCCTGGACGAGTAACTTAACTTCCTTCCCCTGATGTCAACATTACAGGGGTCAACACCTGTGATTAACCTGGGGGAGATGTAACAGTGGTTAACATTCTATGTTATGTTTCTTCTCATTCATGAAATGGGGATAATACTACCTAACAATATATATTATATTATAATATAATGTAATCCTACTAAGTAATAACCTAAGGGTTGAGCTCTGTGGAAGGCTACAGGGAGTAAATATGTCTGAATATTTTTTTTAAATGTTTGATTAGGATGTTAAAACCTTTGAGATCTGATACCACAAAGGCATGAGTAAAACTACAACAGGCTTTCCTAAAGTGTGTCCTTTTGGAAAAAAAATAAAAACTAATTGAGAAAGGGCCCTGAAGTCAAATGTTTGGAAAACTCCATAGCCTGTATATTCCTTTTAGGGGTTCACATCACATTAGTATCTTAAAGTCTTGTGATTTAAAAAGGATGTTTATGATAAACTTGGTATTTGCACATTTATTTGATCACTTAAAAAAATGGACACTTCTATTTATGTCACACTGTTTATATCCCAGATTCAATGTAACACACTTTGAGAAATGTTAAATTACCCTATTCCTAATGTAAGCTAGCCAAGGATTGGATGATACCGATTGCTGAGATAATTGTAGAGATAGATTTTAAACTGAATTGGAAATTCAAAATGGGGGTTTCTGTGACTATACACTTAGTCATCAGAAATTTTTTAACCTATGATTTAAAAAGATTGGCTTCTTTCAAAGGATGGGTTCTGAATCTTCTGTATTCAGAGATACTTGCCTCTTATTTAACCAAAAAACAACATCATCTTTGATGCATATTTTTTAAATCTAATATATCTGCTAGGATCATCAAGGCACACAAGAAGGAAGTAGAGAAACCTTTATCCAGACATTCACATATTTTTTGCCACCTCAGCTGAAGCTGGGTTGGGATGTTTGTTTTCATCTCACAGTTGTGCACACTTTGTCTTTACCCAAGGACAAATGTCTCCAGAGTTTCACATCCAACAACATATGCAAGAGTGTCTGTTGTTTATACATGCTCCTTACTATGCATGTATTTTTCTTTTTAATCCTCAGCACAACTTTTCAAGGAAGGTATTTCCTCTCTCTTACAGATGGGAAGACTGAGACTTAAAGTTGTTAAGTCAACTTGCTTGTAGTAAGATGTAGAACTGGGTTTCAAAGTCCAGATTGGCTCTCTGAAATGCTTGTATTCTTTCTAATTCTTTTATCACCTTCACTCCTCTTCCCCAAGATGCCTGGAGGTTTCTATGGTGGCAGGATGTCATCCTCCACACCTTTTCTTACCTCCGTAACGTTACATCTGTCTTAGTGCTATAGACTGAATGTTTGTGGCTCTCTACAATTCATGTTGAAACCTAATCCCCATGTGATGGTAGTAGCATTTGGGGTTTCTGGGAGGGGATGAGGTCATAAGGGTGGAGCCCTCATGAACAGGATTAGCACCCTTCTAAAAGAGGCTCCAGAGAATTCTCTAATCCCTTCTGCCATGTGAAGACACAGGAAATACACAGCTGTGAACCAGAAAGTGAGCCCTCACCAGAAATTCATCTGCCGGTGACTTGATCTTGGACTTCCCAGCCTACAGTACTGTGAGAAATAATGTCTACTGTTTAATAGCCACCCAAACTCTGGCATTTTGATATAGCAGCATGAATAGACTAAGACAATTGGGAGGAAAAATCATCTGATCACTTTAATCAACACAGAAAAAACATTTGGTAAAATGCAGCACCGATTCATGATAAAAACCCTCAGCAACTAGAAACTTTAAGTTCATAAGGATATCCACAGAAAACCCAATAGCTAACATCTTACTTAATGGTGAAAGATTAGACTTTCTCCCGAAGATCAGAAACAAGGCAAGGATGCCTGCTTTCACTTCTATTCAATGTTGTATTAGAGGTCCTAGCCATTGAAATCAGGCATGAAAAGAAATAAAAGACATAATGATCGAGAAAGAACAAATAAGATTTTCCTGGTGGTCTAGTGGCTAAGATTCCCCTTGCCAATGCAGGGGACATGAGTCCAGTCTCTGGTCTGGAAAGATCCCATCTGCCGCAGGGCAGCCATGCCTGTGTGCCACAGCTACTGAGCCTGTGCTCTAGAGCCCATGCTTCTCAACGAGGGAAGCCCCTGCAACGAGAAGCCCGAACAACACAGCTAGAGAGCAACCCCCACTCGCCAAAATGAGGGAAAACCGAGCACAGCAACAAAGACCCAGTGCAGCCAAAAATTAATTAATTAATTTAAAAATATATTTTATAAAGAAAGAATAAAATTGTCCCTACTTACGGATGTTATGATTGCTTATATATAGAATCCCAAAGAATCCACAAAAGAAGAACTATTAAGTGAATTTAGTACAATTGCACAACACAAAATTATTATAAGAAAATTAATTATATTCTTGTACACTAGCAGCAAAAATTTGAAAATGAGATTTAAAAAAGCAATTCCTTTTATAATAGTACCACAAAACCTAAAATAGTTATAAATATAACTAATAAAAAATGTTCAAGCCTTCCATGCTGAGAACTACAGATCATCACTGAGAAATTAAAAATATATAATGAAATGGAAAACTACACTGTGTTCATTGATTGGAAGACTCAATAGTCTCCTTATATTGATATACAGATTCACCATATTCTCAATCAAAATCCCAGGAAGATCATTTATAAAGATTGACAAGGTTATTCTAAAAACTATATTAAGATGTAAAGACATAGATGACCAAACCTAACTTGAAAAACAAAAGTTGGAGGACTTACTCTGATTTTAAGACATTCTATAGCTGTAGTAATCAGGACAGCCAAGTGCAACTACTTGGAAAAATAGTTTCATATTCTCTTAAAAAATTAAATATCCATCTGCCAAAGACCTGGCCATTCTACTCCCCAGTAGAGAAATAAAAGAGAAATGAAATGAGAGAAATGAAAACGTGTTCACAGAAGGCTTGTACACGAATGTCCATAGAAGCCTTATTTGAAATGATTCCAAATGGGTAATAACCCAAATGTCCATGATAGGTAAATGGATAAAGAAATTGTGGTCTATTACATAATGGTATGCATGCTGCTGCGCTACGCTTAGATACTCAGTCGTGTCCGACTCGTTGCGATCCATGGACTGTAGCCCTCCAGGCTCCTCTGTCCTTGGGATTCTCCAGGCAAGAGTACTGAAGTGGGTTGCCATGCCCTCCTCCACGGGGTCTTCCCAACCCAGGTTGAACCCAGGTCTTCTGCACTGCAGGTGGATTCTTTACTGTCTGAGTCACCAGGGAAGCCCATAATGGTATATATGCTTCTTAGCGAAAAAAAGAACAATCACTACATGCACAAACATGGGTGAACCTTAAAGTGATTATGCTGGCTGAAAGAAGTCAGTTACCTCCTCCTAAAAATACATACAATATGATTTCATTGATTTAAAGTGTTTGAACACATACCCTAAGCTGTCGTGATAGAAAGATCAGTGGCTGCCTCAGAATGGAGGTAGAGAAAGGAACAGATGACACAGAGGCACAAGGAAACTTTTGGGGGTTGTGGAAATCAATGTTCATTATCTTTACTGAGGTGATAACTTCATGGGATAAACATTTGCCTAAGCTCACCAAGTTTTACAGTTTTAATTTTACAGTTTTACAGTCTATTGAATGTCAGTTACCTTAGTAAAGTTGAAAAGATCACACCTTTCCTGGCCCATGTGTTCAGAGTTTGTTCCTAGTTTCCTAAGAATCAGATCATAAGTAATACAATAGCTGAGGGACTTTTGAGAACTTAAAGAAGAAGGACCATTAAAGGCAGAAAGTTCTATCAAGAAAATTAGACTCATTTTATTTTTAAAAAGAGTTCTTGGTGTGGGAGAGAAAGAAGCATGCTGGCACCTGTTGCAGGGACTTTAGCAGGCCTTTCTGGGCTCTCCTGGTGCCTGGTGAACAGGACCTGGCAGTGCGCAGGTGCACGAACTGCATGAAGATGTAGGTGTATGGCGTTGGGAGGTTGAATGGCCCAGATGGTACAGATGAGGGACCTGACATCACCCAGAGGGTAGTGTTTGCTGACAGCCATCTGCCACTGCTTGGCATTTTCATCAGTGACTTAAATGAGAACATATATTATATGCTTGCTTAATATACATTCAGCAAGAAATCGATTGAGTCCTACAGTGTAACAGGCACTGAGCTGGCCATGCACAGATCGATCTTGGGAGGAGACTCCTGGGCCACCTGGAACTGAAACGAGAAAGAAATCAGTGGAACATACATACGCACAAATACCTCATTCAAAAGCTTGATTTGACATGAAAACTTGGCATACAAGAGAGAACACAGAGTTCCAGAAAGAGCGAGGAGGAAGGTGTGTGGGGGTTGGAGGACATGAGGTCAGGTGGCCAAGAGGTTGCAGGAGCCTGAACTTGGGTGGTTTGGGCTTTGGCTCTGAGAGGAGGGCAGCAGTGGAAGATTAAAGCAGAGGACTGACATGGGCAGGCTTCCCACGTGGCGCTAGTGGTAAAGAACCTGCCTGCCAATGCAGGAGATGTAAGAGACACGGGTTCAATCCCTGGATTGGGAAGATCCTCCAGAGGAGGGCATGGCCACCCACTGAGGTGCTGAAGGCTGAGGAGGCTGGTGGCCCCCAAGACAGAGATCAGGGCCCAAGGTGGACAAGGGGTGGGGGCCAGGCATAGAGCCTCCCAAATGTGCTCCCCAACTCTGGCCTCAGGCCTTGTCACCATAGCCCGTGACACCACTTTGTCTCCCGGGACAGCGGAGGCAACAGGTCTCCCGGCCCTTGTCCCCAGCCCCGCCCCCCAGCTCAAGCTCTTCCTGTCCTAGTCTGTGACTGTGAGCATCGCGTGTCTGAGTTTCTCTCTGATTAACCTAATCTGTTTCCCTTAAAAAGGTGTCTGGATTTTGGGTTCAACATATGTGGCTACAAATCTTGGGTCCATTACTTATCAGCTAAGACTCTGGCTAAGTTACCAAACTTTCTGAGCCTCAGTTTTCTCTCTGTAAAGTGGGCATAAAAGTATTGACGTGTACTGTGTGCTTAGACTCTCAGTTGGGTCTGACTCATTGCAACTCCATGGACTGTAGTCCACCAGGCGCTTCTGTCCCTGGGATTCTCCAGGCAAGAATACTGAAGTGGGTTGCCATGCCATCCTCCAGGGGATCTTCCCAGCCCAGGGATTGAACCCAGGTCTCCTGCACTGCAGGCGATTCTTTACCATCTGAGCCACCAGGGAAGCCCAAGAATACTGGAGTGGGTAGCCTATCCCTTCTCCAGAGGATCTTCCTGACCCAGGAATCGAACACAGGTCAGGGATGCTCTTAAATACCCTGCAGTGTACAGGACAGTCCCCCACAGCAAAGAATTATCCAGCCCCTGCATTGCAGGTGGATTCTTTCCCAGCTGAGTTACCAGGGAAGCCCATCGACATGTACACACTGCAGTATTTAAAATGGATAACCAATAGGACCTACTGTATAGCACAGGAAGCTCTGCTCAATGTTATGTGTCAGCCTGGATGGGGGGGGGAGTTTGAGGGAGAATGGATACATGTATGTGTAAGGCTGAGTCATTCCCCTGTTCACCTGAAACTATCACAATATTGTTAATCAGGTATACACCAATAAAAATAAAAAGTTAAAAAATATCTGTCCCAGTAGGATTATTATAAAGATTTATGCCTTTTTATTATGTAAAATTTAGGCCTTTCCTCAGCTTTTGCCCCAATGAGTCAGAATTGCTTTCTGGCCTTCATTTTTTAAAAATTAATTGTATACTTTTGGCTGTGTTGGGTCTTTATTGCTGCAGGGGCTTTTCTCTAGTTTGCGCATGAGCTTCTCATTGCAGTGGCTTCTCTTGTTGTGGAGCATGAGTTCTAGGACACATGGGCTCAGTAGTTGTGGCCCCCAAGCTCTAGAGCAGAAGCTCAGTAGTTGCGGTACGTGCACTTAGTTGCTCCATGGCATGTAGAATCTTCTTGGACCAGGGATTGAAACTGTGTCTCTCTGGCCTTCATTTTTGAGACACAGGGGCAGATGACAATAAAATTAGTAAACGTCAAAGATCACTACTGGAAATGTCGCAAGCTAGCCTTTAGTGCCAGGACTTCTCTAGGCAGATACAAGGTCCAGTGTAGACCCTTGTTCTGTTAAGATGGGCATCATTAAAGTCTTGAGGTGGAAAGGTCCTTGGTGGCCCCCACACTGAGCTGGAGGGAACATCGGGGGCACCCTCTCCAGCATGACACGAGCTGTCCCATCCCAAAGACTCTTGCTTCAGTTCAGTTCAGTTCAGTCTCTCAGTCATGTCCGACTCTTTAGACCCCATGAACCGCAGCACGCCAGGCCTTCCTGTCCATCACCAACTCTCTGAGTTTACCCAAACTCACGTCCACTGAGTCGGTGATGCCATTCAACCATCTCATTCTCTGTTGTCCCCTTTTCCTCCCACCCTCAATCTTTCCCAGCATCAGGGTCTTTTCAAATGAGTCAGCTCTTTGCATCAGGTGGCCAAAGTGTTGGAATTTCAGCTTCAACATCAGTCCTTCCAGTGAACACCTAGGACTGATCTCCTTTAGGATGGACTGGATCTCCTTGCAGTCCAAGGGACTCTCAAGAGTCTTCTCCAGCACCACAGTTCAAAAGCATTAATTCTTCTGCGCTCAGCTTTCTTTATGGTCCAACTCTCACATCCATACATGCTGCTAAGTCGCGTCAGTCATGTCCGACTCTGTCCGACCCCATAGACGGCAGCCCACCAAGCTCCCCCGTCCCTGGGATTCTCCAGGCAAGAACACTGGAGTGGGTTGCCAGTGCCTTCTCCAATGCATGAAAGTGAAAAGTGAAAGTGAAGTCACTCAGTCATGTCCGACTCTTAGCGACCCCATGGACTGCAGCCTACCAGGCTCCTCCGTCCGTGGGGTTTTCCAGGCAAGGGTACTGGAGTGGGGTGCCATTGCCTTCTCCAATCCATACATGACTACTGGAAAAAGTATAGCCTTGACTAGACAGACCTTTGTTGACAGAGTAATATCTCTGCTTTTTAATATGCTGTCTAGGTTGGTCATAACTTTCCTTCCAAGGAGTAAGCGTCTTTTAATTTCATGGCTGCAGTCACCACCTGCAGTGATTTTGGAGCCCAGAAAAATAAAGTCATCCACTGTTTCCACTGTTTCCCCATCTATTTCCCATGAAGTTATGGGACCGGATGCCATGATCTTAGTTTTCTGAATGTTGAGCTTTAAGCCAACTTTTTCACTCTCCTCTTTCACTTTCATCAACAGGCTCTTTAGTTCCTCTTCACTTTCTGCCATAAGGGTGGTGTCATCTGCGTATCTGAGGTTATTGATATTTCTCCTGGCAATCTTGATTCCAGCTTGTGCTTCATCCAGCCCAGCGTTTCTCATGATGTACTCTGCATATAAGTTGACTCTTGCTTAGTGGTTCTCAACTGGGGGATTTTGTCCTCCCAGAAACATTTGGCAATGTCTGGAGACATTTGGTTTCATGACTCAAGGATGTTACTAGCTTCTGGTGGACAGAGATCAGGGATGCTATCAGGGGTGCTATCAAATATCCTACATTGTATAGGACAGTCCCCCACAACAAAGAATTACCCAACCCTAAATGTCAATAGTGCCAAGATTGACAAACCCTGGGCTAGTAAGAAAGCTGGATTAGAATTCCAATTCTATCATATATAGCTGTGTGACTTTGGGCAAGTTACTTAACTTGTTTTTACATCTGTAAAACAATGATGATAGTATGAGCTAGTATCCCCACAAGACTGTTTGGAGCATTAAATGAATTCGTCATATGCACAGTGTTTAGATCTGTGACTGGGGCATGGGGAAACCCTATCTAGGAATTTGGTTTTGAACAATCCCTCATTAGAACCATCACTCTGAGGTCAGAGATCTTCCCCGAGGGACTACCCCATCCCCAGATAAGTCTTATATTCCCTGGGCTGTGCATGCCCTTTCTCTGTAACTGACCCAGCTCTCAGATATGTTACCACTCTGGGCTCTTTTCTGGGAGGATTCTAGTGTGTCACTGTTGAAGTAAGCCTCTTACAATTGTACCCAACAAGCCAGATGTCCTGGAAGCACAGAAGGACCACGCTATTACCTTCCTTATTAGGTGAGGCCTTTGATGAAGGCTGTCTCTCTCGGGCTGGCTTCAATAACAAGAGCTGTGTGCTGCCACTGGTTATTTACCCTTTGACCAACTGGAACCTCCTTGCCTTTATTGCAGAGGAGGGGTCCTCAGGTACAGAGTGCTCTGGGCAGAAATCACAGAAAATATGGTGCTACAATGACAAATGATGTACCAAAAAATAATTTTCCACTGAGCCTGAAAATTCAGTGAAACAAACCCCCATTTCCCTTGAAGTGAAGTGGAGTGTTATTGAACAGGAAAAAACTTCCCAGAAAAGCCACGTCACCAAGTCGAAGACCCTAACACCTGCATGTCTCACTCCTCACCTCCCCTCCCCCTCTCAGTTGGGTCATTAGTCTTAGTCACTGTTTTATCATTTCCTAATCCCCTCAGGGAGTAGCCGCTTCTAGATATGTTCAGTTCAGTTCAGTCAGTCAGTCCTGTCCGACTCTTTGCAACCTCATGAACCGCAGCACGCCAGGCCTCCCTGTCCATCACCAACTCCTGGAGTTTACCCAAACCCATGTCCGTCCAGTCGATGATGCCATCCACCCATCTCATCCTCTTTCGTCCTCTTCTCCTCCTGCCCTCAATCTTTCCCAGCATCAAGGTCTTTTCCAATGAGTCAGCTCTTTGCATCAGGTGGCCAAAGTATTGGAGTTTCAGCTTCAACATCAGTCCTTCCAATGAACACCTAGGACTGATCTCCTTTAGGATGGACTGGTTGGATCTCCTTGCAGTCCAGGGGACTCTTAAGAGTCTTCTCCAACACCACAGTTCAAAAGCATCAATTCTTCTGTGCTCAGCTTTCTTTATACTCCAACTCTCACATCCATACACGACCACTGGAAAAACCATAGCCTGGACTAGACGACCTTTGTTGGCAAAGTAATGTCTCTGCTTTTTAATATGCTCTCTAGGTTGGTCATAACCTTCCTTCCAAGGAGTAAGAGTCTTTTAATTTCATGGCTGCAATCACCATCAGCAGTGATTTTGGAGCCCAGAAAAATAAAGTCAGCCATTGTTTCCACTGTTTCCCCATCTATCTGCCATGAAGTGATGGGACCGGATGCCATGATTTTAATTTTCTGAATATTGAGCTTTAAGCCAAATTTTTCACTCTCCACTTACATTTTCATCAAGAGGCTCTTTAGTTCCTCTTCACTTTCTGCCATAAGGGCGGTGTCATCTGCATATCTGAGGTTATTGATATTTCTCCTGGCAATTTTGATTCCAGCTTGTGCTTCATCCAGCCCAGTGTTTCTCATGATGTACTCTGCATATAAGTTAAATAAGCAGGGTGACAATATACAGCCTTGACGTACTCCTTTTCCTATTTGGAACCAGTCTGTCGTTCCATGTCCAGTTCTAACTGTTGCTTCCTGACCTGCTTACAGGTTTCTCAAGAGGCAGGTCAGGTGGTCTGGTATTCCCATCTCTTGAAGAATTTTCCACAGTTTATTGTGATCCACACAGTCAAAGGCTTTGGCATAGTCAACAAAGCAGAAATAGGTGTTTTTCTGGTACTCTCTTGCTTTTTTGATGATCCATCGGATGTTGGCAATTTGATCTCTGGTTCCTCTGCCTTTTCTGAAACCAGCTTGAACATCTGGAAGTTCACGGTTCACGTATTACTGAAGCCTGGCTTGGAGAATTTTAAGCATTGCTTTACTAGCGTGTGAGATGAATGCAATTGTGCAGTAGTTTGAGCATTCTTTGGCATTGCCTTTCTTTGGGATTGGAATGAAAACTAATCTTTTCCAGCCCTGTGGCCACTGCTGAGTTTTCCATATTTGCTGGCATATTGAGTGCAGCACTTTCACAGCATCATCTTTCAGGATTTGAAATAGCTCAACTGGAATTCCATCACCTCCACTAGCTTTGTTCATAGTGATGCTTCCTAAGGCCCACTTGACTTCACATTCCAGGATGTCTGGCTCTAGGTGCGTGATCACACCATCGTGATTGTCTGGGTTGTGAAGAACTTTTTTGTACAGTTCTTCTGTGTATTCTTGCCACCTCTTCTTAATATCTTCTTCTTCTGTTAGGTCCCTACCATTTCTGACATTTATTGAGTCCATCTTTGCATGAAATGTTCCCTTGGTATCTCTAATTTTCTTGAAGAGATCTCTGGTCTTTCCCATTCTATTGTTTTCCTCTATTTCTTTGCACTGATCGCTGAGGAAGCTTTCTTATCTCTCCTTGCTCTTCTTTGGAACGCTGCATTCAAATGAGTATGTCTTTCCTTTGCTCCTTTGCTTTTCACTTCCCATCTTTTCACAGCTATTTGTAAGGCCTCCTCAGACAGCCATTTTGCTTTTTTGCATTTCTTTTTCTTGAGGATGGTCTTGATTCCTGTTTCCTGTACAGTGTCTTGAACCTCCATCCATAGCTCATCAGGTATTCTATCAGATCTAGTCCTTTAAATCTATTTCTCACTTCTACTGTATAGTCATAAGGGATTTGAAATAGGTCATACCTGAATGGTCTAGTGGTTTTCTCCACTTTCTTCAATTTCAGTCTGAATTTGGCAATAAGGAGTTCATGATCCAAGCCACAGTCAGCTCCTGGCCTTGTTTTTGCTGACTGTATAGAACTTCTCCATCTTTAGCTGCAAAGAATACAATCAGTCTGATTTCGGTGTCGACCATCTGGTGATATCCATATGTAGAGTCTTCTCTTGTGTTGTTGGAAGAGGGTGTTTGCTATGACCAGTGCGTTCTCTTGGCAGAACTCTATTAGCCTTTGCCCTGCTTCATTCCGAACTCTAAGGCCAAATTTTCCTGTTATTCCAGGTATTTCTTGACTTCCTACTTTTGCATTCCAGTCCCCTATAATGAAAAGGACATCTTTTTTGGGTGTTAGTTCTAGAAGGTCTTGTAGGTCTTCCTTCATAGAACTGTTCAACTTTAGCTTCTTTGGCATTACTGGTCGGGGCATAGACTTGAATTACCATGATATTGAATGGTTTGCCTTGGAAACAAACAGAGATCATTCTGTCATTTTTGAGATTGCATCCAAGTACTGCATTTCGGACTCTTTTGTTGACTGTGATGGCTACTCCATTTCTTCTAAGGGACTCCTGCCCACAGTAGTAGATATAATGGTCATCTGAGTTAAATTCACCCATTCCAGTCCATCTTAGTTCACTGATTCCTAGAATGTCGATGTTCACTCTTGTCATCTCCTGTTTGACCACTTTCAATTTGCCGTGATTCATGGACCTAACATTCCAGGTTCCTATGCAATATTGCCGTGTACAGCATCGAATCTTGCTTCTATCACCAGTCCCATTCCCAATTGGGTGTTGTTTTTGCTTTGGCTCCATCCCATCATTCTTTCTGGAGTTATTTCTCCACTGATCTCCATTAGCATATTGGGCACCTACCGACCTGGGGTGTTCATCTTTCAGTGTCCTATCTTTTTGCCTTTTCATACTGTTCATGGGGTTCTCAAGGCAAGAATACTGAATTGGTTTGCCATTCCCTTCTCCAGTGGACCACATTCTGTCAGACCTCTCCACCATGACCTGTCCATCTTGGGTGGCCCCACACGGCATGGCTTAGTTTCATTGGGTTAGACAAGGCTGAGGTCCATGTGATCAGATTAGCTAGTTGTCCGTGACTTCTAGATATGGGAGCTCATAAAATATTCTCCTTTGTCTAACAGCTTCATCCCACTGTAGCCTGGACAGTGACTGTTTTACACGTAAATATTGGGGCCCCTGCTACAGTCAATAGTGAGAGCAAGTTCATTTCCAAACTTCCAAAGTCTCGGGGGAGCCCACTTTAGCATTCCTCCCACAGACTTCTGAGAAGATCTGTTAAGCTGTAATGGCTTCAATTTGGTCCAATTAACCTCACACTGGGCTAACTTCTGCCCTTAGCTGTGTGTTGGCAGCTACTGCTGATTCCAGGTACAGTAGTGGGCAGGTAACAGTGGAAATTAACTTGGTGGATTAAAGGAACAAATGTTAACCATGTCCTCCAAGCATGAGAGGGAACAATAACCTGCTAAAGCATGCCCATCAAAAGTGCACCATCCACCCAGAAATTTTCACAAAAGCCAAATCAAGTGGAAATGAAGTGCACAGCCAACTTAGATCATGAGGGAGGTTTGCATGTTTGCTTTATGTTGTCAGGTGCTTTTTATTTGCAGAATATATTGAATAGCCATTATTTTCAGCTCCTGTGATTATAAGTCTGAATCAGTTCCTTTCAAGGCATAAAGCCTTTTTAAAACAACCGCAACAACCCAGTTTTCTTTGGAACTTTTACTCTAAGTTACAGTTTCAGAGGAAGGCTGCCCTATCCAAGTGGGAAACCTAGAGCCTGCTATTTGCTTTCTACTCAGCATCCTTTTGGGGTCTCCTCCACGTCCAGGATTATGCTCTTCTTCACATGCCTTTGAATGGACATGTCCATTTCCCAGTGTTTCCCTGGTTTCTCAGTGGTAAAGAATCTGCCTGCCAATGCAGGTCATGCTGGTTTGATCCCCGGATCAGGAAGATCCCCTAGAGAAGGAAATGCTAACCCACTCCAGCATTCTTGCCTGGGAAATCCCATGGATAGAGAAGCCTAGTGGACTACAGTTCAAGGGGTCACAAAAGGACATGACTCAGTGACTAAGCAACAACAATGGGAAATGGCACTGGGACAACCAGCTCAGAGCCAGCTCTGGAGAGCTGTGGTCCTCTGACCCAGTGGCTCATGAGGAGGAATTGGGACCCAGGTTCCACCTGCATTCCACAGAACCCTGGGGTGTTCAGGGGGTTGAGGAGAAGCATTCCACAGAACCCTGGGGTGTTCAGGGGGTTGAGGAGAAGGTGGGAGAAGCTGAGCAAATCCCAACCTCTCTTTCTATTCAACCAGAGCACCTCCACTTCAATATATTTTTAACTTTTAAAGATTTTTAACATTTACATAGAAAAGTGCACCTATCCTGAATGTGCAGCTCAATGAGATTTTACAGACTCTGTGCACGTGTGGAACCAACCCTGCTCTAGAAACAGAACATTTCCAGCCCCCAGGTGCTCCTTTTCAGCACTTCCCTCAAAAGGGGAGCCGTGCTCTTGATTTCTGATAGTGTCTCATTGATACATTCTACACATTGAGGCCTCACATAGGTTTTTTAAAACTTTTTATTTTGGAATAATTATAGACTTGTAGAAAGTTGCAAAGATAGTATAGCAAGGAACATAGAATTTTATATTCTTTTTCCATGTTAAAAATTGTTTTTCAAAAGAAGCTTAAAAACCAGTGGCTTAGTAGAAAATGGACAGGTTTTGGAGTTGGACCTCATGGGATTGAGTCCAAAATGCTTTCCTTTATCCTCATATAAAGACATATCCTTAACCGTCCTGAGCTGCAGGTAAGGTTCATACTACTTTCCTGCGGCTGGTAGGTTTAAAAAAAGTGAGACACTGTGTGAGCATGTATGTAAACTAGGGGACACCTCATGGAGGTCTGGCTTCTCCAGGGCTCTCGGTGGAGAGCTGGATGAAGCAGGAGTGGCCCAGCACCACCTGGCTGGTTTGCAGCTTTGTTTGGTTTCCAGGTATCATTGAGCACTCAGTTACCCCAACTCTTCTATCATTCCTCTGCCTCCCCTGCCGGCTGTGGCATCTCTCCCCAGCTCTTCCTGTGGGTGGAGCACCAAGCAGGTGCAGCCCAGGAGGGAGGCCTGGGGAGGGCTGACCAAGCAGGTTCAGGAGGCCGTGTCCCACTCGGCCTGCTGGGGCCAGGCTTGCCCTTGGTCCCTTACCTGTGGGCTGGCCATTGTGAAATCAACCCTGCTTCCGTGCCATCTGGAAAGACCACCCCACCTCAACCCCCCATTCTGGGGAAGGGTGTGGCTCTCTGCTCACAAAAGGAGAATTCCCACTATGGATGGGTAACAAAAGGCAGCCTCAAGGAGTGCCCTTACTAAACCGGAAGGCATCTGACCTCCTGTCATTTTTGGGAGGGGTCTGAGAGCGGCTCTCAGCCAACAGACCCTGAGTCATCCCAAAGAAGATGAGCTGAGTTCATATGACCCATCTCAGATGTCTGAACCTGGGCAGATAGGTGGGAGCCATCTTACAGATAAACCCTGAGTGGGTGGGGTCAACCAGTGGTTAACAATGAACAAAGGCTGTGTGGGTCGCCTCCTGTCCACTCTGCCCACCTCAGGCTGTACCTGCCACACCTCCAGGTCAGAGAAGGGGATGGACGGAGAGGAAAGACTTGCTCCGTGAGTTGCCTGCCATGTCTCAAGTTTCAGAGCTTGGCCTGACCTGTCTTTGGAGGCAGCTTTGCCATTCTGGGAAATGCCCCCTTTCCTTCTTTGGTAGTTAACCCTTCTGGGACACTTTAGGGTGGCAGTCTTAAGTCTAAGATCAGGAGGCTCTGGGGAAGAAAGGGTGAGGGTGTGGCTGGTGATGATGAGTATAACAAGAGGATGGTAGGGACAAGCTTGAGCAATGTGGGAGAGAGGACTGGTCCTGGTGGGAACCTCAGACAGCCTGGACACCCTGTTACTTAAGATAGGTGTCATATATTGAATTCCTGTACGAGCCATGCATTGAGCTGAATGCTTGTCATGTACTGTTGTCATTTAATCTCAATAACCCTTTGGGGGTCATTAGCACCATTAGAATGTCCTTTAAGTAATTTGCCTAAGGTCATGTAGCTGGTAAGTGGCAGAGCTGGAATATGTTCCATCTGTGCAGCTCTAAACCCCTGTCTCCTTTCTCCCTCCCCCTTGTCTGCCATGGAGACTCTCAGCTTTCCGGTCTGTTCTGGAAAGGGTTATTCTCAACTAACTGCCTTCCATGCTTATTGGGAATGACTGACAACTGTTATACAAATACTGAGGGCTATTTGTATTTTAACGAGAACCTGGGTAACAGAACAGCCACCAGCATTTCTGGAGACTTGTGGATCTTAAAGTGAGGACACAGGCATTGCAATTTGCAGATGCTATTCGCCTTCATTATCTCCTCTCTTTTTAGCAGACTCTAGAGGGCATCAGAATTACCTAGGGGGCTTGTTCAAACACAAATTGCTTGCCCACAACCCACAAGTGCAGATTCTGTAGGTCTGGGGTGGGACCTAAGAATTTGCATTTTTCATTTCCAGGTGCTGCTCAGGGGCTGTTCTGGGGCTCACACTTTGAGAACCACTGCACTGCAGCAATCCTGTAAGATGAGCAGGTGTTATTAATGTTTCCATCTTTCAGAGAAAAAAATTGACATGCAGGGAGGTTTGGTGACTTGGGATTAGATGACAGTTATCAAAATGTGGGAGCATGGCTTTAAAACAGAGTGTGACGTCTTATAGCTCAGACCACTGCTTCTCAACCGGTCTGTGTAGCACTGAGAGTTCTGCAGTGATGATCCCCCAAATTACATGAGCCACTTCTGGGTCATTCGGGTGACCACCAAGCCTCAAGTGCCTCCTGGCTCTTTGGGGCCTGCAGGCTGTGAAGGCATTACCCCTAGTGAGGTGAGAGACCTGGGCCTCCCCCGAGTATGTGACAGGAAAAGCCTACCAGACGCCAAAGCCCACATTCACAGGCATGCAGACACATCACACACACCTGTGTCTCTACGCTGGTCTTTATCTAACAGCTTGCAGCAAGATTGGCCAGCAAGGCACGAACCTTATCTTTAAGTGGAAGAGGCAGAGGTCTTGGATGGCCACAGTTAGAGATGGCTTTCAAGGCTCGCTCCTGGCAGAACTTTGGTTCAATATGAAAATGATGATCTTGAAGTGGCAAAAAAGCTCTGCAGTTATTAATGCTATTTCCCACCATGTACCCAGTGCTCAGGCATCCTCTGCCAATAATGTTTCTACGGCCAAGTGCAGAAGCCAATGCAGACCCGCACTAAATCTACCATTTAATCGGTGTTGGCAATTTAGTTTCAGCAAAACCAGACACTTACCTAAGTGCCATAAAGTTTAAGGGGTTTTTATTAAATTTCATATCTAGCTTATATTTAGTTTGGATGTAGTTAAGAAACATAGTGAAAAAATTTAAATCAGTGATAAGAGGCTTGAGGGTTTTTTTTTTAAACAAGAGACTTACTTCTTACGTTTAAGAAATTCTGCTCATAAGATAATAATGAGATAATGTAAGTGAAAGCTTCTCTGAACTGTGAAGTGCCATATATATGTTCATCCTTGATTGTTTTTTTTCATTTTCTTCTTTTAAATAGCATACTTAAAAATTGAGGTGTAGTTGATTTACAGTATTATATAAGTGTCATGTGTATGACAGTGATTCACAATTTTTAAAGGTTATACTCCATTTAAAGGTTATACTCCATTTGGAGAAGGAAATGGCAACCCACTCCAGTACTCTTGCCTGGAGAATCCCATGGACAGAGAAGCCTGGTAGGGTGCAGTCCTTGGGGTGGCAAAGAGTCGGACGTGACTGAGCAACTTCACTTGACTCACTTCAGTGACTTCATACTTTATCACTGGAGAAGGAAATGGCAACCCACTCCAGTATTCTTGCCTGGAGAATCCCATTGATAGAGGAGCCTGGCTGGCCATGGTCCATGGGGTGGCAGAGAGTCAGACACGACTGAAGTGACTAAGCAAGCATACTCCATTTACACTTATTATAAAATATTGGCTGTATTCCCTGTGCTGTACAATATATACTTGTAGCTTATTTTATACATAGTAGTTTGTACTTTTTAATTACATACCCCTATCTCTCTCCTCCCCACTTCTCTCTCCCCACTGGTAACCACCAGTTTGTTCTCTATATCTGTGAGTCTGTTCCTTTGTTATATTCACTAGTTCATTTTATTTTTTTCTATTCCATGTACAAGTAATATCATACAGTATTTATCTTTCTCTGACTTATTTCACTAAGTATAATAGCCTCCAAGTTCATGCATGTTGTTGCAAATTGCAACATTTCATTCTTTTTTTATGGCTGAGTAGTATTCTGTTGTGTGTGCACATCTTCTTTATCCTTTCATCTGTTGATGGACACTAAAGTTGTTTACGTATCTTCAGTTCAGTTCAGTTGCTCAGTCGTGTCTGACTCTTTGCAACCCCATGGACTGCAGCATGCCAGGGCACCCTGTCCATCACCAACTCCTGGAGTTTACTCAAACTCATGTCCATTGAGTCGGTGATGCCATCCAATCATCTCATCCTCTGTCGTCCCCTTTTCCTCCCGCCTTCAATCTTTCCCAGTATCAGGGTCTTTTCAAATAAGTCAGCTCTTCGCATCAGGTGGCCAAAGTACTGGAATTTCCGCTTCAACATCAGTTCTTCCAATGAACACCTAGGACTGATCTCCTTTAGGATGGACTGGTTGGATCTCTTTGCGGTCCAAGGGACTCTCAAGAGTCTTCTCCAACACCACAGTTCAAAAGCATCAATTCTTTGGTGCTCAGCTTTCTTTATAGTCCAACTCTCACATCCATGCATAACTACTGGAAAAACCATAGCCTTGACTAGATGAACCTTTGTTGGCAACGTAATGTCTCTGCTTTTTAATATGCTATCTAGGTCCATATCTTGGTTGTTATAAATAATGCTGCTATGAATATTGGGGTGCAGGTAGCTTTCTGAATTAGTACTTTTGCTTCTTTCAGATATATATAACCAGAAGTGGAATTGCTGGGTCATATGGTAGGTCCAATTTTAGTTTTTTGAGGAATCTGAATATTGTTTCCCAAAGAGGCTACACCAACATTCCCACCAACAGGGTACAATGGTTTTCTTTCTTCTACATCCTCGCCAACATTTGTTATGTGTCCTTTTTGATGACAGTCATTCTATCAAGTCTCAGGTGATATCTCCTTGTGGTTTTGATTTGCACTGCTCTGATGATTAATGATGTTGAACATCTTTCCATGCATCCATTGTCTGTCCTTATTTTTTCCCCAGCTTTATTGAGATATAATTGACTTACAGCATTATGTAAGGTTAAGGTGTACAAGGTAGTAATTTGATATATGTATATACTGCAAAATAAGGTTAGTTAACACATCTACCACCTCACACAGTTACATTTTGTGTGTGTGATGAGAACTTTCCGAATATAATCTTATCAACTTTCAAATATACAATACAGTATTGTGAATTATAGTCACCATGCTGTATAATACATCCCTAGAACTTACTCATCTTATAACTGAAAGTTTATAAAAACATTTTTACCATCTTCACCCATTTTCCCACCTCCACACCCTTCCCTTTAGCAACAGCCAATCTGTCCTCTGTTCCTATGAGTTTGGTAATTTTAGATGTCACATATAATGAAAGCCTATAGTGTTTGTTTTCTTCCCTCCTTACTGTTGTATCTGTCCTTTTGCAAAGTACTAGCTGACTGCCCCACCTACTTCTGTAATTCTGCGCTTCCCTCTCCCTGCCCCTCCCACCACATTCTCAGAGCTGAACCAGCCACTTGGCCCCAGCTAGGAGTGGTCAGTTCCATAGAGCCCAATTCCAGGGCTTGCTGAGGGAGGGTAGATTCTATCCTGCTAGACCTGGGTGGGGCCTTGGAGGTCTTCTGGTCCCTCCCATGTGATATGAGGAAGTGAAACCAGAGACACTGGCCCTGAACTTCTCAATACCACAGAAGGAGTCAGTGCCAGGTCCACGAATGAACTGTCTGGGATTCATTTTCAATAAATTCTCTTTCCCCCATTCTTTCTGTATACACCAGGATGGAAAAAGGAGCCAACTTTTCTGGAGACTCAGGACCCATTTGTCAGGAAAGCACATACAAAAGCCAGAGAATGCAGCCTGGGGAGATGGAAGATGCCAGTCAGGACTCACTAGTGTCTAGGAATGGAAGGCAAAATGGCAGAGTAAATGATTTCTAGTACTTAGAAAGTTCCCCTGAAATGGTTCTAGGTTCTCAAGAGCTTCAGAATGAAGGCTAAGTTATTCCTGTTAAAGATATACTGAGAGGACTCTTTCTCTTGGCAGAATTCTTTTTTTTTTTTTTTTCCTTCTATTTTTACACCTTAAAATGGGAATTTCAAAGGCTCACTTGCAGGAAGGGGAGAGGCCTATGAGGGGAAGAATAGTGAGTCACTGCAGAAAACCAAGGGCTTAGGAGGGGGAGGGAGCTGATGCTCTGAAACAGGGAAGATGAGGTCTTTTCAGTCACAGCATGTGTCAGTCATTCCAGCTTGGCAAATGGCAGTGAACCTAGAAGGACTTTCTTTCATAGCGGAATCAGGAACCTAAGCCTTAGGATATTTTGCATTTAAGTAAATATTTTGCTGGAAATTTTTAAAAAGTTAAAAGGATTAAAGACTTGGAATATGTCAAATATGTAGAATCAGGCCCAGGCATTACCTTAAGAGAGGAGTGTGTTTAGTTTAGGTTTTGTTTTTTTTTCATTTTTAAACTATTGCCTCAGAAATCAGTATGTGGTATATTTTGCTGCATGAAAATTTTAAGTGGCAAATGTTTTTAGTTGTTTGAACATGAAGATACTTATCAGAAATACAAAACAGTCCAAAGCCCCCTTTCCAGATCCTAATATACAATCAGAGGTCCACAATTCATCTTTAATCAGATACAGTCAAGAGATCCCTGGTATTTAGTAGTCTGAACTCTTCTCAGGACTATGGTATGTCTTAAATCAAAACCACGTCTCAGTTCTGGATGTGGGTTTACATTATGAGTGGTGACTTTTAACTTCATTCCAGCTGATTTATGATACAAGTGAGGCATGGAGTTTGGCTCATAGCAGTAATTCATGTTCTGCGATGGAGCTCCAAGTATCCAGAAATATCATGTTGTCTAGGTGGCCAGTCCAATGAACCTGAGTCACTGTCATGGGATTCATGCTTGATAATTCAGCCATACCCCCTGGGCTTCAACTCCAGAGTCTGGCCAGAGGGATGTATGTGTGATTCACACTGTCTAATCTGTGATGCTCTCCTTAAATTATGACTTCATTTCCCCCAAATAACGCTTCAGTGGTTCAAATCTGTGCCACAGTGGCAGCTGGGGCAGTTCAGGGAAAGAAAGGTTGTTTCTGAGTCCTCTTGCAACCACATGCCTGGGTGAACAGGACACCTGTATTTCCATGTTCACATGACAAATGCTCTCCTCCCCAGAGCCACAGCTCCCTGCCTTCAGATGATTTATACCATTGTAAGAAGGTAGGCTTGTCAGAGTACGTTAATGCTAACAAGACCCACATCTGAGGAAGTGGCATAGGAAATCTCTCCCAGCTCCCCAAACCCTGCCATTTGCCTGCGTGAAAACAGACTAGATGTGTGCACTCTTCCAAGTGTCTCATAAAAGGCCACAGAGGAGGGCACGGGCATGAAGAAAACCACTGCCTTAATTACCTCCTCCCTCTCTTCATACCTGTGAGGAGCCTCAGCTGCCAGGCTCACAGGCCTTCTGATGAGGGCCTAGCAGAAAGTGGGCCCACTGGCCTCTCCATTAACTTGAATAAAATGTCCCATCCACACATAAGAACTCCTTTGCCCATGTTTAGACCAATGTCCCAAATTTCTGATAGGCATGTAGTTATCCCCTAACAAATTCATATGCACAAACTAATTGGGTAAATATTGAGATTTGCTAAAAACCTGAGACCTGACACACCCCAGTGGAGGAGATGGTCAAGAAAGCTAATGCCTCTCTCTTGTTCTTAAGACAAGAGGAGAAGAAGCCAAGCTTTCCTGCAAGGTGGATACAGCAGAGCACCCAGGATATGGGGCAGGGTGGGACAGAAATGACAACTAAGTCCATCTCACAGGCTTAATCCAAAGAGTTTCTAGTGATCGCCTCTAGCACCTTGTTAAGAAGTGTTCTAGGCAGCATCTAGGCTCACCAGGAAAGAAGTTGTGATGGTTAAGCCAAGTCTGCTTTGAACATGGGGTAGAGAGGTGGCAAAGTTTGCCATCCTGGGTAGGTACCTACACAATAGCTAAAAATTCTGTTGATCAGTTCATCCAGCAGGTAAGCTAGATCAAATTTAATTTTGCCTGCGATTTCTACAGGTTTTCTCAGTATCCAATACCGACTGGAAGAAGCTCCTGCCAGCCATGTAAGGAGAACTTCAGGCTCTAATCAGGGAGAGCCTTGGAGAGCTGAGGAGATTCCCCAACTTCTTCCTGCTCATCATTTTCAGTGCCCAACATCCATTTCCACAGAGGAATTAGCGGTAAGTTCTCTAAAAGGGGAAATGATTGCTGATTTGCTTGTTTTGAGGGATGAGATAGAAGAGAGGAGTTGGGGAGAATGTGCTTTGCCCAAGAGCTGGTCACAGGAGAAGAAAGTGCTCTTTGTTGGTTGTAGCAGCTCTGGACCGGAAAGAAAGCAGGTCAAACACCTGGGCCTGTGTACTGGCGCTGTGCTGTCCTCCTGGGAGGATAGATGTGTTGGGTGGGGTGGGCCATGGGTAGGTGACATAGACACTGAACAGGTAGGAGTCCTGTTTAAAATGACATGTGTCATCAGTGTAGCACCTGCCTTCTAGCATTGATGGAGGGAGCTACGATTTGGCTGCTGTGCGGCAGTGCACTGGGTAGATAAGGCGCGACCAGGGAAGCTGGAAGAAGGCTTGAGGAGCTGTGGGGACTGCAGACATGTTTATTCTCTCTGGGCGGCAGCAGCAGCAGCAGCAGCAAGGAGTCTTCAAAGACTACTGATATACTAAGACAGACAAAAGTGGCCCATTGCCAACTGGGCATGCAGGCCAAGTACTACCAAGGTCAGCAATATCATTGTTTACAAAATATAAGAGATCAAGCCCAGAGTCTTTGGAGTGGGACCACTGACTCAAAGACCCTAGACTACCAGAGAACTAACCCTAGGGAGTGTCAGATAGTGAGAACTCACACAAAGTAAACCACCTGAATACAACAATCAGCATCACCCAACTACCAGTAGCACCCTGTGCAGGACACCTCATCTAAACAAGCAAAACAAAAATACAAACTAAATCATCAGCAGACAGGATTACCACCTCACTCAGCCTTGCCCATCAGAAGAAAAACAAACAAACAAACAAAAACTCGATACAAATCTCACCCTATATGAAGCTTACACAAACCACTGGACCAATCTTAGGAGGGCAGAAACCAAAAGGAAGAAATAATTCAACCTTGAAGCCTGGGAAAAGGAGACCTCAAACACAATAAGTTAAAAAAAAAATAATGAAAAGGCAGAGAAATATTACACAAATGAAGGAACAAACTAGAAACACAGAAAAAAGAGGAAATAAATAAACTACCTGAAAAAGAATTCAGAATAATGATAGTAAAGATGATCAAAAACCTTGAAAACAAAATGGAGAAAATGCAAGAATCAACTAACAAAGAGCTAGGAGAACTGGCGAATAACCATACAGAGACAAACAATTACTGAAGTTAAAAATGCTCTGGAAGGAATCAATAGCAGAATATCTGAAGGAGAAGAACGAATCAGTGAGCTGGAAGATAAAATGGTGGAAATAACTTCTGAAGAGCAGAATAAAGTAAAAATAATGAAAAGAGCTGAAGGTAATCTCAGAGACCTCTGGGACAATATCAAATGTACCAACATTCGAATTATAAGGGTCTCAGAAGAAGAAGAGAAAAAGAAAGGGTATGAGAAAATTTTTGAAAAGATTATAGTTGAAAATTTCCCCAACGTGGAAAAGGAAGTAGTCAATCAAGTCCAAGAGGCACAAAGAGTCTCATACAGAATAAACCTAAGGAGAAACATGCCACAACACATACTAATCAAGCTAACAAAGACTAAACACAAAGAAAGAATATTAAAAGCAGCAAAGGAGAAGCAACAACTAACATAAAAGGGAAACCACATACTCTTAACAGCTGATCTTTCAGCAGAAACCCTGCAGGCCAGAAGGGAATGGCAAGATATATTTAAAGTACTGAAATGGAAAAATCTACAACCAAGATTATTGTACGCAGCAAGGATCTCTTTCAAAATTGATGGAGAAATAAAAAGCTTTTCAGACAAGCAAAAGTTAAGAGAATTCAGTACCACCAAACCAGCTTTACAACAAATGTTAAAGGGACTTATGTAGTGAAGAAATATAAGAGAAGAAAACAGATCTACAAAATCACCCCAAACAATTAAGAAAACGGCAATAGGAACATATATATCAATAATTACTTTAAATGTAAATGGATTAAATGCTCCAACCAAAAGACACAGACTGGCTGAATGGATACAAAAACAAGACCCATATATGTGCTGTCTACAAGAAAGCCACTTCAGACCTAAAGACACATAAACTGAAAGTGAGAGGATGGAAAAATATATTCCATGCAAATGGAAAGCAAAAGAAAGCTGGAGTAGCAATCTTCATATCAGACAAAATAGACCTTAAAATAAAGAAGATTACAAGAGATAAGGAAGGACACTACATAATGATCAAGGAATCAATCCAAGAGGAAGACAACAAATGTAAATATCTGTGCACCCAACCTAGGAGCACCTCAATACATAAGACAAACACTAACAGACAAAAGGAGAAATTGACAGTAACACAGTAACAGTGGGAGACTTTAATACCCCACTCACACCAATGGACCCATCATCAAAACTGAAAATTAAGAAGGAAACACAAATCTTAAATGATACATTAGATGAGATGGATCTCATTGATATCTTCAGGACATTCCATCCAAATGCAGAAGAATACACCTTCTTCTCAAGTGCACATGGAACATTCTCCAGGATAGACCACATCTTGGGTCACAAATCAAACCTCAGTAAATTTAAGAAAATTCAAATCATATCAAGCATCTTCTCCCATCACAATGCTATGAGACTAGATATCAATTATAAGAAAAAAGATGTAAGAAACACAAACACATGGAGATTGAACAACACATTTCTAAATAACCAACAGGTTACTGAAGAAGTCAAAAGAGAAATCAAAAAATTTCTGGGAACAAATGACAATGAAAACATGACAACTCAAAACCTATGGGATGTAGCAAAAGTAGTTCTAAGAGGGAAGTTTATAGCAATACAGTCCTACCTCAAGAAACAAGAAAAACATGGAATAGACAACCTAACTTTACACCTGAAACAACTGGAAAAAGAAGAACAAAAAAACCCCAAAATCAGTAGAAGGAAAGAAATCACAAAGATCCGAGCAGAAATAAATGCCAAAGAAATGAAAGAAACAATAGTAAAGATGAATAAAACTAAAAGCCGGTTCTTTGAGAAGATAAAATCGACAAAACTTTAGCCAGATTCTCTATGACCTATCTCCTAGAATAACACAAATAAAAACAAAAGTAAATAAGTGGGACCTGATTAAACTTAAAAGCTTTTGCAAAGCAAAGGAAACTATAAGCAAGGTGAAAAGACAGCCCTCTCAATGGGAGAAAATAATAGCAAACGAAGCAACTGACAAAGGACTAATTTCCAAAATATGCAAGCAGCTGATACAACTCAATGCCAGAAAAATAAACAACCCAATCAAAAAGTGGGAAAAAGACCTAACAGACATTTCTCCAAAGAAGACATAGAGATGGCTAACACACATATGAAAAGATTTTCAACATCGTTCATTATTAGAGAAATGCAAATCAAAACTACAATGAGATATCAACTCACACCAGTCAGAATGGCCATCATCAAAAAGTCTACAAACAATAAATGCTGGAGAGGGTGTGGAGAAAAGGGAACGCTCTTGCACTGTTGGTGGGAATGTAAATTGATACAGCCACTATGGAAGACTGTACGGAGATTCCTTAAAAAACTAGGAATAAAACCACCATATGACCCAGCAATCCCACTCCTAGGCATATACCCTGAGTAAACCAAAATTGAAAAAGACACATGTATCCCATTGTTCATTGCAGCACTATTTACAGTAGCTAGAACACAGAAGCAACCTACATGTCCATCAACAGATGAATGGATAAAGAAGATGTGGTACATATACACAATGGAATACTACTCAGCCATAAAAAGGAACACATTTGAGTCAGTTCTGATGAGGGGGATGAACCTAGAACCTATTATACAGAGTGAAGTAAATCAGAAAGAGAAAGATAAATATCATATTCTAACCTATATGGAATCTAGAAAAATGGTACTGAAGAATTTATTTACAGGGCAGCAATGGAAAAACAGACATAGAGAATAGACTATGGACATGGGGAGAGGGGAGGAGAGGGTGAGATGTATAGAGAGAGTAACATGGAAACTTATATTACCATATGTAAAATTGATAGCTGAGGGGAATTTGCTCTATGGCTCAGGAAACTCAAACAGGGGCTCTGTATCCACCTAGAAGGGGGAGATAGGAGGAAGGTTCAGGAGGGAGGGGATATGTGTATACCTATGGCTGATTCACGTTGAGGTTTGACAGAAAACAATGAAATTCTGTAAAGAAGCAATTATCCTTCAATAAAGAAAATAAATTTAAAAAAACAAAAAATGACATGTTTAAAATGACACTGAGTGGTTTTCTGACTCTTCCTCTTATTAAATGATGATTAAAGGAAAATATTGATAATTTAACCATATAAGTAGGAATAAAAGGTACTGACCTACAGTTTAGGTAAGGAGGACATCCATGGAGGTACAAAAATGTTAGCTTCACAGTCAAAGACTTGGCCTTTCCTTCTGTAGAAATAGAATCTATTTCTACTTCTAAATTTATAAATCTACAAAATTACAGAAATGGACTACAGCAAGCTGACAGGTGTCTCCTGGTTTAATTTTTATTTGTGAATATCATGAAGGCTGAACTGATCTCTAATTTCTACATCACAAAAAAGTTTCTATCCCTAGTAAACTTGCTGCTTTCACTATTTTATATTTGTTCCTAAAGCACTGGGGTCAGTACCCAATTAAGTCGTTTAAGCAAAGTCAGTATAAATTCTTTTTCATGGCCCAAATATTTTTTGAAAAATGAAGAAAAACAAAATATGCTAATTTTTCCTTGGAAAATTAGCTGAGGCTATTTTATGAATTGAAAGTCTTAAAATTAAATCATTTCACTTGAAAGAAGCCGGAGAACATATTCGTTCTCAATGCTTCCTGCCTCTTGTCTGGTTGGTGGACATTTGCAGAGAGTTGATGTGCCAAAATTCTACAAGTCTGGTCTTTAAACCTGTTTTCCAAGCCTGCCCTCCAGTTGTTTGTGGAGAAACATGCCTTTCATGGTAAATGGAAACATATCCAGTGTCAAGTTCCATGCTCTTAACTCTAAAATTAGAAAGTCTTGGTGTGGGAGGAGGGCAGTGAATGTAGGAATGACGGTAGTTACTCAGAAAGAAACGCAAATTAGATGGGACTGTACAGATTTTGTAATATGTGTTTTCTTTCATTTTTCTCACGAAACCAGGGATTTTTATAAGAGGAGCAAAGAAGGGGGTGGGGTGCAGGATATCCGTCCAAGGAGAGGGCGAGAAGAGAGCCATGGTCCTTGGTTTAGAGTTTGTAACAAAACAGGAAGCTGCACCTCTGACCTGGCCCTAATTCCTTTCACCCCATAAATAGCCTAGTCCTCTGTTTTCTTCATTTTTACTTCTCTTTTTAAAATAATTAAAAAAAAATTTGTATTGGAGTATAGTTGATTGACAATGTTGTGTTAGTTTCAGGTATACAGCAAAGTGATTCAGTTATACATATACATATGTCTATTCTTTTTCAAATTCTTTTCCTATTTGGTTTATTACAGCATTGAGCAGCATCCTCTGTGCTATCTACAGTACATCCTTGTTGGTTATCTATTTTCAATATAGCATGTACATGTCACTCCCAAACTCCCAATCTATTCCTACCCCTGACCCTTCCCCACTAGTAACCATGAGTTCCATTCTCAAAGACTGTGAGTCTGTTTCTGTTTTGTAAATAAGTTCATTTGTATCATTTTTTAGATGCTATATATAAGTGATGTGGTATATTTGTCTTTCTTTGACTTATTTCACTCACTATGATAATCTCCAGGTCCATCCATGTTGCTACAAATGGCATTATTTCATTCTTTTTAATGGCTGTGTAATGTTCCATTGTATATACGTACCACACCTTTTTTATTCTCCGTTTATCTGTTGATGGACATTTAGGACATTGCTTCCATGTCCTGGCTGTTTGTTGTAAATAGTGGTGCTGTGAGCATAGCGGTGCATGTATCTGTTTGAATTATGATTTTCTTTAGATATATGCCCAGTAGTGGGATTGCTGGATCATATGGTAAATATATTTTTAGTTTCTTAGGGAATCTCCATACTGTTTTCCAGAGTGGCTGCACCAATTTATGTTCCCACCAACAGTGTAAGAGGGTTCCCTTTTCTGTACACCCTCTCCAGCATTTATTGTTTGTAGACTTTGTGGACATTCTGACTGGTGTGAGGTGATAACTCATTGTGGTTTTGATTTGCATGTCTCTAATAATTAGCGATGTTGAGCCTCTTTTATGTGTTTCTTGGCCATCTGTATCTTCATTTTCACTTTTAAAAGCGAAGTGGAAAGGGCAATGCATAGGTGATAAAGGGTAAGTAGATAGATATGTCTGTGCATGCGTGTGCACACTTGTTTAACTTTTAGAAAGTTCTGAAAACCTGCAGTTCTATCTCCAAACTTTCCCTGCAAAGCAACCTCCTCCTATCTTCTTCTTTCCAGTGTATTTGTCCTGACCCTTCTGTGTTTCTGAGCTAAACTGTGGTGGTGTGGGTCCTATCTTCTGTGTTTCTGAGTGTCCGGCTGCCAGAGATGCAGAGATGGGATGAGAGGGAAGAAGGGGTATGTGTCCAGGCACATTCTCCTGCTGGGGCAAAGATGTGGTTTTCTTTCTTTTGGCTCTACCAGATGAGGAGGAAGTAAGTAGATGAGCTCCTTGCCCTGGGTCCAGTTAATATGAGCAGTTTTGCCCTGCCAATCAAAGCAAAGTTTTGCCAGACTCATTCTACATCTGTTCATTTGTTTTACTTCTGCCTTTGTTTAGGTCTTAGGTCATTTTACCTAAATGTTAGCTCTTCCTTTCACATATACCATGGTCATTTAGCCTCTGGACTGCAGGGACTGGGCTTTATTTATCTAAGTCTGTCTTCAGGGCTTGATACAGTGTCTGGTACATCAGGAGAGTTCAGCAAACATTTTCACTGGCCAGTGCTCTTTAGCACACAGTCACTGATGTCCACCATGTATAAGACCCATACCCAGGACTGTGAGTGAAGGGGTGGTGGGGGGTGGGGTCACAAATGAGTCAGGCACCTGCAACTTACAAGATCACAGTCTGGTGGGGGAGGAAAGACACCTGCGGGGATGGGGGGGGCAGACACATCCAGGCTCCTGAGCCTCTAAATCTGACCCAGTGCTTGGCACATAGTTACATGTGCTTGTTGGTTAACTTTGCATGTTTGAATCCAGGAAATACTCACTTCTGAGTGGTGTTTCAGGTTCTGAGCCTCCATACGTCCTCTTTTTAAAAAAACTTTATTTATTTTAATTGGCGCCTAACTTCCATACTTCTAAAGTCAGCCTTGACAGCCTAGCAGCCACCCCTTGTGAGGCTCATCTCTCTCCAGTCTTCGAGGGGCTTTGACTTTGTTCCTTCCCCGCATTCTGTGACACCTCTTCCCCGTTTCTCGCAGCCCATCGCTCGCCACGTGGAGGCCTTCTCATGAGCAAACCTGGTGTGATGTCCAACAGTGGTTAACGGTTGTAATAAAATAGCCAGAATGCATCTCAAGTAGAACGTGGGCTTCATTCTGGAAAACTCCATCACTACTGTTGGTCTATGAAGCAGAGGGCTCTGAGGACAAGATTTGCAGCCTGGCCCGCCAAGAGGAGTGGGGTGAAGAGGAGAAGGACACATTTATTCTCATTAAGTGAAAGGTTAACAAGGCCAGCAGGGTTCCGTTGGTTGCTAGCTGGGGACAGTGGTGATGGTCAGAGACGGACAGGAGGCTGCAGTCTGGTGTTGAGCTGTGGGAGGAGCAGGGAAATCCTGGAGAGTCTGCTGCTTTGTTTTAAACAATTGAAATAATGTTGCCAAAGGGGGTAAGTTAGAAATCTGAACCTCATGGCTGAAGTTATTGGACAATTGTCCATTTATTTGACATTAAAATGTGTAAATAAACACCCTTAGGTAGTGCGGAAATGCAATACCACAAGATGATCCCAGAGGAGGCAGCACCCCCCAGGTCTCCATTTTAATGTGATTCCTGTCCAGGGGTGGGTGCACTGGAGGCATCCTTTGTGCCTATGTCTTGACTGTAGATGCGTGGGGTAGGGGGTTCTGGGGAGAAGATGGCAGTGAGCCTCTTCTGCAGCCTAGCTCTAACACCTGGCTTCAGAACAGTGAGACCCTTTGAGAAACTAGACAAAGCCATGGACACGTCTTCCTACTCACCATACACACCATGTAGAGCACAGGAACAGATGCAGTTTCAGAGGCTTCCTAGGTCCCCTGAGTTTCATAATTTCTTCGTTCCCAATGGTGTGGCCTCCCTTAACCTCCAGAATCAACTCTGAGCCCTTAGCACAGTGCTCAAACCTCCCAAGGCACAGCCCAACCTCCCCCTTAGCCCCAGGTCCCACTCTGCATGTTGGTACCAGGCCCAGAGGAGCTGGAGGTTCCCTAAGGTGCCAGGCACATCCAGGCTCCAGGCCTGTGCTCCCTGGCAATCTTTCCGCCTGCTTCTCTTTCCCTGCTAAATCCCAATTCACTTCTCAAGGTTCCTTTTGCACTGATGCTGCTTGAATGAGGGCTTCTCCCCTCCTTTCAGATGGAAGTAATAGCTCTCCTGTTAGCATTTGCAAAGTGCTTGGACTTTATTACATGCGTCGGATAATGCTGGCTATTATTGCACATCTTATGTGTGTCACATGATACTGTCTACACCAAAGGATTATAAACTATTTGAGGGCAATTGTGTATGTCAGTCTACCAGGTATCCTTATTAGGGGTCAGTGAAATGTCCAATCTTGAGGTTTGAGTGGCTTAGAAATGCTGGAAAGAATATAAAATAATGCAAAGAAGCTCCACTGCCTTGAAATGAACACAGATCTGGGCAGGGATGGGGCTGCAGATGCCCAAGATCCTGCAAAGACGAGAGAAGGGCTTGGCTGAGTGTGCCTGGCAGGTCCCACCCAGCAGAAGCTCGGACCCTGACACCTTGTTCGGGGCTAAAAAGCAAAGGGAAAGCTCAGAGAATGCAAGATGGCATGAAATGGGCTTTAAAAAATGATTATAACATATTTTTTTTTTTTTTGGCATATGGCATCTAGCAAACAGTTTTCTGGCAAAAAGCTACTGTCAATCATATTTTATGTGAAACTCCAACCCTCACAGCATTTTTGACTCTTAAAGTTCCCTCTCTTTTTCTCAAACCAAAGGGTTCTTTGCTCTTCACCAAACAATTTAGGCCTTGTTCTCATTTTTCACTTGGGATGTTTAAAATGCTCTCAGGAAACAGTCCTACCATTCATAAATTCCAAATATATCCATGAGCCTTTATTATTCTTCAAGGTTACAGGAATTTTCCTTGGAAACTATTTGAATTTGCGTAGAATTTTTGCCTTTCATGTCTCTTCTTGCTTTTAAAATGAGTTTCGGTAAATAGAAGTCTCTGAACTGATATTTACTTTTTTTTTTTTTAATTTTGCCACATTTAGCCTGCCTAAATATGCTTTGTCATTAAAAAACAAAAAGTAATTTCAGACTCTCCCCCTAAAGTTCCTTTTAAAAATTAACTGGGCAAGATATCACAGCGTGTCATTTGTTACCTTAAAAGCATTAAGCTGGTATTGACATTAAAAGAAGAAGCCAACTGAACATAAAAAAGACATCTTTTGGCATCTCTTTTAACAATCTGAACAAAACCTCGAAAGCAATTCCACCTTCTGGTCCCAACTTTGTAAATCAGACCCCTGAGGATGCCAAATTTCAAGAGCTCTTTTTATGCTGAGACAATCCTCCAAAGAGAATGAAATATATTGGGTGTTACCAGTGGAAAGGAAAGCTTGCACATCTGAGGCACCGAGGGGAGGATGCTGCCTGCCTCACTTCTCACCCAACATTTTGGAGTGGAAAATGACAGCCTTGGCACGGCAGCCTCTCCCATACGGCAAGTGTGTTGGCTGCAGAGGCACTTCCAGATCCCAGCAATCTGTCCCATCCAGGCCCAGCACAAGCTGTGGAGCCCAACCTGGAGCTGGATTCTGCAACAGGCTCCTGCGTCACCACTGGGACCCTGGCAGAGGGACTGTGTATGGCTCTTCCTGGGAATGAGAGCGCTGGTTGGCCCAGCGGGCCCTGCTAGGGCAGAGTTGAAGAAACCTCTAAAGCATATATAAAAATGGAGAAACATCTCTCCTAACACTGCCCTAAAACTATTTAAAAGGGGCGCCTGAGGGGTCCTGAAATGCTCTATATGCTCTTGTACAGTTGGGTTTGATCAGGTCAGGTGGGAAACTCACAGATTTGGGATCATGTGACCTGAGGTCATCACACTTCCTCCTTTAGTAGGTGTGCATCATCAGAAATGTCGTTTCACCTCTCTGGACCGGAGAATAACATCTTCTTCTCTCTAGGCTGCTGTGGAAAGTGAGTTGATGACCTGTAAAATGCCACTAAACAGAGGCAATGACATCATGATTATCCAGGGCTCTGCACTAAGAGTCGTACCCTGAGAAGGCACCCTGACCTCCAGGCAACTAGCTTTTGACTTGTGTTTACCTAGACCTTTGGCTTTATGTTTATTTTTCGAGGCTCGTCACCCTGCCCTGTGCTCACCTGTCCTTCTGCTTCACCAGGTACCTTTAGGCGAGCCCTTCCCCCACACCTTACCTATGCCTCTGCCACTCCCTCTGGAGGATATGTCTGCTCCCTAACCCCACCTGTCTCCAGGAGACTCACAGGGCAAATCAGTTTTACTCACTGAACCAGCATTTTTTGAGGCTCTACTCTGTACCCGAAGGAAGAATCATTAATAATGAGAAACTCCAGCCCTAGAAGAAGAGAGAGACCAGTGATTGGCCAGTTCTAGGCAATGCAATTAAGTTACAAGAGAAAAATGGGGATGATGCCCTGGAGACTACTGTGAGCCCTGCGCTTAAAGATCAGGGTTAGAATGGATCTTCTTGTCAACATTGTTTCACAGGCGCCTCAACAAAAGAACCTGTGCTGTGCTCATCTGGGGAGAGATGGTGAAAGCAGGGACCGTTCAGCCTTCCAGCACAGGGTTGGTCCCCGCAACACCTGGAGACCTGGGACAGAGGGGTTCCCACACTTCTCAGCAAGTTCTCAGGCCTACTGTCTGGAGAGTGTCCTGAGCAGCCTGGAGTGGAGATGTCCTGTACCAAACAGAGGGTGATGTCACACCCAGGCACTTTGCTGACGTGCCTGCTGAGAGTCATTTCTTATTGGGGCCAAAGTAACACTTAGCAATCATAGTGTTTGATAAGATGGTGATGAGTGATCAAGCCACAGTACACTGGAGAGAAATCAGGAATGCAAGAAGTCAACCTTCCCTGACTCACCAACAGGGTGACTTTTCCCAGCCACACCCTGAAGCTGGGGGAGAGGTCTCAACAGATCCCCTACCTATAGCTGAGACGTCATCTGGAGGCAGATAAGGTGAACAGGGCCCTGGACAGGTGGGCTTAGTGCCAGCTAAATTATACAGAAATGATTTCACTCATTCATTCATTCACTTGTCTGTAACTAGTTTATCAAATGCGCTGGACTTGGTGGGATATAACCAGGAAATTGCTTCTTTTTCTCTCTTTTATCACTGCCTTCCAAATTGCTCTCAAACCTTCTTTCATTGGGCAGTATCTCAGGCAGATCCCAGAACTATTCAGTCCCTTTCAGGTTATTAATGAACTGTCCTCATGTTAAAGTATTAAAAAGCCCAGTCTAATATACATTTTACAACTGTTTCCTGCCAAATTCAAAGCTATTTCATCTTCCCTCAGCTCAGGATTGACCCAAGCTCAAAAAGATTGCACAGTCTTTGATTATTGTGTTGTCTCTTGACTTTCACTAGCTGCTTCTGACTCTCCAAGGTAGAGGAAGAGTAGGGAGAAAAGGGGAAGAAGCAAAAATGTCTTTTTACTGGGTGGGGTCTGCTGTAATACAGCCACTGATGTCCTCTGAATATGGAAGTTTTTGGGTACTGGTTCCTTCTCTTGTAAGGCACTTTCATGGGCTCCTTGGACCTGCCCCATTCCCACCCACCCTCTCTGGCTGACTCTTAGGACCCTCCTTCAGATCCAGACCAATGGGATACCCCATATGGCCATCTAATGCCAGGTTCACCTCCCTGTGGCAGTCAAGGCCCTTGGCCAGTCCTATTAAGAGGACTCAAGCCCAGCTACCATTCTCAGGATCCACGTGGTCCACAGAGGAATTCTCACCTATTGTCTCTAGACCCTGCAGCTCAGCAAGCATCCACCAAGAAGGGAGATTTTATCTCTGCTCTTGGCAGACTCCCCTACTCTCTGAATTGGCCTCTTAGAGCCAGCCTCACTTGGATGGGGGAAGCACTCCCTCCCCTCCTCTGATAAGAGGAAAAGGAAAATAAATGCACAATACTTCTTATTAGAACTCCCCTGTAGTCCATCTAAAATCATATCTGTATACCTCTATCATCTATCTCTCTTGTTTAGGCCAACTCCTAACAAGGCTCACATGGAAGCTGCATCTCTCTTTGGGCCACTTGTTACCCAGCTCTGCTTTGAGCCTCAGCAAAAGTTCTCAACAGAAAAACTCCAATTTAACCTTCTGTTATTCACTACTAATAATTCATTCATCCACAATATTTATTCAGTAAACACCCAGGGGAACCACGTGCCCAGGATTATGTGCATGTGTACTCAGTGAGGAGCAAAACTGGCCCAGCCCTGACCCACTTCTGGGTGTGCTGGGTGGATTCACCATTACTGGCCTCCTAAAACCTTTCCAGAACATCTACATTTGATTAATCCAACATCCTATCAACTGGAACTCTGTTATTCAGGGCTCGCACACGATAGCTACAAAGACAGCTGTAACTTCATGTCTGTAGTATTGGTCCCAAGTGCTACAAGATCCTAAAGTGCCTTTGAGTCATCACTGATAACTTAATCATCAGAATTATTTTAGTGTTGAGTGTATTTTGCTGATATCTGATTCTTTAGCAAGTACAAACTTAGCTGTGTTTCTATTTTAATACTAAACAGACATATGCTCTAAGATACAGACAGTTCCCTATAATCAGAATATTTGCTAAATTATAACTTCCCATTATTTGACCAAACTGAGTTCAGAACATTTTCCTGTTTGTTTATAGAATACTTCATAGTTCTATAAAGTGTGTATATATGTACATATGTATATAAATTTTTTCCAGTTTTTTTGAGGGGGGCGTATGTATTTTCTTTTATTAGATTGAATTTTCCTGGTATTTTCCCTTTCATCCAAAAAATAAAAGTGCCCACTTTCCTGGCTTCAATGGATAACTCATTGAAATATTTAATTTAACTTGATTTTTTAATGCAAAATTATGTGTTTTTAAAACCCTTCTCCTGTTCTTGGCACTACTAATTGAAAACATTCAACTTAGAATGTCTGCCTTGTTCTTGAAGTTGGATTCTATGTGTTTTGATTTTGTGGGAATTTTTTTTTTTCATCTCATTAAACCTCAGTGGAGATGAAAAGTTTTGATCTTGTACAGGGAAAAACACCAGCAAATCTTTAGTGTTGCCAACTACTACATTTTAAAAAGTCTTCCATTCTAACCCCAGTTCCCTGATGTAATATATATAAATCTCATTAACCTTATAAATATGATTTTTCAGAAGCAAAGAACCTCTCCCCTCTTCCTTTATTATGTCTAATTTGCATAATAGCACATAGTCCAAGTGTTGGCAGATAATAATATCTTAAAGGGCACTGAAGTATAAGAATAACTGCATCCTTGCAGATGTTTTATGAAATATACCCCATTAGTCACTTTATATTTGAGAGGCAGAAAAATAGGCACCTAACAACAGCATGCTGCTACTTGGGATTAAATAAAAGCCATTTTGCATCCAGAAGATATTGTCTTTTCTTTGGGGGGACGTGTCAGGCTAGCACATTTAATTACATAGAAAACTCTCACAAGGAGACTGGGCTGTTGATTGTCCACATGCATGACTAATGACAGTAACGATATCCCCAACGATGGCTTTTGGTGGAGGGGATGGAAGCCTTCCAGACAAGTTCATAAGTCATTCCTGTGCAGAGACCCTGAGACTCTGCTTAAGAATTGTGCTTTTCCTCTGGGAAGCCACCTTCCTGCCTCCCTCTCTTTCTCTCTGAGTGGATTCTGGAAGGGGGGGCACTGCCTGCCTCCAGAACCCAGAAGTAAGGATCTGGCACCACTTTCCCCCACTGGCCACCAGCAACCACATGAAAATGCTAAGCCCACATTAGCACCCGATTAGATTGAATTTCCAGAAGGTTCTTTTCTCACACCAACTAGGACATGTGCAAAGTAATGGGAGACAAGCAAAAGTGATGAAGGAATAAAGCATGGATAGAGCAATTGTCCTCCAATAATTGTATTTTGTTCTATACTTCTCAATATTGTACAATTATAATATTTGATAATTATTAGTTACTCAAGAATTATGGTTTATGAGTATTGTTCAATTGTCATCACCAATAGAGTGATACTTAGGTGTGTTCTTTCTATAAAACTTAATAAGTAACAAGGAAAAAAAAAACCCAACTTTCAGCAAGGGAGAATTCCTTGAGGAATTCTACGTATCTATCATTCCTTGAGGTGCTTGCATCTCGGCCAGTGCAGAGGACAGCCCACCATGGCCCCAAGGCCACTCTGCAGACATTTGCTGAGCCCCTGAGGATACATAGCCCTGACCTCTAGCAGTTTCCATTCAGCAGGGGAGCGTGGCACCCAGGAGACTTCCCAGAAGCAGGTTATTCTATCTGTGTCCTGGGGACTTGGGAGCAGGCAGAAATTTTCACACTTAAGTCAATATCTTGCTTCAAGTCTTGGCCTCTGTTGGTTAATAGTGGAATGTAAAGTGAAGTAGTGCAGTGGGGATTCGCACACGTGGGGAAGCCAGGGCTGGAGGAGAGGTGGACTCTCCCTTCTCTCCTTAAAAAATAAAAACAGAAGGCAGGAAGGAAGGGAGGGAGACAGAGCAAAAAATGTTAGAAATCGTGGTGACTCTTGCACAATGTTGCAAATGTAATTAATGCCTGAATTGTGCACTTGTTGTCATTCAGTCAGTAAGTCCTGTCCAACTCTTTGTGGCCGCATGCTCTGCAGCATACCAGGCTTCCCTGTACTTCACTATCTCCCAGAGTTTGCTCAAACTCCAAATTTTAGGTTATACGTACATATTGACCACAGTTTAAAAATAGTATAATGTAATACAAACCGTTGAACTGTACATTTTCAATGGGTGAATTATATGGTCTCTGAATTTATATGTTAATAAAGCGGGTTTTTAAATTTTTTATATCCATGAGTTGTGTGTGTGTGCACACACAGACGCAGGCCAGCAGGAGAGACTGCCAGCTTCTGAGTTAATCTACTTTGGGTGGAAGTGTCAGAGTGAGGACTAGACCAAGGCATGGAGGAGAAATGTAACATATATATCCCTTGTTTACAAGTGCCCTGGAGGAAGGGAGAAAGATGTAAAGTATTGTCTGCTGCTGCTGCTGCTAAGTCGCTTCAGTCCTGTCTGACTCTGTGCGACCCCATAGACGGCAGCCCACCAGGCTCCGCCATCCCTGGGATTCTCCAGGCAAAAACACTGGAGTGTGTTGCCATTTCCTTCTCCAATGCATGAGAGTGAAAAGTGAAAGTGAAGTCACTCAGTCGCGTCCGACTCTTCGCAACCCCGTGGACTGCAGCCCACCAGGCTCCTCCATCCATGGGATTTTCCAGGCAAGAGTACTGGAGTGGGTCGCCATTGCCTTCTCCAAAAGTATTGTATGATGGATACTAAAATAATATCGTCAGAGTACAGGCTTCACATACTTTTATAAGAGGGAGGCATCTCTGCCTTTCTGCATCCTTTGTTTTCAAAGTCAGAGGCATGGCCAGCTCTGCTGATGGAGGCCAGTGAAGTTGACAACTAATGATCAAGTTGAAGCTCCTGTACTCCCAGAAAATGCCTGACTGTGCTTAGGATTGCTGCACATCTCCTTTGATTATGCCTTGGAGCCAGTGTTCCTTTTTCTGGAGGAACCTTCAAGATCAAGGAGGCATGGTGGAGACGATGCTGGATCTGGGTCAAAGATCACCTCCCTTCCTGGGAGACCTTGAGGGCTGGCCAGTCGCCTGGGCTTCTTTGGCCGTAAAATATCGATGGTGATTCCCATGTCTTCTCCTTGGAGAAACGTGAGAAGCGAAATCCAAACGAGATAACAAGTGAGCCTTCAGTAACTGTGAATCACCGCCCTTGTGGAAGGTGGTCTGGATGTACATAATAGAAAACCTAATACATGAGCAAAAAAAAACAAAACGATACTGGGAGTTGAAAGGATACTGGGAAATCTCTTAGAAACCAGGGGCAGGGAGTGAGCCTGGATGCAGAAATGGGGTCTGGAGAGCTGGAAGCTCACTCCCTCTGGCTCCTCTGCATGTCCATCTGTCTTCATGTCCCTCCCTCTCTGCAGGCTGACTTCTGTTGCTCTGGCCTGCAGGCCAAATATGGCCACCCTGTGGCACCTGTGATTACATGCCTCTGTTTAAACCATGAGCCCAGACTTTTCTCTCACGTCCTCACTTATGGTTCAGCCTCGGCAGGCAATCATGCCTTGTCTGCTGAGCCGTGAGTGTGGGCAGGGGTCACAAAGATAAACGTGGTCATCCTCTGTCCATCCCTGTTGGTAAGAACAGGACAGGCACCAGGAGAGGTGGCTCCTACAAAGACGATGGCAAAATCTAGTGGTCTGATTACAACAGTCAACGGAAGGGTGGCATTTGATTTTAAGAACCTCCTTTCATACTGTCCTTGTCTCTGCTGTCTTCTGAGAGTCCTGTCCTGTGAGCCCTGTGGAACTTGGCCCTGGCTGGGAGCTGGGGCCCAGCAAAGTGAACCACGGTGATGCTGGGGGCCCCTCAGAGAGTGGAGCTGGGCTTGTGGGATGCTTCAGGGGCCCAGAAGCCACCCTGCAGCTGAAGTGGGACCAGGCTGTTCTGCTTGTGCTCAGGGACCCCTGTGCATTTCTCACAAAATGTCTTGCAAATGAGAGTGGTAGGTACAGGTCATAGGAGGGCTTCCCATGTGGTGCTAGGGGTAAAAAACCCGCTTGCCAATGCAGGAGATATAAGAGATATGGGTTCAATCCCTGGGTTGGGAAGATTCCTTGGAGAAAGGCATGACAACCCATGCCAGTATTCTTGCCTGGAGAATCCCAATGGACAGAGGAGACTGGTGGGCTGCAGCCTGTATGGTCTCAAAGAGTTGGACACAACTGAAGTGACTGAGCATGCACTCATGCATAAGTTGTAGGAACCCATTTCAAGCTAGCTTCAGCAGAGTAGGAGACTTTTTCTGGGTTTGCTTTTCTGGATCCCTCTGTCCCATCCCACCTGCTGCCCTTTGAGCCACTTCACTGTTTCCCGGCTCTCCACCCAGAGATAGACACAGTGAGTCCTGTACTGATCTCCTCCCATGAAAGGACAGTGGAGAAGATGCTGAACTAAGAGCTGCTGACTTTTTTCCTCCTTTTCCTTTTATTGCCCATGGTCTGCAATTACTCGTTCCACTCTTGGCCTTCAGAGCTGTGAGAGGGTGAGCAGGTGTTGAGAGCAACTTTGCTTTTTTTGAGTCAATCTCGTTACGTGGAAAAGGTCCAACTCTCTCGGGGGAGCTGGCAGCTCCTCCAAGGCCAGACCACTGGGCAAGGCTCCCGATAGCAGTGCTAGCCTGTTCGGTGTCACAAGGAGCTGGGCCAGGCCTGCTCGCCTCTGCCCCCAAGAGCAGGCTGCTTTTCAAACAGATGTACAGATAATTGACTGTCATAGGTAGACTGCAAAGGTGTACCAGGCTTGCAGAAAAGAGAAAAGAACTCTGAGCTGAGGACACTTCTGCCCCTCAGGTCTGTGCCCTCCTTCCATCTTTCCTCCACCCTCCTGTGCTGTTGGACATGGAGGAGCCAGTTACTCACCAGTAGGTCTGCTCCATGTGCTGTGGAAGGTGCTGGGGGTGGGAAGGGCGAAGGGGAGGTGTGCAGAAGAGCAGGCCTTACCTGCATCTAAGTGCACAAACCCACTGGAGGTCCCTGCAGGACTTGAGCCTTAAGGATTAACCCTTAAGAAGCCACCAAGACAAATAAGTACGTGATTACATTCACGGCTAGTTACTTAATAATAATAATCGGCATCTGTTCCTGGCACAGTTCTAATCCGCTTACACTTGTCAGTTCATTTAATCTTCACAGTGCTACAAGGTAGACACTTTGATTAGCTTCATTTTACAAATAAGAAAATCGAGGCACAGACTGGTTAAATACTGGGCCCAGTTTCACAGAGCAAATCAGTGACAGGACCAGGATTTGAACACAGATAGCCCCTCTCCAGAGTCACTCCTCCAACTGCTTCCTAGGTTATCGACCTCTCACGCAGGACAGGGTGGAATCAGTCTTTGCTTTAGTGTGCTGTGATCATTTAAAAGATGCTACTAGGGAGAAGACTTATTTTTAAAGTCTAACCATTGGAAAAGCAAGTTTTAGCAACAGAAGGTTTCATGATCCATTCAAAGCTCACCGGTCAGTTTGCATGTCGCCTAACTCCCACAGGAGTAAAACTGGCTGTTCTCGCTGCCCTTAGCAGAGAGGAGCCATGCACGTAATGTGCAAGGGGAGGGAGGGCCAGTCATTATTTAAGCCATGTGATCTGATGGTGGGGGGGCGGTCCTGGAAAGTGAACAAAAGTGGGAATTATTGCACTGCAGCTCACCCTGACGTTTACTGTGATTCTAAAATCTGTGAACATATGGTAACTGCTGGAAGCACCGAATAACAGTTGGAAACCATAGACTTAAGGAACAAACCAGCTACTCTCTTTTTTTGTGTGTGTGAAAAGAAACACACAATTGTTTAAAAATTAAAGTATAGTTGATTTACAATATATTATATTAGTTTCAGGTATAGAACATAGTAGTTCAATATTTTTATAGATAACACTCCATTAAAATTATTAGAAAATATTGGCTATATTCCCTGTGATGTACAATATATCCTTGTAGCTTATCCGTGTTATACCTAGTAGTTTTTAACCTCTTAATTCCCTCCCCCTCTCTGGCCCTCCCCACTTCCTTCTCCAGATTGGTAACCTCTAGTTTGTTCTCTAGTATGTGAGTCTGTTTTGTTATATTCATTCACTTGTTTTATTGTTTAGATTCCACATAGAAGTGATTACATGCAGTATTTGTCTTCCTCTTGTACTACTCCTGCCCTTCACATCTTTTCCCACAGCCCATTTTCACTCCCAAATCTGAAGAAAGTCCAGAACAAACTATTTCTTCATCTTCAATCCATCCCCCACACATCAGTGTGAGAGTTTTTCCTCTCCTTTTCCAGTTTTGGTTGGATCTTAAATTCCTCTTCTTTGTTGCATAGGGCTGGATGGAGAGCTAGAAATGTCGGGATGACACCTTATTTGAGATCTGTGATGGCCCTTGGGAATTCAGGCCAAGGGCTGTTTCTCTTGCCAGTTGATGGAGCCCCACTGTGTAGCTAGCAAAACCCACCCCTCCCCCTCCCCTGACACCTACCCCCTCCCAGACCTGGTCAGCCAGCAACCTTTGCATCTTTCCCCTCTTCTCTGACTTCTTTGGGAGCATCCTGGTGGTGATGTCCATTCCCCCTCTCTGTGCCTGGTGCTGACTCCACTTAGCCTCTGTCTTAGTCTGTTCAAGCTGCTGTAACACCACAGACTGGGTTGCGTATAAACAACAGAAACTTACTTCTAACAGTTCTGGAGGTTGGGAAGTCCAGGATCAAGGTGTCAGAAGATATGGTGTCAGGTGAGGGCCTGCTTCCTGGTTCATAGACAGCTGTGTCTTCTTGCTGCATCCTCACATGGCAGAAGGGCCGAGGGAGCTGGCTGGTGTCTTTGTTATAAGGGCACTGATCCCATTCATGCGGGATTCATTCAACCCCATTCACCCTCACGACCTAATCACCTCCCAGAGGCCCCATCATTTTGGGGAGCCAGGTTTCAACATATGAATTTTGGTGAGAGGGAGACACAAATATTCAATCTATAACAACCTCTCTCATTGTCTAGTTTACATGTTTTGTGTCTTTGTGTCTCTCTTCTAAACGACAAGATTCCGGAGGTTCTGAACCGTGTTTTCTTCATTCACTACCTGACTCACTCCATCACCAAGCAGTGCTTGTCGCTCCTGTGTCCACATACATTCATCTTTGTAGACTTAATGTTGAGCACCCTGCCTTTGACCAAAAAATGAATCGACTGCTATTCAGAGATTTTCTTGTCTTCTGACTCCTCTTTTTCTTCGCTAATCAAGTTGCTCTGGGAACTGAGGGAACTAGCTTCCCCTCCTCTCATAGTGAGAGAGGGCTGGAAGTCAGTCTCACGGGTAAACTGAGGCTCCCCTAGGTGCCTGCCGTTTCACATAACAAGTTCTCCCAGAAAAACCAGTTTGGGCAGCACATTCTTGTCTAACCACATCTCTCTAGAAAGCCCTATACAGAGAATGCTAGCTTCCTATGTGATATCCACTCTCTTTCTTTCTTAGAGACAGAGATACAATGTCATTCCAGGTGGCACATAGTCACTCAAAGGACTATGATTTTCTGCCTCTTGTGTAGAAGATGAAAGCAGAAATTGTTGGATGGAACTTCTGGGAAAGACTTTTTTGCCCTTCCATCCTACCTGCCTTGTTTGGGATGTGGATATGATGGCTGGAACTGCAAGAACCATGTTGAGGTCACAAAGAAGAGACTAAAAGAATCACAAAGACTCAGTCCTAATTTTCTTGATTCTAATTGATTCTTAAGCCACTGATCCAATGCCAGTAATTACCCACACTTTCATTTCACATTAAACAATAAGTAGACCATTGTGTTTAAGTCACTGTAACCAGTCCTATTACTAGCAACTGAAAGCTATTTCTAGTTGATACACTGAATTAGATGATAGTTCGGTGAATACTCGAAGGCCTTAGTTACAGGGATTTGAGCTCTTATAAAAGGCATCATTCTCAGAAATTCTTCCTTTGCTGAAAAGCCCTGGTGTCAATACTCTCTGAGTTAAGTGAGATCTTTTTGGTGTTCCCAAATTTAACTTCTTCAGTGAAAGTGAAAAATGAAAGCCTCTGGGCTCCCTCCCTAGAAGCACTTTTAGGAAAGCAAGTCATCATCTCCTTTTGACGTGTGGTCACCTGCGACAGCATCGCTGATACCATGCCCGCGAGCTACATGTTGAAGTTCTCCAACATCTGGCAGCTGAGCTGCTACTGGCTTTTTTAAGCACAAGTAAAACCAAGCATTCAAATGTTCCCAATTTAGCCTCTGAAGCATTATGTTGGGCGCCTCTACCTTGGCCCACAGCTGCCAGCAATCCAAAGCTCTTACTTGTACAGACATTTTCAGTTTTTTAAATTTAGGTATTCTCCTTGTTCCCAATGGTGGTGAAGTTGTCCTGGAGGAATTTTAATAGAGGCAGTCACTGTTGTGTCTTACCAACCAAAGGTGTCCAAAAGGTTTCCCTGGGGCTGGGGTGGTAAGGACGGTCTTTGAAAGAGAGCAGAAAAACCTGCTGTGAAGCTGAAAGTCCTGTGTCCTGTTAATGCCTTATGAAGAACACATTCCTCTCTGTAGCCAGGCCCTCATCTCAAGCAGCCAATTTTTTTCCAGTTTTTATGAATTTATTTATTTTTCATTGAAGGATAATTGTTTCACAAGATTGTGTTGATTTCTGCCATATATCAACATGAATTAGCCATAGGTATACATATATCCCATCCTTCTTGAACCTCCCTCCCACTTCCCACCCCACCCCAGCCCTCTAGGCTGTCACAGAACCCCAGTGTGAGCTCCCTGAGTCACACAGCAAATCCCCACCGGTTGTCTATTTTACATATAGCAGTGTATATGTTTCCATGCTACTTTCTCCATTCGTCCCACCCTCTCCTTCCCTGCCACCCCCACTTCTGCCATGTCCTGAAGTCTGTTCTCTGTGTCTTCAAGCAGCCAGTTTTAAGTGATAGTCATGCCATAAGGGTGGGGTCAAGGTGGTGGGAATAAAACCCCACCTTCTTTCTCATTTATGCCTGTGCAGGGTGAGAAGCCGAGTCAGTGGGAGGCAGCACTCTGGAACTGAAGAACTCCATCCTCAAGGGCTAACCATCCCATCTTGTGGACCCCTTCATCTGCAGACGATGCTGCCCAGGACCTGAGGGCAGCAGGTCCGCCCTCTCCTTCTATGCTCTTTCTCTAGTCGCGCTCCAGGTTAGTGCCACAGTCTGTAAGAAGCGAGTGGAATCAGAGAATATCAGCAGCACAAGGGGCTTCAGAGAATGCCTCACCCCACTTTCTAATTTGACATATAGATAAAATGAGGTCCATGGCAGAGAAATGATGAATCTCAGGGCACATCACTAGTTAGTGACTAGCTTTAGGTCCTGACCCTAGGCTGGCAAGTTTGGCATAGTAATAGATACTAGCAAGAGCGCACACACACACACACACTCTCACACAACTCTTGTTTAGTTCACTATGTGCAAGGTGCTGTTGTAAAATATGTATAGGGTTGTGTGCATATTATCTTTCCAATTTTATGAATAAGGACTACAAAGCTCCAAGATGTTAACTAACTTGCCCAAAGTCACAGCTAGTGACTGGCAGAGCCAGAACTTGAACTCAGGCAGTCTGGCTCTGCTCTTGACCCCTGCACTGTCCTGACATATTAGCATGTGGTCTTTACTCAATTACGGTCCACAGGAAGGATCTCTAATAAATTCCTTGGCCAGAGGATTCCTGGCTTGATATCTTACCCTTGGAGGGACATTTCTCAAAACATGATGGTACGAGGTACTAAAGTATGGCTTCAACCAAAACTAAAACTAAGCAAAAAATTCCATGGTCAAACAAATGTGCAATGTTGTATTAAAACAAGTTAAACAGAATTGCTTTTACCACAGAACTTCTCAGAGCCTTTAATATGCCAATGGACATTGTGAATTTTCTAAAAGAGTCTAAAAGCATTTCCTAAACATTTTGGAACATAGAGCATTTTTTTCATGCATTGATGTCATCACACATCATGTGGCTTCTGGAAAACTCAATCAAGTAAAAAAGGCAAATTTTATTTGATGTATTGTTATGAAAATAGCTTTGACCTCAAGAATGCACTAAAATGGAAAACAACTTTGACTCAAAGATACCCTCCAGGGTTTCCTGGAACACAGTTTGAGAACTGATGTCCTAGGAAAAAATATATTAAAAATAAGACTTGAAGGACATGATCATGGGCTAAATAGCATCTTGTCCTTGTGAAGGACAGGGAGAAAAATGAATGAAAGAGCATGAATGTGTTTTAAGAATCAGTCTTTCATTCTACTAACTCCTTATTTTCCCTTTTCTTTCTCTTCTCTTCCCTCCTTTCTTCTTTGCATTTAAAAATTCCTTATTGCTCCATAAAGGGTTTAAAAAGTAGCTTACTCTTCCAGTAAGTCAACATTCTTATTGATAGAGACACATTGCAGAATAAGTAAAGTGTTATTTTTTGGGGGGGCTGTCCCTATCCTCACAATTCTCCTTGATTTGCACCCCTATCAATCAACCTGAAATTTCTATCATTAGCATTTTGTTTATTTAGGTAAAGGCATGTCTTTCTAGAAAGAGGCTCTGGTTCAGATGTAATTTGGATATGGCAGGAAGCGTGACATGTTGGGCTACACCACTTGAGCCTCTGCACAAGTGGCTTAGTTTAGGGAGATTTTCCCGAATAAGAATCCTGAGGGATTGGGACTCAGGATGGGGGAGTACTGCAGCGATTACCCTCAGGGGACCCTAGAAAGTGAGGTACCTGGTGAGGAGTAGCTGCTGTTTTTTAGGGAGATGTCCAAAGGTGCCTTTTATTCATTTAACAATTTTATCTGGGGTCTGCCCTGGATCCGAGGTCATTGTGCATTTATACTAGACCAACGGTCTTTGAGGGCTTCCCTGGTGGCTCAGACAGTAAAGAATCTGCCTGCAATGCAGGAGACCAGGGTTTGATCCCTGGGTCAGAAAAATCCTCTGGAGAAGGGAATGGCAACCCACTCCAGTATTGTTGCCTGGAGAATCCCATGAACAGAGGAGCCTGGCAGGCTACAGTCCATGGGGTCACGAAGAGTCAAACATGACAGAGTGACTAACACAGGGGTCTTTGAACCTGACCTCAACCTTCAGGACAAAACCAGTGTGACATCTGGGGTAACCCAGACCAGGTGGGAAAAATGAAACATATGTCCTACTGGGTGACACAGGGTCCTACTTTGTAACACTGGCCTGTGCAATGTCACCTTGTCCTTTCACTCACGAGGCAGCTGATCCACAGGAGGACGCTCTGGTGCCCACAGCCTGGGGCCAGATGGAGAATCACCGGGTGGAGGGACCCGAAGGGTCCTTCCCCTCCTGAGGGCAGCTCTGTCTTCCTCGCTTCTTTGTCTTTTCCACCCTTGGGTTTTAGGGCTCCTGCCAGGTGACACTAGCAGTGAATCACCACCTCTTACACTTGCCACTGCCATGTGCCATATGCCACACTTGAGCCCAGGTGTTTGCCAGGCAAGTCCTTAGGTGTTTGCCTGGAGTGGGCCCGCGTGGTTGATGTGCTCCTTGTCCAGGCAAACCCATCCAACTAAGTGTTTTATAAACAACAAAACAAGTTTATTGGGAGTTGTCCACATACAGTAGTACTACACACTCCTTCAGAAAATACAGATGAGAAAGTGGAAAAGTCACCCACAATCCTGTCACCCAGAGATAAGGACAGCCAGCTCTGGATGTGAACCCCACCTGCCCTACAGACACTTGTGGAAGGTCCCAGGTGGGATTCATACATGGCCAGAGTCATGGCCCTTCTTCCACCCTCCCCGCCCACCATCCACATCCCCGTTGCTTTGCAGCAGTGTCTACACTGCAGAAGGGGCCGGGTTTTGTGTGTGGATTCTCTGGCTTAGAGGGTAATGGAGAGGACAGCGTGGAGTCAGGCCCCCTTTCTGTCTCAGGGACGGATGGATCTGATAGGGTGTGAGGGGGAGGAGCCTGCTCCACAGTTCTGAGTAGGATTCAGTGTGTCCCACACAGTGAGGACTCGGAAGTTCAGCTCTGCTCAGGCAAATGAAGGATGTCTGTTCTCCGTCATGTATTGAAGCCACTAACTTCCTCTCGGGACACCCCTGTCACGGAGTGGGGGGCCTCAGGTGGGGATACCACCCTCTTGCCAAGTGTCTGCCACTCTGATTCCTGGTTCCTTTCCTCACCCTTGATGCTGCCTTGGTATTCCCTTTAGATCTCCTAATTTGAAGTCTGTATTTAGTCTTTTCTGCCTTAGCAAATGCATGGTAGTTAAATATGAAATCCAAGACGTCATAAACCATCAGCCTCCTGTTTCATATAAAATGCATGAGGAGACATCACCAGCATTCACAGGCTCTGATGAATCACCTCAGGTTCTCAACATTTCCCCACCACTCTTTTTAAAAAAAAATTTTTATTTTGAATTGCTTCCCCTATGGCTCAGTGGCAAAGAATTTGCCTGCAATGCAGGTGATGCAGGTTTGATCCCTGGATCAGGAAGATCCCCTGGAGGAGGGCATGACAACCCACTCCAATATTCTTGCCTAGAGAATTCCATGGATAGAGGAGCCTGGCAGGCTACAGTCCATGGGGTTGCAAAGAGTCAGACACGACTGAAGCGACTTAGCACAAGCATGCGCATAGCCAGTTAACAATGTATCACTCTGAATTCTTCAGATTAAACAGGGAAAGAGCCGGGGAAAGTTGGGCTCTTTTGAGGCCTGCGCTGGCCAGCTAGAGCAATCCTCTCTCCTGGCTCAGCCTCTTCGCAGGCAGCCCCTGTTGGCTTATCTGTTTATTCTGCAATTAGCACTAGAAGGAAACTCAAGGGGAAATTTTTGCTTGGGGGCCCAGAATTTATATTTCAGAACTTCTTCCCCTCGTTAGAGCACCAGATTCTGTCAGGAGAGTTTGAAAACAATAGATCTCAGTGCTCTTCCAAAAATACTCTTGATAATCAGTTCAGTTTAGTTCAGTCGCTCAGTTGTGTCCGACTCTTTGCAACCCCATGAATCGCAGCACTCCAGGCCTCCCTGTCCATCACCAACTCCCGGAGTTTACCCAAACCCATGTCCATCGAGTCGGTGATGCCATCCAACCATCTCATCCTCTGTCGTCCCCTTTTCCTCCTGCCCCTAATCCTTCCCAGCATTAGGGTCTTTTCCAATGAGTCAACTCTTCGCATGAGGTGGCCAAAGTACTGGAGTTTCAGCTTCAACATCAGTCCTTCCAATGAACACCCAGGACTGATCTCCTTTAGGATGGACTGATTGGATCTCCTTGCAGTCCAAGGGACTCTCAAGAGTCTTCTCCAACACCACAGTTCAAAAGCATCAATTCTTCGGCACTCAGCTTTCTTTACAGTCCAACTCTCACATCCCTACATGACTACTGGAGAAACCATAGCATTGACTAGACGGACCTTTCTTGGCAAAGTAATGCCTCTGCTTTTAAATATGCTCTCTAGGTTGGTCATAACCTTCCTTCCAAGGAGTAAGCGTCTTTTAATTTCATGGCTGCAATCACCATCTGCAGTGACTTTGGAGCCCCAAAAAATAAAGTCTGACACTGTTTCCACTGTTTCCCCATCTATTTCCCATGAAGTGATGGGACCAGTTGCTATGATCTTAGTTTTCTGAATGTTGAGCTTTAAGCCAACTTTTTCACTCTCCTCTTTCACTTTCATCAAGAGGCTCTTTAGTTCTTCGCTTTCTGCCATAAGGGTGGTGTCATCTGCATATCTGAGGTTATTTATATTTCTCCCGGCAATCTTGATTCCAGCTTGTGTTTCTTCCAGCCCAGCATTTCTCATGATATACTCTGCATAGAAGTTAAATAAACAGGGTGACAATATACAGCCTTGATGTATTCCTTTTCCTATTTGGAACCAGTCTGTTGTTCCATGTCCAGTTCTAACTGTTGCTTCCTGACCTGCATACAGGTTTCTCAAGAGACAGGTCAGATGGTCTGGTATTTCCATCTCTTTCAGAATTTTCCACAGTTTATTGTGATAATCACTGGTAATTTCAATATCCACAAACATGGTCTTTCTAATACTGTCTCTCAGTTCTTCAACTTCTCCTCCTCCCAGTGATCTTATCCTTTATGGCAGCTTTTAAAAATTTTTTATGTTTCTATCTCACATAGAGTACTGCTTTCATTCATTTTTCAAAATTTTATTGGTAAATAGTTGATTTACCTTGTATTAGTTTCAGGTGTACAGCATAATGATTCAGTTTTATATATATATATGTGTGTGTGTATATATATGTACACACATATATTCATTCTTCTTCAGATTCTTTTCCCATATAAGTTATTACAGAATATTGAGGAGGGTTCCCTGTGCTATACAGGAGATCCTTATACAGGTTGGTTATCTATTTTATATATTGTAGTGTGTGTATTTCAGAGAAGGCAATGGCACCCCACTCCAGTACTCTTGCCTGGAAAATCCCATGGATGGAGGAGCCTGGTAGGCTGCAGTCCATGGGGTCGCTAAGAGTCGGGCACGACTGAGCGACTTCACTTTCACTTTTCCCTTTCATGCACTGGAGAAGGAAATGGCAACCCACTCCAGTATTCTTGCCTGGAGAATCCCAGGGATGGCGGAGCCTGATGGGCTGCCGTCTATGGGGTCGCACAGAGTCGGACACGACTGAAGCGACTTAGCAGCAGCAGCAGCAGCAGCAGTGTGTGTATTTTAAACCCAAGCTCATAATTTATCCACCCCACCTTACCCCCGTACATTTCCCCTTTAGAAACTGTTTTTGAAATCTGTAAATCTATTTTTGTTTTATAAATAAGTTCATTTATAAAAATTAGATTCCACATATAAGTGATGTCTTGATATTTGTCTTTCTCTGGGTGACTTAGTATGATAATCTCTAGGTCCATACAAATTGCTGAAAATGGCATTCTTTCATTCTTTTTTACTTAGTTGCTCAGTCACATTCGACTCTTTGTGACCCTATGAACTGTAGCTAGCCAGGCTCCTCTGTCCATGGAATTTTCCAGGCAAGAATACTGGAGTGGGTTGCCATTGCCTTCTCCAGAGGATCTTCCTAACCCAGGGATTGAACCCACATCTCCTGTGTCTCCTGCATTGCAGGCAGATTCTTTACTCATTCATCTGGGAAGCCACTAGGAAATGAGAATGACACTCTTTAAGTAGGATTTTCTACCAGTTTCATCAGAATTGACCACATATCTCAAAACCTTAACTGGTTGGTCATCCAGATGGCAGATTTAGGAGAGGGGATGCCTAGGATGGAACAGGACAGAAACTTGGTCTGTTAAGGGAGATAGCGAACCAGCAGTTGAGAGCACACACCAAGACTGTCAGTGGTGGGTTGAAGTCCCTGCTTTGGAACGTTAATGAGATGACCTAACCTGGGCATCTTGAGAGTTGAGATGATGTGTGGAAAGCACCAGAACAGCATCTGGGACATAGGCACTGTCACATACTCACTGTTACTACTTTTTTAAAAAAAATTAAACATGGCACTGAGAAGTTTTTAAGCACATTCTGGTTTAATCAGCATTTTGACTCTGTAAGGTGGTGTCAGTATCTGTCCTGCGGATGGGAAAGTGGCTCCCTAGGCTGCCTGGCCTGTCCCCAGGAGAGGGGGTAACACAGGCATGTCCGTGGAGGGCGTGCAGGTGAGTTACCCAAGGTAGGAGGAAAGACAAGACTCTCCCCTGGCTGCCAGGCGGGAGGTGCAGAAGCTCATTCAACCTTCCCTGGGCACGTGGCAGGTCTCCTTAGAAACTGCTGGGGCAGGTCTGGTGGTCAGGGCACTTGGCCCGAGGCCCCAGCATGGGCTGCTCACAGGAGCACGTGACTGAGGGGGGAATGACAAAGTTGGGATTCTTGCTCCAGGTTATCGGCAAAGGAGGTGGGAGGGGATGGGGGCACACGGGAAGTTGGTGAAGACATCCCCCTGACTATTCTTTTTTATGGCTGAGTAATATTCCATTGTGTATATGTACCACATCTTATTTATCCATTCCTCTGTCAATGGATGTTTAGACTGCCTCCATGTCTTGGCTATTGTGAGTGGTGTTGCAATGAACATTGGGTGCATGCATCTTTTCAAATTATAGTTTTCTCCAGATATATGCCCAGGAGTGGGATTGCTGGATCATCTAGTAGCTCTATTTTTAGTTTTTTAAAGAAACCTCTATAGTGATTATAGCAATTTACATTCCTACCAGCAATGTAGGAGGGTTTCTTCTTCTCCACATCCTTTCCAGTATCTGTTATTTGTAGACTCTTTAATGATGGTCATTCTTACCAGTGTGAGGGGATACCTCATTGCAGTTTTGATTTGTATTTCTCTGATAATTAGCAATATTGAGCATCTTTTCACATGCTTCTTGGTCATCTGTATGTCTTCTTTGAAGAAATGTCTATTTATATCTTCTTCCCATTTTTTGTTGGGTTTTTGTTTTTCGATATTGAGCTTCATGAGCTGTTTGTATATTTTGGAGATTAAGCCCTTGTTGTTTAGTTCATTTGCAAATATTTTCTCCTGTTCTGTGGGTTGTCTTTTTGTTTTGTTTATGGTTTCCTTTGCTGTGCAAAAGCTTTTAAGTTTAATTAGATCCTGTTTGTTTATTTCTGCTTTTATTTTCATTACTCTAGGAGGCGGAGCAAAAAAGATATTGCTGCAATTTATGTCAAAGAGTCTTCTGCCTGTTTTCCTCTAAGAATTTTATAATGCCCGGCCTTACATTTAGGTCTTTGATCCATTTTGAGCTTATTTCTGTATATGGTGTTAGAGAATGTTCTAATTTCATTCTTTTACACTCTGTTCAGTTTTCTCAGCACCACTTATTGAAGAGACTTTTTCTCCACTGTATATTCTTGCCTCCTTTGTCATAGCTTAATTGATCACAGGTGTGTGGGTTTATTTGGGGGATTTCTATCCTCTTCCACTGATTCATTATGGTATTTTGGCCACTCATGCCCCTGGCCATGCCCTTGACCTTGCCATTACTAATAGTTGTACTCCCTTCGTAATCTCAGTTTCAAATGTTCCACCCTCTCATCATAGTTTTCTCCTTCCAGTTCAGGCTTCTATTCTATCCAGTGGTTCTTCAACCTCATTGAGATTCACAGTCAATGGATCTATCACCCTTTCACTATTCCCCACCACCTCCATTGTCACCCACAAGTCCTCACTGCCCTCCTTACCCACTTGGATTATGTGGTTTCTCATTATCACACTGGCCACAAATACATAATCAACCCCCTTCCACCTCTTCCTTCATTGTACCTTCTTGGCAAGACCAGAGGCCTGGCTGAATCTACCTCTGTCCACTGTGTCTGCACCAGCAAGGCTGAGCATGCCACTGGCTGTGGTTGAACTTCAGGTGGGACCTTGGTGCTGGCCTGGTGCTTCTATTCCATTTCCCTACACCATTATTCTCCCACTCTGTAAGACAATGATTTCCCATTTTCTCCTCCCTTCTCAAACCCTCAGTCTTCTCCCCCGCATGCTCACACTCAGCTGATGACCTTGCTTCCTAGTTCAGTGGGATTATAGAAAATAAACTGACAAGTTCCATGTTCCCACCACTGCACCCACCCACCCGTTCTCACCAGTGCATATCTGCTCTGCCTTCCCTGTTGGCTCTGAGATGAATTTCCCAGGCTTCCATCAGCAGTACTCAAAGTGTGGTCCTTGTTCCTGACTGGCAGCATCAACATCACCTGGGAGGTGATCAGAAGTACAAATTCTCTAGCCCACTCCAGACCTGCTGAATCAGAATTTGTGGGGTAGAGCCTGGAAACTGTCTCTCCAAGTGATTCTTCAGCACAATGAAATTTAAGAAGCACTTAGTTAGAACCCTTTCTCTCTCACCTGCTCAGGAATATCCCTCCAGGTGGTCCCCTCTCTCTTTTGCATCATCACACTTTTTCCTCTTTTGGATAAATTTCCATTCCATCCTACATACAGGCTGGATACAAAACACACAACCTCTCTTGATTCCAAATCCCACTTTAGCTACCACCCCATTTCTCTACTTCCTTCTTTCTCTTAACATCCCTTCAATCAGTCTTTTGCTCCCACCATCCCCTAAAATGAACTTGCTAAGGCCATTTTGGCAGAAACTGGCTGTTTATTCTTTCTGGAGACACAACTAACTGACATTTCTCAATATCTGTGCATGGAAATAAGCCCAGATGACTAGTTCTTGGTGTGGGAGTGTGAACCTTCAGGCTGAGGCATTTGAGCTTCAACATGGACTGTCCCTTTCCTTCTCTACAATAATGATCCCCACATTTATATCTCTAGCTTAGACCCAAGGCTTGCTTATCCAACTGCCTACAAGGTGTCTCCACTTGACATCCACTAGACATCTCCATGGGGCTTCCTAGGTGGTGCTAGTGGCAAAGAACCTGCCTGTCAATGCAGGAGACATGAGAGACACAGGTTCGATCTCTGGATCAGGAAGATCCCCTGGAGGAGGGCATGGCAACCCACTCCATTATCCTTGCCTGGAGAATCCCAAGGACAGAGGAGCCTGGAGGGGATATGGTCCATAGGGTCACAAAGAATCAAGCATGACTGAAGTGACTTCACATGCATGCACACATCCAACTCACCATGTCCCACACCAGACTCCTGATGCCTTTAGTCGTGTTTCACCCATCATCTTCTCGTTCTTGATAAAATGTTAACTCTGTCCTCCCAGGTGCTTAAGTCAGAACAATGGACTAATCCTTATTTCCCACATCCCATTATTATCAGTTCCTACAGATCTTACCTTAAAAACATCCCAAGCCTCATCTCACCCTTGCATAGGTGCTGTCTGGGTTCCAGCCACCGCTGTCTTCTCTTGCTGACACTCTTGCAATATCCTCCTAATTCTCTTCCTGCTCACATTCTGCCTGTCTTCATGCTGTTCTCAATAGAACATTTAGGATGATCTTTAGACCCAGAAATCATATTATCTTACTTTTCCAGTCTCGCCCTGCTCCCAGGTCACTCAGAATTAAAACCAAAGTCCTTGAAATGGCTCTCAGGCCCCACATGGACTGGCTCCCATCACGTCTTTGACTTCATCTCTTCTGACTCTCTCCTTGGCTGGCTCCCCTCCTGTAACACTATCTTCTTTGCTGTTTGAAGCATATTCTTGCCTGGGATACACTCGCCAAGAGAGTCACAGCCCACTCTCGCACTTCCTCTAAACCTGCAGTCAAATTCACGTTCACAGCTTGGCCTTCCCTGATATAAACTTATGCCCACCCATCCCTGTACTCCCTGTGCCTCTTAGCACTTTCCACCCTCTGGCAGACTAGACATAGACTTATTTTTTTGTTTGCGTATTCTTACCAGAATGTAAGGAGAGCAGACCATCTTCTTTATTCTGTGTCCCCAGAACATAGAACAATGTTAGGTGCACAGTAGGTGCTCAAAAAAAATATCTAAAATGAATGAAAGAATGAATAGCTAAATGGGCCAGCCTCGTTGGGCCCAGGAGAGGAAGCAAGTCTCACCAGTTGAGTTTTTTTTTAATAATTAAATTTATTTCTAATTGAAAGATAGTTGCTCTACAATATTGTGTTGGTTTCTGCCAAACATCAACATGACTCACCCATAGGTGTACCTGTGTCCCCTCCTCTTGAACCTCCCACCTCCCTCCCCATCCTACCCCACTAGGTTGTTACCGAGTCTTGGTTTGAATTCCCTGAGTCACCCAGCGAATTCCCACTGGCTGTCTGTTTTACATATGGTACATGCGTGCTTTGTTTCTGGTGAATGAGAGTCCTTTCTTGCTCTCCTTGTGAATTTTGTCACAAGGATCTTATCTTCAAAGACTCTTGGGTACCCTGTTTTGAACTGCCTGGGAGACTTGTCTCCTTCTCATGAAGTTGGCCTCGCAGACGCACTTGGTGACATCGGACGTGAGTCCCCAGCACAGCCTTTGCTCGTGAGACTCCGGGGCCCCACTTGATACGGGAGGGAGGGCCGATTCCCCTACCTGCTCTCCTGCCAGGCACTCATGGAGGTCTGACCAGCAGAGCAGTGGACAGCACCAGGTTCTACTTGTGTAAAAGTGCAGACAAGTCATCATGACAACTTCAAAAGAGAGGAGGGAAGTTTGAAGGCCCTTTCAGTCACAGGATTCTCGAGGTGAGATGAGCAAGACTGGGCAGGTGGCTTGGAGATGCCGCTTCCTGGTCCTCCCCACCCTCTGACACTGTCTCTGGGAAAGGTGGTTGGAAGCAGAAAACACACAGCTTTGTTGATGAAAAGCCTGTTTATTCCTAGTACACTGGACACTTTGTTCAAGAATAGTTTATCCATTTGAAAATATTGCCCTTGTAACGGTGCCAAGGTCATTCTCTGCTGGGGTTATCAGCAGAGTACGTGGCAGCTCTGCCTGGCGTATTTTAATAGGTGTATCGTTTTCCTGCCAAAGTGACTAAAGAACATTACATAGTTAATTTGTATTCAGTGCTCTCCCTGCATGCATTCTTAATATTCAGTTTTTACGGGGAATTTAAGAGGGAAAAAAAAAGAGAAAGAAATGAATAAATAGGTTAGGATACAATGAACTGCTTTAAAAAAGGAATTTTAAGTGGTTCTGACTCATTTTGGAGTTCTGTACTCGTTTGATAATAACAATATACTTTTCAAAGCATTGGACAGTTAAAAAAATTTTTTTATATTCATTCTCTCCTTTGAGGCTCAAATTTACCCTGAATTAAATGAGAAAACTGAGGCTCAGGAAAGTGAAATGGCTTGTCTCAAAGTCAAAGAATTAAACAGATCGAATGAGCGTTAAGATCCCAGTCTCTTAGTGCCTAGGTCAGAGCTGTCCATGCCAGGGTGGAAAGCTGGGTGGTATAGGCAGGTCCATGGAGGAGGCAGGTCTAGATGGGTTTGGTCAGAGAAGTCTAGAAGTGAATGCAAATGGAGAGCAACTTTGTCAGTAGCTCTGGCCTTCCTTTTCAGCCAACACAAGATAATAAACACAGTTTGTCACCCTGAAAGCCACATGGAGATTCTACCTGCAGAGTGCCTGATGAGCACGAAGCAGGTGTAGCAGGACCTGGGGGAGAAAAGCATCCCACGCAGCTGCCCCATGGCCCTCTGGGAAAATCTCCACCCCAGGCTTCAGGAGACCAGAGTTCCAGTGCCAGTTCCACAGGGCATAGGTCTATTGCCTGACCTTGAGCAAACCCCATGTAAGATAGATTCTATCACCTCTGCTCACCCCTTGGTAGAGACAGTCAGCTTCCGTTGGAATGTAGCAATGGATGACACAAAGAAATACAAAGCAGGGCCACAAGCTTGTGATTGCCACAAAGTTGAAAAGTGTAGCTAATGACGAATGACAAATCAGTTTTCTAGATCTTGAGACTAGTTGGAACATCAGGATGGAACCTCTAAGGTAAATGGACAGAACTCTCCTCAGATTTAACAAAAATTGCATCAGGAGGAGCATTCATATTGATTGACATCAGTCCCACTCTTAAAAAGTGAAAGGCACATGTTTGGACTGAAGAAGATTTATGAGTTTTAGTTGACCAGAGGCTCAGTGTGACTGGGGCTGACAAAGACATTAGTACAACCATGGACTCTATTGACAGAGGTGTAGGGCCTAGGAGGACTCACCTTGAGCTTGCATGCACAGTCAAATGAACACAGGCCTCCATAACAATGCTCTTCAAGAGGGTCATTGACAAGCTGGAGGCAGGGTAAGTGGGGAAGAAATCAAGGTCTATGTCAGGGGTCCTGTGGCCTATAAGGGGCTTCCTTGGAGGATCAGATGGTAAAGAATCCACCTGCAATGCAGGAGACCTGGCTTCCATTCCTGGGTTGCGAAGATCCCCTGGAGAAGGAAATTGCAATCCACTCCAGTATTCTTGCCTGGAGAATTCTATACACAGAGGAGACTAGTGGGCTACAGTCCATGGGGTTGCAAAGAGTCGGACATGACTGAGCAACTAACACTTTTTATAATGGCCTGTAAAGGAGAATACTCACTTGAGTGACATGATAGTGATTGTCACATAATTAAATGTCACATAAATTAAATTATGTGGAAGTGCATAATCTACATGGAGAGCTGCAGGGTTGGAACTAGGTTAGTGAATGAAAACTGGAGGGGTGCAGAGTTTAGATGTAAGAATGGGGGCAGGAGGCCTTATGAAGTGGTGAGTTCCTGCCCATCAAATGTGCAGCAGCCTGACCTTCTGATGGAGGGTTCCTGCCCCGTGTGGAATTGGCGCTAGGGGATGCCTCCAGTGATCTGGGAAATGAGAGACTGCATGTGACGCAAACTCTACATGCTCTGTGAGTGTAAGTTCGCTCTGCTTGAGGAGCTGGGGTTGCTGCCTGGGCCTTCCTTCATCAATGCTTTCCATTGTCTTGGGCAGGGGTAGAAGCTCTTCTCTAGTTTAGAATCCATCTCTAGACTCTGCCCCTCCTCTGAATAGGCATGGAGACCAGAATGTTGCTTTGCCAAGGTTTTTGAGTGTGTTTTATTTCCATCTCCCACCTGAGGACATTGAAGTAGTAGCAAAGACTTCAGGGTAGGGGAGAAATTCTGAGAAAGCTCCAGAAAAGGCTCACCCCTTGGGAGGGAGTCTCTTCTAAGCAAGTCAAATGAGCTGGAAGCTCTGTGAGTCTGGCTTTACTGGGGTATCTTTTTTTTTCTTTTGGATCTACAGAATTAAGGTTGAGATTTTTCTCTCTTCTTTTTCTTTTTAGAGGTTTCTGGGTTACCTAATAGATCAGCTGAACAAATTTGGAGAAATTTGTCTTTCAAACAGAACTACTATTCAGGTGCTGAGTAATTAACTCTATATCCATGAAGGTGATTGACAAAATGAAGCTCTTAGGCTTGAGAACACTGTGGAAATGAAGCCCACAGCTTCAGGCATGAAACCAGATGGGATTCTGACTGAGGAACTTTCCTGAAGGGTGACTTTGCATTTTGCATCTGTGGTGTGCACACCTCTGCTGTTTGTTCCTCATATCTGGACGCCCTCTCCTACCCCATGCCCCTTGCTCTAAGAACCACTACAGCCCCTACCCAACCACAGGAGATATTCCCAAACCAAAAACCCTTGCCCCACCCTGGACCTGGAAGGAACCCCTGTACAAAGTGGGCTGGATTAAACAAAGACTCTCTCCTTGAGAGTGGCATTAGGCTTGGCCAGTCAGGTGGTCAGCAGCTGGCTGGAGCTGGGCCTGAGGTAGAGGGGCAGAGTCGAAGCAGCCATTGTCTGACATGTGCTTTCAATCAAACAAAAGCATCCTGTTCAGTTACCATAACTAAGAGAGAGGCTGATGTGGCTGTGGGTGTCTGGCGTCTCCCTCCTTCGTCTCAGCAACTGTGATCTCCCTGGACGAGATTGCTCACAGCAGATCTGTTTTCACAGATTCCACCACTATAAAAACCAGGATGTTCTTGGTATTTATTAGGCTATTTGGGATTAAAAGTAGTGGGTTGTTTTAAGTGCAGAGTAGTGGTCATGAGCAAGGGTTAGACTCTTGACTTGTGTAGCATTTGAAACATGCTATTCTCTCAATCTTTTTGAAAAAAAGGTACAAGTAGGCCATGGGCTATGCTTGTAACTGTTTTCACCAGTCTCCCAAAAGTGCCTTTCAGATATTGTAAATGATGGTCATGCTTATAAGGTTGAAACATTATTTTGAATCAAGGACTAAAGCCTTATTACTTTTGTAAAACACTAAAATTCATTCTGAAAGAAAAGCAAAGATCTTTCATAATTTTGATGACAAATGCAATTTTAAAGCAATTGCATTTGGCCTTGACAGATAGAGACTTGAAAAACAAAGACATAACAAATTAGAGGCTTTCTTTCTAATGTTAAATAGAAGTTACACAGTGGCATCCAGGGCTTGGTATGATGGCTTCACAGTGCCACGAGGAACTCAGCTTCCTTCCATCTGCCATCTTTAGCATGTGGTTTCCATCCTTGTGGTCATCAGATGGCTGCTGGAGCTCCAGCCATCAGGTCCATATTGGAAGCGGGGAAAAAAGGAAAAGTCCAAGAGCAAAATGTACATACCAGTTGGCTGGGGCCTGTCCAAGACCTTCTACTTATGTCTCATTGGCTAGGTTTAGTTCCATAGTCATCTGGCAAGGGAAATTGGAATATGAAAATATTGAATCAGGCTCACTAATGCTTCAGTCAAAAGTAGAGTTTCATTAGTAAGGAAAACATTGGGAGGTGGTCTGTCTAATGGGCTGTGCTCCACAGAAAGGAAAAGTTTCTGTAAGACATTCTATTGGCTTAACATTTATAGTCAAAACCTATAGAATTTCATATAAATTTTTTATTAAGAAACCACTACATATTGTAAGTCTCTGATAGAGTTTCCATAGCTGACCTACCACCACTTCAAACTAAAGCCACTCACTGAACTCTTACTCATCTCACTCAATTGTCCCTGTGTCTGCTAGTTCCCCAGACCCGAATCAGAGTTTACTTGGTTACTGTTTATCCTTCATGTTCAACCAGTCACAAATTTTAGCTGTCTCCTCTCCAGACCACCTCTTAAAGTCTTTCTGTTCCTTTCTACCTGGACCATCAGCTCAACAGAGCATCCCTGAAGCCAGCTGCTCAGCTAGGCTCTGCAAATGCAATGATCATTAAAACATTTGGTCTTATGCCTTCAATCCTGGGTTAGGCACCCCTGCCAGGCTAAGAGCTGATCTTCCTGATTCCTGGTCCACTCATTCCTGCACACACAGCCCTTGTTCAGACACTGTCCCATTCCTCTGGCAGAGTGCAGTCAAAATCTGTTTTTCAAAAGCCTCTGAAGCCTTGTACTTGACAGTGCCCTTTGTGACTCTGCTGTGTTTGTTGGCCATGTGGAAGGACGGTGGATTCTAGAAAGATCTCTGTTCAGCCATTTCCTGGCATTGTGACCTTGGACAAAATCTCTGGCTCCAAGTGATGCATGACAACAGTGGTGTGTAGCAGTGAACACTTGAGTGGGCTTGTCAGAACCAGAAACAGTAAGGAAATCTAAAAGAACCTTCTGTCTTAAAAAGGTACTTGACTCCCTTTGGATCAATTCAAAGAGGCTTCAATGACTCTTAAGAGGATTAGGCCAGAGGACTTCAGTGCAACTTTTGTGCTTTTGTTCCCTGGGTGGAAACTCTTGACAAGTGACACACACAAACAATACTTGGGGTGGAATAAGAGCTTTATAATCGTCTGTATGAGGCCCATAATACAATTCAACATCTCTTAAGAGCTTCAGAGTCTATAAACATTTTCAAAATATTTCATTTAGCCTTCACAATCACTGAAATGCTTGATGAAAAAAAAAAAACAACACATTTTAAGATTTCGCTAGCAGAAGCATCACCCGCAATCTCAACATTCATTTAAAAGGATTTAGTCTTCAGACCTATCACCCTCTTACTCTCCCTCATTTATACTACTCTTTTTAGAGCTATTGCCTGGAAAGAGGTGAAGTGGATATCATTAGCTCCGTCTGCAGTTGTGGAAATTGAGAGAGTAGTGAAGTGACTTTTTCAGAATCATAGCAGTAAATGGTAGAATGATGAAGCCCAGTCTGATCATCTGATTCTTGTCCTGTTGAGGAAGTAAGGAGAGAAACAGAAAATGGTGACAATGAAGAAATAGAAACCATCTCATCCTCCTCCTACTCCTATCTCAACTCTTGCTAAGACTTCAGAATGATAGGAAGAAGAGAACAAATGAGGAGGGACATGCCAGTGTGTTTGTGGAGAGGTTGGGTGCAGAGCAGGTGGCAGTGTGAAGAGAGTAGGATCATAATCCAAGAAGCAGGATCATGGAAATAGCCTTGGAGGACCAGGGCAGAAAGACTCTGTTCTTTCAGGTACCTTCAGATGATGTGCATTTAGAGACCGGAATGGCAGGTGGATATTTGTCCTTTTAGTTGTCAAGCATTTGTTCACTTTTCTCCTGCTAACCACAACCTAAATTCCTACTCGGAAACTACCACTAACCCTGTTCTCAACCTCTGGGTCTCTGGAGGAGCTAAATTGACCCCTGACCCAGGAATCAAAAACCTGACCTGGGCCTAAGCTAGTCACTGCACCAGGTTTCCTTAGGCAATGTGATTTGTTTAGGAATGAGCAGCGATCCAGTTAGAGCCAATGCAATTTTCCCAATACTCTGGGACAAAGACCCACTTTCTGCTGGGTGTGGACCTGGAAGTGTGTAGTTCTGGGAGTTGCTGACAGTTATCTGATGGACATGAGCCCGTTTCAGAATGGCTTCAACATTCAACAAGAAATGAGCAGAGAGATGGAGGTAAAATTTGATCCTGATAAGCTTCATTCGAAATCTTGTTTATAACAACCTTCTTCCTGAAAAGTTCAGTTATAGGAACCAACACTTTGTCGTTGTTGTTGCATAGCCCAATTGGCATATGTCTTTTCTCAATTGTGGTCAAATGGATCAAGCTTCAAAAAGTAATATTTTAACTTTATATTAACTACTGGCAGAGTCAAAGTTTATCATATAAACTTCTTCTAAGGAATTTCTTTTTTCATAGAAAATTGGAAAGATTTGCAAAGTGTTTTTGCTTCTGGCTCCAGGGAGTGGCAGATACCAGACTATCCTCCTGTCAAAAACAACCATAAAATCTATACTTATAAACACTGTTGTCTGACAGCATGGAGAAACATCAAGGCAGCCAGGATTTCAGGGGATTATCTGTGAGAGAATGAAATACAAGTCCAGTCAAATGCCCAGATTTTGGTGAAAATGATCAAGCTAATTTTAAAATTTATATGGAAAGGCAGAAAGCCAAGAATAGCAAAAACTATACTGAAGAAGAAAAAAAATTTTTGAACACTACCAAATATGAAGCCTTATATTAAAACTATAATAATTCAAACAGAACATCTCAACTATAGAAAAATAGATCAAAATGGTGAGTGACTCAGAGAGAGCAAGTACATAGGCAGAGAGAGCAGTTAGAAATCTGTTTCAGTGATACAGCTGAGAGATGGCAATATTTACTAGGTGTCAGATGTCATTTTAAATGCTATGCCTGGATGATGACAAATGGGATGGAACAACTATATTACTTTGAGAGCTATTAAGGAGGTAAAATATGGAGTATTTGATGATTTGATAATTTAGGAGTGATAAAAGAGAATTCATGATAACTTCATGTTCGTGGCTTACTTATAAATGGATAGTGACACCCATCACTGGGTTAAGGTACATGGTTCAGAAGCATGTTTTGGTAGGAGGGGTAAAATAATTAGGATTTGGGCATTTTGGAGTCGTAGGTCTGAGGATGAGGAGAGATATCAAAGGAGACATAGATTTGGGAGCTACCAGATGGATGGGACATGCATATTATGCACCTTCACACATTCTCTTGACACCACTGCCTCTTGGACCCTCAACCAAATGCTCCAAATGGGGTCATCACCAGTTGATTGAATATACTTGTGTTTGGGCGATTCTGCCAGACCCTCCTCCTTGACTGCCACCTCATTGTCATGTCAAATGGCAGCATACTGTAGATTCTGGCTCCTCCCACCCCTTCCAGACTTGGATGAAATGGCTACCGGCGCATGGGTCCTGGCATTCTAAATGAAGTGTCGTGTAGGGGAAACAAAGCAATAGTAATGGGTGAGAGGTTAGTGTGGGTACAGCAAAGGTAACAGTTGTAGGACCAGGGAGAGAGGAAACACTGCATCCTTGCAGAGCAAATGTTAGCAAAAGATACATAATCGTTATGTCAAGGAAGAAAGAAACCGTGGGAGATTTAAGGAAAAAGCCAATATAGGTGAAACTAGGGAGCCCACCAGCACATGGAAAATTAAACAGGAGGCAAGTTACATTCTCCTAATGACTCTGGGCTTTATGTTGTATGACTTTATTCAAAAATTTTGTCCTTATGATTTGTGGATATTTGGGGAAATGGAATAATCTTATATTTGCTATTAGTTAATAACCGATATATTTCACTTTTTTTCAATTTAGCTGTCATTACTTACAAAGTACCACAACAACTAGCACTACAATTTTGTTTCTGATACTGATAGCTAGTGTTAACAAGCAATTATATGTAAGTCTGTGAATATGGGTGTGATTGCTTGTGTTGTGTATGAGACAGAGAAAATGAGAATGAGAGACAGAGGTAAGAGATAGGCCCAGTGATGACCAGTGAAAATGTAGTGGATTTAAAACAACTCTGCAAATTCTTTGATACTTCTTCCATTGAGAGGTAGGGTGAATATTCCCTCCCCTTGCATCTGGGCTTTAGTGTTTTGTTGACCAATTGTAGTGACTGGTTGGCCAATGGAATAAGGCCAAGATTACACTGTATATTTTCTGGTACTAGGTTACAGGGGCAGCATAACATCTGCCTGATTCTCTGCCAATATTTCAATAAAACTGGAAATTGATTTTTAAATAATAACAAATCTAAAAACCTTATCATTTGGAGAATTTAAACTCTCCATTTCCTCTTTGATTAAAGAGGAAATTAGAAAGCATAGAAAATCTACAAAGTAATGGTAACACATATGTGACATATTAGAACTTATGGTATATAGCTAAATAGTACTCAGAAAGAAATTCAAAGTCCTAAATATTTATATCATTAAGCAAGAAAGAATAAAAATAAATTAAGAATCGAGTTCTGAAAGTTAGTAAAAGAACAACAAAACCAAGGCAAGCAGATGGAAAGAATACTAAAGATAAAAGCTTAACTTACTACATTAGAAAACAGAAAGATGACAATACTAAGAAATAAATCAACCCAAGATCTGGTTCTTTAGGGGGGAAATAATAAAATATATATAGATGTTAGGTAATCTAATCAAGAAAAGGGGCAAAAACACAAATATACAAAATGAAATTGAAACACAAATGGCTGCTTTGCTTAAATATGCAAATAAATGGCTAAGTGGATTTTTTCTTAGAAAATAAAAATTGCCAAAATTGTCAGAACAGAAAGAAAAATAATAACAGACCAAATTAACATGAAGGAATTAGAAAATGTTTTTAAGAACCTAATACTCAAAGAGCAATGAGCTTATACAGTCTCTCGGGCAAATTTTATGAACTTTTTAAGAAACCAGTAACCTCAATGCTATTTAAACTGTTTCAGAATGAAGGAAAAGAATCAAAGGTGAAATTCTTTTGTAAGTGTAAGATTGATGTCAAAACCCCCCAAAAATAGCACCAAAAGTAAATAAAATCATAGCCTAATCTCACCTGCATCTGGCAATGCCAAAGAATGCTCAAACTACTGCACAATTGCACTCATCTCACACGCTAGTAAAGTAATGCTCAAAATCCTCCAAAGCCAGGCTTCAACAGTATGTGAACTGTGAACTTCCTAATGTTCAAGCTGGATTTAGAAAAGGCAGAGGAACCAGATACCAAATTGCCAACATCGCTGGATCATCGAAAAAGCAAGAGAGTTTGACTATGCCAAAGCCTTTAACTGTGTGGATCACCACAAACTGTGGAAAATTCTGAAAGAGATGGGAATACCAGACCACCTGACGTGCCTCCTGAGAAATCTGTGTGCAGGTCAGGAAGCAACAGTTAGAACTGGACATGGAACAACAGACTGGTTCCAAATAGGGAAAGGAGTACATCAAGGGTGTATATAGTCACCCTGCTTATTTAACTTCTGTGCAGAGTACATCATGAGAAAAGCTGGGCTGGAGGAAGCACAAGCTGGAATCAAGATTGCCAGGAGAAATATCAATAACCTTAGATATGTAGATGACACCACCCTTATGGCAGAAAGTGAAGAAGAACTAAAGAGCCTCTTGATGAAAGTGAAAGAGGAGAGTGAAAAAGTTGGCTTAAAATTCAGCATTCAGAAATCTAATGGCGTTTGGTCCCATCACTTCATGGCAAATAGATGAGGAAACAGTGGAAACAGTGGCAGACTTTATTTTTGGGGGCTCCAAAATCATTGCAGGTGGTGACTGCAGCCATGAAATTAAAAGACACTTACTCCTTGGAAGGAAGGTTATGACCAACCTAGACAGCATATTGAAAAGCAGAGACATTACTTTGCGAACAAAGTTCCATGTAGTCAAGGCTATAGTTTTCCTAGTAGTCATGTATGGATGTGAGAGCTGGACTATAAAGAAAGCTGAGCACCAAAGAATTGATGCTTTTGAACTGTGGTGTTAGAGAAGACTCTTGAGAATCCCTTGGACTGCAAGGAGATCCAACCAGTTCATCCTAAAGGAAATCAGTCCTGAACATTCATCGGAAGGACTGATGCTGAAGCTGAAACTCCAATACTTTGGCCACCTGATGCAAAGAACTGACTCATATGAAAAGACCCTGATGCTGGGAAAGATTGAAGGCAGGAGGAGAAGGGGATGACAGAGGATGAGATGGTTGGATGGCATCACTGACTCAATGGACATGAATTTGAGTAAACTCCGGGAGTTGGGATGGACAGGGAGGCCTGGTGTGCTGCAGTCCATGGGGTCACAAAGAGTCAGACGTGACTGAGAGACTGAAATGACTGACTGAATCTTACCTGTGAATAAGATATAAAAATCCAGAATAAAAGAAATTGATAACAATATGTATGTTGCCATTATTATTTCACAATGTGTTGGACACACTAGCCAACATAATTAAAGAAAAAAAACAGAGCTATAAAACTTGGAAAGTGAAGTGAAAGTCGCTCAGTCATGTCAGACTGTTTGCAATCCCATGGAATTCTCCAGGCCAGAATATTGGAGTAGGTAGCCTTTCCCATCTCCAGGGGATCTTCCCAACCCATGGGTCATACCCAGGTCTCCTGCATTGCAGGCGGATTCTTTTGCCAGCTGAGCCACAAAGGAAGTCCAAAAACTTGTAAGTAGGAAGTAAAATTACCATTCTTTTGAAGATAGCATTGTTTACCTGAAGAATCCAAGAGATTCAACTCAAAATCTATTATAAATAGTAATAAAATTTATTTAGAAAGTTTGGCATGGAGTTAACATTAGGAAATTAATAATTTCATTATGTAGAAACAATAGTCAGTTAAAATGTGATAGAAAAAAAAGACCTCATGTATAAGAGGAACAAAAAAATAAAACTGTTCAGAATAACTTTAAAAGGAAATTGTACAAAGACTAAGAAGAGAAAACTTTCAAATGCAAATGAACCCCTTTGAAAAAGGAAAAGCATATTATGTTCTTGGATAGGAATATTCAACATTGTAAAGATGTCAATTCTCCCCAAGTTAATCTATAAATGTAAAACAACGACAATAAAAATTGCTATCAGAATGTTATTTTAGAATTAGATAAGCTGATTATATAGTTTATTTGAAGAAAATAATTAGTAAACAGAAGAAAAATCTGAGGGAAAAAAGATATAAGGGATGTATTCATTTTATACTGCTACAAAACAAATTACCACCAAGTTAATGGCTTAAATTAACACCTACTTATGAGCTCAGAGTTCAGTAGGTCAGAAGCCCAGGCACAGCGCGACAGGGTTCTCAGCTTAGGGTCTAGTGGGACTGGAATTCAGAAGTCGGTGAGGCTGTATTCCCTTCTAGAGGATGGACTGGGTAAGAATTTGTTTCCAGTTTATTCAGACTGTTGACAGTTTAGTTCCTTTTGGTTGTAGGGTTGAGGACCTCATTTCCTTTCTGGCTGTCAGCCAGGAATTGTTAGCTCCTAGAAGCCTCCCAGAATCTGGGCCACGTAACCCTCTTCATTGTCAAAGCCTTCCCATGGTAAAGAAGACAGAGAAAGAGCATAGGAGGGTTGCATGATTCCTTCACATTTTGTTGGAAAACTCAGTCATATGACCATGCATATGCCAAAGCCTTTGACTGTGTGGATCACCACAAACTGAAAAATTCTGAAAGAGATGGGAATACCAGACCCCCTGACCTCCCTCTTGAGAAATCTGTGTGCAGTTCAGGAAGCAACAGTTAGAACTGGACATGGAACAACAGACTGGTTCCAAATAGGGTAAGGAGTACGTCAAGGCTGTATATTGTCACCCTGCTTATTTACCTTATATGCAGAGCACATCATGAGAAACACTGGGCTGGAGGAAGCACAAGCTAGAATCAAGATTGCCGGGAGAAATATCAATAACCTCAGATATGCAGATGACACCACCCTTATGGCAGAAAGCGAAGAACTAAAGAGCCTCTTGATGAAAGTGAAAGAGGAGAGTGAAAAAGTTGGCTTAAAACTCAACATTCAGAAAACTAAGATCATGGCATCTGGTCCCATCACTTCATGGGAAATAGATGGGGAAACAGTGAAAACAGTGGCAGACTTTATTTTGGGGGGCTCCAAAATCACTGCAGATGGTGACTGCAGGCATGAAATTAAAAGACACTTACTCCTTGGAAGAAAAGTTATGACCAATCTAGACAGCATATTAAAAAGCAGAGACATTACTTTGCAAACAAAGGTCCGTCTAGTCAAGGGTATGGTTTTCCCAGTAGTCATGTATGGATGTGAGAGTTGGACTATAAAGAAAGCTGAGCACTGAAGAATTGATGCTTTTGAACTGTAGCGTTGGAGAAGACTCTTGAGAGTCCCTTGGAGTGCAAGGGGATCCAACCAGTTCATCCTAAAGGAAATCAGTCCTGAATATTCATTGGAAGGACTGAAACTGAAACTCCAAAGGCCACCTGATGCGAAGAACTGACTCATTTGAAAAGACCCTGATGCTGGGAAAGATTGAAGGCAGGAGGAGAAGGGGACGACAGAGGATGAGATGGTTGGATGTCATCAAGGACTCAATGGACATGAGTTTGAGTAAACTCCGGGAGGTGGTGATGGACAGGGAGGCCTGGCGTGCTGCAGTCCATGAGGTCGCAAAGAGTCGGACACGACTGAGCGACTGAACTGAACTGAACTAAACTCAAGGGAAGAAACAAAGGTAGACTGGTTGTGTACTCAAGAGGAAGAGGAAATGGATTGGGTTAACATTAGCAGTCTCTTCCACGAATCCCTTGTACCTTATACCACAATTAATTATAAAGGAATGAAAGAGTAAAACGTTTAACAGGAAGGGAGAAAGGAAAAAGAGAAGGAAAGAATAAGAAATCATGAATGGGAGAATTTTTTTTAAAGATGATGTTCAGAAAAAAATTAACAATTATTTAAAAAAATCTCCGAATGAAGAAGGCCTTTCTAAATGTGATTTAAAGTGTAGAAACTATTAAAAAGAAGAGTGATAAATTCAACTAATTTTAAATCTAAAAAATTCCTTCTGACAAAAAAGAAATTCAGCACAAAGGAAAGTAAAGACAAGTCAAATTCTAATTGGGAAAAATCTAGCATATTGATATCTCAACCAAAGTGTAAATTTCCTAAAGAACTTTAAAAGAGCGATTTTAAAAGAGCAATAGAATCCTGAGCAAAGGATGTGAACAGAGAGTTCACAGAAAAGGAATAAAATGGTTCTTAAAAGTACGAAAAGATTTTTTTGCTTCATTTATATAATAAGCGAAATGCAAAGACATTTTTAACCTGTCAGACTGGTAAAGATGAAAAGATAGTTAACACATTGTGTTGGCAAGGGCATAAAGTCATGCTGATGGGGTTATAAATTGGTCTAACCTCTATGAAGAACAATTCAACAGTAAAATTGAGCATATCTTTAACCTTGATCCTGTAAGTCCATTTCCAGGAATTTATCTGTAGGAATTTATGTATGGATGTACATAAATGAAAAGACTGTAAATGTACAACAGTACAATAGTCATAACAAAAGATTGTAAATACTTAGATGTTCATCAGTGTGGAAATACAGGGGAGTACTGTGGCGCCATAACAAGAGTAAGATGTAATATATAAAGTCATGGAATACTAGTCAAGACACATTCTTATGCCACGAAAGTAATGTAAGAATAGTATATATAGTGTTAAAAAAAACAAAATTCATCTGAGCAAAATTTAAAGGTCCTATTGTCTTTATTCAGTGATTGATGAATCAGGCAGCATCTAATCTAGCAGATAGAAAGGAGCTCTGAGGAGCTGTACAAAATGTAAGATTTTGTAGGCAAAACAGAGTGGGAACAAGGAAGTTATACTAGAAAAAATTAGATTCGTTATTGCAGGTCACTTTCCTTTAGGTAATGGCAGGGGTCTCTCAGGTAGATTGCCTAACTAGTACTGGTCGAGTAATTCCTGGTTGTCTGGTCTAAGATTCTGTTTCTAGGAAAGGCTGAGACTGTAAGTAATTTGGTGTCTCAGTTTGGTGACATGTGGCTTAGCATAAGTGTCACCATTTTGGGTGTGTTGTTTTCAACAATTATGTGGAAGAACAGAACAGAGATTAACTTCTAGGGAAAAAATAGGAATTTTGGAAGATAAACAGGTGGCTGTAGGAAAAGGATGCAAAAAAAAAAAAACCCCTTCCTTTTCATATATGCCCACCTTTTACATTTTGTCCTTTTTGAATTTTGTACTGTGTATATGTATTGCCCAATGAAAATGTAAATAGTATATATATTTATAATTTAATCACTTTAAAATCTATCATAAAATACCATTTATAGATTATAATGATTTTTTTCTTTTAAATTGGAGTATAATTGCTTTGTACGATGCCAAGTTCTTCCCAGGTGGCACAGTGGTAAAGAATCTGCCTGCCAATACAGAAAACAAGAGATGTGGATTTGATCCCTGGGTGGGGAAGATTCCCTGGAGAAGGAAGTGGCAATCCACTCCAGTATTCTTGTCTGGAAAATCCCATGAACAGAGGAGCCTGGTGGACTACAGTCTATGCGGTCTCAAAGAGTCTGACACTACTGAGTAACTGAGCACACACACACATACATAATTGATTTACAATGTTGTGTTAGTTTCTGCTGAACAGCAACATGAATCAGCTATATGTATACATATATCCCCTCCCTCTTAAGCCTCCCTCCCACTGCCCTAGGTCATCACAGAGCACCAAGTTGAGCTCCCTGTGCTATACAGCAGCTTTCACTAGCTATTTTACACATGCTAGTGTGTATGTGTCCATGCTATTCTCAGTTCATCCCCTTTCCTTCCCCATCCCACACATCCACAAGTTCATTCTCTACGTCTGCACCTGGAAATAGGTTCATCAGTATTATTTTTCTAGATTCCATATATGCCTTAATACACAATGTATGTTTTTCTGTTTCTGACTTCACTCTGTATGACAGATTCTAGGTCCATCCACATCTCTACAAATGACCCAATTTCATTCCTTTTTATGGCTGAGTAACATTCTATTGTATATATGTACCACATCTTTTTTATGCATTTATCTGTCAGTGACATTTAGGTTGCTTCCATGTCCTGGCTATTGTAAATAGGGCTGCAATGAATATGGGGGTAATATGTCCTTTTGAATTATGGTTTTCATAGTGTATATGCCCAGGAATGGGATTGCTGGGTCAAAAGGTAGCTTTATTTTTAGTTTTTTAAAATACTCTATACTGTTTGTATCAATATACATTCCCACCAACAGTGCACAAGGGTTCTCTTTTCTCCACATCCTCTCCAGCATTTATTTTTTGTAGATTTTTTTGATGGCCATTCTGGCCAACGCGAGGTGATACCTCACTGTAGTTTTGATTTGCTTTTCTCTAACAATGAATAATGTTGAGAATCTTTTCATGTGCTTGTGGCCATCTGTATGTCTTCTTTGGAGAAATGTCTGTTTAGGTCTTCTACCCAGTGTTTGATTCTGTTGTTAGTTTCTTTGATAGCGCTGCATGAGCTGCTTGTATATTTTGGAGATTAATCTGTTGTCAGTTGCTTCGCTTGCAAATATTTTCTTCCATTCTGAGGGTTGTCTTTTCATCTTGTTTTTGGTTTCCTTTGCTGTGCAAAAAAAAAAAGGTAAATAGTACACTTTTTAAATTTTGGAAGCAAATGTGTCATTTGAATCCTCTGAGAAACAAACCCACAAGATGAAATCAGACATGCAAGTGACTTACTGGAGAATATGAGGAGGGAGCCAGAGGCAACAGGGAAAGCCCCCAGATGGTGATGAAGGTCTGACCCATGAGAAGAAGAGAGGAAAGGCATGAAGTTCTGACAAAGCCAATGGAAGTCCTTGAGCCAAAACCACCCATGGGAAGTGTCCCACTTCCCACAAGAATGGGTGTGCCCTAGTGTCCCTGCCCTGCTTAGTCATTGGCTGGGAGCAGCATTGGGATGGCAGCTTCAGAACTGTGGATGAACACAGAGTGCAACAGGCAGAGCCCTTGACCAGTTGCACTCCTGGCAGCAGATCCAAAATCTATCTGGCCATCCCTTTACTGAAGTTTGCAAATTCTTCTCTTATATGATGATTTATTTTGATTTTGCAATTGTAATGACTTGGACTTTTCTGCTTTTGCATACTAATATTTTTTCTTATTTTAAAAAATTTATTGAGGTATGGTTGCTTAACATTTTCCTCTTTAATCATTCACTCATTCATCATTCATCCAACCAGTGTTTATTAAATACTTACTAAATGCTATGCATTGAGTTAAGAGCTGAGAATGCAAAGATGAGCAAAACAGTCATGGGGCCCAGACTTGTGGACTCTATGGTCTGCTGAGCAGGCTGATGTGAATCAAATGATCAGACAGCATACAATTTCAAACTCTAGTAAGTGCTGCAGAGAACAAGTATAGAGTCATGCCTGCATCTAACACCAGTTTGGTAGGTTGGAGAAAGTTCCCCAAGAGAAGTGAAATACTAGAAATATATGCTCACTGACAAAATAGTAACAGAAGAGTTTAAAGAACAAAACTAAAATCACCTATAATTCTAAAACCCAGGGATAATCTCAGTTAGCAATTTTCTTCATTTTTTTTAAAAAATGTAATTGCCAAACACAGCATTGTCCAATAGAAATAGAATGTGAGTCATATATGTAATTTTACATTTTCTAGAAGCCATATTTTAAAAAGTAAAAAGAAACAAGTGAGATTTATTTTAATAATTCAATTTATCTCACCCAGTATGTCTAAAATATCATCATTCAATATATAATCAATATAAAAATTATTAACATAGTAGTTTACATTATTTTTTCTTACTAAGTCTTTGAGACCTCATATGTATTTCACACAGCACACTTCACTTTGGACTAGTCACATTTCAAGTGCTCAGTGGGTATGTGTGGCTAGAGCCTGTTGTATTAGATAGCACAGGTTATATACACATATGTAGGAACATATATATGTACATATATATACATACAACATCAGATTTGAGATCTTAATGCGTATTCAGTTTTGTGTCCTATTTTTTCAGTTAACATTCCATTATATGAATTTCCCATGATAGAAAATATTTTTAAAAAATTATCTTAATGCACAGCATATTGGTACACAGATCCAATATTTATTGAACCATTTACATATTGTTGTTGTTGTTTAGTTACTAAGTCATGTCTGACTCTTTTGTGACCCCATAGACTGTGTAGCCCACTAGGCTCCACTGTCCATGGAATTTTCCAGGCAAAAATACAGGAGTGTGTTGCCATTTCCTTCTCCAGGGGGTCTTCCCAACCCAGGGATCAAACCCCCATCTCCTGCACTGAAAGCAGATTCTTTACCACTGAGCCACCAGGGTAGCCCTATTTACATATTATTAGATACTTAGGTTATTATCAACTTCTCAGTGTATATACTGTGCTGGCTACAATGAAATAATTTAATAAACATAATTCTTCATGCACATCACAGTTTTTTAACCTTACAAAACATTCTTGTTGGAGTTGCTGGATCAAAGGGAACTAAGTTTTGTCAGGTTCTTGAGAAATTTCATAAAATTACATTGAGAGAGACTGTACCTATTGCATTGCCAGCAGCCCTGACAGTGTATGTCTCACTGCAACTCTGGCAACAATGACCATTGTAATTTCTTCTATATTTGCCTATTTGATTTGCCAAATTTGGCATTTCCTTATTTTCACAAACAAGTCTTTGAATTCCAGAGAGGTTGAGCATTCTTTACCTTTCTCTTCATTAACTAATTCATTTCTAGTTTTAAATTACTAATTTTCCTCTGTTAAAAGTGAATCCATGGGGTCTCTTACATTGAATTGGGGAGAATTAGGCCTGACATTTATGTTTATTTTTATAAGCTAACGTGGTTGGACTGCAAATTCTACCAGCCGTTGTCAAGCTTTACTCACTGGGCAATGTTTGGCTGGCTATTAGAGGAGATACAGTGAGACATGGACGACTCTCATAGGATGCTCAGGATTGTGAAAGGCAGACACATGCGTAGCCTGCTGACCCACCAGGCTGTGTGCATATACGGGATGGAGGTTCACCCATGGGAGCACAGGGTGGGGCTGGTTAACTTACTCCAGATGGACCCGGCTTCATGAAGGAAGTCAGATTTGAGGCAGGCCTTGAGGAATAAGTAGGATCCCATTACGCAGAGTAGGTTGAGAGGGCATCCAGGCTGAGGGATGGACAGAGACAATGGAGGTGTGGCAACACTCCTGGAATTAGTAGGAGAACTGGGATATGTCTGATAACACATCAGTGATGGGAGATGAAGTGGGAAAGGCTGTTGTGCTTAGGTTCAAGCAGAATTTAAATACCCCACCAAGGCTTTATTTCATAGACTTTGAGGATTAGTGGTGCCACTAAGCAGTTCTTTGACATATGAGGAAAGAAAAATCCGAATTCAGAGGTAGCTTTTCAAGGAAACGGGTCTAAAGAGAGGAAAGATTGCATGTTCTTAGATCTTATGCGTTCATTTCCCACATTGGGAGGCATCTCTAAGATCAGTGGAAGATGAAGAATGATAAAGCAATGTGGAATTATAATCCACTAAGGTCTGATTCAGATAGAAATTAACCTGAAATTCTGTTTCTTTACAGCACTTTCACAGCTTCTTTGCAAATTGTTTTCAATCTGTCTCTCCTGAGTCATAAATGAATGTGGTCCACCACCCTTATCTCCACCACCCTTATCTCCACCAGCCCCTCCACCTCCACCCCCTCCACCAGCCCTTCCACCCCACCTACCCCAGGGTCTAGTCCTTTGGAGGAACGTGAATTTGCCCCCCTTTAAAATAGGCCAACCACCGGCTACCTCTGTCTGATTCAGGAAAGCCGACTGTAACCCTCAGGACTTCTTTTATCTTCTTACCCTAAGCAGCAGTCTCCGAGCCCTCCTCTCACCTCTGGGAAAGGAAGAGGGGACAGGGCATCTAACCAGGTCTCTAGTCTGAGGAGGAGAAACACCTACAAGCAGGGAGATCCTCCTTCCAGCACAGACAAGGAAGCCCCTTTCTTTCAGAACACAGGTGTTGATGAGATTAAAAAGGTATTATACTTGCTAATTCAAGTGGAATACACAAAACCCACTCCAGTATTGGGTTCTATAGTTTCATTTGAGGCAGATTTTACAAATGCTAATGAATCACTCCACTTGGCATCCCAGGCGGACACAATCCTCAGGCAATTTGACACTTGCAAATGGTTGAAACTTCCTTCAGCTCCATAAATGGTGGGGGCCAAGATGCACAGTGCTGACTGACTAGAAGCCCACTGGCTGGCTTCCCCAAAAGGGCCTGGGGCTGGGGTGGTTCTTCACCTGCCTCCACTCTTGGGTGCAGGGTAAGTGCAGTGGAAGGAAGGTGAGAGGGTGGTACCTTTTCCTGATCTCTCCATTTTCTTCTGAATCCTCCATCTAGAATTTTCTGCACAGGAGATGGGGCAAGAGGATTTCACGGTCACGCAGGTACACACTCCATATCTCTGCTTGTGACTATTCTCTGTCTTGTCAAACAGGCTCTCTGAGGGGCCGGGTGAAGGTTGGGGCATACTGGGGGAAGAATGTCTGGCTGCAACCTACTCTTAAAGATTGACCCCAAATCTGTGGGGGTGTGTTGGCAGAGAGCTGGAGGGTGAGACAAAACAGAGAGGATAAAGATTTGCATCAACATGGTTGCTTTTTTAAAATATGACAATTAAAGAAATACAACAATTTGCAAGACTTTACTTTCTATAATATTGAGAGTGAAAGGCACTCTTTGTCATTTACAGAGCAGTTCTGTAAGAGGGCTTCAGGACAACTCTGAAACAACTGCCAAGAGCGGGGCACGACCGGGTTTTCTGACTTGGGCCGGGTGCAGACAGTTTCTCTGGCCATCAGCTCCGCTCCCTCGGCCCTCCGTGTGGGGAGGAGGAGAAGCTGAGTAGTGGGAATGTTGCATCTTAGGAAACGCCAAGGAAAGTGCAAAAGAGCCCGATATGGCTGTCTGCCCTCCGGAGGGTTGCGGTCCGGCAATGATGAAGGGAGACTGCCACCTACGGGCCAGGTTCCAGGAAGCCCACATGCGGGTCTCAGCCAGAGAGACTCCACAGGGAAAGGAGGCTTCGTGGAGCTGCTAGTCGCCCCACTCTCTGCTCACAGACAAAAACTCTCAACTTGTTCCCAACAAATTAGCATTTTCCTGATTTAAATGTTTTCCCCTCACAAGAGTATCATCTTGAGAGCTAATTTCTGTGTATAAAGAAGGCAACATGATAGACACATCTGGCCCCACCATCACATTAAACAGCCGTGCACATGTGTGTCATTCGGCCACTGGGTGCCCCAGCAGAGGCCACTCCCATATAACCTACCATTTTATGGCTTCTTAACAAAAATGAATCGGTGTAAGGAATCAGAGATGAGCATCGTCTTGCTGTCCCATCTTAGTAAAGAAGCTATGGGATAAGAACAATCGAACAGATATCCAACACATCACAGGGGATGCTTGTGAGGGATGAGAGGAATTGGGCACAAAGAAGAAAACAAAGTAAGATGAAGCTAGGGAGGGGCCTCGCATGTTGTAATGGTAACTGAAGAGTATAATTGAATCAACTCTGCTACCAAAGTGAAAGAAGAAAACTGACAGAATTTGAGCTTGTCTGAGAAGGAAATCTATTGTATTATAGTGGTTCCAATGGTATCACATAGTTGTCCTTTGCTATTTGATGTGTTCGTGAACGGCGAATTCTATCCTTCCCATTCCATTCTAAAATCAGATTTGCCCTACAATATTTACATAATGTTGGATTTTGACTAATGAAGCAACCTGACTTCTGTTAGAGAAAAAAGAGTGGTGTATACGTGTGTGTGTTTCTTTGTGTGTATGAGTTTGGGCACTTGTGTGCATAGTGTATATAAATGTGTCTGTGTATGTGTATGTAAGCATGTGTTTATGTATACATGAATGTGTGTGTGTGTGTTTAATGGAGGAACTCAGAAAGGAATATTGTTCTGTGACTCCAAGCCAAACGAGGTTTAAAGGCCCTATGTCCTACATTGTAGCCCCTAGAGGAAAGTTAAGCCCACCTCATGAAAAGGCACAGGTACAGGGGCTGGGCATGGATCAAAGAGGCAGAGGTGGGCTATAGAACTTTCTACAGAAATCAGCAGGTGAAACTCAGAGTGTCAGGTCTGTGTTTCTGGTGAGTGCCAGAGGAAACACAGGAATGAGTCCATCTGAAGCAGGAGAGAGATTTCCCAGCACAGACCAGGCTGGGTCAAGGAGAACCACCCAGGACCTGCAGAAGACAACATGAAGCAGAGCCAGAACCAATCTCTTGGCCCCATTGGGAGAGGGTTATTATCATCAGTTCCTGAGGGGAGAGGAACTCGCCGTTGGTATCAGAACCCTCCAGATATCCTTTAGGACCTCTCTGTGCATAAACCCATAACAGTGCTAAATTCTCATCAGTGGCCTAGTCATTCTTGTTACCTTTGGTGGTGGTGGTGGTTTAGCTGCTCAGTCGTGTCCGACTCTTGTGACCCCATGGACTATAGCCCGCCAAGCTCCTCTGTTCTTGGGATTCTCCAGGCAAGAATACTGGAGTGGATTGCCATTTCCTTCTCCACTTTAATGATGTGTAAATTCAAGAACCTCTTAGACACTGTAGTGTTAGAACACCTGGGTTGGGAGATACCTCTCTCTCCACCTTAGAGAAGTGAATCATAACCAGGGAGATTTTGGTATCTTTAGTGTAGTATTGGTAAATACTACGCACCAGTATGTCATTTATGTAAAATTTTATATAAATGGTATCACATATAAATATTTACTTGGGATCTTTTTAGCTTATCATGATGTATTTTAGGTTTAATGGTATAGATGGTACAGATTTAGTTCACTCAGGTTGACCGCTGTACAAGGTTGTATTGTACAAATAATTCCCATTTTATTTTCCCATTTTACTCCTGAAGGTCAGATAGCTTGTTTCCACTTTTTAGCTATTACCTGGAATGCTGAAAAGAACATTCTTTTTTTGTATTTCTTTGGGCCCATGTATCTCTCAGGAACTTCTAAACATATGAAGGTGAAATTGTTGATCATAGGTTATGCATGGATTAACTTTACCAGGTTTTGCCAAATTGCTTTCTGCCGTGGTTAGATCATTTTATACTTCCCCTGGCATGGATGAAAGTTTTTCATTTCTCCATTCTCACAACTGGTATTGTTGGTATTGTCAGAGTTATTGACTATTGAATGCCTTCTTCTATTAATTGCTTCTTCATATTCTATGCCTTTTTGCTGTTTGGTGATTTCTCTTCTTGCTTGCTCATTTTTAGGAACTTATTCTATAATTTGGATAATTATCTTTGGTTGGAAATGTAGGTTGCTAATATTTTCTCTAAATCTGTGTTTGCCTTTTTACTTTGTTATTAATGTCATTTGTCATGGACAAGTGTTTTAAAATTATATAATTCAATGTATCATTTTTTCATGATGATTTTCATTTTGTGCCCTTCTAGGAGGTTATATATAGTTTCCATAGTCTAAATGTATACAGCTTTCCCTTAACATGTCTGAAGTTTACTTTTGTGCAGCCTATGAGATATAAATCTCATTTTCCCTTTGAAAATATTATTAGCAAACAGTTACAGGGCCATTTATTAAATAGTCATCCTTTTTCCCCTGATTTGTAGAGTCACCTCTGTCATATTCCAGATTCCTTTGTATATGTTAGTGGTTTTGGCTTTAGGAATCCTGTCCCATGGATCTATTTATTTATCCAAAGGATGATATCCTAGTATTTTAATTACCATAGTTCAGTTCAGTTCAGTCACTCAGTCATGTCTGACTCTTTTGTGACTCAATTGACTGCAGCACGCCAGGCTTCCCTGTCCATCACCAACTCCCAGAGCCTACACAAACTCATGTCCATCGAGTCGGTGGTGCCATCCAACCATCTCATCCTTTGTCATCCCGTTCTCCTCCCATCTTCAATCTTTCCCAGCATCAGGGTCTTTTCCAATGAGTCGGTTCTTCGCTTCAGGTGGCCAAAGTATTGGAGTTTCAGCTTCAACATCAGTCCTTCCAATGAATATTCAGGACTGATCTCCTTTAGGATGGACTGGTTGGATCTCCTTGCAGTCCAAGGGACTCTCAAGAGTCTTCTCCAACACCACAGTTCAAAAGCATCAATTCTTTGGTGCTCAGCTTTCTTTATAGTCCAACTCTCACACACATACATGACTACTGGAAAAACCATGGCTTTGACTAGACAGACCTTTGTTGGTAAACTAATGTCTCTGCTTTTTAATATGCTGTCTAGGTTTGTCATAGCTTTTCTTCCAAGGAGCAAGTGTCTTTTAATTTCATGGCTACATTCACCATCTGCAGTGATTTTGGAGCCCCCCAAAAATAAAGTCTCTCACTGTCTCCATTGCTTCCCCATCTATTTGCCAAGAAGAGATGAGACCAGGTGCCATGATTTTAGTTTTCTGAATGTTGAGTTTTAAGCCAACTTTTTCACTCTCTCTTTCACTTTCTTCAAGAGGCTCTTTAGTTCTTCACTTTCTGCCATAAGAGTGATGTCATCTGCGTAATTACCATAACTTTGTGATAAATCTTGATACCATCTGCTAGGGTGCATCCTTTCTCGTTTCAAAATTGTTTTGGCTATTCTTGGTCTATTGTTCTGAGTAGATTTTATGATTTGCTTATGCAGGTCAATAAAAAATTCCCCCAGAATTGTTAATAGAATTTATTAAGTTTGTGATGTAAATTTAGGAAAACTGCTACTGTTAAGCAGCAGTAGCAGTTAAGTACTGTTAAGAATATGTTATATCACCCCATTTTATTTGTTATTTTTTATGTATTTCATAAAATTTTAGAGTTTTCTCTGTTGAAGTTTTTCACATCTTTTTTTTAGACTTACTTCTAGGTATCTCATAGTTTTTTAGACTATTGTAAATGGTATATTTTTTATTTTATCCGCATTCTTGAATGACAGTTTAACTGTGCATAGAATTCTAAATTGATGGTATTTTCTTTCAATATTCTGAATATAATTTCTGTTAGTGAACTAGGAATAGAAGGAAAATCCCTTAACCTGAAAAAGAGTATCTACCATAATCCTAAACAAATATTTTTCTTTATGGTGAAATACTAAGAGCATTCCACTTAAAGTCAGGGACAAGACAAGGGAAAATTTCATCCTAATTACCAGGAACAAACAGAAATGCAATTTTAAAAAACCACCACACACACACACACACACACACACACATATATATAGCTGGATTTATTTAAATTAAATCTGAGATTCAGTATTTTAACTGGCACATTTACATTATTGTGATTATCTATTGTGATGAATTTATTCTTTAATCTTATATTATGCTTTCCACTTACCATGTTGTTCTTTATTCTCTTTTTCTGACTTCTATTGAATTGATCATTTTTTTTCTTTCAAGTGATAATATTTCTACTTTATTGTTAAATTTAACAAGCATATTATTCGACAATCTTGTAGGTTAATCAATACACTTCACCATCCTTTCAAACAAAATATTGACCTTAACATGCTTCATCTCTAGTCATTCTTCCTCTCTTCTCACATATTATTGTTTCTAGTCCTTTAGCTCCATTTTTTAAAAACTTCTGTTAGTGTTTTTGTTACTATTATTTCAGACATTCAGTGCTTATTTAGATTTACTAAATGTTTATCAAATTTTTTACTCTCCATTTGCTTCTTTTTAAAACATCATTTATTGAGCTACAAATCACATACTATACAATTCACTCACTTATATACAGAGTACATCATGAGAAACGCTGGGGTGGAAGAAACACAAGCTGGAATCAAGATTGCCAGGAAAAATATCAATAACCTCAGATATGCAGATGACACCACCCTTATGGCAGAAAGTGAAGAAGAACTAAAGAGCCTCTTGATGAAAGTGAAAGAAGAGAGTGGAAAAGTTGGCTTAAAGCTCAACATTCAGAAAACTAAGATCATGGCATCTGGTCCCATCACTTCATGGGAAATAGATGGGGAAACAGTGTCAGACTTTATTTCTTGGGGCTCCAAAATCACTGCTGATGGTGATTGTAGCCATGAAATTAAAAGACGCTTACTCCTTGGAAGGAAGGTTATGGCCAACCTAGATAGCATATTTAAAAGCAGAGACATTACTTTGCCAAGAAAAGTCTGTCTAGTCAAGGCTATGGTTTTTCCAGTGGTCATGTATGGATGTGAGAGTTGTACAGTGAAGAAAGCTGAGCGCCGAAGAATTGATGCTTTTGAACTGTAGTGTTGGAGAAGACTCTTGAGAGTCCCTTGGACTGCAAGGAGATCCAATCAATCCATCCTAAAGGAGATCAATCTTGGGTGTTCATTGGAAGGACTGATGTTGAAGCTGAAACTCCAATAGTTTGGCCACCTCATGCGACGAGTTGACTCATTGGAAAAGACCCTAATGCTGGGTAGGATTGGGGGCAGGAGGAGAAGGGGACGACAGAGGATGAGATGGTTGGATGGCATCACTGACTTGATGGACATGGGTTTGGGTAGACTCCAGGAGTTGGTGATGGACAGAGAGGCCTGGTGTGCTGCAATTCATGGGTCGCAAAGAGTCGGACACGACTGAGCGACTGAACTGAACTGAACAATGGTTTTTATCATATTCACAGAGTTGCACCACCAACAGCAGAATCAACTTTAGAACATTTCATGACCTCCAAAAGCAACGTCATACGCATTAGCAGTCATTCCTCATTTTCCTCCAATCCTCTCAGCCCTAGGCAACCGCTAACCTGCTTTCTATATCCATAGATTTGCCTATTTGGGACATTCTTAGTAACAGAATTATATATGGTCTTTTGTGACTGGCTTCTTTTAACTAATGTTTTCAAGTGGCATCTTGTAATTTTGGTTTGTGTTTTCCTGATGGCTAATGATATTAGACATCTTTTCATGTATCTATTGGCCATTTGTACAATCCAAGGTCATGATAATTTATCCCAGTGTTCCTTCTAGGAATTTTATAGTTTTAGCTTTTACATTTAGGTCTATGATAATTTTGAACTAATTTTTGTGTGTACAGTGAAGAAGAGGTCCAACTTCATTCTTTTACATGTGGCTATCCAGTTACCCAAGATTATTCTTTCCCCATTGAATGTTTTGCATTCTAGCTGACAGTCAATTGACTTTAAGTGTAGAGTTAATTTTTGGACTCATTTCCATTGATCTCTATGTCTATTCTTAATCCAGTATCACACTGTCTTCATTTGTAATAAGTTTTGAGAATATTCTAGAATTAAAAACACAAGCCTTCACATTGAAGAAACATAACAAACATTAAATAGCTGTAATTTTGTAATGAGCTTTGAAATCTGAAAGTTTGAGTTCTCCAACTTTATTTTTCTTGTTCATAGATTGCTATTCTGGATGCCTTGGACATACATATGAGTTTCAGTACTATCTTCTCAATTTCTAAACAAAAAGCTAGCTGAGATTTTGATAGGCATTGCATTAAATCTATAGATGAATATAGAAGTATTGTCATCTTCATATGTGTACCTGTGGCTGATTCATGCTGATGTATGCAAGAAACCAGCATAATATTGTAAAGCAATTATCTTCTAATAAAATTTTTTTAAAACTATTGTTATCTTAATAATATTAAGCCCATGAGCATGGATTGTCTTTCCTTTTATTTAGGAATTCTTTACCTTCCTTTAAGAATATCTTATAGTTTTCAGAGTACAAATTTTTGTAATTTTTTATACTTTTGTTAAATTCATCCCTAAGTAGTTTCTCTTTTTGATGCCAGTATAAATGGAATTATTTCTTAATGTTATATTCAGCCTATTCATTGTAAATTGTTTGCTTCTTGAATCCTTTCTAATTGGTTCATATTTCTTATTCCCATCTTCATGGAGTTTTTTCATAATTTGTGAATGGAAAATTTTCTTAGTCCCTGTGTGAAAATGTCTTTGTTTTCTTTTTTAAGATGTATTTGTTTATTTTTATTTATGGCTGTGCTGGGTCTTCATTGTGGCATGCGGGCTTTCTCTGGTTGTGGAGAGTGGGGGCTACTCTTCATTGTGGTGCACCAGCTTCTCGCTGCGGTAGCTTCTTTTATGACTGAGCATGGGCTTTGGTATGAGGACTTCAGTAGTTGTGGCTCACAGGCTGTAGAGTGCAGGCTCAGTAGTTGTGGTGCATGGGCTTAGCTGCTCTGCAGCATGTGGGATTCTTCCAGAGGGACTGAAGCTGTGTCTGCTGTATTGGCAGGTGGATTCCTAACTGCTAGACCGCCAGGGAAGCCCTTTATTTTCTTAAGTGATAATTTAACTTGGTATAAAATTACAGGCCAGCAGTTCTTAAGATATATTCCTATTTTATTTTGGCTCAATATTTGCTGCTGAGATGTCAGCTCTCAGCCTAATTATTCCTTGTCAAACAATGTGACTTTCTTTTTTTTATTGATTGTTTTAAATTTTTCTAATGTTTTGAAGTTCCACCATTTCCCCATATGTATCTTCAGTTCATTTCAGTCACTCAGTCAAGTCTGACTCATGGACTCCGGCATGCCAGGCTTCCCTGTCCTTCACCAACTCCTGGAGCTCGCTCAAACTCATGTCCATCAAGTTGGTGATGCCATCCAACCATCTCATCCTCTGTCATCCCCTTCTCCTCCTGCCTTCTATCTTTCCCAGCATCAGAGTCTTTTCCAGTGAGTCAGTTCTTCACATCAGGTGGCCAAAGCATGGGACTTTCAGCTTCAGCATCAGTCCTTCCAATGAATATTCAGGACTGATTTCTTTTAGGATGGACAAGTTGGATCTCCTTGCAGTCCAAGGGACTCTCAAGAGTCTTCTCCAACACCACAGTTCAAAAGCATCAGTTCTTTGGTACTCAGCTTTCTTTATAGTCCAACTCTCACATCCATACATGACTGTTGGAAAAACCATAGCTTTGACTAGCTGGACCTTTGTTGGCAAAGTAATGTCTCTGCTTTTTAATATACTGTCTAGGTTCGTCATAGCTTTTCTTCCAAGGAGCAAGCATTTTTTAATTTCATGGCTGCAGTCACCATCCGCAGTGATTTTAGAGCCCCCCAAACTAAAGTCTCTCACTGTTTCCATTGTTTCCTCATCTACTTGCCATGAAGAGATGGGACCAGATGCCATGATCTTAGTTTTCTGAATGTTAAGTTTTAAGCCGACTTTTTCACCATCCTCTTTAGTTCTTCTTCACTTTCTGCCATAAGGGTGGTGTCATCTGCATATCTGAGGTTATTGATATTTCTCCTGGCAATCTTGATTCCACATCCAGCCTGGCATTTCACATGATGTACTCTGCATAGAAGTTAAATAAGCAGGGTGATAATATACAGCCTTGATTTACTCCTTTTCCGATTTGGAACCAGTCCTTTGTTCCATGTCCAGTTGCTTCTTGACCTGCATAACTGTTGCTTCTTGACCTGCATACAGATTTCTCAGGAGGCAGGTATGGCGGTCTGTTATTCCCATCTCTTGAAGAATTTTCCACAGTTTGTTGTGATCTACACAGTCAAAGGCTTTGGCATAATCAATAAAGCAGAAGTAGATATTTTTCTGAAACTCTCTTACTTTTTCTCTGATCCAACAGATGTTGGCAATTTGACCTCTGGTTCCTTTGCTTTTACTATCTTAGTGATAATTTATTTTATTTATTCAATATTTGCTGTGCTTCTTCAATTTAAGATTTGTGTTTTTTAATTCTAGAATATTCTCAGGTATTACCTATTTAAATATTTCATTCTCTCTAATCTGTTTCTAGACCTCTTTAAATATTATATTTTGTCATTTTATTCTCTACTATTTTCATCATAAAGACTCATTCTGAATTGTATTTTGAATACTTCTCAGATCCATATTCCAGTTTTTTTGTTATGATTTTTTATTTACTACAAAGTAAAGGACTTGACTCTCCTCAAAAACAATATTAAATCTTAAAAACTCATCTGGGGGAAATTTTTCCATAAAGAAGATACTATACCTTTTCCAAATATACCCTTTAAATATAGAGAATTGTCCTAAAGTGGCTATAATGTTTTGCATGTAAATATTTCATTAACTTTTTGGATTTGTGCTAAGGGAATATCTCTGAAAATGTTGCAGGAAAAATCATGTATTTCATGCTTTCACCTGTTGAACCTGATAGATGAGTGGAATACCAAAGACCATATGCTGGGGGTCAACCAGACTTGAGTTCCAATGCCAGCTCCACCAGTAACTAGATATGGGACTTGGACAACTAATTTTAACCTTGCTGAGTCTCTGAATCTTAATTTCATCATCTATAAAATAAACGCTTCAGCACTGACATGAGGAACAAATGATAAGGTGTATGTGAAGTACCTTATGCAAAGTCTGCCAATGGCAGGTGCTTCATAAAGGATTATCATTATTTATTGCATAAAAATCGTAATTAGAGCTGGTGCCGTCATGTGAGTTATCTCCATTGAGTATTTGAGATCTTCTCATTAGGCATGTCTCGTCATAACCACTTTGCTATAACTTTGATCTCCTAAAACACACAGATTAATAATTAACCCAGGTAAGGGATGGAATAATTGCTTGTGGAAATGTCTGGAACTTCATGCACTTCTCTCCTGCAGCAGTCCCCTTGGGCAGCTACTGAAGGCCCAAAATAAAACATTCTGGGGTTCTTTCTTGTAGCAGATGGGAATGCAATGTCTGCCTTGGAGGCACACCCTATAAGTAAGATTTCTAGGACTCTTAAAAGATAAACACTTAGAAAATTGATTCAATCAAATGGAACAGCTATAAACACACTTCCTCTGTGATTTTTCAAACTAGTATATTTAATTCTGTCTGGCAGCATCCTCTAAATTGAATTCACATTAGATAGATGAGTCCAAGGGAGTGAATATAATATATTGATGCAGGAATTACGCTGCCTTTGGTGGGGGCATTCAGTGTTTCCAAAACTTGAGGCTGCCTTGCACTCATGGTGTGATGGCAAATACTGCCTTCACAAGGTGTTCTAATGAATTCTTTCTCTAGCAATAATTATGACAGGAAATGGGATTTTTCCTGTAATCACATTTTAGTGACTAGCACCCCTATATGTGTAGTATATTCAGATCTTTCATGGACCTTGATTGTACAGCCACCAGAATGTAGAATAAATCTCATCTTTATTCAGTTCAGTTCAGTCGCTCAGTCGTGTCCGACTCTCTGCGACCCCATGAATTGCAGTACGCCAGGCCTCTCTGTCCATCACCAACTCCCGGAGTCTACCCAAACCCATGTTCATCGAGTTGGTGATGCCATCCAACCATCTCATCCTCTGTCATCCCCTTCTCCTCCCACCCCCAATCCCACCCAGCATTAGGGTCTTTTCCAATGAGTCAACCCTTCGCATGAGGTGGCCAAAGTATTGGAGCTTCAGCTTCAACATCAGACCTTCCAATGAACACCCAGGATTGATCTCTTTTAGGATGGATTGATTGGATCTCCTTGCAGTCCAAGAAACTCTCAAGAGTCTTCTCCAACACCACAGTTCAAAAGCATCAATTCTGCGGCTCTCAGCTTTCTTCACCGTCCAACTCTCACATTCATACATGACCACTGGAAAAACCATAGTCTTGACTAGACGGACTTTTGTTGGCAAAGTAATGTCTCTGCTTTTAAACATGCTATCTAGGTTGGCCATAACCTTCCTTCCAAGTAGTAAGCGTCTTTTAATTTCATGGCTGCAGTCACCATCAGCAGTGATTCTGGAGCCCAAAAAAGTAAAGTCTGACACTGTTTCCACTGTTTCCCCATCTATTTCCCATGGAGTGATGGGACCAGATGCCATGATCTTAGTTTTCTGAACGTTGAGCTTTAAGCCAACTTTTTCACTCTCCTCCTTCACCTTCATCAAGAGGCTCTTTAGTTCTTCTTCACTTTCTGCCATAAGAGTGGTGTCATCCGCATATCTGAGGTTATTGATATTTCTTCCGGCAATCTTGATTCCAGCTTGTGTTTCTTCCAGCCCAGTGTTTCTCATGATGTACTCTGCATATAAGTTAAATAAGCAGGGTGACAATATACAGCCTTGACGTACTCCTTTCCCTATTTGGAACCAGTCTGTTGTTCCAGTCTGTTGAACAGTCTTTGAACCAGTCTGTTGCTTCCTGACCTGCATACAGGTTTCTCAAGAGACAGGTCAGATGGTCTGGTATTCCCATCTCTTTCAGAATTTTCCACAGTTTATTGTGATCCACACAGTCAAAGGCTTTGGCATAGTCAATAAAGCAGAAATAGATGTTTTTCTGGAACTCTCTTGCTTTTTTGATGATCCAGCGGATATTGGCAATTTGATCTCTGGTTCCTCTGCCTTTTCTAAAACCAGCTTGAACATCTGGAAGTTCATGGTTCACGTATTGCTGAAGCCTGGCTTGGAGAATTTTGAGCATTACTTTACTAGCATGTGAGATGAGTGCAATTGTGCGGTAGTTTGAGCATTCTTTGGCATTGCCTTTCTTTGGGATTGGAACGAAGACTGACCTCTTCCAGTCCTGTGGCCACTGCTGAGTTTTCCAAATTTGCTGGCATATCGAGTGCAGCACTTTCACAGCATCACCTTTGAGGATTTGAAATAGCTCAACTGGAATTCCATCACCTCCACTAGCTTTGTTCGTAGTGATGCTTTCTAAGGCCCACTTGACTTCACATTCCAAGATGTCTGGCTCTAGGTGAGTGATCACACCATCGTGATTATCTGTGTCGTGAAGATCTTTTTTGTACAGTTCTTCTGTGTATTCTTGCCACCTCTTCTTAATATCTTCTGCTTCTGTTAGGTCCATACCATTTCTGTCCTTTATCGAGCCTATCTTTGCATGAAATGTTCCCTTGGTGTCTCTAATTTTCTTGAAGAGGTCTCTAGTCTTTCCCAATCTGTTGTTTTCCTCTATTTGTTTGCACTGATCGCTGAGGAAGGCTTTCTTATCTCTCCTTGCTATTCTTTGGAACTCTGCATTCAGATGAGAATATCTTTCCTTTTCTCCTTCGCTTTTCACTTCTCTTCTCTTCCCAGCTATCTGTAAGGCCTCCTCAGACAGCCATTTTGCTTTTTTGCATTTCTTTTCCATGGGGATTTTCTTGATCCCTGTCTCCTGTACAATGTCACGAACCTCTGTCCATAGTTCATCAGGCATTCTGTCTATCAGGTCTAGTCCCTTAAATCTATTTGTCACTTCCACTGTATACTCATAAGGGATTTGATATAGGTCATACCTGAATGGTCTAGTGGTTTTCCCTACTTTCTTCAATTTAAGTCTGAATTTGGCAATAAGCAGTTCATGATCTGAGCCACAGTCTGCTCCCGGTCTTGTTTTTGCTGACTGTATAGAGCTTCTCCATCTTTGGCTGCAAAGAATATAATCAGTCTGATTTCGGTGTTGACCATCTGGTGATGTCCACGTGTAGAGCCTTCTCTTGTGTTGTTGGAATAGGGTGTTTGCTATTACCAGTACGTTCTCGTGGCAAAACTCTATTAGCCTTTGCCCTGCTTCATTCTGTACTCCAAGGCCAAACCTGCCTGTTACGCCAGGTGTTTCTTGACTTCCTACTTTTGCATTCCAGTCCCCTATAATGAAAAGGACATCTTTTTTATTAAACAACATCAATTACCCTATTATCTGTAGCCCCCTGTTATACATGTCATTATTACTCTGTTATACATGTCATTATTACTCTGGGTCCAGAGAATGCTTGAACCATTGGCAAAATAGTAATCCTACTGTTAATATCTATTTAAGGTGGAGAAACCTTAAGTAATTTAGTGATGTTAATAATTATAATAGTTAATATGTATCATATGGTCTTGTGTGCCTGATGGGGCTTCCCAGGTAGCACAGTGGTAAAGAATCCACCTGCCAAGCAGGAGATGCAAGAGATTCAGTTTCAATCCCTGGGTCGGGGAGATCCCCTAGAGAAGGAAATGGCAACCTGCCCCAGTATTCTTGCCTGGAAACTTTCATGGACAGAGGAGCCTGGCAGGCAGCAGTCCATGGGGTCAGAAAAAGTCAGATAAGACTGAGCGCACACATACACACTTGTGTGTCTGATCGTATGCTGAGCTCACATATATATTAATATATATATTTGTGTGTATGCATTAAAACAAGACTGGGAGCTGACTGTGGCTCAGTTCATGAGCTCCTTATTGCAAAATTCAGACTGAAATTGAAGACAATAGGGAAAACCACTAGACCATTCAGGTAAGATCTAAATCAAGTCCCTTATGATTATACAGTAGGAGTGGCAAATAGATTCAAGGGATCTGATAGAGTGCCTGATGAACTATGGACAGAGGTTCATGACATTGTACAGGAGGCAGTGATCAAGACTATCCCCAAGAAAAAGAAATGCAAAAGGCAAAATGGTTATCTGAGGAGGCCTTACAAATAGCTGAGAAAAGAGAAGTGAAAGACAAAGGAGAAAAGAAAAGATATACCCATCTGAATGCAGAGTTCCAAAGAATAGCAAGGAGAGATAAGAAAGCCTTCCTCAGCGATCAATGCAAGGAAATAGAGGAAAACAATAGAATGGGAAAAACTAGAAATCATTTCAAGAAAATTAGAGATACCAAGGGAATATTTCATGCAAATATGAGCACAATAAAGGACACAAATAGTATGGACCTAACAGAAGCAGAAGATATAAAGAAGAGGTGGCAACAATACACAGAAGAACTATACAAAAATGATCTTCATGACTCAGATAACCACGATGGTGTGATCACTCACCTAGAGCCAGACATCTTGGAATGCGAAGTAATTCCAGTTGAGCTACTTCAAATTCTAAAAAATGACACTGTGAAAGTGTTGCACGCAATATGCCAGCAAATTTGGAAAACTCAGCAGTGGCCATAGGACTGGAAAATGTCAGTTTTCATTCCAATCCCAAAGAAAGGCAATGCCAAAGAGTGTTCAAACTACCATACAATTGCACTCATCTCACACACTAGCAAAGTAATGCTTAAAATTCTCCAAGCCAGGCTTCAACAGTACATGAACTATGAACTTCCAGATATTCAATCTGGTTTTAGAAAAGGTAGAGGAACCAGAGATCAAATTGCCAATATCCGTTGGATCATCGAAAAAGCAAGAGAGTTCCAGAAAAATATCTACTTCTGCTTTATTGATTATGCCAAAGCCTTTGACTGTGTAGATCACAACAAACTGTGGAAAATTCTTCAAGAGATGGGAATACCAGACCGCCGTACCTGCCTCCTGAGAAATCTGTATGCAGGTCAAGAAGCAACTGGACATGGAACAAAGGACTGGTTCCAAATTGGAAAAGGAGTACATCAAGGCTGTATATTATCACCCTGCCTATTTAACTTCTATGCAGAGTACATCATGTGAAATGCCAGGCTGGATGTGGAATCAAGATTGCCAGGAAAAATATCAATAACTTCAGATATGCAGATGACACCACCTTTATGGCAGAAAGTGAAGAACTAAAGAGCCTCTTGATGAAAGTGAAAGAGGAGAGTGAAAAAGTTGGCTTAAAACTTAACATTCTGAAAACTAAGATCATAGCATCTGGTCCCATCATTTCATGGCAAATAGATGGGGAGAAGCAATGGAAACAGTGAGAGACTTTAGTTTTGGGAGCTCTAAAATCACTGCAGATTGTGACTGCAGCCATGAAATTAAAATATGCTTGCTCTTTGGAAGAAAAGCTATGACAAACCTAGACAGCATATTAAAAAGCAGAGACATTATTTTGCCAAGCAAGGTCTAGCTAGTCAAAGCTATGGTTTTTCCAGTAGTCATGTATGGATGTGAGAGTTGAACTATAAAGAAAGCTGAGTGCCAAAGAGTTGATACTTTTGAACTGTGGTGTTGGAGAAGACTCTTGAGAGTCCCTTGGACAGCAAGAAGATCCAACCAGTCCATCCTAAAGGAAATCAGTCCTGAATATTCATTGGAAGGACTGATGCTGAAGCTCAAAGTCCAATGCTTTGGCCACCTGATGCAAAGAACTGACTCACTGGAAAAGACCCTGATGCTTGGAAAGATAGAAGGCAGGAAGAGAAGGGGACAACAGAGGATGAGATGGTTGGATGGCATCACCGACTTGATGGACATGAGTTTGAGCAAGCTCCGGGAGTTGGTGATGGACAGGGGGAAGCCTGGTGTGCTGCAACCCATGGGGTTGCAAAGAGTCGGACACAACTGAGCAACTGAACTGAACTAAATATATATTATATTTGGTCTTCACCATAATTCTGTGAGTAAGGTACTTTTAGCCCCATTTTACAGTTGAGGAGACTTCCCTGGTGGCTCAGAGGTTAAAGCGTCTGCCTCCAATGCGGGAGACCTGGGTTTGATCCCTGGGTCGGGAAGATCCCCTGGAGAAGGAAATGGCAAACCACTCCAGTATCCTTGCCTGGAGAATCCCATGGACGGAGGAGCCTGGTAGGTTACAGTCCACGGGGTCGCAAAGAGTCGGACACGACTGAGTGACTTCCCTTACAGTTGAGGAAAATGAAGCCCAAGGAGTTAGGTGCTCAAGCCTGCACAGCTAGGCAGTGGTAGAGCTGCAGCCACCAGGAAGTCATCTTACCTTACCATGTGAATGTGATGAAACATGAAGGTGCAGGGCTGCCCTCTCTTTGCCCAGTGATTCCTAGAGTCATGCTTCTACCCACCCATCTACTGTGGAAAACACCTCTAGATATGCCATCAAACGACTGAAATTCAGAAATTTGAGCTCTTGTTTAATTTCAATTGTATACTTACCTTACATTTTACCTACCTGAACTTCACTGGCACTTAGGCAATAGTTCTGCTTCCTCTGCCCTTCTTTCCTTCCTATTTCTTCATGTTTGCTGAGGGCTTGGGCACAAAAAGAGAAGGAGGAAATGGAGGAGAAGAGATTCTTAGGGAAGCTTGTGTTCTAGGTCAGGAAACAGGCTGCGTAAATGTGAAACAACTAGAGAAGGACACAATAGTGTTTGGGAACAAGCTGATGAAGTGCAAGCAGGACATCTCCAACTTCTTTCTCACACCCAGCTAGTCTGTAGCCCACCTCTCTCTGGTGGAGTTAATACACCATGTTCCCATGCTGCGGCCCTCCTATGCCCTTGCCTGACTGTGCCTGCCCCCCAACTTTGTTGCTCATACCTCATAAGGCCTTTCTGATAGAGCAGAAGCCAAAGGACCCCGACCAAGTTGACATCATAAATTTCAAATCACTTGAGGTAAAATTCCACCTCCTAAGCTAATGGAAGGTACAGTTAGCATGGTAAACTTTGCATTAACACATGGACTAATTATTATATTTCTTTAGAGGGGTCTGGAAACATTGGGTCATAAGTGAGCATTCCAGAAGGACCTTCTTAAATTTTTTTTAAACTTTCTTAAATTTTGATATCATGATTATAAAATAGATTTCTAGTCTTATCCTCTGTACCAGGTGGCATTAGTCAGTTTGTGCTGCCACAATAGAATGCCATAGACTGGTGTCTTAAACAACAGGAATGTATTTCTCATGGATCTGGAGGCTGGAAGGTCTGAGATCTGGGTGCCAGCATTTTTGGGTTCTGGTGAAAGTCCTCTTCTTGGCTTGGAGATGGCCATCTTCTCACTGTATCCTTGCACAGTGGAAGGAGGAATCTCTGATATCTCTTCTTCTTCCTCTAAGGCCTCTAATTCCATCATGAGGGCTCCACCCTCAGAACCTTATCTAAACTTAATCACCTCCCAAAGGCCCCCACCTCCTAATACCATCTCATTGGGGTGATTAGGGCTTCACCAGTTGAATCATGGGGGACTCAGTCATTCAGATTATAACATAGGGGGAGGTCCTTTTAGCTCTTCAGAATGAGAACAACTCCCAGGCTCTCTTTTCTCTGGGTCACCTTCCTTCTCCTCTCCCTGCTTCCCCCTCCTCCATGGGCTGGGCCTTCATACTTCTCCCAGGTGATTCACTACCATGTGGGACATTCATCTTTAAGATCAGAATAACTGATCCTCAAAAAGTGGCTGCCTTCTACCACTAGTTCATAGACCAAAGAAAGTATCTTGTGTAAATAGTTTATTCTATAGAACTTCTGAAGCATCTAGCTCAAACAGATATTTTTCCTTAAAATTGATTTTTGCAATACATGCACAAAACCAAAGAATACAAGGAGCATAACATTCATTCTTTAAAACTCATCAAATATTATATCCCAAAACAGCTGACGTAAACTAGAAAAAAAAAACTGGTTATGATATTAAAAGCAAATTCCTCTCATTCTTCTCCCCAACCTCCCTATCCCTCCCTGGAGGGCACTGCTGTTAGAGTGGGGTGTAGCCTTCCAGAGATATTCCCTACATGCCTTTATGATCTTTGAAAAAAAATCCAATGACAGTATTTTGTCCAGTCTGTTCTCCTTGCTTTCATCTCTTAATAACATATTGTGGAGATGATTCCATGTCACTACAGTCAGTACTATCCCATTCTTTTGATGGGCAGCATAGTTTCCCCCATGTGTGGATATAGCATAGTATCCATACCAGTTCTTCTTAAAGAACTTTTAGGCTGTTTGCAGTCTTCTGTTACTTTAAACAATGGTTCTATATCAGCATGTCTGTAGAATAAATCCCTGTAAGTAAACTTATTGGATCAAATGGTATGTACACTTCAAAAGCTGTGAGATAATCTAAATCTACAAAAAAATGTAAAGAATAATGTAACTTTTCAGCCAATCTGATTACATGGACCACAGCCTTGTCTAACTCAATGAAACTAAGCCATGCCGTGTAGGGCCACTCAAGACGGAAGGGTCATGGTGGAGAGTTCTGACAAAATGTGGTCCACTGGAGAAGGGAATGGCAAACCACTTCAGTATTCTTGCCTTGGGAACACCATGAACAGTATGAAAAGGCAAAGATAGGACACTGAAAGACGAATGCAGAGTTCCAAAGAATAGCAAGTAGAGATCAGAGCCTTCCTCAGTGATCAGTGCAAAGAAATAGAGGAAAATAATAGAATGGGAAAGACTAGAGATCTCTTCAAGAAAATTAAAGATACCAGGGAACATTTCATGCAAAGATGGGCTCAATAAAGGACAGAAATGGTATGGACCTAACAGAAGCAGAAGATATTAAGAAGAGGTGGCATGAATACACAGAAGAACTGTACAAAATAGATCTTCATGACCCAGATATCACAATGGTGTGATCACTCACCTAGAGCCAGACATCCTGGAATGTGAAGTCAAGTGGGCCTTAGGAAGCATCACTACAAACAAAGCTAGTGGAGATGATGGAATTCCAGTTGAGCTATTTCAAATCCTAAAAGTTGATGCTGTGAAAGTGTTGCACTCAATATGCCAGCAAATTTGGAAAACTCAGCAGTGGGCATGGGACTGGAAAGGGTCAATTTTCATTCCAATCCCAAAGAAAGGCAATGCCAAAGAGTGTTCAAACTACCGCACAATTGCATTCATCTCACACGCTAGCAAAGTAATACTCAAAATTCTCCAAGCTAGCCTTCAGTAACATGTGAACCATGAACTTCCAGATGTTCAAGCTGATTTTAGAAAAGGCAGAGGAACCAGAGATCAAATTGCCAACATCTGTTGGATCATCAAAAAAGAGAGTTCAGAAAAATATCTGATTCTGCTTTATTGACTATGCCAAAATCTTTGACTGCATGGATAACAATAAACTGTGGAAAATTCTTCAAGAGATGGAAATACCAGACCAGCTCACCTGCCTCTTGAGAAATCTGTATGCAGGTCAGGAAGCAACAGTTAGAACTGGACATGGAACAACAGACTGGTTCCAAATAGGGAAAGGAGTACATCAAGGGTGTATATTGTCACCCTGCTTATTTAACTTATATGCAGAGTGCATCATGAGAAATGCTGGGCTGGATGAAGTAGAAGCTGGAATCAAGATTGCTGGGAGAAATATCAATAACCTCAGATGTGCAGATGACCCCACCCTTATGGCAGAAAGTGAAGAACAACTAAAGAGCCTCTTGATGAAAGTGAAAGAGGAGAGTGAAAAAGTTGGCTTAAAGCTCAACATTCAGAAAACTAAGATCATGGCATCTGGTCCCATCACTTCATGGCAAATAGATGGGGAAACAGTGGAAACAGTGACTGACTTTATTTTGGGGGGCTGCAAAATCACTGCAGATGATGACTGCAGCCATGAAAAGATGCTTACTCCTTGGAAGGAAAGTTATGGCCAACCTAGACAGCATATTAAAAAGCAGAGACGTTACTTTGCGAACAAAGGTCTGTCTAGTCAAGGCTATGATTTTTCCAGTGGTCATGTATGGATGTGAGAGTTGGACTGTAAAGAAAGCTGAGTGCCAAAGAATTGATGCTTTTGAACTGTGGTGTTGGAGAAGACTCTTGAGAATCCCTTGGACTGCATGGAGATCCAACCAGTCCATCCTAAAGGAGATCAGTCCTGGGTGTTCATTGGAAGGACTGATGTTGAAGCTGAAACTCCAATACTTTGGCCACCTGATGGGACGAGCTGACTCATTGGAAAAGACCCTGATGCTGGGAAGGATTGAGGGCAGAGGAGAAGGGGACGACAGAGGATGAGATGGTTGGATGGCATCACCGACTCAATGGACATGAGTTTGGGTAAACTCCGAGAGTTGGAGATGGACAGGGAAGCCTGGCGTGCTGCAGTCCATGGGGTCGCAAAGAATCAGAGATGACTGAGCAACTGAACTGAACTGAACTGAATGTAACTAACTCTGCCCAGCATTATTACATCTCAGCCAGGAAAATCACATTTCATTTAGGAAGCACTGAAGTGTGTGGTCACTAACTCATAGGTTATGTATTAATGATTTGGAATGAGGAGGTTATCTCATTTTGTTTTATGATCTGGAAGCCTGTATCAAGTGTTGCTAGGATTGTGCATGTGTTGCATCTAGTGGCCTCACCAATGTCCAAAGTGGATTGTGTTTCTAACCCATCACCAGTGTGTTGCTTAATATGATTCCTTGGTGTGCTTGACTCTAAACAGCAAGAAGACTGAGGCCTAGTCTGACAAAGTGTGGGGGCTGGTGAGAGACCTGAATTAGCTAAGAAGTGACTGTTTCCCCCACACAGAGTCCACCCCAAGTATCCAGCTGTATGAGTAAATGACTTCACAGGGATTAATTTTATTCTGTATACAGTGGAATGAGCTTTCAATTTTATTCTTATTTTTTGAATTGATTTGGTTTAATTTCTGTGTAAAAGCATATGTGTAGGAATAATTTCCATTACAGTGTATCATAGACCTCATACATTCTTCAGGGATTTTAATAATGCTTTTCTGAATAGGAAGTCAGGGTTCTCTCTGTGCCCCATCCCCTGCTCCCACTGTGTTCACTTTCTTGCATGTTGCACATTTAGGATTAAGATCTTTTAGTTTTCCTCAAACAATGATTTTGCAGTATTAAACACAACCTCATAACTTTCAGCCTAGTGTTTGTGTAGATGGCTCTCCAGTGCTTTTAAATTTATGTAATTAAAATTCTAGAATGATACAATTCCAGTGGTTTACATTAGACTTACTTTTACCTTCCTCAATCAGTTTTCTCTTATAGTATTTTTCTTTGCAAGAATTATTGGAGATAACTACAGCCCAGCAGACTGCTTAACTACTAACTCATTACTTAAGAAAACACTAAAATAATTTAAAGTATTTGTTGTTAAGCACAAAGATGTTAAACTCAGCTTGATATTGATGCAATGTCTCTCTGCTCCAAGGATGTAGCTAACTTATGCTCAAAAACCCTTTGGGGAAAGACTTCAGTTTTCTGAGATTTCCTATCCATCTTTTCTTTCTGTTTTCTTTGAACTGAAATTATTCCATCAGTTAGCCACCGAGTCTGGTTTTATATTCTGCTTGCAGTTCAACAGGAGGGAACCAAAGATGTACACATTCTTTTCCCTTTATGCCCAGGACACAGTAAGGTTAGCAGAACACAGTTCATTGCCTGGGCATGCAAGTATTGCCATGCACAGGACAGACCTCTGGTGCTTCCACTTTCCTCCCCCTCTTAGTGACAGAAAACCCATTGGACTCCAGCAGCAGCTGAGCTCCGGCAGCCATTGGCCCCAGAACTCTACCTTCTGTCTTTCAGTAGGTAGAGGCTAGCTAGGGAGGTGGCCAATCCGGTGGTCTGTATCCAGGAGAACGTGGCACAGTTAGCTATTTAAATCCATCCAGGATGATGTCAGCAAGTGGGGCTGAAAGGGTTAGGAGCAAGGCTAAAGGAGAGGAAGAATCTTGTCAGGCTGCATTATTTACAGAGAGCTAGGCTGAGGCTAAGCAGAGAGGAACACACCCACCACCTGTGCCCTGAGCCAAACTCCTCACGCCTCCAAGCTGCTTCCTCTCAGCCTCAAGAAAGGAAGAATGGCTGCAGAAAATAATTTGACACTAAATGAGATGGGGAGAACTTAATTCTTACATGATTTTTTCCAACTGGAAGAGCAGCTTTCTACTTAAATAAAAATGCACAAGCAGGCTCTGGTTTGCACATTGCTGGGGTTTTACCGGAAAGCTGGGCCAACTCGTACCCGCTGATAAGAGAAAAGCGTTTGTTCCCGCCTCTGGAAGTCTGTGGTCCCAATAACCCCGCGTGAAACTTGCAAAAATGGTTCTCAGCTTAGACGCCGTTTTGCAGCACGAGCAAAATGTTCAGGCTCAGGAAATGATGCTAAAGGCATTTTGAAAAATGTAAGATGGGCCTGACACAGTGCTGGCACAGGATACATGACGGAAGCAGCGTGGTGAGTGGTGATAACGGCCCCTGGGGCCTGGCAGGGAGCTGGTTTCACACTCCAGTTCCAACCCCCCTCAACCCCCCCCTGCAGCAGGAGCCTCATCAGGCTTCAGGGTGAGAGCGGAAATCTGGCCAAGCCCCTGGGGGACTCCAGCAGAGGGACAGGCCATAAGGAAGGAGGGTGAGGCTAGTGAGAGCACCTCTTGTCAGCCAGGACTTGACAATCTACCTGTGCACACATCATGCAGCTAAAAATTGTGTCCGTTTTGGTTGTTCTAAGCCCCGCTCACTCCTGCTTTTCCAAAGCACCTCCTGAGGACAAGAGGCTTGCAGCATTTTCCCTTAGGGTCTCTCAGGGAGAGGCTATGCCACGCCACTTACACAGGTGCTCAGTAAGAATTAGATGGAGAGGACACGCTGATTACTGCTAATAAGGGGGTAAGTTAATAATGGCAAGATGCCTGTTTCCGGGCAAATCTGCCCAGTGCTAAGGGACCTGCAGCTGATCTGCTTAAGAGGGTGGCTTTTCTTCCAGATGGCCATGCCATTTGTGTCAGGGAAGGGCTTTCCTTCCAAGTCTGGTGCTCCAGAGTTGCAATGCAGATTAGGGATCCGTTTTAACTTGCCACTCTTGAAAAATAAACATTCTGGGCACAAGAAAGGGAGCTTTTCAACCCGGACAGTGTTCTGCATGTTTGAGTACTTGTGGCAAGTACTCTAAGATAATGAGCAAGTGCTCTTAGCACTTGTGCGTTATTCCAGGCTTCCACCCCAGCATTGTTCCCACCGCTGTCCTGTTCTTCATTAGTAACTGTAGAGAGAGGAGGGGAAACCTTGATGATGATATGAATTTTGAGCAATTATATTTGGTTTGTGTTTCTCTTGCAAAACTCTTCCTTTAAGGCGTAAGCAGGGCTGTATTAATATCTCTTTGCCATTTTGTTTCCCTAATGTTGTTACTGCTGCTATAATTTTAACAAGTATGAGAAGGGAAACTATATGAAGACTCCTTTAGCCAACAAATTCTGCATGAATTCTGAAGAGGTCAGTAAATTTAAATGATAGAGGAGAATCAGTATAGGTAATGAAATGATGGAGATGAAAGAGAGTATAATTCCATGATATTGCAAAATACACAGACATTATCTCATCTCCTCCAAGCACGCCCAGGCACAGAGAGATAAAAATCTTCATCTCTAGATAGACACAATTCCTGCTTCGAGGTACTCAAAATCTGGTGAAGGAAACAGATGTGTATACAAGTAACTGTAAGACAAGACACATAAGTGGCAAAAGTAAAAGTGTAAATAAAATGCAACAAGAAAGCTGAAGAAGCAATGATTCATTCCAAAGGTGAGGCCTCTGAGTGGACCTGAGGAATGAGGAGGATTTCAGTGTGCAGAATGGGGGATACTGCATGTGAAACTCTGCAGCCTTCAAAAAAGAAAACTGAGTCTATATGAAGAAATAGCACAAACTGTCCAATATAGACTACATAAAAAGAGGTCACTCAGCAATGTGCTTAGAATTAGGGTTTAAAAAATATATATACATAATATATATGTATATATGTGCATAGTAGTTAAACATTTAAGCTCTAAGAGCAGACTGGATTAAAATCTAAGCTCAGTACTTTCAGTGGATTGTGTTATTGTTAAAAATACTTTCTGTGCCTTCCTGGGGGAAGGTTATTCTTTTCTGCTCATTGATAACAGGCTGATCCTGGGACCTGCTTTGGCCAATGAAATCAGAGCAAAATTGAGGTGTGCATCTTCTGAGTAGATGCTTTAAGAGCCGTCATTGGCTTCTTCTGTGTTCTCTTTTCTTTGTATTCCAGCGATCAGCTAAGTACCACGTAGAGGTGCTCCTTTGGCTTCAGCCTGGGTCCTGGAATGAAGACAGCAGGGAGCCGAGCCAACTGTGGCTGACATGGCTCATTAGCATAAGCAAGAAACAAACCTTTGTTAGTGTCAGACACTGAGCTATCAAAGATGCTGTTACTATAGCCATCACCCAGTCTGGGTTGACTATAGACATCTGACAACCAATGGGATCTTATTTAACTTCTTTAAATCTCAGTTTCCTTATCTATGAGATGGGAATAATAATAGTACCTACCTCAGAGGGATGATTATGCGTTTAAAAAGAGTTAACTTTAAATCCCATTGCGTGATGTTCAGTTTATGATATGAAGTTACTGTTAGTTATCTTTAAATACATATAGAAAAATGTCTGGAGGAATATACACCAAACTGTTAAACAACAGTTCTCTCTCAAATGTGAGATTCAAGATGACTTTTATTTTTTATTTAACTTATTTATTTAATCAAGTTGTTTATAATGAGCATACATTATTTTAGTAATCATTAAAACTAGATATTTCTACTTTGGAAAAATGAACCATAGCACTCTGTACATTTTTTCATCACAGTGATAACTACACCAAACCTGGCTCCTTGAAGGAAAGGGCTATGTGCACTGCCCTGTGTGACTAGGGTATGGCCTACTGGATGCCCCAAGATAGGTGCTCAACACACATTTACACAAGTGTAATTTATCACTGTTGCTTCTGAATAGCTGGACGGATGGTAGGTAATAACCTACTATTTCTGAGATGAGAAACACAAAGGAAGTATAAGCTCAGAATATGTGCATTCTGAATTTCTCATAGATGCATTAATTGGACACTGGGAATATGAATTTGGAGATCGAAGATGGGGATAAAAAACTCCTCTAAATAGAGGTGTTTAGTCGAATATGTAGGTGTAGAATGGGGACATGGGCTTTTGGGTTCATCCTGATCCCCACTTGTCCCTGCAAGACCAAGTACAAATATTTTTGCCAACAGCACTCATTCCACAATTATTTATTGAGCACCTACCACATACCAGGCACTAACAAATGGTACGGAGTGAGTAAGAAATGTTCAAATGTCTCTGCCCTCGAGTAGTTTAGGTTTTATGGTGAGAGGTAGACAGTACTAATAGTGAAAAACATAAATAAAATAGAGAGAGTATCCTATAGTATTAAAGAGAAAAAACGTGGAAGGGGAAAGGGCACACTGGGTGTTGCCATTTTTGACAGGGTAAGTCAAGGTAGGCCTTACTGAGGACATAATATTTGGGCATAAGACCTTAAGGAGGTACCTGGTAACTCTGACTCCTGGAAGCGTGATCCAGATAGAGAGAACAGAGAGGGCAGAGGCCTCAAGGTGGGAACGCGCTTGGGTGTAGAGGAGTAGCAAGGAGGATAATGAGGCAGGATGAGTAAGGGGGGCCAGTGGCAGAGTTCAGGGAGATGACGAGAGGTAGAAAGGAGGTGGTGGGCAGATCACATGAGGCCTCATCAGCAGACTATTGGAGGAACTCTGACCTTTATTCTAAGTGACATGGCAAGCTCCTGAAGTTTGATTAGAGGAGGAAATAACATAATCTGACTTGTGTTTTAAACTAACTGGTCTCGCTCCTGTATTGATAACAGATGGATAAAGGAGAAAGGAGAAGCTGGAAGAACTTCCAGGATGTTATGGCAGTAATAGGTGTTGGGCTTTTGGGCTAGAGTGGTGGCAGTGGAGGAGATGAGAAGAGGTTGGATCCTGGATGTATTTTGCAAATGCAGTCAACATAATATACTCATGGATTTGATGTGCCACGTGAGAGAACACAACAGAGGATGAGATGGTTGGGTGGCATCAGTGACTCGATGGACATGAGTTTGAGCAAGCTCTGGGAGATGGTGAAGGACAGGGAAGCCTTGCATGCTGCAGTTCATGGGGTTGCAAAGAGTCAGACACAACTGAGTGACTTAACTAACTAAATATGAGAGAAAGAGAGAAGCAAGGATAGCTCCATGGTTTGGGGCATGAACAACAGGATGGGGCTGCTGAGAGAGGAAGACTTTGGGAGAGTGGTTTTGAGTAGGAATTTAGGAGCTCAGTTTTAGATATGATAATCTTGAGATGCCTTTATATACCCAAGTGCTTAGATATCCAGTAGATGGTTGGCTATGTGATACTGGAGTTCAGGGAAGTGACCCAGGATGAATACATACATGGGTGAGTTCTCAGCAGATCAGTTGCATTTTGATTGTGAGAATGGATGAGATCACATAGGAGAAAGTGAAGGGAGAAAAGGGGACTGGAGCCTGGGCCCTGGAGCTCCTCAGACTTTACAGCAGGGGAGAAGACCAACCAGCAAAGGAGCATGAAAGAGTGGTTGGCAAAGGAGGAGGTGAAGCAGGAGTGAGCTGTGTCCCAGAGTGTTTCCAGGGATAGGAGCTGCTACAACAGGGCTAAGGGCATTGAGAACTGAGAGCCATCCATTGGATTTAGCTGGGTCAAGTCACAGGTGACCAGACAAGAATGTGGTGGTGGTGGTGGGGGTGTCGGTGACTGAAGGAGGTTCAAAAGAGAGTTCGAAGAGAGGAATCAGAAGGAATCAGAGTTTAAACAACTGATGGAGAGAATTTTGCTGCAAAGGAGAGTAGGAGGAATGGAGCTGGAGAGAAAGATGAGTCCAGAAAAGTATTTTCTTTCTTTTCTCTTTTTTAAGATGGGAGAAATGGCAGTGGTTCGTATCCCACAGCACCCAGCCCCTCACACTCATTTGATAAGCATTTGTTGAACTGAAATGAGCATATCTAAGGATAAGACATGGACAAATATGAGTCTTCCCTGCTGCTGCTGCTGCTGCTGCTAAGTCACTGAATGATGTCAAATAAGCGAAATGAGAAGAAATTCCAATGCTTCTTATAGGAGACTGAAAGTTAGCGCTTGGAGAGTGTGGTCATGGGAATTCCTTTACCATCTTCCTGTACTTAAGACACTGCTTTTTAACATAGGGTCAGGATCTGCGTTTAAGTAGAAGCTTTGGGTTGATATTTTTTAGGTGCCCAAAAATATAGACAAGAAAATAGCAGTGATCCGTATTTCCATTATGCAGAATTAAGTACTATTAACAATGTGGGGGTATTTGTTTCCAGCCTTTTCATTCAGTACTCAGTTTTTAAAGCCTACACTGTGGGATTATGTGATAAAAAATATGATGTATGTCACTGTGTGTGTGCACCATGTGAACTCACACATACATACTTGCTCAAACAGATGTGGCTTTTTGCTTGCTCTTTCCCAGAGTTTCCAAATTGGAAGGTGCTATGTTACAAACTGCTCTGGCAATAATGGAATCATGAAGCAGTGATGTCACATGTATGTATACAGAATGCATTGGCCAAATAATACATTTTTAAACATAAAAACTGTAAGTAACCTGTGCACCCAGGAAAAAATTCTAACATGACCCTTCTGGTCTACAGTCCTCCAGGTTTTCTCTCCAGACACAGCTAGCATTGCCAGTTCCTTGTGAATGCTTCCAGAAATTGTATTTGCATATGCAAATGTATATTTTCTATTTTCCTACACAGATGGTAGCATATTGTGTATATGGTTTAGTACTTAAGCACAGGGTTTTGAAAATTTTGGAAGAGCTTCTTGATAATAAGTTTTCTTTCTTTTTTTAATTTCAGTTTTGTTGAGGTATAGTTGACATACAAAAATAGTAAGCTTTCTGCATGTGCAAATTAGCAATCATGCTCTTCCCTCTTGCCTGGTCTCAGACAATTAACTTGGGAGGGGGGTCAAAAAATGTTCTACACTAGCTAGACAAGTCCCTTCAGATCACATGACCCCATGTCAGTACCATACAGTTTGTTCTCACTCTCTCTGGTTGAACTTACTTCAAAGCCCACAAGAAAACCCTTTATATTTTTGGTAACTAAACCAAAGTCCTGTAGAATACAACAAAACCAAACAGAGGGAAATTTTGATCTCAGCTTAAAATACAGCTGGGCAAGCCCACATTTAGTTGCTGGAATAACAACCAACCGGGAGGGTCCAACTAAATTTAGCTTGGACCCTCAAACACTGGTCAGCTCCAAAGTCAACATCCCCCATTCCCCACATGGAGAACTCTACCCATCTCTGAAGCTGGTAGAGAAGAAACAACCCTGCTCGTCCAAGATGCTGACTTTGCAAAGACGACCTAGTCTCGCTGGTATGATTTAATTGGCTGTAAAAGGTTTGATTTATAGCCAATCAATAGGCAAACAGTGTGATTTGTTGCTGGGGGAATACAGAGCACAGGGACCAGGGTGATGCTAAACAGTGGGAAAGGTTAATGAACACTGTGAAGTTCATTTAAAATTTTCTTTAGGAAGACAAGAAGAATAAACCAGAACTATAAGTGCATCTCATGGTCAAGGCTGGCCTGAAGGAAAACGGAAGGTGAGCAGGTCAGCTCCACCAGTCCTCCTTGGGAGGCCTCCTCCCATGCCGTCTGGACCCCAGAGGAGGACTGCCAAGGACAGAGAGCCCCACACTGGGGCTCAGTCTGGGCCTTATGATGAGGTCAGCCTCAGTTTCCTGGTTTGTTCAAGTGGCGGAGTTGGCATAGATGAACCCACCCAGGCCTGGAATTCTTGGTGATTTGGGCCTCCTGCAACTACCTGCCTAGCAGCCCAGAGCGCTCTACACCCTTTACCCTCACACTTTGGAAACCCAAGTAGAGAGGAACATGTTGGGCCCTGGTGCCTCAAGACATGTTGAAAATATAACTTGCTAAGAGCGGAGCATTAGGACCCTGAGAGAGTCCTGCATTCACCCCGATCCTGAAGACGGAAGGGCCCTGGAACCAGGGAAGGCCTGACAGCCCACAGAGAATCCCAGGTGGGCATCAGGTCTCCTCTAGGAGAGGCACATGATGTACTTTATGGAGAATAAATGAGATGAGGTTGCCAAGTGTAGCCTAGGTGGTGCCAGGGCATGACTGCAGTGAGGAGCAGGACTTCTGATGGGCTCACAGAGCTCACAAGTGCAACTTAATATCTGTCGTGGTCCTGGTGAGGCCCCTACCCACTGGATGGTGGTGAAGAGAAGCCAGGTTGAATCTAATCAGTTTAGACTTGGATGCAATGATTACTACACTCTCTTTAGGGTGACGTCTGTCTCCATGTTGCTCAATCTTTCAAGCTCCCACTCCTATCCCCGTTCTCTGCTCCTCTCTTAGAAGCTCCTCTCTTAGAAGGATGGGTGGCAGCAGAGTCCTTTTAAGATCTCATGACAGTTGGGAGTGAGATGGGCCCCTGGTCTTGTGCTGGTCCATGTGTTTGTACACCCTCTGTGACCACTAAGCTGTGGTCGGGCTGGTTTGGTGTTTTACTGGTCTCAGTTGCCTATGAATTCCTGGTGTGTTTTTTCTCAGCCTATTTGTAGACCCGTGGCCCCTCCCTGTGGATCTGCGCACCCCTTGCCACTCTCCATCATCACAGACCCCCCCTGAATCCCTGCCACCCTCTCCCCAGGGCCCTGGCCAAGCTGCCCCCCACAGCAGCAAATTGGGGCCACATTGGGGCCCTGGCAGCTCTCCTGGTTTGGAGTGGGGGGCAAAAAGGTGTTCCAGAAGCAAGCTTGACCCTCTCTCTGCCTGTGCCTTTAGCATCTTGGAGGTGGGGTACAGAGGTAGACCTCCCCCCACCCCACCCCAAGGCAGCATGCTGCCTCCTCAGGCCCTGGCACATATGGGGGAGGTCCCCACAGTGTGCACCGTGATTCCATAGTCTCACAGGCCCACCTCAGCCTCAGCTTTGTACTTAGTGGTGATGTGGCTTGGGGCCAGGGCCTTGACCGCTGCCTAACCAGGAGGAGGATACCCACCTCAGAGGATGTGCTGACAGTCGATGAGATTTTCTGTAAAGCAAACAGCTCTTTTCTGAGGGAGGATAGCTGGTGTGTAGAGGACAGAAGCGTTCTTCGCTAATGAAGCAGGACTGGTAGGATTCCTCCCTAAGAATTCTCACCCTGCCCCTGCCCCTTCCCCCTGCAGTGCTGGATCTGGGCCTGTGCCCAGTTTCTGCTTTTTCTGAGTCTGTTTATCAGTGTTTCAATGACTGAAATACCACTCTCTGATTTGACCAATAAGTCATTTTTAAAAATAGCAATTTTGGGAACTTCCCTGGTGGTCTAATTGTTAGGACTCGGTGCTTTCACTGTTGTGGCCTGGGTTCAGTTCCTGGTCAGGAGGCACAGTGGGGCCAGGAAAAAAAGGGGAATATCTAAAAAAGCTGACTCCTAGGAACAGAAAGTTTATGTTAGTTGCTCAGCCATGTCTGACTCTTTGTGACCTCATGGACTTCCAGGGTCTTCTGTCCATGGGATTCTCCTTCCCCAGGGGATTTTCCCAACCCAGGGATTGAACCTGGGTCTCCTGTATTGCAGGCGAATTCTTTACTGGCTGAGCTACCAAGGAAGCCCAGAGATTATGTTACCTCAGTTATCAAATCTCCTGGAGATGAAGTCAGTCTATATATTGATCGGTTGACATTACAATAAAAGGGGTGGTTTCCTCTCTGGGCTAGGGGGCAGCTTGCGGAGGCAGGGCTGAATGCACCCAGAAGGTTCATGTCATCTGCAAATAGGGAACTGGTTATGGTGCCTCTCTCAGGAAAATGATTAAGAATTTTGAAATCAACCTGCAGGCCAAGTGCACTTGCTTCTTCTATGGCAAAACCAAAGGGAAGAGATGAGCTGATGAGGCCCTGAGGCTGTGGTTCCTGGACCAGCACCGTCATGTGTGCTGTCACTGTGCAGTCAGCCATCAGATGACTGAGGAGGACGAAGGACCTACTGGAAACATTGATACCTGCAACAAGTGGGTGAATTTACAGAACCAAGAAGAGAAAGTTTGTGTGACCCGGCACTTCTCCCCTAGGCCGACCCCGGGCACAGCATATGCCTTCTTGGGCCCACTGAGGGTAACAGGGTGACTCCCCAAAGTCAAGATGTCTTCCAGGCCCATCTTCCATCACAGAGTCTCCACTTAACAAGCTTCTCTCTCTCTCTCTCTCTCTCTCTCTCTCTCTCTCTCTCTCTTTCCTTCTCCATAGCTCACCTCTGGTCAATGTCCAGTTCCCTGTACCTGCTTTTGGCTATAGTGAAGATTAAGGTAATCAGTCTTTTCATAGAAAATGTTACCCTGCCAATCTTTCATTTCAAGACTTCTGTCATTAACTGGAATGAAAGGCTGTCTCTCTCTTTAACAGGATTTCAGGTCTCTGTAGATAGGGGAGGAGGTGTCCATTCATTCTCAGGGCAACAGCCCTGGGCCAGTAGGTGCTCCTGGAATTGTCCCAGGCCTGGTGGTGATAGGTTGGCCTTTAGGGAACCCTGGATAGTGAGCCAGAGCCTGAGAGTCCTCTGCTTCCTCCAGCCCGGGAGGTCCAGCAGGATGGGGCCTGTCCCTGAGAGAGTCAATGAGAGGGGACCCTGGGCCTCTTTGCCAGCCTCTCATGTTCACTCCCTCCCTAAAGACAGACCCACCTCTTTCCCGTCTTCTCCCACCTGTCCATGTCTTGCCTGCTTTAACCCCTAGACTCCTGCTGCTGCTGTTGCTGCTGCTGCTGCTGCTAAGTCACTTCAGTCGTGTCTGACTCTGTGCGACCCCATGGACGGCAGCCCATCAGGCTCTTCTGTCCGTGGGATTCTCCAGGCAAGAATACTGGAGTGGGTTGCCATTTCCTTCTCCAATGCATGCATGCATGCTAAGTCGCTTCAGTCATGTCCGACTCTGTGTGACCCTATGGACAGCAGCCCACCAGCCTCCTCTGTTCACGAGATTCTCCAGGCAAGAATACTGGAGTGGGTTGCCATGTCCTTCTTCGACCCGAGACTCCTAGACACATACATTCTCATATAAGTGACAGCATTTTCGGTCATATTTAATGATTTCTTGCTACTAACCTTCCTGGCCTTATTTTGTATACCTTACCTCCCCTTCTCCCCCGATTTCATTTTTCCCTCTACTAATAAAATGTCTGCCAAGGAAATGCCATTGGAATCATCCTTTTTGTTAATAGAGATATTATTTTCTAGAAAGGCCACAAGGTATTTTGGGGACATAAAATGCCACATCAATAATATGACTAGAGCAGAAGGGTTGACTTGAGAATAAGAACCCCAAAGAGAAATTAGAAACATATTGTTTCCCTAGCTTCAGGGGCTGGAGCAGTGAAGGAAGCAATTTAATTAGAGGGCCATTCCTGATGGGGAATTGGGTCGTGTCAGGAAAATTGCAAGTTAGGGGAAAATTTTGGTAAAATCAAAGGAAGTTTGCTGTGTAACAGTACTATTACAGTGTCTGCACTCTTCTTGGAGGTGAACCCAGGCAGCTGAAATGAGAGCAGACAGGTTAAAATGTCAGGATGTTGAGCTACAGGGAACTGCCCTCCCATACGTGTTGTCTGACTTCTGGTTACTTCTCTCCATGATTCAAGTTATGAAGGTAATTTGTCGAATCCAAACAAGGCCATGGTAGGTCAAGAACAGGCTGGCTTGTTTTCAGTTTGCTGGAGTTTGAGTTGGGACTTATGCTTTTCATTCTACTTCTTTTTTTAAAAAGTTTTATGTTTTTGTCCTAAGTCACCACAAAATCTAATCTGGAGATATGTGGTATCTAAATAAAAAATGAGATTAAAATGTCCTTGCTCTCAGATTCTCCAGTTGCAAATTCTTTAGTGCCCACATCCCATCCCCCTTACTGCAAAATTGAGGACAAAAGCCTTGAGCCTGAGTTCCAGGATCCATATGGTGGGCCTCAATGAGCCACACTGGTTCTTGCTCACCGTTCCATGAGCAAGAACCCCCTTCATCTTCCATGAAGCCAGCGCCCACCTTGCTGGCCAAACCAGACCCTCTTCTGCATTCACAATGCATGTTCTTCATCATGGCACTGCTCTCACTTTGTCTAGCAATATATGGATTTACTTATCTTTCTATTTCCCCACACATACTATCTCCCAGCCCTCATGTCATAGAGTCTCAGAGGGCAAGAACTGGGGTTATTTATCTCTGCAATCCCTTGGTTTAGTCACCAAGTTGTGTTGGACCCTTTGTGACCCCATGGACTGTAGCCCACTTGGCTCCTCTGTCCATGGGATTTCCTAGGCAAGAACACTGGAGTGGGTTGCTATTTCCTTCACCAGAGGCAATCCCCTGGGTGCTGAGAATAGTATCTTGAAGGTAGTTAAGATGATAGATATATGTTGGTTAGTGGTGGGCCAGAAATATTTTATTAAGGACATTATGAAGATAGTTGTACCTAAAAACCAATCATGAGAGTTATCTGTGCTAATTGTTTGAGCCAGAGACAGTAGGAATTCCACAGCTTACCAGGTAAGCCCACTTTTAAACTGAATCACTTTCAGAACAAAGCTTTCATTGTTTTGGCAAACTGAAGGACAATGCTTCTGCAAATTTTAAATTTTTTCCCTAATTTCAACTTCCATTAAGTTAGAGAAAACCTAGTTGACCCTTTATAAGCTTGGAGAGAGATATTAAGTAAGACTTTCTTTTTTTTTTAAGAAAGGCTAGTAAGCAATTGGGTCTCAATAGGAAGGAATCAAAAAGAAGAAAAAGACTTGGCTTTGAGATGAGCACATGCAAAAACTGTTTTCCTACTTAAAAGCAAGACTCATGCCTTGCTCAATAACTCATTTGACAAAGGACACAGAACAGCTCTAGTCCTTCTTGCCAAGTAATGATGCGCACTCTGGCTATTAAAAGACAATCTAAAGAGGCCTTATTTATTTATTTCCCCCACCTTACTCCCCAAAGGAATAGAGTCAACTTTATACAAATGCACAATATATCAAACTAAGAACAAACAGAGAGAGGGCAAAAGGAAAATAAAAGTGGAATAGTAAGATAGATAAGGATAAATTTAGTATGCAGAAATACATGTCAGAAATTCTTGAACTTTTGAGTTTGGACTGAGTTTCCTGGGGACCCAGGCAAAGAAGAGAACATAATTGACTGGTTTCACAGTGTGTTTAAAATCAAAGCCTGCTTCCTTAGTGTCTGCATACCAGATACTGCACCCCACCTCTCTATGGCTTTCTTCACTGGGGTTAGTCATTCTGGCGTCCACCATGGTGTGCCACGTGGGTTTGAAACCATAGGATAGAAAGGAGCCCTCAGTTTAGCCTGTGTATCAACTGTCTGTAAGCACAATGCCCATTCGTTTCAAGAGTCCACCCAGTGAGGATGAGAAAGATAAATCAGAGGGAGACGAGCTCATTCTCTGTGCTGGCATCGCATGCAAGGTTTTCAGTGGTGATCAGACTTATGAGGGTTGTCTCCAAAAAGACCCTAGAAAAGTTCAAAGAGGCAAAAGAGTCTTTAGCATCTTCTTGACAATTAACATCTTTCCTCTTTCTGCCCTCCAGAAACCATGATATTCTCTGCTGCCAAAGGCCCTGCTTTCCCTAGAGTCCCCTGCCAAGTGCCCTGGCTTCACAACTGCCTCTCTTTCTTTTCCAAAGGGAAAAAAGAAGGATGACACACTTCTCTCTCAGATAGCCACTAGGAGGAAAGTCACGTAAGTAAAATAATTAATACATTGATGTGTATGACAGATATATACACCACCCAGGAATAGATTGTATTTTTTTAAGAGTGACTTTTTAACCCACTTAAAACTCTAATTAACTGACTGCTGCTGCTGCTGCTGCTAAGTCGCTTCAGTTGTGTCCGACTCTGTGCGACCCCATAGACAGCAGCCCACCAGGCTCCCCTGTCCACGGGATTCTCCAGGCAAGAATACTGGAGTGGGTTGCCATTGCCTTCTCCAGTGCATGAAAGGGAAAAATGAAAGTGAAGTCGCTCAGAGGGTTGATTAACAGATTGTGTGTGCAAAGCAGAGCTAGAGCTTTTGAAACAACGACACCTTCTTTATATATCTTGCATGCCTTTAGTGACCATTTCATCATCCATCAAAAGCAAAGGAGTTAGCAACTGAGCTCCAACTTCTAAAAACTGACTACTGTTGCCCTAATGATACGTGACCCATGTTGGAGTCACTTAAGCAGTTACCTCACTACGATTGTCTTAATTGATAAAGGGGAATAACAATAGAAGTTACTTCAGGGAATTTGGACAGGAACATAATAGGAGCACTTTTTCTTCCCTCTTTTCCTATTAGTCACCCTCCCTCCCTCATCCCTTTGTCAAATGTAAACCTGAAAAACAACTGGTTTCATGCTTGAAATTAAGTCCTCAAAAGCACTTTTCTTCCCACCCTGCCTGAAGTTGCTCTGTTTCTGGACAGTATACAGAGTCTGCTCATTAACACTCTACTGCCCCACTTCCATGTAAATCTCTCTGATTGGTATTGTCCCGTAATCAAGGCTATAAGCCTGGTGGTTAGCTAGTTGTGCCAAGGGGCTACCTGTGGAGGACTCATTGCTAACCCTCAAGAGGTAGATGGGCATGGCCCACCTGCCCTGGACTGTTTTGTCCTACATAAGTTGTCAGTGAGGGCAGAACTGTCAACAGCAATCGTCAAGGGACAACACCTTGTGGATGGAGATACGTGTCTGTGTGTGTGTGTGGGGTGTATGTGTATGTGTGCATGCTAAGTCACTTCAGTTGTGTTCCACTCTTTGCAACCCTATAGACTGAAGCCCGCCAGGCTCCTCTGTCTATGGGATTTTTCAGGCAATAATACTGGAGTGGGTTGCTATGCCCTCCTCCGGGGTATCTTCCCAACCCAGGGATCGAACCTGTATCTCTTACAACTCCTGCGTTGGCAGGTGGGTTTTTTACAACTAGCACCACCTGAGAAGCCCATGTGTGTGTACAGATATGTGTGTGTGTGTGTGTGTGTGTGTGTGTGTGTGTGTGTGTGTGTATTCATTCTGTGTACTATGTATAGCTAGGTTTGTTATGAGCATCTGGGTTAATTTTGAGTTTCTCAAGAAATAATTCCCAATATTTTTAATTTATTTTAAAATAATAGCTAATAGTAACAGAATATTTTGACTGGACAAATATTCCCAAATAATAACTATGATATTTGGGAAAATTTTTAATAAAAACGACTATTAGAAAACACCAAAGAATAACCAAAAGCTGAGAGAAACTAGACAAGAATCTACCCTGGTAAGATTTGCTATTTGCAGCAGCTTTTTGCTTTTGATGACTTCCCAACCTCTGGACAGCTTAGAGGCAGCAAAAATCCACAGTCTTGCTGGGTTGAAGCATCATATGCAGAGTTTGGTATAGGATGCCATCGTATATCCATCAGAATGGCTAAAATTTAAAAGATTTATAAAGCTAAATGTTAATGAGAATATGGAGTAACTGGAATTCTCATATGTTGTTGTATGTAGTTGGATATATGTGGGAGTTTAAAATGGTACAACCATTTTGAAAAATGGCTTGACAGTATTATACAATTAATATCGAGCTATACTTGGACTTAGCAATTTCATTCCTAGGTATTTATCTAAGAGAAATGAAAACACACACACACAAACAAAACAGTTGTTCGAGACTGTTCATGGCAGCTTTTTTTTTTTTTTTTTTACAATAGCCAAAAGCTGGCTTTCCAGGTGGTGCTAGTGGTAAAGAACCTGCTTGCCAATGCAGAAGATGCAAGAGATGTGGGTTTGATCCCTGGGTTGGGAAGATCACCTGGAGTAGGAAATGGCAACCCACTCCAGTATTCTTGCCTGGAGAATCCCATGGCCGGAGGAGCCTGGGGGGCTACTGTCCATAGGGGCAAAGGATTGGACACAACTGAAGTGAAGCAAGCAAGCAGAAGATGGAGGCAACTCACTGTCCATCACCCAGATAGTAAGATACCAACAATGGTTCTTCCACTGTAAGAGCCAGTGTTCTCACAATGGGATACTATGAACAAGAAGGAATTGCTCAGCAAAATGGATCAGTCTTACAAATAGTATACTGAATAATAGAAGGCAGATCCAAAGGAGTATCATTTCATTTATGTGAAATTCTAGAGCAGGCAAAAATAATCACAAGTTAAAAAATCCAAACAGTGGCTTGTCTCCGAATGCGGGATGAGTAAGAGGAGACACAAGGGAACTTTCTGAGGAAATGAAAATGTTCTGCATTGTGATGGGGTGTAGATTATGTGCGAGTATTCATTTGCCACAACTGTACAGTGAAAAAATGTAAAAGAATGAATGATAATACCTGTAATTAAGTATGTATGTGGGGAGTGGAGAAACAGATGAAACAAAGATGGCAGAATATTAACAGCTGTTTAAGCTGGAGGTTGGGTACATGGGGGCTCATTTTCTGTTCACTTTGTATACGTTGGAGATTTTACAAAATAGAAGTTTAAAAATATAATAGTCAGTATACAATTCCTTTTGACTACAGCAAGACCCACTGAACATTATCTAGTATTTTTAATTAGCTGGAGGTTAAAGTGAGAAGTTAAGTGGCTTTGCTCATGAATGTGTTTCTCTTTATTTCTTGGATCATTTTCATTTGTTTCAGTGTTCAAAAATAGAAGAGAGGTCATCACTGTAGTGCAGTCTCAGTATTAAACTTTATTACTAACATTTCCTCAGAGAGCAGACTAAAGAAGGCTAATTTTATCAGAAAATTAACAACTGCTCATGTTAGCAAGTTGTATAAGAATATATTTGATAAACTCCAGCATTAAGTTGGCTAACGTGTTTTTTTTTAATTCTGCTAAATTATACACTTAAAAACGGTTAGCATACTATGTGTTTTTACCACAATTTAAAAATTTTATGTAAGCAAAAATGTTCCAAATGAAGAGATAAAATGGTTTTCTTTTTCCTCCACATACTCAATATTTATTTCTCTTGCCCTTGGATGTCACATGGTACTCATTACAGTTCCGGGAAGTGAAATACTTTTAAAAATATTTCAAATAATTTTCCTCAAGTTCCCAACAAGCAAAGATCCAGGATACCAATATTCCCTGAAATTTATAAACAGAAATGCTTAATGAACCATTTCTTCATGTGTAAACTTCGTGATGAGTTTAATTTTAGCAGCTTGTTTATATCAGCCTTTTTATTTCATAATTTAAACCCCCAGTTTGGGGGTGGAGGGCCAGAAGAAGAAGAAATAGGATGGCTTTCATGTATAAAGAACATCTCAGTATAAATTCACTGAAGCAATCCTTAGAGTAAAAGATGGCATTGTAGAACTGACTGTTCATAACGTTTTAATTTGGAAGTTCTTCAAGAGTATAAGCTTTCACACTGGAATGTCTCTGGCTGGGCAACTCGGGTAGTTTTGAAATCTCTGTTTCCTGGGAACTCTGTGGTTTCAGAAACAGGACAGATATTCCTCCAGGGCAGTTTAGGGCAACCAGGCAGCGGGAAGGACTCAATAGTCCTGGCCAGATAGTAAGGCTGGAGGGAGAGTTTTCTGGAATGAATGAATGCCTACTGTTTTCCGTCATTGAGTCATTTGGTTGGAAAGGTCAAGTCTAGAGAGAAAGAGTCTGATTGCCTGAGGTGAGGCCATGAGCCTGCCACTGGCTGTTGGGGGTGGAGGATGGAAGTGGGGGTGGTGACAGGAAGTTTCTACCAGGAAGAACCTTCAGGAACTCCTTCAGCCTTCTCAGTGGCAGGACAGGGTATCTCCAGTTACTCAACGTACTGGAGGAAATGAAATTCACAAGAGGCAAGAGGGTGTTGTTGCAGTAAGGGGACAGATGGGTCCACTTCTGAGAAGGGGAGGCTGCTCAGAAGGGACTTTTCTAACATGGCCACACATTCCCTGTCCACTTCATCTACGCTGATACATTGTCAGGCTCCTCCAGTCGAAGAAGACGGCCATGTATTATGGTCCTGATCATTCTCAGTCATCCTTGCAGCAGTGGACAGAGTGGGTTGCTCAGGATACTTTGGGCTGCATGGAGAGCATCACCTGGCTCACACAATACAGGAAAGATTATTTCACACAGCAAGTCATCCTGAGATAGGATGGGTTGGTCGAGTCAGAGGCTAAGCAATATTATCAAGGACCCAGATGAATTCTATCTTTCTGCTTTGTCATTTTAAGAGTGTCAGTCACTGTACGGTGGCAGCAGCTCCAGTGTTCAGATCCCTACATACCACCATCCAGAGACAGAAAAAGGACTCATTGTGTCCCTGTGTCTCTCTTTAAGAGCTAAGAAACCTTTCTCAGAAGGCCCTCAGCAGATGTCCTTTTGTGCCTCGTTGGTCAGAATTGGGTCATGTGCCTTTTGGGCCCAATTACCATGAAGGAAAATGGCATTGCCACAACTGACTTAATGGAGATATGAGGCCAGCCTTCCCCAAACTTTGTGGCCACAAAGAGTAAAATCGACAACGGAACAAAGTTGGGTGAAATTTTGTGAACATTTTTTACATTGGTGGCTCCTTATATTTGAGAAATTCCACACATTATGAGTCCCAAATGGAAACAGAACTCTCCTTCCCAATTGGCAGGAAAGCTTGGGTGCAGGTATGTTACCTGGACTCCACCAACCAGATACACCTGCACGAGACTTGAATTTAGAACTGAGCAAAGGTAGGAATTAGGGGCCAGGCAGTTTCTTTTTTCCAGTGAAGATGGGGGAACATTTCGGGTAGACAATGCAGTTTTAAGAAACAGCTGAGTGGTAACATATCACGCATCGCATCCATGTTATGGGGGCAGTGGCCACAGATGTACATTGGAGCAGTTTGGTAATATAATTTGGGTATTGTTCCAGGTTATATAGTCTTCAAGCCTGGTTTTCCAGCCCTCCTGGGGGTCCTGTGAGCTCCCTGAGTCCGTAAATAAACTCCTTTCTAGCTTAAACTAGCTTGAGATGGTGCTGTTGTTCATTACCAGGAACTCGGCAAGGAAGAAGTAAAGAATGGCTGTTGGGTACACAAAACCATGTCTACTACAGTAGGGCATCAGTAGGTAATTGGGGGACTTCTTTGATGGTCCGGTGGTTTAAACTCTGCACTCCAAATGCAGGAGACTCTGGTTTGATCCCTGGTCAGGGAACTAGATCCAGTATGCTGCAACTAAGACTCGGAGCAGTCAAATAAATAATTACTTTTTAAAAAGTAGGTAGTCAGCACTGCAAATTATCAGGGGGCTGGATTTTCTGGGGCTACACCCCCCTTACAGAAAATACCATGTGATCAACACCCCAGGAGTTGTACCTTGCTGCCAGACCTGGCTTCCTTTCAGTTGTCCTCCTTGGGATGGCTTGAGGATTACTCCCTTTCCTCTGGAAATCTGCTCTTACTGCCTTTCTCTTTAAGCAGTTTCAAATGGCTTCATACTCTGAGAATTCCACCTGCCCCCCCCCAACCCCGGGCCTAATGGGTAGGTGTAACTTAATACTGTGTGGAAGAAATCACAGACCAGTCTAGCCAAGTCAAATCAAGCATAAATAAAAAGGTTAAGAGAAAAAAGATGCATGACACAGTCATACGCATGACTTACAAATAACTGAAAGGTAAGGAACTTTGCTTGCAATTTATTTAACATTTTTATTAAGCCAACAAATAAATTTATGGTAACATTAAGGAAACTTTCAACAAGAGAAGAAAAAAACTACATTTACAATTCTGCTCCTCTCCCTGCCTGGACAGAACTACATGTACCTCTTAACACTGTCTTATTTGCATATACCTGTACCTTTCATTAAGCGGGTGGTAGTGCTGGTTTAGTTGCTAAGTCGTTTCCGACTCTTGTGATCGCATGGATGGTAGCCTATTAGGCTCCTCTGTCCATGGGATTCTCCAGGCGAGAATAGTGAAGTGGGTTGCCATTTCCTTCTCCAGAGGATCTTCCCGACCTAGAAATTGAACCCCGGTCTCCTGCATTGCAGGCAGATTCTTTACCAACAGCAATGAGGGAATCCCCAGATTAAGTGGGTATCTCATGTTTTACCTAACCGTCAACCACCTTCACTAGATATTTAGGAGACTTCCAAGCTTACCAGCGTTCTTATAATAATTTTGCATTAAGCAGGTGTAAAACGTTGTTCTTCCGATGAATAATGCCAATCACTGAATCAGAGAAACATTTTGAATGGTTTTGCCTGGCACAGCTGATTTGCATTGCCATCAGCAGCATACATGTGGGCCATTTTTGCTACAACATTACCAATAGTGAGTATGTTTAAAATATCTTATTAATTTAATAGAAGCAAAATGCAACCTTATTGCTTTTATTTTGTATATTTTAATTATTATTTAGGTTTTCCTGCAACTCTGATTGTGAAGACTCCCTTGTTCAGCATTATCATAGAATGTTCTAAGACAGACTCAGCACCAGGCTCCTGGGTTGTAAATGTAATAATGGTGTTCACATTATCAAGAATGTTTCAGAAAGTGCCATGTGGTTTTTTTCAGGAGCTGGTTTTAGGCAGAATTAATCCTTTTAGAGGGTTATTATATTGGATTGTCCTAGTTATGTCAAAGGATGGCCTGGGGGAGGAGATTTCTTCATTTGTTTGAACATTGCTGAACATTTAATTTCAAATTTTCTGCTTAGTGCCTAATGAAAAATGTTCACTGAATTTGTGGAAGTAAACATAAACTGCATTTTTGACATTTGAAAAATTTGAAATAGATTAATATTACAGAATTACATTGGTTCTCTGTAATATCCCTTCCCCAAAATAGAACTGGTATTTTTTAGATAAATTACTCCTCTTTTTTCTCTTATTTTCTCTGCTGCAAACATAAGCAGTCACTTAAAAAAAAAAAAAAAAATTAGCCATTAAAAGAAATTTACATTTTGGCAAACATGGCTTAATTTTGAATGCTAGTATAGAATTTCTCACAGAGAGCTGGGGTCTTGAAAAACAGATTGTTCTTTTTTGAACTGCACTTTGGGAAGGGAGATTAATTGTAACTCTTGCTTTTCCAGTCCATGCCATCTTGCGGGAGGATAAACAAAAAGTAACAAAAATAGTTTGTGGCTCCAAGTGTCCATCAATGGGGAGCAGGCAATGGCACCCCACTCCAGTACTCTTGCCTGGAAAATCCCATGGATGGAGGAGCCTGGTAGGCTACATACAGTCCATGGGGTCGTGAAGAGTCGGACACGACTGAGCGACTTCACTTTCACTTTTCCCTTTCATGCACTGGAGAAGGAAATGGCAACCCACTCCAGTATTCTTGCCTGGAGAATCCCAGGGACGGCGGAGCCTAGTGGGCTGCCGTCTATGGGGTCGCACAGAGTCGGACACGACTGAAGCGACTTAGCAGCAGCAGTCCATCAATGGAAATGCTAAAACCCGTGTGCTCTAAGTTCTTTTCTTGTCTAGGAGATGACCCTCTGGATAGTGCATCATGGTAGCCATTTAAGGTGCTCCCACTTGGTGCCCCCTGGTGGCCTCAGGCTGCAACTACTGCCTCCACATAGTTAACCCTTTTGTGCCAAAGCCACCAGCCCTTCCTTGCTGCCTGCACCTTCATGTCCACCTTGGGTGTCAGCTGAAGCCGTTCTCACTGAGAAGGAAAGGAATTTGTTTCTTTAATGCATTATGGCAACCACGTGCAGTCACTCTCTGGTAAGCTTGTACCCTCAGAATCTTACAGCCCATTTTCCTGATCTCTGTTCAGTTTCCCTTGGCCCTGGATCAAAGGACATTTACGTGACACAATGTATTATTGCCTCACAAAAGACTCTCACCCATCTTCAACAGCTGGAACAACTTGGAGAGTCACAACCAAAAGAATGAAGTTTCGCCATTACCTACACCATACGAGAATTGACTCAAAATGGACCAAAGACTTTACAAACTAAGAGTTAAAATTATAAAACTCTTGGAAGAAAAGAGGAGAAAAATCTTCATGCCCTTTGATTTGGCAATGGATTCTTGGATATGAAACCAAAAGCTTAAGCAAAAGAAAATTAGTCTTGACTAGGAGTATGGGCAGCCACCCTGTTCAGTTCAGTTGCTCAATCATGTCCAACTAATTGTGACCCCATGGACTGCAGCATGACAGGCTTCCCTGTCTATCACCAACTCCCAAAGCTTGCTCAAATTCATGTCCATCAAGTCGGTGATGCCATCCAACCATCTCATCCTCTGTCGTCCCCTTTTCCTCTCGCCTTCAATCTTTCCCAGCATCAGGGTCTTTTCCAATGAGTTAGTTCTTCGCATCAGGTGGCCAAAGTATTGGAGTTTCAGCTTCAGCATCAGTCCTTCCAATGAATATCCAGGACTGATTTCCCTTATGATGGATACAACCAGATCTCCTTGCAGTACAAGGGACTCTCAAGGGTCCTCTCCAACAACACAGTTCAAAAGCATCAATTCTTCAGTGCTCAGTTTTCTTTATAGTCCAACTCTCACATTCATACATGACTACTGGAAAAACCATAGCTTTGACTAGATGGACCTTTGTTGGCAAAGTAGCGTCTCTGCTTTTTAATATGCTGCCTAGGTTGGTCATAGCATTTCTTCCAAATAACAAGCATCATTTAATTTCATGACTGCAGTCACCATATGCAGTGATTTTGGAGCCCCCTCAAAATAAAGTTTGTCACTGTTTCCATTGTTTCCCCATCTATTTGCCATGAAGTGATGGTACCGGACGCCATGATCTTTGTTTTCTGAATGTTGAGCTTTAAGCCAACTTTTTCACTCTCCCCTTTCACTTTCATCAAGAGGCTCTTTAGTTCTTCACTTTCTGCCATAAGGGTGGTGTCATCTGCGTACCTGAAGTTATTGATGTTTCTCCTGCCAACCTTGATTCCAACTTGTACTTCATCCAGCCCAGCATTTCGCATGATGTACTCTGCATATAAGTTAAATAAGCAGGGTGACAATATACACCCTTGATGTACTCCTTTCCCTATTTGGAACCAGTCTGTTGTTCCATGTCCAGTTCTAACTGTTGCTTCCTGACCTACATACGGATTTCTCAAGAGGGAGGTCAGGTGGTCTGAAATTTCCATCTCTTGAAGAATTTTCCACAGTTTGTTGTGATCTACACAGTCAAAGGCTTTGGCATAGTCAATAAAGCAGAAATGGATGTTTTTCTGGAACTCTCTTGCTTTTTCGATGATCCAGTGGATGTTGGCAATTTGATCTCTGGTTCCTCTACCTTTTCTAAATATAGCTTGAACATCTGGAAGTTCACAATTCATGTACTGTTGAAGCCTGGCTTGGAGAATTTTGAGTATTACTTTGCTAGCGTGTGAGATGAATGCAATTGTGTGGTAGTTTGAACATTCTTTGGCATTGCCTTTCTTTGGGATTGGAATGAAAACTGACCTTTTCCAGTCCTGTGGCCATTGCTGAGTTTTCCATATTTGCTGGGTTTCACAGCATCATCTTTTAGGATCTGAAATAGCTCAACTGGAATTCCATCGCCTCCACTAGCTTTGTTCATAGTGATGCTTCGTAAGGCCCACTTGACTTCACATTCCAGGATGTCTGGCTCTAGGTGAGTAATCACACCATCATAGTTATCTGGTTAATGAAGATCTATTTTGTACAGTTCTTCTGTGTATTCTTGCCACCTCTTCTTAATATCTTCTGCTTCTGTTAGGTCCATACCATTTCTGTCCTTTATTGTGCCCATCTATGCATGAAATGTTCCCTTGGTAACTCTAATTTTCTTGAAGAGATCTCTAATCTTTCCCATTCTATTGCTTTCCTCTATTTCTTTGCATTGATCCCTGAGGTAGGCTTTCTTATCTCTCCTTGCTATTCTTTGGAACTCTGCATTCAAATGGGTATATCCTTCCTTTTCTCCTTTGCCTTCTGCTTCTCTTCTTTTCTCAGCTATTTGTAAGGCCTCCTCAGACAACCATTTTGCTTTTTTGCATATCTTTTTCTTGGGGATGGTCTTGATCACTGCCTCCTGTACAATGTCACAAACCTCTGTCCACAGTTCTTCAGGCACTCTGTCTATCAGATCTAATCCCTTGAATCTATTTCTCACTTCCAATGTATGATCATAAGGGATTTGATTTAGTTCATACCTGAATGGTCTAGTGGTTTTACCTATTTTCTTCAATTTAAGTCTGAATTTGACAATAAGGAGTTCATGATCTGAGCCACAGTCAGCTCTCAGTATTGTTTTTGCTGACTGTATAGAGCTTCTCCATCTTTGGCTGCAAAGAATATAATCAATCTGATTTTGGTGTTGACAATCTGGTGATGTCCATGCGTAGAGTCTTCTGTTGTGTTGTTGGAAAAGGGTGTTTGCTATGACCAGTGTGTTCTCTTGGCAAAACTCTATTAGCCTTTGACCTGCTTCATTTTGTACTCCAAGGCCAAATTTGCCTGTTACTCCAGGTATCTCGTGACTTTCTACTTTTGCATTCCAGTCCCCTAAAATGAAAAGGACATTTTTGGGGGGTGTTAGTTCTAGAAGGTCTTGTAGGTCATCATAGAACCATTCAAATTCATCTTCTTCAGCATTACTGGTCAGGGCATAGACTTGGATTACTGTGATATTGAATGGTTTGCCTTGGAAACAAACAGAGATCATTCTGTCGTTTTTGAGACTGCATCCAAGTACTGCATTTTGGACTCTTTTGTTGACAATGATGGCTACTCCATTTCTTCTAAGGGATTCTTGCCCACAGTAGTAGATATAGTGGTCATCTGAGTTAAATTCACCCATTCCAGTCCATTTTCGTTCACTGATTCATTAAATGTCGATGTTGACTCTTGCCATCTCCTGTGTGACTGCACAAAAGGATGACATCTGCTGTTCATCCTGATGAAGCTCCTGCAACCACAGAACCAAAGAGGTAACCCTACCTAAGAGGTACGTTCTGTCTCTGCACTGGATACGAAAGCTGCCCCGTCATCTTCTGCGGCAGACTGCCTCCTCCCAGAGGAACACCCCCTTACCCGCCTGTCCTGGCTAACCGCTGATTTCTCACACCTTCGTCTCCTTCCTGGGCCTCGTGTCTTCACTGTCTTCTCCCTCAAATTATCACCTGGTACCGCAGACTGTTAGAAACCACTTGCCTTCACAGACCCAGAAAGGGAGGCCCAGGAATCTCCCATGGATTCTTTCTCCCAAGTTACAAAGCAGTCGGGGGGAAAGATGTGAGGCTTGACCTCAGACTCCAGGCCCTAAGCCCAGGGCTCTTCCCTGGGTAGTTCCCACCGGGCCTTGGCTGACTACATTTGGGAGGCTGGTGACCCCTGCAGGTGCCTGCCTGCAGGAGCTGGTTTGCAGGAGCGCTTTGGCTCACACCGACGCTGATGGGAAAGGAGTTTGTTGGGGCCAAAAAGAATAGAAAGATAAGGAAAAGAGAGGGGTGGAGGGGATGTCTGACCCTTAGGCAGGCCTGTGGACTGGTTCTGAGCCCCAGGAGGGAGAAGCAGGTGAGACGTGAGGATGCTCCACTTGTGAATGGCTGAGTGAGACTCTGGGAGGAAGCCGTGCTGCTCTAGGGCCTGGAGACAGGGTACGCACGGAATCAGGAGAGCCCACCCTAGCACTCCCACCCCAAGGTGGCAAGAGTGGGCAGGAGGGCAGACCACACTCTCCCAAAGGAAGTGCTCCCACAGCTGGGGCAGCGAGGAGCCCTTGAGATGGTGTGAATCGAGGGTGTGATGGGACTTGTTTCCGAGCACAGGTAAGACAGCACAGCTGTAGGCACTCTCAGAAGGACCTGGCGAGAGACTGGTGGTGACTGGGGCTAGAGGGGCTGGGGGTGACTGTCAGTGGACTGATACCCTGGAACATATGGGTCATACATCATGACGCTGACCCTGAATATCATCTTCTCAAGCCCACATTCACTTGTTCATTTATTCAGCAAGTATTTATGGAACACTTATATGTTCAATATAGATCTATATTGATAGATCAGATCAATACAGACTACCATTCTTGTATCAAGGATACCCAAAGGTGAGCAAGAAGGACAAGCCCTCTGTTTTCAGGTGCTTACTATCCTGCTTAGCTTATGCAATTCCATTCTCTTCTCCTTGGGCTTCTCCTCTCTGGGACCCAAGTGAATGAGAAGGGTAACATATAGTGAGAAAAACAATTACCAAAACAGAGATGGCTTGAAGCATCTTTAAGAACTCCCTACAGAGGCATTAATCTTTCTTTTTGGTGAGACTTTTGAGAGGAAGGACTCTCGGGGCATGGGAGGCTTGTACTGAGGGCTCAGAGGACATAAAATGATGCTGTTCCATGTTGGATGAGCTTTCCTCATGGCAAATCATGACCTCAGAGTGGGTCCTATCTGGAGAACAACAGTGTGCTCTGCCTGGAGCTGTTTTAGGAGACCAGCTGGTACAAGATGCAATCACATGGCTTCCTAAGAACTTAAGCCACTTAGCTCAAAGCCTGGCAGATCTTTAGCATTGGGTGCTAGGCTGAAACAGGAGGTGGCACATCGTATGATGAGCAATGGTTGGCTGGGGGCTTGGCTCCTGCAGCTTAATTAGAGGGCAGAGGAAGGTAGGGCCAGTGGGGGGTATGGAGCAGCTGCAGCCAACGGGCAGAGAGTAGTAGAGGCCTTGAGAAACCAGGGGTCTCCACTCCTGATAAAAAGTGCTTTGAACACTGCCATCTATGCCGAAAATCCCTTCCCTTAGTTGAGTTTGAGCTCTCAAAATCAAAATGGTTCAAAAACGAAGAAGCTTCTGTTTCTATCCATACCCTAATAAGAACTGTCACAATGAAGTTAAAAAAAAAACAAAACCCTGATTGGCACACCATTTATTTTAACAGTCTCTGAGTGTGAACACAGAAAACACACAGAAAGAATAATTTCGCTGAGACTTTCAGTGCTGAAATTTCAAGTTTCTTGATCAGGCAAGGTCAATGTTTTCAAGTTTCAAACAGAATATTTTTATCCACAATTTCTGGCGTGGGGCGGGGGGTTGTGTATTTACCTCTATGAAATGTGAAGTGTTGGGAGCTCGGATGCAATGTGCTTTCAACTGCACAGTGATTATCATGAGGTTTTCACTGTTTTGTGGCTATCACTTCTGTTGTTTTTTTAAATGTTTATTTATCTTATCGCTTATTTGGCTGCACTGGGTCTTAGTTGAGGTGTGCTGGATCTTTAAGTTGCTGAATGTGGGATCTAGTTCCCTGACCAGGAAGGGAACCTGGCTGCCTGCATTGGGAGCACAGAGACTTAGCCACTGAACCACCAGGGAAGTCCCACGGCTATTACTAACACCTTCGCATTCTTGGTAGATAATCAGTTCAGTTCAGTTGCTCAGTCGTGACCGACTCTTAGTGACCCCATGAATCGCAGCAAACCAGGCCTCCCTGTCCATCACCAGCTCCCGGAGTTTACCCAAACTTATGTCCATCGAGTCAGTGATGCCATCCAGCCATCTCATCCTCTGTCGTCCCCTTCTCCTCCTGCCCCCAATCCTTCCCATCATCAGGGTCTTTTCCAATGAGTCAACTCTTCGCATGATGTTGTGGACCAAATTTATGTAATAACTTTTAGCTGAATAGCGTAAAGAATTGTATGACTCTTCTCATTGCAATGAACGTAGGTACTTAGCATTTTTAGCTCTTCAAGATATTACTGTTAGCAGTCCAGTTGTGATCAGCTACATTTGGGACCTGCTAGGAATCCTTCTGTCTGAATGTTGAAACCTAAAGCTGGACTCTACATTTCCTTGATTACCTGAATTCCAACAGCTAAATTAAACTTTTTGCCCTCTATTTAAATTTTCCTTCTTGTCATATTGCCAAGATAATATATCCTTGGGCTGGTAACTCAATAGTACAGAAGTACACTGTTTTGAAAATCAAACAAACTGAATTTGAGAGCCCCAAGAAGCGGCAAAGTAAGGCTCCTGGGTGAGCTCCTCTAAGCCATGGGTCTTCAGGCTGGCTGGGGGCTCCTCCTCAGGGCAGCTGACTGCCATCATCACCCAAGAGAGCTTAGATGTCTCTCTCTCCTAGGGCCTCAAGTCCCAGGGCCACGGCCTTCTCTGGGGCTGCCAGGCTCTGTGGAGAGACACCTGTACACCGGTGTTATCAGCACAAGAGTACTGAGCAACAAAGTATCTGACAGGTCTAGCTCTTCTTTCCCTTTAGCCCCACCTCGTCAGCACTTCCTCCAGCCTCCTTAGGCCTCTCACCTTCTCCATGGAGGTGACCAGCCAGGCCACACCTTGGACCTCATTGTCTGGTTTTCACAACTGTTGTTGTTTAGTCACTAAGTTGTGCCCGACTCTTTTGCAACCCCACGGACTATAGCCCACCAGGCTCCCCTGTCCATGGGATTTCCCAGGCAAGAATACTGGAGCAAGTTGCCATTCCCTTCTCCAGGGGATCTTCTGGACCCAGGGATCAAACCCACATCTCCTGCATTGGCAGGTGAATTCTTTACCACTGAGCCACCTCTAAAATCTAACCCTTAGCCGCCTCTCTGACCACAACCTCCTGCCATGGACTGCTAGCTCTTGGTTGCATCTCAAGAGTCATTTAGTTCACCCTGCACATCCCACAGATGAGAAAAGCACAGCTATTCAGTGAGGTGCTCACAGGCACAGGGCCAAGGAGTGTCAGGAAGCCTTTCCTGACTCCCATCTGGGACTCCTACTACCATAGCACACTTCTCATTCCCTCAAACCTCCTCATCTGCTTTGTGCTCTCATGTGACCTCTGTCCTCTTCCGTCCCCCACACCTCCCAGACCAGCACACTCTCCTCTCCCTTTGCTCCCCCACATGGCCTAGGGGTCTGTAGCCTGTCCCTTCAGACTCCATCCTCTGGGCCATCCCCAGTTCTGGTTGTCCCCATACATACTGTTTCTGCTTATCTTCCTGGGCCATGGCATATTGTACAGAAAGCCGCAGAAATGTCCCAACTAGATCCACCATTTTTACCACCTGTGTGACCTGGGCAAGTAAAGAAACTAAACCGCAGTTTCCTTGCATGTAAAATGAGGATAATTTTAGAACTTTAGGGTTGAAAGATTTGCTTGTTTAAAGTCATGAAAGCACTAAGCACACAGCGTGTAATAACCCCCAAATAAATCCTAGTTATTATAATAAGGTAGAAGCAGAGGCTGCAGTACAGAGCTCAGAGGACTTGGGATGTACTTTGGTGGTCAATGGGCAGGCTGAGTTTCCCAGGTAGCTCAGTGGTAAAGAATTCACCCGCCAATGCAGGAGATGCAAGAAAATCCCCTGAAGGAGGAAATGGCAATCCACTCCAGTATCCTTGGCTGGAAAATTTCATGGACAGAGGAACAGTGGGCTATAATCCATGGGGTCTCATAGAGTCGGACATGATTGAGTATGCATGCAAGTATGCATGGGCAGATATCGAGGGCTTGTGGTCAGAGAAAGGTACGTGCAGGACTGTGGTCTGTGACAGTCACTTGGGTTGCTGCCTGTAGGGTGGACTTGGAGCAGGAGGAGAATGCAGTGGGGTCAGAGTGACCAGGTGGAGAAGGCATGGTAAGTGCCAAGAAGGCATGGTAACAGGAGTGGGGGACATCAAGTACAGCACCCCGGGTCTATGAGTCTCATCTCTGGGTCATGCATCATTAGCATCCTCTCTTTTCCTCCTGCTCTGAAGCCGAGGATTCTAGTGACATCTCTGCCTCCTGTTAATCCTGGTTGAGGCCCTCGGACAGGGGAGCTCTGACATTCACCAGGGCTGGGGTCCTCCCTGCGGGATGCTGTATGTTGCAGCTTTCTCAGCAGCTGCAAAAAACACTTAACCCTTTCCCCTGTGCTCTCCTCCTCCGGCAACTGGACCAACGGTGGGGTGAATGCAGAGCAGAGGTGCTTTTTGCAGCTCTCTGGGTGGAGAAGGAAATGGCAACCCACTCCAGTACTCTTGCCTGGAGAATCCCAGGGACAGTGCAGCCTGGTGGGCTGCTGTCTATGGGGTCACACAGATCGGACACGACTGAAGCGACTTAGCAGCAGCAGCAGCAGGGTGGTTCTAATGTGGCAGCCACGATTGGGCAGCAGTCTGACGAGGGACCACAGCCTCACTTTAGGACTTGGCACCAAACAGCACCCTGCTTGGGCGTGACTCTTTCGGTTCTCTCATTCCAGTCCGGGTGAGCAGTTCTCCGAATCTCTTGTCTAATGAAGACATTCTTCATTAGTTCACCCAGACATTGTAGCGGATGCTGTCAGCATCTACCCAATGGCAGTTGACCCTTCTCCTGCTGCCCAGACTCCAGTTGGTTCAGGTTGTGGCATCAGAGAAGAGGGGCTCCTCCCCCAACCCCCAGGGGATGAAATTTGATTGATCTAAATCAATCACAGTCATAGTAATCCTCTTCATCTCTTCCAGAGACTGCTGTGTGGGTATGACACAGTTCTGGCCCATGAACTAGAAGAAGAATACAGCTGAGGCACTTCTGGGAAATTTTCCCTTCTCAGTGTAAAGAGCATGTGAAAAGGGCCCGGCCTCTCCTCTCTCTTCTCTGCTCTGAGAGGCTTGTGTGTGGATGCACAGGTCAGTGCTGCTACCGCCGTCTTGTGACCAGGTGGGGAGACATGACTGATATTCCTTAATGCCACCCCTCAGCTGCAGGGCCAACCCTGAAACAGCCCGCTTTGAGATTTATGAAAGTGAAGTTTCTCAGTCGTGTCCAACTCTTTGCGACCCCATGGACTGTAGCCCACCAGGCTCCTCTGTCCATGGGATTTTCCCAGGCAAGGGTACTGGAGTGAGTTGCCATTTCGAGATTTATAGTGAAATAAAATGCTAAATGTCCTTGGTATTTATTTACACTACTTTTCATGGCGGGGTGGGGGGGTGGTCGGTATCCTGTTATTCACAGCTGAAAGCTTCCATAAGATATGGACATCTCATTCAGTAATGCTTCACAGGTGAGTCTGACAAAGAATAGGGGGTTTTTGATGGTCTCTCCTATAGAGGTACTTCAGCAGTTGTTTAAGATGAAGCAATCTGTAGTTAAGACTCCTAACTCAGTCCCCGAAAACTAGAATCCCCTTCTGTCCAATGAAATACTAGGTGGTCAGAGACTCTTTGTGATCACTTAGTAATTAAGTGGACCCTCTTTGTTACCGTCCCCAGCAATGCCTGACTTGACTGCTGCTGCAGAATGTGGCGCACGTCATTGTGGGGCGTGGTAATCAAAGGCAAGAAAGACTGAAGGTGCATAGGTAAAAGCTGAGCTCCATTTGGCTTTTTATGTAATTTTTTTTCCAGTGAATACATTTTAGGACCTTTCCTCTGTCTTGTGTCTATCTAGTTCCATAAAATTCCTTAATTTCCATTGCATTGTAGATTTTAACCAAGTTTCATTCTGATGTAGTTGTGCCTTTAAATTTATATGTAAAGTCTGCATGGGCTATCAATTGGATGAACGCCTCACAGGAATTATGTGATAAAAATAATTAAAGCACTGAGATTCCATATTGACAAAAGCAGAAAGCATCTCAAACTGAATATTTGAATTCTAAACTGGTTATTTTTATTCCATGCCAGAAGCAATTTTTTTCTCTCTGAGTAATCTTTGTTATTGTCATAAAAATCATTGAGGAAATCGTGAGCATGAAACAAGTATTTATTTATCTTGTATCTTTTCAAGAGTATGTCTAATGATATACTTTTAAAGATAAGCTATAGATATTAAATATTAAGTATATGTAATATAAACTATAGTATAAATTATAAAACCCATTGGTCATCTGTGGTTAAAAATAGCTATCATTCTGTTATACTTTTGCATCATCAGGGTATGTAAAATTTTATAATTACCTGTTCTACCACCTATATAATTCTCACCTTAATTCCAAACTCAGAAATCCGACATTTTCAAGTGAACATAAAGATTCTTGTTCCTGGTAACCCCATACAGGCAATACGTTGAGATAAGAGAGGGGAGAAAATGAGAAGCATATCTTAACAGTGTCAACAGCCTAGAAGGTACTTCTCACTGCTGTGAACAAGAGGCCTCTGCCTGAAAAATAACATTTATTCATGTATAGTGGTGGATGGCATCAAAAACACCAGATCTCAGATCACTTTACTAGCTGTGTGACTGTGGGTCATTTACCATCTTTGAACCTCAGTTGTGTCCACTCTCAAATTGGAATAATAATCTCCAAAACAACTACCTCTCAGGCCTATTATAAACTCTAAATAAAGTAATAAAAAGGAAATGCTCCAAATGAAAGCAGTTTAGAAACTATAAAGTGCTTTATAAATGTCAGAGGCTAAATGTTTTCCTCTTTAATCTAAGGTATAAGAAATATCAACAATTTTGTTTCTAAAGTAATTCCACTTACAAGCTTAACTATGTCAAATCTGTTAAATAGCCATCAGGTAACCATGGAGGAACAGCCAGGTCAGTATACCAGGCCATTGCTATGATAGCCACAATATTTTCCCATGTTGTGTCCCTCAGTGAGGTAAGCTGGGGAGCTTCCTTGCTTTTAAATAATTGCTGCCTATAATTCTACCCTTGTCATTCTTTACAATCATTCTGACTTGCCTGGCAGACATTTTCTGACTGAGCCAGCTAGCTTCACGTTCCAGCAGTGTGCTTGCAAGATCCTAGGTGCAAAGGCCATAGTTAGTTAACTGGATGTACAACATGGTTTTAAACTGAAGTTTCCACTGAGATGGTAATTGTATAATCATTAGTTCCAAACTGAAAGTGAGGTAAAGCTCCATAGGGCAAGTTACAAAGAAACACGCAGACTCCCTGGTCCTAAGGTTCCAGGCTGAGGCTAAAAATAAGGAGCAACAGAGTGGAAGAGGGGAGAAGGTATGAGCCAATTTCTTTGAAGAGGAAGGTAGAGGTGCTACCTCCCTCATCTCAAACTCAGTGAGAGGTCTTCCCGGTGACTGCAGTTAGATGGTCCAGGGAAATCTAAAGCACCAACCTGGGACAGCATGGAGGGGGTGACATGAGCCTTCACTCTCAGAGTCTCAGGGACAAGAGATGTATGGGGCCATCCTGAGACCCATCTAAAGGGGCTGGAGCAAACCCTGGATTTCTAGGAGATGGGAAGGAACTGAAAGCAACCAGTAATTCATGTTGAGTAGTTAGGAAAGATTTCAGCCCTGAAGAAGGCAAATACTTCATGTTAGGCCCTAAAATTATCCAATCAACTAATAAGTATTTATTGTTTTATTATATGTGAAATCCTGTTGGGTACTTTGAAGACCACTTAGCTTCCTTTAGTTCAGGTTAATATCATTTCCCCCGCCTAACACTATGCCTTACACATAGTATGTACCCCCAAATATTTTCAATTTAATTATTCTTTACAAGATACTTAGCACCAAAGGATGTGGCATTTTACCAGTGTTGACAACAACACTTTAGCTGAAGAATCCCCATATTTAAAAAACGTGGTGCAATCCTGAATGGAGAGTGATTATGGTCTCATTTGTATTTAACACTGTAAAGTGTCGCTGAATGGTCTAACAGGAGAAAACAGAATTTAAGCCAGAAACATATAAATGGGGTTCTTTTCACCAGTCAACAGTAAGAACAAAAACTGCCGACTGGAGGCCTAGACTTGAATCTACCGCTGTCACTCACTAGACCTCAGGCCTGTATTTCCTCTCCTGTGAATAGGGATGCCGGGGTGCCTTCATCAGAGTGTCAGGGACGCTCAAAAAGATAATACACAGTGAAACACTTTGTAAACTCTGAAGTGCTTCACCTGTGCAAGGTCTTAATAATAGCAGCAGTTTAACATTCGTTGACTGCCACACGCACTGCACTTGAAATCTACTTTCTCAGTCTTCGCAATCATCACAAGACCCAGCTAGGTACTATTATTCCCTCCGTTTTACAGATGAGGAGAGACTGGGAGGGTTAAGCATCTAGTTCAAGATTACACTGAACCTCAATTTGAACCAGTAAATCCTGACTCTTACCCCTAAACACTAAGCTGCCCTTTCTGTGTATTGTTATTTAATAGAGGCGCTGAGATCTCACACGGGCTCAACGAACGCGGTTCCGTAAATTGCTAATTTAAAAGCAGATGCCTTCCCACCCCGGCTCTTCCACGCGGACCCCCTCGCCCTTTCTCGCCGCACCTGACGCGCTCTCTCCGTGCCTCCGGCCCTGCCCACGCTCTGCCCACGCCCCTCCCACTCCTCCGCCCGCTGCGCCCGCGCCTCAGCGTTTCTGCGCATGCGCCGGGCGGTCTGCGCAGGCCCAGTGGCCGAGCGGCGCCGGGGGACCTGTCAGTCCGTCCTCACCCAGCCCCACCCTGCTGAGCCCCGCCTGCTCTCCTCCGCGGCTGAGGGTCCTGCCGGCGGGAAAACTGGAGGATGAGCTGAATCTCCGCAGTGGTTAACTTGTCTCCAGCGCTAACCACAAGGTACTTTGGGTCCCGCTTCCCTGCGCCCACTCCCAACTCAGTCTCTGGTCCACTCCGCCTGTCCAGCAGCTACCTGGCTCTGCAGGGAGGCGGCCGGGCCGCACGAGTTAAGTAGTTTGTGTACGGTTACCATGGAGACGCAGGCCGGCCGACCGTGAGGAGCGGGCCGGCGGGCCAGCGGGCTGGCAGGCCGACAGGCGGGCAGGGTGAAGATGCTGCCGCGCTCTGCTCTGGCCTGGACCGGTGGAGGAGGGGGCATTGCCAGGAGTCGGGGAGCCGCTGGCCGCGCGGGAGGTGAGGCTTCCCCTGCAGGTTCACCGGGGACCCCTTCTGTCGTCGCCTTTCTGTCCCTGGAATGGGGGAGAGAGGTGATGAGAGCGAACTGTGCTTGCTCTCGGGGTCGGGTCGCGGATGTCTTTATTTCTACACGCTGAGCGTTTAGCCAAGCGCGTGGTGCTTAGGTGAAACTCAATAGTATTTGTTGAATGAGAGAGTGATAGACAAAGGGACTTTGTTTAGGCAGACAGTGACCCAGCCAAAATCAAACAAATTGTACCTGGGCTCCTCTAGGCAACAGATAGGGTCTTAAATAAATAAGCATATGTGTAACAATATACGTTAGAATATATCGTATTACATATAATGCCTTTTATTATCCATTGCTACTAGTATCACAGCAGACCTTCCGTCTCATCCTGATTTAGAATTATTTTACGTGGTGGAAAAGCAAGTACCGCATCTTATTTATATCCTATTTTGTGAATTTATAAAATTCTGATTGTTTGACACAGCTGATAGTCAATAAAATACTTAAGATCCTTTTTTCACAAAGCAGAATACCCTGGTTTAATTTTTAAAACTTGTAAAATGTGTTAAAAAAAAAAAACCACTGAACAAATGGCATTTCCTTTCTTTTGCAGTTTCTTTTTTGAAATGCTACTTTTCATTCATGAGAAAATTAATTGTTGTATCCTTTTGCCACATAGCATTGGGACAGTAGTTAATATTTTTTAAGGGCCAGTCACCATGCTAACCCACTTTATGTTAATTACATCATTTAATTTTCAAAACAGTCCTATGAGGCAATTACTCTTTACAACATGCTTTTTATAGATGAGGAAACTGAGGCTTATAGGTGTTAGAAACCTTGCCCAAGGTTACACAGCTGCAAATTGTTACGAGTATTTGAACTTTACTCCAGCTTCTAAGCATTTAACCACTGGTTGTTTGGATGCTCATATTATCACAAAAGTCATTCAAAGTCATGGTAAAGGTTTTGAGTATTTGATTTGCAGGAAAAAAAAGAGTATGGAGATGACAAGTCTTTCTCCTTTTGCAAACATCCTGGTAGTGCAGTGTTGCCTTTAGCAAGAAGGCTCTGTTTCAGATGACTGTTAACAGCAGAGGTAAAGACAGATGTTTATATTAGGTATAAACTTATAAATGATGACTTATAACCTTTCCCCTAACCAATAAGCAATATTTTGTTTGAAAAGGTCTCCAGTTTCAAATTTCCTTTTGCTGGTGGTGTTCATCCCCTCGAGTTTTTGTGGACATCATAAACTCAAGACAGTGATGCAGGCCAGAACTCAGCTGCTACTTTCCCTTTGTAGTCCACATCTCCTTCTGTTGTCTTTTAAAAGGTCACCTTGCCCTCCCAAGGTTTGCATACCCAGTGTCATCTCTGTCCCCTTCCTGCCCTCTCAAGTCCCCGATCCTGCTTCTCATGGTTCTCATGTTCTTGGTGCCGCTTGTTCTCATCTCTCTTCTTACCTCTGTTTCACCTTTACTCCTATACTTCAGGCTTTTAATACCCCATCCATTAATCATGAAGTTTATCAAGTCTTACTCCATGCTGGGCAACTCAAAGTGAAAGCAAGAAAGCAAAAAGGGGTTAAGTTTGACCTATTGCCATATAGCATCAAGAATCAGATGCCACTTGAAATAAAGCCCCATATGTTTTCTTAATCCACTATAACAAATGCCTCCAGTTCAGAAGCCATACATCCTTCATCTGGATGTTTTCTAGCTAGGGTCTGTAGTTGGAGTCCAGTGATTATGCAAATGCCAGCTTTGAGCTGTGCTTCTCATGAAGAACAGGCTCCGAGTCTGGTGGGGCAACACCAGGTACACAGGCAGTTCTAACCCGGTGAGGGAGGAGGTGTACTGACAGAGACCACAGGGGACCTTGTGGCGTATGCGGGAGGGACACCTAACTGAGGCTGGAAGGTGGGAGAGGCTTGTCCAGGAAAGCTTTCTTGAGGACCTCTAGGAGATAGCTGGGTTATATAAAAACTGCCTGATTTTGTCCCTTCTAATTTTTTCCATCCTGCCCATCACTGCCATCATTTCATGCCACAACATCTTTTAACTTGCTTATCAGCTTTTATTTACTTTCTTGACCTGTCATTCAGTTCTCTCCCTGCTACAACTCCAGTCTTCATTTCCAGGGCTCCTTCTTACCCAGCACACACCTGGTGTATCCTTGATACTCTGCCTTGGCTCACTCACTGACTTGGCTGGAAACTCCTTCTCTACTCCAGCCTCAGTGTCAGCTATTGTCATTTGCTCAAATTCAGACCATTTTCCAGAACCCAGCTCAAACATCATCTCCTCCAGGAAGTCTACCTGACACCTCCCAATCAGAAATCTCTTTCTCTTTCCCAATCACATGGTAGTTTATCTTTATTTTTTCTTTTTGCCCCCATCAGTTTCTACCTTGTATTAAAAGCATGTGGGCATAAGCAGGGTTGATACTCAGCTGGTTCACACCAAGAAGTCTATTCTGCTTGTGAAGACACATGCATGTTTCTGTATGGGTGTGTAAATAGCTGCAGCCCTGAGGCATCTGAGTGCCCCACCTTCCACCACCCCATCTAGTGGGTAATAGTTTGAATATCTTCAGCTCTGGGGACATGTGTGCATGCGTGCAATTGCTTAAGACTTTATCCATCTCACAGAATTAAATGAGATGATGTGCTTGAGAGTACTTAGAACACTGCTTGGTATTAAAGTACATGTTGAACTAGAATTAGTGGTCCTTGCCTGAGAGTGAAGACAGTGTTTATTCCTGTCTGTATTCCCAGAGATCCAAATAGAGGAAACAGCTGAATGGATTTGTTGCAGTTGTCAGGAGAATTTTTATAAAGTTAAAATTTCTGTAATACTACTGTGTTATGGCTCAGGCATGCTTTACTGTAATAGACAAACTGATCGTTTTTTAAATTGGCAAAAACCATCTCTATAAGAATTTGTAATTTAATAATTATAAAGAAAATACCCCCTCAAACCCACTTCTAACTCAGTTCACTTGCATTATTGAACATTTCCATGTTTGATTTGGTTAATATATTAATATTGATATGATATTAATATTAATATATTATATATTAATATTGATATGATAATAGATTAACTGTGCAGATACTACACTATTGAAAGGGTTTCTCAAAGTGTAACTGCTAAAGTGAGAGCTGCAGAGGAGAGGAAAAGGGATAAAGTTGGATTAGAATTGATGGTAAAAATTTACAGACAAAAAGGTTTTTAAACCCATTATGTACGTCGTTTCCACTGGTATTATATATATATGTGTGTGTGTATATATATGTATACACACACACATAAGCATTGAATATTTTTTAGTAAAGAGTCTATCATATCATATTAGAAATAAATGTACCACGCCTGCTAGTTTTTGTTAGTTCTAATGTACATAATTCTGGAGACCTTGCTTACATTCAAATGCCTATATCAAAAATTTCCAGAATAGTATTGCTTATCTAGTAATTTTTTACTGTTTTTACTTCACTCTCTGGCCTTTCCCTGTGAAAGGAATGGCATATTGTTTGTAATCATCATCATATTCTTTCCTTCAAAAACTCTGAGAGTGGATAGAACTAAACAAATGTTCTTGTTGCCTGTCATTAAGTAACACCGTAATGTACAGAATCATAATATAGTAAATCATCTTTGGTTGTCTAAGGAATCACCTGTTGATTCTACTTACGGAAATGGATTGTTTTCAGTTTCCTTGGATATATTTCACAAAAACTTCTTGTTTTTGCAGAAGTTATTCTAAAATTAATTGATTCAGGCAACCGAAATACAAGAATAATTTCACAGACCTCAGTCTCCCTAGAGATACAACATTTTCAGGAGATTGGTTTTTCTTTTATTTTAAATGAATGAATACTTAATACCATGTACTAATTAGAATTAAGTTTTTAAAATCTCAACTATTTTAAAGTGTAAAGCTGTCAAAGTTGTGTTGCCAAGTTAGCCAGGCCTCTGTAGGGCACACAAACATTTAAGATGAATGTGTAACCTCAAGGGATGGGATGGTGGGGTGGGAGGGAGGTGCAAGAAGAAGGAGATACATGTATACTTACAGCTGATTCACACTGTTGTATGGCAGAAACGAATACAACATTGTAAAGCAATTATACCCCAATTTTTAAAAAATTTAAAAAGAGGGATGTGTATTCTCACGGCCCTTGCGCATGACTGTACCTCTTTAACTGAGGGTGGTGTCTTGGGAAAAGATCATTTGATATTTTGTTATTTATTCATGTAGGACATTAACTCAAATTGAAGGCAATTTGAATCAACTCATTTAGATATATCATAGGCGAATGTAAGGCTGAACCTTTCTCCGAGTTTACCAGCTACGTTTATAAAAGCTAGTATAGTTTGGAAAGGACCCCATCTGACTAACTTTAATCTTATACTAGCATTTTGTGTGGAGAGCAGTGGGAAAGAAAGGGAAACATCAGTTAAGCAGGACCATATACTTCAGTTAACAGAACCCGCCTCCCACCTTGCCTGTGGATCTCCCATCTATAAAACGACTGGAGACCTTGAGATAGTTTTCCCTTCCTAGGGTGTCTTCTTTCACAACTTATCTTCTTTCTCTCCAGGTTTAGCTTTCGCTCTGTGTCTCCTCCCTGCTTGCCATTCCCTCAATTGCATGTACTCCCTAAGGCATCACTGTGCACATCAGGCTATTTTTTGTTTGTTTGTGTTTTTGAAAGCTCTTCTCCCATCCTGATCTTCAAAGTGTAACTGCCTGGTTGATTTTTAATTAAAAGTTGGGATTTTTTTTTTTTTCAAGTTTAATGTACAGAAATGGTGTAAGTGTGTATGGGTAGGTTTGAGGACTCCTTTCTAAATGACTGGATGAAAATAGTTGGTATTTTGTGCCCTGTATATGCAGGGTGTGGTGTCTTCCTGACGAACATTGCACTTTAAAAGGAAAGATGCTGTCTCCAAATGATAAAAAGTTAGAAAAGCTGGATCCGTTTTACCGACCTTCACCGTCCAAGCAGAAGACCAGTGCAGAAATCATAAGTGAAGCACGAAATGCCTTACGAACTGTTAGGACCCAAAGACCATTTACACCACGGGAAGACCAAAGAAAGCTATTTGGGCCTGCATCTTCAAGAACACCAGAAAATAGACCTCCATCCTCCTTCAGGTATTTAGCTCTTCTCTTGTCTATACACTCAAATGTGTATATGTCACCAGATGACATTTTCCCTTAATTCTAGGTTTGGATAGTTGCTTTCCTACGTTTGACTTCTGCTAATTATATCACTTATATCTGTCCAAGATTTCTAAAGATAATTCCAGACCTTGGGTCCAAGAAGTTGGCTGTGGTTGGAAATGGTTAATAATGGTTGTTATACCAACTTTATAAAGTCCTGTGAACAAAGCTTTAAAAAAAATCACTACATACATTCCGTTTTTGAATTATTCACTATTTTTAATCCTCCTAAAAACAAGAGAAGAGTTATTAATAAAATGCTTAAAGTACTATGATTTTTAAAAATTCTGTCTTCCTCAAGGCTTATGCGTTGAATGCTTTTAGTTGTGGGGTTAGAGTTAACTAGCATATACTAGAAATAAAAGAAATGATTATTCACAAACTTATGTTTCTGTTCCATTCCCCGTCCTAGCGTCCATGCATCCAGTTTTGAGTTCTCTGATTCCAGGCCCATCTCTGGCACACGTCTCAGTCCACTGGAGCTTGTGAGTACTTTATATTACCATGGGTGTCGTGAAATGGAATTGGCCACAGTACTTGGAATCAACACATATATTCTAAGAGAATGATCGCATAGACCTAAAAGTATTCATAATTTAATATGAAATCAAATTCTTTTATGTCTTTCCAAATATAATCGTTAGTACCTAATGAAACGCTTTTATTATCCACCGATAGTTTGATAGGGCTTCTCCGGTGGCTCAGTGGATAAAGAATCTGCCTGCAATTCAGGAGATGCAGGTTTGATTGCTGGTTCTGGAAGATCCCTGGAGGAGGGCATGGCAACTCACTCCAGTATTCTTGCCTGGAGAATCCCATGGACAGAGGAGCCGGCAGGCTACAGTCCCTGGGGTCACAAAGAGTCAGACACAACTGAAGCAGCTGAGCGTGCACGCACTCATAGTTTGATAACAAAGAGGAATTTTAGAAATATATGATAACTGGCAAACAGAATGTTTCACAATATTTTTAAAGTTATGTGTATTATGTTTTCAATAGTTATGTACACAAATAAATTATAGACGCATGTACATAGAGTCAAAAAAAAATAAAAACCAACCCTCCAGCAGCCTTCTGTCCCCTTATTTTTCATTCTCCACTTCCCGGTGGCTTTCATTTTAAACTCTTATCGGCACTTTTTTTTTTGATATTTACATCTAGATTTTTAAATAACGCAGTGTCTTGTTGCTCTCTGACTTGAAAGCTTGAGGAATTATCTAATGACTTCCCAGTAGGAAAGAGGAAGATTTAACTCTTATCTGCCTCCAGTGCCTCCTCACAGCACATTCACCCTTTCTGTCTCCACTGCCGCTCACTATATAGATACAGCAAAATTTGGGTTAGAACCCTTTTTTCTGACCGTGATTGTATAAATTCTGTTTATAGCTGAACCTTGGACTAATGATTGGTGATGATTACTTCTCCTTATCTGTACCACTTTTTGTTTTCCCTGCTGTTAATAGTTGCCTTGCTTTACTGGTACTATATTATTATTGTTTCAGGTCTAAATTCTTCAGGCCTAAATTTCCTTCATATATTCAGGCACATGAGATATTTTTTTGATTCATCTCCTTGGAGAACTTTCCACAATCCCTTCCTGGAACACTTGTCCTGGCATCTTGCAGGACATCACTCCTGTTTCCGGTACTGGCTTTCCTATTTCCTGTATCCCAAGTCCTCTTCTTTCCTGATTTACTCTTATTTGAGCAGAGTACTCCCTCCAACAGCTTCTTGAGAGAGGACATATGGGAGATAAATCATTTGAGACCTTGGTTGCTGCTTTTTCTCTTTGGAAGTTTGTAGGATTTTTCTTTTTGTTCCCAGTGTTCTGAAATGTCCTGTTACTGAGCACTTCCGATGTAAAATCTAGTGGCCTTCAGCTCTGGGAAATGTCCTTGAGTTATTTTGGTGTGTTTTCCCCTCTTGTCTGTTCTGTTTGCCCTTTCTGGAATTTATTATTCAGGTGTAGGATCCCCTGGACTGGCGCTTCAGTTTTCCTATTTTTCTCTTTTCTTTTTCCCATCATTTTTTGAATGAGACTTTGTCTTCTAATCCTTTTGTTGAGTCCTTTTTATTTCTAGGATGGTATTTTTAATTTCCAAAAGGTTTCCCCCCTCTAAATTATCTTTTTCTTAGTAATGGTATTCTGTTCTTATTTCGTGGTTGTAGCATCTTGTTGTTCAGTCGCTCAGTCATGTCTGATTGTTTGCAACCCCATGGACTGCAGCATGCCAGGCTTCCCTGTCCTTCACCATTTCTGGGAGTTTGCTCAAACTCATGTCCATTGAGTCAGTGATGCCATCCAACCATCTCATCCTCATCCCCTTCTCCTGCCTTCAATCTTTCCCAGCATCAGGGTCTTTTCCAATGAGTCAGCTCTTTGCATCAGGTGGTCAAAGTATTGGAGCTTTAGCATCAGTCCTTCCAATGAATACTCAGTGTTGATTCCTTTAGGATTGACTGCAGCTCCTTGCAGTCCAGGGGACTCTCAAGTGTAGCATCTTTTCTTAGTATATTAATGGTAGTTTGGGTTTTTTAATTGTTCTTCTAAAACTTCCGTTGCTTTTGTGGTGTGTATATATGTGTCTTCAACAACTGAAATTTATTTTCTCACAGTTTTGGAGATTAGACGGCCAAGATCAAGGTGGCAGCACCGGTGCTTTCTTGCAGCTTTTCTCCTTGGCTGACAGATGGCCATCTTCTCCCTGTGTCTTTACATGGTCTGTCCTCTGTGTCTCTGTCGCAGTTTTATGTTTGTCTCGGTCTCTCTTTTTTCTTATCAGAGATTCTCCTCTGATAGCTCATGCTGCTTATTTGGCTGTTCTTATTTGAGAGTAGAAGCATGTGGAACGGGTTGGTCAATCTGTAGCTGATAACTTACCCAAATCTACATTTAGCGGGGTTTGGCTGTGCTGTGTTGTTTATAAAACCCTCAACAGCATATCTGTTTAAGGCTTTCCTTGTGAGCTAGTCAATTGTCTATAAAGTTTTTCTTGGAGGATAAAGGCTGAGTGCTAACTATTGGGCTGTACTTTCCCAGCTTTAATACCAAAGAAAGAGCCCAGAGTCAACAACAAAGACATCAGTTATAGGGGGCAGTTTCCCTGGCACATTGCACACGTGCTAAGTTGCTTCAGTTGTGTCCAACTGTTTGTGATCCCATGGACTGTAGCCAGTCAGGCTCCTCTGTCCATGGGATTCTCCAGGCAAGAATACTGAAGTGGGCTGCCATGCCCTCCTCCAAGGGATCTTCCCAACCAAGGGATCATACTGGCATCTCTTATATCTCCTGCACTGGCAGGAGTGCCACCAGCGCCATCTGGGAAAGCCCAGGCTTGTTAGTTACCAGAGAAACCACCAGAGGGGCTGCCCCTCACTGCCAGTTTGATAAGCTATCGGGTGGAGATAGTCTGATCTAAAGAGTAGAAAGGTCACCAGCTTGGAGGGAGCAAGTAGGTAGGAAGGTCTGTCTTGTGAGTAGAGTGCAGGTAAAATAGATGCTATTCTGGCAGGGAACGTAGAGAACAGTCCTCTTGAGTGGCCTGACCATAGACCAACTCCCAGGAGCCAAGAGGAAGAAGGTACGAATGCCTAGCATTCAGTGCATAAACATCCAATTAATATCTAGGTTTACATTAAGTACCCTGACCCTCAACAGTGCCTGGTTAGCCAGAGACACTGTTTTACCCTCTCTGGAGAACAAACCTCCCATCTGTTCCTGGGTTCAGTAGCCTGACTGCCTGCAGCTGGGAGCGAAGGAGTTACCCAGACTTTCAAACAATTCTCCTTATTTCAGACACATTTTTTCAGGCAGATATTTTAGTACCTGGTGATACCAGTTCCTTAGACTTTCATAGAATTAGTGTGTCAGTCAAGTAGCTTCTCAGTTTTTATTACTGTTTATGTGTGTGCAAGCTTGTGAATATGTGTGTGTGTATGTTTGTTTTTGGTGAACTATTTTAAAGGAAGTTGCAGTCCTTATAAGATTTCATCCACAAAAATTTAAATGTGCATCTCATATGAATAGGGACAGCCTCCCACACAACTGCAATGCTATCATCAAAGCTCAGAAAGTTATTACTCAGTAATGTTATTTAATGTACAGTCCATATCCAAATGACTCCAGTTGTTTCAAAATGCATCTTTTATTCCCAAATACTCATCAAAATGCCGCTGTGAGGAAGACTGTCCTTGTTCTTATATTGCAAATGACAAAAAGTAAGATACCAAATTAGCAAGCATGAACCAATGTGCAATAAGTACTTTGTCAACCATTGTTGACACATGTCTTCTTGCACCTACAACCTTGGAAACCACTTGTTTTTGAACCGGCTACAGCAAGAGGGCCCCTTGAGTGGTCAGTCTGTCTTGTTGCTAAGTGGCTCTCCATTCTACAGTTCTACCATTTGACTCCTGTGGTTTGTTTTTAATATTGCTGTAATTTTGGAGGACTCACTCAATTTGGGCCTACTCTTTCCTACAAATCTCAGTTTCTAGAGTTCACCTGGTCCCTGTTAAGCAGAGATAATGTTGGCATTGCCCCTGTTTAAGGTCACTGCAATTAAATTCCTTTACTGTAGGATGGTTGGGTGCTATGTGCAAAGTCAAAGCAGGAGAAGAGTAACTCTGTTAGTTTGAATTTTTTTTTTTTTTTGGTTATACTGAATTACGTAAGGGTCTTAGGCATATTTCCTTTCAAACAATAAACTTTGGAGCTCCTAGTCAAAAAAAAACTCTGAAAGTGACCTCATAATTACCTCCCCTTCCACTTTCTTTCCTCCTTTCCACTTCACCTTTTAAAGAATTCTTTGGTGCTGCAACCACTAAATTAACAAGCAGGAAGGAGATCTGGGGCAATGGAAGCCCAGGGAAAGGGAGGCGAGTAGTGACCCCTGAAGGGTGGGGGAGGGGTGGTACCACTTAAGTTCCTTAAGGATGCAGTTGCTGAATTTGTTAAGATCTCAGCAATCGAATTTCAGCCCTTTTTTGATCTGGGACATGTTCTCAGGCTGGTTTGCCTTTTAATAATTCCTCAACCAACAGTCAGGCAGGGAAGAGGGACCTGGGAAGAGCAGCCCGTTCCAGTTCCTGCATTTAACAAATCCTCTCAGTTCTTCACACTTGAACATTGATCGCTCTCTCTGTTTCTCCCCTCCTATCTGTCCTGTGCTCCCCCCGCCCGCCGCCCCCACCACAGCCTTCAGCAGAAGTGGGCTGCCTACACTCAGGGCACACTGGGCTTGGCTCACTCACCAGGGTTCCCATCAGCACCTGTAATCCTATAAGTCAACAGAAAGAAAGTGAAGTCACTCAGTCGTGTCCGACTCTTTGTGACCCTATGGACTGTAGCCTTCCAGGCTCCTCCGTCCGTGAGATTTTCCAGGCAAGAGTACTGGAGTGGGTTGTCATTTCCTTTTCCAGGGGATCTTCCCAACCCAGGGATCGAACCCAGGTCTCCCGCACTGTAGGCAGATGCTTTTACCGTCTAAGCCACCAGGGAAGTCAAGTCAAGGGAAAGCACTGCAGTTTGCAGTATGCCACGAGCATTTATATACACCCACTATGTAGGTGACCTGCTATGTAGGTGAGCCACAAACAACTTTCTCTTAGCATCTCTCTCACAGCAGTTCTGAGACATGGGGCTGTTGTGTGGTGGTAGTTATTTCAACACTGTTGTCAAAACAGAATTCACCTTATATTTATGAAACTTACAAAACCTAGTTATTTAAGCTCTGCGTTGGGCTCCCCTGGTGACTCAGTGGTAAAGAACCCGCCTGCCAATACAGGAGAAGTGGGTTAGATCCCTGGATCAGGAAGATCCCCTGGAGAAGGAAATGGCAACCCACTCCAGTACTCTTGCTTGGGAAATCCCATGGATAGAAGAATCTGGTGGGCTACAGTCATGGGGTTGCAAAGAGTTGGACATGACTTAGCAACTGAGCATACACATTTTTATTAAACTTTTTATTGACCTATAGAAAAGACACAGATCATAAGAGTGCAGCTTCATAAATTTATGCAAACTCAACATGCTAGGTAACCAGCACTGAAAAGGAAATAGCATGTAGTTTCCAGCATCCCAGAAACCACCTTCCCAGGGTAACCACTGTCCTGACTTCTCAGAGCATAGATTAGTTTCAGCCGGTTTTCATATCTTGTGCTGTGCTTAGTCACTCGGTCATATTTGACTCTTTGCGACCCCATGGACTGTAGCCCGCCAGGCTCCTCTGACCGTGGGGATTCTCCAGGCAAGAATACTGGAGTGGGTGGCGATACCCTCCTCAAGGGGATCTTTCCAACCCAGGGATGGAACCCAGGTCTCCCGCATTGCAGGCAGATTCTTTACTGTCTGAGCCACCAGGGGAGCATTCATATCTTTTATAGTATTTAACAATTCATGGGGTCGCAAAGAGTCGGACACAACTGAGTGACTGAACTGAACTGAACAAGTAGAACAAAACTGAATATATATTTTAAAGAGAAAGTGACTTAGGAGCCCATATGTCCCTTTGTGCTGGGGGAGATCCAGGGTAAGAAAGTGCAGAATGAGAATGTCAAGCAGTGTTTTTTCTTTCACTATTTCTGAAACAAATGGTGACATTACTGCAGTGAGTCACATGCTGAGAGTGACAGAGGAGCCCAGAGGACCTGTGGAGAAAATCATAGTAATAGAAATGCACCTACAATTGCCACATCCAAAGGCCATGTCCTTGGGGGAGTTTTTAACATGTACTCACTTTGGGACTTCCAAGAGGGGTGGGGGGTGCGTGTGCGGGTGCCATGGCTTTACAAATGAAGTCATGGTGACTTTCTGAGGCTGGAGATCTTGGACCCCCTTTTCTAGTCTTCATGTAGAGTGGGACTTCACCGTCCCAGCTGGTAATCTGGAGGAGCTAGGCCAGAACTTGGTTAAGGCTCCCTTGCCCCCATGCTCAGATGAGAGTAAAAGCCAGCCAGATGTCCTAGACACCTTAAATGTCCTAGACATTTTTGTCTTCTTTGAGCGTGTTGTTGTAGGACAATAGCCTTTCGGTCTTCAGGGACTCGAGCAATTTTCTCATCCAGGACAGATCTTAAAATCTGACTTTCCCAGTGTTTTGGTTGTACCCCTGTCACTGGCTAGTATCTTGGCACAGTACTTGAGGAAGTGGAGTTTTTAAGTGAAGATTTAAAGCCACTTGCAACATTCTCTGTACTCTAAAATAAAGTGAATTTTACAAGAAAAAATTTTTGCTGTTGTGCTTCAAAACAGCCATTTTGCTCCGCAAGGTGAAAGAACACTTTGTAGAACCTGGCGAGATAGAAACTGGTGGCTTGTTTCATTTTCCCTTGGAGAATTAAAAATGCTTCACACATATCACTTTATATTTTAAGTAGTCCAGAGAGGTATATGTTTAAATGGGATGAATAATTTAGTAAAGGTCAGTAATAAAATGGAACTAATTTTTATTATACAAACAATGACTAATTTTTCACTAGGAAAATGATACCTTTTATCAGGGAGCAGTTAAAGGGATTTATCTTGTCATCCAGATATAATTAGGTTATTCTCTTTGGGTAGAAATGCGCATTGTAAAACCATATTTTCTGTTTTATAAGATCTTTTATTTAATACCCCTAAACATTTCTAATTGTTAAAGAATCTATAAAATCAGCCATTTACTTCATCTGCATTACTATTATACAGGCTTCTCAATCTTTGTTTGAGATTCAAGGCACCTGCAGAGTACAGACATTTTGAGATAAGAAAACCTTGAATTGACATTCAGTATTGAGATTATCCTTATTTATTTCATATTTCATAATTACATGTAAAGCACTTAGTTTACTGTATCACACTCTTAGCTTTGTTGTTACTATTAGTTTCATGACTTACGTCACATTCTTATGAATATTTTGCAGCAAATTAAGGAGACTAAAAAGTGAAGGGACTGTTAAATATAACATAATTTATACAGACAGGAAGAGTGTTGTCTCCTTCAAAATAGACCCCTCTGGATTCAGGATCTGTTTTCCAGCAAGGTTGTATCAGGGTCTAGGGCCTTAGCCTTTGAGACTTAAAAGTAACTTGGAACCAAATATGGTAAATACATAAAGGGTGAGCAGCTTACACAGGGAGGGAACTGCGTTCCTCCAGCCTCCGTAACAGGACTTGTCTGGACTTGAGGGTCCCTGCAAAAAGGGGGCTGCTGACTCTGTCTGATCGATGGGCGAGCTCATAGAAGTATATGGCCAGGACTTGTCTGGACTTGAGGGTCCCTGCAAAAAGGGGGCTGCTGACTCCGTCTGATCGATAGGCGAGCTCATAGAAGTATATGGCCTGTCCAAGTTCACATAACTAGTAAGTGGGTTTGGTCCCAGTCAGTGACTCATCCTGCCTATTATGCTGATTATTTGTTTTTTATAACTATGTTTAGAAGAATGTATCTCTATAGTCATAAAACTGGTGTGTTTTTTGGGGGGGTGGGCCTGGTTTATGAACCGATTAAGTTGCAAATGAACAGAAGGATGTAAAAATTTTTTTGAAAAATGTCTTCATTATTGAAATAAGCAACTTCTTGAGAGGACTCTGATATAGATGTCTATCCTATTAATGTACATGAGAAAACCAGTGTTTGAGATGATGTGTCATATGATAAATGAGCTCACCCGTTCTCCAAATTATTGGACTTGAACTTCACACTGGATTTTTAAAAAGAATTTGTTGATTTATCTGTTGGATTGAGAGTCACTCCATTTATTATGTAAGTGATTTCAGGAACTTTCAACTTGATTATTTTTGACTAGAGAGCTGGAAGCATTTGCTGCCGTAAGATTGCTCTTTCATAGATAGATAATCTGGATAGAGTGGGAGGAAGAAGGGACCACCAGGCAACACTAAAAGTGGGAGTCCAGGCCTCTGTGAGCTTGTGGCCCCAGGTTGGGTCAGAGGTCACTGCCATCTGGAGGTTAGACCCGAAGGTGCTCTGGGTGGCATAGTGATTGGTGCAGGTATGTTTAAGTCTTTAGGGAATTGGAATTTTGCCACTAATGTCCCTTTTCTAATAGTTGTTCAGTCACTCAGTTGTGTTCAACTCTTTGTGACCCCATGGACGGCAGCACGCCAGGCTTCCCTGTCCTTCACTATCTCTTGGAGTTTGCTCAAGCTCATGTCCTTTGAGTCGGTGATGCCATCCAACCATCTCATCCTCTGTTGCCCCCTTCTCCTTCTGCCCTCAGGCCTTCCCAGCATCAGAGTCTTCCAGTGAGTTGGATCTTTGCATCGGGTGACCAAAGTATTGGAGCTTCAGCATCAGTCCTTCCAGTGAATATTCAGGGTTGATTTCCTTTAGGATTGACTGGTTTGGTCTCCTTGCTGTCCAAGGGACTTCTCTTCTCCAGCACCACAATTTGAAAGCATCAGTTCTTTGGTTTTCAACCTTCTTTATGGTCCAACTTTCACATCTGTACATGACTACTAAAAAAACTATAGTTTTTACTATATGGACCTTTAGAATTTTTAAGATGTAGAAAATAAAATATATCATAAGTCCAAGATTACTACTTGCTCTTTTGTGATTTATTAGCCTAAGTTATTTTAAAAAATTTTATATTGTTAAAAAATACTTTTGTGTAGTCCAAAATATATAAAGGTCGTATTTATATTCCACATAGTTCTTGGTTGCCCAGTTAGTGTTTTCTGAACTGAATCAGATCGAACACAAAGATTTACAAAGTAGGTTAAATGTACCATACCGTATTTTATAGTCTCCTAATACAGATTTGTTTGCTGGCATGGGTAAACCTTTTTTTCCCCCCAAATGTACCAAGCAGGACAGTAGAGTATTTAATACAGTATAACTGACAAAAGCAATGAAAAAGTGTCATATACCTAATGCATTGAGATCTAGCATCAGAGGCTGGGAAGAAGCCCTGCAGGAAGCCATGCACTTCTCTGGAAGTGTCAGGGTCAGCTCTGGGTGGTGAGTCTCATTCAAGACAGAAACTCATGCCAAGCATTTAAAAAAATCTCTTTCCAGAAACCGAAAGCTCCAGCATCTCCTGCCACAGCAGAAGACATCTGCCCTTCCTTTCCTAAACCCCCAGTGGACCCCGCGAAGATTAGAAGGATAAGCAGTGCCCGGGCTCGTTTATTCAGGGCGGCCTCCCAGGGAGCTCTTCTGCCAGCCAGGACCCTTCTTCCCACTCAGTGTAAGGTCTTTAAAACGTAATATACTTTAAAACCTGGGGGCAAGCGTGTTTCTTGAATTTACACACAGGAACTATGTTTATATGATTTTTTATGTTAACTAAGACTTAGTACTGTGCGAAAGCTGGTTAAGAAACATTGTTCGTATATTTTTCTGAGTGTTTATGAAGAATACCTAAATATTAGGGTTTTTTTTTTAAATGATACTTGGTAGAAAAAGAATCTTAGGATAAGTGTTTTTTTAGTGAATGAGTTCACCTACATTGGAAGTAATTTCTAAATTAGAATTCCAAAAGTTGTTCGTTTCATTAGGCACATTTAAGATTTATGTGATGTACACTCGTGAAAATACCTTTCTGAATCCATGTGAAAATTAGAAGCACAGTTTGAATGGGACTTTTTCTACAGCCCCAGTAATGTTGGCAGGTATCTTAAACCTGTAAACAGAGAAGCTAAAAACCTCAGATTCTAAGGAATGTCCTGGTAATTGGAATCACCTCTTGTCCAGAGCATACTAAGAGTTTTTCAGACTGTAGCAAATGCTCCATTAGTGGGTGACAATCAACTTAGTGAATCACACCAGCATTTAAAACAGTATAAAGTAGAATAAAATAGAATGGAAAATATCAGAGCACATTGCAGACAGTGAACGTTAGTATGTCTTTAAGGATTTCACTTCAGCCTCATATGTGTGTTCAGTATCATATTATAAATTTACTATACATCATGTTTATATTACACCATATTATACATTTCTCATTAGTAAAATTACACCATATTATACATTTCCTGAAAGTTGAAAATCCACTTTAGCTGGAGCTGACAGAACCAGCCCTCCTTCCGTCGACAAGGCTTGATGAAGAGTGGGCAGGTTTACACTCACAGAGAGGAGACACTCTGCAGATGATCCCAGAAGTTACCATAGAAGCCACTCCCTAAGCATCCTGCTTGTTTGACATATAAGCGTTTTATCTTAACTAGTCGCCAGCATAAATGTAGAAGATCTCACGGAGGACTCTAGATGCATGACTGTTTATGCAAGTAGCCCTCATCCCCATTAGCCTGGTGTGTGATCTGCAGTTCCTGGGTCTCCCCAGCGCACTGCACTCACTTTCCTGTCTGGTCCCTATGGTCCCTGACACAGCTGAAGAGATAAAATCAGGGAGAAAGGAAAAGGCAGGCAGCCACCGCTCCATGCTGTAAGAAGTATATAATTAGGCATTCTGCATTACCTCACTGTCTGCATTTGTTTCTTCTCTAATAGGCAGTTGGCTATTTATTGAGCACCTACTAGCTGCCAGGTACCAGTTTAGGCCAACAGAGTCTTGCCCTCAAAGGGAAGATAGACAGTAAACAGGAAAACCCAGAGATAAGATAATTAGGCTCTGATGAGTGCTAAGAAGAAGATAAGCTGGATCCTGGGATGGGGAGTGACTGTGGCAGAAGGAATTGTGTCAACTCTGAAAGGTGTCCCTGAAGAGGTGGTGTCTGAGTTGAAATGTGAATAACGATAAGAAGACAGCCAGGTAGAAATCTGTGAGCACAGTGCCCAGGCTGAAGGGGCAGTGAGGCTGGAGGCCTGTGTGGCCAGAAGGGGAAGGGAGCTAAGGTCCCAGAGCTATTTGGGGCCAGGCCAGTGGGAGGACGTGGCCAGGGCTTTATTCTTCCTACAGTGAGAAGCCAGGGCAGGATTTAAGCAAGGAAGAGACATCATTAGACTTCTGTTTCTCAATAGTAGCTGCACTTTTACAGTCACTGAGGAACTTTTCAGATGTTGCTCCACCAGGGCCCCCATCAGACCAGTTACATCAGAAAGGGTTGGTACTTACAGGAGCCAAGTTGAGAGGGGATGGGCTCCAGCAGCCACACAGTGTGGAGTGAGGTCAGACTCAGATAGGAACAGGGCCACTTCTCATAAACAGGATGGCAGAGCTGTTGTTTATTCGATGTTTTTGCTTCTGAGCCCAAATGCCGCACACATTTAACTCTTGGTGGCTCCCACTTGAAAACCTGGCTGCTTGCTGAGCTGTTCCCATGCAGTGTAAAGGTACCAGGAGAAATGGACATTTCCCTACCCGCTGAAGCATGTCTCTGTCTGGGTTCTTCCATCCACCCTGTGGGCAGTTGCCCCCTTCACCATTCCCACCAACCCTGCAGTCTGCGTCAGCACCCAGGAAACAATGGCAGTAAAAAGTTATTGTCTTTTTGAAAGTGCGCATCACCCAATTTTAAAAAAGTGTTCTAATGCTCCAGGCTTGGACTCCTTGTCCTTTGTACAGGAGCTCCCCGGGCTTGTCTCAGAATCCCTATTGTTTAAGAAAAGGTATCTTTTGTTGGGAAACAGGCTGTAAAGGCTGCTGTGTGTGCAGACTGGGCCAGAGGGTGTGTCCCTTCCCCTGGTATGAAGTCATTAGTAGCTGACAACTCCCCCAGCAGAGTTAGGGGGGTGTGGTGGCAGGTTTGGAATTCCTGATTGAGGAAAATGAGAGAAGAGATGTGTATAGTCATGTTCATGGGGCCAGCAGTGTAATCTCTTGTGTTCAGACAGAGTTTTTGGCTGAAGGTGACCGTGTCGCTCCGGTTATTCCAGCTAGATGGAGACCTCCGAGCAGGCTCCACCTTCTCACAACCCTTGTATCTTAGCTACCCCAGACAGGCATCCTGTGTGGGCTTCCTGAATATCCCCAGAGTCTGTGTTCTCCATCCCACCGATGCCACACCAGCGTTTATCACCTCTCACCCTATCCCTGGTCGTCCAGCGCTCCTATCTTTCTCCACCTTCTGCTTACTAGGGGGTTGCAGGTGGGTCAGCATTGGAACCCTCGGCCCTTGGAGGTATCAGAGCCTGATCATGCTGAGCGCCCACCCAGACATGGCTGTGAGTAGCAGCTTTGTCCTTCTGTCCTGGTGGACCGTGAAAAATTGTGACTTTCTCTCGGTGTGCCGTAAGGGACAAGGGTTCAGGAAGCAAATAAAAATCAGATTGCATCCTCTTCTTGCTGAAAACCCTTCAGAGAGCCCTTGCTGTGCCTAAAGGAGTGGTTGCCAAACTGAGTTCCAGGGAACACTTTTGGCAAAACTACAACTTTTCCTTGGAGTAAAGGTCCCGTGCGCCGTTACAATGCATGTGAGCAATTACAGGATGGGGAAAGCCATCTGGTGAAGTCACCTGTTTAGTTTTACTTTAGCCCAGCATTTCCCAGGCCTACCTGGCTATGGACTATGTCTTTGGAAAACACAGCTTGGGAAATAGTGACCTAGCACAGAAGTTGGCAAACTTTTCTGTGAAAGGCCAGCAAGTGAATATTTTAAACCTTGCAGGCCTCAGAATCTTCTGGTCAACCTTCTCAACTCTGCCAGTGCAGTGGGAAAGCAACAGTAGACCAGTGAAATTTGAAGTTTCATATAATTTTCACATGTTGCAAAATACTGTTCTTTTGACTTTTTGTTTTTTTGATCAACCATCCAAAAATATAAAAGCCATTCTTAGCTTGCATGCTACATAGACGCAGGTGGTAGGCCAGGTTTGGTGGGGCTGCAGTTGACTGACTCGTGGTTCATGGGTGAAGTCTTCACCCTCCAGTGTGCACAGCTCTGCCCCAGCCTCACACTCTAGGCCCTTCTCAGTCCTCTCTTTTGCCTGCCTACCCACTCCCCGCCCCTGGTCCATGCACCAGCAGTATGGAACCCTTGCAGTTCCCCTTACCCATCTTGCTGTTTTGAGCTTCATGCAGGCTCTGGTATATAATTTGTTGGACCCAGTGAAAAAAGAGAAACTGTGGAGCTCTTTGTTCAAAAATTCTTTAGATTTTTACAATGGCAACAGCAAAGTATTAAGCCAAGTGTGAGGCCCTTGTAAGCCTGGGGCCCAGCTTGACGGTCCAGCTTGGACCCTCTTGAAACCAGCTCTCATCCCAGACCTTTGCTCCTTTTTCTCAGAACTTTTTTCTTTGGTGGGGGCGTGGGTCTCCTGCTAACCCTTTGGAGTGCTTTTCAGGCTCCACGTTCTCTGTAATCTTTCCCTGAGCAACTCTAACCCTTCAGGACTCTCCATGCACTCCTCCTTACCTGGCGCAGACCACACTGCTCTGCATCTCTCTCTGGACAGATCTGCCTCTCTGTTTTCCCCTACTAGACTGAGTGGGAAAAGGGGGTTTCTCTGTCTGAAGCCCAGGAGCCTGAAACAGGGTGTAGTCAGCAGTAAGTGCCAAAGATATATCCTGAAACAGGACAGTTCCTATTTTCATGGTAAGGCTACTGATTGTTGAATCCTTTTGAAATGTACCCATGATCTGCTACAAAATGAGTACAGCGTGCTGCATGTATTTGCCAGAGGGACCCGAGCTTCCTCACTCAGGCTCGGTCGAATGGTGGACCTCAGGCAGGATTAAGAGTGAGCCCCGGCTGTTCTTTGCTGTCATGCTGACTGACTGCCCCCTCCTCAATTGTGAAAACAGAGGCTGCTGCTCCTCCGTCTTCAAGTAGGGTTGCATTTTCCCCTCTAGAACAGAAGCTCCATAGCAGCTGAGACTTCTCAGTTCACCCCTAGACCACCAGCCACTGAGCATCTGGCACACGGCAGCGCGTGCTTCATAAATATTTATGGAGCGAACAAGTGAAAGAAACGAATACTAAAACATAGGGACAGGCTAAAAATGCGTTGTAATCTGAAACGAAGTATGTGCTTTGTAATTCAGTCCTCAAGATGTTTAAGGATGTGTGGTGCTATGGAGAGAGCCCTGGACTAGCAATCCGGATTTTCGGATTTTCGGGTTCCATGAATAATAATGACCACGACTTCCAGGTGTTGAGTGTTCTAGCTCTGTGGAAGTCACTTTACCAGGCCAGATCACTTAATTCTCACTGTGTCTCCTAGAGGTGGGGACCTCTGAGAAAGAGGAGAGAAGCTGAGTGAGCTGCCCACATCGCACAGCCTGTACCTGACCCCAAGTCTGATAGAATGCCAGGCCTGCCCTCTCCCTGCCATACATCCTGGCTCTCCCCAAACCTACTCTGTGACCTTGGGCTGATCGCCTTTTGGGTTCTCAATTTTCTCATCTGAAAAACAAAGGCTAGACTAGCCAATCTTTAAAGTTCCTTTCTGCTGTAAAATTCAGTGTTTTGAAAGCACAGAGCTTAGTCAGAGGAGCAGACGAGGTGGTTTTGTTATTGTTGGTTTTTATTGGTTTGATGGTTCAAGCACAGAAAAGGAAACCTTGAGTCATTTTGGAAAAGCTTGCAAAACTACTTCTGTATGAGAAATAGCTGATCCTCCTCGCCCCTTTGAAAAACATATGTTATCACGAAGTAGAGTTGAGTAGCAGCATCGTGGGTCAGCTATTCCTAATATCAATTTGCTGACGAAGAAACAGTGTTATATTTTAAATCTAAGGATCTTGTCACTGTAAACACAGTAGATGTTTCAGTTCAGAGACTGTGGACGTCTTTTTTTTGCAACTCTTATTTCTCTTGAGAAAGCCTTCCAAGTGTTCGGGTGCCCTCCTCTATCCCTGCTGGGAAATGGTCTGCTGGGCCCCTACGAGCTGGCTCCTGCTCCTCTGACCACCTTTCTCCTCCCCACCCTGTCACACATGCCACTCGTGCTGTCTCCCGGGGGCCCCAGACACACTTCTGCCTTTGGGTGTCTGCACCACCAGTTCCCTCCACTGGAAACACAGTCCCTCGTCATCTGATGGCTCGATGCCTCCCCTCCAGTAAGGGTTTGCTTATCATGCCCACCTGTTAAAATTTGCTCCCTGCCCCCATTCCCAATCCCAATCCCTTTTTCCCCTTCTCCATGTTCCTGCTTTTGCTTTTTTCCATAGCACCTACCCTCTTACATACTTCACTTATTATGGTCTGTTACTTATTGTCTGTTGTGTAAACAGGTGTACTGTAAGGATGTAAGCTCTGTGAGGGCAGGGATCTTTGCTCTGTCACGAATGCACCCCAAGTGCTTAGGACAATGCCTGACATCAAGAAAACACTCAATATTTCTGAATGAAAAAGTACCAATGTGACCAAATTCAGGAAGAAGCATTGCTATGGGACACAGAGGTATTTATGTGGACTAGGTAGTTCATACACCTAAATTTGAGTATTTGCCTACAGTGAAAGACAGGGAAAGCCTGGCATGCTGCAGTCCATGGGGCCACAAAGAGTCGGACAGGGAACAACTGAACAACAACAAAACTCTAAGCTAATAGAGCTAAGATCTATTAATTTTTACCTGCTGAATTGATGATGTCAAGCCTAAATTAGTGATGAGATCTTGTATGCATTCAGGGAGATTTTTTTTTAAATAATAGATTTTATTTTTTAGAGCAGTTTTAGGTTTCATTTTAGAGCGAAAGTGAGTGGTAAGTACAGAGAATTCCCACACCCTCCACCCTCCGCCTCCCACCTTGTTTCCCCTATTTAACATCTTACCTTAGTGTAATGCATTTGTTATGCTAGATGAGCCAATATTGATATATTGTTATTAAGTAAAGCTGTTCAGGGAGGTTTTGTCCATACAATTCCAGACTCAATTATAAGTAATACATAATTTTTAAATTGTATAAATTCTTGGATTGAAAAAAATATTGAAAGATGGTGAATCCTGAAATAAATGCTTTGACAAAACATTTCCTTGGTTATTACAGCAAAGAGAGTGGAATCTGAAGAAACAGTTACGACAAGGGACTCTGTGGTGAAAATAAATGGGATTTACTTAACAGAATCAAAGGCCATTGGCCACTTAAAGAGTCACCCTCTTCAGCTAACATATGATGGAGACTTCAGTAAAATCACGGAGCAAGAAATGTTTAAAGGGGCAACATCCTTGCCATTTCATCTCAGAAGTGGAGGGTCAGTATTCTTTTCACTTAACTTCCAGGTCAGAGCAACTGTGTCATTTACCAGTTTGTTCTCTCTGTTATGTAGATGATTGATTTGCATTTTCCCCTTTTATATAAACAAATTTTAAATTTATGATGCATGAGTAGGAGAGATTTCTTCTCATGGCTGAATGGGGTTGATTTTACATCTCCCTCTTCACTCCTCAGGAAAACATTTTTTCATACCTGCCAAAATGCTGCTTTGATAGGGCTGTCAGACTTAAGTCTCTGCTTTATTTGGGCTGTTCCAGCCAGCCCTTGAGAGATGACTGATCATACTGTTTGTGTTATGTGGGATTCTTGCCCGGCCTGGAATTTCTCACTACCTCCCTTTAGGTTAGTTCACTCTTGTGGACTCCACGAAACTTGATCTATCTTATTTTCCAGTAGAAACTTGGATTAAAATATTTATTTTGCAAACTAGAGTTAAAATAGGAGAGTCCTGTGGATTTCTCTTATCTGTGATACCTCGCTACTAATCCCTCATAAAATGAACAGCTGGGAGTTACTCTGTTTCATACCACATTCCTGGAGAAGGCTTTTTTCTCCACCCTAGTCTGTGTTGACTCTTTCACCACCCCCTACCTGTGTAAGAACCCCTAAATTCATACCATGTTCCTAGATACGGCTTTCTAGGCCTTCCCCTAGAAAACAGAGGAGCAATTTTCCTACCCATATTAAGGATTTGTAGAGAAATGTTCACTTTGTGAATTCTTATACTGGTGTTTTCCTAAGGAAGCCTTGAATAACTGGGGAACCAGGGTGGGAAAGAGAGCAGGCAGTGGTTTCCAGTCCCAGCCAGTAGTGGTGCTAAGATAGGCAAGAGGTCTTGAACTAGACAGGGTCACTCAGAGATATTTTTCTATGATTTTCCATTGGGTCATTGTGAACAACTGCCCAGTTAGGATTTGCCTAACAAGATTAAATTCCATGAGCCATTTTAAGACCAAGTGCTTGTTGCCCTCACTTTAGATTCGGGTCTGACTTTGGCTTGTACACATGCCGTGTGCTTAAAACTGCCTCCACCCCTACTGGCTGCTTGGCAGTTGGTTAGTTTAGCTGAACTGACCTTGTCTGCCGACACAGCCTGAAGAGCATTGCACACACAGAATTTATATTAGGCAACCTAGCAGTCCTTGTAATGTTGCTTTGCATTCAGAACATTTTTTTAAATTAAAGGAAAAATGAAATGTCTCCTTAAGTGGAAGAGAAGGACTTCAAATTGGGACTTTTGGGAGTTGAGCACAAAACATCAAACTGGCCATTGCAACAAATCTTTTCCAGTTGGTGAATAACAATAGGCTTCGAACCTCAGAGCTTAAACGTAAAAGGCAGCAGGAGAACTTGTGTTTCTTTCAGCACTGAACTGAAACGGAAACATTTATCTTGCTGCACCCATCCTTACAGTAATTAAAGTTGACTAGGAAAAACCAGACAAGAGCTGTTTTTCTCTTCTTCTTTTGCAAGCCTTCAAATATTATGGAATAATCTAGCAAGCCAGGGTTCATTATTTATTCCTCAGTCTGGGACACCAAAGGCATTTTCAGTTACATATTTTATCTCACACACAGCAGAGGAGAAATCAGTTAGGGACTGGTGGCATTTCTTCCTGATGTTCCAGAATTAGGAGGTGCTGGGCAGCAACGCTGGTTGCTTTCTTTTCGCTTTGTTAGGATGTCTTTTGCATCGTTCAGTGAATTGTGTCTGCCCTGGATTTGTCATACACCCTGGCAGGTTTAATTTCCAGTAACATTTTGGCTTTATAAATCTTTACCCCCTTTAATCATTGGATGGGATTTTTGTTGAAGTGGTGCCAGAAAAAAAATTTTTATATATAGTAGGATTAAAACAAACCAGAAAATGGAAACTCTTAGCAGTTCTTTCATTAATTGCATTTGTGAATCAATCTGGAACACTTGATGGTTGTTTCTGGTAAACATTTAAGCAAATAATTCCAAGAAATGATCTTTGCTGTCCAGTGGAGTATTCCCAGTCTTGATGCTAAAGCCCTACCCTCAATTAACATGTTTTCATGTTTAGACCAGAGAGTGGGAAATGAAGACTCTTGTCAGTGAGCTGAGCTGGCAGGAGAAGGGAGGAAAGGGATTATGTAACTGGAGCTGACAGGGGGTTGAGGGTGGAGGAAGGGAGGTCAGGGTCTTTGCTGCTGATCTGGCGTGGGAGCCGCCACCTTCATGCCAGTGCTTCGTGGCCCAGTGAGAGAAAGGAGTAGTTTAATTCAGTGAAACTGTGTTGATTTTAGGGAAACCCTTAATTTAGAACAAACTCAGACCTGGGATGGACTGGAGTTTAACTTTATGCCGGTCGTGATGGAAAAAGGACTTGCTAGACAAGGCATCATTGCAGACAAGGTTGGGGGTGGGGAAGTGGGCACTGTTTAACTTTCTAGACGAGAAAAGCACTCTCCAGCCCTTACTAAACTGTCATCTTCAAACCATGTGCCAGTCAACGACAGCCTGTGTGTCCATGCGTGGATTCCAAGTTTGGCAGGCCTGCAGTTAGCAACACCCCATCTTCTCTTGCTTTATGTTGCTATATGTTTTGAAAATAGCTTTCTTCAAAGTACATATGTGTGTATGTCTCCATTCATCATCTATCCAGTGGTTCTGTCTGATGAACCCTTTTATACATCTGCTTTTAAAAACCTTCTAAGAGTTTCTGTGTAAATATTGTTTAACTTCTTGTGGTTTGGAAATGTGATTTTTAGGAGGAAAGTCCAAGAGCAGTTACTTGTGGAGGGTTAAGAACTCTTTAGGGGTCAGAATCTGTGGATTCAGAATCAGTTTTCTCTCAGCCACTTGCTTCAGCTGTATGTTCTTTTTTTTTTAATTTATTTATTTGGTTGTGCTAAGTTGTCATTGCAGCATGCCGGTTCTTTAGCTGTGGCATGGGAACTCTTAGTTGAGGCACATGGGATCTAGTTTCCTGACCAGGGATTGAACATGGCCCCCCTGCATTGGAAGGTCAGAGTCTTAGCCACTGGACCATCAGGGAAGTCCTCAGCTCTATGTTCTTGGACAAGCCTCTGAACACTTGCAAGGGTTCAGTTTTCTAACCCCTGTCTTCTCCCAGCACTCACTAAAAGCTGTGGAATGAGAGTAGTCGATTTGGAGGTGGGCACGTGATCTAAGCCAGACCAATTGAATCCTTCCCTGGGACTTCTGCCAAAGCCTTTGGGGAAAGTGCTCTTCCTCCAGGTTTACAAGCTGTAAAGAATGACGTAGTCTTGGAGCCAACAGTGGCTATTTCATTGCCTGTGGAGGGTGACTGATGGGAAGTGATGTATAAACAAGCAGAGCCAAGGAATGAAGACAGTGACTAAGTTCAAGGATGACGTATAAGCCCCTAAATCGAGCTGTGTGTGAGGCTACCACATCCACAATATGTTCTTTTTTTCTCTCTCTCTCTGGCCCTTCTTTCCTTTCTTCTTTCTTTCCTTCCTTCCTCTTTCCTTTCCTTTCCTTTCTTATCTTTCTTCCTTCCTTTATTTACTTTGACAGGAACAGCTTATGGTACTTTAGTTTTTTGTCACTTGGAATATGGTAACTAAGAGTCTTGTTAACCTGCTAGGCTCTGTGAAATAGAGACAAAGACAAGGACAAAGCAAGAAACAAAATTCACTAAAAGTGAATCTCTCAGTTAAGAAAGGTGTATCCAGTAGTCTTTAACTAGAGAAAAGAGATGTAAGGATGTGGGCAGGCCACAGGAGAAATGGGGAAGCCACAGTCAAGGCCCCATTCAGGAGCCAGAGTGTGGGGAACCCCCTGGTGGTCCAGTGGTTAGGGCTTTATGCTTTCACTGCTCAGAGTCCCGTTTCAGTCCCTGGCCAGAGAACTAGGATCCCACAAGCCGTGCGGTGTGGCCAAAGTGCAAAGAGCCGAAGTGTGAAGCGGCACAGGGGAAATGGAGCTGAGGGTGACACGCTCTCCTCATTTCCTGTTATCCAGCCAGTTGTGCATGTGTGTATTTATGGGGGAGGGAGTTTGATAGATTAGAACCTAAGGAACCCAGCCTGTAAAGGGGCTTTTCTGTGAGTCATGAAACCTGCTACATATTGTACAAGCCAAGGGAACACACACTGTAGGTTGAGAAAAAGAACAGACTTTTCAGATAGATATTCAGGGAAAAGTTGAAGCTGCAGAGCACCCCAGTTCTCGCCCTGCATGGACTGTTTTCATTCTTCAACAAATCATGGCTCTGTTTCAAGATAAATAACGCTAGGACAAGAGTGAACATGGAACCTGAGCATAACTTTGTAATGAACATAACAAAAGACAGATGAAGGAAATGGATTGCAAAAGGAACTGCCCTCCAAGAATAAGGAGAGTTTTACAAAAGGGAAAAGAGCTCTTCGTTGGCTTGTAAGAATGCAAATTAGAGATTTTAAGTCCTTGATCTTATGAAGAAAGAGAGTACACTCACAGTTCTCAAAAAGTAAATGAAAGAAAAATGTATAAACATGGAGAGAAAAGCCGTATCAGAAGTAAAAGCAGCTGAAAATGCAGTCAGATATGGTGATTAAGCTAGAAGAAATCAAACATAGAAGAGTGAATGAGAAAATAGAAAAATGATTAGAGAGACTGAGATAGAAATGAGAGGCATGGCACTTGTATTCCTGAAGGGGAGAGTTCTCTTCCCTTCCTCCATCTTACTTTGACTAAGTGCCAGGCACTCTTCCAAGTGATTTACATATATTAACTCATTTGATATTCACAACAATGCACTGAGAATGGAAGAGATGGGAATAAGAAAAATATTGACATAATAGAAGATGACGTTCTGAAATAAAGATTCAAATCTGAAGCTCAGAAGGACACGTCATGCCCAACAAAATTTGACATGGAATAATCCACACTAAGACATTTCTAACAGTGTTCAGCACTAGTATGGTACCCAGTACGCGGTACACACTCCATTAGTAATTGCTGATTGAGTGGGTAAAGGCAAGAAGGTGGCCTATGGTGATCAGGCTGAACACGCAAGTCCCTTAGAAGGAGAAAAAGGCAGGCTGCCTCTGGCTTTATTAGAGTTTCTCCCAGTGCTGGAAGACAGTGGAGTAAGGCCTGTGGAGTCCTGAGTTCCAGCCACGTTGTCCTTCAGTTAAAAGGCAAGAGAGAGACATTTTCAATGTGAATGGATTAAGGGACTGTGGTACTCATGCACTCTCTAGAGAACTCTGACAACAGAATGATGAGTCAAAATTCAGAACTGAGAAACGAAGAAGCCATCATAAAATCATCCGTGGTGAGTATTGACTTTGTGTTCATATCGAATTAAAACTAAACAACTCTGAAAATGATGGTTACGGAACAGAAACCTTGACAATTGTAATATTAGCATAAATAACCAAAACTGGTATCTGGGAGAAAGTGTGAGTACTGATTGCTTCACTTCATAACAGGAAATAGGTGTGTCAGTAGCTGCAGTCTGAAATTGAAATATATAGTTAAAAGAGTGATTTCAGCATCCTAATGCTTTTTATTCTTTCTTTTCTTAACTTTAGAGAGATCTTTTAGAAACTAATATCTCTTGTGAAGACCCATTCATCTGAAGCTCTACCATTCCTTCAGTTTCACCTCAGTTTCTGTTTCTCTGTCATATTGAAGTAAAATTTATACTTTATACTTTTAATTACAGTGACATGTATGGTATTTGTGTGTCAAATCCCATTTATATGTATCTTTTACCTGCCCTTCCCCCCAAGTCACCCTTCTATTCTTTCATTCTTTTGTCTTTTCATCTGAATGTATGCAAAATATGTCTGGAATGATGTTTGCCACATATTAACTATTTCTGGGTGGTGGGGTCCTAGGTGATTTTCTAAATCTTCTAATATTGCCCGGCCTTAAAAATAATAAATATATCATTTTTTTCAAACATAATGAAGTCATTATTCTTTTAAGAAATTAAGTAAATGTGACTGAGAAACTGTTTCCCTTTGGAAAAGACAAATGTGACCAGAATGATTTTGTGGAATCCCACCTTCTTTGACAGCGTCTGCTTGACAAGAATTTCATGATAAGCAAAGCCCTGGACTAGTGGGGTTGGGAGATACACAAATAAACCGCATCCATGAGGACCTTCCTGACATGTCAGGCTCTGATGCTCAAGTGCAGTTCTTGGACCAGCAGCATCTGCATCACCTGGGAGCTTGTTAGAAGTGCAGGATCTCAGACCTGCTGAATTAGAATCTGCATTTTATAAGGTATCCAAGTGATTCGAATGCACATGAAAGTTTCAGAAGCACTGTTCAATGATTAATGCTAGAGGAGTGAAAGAACTGAAGAAAAGTGCCTTGGGAGTTTAGAGGTGAAAGAACATATCTCTGATTTGGAGATCAGGGAAGGTTTCCTGGGGTCTGTGGGGTTTGGGATGCCCCTTGAGGCTGATTTTCAAAAGGGGGGGTGGGAGAGCTCTGTGTTCTTTGCTACAGGATCAGCATAAGCCAAAGAGGGGATTTGACTTGGTGGTGGGTTCAGAGAAAGGCAGATGGCATGTTGTAGTGGACACATGAATCCTGAATGTTGTAGGCTAGTGCATGGAGCGCTGAAAGGTTTTCAAGGGAGTGATGCTGGCAGCTGCATGAAGGACGATTGGAGAGGAAAGAGCAGTTGTAGCCGTTCCAGTGGGAAGATGATAATGTGTGAGCTGGAGCAGCCCAATGGGACGTGGGAATGGAGAGCAGATCGTCAGAACCATGTGGAATCATTTCCTCAGTAACGCGGTGGAAGAGGGTAAATGCTAGCAACTCTCCACTGCGCTGATGTACTTGTTGCCGCCACAGTGAGAAGCTGCAGGGCTCTTCATGTGAGACCCCTTGAAACTGGAGCTGTAAAAGGTGAAAGGGAGCGTGGAACTGTGGACTTTTACTCTTAAGTAAGGGAATTTAAGCCTAAGTTAAGCTAATGTGATTAGCTACAAAGCAGTGTCTAATCAACTTTCTACATACAGAACTTGAGTAACAACCACTTGGGTTTCCCTGGAGGCTCTGGTAAAGAATCCACCTGCAATGTAGGAGACGCAGGTTTGGCTCTGGGTTGGGAAGATCCCCTGGAGAAGGAGATGACAACCCACTCTAGTATTCTAGCCTGGAGAAGCCCACGGACAGAGGAGCCTGGCAGGCTACAGTCCACGGGGTCACAAAGAGTCGGACACATCTGAGCAACTGAACAACCATAACCAGTTAGTGATTATTGAAAAAGGTGCAAGAGTATATGCATAGTCTCTGAAAATGTATATTTTAAATCTTGGACCACCAGCTCAAAGCTATGGTAACCTTGGAGGACTTTCTCAAAATTTTGATCTTATGGCCATTCCTCTAAAATCATATTCTTTAATTTCACTGTTTCTGTGTAACCATTTATGTAGAATTCAATTTTAGTGTTAGTTATTAAGACAGAGTGCTAGTGTCAGGGAACTATGTGTCTGGAGTTTCAGGCTATGAAGACATGATAAAGGGACCACCACCTTTTGGTGGTGGCATTCTTGAACTACAGTCAAAAAATCAAAGAGACTGCAAAGCAGGGGCCAGCAAACTAAGGCCCATGGGCCAAATCCAGCCTACTTGTTTTTGTAAATAAAGTTTTATTGGAACACAGCCATGCCCATTCATTTATCTACTGTCTCTGGCAGCTTTCGTACTACAGCCCCAGAACTAAGTAGTTGTGACAGAGACTGTGTGACTGCAGAGCCTAAGATGTTTACTGCCTGACTTGAATCTATACAGCTTGCTGCTGCTGCTGCTGCTAAGTCGCTTCAGTCGTGTCCGACCCTGTGCGACCCCATAGACGGCAGCCCACCAGGCTCCGCCATCCCCGGGATTCTCCAGGCAAGAATACTGGAGTGGGTTGCCGTTTCCTTCTCCAGTGCATGAAAGGGAAAAGTGAAAGTGAAGTCGCTCAGTTGTGTCCGACTCTTAGCGACTCCTTGGACTGTAGCCTACCAGGCTCCTCCATCCATGGGATTTTCCAGGCAAGAGTTTGCCTTCTCCATATACAGCCTGAGTCTAGTTCTAAAAATGAAAAGTTGTCTTCTTACGGCAAGGAAAATGTTAGCTCAAAATTTGCTCAATTTTCTTTTTATCATATGTATCTGTTAAAATTTTCTTCTCCATTTTCACATGTAATTATTTCCCAAATGAAAAAAGCTTATTTTCCCCCTAATTCCAAATCCTCCCACTTATCTACTTCGTAATATCTTTTTTAGTTATTACTCCAAAGAAGGAGTCAACAAGCTATAGCCCTAGAGCCAGATCTGGCCAACCACCTATTTTGTTTATATTTTTCACAGCCCTTGAGCTGAAAAAATTTTTCCCTACATTTAAAAATCATTACATTTTAAATGGTCACAGGAGTATCTGTATAATAGCCTCTCTTTTGCCACCTGACCTACAAAGTATAAAATACATACTGTCTGGCTCTTTAAGAAAAAGTTTGTTGACCCCTGCCTAAAGAACCTTAGTCATAGTAATGGGAAGAATTGTCTAAATTATAGCAAAATGTGGATTTTAGAAGACCTTTAAAGAAATATACTTTTCTTTCTTTGGAATGTAAATGGTCCAGAAGTAGATGTTGCCAACATGACTGATGTGTGGATGGGCAGTAGTAACCCAGGCAGGATGTGGCGTTACCTTGTCTACAGAGCTTGGTTCTGGTGGTTTAGAATGAAAGGTGGGACTTGTTAATGATTGGGAAGAGAGAACTTTGTTTTTGCTCTGAAATGTGGGCTGCAGAGGAGGGTCCTGGGAATGCCTTTCCTACTCTGCTTTCCTCAGGACTCCAGCCTGATTACAGGTGAAACCAGAGGAAGGGCAGAGCTGAGAGAACTGCAGAAAAAGCTAAAGCCCTGATCACACCACACCTGAAACCTACCCCTGGCACTCACCTTTTGGGTTACGTGAGCCATTTAATTCCATGTACCATTTAAGTCAGAATTAGATTTCTGTTATTTGTAGATGAAGATATCCCAATGAAATGGTCTTATTCTGGCTTTAAGAAGGATTTCACAAAAGAGCTTTAAGGAATATTTTCTGGAATTGTTTTATTCTTGGTACATCAGAAGATATTCCAAAAAATCTAATTATGGTCTTTAACAGCATGAAACAGAAAGCTGAGAAGAAGAACAATTATACTGGATGACTGAATCAAGATCTAGAAACATCTAATAGGCAGGAACTCTTTGCCAAGTATAACTGTGAAATTTAATGAGAAGGAGTCCGGCGTAGATGGGGAAATCTGCCTTTAGATGCATATGGAAGACAAGACAGGACGTGATGTCACCACCAAAACTGTTCATGCAATTTTAGGCTGCATCATTTAGAATCTCTCCTCTTTGCTCCTCAGGCCACACCTTTAGCTCAGCACTGGGTTGCAGACTTTAAAAGGAATCCAGACAAACTGACACTCAGAGTAACTGAACAGGCTGGTAAAGTGATTTGAAACCGTATCATACGAGGAACAGATGAAGGGACTGGAGTCTGTTAATGACATCACTGATACAGCCATGATAACAGTAAAAACTTACTGAGTATTTGTTATGTGCCAGAGCTGTGCTAAGTGATTCCACATCACATCATTTAATCCTCACAATGATCTTGCTTTGAGGGGCATTATCATTTACCACCCCCTCATATATTCCCTGGTGGCTCAGACGGTAAGGAATCTGCCTGCAATGCAGGAGACCTGGGTTCAATCCCTGGGTCAGGAAGACCACCTGGAAAAGCAAATGGCAACCCACTCCAGTATTCTTGCCTGGAGAATTCCATGGACAGAGGATCCTGGCGGGCTACAGTCCATAGGGTCACAAAGAGTTGGACATGACTGAGAGACTAATGCTTCGACTTTTCGCTTTCACATATATCAGATAGGGAAACCAAAGCTTCGGTTAAAAACTTACCCAAAGAAGTCGCAGAACCATAGGATTTAAGCCATAGGAGATGAACTGAAGTGGTGACCATGACATATTCTGAATATCTGAAGGATTGTCAAGAGGAAGAAAGATGAAGATTTGTTTCATTAGGAGAACCAAGATCAGTGGGTAGAAGTTACAGCGAGACGGTTCTCCTTTGAGTACAAGGCCATCTAGTCTTCTCTTCTTTAGCAAAGAGGGAATTTTCTTTTCTGGATGCCTCCCTCCCTGCTTCATGTGCTCTGTGAGACATGCTGGGCTGTGCCACAGAAACCTTGTTAGATTCACCCTCGCCAGACTGGACAGTTCTTCCTCCAGCCTCATCTTCTTGGGCTTGTTAATCATGCTCACTTTCTCAACATGCTGGACTGCATGAGAGCATATTTTATCTCTCTCTTTCCTTTGGACTCCTTTTCTCCTTTCTGTTCTTTACCCCTGACTGTCTGAGACAAGGCCATGTCCTGAGATTCTGGTCTTCGAACCACTGTTCTAATGCTTCTCATCCTGGTGTATTGCTTTGACCTTTAACAGAGCTCCTTTCCTGATTTTCACATCTCCTTTGCCAATGATCCATTTATCATCAGAAACTCAACCTGACAAAACACAAACTTGCTTTACTCCTCAAACTGTGCTGCGCTCTCACCTCCCCATTTCTGTTATAGCGGCCCTGCTGTCCTGTTCCTTCACGTCTGCCTTCTCATCTTTCTTCAGCCTGGAATCAACCACCAAATCCTATTGACTTTTCACTTATAGAGTCTCTTGAATTTGATCCTTCTTCTCCAGTCCTACCATCACCCTCAAAGAATTAGTCCTTGTTACCTCCCTCCAAGTCTCCTAAATACTACTGTCATCACATAACTTCAGATCTCATCATTTCCTTGTGTAAGAACCTAGGGCAGATCCTTAGTGACCATCAAATTGGGTCTATTTATTCAACCCAAGGTTTCAAGTGGCTGTTCCCAATCCTCCCAGCAGAAACTTATTCCTAAATTAATGGCCTTATGCAGTCACTCCCCCCCACCCCACGCCCTACCCACCAGGCTTCTCCTGCTCCTCTTTACCTTCGCTCATGCTGTTCCCCTGCTGAGAGCAGTGTTGTCATTTGTTGGTTTGACTTTTGTTCCTTTAAGTCCCACCCTGTGGTCCAGTTCTCCCTCTCAGTAATCACTCCATCCTCAGCACTTTTCTTGTCCTCATAACCTGCTGAATTTCTCATTCTAGTATTTGGTTAAGAGACTCAGTTAGAGTCTTCCATTTAAATAAAAGCTTCTTTAGTTCCTCAAAGCAGATTTTGAACATCTTCTGGGCAACACCTTATATGTTCTTGATCACAGTAACACCCACCACTGGATTGCTCAGACAAGTGTTTGTTGACTCAGAACAAAGGAGCAAAAGAATACTGACAATTTATTAAGTTCTTCAAACACAGCAGTCAGTGTGCTAAGTAGAAACATAGCCCTCATTTTAAGAAAAGGAAACCAAAGCCAAGAGGTTCAGTGACTTACACAGGCCACCTGGCGGACAAGGGTTGGACCCCTTTGATCCCAGGTAATGTGGATCCAGAGCCTGCACCCTCAAGCCCTGTACCGTGAAGATCACACAGAGGATTCATGGATGCCAAGGCCAACCCTGTGCTCTACCTGCGGTGCAGGAAACCTGGATTCGATCCCTGGGTTGGGAAGATCTCCTGGAGGAGGGAATGGCTACTCATGCCAATATTCTTGCCTGGAGAATCCCATGGGTAGAGGAGCCTGGTGGGCTACAGTCCGTAGGGTTGCAAAGAGTCAGGACTGAGTGACCAACAATTTCACTTTCAACCCTGAGCTCTTCTTGAGAACCAGTAGGATCCAACACTGTCAAGGTTTGGTGGTTGATAAGAGGGACCCTTCTTAAACATCCCCCAAACTGGGGACACACAAATGTGGTGTTTAGGGGGGCAGCCTTGTCATGGCCATGTCCTCAGGGAGGAGGGATCAGGGACTTGGGAGGCCATTAGATGCAAACTATCCTGCTTGATTTCAGTAGCTGTTCAGGACAATGATGAAAAGAAAGGCTTACTGCTATGGTCCTCAGATTTTCTTCTTATTTCTAGGAGTGCTGAGTCTGGGAACGTATTTGGCCTTACACCCTGCCAAACTTTTGATGTTTTGCCTTTTCATAGGATTGATTTCCTTTATTTCTGTCTTCATCGAGATCTCCATTTAGATCTCTACTCTTGAGTTTGACGAAAAGGATTCCATCCCCATTTCTCTCTTTGACTGATCAGGACTTCTTGCTACCAGATCTGTTGTTTTGTTGCTATGTATAAACATAAAGCAGTTGTTTTGGAGTATTAAATAATCAGACAGTTTGGGAAAAGTAACTTGATCTTTTCTCTATTGCACGATAAGAGGAAATGTTAAGTCCAGTGTTTTTTAAAAAAGGAAATGTTTACGGAAGAAATGATATTTGGAGAAACTAATCCTTGGGCAGCAGTCAAGGCCAAGGGCCAAGACACAGCACTGAACATTCACTGGGAATCTTACTACAGCGGAAGCAGGAGCAGTGGACAGACAGACATACGGATGCTTATAGGTGACCATGGCCACAAGTGTGTGCATTCTTTATGATTTTTGTGGCAAATATTATATTTGATGGTAAAAATGAAATTTTGTTGTAAAACTTATACTATTATTCTCTCAGTGTTTTGTGTTTTTTTACCTTGGAATTTTGTACAGATATTTAAAAGTAAGTACTTTAAGCATCAGTTCTAGCTAAAGAGAAGTTATGTCCTTCATAGACCATTATATGTAACCTTCCAAACAAAACCTAAGCATATAATTCTGCTGTTGGCCAGCCACCAAATTTTCATTTGAAACACAAAATACTTGTCGTATGGGGACTGCCTGAATTTACTTTCTACTTTTTAACATTTCAAATATTTCTTTAAAAATTTTTTCATAGAATATTAATTAATTTTCAAATAGAGATTAGAGACACAGCAATTTGGTGGAAAGAGCAGTGAATTGGACATTGTGAAACCTGGGTTCCAGATCTGACCACCCTGTGTGATTCCTGGGCACATCTGATCTAACTGGGAACAGTTTTATTGCCTGCAGCACGTGTGCACCAGAGTGTGAGAGAAAGAGGTCTCTCCCAGCTCCTGAACGCTAGGCTTTTTTGATTCAAGCACAGCAGAGTTCTTTCTTATTGTAACAGTGACCTCTTGTGGTATAGATCTTTCATCAGTTTTTTTGGTTTGCAAAGTAAACTTTGGATTTATTTTGTTGTTGTTTCTAGTAACTATATTTCGTATTGTAAGGCAAATCTGACTTGTCTTCAAAAGGTAAATCTCAGCTGAAAATCAGAGGTTGATTAAAATGAGGTAGTAAGAGCACCAAACTCCATTTCATAAGCAATTCTCTGTGGTTTCTTCAGAAATCGTATTTAGCCTGCTCTGACACAGAAAGAGAACTGCTTTGGCTTTTGTGCTGAGTGTGTGTTCATCTTCCTCACAGAGACCAGGGGAAGAGGCATCCGAGGGCCTCCTCAAGCTCCCGCAGCCTGGACCAGAGCAGGCTGGACATCAGAGCAGGTGAGGCTCCTGTGTTCTTAGAGGTCCCCAGCATCTTGTCCTCAGCATCTCCATCTGTAGGATAACCTTTAGCATTAAAGATGTCTGATGTTGCCTCACTCTGAAATTTCCAGGAACTTTATCCAGCTTGGTCACACATCAACATTTTTTTTTTATAAATTTTTATTATTTTCACAACAGTCTTAGCACTTTAACCTTACTCGACTCCAGTGCCTCAAGCATCTGTAGGTTATAGTCTACACAGAAATGATTTTATAATTCCTCACTGATGACTGCACAGAAATTATTTTGTAGCAGCATTTGGAAGGTTGCAAAATGTGACATTCACACAGTTCTTAAGTTGATTGAAAAGGAGTCAAAATCATGGCTTACTTAAATGACACTGTATTAGCTACATTAAACCAGCCCTTTGAGGCTTTAAACTGTTTGAGAAAATATGTAGCAATATAAATCACAGGCTAGAAATGCTACAGAATGTATTCATGCAATGAGATACAGCAGTTAGAAAAATGAACTGGAGTACATTTATAATATTGAATGAAATGAATATAAACATCACATGAAAAAATTAAGCTGCAAAAACAAAGGCATGTGTTGTTATGGATGCAGATCTATATGGTAAATGTGATAAAAATAACTGTTCAGTTTAGTGTGATGGTAACCCTTGGGGAGGGGGATGGTTGGGGGAGGCACACAGAGGACATTAACAATATCTATAATGTTTATTTCTTTGAAATGAAGAGAATGAAAATACAGTTAATATTTGACCAGACTATTTGTGGATACACAGGTGTTCAGTACCTTCTTCGTATACTTTTTTGGTGCACATGAACTTTTATGAAACCAAGCCAATAATTCAAAAAATATTCTCTTATCTTCCAAACTAATGTCTTATCAATAAAATGACTTTTGTGACCAGCAGGAATTTCTGTAGTAGTCAGGAAAATCTTAGATAGACTGATTTCCCAGTCAGCATTGTTGCTAAGCATCTTACATGTGCATGCTAAAAACAGCAGCCAATAAACATTGTGTCAAGTTTTTGTGTCCCGAACTCAAAGCTGTGGTGAAGAACTATAACCACTGAGACAGCAAAATCTTCAAAAAAACATGCTGAAATTTCTGCTTGACTTACCCAATTTCCTGTTGAATCATAATTTTTATATTTAGCAAACTGTGAACCTAGATGAAAGTGCTCTCTAGAATGTTAGGTTGTTGCCCAAGACTGAGACAAACTGTATTTATTTATCATCTGGGGATCTTAAAAAGTGATCACATGACTCCAGGCTTCCATTTCTAGGGTAGGAGCTGGGTTAGTATATAAAATGGAATTTCTTTGGAGAGCAGAGTTGGAGGAGGTGTGTGAGGGGAAAGACCAAGGCTGGACACCCCAACTCACACGGGGGTTCCTGGGAGAGGGTTGAAAGCAAACTCTTATGCCACAGTGTCTGGCTAACTTCTGTTCTGAGAAGAAACAAGTCTCAGAAACACTCGGAAGGGCCTGTGGGGGCCTTTCCTTTCCAAAGGTTAAACAAACTACTCTGTGATTTCTGGCTCACCCCTGTAATTCAGCTCTTCCTGGGGTGAACACGTTATCAATTTTGTTTGTCCTGACAAACGGTTTGATAATTGTGGTTTCTCACAGAGTGGTTCTGCTAAAGAGAGCATACCGCATAGAAGGTAAAAAAACTGATTTCAACTGAAATCAGTGAAATTTGGACTCATTGAAGTCTGTATTTTAATAAGTTTAAGTTTGTCATGAATAGTTGTCTATTATATTATTTGGCTTCTTATCTCTGGGCTTTCCCCTTGCCTTGATATATGTTGATTTTCTTTCTCATACTTTGGACTTTGAGTGTGTCCGACACCTGGGAATATGAGCAACTATGTTGTTTATACAGCTTGAACAGTCGTGTTTACTTTTAGGATCCGTACCTGTGATTTATCAGTGTCAGAGAAGATTTGTAAGAGTAATGAGCCAGAAGATGGAGGTGGTGGTCTGCAATCCTTTTCCTGTAGTTCCTAAGCCTCGGGAGCTCTGAGAACTGAAATACTGTACAAACTCATTTAGTGACAATGCCTGACCTGCACTGGTGGGAGGCCAGTTCTCATTTTCGTTTCTTTCGTGTGTTATAGTCACATGTTTTGCTGCAGGGTGCTGCCTCAGAAGGCCGTGCTGGCAGTGACATGTAAAGCAGTGTAAGCACCATGTGTGCCTATGCTAAGTCGCTTCAGTCACGTTTGGCTCTTTGTGACCCATGGGCTATAGCCGGCCAGGCTCCTCTGTCCGTGGGATTCTCCAGGCGAGAATACTGGAGTGGGTTGCCATGCCCCCCTCCAAGGGGTCTTCCTGACCCAGGGATCGAACCCGCGTCTCTTACGTCTCCTAAATTGGCAGGCAGGTTCTTTATCAGTAGTGTCACCTGGGAAGCCTGAGGGCCTCAGGGCGAGGCCTTCAGAGAAGGAAGGCTGTGGGTTTTGTCTCCAGCACTGCTTCTGAGTGTCCGGCCCGGCAGCCCCCCACTCTGGCCAGACAGTCTTTGTTTTAGACCTTGAGATCTTGCCTGTGTGAAATGTAACCATGATTTGCAGTTTCTAATATTACATTAGATTTACATTTCTCCCTGAAGTTATCTTTTAGTTTGCCAATTTGCTTCAGGGCAGAATAGCCCCGAAGAGGTCAAGTGCAATGCTGTGGAGGTCTGTGACCTTGGCCAGGTTACTTAATAACCCTGAGCCCCATTCTCTTCATCTGGAAAATAGTGACAATGTGAGGACCTCCTGAGTGTGTTGTGACAAAAATTAAATGCAGACCTGCTAGATCTAAAGTACACCAGCTGTGGGAGTTCTGACTCGTCCACAGCTGCCTCCTCAGGCAGCTTCTCTCTTGGTGATCTGGTGATAACAGACAGCTTGATACACTTCAGACAGGGATGACCTGTTTATCGGGTTTTTTTTAACCAGGGAAGTGAAACCATGCTGATTGAGTGCTTCTAGATGCTAGGCACTGGGCTCAGAGCTTTGCTTACATCGTGTGTTTGAATTCTCATAACCCTGAAGGCAAATATTTTAATCTCTGTTTTGCTGATGAGGCTCAGAAAGGATAAGAAACCAGACCCCGGTCACCCAGTGCGTCAGTAACGGAGTTGGGATTTGAACTGAGGTCTGTCAGCACCCAGAGCTCAGGCTTCCTGTTGCCCCACACAAAACCCTTGGTGTGAGAAGCACTGGCCCCACAATAATGTGAACATTTTATTTTCTGTAGGAGAGAAAGTCCCTGCAGGCCTCCCCTCAGAAAATTTTCCATTAAAACATTTTCAAGATCCTTGTTCTTTACATATCTACAGTTTTCTATTTATTTTATGTTATAGAGGGATATGTTTAAAAAGAAAAAACAAGCAAAAACAAGCCAGAACTCCAGACTGCCTCACTGACAGTAATTTCGACACTTACAAAGCTGAAGACTTTATGCAATGTCCCAATTAGAGTTTAAAGTTATTATTTCTTTACATGATCTTTACTGAGTTTAATTTGATTTGATTAGAAGACATGTAATTCTCATTAGAATTAGTTGGGTTGGGGGGGGCAAAGTGTAATGTAATTCCAGAGGTTATTAATTTTAGGGATGGATAACAAACTCTCATTAGCAGTGCTCTAGTTGTAACTCCTTTTTATGGCTCTTTCTCTTGTTCTGTTTTTCTGTTGCAGGCTCAAAAGCTGACTTGCAAGAAAAGAACACAGAAATAGAAGTAGATGAAGTATTTTGGAATACAAGGATTGTACCCATTTTGCATGACTTAGAAAAAGGTAAAAAAAAAAAAAAAAAAGTCGCTTTAGATCGAAAATATGTGCAGTTATTTATATGTTCCCCATTGCCCTGATATTTTCAGTACACTTTGTCATTTCTGTGAACTTGTTCAGAAACAAGTGAAATCATCTATTTACCCAGTAATGTATGTATTCAATATTACATGTAAACCTAATTTTAAAATTATACTTTAAATACTGCAAGAGAACCTACTTCTAAAAGTCCCTTTAGAATATAAATTACCACTACTTCTGCCCAAGGAAATGCCAGTTTGAACTCTCTGGAGTGGTAGTTCATGAATAACAGTGAAAAATTAAAATAGATTTCAATCCTCTGAAACATTGGCTAAGTCTCATAGATTGGCATCCTTGGCAGGTATGCCCATGGTTTTCTAGATCCTAGTGTATATAGTTGGCCCTTCATAGCTTCAGGCTGCACATCCACTGATTCAACCAGCTATAGATGGAACTTTATTCTGTGGTGGTTTGAATTCACAGATGTAGAACCTACAGATATGAAGGGCTGACTATACAGTACCATTTTATACCCAGGACTTGCACATCTGCAGATTTTGGTATACTCAGGTGTCCTAGAACCAATACCCTGTGGCTCCTGAGGGAGGGCTGTATATCTAGTTTTCCAAAGGTTGAACGTGGTTGTCGAGGATGCCACTCAGAGAGGGAAGTGGGCTTGGATGTGCCTCGCCCTTTAACTCTGGAATGCCCCAGCAGTGAAAGCCTGCAACCCATGGGTCTCTGTCAAGGTGACTTGTGGAAAGCTTGGCAGGGAAATGCCCCTGCTCTCTGCTTTCTACCCCTTTGCCGCTCTTCAGGGATTCTACTTCTGAAATTGAAATGGGCTCCTCTGGAGCTGCAGTCCTGGCCCACAGCACACATGAGGCCCTCACTAGCAACTGTGGAACCAGTGCCCCTTGAATGAGCAAACCAGCATGGTAGCCACAGGAAGAAGCCCTAGGAGAAGCAGGGTAAATGAGTCCTGGCCACCAACCCGCCAGGAAAGCTGTGCAAAAGACCTACTTCCTTATAGGCTCGAATGGCCTCACCCATCCCGGGCTCTCTGAGGGTGCTTGGTGGTAAAGAAGGCACAGCAGGGCAGGTGAGGAGCAGCACAGAGGCCTGTCTTGGAGACCAAAAGTCTTCAGATGGAAGGATTTTAAGAGGGTTCTGAGGGCTCTTTCACCACAGAGAAAATTGAGGAGTTTGGAATTCAAAATGTAGATGAATCTCCCTTCTCAGGGGATGATTAAATGCTGAAGAATGGTATCTCTTCCATAGACAAATTGAAAAACAGCAAACGGTGGCAGGACTAAGTTACTTGACCCTTTGAGATTCCTTTTTCTTTCTCTCTCCTTTTTTTCCTACTTTTTTTTGTGTGTGTGACATAATTTCAGACTTACAGAAAAGTTGCAAGAACAGTGCAAAGAAATCCTGTATACTCTTCCCCCAGATTCCAAAAATACTAACATTTTACCATATTTGCTTTATAATTTTTTCTCCCCCTTCCTCCCTCTCTCCCTCTTGCTCTCTTTTTCTCTGTACACCCCCCTACTCAACACACACACATTTTTTCCCCTGTTTAGAACCATTTGAGAACAAGTTGCCATTATGACACCCCATATTCCTAAGTACCCTGGCATGTAGTTTTAGAAATAAGGGCATTCTATTACGTATCTGGAAATCACCGTACAACACTGTACAAACCCAATTTTGATTTTGCCAGTTATCCTAATAATTTTGTTCATAGGAAAGGGAAATCCTGAATACAGTTACTTGTCACGTCCCTTTCATGATCTTCATGTACTTGGGTACAGGCCAGTTATTGCATAGACTGCCCCCCACACATTGAGTTTGTCTGGTACTCTCTCACCATTTGATGCCGGTTAGGCGCTTGGGCAGGCGTGTAGCCTGAGTGGTGCTGTGTCCTTCCTGGTACATCATTATCAGGAGGCACAGGATGCTGAGTTGGTCCGTTACTGGTGATGTGGACTTTGATCACTTGGGGAAGGCGATGTCTGCATGGTTTTTCAATGTAAAGTTACTATTTTTCCCTTCGTAATTAATAGGTGTCTTATGGGGAGAAGTTACTGTGGAGTCTACCTTGCTTTCTATTACTCATCAAACTTTCCCCACTAGCTTTAGTCCCTTGAGGATCTTGATTGCTTTTAGGTTGAAGCTGTCTTTTTGAGGCTACCTGGCAGTTATAACAAATTAACCAGTAGAAAGAGGTATTTTGATTAGTAGTTTAGAATTTGATCCTGGAGCCTTCCTTTTTAATTTCTTTTAAGCTAAAACAGCTCCTCTTGAGTAGAACCCAGCAGGCTGAGGAGTGTGTGGAGGGAAGTATTAGAAAAATACCTTGACGTCTATCCACTGCCACAGAGTAGCCTGCAGCCTGGACTTGGGGTTTGTGAAGAAACTGCCAGTAACAGAAGAATGAAACAACAAAACAAAAGTATTTTTCTTACAATAGAGCTCAGTTTTTTTCCTTTTATTTAAAGTTAGTCTCAGTCATTTCCCATCAATTCATTTTATTTAAGTGCTTAACTGAAAGGCATGGAAGGTTACTTAGCTATTGAGGTTTAAAATTTTTTCTTAGATGTTATTGTTGAAAAGAGCTAAAAATGGCCTGAGTCATTTCCTTCTGCAGGCGCACACTTCCTCTATGTGGGCTTTCAAGAGCACATTATGGTATTTATTTAAGATTGGTTTCCTACTTTTAAATTTTGTGACGAAATGTATCAGAGATAATATTTTTCAACTGACTGTCTTATACCGTGGGTCCTAACATTTCCCCTCATGTTCTGCTTTGTGTGCTACTTTCTTCCATGTGTGACTTTCGGTATGGCTGCCACTTTCAAAAATTGTTTTCCTCAGAATTCTAATTATAAAATAAAGTGGTGTAGGTCTCCCTTGCTTCCTAACTAAAGCCTACTTTTATTATCCTCTTTGCTAATACTTGGGGCTTCCCTGATAGCTCAGTTGGTAAAGAATCTGCCTGCAATGGCAGAGACCCTAGTATGATTCCTGGGTTGAAAAGATCCCCTGGAGAAGGGATAGGCTACCCACTCCAGTATTCTTGGGCTTCCCTTGTGGTTCAGCTGGTAAAGAATCCACCTGTAATGCAGGAAACCTGGGTTGGATCCCTGGGTTGGGAAGATCCCCTGCAGAAGAGAAAGGCTACCCACTCAGGTATTCTGGCCTGGAGAATTCCATGGCCTGTATAGTCCATGGGGTCGCAAAGAGTCGGGCACGACCGAGCAACTTTCATTTAACTTAAGTTGCTAATACTCACCTCCAAATAATGGTGGACATGGTGACATTTTGAGAGTTTGTTCTACTTGCGCCTTCTTTTCTCAGATAATGAGCATGGTTCTCATAGGAAGATATTGATCATTGTATTCATCAATAGGCTTATTATTAATAGAAAGTGAATCTGCGTTAAACTGCGTTACAGGCTGTCAATACAGTATTCTCTCTGTACTGTGCGCTGTCGGTACGAAGATGTCTAAGACACGGTTCCTGCTCAGTTAGCATATTTCTTTGAGGGCACTGGGCATGTAACACAGCATGCATTTGTTGTTGTTCAGTTGCTAAGTCATATCTGACTCTTTGTGACCCCATGAACTATGTAGCACATCAGGCTTCTCTATCCTTCACTATCTCCCAGAGTTTGCTCAGATTCATGTCCATTGAATTGGCGATGCTATCTAACCATCTCATCCTCTGCTGCCCTCTTATCCTTTTGCCTTCAATCTTTCCCAGCATCAGGATCTATTCCAATGTGTCAGCTCTTTGAATCAGGTGGCCAAAGTATTGGAGCTTCAGCATCAGTCCTTCCAATGAATATTCAGGGTTGATTTCCTTTAGGATTGACTGATGTGATCTTGTAGTCTCAGGGACTCTCAAGAGTCTTCTCTAGCACCACAATTCAAAAGCATCAATTCTTTGGTGTTCAGCCTTCTTTAGGGTCCAACTCTCACATCCATACATGACTACTGGAAAAACCAAACTTTGACTGTATGGACCTTTGTCAACAAAGTGATATCTCTGCTTTTTAATATGCTGTCTAAGTTTGTCATAGCTTTTCTTCCAGGGAGCAAGCATCTTTTAGTTTCATGGATATGATCACCATCTGCAGTGATTTGGGAGCCCAAGAAAATAAAATCTGTCACTGTTTCCACTTTTCCCCCATCTATTTTACATGGAGTGATGGGACCAGATGCCATTATCTTAATTTTTTGAATGTTTTCAGCCAGCTTTTTCACTCTCTTCTTTCACCTTCAACCAAGATGCTCTTTAGGTCCTCTTTGCTTTCTGCCATTAGAGTGGTATCATCTACATATCTGAGGTTGTTGATATTTCTCCCAGCAATCTTGATTCCAGCTTGTGATTCATCCAGTCCAGCATTTCACATGATTACTCTGCATGTAAGTTAAATAAGCAGGGTGATAAATACAGCCTTGATGTATTCCTTTCCCAATTTTGAACCTGTCAGTTGTTCCGTGTCCGGTTCTAACTGTTGCTTCTTGACCCACCTACAGGTTTCTCAGGAGACAGGTACAGTGGTCTGATATTCCCATCTCTTTAATAATTTTCCACACAGTCAAAGGCTTTAGTGTAGTCAATGAAGCAGAAGTATAATTCCCTTGCTTTCTTTGTGATCCAACAAATGTTGGCAGTTTGATCTCTGGTTCTTCTGCCTTTTCTAAACCCATCTTGTACATCTGCAAGTTCTCGGTTCACATACTGCTGAAGCCTAGCTTGAAGGATTTTGAGCATAACCTTACTAGTGTGCGAAATGAACAGCATACATATATGTGTGAAAAATAATAGTATTTGTTGAATGTGGCATTGTATACCTTTTCTGGAGGAGCCAGAATGTAAACAGGGCCTTGAAGAACCAAAATCAGTAGGGATGAAGGTAAAGAAAACATTCTGGGCCCTTGGAACTGTGTGACAGTGGGTTGAAGGTAGAGATGCAAAGCAGAAGCTTCCAGGGCCCTGAGCAGAGCCCTGGTGGGTGGCAGGCAGCAGGAATAAAGGAGAGCCAGTGAAATCGGGGGTTCCCCTCCTCAGTACACTCTCTGAAAGACCGTGTGTTCTAGATAAGCTAACTGATTAGTAAAGAAGTCAACATGGTAGGAAATGGAGCAACAAAATAGAAAAAAAAAATCCGATAGATGGAAGTGAAAAGGGGAAAAAAACAACATCATTCAGGAATTTGAAGATGTTCAGGGAGGTAATTATGGGGTTTTGTGTACATTGTCTGTGTTTGACACACTCGAAAACTTGACCTCAGTGAGTAAGTTCTGCTTTACTCTCTTTGCCCCAACAGAAGAAAACATTGAAACAGTCTATGCTGCTTGCACACAACTTCATCATGCTTTAGAGGAAGGAAACATGCTTGGAAATAAATTTAAGAGAAGAAGTATTCTCCTGAAGACCTTATATAAACTAGTTGATGTTGGCTCAGACTTGCTGAGCCTTAAACTTGCAAAAATTATTCTAGCAGTAAGTTTTTCTTTTCTCTGGTCTCGTAGACTGTAGCACATACAAGTTCTGTTAAACGCTTTGGTGTAAAACATTACAAAGAAGATTAGAAATGCAGTGTGTTCATTTAGAATCTTGAAAACAAAATTGAGGTGGTGAACTGACATCTCAGAATTTGACCAGAAAGTACTAAGGAAATAAGGCTGAGTACAGAGAAAATGTTCAAACAAATAAACGCTCACACATGGATTGTGGCAAGGTTTTTTTTTTTTTCTTAAAAAAATAAAAGGTGACAATAGGCAAACACATTCAAAACAGAAACTCAAGTAACTTGACTGGAGATCAGTATCAGGGATTGCAGACTGTGGTTTCTGCCCTGTGGTTTCTGTTGGGTGCTTGGTGCTTCTGTCACATGGTTTAATAAATAACTTCAGATAACTTGGGCTGTGGACATAGTGGCCAGGTGCTTTATGAGGCCGGGTGAAGCAGAGAACCAGCTGCCTTGTGGTCACGGAAAGGTGGTCATAGAAAGCTTCTGTGAGGTGTTAGAGAAAAGGCCAGACACCAAATAAAACTCGATAGAAACTCTGTCTCAAACAAAATGATATCATTGTTTGAGTGCAGCCCTTTGTGGTCACAGCCATAAACAGTTGGAACCAAAAGATAAGACACAATTAATATAGAATGTTCTAAGAGAGCCGCTAAAACAAATGAATGAAGCTTTGTTTACCTGGTTTCATAAAAATAAAAGCTATTATGTTAAAATCCATAATTCATATAATTTAAAATCTTAGAGTACACAGTGAAGGTGAGCGTTGGTATACTTAGTGATGGTTTAGTGAGGGTGCCCACTGTTCCTTATTTCGAAGTCTTTCATAAAGTCTTTACATATTCTCTGCAGTTTTGGAGGGGGTACATCCTTATTTAGCTGCCATTCTAAACTGTTCACCCTCTTTGTAAAGACGGTGATATTATATGTGATGCAGAAAGCAACATTTCTTTGAAATAGTGATTTTAGTAGTAGTTTAATCCCCTGTCACTGGTGGTAATTGATCAGTCAGCTTTAGTGAGAAAGAAAAGGCACAGGGAGGATGCACAGTCAGAAGTTATAAAGAGATGAAAAGGTGACTGCATGCCTGCCCAGTTTCTTCTTTGGCCCTGGATTTGGGGCCCCTCCTGGCCCAGGAGAGCCCCAGTGTGAGACTGAAAGGCTCTCTTGGTATAGCTGCCCTGGGCAGGACCCAAACGGCCAGCTGCCCAGGGACTGCCTTGGTCTCTTATCAGAATCTGAGACATTGTGCTCTGTAGCAAGCCAAAAATAGAGAAAGAAAGAAGGAAAATGCCATGAATTTGTTAATACTCTGTAGAGAAAATATCATCTTGGTTATTAAAGGTACCATTCAAATTAATTATATACATGGCACAATTTAACTATTTTAGGGCAAAAGGATAAGTGATCTGCAAGGCAGTGAACAGATTCTGAATGAGACGTGTTTAGATAAAGCCCTTTCCGTGACACTGACCGCCTTGCTAAATCAGGGGCAAGACTCTTCCAGGCCACAGTCCAAAGTGCAGAGGTGGGTATGCCGTCCCTTCTGCTTGACTGTGGAACCTCAAGGTCAGGAACAACCTTCAAGGCCAACAAGTCCAACTTCCCATCTGCCACCAGAATCTCCTATTATGCTGTGGGCAAGGCATTGCTTCCCTTAGACCTTGGTGACGGTGTTCTATGTAATTTTTTTTTAAAAGACATCATAAAAAGCTGTTGAAAGAAAAAAGTTGACAAAAAAGCTGAAGATAAATAGTACTAAAATTTTGTAATAGCCTCTTCTTTCTGCTAATATTGACTTTATCTACCAGTTGACTATTATAATTCAAACATTTAAAGTTATTTGTAGTTTTAAAAAATACGATGAGTATAATGTTAGTTCTGGTTTCTTGCATTTTTGGTTAAGTGGGGCTTTGCCAGACAGCCATTTTCATTTTAACTTTTGTATCAGAAAAACTTACAAAAATGTATCTGCCTATTTTATGACATTTTTTTTTTAAGAGTACAGACATATATGCAATGTGTGAATGCAGCTATATTCACAAAAGGAAGACAATCTAACACCCTATACAAGGGGAAAAACAGAAAGGTCAGCAGTGATTATATATAGTGGCAGTGTTATGAATGATTTTTAAACTTCCCTTTTCTTTAATTTTCCAAATTTGCTTTAAATCAAGTAAACTACTATGTTTAACATAAAAGTAAACTACCCCACTGCAGGAACCCACTTGGTACCAGGGATTCTTGACACTGGGAATAAAAATGAATAAAATAACCCCTGCCCTCCAAGCTGGCCATGTAGCAGCAGAAACAGAGAGTAAACACTTGAAGTGCCAACAAGGCTGATGGGGACTGTGAGAAGAAAAGAAAGCAGAGTAAAGGGGATGGCCCGCTTTGGGAGGAAGTGCTGTTTTACACCGAGTAGTCTACATTCCTCACATACAATATTTTACTGTCTTTTTGTGTCTCAAAGTCATAATTTTACAGTTACCAAAAGAGAAGGTATAGTAATTTGCTTTGAATGTAAACTAACCTTACAGCAGGCCTGGAAATGGTGGTTTGTTGGGATTTTTTTTTAAATGAAAACTCTGACACTAGGTGTTTTTGTTTATTTGTCCTCTGCCACTTTTCACTAAAAATGTAAGACTTGGGAGTGAGGTTAGTTGTATTCATTCATTTATTCAACAAATTTGATTGAATACATAGCACAGGGTACCTTCCACACACAGAAAGAGTAATAAACCATGGTTTTGACCTCAAAGGCTCATAATGTAGTGGAAGATTGCCAGCAGATTAAAGTATATTCCCTGATATAAAGGGCAATATATTTCCCTTGATACAGATATTTTTTTTTCTCTCTAGTCACTTTTTTTTTCTGGATTTTTAAACAATTTAAAAATATTAATCATTAAAAAAAAATTTTTTTTTTTAAGTTTCCATTTCCTCTTTTCATCCTGAGAACAGAGGAAATTTCCATTCTGCCCGTGTGGTGGTTTATGAGGCTTCCACAGCAGAGCTTCTCAGACTTGAAAGTGCACTCAATCCCCTGGAAAAGCTGTAAAAGGCACATTCTGGTTTAGTAGGGCTTCTGGGGCCTGAGATCATGCGTTTCAAATACATACTTAGCTGATACCGAGATGAGATGACATGACCTGTCTGAGGAGCAGACTCCGCTGTTGCAAAATGGAATAAGTAAACCTAATCTGCAGGGTTAGCTATGAGATGTCATGAAAAGGGCCAGAGCAAGGGGGCAGACAGATAATGGATAATGCTTCATGGACAGTACTCACCTCTCCCTTCCTCTCCAGCTCAGGGCCGACCACACTCACCTTGGTATTTCCTACAGGGAACAGCTGGAGAAGGAAATGGCAACCCACTCCAGTATTGTTGCCTGGAGAATCCCATGGAAGAGGAGCCTGGTGGGCTACAGTCCATGGGGTCGCGACGAGTCGGACACGACTTAGTGACTGAACAACAGCAGGGAACAGCACAGTGCCTGATAGACAGTAAGAGCTCGTTAATATTTGTGAATCAAACACAGAATGAATCTTTTAAAAATATGTGTGACAAATTTCATTATCTTTGTCTTTTTTACTAAGTGAAAACTCATTAGTAAACAGTATGGAAGATAATTTTAAAGATACTTTTTAATGATAAAATAATGAATGAACCATATGTCATCTTTTTCACACAGATATGTTTGTTCGGATGACCTCATTCCTACAAACATATTTTACATTCTTGCAATGAAGGCACACAGTATTTCCATCTTATGGTAGATTATAGATGTCTTTTTATGCGTAGTGTTCAGTTATACTTTTGTGACTGCTTAACATGAATTGTATTGATGTTCCACAGTTTATTAAACTGTTCCCAAATAGAGGACATTTAGGGTTTTTAATTTTAACTTTTACTACTTTACATAAGTATGCAGCTCTTTTAGACCATTTGACTCAGTCCTCCTAGACTTTTTTTTTTAATAATGTACTTCCGTATTTCTTAATTTACTTGAATATTTTTCTGTGATTTAGAAGGTAATTTTAACCTTTGAATGTTACTTGTGATTATCACAAAGCATTTCAGAGATAGGCTTAAATAATAAATACATACGTATTATCTAATCAAAAGTATTACTTTTTTGTTTTATTTTATACAAATGATAAATAGAATTGTACTTTTCCCCTTTCTTTTCTCTCCTTCACCTCCACGATGTATTCTTTTCTAGGTTAGTTTAATCTGAAATTTTAGTATTCATCTTCCTTTATTTTGAAAAGTAGTTACTCCATTTAATTAAATTTATCAACATCAGCCCTTTCTTTTTCTTCAAATAATCTTTAAAAAGTAATAATTTCACATATAAGCATGAGGCTTTATAAAATAAGAAATAAATGCTTATCATTAAAATGTGCTTACTCTAAATATCACTTATATTGTATTTAGTATAAGTGAGTTAATTAGATACCATAGTTGGCAAATGTGTGGCCAAAACTTTTGAAAGTTGATTTCTCTAGACCTTCTTTTTATGTTTTAGATACATTCTCGCCGCACTTTCTAAATTAGATGTTCTGTTGAAAAATTACAGCGTGTCTTTATTTCCTTCTGCGATGGTAATGTGACTTCTTTCTCTGCAGCTTAAAGTGAGTGGAAAGAATCTTCTTAATGTTTGCAAACTTATATTTAAAATTAGCAGAACTGAGAAGAATGATTCTCTGATTCGAAATGACAGCATTCTGGGTGAGTATTATTCAGTACCACCATTGAGCAACTGTTACACTTGAATATGAATGAAAAGTTTGGAGAGCAAAGTTATAATTAATGGTAGCCAGAATATTTTATTTTCTTATCATATGCAGAAGTTAGGTAATGCCTGTTATTTCTCTGTCCTTCTCTGTGTTTTCCATGTTTCACTTAATGTATCCTTTGGAGCCTAGGAGGATACCCTGCTATTTTTTCAAATGCCTGTAGTAACAATATGTAACTTTACAAAGTGTTTCCTACTTAAAAATTTATTTCCTCGTCTTGAATCTACTAAAAACTTACAATTAATAGCACTTGACATAACTGACATTTTTGATCTTTTGATATGGTAGGGATAATTAACTTGGAAGACATATATAACTGTTGTAGAAAATTGACATCAAAGTATGTCAAATGTTTCAAATGTGTGGGTAGAGAGATTGTAATACATCCTAACTACCTAGCTAACAATGTGTAACTCTTTATATATCCTTAAATAACTAAGATGCTTAAATAGTTACCTAAACAGAAATCTTTTGTGAATTACTACTGTTGATCTAAGGCAACAACATGGAAAATACTCTAAGTCCTTTGTTAAGGATAAATGATCTTTTTTTTTTTTAATCCCAGCAGACAGGGACAAAGCCAGTACTGAAAGAAATGTATAATGCTTAATCAGCTCGTTGAGAATAATAGATTAAAAATAAAGATTCTGACAGATAATCACACTGACTAATAAAAATTAGTGTGAGATAGGCATAATTAGCCTTATGAGAGCTGCCTGGATTATCCTAAAACCTAATGTGTATGCTATTTGGATGGATGTTCTTGAGTTGTCTTAGGGAAGGGCGGATGTTATATTTGAAGCATCCTTTTCTATGGTTGAGATATTTTTTAAAGTTCCTATCTTGATTAACTTCCTATTCATACAGCAGCCAGTATATTCTTAAAGGTTTGTTGAAATTTAACTCTTAAATTACTTTAATTATTAGTTATTCTGTAATAAACTGTTTGTAACTAAAAATAAAGGTTAGCCAATATTAATAAGAGGCTAGGAATGGCATTCAGTTAAAAGAACACTTTCTTATTTACATATTAATAATCCCACCTTTTGCTGTCATTAATGTTACAGAGATTTGTCTCATAAACTTTCCTCTTTATGCCTTATGAGTAGCTCTTAACAAACATTTGAACGTGGATCCTGGATAACATTTTACAAATCATATTTGATGTTCACATACAAATGTTTTAATCTCTCTCTCTCCAGTTCTACTCATACATTTGTAATAATTCATCTTTTTGACAGAATCATTATTGGAGGTCCTGAGAAGTGAAGACTTGCAAGCTAACACCGAAGCTTTCCTGTACTGCATGGGAACCATCAAATTCATTTCTGGAAATCCAGAATTTCTTCATGAAATGATCGGCAAAGGTGCTGTTGAAATATTGATGGATCTGATAAAGCAAGTAAACGAGAACACCAAGAAATCTGGGACATGTTTGCCTAATTCAGGCCACTTGTTAGTCCAAGTAAGTATTTTACTTGAAAGTGTTAGACTTGTAAAATTAGTTTTCATGTTATTTAATATCACTTACCTGCCAGGTGGGTGTAACAGGTGGGCTGTTATCCACACCCAGGTGGGAGTGCTTGGCCTCAGGGATCAGGGCAGCGGTCCCAGCCCCACCTCCACCCTGTGTGTGCCTGTTTCCTCTGGAAAGGCTATTCTATGGCTTTTTACATGCAGTTGTCCACATGCTGGAGCAGGTCTCCAGCATGTGGGCAACTATTGCTGCTACCCTGCAGAGAGAGCAGGCCTAAAGAATGAATACTTAGCACCTCTTCAACTGCATGTTACAATCAGAATTTTAACAGGCAGAGTTTGAACTTTTAGAGTTTCTTTTTTATAATTTTATTTATTTGTTGTTATTTTTGACTGCTCGGTCTTGGTTGCTGCACGGGCTTTTCTCTAGTTGTGACGTATGGGGGCTACTCTTCATTGCAGAGGTTTGTCATGTTGCAGAACACGAGCTCTAGGGCATGAGGGCTCAATAGTTGTGGTTCCAGGGCTCTAGAGCACAGGCTCAGTAGTTGCGGCGCACACACAGGCCTAGTTGCTCTGGCATGTGGGATCCTCCCGAATCAGGGATTAAACCCATGTCTCCTATATTAGCAGGTGGATTCTTTACCACTGAGCCACCGGGGAAGCCCCTAACTTTTGAGAGTTTTGAAGCCAGGTCTAGGCTGGAGATTGTTCACAATGATTGGTAGCTGCTGTCATGCATCTTTTATCTGCAATAAAGATCAGAAGTTAATGACACTGAGTGGACAGCTGTTGAGGGGATGTGTAGATGACACACAGGCCAGAGACTACAGGAATGATGGTAGCAAAGCCAGATACATTTAGAATGACCAGGGCAGGAAGAAAAAATGTGTTATGTGTTACAGTTTTATTACTTTTGTAGAAGATTAAATCTCATAGTCGAATTACTTTCATTGGAGCTGCTTCAGGTCTCCATTCTTTAGATGAGACTGTACTCTTTAATAACATTTGAATATCGGTTAATAGCATCTTTGCTGTAATAATTTATGAGATTTGAAATGTGCTTGTCAATTAATAGGGAGTGATCAAGGACTGAGTGCTTGAAGCCTTCAGGAAAGAATGTTAAAAATTAGATTTATCTCCTGCCTTTAAGATGCTTAAAGTGTTAATGATGATTATTAATTTTAGACTTTGTGGTCTGTCTCCATTTTGAAAAAGACTGTGAAAACCTCCTTCTGTTATGAATGATGAAATATTCTACTGGATGTGCCATCTTTTGGCTAGGAAGACTTAAATAAGAAACATTTTCCTGCTGACAGTGTTATTGAGTTATTTAAACTTTCCCTCAATGAAAATAGTTATTTTGGTTATATAATTATGTTTCTTGTTAAAATGCAAAAAGTAAGAGTGCAAAAATCACCTGAATTATTTTCACTCTGAAATAATGTACCTCCAACTTTTAATAACCATTCTTTCATGCATTTTACATGCGTATGTATTATATATACTTACATATGTATAATTTTTGCTTTTGATCATGAACTTCTTCATTCTAACAGTTGCTTTTGCTTATTTTGCATCACCCCCTTTCCTCCTTGTTTCTCTTCCTGGTCCACATGACACATGTGCTCAGCACCTTTTAATATACCCATAGGTTTTCAAAAATGGAATATGCTATGCACGTCTCTTTTCTCATTTAACAATACATAGTAAAAACTCTATAGACTTATTTTATTCTTTTTATTGGCAGCATAATATTCTGTGATGAAAATATACCTCAAATTCTCAACCATTCTTCTCTTGAGGTATTCTGCTTTTAATTTTTACATAAAAGCTTCTAGAATTCTTGTTTTGTTTTAAATAGCTCTTTCATAAGTATATAGTTGTCCCTCAGTATCTGTGGAGGATTGAATCCAGGACCTGGTCCAGATACCAAAGTCCACATGTGGTCAGGTCACATACTTGGTCCTTGTATTCGTGGATACAGTATACTATCTAAGGTTGACTGACTCTGCAGATGCAAAATATACGAGGGCAACTGTATATATGTACGCACATTTAGATATAATTTATAAATTTAGAAATAAGTGTAGAAATGTATTTATATATAATTATTCTTGCTCAGTCACTAAATTGTATCCAACTCTTTGTGACCCCATGGACTGCAGCACACAGGCTTTCTGTCCTTCAGTATCTCCCAGAGTCTTCTCACCATCATGTCCATTGAGTCCCATGATGCTCTCTGTTTCCCAGAGTTTGCTCACTGCTCTTTAGTTCCTCTTCACTTTCTGCCGTTAGAGTGGTATCATCAATATATCTGAGGTTATTGGTATTTCTCCCAGCAACCTTGATTCCAGCGTGTGAGTCATCCAGCACAGCATTTCACAGGATGTATTCTGCATAGAAGTTAAATAAGCAGGATGACAGTATACAGCCGTGTTGTCCTCCTTTCCCAACTTTGAACCAGTCTGTTGTTCTGTGTCTAGTTCTAAACGTTGCTTCTTGACCTGCATACAGGCTTCTCAGGAGACAGGTGAGGTGGCTTGGTACTCCCATTTCTTTAAGAAGTTACAGTTTGTTGTGATCCACATAGTCAATGGCTTTAGTATAGTTAATGAAGCAAAATTAGTTATTTTTCTGGAACTCCCTTGCTTTCTCCATGATCCAATGAATGTTGGCAATTTGATTTCTGGTTCCTCTGCCTTTTCTAAACCCAGCTTGTATATCTAGAAGTTCTTGGTTCACATACTACTGAAGCCTAGCTTGAAGCATTTTGAGCACGACCTTGCTAGCATGTGAAAAGAGTGCAATCGTACAGTAGTTTGAACATTCTTTGGCCTTGCCCTTCTTTTGGATTGGAATGAAAACTGACCTTTTCCAGTCCTGTGGCCACTGCTGAGTTTTCCAAATTTGTTGGCATATTGAGTGCAGCACTTGAAGAGCATCATCTTTTAGGATTTGAAATTACTCAACTAGAATACCATCACCTCCACTAGCTTTGTTCGTAGTAATGCTTCTTAAGGCCTACTTGACTTCACATTCAGGATGTCTGGCTTTAGGTGAGTGACCACACCGTTGTGGTTATCCAGGTCATCAATACCTTTCTTGTGTAGTTCTGTATATTCTTGCCACCTCTTCTTAATATCTTCTGCTTCTGTTAAGTCCTTACCATTTCTGTCCTTTATCATGGCCATCCTTGCATGAAATGTTCCCTTGATATCTCCAATTTTCTTGAAAAGATCTCTAGTCTTTCCCATTCTGTTGTTTTCCTCTGTTTCTTTGCGTTGTTCATTTAAGAAGGCCTTCTTATCTCTCCTTGCTATTCTCTGGAATTCTACATTCGGTTGGGTATATCTTTTTCTTTCTCCCTTGTCTTTCACTTCTCTTCTTTCTTAAGCTATTTGTAAAGCCTCCTCAGACAACCACTTTGCCTTCTTGCACTTCTTTCTCTTGGGGATGGTCTTTGTCACTGGCTCCTGTACAATGTTATGAACCTCCATTCATAGTTCTTCAGGCACTCTGTCTACCAGATCTAATCCCTTGCATCTGTTCATCACCTCCACTGTATAAGGGATTTGATTTAGGTCATACCTGAATGGTCTAGTGGTTTTCCCTACTTTCTTCAATTTGAGCTAAATTTTGCAATAAGGAATTCATGATCTGAGCCACCGTCAGCTTCAGATCTTGATTTTACTGACTGTATAGAGCTTCTCCATCTTTGGCTGCAAGAAATATAATCATTCTGATTTCAGTATTGACCATCTGGTGATGTTCATGTGTAGTCATCTCTTGTGTTGGTGCAAGAGGCTGTTTGCTATGACCAGTGTATTCTCAACAAAACTCTGTTAGCCTTTGCCCTGTTTCATTTTGTACTCCAAGGCCAAATTTGCCAGTTACTCCAGGTATCTCTTGACTTTCTACTTTTGCATTCCAATCCCCTGTGATGAAAAGGACATCTCTTTTTTGGTGTTCTAGAAAGTGTTGTAGGTCTTCATAGAACCAATCAACTTCAGCATCAGTGGTTGGGACAGTAGACTTGGATTACTGTAATGTATAATAAAAATATACAAATAAAATCAGTTGGTATAAAGGAGAATTGGCTTCCCAGGTGGCGCTAGTGGTAAAAAACCTGCCTGCCAAGGCAGGAGACATAAGAGATGTGGATTCTATCCCTGGGTCAGGAAGATCCCCTGGAGGAGGAAATGGCAACCCACTCCAGTATTCTTGCCTGGAGAATCCCATGGACAGAGAAGCTGGCGGACAGTGGTCCATACAGTTGAAAAGAGTTGAACACAGCTGAAGTGACTAAGCACACACACATACCTGTGACCAAAAATACATCAGATCCAGAGCTAGGACCTGTGGCATGCCAGTCAGTGCAGTGCACTCCTCCCCACATTCCTCTCCTTTCCTATTTGCTTGCTTCAGCCTCCTCAAGTGCAAACTGACCACTAGGACAGATGCCCCTTTCTTTTCCAGACATCCATGCATCCCTCCAGGTGGGAATGCATCCCTCTAGGGTGTAGCAACTCCATCCACACTGCCCCCCCCCCCAGCCCTCACCAGGCACTGTCATGTCTCCACCATCTTCCTCTCCACCTGCCTGGCATCTGGCATGAGGGTGTGGGACTGCACAGCCTGAGGCCTCTCCCTGGAGTGTAGTCAGCACTCACATCCCTGCCCAGCAGGAGGAAGTGGGGCCCGTTATTGCCACCACCTGAGAACGTGCTCCTCCTGTGGAGCCGTGTGTGTCCCTGTGCACTGTCATTATCTGTGTGTATGTGTGTACGTTTACAAATGTGGGGGAAGGGAGATATCATTTTAGGCCATTTCATTTGCAGAATTTTCTGGACTGGGCATTCCCTTGTGTTTAATTAAGATAAAGAAAAGCTGTTTTGTATCATCTGGATGAGTGTAAGCAACTTGACTTCGCTATAAGAACAGATGAAAATCTCTAGTGAGTGTGTCGCACTGCCTGGCCTTTTATTAGCTTACTCCTATGCATATTCAACCAAACAGATCTGGCCACAGGTAGAACTGTTTGATTACACCAGCTTTTAGAACTGGTAGCTGTAGATCATGAGATATTTTTTGAAAGCAACTTTGTTCCACTGAAAAAGTGAATAAATAACTTGTGTTTGTACTAATGGAGTAATATCTGTAAACCAGAGAGAACACGCAGGGCAAAAAGGTAAAGGCAGGACTTCCTCTCCCTTATGATTTTCAACCCAAAAACCTCAGTAGCTTTGCCTCCTGCTGTAAAACTTCATGTGTTCTACCCGGCACAGTGCTGGAGCCCTCCTGTTTCCCTTGCGCAGCCCTGTTGGAGCCATTGAGGGAGTAGAACGCACTGAAGCTGGACTCGGAGGGTCGTGTAGGATGTAGGGAACTGGTGCCAAGGGAAAGGGACAAGGTGTGTTTGGGGGCTGCTGAAGAGGTGTTCTGTCCAGAGCAGAGAGTGGCGTGAGGGAGGCCTGGGAGGTGAGATTCCAAGGCTACGGTCATGGGCCTCGAATATCCGGCTGCCAAGTGTGGACCTGGAGTAACACAGAGCTGTGGGAGGTCTGTGTGTGGGGAGGAGATGAGATCCAAGTGGCAGAAAGAAAGATGAGTGTGCACAAGACAGTAAATGGATAAAGACGGAAAAACTGAAATGTGATGGGAGGGGAGTGTGTCACGGGTACAGTCAGATGGGAGGATTCAGATCTCACACACAGCAGCCCCAGAAAAGAGACGTTGCTGTAGTTACTAGATTTTAGACTGATTATAAAGGTGCTAAAGGAGCAAGATCAAGAAATGGATGTGAAAGGGATGAAAAAGCTCCTCCACAGCATAAGGGCTGATGATGCTTAGAGGAAATTACTGAAGTGTTGAGATTTTTTAAAAAGTTTTCTTTGTGTTATTTCTCACATATATGTATACACATACGTATATGTTGATCACTGCACCTGACACTGAGACATTGACCTCACAAGTGTTTGTGCAGTGGCTGCTCTGTGTCACGTATGTGCTGGGTGGTGAAGAAGACACCAGTAGGGGCCTCCTTTTTGGTGATCCCCGTGTCCAGATAATAGTATTCTGATGCCCGATTCTTCTATTGAACCCATGTGTTCAGTTCAGACTGTCAGATGCTTGATGTTCGTAGCATTTTGAGAAGGTTGAGAGAATGATTGATGATATTCAAAGGGGCCAGCACCACTTTCCACCAAGTGAAAGTATTAATGCTCCCAGTCTGGCAAAACAAGAGACAAGAGTTTGTCTGAAAAATCATAAGTATAAAGAAAGTTAATCTGTGCATGATCACTAAATTCCAGAATGCTAGACTTTCAAGAGAGCTCCTTAAAACTTGGAAAAAGAGAAATACAGACCAGCTGAAAGGTTAGGCCCCCTAGATTCCAGCAGCAAATTGCATCACCTAAAGAGGTGGCACAGATGAAATAGGGGTTTGTCAATGTTAATCTCAGTGGGTTCTCAGAAGATGTTAGGGTTCATTTCTGACTTGTGTGTGTTCGTCGCTCAGTTGTTGTCAGACTCTTTGTGACCCCATGCACTGTAGCCCGCCAGGCTCCTCTGTCCATGGGATTCTCCAGGCCAGAATACTGGAGTGGGTTGCCACTTCCTTCTCCAGGGGATCTTCATGACCCAGGGATCGAATCTGGGTGTCCCGTGTTGCATGCAGATTCTTTAACGTCTGAGTCACCAGATCGGACTTGTAAGGGCCAACAATTAGAAAGGAACTGAGAATAATTCCCGGAGTCACCTCCGTCAGAAAATTTGCTGTGGTTTCCATCGTGCCCCCTTTCTGGGCACCGGGGAAGAGTCTCTTGTATGTGTCATAATCACAAACAGGCCCCAATCCCTCAGTGACTCATTTGTCCTCTTGTGTCTTGAGGACGCAATAATTGAAGAAAATCTCAAGGTACTCACATTTACAGCTAAGTAATTTGTAGGCATATAACATAACTATTGGGCTTCCCAGGTGGCTCAGTGATAAAGAACCCACTTGCCAATGCAGGAGACTAGGGTTCAATCCCTGGGTTGGAATGATCCCCCAGAGAAGGAAATGATAACCTACTCTAGTATTCTTGCGTGGAGAATCCCATGGACAGAGGAACCTGGTGAGCTATAGTCCCTGGGGTCAGCAGAAGAGTCAGACATGACTTAGTGACTAAATAACAGTGTAACTACTAAACCCAGGTTGACTTAAACTAATGTTCCTATTTTTATGGATTCCTTTGTATTTCCAATCTTTTCTTCTTTACAGCCTTTTATTCTTTAATTTTGAGTTTAATCCTTAGAGAAATATGTTCTTTCCCTGCTTCGGATTTCACATTTTTGAAATTGGAACTGTCCCACATGCCCTCCACCCCACACCCCAGATAATATGATTTCTTTTCCCCTTCTTACACCTGGCTTCTCTGACCCCTAAGACTGCAAGCTTCTCCCTAGAGGGTCCTTCAAGTTCTGATCTTGCCCCCTTCTTGCTCTGTACACCTCCAGTTTCCCACCCTTCCTTTTTCTAAGTGGAAGTTTCTCAGAAAGGTCAGTCCTCCCACCCTTTTTCAGTCCCTCTCTTCCGCTTTGGCTCTGAAGTGTGGGCAAAAGGAAAGTGAATTAAACAGAGATTGACCCTGGGTGGCTCAGAAAATGATACTTTTATTATCAGAAATTAGAGCTTTCTCTATGATCCAGCGAATGTTGGCAATTTGATCTCTGGTTCCTCTACCTTTTCTAAACCCAGCTTGGACATCTGAAAGTTCTCTGTGCATGTGATGCTGAAGCCTAGCATGCAGGATTTTGAGCATAACCTTACTAGCACTGGAGATGAATGCAACTGGCCAGTGGTTTGAACATTCTTTAGTATTGCCCTTCCTGGGAATTGGAATGAAAACTAACCTTTTCCAGTCCTGTGGCCACTGATGGGTTTTGCAAATTTGCAGACATATTGAGTATAGCACTTTAATAGCATCATCTTGTAGGATTTTAAGTAGCTCAGCTGGAATTCCATCACCTCCACTAGCTTTATTGGCAGCAGTGCTTCCTAAGGCCCACTTGACTTCTCACTCTTTCGTGGTTATCTGGGTCATTAAGGTCTTTTTTGTACAGTTCTTTTGTGTATTCTTTCTATCTCTTCTTGATCTTTTCTGCTTCTGTTTATTGTGCCCATCTTTGGATGAAATGTTTCTTTGATATTTCCAGTTTTCTTGAAGAGATGTCTAGTCTTACCCTTTCTGCTGTTTTCCTTTATTTCTTTGCATTGTTCATTGAAGAAGGCCTTCTTGTCTCTCCTGCTGTTCTCTGGAATTCTGCATTTAGTTGGGTGTACCTTTCCCTTTCTCCCTTGCTTTTCGATTCTCTTCTTTTCTCAGCTATTTGTAAAGCCTGCTTGACTTCTTGCATTCCTTTTTCTTTGGGATGGTATTGTTTGCTGCCTGCTGTGCAATATTATGGACAGAGGTACTCTGTTTACTAGATCTAATCCCTTGAATCTGTTTGTCACCTCCACTGTATATTCATAGGGGATTTGATTTAAGTCATACCTGACTGGCCTAGTGGTTTCCCTGGCTTTCTTTAGTTTAAGCCTGAATTTTGCTATGAGGAGCTGATGATGTGAGCCACAATTAGCTCCAGGTCTTGATTTTACTGACTGTATACAGCTTCTCCATCTTCGGCTACAAAGAATGTAATCAGTCTGATTTTGGAATTGACAATCTGGTGATGTCCATGTGTAGAGTCATCTCTTGTGTTGTTGGAAGAGGGTGTTTGCTATGACCACTGCGTTCTCTTGGCAGAATTCTATTGGCCTTTGACCTGCTTCATTTTGTACTCCAAGGCCAAACTTGCCTGTTACTCCAGATATCTCTTGACTTCCTACTTTAGCATTCCAATCCCCTATGATAAATCAGACATCTTTTTCGGTGTTTGTTCTAGGAGGTCTTCTAGGTCTTCATAGAACTGATTAACTTCAGCTTCTTCAGCAGCGGTGTTGGGTCATAGACTTGGATTACTGTGATATTGAATGGTTTCCCTTGGAAAGGAACAGGGATCATTCTGTCGTTTTTGAGATTGTATCCAAGTACCGCATTTCGGCTCTTTTGTTGATTATGAGGGCTACTCCATTTCTTCTAAGGGATTCTTGCACACAATAGTAGATAAAATGGTCATTTGAATTAAATTCACCCATTCCTGTCCATTTTAGATTCACTGATTCCTAAGATGTTTATGTTTACCCTTGCCATCTCCTGCTTGACCATGTCCAATTTACCTTGATTCATGGACCTAACATTCCAGGTTCCTACGCAACATTGTTCTTTGCAGCATCAGATTTTACTTTCAGACACATCCACAAGTGAGTGTTGTTTCCACTTTGGCCCAGGCGCTTCATTTTTCTGGAGCTATTAGTAGTTGTCCTCCTCCCTTCCACAGTAGCATGTTGGAAACCTTCTGACCTGGGGGTGAGGGGGGCTCATCTTTTGGTGTCATATCGTTTTGCCTTTTTATACAGTTCATGGGATTCTTGCAGCTAGTATACTGGAGTGGTTTGCCATTCCCTCCTCCAGTGGATCACGTTTTGTCAGTACTCTCCACTGTGACTGGTCCATCTTGGGTGGCCCTGCATGGCATGGCTCATAGCTTCACTAAGTTATGCAGGCCCCTTCGCCATGACAAGGCAGTGATCCATGAGGGCATCACTATAGGGCCTTATTAAAAGCAGGAAACTGATATGGATAAAATGCAATTAGCTATTTTACTTATTTGCATATTGTTTTCTCGATTGGGTAAAACATTTTTTTGTCGCAGTCTTTGGTTTGGTTATTGCTACTGCTACTGCTAAGTCGCTTCAGTCGTGTCCGACTCTGTGCGACCCCATGGACGGCAGCTCACCAGGCTCCGCCGTCCCTAGGATTCTCCAGGCAAGAATACTGGAGTGGGTTGCCATTCCCTTCTCCAGCACATGAAAGGGAAAAGTGAAAGTGAAGTTGCTCAGTCGTGTCCTACTCGTAGCGACCCCATGGACTGTAGCCTACCAGGCTCCTCCGTCCATGGGATTTTCTAGGCAAGAGTACTGGAGTGGGGTGCCATTGCCTGCTCCGGGTTTGGTTATTAGGCTTGCCAATTTTAAAATTATTTATTTATATTTTTGGCTTCTCTAGGTCTTCATTGGGCTTCCCAGGTGGCTCAGTGGTAAAAAAAAATCTGCCTACCAATGCAGGAGATGCAGGTTCAATTCCCTGGGTCAGGAAGATCCCCTGGAGTAGGAAATGGGAACCCAGTCCAGTATTTCTTGCCTGTAAACTTCCATGGACAGAGGAGCCTGGTGGGCTACAGTCCATGGGGTTGCAAAAGAGTCAGGCATGAGGGACTGACTGGGGACTGAGGGACTGAGCGGAAGCACGAAGTCTTCGTTAACTGTGTGCAGGCTTTCTCTAGTTGCAGTGAACGGGGAGTCTCTCCAGTTGTGGTTTGTGGGTTTCTCATTTCCGTGGCTTCTCTTGTTGTGGAGCAAAGGCTCTAGGTGCTCAGGCTTAGGTGCTCCTTGGTATGTGAAATCTTCCTGGACTGGGGATCGAACCTGTGTCCCCTGCATTGGCAGGCAAATTCTTAACCACTAGGGACCACTAGGGAAGTCCCTTGCTAATTGTTTGGTGATGTATTTGTTTGTGGGAAGGGGAGCTGGAGCTACTTCTACTTATGAGGTTTCCTTCCTATAAAGGAATACCCAGTAGTGTAACTGATCACTCACTCAGCCATCTGGCCTGAGAGAGTGGGTAGTCAGAGCCTACTCTTCCCTTTCCTGGGAAGGGAACACATGTAAACAATTTGTGTTCCCCTTTGATTCTCCACAAATGGCATGTCTAAAGATCTGGGGAGAGTCAGGGATCCCAAATATCTAATGGCCTTTGAATTTGGAAATGAAGAGAGACTAAGGCAGATGGGGAGGAAAGTTGAAGGCTGTAGTCTATAGCAGAGGAGGGAATGCTTTCTAATCCTGAGCCCCTGAAGCAGATTTGCCCACCTGGTCACAGGCCACGCCTCCCTTGGTGGAGCAGACCAGAACACCTGTGCTCAACAAGCAGGAAGTGAGGTGACCAGGAGATTATGCTAAGGGATGTCTCCTCACAAGGAAGGAACATCAAGTGTGCGAAATAAGTATTCCTACACCACCTGCTTCTGGGGAGAACCTTTGCTTTCCAGTTGCTGTCATATCTGCCCAGTCTCAGCTCTTCATTGTAGACGTTGTTAGTTGTGGCAATAAAGAAATGTCACTAACTTTAACAGGTGATTCTGAAAATCAGTGTTATTACTCTGTAGTTCTTAAAACATTATCTTTTCAGACTCATTTTCCTTGTTTTACTGCTCTGACATTCTATATAGTTTAGATGACATTCAAATTTCTGCTGAACTGATACATACAATAGCCACGACTGGAAGAATCAGCTGCCTACTCATTTTATCAAGGTAACTGACATAGTGGTGGTAAATGGAGAAACAAGAATAAACATAGGCAGACGTTAAGTAGAGTCTCAAAGTAGGAGGGCACTAGGGTTTGAGGAGGGCAGAAACATTGCCCGCTGAAGTAGGACCCCTGTGGTAGGAATGTGCCATCCAGGCTCCACAGCCAGGCACTAAGGGAGAGTATTACTCTCACATACATGTATTACTTTCACATACATGTATCTTAACTCCAGTGAAAGGCTTAGGAATATTTGGAACTAGCAGTTTCATGTATATAGTGGCATCGTATAACTGGTTTCTTTTATCTCAGCCAGAACTGTACTATTTGTATTAATATATGAGACAATATGAAACTCCTTGGGTTACCACAGAGACTCTGGTTTTGGCATATATGTGGTCTCAGTTGGGCACAAATCCAGAAAATGAATATGTTCTCATTAATAGAGGGAGATGGTTTTGCTGAGGTTGGAAAAATGGTGTGGCTTTGGTCTTAAATCATTTGACACTGTTTGTGGTCTCTGGCGGCTGTGTTTCTTCTTTCACGTCATCAGCGGGAAGTGAACCATTTTGCAGTTGGCAGTCAAGTTGAGATAAAGCTCTAGGGATTTTGGTTATGGATATTCCAGATGATTGGGCAATAAATGAATGCTTTTAGGACATAGTCAAATGGAGCAGGGGAGACAACAGATGAGGAGTCGGCAGGGTCCTGGAAGCCCACCTACCTGGAGCTGATGGCCTTCCTGAGCTTCAGTTTCCTCATCTGAAAAGTGGGGCTCAGAATACGTGTGCTGTCCACAAATTTAGGGAGCAAACAAGATCAAGCTCACGAGTTAGCTTTATAAAAAACAAAGTAAGCTGCTCAAAATTTTTTTTCACAACAGGATTCAATGTATAAAAATAAAATGAATCTTGATGTCAGTTTTGGTAGAGGAAGCTTAATAACTTTCAGACTGTTGGTACAATTTTCAATTGCATTATGTTCCAATGTTTTCTTTGAAAGCTGTTTCTTTGAAATTGGGAAAATATTTCTCCAAAGAACAATGCCATGACTGACAGTGAAGTTCCTGGGCTAGCCAAAGAGCCTGTTCAGTTTCTGATGCACCTAAATGGGAATTCTGTGGTGGGCTGTGAGCTACAAGCCCCTCTAGTCTGGGCCAGCTCTGATGGCTGAATGCCTCCTGGGGCAGAATTCGGTGAGTTCCCTAGGGACTGAGGACTCTGATGGCGGGAGGGTGCGAAGGGAAGAGGGAAGTCATCCACTGGGGAAATGCAGGCTCAGGGGGACCAACGAGCCCTCCCCACGTGCGCCCACTCCAGTGCAGTAGAGAATGCTGGGGTGGAGCCACAGCTGCTGACCGTGTGTTATCAGTCTTAAGTTCAGTGATCTAGATCAGGAGGGACTCACGCTTTAAGGCAGAGATTTCAATGTATTTGCTAAGATTTTTCAAATAATTAATAATTGGAAACATAATTTGAAATTGATAATAAAGTACCTAGATTGATTTTTTTAATGCTAAATCTTTTGAATTCTAATTTTGCTTTACTAAAATGCTGTTTGAGCCCTTATAAATTATCTGATCACGACTTGTTATAATTTTTCCCTTTAAAATGGGTCTTCCATTGTTAACTGACAGTGAGAACTTTGAGGCCCGACTAATTCAATGTGAGATAGGATAGCTTTGCCAAACTCACCAGGTGTTTTACCTGGAGATGCTGATTGAGGGTGGGGCCCAATCTTACAATGATTGAGGAATCTGGGGAAACCCAGAGCTTCCCAGGTGGCTCAGTGGTAAGGAATCTGACTGCCAATGCAGGAGCCACAATCCCTGGGGTGGGAAGATCCCCTGGAGTAGGAAATGGCAACTTGATCCACTATTCTTGCCTGGAGAATCCCATGGATAGAGGAGCCTGGCAGGCTACAGTCCAGGGGGCCGCCAAGAGTTGGACACGACTGAACAACTAACACAACACACACACACACAGAGAAAAAAGCTGCCTCAGGAAAAGTGAGTACCACAAAGTTGTAGAGTGTGGCTCAGTCACTTCAGCAGTAGATTTGCAACCAAAATCACGCTAGAATGTTTCTTCCCTGATATATACCAAACATTCAGATCCCCTTTTGTCCCAGACATCAAATAAAAACTGCTAACTAGTAAGGACACTTAAATTTTTATCCATCCTTTTTGTGGATTACCAGTTCCATATTCTTCTCCTTTTTCTTCTTCCCACTGATTGCCTTCTGACTCAGTATGTCTGTCCCAAGGGGCTGCACATTAAGAGTTGGGGAAAAGAATAATTGAAACTCTTGTTTTTCAGTTTGCTATTTCTTGATGAGATGACCGTTAAAGAGGTTGGGAATTGTTCTAGTAAGCCCTTTAGATTCTAAACAAGCATCTGTGTATGCAGCTAACTTTAACTTTGGGGTTTTTGTTTGTTTGTTTGTTTGGTCATAAAGTATTTGAGATGGTTTAAAAGATTATATACAGTAAAATTGAAAAATACATCACTAAGCAGAATTAGGAACAATATAAACTAGAATAGAAACTTAAAGAAATGGATGTATTTCTCCAAGCAGGGAGCTTGGACTTTGAACTCCTGCTCTGGGGGGCAGGCCCAGTGTGTGGGCTTTCTTGGGGGTGGGGGGAGGTTGGAAAACAGACTGAGCTGCAGAGCACACATCTCGTTAACAATTTCCGCAAATATATCTCTGTTAAAAGTTGGAGCAAGGTTGAGAGTTAAGTGGGCTGACTTGGAATTTGCCTTCAGTGCTACCACAGTATTTAGTAGACTCTCCCCCCACCCCTCTCTTTCTGTTTTTCCCAGAAGAAGCCACTTGTCTGTGTGCTGTATTCGGTCCCAGACCCACCCACAGTGAGACCCTTGGCTCACAGCCAGCTCCTCAAATGGGGGGCTTTCATTGCTGCATCTGCCGGGTGACCTCCTCCTGATCCTTTTCCCTGGGGGGGTTTAAGTTCTGGTTTACCACCAGGCCTCTGCTAATCCCAGCACTTTCTTGCCAGAGGTTTCTTAAAGGGGAAAAGCCTCCTTTTCCATCTCCTGTCTCCCTTGTCCCTTCATTTCCTTCCCCCTTTCCTTCTTTCTCCGCCTCATCCCCTCTTCCTTTCTCCTCCTGCATATCATCCAGCCAGTTTTTATGAGCATAGTTACTGTCCTCCAGATAGAAAGAGGAATAAGAAACTGTTTGGACCCTTGAGGAGCTCACAGTGGGAGAGAAAGTGTCTGATACAAGTTGTAAGGGGTCTAGGTATGAAACAGGTGTGAACAGGAAGGTCTCTACCTGGGAAGGGAAACAGTCAACCACTGAAAAGCCTTCAACAGAGGAGAAGTGAGCCTGAGCTGGGTCCAGAATCCCGAGCAGGAGATGAGCAAGTTGGAGAAGGAGCGGAGGAGAGTGTTGGAGGAGGATATTCTGCAGAGGCAGTGGTTCATTCAGAGGCTTGGAACTGTGGAAGGACCAGGAGGTTGTGTGTGGTGCAGAGTCTGAAAGATGACCGATGTGCATGGAGAAGGGAGGAAGGGAGATGAAGGAGATGAGCCTGGTGGGGTGAGCCGTGCTTTCAAGAGCAAAGAGCCTTTTGGATATGGATTTCAACCAGTAGGCCACCGGAAATCAGAGGAAGTCTGAACAGGGAAGGCTGGGTTTCAGGATGCTTCCCCGGACAGCAGAGAGAGGCTATGGGGGAGGTGAGCTCACCAGGGGAGAGAGTGGAAAGAGCCCATTCAGGGGGTGCAGGCTTTGGGAAAGAGATGAAGTAGACTTAAACAGAACCAGCAACCCTGGAGGTGGGAAGAAGAGGTGGAACAGGTGACCAGTCAGGTGTTGAAATGGAAGGGGAGAAAGGGGTCAAGAGCCCAGGAAGGAGCTGCTGTTATGGATGAAATGAAAAGGGAATATACTAGGGTCCCTCCAGGAGGTCTGTTTTTTTTTTCATCAGTTATTTTTTTTTATTCCTTTGCTTCTTTTTGTTATTGAGTCACTAAGTCGTGTCCAACTCTTTGGAGTGTTGGACCCCATGAGTCCGTGACCCCATGGACTGCAGCATGCCAGGCTTCCCTGTTCTTCACTGTCTCCTGAAGTTTGCTCAAATTCATGTCCATTGAGTTGATGATGCCAGTCAACCATCTCATCCTCTGTCTCCCCCTTTTCCTCCTGCCCTCAATCTTTCCCAGCATCAGGGCCTTTTCTAATGAGTCATCTCTTTGCATCAGGTGGCCAAAGTATTGGAGCTTCAGCTTCAATAGCAGTCCTTCCAATGAATGTTCAGGGTTGATTTCCTTTAAAATTGATTGGTTTGATGATCTTGCAGTCCAAGGGACTCTCAAGAGTCTTCTCCAGCACCACAATTTGAAAGCATCAATTCTTTGATGCTCATTAATCATCTTAAGATCCATCTCCCTCAAAGATATTGTCTGATTCATCCATGGTTTTCTGGATCCCAACCTTTCTATGTATACCAGTGGTTCCTTTGTAGATACTAATCCAGTAATCCATTCCATCAAAAAATATTTATTGAGGACCCACTGTGTACTCTTGAGAGTCGCTTGGACTGCAAGGAGATCAAACTAGTCAATCTTAAAGGAAATCAGTCCTGAATATTCATTGGAAGGACTGATGCTGAAGCTGAAACTCCATACTTTGGCCACCTGATGCGAAGAACTGATTCATTGGAAAAGACCCTTATGCTGGGAAAGATCAAAGGCAGGAAGAGAAGGGGCGACAGAGGATGAGATGGTTGGATGGCATCACTGACTCAACAGACATGAGTTTGAGTAAGCTCCACGAGTTGGTGATGGACAGGGAAGCCTGACGTGCTGCAGTCCATGGGGTCGCAAAGAGTCGGACACAACTGAGCAACTGAACTCACTGACTGTGTACCAGGCACTAGAGTTGGGCCTGGGGACACAATGGTGAAAAGACAAAGTGTGTACCTTCACTGAAGCTTCTAATATAGAGAAATAGAGAAACAATAAAACACAATATTAAGTAACCTAAAATAAAGCAGTTTGTCGGGGTATGTGGTATGAGATGAAGTTTGAGGGGTTGTCTAGAGTCAGGCCATACCACACCTTGTAGATGAAAGTCAGGAAATGGAATTGTATGGTAGGAGCAATGGACAAAAAGCCAGTAGGGCTTAGGGAAACAGAAAGCAGAAAGGCAGGGTTCTGGAATATCTCTGAGTTTTGCGACTTGAGCAGCTGTGTTGATGGTAGTGTCATGAATTGAGGCATCACTACTATGTATTTTTCAAGTGCATGGTGTGTGTTTCATGTATGTGATTCTAGTAGCATCACAATCAAGAAATATGGAAACATTCCAGGTATCATATCGTGCTCAACTCCTTGCACTCCACACAATGTGATCTGGGCAGTAAATAGATACTGATTTAAAATCAGGTGATATGTCACATCTTGATTTGGGCCATTTGTAAAAGTTATGTGTTTGGGGCAAAAGAACCTTGAACTGTCTTGACTTTTCCTAATGAACTGAGGAAAAAGGTTGAAAGGGAGAGGAAAAAAAAAAAAAAAAACACCTGAATTTGAAACAAGAAAATAAAAGCTCCTAAGAAAGCTGTGGTCCCTCCTGTTAACAGCATCCCCGGCCAGAGGGTGAGTGTGGGGAGTGAAAATATGACAACAGATTGAGGTACCAGATCTATGAAGCCTCGGGGCCCAGGAAGGGGATGTTTGTGTGCACAGTGGGTGGGATCAGTGCTGCCCGGTCTTGCCACAGTCTCTGGCTGTCTGGTTCCGGCCAGGATCCACTCGAGCGTCTGTGCTCTTTGGTGAAGGAGTGGGGAAGCTTGCGAGTCATCCTTTGGGTTGACATAAACCAGCACTGCTCCAGTGCCTCCTGAGCTGTCTCTGAAGAGGGTGGACAGGTTAGAGTCGGGGACAGATGATGAGAATTTTCCATTTTATGGCAGTGATGGCTTAGAATGCCTCAAATGGCTTGTTAACCTTCCTTAGCTTAAGAGACTACATTGGTAGGTCAAGTGGAATGCTAAAATAGTTTGTTTCCCCTGCAGTGTTTTGGATACTGAACCTTTCAGGGAAGAATTTACTGAATCACTGTGTAATTGAATTGACTACAAAAGACTTGCACACATTTGTTTGAAGTGTTACATTTATGTTCTCTGCTTTAGAGAGAACATGGTTGGTTATATTTTTAAAAAATTTTTTGTTGCTGTGACTTGTTACAAAAGAAAACTAATCAAACATACATGTCATCTTAATAATTGTTAAAGTTCATTTGTTATGGCTGTAGTGATGCTTTTTATTTATGTAATCCTCTACAGTGTACAAAAACCGTGTTACCTTTTTTTCCACCTGTTACACGCAACCTTGGCTGGTGAGCAGAGTTTGTAATCCCCTTTTCTTTTCTTTTTTTTAATAAATTTATTTATTTTAGTTGGGGGCTAATTACTTTACAATATTGTAATAGTTTTTGCCATACATTGACATGAATCAGCCATGGGTTTACAAGTGTTCCCCTTCCTGGACCCCCCACCCACCTCCCTCCCCATCCCATCCCTCTGGGTCATCCCATTGCCCCGGCCCTGAGCCCTTGTCTCATGCATCGATCATGGAATGGTGTTCTGTTTCACATATGAGTATATTATCATATGTAATCCCCTTTTCACAGACAAGGAAACGGGGGAGTTGAAGAATGACTGAGTGCCTCAGTCACGTATTTAGGAAGAGATTTGGGACTTGACTGTCCATCATTTGAATCTAAGGCTAGTGATCTCCCTCCTTCTGCATTTTGGAAGTGAAGACCCATAACAAAGGCAGGGATGGAACTGTTATTTTTGAACTCCTGTTAATTAATTGGCACTGGCAATGCCACCCACACATCTCATCTCATTGAATCCTAACAATGCCAGGGCAGCTGTCACCATCCCCACTTTACTGATGAGGAATATGTGCTCTGGGAGGTTAACTGACTAAGCCTAAACTGATGAAGGGTGGGGCTGGAATTTGACCAGGCCATCCAACTCCCAAGCTGACTCCCCCTTAACCCGTGGCCTGCCTGTACCATCTCAGGAGGAAAGAACACCTTGCATATATGTAAAATTATTAGATAACAGCAGCTTTCATTTTATAGATTTTTTAAATTGTTCTCTTCTCCACTTTCAGACAAGGGTTAAAGTACATAGTTTTTCTGAATGTTTTGTTTTTTACAAAATAAGACACATTTGCAAGATGTCAGTTCTTGCCTCTAGGAAGAGAAAGAGACTAACATTCTTGAATATCCTTTGGCTGCAGCATTATTATTTGATGGTATTTATAAGAATATGGAACAAGAAGTTCTGATCTGTGGAACTCATGTGGCATGTCACAGGGTCAATTAATTACCTTATGACTTCTATTAGAGCCAGACAGTGATCTGCTTAACCCTCAGATTTTGGTATATTAATTGCTTCTTAACAGGAATATTTCATTCATTACTTTTGAACCAAAGTAGGCTTTCTTTGTACTCATTTCTTGCTCCTTGTGCATAGGCCCAGGTTCTCTGATGGGTGATGCATAAAGGGGCCTTGGTTTAGCTACTAATGTAACAAAACTTATGATGTGGGTTCTCCTACACTGATTAGTATTGCTGTATTCGTGTTTTCTTTAAAAAAAAAAAAAAAGCCACTAACATGCTTTTTTCCCTAGATGACTGCTACACTGAGAAACTTGGTTGACTCACCACTAGCAAGAAGTAAGTTGCTAAGCATCAGTGCCCTTCCCCAGCTCTGCACAGTAATGGAGCAGTACATAGGTGACAAGGATGTCTGTACCAATATTGCCAGAATATTCAGGTAAGGTAGAGTAGGAAGACAAAGTAGCCTTACGATAATGCTAATGTTTAGATTCGGGAGTTATCTTAAGTATTTGTGTGGTGACTGGCAGAGAATCTGGTTTTTGCTTTTTGTGTCACCTAGAAGAAAAGGTAAATCTAGTGGCCCAAGTTTAAAATAAGTGACTAGGGAGAGCAGAAGATGGCGGAGGAATAGGACGGGGAGACCACTCTCTCCTCCACAAATTTATCGAAAGAACATCTGAACGCTGACCAAACTTCACAAAACTACTTCTGAAGGCTGGCTGAGGACGTCAGGCTTTCACAAAAACTGCGCATTATCTTCAAAAGAGGTAGGAGAAATTATAAAAGATAAAAAGAGAGACAAAAGAGTTAGGGACGGAGACCCGTCCCGGGGAGGGAGTCGTAAAAGAGGAGGAATTTCCAAGCACCAGGAAACCCTCTCACCGGCGGGTGTGGGGGAGGATTTTTTATCTCGGAGGGCAACGTAACTGGGAGGAAAAAATAAATAAAATCGACAGATTACGTGCCTAAAGCAACTCCCAGCAAAGAACCCCAGACGCTCGCATCATCCGCCACCAGCAAGTGGGGGCTGAACGGAGAGGAGCGGGCGGCATTGCCTAGGGTAAGGACCGGGCCCGAGTGCCCCGAGGGCAATCTGAGGGAGCTAACGTGAGATAGTAACCTAAACTGTGGGACAGCGAGAGAGAGACCTATCCCGCGAAAAGCCCAACTCTAAGGCACTGCCGGCCCGCTCACAGAACAAAGGACTGAGCGATACCAGAGGAGAGCTAGCCGGCTGCGGACCGCGCCATCCCCCGCCGGACACAGCGGGCAGGCGGGGCCCGCCAGAGCCGGAAAGGGGCAAACTCGGCTCCAGAGAGGGCACCCCCTACCAAACTGCAAACAGGCTCCCAGTTTTTTAAGCAAAGACTGCCTGAGATCCCGGAGGGTCGACAGCAGCCGGGAGGGTCGCAGCCAGAGACCAGCTCCCCAGAACCGACACAAAGCACACCGGAGCCGGGCGCGCCCGTAAACCGAGGCGGGGACCAGGGAGGTGATAAGCCGCACCGCCCCAACAGGGGACAGCGCCCTCGCCAAACTCCTGGCCGCCTGGGCAGCTCCGACCGGGAACGGCACAAGCCGCGGGCGAAACCGAGTCTGCGCCTTTGTGGAGTAACCGGGAGCCTGAACCTGAGCGGCTTAGACCTGGGAAGTGCACGCAGCTCAGGGCCCGCTCCCCGGCCGAGTAACCTGAAGCCTGAGCAGGGTAGACGGGGAAAGCAAACACGCCGTGAGCGGGGGCGAACCCAGTGCGGCCGAGACACTGCGAGCTTACCACACACACGCCAGAATTGCAGTGTTCCTTCCTCCCCACAGCACGATTGAACAAGCGAACCTAAAGAGATCACCTCCACCGCTTTGTTGCAGGGCGGAAATTAGATACTGAAGAGATCTCCAAACAGAAGCCAAATAAACAGAGGGAAGTGCTTTGGAAGGGACAGGCCAACAGATTAAGATCCCTGTAGCTAATACCGACTGCATTAAAAAGGACCTACAGATCTTGAAAAGTATAAGCAGGAATAAGGATCTATCTAAAACTGAGCAGATCCCACACTGCTCACAACAGCTCCAGAGAAAGTCCGGGATATATATATTTTTTACTATTATTATTTTTTTTAATTTTTTTTAATTTTTTTTTTAATTAAAAAAAATTTTTTTTTCTCTTCTTTCCTTTTTCTTCAAGTCCTCTATTACACCTTTAACTTTCATTTTCATAACCCACTATTAACTTGCAAAAAAAAAAAAAAAACCCTATTTTTGAAGCAAACTACATACATATATCTTATACCTTTTGTGTTTTTTTTTTTAATGTTTTTTTCCTGTTCTACATTTTTTTACTGTTTCTTTTTTTACTGTTTTACTGTTTTTTTTCTTTTTACACTGTTCCCTTTTTTCTTTTTTTTTCTTTTTTTTTTTTTTTTAGATTGTAAGTTTTATAAGAGTCTAACCTCTACTCTAGATTTTTAATCTGTGTTCTACATATTTGATATCAACTTTGTACATTTAAGAACCCAATCTTTAGGACCCATTTTTACTCAGGAGTGTGATCACTGGCCTGATCACTCTCTCCCCCTTTTGATGCTCTTTCTTCTCCCCCAGGGAACCTCTATCTCCCACCCTCCTCCTTCTCTTCTCAACCCAATTCTGTGAATCTCTGAGGGTGTTCTGGGTACCGGAGAACACTTCAGGAACAGGATACTGCCCAGATCTCTCTCTCCCCTCTTAATTCCTCCCTTTCTACTCATGCTCACCTCTGTTACCTTCCTCCCCCCTCTCTATGTATCTCTGTGAATCACTCTGAGGGTTCCAAACTGTGGAAAGCACAGAGGGAAGTGCTTACTGGCTAGATTGCTCTCTCCACATTTGAATTCCCCTCTTCCCCTCCTGGTCACTACAACCCACCCCCCCCACCTCATCTCTCCATGTAACTCAGTGAACCTTTCTGGGTATCCCTCACTGTGGAGAATCTTTTCACCATTAACCTAAAAGTTTTATTATTGAGGCTGTATGGAAGGAGAAGTCTTGAGGCTACTGCAAGAATAAGACTGAAAGCCAGGGGAAACATTAATTAATAAGAGACCATCCAATAGCCTCCATAAATTCACTGAAACCAAGCTCCACCCAAGAGATAATAAGTTCCAGAGCAAGACATACCACGCAAATTCTCCAGCAACGCAGGAACATAGACCTGAGCATCAATATACAGGCTGCCCAGAGGCACACCAAATCCATAGACATCTCAAAAATTAATACTGGTCACTCCATTACACTCAAGAGAGCAGAAATCCAGCTCCACCCACCAGAACACCGACACAAGCTCCCCCAACCAGGAAACCTTGACAAGCCACCTGTCCAACCCCAACCGCAGTGAGGAACCTCCACAACAAAGAGGAACTTCATACTACCAGAATACAGAAGGGCCACGCCTAACACAGCAATCTAAACAAGATGAAAAGGCAGAGAAATACTCAGCAAGTAAAGGAAAATGAGAAATGCCCACAAAGCCAAACAAAAGAGGAGGAGATAGGGAATCTATCCGAAAAAGAATTTAGAATAAGGATAATAAAAATGATCCAAAATCTTGAAAGCAAAATGGAGTTACAGATAAATAGCCTGGAGACAAAGATTGAGAAGATGCAAGAAATGTTTATCAAGGACTTAGAAGAAATAAAAAGGAATCAATATAGAATGAATAATGAAATAAAGGAGATAAAAGACACTCTGGAGGGAACCAACAGTAGAATAACGGAGGCAGAAGATAGGATAAGTGAGGTAGAAGATAGAATGATGGAAATAAACGAAGCAGAGAGGAAAAAAGAAAAAAGAATCAAAAGAAATGAGGAAAACCTCAGGGACCTCTGGGACAATATGAAACGCCCCAACATTCGAATCATAGGAGTCCCAGAAGAAGAAGATAAAAGGAAAGGCCATGAAAAAATACTCGAGGAGATAATAGTTGAGAATTTCCCTAAATTGAGGAAAGAAATAGTCACAGAAGTCCAAGAAACCCAGAGAGTTCCAAACAGGATAAACCCAAGGCGAAACACCCCAAGACACATATTAATCAAATTAACAAAGATCAAACACAAAGAACAAATATTAAAAGCAGCAAGGGAAAAACAACAAATAACACACAAGGGGATCCCCATAAGGATAACAGCTGATCTTTCAATAGAAACCCTTCAGGCTAGAAGGGAATGGCAGGACATACTTAAAGTAATGAAAGAGAATAATCTACAACCCAGATTACTGTACCCAGCAAGGATCTCATTCAGATATGAAGGAGAATTCAAAAGCTTTACAGACAAGCAAGAGCTGAGGGAATTCAGCACCACCAAACCAGCTCTCCAGCAAATGCTAAAGGATCTTCTCTAAACAGGAAACACAGAAAGGATGTTTCAGCACGAACTCAAAACAACAAAGTAAATGGCAACGGGATCATACTTATCAATAATTACCTTAAATGTAAATGGGTTGAATGCCCCAACCAAAAGGCAAAGGGTTGCTGAATGGATACAAAAACAAGACCCCTATATATGCTGTCTACAAGAGACCCACCTCAAAACTAGGGACACACACAGGCTGAAAGTGAAAGGATGGAAAAACATATTCCATGCAAACGGAGACCAAAAGAAAGCAGGAGTCGCAATACTCATTTCAGATAAAATAGACTTTAAAATAAAGGATGTGAAAAGGGACAAAGAAGGACACTACATAAAGATCAAAGGATCAATTCAAGAAGAAGACGTAACAATCATAAATATATATGCACCCAACATAGGAGCACCACAATATATAAGGCAAATACTAACAAGTATGAAAGGGGAAATTAACAATAACACAATAATAGTGGGAGACTTTAATACTCCACTCACGCATATGGATAGATCAACTAAACAGAAAATTAACAAGGAAACACAAACTTTAAATGATACAATAGACAAATTAGATTTAATTGATATTTACAGGAGTTTCCACCCCAAAACAATCAATTTTACCTTTTTCTCAAGTGCACATGGAACTTTCTCCAGGATAGATCACATCCTGGGCCATAAATCTAGCCTTGGTAAATTCAAAAAAATTGAAATCATCCCAGCCATCTTCTCTGACCACAATGCAGTAAGATTAGACCTCAATTACAGGAAAAAAACTATTAAAAGTTCCAACATATGGAGGCTAAACAACACGCTTCTGAATAACCAACAAATCACAGAAGAAATCAAAAAAGAAATAAAATTATGCATAGAAACGAATGAAAATGAAAACACAACAACCCAAAACCTATGGGACACTGTAAAAGCAATACTAAGGGGAAGGTTCATAGCAATACAGGCGTACCTCAAGAAACAAGAAAAAAATCAAATAAATCAACTAACTCTACACCTAAAGCAACTAGAGAAGGAAGAAATGAAAAACCCCAGGGTCAGTAGAAGGAAAGAAATCTTAAAAATTAGGGCAGAAATAAATGCAAAAGAAACAAAAGAGACCATAGCAAAAATCAACAAAACTAAAAGCTGGTTTTTCGAGAAGATAAACAAAATTGATAAGCCATTAGCCAGACTCATCAAGAAACAAAGGGAGAAGAATCAGATCAACAAAATTAGAAATGAAAATGGAGAGATCACAACAGATTCCACAGAAATACAAAGGATCATAAGAGACTACTACCAACAGCTATATGCCAATAAAATGGACAACTTGGAAGAAATGGACAAATTCTTAGAAAAGTATAACTTTCCAAAACTGAACCAGGAAGAAATAGAAGATCTTAACAGACCCATCACAAGCACGGAAATCGAAAGTGTAATCAGAAATCTTCCAGCAAACAAAAGCCCAGGACCAGACGGCTTCACAGCGGAATTCTACCAAAAATTTAGAGAAGAGCTAACACCTATCCTGCTCAAACTCTTCCAGAAAATTGCAGAAGATGGTAAACTTCCAAACTCATTCTATGAGGCCACCATCACCCTAATTCCAAAACTAGACAAAGATGTCACAAAAAAGGAAAACTACAGGCCAATATCACTGATGAACATAGATGCAAAAATCCTTAATAAAATTCTAGCAAACAGAATCCAACATCATATTAAAAAGATCATACATCATGACCAAGTGGGCTTTATCCCAGGAATGCAAGGTTTTTTTAACACCCGCAAATCAATCAATGTAATACACCACATTAACAAATTGAAAGAAAAAAACCATATGGTTATCTCAATAGATGCAGAAAAAGCCTTTGACAAAATTCAGCATCCATTTATGATTAAAACCCTCCAGAAAGCAGGAATAGAAGGAACATATCTCAACATAATAAAAGCTATATATGACAAACCCACAGCAAACATTATCCTCAATGGTGAAAAACTGAAAGCATTTCCCCTAAAGTCAGGAACAAGGCAAGGATGCCCACTTTCACCACTACTATTCAACATAGTTTTGGAAGTTTTGGCCACAGCAATCAGAGCTGAAAAAGAAATAAAAGGAATACAGATAGGAAAAGAAGAAGTAAAACTCTCACTGTTTGCAGATGACATGATCCTCTACATAGAAAACCCTAAAGACTCTACTAGAAAATTACTAGAGTTGATCAATGAATATAGTAAAGTTGCAGGATATAAAATTAACACACAGAAATCCCTTGCATTCCTATACTCCAATAATGAGAAAACAGAAAGAGAAATTAAGGAAACAATACCATTCACCATTGCATCAAAAAGAATAAAATACTTAGGAATATATCTACCTAAAGAAACAAAAGACTTATATATAGAAAACTATAAAACACTGATGAAAGAAATCAAAGAGGACACAAGCAGATGGAGAAATATACCGTGTTCATGGATTGGAAGAATTAATATAGTGAAAATGAGTATTCTACCCAAAGCAATCTACAGATTCAATGCAATCCCTATCAAGCTACCAATGGTATTTTTCACAGAACTAGAACAAATCATCTCACAATTTGTATGGAAATATAAGAAACCTCGAATAGCCAAAGCAATCTTGAGGAAGAAGAATGGAACTGGAGGAATCAACCTGCCTGACTTCAGACTCTACTACAAAGCCACAGTCATCAAGACAGTATGGTACTGGCACAAAGATAGAAATATAGATCAATGGAACAAAATAGAAAGCCCAGAGATAAACCCACGCACATATGGACACCTTATCTTCGACAAAGGAGGCAAGAATATACAATGGAGAAAAGACAACCTCTTTAACAAGTGGTGCTGGGAAAACTGGTCAACCACTTGTAAAAGAATGAAACTAGAACACTTCCTAACACCGTACACAAAAATAAACTCAAAATGGATTAAAGATCTAAACGTAAGACCAGAAACAATAAAACTCCTAGAGGAAAACATAGGCAAAACACTCTCCGACATAAATCACAGCAGGATCCTCCATGACCCACCTCCCAGAATATTGGAAATAAAAGCAAAAATAAACAAATGGGACCTAATTAAAATTAAAAGCTTTTGCACAACAAAGGAAACTATAAACAAGGTGAAAAGACAGCCTTCAGAATGGGAGAAAATAATAGCAAATGAAGCAACAGACAAACAATTAATCTCAAAAATATACAAGCAACTTCTGCAGCTGAATTCCCGAAAAATAAATGACCCAATCAAAAAATGGGCCAAAGAACTAAACAGACATTTCTCCAAAGAAGACATACAGATGGCTAACAAACACATGAAAAGATGCTCAACATCACTCATTATTAGAGAAATGCAAATCAAAACCACAATGAGGTATCATTTCACACCAGTCAGAATGGCTGCTATCCAAAAGTCTACAAGCAATAAATGCTGGAGAGGGTGTGGAGAAAAGGGAACCCTCTTACACTGTTGGTGGGAATGCAAACTAGTACAGCCACTATGGAGAACAGTGTGGAGATTCCTTAAAAAACTGGGAATAGAACTGCCATATGACCCAGCAATCCCACTGCTGGGCATATACACCGAGGAAACCAGAATTGAAAGAGACGCGTGTACCCCAATGTTCATCGCAGCACTGTTTACAATAGCCAGGACATGGAAGCAACCTAGATGTCCATCAGCAGATGAATGGATAAGGAAGCTGTGGTACATATACACAATGGAATATTACTCAGCCATTAAAAAAAATACATTTGAACCGGTTCTACTGAGATGGATGAAACTGGAGCCCATTATACAGAGTGAAGTAAGCCAGAAAGAAAAACAACAATACAGTATACTAATGCATATATATGGAATCTGAAAGATGGTAACGATAACCCTATATGCGGGACAGAATGAGAGACACAGATGCATGGAACAATTTTATGGACTCTGAGGGAGAAGGTGAGGGTGGGTCGTTCTGGGAGAATGGCATTGAGACATGTGTATTGTCATATGTGAAACAGAGCACCATTCCATGTTCGATGCATGTGACAAGGGCTCGGGGCCGGGGCAGTGGGATGATCCAGAGGGATGGGAGGGGGAGGGAGGTGGGTGGGGGGTTCGGGAAGGGGAACACATGTAAACCCATGGCTGATTCTTGTCAATGTATGGCAAAAACTATTACAATATTGTAAAGTAATTAGCCCCCAAGTAAAATAAATAAATTTATAAAAAAAAAAAAAAAAAAAAAAAATAAAATAAGTGACTAAAAACTTATTTTATTGACTTCATTTCTTATGTGTCCCTAATGTGATTCGAAACTCATTGATTTTAAGTTACTTTACAGTTGTGAGTTGTCCTAGTGTTTTTATAAAAGAAAGAAACAAAACTCTCAGCTTGTTGGAGATAAAGAGCTGTATCACAAAACTTGGTTAACCTACTGGTGCACTTGGAAACAGTGCTTCAAGGATTCTAACAGAAAAGAGGAGCCATTGCTTAGAAAGTCTGATCTGACTTAATTTATAATCACAGGTTATTTTATTTGGGTTGTTTGGCTGAACTTTGGCTCACACATTCAGTAGTCACGTTTATACTTACTGTGCTGCAGAAGCAATGATAACCTGAATCTAGGCATCTCAAAACAAGATGTGACTAAATTTCAGAACTGTCTTTAAATTATGTATTTAGATTTCTCCCTTCACTGCTCTTCGCCAGTGTTTTGACATAATGACATAATGATCCTTCTCAAGAGACCTGGGCCTTTCTTGAACTGTAATATTGTAGCTGTTTAACAAAATACAAAATTTCCTGAAGACTGAATTGGTAATTGACCCCAACATGAGGGTGTGAGTCCAGTTTTGATCTTTTAGCACTGTACTTTCCTATTTGGGTCCTTAATTGTGGGTACTTAATTAGTCCCATTTTGAAGCATATAAAATCATAAAGAATTTATTTCTGTGTATTGAAACATGTAAAGATCCAATTTAGTTTTTTTCCCCTGTGGACAATTTCCCCAGCACATGTTACTGAATACACCATCCTTTTCTCATTGCTTTTGAATGCCTACTCAAGAGAACGCAAGTTTCCATATACTTGCAGGTCTGTTTCTGAACATTCTGTCTGACCCATCCTCAGACCAGTACCACATTGTTTTTTTACTGTTACGGGTTTAAGTCTTGCTATAAGATATTAATAAGATGAATCCTCCACTTTTCTCCTTTAAGATCCACATTTTTATTTTCTCTTTCTCATGAAATGGAGAATCAACTAAAAAGTCCATGAAAGGAACTTTGGATTTTTTTTCACGAAACTATACTGAGTATTTAGGGTAACTGGGACAGAGATGGGGAGAATTGACATCTTTGTGATATCGAGTCTTCCATCCATAAACAGTTGTGATGTTTCTTCTTTTCATAAAATTTTATAATTTTCTCTTAAAAATTTTTGTCTTTTTGGAGAAAAAAATACATCTTTTGTTAGATATATTCCTTCATGACTCTTGCTGCAATTATAAACTCATCTTTTAAGAAAACAATTCTAATGAGTGTTGCTAGTGTATATGAACAGTGTTGATGTTTGCTTATTAATCTTGTTATCCAGAACATCTTGATTAACATTAGGCCTAAGAGTCTATAGATTCTCTTGGCTTTTCTATGCAAATTATTTGCAAACAAGTATGGTTTGTTTCCCCCCCCATTATTACGACTCTGCCCCTGTCCTCACCTATTTCTTGGATGCATTGCTTGAAAGTGAAAGTCACTCAGTTTGAGGGAGAATGGATACATATATATGTATGGCCGAGACTCTTCCCTGTTCCCGACTCTCTGCAATCGCATGGATTATACAGTCCATGGAATTCTCCAGGCCAGAATACTGAAGTGGGTAGCCTTTCCCTTCTTCACGGGGTCTTCCCAGCCCAGGATCCAACCCAGGTCTCCCACATTGCAGGCAGATTCTTTACCAGCTGAGCCACAAGGGAAGCCCAAGAATACTGGAGTGGATAGCCCATCCCTTCTCCAGCGGATCTTCCCGACCCAGGAATCAAACCCAGGTCTCTGGCATTGCAGGCAGATTCTTTACCAGCTGAGCTACCAGGGTGTGTGTGTGTGTGTGTGTGTGTGTGTGTCTGTGTGTGTGTGTGTGTGTGTGTGTGTGTGTGTGTGTGTGTGTGTGTGTGTGTGTGTATTCTTTTTTTCCCCCATTATTACAGCTCTGCCCCTGTCCTCACCTGTTCCTTGGGTGCATTGCTTAGGATATCCAGTATAAAGTTGTGAGAATATTGGGCTGGCTGACTTTCTCCTGACTTTAAGGGAAATGTTTTTGTAGTTTTGCCAGTTGAAATTGTTTGTTGTAGGTTTTTGTAGGTACCCTTTAACAGTTAAGGAACAATTTTCTCCCTTTAATGGATTTTAAATTTCTTTGAATACTTGAATATGTTTTAATTATAGGGATTTTCTTTGTTTAATTCTTTAATGTAGTAGATGACATTAACAGGTTTTCTCATGTTAAACCATTATATATTGCTAGGTTTGCTCAGCTTTACATTTTGTTTAGGATTTTTCATTTATGGTTACGAGTTAGATTGACCTGTACATTTCCTTTCTTATACTGTCCTTGTCTGGTTTTAATGTCCAGTTTATACCAGCCTCATAAAATTAACTGGGATATATTCCAACATTTTCTTTCTTTTAGAAGAATTTCTGAAAATTAAACTTATCTGCTTCTTGAAAAGTCTGTAGAACTTGCTTGAAAAGCTGTTTTATCCTGTTGTGTGTATGCACGTGTGTGTGCATGCGTGTGTGAATATTATTGACAGCTGATTCACTTTCTTTAATGGTCTAGTCATATCCTATTTACACTTGGTTCAGTTTCTAAAACTTGTATTTTTATAAGAATTCATTCATTTAAGTTTCAAACTATATAAGGACATTCTAAATATTCTGTTATCCTTTTATTTTTAGTTTTTAACACCAAAAACATTTTGTATTGGGATAGAGCTGATTAACAATGTTGTGATAGTTTCAGGTGAACAGGGAAGAGTCTCGGCCATACATAAGTATGTATCCATTCTCCCTCAAACCCCTCTCTCATCCAGGCTGCTACTTAACATTGAGCAGAGTTCCATGTGCTATACAATAGGTTTTTGTTGGTTTAAATATAGCAGTGTATACGTGACTTGACCAAAGTCCTTAGCTATCTCTTCTACCCCCAGCACAGCATCCAAGTCTGTGAGTCTCTTTCTGTTTTGTAAGTTCATTTGTATTATTTCTTTTTAGAGTCAACATATGCTGCTACTGCTTAGTCACTTCAGTCGTGTCTGACTCTGCGACCCTATGGACTACAATCTGTCAGGCTCCTCTGTCCATGGCATTCTCTAGGCAAGAACACTGGAGTGGGTTGCCATGCCCTTCTCCAGGGGATCTTCCCAACCCAGGGATCGAACCCGGGTCTCCTGCATTGCAGGTAGATTCTTTACCACTGAGCCACCAGGAAGCCCTCCATGTTGCTGCCAATGGCCTTACTTCATTCTTTTTAATGGCTGAGTAATATTCCATTGTGTGTGTGTGTGTGTGTGTGTGTGTGTGTGTGTGTGTACCAACCACACCTTCTTTATCCATTCCTCTGTCGATGGACATTTAGGTTGTTTCCATGTCTTGGCTATTGTAAATAATGTGCTGCATTGAACACTGGGGTGCATATATCTTTTCAGGCCATGTTTTTCTCTGGATATATGCCTGGGACTGGGATTGCAGGGTGATATAGTAGCTGTATTTTTAGTTTCTTAAGGAACCTCCATACTGCTCTCCATAGTCGATGCACTGATTTACATTCCCACCAACAGTGCAGAAGGGTTCCCTTCTCTCCACACCCTCTCCAACATTTGTTATTTGTGGGGTTTTTTATGATAACCAATCTGACCAGTGTGAGGTGATATCTCATTGTAGTTTTGATTTGCATTTCTCTGATAACTAGCAATTTTGAACATCTTTTCATGTGCCTATTTGCCATCTGTATGTCCTCTTTAGAGAAATGTCTATTCATATCTTCTGCCCATTTTTTGAGTGGGCTGTTTGTTTTGATGATATTAAGTGTCATAAGCTATAAATTTTGGAGAGTAATCCCTTATCAGTCACATCATTTGCAAATATTTTCTCCCAATCTGTGGGTTGTCTTTTTGTTTATTGTTTCCTTTACTATGCAAAAGCTTTTGAGTTTAAATAGGTCCCATTTGTTTATTTTTGCTTTTATTTCCATTATTCTGGGACATGGATTAGAAAAGATGTTGCTGTGATTTATATCAGAGAGTGTTCTGCCTATGTTTTCTTCTAAGCTTTGTAGTGTCTGGTATGAAATTTAGATCTTTAATCCATTATTTTTGTGTATAGAGTTAAGGAATGATCTAATTTCATTTTTTTACATGTGGCTCATCTATGGCCATACCACCCCTGAATGCACCCGATCTCGTCTGTTTTTCTTTTAGTCTCTGTTGCCTCCTGATTATACCTCTTTTATTTATATTATCTATTTCAGAAATATTTATGCAGTGCCTACTATGTGCCATGCAGTGTTCTAAGCACTTTCTAAATACTAATTCATTTATTCCTTATAACAGCTTTAAGAGATAGGTACTTATTATTATCTTCATTTTACCTATGAGGAGGCTAGGCATAGATAAGTTTGGTAGTTTTCCCAGAGTTGCACAGCTGTGATTTAAACTAGATAGTCTGGCTCTAGAATTTACATGGTTAACTGCTATGTCACACTGCCTCTTCATTTTGATGTTGATTTTCATTCCTTAATTTGAAGGTTTATGATATTTCTCTTTTTCTCTTGATCAGTCTTGCCAAAGATTGGCCAATTTATTAGTTTTTGCAAAGAACCAATAGATTTATCAAGCCACTCTATTGTAAGTTTCTTTCCTATTGTATTCCTCATTCTTAGCCTTAGTAATTCTTCTATTCTTTTTGGATATATTATATTTTCTTCTGGACTTCCCTGGTGGCTCAGACAGTAAAGAATCTGCCTGCAGTCAGGGAGACCTGGGTTTGATCCCTGGGTTGGGAAGATCCCCTGGAGGAGGGCATGGCAACCCACTCCAGTATTCTGGCCTGGAGAATCCCCATGGACAGAAGAGCCTGGCAGCCTACAGTGCATGGGGTCACAAAGAGTTGGGCACAACTGAGTGACTAAGCACAGCACATGTTTTTCTATGTTGGTTAGAAAGTCCTTTCCTTTCACCTTTCTTAAGGTTATGAATTTTCCTCTACTGCTGCAGCTGCATCTAAATTTTGATCTGTAGTATTTTTTGTTATTATTCATATATGTGGTTTTTTATTTTATTTCTTTGACCCATAAGTTATGTGTTTTTAAATTTCCAAAAGTATGTCTTTAAAATGTGATCTAAAACATTGGTAATTTACTGAGACTTGTTAATGGCCTGGCACATGATCAAGTTTTTAAAATATTAGTGATGTTTTTTCTATTAATCTCACACTTAATGAGAGGTTTATGAACATCTATTAATTTGATACAGGTTTGTGAGTTTCACCTTGTGGGTTATGTTAGTTTGTTTGCTTACTTTTGAAAATTTGAAGCTATTTTCAACGTTTTTTGCCTTAAGGTCTATTTTGCCTGATATTAATGTACCACTCATATCCTAGCATATTTGAGCAGTTTAACATTTGCTTGTGCTAGAGTCCCAGGAAATTGACTCTACCAGATTGAAATTTACCAGATTTTGTGTAAATTTCTTATCTTGTGTTTTCTGAACCACAAGCTTGGTTGGTAAAGAAGCTGCCTGCAATGCGGGAGACCTGGATTCAATTCTTGAGTTGGGAAGATCCCTGGAGGAGGGCATGGCAACCCACTGCAGTATTCTTGCCTGGAGAATTCCATGGACAGAGGAGTCTGGCAGGATACAGTCCATGGGGTCTCAAGAGTCAGACACGACTCAGTGACTAAACCACCACCACCTCTGTGAGAGGTTTCAGCTTTCTCTTTTTCAAAGAACTTGAAATTTTCCTTGCTCCCACCCTGTGCCCCTGGAATCTAGAGCAGGTAACCAGCTCCCTAAGGCATCTCTGGGCCAGTGTATAGAGTATTTCCAGACTGCTTTTCATGCACAGGACAATGCTTTGAAGGTCTGCATTTAAAGCTAGGTATTTTTGAATTTTATTGAAAAACAAAGCTGACTTTTATTTTTTCCATTTGACGTTTCTACAGCAAACTTACTTCTTACCATGACTGCTGTGTAGCCTTGGCCAGCTATTCCAGATGTTATGCCTTGTTTTTGAATCTGATAAACAAATACCAGAAGAAGCAGGTCAGTTCTTCATACATTTAACTCTTCAGTGTGTCTTTGTATTGGTGTATTTATGTAATAAGGGCACGTTGAATGACCCAGGAGGCAGAGTGTTCCATGGAGGAGGTGGGGAGGAAGTAATTTGAGGCAGAGATGGCCTCAGAAGGATGTGCATGCAGTACAAGGGTTCGCGATGCTGGGTGAAAGGTGGATGCTGTTCCTCCTAGTGCTCTGTGGACGCCTCCTACAGGAGGCACCTTTGAGTGGGTTACACTGGTTATTTCCAGGCCCCAACCCAGGCCTACTGAGCCAGGTGGGTGCAGATGTGCCCGGCCATCTGCACTTTAACAAGAACTGCAGGGGCTTCTAATGCAAACTAAAGTTTTGGATCCCCTACACCGGGTATAGTCTGAAGATTCTTCTAGCCCTGAAGTTTTTCTAATTTTTTGACACTGTTGTATTTAGAAGATGACATTTCGAGGTTAAGTATTTAAAGGAAATAATTTGGTTTTAATGGGTTGGACAAAAATGTATATAGCTGTTTTAAAAAAAGGAACTCAGAAATGACTTTCCCTTAATAAAATTATAATACTTAATACAAACATTAATTTTTATGATATTATCAGTTTTGAATAGTCATTAAATGCAGGCTAGTTTTATTTGCCTTTATAAGTGATTAAAGTGACATCAGCTTTTTAGTGGGGATCGTTTATACATGAAAATATGTATTAATTTCCAGTATGGTAAATTTTCAAAATTAGATAGCAGGTATCACCAGTTTAAAACCAACTGTTTTAATATAAAGCTTTGTGTTTGTTTATATTAACCATATCAAAACCACCTCAATATATAATTCCTGTTTGCCACAAATAGCACTAAACTTATTCTTACCCAGCCAAGTACTTCTGCTGAGAATGACTAAGTTTGTCATATTTTACACTACTATCAGCTATTTATTAAAAGGTTGCTAGTCTCATTTTGGTTATATTGATACAGAGAAATTTCTGTGTTCACATTACACCACTGTGTATTACGTGCTCAGTCGCTCAATCATGTCTGACTCTTTGCGGCCCAGTGGACTAGCCTGCCAGGCTTCTCTGACCATGAAATTTTCCAGGCAAGAGTACTAGAGCAGGTTTCCATTTCCTATTCCAGGGGATCTTCCCGACCCAGAGATTGAACCTGAGTCTCCTGCACTGGCAGGCAGATTCTTTACCACTAGCACCACCTGTATGTTTTAAAGATGATAAACTTTGCTGAAAGTGTTAATGTTTCTATTTAACTTTAAAAAAACAATTTACAGATATGCACTTGAGTCCCTGATTCTGAGTATTTGGACTACAAATGCTTTCCCCTATGTATTTTGTATTTTCTCTAAATTACATACTTTGAAAGATTTCATGGCATAAGAATTTGCTGTGTCAGCTGAAGAATGAATTTGGTTAATCTACTTTACAGTATCCACAGTGCTGTTAATTTAAGTATCCATTAGGCATTTACTGATTTAGATTTTGGTAAAATATACTATCAGAACTCTAATCGACAAGCAAATTAACCCCCTAGGAGCTTACTCCTAGTTCTGGTTTTCTTTTTTAAGGAAAAAATTAAAAGTGTAGAAAAGATAGTTTGCTGTAACATTAAAAGAAACTTTTCAATATTATACTTATAAAGGGATTTAATTATGTATTTTATTTTGTAATTTTGTTTTATGGGATTACTTTATGGGTTTTAATTTTAATTTACCATCATAGTTTCTTTTTTACTTTGGTGTTCTGATCATGGATGACTTAGATTAGACAGTAACTGGAGAAGATGTTTTCAAATGTGGATTTAAAGAAAACACTTCTGTTTAACAGTTTGATTTCAAGTTATGTCATAACCTGTAATTTTTTTTTAAAAAAAGAAAACCCATCAGTTCAATACTGACAAATAGCCCTATTTGTTATGGTATTACTGGTACATAACTGTTTGTTTCTCTAATTGTAGTTTAGATGATGATTGTGTTTAATAGAAAGTAGAGAGTTCTGGCATCTGGCTGTTAATAATATGAGATACTTGAGATGTCAGTATAGTTAAGGGTATGCTTTTTCTGGTTCAAGGGACTAAATGCCTTAAAGTTTAATTGGCATAAAATTTTACCACACTTCTTATTGAATTACTTTTCACTTTGGACCGGTAGTTATCTATAAAGCAAAATTGGCATTTAAAAGCCATATTTTTCTCTATTGATTTACATTATAATTTTGTATTCCTATTAAAATTATTTTGGTCCAAAGATGAATAAAGAGCATCTTGCAAAGTAAGTACAGTAACATGTTGTTTTTAGAACTACCAAGGAAATGTGTAATTTATCCCCTTAATCACCAAAGTTATTACCTTTTTAAACTTTCAAATTTTTTTTTATTTATTTACTTTTGGCTGTGTAGGGTCTTCATTGCTTCTCGCATTTTATTCTACTTATGCCGAGCAGGGGCATTCTCTAGATGCAACACCCTCTAGATACAACACTCTCTAGATGCTTTTCATTGCATAGCTTCTCGTTGCAGAATGTGGGCTCTAGGACGCACAGGCTTTAATAGTTGCAGCATGTGGGCTCAGCAGTTGCAGCTTCCAGGCTCTAGCACAGGTTCAATAGCTGTGGCACATCCATGGCATGTGGGATCTTCCCAGTTAAGGGATGGAACCCGTGTCCCCTGCATTGGCAGGCAGATTCTTTACCACTGAGCCACCAGGGAAGCCCTCACCAAAATTATTTTAGACATTGTGGTAAAAATCATATTCAAATATATTATATATTTCCTTGCTCTCTTAGAAGATATTAAAAATAATTTCCTCTTATTGATGCCAAAGGTCAATATTACAAGCAGTAATTATTACTCTAGAGGTTATTTGTCCTACATTGGGAGCATGAGTCTGTTGATAAACTTCTTTAAATGTCTGTGTCATCTTTGTGTAGATTTCTCTCTCCCTTTCCATTGCTATTAACTTTGCTTTGGTAATCATTACCTGTCTTTGCAATTATTTGTAATTAGTAGGGGAACCTCATAACCAACCTTCTTAAAAGTAACACCTGAGGAGTCTAAACATTGACTTTGAATAGGTTCTGAGCGAGAAGAGCCTGAGGGACTTTTGATGAAATTTCTCTCGACTGTTCTCATCTTCAAAAGCCAATTCATATTCAAGGTGTGGCTTTTGTGTTCCTTTCTCTATGAAGCCTTCTAAGACCAGCCAATTTTTTCCTCATCAGTGCATCATTTAATTTTTATTTTTTAAAGATTTGTAGCAGCTCTATTTGTAATAGTCAAAAACTAGAAACAACCAAATGTTCTTCTCTGGATAAATGGCTAAGCAAACTGTGGAATATCTATGCCATGGAATATTATTCAGCATTAAAAAAGGACTGAACTATTTATACATACTATATCCTGGATAAATCTCCAACTATACTGAGTGAAAAAAGCCAGTCCCCAAATGTTACATACTGCATGCATGATTTTAAAGCCTTTAATGTAGCTAGTGCACCCAGTTAGTACAGTCAGAGCTGAGGACCCAAGCAGTATGTTTGTGACCTTAACTATTTCACTATTATTAAGAAAAATCATCCAAAACTTAGAGCTAGAGTGAGGGGTAGGAGCCCGTATATTCTGACAAAGTCATATTGGGGCACTGTTTAACCAACAGGGCTTAATTCCCAAAGAGAATATATCTTTGTTTAAACTTGCTGTTTACTATTTGATTAGAACCCAGACACTATAAAGTTACACATTAATTTGTAGATTTTTTTCTCTGGTAGACAAGATAACCCCAAAGTTATGGTTTGTTACCTTAAAGCCATTAGCCAGGTATGATTCTAACCTAGTAATCTTATTCTAACATTCTTTTTAATGCTTGTAAACACCCAGTTCTTGTTCTTGGAGCCCACTTTATCATTGTATTGGCTTCCCTCATTAATGAGATAAATAATTCTTTTAATGTGTTCATTTTATATTTCTGTGAGAGCCAAGTTAACTTTTTATAAATTCTACTTTGACTCTATATTATCTTTTACTTATGCAAAAGAAGGAAATATTAAAGTTTTGAATCATCTTTGATATTTTCTAGTAAGGAAAAAATATATATTTTTTACATTTTCCTCAAAACCAGAATGCTTTAGAAGAGCAGGGAAATTGTTCAGGCTACAAGGAAATAGTTATGTGTCCCAACCACTTCCTAAAATCGTTAACCAAAAGCTCTCAGAGATCTTTGTAAATATTTCTTTTGTGATTCTCTAAATGGTTATCATTTGTGTAGCTGCCTTATGCACTATTGGGATTCCCTAAGGACACAGGCTTTGTCTTTAGAAACCTGAGATGATTCTTGGCATAACAGACTCATAAGTGCTGAAAGAATGAATTTTGCGTATGTGAAGTGCTTTGGAATCTGTAAAGTATTATACACTATTTTTTTTTCTAGTCCTCTAGTACTTCTTCTTTAAATATTTACTTTCTTCTTCCTACTTTGGAGGAGGAAATAATAATTTCCCCACATTTTTCATGTTGATGGGCTGCCGTACACAGCAGCAAAACAGAAATGCTGGATCTTAAATTATTTCAGACCAGCACAGCATCTTAGGTTCCTGTTCCCCTTGGCCCAGGTGACTAGTTGGATAAGATTTGTTTTTCTTCTTTCCCGAGAGATAGAAGTGATTTCCAGAAACAGAAACCGCACACCACATCCTGATGTGAGTGTATTAATCTTCAGTGGCTCAGATTTTGCTCCACCTGAGGTTTACTTGGACATTGAGACTTTTGACCTGATCTTTGAAATGTACCCCAGTCCTCCAGCAACTTTTAAACTGGAATTATTACTTCCTAGAACTATTTTTGTTTCAGTTCTAGGAAATGTTTCTCCAAGGCTAACTTGGATTATAGACACAAGCACACTTTGGACGTGTTATAGTCTCTTAGTGTACAGGGCTGTCTCCCAGGGACTCAGCAATCAGTCTGTAGCCCTTATCTTTGTCCTGAGAGGTTAGCATTGCCTTTGTCTTAAAAGTTTGAAGGCTACGTTGACAATTGGCAGAAATTTCATTTTTCTGGGACTTATTTTTAAATTTAATCATGTTATGACTCAGTGTATTTTTGAAGAACATAGAAACAAAAATCTCAAAAAAAAAAAAAGAAAACCCCTCTCTAGTGGTAAATGAACTGTCACCTGCACACACCTCTTTGAGTGTTTTTTTTATCAACCAGGTGAGGAGCCTAGCAGGAAACTGTGGCCAGCTACTTCCCCCATCCACCAGGGGGAGATCCTGCTTGGAATCAGGTAGCACCAAAGCTGATGGCTGCTGGGAGAAGTGGAATATTTCCTCCCCCATCTGGTGTTGTATTCCATTAAAGGGAAAAAAAGAAAAAGTGAGAAAATGTCAAAAGTAAAAAATTTTTTCCTGTTTTTTTTTTTTTTTTTTTACACCTTATTCATATTCATCTCTTTTCAAGGAAAAGTCTGACTTCAGCATATGAAAATTGGTCTTTTTGGAGTGTCCTTAATCTGTTTCAGTTATTAGGTCAGTTGATAATGAAAGGTGGTGGGGGGCGCATTTTCACCTTTATTTTCTACCCATCTGTGTTGTGAGAATTATTTACAAGAAACATGGATTCATGGTTTTTAAACATGATATAAAAACAGTAGGTATTAAGATGGTTGGAGAAGGCAATGGCACCCCACTCCAGTACTCCTGCCTGGAAAATCCCATGGACAGAGGAGCCTGGTGGGCTGCCGTCTATGGGGTCTCACAGAGTCGGACACGACTGAAGAGACTTAGCAGCAGCAGCAGCAGCATTAAGATGGTGAGATATCAAACTCTTTCTTGATTTGAATCATTGAATCATTGTCTCCTAAACTTGGGGAGTTTTGAAAATACAGGTTCTCAGGCCTCACCCTGGGAGATCCTGATTCAGGTCTGGGACAGGGCCCGAGAACCTATTTTTAATAGGCACCTCAGGTGAAGAGCAAGTATGGGAACCTGTGGTGTAAATTATTAAGATGGCCCCTTAAAACAAATTGTTTTCCCCAATATCGACAGTGGAGGGTTGTCTACAAATCCTCAAGAGATTTTAAAGTGATTAATCAAAGCAGCCACACAGGGTCAATCTTCATCTTCAGGCATGTGGCTGAAAGTGAATTTCCCTTACAAAGTAGGAACCAAATCAGTAAGACATGCCAGGGGTTGGTGTAGGTTTCCCCAGTAATGGTGATAACCGCCTGCCTTGTGCCTTTTGCTGAGGCACAAGTTAGCTGAGGAGCACTTTCTTAGCCAGAGAAAATGAGATGGGTTGTTCGACCCTTCCAGGGATTTTCTCTGCCAGACTTGTGTCAAAACAGATGGCACTGAGACCAAACCCAGTTTGATAACTTGGCCATTGCACTAATAGGGCTTCAGACACTGGTCACACGGGGCTACTCAGGAAAAATGAGCCCTGGGGACCCTTGAACTGGCAGCGGAAGGGAGGATTCGTGTTATCCTCAGTTAGCTAGACAAGCCACAAGTTGTTCTTGATTCATTTGTTAATGAAGCAACCACTGAATTTTATTTCTGCTTTGAGAAATTTCAGTATATTTCTATATCTAACCTTTGTTAAGTTTGCAACAAAGCTGAGGACAATTTGTTCATTTTGTCAGGCGAGTGTATGCTCCTTGGTTGTCTCGTCACAACACAGATTTGTAGTGACAGACATTAGAGCCCTTGGTGGGTCACAGCTCTCGGGTCTTGGACAGACCGTGTTATAGCTCTTAGAGAAATCAGTGTTACAGCTCAGTGTTGCAGCTCTTTTATTTAGAAAATAGCAGGAAAATCCATCCTCGAAGCGTGAGGGCATGTGGACCCAAAGATGTGAAGAGAAGAAGGCCCTAGCGCGCGGCGGGTGGGGGGGGTGGTGCGGAGAGAGAGCGCTTTGGCTCCTCTTTTTGTATGTTGTTTTCCTCCCCCTGGGCCTGCCCTATGCAAATTGCACTTAGCCAGGAGTGTTGTTCCACCTGAAGTTCTCACTCAGGTCCTCGGACCTTCCTTTGACCTTCCTTTGTTCTATTTTCACAGGCTTATCCCTTCCTTGTCTTTTAGCCACCGCCATTTTGGACTCCTGTTTCCTATTCTAACTACCTAACAGTTTTAAAGAACGCCTGGTTGTGTTCACAACAACTCTTTCCACCCATAGCCCTTCAGTGACACGAGCTTGTCAGAATATGATGGCTGTGGTACAAGCCAAGGGTTTCATCAGCAGTCTCAGAGAAAAGGAATCCACTCCTCCCAGCTCTCACAAAGGACTTCCTCAGGGAGAACAAGGGGAACTTCTTTGGCTCATGTCTGTCTATGAGGTTGATTTGTCCAGGATCCATGGTCTAACTGGTAACCCCCAGTTCCCATACACACACAAACTGCGACCAAAACACAGCACTGCAGTCAGCCGGGGTGCGGTTTGTAAGTTAGACTAGAGCACAAAGAAATGTATCTATTTAAAATGCTGACCGAAATTCATTTAAATGACAAATCTCATTTAAGAGCTATGCACATATTGTATGCTTTATGGTGTAAACTGCATTTGGTACAACCAAATGTGCAAGCAGATGGGCCCAGAGTGGAAGGCATGAGTGGGGACATGGCAGCCCTGCAAAGCAGACCTGCCTCAGGGGTGCCTCTGACATCAGCGTCGCCACATTTAGCAGCTCACCAAAATATGTTTGGGTTTGTTTTTTTGGGAGAATGCGAAAGGATTTTCCCCCATTTCTTCTATAAATATCTACTGGGCAGGAGATCAGGTAAAATCCCTCAAATAAGACTTGTAAGACTGGCAATGTTTTGCCAAGGTCACAGTCCAAAAAAAAAAAAATAACCTTTGTCTACATTCCCATCACTCCAGCCCATTAAACAGCTCTGTCTAACCCTCCCCACTTTTAGATACATTCAGTTTCTTGTGTTTTCTTTTGTGAAACAGAACTCCCCCCCCAAAAAGAACTTCCCCACGCAGGGCAATCGTCAGCCTCAGAGAACACTGGGAATCCCCCACCGTGTCTCTGCTTGTACTGCTTGTTAAGCTGAGCCTCTCTCATACCAGGCAAGCGGCTGTCTTCAGGCATGCGAACGCTGTCTGACTCAGAGTGCTCAGGCATCCTGGTGTTGAAAACGGGACCCGGAATGTCTGGAGAGCATAGGGCTGAAAGCAAAAAATATTGGCCCCTTTTGGAACTGTTCTTCTATCCACAGCCTAGTGGCAGGCCAGAGGATAGCACGACCTTTCCCCACCCCCCACCTCCATCCTCTTTGGGGCCGCAGAGGATTGGAGAGGGAGGTGCCTCCACCCCTTCCCCCGGCGCCTTTATATGGTGACTTGGCTTCCTGCTCACCCTCCGCCTTCAGCCTGGCAGGAGCACCCTGTGGCTGTCTTCCCAGCCCCTCGGCAGCCACATTCCCAGTGGGTGCTGTGAGCGTTTGGCTGAGCTCACTCCTTTTTTCGGCCTTGGCTTCAGTCTGCACCCCTGACCAGGCAGGCAGCACAAAAAGCCCTTAGCTTGTTCATTCTTTCCAGCTCCTGCTGCTTTGCCCTTGTGGAGCTAGCTCCTCCCGCCCACCCCCTCCGACTCAGCACAGAACCCAAATGCCTGATTTATGTCTGTTGACTTAAAAAAAAGAACAGAGCCCAGTGAAATTCTAGCATCACCCTGGTGCTTTTGAGTGATGGCCACGTTCAGAAGCATACAGTAGGCACTCAGTAAAGGGATGTTGGTGGGATGGATAGATGGATGGAATCATCAAGTATAATCTCTTCTGATTTTTAAATAATTTGCTACTTCGATTCTGGTTTTGAGCGTCCAGCATCTCAGATTCTTCTGATTTTTATGGTTCAGCACTTGGGCAAACTGTTGACCCACTTTCGGTAGCCTGGGGTTAATTAGCATTTCTGCAGCACTGCAATCTGTCTCCCCAATGGGTAAAATTTATCTGTTCTCCAAGCCACCTGTAAGCTCGATTAACACTGGAGTTTTGTCTGAGGGTGGAAAGTTGGGTAAATGTTGCAAATTGCAAATCCTGATTGAGCTCTCAGATTCAGATTGCTTGAGAAGTTTCTAACCAAAATTTAAAGGGGGCATCTTGATGAGTTTAATTTTCTGGTTAAAGGAGGGTTCCAATTTTGAGCACATTTGCAACCCCTTCAATTTCAACCCATTTTTGAAAATCTTTCTAAATAAAATGTTTTCCTTGACTTAGGAGAAGTATTCTCTGAAGTAAGTAATGGAGCCTGCTGAATATAGTTGATTCTTTCTGTGACGTCTTGATATGGTTCCTTCCCCATGGTCAACATTATGCCCATGGATTATTTTAAGGTTCTGTGGGTAGGAAGGGTGTGGAGTCAGGGAGGAGTGGACAGTGGGTGGGGAGTAATGTGAGGTAATGGTAGAAGTGGTCACGTGGGGCTGGATGGTAATTAGATGCTGGCTTTGGCGTTTTATAGGCAGTGGATGATTTTGAGCAAGGGGGTGATGTAAGAGCTGCACTTCTAGAAGTGGTGTTAACCTTGGTCACAGAGGGAGGAGCCCATCAAGGATCTCTGACAAGAGTCTACAGACTGGGTTAGCCAGAGTGGGTGTGGGAAGTGGAAGTCAGGGGAGATTTGGGGATGACAGAGTAGAGGGAACTTGGTGACTGAGTGAGAGAGGGAAGGATAGAAGATGCCTCTGGGGCTGAGCCTGGGGAAGACGAGGGTCATGGGAATGAGGAGGAGGGTTGAAGTGGTTTGGGAATACATCTGTGAGTACAGAAGTGATTGTCCGAGTCCTGCCTCTTCTCTTCACCAGTGTGGGACTCGGGCCAGGGAACCTCTTGAAGCCTCAGTTTCTACACCTCTGAGGAGAGAGAAATCTCCTTTATTGACTTTAGGCCAGTGTTTCTCACATGGAAAATAACAGTCAACACAGAGGCTGTTGCTGGAACTTGACAGAGACCACTCTGTTCAGCAGTGTCCTGCTCCTTGTTTTGTTCCAGTTAAAGTAATTTGATTTACAGGCATGTGGAGCCCATTCAGATTGAGTAACATGTTTGCTCATGAGGGCACAGCTTATGCTAAACCAAAGAGAACATTCAGCTTTCTACCAGTTATACCTGGGATGCACAGTTGAGGTCAGGCTTCATCCAGTACGTGAACCTGTCTGAGCTCTGGTTGGCCAGAGCTGTTGCTGGGCTGATTCCTTTTTAAGCAAAATTAGAAAGTCAGTGTGAACTGGTTATACTAGATTGCCTTAAAAAAAAAAAAAAAAAGATTCTCCTGATTCATCTTCATTTTGCTGTTTCAAAACTACATAGTTGTGGTCTGAACATGCAACTTTGTGTTCAATTTAACAAAAAGGCTATAACAGTGTTGATTTATAGGTGGTTCTCAGATATTGTCTTAGAATAAAGGAGAGGCTCTGTACCTCAAAGGAGAATGGCACAATGATGAAATTGTTTTTTCCAAGTTGTTTCTCTGCAAATTGATGATCTCGGCCTTTGCGTAATTTTTCACATCTTTATGGATTTTAATTAAGTGATTAGACCTGAGCTTGACTGGGCTGTGGAACAATAAACAACCTCACGGTAACACCGTGTACCGCAGGGGCCGTGTACCGCACAGAGCACAGACCACCCATGGGGAGCTAAGGGGCCCTCTTGCTCAGCCCCCTCGTTCAGGATTCCCGATGAGTCCAGACAAGCACTGGCAGGGGGCTAAGGAAACACCACCTCTGCCAGCCGCCTGTGAGCCTGCTCCTCTTCTGGCCTGTTCCATTCTCTCGAGATTCATGGAGAACATATTTGAGAAGGGTTGGGGGGAGAAAAAGACGACGATGCTTTCGACAGCCCTGAGAAAGAGGACAGAAGCAGCAAGCGTAGCAGTTGCTGGAAGTTTGGTGGTGCACACAGTGCAATCTGCCAGCCCATTTGTTGATTCTGCATGCCATCCTTCAGTTGGCACCACTGCTGCCAGGAACCACCCCCTCCTTTTTCCATCTGAAGGCAGAGAGAGAGGCACTGCGGCAGCATTAACTCTTCCTGCCCTAAAGCCTAGAGTTTCTTATCCCCATGTCAGGCTTAATAACGTGTGCCACATTAGGACCCACAGAGATATTTGAATCAAAGAATTTTAAAAATGGCAGGGGCCTGAAGGAGGTTTTCAAGCAGGAAAAGCAGCACCCAGTCTTCCCAGGTGGGACCAAATGTGATGGTGGGTAGAGGTCATTTGAATTTTGAAGAATGAGGACCTAAGGGAAACCTGTTTTTACCTGCAGCCAGAGATCTGGTCAGCAAATCAGCAGTGACAATTGGAGGTGGTACAGGGCCAGAGAAGTCTTCTGAGCTAGACCAACCAGAAAAACAAACATTGGAGGTAGAGGTGAAGTAGCAGAGCTAGCTAGAGGGAGAGGGGTGGAACAAATAGTCTAGCATCCTTCAGAAGACAAATCTTAGGAGGTAAATTGATTAATTCTCGTGATGATTTAGCCAACAGAATGCAACTATTTATTGTGTGCTTTAAGAAGTCATTTAAAAACACTGATCATGTCTTTCCTGTCTTGCTTAATGTGCTTTTGTGGAAATAAGAGCAAGTCCAGGGAACACTGGGAAGTCTAGAAATGCTGGCCATAACTACTGCCTAGGGCATGAGGGAGGTGGCTGTCTGGATTGTGGAGACTGGGAACATTTTGTTCAAATTAAGGAACTGCAAATTGTCACTTCAGAGAATTAGTTAATTTGAGTACCTAGGTGCTTGGAACAGTGATTGGTGCATTATAAACACAGAGTATTAGTTGCTACTACTATTAGTAATAATAGTAATTATTGCAATTTTCAGAGGTAGGGCTAGTGCGGAGTGTCTTTAATCAGAAATTGTGTATCAGAGTTTATGGGGAAAACTCATGCTCCTCAGTTTAGAAAACACAGTGGAATTTTCCTTCAAGGAGCCTAGTTCTCAGAAACAGCCTCTGTCTTGGTTGGAAAATGGTCTGCTTTGCTGTTGGGTGTGACCAGGGAGGGGGAGTACTCTCTTTCCCGAGCCCAGGGAGAGGCCTGCCCCACGGGGAATTACATGAAGTAACCACTGGTTTCACGTGAAGGGAAACTGGAGTTTTATAATACATCTTTGTGAGCTTGGTTTAGATTTAAGACCTACAGGCTTCAGCTTCTTTAGGGGACTGTCTGGTGATCAGACACAAACAAGGTGACCCCAGACCCGGAAGGGGACCGCCCCAGGTATTCTTTCTCAAGACATGCTCCTTTTCCCAGTGTCAACTCACCTATCCTCCACACCACATATCTGCTTTTATTCATTTATCAAGGTTGAACTCAAAATCATGGTCCTAAATTTGCTAACCTCTCCTGCTGCCACCCCCTGTTCGCTGAGCGGCCTCTTATCTAGACTCCTCTAAGACCTCTGGGTCTTTCCCACATAGGTTAACACTACTAATATTTTACTGATAGTAAAGGATTCAGAACAGTGCCTGAATCATCACTCACTGCAGTCTGTGCTTTATCTGTTTTGTCTCATTTAATTTTGCATCACAGTATTTTCCCCATTTTACATATGAGTTAATCTAGACACAGTAAGGCCAAGTGAAGTGTGACCCAGGCTGCCCGGCTCTCTAGCTGGGAACCATAATCCCCTTGGGTGTCTAGTTTCTTCCTTAGACCTTTCAGTCTTTGCAGTTTCTCCACTTATTATTAGCCTTGTCTTCTCAAGTAGATGGTGAACTCTTCAGAACACCTTGCCTCATCCTTGTTTGTATATGTGTGTATCCCCCCAGACCCCAGCATTCAAAATGTACCCAAGGACTAGCATTCCAGTGGTGGTGGGGGCAGGAGTGAGTCCCCTGCCTGGACCACCTGTGTGATGGGTTGCACACTAGCCAGCTGAGGTTTTTCCGGGTGTGAACAGTCTCCTGGGCCAGTGTCCATCGTGTTAGACTCTGTCCTTTCTTAATGTTGGCAAATGGTTCACAGCTGCACAAGCAGCAGCCTGGCTGCTTCTCCATCAGGGCCAGGGAAAACGTTTTCAAGAACAAGCAGGAACAAGTTGGTATTGGCAGAGCAGACCCAGGCAAACCCCAGCCCTTTGTCCTGGATCCTCCACTCTCTCTAGGCCACACGCAGTGCTGGGGCTGCTCCCATCCCCTAGGTCCCACCTGGAGAAAAACCGGCCCAGCCCTTTGCCCTCTGTCCCAATTCCTTAAGGCTGCTGCTAACTACAGATCTGATAAGGTAGGGTTTGTGGAATTCCTCTTTCTATTTGCATTTGAAAGGAGATAATTCCTTTACTGCTCAGAAAGCAGGCAAGGCAGAGGAGAAGGTAAATAACGAGCCACTTGGGAGGCACCTAGTGTACCAAAGACTCCAGGTCTGGGTAATCTGGGGTTCAAATCCTAACTCCACCCCTCACTGGCTGTGACAAGGGCGGCTTCTCCAAGCCCCTTTCTTGTCCGTAAACAGCACGCACACAGTGAGTATCAGCACCCTGGCTAGTTGTAGCCCTTCAGTAAGTGTTCCTTTAACAACAGAACTGGTCTGTCTGCCCACTGTTGTCAACTTAAGAGCACAGTTGTTTCTGTTTCTTGTTCAGTCATAAACTGTTCTCAGCTGAGATTTTAAAGAAATATGTCAGTTCAGTTCAGTCGCTCAGTCATGTCCGACTCTTTGCGACCCCATGAACAGCAGCACGCCAGGCCTCCCTGTCCATCACCAACTCCTGGAGTCCACCCAAACTCATGTCCATCTAGTCGGTGATGCCATCCAGCCATCTCATCCTTTGTCGTCCCCTTCTCCTCCTGCCCCCAATCCTTCCCAGCATCAGGGTCTTTTCCAATGAGTCAACTCTTCGCATGAGGTGGCCAAAGTATTGGAGTTTCAGCTTCAACATCAGTCCTTCCAATGAACACCCAGGACTGATCTCCTTTAGGATGGACTGGCTGGATCTCCTTGCTGTCCAAGGGACTCTCAAGAGTCTTCTCCAACACCACAGTTCAAAAGCATCAATTCTTCAGCACTCAGCTTTCTTCACAGTCCAACTCTCACATCCATACATGACGACTGGAAAAACCATAGTCTTGACTAGATAGACCTTTGTTGGCAAAGTAATGTCTCTGCTTTTTAATATGCTATCTGCTGCTGCTGCTGCTGCTAAGTCGCTTCAGTCGTGTCTGACTCTGTGCGACCCCACAGACGGCAGCCCATCAGGCTTCGCTGTCCCTAGGATTCTCCAGGCAAGAATACTGAAGTGGGTTGCCATTTCCTTCTCCAGTGCATGAAAGGGAAAAGTGAAAGTGAAGTCGCTCAGTTGTGTCCAACTCTTAGCGACCCCATGGACTGTAGCCTACCAGGCTCCTCCGTCCATGGGATTTTCCAGGCAAGAGTACTGGTGCCATTGCCTTCTCCAATATGCTATCTAGGTTGGCCATAACCTTCCTTCCAAGGAGTAAGCGTCTTTTAATTTCATGGCTGCAATCACCATCTGTAGTGACTTTGGAGCCCCAAAAATAAAGTCTGACACTGTTTCCTCTGTTTCCCCACCTATTTCCCATGAAGTGATGGGACCAGATGCCATGATCTTAGTTTTCTGAATGTTGAGCTTTAAGCCAACTTTTTCACTCTCCTCTTTCACTTTCATCAAGAGGCTTTTTAGTTTCTCTTCACTTCCTGCCATAAGGGTGGTGTCATCTGCATATCTGAGGTTATTGATATTTCTCCCGGCAATCTTGATTCCAGCTTGTGCTTCTTCCAGTCCAGCTTTTCTCATGATAGTACTCTATAGCTTATATACTGGAGAAAGAAATGACAGCCCACTCCAGTCTTCTTGCCTGTGAAATCCCATGGTCAGAGGAGCCTTGCACGGTTCATTGGGTCGCAAAGAGTCCTATGCAACTTAGTGACTAAACAACAACAATGGCTTATATACAGAAAAGTGCACAAAACACATATGTACCATTTAGCAAACAGTTATAAAAGCATCAGCCATGTAACCACTACCCTGCTCAAGAAAAACAAATACTACTTTAAAGTGGTAAATACTGTGTAATGGTGGTTTTCATCTGCAGGCAATTTTGCTCCCATGGGACATTGAAACATTTTTGGTTCTGATATGTGAGGAAGTGCTTCTGGTATCTAGTAGGAGAGGTTAAAGTGAAGTGAAAGTCGCTCAGTCATGTCTGACTCTTTGCTACCCCATGGACTTTACAGTCCATGGAATTCTCCAAGCCAGAATACTGGAGTGGGTAGCCTTTCCCTTCTCCAGGGGATCTTCCCAACCCAGGGATTGAACCTAGGTCTCCAGCATTGCAGGTGGATTCTTTACCAGCTGAGCCACAAGGGAAGTCCAGGTTAGGGGTGCCACTAAACATAAACAGTCCCCCATAACAAAGAATTATCCAATCCCTAAAGTTAGCAGTGCCCTGGCTGAGAAAGTCTGATGTAACACAAACTGACTGCCCCTATGGGACAGACACCTCATTTTTAGAACACAGTGCTTGAGCAGGAGGTGAACTTTTAGGAAAAGATTTGGGTGCTCAAGAAACCTGTTTGTGTCAAGACTTAGATTTATATACACATTGTTAGTAATCTCATCTCACTCAACTAATTGTTTTCTGAAGGGAAAAAAAAGGCAGCCTGAATTTCAGATGAAGGATCTGAAGTTAATAGACCTTGCTAACAGCATCAGTCAGTTTGTATTCTTTCATTGCTGCCAAATGCTTTTAATCTCCTCTGTTACTTTGCACCAATCCTGGGAATCAAATACTGTGCAAGTCAGCAGAAACCAGACGTGTTCCATCTTATTATTAATTAAATCATGAATTAATTGAATACTGTTCTCTTCCCAACAACTTGTCCCAGCCCCTTTGCTCTCATAACTCTTTGTCTTTAATTTATTGCAGGATTTAGTTGTTCGTATTGTTTTTATTCTTGGCAACCTGACAGCGAAAAATAACCAGGCTCGCGAGCAGTTTTCCAAGGAGAAAGGGAGCATCCCAACTCTGCTGTCTTTATTCCACACGTTCTACAAACTGGATCTGCATTCTGGGAAGCGCTGGGGGGAAGGAGACGAGCGTCCCAAGGCACCGAGGCCAGCCCAGGCAGAAGACGTGCTCATCAAACTGACCCGTGTGCTCGCCAACCTGGCCATCCACCCAGGCGTGGGCCCGGCCATCGCCACGCACTCACACATCGTCGGCCTTCTCCTTGCCACACTGGGTAGGAAACACCGCCTTAGATGGACTGGGGCTCTGTGAGGGTTTTAGCATAGAACCTGCTCGCTTTAATGAGCCTTCTCAGTGTGACAGGAAATTCATTTGTCTTCTGTTCAGAACTGCCTCAAAAGTAATCCAGCTTTTTAAAAAAGGAAAAAAATAGTCATACATCCTCCTGAAATCATAAGTCGTGTCCAACTCTTGTGTCCCCATGGACTATATAGCTAGTTGGGCTCCTCTGTCCATGGGATTTCCCAGGTAAGAATACTGGAGTGGGTTGCCATTTCCTTCTCCAGGGGATCTTCCCTACCCAAGGAATGAACCTAGATCTCCTGCATTGCAGGCAAGATTCTTTCCCATCTGAGCTACCAGAATTATTACTAAAACCCACTGAACTGTACAATTTAAAAGAGTGAATTTTATGGTATGTGAATTATGTCACAACTTTTATTAAAAAAAAAAAAAGCTTGCCAATCAAATTATGAAAATTGGCCAACTAACCACAGAGTTTAAAATTCCAGATTTTTCCTGGATTAGTCCACATAATTAAAGTTTATTTTTCTTTTTATTTTTTCAGCTTTTTACATTATCCACAATTATAGTCTCCAGGTCCCAGCTTTTCCCCTGTATTAGACAGTTGGAGCTGCCATAACAAAACACTGCAGGCTGGGTGGCTTAAACAACAGAAGCATATTTCTCATAGCTCTGGAAGCTAGGATTCTAAGATCAGAGTGCCAGCTGATTCTGTTCTGGAAGAGCCCTCTTGACTGGCAGGTAGCTTCATTTTCACTATGTACTCCTGTGGCTTTCCCTCAGTGTGTGTGGGTACACATGAGAGAATGATCTTTCTCTTCTTGTAAGACCATCAGTCCTATCCGATACAGACTCCACCCTTATGATCTCATCTAACTTGACCTCCTAAAAGTCCTGTCTCCAGAAATAATCACATTAGGGTTTAAGGCTTCAACATATAAATTTGCGGGAGGGGACACAATGCAGTTGATAATATCCTACCTCTGATCCCACCTCCCCCAGATTCCTGATTTTCCCATGTGCAGAATACTTTCATTCCATCTCAACAGCTCCAAAAGTTGTTAATTAATTTCAGCATCAACTCTGAAGTCTAAGGTCCCAGATCTCATTTAAATATCATCGAAATCAGCTATCATGAGTTGTGAGATATGAGACATCCTAAGGAACAATTCCTCTCCTTCTTGAACCTGAGAAACCAGACAAGTTATATGCAAAATAGGATGGCAGGACCAGCACAAGATAGATGGTCCTATTCCAAAAGAGAGAAATAAGAAAAAAGGGAAGTGTGATGTGTCCCCACCAAGTCCAAAGCCTAGTGAAGTGAATTCCGTAAGATCTTAAGGCTTGAGAATAATCCTCTTTGGTTAGATGCTTTGCCCTCCAGACCCACTGGGGCAGTGGCCCTGCCTCCACAGCTCTGTCAGGCCACCAGGGCTCTGCAGGGCAGTCTTGCCCTTATGGATTTGGGATGAAGACCAGTGTGACCTGCTGAAACTGAGGCAGTGGTCCCAGTGATCTCTGAATCACTGCTGGGGTCATTCTCTCCTCTACTTCCAGAAGAGTGCATATTCCCAACTAAATAGCTCTACACTCTGTCCTGTCAAGTCCAAGGAGTCTGACAGCTTCCTTCGCTTGGTCCTGTCTCTGCCCCCTTCAGTTCAGACTGGCAGTGCTTCTGCTCACATAATCTCTCAAACTCTGTACTGAGTGATAACAAGACAACCACACATGTGGTGGTCCCTCCAGTACATGCTTTCTTATTTCTTGCAATATGGACAGGCAGAGAAGTTTCCAAGTCTTCAAGTTCTAGCTCCTGTTGCTTAAAAGTTCCCTCTTCAATTCATTCCTCTCTAAAGTGAAAGTGAAAGTTTAAGTCACTCAGTCGTGTCCAACTCTGCAACCCCATGGACTATACAGTCCATGAAATTCTCTAGGCCAGAATACTGGAGTGGGTGGCCTTTCCCTTCTCCAGGGGATCTTCCCAACCCAGGGATTGAACCCAGGTCTCTGGCATTGCAGGTGGATTCTTTACCAGCTGAGCACAAGGGAAACCCAAGAATACTGGAGTGGGTAGCCTATCCCTTCTCTAGGGGACCTTCCCAATCCAGGGATCGAAACTGGGTGTCCTGCATTGCAAGTAGATTCTTTACCAACTGAGCTATCAGGGAAGCCCATCCCTCTCTTCTTACATGTTAATATAAGCAGTGAGGAAGTGCCAAGCCTCTCCTTAAACACACTGCTTGGAAATCTCAGCTAAACATCCAGTATCATTGCTTGCATGTTAGACCTTCCACAAAACACTAGAACACAATTCAGCCAAGTTCTTTGCCACTTTATAACAAGGATCTCCTTTCCTGCAGGTTTCAATGATATGTTCCTCCTTTCCATCTGAGACTTTGCCAGAGTGGCGTTTAATGTCCATTTCTCAAACAGCATTTTACTCATGACTATTTCTGTGTTCTCTAAGAAGATGGAAGCTTTCTCTCCAGCTCTCTCTTGTCTTTCACCCTTTGCCAGAATCACCTTGTCAATGAAAAATTAATTAGTGAATCTAAGAAAGAATTGGAAAATTTTATTCAAGCCAAATTTGAGGATTGTAACCCAGGAAGAACATCTCAGAAAACTCTTGAGAACTTTTCCACTGGTTAGAAATCAAGGCACAGTTGTATAAGATTTTTTTGAGACAGAGGGCTCTACATCAAATGATGTGTTATAGACAGTTTACATTATCCAGATCTAAGCATCATCCTGATGTGTCATTTGACCCCTTACAAGGTCAAGAAGGACTATTATCTTTTAAAGAGGGAATTGTCTTGATCCGAGGAGAATGTTGCTCTTTATGGTTGACCAGGTATTCCTACTGAGGGACAAGTTTGGCAGATACACAAAGTACAGTGAGGGGAGAGAGGCCAAAGAAGAGTTTTTATGTTTAAATTTTCTTATCTTGCCATAAAATATAAATTTTATTTAACAACCTTTAACATCCATATTTCTAGCATGCCCCTCAGAACTCCTCCAGCCTCCACCCATTACTCAGTTCCATAGCTGCCTCCATAGTTTTAGGTATTTGTTATAGCAGCACCCTGCTGCTAAGCACCCAAACCTGCCTTAATCTGCTTAGAATGCCATAGCAAAGTAACACAGGCTGTGACTCAAACAACAGAAACTTATCTTCTCACTTCAGGGGACTGGAAGTCTGAGATTAGGGTGCCTGGTGGTTCCCCGTGAGGCCTCTCTTCCTGGCTCATAGATGGCTGCCTTTTTCCTATCTCTTCCTCTTCCAAAGCCACCAATTCTATCAGATGAGGACTCCACCCTTATCATCTCATCTAACCCTAATGATCTCCTAAAAGCTGCACTAGAGGTGAGGGCTTCAACCCCCTCTTCCCACTTTCTAGGCCATGTCATTTCCCATGGGCATCTCTGCCTACCAGCGTGCAAAGAAATGAACTGCCGTCCAGAGATATCTACTTTGCCACTAGTTACCAGAGTCTGAAAGATTTTGTTGTTGTGAAAGAAGCTTTAATATCTGATGAAAATGATGTTTGGGGGTAACCTTTGAACTTTACCCCTTTGTATAACCTCACTACATAGTCAGTGCTGTGCTTATATAAAAAGAGGTTTCTTAGTCTGCTTAGACTGCCATAACAAAATACCACAGATTGGGTAGCTTAAACAATAGAAATCTATTTCTCACAGTGCGTAGGCTGGAAGTCCACGGTCAAGGTGCCAGAAGGGTTGATACCTGGTGAGAATCCTTTTTCTGGCTTGTAGATGGCCCCCTTCTCACTGTGTCCTCACATGATGGGGAGAGAGCTCTGGTGTCTCCTCCTCGTCATATCAGAGCACCAGTCACATTGGATGAGGGCCCCACCCTCACAACCTCATTTAACTTTTATATCTCACCAGCCCTATCACCAAATACAGTCACTTTGGGGGTTAGCACTTCAACATATGAATTTGAAGGGGACACAAACACTCCATCCATCACAAGGTTTAAGCAAGTGTTGGTTGGTATCTGCTTTCAAGGAATAGGGTACATCATGGAGGACTATCAGGCATATTCACAAAAGCTTATGAAAAGTGCCCATAACAAAGTACACTCAGAGCATGAAGGCTGAGAGGACTGAGCTGCAGAGCATGGCTTTTGGTGTGTGGGGTTGTAATTGACCTTACCTTCCCTTGTTATGGAGCTGCGTAGTTTTTTTTTCTTTCCTATATTTGTTTTTTGAAATATAATTGACCTACAACACTATGTTAGTTCCAGGTTACAACATAGTGATTCAATATTTCTATACATTAGCAAATGATCACCATTGGAGCTACCCGGTTTAAGAAGCATGTTCACATCGGTTCCCTCACGTGAGCAGCCACGTGAGAGTGGGTTGTTATTTTAGGTCTTTCACAGAGGAGGAAACAGGCTCAGTGAGATGAAGTGACTTTTAAAAGTCACAAACTTAGTAAGTGGCAGGGTTGCTCACATGTTGCTGATCTTAAGGATTCTTAAATTCTTATATTTTAAAATATTTACTTGGCTGTGTCAGGTCTTAGTTGCGGCACATGGAATCTTCATCGCACCATGTGGGATCTTTCGTTGTGGCACATGGGCTCTCTGGTTGTGGCACATGGTCTCAGTAGTTGGGGCACATGGGCTTAGTTGCTCCGCAGCATATGGGATTTTGAGTTCCCTGACCAAGGATCAAACCCACGCCCTTTGCATTGCAAGGTGGATTCTTAACTACTGGACCACCAGAGAATTCCCAGGATTCTTAAATTCTGACTGAGGTCTGTCCTTGTGACATACCACTTCCATATGATAACTCAGAACCTACACATTTAGTCTAGAACTCTCTTCCAAGCTGCTGACTGCACATTATACCATCTGTGCAACTCTGCATTGAGCTGCTCCAAAAATTGAGTTTCTCTAACAACTTCAAACCTTGCAGCACTTGAACTCTAGTATGTCCCTGTCTTCTTTCTGCATCTGGAGGATCAGTTCTTCTCCACCCAGAAGGCAGGGATCCAACTGCCTCAGAATCAGCTATGGGGCTCATTAGGATTCCTTTTCTAGTTTCTGTATCTTACCTTGCTTTACCTGCAGGATGGGTTGAAATATGCATTTCAACTCCCCCCATGCCCCAGGTGATTCTTCTGCCCCTTATATGTTGAGACACAGTGCTCAGAGAACCACCTTTAGCCTCTTTGGCTAGTGAAGAACTGGCAGGAGCCTGAAACCCACCGGATGAGTTCTCATCTGTTGGCAGGCCAAATCGCTTCAGCTGACTGTAGCTACCTGGGGAGAGCCTGAGGACCTGCCATCAGATACCTGGACTGGGAGCGCATCATTGTGGATAGTCAAGAAAGAAACTTCTGCATGCTTCATTTTATTGCACTTATTCATATGTGAAGTGAGAATGTTCCTGATCTTACATATATTTTATGAGCTTAGAAATTACATTTCTACCTATTAACTAAAAATATAATACAGTGGATAGTTTCAGCTTGAATTCTAGGAAAGTAATGCTTTGGAGGCAGAAGAAAGAGGCCGAGAGCAGATTGGGCCAGAGCTAAAAGGGTTAATTAACCAAGGGGGCCTGGCTAGAGTCCCCAGGGGGCTAGGGCCTGTCCCCTCTGTGCCTCCATCATCAAGTCCTCTGGGAGGGTAGCTACTCTGCCTCTGTCACTGGGGGATTCCCACGTGGGGTCTCTCCAGTATACTCTCGTGAGGTTACGGGTACTTGCGCCTAGCCTACTTTCTTTCTTTTGCTCTAAAGCGACCGATGAAACTCAAATCTAGGACTTCAAAAACTGTGCATAAGAATCATGCAGGGAGCTCATGAAAGACACAGATTCTAAACCCCACCCTTAGAGGCTGTGACTGATCAAGTGAGGTGTGGAACCCGGGAATCTGCATTTTCTTTTTAGAACTCCCTCTCCCTGGCCAGCGCCGATGCAGGTGGTGAGAGGTCTCACTCGAGAATGCTTCAGTCTGTCTGTGTTAGAGCTCAGTGCTGTCTGAGGTTAAGCCCATGTGAAGAAAGCCTTCTACCTGGCCCATGGTGGTGGGCAGTCATTAGGGCAGGCAGAGGGATCCCTTGTCTTTTCTATCTCCAGAACAATTTGACCTCCCTCAAAGAGCTTTGTGGGGGCGAGGGGTAAAGTTATCTTGATAGAGGATCATACACCTCCACCCTCCCCTTGGCAGCTCAGCTGCAGGGATGGATGCTCTGAGCTCTACAGAGTCCCCTCAGCTGATCTCTGCTGGTTCCCACCTGGTATCTCTGCATCAGTGCAGGCTAGCGATCAGATCCCAGGAGAAGGGAGCTGGTCAAGGAGCCCGGCAGGCTAGAGTCCATGGTGCCTCAAAGAGTCAGACACAGCTGAGTGTGTGCATGCACACGCACACACACACTTCAGAGTGTCAGCCTCCCTCTGAAGGGCCCAGTAGTGGCATTGGAAGGCAGACCAGGGCCAGGCTTCACTCTGACTGTAGAAAGGGTCCCACTCACAGCTTACCTGAGGGCAAGGCAGCTGCTGCCCTGGTAGTCCTCAGTGCTGAGCGCTCCTCCCAGGCTGCTGCCTTTGCTGCACTGCACCCTCCCTCTAGTCAAAGCTATGGTTTTTCCAGTAATCATGTATGCTTGTGAGAGTTGGACTGTAAAGAAAGCTGAGCACTGAAGAATTGATGCTTTGGAACTGTGGTATTGGAGAAGACTCTTGAGAGTCCCTTGGACATCAAGGAGATCAAACCAGTCAGTCCTAAAGGAGATCAGTCCTGGGTGTTCATTGGAAGGACTGATGTTGAAGCTGAAACTCTAAGACTTTGGTCACCTCATGCGAAGAGTTGACTCATTGGAAAAGACGCTGATGCTGGGAAAGACTGAAGGCAGGAGGAGAAGGGGACGACAGAGGATGAGATGGTTGGATGGCGTCACTGACTTGATGGACATAAGTTTGAGTAAGCTCTGGGAGTTGATGATGGACAGGGAAGCCTGGCGTGCTGCAGTCCATGGGGTCGCAAAGAGTTGGACACGACTGAGCGACTGAACTGAACTGAGCTGAACCCTCCCCGATGCAAGGGGAAAGGCAGCCCTTGGGACCTTGTCCTCCACCTTTCCCCAGCCCTGCTCCCCTCACAGAAGGGTTGCTTGTACCACAGGACTCACCTCCAGAGGCCAGGATCATTGCAAACGGTCTTTTAAAATAAAAAATATATATATTTCTAATAAGAACCAGCTTTCTCAGCAAGCCCTCGCATTCAGAGGTTTGCTACCTTAGTAGAAGCTCCAAATTCCAGATTCTCTTACATCCATGTGTCAGCTGCATTAGGGCTGTGTGGGTCTCTCATGCCCTTTGAAGGCAAATTATTGCTGCTGCTAGCTCTAATGTGCACTCAGCCAGATACTGTGGAAAGAGCAGGATGGTAGAGTCAGACCTCAATTCAGATGTCTGATCTGTGAAGTTAGGCAAGGTATAACTTCTCTCAGTGTTCTCATCTGGAAGGAGAAAATGGGATATGGACTAAAGCTGCCACGGGCTAAATTGTATCCCCCAAATTCGTGGGTCAAAGTGCTAAACCTCAGTGTGACGGTATTTGGAGATGGAGTCTTTGGGAAATAATTAGGTTTAGATGATGACCAGAGAGGAAGCAGCCATCTGCAAGCCAGAAAGAGCTCTCACCAGAATTCCACCATGATCCTGAACTTTTCGTCACCAGAACTGTTATATTTCCTGTTGTTTAAGCCATTCAGGTTATGGCATTTTGTTATGGCAGCCTAAACTGATTGAGACAGACACACCTTTAGAGTATTAATTACTGTGGGTTTAAATGGCTTCCCTGGTAGCTCAGCTGGTAAAGAATTTGCTTGCAATGTGGGAGACCTGGATTCGATTCCTGGGTTGGGAAGATCCCCTGGAGAAGGGAAAGGCTACCCACTCCAGTATTCTTGCCTGGGAAATCCCCATGGACAGAGGAGCCTGGCAGGCTACAGTCTATGGGGTTCCAGAGTCAGACACTACTGAGTGACTAATCTCAGCACAAATGCTTGTAGGTGCATTTGAATAGAGCACTATTAAAAATTAACTTTTGTGGGGTTAAATGCATGTAAAGTGCTTGGAGCCCTTCATGGTAGATGCCTGGTAGCGGTGAACACCTACCCTCTTGTCCCGGATGCCAGACGTTCTTCCTGCTCCCAAACGTGACGTCCTACAGGGGGACCTCACCTCTTAGGTGGTGATACATAAGAGCTACCATTCTTTTTCTGGGCAAGCTAACTAATTCTCCCACCAAGGCAGGAGGAAAAAACAGATCCCTGGACACCGCCCAAGATCTGGCATCATCAGTCCCGGAACGGAGGGAACTGGGGCTGAGACTTCCTCTTTGCTAAGTGTTAGACACTCACCCAAGCCATTCCTTAGGAGCCATCTTTCTGGATAGCCCGTCCAGGCATCTCAGTTCAGTTCAGTCACTCACTCATGTCCAACTCTTTGCGACACCATGAATCGCAGCATGCCAGGCCTCCCTGTCCATCACCAACTCCCGGAGTTTACCCAAACTCATGTCCATCGAGTCAGTGATGCCATCCAGCCATCCAACCTCTGTCATCCTCTTCTCCTCCTGCCCTCAGTCCTTCCCAGCATCAGGGTCTTTTCCAATGAGTCAACTCTTCGCATGAGGTGGCCAAAGTATTGGAGTTTCAGCTTCAACATCAGTCCTTCCAATGAACACCCAGGACTGATCTCCTTTAGGATGGACTGGCTGGATCTCCTTGCAGTCCAAGGGACTCTCAAGAGTCTTCTCCAACACCACAGTTCAAAAGCATCAATTCTTCGGTGCTCAGCTTTCTTCATAGTCCAACTCGCACATCCCTACATGACTACTGGAAAAACCAGAGCCTTGACTAGATGGACCTTTGTTGGCAAAGTAATGTCTCTGCTTTTTAATATGCTATCTAGGTTGGTTATAACTTTCCTTCCAAGGAGTAAGCGTCTTTTAATTTCATGGCTGTAGTCACCATTTGCAGTGATTTTAGAGCCCCAAAAATAAAGTCAGCCACTGTTTCCATTGTTTCTCCATCTATTTCCCATGAAGTGATGGGACCAGATGCCATGATCTTAGTTTTATGAATGTTGAGCTTTAAGCCAACTTTTTCACTCTCCTTTTTCACTTTCATCAAGAGGCTTTTTAGTTCCTCTTCACTTTCTGCCATATGGGTGGTATCATCTGCATATCTTGATTCCAGCTTGTGCTTCATCCAGCGTTTCTCATGATGTACTCTGCACATAAGTTAAATAAGCAGGGTGACAATATACAGTCTTGACATACTCCTTTTCCTATTTGGATCCAGTCTGTTGTTCCATGTCCAGTTCTAACTGTTGCTTCCTGACCTACATACAGGTTTCTCAAGTGGCAGGTCAGATGGTCTGGTATTCCCATCTCTTTCAGAATTTTCCACAGTTTATGGTGATCCACACAGTCAAAGGCTTTGGCATAGTCAATAAAGCAGAAATGGATGTTTTTCTGGAACTCTCTTGCTTTTTCGATGATCCAGCAGATGTTGGCAATTTGATCTCTGGTTCCTCTGCCTTTTCTAAAACCAGCTTGAACATCTGGAAGTTCACGGTTCACGTATTGCTGAAGCCTGACTTGGAGAATTTTGAGCATTACTTTACTAGCATGTGAGATGAGTGCAATTGTGCAGTAGTTTGAGCATTCTTTGGCATTGCCTTTCTTTGGCATTGCCTTTCTTTGGGATTGGAATGAAAACTGACCTTCTCCAGTCCTGTGGCCACTGCTGAGTTTTCCAAATTTGCTGGCATATTGAGCACAGCACTTTCACAGCATCATCTTTCAGGATTTGAAATAGCTCAACTGGAATCCCATCACCTCCACTAGCTTTGTTCTTAGTGATGCTTTCTAAGGCCCCCTTGACTCCCCATTCCAGGATGTCTGGCTCTAGGTGAGTGATCACACCATTGTGGTTATCTGGGTCGTGAAGATCTCTTTTGTACAGTTCATGTCACAGATGTTTATTTAGCACCTGCAATGTGCCATACACTTTTATAAGCCCTTTACATGTATTAACACATTTAAACTTAGTAATGTAAGTGCAATTATTACCCCACTTTGCAGACAAGGAAACTGAACCCCAAGGAGGTTAAATGACTTGCACACAGTCACACAGCCAGCAGGTAGATGATCAGGATTCCAGCTCCAGAGTCACGGCCAAGCAAGCGAGGATACTCTGGAGACAGATGCACCTGGGTCGGGAAGATCCCCTGGAGAAGAGAATGACAAACCACTCCAGTATCCTTGCCTGGAAAATCCCGTAGACAGAGGAGCCAGGAGGTCGGCAGTCTATGGGGTCCCAAAGAGTTGGGCACGACTGAGAGAGTAATACTTTCATGTATTTGAACTAAGAAAACAGGGAATTAGGATCTCATTTATTCTTGCTTTCTCCAAGTATTCTTTGAGTTTCTACCAGGTACAAGACCCATGGTGGCTGCTGTGGGGTGGGGCAGAGGGACCACTGGCTGAAGGGCCAGTGTGTGTTCTCTGTAGGGTAACAAATGACTGAATTTCCCTTTGAATAGAGTAGACTATAAAAAGGTCATTCTCTTTAATGAAAAGAAGGCCAAAAGGAGAGATAATTAAATCAGAAAGTATAAAAGCTAGCACAGTCCTCCTGCTCAGCTCACAACCTCCCTCTTATCCCTGAGGAGCTTTGGTTTCATACAAGAGATAAAAGATACTATTTAATTATAAAAAAGAATGAAAAAAAAAAAAAGAATGAAATTTTGCCATTCACAGAATCATGGGTGGACCTGGAGGATATTATGCTAAGTGAAATAAGTTAGACAGAGAAAAACAAATACTGTAATGATTTCACTTATTTGTGGAATCTAAAAAATAAACACATGAAGACAATAAAACAGAAACAGACTCACAGAAATAGAGAACTAACTAGTGGCTACCAGTGGGCAGAGGGAAGTGTCTGGGGGTGGGGAGGCTGGCAAGATAGGGGTATGGGATTAAGAGGCACAAGCTATGATGTATAAAATAGAGAGGCAACAGGATGTATCATACAGTGCAGGGATTGCAGCCAGTTATTTTATAATAACTTTAGAAGTATAATCTATAAAAACATTGAATCACTCTGTTCTACATTTGACGTAATACTGTTTATCAACTATATTCATTTTTTTTTTTTTTTTTGAAAGAGGTAAAAGGCACTACTTAACCAATAAAACCCAGTGGGCAAATCAGGGCCCAAGACATGCACGGGCACTGAGGTGACTCCTTCCCAGGCAGGCCATGACTGCTGGCCAGGCAGCGAGGGGGGTGAATGATCTCCAGGCACTGGGGCCCATGCACTGCGCCAGAAGAGAGGCAGAGACTGCTGTAGTCAGTTTAGTATAACCCGACTCCTGACTTTTTCTCTGACTTCCAGACCTGTATGTCCAACTAACTTCCTTACTTAATCTCATCAACTGTGGATACTTCAGAAGTACCCCAAGATATCTAACTCATGACCTTACCCCCAACTGGACCTTCTTCCCATTAATTCAGAATGGGATTGCCGTCCATCCAATTTTGTAATCCAGAAACTCAGAGGTCATCCTGGGTGGTTGCTCTCCCTCATCCCTCACTCCAGTCTTCACCACATACTGTCTGTTTTCTTCCCTAAATAGTTTTGCAGCCTGGCCCCTGTGCTCCATCTCTGTCATCACCCCCACCTCAGCTTTTTGCTGTCTGGACACCACAGGAGTCTCCTGACTGGTCCCCGACATCCGCCCTTCTCTGTACTGTGGCCCGAGTCGCCAGGAGATGAGTTTGGAGGTGGAGTGGAAGGCAGGGACAAAAGTACTAAGGGTCTTATATGCTAAGCTAAAGGATTCATTCATTCATTCATTCACTCATTCTTGCATTCATTAACCACTTTTTTTTTTTACAACAATGGAGTTTATTATTATTATTACTATCTTCAAAAATTTTTCATATAAACGTTATCCTGATCCACCCCCAAGACACTGAAATGCTACAGCTTTCTGTTTTGTAAGTTGATATTTCCAGGGAGGTTCAAGTTCTTTTTAAAAAATTTTTATTGGAGTATAGTTAATTGACTTTGTCATGTTACTTTCTGCTGTACAGCAAAGTGAATTAGTTATACATATGTTGTTGTTGTTCAGTCACTAAGTTGTGTCCTACTCTTTGTGACCCCACGAACTGCAGCAGCCAGGCTTCCCTGTCCTTCACTATCTCCTGCAGTTTGCTCAAACTCATGTCCATTGAGTCAGTGATGCCATCCAACCATCTCATCCTCTGTCATCCTATTCTCCTCTTGCCCTTCCCAGCATCAGGGTCTTTTCCAATGAGTCAGCTCTTCACATCAGGTGCCCAGGGTATTGGAGCTTCAGCTTCAACACAGGTTCTTCCAGTGAATGTTCAGGGTTGATCCCAGCTTGTGCTTCATCCAGCCCGGCATTTTGCATAACGTACTCTGCATATAAGTTAAATAAGCAGAGTGACAGTACGGAGCCTTGACGAACTCCTTTCCCAATTTGGAACCAGTCTGTTGTTCCATGTCCAGTTCTAACTGTTGCTTCTTGACCTGCATACAGATTTCTCAGGAGGCAGGTCAGGTAGTCTGGTATTCCCATCTCTTTAAGAATTTTTAAAGTTTGTTGTGATCCACACAGTCAAAGGCTTTAGCGTAGTCAATGAAGCAGAAGTAGATGTTTTTAGGCTCAGAGGCTAAAGCGTCTGCCTGCAATGAGGGAGACCTGGGTTCGATCCCTGGGTGGGGAAGATCCCCTGGAGAAGGAAATGGGAACCCACTCCAGTATTCTTGCCTGGAGAATCCCATGGACGGAGGAGCCTGGTGGGCTACAGTCCACGGGGTCGCAAAGAGTCTGACATGACTGAGCGACTTCACATTCACTTTTTCTATGATCCAGCAGATGTTGGCAATTTGATCTCTGGTTCCTCTGTCTGTTCTAAATTCAGCTTGAACATCTGGAAGTTCTCACTTCACATACTGTTGAAGCCTGGCTTGAAGGATTTTGAGTTATTACCTTGCTCGTGTATGAAGTGAGTGCAATTGTGCAATAGTTTGAACATTCTTTGGCATTGCCCTTCTTTGGGATTGGAATGAAAACTGACCTTTTCCAGTCCTTTGGCCACTGCTGAGTTTTCTAAATTTGCTGGCATATTGAGTGCAGCACTTTAACAGCATCATCTTTTAGGATTTGAAATAGCTCAGCTGGCAGCCCATCACCTCCACTAGCTATGTTTGTATTAATACTTCCTAAGGCCCACTTGACCTCACATTCCAGGGTGTGAGTGACCACACCATTGTGGTTATCTGGGTCATTAAGATCTTTTTTGTGTATTCTTCTGTGTATTCTTGCCATCTCTTCTTAATCTCTTCTGCTTCTGTTAAGTCCTTGCCGTTTCTGTTTGTTTTTTTTTTTTTTTTTTGTGCCCATCTTTGCGTGAAATGTTCCCTTGGTATCTGCTTTTCTTGAAGAGATCTCTAGTCTTTTCCATTCTATTGTTTTCCTCTATTTCTGTTCATTGTTCACTTAAGAAAGTTTTCTCATCTCTCTTTACTATTCTCTGGAACTCTGCATTCAATTGGGTATATCTTTTCCTTTATCTTTTGCCTTCCACTTCTCTTCTTTTGTCAGCTATTTGTAAGGCTTCCTCAGACAACCACTTTGCTTTCTTGCATTTCTTTTTCTTGGGGATAGTTTTAGTCACCACCTCCTGTACAATGGTATGAACCTCCTTCCAGAGTTCTTCAGGCACTCTGTTTACCAGATCTAGTCCCTTGAATTTATTCATCACCTCAACTGTATAATCATAAGGGATTTAATTTAGGTCATACCTGAATGTCCCAGTGATTTTCTCTACTTTCTTCAATTTGAGCCTAAATTTTGAAATAAGGATCTCATGATCTGATCCACAGTCAGCTCCAGGTCTTGTTTTTGCTGACTGTGTAGAGCTTGCCCATCTTGGGCTGCAAAGAATACAGTCAATCTGATTTTAATATTGACCATCTGGTGATGTCCATGTGTAGAATCATCTCTTATGTTGTTGGAACAGGCTGTTTGCTATGACCAATGAGTTCTTTTGGCAAGACTGTTAGCCTTTGCCCTGCTTCATTTTGTACCCCAAGGCCAAACTTGCTTGTTACTCCAGTTATCTCGACTGCCTACTTTTGCATTCCAGTTCCCTATGATGAAAAGAACATCTGTTTTTGGTGTTGGTTCTAGGAGGTCTTGTAAGTCTCCATGCAATCATTCAACTTCATCATCTTCAGCATTAGCGGTTGGGATATAGACTTGGATTACTGTCATGTTGAATAATTGGCCTTGGAAATAAAGTGACATCATTCTGTCATTTTTGAGATTACACCCAACTACTGCATTTCAGACTATTTTGTTGACTGTGAGGGCTACTCCATTGCTTCTAAGGGATTCTTGCCCACAGTAGTAGATATAATGGTCATCTGAATCAAATTCACCCATTCCCATCCATTTTAATTCCTTGATTCCTAAAATGTCAATGTTCACTCTTGTCATCTCCTGTTTGACCACTTCCAATTTGCCTTGATTCATGGATCTCACATTCCAGGTTCCTATGCAATATTGTTCTTTACAGCATCGGACTTTACTTCCATCACCAGTCTCATCCACAACTGGGTATTGTTTTTGCTTTGGCTCCATCTCTTTATTCTTTCTGAAGTTATTTCTCCACTGATCTCCAGTAGCATATTGGACACCTACCAACCTAGGGGGGCTCATCTTTCAGTGTTCTTTTTGCCCTTTAATACTGTTCATGGGGTTCTCAAGGCAAGAATACTGAAGTGGTTTGCCACTCCCTTCTCCAGTGGACCATATTTTGTCAGACCGTGACTGGCCGGGACATGCCCTTCAGCCTCGCCATGTTGCTAGATGACATGCCTGGCGCCACTGTTGGTCCTCACTGAATGTGTAAACCTTTACTGGCTGTTGGATATTGGTCTACATGCTGCCCGGGGGCCGAGGCGGAGGCCCTGCTGGAGTCGCCAGGATGGGGGTCTTGGGAAGGCTGGAGCCAATGTTGGAAAAGGCCCAGGAGTCAAGGACACCCTGGCCTCTTCACTGCCATTCACCATATCCATTCTTTTTAAAATTCTTTTCCCATACAGGTCATTACAGAGTGTGTAGTCGAGTTCCCTGTGGTATACAGCCAGTTCTTACTCATTATCTGTTGAGCATCACTCTGTGCAGACACTGTTCTAGATGCTGAGAATGTGATGATGAAAAGAACAAGTCCTTAGTCTCATGGAGCTTACACCTTAGAGCTGGACATTAAACACATAAGTCAGGTGGTCCCATGTGTTACAGGGAAGAAGGGGAGGGGGAGGTGGGTAACAATGCTATTTTATACAGAGTGGCTGAGGAGACTGTGTCCAATAAGGTGGATAGCTAAATAGCAGCTGGAAGGACATGAGGAGTGAGCCAGGATAACTGGAGGAAGGAATATTCCAGACAGGGGGACTAGCAGTGCAAAGTTCTTGGGGAGGCTCAGGCAAAATGCTCAAAATGAGGGAAAGACTGGTGTGGTTGGCATCAGGGACCTGGAGGCTGGAGCAGCAAATAAGGCCCGGGAGGTAAGGACTGGGCAGCAGTTCGGGCTTGTGGGCCGGGGGAGATGAGTGGAGCTGTCTGACTGACTTTTAAAGGATCCGTACATTGAGGGCAGGCTCAGGGAGGCAAAGGCAAAGAAGAGAAGCCAGTGAGGAGGTAAAAGATGGACTAGGTGGTGGTAGAGGAGGTGAGAGGTGGTCAGAGCCTGCATGTTTGGAAGGCAGCACTGATAGGAATTGTAGATGGATTATGACCCAAGGGCCATTCTGTTGGGAGGTCGACGGTCTGGGAAACAGACTCCCAAGGTGCAGGCCCTGGGATAGTTCTGGGTCAGGGCAAATCAGCTCTGCTCACCTTTGCGTACAGGGACTAGATCAGCCTGATTTTTCCAGACCCCTGGTTAGAGGGACTGAGCTTAGAGTGTTCCAAATGCTGGCCTGGAGTGGTCCCCGGCCATGGGCACATTTCCCTGCAGGAAGAGTCATGGGAAATAAAGCAGCAACATAGCGTTCGTGTAGACCTTGCCTGGGACAGCGGCTGGTCCCTGCACCAGCTGGGCTGCAGTTAGGAGGTCGTGGCTTCTGCTCTGCAGCGAGTCTTTGATACCCTTATGCTCACTTTATTTCAGAATCCAAATCAATTGATGATTGTGAGGAGCTGGTGATCAACACTACGGCAACTATCAACAACTTATCTTACTACAAAGTGAAGAATTCCATAATTCAAGACAGAAAGCTATATATTGCTGAATGTAAGGTTCAGAGTTGGGTTTGGGTAGATGCATGTTCATTTAAGGTTTTGACTTTATTAACTAAACACAGAACTGGAGGCATTTATAGTTTCTGACTTCTGGTACAAGTATCTAATAGCCTGATTTAATTCTAAGAAAGTTGAATATGGGGACACATTAATTTCTTAGTTCTTGCTAAAGTCCCCATCATTGGAAAATTATTATCATTTTTAATTTTAAGTTATAGTATTTAGCATGATATTGGTTTCTAATAGCCTTTAACTTAAAACTTAAATTCACTGATTTTATTTCTCTGGTCACCAAACCCAGTGCTCTTAAAGCTCCTCGTGAGTAACAATATGGATGGAATCCTGGAGGCTGTGCGTGTTTTTGGAAATCTCTCCCAGGACCATGACATCTGCGATTTCATAGTGCAGAAAAATGGTGAGTTAATGACACACATTCAAAAACAGTCACGTCTTGCCAATAAACAACTGAGTGGTTTCGCAGCTTGGGTCACAAGAATGTGACACTTGTTTCTGCTTTGGGACAAGTGGTGCTTTACATTCTGTTCCATCCATCTGTAAGGCTCTTGGCTCAGGATGCCAAGATAGATCTGGGCTGTGTTCTCAGAGTTTCCCTCTCCCTAATGAGTGGTCTTTTGAGTTTTGAGATGCTGTGTGTATGTGTTTGTGTTCAAGTGAAATGAGCAATCTATACACATCATTTCTGTCCATGGGAATGGACTCAAAAGACATGCTCCTTCATGCACTGGAATGTCTATTATAGTACTGCTTGTAATAGTGAAAAATGGAAACAACCTAAATGTCCATCAGCAAGTAAGAGGATAAATATATTATGGTATATTCTCATGCAACCAAACTTTTACAGCAGTTAAATGAACTAGAAGTTCATGTATCAACATGCATCAACCTCAAACACATACTATAGGAGCAAAAAAGCTAGTAGTAATAGGAGGACACATATGAAATAATACCATTAATATTGTATTAAAACATGCAAAACAGTCCTGTGTATTGTTTATGTAATGTTAATGGAATTAACTCATATGCTAATGGAATAAGGCATAAATGCATTTGGAATTAGAAACTCCACATTTAAGACAAAGTTACATTTGAATGGATGCTCCCAAATATAAAATTGGATCTGTAATGTTTTATTTCTTAAACTGTGTAGCAGGTACATAAGAGTGAATACTAAACATACTGTTTGTCTCAAATATCTCATGTAAAAACAGTAACTAAAAATACCTAATTATTCATGTTTGTGATAGAAAATTTATATAATACAGATTAAAAAAAAAAAACACTTCCCCAGAGATAACTGTTAACATTTTGGTGTATATTCTTTAAACTCTTAAAAACATACTTATATGTGATTCAGCCTTTGCCAAGCTCACTGCTGACCCATCAGTAGGCCAAGGTCAGCGTGGGGTGGCTGCCTCTCAGGTGAGCAGTGGAACAGGAGCACACATCCATTCATTCTCCCCCAACCCCTGCTGGGGGCGATGAGCAAACAGGACAAACAGTTCCCTTTCTACGAGTAAGGGAAGGCAGGGGTGGGGAGTTGGAGGGTGAGGGGGGCCTGTCCTGATGTAAGACGTTCCCTACATTGGAAGTCTGGCCTCCCTGCAGACTGGTTTCCAGCAGTCTGAGCAAGTCGTCTCTTACAAGCTGTGGCCTGGAGGACTTCCCAGGAAGATCTGCACTGAAGCCTACTGCCTCCGCCCTCTTCCAGGGCTGTGTATTTTAAGAAAATTTCTGCTGGAGGTTCAAAAGAGCCCTTGAGAACAACCAGAAGTTAGAGATGAAATGAATGGCACCTGTGTGATTGGAAGGAGGTGGTTCGTTCCTCTCCATGGGCAGGGGCTCTACCACTGCCTAGAAGGGAGAGCTGATGCTGCTGTGGATACAGTAATACCTGGGAACGGGGACCCCGGGGGGCAGGCAGCAGGTTCTGAAGTGGCGGGTTTTGGGTGTTGGTGAAGGCGCTGCTGGGCAGTGGGGACGCCCTATGAAGAGTGGGCTGAGTGCCCTAGCAGGGTCTCCAGTTTCACAAGCTGCTCCCCATTTCCCCTCTGCCATTTGTGGAATGAAATACAGCTGGGGCCCCTGCACTTCACCGGTCTGCATTTGTTCTCTGCCCTTCCAGTCCACAAGTTCATGATTGCTCTGCTAGATGCTAAGCATCAGGATATTTGCTTTTCTGCCTGTGGTGTTCTCCTAAACCTCACTGTGGATAGAGACAAGCGAGTCATCCTAAAAGAAGGAGGCGGCATTAAAAAGTAAGTTCAAGGCATGGAGTCCTGACTCTATCAGGATTCACAGGGGAGGTTAGGCCCCTCTCCTCATTTCTCCCGGGCAGAGATATTTCTCCATTTAGAAGTGCCTAGCTAGACTAAAGAGGGGATTTAGATTCCACTGGACACTTAAAATAATTCAGAAGTAGGTTATTGCTTAAATTTGTTAATTACCTAAATTGGTAGATGTGAAATTATTTCAATAACACTGAATTATATATAAAATTATATTCAATATCAAAGAAAGTTAATCATCATGTTAAAAATATAAAAAAGATGCTGACCTAATAACTTCTCAATTTGACTTTTCACTCAGGTTAGTGGATTGTTTAAGAGATTTTGGGCCTACTGATTGGCAGCTGGCCTGCTTGGTTTGCAAAACGCTATGGAACTTCAGTGAAAACATCACCAATGCTTCATCCTGTTTTGGAGATGAGGCTGCCAACACACTCTTAGCCCTGCTGTCATCATTTTTAGGTAAGACTCCTGACTGTGAATCTGTGAATCTTATCAAAATGAGAAAAATAGTTTCCTGTGACCTGTGTGGATAAAGATTGGTAGGCATTTGTGTAGCTTTTTTTCGATAAGGAACAAGAGATGTTAAAGACAATTATAATTTGGAGATACCTGGAAGAGGCTGAATCTTATATACAGTGGGAATGTGAGGACTTTTAACTCATTGGGTGCTGTCATGATTTCTTTTGTGGCTTTTCCCTTTTTTGAATTTTCTATAAGCTGCATAAATAGACAATCTGGGCATAAATGTATTGCTGTTGTTTAAAAAGTATATAGACATTGTTGTAATTGAGGAAATATGGTTAAAAGTTACTCTGAAATAAGTCATGGTTTTAATGAACCTGTGCATATTTGATTATGTTATGTGGGGAGCGTCTGTGAAATTATTTGACATTACTATGTGGTCCGACATACACTGAAAGGTAGGAAATCACTGATACAAACCGAAGGAAAGATGAGAGTGTCTTCAACTGGAAAAGTTTCTATTTTTAGGATAGTTCTCCTCATCCTGGGTTAGGTCTAACAGCAGTGATTTAGGTCAGAAGTGAGTGGAAAATCTTCATTTTCCAAAATGAAGATGTGCCTATCATCTCCCAAGCACCGTGTTGGCTCAGCAAAGCCATACAGAAAGGCTCAGTGTGACCCAGAGGCTGTGAGTTCAAATTCTGACTCTCTGGGATGGTGTGATTCGACATAAGAATCTCTCAGAACCTGTCTTTTCATCTGTAAAATGGGGACATTATATCCATGCTGTGTTGCAGGGAGTTGTGAGAATCAAGCATCCTGAGAGCATTCCAGGAAGATTAGAGGCTGTAGTTAGGCAGTTCTGAGTTAAGGTCTCACTTTATCACATGCAAGGTTTTACTCAGGGCATATTAACCTCTGAATGTATATCTTCTCATGTCTAAGATGGGGATGATTGACATCCACTTTGCAGAGTTGTTGGGCTTCCCTGGTGGCTCAGATGGTAAAGCATCTGCCTTCAATGTGAGAGACCCAGGTTTGATCCCTGGGTTGGGAAGATCCCCTGGAGAAAGAAATGGCAATCCACTCCAGTATTCTTGCCTGGAAAATCCCATGGATGAGGGAGCCTAGTAGGCTACAGTCCATGTGGTCGCAAAGAGTCGAACATGACTGAGCGACTTCACTTTCACTTTCACTTGCAGAGTTGTTAGGGTGATAAATGAATAGACATGCACACAGAAATTCACATAGAACCTGACACACAGCTAGTTCTCAAAACACGGTTGTGAAAATGCTTGGTAAATTCTATTGTTGTAACAATATGTTATTAAACAGGAACTCCGGACCAGAGCTATTTGAAAGAAAGCTATACCATAGGTTCTTATAGGTTATCCTTTTTAAATATAGCAGTGTGTACATGACCTTCCCACGGCCCCTAACCATCCCTTCCCCCGGCAACCAGAAGTTCATTTTCTAAGTCAGTGAGTATCTTTCTGTTTTATAAGTAAGTTAATTTGTATCATTTCCTTTTAGATTCCACATATAAGGGATGTCATATTGTATTTTTCCTCTGTCTGATTTACGTCACTCAGTATGACATTCTCTAGGTCCATCCATGTTGCTGAAAATGGCATTCTTTTTAATAGCTGAGTAATATTCCATTGTATATGAAGAACCACATCTTCTTTATCCATTCCTCTGTCGGACATTTAGGTTGCTTCCACGTTTTGGCTATTATAAACAATGCTGCAGTGAATATTTGGGTTCATGTATCCTTTCGAATCATGTTTTTCTCCAGATAGATGTCTAGGAGTGGGATTGTGGGGTCATATGGTAGTTCTGTTTTTAGTTTTTTAAGGAACCTCCATACTGTTCTCCATAGTGGCAGTGCTAATTTACATTCCCACCAACAGCGTAGGAAGGTTCCTTTCTCAAAATGAACATGATTTTAAATCATTGAGGTTCACATTCTGCTCTGTGGACTTGAAGTTTTCTTGGGTTGCTGGAAGCAGAAGTGTGCTCAACTTGCTTTAATTCATTTCTCAACTGTGGCAGAACATTGGAATCAGAACATATGGAATTAAAAAGAAAAATCAATCAATAAAACCACACTTGTCCTGGCCGCATCCCCAGGAATTCTGATTCAGGAGCTCTGGGGGAGGCCAATTATCTGCATCATTAAAAAGTTCCACAGGTGAGTCTGCTATCCGGGCAGCACTGAAAACTCTGCCCTGGTTAGTGAAGGAGCTACAGGGAAGGATGCCCCAGAAGAAGGAAGCTGGGAAACACACGCATTGCCCAGAGCCTGCTGGACCAGCACTCAGGATGTGGAAGGCAGCCCCATCAGTAGCAGGCATCATCTACTCCACCCTGCTAAGACCCAGCAGTGCTCTGTCTCCGCTCTTAAGGAAAAAGGCCTTTCTTCCCCTCATTCCCTCTAGGCTCGTGCGTGGCCATGGCTCCAGCTGTCTCAAGGCCGCTTCTTGCTGCTGTCGTGAGTGGGCCTCTGTCTCCTCTGCTGTTGGCACGACTTTCTGTCTCCCATTTGGGGAGAAGATGTGACTGGTTCCATGAGTCATTCTCCTGGGCTCTAGGCTTTCGTGCCTCAGGCAGCAGCTGCCTCCACTGCAGGCTGTCTGTGGCTTCCTTTGGCACCTCAGTCTGGGGCAGTCAACCATATATAGCAAACTGGTGGGGCTGTGTGGCACCACTTGAGAAGGGATGTGGGCGTGGCTGGCTTCACAGGCCGGCAGCACACCTGGCATGCCCTTGACTGTAATGGGCCTGTTCCTGCCTCTTCCCTCTGTCAACCCTCCCTGGAGCAGGACTGGGCTTCCTCTCATGCTTCCCTAACCTTGCACCTTTGCTCTGGCCAGGTCTCTTACCTGCCTGGCCCAAGGCTGCCAGTCCTGGCAGGCCCTTCTCATGAGCTTTCCAAGCCCACAGTCATAGGGAAGCTGTACTACTTACATAGCAATTAATCATGAGCTGTGTAACTTGTTCTGTATTATTGTTTTGTACCTTCTGTTTCCCCACTCCAAGGGAGCCACTTTAAGGAAAGGATATTGCCTTGGGCAAGGCAGGTTCTTGGTAGATGCTTGTGGATTAACTGACAATAGTGGTATCTTTAATAGTGCTGTATACTTTTAAAAGGACGTTCATTTTATCCTTCTAAGATCTCTCTAAGGTCATCAGCTAGGTGACAGTTGAGGTAGGTACGTCTAGGAGGGTTAAGTGACTTGCCTAAGATCATACTGTAGCAAAGCTAGGGCTTTTCATCAGAAAGTAAACATCGAGCCCTTGTGTTTTTCTGCTGTTCCATTACCTAGTATGCCGTTACCCCACCCCATCCCACCCAACCCTGGAAGGGGATGCAGGCATGGGTAAGAAAAATAAACACAGTCCACCAGGGAGCCAGGTCATCATCAGAGTGTGGCATGCATCTCTCACATGATCACAAGTGCTGCTTATAAGCCGTGAGGACTGGCTACTTCCTGGCTCTTCTCTCCACAGTGTGGGCCTCAGAGCCTTACTTCTGACACGGGCTGTAGTTGTGTCCGGCCAGCTGGGTGGCAGCAGTTGAAATGGATATATGAGTGAGAGTATACTTAAATTTCAATTTTTTTACAGTGATAGGTTAAAAAAAACAACAGGCCATTTTGAAAACAGGATGAGCTGTTAAATCACAAAAGTCCCACAATGTAGTTGTAAGCACTGTTTTTAGAAATCACGGTAGGGCAGTTGATATAGCAATGTAAGTTGCCCAACTTTTTCTTGATGGGAAGCTGAAAATAGAAAGTAATGGGACTCAGTGTGGTTGGGATGTTGACAGTCTTTTAGGAAAGTGGCTTAAAAAGATTGTTGTCTAAAACTTTCTGATGTGCTACAGCCACTTCTCATAAACTCATGAGCAATCTGTTTATCTTGAAGTTCTTATGTGGTGTGCCCTGGCACACTACCATGAGCTTCTCTCAGGGTTGCTGGCAACTGGTGATCACCAGTACACACTGGTGATTAGTGTGTACAGTTTGTTATTGTGAACATAAATGACTCTAGGCTATTTTATATTCATCTGAGATATGTGGAGGGCTTCCCTAGGTGGCTCAATGGTAAAGAATCTGCCTGCCAATGCTGGAGACACAGGTTCGATCCCTGGGTCAGGAAGATCCCCTGGAGAAGGAAATGGCAACCCACTCCAGTATTCTTGCTTGGGAAATCCCATGGACAGAGGAACTGGACAGGCTACAGTCCATTGGGTTGCAAAGAGTTGGGCACGAGTTAGCAGCTAAATAACAAGATATGTGGAACTTAGAACTTAGGTTATGTAATAAGGGATAGAGGGGGCCCCAGCGTTCAAAGTAGAGGGTCACATCATCATGCTCATGCCAAAGAGTAATCAGGTGCTTCTAGAACATGTGAGAACTGTGCCTTAAAAGAGTCACAACAGTAATCGAACCCGTGGTAGCTACCTGGTGCTGAACAGCAGGCTAGGAAAGAGTGCAGTGATGCGCAGAATCCTTAAACTGCAGTAGAGACCATGTTATAATGGTCACTAACAGAGTTGTTTTGAGTCCTTTTGTTGTTGTTGTTTAGTCACTCAGTTGTGTCTGACTCTTTGTGACCCCATGGACTACAGCACACCAGGTTCCTTGTCCTTCACTATCTCCCAGAGTTTGCTCAAACTCATGTCCATTGAGTCAGTGATGCCATCCAACCATCTCCTCCTCTGTCACCTCCTTCTCCTCCGGCCCTCAGTTTTTCCCAGCACCAGGGTCTTTTCCAATGAGTCAGCTGTTCACATTAGGTAGCCAGGGTATTGGAGCTTCACCTTTAGCATCTCTCCTTCCAATGAATATTCAGGGTAGATTTCCTTTAGGATTGACTGGTTTGATCTCCTTGTTGCTGTTCAAGGGACTCTCAAGAGTATTCTCCAATACCACAGTTGAAAAGCATCAATTCTTCGGTGCTCAGCCTTCTTTATGGTCCAGATCTCACACTTTACTTCGCTACTGCAAAAACCACAGCTTTGACTATACCTTTGATGGCCAAGTGTCTCTGCATTTTAAGATGCTGTCTAGATTTGTCATAGTTTTTCTTTGAAGGAGCAAGCATCTTTTAATTTCATGGCTGCAGTGATTTTGTAGCCCAAGAAAATGAAATCTATCACTGTTTCCACGTTTTCCCCATCTATTTGCCATGAAGGGATAGGACAAGCTGCCATGATCTTTGTTTTTAGAATGTTGATTTCAAGCCAGCTTTTTCACTCTCCTCTTTCACCTTCACCAAGACGCTCCTTAGGTCTTCTTTGCTTTCTGCCATTAGTGTGCTATCATTTGAATATCTGAAGTTGATATTTCTCCTGGAAAACTTGATTCCAGCTTGAGCTTCATCCAACCTGGCATTTCACATAATATACTCTGCATATAATTTAAATAAGCAGAGTAACAATATACAGCCTTGATGTACTCCTTTCCCCGTTTTTGAACCAGTCCACTCTTCCATATTTGGTTCTAACTATTGCTTCTTCACATGCATACCGGTTTCTCAGGAGGCAGGTTAGGTGGTCTGGTATTCCCATCTCTTTCAGAATTTTCCACAGTTTGTTGTGATCGACACAGTCAAAGGCTTTAGCATAGTCAATGAAACAGCAGTAGACTTTTTTTTTTTTTTTAATTCCCTTGCTTTTTCTATGATCCAGCAGATGTTGGCAATTTGATCTCTGGTTCCTCTGCCTTTTCTAAATCCAGCTTGTATATCTGGAAGATCTTGGTTCACATACTGTTGGAGCCTAGCTTGAAGGATTTTGAGTATTACCTTGTTAGCATGTGAAATAAGTACAACTGTATGGTAGTTTGAACATTCTTTGGTATTGCCCTTCTTTGGGATTGGAATGAAAACTGACCTTTTCCAGTCCTGTGGCCACTGCTGAGTTTTCCAAATTTGCTGGCATATTGAGTGTAGCACTTTCACAGTATCATCTTTTAGGATTAGAAATAGCTCAGCTGGGATCCCATCACCTCCCTAGTTTTGTTCATAGTAATGCTTCTTAAGGCCCACTTGACTTCACATTCAGGATGTCTGGCTCTAGGTGAGTGACCACATGATTGTCGTTGTCCGGGTCAGTAAGACCTTTTTTGTACAGATCATCTGTGTATTCTTGCCAGCTCTTCTTAACCTCTTCTACTTTTGTTAGGTCCTTGCCATTTCTTTCATTTATAGTGTCCATCTTTGCATGAAATATTCTCTTGATATCTCTTATTTTCTTTAGGAGATCTTTGGTCTTTCCCATTCTATTGTTTTCCTCTATTTCTGTGCATTGTTCACTTAAGAAAGCTTTCTTATCTCCTTCTGTTCTCTGGAACTGTGCATTCAGTTGGGTTTATCTTTCCCTTTGTCCTTTGCCTTTCACTTCAGCTATTTGTAAGGCCTTCTCAGACAATCACTTTGCCTTCTTGCATTTATTTTTTTGGGGGATGGTTTTAGTCACCACTTCCTGTACAGTGATACAAACCTCCACCCATAGTTCTTCAAGGACTCTGTCTACCAGATTTAGTCCCTTGAACTATTCGTCACGTCCATTATGTAATCATAAAGGATTTTATTTAGGTCATACCTGAATGGTTTAGTGGTTTTCTCTACTGTCTTCAATTTGAGCCTAAATTTTGCAATAAGAGTTCATGATCTGAGCCACAGTCAGCTTCCGGTCTTGTTTTTGCTGACTGTATAGAGCTTCTCCATCTTTGCCTGCAAAGAATATAATCAATCTGATTTCGATATTGACTGTATGGTGATGTCCATGTGTAGAGTCATCTCTTGTGTTGTTGGATGAGGGTGTTTGCTATGACCAGTGTGTTCTGTTGGCAGAACTCTTGTTAACCTTTGCTTTGCTTCATCTTGTACTCCAAGGCCAAACTTGCCTGTTACTCCAGATATCTCTTGACTTCCTACTTTTTGCATTCCAGCCCCCTATTATGAAAAGGACATCTTTTTTTGGTGTTTGTTCTAAAAGGTCTTATAGGTCTTCATAGAATGCTTCAACTTCTTCAGAAGTAGTGATTGGGAGATAGACTTGGATTACACTGATGTTGAATGACTTGCCTTGGAAACAAATGGAGATCATTCTGTCTTTTTTATGATTGCTCCCAAGTACTGCAGTTCAGACTCTTCTGTTGACTGTGAGGGCTACTCCTTTGCTTCTAAGGGATTCTTGCCCACAGTAGTAGATATATAATGGTCATCTGAATCAAATTCACCCATTCCCATCCATTTTAGTTCACGGATTCCTAAAGTGTCAATATTGACTCTTGCCATCTCCTGCTTGACTATGTCCAATTTACCTTGATTCATGGACCTAGCACTCCAGGTTCCTATGCAATATTGTTCTTTACAGCATCGGACTTTACTTTCACCACCAAACACAACCACAGCTGGGCATTGTTCCTGCTTTGGCTCAGCCTCTTCATTTTTTCTGGAGCTATTTCTCTGGCCTTCCCCAGTAGCATATTGGACACCTACTGACCTGGGGGGCTCATCTTTCAGTGTCCTGCCTTTTTGCCTTTTAATCCTTTCTAAAACCTTACCTAAAATTCTAGTGTTTGGAAATGTGCTGTGTACAAAGAAAGTTGAACAATAACTGGTTATCTAAGTCAGTACTTTTCACACTGTGACCAGTTTGAAAAATGAAGCAGCAAACAAAGAGAATATCAGAATATATTATATGTAGAAAAGTATTCTATCATGAAACGTTTGTTATTTGTTTATAAATATGTAAATATGTATATATAGTCATCATGTAATATGGACTTCCTAGGTCACAGTTAAAAAAAAAAAAGTTTGAAAATCATAGACCTAAGTTTTTCTTGGGTTAGCCTCTGCTGTTCATTGCAACACAAGCTCCAAAATTTAACACCTAGTGTAATATGACACATTTTATGCATTTGCTGTATTTACTTTGCAACTTGAGACTGCTTTTCTCTTATCTATAGTTATTTGGCCACTTTTGTTATCTTGCCTAACCCAATTTACAATTAATAGGGTACAAATGTAGATTAACTAATTATATGTTGAGCCTCAAGAAGAGTAATATAGTCTTGATGTTAGATTAAGAAACCCCAGACACCAAAACAGGGACTTGGCTAAAATCATCAAACCCAGCCAAAGTCCTGGACAGAGAGAAAGACTGCAGGTTGCCTGGGCAGCCATCAGTCCTAAGCTGCTTTGGAAAAAGAGCATAAAAGAAGAGAATTCATTTTTAACGAAAGTTTAGAACTCAGAACATCTGCAGAAGAGTGAGCAGGAAGTAGATCTAGGAATTCAAAAGCACTCAGAGTCTCACAGACCACTTTAGTTTGGAAATAGCCCAACAGGAAGGACTTTCAAGGCATCAAACACCATCTGGATTCTCCTTCTTTCAAGGCCTTGATTATCAAATGGGTGGGGAGAGTCAGGTTTGCTTACAGGGGTCTCCATGGAGAGCTTTGCTGAATTGTTTGTGTCTGCCCAGAACTTATCTCAGAGCTGCATAGCTGTCCAGTTGGCTAGGGGAGAGGAGGGGAAGGTACAAACTGGGATTCCAGACTTATCTTATTCTGGGTGGTGACACCAACACCAGTAGTGCCAAAGTACACACAGTGTACTTTGTGTGTACTGGAAATATTCAGGGTAGGAAATTTGATGTAAGCACCAAGGAAGCATTTGATAGTAGGATTTTAGTGGGCCTTATGAAAGAAGTTTGCAGATTATGCAAGCAGCAGTATTTGTGGTCACTTTAGGACTTAGTGGTTACCACTTAAGAAGTCTGCCTCAGCCTCAGACCTAGGAAGTGGCAGAGCCAACCTTCTGACTGGCAGGCCACTGCATCTTCCTGAAGTCCTTCTCATGGGTTCCAGTGTAAACAGAGAGAAATGCAGTGGCAGGTCGGTGCAGAAACCTCAGTAGCCATTTGTCTTCCAACTTGGGTTGGATATACTTTCACGATATTCGCAGAATTAAAAGTGCTGTTGGATTAAGAAACAAATCAAGGTTGTAATTTTGCATTTTTTTTTTAACAAGTGCTTTTCTGCATTATACATAGATTCACTTGGGATTCTAATATTCCCTAGGATTCTCAAAGTCTTCCACTTTTCACTTTTATTGGGGAGAGCATAAGGTGGCAGGTGGGGGAGGGAGGTGTTGTCTTTTCAAAGCAGTTTATCCAGGCTTCTCTGAAATGAGCAAAGTTGATTTTCAGTCATTTTCAGTCAAATTCAACTGTGCTACTTTCCCAAAAGATTTCCTAATTTCTTTTATATCTTTCAACCACTGAAGAATTAACAGTTAACACTTTTAATGTGCAGATAAGGAAATAATCTATTCATACTTTGTTTATTCTGAGAAATTGTGATCTGACTTTTGGATATAAAGTTAGATGTAATATTAGGGATAAATTGAAGTAAGAACTCAATTCAGTCTAGGGTTTGTTTTTTTTAGGAAGATTGTTATCTTTTATTATTATTTTTTTGGCCATGCCATACACTATGCACGATCTTAGTTCCCTGACCAGGGATCCAACCCCAGGCCCCCTGCAGTGGAAGCATTGTCTTAATCACTTGGACTGCTAGGGAAGTCCTCAAGATTATTAGCTTTTTTTTTTTTTTTTAATTAAGAGACTATCATATACTTACTTAAAATTTTTTCTATAAAGAAGTACTCCCATAAAAAAGCCTTGTTGCAATTAGAGATGACTTCAGGATGAGTTTAACTCATGCCATCAAAAGTTAAACTTCATTCAGTAGGATTACATTTCTAAATAATTGCTGTAATTTTAATTTTTCTGATGCAGATGAAGAACTAGCATTGAATGGGAGTTTTGACCAAGACCTAAAAAACTATCACAAACTCCACTGGGAAACAGAATTCAGACCGGTGGCACAGCAGCTTCTAAACAGAATTAAGAATCATCATACCTTCCTGGAACCTCTGCCTATTCCTTCTTTCTAACATGATGCAGATTAACAACAGAAACAGGAAGTCAGGTCTCCTTCATTCTTAAGAAGTGGTAACAAGCATGAACTTTCTTTTTTCAATATTAACAAATATTCAAAGTTTTTCAGGTACTTATTTTAGTGAGTAGTCTTAGTGTATTAAAAGTAATAAGCATTTCTTCTTGTCAGGTATTGTGGAAAAATGAATATACATGTTGTGCTTCCTACTATGAGAAATTTAAGATGAAAATATATTCATGGTATTTCTAAGTAAATGACTTTTTATTCTATTTTCTATTGAATAATTCTAGTCTTAAAATCCTGATGTCACAATTCTAGAATTTAATTGCTTGTCAGTTCAGTCAATGAACTGTGCAATGAAGACAGTTAGATTTTGTGTACAGAAAGAATGGTGGTCAACACTATTAGGAATACATTGCTACATAAGCGTCTGCACTAATTCTTACAGCTTTTAATAATAGTCTTCTGGTTAGGTACCACTATTTTTCTGGTTGTCATATTGAGAAGAGGGGGAAGCAGAAAAATTTAAAGAAGACTGCTTTGGGCCATCTACTCTTTATTAAATAAGTAAAATAGATGAAAAAGAGAGTATTTTCCCTTTTTATTTTTATTTGAAATAAACTGAGTAGACCAGACAATTCTACTTATAGCTCTCTGTGACTATAGAGGTGATCTAATATACTAGAAGTATATGGCAGATCTCAGTTTGAATCCTAGTTCTCCCCTGCCTAGGTTTTGGGCAACTAACTTAACGTTTTTAGCTTAAGTGTACAATGTAATCATGTAGTTTGCTGCTGCTGCTGCTAAGTCGCTTCAGTCGTGTCCGACTCTGTGCGACCCCATAGACGGCAGCCCACCAGGCTCCCCCGTCCCTGGGATTCTCCAGGCAAGAACACTGGAGTGGGTTGCCATTTCCTTCTCCAGTGCATGAAAGGGAAAAGTGAAAGTGAAGTCACTCAGTCGTGTCTGACTCTTAGCAACCCCATGGACTGCAGCCCACCAGTCTCCTCCGTCCATGGGATTTTCCAGGCAAGAGTACTGGAGTGGGGTGCCATTGCCTACTCCGAATCATGTAGTTTAGGAACAAACAAACAAACGAAAATGGGCAAATTGTCTAGCATGCTGGCTGATGTGTCGTAGGTACTCAATAAATTATGGTTTTCCACCCTTCGTAGGATAAGATTGGTCTTTGAATAAATGATCAACACCAAAGAAATTGAGCTAACCATTGCTATCCTATATTAGCCAAAGACAGATTCAAAGTAAAAGTAGATTTGATACTCTGTAGGGTTAGAGATGGAGGAGCCTGGTAGGCTGCAGTCCATGGGGTCACAAAGAGTCGGACACAACTGAGCGACTTCACTTTCCCTTTTCACTTTCACGTATTGGAGAAGGAAATGGCAACCCACTCCAGTGTTCTTGCCTGGAGAATCCCAGGGATGGGGGAGCCTGGTGGGCTGCTGTCTATGGGTTCGCACAGAGTCGGACACGACTGAAGTGAGTTAGCAGCAGCAGCAGCAGCAACAGCAGGGTTAGAGATGAACCATTAATAACATAAAAACTCATCTCTTACCCTAACAAAATACCAAGACTAATGAGATAAAGGTGGGCTTTTAAAGAGACTAGATAGACTCTTATAAGTCTGTTAGAAAACCCTAAATTTCCAGAAACAAGTAGACTTTCCAAGGGCTCCTCTAGTTTGGGGCTCATCCCAGGTTGGGGCTCAGCAAAATCATCTAGAGAGACTCACTGTAGTTTGTCATCCATGAGTATATGCTAGGAGATTCACTCCAACAGTTGAAATCTTTTTTAAAAAAAATATTTATTTGGCTGCGCTGGGTCTTAATTGTGGCCTGTGGGATCCAGCTCCCCCATCAGGGATCAAACAAACCCGTGTCCCCTGCATTGGGAGTGTGGAGTCCTAACCACTGGACCACCTGGGAAGTCCCTGGAAACACTTTTTAAAAGTCTGATAGGCTAATCTCTCAAAAACATTTGAAAATCTAAGTATTTTTACCCATAGCAGGCTATATGTTCTACTTTCAGTGAAAAAGATAAAACTCTTTTCCCCCTAAAAGAGCCCCCTCAGTATTTATAATTAATATAGTAACTCATAGTAGAATACCATTATATTTGTTATCCATATTAAACTCCTCTCCCTCAGACTCATGTGCAAGCTGGACCATGTAGAACTATTTCAGTTCATTTCAGTTGCTCAGTTGTGTCCGACTCTTTGTGACCCCATGGACTGCAGCACGCCAGGCTTCCCTGTCCATCATCAACTCCCAGAGCTTGCTCAAACTTATATCCATCGAGTTGGTGACGCCATCCAACCATCTCATCCTCTGTCGTCCCTGTCTCCTCCTGCCTTCAGTCTTTCCCAGCATCAGGGTCTTTTCCAATGAATCAGTTCTTTGCATCAGGTGGCCAAAGTATTGGAGTTTCAGTTTCGGCATCAGTCCTTCCAATGAATATTCAGGACTGATTTCCTTTAGGATTGACTGGTTTGATCTCCTTGTAGTCCAGGGGACTCTCAAGAGTCTTCTCCAACACCAAAAACCATAGCTTTGACTAGACAAACCTTTGTTGGCAGAGTAATGTCTCTGCTTTTTAATATGCTGGTCATAATTTTTCTTCCAAGGAGCAAGCACCTTTTAATTTCATGGCTGCAGTCACCATCTGCAGTGATTTTGGAGCCCAAGAAAATAAAGTCTCTCACTGTTTCCATTGTTTCCCCATCTATTTGCCATGAAGTGATGGGACTGGATGCCATGATCTTAGTTTTCTGAATGTTGAGTTTTAAGCCTACTTTTTCACTCTCCTCTTGAGTTCTTCTTTGCTTTCTGCCATAAGGGTGGTGTCATCTGCATATCTGAGGTTATTGATATTTCTCAATATCTTGATTGAGATCTTGATTCAATCTTGATTCCAGCTTGTGCTTCATCCAGCTCACATTTCGCATGATGTACTCTGCATAGAAGTTAGATAAGAAGGGTGACACTATACACCCTTCATGTATTCCTTTCCTGATTTGGAACCAGTTTGTTGTTCCATGTCCAGTTCTAACTGTTGCTTCTTGACCTGCCTACAGATTTCTCAGGAGGCAGGTCAGGTGGTCTGGTATTCCCATCTCTTGAAGAATTTTTAAAGTTAGTTGTGATCCACACAGTCAAAGGCTTTGGTGTAATCAAAAAATCAGTAGTAGATGTTTTCCTGGAACTCTCTTGCTTTTTTGATGATCCAGCGGATTTTGGCAATTTGATCTCTGGTTCCTCTGCCTATCTGCCTACCTTATTATTGGAACTATCTGCCTACTTTAAAAATTACAGTGAGAAAATTTACCATCTTAACCATTTTTAAATGTTTCAGTGGTGTTAAACTTACTCACATTTGTCTGCAAAGTTCTTCCTTTGCAGAACTTTTTCATCTTGCAAAACTGAAACTCTGTACCCATTAAACAACTCCTTCTTTCCTCTTCTTTCCAGCGTCTAGCAACCACCATCCTATTTTGTTTCCATGAATTTGATTTGATTAGTTTAGATCCCTCATACGGCATTCATTTTGTGACTGGTTTATTTTGCTTTGCATAGTATCTTCAAAGTTCATCAATGTTGTGGTGTGTGATGGGATTTTTAAGGCTCAATTATATTTTCTTGTATGTTTATGTCATATTTTTTCATTCGTTAACTCACCAGGACATTTGGGTTGCTTCTATCTCATGGCTATTGTGAATAATGCTACTGTGAACATGGGTGTATAAATACCTCTTCAAGATCCTACTTTCAGTTCCTTTTGATGTATATGCAGAAATGGAATTACTGGATGATATAGTAGTTCTACTGTTATTTTTTTGAGGAATGTCTGTATTGATTTCTGTAGAGGCTACATCTTTTCACATCACCAACTGTGTACAAGGGTTCCCATTCTTTACATCTTCTCCAGCACTTGTTATTTTCTGTTGTTGTTGTTTTGATAGTAGCGATCCTAATGGTTGTGAAATGGTATTTCATGGTGGTTTTGATTTGCATTTCTCTAATAAGTAATGATATTGAGTATCTTTACATGCTTATTGGCCATTTATATATCATCTTTGGAGAAATGCCTATTCAAGTTGTTTGCCATTTCAGATTTTTATTTTTTAAAATAATTTTTTAAAATTTATTAAAAAATTTTTTTTGAAATGTAGTTGATTTATAATGTTAGTTTCAGGTGTGTAGCAAAGTGATTCAGATACACACAGACACATTTTTTATATGCATTTCTGTTATAGGTTTTATAAGATATTGAGTATAGTTCCCTATGCTATACAGTAGGTCTTTGTTGATTATCTGTTGGGGTGACCAAAAGGTTCATTTGGGTTTCTCCATAAGATGCTATGGAAGAATCTGAAGGAACCTTTTGGCCAACCCAATATTTTATGTATAGTAGTGTGTATATGTTAATCCAAAACTCCTAATTTACCCCTCTTCCATCCCATTTTCCCCTTTGGCAACCATAAGTTTGCTTTCCATATCTGTGACTCTATCTGTTTGTAAATAAGTTCATTTGTATGCTTTTATTTTAGGTTCTTTCCACATATAATAAGCGATATCATTATCTTTCTTTGTCTGACTTACTTCACTTAGTATGATAATCTCTAGATCCATCCATGTTGCTGCAAATGGCATTCTTTCTTTTTTTTTTTTTTTATGATTTGGTAATATCCCATTGTGTATATATTACCACATCTTTTTTATCCATTCATCTGTCAGTGAACACTTAGGTTGATTCCATGTCTTCGCTATTTTAAGTAGTGCTGCTATGAACATTGGGGTGCGTGTATCTTTTAAAATTATAGCTTTCTCTGAACATGTGACCAGGAGTGGGATTGCTGGATCATATGGTAATTCTATTTTTTGTTTTTTAAGGTACATTCATATTGTTCTCCATAGTGGCTGCACCAATTAACATTCCCACCAACAGTGTGGGAGGGCTCCCTTTTCTCCACATAGTCTCCATTTACCATTTGATCACTTTTTGATGATGGCCATTCTGATTGGAGTGAGGTGATACCTCACTGTAGTTCTGATTTCAGCTGCTCTAATAATTAGTGATATTGAGCATCTTTTCATGCCAGTTGGCCATCTGTGTATCTTCTTTGGAGAAGTGTCCATTAAGGGCTTCTAAATAGATTGAGCTGTTTATTTATTTTAATTAATTTTTTTATTGAAGGATAATTGCTTTACAGAATTTTGCTGTTTTCTGTCAAACCTTAACATGAATCAACCATAGGTTTACATATATCCCCTCCCTTTTGAAACTCCCTCCCATCTCCCTCCCCATCCCGCCCCTCTAGGTTGATACAGAGCGCTGTTTGAGTTTCCTGAGCCATTAAGCTGTATGAGTTGTTTGTATATTTTGGAAATTAATCTCTTGTTGTCACATTATTTGCAAATATTTTTTCCCATTCCATAGGTTGACTTTTTGTTTTGTTTATAATTTCCTTTGCTCTGCAAAAGTTTTTAAATTTAACTAGTTCCCATTTATTTATTTCCATTACTGTAGGAGAGGGATTAAAAAATATTGCTGCAAGTTTCCTCTAGGAGTTTTATAGTATCTGGTCTTACATTTAGGTCTGACCTTATGTCTTCAATCCACTTTGAGTTTATTTTTGTCTATGGTGTTAAAAAATGTTTTAAATTCTTTTTTTTTTTTTTTTTACATGTAGCTGTCCAGTTTTCACAGCAGCACTTGTCAAAGAGACTGTCTCTTCTCCATTGTATATTCTTGCTTCCTTTGTTGTATGTTAATTGACTACAGATGTTAGCATTTATTTCTGGGCTTTCTATTCTGTTCCACTGATCTATGTGTCTGTTTTTGTGCCAGTACCATACTGCTTTGATTAATGTAGCTTTGTAATATAGTTTAAAGTCAGAGAGTGTGATTACTCCAGCTCCATTTTTTCTTTCCCAGGATTGCTTGGTTATTGGAGTCTTTTGTGTTTCCACAGAAATTTTAAAATTTTTGTTCTAGTTCTGTGAAAAATGCTGTTGGTAATTTGAAAGGGATTGCATTGAATCTATAGATTGTCTTGGTTAGTATGGTCAGTCTATAACATTGATTCTTCCAACCCAAGAATATGGTATATCTGTCTATCTGTGTCATCTTCAACTTCTTTCATTAGCATCTTACTGTTTATGGAGTACAGGTCTTGTATTGGGTTTGCCAAAAAGCTCATTTGGGTTTTTCCATAAGAGGTTACAGAGAAATCAAAAGCTTTACAGACAAGCAAAAGCTTAAAGAATTCAGCATGACCAAACCAGCTTTATGACAAATTCTAAAGGAACTTCTTTAAATAGAAGAGGCTACATCAAGGGACCTCCCTGGTGATCCAGTGGCTAAGACTCTGCACTCCCAATGCAGGGGACCTGGGTTCAATCCCTGGTCAGGGAACTAGATCCCACATGCTGAAACTTAAGAGTTCACATGCTGCAATTAAAAGATTCTCTAGGCTGCAATTGAAGATCCTGCATGGTGCAACTAAGACTCAGTGCAGCCAAATAATTTTTTTTTTTTAAGACCACATCTAAAATCAAGAAAATTATGAAACAGAAAAGTTCACAAGTAGAGGCAGACAATACAGTAAAGGTAGAAAGTCAACAGACAAAGAAGTTAAGGAAACAGTTCCATATACTATCACATCAGAAAGAATAATTAAGAATAAACCTATCTAAGGAGGTAAAAGACCTATATTCTGAAAACTCTAAGATATCTATTTTTTAATCAAGCTATTTTTTTTTGTGGTAGTCATTGATTTAAAGGAGTTATTTATATATTTTGGATTAAGACTTTATCAGATACATGATTAACAAATATTTTGTCCCATTTTGTAGGTTACTTTTTTTTTTTTTTTTACTGTTGATCATGCCGTTTGGGTTTCCCTGATAGCTCAGTTAGTAAACAATCAGCCTGCAGTGCAGGGGACCTGGTTGGATTCCTGGGTCAGGAAGATCCCCTGGAGAAGGGATAGGCTACCTACTCCAGCATTCTTGGGCTTCCCTTGTGACTCAGCTGGTAAAGAATCCGCCTGCAATGCAGGAGACCTGGGTTCGGTCCCCAGTTTGGGAAGATCCCATGGAGAAGGGAAAGGCTACCCACTCCAGTATTCTGGCCTGGAGAATCTCATGGACTCTATAGTCCATGGGGTGGCAAAGAGTTGGACATGACTGAGTGACTTTCACTTTCATGCCGTTTGATGCACAGAAGTAAGTTTGATGTAGTTCTATTTGTCTGTTTTTTCTTTTGCCTTTTGGTATTATGTCCAGTAAATCATTGCCAAATCCAGTGTCCTGAAGCTATGCTGCCTGTCTTTTCTTCTAGGAGCTTTAATAGTTTTAGTTCTTACACTTAGGTCTTTAACCCATTTTAGTTAATTTTTGTGTATGTTTGTAAAATAAAGGTCTAACTTCATTCTTCTGCATGTGAATATCTAGTTTTCCCAGACAGTTCTTTTCTCATCGAATAGTCCTGGCATCCTTGTTGAAGATCATGAAGGCTTATTTCTGGGTTTATGTCTATGCAAGTACCGTACTGTTTTGATAATGTAGCTTTGGAAAATGTTTTCAAATTAGGACATTGTGAGACTTACAACTCTGTTCTTTTTCAGGATTGTCTTGGCTATGTAGAGTCTTTTGAGACCCCATGTGAATTTTTGGATGGATTTTTCTATTTCTGCAGGAGAAAAAGGCATTGAATTTGTAGATTGCTTTAGGTAGTATTGACATCTTAACAATATGAAGTATTCCAGTCTATGAACACAGAATGTCTTTCATTTGTTTGTGTCTTCTTTATTTCCTTATAATTATGTTTTGTAGTTTTCATTGTCAAGTCTTTCAACTCCTTTGGTTAAATTTATTTCTAAGTATTTTATTCTTTTTGATGCTATTGTAAATGGAGCTGTTGCCTTAGTTTTCTTATTTGATTGCTATTAGTATATACAAATGCAACTGATTTTTCTGTGTTGACTTTTATAGTTCCAGCAGGTTTTTTTGCTTTTGTTTTTTGGTGTGGAATCTTCAGGGTTTTCTAATATAAGATCATGTTATTTGCATACAGATATATAATTTTACATTTCCTTTCTATTTTGAGCAATTTTTTTTCTTGCCTAATTGCTTAGATAGGACTTCTGGTATACTATGAGTGGTGAAAGTTGATATTTTTCTCTTGTTCCTGATCTTAGAGGAAACAGTTTATCTTTCAGAGTATGATATTAGCTATGTGCCTTTTACATATGGCCTTTATTACACTGAGATGGTTTCCTTCTACTTCTGGTTTGTTGAGTATTTTTTTTTTTTTAATCATGAAAAGAGTACTGAATTATGCCAAATAATTCTTCTACATCAACTGATATGATCGTGTGTTTGTTTTCTCACCCATCATTCTGTTAGTGTGGTATATTACACTGATCAATTTTTATACACTGAATATATATACTTGCATTTCAGGAATATATCCCTCTTCATTTTTTTAAAAAAGTATTTTATTGATTTATTTATTTTACTTTTGGCTGCACTGGGTCTTAGCTGCAGCATGCGGGCTTAGTTGCCCTGCAGCATGTGGGATCTTAGTTCTCCAACCAGGGATGGAACCCACATCCCCTGCACTGGAAGGCAGATTATTAACCACTGAACTGCCAGAGAAGTCCCCCACTTCATTTTTTAAATGTGCTGTTGAGTTTTCTTTACTAGAATTAAGGATTTTTGCAACAATATTCATCGTAGATATTGGTCTGTAGTTTTCTTGCGGTTGCTTTGGCTTTGGTATCAGGATAATGCTGACCTCATAGAATGAGTTTAGAAACATTCCCTTGTCTTCAATTTTTTGGATGAGTTTGGTGTTGACTTTTCTTTAAATGTTTGGTATAATTCAGTGAAACCATTTAGTCCTGGGCTTGTTGAGTTTTTAATTACTGATTCCAGTCTCCTTACTAGTTACAGTTCTTTTCAGATTTTCTATTCATGATTCATTTTTGGTAGGCTGTGTGTTTCTAAGTTATCCAATTTGTCAATGTACAGTGTATAGTATTCTCTATCCTTTTTTTTAATATTGGTTGGGAATGTCTCATTTTTCATTTCTTTTTTTTTTTCTTAATGCAGTCAAAGGTTTGTCAATTTTGTTGATCTTTTCAAACAACTTTAATTTTGTATTTTTTCTATTGTGTTTTTTATTTATCTCTGCTTTGATCTTTCTTTCTGCTAGCTCTGGGTTTGGACTGTTCTGTCTAGTTCCTTGACAAATGAAGTTACAGTGATTTGAGATTGTTTTTGCTTTTATAGTCTAAGAGTTTATGGCTGTAAACTTCCCTTTTAGCATAGCATCTGTAAATATTGGCGTGCTGTGTTTTTACCTCAAGATATTTTCTGAGTCCATTTGTAATTTCTTCTTTGCAGTGGCCTTTTAAGAGTATGCTGTTTAATTTCTACATACTTGTGGACTCTCCAGGTTTTCTTTCTGCAATTGATTGTTAGGTTCATTCCATTATGATCAGAAAAGATACTTTGTGTGATTTCAATCTTTTAAAATTTGTTAAGGCTTGTTTTGTGGCTTAATATGTGGCAATCCTGGAGAATGTTCCATATGCCCTTGAGAAGACTATATCCTACTGTTGGAATTTTCTGTTTACGTCTAATAGATACAACTAGTCTGTAGTGTTCAAGTCTTCTTTTTCCTTGTTTATCTTATGTTGGCTCTATTCATTTTTGGATGTGAGTTATTTTTAAAAATATTTGGGTGCGTTGGGTCTTAGTTGCAGCATGCAGGATCTTTGTTGTGTCATGTGGGCTCTCTAGTTGTGGTGCATGGGCTCCTGAGTGCGTGGGTTCGGTAGCTGCAGCATGCAGCCTTAGTTGCTCCATGGCATGTGTGATCTTAGTGCCCCAGTTCAGTTCAGTTCAGTCGCTTGGTCGTGTCCGACTCTTTGCGACCCCATGAATCGCAGCACACCAGGCCTCCCTGTCCATCACCAATTCCCAGAGTCTACCCAAACCCACATCCATCGAGTTGTTGATGCCATCCAGCCATCTCATCCTCTGTCGTCCCCTTCTCCTCCTGCCCCCAATCCTTCCCAGCATTAAGGTCTTTTCCATGAGTCAACTCTTCGCATGAGGTGGCCAAAGTATTGGAGTTTCAGCTTCAACATCAGTCCTTCCAGTGAACACCCAGGACTGATCTCCTTTAGGATGGACTGGTTGGATCTTCTTGTGATCTTAGTGCCCCAACCAAGGATCAAACCTGTGTTTTCTGCATTGCAAGGAGTACTCTTAACCACTGGACCACCAGGGAAGTTCCTGGAAGTGGATATTGAATCTCTTACTACTATTGTGTTGCTGTATATTTCCTGGGCTTCCCTGGTGGCTCAGTGGTAAAGAATCTGCCTGCCAATGCATGAGATGTGGGTTTGATTCTTCGGTTAGGAAGATCCCCTGGAAAAGGACATGCCAACCCACTCCAGTATTCTTGCCTGGGAAATCCCATGGGCAGAGGAGCCTGGCAGGCTACAATTCATGGGGTCACAAAGAGTCAGACACGACCTAGCTACTAAACAACAACAAATCTGTTTCTTTCCAGGTCTATCAACATTTGTGTGACATGTTTAGGAGTGTTAGTATTTGATGCCTATATATTTAATAACTGTTTTATCTTCCTGGTGAATTGACCATTTTCTCTGATATTCATATAGCCACTTCTGCTCTTTTGGTTACCATTTGCATGGAATGTCTTTTTCTATCCTTTCACACTCAGCCTGTATGTGTTCTTAGATCTAAAGTTAGTTTCTTATAGACAGCATATAGTTGGATCCTCTTTTTTATTTTAACCATTCAGCCAATCTGAGTCTTTTGATTGGGAGATTCAATCCATTTATTACATTTGATATAATTAACAGGGAAGGACTTATTATTGCTGTTTTGTTTTCTGCAAGATTTGTAGCTTTTTTGTACCTCAGTCCCCCTCTTCCTCCTTTGTGTTTCATTGACTTTTTTGGAGTTACATGCTTTGATTTCCTTCTCATTTCTTTTTGTGTAAATTCTGAAGAGATTTTCTCTGTGGTTACCATGGGGATTATGTTTTAAAATGTTAAAGTTATGTTTATTTTGATAAGAAGTTGATTTGCATACAAAGCTCCATTCCTTTACAGCTCTGCACACTTCCTACTTTAGGTCCCCACAAGTCCCTTAGGCTCTCTTCACTTTTCATTTTTATCCCTGACTTGATAATATCAAATAACCTCTGAGGTTATTATTGATAATATCAATAACTCTCCAACGTCTTTCTTCCCTCTGATCAAATTGCTTGTTGTAGTCAATTTTTTCCTTATTCAGTTATTGTATTTTTCAGCTCCAGAATCTGATTCTTTTTACTCTCTTTGGTGATATTCTCATTTTGTTCATGCATCAGTTTCCTGATATGTCAGTCTTGTTCTCTCTTTCTCTTTAGTACACTGAGCATCTTTAAGACAATTGTTTAAAATCTTTTTTTTTTAAAGGTTTTATTGAATTTATTACAATACTGCTTCTGTTTTATGTTTTGGGAGAGGGTCTTGGCCCCGAGGTAGGTGGAATCTTAGCTCCCTGACCAGGGATTGAACATGCACCCTCTGCACTGGAAGGCAACTTCTTAACTATTAGACTGCCAGGGAAGTTCCTAAAATTCTTTGTGGGGTAATTCAAAGTCCTACATTGCTTTAGGGTTGGTTTCTGGGGATTTGTGTTTTAGATTTTGCCACATTCTTCTGCATAGATTTTGCCACATTCTCCTGCACGCACGCACGCACGCATGCACACACGCACACACACACCTTGCAAAGTTTGTTGTGATTTGGGCATTTGAAAAATAGCTACCATTTCCAGGGATGCATCTTCTTTGGACAAGTGTGTATGTTTTTATCCCAGGATATAATATCTGCTGTTAGCTGTCTTAATTTCCCTAAGAGGCTTGCCTCTTTCTTCTCAGGAGCTTCCTGTTCCAATTTCTGTTTTATTCCTATCTGTATTCTTTTGGATCCCCTGCACCTGCCTACATAACTGTAGATTCCCTGCTGTTCTAATGCACCTCTGTGCTCACTTCTGTGTTCAGTGATCTACAACCAGCATCCAAACCATTCTACCTCTCCTACTAGCGCTCCAAGTCAGATGAGATAGAATCCAGACCCTCAAACACAGAAGTTCACTGTTTTTCTTTCGGTCCTGAGGGAGAAGCTGGGAATTAGGAGTTTCCTCTCAATTGCTGTCATGCTGTACACCAGGTTAGGACAAGCAAAATGCCCCCAATTTACCTACACCTTTTGGTGCAGCCTCCTCATGGTTTGTGTATGCCTGAGCTGTAGCTTCCCAAGTGGTTTCTAGAGTCCTCACAAAGATATTTGGTCCTTACATTGTTGTTAGCTCAGTGTCTCCATTGGGAATAAGGACCTGGTACATCGTAAGTAATGTCACTCCCCATCTACCTGCTTTTGCTTTCCTTTGATATTCACTAGCCACAAATATGTAACAAAATTTCAAAGTATCTTAATGAGTGAAAAGTGCCTGGAAAACATTCTTATCCAACAAGTTTTATTTACTTATCTACCAATGGTCTGTTATCAAAGTAATTTGAAATAGGTAAACTGTTAAAAATTCATTTAAAAGCCAAGATTTTATTCCTCTAAGTTAAAAATATCATCAATATTTTTATGGAGTTAAATAACTGTGGTAAATATGTTTCGAATTTAATCTCATTCTTAAAGAGATACTGAATTAAGTGTTGCCTAATAAAAAAGTTCCCTAATTTTTACTAAAAAAGTGATCTAAAAAATTGAATCTTGGAAACCTCAACCAGAAATCTAGTCATGGTTATTTAAGAAAAAAAATTCCTCTTGTGGGGAAAAGTTTTGATATCCCATATTCTATTTTACCACCTTCAATTATTTTGGAAACTATTAGTTTCAAAGATAAGTAGCAATATTAAAAAAAACCCTGTATGTTTAGTTTTGAGAAAACATTAACAGGAAACACCTGTTAAATTGGAGGTGTTGAAACATCAACTTTGTATCACAGGCATGCCTTTATTACTTTAGGTACAAGCATACTTTCTTACTCATTAAAATTTTCATTTCATCTCATGATTTCTAAGTGGAATAAGATAATAAACTCAGTTTTTCTTGATCATCCTACTACTGATTAGAACTTCTATTAGAAATGTTGTGTTTTTAAGAGGAAGTGCCAAGAACAAAGAGCAGAAGCAGAATGAGTAAAAATTTATCCAGTGCAAACTTACTTGTTGGATTCACCTGTATTGCTATGATGAAATAACCCAGCAGCAGACAGAAAAGGGTAGAGGCATGATGCAAATTCAACAGGTAAGACCATTTGTATATTATTGTAAGCTAACTAGAAATGGGCTGATATATTTCTTTATAAAATATATTGAAGGCATTTTCTATCTAAGATGACAGTACTATCTTCTCACTAGGGTATGTAGCCATGAAGATAGCTATATCACCTCCATTCAAAATTATGCCTCCCAACTCCCACCCCACACTATAATTTTATAGGCACTATCTTGTTACTCATGAAAACATTTACTGAGCTCAGTTATCACAAAAGCTTTGATTAAATTTAAAACTAATTGTTTGACACTGTCATTTTTTGTTCTGTAGTGACTCCCTACTTTAGCCTGTTTCTCACAATTCTTAATAATTGATCTCTAAAACATCTCAATTCAAAATGGGCAAGGCATGGGACTGTATCAGTTATTTCCAAGATAAAACTTTTCTTTGTAGTTCTCAAAATGACTGCAAGAGTTTGCCATTATAAATAATAGTCTTACCTGACTACAGAATTATCTAAGTGTGATGGCTAATGAAAATCAATAGAAACAGAGAATAGTTACTGATAAGTCATGACTTTTTGAGACAGCAAATAAAATTGGAGAAAAATTATTCTTTATTGAAAAATACTAATAATACTGACAGACTTCAAAAGCAATTCACGCTTCCAGAGTACAAAGTACTTAATACATTTTTCAAGCCTGTTTGCATTTCAAAGTTAGCATTTTTGTAAATCAAATTTGATAACCTGACTAAAAATATTTTCCAGCTTTATTATTTAAGGAGCTGCACAATCTTTGAAGGGGGGACCATGAGGTGGGCAGGAGCAGAGGGGCAGAATGCACCTGGGACTGCGCAGCAGCTACACAGTATTTCCCATAACTTCGGTGCTGGAAACAAAAACACTACACAAGACAGCTGCCCTCCAGTGTCACAGAACCTTGGGAAACAGCATATCAAAAGGTAGCCAGCTTTTTCTTATAATTTATACATTTTTCATGTAAGATTGCTTTTTGAAGAAGTCTTTAAGAATGCCACTGTAATTTAATATCATCCAATAAGTGAATTAAAAGCTATATGAAAAAAATGAGCTGTTTCCATCAGAATGGTCTTTGCCGAGCTGTGAGTAATTTTAGATGCAAAAAAATTAACACCTATGTAAGTTTAATTTGAAACCACACAAATGTTATGTATGTATGTAGGCTCAGATAGTAGCAGTGTTCACCTTATTACTAATAGCTTAACCAGAACAGCCATTCTATTCATTCCACCAGCAGGAATAGCAGCACCAATATCTAAAATTCTTTATGTATAAAAGCTTACATCATTATCAAAGTCCCAGTCTTTGCATGCTCCAATTTTTATTTTTTTAACATAAAAGCAACAGGATTTGGAGAGATACTATTTGCTGTATTAAAACAGTTATACAGCATCTTGTACTGTCAAAAAGCAAAATACTGTGAACAGCAGCCCTCCTTCACAGCTCTAAACTTGAAGCTGCCAGCCACTCACTGCTTATGCCAGCAGTGGCGTTTCCACAGTAAAATAGCAGAAACTAAAGGAATCATGGCACAATGGATTTTGAATTCTTTTATCTACCATTGGTCCTGGGGCTGAGTACCTTCCCCTCATAGACTGTATCTGCTGATCATTCCATCATCTTTAATGGAGGAAAGGCATCAGGTCATATAGCGGGTAATGGCTCTCAGAGCATAAAGGAGTTCTGCTTGCATCCTAGCTTCTATAAGAAGCAGATTAACATGAACCTGAATATAAAACACAACATTATTTAAGATATGGTTATAAGCTTTTACAATCAGTTTCAATGCATTTAATAAACACCAAATATAAGTAATGTTTTATGTGTACCACTGAATAGCTTAACACAAGTCTTGGGTTTGTTGAACAGAATATCAATTTCTCAAAACAAAAGCCATCTGATCTTTCTTGGAAATTTGTTTTGAGCTTATATTTGATCACATCTCTTTTTGAAGGTTTGTTAGAATAATAAACTTTCCCGCCAAATCATCATTCAATAATATCTGTAAAGACAGTTCAAGGATTCTCTTCTTTCTCCTAAGCCTGCACTTTGAAAATAGGCCAGCAGATCTGTTCTCCCTGTCATTCTTCTTTTATGTTAAACCAACCTTTTTGGCATTGGGAGCCGATTTCTGCATGATTCAAGCTCGTTACATTTAATCTAATGCCATGCTGATCTGACAGCAGGTACCAGTCCCTGGCCTGCAAGTTGGGGACCCCTGCTTTAAACCATAATGAGGTTCCCTTCCAAGGCATATCTAAGACAGGTGTTGTGGAATGTTCTTCTCTGGGTCAGTAGAGGTGATGGAAAGGGCTGGAGACCCATTAGATTAGGTGAAGGAGAATAAGAACCACTGCTAAGTTACAGAGTAAACACAACAGGTACATACCTTCTCAGAGTGCTTGAACTGCCTCCAGAAGCTATCATACATTCTTTTGGTAACCTTTTCAGGAGTGCAAACAACAGTTTTGATATAAACTTTAAAGCTACGATCCAATAGCTGGTTAATTTCACCATAGTCATAGTCATCATATCTGTTAAAAGACAATATGAGAATTACTATATTTTTTGATGTTTAGTCTGTTTTCTTATAGAAGTACAGACATCAATAGTAAATGTTATATTCTTTTCTCCTCCTTATATAGGCAGTTGTCCCCTAAAATAAGAGCTTTATAATGTTTAATTGGGGGTGGATGAATGAGTGTAAAGGAATAAGAAATAGAGAAGTCAGGGAGATGAACAAAAAATGTGCTAGTGCCGAAGTATCAGTATATATTTACAATCATGAATAAGCAACCACACTGAGGAACAAAGTTTGGAAACAGTTTGAGTATTGATGATATTAATAAATTAACAAATTAGACAATAATAATGATATATCCCATGATATATAAATTAGCAACCACACTAAGAAATTTTGGAAACAGTTTGAGTACTGATGATATTAAGAAATTAACAAATTAGGCAATAATATTGATATATCCCATGATATATAAATTAAGAAATTAACAAATTAGACAATAGTATTGATATATCCTATGATATATAAATTATAATCTACTTGTATGAATAAATATTTTCTCATGTTTGCAGGAGTTCTTGAGGTCAGATGAGAAAAAAAGAGTAGAAATGTCTCAGAGGAAAGAATTGGTCTCTCAGATGGCCTCACAGTGTCTACACTTAGGCCATTCTGCTTTAGGCCAGGATGGTCACAGGCAGCAGCATCTGCTCTGCCCCACTGGAGAGTACTTTCTACAACATCCAAGGATCTTCAGTCTCCTATTTGGTTTTTAGTGGAAAAGGGAGAAGACTCTTGTAAAGTTGGTCCTATATAACCATTCGGGAGTCTAAAGTCAATAGTCTGGCTACTGAAAAAATGAATAACCAAGAGAAAGTCTGACTTTACAGCTAAAATAATCATAAAGGACCACAGTGTGGGTGTTTGTGTATGTTAGAAGGTGGTGTACAGTGTGTATAAATAGCATAATACTGATAAAGTTTAGCATAATACTGATAAAGTTTTGCATTTTATGAAGTATCATGGAGGTAGGTACTCTTTAGAAGGGCACTCTAAGAGTGCTAAGTTCCATGAAGGCAGAAGTACAAGTGTGTCAGGAGATAAAAATGATACAAACACATAAATGTTCAGAGACAAACTTTGCCTCTTCCTCCATGCTCCTGGACAACCTTGCTTGTCGTTTAACTCTTGTTCCTAACTCTCCCTCCTGTCTAGCTAGGCGAGAAGAAACACAGTAGGCTGCAAAAAGTCAAGTTTCTGAAGCATAAAAAGCATAAAAATAAGGTCTTAGGAAGGGGATGGTTCTGAGTATATTAACATGTATATCTGCATATGTGTTTCAAGCACCTGAATGATTTCCCTACAAGAAAATAACTCTTCATAAACATAAGAAAACAGACAAACCTGATTCCAAACATGCAGTGAATATAGTTCCAAATAGCCCGTCTGAGCATTGAGGTATCAACATCTTTGTGCATTGCCATTGTATTATACGTAAGATTGTAAGCAATGTGAAATTTTTCATCAATCAACTGTCCTACATCTGGATAAAGACGATTTACCAAAGAATAACCATGGTCTTCCCAACAATAGTCCTAAATACAGAGAACAGAACCAACGTGAATAATTAAAATGTGGTCAAATATAGTTCTATGTCTATTGCTCTGTGGTGCAGTGAGACTACTGGCAGTTGAAATCCACTCCCTTTCTAGAACATCCCTAGCTTTCTGTTTCATTTGCATTCCAGTTTGATGTTTTCAATTTCTATACTGCAACATGCAAAAGTTAAATTTTGCAACTCACCAAGTTTAAAAACCAGTGGAATCTCTTTGCCTTATACACACATCACCCGGATTCTGCTTTCTCTCACTGTTTGTTTCCCCTGTCAGCCTCCAGAGATGACTCATCTTGGGAGGCCACTCTCCTTTTATATTGCTGCAGGCATTCAAATGTCTTCAAATTGTGTAAATTTTTAATTCAACACATCCATCACTTATTCTTTTTCCTCCTAACCCCCCTTCCTCTTAGCTCTGTTAAGTCTTCTAATTAGTTTTCCTACGTTAAATCTGTTTCCTTTTTTCTATCTCAAACAAAACTTAATAAGCCTCTACTTCTACAAATATGCTCTCATATTTGTTTTCCTAAAACACCTCTTTGATATTATGCCATCACTGTGGTCAAAACCTACAAGTCTGATCAATTTTAAAGTAACTTCCAACTAATCAGAAAAATTCTTTGCTTGAAGCTTTCAGCAGCCCAGCCAGTTTATGATACCTTCCCTCACTCTGTCCTTCAACCTAGGCTCAATTATTGCCTACAGTCTTCTCTGCTTACAATGCTCATGCTTTTAAACTATTCAAATCCGTCAAATCCTAATCTGCCTCCAAAAAAATTTTCTAGTCCACATGATCTCTCCAATTTTAATTTATTATATTTCATGACACAACTTCACTACGAAGTAACATAGTCTTTATTTCTTCCTGTGCCTAATTTGCCTCCTTAAACAATGTCAGTTCCTTGAGCCAAGAAAAAAAAATCTCATAGTTCCCAAATATTTTCATAATTCTGCTAAAAGTTATTACTTAATACTAGCCCTTCACAATAATTGGGAAAGTTAGAACTATCAACTCATAACAGACTGTTTAAGAAATACATTTTAAATGCACTATGTGTCTACTGATGGATTGGAAGCAGTCTTAGAAAACTACAGCATAGAACAGATAAATATTTTGTTTCCTAATTGATAATCCTCAACTTTTATTCTGGAACTAGAAGATACAGCAATTGTTGTTCCTGCAATATATTTGCAAAGCACTTAGCTTCCTGCCAAAGCAAAAAGAGAGAAGGAGCCTGGTATCCTGGAGGATGACAAGGTCCCTAAGTTTCCATGGACTCAATATACACAGAATTGCACTGGGAATTTTTACTGTGTATTTAAAAGTCAATGATTATGGAACTAAACAAACTGGGTCTACCAACAATGATTTGACTCCCTACCTCACTGAAACTTTATTCTAAGAGATGGGCATTATTTAATTTTGGAATAAGATATATTTATATAAAAATCCTCTTCAAGATTTAAATTTGAAACTCTCAAAAATTCTCATTGCCTCAAATGACATTCAGTTCATATTTTACCAGGGAATTAGGTTATTGTAATCACCATGACTTATTTTATATATTTATAAGAACTCACCCAAATTAAAAGAAAACAAATTTGCTGTCCCTAAAAGTTCTAATTTAAGCACGTTTCACTCTGATTTTCTCATCCTCTTTCCTTCTACCCATACACACATAATGCCTGAAATGTTGTGAGGACATTTCTCTTGTCATAGAAATGGCCTCACTTTAACACTGATGCTCTGTTAAACAATGCTATAAATGCTAGCTAGGTTCAAACACCACTATTTACTGTTTAGTTATATTATGAACTTTGAGTTTTAGTATACCATCTGGGAACCTATTATTGTAATTTTGTTTTATGGGTGAATGTGTTTTGAATTCTGAGCAACTGATTTATGAACTTGAACAATATAATACATATATCTAAGGGACTGCATGTACATAGAAAAGTAAGTTATTTCTCTCTGCAATGCTTTCTGTTCTCAAATCCAGATGGTTCTTTCTAATTTTAAGTCAGATTGAGATATTTCTAACCAGTCATGTACATACAAGTTGTGATTTTACCTGGACTCGAAATGTTGGGACGTGCATTCCATGTCTAGAGAAGTCCTTATAGCCATAACTAGTATCCTCAAAGTGCCGTGATACATCTCTTGCTGGTGTAACTTCATCATCATCTGAAATAGTTTTTTAAAAAAGCTACTGAAAGCTTTTCAAAAACAGGATGCTAGTTAAAATTCATTTTACCTATAACAAGTAAAAATAGGATAACCCTTTTTCTGATACTTAGTAACCAATATCAACTAAAATAATGTCTTAAAACTTTAAAGAAATTGCTTAATAGTAAATGGAATATAAATATAAAAATAAAAAATATACTCATGGTTGCATTTACTGTGCTTTTCATTTCTCTCTTTCATAGATCCTCTCTTCCTCTGTGTTCCCTCTCTAGTTTATAGATGTTAGGTTCTACTTAAAACTATGTACTCCAAGTATGAATACCCTTTTGAAATTATCTTTATGGTACTAACAAATCAGCTGTATTCTAAACTTTAGCACTTGGACTATTTTTAGTTGAATATTAATGTCATACAATATGTAAAATGATCTCTTTAACAGCTTCCCTGATGCCTCAGATGGTAAAGAATCTGCTGGCAATGCAGGAGGACCTGGGTTTGATCCCTGGGTCAGGAAGGTCCCTTGGAGAAGGGAATGGCTACCCACTCCAGTATTCTTGCTTAGAAAATTCCATGAACAGAGGAGCCTGGTGGGCTATAGTATTCTTGCTTAGGAAATTCCATGAACAGAGGAGCCTGGTGGGCTATAGTATTCTTGCTTAGGAAATTCCATGAACAGAGGAGCCTGGTGGGCTATAGTCTGTGGGGTCTCAAAGAGTCAGACACAAATGAGCAACTAACACTAACAGTTCAAAGGTCTTAGAAACAATTCTGAAATGAATACAGGAAAGAGACTCACTACTCTAAGCCTTTTTAGATTATTTTCATGTTTAGGAGTTGATGAGATTATGGTTTCAAGTAAATAGAATCAATGACTTCTCCTCAGGCTAACATCAAACCTCCATTTCTACAAATTTGATTTTTTCTTTGCTATTAAGAAACTTGGTTTTAATATGTACTCTGTCCCACTGTATAATTGTCAAAATATATTGACACTATAACTTTTTTCCTTTAAATTACCTAGCTTACATATTAAATCCTATAGGTTACATTTGATAAAGGCCTAACAAAGGGTTTAAGCTGTTATCTAATAACAAAGGGTTTAAGTTGTTATCTAATAAGTAGCTCCTTTTCACAAATTATAGAATTTTAAAGCTGGAAGTACTATTAGGCCTTTATGAATGCAACTTCCTCATTTTAAAGAAAAAAAAAAGGAACACTCAATGCTAAATGACTTACATTCATAAAATTTATTAGCAGTGATTTTAGAACCTAAATCAAATATCCTTGCTCTTAGTCTATTTTCACTTTAACTTTCTTTTCTGGAAGTAGGACTACCTATGCAATAGCCTTTCTAAAGGGAAGACATATTCGAATTAAACTTAAAAGTTTTGCACAGCAAAGGAAACCATAAACTAAACAAAAAGACACCCTACAGAATGAGAGAAAATATTTGCAAACGAAGCAACTGACAAGGGATTAATCTCCAAAACATACAAACAGCTTGTGCAGCTCAATATTAAAAAACCAAACAATCCAATCAAAAAAAAAAAAAATTGGGCAGAAGAGCTAAACAAACATTTCCCCAAAGAAGACATATAGATGGCCAATAGGCACATGAAAAGATATTCAATATCGCTAATTATTAGAGAAATGCAAATCAAAACAACAGTGAGGTTATCACTTCACATCAGTTAGAATGGCCATCATCAAAAAATCTACAAACAATAAATGCTACAAAACTGTTGTTGGGAATGTAAATTCATGCAGTCACTCTAGATAACAGTACGTAGGTTCCTTAAAAAACTAAAAATAGAGCTACCATCTGATCCAGCAATCCCACTCCTGGGTATATGTCCAGAGAAAACCGTAAGTCAAAAAGATACACACACCCCTGTGTTTACAGCAGCACTATTTATAACAGCCAAGACATGGAAGCAGCCTAGATGTCCACTGACAGCAGTAATAAAGACGGGGTACATGTATCAATGGACTATTATTCAGCCATAAAAAAGAGTGAAATAATGCCATTTGCCACAACATGAATGGACCTGGAGATTACCATATTATGTAAAGTTAGAAAGAAAAAGGCAAATATCATACAATACAGCTTATATGTGGAGTTGTAGAAAACCTGTGGTTACCAAGGGTTTGGGATGCAGCTGAGGTTAGGGGGGAGGGGGAGGGGGAGGGATAAATTGGGAGACTGGGATTGACATATACACACTACTATATATAAAACAGATAACTAATAAGGACCTACTGTATAGCACATGGAATTCTACTCAAAACTCTGTATTGACCTGTATGAGAAAGGAATCTAAAAGTGGATATATGTATAACAGATTCATTTTGCTGTACACTTGAAACTAACACAACATTGTAAATTAACTGTATTCCAATAAGAAAAACTTATTTAAATTGTCTTTAAAAATTGGGCTCTTTTTTAAAAATAATAAACGCTGACTATTCAATGGTTGCTTTTACCTGAAGAGAAGACAAACATGCTCTCTCTTTTTTCTATTTCAAAACGTGAAGCCATCTCTTCCTGACTTGCCTCCTCTTCTTCTCGACATTCCTGTAACTGCTTCATCTTTTCCATGAGGGCTTCAACCTCAAAGAAGGAATCACTTACCTGAAACAAAAGTGCAGTTAAGGTTGTTACATATGTCAAACATGGAATGAATTTTATTAAGTCTATCTCATAAGAATTTGCATCTTAATACAATATAAGAAAAATAGATCTTATAACTTAAATGCACATGCATGAATCAAAAACAATTATTTTGGCCTATCATATATACAGATACATAAATTTTAAAATTTAAAACAATAGAAAAATTTTAAGAACACATTCTAATGTTTAAATTTTTATTTCAAAAGTTAGTAATATTATTAGTCATTAAATTTTAAAAATTAAAATTTAACACTACCTCTCAGTTTAAAACAGAACTGAGTTACACCTTTACTTGCTCAGTGAAACAAATAAGGTATACAAAATATAAAGTGGTTTTATATCAACATTGTACACTGGGCATATTGTCAATAAACAGGCATACCTCAGATATATTGTGGGTTCAGTTCCAAAGCATTAGAATAAAGAGAGTATAACAACAAAGCAAGTCAAGAATTTTTTTGGTTTTCCAATGCATATAAAAAGTTGTATTTATACTATACAGCAGTCTATTAAGTGTGCAGTAGTATTATGTCTAAAAAACAATGTACATACCTTAAAAAATTCATTACTAAAAATACTTAACACCTGGGAATAGAGAGCTTATCTACTAGAGAAGTTTTTTTAAAAATTGTATTATTTCACTATTATTTCATTTAATTGAGGGATAACTAGGAACAGTACTTCTTTTGCCTCATACTAAATCAAAGGTGGGGAAAGAATCCAATTCTCAGCATCCTAGCAACTGATGTACTCACCCTTAGTCCATCTTATAACCTTTAAACTTTGATAAATAATCAGTAGCCATATGCGGGCCTCTCACATGAACCCAGATAGCTCAAAAGAGGGTGAAACTGATGGTCTTGGGCCTTATCAGCACAGCACAGCACAGCCATCAACCTTGGGAAAATGATTTTCCTTCCTGTGCTAATCTCACCATATGTAAATGCTACCTCTTATTTAGTACCTGATAAATGCTAAGTACTGTACTGGGCCTTTTACCTCTCTAGAGACATTTAACTTAAACTTTGCAATAACCTTGTGTTTGATCTTTATTTAGAAATGAAAGAATGGGGGGTCAGGGAGGGTAGATAACTTGCCAACAGTCAAATAATATGTTAACAGTCAAGTATTTGTTAAAGTCAAACATATAAATTCAACCTGTCCAAACCTGTCTTAAAGGAATAATAAAACTGAGAAAATCTGTGTGAAGTATTGAGAAGGCTGTAATGTTGTTTCTACTTGGAAATATAAACCCTTGCTGTTTTACTACAGCTAAAGAATGCAGAGGGAATTTTGACACATCATATATAGGAGTTAAAACTTGCTTACAGAAAATTCAACTCATTGTGATCTGTTTCCAAGATTAACAAAGCTGAGAAAATATAATGCCAGAGAAGAGAAGGAATAGAGGTAAAAGCATTTTAATAAATTTACATTCACTTCTATATATATTTGTGAGAAGTTAAAACATGAAGAAAGTATTTTAAAAGTAGAAATTCCAGATCAAAGCTGATTAACTCTTCTAAAAGATAACAATTGAGATGACAGCCTGTTTCTTTTGTGCAAAAGGGAAGAATGGGATGTGATCAGCAGCAGGCAGTTTGTATCATGAAGTTCCTCTTTCCTCAGTCTTCCCTCCTCTCACATTCAGTAGCCATTCAATACTAGCTCGCTCTGGCACATCCTGGTGGCTTCCAATCCTGAAGTTATTCGAATGTAGTCTCCTGGAGGGTCTTACAATTATGTATAAGCCATATAATTTTGTATATGTCCCTTAGCATCAGACACTATAGTGCTCAGCTTTTGGAGGCAGTCAAATACTTGCTGAATGAATAGATCGGGGGCCTAATACCTTTTTGGACTTAACAGGGTAAATTTTCCTAAAAGCCAAGTAAAAAAATAATACAACAGCAATTACTGTGATTAGTCTTACGACAATCCTGTAACAAATACTTACCGAAACATTTCCTGCTGAGTTGACCTGCATCTCATCCACACTGTGATTGCCGTTTGTAATGTCACAGATGCAGTAGTTACTAACAGAAGGAGGTCTGAATGTGTGGCCACCATCACAATGAATTTCTGGACTGATTCCACAGCCAAATGTGAACGAGGCAAGAGAATGATAGTGTGTGAGTAGAACTACTGCATGTACCAGTTCTGCAAGGGACCAGCTATGCTCTTCAGCTTTTAAAAGTCCCTTGGGGAAAAAAATGAGAATATATTTTTATACTGGGGTATGGTGTTGGTGAAAGAATATAGTTCATCTTGGTATTTAATCTATTGAAAACAGGATTAGTTACTGTATAAAACTTAGGATAAAATGACAATTTGAGGCATGTAGAACTCAGAATTTGCTAATTTTTGTGAATATGTATTCAAAAATTGAGCTTAACATAATCTGATAATGACTAATTCATTATTATTTTGATTATCTGAAATCTTGATTTAAAAATGCAGTAGAATACCTTTTGTTTAAGGCAGTTGCTGTGTTTCAGACAATGGATTATGAATGCATTAACTATTTTGTTAGTGTGAAGTCTCAAACCAAATGTAATAAATTTGAGTTTAAAGTAGAAGCTACTGTGGAAGATATGTCTGTTTTTCTTTAATATCAGGCTTCCTCAAGGAATTTTTAAGATAGTGGTTTGAACAACTTGACTCTGAATATGTCTAAATCATCAAATTATATTTATTTTAAAAATTATGCTCAAGGTAAAGTCTACAATTCTTAAAAGTCTTACAAATCTGTTTCCATTCTGCTTCATTACCTATTTTATAGTATTGTATAATTTTATATTACTAGACAATATAACAGACATTGCATTAATCATATTCAAATCTTATATCTCCTTGAAAATAAGATGCTTAAATTATATAAAAGTATCTAAAATACTCTAGGGAATTCCCTGGCAGTTCAGTGGTTAGGACTCTGCACTTCCACTGCAGGGGGTACAGGTCTGATCCTTGGTTGGGGAGCTAAGATCCCACAAGCCTCGTGGCATGGCCAATAAATTATTAAAAAAAAAAAAGAAAATTTTAAAAATTTCTACTGCATGGCAGATTCTTTTAGAGAAAGTCAATCTACTTTTATTCTATAATCTTTATTATCAGAACAGTAAAGAATCTGCCTGGAATAGAGGAGACCTCGGTTCGATCCCTGATTTAGGAAGATCCCTGGGAGAAGGGAATGGCTACCCACTCTATAGTTTTCTTGCCTGGAGAATTCCATGGACAAAGGACCTGGTGGGCTCGAGTCCATGGTGTCACAAAGAGTCGGACATGAATGAGCGTTTAACACTTTCAATAAATAGAACCAGAAGAAACTAGTTTCAGATGGTATTTTGCAAAGATATACAAGATGCCACTTTACATCTATCAGAATGGCTAAAATCTGAACACTGATAACAGCAAATGCTGACAAGTATGTGAAGCAACAGCAATGCTCATCCATTGCTGGTGGGAACACAAACTGGTACAGCGACCTCAGAAGACAGTTTCACAGTTTCTTACAAAACTAAACACAGGCTTACCATACAATCCAGCAATCCCAGTTATTTACCCAACTGAGTTGAAAACTAATGTCCATCAAAAAACCTTCATGTGAATGTTTGTAGAAGTTTTATTCATAATTGCCAAAAACTGGGAGTAACCAAGATGTCCTTCAATAGGTGAATGGACAAACTGTGGTACATCCACACGTTGGGGTATTTTTCAGCAATAAAAAGAAATGAGCCATCAAGTCATGGAGGAACCTTAAAAGAAGCTAGTGTGTAAAGGTTATATACTGTATGACTCCAACTATATGACATTCTGGAAAAGGCAAAACTATAAAGACAATAAAAGGAGTAGTAGTTTCAGGGGGAAGGGAGAGAGATGAATAGGGGGAGTATAGGAGATTTTTAGGGAAGTGAAACTATTCTGTATGACACCATAATGGTGGATAACATGACATCATGCATTTGTCAAAACCCATAGAACTGTACAACACAAACAGTGAACCCCAAAGTAAACTACAGACATTATTAATTCATCAATTGAAGCAAATGTACTATGCTAATACTAGAAATTAGTAATAAAGAAAACAATGTGTGTGTGGGGGGGGTGGAGGGTTGAAGTGGGTAGAATATGGGAACTCCCTGTGCCACTTTTCTGTAAACCTAAAACTGCTTTAAAAAACAGTCTATTAATTAAAATAAAAAAGACACCCTAGATATACTCTCTGCTTACCTCAATATGTTCTTTGGTAATAAGCCAAGGTCTATGGGCTAACACTTTGTTAAGTTCTCCTAAATTCTGTAGTTTTTGAGGAGCATTCTCTAAACCATTAAGCCACTTGGGGTCTCCACCAACATGTAGGAAATCATTTACATGGAGATTCACTAAATAGGAGCACTGATGTCTTGCTGCAGCCTTAAGAGAAAACAAAAGATGATTCTAACTATACATATTAAAATCTTGAACAACTACAAGTCTTTTTTCTTTACAATGTGCAAAACAGTTAATTTTTTGATTAGTATGTTCTCAAATTTTCCATATACTACAGAAATGAGGTTTTCATATAAATATTCAAAAATTCACATATGCTATAGAAAGCACCTCAAAAATATCCCATGAACAAAAAATATCTGATAAAAGTATTTGAATTTTAGAAAAATTTTACACCTACTGTCAGAACCTGATTAAGAAGAAACTTCAATTAAGATGTCAACCATAAAACAATGGAATCTTATTTATAAATTGAACATGAGTAAAAACCATTATGTCAATCTGAACTATTTATATAGTAGTGAAATAATCTTGTTTTCTACTTTATTCTCTTATTTAGTTGAAAATGGTTCTCAATAAGGGCTTCCCTGGTAGCTGAGCTGGTAAGAATCTGCCTGCAATGCAGGAGACCCCAGTTTGATTCCTGGTTGGGAAGATCTGATGAAGAAGGAAATGACTACCCACTCCAGTATTCTTGGGCTTTCCTGGTAGCTCAGCTGGTAAAGAATCTGCCCACAACGCAGGAGACCTGGGTTCAATCCCTGGGTTGGGAAGATCCCCTGGAGAAGGGAAAGGCTACCTGGTCCAGTATTCTGGCCTGGAGAATTCCATGGACTCAACAAAGTGTAAATACATATTAGTTTTCCTATTATTTATAAAGAGGAAAAACAGATACTACGTAACAGGAATCCAATTAGAAGTTGGAATATAAGTATATATTCCTGTGTTTAAAGCATTAACCATATCTTAAAAAGATTAATAAAGCAGAGAGAAAGAATTTTTCACTGAATGTTTACAAACCATTATTCCAATGTAGTGCCGATAATGTAGGGGTAACGGCCCATCCATTTGCAGTAGATAGTGTTGAGTTTTTAAGAAACTTTCTAAATACTGTGGGTGAAAAACCATCACTAAGGTAATATTATCCAAACGACCCAAAGCAGCAAAAGAATCTGCAAATAAAGTATGCATCTGTGCGTCTTCACTCCCGACTTGCAGAATCTGTATGAAAGAGAGGAAAACCATGGTTACAGAAATTGTAGATCGGTGTTACAGAAAACACAGAAGGGGGAGAAATAAAGCATGCATGCACTGCATTCTGTGTGTCATTTAGGAAGCAGATTAAATTTGGCTTAAGAAAGGGAGGTTATAATTCTACAAATTTAACTCAACTGGTTGCAAGATAGAAGAATAAACAGTCACATATCATGTAGCAGGGGAGAAACAACAAAGGCCATCTAGATAGGCTGCTTGTAGGCTTGGCCAGAATCCAGATAAAGAAACAGATTTAGATTATCAAATTTGCAGAGCTTGCAGACACTAATGCCTTTCCTTTTAACAACACCTACTCTCCCACAATTTACAGAGAACCAAAATTAACTAACAGTAAACAATCCTTGTGAAAACAAAGCATAGAAATATTTACATATTTAGAATTAAAGATTTAAGCTAACATTGATACCCGCCTGTGGAGTTGGCCAAGACCAAGTAACTCAGCGTATGGGCACACTTAAACAACATCTAAATATAAGCAGGTGGCATATCATTGGTCAAAAACAAGTCTTGCCTTTGCTTAATTATGGGTGTTGGAAAAGTGTCATGAAATACTAGAAATCAAAGTGACTATAATAGCTTTCTAATCCCACAGATTCACTGCCAAAGCATGATGATTAACAATGATCAACTCTGTGTAAAGCATATTGTTGACCAACAATTGTTCAGATGCCAAGATGTGGGTCATGAAAGCTTTTCCTTAAAAGCATACAGTTCACTATGTACTTTCACAAACAACATACCTCCTTTTCTGGGATGAATCTGCTTGGTCCGTGTCCTAGTGGTCGAGGAATTCTAATTCCAAGTTCCTAGAAAAGAAAATTACACCATCTCAGGCCTCTAGCAGTAAACAACATGAACTGAGGCCACAGGCATGTGAGAGAAAAACAACCAGTTGAACAGAGCCTGGCTTGTTTTCATGGTTTGTCTTCATGACCATATATATATATATATCAGCTCCTCTTTTTGCATCACATAGCTGACAACAGTTTATAATAAGACTCTGGCTAAAAACAATAAAACCTGTTTCACTAAAACCAGAGTTTTGCATAAAGTACTTGGCAGAAAGTCTAGGACAGAAAGTTCAGTACATAGCAGCCAACCCTGTGGATTGTCAGTGATACAAAATAAGACCAATGTGTTTATACATCCAAAACCCAACCAACCAAAATATCAATCCCTGTGCATCTTGTCAGGAAATGAAAAAGTCATAACCTCTACCTAGATGTCTTAAAATGAAAGAAGTATAATTATTATTACATCTATAATACCTCACAAGAACAGAAATATTATGAAAAATAAAAATTATTTAAATCCACGAAAGAGAAAGTGCTGCAGGACATGGTTTCTCTGTGGTTGAGTAAAACAATTTTAGAGAAATTAATTTTGTGAGTTTTCCTTAAATTTTTAATTTATAGGATATCTTTGACTTCACTTATATTTTTGAGCTCAACTAATTAAGAAATAAACAGTTTTTTACCCTTTGACATAGGGAACCTAGAATTCTGTATTTTGTGTGACAATGTAGTATGGTTAACAAAAACTGACAATCTACCATACCAGCTTTTCCCTCAATGCAATATGCTTATAGAAACAAAACCAAAATGTAATTCAGCCTTTTTTTTTTTTGAGTTCATGTCCTATCTGTCTAGTCTCTAGGCAAACAAACCCCCACGTTCTTTAACAACTAAATATTAACCCTTGCTTATATAATTACATACAAATACTATTTCCACCCTCTCTTTACTGCTTCCAAAAGTCCTTCATGATATAAACCAGATGCTTTTCTTTCAAAGGAGAAAAAAAGTTTGGGGGTGGGGGGCGCAGTGATGCAGACAGAGAAGAACATATGGCAGTAATTCAAGAAATTTGGTCCAAGTGAATGGAAACCTTTTGAGCACAATTGATTTAGGCAGGCAGGAAAAAATCAAAGAGAATCTTAATCAGTAGGACTCGAGATTCAGATTTGAAGTAGGCTCTATTTGCAAACTAAATCTAAAATTTTATATAGGTTTCAAATAATTTTGTATTAGAGGTCAGTGATTTTTTTACTCTGATAATTACACACTCATACTGAAGATAGTAATGTCTAATAACCATATCCTTCACTAAGGAGGCACTAAATTTACTGGTCCAGCTATGTATGTGTCTCAATTTAATATCCTATAATAAATGTAAGGAAAAAAACCCACATTCCTTCTATTCAATACACAATCTTGGCACAAATGCAGCTATTTATATAAAATGATGACTCTGTTGGCGTTTCTAACTGCTGAATTTCTGATCTAATTACATACATTTCAAGTAAATATTCTGGGCAAGATTTCAAGGCTAAAATTAGTATTTACCATTTTTAATTTCTTTACTGTATTATTTAAACAAAATGCATTTTAGCAACACACCCCACTTTTCAGGGGTTTATTATTCATTTTATACATAAGACACTATTCTTGCAACTTTAGTATACAAAAAGATGTCATTTCAAAGGAAGAGAAATGGATTATTCAACAAATGATTTTGATACAACTGGAGACCCACTCAGAAAAAAGTGAAATTGGAGCCTTAAATCATACTTTACTCCATAATAAATCATATGTGAGTGAAAAAAAAAAAAACAGTATTAGAAGAAAATACATGTGGAGTTAGATCTAAAAATGCAACAAAACCCAGAAGTCACAAAATGTAAGACTGATAAGTTTGATGACATAAATATACTTTCATATGGAAAAAATAAACATATATAAAATTAAACAGAAAACTTGGAAATATGTTTGCAACTCACACAGACAAGGGCTTTTTAAAAAATACATAATGACAAATCACTAAGAAAACCCCCCAAGAACCTGATAGAAAAAATGAACAAAGGACATGAACAGTTCAAAGAAAAGGAAATATTACTGTCTGAAAAAATGATCAATCTTCACAAAACAACTGCTGTTCAACTACACTGAGATACAATTTTTCACCTAAAAGACTGCTTAAGATCAAAAAGTTTGATGATAGACTATGTTGGAGAGGGGGTGGAGAAATAGCTATTCAATACTTATACATCTCTGATGGGATTGTTTTGAAATCTAAGGAAAAAAGATCAAGAAATATATAAGAAGTACAAATTACTGCAACATCCAGGAGGGCAATCTGAAATACTGATCAAAATTTAAGAGTTACATACCCTAATCAATAATTCCATCCTAGATATTAACCTATGCTCACATTTTTGAAACGTCATATGTAAAAGTATAATCACTGTCACACTGTTTACAACTGTATAAGATATAAAACCACCTAAGTGCTCATCAATAGAGGACTGTTTCAATAAAGTTTATTATGACCATAGACTAGAACAGCATGAGGTCTTGACAAAGAATGAAGCAGCTGTATACAAATTGGCTTTAAAAGATCTCTAGGATATATTATGTAGGGGGAAAAAAGGCAAAATGTATATATTACTATTTTTAAGGAAGGAAAAAAATTAGAAATTCCATTTCTAGGACTTTATCTTACACATACATTAGCAGCATGTGGATTGTGTGTGTGTATTTTTTAAAATAAGACCAGATTGATAGTACACAGGCTTCAAAACAAAGAGGTTGAAGTATATTATTTTGGTTTTATTTCTATACCAAATAGATAGTTTATATATCAAACTATTAATATTACAACACTAGCTTTATAATTCTAAGCAAGTGCCTATCAATTTTTCAGAAATGGAATATTTTCCTATAGGTATGCCAAGGGTCTTTACCAGTGGTCCTACATAATTCTCAAGTCTTTGAAAGTCTATCCCTATAGCCAAATTTAGTAGCTTTATTGGTACCACTGTTTCCCCTCTTCTTTGCCTTCAAAGGTCAAATCTTTCCTTCCCAGTTCCTTTAGAAAAATTCTTAAGAGTGAAAAATTGTTTTAAAACACGATGTTAAGAAAAAGCAAACATTCTTAGGAATGGATTATAGACCTACTATACTAATAACCGGGCTTCCCTTGTGGCTCAACTGGTAAAGAACCGGCCTGCAATGCAGGAGACCTGGGTTCGATCCCTGGGTGGGGAAGATCCCCTGGAGAAGGGAAAGGCTACCCACTCTAGTATTCTGGCCTGGAGAATTCCATGGACTACAGTCCATGGGGTCACAAAGAGTCGGCCTTGACTGAGTGACTTTCACTTTTCATGCTAATAACCTCTCAGTGTTAAGATCACATTCATTCCTTGATGAGGTACCAGTCTAACAGGAAAGCAGGGGACAGAAAAGAAAAACTGAAGGAAAGGAATGGAAAGGAGTCTCTGATATTCAATACTCTAATTTCATTATTTTACTTAAGGCTAGTTCTAGGTAAAACAGAGTTTTATGAGCTCTGAGCTGTATCTCAATTTTTCCTAGTTCAGATTCTATCAGAAAGCAGATCATTGATTCCATGTAGCTTCCTGCTGCACACAAATTGTTCTCTTAACTTCTGGAAAAAGTAAACAGGTGACAATTATGTTGAAAACATCCATGAAGTCTGTTTCTAGAGTTGGTGTCTTTAATCACTCTCGAGAGTTTCTTTACGAGTTTTTGATACTTAAAGGTCCTTTTAGATACCACTGTTATTATACAATAGTATTCTCTACTTCTAAAAGGGTTACAAGTTTCAATTTTCTGGAAAACTCACTTTTGAAACACTTTTCCTGGTCACATGACAAAATAGTTGCTACCATGTTTTCTAGCAGGTGTTGATTTTTTTTTTTTAAAGGCACCATGAGTCTTCAATAGTTGGCTTATGGAAAGCCAAACCAAGTGCCTTTCATAACTTTCTAAAGGTTGCTTCAATTGTGCCTTCATATGTATCTAAGAAACTGAATTAAAGATTTAGAACAAATTTTGGCCATTTTAGATTCAAGGAGGCAGAAGTTGCCAACAGCTAATGACCTTGTTGTGAAGCAGATGTATATGCTAATCACAGCACAAAACCTCACTGGTTCTTGGTAAAGGGATGGCTGGGAAATCTAACATGGGAACTAACAGTCCTCTCCTCTCAACAGTCCTACTAATCCGCATCTCTGAGACAGCAACAGCTTCTGCCATCACAACATTTCTGCAAATCTCTGCCATGGTATCTGTTTCCTCTCCAGTGTATGATACTAACATACTAATTTTCACAACATGAAAATTCTCAGCAAATGTTGACAGTACCACAGAATGACTCATGTATGTAATATATTCACTGTGTAAATCTGTTTATGTACTGAATGTATTGTTCTAATCAGATTTTTCAAATTTGTCAGAGATAAATTTATGAATCTATATAAATATCTTTAAGCATAAGAATGGACAATTTGCCACAAATGGAAAATGAGAGCATTTATTGGCTTACACATCTATCCATTTGCAAAACTAGTTGAAAAGTAAAAACAATCAGATCTCTTGAATCATTTTATTTTTTCTCACTGCACTTGGTGCATTTTAAAACTATCTAGATGTCTTAATACTGATAACAGTAACAATGATGCTTTGATTTGTAAAACATTACAAAAGCAGTTCTTTTTGAAACACGTTTCAACAAGGCAAAAATACACTGTGTAAAAAAATAAGAGTTCCCATCCCACTCTCCCTTGTTTATGGGAGTCATTGCCTATAGCTGGGTGCTAGCCTTTTGACATTTGAAATTTTTAAATAGAAATGAAGAAATCCCAAAGCCTTATAAAGAAATCTCCCTATTATAACAAAATGTACTAGTGCTTCTTCTAAATTTGTCACTAACTCTTATAGGGAATTTAGAAATATTTAAAGTTCAGGTATCTCTTTTTTCAGTGTCTGGTCTTCTATGAACTATATCCTAAAAAAATAAAAACTCAACTGACTTCAAAGTACTGGATTTATAAGGCTGACTTAGGCTCTTATGTGTACCCTACACTTTAGTCAGGAGTTCCATTTCTGGAAGGTGTTTTAACTTAAAGGCACTGTCGAAGTTCGCTATTTGAAAGAGTTCTGTTATTAATTCTTTTGTAAAGTGAATAGTTTTCTTATAAAGCACTACTTCCTAATTTATCTTCCCACATGTTGGATGTTTAAAAAATGAAATACAACTACACAAAGCTTCCTGGTCTTCTGAACACAATCCCATTGGCTCTAATCAATGTGTAAGATAAAATGTATCTCTTTATCTTCCAGTTTACATGGCTATATTTAGAGATTCTAGATCTGGGCAAGAACCAGGATTCTACACACAAATACCACTAGAAAGAACAGATTCAAGCACAATCATGAGGCTCACTTCTCAAAATGATAAAAGATCTGTTATGGCCTGCAAACAGAAATTGTAAATGCTATTTCAACACTTTTGAACAGTTTTCTCTCTATAGTAAAGTTTCAAAGCAACAGCCATGAGACCATTTTTAGGTTGCTGTATTATCTGGAAACAAGGAGCACGCTATGTAAACATGAATGTTAAAATACAGAAGTGTTTGGTGTTCTACAACCTTCAGGAGAAAGTGTCTTCATTTAAGTTTACATGAATATATGTGGTATACTCATAGTGTAGACTCCATTTACAAAAAACATATAAATACTAATACAGTCATTTTAGTGGGCAATAGTGCAGAGAAATTACCTCGTATTTACATTTATTGAACTAAGTCAATACTTAAAACATTCTGATTTCAATTAAATTTTAATTACTATTTCTCTTTCTCCCTTGCTACCATTTGAATTAAAGGCTAAAATTTGAGTTAAAGTTGTACTAGTAACTTTCTGGTGCCCTATTTGTAACCACTTAGGAAAAATACAAAATGTCACAATTAAATACCTCTTTCTGAAGGCCAATTCAGACACAAAAGAAATGTTAATAAACAAGAGTAAACGCTGTGCATAACCTCATAGAGCTGGCAGTACATAGTTATTCTAGGCAAAACTGACTGAGATGCATTTTTTTCTTCTTTTTTAAAGTAAAAGGCAAAGAGTGAGGGTCACCGAATAATCTGTTTTGACGACATTGAGGGGGGAAAATCCACAGGCTGTTCTACCTCGGGACTTGAGTTTGTTCGGTTTCTGACTTGTGGAGACTTGTACAGAAGACAACGTTACTTACGTTTTGGAGACTTCCATTTAAATGATCCAGACAGCTTTCTCTTCCAGCCGTAGCACTTTCTGCCCGGGGACGACTCGCAGTGGCAAACGTCCCCCCAACCCAGTGGTGACTGGCCGTCCCTTCACCTGAGGGGCGCGGGCCAGCCCGCCACGCCCCGCCGGGCAGGGCGCCGGCCGGGCGGTTGCTCCAGAGGCGCCCTCCCTGGGGAGCGTTCTCCGAAGCTGTTAGGGTGCGAGGGCAGGGAAGCGACGCGACTCCATGCAGCCCAGACAGTCGGCTGCGTACCCGCCCTCTCGCCCGGTCCCTCGCCCGGGTACCTCGTCCTGGCCGCGGCTCCCACCACACTGCTTGCAGCCCAGCAGCTCCGAGACGGCCAGAGACGCTGTATACGCCTCGTTCGCGGCTGTAGCCAGGCGCATGTCGGCGCGGGGACAGTGGCGGACGCGCAGAGGAACCGCAGCAGCGCGGAGGAGAGCGCTGGGCTGGCGGCCAGCCTAGATCTGAGCTGCAGCCTCAGTCAGCACTGACTGCCGAGGCGGCGCGGGGCGGGACGGGGCGGTGCAAACAAACAAGCCACGCGGCCCCGCCCTCGCCGTCATTCAGCTCAGTCGGCGGCCGCGACCGCCAATAGGGGCCCTCAGCGCCGCGGCGCCCCGCCTCCTCGGCGCGGAGGGGCGGGCGCGGGCGGGGGCAGTCAATGCCGCCTGGCGAAAAACAACCTCTAGGGACCGACCATACTTCCCCCAAGGAGCTCAATCCTCTGGTCCCTAGTGGGCTTGGTCTGCCGGGATGTGAGCCTACAGTGTGGTGGAAGGTGCAGTCTGAACCGTCGAGCTTCAGTGAAAGAAAAATGTGTACCCCTGTCTCAGCATCAGCAGCCGAGAGCCTGCCCTCCATCCACCGTTCAGGTCCAATTACCTGCCAAAGGGCAACCAACCTCTAGGCTGACTCCGACACCACTGGGAGGAAATCAGATTTGCTTCACATTTTATGAAGTCTCGAAATTTCCCTTCTTTTTTTCCAAAAAATGCCCAAACAAAGCTGATTGGGCCATAAAGTGCAGAAACAAGCAGGAGACCATGACCTACATTCAGTTAAAAATTATTTTTAAGTAAGTATCAACTCTCCTACACAGATAATAAGGTTGGTAGCAGACCTCTGCTACCAATTTTCTTCTTCCCAAGTATATTCGAAAGCATTAAAATTTCTAATGTTTCCTCATAAGTGCCCTGGGTCTAAAGAAAGAATCTCTCTCTGAAACCCGATGAGGAACTTGAAAAAACAGATCATAAAGGAACACAACTGACATTGTTGGATCTGGAACACAAATCTCTCAAGTCTTCTGTCAACACTGTTTGCTTACAGGGCTCCATTAACTTCTTTAAAAAAAAAATCAACTCCTAAATTAGATCTCTTTTTGCATTGTTTGCCCTGTATTTTCAACCTTACATGCTCAGGTTAAAAAAAAAAAAGTTGGAACATTCTATCAGAAATAAGTGGAGTTTAAGTCAATGAATACTGACAGACACAGAACCAGGGCTCACAGCTGAATATAAGTTTCAGTCTGAGAAGAGAGGTTGTCTAGAATGTCTCAGAGAAGACTGAGTTACTTTTTTAGCCCTTAAACTGTCACATTTTAAAAGTAGAAGGTTAAAATGGTTACTTTTTATTTATCTTCTGCACATAAATAAGATTATATGTTCTCATATACTTTTTATAAATTGCCGAAGCACCCAAGTATCTGGTCAAGAAAAGCAATTGGAGGTTAATATTAATATAGAATAAAAGGCTACAGAGACTTCCAAGTGCAGAGTCACAAAACAATAACAACAAAACAGTATAATCTAATGCCCACTCAGCCACAAACAGGCAAAAATAAACACAGAAAATCATCCAATTTGCAGCAATATGACATACCCTCCAAGATAAACTGATTGTAGATGAGTAACTTGGAAACATAAATGACTTGATGTAGGGGTTGAGAGTGATAAAACTACTTAATGAGGGAAGTATGTGAAAAATGATGACTCTGGTTCTAGAAAAGTTGAGCTGTGATTTTATTTTCTGGAAAGAAAACAACAGTAAGGGTTAGTTGTCTAGTAGGGCATTAGCTTGTCTAGGATATTAAAATTATATTATTTGCAAAATGGAGAATGTTTGCCTTACTATTTTTTAATGAGAGGCAAGGGAAAAGCATGCATCTAGCTAATGCAAAAATGGTTTAAAACATTTAAATGCAAAGTAGAACTGCAAACTGTGTGTGTACATGTGTATATATTCATATGTATATATGTATACATATATGTTCATATCTGATACTTCATGCTTCATAAATTTTGAAGATACATATGTTGAAATTGAATAGGAAGCTCCCATTAGGATTTCCTTTTTTTTTTTTAAAATTTCAGTTTATTTTGATGCTGCCTTACATAAAAAGAAAAATAATTTTAATATATTCTAATTCAGTCCTACTGAGGCCCTTCAAGTCATGAGGTAGCACTAATTTTTGCTTTTTGATAGAGCAGTAACTGAATTAGTCACTCTCTTCTATAACATAAAAAGGTTGCCTCCAAATAAATCTAGTAACCAAGAGTTCCAACAACTGTATTGACCTGCAAATATTATGCAGATCTCATTTCTGAGATTTTTTACAAATCATTTAATAAAAAGTTTATATTTCCAAAGATTTCACTACTTGAGTAGGCCAGATATCCTGAAGGTGCTTCTTAATGAACTCCTAGTGACAAGCATGTAATAAACCTCCTGAACACCAATTAGTAATTGGAAAGGACTATGCTTTTGATATTTACCATAGGCTATCATTATAGGCTGACTCTTTGCAACTATTTACAAAGTCTGCTATTTAAACATTTCAACATTTTATTTCTTCAATGAAGAATCCTGACATCTAATCCAAGAAGTAATAGTAATCTGAATTTCTCCTTCTAAAAATGTTCTGGGAACTCCCTGTGGTTAAGTGGTTAGGACTACATGCTTTCACTGCTGAGAATGTGTGTTCAATCTCTGGTTGGGGAACTAAGCTCCTTCAAGCTGTGAGACACGGCCAAAAACTTACATACATAGATACATACATAAATGGGCTTCCCTTGTGGCTCAGTGGTAAAGAATCCACCTGCCAGTGCAGGAGACCAGGAGAAGTGGGTTTGATCCCTGCATCTGGAAGATCCCCTGGAGGAGGGTATGGCAACCCACTCTAGTATTTTTGCCAGGAAAATCCTATGGACAGAGGAGCCTGGCAGGCTATGGTCCATGGGGTCACAAAGAGTTGGACACGACTGGAGGGACTGAGCACACACATACATAAATGTCGGGGGTTAACCTACTCAACTCAACTGTATCAAAGTGAGGTTTTTCCACTTGACATTAGCAGTAGTGATCTCAATGCTAATTGCCCCAGAACAAGATGGTACACCCATGTAAAAAGCAACAGTGGTGTCAAATGACTTGATCTGAGCAGAGAACCATGAAGCATTAGAGTCCAGATTTGGAGTGGTGGTTCAAGATGGGCTTCCTGAAGTAAGTGATATCTGAGCTAGGGCTTAGAGGATTAATAGAGAGGCCTTGAAAAGAAAATTGGTGGAGTGTTTGGGAGAGTAAAGACAGAGTTCTAAGCAAAGAAACTAGCATTGTGCAAAGGCCCAGAGGCAGGGGAGAGGGAAGCTGAATAAAGGAAGTTCACTGGTGTCTGGTGGAGAAGGGAATGGCAACCCATTCTAGTATTTTTGCCTGGAGAATCCCATGAACAGAGGAGCCTGGTGGGCTACAATCCACGGGGTCGCAAAGAGTCGGTCACGACTGAGCGACTAACACAACAACAACTGCTGTCTGGAGGGCTTCCCTGGTGGCTCTGCTGGTAAAGAATCCACTTGCAATGCAGGAGACCTGGGTTTGATCCCTGGGTTGGGAAGATCCCCCGGAGAAGGGAACAGCTACCCACTCCAGTATTCTGGCCTGGAGAATTCCATGGACTGTATAGTCCATGGGGTCGCGAAGACTGGACACAATTGAGCGACTTTCACTCACTCACTCACTGGTGCCTGGAGCAGAGAGTATGGAGAGTAATGGATGGAGTTTAGGTCAAACAGTAAGGAGGGACCTTGTTTAAGATTCATTAAGGACAATAAATTTCATTCTTAAGAGTACTGTGGAATTACTAAAAGTTTTAAAGAGTGTAATGACATCAAATTTGCATTTCAGCTAAGGTTCAGGCAAAATTAGAGGTAGGAAGATGTGTTACAAACACTGTTGAGGCAACAGTGGCAAAGGCAAGATGGTGTTCTGAAGAACAATGGAAATGAAGCAAAGTGCAGGGATGAAGTAGATTTGTCTCTCTTGGGGCTACTCAGGTGGTACAGTGGTAAAGAATCCACCTGCCAATCCAAGAGATACAGAAGTCATGAGTTCGATCCCTGGGTCGAGAATATCCCCTGGAGTAGGAAATGACAACCCACTCTAGTATTCTTGCCTGGGAAATCCCAAGGACAGAGGGATCTGGCGGGCTATTGTCCATGGGGGTCACAAAGAGTTGGACACAACTGAGCACGCACCCACCACGCACTTGAGAAAGGAAATGATGCCTTATACTCTTGTTTTTGAAATTCAGGAGATAAATCTCAAATTGTGTGCTCTCCTGACCAAGTGGCTTCCCTAAACCCATTAGACTTTTAAAAATATAGTCAATTCATGAAAAAAAATAGATAAATTTTAATAGAATACTAGTCAAGGCAAAAGGTATAATGACACTTTCATTGGCCACATATTAAACCTTGAATTTTTTTTATTAACTAAAGAAATTGAAAGTGAATTAAAGTACTGTAGGTATGTAGATCTATTCTTCAGAATAGAAATATTTAATAATTGATTAGACACACATAACAATGATTTCAACCATTAAACCAAACAACTCCTTTAAGAATGGGAGTGGGATTTGTTAGATTTATGTAGTTTAAGCTCTTGAAAAAATGCCCTGTTGTCATTTAAAACATTTTTTATTTGGAATGAATTATGGTTTATAATATTACTTCTGCTTACTAATTTTGTCTAGATTTTCCTCGTCTAGTTGATATCTTCCTGTTTCTTATATATAGCTTGCCTGCTAGGCACTTTTTTCCTTTCAACATCATGTTTTGGGTACATTGAGATCCTTTCTCTTATTTGTCCTCTACTTTTTTCACTTCTTCAATTTAATTTTTAGAATTATACTACTTATAAAGAATCAAGAATGTTGACAAATCTTTGCTCTCTTTTCTCCTTTAGGGTTTCTTCTTTTAGAAATGCACAGTTTTAAATTTTTATATAGGGTTTTAGAAACAGACCAGCATTCATATTTGTAAACAAGTAATATTCCAAATAGTGTCAGTAGTTTTAAATTAGAAAATCACTTTCCTCCAAGAATAAGCATGCTAAGTCATGGTCAGGCTTTCCAGACTAATGACAGTAAGACCAAAATATCAGACACTAAGCATTTTACACATGTAAGGCAGAAACAATTATTTCTATTTTCAAAATCTGTAAAACAGAAACATAAAATATTGGTAATTCATCCAAAGTTGTAAAAGTGGTCAAACGTAGACTGAGTTTAGAACCTAGGTCTGTATGAATCCAAAGCAGCGGAAGCTAGGCTGCTGCTTTTAATGAATATTTAAAAAATTAGAATAATTGTGTGTTAGCCTAAGTTATTGATTCTGATAGCAAGAGAAGAAGGCAGGAAGAAAGAAAAATGTATCCCTTTTGTGAGATCTGTTTATCTCAGGGTGAGATATGGTTTTAAAAAAAAGAAAAGTAAAAAGCAATCATGGAATCAGTGGTCTTGGTCTTTGAGAGCTGCTTTCCTCTATTTCTCTATCCCTATCACTCGTCAGTGTCTTCCCAGACCTTTGGTGACTTCACGCTACCCCAAACTCCCCTACTACATAACTCACCTGAGCCTACCCAACCTCCTACCTGCTCCTCACATTACCACTATTTTTCTTAGAATAACTGGTAGGTGTTAGAAAGAGAATAGGTTTCTTAAACTAACTCATACATGTTATTGTGTAAGGGACTGACATCTCATGCTAATTTATTTAGTCTGTCTCAATAGAATGTAAAATTAGAATATTTGTCTTGTTCACTGCTGTATTTCCAACGTCTTAGTGCCCAGCACACAGTAGATCTTCAATAAGAATGTAATAAATGAATTCCACAGAGATGATTCCATTAACAAAGAAGTTTAACTCAACTGAAAGCTTAATAATGCATTTCAACATTCATACTATAAAAGATTTGGGCCATCAAGACAAACACTCTTGGAGGCTTTGGGGTCACTATTTAGGCAGGCAGGCAGGCAGGCTCTGCTTGGGAATCAGCTTGTCCTTTCCAGCTCTAACAGGCAAATTCTATTTTTCATTGTCTCTTCTCATCAGGAACCCCAGGTACTCCCAAGCTCCTTTGATTTTTCTGTTCCTTTTCTCCTGCACTACCAAGATAGAGGCTATGAAGGTTTGGGCAATGGTACACATGGCTCACTTGTTAAGTCAGGCAGGTACTTACAAGTCAGACACCGCCTGTATTCATAGCACTGTTTGACAAATTTATGAACATTTTAAAGCCCAAGTCTGGCTTTAAACATTCACAGGCTTATCTAAAGTGAAATAACAGGAAAGAAAGTGCCAGTTGAGATACCAACGTTAGATGGGAGAATTCATTCATTACAACTTTTAGAGGCTAATTACTTTTCAGCATTGTTTTGAGGTAAATAAGAAGGAATAGGTTTAACATGGAATAGGACAATGTTCAGGAAAAAGGTGAGTGTGGTGGGAAATTGAGAGTTAGGACTTTTTCCCATATGTTCTTAAGAGTTCAACTTGTGAACTTAAGATACCAACTTAAAAAAAAAAGAAGTAATGGAAGATGACATGTTCAAGTAGAAATGTTTCTCAGACTATGCATATATGTTATAGTTAAAGTAGTTTTTGAGGGGCCAGATTTCATCTGTACCTAAAAACATATGTGAAAATATTTTTTAAATTCTCAAAATGCTTCTGTTTGTGGGCACTAGGCAATAACTGGTTTAAATATGTAACCTATAGTTTTAAGTCCAAGGAATACATTGGTCTGGCATAATATAAAAAAATTATCTTTTCAAAACAGAATAAAATCAAACGTAGTGTCTTCAACTTATCCTGAGCCCACAGACTTTATGGAACTGAATTTACCCATAGTTAAAGAGCTGAGGCTAAATGCATATTAGTAAGTCATCAGCTTAATCATGTCTGAATTTTGAATGTTTTATTCATACCAGAGATAATTTTCATTCAAAGAAACAAAATCCTAACAACAATATTCTAAATCTTTTAATCAAGTTATGTTTTGTTTATAACAGCTATCCTGACCTCTCTATGCATGCCCCTTCACCATGATTAGTACTACCAAGCAGTGAAAAGAGTTCAATAATATATGTTTTTCTAACACAGCTCAAAGAACCCCCTACTCAGTTCCTTTGTGATAATCTTTAGTTGAAGGTCCTTTAATCCTTTAAATCACCTTTCTTTTCCTCCTTCTGAGATCTTCTGTTTTTCAAGAGGGTATTAAGTTGTAGATCTTTAACTTGGTCACAAAGTACAAGGCCACATCTACAAACTACTTGCATTGCTATTGAGTGTTTCAGAAATAATGGCATTTCACTGTACTTTCTCATCTGTTCTGCCCTCCAAAACCCTCACTGCACCTCTATGGGCCACTTCTGTTTCCCTTTGTCCAAAGGATGTGAGTACATTCAGGACATCATAGTTCAACAAATAAATTTATTTTCACGTGTTACTACTATCTTTCTGTTTAGCTAAAAATGCTCAAAAAAAGAATAATGCAACTTAAAAAAAATTTTTTTTACATGAGTTTAAGTTTGAACAGAATTCAAGATCATTTCATTTGTAGTGATAGAAAACCTGATTTTCCTAATCTTTGGCAAGTAATTGAGAAATATTAAAATAGGATTTTATTCAGATATTACAACTTGGAGAAGATAGTATTCTTTTTAAACTCATTATATCTCTAATTAAAAAAATATATTTGGGCATAGATTTATGTATGGATGTCAGTGCTGTTATTTTACCAATTAACAGAAATCTTAATACAATGTAAACACTTAGTATTCAGTCATTTATTATCTATATTTACTGAATGCCAACTATATGCATTTAGTTTCTTAAATCTGTGGGCAAGCAGAAATATCTTAATTTGAGATTGGACATCTATTTTATTTAGACTTAAACCTCTTGTGTAAGTCACACAGATTGGCAGATAGCTTGGGATTCTGTCAGGGAGCATTAAATAGGGAATCATCTACTTTACTGTCCAACTCTGGGGGGCGGGGTACCAAACAAATAAGAAAAACAAAAACCCAAAAGGTATGGCAATTTCTTAACAACCCTTCTAGTTTTAGTCTCCTCAAATTTAAAATGAAGGGCTCATGAACTTCATGAGCTCTCAAACTTTACTTCAGCTTTCAAGTTCTACTCTGTGAATATAATTCCTGATTTTATCAAGAATTATATGCTTTAAGCTAACCAGATCCTGGCCTCCTCCTATACCAGGCTTTTTTGTATATTACTAGTGATTTCAGAATTGTATTTCTTACAAGTACTTTAAAGATATTATAAAACATTAGATTTGAGCTTTTTTTTTTCAAGGTAACTTACAAACATATATAAACATTAAATGCACTGGGAACCATCAAAATAATAATTTGGATACTGGAGTAAATAAAACTTTTTCCATCTTCTCTGTGAGTATATGTTTGAACATTCTTATAAATTTGTCAGTGACAAGGAAGGGTCTAGTTTATGTGTTCTTGCCTTTAAAAAAAAATTCATGCCTGTCTGCCTCTGCTCAATGAGTAAAACGATAGTAGTAAGTGGGCTGCCACAGCATGTAGGTACTTTGCTGTATGAATACAGATTTCTCTGATATTATGAGTATAAGAAAATACAGAAATACTGTAACTATAATCCATAACTCTTTTATTTCAAATTTGCTTAAAACATAAGATAGCCTCATTGTTCTCGTAATTGGCTTAATAATGTAAATTATATGAACTTTAAAGAGATCATTTATTAGTAAAACACCAGTTTTAGATATTGTATACAAATCGGAATCCTAATAATATTGTTTCACTAAAGACTATGCTGACAAAAAAAAAAATCAGACATGTGAATATTACTTTTATATACATGCCACATCTCCTGTTCTGTACACTAGAACTCCCAGTAGGTTTAGAAAATCCATCTAGTCTGTAGCTCCCAATGTTGTTCATCCAAGGCTTGGATCAGGCTTTAAGGTTCAGAGAACGTTCCCAGGATTTATGCCAGTTCTAAAGGAGTACTAGGGGAAATCTAGTTCAAAGTCTCATTCCCGTCAATGCCAAATAGAGCCTTAGAGGAAAGGCTCTTATAACCACAATGGTTTGATTATGGTTTACTGAATGAAAAACCAAACCTGTCTTCCAGTAGAACTTTTATTTAGGCTGTCCTGGATTTGGTCTATAACTGAAAGGACCGTCAATCCTAGCCCTTCTCCAGAAACATGAATAAAGTCAGTCTTGCCCTTCAGTAACATACATGCCAATATGATCAATAGTAGTTTTTAACCTAAAACACAAAAAGTTGACCTACTAAATTTTTCAATGATGAACTTCGTAATTGTTTTTATTAACAATAAGGATATTATTGATCTCCAAGCTAATCTTTTGGGTTTGTGACAGGCAGGTCTTTAAATAGTGTATTTACTCTTTACAATGAGAACATGCTTTCTGACAGAAAATTCAACTTTCAAGTATTCAACCAGATTTAAAAAAATTAAACCATAGTAATTTGTGCATTATAAAGGTACAACTGAAATCTTAAAACCTTAAAATATAGAACACTAAATTTACAAATTGATGGGTTAAAAAAAATCTAAACTTCAAAAAATATCAGAAAAAAGCATATAGATCAGGAGGAAGGCAAAAGCAGAGTCAAAAGCAGCAGGATACAGTTCAAATAGGTCACACTCAACTTTTGACTTTCCCAAAGAACAAAAAAACAAGCTTAGCAACAGTTTTCAGCTGGTCAGAAAGCAGACTAACAGGTAAGGCCTCAACCACTCCAGATACCAAAGAAATCCAACCGTCAATGTGTCTTTTTTTGTTTTTAAATTATATAGTGTCAGAGCAGAGACAAATTATATAACAGATCAGACTGTCCTGGGTTAAAAGTAACATAAAGAAAGATAAAATCCTTTCATCAACCTGTAACAAAATATATCTGATTTTAATAATGTTGTGATAATTTCGTTTTCATTTTTATTGTGCCAGATACTGTATACATTAAAGTTATCTTGAAAATATTTTTGTATTTGTAATAGTATATAGAATTTTGTGGGAAATTTTCTTCCTTATTTGTAGATAGAGGATAAGGGTAAGAATATGTATAAGATTCTCTTTTTAAATTCCCTAATACTCAGTTTCTAAAGTTCATGAGGAGATTTGAGAGAGGGTATCTACCTAACAAGAAAATGCTGCAGTCCAGATCCAAAAATGTAAAATATGATTAAAAACAACCATATACAAATATAATCTTTGAAACAAGCAAGCAAACAACAAATTGTACAGTGGCATTCTATGTAAATTTTTTTCACTTCTATTACTCAATACATATCCTTGAGAGAAGAAAGTTTGAGGATTTAGAAGAAATTTTTCAGAGTTACAGATTTCACCATTGTAATGTTTAGATCAAACCTAAGGATTTGCTCAAATTGACAGTTACTTGAAGTAGAAACATAAAAACACAATGAAACAATAGTGAAGAATTTCCTTCATTCTGCTTTTGGCTTGCCAAATTTATAAAATATTCTAAGGCAGTTTCTAATATTTTCCCTAAAAATCTTCAAGAATGACTTTTTTGTTGTTGTTTTTTCCTTCAAGTACTGCTTAAATCATTTGCAAGTTTTAGTTCCCTAAAAAGATAGTTGCTTTAAATACATCAGCTTGACTTGCCATATCAGTTGTCTCCTAAACTTACCATGTACTAAACATAGGGAGATTTGCTACCGATAGTGTAGGGTGCTGTCGAAAATGTATATATGTATACTTCTCAATATTTCATTGTATTCTATACATCCCTAGGAAGTTAGAGGGAAATTAAAAAATGTTTGGAGACTAACTCTAGGTTTTGCTAAAGAATAGCAGAAAACAATAGAATGGGAAAGACTAGAGATCTCTTCAAGAAAATTAGAGATACCAAGGGAACATTTCATGCAAAGATGGGCTCAATAAAGGACATAAATGGTATGGACCCAACAGAAGCAGAATACATTTAGAAGAGGTGGCAAGAATACACAGAGGAACTATACAGAAAAGATCTTAATGACCCAGATAACCACGATGGTGTGATCACTTACCTAGAGCCAGGCATCTCTGAGTGTGAAGTCAAGTGGGCCTTGGGAAGTATCACTACAAACAAAGCTAGTGGAGGTGATGGAATTCCACTTGAGCTATTTCAAATCCTAAATGATGATGCTGTTGAAAGTGCTACACTCAGTATGCCAGCAAAGTTGGAAAACTCAGCAATGGCCACAGGACTGGAAAAGGTCAGTTTTCATTCCAATCCCAAAGAAGAGCAATGCCAAAGAATGTTCAAACTACCACACAATTGCACTCATCTCACATGCTAGCAAAGTAATGCTCAAAATTCTCCAAGCCAGGCTTCAACAGTACGTGAACCAAGAACTTGCAGATGTCCAAGCTGGATTTAGAAAGGGCAGAGGAACCAGAGATCAAATTGCCAATATCTGTTGAATCATCGAAAAAGCAAGAGAATTCCAGAAAAACATCTACTTCTGCTTCACTGACTACACTAAAGCCTTTGTGTGGAACACAACAAACTGTGGAAAATTCAAGAGACGGGGATACCAGGCCACCTGACCTGCCTCCTGAGAAACCTGTAGGCAGGTCAAGAAGCAACAGTTAGAACCAGATATAGAACAGTGGATTGGTTCAAAATTGGGAAAGGGGTACATCAAGGTTGTATATTGTCACCCTGCTTATTTAACTTATATGCAGAGTACATCATGTGAAATGCCAGGCTGGATGAAGCACAAGCTGGAATCAAGATTCCTGGGAGAAATATCAATAACCTCGGATACGCAGATAACACTACCCTCATGGCAGAAAGTGAGGAAGAACTAAAGAGCCTCTTGATGAAAGTGAAAGAGGAGAGTGAAAAAGTTGGCTTAAAGCTCAACATTCACAAAACTAAGATCATGGCATCCGGTCCCATCACTTCATGGCAAATAGATGGGGAAACAATGGAAACAGTGAGAGACTTTATTTTTGGGGGGCTCCAAAATCACTGCAGATGGTGATTGCAGCCATGAAATTAAAAGACGCTTACTCCTTGGAAGGAAAGCTATGACCAACCTAGACAGCATATTGAAAAGCAGAGACATTACTTTGCCAACAAAGGTCCGTCTAGTCAAGGCTATGGTTTTTTCCAGTAGTCATGTATGGGTGTGAGAGTTTGACAATAAAGAAAGCTGAGCGCCGAAGAATTGATGTTTTTGTACTGTGGTGTTGGAGAAGACTCTTGAGAGTCCCTTGGACTGCAAGGAGAGCCAACCAGTTCATCCTAAAGGAAATCAGTCCTGGGTGTTCATTGGAAGGACTGATGTTGAAGCTGAAACTCCAATACTTTGGCCACCTGATGCGAAGAGCTGATATTTGAAAAGATCTTGGTGCTGGGAAAGATTGAAGGCAGGAGGAGAAGGGGACGACTGAGGATGAGATGGTTGGATGGCATCATCGACTCAATGGACATGTGTTTGATTGAACTCCGGGAGCTGGTGATGGACAGGGAGGCGACATGCTGCAGTCCATGGGGTCACAAAGAGTTGGACATGACTGAGCTACTGAACTGAACTGAGTCCCCAGGGAAGCCCCTCAGAAACGAAAAACTGTGAGACAAAGAGGTTAAATAGCTAAGTTTACAGAGCAAACAAGGGTCTTGAGTGAAGGTTAGAATTTAAGTCTGTCTGCCTCCAAGGGCATGTTCTTTGTACTATACCATGATGATGTCTCATAGATTTATAGTATTCTTTTCACTGTTAATATTCCAGCGATTGCAATTAGGAAAGAGGTCAACGGACCATGAACTTTCCTCTTCATCTCTTCCTATCTTCCCTGTACTATTTTCTCTGCAATCTCTTTTGTATAACTGACTGTTCAGCCCACTCTCTGTGACCACCCAATTCATTAGAACATCATCCCTTTCCAGGAAATCTAGACTGACTCTCCACTGAGACTACTGCCAGAATAAAAATGCTCTATAACATCTAGAAAACATTATAGCATTTTATATAAAATGGAAAAATGAAAACATAAATGAAGACAAACTGGCACACTATCATTATCAGTCAGTATAAAAGACTTCAAACATAGGAGAATATGGTAACTTTTCTTAGTGGCTAAATATCGTATTGCCTACTGAAAAAAATGAAATATAGAATTCAGAGTGATTTATTTAGTAGGATTATATCTAGTGATTATTTATACATACACATCCCTTAAAATATTCTCTTCTACATTTGAAAATCAGTAATTCTGGCCAAAAAGGTGATTATTATAGACTATTGATACAGTAATATCTCTTTATACTTGAATTGACTTTTTTTGACAAGCTTGAGAATCTAGAATAAGCAAGAAAAAAGAAGTTAAACAGATGCCACAGAATATATATATTAATACCGAAGAGTATGTACTATACTCAGAGGAAAACCTTTGGTTTACCTTAGAGATAATTTACTTTTATTCTGTACAAAATTATAATTAGCTTATTTATTAGTTTCTAAGTCCACAGTAATTTAGAAGGAAGTAGGGACTACTGTTTGAACTGACAGAGAAAGAATGATAGTCAACCATTTGATCACAAGGCAATGGTCAGAAAAATTCTAAAAAGCAGAAATAAGAACGTGGGCAGCACAGTAGCAAGCCGTTTACTAAAAGTGCATTCTGACCTAAGCCTTAAAGAACTCTAATAGCACCACTCTCTGACAGATTGGGGTAATAACTAACCTCCAAAATAATGATTCTTTCTCATGTTGTACAAAACATCTACAAATATTTCTGTAAGAAATATAATTTAAAAGGTATAGCTGAACTGGCAAAGTAACAGAAATCTTCAGAAGTCAAAATTGACCAATATGAGGAATCCACGGAGATAAGGATTATTCATAGGCTGGGAGCTATAAATCCCCAGTAACCTAGAGCAGCAACATAGGGAACAGATGGCAAAGCCTAGGACTTGGGAAACTGGAGGGTGGGCAAGAGACCCCATCATAATGCCAACCTCAAAGGGCTAAACTATCATTGAAAGCATTAACTAAGAAAAACACCTCATCTACAAAAGGAAATAGAAAATTTTCCTGTTTAAACCTTTGTTCTTGATAGAAGGGGTGAAATCGCCCCTGAAAATTTACAAACACAAAGTGGCTCACACATGAGGAGCTGGGGCCTAAAATCCCTTTAGCTACCTGGACTGAAAACAAATGATCAAAAAAGGCAAGGATTCAGTTAAAGTGGATTGGTTATGTCCCCCAGGCTCCAGTCAGAAATGCAGATTATCTCTGAGGGAGATAAAATTCCAATGAATATGAGCTTATCATAATAAAACATACTGTGGAAAAAAACCATTATTGAGGTCTGAAGAAACAATGATCACCTGACAAACTTTCAAGACTTCAGGTATTAGAATTATAGATACAGAATACCAGTTTAATACATTTCTTAAATCTTTACAGGAAATGCAAAGTATGAGTGAGGAACAATAAACCATAAAAAAAGATGGATTTAAAAATGGATTAAATATAGATTTTATAACTGAAACAAAATTCAATGGATAAAGAGCATATTTATCATAGATGAGGAGAAAAATATTAATAAACTAGAAAATCTGAATATTCCAGAATGTAGCACACAGAGAGATGGAAAATATGAAAGAAGAAATTAAAAAACATGGAAGATGGAATAGAAGGTCTAATATAAATCTCACGAGTTCTTAAAGGAGAAAAGCAATATTCTAAGAGATGATGGTTGAGAATTTTCCAGAACTGATAAAGACACCAATCCTCATTTTTCCAGGAAGCACAATGAATCCCATGCAGAATAACTGAAAGGAAATATATATCTTTTGACAGAGTAAAATTGAAAAATTCCAAGAAAAAGGAAAGATCTTAAAGGTTATCCAAGAGAAAAGTCAGATTACCTACAAAGGAAAAACTAAACTGATAACCTAATTTTTAACAATGGAAGTCAGAAGATTGGGAAATAGCATCTTTGAAGCACCAAGAGAAAATGGCCATTCTTGAATTGTATTAACATATGAAACTATCTTTCAAGAAAGTGGATGCAAGAAACGCATTTTAAAAGAAAAAAAGTAAGAATCTACACCAGTAGATCCTCACTGAAGCAGCTTTGGTTCAGAAAGAAGTAAAGTGATCCTAGTAAGCAAAATGACCCTAGTAAGCAAAATGATCTTAGTAAGTAAACTATATGTCAACAAAGAAAAAACCTGTGAAATGAAAAGCCTTTCACCTAAGTAGGATAGTATATTCCTTAAAGATCTGAAATAGCCTTGTATAAATATATGTATTCATTTTCTTCACTTAGAGTGGAGTGGCCAGCTCATATAATAAGCAAGTGCATGTGTTAGTCGCTCAGTTGTGTCTGACTCTTTGCAACCCCATGGACTGTAGCCCCCTAAGGTCCTCTGTCCATGGGATTCTCCAGGCAAGAATACTGAACTGGGCTGTCATTTCCTTCTCCAGGGGATCTTCCCAACCCAGGGATCAAACCCGGGTCTCCTGCATTGCAGGCGATTCTTCACCCTCTGAGCCACCAGGGATGCAAGGAACTTCCAAACTGTTTTCCACAGTGGTTGTATCATTTTTAGGTTACTGCCAGCAGTGTACCAGAGAGTTCCAGAGGATTCATGTCTTCATCAACCCTTAGCATAATCAATATTTTTCATTTCAATCAAATGTATGTAGTGCAATAGTTCTTAACTGGGGGTGATTTTGCCCGGCTAGAGGACATTTGACAATATCTGGATACATTTTTGGTTTTCACAACTGGTAGGTAGATGGGCTGCCACTGACATGTACTTGGTAGAGGCTAAAGATACTGCCAAACCATCCTACAACACACAGGGCAACCCCTCACAACAAAGAATTACTGGGCCCAAAATGTCAAGTGCTGAAATTGAGAAGCCCTTATGTATAAGGCAAATTAAAATGTATTGTGATTTTAATTGGCGTATCTTGGATAACTATGTTGAACATCATTTCATATGCTTATTGGTCATTTATATATCTTCATTCATGAAGTGTCCGTTCAAATTTTTTGTTCATTTTTTAAACATTTGCCTGGGTATCTTCTTGTTACTGAGTTGAAAGTGTTCTTTATTTTGTATACAAGTGCTTTATCTGATATATGTGTTGTATATTCTTTCAGTCTATGTCTTGTTTTGATGATTTCCTGCTGCTGCTGCTGCTGCTGCTGCTAAGTCGCTTCAGTCGTGTCCGACTCTGTGCGACCCCATAGACGGCAGCCCACCAGGCTCCGCCGTCCCTGGGATTCTCCAGGCAAGAATACTGGAGTGGGTTGCCATTTCCCTCTCCAGTGCATGAAAGGGAAAAGTGAAAGTGAAGTCACTCAGTCATGTCTGACTCTTAGCGACCCCATGGACTATAGCCTACCAGGCCCCTCCGTTCATGGGATTTTCCAGGCAAGAGTACTGGAGTGGGGTGCCATTGCCTTCTCCCTACATTAACTCAATATGGCAAAAACTATAGTGATCTTTCTTCCAGAGACTAGAGCAGGCAGAAATTGGAGTAAGATTGGGTTAAGTAACACAGTTTTGCTTTTTAAATCCTTGGGTCATAAAAAAGCACTTCCTAAAAAGCAGTATTAGTTTATAACACATGGAAAATTGGGCAGCACATACCATAGGGACAAAGAATCTAATAATTAAAAATGATTCCCTTAATCCTAGGACCTGGGACAGAACAAACACTGGGGCATGTAAGCAGTATGTTGAACAAAGAGATACTTTTAAAAAGTCCCTAAACAATGGTTATTTGTATCAGAAAATAATACCACCAAAAATATTTCAAAAAACTCTGCAGATGAAGAAATGAAAAAATGGTACTGGAATGGCACAGTGGTGCCTATTGGCGGCATGAGAGAAGGCATCTTTAAACTGGGTTTGAAGATTACCTTGAAAATGTACATTGTCATATACATTTAGAGTCTAAATTCACTTGATAATCTAAAATTCTTACGGTTTCATGATTACTCAAACACATTTAGCATATGAAAATGATGAACTCAAGATACTTTCTATCCTCTCTGCTCAAGAAAATTATTTATTCTTAAACATGCACAATAATGTAAGCAGTAAATGGGGTACTAAAGTGGCAAAAATGGTCTTGAGTTCTATAAGGGATTTCAGAGGGCTACACTTCCTAAAGATTGCAAAGCTCCGTGTCCTAGGAAGATTTTTTTCCCCTAGCTGTTGATGACTAAAGACATTATTAGGAACAATGAAACCATGGTTTAAAATATAGTAATTGTCCAGTAGTCATGTATGGATGTGAGAGTTGGACGTGAAGAAAGCTGAGTGCCAAAGAATTGATGCTTTTGAACTGTAGTGTTGGAGAAGACTCTTGAGAATCCCTTGGACTGCAAGAAGATCCAACCAGTCCATCCTAAAGGAGATCAGTCCTGGGTGTTCACTGGAAGGACTGATGTTGAAGCTAAAACTCCAATCCTTTGGCCACCTCATACGAAGAGTTGACTCATTGGAAAAGACCCCAATGCTGGGAAGGATTGGGGGCAGGAGGAGAAGGGGACCACAGAGGATGAGATGGCTGGATGGCATCACCGACTTGATGGACATGGGTTTGGGTAGACTCCGGGAGCTGGTGATGGACAGGGAGGCCTGGCGTGCTGTGATTCATGGGGTCGCAGAGAGTTGGACACGACTGAGCGACTGAACTGAACTGAACCAAAAAGGTGGTCTCCAGACTAAGTGCACTTGATTCAGGGCAATTTTACTTTTTAGAAAAATTCTTATGAGCAGCAGGTTTGATTCTGCTTTATTAAATACTTTTGTTGAGAGTGAATTATTGCCTAAAATGCCATGAATGCTGAATTTTAAATGTTGCCATTTTTATAACACCTCCTCTCCCACTTAAACACTCCTTCTCCCCAATAATAAGCAGGTTTTTTAGTAAGGAAGGAAGTGTTCATTATTTTCCTATATAAATCTGCATTCAATTAAAGTCTATTTTCCTGAGCTTCTTCAATCCCCTCAGTAAAGTTCTTAGATATAATCAAAGACTGACAGAAAATATAAGCTCTTAGTAAGGTAACCAACATCAGTATGTTGGGTCCCTTCTTCCCCTCTAGTATTGTGGTAGGTAAAAATTAATAAAATGGCCTTTTAACTTGGCCACAGCTCTCCCTGACACTTGGGATTGGAGGCATGTGTCTGCTTCCTCGGATTCTGTCATTCTTTGGTCCTGCAAAAGCACAAACAAGATCCCTAGCTCTAGAACCCTCAGAATCTGAGCTTTAGTACCTGAAAAGAAGTTACTGAACCCTTTGATTTGAGAATCATCTGAGGAGATGCATAAAAATAAAAAATAATAATGGGTTCTGGGGAAGCAGGGATATCAGAAAAACTACTTAGGACTACGAATGCCCACAATGGCCTGAGCAGTGCTCTACGTCCAGAGCATTCATATAAAGGTGTGGATGCTAAGTAATTGGTTCTTATGCATGCAGTGTATGCTACGGGAAGAAGACAGTGGGAGATTTCATCAGTGTACTGATAAATTAGGAAACTGAACTTCTTCGTGTCTCAACCTATTTTCTTGGCTGCCTAAAGTGATTTCATCCGTAAGTTTGAGAACAGGGTAGAAACAGGTGAAAAAGAGAAAAAATAAAAATGGCCAGGACCTGGATTAGAAAGAAATCGGTCACAAAGGACATATTCGGGCTTCCCTGAGAGATCAGTTGGTAAAGAATCCGCCTGCAGTGCAGGAGACTCGGTTCAAATCCTAAGTTGGGAAGATCTGCCGGAGAAGGGATAGGTTACCCACTCCAGTATTCTTGGGCTTCCCTTGTGGCTCAGTTGATAAAGAATCCACCTGCAATGTGGGAGACCTGGGTTTGATCCCTGGGTTGGGAAGATCCCCTGGAGAAGGGAAAGGCTACCCACTCCAGTAATTCCCCAGAATTCTATGGATTCTACAGTCTATGGGGTCGCAAAGAGTCGGACACGACTGAGCGACTTTTACTTCACTCCTTCGTGTCACAAAGGAAAAATAACTGTCTGAAATTCTCAAGATCCAAAGTCTTGGAAGGAACCATAAAACCACACATTATATAATGACTATAACTCTATAGAACTGTGAAACAAAATGCAAGTGTATATAGTTATAGTCTATAAATTTCACATGGAGTGACTTGTGCAATTTCTCACAACAACCTTGTGAAATGGAGCTCATTATTCTTGTATTACCCAACAAGGAACCAGCCAACCTTTAAGTGGCAGAGATAGAGTCAGAGGTGGGTCTGTCTTACTTCAGGTCCAATGCCTCTTCCTTTCCCTTACTCAATAGTTTAAAATGTAGCTTCTGAGCCAGCTCTCAGGGAGCTTACAATCCAGTTGATGATAAAGACTCAAAACAATGAGGGCAACACTAGAAATATGCAGGAAGAGTGTCAGTGAAGGCTTGAAAGATGGGTAGAGGGGAATGGCATAGGGCAGAGAACAAGCTTGATGAAATCCTAAAGACTATAAGGAGACTGTCTTGTCCCTGGCAGGGGATATGAGTTGGCAAGCAGTGAGAAATAAGTTAGGGTCAGTTTTAGGGAGCCGACAAAGCCAGTGAAAGAGAAAACAAGAGAAAGCAAAAGGCAATAATGGAGCCCGAAAAGCTTTCTGAGTGGTGGCATGAAGTGGTGAAAGCAGTGTCTCTCATAAGTGTACAAAATGAGTGCAGGCAAAGGAAGCCTGTGCACATCTAAGGAAGAGGTAGTGAGACTAACCATCCCCTCCTTTAGCCTTACGACTTTACCAAACTTCATAGTCTGCCCACAGGGATCATTCCTAGACTTGTGCACATGCTCTTACCTCTGACTACAACTCTGTTCCCTCTAATCCAAGCCCAATTCTCACCATTAGTGTGAAGTTAGAAGTCACTGCCTTGGAGAAGGCTTCCCTGACCCCTCCATCCCTGGGGTAAAATATCTCCCTTAAATATTTCCCTTGTTAAAGCACTTATCTCTGAATTGTAATCCCTAGTGGGCTAGCCAGTCTCTCTTATTAAACTGAAAGTTCCAAGTGTAAGAAATGACCCATGTTGTCCAGCACTGAGTCCTTTGGCACATAATGAGTGAATTAGAGGAAGTAAGGAGGGATATAAGATCAAGAAACACATTTAGGGCTTACTGTCCCTAAAGTTTGGAGAAGGGAATGGCAACCTACTCCAGTATTCTTGTCTGGAGAATCCCATGGAGAGAGGAGCCTAGTGAGCTACTGTCCATGAGGTCGCAAAGAGTTGTACACGACTAAGCAACTAACACACACACATTTCCTTAAAGTTATATGAACAAGTAAGAAGACAGATACATGTATAGGCATGCTTAAATAAGGAAGAATGTAATTTGGAAGATAACCTCAATCTCAATAAAAGAGACATTCCAAGCCTTCTTTTCTTCTATCTTCCCAAACCCCTTAAGGAAGGAGAGGGTTGAATCAGGGTCAGGACAAAGGTAGGAAGAAGACACACTTTTTATAACCACTGCTAGAGGGAAACAGGCTGTAATTTTTTTAAAACCACATTTTGGCCTTAAAGGGAGCAAAGAATTTAACAACTTTCATTTAACAGCTCTCTACAGGGAGCACAGTGCTTTGCAAGAACCCACACAAGGTATTTCAGAGCATATTAAGATGAAAAAAACATAATTCCAGCCCTAAGGAGCTTTATAATCCAATAAAGAACTACATACGGTGGAATTAAGTTATAAGTAGTGCTATAGATTCAGATGAGGGGAAGAAGTCAAGAGACCATAAAAAAATCTGTCAAGCAGGGAGAAGAGATGATTGGTTTTCGATGTTAGAAGATCAGAAGCCTCTAAGATAGTCTGAGTTGTGAGGAGAAGCTAAAGGCAGGTAGACTTGAAGACAGTGTAATGGTCTAGTTAAGGGGTAACTGACACATAAGCCAGAATGATGAAAGTAGAAATGTAATGTAGGAAACATTCTGAAAGTCAAGAAGGCAGAATCTTAAAAATTGGTTATGAATGCCTTAAACTTATGAGTAAGGAAAATGAGTCAAAGTAATGCCTGAATTCTTACTGTTAATGTGAACTGAATTTTTGAGCAGGTAAAAATTCAGATTTTTATGTAGGGGGTCATCCCTAAGATGATGCCTCCTCAAAACTGGATTATGGAAAGAAAACATATCTCCAAAGAAACCTTTGCTTCTTTCCACTTTATAACTAAGCAAATACCATGTAAGACAAAGGTGGCATTCTCTAAGACAGTTTTGATGAGATGCTTAAGGATAGGATACTGAAGTTGCTTTTATTTGTGATGGTTCACTTATGAACAAATGCCTCCAGCTGTTTTTATTCCATAATATCTCTCTGCAATTATCTTTAGAACTTAAAGCAGTATGATTAAGTGAAAAGAATACTTTTTTTTTAATTAGTTTATTTTCTATTTTTTAACTTTACAATATTGTATTTGTTTTGCCATACATTGACATGAATCCACCATGGGTGTACATGACCCCCCCTCCCCCCGAACCACCTTCCTCCCCATCCCATCCCTTCAGGTCATCCCAGTGCACCAGCCCCGAGCACCCTGTGTCACGCATTGAACCTGGACTGGTGATTCGTTTCACATACGATAATTTACATGCTTCCATGCCATTCTCCCATATCATCCTGCCCTCTCCCTCTCTCATAGAGTCCATAATACTCTTCTATTTATGTGTCTCTTTTGATGTCTCGCATACAGAGTTATCTTTACTAATTTACTAAATACCATATATATGTGCTAGTATACTGTATTGGTGTTTTTCTTTCTGGCTTACTTCACTCTGTATAATAGGCTCCAGTTTCATCCACCTCATTAGAACTGATTCGAATGAATTCTTTTTAATGGCTGAGTAATATTCCATTGTGTATATGTACCACAGCTTCCTTATCCATTCGTCTGCTGATGGGCATCTAGGCTGCTTCCATGCCCTGGCTATTATAAACAGTGCTGTGATGAACACTGGAGTACACGTGTCTCTTTCAAGTCTGGTTTCCTCAGTGTGTATGCCCAGCAGTGGGATTGCTGGGTCATATGGCAGTTTCTATTTCCAGTTTTTTGAGGAATCTCCACACTGTTCTCCATAGTGGCTGTACTAGTTTGCATTCCCACCAACAGTGTAAGAGGGTTCCCTTTTCTCCACACCCTCTCCAGCATTTATTGCTTGTAGTCTTTTGGATAGTAGCCATTCTAACAGGCGTGAAATGGTACCTCATTGTGGTTTTGATTTGCATTTCTCTGATGAGTGATGTTGAGCATCTTTTCATGTGTTTATTAGCCATCTGTATGTCTTCTTTGGAGAAGTATCTGTTTAGCTCTTTGGCCCACTTTTTGATCAGGTCATTTCTATTTCTGGAATTGAGCTGCAGGAGTTGCCTGTATATTTTTGAGATTAATTGTTTGTCCGTTGCTTTGTTTGCTATTGTTTTCTCCCATTCCAAAGGCTATCTTTTCACCTTGCTTATAGTTTCCTTTGTTGTGCAGAAGCTTTTAATTTTAATTAGGTCCCATTTGTTTATTTTTGCTTTTACTTCCAATATTCTGGGAGGTGGGTCATAGAGGATCCTGCTGTGGTTTATGTCGGAGAGTGTTTTGCCTATGTTTTCTTCTAGGAGTTTTATAGTTTCTGGTCTTACATTTAGATGAGATCTTTTTCTATGTAGATACAAGATGACAATTAGATTATATTATTAAACATTTATAAAGAAGAAACAGTAAAGTATAATAACGAAAAGCACTGGCATTAGAGTCCAACAACCCTGGGTTCCAAGGAAAAATTAAATCTCTTTTAGCCTTGATGTCCTCATCTGTATAATGGGAATGATACTTCAGTGACTTTAGAAGGTCAGAGGATTACATGAAATCACATAACAGTGACTGGAATAGTAAGTCGTCAGCAAATATTAGCTTTCAGAACTACATAGTAAGAGCTACCAGAAGCCCTGTCTTATTGAGAATATAAATTAAGGGACTCTCCTGGTGGTTCAGTGGTTAAAATTCTACACTTCCACAGCAGGGGGGGGTGGGTTCAATTTCTGGTTAGGGAACTAAGACCCTGCATGCTGCACAGCATGGCCAAAATTTGTTTTTCAATGTAAATCATTAGTTAAATCACTCTTTAGCATGGCATTTGTGAAATACTCAAATTTATTCCTCTTTTTGGTGTTCTAGGCTAGAACAGGGTGTATTTAAGATTAAAATTACTAGGTATTGATACACTTTTAAAATTTAGTATCTGTAATGCTATGTTTCTTCTAATTGTAATGTTTACTAAATACCTGTAAATAATTTAACATCAAGCACAACCTATCCTCAACAATTTTACACATTAAAAGAGAATCTAGGGAGGAAATAATAGCAAACGAAGCAACTGACAAAGAATTAATCTCAAAAATATACAAGCAGCTCATGCAGCTCAATTCCAGAAAAATAAACGACCCAATCAAGAAATGGGCCAAAGAGCTAAACAGACATTTCTCCAAAGATGACATACAGATGGCTAACAAACACATGAAAAGATGCTCAACATCACTCATTATCAGAGAAATGCAAATCAAAACCACAATGAGGTACCATCTCATGCCAGTCAGAATGGCTGCTATTAAAAAGTCTACAAACAATAAATGCTGGAGAGGGTGCAGAGAAAAGGGAACCCTCTTACACTGTTGGTGGGAATGCAAACTAGTACAGCCACTATGGAGAACAGTGTGGAGATTCCTTAAAACACTGGAAATAGAACTCCCATATGACCCAGCAATCCCACTGCTGGGCATACACACTGAGGAAACCAGAATTGAAAGTGACATGTGTACCCCAATGTTCATCGCAGGACTGTTTACAATAGCTAGGACATGGAAGCAACCAATATGGCCATCAGCAGACAAATGGATAAGAAAGCTGTGGTACTTATACACAATGGAATATTACTCAGCTATCAAAAAGAATGCATTTGAATCAGTTCTAATGAGGTGGATGAAACTGGAGCCCATTATACAGAGTGAAGTAAGTCAGAAAGAAAAACACCAATACAGTATATTAACACATATATATGGAATTTAGAAAGATGGTAATGACGACCCTATATGCGAGACAGCAAAAGAGACACAGATGTAAAGAACAGACTTTTGGACTCTGTGGGAGAAGGCGAGGGTAGGATGATTTGAGAAAATAGCATTGAAACATGTATATTACTATATGTGAAATAGATCGCCAGTCCAGGCTCGATGCATGAGACAGGGTGCTCAGGACTGGTGCACTGGGATGACCCTGAGGGATGGGATTGGGAGGGAGGTGAGAGGAAGGTTCAGGATGGGGGACACATGTACACCCATGGCTGATTCATGTGGATGTATGGCAAAAGCCACTACAATATTGTAAAGTAATTAGCCTCCAATTAAAATAAATAATAAATTTTAAAACAGAGAATCTATATTTTAAAAACAATACAATGCTTCTTTTACAACTCTTTGTCCATCTTTTATTACTGATATTCTTCCAAGAAAATCCACTGGTCAATGTGGTAGAGATGGCTAGTTGTTCCTAGTGTGGATTCTCTGCTTCTTCTATGGTTAATAAAAACCCGTATCTTTAGTTGGGTATATTGCCACTCAGAATAAAGGTAAATTATCCAGTTTTCCTTGGTGTGACCAAGTTGGAAAGTTTTGGTCAATGTGATTATAAAGGAAAATGGAGTGTGCACAATAAATGTCACTAAAGTGAGGAAGCACATGCTTATTCTCTTGGTAAATTCTCCCTCTGTCTGGAACGTGGATGTGATTCTAGAGCTGGGGCAGCCATTCTGGACATCTGTCTTAAGAGATGGAAGCCACGTCTTGAGGCTGATGAAAAGGGCGCCTGACGATTATGTGAAGCTTCTAAATCAGTCCTGGACTACCTTCACTTATACGAGAAAATAAGAAACTGTCTTGTATAAGAATTCTTACATTGAATTTTCTAAACTGGCAACGTGATATAATCCAGTCCTAAAAAATACAGACAAAATGAAAGCCAAGATTTAAACTCACTTGTTTCCTTAACAAATTTGTTCTTATCTTATACATGCCTGGTCTTTTTATACCTCTTTTCTTCTTATTCCTTCTGTAAACTCCTGGACCCCTGTAGATATTACCTTGGATTCATTTCCATGGTGTGGATATTACCTTTGGTTCATTTCCATGGTGTTAAGGGAGGGAGGGAGAGAGAGTGAGTTCACTCGGTTGCTCTACCACCATCAGTTGTTATATTCCTAACCTGTCCCTTTAGTGTGGAAGCCTACCTTCTTTTCACCACCCTCAGTTACTATATTCCTTATCTATCCTTTAGTCTACCCCATCCACTCCAGACTCTAGTTTCCTCTTCATCCTAGAATTTCAACTCCATTAAAGAATTGTCCTCAGAAAGAGCATTTATTTGTTCACTATCCACTCAACAAATTTTGAGTATCTACTGTATTGTTAGTTGATGAATAAAACAGACCCAGACTTCAGAGAGCTAAGTCAAGCAATATCTTAAAATGCAGATTGAAATGTGTTTTATTATTTATGTATTATACCTCTATGGTCCCAAATTTTACAAAGGATCAAAGTGAAAAAGATAAGTTAATGTAAAAGATAGGGAGAAAGCAGATATATGGAGAGGGAGCAGGAAATAGGGAGGGATGGAGGAGAATTCTCAGGGACAAAAGCAAAGATGTAACTGTACAGCAAAGGAAGAAGGGAAAGGAACACACATTCACTGAATTTTACGGGGCTTCATATACCCTCACAACCTCTTTCATGTGTTAATGATTAACAGGGACAAGCTTATTGTTAAACTTCTGGAACCTTTAGAGCATAGCAACTGCTCTCCTTATTATATCTGCTGTGTGCATTGCTAAGGCAAAGACCTTCAGAAATCCTCAAAAGGCTCCCCATTATTGCTTCCCAATCCCAGCAACCTATTTAGAACTTCTATCCCTTCTCTCTTCTCACTGGAACCTTCCTCTGCCAGTGTGTCCTGAGGGAAGAAGTGATTCCGTAAAATGGGGAGGAAGTATTGTTGAAATCCCCAGTCAAAATTTAGGTTTGATTGGCTCATTCAAACGCTGCTAAAATAGAATGTAAACATCATTTTTGCTACCAACTCTTGTCTGGCAATAAAGCAGTTAAAATTGGCTTTTATGGGTTGTCTTTACGATTTGCCAGACTGAAAAAATAAGTTCAAAGTTTCAAATAATTAATATGAATTTTACCTTAGGACTGTCACCCCACTGTCAGATACAGAAAACCTGAAAATCATTCTTTGCCTGTAAAATAAAGATAGTACTATTGTTGGACACATGGTTCCAGAAACATGAAAAAACAAAAACAAAACACCAAGCAACTCAGCCACCAATGTTGGGATTTTGGTGCTTTTTGTTGCTGTTGTTATCTTAGGAAAAGTATATTTATTAAATACTACTAAACAAGTTTGTGACATTTAGTTCTTAATACTCTATAATATGACTTTATGAATTTTTTTCTTAGATTGTGGTTTTAACACTTCACAAGTAGTTTCTTTTCCTGTTAACTTTTCAGACCACTCTGCTTAAGCTTGAGCTAAATACCTGGAGGAAGTGCTACCACAATTTTAGCTTTTTTGTTTCCACTTGAGCAATATTATTCTCAATATTTCTCCATTTGTAAAGTATCATATGTTTACCCTCCAACCTAATAAAATTTTTTACAGTATATAAAAATTAATATGAAATAATTATGGTAAAATAATGAAACAATTATAAATCTGAAACAGAGAAAATAGGAACACTGTTCCACAAGTACTAGCAAAAGGCTTATAGGATGCTTTAAATTTTTCTTTGGCTTTTGTTTAGCACCTGAGTCAGGAAACTCTTACTGATCAGGGTCCCTTGCCTTTTTCTATAGGGCCCTTGTCCGTAACATGCAGCCAAAAAATAACAATTGTTATTAATATATTCCTGATACAGCATAAAAAAGCATGAAAACATTCTAAGTACTAAAGACAGTCTTTTCGTCCCCAATGGACAATAAGTTCAGAAAAACAAGTTTCCTTGTTTATGAACCATGCTATTTAAGACTCTGTGATGTGCACTGCTATTTTCTATAAAAATATTCTTTCAATGAAAATCTCAGCTCAAATGTTGGCCAGAAAAGTTTTGAAATCTAGTTTTGTTTTTTCTTATTCTTTCAAATTGGATTTAGGGAGTAGAAAAAAGTACGTCTTTATTTCACACAGTAAACCTCATTAGGCTCTAAAAACTATAAATCTCTACTAATTGGTATCTTTGCACAGCAAAAGTTATGGCAACCTTAACTCATGGGGATGATTTTGTAGTACTACAAGATGTTAAAATCTCCTCTGATTAAACAACACAATTGTATTCAACATCTAATCCACGTCTGATGTAATAATCATAGGTTTCAGAGGTAAAATAATTATAACCTGAACCCAGAATTGGAATTTGGAGAGTGTCTAAGTACAAACACTTTCATTCTACAAATGAAAAAATTGAGAACCAGAGGCAAAATACATAGTTTTAATGTTGAGGTATTTATCATATTATAGTTTTGGGAAAAACTGGGCACCTGTGTGTAAAATCAGGGTTGGTCTTTGGATTTTATAGAGTAAATGAGTGCTTACTTGGTGTAATTTTAGAAGTGCTATTACCAAAACAAAAACAAAAACAAAAACCCCAACCACATAAAAATGTGTCACCTAAATTTTCCCTCAAGATGAAAAGGGTAAAATGATATCTAGTTATCTTTCTTTTACATATTTAGTTGAGATTTAATAATTCTATAAGCAGATTAGTTCTATTAATTTCTATTAAAATGCAAATATAAAACTCATACAAAAGAAAAAACTCAAACTATATAATGGACTCAAACCTTACATAGACATGTAAGATGAAAATCATGTAGATAAAATTATCATTGAAAATCTCTTTAGAAGGTACCAGACTGAAGACAGATTAAACCACTTCTTACTAAGTCCAAAACAGGCAGTGTGTCCTTCAGCATTAGAGCTGATGACTGTTTATTTGGTTCAACACCTGCTGGAGTCATTGGTTTGTGTTTAGGAGCCTTCTATAAAAAAAAAGCCTCGTGTAAAAGATGTGTCTTTAACACTTGAAACACCCTCAGAATGGTCAGGTGCTCATTCTATAAGAAGTGAGCAGGAACTCAGACCAAGGAAGAACATAGCAGATTTCTACCTTTTATTTAATACTCACTCAGGAGTATATGCTCACTGAGTATCATGTTAGGCAGAATTGCCTATGATATTTATATTAAAATACATTCTGCCTCACATTGAAAATTCTTTTGATAAGTAAGAATAGTTATATTTACATAAGTTAAATGTATGAGTGATGTAATTCTATTTTAGGAGTCAGTTCTTTCCTTAAGACCAGGTTTTGATGGCCTATTAGGGCAACAGAGAAAAGAACAGGTTCTTCGTGAACAAGGAAAGATCTCATGGAGGGTGGATCTACTCCTTAGGAGTAGTAGTCAAAGGATCTACTCCTTTGACTGTGGATCTACCACAGTCAAAGGTAAATTTTGCCTACTTCACAAATCTGTTTAGAGTATAGGTACACATATGCTACATAAAGCTTTTAAGTCACAAGAGCTGACTAACCATAATACCCAATATTCTCAAACATGATAGATTACTGAGAATTTTTGCACACAGTAACTATTAGTGTGAATGTATCATCTTTATACTGGGGCTTCCCTGGTGGCTCAGATGGTAAAGAATCTGCCTGCAATGTGGGAGACCTGGGTTCAATCCCTGGGTTGGGAAGATCCCCTGGAGAAGGAAATGGCAACCTACTCCAGTATCCTTGCTTGGAGAATCCCCATGGACAGAGGAGCCTAGTGGGCTATAGTCCATGGGGTCACAAGAGTCGGACACGACTGAGCGACTAAGGACACACACACATCATCTTTATATTTTACTGTTTTCAGTTCAAGATGAGGTCCAATTTAAAAAAATCGAACTTGGAGGTGAGAATATCAAGTTTAGAAATCACAGTGTTGTCTTGTGGCTTCTCTATGGAGTACTGCCAGCAAGTGCTGGCTTCTTGCTGAGAGCTAACCACTGCTAAAGTGTCTGAAGAGGAGGGGTCATAGTCCTATCATTAGTAGTAAAAATCCTGTTACCAAATTAGATAAAGACAGTTTACATGTACAGATTCTAAACTGGTTGACCCAAAGAGCAAAATGAAGTTGACAGAAACGGGAAACAAGTATTTTCATGAATTTACAAACTAAGTTTCTATTAAGAGTTCTTTTGGCTACAAATTCAGTTCTTCAAGAAGCTTGTTGATAGTCCTCTTTTTTCTGAATTAAACTATTGTTCATGTAGAAGATAAATTCGTCAAGTGAATTATTATGGCTTCAAATCTAAAAAGGAAACCAGTGGCTTCCCTGGTAGTCCTATATTCAAGAGTTTGCCTGCCAATGCAGGGAACATGGGTACCATCCCTGGTCTGGGAAGACTCCATATGCCGTGGAGCAATTAAGCCCGTGTGCCACAACTACTGAGCCTGTGCTTTAGGCAACTACTGAAGCTTGTGCGCCCTAGAACCAGTGCTCCACAACAAGACAAGGCACCACAATTAGAAGCCCACACTCCGCAGCTGGAGAGTAGCCCCCCATTTACTGCAACTAGAGAAAGCCCACAGACATCAACGAAGACCCAGCACAGCCAAAAATAAATAAATAAATCCAAAGGAAACAGGGATGGGTAAGAGGAGAAAACACACTGAGAGGGATTATTTTGTGGCCATACACTGCACCATGGCTGTGACTGGGATTTCACAAATGCATATGTACCACATATGGCTGAACTCACTTAGGACCCATGATTGGGAAAATAACTACTGGAAACACATGACCAATTGATACCAGGTGTTATCTTTAGCATGAAAACCCCAGTTATGGGATTAGAGATTATTATGTGAATTGCTAGTCTTTAGCTACAGCACTAATGAAAATTATTTCAGCAACAAAAGTAACTCTGCCTTCCACAAAAGAAATAATTTGGTAGGTCTCCTATTTGATATCCTTTTTCATTGTACTCAGCTGAACTTCTTTAATTAGGCACAAAGGTATTAAACTGAAGGCTTTTTGTGATGGGTCTTCAGAAAGGATGAAAGGGTTGAATTTAATGTTCAAACTTCTGCTTTCTCTGTCAACTTAGTTGTTAAATGTGGGGAATTATTACAAATTTATCACTTTAGTAGTGCTACTTTATTCTTCATGTAAACATTTGTCCAAGGACTCTTAAAGCAACTCCAGCAAATTACATTAGGTGTTTTGCTACAATGATTAAATTAAAACAGAAGTCTTTGGTATCACTTCCTTGATTTTATTTTAGCTTCTTAAAAATAAATTAAAAAAAAAAAAAGTGGGGACTTTCCTGGTGGTCCAGTGGTTGAGAGTCTGCCTTCCAGTGCAGGGGATAAGGGTTCAATCCCTGACCAGAGAGCTAAGCTCCCGTAAGTCACAGGGCAACTGAAGCCATTACCACAACTACTGAGCCTGTGAGCTCTGGAGCCCGCACACCACAACTAGAGAGACACCCATGTGCTGTAGCTGAGACCCAACGCAGCGACATAAATAAATAAACACTTTTTTAAATGTTTAATAAAAAAATAATTTAAAATAAATAAATAAATGAAATGTTAAAACCACCTAAATGGCAAACTAGTATAAATTTTTTTTAAAATAACATATCCTCAGTTTGCAGTGTTCATTTTAATTTGAAACATAAAAATCTCAAACATTTTACCATTTCTTCCCTCTAAGGACAACCCAGCATTTACCCGTACAAGTACCTGTGCCACTAACAAGTAACTAATGATCCAAAAGAGGGATTTTGAGGGCAATGAAGACGTAGTAGTTTTCAGAACGTAAGAAATAAAGGTTCGATCACAAAATTCGTCATGTAATGGGAAAACAATAGAACCCATAATCAATATATGAATAACATAAAATACTTCAATAATGTAGCACTGATAAGTTCAGAATTGATTGCTTAACTAAGAATACTGGGATTTCTTCTCCCTTAAACATATCATAATTCCTGAACTATTTAAAAATTTCATAACAAAATATATCAATACAGCATTGAGAAATTATTTTTTAAATAACAGGAAAAAATGTGCTGACCTAAGTAACTTTGAAAACAAGTAGAGTTTGTAAGACTAAAGCAAAAGGAATTGTATGTAAGCACTGTACTGTCATTGCTAAAGTTGTTTTCCACATAATATGGGTCAACAATTCTATACTGCTATACATATATACTACAATTGAATAAGTAAATGAATTGTGACTGGTGTGAGCCAGATGTCCCACTGTTGGAGGAGGGAAATTACAGATAAGGGGAGAAATCTAGAATGGTCCATGTGGTAACTGATTAGAGTTAGAAATATCACTACAAACTCAAGTTTAGCTTAATACAGACATAGATGGTTATATACAGAAATATTTATAGATGTATATACATAGGGCTTTCTTGGTGGCTCAGACAGTAAAGAATCTGTCTGCAGTGCAGGAGACCTGGGTTCTATCCCTGGGTCAGAGGGTCCCCTGAAGAAGGGAATGGCTACCCACTCCAGTATCCTTGCCTGGAGAATTCCAAGGACAGAGGACCCTGGTGGGCTACAGTCCATGAGGTCACAGAGAGTCGGACAGGACTGAGCGACTAACACACACATACACAGGTGCGTACACACATATATATTTCCTTGCTCTGTCTGCCAAGAGGGCCTAAAAGCAATGAATGACACCCTAGTGGCAACAGGCACATCTCGCTGATGTCTCTCTGGTTATTTTAATAATCGGAAGCTCGTTCTTAAGTAGATTCTATAAGAAGTGACCATAGGAAATAGATTCTCTGAGGTTCTTTTCCCTTACATATTTATTTATTTGGCTGTGACAGGTCTTAGCTGCAGCATGCAGGATCTTCACTGCATCATGCAAGATCTTTCCTTGCATCATGTGGACTCCAGAGCCTGTGGGCTCAGTAGTTGCAGTACGCAGGCTTAGTTTTCCTACAGCACGTGGGATGTTAGTTCCCCAACCAGGGATCAAAGTCACATCCCCTGCATTGCAAGGTGGATTCTCAACCACTAGACCACCAGGGAAGTTCCAGCTCTGACACACTGAAAATGTTTGTTGTTTATGCTTAAAAGTTAGAAAATCCTTGGCTCACAATTTCTTTCCTAGAATATATTAAATATGCTGCTCTATTTTCTTTTGGTATTGCTATTGAAAAGTCTGATGATAATCTAACTTTTCCCTTATAAGTTAGTATGACTATGTCTTGGTAATGGTCATTCTGGGTTAATATTGTTAGGCATGCAATATATTCTTTCAATATGTAGCTTATTTCTTTTTAATTTCAAGAAAATTTTCTTGAATTGTACTTTTTAGTACTCATTTTTATGCCTTCCTCTGATTTTTTTTCCAGTGGCTATTATCTGTATGTTGGTTCTTCTGTCTACTCTTAATATCTGTCACTTTTCAAAATTCCTTAAAAATTTTTTTTCATCTCTTTTATATTTTTAAAGCTTCCTTATTTTTCACCTATTTCTCTTACGGTATTATTTATTTGGATTTATGTCCTTTCCAGTTTAATGCATTACTTCAAGTGATTTTTCTCTTTTTTGCAGAGTTATATTACCTCACTTCTGAGTTTTTCTAATTCTAATTTTTGTTGTTCTTTTTATTGTTTTCCTAATGTCTTTTGTTTTAAATAGTAGGTTACAGTATTTGACTAATCTTTCAAGTATGCTTTCATTGTCTATAGATAATATTCAACTCCTTATTCTTATTTATAACTTTATATGTTGCTCATTTTTATGTGAAATAAGCTTGAATGAGATAGGGTCAGAACAGATTTTTCTAACTACACAGAATTTTCTGTTGCTTCTGAGTAGTGTGACAACTTGCATTCTGCAATTTTGGGGGCTCCATTCTTCTCTCTCATAGACTTTCTTTTCCTTTTATCTCTGTTGTCCCTATTCTGTTTAATTGTTATTCCACTCCTAGCAACTGTTTTCCACAGAGGCATTTCTAATCTTTTAGGGGAGAGAACTCTTTCCATAGGGGATAAAGCAGTGACCAACCCAGGAGTAGTTGGCCCAAAGCAGGATAATTACTTATGTCAAACTTTGTATCTTAGTCCCTAATATAGCTATTCTTATTTTTAACCTAAAATAATGTTTAAAATTGCTTAACAGTTAAATTACCTATCTCTTGTTCAGACTAGTTCCCCCTGTAAATGCCATCCTACTTTAAATTCCAGGGAGATACATTGCATTTATTCTAGGTGGGAAAGAAGATATGCAGATTTCACTACAAGGTGCAACAGAAATATCATACTGGAGAGGATGGTATTGCTGGCATATGACTGGAAGTGGCACAATTCCAAGCATATGTTAGATGAGAGTACTTCATCTGGGAGAAACTTAAAATAATAATTTAAATGTTCATGAGGCAAACTAGGTTCCAACTTAAAACACTAAGAAACAGAACCATCAACGAAAAGGAAATCAATTGCCAAGTGTACCAAAAGGGTTGTAGGGTAAACAAGAGGAAAATTTGCATTTGTTGACATACAAATAGAAGTATTCTATAGGAGGTGCATTAATTATTAATGGCAAACCCTATAAACACAAAATAAAACCAGTATCACTGGTCACATAATTCAAAATTTACATGTAATAAAGGCAAGGCAATGGATTCAAGTTATAACTTGTCATATATATACTCCACAGACATATAGCCACATATCCTAGGCTGCAGTAATACTCCAATTTGTGAAGCTGAGAGCTATAAAAAATGAGGGGGTGAGTACTTAAAACATTTTAACTGTTTACTATTTTATCTCCTCCCCTAAATTGCTAGTCTCTTGAGGACAGGGGCTAGGACATAGTATTTCTCTTCCTTTTGCTTAGCATACTTCTCAGAGTTGCCTTTCAACAAACATCTGTAGAATGTATGAATGATTGAATGAATACGTGAATGATTGAATGAATACGTGAATGATAGCCAAAACGTCTGTAAAAATTGGAAAACATCTTGGCACATCAGAGCAGGAAACAGAGGAGAGTGGATATTTATTATTTATATTAACATGCTATACACTAATATTTAATATATAGTGTTTGAAGTCAATTATATATATTAACACATATTTTAATATAGAACTGAAAGGAAGTTAACTTACATAAGAACTTTTAATTTATTTTTTCAAGAAGAAAACTCCATCATAGCAATTAATATCTAATCAAGCATAAAGGGGAGAAAGTCTCAGGATGGCAGAGTAGAAGGACATGAGCTCACTCCTTACGAAAACACCAAAATCACAACTAACTGCTGAATAACCATTGACAAAAAAATGTTGGAACCTACCAAAAAAGATACCTTATATCCAAAGACAAAGAAACCACAATATAACTGTAGGAGCTGTGCAATCATGATAAAAATCAAATCCAATATGCACTGGGTGAGCAACATGTAAACTGGAAAATAATTATATCATGGAAGTTCTCCCACAGGAGTGAAAGCAAGGTTTGATCACAAGAATTCCACAGGATGGGGGGGCGCGGGCAGAAACTCTACTTTTGGAGGGTGCACACAAGGTCTCATGCACACTAGGACCCAGGGAAAACAGCAGTGACCTCATAAGAAAAGACCCTGATGCTGGGAAAGACTGAGGGCAGGAGGAGAAGTGGGCAACAGAAGATGAGATAGTTGGATGGTATCACTGACTCAATGGACATGAATTTGAGCAAACTCCAGGAGATGGTGAAGGACAGGGAAGCCTGGCATGCTGCAGTCCATGGGGTCACAAGGAGTTGTACATGACTTAGTAACTGAACAACATAAGAGACTGGGCCAGATCTATCTGCCAGTGTTAGAGGGTTTCCTGCAGAGGCAGGGGGCAGCTGTGGCTGACTGCAGAGACAAAGAGACTGGCAGTGGCAGTTCTATAGAATATTCATTGGCATAAGCCTTCCTGAAGGTGCCATTTTTCTCCCTAGGACCTAGCCTCAGCCAACAGCCTGCAGGCTCCTGTGCTGGGATGCCTCAGGCCAAACCACCAACTAGGCAGAAACACAGCTATACGCAACAGCAGACAGGCTGCTTAAAGTCTTCCTGAGCACTGTCCTGCCCAGCAGAGGGACAAGATCCATGTCAGCTTACCAGTGGGCAGGCATCAGTGTGCAGGAACCAGATACATACACACACACACACACACACACACAGAGGAAATCACACACAACACTAAAGTTAGTTTTCAAATCCCAAGAGAAGAGAACAAAAGAGGAAGAAAAAGGACCTACAGGAGCAAATCCAAAACAATTAACAGAATGGCAGTAAGAACACACATATCAGTAATTACCTTAAATGTAAATGGATTAGATGCTCCAACCAAAAGACACAGACTGGCTGAATAGATACAAAAACAATACTCATATATATGCTATCTACAAGGGATCCACTTCAGATCTAGGGACACATACACACTGAAAGTGAGAGGATGGAAAAAGGTATTCCATGCAAATGGAAATTAAAAGAAAGCTGGGGTAGCAATACTTACATCAGACAAAATAGACTTTAAAATAAAGACTGATTCAAGAGACAAAGAAGGACACTACACAGTGATCAAGGGATCAATCCAAGAAGAAGAGATGAGGATTGTAAGTTGTAAATATATATGTATCCAATATATGAGCACCTCAATATAGAAGGCAAATACTAAGAGCCATAAAAGGAGAAATTGACAGTAGCATAATAATAGTGGGGGACTTTAACACCCCACTTACATCAGTGGACAGATCATCCAGAAAGAACATCAGTTAACACAGGCTTTAAATGACACATTATACAAGATAGACTTAACTTATATTTACAGAGCAGCAAATGCACATGCTTTTCAAGTGCACATGTCCATTCTTTAAAATAGATCACATACTGGGCCACAAAGCAAGCCCCAGTCATTAAAGAAAATGGAAATCATATCAAGCATCTTTTTTGACCACAACACCATGAGATTAGAAATCAACTACAAGAAAAACACTGTAAAAAACACAAACATGTGGAGGCTAAACAATATGATAGTAAACAACCAATGGATCACTGAAGAAATCAAAGAGGAAATCAAAAATACCTAGAGACAAATGAAACACAAGCACAATGATCCAAAACATTTGGGACACAGCAAAAACAGTTCTAATTGGGAAGTTTATACTAATAAGATCTTACCTTAGGAAACAATACAAATCACAAGTAAGCAACCTAACCTCACACCTAAAGCAGTTTTAGAAAGAAGAATAAACAAAATCCAAAGTTTGTAGGAGGAAAGAAATCATAAAGATCAGAGCAGAAATAAATGAAATAGAAACAAACAAAACCAACAGAAAAGATCAATGAAACTAAAAACTGGTTATTTAAAAAGATTTTAAAAATTCATATATTTTTAGACAGACTCATCAAGAGAAAAAGGCCATAGGCTCAAATCAATAAAATTAGAAATGAAAAAAGAAGTTACAAAAGACACCACAGATATTCAGAGGATCATAAGAGACTACTACAAGCAACTATATGCCAATAAAATGGACAACCTGGAAGAAATGGACAAATTGTTAGAAATATACAATCTTCTGAGAATGAACCATGAAGAAATAGAAAATATTAACAGAACAATCAGAAGTAATGTAATTGATACTGTGATTTAAAAACTCCCAACAAAAGTCCAGGACCAGATGGCTTCATAAGCAAATTCTATAAAACATTTAAAGAAGAGTCAACACCTATCCTTTGGAAACCATTCCAAAAAATTGCAGAGAAAGTAATACTCCAAAACTCATTCTATGAGGCCACCACCACCCTGATGCCAAAATCAGATAAAGATAAAATAACAGAAAATTATAGGCCAATTTCACTGATGAACAGAGATATAAAAATCCTCAACAAAATACTAGCAATCTGAGTCCAACAATACATTAAAAGGATCATACACCATGATCAAGTGGGATTTTATTCTGGGAATGCAAAGATTTTTCAATATCTACAAATCAATCAGTGTGGCACAGCATATCAACCATATTAAGAATACAAATCATACTATTATCTCATTAGATGCAAAAAAAAGCTTTTGACAAAATTCAACACACATTTATGATAAAAACTCTCTAGAAAGTGGGTATAGAGAGAACATACTCCCAACATAATAAAGTCTATACATGACAAAGTGAAAGTGAAAGTCACTTAGTCATGTCCAACTCTTTGTGATCCCATGGACTAGTCCATGGAATTCTCCAGGCCAGAATAATGCAGTGAGTATATATGACAAACCAATAGCTAATATCAAACTCAATGATCAAAAGCTGAAAGCATTTCCTTAAAGTCAGGAACAAGACAAGGATGTCCACTTTCACCACTTTTATTCAGTACACCTTTGGAAGTCCTAACCATGGCAATCAGAGAAGAAAAAGAAACAAAAAGAATCTAAGTTGGAAAAGAAGATGTAAAACTGTCATTGTTTGCAAATGACATAATACTATACATAGAAAATTCTAAAGATGGTACCAGAAAACTACTAGAGCTCATAAATGAATCTGGTAAATTTGCAGGATACAAAATTAATATATAGAAATCTATTACCTTTCTATATACTAAAAACAAAAGATCAGAAATAGAAATTAAAGAGACAACCCCATTTACCATCACATCAAAAAGAATAAAATACCTAGGAATAAACCTACCTAGGAAACAAAAGAGTGGTACTCTGAAAACTATAAGATGCTAATGAAAGACATCAAAGATGATACAAACAGATGGAAAGATATGCCATATTCTTGGAATGGAAGAATCAATATTGTCAAAACACCTATACTACCCAAGGCAATCTACAGATTAGATGCAATGCCTATCAAATTATCAGTGGCATTTTTCACAGAACTAGAACAATCAATCTTAAAATTTATACGGAGACACAAAAATCCTGAATGGCCAAAGTGATCTTGAGAAAGAAAAACGGAGTTAGAGGAATCAGGCTCCCCAACTTCAGACTATGCTACAAAGCTACAATCATCAATACAGTATGGTATTGGCTCAAAAACAGACACATAGATAATGGAACAGGACAGAAAGCCCAGAAATAAACCCACACACCTATGTCAGTTAATCTATGACAAAGCAGGCAAAACCATACAATGGAGGGAACACTCTCTTCAATAAATGGCTGAGAGAACTGGACAATTACCTGTAAAATAATGAAATTGGAACATTCTTTAACATCATACAAAAAAAAAAAAAAAGCCACTCAAAATGGATTAAAGACCTAACTATAAGACTGGACACTATAAAACTCAGAAAACATAGGCATAACACTCTTTGACATAAAACTGCAGCAATATCCTTTTCAATGCATCTCCTAGGGTAATGGAAATAAAGACTAAAATAAATAAATAGGACTAAATTAATCTTAAGAGCTTTTGTACAGCAAAGGAAATCATAAACAAAATGAAAAGACAACCCACAGAATGGGAGAAAATATTTGCAAATGATGCAACTGACAAATGATTCATCGCCAACATTTACAAACAGTTCATGTGGCTCAGTACCAAAAAATAAAATAAAGGGAAGAAGACCTAAATAGACATTTCTCTAAAGAAGACATACAGATGGTCAAGAGGAACATGAAAAGATGCTCAATATTGCTAATTATTTGAGAAATGCAAATCAAAACTACAATGAGGTATCACCTCACACTGGTCAGAATGGCCATCATCAGGGTGTAGAGAAAAGGAAACCCTTCTACAGTGTTGGGGGGAATGTTAGTAGGTAGCCACTTTGAAGAACAGTATGGAAGTTTCTTAAGAAACTAAAAATAGAACTCATACATGATCCAGTAATCCCACTCCTGGGCATATATCCAGAGAAAAACATATTTCAAAGGGATTCATGAACCCCGATGTTGATTTCACCACTGTTTACAATAGACAAGACACAGAAGCAACCTAAATGTCCATTGACAAATGAATGAATAAAGAAGATATGGCATATATATACACAATGGAATATTACTCGGCCATTAAAAAGAATGAAATAACACCATTTGAAGCAACATGGATGGACCTGGAGATTATCACACTAAGTGAAGAAAGACAAATATCATATGATATTGCTTATATGTGAAATCTAAAAAAGAAAACAATACCAATGGACTTATTTATAAAACAGAAACAGACTCACAGACTTAGAGAATAAACTTATGGTTACCAGGGGGAAGGATGAGGGGTGAGGGGTAGATTGAGAAGTTGAGATTAACATGTACACACTGCTATATTTAAAATTGACAACAAGGACATACTGTATAGCACAGGAAACAATATTCTAACCTAAATGGAAAAGGATTTGAAAAAAATAGATACATAAATACATATAACTGAATCACTCTGCTGTACCCTGAAGTTAACAATACTGTTAATCAACTATACTCCAATATAAAATTTAAACAAAAAAACATAAATATCCAGAAAAGAGTACATATATAAATAAAACTACATGTCTGACTTTGGTTTGAAACCTAGGCAACAGCTTTAAATGAAATTTTGAAACGATGATTCATAAATAAAACAGTGTTGTAAAATACAACAAAAGCAAGAAAGGTAAGTATAGGAAAAGCTGATTTTTAAAAAAATTTTTATTGGAAGATAATTGTTTTACAATACTGTGCTGGTTTCTGCCACACATCAACATGAATCTGCCACAGGTGTACATATGTCCCCTTCTCCTTAAACCTCCCTTCCATCTCCCACCCCATGCCACCCCTCTAGGCTGTCACAGAACACTGGGTTGAGCTCTCTGTGTCACACAGAAAATTCCCACTGGCTATCTATTTTACATATGGCAATTTACATGTTTCCACGCTACTCTCTCAATTTGTCCCACCCTCTCCTTCCCATACTGTGTCCACAAGTCTGTTCTCCATGTCTGCATCTCCATTAAGCTTCTCTATATGTGAAGTAAAAATATTGGCCAATTCAGTGACAAAGTCAAATTGGTTATTAGGCATCTGACTTAACTACTTTTTCAATTTTCAACAGGTTTTGTGGCATGGCGCAATCTTTTTCTAATCACATGTTAGAGACAGCCAGTGGAAAGGAGAAACTTCAAATCTAAATGTGTCCAAATAAGAGTAATAACTGGTCCGCCCAAAGACTGATCAACTGTGCTATTAGCTGAGGTGGTGTCTGTCTGCAACAGTACTTTAGGTAGCAGTGAATACATCCCCAGCCTAGAAAAGACAAATGGATTTAAAAAAAAAATCATTTCAATTATAAAGACTCATAGATTTACCATCTTGCTAAAGAATAGAGACAGTATGGCAAGCCTTTAAATATTAAAAAGCAGAGTTTAAATTGCAAGAGGAATCAAGTTAGTTGGAATGATCTAAAAAATTGATGAGATGCACTTCCTAAGGGAAGCAGACAAATACAAAAGCAGTTTCCAACTTTCAAATACTCTGTCTATATAAGTGGGCAAGCAGTAGAAATAGGGGAAACACTGACTGAAACTGCCTACCCTGGCCAGGCACGAATAGTAACTATTTGCATGAGCTATTTTATGACAGGAGGTGAGGAACAAGGAACTGATAAGGCACCACCAACCAGAAGAGTTTGAGAAAGGTCAAAAGGAGATGCCATGTGTTCTACCACCTCCCAGAATCCTTGCTGTCATCCATCTTGGCTAAGCAATGCGTGCACCACAAGGACCCTGAGTCAGAACGACTGGCCAGAGGCAACCTGGAAACTAACCCCATCACCATAAACCCAAGACTGCAAGCCACATGGCAGAGCAGTCCTCCTGGGTTCCCTTACCCTCCTGCTCTCTGCCTAGGCGCTCCTTTCCAATAAAGTCTCTTGCTTTGTCAGCCCGTGTCTCCTCGGACAATTCATTTCTGAGCATTGGACAAAAGCCTGCCTGCTCTCGGGCCCTGGAAGGGGTCCCCCTTCCTGCAACAGTAGTAGTTCCCTCCCATCTCCCAAATCACCAACAGCAGACATACACAACCCTTAACCAAGGTTTCTAAGCCTAAGGGTAAATGCTCTGTCTTCCAGTTTCACCATAGGAAAAGCAAGTTTCCAAGAGAGCTATCTTCTTTTAGTAAGCATGTGGAATTAACAAAATACAAGTGTCAACAAATAATCACTCACCACTGGACTCCCTTCTTTTCCAAACCTTCTTTCATGTCTCTGTATCCTAGCCTAGAAAGGAAAGGGAAGAAGCAAAAGCACAGCTTCTATTGCCTAGGTAGGCGAGATGTGGTCCTCAAAACATACATTTCCATAGGAATAACGTAAGTGGTAGTTTGTTACGGTAAAATTGTTCAATTATCATAACTTTTCAAGTAAGAATGGGCTGAACACTTTGTGTGAGCTGATCCTTGAAACTAATCACCAAGTATTAATACCACTTATACACAGAAATATAAGGTGAGTCCTAAATAGCTGATTTACAAACTAGTTCCTGTTAAAAAACAGAGGAATTCATTTCAGAGATTAGTTTAACAGTTTAAAATTCTTTTGGATCAGTAGCTTTAAAGTTGGTTTTACGTAGTAGCAGGGTTTCAAGAAGTTTCAAAGAAAATTACATTCAATAGTTTTTTATTTACTGAACACTTGAACTGAGCCAGACTATAATGGGGCTACTTCAGTGCTACTTTAGTGATGATATAACAAATCAGCTGACCGTTTTTAACATTAAAGAAGTCAGATAAACTGCAACAGTGTATGCTAATAACTGAATGGATTCTTTGAAAGACAAAAGGTAACCCTTTAAGGAATGTTTAAATTGGGTCCTTCTTATCAACTTTACACAGGACTATTATTATGTCAAAGATAGGATTCCAAAGTATGAAAAACATTAGAAGGGTTGAAGAATTGAAAAAAGTTTAGAAATTGCAGTTATGGTTTTCTTTTTTTTTTTTTTTTCTGTAGCTGAATACAGGATGAAAATGATAAATCACTAATGTGATATCAGAAGTTTTTAGGAAAGATGTGAAAAATAAGTTTCAAACCAAAGCCACACAGATAGCTACGATATATCAGAATGGAAATTCCACAAAGACAAAGATTTTTGCTTATTCTATTATAAGCTCATCCACTTGGCTTAGAATAGTGCTTGGTACTTTGCACCTAACTCAGTAAATACTTGTTGAATAAACAACTGAATGAAAACTAATCCTCTACACATTTCAGAAATATTTAAGAAAGTTTTAAAGATAACTCTTGTTAATGTAAAGTTAATATTTTTGCTGTAAGAAAGTATAAAGTTATCTGTATGTACAAATATAAATGTTATTAAAACTGATCACAATTTAACTACTCAAACAAAGCTGCTGCCAACACACTGATATACTTACTCTCAGCTCTTTTTCCTATGCATATTTTTAGAGTTGAGATCAAACATTATTTAAACTAATCTATTTAGCCTTCCTCTTGAGAAATCTGTACGCAGGTCAGGAAGCAACAGTTAGAACTGGACATGGAATAACAGACTGGTTCCCAATAGGGAAAGGAGTACATCAAGGCTGTATATTGTCACCCTGCTTATTTAACTTATATGCAGAGTACATCATGAGAAACGCTGGGGTGGATAAAGCACAAGCTGGAATCAAGATTGCCAGGAGAAATATCAATAACCTCAGATATGCAGATGACACCACCATTATGGCAGAAAGTGAAGAACTAAAAAGCCTCTTGATGAAAGTGAAAGAGGAAAGTGAAAAAGTTGGCTTAAAGCTCAACATTCAGAAAACTAAGATCATGGCATCCGGTCCCATTACTTCATGGCAAATAGATGAGGAGACAGTGACAAACTTTATTTTTGGGGGCTCCAAAATCACTGCAGATGGTGACTGCAGCCATGAAATTAAAAGACGCTTGCTTCCTGGAAGAAAAGTTATGACCAACCTAGACAGCACATTAAAAAGCAGAGACATTACTTAACCAAAGGTCCGTCTAGTCAAAGTTACGATTTTTCCAGTAGTCACATATGGATGTGAGAATTGGACTATAAAAAAAGCTGAGCGCTGAAGAATTGATGTTTTTGAACTGTGGTGTTGGAGAAGGCTTTTGAGAGTCCCTTGGATTGCAAGGAGATCCAACCAGTCCATCCTAAAGGAAATCAATCCTGAATATCATTGGAAGGACTGATGTTGAAGCTGAAACTCCAATACTTTGGCCACCTGATGTGAAGAACTGACTCATTTGAAAAGACCCTGATGCTGGGAAAGATTGAAGGTGGGAGGAGAAGGGGACAACAGAGGATGAGATGGTTGGATGGCATCACCGACTCAATGGACATGAGTTTGAATAAACTCTGGGAGTTGGTGATGGACAGGGAGGCCTGGCATGCTGCAGTCCATGGGGTCACAGAGAGTCAGACACGACTGAACAACTGAACTGAGCTGATCTAGCCTTCGCCATACATTTACATTTTTGTAAGCCTTTTCTAATGATGAAAACAAGGGTCTTCTTTAACATTTTTAAAATATTATATTCAAAAAGAAGTGAAAACATTTTTTAGTGACAAGTAAGTTTTATGTAAGGTACTGGTACTAGCTTATTCTCTAGTCATTGGTGTTGACTTTGCGATTTATGGGCTTAAAAGCAAGATTATCCTACAGGAAACATTACCATCTAGTATGCTGTTTTGAGAGGAGACAAGATATATCTCCCATTCTTTCATTTGTTCATCCACTCAACAAATATTTATTATTGGCTTAGTCAGATTGACTATATTCTTTGTAGCTGAAGATGGAGAAGCTCTATACAGTCAGGAAAAACAAGACTGGGAGCTGACTGGCTCAGATCATTAGCTCCTTACTGCAAAATTCAGATTTAAATTGAAGAAAGTAGGGAAAACCACTAGGCCATTCAGGTATGACCTAAATTAAATCCCTTATGATTAAACAGTGCAAGTGACAAATAGACTCAAGGGATTAGATCTGATAGAGTGCCTGAAGAACTATGCACGGAGGCTTGTAACATTGTATAGGAGGTGGTGATCACAACCATCCCCAAGAAAAAGAAATGCAAAACGGCCAAATGGTTGTCTGAGGAAGCCTTACAAATAGCTGAGAAAAGAGAAGTGAAAGGCAAAGGAGAAAAGGAACGATAAACCCATCTGAATGCAGAGTTCCAAAGAACAGCAAGGAGAGATAACAAAGCCTTTTTAGGAAACAGTGCAAAGAAATAGAGGAAAACAATAGAATGGGAAAGACTAGAGATCTCTTCAAGAAAACTAGAGATACCAAGGGAACATTTCATGCAAAGATGGGCATAACAAAGGACAGAAACAGTATGAACCTAGATGAGGTGGCAAGAATACACAAAAACTGTACAAAAAAGGGCTTAATGTCCTGGATAACCACGATGGTGTGATCACTCATCTAGAGCCAGACAACCTAGAGCCAGACAACCTGGAGCATGTAGTCAAGTGGGCCTTAGAAAGTGTCACTACAAACAAAGCTAGTGGAAGTGATGGAATTCCAGCTGAGCTATTTCAAATCCTAAAAGATGATGCTGTGAAAGTGCTGTACTCAGTATGCCAGCAAATTTGGAAATCTCAGCAGTGGCCACAGGACTGGAAAAGGTCAGTTTTCATTCCAATCCCAAAAAAGGGCAATGCCAAAGAACATTTTCACTCATTTCACATGCTAGCAAAGTCATGCTCAAAGTCCTTCAAGCTAGGCTTCAACAGTATGTGAACCAAGAAATTCTACATGAACAAGCTGGATTCAGAAAAGGCAGAGGAATCAGAGATCAAATTGCCAACATCTGTCAGATCACAGAAAAAGCAAGAGGATTCCAGAAAAACATCTACTTCTGCTTTATTGACTACACTAAAGCCTTTGACTAGGTGGTTCAAAACAAACTGTGGAAAATTCTGAAAGAGATGGGAATACCAGATCACCTTACCTGCCTCCTAAGAAACCTGTATGCAGGTCAAGAAGCAACAGTTATAACTGGATGTGAAAAATCAAACTGGTTCCAAATTGGGAAAGGAGTATGTCAAGGCTGTATATTGTCACCCTGCTTATTTAACTTATATGCAGAGTATGTCATGCAAAATGCCGGGCTAGATGAAGCATAAGCTGGAATCAAGATTGCTGGGAGAAATATCAACAACCTCAGATATGCATATGATACCATATTAATGACAGAAAGCAAAGAGGAACTAAAGATGGCTCTTGATCAAAGTGAAAGAGGAGAGTGAAAGAGCTGGCTTAACACTCAACATTCAAAAAACTAGGATCAAGGCATCTGGTCCCATCGCTTCATGGCAAATAGATGGGGAAAAAATGGAAACAGAGACAGACTTTATTTTCTTGGGTTCCAAAATCATTGCAGATAGTGACTGCAGCCATGAAATGAAAAGATGCTTGCTCCTTGGAAGAAAGGCTATGACAAACACAGACAGCATATTAAAAAGCAGAGACATTATTTTGCCAACAAAGGTCTGTCTAGTCAAAGCTATGGTTTTTCCAGTAGTCATGTATGGATGAGAGAGTTGGACCATGAAGAAAGGCTGGTCACCAATGAATTGATGCTTCTGAACTGTGGTGTTGGAGAAGACTCTTGAGAGCCCCTTGGATGGCAAGGAGATCAAGCCAGTCAATCCTAGAGGAAATTAACCGTGATATTCATTGGAAGGACTAATGCGGAAGCTCTAATACTTTGGCTACCTGATGTGAAGAGCGGAATCACTGGAAAAGACCCTGATGCTGAGAAAGATTGAAGGCAGGAGGAGAAGGGAACCACAGAGGATGAGATGGTTGGATGGCATCACTGACTCAATGGATATGGGTTTGAGCACACTCTCGGAAATAGTGAACAACTGGCAAGTCTGGTGTGCTACAGTCTGTGGGGTTGCAAACAGTGTGACATGACTCTGTGACTGAACAACAACACTAGTGTAAGGATATAGTAAGCAAAACTAGAGTTACTGCTCCCATTGAGCTTATAAACTAGTTAATTAACCAATCAACAAATGAATTTAAAAGCACAATGGTGGTGAACTTTAAGTGTTAGGAATAAGACGTATATAATATGTCTCTACATATTAGCAAAAGAATTGGCCTAGACTGTTTGGTAGTGTGTGTGTATGTATCAGGAACTGGGAGTTAAAGGTGGGTTGGGAATACTTTTATCTACATTTATTGAGTACTTTATTCAATGTTAGACCCTAAATTGAGTACATTACATGGCTTATTCTCATTTTCTCATTTAATAATCATAATACCTTATGAGTCAATTATTTTCCCCCATTTTACAGATAAAGAAATTGAGTCTCAGGGAGAAGTCAAATGATTTACTTTATATAGGCAGGGACTTTCCTGCTGATGCAGTGGATAGGAATCCACTTGCCAGTGCAGGGGACACAGGTTTGATCCCTGGTCTGGGAAGATTCCACATGCTGTGGAGCATCTGGGCCCATGTGTCATAACTAATGAGCCCCTGCTGGAAGAACAGGCAGGACCCAGGCCGTGAAAGCCCTCACGGGCCACATTAAGAATACTGGCTTTAATCCTAAATGCTATGAAAAGGCACAAGACATTTTTATTTCTTTTATTTGAAACTTAAAAACTTAAGGGTGGAAAATTCACAAAGGCTGGATTAATGAAAGAAGGAATAGGACAAATATCTGCTCAGTTTTAAAAATATTTTCTTGTACCTATCATATCTGTATCAATAAGTCTGAATACTTTAGGAACAAAAGTAGGCTTTTAAATACTTTTAAAAATAAACTAAAATATGGACAAATTTAAAAGAGGTTAGTCTTTTTCCTTCTGCATCTGATGTACAACCAAAGAAAAGAATTTTATAAAGAGATACTACTAGAAAATGGCTCTGGTCTAGGTTGTAATAGATGAGGGTCAGTCAGCTGATACCTAATACAGAGGCATGTGGAGGCCCTAAGTCTGAGCTAGAAGCAGGGAAAAGTTGACACAGATTTCAGACTTAATAGAGTCAAGAAATGATGGTATCCAAATTATGAAAATGGAAACATACCATTGAGAATAGGCTGGAAAAACCTGGGCTATTCATCAGGTTGTGGGAAGTAGGGTAAAGGGAAAGTTAATAGTAAAAGGTATTTCCAAGATAAGTTTTAAAATACCCTCCCTATATGCCAACAATCTTAATATAACAAGATTGTATATCATATAGAAACTATATTACTTTCAATAAATTTGACCCTTGGATAATAAATCTTTTGTAATCTCCATTAACATGTAGATTAGTTGCTATATTCATTTACATAGTCCTTTGGATCCCACAGGTTCAGAATGTTTTGACTCTATCTTCTGAACTTTTATAAATTATGATGATAATAATCAATTTCATCTAGAGTATACTTTCTAAAGCAACTGAAGTCTATGAACAATTATCTATATAGTATAGTTACATTTGGATGAGATGGTTGGAAGGCATCACCAACTCGACGGACATGAGTCTGAGCAAGGTCCGGGAGTTGGTGATGGACAGGGAAGCCTGGAGTGCTACAGTCCATAGGGTGGCAAAGAGTCGGACACAACTGAGCAACTGAACTGATACTTACATTTTACCCAACTTTTTCAATTTCCTGAAATGACTTTCATTGAAATAAATTCTTTTACCATAAATTTTACAATGAAGATTTGATTCATCCATTAGATTTTTACAGTGTATTTTACAGCCTATTTTCTGAAGAGAGAAAATAGGTCTCTGGGTAAAACAGCATAGGATAACTCTGTTCCTAACCTCCCTTTAATTTACTTGGCATCCAGCTTCCTCCACCTTCCTCTCCAGTCCTTCCTGGGTCCCCAAGTTCAGATTCTACTCTCATGTTTTCAAGTTGTAGGGCATTTTTCAGGTGTTTAATTGGTATTAACTACTGAAAGAATATATGAAATACAACCATGGTTATTCCAATCAACAAAATGGTTCCCCCCAATTTAGTAATCAATAAAAAGGAAAAGATCACCAAGTGAAACAGTGCCTGGCAGAGATTACTTCAAATTTTCCAAAAATTTTATGTTACTAATCTAATTGTATATGCTATACGATAAGCCCTCAATGAATGTTTGTTGCAGAGAAACATTTATCTTTTTAGGTCTGAAAATACAGACACCAGGAATAATTTCAAATTTCAGAACTTTTAATGTCAGAACATTTTGTTCAAACAAATAAAAAACAATACAGAAGAGAAAATAACCTAAAATTTCTTCATAATAAACTTTGTTATGATTCATAATTAAGTACATATCTGATATTTTCTGGTAGCAAGCCACCAGTAAGAGCTTTATTTCTATAAAATTAAAGGAATCACTACATTAAAAAAAATTTTTAATTCTATAACCTTGTATGGTGATGAATGTCAACTAAATATATTGTGGTGATCATTTTGTAATATATTCAAATTCTGAATCATAACACTGTATATTTGAAACTACTATATAGCATGTCAAATATACCTCAATTAAAAAGTTCAAAAAAGTTTTTCAGGGTGCCACTTATTAACACTTTTATTGATTAAATCTCCTCCTGGAAAACTGTTAAACCTTAGAATAGGCAATACAGACAAATTAAAAGTAGTTACAGTCTTCAAATCTCCTGGTAGTGGCAGACAGTGGACATCAGGCCAGCCCAAATTCCATTTCTCACCCACTTCTCCCCTGGCTGTCTCTACAACAGAGGCTCTAAGAGCTAAACACTTGATTTCTCGGCCTCCCTCGAGAGGACCTGTTACACATTTCTGGCCAGTGAGACACAAACAGATGTCTGTTAGCATTGCTTCTTTCCTTTACTTTTTATTGACAGGAACATATTTGTGATGTGTAACAGGCAGCTTCGGTAATCCCTGTTTCTATTTATTCACACCTTTGTGTAGTTCCCTCCCATACTGTATCAAGGCGTGTGACCAACAGAATAAGGCAGAAGTGATGATATCTCACTTTCAAGTTGAGGTTATAAAAAGACTGCTCCCCTTCCCTTTTGGATCATTTGCCTTGGGGTAGCCCACTACCAGAGCTTCCCTGGTAGTTCAGTTGGTAAAGAATCTGCCTGCAATGCAGGAGACCCCGGTTTGATTCCTGGGTTGGGAAGATCCCCTGGAGGAGGGCATGGCAACCCACTCCAGTATTCTTGCCTGGAGAATCCCCATGGACAGAGGAGCCTGGCGAGCTACAATCCATAGGATCGCAAAGAGTCAGACATGACTGAGCGACTAAGCACAACACAGCACAGCCCACTGCCAAGTCCTGAGCAGCCCTATGACGAGGCCTTCGTGGTAAGGAACTGAAGTCTCCAGCCAAAAGTCATGTGAGTTCACTTGGAAGCAGATACCCAGCTCAGCCAAAGCTTAACTGGATGACAGTCCCAGCTGTTATCTGGACTGAAGCCTCATCAGAGACCCTGAGCCAGAACCTCCCAGAGAAACCACTCTCAATTCTCAATGCTCAGAAACTGTATGAGATGATAAATGTTTGTTGTTTTAAGATATGCTTTGGGGTAATTTGTTATGTGACAATAGATAAAAAAGCACAGTGATGCCTGAAAATATAATAGCTATTTGGTGACCTTGAGGATGAGAACCACATTCTATGGATGGTAGAGAGTCATCATTAATATAAGCACAATCATCAGCTCTGAACTACTTCAATTAAGATTTCTTACAGAGGAAGACCTCCATCTGTTTAAGCCACATGGTAAAGTTTTCTGTTATCTGCAGCCAAACACATTCCTAAGCAACACACTCAACAGTGCCCCAAACCCAATTATAATTTTCAAAGAGAGGTTCCTTTTCTTCAAAGTTATGCCTCTGCTCAGAAGTTCATACTTCTCTTATCTTCTGGAACCCAGCTGTTCATTCCCTGATCCAGAAAAAATATCCAGACTGAGTGGCAGATACTCCTAGTATCTGAAGGCAATGGTTAGAATTACCCCCTTCACTTAGGCAGTAATTACAGTTCTTTAGGTAGTATGCTAGTATGCCTAATCTTCAAGTAAATCTTTCCTTTGATGGATCCTTTTTAAAAATCCATTCAGCTACACCTCAAAACAGAGAATTCAGGAATGGATTCTATACTGCTGGATTCTATAATCCATAGGAACACTGGTTTCTCTTAGGATGCTCTGCTTCATCATATGAATTCTAGGACCACGTGTCAGCCAAAAAGTAGGGACTGTGCTGAAAAAGTGAGGACCAAGCTAAAACAAACAAACTCCTCTCCTAAACACCCCCATGCTCCCCTTTCCAAATGTAAGTTTCTTTCTAGATGCCAAAAGATACCCAAACTGTAACACATAACAGGAGGAAAGTTTCATCTGGCACAGAAGTGAAAGTAATTTAGATCCAGTGACCTTGCTTTTTCTTTCCAAGTGTAAAACTGCTCAGAGATAGGGGCAACACAGCCCCAGAAGAGGAAGAAAAATTACAGGAAATCCTGATTCACGCTTGTCCAAAATCAAAAAACCAGACAACCAGTATTCACTCATATGATAGCTTTTAAGTTGTCAGCAGTTCTTGGCAAATATAAGGACAGAAAGTAAGTTTGTCTACTGCCAACCACCCTGAACGCGCCCGATCTCATCTGATCTCGGAAGTTAAGCAGGGTCAGGCCTGGTTAGTACTTGGATGGGAGACAGTAGTATGTTCAACAACTCTGAGCTCTGAAAGGTTTAGCTTTCTCACAGGTCTCTTGCCTTTAAAAAAGGTAAAGCAGGGGAAGAACCCAAGAAAGGAAATTTAGCCAGAAAAGAAATCTTCTACTGTAAGAGAAAACATGATCCAAGATACTAGCATACTACATTTGAGGAAACACCAAATTTAGTTTCCCAAATTTCTTAAAATTTTATTTTAAGAAAATTTCATTTTCACTCTAAGATGTAAAAAGCATTCTAGGATGGTTGAAGCTAGCTGAAGTACATTCCTAGATTCTAATAGTATATTAGTGAAGTAAAGCAGGAACAAAATAGTGTTTCATAGACATGTGATAGTTACTATTTCAATGATCAGTAGATTTGCCTATAATGTTCATTCAATTGCATATGTTCAGAACTAATATGAAACAGATTGATTCCTTCATCCTAAAACATGATCACTTCTACAACATGTAAAAAAGCAGAATAGGCTGGCAAAATTTGAAATACTATTAATAATCCCCATTCCACACAGATCCACACAGCACTCCTTGTATTATACGTAGAGAAGCTATCTATTTATGCATATTTTTCCTTTTGATCTGTAAAATTTAGGGTTAAACTCAGTTCTAATTTTCATTCCCACCTATGCTGCCCCCATCAGTCCTGCCAGTAATTAATAACATACTATTCTAAAAAGTTACTTACGATAATTTTTTGAGATTCTTCTTCAATTTGATTTTTCTTCCATTAACAGGAAGACACATCTAGACCATAACAATGAAAGTGAACTCCAACAGAGGCAAGACAATATGAGTAAGCCTGGGGACTTCCCCTTTGCTATACCATGGTATTCTTTGACCTACTTTGGTTTTCTACAAATCACCCCTTTAGTTCTGAGCCTAAAAGCTCCCAAGCTAGGTTTCGGTTAAGCATTGCACATTAACAAAAGAGAACAACAACAACACACATGCACATTTATATTAAGGAGTCAATATCACCTAGTTTGTGAAAAAGCTCACACTACTAACAAAACATTAACAAAGTGTATTTTTTGAGTCTGTTTTTTTCCTGGAATAGATTCTAAAACAGTTAAAAGGAGACTTTTTAGGGAAGTATTATAAAGAAAGTTGTAATAGCATTTTCATACTAACATTTCATGTGTGGATTGCTGATTCGTAGATCCAATGTACGTCTACGTTCTTTTAATAAAGAGCCTGTTTATAAAACGTCACAATTTCTTAGTTCCCCAACTAGGGATCGAACCCTGACCCTTGGCAGTGAAAGTGTGAAGTCCTAACAACTGGACAGCCAGGAAATTCCCCAAACCTCACAATTTCTAATTGAAGTCAGAGAGGTCTGATCTGCCAAGTCTTTTTCTATGGGAGAAGATGCATTCTGCTTTTTCCATGGATTAGTTCAGTACTGTGGAGTTTTAGAAGGATTTTAGATAAGCGTCATGTGAAAATAAAGAGCAATAACAGTGAACTGATGTCTTTTAGAGGGAAAATCCTTGAAAGACAATTCCCTCCTTCATTTACCTTTTTAGCTCAGAAAAAGTAGGCCATTAATGACTATAATTAGTACAGTATCTGTTGGATGCTCCATCCTACTTTAATTACATAGAATACTTTAAATTATCTTATTTAAATTATGATTAAATGAGATCAGTACTAACTCTGTCATGGAGAAATTTAGTAAGCCTCAGAAAATTTGTTACTGGAAGGTAACAATTTTTCCTCCAAGACATGTGATCAAGATAATCAAAATTAATCACATGCTTTTCCTTCCCTCTTCATTAAATTTATGCCAGACACTTTCAATGTCTCAAAAGGGAAAGTATATACTAACTTCCCCTCCTAATTTTTCCATCAGGATAGACTGACTTCAAATCAAATAAATTTAAATAGTTGATTCAATAAATGTGCATGAGCCTTGATTTACTGTGATTAAAACTGCTATAACAAGAATAGAAAGTTAAAATTTTCTTTGAAATACAATCAGTTCTGAAATATTTTATACATATTATTCACAACTCAAATATGTAGCTGATTTTAAAATATGAATATAAAATCAAAGCAACAATAATTTTTTTTTAATTTAAAGTTTCCTTAGGAAAAAAGAACAATGAGCCAACTAGTTACACAGAGACTTGTGAGCCACATCTGAAGGCACAGATTAAACCTAAATAAATGAAAAGCATGTTATATAAGAAAAGAAACAGTCTTGAACCAAAAATTGTTTTTTCCAATAAATTTAAAGTCTTAGAACTTTTTATTTATGTATAACATAAAAATTCTAAAATTTTGGACACTTTGAATTATAAACCTAAATGTATTAATTATTTTAAAAATTAAATGGATATATCAGAATTGATTTTCCCTAAATATTTTGGGCTACATAGTAAACTTGACTTTGTCTTTCTCTTCCAAATTAATTAATCTAACAAATATTTATTTAACTTTTACTATGTGCCTAATGAGTGATGGATTTAGAAAAGGGAGAGGAACCAGAGATCAAATTGCCAACATTCATTGGATATAAAAAGCAAGGGAATTCCAGAAAACAATCTACTTATGCTTCACTGGCTAAAGCCTTTGACTGTGTGGATCACAACAAACTGTGGAAAATTCTTAAAGAGATGGGAATACCAGACCACCTTACCTGTCTCTTGAGAAACCTGTATCCAGGTCAAGAAGCAACAGTTAGAACCAGACATGAAACAACAGACTGGTTCAAAATTGAGAAAGAAGTACTTCAAGGCTGTATATTGTCACCCTGCTTATTTAACTTATACACAGAGTACATCATTTGATATGTCAGGCTGGATGAATCACAAGCTGGAATGAAGATTGCCAGCAGAAATATCAACAACTTCAAATGTGCAGATGATACCACCCTAATGGCAGAAAGCAAAGAGCCTCTTGATGAGGGTGAAAGTGGAGAGTGAAAGAACTAGCTTAAAACTCAACATTCAAAAAACTAAGATCATGGTATCCAGTCCCATCAATTCATGGCAAATAGATGGGAAACAATGGAAACAGTGACAGGTTTTATTTTCTTGGGTTCCAAAATCACCACAGACGGTGATTGCAGCCATGAAATTAAAAGATGCTTGCTCCTTAGAAGGAAAGCTATGACAAACCTAGACAGCATATTAAAAAGCAGAGACATCACCTTGCCGACAAAGGTCCCTATAGCCAAAGTTATGGTTTTCTCAGTAGTCACATGTGGATATGAGAACTGGACCATAAAGAAGTCTGAGCACCAAAGAACTGATGCTTTTGAATCGTGGTGCTGAAGAAGACTCGTGAGACTCCCTTGGACTGCAAGGAGATCAAACCAGCAATCCTAAAGGAAATCAACCCTGAATATTCATTAGAAGGACTGATACTGAAGCTCACTACTTTAGCACCTCATTAAGGTGAAGAGCTGACTCACTGAAAAAGACCCTAATGCTGGGAAATACTGAGGGCAGGAGGAAAGGGGGTGACAAAGGATGAGATGGTTGGATGGTATCACGACTCAAAGGACGAGTTTGAGCAGACTCTGGAAGATAGTGAAGGATAGGGAAGCCTAGTGTATTGCAGTCCATGGGGTTGCAAAGAGTCAAACATGAGTTAGCAAATGAACAACAACAACTGAGTGATGGAGAGATAAATGATGATAAAACCTGGCAGGATCTCTACCTACATGAAGCCTCACACTAGTGGAGGACAGACATTAATGGAAAGAAAGAAAGTGAAGTCACTCAGTCGTGTCCGACTCTTTGTGACCCCATGGTCTGTAGCCTACCATGCTCCTCTGTTCATGGGATTTTCCAGCCAAGAATACTGGAGTGGGTTGCCATTTCCTTCTCCAGAGGATCTTCCCAACCCAGGGATTGAACCTGGGTCTCCTGCATTGTAGGCAGATGCTTTACCGTCTGAGCCACCAGGGTGGGGAAAGGCCAGTAGGCTGCAGGAAGTAGACCAATTATTTGCCCCAATTCACCATGGGCCTTTCCCAGCAGGCAGTTCAATGACAATGATGGATGGAAGGGGATGAAGAGGATGTGGAAATGTTCATGAAGGAGAGGAGAACTATCAAGAGAAAGTTTAGGGAACTACTACTAAGGAACTCTCTATGCATCCTCACTCTCTTGCCATTTGCCTAATCTTTGAATTCTGAGGTCTCTGAGATTAATACTGCGACCACTGCTGTTTTCCCTTTGCATTTTTTGGGTGTACCTTTGCTGATTTAATCTTTGATGTACTTTTCATTGGGTGAGTCTTGTGTTATATCTTTAATCTGATTCTCTTCCCACCAGTCTGTAAATCCCTTATCAGGGGAGCTTTAGACATTTGTGTAGAAAGATATTCATTGTATATTGTGAAGTAAATAAAGCATTTTATGGAGGGGAAAAAAGAAACTTTCACATCTGGTATCTAAAAATACCTGAAAATAGTTATACTTTTAAAGAGGGAAAAAACCTTGAAAATTTTAGGTTTTCTCCTACTTCACCCTAACTTTCAACCTTTGGCTAAATTAAATAGAAGAAATAAGACAGAGCCATGTGCATAATTTTGGATCCAAAGGATTAACTGAAATTCACAACATGGAAATTAACAATGAATGGTCAAATCATCATGAAATAGTCTTAGGACCTTTGTGAACTAATATTTAGCCTGGTCATTCAACTGGCTTGATATCTGCAAACCTTTAGGATTCCTCTCCCGACCCCCTTTTTACCTATACGCTATGAACATTCCAAATAATTAAACAGCTATACCTTTATATTCTTGAATTATATGCTTAGAGTCAATAAAAAACCTAAAGGTGATTCAGGCCCTATATAAGGCTATACTTGGAGGTAGTATACTTGACCCCAAAGCATCATGGATTCAGCTATGCAGATAATACTCTGCCCCATGATGTACTAATTGCTAACAAAATGGAAAGTGATTTAAGGACAGCATGTAATACTTGAGAACAAAAGGCAAGATCTGAAAGCCACAAGCCATCATCAATCCCCAAATCAAAACATGGATCATAACCAGCTAGTTTTTTAACAAGCTTAGAGAATATCAGATATTAGAAAGAAAGAGAGGGAGGGAGGAAAGGAGGGAGGGAGGCAGAGGGAGAGAGAGAAAGAAAAGGAGAAGGAAAGGAAAAGAAAGCCAAGGAAAAAAGAAAACCACAGAGAGTATATCAAATGTAACAAATATGCATCACCGATAATATAATGTTGGCAAAATCTGTGTGTTCATAAACTAGTAACACTCTGTTCTCTACTTATGTAACAGAGGCAAAACAACAAACAGGCCTCTCTTTTATACTTCATACAACCATCTATCTGCAAACCTCAGATTACAAAATATGCTGTGACAATATAAAAAGTTACCAATAACAGTACTGCATGCTCTTAGTTTTTTCGTTAACTGTGACATACAGGTTACCTTTCACATATGCAACTGTGTTATTCGAGTAAGACACATGAATTAACTTGGGTAGTTTACCCTAATATGTATCCTAACAATTTCTGTTATTGAACCAATTTGCTCAGCTGCCAAACTTAATAGTTTATACTTATTTCAATATTTCTCCCTTTTCAGTCCCCAAAATTAATAGAGAATTAACCCTTTAAAATTTTCTTTCCCTATGATCTCTAATTTTCATATCAATTACCTTAATTTTCATAAGCTTTTATATTCCTTAACTATATAGACATATTTGAGAATCATTATTGGGTTGCCCAAAAACTTCATTCAGGGTTTTTGTACCATCTTATGGGAAAATCCAAAGAACTTTCTGGCCAATCCAACATTATCAGTGTTCTTACAGGTTTATAAAAATATTGTTTTCCCCTAATACTGTTATTATTTATTATACTGCCTCTCTCAGCCTTATAAGAGTGTTGGTATTTGGTAACTTCTTTTCCTATTTCCACTTACTCAATCTTCATAGACTTGTTTCTTTTTATTATTCAATTTAAAAATAGTAATCTACTGTGCTCTAAATAACTAAAATACAAACTCACTTAAGTTTTTAAAATCATTTAATTGACCCTCTCACACATTCCCTTCTCTATGATCATGGAGACAAGGGGAGGAAATTCTGAAGCAGAGTTGTTCCTTCTAAAGTAGTTTCAAAGGTAATATGAGATGACTAGAGGATTGAAAAAGAGAAAAAACAAGATTACTGGGCTTAACAGGGACAAGGCTTACAAACCAAAAAATAAAGTACATGTGTACTCAGGTGTAGAAAGGCTCTGAATCACACATTTGTCTTTCAGACATGTGTGGACAGAGTGATAGTAATTTTCTCAGCATCAAAAAATACTGTTCATTTATTAAAGAAATAAAAATATTAATAACAAAAGTTAAAAATATAATGTATTTTCTTTAAAATATACTAATACCTTTTTTCTAATACAAAATACTACCTATAATTATAGTCTAAAACCAAAACACTGAAGGTTTCTCATAAGAACTCCTTTTAGTCTAATGTAAGGTAAAGAGCCTAAGGTACTAAGAATGAGATTGCCCCTCAAATTCTGAACAAGACATTTTCCAAACAGATAAAAGAATTACTAATATATACAGAGTGGAAGGTAAAATTATGAAACTAAGATAATACTCTAGAAATTCTGCTTTTGCATTCAAATTAATTCTAATATTCATATTCACAGGTAATACTTTGTTAGATATCATATCTTGATTTTTAGGTTAATATATCTGTAAATTAATAAAAAGACACAAACCTACAATTTCTGTTCATATCTCTTTCTCCCTAGATCCTTTGCTGTAGCTTCCTAATACAGGGAAAAGCAAGCATAAGCCTGTTTAGGAAGCACAGATTAGTTACTATAGTTTTTTGTTGTTGTTGTTGTTTTGTTTTTGTTTTTAGGAGGGGGTAGAGGTTACTAGTTCTCTTTCTTCCCTGTAGTGAGGATAAGAAAGTCATGTGAAACCCTCTGGGATAGGATGAAAAAGAAAATAGGTATTATTCATATGTGGGTCTATTCTATTTCCCTTAGGAAAATTAAACCAATTTGGTAACTAAGATCTGGACATGTATCATAGCACTGAGATTATCTGATGGCCTTTAAAATTAATAAAAAATGAAGCCAAAGAAGTCAACTAGATAGTCTTCTATTTTCAGGAATGTGTGATATGATGTAAAGAAAATGAATTTATCTTGGAGGGGACTCTGAAAGAGCCACTAATGAAAAAAAAAAAAAAGACTCAAAGTGCTTAAATAACCCAGCAGCAGACTAGAAACCCAAGAAAATTATCAAATAGTTAATTTCAGGGGGAAAAAAAAAGCCAATGAGAATTTGATGTATGATGCAGGGAACTCAAAGCTGGTGCTCTGTGACAACCTGGAGGGACAACGTAACAAGATAAAATTGAGAATATCATATAACTCTGAAGAAGAACTAAAGAGTCTCTTGATGAAGGTGAAAGAGGAGAGTGAAAAAAAAACTCAACATTCAAAAAACTAAGATCATAACGTCTGGTCCTATCACTTCATGGCAAGTAGATGGGTAAAAAGTGGAAACTGTGGCACATTTCATTTTCTTGGGCTCCAATCAACATGGTGACTGCAGCCATGAAATTAAAAGATGCTTGCTCCTTGGAAGAATAGCTATGACAAACCTAGACAGCATATTAAAAAGCAGAGATATTACTTTGCCGACAAAAGTCAAAGCTAAAAAAAAAAAAAAAAAAGTCAAAGCTATGGTTTTTCCAGTAGTCATGTATGGATGTGAGAGCTGGACGATAAAGAAGGCTGAGCACTGAAGAATTGATGCTTTCAAACTGTGGTGCTGGGGAAGACCCTTGAGAGTCCCTTGGACTGCAAGGAGATCCAGGCTGTCAATCCTAAAGGAAATCAACCCTGAATATTCCTTGGAAGGACTGATGCTGAAGCTGAAGCTCCACTACTTTGGCTACCTGATATGAAGAGTTGACTCACTGGAAAAGGCCGATGCTGGGAAAGATTGAAGATAAGAGAAGGGAACGAGAGACGACGAGATGGCTGGATGGCGTCACTGACTCAATGGACACAAGTTTGAGCAAACTCAGGGAAATACTGAATGACAGGGAAGCCTAGTGTGCTGCAGTTCATGGGGTTGCAAAGAGTCAGACACAATTTAGTGACTGAACAACAATGTAACTCTAAAGTGGTTAACTTAAGTCTAAGGAACAAGTATTAAAAACTACCAAAAGGGGAACAGAGGTTGCAAGGGGTCCAAGAAGACATCTAAAATGGTGAAAGTTCTTAAACTCCTTGAATATCCAATAGATATAAATCAACTATTTTAAAGGATAAAAGAAGAAACAATGACTGCTTTCACAGGAAACACATTACAACAGTGAAACGGTGTTAAAAGTTTGAGAGTCCATGCAGAGAAAAATTGATTTCTTTGGGTCAAGCATCAATGAAGACTTGCAATACAGCAAACATAAATCACATATGTAGTAGTAAAAAGATACCAGAATACAAAACCAACAGATCTGGGGGCAGGGAACAAAAAGCTATTATCATCTCACCTCCTTGGACACAGTTATTCTGGTGCAATACTAAGAAAAGAAATTGTTCCCTTAGATAGATTTACTTAAAATATATTCTTTTAAATCTTCATCCTAATACCATTTAATCTAGCTGTGTTTCTGATGAATAAAAGATCATATGGCCACAAGAGCCTGCATTCTGGGTGTCCTAGCCTGCATTCTGGGTGTCCCACTGTCTTGCAGCCCTTATTATTCAACAAAAACTTGAATCCCAATGCCTCCCAAACTATGTAACTTCTGCTTCTCATCCACGGAGATCCAGTTTATCTGGGCACAAAGGAATTGCGTCACCTTTACTGCGGGCTCCTCCACAATGTGACACACTTCCTTGAGCTCTCATGGCCTTCCCCCTGCACAGTGCCCACCCCACCATCAATCTCCAAAACATCACTAACAGGTAGTCACTGAGTGTAAAAGTCTTGTAAGGATCGAGAAGCTCTCCTAAAACTAAATGCTAAATATGATTGTTCTCCAAATGCAAATAAGAATGAATGTAGGAAAGGGGAAAACATGTACACCCATGGTGGATTCATGTCAATGTATGGCAAAAAAAATTTTAAAAAAATTAAAAAAAAAAAAGAATGAATGTAAACACTTCAAAGGGATCCACTTCATTGGCAGACTTTCATTCCAATAGCTACATTCCAATCTTATCCTCCCTCTCTCTTCTCTTGTTTCTGAATCCTCAAATCTTAAAAAAAAAAAAAAAAAAAAAAAGCCTCCCAACTGCTCTCACCTTGACTATTCACCCGAACAACTTATTCTTGCTCCTGCCTTCTATCTTCTACCATTAAAAGATGCTTACTCCTTGGAAGAAAAGCTATGACCAACCTAGACAGCATATTAAAAAGCAGAGACATTACTTTACCAACACAGGTCTGTCTAGTCAAAGCTATGGTTTTTCCAGTAGTCATGTATGGATGTGCGAGTTGGACTATAAAGAACTGATGCTTTTGAACTGTGGTGTTGGAGAAGAATCTTGAGAGTCCCTTAGACTTCAAGGAGATCAAACCAGTCAATCCTAAAGGAAGTCAACCCTGAATATTCATTGGAAGGACTGATGCTGAAGCCGAAGCTCCAATACTTTGGCCACCTGATATGAAGAGTTGACTCACTGGAAAAGACCAATGCTGTGAAAGATTGAAGGCAGGAGGAGATGAGGACAACAGAGGATGAGATGGTTGGATGTCATCACTGACTCGACGGATGTGAGTTTGAGCAAGCTCTGGGAGCTGGTGATGGACGGGGAAGCCTGGAGTGCTGCAGTCCATGGGGTCGCAAAGAGTCGGACGTGACTGAGCGACTGAACTGACTGACTGATCTTCTACCACAGCACATCAGCCCAAAGTGCTACTCTTTTCACAGCCCCAATCCACCCATCAAGATGTCTGCCTAAACACCATGAAACTGATACAATATAGGCATGTCATATATTCTCTATTTGCCTCTCCAAATCATCTCTCTGACCTATGGACTATATCACTGAGGTTCCCTTGCCACCTGGCTTATAATTTCACTCTTCCAGTAAGAGGCACTAACAAATTGAAAGGCAGGGGGAAGAAGGTCAGGGTATTTATTCTTCCACTTACTCCCTGCCAAGCTGAGGGCTAGCAATGAATATATTCCTCTATGGAAGGCCACAATTCCTGTTAGGCGGGCAGACTTCTCCTATAGCTGTAAATTTCATGGAGTTCCAGTAACTTCTCCCAGACCTTGTCCCTTTAGGTTCATAGCTAGTTCAAAATGATTATCATCTTGTTGGTTTCCCTTAACTCTGCCCACACGTTCATTAAATTTTCTTCAGACACCCCATCTGAGTATGCCATCATTTCCTGCCAGAATCCTGGCTGATTCAGCAGGGAGGAAAAGAAACTAATTGAAAATTATATTGGCATCCTTAGAGAGATTATGGAGAATGAAATACTCATAATACAAGAAGCGGTTGTTCTGAGAAAGGAACAATCAGAGAATAAGAAAGAGTTCTTGAAAATTAAAAACATGACTACTGAATAAACAGGGCTTCCCTCGTAGCTCAGTTGGTAAAGAATCTGCCTGCAATGAAGGAGACCCGGGTTTGATTCCTGGGTTTGGAAGATCCCCTGGAGAAGGAAATGGCAACCCACTCCAGTATTCTCGCCTGGAGTATCCCATTGACAGAAGAGTCTGGCAGGCTACAGTCCATGGGGTTGCAAGAGTTGGACACAACTTAAGTACTAAACCACCACCACTGAATAAACACATCAGCAGAAGCATTAAAGAACAGAACCAGGCTGAAGAGCAAATTTATAATTTGGAAGACAAATTTGAGGGAACTCTCCAAAGTGTAGAGTAAAAAAGGACAAAGAAAAGGACATATGGGAAAAGATTGAGATGGAGCTCTAATACTTACCTAACAGTAGGTCCAAAAGGACAGATATAACAGAGATAATGAAGAAAAAGAATAGTTTGAGATTCAAATATCTATATTGAAAGACCTGAAGTGCAATAGATTAATAGTAAAAGATATGTAGAGAGAGACACACACACACACGCTCTAACATGTGAACGATTTGCTTAACGGTATACCAAGGAGAAAGTGAAAGTGAAAGTCACTCAGCCATGTCTGACTCTTTGCGACCCCATGGACTATATGGTCCATGGAATTCTCCAGGCCAGAATACTTGAGTGGGTAGCCTTTCCCTTCTCCAGGGGATCTTCCCAACCCAGGGATTGACCCCAGGTCTTCCGCATTGCAGGCGGATTGTTTACCAGCTGAGCCACAAGGGAAGCCCTTGCAATGATTAATAAAAAAAGACAGGTAGAGAGAGAGAGAGACACACACACACACACACACACACACACACTAACATATACTAACAGGATTTCAAAACTCTAAGGATAAAAAAAAAAAATCCTGAGTTCCCTGAACATCCTTGTCCTTAGGAAATATAGGATAAAGTATTTTAGAGGAGAAGTGCTTATAACTTTCAAGAAGTTCAGCAAAAGGAGAGAAAAAAAATTAGAGAAAGGCATTGTGGCAAAATGTTAATATATGAATTAAGGATACTTTGTATTTACTATATTATTCATTGATCTGTTCAAGAGTTGTTGTTTTTTTTTTAAGTTGGAGAAAAAGAAAAGGTTCCCAGAGAAAGGTAAAATAAAACAAACAAAAACAGGTTTCATTAAAAAAGAATGAGATTCAGACTGACATAAGATTTCTCACTATAAACACTAGGTGCTAGAAAATGATGGAACATCTCCACAGTTCTGAGAAAATGATTTTAGTCTAGTATTCTAATGAACCATAATAAAACCTGAGGGCAGAGTAAAAACACAAATAATCAAGGGTCAAAGGCTTAAGCCCAACACACTGCTGAAGAAAAAATAATACTGAGTTTATGCAATCTAAGCAACATAGCAGTGAAATACTCAAATGAAAAAGTAGTTGAAACTGCATCTTCATTACTATCCTGCAAGTCCAAGTGAAAATGAAAGTCACTCAGTCATGTCTGACTCTTTGCAACCCCATGGGTATAGTCCATGGAATTCTCTAGGCCAGAATACTGGAGTGGGTAGCCTTTCCCTTCTCCAGCGTATCCTCCCAACCCAGGAATCAAACCCAGGTCTCCCACATTGCAGGCGGATTCTTTACCTGCTGAGCCACAAGGGAAACCCAAGAATACTGGAGTGGGTAGTGTTTCCCTTCTCTAGCGTATCCTCCCAACCCAGGAATCAAACCAGGGTCTCCTGCATTGCAGGTGGATTCTTTACCAACTGAGCTATCAAGGAAGCCTGCTAGTCCAAAGCATTGTATCAGTTATTACTGAAACACTGCAATAGCTTTTTAACTGGTTTTTGTGCTTCCATTGCTATACCCCTCTTATCCATTCCCACACAGGAGCCCATGTAATTTTATTATGATTTAATATTCTATTTTATTTTTTAATGTAGATAATATATTCACATTGAGAAATACATTGAAAATAGAAGGTACAAAAAGGCATTACATCTTTGAGACCTAAACAGTGGTGTCCCTGCCCTTTAGAGGGCTCATTGCAGGCCTCTTTCAGGTGCACCCCTCCAGTAGGTGAAGAATACACAGAGTCAAGTACATATTCATCCAGACCATGCTCCAAGTACTTGAATTCTGGGACTCTCTGCCCAAATGGGCTAAGCCCTCTTCCAAGGCTTATGGCTTGTCCCCCTTTTGGCTGAACACAGGGCCCATCAGGACACCTCCAGGCCCAGGAAGTGGGCAAGTGGTAGCTATATGTGCAGTGTGCATAGAGTCCTGATATGAGGGCAGGTGTCTAGCCTTCATGGTATAAGTCAAAAGAGTGGAGTTGGGATAGAGTGAATCTGGGAAACAGTATACTGAAAAAAGCATCAGTCCCAACTCTGTGCCCAGTCAAAAGGTTTCCTTTTCCAAGACAAATACTGTTTCTGACCCAAGAGTGATCATTTTAAATAACAAATCTGAAAATGTAATCTCCAACCTAAAATGTAGGGGTTCTCCATTACTTTTCAGATAAAATCCAAAATACTTCATATGGTCAACATGGTGCTTCTTAGACTATAATATGCATTACAGTCACTTGGGGATTCAAATCTGATTCAGAAGGACTAGGGTGAGGCCTGAGATTCTGCATTTCTAACAACTTCCTCGATGACACAGATGCTACTGGTCTGTAGGCCAAGCAGAGGGCCTAAAGAGATTACTATTTCTTTTGAAGTTATAATTTCAGCTATGCCAGTTAGGGAAAGAGACATTCCTCCTGGTCTACCTACCTCATTTTGAAGCTGCAGTTGATATAGGCAGATGGGAGGGTAGACAGACATTGCCAGTTAGTAATAGTAGCCATTTATTCATTCAACAAATATTGGACATCTGTTTGTATGTGCTAACACTATCCTAAGGAGCCCAGAAATGAACAAGAAAAAGTTTCCATCTTCAAGGAGCTTACAACCTAGTAGGGCAGATAGAATCAACAAGTAAGCTTAAGTTAGTAACAATGTCAGGTAGTGTTTAGGGCTAAGAAGAAAAATAAATCAACATAAGGAGCTAGCAGGTAAGAAGACTCACTATTTTAGACAACTGAGTCATATACAAGGATAGATTTAATGTTTTTGCCATACTAAGTACTAAGGTAGGCACTATGCTGAGTACCTTAGAGATAAAGGTGCTATTATCTCACTGATATGAGGCACTATTGTCTTATTTTGCTGGTAATGAAACTGAAACCTAGAGATGTTAAGTAACTTGTCCAAGGTTAAACAGCTAGAAGAACCAGGATATGGACCCTGCCAGTATGACTATCTCCAACTTCTGTATTAATGAACATTTGTTGAGGAAAAGCACAACCCCCAAATTTCAGTGGCTGGCAACAGTGCTGCTGTGCTCAGCTGGGCTCACTGGGTCTTAACAGTGTTGACGCAAGACTTGAACTTTTAATGTCTAAACTGCCAGGTGTGGGTCTGCCCCAGTTTATGACAAACTTAAGTAACTCACATACCAATATCACCAGATACACCACAAGAGAATCAGCAGACCAAGAGGGATAAGCTAACATTGAATCAGCAAAATTTTCCCTTTGTTGGTTTAAAACTCCCAAATTTCAATCACTTGAACTTATCTCTAAAGTTTAAGAAAAACAAGTTTAATATGCAGTAGGTCACTTAGTTTTTGCAGTAGTTCTTAATCTTTTAGGGTTATAACCTCTTTGAAAATCTGATAAAACTTGGGCTCTCTTCCAAGAAATAAAGCTCATCAGTGTACACAGCTTTGCATTCAATCTTTGGGGCACACAGGCCCATAGAAAAGCCAAAATTCCCAATTTAAGAATCTGTAAACTGTAGCATTTGCCAAAATCAATCTCTTGTCCAAAAACTTCCACCTATTCCCTAGTGAACAACAGTGATTCTCTTTTACTAATTATTTCATTTAATTAAAAGATAGCGAAAATTATTAGCAATCAAAAACGTGTTATCATTAGTCATCAGTTGTGTCCAACTGTTTTGCAACCCATGTACTGTAGCCTACCAGGCTCCTCTGTCCGTGGGATTTCCCAGGCAAGAATTCTGGAGTGGGTTGCCAATTCCTTCTCCAGGGGATCTTCCTCACCCAGGGACTGAACACAAGTCTCCCACACTTCAGGAAGATTCCTTATTGAAGCCCAATCAAATCAAAAATACAATTTTGTAATCCAATACAGTTTTGCAGCAAAAAACAAAAGGTACCTCACTAGCTGTTAAGAACTAATTATTTCCACTTCCCTGAAGACAAGTTTTACTATCAATTATCTGTATATGAATTAGTCATCAATATTTTTATTCTGTGGTGGCTAACTTTCCCTCTACACTCAGTGGCTTACAATAAGTATGTTGTTAAATACAACTCTGGTCCTTCAGAAATACAAGTATAATTATAAATTATCCTAAGTTACATAAAATTCTTTTTATTAGAGGAAGGTAAATTTGCCCACTCCTCCCCAAAATCATGAAACTTTCATAGTGTACTGTTGGCCTTACTCTATTTTCTTTATCAACACAGTACTACTTAAATGTAAAACCAAATAGTGAAGTTGTAACTTTTGTCACTTGATGTCCCATGTTTCATTATACAACAATTGAATCACAATCTGATTAAGCTGTCATTAATACAACATATCCAAATTATTATATGGCAATACAGTTTAAAGTAAAGAGCTATAAAGATGCTTAAATATATGCTTCAACAAAGCCAGCTGTGTTTGTGACTTGATTGCTATTATCTTGAAAGAGAATTAATACTTTGATATTTGACCACAGAATCATTAAAAAATAGGCATTTTATTTAGCCCATTATTGTCAAATGGCAATATTTGAATTGGATAGATCTAGGGACAAATATGGGCTTCCCTGGTGGCTCAGATGGTAAAGAATCCGCCTGTAATTCAGGAGACATGGATTTGATCCCTGGGTTGGGAAGATCCCCTGGAGAAGGGAACAGCTACCCACTCCAGTATTCTTGCCTAGAGAATTCCATGGGCAGAGGACAAATATAAACAAACAGGTAAATTTATATTATTTACATTCAACAGAATTAATCATAAAATATTCTTTGGTTTTGAGAGTCAGAATAGTGTTGTGATGAATAAGCTTCAGAGACTTAAATGCTTGAATGTGAATTCTAGCTTTGCTGTGTATACTACTAGCCAGGTAAACAGGGGCAAGTTAGATAACCTCTTTGTGCCTAAGCTTCCTCTTATTCAACGGGTGAGGTAATGGATGAATGCAAGTACAGTACTTAGAATGGCACATGAAGAAAAAGTCCAAGCACTGAATGTAAGCTATATGAGGGTAGAGATTTTTAATCTCTTTTGCCCACTGATGTACATAGTGCTTAGAATAGTGCTAAAAACAGCAGGTGCTCAATAAATATTTGTGGAATGAAGGACTGATACCACTATTATCAACATGGTGATTTCTGGATAGATGAAAAAAAACAACTGAACTATTTAAGCTCAGCTACTTAAACTTGAAATTTTTCCCCTTCTCCCCAAACTCCCTCCCTCTAAAAACAAAAAGGAAACATAAGCATTCTTCAGTTGCACATCCAAGTCTTCTAAGGCTCACAGCACCAAAATATGATCAATAAGCTGGATTTCAGTTGAGTGAGAGTGCCATCTAGTGTTCATAAAAGCTACAAGCTGAGAATTCAGAGTACATTTTCAGTGTGAAGACAAAAAACCCTATAAATGCAAAATTCATTAAGAAAATCTGCTTTATCAACAGCCAAAGTCTTTAAAAGAAAGGTATTTCTATAGAAAATTAAAAAATTAAAGTTGTAAAACTTAGTATATACTATATTTGAAGAAACACTTCAGAGAGTATGCTCAAGTTCTACTTACCATAAAAGTCATCCTGCTATAAGTGGTGCATTGAGCTTATTTTCCTTTCAATGGCATGTGTTCACTGGTCTTATGAGAAGAAACAGAAGTATCCATCATAAAAATTTTGGAAAAATGTAGAAGAGTATGAACCACAGCCTAGAGGTAACTATTGTTAGCATTTGGAGATTTCACATATATATCCTTGATTTAAAATATACATGGAAAATATTTTAATTTTCATCAAATATTTGGCCAAAATATTAAAATATGAGAAAAATTATAAATAATCTTTTTAAACTTAAAATATTTCCCTACAATTAAAAATAAACAAACCTAGCCTCAACTTAACATTGTATTCAGTGGAGTACAATTTTTTAAAATTGCTTTCAGTTATGTAACCATTTTGGTCTGGTTTTACAATAGCCAAAATCTATAAGAATTGGGGCTTATAAAATGAAAAAAGAAATTATTTCATCTTTTCTCTTTCAGAAACTACAAAATTGATAGTAAAGCATACCAATTTGGATTTGGGAGATTTGAATAAAAATTTAGGTTTGCCATAATGTTTGTTATTAAATTAAATAATAATTATTTGTTATTCAATTAAATAATATTCAATAACAATATTCTTATTATTCAATTTGAGAATGCTCATAAAAGTTTTCTGAGAAACTGTATGCAGGTTAAGAAGCAACAGTCAGAACTAGTTATGCAACAACAGACTGATTCAAAACTGAGAAAGAAGTTAATCAAGGCTGTATATTGTCCACCCTGCTTATTCAACTTATATGCAGAGTACATCATTTGAAAAGCCAGGGTGGATGAATCCCAAGCTGGAATCAAGATTGCCAGGAGAAATATCAATAACCCAAGCTATGCAGATGATATCATTCTAATAGCAGAAAAAGAAGAGGAACTAAACAGCCTCTTGATGAGGGTGAAAGGTGAAAGTGGTGAGTGAAAAAGCTAGCTTAAAACTCAACATTCAAAAAACTAAGATCATGGCATCCGGTTCCATCACTTCATGGGGAAAAAATGGAAACAGTGACAGATTTTATTTTCTTGGGCTCCAAAACCACCATGGATAGTAACTGCAGCCATGAAATTAAAAGATGCTTGCTCCTTGGAAGAACAGCTATGACAAACCTAGACAGCATATTAAAAAGCAGAGACATCACTTAGCTGATAAAGGTCCTGTATACTCAAATCTATGGTTTTCCCAGTAGTCATGTATGGATGTGAAAGCTGGACCATGAAGAAGGCTGGTGTGTTGGTCACTCAGTCGTGTCCAACTCTTTGCAACTCCATGGATTGCAGCCCACCAGGCTCTGCCCATGGAATTCTCCAGGCAAGAATACTGGAGTGGGTTGCCATTTCGGCTGAATGCTGAAGAACTGATGTTTTCAAACTGTGGAGCTGGAGAAGACTCCCGAGAGTCCTGTGAGCTGCAAGGAGATCAAAACAATCAATCCTAAAGGTAATCAACCCTGAATATTCATTGGAAAGACTGATGCTGAAGCTCCAATACTTTGGCCACCTGATTAAGAGAGCTGACTCACTGGGAAAGATCTTGATGCTGGGAAAGATTGAGGGCAAGAGGAGAAGGGGGCAACAGAGAATGAGATGGTTGGATGGTATCAACAACACAATAATGTTCATGAATCTGAGCAAACTTTAGGAGACAGTGAAGGACAGGGAAGCCTAGCATGCTGCAGTCCATGGGGTCGCAAGGAGTTGGACATGACTGAGCAACTGGACAACAACATAAGTGTTTCTGGCTTTATTTTTAATTCTCTTTCCCCTCAAATCATAGACACAGCTGAGATTTGATTCATAACTTATTAGATAATCATTAAAAGATGAAAGAAAGCTGTCTGCCACTTTCTACCTTTTGGACAAATGCTGTTTTTATATTTAGGATAAAGAGTGGGAATCAGGGAATTTCCTAGGATCACACGGGAATAACAGGGTCAGAAGAGTCATGGGGTCTATTGAGATGGATGAAACTGAAGCCCATTATACAGAGTGAAGTAAGCCAGAAAGAAAAACACCAATACAGTATACTAATGCATATATATGGAATTTGAAAGATGGTAACGATAACCCTATATGCGAGACAGAATAAGAGACACAGATGTATAGGATAGTCTTATGGACTCTGAGGGAGAAGGTGAGGGTGGGACGTTCTGAGAGAATAGCATTGAAACATGTATATTATAATATGTGAAACAGAACACCATTGCAGGTTCGATGCATGAGACAAATGCTCAGGGCTGGGGCAATGGGATGACCCAGAGGGATGGGATGGGGAGGGAGGGGGGGTCAGGATGGGGAACACATGTAAACCCATGGCTGATTCATGTCAATGTATGGCAAAAACCAGTACAATATTGTAAAGTAATTAGCCCCCAACTAAAATAAATAAATTTATTAAAAAAAAAAAAGAAGAGTCATGGGGGAAGATGGAGGAAAAAAAGACCAAGAAGCTGCCAGAGAGAGGTGGGCGGGCCTCTCCAACTGAACATTGCTGGGCCTTGGGGTGAGGCTCCTTTATCTGGAGACTGGTTGCAAGGCTGAGGAGGGGGGCAGAGCCTGGCCTCATACTACCACTTGCTGGACTACACTCTCTTCTAGGCATTAATTACATTCCTGGACATATAACCTAAATCATAACTCTTCATAGTAGGCAGGGAGGTCAATTCTCCCCAGCATCTAGTTTAGGAGATAAGTTGTGGTGGCAGGTTGCTTTAAAATGACTCCCAAGGATCTGTGCCCTACCTCCTGGCATTCACTCTATTGTGTAATATGCTCCCCTTGAGTATGGGCTGAACTTGTGTTTTGCTTCTAATGAACAGATTAAGGTAGAAGTGATGGCATGTCTCTTCCAAGATTTGGTTACAAAAGACTGACTTCTGTCATACTGGGATTCATTCACTGGTACCTTGTCTCTGGCTCTTCTCAGGTGCTCTCTCTGAAGAAGCAAGTGGAGAGACCCACATGGCAAGGAACAGAGAGAGCTGCCAGTCAATTACCAGCAAGGAACTGAGGTTTTCAATCGACAACTCTCAAGGAACCGAATCCTTCCCATAGCATGTGAACTTGAGAACACATTCTTTCTCATTTGAGCCTTCAAATGAGACCATAGCCCTGGTTGACATATTGGCTGCAGTTTCGTGGGACACCCTGAAGCAAAGGTCCCTGCTAAACTGCAGCCAGATTACTGACCCAAAGAAATCATGAGATAATAAGTGTATTGTTTTAAAGCCACCAAATTTGTTATGAAGCAATAGATAACTAATTCAGCTGTTAAACAAAGAGACTGCTCAGGCCCACCTGAGAGACTATACCCTGAGAGTCTCTGTCGCTGGCTTATGGCAGCCTTGCTAGTCACACAAAAGCCTGGACCCGGCTTGTGCCTTTGGCACAATTGGGCACTTCTTTTGTGGGTTTACAGATTAGGTTCTCCTCAGTTCACCTGCTTGGTCTCTATTTCCCACCCAAGGGCTTGTGCACCTTCAACATCTGAAATAAATAACAGAACCTGAACAAACCTCCTAGCTCCATCTTTTAGTGACCAGACCAACTATGAATCCAAGGTGCATGGGTGGCTTTCTAAGACAAACACTCATCCTGACTATATATTAGTAGTTTTATTGCTTTCTGGAATTTGTTTACTATTTACCAACTAGTATGAAAATACTTTAGTGTTTTGACAAGTACTGCTGTGCCCGTGCATACTGACTGAACATCAGCTCTAGTTCATGCTGTAAGGTTAGATCATCAGATAATATTCAAGATCCTAGTTCTGTTTCCTTTAATGAGTTTTTAAACATAATTAATGTAGTTTTTACAACTCCTTTTAGCCAGCTCAGTCTTTATGTTATGATAGTATCACCACATGGAAACTGCCAAGCTAAAGGGGTTTTATTTATAATGCCCAACAGTATAGTGAGAATGAGCTTCGACAAAAGTCATAGTTACATATTCTTACATGCACTGACAGACAGCAAAGGGAAAAAAGGAGGGGGGAGCCACAAAAAGGAAACAAAAATGAGGCCAAAACTTAGTCTGTAGAAAAGAACAGTAGAACATTAGTTGCAGCCAGTCATGAGAGGTTTGGTTTGGGCATGTTGGGGATAGAAGCAGTGTGTACTTGTGTAAACAAACAGATAAGCTGAGAAGAAAAGTTAATTATTACATTAAAATTTATTTGCTCCACTAAGCTGTCTTTATGACCCAACACATCCTGATCTTTCCTTGCTCCGAATTGCTTTAACACTTTATATGTCATAAAATTTTTTCACATTGATTTTAAGTCATTTTCCAATATGAAAGTAATGTGAGCTCAAGAACAAAAACAAAAAAGCTATAGGAAAACAGATTAGTGCTTGAGGATGAAGAGTAAGACTTCACTTCCTGACTCTCAGTATTCACTACTTGAGTTAAGTTGCTTAATCTGTTTCCTCATCTATAAAATGTAAAACTCCCATCAGAGAATGGTTGTATCTACAAAACTAGATATTGCAGTGAAATGGCCCTTCAAGGGAAGTGCATGGGTAGTTTGTAAAAATTCTTCCAGAATGCGAATGTAAACTTCAAATACAAAAAGGCAATAATACAGTAAAAAGTGAGTTTTGCAGATCTGGTTTGACACAGGCAGTGTTACCAGCAGCTGCACCACCTTTAGGAGCACCAGCGGCCAGGGAAAGCAGCACCCAAGCTGGCTCTAAGTGCTTCTTCTCAATGAGAGAGCCTAGCTTTTGAGATGTTCCTGTTTTCTTAGCTAAATAAATCAGAAACTTAATCTAATCTCACAGCAAGCAGGGTATCCATATTTGTATATTTGTTTGGTTTGGGGAAGATAGCTTCCTAAAAACCTGTAACCCACTTGAAATCTTGCAAATGTTGTATGCCAAAAGCTTATAACAAAGGCTGGCATACAGTAAGCACTCAATAAAATTAAGTATTTATTAACGATTATTATAAAAAGAAAAAATTAAAACCTCCAACAATCCCACCTCTAAAAGAGAACCAGACTTTCAGTATCATTTTAGTACAAGCAGGTTTCCTGACATTTTCCCCGCTCTATAAATATATATATATATATATGTGGCCTGTTATTTTAAAAGTTGCTTTTCCACTTAAATATATGTATATATATTTTCTTTTCTTATACGTTCTAATGGAGAAGGAAATGGCAATCCACTCCAGTATTCTTGCCTGGAAAATCCCATGGACAGAGGAGCCTGGCGGGCTACAGTCCATGGGGTAGCAAGAGTCAGACACGACTTAGCGACTAAACCACCACCACCTCCATACGTTCTAAAACAACTTTCAATAACTGTTAAAGTCCTTTACATAGTGCACCATAGTTTAATAACTTAGTGATTGGATATTTAGGTTACCAACTTATATATAATAATGCATAAATATAACACATTTATATCATAAATGAGACTGTAGAGATTATTATACATAAACTTTAATTCAGATGATTTCTTAGATGTGGAATTGTTACTGTGCACATACAATCCCACCAAGAGTCACACTATTGTCAACACACTATCATAAAATTTAACATTTTTAGTGAAAGTCTTGATTTGTTCTTAATCTCTTTTCTCCAAACCATTGCAAAACTCTTGACAGTAGTGGTGTTTTCAACTTCTCTTTATATCTCATAACAGTGTTTGTTAGGCACAAAGAAAGATTTTAAATGAATTCTTACTTTAAAGAAGTATTTCCATTTCAGCTTTGAATGGAGAGGGAGGTCAGCTAGAGGTATACTGAGGTTCAGAAAAAAAAAATCCTGCTATTAATTATTTTATGAAAGGAAAAAGAACTATAATTTAGTTTCGTTCCAACAATAAAAAGCATTCAATACAAATATGTAGTACAGGTTTGACTTCACATTTGACTACTGACTACTTCCAAGTTCAAAGAAGAAGCCAAAGACAGGTATAAATTGGAATTATAATCTTAATCAGAACAATTACCACTAAGGATTTATTTATAATAATAAAATGCACTAAAGGAACTAATAATAATAATAAAATAAAGGTTAAAATACCGATTGCCTGATGGAAGGGCCAAACACAACTCTAGCTTGGAGTCGTTTTTGTTTAGAAATGTGTATGTTAGAATGAAAAAAGAAAGAAAAGGGCTTGCCAGACACCCATACTCCAATAGTCAGTACAGGCCCAATCACACAAGATTTGTTTAAATTTTCAGCATCTATGGAAGACGAAGTAAACTTTTAATGTAGCATTTAGGGGAAAAAAAAGCAAATGTAATCATTTGTTAGTAGTTGTCACACCAATGAAGGAAGTATAATATTTAGACTTTCCATCTTCTTTGATAAGATTTATTGCCATAATTATTATTTTCATCATGCTATACTGGGTTTTTAGTGCACATGCCATAGATACCAAAACTCTGACCTAATAAAGGGTATGCAAAAGTATACAAAATGGCACTTACTATTACAAGTTTGAAAATATTTTGTGCTTAACAGTAAAGTTATAATGGGGTTTACAATTAGAAAATATCAATGAAATATTTAAAAATCTAATTTATAACTTACAGGTAACAAAGAATGCCTAAACAATTATGTTAGTTTAAGTACACAGTTCAAATTGGGTAATTTCTTAAAATCATTTCATAACTCTAGTTCATAATTTGAGAAATCAAGATTAAAATGTTCCAATTCAATCAGATAAATGTTGAACTATGGAAAGGACAAGAAAAAAATACCTTTTACACTATTTAAACATAATCCTTAATGATTCTAATGATAATTTTCCAAAATAACTAAATAAAACAATCTAAAGACTTTAAAATATGCACATGAAACATACAAATGGAAAAATGATTTCTATTAATACATGAGCTCAAAGTAATGATATAATCTGGGCTTGATTTCTTAAAAAGACAATAGAGGCTCCTTTTCTTCTTAGCTGTAAACAACTTGCTGTATGACATGTAATGCAATACCATATTTTGGGAAATTTCAAACATTTATAATCCACGGGAAAAACACTCAACACTCCTACACTATTTTTTTTTAAGCCCACAATAGTGCAGTCTTTCAGCTACAAAGCCATAAGCCAGTTATAAAACCAGTACTTTTCCACTAGTTACTTGTGGGGCGGGGAAGGGGATGTTCAGCACTGCAAACATTAGGGTCTAAAATAAGATCATTGCAAGGAGTTACTACAACAGTTGCACTGCCAGCACTGTCATGGCAACAATGAACTAGCTAGGAGAATGCTCTTTTAACATTCAAAGCTAATCTTGAGTCTATTACCCATGGAAATATACCAAATTTTCCTTTAGGCAGTTCACTAAAGAAATCATCTTACTTGGTAATCTCTTAATGTAAAGATAAGCCTTTTATATATCATATTTCCAAGATCACAGTCTAGCACCTTCTTGCAATCAGTTGAAATTTATAATGACAACATAATTATGTGCCACAGTGAAACACAAAGATTCATCAGGATTCAAATACAATTTCAAGACGGGTCAGGGCTTAAATAAGAATTTGATATGCAATTTAATAATACCTGAAAAATGAGGTTTCACATTTCATTCTAAAGGAAAAATAATTTGGAAAAGAAAATATTATATATTTTTATTATTAGGAAGCTTATATTAAAGTTTTATTCAGATAATGCAGTATAACGGTGAAAAGCCTAGACTCTGGAGTCTCACAGCCTGGGTTTGAAACCTGGCTCCTCTTCTTACTAAGCTATGATACCTTGGGCAAGTTATTTAACCTATCTGAGCCTTGATTTTTTTTTTCCTGATGCATAAAATGGGGATAATAATACCTACTCTTACAGTGTGGTAAAGATTAAATGAAAAGGGTGAAGAATATATGAAGAGAGTTACGAAATAGGTTTCACATACAGAATGCCTATTCTTATTACATTCAAAAATATACATTCTTCAAAACTAGAAAGATTGAGATTGCTGAAGGAAAGATAACTTTGTGTCGATGTGTGGCAGAGTGTGGTGGGGAGCAGGTAATGGGAGCTCTGGAGGAACCTGAAAGACACCTGCCACACCCAATGAAGCAAATTCAAATCAAACAGGGTACAAAATCTCTTCAAGCCTTGTTACTTCTGGGGTATCTTTAAGGCAATGTAATCTTTGCTTAGTTACTTTGTTTCTAAAATCATATCAAGCTGTCTAGGCCGGGCCAGTTATCCCCCAAGAGTGAAAGGACTATTTGGGGGACTTTTTGGTTAATATCTCAAGCTCCCATTGAGGGATGCAGAGCAGGAACACTGATGGTGCAGCTTTAATCTCCTCAGTAGACAGACCTTCAAGGCAAGCAGTCTCTGCAGCAAACTTGCCTTAAGTATCAGACGTGAATGGACGAGGCACAGAGGATTCAGTTGCTTACTGACAGCACTGGCATACAAGCCATCATTTGCTTTTCTACATTTTATATCCTTGAAGATACATTGGAAGGTCAAATGTTCCTAAGTGAAATAATAAATGAGCATGATCTCAAGGGAGAAATCCAGTTCCCAAGAATGCTAAAGCAATATTTACAAAATCCTTACCTTGGTTCCTAGAGGTGTTATTTCTTCTAAGGTGTTATTCTATAGGGCCAAGTGCCCTGAAAGGTTAAAACTTTTCCAGTGTTCCAGAGACTTGGTCCCCTAAAGGGCAGATGGTACCAGAGGACTCAACTTCCCATCTCCTCCCCCCAATCACACTGTGAGGGCAGATCAGAAGACTAATAGTTAATATTCACTGAGTGCTTACTGAGTTACAGTAAACATTGCACATGTTACCTCATTTAATCCTCACAACTCTGTGAGGGGACTGAGGCTTAAGGAGGTTATATAACTTGCCCAAGGTCACAAAGTTTGGCAGAGTAGGATTTACAGCCAGGTCTGACTAACTCCAAAGCTCATGGTTTTGACCATTCTATTGTTGTACAGATATTAAAGCATAGGCCTTGGCAGTGAACCACCCGGATGACATGTGTAACTGCCTGCAACCCGTCCCTACTGGTGCCATGCTGACAAACTAGAATGGTAAAGAAGTCCAAGGAGGGGATGGATGCCACAGATCTGCCTCACTCATAAGGCAAACTTCTGGGTAAGTCTACCACTTACCCTGTGCAGTGGTTGGTTAGAAGCACTCTTGGGTAAAGTAGAGATCAGCATTAATCAGCTAATATATTAAAATTTACCATACAAAAGGCAATTAGAGGTATAAATACATGTGAACACAAAAGGTGGGATATATGATAGTCAATTACATAACAATCCTAAAGTAATGCCAGTCTGGAGTTTGACTCATGTTAAAAGACCTAGATCAAGTTCATCATCTTTACCTTCACTATCACCAATATTCATCATCATCACCACCAATATCTACTGAGCACTTACTATGAACCAGGCCCACTTCTACATACTTCATTGTTCACTTAATTCTTAAAACTACTGTGAGAGTGGTATTGTTATGTCCCACATATTGCAGATGAATAGTCTCAAAATTTATTTGCAATTAAGTTGGTACAGTATATTAAAGTTAACAAAATGCTTTACCAATATGATCTTTAATTTTTATAATCACATCATGAGGCATATATTAAAATTACGTCAGTTCACAGACGAAGAAACAGACTACAGAGGTTAATTTATTCATGAGCGTATAGCTAGTAAAGCAAATTCCTGATCTTTAAACCTTTTGAAGTAGTATCTCTGGTCAAAGTGAAACTCTTGTATATTTAAAATAGAAGATAAGAAAAGAAAAAATCAAGGAAAAGAAAGCAAAAGTTTCTCTTGTTTTTTAAGTCGAATCATTATTAAAATTAAGAGAAGCTTACAGCCTTTCCTCTGATATGTCAAAAGATAGATAAGCGCAGTGCTTGGCATATAACAGGTACACAGTAAATATCTCATGCATAAAATGAGAAGAAATCAGTCCTTAGGTTCAATGGTAAAATCTATACTGCCTCAATAAAATTTCAATTATTTCTTATACTCAGAATCTCTGTTATCAACAAAACTGAATATAGATTTTATCCTTTAAGTCTGTCAAATTATGCATTACTTGTTAGATGAAAAAAGAGACACACCTTAATTTGGTGAGGTGTAATCACTACTAATGACTTTGAGAGATCTTATTTTTTGAGAAAACCCATCTGCCTATCATTTAAATCACTTTTGAAAGGCTTCTCTTAAATATGTCCTTTAGTACCACTGAACATATCACCCTACCACTATTTTGCAAGGCTTGGTCTTTATCACATGATCGGAAGAATTTCTTACTGTGTTTAGGCTATGAATAGCATTTGAAAAATTACTCAGTTATAATTATAGACAGCTAACACCTGCCAACTTGCTAGAAAATGAAATCATGTAAAGTTTAAAGATGATTGTGCAATGCCTGTCAAACACTGAAGTGTCAAAACAGTAAATGCTCATTTTTACCAGTAAACTAAGATTCTAATTAGACTTTACTGAATCATTACACACAGAACTGACAAATTATCCTAGGTAACTTTTTAAAAAAACATACATATATTTAAGTTAAAACACTAATACTATTCATTTAATGAATATGTATATATGAAAGTTTATTTGGGTAATAAGACTAACAAAACTCACTTCATAAACTTTATTCTCCTTTATTCTCCTTTAGCAGGTTTAAAAGTTTAGGAAGTAGTTCGAAGGTAATTTTATAAGTAATAATTTATAAATCTATGAAGACCTTTCCTTTTTAAAATTAAAAAAGAGTAAAATTTAAAGAAAGCATAAAACTAAAAGTATCTCATTTTTTCCTAAGGTAATTCCATATTTCATTGCAGTCGAATTAGATTCTTTTAAGTAATTATATAAGAGATTAGAATACGAGAAGACAATTCTTTCACAGCCAAATTTCACAAGTTTTTTTCATATAAACTTTTCATGTCATAAATGGTGACAGTCCATTAGTAATGCACATGCTTTCAGCGATAAAAATGCCTACTGTGAAAATCCAATAAATGGTCCTAGCAGTCATTCTACAAAAACTCCCTAAGTATCTTCGGTGAAAAACCACTAAAAAAAAAAACAAACTGGAGTCTTTTAAACCACTTTTTTTTCTACACACAAATGTCATGGTAAATGTATCGTTAACAACATTAGTTTAACTTGCTATAGTAACCAACAGGAAAAAAAGCAAAGCATAAAATAATGTTCCATGTTTGTGTGTTAGCCACTAAGTCGTGTCCGATTCTTTACAACCCCATGGACTGTAGCCTGTCAGGCTCTTCCATCCATGGAATTCTCCAGGCTAGTATACTGGAGTGGGTAGCCATGTCCTCCTCCAGGGGATCTTCCTGACCCAGGGATCAAACCCGGGTCTCCTGCATTGCAGGCAGATGCTTTACCTCTGAGCCACCAGGGAAGCCCCAATGTTGCCATAGTTGACTTAAATTTCTAGTTTGCCCACTGCAGGCAGTAATACCATCATCAAATATTCTGAAGAATCCTCAGGTGCTCCAGAGTATACTGTGCCAGTGTCACTGAAGTACTAGGTCATATCATCAAGGTCAGTTAAAGTCTTTCTCTCTTAATGTAATAAATATGATCTAGAAAAGCTGGGTCAAAGTAAATCCTTTTTTCCATTGACTTCAATTAAAAAGCAAATATTTTACCATGGTGTGAAAAAAATAGACTGATTTGAGAAACTGTGACAAAGAAGATTATAACTTGTGGTGAGGCTTGCTCATACGAGCTGGACATACGAACTGATGTACGTCCAGTGTAACTTTCATCTCTTTATGAATTTTAGGTACTGCCTTCCCTTCACCAGCATCTCCCCTGTCCTTCCACAAATTTTAAAATTTCCCATGTCTCCGGTTCCTCCAGTACATGCTAATTTGCTACTTATAAGCACTGTTTTTAGATATGAAATTATTTATGATTAAGACATAACACCAAATAGGGCTCTGATTACTAACTCTTCATTAGACCCAAGAGTCTGCAGCTATTTTCTGTCACATGAAAGTTTCAACAAATGTTTAAGTTGGCTGTCTGAGTTATTATCTACTCAAATAGTTAAAAGATATCCTGCAAATTTCTAATGGCTTACCAAAAAGAAAATTAATATAACTCTAAAACAAAGAACAGCACATCTATTTGCTAAGTCTTTTACTCCATGAATGATCTGTACAGCACTTTAAGGGCACAAAGTGTTAAAGATAAAATAATTCTAATTAAGCTAAACTATTTTTTCAGGGAGTCCTCCTAATACAGACTATCCAAGAGCTTAAATTGAAATCTAATAGGCAAACGTTTAACATCCCCTTTTCCTACCAAACACTACATCCCATTTATAAACAAAACAATAACTATGTTAAAAAACTATTCTAAAAACTAATCATTCTGCCTTTTTGTTTCTATGCTAGAGACCATTTGCGGCACTAAAACAGGAATAAAATATTTGAAATCTGAAAACTTAAAGAATCCTTGTTAGTTTCAATCTTTCTTAAAAGTCAAAACAAAGAAAGAGGATAGGATGATTTATATATTTCAAGAGGACACTGAGGGTAGAGAGTGTAGATATTATTCATCCTTGTAAGTCAGTGGCTAAAAAAGCACAGGCTCTTCACTTTGTTTTCAAACCATTTAGGGAAAAAAGTTAAAGGTTTGCCTTTAATTTCTTTACATTTTTCATTCAAAGAAGTCCAGACAACCTGAGGGTAGATAGTGTTCTCTTCTGTGCTCAAAAGCAAAGAAAGTGGTCAGAGATAGGAATAAAAGGAAGCACAGAGGAGAGAAGCAAGCCAGGAGGCTTTCTGAGGGAAAGGGATTGAGTTCTCAGTGTATCAATAAAGTCAGTTCAGTTCAGTTCAGTCGCTCAGTCGTGTCCGACTCTTTGCGACCCCATGAATTGCAGCACGCCAGGCCTCTCTGTCCATCACCAACTCCCGGAGTCTACCCAAACCCATGTCCATCGAGTCGGTGATGCCATCCAACCATCTCATACTCTGTCGTCCCCTTCTCCTCCTGCCCCCAATCCTACCCAGCATTAGGGTCTTTTCCAATGAGTCAACTCTTCGCATGAGGTGGCCAAAGTATTGGAGTTTCAGCTTCAACATCAGACCTTCCAATGAACACCCAGGATTGATCTCTTTTAGGATGGATTGATTGGATCTCCTTGCAGTCCAAGGGACTCTCAAGAGTCTTCTCCAACACCACAGTTCAAAAGCATCAATTCTTTGGCGCTCAGCTTTCTTCACCGTCCAACTCTCACAACCATACATGACCACTGGAAAAACCATAGCCTTGACTAGACGGACTTTTGTTGGCAAAGTAATGTCTCTGCTTTTAAATACGCTATCTAGGTTGGCCATAACCTTCCTTCCAAGGAGTAAGCGTCTTTTAATTTCATGGCTGCAGTCACCATCAGCAGCGATTCTGGAGCCCAAAAAAATAAAGTCTGACACTGTTTCCACTGTTTCCCCATCTATTTCCCATGAAGTGATGGGACCAGATGCCATGATCTTAGTTTTCTGAACGTTGAGCTTTAAGCCAACTTTTTCACTCTCCTCTTTCACCTTCATCAAGAGGCTCTTTAGTTCTTCTTCACTTTCTGCCATAAGGGTGGTGTCATCCGGAAGGCCAAAAACCAGTGTATATGGAAGAGAGAAACTCAGTGTAGATATTGAAAGAGCACTGCCATATCTGCTGTGATACATAAGAGTCAGCAGTGAATGTTTCAGGTGGACTACCTTAAATGTGTGACTTTGACTAGTCACAGCAGTAAAACAGAAATAAAAACAAAATCATTTTAAAAGGCCAAATCTGCTTCTAGAATGTTCCCAGTCTGTTATATTGCATAGTATCATTATGAATTAGTTATATTCCTAATCTTACAGAATCTAAATTATAACTAGACCAAAGCAATATATTACCTAGTTAAGTGTAAGTTTTATTGACAGCCTCTAACTAAACCTATCTGCCATCCCTCTTCTTCCTCAAGAACAGAAATCTTTGTTCACATGATGGGGGCTCTCCCGGCTCTTAAGGGCTGGATGTGGATTAATCCAAACCAAAACCAGAAATGCCCAGTTTTGTTGCCAGTTACTGGCTTGGTAAAGGGCATGTGACACTGCTCAATAGAAATTGAGAAGTCTGCTGGAGGGTTTCTGGGGAAAGTGTTTCTTCCCTGATAGATACACAGGAAAAAACTCTCTTCCTCCTAAGCTGAAAATGTTCAATGACTGCACATGGTGCCTGGAACTGCTGTAGCAACCTTGCAACCATGAGCTAAGACAGCCCTTGCTACACTGAGCAAAGGTGAACAAGATGATAAAAGGCAAAAGGGTAATGTAGTTCAGCTAATGAATCAAACATTCAAGCTTGAAACAGCCCAACCTCCAGACTCACTATGTGAACAAGAGATTTATTAACCTCTATTGTTAAACCCACAAACTATATATTACCCAATGGATACCAACTGGATACTTCAACTGCAACTTTAACAACTATAAATGTGCACCATACTCAACAGTTAAAGTTTCATTTCTCCCTGGGCAGGTGGGGAGATGCTGGTAACAATCACTTCACTAAATGAAAGTCTCCTCCATCCCACATAACGAAGACAAATACTCTGTTGCATGGTCTAAATTTTCTACCTTAAGCCAAGTTACTTTCAGACAAAGTTCACTGCTGGCAGACATATAAGAAAATTTAAGTTTTCTTTTGTCATGGTACAGAAATGAAAAGGATCAAATGACTATTCTTGGAAAAGTACTTGGCTATTCCAAATACTCTTTATGACGTTTTGATGAATATATACACACACATTTTCTCCCTTAATTTCATGCATCATAAAGACCATAGCTCACAGGTAGACTATATTAGTAATAATGGGCCAGTCCGTTTCTTTGCTTAGGGAATCAAGCATATCCAAAAAGTATTATAGGTTTAAACAAACAGCACAACTCCTTCTATGAGAACAGAAGACCTTCTTCAAAAGCAGGGAATAAATCTAATTGATTTTTCACTCTTGAGCACACTGCTTGGCAAAGAAGAGCTCTCAAAAATGTGTTGAATAGATTTAAGTATGTTGACTTGAAATCAATAAATTGAGAACAGGAATACAAACAGAGAATGCTACTTCTCAAAGTGCCCATTTTTACACGTTTAATCATTTTGAGTTGAATCCATCCTACCATCTCTCCCTGACAACATGACCTATAGCAATTAAGAGCGCCATCAGGAATAGCTGCAAAAACTGCAAATACAGTTCAGCTTTTGCTGCTTACTAATGAACAACAGAAGGTCCTTGTGAAGCTAGTGTGAGAAGTGAAGATGCAGCATCAAGTACAGACCAGATGATGCTGGGCATTAAGAAGTTTAGATTCTAACCTAAGGGATTTTCAGGAGAAGAGAAACATGGTCAGATTTCTGTTTTAGATAAACAGCTCTGCAATTAAGTAGAGGATGGATAGAAAGGTGGAGGACGGGTTAAGTCTAGCAAAGTGAGAGATATCAATGTCAGAAGTAGAACAGTGGTGTCAGGGGCAGAAATCCCTTTAAGAGCTATTTCTAATCAGATTTATAAATCTCAACCTGTGTAAAACAGAACTCATCACTCCCCTAAATTAACCTTCTACCACTCTTGTCTCCTGAAATGACTTAATTATTCACCAAGGAGTTTAAGCTAGAAACTTTAGAGCCATCCTTCATTTTACTTCCTCATCTCCTATATCCAATTAAATACTATATCCAATGGTTTCTAAATCCTAACTACCTCCCAAACCTAGTCACCTTTTTCCACTTTGCCTACTACACCCTACTCCACCATTTTTGCTTTGGACTAGTGACCAACCTCCTTACTGTTGCACATTCAGTCTCGACCCCTGAAATCCATTCTCCAAATTTCTTCCAAAGTGATGCTTCTAATACACCATGTATCATGTCACCATCTTGTTCAACGCCCCTCAGTGGCTTCTCACTGTTCCTGGGATGAAGTCTGTAACTCTTAACATGGTCCTCTATTCTCTGGCTCCTGCCTAAAAACAGGAAGAATTCCTAGCTTTATGGTGTTTCTTATTTGCCAGGCACTTTGTAAGCATTATTTCATTTTATTCTCATTGTGAAGCAGGAACTATTCTCATCCTCATTCTGCAGATGAGGAAACTGAGTCAAAGAGAGATTATGTAATTTACCAAAGGTTGTAGAGTTAATAAAGTATTGGAGTCAGCTCTGACTCCTAAGCATGTATTTAAACTTTCACACTCTCCTCAAACTGCATTACTTTCCACTCCTCAATTCACCTGATCTCTTTTACCATGAGGCCTTCACATATACTATTCCCTACATCTGGAATGTCCCCCTCACAAACCCATTTTTGCCTGAATAATACTTATTCATTTCTGCTTAAGTGCCATCTATTCAGGGAAGTCTTCCTATATTATCTAAAATTACATTATTTGTTTACTACTTTATGGTCAGTTTCCCTTCAGGAGGATGTCAAAATTGTTACCACTGATTCTCAGTTCTTAGAATGGCATTCAGCAGGGGTTCAATTAACATTTGTCGAATGAAGGCAGGAATGAATGATGTAGGGATGGAAAATCCCTAATCTATTAATAGTAACTTCACCTATTCAGACTAAGATGTTTATTTAGTAGCTTGCAAGTCCCAGTCAATACTATTGAGAACTTATAGCCCTCCTAGGGGAGACAGACACATAAATATGTGATTATAACCCTATATAAGTAAAGTGCCTGTTAGAATTGTGGCTGGAATGATGTACAATAGATGCAGAGATGAAAATGAAGGTATAAATTGACAGGAAAACTTCATAGCAGAGATTCTTGATTCCTTTTGCAGAATGAATCAGTTTTAAAATACATATCACATAGTCCATGTATTTAATTTATGAAAGGGGAGAGGAAGGACTTCCCTGGTGGTCCAGTGGCTAAAACTCTGCATTCTCAATGCAGGGGGCCTGGGTTTAGGTACCTGTTTAGGGAATTAGATCTCACATGCTGCAAGGAAGATTGAAGGTCCTGAGTGCCACAATGAAGACCCATGCAGACAAATAAATAAATGTTTTTTAAAAAATAAGGAAGAGGACAGGAGCATCCATTACATATAGGGCATTTTACATCTCATTTGTAATATTAATTTACTATAATAACACACCTCTGTATTATTATACCCATTTTATAGATGTGGAAATCTAAGCTAAGAGAGGTCAAATAACTCATTCAAGCTTATACAGTATATTAATAAAGGAGGAAAAATCTGAGCCCAGGTTTGATACCAGTACCCATTTACTTACCATTATGTCAATCCTTTGACCTTGTAATCTCCAGAGCCTAATTAATTCAGTTTTCAATCTAACTGTTAACAAAATTGGCTATCTGGTTTCCCATTCTAGTGCTTTTTAAAAGTAGCAAAATAAAGCATTCAAGAAGAGGCTGAAATGAAGAATACTGACAGCAAGGGAAGGAACAGAAAAACTATAAAAATTGAACACACAAATTCAAAGTGGATCAGAGAGTCCTATACATACATTCCACCCTCAACTGTACAACAGTACGTACTTGATATGCAAAATGATGACCCCATTATGAAAAAAGAAATGGTTGTTGTAGTCACTAAAATAGAGAAATAACTTTTGATGCTTAAAAGGGTAAAATAAACTTCAAGTGCTAAAACAATAATTCCTCTCTAGTAACTCTGGATAAATAAATTGTAACAATTGTTTCCACTGTGTTTGTGAAAAGAAATATCCAAGATTTTAAAGAGTCTTTGTTTTATGCACATTATTATTTTTTTGTTGCTTTAAACTGAATTCAAACCAGAATAGAAAAACTGTTCATCTTAGCTTATATATATACATATATACCCAAGTAAATCATACATTTAAAAAACTTCTCGTACCATGACTTTGAACACATGTGAATTGAGTAATTTAGACAGAGAAACATAAAGAGCATTTCGACCGTTCTTAATTTCCAAAAAGCCTTATTCTTAAAAAAAAAAAACCTTCTAATAATAAAAAATAAACTGAATATGCACAAGCAAAAGGAAAACTGTAACATTCTTAATCTTTTACAACTTAAATAGAAATGTATGTGAGAAAGAAAACAATCAAACTTAGGCAAACACAGAGAAAGCTAGTTAAGTAATTGACCATAAGAATCTATCACTCACTCAACCTGGATCCAATTTTTCAATCTGCAGATGTCAGCTTCTTTACAACATGGGCTTTTATTATTTATATAATTCTTTCTTTCAGAAAAGAAAGGTTGCATTTAGGAAACAGATTCTGGGGGGTTTTGTTTTGTTTTTAAGAACAAGAGAAAATTGTTTCACCAGTTATCTCGAACAAGCTGACTAGGAAACATTTAATATCCTTTATCATTTTAGAAGCTTTTAAACGTGAAACCTTCCACATAGAACATTGCTTGTAACAATATGAAAAGCATACTGGCTACAGTTGCAACAACATGTAAAAATGAATGTAAAGAAAAGCAAGTATTTACTTGTAATTAACTGTAATTTTCACGTATTTTTCCCAGGAAGAATGCATTTCTGCTAAAACTCTCTAGAAAGAATAGTTATTTAGTTGTACTTGAAAAGTACTTTTACTTTAGTTCACCTTGTTCGATTTTAACCCCAAATTAAATGTTTTACAGAACACTCTAAATTTAAGGTAATTCAAATTATAACAACTTAAACTTACTTGAACCAAATACAAAGTGAATATCTGCAAGTAAACTTCACTGTACTAGATAAACAGTTGTACTTAAAATGCTCTTTCTTACCTGGACGCTCTTCAGAATAAACTCACTTTTCTCTCTTACATCTTTAAAGGGACACCTCTTAGAAAGCATAAGCAGATGAGCAAGAAGCTTATTCAATCCATCCAAAGAAACCGCATTTGAAAGGCCGTCTGCTGGACGATAAGGTGCCTCTTTCACCAAACGAAGACACTCGGTTTTTCTCACAATGATTTGCCTAATGTTTTCCAGAGCTGTCTCTCTAGTAGTTGAATCTCTACTGCACAGTCCATCCCATCTCACTTCATTCTCTCCTTCAGCCATGACAACGGTGGAGTTTTTCCTTTGCCGTCTTCAGTTAACTTTCAGCATGCCCCCCAAAGCACTTTATATTTTTAAAACGAGAAATGTAAGAATAAAATCAGAGAACTAGAATCGTCATGAAAAAATACGTCTGGGTGACATTTGGAACCAGAAGCGTCTCTTCGAGCTACAAGACAGAGCTCGCCCTCTCCTTCTAGCCGGAGGGGCAGTCTTCTGGCCAGAGACTGGAAAAAAAAAGTTGGCAAGTTGAAACCTTACAGCGCTGGCTTTGCTGCACAGCCAGTGTCGGGAAAGTGTTCTTCTGCGACCCGCGGGGTCAGCGGATATCCTCACGTTGGGGAGCTGTCAAACCCGTGCTCTGCCCAAAAAGGCTGGTAACAGTTGAACGCTCTCCAGCCATTTGGTGTTTTTTGTCAGTGCAGCCACGGTGTTCTCGGGAGCGTTCCCACCCCGCCCCTCCTCCGGCACCAGTCCCCGCCTTCCGCAGCTCCTCCCTCCCGGCCGGGCGCTGGCTGGGAAGGCTTGCCGAAGCCTGGCTCGCTGGCCGCCACGGCCAGAGACCCTGACGCTCCCGGGGGGCGGCAGCCTTGTGCAGCAGCTGTCTCGATAGCGTTGGAGGAAAAGCGTCTCCGGCCCTGTCGGTTCCGGGTGCCCTGGGCAGACGCCGCTTCTGTTCCAATCCTTGCGTCCTCGCCCACCGCCCTCCAAGCCAAACGGGCACAGGGCAGCCCCGCAATCCCCGAGCGCGGGGCTGGGCCGCGAAGCTGGCGGAGCGGCGGGGCCCGCGGCGCAGAGCCCGCCCCTTCGCCCAGCCTCATCTGTGGGGCTCGGCCCAGAGGGCGGGAGCGGGGAGGGAAGATGGGGGCCTTACCCCCCAGCCCCTCCCCTTTCTCCGCCCGGCACAAACCAGGAGCCGCCCCTGCCCCTGCGCCCTCTTCCCCGCCCTAGTAGACGCGACCCGCGGAGGCAAAGCCATTGGAAAAAGCCCCGCCCACCCACAGGCTACCTCCAGACCCCAAGTCCGCGCGCGGCCGCCAACTGCTGCCGGTTGCTACGCAAGCGTGACAGCGAGCAAGGCGCATGCGCCTTAAGAGGCACTTACTCTGCGCCGGAGAGCGTTTTCTATCCCCTGGCATTTGGATTCTTTGGGCCGAAAAAGGGGGAAAAAAGAAAGTAAGGGGAGGTTGAAGTACGCTATCACAGACAACACAAACAGGGAAAAGAAAGTGTGCACAGACGTACACCTGGGAGTGCCTGAATCTAAGTTTAAGGTCAGTCTAAAAATAAGAACGCTGTCTTTGTTACGCCAAACCCCAAATTTAAGGAAGCAAGGCGTGCTCCCATTGACTTCTGGGAAAGGTAGTTTGGGTGCTGCCTGCGCCTTTCGTTTGCGACAGAAACTACAGCCCCCAAGAGCCACTGCGACATTGCCTTTGGCGGCCTGCGAGCCAACGGTTAGCGCTGACAAAGATTGAGAGCGTCGGCTTGGTGAGCACTGTGGGCTTGGCTGCCACTTTACTTTGACAGGATTTTTTTTCCCTTCCTCCATTTCCTCTGGGATTTTAGAAACCGAGCCATCTAGGACTGTAAACCTTAGTCCAGGGACTTCTATGAGTAATCTACGTTGGGAAGGACTAGTCCGGGTGCCCAGTTCTTCCGCCTCGAGGCGAGAATTTGGGAATGGTCGCTATCCTGAGGGTCGGAGGGTGCGGCGTAAGGCTAGACAAGAGGGATGCTATGGAAACCGGTGCTCCACGGTGCTGCCTCTGCTTACGCCCTGTCAAGCGGACTCGCGCGTAATGGATTGGGTACCCCTGTGCAATTGCGGTCTTTGTTTGCCATTGTGCAGGGGTGTTCTGTGCTTTACTTGCTGAAATGACACCCCAAGCCATGCATTCAAAGAGAGCTGTCAAATCCATTTTGTATGAGACTGAAGGGGAAAGAATCCCTGGCATTCCTAAATATGAATTTTTGCAGGCCTTAAGGATACCTTTTGAAAAGAATCTCCAAAATTTAGTATGTTTAAAAGATTCAATCGTTTGTTTACAAATTACCATTTGAGTCATTCCTCTAGAGGAAAGTCAACGTTTGAAGGGTTGTCAGTGGTTGTTCAGTCGCTCAGTCTTTTTGACTCGGCGACCCTATGGACGTCTGCACGCCAGGCAATGGACTGATAACCAAATTAGATTTTAACTCTTTAAAGTTGCAGAATAGATGTGTCTCTAAACATTTAGCCTTGTTAGGTACTAAATATACAACAGTGGAAAAGACATCTAATTAATGGTTAAACACACAGTACACACATTAAACATACAGCACTATGACATTATTGGGATGGACAGAAAGAAGATCACTTAGCCAAGTTTTGGAAAGTTAGGGAAATCTTCATCTCGGGGAAAGAGGGCCAGAAAAACAGCATATGGTGAAGCCCTGAGTGAAAGAGAAGGTAATTTCAGAAAACTGCAATAAGCCGAAGTCATATATATTTTGGAAGATATACCTTTTTGTATATTGATGTATTTTCAAGCAGCAAGTAGAATGGTACTGTGAATTTTCCAGATGGTTTCTGAAAGTGACCTATCTTTGAAAAGATAGTTCTGATGAATTGGTTTAATTTGGAAAGCCTTCAACATTCTAAGATTACTGGTTTAAATCAAAATTTTTTAAAAATGAGAACTTATGAGTATGGTTCAGAATCCAAAAAAGCTGTTTTTTTCTCTTCTTTTTGAGGGACTCATCCTCCTTTGTCCAACCTACAAAGGGTAGGGTAGTTTCTTAACTCCAAGTCTCCTTTTTACTGTGTAATTGAATATGATCTCATTCGTAGCTGTGGTTTCACCACCACCTGTGACTCTTAAATGTATAGCTCCATCCAGCTTTACCTTTGAGCTTTGTTATATACATCTCCAAGATAGGTCTTGGATAGCTCACAAGCACTTCAAACGCAGCAGGCCTGAAACCAAATGCATGGTTATCACCTCTGATTGTTCTCCAGTGTTCCATATTTTACTTTAGGGTAACTCTAACTACTTGTGATGAAAATTTGAAATCTAATCTTTATTCTTGGTTTCTTAATGTGCTTCTGCCTCACTGTTACTCACTGTTTCACTGTTCACTGAACCCAGAGTAGGGAAGGCGCGAGCAGGAAAGCTGTAAGAAAGCTCAAGGAGCCATAGAAACTGCAGACATGTTTATTCTCTTTTAACTGGTGTAGCAACCATAACAGCAGACACACTGGATTCTCTCATGGTGGACCCAGTAGACACAGCTATACCATAGCTGCAATGGCTTTTCAGTTGGAGCTTATGTATGTTTACAGAGCAAAAGTGGCCAGTGGCCAAGCGGGTACATCTTGACGTGCATGCTCAGTGCTGTAAGTGATCTCAGCTGTTACATAACCATGTATTTACGAAACATGGGTCAATAGCAAGAGGCGTGGGGGCGAGAGAGCTTGACCACCACCATCTTGGTTAATTTGCTCCTACACCTTCATACATGTGTAGCCAGATTATTGTTAAGTCTTATCAATTTTATCTCCCAAACACCCATCAAATCCATCCTTTTCCTTGCATCTACATAAGCAGTCTTTTCTAAACTGCCATAATCTCTTGCCAAAACCACTGCAATAGTAATTATTCAGCCTGGGGTTTCTCCATTAATTCTCCACACACCAGCCAGAATAATCTTTTTGAAATGCAAATTTCTCTTCAAACTATGTAGTGATGTCCTATCTTAATCTTAAAGGCAAAATTTCTTTATAAAGCCTAATGTCATTTGGCCCCTTTCCACCACACCTAGCATACCACTCTCCAACTTTATGTGCTTCAGTCATGCAGATCTTTTAGTCACTGGTTCTCCTATTCCTTTTTATCCATTTGTTCACTCAACAAGTATCTGTTGAGTACCTACTATGTAATAGGACATTGATGTTATACTACTGAGCACAATATACAAAAGTTCTTACTCTCATAATTTTGCATTCTACTAAGGAGATATAGACAATAAATATGTGATATATTGGGAGTGAAGACAAATGTAGTGGAGAAAAAGAAGAACCAACTCAGAGTGGGAATAGAGAGTGCCAGGTTTTGGGGGGCAAGTTTCACTTTTAATGAGGTGGTCAGAGACGATCTAATCAAGAAGCAGACATTTGAGGGGATCTGAAATAGGAGAAAGTCATGCAGATGCCTGGAGTAAGAATGTTTCTATGAAGAGAACAGCCAGTACAAAGACCTGCAGGTCCTCACATTTGACAAATAGCAGTGTGGCAAGAGGGGAGAATAGCATGAGGTCACAGAGGAAGGAGGTCATGTAGATGACTGAAAGAAATTTTGACTTTTTTGATTGAGTCAGGAAGCTGTTAGAAGATTTTGAGCAGGTGGGTTGCATAATCTGACTTTTTAAATTGATTGCTTCTTTTAAATTGTGTTGATCGTGGACCACGGAGAAGCAAGGGTAGAAGCAGAGACACTTATTAGTAAGCTAAGATAATAGTCCAGGTGAAAGATGTTAGTGGGAGTGGGCCAGGGTAATGACAGTAGAGGCAGTGGGAAGAGGCCAGAGTCTGGATGTATTATGAAAGTACAGCCAACAGGTTTGCTGACAGATTGGCTGTGAGGTTTTGAGAGTACAAGAGTCAAAGATGATTACAATTTTTTAGCTTGAGCAACTAGAAGGAAGGAATTGCCAGTGTAATGGGAAAGTCTCCAGATTTGTGTTTGGGGGTAAATGGGTAGATCAGGAGTTTAGTTTGGCCATTTTATATTTGAGATGACTCTAAGATATTACAGTAGAGATACAGGGTAGACAGTTTGGTAAATGAGTCTGGAGATGAGGGTAAAGATCTGGCTATAGATACAATTTTGGATTTCACAGTAGTTCCCTGCCTGCCTGCCCCCCCACCCCCCGCCCATGCCAGTAGTGTTTTGATAGTAGGTAAAGACTGAGAATAGTTGATATCACAGAAAGAGGCACTCCATGGAGTCTGGGTCAATTTGGAGTTACCTGCAACTGATGACTATGCAAGAGTGGCCAGTGAACAGAGAGAAAAACCTAAAGCATGACATCCTAGAAGCCAAGTGAAAGTGGCTGAGGAGGAAGGAATGCTAAGTTATGTTAAATGCTGCTTTAAATCAAGTGGTATAAGGATAACTGATCCCTGCATACAGCAACATGGAGCTCACTGAAGATCTTGAAAGGCAGAAGGGTGTTTTATTTAAGAGAGAATAGAAGAGCTGGGCTTCCGTGATAGCTCAGTAGGTAAAGAATCCGCCTGCAATGCAGCAGACTGCACATCGTTTCCTGGGTCAGGAAGATCCCCTAGAGAAGGGATGGGCTACCCACTCCAGTATTCTTGGGCTTCCCTTGTAGCACAGCTGGTAAAGAATCTGCCTGCAATGCGGGAGACCTGGGTTCAATCCCTGGGTTGGGAAGATCCCCTGCAGCAAGGGAAAGGCTACCCACTCCAGTATTCTGGCCTGGAGAATTCCATGAACTGTATAGTCCATAGGGTCACAAAGAGTCAGACACAACTGAGCAACTTTCAGGAGAAGAGCTAGAGACACTGAGTATGGATGCAGCACCTCTGGTACCATTTTCTTTGTTCATACTAGTCTCTGACTCCTGTGCTGTAGATCTGTGGTAAAATATCACTTTCTCAGAGGAGTTTATGGGCTTCCTTGATAGCTCAGATGCTAAAGAATCTGCCTGCAATGCAGGAGACCTGGGTTTGATCCCTGAGTCAGGAAGATCCTCTGGAGAAGGGAATGGCTACCCAGTCCAGTAATCTTGGGGTTTCTCTGGTGACTGAGACCATAAAGAATCTGTATGCAATGTGGAAGACCTGGGTTTGATCCCTGGGTCAGGAAGTTTACCTGATTTGATTAAATGCCCCTGTTACATACTCTTACTGTGCCCTATACCTTTACTTGCTGCTGCTGCTGCTAAGTCGCTGCAGTCGTGTCCGACTCTGTGTGACCCTATGGACAGCAGCCCACCCGGCTCCTCCATCCACAGGATTCTCTAGGCAAGAATACTGGAGTGGGTTACCATTTCCTTCTCCACCTTTACTTGCTAGTAAGTTACAAATGTAGTTTTACAGTTGTTAATGTGATAATTTGATTGAAATATGTCTGCTTCTAAAGTGTTAGCAAGCAAGAGCAGCAGCTGTGCCAGTTTTTGCAAATCACCTCCAGCTGAGTACAGTACTGCACAGAATGAACTTTGTAAATATTTGGAAGAATGGAAGAAAAATGTTAATGTCAGAATTTTCAAAGGTGTTGCATATTTACCTGTTCACAAAAACATGAGATAATTAATGAATGGAAGAAGGTGTTTTATAATGAAACATTTTAGAAAAGTAGTCTTAACAGAGCAAACTTTTATTGCTAGTAAATTGTAGTGTTCACCCTTATGAAATTGGATTTGCTAATAATTTTTACCATGTTCCTACATATCTCATCCTGTTATAAGATAGTTACATGTATTTATAGTATAGAGTAGAGGATGGGGCTTCTCAGGTGGCCCTAGTGGAAAAGAATCCTCCTGCCAATGCAGGAGACACAAGGGATGTGGGTTCAATCCCTGGGTTGGGAAGATCCCTTAGAGTAGGAAATGGTAACCCATTCCAGTATTCTGGAAAATTCCGTGGACAGAGGAGCCTGGTGGGCTACAGTCCATGGGCTCGCAAAGAGTCCGGCATGACTGAACACAAAGTGGAGGATATATAGAGGAGTTCCTGCTTTAAATGAATAGTGCTCTAGTCAAGGAAAAGGCTGCTGGCTTTACTCCAACAAGAGGACTTCACTATGAAATTCATTGATGAATTAACTAAAAAACCACGGCTCCTAAGTCTTTTTTTTTTTAAACAGGTATACCTGTTTTTATTGTTCTACACAAGTAATGCTTTTTTTTGCAAATTGGACGTTTATGGCAACATTGTATTGGGCAAGTACATCTGTACCATTTTTTCTACAGCATTTGCTAACTTCATGTCTCTGTCACATTGTGGTAACTGTCTCAGTATTTAAAATCATTATTATTATATTTGTTATTCTAATCTGTGGTCATTGTTTTTTTTTAATAAATGTATTTATTTTAATTGTAGGTTAATTACTTTACAATATTGTGGTGGTTTTTGCCATACATCGACATGAATCAGCCACAGGTGCACATGTGGCCCCCCCATCCTGAACTCCCCTCTCACCTCCCTCCCCACCCCATCCCTCTGGGTTGTCCCAGAGCACTGGCTTTGAGTGCCCTGTTTCATGCATCAAACTTGCACTGGCCATCTGTTTCACATATGGTGATATACATGTTTCAGTGCTGTTCTCTGAAATCATCCCACACTCGTCTTCTCCCATATAGTCCGAAAGTCTGTTCTTTACATCTGTGTCTCTTTTGCTGCCTTGCATCTAGGATCGTCATTACTGTTTTTCTAAATTCCGTATATATGTGTTAAGATACTCTATTGGTATTTCTCTTTCTGCCTTACTTCACTCTGTATAATAGGCTCCAGGTTCATCCACCTCATTAGAATTGACTCAAATGCGTTCTTTTTTATAACTGAGTAAAATTCCATTGTGTTTATGTACCACAACTTCCTTATCCAGTCACCTGTCGATGGACATATAGGTTGCTTCCATTTCCTAGCTGTTGTAAACAGTGCTGCAATAAACATTGAGGTACATGTGTCTCTTTCAATTCTGGTTTCCTCGGTGTATCTGCCGAGCAGTGGGATTGCTGGGTCGTATGGCAGTTCTGTTTCCAGTGTTTTAAGGAATCTCCACACTGTTCTCTGGCTGTACCAGTTTGCATTCCCACCAACAGTGTAAGAGGGTTCCCTTTTCTCCACACCTTCTCCAGCATTTATTGTTTGTAGACTTTTTGAGGGTGGCCATTCTGACCAGCGTGAGATGATACCTCATTGTGGTTTTGATTTGCATTTATTTAATAACGAGTGTTGTTGAGCATCTTTTCATGTGTTTATTAGCCATCTGTATGTCTTCTTTAGAGAAATGTCCATTTAGTTCTTTGGCCTGCTTTTTGATTGGGTTGTTCATTTTTCTAGTATTGAGCTGCATGAGCTGCTTGTATATTTTGGAAATTAATTCTTTGTCAGTTGTTTTGTTTGCTATTATTTTCTCCCATTCTTAAGGCTGCCTTTTCACCTTGCTTATTGTTTCCTTTGTTGTGCAAAAGCTTTTAAGTTTAATTAGGTTCCATTTGTTTTATTTTTGTTTTTATTTCCATTACTCTGGGAGGTGGGTCATAGAGGATCTTGCTGTGATTTATGTCAGAGAGTGTTCAGCCTGTGTTTTCCTCTTAAGAGTTTTATAGTTTCTGGTCTTACATTTAGATCTTTAATCTGTTTTGAGTTTATTTTGTGTATGTTGTTAGCGTTCTAGTTTCATTCTTTTACACGTGGTTGACCAGTTTTCCTAGCACCACTTGTTGAAGAGATTATCTTTTCTACATTGTATATTTTTGCCTCCTTTGTCAAAGATAAGGTGTCCATAGGTGTATGGATTTATCTCTGGGCTTTCTACAAGGCTCCTAAGTCTTGTATACTTACAAACACAGTCTTGGTAAGTGCAAGATACACATACACACTTGACTGATGAATTCATTAGGATGCCAAATTATTGATATACTTTGAGATATTTGTCAAGTAGATAGCATACTGATTCTCTGACTAAGGGGTTTTCTCTATAGGAAAATTATATGAGAAATCACCAGGTTGCTTAGGAGCTTAGAATCGGAACAAAGGAAATTAGATGTATGTTGTGGTCACTTGATAGCATTAAGCTATGAGAACCTCTACAGCAGAACTTAAGATTGCCTCCAGTTTTCGCCTCTCTAGGCTGCTTTTTCCATTGTTTGACAACTCTTCTTTTTGATGAACACATTCTGTCTTTAAATATGTTGAAACATTTATATTGTAACCTAGTCTCTAGTCTTGGAGCCATTCTGTATCTATAAGCCAACTTTGCATATATCTGCTTTGGTCCATTATGTACGGATTGATAGTTTAGCCCTCAGAGGGTAATCTTATTTCTAAGTTTTCATAGGCCCCATGTGTCATATGGGGATACAGTGATTTTGAGCTCAGCAGTGAGGTCTGAGCTAGAGATGTATATTTGGAAATTATTAGAATATTTTGTTTTATTTTGCTTTTAGCCTACCATGTCTATGTGCTTCTATGTTTCAGGCACTATGTTAAATGCTTTGCACATATATTATTTTATCCTTACATAGCTTAAAAAAAAATGCTAGAGTTGATGCAAAGCTTACTCATAACCATTGTGTTAGTGTTATACTCTAACCATGGGAACAACTCAATTGGCTATGGTGAAAATGCAGAATAAGAGCCAGGATAGTCTGAAACTGGGCTTCCCAGGTGGCTCAGTGGATGCCCACTTTCACCACTACTATTCAACATAGTTTTGGAAGTTTTGGCCACAGCAATCAGAGCTGAAAAAGAAATAAAAGGAATACAGATAGGAAAAGAAGAAGTAAAACTCTCACTGTTTGCAGATGACATGATCCTCTACATAGAAAACCCTAAAGACTCTACTAGAAAATTACTAGAGTTGATCAATGAATATAGTAAAGTTGCAGGATATAAAATTAACACACAGAAATCCCTTGCATTCCTATACTCCAATATTGAGAAAACAGAAAGAGAAATTAAGGAAACAATACCATTCACCATTGCATCAAAAAGAATAAAATACTTAGGAATATATCTACCTAAAGAAACAAAAGACTTATATATAGAAAACTATAAAACACTGATGAAAGAAATCAAAGGGGACACAAACAGATGGAGAAATATACCGTGTTCATGGATTGGAAGAATTAATATAGTGAAAATGAGTATACTACCCAAAGCAATCTATAGATTCAATGCAATCCCTATCAAGCTACCAATGGTATTTTTCACAGAACTAGAACAAATCATCTCACAATTTGTATGGAAATATAAGAAACCTCGAATAGCCAAAGCAATCTTGAGGAAGAAGAATGGAACTGGAGGAATCAACCTGCCTGACTTCAGGCTCTACTACAAAGCCACAGTCATCAAGACAGTATGGTACTGGCACAAAGATAGAAATATAGATCAATGGAACAAAATAGAAAGCCCAGAGATAAACCCACGCACATATGGACACCTTATCTTCGACAAAGGAGGCAAGAATATACAATGGAGAAAAGACAATCTCTTTAACAAGTGGTGCTGGGAAAACTGGTCAACCACTTGTAAAAGAATGAAACTAGAACACCTCCTAACACCGTACACAAAAATAAACTCAAAATGGATTAAAGATCTAAACGTAAGACCAGAAACAATAAAACTCCTAGAGGAAAACATAGGCAAAACACTCTCCGACATAAATCACAGCAGGATCCTCCATGACCCACCTCCCAGAATATTGGAAATAAAAGCAAAAATAAACAAATGGGACCTAATTAAAATTAAAAGCTTTTGCACAACAAAGGAAACTATAAACAAGGTGAAAAGACAGCCTTAAGAATGGGAGAAGATAATAGCAAATGAAGCAACAGACAAACAATTAATCTCAAAAATATACAAGCAACTTCTGCAGCTGAATTCCCGAAAAATAAACGACCCAATCAAAAAATGGGCCAAAGAACTAAACAGACATTTCTCCAAAGAAGACATACAGATGGCTAACAAACACACGAAAAGATGCTCAACATCACTCATTATTAGAGAAATGCAAATCAAAACCACAATGAGGTATCATTTCACACCAGTCAGAATGGCTGCTATCCAAAAGTCTACAAGCAATAAAGGCTGGAGAGGGTGTGGAGAAAAGGGAACCCTCTTACACTGTTGGTGGGAATGCAAACTAGTACAGCCACTATGGAGAACAGTGTGGAGATTCCTTAAAAAACTGGGAATAGAACTGCCATATGACCCAGCAATCCCACTGCTGGGCATATACACCGAGGAAACCAGAATTGAAAGAGACGCGTGTACCCCAATGTTGATCGCAGCACTGTTTACAATAGCCAGGACATGGAAGCAACCTAGATGTCCATCAGCAGACGAATGGATAAGGAAGCTGTGGTACATATACACAATGGAATATTACTCAGCCATTAAAAAAAATACATTTGAATCGGTTCTACTGAGGTGGATGAAACTGGAGCCCATTATACAGAGTGAAGTAAGCCAGAAAGAAAAACAACAATACAGTATACTAATGCATATATATGGAATTTGAAAGATGGTAACGATAACCCTATATGCGAGACAGAATAAGAGACACAGATGCATGGAACAATTTTATGGACTCTGAGGGAGAAGGTGAGGGTGGGACGTTCTGGGAGAATAGCATTGAAACATGTATATTATCATATGTGAAACAGAACACCATTCCATGTTCGATGCATGTGACAAGGGCTCAGGGCCGGGGCAATGGGATGATCCAGAAGGATGGGATGGGGAGGGAGGTGGGTGGGGGGTCCAGGAGGGGGAACCCATGTAAACCCATGGCTGATTCATGTCAATGTATGGCAAAAACTCTTACCATATTGTAAAGTAATTAGCCCCCAACTAAAATAAATAAATTTATGAAGAAGAAAAAAAAATTAGCTATAAGCTCAGTTGTGTAAGCTTTAAAATTCATTTTGAGTAGAATCAGTTTCAAGAGAGGGTGTAAATCAACCCCAAACAAGGACAGCTCAAGAATTTCTCTATTGGATCTACTTTAAGGACTAGACAACTTGTGTTGCTTGCATAATAGACAACACTCTGCTTTTAATTTAAATATATGTGTGTGTGTGTGTGTATATATATATATATATTTATATATGACGTAGATATATTTATATTGTATGTGGGTATGGGAGGCCAACAAGGATTGTGAGTCATGCATGTGTGCATGCTAAGTCACTTCAGTCAGCCTGGCTCTTTGCAACCCTATGTACTGTAGCCTCCCAGGCTCCTCTGTCCATGGGATTCTCCAGGCAGGAATACTGGAGCGGGTTGCTATTTCCTACTCCAAGGGAACTTCTCAATCCAAGGATCGAACCTGAGTCTCTTGTGTTCCTGCATTTGCAGGTGGGTTCTTTATCACTAGTGTCACCATATTTATGTATAACATCGATATATAAATATTGTATGTGGTATGGGCTTCCCTCGTGGTTCAGTGGTAAAGAATCTACTGCAATACAGGAGACTAGCAGGAGACATGGTTTTGATCCCAGGCCAGAAAAATCCCCTGGAGAGGGAAGTGGCGGCCCGCTCCAGTATTCTTGCCTGGAGCATCCCGTGAACAGAGGGACCTGGTGGGCTGAGTTCATGGGGTTGCCAAGAGTCAGACACAACTGAAAGACTGAACAACAAATGGGAAGCCAATGAGGATCATGAGCCATGAGAATGTCTTAAAGGAAACTCCCTGATCTTTGGGCAGTACCATCAAATCTAGAACACAAGAAAACTGAATTTCAAGAAATGGATGTGATTAGAGTCCAGATGTTCAAGCTGTTTCTTTTTTTTTTTTAAATAAATTTATTTATTTTAGTTGGGGGCTAATTGCTTTACAATATTGTAGTGGTTTTTGCCATACATTGACATGAATCAGCCATGGGTTTACATGTGTTCCCCATCCTGAACCCCCCTCCCACCTCCCTCCCCATCCCATCCCTCTGGGTCTTCCTGACCTGCATGCAGGTTTCTCAGGAGGAGGGTCAGGTGGTCTGGTGTTCCCATCTCTTTCAGAATTTTCCACAGTTTGTTGTGGTCCACAAAGTCAAAGGCTTTGGCATAGTCAATAAAGCAGAAGTAGATGTTTTTCTGGAATTCTCTTGCTTTTTCAATGGTCCAGTGGATTTTGGCAATTTGATTTCTGGTTCCTCTGCCTTTTCTAAAACCAGCTTGATCAAAATCAAGCCAAGCTTGATCAAACCAGCCAAAATCCTCTGGACCATTGAAAAAGCAAGAGAGTTCCAGAAGAACATCTATTTCTGCTTTATTGACTATGCCAAAGCCTTTGACTTTGTGGACCACAGTAAACTGTGGGGAATTCTGGAGGAGATGGGAATGCCAGACCACCTGACCTGCCTCTTGGGAGGCCTGTGTGCAGGTCAGGAAGCAACAGTTAGAACTGGACATGGAACAACAGACTGGTTCCAAATAGGAAAAGGAGTACATCAAGGCTGTATATTGTCGCCCTGCTTATTTAACTTGTATGCAGAGTACATCATGAGAAACGCTGGGCTGGATGAAGCACAAGCTGGAATCAAGATTGCTGGGAGAACTATCAATAACCTCAGATATGCAGATGCCACCATCCTTATGGCAGAAAGTGAAGAAGAACTAAAGAGCCTCTTGATGAAAGTGAAAGAGGAGAGTGAAAAAGTTCCTAAACTGAGATACTGAGTCACATGTTATGTTCTTATACCTCTTTATTTGATCATATCCTTTTAGGCTCAAGTAAAGAGCTCAAATAATCACAAAAAAAAAAAAAAATGCTAGAGTTGATGCAAAGCTTACTCATAACCATTGTGTTAGTGTTATACTCTAACCATGGGAACAACTCAATTGGCTATGGTGAAAATGCAGAATAAGAGCCAGGATAGTCTGAAACTGGGCTTCCCAGGTGGCTCAGTGGTAAAGAATCTGCCTGCCAATGCAGGAGACACAGAAGACATGGGCTCGATCCCTGGCTCCTGCTTGGAGGAGGAAATGGCTACCCATTCCAGTATTCATAAACAGAGGAACCTAATAGATTACAATCCATGGGGTTGCAAAGAGCCAGACATGACTGAGCATGACACAAGCATGAGTGAGAGTCTGAAACTAACCAGAGAAGAAAGAGAATAACCCGGAAATGGGCAACCAGGAGTTTTAAAATTTCAAGAAGAAATGACTAGTCAGCTTGTAGAATGCTACTCACTTTTCTGCTGCAGCTGCTGCTGCTAAGTCGCTTCAGTCGTGTCTGACTCTGTGCGACCCCATAGACGGCAGCCCACCGGGCTCCCCCATCCCTGGGATTCTCCAGGCAAGAGCATTGGAGTGGGTTGCCATTTCCTTCTCTAATGCATGAGACTGAAAAGTGAAAGTGAAGTTGCTCAGTCATGTCCGACTCTTAGCGACACCATGGACTGCAGCCTATCCGTCCGTGGGATTTTCCAGGCAAGAGTACTGGAGTGGGGTGCCATTGCCTTCTCCGACTCACATTTCTAGAGAGCTAAAGTTGCTGAATGGTTTGACAGTAGGTAGTCTCTGTTATCCTGCAGTGTATGCATCTGGCACATATTCCCATAATAATATTGAATTATTAAGATTCAATATTGAGCTCAAGAAATATTGAGCTTCCCTGGTGGCTCAGTGGTAAAGAATCTGCCTGCAATGCAGCAGACACAGGAGATGCGGATTCAGTCCCTGGGTTGGGAAGATTGCTTGGAGAAGGAAATGGCAACCCGCTCCAGTATTCTTGCCTGGAAAATCCCTCAGGGTCGCAAAGAGTTGGACATAACTGAGCACGCACGCATGCTGAATTGAGATAAAGATTGATTGACTTGGGATGGCCTATAGGGTAAAACCATAGCAGCTCCCTGAATATAGGAGAGTCTCTCCTAAAGGACTGACATTTCCCTTGTTCAGCTCTTCCAAAAATGTAGGTTCCAGATCAGGAAAATACAGCTTGGATAAAATGATTTACCTAGGTGGGGATAGGTAACCCTGGATTCTTCTGGGCTTCTCTTTCCTAGGTTTAGTCTTTAAGGAGGGGTTATTGTAAGCATGGATTCTTATTCACCAGTTGTGGGTAGATCAGGAACTATCATAGAATAGGGCCTAAAAAGCCCAGAGAGAAAAATCCTAACTTTTAAGATTCACTGCCTGATTTCTTTTTTGATGTCTGTATTTTCTTCTCTTTTATTATCTTCTGGCCTTGGTAAAGTTTTATTTAAATATTGTAACTTTATCTTTGCTGTATCAAGATATATAAGGGAGTCATAATCGTAGATCTAACAAGGCACAAGCATTATAAGGGGAGCAACACTCTTCTCTCAACAAGGCTAGTGAAGAGGGACAGTGATAATGAGATCTCCAAGGGGAAAGTCAATATTGAAGACAAGAACTGGAGCTCATGGATTTAACTCATAAATTGCCTTTCTGCGTGTAGAGATTCTTCTTTCATTGTCAACCTTAGATCTCAGTTTTATTTATTAAAGAAGGCAATGCCATTTTCCTTCAGTGACCTTTTTCATTGTTAGGGAATGGAGGAATGAAAGCCCAGTATTTGCATTCATTTGTTCAGTCAACGAGAATTCGATCCCTGGATCAGGAAGATCCCCTGGAGAAGGCAATGGCAACCCACTCCAGTATTCTTGCCTGGAAAATCCCATGAACAAAGGAGCCTGGTGGGCTACAGTCCATGGAGTGGAAAAGAGTCAACATGACTTAGTGACTAAACAGCAGTTCAGTATTTATTGAAAACCTAATATGGCCACACTCTATGTTTGGCACTGAGTATACAGCAGCATGGGCTTTCCTGGTAGCTCAGCTGGTAAAGAATCCACCTGCAATGTAGGAGACCCCGGTTTGATTTCTGGGTTGGGAAGATCTCCTGGAGAAGGGATAGGCTACCCACTCCAATATTCTTGGATTTCCCTGGTGGCTCAGTCCAGAGAGTTGAAATAACTTTCCCCATAACACATAGCTAATAAATGGCAGGCCCAGGATGGAATCCATATCTATCTGCTTCCTGATAAAGAACTGTTAGTGGTAACTCTTTTCTCATTGCAGATTTTTTTTCTTTTTGGTCCTAAGTGTAGAGCTCAAATACCAAATTAGAGCTCAGATGTTCATTCAGCCTTCCCTGAAGAAAAACTTTCTGCTTTCTTGAGGTGCCACCTTATCAGTTCCAATTGTTTAGCCTCTTCTTTACAGTTGTGCTTAAAATGAAAGAATCATAACTTAAGCTGAGTTCTTTATCCCTTTGTACCCTTATTGTGTTTAATATCTCACTGTCAGAAAGCCTCAAGGGTCTTAACTTTTAATAGTAGCCCAGCTCAAGCTTTAACAGGGCTGAATTAACAACTTCTGATATCCATCACAGTGCAGTTTTTTTAATTTTATCCATAAAAACAGATTGCAGCTATGGCATGAGCTCTTCTTTTTTTTTGTAATTTTTGGCAAGTCTCTTGGTCTTTCTGGGCCTCAGAGACTTTGACTGTAAAATGAGGGGAGTTGGACTATATATTTTTTCTTTTTTTCTTAGCAAAGTCCATAATTTGCATTAGGGTTCACACTACATTTTATGGATTTTGACGAATGCATAATGTCATTTATCTATCATTGCAGTATCGTATAGAATAGTTTCACCACCCTAAAAATTCCCTGTGCTCCTATCTTTTCACACTTTCGTCTCTCTCCTTGAATAATCTGCCTGCAGTGCAGGAGACCTGGGTTCGATCCCTGGGTTGGGAAGATCCCCTAATAGAATGGAATGGCAACCCACTACAGTATTCTTGCCTGGAGAATCCCATGGACTGAGGAGCCTGGCGGGCTACAGTCCATAGGGTCTCAAAGAGTCGGGCATGACTGAACGACTAACACTTTCTCCCTCCCTAAACCCTTGGCAACCACTGATCTTTATACTATCTTTATAGCTTTGCTGTTTCAAAATGTCGTGTGGTTGGAATCATACAGTACGTAGCTTTTTCAGACTGGCTTCTTTCACTTAGCAAATATACATTTAAAGCTCCTCCATGTCTTTTCATGGCTTGATAGCTTATTTATTTTTATCACTGAATAATATTCCATTGTGTGGTTGTAGTTTATCTATTTGCCTGTTGAAGGACATCTTGGTTGCTTCTAGTTTTTGGCAGTCATGAATAAAGATGCTGTGAACATTTTGTGCAGGTTTTTGTGGACATAAGTTTTCACTTGTGCAGATTTTTTGTGGATATAAGTTTTTATTTGGATAAATAGCTAGGAGCATGATTGCTAGATTATATGGTAATCTTATTGTTGTTATTTTTGTTCAGTCACTAAGTCATGTTTGACTCTTTGTGACCCCATGGACTGCAGCATGCCAGGTTTCCCTGTCCTTTACTATATCCTGGAGTTTGCTCAAACTCATGTCCATTGCATAGGTGATGCCATTCAACCATCTCATCCTCTGTCGCTCCTTCTCCTTCTGCCCTCAATCTTTCCCAGCATCGGGGTCTTTTCCAATGAGTTGGCTCTTTGCATCAGGTGGCCAAAGTATTGAAACTTCAGCTTCAGCATCAGTGCTTCCAGTGAATATTCAGGGTTGATTTCCTTTAGGATTGACTGGTTTGATCTCCTTGCTGTCCAAGGAACTCTCAAGAGTCTTCTCCAGCACCACGATTCAGAAGCGTCAGTTCTTTGGTTCTAAGGCTTTTTTATGGTCCTATTCTCACATCCGTACATGACTACTGGAAAAGACCATAGCTTTGACTATATAGATCTTTGTTGGCAAAGTGATGTCTCTGCTTTTTAATATGCTGTCTAGGCATGTCATATCTTTTCTTCCAAGGAGCAAGCGTCTTTTAATTTCATGGCTGCAGTCACTATCTGCAGTGATTTTGGAGCCCAAGAAAATAAAATCTGTCACTGTTTCCCCTTTTCTCCCATCTTTTTGCCATGAGCAATGGTACTGGATGCCATAATCTTAGCTTTTGAATGTTGAGCTTTAAAGCCAGCTGTTTCACTCTCCTCTTTCACCTTCAACAAGAGGTTCTTTAGTTCCTCTTTGCTTTCTGCCTTAGAGTGGTATCACCTGCATATCTGAGGTTGTTGATATTTCTGCCAGCAATCTTGATTCCAGCTTGTGCTTCATCCAGCCTGGCATTTTGCATGATGTACTCTGCACATAAGTTAAATAAGCAGGGTGGCAATATACAGCCTTGAAGTACTCCTTTTCCCAGTTTTGAACCAGTCAGTTGCTCTATATCCAGTTCTAACTGTTGCTTCTGGAGCTGCATACAGGTTTCTCAGGAGACAGGTAAGTTGGTCTGGTACTCCCATTTCTAAGAATTTTCCACAGATTGTTATGATCCACAAAATTAAAGGTTTCAGTGTAGTCAATGAAGCAGGTGTAGATGTTTTTCTGGAATTCCCCCCCCACCTTTTTTTTTTCTATGATCCAATAGTTGTTGGCAATTTGATCTCTGGTTCCTCTGCCTTTTCTAAATCCAGCTTGTACATCTGGGAGTTCTCGATTCACGTACTGCTTAAGCTTAGCCTGAAGGATTTTGAGCATTCATTTGCGAATATGTGAAATGAGCACAATTGTACGGTAGTTTGAATGTTCTTTGGCATTGCCTTTCTTTAGAATTGGAATGAAAACTGACTTTTTCCAGTCCTGTGGCCACTGCTGAGTTTTCCAAATTTGCTAGCATACTGAGTGCAGTCCTTTAACAGCATCATCTTTTAGGATTTGGTATAGCTCAGCTGGAATTCCATCACCTGAACTAGCTTTGTTTGTAGTAATGGTTCCTAAGGCCCACTTGACTTCACACTTCAGGATATCTAGCTCTAGGCCACACCATGATCACTTATGGTTAGCTTTGTAATAATTTCCCAGCTATTTTCCAAAGTGACTCTTCCATTTTGCATTCCACCAGCAATGAATGAGAGTTCCTCTTCCTTTACATCCTTCTCAGCATTTGGCGTTTGTCATTGTTTTGGATTTTAGCCATTCTAGTAGGTAAATAATGATATCTCATTTTAATTTGCAATTCCCTAGTGAAATATGATGTTGAGCATTTTTTAATATGCTCATTTGCCACCTGGTATATCTTCTTGGTGAAGTGTCTGTTCAGGTCTTTTTAAAAGATTAGTGTTAAAACTGATTGGTTTGGTTTGTTGTTGTTGAGTTTTAGTAGTTCTTTGTATATTTTGGACACAAGTTCTTTATCATATATGTTTTGCAGATACTTTCTCCCAGTCCGTGGCTCATCTTTTCATTCCCTTGCCAGTGTCTTTTGTAAAGCAGAAGTTTTTAATTTTAATAGAGACAAACTTGTCAGTTTTTCTTTCATGGATTATGCCTTTGGTGTTGTATTTAAAAAGTCATTGCCAAACTCAGAGTCACCTAGGTTTTCTTCTGTGTTACCCTCTAGAAGTTTTATAGCTTTGTGTTTTACGCTACTGGTTTATGTTTCAAGGTAGAGTGTTTTTGGTGAAAGATGTGAGAGTCAGACACAACTGAACAACTTTTTTTTTTCTTATAAGATGTGTGCCTGATTCATTTATATTTTTATTGATAAAGTTCCTTCTGCTCTGAAATTATTCATTTTGATCAATAATATTAAACGGTGACAGAAATTTAGAAAGAACAAATAATATGCTGAATCTTTACAACTATGTAAGTTTTGTTCTTCCAAAGTATTCCTTGAGCAAGAGGCTTGAAGTCAACCCAAAGATGGGGTCAGGGGAAGCTTTATCTGGAACAATCAGGAGACTGGACTAACAGCTCCATTTCAGTACTCTACTGTTATATATTGTTAAGCTGGCTGAGTGGTGTATGTGCAGATTGTTTGGAAAGACTGCCTACAATTAGGAATATTTTGCTTCAATCAAACACCCCTGTTATTTGTTCATATTGAGATTTCTTTGCAACTTTGCCTAGTTGTCGTTTAGTCACTAAGTTTTGCAACTCCATGGACTATAGCCTGCCAGGCTCCTCTGTCAGTGGGATACTGGAGTGTTTTAAGGGTGAAAAGAACATAATTCAAATCACTCTTGTTTTAAACATATCTTCTCCAGAGGATTTTCCCGACCCAGAAATCATACCTGTGTCTCCTGCATTGTCAGGTGGATTCTTTACCATTGAGCCACCAGGGAAGCCCTTGCCTAGTCATATAGGCTTGCAAAAGCCCACTTGTGGTTTCTCTCCAGCAGTTTCACCTTTTTATACTGTGCAATACTGAAGCCATCTGAACCTTAAATATTATCTCTCTATATTTTGACTGACTTCAGTTTATGTTTTTAAAGGAAATTTTCCTAATCATCTATCATTTAGTAACATAAATAGATTTACTTCCAAATACTAGGTTTGTTTTTTTTTTTAATTTTCGCTTGTAGAAAAATAGTTTATCAACCATTTATTTATTATGTGTATGTACCTTGGTGTGTGTGTGTGTGTGTTGTCCAGATGGATCATAAAGGTTTTTAAATTTTGAATCTTTAGATTTTATTTTTAAGGTGTCTGTAACAAAATTGATTAGAATTCTTTCCTTAACAAGACTGATTTGAATTATGTTCTTTTCACCCTTGAAACACCTATTTCCTAAAACATTATCATACATACTATTCTTAGAAAAGCATTCCTTTTTCTTTTTTGTGTTATTTTGTTCCTATTTTTCAAGAATAAATGAATGAACCACTTAAATCAGATTTACTATTTCAGTACTTTTTTTCTTTTAGTATTTTCTCTAGTTCATCTGTCTTTGATGTTTACTATGCAGTATGTGTGAGTGCTTAGCTGTGTCTGACTCTTTGTGACCCTTTGAACTGTAGCCCACCGGGCTTCTCTGTCCGTAGGGTTTTCCAAGCAAGAACACTGGAGTGAGTTTCCACTTCCTTCTCCAAAGGATCTTCCTGACCCACAGATTAAGCATGCGTCTCCTGTGTCTCCTGCATTGGCAGACAGGTTCTTTACTCACTGAGCCATTGGAAAGCCTACCAGATTTACTGCAATATGTTTCAAATGTGTGAATCTCCTGTATTTCTGGCATACTTTAATAGATTTTTTTTTTAATTATTGTTTTTTTAAAAGTCTATATTCACTTTGCCCTTATTGAAATATTTGTGAGTCAACTCACTAGGCAGCTACATACAATTTATGACAAATTTTATAGACAAATTTCACTGTTGGTTTCATTTTTTTTTCTATTCTTGTTTTCCTTATCCAGATATTTTACTTGAATATATACATACGTAGAGGTAAGGTATTAAAAGTTTGTGTCATTTAAAAGCTAAATATTTCAAATGAAAAATAAGAATAGCATAATATTAATAAAACCCTTTCACCTACCTCTTGGAATGAAAAATTTGTTAACATTTGGTTTCATTTGCTTGTTGCTTGCCTCATCTTTTATTTATTTTCTTTTTTTATTGAAGTATAGTTGATGTACAGTATTATATGTTACAGGTGTACCATATAGTGATTCATATTTTTGATGGTTATACTCCATTAACTATTATAAAATACTGGCTTTATTCCCCATGTTGTACAATATATCTTTGTAGTTTATTTTGTACATAATAGGTTTACCTCTTAATTCTCTATCCTTATATTCCCCCATTCCCTCTCCCCACTAGTAACCACTAGTTTGTTCTCTATATCTTGAGGCTGTTTATTTTTTCTTATATTCACTAGTTTGTTGTAATTTTTAGATTTCATGTTTAAGTGATATCATACAGCACTTGTTTTTCTCTTGAGGTACATGTATGTTTTTGAATTTGTGCCTTTGTTTTATTTTTTTCAGATATATACCTAGGAATGTGGCAGTACTATTTTTAATTTTTTGAGACATCTCCATACTGTTTTCCTTAGTGGTTATACCGATTTACATTCCTATAACAGTGTATGATGGTTCCTTTTTCTCCATATCCTCACCAACACTTGTTTTTTGTGTTCTTTTAGTTGATAGCCATTCTGACAACTGTGAGGTAATATCTCATTGTGGTTTTGATTTGCATTTCCCTGATGATTAGCTATGCTGAACATCTTCTTTTTAGGAAAAATATCTGTTCATTCTTCTGTCCATTTTTTAATGGAATTGTTTGTTTGATGTTGAGTTGTATGAGCTGTTTATATATGTTGGATATTATTGGTCATATCATTTGGAGATATTTTCTCCCTTTCAGTAGGCTGTCTTTTTATTTTGTCAGTGGTTTCCTTTGCTGTGCAAAAGCCAAATATAATTTAAGGTTAAATCCTGGTTTCAGAGTAGTAGGATATATGCATTACATATATTAATGAATGTTTATTAATTATTAGATGTGTTTCATTTTATGTATTTCTACATTAATTGAATCACCGTAACAAATATTTACTGAATAACTATCATATAATAGGTCAGTGGATAATAGAAAAATAAAATGTCTCTGCTCTTAAGGAACTATAAAGGAAGGCAGATATGTCCAAATCTTGCTAAAATAAAGCTAAGTTTCTTAAAGCAACTTAAGTAAATTACACAAACTATAATTAACAAGTATGTTAAAGATAATGCTATATTATTGACAGTCGATGGCTTTGTAAAAGTTGAAAATCACCAATTAAACCATCTGTTGTTAATTTTTTTATTCTTTCATTGTTAGAGGCAGTTGGGGGCTTGGTGGGTAGGAGGGAAAAATGGAAGGAAATATTTATTTTTTGAGTATTTGTGTGTACTTTTTTTTAAAGGCGAGAATAGAATTTACTTTAAAGATATATTTTTCTCAGTTGTTATCTTCATAGTAGTATATTTGAAGGGAAAACAGTTCTGTTAGATAAAATGTTTGTTTTCTTTGGAAAAGAATTTGCAAATTGTATTATGCTCAGTCAGACATGTTTATGTGTGGATTTATACAAAGGAAAGGTGTTAACCTTAAGCTCGCATCTGTCTGCTCTCAACAGTTATATTAGGTACCTCCCCCTCCATTATCAGTGTGTGTACTCAGGGAATGCAAACTTATTTTAATATTGGCTCAAATAAATAACATTAGGAAAATCTGTTAATATTATTTGTGATCTGAGGACAAATATAGAGAAAATTAGATCATCTATGATTTATTGAAAGCAGTACAGAAACAGAAGGGCACCATATTTAGAGTCTGGAGACCTGATTTGAATACTGTTTTTACCATTTATTAGACAAGTCACTTAATCTTGCTTGTTTCTTCATGTATTAAAAAATAACTGTAATAAAAGTAGTGCCACTTTTTAAACTTGTTAGTACAGAATTTGATGTGTAAAGGCTTTGTAAATTATTGTAAATACTTTTCAAGTATTGCTTGATAATTTTTAGATTTTTGCCTTTTAGTACAGATATGAAGAATATATTATAAAAGACTATAAATATTCTGCAGAATTGAGTTTAGCAGTTTTGATTTATCTGTATTTATGAGTCCATGCAGTTGCAGAGAGTTGGATAGGACTGAATAACAACAACAATATGAGCTTTACTGTGAGTACATGCTCAGTCATCTGACTTTTTGTGACCTCATGGACTGTAGGCCTGCCAACCTCCCTTGTCCATGGAGTTTTCCACGCAAGAATACTGGAGTGGGTTTGCCATTTCCTACTCTAGGGGATCTTCCTGACCCAGGGATTGAACCCATGTCTCTTGCAGCCCTTGGGATTTCCTGGGGACTTCCCAGGTGATTTCCAAGGGGCTCTCTAGGTGGCACAGTGGGAAAGAATCCGCCTGCCTCATTGTAGTTTTGATTTGCATTTCTCTGATAATGAGTGATGTTGAGCATCTTTTCATGTGTTTAGTAGCCATCTGTAAGTCTTCTTTGGAGAAATGTCTGTTTAAGTCTTCTGCCCACTTTTTTGATTGAGTTGTTTGTTTTTCTGGTATTGAGCTACATGAGCTGCTTGTTTATTCTAGAGATTAATTCTTTGTCAGATGTTTCATTTGCTGTTATTTTCTACCTTTCTGAGGGTTGTCTTTTCACCTTATAATTTTCTTCATTGTGCAAAAGCTTTAAGTTTAATTAGGTTCCATTTGTTTATTTCTGTTTATATTTCCATTACTCTGGGAGGTGGGTCATAGAGGATCTTGCTGTGATTTGTCAGAGAGTGTTCTGTCTATGTTTTTCTCTAAGACATAGTTTTTATAGTTTCTGGTCTACATTTAGGTCTTTCACCATTCTGAGTTTATTTTCATGTATGGTGTTAGAAAGTGTTCTAACTTCATTCTTTTACATATAGTTGACCAGTTTTCCTAGCACCACTTGTTGAAGAGACTGTCTTTTCTCCATTGTTTATTTTTGCCTCCTTTGTCCAAGATAAGATGCCCATAGGTACATGGATTTATCTCTGGGCTTTCTATCTTGTTCCATTGGTCTATATTTCTGTTTTTGTGCTGGTACCATACTGTCTTGATGACTGAAGCTTTGTAGTACAGTCTGAAGTCAGGAAGGTTGATTCCTCCAGTTCCGTTTATTTTTCTCAAAATTGCTTTGGCTGTTTGGGGTCTTTTGTGTTTCCATACAAGTTGTAAAATTATTTGCTCTAGTTCTGTGAAAAATACTGTTGGTAGTTTGATAACAATTGCATTGAATCTATAGATTGCTTTGGGTAGTGTAGTTATTATCACTATATTGATTCTTCCAATCCAAGAACATGTTATATCTCTCCATCTGTTTGTGTCATCTTTGATTTCTTTCATCAGTGTCTTCTTATAGGTATCCTCTCACACCATTCAGAATGGCCATCATCAAAAAATCTACAAATAATAAATGCTGGAAAGAATGCTGTTGGTGGGACTGCAGACTGATACAAGCACTATGGAGAACAGTATGGAGATTACTTTAAAAAGCTAGGAATAAAACTACTGTATGATCTAGCAGTTCCACTACTGGGCATATAACTTGAAAAACCAGAATTGAAAAATACACATGTACCCCAGTGTTCATTGTAACACCATTTACAATAGCTAGGACATGGAAGGAACCTAGATATCCATCAGCGGGTGAATGGATAAAGAAGTTGTGGTACATATACACAATGGAATATTCAGTTCAGTTCAGTCGCTCAGTCATGTCCAACTCTTTGTGACCCCATGAACTGCAGCATGCAAGGCTCCCTGTCCATCACCGACGCTCAGAGCTTGGTCAAACTCATGTCCATTGAGTCGGTGATGCCATGCAACCATCTCATCCTCTGTTGTCCCCTTCTCCTCCTGACTTGAATCTTTCCCAGCATTAGGTCTTTTCCAGTGAGTCAGTTCTTCTCATCAGGTGGCCAAAGTATTGGAGCTTTAGCTTCATCATCAGTCCTGAATGAATATTCAGGACTGATTTCCTTTAGGATGGACTGGTTGGATCTCCTTGCCGTCCAGGGAACTCTCAAGAGTCTTCTCCAACACCACAGTTCAAAAGCATCAATTCTTCAGTGCTCAGCTTTCTTTATAGTCCAACTCTCACATCCATACATGACTACTGGAAAAACCATAGCTTTGACTAGATGCACCTTTGTTGGTAAAGTAATGTCTCTGCTTTTTAATATGCTGTCTAGGTTGGTCATAACTTTTCTTCCAAGGAACAAGCGTCTTTTAATTTCGTGGCTACAGTCACCATCTGCCGTGATTTTGGAGCCCCCAAAAATCAAGTCTCTCACTGTTTCCACTGTTTCCCCATCTAGTTGCCTTGAAGCGATGGGACCAGATGCCATGATCTTGGTTTCCTGAATGTTGAGTTTTAAGCCAACTTTTTCACTCTCTTCTTTCACTTTCATCAAGAGGCTCTTTAGTTCCTCTTCACTTTCTGCCATAAGGGTGGTGTCATCTGCATATCTGAGGTTATTGATATTTCTCCCAGCAGTTTTGATTCCAGCTTGTACTTCATCCAGTCCAGCATTTCTCATGATGTACTCTGCATATAAGGTAAATCAGCTGGGTAACAATATACAGCCTTGATGTACCCCTTTCCCGATCTGGAACTAGTCTGTTGTTCCATGTCCAGTTCTAACTGTCGCTTCTTGACCTGCATACAGATTCCTCAAAAGGCAGGATAAGGTGGTCTGGTAGTCCCATCTCTTTAAGAATTTTCCATAGTTTGTCGTGATCCACACAGTCAAAGACTTTGACATAGTCAATAAAGCAGAAGAAGATGTTTTTCTGGAACTCTTGCTTTTTCGATGATCCAACGGATGTTGCCAATTTGACTTCTGGTTCTTCTGCCTTTTCTAAATCCAGCTTGAACGTCTGGAAGTTCACAGTTCACGTACTGTTGAAGCCTGGCTTGGAGAATTTTGAGCATTACTTTGCCAGCGTGTGAGATGAGTGCAATTGTGCTGTAGTTTGAGCATTCTTTGGCATTGCCTTTCTTTGAGATTGGAATGAAAACTGACCTTTTCCAGTCCTGTGACCACTGCTGAGTTTTCCAAATTTGCTAGCATATTGAATGAAGCGCTTTCACAGCATCATCTTTTAGGATTTGAAATAGCTCAACTGAAATTCCATCACTTCCACTAGCTTTGTTCGTAGTGATGCTTCCTAAGGCCCACTTGACTTCGCATTCCAGGATGTCTGGCTCTAGGTGAGTGATCACACCATTGTGATTACCTGGGTCATGAAGATCTTTTTTGTATAGTTTGTCTGTGTATTGTTTCCACTTCTTAATATCTTCTGCTTCTGTTAGGTCTATACCATTTCTGTCCTTTATTGTGCCTATCTTTTCATGAAAGGTTGGGATGGAATATTACTCAGCTATAAAAAAGATTGCATTTTAGTCAGTCCAAATGAGGTGGATGAACCTAGAACCTATAATACAGAATGAAGTAAGTCAGAAAGAGAAAAGCAGATATCATATATTAACACATATGTATGAAATCTAGAAAGACAATACCAACAATCCCATGTGCAGGGCAGCAAAGGAGGCACAGACATAACAGACTTTTCAACACAGTGGGAGAAGAAAAAGGTGGGATGATTTGAGAGAATAGCATTGAAACATATATATTACCATATTTAAAATAGCCAGTGGGAATTTGATGACCTCCAAACTCCCAAGGAACTGAAAGCAGGTGCTCTGTGACAACCTGTAGGGTTAGGGTGGGGAGGGAGGTAGGAGGGGGGTTCAGGAAGAGGGGGACACATATATGTCTATGGCCAATTCATGTTGATGTACCGCAGAGGACATCACAATATTGTAAAGTAATTATCCTCCAATTAATATAAATACATAAATTAAAAATAATAGTCTGCCTGGAGGAGACACAGGTTTGATTCTTGGGTTGGGAGGATCCCTTGTAGTAGGAAATGGCAATCTGCTCCAGTATTCTTGCATGGAAAATCCATAGACAGTGGAGCCCAGCAGGTTATAGTCCATGGGGTCGCAGAGAGTTGCATGTGACTGAGCATACATGCACACATACGAGCTTTAGTTTTAACAAAGAAGGAAATTTGTTGTAGGTACTTTCTAGAATCTCATTTTCTCCTGTTTAAGCATTTTAGAGATACTTTTATTAACAATGTAGTAGGCAGATTGATATATATTACTCTATATATGTATAGTTTTTATTTTTTCTATTAAACTGATTTGTCATAAAGTTTTAATAAGAAGCTAACCAAGATAAACTTTGCCTAAAATAGAATATTATAAATTGGAGAAATAGTCTCAAGACATGGTGAGAATTGTGAACTGTAAGACTTTGTCTCAGTCTAAGCAACAGTAACCTCTTCATCTAAAATAGCCCCAGGCAATTTGACAGTATGTATCAGAAGCATCAAAACTGTCTTTAACTTAATACTATTTTCTAGACTGTATCTTAATGAACAAAAAAAGTAGTTTACATAAGTATTTATCTGCTGCTAAGTCACTTCAGTCGTGTCCGACTCTGTGCGACCCCATAGACGGCAGCCCACCAGGCTCCGCCGTCCCTGGGATTCTCCAGGCAAGAATACTGGAGCGGGTTGCCATTTCCTTCTCCAGTGCACGAAAGGGAAAAGTGAAAGTGAAGTCATTCAGTCATGCCCAACTCTTAGCGACCCCATGGACTGCAGCCTACCAGGCTCCTCTGTCCATGGGACTTTCCAGGCAAGAGTACTGGAGTGGGGTGCCATTGCCTTCTCCGAAGTATTTATCTACTGCTACTAAAAAAATATACTTTAAAAGAATATTTAATGATACAAGAAAATATTTATTATATATTATTAAGTAGAAAGGCAATTTACATAAACATGTTGTATTATATATACAATCCATGTTTAGAATCAAACCCCATACCCACCAGAGATGCTTGGAGGGCTCAAACAAAGCCTTGTGCACACCAGAACCCAGAGACCACACAGAGACTGAGCCAGACCTGCCTTTGAATGTTTGACTGTCTCCTGCAGAGGCACGGGTCAGCAGTGGCTTGCCACGGGGACAGGAACTCTGGCTGCAGCAGACCTGGGACACGCAGCGTGTGACATAAGCCCTCTTGGAGGAGGTCGTGATTAGTCCCACCATAGAGCCACCAAGCAGATGACCCACAAGCTACAGAACAATTATACCAAAGAAATTCTCGCACTGTTAAGAAAGTTCTAGGACCCACAACAGATTTCTCAACCTGGGGATCTGGCAAAGGGACTGAGAACCCCTAGGGAATTTGACTTTGGAGGCCAGTGGGATTTGATTACAGAACTTCCACAGGGCTAGGGAAATGGACTCTTGGAGGGCACAAACAAAACCTTGGGTGCACCATGAGAAAGGGGCAATGTCCTCACGAGACTGAGCCAGACTTGGCTGTGAGTGTCCAGGAGTCTCCGGCAGAGACATGAGTTGACACTGGCCTGCTGTGGGGTCAGAGGCACTGAATATAACAGTGCGGGCATAAGTCCTTTTGAAGGAGGTCACCATTACTGTCATTACCCCTACCATAGTTTAGCCTCAGGCCAAATTACAGGGAGGGAACACAGTCTCCCCAACAACAGAAAACTGGATTAAACATTTACTGGGTATGGCCCCGACCATCAGAACAAGACCCAGATTCCCCACAGTCAGTCTCTCCCATCAGGAAGCTTCCACAAGCCTCTTATCCTTATCCATCAGAGGGCAGACAGAATGAAAACCACAATCACAGAGAACTAACCAAACTGATCATCACATGGATCACAGCCTTGTCTAACTCAGTGAAACTGAGCCATGCCGTGTAGGGCTACCCAAGACAGACAAGTCATGGTGGAGAGTTCTGACAAAACATGATCCACTGGAGAAGGCAATGGCAAACCACTTTGGTATTCTTGCCTGGAGAACCCCATGACCAGTATGAAAAGGCAAAAAGATATGACACTGAAAGATGAACTCCCTAGGTCGGTAGGTGCCCAATATGCTACTGGAGAAGAGTGGAGAAATAACTCTAGAAAGAATGAAGAGACAGAGCCAAAACAAAAACAGTGCCCAGTTGTGGATGTGACTGGTGATGGAAGTAAAGTCTGATACTGTAAAGAACAATTGCTTAGGAACCTGGAATGTTAGGTCCCTGAATCAAGGTAAATGGGAAGTAGTCAATAGGAGACGGCAAGAGTAAACATAGACATTTTAGGAATCAGTGAACTAAAATGGACCAGAGTCAGTGAGTTTAATTCAGATGACCATTATATCTACTACTGTGGGCAAGAATCCCTTAGAAGAAATGGGTAGCTCTCATAGTCAACCAAAGACTCCAAAATGCAGTACTTGGGTGCAATCTCAAAAACAACAGAATGATCTCTGTTCTTTTCCAAGGGAAACCATTCAGTATCACAGTAATCCAAGTCTATGCCCCAACCACTAACGCCAAAGAAGCTGAACGGTTCTATGAAGACCTACAAGACCTTCTAGAACTAACACCAAAAAGAGATGTCCTTTTCATTATAGGGGACTGGAATGCAAAAGTAGGAAGTCAAGAGATACCTGGAGTAGCAGGTAAGTTTAGCCTTGGAGTACAAAATGAAGCAGGGCAAAGGCTAACAGAGTTTTGCCAAGAGAACGCACTGGTCATAGTAAACAACCTCTTCCAACAACACAAAAAACAACTCTACACATGGACATCACCAGAGGTCAATACCGAAATCAAGTTGATTATATTCTTTGTAGCCGAAAATGGAGAAGCTCTATACAGTCAGTAGAAACAAGACCGGGAGCTGACTGTGGCTCAAATCATGAACTCCTTATTACCAAATTCAGACTTAAATTGAAGAAAGTGGAGAAAACCACTGGACCATTCAGGTATAACCTAAATCAAACCCCTTATGTTTATACAGTGGAAGTAACAAATAGATTCAAGGGATTAGATCTGATAGACAATGCCTGAAGAACTATGGATTGAGGTTTGTGATATTGTACTGGAGGCAGTGATTAAAACCATCCCCAAGGAAAAGAAATGCAAAAAGACAAAATGGTCGTCTGAGGAGGCCTTACAAAGAGCTGAGAAAAGAAGAGAAGCAAAAGGCAAAGGAGAAAAGGAAAGATATATAACCATCTGAATGCAGACTTCCTAAGAATAGCAAGGAGAGATAAGAAAACCTTCCTCAGTGATCAATGCAAAGAAATAGAGGGATACAATAGAATGGGAAAGACTAGAGATCTCTTCAAGAAAAGTACGAAGGGAACATTTCATGCAAAGATGGGTACAGTAAAGGACAGAAATGGTATGGACCTAACAGAAACAAAAGATATTAAGAAGAGGTGGCAACAATACACAGAACTATACAAAAAAGATCTTCATGACCCAGATAACCACCATGGTGTGGTCACTCACCAAAGCCAGACATCTTGGAGTGTGAAGTCAAGTGGACCTTAGGAAGCATCACTACGAACAAAGCTAGTGGAAGTGATGGAATTCGAATTGAGCTATTTCAAATCCTACAAGATGATGCTGTGAAAGTGCTACACTCAATATGCCAGCAAATTTGGAAAACTCAGCAGTGGTCACAGGACTGGAAAAGGTCAGTTTTCATTCCAGTCTCAAAGAAGGGCAATGCCAAGAATGTTCAAACTGCTGCACAATGGCACTCATCTCACACGCTAGCAAAGTAATGCTCAAAATTCTCCAAGTGAGGCTTCAACAGTATATGAACTGAGAATTTCCAGTTGTTCAAGCTGGATTAAGAAAAGGCAGAGGAACCGGAGATCAAATTGCCAACATCTGTTGGATCATAGCAAAAGCAAGAGAGTTCAAGAAAAACATCTGCTTTGTTAACTATGCCAAAGCCTTTGACTGTGTGGATCACAACAAACTGGAAGATTCTTGAAGAGATAGGAGTACCAGACCACCTTACCTGCCTCCTGAGAAATCTGTATGCAGGTCAAGAAGCAACAGTTAGAACTGGACAAGGAACAACAGGCTGGTTCCAAATAGGAAAAGGAGTACGTCAAGGCTGTATATCGTCACCCGGCTGATTTACCTTTTATGCAGAGTACATCATGCAAAATGCCAGGCTGGATGAAGCACAAGCTGGTGTCAAGATTGCTGGGAGAAATATCAGTAACCTTAAATATGCAGATGACACCACCCTTATGGCAGAAAGTGAAGAGGAACTAAAGAGCCTCTTGATGAAAGTGAAAGAAGAGAGTGAAAAAGTTGGCTTAAAACTCAACATTCAGAAAACTAAGATCATGGCATCTGGTTCCATCACTTCATGGCAGATAGATGGGGAAACAATGGAAACAGAGACTTTATTTTCTTGGGCTCCAAAATCACCAAAGATGGTGATTGCAGCTATGAAATTAAAAAACTCTCCTTGGAAGAAAAGTTATGACCAACCTAGACAGCATATTAAAAAGCAGAGACATTACTTTGCTGACAAAGGTTTGTCTAGTCGAAACTAATGTTTTTCCAGTAGTCATGTATGGATGTGAGAGTTGGACTATAAAGCTGAGTGCCAAAGAATTGATGCTTTTGAACTATGGAATTGGAGAAGGCTCTTGAAAGTCCCTTGGACTGCAAGGAAATCAAACCAGTCCATCCTAAAGGAAATTAGTCATGAATATTCATTTGAAGGACTGATGGTTGAAGCGAATCTCCACTACTTTGGCCACCTGATGCAAAGAACTGTCTCATTAGAAAAGACCCTGATTCTGGGAAAGATTGAAGTCGGGAGGAGAAGGGAACAACAGAGGATGAGATGGTTGGATTGCATCACCAATTCGGTGGGCATGAGTTTGAGCAAGCTCTGGGACTTGGTGATGGACAGGGAAGCCTGGTGGCGAAATGCAGTCTGTGGGGTCACAAAGAGTAGGACGTGACTGAGCAACTGAACTGACTGAACTTTGGTTAAAATAATAAAGACTGATTTAATAGATACCAAAGAAAGTGAAAGTTGCTCAGTTGTGTTCAACTTTTTGAGACCCCCATGGACTGTTACCCGCCAGGCTCCTCTGTCCATGGAATTCTCCAAGCAAGAATACTGGATGGGTTGCCATTTCCTTCTCCAGGGGATCTTCCCAACCCAAGGATCAAATGCAGGTCTCCTGCAGTGCAGGCAGGTTCTTTACTGTCTGAGCTACCGTAGTTACCAAAATAGTATACAAATACCTTAACAGTCTTAGACTGCTTGAGTTTATAGTGATTGTTGTTTTCTTCTGTGAGTTCCAAATTTTGTAGAATGAGTATGTATTACTCTTGTAATCAGGGGGATAAAACAGTTTATGTGTTGTTTTTGGTTTTTTGTCAAACCTCTTTCCAGGTACTCTAATCTCTCAGCTAGCATCATAAAATATCATGGATTTATATATAATGTAATTATAAGAAGTTCTTAGCTATATTCATGTACATACTGCTGCTAAGTCACTTCAGTCGTGTCCGACTCTGTGCGACCCCATAGACGGCAGCCCACCAGGCTCCCCTGTCCCCGGGATTCTCCAGGCAAGAACACTGAAATGGGTTCCCATTTCCTTCTCCAGTGCATGAAAGTGAAAAGTGAAAGTGAAGTCACTCGGTCATGTCCAACTCTTCACGACGCCATGGACTGCAGCCTACCAGGCTCCTCCGTCCATGGGATTTTCCAGGCAAGAGTACTGGAGCGGGGTGCCATCACCTTCTCCGATTCATGTACATAAGAATGATATTGGTAATTATTTAACTTATCACTGCAAATAGTTTTGGCTGTGCCTTTTGGTTTTGCTGTGCTGCACCCCTTGTATATCTTTCAGTGAAATCTAGTTTGCAGCCAATAGAAAGTTTTTAGTTCAAAGATGAAAGTTTGTCATGTTAAAGGAAATTGAGTCTGTCTTAGGCAGAGCTCATTGAGCTGGACTGGCAAACCTGGTCAGTTACCACAATGAAAGCAGCATTGGAGGGTCAACCCCACATTTTGTGGGATGCCAGCTTAGTACTTCCCTTCATGGATCATAGCCTTGTCTGACAAAGGGTCTTGGGTAATTAAATGAAGATATAATCCATGCCGTGTACAGCTACCCAAAACGGATGGGTCTATATAGTGAAGAGTTCTGACAAAATGTGGTCCACTGGAGGAGAAAATGGCAAACCCCTCTAGTATTCTTGACAGGAGAACCCCATGAACAGTATGAAAAGGCAAAAAGGGCTTGGCGTGCAGCAGTCCACTGAGCCATAAAGAGTTGGACACAATTTAGCAACTGAACAACAACAACAGCTTAATACTAGCTTAGAGTAAGTTCAAAGGCCCATGTTGGTTCAGTTCAGTTCAGTCCCTCAGTTGTGTCCGACTCTTTGCGACACCATGAATCGCAGCACACCAGGCCTCCCTGTCCATCACCAACTCCCAGAGTTTACCCAAACCCATGTCCATCGAGTCAGTGATGCCATCCAATCATCTCATACTCTGTTGTCCCCTTCTCCTCCTGCCCCCAATCCTTCCCAGCATTAGGGTCTTTTCCAATGAGTCAACTCTTCACATGAGGTGGCCAAAGTATTGGAGTTTCAGCTTCAACATCAGTCCTTCCAATGAACACCCAGGACTGATCTCTTTTAGAATGGACTGGTTGGATCTCCTTGCAGTCCAAGAGACTCTCAAGAGTCTTCTCCAACACCACAGTTCAAAAGCATCAATTCTGCGGCACTCAGCTTTCTTCACCATCCAACTCTCACATCCATACATGACCACTGGAAAAACCATAGCCTTGACTAGATGGACCGTTGTTGGCAAAGGAATGTCTCTGCTTTTAAATATGCTATCTAGGTTGGCCATAACCTTCCTTCCAAGGAGTAAGCGTCTTTTAATTTCATGGCTGCAATCACCATCAGCAGTGATTTTGAAGCCCCCCAAAATGAAGTCTGACACTGTTTCCACTGTTGCCCCATCTATTTCCCATGAAGTGATGGGACCAGATGCCATGATCTTAGTTTTCTGAATGTTGAACTTTAAGCCAACTTTTTCACTTTCCTCTTTCACTTTTATCAAGAGGCTCTTTAGTTCTTCTTCACTTTCTGCCATAAGGGTGGTGTCATCTGCATATCTGAGGTTATTGATATTTCTCCTGGCAATCTTGATTCCAGCTTGTGTTTCTTCCAGCCCAGCGTTTCTCATGATGTACTCTGCATATAAGTTAAATAAGCAGGGTGACAATATACAGCCTTGATGTACTCCTTTTCCTATTTGGAACCAGTCTGTTGTTCCCTGTCCAGTTCTAACTGTTGCTTCCTGACCTGCATACAGGTTTCTCAAGAGACAGGTCAGATGGTCTGGTATTCCCATCTCTTTCAGAATTTTCCACCGTTTATTGTGATCCACACAGTCAAAGGCTTTGGCATAGTCAATAAAGCAGAAATAGATGTTTTTCTGGAACTCTCTTGCTTTTTCGATGATCTAGTGGATGTTGGCAATTTGATCTCTGGTTCCTCTGCCTTTTCTAAAACCAGCTTGAACATCTGGAAGTTCACGGTTCACGTATTGCTGAAGCCTGGCTTGGAGAATTTTGAACATTACTTTACTAGCGTGTGAGATGAGTGCAATTGTGTGGTAGTTTGAGCATTCTTTGGCATTGCCTTTCTTTAGGATTGGAATGAAAACTGACCTTTTCCAGTCCTGTGGCCACTGCTGAGTTTTCCAGATTTGCTGGCATATTGAGTGCAGCACTTTCACAGCATCATCTTTGAGGATTTGAAATAGCTCAACTGGAATTCCATCACCTCCACTAGCTTTGTTCATAGTGATGCTTTCTAAGGCCCAGTTGACTTCACATTCCAGGATGTCTGGCTCTAGGTGAGTGATCACACCATCGTGATTATCTGGGTCATGTTGGTTAGACATTGAGTTTATTTCCCCTTAGACTGTGATCTTTTTCTCTTTCTACCTCCATGTCTAGCACGAAATCTGGCACATTTAGGCACTTAGCAAATGGTGTTATAACTGAAGTGGAATGGAATCTGAAAATTATTCAGATTCCTAGCATTTGCTTTGCTAAAAAGTCATCTGAGTCTTAAGTGACTTATGTAGACACAGTCACAGGTGTGGGCTGTTTGGATGCAAGAAAACTTCTTAGGAACAATGAAGCTATTTTATGTTTAGCCATCTTAATAGGGTCTTCTCTATGCCTCTTGTACTTTGGCTGCTAGTGAAACATTGAGAGACCCTCAGCTCATCTACATTTGACTATATAGTTATAGTTAGCTAGAATAATATATATAGTTAGCTAGAATAAAGTATACACATTGAAAACTAATGAAGAATTGGAAATTTTAAGAGGAGGGTCATATAAATTTTCACAGATGTGTTTTAAGTAAAATGTATTTTGACATCTTAACTAAGCTTCTACCTCAGCTAGGCAGGAAAATCTGGTTTTGTCCTTTTGCCCTCTGTGTTATTCAGTAACATATGCTATTTCTCATGTTAAGACCTTAACAGTTGTGCCAACAAGTCCAGTTTGAAAAAAACATAAGGGCTTAATGGTGTCTCTTTACAGATTAGCCTGTCAACAACTCTGCCCTCAATAGATTACTTCAGCCCTTTAGAAGAGTTGTTCACTTCAGACATATGGGTTAAAAGTCGATGTGGTTAAGATACTGCAACTTGCTAATAGGAATAAGAACTAGAATTATGAATATTGAGCTCTGATGCTAAGGAGACAATCCTAGGTGTGTTACTTTTTGAAAGAATAACTCAGGCATTCCTGAGTCATTCAAACCCTCTTTTGTCTCAGTGGCATAGACATCGTCCTTTTACCTCATATTGAGATGACTTGTCAGTAGAATTTATCCTGGAACTCTGCATAGCTTTTAGGCTTTTAATTCATTTCAGTTTAGTAAGCATTTATTAGGTATTGAATTAGGTACTAAGGTCTTAAAGATGAATGAGACTTGATCCCTGTCCTCTCAGTTTTCAGTTTAATGGAGAGAACATAATCAAATTATTTCAATATAATATATTAAGCATATAGGTATGCAAAGGGAAAGCTTCATGGACAGATTAACTGATAAACTATGTCTTGCATAATAGGTAAGACTGTTCTAGGAAAAAGAACAATATGAACACTAGAAACATATGTTCATGCAGTATAGGCAGAAGAAAAGAACTTGATTGACAGAGAATGGGTTATGGAGGGCCCTGTATGCCCTGAGAACATGTATGATCTTTATCCTGAAAGCAGTGAGGAGTTATTGAAGTGTTTTAGACATTGAAGTGACATGGTGGTGGTGATGGTGATGGTTCGATCATTCCATCATATCTGACTCTTGAAACCCCATGGGCTGGAGCCCACCAGGCTCCTCTGTCTGTGGGATTTCCCAGGCAAGAATATTATAGTGGGTTGCCATTACCTTCTCTGAAGTGACATGACTGGATTATAATTTTAGATAGATCAGTCTAGAGGCAGAGAAGAGTATAGATTTAGAGGGACAAGATGAGTGACAGGGAAATCACTTTAGGAGGCCATTGTAGTCCAGGCAAAAAATGATGAAGGCCTAGGCTAAGACACCTAGTAAGTGGTGGTAAGAATGCGATGGTATAGATGATTCAAGAAGTGTTTTAGGTGTTGAAATCCTCAGGACTTGAGGGTTGAGGGGTAGGGAGAATGGTACCATTAAGTGAGATTAAAAACATAAAAGAAAAAGTTTCCAGGGGAATGATGATGTACTAAATTTAGATATCAGTTTGAGGTGCCTTTGGGACATCTGGGCAGATTTGAACTCTTAAAATTCAGAGAAATGGTGGTCAGTACTTGATAAGAAATAAATGATCATCTTGAGTAGAAATAAAAAACAAACATATTAGGACAACCCCCAAAGTAATATGGTTGTTTGAGGAGGACTGAATGTAGAGAAGGCTTTAGGTATAAAAATTGGATTTGTACAGCAGTATTGTAAAGTTACTACTATAAGTAAGTTAAATATTGTGGGAAATTCACTTTGTGAATTCACCTTGTGAAAAGTCATCTTATATACCATTTGTAGAGTACCTGTTGGCAAACTTCATAGTATGACATAATATTAGAATAAGATGGATATAGTTTAGGTTTTGATAGTTAAGAGGGATTTTTGGATTTTGTGGTTTCTCAGTATCATTATGGACATCAGTGATAATACTAACAAAATTTTAGATATAATATTCAAAATATAGAGGTTTTTAGATATCAATAACATTTATTGAGTGCTTCCTATGAGCCAAGCTGTATTCTAAGAACTTTGTATTGATTTATTACATATAATTCTCTGAAATAGGTATATAGACTTATTATTCTCATTTTATAGGTAGGGGAAACCATAGAAGATTTAAGAAACTTACCTCTGATCACACAGGATTCACCTCCAAAGAGTCTTGCTGCAGAACCCACCTCTTAGCCACTATGCCTTATTAAACAATACAGGTTATAGATACCTTTGCTCATTAGGGAGAATAGAAATGCATTGTATAAACAGAAGTCCCTATAAAAGTAATATTTCTAGAAATGTAAAATGATAAGAACCTTAGAACTAGTTTAGTGTCAAGACTATATATATATATATTTATATATATGTGCATATGTGTATGTATATATATACATACATGTATTAGTCAGGGAGAGGAATTACATTGCTAATTAGGGGCAAGGAAAACCTGACAAGTCAAAAAAATTTCTGAAATAGAAATACAGGAAACTCCCAAGAAAAGAATGATAAAGAGTTTATTATCACTGCTACTTCTACCACTGTATATTTACATAATATTTTATATTTTTCAAAGCTAAGAGAAAGGAAGTGACAACTAAGATTACTGGCTAGTTAAGTGTCAGAAACAGTAAAGAATCCAGGACATATGACTCAATCCAGAGCTCTTTCCATTACATATTCCTTAATAGAACCATGCAGATTCAGTCTTCAGATCCATAGAAATGGAGGGGGAAATGCCTAAGAAAAGAATTAGTCATCCTCATCAAATCCAAGAGTGTAGCATCAGCAACAAGGATGCAGTGTAAGGACTGAACCAGTAATAATATAGTTGAAAAGATGGCCAAGCTTCTAGAATCTGATGAATCTTTCCTGCTGATTGATGTATATGACAGGAGAGTCACAGAAAGAATAGTACTTAGGTATATGAAAAATATTTTTTCTTTCTGTTCTCAAGAATCTGCTATTGGTAGTTATCTTCAAAGAGGGGAAAGCAGTAAATGTGGTTGGGAATCAATGGTCCAGGAGTAGATTTTCTGTTGTGCTGTTTAAGTTTTGTTACCTGTGAACAGTATTACTTTAAAAAAAAAACATTTCCACAAATAGATGTAGAAACAGTATTTTTATGACATGGTTGGAATAGTAGTGGCACTATATAAAACCATTATTCTCTTTTTTCTGTGGGAAAGTTAATATTAAATTGTAGATAGAGGTGTCGGAAACTTCACTTTCTGCAGTCTTAGAAAATCCCTATATTCATGTACATACGTATATGTATACATTTGCTCTTGGGGAAGGAAGTAGCTTTCCTTAGTGAAAGTACTGTGATAGGGAGTGGCAAGAGTGAGAATCAGATTAGAATTCTTTTAGCAATTGCTCTAGATAGATTGCACTCTGAGAGAGATTTTTGAGGACCTTCATCTACTAAAAGCAGGGAGAAGGCAGCAGTTTGGCTATATAATTAGTGTATTTGTAAGTCACGCATTTGAATTGAGGGACTTCTCACAGTGATCAGTTAGTGCTTAACTTTCACTCTAAAGCCATTTAGTCCTCTAACAACCTATTTGGATGATATGCTTGCTATTCAATGAAATTGCAGTTTTATAAGATCCCAGAGCAGTCATGGGAAGTGATTTGTGCAGTGTTTTATACTATCCTTGGAAAAGATGAAAAGTGCATTGTCTGAACCAGGAATACACTCCTTTTCTGGAAAATTGTGAAAGTGCTAAAGAAATTTTTTTTCATGGTGGCTTTGTTGAGAAGTGATCAGCTTTTCTTAAAAGGGACCAGGATATTCTGGATATAATGAAAATATTAAGTTAGTATGTTTGTGGCCTGTGAGTGAAAGAAAGAACCCCGAGTGTTGGACTGGGACAGTAAATCATCTTCCTTGGCAGGAGCAAAGTTTTCTCTTCCTCCTGTCGTGTCTGGACAGTTACCAGGGCCTGTGGTGAATTTTGCAATCTAGTTCTCAAAGTTCCAGAGAATGTTGAAGCATTTACATGGACTCTGGGGTACAAGTTGTCTGATCTCACTTGTTGGTTGTTTGTTTAGTTTATATTTTTTTATGCATGAGACTTTTTATATTTAAAGGGATTATTAAAATGTTTGCTGCGATGGGGAGGAAAAGGATTTTTATAATTTTTAATAATCTTTTTTGGTAGTTCTTTTACAAACAAATCAACACCTATATGAAATTATGTGTGAAGTACGCTCGAGAGCCAGAAAGTAGCCACTCCACCGACACTCCACCCCAGAGTTTTTGGGCATTCGAAATAGTCCTTGGTTTACATTCCATTTACTGTATTTTAGTGATTCTAAGACATATTTTTTTCACATTTAAAACACTTCCAAAATAGGGGTACATCTTGTAGTCGTTATTGTCCTAGATTGAAATCAGATTTCTTCAGAAAGGACTTGCATTTGCCTTTAACAGTCATTTGCACTGCTACCTGCTGCTGTTGCTGCTAAGTTGCTTCAGTCATGTCTGACTGTGCGACCCCGTAGACAGCAGCCCACCAGGCTCCCTCGTCCCTGGGATTCTCCAGGCAAGAACACTGGAGTGGGTTGCCATTTTCTTCTCCAGTGCATGAAAGTGAAAAGTGAAAGTGAAGTCGCTCAGTCGTGTCTGACTCTTCACGACCGCATGGACTGCAGCCTACCAGGCTCCTCTGTCCATGGGATTTTCCAGGCAAGAGTACTAGAGTGGGTTGCCATTGCCTTCTCCGACTGATATCTAAAACTGTTTTAAATTAAATTCTCTGTTTGAGCATTACAGGTTTTTTTGTTTCATACCCTGCTAGTAGTGTGAATTCAGATCATAAACTTGTGTAAAAACTGTCTTTTGGATAAAATTCCCTCTAGCTGGTGCCCAGTACTTGAGAGGTAGAGACTTGAAAGTTTTCTTGCTGTCTCTTTTTGCATTGTGGTTTTAGTTTCCATGAATTCTACATTGTATTTGTTAGCCCTTCTGTTGTTCTGGCTTTACATGAGAGGTCTCCTATTTTTCTCTTCTTGTGGTATGTAAGAGACTAGTGCATCTTATAATACATGGTAGCTTAGATTTGATTAAAGAAAATGCATCAGATGCTTGCTTAGGCCCTTACTATACTTCTTCAGAACTTGTTTGCTTTCATTGTAGACATAGTTCTAATAAACTCAATGTCATTGTTACTCAGTTCTTTGCTCATTCCTATCAGTGATCTTCAAACTTTTGCATAAGAATCAATTGGAGAGTGAAAATTAATATTTCTGCATCTTATCCCAGAGATTATTTATATGGACCTAGGGGATGCCCAGGAATCCTCACTTTATAAAATATCCTCAGGGTGTTTATACCTAAGTGATTGAAGGACCATACTTGAAGAAAAACTGCACACTCTGTATCTAAGTGAATATTCATGGCTTGAGCTGCTATGTATACTGATGACTTTCAAATCCTATCTTTAGTCTAAGCCATTCTTCCTTGATGCCTCTATTAAAGGCAGAATACACTCTGATCTAGGATACATGGGCTTAAGTCCCAGCTCAACCACTTGTAACTGTGTGACCTTTGGCAAAGTTGCTTAACCTCTTAGTTGCCTCAAGTAAAATGAAATTAATATAAATACCTTATAGGGTTGTTTTGGTGATTCTGTGGATCAACACATGTAAATTTGACTAGTGGCTGGTATTAGCTCAGTATAAGTGGTAGCTGTTTTTATGTTGTTATTGTCCTACAAGGGCTTCGCTGGTGGCTCATATGGTAAAGTGTCTGCCTGCAATGCGGGAGACCCAGGTTCAGTCCCTGGATTGGGAAGATCCCCTGGAGAGGGAAATGACAACCCACTCCAGTACTCTTGCCTAGAAAATTCCATGGACGGAGGAGCCTGGTAGGCTACAGTCCATGGAGTCACAAAGAGTCGGACACGACTGAGCCCCTTCACTTTCTTTCTATTGTCCTACAAAGGGGGCTTCCAAGGTGGCTCAGTGGTAAAGAATCCACCTGCCAGTACAGAAGGTACAAACAACATGGGTTTGGTCCCTGGGTTGGGAATATCCCCTGGAGTAGGAAATTGCAACCCACTCCAGTATTCTTGCCTGGAAAATTGCCAGAACAGAGGAGCCTGGTGGGCTATAGTCCATGGGATCACAAAGAATTGCACATGACTGAGCGACTAAGCACGCGCACGCGCACACACATATACATTGTCTGACAAACACTTCAAACGTGTCTAAAATTAACCTTTTATATTAACCTTGACACCCCTAAAAATCTGTTTTCTGCTTTGACTAGAGCTATATTTAATTTCTCCCTATCATTAATTTTCCTCATCCCAGTCATGCTGCTAAGTCACTTCAGTTGTGTCTGACTCTGTGCAACCCCATAGACGGCAGCCCACCAGGCTCCACCGTCCCTGGGATTCTCCAGGCAAGAATACTGGAGTGGGTTGCCATTTCCTTCTCCAGTGCATGAAAGGGAAAAGTGAAAATGAAGTCGCTCAGTCGTGTCCGACTCTTAGCGACCCCATGGGCTACAGCCTACCAGGCTCCTCCGTCCATGGGACTTTCCAGGCAAGAGTACTGGAGTGGGGTGCCATTGCCTTCTCCACATCCCAGTCATACATTCTATAAATTCAATATCCTAATTATCTCTAATTTGTCCCTTTCTTTTCATTCCCACTTCTGTTGCTTTGGTTCAGATCTTTATTTTCACACATAGCATTCTAGAATAGTCTCCTATCTGGAAGTCTAACCTCTGGTTGTTTTTCTCCGTTCTGACTCTCAGAAATCTTTATCAAAGGCAATGTGATACTGCTACTCCTCTGCTGGGTGACTCTCATTGCCCATGGGATAAAATCCAAACACCTGTGCCTGGCTTACTAGGCTCCTCAGATCTGGTTTCTGCCCTCTCTTCTGCAATGCTTAGGCACATTTGCAATCTTCCAGCATTTCTTGTAGTAGCTCTTCCAAAACATCACATTCTCTCTAGCTTTCATAAAGGGAAGTCGCTCAGTCGTGTCCGACTCTTTGTGACCCCGTGGACTGTAGCCTACCAGGCTCCTCCGTCCATGGGATTCTCCAGGCAAGAATACTGGAGTGGTTTGCCATTTCCTTCTCCACTCTAGCTTTCATAACTTTGGATAAATAAGCAGTAAAGCATGGTGGTTAAAATTGTGAGGTTTAGAGTCAAGCTGCCCAAGTTCAGACTTTGCTACTTTAGTTGTGTTACCTTGCACAAAACAGTTTTTCATCTTTAAAATGAAAATAATTGTCCTCATAGAGTTGTTAGGTGGATTTTAGTAAATTAACCCCTCAAGTAATAAAGGTGAGGTATCATTATTTTTATTATTACCATGCTGTTTCTTTTGCTTGTACACTTGATCTTCCTTTCTATCCATTTTCTCACTTTCTTTTGCCTGTCAAATCCTACTTACTCATCCTTTGTTTTTCAGCTTAAGAACTAGCTCCTCCAGGAAACCATCTCTGAAACCCTCAAACTTTTTAGATGCCCATCCTCTGGGTTCCCATGGCACCCTTTTTAGTATAATTAAGCTGCGAATGTTTTAAGGACTGCCAGGGACTATGTTTTTCATCTTCGAATGGCTAATAAATGAAATGTGATTGTTTTATTGTTTCTTATTTGTTATAGGTTGGGAAAGTAATTAGAAAGGGAAAGGATATTCTACTTGCATCAAGTAGTTCATAAGAATACAGGAAGGGAAGAGATAGCAAGAGGTGAAAAGACAGAAAACAAAGCCTGTAACACTCTGGAACTTTCCAGCAAAAGAGCAAGGCAATTCAACAAATATCAGTGTGATTCTCTAAGTATCATCATGCATAATTAAAATGCTATTATGATATCCTTAAGTCATCCCAAAGGTTAAATTGTGTTGAGTATACTCTGCCTAAAAGGAAGAAAAATAGATTCAATATTTTAGAAATATTTCTTTTAAAACTAGTTGAAATAAATTTTGGCAATTAAATAGATAAGCTTTAGTTATTTATCATTGTCCAACAGCTCATTCCCCCTTGGGTTGCGTGGCTAATCGGTACTCCCATAATTAATTCCAAATATTGAGTGTGCTCAATCTGTGGGAGAGAAAAAAAGTAAAGGCCAAGGGAGGTTTATAGCAACTAACCTGAGTACTGTTAACTTTAAAATTCATTATTTGTTGACTCAATTTCTAAATTCTTTATACATTTAATAACTTTGCCATCAATCATTCTAAAGGGTGTTGACCCAGAAAAATAGACTGCCAGATATTTCTCCAGCAAAAATGGGTTTATTTGGGATCAGCACAAAATTACAATTTGGAGTCTGCAGTTGTGATGGGCCCTGTGCAAGTCTCAGCAGGGCAAGAGAAAGAGAACTCTTTTATAGAGGGGAAAAGGAAGTTGGGAGGGCTGTAGTAAACCAAGAGTCTGTGGCTTTTCATTGGCTGAATCCTTGCCAGGAAAGAAGAGTATTTTTCCTTCCTGTTGGACTTAGCCATGTCACAGAGCATGAGAGCTCCCTCTTCTGATCTCTCTATTTAATTGAAGTTTCTGTTAATTAACTTTTTAGAAGACAAATGATTAGAAACAAAGTTTGACAGATAAATATAATAAACATAAGAATGTTGAAACCCTTTCAAAATCACTTTTTTAAAAGAAAACTTTCTGAAGAAATATCACCAATAATACTTTAAAATTCTACACATGTACACCCATGGCAGATTCATGTCAATGTATGGCAAAACCAATACAATATTGTAAAGTAAAAAAATAGATAAAGAAGTTAAAAACAAACAAACAAAAAACAAAAAAAACTAAAATTCTAATAATTATGATTTACTTTCTTAAATAAAATGATATTAAATTAAACATTGTATGCAAAAGTATATACCAAGGTAAAGAATTGGACACGACTGAGCAACTGAACTGAATGTGTGATTTTTTAAAATGTAGGGCAGTATTTATAGAATTGTTCAGTTTAACTATGACAAACATTAGTGTAAGAAGGTAGGGAGACCTACCAAATTAGTTTCAGGGAATTCATTTTATAAGTATTTTTTGGATTTGGTCCTGAGAATACAGTGCCCTCTTGCAGAGCATGGAAGTTTAGATTGTAGGAACTCACAGAAGAAATAACATAACTGCCTTCCCTGAATTTATGTTGATTTAAGAGGCATAAGACCCTTAAAAATGAAAAGATATAAGTGCCTCCACAAATATCAATATAAACCATTGATTCTGTTTGTCTTCAGCTGTTTTCTACCTTTGCAGAAATCAAATTAAAAAGAAACTAGTAAATTTTGTTTCTTATTATAAAACTAATATGTATTTATTGTAGAGAATGTGTAAGAAAATAGAAATCAGTCAGTTCAGTTCAGTCGCTCAATCGTGTCTGACTGCAGCACGCCAAGCTTCCCTGTCCATCACCAACTCCTGGAGCTTGCTTAAACTTATGTCCATCATGTCAGTGATGCCATCCAACCATCTCATCCTCTGTCAAAATAACAAAATAAAAATCTGTTGTCCATTTAGTAACATTTAATATATTTGCAATTATTATTATTATATAATATAATGGATATTATTTGCTATTATTTAGTACATTTATAGTTTTTTATCTATGTTTATCTTTGTCCTTTTTAAAAATCGAGCTATAATTATATAATTTTATATCCTTTATTCACTTTATATTAAATCAGGAACATTTCTCCAAACTGAATATTCAAGATAAAGTACAGGTAAAGGTGATGGAGAGTCTAATCACTTACATAATCTCAGACATTGTTAAGTTTTAAACTTGCTGTATTCAAGTTCAGTAAGGAAAAATCTAACTTTCTACTTATTAGATAAAATGTTTGTAAGTCTAGATGTCTTAAATATACCAGTTGTTACATTTGCTTGGAAATTAGGTAGCACTTATATCATGGCATTGAGAATTAATTGTGCACATAACAATTAGGTGCTGTATTACAATTTATAAAAGATTGGCATTCCTTTGCACTCTTTAAAAAACTGGGTATTGTATTAATGTAATCATATTTCTTCTACTTAGACTCATTTAGGATAATTGAGTTGAAGAATGCTCAATAAAATTTTAATAATTATGAAATAAGCAAACTAATTTTATTGGATATACTGCTAGTGAACTTACCCCCTGTGTTTTGTCCCTACTCTCATTGTCTCTTACTCATCTTTTTTCAAAAGTGAGATTGCAGACTACTTGACTGCAGAAGCCATGCCCTGTTTGTTTTTTTCTACAAGGCATAGCATGTTACATGTGGATACTAAACAATTACCTATTCTTACTATGACTCTGTTACTACTTTCTCCAGCTTCTCCCCGCCGCCTCCATTTTTGCTCCTTCCTCTTTGATCTCCTTTGATTCTTCATTTGTCTCCTAAATGCTAGGTGGTCATCAGCATTTTGAGCTCAACTCATTTCTCTCCTAAATCTGTCATTCTTGACATTTTAAATTTTTGCCTCAACATGTCTGAAGGGCACCACAGTGGACAGATAACATTAGCTCTCTAATGGATAAAGGCATTGAATCTTAGCCACCCCTTTTCATGCATACACATGCTAATCTTTATGCTCTCCTTGGGTAATCTAATGGATAACCAAATCTATATCTCTAGATCTAGCCTAGACTGCTCACCTAAACTCCAAACCTGTATTTCAGTTCATTTGGTGGATAGCTCTTGTCTGTAAGCACCTCAAATTCAGCTATATCTAAAACAGAGTTTGTTGTTTTCATCAGACTTGTATCTCCTTTTATATTATTCCTTATTCCTGTTAATGCCACTACTATCTCTTTCCTTGCCCAAGTAAAATTTTGGAGAGTGTTTTTGATTTTTACCTCTCCTCCATTTCACATATCTAGTTGGTTCCCATGTCCTTTTGATTGTATCTTCCAAGAATCTTTCATGTTGATCTCACTTACTCCAGTCTTCATTCAGGCCTTATATTTTTCCTCATTTTACTTACTTCAGTAACCTCTTAATTTGTCTGTAATTTCTTCCCACTCAGGGCTATCTGAATAAATTTGTCAGAATACAAACCTGATCATGTTGTTCTCCTTTATTTCCCTTATTGCCTCCCCATTGCCTGATTCTATAAAACACAAACTCCTTGTGTGTTATACAGATCCTTTGTGGTTTGGCCCATATACTTTTTAGCCATTTCTCTCTCTCTTTATTTAATTGGCAGATAATTGCCTTACAATATTGTGCTGGCTTCTGCCATACATCAACATGAATTACCCACAGGTATATGTATGTCTCCTCCCTCCTGAATCCCCCTCCCATCTTCCTCTCCATCCCACCCCTCTAGGTTGTCACAGAGCACTGGATTGAGCTCCCTGTGTCACACAGCAAATTCCTACCTGCTATCTACTTTATATATGGTAATGTATAGGTTTCCATGCTATTCTGTCAATTCATCCCACCCTCATCTTCCCTCACTGTGTCCATAAGTCTGTTCTCTATGTCTGTGTCTCCATTGCTGCCCTGCAAATAGGTTCATCTTCCTAGATTCCAAATGCATGCATTGATATACAGTGTTTGTGTTTCTCTTTCTGACTTACTTCACTATGTACAATAGGCTCTAGCTTCATCCACCTCATTAGGACTGACTCAAAGGCATTCTTTTTTATAGGTGAGTAATAGTCCATTGTATGTATGTACAATAATTTCCATATCTATCTGTTGATGGACATCTAGGTTGCTTCCATGTACTAGCTATTGTAAATAGTGCTGCAATGAACTTTGGGGTACATGTGTCTACTTCAATTCTGGTTTCCTCAGGGTATATTCTTAGTAGTGGAATTATTGGGTCATATGGTAATTTTTTTTCCTAGTTTTTTAAGGAGTCTCCATACTGTTCTTCATAGTGGCTGTATCAATTTACATTTCCACCAACAGTGTGAGAGGGTTCCCTTTTCTCCATATCCTCTCTGGCATTTATTGTTTGTAGATTTTTTAATGATAGCCATTTTGGTCAGTGTGAGGTGATACCTCATTGTCTTTTTGATTTGCATTTCTCTTATACTGAGCATCTTTCCAGTGTTTGTTGGCCATCTGTGTATTTTCTTTGGAGAAATGTCTGTTTAGGTCTTCTGCCCATTTTTTTTTATTTGTTTATTTTTTATTGAAGGATAATTACTTCACAGAATTTTGCTGTTTTCTATCAAACCTCAACATGAATCAGCCTTAAGTATACATATATCTGCCCCTTTTGAAACTCCCTCCCATCTCCCTCCCCATCCCACCCGTCTAGGTTGATACAGAGCCCCTGTTTGAGTTTCCTGGGCCATACAGCAAATTCCCCTCAGCTATCTATTTTACATATGGTAATGTAAGTTTCCATGTTACTCTTTCCATACACCTCACCCTCTCCTCCCCTCTCCCATGTCCATAAGTCTATTCTCTATGTCTGTTTCTCCATTGTTGCCCTGTAAATAAATTCTTCAGTACCATTTTTCTAAATTCCATAAATATGTGTTAGAAATATGGTATTTATCTTTCTCGTTCTGACTCACTTCACTCTGTATAATAGGTTCTAGGTTCATCCACCTCATTAGAACTGACTCAAATGCATTCCTTTTTATGGCTGAGTAATATTCCATTGTGTATATGCACCACAACTTCTTTATCCATTCATCTGTCGATGGAAACTTAGGTTGCTTCCATGTTCTAGCTATTGTAAATAGTGCTGCAATTAACAATGGGATACATGTGTCTCTTTCAATTTTGGTTTCCTCAGGGTATATGCCGGAGAAGGCAATGGCACCCCACTCCAGTACTCTTGCCTAGAAAATCCCATGGATGGAGGAGCCTGGTAGGCTACAGTCCATGGGGTCGCTACGAGTCGGACACGACTGAGCAACTTCAGTTTCACTTTTCCCTTTCATGCACTGGAGAAGGAAATGGCAACCCACTCCAGTATTCTTGCCTGGAGAATCCTAGGACGGCGGAGCCTGGTGAGCTGCCGTCCATGGGGTCGCACAGAGTCGGACACGACTAAAGCGACTTAGCAGCAGTAGCAGCAGGGTATATGCCTGTAGTGGGATTGTAGGATCATATAGTAATTTTATTTCCTAGTTTTTTAAGGAATCTCCATACTGTTCTTCATAGTGGCTGTATCAGTTTACATTCCCACTAACAGTGCGAGAGGGTTCCCTTTTCTCCATATCCTCTCCAGCATTTATTGTTTGTAGATTTTTTTTTTAATGATAGCCATTTTGGTCAGTGTGAGGTGATACCTCATTGTCTTTTCGATTTGCATTCCTCTAATACTGAGCATCTTTTCATGTGTTCATTGGCCATCTGTGTATTTTCTTTGGAGAAATATCTGTTTAGGTCTTCTGCCCATTTTTTGATTGGGTTGTTTGTTTTTCTTTTATTGCACTGCGTGAACTGTTTGTATATTTTGTTGTTTGTCAGTTGTTTCATTTGCAATTATTTTCTCCCATTCTGAAGGTTGTCTTTGTTTTATCTTGTTTCTTGTTTCCTTTGCTGTGCAAAAGCTTTTAAGTTTAATTACGTCCCATTAGTTTACTTTTGTTTTTATTTCCATTACTCTAGGAGGTGGGTCAAAGAAGATCTTGCTGGGATATGTATCAAAGAGTGAACCGCCTACGTTTTCCTCTAAGAGCTTCTAGCCCTCTTTTATTGCCAACATTCATTTAGTGTGCTCCAACCAAATTCACTAGGATCTATCATGTCCCTCCTTGTTTATACTTCTGTCTCCAATAATTATGTATTTGCAAATTTTATATTCCTGTTAAGCCTCTTATTGTGTGCTTGTTTTGATCTCTGTCTTTCATATCTTTCCTCAATGTCTGGTAAGCCTTGGTTAAAGAACTTATATTTAAGAATGGAGCACTAAAAAACTTATTAGGAGACTTCCCTGGTGGTCCAGTGGCTAAGACTCTGTGCTGCCAATGCAGGGGGTGCAGGTTCAATCCCTGATGAGGAAACTAACATGCCATGTGCTGCATGGCATGACCAAAAGATAAAAAAATAATCATTTTTTAAAAATTGAAAACTCCAAATTCATCCAATCCATTCATATTGTTGTCTTTAGTATCTTTGTTAACTTGAGCTAGTCATAGTCCCTTGATAAGGACTTTCCTATCTCCACTTGGATGCGTAGACTACCAGTATTCTGTGAACTGAATCTTCCTGCTTTCAGTCTGGTTTCCCACCCTCACCTGTGCTGAGTGTCCCCCAATCCAGAGATACTCTAAAATTCCCTCTTTGTAAACAAAAAAACAAAACTAAACTTCTAATCTTCTTCCCAGATGGGGGATAAAGCAATCTCTGGTTATGTGGAGAAGCAAAGGGGATTTAGACATAATTTACTTCTAAACTAAACTTTCATCCTGTTCTCTAGTTCTCAGCCCTATCTTAACTTACAAGTTTATTTACAGTGCATGTGTGCATACTCAGTTGAGTCCAACTCCTTGCACCTCCATTGACTGTAGCCTACTAGATTCCTCTGTCCATGGAATTTTCCAGGCAAGAATTCTGGAGTGGGTTGCCATTTCCTACTCCAGGGGATCTTCCCAACCCAGGGATCGAACTCACTTCTTCTGCATCTCCAGCCTTGGCAGGCGATTCTTTACCACTGAGCCACCTGAGACTCCCATTACTTACAGCTGCTGCTGCTGCTAAATCACTTCAGTCATGTCTGACTCTGTGCGACCCCATAGACAGCAGCCCACCAGGCTCCCCCGTCCCTGGGATTCTCCAGGCAAGAACACTGGAGTGGGTTGCCATTTCCTTCTCCAGTGCATGAAAGTGAAGTCACTCAGTCATGTCCGACTCTTCGAGACCCCATGGACTGCAACCTACCAGGCTCCCCTGTCCATGGGATTTTCCAGGCAAGAGTACTGGAGTGGGTTGCCATTGCCTTCTCTGGTAGTATCTCTGATCGCTTCCTAAATGCTGTCTCCCTAATAGTCCTCTGGGATTATGCAAAGATGATGGCACCATCAGCTACCAGCAAGAACAGACATTGGTTGTTTAAACAGACCATTTTGGAATATTTGCTTCCCTCAAGAGCAAGTGAAAATGCTTTGCAGTTAAGTATTTGTGTCTAACACATTCTTCAGCTGGGGGATAGTTTCTTTATGCAGTGGTACCTCAGCTGCAGTCAATACCAAAATCAGGTTGATTATGTTCTTTGCAGCCAAAGAGGGAGGAACTCTATACAGTCAGTAAAACCAAGACCTGGAGCTAACTGGCTCAGATCATGAACTTCTTATTGCAAAATTCAGACTTAAGTGGAAGAAAGTAGGGAAAACCACTAAACCATTAAGGTATGACCTAAATCAAATCCCTTATGATTACAGTGGAGGTAACAGATTCAAGGGATTATATCTGGTAGACAGAGTGCCTGAAAAACTGTGGACAGAGGTTCATAATATTATGTAGGAGGCAGTGACTAAAACTATCCCCAAGAAAAAGAAATGCACAGAGGCAGAGTGGTTGGAGGAGGAGGCTTTACAAATAGCTGAGGAAAAGAAGAGAAGCAAAAGGCAAGGGAGAAAGGGAAAGATATACCCAACTGAATGCAGAGTTCCAGAGAATAGCAGGGAAAGATAAGAAGGCCTTCTTAAATGAACAATGCAAAGAAATAGAGGAAAACAATAGAATGGGAAAGACTAGAGATCTATTCAAGAAAATTGGAGATATCAAGGGAACATTTCATGCAAGGATGGGCACAATAAAGGACAGAAACGGTAAGGACCTAAATGAAGCAGAAGAGATAGCAAGAATACACAGAACAATTGTATAAAAAATGTCTAATTTACCCAGATAACCATGATGGCATGGTCACTCATCTAGATCCAGATATCCTGGAGTGGGAAGTCAAATGGGCCTTAGGAACCATTACTACAAACAAAGCGAGTGCAGGTGATGGAATTTCAGCTGAACTATTTCAAATCCTAAAAAAGGATGCTATTAAAGTGCTGCATTCAATATGCCAGCTAATTTGGAAAACAGCAGTGGCCACAGGATTGGAAAAGGTCAATTTTCATTCCAGTCCCAAAGAAGAGCAATGCCAAAGAATGTTCTGCCATACAATTGCACTCTTTTCATATACTAGCAAGTTATGCTCAAAATCCTTCAAGCTAGGCTTCAGCAGTACGTGAACTGAGAACTTCCAGATGTTCAAGCTGGATTAAGAAAAGGCAGAGGAACCAGAGATCAAATTGCCAACATTTTGTTGAATCATGGAGAAAGCAAGGGAGTTCCAGAAAAACCATCTACTTCTGCTTCATTGACTATGCTTAAACCTTTAACTGTGTGGATCACAGCAAACTGTGGAAAATTCCTAAAGAGAAGGAAGTACCAGACCATCTTACCTGCCTCCTGAGAAATCTGTATATATGTCAAAATACAACAGTTAAAACTGGACATAGAGCAACTGACTGGTTCCAAATTGGGAAAGGAGTAGACAAGGCTGTACATTGTCACCCTGCTTATTTAACTTCTATACAGAGTACATCAGCGAAATGCCAGACTGGATGAATCACAAGCTGAAATAAAGATTGCCAGAAGAAATATCAACAACCTCAGATATGCAAATGATACCACTCTAGTGGCAGAAAGTGAAGAAAAACTAAAGAGCCTCTTGATGAAAAGAGGAGAGTGAAAAAGCTGGCTTGAAACTCAACATTCAAACAACCTTAAGATCATGGCATCCGGTCCCATCACTTCGTGGCAAATAGAAGGGGGGAAAAAGTGGAAGCAGTGACAGGTTTTATTGGGCTCCAGAATCACCACAGACAGTGATTGCAGCCATTAAAATTAAAAGGCTCTTGCTCCTTGGAAGGCAAACTATGACAAACCTAGATTGCATATTAAAAAGCAGAGGCATCACTTTGCCGACAAAAGTCTATATGTTCTAAACTGTGGTTTTTCCAGAGTCACGTACGGATCTGAGAGTTGGACCGTAAAGAAGGCTGAGCACTGAAGAATTGATTCTTTCAAATTGTGGTGCTGGGAAAGGCTCTTGAGAGTCCCTTGGACAGCAAGGAGATCAAACCAGTCAGTCCTAAAGAAATCAACCCTGAATATTCATTGGAAAGACTGATGCTGAAGCTGAAGCTCCAATACTTTGGCCACCTGATGTGAAGAACTGACTCATTGCAAAAGACTCTGATACTAGGAAAGATTGATGGCAAAAGGAGAAGAAGGTAGCAGAGGATGAGATGGTTAGATAGCATCACTGACTCAATGGACATGAATTTGAGCAAACTCAGGGAGATCCTGGAAGACAGAAGAGCCTGGCATGCTATAGTCCAGAAGATTGCAAAGAGTCAAACATGACTTAGCAACTGAACAACAGTTTTTAAGCACTCGTTTATAATATAGGACTAGGTTGTAAGGCTTAAGCTGGAACACCTAGTACAGTGAGAACTCATGGCTCTTTTCTCTCATTTATTGTTTCCTTTCTTTTCATCATAACCTAGTGGGTTGTTATTCTGCTTATGCCTACTTTCAGATGTGTTTACACACTTAATTTAAATAAACTTTGGTCTAATTTTTAATTTATTGGTATCTTCTGAGTAAACATTTCATATACATTAAAACCTTTGAATTTGAAATTGTTGTTTAATTCATGCAAAAATTCATCTAGTAAAATAATACCATATTTGGGACAGAGGAAGCAGACACTCTTCCCAAGGACTTCAGTGTATAGTGACTAATCCAACATTTTATTCTTTTCATTATTGGAGAGACTCAACAGGAGCTGAAAACTAAATCAAGTATCTGTAACTCCAAGGTTCTTTGGATAGCTTTAAACACATCCCTCTCTCTGAAGATGTACAATCATGTTCAGAACATCTGCCCTTTGGGGCTCTACCTAACTTTGCTCTCTTATTTTTGAGGGAACAACAGTTTAGATAGATCCAGTCTCCCATGGGGAGCAGACAGTGTCTGAGGAGCAAGAACCCAGAGAGACAGAGACATGGTTAGTAAATGGTAGCCAGTGCTGATAACAGAAGAAAAATGATTGCCTTTTAAGATTTAAGAGCATCAAGTATTCTAGCAAAGCTTCCTAGGCTATATAACCTCTAATCTAGACTGATGAAGAATGTCCTTGAAGACAACACATTATGGCAGTGGCTAAGCAGAAAACCCCGTTGAGTGAAGTATGTTCCCTGACATCACAGAAAACAGTCATGGAAGTATCTTCCCTTGCCTTGTGAATTGGGAAGGAAGTGAAATCAATGAAAATTTGCAATTCTGAAAAATTAAAGTAGGTTGATTTATATAAAGAAATTCTAAATTTACATTTTAAAGCAACTTTATTTTTAAAAATTGTGCTGGTGAATTGTTTTATATATAAACAATTTTCTGTTTGTGGTTATTAATTAACATGACTATAATCTATTAAGTAGAATACATTTCTAAAATATTTAAATTACAGAAAGAAAAATAAAATGACTTAGGAAACTTTAAAAATTACCTGCTAAGATATTTAAAATGGCTCTTCAACAAACATACAAAAAAAACTCAAAATGGCAAGATAAAGCTTGCCATTTTTAGATTTGGAATCCTTCTAAACTAGCTGATTAGAATGCTAGTGCATTAAGTAGGGTTGTAGAATTCAAGGCTTAGATTCAGAAATTGATATATCCAAAATTACCCTTAAAAGTGCCTTAGGAAGTCATATTGAAGTCTAGAGAATCATATTATATGAGTGGCTTGTGTTTCAAAGCTATGTTGTCTTTTAGAATATGTACTTTATGTTTGAATGCTAGAGTCAAACTCTTTGTAGAGGAGTGCTCAGATGATGATCTTATAATCAAGTGAGAAACCAGCAAATTCACACCACTCATGTAATGCTCACTTCAGAGCATATACTCTTTGAGAATCAGGCAGAATTGTCTATGCTGTTTATAGAGTAAATCGTCATTTTTTACTGGTGAATTTATTATGGTTGAACTTGTGGTAATAAACTTATAAAGACACAATTCCACAGTATATGATTATATATTTATAAGTTCCACCTGAATTTTTTCTGATATTTTTGTTATTCACATAGGAAAAAAATGATGCTATACTATGTCTTTCCTTTATTCTCTACAGATAATGGATTCTGAATTAATGCATAGTATAGTCGGAAGCTATCTTAAACCTCCAGAAAGAGTGTGTGTTCCATCAGTCACCCAGAGTGATGAATCATCTCAGACTCACTGCCCTGTGAACTTAGAAGTTACATCTTCTAAAATGCTTCGTAGTCCAAATAGCCAAGGTAATGCTAATAAAAAATCGTATTTAAAATTAGGGGAATTAGGAAGCATGTTATATAAAATTTTTCATTTTTATGTAGAAAATAAGATGATTGTGTATTTAACTAATCTTAGTAAAAATGCTAATTTTGACTATGTTGCTTAAAGTTTCTGTAAATTTAAGTTACTTAACATTTTTTATTTTGGCTTCTTTGCTATAAGATGAAGATTAATATAACCAGCTAGATACATATTGCAGATTTATCATAAAAATGTCATTAAAAATAGGAAAATACCCTGAAGAATAAAAGGTCAGATTTGGAGAATCCTTCTAATGAATAAGATGGTTAGAATATTAAAGAATTAAGTTGATTTTAATCTTATTCAAGGATTAAATTCAGAAATTGCATATATCTGAAATTGCCCTTGAAAATTATTCATGAATCCAGGTCATTGGAGTAACTACAAAATACAAGTATTATAATTTTTAAAATATAAGTTTAGGAGAACCTTAAAATTGAATTAGAAAGACATTTATGATTCCAGGCATACCTGTACCATATGCATCGCTTTCTAAGATGCTGATAGTCATGTTTTTTAATCTTTTATAATAATGGTTGCCATTATAAATAGACTATAGCTTTGTGGAACAAAGCAACTACAAGAAATATTAATCCAAATCAAACAATAATCTCTAACAAACATCTTTCTAATTGGATATGAACTATATGAAAGTTAATCTTGAACATTTATTTATATTCCATTCATCTCTAGTTTTATAATTTAAAGTTGTAACTGAGAAGAAAATATAATATTTGAAAATTTTATAACTCGAACTTACCTGAATTATGAAGATATTAATATATTTGAATAAAAATCATAGTAGTATGTGTGTAACACAATCTTTCAAGCCTGACATCAGTTAAACCACTAGGTTGTAATTTTTTCTTAATGGAAGAAGCAATGTTCTACCTCATATGTCCTAATAATTAGCAGTTTATCTTGGACAAAGAAATAATAAATGTTTGTGATTTGACTGAAACTGAATACATCAAGAACTGAGAACAATTTTTAACTTTAAACCCAAATTTCCTTGTTAATTAGTGAACAGCATGTTTTAATTTTCCTTATCCATGCTCAGACTTGTATGCCTGAAACCTTCCCTCCTTTTTCCCTTCCTCCCTCTCTTCCTGCCTTCTTCACCCGTTTCTTCCCTTCCTCCCCACACTTCTGTCTCTCTCCCTCTCTCCCTCTCTCTATACACACACACACGTATACATATATATCTTTTTTGCATGTGTTTTGAACATATTTGCTTTGTTAAATTAAAATGTGATTATTAGCTTTCTCACATCTCAAATTTAGAAAATTACTGAATATAATCATAAATATATTATTTTTATAAGACATGGTAGAATTTGTCCCTCTTTAGAGTTTTAGTCATTTTTCTTTTTTATGAGGAATATAAATTACTTTTTTTTTTAACTTAACTAACAAAAATATACTGCTCACTTTTACATGCTGCTATGATTATAAGTGCTCAAAAATTCTCACTTAAAATATCAACCAAATTTTTTCAACAGCTCTTATTTTAGCATTAAAAACTCTTCAGGAAAAGATTCATCGTTTAGAGTTAGAGAGGACACAAGCTGAAGATAACCTGAACATTCTTTCCAGAGAAGCGGCACAATATAAAAAGGCCTTGGAGAATGAAACAAGTGAGAGAAATCTGGCACACGAGGAACTGATAAAGCAGAAAAAAGGTAAGAAAATTCAATAATTCTCAGAAGGAAGAGGTTACTAAAGTTTACAACTTGAAAATAAAAAGCTCAGTCTAAGAAGGTTTACTCAATATCTTTGTTCTTATATGCGTTCAATCCTTGCGGGCTTGTTCTCAGATATTTTTATATTTGCACTAAATGGATATAATTGTAAACTTGCCTGTATATTATCTGTTATCCCAGTTCATAAATTATTGTGATTAAAAGAAAAGTTAAGTTTTTAGGCAAGTTGTACTTAGGAATTATAATATTTTCAGAATACCAACAAAATTCCTATATTATTAGCCTGCAATATAATTAAAATGCTTCCTATTTTTATTAGTTTTTTAAAAATTTGAAAATACAAAGCAATACAGGTAGTTAAATAATATAAAAATAAAACAATAAAAATAACTTAAAAGATTAATTGGATGAAGTGGACAGGTAGGTGGTTTCTGAGGAAATTAGGAAAAGGACTTCTGGACACAAGTTTTAGAGATTTAGAACATAAGTTCTATATAAACTTCACTTCAAAACTGTGGCTTTTTTCCCCCCGTAACACTATATCACCCTCATAAACAAGATTCAAGTTTGTGTTTCAACTTAAAAATAGAAGAAAGGAGGAGGAAAAAAAAGTCCTGAGGTAACTGAATGAAAGTAGAATAAAGAGCCAAGGAAGGTAAAGAATTAGAATGAGGTTGCTTACATCTTAAAGAATTAACTATGTGATCAGTAGTTGAGAAATAAGGAAAATGGAAATGGTAGAATGCATATATCTGAGTTTTCTGAACGAGAAGAAATGTATTATTAGGGAAGAAACTTTCAGTCAGTCAGTTCAGTCGCTCAGTCGTCCCCAACTCTTTGCGACCCCATGGACTGCAGCACGCCAGGCGACCCTGTCCATCACCAACTCCCGGAGCTTACTCAAACTCATGTCCATAGAGTTGGTGATGCCATCCAACCATGTCATCCTCTGTCGTCCCATTCTCCTCCTGCCCTCAATCTTTTCCAGCATCAGTCTTTTTAGTTCTTCACATCAGGTGGCCAAAGTATTGGAGCTTCAGCTTCAGCATCAGTCCTTCCAATGATATTCAGGATTGATTTCTTTTAGGATGGACTGGTTGGATTTCCTTGCTGTCCAGGGAACTCTCAAGAGTCTTCTTCAACACCACAGTTCAAAAGCATCAGTTCTTCAGTGCTCAGCTTTCTTTATAGTCCAACACTCACATTCATACATGACTGCTGGAAAAACCATAGCTTTGACTAGATGGACCTTTGTTGGCAAAGTAACATCTCTGCTTTTTAATATGCTGTCTAGGATGGCCATAACTTTTCTTCCAAGGAGTAAGCGTCTTTTAATTTCATGGCTGCAGTCACCATCTGCCGTGATTTTGGAGCCCAAAAAAATAAAGTCTCTCACTGTTTCCATTGTTTCCCCATCTATTTGCCATGAAGTGATGGAACCAGATGCTACAATCTTAGTTTTCTGAATATTGAGTTTTAAGCCAATTTTTTCACTTTCCTCTTTCACTTTCATCAAGAGGCTCTTTAGTTCCTCTTCACTTTCTGCCATAAGGGTGGTGTCATCTGCATATCTGAGGTTATTGATATTTCTCCTGGCAATCTTGATTCCAGCTTGTGCTTTATCCAGTCCAACATTTCTCATGATGTACCCTGCATATAAGTTAAATAAGCAGGGTGACAATATACAGTCTTGACATACTCCTTTCCCAATTTGGAACCAGTCTGTTGTTCCATGTCCAGTTCTAACTGTTGCTTCTTGACCTGCATACAGATTTCTGAGGAGGCAGGTCAGAAGGTCTAGTATTCCCATCTCTTTCAGAATTTTCCACAGTTTGTTGTGATCCACACAGTCAAAGCTTTGGCGTAGTCAGTGAAGCAGAAGTAGATGTTTTCCTGGAACCCTCTTGCTTTTTCAATGATCCAGTGGATGTTGGCAATTTGACCTATGGTTCCTCTGCATTTTCTAAAACCAGCGTGAACAACTGGAAGTTCACCATTCACATGCTGTTGAAGCCTCACTTAGAGAATTTTGAGCATTATTCTGCTAGCGTGTGAGATGAGTGCAATTGTGCGGTAGTTTGAGCATTCTTTGGCATTGCCCTTCTTTGGGATTGGAATGAAAACTGACCTTTTCCAGTCCTGTGTCCTCTGCTGAGTTTTTCAAATTTGCTGGCATATTGAGTGCAGCACTTTCACAGAGTCATCTTTTAGAATTTGAAATAGCTCAACTGGAATCCCATTACCCCCACTAGCTTTGTTTGTACTGATATTTCCTAAGGCCCACTTGACTTCACATTCCAGGATGTCTGGCTCTAGATGAATGACCACACCATGTGATTATCTGGGTCATGAAGATCTTTGTTGTATAGTTCTTCTGTGTATTGTTGCCACTCTTCTTAATATCTCTGCTTCTGTTAGGTCCTTACCATTTCTGTCCTTTATTGTGCCCATCTTTGTATGAAATGTTCCCTTAGGTCCTCTGTTTTCCAGATGGTGTTATTTCCCAGGAATAGCCAGGTTTTTATTATCCCACAAGTCACTGACGTCCTTCCCTTTCAGAAGTATACTCTGTGGGTCTTTATGAGTCAATGTTAAATTAGTTATATATAATTAATGAGATACTCACAAAATGTATGTTAATAATTTCAGGAGAGTCATTATTTAGAAGTAAAGAAATTTTGAACTTCTGGCTTTTGATTGAATTCATATAATACATTTCTTGTGATAACTCTCTAATATGATTCATTATTACTTTTTCTTTTTCGTAGATATAAGTATGCAGTTAAGCTCAGCCCAGTCTCGCTGCATCCTCCTAGAGAAGCAACTAGAATATACAAAGAGAATGGTTCTCAATGTAGAACGAGAGAAGAATATGATCCTAGAACAACAGGTGACTATATTTTCTATAGTAATATAATATGTTTTTGAAGAATATTTAATATCATGGGAAAATTGTCATATTGTAATTTAAATAGGATATAAAGCTGTATATAGGAAATTTCCAGTTATAGTGATGCACACTAGGTCATTTGAGCCAATTTTTCTATAGAGGAAAACACAAACACTGGACAGAATATTAGAAAAGAGGGAAAGGGGGAGGGAGAAAGAAAGGAAGAAAAGAAAATACGCGGAAGTGTTGGAGAGTTAACAAGGTGATGAAAAGTCACCAATTCAGAAATCTGTGTGCATACTTAAATTCAAAGAAGATGACCTCCAGAGTGGTTGGTTTTGGGTCCCTTCCTTTTTAGGACATTTTAGATTCTAGAAGAGTCAGTTGAAAGGCTACATAGTGCTTTTGAAAGCCATCATTATGGGGCTAAAGAAGTTAAAGTAAGAGTTCAGGATCTGCCAAGGGTAGGAACCCTGGTAAATGTTCTGTGCTCTGAATGCTTTGTAATGATGAGCAAGAAGGAAAACAAGACAGATTGCAGCTCAGCTCTAGATTATCAGAGTAATCTAGAAAATCTTAGTCCCTGAAATTGGATTAAAGTGATCCTTGATGTCTAGTGTTACCAGGGCCCTCAAATTATTTCTGTAAATCTTTCTTCTACACAGTGAGAAACTTTTCAATGAAAGATAACCAGGCAGAAGGAGATAAAACACTATCAAAAGAAATAGCATACATAACAGACTATATATAAACACTCACAAGTTAGCTCCAGCTAGATCTTGGCTCTAGAAGATACAGACTTTAAAATAATTATACTTGCTATAATCAAGGAAATAGAAAATAGGATCAAAATTTTCAGCAGAACATTAGAAACCATAAAATGGCAGAGCAGATTTGAGAAAGAACCAAATAAAAATTTCAATATTGTAAAAAATACAATAAATGTAATTGAGAATTTAATGGTGCATCTAACAGCAGATCAGAAGAGATAATTAGTGAATTAGAAAATGAAACCATCCAGATCAATGAAGAGACAAAACAATGGTAAGTTTAGAAAAGAGAGCAAGAGGCATAAGTTAGAGTGAGGTCAAATTTATGTGTGATTGGAATTCCAAAAGGAAAAGAGAAAGAATAGGACGGAAACAATATTTGAAGAGATAATGGCTGGGAAGTTTAAAAAATTGACTAAAAAAAAAATCACACCACAGATTTAAGAAACCCTATAAAAACAAAGCAGGAAAAATAAAAAGAAATAAAATAAACAATAAGACAAGAATAAAATCCTAAAAGCTGCTGGGGAAAATAAAAGGGTTATGATCAAAAGGACAAAAATTAAATTGACAGCTGACTTCTCAATAGAAAATACTGAATCTGGAAGAAAACAAACTGATTATAATTAAGATATTAAAAGAAAATAACTGTCAGTCTAGAATCCAATGCCTGGTGAAAATATCCTCCAGAAATAAAGGTAAAGTGAAGACATTTTAAGACTGACCAAATCTGAGGTAGTTTGTTATTAGGAGATACATTTTAAAGGAAACACTGAAGGTATCATTCAGACAGAAGGAAGAGTATCTTAGATGGAAGGTCAGAGATGCAGGAAGGAATGAAGAACAATGAAGATGGTAAATATATAGGTAAATAAATACATAACATCAATGATTATGTTTTATTTTATATGTTTAAATATATATAAAGGATTAAAATTAATGAGAATAGTAACTTACAAATTAGGAACTGATAAATATAGTTTAAGTGTTCTAAGATCTTTGCTTTATGTTGAAAATGGGTAAAAGTACCAGTCAATACTGGATTTTACTGGGCCAAGTGTTTAATAGGTTTCCCAAGAAACTAGAAAAGTTGATTCTAAAATTCATATGAAAAGGAAAGGTCCAAAAGTAGCCAAGCTATTCTGAAGAAGAATAAGGTGAGGTCTTGCCCTATGACATATTGATACTATCAAAATTAACATGATATTTGTAGGGACTGACAGCCAGAATAAAGGAATAGGGTATAGTCAGACCCACTTATATGGAAAGTCAATATAAAACAAGGATGCCATTGCATAACATTGTTGAAATGCTAGACTTCAGTAAATGTTTGGGGGAAATTGATTATCTATGTGAGAAAAAGAAAAAGAAAGAAATTGAATCCCTACCTCACATCATACACAAAAATAAATTCCAGATGGATTAAAGACTTATATGTTAACTTTGGAATTTTTAGAAGCAAATACAGAACAATGCCTTTATGACCTCGGAGTTAAGAGAGATTTCTTAAGCAAGATACAAAAAGTACAAAGCAGTGGTAGGAAAATGGGCAAAGTTATGAAGAGGAATTTTGCAGGATAAAAGAAATCACAGGGAAATGCCAATTAAAAGCACAATATACTGCTTAACACCTAGTCATCTATTCACATTTTGTCTTATAAAATAATCTAGAAATTCCTATGCTGGCTAAATATTGTAGATGAGTGACTTTTAACCATTTTTAGAATGTTTTTATTAAATAATTTATAGCCAGTGAAATGCACTGGTCTTAAGTGTATCAGTTCAGTTCAGTCGCTCAGTCTTGTCTGACTCTGTCACCCCATGGACTGCGACATGCCAGGCTTCCATGTCCTTCACCAACTCCTGAGGCTTGCTCAAACTCATGTCCATCAAGTCAGTGATGCCATCCAACCATCTCATCCTCTGTCATCCCCTTCTCCTCCTGCCTTCAATCTTTCCCAGCATCAGAGTCTTTTCCAGTGAGTCAGTTCTTTACATCAGGTGGGGAAAGTAGTGGAGCTTCAGCATCAGTCGTTCCAATGAATATTCAGGACTGATTTCTTTTAGGATTGACTGGTTTGATCTCCTTGCTGTCCAAGGGACTCTCAAGAGTCTTCTCCAACACCACAGTTCAAAAGCATCAATTCTTCGGTGCTCAGCTCTCTTTATGGTCCAATTCTCACATCCATGCATGACTATTGGAAAAACCATAGTTTTGACTAGACAGACCTTTGTCAGCAAAATAAGGTTTCTGCTTTTTAATATGCTGTCTGCTGCTGCTGCTGCTAAGTTGCTTCAGTCATGTCCAACTCGGTGCGACCCCATAGACGGCAGCCCACCAGGCTCCCCCGTCCCTGGGATTCTCCAGGCAAGGACACTGGAGTGGGTTGCCATTGCCTTCTCCAATGTGCTGTCTAGGTTGGTCATAACTTTTCTTCCAAGGAGCAAGTGTCTTTTAATTTCATGGCTGCAGTCACCATTGCAGTGATTTTGGAGCCCAGGAGAATAAAATCTGTCAACTGTTTCCACTTTTTCCCCATCTATTTTCTGTGAAGTGATGGGACCAGATGCCATGATCTTAGTGTTTTGAATGTTGCATTTTAAGCCAGCTTTTTCACTCTCCTCTTTCACTTTCATCAAGAGGCTCTTTAGTTCTTCTTTGCTTTCTGCCATAAGAGTGGTGTCATTTGCATATCTAAGGTTAGTGATATTTTTCCTGGCAATCTGGAGTCCAGCTTGTGCTTCATCCAACCTGGCATTTCACATGATGTACTCTGTATAGAAGTTAAATAAGCAGGATGACAATATACAGTAGTTCAGTGATTATTGATAAATGAATATATGCTCATGTAATCTATAGTCCTACCAAATAACAGAACATTTTTATCACCCCAGAAATTTTCTTGTATCTCTGCCAAGTTATTCCCTGCTCTCTCCCCACCTCCCAACAGTGCAACTACTATTCTGATTTATTTTACTTCAGATTAATTTTACCTGTACTAGAACTTCATATAAATTGGATGATAGAAAATGTTCTTTTGTGTCTGGTTCTTTGGTTTAACATAAAGTTTTTTAGATTAATCTATGTTGTTATATGTATCAGTAGTTCATTCCTTTTATTGCTGTGTAGAATTTCATTATATAGATATGCCACAATTTGGTTATCCATTTTTCTTTTGATGGATATTTGACCTGTTTCCAGTTTGGAGGTGTAATAAGTAAAGATACTTCAAGCATTCTTGTACAAATTTTTTTGTGACCATATGTTTTCATTTCTCTTGGATAAATATCTAATAGTAGAATTACTGAACCACGGGGTAGGTATATTTTTGTAAGAAACTATCAAAGTATTTTCCAAAGTATTTTCTTCTAAAAACTCTTAATTTTCGTTTTGTTGTGTAATCCATCTGGGATTAATTTTGTATAGTGAGAAAAAATATTCAAGGTTAAAGTTTTTCCATGTGGATGCCCAGTTGTCCCAGCACCATTTGTTAAAAAATTTCTTTTCTTCCATTGAATTGATTGGGCACCTTGGTCAACAAACAATTGACAAAGATAGATCAAGTCTATTTCTGGAACTCAGTATTTTCTAGGGATTTCCTATATACATAATCATGTCATCTGTGAATAAATAAAGTTTTATTTTTCCTTTTCCAATTTTTATGGCTTTTATTTTTTGCACTTTCTTGCACTGGTTGTTGCAGCGAGTACAATGTTAATTAGAAGTGGTAAAGACTGACATCCTTGTTTTGTTTCTGATCACTGGAGAAAGATGCTAGTCTTTCACTAGACTATTATCTCGAGGTTTTTCATAGTTGTCCCTTATCAAATGTGGAAATTACTTTCTATTCTTAGTTTGCTGAAAACTCTTACTGTGAATGATTTTGCGATTTGCTTTTTATACATCTAGTGAAAGGGTCATATGATTTTTCTCATTTCTTCTGTTAACATGGTAAGTTACATTGTTTGATTTTCAAATGTTAACCAACATTGCATTCCTGATATAGGCCCCAATCGATCTTGATGTAGTATAGTTTTTCTATATTGCTTGATTCAGCTTGCAAAGATTTCACTTAACAATTTTTGTGACTTCGTCCTTAAGGGATCTTGGTTTATAATTTTCTTACAACGTCTCATTTTGGTATTATGGTTTTGTTTGACTTCATGAAATTACTTGGGAAGATTCCTTCTATTTTCTGAAAGACCTTATATAAGAATAGTGTTATTTCCTCCTTAAATGTTTGATAGAGTTCAAATTTGATAGTTGCTATCTGGGACTGAAGTTTTCTTTGAGTTCAGTTTATTTATAACAGAGATTTGGCTACTCAGATTATCTGTTTTTCCTTGTATCTTTAGAGATGTCCCCTCTTTCATTCCTGATACTAGTAAATTGTGTTTGTGCTCTTTTTAAAACTATCAACGTACATATCACTTTATAAATTTTATAGATTAAAAAAAATCTTTATAAAAACTTTTATTTTCTATTTCATTGATTTCCACTTCATCTTTATTATTTCTTTCCTTCTACTAATGTAGGATTTAATTTGCAATTTTTTCCCTAGCTTTCGATGTTGGAAACTTAGGTTATTGATTTTAAAACTTTATTATTTCTTTTTAAATGTAATATATTGTGATTAAAACTATCAAGTTCCCTCTAAACTGTGCTTTGCCTGCATCCCACAGGTTTTGCCATTTTATAGTTTCATTATCTTTCAACTAAAAATATTTTTTTAAGTTCCCTATTCCCTGGTGGTTTCTTCTTACATTTTGCTGACTTCTTTTTCTCCAGGTATTTTTCCCCTTCTCCTGTTTAGTAGCTACTGTATAGGTTAAAGTTATGTATTCTTAACTGACTACAGTCTATCATGAATTAGCATTAAAACATTTCACATGTAATATAAGCTTCTACTACATAATGATTCCATTTGTCGCCCTTTGTGCTACAGTTTTCATACATTTTATTTCTATGTGTGTTATGTAACTCACAATACATTGTTTCTGTTTCTCCTTTAAATGATCAATTTTCCTTTAAAGAAAATTAAGAAACAAGAAGTAATATATATTTATCCACATTTTTACTATTTCAAATCCTGAAAGATGATGCTGTGAAAGTGCTGCACTCAATATGCCAGCAAATTTGGAAAACTCAGCAGTGGCCACAGGACTGGAAAAGGTCAGTTTTCATTCCAGTCCCAAAGAAAGGCAATGCCAAAGAATGCTCAAACTACCGCACAATTGCACTCATCTCACACGCTAGTAAAGTAATGCTCAAAATTCTCCAAGCCAGGCTTCAGCAATATGTGAACCGTGAACTGCTAGATGTTCAAGCTGGTTTTAGAAAAGGCAGGGGAACCAGAGATCAAACTGCCAACATCCAATGAATCATCAAAAAAGCAAGAGAGTTCCAGAAAAACATCTATTTCTGCTTTATTGACTATGCCAAAGCCTTTGACTGTGTGGATCACAATAAACGGTGGAAAATTCTAAAAGAGATGGGAATACCAGACCATCTGACCTGTCTCTTGAGAAACCTGTGTGCAGGTCAGGAAGCAACAGTTAGAACTGGACATGGAACAACAGACTGGTTCCAAATATGAAAAGGAGTACATCAAGGCTGTATATTGTCACCCTGCTTATTTAACTTATCTGCAGAGTACATCATGAGAAACGCTGGGCTGGAGGAAGCAGAAGCTGGAATCAAGATTGCCAGGAGAAATATCAATAACCTCAGATATGCAGATGACACCACCCTTATGGCAGAAAGTGAAGAAGAACTAAAGAGCCTCTTGATGAAAGTGAAAGAGGAAAGTGAAAAAGTTGGCTTAAAGCTTAACATTCAGAAAACTAAGACCATGGCATCCTGTCCCATCACTTCATGGCAAATAGATGGGGAAACAGTGGAAACGGTGGCTGACTTTATTTTTCTGCGCTCCAAAATCACTGCAGATGGTGATTGCAGCCATGAAATTAAAAGGCACTTTCCCCTCAGAAGGAAAGTTATGACCAACCTAGACAGCATATTAAAAAGCAGAGACATTACTTTGTCAACAAAGGTCCATCTAGTCAAGGCTATGGTTTTTCCAGTGGTCATGTATGGATGTGAGAGTTGGCCTATAAAGAAAGCTGAGCGCCAAAGAATTGATGCTTTTGAACTGTGATGTTGGAGAAGACTCTTGAGAGTCCCTTGGAATGCAAGGAAATCCAGCCAGTCTATCCTAAAGGAGATCAGTCCTGAATATTCATTGGAAGGACTGATGTTGAAGCTGAAACTCCAATACTTTGGCCACCTGATGCAAAGAGCTGACTCATTGGGAAAGACCCTGATGCTGGGAAAGATTGAGGGCAGGAGGAGAAGGGGCCGACAGAGGATGAGATGGTTGGATGGCATCACCAACTAATGGACATGGGTTTGGGTGAACTCCGGGAGCTGGTGATGGAGAGGGAGGCCTGGCATGCTGCGGTTCATGGGGTCGCAAAGAGTCGGACACGACTGAGCGACTGAACTAAACTTATTATTTTTAGTGCTTTTTAAAGTATGCTGGGAATTCTCTTAGCATGTATTTGTCTGGAAAAGGCTTTATTTCACCATCATTGTTGAAGGATAGTTTTACTGGGTAAGAATTCTAGTTGATTTTTTTTTTTTTAGATTTATTTATTTACTTTTGGCTGTGCTGGGTCTTCTTGCTGTGCACGGGCTTTCTCTAGTTGTGGAGAGTGGAGACTACTGTAGTTGTAGTTTGTGAGCTTCTCATTGCAATAACTTCTCTTGTTGCAGAGCTCGGGCTCTAGGGTGCATGGGCTTCAGTAGTTGCAGTGCATGGGCTTAGTAGTTGTGACTCTTGGGCTATAGAGCACTGGCTTAGTAGTTGTGGTACATGGGCTTAGTTGCTCCGTGACATATGGAATCTTCCTAGACTAGGGATTGAACTCGAGTCTCCTGCATTGGCAGGCAGATCCTCAACCACTGGACCAGAGAAGCCTGATTTCATAGTTTCTAATGAGAATTGTTATCTTCATTCCTCTGTGCATAGTGTGTTATTTCTTAGGCTGTTTTTTCCCTTTTATCACTGGTTTTCAACCATTTGATAATATGCCCAAATGTGGTTTTCTTTGTATTCATTCTGCTTGGGTTATTTTTTGTTTGTTCATTTTAGATTCTTGAATCTGTCAGTTAATATTTTTCATCAGAATTGGAACATTTTTAGGGATTAACCTTCAAATAATTATTCTTGTCTGATTTCTCTCTCTTCTACTTCTGTAACTCCAATAGAATGTTAGACCACAGGTCACCAAAACTCTACTTATTTTTTGTTTCAGTTTTTTATTTCTAATAAACTATTTTTTAGAGCAGTTTTAAGTTTATAGAAGATTTGTCAGATAATACTGAAAGTTCTCATATACTTCTTGCCCCCTCACAGTTGCCCCGTCATTAACATCTCGCATTAGTGTGGTAATAAATACCATTACAAGACAATTCGTAGGTATGCATATATATGTGTAGAACTTCCCGAGTAGCTCAGCAGTAAAGAATCTGCCTGCCAGTACAGAAGACACAAGTTCAATCCCTGGATCAGGAAGATCCCCTGGAGAAGGAAATGGCAATTCATTCCAGTATTCTTGCCTAGGAAATCTCATGGACAGAGTGGCCTGGCAGGCTTTATACAGTCCATGGTGTCGCAGAGTTGGACACAACTTAGCAACTCAACCCCAACAAATATATATGTGTAACTTTCCTTTTCTCCAAGTTCTCTGTATGCTTTAGTCCTTTGATAGCTGCTTTTCTATGTTATAGTTAGAGAGAGGGTAAGTCAATAAGTAGGTTTGATCACCTTGTGAATAACACTTTGTTTATTTAATGTGTTTCACTGATAATGTTTTCCATAGTAGAAATGTTATATAAAGATACATAGAAGATTTTGTTCCATTGATCTAATATCTTTTTTTGCACAGTTTCTTTGTTTTTGAAAAGTATTTTATTTTCTTTTGTTTTTTGCTTGTTGCAGTACCTAAAGTATGTGCATGTTTGTTATGTGTTTCTTTTTTTTTTTTTTTCATTTTCTTGAAATTCTTTATTTTTTTTTTTTTTATTTTTTTAATAAATTTATTTATTTTAGTTGGGGGCTAATTACTTTACAATATTGTAATAGTTTTTGCCATACATTGACATGAATCAGCCATGGGTTTACATTTGTTCCCCTTTCCGGACCCCCCACCCACCTCCCTCCCCATCCCATCCCTCCGGACCATCCCACTGCCCCGGCCCTGAGCCCTTGTCACATGCATCGAACATGGAATGGTGCTCTGTTTCACATATGACAATACACATGTCTCAATGCCATTCTCCCAGAACGTCCCACCCTCACCTTCTCCCTCAGAGTCCATAAAATTGTTCCATGCGTCTGTGTCTCTTATTCTGTCTCGCATATAGGGTTATCGTTACCATCTTTCAAATTCCATATATATGCATTAGTATACTGTATTGTTGTTTTTCTTTCTGGCTTACTTCACTCTGTATAATGGGCTCCAGTTTCATCCATCTCAGTAGAACCGATTCAAATGTATTTTTTTTAATGGCTGAGTAATATTCCATTGTGTATATGTACCACAGCTTCCTTATCCATTCGTCTGCTGATGGACATCTAGGTTGCTTCCATGTCCTGGCTATTGTAAACAGTGCTGCGATGAACATTGGGGTACACGCGTCTCTTTCAATTCTGGTCTCCTCGGTGTATATGCCCAGCAGTGGGATTGCTGGGTCATATGGCAGTTCTATTCCCAGTTTTTTAAGGAATCTCCACACTGTTCTCCATAGTGGCTGTACTAGTTTGCATTCCCACCAACAGTGTAAGAGGGTTCCCTTTTCTCCACACCCTCTCCAGCCTTTATTGCTTGTAGACTTTTGGATAGCAGCCATTCTGACTGGTGTGAAATGATACCTCATTGAGGTTTTGATTTGCATTTCTCTAATAATGAGTGATGTTGAGCATCTTTTCATGTGTTTGTTAGCCATCTGTATGTCTTCTTTGGAGAAATGTCTGTTTAGTTCTTTGGCCCATTTTTTGATTGGGTCGTTTATTTTTCGGGAATTCAGCTGCAGAAGTTGCTTGTATATTTTTGAGATTAATTGTTTGTCTGTTGCTTCATTTGCTATTATTTTCTCCCATTCTGAAGGCTGTCTTTTCACCTTGTTTATAGTTTCCTTTGTTGTGCAAAAGCTTTTAATTTTAATTAGGTCCCATTTGTTTATTTTTGCTTTTATTTCCAATATTCTGGGAGGTGGGTCATGGAGGATCCTGCTGTGATTTATGTCGGAGAGTGTTTTGCCTATGTTTTCCTCTAGGAGTTTTATTGTTTCTGGTCTTACGTTTAGATCTTTAATCCATTTTGAGTTTATTTTTGTGTACGGTGTTAGGAAGTGTTCTAGTTTCATTCTTTTACAAGTGGTTGACCAGTTTTCCCAGCACCACTTGTTAAAGAGATTGTCTTTTCTCCATTGTATATTCTTGCCTCCTTTGTCGAAGATAAGGTGTCCATATGTGCGTGGGTTTATCTCTGGGCTTTCTATTTTGTTCCATTGATCTATATTTCTATCTTTGTGCCAATACCATACTGTCTTGATGACTGTGGCTTTGTAGTAGAGCCTGAAGTCAGGCAGGTTGATTCCTCCAGTTCCATTCTTCTTCCTCAAGATTGCTTTGGCTATTCGAGGTTTCTTATATTTCCATACAAATTGTGAGATGATTTGTTCTAGTTCTGTGAAAAATACTATTGGTAGCTTGATAGGGATTGCATTGAATCTGTAGATTGCTTTGGGTAGAATACTCATTTTCACTATATTAATTCTTCCAATCCATGAACACGGTATATTTCTCCATCTGGTTGTGTCCTCTTTGATTTCTTTCATCAGTGTTTTATAGTTTTCTATATATAAGTCTTTTGTTTCTTTAGGTAGATATATTCCTAAGTATTTTATTCTTTTTGATGCAATGGTGAATGGTATTGTTTCCTTAATTTCTCTTTCTGTTTTCTCATTATTGGAGTATAGGAATGCAAGGGATTTCTGTGTGTTAATTTTATATCCTGCAACTTTACTATATTCATTGATCAACTCTAGTAATTTTCTAGTAGAGTCTTTAGGGTTTTCTATGTAGAGGATCATGTCGTCTGCAAACAGTGAGAGTTTTACTTCTTCTTTTCCTATCTGTATTCCTTTTATTTCTTTTTCAGCTCTGATTGCTGTGGCCAAAACTTCCAAAACTATGTTGAATAGTAGTGGTGAAAGTGGGCATCCTTGCCTTGTTCCTGACTTTAGGGGAAATGCTTTCAATTTTTCACCATTGAGGATAATGTTTGCTGTGGGTTTGTCATATATAGCTTTTATTATGTTGAGATATGTTCCTTCTATTCCTGCTTTCTGGAGGGTTTTAATCATAAATGGATGCTGAATTTTGTCAAAGGCTTTTTCTGCATCTATTGAGATAACCATATGGTTTTTTTCTTTCAATTTGTTAATGTGGTGTATTACATTGATTGATTTGCGGATGTTAAAAAAACCTTGCATTCCTGGGATAAAGCCCACTTGGTCATGATGTATGATCTTTTTAATATGATGTTGGATTCTGTTTGCTAGAATTTTATTAAGGATTTTTGCATCTATGTTCATCAGTGATATTGGCCTGTAGTTTTCCTTTTTTGTGACATCTTTGTCTGGTTTTGGAATTAGGGTGATGGTGGCCTCATAGAATGAGTTTGGAAGTTTACCATCTTCTGCAATTTTCTGGAAGAGTTTGAGTAGGATAGGTGTTAGCTCTTCTCTAAATTTTTGGTAGAATTCCGCTGTGAAGCCGTCTGGTCCTGGGCTTTTGTTTGCTGGAAGATTTCTGATTACAGTTTCGATTTCCGTGCTTGTGATGGGTCTGTTAAGATCTTCTATTTCTTCCTGGTTCAGTTTTGGAAAGTTATACTTTTCTAAGAATTTGTCCATTTCTTCCAAGTTGTCCATTTTATTGGCATATAGCTGTTGGTAGTAGTCTCTTATGATCCTTTGTATTTCTGTGGAGTCTGTTGTGATCTCTCCATTTTCATTTCTAATTTTGTTGATCTGATTCTTCTCCCTTTGTTTCTTGATGAGTCTGGCTAATGGCTTATCAATTTTGTTTATCTTCTCGAAAAACCAGCTTTTAGTTTTGTTTATTTTTGCTATGGTCTCTTTTGTTTCTTTTGCATTTATTTCTGCCCTAATTTTTAAGATTTCTTTCCTTCTACTGACCCTGGGGTTTTTCATTTCTTCCTTCTCTAGTTGCTTTAGGTGTAGAGTTAGTTGATTTATTTGATTTTTTTCTTGTTTCTTGAGGTACGCCTGTATTGCTATGAACCTTCCCCTTAGTATTGCTTTTACAGTGTCCCATAGGTTTTGGGTTGTTGTGTTTTCATTTTCATTCGTTTCTATGCATAATTTTATTTCTTTTTTGATTTCTTCTGTGATTTGTTGGTTATTCAGAAGCGTGTTGTTTAGCCTCCATATGTTGGAACTTTTAATAGTTTTTTTCCTGTAATTGAGGTCTAATCTTACTGCATTGTGGTCAGAGAAGATGGCTGGGATGATTTCAATTTTTTTGAATTTACCAAGGCTAGATTTATGGCCCAGGATGTGATCTATCCTGGAGAAAGTTCCATGCGCACTTGAGAAAAAGGTAAAATTGATTGTTTTGGGGTGGAAACTCCTGTAAATATCAATTAAATCTAATTTGTCTATTGTATCATTTAAAGTTTGTGTTTCCTTGTTAATTTTCTGTTTAGTTGATCTATCCATATGCGTGAGTGGAGTATTAAAGTCTCCCACTATTATTGTGTTATTGTTAATTTCCCCTTTCATACTTGTTAGTATTTGCCTTATATATTGTGGTGCTCCTATGTTGGGTGCATATATATTTATGATTGTTACGTCTTCTTCTTGAATTGATCCTTTGATCTTTATGTAGTGTCCTTCTTTGTCCCTTTTCACATCCTTTATTTTAAAGTCTATTTTATCTGAAATGAGTATTGCGACTCCTGCTTTCTTTTGGTCTCCGTTTGCATGGAATATGTTTTTCCATCCTTTCACTTTCAGCCTGTGTGTGTCCCTAGTTTTGAGGTGGGTCTCTTGTAGACAGCATATATAGGGGTCTTGTTTTTGTATCCATTCAGCAACCCTTTGTCTTTTGGTTGGGGCATTCAACCCATTTACATTTAAGGTAATTATTGATAAGTATGATCCCGTTGCCATTTACTTTGTTGTTTTGAGTTCGTGTTGAAACATCCTTTCTGTGTTTCCTGTTTAGAGAAGATCCTTTAGCATTTGCTGGAGAGCTGGTTTGGTGGTGCTGAATTCCCTCAGCTCTTGCTTGTCTGTAAAGCTTTTGAATTCTCCTTCATATCTGAATGAGATCCTTGCTGGGTACAGTAATCTGGGTTGTAGATTATTCTCTTTCATTACTTTAAGTATGTCCTGCCATTCCCTTCTAGCCTGAAGGGTTTCTATTGAAAGATCAGCTGTTATCCTTATGGGGATCCCCTTGTGTGTTATTTGTTGTTTTTCCCTTGCTGCTTTTAATATTTGTTCTTTGTGTTTGATCTTTGTTAATTTGATTAATATGTGTCTTGGGGTGTTTCGCCTTGGGTTTATCCTGTTTGGAACTCTCTGGGTTTCTTGGACTTCTGTGACTATTTCTTTCCTCAATTTAGGGAAATTCTCAACTATTATCTCCTCGAGTATTTTTTCATGGCCTTTCCTTTTATCTTCTTCTTCTGGGACTCCTATGATTCGAATGTTGGGGCATTTCATATTGTCCCAGAGGTCCCGGAGGTTTTCCTCATTTCTTTTGATTCTTTTTTCTTTTTTCCTCTCTGCTTCGTTTATTTCCATCATTCTATCTTCTACCTCACTTATCCTATCTTCTGCCTCCGTTATTCTACTGTTGGTTCCCTCCAGAGTGTCTTTTATCTCCTTTATTTCATTATTCATTCTATATTGATTCCTTTTTATTTCTTCTAAGTCCTTGATAAACATTTCTTGCATCTTCTCAATCTTTGTCTCCAGGCTATTTATCTGTAACTCCATTTTGCTTTCAAGATTTTGGATCATTTTTATTATCCTTATTCTAAATTCTTTTTCAGATAGAGTCCCTATCTCCTCCTCTTTTGTTTGGCTTTGTGGGCATTTCTCATTTTCCTTTACTTGCTGAGTATTTCTCTGCCTTTTCATCTTGTTTAGATTGCTGTGTTAGGCGTGGCCCTTCTGTATTCTGGTAGTATGAAGTTCCTCTTTGTTGTGGAGGTTCCTCACTGCGGTTGGGGTTGGACAGGTGGCTTGTCAAGGTTTCCTGGTTGGGGGAGCTTGTGTCGGTGTTCTGGTAGGTGGAGCTGGATTTCTGCTCTCTAGAGTGTAATGGAGTGACCAGTATTAATTTTTGAGATGTCTATGGATTTGGTGTGCCTCTGGGCAGCCTGTATATTGATGCTCAGGTCTATGTTCCTGCGTTGCTGGAGAATTTGCGTGGTATGTCTTGCTCTGGAACTTATTGTCTCTTGGGTGGAGCTTGGTTTCAGTGAATTTATGGAGGCTATTGGATGGTCTCTTATTAATTAATGTTTCCCCTGGTTTTCAGTCTTATTCTTGCAGTAGCCTCAAGACTTCTCCTTCCATACAGCCTCAATAATAAAACTTTTAGGTTAATGGTGAAAAGATTCTCCACAGTGAGGGATACCCAGAAAGGTTCACTGAGTTACATGGAGAGATGAGGTGGGGGGGGTGGGTTGAGGTGACCAGGAGGGGAAGAGGGGAATTCAAATGTGGAGAGAGCAATCTAGCCAGTAAGCACTTCCCTCTGTGCTTTCCACAGTTTGGAACCCTCAGAGTGATTCACAGAGATACATAGAGAGGGGGGAGGAAGGTAACAGAGGTGAGCATGAGTAGAAAGGGAGGAATTAAGAGGGGAGAGAGAGATCTGGGCAGTATCCTGTTCCTAAAGTGTTCTCCGGTACCCAGAACACCCTCAGAGATTCACAGAATTGGGTTGAGAAGAGAAGGAGGAGGGTGGGAGATAGAGGTTCCCTGGGGGAGAAGAAAGAGCATCAATAGGGGGAGAGAGTGATCAGGCCAGTGATCACACTCCTGAGTAAAAATGGGTCCTAAAGATTGGGTTCTTAAATGTACAAAGTTGATATCAAATATGTAAAACAAAGATTAAAAATCTAGAGTAGAGGTCAGACTCTTATAAAACTTACAATCTAAAAAAAAAAAAAAAGAAAAAAGGAAACGGTGTAAAAAGAAAAAAAACAGTAAAACAGTAAAAAAAGAAACAGTAAAAAAATGTAGAACAGGAAAAAAACATTAAAAAAAAGAAAACACAAAAGGTATAAGATATATGTATGTAGTTTGCTTCAAAAATAGGTTTTTTTTTTTTTTTGCAAGTTAATAGTGGGTTATGAAAATGAAAGTTAAAGGTGTAATAGAGGACTTGAAGAAAAAGGAAAGAAGAGAAAAAAAAATTTTTTTTTAATTAAAAAAAATTAAAAAAAAAAATAATAATAATAGTAAAAAATATATATATCCCGGACTTTCTCTGGAGCTGTTGTGAGCAGTGTGGGATCTGCTCAGTTTTAGATAGATCCTTATTCCTGCTTATACTTTTCAAGATCTATAGGTCCTTTTTAATGCAGTCGGTATTAACTACAGGGATCTTAATCTGTTGGCCTGTCCCTTCCAAAGCGCTTCCCTCTGTTTATTTGGCTTCTGTTTGGAGATCTCTTCAGTATCTAATTTCCGCCCTGCAACAAAGCGGTGGAGGTGATCTCTTTAGGTTCGCTTGTTCAATCGTGCTGTGGGGAGGAAGGAACACTGCAATTCTGGCGTGTGTGTGGTAAGCTCGCAGTGTCTCGGCCGCACTGGGTTCGCCCCCGCTCACGGCGTGTGTGCTTTCCCCGTCTACCCTGCTCAGGCTTCAGGTTACTCGGCCGGGGAGCGGGCCCTGAGCTGCGTGCACTTCCCAGGTCTAAGCCGCTCAGGTTCAGGCTCCCGGTTACTCCACAAAGGCGCAGACTCGGTTTCGCCCGCGGCTTGTGCCGTTCCCGGTCGGAGCTGCCCAGGCGGCCAGGAGTTTGGCGAGGGCGCTGTCCCCTGTTGGGGCGGTGCGGCTTATCACCTCCCTGGTCCCCGCCTCGGTTTACGCGCGCGCCCGGCTCCGGTGTGCTTTGTGTCGGTTCTGGGGAGCTGGTCTCTGGCTGCGACCCTCCCGGCGGCTGTCGACCCTCTGGGATCTCAGGCAGTCTTTGCTTAGAAACTGGGAGCCTGTTTGCAGTTTGGTAGGGGGTGCCCTCTCTGGAGCCGAGTTTGCCCCTTTCCGGCTCTGGCGGGCCCCGCCTGCCCGCTGTGTCCGGCGGGGGATGGGGCGGTCCGCAGCCGGCTAGCTCTCCTCTGGTATCGCTCAGTCCTTTGTTCTGTGAGCGGGCCGGCAGTGCCTTAGAGTTGGGCTTTTCGCGGGATAGTTCTCTCTCTCTCTCTCTCTCGCTGTCCCACAGTTTAGGTTACTATCTCACGTTAGCTCCCTCAGATTGCCCTCGGGGCACTCGGGCCCGGTCCTTACCCTAGGCAATGCCGCCCGCTCCTCTCCGTTCAGCCCCCACTTGCTGGTGGCGGATGATGCGAGCGTCTGGGGTTCTTTGCTGGGAGTTGCTTTAGGCACGTAATCTGTGGATTTTATTTATTTTTTCCCTCCCAGTTACGTTGCCCTCCGAGAAAAAAAATCCTCCCCCACACCCGCCGATGAGAGGGTTTCCTGGTGCTTGGAAATTCCTCCTCTTTTACGACTCCCTCCCCGGGACGGGTCTCCGTCCCTAACTCTTTTGTCTCTCTTTTTATCTTTTATAATTTCTCCTACCTCTTTTGAAGATAATGCGCAGTTTTTGTGAAAGCCTGACGTCCTCAGCCAGCCTTCAGAAGTAGTTTTGTGAAGTTTGGTCAGCGTTCAGATGTTCTTTCGATAAATTTGTGGAGGAGAGAGTGGTCTCCCCGTCCTATTCCTCCGCCATCTTAGCCCCGCCCCCCTGTTATGTGTTTCTTATGACAATTTATATTGTGCTTTGAATACTCAGAAATTGTATTATTCTTGAGCAATTGGCTTCACTTGCCAAATTTAGGTTTTGTTTTTTTCCTTTCCAGGCCCAGCTTCAAAGGGAAAAAGAACAGGATCATATGAAGCTTCATGCAAAACTTGAAAAGCTTGATGTCTTAGAAAAAGAATGTTTTAAACTTACAACAACTCAGAAAACTGCTGAGGTAAGCTTCCACTTATTTCTTTCAAGTGGTGATACCAGGAATAAATCTTTAGTGTTATACGTAATTACCCTGTATATGAATATGCAATAAAATTAGATTTGTAAAACTTCATTAATAGCTTTTAGTAATCCAGATATGAGTTATTGCCTATAGATCACAGCATAAATGAGTTTGCTTTTTGATGTGAAATTGTAGTTTTACCTTCTTCTGCAGTGGTAGAATATTTTCGTTTGTTAGGTGATTTACCTAAAGGATATTGAAAAGATAGCCTTTCACCATTTGCAAGTAAATTATGCCTATTCTAGATCCTATCCTGGAATGCCCTCTCCTTTTCCAACCAAATCCTATCCATTTTGTTCAGTTCAGTTCAGTTCAGTTCAGTCGCTCAGTCGTGTCTGCCTCTTTGCAACCCCATGAACCGCAGCACACCAGGCTTCCCTGTCCATCACCAACTCCCTGAGTCCACCCAAAACCATCTCCATCGAGTCGATGATGCCATCCAGCCATCTCATCCTCTGTCGTCCCCTTCTCCTCCTGCCCTCAATCTTTCCCAGCATCAGGGTCTTTCCCAATGAGTCAGCTCTTTGCATAAGGTGGCCAAAGTATTGGAGTTTCAGCTTCAACATCAGTCCTTCCAATGAACACCCAGGACTGATCTCCTTTAGGATGGACTGGTTGGATCTCCTTGCAGTCCAAGGGACTCTCAAGAGTCTTCTCCAACACCACAGTTCAAAAGCATCAATTCTTCTGTGCTCAGCTTTCTTTATAGTCCAACTCTCACATGCACATGACCACTGGTAAAACCATAGCCTTGACTAGACAGACCTTTGTTGGCAAAGTAACGTCTCTGCTTTTTAATATGCTATCTAGGTTGGTCATAACTTTCCTTCCAAGGAGTAAGCGTCTTTTAATTTCATGGCTGCAGTCACCATCTGCAGTGATTTTGGAGCCCAGAAAAATAAAGTCAGCCACTGTTTCCACTGTTTCCCCATCTATCTGCTATGAAGTGATGGGAACGGATGCCATAATCTTACTTTTCTGAATGTTGAGCTTTAAGCCAACTTTTTCACTCTCCTCTTTCACTTTCATCAAGAGGCTCTTTAGTTCTTCTTCACTTTCTGCCATAAGGGTGGTGTCATCTGCATATCTGAGGTTATTGATATTTCTCCTGGCAATCTTGATTCCAGCTTCTGCTTCCTCCAGCCCAGCATTTCTCATGATGTACTCTGCAGATAAGTTAAATAAGCAGGGTGACAATATACAGCCTTGATGTACTCCTTTTCATATTTGGAACCAGTCTGTTGTTCCATGTCCAGTTCTAACTGTTGCTTCCTGACCTGCATACAGGTTTCTCAAGAGACAGGTCAGATGGTCTGGTATTCCCATCTCTTTCAGAATTTTCCACCATTTATTGTGATCCACACAGTCAAAGGCTTTGGCATAGTCAGTAAAGCAGAAATAGATGTTTTTCTGGTACTCGCTTGCTTTTTCGATGATCCAGCAGATGTTGGCAATTTGATCTCTGGTTCCTCTGCCTTTTCTAAAACCAACTTGAACATCTGGAAGTTCATGGTTCACGTATTGCTGAAGCCCAGCTTGGAGAATTTTAAGCGTTACTTTACTAGTGTGTGAGACGAGTGCAATTGTGTGGTAGTTTGAGCATTCCTTGGCATTGCCCTTCTTTGGGATTGAAATGAAAACTGACCTTTTCCAGTCCTGTGGCCACTGCTGAGTTTTCCAAATTTGCTGGCATATTGAGTGCAGCACTTTCACAGTGTCATCTTTCAAGATTTGAAATAGCTCAACTGGAATTCCATCACCTCCACTAGCTTTGTTTGTAGTGATGCTTCCTAAGGCCCCCTTGACTTCACATTCCAGGATGTCTGGCTCTAGGTGAGTGATCATACCATCGTGATTGTCTGGGTCGTGAAGAACTTTTTTGTACAATTCTTCTGTGTATTCTTGCCACCTCTTCTTAATGTCTTCTGCTTCTGTTAGGTCCCTGCTATTTCTGTCCTTTATTGAATCCATCTTTGCATGAAATATTCCCTCGGTATCTCTCATTTGCTTGAAAAGAGCTCTAGTCTTTCCCATTCTATTGTTTTCCTCTATTTCTTTGCATTGATCACTGAGGAAGGCTTTCTTATCTCTCCTTGCTATTTTTTGGAACTCTGCATTCAGATAGGAATATCTTTCCTTTTCTCCGTTGCTTTTCGCTTCCCATCTTTTCACAGCTATTTGTAAAGCCTCCTCAGACAGCCATTTTGCTTTTTTGCATTTCTTTTTCTTGAGTATGGTCTTGATTCCTGTCCCCTGGACAATGTCACAAACCTCCATCCGTAGTTCATCATGTATTCTGTCTATCAGATCTAGTCCTTTGAATCTATTTCTCACTTCTACTGTATAGTCATAAGGGATTTGATTTAGGTCATACCTGAATGGTCTAGTGTTTTTCTCCACTTTCTTCAATTTCAGTCTGAATTTGGCAATAAGGAGTTCATGATCTGAGCCACAGTCAGCTCCTGGTCTTGTTTTTGCTGACTGTATAGAGCTTCTCCATCTTCGGCTGCAAAGAATATAATCAATCTGATTTCAGTGTTGACCTTCTGGTGATGTCCATGTGTTGAGTCTTCTCTTGTGTTGTTGGAAGAGGGTGTTTGGTATGACCAGTGCATTCTCTTGACAGAACTCTATTAGCCTTTGCCCTGCTTCATTCTGTACTTCAAGTCCAAATTTGCCTGTTACTCCAGGTCTTTCTTGACTTCCTACTTTTGCATTCCAGTTCCCTATAATGAAAAGGACATCTCTTTTGCATGTTAGTTCTAGAAGGTCTTGTAGGTCTTCATAGAACTGTTCAACTTCAGCTTCTTTGGCGTTACTGGTCGGGACATAGACTTGAATTACCATGATATTGAATGGTTTTTCTTGGAAACGAACAGAGATCATTCTGTCATTTTGAGATTGCATCCAAGTACTGCATATCGGACTCTTTTGTTGACTCTGATGGCTACTCCATTTCTTCTAAGGGATTCTTGCCCACAGTAGTAGATATAATGGTCATCTGAGTTAAATTCACCCATTCTAGTCCATCTTAGTTCACTGATTCCGAGAATGTTGATGTTAACTCTTGTCATCTCCTGTTTGACCTCTTTCAATTTGCCCTGATTCATGGACCTAACATTCCAGGTTCCTATGCAATATTGCTCTTTACAGCCCATTCCTGCTTCCTCTGTGAAGCCTTCCTTGAGATTTCGAACACTCAGGAAGCTCTCCCTTTGAGATAGTACTGTCTTCCTATTCCAAACTATACCATGGATATAAGATGAAATACTTTTGTGTATAAGGTTATACATATATATTCCTGACCTGGGTCAAATCATTTTGTTTCATGTATATTAATCTTGTTTCCCTGGTGACTCAGATGGTAAAGAGTCTGCCTGCAGTGCGATCCCTGGGTCAGGAAGATCCTCTGGACAAGGAAATGGCAACCCACTCTGGTATTCTTACCTGGAAAATCCCATGAACAGGGGAGTTTGCAGGCTACAGTCCATGGAGTCGCAAAGAGTCTGACATGACTGAGCGATTTCACTTTCACTTTTCGCTAAGTACAGCATAGTCTTCTATTGTAAGTTGTCTATATTTTTAATGAAACATTGAGACTCAAGACTGTATTGTTTGACCTTCTAGACCTTTAAAACCTCCCAAATTTTCAGTATTATGGTTTTGTTAATGAAAATTAATAGAGCCTATGCATATGCATTCTTTGCTTCTCTTTGTCCTTCTTTTATAAAGTAGGTAAAGAATCATATGAAGAAAGCCAAGGAAAACTTGGCGTCTTTTGCCATTCCTTTTTCTTACTTTCTGCTTTAATTTACCAAACTATTAAGAATCAAGACCCTGAGGGCTCTATTTGGAAAAGGAATAAAAGATATTTGGCTCTAGGTTTTGTATAATAATCCCAGTTTTTCAATTCTTTTGTAGGACAAGATTAAACATTTAGAGGAAAAACTAAAGGAAGAAGAACATCAGCGTAAGCTCTTTCAAGATAAAGCTTCTCAGGTAAACAGAACACTGTGTCATCTGGCATTTTAAAATCACATATGTTTTATTATACTTTATTCGGAGAAGGCAATGGCACCCCACTCCAGTACTCTTGCCTGGAAAATCCCATGGACAGAGGAGCCTAGTAGGCTACAGTCCATGGGGTAGCTAAGAGTCGGACACGACTGAGTGACTTCACTTTCACTTTACCCTTTCATGCACTGGAGAAGGAAATGGCAACCCACTCCAGTATTCTTGCCTGGAGAATCCCAGGGACAGCGGAGCCTGGTGGGCTGCCATCTGTGGGGTCGCACAGAGTCAGACATGACTGAAGCAACTTAGCAGCAGCAGCATACCCTAGACTCTAATTTCTGCTTCCTAATATCAGTTTTGTCTTTTTTTGCTGTAATAATGAAATCTCAGTAAGTCAGCAAATATATTCATAGACTTGGATGTATTGCTAAAGATCTTTTGGTCTTTTGAAATTCTGAGAAACATATATATTCTCAGTTGAAAGAACTCATGCTATTAATTTTCAGTTTGAGATATATAAAATAACTCATTCTGCTATAAACAGAAAATGATTATAATTACCAATAGACTTGGTGACTTTAACACACAAAAAAATAATATTTGGGATTTTCTTTTCTTCTTCAAAAAAACATTTTTATCTTTATAAACTGATATATGATCCCTCATTATAATGTTTTTGAAGAAAAAGAAAATTTGTTAAAAGTCAAGTAATAGTAAAGGGTTTTTTTCACTATTATAGCTTCAAACTGGACTTGAAATTAATAGAATTTTAATGTCTTCAGTAACAAATCCAAGGCAGTTCAAGGAAAAGAAGAAATCTTCAAAGGTATGCAAATACTTTATTCTTATTTGCTAGTGCTTATTTCTTCATCCTTTTAGTATTTATACTTGTGCATTTCCAAAAAGAATTTGAAGATATTTATAATATAAGATATGAAATAATGCTATGAAATGGACCTAAAAAGTAAGTCAAGTAATGATGGTTTGGGGTGTGAGGACAGAAAATTCCATAAAGCCTAGGTTAAAGAAAGTAGCAACATTTGAGCACAAAACCTAGCTCTGAGTTTGCTTGACAACCAAAGCAAAAAGGAACATATAATGAACAATACATCTAAATTTGTGAAATAACAATAAGCATTCTAATTTTTCTGGAAAGGCAAACATATTACTTGTACTAAACTGTTAAAGAAATGTATTTTGGATACTTTATAAAAGAAGCACTAAACAATACAATAGATACAACACAACAGATTCTGGAAGCAGTTTTATATAATACATGCACAATAAAAAGACAAGATATACTATTAAATTATATTGTATTATAAATTATATTAAATTATAATTATAGTCATTTCTCTAGAGAAATTATTTATTTTTTATGCTGATGTCCTTTGGACTTGCCTAAAGATTGGGGAATGAGTATAGCTTTACCAAAAATAATTTGTTTTGATAAATTGATGTTTTGGATTTATTATATTAAACTTTTTTATTTATAATGGTAAAGAAAATGTTAGTCCCGTTTAATGTTATGATTCTGAAGTTATAGTTTTGATGACCATTATTACTGTTTATTCAATATGCGTGTAGTGTTTCTATGTGCTGGCCACTGCCAGCATTTGTTGTTGTCACTTTTTTCTTTTTTTACCATTCTAATAGGTATATAGTGATATTTCATTGTAACTTGCATTTCCTAATGTGTAATAGTGTTAATTTGATAAATGTGTTTTAAAATATTTTTTGTTTACTTTTTCCCTTGTCAATATTTAGAAAACTAAATGTTTAAAGAGAGGACCACCTCAGCAAATTTGTTCAAAATTTGGAACACTGCCTATTATGGCTGAGAAGGTGAGAAGGGAAAAATGAGGATACTTGTTGAGATAAATTCATGCTTTGGTGTAAGTGCTATTTAAATGCCATCAGTTATTTAAAATCGTTCTCAGCTATTTCTTTTCCCCCAAAGTCTGCCAGTGCAAGCCATTCTGCAAATGCAAGTACACAAAACCTCCAAACAGTGCAACATTATGGGCCACATATCCTTCAGAAACCAGCTGAAGTTACTGAGCTTAGATGTCTCTACAAGCCTTCTGGAACAACTTCTCAATGTAAAGCTGTACCTTCTGACTCGGAAAAGTCCATTTCTATTTGCAACAGTTTGTCTGAACTTCTGATGGCAATGCAAGATGAGCTGGACCGAATGACTATGTAAGTATTTATCACAAGAAGTATCAAGACAAATTTAGGTATCTTTTTTTCTTCTCAGTCTTTCAAACAATGTCACTTACAAATTCTTAAAAGCTTTACTTAGCCTTTTGAACTTATTTTGATCTGAAGATTACTACTTTTTTCTATTTAAAGTGTTTCTGTATTCCCAACATCTGAACTGATAGACAAATATTTCTGTCATTCTAACAAATGGGGTCTGTTGACCTTAAATTATAATTCACAAATGCTTTTCTAAGATAGATTCTCCTTTTGCTTTTTATAATCTTTTCAGTTAAGTGAATGATTTCATTAGACAAATAGGAATGCAAATTCTTGTTTTCCATTCTGGCTGGTCTGCATTGCATCTTTGAAGCATCCATATGCTTCAAAGATTCTGTATGGGATACATATTTTAAGCTTCAAGTTTAAATATCTTTTCAACAAATATTCCAGAAAATATGTGACTTGAGTGGCCAACTAGTTGAACTAAGACCTCTGTAGAAGATACAACTAGTTCTGTTAGCAGTGGTTTTTTCGAGCAGGCTATCACCAAATCTAGGAATTTCTCAGGCAAATACTTCTATAGCTGGAATTCTTCCAAAGATTCTACATTAAGAATTCCAAACTTGGAATGAAAAAGAGTCCCTTAATGCCTCTAGCTAAGGACATCAGAATATTTTACTACATTTAACTATGAACAAGTAAGAATTCAAACTTTTTTTAAGATTCTTTAAGATCCTAAGTCTGAGATATTTCTAAATATATCTAATCGCAAATCATAAGAGCCTGTTTATAATTACCATAGATTTAATTTGATAACTCTACAAAAAGAAGCTGTCTTTGAAGGTTAATATTTAACTCTGAAAAAAATTTATGATTGAGCAGAATATTGTTTAATTGTGACAAAGATTAATGTATAGTTTATATATATTATATGTATATATAGTTTGTATACTATAAACTGTAATAGTGCTTGATACTTGCTTTTCTTTCATAGGGAGTACCAAGACCTGCTGAATCAAATGAAAGAGACTGAAAGCCAATCAGTCTATGAAGATATAGAATGTGAACTAGAGCGTTTAGTCAAGAAAATGGAAATTAAAGGAGAACAAATTTCCAAACTAATGCAGCATCAAGATAGTGTAAGAAAGTTTTAGTAAAAAATTTTAATAAAAAGATAATATATCTGGGTTCAATGTTACGTTTCTCTAGACCTTCCAAATTTGAGGCCTGTATGTGTGGCTTAGTGAAAAGATGATAGATAGGAGTCACTTAGACTTATGATAAAATAGAGTCATCTGTACATTGAAATAACATGGTCTGCTACATAATTCTCAATATAATATAAAGAAAGGGGAACAGAGAAATTTAGTTATGGGGAATTCTCTGGCTGTCCAGTGGTTAGAGCTCTATGCTTTCATTGCTGGGGCCCGGGTTCAGTCCTTGGTTGGGGAACTAAGATCCTACAAGCCACACGGCACAGCCAAAGGGAGAGAAAAAAGAGAAAGTTTAGTTATGTATTCAGAAGTAACTTTGGGAAAATTAAGAGGTAGGCTAAATTTGCTTTACAGCTCTCCCAGCTGTCCTTTTAGCATTCTTTCCTCTTATCCCTCTCTTTCCTAATGCCTTACTGAAGCCCCTTAGGTCAACAGGTGTCTATCTCATATATAAACCTGGCTCCTCAAGCATACCCCCATCTCTAAAACCACTATTTCCAGTTTCTCAGAACAAGCCATGCTGTATTCCATTCCTTGGGGACCTATGCTTAGCTCACTCTAGTGGAGGTGATGAGGAGGACTCTATCCTTGTGTATAAATTCGTAATAACTAAGAATGGCATAATAGTCTTAATATTTTGACCAAAAAATCATGGAATATTATATTTTATCCCAAGACAATGAATTCACTCTTAGGACTGTTATGCTTCTAGAACAGAAAGCAGAGGGAATCTTTCCAGGAACCCTCAGGTCATATCATGTAGCTATCTGCTAATGGAATAATCAGCATTCATATAAGTTGGTAATATATTAACCTCACAATTAAGCCTTCCCCACTTTTATAGGAGAGTAATAAAGAATGCAGAATTTTACTGCCTTTATTCTTCTATAGCCAATAAAGAAAGACAGAAGGAAATGAAATTTTGAAGCAAACATTTTCACTTAACTGGCTTTTAAAGCTATAGTAAGTAAACTTTCTGTATGATTGTCTTAGGGTGAAAATTACGTAACTTGTATACTTTCTTAGAATCACATAGGAGAAACCTGAAAGGAATAGAAGAGTAGTCGTATTTTTTAAATTTAGGCAGTATGTACATAAATTATATTTTGAAAAATATTATATATATAATAGTTTATATAATATAATATATATATAATAGCTATAGAAGCAAATAGCTATAGAAGTAAAAATTTTTAAGAATTTTTAGGTAAACAGGACACCAGATACTTAGCCAATGTCTGGACCAGCTCTACAAATCAGGCTATGCTTAAGTGAAATAGATTAAGTAATGTGGGGAATTCCCTGGTGCTCCATTGGTTAGGATTCCACACTTCCTCAGTAGGGTACATGGGTTCCGTCCATGATTGGGGAATTGAGTTCCCACAAGCCATGTAATGCGGCCAAAATAAATAATTTTTTAAAAGATTCAGTAATGGACTAGACTTGGAAGAAAAGGGTTTAACTAGTTTATAGATTTTGTTTTGTTTAATTCCGTCAACCCAATCATTACTAGAAACTCCTCAATGAGATAAAGTTATTCCTTTGCCTTTAAAAACAAAATAAAACTGGCATTCAGTAGTACTTGAAATTCAGGAATACTTTAAAGAAAAAATATAGACTCTATAAACTTGATGTTCACTCCTAGCACCAAATTTTTGCTTTGTTGTTAATGTCACCAGAAAGGTCCTTCTCTCTCCTCCATGTTCTCCTGATTTTTCCCATTTCTTATCTTACAAAAACAAACATTTCCTTCTCTCAGATTCTCCAGCTCACATTGATCTTGTCCTTCTTTGTCCTTCTTAGACATACACTTTTTGTCCTACTCAAAGTTATTCTGGCTTGAATTATTCTCTAGTTGTCACATATGTGCTTTTTTTTCTTTAATAATAAGAACAATAAGCTCCTTGAAAGCAATGATTTTTTATTCATTATGTTTCTGTATAACTAGCACAGTGTTAGGTGTGCAATAAGTATTCAATAAATAAAGACTTACCAAACTTTTTAATTTCATGTAATCTTTAAACCATCAATCCTGTCCTCTATTATAAGGTATATTTTAAGTATATTTTTGACTGAAATATTAGATTTTTTTTCTTTCCAGGTCCACAAACTGCAGCAAAAAGTTCAGAATTCAAAGATGAGTGAAACTTCAGCTACTCAGCAAGAAGATAGCAACTGTAAAGGAACAAAGAATATAAAAAATAGCTCCAGAAAATGTTTGCTAACTAACTCACTTCAAAAGAACAGCAATGTTCGTCCAATACGAGTCCATAATCTTCAGATGAAATTGAGGCGAGATGATATTATGTGGGAACAGTAACACAATAGCCAAACTATCACCTTGAATGAACTTTGTCAATGAGATCTTGAACTGTCTAAAGTGGTTTTAATTTAATATACCTTTATGAAATTTTGAATTATGTTTCTAGCCTCTATAAAGTATCAAATTGTAGTATTTTATAATGACCTCCTAAGAAACCCAAATAATAAATGATTGCTTTCTTGTTCTTTTTTATTGACTAAAATACCTCAGCATACCATGTTTTAGAAACATTGTTCACTTTGCAGATACATTAAGCTAAGTTTAAAACATTATACTAGATTGATGATATTTAAAATTGAGTTGAATTTGAGATATAAGTGCCATTCCACTTTTTCATTTAGTAGGCTTGTAACCTTAAGAAGCTTATAAAGAACAAATATAAAATTAACAGAGTATGGACAGGTCTTTTAACTTTTCTGGTGCTTCTTTCCTGTCTTGTTTTAGAGCTGGGGAATGTTTTTCTTTTTTGGAAAGGGAAAAGCTTTATGAAGAGGCCTTTAGTCCGTTTTTAATGTGACAACTACAAATAGGAACTCATAGTTAACTACCTTTTAGATGACAGTAATCCAACTGTGAAAGCCTTTCTCTGCTATTACCATTTTCTTTTATAATAACTCTTGTTTTTTTTTTAATCTGACTCCTTTATAACTATATTTTTATGCTTTGATTAGTGATGCCATAAGATATTTCTTTGTACATATATGCTTTATAGTGAATTTACGTTTGTTGACCTGTCTTTCCAGAAACGTGTGGAAACTAGTACGACTCTACTGAACTTACTTTGTTTCTCACCAGAATCCTTTGGGGCAACTAGAGAATTGGAGTCATCACCTGAAGTAGAACTAGAAGACTGACACAAAAGGCAAAACAGAAGGGAGGAGCTCAGAAGATAGGATAGCAGTTTAAAAAATGGTGATTCCAAAGGGACAGATTTGGAGGTACATCTTTATCTATAGCTGGGGGATAGTCAAGCTATAGGTATGAAAGAATTAAAAGATCAAAATCTTGGGGAGCCAGGAAAAGCAATTTTTTAAAAGGTAGTCTTTATATCCTCTTAGGAAATCCCAAAGAGTATATGTAGGAGAAAGAGTAATTGTGAGCTCTCTGTGGGGGAAGGAGAAAAACTATGATAAATTCTTATGAAGAAAAAAAGAGGTGCTTCTCGAATACCTTTCCATACCTGAAGTGGAGATATGAATGAAAATGGGCAGATTTTTACTTGGATTTGTCCTTGAAAATAACTAATGACAAATAAACGTTTCTCTCCCTCTGGTTTAAATGTTGTCCTTCACCCACTTTCACTCCCTCTCCCCTTACAGCTCCTTCAATCCAAGAGATATTCCACAGACTGCTTCATCTAAACTCAGTTTCATCACCTTACCTATTTTTCAACTTTATCTTTTCTCAAGAATGTGAGTGCTGTAGTTTATACTTGGCAAAAAACTCACCAAGATATGCCTTTGTTTTCTGTGCACTTAAGACGGTGGCTGAATATTTTTAATTTATCAGTAGTAAAGTCATTACTTGTGGAAGTGTTTTACTAAAACAAATTACCATAAAAAATTAAAATCACTTAAGGAACACTTGAATATTTTAACTAAGAATTGTGAATTTTCTTGCAAAATCAGTGCAATGTAGTAGAAAAAACATAGATCTCAGAAATAGGAGACTTGGGTTCACATTGATTCTGCCACTTAGTAGTTTAGACAATCAAATAACTTTTTGGAACCTCTGTTTCTCATTTGTAAAGGTGGGATTGTATTACTACCTACCTCATAGGGTTGTTGTGAGATTAAATGAAATAACATGTCAAAGCACCCAGCAGAAGGGTTGGCACTGAATAAAGACTCAGTAAATGTTATATCTGAGCAGCCCAGAAGAGAAAAAATTGTCATAGATCCTGAGTTTGCAGGGGTTAAAGCCTGAAAGCAAGAACCAAAAGGTACTCTTCATAAAAGTGAGAATATTCTAAATTTACTTTTTTTTTTTTCTTTTTCTTCGTGCCTAGGATGAAATCGCTTTGGTTTGTTCCCTGGCTCAGGTTTCTAGTGGGGGTTGGGTAAAGAATACAATCCTACCATGATGTGGAAATATGTACTCACACAGCAACTTGATTTGAAGTTTGTTTGGGTTGTTGGGGTGACATGTACTAGGAAAGATGATAAAGAATGGTCTCCTGTTGCTCCGTCACAATTACTGAACTGAAAACGTGTCTCTGCTCACAGACTGCTGCTTACTTTTCACTCCTCAGGGGGTGGAGCAAATGATTTCCTTCCTGGATGGGGCTGTCTATGGTCAGTGTACAAGAATTGCTGTAGCAACCCTGAAGCTGTGCTCTGCCTAGCAGAAACTCGGTAGGATATCATAGATTTTGTTCACTTAAGTGAAAAACAGGTTTGTTTGTTTTTTATTTAATCAGAAATTGAAAAAAATGAAATTAGAACTTTTATCCAAGACAGGTCTCAACTTTAATGAAACTATGAAACTAGAAAGTTTGAGTGTTTGAAGCAGTAGGTATTGTGACTATTCTAATCCTGGAAATAGTAGTTGGAATCTTGAATTAACTGTGTCTGTGTGGGTCATTGGTAACATGACCATTTTTATTAAGTTGTAGCTAAAGATAGGAAGATTGAAGGGAAATGCCCTATTTTCAACAGTACAAGGTTAAAGGAGATATTTAATACAGTGTGCTAAATGGCTGGGATGGTATGCTTGAAAATTATTTTTTAGTTATGTGTAAAGCTTTCTTCCTTTAAAAATAAAATTTTAACTGTAGAGTAGTATTCTTAATCCATGATAAGACATCAAAATGTAAATCAAAGCTTGACTTGTGAGATATCAAACTAGGGGGAAAGGGTGGGTTGGTCATGAGCAATGGAAGGAGTGCTCAGTGTGGCCAAAAATGCACCAGCTGCTATTGTTGGTATAGTGTAAATAGTGAAACTCCTAATGGAGTTTTCCTGGAACTCTATTCATCTGTAACTAAAGCTGTACCTACAGAGAACATTTAATTGTATGTGAAGTTTAGATAAGTATAAGCTGACTCCCAGATGTACAATACAAACCTATCTAAGGCATAGCATCTTGAGATTTAAAAAAAAAACAACGAACTCTTTATGGGTACCATGACACCTTTTAATTAAAGTAAAATGAGGATAAATAAAAATAAGAATTGACTGTCACCGGTGTGAAAATAAATTCACTTCTTGGTAAATAGACCTTTCCAGTACCTCAGCCTTATTCTTCATAACCTGTGTACTTATTTAACTTTCCTCCTTTTTTTTTTTTTGGTGATTTGTTATATAAAGAGAATTAGATATAACAAAATGGTAAAGTTTAAAGTTTTAAAATATTGTCTTGACCAGAGTATATGTTGCTTCTTTTGCTTATAGTGTTTATGTAAAGAATCAGATCGATTTTTTCTCCTGATAGGTTTTTTTTTTTTTTTTTGCTACGCTGGGTCTTCATTGCTGAGAGGGCTTTTCCTTAGTTGTACCAAGTGGGGGCTGCTCTCTAGTTGCAGTGCATGGGCTTCTTGTTACAGTGGCTTCTCGAGTTGTAGAGCATGGGCTCTAGAGCACATGGACTTCAGTAATTGTGTCATGTGGATCAGTAGTTGCAGCTCCCGGGCTCTAGAACACAGGCTCGATTCTTGTGGGGTGCCTGGGCTTAGTTCCTCCACAGCATGTGGAATCTTCCCAGATCAGGGATCAAACCTGTGTCTCCTGCATTGCCAGGCAGATTCTTTACTGCTGAAACACCAGGGAAACCCTCCTGATGGGTTTTTGAGAGTGTTCTCCATACCAGTATAGTGTCATTGCGTCCTCAAAAGCCTATTAGATGCCATAGACAATCATTAAAATTATAAACTAGGACACCACCACTGAAGAAATGTATTTTTTGTTATATATGCATGATCTATTGTATTCATTGTATTATATCTGTTTAACAGTTTTAACAGAAAAAAAGTAAATTGATCTCTTATTACTTTACGCTCTGAGGTATTTTTTGTTTTTGTTTTTCAACCATGTAAGACTTATAAATGCCAGTTCGTCAGTTTGTAATGTTGAGAGACTGGATGAAGGCTGTAGGCAGAATGCTGGGCATTATGAATTTTCTATCAAAGAAAGATAAAAAAAAGTTATTTGGTATATTCAGCTTTCTAGAATAATCTTTTAAAATAAGTATGAAGTTATCCACCATACTTTCTGCCTAGATTTTGCTTATCTAGCTTCCCTTAATTCTTCAGATCTCAATTTACTGCTGCCTCTAAGAAACCCTCTTTAAGCCTCTTCTTCACATCCCTACCTGCTCCCAAATCTGGCTTAGCTGCCTTTTCTATGTACTTCCTCTGTCTTTGCACTTTGTACATTTTCTTGTTATCGTTTGTTTGTTTGTCTTCCCATAGATTGAAAGCTCCCTGAGGGCAAGATCATTTCTTGCTCACCACCGTAGCCAAGAACCTAGCATAGTACCTGGCCCATAAGTAGTCTCTCAATAAATATTTAATAATTACATTGCATGGAAATACATTAACCTTGCTTGGTGCTCTCATTTGGAATGAGCATATTGGATCAAGTACTGCTGTTTCAGGCACCAGTTCAGCTATTCTGCTGTTTCATCTTTTAAGGATATGTGACCATATTTTACATAACCACTAGTTAAGAATACTTAAGTATTTTATTATTTGTTTTTTTGGGAGCACAGACAACAGGCACTCAGAATGTTGCTTTCTTTGATATTATGATGCTAAGAGGAAGAGGTTTGAGAATCAAGGTAGTTCTTTACTTATATATTGGTGTGTTTGACATGTTCATTCAGCAAGTATTGATCTCTAATAATCAAGAATTTGTTGATCCTAGGATACTGTGCTAGTTGCTATAGAAGATTCAAAGAAATTATACATGAATTATGTCTTTAAGTTGCTTATAGTCTGATAGTAGAGATAAGACTTACACCTAAACATATAAGAAAGAAAACAGTAGGTGGCACAGAGGTATAATGATCAGCGCAGAGCAGATGCTCAAAAAATATTTGTCTACCAAACCTTTGTTTTCATCCATTCATAGATGAAGTCAGCCTGTTTGTATTTCTTTATTCTCTATCTTGATATATATAGCTTTCCTCTGCTTTATTTCCTCATGGAAGAATTGGTCTCAGATTCTTAATTTTCCGTAACTTATTGATTGAGGATACCAGTCCACCCAGTAGTCTCAAACAGGTACTGTCACATAACCAGCACTAAATTCAAAGACATGAGTCAAAAGAATGAGTGTGAAACCCTGAAGTATATGGGAAGAGAGTGGAGAGTCATTGGGGTGAAAGTCAAACATAAGGATTTAGACTGCAACAGAAAAATAATATAGTGGCAAGTTATATACTAGAGGCCAATTATTGATTTTCACAGAATTATGCAAGTAATTTCCAGTCACTTTCCTTATGAATTTAACCTTCTCAATTTCCTCATACTTCATCTTTTTTTATCACTTAGGACAAGTCAATGTTTTTCAAACTGTCGATCATATCCTATTAATGGATTGTGAAATCAATTTAGTGGGTCACTGTCAACATTTTGAAAATAATACAGAATAGCATTGAAACTGTCAGAGTGCTTCACACATAGAGAAGGTAGTGCTGTTTTATGAAATTTTGTGAGTACTAAATTATAATTTAAAATGCAAAATTATAATTTAAAATGTAAAATTATAATTTCTAAATGTTGTTTGGAAAAGAAAAAGCCAGATTTTAATAAATGTTCAAAGGGAATGAATTTGAAAAATGTTGTGGAGGAAAGTGAGATAGTCAGTATAAAATAGGAATACTCTCAAGTTCCCTACTATAACTTGTGGCAGTCTACTGTTGATCCCAGAAATACCATTTCAAACTTGTTTTGTATGTTCTACAGGTAAAAGTCCCACTTTAGTCAATACCATTACATCTGCAATGGCACCCCACTCCAGTACTCTTGCCTGGAAAATCCCATGGACTGAGGAGCCTGGTGGGCTACGGTCCATGGGGTCTCAAAAAGTCGGACATGACTGAGCGACTTCACTTTCACTTTTCACTTTCATGCATTGGAGAAGGAAATGGCAACCCACTCCAGTATTCTTGCCTGGAGAGTCCCAGGGATAGAGGAGCCTGGTTGGCTGCTGTCTCTGGGGTCGCACAGAGTCGGAGACGACTGTAGCAGCAGCAGCAGCAGCAGCAGCAGCAGCATTACATCTGCTAGTCTATAGAATACTCTTTTCAAACACTAGCCAACCTACATTAGAAAAGTGTTTTTCTAATGTGGATACAAATAAATATATTCACCATGAATTCCTTAACAAAAGGCCTCAATTATTCCTCAGCCATTGTTTCTGTCTTGTCACTGCCTCTGTGTGGAATCTAACCAAGCAGGGGTTTTATGATTAGGAAAGAAATCTTTTCTGTAGGTGCTTGAGACAGTTTTAAAATGCATAAAGAAATGAGATTTGTGAGAGGAAAAACTGTATGCATGTCTTGAATCTGAAATGAGCAAAGATTTATCCTGTGAGAAACCCTATTTGTCTGAGCATCAGCAGTCAACAACACTAAAAAAGTTTGAAACCTGAGATTCTACCAATAGGACACTCTTTAAAAGCATGTCATTTTACTGAACTGATAAAATATTTTGAAAAGAGTGAATGGAGTATATAAATATCTTATCTGAAAAACAGCTTCATTAAATGAAATAACTGCCAACTGAGAGGCTGTGTTTCTGTGACTTTTGATATCCTGTTCAACATGTCTCTTCAGGCCGTATCAGCTCTTGGCTGTGGTTAGAACATAGGAAGAAGTGCCATAAGGAAGCGAACATCAGAGTGATGTTCATTATAATAGGATTCTACTCACTTATAAAAGTTTGTTCACCACTACAAAGTATTAAAAGTGCTTAAATTGTTAAATAGATTTTAGTCTTTATGAAAAGAAGATTATAAAGTGAGCCAGACCTTCTAGTCATAGCTAAAATATTCTTTTGACCTAATTTTGCTTAATCTGATCAAGTAAATTTTAGCATAAGTTCTGAAAAACCTTGGAAGCTTTTCTTTGGTTAATTTTCTTTAAAGTTAAATGTACATTGACTTGTGGGATATTTCTTAGAAAAATCTATTACTGAACTAGTACAGAATGTGAATCATTTCTTGCTTGAAATGTAAGATTGTTGTTTACAAGGCAGTTGTCCAGAATCTTCTCGTTAAATTGGAAACTATTTCACTTTTCATCACTGTAGGTTCTTTTAACTTCACAACTGTGTTATTTAAAACATAAATCCTATTGGTACACAGGAAACCCATTTAAAATTAAATTTTAAAACACTCTTGAGAATTCCATGGAACATTTTTGGTTTTATAATTTCTAGCAAAAGAAAAAGTACCTTTAATACCTTAAAAATGTATTTTCAGAGATAGCTAAACCCAGCCTTTGTAACAATACATGTGAAAGAATAGCACTATTAATATCTTAAATATTGAATGCTTGAACACAGCACAAAATTATTACCTTCATTTTCCCCAAAATAAGCTAAGCCACAAATTTAAAACTGGGAAATTTAGTATCAGAATTAAAAGAAATATTTCTGGGTTAAGAAGTTCTACTTTTACTTTAATTTCAAAATGAACTTGTCTTTTAAAAGCTTATTCTGTGATTTTATGTATATAACTCTTTGATTTGATAAACTTGAAAGAATTTATATCAGTATTATATACTTTGCTTCTCTCTTGTGGCGTGATTTAAATATTGGACACCTAAGCCTAAACAAATTTCCAGAGAGGGTCATTTTCTCTTTGTTCTTTTATAGTATAGCTCTTAAGCAGAGTGAGAGCTTTGCCTTTGGTATTTGGATAGAATGTTTTCCTGTGATTTCTAATTCTCAGATCCACTTCTGAGCATTTCTATGAATATGCCACAAATAGTGGAATTTGATTCTCTTAACCAGTCTAGTAAAATACTACTGATACAAACTACCACTGGCTGAAGTAAAACATAAACCACTCAGAGATTAAAGCATTTAGAAAAGAAAAGGAGTTTATATGCCAATAAGATTTGTGAGGGAGTCCAAGATATAGAAGGATAGCTTTCACAAATTAAAGATATGACAAGTATTTGAAAGAAAAAAATAACTTACAAATATACCAAGCTCATCAAGTTTCCACTTAATCTTTTCAAGGTAGAAAACAGCAGCTTTTGGATATGACATATCCAAAAAGATCATCACATATCTTCAGACATTGGCATTGCCAAAATCAGGGATATTTTTGTTTCTATCAGGGAATATCTTATAGGAAGGACTCAAGGTTTCATATACTGAGGGAACAAGAATCAGACAATGTGACTGTTTTTGCTGATGTTACTTTATCTCGGTTGCAAATTTCCAAGGTCCCCAAGGTCACCTTTGGGCTCAGTGATTCACTGAAAGAATACATAGAACTCAGAAAAGCTATTACACTCATGGTTATAGTTTATTTCAACAAAAACATACAAATTTAAATCAGCACCTCAAAAAAGGACATAAGGTAAAGCTCAGGAAGCCTAGGGCTTCCCTAGTAGCTCAGCTGGTAAAGAATCTGCCTACAATTCAGGAGATCCCAGTTCGATTCCTAGGTCAGGAAGGTCCCCTGGAGAAGGGATAGGCTACCCACTCCAGTATTCTTGGGCTTCACTGGTGGCTCAGACAGTAAAGAATCCGCCTGCAATGCAGGAGACCTGGGTTTGAGCCCTGGGTTGGGAAGAGTCCCCTGGAGGAGGGCATGACAACCCACTCTAGTATTCTTGCCTGGAGAACAAGAGGAGCCTGAACAGAGGAGCCTGGTGGGGTACAGTCTATGCAGTCACAAAGAGTCAGATACTACTGAACAGCTAAGCACAGCACAGCAAAGTCCAGGAAACACCAGGCATGAACTACTACTTGTCTTCCAGTGAAGTCATGCAGATAGCACTTAATTCTAGCAATGATGTATGATATGCTTGGAGTATTGCTAACCAAGGAATCTCCTCTGAGCTTTGGTATCCAGTTTTTTTATTGTGGGCTTGTCACATAGCATGGCTGACTGCTCATGTGACTGACCTTCAGTCTCCGGTCCCTCTGGAGATTGTGAAAAAGTGAAAGTGATAGTCGCTTAGTGATGTCCAATTCTTTGCATTCCATGGACTGTAGCCTGCCAGGCTCCTCTGTCCATGGAATTCTCCAGGCAAGAATACTGGAGTGAGTAGCCATTCCCTTCTCCAGGAGATCTTCCCAGTCCAAGGACTGCTGCATTGCAGGCAGATTCTTTTCTGTCTGAGCCACCAAAGCTGGTACCAAATGGCTTAAAGCCCCATCATAAATCACATTGTTAGCGTAGACTATCTTGCAGAGCATGAAGCTCCTAGGTAAACTAAAAGTGTTTTTATCAGGCAGGCTATTCCGTGGTCTTAGAGGTTATCTCCCAGGAGTTCAGCAAAGGTGAAACCTTTCTTTGGAATGTGAAAGGTTAATCCTTTACAACACAAGGTTGTTGTATTTCATTTTCTGACTTTGGAATGTGATGTACATTTCTTACTCAGTTACAGTATCAATTTTGCCTTCAAATTTCCTCCTAAGGCATGACTTTGACTGCATAAATCTGTTTAGTGATTTTCTAATGCAGTATCATTACTTGGATATTTTGTTTTTATTATGTAAATGTGATGAAAGGTCACACCTATATACAAAAAACCTTCTTGTAATTTGGTTAATAAAATTAAAGTCACATGATACTAAAGGTTAGGAGTTATCTTTATCTGGAAACTTCGTAAAGCTCATAAGGTTGTCATTATTTTTAATGTAAAATATTGCTCTTATCAGCTCTTATACCAAGACAAGAAACCAACAACCATCCAGTTCATCTCAAGCAAGTTGCTTGGACCTTATTGTTTAATAATGGACTTTCTGTATGTAATTTAATGAGATTTGAGGCATAACCATGGTTACAAAAGCAATTATTAAATAACTGCCTTGCAGAAAGGAGAATATTTTTATTGAACCTATGTAAAGTAGCAAGGAAACATATGCACTATAGTCCATGGAATTGCAAAGAGTTGGACACAACTTAGCATCTGAATAGCAGCAACAATGTAAAAAAGCTACATGGCCATGAAAAGTAAAAGAGCTAAGGAAAGGTATTTTGTGTAATTTTAACCATTTTAACTATTTTGGGGTAGTTTTATATGTTTTCTCTAGAATCATAATTTTTATGTTTCTCCCTAACAATGTTCAAGCTACCACACAATTACACTCATCTCACACACTAGCAAAGTAATGCTCAAAATTCTCCAAGCCAGGCTTCAACAGTACATGAACAGTGAACTTCCAGATGTTCAAGCTGGTTTTAGAAAAAGCAGAGGAACCAGAGATCAAATTGCCAACATCCATTGGATCATCGAAAGAGCAAGAAAATTCCAGAAAAACATCTACTTCTGCTTTATTGACTATGCCAAAGCTTTTGACTGTGTGGATCACAACAAACTGTGGAATATTCTTCAAGAGATGAGAATACCAGACTACCTCATCTGCCTCCTCAGATATCTGTATGCAAGTCAAGAAGCAACAGTTAGAACTGGACATGGAATAGCAGACTGGTTCCAAATTGGGAAAGGAGTACGTCAAGGCTGTATATTGTCACCCTGCTTATTTAACTTATATGCAGAGTACATCATGAGAAATCCTAGGCTGGATGAAGCACAAGCTGGAATCAGGACTGCCGGGAGAAATATCAATAACCTCAGATATGCAGATGACACCACCCTTATGGCAGAAAGCGAAGAAGAACTAAAGAGCCTCTTGATGAAAGTGAAAGAGGAGAGTGAAAAAGCTGGCTTAAAGCTCAACATTCAGAAAACTAAGATCATGGCATCTGGTCGCATCACTTCATGGGAAATGGATGGGGAAACAGTGGCTGGCTTTATTTTTTGGGGCTCCAAAATCACTGCTGATGGTGATTGCAGCCATGAAATTAAAAGACGCTTACTCCTTGGAAGGAAAGTTATGACCACCCTAGATAGCATATTAAAAAGCAGAGACATTACTTTGCCAACAAAGGTCTGTCTAGTCAAGGCTATGGTTTTTCCAGTAGTCATGAATGGATGTGAGAGTTGGACTGTGAAGAAAGCTGAGCGCCGAAGAATTGATGCTTTTGAACTGTGGTGTTGGAGAAGACTCTTGAGAGTCCCTTGGACTGCAAGGAGATCCAACCAGTCCATCCTAAAGGAGATCAGTCCTGGGTGTTCATTGGAAGGACTGATGTTGAAGCTGAAACTCCAATACTTTGGCCACCTGATGCGAAGAGTTGACTCATTGGAAAAGACCCTGATGCTGGGAAGGATTGGCGGCAGGAGGAGAAGGGGATGACAGAGGATGAGATGGCTTAATGGCATCACCAACTAGATGGACATGAGTTTGGGTAAACTCCGGGGGTTGGTGATAGACAGGGAGGCCTGGCATGCTGCAGTTCATGGGGTCGCAAAGAGTCAGACATGACTGAACGACTGAACTGAAACAATTTTTGTTTTTCTGATTTTGGGTGAAGCAATCAATTTCACGAAGTCATCCGTTTCTGGATTTAAAGAATCCTAGAAATCCTGACTCTAATCATTTGGTAGTCTGACAGGTATCTCTTTGTCATCCTGATATCAGCTTACACTGAAAAGTCTGTTTCCATAGTCTACTCCATGTAGAGTCAACAGTTATGAGTATGATAAAAGTCTTTACTGAGGCTTTCACTATTTTCATGTTTCTGCGAGAAGACCCAATTTCTGGTCTTTGTAGCTCATAATAGGGACTTTAGACAGACAAATGTAAGGAAAAAGCAGAAACTGTCTATGGAGAAGACTCAGTGAAAGTGAAATTCGCTCAGTCATGTCCAACTCTTTGTGACCCCATGGACTATACAGTCCCTGGAATTCTCCAAGCCAGAATACTGGAATGGGTAGCCTTTCCCTTCTCCAGGGAATCTTTCCAACTGAGGGATCGAACCCAGGTTACCCACATTGCAGGCAGATTCTTTACCAGCTGAGCCACAAGGGAAGCCCAGAAAAGACTCAGTGACTCATGTTAATTTGTAGTAGCCAACAATGATAAATAAATGAAAAATAAAATCCCTTTTTTCCTGAAATAACCCATAATCATGTTATGAAGATTTACTTAATGATCACCTTGAGAGAAAAAATATATTCTGGACAGAGTAGGCAATAAGTAGTCTCCAGATTCTCTTTTTTTAAATTTCAGTTCAGTTCAGTCACTCAGTCGTGTCCGACTCTTTGAGACCCCACGGACTGCAGCACGCCATGCCTCCCTGTCTATCGCCAACTCCCGAAGTTTACTGAAACTCATGTCCATTGAGTTAGTGATGCCATCCAACCATCTCATCCTCTGTTGTCCCCTTCTCCTCCTGCCTTCAATCTTTCTCAACATCAGAATTTTTCAAATGAGTCATTTCTTTGCATCAGGTGGCCAAAATATTGTAGCTTCAGCTTCAGCATCTGTCCTTCCAATGAATATTCAGGCCTGATTTCCTTTAGGATGGACTGGTTGGATCTCCTTGCAGTCCCAGGAACTCTCAAGAGACTTCTCCAACACCACAGTTCAAAAGCATCATTCTTCGATGCTCAGCTTTCTTTATAGTCCAACTCTCACATCCATACATGACTACTGGAAAAATGATAACTTTGATGAGACAGACCTTAGTTGGCAAAGTAATGTCTCTGCTTTTTAATATGCTGTCTAGGTTGGTCATAGCTTTTCTTTCAAGGAGCATGTGTCTTTTAATTTCATGGCTGCAGTCTCCATCTGCAGTGATTTTGGAGCCAAAAAAAAAAGTCTGTCACTGTTTCCATTGTTTCCCCATCTATTTGCCATGAAGTGATCGGACCAGATGCCATGATCTTAGTTTTCTGAATGTTTTAAAATTTATTCATTTTTAATTGGAGGATAATAGTTTTACATTCTTGTGTTGGTTTCTACCATACAGCAATGTGAATCAGCTGTAGGTATATACATGTATCCTCCCTTTTGAACCTCCCTGCCACTTCCCATCCCATCCTACCCCTCTAGGTTGTCACAGAGCACCAGGTTTGAGCTCCCTGTCATACAACAAATTCCCACTGGCTATCTGTTTTACATATAGTAATGTATATGTTTCAATGCTGCTCTCTCAATTTGTCCCACCCTCTCCATCCCCCACTGTATCCACAAGTCTGTTCTCTACATCTGCATCTCTATTGTTGCCCTGCAAATAGGTTAATCAGTACCATTTTTCTAGATTCCGTATATATGTGTTAATATACAATATTTGTTCTTCTCTTTCTGGTATACTTCACTCTGTGTAATAAGCTCTGGGTTCACCCACCTCATTAGGACTAACTCCAATGCATTATTTTTTATAGCTGAGTAATATTCATTGTGTGTATGTACCACATCTTCTTTATCCATTCATCTGTCAATGGACATCCAGGTTCCTTCCATATCCTAGTTATTGTGAATAGTACTACAGTGAACATTGGGGTACATGTGTCTTTTTGAATTGTGGTTTTCACAGGGTATATGTCCAGTAGTGGGATTGCTGAGTTGTATGGTAGTTTTATTCCTAGTTTTTTAAGGAATATCCATACTGTTCTCCATAGTGGCTGTATCAATTTACATTCTGACCAACAGTACAAGAGGGTTCCCTTTTCTCCACATTCTCTCCAGCATTTATTGTTTGTATATTTTTTGATGATGCCCATTTTGAGCAATATGAGGTGATATCTCATTGTAGTTTTGACTAGCATTCCTCTAATACTGAGTGATGTTGAACATCTTTTCATGTATTTATTAACCATCTGTATATCTTCTTTGAAGAAATGTCTGTTTAGGTCTTCTGCCTACTTTTTGATTGAATTATTTGTTTTCTTTTATTGAGCTGCATCAGCTGCTTGTTATTTTGGAAATTAATCCTTTGTCAGTTGTTTCATTTGTTATTATTTTCTCCTATTCTGAAGGTTATCTTTTCACCTTGTTTGTAGTTTCCTTTGCTGTGCAAAAGCTTTTAAGTTTAATTAGGTCTCATGTGTTTACTTTTGCTTTTATTTCCATTACTCTAGGAGGTGAGTCATAGAAAATCTTGCTATGATTTATGTCAGAGTGTTCTGCCTACATTTTCCTCTAAAGTCTTACAGTTTCTGGTCTTACATGTATGTCTTTAATCCATATTGAGTTTATCTTTGTGTATGGTATTAGGAAGGATTCTAATTCCTTTCTTTTTCACGTAGCTATCCAGTTTTCTACTATTGTTGTGCTACTATCAATTTCCCCTTTTATGTCTGTATTTGCCTTATATATCGAGGTGCTTCTATGTGTTAGTTGCTCAGTTGTGTCCAACTCTTTGCAGCCCCTGGACTGTAGCCTGCCAGGCTCCTCTGTCCATGGAATTCTCCAGGTGACTGGAGTGGGTTGCCTATTCTTCCTTCAGGGGATCTTCCCAACCCAGGGACTGATCCAGCACCTTCTGTGTCTCCTGTATTAGCAGGTGGATTCTTTACCACTGAGCTACCTGGGAAGCCTCCAACAGATACATACTACCATATATAAAATAGGTAAGCAATAAGGATTTACTATAGCAAAGGAAACTATATTCAATGTCCTGTAATAACATATAATGGAAAAGAATTGAAAAATATATGTATATATGTATAACTGAATCACTGTGCTATACACCTGAAACTTAACTCAATATAGTAATTCACCAATTCTTCAATTAAAAAAAAATATTGCCACAGGATATTCACCCTAAAACTAGAAAAAAATATACCTCAAAGAACCCTTGAGTTGCTCCTCATGGACAATGCAGTTTACTTGGCTCTGGCTGATGAATACACCTCTGGTAGATAAATACATAAAATCCTGACAGAACCTCTAGAACTGTCAAAGGAATAGTCATATACAAGCATTTAGAAAAGTCTACTTCCAAGAAAAGTTTGCAAGAAACTCCAAGGATTTTTCTTTTCTTTTTTTTCTTTTTTTGGCTGTCCTGGGTCTTTGTTGCTGCACACAGGCATTCTCTAGTTGTGGTGTGCGGTCTACTCATTGCGTTGACCCCACTTGTTGTGGAGCACAGGCTTTAGGGCACATAGATTTCACTAGCTGCAATGCATAAGCTCTGGCGCGCATGGGCTCAGCAGTTTTGGCGCACAGGATTAGTTGCCTCACGGCATGTGGAATCTTCCTGGACCAGGGATTGAACCTGTATCTGCTGCATTGGCAGGTGAATTAACCACTGGACCACCAAGGAAGTCCAAAACTCTTAAGTTTTAGAAAAACTGGTTCATCAAATTAAAATATACAAAAAAGAGGGTGAAAACTCCACAAAATTACCAACAATACCAAGTTTGCAATTAGTCAGTCCATGGTAGAAGAGACAGAAATTTTCTCATACAGTTGTTATAGCCACAAAGATTATCACAGATCTTCAACTATCAATATTACAAAAAGTTGGTGACAAAGTTACTTTTTTTTTTTTAAGATTTTTTGATGTGGACCATTTTCAAAGTCTTTATAGAATTTGTTACAATATTGCTCCTATATTTAATGTTTTGGTTTTTTGGTCCCAAGGCATGTGGGATCTTATTAGCTCCTCAACCAGGGATGTCACCTGCACGCCCTGCATTGTAAAGCAAAGTCTTAACACTGGATTGCCAGGAAAGTCCCCAGAGTTACTGTTATTAGGAAGTCAGTTCTTATAAACAAAACCTAAGGATTCTTTTGTTTTGCAAAACTGTGCTAGACACAGTGACCCTGTTTGTGTTTGCTTATTTTAGTTCTCTCAGGGTACAGTTGTTTTATTTTCTGATTATGATAGACACATTTATTGATAATGGCAGTAAAGCATTTTGTCAGTCTTGCTTCCACACATGCTTCCTTTCTGCCTGGTCCTTGTACTTACAAATCCTTTCATGAACAAGTACTGAGGTGGTTTATTGTTACTTAAGGTGAAAAACAATAATACAGAGAGGAAAGCCAAAGTTTGAAGGAAGGTGCTTTAGATATGAGGGATCTCTTTTCTTGAAAGAAAATGTCATCTTGTGGACAAAATAATGGAAACTTAGAATGTAGGGGGTTAAAATACTAATGACCAAGACAAATCATAAGAATTTGATTTTGCTTGACAGAAAAGACTGGAGAAGGGGTAGAACAAAATTACATTTGCAGAATATTTCAGTAAGAAGGTTAATTCTATGCAAAAGCTGACCAGGTCATACTTCAAAGAAAAATATATGCAGAATTCTACACTTCAAGAATTTATGTAATATTAAGAGGATTGAAGTCCATTTAATCCATATCTATTAGATGAACTCTTCCAAACAGCCAGAGATCTATTGGTTTTTCCCAGAGATCTATTAGAGCAGTTTTTCTAAAAATGTAGATTATGATACATTAGTGGCTCCTAACATTGATTACTAGTGGGTTGTGACTAAAAGTTTGATTTAATGACATAGGATAGAAAAATCATAATACATTTGCTCACAAGTAAGTATTGAGACTTCTACTTCAGGTAAGATTTAGTAGAAAGGCCACATTCCCACTAAAACAGATAAATTACAAAGTCATATGTTTAAAGTCATTTGAAAATTATAGACACAATGAAAACTAGAAGAATGAAAATTCCAGAAAGGGAAGTGCCTTCCTGGGTCACTTGACAATCACGGTTTTATTTCTTAGAGCATTTACCAATTCTGGTCACAGTGACCCTGCTTTTGGCATGGGTACTCTCCTGGAACAAAGAAAAGCCAGGGGAGTTTTTGAAGGTCGTAGATACAGACATGACAGATTTGAATTTAAATTCTGAAAAGTACCACTGGTATTTGCTGAATGCTAGAGTATGAAAGAAACTGGAGAACTGTTCAAGAAAGTCAGAATAAGATCTGCACTCTCATGGTGAAGAGAAAGGCACTCTGCTAAAGAAAGGGCATAGACTTGGATTACTGTGATGTTGAATGGTTTGCCATGGAAATGAACAAAGATCATTCTGTCATTTTTGAGATTGCACCCAAGTACTGGATTTCAGACTCTCTTGTTGACTATGAGGGCTACTTCATTTCTTCTAAGGGATTCTTGTCCATAGTAATAGATATAATGGTCACCTGAATTAAATTCCCCCATTCCCATCCATTTTAGTTCTATTATATCTATTATACCATTATATCTATTACTAAGAATCCCTTAGAAGAAATGGAGTAGCCCTCATAGTCAACAAGAGAGTCCAAAATGGAGTACTTGGGTGCAATCTCAAAAACAACAGAATGATCTCAGTTTGTTTCCAAGGCAAACCATTCAACATTATAGTAATCCATTTTACTTCACTGATTCCTAAAAGGTCAGTGTTCACTCTTGCAATCTCCTGTTTGACCTCTTCCAATTTACCTTGGTTCCAAATAGGGAAAGGTGTATGTCAGGGTTGTATATTGTCACCCTGCCTATTTAACTTATATGCAGAGTACATCATGCAAAAGGCCAGGCTGGATAAAGCACAAGCTGAAATCAAGATTGCTGGGAGAACTATCAATAACCTCAGATACACAGATGACACTACCCTTATGGCAGAAGGCGAAGAAGAACTAAAGAGCCTCTTGATGAAAGTAAAAGAGGAGAGTGAAAAAGTTGGCTTAAAACTCACATTCAGAAAACTAAGATCATAGTATCCAGTCCCATCACTTCATAGCAGTATATGGGGAAACAGTGGAAACAGTGACAGACTTTATTTTGGAGGGCTCCAAAATCATCGCAGATGGTGACTGCAGCTATGAAATTAAAAGACGCTTGCTCCTTGGAAGAAAAGCCATTACCACCTATAGATAGTATATTAAAAAGTATAGACATTCCTTTGCCAACAAACGTCTGTCTAGCCAAAGTTATCGTTTTTCCAATAGTCGTGTATAGATGTGAGAGTTGGACTATAAAGAAAGCTGAGCACTGAAGAATTGATACTTTTGAACTCTGGTGTTAGAGAAGACTCTTGAGAGTCCCTTGGACTTCAAGGAGATCAAAACAGTCAATCCTAAAGGAAATCAGTCCTGAATATTCATTGGAAGGACTGATGCTAAAGCTGAAGCTCCAATACTTTGGCCACCTGATGCAAAGAACTGACTCATTGGAAAAGACCCTGATGCTGGGGAAGAGTGTAGGCAGGAGGAGAATGGGACGACAAAGGATGAGATGGTTGGATGGTGTCACCAACTCAGTGGCCAGGAGTTTGAGCAAAATTCGGGAGTTGGTGATGGACCAGGAAGCCTGACATGCTGCAGTCCATGGGGTCGCAAAGAGTCAGACATGACTGAGCGACTGAACTGAACTGAACTGAATTTACCTTGATTCATGGACCTAACATTCCAGGTTCCTAGACAATATTGTTCTTTGCAGCATTGGACTTTACTTTGAGCAGCAGACACATCCACAACTGGGCATTGTTCTGCTTTGGCTCAGCCTCTTCATTCTTTCTGAAGCTAATTCTACACTTTTCTCCACTAGCATATTGAATACCTAACATCTTTCAGTGTCACATGTTTTTGCCTTTTCATACTATTCGTGGAGTTCTCAAGGCAAAATGCTGAAGTAGTTTTCCATTCCCTTCTCCAGTGGACCACATTTTGTCAGAACTCTCCACTGTGACCCATCTGTCTTGGGTGGCCCTACTCTGCATGGCCCATAGTTTCACTGAAGTACACAAGGCTGTGGTCCATGTGATCATTTTGGTTAATTTTCTGTGATTGTGTTTTTCATTCCATCTGCCCTGTAATGGTTGTGGATAAGAGGCTGTACAAGCTTCCTAATGGGAGGGACTGGCTGTGGGGAAAACTGGGTCTTGCTCTGGTGGGCAAGGCCATCCTCAGCAAATCTTTAATCCAGTCTTCTGCTGATGAGTGGGTTTGTGCTCCCTTCATGTAGTTTGTCCTGAGGCAGCCCAGTTCTGCAGTATGTAGTCTCTATGGAAGGGCTATAGTCTCTGTGCTAAACCTAATGGCAACCTCCTCCAGGAGGACATGCCAACACACCATCTCCCAGGAATGCTGCTGCCAGTGAACCTGACCCTGAGCCATGCACAATGGACCTGTGCCTCTGCTGGAGACTTCCACTCACAGGCAAGTCTAACTCTTAATGGGGTCACTGCTCCTTTCTCCTGGATTGTAGTGCACACAAAGTTTTGTTTGTTCTTCCAAGAGTCTCTTTTTCTCCAGTCCTGTGGAAATTCTGTAACCAAATCCCGCTGACCTTCAAAGTCAGATTCTGTGGGGATTCCCAGTCCCTTTGCTGGACCCCCAGGTTGGGAAGTCTTGTTGTGGGGCCTAAAACCTTCACAACAGTGAGAGAAATTCTTTGGTGTAATTGTTCTCCAGTTTGTGGATCGCCAGCCCGGCAACTCTATGATGGGACTAATGGTGACTTCCTCCAAAGGACTTTGTCACACGCTGCGCCTCCCAGGACCACTGATGCCAGTGGCCTTGTCCCTGCATCAGGCCACTGCTGACCATGCCTCTGCAGGAGACCCTCAAACACTCACAGGCAGGTCTGGCTGAGACTCTAGTGAGGGGGTCACTGCTCCTTTCCCTGGGTCCTAGTGTACACAAGGTTTTGTTTGTGCCCTCTAAGAGTCTCTGGCAGGTATTTTGATTTTAAACATGATTGTGTCCCTCCTACTGTCTTATTGTGGCTTCTTCTTTGTCCTTGGACATGGCGTATCTATTTTGGTTGGTTCCAGTGTTCTCCTGTCAATTGTGCTTAGCAGCTAGCTGCAATTTTGGTGTTCTCGCAGGAGAAGATGAGTACACGTCCTTCTTCTCCACCATCTAGGTGGACAACCATTCAACATCACAATAATCCAAGTCTATGCCCCAACCACTAATGCTGAAGAAGCTGAAGTTGACAAGTACTATGAAGACCTACAAGACCTTCTGGAACTAACATCAAAAAAAGATATCCTTTTCATCATAGGGGATGCAAAAGTAGGAAGTCAAGAGATACCTGGAATAATAGGCAAGTTTGGCCTTGGAGTACAAAATGAAGCAGGGCGGAGGCTCACAGAGTTTTGCCAAGAGAACACACTGGTCATAGCAAACACCCTCTTCCAACAATGCAAGAGACAACTCTACACATGGACATCACCAGATAGTCAATATTGAAATCAGATTGATTACATTCTTTGCAGCCAAAGATTGAGAAACTCTATTCAGTCAGCAAAAACAAGACTGGGTGCTGACTGTGGCTCAGATCATGAGCTCATTATTGCAAAATTCGGACTTAAATTGAAAAAAATAGGGAAAAGCACTAGGCCATTCAGGTATGACCTAAATCAAATCCCTTATGAAAGTGACAAAGATTCAGGGGATTAGATCTGATAGACAGTGCCTGAAGAGCTATGGACAGAGGTTCATAACACTGTACAGGAGGCAGTGATCAAAACCATCCCCAAGAAAAAGAGATGCAAAAAGGCAAAATAGTTGTTTGAGGAGGCTTTACAAATAGCTGAGAAAAGAAGAGAAGCAAAAGGCAAAGGAGAAAAAGAAAGATATCTGAATGCAGAGTTACGGAGAATAGCAGGAGAGTTAAAGCCTTCTTAAGTGAAAAATGCAAAGAAATAGAGGGATACAATAGAATGAGAAAGACTAGAGATCTCTTCAAGAAAATTAGAGATACCAAGGGAACATTTGATGCAAAGATGGACACTATAAAGGACAAAAAGAGTATGGACCTAACAGAAGCAGAAGAGATTAAGTAGAGGTGGCAAGAATACACAGAAGAACTGTATAAAAATGTCTTAATGACCTGGAAAACCATGATGGTGTGGTCACTCACCTAGAGCCAGACATCCTGGAGTGTGAAATCAAGTGGGCCTTAGCAAGCATTGCTACGAACAAAGCTAGTGCAGGTGATGAAATTCCAACTGAGCTATTTAAATTCTAAAAGAGAATGCTGTAAAGTGCTGCACTCAATATGCCAGCAAATTTGGAAAACTCAGCAGTGACCACAGGACTGGAAAAGGTCAGTTTTCATTCCAATCCCAAAGAAGGGCAATACCAAAGACTGTTAAAGCTACCATACAATTGTGCTCATTTCACATGCTAGCAAGGCAATGTTCAGTATCCTTCAAGCTAGACTGCAACAGTATGTGAACCGAGAACTTCCAAATGTACAAGCTGGATTTAGAAAAGGCTGAGGAACCAGAGATCAAATTGCTAACATCCGTTGGATCATAGAAAAAACAAGGGAATTCCAGAAAAATACCTAGTTCTGTTTCATAAACTACGCTAAAGCTTTTGACTCTGTGGATCACAACAAACTGTGGAAAATTCTTAAAGAGATAGGAATACCAGACCACCTTACCTGCCTCCTGTAAAATCTATAAGTGGGTCAAGAAGCAACAGTTAGAACTGGACATGGAACAATGGACTGGTTCCAAATTGGGAAAGGAGTATATCAAGGCTATATATTGTCACCCTGCTTATTTAACTTACATGCAGAGTACATCATGTGAAATGCTGGGCTGGGTGAGTCACAAGCTGGATTCAAGATTGCCAGGAGAAATATCAGTAACCTCGGATATGCATATGACCCCACCCTAATGGCAGAAAGTCAAGAGGAACTGAAGAACCTCTTGATGAAAGTGAAAGAGGAGAGTGAAAAAGCTGGCTTAAAACTCAACATTCAAAAAAGTAAGATCATGGTATCCAGTCCCATCACTTCATGGCAAATAGATGGGGAAACAATGGAAAGAGTGACAAACTTTATTTTCTTAGACTCCAAAATCACTGCAGATGGTGATTGCAGCCATGAAATTAAAAGATGCTTGCTCCTGTGGTGTTGGAGAAGACTCTTGAGAGTCCCTTGGACTGCAAGAAGATCCAACCAGTTCATCCTAAAGGAGATCAGTCCTGGGTGTTCATTGGAAGGACTGATGTTGAAGCTGAAACTCCAATACTTTGGCCACCTGATGCGAAGAGTTGACTCATTGGAAAAGACCCTAATGCTGGGAAGGATTGGGGGCAGGAGAAGAAGGGGACGACAGAGGATGAGATGGTTGGATGGCATCACTGACTCGATGGACATGGGTTTGGGTAAAGTCCGGGAGTTGGTGATGGACAGGGAGGCCTGGCATGCTGCTATTCATGGGGTCACAAAGAGTCGGACACGACTGAGCGACTGAACTGAACTGAACTACTCCTTGGAAGAAAAGCTGTGGCAATCCTAGACAGAGTATTAAAAAGCAGAGACATCACTTTGCTGACAAAAGTCCATCTAGTCAAAGCTATTGTTTTTCCATTGGTCATGTACAGATGTTGGACCACAAGGAAGGCTTAGCACCAAATAATTGTTGCTTTTGAACTGTGGTGTTGGAGAAGACTCTTAAGGGTCCCTTGGACTACAAGGAGATCAAACCAGTCAAACCTAAAGAATATCAACCCTGAATATTCATTGGTAGGACTGATTCTGAAGCTGAATTTCAAATACTTTGACTACCTAATGCAAAGAGCCAACTCATTGGAAAAGACTCTGATGCTGGGAAAGATTGAGAGCAGGAGGAGAATGGGGCAACAAAGGAGTTAGATGGATTAGTGGCATCACCCACTCAATGGACACGAGTTTGAGGAAACTCAAGACATAATGAAGAACAGGGATGCCTGGCATGCTCTAGTCCAAGGGGTTGCAAAGAGTTGGACATGACTGAGCAACTGAACAAGAAAAAGGGACTGCATCAAACATATGACAAGTCACTCCTTCAAGTTTTTGCCAGATATTGAACTTGATGGAATGGGAGGCTAAGCCCAAAACTTTTGAAGGAGGGAATTTCAGGCATGAGAAGGAAGAGAAATGACCAGCTATGAATCAGAAGCCCTAGAAGGCCATATCCAAGAAATAAGGTGGACTGCAAAGTCATGGTGAAATCTATCCACAGTGCTTTGAAGACAAATTTCTACTAATGACAGAAATCAACATGAAACACTTGATAAATTTTCCTCTCAAGACTTTGCCAGATTTTCACGCTACATGAGGGTGGGAGGCTAATGAGCTAAACAAAACCTCCAAAAGGCAGACTGAATCTCCTATAATGTTTAAATGTTGAAAGGAAATAGACCTCCCAAGCTACCGATCAGAAATCCAAGTGAGCCACACCTTAAGAAAAAAAGCAAGAAGTAGGCTGAGTCTAACTAAGACTGAAACCCAGCACCAATTTAGTTCAGTTCCTTGTAGTATTAAGGTGATCAGCCCTTCAAATTATTCATCTAACAGAGGAAACGGAGAACCTTTATGAGGGAAAATAACATCATTACAAGTCCCGTTTGTTCATTTTACACCCAAAATATGGCATATAATAAATTACAAGACTTGAGAAGAGGCAAGAAAATGTGAGTGTTAAGAGAAAATGCAAATAATAAAAGCAGATCCACAGATGATCCAGATATTGGAATTAGCAGGCAGGGTTTTTAAAATAATTATGTGCAGGGAAGAAAAGGAAAGGATGGGACGAATGGATAAAATGATGGATAATTTTGACAGAATTGGAATCTATAAAAATTATTTAACATGCATTATAGATTTTAAAAATATAATAGCTAAAATTGATAATTCATTTATAGTTTTAACAATAGCTTAGACTGAGCGAAGAGTGAACTTGAGGACAGATAAGTTGATAATACATAAAACTGAAGCACAGAGACAAAAAGAATGGAAAGAATAAAACTAGTATAAGAGATATATGGAATATAGTGAAGTAATTAAATATATATTAATTAGAGTCATAGAAGGATAAATATTAGAGAAAGGGGTAGAAGCAATATATGAAAAGATAATAGTCAAGAAATTTCCAAAACTGGTGATGGACATCATTTCAAACATTAAAGAAGTTCAGTGAACCTTAATACACAGCAAAGGATTAAGTAAGTAATTTAGTGTATTGTAGCTGAACTGCTGACAAAGATAAAGTTTTTAAAGCAGCAAGAGAAAACAAGGCACATTACTTTATCACAAAGGAACAATAAAGCAGATGACTACTGTACTGAAATTATGGAAGCCAAAAGACATTTAAAGTGCTGAAAGAAAAAAAAATCTGTCAATTTTGTATCCAAATAAAATACCTTTGGAGATCATAGTAAAAATAAAGACTTATTCAGACAAATAAAAGTTGAGAGAATCCATCAACAGCAGACACACACTGTGGAAAATATTAAAGGAAGTTCTTCAGGGTAAAGGAAAATGAACTCAAATGGAAGCACAGATCTTCCAGAAAGAAGAACAACAGGAAAGACAAATATATGGGTAAAAATAACTGACTTTTGAAGTAGCAAGAATAAAATAGATAGTGGAGTTTTATGTAGAAGTATTTAAAGTAAACATTTGCATGAATTATAGGAAGGAGGTGTGTGGCTTAAATCATAAATAAGGTTTTCATTTGGATAGTAAAAGGGAGATTGCAAAAAAAAAAGTGCTAGCTTTAGAGTGGAATACAGCATGAATACAAAATTTTAAGGTTAAAGTAGGCTGTAATAAGGAATTATATTGGACTATAGAGGTGGTTGGTGTTCAGTTGCTCAGTCGTGTCCAATTCTTTGTAACCTTGTGGACTGTGGCACAAGCTTTCCTGTACTTCACTATCTCCCTGAGTTTGCTCAGACTCATGTCCATTGAGTCAATGATGCCATCCAACCATTTCATCCTCTGTTGCCCCTTTCTTCTCTTGCCCTCAATCTTTCTCATCATCAGGGTCTTTTCCAGTGAATAAGCTCTTTGCATTGTGTGGCCAAAGTATTGGAGCTTCAGTTTCAGCATCAGTCCTTCCAATGAATATTCAGGGTTGTTTTCCTTTAGGATTGACTGGTTTGATCTTGCAGGCCAAGGGACTCTCAAGAGTCTTCTTCAGCACCACAGTTCAAAAGCATCATTCTTTGGTGCTCAACCTTCTTTATGGTTCAATTCTCACATCCATATGTGACTACTAGAATAACCATAGCTTTGACTATACAGACTTTCATGAGCAAAGTGATGTCTCTGCTTTTTAATACACTGTGTAGGTTTGTCATTGCTTTCCTTCCAAAGAGTAAGCATCTTTTAATTTCATGGCTGCAGTCACCATCCAAAATGATTTTTGCAGTCCATGGAAATAAAATTTGTCATCGTTTCCACTTTTCCCCCATCTATTTGCCTTGAAGTGATGGGACTGGGTGCCATGATCTTAGGTTTTTGAATTTTAAGCCTGCTTTAACATAAATGCAAACATCCTAAACACCGTGGTAGCAAAGTGAGTTCATTTTTCTTTAAAAAAAAGATCATTACCATGTGGGATTTATTCCAAAAAAGCAGTTTTGCCTTTCACAATAGAAAATCTGTGAAATGCACCATATTAAAAAATGAAAGGAAAATCACATGGCAATCTCAATAGGTAACTCAGCTGTTAAAGAATCTGCCTGCAATGCAGGAGACCTCAGTTTGATTCTTGGGTCAGAAAGATCCCCTAGAGAAGGGATAGGCTACCCACTCCAGTATTCTTGAGCTTCCCTGGTGGCTCAGCTGGTAAAGAATCTGCCTGCAATGCAGGAGACCTGGATTCAACCCCTGGGTTTGGAGGAGGGCATGGCAACCCACGCCAGTATTCTTGCCTGGAGAGTCCCCGTGGACAGAGAAGCCTGGCAGGTTACAGTCCATGGGGTTGCAAAAACTGAGTGACTAAGCACACCACAGCTCAATAGATGCCAGAGAAACAATTAACAAAATTCAATACCCATTCAAGGAAAACAAAGCTCTTGGTAAACTCACTGGGAAAAATCCTGATGCTGGGAAAGATTGAAGGCAGGAAGAGAAGCAGGTGACAGAGGATGAGGTGGTTGGATGACATCATCAACTCAATGGACAGGAGTTTGAGCAAACTCTGGGAGATAGCGAAGGACAGGGAATCCTGGCATGCTGCAGTCCATGGGGTCTCAGAGTTGGACATGACTGAGCAACTGAACAACAACAACAAAAAAACTAGAAGTAGAAGCAGGTTAACCAATTCAGAACATCAAATATGTCTGTGTCCCTTCATCCAACTAAAGGTCATGTTCTATAGCCACACTAAAGAGAAAACACTAATATGTTTGTTTGAACAATGCCTAGGGGATGATGGCACTGACTTGGAAGGAACCAGGGTCATTGAATGTCCAAGAGGAGCAGACACATTATGTTACACACATTTTCCAAACACATTACATTAGACACATTTAATCAATTTTGTTCTTTAAGCCACTGATGGCTGTGACTTTTTGTTTTAACAGTCTTACTCCTACTGATCCAGAAGATGGCACATAATGTATAACAAGAGAAATTTCATCTGTACAGAGGAAGAACATGTTGATCAAAGATGACCAAGTATCAAAAGTGGTTTACCTAGGGAGATGAGTGCAGGTCTTCATGAAGAAGATTGAATTGCCCCATGGTGATACAGGAGAGACTTGCTTACAGTTTAAATTCTATTCTGGCACTTGCTAGAATAAAAATCATTGTTTTATTTTGGTACACATCACATTACCAAATGTTAGTGGCTTTAAAAATGTTCAAAACTGCTGATTCATATGTTTTGATAGATGGGCTTTAGCCATTTACATTTATCATAGTTACCAAAATATTTGACTTCATTTCTTACATACTTCTTTTTCTTTTTTTCTTTTTTCCTACCCTCTATTGGATTTAAAAGACCCATTTCCTATCCCTTACCGCCCCCACCTGCCCCACTAGCTTGGGAAGGTCTGTGTTGCATTTCCATTCTTTTTGTAGTCACTTTGAAGTTTTTGACATGCATTATACGTTTTCCTATAATACTCTAAAGTTACTAAGTATTTCTCTTCTAAACATCCCTGCTTTAACTCCATTGAAGCCCACTTTATGCACTGAACACCCTCACACCCTGCTCAAGCTAATCTTACCATCTTTTTCTTACAGCTTAGATTCTATCACTTTTTAAACACAGTTGATAAAGGGGATTTTGGTTTGTTTACAATTGATAGTTAGTTAAATGTATTTATTTTAAAAAAAAAACACTATTGAAACAATTCTTGAGAATCTTTTCTGAGACTTTAAATGAGAGCCCAGTGCCTGCCTCACACAGAGTAGGTGCTCAATGAAAGGAACCCACCTTTCCCCCTCCCAGAATAAACAGTTGTTTGTCTCTTTAACACTAGTCATGAGTGCTCAGCAGGCGTGGATTCCTCTGGGTTGGATGCATTTCATGGACAGTTGGCAATGACGAACCTCTCCTTCTGTTAATTTTGTGAATACTGTATTTGACTGTGTAGCAAGTTAAATGATGCAGGAATAAATGTTCTCATTTCTGAGCTGTGAAGTGTTGAAAATGGATCAGAAAATAAAAGCAGAATGTCCATCCTTTGGAAGAAAAATGTCAGTCTGTGTTGCTGCCACTCTTGGCCGCTAGTTGGAATGCAGCTGTTAAGGCAGCTGTTTAACTGTTTGCCCAACTTGAAAGGACACTCACTACCAACTGGCAAATATTTTTCATAACATTTTGCTTTTGCTGAGAACAACAACAGTGCATTTTATCGAGCTCCAGCAGTGTGCCAAACATGACAGATTTATAACTCCGCAGGTTCACAACCTCAACTGAACACAATGCTCATTTCCATTTTTAATATTTATGAAAAGAATATAGGCTTCCAAAGGTAGCCTCTACACACACAAAAAAACTTTATATCTTACATATTTTGAAAATCAAGCAGATTAACTTGAGGAAATACCTCTGAAAATGAAAAATGAAAATCTTAAAAGGAAGATTTAAAGATTTTAAACTTCCTTAAGGTGGCCCAAGATTGACTTTACCCCCTTGTCCAGGACAGAGGAGTGCAGCAGTAGCAGAGGAAACACATCATCTACTGAATCTCTTGTGATTGATATGTCTCATTCTGGGTCATGAAGTTAATCTATGTTGCTAATAAAAATATTGACACTAAGTACTTAGCATACAGTTGTATTGAATCTGACAGGCTGTGAACTGGGGTGGTGGTGGGGAGTAGGGAGGGGTGCAGTCATCAACTATTTTATTTATAAAAGCTATAGGACAAATATAAGCATTTAAAATTAAGAAAAAATTTTCATGTACATAAGCATGATTTTCTTCTGAGTCCAAAAATACATGGATCATGATCATGTTACATAGCTCTCCATCCACAGTCTATTCCCTCTGGTCAGAAGCTCATGCCTTCAAAAAAGTTATGGATATATGCTTTAGGCATGTAGAGGGATCCTGTACATACCTATTATTTGTTTCAGCAGAAGTGATAGAAAGCAGAAGTGATAGAAAGCAGAAGTGATGACCACTCAAACATTTAGTGTGTAAGCCCCACAAGCCTTTATGAAGACAATGGAGGTCAGGCAGGGGAGATTCAATCTCATTTAATAAACCCTCACAATCAAAGCTGGAATAGAGAGATTTCTAAAGGTGAACTGGGCTGAACAAAGATGATCAATGGAGATATAACCTATATTTTCTCTACTATTTACCAAACGGTGATTAACTCATAAATGATAGTCTAATCTAGCTGTTTCTCCAAATTACAAAAACATACATTTCCACAAAGTTGATGTGATTTCTTGGACAATGATAGACAAAGTCTTACACACTGGGTAATGGTCACCAAGGGAATCAGCCACGAGTTTTGTGCTCTTTTTTTCAGGGATCAGAAAATTAGTAATTGCAAACCATGGATGAAATTTATAAGATCGCTTCCACAGAAAGGATCCAGGTGTTGGAAAAAGAACTGGCTATGCAATTGACTGAACTGAAGTCTGAGATAGAAGAACGATGGACTCTCCAGGGGTCAGCTCATCAAACTTACAGGTAAATAGTGGCAGTGTGAAGGCACGGTCTTCAAGAGCTTCAACCCCTACTCACATCCCATAATCTCCATCAGAGCCCCCCTCTCCTTTTTACTTGGACAATTGGCATCATCTCAAGCTCAGGCTTGACTGCTGCCCCTAAGGCTTTCCTATATTCTAGAATCGTCAAGGCATTTAGAGGCAATGTGCTACCAAAGAAAATGAAAAAGTGCTCTTCCATCTCACAAATATCATTGTCTTAAGATTCCAGAAGCTATTATACAAACCACACTCAATGAAACTTTATTTTTTCCAATGATATTTTAACTGAATTGGACCTTGATTTTGATGAGGAATTTCAAATTGAAAATAATATGAAGTATTTGATAGTGAATTCTGCAAAGTGATGTTCTATTAGGAACTATTCTATAGGTAAATGCTGCCAATGATAGCAATCAAACTCTTTGGGTCATTCACAGACACTTTGAGGTTAACTGAGAGGAAAGGCATGATCTGAGCAAGAGAAAGTCAGAGAGCTGAACCCTGAATCCCACCCAAACTCCTAGCATGCCAAAAAATTAGAAGACAAGAGGGCAGGGAAAAAATGAGTTTCTTCTGTTTCCCTGACTGCCTGTTTAGTAGCTGGTCCCCTTTCTAGGTGATTACTGGTTTTCCATCTCTGTGAGGCTATAGCCAGGATACAGGTACCTAGTAATCACAGAAATTATACCTTTGATTTATTAATGCTTTTACCCTCAAGGCCCTTTCAAAATGTGTATCTTTTTTCATCAAAACCAAGACATGAGGAGATAAGAGAAGGCATTATTCCAACTGCAGTTGGGAATTCAACACAACTGGCTCATGGGTTGCTTAGTCCCGCATGATTGAGAGGCCTTCTGACTGTCAACCTGGTGTTCCTTTGAGAAACAGGACCATGATTCCAGTGGGGTGAACTGCTGACAAGTGTATAAACTAACAATCTATTTTCATCTTCCCTTAAAACTTATCCATGGAGGACTGATAAATGGTCACATGAACAATATTAATCTGATCTTTACTGACTACAATCCCCTTCAAATCTCGTTTCTCACATGCATTCCAGAACTATCTCCTGTGGTCCCCTTGCCAGTGTTTGCAGAGTTCTCTCATAATAAAGTAACATTTGCACCATGGTTGTAATGTTCCCAAAGCTGCCAAACCCTGGAGTGTATCTTACACCCAATGGGGAGAGGGCCCCTCTTTCTGACCCAGGATCCCACCTCTTATCAGGCCCCAGGGCAATGCTGCTTGTACTTCCTTATGTCAGAGTCCCTGATGCAAACACCTTCCTTATGGTTAGGCTTGGACAACAGTCAATGAGAGTGCTTAAGCAAGCACTTCTGTGGTGTTTTTCCTAGAGATGAATAAATTTTTTGAAGCACAAAGTTTGGTTAAAATAATTTCCAAAGTATTTCATGTTTGATATTCAAGGATCATTTTCAACCTCCAGATAACTGAGCTAGAACACAAAAGTAAAAACATTTTGTTTGAATAATACTGATTTTATGTGTCAAATAAAATCAATGAGATAGAGATCTGATAAGCACAGTAACTGTTAGAAATGAGATTACTGAAGGAACTATGGGTAGGGGTAAGAAACGTCCTCACCACTGTCCGTATTTCTAGAGAGATAAGTTGGGGTAAAAAGAAAGACTATGTATTTGTGAGCAGGAGAGGACAACTGGCCCAGGTTAAGGTTTAACAGGAGTGAGATGTAAAGAGAGATTCTGACTAAGACAGAAGCCTGTGGCCTTTACATGCCACCAATAATCCAGTATAATACATTTATTAAGAAATGAGCAGTTGTGGAGTTGCAGATTAATCAGGGAAGGAGGAGAAGTGGGTGACAGAGGATGAGATGGTTGGATAGCATCACTGATGCAATGAACATGAGTTTGAGCAAACTCCAGGAGATAGTGAAAGACAGGGAAGCATGGCACTCTGCAGTCTATGGGGTCGCAAAGCGTTAAGACTTGACTTAGCGACTAAACAATAACAACAGTCTTTGATCTGATTTATAATAGCTTCTATGATTACAACTTCTATTGCATAATTTCTGCAGCTCTGTTCGAATGCCAAAGGACATCTCTTACTTTAGAAGAGAAAGGGAACTGGCCCTAAAGAAAACTTTACAGGTGAGTAAAACACCTGTAATACACCTGGGCTATTTCAATACAACAGCAAATTAGGATTTGCTAAGTTGTTGGAAACTCTTGACAAGGAAAACTTCTTTTTGTAAACAAGCAGCTGATCTTATTGACAGTGTTTTCAAAGAAAAAACATTCAGCTCACTGCTGGACCAGAGAAGGCCAGTCCTTTGGAGAGATCTGATTTTTGTAGTGTGTTCAACTTTACAGTTCCTTGATTTATGATGTTAAAAATAATTATTTGAAATCTTAGGTATAACAGCATAACATATGAAAGCTATCAGAAATTGTACGTCATTTTCTGTCATAGACACTGATTGTTTTGTTTCCTTCTTTCCCTTTCTTTGGTTGCTCTGTTCTCTGGGGTTCAGGTGGCTGGGTCAAAGTCCCTTGTTATTCAACCAGATGTCATGCAGAGGGAGCTAGAGAGCTGCCTAAGGAGAGAGTACACTCCTGAAAATTTACCTTTGCTTCTGTTGCAGGTAAGAGTCATTTTGCAATTTGAAAAGCAGATTTGAAATTTAGTAGAAATGTATGAACAAAACTGGCTTTCTGGCATGTCCTCTGGCCAGGGTACAATCTTCTCTATATGTAGAGAATTTGCAGAATTTGGTTAATATAAATGCTCTTCTTTGCTAGAGACCCATGCCAAGCTCCAGGAAATAGTGAAGGACAGTGAAGCCTGATGTGCTGCAGTCCATGGGGTCACAAAGAGTCAGACATGATTTAGCAACTGAACAACAGTTACAACATGCCATTTAAGTTCAGCTTAGTTACAGCCACTAAACAATTGGCAAAGTTCCTAATAGTTACTCTTTGTGCTGGTATTATGAAGCAATACAACATTGACTAAGATAGTTGCAGACCTCAAAAACTGTTGGCTGACCTAGGGAAGATATTTCTGGAAATCTCTCTTAAGAAAATAGCTCACAACATGGGTATTGGGGGGAAGATATTCCATAAAGATCATTATTGCAGCGTTATAATAAAAGTGAAAAAATTGGAGTTGCCTAAATGTCTAATCATAGGAGAGTTAAGAAAAACAGTATGGTATTTGATAGATTATTGTTCTGCCTTTAAAGATTTTCTGCATAAGGAATTATTGTGTTATGTAATATAAGGTAACAAAAACGTGTGTGTAAGTATATTACAATAATGGTCATGTAGTGTACAGAAAAATCACTTGAAGAGCAGACATAGGCCAAAATGTTAGTAATTACTGTCTTTGAATGGCAAGATAATGAATTTCCTTATTTTGCTTCTATGTATTTTCTAAATTTTTTATAATAGAAATTATTTTTAAAATTTTATAATTTTTCTAAAATTAAAAAAAATTTATAATCATGTACTGTTTAGATTTTAAAAATTCATTGTTCTTTACTCTTGTGTTTTGAGTTACAACCTCACTATGCATACAAAGTAAATTATTAGCAACTAACTAATAAGTATTAAGTTAGCAATTAACTAATAAGTAAATCACAAAGAAAAATATTCAGATTTTGCTTGCAAGTCAAACTTATGTCATTATTTTCATCCAGGAGTCTCTTTTCCTAATATTTCTGGCACTCTTCATTCCTTTGTGTGTATCAGTGCTTCTCGTAGGAGAGAAGAGGAGGGGAGGGTGAAGGTTGGAGATGCTTGGCAAGACATTTTTGGCTGTCACAATTTGGGGAGGGGAGTGGGTTGCTACTGGCCTCTAGTTAGTAGAGGCCAGGGATGCTGCTAAACATCCTGCAATGCACAGGACCACCCCTTCACTGCAAAGAATTATTCAGTCCCAAACATCAATAGTGCAGAGGCTGAAAAAGCTTCAGTTCAGTTCAGTCGCTCAGTCATGTCCAACTCTTTGTGACCCCATGGACTGCAGCACGCCAGGCCTCTCTGTCCATTACCAACTCCCGAGGCTTGCTCAAACTCATGTCCATCAAGTCAGTGATGCCATCCAACCATCTTATCCTCTGCCGTCCCCTTCTCCTCCTGTCTTCAACCTTTCCCAGCATCAGAGTCTTTTCCAGTGAGTCAGTTCTTCACATCAGGTGGGGAAAGTAGTGGAGCTTCAGCATCAGTCCTTCCAATGAATATTCAGGACTGATTTCCTTTAGGATGGACTGGTTGGATCTCCTTGCTGTACAAGGGACTCTCAAGAGTCTTCTCCAACACCACAGTTCAAAAGCATCAATTCTTCAGCACTCAGCTTTCTTTATAGTCCAACTCTCACATCCATACATGACTACTGGAAAAACCATAGCTTTGACTAGACAGGCAAAAGCTTTGAAAAAGCTTGGTAGAATCCAAGTTTTCATATGTTATCATATATCTTCTGCCTAAAGAACTTAATTTAACATTTCTTGTGGTACAGATGTGCCAGGGACAAATTCTCTCGGTATTTGTTTGAGAAAAAAAAAGGCCTTTGTTTGCCTTCATTTTAGAAAGGTATATTTGTTCAATATGGTATTCTAGGCTGATATTTTTTCCCTTTTATCTCTTTAAATGTGTTGCTCTACTGTCTTTTCGCTTGCATTGTTTCCATTTCCTAATACTTTTTATTCTTTTGTTCTCTGGTTGCTTTTAAGATTTTCTCTTAATGGTTTTAAGCTATTTGATTATGATGTTTCTTGATGAGGTTTTCTTTGTGTTTCTCTTGCTTGGAGTTGGTTGAACTTCTGGATTGTGATTTTATCGTTTTCATCAATTAAAATTTTTTTCAACTGTTATTTCTCCAAATGTATTTTATATCCCTACTCGTCCTTCTGGGACTGCAGTGACATATATGTTTCGTTCGTGCATGCTTCAGTCGTGTCTGTTCTGCACTCTATGGACTGCAGCCTGCCAAGCTCATCCATCCATGGGATTCTCCAGGCAAGAATACTGGAGTGGGTTGCCATGCCCTCCTCCAGGGGATCCTCCCAACCCAGGGATCAAACCTGTTTCTCTTATATCTACCTGCATTGGCAGATGGGTTCTTTACCACTAGCATCACTTGAGAAGCCTGACATATATGTTAAATCAATTCATATCTTCCATAAGTCACTGAGGCTCTGTTAAATTTTTGTCTTTTTTTCCCTCAGTGCTTCATTTTGTATAGTATCTATTGCTATATCTTCAAGTTTATTAACCATTTCTTCTGCACTGTCTAATCTGCTGCTGCTCCTATTGTTGTTCAGTTGCTAAGTCTTGTCTGACTCTTTGTGACCCCTTGGTCTGTAGCATACCAGGCTTCCCTGTCCTTCACTATCTCCTGAGTTTGCTCAGATTCATGTCCGATGAGTCCGTGATGCCATCCAACCATCTCATCCTCTGTCGCCCCCTTCCCATCCTATCCTAAATCTTTCCCAGCATCACGGTCTTTTCCAATGAGTCAGCTCTTGCCGTCATGTGGGCAAAGTATTGGAGCTTCAGCTTCAGCATCAGTCCTTCCAATGAATATTCAGGACTGATTTCCTTTAGGATTGGCTGGATTGATCTCCTTGCTGTCCAAGGGACTCTCAAGAGTCTTCTCCAGCACCACAGTTTGAAAGCATCAATTCTCCTGCACTTAGCCTTCTTTATGGTCCAACTCTCACATCCGTACATGACTACTGGAAAAACCATGGCACTGACTATATGTGTATAGCAAAGTGATGTCTCAGCTTTTTAATGCACTGTCTAGGTTTGTCATAGCTTTCCTTCCAAGGAGCAAGCATCTTTAAATTTCGTGGCTGCAGTCACCATCCACAGTGATTTTGGAGCTCAAAAAAATAAAATCTGTCACTGTTTCCATTGTTTCCCCATCTGTTTGCCATGAAGTGATGGGACCAGATGCCATGATCTTAGTTTTCTGAATGTTGAGTTTTAGGCCAGGTTTTCACTCGCCTCTTTTACCCTGATTAAGAGGGTCTTTAATTCCTCTTCACTTTCTGCCATTAGAGTGGTATCATCTGCATATTTGAGGTTGTTGATATTTCTCCTGGCAATCTTGATTCCAGCTTGTGATTCATCCCACCTGGCATTTAGCATGATGTACTCTGCATATAAGTTAAGTAAGCAGGGTGATAATATACAGCCTTGATATACTTCTTTTCCAATTTTGAATCAGTCCATTGTTCCATGTCCAGTTCTAATCTGCTGTTAATCCTATCCAATGAATTTTTTATTTCATATATTATAGTCTTCATTTCTAGAAGTTCTATTTAATTTTTTGAAATATTTTTCATTTCTCTATTATGTTCACATTTTCCTTTCAATTCTTGAACATACTGAGCATAGTAATAAAAATTCTTTTAAAGTCCTTGTTTGCTAATTTTATCACCGGTGCCATTTCTGGGCCTGTCTCTTCATTAACTTTTCTCCTTCTTATGGATCATATTTGTCTGCTTCTTTGCATGTCTAGTAATTTTTCTGAACACTGGGCATTGCGGTTTTACATTGCTGAATGCTGATTTTTTTTTTTATATTCCTTTAAGGAAGTTATACTTCATTCTGGCAGGCAATTAAGTTATAGATCAGTTTCACACTTACAAGGTTTGGTCTTGGCAGGTTTAGAGTAACTTTTACTCCAGACATAGTTTATTCTTCTTACTAAATTGTCACCCCTCTTGTGTCTCTGCTGAACGCCCCAGGTATTTAGTGAGGACTTTTCACTCTGTCAGATTGAAACTTGAACATCTCCTAGTTCTGTTTGAACTCTGAGAAATGTTCAGTTTACAATTCCCTAGTTTGCTATTCTTTGCACAGCCTCGGATTTCCACCCTCTGCATGCAGTGCTTAATAGTCAGCAAAGAACTCAGAAATCTCTGTGTAGGTTTCTGGAGCCCCTTTTTTGCATAACTTTCTCCTCTCCATTATTCTGCCCTGCGAACTCCAGCTGACTCAACTTCCCAAACTTGATTTCTCTATCCTTAACTCAGAAAGACCATCATGCTCTGATTTCCTATTCTGGTTCAAAAACTGCCTTCTTCAGACAGAAAACCAGAGCTCATTTCATTTGTTTCCTTTCTCTCAAGGACAAGAGTCCTGCATTGCCTGTTGTTGCACATCAAAAAACAGTTGCTTCGTGTAATTTTCCCTGTTTTCTAATTGTTTATGATGGAAAGGTGCATCTGATACTACTTATTCCATCATAGCAGTATTATTTTTATCAGAAATAAATTTTTTTAAGAATTGGCTTATTTGACTACACTTAAGTATAAGTAAAATTCTTGACCTAAGTTTAAAAGGTATAATCATTTATAATGTTCTTTGTACTTTAGATTCATAAACTTCAGTTTTTAAAAAAATTTTAAGCTTAGCTTTAGATAATTTTATAGACTTTTATGTCACTGTTAAAACTTCAACAACTGATAGATGAAATTATAATCTGTTGGATTGACAAAATACCTATTTAAATTTGAATGGTATATTGAGCCAGGTTTCTTAATTTTATGACCTTCATGTAGAAAATATTGATAGATCCTTCCCAAACAGCCAAACTTATTTTCCTATCATATTTGTCCTTAAGGTTTAATCCAGTCTTCCCATGGTGCAGTTGGTAAAGAACCCACCTGCCAATGCAGGAAACATGGGTTCAGTCCCTGGGGTGGGAAGATCCCCTGGAGGAGGAAATGGCAACCCACTCCAGTATTCTTGCCTGGAGAATCCCATGGACAGAGGAGCCTGGCCGGCTACAGTCCATTGGGTCCCAAAGAGTCAGTCACGACTGGGAACACACTTCCTTCCTGTTATAATTGTATTCTAGTTAATTTTTATTGTTATTGTTGTTAAAGCATTATACAGAGAGAATTACCCAGCTGGCCCAGAGTAAATATTTACACATGCTTAGGTGGAAGAGATTTTGCCATCACAGTAAGATCATGGAGCAACTTTATCCTTTTTACAAGGTAGGAAGCCCATGAACAGAATCTATGGGCTATTTTCTATAATGAAACAAAATGGTCATTAAGCTTGTCATTGCTATTATTAAGTATAGTCATCATGCCTGTACATTATATCTCTAGACTTATTCATGCTACATAAACTGTAAATGTGTACCCTCTGGCCAACATCTCCCCTTTTCCCCTAAGCCCCAGCCCCTGGTTACCACTGTTCTATTCTCTGCTTCTCTGAGTTTGACTTTTTTTTTTTTTTTTAAGACTCCACATAAAAGGGATACCACACAGTTTTTGTCTTTTTCTCTGTCTGGTTTATTCCATTTAGCACAATGTCCTCCAGATTTATTCATGTTATTACAAATATTAGGATCCCCCTCCTCTTCATGGCTGAATAATATTCCATTATATGTATTTTTACCACATTTTCTTTATCCATTCATCCATCAGCAGACCCTTAGGTTTTCATATTTTGACTATTATGAATAATGCTGCAATGGAATATTGAAACACAGATATCGCTTCAAAATACTGATTTTGTTTTCTTTGAATATATACCCAAAAATGGGATTGCTGGATCATATGGTAGTTCTATTTTTTTTAATTTTTATTATTAATTGGAGGATAATTGCTTTACAATATTGTGTTGGTTTCTGCCATACAACAATAATCAGATATAAGTATACATATGTCCTCTCCCTCTGGAGCCTCCCTCCCAGCCCCTCATCTCACTCCTCTAGGTCATCCCAGAGCACCAAACTGAGTTCCCTGTGTTATACAGCAACTTCCTACTAGCTATCTGTTTTAAACATGGCAATGTATGTTTCAGTGCTAATCTCTCAATTCATTCCACCTTCTCCTTCCCCTACTATGTCCACAAATCCATTCTCTATGTTTTCGTGTTTATTCCTGCCCTGCAAATAGTTTCATCAGTATGATTTTTCTAGATTCTGTATATAAATATATGTGTTAATATATGATATTTGTTTTTCTCTTTCTGATTTAGTTCATACTGTGTAACAGATTTTAAGTTTGTCCTCCTCAGTTAAACTGACTCAAATTTGTTCCTTTTTTAATTGGTTGAGTAATATTCCATTGCATATATGTACCACAACTTCTTTTTTTTTTTAATTAGTTTATTTATCTGTTTTTTAACTTTACAATATTGTATTTGTTTTGCCATACATTGACATGAATCCACCATGGGTGTACATGTTTTCCCCTTCCAGAACCCCCCTCCCCCCACCCTCCCCATCCCATCCCTCTGGGTCATCCCAGTGCACCAGCCCCGATCACCCTGTATCATGCATCAAAACTGGACTGGCGATTCATTTCACATATGATAATTTACATGCTTCAGTGCCATTCTCCCATATCATCCTGCCATCACCCTCTCCCATAGAGTCCATAATACTGTTCTATTTATCTGTGTCTCTTTTGATGTCTCGCATACAGGGTTATCTTTACCGGTTAACTAAATATAGCCAGGACATGGAAGCAGCCTAGATGCCCATCAGCAGATGAATGGATAAGGAAGCTGTGGTACATATACACAATGGAATATTACTCAGCCATTAGAAAGAATACATTTGAATCAGTTCTAATGAGGTGGATGAAACTGGAGCCTATTATACAGAATGAAGTAAGCCAGAAAAAAAACACCAATACAGTATACTAACACATATATGTGGTATTTATTTAATCAGTAAAGATAACCCTTTATGTGAGATATCAAAAGAGACACAGATAAATAGAACAGTACCACAACTTCTTTATCCATTCATCTGTCGATGAACATCTAGGTTGCTTCCATGTCCTGGCTGTTGTAAATAGTGCTGCAATGAACAGTGGGGTATATATGTCTCTTTAAATTATGGTTTTCTCAGGATATATGCCTAGTAGTGGGATTTCTGGGTCATATGGTAGTTTTATTCTTAGTTTTTAAAGGAATCTCTATACTTTTCTCCATAGTGGCTGTTATCAGTATGGTAGTTCTATTTTTAATTTTTTGAGAAATTTCTATACTGTTGTCATATTATCATTAGATACACCAGTTTACATCTCCACAAACAATGTATCTTGTCAGTGTTTTAAGTGGTGGTTAAAGATGGGAAAGGAACTAACAGATGCCCTTACTTGCCATTTCTACCTGTGGCAGAAGATAATGGTACTATTTTTAAGAATGAGATTTGAGTGTGGCTTTATATTATAGAAAATTTATTTTTCTTCATAGGCTATAGCTAAAAAATCTAAGAAGCCAACTCCAGTTACTAAATTTCCTTATGCACTGACTCTTTGCTAGGGTCACTTTCCTTCAAAGTTGTGAGAATATGACTGATCGCTGTCCTTATCAGTCAAATTCAAAATATGGAAGAGTTTTAATATTACAAGAGCTTCTTATTTGGCTCCCAAACAGTAATACCCTATACTTGAAAACAAATGACACAAAGAATAAGGCTTGTGAATCATCAACTTCTGTCTTGGTATCTCTCGTAAACAGAAACAAGTTGTCTACATTATACAGGAATACAATGATGCTCTTCAGAGAGCTGATCGATTGTCTGTTGCACGAGAAAACTTCCTTATGGGAAAAAAGAATCCTCCTAACTTAGTGACACAGGAAGACCTGACTATTTACACAAATTGGTTAGTGTGTCACCTACACTCACTGAGGACTATTCACCACTATGTACAGGTACGTGAAACAGTTATATGGTGATGTAATGCCTTCCCAGAATGGTCAGGACATTGTTTTCTTCACACCTGTCACCTAATTTAGGGTTGTCGGTTTATGTATTCCATCTGCCTTACAAACGACAGGAAAAGAATGGGTCACTAGCTTTTTTCTTCGAGACCTTTGAAACTATTTTTCTTTTGGAACCTTGCTGTAATGAAATCACTCCATTTAGCTTTCCCAAAGATGTCTCTGTTACACTACTTTGTATTCACTCTATAATTTCTTGTTTTCAGCCTCTTGTTCTGGATTTATGCTCTCTAATGTAGATCCACTTTTTTATTCAGCAACCTCTAGTGAGGGTCTAATTTATGCCAGGGACATATCCTGGGCCATGTGGGGGTATATAATCTTTGCTGATGGTGAGGAACAGGGAGGCCTGGCGTGCTGTAACCCATGGGTTTGCAAACAGTGGGACATGACTTGGCGACTGAACAGCAGCAACAAAATGTGAGTCACAGGATGATAGCAAAAAGTGCAAGTAAATAGTCAACTTAAATACAATGTGATGAGTATAATCACAGAGTAAAGAGAGTCACAGAGGAGAGGCCCTACTGCAAGATACAGGCATCAGAAAGGAGTGATGTGACCACATTCTGTTTTAGAAAGATTGCTGTTTTGCCACCTAATGTTTTCTTACTCCACTACATCTCATCTTAGTGATACCACCAACCATGACTCCTGGCCATCATCGTGACATCATTCCTTCCCCAATCAGTCACTGTGGGGTCTACCTCTGAATCATCTCTCCCCTGTCACATGGCATAGTAATGATCTGCTCCTAAGTCCTGGTCCCCCACTAAACTGAACTCTTTGAATTTGGTCCATGTCTTACTTATTTTTGTATCTCTAGCCCCTCACACGATGCCCTGCTCATTATGGGTTATTGATCAAGGTAGGCCTGCCTGGATGTTAAGGTCACTTAGAGTTGGTGACAACACAAGATCCCTAGCTCCAGATTTAGCCCCTCATGATTGAGCAGATTACTGAGGCCCACCTCCACCTCCTTCCTCCTCTATCAAACCAAAGGGCTGCTCCTGAAACAAAGTCTGGAAGCTTCTTTGAGAACTGAATTGACACTTGGCCCCTTGGTTGTCCCCTTCTGTAGGCCCTCCAGTATTTACCCATCTCCAAAGCTCTGAGTGTAGCTGTTGACGAAGTCCCTGAGGTTGGTCAGGAAAATGAAAAGGCTCCTGTTAATGACATTGACCCTGACATACAGGGTTCTGCATCTCCAGACTCTATGAATACCAGTGTTTCAGGTAACAAGTCATCTTTCCCCTTGGGAAATGTGGAGAAAAGATTGTGATTTTGCATGTGTGCACCTGATCTTGCTTGAAATTTTTCTATGTACCAAAAAATTATATCTTTAAAAAAAAAAATTGGCCATGCCATGCAGTCTACAGTATCTTAGTTTCCTGGCCAGGAATCAAACCTAGGCCCTGGTGGTGAAAGCACCAAATCCTAACCACTGGACTGCCAGGGAATTCCCAAAAGTTTTATTTTCTTAATTAACAAATGTTAGTCTAATATTTTCTGGTGGAAAAAAATGACAAACACTTCTCTTAGAAATTATTATCTCCATCTTTATAGCTAGACAATTAAGAGAGGAGGAAAAGCAATAAACCTGAAATTGGCAGTCCTGGGCTCTAGGCCTATTCTGTTGTGGCCTCACTATGAGCCTACATGTTTAAGTCATTTCATCTCCTTGGGCCTCAATTTACTCATCTCCAAAATAAATCTTTTAGATTAAGTGATTGCTAAGGTCACCTTCATTTTTTTCCCCAGGGTTGAAAACTTTTCATTTCTATTTTTTTTTAACACCAAAAACATTTTGTATTGGGGTATAGCCAATTAACAATGTTGTGATAGTTTCAGGTGAACAGTGAAGACTTAGCCATACATAGGCATGTATCCATTCTCCTCCAAATCCCCCTCCCATCCAGGCTGTCACATAACATTGAGCAGAATCCCTTCGTTTTTAATTTTACATGATCTTTAAAGACGTCCCTTATCTGAATCAATTTAGTAGTCTTCTTACCCTTACCTTATGTTACAGATGACTCAGAAATCTGATCAGGTTTTTACTCTGAGTGAAGAATTTACCAGTTGCACCTGGAGAGGCAGCCAACCCAGTTGTGGGGAATCAGAGAAAGTATCTCAAATGGGAAGTCCAATCTGGGTGCTTAGAGATGAGTACAAGTGAGCCAGGTGAAAGGAGGTGAAGGTTCTCAGCTTCTCCTGATTTGTTTGTTAACTTGTAAGTCATATTCTTTGTTTACCCCAAAGGACTACAGGTAGTTCTGTTCTCACTAAGTCATTTCCCAAAGGGTCTGTTGGATTTCTCCTGCAGGCTACGAGAAGGGGAAGTCCTGGCTACCTCCCCCAAAAAACCAGCACCAGGAGTTTGTCAGATAGGCCTGGCTGAGTGTGTGCAGTCTACAAACTGTGGCAGAGAAGGCTGGGCATGGAGCAGAATGGCCCTCACCATCCATGGAAGAGGCCCTGTCTTCAGTTATCTCAAAGGACTCTCCTTTTTCCCTCTAAGACTGGTATTCATTGGTGTTAATGCTCTTGATTTTGGATATTTTCAGGGCCAATGAGAACAGAAACTGCTTTCATTCTGCCCCAACACACAACAGAAACAGAAGAACTGAAACCTCAGCTGAGGCTTCTGCTCTCCCATTTCAGTATCCCATATGACGTGGAAGAGCTGAGGGATGCTTCTAAGGAGACAGAACTTTTTGCCTTGGTACTTTATGGATTCTTTCTTAATGCAAATATAGGAATTCATGAAAGAAAATACTAGTATCTGCCATGAAGTTGGATATTCATACTGCCACAATTGTTTCTAGAGTAATAAAATATAATAGTAATAGGTGAGATTTAGACTAGCAGTTGAACTTTCTGTTAGAATTTCGAAACCCTTGAGTATCCAACCCAGAGGGATTGTAGGATCATTTTTCTGCAGAATTTAAAGAAAATGATAGGCTGTAGTCCATAATAGATGATGTAAACATAGCCAAGATTTGGCATTTTTTTAAATTAGTTGATTTTCTATTTTTTAACTTTACAATATTGTATTTGTTTTGCCATACATTGACATGAATCCACCATGGGTGTACATGTTTCCCCTTCTAGAATGGCATTTTTTTAGTATGGAGTTGTCTAGTGTCTAAAACCCTTAGATTCTCAGAAAGTGTACCAATAGCTCTTCAGTTGGCAAAATGCTTTATATTCAGTACAGTGTATATTGTGTAGTGATTTTTAAAGTCAAGCAGTCATAGTCTGCTATCTCATGGTGTTGCACTTCCTTGAATTAAAAAATCATATTATCAAAAGCCATATTAGAACTTGTTTCAAAGGGGAAAAAAATAGGATTATACATAGAGAACCTCAAATTTACAATAATAAACTTTTTAGCCAGAGTTTCAACAAAAAGATATTTTTCTAGATCTGGGTGGATAATATTTGTAAATGTATGTATTTTCTAGGTAAAAATAATAAGTTGATTAATCCAAAAAGGCAAAGATCAAATCTGTATGTTTTTGAACACCCTTTGTGTAAGAAGGAACCACTTACTTACTCACTTACTCACTCTATCACCATTTACTTTGACCTTGAAGTTTCACATCCATGTGTATTTGTTGCAACATTATTTTACTGGGATTATTTCTATTATTATGTAACACAGACTCTTTAAACTCACTGGAACCAGTGGCATCACATGTCCTCTGGTTTCTTTGAAGGTGAAAGCTTTTGTCTTTCTTTTCATATCAGTAGCAGCACTGTCTTCAGTAGAGAGTGCTTCTATGGGAGTATTCTCACCCTCATTCATTATCAGCAAGTATTATGATAGACCCAAACCAGAATCAGAACAAGACGGTGTTAAAAAGAGTCCAAATAAGTAAAGATAGGTTATGGCACAGTAGACTATCATCAGTGATAACAAAAGAACTTGAGGCTGCAGAACTTTCCCACAGAGCAGCCTCCTCCCCAAAGAACAGCTTGTCTTCTTCACATAGGGAGAGTTTCCACTTCTGATTTTCTTGTAACAGTATTATGTGCAGTGCTAATTGTGCTCCCAAGATAATCACATTACAACAAATTTTTTTTGTGTAGGACAAATTTCTATAAACAGGAAGAGTGTTTATTTTGGTTTTCCAAAGCCCTAGAGCAGGGTCAGCAAACTGCAGCCTGCAGCCCACCTCCTAGTGTTTGTTAAAGTAAAGTGTTATTGGAATACAGCCATGCCCTTTCATTTATGTACTGTCTATGGCTGCTTTCACACTGTAACTGCAGCACTGAGTAGTTGTAACAGAGACCATGTGGTTTGCAAAGTCTAAAATACTTACCATCTGGCCCTTTAAGAAAAAGTTTGCCACTCTAGCTTGGACTGGCACCATCTCATTGAACTTTGTGCACTGATGGGTATGATCTGTGTCTGTCTGATGTGGTAACCACTAGTCACATGTGACTGTGAAATATTGGGTAGTGTAAACGAGGAACTAAATTTTAACTTTTATCTAATTTTTATAAATTTGCATTTAAATGTTAAATAGCCACATATGGCTAGGAGCAATAGTATTGGATAGCACAGCCTGGAAAGTACCAGCATTAACTGGAAGAATCTTTAGCTCTGTGACTCAACACTGTGTCAGGTTCTCTCTCTCTCTCTCTGTAATTAAATATACATAAGATTTACCATTTTAACCATTTCTAAGTATACAGCTAAGTGGCAGTAAGAGCATTCACATTGTTTTGCAACCATCACCATGGGGGTAGATTCTTGAGATTCCCTCCACAAGCTCTCCTTGCACTGAGGAAGTCATGACGCAGGTGGCCGGTGCACTGATGAAGGCATTTGCACAGGCTCTGGAGGCCTGGGTCTGCCCGAGAAGGGAGGACGCAGTGTCTGCATCTTAGCAGTAGGCAGCTATATCATAGAAAGCACTGATAGCCTCAGTCTGGAACTGAGATGTGAGGGGTGTGACTGATGTACCATAAGGAGTTTTAACAGGTCCCAGCATCTGGACTCTTCTCTCTGGCAATATCGTGGTCAGGCTTCTGGGAGCAGGATTTATCTAGCCCTTAAATTTTCTCATTTACCAGCTGGTCAGGAAAAGGGAATGTATTCCCAAAGATAGACAGTCTACTGCCCATTGAGGATCCATTTAAAAATATATGTAAGTAAATATATTACATTATTTCCAGTCTTTGGAGCAGATATTCAGAACAAGTAACACACACATGATTATAGTAATAGACTGACTGAATGCATGTGCCCCTCAGGTATTTACATTTAAGTCCTATTCCTGTCACAGAATCATGTTTTATAAAATAGTTTGACTCCAAGACTCTTTCAGAGGCAGTCAGTACCTGTTCTTGAAACTGCCTCCAGCCTGAGACTATTTTTTTCCCCCGGGCTTCTCTTTTCTCAATCCTGTTTAGGTTTCCCAAAAATTTCAAAGCATCTTCATGGAGCAACAGAGAATGCAAACGTTTCCAGACTATAATGCTGGGCTAGCTAAAGTGGAAAATTTGGATTTGGCAGGACCTGGTAGGGCCTTGAAAAAGAGAGCCAACTGGACTTCCTTTATAAAGGTAAGGAGCCCTGTGGTGACGGTCACTTATGAATGATGTCAGCCATGTCACAAAGTGTCCTCCACGGAGGCCAGACAACCTGGCAGCATCAGGTCTGTCAGATGCCTATTATCCCGTCTCCTCAATGCCCTCAACAAACCGTGCCCTAGGAGCAAGGGTAGGTGCCTACCTGACTCAGAAGAGGTGGCTTAGAAAACCCGGCCTTGTGTACCACCATCCCCCAGCTCCTTCCTGCCTTGAGTCTGTTGAAGTTAGCCAGGCTGATCTACCTTTTCTGTAAGTTCTCACGTATTCCTTTGCCCCTCTCTATTGAGTCAGAGCTCCTTTCTTGTTGTTAGTGACCTAGGCTACTTGGCAAGAATAAAGAACATTCAAAGTTATAATTGAGTTGTGTAAATCCAGTTTTTTAGTCAAAATCTGTTTGCTGACTGCATTCTGTGTGTCATACATGGCCCTTGGTGCTGGATATACACAATGCACGATTATTCAAAAGTGAGTAGGTTAAATGAGTTGATTTGAGATAGTGGTAAATACAGTTGATTCTCATTGTTTGGGGGTAGTTGTGTTCTGTAACGTTGCCACAAACACTGAATTAACAAATCCTAAACCACTGCTCATAGGGGAAATAAAAGGTTATGTTCATCAATTGATCAATACGTAACTAGTTTTATGTGTGTTTCTATTTGAAGAGACTTTACTCAATATATGTTGTTGATTCATTAACATCAAACTCATGGCCAATAGCACTATAACTCATACCTGAACGAAGCTTTTTGAACACTTGTCCTTCTATAAGACACATCACAGCCTTCCTATACTTAGGAACACTAGATAGCTCTTCAGCCCCCTGTTGGAGGCCATTTTAAATAGTGAAGTTACTAATGAAAAGCACAAAAAGTATAAAAACCTGGCACTAATTAGGCCACAAAAAGAACATTTGTTTATAGTACACACTCAAATAAGTATTAAATAAGTGAATGTCACCTTGTTTGTCCTCAGCTGGGAATGTGGGGTTGGGTGACTTGAACTTTTTACCATTCTGTGCAATGTCCATGAATGTCCAGGAAAGTTCTGTATTGATTTGGGGATGACAAATAAGTTTCAGTGAGTAGGCAAATCCAAAAATACAAAATCCATGAATAATGAGGATCAACTGTGTCATGAAGGAAACATCTTATGTGATAAAGATGGGTGGAAGGAAAGCAGAGAAATCACAGATTGTTCCTAAATCTGGGGCTTGAGCAAATAGGTAGTTGGTGTAGGGAAAGCTGGACTTTCTGTTTTAGATTATTATACTTGCCATTCAAGTATAAATATCAAGGAGATAGTTGGATATAACAGGTTGGAGCTTAGAGCTGGATCTAAATTTGAAAGTTATGAGTACATTGAAGTATTTACAGCCATAGAACTAATTTTTGAAATACAGCTTGTTAATATGAAAGGTAAAGTTTTACATGTGGAGCCACAAGATTTTGTGGGCAAACTTTTCTTGCCCCATAAAGTTGGTGTGCAGTGCCCAGCACTGATGGATTTAGGGTCCCTTCTGCCAGCAAATGGTGCCATGTCATTCTAGATGGAGCTACTGCATCTCAAGCCAGGTACCAGCAGGAACTGCTGTTGCCCTCTCCCTCCACAGATCTGAGAATCCACACAGATCCTTTCCAAGTCTTCACATGCTCTAGAAAACTACCTAGCACTGAGGCCAGATCCCATTTCAGAAAGTCCTTGGTTCTCTTTATTTTCAACTTTTATTGAGAACCATTCTGTTATATTTAAGTTTGTATGTACGTGTTTGTCCACTAGATTAAGCCAAAACATGATCCTTGGCAAAAGAAGCTTTTGACCAAACTAAAAGAACTGAGAAGAATAGATGTATTAATGCAACTCCAAGCAAAGTTTCTGAAGGTAACAAAGTAACCATGTTTCCTTGTAGATAAAATTCTGTTCTCAGAAAATTGAATTCTTTCCACCTTTAAAAAATGTTAGCCATGGATTCGCTATGAAGGCTTTATTTGGAATTATCTAATCTAATTGCCAGGTTTTATATCCTGTTAGCTTTCATTAGTGACAGTTGTCAAAAGAGTTGGCTTTCACACTAAGTCTCTGTGTGATATTGCTCTAGTCACATACTTTCAGTTTTCGTTTCCTCATTTGTGAAACCAAACTGGTGGAGTAAACATTGAACTATCTTACTTTTACTATGGTAAAAAAATATATACACATAGCATAAAATGTATCATCTTACCCATTTTTAAGTGTGTGATTCATCAGTGTTCAGTATATTCACAGTGTTGTGAAGTAGATCTCCAGAACTTTTTCATCTTGCAAAACTGAAACTCTTTGCCTACTAAACAACTCCCTATTTCCTCTTCCTCCCAGCTTCAAGCAACCACCATTCTACTTTCTGTTTCTGAATTAGACTACTCTTAGATACTTCATATAAACAGGATATGCAGTATTTGTCCTTTTGTGCTGGCTTCATTTCACTTACCAGAATGTCCTCAAGTTCATCCATGTTATAGCATGTGACCAGATTTCCCTCCTCCTTGTTTTTCATGAACATTTATATCAGCTTTATTCACAATAACCAAAAACTGCAAACAACCTGGATGTCCCTTAGTGGGTGAATAAACTGAAGTAAGTTCATACCATGAAACGGCAATCAGCTGTAAAAAGGAACAAACTGTTGATATACCCAAAAACCTGGTTGAGTCGTCAGAGAACTGTGTGAATAAAAAACTCAACCCATAAAGACTGCATGAGTCCGTTTATACAACACTCTTCAGTTCAGTTCAGTCGCTCAGTCATGTCCGACTCTTTGCAACCCCACAGACTGCAGCACACCAGGCTTCCCTGTCCATCACCAACTCCCGAAGCTTGCTCAAACTCACGTCCATCGAGTCGGTGATGCCATCCAACCATCTCATCCTCTGCTGTCCCCTTCTCCTCCTGCCTTCAATCTTTCCCAGCATCAGGGTTTTCCAATGAGTCAGTTTTTTTTTTTGCATCAGGTGGCCAAAGTATTGGAGCTTCAGCTTCAGCATCAGTCCTTCCAATGAACACCCAGGACTGATTTCCTTTAGGATGGGCTGGTTTGATTTCCTTGAAGTCCAAGGGACTCTCAAGAGTCTTCTCCAACACCACAGTTCAAAAGCACCAGTTCTTCGGCACTCAGCTTTATCGCCGAACTCTCACATTCATACATGACTACTGGAAAAACCATAGCTTTGGCTAGATGGACCTTTGTCGGCAAAGTAATGTCTCTGCTTTTTAATATGCTATGTAGGTTAGTCATAGTCTTTCTTCCAAGGAGCAAACATCTTTGAACTTCATGGCTGCAGTCACCATCTTCAGTGATTTTGGAGCCCAAGAAAATGAAGTCTGTCACTGTTTCCATTGTTTCCTCATCTATTTGCCATGAAGTTATCGGACCAGATGCCATGATCTTAGTTTTTTGAATGTTGAGATTTAAGCCAACTTTTTCACTCTCCTCTTTCAATTTCATTAAGAGGCTCTTCAGTTCCTTTTTGCTTTCTACCATAAGGGTGGTATCATCTGCATATCTGAGATTATTGATATTTCTCCTGGCAATCTTGATTCCAGCTTGTGTTCATCCAGCCTGGCATTTCACATGATGTACTCTTCATATAAGTTAAATATGCAGGGGGACAATATACAGCCTTGACGTACTCCTTTCCCAATTTGGAACCAGTCTGTTGTTCCATGTCCAGTTCTAACTGTTGCTTCTTGACCTGCATACAGATTTTTCAGGAGGCAGGTAAGATGGTCTGGTATTCCCATCTCTTTCAGAATTTTCTAGAGTTTATTGTGATCCACACAGTCAAAGGCTTTGGTATAATCAATAAAGCAGAAGTAGATGTTTTTCCGGAACTCTCTTGCTTTTTCGATGATCCAACGGAGGATGTTGATAGTTTGATCTCTGGTTCCTCTGCCTTTTCTAAAACCAGCTTGAACATCTGGAAGTTTACGGTTCACGTATTGCTGAAGCCTGGCTTGGAGAATTTTGAACATTACTTTACTAGCGTGTGAGATGAGTGCAATTGTGCGGTACTTTGAGCATTCTTTGGCATTGCCTTTCTTTGGGATTGGAATGAAAACTGACCTTTTCCAGTCCTGTGACCACTGCTGAGTTTTCCAGATTTGCTGGCATATTGAGTGCAGCACTTTCACAGCATAATCTTTTAGGATTTGAAATAGCTCAACTGGAATCCCATCACCTCCACTAGCTTTGTTCGTAGTGATGCTTCCTAAGGCCCACTTGACTTTGCATTCCAGGATGTCTGGCTCTAGGTGAGTGATCACACCATTGTGGTTATCTGGGTCATGAAGATCTTTTTTGTATAGTTCTTCTGTGCATTCTTGCCACCTTTTCTTATTATCTTCTGCTTCTGTTAGGAATCAAACTGGGGTCTCCTGCATTGCAGTTAATCTTTATTAACTGAGCTATCAGGGAAGCCCTGCAAACTCTTAAAATGATAGAATTATAGAAATGGAGAACAGATTCATGGATTCTAGGGGTTAATAAGAGAATGGTGGGGAAGGAGATGAAGTATAATTATAGATGGGTAATATGAAGGATCCTTATGATGAATCTGTACTGTATCTTGACTGTCTCAATGCCAATATCTAGGTTGTGATATTGTACTATAATTTTGCAAGAAATTACATTGGGGAAAATGAAATGAGGGTTACATGGCATCCTTTTATATTATTTTTTCCTTCTCTTTCCTCAAATTGTGGTAAAATTATACATAACCTGAAATTTGCCATTTTAACCATTTTTCAGTGTACAATTCAGTGGTATTAATTAAGTTCATAAAGTTATACAACCATCACCAACATCCATCTCCAGAACTCTTTTCATCTGGCAGACTGAAACACTTTACCCATTAAATAATAACTCCTCATTGCTCTCTCCCTCTAAATTCTGCTCCTGCTGCTAAGTCGCTTCAGTCGTGTCCAACTCTGTGTGACCCCATAGACGGCAGCCCACCAGGCTCTGCCGTCCCTGGGATTCTCCAGGCAAGAACACTGGAGTGGGTTGCCATTTCCTTCTCCAGTGCATGAAAGGGAAAAGTGAAAGTGAAGTCGCTCAGTCGTGTCTGACTCTTAGCGACCCCATGGACTATAGCCTACGAGGCTCCTCCGTCCATGGGATTTTCCAGGCAAGAGTACTGGAGTGGGGTGCCATTGCCTTCTCTAAATTCTAGCAACCACCATTCTGCTTTCTGTTTCTGTGAGTTTGACTACTCCAGGCACCACATATTATGGAATTATACAGGATTTGTCTTTTTGTGACTGCTTATTTTACCCCTCATAATATCCTCAAGGTTCATTCGTGTTGTAGAATTTGTTAGAATTTCCTTCCTTTTTAAGGTTGAATATTTCTTTGTATGTATCCACCACATTTTGTCTATTCGTTTGTTGTTGAACATTTTGGTTGGTTTCACCTCATGGCTATTGTGAATAAGACTACTGTTAACATGGATATGAAAATAACTCTTTGAGATCCTGCTTTCAGTTCTTTTGTGTATAAACCCAGAAGTAGAATCTCTGGACCATAATATAATTCTATTTTTAACTCTTTCTGAGGAAGCGCCATGAGTATTTTCCATAGTAGTTTCAGCATTTTACAACCTCACCAATAGTGCAAAATGGTCCAGTTTCTCCATATCCTCATTAACACTTGTTATTTTCTTTCTTTTTTTAATATTAGTCATCTTAGTAGATATGAAGTGATGTTTCAATGTGTTTTTTTTTTCCTTTTTGAGTTTCTCTAATGATTAGAAATTTTGAGCACTTTTTCATATGCTTTTTGGCCATTTGTATATCATATTTGGAGAATTCCTTTGAAGTTCATTCTTTTTCCTTGAAGTTCTTTGCCTATTTTTTATTGAGTTATTTGATTTTTTTATGGTTGAGTTGTAGTTTTCTTTACATATTCTCGACATTACCCCCTTATCAGATACATTATTTGCAAATTATCCTCTCATTATTTAAGTTGCCTTTTCACTCTGTTAATTTTGTCCTTCAATACACAGAATTGTTTAAGTTTGATTGAGTCACATTTGTCTATTTTTTTTTTTTTTTGGCCTGTTCATTTTGTGTCATATCCAAGAATTTGTTGCCAAGTTCCATATCATGAAAATTTCTCCATTTTCTATTAAGACTTTTATAGTTTTAGGTCTTATGTTTAGATTTTTAATACATTTTGAGTTAACTTTTATATACGGTATAAGGATCCAACTTCATTATATTGTATGTGAATATCCATTTTTTCCCCAGCACCATTTGTTGAAGAGACTGTCCCTTCTCTTTTTTTCCTTAATTTATTTATTTTTAGTTGAAGGATAATTACAATATTGTGTTGATTTCTGCCATACATCAACATGGATCAGTCATAGTTATACATATGTCCCTAGTTCCTTCTCTTTTGCGTGGTGTTGGCATCTTTACTAAGATCATTTGATTAGGCACTCAAAAGTTTATTTCTAGGCTTGCTATTTTATTCCATTGGTCTGTATGTCCAATGTACACCAGTACCATGCCATTTTGACTAAGGTAGCTTTGTAATATGTTTTGAAATCAGGAATTTTGAGTCTTCCAACTTTGTTTTTCTTTTTCAAAGTTATTTTGGCTATTTGGGGCTTCCCAGGTAGCTCAGTGGTAAAGAATCCACCTGCCAGTGCAGGAGCCGCAGGAGATGCAGGTTCAGTCCCTGTGCTGGGAAGATCCCCTGGAGGAGGCAATGGCAACCCACTCCAGTATTCTTGACAAGACAATCCCATGGACAGAGGAACCTGGCGAGCTACAGTCTACAGGGTCACAAAGAGTCAGATATGACTGAACATGAGATCCCATATGCATTTTAGGATGAATTTTTCTCCTTTAGCCAAAAAAAAAAAAACCAACCGCTGAAATTTTGACAGAGATAGGATTAAACAATCTTTGAAGGTCCCTTGTGGTATTAAAATAATTGAAATATAGTAATATGTGTATCGCCTAAGTAGAAGTTCAGCTCTGGGACTGTTTGAGTTTTTACCTCTAGAGGAACATTTATTCAGCATCTACTATATGCCAAACGTTGCACCAATTCTGGGAGAGACTTCATTAGTGTTCTTATCCTGCTCTACATGAAAAGCCAGGATTTCAGCAGGAATATGAGCCCAGGGCTGTGTCCTTATAGAGCCTGTGCTTTTCTCACACTACCCAGCTGCCTCCTCCTCCATCTCCTGGCAACTTCCTAAGAGTAGACAAACCCAAAACTGATGAGAGTTTATCTTTTCATTGGTGCCACATGTGTAGGGGTGCTACTTGCTACTGTGTTTCAGGGGTTGTCACAGAACTTTTTAATTAGTTGCTTATGTATATTTGAATACTTAGTGTTCTTTGGAGGAACATGCCTCGGAGAACTATGATGTTTGAGTTTACTTTTATTTTTTTAATGAATAAAGTCCTACCTGGGACTTCTTAGTATTCATGTGTATGTGACCAAATTCTTGCTGAGAAGAAGGGAATAACCCTTCTCCCAACCATCTCTTCTCTGTGTTCCACTCGAGATTTCCAATCCTGAGAGAGTAATGCAAGTGCTCCAGGATCACGCTGCAAAGACGGTCTTGCTGGCTTCATCTCACCCACCATGTGTGGCTTCCCAGGGCAACTATGACCAAATTTGGGAGACTATTTATAGCAACATCAACCTCTACCAGGTACAAGAAGAAGAAATAACCAATATGCCTTTCTGTTCAACTCACCACCTGTTTGTAGACCTTAGAAATTTACTTTGGTAGGTTTTTAGAGATCCTCCCCCAAAAGAGGGAATATAATGAGGTGTAATACAATATGTTCTTGCTACCAGGGTTTATACTCAATGGATAAGTACCAATGCAGAGCTGCGCACTTTAGTCCTGAATACTAGTGAGTTGGACAGATGTTAAATATTGTGAGTGTTTAGAGGGAGTGTGGTCTTCACAGTGTTGGTTCTATTAGGGGAAATCTCTTGAAGGAGGAGGAAATTGAGCTGGGCTTGAAGGAAGCAGTCTTGCTGCCTTCATCTCATCCAACACATGTGGCTTCCCAGGGCAACTATGACCAAATCTGGGAGACTATTTATAGCAACATCAACCTCTACCAGGTACAACAGGAAGAAATAACCAACATGCCTTTCTGTTCAACTCACCACCTGTTTGTAGACCTTAGAAATTTACTTTGAGCCACTAGGGACTTCCCTGGTGGCTCAGATGGTAAAGCGTCTGCCTACAGTGCAGGAGATCCGGGTTCAGTCCCTGGGTCTGGAAGACCTCCTGGAGAAGGAAATGGCAACCCACACCAGTATTGTTGCCTGGAAAATCCCATGGATAGAGGAACCTGGTAGGCTACAGTCCATGGGGTGACAAAGAGTCGGACACGACTGACCAACTTTACTTTCACTTTCTGAAGGAAGCATGAGGCTTAGGAAAGTGGTGGTGGAGAGGGAAGTAGGCAGCCTATTCTAGAAGAGAAACTTGAGCAACAGTGCAGAGGAGATGCTGTATACGGAGTGTTCAAGCTCAGTTGGGTTGAGTGGAAGATTCAAGTGGAAATAGAGTGAAGAGAAGTTTTTTCAGCAGGGAGGAGAGAGAGGTACCTTGTGAATGCCCAGAATTCCAGACTAAGGAATTTGTGCTTAATCCTGTATATATATATATAGGAAGATTAATATGGCAGCTGGGTATTGGTTGGATTGAAAGAGGGAAAGACTGGAGGCAAGGAAGTCAGGTAGCTACTATATAGGATAGGCATGGAGTTTACAAGTGAAGAGAAGTTTCTATATAAGGCTAGTGGATACTTATCTTTGCAATGGAACTATAAGATTTTTTTTTAGTTTACTTATTTATTTATTTGGCTGTGTTGGGTCTTAGTTGCAGCATTCAGGCTCCAGAGAGCACAGGCTCTGTAGCTATGGCACTGGGGCTCAGTTGCCCTGAGGCATGTGAGATCTCAGTTCACGAATCAGGGATCGAACCCATGTCCCCTGCACTGCAAGGCAGATTCTTAACCATTGGACCACCAGCGAAGTGCCCCAGAGCTATAAGATTTTTTGAAGCTGTAATCAGCTATTATTTGTTTGTTGCTCTAAAAGAAGAGTTTTGTTTCGTTTGATATTTAAGATAGCGATACCAGTGTGTTTATAGTCTGAGTGGAAGGAGGAATGGAGAGAGATGAAAGACATGAAAGAGTAAATTTGAGAAGCAGATGACCCTGGGGAAAGAAGAGGGAATGAGATGAAGAAACCAGGCGGAGGTGTAATTTTGAGAAAGGGAGAATGGCGTCACTTCCCTTGAGGTGAATGAGGTACATAGAATTTTCAGGTGCAGAAAGGTAAGATACAGGAGCTTGTGAATGGCCCTGACTTGCTCAGAGAGAGGAGGAAGAGGTCTGCATTAGTAAGACAGAAGGTGTGAGTGACACGTGAGGAGGTGTGTCACTATGGGGAGGCCACAGAACACCAGTGAGAAAAAAATAGAAGGATGACAGTATAGTTCACAGAGCCCAGTCGAAGTAAGAGGGCATAAATTTATAGTGAGCCCATTCTGCATAATTATTACTTTCACCCCTAAAGATAATTATAGGGTGACTAAAAATTACACATAAAGTCACAGGTATAGAGAAGTTTAGTAAAATGCTAGAGAAAGAAGCACTATCATGGTCTACCATCTGGGGGTGGGCATGGGGGAAAAGTGAAGCCTGAAATGCATCTAATGAGTTGCAGGTTGACTGTAAGCAAACACAGCTGTAAGCATGCCCATGTCCACACACCCACCTTCTATACCTTTTCAATCTAGAAACTCTAGAGAATCTAATGAATAATGAGTTGGCCACACAGACCAGGAAGAGATGCAGCCTACCATATCATGGCTCTCCCTGGCCCCTGAATTGCCTGACAGGGTGTGCAGCTACCAGTGATAGCCCTTCCTCAGCTAATATCCTGCCAGAGTTGAGAAATTTGCCACAAGTTTCATATTCCATTGCCATTTCACACTGAGGTATATATCAGCATTCAAGAAGACCTTCTACTAACAATGGGACATTATAAAAACATCTGGCTCTTCTGCTTCTTGAACCAGACTTGTGAGGAAGGAGACAAGAAGTATGGAAGAAGGGAGTGGGGGTGAAGGCAGAGTCAGCTCAAGTATCTCTGAACAGGACCTCTGTTCCTAGGATCCTGGTAGTCAAAGATGCTGATGAAATTACCCAGGAAGTTCTGGTATTAACATTCGAGGGCCATCACCACAAATCTGTTTTCCTCCTTGGCTATGAGAGCAGGGGAAACTAAACTCCTGGGGGCCAATAGGATGAAAGGAGGGTGGAAAGAAGAGAAAGAATATCACTTTCTGTCTAGTTCAGTTCAGTTCAGTCACTCAGTTGTGTCCAACTCTTTGTGACCCCATGAACCGCAGCACGCCAGTCCTCCCTGTCCATCACCAACTTCCGGAGTTTACCCAAACTCCTGTCCATTGAGTCGGTGATGCCATCCAACCATCTCATCCTCTGTCATCCCCTTCTCCTCCTGCCCTCAATCTTTCCCAGCATCAGGGTCTTTTCAAATGAAAAGGTCTTTTCTGGCTAGTTACTAACTTGTAAAATTGTTCTTGAAATTGACCAAAGGAAGAGAAATGTGAGTGCTGTATTTTTAAGCTGATTTATGATAAATAGACCCAAAGAAACTTAGAATATCTATAGAGTCTAGAAGTGGAACATGGGAAGAAACATAACACACACACACACACATACACACACACACACAAATTACCCTACATATCAGTGTCATACAAGTTTTTCAGTTGCCTATTCATTTGTTCAGTAATAATTGCATGGGTACTGCTTTAATGCCAGGAATTGTGCTGGCACAAGAAGCAGAGGGCAGTGAGGTAGAGAGGAGCACCCTCTGGTAAGGAGATCAGCCAAGATCTTTCAAAAAAGGGGGCATCTGAGCTGAAATTTGATGAACAAGGAATCAGCCATGCACACAAGCTGGAAAAGAGGTATCCAAGTAGGGAACAGAAAATAGGACAGGGTTTAAAAAGTAAATCCTGAGGCAGCAACCAATAGGCAGCAGCCACCCTCCTTCATGTTTTCCTGTGGGTGTTACTTTGTGACCTCCTCCAGTATTTCTGCTTTGGTCAAGCACTTTATACAGTATCAGAGCATCAGTGGTAGTGTTGTTGCCATACTGAATGTTGAATACTAGTGAGATGAAATTAGGATTAAGTAAAAGGTGGCAATTGTGAATGTGGGTATGAATTTTAAAGCTCTGTTACTATTTTGCAAGCACATAGCAGTCAAGTATGAATATGCTTAGTGTATATATGCTGAGCAGCATCCTGATTCTGAACACTAATATTCCAAGAAAAATAACTTTCTTAAGGCCCTTCTGCATGAAGGAAGGCAAACCTCACAGGACTGTTCATTTTGACATTTCTGAGAGAATACAGGCCCTAACTGTACAGCAACTTCAGAACAGTTTTTGAAAAATTCTTAGTGAATACTGTTGGCCAATAACCTCTCTTTAGAGATTTTTTTTAATGTTGTGTTTTGTTTTGTTTTTTTAATGTTTGAGTAGTTTTAGGTATACAGAAAGGTTGCAGAGATAGTACAAAGAGTTTCCAAGTACAAAGAGTTCTCAGGGCACCACAATGCATTGGATTGTCACATTCCCCTAGTCTCCTCAGGTCTGTGTCTGTTTCTTAGCCTGTCTTTGTTTATCATGACCTTTACAGTCTTTAGCAGTACTGGCCAGGCACCCTGTAGAATGTTTCCTAATTTGAGTTTGTCAGATGTTTTTAGCGGTCACACTGGGATTATAGGTTTTAGGTAAGAACACCCCAGAGGTGAAGTGCCGTTCTCATCACATCATATCAGGGACAAACGCCATCAACAAGACATCACCGGGATGTTCATTTTGACCACATGGTTAAGCTAGTAATGTTTGCCAGGTTTCTTCATTGTAAGGTTACCATTTTTCTCTGTAAGGAGTTTCTAAAAAATCAACTTTAAACTACAAAAGTAAAATCTAAATGAACTAATAGGGACTCTAGTACTGGAGCCCCCTGTTTCCCTACCTCAGGTTTATACTGCTATTGTTTCAGGCCTTTTCAATGCATTTTCATCCATACATATGTCCCTATTTAAAGAATACATATATATATATACACAGTATAATTTTATATTTTAGTTTTCTATATGAGCCATCTGTCATATCCAATGGATATTTTTCTGCAATGTACTTTTTTCACCAAACAGTATGTCTTAGAGGCCTGTCTCTGCTGTTTTTTTTAATGGCTACATTGTATTTTCTTATATTCTATAGATCTCCCAGCCACCCTTCTATGGATGCTTGTTGTAATTTCCCCCTATTATTAATAGAAACCATGGTTACTGAATTTTCTTATTTATGCCTCCTGTGCAGAGATGTATCTCTTTTGCATAGATATTTAGAAGCTGATTTTCTAAGTTATAGAATGTGCACATTTGAAATTTTTCATAAATCCTGCCAAAGTGGTAATACCATTTTTACTAATTAGCAAGTTATAAGAAAACCTGTTTTCCCACATCCATTTTAACATTGAATATGCTTGTCTAAATATTGATGTTTGTCATGTTTCTATTACAGTGTAAATTGGCCTTTTAGGTAATATTAGCATGGAAGGCTGGCCACTCTTTTCTTTATAAACACAACTCTAATTCGACATTCATGTAAAGATCTAGGTTTGGGAGGTAAAGAAACAATATCAAAATTTCATGTCATTGTTAATTGACAAAAGTATATAACTAGAGATAATTCTGATCCAAATGGACTCCATTTTTGGATATTCTTTTGAAGAAAACTTAAAATAATTTAACTGTAGTCCTGATCAGAAGAAGAATCAGCTAGCCCTGCATGGATCCTCCCAAACCTATAATTGAGTCATTGTGTCCAATGCCGTTCTCTCCCAAAACACCTGTTTATTAAAATGGCTTTGTATGGACATTAAATACTGCTATTGATCATCATATTTATAAAGATATGGTTTAAATTGGTCACTGTTCTTTAACTTTATGGTAAAGTGGCAAAAAACACTGTATCCTTTGCTTCTTCTTTTGCTTCTTCTCACTGGCCACACCAAAGAGGGAGAAGAGGACAGCCATTTTCCCCTATTTATGTTCTTGCTCCCCTCCATCTCCAGCAATAATGTGTTACCATGAGTATGTGGTGTGCTCTCACAAAAGTGGTGTTGTATGTTCCCTGAACTTGTACAGGAAGTTCACGGAAACATGAAACACCTTTTTCCTGGCTTCCCTTATTAAGTTCAATAGAACATTTTAAAAAGAAACATTTTCTTATGACAATAGTGACATGTATTTATCACAGAAAATCTGGAAAATATGGAAAAGTTCAAGGAAGAATATACAGATCACCCATTATTTTATCACCCAGATATAACAACAGTATTGCTAGCATTTGGTCTATATCATCCTTCCAGTCTTTTTATTCTGTGGGTATACACAAGTAAACTGTAGAGATGTTTGGGCAGGTGGGAAATACTTAATAGGCTTACTTTCCCCCTAAATATTCCATCCACTCTACCTCCCACTCCACTGCCCCTGCCAGTTTTCCAGGAGAAAATGAGATTTGCAATCAGTGGAAATCTCAGAACTGTCAAATACATGAACTCAGCCATTCTGGCAAAGATCCAGACACAAGGTAGAGTAAATGTCAAAGAAGGTACCTACCCAGGAAGGGAGAAAGAACACAGTTGGTGGTGACGTCCTGGTTTCTCATCAGCCCTCTGCTAACCTGCTTTGTGTCCAGTTCTCTTAGGGAAATACACTTGTGGACTTTCAGTATTTCCCGAGCAGTTTGTTCTGTGGGCTATGGTTAGCTCATTGTTCCTGGAGGATGCTGGGCTCTCTGTCCTTACTCACCCTAGCCACTTCCTTTCTTCCCAGCCACCTGCCAGTCCAACAGTATTTTTGTAGTTTGTTCAGTCATTCCTTCGAAGTCATTCACTGTAACTTGACGTCACTTTCTATTCCTTCCTGTGTAATTCTGGGTAATTTTAGAAGCCTGAAAGAGTCACAAACCTATCACAAACCTATCCAGCCTACCCCCTGGAGCTTGGAAATGTCGTCTTTATCTGGGTGGCCATGTGCCAAAATAAATGTTCAAGTACTATGGGAAAAGAAGATGGATACTGGGGAGCAACCCAGTTTCTACCATAAGGACTTGTTGGAATTCTGAGAACCACTGTTAGAAAACAAGTAACCCAAGCAAGCCATTGACACTCAGTGTTTTCATGAGGATCAGTTCCCCTATAAAAGAGCACATATTATGAGAATGGGGTATATGCCCAGCGACAGGCAGAGAGGGCCTGCCCAGAGGGCAAGAGTGGGACCACACATCAATATCACCTTCTTCACAGTTTTCCTTAGGGCCTTGGGTTCATGACCTCACCCTTCTCGAAATTAGGAATGGTGACTGTGGAAATAAGTGTAAACCACAGGTTCTGTGATCAGTCCTACAGAGCTGACTGACTAATGCCATCCCTGGCCAGGAGAGAACTGGCATGTTCTGAGCACCTATGAGGTACCAGCAACCTATTTTCCAATTTTGTGCTATTTTATAAATGTGAAAAAAGGATCAGGACTTTAAATGATTAAGTCATATAGCTTAAAAGTAGAAGAGCTTAATCCACTGATCTCTGTCAGTCTGGGACAAGACTAGATTGGAGAGGTTCAGGGTTCCAAACATCTACAAATGCATGGGTCATCTTTTCATAAAATGAATCATAGTAAAAATAGTGACCTCTCGTTTATTTTAGAAACCCAGATTTTCATATTTCAGGTTGAAATGGATCATAATGCTCTTCTACTTGTTCATGTAAATATGCCTTGGATCAAGAGATTTACTTTTTTGATAACCCAACTTTGATTTTGTTAATAAGATTGCAAATGTTTATGTTATTCAACTAATGCTACTTTTTTCCTAGAATGAAAACACTAAGGAAGATGACCTTTCAGTGCAACGAGATGAAAATGACCCAGCACCAATAAATCTTAGCCAGTGTGCTAATAAGCCTATGAAGCAGAAGAAAGAGACAGGGTAAAATGAAATCATTTAATGGTGACTCAAGAAAATGGATTAAACACTGTGGAGAAAACTGAATGATTGATTAATATGTCAGTTACAAGTTAACTAAAAAATATTTAAGGCTGAAATAAAAGTAGTGTTACAGCCGACTAGATAACTAATGTTTCACCCTAGGACTGAATTTTTAATGAGAGTGATTGCTAAGAGAAATTTCTTTTAAATTTGTACATATAGAGGCATTATTTTCCTTCCAGTGGATTTTAAAAGAGTAGCTATTGTGAAATTAAATAAAATGACTTCAGTATGCTGTATACGAATTTTCTGAACCACTTTGAGGTAAAAGGTATTTGTTCTGTTTTTCCTGCCTGCTAAAGGTACAGTTATGCAGTGGCCCTACAGCTGCTGGGCTTGGATGACAGGACTGGGCCCAATGACAGGGATCCTGTCCTGATGAGGGGGACCTACTTGTCCTTTCTGTATCTACGTCACCTGAGGATCCGGGAGCTGCAGGTATGTGGGTGGTCTTGCATGCATCTGAATTGTTTGGTTGTCTGTAAAGGGGGCTTTCCTGCTGCTCCAGTAATGTGCATTTTTACACTTTGTTCTGATTCTTCCATGAAATCAGGCCTTTTGGAGGGTGGTGTGTTCCTCTCCCAGCAGTAGGGTTGACCTGCCAACTTCTGGGACCCCAGTAAGTTTCACTCTGTAGGGTGGGCCAGCAAAGGCAGGGTCATGACCCTATTCTTTCTTTGTTTCAGCGCATCTGCTTAGGAATTCTGAACTATTTTAGATCTGTTGAGCGAACGCTGACAATCAACACTTCAGGCCTTACCTTGGTTTCAGGGAGCCTGGTCCCTACCTCAGAAGACAGTTCCTGGGTAAAGAAAGCAAAAGGAGGCATGGGCGCCTCGCAAGGCCTAGATGCTCACCACTATGCCCACGGGACACCTGCTGAGCACAGGGTGAGGGTTGTGCTACGGTTTTTTTCCCTTGATTATCTTGTCTCCCAAGCCACTTCTTCTTAGCACCTGGAATCAGTTAAAATGATGAAGTAACAGGTGGGAGTTTCTAGGAAAATAGCTTTTTTGAAAAATTGCAGTGAAAAGGGAAATGGCTTTTTAACCACCATAAATACAGTGTCCACTTGAGAGCAGGACACTGGCAGAGAACACAAAGCCCTGGAAGCCACAATAGGAAGGAAGGCAGGCATTTCAGCTGCTGGTTTATCCACTTTATAGTGAACATACCAAGAGGAGCACTTTCAGAGAACCACATGTCCTTACAGAGGAATTCTTATAAGACCCTCCTTGACATTGCAGGAAGTACCTTTTTTTTTTTTTTTTGCCTCTTTTCTGTTTTCTAAGCCCCAGTTTTAAAAAAAATAGATTAAAAAACAAATGTAGAAAAAAAACTTGAAAGATTCAAACATTGAATTCTTCTATCCCTCCCAAAACCTGCTAGTCCCTTGGTGCTTTTAATAGCTCTTGGATATATTTTTATATAATCTAAAAAAAATTCATATTAAATCTCATATTAAATCCCTTTCTTTGGGAGTTGAAAAATATATTTTCTTGAAATATTGTAGACACTCTTGCAATATGTTCATCTTAATGTCCAGAAAGTTTATTCTTGATGGTAGGGTTTAATATGAATTTTTTATCTTCTTAAAAGATACTAGCTTGACAAATGTGAAAAATAATATCTAATATTTGTTCTAGGATGGGGTAGGGTGGAAAGGAAGGAGGAGAGGGGAGACAAATCCTATCCTGTCCCATTGATCATAGGAGGAGTTTCTCAAGGGTAATACAGTATTTCTTTCCTATGGTCTCACAAATGGTAGGAATAACATCACCCTTAAGAGACTGCCAGCAGCTACTACTTTAGTTTGAGAAACTCAAGGAGGTAGCCTTTCTTCGAGGTCTTTAATAGGACCATGTGGTTTAGCTGCACTCCTTGCATGTGGCCATGTCAGCATTTAATCTAGAATGTCCAGACTAACTATGTGATTCTTTCTCATGTAGAGGATGGAAGGAACAGATGCTAATCTGTTGGGTTGATCTTACCAGGCCAGGGCTGAGGCTACCTGGAGCAAGATTTTTGGGCTTAGCAGCCAGCGGAGGTAAAGAAGAAGCAACTGAGATGGAAACCCTCTTCCCTGGGCCCAGTGTGTTTGATCCTACAAGGAAAATCTTAGGCCAGTATTAACACATATTTGCTCAATGATATACCAAAAAAGGAAAGCCTCTACAACCTGTCATGGGCACTTTGCCACGTGCCTACTTTAGGCACGTGGAAGAGTAGAAAGGGCCCCAGAATGAGAGGCAGCAGGCTTCTCCTGGCTGTTTGACCTTGACCGTGTTTCTTCAGGTACGTAGGCCTGACACCTCATGGCCTGTTCAGATCTGCCGGGATTTGACATGCCGGTATCAGAGACTGTTGTAAGCAAGTAGTAGGAGATGAAGCTGCAGAAGAAAGGAGACCATGAAAAGCTAGGCTGTCCTCAGGATATGGGACTAATTCCAAGATTGGTGAGGAAGAGAGAATTTTAAATAAGAAAATGGCACTCCTCATTGCTTTATAAATTTCTCAAGATCTTTGCCCAAACATAATCATGTTTATTCCCTTGCTTGCACTGTTCATGAACTTTTCTATTCTCACAAGATAAAGTCCAAGCCCCTTGGTGAAGTTTACAAGGCTGGGTGCAAGCTGGCCCCTGCCAACCTCTCAGACCTCATTTCCCCCCTACTCTCCCTATACCTTCATTCTTACGGACCTGGGCCTGCCCTTCCTCTGAAGGGGCAGAGCTGTTCACGCCTCTGAGTCTTGTATATGACAGCCCTTTTGTCCCTCACCTCCTCTCCTTGCTAAAGGCTTGCTCTATTCAAGTCCATTCAAACATTACCTCTCTGAGAAGTCTTTCTTACATCTCTGTACAGAGCTTAGTGCTTCTTCCTCTGATTTATCTACCTACATTACAGCACATGACTCATTCCAAGACTGTTGGCTTATCTACTCCCACAGGCCATGAGCCCATCATTCATTCATTCTCCCATTCATAAACCCCACAAATGTTCTGACCAATAAATATACTAGGCACTAGGCATACAGCAGTAAACAAAACTGTCACAAATTCTTGCCATTGTGGGACTATTTAATGGAAAGAGACAGATATTAAAAAAAATAAGTGACATTGTAGAATGGCTAAAGGTTTGATACCAAAGTTTCTCCAGACATCCTAGGCCCTTGCAGTTGGGAGGTGCCAGTGGACTGTGAGCAGAAGTGACATGTGTCACTTCAGTCCAAAGCATGTAAGGGCTGACCCATGACCCTCCAGCTCTCTTCCCCTGTTGCAGCCAGTGGAAGGCATATGTCAAGCCACAAAATAGAAACATCCTATATCCTTGGGTCACTGCTAGAAGAGAGAAGCCTAGAAAGCAACTAGTCCTTCAGTGGGGTGTGCCTGAGTTAGAAATTAATTTGAAGTGTTGACTACTGAGCTTGTAAAGATGGTGATAGAAGCTGTGGTGAAAAATGAAGTAGGATAAGGGGATAGAGAGTTGGTGATAGGATATTGCAGGTAGAAGGGAGGTGCTCAGGGAAGGCCTTACTGAGAAGGTACAATCTGAGTAAAGACCTGAAGGAAATCAGGAAGCAGACCATGTGACTGACAGGGAGAAGAGTGCCAGGCAGAGGGGAGAGCCAGTGTAAAAGCCCTGAGGCAGAACTGTGTCCAGCAGTGTTGTAGGAACAACAAGGAGCTTAGTGCAGCAAATGAGGTTAGAGAGATTGGAACACATTATACAGGGCCTTGTGGATCATTCTGAGGACTTTGAGTGAGAAGAAGAGCCCTTGGAGAGTTTTGAGAGTGATATGATTTGACTTTTTTTTTTTTTAACATCTTTGCTGCTGTATTGGGAATAGATTGAAGGGCTGAGCAGAGACTAGCTTCTACATTGATCAAACTAGAGACACTACATCTGAGAAGATGCAGGATGAGAAATGGTTAGGTTCTGTATGATTTCCAGGCTGTTGGGATGTAGAATATGAGAGAAGTCATTGTTGATTCCAAAGTTTTGGCCTGAATATCTGTAAGTTTGGAGTTGCCATCATCTATGATGTGGTTAGTGCAAGTTTGTTGGGAAGATCAGGCTCTTGGTTAAGGGCATTGAAACTTTGCCATTCTTAATAGATGTACAGGTGGCAAAAAGCAAATAGAGAGCGGCATATATATCTTTTACCTAGTAGGTATCTAATAAATGTTTGTTGAACAAAAGAAAGACTGTTCATAACAGAATAGCTGTGAGGTCACAAAAAGTCTATGTAAATGAAAGTGCTTTGCAGAGTCTCTTATACTGTTCAAATTCAGAAAAAAATAGTTTTGATAAAGTATTATACTCTGTAAGTGAGGCAGAGACTAGGAGATATTTTTTGTTTTCCTTTTAAAAGATTTAAAATATTGAGCCTAAAGATTGAGTCATTCACCCAACAAAGTTTGATGAGTTCTTAGACTGTATTAATATTATTATTAGTAGTAGTAGTGTTTATTATTTGAAATTAATGAAAAGATGATTTAGGAAAAGGCAAGTTAGTCAGAGAAGTGTTGTCTACATTTCCAAAAAGCCTAAACTTTTTGTTAACAAGTGATAGCAAAAACCAATAGAGTGAAAAGAGTTATTGATGGCCACCAATTTTCCTATAACTACTATATTCATATAGTTATCTTGGCATCAGTAAATTTGCAGACTTAACAGCATATGAATTATCCCAAAAGTCAGATTATACCTTAGCCAAACAGGTAATTATTGCCTTCCTTTTCTTGCCACTCCTCCAAGAACAATATTGAAGGATCAACTTTCTACAACACAAAAAACATTAGAAGAAAGGTCTTTATATAGCCATGGAAGAAACTAAAATAAAAAGGAAATATTCTAATGACTGAGCCATAACTCTACATAAGGTAATTTGGCCATCTGGTCTTCAGGTTCATCTTCTATGGACACGAGCATACATTTCAGACACAGGAACTCAGGGAGGGAAAGGGAAAAATATGTATGTCTATCTAAAGGGCTCAAACAATGAGTTGGGTGTGGGGAAAGTGGGGGGAAAAAAAGACCATTTAAATAGCTGGTAGCATCAGAGTCAGCGTCTTGACTCTGTTATTGCTTTCCATCAGCTTTAGAACTTAATCCAGTAGAACTTAATTTCTTTAACGGCTCAGAAAATTGTGCTATACAAGGACGCTAAGAAAGAAAGGTCTCTTTCATCCAGTAAAGTGGATGAAGCATACCATATTACGTTGTCCCTTTTTTCCTCAGAGGAGAATTCATTTTGCATAACAGGCTTTAGGAGCTAAATGCCAATAGAAGTCAACATGTAAATCTAAGCAAACTGTTTAGTTTTTATATGTTACATGTAATTTTCTCAGCAGCATTTCTGTTTTCCACTGGTACCTATCATTTCACAAAAAACAATATGTTCACTTTTGGCACTCCTAGACAAAGGAAGCTCCTAATTATCAAAAAGTTTTTGCCTAAAAGAGTAGTAAAAAAGTAAACCAAAAGCAACCACCTACCAGAAAAATGTTTAACAATAAAATATCTTCTTGATGGAATATTATGAACCATAACTATTATTTAGAAATGGTCATAATTTTACTTATTAGAATATTTCTGAGTTTCAGCTTGAATATATAAAAATCTATAACTGAATGAGCAACTCATTAAAGAGGAGTCTTTTCAGGGACTTTAAATATTTAATTACCTGGTGTACTTAAAACAGGACATAAAAACTGATACAGAGCCAGGGTATCGAAAGACCCCACAGAGTACACTCCATCCCCCTTTCTGATACTGACAATTAACCCTCAACACAAGTAATCATCTGCCCTGTTTACAAAAAGTAAATGACACATATACTGACTGCTTAAAATTTATAGATAAATGGATTCTACCCAACAACTGATTACTGAACAAAGTTTTTATAAGAATGAATAGATAGGGAATAAAAGATTGGGACCCGTTGGTTCCATAGTTTAAATGACTCATGAACATAACAACTAAGAAAAAAATACATATATATATAAAATAGCAAATGTTGGTAAGGATGTTGAGGAATTGCAACTCTTGTGTACTGTTAGTGGTAATGTAAAGGTACAACTGCTTGTGTAAAACAGTATGGTGGTCCCTCAAAAAATTAAAAATAGAACTATCTTATGTCTAGCAATTATACCATATGACCAGCTATCCTATGACCAAGGGCAAAGGGAAGCTGCAACAAGATGATAGAAGGGGTGCAATCACATTTAAAATAAAACCTCATACCAGCCGGAGATGCTTGGAGGGCACAAACAAAACTTTCTGTGAACCAGGACCAAGGAAGAGGAGCAGTGACCCCCACAAGAGATGGAGCCACACCTGCCTTTGAGTGTTTGAGGGTCTCTTGTGGAGGCATGAGTCAGCAGAGGTCTGCCATGGAGACAGAGGCTCTAGCAACAGCAGTCCTGGGAGACACATCGTGTGACATAAGTCCTCTTAAAGGAGATCACTGTTAGTGCCACTGTAAAGCCGGGGAGGTGCCGGGGGTTGGGAGGGCAACTCACAAACTGGAGAACAATTATACCAAAGAAGTTCTCACGCTGCTGTGGAAGTTCTAAGCCACACAACAGACTTCCCAACCTGGGGATTTGGAAAAGAGACTGAGTATCCCCAGGGAATCTGACTCTGAAGGTCAGCAGGATTTGATTACAGAACTTCCAAGGAGAAACAGAAACTCTTGGAGGGCACAAACAAAATCTCATGCATACATGACCCAGGAGAAAGGAGCAGTGACCCCACAAGAGACTAAGCCAGACTTGCCTGTGTATGCTTGGGATTTTCTGGCAGAGATATTCTTCAACAGTAACCTGGAATGGGGTCAAGGGCACTGACTGCAACAGTCCTGGGAGTCCCAGCATGCTGGCATAAGTCTTTTTGAAGGAGGTTGCCATTGCCATTGTCCCTACCATAGTCTGGCCTCAGGCCAAACTACAGGGAGGGAACACAGCTCCTCCTATCTGCAGAAAATTGGATTAAAGACTTACTGAGCATGGCCTTGCTCACCAGAACAAGACTCAGTTTTCCCCCAGTCAGTCCTCCCCAGTCAGGAAGCTTGCACAAGCCTCTTATCCTCATCTATCACAGGGGAGACAGAATGAAAACCACAATCACAGAAAACTAACCAAGCTGATCACATGGACCACAGCCTTGCCTAACCGATGAAACTATGAGCCATGCTGTATAGGGTCACCCAAGATGGACAGGACATGGTGGAGAGTTCTGACAAAATGTGGTCCACTGGAGAAGGGAATAGCAAACCACTCCAGCATTCTTGCCTTGAGAACCCCATGAACAGTATGAAAAGGCAAAAAGATATGACACTGAAAGATGAACCCCCTAGGTCAGTAGTTGTCCAATATGCTACTGGAGAAGAGCAGAGAAATAGCTCCAGAAGGAATGAAGATGCTGAGCCAAAGCGGAAACAGTGCCCAGTTGTGGATGTGTCTAGTGGTGAAAGTAAGTCTGATGCTATAAAGAACTATATTGCATAGGAACCTGGAATGTTAGGTCCATGATCAAGGTAAATTGGAAGTGATCGAACAGGACATGGCAAGAGTGAACATTGACATTTTAGTAATCAGTGAACCAAAACGGACCAGAACAGGTGAATTTAATTCAAATGATCATTATATCTACTACTGTGGGAAGAATCCCTTAGAAGAAATGGAATAGCCCTCATAGTCAACAAGAGTTCAAAATGCAGTTCAGTTCAGTTCAGTTGCTCAGTCGTGTCTGACTCTTTGCGACCCCATGAACCGCAGCAGGCCAGGCCTCCCTGTCCATCACCAACTCCCTGAGTCCACCCAAACCCATGTCCATCGAGTTGGTGATGTCATCCAACCATCTCATCCTATGTTGTCCCCTTCTCCTCCTGCCCTCAATCCTTCCCAGCATCAGGGTCTTTTCCAATGAGTCAGCTCTTCGCATCAGGTGGCCAAAGTATTGGAGCTTCAGCTTCAACATCAGTCCTTCCAATGAACACCCAGGACTGATCTCCTTTAGGATGGACTGGTTGGATCTCCTTGCAGTCCAAGGGACTCTCAAGAGTCTTCTCCAACACCACAGTTCAAAAGCATCAATTCTTCAGCGCTCAGCTTTCTTTATAGTCCAACTCTCACATCCATACATGACCACTGGAAAAACCATAGCCTTGACTAGACGGACCTTTGTTGGCAAAATAATGTCTCTGCTTTTTATGCTGTCTAGGTTGGTCATAACTTTCCTTCCAAGGAGTAAGCGTCTTAATTTCATGGCTGCAATCACCATCTGCAATGATTTTGGAGCCCAGAAAAATAAAGTTAGCCACTGTTTCCCCTGTTTCCCCATCTATCTGCCATGAAGTACTTGGATGCAATCTCAAAAACAACAAAATGATCTTGGTTTGTTTCCAAGGCAAACCATTCAATATCACAGTAATCCAAGCCTATGCACCAACTAATAATGCTGAAGAAGCTGAAGTTAAATGGTTCTATAAAGATCTGCAAGACCTCCTAGAACTAACACCAAAAAAGAGATGTTCTTTTCATCACAGGGGACTAGAATGCAAAAGTAGGAAGTCAAGCGATACCTGGAGTAACAAGTAAGTTTGGCCTTGGAGTACAAATCGAAGCAGGACAAAGACTAACAGAGTTTTTCTCAGAGAAGGTACTGGTCATAGCAAACACCCTCTTCCAAAAATACAAGAGATGACTCTACACATGGACATCACCAGATGGTCAATACCGAAATCAAACTGATTATATACTTTGTAGCCTAAGATCGAGAAGCTCCATACAGTCAGCAAAAACAAGACTGGGAGCTGGCTGTGGCTCAAATCATGAACTCTTTATTGCAAAATTCAGACTTAAATTGAAGAATGTAGTGAAAACTACTAGGCCATTCAGGTATGATCTAAATCAAATCCCTTATGATTATACAGTGGAAGTGATAAATAGATTCAAGGGATTAGATCTGATAAACAGAGTGCCTGAAGAATTATGGACAGAGGTTCATAACATTGTACAGGAGGCAGTGATCAAAACTATCCTCAAGAAAAAGAAATGCAAAAAGGCAAAATGATTGTTTGAGGAGGCCTTACAAATAACTAAGAAAAGAAGAGAAGTGAAAGACAAAGGAGAAAAGGAAAGACATACCGTTTGAATGCAGAGTTCCAGAGAATAGAAGGAGACATAAGAAAGTCTTTTTAAGTTAACAATGCAAAGAAATAGAGGAAAACAATAGAATGGGAAGGACTAGCGATCTCTTCAAGAAAATTAGAGATAACAAGGGAATATTTCATGCAAGATAGGGACAATAAAGGACAGAAACAGTATGGGCCTAATAGAAGCAGAAGATATTAAGAAGAGGTGGCAAGAATACACAGAACTATACAAAAAAGATCTTAATGAACCGAATAACCACGTTGATGTGATCACTCACCTAGAGCCAGACATCCTGGAATGAGAAGTCAAGTGGGCCTTAGAAAGCATCACTACAAACAAAGCTAGTGCAGGTGATGGAATACCAGCTGAACTATTTCAAATCTTAAAAACAGATGCTGTGAAAGTGCTGCACTCAATATGCCAGCAAATTTGGAAAACTCAGCAGTGGCCACAGGACTGGAAAAGGTCAGTTTTCATTCTAATCCCAAAGAAGGGCAATGCCAAAGAATGTTCAAACTACCGTACAGTTTCACTCATTTCACATGGTAGCAAAGTAATGTTCAAATACCATCAAGCTAGGCTTCAACAGTGTATGAACATAGAACTTTCAGGTGTACAAGCTGGATTTAGAAAAGGCAGAGAAACCAGAGATCAAATTGCCGATATCTGGAATCATAGAAAAAGCAAGGGAATTAAAAAAAACCAAATGTTTCTCAACGTTGGCACTATTGACATTTTGTGCCTGATAATTCTTTGCTGTGAGAGACTGTCTTGTGCATTGTGGAATATTTGGAAACATCCCTGGCCTCTACCCACTAAATGCCAGTAGCACCTCCCACAAGTTATAATAACCAAAAAAGTCTCCAGACATGGACAGATGTCCTCTGAGGGCAAAATCACATTTGATTCAAAACCACTGGAAAGAGATAGGCAGGGAGCAGACCATGTAGGTCCTTTTATGGAGTTGTGTTTTGTACTATGAGCAATGGGAAGCCTTTAGAGGCTTTAGATGTTAAAGGGGAGAATGGATAATGTAATCTAAGCTCCATTTCTAAAAGATCCTCTGCTAATAGTGAATAAAATGGAGGGGAGAATAAGCCCATGCCAGAAGGAAAGTGGACAGACCATTAACAGGCTAAACCAGTTTAGAAGCTGCTAGACTAGTTCTAGTGCCAGATAGTGACAGCTTGGACTAGGGTGGTGGGTGGTGAAGATGCAATTGGATGGATTTGAGACATAGGAAGTAAAATCAACAGGACTTAGTGATAGATTAGACATGTAGGGTAGATAGAAAGAGACATCTGGAATGATTCGTGCTTGAGGAAGTAGGTGGGTGGTGGTGCTATTTACTAAATGGGGAAGCTGGAGGTGGCCTAGGTTTGTGGGGGAGAGCACATGATTTGACCATGTTAAATTTGAGGGGCTTTTGAGATGCCCAGGAACAGATGCTAAATAGATAATTGGATATGTGGGTCTGGAATTCTAGGAGGTCTAGATTGGATATATAAACTGGGGAGCAAATGGTCTAAAGATGGTTATCTCAGCTGTGAAAGTGTACAGTCTCCAAGTGAAGGACTATTTGAAGAAAAGATGGAAGTCCTAGGAGCTTGAGTGTGGGCCACTATTTGGTGACTTGATAAAGAAGAAATGGCTGAAAAATTGGTGATAGCAAGGAAAATGTGGAGTCCCAGAAAGCCAGCGCAGAAAGTGAGTCAATAAGCAGGGAATGCTAAACCATGTCAAATCTTCCTGAGAGATTACATAAAGATGACTTAGAAAGTCTACTGGATGGTCATTGTTGGTCTTTGTAAAAGTGGTTCGGTTGGCTTGATGGAGACAGGAGCTAGATGGGAATGGGTGAGGAGTAGGAGGTGAGGAGGAGACAGATGGTGTTTTAGGAGGGGTTGCCCTGTGAGAAGGAGGGACAGAAGGTGGGACCTGGGGAAGGGTGTGAGGATGTTTTAAAATAAGAGGGCCAGGAGCATATATCAGTGTCAGTTGGGAAACCTCTGGTTGAGATGAGTTGGATGTCCAAGGAGAAGAGATGCTTCAGAGCGGGAGGGAATGACCTTAGTGAAGGGGAGTGTAATAGGCCCCTACAGTGCAGAGGAAGCAGTAGAGGAGGGGCAAGCGTGTATGTGAATGGAGAGGTGGAGGGGCAGCAGCTGAGACTGAGGGAGGCTGGACCCTGGGATTGGGGAACAGGGTAGAGGAGTTTGAAATTATGAGAGTTATTATGAGACTAATGATTCCCAGGAAGCAATAGGCCTTTGGTCATCTAAAAATAAAATTATGATTGGACTATATATACAAAACTTGTGTTAGTTTCCTAGGGTTGCCAGAACAAATTACCACCAAGTGAGTGGCTCACAACAGCTGGGAGAGACATTTATTCTCTTAACGATTCTGGAAACAGTCCAAAATCAAGGTGTCAGAAGGACCATGCTGTCTCTGAAGGCCCCAGGGGAAAATCCTCGTTACCTCTCTGGCTTCTGGTAGTTGCCAGCAATCCTTGGTGTTCCTTGGCTTGTAGATGCATTACTCCAGTCTCTGCCTCTGCCTTCATGTGGCCTTCTCTCCTACGTGTCTGTTTCCAAATTTCCTCTTTTTATAAGAACACCAGTCATTGGATTGAGGCTCACCTTAATCCAGTATGACTCCACCTTAACTTTTGTACATCTGCAAAGACTATTTCCAAATAAAGCCACATTCACAAGTTTCAAGTGGATGTGAATTTTGGGAGGACACCAAGTCATGAGATTGTCTTAATACATCTTAGAAGTATTTATATGATTAAGAGAAATAGCTGATTATAGATCTCAAGGGCCTCGTATACATGTGAGGCCATACATACATGTATGGTATCATATGCAACAAACCTTGTAGTGTCTCCACTGTCCCCGTGTGATAGATGAAGAAATGGAGTCTAAAGTAGCTAAGTGACTTGCTTAAAGTGAGGTCCTGGCAGAGTGCATGCGTGCTCTGTTGCTTCAGTCATGTCAGAATCTTTGTGACCCTAAATGCTGTAGCCTGCCAGGCTCCTCTGTCCATGGGATTCTCCAAGCAAGAATACTGAAGTGGCCATGGATGGAAATGACAACCTACTGGAGTATTCTTGCCTGGAGAATCCCGTGGACACAGGAGCCTAGTGGGCTACAGTCCACGGGTTTGCCAAGAGTTGCACACGACTGAGCATGCATCATACATGATGATGAAGATGAATTTTCTATTCTTACTTAAATCCCCAACCACCAAAGCCATGCTTTTAATCTGGGTATCGAGTGGTACCTTATGCCACGTGGTGAGCCCTCAGAGAAGCAAGCAAATAATAAATTGCATTTCTTCTCCAAAAAAAAATAATGTTCCTTTTACTGAATTCACATTCTTCATTCAAAAAAAAAATTTTAAATCACGTATTTATTTTGTTGCCCTTACTATTGGAGTCAGATGTAAAAAATATTGCCAAGTGTGATAATGAGGAGTTTACCATATATGTTTTTTTAATAGAATTTTATGGTTTGTAGTCTTACATTTAGGTCTTTAATTTATTTTGAGTAAATTTTTATGTATAATGTAAAATAATGGTCCAATTTAATACTTTTGCATGTGGCTGTTCATTTTTCCCAATAAGGAAAAAAGAACTAAAGAGATTGTCCTTATCTCATTGTATATTAATGCCTCTTTTGTGGTCAATTAATTGGCCATATATGTGTTGGTTTATTTCTCAGCTCTATATTCTGTTTCATTTATCCAATTTTTTTATGACAATGTCATATTGTTTTGATTACTATAGCTTTCTAATATAGTTTGAAATCTGGGGGTTGGGGGGAAAAATACTGGAGTGGATTGCCATGTCCTCCTCCAGGGGATCTTCCAAACCCAGGAATCAAACCCACGTCTCTTACACCTCTTGCAATGGCAGGCGGGTTCTTTTACCACTAGTACCACCTGGGAAGCCCCAGGACCTAAACACAGGCACTCTGGCTTCAGAGACCACCTTTATCCCTTGTCTCTATTGTCTACCTTTTCCCAGATAATCCTAAATTAAGTATAAAATTTAATCAACTGGTTAATCTATCCATCTTCGGAACTACTCTTCCCTGTCGTTCTTTGTTGTTATCTTTTTCCCTAGATATAGCTAGCTCTTTATACATTTATCATGTCTACAGCTCCATGCTGACAGCCCACTGTGTGGGAACAGAAGCCTGCCATTTTGTCCATTTGAGCTGGTGAAATATTGCTTTCCCTGTTCTGGTAACTTCCAGGCTTGGCTTTCTTTCCCAGGTCCAGAGCATCCAATTCATGGAGTTCTCAGAAGTGGAGAACCAGGATGACTACTACAGCATGGATGCTGGTTACATCCACACTCAGGACCAGCAAGGAGTGTATGTCATGTATGATGAAGCCTTGAGTGATCTGAAGGACCTAGAGACAGAACTGCTGCTTGTGGCCAGCCATTACATTGAGAGAGAAAAAGGTCAGAAGTCAGATTTTTAAAAATCAACCAGGCAAAAATCAACCTATCCAAACAGACAAAAAACACTAAGGGTTCTATTTAACACCTCCCAACTTAAAATATAAACACATATATAATAGTATCGGAAAATTCAATAAGCATTTATACCTCCCCAACACACACCACTCTAGAAAAGATAAAGTTTTGTTTCCAGCTCAAGTCCCGCATTTGTTGGAAACTATAACTTGGTTATAGTTCTTATTATTGTTTAGACTCTACTTGTTGCCCAGTAGCATTTCTGCATTACGTATTAGGTGCAGGGCCCTGAGGGAAGCAAAGTAAGCAAGTGAAATTAATGACTTTTTTTTCTAAGTGACAAAAAAAGAAATAATTGACCTTGGGGAAACTGCAGTTAGAAGCAGAGATATTTCTGAGTTCCTAACAAAAAACCACCAGGATGCAAGAAGACCTGGCTAGGAAAATGTCAGACAAGCCCCAGAGGGAGAAATCATTAGTCAGGGTAATCAAATAACCCATAATCTATTCTCTCTTCCTTTTGGCATCACTCAAATTTATCCAGTTTTAGAAATCAATGAGGTAAGAATATTCCTATTGGAATAATATGATGGCATTAGTATTCCATTTGAAAAGAAGTTAGAGTTTCTAGATGAATTACAACACCTAGAAGGAAATTTAGCAAGAGATTGTGCTATTTTGTAATATATGTAGACTTTAATTAAGGATAATTCATGTCCGTATTGTTACAAAATGTTGCTCTAAGGTTTGACAATTAACCTTTCAGATCCCAGACAGAATTAATTTAGTATTAGATTGAATTCTTTGTTCTCCCTTTGCCACAGACCATTTAGGATCTGAATCATGGGATGCAGTGATGGCATCCAACATTCCAGGGCACCTAATTTCAACTTTTAACTTTTATCTTTACTGGTGATTCTACATACCAATGCATCATTTTTGCTGATGTTAATTTATAATATGATGTGACTGTGTTTAGCTACTAAGAACTTACTTTTACTGAAGTACTTAGTCACGTGAGCATGTCTCACTGAGCTAGTGAGTATACGGTCATTCATTGTGAAATGATTTCCCAACTGCTGCTAGAGAAATTCCTGACCAATGGCTTTCTATTGTTCAGTATCCATCATATACTTGATAAACACTAAACCTGAAAATCCCTTACTTTTTAATATTTTATTCTGAAGCAGACTGCTTAAAATTTTAAGCAATAATAATGCTGACAATGAAAACTTACAGTACTATTGTGGGAAAATATTTTAGCTGAATAATGGCAATGGTTACCCTTACTGATTTAAGTTAGTAATTAGCACAATTAAGAAATAGCTTAGAAATTTCCCTGAAAAGTTTTAACTTGGTTGGCACCAATTGATAGAGCAGTTTAAACTAGGTTTGTTGTTAAACCACCAGGAACCTGTTTTTACAGAGGAGAAATGTATGTTTTGCTCTTAAATTACAGGTTTGAGGAGATTTTAGTAAATCTTTCGTGTTAACTGAATTTTGGTTTATATTTCTAAAATTAGTCTTTTAAAACTAATAGTGAAAACAAAAACCTCTGTTGATCTAGAAGTCAGCAAGTATGAACTTAAGGCCCACCTAGTCTTGCCCATGTCTCTTTAGCCGATTCTTAGGAATCCCAGTTACCCATTCAGTGTTTTCATTCCTGAGAGGGAGCTGACAATTTGAGGGCTCCATTTCTAACAAGAATACCTCTGTAGTGAGGCCTGTCTCTAATCATTTTCATCCTTTTCTCTCCCAGGTCACAAAGAGGGCAGCGAGTCACATATTGACCAGGACTGGGGATGGACCCATGCAGGTGTGGACAGATTTGCTGTGCTGTATGACATGTGGACTTGGGAAGCAACTCTCCTAGAAAGCAAGTGCCAGGTATTTTTGCCTAGAAAACAAAACATCTATTAAAAACATTCTTATAAAACCCAATACATTTTTTAAAACCCCGTGGGTCTTTTAGGGCAACTCCCAATGAAGTGAATAAGTATTTTAAAAATCTTAGCTAGTTGTAAGTATATAATCAATTTTATGTTCTTTACTGTGGTTCTTTGTTACAAAAAACAAAATGTGAAAAATATGGCTTCAGCTTAAGGGAAATTTGTTAGAGGGCTGTATAATTTAGGCCCTTTTGTGACATGTATGCTTTTAGTGAGAATGCGTGATGATTCCATTCGTGTTCATTGTGCTGTCAGGGATAGGCCTCACTTTGCTAAATGCAGACAAACTGACAGACCTTATTATGGTCTTTAGAAGGGTAGGCCACATGTGGGTGGGTGAGAGCAGCTGGGCAAGGATTTCCAGAAATGGAAATGACAGGATTTGAAGACTAGATGTTGGCATCAGAGAATGAGGGTGGAATTAAAATGACTTCCTCAGGCTCAGGGAGGAGGCTGTTAACTGAAACAGAATGAAAGAAGAGGGGCCTCTTTAGAGGGAAAGGTTTTTTTGAGTCTAGGACACAAAGCATGTGAAGAGAGTTTGCTAAAACCCAGGTGTGAATGTCTTACCAAGTGGCACTAGTGGTAAAGAATCTGCCTGCTAATGCAGGAGACCTAAGAAACATGGATTCGATCCCTGGATTGGGAAGATCCCCTGGAGGAGGGCATGGCAACCCACTCCAGTATTCTTGCTTAGAGAGTCTTATCGACAGAGGAGCCTGGCAGGCTACAGCCCATAGGGCCGCAGAGTTGGACACAACTAAAGCAACTTAGCATGCATGCATGAATATTTTATGGGAGCTGTAGGCTTGAAGTTCAGGAGCAGGTATGAGCTGAGGTATAAATGTGGAAGTCATACCATAGTAATGTATCAAAATGAGTAGTAAAAGAAATGTCTGAAATGGGTTCCTGGGAACACTTACATTTAAGGGGAAGGTCATGGGACAAGAATCCATGAGAGGAATAAGGAGTAGCCAAAGAGACTGCAGCAAAAAGAAAAGGATAACATTAGGAAAGCCCACAGAAAGAAAAGAGTCTTAATTAGGAGAGGATGATTACCTGTGTGGAGAACAGTTGAAACATCAAGAACCGTGAGTCCTAAAAACCAGACAGTGGGGTTAGCCATCAGGCAGTCATTGTTAGCTTTGCAGGACTCTCTCAAAAGAGTAGCAGAGATGGAAACCAGGTTACAGTGCACTGTGATGTGGTAAGAGGATGTGGAAGTGGAAATGTTTCCTTTGAATTGTTTTTCTAGTAGAGAGTTTTACCATTTCATCTACTCTCTGGTCTGTTACTCATGGAGATGTAGATCATCCAATTTTGGAAAACAACTGGCTAGACTTACAGGGTGCAAGCCATAGCTTTGAAAATTGTTCCTCTTTCCAAAGACAACTGACCTCTAGAGTGTGCATCTGGACAGTTGATCTGTCAGTTAGAAGCTTACTGTGATCAACTGAGTAAATGGGAGATTTAGCCTCGTAGTATAGAAACTGGAGAGGCTGCATTAGATGTAAGTAATACAAAATCCTCAAACTCAACATGTTTATTGGTCCAGACATGAGTTGTAGGCAGTACCCCTTTTCTGTACTCTCCCCACCTCTGTTTTCAGTTCTTCTAGGCCTCCTATGGAGGACTTGATGGTAGAGAAGAACAGAAAGGCAGAGAGTAATAAATAAACAAACCAATTTCTCCTCACTTAGGCCTAGTGTTCATTCTGTGCTAAGTTACCAGGGCTGTCTACTAGTTTCTTCTATGGTACATGAAAATATTTTAACTTAAAGCAACCATTGAAAATAATCTCCCTCCTTTCTACCCTGAGAGTAAGTTCCCTATAGAAACTGACCTATCTGTGCCAAAAACTGGAAAATGTAGCCTTCCAAATCAATTTCTGGAGTTCCAGAAATTGTCAAAAGAGCCTATTTTTAATTGATAAACCAGACTTTTATCTAGAATACAATTGATTTTCCCCAGTACTGATTCTACTGCTAAGTGTCTTCAGCTGTTTTTGATTGTTAAATATATTAGAATCACTAAAGTTAAAAATTGCTCAAACACATTAGGTTGCCTTAAATCCTTCAAGTAACCATATTATATAAACTGCTCATAAAAAGAGAGCTGATATGAATTTAGGTAGATTAAGAGACTCAGAAGCCAGGCATCAGCTGTGCCAGTTCCTAAGTGACATTTATACCAATGGCTAATTCTCTCCACAGCCACCAGAGAACACATTTTCAGGATAATCTGAAGTAGTGTTTAGAGCACTAAAAAAGGCTGGGGGGTGGGGGTGGGGAGCAGAAAATTCTGTGACAAGATGTGTCTGACACTAATTTTCTCTTTTACACTTTCATTTGACCTAAAGTACTGTTTTTAAAAGTTTTTTTAAATCCAAGAAATAAAAAGAGGCTTAGGTTAAAAAAATGTTTATAAACACACTATGGTTTGAGATTATTCATTCTGGCTCTTTTCTATTTTCTCCAATATTTGATGCCTACCATCAGTGTGCACCACACATTATTTTGCCTGTAAGTTGGCCCTTGACATACACAGGTGACATTTGACAGCCTAGGAAGACTTCTTAGACAAATGCCAGTCCAGAGTTCAAATGGAAATGAGCCAGTTAGCAAACAGATAATAAATAGAACGTGTGAGGTGTAAAGATCACGGCCCTACCCCTGATGAGAAAGAATTCCTAATAAAATTATGCAAAGGGCCATCTGAGAGCTTTTCAAGGTGGAGGGCAAAGCTTGAAAAAAGGCTTTTCAATTTAAAAAGAGCCACATTTTCCTTCTCAACACCTGGGGGTGCCAGGTAAAATATGACAATATTTGTGACATACTAAAAAAAGTATTGGTTGTCTATCAACAATTCAAATTTAATTAGATGACCTGTATTTTTATTTGTTAAACTTGGTAATTCTACCAACAACAAAGTGATGATGGCAATTTAACACCTGCCTCTGCAACCTGGTATCACCAGATTGGAATCACTAGCAAGAAACCTCCCCACAATCTTCCCCTGCCAAATAACCAAACAATAGGGCTCATTGTATAAAAGCAGGTCACAGCAATACAAATTCTATAAACCAGCTCCTGGGATTGCCCCGGTCCAGTCAAAAAGGTTTAAATTCATTGAGAATGATTTAGGGAAGTTACTGTTTCTTTCCTAATCTTCCCCTAGGCTATTGAGTGACAGCCTTCTTACCCCATCACTCCTTTGTTCCTGTTTTGTCTTCTGCTATTTAATAACTGAATACTATAGAGTAGAGAGCTCTGTGGCTGGAATAAGATCATTTAGATCACACTGCTGGCTTCATTTTCCCTGAGGCTCATCTAAAGACAAGGGATCTGCACCTTTCTTCATTTCACACTCGGAGGTGTGTGAGTTTTTAACTTGTGGAGCACACTCTGTGTCCTAAGCTTTTAGCTTCTTCTGGTGTTATCCTTTGTATAGTAAGGTTGACCCAAGTTCCCGTGGACCAGCGTTTCCCAAAGTGCATCCTGGAAAACTGGATGCTGAATAAAGTGCCCCAGGCTCTCCCTCCTTGAGCCTTAGCATTGAATAGCCTTCAGACACTGGACATCTATTTCTAAGGCAGTATTTGATTCCTAGGCTTCTATTGATTCTCAAGTGTTTGCCTTCTTGGGAGCCTCAGGAGATATTATTGCAAGATGGAGACACTCCTGGCTTTTCCTCCCACTTGGGTTCCTTTACTTCCTCCTGAGCTGTTGCCACCTATATTCAAGCAGTGCTTACACCCTCTCAGTTCTTTCTGGTCTTTCATTCTTAGCTATGGACTCTACACAATGAAAGGTGCTCTTTATCTCCTTTTAGGAAATTCCTTAGTTTGTTAAGAAGTGGGCTGGCTCCCAGGCCTCAAACCACCAGGCAGACCACTACCCAAGGAAACAAAAAATGCTCTAATGCATCTCAAAGTGTGCTTGGCTATCAGGTTGGCAAAAATTGCAGACTCAACAATCCACTCCTTGCTGTCAACTAAATGAACTCACTGGGAACACCTGTGTCTTTGGTGCTACAGCCACCCTAGGAGCTGAGGCCTTTCAGAAGCATGAAGCCTGCATTAAAGGAGTGGGTCAGAGAAGACTGAGGAGGGGCATGTTGAGCAGAAACTCTAGGGATGATGCTGGATTATATGGGCAGAGGAAAGGAATCCATTGCATTGTGAGACTGGTGGGAGCAGAAGTTCAGAAGCTTTCAGCCAGAGTTGATTTTGTCCATCGGGTGATATAGACTCAGTGTTCAGGATCTAAAGGCTTTTCAGGGATCATTGGAAATATGTGCTATCTGAAAGAAAGAAAACATGCATTACATGGAAATACGAAAAGAAAATACAAAATAGATACCAATAAATGCTTAAATGATATGTCCATAAAATGTGAAAACTTTGAGTACTTGGAAACATCTCATTACATGTGAAAATAATTTATAGATCAGATTTTCTCACTTCATAAAAATCCTCAAGGAAATACTACCCAGAAATCAGTCATCTTTAATGAAATGTATTGCTCATAGCCAAACAATTTGAAAAACAAAATTATAAATATCATTTAACATTTTTACAAAAAAAATTGATTATGATATGAGTTTTAATATATTTGATATAGTATGGGACAGGGTCTCCAAAAGTAAGTGTGTCTAAGGCCTGTGCAAGTTTTAAAACAACCCAAAAAGAGTAACTACATTGTTCAGAACTACTTGCATATCAGCTCTTAGGTATCTGTTTAGGATTGCAGTCCAGTGAACTCTGAAGAGCTTTTTCTGATTAGCACCATGACTAATTATACACAAATAAAATTTACACGCAGAACAGAAACTCCCTAAGTTCATAAACAAATGTAAAAACAAAATAAAGAGCGTATCTTTCTGAGTTTCTTCAACAGTTAGTGTGGGGAAGGCTTCTTCAGTTTTTAGAAAAGACTTGTGAACTCCAGCAAAACAGAAGCTTCCCGGATGCTCTTGAGAGTTCTGTACATAGGCCCTTCCTAGTGGAGTCTGATCTGGAATAAATGCCTTTATATTTAGAGGGGACTTGCATCCTCCACTTGCCATTCTAAGCCCTCCCCCACCATTTCTACATATGTGAAACTTAAATAGGCAAGCTATTAAAGAGAAAGTGTCATAAATGGGGCTGATGATGTAGAAGAGGGGTGAAGGCTACTTGCCTATCTTTGGTAATAGAATAAAATAGGGGGAGGAGAGTGGGTCTGTGGAAAAAGGTGTTGAAGCTAAATGTGTTTGATGAAGTGACACTGAATGCACTGTCTCATTGGATCTTATAATTGTTAGATGTTGTATTATTCATGATATTACTCCCCTTTATGTGTAGAGAGCAGAGGAAGAGGGGACAGAGGTGCAATGAGTGCTTTTTCCCTCACCCTCCCTAACTTGGTCTGTGCTGCACTGGTGCTGCGGCTGCCCACCCAGGGCCAGTACCCAGAAGTGCAGAGCTGTCTCTCTCCTATTGATGGTGGAGGGCTTTCCAAAGCATGGAAATGGTTGGGAGCTCACCTCTCTTCCTTTGAGGGGCCCTGTCCCCTAACTATAAATCTTATTTACAGCTTCTTGACAGTTACTTTGAAGCCTACCAGCATGCATTGGACCCAGAAGAGAGGTTTGCCTTAGCACAAGTGATCACAGACATCATGCACAGGTGCCCAAGGTTTGACTTCAGTCATCCTTACTTCATTAAGGCCTACCAAGAGGAATGCACCTGCCTGAGGCTTCACCTGCAGCTGGTGAGGGGCATCCTCAACCAGCATGTGAGTATATTTGGGTTTTTTAAGGTTCCATGTGGGAAGGGGATGGAAAACACAGGTCAAAACTGAAAACTGTATTTTCCTTTCAGTACCAATTCAGAATCTGGGTTTCCTAGAACAGCATGTACACAATGTTTATTTGTAAGTTTATTTGCATTGTTGAATTCCAAACATAACTACAGTCTTAAAGGGAGGTTTCCAATCCTAATTACATTTAATGATCCACAAAGAATTGACAACATGTTTTCATCCAATCACAGTTTATCTATAGTGAAAGGACTAAGCCTACCCCTTTGTAAGACATTAAATGTGTAAAATTATATTTATTTTTTAAAAGGTTGCAACTATTTCTAGAACACTACAGGAAATGGTCACAGTCTATGACTTCCAGGGGAAAGCTAATACAGTTCCTTAGGCCTGCTTAGAATTTTTTCCTTGTAGTCAATTATTTTACGGAAAGAAGTTTTCTTGTGCCTCTTAAGATTGCCTAAAGCTGGTTGCCTTTGCTCTTCCTGGCTGATCCTTGCCTCAGACTAAAAAACAACCATGTCTCTGTGTGAGGGAATCCCTAAAACTCACTCACATCTGGGCGAAAATTAGTCAAGTAATGAAGATACACAAAGGGCTGACGTTCTGTTCTTCTCATGCCAAGGCTCATAACTCACATCCATGGGAAAGTTTAACTTTTCTAATTTTAACTTTTATGTGACATTTCTAGATAGAGTGTCAGCGTGAGTATGTCCAGAGGCTTTGGCAAAAAGGCCATCCAGATGCTAGCAATACATTTGGACTTCCCCTTAACATAATTTGCAAACAACTCATTTCCATCAACAATAGCTGGTAAGTTGGTGTTGTCTTTAGACATTTTACATTTAATTTTTGGATAATTTAGGGTATACTGTTAAGTATACTACTGTTCTACAAAGCACCTCTCAAGTATTTGGTGATGAGAGAAGTAAATATAAAAGGCACAGAAGAGGGATTCCTTTGTGAACTCGATATTGATTCACTTTGCAAATAAGGAATAGGAGGCCAGAATTTACGCTTATGCCCCTGGGTACAGAATCTTCATCCCCATGCTGCTGCTAAGCCCCCTCAGTCGTATGAGAAGTCCTAAAAAACCCAGTTGCTCTTAAAATGCTGTCAAAGGATTTATTAGAGGTGTCATACAAGTCAACATATATGAAACATGGATGTGCTTAAAATTTTTCAAAAAGGAATTTCTTTTTTCTAGCAAGTGTCAGCAGAAAGGTTTCTGCAGGCTCATCTTGTGACCCCCACCCCACCCCTTTAAGTAGTAGATTGAATTTCCTGAGATCACCCAGAGAGAGTACATAAGGTCACCTCCTTGATATGTAGTGTGATTCACCCTCACCTTGCCTTTCCAGGCTTTGAGGGTACAGAGGAACCAAGAAGCTGGTGACAAGCTCCAAGCTGGTCTGGAGCTTTAGTTCTTTGTAGGTATAGAAAGGCCCTTGACTTGACTGATACTATATCCTTTATTTCCAAAGGAATAACCCACAGACAAGTGTTTTACTGTTTCTGGCCTCATTCGTTTATAAAATATAACATTTTTATGGCAAACATGAATGATTCCAATAGTTGTATACAGAACTTAAAAACCATCTTCATTATCATTTTGGGAAGAAAAAGGGATAAAGAATCAGGTGAAAAGTAGAAATAGTCATGGAAGGTATTTGTTTAATATTTAGACACTTTGAAGTTATCTTGTTCTCAAATATTTGGCTAATGAAATGTTGACAGGTTTTCCATATACAATTTTAGATTTTTTTTTTAATTTTGTCGAGATACAATTGACATACAGCACTGTATAAATTTGAGCTTGCCAGGTGGCACTCATGGTAAAGAACCTGCTTGCCAGCGCAGGAGACATAAGAGATGCATGTTCAGTCTCTGAGTCAGGAAGATCCCCTGGAGGAAGGCATGGCAATTCACTCCAGTATTCTTGCCTGCAGAATCCCATGGTGGGCTACAGTCCATAGGGTCACTAAGAGTCAGACAAAACTGAAGCAGCTTAGCACTCACACATATATAAATTTAAGGTGTACAGGATAACGATGCGACGTACAATGAATCTTATTCTTACTGGCTTTTAGAGTAAACTGTGTCTTTAAAAACGTTCACATTAAAGCAAAAAGCATGTTGTGTAACCTGATGGGCTCCCTGGACAGCCTCTAACACCCTGTTGAGCTTCCAGTTTTTTATAATGCCCTGGATTGTAAGAGTGTTTTATTGGTCTTGAAAAATATAAGATCTGGAAACAGATTAAGTTCTTCATCATGTAAAATTGTCATTAATTGTTTCTTTTCATTAAGCTCGGCTTTGCAAAACATTTATCTTCTGGAGTTCCACCCGTCCCTGGGCCTGGCTTCCTGTATCCCCAGTGCACTGGAGCACCTCCTCAGGGAGGCCCGCCACACTTGCAGGCCCACATCAGCCAGTGCCCTCACCTTGCTGGAGAGACGTGTGCTGCAGCTGGCCCTGGATGTGTGGCTCACCCCGGCCAAGCCCGAGTCCTGGTACAGTGCTCAGCTCCAGAAAGATGTAGGTTCTCTGAAGGGGTTAGGTGGGTCCTTGGCAAAGAGAATGTTTCCTCCCAGATGTTACTACTTAGCTTTGTTTTTGTTTGGCTCTATTCCCCTCCTGTTTAGCCAGAGATAGATCATAGTCCTAGGGCTTGCCAACATTTTTATGGTTTTTTTTGTTCATTTTGGTCAACATTTCCAGTTTATCGGGGTGCTGCTACAGTTGTCATTTAAAGGGAAATGTACACAGGTAGGGGGAAAGTATTTTCTGGTTTGTTATAGTTTAACAATATATATTTTTTAATTAATTTTTTTTCTTTCTAAGGCTCTTATTAAAGTGTACTGTTTTGCCCTGAGCTAAAAGCTGGTAGAGAAGAGACAGCACTGAGTGAGGAGTCAGTGATTGGGACTAAGTTCAGCCCTGCCATTAACTTGGGTTTCCCTGATAGCTCAGTTGGTAAAGAATCCACCTGCAATGCAGGACACCTGGGTTTCTAATTTGAGCTTACTCTGTGTGGGTACTTGCTATAAGATAAAGGAAATTTCAAGGCTTCAGCTGCCAAAAATATCTGTTCCACTGGTCTATCTCAGCCACCTATCTTCTCCAGTTCAAACAAAAGTTTATTTTCTTTTAATTTTAAGTTGATCAAAAAATAGAATTCAGAATTTTACCAAAAGAGGAAAACAGAAAGTTACCCTAAATATAACCACTCAGATGCATTTATAATCATTATTTTTCTGAATTCAAGTATTCTTTATATACATAATTCTTTCTAATCACATCCTTCATATACTATCTCCTGTTTTTCTCAGTTGCATCATATTATATATTCTTCCATGTTGCTAATAGTCTTTATACTTAACCTTTATGACCACAAAATTCCTTTAAGTGGTGAATGATAATTTATCCAACCATTTCCCAATCGATGGGCATTCAAGTAATTTCCAATGTTTTATTACTATTAAAAATTCCATAAGATACATCTCTATGCTCACAGATTTTACCATATTTTGAATCAGTTCCTTTGGATAGATTCTTGGAATTGGATTTACTGAAACAAAATTTAAGTCTTTGGATACATGTTGGCAGATCACTTTCCAGATAAGTCATGGCAAACTGTAATACCACCAATAGTGTCTAAGGGTACCAGTTCTGCAATACTCTACAGTGTTAGGTGTAAGCATATAATGTCTGTGCTAATATATGCATATGATATATAAAGGTGGCATTACACTGTTAATTTTCTTTCCTTGCTATTTGTTGAGATTAAATATTCTTCCAAATGTCATGATACTAGCTGTATTTTTTATGAATTTTCTGTCCTTCCCCTTCGTTTATTGTTCTCTTGGAATCCTAATATCATTCCTATCCACTTACATGAGCGCTTCTTGAAAAAACTTTAACCATTTGTCCATAATATTTTCTGCAACTATTTTCCCCAATTTATCTTTTTAAAATTTTTAACAGAAACTTATTTTCATATAGTCAAATCTGTTTATCATTTCCTTTGTGATTTCTTCTATCCTAAATCCAGAAAGCCAAACTTCCTCCAGATGTTTCATATTTGTCTTCCTTTATTCTAACTCCTAACTTCTTTAGGTTTTTATTTTATTTCAAAAATATTTAACTCCTTTTAGTATTCCACCTGGAGTGTGTGTGCATGTGTGTGTATATGTGTATGAGTGAGTATGTGGTGTAAGATATGCCTCAAAACAGAATTTTTCCCCACATTATTACCCATGTAGCCTACTACCATTTATTGAGGATTATTTTCACACTGTATTATGGTACCAGGGTTTCCCTGGTGGCTCAATAGTAAAGAATCTGCCTGCCAATCCAGGAGACCCAGGTTTGACTCCTGGATTGGGAAGATCCCCTGAGAAGGAAATGGCAACCGGTTTCAGTATTCTTGCCTGGGAAATCCCATGGAGAGGGGAGCCTTGTGCACTGTTGTTGGTTGCAAAGAGTCGGACACGATTTAATGACTAAAATAGCAGCAATTATGATACCAGATTTTTAAAATGTATTTTTAGTTCTCTTAAAAATTGTAGTGAATATCTGGGCTACCTATTTAATCTCTCATTGATGCCACACAGTTTTATTTTTTATTGATTGATGGATTGTCACACTGCATGGCTTTCAGAATCTTAGTTCCCCAACCAGGGATTGAACCCAGGCCCTCAGTAGTGAAAGCACCGAGTCCTAACCACTGGACCACCAGAGAATTTCCCATACAGTTTAAATTTTTTTTTTTTGAAATATGTTAAAATTGAGACCTAGAAATGATAAATATTCAGATTAATCTTTTGTACTGGGACAGAAAATGGGACAGGTATGGCACTCAGAAGACAAGCAGGAAATTAATAAATCTCTTTATCACTTTGGAAGACTTCAGTTGTCTGGAAATTCTATCCTTGAGTAGGCAAGGCCTTTGGTAGATAAGTCTGTCTACTCTTGGGGAGCCAAACCAGGAAAGACAGACTAGAGGTGGTCCCCAGACTTGGTCCTTGCTGGAAGTGGTATATTAGAGGCTAGCAAAAATGTCAGAGCAGAGGAGGTGACCAAGGCAGGAGGATGTTAAAGAACAATGTAGTAACTTCACAAATCACCCAGAGCTTGGGTGACTTGAGCAGAGGAGCACTGAAGAGGCAGCTTGGTATAATCGAGAACTACAGCTTGGAACTAGGAAAACTAAATTTATTCTTGATACTGTTGTCTGACCTTAGAAAATTGCAGTGTTGCTTCAGATCCCTAACTGATAAAATGGACATAATAGTGTCTGTGATTCCTAAATCATGGGAATCTTGTTAAAATAGAAATGAGTTAATATATATGAAAATACTTGAAAATTTTGAAACTTCAATTAGAGTTTATAAGAAATTATCATTATTATCATTGGTCACTAAAATACTTGAAGTATATCAGAGACTTCTATTTAGGTCATCTTTGTCATTTCTCTCTTTATTTTGGCTTAAAACATTTATAATAATGATAATAGCCAATGCTATGTACCAAGCACTTTTGCATATATTTAACTCAACCCTCTCAACAACCCTATGATACAGTTATGATTTATTAGTTCCTGTTAGGTGCTGTTATTATCCTTACTGCCACTTTACAGATGATGAAACTGAGAGACAGTTAAATTGAGTGAATTGCCCTAAATCTCACAGCTTGTAAGTGCCAGAGCTAAGACTCAAGCCTAGGAACTCTGAATCCAGAGTCTGTGCTGCTGACAGATTTTTCTTAATATGTTCAAATTTCTTTCTTTATTTTGTATTTTAAAAAGTATTCTGTTTTCTTTCAGCTATTTTCAGCTAAAGTGATGGGTGATCCCTTTCTTGTGGGGGAGACAGGCCTGCTTGCATTCAAATCTGCAGCAGACCAAGGACAGAACCAAGGCCATGATTCCCAAATGCTGCTCCTGGAGATGTTTTCTAAACTTTTGGAACTCTTGACCCTCCGGCATAGGCTGATAGAGATGAGTCTGGAGAGTGTACAATTGGCACGGTCAGTAGGGGGACTCACGATTCACATGGAGGGTAATAGACTGTGGATCTTCCTACAGCAAGCCTTGCCCCATCTGTGCCCCCAGAGTAGCCAGAGTGAGCTTTCTAAATGACTGAAATGATGACCCCCCTTCCACCTTTCCTCCCTCCCTGTTTCTCTTCTCAGGTCTCCCAACAGGCCTCTCTGACTACTCAGCTAGTCTGGGTTCTCCTCTAAGCACCTGGGCTTTTTCTCCATTCAGCCATTGCCTTTTAATTAGGTGCTTAATGTTGGTTTATTAGTTTTCCTGCTAATGTAAGCTCCCTAAATGTAAAAGCTCTGTCCATGTTGTTTTCCATAGTATCCTATTGGGTATGAAGACTGACCCTCATCAAGCACCCAATGATACTGAGTGCTCATATGTAATGAAGTTGAATAGCAGAGAAGAACCAGTGGAGGGCCTTCAGAAAGGAAAGAATGAGTCAGTGATAGCATCCAGGTCTAGTGGAAGTATGAAATGTTCAGCAGGTAGAGGGAGAGAATGCTTGGTGAGTTCTGTTTTTGCTTTGAGCATGAGAGGATGGTAAGACATTTAAGTGAACATGTTCCCTAAACGGGAAAAATATGGAACTTGAGGATTTGTTGCAAACATATATGAGTTTTGTTGTATTCTGCCCCATGAGAGTCCCTGAAAACACAGAGAGTCCAATTATCCACCATAAACCATGATCTAGGGCCTACTGTATCCAGGGTCTATACTGGGAACTTTCCATGTATTAGTTCATTTAATTCTCAGAATATTCTTATGTTATAACAGATTAATGATGTCCTTATGATATGATAGCTTGCAAACATTTTTCCACCAAGAAAGTAGAGGCTCAGAAAAGTAATTTTCCTAAGATCACATAACCAGGAAGTAGTAGAAGCAGAAATCAAACTATGGACCAAGATAATATTAACCACTATGATACTACCTCCTCATAATTTCTGATCCTTGTTCTCAGGGAGTTCACAATGTAAAAGTTACCCCTAGTAAAGTTTAATATGATATTCTAGTCATATGAACAAAATACTATGGGAGCACAGGAAGTGGAGTATTTCATTCTTTCTAAGTGAGTCAGAGAAAGCTCCACAGCAGAAGGCCTAGGGATTATTGTGTACCTCCAAAATTCGAATGTTCAAGCCCTAAGCCCTAGTACCTCAGAATGTGTCCGTATTTGGAGATAGAGTCTTTACAGAGAAAATGAAGTTATTAGAGTGGGCTCCTATGTAGTATATCTGGTGTCCTTCTAAGAAGAGCTGGTTTGGACACAGATATATCCAGAAGGAAAACTGTGTGAAGCCATAAGGATGAGATGCACATCTATAAGACAGGGAGAGAACGTAGGACAGATCCTTCACTCAAAACGCTCAGAAGGAACCAGCCCTGCAACACTTTGATCTTGGACTTCTGTCCTCCAGAACTGAGACAGATTTCTGTTGTTTAAGCACCACCACCCCCAAGTTATGGTACTGTTTCACAGCAGCCTAGCAAACTAATGTAGGTGCCATTTGAACTCAGCCTTAATATACCAACTTCTCAAGATGAAGAAATGTGTTAAAATGGGGATAAGAGAAGAAAGGAAGGAATTCTAAATACAGAAGGCTGAAATGCCACAGCAACATCTGAATGGAGCCTGGCTGCAAGTCATGGGGGAGTAGGGTTCAGAGATGAAGGAGGACAGAGATGGGGTCACAGGTTCTTACACAAAGGGGAGATAGTAATGGCCCAGAGTTGAATGACAGACTTCCCAAGGAGGACATGGGGAAGGTGAGAAGAGGACTGGGTTTGGAGCCCTAGGAAACACCAGGAATTTGAAAATAAAGAGGAGAAGCCAGAAAGCAGTGGCAGCAGCAGTGGCGGGATGTGGACAGTGGTGCTTGGCCCCCCCAGCCAGGGCCCTGGCATGGCATGGGTGTAGCTCTTTGAGGTCCATCAGAGCAATGAGCAACAGTGTCATCAACAGCCTTGAGGGAGCGGTTGGTGGGTGTCCCTTTCCAAGCCATCTGGGTGACCTGCACGGGGTCCTGCAGGGTGTCCAACAAGGCCAATGGCATGGCATTGGTGGTGGGGAAGGGCTGCTTCAAAAAAAAGAAAAAAAAAGGAGAAGCCAGTGAAGACAGAGTGGTTATGAGACAGAAGCATAGAGATCCTGGATTCAGGAGAACAAAATGGTTCAAGAAGCAGACAGGCCAGCCCCGAGGATCTCTGAGAAAAAATGGTCAACTTTCTACTGAGAGCAATACTGGTGACCTCAGCAGCGCTCAGAAGACAGAAGCCAGCTTGCAGGAAATGAGAGTTGGGGAAGTGCCCAAGCATATCTCCTCCTACCTTAACTACTATCTTTAACCATCATAGCTGAGGGCAGACTCAAAACCTTTGTGACTCATTCATTTCACACCGGACTTGGCTTACTTTTGTTTTGACTTTTGCTTTGTGCTTATTCAGATGGCTTGGTTTTCTTACCACTTACTTTCCTTTTAGGGAAAATAACAGCAAATGTTCTTGGATTTTTTTTTTTTTTCTCTTTTAGTCTCTATAAGGATTTGGCGTGTGAGATGGGTTTTGAAGAGTTCCATTTGTATCTCAGGCCTGTTCACTTTGAATCTGCATCACACAAGGACAAGGTGGTCCATCCACCTCCTATCTTTATAACCTCTCTGCTGGAGGACAGTGACCGCGTAGACAGGTGAGCCTTGAGAGGGTCAAAGTAAAAATAATGAAACAGTAGAATGGCAGTGAAAAATAATTTCTATCACCACCACAAATGCAATCGCATCCTAAATTCTCTCCCTTATAATCTATCTGCCATGATGTCAATATTTTCTTTTCCTTTCTTTTGTTTAATAGGATGGGAAAAAATAAGATCTCAATCAAGGGGGATAATTGGATTAAAAACATCGAATAACTGAAAAATAGAAGAATCAGATTAGAGAGCTCAAATGGATGGAATCATAGGCTCAGCAACTGCCCAGGGCGACCATGTTGCTTCCAGATAGAAATGGGTGTGAGGGTTGTTGGTCTGATGGGGCAAGAATCATGGATCCCTGCCCAGGTCCCTGCTCTTACTTTCCCTGGGACCAGGAAAACGTCAGTCAAGGTTTTTGAGCAACTGTTTCCTCAAAACTCTAATGCAATGTATATCTAACATGTATGGCAATATTTCTGTCAGGCTCTTTTGTTTGCCAATAAAAGAAGCCAACTCAAACCAGTGAAACCTCTTTTTCATGCCCCATAGGGTTAACCCATTACCCAAAAGAAAACACTCTTACTAGTAACAGACCAGAATCTACTCAGTCGGGGAAGGGAATCTTTTTCCCCCATACAAAGTCAGTCTTTGATGTGTACCAGGGATAAACTCGTCTCCCTCTTCTTTCTTTGTCTGTCTTCCCCTGAGGGTCTTAGATTCCTGGTATGAGTACCACCCCAAGGAAGGCAGAGCTGACTCGTAAGGAGGGAAGGTCACCTTTGCTTTGCTATTGTGTATCACTGCTCAAAGTATAGCAGTATGCTAAAGGAGAGAGCATAGGCTGGAATGAAGGGGTTAGGACCACAGAATGAATTTCTCAACCTCAGAAATTTGAAATTTGAGGTTGGAAAACTCTTTCTTGGAGAGGGCTGTTCTTTACATCAGAGGTAGTTTAATAACATCCCCAATCTCTACCTACCAGATGTCAGCAGTATGCCTTCCCTCATTTGTGATGATCAAAAATGTCTCCAGCCATTGCCACTTGTCCCCTGAAAGCAAAATCCCCCATGCTCTAATCCTGTCATATAACCTAAACCAAAAAGGTGATTTATTGTAAAGATACAAAGATATCTCACAGAAGCTGAAGGCAGGAAATGTGATTGGGCCTCAAATGAGGCTAGGTCTCCAACCTGGAACCAAGCTGTTCTCTGGATCATCAAGGGCCTCCTGCCAGAGCTGGTGTTTCACACTGCTGTGCAATAGGCCATATTTTTGTTCAGCCAGAATCAACCAGTCAGCACAAACTGTCTGAATGTTCTGTGGCCTGGCCAAGTGGTAATAGGTCCTCCCAGTGATGACCCAGAGATCCTTCAAGATCTGAAGCACTTTCTGAATTACCAGGGGAAGGTTTTTACATCCAAGGAACTTATATCTTGAATTTGCATTTGTTTTATGTATGTTAATTCCTTCAAGTTATCACTTTGGAGGGCCATTACAACAACATATACCAAACATGAGCATTATTGTTGTTGTTCAGTCAGCATTATTGTTGTTGTTCAGTCGCTAAATCAGATGAAACTCTTTGTGACCTCATGGACTGCAGCACGCCAGGCTTCCCTGTCCTTCACTGTCTCTCAGAGCTTGTTTAAACTCATGTCCAGTGAGTCGGTGATGCCGTCCAACCATGAGCATAGTGACTTACATTTTGAGAAGCACATTCATGCATATTGTCTCCATTAAGATAGGTGATATTTCCACTTACAGATGAAGAAACCAAGATTCCTAGATATTAAATTACTTGACAAAGTCTTATAGTTATGGATGAAGGACCATGTCCCAAAGCAGAAACATGGCTGCAAAGACCATTTAGATGATTGTTGGAGCCATGGGAGAGAGTGAGAATGAGATAGCATTTAGGAAGTGAATAAACGGGGCCAAGTCAGTGAGGGGCCTGTGCAAATGAGGTGAAGAAGGTAAGAGGAAATATGGAAGAGAGCAAAGGAATAGTGATCATGAGAAAAGAATTTCAGAAGGTCTGAGATAGATGGTTACCACAACCAAACTGCAAGAAGATTGAGGCCAATAAGGGCTGAAAAAACCCTGGAGCCCTTCAGCTTTTGGGTGGAAATACTAAGTCTTGTGTAAATTCTGTCCTTGCTGTTACTGCTGGTATTTCAGAGCTGATCCCGTCACTCTGTCCCTTCAGAACAGGCATCTCCTGGCTAACTGTATGGCACATCAAAACAACATCATGTTTCTTCTTGCAGATATTCTCCTGCTACTCTTGTCTTAGCTATCTCTGAAGTGGATGATAACCAAATTGGCAGATTTAGTTTTTATACAAAGGAAGCCATTCTTAAGGTAAATTATTTTTTTTCTAAAACAGAAACTAAAGTAAAATTAAGCAACTTGTTTGCGTATTTCTTAAAAAGTATAATGTTTAATTCATATTAGTTTGACCCCATATACAAGAAAAGGTTCCACCTTCATAAATAATGATAATGGCTTGCCTTGTCTGACATATAATACCTCTTGAGATAACCTCTGTTCGGTATTAAAAAACAAACCCATGTTGGGACTTCCCTGGCAGTCCAGCGATATTTTCAAACCTGGTGTTAATTTTCTCTGCCACTCAGATGGACTTCTTTGCTTCTGTATGTGTATGTGCAGGTTTGTATTTGTGTGTGTATGTTTTAAACATTAATCTAATGTTGGCAGTTTTACAAGAGCCTGCCTTTGAGCGTATGTTTGCTAGTTCATCAGAGCCTAAGCATCCTGTATCTGACAACAGGGGAAACCTGATGGTGTCCAGATACAGAGCAATTAGGCCTAGAGCCTACCTTCATAGGATGAAATACTGCTTAGGGAGAAACCAGCTTTAGGCTTGTCGCTGAGCAGCAAGGGTCTCGGCAAATCCAACAGTTTGATCCATGTATTTACTTGAGTGAGTGGTGATTCCCCACCCTCAACTTAATCTCTTTCTGTATGAGAGAAATTCCTAATTACTTTCACATTTTCTTCCTTTAGCTCTTGTGCCATTCAGGAGTGGAAAATATGCAAGTGACCCTAGCATGCCAGGCTACTCAGAAGAATGCTTTAATGGTGGCTGTCCAGCAGGCATCCTTCTATCACACTCCCCGTGGGAGCTGTCCTGCTGATGTGAAGGTCAGCTGTAAGAGAAGCCTGAGGCATGCTACCACCACTGTCAGGCTGCCCCATTCTCCCTCCATCCCCTTCCCCTCCCTCACTCTGACACTCCTCCCTTTCTTCCCATCCTTCCATTTCCCTCCTTCTCTTTCTCCCTTTTTGACCATTTCCCCCTATCTTTTTATTTTCTTTCCTTCCCTCTTCCCCTCCCTTTCTCCTTTCCTAATACATAGTAACACATGATCAGATTCTTACTGGGTCTCTTAATTTACAGAGGTTTTCTAATAATTTTAATTTTTCCATTGTATGTAATGCTGTAATATTGACTAGCTAGAATTAACCAGCAGAAAATAGCCTGTTCCTCCACTCCTACCCTTTGTAGATAAATGATTCCATTGTTTTCTGTTTTATCATTCCTGTATTTCTTTTTGCAAAAGTAAGTATACATTTGCCCTTATTTTTGTCACAAAAGGTAGCATAAAATATATTCTCTTGAACTTTTTAGTTGTTATTGAGATATAATTCACATAACATAAAATTCACCCCTTTAACATATAATTCGCAGGATCATACCATCATCACCACCATCTAATTCCAGAATATTCCCTCATTCTCAAAAAGAAATCCTGTATCCACTAGCAGTCAATCCCCATCCCCCACTTTCCTCATCTCCTAGCAACCAGTAATCCACTTTCTGTCTCTATAGACTTCCCTATTCTAGACATTTCATATAAATTGAATCGTACAACATATGGCCTTTTATGTCAGAATTTTTTCACTTAGGCACAGCGTTTTCAGGTTTCATCCATGTTGTAGCATGTACCAGTACTTTGTTTTCTTTTTGTTTTGTTTTTTACTGATGAATAGTATTCTAGTATATGTATATACCACATTTTATTTATCCATTTATCAGTTGACAGACTTTGGGTTGTTTTTTACTTTTTGACTATTATAAATAATACTGCCATGAACATTTAAGTATAAGTTTTTCTAAGGACATATGTATGTTTTGAGTTTGCTAACACTTATTATTGTCTTTTAATTTTAGCCACTCTAGTAGGATAAAATGATATCTCATTGTGGCTTTGATTTGTATTTTTCTAATTACTTATGACATGATATTGAGCATATTTCCATGTGCTTATTGGCTATTTGTATATATATATATTAAAGAAATGTCTAGTCAAATCCTTTGCCTTTTGGATTTTTTTGTTACTGAGTTGTAAGAGTTATTTGCATATTCTGAATACAAGTTCCTTATCAAGTATATGATTGGCAAATAGTTTCTTTTATTATGAGGATCATCTTCTTACTTTCTTGATGGTGTTCTTTGAAACAGAAGTTTTTCATTTTGATGTGTCCAATTTATCTGTTTTTCTTTTTTCACTTGTTTTTTTGGTATTATATTAATATTGAAGAAACCATTGTTTAATCCAAAGTCACAAAAATTTACTCCTGTGTTTTCTTCTAAAAGTTTTGTAGTTATAGCTCTTACTTTCAGGCCTATGATTCATTTATAGTTAATTTTTATATGTAGTATGAGATAGGGGGTTCAATTTCATTCTTTTGAGTGTAGTTATCCAGCTGTCCCAGTACCATTTGTTGAAAAGACTCATCTTTCCCCATTGAATTGTCCTGGCACCCTTAACAGAAATCAATAGACCATAAATGTAAGAGTGTATTTCTAGACTCTTAATTCTATTCCACTGGTTTATATGTTTGTTTTCATGCCAGTACCAGTGTGTTTTGATCAGTGTAGAGTTGTGATAAGTTTTGCAATTAAGTACAAGTCTTCCAGCTTTGTTCTTTTTCAAGATTGCTTTAGCTATTTCGGGTCCTTTGCATTTTCACATGAATTTTAGGATCAGCTTGTCAATTTCTAAAAAAATAAAGCCATTTGGGACTTTGACAGGGATTGCATTGAACCTGTAAATCAGTTTGAATACTATTACCATCTTAACAATATTAAGTCTTCTGATCTATGAACATGGGAAGTCTTTTCATTTATGTCCTCTTTAATTTCTTTCAACAATATTTTATAGTTTTCAGTGTACAGGTTCTATACTTCTCTTGTTAAATTAATTCCAAAATATTTTATTATTTTTATATTATTGTAAATGGAATTGTTAGTTTCATTTTCAGTGTTTATTATTAGTTTATAGAAATAAAATTGATCTTTTATCTTGCAACCTTGCTAAGCTTGTAAATTCCTTAGGATCTTCTATGTAAAACAGTATGTCTTCTGCAAATAGAGATAAATTTAACATTCTCTTTTCATTCTGGATGACTTTTATTACTTTTTCTTGTCCAATTGCCCTAGCTAGACCCTGTAGCACAAGGTTGAATAGAAACAGTGAGAATGGATATTATTATCTTATTCCTTATCTTAGGAGGAAAGCTTTCAATCTTTAACCATTACGTATGATGTTAGCTGTGAGTTTTTCTTAGATAATTTTTTTACCAAGTTGAGGACATTCCCTTTTATTCCTAGCTTTTTGATGATTTTATCATGAAGGGGTTTTCGATTTTATCTGTATATAATACTCTAAGGCACTTTTTTCCACTTAACAGTATATTTCTAAAAACAACTGTATATATAGTTCTCTCTTATGTGTATATAATTGTGAATATAATTTAGGTGCAAAATTAAATATAACTTTAGGAAGTCAACTTTTCAGATGGTCTTAAACATTCTTTAAGCCTTATGAATTCTATATTATTGTTGTTCAGTCGCTTAGTCATATCCGACTCTTTGCGACCCCATGGACTGCAGCACTCCAGGCTTCCCTGTCCTTCACTATCTCCCAGAGTTTGCTCAAACTCAAGTCCATAGAGTCGGTGATGCCATCCAACCATTTCATCCTCTCACCTGCTTCTCCTCCTGCCCTCAATCTTTCCCAGCATCTATAATCTTGATATATGAATTCTATACAGCTTACCACATTTTACCCCTTAGCACATTTCTCTATTTTCACTCTTTGTATTAATAAAAGGGTATACATTCATAAATATGGCAAGAATATTCAATCTTCACTTCTACTGCCAAATACTAATTCCCATAGAAATCAAATACTGAAGTAGAAAATAGGGATAGAGTAAGTTACATTGATTTTTAAAAATTCAACCCCTCAAGTCTTAATTCAGTACCTACTTTAAGTTAGGCTCATCAGATAATACTGAGGTCTGATTCATGAAGTGAAAATGAAAGTGTTTGTCACTTAGTCGTGTCCAACTCTTTGTGATCCCATGGACTGTAGCCTGCCAGGCTTCTCTGTCCATGGAATTCTCCAGGCAAGAATACTAGAGAAATTATATCTGGTGTATAAAATGGGGACAGGCTCATAAGTGGTTCAAATACAAGGAATAATAAAAGGTTCAACAAGCTATAGAATTTTTAAAAAAGAGAGGTCACATCTGGGGAACTAGAAAGGGCAGCACACACTGGGGACATTTGGAAAAACTTGAAGGATGAGTGTTTTGACTGGCATAGATGACTATGTGATCATTTTGAGTAGAGAGAAGACCTTCTGATGCTCAAGCATAGTATGAAAAGACAAATGAGTACTAGGAAAAAATGGATGCCCAGCTTGGCCCCACCTGTGGTTTTCATGCATAGTTGACATATGGAATCTTTTCTTCAATTAATTTTATGAAGAATACCAATACGTAAAACAGATATAAATGGGGTTTTCCAGGTTGAGAGGCTTTTAAGTCACTTCCTGTGATTTCTCCAGGAAGTAAGTGGTGAAAGTCACCAAATAGGAAGATAGAACAGGGGTGGGAAGGCATTTAGAGTAATAGCCTGAAAAGACATAGCACAAGGAGGGGTAGAGAGGCACTAGGGTTATATATGTGTATGAATACATGAATATATATAGTAATACATGTGAGTTCTATATATGTGTGTGTGTGTATATTTATATACTCTTCTACAGATGTGGGACAGGAAGAAGTCTAATGATATAGTAAGGAAGAATAAATGATGGAGACATTGAGAGGGAACAAGCGAAAGGAAGGGAAAGGAGGAAGGAAGGAAGGAAGGAAAGAAACAGAGAGAATAAAACTGTTTCTGTGTCCAAGCCGAAGATGAAGAGTGTTTCAAAAAGAAATGAGTCACCAAAGAAGATGAACAGGTGACAGATAAACACATAAATAATGTTCAACCACATTAATTATTAGAGAAATGCAATTAAAACTCCAGTGAGCAACCCCTGCATACCCACTAGAATGGGTAAAATTTAAACTAACTATTCTGAGTCTTGTCATGACATGGAGGATCTGAAACTCATACACTGCTGATGGGAATGCAAAATGGTTACCTTGCAGAACAGCTTGGCAGTTTCTTAGAAAGTTAAACGTATACTTACCACATGATTCAGCCATTTCACTCCTAGGTATTTACTTATGAGAAATGAAAGCACATGTCCATACAAAGACATACGTAAATGTTTATAGCAGATTTATTTAAAACAGCTAAGAGCTGGAAAAAATCCAAATGTCCACCACCAGGTGAATAGATAAATAAATTGTGGTATATTTTACAGTGGAATATTGCTCAGCAATACAAAGAAATGAGTTGTTGACATATACAATATGGATGAAGACAAACCAAAAAAAGAATATATAACTGCATGATTCCATTTATATAGAATTCTAGGAAATGCGTTCTAATCTATAGTTGGAGAAAGCAGAGCAGTGGTTGCTTGAGGAAGTGGGCTGGGTAGGAGGGATGGCTATGGTCTTTATTTTTATTACAGTAATGGTTTCACAGTTGTATGCTTATGTCCAAAGTTATCTAATTTACTTTATACTTTAATTTACTGTATACTTTGTGTGTTGTTTACTGAATGTCAATTATACCTAAATAAAGCCATTATATTTTAGGAGGAGGAGGAAGAAGTTGAATTAAATGTAGAGGGAAGAACAAGAAGAGCAGGAATTAAAATTAGGCTATTTTACATTCTCAGAAGTTCATTGCTGACTCTGAGGGAGCTCTTCTAATGGGGTTGGAGTGAAAGCCAGACTACCAGAGTAGAGAAGTAAGAGAATGATAGAAATGTAGAAACAGAGAATATTTACAGTTTCTGCATTAGCCTGCTAGGGAAGCCATACCAAAATAGTATTGCCTGGTAGCTTAAACAACAGAAATTTATTTTTTCACAGTTCTGGAGGCTACAAGTCCAAGATTAAGGAGCCAGCATGTCAGTTTCTAGTAAGAGTTCTCTTCCTTGCAGATGGCCACATTCTCACTGTCCTCACAAGGCAGAAAGAAAGAAAGTCCTGGTGTCTCTTCTTCTTCTTATACCAGCTTTACCAGCCCTATCAGATTAGGGTCCTGCCCTTTGACATCATCTAACCCTAATTGCCTCCCAAAGGCCCCATTTCTAAATACCATCACATTGGGGGTTGGGGCTTCAACATAAGAATTTATGAGGAGACGCAAACATTTAGTCCATCATAATTCTTTAAGAAGTTGGGTCAGAATTAAAAAAGAAGCTTGAGGGGTAGGAGAATTAAGAATAAAATAGATATAATCATATTTATAGGAAGGGACTGGAAAAGAAATTGAGGTTAGAAACAAAAGATCATCATAGTTGGGATTTTCAATGCAGTTGAGGGAGTCAAGGAATTGAGGGTTCAATTTAGCAGTTTCTATTGTCCAGGCATGGTGGTGAGCTAAATGATGGATGAGCCTGGACTCATGGAATACTCTGAACAGCCCTAGGAGATAGAGGACATTACCCTTTCTTTCCAGGTAAAGAAACAGGCTGATAGGTTAAGGGACAGAGCCAAGATCACCTGCTGAGGGTCAGTACTGGGCTCTGATTACTGAGCTTGTTTTCTTTCCTCTTAGCTCACTCATATCCTTTATAAGGCCCCTTGTGTCTTCTGAACTAGTATATTCTACTATTTCCAGGAGACTGGGATAGCCCAAGAGTCTTCAGAAAAAATCAAGATGGAAACTTTAGACTTTTTAACTCAAGATTTTTTTTCTTTTGCCTCATTTTCCTTTGCTTCAGTAATTCAGCTGTGGAAAACTTTCTTTCTTTGAAAAAGAATGGGCTTTCCTTTGAAGGCTTAATGTTTTTCTTTTAGTTAGTATTTTAGAAAAATGTAAAGGAATCCCATCTATCTTTCCTTGCAGTTCCATAAATAATAGGAATATTGAAAGGTACACATTTCCCTTTTTTTCTTTCCACTCTTCCTTCCCCTCTTCCCTACCATCCGTCCACCTCTCCCTCCTTCATTATTACATTGTACAGGACCACCTCCACATACAGCCCACCTCCATCTGCTTAGGCTGTACCAGAATGGCACCCTCAGATGATGTTTCAGATCTTGTACCCTGAAGTTCATCAGCTGTATTTCTTGAGAGGCCCCTATACAAAGCACTCCAACTAGCCAACTTGTAAGATGGAGAAATTTTTCTGAGAGCACCGTAGACAACTCTATTCTGGAAATAGTCACACTTAGTGCCTCACCCTTTCATTGTACAAAGTGGTGTCTCTTCCATGCGCTCCCATACTTTTTCTCTCTTCTTCTCTCCCTTCCACTCTCTCTCACCCCTAGGGTACCCAGCCATTTACATGTATTTGGGATCAGTTGTGGCTGTTAGATAATTTTACTGTCAGTACCACAAGACTTACAAATTCAGCAAATTTAATTCACTTTGGTTTGAAATATTATAGGAAATAAGTTCTGGTCTGAGAAATCATAGTGGAATGGGTCCAACCAGAAGAAGAAATTCCAGAATTGTGAATGGCATAGAAGGCATGCTGTTAGCCCCAATTCCAAAAGTCCCAGATGCTCTTACTCATCCTTCAAAAAGATTCCAGGCTACCAAAAGGTACTGCACGGGGGTAGCAGTGGGGAGTTGTTTATAATAACAAAAGTATCCTCTTTTAAGTCATTTAATACAAGTATTATGGGACTGAAGGATGCCTAAACTCCCAGAGTGACCAGCATGTGTTAAAATTTTTAAGACCTTGTCTGAAAACTTTGTATGAACACTAAGAAGGCTTAGCTTCTTCTAATATGCTCCAGTCTATGAAGGAGAGTCAACAGTTCCCAATTTCAACCTCTTTTCTCTTCTCTCTCTTCTCCTTTATCTTTCTCTTCCTGTCTTTCCCTCATTCCCTCTCTATTTTTCAAACTCCAAAGAAGGTAGAACATAAGGAAGAAGAGTATGAGCATGTCCAAGTTTTCCACTTCTATTTTAAACAGAAAAGGACAGAACTACCCTCACTATCCTACCAAGGGTTTTTCCATCGCTTAGAATAATAGAACAGTAACTGTCAGAGAGTCAGGGCCTCTACAGATATGTATCTATAAACTAGGGACATCCTGTTATATCCTGATCTCGCCTCACTGTGACAAAGAAAGAGATTTGTATTCTGTAATAATTACAAATACTCTGAATAACTGAGGCATACCAGTGACACTCTAGTCTAATCCTGGCAAATTTAGAATGAAAAAGAAAATGACAGGCAAAGCTTCTCTACTCCTCAAGATGCCATTAATCTGACACATGGCCAGAGTTCAAGTGTCCTAAATCCACATTTCCAATGTGTGGATGGGAGATTTAAGACCAATGGGTCTAGTCAAGAGGACCCTTACAAGGACACATCAGTCCAGGGACCCCTACAGTTCAGACCAGGAAGGCACAAAGGGACACTGGGAGTACAAACACTGGGCCAGGCTATGAAGTTTGGGAATGGGGAGGGACTGCTGATGTATGCTTTAGGCACAGTGTGGTCCCCAACAAGGATGGTGACACAGTAGCATGCCCAGTGAATATAACAGAAACACTTAAGTGAGGACCACAGAAGCAGAGTTACCTGCTCGCCAGCTGCAGTGCCCAGTTTGCAGCCCCAGGTATTCCTGTCAGTCAGAAGTTCTCAAGTTGTCTTCTTGTTGTATGTGCACTCATCTCCTGCCTTGGGCTCACATGCCTCTGTTCACTTGTCAGGGCTCCAGAAGCTTTCGTGTCTATTCAACTAGAAAAGGTGGGGCTGCGGGACATGATGCTGAATGCCTTCCTCCTCAGGAAACAAGCCATGGCTGACAGAATGAAAAACCTTGTGAGTATAGTAAGAAGGGCTCCCTAAAGATCTCATCATCTTTTACATTTGAGCAAGTAAGAAATCCTTAACTTGGAACCTGTTGGCTTTCAGCCTATTTGGATAAAACCATTGAAAATATAAAGAACTGAAAAAGAGAGTTCAATAAGAAATAGGAAGGAAGTCAAGCTAATTGCAGTCTAGTTTTTAAAATATGTACATTTTTCCAAGGGCACATTATGCTTTGTCACTTTCTAAACAGAAAGAGTTTCAGCACCTACTTGGAAACATTTGATGGTTCCTGAGTGACCCACAGGTGCTTAGGAGGTTTAGACAACGTGAGCAAGGGCATTTACCATCTATAATTCACCTGTTAGGTTGGTGACATATCCACTGTGTTTTTCAGACACTACGACCATGTTTCTATTTAAGGGTTTTATACTAACCTAACCTTTGGGTTGCCATTTCCTTCTCCATAAAATTTAAACCTTTAGTCAATTAAAAGTGTTGCTTAATTTTATGAATATTATTTCATTGTTCATTACTTTTATGATGAGGAAGTCCTTAGGCTAATATATAGTTATTTGGGGATGAAATGACGAGGTTTATAATCTCTAGGCTTTGTCCTTTTATGACTGAAAAGGAAGGACTTCAATTTACCTAATCCAGTTCTACAAATTGGATATGATGGAAGCTAGGCCTTCTAGATTACTGTTCAGCAATGATGTGGGCAGACGACTCCTTCTGATAATTACTTAAGTAAATTACTTTGATACATAAATTACTCTTTATAATATTAAAAAAATACTGACCAAGTGAAAATGTATTAGCTCATTAACTGCCCTTCAGGAATATCTAATGCCTATCAGATTAGAAAGGATTCAGGCAAGATAATTGTCAGTTTTGTCAAGGTCTGGGATTTTAGCCTACTTATAAGCTAATAAGGTAGCCTATTACTGCCCTGAGGCTGCTGACAGAGAACACTAGACTCTTAGGTCAGAGAAAAAGAACTTTGTTACTCACAGCAGAGCCAGCGTCACGAGCCTCATGTTTGTGTCATTTCCGTCTGCCTCCCAAGTCCCACAGGGGCAACATGGAGGAGCCGAGGTTATACACAGTTTTGTGTCACAGTTGAAGAATATTGAGTTTAGGAATCTACTTCTATTATAGCAAACTTGCTCTATTTCCTGGAGGGAGACATTGCCTCATCCCTCCAGACTGCTCTCTGCAAATATAACCCTGAGAAATGGTTCAGGTAAAGAATGGTCAGGGTGTTGAATTCTTGGTGTACTCACAAGATGTGCAGGAGTAGAAAAGACCCACAGGGGGAGTACCTCCCAATAAATAGGCTGACCTTCAGAAAGAACATCTCAACTGTGTGACCTTCTCCCACTTAAAATTGGCTGTAAGTTTGTGCACATGTATTAGCTTGGGGAATTCTTATAGCCAATTGTCTAACAGGAAAACTGTCATTCTCTTTTATCACAGGATGAAATTGGGAAAGTCAAGAGAGATGTTATAGTTGAATATTGCCAGAAGTGAGTATAGTATATGTAAACTATACATTCTGACTTCTGACTCTGAACTCAATAAACAGCAGTATTATATAGAAATCTGGACAATTAGTTAGTGGGTTTGTGTTTAGATAAGCTTATTTAATGGTCCTATTGTTGTTGTTCAGACGCTAAAGAAAAGAAAAGAAAGAAAGTGAAGTCGTTCAGTCATGTCTGACTCTTTGCGACCCCATGGACTGTAGCCTAGGTGGCTCCTCCATCTATCCACGGGATTTTCCAGGCAAGAGCACTGGAGTGGGTTGCCATTTCCTAAGTCATGTCCAGCTCTTTGCAACTCTATGGACTGTAGCACAGTCCTTCACCAAGCTTCCCTGTCCTTCACCATCTCCCAGAGTTTACTTAAACTCATGTCCATTGAGTTGGTGATGCCATCCAACCACCTCATCCTCTGTCGTCCCTGTCTACTCCTGCCCTCAGTCTTTCCCAGCATCAGGGTCTTTTCCAATGAGTCAGCTCTTCACATCAGGTAGCCAAAGGATTGAAGTTTCAGCTTCAGCATCAGTCCTTCCAATTAATATTCAGAGTTGCTTTCCTTTAGAATTGACTGGTTTGATCTCCATACTGTCCAAGGGACTCTCAAGAGTCTTCTCCAGTACCACAATTCAAAAGCATCAATTCTTCAGTGCTCATCCCTCTTTATGTCCAACTCTTACATCCATATATGACTACTGGAAAAACCACAGTTTTGACTAGACAGACCTTTGTCGGCAAAGTGATGTCTCTGCTTTTTAATATGCTGTCTAGGCTGGTCATAGCTTTTCTTTCAAGGAGCAAGTGTCTTTTAATTTCATGGCTGCAGTCACCGTCTGCAGTGATTTTGGAGCCCAAGAAAATAGTCTGTCACTGTTTCCACTGTTTCCCCATCTATTTGCCATGAAGTGATGGGACCAGATGTCATAATCTTAGTTTTTTGAATGTTGAGCTTTAAGTCAGTTTTTTCACTCTCCTCTTATACCTTCATCAAAAGGCTCTTTAGTTCCTCTTTGCTTTCTGCCACTAAGGTGGTATCATCTGCATATCTGAGGTTATCGATAATTCTCCCAGCAGTCTTGATTCCAGCTTGGGCTTCATTCAGCCCGGCATTTCACCTGATGTACCCTGCACATAAGTTAAATAAACAGGGTGACAGTATACAGCCTTGACATAATCCTTTCCCAGTTTTGAGACAGTCTGTTGTTCCATGTCTAGTTCTGACTGTTGCTTCTTGACCTGCATACAGGTTTCTCAGGAGGCAGGTAAGGTAGTTTGGTATTCCCATCTCTTTAAGAATTTTCCAGTTTGTTGTGATCCACACAGTCAAAGGCTTTAGTGTAGTCAATGAAGCTGAAGTAGATGTCTTTCTGGAATCCCTTTGCTTTTTCTATGATCCAGTGAATGTCTACAAGTTGATCTCTGGTTCCTTTGCATTTTCTAAATCCAGCTTGTACATCTGAAAGTTCTTGGTTCACATACTGTTGAAGCCTAGCTTGAAGGATTTTGAGCATTATTTTGCTAGCATGTGAAATGAGTATAATTGTGTGGTAGTTTGAACTTTTTTTGGCATTGCCCTTCTTTGGGATTGGAATGAAAACTGACCTTTTCCAATCCTGTGGCTACTGCTGAGTTTTCCAAATTTGCTGTCATACTGAGTGCAGCATTTTAACAGCATCATCTTTTAGAATTTGAAATAGCTCAGCTAGAATTCCATCACCTCCACTATCTTTTTCATAGTAATGTTTCCAGGATGAAAGCAAATTGAACTGTCCTCTGACACACGGAGGAAGCAGCATCAGAAATGACAGATAAGAGGCACTTGGAAGAGGTTCATGCCTGTGTGTTCAGGCAATAGCAATCTGACCAAGTCAAAAGTTTCTTCTTGACAGAAGTCCTCTATTCTCTTTGAAAAGTCTCCAGGGGGACTTAGATCCTTGAACTTCTGTGAGAGATTAAACAACTTGAATTCACCTCTGCACATTATCTCTCCTTCTGACTTTTCAGGTTCAACCGCCATATGTCTCACTATGCTCTTCGGGGGCAGATCATAGCATACTGCAACAGCCTGAGAGCCCTACTGGATGATTTCCCTACCATCAGAGATACTTTTTTCATGGTGGGACAACGACAAGAAAAGAAGGGGTTGAGGGACTCCAATGATGGCCTCAAGACTGACCCCAGGTGGGTAATTTTCTTTCAAGCTTGTTATTCCCCCATCCCCTCCCCACTCCTCCCAGGGGAGAGATTTATTAAGTTTGGTATTTAACCTTGATCTTCTGTCCAGAAGGGCAAAAGAAAGAGTTAATACTCTAAAAATAAGAGTATCTTTGTATTTGAATGCAGAAGGAGTTCTTTGTTTATGGGCTGTATGACTGCTTTTTCAATCTATGAAGTTTTGTTTTCCCCTGGAGTACCCAGAAATTTTCATCAGTCACACCCTTTTACATATGCCAGAATCTAAAATAAGCAAACAAATAAGTAGACATAATCTAGAGCTGTTGTGGCTTTAAATATTTTACTCGGTGGAGTAGAAGAAATATTCAGGAAAAAAACTATACTTCAGTGCTTTGGGTAAATCAGTGTCCTTCTGTACTTCTCTGATAGAGAAATATATATATATATATGTATATATATATATATATATACATATATATATATATGTATGCTGCTGCCACTGCTAAGTCGCTTCAGTCATGTCCAACTCTGTGCGACCCCATGGACTGTAGCCTACCATGCTCCTCCGTCCATGGGATTTTCCAGGCAAGAGTACTGGAGTGGGGTGCCATTGCCTTCTCCGATATATATGTATAGAATGATATTAAGTGATAAGAGTAGAGCTGCTTCTGTACTTCCTTAGCATTCCTTATCCAGTTTTCCAAATGTTCTTTAATTCAGCCTACCTAGAGTTCACTCACTTGGATGGAGGAGTTAGCATACGTTTGTTGTAAGTGACCACATTTCCTTTAAGGAAAAGAAGGGGGTATTACATAGTTACATATCCTCCAAGAGTGAGCAGAAACACCCTATAGGGTGAAGTTGCCTCCCTCCTTACTCTTTCCCTTATGGCATGGCACAGAGTTTAGTGCTGAGTAAGAGTAATACTTAATAAATATGACCGCAGAACAGAAAGATAGAAGGGAATTGAAAGACCGCTTGTATCAGACCACTCTTTTGCTCCCTTATCATTCATGGATTATTCAACCATTGTTTGTTTAGTGCTTACTTAGTATCAAGCACTTTGCTATGTATACTGGAGTTGCAAAGGTAAATATGTCATTGACTCTGGTCAAGATTAGCTAAAGATGAAGGGACAGAGTTGAGGAATGAGGGTCATGGATAGAGGTCCTTGCCTTATTCCTAAAATAAGGAGTTGGGTTATATTAAGAATAAGAAATATTTTATTTTAAATGTAGATTCCAACAACGTATTAGTGTCCTGCTGAGGATTCTAAGATACCCCAAGCTTGTGAGATTGTTGTGATTGATTGGCATGACCATAGTCAAGGAAAGGGAGAAAGGAGGCCTCCCTGCTTGTGTTTGCCATCTCCTTGACTAGAAGAGTCCCATGTATTCTATAGGTTTAAAATTCTAAGATGGTACTTAATCCTTAAAGGGCTGAAACATACTGTTTAATTTTAGCAGAGACACCATGCCCCTAAACCAGAACCTAAATAGAAGAGGGGCCAGGGGAAGCTCTCCTCCAAAGAAGGATGCCCCTTGAGGGCTCTGTGCCCTTCATGGCTCTAGAGGAGACTTGTGTCTGGAGACTAGGCTGACACTTGGCCATACTCCCAGGAGCAAGGAGTAGTGGTGTTGGCTGATGGGTGATTGAAGAAGGGACAAAGAGAGGACACTAATACTCAAGCCCTTACTGTATGACAGGCAGATCCACCACTCTCCCACACGGCTGCTTAATGAGGATTATAAGAAAGTACTGTTTCCTCTAGGCAGGGGTAGTCCCATGCCAGGGTGCAGGATTTGGCAAGTCAAGTATAGGCTGGATTTTAGCTACTGCTCACTGAACAATGGTACATGGTAGCCTTGGTGCCAAGAGCTGTATAGCAATGAATTAAACATGATTCTTGCCCTTCAGGCAAGGGGAAATAGACAATGACCAAACGTTGTGATAAAGAATAAAATTAAAGTATAATGAAAGAACCCACCAGGAAATAGTCAATATTATCTGAAGGATCAGGGAGGTGGGGATGAAGTACTAGGTGGGCTTCAGGGAAGGGGGTACACTTAACCTGGATCTTCAAAAGACTAGTGTTTCAGGTGGACAAGGAAAAAAATTCAGTTCAAGCTGGGAGACCCACATAGATATGAAACAGCATATCTCATGATATGAGATAGCCATGTGGACCTCCCAGTGGCTCCTGTTCCAGGGTATATGAGGATGAGTTGGGGAAGCAGAATGGATAGTGCAACAGGCAAGATCCAGAAGTCTGCTCTTTGTCCTTCAACAAACAGGCTTCCTTGGTAGCTCAGATGGTAAAGCATCTGCCTGCAATGCAGGAAACACAGGTTCAATCCCTGGGTCAGGAAGTTCCCCTGGAGATGGAAATGGCAACCCACTGCAGTATCCTTGCCTAGAGAATTCTGTGGACACTGGAGCCTGGCAGGCTACAGTCCATGGGCTCACAAAGAGTCGAACATGACTGAATAACTAACACTTTCACTTTCAAACAAGGAGAAGGGGGGCAAGATGATTGTTGGTGACCATTTAGGAACCTACTGAAACTGCACAGACAGGAGATGTTTAGGGAAGTTAAATCAGCTAGGTGCTAGATTTAATGCAGAGCTGAGTGAGGAGAAGGAAGAGGAATCTAGGATGTTACCCAGAGTCTCTGGCTTGTGAATAAAAAGATAGTAGTCTTGTTGTTGTTTAATGGGTACAGAATTTCAGTTTTGGAAGATGGAAAAAAATTTTTTTCTGGAGATAAATGGTGGTGGGTTGCACAACAGTAAAAATGTACTTAATGCCACTGAAATATACACTTAAAAACAGCTAAAATGGTAAATTTTATGTTATGTATGTTTTATCACATTTTTTTAATGGGGGGAAAAAAAGAATGGTCATGCCATTAAGAGAAGAGATGTGGAGGGGGAGATAATGAATCACAGCTCAGAGGCACCAGCTATGAACTTCTTCCCTTGGTCTCCCAACAAGTCTCAGACTTTTCTTATTCTAGATGTTCTCCACTTTCACATACTTCCATTCCTCCACACACCCATCACAGCATCATGCTTGCAGGTCTAGCTGCCTCTGGAATGTAAGATCCTTGAGGGCAGAGCCTATCTTCACTTCATACCCTGGGTGTGTACCTCTGCCTTGGACGTTGGTTTGAAAGAGAGGATAGGGAGTGGGGAATGAGCCCTCAGGAAGTGGAGGCAGTTCCAACCCCTTTGATTCAATTATGAAATAATAGACCATGTCATCATCTGCTGCTAGGAATCTGGTATGAAGCTTAAGGAAGATGTGGAGTTACTGAAAAAAGGAAACGGACATGAGAGCTGATCAAAGGAAAGAAACCCAATTTTTCCTGGCGTGACACAGCTCAGACTGGAAACGATTTATTTGTTGCATCAATAAAATTAGCGGTGTGATTTCCTCCAGCTGTGCTCAGCAGCATGCGACTAGAAGCAGAAAGCAGACTAGCTAGAGGGATCCAGAGTTGGGGTTTCACTAGATAGATGGGCTGTAAGTACAAAAAAGTAAAGAATTGAAAGTCCCGGTGTAGTTCATGTGATCGGCTGTGCTCATTGTTGATTGTCAGTGTTTCTTTGGAGCACCTTTGAACAAATAACAGAGATACGACGAGATTAAGCTGGTTTTGATCTACTCCAGGACAGGATAATCTGACTTTTTGATGGCTGAAATAAGAGAAGTTCTCCAAGCTAATACCACTATGCTTTGTTTCTGAACTTCAAATTACCTGATTAAGACCCTGAGGCTTGAGACTAACCCAAGTAGAGTTTTAGAAATTTTAAATTTCATATTCAGAATGTTTGATATGGAAGACATTAGACCTCAGTTAAAATGAATTACATTTTATTTTAGGAAATGAAATGGGTCATCTGAATCTCTCCTAAGGACCCAGAAATAATGACAATCAAAAAATGCCCCAATGATTTCCAAAATGCTCTCTAGAAGGTGAAACCCTCTCATTGAGAGTCCTTGCTATAGACAATGGAGTGTGAATGGAAACTGCACACAAGAGAGCTATGGGGTCAGTAGGACCTGAAGGGTACAGAAGGAAGCATCTAAAAACCCTGGATTCTGGTTTTGAGGACTTGGAGGTTATGGTTCTCCTAACACAGGATGAAGCCCAGGATCGGGCTGGGGGTGGGGGTGAGGAGTTCAGTTTTTGCCTTTTTTGACTGAGGTGGTCTGAGGCACTGCCAGCCAAGGTGGAGCAAGTTGGGACTGAGGAACTGTGTAGGGGCTCCAGAGGAACTGGCCATGTTCTATACCCCAGGCCAGGTAGTAGGTAACTGGGCTTCTGTGAATCCTTAAACCAGACATATATGAATTATGTTTGTAACAAAAAAACTGCTATAGTGGTGCCTAAGAAATGATCAAGTATTGAGTTGGCCAGAAACTTCATTCAAGTTTTTGTAACATCTTACGGGGAAACCTGAACCAACTTTTTGGCCAACCCAATATTTGAATAGGGGCTTCCCAGGTGGCAGCTAGGGGTAAAGAACCCTCTTGCCAATGCAGGAGACTTAAGAGATGTGGGTTTGATCCCTGGGTCAGGAAGATCCCCTGGAAGAGGGCATGGCAACCCACTCCAGCATTCTTGCCTGGAGAATCCCATGGACACTGGAGCCTGGCAGGCTACCGTCCATGGGGTCTCAAAGAGTCTGACACAACTGAAGCAACTTCGCACAATATAGGAAGGAGGAGGGAAAAGAGGGCCAGAGTCTGGAGAACTTGACAGGAATCTAGCGGAGAAGGAAGGAAGACAGAGGCTGGTCTCCGGAGCCTGAATTCTAGAACTGGACAAATCTGTGCTTAAATCTCAACTTCTTCTCTTACAAGTTGGTTAGGCAAGATCTTTGTAACCTGGTCAGTCAGTCAGTCAGTTCAGTTGCTCAGTCGTGTCCAACTTTTTATGACCCCATGGACTGCAGCACACCAGGCCTCCCTGTCCATCACCAATTCCAGGAGTTTACTCAAACTCATGTCCATTGAGTCGGTGGTGCCATCCAACCATCTCATCCTCTAATCCGGTAGGGCCTCCGTTTTCTCCTCTGTGAACCAGGAACAGCATAGGAACATCCCAAGGTTGTCATAAGAATTAAGTGGGAAAATTGTCACCCCTAGAATGGTGTCAGCACCTAATTCATGCCCTCTCTGCTTCCTTTCTTATCACACCTTTCCCTGCATCTGTGCCCACACCTTCCTCCCAACACAGCTGAGGCTAAAACCAGCCCAACTGCTCTTCTCCGGGTGAGTTATTTATAACTGTGTCCCCTTGTGAGCTGCCTGAAAAGGAGTCTTGCTGCCCTCGGGCTTAGACACTGGATTTGTGTGTCACTGCAATGCGGGCTCTGGCGCTGCGGCTGTAGGGTGGAGGTATAAATAGTTCACACCGGGTGCCCCTTTTAGAGAGAGAAACACTGTACTACCGGAGCTCTCTTCTCATACCGCAGGAGTTTTCAGCCCCGGCCACGACGTTTGCTGTCTGCTGATGGGAAAGTCTTCCTCAACTTATGGTTCATACCCCATCCTTCTGAAGTGCTGGTTATGTTCAAAACTCTGCCAGAAAAGGTTTGTATTTTTTTATGTGTGCCAGAATGGAAACTGGCTGTTTTTATGTCCCACAGTTAAACATGTCAGTTTCAGAGAATATCTCTTGTTGGGTTTTTTTCCCAGGAACATTTAATAACTGAAATCTCTCAGCTTCTCATATTTTTGCTTGCTTTATTATAATTTCCCTTGTGCCTCGTTATTTCATAGTTCTGCTTCTCCGTGGTCATTACTGAACACTAATGGAGCTTCTGAGACTCCTTATTAATCCTTAATTTCCTCCCCAGCTCCAAGAAAACCCCACCCTGATGTGCTGAAGCTGAAGCGAGGTTGAGATCACACTTAATCACAGTAATTAGCTGGTTCCTGTTTTTTGAGGAGTTCCTCTAAGTACCTCATTTACTGATAAAGGGTTAACCATTAAAAAGAATTGATATAGAAATACATAATGCATTCAAGTATTAACTAAATAAAATGCAGTGTTGAAAATGGCAATTTGGGAACATTCTGATTTTCCTTTTAAGTGAAAACCTGTTCAGCAATCTAGGTTTCTCACCCTTTCCCCCCACCCCCAACTTTTTTGAGGTGTGGGGCTTCCCTGGTGGCTGAGATGGTAAAGAATCTGCCTGAAATGCAGGAGATCCTCCTTCAGTCCCTGGGTCGGGAAGATCCCCTGGAGAAGGGAATGGCAAGCCACTCCAGTATTCTTGCCTGGAGAATTCCATGGACAGAGGAGCCTGCATACAGTCCATGGGGTTGCAGTCAGACATGACTGAGCAACAAATACTTGCTGCTGCTGCTGCTAAGTCGCTTCAGTCATGTCTGACTCTGTGCGACACTGTAGACGGGAGCCCACCAGGCTCCTCTGTCCCTGGGATTCTCCAGGCAAGAATACTGGAGTGGGTTGCCATTTCCTTCTCCAATGCATGCAGGCATGCTAAGTCACTTCAGTTGTGTCCGACTCTGTGCGACCCTATGGACAGCAGCCCATCAGGCTCCTCTGTCCACGGGATTCTCTAGGCAAGAATATTGGAGTGAGTTGCCATTTCCTTCTTCCAACTAATACTTATTGAGGTGTAATTAACAAATGAAATTGTATATATTTAAATTGTACAGCATGATGATTTGATATACATTATAAAATGATTACCACAGTTAATACATTCATCACCTCACATAGTTACTTTTTTTTGTTTTTTGGAGGTGAGAATGCTTATCCAACTCTAACAAAATTTCAAGTATACAACACAGTGTTATTAACTATAGTCACCATGCTGTACATTAGATCCTCAGAACTTATTTATCTTATAAATAAAGTTTGTACCTCTTGACCATATCGCACATTTCCCCCATCCCTTACAGAAAGGTAACCACCTTTCTGTAAGTTTGACCTTCATTTTTAGATGCCACATATGAGTGAGATCATACAGTGTGTCTTTCTCTGTGGCTTAGCATATTGTCATTCAAGTTTACCCATGTTGTTGTAAATGGCAGTTCTTTTTTATGTCTGAATAATATTCCTGTGTGTGTGTATGCTTGTGTGTATGACATTTTCTTTATCCATTTATCCATACACTGGACACAGGTTGTTTCCATATCTTGGCTATTGTAAGTAATGCTACATGGAAGTGCAGATAATCTCTTTAATATATTGATTTATTTCCTTTGATATATCCCCAGAAGTGGGTTTGCTGGATCATATATGATAATCTTACATGCAACAGAATGAAACTGGATCCCTGTCTTACACCAATCACAAAAATTAACTTCAGGTGGATTAAAGACAACTGTTAAGACTGGAAACTATAAAATCTTAGAGGAAAACCGGGAAAAAACTCTTTGACACCAGTCTTGGCAATGATTTTTTTGGATACAACAACAAAAGCATGGGTAACAAGAGCAAAAATAAACAAGTGAGATAATATCAAACTAAAAATCTTCTGCTGGCAAAGGAACAAATCAATGGAAGGAGAAAGCAACCTACATAATGAGAGAAAATATTTGCAAACTATATATACCTAAAATATGCAAGGAACTCACATAACTCAATAGCAAAAGCAAGAACAAAACAAAGAAAAAAATTTTAAACTAATCTGATTTTAAAATGGTCAAAGGACCTGAATAGACATTTTTCCAAAGGAGACATACCAATGACCAACACATAAATGAAAAGGTGTTCAACATCACTGATCATCAGGGAAATGCAAATCAAAACTGTGATGAGATATCACCTCACACCTGTTAGGATAGCTGTTATTAAAAAAGACAAGAGAACAGCTGTTGGTGAGGTTGTGGAGAAAAGGGAACATTTGTGCACTGTTAGTAGGAATGACGATTGGTACAGCCATGATGGAAAACAGTGTGGAGATTCCTCAAAAAATTAGAGATAGAACTACCCTTTACTTCATTTATTCACCATGAAAAATTTTTTAGGGCTTTTAAAAAATATAAAACTGCTACTTTCTGCAGTTAAGTCATAATTTTTCTCTTTTCCTTTGCTGAATGTTGATATTTAAGATCCATTGTTTGTTTTTTAGTCTTGTGTTTAAACTATGTTGATAAGTAGTTATGTTTTCCTTACAGGTAAGAAGAAATAACAGCCCTCAGGGCAATGTTGTCTGAATATGAGTCCCTGCTAGGAATTTAGTTGTGAACTTTGTAATTCGTTGATCATTGGTAATACAATCATATTTTGATGTGTGGCCACTAATGGCTTTAAAGAAAGAGAAACACATTGTTTTAATTCCCCAGCAGGAGTTACCTTGTCAAAAGACATATATAACCCGAGTTCATGAAAAGCTTGTTGTTCATTTTTTCAGATACTATCCTGTAGCTATTATCATGTATTATTCTGTGAAAACATTTATTTAAAAATTCTTAAATATATTGTCCCTAATCAATGCTCATATATTTTTTGTACCCCCTTAGAAATTTCTTGAAACTTATTTCTTTGTATTGATTTTACCCACAGGCAGCTTTTAGAGCCTTAAAGCTAACTCTCCAGCTGATAGCCCCTCTCCATGACATTGTGGCCTACCTTTTCAGTTTTGCTAAACTTGGAAATTGTCCAGCATGTTTTGAATTTCTTCTGAGTCCTAACCCTCTGAGAGGTGACTGGGGAGGAACTGAGGGTATTGGTAAGTGATTAAAGGTGATTAAAATTGCCTTCAATATTCAGTTGCAATTCCATGACGCCCCCCCCCTTTTTTTTAGCTTTATTGAGGCATAGTTGAAGAATAAAATTTGAGTGAACAATGTAATATTTGATATACATATACAGTATACACTGTGGAAGGACTTCCCCCATCTAATTAATTACTGTGAAGCCCTTAATGCTCAGAAAGAGAGAAAGAGAAGTCACTCAGTCACGTCCGACTCTTTGTGATCCCATGGACTATAGCCTACCAGGCTCCTCCATCCATGGGATTTTCCAGGCAAGAGTACTGGAGTGGGTTGCCATTTCCTTCTCCAGGGGATCTTCTCAACCCAGGGATCTAACCCAGGTCTCCCGCATTGCAAGCAGACACTTTATCCTCTGAGCCACCAGGAATGCTCAGAAAGACAGGACTAAAATATTTCCTCATAAATGACAGAATGGCAAAGGGAAAGTCCCATCATATACTGTCTCCAAACTGATTGATTCCACATTTGTTGGCTAAACCACGAAGTATGCCAAGTCAGAATTTGGGGGCCTGGGGTTTTGCCCTGCCTCTGTCACTTAGATTACTGGAAGCTGGGCTCTTTACTCTCTGGGTCTCTGTTGTCATCTGTAGAATAAGGGTGATGATACCTGTCTTAGAAGGTTGTTCTGTGGATTAGAATCTGTAAAAAGTTTAGAAGGATGTACAAGTACCCTTTAAATACTAGTTTGCCTTCATTTCCTTTCCCCTCCTGGTCTTCCTGAACTAGTATGGCAAGGTCAAAGCCAAATATTCACTGTCAAAAGCTTGCAGACAGCCCTTAGATAGCTAACAATGACCCGGTTGGTAGTCCTGTTAGTAAGAACTATTGAGGCTTTAGTTTTATCTGCCCACTGCTAATCCAGGAACTCCAACTCAGCACGATTTCTCAGATAAACACATGAGATAAAGACACTGAGATGGTTAGTAAACTGGATTTATCAAAAGCAGTGAAACTAATCTTACTATTTTAATAATTTGACTCCCATCCAAACTATTTCATTAGTCATGTAAATATTAATTAATTGATAGCAATATATTATAACATAGTAGCCAAGGATTTTAAAGTGTGAGAAGAGCCAAAACAATGAGGTAACATGCCTATTTAAACCTAAGCGATCTTAAAACAAATGTGATATAATTTGAATCTATTCCTCTCTGGTGAATGCATTGAGGAAGTGTTTGTGGGAGATTCTGACTTGTTCCAGGAGGAAGATTGATGCCTATATCTGAGGAGAGCCAGCGTGAAGGAATGGGGTTGGTGCTGCCCCAGAAAGAAAGCTCAGAATCACTGCAGGCCTACTAGCAAGTCTTCAATAAGCATCAAGAAATTACAGAAGTTCCAAAGCACTCTTAGCTCCTTTCCTTTTGCTAATCTGGGGACTGTTGTAAAAGAGGTTTACTCAGAAAATAAACTAAAATGTTCTCAGTAGAGTTGGATGTTGGGAGGGTATGGAGCTGGACGTTAGTTGAGGAAAAGAAGAAAGGAAGATAGGCCAGGAAAAATGCCACCCTCACCTCGAGAAGGGGAGACAGGTGTTATATGGAGATGAGAAAGAGCCAGAGCTGTGTTTCCAGAAGTCCCTGCATAGGAAGTTCTATAGCAGCTGGGAGGGGAGAAGCCCACAGGGAACATGATCTGAGAGGACCTGCCCCCACTTGAATCAATGAAGAAAAATAGGAGGGCTTGTCCTGGAGGAGGACAAAAAGAGGATGCTGGCGAAGGTAACAGGCAGGACTACACGTGGCCAGTCCAGAATGATGAACCCACCAGTGCAACACTGAGGGATAGTAGGAAATAAGGCCCAATTGTTGAGGACCTAGAATTGAGGAGGAAGGAAATTGTTTTCTTACTATTTATATGCTTATGAACTGGAAACCATTGAAATATCTGGGGGTCCAGGCTTTCCAAGGTGTGCAATTAGAGACCTACATGTTGTCATGTTGCCAGTAAAAAACATTTGTGCTCCAGGGAGAATGTACAAAGTTTTACATACTTTGCTTTGCTGAAAATAGATAAAGAACAAACTGAACTAAAATAAATTCCACTGTAAGATAATCATCTTTTTTAAAGGCTAGGCTGCTTAGTTCCTGGCCTGCTTCCCAGAGGAGGCAAGGAGAACTAAGGTGAAAAGATGAGATGGATCTGTTCATATACTCACCCAACTCCCTTTAGCCATTTCAGAATTATTTGAAGTTAGATAAAAGGACTTAGGTAGATTTATGTACTTAAAAAAATTATTTTTAAAGAAACACTTCAAATTTCCGCTGTGGTCCTCCCGCTTGACAGAGGAAGCAGCTCTTAGACACTGTGGACTAGTTCTGTGGACCCTGCCAACTTCTCTCCTTCCCTGAAGGCCAGCAACTAACTCCCTTTGGAGTCAATGTGAGACAGAGGATGTAATCAGAATGTGGGAGTTTACATTGTGATTTCCTTGTAAAGGATTAGGAGACCAAAGAAACCCAGACACTACACACTGAACTTAGGGCTTCAGGAACAAAAGGTACTGGCTTTGAGTATTCACATGGAGGCTGGGCCACCATGATTCTTCTCTTTCTGATTTCCCACACAGAACCCTCCTGTGGAAAGTCACAAGAAAAGGCTCATTTGTTTCCTAGTGGAGGGTCTCCTCCTTCCCCCACCACCACCTCCCTCAGTGACCACATGCAACCACCTGCCCCATCCTCACAGACAGGCTGCCTTCCCTGCCCATGCCCACCATCCCTGCTCCCTCTGAGCAGTGTGACCCCACAGAAAAAGGCCCAAATGAGGAGTATTATCAGTGTGTAACTAAGAAAAGGTAGGCCCTCCTCCATACCTGTATTTTAATGATAATGCCACCGGCCAGCACATAACAGTTTTGCTGAGATGTGACCATGTAAAAGTGCACACACAGCATTTTATAAACAATAATGGAATTAATGAAAAGAGAAAAATCACGCATAATCCAACTATTCTAACAAGTGAAATAATTTTACTTTACTTCCTTCTAACCCTTGCTCAAATACATTTTACAGAGCTTTAATCACAGGATATGTGCAACTTTATATTCTTTTTTCATTGTCATTGCAGGGGATTATAAACTTTTTCTCCTGGTTACTGCATAGCCTGACAGAGTGTATGGCTTGTAAACCAAGCACATTAGACCTTGAACAAATAAGGCTCACTGACTACCCCTCCTCCCATCCACCACAAAATTCTTTGAGTTCTTGTACAATTTGCTGTGACTCCTCTTCTGGTGGAAGTTTCTTTTCAGCCCGATATGACCATCAGATTTATAAAGGATTCATAAAATGTCTAATGATTGACCCCAATTCTTTTGTGGTTGGAAAAATACCCCCAAAACATTCTTCTGTTATGTGTAAAACATCAAATGGGTATGAAATCTGGACTGGTCATCCTTTTCTAAAGCCAGGAGCCCATATTGCAAGTACATGTTGGCAACCATTCTCAGACCTGGTTCTGCCTTGATCAGGCTCTCGTGGACAGCCTCCCTGTTCTCAGTCACCTGTCTTCCATGCCAGAAACATAGAAAGAGTTCCAATACCAGGCCAGTTAGGGTACAAGGCTGCTCAAGTCTGGGTAAGCTGTTTGTATAGCGTGACTTTGGAAATGCTTCATAGGTCTCCCATCTCACTTCTGCCTTGGGCTACAATCAGGGATGGTGATCAGTTTCCACAATGCTTCTCTTAGCATAGCAGGGATGTCCTCTCAAGTAGAAAACTATTACTGTCTCCACAGGGAGCTGATGAGCATTTCATATCAGCCGACATTCTGTAGACCTGGAAATAGGGCCCACCCACCCATCCCACCAGTACTCCCTAAGGACCATGATTTTTTTTTTTCTGTGCTTTCCCATTCTGAGTGGCTCATTTCCTGAGCCAATAATAGAGATGCTAGTACAGCCATCTAGACCCAGGCCAGGTTCCTCAAACCAGTATTGAGTACTGTAAAAGGCCCCTAGCTTAAATTTCCATCCTAAACACATATAAATCCTTTAGGATAAGGGTCCAAGAAATAAGCCTATTTAGCATCTCTCACATCTACTCCTGAAATGATGTGAATCTCCTAGAAGGATGTATGTTTGTGTATACATATATGTATATGTATTTTTGCCTCCTTGGATGGTCTTGAGTCTTCTTTAATCCATGAGCCATTGACAGTATGAGTCTATGCCAGGGTTGCTTTGAATGGTAGGGCTGTAAGAAATGGCCACCGGTTTATAATAATTTCAAGCCCCTAACAGATTTACTGAGACGTATACCTTTCCCATTCCTTGTAATTTCTCTTTTCCAATCTACTTAGAGTCTATAGCCTTGTATACTTTGAAACTTACCTTCAGCAGTATGTTCTTATTCTGCTGAAAAGCAATGCAAGTTACTATATTCCTGAGGGAGGGAGGAAGGAAGGAAGGAAGGAAGAAAAGATAAATCAGGCCTTGGGTTCTAGAACATAAGGCTTTGCTGATCTTGCAAAATATTTAATAAGTATACTCACAAACAAACAAACAGAAGCCGATTTAGGTAAAAAGTTAGCTTTGGAAGTGAGATGATGGTTCACACGTTAGCTAGGGTAGCCTGTATTTCAATCTGTTTGACTTAAAATGTCATCTATCTTCTAGGATCTGAACTTCAAGAGCTGCAGAAAATGATTGACAGCCTCCAGAGCCCCCAAGACCCCACTCTGGTGTCCCAGGTCCTTCTCCTCCAAAGGGAGGTTATGTTTCTGCAGTTTGACACTGCAGTGAGGTACCTCATCCGGTAAGGGCTGGAGGGCTATTCCTGTCTAGTAAATTCTGTGGGGCAGGTGTTTCTGAGTGCTCATGGAGAGAGGCCACTCTTGGCATGATTAGATAATGAGCTTAAAATAGTCAAGGGCACAATCTGATCCAGAGTACTGCGGCTACCAAATGTGTTCTGCTGCAAAGGCTGTCCAGGTGGACTGTGTTCTTGTTAGATAATAATATTCTTGATTTTGTTAAATGTGATTCCAGTGTAGTTAGTTTGCATAGCAGACTGTTTTATGGGCAATCATATTTTTTATACTGCTGAAGATTATTCTTCCTACCAAGTTTTATTTTTTTCAGCCCTTAATTACCTTTCTGAAGAACAGAATTTTCACTGCACATCTAAAACCAACAAAATTGACTACCTGAGTTAAATTTATAAATAACTTAATTTACCTCTGGCCTTGTAGGTATTAAACACTCTGCATCAAAAAGAATGTTTGTTAGTTAATGAGTCATGATTGATGACAAAAACAGTTTGAATTAAAAATCACAATGTTTCCTGTATAAATAATAAGTTGTACATGGGAAGGGAAGAGGTTAGACCTGAGAGTCCCTGCTTATTCTTAAATTGTCAAAATTAGCTTCATCTGATAAATTCTCAGTGTGAGTATTTAGGGGAATTGAGAGGGTACCTTGGAGGGCAGTACTCTTATCTGTGGATTATAATCATTTCCAACCATTTGGCATGAGTGTCCACAGAGAATAGAAATGTGGAGTTTATGCTTAACCTAATCTTTTCTCTTTCTACTCTGCTTTTTCTTTACTCTGAGCATCAGAGGACTCTGGATTTAGAATACAAACTCAGCAGGACAAAAAAATCAGGCTATTTGTTTTTTTGTTTGTTTTTTTTATTGACAGATTGCTTTGGGAGCTATAGCTTTGTCAAGCAGGTAGGATATAAAGGATCTGACTAATTGTCAGGATGGCCATTCATTAGCCCTATGGGCTCTGAAATCTCAAGTCAGAATTTGCAAGGAATTTACATAGATTGAAGAAACAGGACTATACTCCAAAAATTCTTTTTGAATTTCAGCTCCATGGAGTTCATCTTGCTCCTGTTCTCCCAGGGAAACCACTCTGCTTCCCCTAGGAATTCCTTTTTGGAGCTTTCTCTGCCCTGGCATACTCAGTCTGCAGGAATGGAGGGTCATATGTCCTATGTCTGGTTTCAGTATTATATAGTCAGTATATTTTTCAGAGGACCTCAGAAGGAACCAGGAGTCCTTCATTTACAGCATTTCCTCCAGCCCTTTTTTCTTCAGAGCCCTTTGGGTTATGTGTGTGTTTGGAGTCACACAGCTAGTAAGCAGCAGACCAGGATTAGAACCTAGATGCATTTGACTCCAAAGCCTGAGAACTAGTATGGATGCCAGACAGCAGCAGGATGGATGGAAAGGGAAACTCTGAAGAGAAGACAGGAGGCAGGAGAAAAAGAGAAGTGAAAGATCAGTGTCATTCTACTTGAGGATTTTATTAATACTTTGTGCTTAACCTGCTAGCAATAAGTCCTTAGATAACCAAAAGAGACAGAAAGCTTGAGGAAGTTCCCTTGCTCTTCCCAGAGCTCGCCAACTCTGGGTAAATACGACTTTTATTCCAGGAAACTTTTTTCTTATGTAAACTGAAGCCTTCTCCAGAGTTTGTAAAGAAGGAGCTCTAGCCTGAAATGAAAGCAGGATACTTCCATAGACCAGGGGAGGAGAGGCAGGATATAGCTCAAGACAGTGGCCCCATGGAGTCCTCTTTACCTGGCACCTGCTTCACTGTGGCACAGACCGGCTTAGGTTGCCAGAAAGATACATATTTCTAAGCACAAAAGTTTCTCTCTGCCCCTGTTGCCAAGCTCAAGCAAGAACCTGATGCAAATTGGTGTGTCCTCTAATGGTGTCAGAATCACATTGCCTAAGGCCTGCCATTCACCTCTGGTCATGTCCACCACCTGTAAAAGTTATTTATTAGCCAATGCAAGAAATGCCTGAGGATTGAGTTTATGTTTAATTTCAGGTGAATCAATCATTTGTGCCAAAGGTAAATGCTTGTGTGGTAGAGTGGTTTTAGTCAATATCATCTGTTTAAGTTAAGAATCATAGGCCCCTGCTTGATTTTGTAAGGCCTGTGGACTAAGGATGGTGTTTAAGTGGTTGAGGTGGGGGGAATTCAAGAGTAGTATTTTGTGACACATGAAAATTCTGAGGAATTCAAGTTTCAGTGTCCAGAAATGGAGGGTGTTTTTGGGAACACAGCCTTGCCTATTCATTTATGGATAACCTCTGGCTGCTCTCACGTTACAACCACAGAGTCGAATAGTTGCAGTAGAGATCATATGCTTCATGAAGCTGAAAATATTTACTATCCAACCCTTTAAGAAAGAGCTTGCCACTCCCTGATTTAAAGGATTGAATTCCTTTGAAATTCAAGAATGGAGCGAAAGAAGAAAAAAAAAAAGTTCCTCAGAGGAACTCTATAGGAATAAAACATATGCCTTGAAAAGTGCCACTAATCTGAATGTGTTATTGATGTTCAGAGTGATTACTGTAAAAAGGAGGAGTTTGAGGAAATAAATCAAAGGTGCATTAACTTCCTGCCATAAGCCTTATTTAGGAGTACATCAAGGGATCTCTTGGAGAAGGCAATGGCACCCCACTCCAGTACTCTTGCCTGGAAAATCCCATGGACGGAGGAGCCTGGCGGGCTGCAGTCCATGGGGTCACTGAGTCGGACACGACTGAGCGACTCCACTTTCACTTTTCACTTTCATGCCCTGGAGAAGGAAATGGCAACCCATTCCAGTACTCTTGCCTGGAGAATCCCAGGGACGGGGGAGCCTAGTGGGCTGCCATCTATGGGGTCGCACAGAGTCGGACACGATTGACGCGACTTAGCAGCAGCAGCAGCAGCAAGGGATCTCTGAAGAAGCAACACCAATGTTTTTAGTCCTTGAATTTGTGTTGGTTTTCTCTTCATTTTTCAATTTATTTTTATGCTCATCTATTTTAAGTGTCTCTGAACACAGAGATATTAAAGTGTGCTTCAGAGTTATCTGGAGATTTCTGGGAGATACAGAGAAGCCCTCATGTTGTCCTGGTCTCCAGCGTCTGAGAAGTGAAGAGCCATAACTTTTTCCTGGCCTCCTCAGGACTACTTTGCAGCTGTTTTTTGGGTTTTGTTTTCTTTTATATATCCTTGCATCCAGGAAAAAACCTAGCACGTGCTCCATGAATTCCCTGCTCCCTGTGACTAGAGCCAGTTTACCTGGGATCACACTATGGGTAACTCACACACAAGATGACTGGCGTTCCAGGAACCCTTGACTGCTTGTGGACAGTAAAGCAACTGGAGTGTGGCAAAACCATTCGGAGAATGTGAGGCATCTATATTTGTATTTTAGTGGGCTGCTGGGAAGACCAGACTTTACTGGGAGCTGGCAGTTGGCAGGTGTACCACTGGCACAAGCAACAAATTGATCTTTCATTCCTATGGGTTTCCCTCTATCTTGAGTGCTGCTGGCAAGCTGCACTGATTAGAGCTACCCCAGCAGAAGGTGCAGGCCAGGGTTTACCAACTGAGGGTCTGAGTAAGCTATCAGAATAAGCTGTTTTCAGTATTTCTAAAGGCATGATGAAAAAGACATATTTGTCCAAAAGTTTTGCAGTAGAGAGAATGTCACATTTCTTTCTTTTTTAAACTGGAATCATAGGAATGAGTAAGATAAGGAGGAGAGGAAACTTGCTTTGGTTGAATAGGGAGAAGTTGCATGACTGCCCCAGGGTCACATGCTTGTTGTAGCAGACCTTACATTAACACAGTTTGTCAGATTCCAAAGCCCTGTTCTTTCCTTTATATCATATTTCTTTATCTCTTCCTGCAGCTCAGAGCTTAGGCTAGGTGCTTTTGTGGCTTTGAGTTAAAAACAGGAGAATGTTTAATTTGGTTTTAAAAAAAAAAAAACTTTCAAAATATGGGGTCCATGGAGAGGAAGGAAATAAAAGAGGATATAGTGCTAAAAATGTTAGGTATCATCTTGAGACTCCTTTCTTTACATGGCATTATTTTGTTCAGCTTCCTAATAAACAGTTCTATTGATAAAGGGGAGGTGGGACCTACCAAGGACAGTGATCTTGACTGAAGAATTAAGAAAGTGGGAATAGGATAATGAATGATTTGATCAGTAGTGATGCCTAGAGTCTGACTGACTCTGGTCTCTCCAGACAGTGTATCATATGCTATGATTCTTTCACTTAGAGTAGCAGTCATATTTACATCTGAACTGTGTTATTTTTTAATAGTCTCCAAGTACGTATAAATTAATAGACCTTGTATGTGTTTGGGGCTCTAAAACTCTCCCAAGAATTGTGGTTGTTTGTGGCCCTTAGTTAAAAACTGCACAAACTTAGCAAGATAAAAGAACAAGTCATTGTTCTGTGTTCTTTTATGTGATAATCAATCTAGTGCAATCACAGGACGAGATACAGGAGAGACTCAGGGAAATAAAATTATATTCAGTTCCTAGACACATCCATCATGCCACGTTGCACAGGGCCATGGGTCAGGAGCAAAGAGAGTGCTTAGGCCATGGCCTGGAAAGGCAAGGCAGAGCAGGGAAACATTTTAAGATCTGCTAGTTTGAATAATTCCAGCAGGCTTTGGGCTGTAGGGTTGGTCTCTGTTCTATTCTTAATCGCTCAGTCATGTCCAACTCTTTGCGACCCCATGGACTATAGCCTGCCAGGCTCCTCTGTCCTTGGAATTCTCCAGGCAAGAATACTGGAGTGGGTTGCCATGCCCTGCTCCAGGGGAATCTCCCTAACCCAGGGATCAAACCCAGGTCTCCCACATTGCAGCAGTTTCTTTACTGTCTGAGCCACCAGGGAAGCCCATGTTGGTCTCTAGTTGTCTGTTAATTAGCCCTAGGATGATTAAATGAGAGGAGTATTGCCTCCTGGGTTGCAGGGATCAGAGGAGGTGTGGCTCAGGCTGGTTTGTTTGGGTATCAAAAGCATGCTAGTGGGTGGGACGTTCTGGGAGAATAGCATTGAAACATGTATATTATCATATGTGAAAAAGAACACCATTCCATGTTCGATGCATGTGACAAGGGCTCAGGGCCGGGGCAATGGGATGATCCAGAAGGATGGGATGGGGAGGGAGGTGGGTGGGGGGTCCAGGAAGGGGAACACATGTAAACCCATGGCTGATTCATGTCAATGTATGGCAAAAACTATTACAATATTGTAAAGTAATTAGCCCCCAACTAAAATAAATAAATTTATTAAAAAAAAAAAAAAAGCATGCTAGGCCTTCAGCTGTCTTTAAGAATTGGCTACAGAGGGAGGAACAGTCTCTCCCCAGCCAGCAGGGTTTTTTTTGTTTTTTTTTTTAAAGATGTTAAAACATCATAATAAACAAAAAAGAAATTTTAAAATATGAGCAATACAGTCAAGGAGTAAACAATAAGATGTGAACACAGCTGGGCCCAAAGGCTGAGAGAGAGAGAATTGTGTGGATTGGTGGGAGAGAAGCACAGGAGTGACATTGAAGGAGTCAACCAGGGAGAGGTTTATTGGAATACTGGGCTTCTGTGCTCTGATTTTGGACTGAAAAGAAATGTTTCCATTAGAATACTCTGCTTTTTAGCACCACTGACTAAAGAAAATGGCACAGCTTAAAGGTTGTAAATGTTTTATTCTGGAACCTTACTGAAGACTATAGCCCAGGAGACAATGTGTCAGATAGCTAAGGATCTAATCTGAAGAAGTAAGGGAGGAGCTAGGATATAGAGGAGTTTGGGCCAAACAGCAACAATAACAAAAACTCATGTGATCAAACATCAAAAGATTACTGCTAATCACAAAAGACAGACATCACAAGTTAATGATTTTAGTGCTTTTCTATGTATGGGGAGATGTAAGAATCTGGATTCGTTAAAATTATTTCTTAGCTACGCATCTTATCGAGATCCAGTATCCTGTGTTTTCCTATCCTGAATCCCCGTCAGAGTGCACCATTGGAAGGCAGCTGCATTTGCTGATGGCTTGGTGGCAGGCAGCATTCTCTGTTAACTGGTACGGCAGGCAACATTTTTTGTCTGTGTAAGAAAATGGCACCCCACTCCAGTATACTTGCCTGGAAAATCCCATGGACGGAGGAGCCTGGCGGGCTACAGTACATGAGGTCACAAAGAGTCAGACACAACTGAGTGACTTCACTTTCACTTTCAACATCATTTTAGGTAGATATATACATCCTGTAAGGGAGGTGTATCTGTAGAAAATGCCTTAGGAGTTTAGAGGAAGCTCAGAAGCAGCTAAATAATGAGCTCGGCCTCACTGGGCTCTACTGAGCTGGAAGGTCAGATTCATGTGGGACCCATCTTTGTATCTCAGTTCCTGACACAGTATCCTGTACATAGTAGATGCTTGATGCATCACTGTCACACGAGTGTTGAGCGAGTCATGGGTCCCTTGGCAGGGCGCATTGTGAATCATGAGAAAGCACGTGAACAATATGAGAAACAGGAGAAAATGGTTATATCCACTGATGAGCATCTCTAAGTTCCATCCTTGAGCTATCAGGATAAATCAGTGTTTTTATTCAGCGTCTCAGTATATAATTGTATGCAACTATCTTTTGTTAATTCTCACAAAGATGTGAAAAGGGTGATACGATTTTTGCACTAGTACAATGGTTTGATATGCAAATATAGAGCTGTCTTTATCTGTCTTTGAACTTAAGTTCATAAGCCCCTACTTCTTTTTTCAATTCCATGTCATTCAGCCATATTTAGAATATAAAGTGGTGAATTTGAGATATAAAATCAACTACTTCAAGATCATCCCCCTTTACCTTTGTTTTAAATGCCTCGTTTTCACCTTGTTGGTGAGGGAAGGATTCTGCCCCAAGATTATGGGGATGACCAAATACTGGACAAATGAGATCAACAGCAGTTTACTGATTACATATACTCATGGCCAAGGGGAATGGAACATTGCATGCCATGTAAGGCCACAGAAGATTTGTACTTGTGAACAGAGTGAACAGCTAGGGGCTTGTGAAGAGGCTTTGAGTATCAAGAGGTTGTGGTGCCTGTTGGTTCCCATAGGAGGAAGAGCTTGGTTCATTCGAATAATTTTGTGGTCTGGCAGGGAACTGGAAACCACTGCTTGTGGATGGATAAGCAGGAATTATACTTGGTCCCTGTGATAAGGAAGGTAAATTAACATAGGTCCCTATGTTTGACTAAGGGACCTTCCCTCCATGGGGAGGGAAACTTGTAGTTAGGTCATTCAAGGCCCCCCCAGTTTTACCAGATGTCAAGGCAGCGCTAATAATGGACCTTAACTTAGGCCCTTATACTACACCTTCTCCTCCTTTATGCTTCTCAGAGGTGATCTAAGTTCTGGGGTGCTTATAAGTCATCCTAGCAGTTGACGAGGAGTAGTACCTCACCCATCTCTATTCAACCCCAGATCTCTTCTGGTTGGCCTGCTGCTCAGCACCCCACTTGGACACTGCCTTGTGGGGTCTTAGGCACTCCCCAGGTCTTTCCCCAACACTTGATTATCTGCTAATCTCTGAGAGACTGCCTCACTCCCATTGGTGATAACATCTCCCTCAGTCATTGCTAATCTATTTTTTGATGTCTCTTTATGCATGACTTGATCCAAGTCTGTGGAAGATTTAGGCAAAAGATCCCTTTTGTCCTGAGGACCTTTTGGATCCCCTCAGCTTATCCTGTTAGACAGCACTGGTCTAGAGAATAACTATCTTTCCCTTGAGAGCTGTGAATTGTGAGAGTGAACGGCAGTGGTAAAGAAAAATGAATGAGGAATGCTGTTGCCGAAGAAGAAACCTGTTGACATCTCAAAATGTTATCTTGCTACAATAGCCTTGAAGAGAGTTTTGAGCTTTAGAAACTTGAGTAACTGCTTTTAATGAGATTGCTTTCCTGTTTTGGTAGACGAACATTTTTGGCAGCTGGAAATGCTTCTGCCTACCAGTCTGTCACAGACGGCATGTACCATGGGTTGCCATCACTGAGCAACTCTCTCGTGAAGAGCATTTTTGCTTCACAGCTCAGCCTACCACAACCACTGGATCCACAGAGCCTCCAGGTGTGTTGAGAGCTATTTTTGTACTGAGATGTGTTGAGAGCACATTTTGTAATAAAATGTGCATTGTGCATAGGAGACTCTTCATGCCGAAATGCCCATTGGCCTTGGTAAGCTCCCCTTCACTCATACAGTGGAGAGGGCCCCTGTGGCTTGCTGTTATTCCTAGTCAGGAGCTCTGTCTCCAAACCGCTTAACAGGCTAATTGGGATAACAGCTTATCTGCTCACAGCTCATAGCAAAACCAACACCTGATCTCTTTCATGTAATAAATCATAATGATAACAATTATGATACATAAATTAGGTCAGCAGCTGAGTTTTGAACAGCCCAATAACAATATGTATTATCAAATGTAATCCTGGCAACTATTATTGCTCCTAGGCACCAACTCTATTACCTACCTGCTACAACTAAAGAGTTGGAGGTTCAGGAAGGCTAGAGATCAGACTGCTATGCAGTCCTGGCAACACTAGGTCACAAACTGTATTAGTTTTTTATGGCTTCAGAGCAAATTACCCCCAAATATAGCATATTAACACAATAGACATTCATTATCTCATATAGTTTCTGAGTCTCAGGAGTCTGGGTGCAGTTTAGCTGGGTAGTTCCAGCTCACAATCTCTCATGAGGCTGTGGTCAAGATAAAGGTGCTCCACCTCTTAGTGGAAAGAGAATCAAAGAATTTGTGGACACATTTTTTTTTTTGGTTACCATGCTACATGGCATTCAGGATCTTAGTCCTCTAACTAGGGATCAAACCCACACCCCCTGCAGTGGAAACTCAGAGTCTTAACCACTGGACCTCCAGGGAAGTCCCTGTGGACATATCTTTAAAATCACCTCAAAAGCCCATATCTTTTCCAAAACCTCCAACTTAATGTTTTTATGTTACAAAGCTAAGGCAAGTAATGCCAGCATCAACCCCATGTAAGTCTCACACTTCTACCTTCCCTAGCTATAAGACAATGACTCTTGGCCCAAGCCTTGACCCTCATGAAGACCTGAAGACAGGGTTGGATTGTGACTACTGGGCCTGCTCCTGCTGCCTTTGGGCATTGCTTGGCATTAAGTAGTTGCAGGTGTCCTGGCTGCCTGCCACCTGCATCAACTCCAACTTTGAGAATTGTCTGAAGCCATTACCAGGTCTGGAACTGTAGAATGGGATCAGATGGACAGGCCCACTCTATCCTGGGCTGCATGTCATGCCCCAGGGAGTAGGGATGTCTTGGCTTTTAAATAGTGATGTGGAAAAGATGGAGGCCCATGTGTAATGTCATAGCATTGGTTTTGAGTTGTTGCCTAGAATTGGAGCACAGGGGTGATAAAAGACAAATATTTAAGGTTTCTAATACTGAAAAAAATTGAGTAAGTTTACTTTTGTTGATTACAAATATGTATCATTGGTTTTATACTATTCTGGGACTTCCAAACATTAGTGCTAACTATTTACACTGAAACCTTAAGTACCCTTCTATGTTTACTTTCTGAAAAATCAGTTTAAAAAACAAGATTATTACTCTCTCCTCTGCATTATCAGAGACTATTCATCAAGAACTATTTCTATATAATAGAGAAGTAATCCATAGTGTTTTAGTGTACACATGGAAGACATCTTATTCATATACAAATGCCTATTACTTGTGGACATTATTATGCAGCATTATTATATTTATTATTTGATTATTTTAGGCATTTGTGCTGTTCCCTTGGAGAGCATTTCTGGAAGATGGAGGACCATTTCCAGTTACAAGTAGCAGCCCAGATACCCTAGAATATCACATGCAGGTAAGATAGTTCTTCCTGCTTGTCACAGAGAGAACTGAATACAGACTGCAAAGCAGATGTCGCTGCATCCATAGGTCCAATCCTTCATACTCAAGCCAGTGGTTAATAATTTATTAATATGAGATAAGCAAGGTGTTTGATTATGAAGCTATAAACCCAGTGCTGCAGGGTGAATCATGTGTTCTTATGACAGAAGAAAATCATGTTTGCAGCTGGTATCAGATTTGAATCAGCTGAAATTTTCCTGGCTAATAATGATCTCGGGGAATGGTCATCCATTTCCAGTCACTCTCTGGGCCTCGTAGAGTAACTTCCAGATTGGCAGTTCAGAGATGTGTGACTTGTGACCCACCTACAGTGGTAGGAAGAGAACTCCTTAAGCAGGACTCAGAAGGAGAATTTCTTTCAATTGTAGGTTTCCCTCTGATTGTTTAAGCAAGTATTATTGTGTTTTCATTTTTTTTAATAGAAAATACTCTTAAAAGTATTATAAACAACGTGAAAATCAATGATACATTTGCTTCAAAATAATGTGGAGGTGAGGAGTGATGAGGATGGGACAGAACTGGCTATAGGTTGGTGGTTTTGGGGACTGAGTGATGGGAACTGTTCTGTTTGCCTTTGCATATGCTCAAGATTTTCCAAAAGTAAAATAGTAAAAATGGTTTAAAAATATTAATCAGAGTCCCCCACTTTGGTGTATGGTTACAGATCATATTGGTTTTTCTCCTGTGTTTTCCCTGTGCATACGTGTATCACACTATTCATACAACCATATACAGACACCACCATAAGGTTTGGGGAACTTGGACTTCCATACAGAGCCAAGGAGGACTTTGAACTAAAAATGTTACTCTGATTTTTATGAATTTTTAAAATAATCGAGAGCATGGGGCTTGTAAACACGACTACTCCTAGTTTATTCCCCCAGGACACATGTAAAGGAGACATAGAAATGTTCAAAATTGGATGTTTTGGTTTGGTTTTGTTCTTTTTTGTTTTTAGCTATGCCTCTGTGGACTGAGTGGCCATGACCTCAAGGTGGCTCATGGAGAGCTGGCAGGCATGCAACTGCTAATGGAAGATGTTCTTCTGAGTAACTATCATATGATCATGGAGGGTCCCCCAGGACAGCAAGCCACACCAGACAAAAATACACAGGTATTCTTGGTGAACAGTCTACATACTTGACCAGTGATGTGTTGCACTGAAGGACCTTTCTGTTTGGGAGATGGACTAGAGAGCTTCATCTGTCCCATAGCCTCTCCCAGTGTCCCAGGACTGTGCTAATGCCACACAGGAGCAGCAATGAAGCAGCAGTAGCCAGTCGGACCCTCTCCAAAGTGCTTTCTTTCACAGTAAATCCCACGATCAATGGTATATCAATTTCTTTTAATTTTAAAAGTACAACAGACATTGAGGAGGGGTGGTCCATCAAAACCAGTTTGAACAAATACTCCAACTGGCTGCTTTTCCTAGTGAGTCACACATTTAGGACTGTAGTTGGAAGGGTATGATAGAGGCTCCAAGTGAACAGCTCCAGCCTGGCTCCTGTCTTCATCACTCACCTAGCTCATGGACTCCTAGGCAAGCATTCCCCTCTCAGACTTGTCCATCTAAAGCTATAAGGTACCAGGAGCCTGTAGTCCCCCTAGTATTATAGCTTGAAACAATTCTGCATGTATCTGGACAGACAGATACTTGTGTGGACACAGGGTAAACTCACCACCATCTCATTTAAAGACCCCCCTTTTCAGAGCCAAGTTCTGTACCAGCCATTTCCATGTCCTTTTCTTCCATCCATTCCTTAGAAACTGCCCTCTGCCTTCTTCCTCATCTCACCACTGAGACTGCTCTCCTTAAGAGCACCATGGTCCTTGCCACTAAATCCCAAAGATACGTTTCAGTCCCCTTCCAACCTGACGCCTTAGCAGCATTTGAAACAGTGTGTCCTTCTTGAAGCCTGTCTGCCCTTTGCTTCTAAAGCACAGCTCTCTCCAGTCTTCCTCTGACGTCATGGGCCATGCCTTCTCTGACTTCTCTGTCAAGTCCCCTACCTCTGCCAATCCTGAAAATGTTATTTATCGGATTCTGGCCCATTTTCCACTGCCAGGGCTGCATTTTGACTTACATGACTCCACTTTTGCCTTTGAGGGCTCATTTCTCCATTAAAAAACGTGAAGAGTTACAGTTTATAATTGTGTTAATATAAAGAAAAACATTAATATCATAAATTGTAGCATTTTATTCAACCTAAATGTTCTTTTTTCTTATTTTAAAAGAAATTAAAACATTTTGTGGGCCCTAAGTGTTTTTGTGTCTAGTCAATAAGTTGGCCCTGAACACTATTAATAGAACATTATTAATTAATAATGTCTATGATTGAGATCTATTCAGAGTGCTTTATTAATTTCTTTAATTCTCACAGTAATCCCATGAGGTAGATACTATCATTATTCTCATTGTATAGATAAGAATACCAACTCACAAAGGTTAAATGATATGCCTAACGTCACTGGCCAAGAGAGAAAAGAAACCCAGGTTCCAGCCTAACAGTCTGGCCCTGGAGATCCCTCATATTCAGCTTCTTTCATTTTGTCAAATGCACCATGCTCTCTCCTCAGTACCTTCATGCAAACCAGCCTCCCTGGTGGAAAACTTCCCTCTCTTCCCACTCTCTACTTCTTCATCTGATTAACTCCTATTTATCATTCAGATTTCAGCTTCCAAACACACTTTTAGAAGTTTATCTGATCTTCCACCTTTGGGCCAATGCCCCTCTGTGCCAGTAAGGGTGCACCTGCTGTAAGTAACTAGTCATGACTTAAACTACAAAGTGTATTGATCTTTCAAAGCAAGTCTAGAAGGAGGCAGTTTACATTGGTGGAGGCACCTAGCTGTGCCATCCTGGGTGTGTCAGCAGAATGTCTCCCTCATCCTTGTAAGGTGAAGATAGGAGTGAAAAAGCTTTCCCCTTAAGGGGCTTTGTCTGTTTGTCAAGGAGGGAAGTCTTTTCCAGACAACTTCCAGTAGACTTTTCTTGTCTCTCACTGGTTAAAACTGAGTCACAAGTACATATCAGGCCAACTAGTGGAAAAGGAAGTGTGTTTAGATGTGCCATCTGAATTCCATAACAGGATTCAGTGCTTCTCCTAGAAGGAGCATTTACAAAGCTGGATATAGATCAAGTAATCCCAAGACCAAGAAGCATGCTAGGCTCTTTGGTCCTTCTATTTTCCCTCTTTTGGCCCTGTGTCTGATGGATTATCATCTTTCCCTGACCTCCTAGCCTCCTCTGCCTTGTTCTTTATCCTGTCTCCTGTTCCTTCACTCATTCTGCAAAGCTTAGGAAGAGATGATTTCTCTTAATAGGAGGTAAGTTTGCTTTAAAAGTATTGTTTATTTTACTTAGTTTTATTTTATGATTGGTTCTATTTAATAGCATTTCAATGTTCATAGACAATGGGCAGCACTGAAATTTATACTGCCTATGACCTAGGACTCGAGGTTTCCTGTCCCAGCTGTGTCACCAGTTCTGTGACCCTTTAGACTTCCATCTCTAAGACGTCCAAGTAAAGGGGATGGATTAGTTCAGGGCCTTTATTTTACTTTGTTAAATATTTATTTATTTGGCTGCATTGGTTCATGTGATCTTTGCTGTGTCATGTGGGATCTTTTGTTGCAGCACATGGACTCTAGTTGTGGCACGCAGGCTTTGTTGCTCCACGGCACATGGTATCTTAGTTCCCTGACCAGGGATAGAACCAGCATTCCCTGTACTGCAAGCCAGTTTCTTAACCCTGGACCACCAAGGAAGTCCCAGCTCAGGGCTTTTAAACTGGTGGCAGGAGCTTGGGGCTTTTTGAGTGGAGGGGTCCAACTATGTGGCTTGTAGGCTGCCCCCTCCTTGTCACAGTGCTTGGCCTTGGTCTGTTGGATATCTTGGGTCACTGAGTAAGATTTCATTTGCTATAAGTTTTTGAGGATAAAATAAATCCAGAAGTGCATGAATTAGCTGATTGTTGAGGAGGTAGACTACTAGGTGGAGGGGTTGCCAGATATTGGCAGGAGTTCACTCTCCCCTGGGACTTGCCTGTCAGTTCTTCTTCTGACCAACTCTCTTTCTGGCAGCCGCACATCCACCCCACCCCATATGTTAATAGCACTGATCTAGGGTCCAGTTACATCAGGTGGTGGTTCTTCCTGTTCATGGCCAGGAAACTTGAGCATCCAAGGTGCAGTTACCTGAATGTCCTCTGGTCCGGGTCTGCAAAGGAAAGCTCCTTTCCCTGTAACTGAGATACTGTCTTCAGGCCAAGGGTGAGATACAGGTTCCCATTCTGTCTGTCATTCTCTAGGTAGCCCTGGCCTTCGTATCACTGGTGTAAAGGAGATCAGGGATCTGGAAACCTTGTTCCCTCCACATCCTCCAAGGCTCACAGCAGCCCTCAACCAACACTTGTTTAAGGAAACACCAATGAATGAATGAACAAATCATGATTTTAAAGTAAAATTGCCTATTGAATCATAAATTCAAATCAAGTGACATATTCGCTGCCTAAATTTTAGAGGACAGGAGGAGGAATAGGAAATAAGATAAACCTAAGTTTCCATTTCCTTACCCATAAAATGGATAAAATCTTCAATTTAAGATTATAATATAGCTCTACCACAACAGGCTGTTAAATCTTGAGTGTGTTGAAGAGTGCTTTTCAAAATGCAGAGGCTAAACATGAAAGGCTCAATTTTTCAAAGGCAGATAAAAATGTTAGCACCCAAGTAAAAGAGTTTTAAAAGTCAGTGGTTCATGACTCAAGCAGAAATTTGAAATGGAGACATTTCTCTCCTTGCTGAATACTCCCTGTGTTCAGGAAGGATGCTTATCCTCCCTAAGCTCTGCATGTGCTATTGGCCTGTAAACCATTCCTCCTGGGGTGAAGAGTCATTCTCCCAAGACTTCACTGTGCATGAGCTGCATGTAGAAGGTTATCTTGTAGTGGTCTATGATGAATGAGGAAGAATTTCTATAATGCTTTCAGCCAGATTTGTCCAGAGTGCCAGGACTCAGAAGTCAGTTCCAAAGCAGCCCAAAGGCCTCCAAGCTGCTGGGGGGCCCGTGTGATGCAGTGATGTCCCTTGCTTTGCTGAGATCATTTCTGGTGCTGTGGAAGCAACTAGAAGTGCTAAAGGAGCACTGGGGCCGACTCAAGCTACAAGTCCAGGACATCAACTCTCCCTCTCTCCACAAACAGTTCTCGGAGCTCTATGGGTGAGTGTTGCTCAGGGGGAAATTCATGTGGAGGAGTGGACCTTGGGGTCTGGCAGATTACTGTCCTTGCTCTGAGGGTGACATTTGGTCCTTGAATCTGGTATGCCTAGCCCCACTGATCGCCAAGGAAACTGGGCAGTGTGTCTGTACCAACAGTGCTTTCCAGGAAAAGCTGAGTTCTGTAGTCTGCAGGCATAGCACTGGATTCCACTGAGCAACACTGTATATCATTTACCCAGAGTTCTGGCCCTGGAAACGGGTGCTTCTGAAGTGTCCCGTTGGTACTGACTCTAAGCATTTTAGCTCGTAGGATCCCAGTAAGTACTGAGTAGGGAGTGCTGCTGCTGTGACCTCCTCCCCACTCTCTGCCATGTTGGACTTATGTCTAATGAGTCTCTGAGAGCTCCAGCATCACAGCCGGGGTACAGTATGGTGCAGCATGAGGTGTTCGGTCTGTGGTCCATGTTGTTTTTTCAGCTTCAAGAGCTGGCTGGGATGCCTTAGCTGGCAGGAAAGACAGGTGGCTTCTGCCATGTGTCTGTTACTAAACAAGCATTCACTAAGCACCCACCTGCCACGCTGGACCTCACTGAGGACCCTAAGGCCCATTTTGGTGGCCTAATCCAAATTATCTCTCTTATGAGTTATGACAGTCAGCTTTCCTGGTAAACAGAGAATGAGAAGACATGTCAATATTTTGAAGAACAAAGAAATTAAGTGTGCCAATGAGAAAAGGCCTTGGGATTTAATATTGACTAAGGGAGTGGCAACTATGGTGAATTTAGATGTTTATGTGAATGTCTATGACAAGTTGGGAGGTTTATGCATGATGACAGGAAACAGAACGTGAAGGAAAAGAATTGTCAGAGAATCCAAAAGAGAAAAAACATGTTTGTTTGCTAATTTCTGTTGCTCTTCTTTAATAGAACTGACATTCTCTACCCCAGCATGAAAGCTATAGCTAGGCAGATGGGGAAAGAAGATGAATTTGAAGAAATTTTAATAACTAGTCAGTCTATTCTTCCCCCCAAAGGAGCTTCAGAAATCGAAATAAAAACTCAACAGGTATGTAGAAGCTATTTTGAACTTGGCTTGAAAATCTGCTTTATGGCATTAGCATGTAAAACTATGGCTATACCCAAGTGGTGTTTTTCTTCTAGAAATTAAGTGTAAATTGAGGGTTTGTAAATCGTTGAACAGACTCTAAGGAAGCTTAAGTGTTTAAAGGTATGTGGGGCTTTGATTAAGCAAATAGCTAACCTTAATGTCTCAGTTCTGTAAGTCTAGGTTTTCATATTCTTATTTTCCTCAAATTAAAGTGCACCCACCACAAAAAAGACAATAGAAAACATAACCACTAGCATCTTAAACATAAAGTTCAGCACACAAGTGTCCTCTCACCCCAACACACGCTCACAGAAATAGAATATTTAAAATAGCTTCTTCGATTGTTTTTCTGAGAATAAGACAGCACAATTTATGTACTAGTCTATTTGGTGTGTGTTGATGGTGTGTGGAGGGGTTGTTTTTCCAAGTGTTTGTTCCCTTTGGTCCTGGGACACAGGTTGTCCCTGGCTGTGCTTATTGTAACAGGAAGCAAAGACTCTAGCTGCATGGGTTGTAAGTACAGAGATGCATGTCCCGCTAAGCATCCAGGAGAACTCAGCACCGCCCCTCTTCCACACACACCCCAGTCCCATGACCATTGCTTACCCTTTTGAACTCTGCTTCCTCTCTAGCACCAGGGGTCCTCTGACAGGGAGAAACATGGGCTTTGCAAGCATAAAGGGTAGAGTAAGGGCTCATAGGTATTGGAACAGAGTTTTCTCGTGGTCGTGTATGGATGAATATCTTCTCGTGAAATCCTTCTTGGTATCTAAACTGAGTTTCAGACCTTCGTGCTTTTTATAAAACAGGTCATGAAATTCCTGGCCATATTTAGAGACTCCAAAACTTAAGAGGTCACTTCAGACACTGAGTACTTTGCAATTTAGCAGAACCTGGTAAAAAGGGTTGTATTTTATCAATTGAGATATGAGCCAGGAAGAAGAGATATTTGTCTCCAAAAAGATGCCTCTACCCCACTTCAAAAAAAGAATCCTTTCTTTTTCCTCAGGAGAGAGTAGCTAAAGACAGGACCCAGCCCAAGGCCCTTATGTAAGAATTTAGGAGCCTGGAGTATAAACTAATAGTGAAGAGTGACTCTCAAACTTCTTACTCTAGCTTCAGAAACTTCTGGAAAATCTTGAAATTCATATGATCCAGGAGGTATTAAGGAAAGTTAACAGAGAGATAACACTGGTTGTATCAGAAAAGTCCAAGGAGCAGCATATTCTCCCTACAGGTAAAGTATGTTTATTACTTTAGAAAATAACATTTTAATTATTTTTCCTAATTATAACAGCAATCCATGTATCTATCCATATTCATGGAAAAACAAAAACACTACAATGCCCAGAAAATAGTATCCAAAAGTTATTTATTTATATTATTTTTGGCTTCCCTGGGTCTTCATTGCTGCGGGAGCTCTAGTGGTTTCGGCTTGTAGGCTCCAGAGTGAGAGCTCAGTGCTTGTGGCTCACGGGCTTAGTTGCTCCACAGTATGTGGGATCTTCTTGGACAAGGGATCAAACCCATGTCTCTTGCATTGGCAGGTGGATTCTTCATCACTGGGCCACCAGGGCAGTTCAAATAAGTACTTTTTTAAAAAAGTTTTTTATTCAAGTATAGTTGATTTACAATGTTGTATCAGTATCTGGTGATTCAGTTATGTATATTCTTTATCAGATTGTTTTCCATTGTAGTTTATTACTAAATATTGAATATAGTTACCTGTGCTCAGAAAGGAGTACTTTTCATGTTTTGAAGAATATATATTCTTCACTTAGAGGGCTTTTAAATAGAGAACATCTGTAAACTTCAGTCTCTTCTGATTAACTCCTAACTGAAATAAAGAATAAGGTTGAAATGGAGGAAATACATGAAGCTTTTTCTTATATATATATAAATGTATATAAATATCTGTCTTAGAAATACACATACTTGGGGTGGGAAGGCAATCAAAATTGTTTCCTTTCATCTGAGGTCCAAAGTCAGGAGGACTTCGTGGGCAAGTGACCCGTGCACTCACATAGGACTCCTGGGGCACATGGGGTTTAACGCTCTGTTGGTGCCATCCTGACACTCTTTATTTTAACCTAGAATTTGTATTCAGTCAGTGGTGTCCAGTGAACCAATGGAGTAAGCACCAAAAACTTGGTGCCTGGGCTCACAGTCCCACTTCCTGCTGCCTCCCCACCTTGCCAGGAGGAGTTCTCCCTGCCTAATCCTCTGCTCTCTGCCACCCCAGGCACCACTAACCTCCCCCTCACCATACCCATCCTCCCCACACCAGCGGGGGCCTGAGCATGGTGAGGGCATGTGTGGGGCATGAGTACCTGGCAGCATCTCAGGGACTCCAGATTGACAGCACTATGGTTTGTTTGATGGGCGACTTAGTGAAAGTGAGCTTGCTACCCATCCCTGTGTACCTAGAATATCCCAGGGCAGAGGATGCAGTACCCTTGGGGTTGCCCATCCACGGTGGATAGGAGCAATGGGCCGGTGGGAAGAGGAGACACCTGGCTCAACTTCTTTGCCCCTGGCTAGGGCATGAAGCCTTGGTCCAGTAGCTGGTAGACCATGTGTATTCATGCCCCCCTCACAGGGCAGGGCCCCTGATGACTATGAAGGTTGCACTTGCCCTGCCAGCAACCCCAAGCCTGGGAGTTCAACATTAAAACAAAAACACCGTGACAGATCAAGAGAGAGACCGCAGAAGAAAGAAAAATGCTTTATATTTTAGTACCTTTAATGGTACCTTTTTCCTGTGTTTTGAACAAGCCTGAATTTTTATTTTTCATGGGGCACCATAGATTGTGTGACTGGTCTTCTCTGAACTACAGTGTCTGTTCCTAACTCCTACTAATTCTGTAGGAAAATCCTCAATCTTTGAGCTAAGAAGAATTGTCTGACTGACAAAATTAATTAGGGTTTCCTTTTGAGACAAGGTCCACAGACCTTGTAATGTTAATTAATAACCTCTGTCCTCACTAAGACACTGTGGTTTTATCAGTGTTTTGAGTAACTGAATTCTGCAAGCAGGACTTTGGGGAAAGGCTGTGCAGCAACAGGGGAAGCCCCACCAACTGAATATCTCTGAACGTCACCAGAGAGCCAAGTGTGATTGAGCTCCAGTTACAGAGCATTTAACAAGACACAAAGTCTCTGTTGTTTATGCTGTGTTTGCTGCATCTAGGCAGCTTCCTTCTGAGTCCTTGGAGAAAATCCACAAGCATACAGCAGGTGCAACCATCTGCATGATTTAGGGCCGTGGTTCTTATGAGATGGCCAGGTGGGGGCCCAGGGGAGGAAGTGTCTTTGCTTTGTGGCTGTGCTGTGTGTTGCCTTGTGCAGGGTGCTCATCAGCTGTGCTTAGAAAGGGCCTTCAGTAAGGAGCTGATGGGAGTCAGGCAAAGGGGAGGGGTAGAGTTATTTTTAATGGTGGTAAGGTTGATGTTACCAAACCTTACTCTGGCTAGAATATACTGGCCAATTCTAAAGTTTTGTTCAGATTCTGTACTCATAAGATTTTTAAAATAAACAGCAGTAGTGAGGGTGTTTTGTTATTGCTGGTTTTGTTTGGGGTCTGTTCAGCATGCTTTGGTGCAGAGGCCTGGGTCTCCTCCTCTGCTGAGTGTCCCCCAGTACAAGTGATGGAGTCCCCACTATGTACCGGGGTGCTTTTATATTCTTTGATTTCGTCTTCCTGAGACCTCTGTGGGTTGGGTCTCACAGAGGAAGAGGATGGTAAAACCTTGGAAATCTCACTCACCTATTGCTCATCTCAGCAGTAGGAAGCAGCTAGTGAATTGGGGCTTCCAACAGGGCCTGCTTTTTTATGCAGTGATCACCCTTTGTGGTCAAGGCTAGCTTGGGGCTAGGGGTTTCTCCAGAGGGAGCTGCAAATAGAGAGTATTGAGAACAGGGGACATCACAAGCTTGAATATTTCTCCTGTTTACTTCCCTCCTCCCCACTTTGTCGTGGAGCTTCATCTTTTTATAAGCTTCTGAATGAGCTTCTAGTTTGTCCGAGAGCATCTGAAAATGTCACAGCCACACCTAGTTCTAGGTAGTTTGTGTTCCCTGAGAGCAATCAAAAGCAGCCCCAGGTATCCTCGCTCAGCCTCAGGGCTTGCTTAACAGAGAGATAGGCTCCACTGATTCAAAGAGGCTCTGCATTCCCCATCTTTGATGTTTTGGTATTGAAGTAATTTTTAATTGACTTTCTCAATTTCTCTGAGCAGTTATAAGACCAGCAGTCTCCAGAATACAGACATATAGCCCAGGGATGGGGGAAGAAAGTACTAGAATTTCTGAATAGATTAAGTCCGTACATAAGAAATCCATGTTACACTCTATAGTAAGGTGTCCTAACGTGACCATGGGGAGGCAGTCCACAAGAGAATAATAAGAAATAATAGAGTTGACAGTTTTAATCCTAGTACATGCTTGTCTTCACTAACATTATGAGGTTTAAAAAGATAAACTAATCACATCTAAGAAGTCAGACAAAAATTTTCTTAAGTCAAAGAAACTATTGGGAATGTGGATTGAGATTCACTCTCACTCTCACTCTTGTTGCTGAATCTCACCCTATGTACAGCATGTTTTGCAATATTAGCCAGTGATAGTACTGGAGGTAGTTATGAATGCATAAACAGACCTATGTTAAAGGTGAGTCAACAAAAATGCTTTTCTTGAAAGAAGCACAATCAAAACATCTGGGAGAACATGGGCTGAGTCAGCATTTCCCCAGCGTGTGCCCTAGAATACTAACTCCTCAACATGTTAATGCAGTAGTTCTCCCAACCGCAGACTCATGGACTACCTGAATCTTTCCATTTTCTTACTAATACAAGCCAGCAAGGTGCTCACTAATTACAGCCTTTGGGTTGCATATGTTTACCTAGCATCTCTGATCATTGTTTGCTGCAAACCTGTTTGTGCCAGTTTTACTTGTCATTGTGTTTGAGAATTTAATTATTATGTAAACTAATGAAATAGTACACAAAGAAAGATCTGTTCTATAAAAACTAAATTGAAATAGATAAATTGTGGTACATCCAGTCAATGGAATATTACTGAACAGTAAAAAGAAATGAGTTATCAAATCATGAAAAGACATGAAGGAAAGAAACTTAAATGCATATTATTAAGTGAAAGAAGTCAACTTGAAAAGACTACATATTGTGTGATTCCAACTATGTGACATTCAAGAAGAGACAAAATTATGGAGCCAGTAAAAAGGTCAGTGGTCGATAGCAGTTGAGAGAGGAGAGAAGAAGGAATAAACAGAGCACAGAGGATTTTTAGGGCCATGAAACTATTCTGTATGATACTATAATAGTGGATACATGCTATTATACATTTGTTCAAATCCACAGTTTCACAAGAGTGAATCATAACGTACACTATGGACTTTGGATGACAATGATGTATCAGTGTAGGTTCATCAGTTTTAGCAAGTATACCCACTGGTGTGGGATGTTGATAGTCAGGGAGGCTGTGTGTTTTGAGTGAGGGTGCAGGGGATTTATGGGAACTCTCTGAACTGTCCAATTATTCTGTGAACCTAAAACTTCTTTAAAAAAACAAAAAATGAGGCATTTGGGTTGTTTCATGGTCTTTAAGATTTATCTCCATAAAAAGAAACCAAAACACACACACACATACACACACACACACACGAAATTGTAGACCACACACCTTGTATTATGACTTATGGTACAGAATTCCAATGAGTGGGTGCATACAAAGAAAAAGCCTAGAGTCTATGTTAGAAGATTGGCAAATGTTTTTATATTTGTGAATTTTTAATTCAAAATTTTTTAGATAGTGCATGTCATTTTTAAAGCATTCTCTGGTTTAACAGACTTTTTATGATTGACCAACCAACTCTTAGTCTTGATTGCCTTGGACAGGAGGATTTCTACCTGCAGGGGTTAGGGGAGAAGGTGAGGGTTTTATTACCTTTTTAAAAGTGTTTGGGAAACTGAGAGTAAATAATGTTAGAAAGGTCCCCTTACTCCAGACCTTCTCAGAGCCTTTACTGTCCTACTGTGTATTGTGACTCTCCAGAGAGAGCGTGAAATGTTCTTTGAATTTATATGACCACAGAACCTTGGGAATATCTTTCATCAACTCAAAGAACTAGTGTTCTGGGCAGCATTTTGAGAAGCAAAGGAGTACAGAATTCATACATATGCTTGAAGCAATAAGGCTTTCAACCTACCCGCTCCCCACCAAAACCACCCTGCTGGTCAAGAAAACAAGCGTGATTTTTGGCAGTTGTGTGCCTTCAGTTCTGCCTTGGCTTAGGATACAGGGGCTGCTCAGACACAGTGAATTTGTGGTTGTGTTAGAGAAGTTCTGTGCTGTGTGCTTAGTCATGTCTGACACTTTGCGACCCCATGGGCTGTAGCCCATCAGGCTCCTCTGTGCATGGGATTCTCCAGGCAAGAATACTGGAGTGGGTTGCCATTTCCTTCTGCAGGGGTTAGAGAAGTGAAGTACTGCCAAATCAAGGTGCCCTTCCTAGAGGAAGGGTGCTGTATGGGGGGTGGAGCAGGTGGGGTGTTCAGAGAAGAGAGGGGAAGTGGTTTGGCCACCAGGAGGTCTAAGTTTCCTTCAGTCAAATGACCTGGAAACAGAGTAAAAGGGAAGAAAAAGCCCTAATTGAACCCCCAGTATGCTATCTCCCTTCCACCTCCACATTTCTTAGAGAAGCCATGGCCACACACACACACCAAAAATAAAACACATTTGGAGACCACGAACACCACCTGGACAGGAAGTGCTTCTCTTGGATGAATTCTACTCACCCTGACTTCCCCTGACTCCTGCACGCAGATGCATGTCTGAACTTGAACTCAGTAGTAAGAAGCATGCTGGGAAGATTTCCCAATCTTTTAGTAAATAGAATATTTCCCCCTCAGCTAAGCCCATAGCTAAACCCCAAACCATCTTTGTAGGCATTTGGCAGGGGAAGGTCTCCAAACTAGAAGTGTGTGGCCCCTAGCCAGGCTTGTCTGTGAGCCAGTGACCTGCCAGGAGAGTACCCTGGAAGAAGAACTCTATACAAACTTCCTTATCGGAGAATTTCTGAAGCGTACATGAGCTCTGTCCTATCAAAGTTTACATTTGTGAAAGTCTTAAACTTCTTAGAAGCATGAACTTCTACTCACAACATTAATTCTTTTGGATTTCCTACTTCAACTGTGTTAGGAGAGTGGCGATATGTCTGTTTACTTTCATTATCCTAAAGAAAAAAACAAAAATCAGACTTATTTGTTTATGATGGAAAGTAGCCAATTGTCGAAAAAATGTGGAATCCCATTTTGAAAACCAGGACCCCCAATAAATAACAGTAAATGTAAATACCAGAGGCTCCTGCTCTGCCGTATCACATTTCTGGGAGGATTTTGCTGGATGGTTTCTCTTGTGTGTACTGAGTCTCTTGTCAGAAAAATGGAAGTATGAGTAGGAAATCTCATCTAAAATTAGAAACAGCCAGGCGCAGAGAGAGGCCCTGTGGGTGCACTTGTTGATGGCCAGCCCCACCCCCAACAGAAAAGGGAGCAGAGGAAGGGGGCTTGGCTCCTACCTCTGACGCCATAGGTCTCTCTTAGTTTCAAGACTCCCCTGGAGTGGGAAGAGGAGAGAATAGGTGAGGGAGGTTAAGAGGTACAAGCTTCGAGTTGTAAAATAAATGAATCACAGGGATGAAATATACAGCATAGGGAATATAGTTCATAATATTGTAATAAGTGTGTATGGTGACAGATGGTAACTAGACTTATGGTGGTGATCATTTTGTGATGTATAGAAATATTGAATCACTATTTGAACCTGGAACTAACACAATGTTGTAGGTCAATTATACCTTAATTAAAAAAAAAAAAATACTCTCCTGGCACCATGCACAAGGAAATAGGCCCCATCCAGCATGATTACCATGCACAGGTACTTTTTGCTCTCCCACATGGAAGTTGGAGTGTTGACATACTTCATTGTTGCAGCACTGTCATATATGTAACTTGATTTTATTTTTTTAACAGATAATGCATTCACCTGGTTCAAAGCTCAAAATGACACAAAACATATATTTAGAAGGTTCATTGCCACCCCTACATAATCACCTTTTTCAGTTTTTAATGTATCCTTTCAGTGCTTTTTATACATATATTAATTCAACCTTTTATTCAATACCTATTTCCTAAGCACCTGCTATTTTCTCAGCTATATATTATAAGCACTGTTTTGGGCATATAGTAGTCCCCTTTTCTGTGGAGAGCATGTTCCAACACCCCTAGAGGATGCCTGAAACTGGGGATAGTACCAAACCCTACACACACACATACACATACACACACGTATATATACTCAGTTGCTTCAGTCATGCCTGACTCTCTGGGACCTCATGGACTGTAGCCCACCAGGCTCCTCTGTCCATAGTATTCTCCAGGCAAGAATACAGGGGTGGGTTGCCATTGCATGCTCCAATACACTCTATACTATAGCAAACATAGTGTGTGTTTTTTCTATACATACATACCTATGATAAAGTTCAATTTATAAGTTAAGCACAGTAAAAAATTAACAATAAAGTGAAGTGAAAGTCACTCAGTCATGTCCAACTCTTTGCGACCCCATGGACGGTAGCCTGCCAGGTTCCTCTGTCCATGGAGTTTTCCAGGCAAGAATACTGGAGTGGGTTGCCATTCCCTCCTCTAGGGGATCTTCCCAACCCAGGGATTGAACCAAGGTCTCCCATATTGCAGGCGGATTCTTTACCATCTGAGCCCATGGTTGCCATTGCCTCCTCCAATAAATATATATACATATTTGTACTACAGTAAACATAATGTCTTTACTACATATATGTACATATATATATATAGTATACTATGATTTTTTCCATACATACATACCTGTGATAAAGTACAGGGATCAAGACCATCCCCATGGAAAAGAAATGCAAAAAAGCAAAATGGCTGTCTGAAGAGGCCTTACAAATAGTTGTGAAAAGAAGAGAAGCGAAAAGCAAAGAAGAAAAGGAAAGATATTCCGATTTGAATGAAGAGTTCCAAAGAAGAGCAAGGAGAGATAAGAAAGCCTTCCTCAGTGATCAATGCAAAGAAATAGAGGAAAACAACAGAATGGGAAAGACTAGAGATCTCTTCAAGAAAATTAGAGATACCAAGGGAATATTTCATGCAAAGATGGGCTCAATAAAAGACAGAAATGGTATGGACCTAACAGAAGCAAAAGATATTAAGAAGAGGTGGCAAGAATACACAGAAGAACTGTACAAAAAAGATCTTCACGACCCAGATAATCATGATGGTGTGATTACTCACCTAGAGCCAGACATCCTGGAATGTGAAGTCAAGTGGGCCTTAGAAAGCATCACTGCGAACAAAGCTAGTGGAGGTGATGGAATTCCAGTTGAGCTATTTCAAATCCTGAAAGATGATGCTGTGAAAGTGCTGCACTCAATATGCCAGCAAATCTGGAAAACTCAGCAGTGGCCACAGGACTGGAAAAGGTCAGTTTTCATTCCAATCCCAAAGAAAGGCAATGCCAAAGAATGCTCAAACTACCGCACAATTGCACTCATCTCACACGCGAGTAAAGTAATGCTCAAAATTCTCCAAGCCAGTCTTCAGCAATCTGTGAACCGTGAACTTCCAGATGTTCAAGCTGGTTTTAGAAAAAGCAGAGGAACCAGAGATCAAATTGCCAATATCCACTGGATCATCGAGAAAGCAAGAGAGTTCCAGAAAAACATCCATTTCTGCTTTATTGACTATGCCAAAGGCATTGACTGTGTGGATCACAATAAACTGTGGAAACTTCTGAAAAAGATGGGAATACCAGACCACCTGACCTGTTTCTTGAGAAACCTGTATGCAGGTCAGGAAGCAACAGTTAGAACTGGACATGGAACAACAGACTGGTTCGAAATAGGAAAAGGAGTGTGTCAAGGCTGTATATTGTCACCCTGCTTATTTAACTTATATGCAGAGTACATCATGAGAAACACTGGGCTGGGAGAAGCACAAGCTGGAATCAAGATTGCCGGGAGAAATATCAATAACCTCAGATATGCAGATGACACCAACCTTATGGCAGAAAGTGAAGAGGAACTTAAAAAGCGTCTTTATAAACGTGAAAGAGGAGAGTGAAAAAGTTGGCTTAAAGCTCAACATTCAGAAAACTAAGATCATGGCATCTGGTCCTATCACTTCATGGCAAATAGATGGGGAAACAGTGGCTGACTTTATTTTTGGGGGCTCCAAAATCACTGCAGATGATGAATGCAGCCATGAAATTAAAAGACGCTTACTCCTTAGAAGGAAAGTTATGACCAACCTAGACAGCATATTAAAAAGCAGAGACATTACTTTGCCAACAAAGGTCCATCTAGTCAAGGCTATGGTTTTTCCAGTAGTCACATATGGATGTGAGAGTTGGACTGTAAAGAAAGCTGAGCGCCGAAGAACTGATGCTTTTGAACTGTGGTGTTGGAGAAGACTCTTGAGAGTCCCTTGGACTGCAAGGAGATCCAACCACTCCATCCTAAAGGGGAGATCAGTCCTGGGTGTTCATTGGAAGGACTGATGTTGAAGCTGAAACTCCAATCCTTTGGTCACCTGATGCGAAGAGCTGACTCATTGGAAAAGACCTTGATGCTGGGAAGGATTGGGGGCAGGAGAAGGGGACGACAGAGGATGAGATGGCTGGATGGCATCACCGATTCGATGGACATGAGTTTGGGTAATCTCCAGGAGTTGGTGATGGACAGGGAGGCCTGGCATGCTGCGATTCATAGGGTTGCAAAGAGTCGGACACGACTGAGCAACTGAACTGAACTGAATAATAAAATTGAAAATTTACAATATATTGTAATAAAAGTTATGTCAATGTAGTCTCTCCCAAAATAGTGTACCGTCCTCACCTTTCTTTGTGTAATGGTATGAGATGATGAAATGCCTACGTGATGAGAGGAAGTGACGTCGGCACTGTGATTTAGCATTCTTCAGGCTTCCATTGAGCTTCTATGATAGGTCAGAAGGAGCATCAACTGCTTTGGGTGATCCTGGATCATGCAGCTGTTGTGATATCCGTGCTTTGATGCCAGGAGAAGACTATGTTAGTGGTTGGGGATCCCAAGTGGGGTGAAACATAGCTGAATGGCAGGAGATTTCATTGTGCTACTCAAAACAGTGCTCAATTTAAAACGTATGAGTTGTTTATTTCTGCAATTTTCCATCTAGTATTTGCAGACTGCAGTTGACCACAGGCAACTAAAACTGAAGAAAGCAAAACCTCCCAAGGGAGGACTGTTGTACATCCTAACTGTCATGGAGCAAAAATCCTTATTCTTATGGAATTTATCATCTTGTAGGGGATAGACAGACAATGATCAAGGCACATAAGAAATAAGAAAATAGTGGAGTGAGGAGGATGGTGGTGTGGTGGTTTAAAGGGACACAATGTCATTTTAAATAGGGAGGTCAGGATAGACTTTCCTGAGAAAGTGACATTTTGAATGAAATTGAAGGTGAAGGAGTTAGCTATGGGGGTATCTGGAGGAATAGCATTCCAGACAGAAAGACAACCCACACAAAGCCCTGAAGCAGAGCATACCTGTCATGTTTATGCAACAGCAAAGACCCAAGTGTAGCTGCAGTGGAGAGATTGAAGGAGAGCAGTAGGAGATGTCAGAGAAGAAACAGAAAAGGACAATATCATGTAGGATCTCGTGAGGACTTCGGCGTTTACTCTGAATGTGATGGGGAGCCTGTCCCAGATTTTGAGTGGCATGATCTGATTTATTTTTGAATAGAATTTCTCTGGCTGCTGTGTTGGAAAGAAAAGGTGGAAGAAGGGAGAGATTGGTTTTGAGGCTATTGCATTAATCCAAGCAAGAGAAGGTGGTGAATCAAACAAAGTTAGGAGCAGTGGAAGTATTAAGTGGTAAGATTCTGGGCATATTTTTGAGGTATTCATTAATGGATTGGGTATAAGTTTTGGAGAGAAGAGAAGAGTCCATGATGACTCCAAGATTTTTGACCTGAGCATTTGGGAAAACTGAATTGCCATCTGCTGAGATGGCAAGTTAAGGAGGGAAGATCAGAAGTTTAATTATGCACAAGTGAAGTTTGAAATGCCTTTCAGACATGCAAGAAGAGATGTCAAGTGGGCATTTGATCTAAATTTGAGAGTTGTCAGCATATAGATGGTATTTAGCCATGATACTAGATGAAATAGTCAAGGGGGTGAGTATAGATAGAAAAAAAATAAAGGAAAACCAAGGGCTGAGTCCTAGGACACTCTAATGTTAAGAGCTGGGTGGGGCTGGGGGTGTAGAAGGAAAACCAGAAAAAGGAGCCTAGAAGGAACAGTGAGGTAGAGGAAAACTAGGACAGAGAGGTCTCCCAACGTTTGGTGATGGAAGTTTCTCAAGCAAGAGGAAGTGGCAAATTGTGTGAAATGTTACTGGAAGTCAAGTAAAAACACTGGCTTTAGCCATGTTGAGGTCACTGGTGTTTATGACAGAATCACTTTCAGTGGAATGGTGAAGATAACAGCTGGGTGAACAGGTCTAAGAAGGATTTTGAAAGAAGTCATAGACAATAAGTGTAGACTTATTGTAGACTCTTTTGGAGAGTTTTGCTGAAAAATGAGCAAAGGACTGAAGCAAAGGCTGACATGGGAAATGGGGTCAGGTGGAAGATTTTTATGAGGTTGAAGAAATAATGTGTGCTATTGTGAAGGATCCAGGGAAACAGGAGAAATGAGTATATCAGAGAAAGCCAAATTTTTGGAGCAATGACCTTGAATAGGCTTGAGGGGATGGCCTCTCCTTTTATTGTATTTACTGTATCTTTCTTATAAACGATAGGATTTTATATCCTCTGTTCTACACCTTGCATTTTCCACCTAACAATCTATAATTCTTTTCACATCAGTACATGCAGAAATTCTTCTCTTTTTTTTTACAGTTTCATACTATCCCATTGGAAGGATATACCACGGTTTGTGTGTTGTTTCTAAGTTATTGATGTCCTAAACAATGCTACTCTTAATATTTGTGTATATGCCTTATCACATCCTTCCTTTGTGGCTCAGCTGGTAAAGAATCTGCCTGCAATGTGGGAGACCTGGGTTCAATTCCTGGGTTGGGAAGATCCCCTGGAGAAGGGAAAGGCTATCCACTCCAGTATTCTGGCGTGGAGAATTTCATGGAGTATATAGTCCATGGGGTAGCAAAGAGTCGGACACAACTGAGCGACTTTCACTTTCACTTTTTCACTTATCACATGTATGTCAGCCTTGTTGCTGCTTCAGTACAGGAGCTAAAGTTCATATTCTGCAGCTCTCCATATTTCTAATCTGTGACTCTTTCTTCTTTCTTTTGAATTTCCTGACCTTTTAAAATTAACTCTGTATTCAACTTACTTGAATTTGTAACACTTAAATGTACTTAAATAGATAAATATAATAGCTCTTCATTTATTTCTGATAGTTGTGTTAGGTCAAAATAATTGTTCAGTTACATGTAGAGACTTTATGAAAACAGCGACAATAATTATAAGGTCAATAATTACATTTGATTTGGGATATTTAGTTATGGTAACAAAATATTGTCCACTGGGCTTCAGAGGTGCTTTTCCAAATCTTTTCTTAGAAATCTTGTTCGAGATCTTCCTTATTCCCATGTTCTGGAGGATCCTGTATCCTCAACCACCACCTCCCCCCGCCTCACCCGTTAGTTTTTGTGTATTTGGAAATGACACCTTGTGTTATGTCTTGGACAGTTGCCAATTTGTAACTGTTAATAGTTGTTCAATGTTTCCTGATACTATTATTGGTGTTTCTTTCCCTAGACCTTTGGAAACACCAAGTCATGGAAGAAAACTTTTCAATTATCATTAATAGTTGTTCAATGTTTCCTGATACTATTATTGGTGTTTCTTTCCCTAGACCTTTGGAAACACCAAGTCATGGAAGAAAACTTTTCAATTATCAGACCGCAAATAGTTGAAAATTTTGTACAGAGATTATTGGAGAATTACCAGGATGGTGGATTAGAGGTATGAGGTGAAAATTAGTCATTCTAGAGTGTCATTTGCTTTTTTTTTTTAGACATAAACGCAAATAAGAAAGACTTTCTCTTCAATACATCTCCTAATGCTTCCCTTACTCCCTTAAAGTGAAGATATGAGAACTGAGCCTGAACTCAAAGTAGAAATCACATGTTACCATTTTAATTTTGGAAAAAGACTGATTTCTAGTTAAGATGGGAGAGTAATTATCATATGCGTGTTGGCTAATTTCAGATTTGGCCAATTTTTAATGTAACCTTGGAGCTTATTTATGGATGAGTTATTTTTAGCAACATTTCCTGTTGTTGATTTTTTTAGTATAAAAAATTTAAGAGAAAAACAAAATAGCCTATGAAAACACTACCTAGAAAACATTTTTAAATGAACAATATGAAAAAAACAACAGCTCAAAAAGGTAGCATTTTCACGTGTTCTCTGCTCCATCATCTCCAGTTTCCTCTCCCAAAGGAAGCCAGTATCAATAATTTGTATGTATTATTGGTATTTGAATTCATAACAACTCTATATAGTATGTATATAACAATAATATATAGTTAATACATACAACAGTCATACATATAGTCCTTGGAGTTTTGAACTGTTTACTATTGACAGAAAGTACCTTTCTAAATCAAAAGAATCTGCTGACTGAACTGAATTGAAGAGGGACAAGTTTTCCATTCAGTGGGCTACATCCTTTGGAGGGCAGTGGCCAGTGTTTGATCACTTTTTGACAGGAAAGCCTGTCCTGCACTCAAATTCTTTGGTTGTAATTTCCTTTCCTCAAGAGATCTTGGAGGGAGTGTTTGGTACAGGTGGATTTTTGTTTATTTAGTGTTAATATGAGAGGAAGGAAAAGAGACCCACAATTTTGTCCCTTTATAAATGTTGTTTTTAAAAGATTAAAAAAAAAAAAAAAAAGAATCTGCTGAAAGGGCAGGATAGGAGAGCATATGTAGATGTTTGTCCATAACAGAGTTTTTAGGATCTTTAACAAATTAAGCCAAAGTGCAGTAAGTAGCTATGAATCTAGTTTCCTTTGAAATTCAATCATTTTTAAAGCATGCCTTAGCAAAATGTGCTCAGTTTTTTGAAACACTTTCTCCATATTTACATTTTTCTAAGCTCTTCAAATATTCTCCATAATTTTATAATAAGCATTTCAGTTCTTACTTGTAAGGTAGAGAATTCACACGGTTGGTTAGAGGTACACTCTTCCTCAGAATTCACATGTGATTTACATGTATTTGCTTTAAGCTTTCAGTTATACCCAGTGTAATATTATGTATTCTGATGAGGGGGTAAAGTGTTTCTTCCTGGGTCCCTGCAGGTCAGCAGTTCTCAGTCAGAGATACAGATGTGATTAAGGTGGGGCATGTGCAGAAAAATGTTTCAATCAAAAAATTTTATGACTTTCCTTAAAGGGAAGGAAATTCTTACACATGCTTCATCATGGAAAACATTCTATTAAGTGAAATAAGCCAATCACAGAAACAAATGCTGTGTGATTCCATTTATGTGAGATATCTAATGTAGTCAGATTCAAAGAGACAGAAAGTAGAATGGTATTTGTCAATGTATAGGGTTTCAGTTTTGCAACATGGAAAGAGTTCTAGAGATTGATCACACAACGGTGTGAATGTACTTAATGCCACTGAACTGTGCACTTAAAAATGGCTAAAGCAGCAAATCCTGTGTATATTTTACCATGACAAAAGCAAAAAAAAAAGTTTGTGGCTCAAGATTTGCTTGTCCTTTATCTATATACTTCACCCCAACATTGAAGACAGGATCTTCTAGGAAAGAAATAAGGGTGTTAATAAACAGGGGAAGCCCACATTAGGCACAGCTGAAACTCAGGGTGCACTGATGAGGCTGGTATCAGCTGACAGTTGTCCAGGAAGTTAGGTCTCTCCAAAATCTGTGCCTGGTGGGCCTCAAGACTCTTCTGGATCATCTGTAGTGACGGGGAATGCACTCTCTTTCAGTGCCACCCCCCACCACCCATTCTTGGCAGCTCCTGTTTCTGGCAGCTCTTACTGAGCTGAATTTGGCCTCCCCACCATCTCCACCATGGATCCTAGTTCTTGTCCTTGGGACACCACAAATCATGGTTCTAACCCGTCACAACAAGTCTTTAAATAACTGAGGGCAAGTCAGTCAGAGAAGCTCAGTTGGCGCCATTGCTAGCACGTGTGAATCTTCTGTAAAATTACAAGTGGGATGGGCTCCAGGAGGACACACCCAAACAGGTGTTTCTCTGGGTGGTGGGTTACAAATTGTTACCCCTTCCTCTGGGCAGTGCAGCCTATACCAGGGACACAGACATGGAAATGAAGCAGGCATCGTGGTCACCTGTCCTGGGTGCCCCTGTGCAGAGCAGACCACACTAGTGTGCAAGGAAAATCCAAGCCCTGCCTTCCTTCCTTCAGACTACACCAGCCTCCTTTCCTACAATCTCTCTATAGGAGCGCCCCACCCTCCTGCTCAGGCTCCTCTAATTTCATGGTTGTCTGACCAGCCTAGAGTGCCCTTGTCCTGGGTGCTGTGCTTTGATTAGCGCCCATGAGTGTGTTGGATTTTGTCATAGCTGACTCATTAGACTAATAGCCACCTGAAGCCCACACAAGGCCTTCAGGCATCCTGCTGCTGCCACATCATTAGTCTTGTTCTTTTTCAGCCTGGTTCACTCTTTGAACCCCTCGAAATCTTTAAAAATCTGGATTTATCATCTAGCATAGTCTGTCACCCTCCCGGGTTCACATCAGCTTGCCCTCGGTATCCTCATTCAAGCTTCTAATGACAATGTATGACAGATGGGTCCCAGTGCAGCGCTACCCACTCTGGGTCCCCTCCACACTGAACAGTGGCTTCGGGCACAGTCGTGCACTGACCAGAAGTCCATTTGATTGTCCTGTCACTCAGCTAATGTTCTCCATTTGTCCAAAAGGACATCATGAGAAACCTTCTCAGATGTCCTGCCAAAACCCAGACACACTGCATCTGCTGTATTTCCTCAGGGAAAAGATTGATCTGATCTGACTATTCTTGAACCCATGTTAGTATCTCATGATTTTTGCTTCCTTCTCCAAATTCTAGAACACCAGACTTTCACAATCAATTCTAATATATTGGCCAAACTTTATACCAAACACACTGGCCTGAAGTTAGAGACTGACCTTTTTTGGAAATCAGAACTGAAATAGTCTATTTTGTGGATTTCAGAACCATTTTCATTCATATGCTGAAAGTCATTCCCTCATTCAGCAAGTGTTTATGGATCTCCTTTTTTTTCAAGCACTTTATTATAGATATAACACCCTCTGTGTGCCTCTTGATGAAGGTGAAAGAGGAGAGTGAAAAAGTTGGCTTAAGGCTCTGGTCCCATCACTTCATGGGAAATAGATGGGGAAACAGTGGAAACAGTGTCAGACTTTATTTTTGGGGGCTCCAGAATCACTGCTGATGGTGATTGCAGCCATGAAATTAAAAGACGCTTACTACTTGGAAGGAAGGTTATGGCCAACCTAGATAGCATGTTTAAAAGCAGAGACATTACTTTGCCAACAAAAGTCCGTCTAGTCAAGACTATGGTTTTTCCAGTGGTCATGTATGGATGTGAGAGTTGGACGGTGAAGAAAGCTGAGCGCCGGAGAATTGATGCTTTTGAATTGTGGTGTTGGAGAAGACTCTTGAGAGTCCCTTGGACTGCAAGGAGATCCAACCAGTCCATCCTAAAAGAGATCAATCCTGGGTGTTCATTGGAAGGTCTGATGTTGAAGCTGAAACTCCAATACTTTGGCCACCTCATGCGAAGAGTTGACTCATTGGAAAAGACCCTAATGCTGGGTAGGATTGGGGGCGGGAGGAGAAGGGGACGACAGAGGATGAGATGGTTGGATGACATCACCGACTCGATGGACATGGGTTTGGGTAGACTCTGGGAGTTGGTGATGGACAGAGAGGCCTGGCGTGCTGCAATTCATGGGGTCGCAAAGAGTTGGACATGACTGAGCAACTGAACTGAACTGAACTGAAATGTAAAGAGCACAGTCCTTGCCCTGAAAGAACTTATAGAAAAAGTTAGGTGAACCAGTGATGTCCAGAAAAGGTACTTCACATTAGGCACTTTGATAGAGGCACAAATAGGGTGCTGTGTTAGCTCAGAGAAGGGGGAACACAACCTAGCTAGGGGGAGGAGGGATGGGAAGTAGTTAGGGAAGAATTCCTGGAGGAGATATTATTTGAGCCAAGTTATAAAGCATAAATCAGGATTGGCCAGATGAAAAAGGGCAGGGGAGCGAAGGCAGCAATCTAGGAAGGGGGTTCTAGCAGAGTTCAGAGGAGGACGTTGTAAAAGTAAGCAGGGCCAGATACTGAATGGCCTTGTGTGTAAGCCTTATGAGTTTGGATTTCATCCCAGAGTCAGTGGGAAGTCATTGAAGCATTTTGTCAGCAGAGGTAGGTTTTAGAAATATCATCAAAACACCGTGTGTGTGCCTGATGTTAGATGGATTGCTATGAGAAGCACGGTTACAGAAACACAGTTTGTTCCAGCAGGGTTAGACTTTTGCTATAACAAGGCCTGGCACCTGCCATCCTTCACCCAGGCTGGGTCTCCAGAAGAATCCACGGGACACTGTGATGCTCTTCCAGCTCGTGCCATCTGACACAGTTCAGGTTTAAGTGTTGGTGACACCTGGAGAGCACCAGGCCAACGGTCATCATTCTGGTTCTTGTGGAACCCAGGAACCTGCCTTGGAAAGGAAGTTGGCAGATGAAGGCCCTTGGTGCTACTCTTTGACACTGAGCTGACTCTTAGTGACCAAGGAAGGCAGGGATGAGTTGCAGAACAACTTTTGAGAAGCAAATTGCTCTGAGACCTCATAGAAGGACTGTGCCAAGAGAAGCACGTAGGCTGCAGCCCCACAATAGATGTTTCTCTGGCGGCTCCACTGCTGCTCTGAGGGGCTGGGCACCATCTGCAGAAGCAAAGGTCATGTGCAGAGAGGGACTGCTGGGAACTGGGAGTCTCCCTGTACCTCTCTGTCACCTGTCAGCCATGGCAGCCTGTCTGCCTCGCTCAGACATGGTCCACATTCCAAGTGCCCACTGCAGATGTGCTGGTGGGGTCCTGACCTCTCTCCCTGCCTGCACACTCACCCTCTGTGTGCCATCCCCTTGAGCTGATCTTTCAGCCCAGGCTCCTAAGGCCTTAGTTGAGCCACTGAGGGAAGGAGGCAACACAATTTCTCTGGCCTCTGGAGATGCTCTGGGGAGTCCTGGCCATTCTCACTTCTCTGGTATAACACGGACTCACCCAAGGCTTCCTTAACCTGGGCTGGTTCAAATAGCATGCTGGCTAAGAGAGGATGGCAGAGGGCCATGGTGGTTCGAACCTGCGTTTCTGTTTGTTTGGGATCCTGTATCTGCAGTGGTTATGGAGGGTTAGTTTGAGAAGTGTGCCCTGCTGAAGAGGTGTGGAGGCCCTGTTGGCACACTGGCACTGCTGCCCAGGGTGGTGAGGGGTGAGTCAGTTGTGGCTGACTCCAAGCACTGGGCCCTACCCACCTGGCTGAGGTCACTGGCCACACCCTGCTGGCCTCCAGGGCAGTCTCATGACTTCTCAAGGCTTCAGGCTTTCATTGTACTCAGTCCAAGAAGTGTTTCCTTTGTGGATGCTAATCCATGTAGCCTTGGCCCTGTCACCGAAAAGAAGACAAGGTCCAGGGGATGGAATCTTGGTGTCCTTTGCCTTGGAGGCAGCAGCTGACTCTGGCTGTCCTACTGCTCACTTGCCAGGGGCAGGATGGATTGCTCTCACCACCCTCAGCTGAGGGACCTCCTTGAGGAGGCCCTGGAGAGTGAGGGAGGGAGGCTGAGCACCACCCCTGACTGCCTGGCTCCAGCTCATAAAATCCTCCAAGACATTCCATTCTACGTGTCTTGAGTGCATTCCTGCCAAGTTGCTGCAGTTGATAACTTTTACCAAAGCTTTGCTATTTTTTAATTAGTATATATGTTTTATTAATACATATATTTTATATCTAATTATTTTAATTATATATACATTTTGTGAGTATATTAGAAAATAGGAATATGTATTAGGAAATACACTCATTAGCTTACCCTCCTCATTGATAACCACTATTGTTATTTTGGTGTTTTTCCTTCCAAGCTTTATTTGTAACTTTTTAGAATTCATGTACTTCTTAAACAAAATAAGATTATTCTATATGCCTTTCTGTTATGGTGTACTTGACTATATGTTATAAATATGTTTCCTTGCCAATAAACATACATCCACAGCACAGTTTTTGGTGGCTGTTTAGTATTTCCCTGTATAGATGAATGAGCAGATTCAACCTGTTTTCCATTATTAAGCACTTTAGGTTGTTTCCAATTTTCTTTTCTGTTGGAAGGACTACTATAAAGAACATCTGTTAACATATATTTTTTGTGTATAACTTTTATCATTCTCTAAAAATAAATTCCTAGAAGAGGCATTGCTAGGTCAAAGAGCATGAATATTTTAAAATCTTTTCATAGCCGCTTCTAGTCCACCCTCCAGAATACCTTGCTGATTTCCCCTCCCATCAGCACTGATGAGCAAACCATTCTCCTCACTCCATCGGTACTGGGTTTCATCACTATGTGCCACCTCTGTTAATCTGCCTCAACAACTCAGCTGACAAAGGCTGTCTCTGCTCTCTCTGGAGGTCAATGGCACGGAGGTTGCACTGATGGGTCAGTGTCACCAGGATAATCAAATCAGAGCCGGGGGAACCAACCCAGGCTGGAAGGGAACCTAGTTTCTACAGCAGACTTCCAGGGAGCCTAGAGATGTCCTGACACTAGAGGTGTCACAAGTAGAGCTCATCAAGTGAGCAGGCTGAATCTTGGAGTGGGCCCCACACACACGAACACACTTGCTGATACATGTAGAGGGACACACACAGACACATAGAGTATATGGATACTCACAGATGGAAACATACACAGAGAGGTACAGACACACACAGACATGCACTTGTGAATACAGACACACACACAAATGGACACAGACACACTGGCTGATATAGACACACAAGCACTCCCGTGGACATGCAGGTGCTGGTAAGGTAGATCTGCCTTACTGCCCACATATTGGCTCCTATTTCTCTTGGAACCTAAAACTAAGTCTGCCTTGAAGGGGTAGGCTTTTCATCTGTTCCTTAATGGCCATTTCTTCAAAAAGGTGTTGAAAGGGAAGAAATGGGACAGCCTAGAGAGTGAGCACTATGGCCCTTTGACCAAGGCAAGAGGAGCCCCTGTCAGATGCCCCACTTCAGAGGCCCCTCTGGCTGTGCTCCAGCCCCACTGTTCCCCACAGGAAAACCCCAAAGCCAAGGGGATGCACCCACTCAGATCCCTGGCCTCCCTTCTGGACCATGCTCCAGATACCTGGGGCCCTGGGATTCCCTGAATCCAGGGCCTTGTCCCCAGATCACCCTCTCCAGAGAGAGAGTGGACCTCACCACCTGTGTGCACACTCGGGCCTGTGGCGCAGCCGAGGACAGCTGTGCAAGGGCAGGGACAGCTAGGGTGTCTGTTTACACATATACAACCCTCCCCCCAACTAGTCCCACAGTGTGATGTGAGGGCAAAGGTAGGGAGCGAAGAGGGTCAAACTGTAAACTATGCGTTGGGGCCTACTTCTCCCCCAAGTAACCATATCTCAGCACTGAACTCAAGAGTTGTCCGAGAATGATAGAATCAAACCTGGTCTCCAAAGTCATTTGAAGGTCTGTTTTTCAAAGTGGAAGAATTAAACATTTTCAGTTTAATAGTTAGTTTGATTTATAACTGTTAAATATTTAAGACACTTAGACATCCAGAATGTGAGCCTCCATTTGTACTTTTTTTTTTAATTGAAGAATAATTGCTTTACAGTATTGTGTTGGTTTCTACCAAACATCAACAGGAATCAGCCATAGGTTTACCTATGTCTCCTCCCACTTGAACCTCCCTCCTGCTTCCCTCCCCATCCCAACCTTCTATGTTGTTACTGAGCCCCAGTTTGAGTTTCCTGAGTCATACAGCAAATTTCCATTGGCTATCTATTTTATATATGGTAATGTATGTTTCCGTGTTACTCTCTATACATCCCACCCTCCCCTTCCCTCCCCCCACCCAGCCATGTCCATAAGTCTGTTCTCTGTGTCTCATTTGTACTCTTATCCTTGACCCTGCAGATGTTAGGACCAGACCTGAAAGAGAAGCTTGCAAAGCTGATGCCAGTGTTTTTCTATGGAGGCTGAATGGAAGTGGGTCTGTGAGCCAAAGCAATGTGTGCCATGAGCACTCGTGTGGTGGTGCTGCCCTGGGGGAGCTGTTGTGAGGGATGCCCCTTCCCTTTCAGGTCACTTTCAGGAAAGACCACCTTGAGGCCTGCCTCCTTTCCCTGGGTTGTGATGTGATGGCCAGAGAACGCAGCAACTTCGAGAGCTACTCCATGTGTTACGAGCATATATTGGAGCACGTTAGACAGAAACTCTGCCAGAAGGAGCAAGTATGTTCCCAGACGGATGAGAAATACACTGGGAAAGGTGCGGGTAGGGAGGCCCAGGAGTGACTCCACAATGCAAGAGGTGTTCTTAATGTAAGAATTGAGGGTCAATGGTACTCTCCAAATTTCTCTTCTTATTGGCTTATTTCCTTGGGCTCTGGTCTTCTCAGCTGGGATGGTGATGGCCCCAGCAACACTGGGTTGCATGCTTTGGAGGCTTCTAGTGGGGAATATAAGAGGTGAACAACAAGGCAGCTGGCCCTTTGGGGAAGATCCTCAGCTGACCTTCCCACTCTCAACAAACACAGGGGACTTTGTGCTGTTCCTGGTCCAGCAAGAAGCCAGGATCCCTGAGTAAACTGTCTTCAGGATGTACATCGTGGGTCTCACTGATGAGACCATCTTAAAATGAGATCCTATCCCAAAGTGCAGTGGGGCAATGAGTACAGTCCAGGCTCCAGTTGGAGCTTGAGGATCTCAAAATAAAGCACCAGTGACACAAACAAGAGAAGTCTGGAGCATGTTGTACTGAATAAATGTTTTGAGTTTGGCGGTGCACTGTTTTTTCCTCTTCAGGAATTAGACATTATACGAAGAGGTCAAAGTCCACCTGAAGACAAGGCTGGTCAGGTAGGCCAGTTATTACTCTCAAAGCTTTCTTTGTTACTCTAAAAGCTTTCTTCTCCATTTTTCAAATCCACAGTCTCAGCAGTAGCGAGACATGGGACATGCTGCTGTCATCTTCTTGTGCCTCTTCCTGTAGAAATCCTGTCAATGACTGGTCCCCTGCAAAGACATCCAAAGAGTGTGTTTGTACTTTTTAAGCAATGAGACTTTTTTCCCTTAGTTTTTTTGGTGACTCTTGTTATTTTTTATTGTTTTGTTTTTTCTTTTTGTTGTTATTGGTTGGGGGGGGGGGCGTTGTTTTCTTCTCAGGTCAGCATGCCATCTGAGGAAAAGGTAGTTAGGCTAACGTGTCAAGGGAAGGCCAGTTTGAAAATGGAAACCAAGACAGTTGAAGTATTTTCTCCATATGAAAAGTGCTTAAGTAGCATTTCTTCTGGGTTCATTCATTCGTCAACCATTTACTGAGCACCTACTATGTGTCTGGGACTGTTCTGGGACCCTTAAACCTTTCTTAGCTTCTTCTGCCTGTACTTGCACAACAAGATATTCACCTTCTTCATTGGGCCCAAAGCAGAATGCCAATTCAACACTGATATGCAAAGAACTCTTTCTGTAGTGGCTGTTTGGAATTCCTGAATTATTTCCCATTAAGAAAAAAAATATTTCTGCCACTAGGTTGCAGAACTCAGTCACAATATGATCATGGAAATCACTGCCCTGAGAGCCCGACTCACAGATTTGGAGGAGGAGAATCTAAATCTCAAAAAGCAAATTAGAAAAGAAGTCCAAGAAGAATATGAAGCGTTAGTCCAAGCTTTGTTTGTGACATGTTTGCACATCAAAGTAAGTGACCTGGGTGGGATGTCTGGACAGTCCCATGGAGACCCGGGTATACCTGACTCCCATGGTGGCTGTACAGAGGGATCAATAACAGAGTGGGCTTTGTGACAAGAGATTGTTGGGTTCAAGAATGCTCCAGCTCTAGGCTTTCACTGAAGAGAGTGAGTCAGCGATGGGTGATCATTATTTTACCAAAAGAGACACTGAATTTTAAATAATTTAGATATTTGCTATTTTCCTCACTCTACTGCCTTGTTACCATCTGATTTCTGTTGAGGCAAGGGGGAGTCCTTCTTCTCCCAAACCCCAACAGTTTTATGTTATTCTTTTGTCTACTGAATGACCATCCAAAACAGGAGAGGGCAGTGCCCTGGGCCAGGCCAAGCCCCAATGTCGGTAGCAACAGCTACATCCTAGAAGCTCACTGGGAAGATTCAGAATTTGAATCAGCTTTTGAAAGTTTTACAACCCTCAAAACTCTCACTAGCTGGGCATCTACAGTACCAGGCAACTGCTGACCTGTCAGTAAAGGTCCACTCAGAAGAGGAGTGATGGGTGCACGTGTGCCCACAGCACCGTGGAAGCCTGTCACTGTCTTATGACTTCTGAACAGCTGTAAGATGGAGACCCATGCCTAAAACAGGCCATCGTGGAGCCTGGTCCAGCTGCCCCCAACAAGTGAGAATTTCAGCACAGCCATACCTCTCCCAAATTTGCCCCCTTCCCTGCTATCAGATGTTCCCAAGCCAGCCCCATGTGGGTCCTTCCATCACTCCCTCCTCCCAGGGGATTCCACGGTGGTTCCTGGACTTGTTCCATTGAGAGGAGTTTCCACTGAGCCTCTCTGCCTTGATATGGTTATTCCAGAGTGGATTGAACATTGCTTCTTACTGTGAAGTGTCCATAAAGTACAAGTGCTTACAAATATTAAGGGATCTAAACCAACTTGCATTGGGCGTGGCACTGCAGCAAAGTATAAGCAGACAATGAAGTCTAGAATTTACTAATCCATCTTTCAGGTGTGAAATTGTTAAAAAATTTCTTAGGTTCCTTTTAGCTTCTATCAGATTCCAAGACAAGAAATTCTCTACTTCTCTCAGACTCAACTAGTTGCACAAGCCCCTGGAGGTAGGGAATCCCTGTTTTACCCCAGGGTCCCAAGAAGGTGGTGAAGCTTTTGCTGTGTGGTCACTAGCCAAGCTTTCTGCTGTGGCTCCCTGGCACTAACCTCCTGGTTCCTCTCCAGGGAAGTGGTTCAGAGGTGACAGGACACCCCACAGTCACTCCTTACCCAAGGATACTGGGTCTTCAAGTTGTACTAAGCAGTGAGCAAGCTGTTTCACCATAAGGTGTTAGCCACAGCCACTCAGAACAAACGGGCTGTTTGATAATGAGATTTCTACTGGAGCCTAAAGAGGAAGGCAGCCGGCCTGATTCCTTCCTCTAATGTGTCTATTTTCATGGAGTTCCTTGTTAGTGGCTCATGGATAGTGTCTTATCTGCTCAGATTCTGCTGAGTAAACCTGATAGCAAAAATCCCTAGGTTCAAATTCCCAAGTAACTCTTTGTGTGTGTTTCTGGTCCCGGGGGGGTTGGGGGGGACTAGGAGGGTGATTTGATTTTCCACCTATGACATCCCATTCTTCTGCCTCCTTGGCATCTGACAACCACAGGCTCTAAGATGTGCAGATGATGAAGCCCTGCAGATTGAGGACAACACTAAAGGGGCCACGAGTGACACTTGCAGACAATACCCAATGGAGTAATTGTTTGGTGGATGACATTTCAATGTGAGATCATTCCTGAAAGTTGGGTTTTAGAAGGCAAAATGACTCTTCCTCAACTGCCCTTCCTGAACCTGAGTCTGCACTTTGCAGGAGAAGTTGGATGAGAATCAGCTTAATTTGATCCAGAAAGTGTGTGAGCTCATCGGCGAAGTAAGAACAGAAGGGATTGACAACATGAAAAGCCTAAAGAAGAAGTGGGGCTCCGCCAGGCCTGATGAAGAAATGAAAGAAAATCCAGCCAAAGTATGTGATTTCACTTAGAGTGGGGTATCAGCACTTCATCCTAGCGTCTGACTCTGCCGCTTGCTTGGGTTGCATTCCTGTTCTGTTTCCCAGAGAAAGCCTGTGTCAGGCATTTTAAAAGGGCACTGAGGCTCACTGCACAATTGTCTCATCTTCTGGAAGGCATGTTTCTGACGTTAGGATTTATGTCCTTCCTGAGAAAAGTGCTGGGGGCAGCCTTTTCTGAAAGTGAGCCTTCTAAGCAGGAGCAGCTGCAGACCTTGGAGCAGGACAACTGCAGCCTGGCCGCCCTGGTGCGCAAACTGAGGAGCCTGGGCCATTGGAGGCTGGTGGTGCAGCAGGCACACTTCCGGGGCCAGCTGAGCAGGGCTGAGAAGGTGAGCGCTGGGGGAGGGAGGCCCCGCCCGGCCAGGGGGAAGGGTGGCACTGGCCCCCCTGGATGCAGCTGCTGCACTGGTGTCAGGTAGCAAGACCGACCAACCATCTTAAAGAATCTGACAGTCGTGGATTTCCTGGGAACTGGCAATATCAGAGCCTGGGGAGGAATAGGAAAGAGCCAAAAGCAAATGGCAAAGAAACAAATGAGAGGACAGATCAGAGAGTTTAGCACAGGAAAGGGAAAAGATGGAGTTGGCAAACTTTGTCAAAGCACTGCAAATCTTTGGGTTTCAAACATGATTATCGGTGGGAAATGCACTAACAGCAAGTTGAAAATCTGTTTTAAGAAAAATTGAAACCAAAGCACATATCAGTAGTGGTTTGGAAACTTTGACTTACTGTTTCCGAAAGTCTTTATTTACTCTGATCTGTCCCACTGTTCTTAACTGAAATTAAGGAGGCAGTGGCCAGGGGGAGCTCTATGCTTCCAGAAATTTCAAAGAATGATGGATGATGGTTCAGAGACTGCTTGTGAAACTGAAAATGTGGAAAGGAAGCTCATATCCTACCTTACTGTGTTTGGGATGTTCACAGGAAGCTGTGCAAGCTAAAAAAGAGTGTTTGAACATCAAGCTAATGGCAGAACAAGAAGTGGTTTTATTTCGTCAACAGCTATTGGCTCTAAGGCAAGCCCTGGCTAGGGCTCAGGCAGACAATGTGAAGATGTGCAGGCAGCAGGAAAATCAGGTATATGAGCTCAGAACCCCTCTTCCGCCCTCTCTGTGAATACGTTCTGGCCAGGAGACACGGCACTGAGCTGCCTGTAGCAGTCACCAGAGTGCCGCAGTGTGAAGCTGAGCAGACGGCACTGCTGGAGAAAGATGGCCTGGACCCCAGCTTCCTTTCTCCCTCCTTTCCAGCCCAGAGACCAGGGGCAGTGGCCAAAAGGCTTTGGTTGTTATTCATATTTGGCTAAAATGGTGAAATACTGCTCATATGTAAGATTGATCTCTCTCTCTCTCTCTGTATGTTTCTCTGAGTATTTTTTTTACCTGGAGAGCATCTAGGGGTCTGAGTCTCTGCCTCTAACACCTTCCTTTCATGCTCCAAGCATGTTTTCTATGAGTGTGGTCCAGCCATCAGCATAATGCCCCAAACAGAGAGTCTTGGTTCCTTTCCTGGTGACCCACACTAAGTCTTAATTTCAGAAGTTACTGCTGCTCTAAAGAACTGGCACCAAAATAAAGGCTTTTTAAAATCTAAGCTCTTAATAACTGTGCCAACCCTCTGAGCATAAATGAAACAGAGACCTTAGGTTTAAAGAGACAACAGCTGAGTTTAAATAACAGCCTAGGAAACAGCCTGGGCATATTTTAAAACACAAAATATAATCTGTTCCTTTTGGACCCTAATTCCTCCATTATGGTGTGCCAGTGAGTTATGGTGTATAATTATGTGAGGTCACCCTACAAATATTAATCTTCATTATTAATATAGTATTATAAGTGAGGATCGACCTTCTGGTAACTGTTGATTAGAAAAATTTCAGAACAGAACCAAATTATAACTGCTCTTTTTCAACCATCTGCAACCTGGCTTTTCCGAGGCTTTTTTGGAAGTCAAAACAGAGGCAAGATTAGTGCCTCCCTTGCCCATTCTCTGTACATATTGCATTACCCTGTTCTCCCCAGGTCCAGCCCTTCCATTGCTATCACATGATAAAGGTGTAGTGACACGCACATGCAGTCTGTAGTAGGTATGACTGTTTGGTCTTGCTGATGGTTGGCACAAGACAGGACAGAATGGCTGGGAGGTGGTACCTGAGCCCAGGAACACTTCACACAATTCTGCCCCTGGGTTTTAATTGAGGGGACAGTTGTGTTGGCCAACGTCTCATTCCCTCTGCTGAGAAAGACCATGTGCCTTTCTCATTTCCTTCGGCTGTTTCCTACTGCAGGCACAATTGCTGAAAGAGTTAGAACACAGAGTGACCCAGGAAGCTCTCCACAGGCAGCAGCTGCATTTAATGAAAACCTCCAGCATGGAGAAGCTCTTAAAGGATGTGGAGCAAAAAGAACAGCACCTGCAGCTCCTTGCTGAAGATGCCAAGAGGGCTTCTAAACTGGGCCAGCTGCAGCAGAAGAAAATTCAGAGAGAACTCCGACAGGTAACTCCAGTGAGAGGTAGCAAGTCAGGGCACACCAGCCAGAGTGGTTTCTTTCTTGTCGTCCTCTCCACACCTCTCTTGCCTCCACAGTGGTTTTCCTTACCTTGGTCACTCCTAGAAACAGCAGGGAAATGGAAATATCTATACCTGGGTGATTGTTCAGGCTGCTTGTGTGCAAAGATGATGGCTTGAGTGCCATGAGGCCCAGAATCTTGGCATCTTTGTCACCCACTTGGAAAGCGTATTTCCACATGGCTCTAATCTTTGAGCTAGGAGGGATCTTTTAGAAAATCCTGACAAGTAATCTGGAAAAGCAGCAAGTATTATTGTAAGGGAATTTTATTCATGGTGTTTCTGGAATTGTAGAAATGAAAAAGGAAAAGCTGAAGTGGTTTCCAGACCCAGTATGTTCTTCTTCAATATACCCCACAGCAAAAAAAAAAAAAAAAGAAAAGGAAATAATGTACATGTGGACTAATGCAAGTTCCAACAAAGGGGACCACAGAATGAAATTCAACACAAAAGAAAAAATAAAAAAACCAAAACAGCACTTTCTGGGGCAGGTGTTTCACACATATTCATTGAATAAATAAGTCAATTAATTCCCCAGATATATTAGGAAACAGAAATCAGAAGGTTAAATGATTGACTGTTTTAAGTGCTCAAGGAAGTCAGTAAGGGGAATTTTACATAAATGACCAAAAAAGGATTAAAAAATGTATCCTCTCACAGGTCAGAAGGCCGGAGTCTGAAATCAAGTTGTGGGTCCCTCCAGATGGCTCGGGCAGAACCTGCTCCAGGGCCCCCTTGGCTGCTGGCGGCTGCCCTCAGTCCCTGGTGTCCCTCCCCGGGCAGCTGCAGCTCTCCATTCAGCCTTCTTCCCTGAGTCTCTGTGTGTGTGTGTGTGTCTGTGCTTGCTCCACTGTTTATAAAGTCATCAGCATTCGATTTAGGGCCCTCCCTTTAATCCAGTATGACTTTATCTTAACTTAATTACGTCTACAAAAACTATTTTCAAATAAGGTAACATTTTGAGGTTCCAGGTGTCCATGACTTTGTGGGAGACACTATTCAACCTGTTACACTATTACTTTTTCATAATTAAAAACAATCAGGAGATGATAAAAAATAAATTTAAAAAGAAAAAAAATACCTGTGATCTATGCAAACGAGTCACTTTGGACATAGAGACTCTCTGGCCAGGGGACTCTGGGTCAGGGGTGCAAGGGGAGAGCAAACATGTTGTCTTATGGATGTGGGCCTTGTGTCAGGCCTGGAGATGGTGCTCAGTGCATTCCCTGCAGATGATTAGTTGAACTTAGAGGTCTGGGAGAGAGATCAAGTCTTTGCTTGAAGCCATCCAGGGGTCCCACAGGCACTGGGGCTCGGCCTACAAGGTCCTCTGTGAACTGGTTCCTCTCCCCTCCCCGCTTCTCCTCTGATAAAAGATAACTTTTGTGAGTAAACTTCTATTATAAGGGGATAAAGTGTTCAAAGGCTGCCTCTGTTCCTTGCTGATTAAGTTCTTGACCTTCCTGGTGCTCCTGATTTTCATAAGGCTCAGTTCAGCCTGACCAGGAATTTTTTGAAAACTTGTATTCCTGGGATAGCTTTGGACCCACACTCTCCCTGGCAATCCCCCTACCCTACCCTTCACAGTGAACTGATGGAACAGTTTACAGTGAAGTGTGCACCAAAAAGCATTTCTGCTTCCCATGCACTTTTCCACTCAGGTGAGAAGCCGGCTTGCCCATGAGCGTAGTGTGAAGCTGGATGCTTTCCAGTGGGTAGAAGAGCTACAAAGTCAGCTTAATGATGCTGAGCAATCCTCCACCCAAAAGAACTCACATGGTGGTAAGGATACCCTCTCTCTGGGTAGAATAAGCTCCCAGGGTCTTGGGTGGGGATTGAAGGAGGGTCCTGGGGACTAATGATAACAATCCAGTGGCTATTAAGGGAGTGCTTCATATTTGTTGAATGAATGAATGAACATTTATTCTCATTTGCAGTGAGCACTTTCTATTTTAGTTCATCTTGGAGTATTGATATGCTGTATTAAAAGGTTTCAATCATAAAAAGTAGTTCAAGCTGAAATATGTCACCTAAAGAAGACTGAGTGCATCACTAGATTTTGAAGCAAGCTAACACCTTAGGAGAATAGAGGAGTAGAATTTGCCATCCTAATGTGTCTCTTTGGCATAAAGTTTTAAGCTGATTATTTTTGAGAAAAAGCAGACATGGGAAGGGAGTTGCCCTTTTGTAAGAAATGTTTACAGTTTTAACAGTATCTCTTTCTTCAGTACACGGAAGAAAAGGATGACCAAATCTCTAGAAATTTATCTATGGAAAAGACAAATCTGTGTAACGTTACCCTTATTTATTGTGCTTTTCCTGGTAACCTCTCATAACTGACTTTCCTCCATCCTCAACATCCTCTTCTGTCTTTAGCTGAGGATGGCATTTAAGTTGAGAGCCTCAGTAATGCTGCCAAGTTACTCAGTTTTCCTAGGTCTCTCCCATGTGTTTGTTGTTGTTCAGTCACTAAGTCATGTCTGACTCTCTGTGATCCCATGGACTGTAGCCCACCAGGCTCCTCTGTCCTCCACTATCTCCTGGGGTTTGCTCAAATTCATTGAGTTGGTGATGCTATCTAACCATCTTATCCTCTGCTGCCCTCTTCTCATTTTGCCTTCAGTTTTTCAGAGTCTTTTCCAGTGAGTCAGCTCTTCACATCAGGTGGCTAACATATTGAAGCTTCAGCTTCAGCAATAGTCCATTCAGTGAATCTTCAGGGTTGATTTCCTTTAGGACTGACTGGTTAGATGTCTGGCAGTCTAAGGGACTCTCAAGAGTCCTCCAGCACCACAAATGGAAAGCATCAGTTCTTCAGCCTCAGCCTTCTTTATGGTCCAACTCTCAAATCCATATATGACTACTGGAAAAACCATAGCTTTCACTAGACAGAACTTTGTTGGCAAAGTGATGTCTCTGCTTTTTAATATGCTATCTAGGTTTGTCATAACTTTTCTTCCAAGGAGAAAGTGTCTTTTAATTTCATGGCCGCAGTCACCACCTGCAGTGATTTTGCAGCCCAAGAAAATAAAATCTGTCACTGCTTCCACTTTTTCCCCTTCTATTTGCCATGAAGTGATGGGTCTGGTTGCCATGATCTTAGTTTTCTGAATGTTGAGTTTTAAGCCAGCTTTTTCACTCTCCTCTTTCACCCTCATCAAGAAGCTCTTTAGTTCCTCTTCACTTTCTGCCATTAAAGTGGTATCATCTGCATATCTGATGTTGTTGATATTTCTCCCAGCAATCTTGATTCCAGCTTGTGAGTCATCCAGTCTGGCATTTCTCATGATGTACTCTGCATATAAGTTAATTAAGCAGGGTGACAACATACAACCTTGTCGTACTCCTTCCCAATTTTGAACCAGTCTGCTGTTCCGTGACCAGTCCTAACTGTTGCTTCTTGACTTGCATGCAGGTTTCTCAGGAGACAGGCAAGGTCTCTAAGAATTTTTCCACCATTTGTTGTAATCCACACAAAGTCTTTAGTATAGTCAGTGAAGCAGAAATAGATGTTTTCTGGAACTTCCTTGCTTTCTCCATGATCCAACGAATGTTGGCAAATTAAACTGTTGTGTGATTTTCTGCTGTTAATCTTGTATCAATTGAATTCTTAGACCAGCCAAAAGAACCTGGAAGGGTAAAGGAAAATTTCTTCCTTCCCGACAGGATACTAGTGACCACATTTCTCCAATGTTATTCATAAAGTACATTATGATTGTTGGGTCCTAGGGGCTTGAGGAGTCCTATGGAAATGGCAATCAAAACAGCACTCTGGACAACACAGTCATGAGCAGCAATGGAATGGAGGCCAGAACCTGGGATGTCTCTAAACTAGCTTCGTCTCCTGTAAGATGAGGACTAAATAAATTCCAAGTGCTCTCCTAGATCCATCAAAAATATTACCCAATCAATAGCCACAATCAGCCTATTGTTAAGGTCAGCTAGGCCTTTTCTTTCTGTTCCATAGCACAGCCTGGTAGTTGACAATATGGACTTTGAATTAAGACAGCCAAGGTTCAAATCCTGCCTCTGTCACTGCTAGCTGTGTGACCCTGGACAGGTTATTCACCACTCTGTAAAATACCCACCTCAAAGATGTATTCTGAGGACACTATGAAACAGTGTGTGTCTGCCACAGAGTATAGTAACACTAGGTCATTGTGCAAATGTTTGTTATTATACTTTTATACATGTGTGTCCTCCTTTATCTGTGTTTTCTTTTGGCCACTTACAGTGGTGTGAATGATGTGAGGAAACACTGTCAGAAGCAGAAAGATCATTTTCAAAGGTCAAGATAGTTTGGGTTTTCTAAGAAAAGGGCTGGGCTTGTTGGTAAAGCCCAGGGGTACCCCCTCCCTGCCCATGCCTGCTGCCTGGGCCCTAACAGTGGGGACTGGCGTCCCCCACCCAAGCCCAGATCCAAAGAGGAAGAGTGTCAAGAGCACCCAAGGGCCCTGTTTTGACCACTCACCCTGAGTGATTCTGTACCTTCCACTATCCTCTACAGACTCCCTGGGGTTTTCTGTTTCTCCCTTTCCCCTCTGCCTCCATATGCCTCCAGTCTAGCCAAACATCTTTTAAATCCTTCTCCGAGTTAACAGTCCAATCAAACTGCCATCTGTGTCCTCTAAGACCTGCGCATTTACAAAGGAGGACCAGAGTCAGGCAGGAGGCATATGGGGAGAGAACCCTAATTACCAGGATAGGAATGCAGCAGGAATGAAAGAGAAGCCTCTTTTTCAGGAAGCAAAGGTAGAAGTTACTCACAGGTCTCAGCCCCCATGTGTCCCCTTCTGCAGTGATGGGAGGGGCTTGCTCAGGACTTTCTACATGTTGTCTGTTGAGGAAGAAATGCACAACCTAAAAGTTGTGATTAAGTTTTATTTGGGGAGCCTACTAGAGTTTTTGCTGAAAAAAATCATGTAGTTGAACATAATAAGATTACTGCTAATCACAAAAAACAAGTTAATGATCTTAGTGTTTCTCTATGTATGGGAAGATACAAGAATCTTATTAATAACTGAGTAGTATTTCATTGTATGTATATACATATACGCCACATCTTCTTTATCCACTCATCTGTTGATGAGCACTTAGATTGCCTTCATGTCTTGGCTGATGTAAATACTGCTGCTATGCTATCTTTTCAAATTATAGTTTTCTCTGTGTATATGCCCAGGAGTGGAATTGCTGGATCATATGGCAACTATTTTTAGCTTTTCAAGGATCCTCCATACTGTTTTCCATAGTGTCTATACCAATTTACATTCCTATCAATAGTGTAAGAGGGTTCCCTTTTCTCCATACCCTCTCCAGCATTTATTATTTGTAGACTTTTTGATGGTGGCCATTCTGACTGGTATAATACCTCAGTGTAATTTTGATTTGTATTTCTCTAATAATTAGCAATGTTGAGTATCTTTTCATGTATTTGTTGGTCATCTGTGTGTCTTCTTTGGAGAAATGTCTATTTAGGTCTTCTGCCCGTTTTTTTTATTGGGTTGGTTTTTTGTCATTGAGTTTATGAGCTGTTTGTATATTTTGGAAATTATGCCCTTCCTTGTCACTCATATCATTTGCAAATATTTTCTCTCAGTTTGTAGGCTGTCTGTTTTATGGTTTCTTTTGCTGTGCAAAAACTTAGTTTGATTAGGTTCTATTTGTTTATTTTTATTTCTGTTGCCGTGGAAGACTGACCTAAGAAAACATTGCTATAATTTCAGAGAATGTTTGACTATGTTCTCTTCTGGGAGTTTTATGGTGTCATGTCTTATATTTAAGTCTTTAAGCCATTTTATTTTTGTGTATGGTGTAAGGGAATGTTCTAATAACTTCATTGATTTACATGTAGTTGTCCAGCTCTCCCACCACCACTTGCTGAAAAGACTCTTTTCTCCAATGTATATTCTTGACTCCTCTGTCAAAGATTACCTGATCATGGATGCGTGAGTCTATTTCTGGGCTCTCTCTTCTGTTCCACTGATTCATATGGCCTTGATTAAGGTTTGTTTCTTGACTGATTTGTCTCTGCATCTCTGGGCCCTGAGCATGCTGGAAGCAGACAGGAAGTAGAGCCCCTTGGGAAGCAAGATGTCTGTCACCTCTGTAGCTTCCATCCTTTGTTCAAGCTCACATGGCAGGAGTGGGGAATGGAGAGGGAACTGGGCTGACTCAGGTCATGTGACCAATTTTGAACAAATCACTGAAGCCAGAGACTGAGATGCCTGGTGGGCTTAGGCCCAGCTCACGTGTTCTCCTGGAGCTGAGGGGAAGGTCAGCTCACCCTCTCCTCCTCTTCACAGCAACTATTTTATCTTATTTATTCTTAATTTAAGTATTATTGATTTACAGTATCATATTAGCTTCAGATACACAACATAATGATTCAGTATTTTTATAGATTATACATTTTAAGAAGTTATTCTAATACAGCGACTGTTTTAAATCTGCATGGTCTCTGCAGACACTGTCCTCCTCCTCCCCTATCAGATGGGAACTCCCTCTACTTCTGTCCCCAGCCTACCTAAACCTGAACTCAGCTGCTTCTCCTTCCTTCCTGTTAAAATGGAAAAGGTGCTCCTTTTCCTCCCTGGGACAATTACTGTGATCAGCATCCCATGGGCTTCTATCGTCTCAGGGGCCTTGAGCTAATCTTTGTCTACTTCCTCTCCATACACTCATATTTCCCACTCATCTATCCTGATCTTGCAATGAACAATGACTTGTTGAGCATGTATGTGCCATCAGCATAAAATCCACCATAAAATTAACATCTGATCAGTTGCGTGAGCCAGAAATCTGAAAGCTATTCTTCCTTATGCTGCAAACGCAACTAATTACCAAGTCCTATTAATGTGAATATCTCAGTCTGTCTACTTCTACACACAGGTGCAAGTAGCCCATCATCTCTTTCACTTGGTCATAGACACTCAGGCAAAAGACACTATCCATGTTTTGACATCTTCACTCAAAACTAATGAAGCTGAATCAGATACCCATTTTAAGCTCTAAAATTTTATGAATTAAACCTAGGCCTGTACATTGCAACCAGAGATATAATTTAACATTTTTCACATTACAGGCCTTATATCCCAAGCTCACTACTCCCTAAGTTCTGCTTCCACATCATCCAGATACACCCAGCAACACCTGTTAAAGACTCAACTCATGGGCAGCAAAATAACGAGGATTCAAAGGCCAAAGACTGTAAGTAATGATAAATTTGATTATACAAAACAATGAAAAATGTAAATATGAAGTCATGGATTTAGGGTCACTTCAAACTTACATTAAAAAAATGTGTATCAAGATCTTATCTCAATGGTTGGGTCTTAGAAAATAATATTGTGGGTTTCTCACTAAGGGAATTTGTCCATGAATTATTGCTGAATCAATGTGTTCCTTTGGGAAGGAGGGTCTAGGATTTCCTATTCGGTCATCTTGATGGCATCACTCCTCAATAATAAAATTCTAATATTGAAACAAGCCCAAAAGCACTTCAGTTCAGTTCAGTTCAGTTGTGTCCAACTCTTTGAGACCCCATGAATCGCAGCACACCAGGTCTCCCTGTCCATCACCAACTCCTGGAGTCTACCCAAACTCATGTCCATCGAGTCGGTGATGCCATCCAGCCATCTCATCCTCTGTCGTCCCCTTCTCCTCCTGCCCCCAATCCTTCCCAGCATCAGGGTCTTTTCCAATGAGTCAAATCTTCGCATCGGGTGGCCAAAGTATTGGAGTTTCAGCTTCAACATCAGTCCTTCCAATGAACACCCAGGACTGATCTCCCCCTTAGGATGGACTGGTTGGATCTCCTTGCAGTCCAAGGGGCTCTCAAGAGTCTTCTCCAACACCACAGTTCAAAAGCATCAATTCTTCGGCGCTCAGCTTTCTTCACCGTCGAACTCTCACATCCATACATGACTACTGGAAAAACCATGGCCTTGACTAGATGGACCTTTGTTGGCAAAGGAATGTCTCTGCTTTTTAATATGCTATCTAGGTTGGTCATAACTTTCCTTCCAAGGAGTAAGTGTCTTTTAATTTCATGGCTGCAATCACCATCTGCAGTGATTTTGGAGCCCCCCAAAATAAAGTCTGACACTGTTTCCCCATCTCCCCATCTATTTCCCATGAAGTGATGGAACCAGATGCCATGATCTTAGTTTTCTGAATATTGAGCTTTAAGCCAACTTTTTCACTCTCCTCTTTCACTTTCATCAAAAGGCTCTTTAGTTCCTCTTCACTTTCTGCCATAAGGTTGGTGTCATCTGCATATCTGAGGTTATTGATATTTCTCCGGGCAATCTTGATTCCAGCTTGTGCTTCTCCCAGCCCAGTGTTTCTCATGATGTACTCTGCATACAAGTTAAATAAGCAGGGTGACAATATACAGCCTTGACACACTCCTTTTCCTATTTGGAACCAGTCTGTTGTTCCGTGTCCAGTTCTAACTATTGCTTCCTGACCTGCATACAGGTTTCTCAAGAGACAGGTCAGATGGTCTGGTATTCCCATCTCTTTCAGAATTTTCCACAGTTTATTGTGATTCACACAGTCAAAGGCTTTGGCATAGTCGATAAAACAGAAATAGATGTTTTTCTGGAACTCTCTTGCTTTTTTGATGATCCAGCGGATGTTGGCAGGTTGATCTCTGGTTCCTCTGCCTTTTCTAAAACTAGCTTGAGCATCTGGAAGTTCACAGTTCACGTATTGTTTAAGCCTGGCTTGGAGAATTTTGAGCATTACTTTACTAGCGTGTGAGATGAGTCCAATTGTGCGGTAGTTTGAGCATTCTTTGGCATTGCCTTTCTTTGGGATTGGAATGAAACCTGACCTTTTCCAGTCCTGTGGCCACTGCTGAGTTTTCCAAATTTGTTGGCATATTGAGCGCAGCACTTTCACAGCATCATCTTTGAGGATTTGAAATAGCTCAACTGGAATTCCATCATCTCCACTAGCTTTGTTCGCAGTGATGCTTTCTAAGGCCCACTTGACTTCACATTCCAGGATGTCTGGCTGTAGGTGAGTAATCACACCATCGTGATTATCTGGGTCGTGAAGATCTTTTTTGTATAGTTCTTCTGTGTATTCTTGCCACCTCTTCTTAATATCTTCTGCTTCTGTTAGGTCCATACCATTTCTGTCCTTTATTGAGCCCATCTTTGCATGAAATGTTCCCTTGGTATCTCTAATTTTCTTGAAGAGATCTCTAGTCTTTCCCATTCTGTTGTTTTCCTCTATTTCTTTGTACTGATTGCTGAGGAAGGCTTTCTTATCTCTCCTTGCTATTCTTTGGAACTCTGCATTCAAATGGGAATCTTTCCTTTTCTCCTTTGCTTTTCGCTTCTCTTCTTTTCACAGCTATTTATAAGGCATCTTCACACAGCCATTTTGCTTTTTTCCATTTCTTTTCCACGGGGATGGTCTTGATCCCTGTCTCCTGTACAATGTCACGAACCTCTGTCCATAGTTCATCAGGCACTCTATCAGATCTAGTCCCTTAAATCTATTTGTCACTTCCACTGTATAATCATAAGGGATTTGATTTAGGTCATACCTGAATGGTCTAATGGTTTTCCCTACTTTCTTCAATTTAAGTCTGAATTTGGCAATAAGGAGTTCATGATCTGAGCCACAGTCAGCTCCCGGTCTTGTTTTTGCTGACTGTATAGAGCTTCTCCATCTTTGGCTGCAAAGAATATAATCAGTCTGATTTCAGTGTTGACCATCTGGTGATGTCCATGTGTAGTCTTCTCTTGTGTTGTTGGAAGAGGGTTAGCACTTACTCAATTACAATTCAGTAAATGGGTGTGAAAGTCAGTACAACACCTGGACATGGTCTCTCAATTTTTTTTTTAATCATCTGCAGTAATTAACTAGCAGTGCCAGAGCCTTTGTGTTCCCTGGCAGAGCAGAAATAATTTCAGAAGTCAGCCTTAAAGCATGTGAGCAATGCTTGGAATGCAGATCAGGTTGAAGTATAGCACACATTTGAAGAATTTTTTTTTACTGTATCAGCTCTTAGTTTATGTTAAGACCACTTGAATCCTCGTTTCACCACCTTCTCTATACTACTTTAATAAGTATTACACTCTTTGCTCCATTGTTTTTCAGAATCCCCTCCAGAGACGTATATATCTAATCAACAAACTTAAGAATTCCTCTGCTCTTACCTTGAGAAAAGAGGAAAAAATACAATGTCAGAGAAAATATGCCATCCTAAGGCCTCTTTTGAAGCCAATGGTCTAGTTATTGGACCAAAAATTTGTTGCAGTATTTCCAGACATACAGTTAAGGGAGACACAGAGGCAAGCAGCAGGTCAGGAACATACCCAACTGAGAACCTTGACCAAGTAGGGCCACATTATCAATGCCTACCTTTTGCTTGACCCACCAGTCTCTGTGCAATCGTCTTTCACGGAAAGGTAAAGTTCTACTACATGTCTATTTGCTTCTGCAAAAGCCCTTTCCAAAAGGAAGCAATGTTCTGTTGATCTGTATGGGACCACATCGGCTTTTAAGATTTACTCTATCCCCATTTCACTCCCCAAAGCAAACGGTCCTTATGGGGCAGGTTGCTGATCACAACTCTTATGGTTGAGAAAGCTGCTAAGGAGCTAAGTACATTAGCGGAGATGCGCTAGGTTTCAGATTTAGAAGGGTGATGGTCTAAGACTAATTGTTGGCTACATTACCTTATTAAATAAGTAAACTGTAATAAATTAGGAAGCATCTTGTGGGCCCATTGGCTTGTGTGTAGTAGCGACCACAGGCAAAAAACCTGAGGTCCAGGAAAGCCACAGAATCATCTGGCACCTCTTCAAATCTGTCTAAGGTCTGACTTCTTAAACAAGGTCTATGAGACAAGTCAGATAAATAGACTGGGAGGAATTTATAGAGGGCTGAAATATAAGACCACTGATTTTCTTTTAAAAGTAGCACTGCACTAACAAATGATAGACATTAAGGAATTTATTGATTTCTCCAAATATGAGATATCTTTCCTTCCTTAGCTGGATATGGCTTTCCATTAATGGATTCATCCCTGACTAGTTCCCTTTATAAACAAGAGGCAAAATATGTATGTCAAAGCACACTAAATGATCTAACCCAGACTTAACCAATGATCTTGGTCTCATTATTAACAGTGACTTGTAATGATGCGATAATTATTCATCATCGTTTTAAAAGGCTCTAATACCTACTTAATAATTATTTTGCAGGTACCTATTAAACACAAAAAAAGAACTGACCATGTCTTCCTACCCAATGTGGCAGATACTGTTCAACTTTCAGCTTTTCAAGTTAAAACGGCTCCATCCAGAATCCCATTTAGACCTGATTGGTAATCATATAGCCTTTTTCCAAGTTTTATTTCTGTGAGCATTTGAATAAAAATGATTCTAAATTCCATTAAGCCTTTTATCTAAATTTTACCACATGTGAAGATAGTATGGAAGGACTGAGATGATTATATGTTGAATGTCCCAAGTGAAGTAGGGTTTGACCCTAAATTTTAAAATGTTAACAGTTGATTTGCATTTCTACATCTAGGCCTTGCCTCTGGTCAACCAGCAGCCTCTTAATATAGGTTCTAGTTACTGATTAGGTGGGAGAGCCGAGAGAGAGGGCATTGCTGGCCAGACAGCATTTATTAACAAGTGAAAAACCAGGTCAGAGACTAATCTAAGTAAATTTCAAAGCACTTATTTCTATTTGTTTCACTTAAGAACACCATTCTCTCACGTCTTTTTATTCTTCCTACGAACAGCAAAACCCTCTTCAGACTTTTGTAAAGTCCTAATCCAAGTCTTTTTGTTGAGACAGGAAAATTTATTTTGGGTAAAGGAATAAACAAACATCAATAGATAAGTGGAACAGAACAGACCAGAGAAACATATTTACAGACATACTTATGTATTAAATATCTAAATGCACACACACATGCAAATTTATTTCTGAAATAGGATATTAAAAACAAAAGGAAGGTTGATGACTGAGATCAAAACTAAAAAATCAGCATGACCAGGTAAGATACCACTTAGGACTTAGGCTTCTCAGGTCCAAATTCACCTTTTTTTTTTTTTTATTAAATAAATTTATTTATTTTAGTTGGGGGCTAATTACTTTACAATATTGTAGTAGTTTTTGCCATACATTGACACCAATCAGCCATGGGTTTACATGTGTTCCCCTTCCTGTACTCCCCTCCCACCTCCCTCCCCATCCCATCCCTCTGGGCCATCCCATTGCCCCAGCCCTGAGCATTTGTCTCATGCATCAAACATGGAATGGTGTTCTGTTTCACACATGACAATATACATGTTTCAATGCTATTCTCCCAGAACGTCCCACCCTCACCTTCTCCCTCAGAGTCCATAAGACTGTTCTATGCATCTGTGTCTCTTATTCTGTCTCGCATATAGGGTTATCGTTGCCATTTTTTAAATTCCATATATATGCATTAGTATACTGTATTGCTGTTTTTCTTTCTGGCTTACTTCGCTCTGTATAATGGGCTCGTTTCATCCATCTCAATAGAACTGATTCAAATGTATTCTTTTTAATGGCTGAGTAATATTCCATTGTGTATATGTACCACAGCTTCCTTATCCATTCGTCTGCTGATGGACATCTAGGTTGTTTCCATGTCCTGGCTATTGTAAACAGTGCTGCGATGAACATTGGAGTACACGCGTCTCTTTCAATTCTGGTTTCCTCAGTGTGTATGCCCAGCAGTGGGATTGCTGGGTCATATGGCAGTTCTATTCCCAGTCTTTTAAGGAATCTCCACACTGTTCTCCATAGTGGCTGTACTAGTTTGCAGTCCCACCAACAGTGTAAGAGGGTTCCCTTTTCTCCACACCCTCTCCAGCATTTATTGCTTGTGGACTTTTGGATAGCAGCCATTCTGACTGGTGTGAAATGGTACCTCATTGTGGTTTTGATTTGCATTTCTCTAATAATGAGTGCAAATTCACCCTTCATTGTCTTCTATCAAGTAATGAATCTAGACACTGCAAACATGTCTTCTTTACCACCAGGCAGGATGTTAAGCTTTGTCAGTAGAGGGTGCTGGAGGAAGAAGGGTTTCTCTTGGGTTCTGGGCTCCTCACCTAGGCAGGCACCTGCAGCTTTTTCCGGGCCGAACTCCAGTGGTGCATGCAGGTTCCTGGTGGAGTGCCACTGGCATAGCACCTCCTGTGAAGGGGCTCCTCCCTCCCCCGCCCCACCCTTCACAGCTTCAGTGAACTCCTCTGCCATTCAGCCTAGGCCACACCTTCTCCAATGAAGTGTGGATATAAGCTTAGGAGGGCAGTGAGACACAAGGGTACTGATGAAATAACAAGTGCTAATAGTAAGTGGAAGGATAAAGAAAACATTCTGATATCTGCTAGTAGGAAATGGAAGGCAATCTCTGTGTTAAAAGTTTCAAAGTGGAAACCCTGGGCGCAGGTGTCCACTTCTGTTTGCTCTAGAGAAACATTCACACATATAAGCAAGATGGCAGGTATCAAGATATTCTTTAGAAAACAGTAAAATCTACAAATTACAAACAACCTAATTGTTCTTCAGTATGTAGATACTTACAATAGTCATACTACATATACCAACAGAGAATTTAAGAATTTGGCATAGCTAATGAGTGAAAAAAAGTTGCAGGATAATACTAAAATAAAAATCCACATCATTTATTTTCTAAGGGTATATTTAATTGTGTGTATATAAATGCTGAGGGGGAGAGTTTACCACCAAACCAGTTCCTAGCAATTATCTCTGGAAAGTGGAGAAGGACAAAGATGGCAAAGGGACTGGGATGATCAAAGCAGACTTTACCTGTAATAGTTTAAGAAAAAAAAGAATATGTATTCATTACTTAAATAATTAAAAATGAAGACTTTAAAAGTCCTATCTTGAACTTTTACTTCTGGCCAAGATAAAATGAGAGACTGGTATACGCTGAAACAAATGAAACACAAGGCAAAACACAATAAACAGTGGTTTCCAACACACTGGACTTCAGCCAAAGGACAGTTCCTTGAAGGAAAGGAAACCACCAACCCAGCTTACTGCCTTGAATTTCTAAGACATGATGCAGGAAGGCAACATCTAGGCAAAGGTCAGTGAACTTCCCTGACTTGAGGAGATGGGAGCTGAGAGTTAAAGGAGATGAAAGCAGATAAGAGTTCCCGGGGCAGAGGACCAGGGAGGAGAGAACTACACAAAGGAGAACTCCAGAGACCTGCAGAGGATACCCCTCAAGTATTCAACAATGTATTGGTCAGGACATGTACACGATGAAACTATCCAAGGCTGGGGGAAGGTTTAGAGGAAATAGTACTTGGAACGCACACAAGGCCAGGAATAGAGGCTACTTCCACTAACCCAGACCAGAAAGCCTCTTAATCCAGGGAGCACTGGGTAGATAATTAGCCAGTGCAGAACTGGGGAACAATTAATCCTAGAACAAATGTTCTGCTCTCTTAACAAAGCTTAAAAAGCAAGATCTGAAAGGAGCCAACTGCTGTCAAGAAATTTAACTATATCCCAGAACAAAAATAACACCCAACGAGTTAAAATTTACATCTGGCATGCAATAAGAAACTACCAAGCATACAAAGAAACAGGAAAGTTATGACCTATAGTGAGAAAAAAATCAACAGAAACTGACCCAGATGTTAAAAATTGTTACATGTTCAAAATGTAAACCTGGAATATGTGGAAATATAACACCCAAACTGAACTTTTAAAAATGAAGACATCTGAAGTGAAAAGACACTAGGTAAGATTAACAATAGATTAAACATAGTAGAAGAAAATATTAGTGAATTTAAAAGATAGTAATAATCTGACACGAAGTAGAAAAAGATTTTTTAAAAACCAAAACATTGCATGGGTAAATTTTAAGTCACCTTCTAGCAGCCTCTGTGGAACTGAAGTCCCCAACACAGAGAATGGAAAGGACAGAAAAAGATATCTGAAAAAATAGCTGCAAGTTTTCCAAATCTGATGAAAAACCACAAATCCAAGACACTCAACAAACCTCAACCACAAGAAACAAAACAGCATCAGTTCAGTTCAGCTCAGTCGTGTCCGACTCATTGCAACCCCATGGACTGCAGCACACCAGGATTCCCTTCATCACCAACTCCTGGAGCTTGCTTCAAGTCATGTCCATGGAGTAGGTGATGCCATCCAACTATCTCATCCTCTGTCATCCCCTTCTCCTCCTGACTTCAATCTTTCCCAGCATCAGGGTCTTTTCCAATGAGTCAGTTCTTTGCATCAGGTGGCCGAAGTATTGGAGCTTCAGCTTCATCATCAGTCATCCCAATGAATATTCAGGACTGATTTCCTTTAGGATGGACTGGCTTGATCTCCTTGCAGTCCAAGGGACTCTCAAGAGTCTTCTCCAACACCACAGTTCAAAAGCATCCATTCTTCGGCCCTCAGCTTTATGGTCCAACTCTCACATCCATACATGACTACTGGAAAAACCACAGCTTTGACCAGACGGACTACAGCACAACACATTACAATCAAAATGCTCAAAAAAAGTGATAAGGAGAAAAATCTTGTAAAAGCAAGAGAAAAAAAAAGACATGTACTGAGGAATGAAAGATAAAGATGAGATTTCTCATAGGACACAATGCATGTGAGATGTTGGATCAACATTATTAAAGGGCTAAAAGCAAAAATGTCAACCTAGAATTCTATATCCAATGAAATCATTCAAAAATGAAAGCACATAAAAACTGTAAGAACTCATAACCCGTATCTTTACCAACAAAACTAGAAATGTTGAAGGTTAAAAGACATCCTTTAGTCAGGTGAATACCAGCAGCAACATGTTATCTACACAAATTAAGGAAGAGCACACAGATAGTAACTACATGGGTAAACACACAGGACTTTAATCATTAAAAAATTAAAACAAAACACCCCACCTACTGTGAACACCATTCTCATCAAAATAACAGTTTGTCTTTGGCAATGTTCACGAGTCTCTAATCCACTCTTCTGGGCTTTAAGGCTGATAGAAGAGTATCTATTCTCTCTTTTTAGTCCAAGTTCTGCGATTTCATATAGAATGTAATTTTGCCGAAAACATGGGCCTACAGAATCAGATTTCACATACCAGCATGTGGCTTGATACTAAATATTTATACCAAAGACTCTGAACAGAAACCCAATTTTACTTTACATGCAATCTAAATAAGGCAGAGAGTCACAAACAAGCTTTCAGATATCTAACAACAGATGGTATTCTCATAAATACTTGGTATACTAGCACGTAAGTAGATGATTTCTATTTGAGGAAGATCCACTTTGTCAACAGCAAGGCAAACCAAGTCCTCCCTCCAACTATCCTTTCTAAGGCTCTGTTCTCCACTGATAAAGACATCCCTTGGCTACTATCTGCTGGTCTTGAGGAGCAATGAAACACTGAGTAGACAAGCCATTTCCAACAAGACTAAGGTAAATCCACTAGCATTAAATTTCACAGTCAAAATATAAATGCACACTTTAGTTAATAAAAAAAAAAGAGCAGATTAACCCAATAAACATGTAGATTTATTTTAGATCAGTTTGGTACATGATACAGATTGGTTTTGCAGTTTTTAATGAACTGAAATAGAAATTTCTAAATACAGCAATGTCTGCCTGTGCAACAATTACCTGTAAGATAAGATACGGGATTTTAATAGAACTACAATCTGCATGAACAAATCAGGTGAAAAATCTGAACATGTTTCTACATACCTTTTGGATTAAAAAAAAAAACAAACCCAAATCATTAATGGCTCAAGATACTAAACTGCTAAAGAGGGGAAAAGGCTGTGAGTTCACTGTAAGAGCTCTTCTTGTAAAATCTAGTTCCATATTATGATTCTGTTAGGGCAGTATTCAAAACTACAGAAGGTGAGAGGCTTCATCAGCTACATTTTCACAGAAATAGCTATGGCGTTAACATTAATGTGTGGCAAGGTATTCGTATCTAAGTAAATGACAATTACACCACTGTAGCTAATTTTTACCCCTTTGGGAGAATGGAAATTCTTTGTATTTTCAACTGAATTTTCTATCTTAAAGCAATCACTAAAAGCTAACAGCCATGGCACCATAATAAAAATTTTTGTGAGGTACCTAAGAATATCACTACTGAGGGAAACACAAAAATGTGAGGTAAGCCTACCTTTTCCCAAAAAACCTTTGAAGCCAGAGATTTTAAACAATTAAGGCACTTGAAAACATTAGGTATATGTACAAATGTGCAAGTAAAACAAACTTTAGCTGTACCAGCAAGTAACAAAGAAACAGTAAATCTTCATTTTAAGAACCTTTAATTATCTAAATACAAGGAATTTTGGCATATGAAATGGACCAAAGCAACTTGTCTTTTACTATAAAATATTGAAAACCAGTACTAAAATCGGCCCCTATTGGCTAAAGAAACTAGAACAAAACATCTTAATGACCTAGAAAAGCAAAAGTTCATTTTAAACTGATTTAAGCCCCTGAACTAATCCAATGTGTCAAAGGCAGGGAAGAAATATCCCTCAACCTGAAAAAAACTAGTGCTTCATGAGGAAACTAAAAAATAAAAGTATGCTTTTCCTACAACAGGAACTGAAACTAAGAAGAAAGGCTGGGAAAGGAGAAACAAAAAGTTCAATCTGTTTATCCAGGGCAATTATCAATAAAAATTTAGTCACCTGATCAACTAAAATTTTTTCTGAAATTATACTGCTCACATTTGCTATCTCAAAACTTAAAATGACTGTCTCATTTAAAGAGTTAATAAATGATTCTAAAACAACTTATTTCTTCCTTGCCTTATAAAAGCTACTTTTCAAGAAAGCTAGGTGGAAATCCTTTTAAGGTACAACAGTGTTAGGATACTTTTTTGAAGTACAAAGGAAAACATAATTAAATCAACTTTATACTTTTTAACAGCCGTAAGAAAAATGGTGGGAGGTCCAATAGATGAAAGCTTTCGACTCTGTAGAACATCATTTAAGTTACTCAGCCTTGAAATAAAGTAGGTAAGTTTTCAATTAAATACTAACAGTATGGTATCTAAAAGCAGGTTTACTACTGCTCACATCAACAGTTACATCCTCAGACCAACTTTTCCCTTCATTAAGGTAAAAGAACAAATCACCACCATTTTTTAAGTTACAGCCTACCTTTCAGTCTGTCTTTTAAGGCACTGTTCTTTATTTTCTCACTGATATAAGGTGCTTTACAAGTATGAACAATAACCTGCTATACTTTTCATGTTTTGTATCCTCTCATTTCTTTAAATCTGGAATGTAATTCCCTGTGTGGCATCTTTTTTCTAATGTAGAAAAAATAACTTATCAAGCGCAAAATTTTACTCTAAGGATACTAAATTTATAAATTTATTCCACTTTTGAAATGATAGCCAAAAATCCACCTGATTGATGCTCATTTGGCACATTCTTCTCAATTCTGGTCACTAAACTACATCCTGAGTTAGGATGAAAATAATGCAGCTTTCAGGCTTAAAATGACTACATTTAAATTGCCAAAAGAGTCATGAGGTTGTCTGCGCAGGACAATGTTTTCCATCACTTACAGTTACATTTGGCATGTCAAGAAAAGAGAACATAATCCCACAGCAGCAGCCATTTAAAATAAAAGAAGACAGCCACAAGGATTCATGCAGCATATTTTAAATATTCCCGTTGAGCAAAATGATTTAACTGATTTTTCTTCAAGGGTGATGCTCCTATATACATCCTTTGAAAAATTAAAGATCCTAGAACAGCGTCTTCCATGTGGGACATCTTGAAAGATAATATTTTGGTTTCAGTGAGTTACACGCCAGTCCTTGTTAATTTAGTGGGTCTGTTTACAGAGTGTGGTAGTTTCGTTCTTTAGATTTGCAGAATTTATAGAGAAAGAAAATTACAGCCTGCAGACCCAAGACAAGGACAATTCCTCCAATGAAACTGGCTGCATCAAAGGTAGACTTCCGCACAGGTTGTATAGTTGGAGTTAAAGTGGTATTAGTTGTACCTGGTTAAACGATAAAAGAAATAACAAACCTTAGTAAGTCTCATGATCCTCTATAATTCAAGACTCATCTGAGCCACTTTTTTGCCATGTGTTTCTATAAAGTATTTCCTCTTGTGTCAACAGCTTCCTAATTGAGGAAGACAACCATTTATCAATCCCATTCTTCATTCTATCCAACAACATCAAGTGGTCAATGGTGCTAATATAATTTCAAATATGAAAACAAAAATTATTCTCTTGGCACATTACACCCTGTGAACATATTAAGCACTTTTAAAATTTGCAGTTTCTTCAGACTACATATCATAGTTAATTGCTAGAGTAAATATTAATATTTGTGTTTAAAATTCATACAACTTTGCATTTTTCTAAATTTATAAAAGGTAAATTAAAATTTGATTACAGGTTTTCAAATTACAAAAATGATAAAGCCAAAAAATTCACAGAATCAAAATTTTCAGTATTATAAATATGGCTGGAGGGAAGAGTTCCTAACCTATGTGCATCTACAGTGTCCTGTGGCAAAACCTAAATATGACTTAGTTAATAACACGTAAAAACATTAGTTAATAAACTTTACTTTCATACATACTATCAAAAGTTATAAAGGAATTATAAGAAATGGTAAGAAATATGAATGAGGTGTACATTGGGTAGTTATCTCGGCTTTTAAGACCTAAAAGTAAAAAGGATGGCTGTATTATCTTCACTCAAATTGACACAGTCTAATACAGCACACAACCAATTTCTAACAGTAATCAGTATTTAATTTTTAAGTTATAGGAAATTAGATTTTACCTACAGATTGTACTAAAAGGGTTTTGGAAAACCATTACCATTTAATTCTAACATGTCACGCCAAATGTGATTACAATTTTAAAATGTATTAGAGGACTCTCAGCAAACCTATCCTTATTGCTTTAACAGCCTACTACCTTGGTCTTCCAAATCTAAGAGGTGAATTTCAGTTCCTAACTATTTATGAATAAAATTGCAAAGTGACAACAAATAGTAAAAGCTAACCCTACACACACATCCCATCTCACTGTTAGTTTTAAAAACCACAATTACCTGATGTAGTAGCTGTGGTGGAAGTTGTAGTAGTGGAAGGCAGAGTTGTGGTTTTAGCTGGAATGCAAATGAAATGTATTAAAACCTTAAATTTCTCACTTATCTAGCATCTATCTTTTAAAAACACAACTACCACTTCAACATGCTTCCAGTTGTTTTTTTTTTTACAGAATAAAGGCCAAATCTCAGTTAATGGTTTACTAACATATCTACACATTCAGAACATTAGCTTTGAAGTGTATTCTAAAACATTAAGCAATCATAAAGTTGTATATATGTTAACATCTATGTACATATGTAAGTATAAAAATTTATATATACACCTGGATACCATTTACAAAAAGACACACAGGTGGGCAAGAATTTAGGTGAGGGAACTATTGGTTCTTTCTCAATAATCTTGCTTCTAAGACAAAAACCATTAACTTAGTAAGTCATGGTAATAAACAAATACAATTCAGTATTTCTTAAAGTAGATATCAAGGTTTATCTTCTTCATTTCAGGGGTTTGGCAAACTTTTCTTAACGAGGCAGACAATAAACATTTTAGACTTTATGCACTATGTAATACACAAGCAGCCAAAGACAACAAGCAGATGAATCCACATGGCTGTGTTCCAAAAAATTTTATTTATAAGAACAGGTGCCCCGAGGCCCTAATTTCCCTCACCTAAACGATGTTAAAAGCCCAAGGGTAAGCTCTCCTCTACTGTAGCACATGAGTTCAAATAATTATCTGCTGGTGTTTCTAAAGAAATGCACACTCACGGGAAGACTAAGTTTGAATGTAAATACATTTTAGGAACTACAGCACTATATTAAGAGACTTCAGATAGTATCAATACTACCAATAAACATTAGTAAACACTATGATATGTTCACACACTTATTTGTACTCCTTTCTCTCTCATTGTAAGCACTGTGGTCCTGCTCTTGGTTGGACAGTTAGGTCATCTTTCATTTCTCCAAGCTATGAACATCTCACAGGGAAATATTTGATCTCCTCTCTGATAGGACAGATTCTTTTACAGATTCCCTAGATTAGAGGGTATGGTTATTTTAAGACTCATAATCCGTTCAAAGTTTTCCTTGCTTGTACCTTCTGTGAAACCACAAAAAAAAATGCTTTATAAATTAAACATGTATCAAATCCTTTACAATGCTAAAATACTATTACTAATTTTATCTGACAACACTGGGAGAAAAAATTCACAAATTTGCCATTTGTTTCTCACTATTCACCCTCTGAACATGGCAAAAAAATTACCTTTTAATTTGCACTGGTTTCAATCTCTGAAGCACTAGAAGCCCACTACATAATCAAAGACAGAGCTATGAGGTTTAATTTTCAGACACTTGTAGAAGTTGCCCTCATTTTTTAAAACAGTTCTCTAGAATTACCACAACAGAATACCCCATCTGTGTTCAATCTTGCCTCTTTCCAAAAGCCTCTCCACACAGAATAAGTTATTATAATGCAAATCTCATCATATGATCTACATGCTTCAAACATACCAGCAAGGCATACAATGGCACTTCCCAGTCTGGCTCTTGACCTGTTGATTGACCTGCTTAACTTGTTCTCATCTTGTTACTGGATACTCCAAATGCAATTCCCTGACTTTATTATATTACACTCTCTCACCTCTCCTTCACATGTGCTGTCTGCCCTGCTCCACTTGGGAAAATTCCCCTCTTATTTTACCAGGTAACTTCAAGACTCAGTCTGTCAACATCTCCAGGAAGTTGTCACCACATATTACTCAAACACACCTTCCTACAAATCCCCCAACACACTGTGCTTCCTGACCTTTCATAGTTCCTACAAGAGACAAAATACTATCTTACTTCTGTTCCTATATCCCTATCTTCTAACCTAGTACCTGTCCTGGAGTAGACATTTTTATTTACTCTATTAAACTGGTAAAAATTTATACAAGGAGATAATATTTAATGCTGTTGAAGTGAAGTGAAAGTCGCTCAGTCGTGTTTGACTACTTTGCAACCCCATGAACTATACAGTCCATGGAATTCTCCAGACCAGAATATTGGAGTGTGTAGCCGTTCCCTTCTCCAGGGATCTTCTCAACCCAGGGATCGAACCCAGGTCTCTTGCATTGCAGGCAGATTCTTTACCAGTTGAGCCACCAGGGAACGCTGTTGAAGGTGTGGTTTAAAACCTTTCCAGTTTCTGGAAAGCAATCAGTATTAAGAGTCTTAAGATAATCATATCTTCTGACCCAGAATGCTGTTTGAATTAATCCTACCAGAGACGACAGCAAGTATCTTCCTGTAAGATATTCACTGCACAGAGAATGAAAGATGACCTATCCAACTAAGAGTAGATGGATAAGGTGCATACAACTATGTGTGCAGTAAGAAGGGAATTCAAATGTGCATGGGCATATCAACCAATTTCCTAATAAGTGTATTTATTAGGAATCTATATATAAAAATATATTTAGTTAGTTCTGAAAGAACTGACAACTTTTTGGTGTACCTATGGATGAAAAGAATTAATTTCCTTTAGGCTTCTGTATTTCCTTAAGAGTTACACAAAATCCACAAAACGTAGTTTCAGACTCAATGTACAAAACTACAAATCTGTTCACATTCAATGAACGTGAAACACTATAGTTATGTGTCTGTCACAAACAGTACACATTAATGTAATTATTGCAGTCCAAGACTAAATATGTCTACTCATTTTTAAAATTAAACTAATGATTTTAGGTATTAATTACTAAAGTTACTCATCAACAAAAGTTTGAAAAACCGTCAAAGGAGGAGAAGAGTCAATTATCTTGTATTACCTGTAGAATTGGTTGGCGTTGGTATGGCAGTGGGCACTATTTAAAAAACAAACATGTAAGTCAAAGCTGTCTAAAATATTGTAATCAAAGCTGCTAAAATATCATAATCTATAACACTGTTTTCCAACATGCAGTCATTTGAGTACTTTTACAATTTTTTCATTTTAGTGCCACCTATGGAGTTAGCAGCAGCAGCAGCGTGGAGGAGACAAGAGAGTTGCTCTGCCCCAATACTGGTCCTCCACTCTTTAGAAACAGCACCAATTTTTAGCGACATCCTCCCCTGCAAAAAACATTTCTTAAGTTTCCCCTGCAGCTAGGTAGCCATGTGTAACTGCTAGAAAGCATCTGTAAGGTAGATACAGGTCTCTCACTTTCCCTTCCTCTTCCTGTTGGCAAAAAAACCATTCTGATGGCCGGAACATGAGCATTCACCTTGGAGAATAAGGGCAAAGCCATTTCTGAGGAATGACACGGTAAAAACATAGAAAGAGCCTGGGTCTCTAATGATGCTCTGCAGATGCTACTCTAGCCCGCTAGCTACCCTCAAGCCCAGATTTCCTTTACATGAGAACCAAATTAATCTACCAATTAAACCACTTTAATTTGGAGTTTTGTGTCCTTGATGGCCAGAACTAATTGTTACATCACCAAATGAATAGAATTACTTATTCAATTTTTCCTTAACATATTTTAAAATTTTATACTCTTATTTCTAAGCATTATCATAAAATTACATTAGATACTAAGACTGTTCATTTATTTACCACCTAAACCATATTATGGACTCTATGTAGGGTATAACTGATCTCATACTAAGGAGAGTTTCAGTTAGAAAGTTCAAGTCGGGGGGAGGGGAGGGAAGGGGAAATGACTACTGAAACTAGATACAGGTAGACTTGAAAGGTTCTTTACTCCAGAAAAATCTTTTATTCTATTTAATTATTATCTATATACCAAATTAGGAATTTGACTTTCCCATTAATTTATAATCTTGTTAGAAAAACCAGCTTTCACCCAGGAATTTTAACTATTTCCTGGGCAAAGATGAAAGGTTAAACCATCAAGTTTCTCAAACTAAAATACAGAAAACAGATGAATAAAGCAGGGATTCATTTAATCACAGCACAAACTAAGCTGCAGACTGTGATAATCACCAGTACCATAATAAAGAAAGTGACAGAACAATGTTGTTCAAGCCTGTAAAATGCGAACAGAGAGGGTCTAAAATTCAGTGAGTATCTGGAAGAGGTTAAAGAAAAATAAAGTAGAGGAAGAGATATCTGTACTTACACCATTCCACATTATGTACCACCAAACAACTAAATCAAGCTTCAAAGCAATGAGTATGAATATGCTATTCAGATCCAAATTTCTTACAAGATTAGAATTATGGAAATGCTTCAAACCAAATATTGAAATAAGGTTTCCTGAGACAATGATCTTCCTCATCTCCTCTTCTCAGATACCAAAGTGAACACTTACCAGAACAGGATCCTGTGGTGTTCACCACCTTGCAATCACTAACTGTTGAATTATCTGAACAGTAGCTTTTACCTGTTATGGGGAGTGAGGGTGGTGTGGGATGGAGGAAAAAAAAAGAATATCAATTACTCACTTATGTTATCTCTGACTTTGTTACTATGCTCCAGAGTTCCTCCCAAAAATAGAACTCAAGTACAAACTCTCTAGAAGTCCACAAATACTTCATTATTACTTTTCCCCCATTGCTTTAAACATACTACACAGGATCTCTCCAAACATCCTTCTAAAATCCACATGAACATACTGAACAGATAAGTCAGAAACACATAGACCTCAGAACTGGGGTACAACGAAGGTTGCTAGAATTCACAAGAGGGCTGAGTCAGTAGGGAGAAGTGCTTAGAAACTAATAAAGGCTTAGTAAACATGGGAGGTGCCCCAGAGCAGCAGCTCTGTTCCAGACCTCTGCTTTAGTTTTCTACACTTTCTAAAACTGCTTTCCTGGATGGGAAGATGTGTAGCCAAGAGTAAGAGAAAGTTTTCCCCAACATATTCAATGGTAAGGCATCCAATCTCCAGAACTTGCTGATCCTGTCATACAAGAGGAGAGGGGAGCAATCTTAAATTTCATTTCATGACCTAAAGAAAAGTGACCCCTATATAACAAAAGAGTTAATTCAATTCAAACTTAGGCTAATTCCTTATTTTTAAATGGGGTTTTTAAACTTTCTTACATAGTGATATAATTTACAGAGCTCTTAAATTTTTCAATGAAGAATAACAAAGCTTAACACCATGTAGCTTTGGATTTTTCTTTACATAAAAAGGAAACCTGAAAGATTGTTTTACCGATAAGAAAAAAATTCAACCATCTTAAGCTTGCAGAAGATAAATATGCCTCAAACATTTTTCAGGGCAACAGTTTTCAGGGGAAAGTCCCACAACTTTCTTTCATGGCTAATTTTAGTGTATTAGTACACTTAACCTAACCATAAAGGTCTAAAATTTTTCTTTCTTTTAAAGCTATTGAGCCTTAATTATCAAGTCTAAGAAATTAAAGGGGGTAGCATGGGAGACAAGGAAAGATTTTAGGGGCAGTATTAAGCAACTGGTATTTTAAAGGACGAGTATTTGATTTGCAAAACAAATAACACCCACCATCCTAAATGTTTTACATTTCCAAATATTCAAGAATACCTTGCAGCAATTTTTTAAAATGTTGGACTAAAACAATATAGCATTCTCAAAATTAAAGCAAACCCAAAGATTCTTACCTTTACATTCTATCCAAAAGCAGGTAGCATTACCATCAACACAGGAAATACAACTGTTTCGGTTTCCACAAATATCTAGGCGTGGGGGTTAAAATATATAAAATCAATCAATCGGTATCTCATTTTGAGTTTGTATTACTTACCTCTGTTAAACAACAGCAAGCACTGCATACATTATCAGACTTACTTATTTAGAGAAATGGCAAAACTTATAACTCATTCACAGATGAATGGATAAAAATGTGCTACACAATCGAATATTATTCAGCCATTAAAAAAAAAAAGAAATCCTGTTATACACTAAAACATGGATGAACCTTGAGGACATTATGATGAATAAAATTATCCGATCACAAAAGGACAAATACTGCGTGACTCTACTTATATAAAGTATCTAAAACAGTCAAAGTCTGAAGCAGAAAATAAAATGGTGATTGTCAGGGGCTGGGAGAGGGGAAAGGGAGGTTTGCTGTTCAATGAGTACAAAGTTTAAAACAAGATGAAAACTTCTGTTTTTAGTTTATATGGTACAGTACACTTAAAAATCTATTAAGAGGGCTTCCCTGTTGGTCCAGGGGTTTGGAATCCGCTTTGCAATGCTGCAGTTACCAGTTCCATCCCTGATCAGGGAAGATCCCGCATGCCTCAGGGCAACTAAGCCCCTGCCATCAGAATGGCACACCTAGAGCCTGTGTTCTGAAGCAGGAGAAGCCACCCCACCAAGAGAGGTCGCCCCGCTGGAGGAAACTAGAGAAAGCTGGCACCTAGCAACGAAGAAGACCCAGCATAGTCAAAAATAAAGAATAAAAAGATATTCTTAAAAAAAGCTATTAAGAGGGTAGATCTTATGTGTTTTTAAACCAGACATGTTAAAAAAAAAAAAGTTTACTATAAAACAGTTTACTAAAAAATTCTTTCCAATCATTATAAAAGACTTATGAAACCAGAAGGCGACTCAAGAGAAAGGGGGAACAAGGCACAAGCTGGTGGTTAACGCTCAGTACTTCATGGTACCTATCTAAACAACCCCTTTGTGCACAGCAAGAATTTCAGATGCTCAGTTTCTTGAGGCATCTTAAAAAAAGAAAAATATTGGAAAAAAGGCTGTCAGAAGGTCAACACTACACACAGGGAAATCACTGCCCCCAAACATCAGATGTGAACTGGAATTTTTAATAGTAATAAAGATTTATTATAGGTTGAACCCAAGCTCTGATGATGTCTATTCTGAAAAACCTGAGATCATGAACTCACAAATGATCCATGCTTTCCGGGGTTTTCCATGAGAGGATAACAGACAACACACCTGGAGGGGGCTACATTCACAAAATTTAACAAGTTAGCATGGTCTTTGTCAATAATTTAAGACAAACAGCTCTGAGACAGAACATCGAAGAAGGCTCAATACAATTCAGTGTCTGGACTATAGAACTGGGCTCTACACATTTTCCTAGAAGCTGCTGCTGCTAAGTCACGTCAGTCGTGTCCGACCCTGTGCGACCCCATAGATGGCAGCCCGATTCTCCAGGCAAGAATACTGGAGTGGGTTGCCATTTCCTTCTCCATTCCTAGAAGCTAGGTGCCTCCAAAAATATTCTCATTTGCTTTCCCCCTGCCTAAAAAAGAGTTCTGCAAAGAGGAACTGCATTTCAATATTTATCAGAAATTGGAACAAATACAGTACTTTTTTCTGGGTAGGAAGAGGATCACAAAGTAGAAATAAGTTCAGAAGTTTGTATACACCTGAAAAACGCTAGTTGTTTAAAATCTTTTGTGCTTGATGATGAACGTTTGGTTAGCATAGTGTGTGTTACTTACAACGAACTAAACTGCTGCCTTTCAGACTGCAGTTTATCCAACCACCACTTAACAGAAGAGACTAATCTCCTTTGCACTCATTTCAAAATACACAAATGCAATTAACGTGTCTCCAAACCTCTCTTCAAACACACACACACCCTACCAAAAAAAAAAAATTCTGGGAGGAAACTACCAAAAGGGCACAGAACAAATTCTGCTCTATCATCTTGGAAATAGTGCAGTTAGAATCTCCAGTATTGTATTGTAATTTACTTTCCTCATTAAAAGATGTTTAAAATCTTTCATTAGATATTTTATTTAAACCCCTATAAAACACAAAAACTAGAGAAGATATTTTCAAATACGACCGGCCTGGGGGGAAAAAAAAAGGTAAAAATTCTTACACCGCAGCAATTCTTAGCTCAATGTGTTACTCCTTACCCAGTATTAACTAGGATAACCAACCAAACTGGACTCCAAATTTTAAATATCTAGGGAGGGTCTTCACTTTAGTAACTCAAATTTATCTCCCCCTCTGTTGCGCGTGTTGTCAGTGACTTTTCTGCTTTTCAGCGTACGTTTCAACCAGTCCCCAAAAGGAGTCAGAGCTTAACAAAAGGTCCCGATCGGGTTCTGAAAAACCGATAGACCTGGGTTCCAATGTCAGCTTCACAATCTAAACACAGGGTTCTAGTGGAATTACTTTATCTCCATCCAGCTCCTAGGTACCTATCTTCCGGTTTAGCCTAAAGCACTAAGAGATATATGCGAAACATCGGGTACACAAATGGGTACTTTTCCTCCTTCGCACACAGCACCGAGTATTAAGTTTTAATTAATTAAATGCTCAAACCTCAGATATAATCCTGCAAAATCTATGTAATTAAGTCCCAAGCGACTAATTTTTTCAAACCGAGGACTGAGACACCAGCGAGTATTTTTGTCTCCCAGCGTCTCTTTCCTCCTTTTGCCAACTCCGGGAGAAACCTCCCTTCGAAAAGACGACCTGGGTTGCCCGGGTGGACACAAACGACTAACCTCGGGGAGAGGGAGTTGGGTCTCATCGCCAACTTTGGAGGCGGTCGCCTCGCCCCACAGTCAACCTCACTGCCGCCACCGCAGAAGGAAGCCACGTCCCCTCTTAAGAGCCTGAAGTGAGGCTGGGAACTACGAGGCGCTTTTAAACAACACCTCGGCGAGGAACACTGTGGGGTCGCAATCAACCCTACGCCCCCGAGGCTCGACTTAGCCTTCCAACCAGGCACTCCGCAACCGCGGCCACCTCGGCCCGGCCCCAACCGGACTCGGACGGGCCGCCATGTTGCCGGACCGCGGCCCGCCCCGGCCCGCGCGCACCAGAGACAGGGAGGGCGGCTCGGCCCGACTGGCGGGCGGGCGAATGCAGAAAGCCCGTTGGGCCGGCGCCCACCTGGTGCTGGAGTGGTGACCAGCGGCGGAGTCGTCGTTGACACCGGGACTGTCGTGGTGGTGGGCCGTGGAGACGAGGGTGTAGTCACGTTCGGGGCCAGGGTGGTGTTCTGAGCCGCGGTGATCACGCAGAGGGCGGCCAGGCAGCCGGCGGCCACAAGCAGCGGGCGAGAGAGCCCAGACATCGCGTCCTCCGCGCCGGCGCTAGAGCGAAAGCTACGACACCCTAGGCTGCGTCCGTCCCTCTGTCCACTGCGGCGCCGCCTCCGAGACTCCGCTCCTCCAGCGGGAGCGCGCCGGCGTCACAAGAGGGCGGTGTGCGAAGGCGGGGCGCCGGCGATACCAAGTGGAATCCTGCGGGAGGGGGGAATGGAGGAACCGAGAGGAAACCGAGGAAAGCTTTTCTCTCAGGTGACTGTACTGGCCAATAGAAGAAACTGGCCAGATACAGGAAACTCTTTCCTTTGCCCTCAGGTTGCCACACAGGGCCCGGCAGGACTTTTCTCGTTCCTGCAATAGAGAAGGATCCCACTTCGGCTCAGATGGAACAACCTACATGACGTGGCGACGACGTCCTCGCGAAAGACTTGTTAGGCCCCACGTGACCTTTGGGGCGGTGCCTTCCCGGACGGATTCGCGTTGGGCGGAAGTTGTTTCCGAGCGTTTCGCTTAGAGCCCCGGCAAGAGTTAAGTTTTTGCTGTCCTCCGGAGTTCCCAGAGTGCTTGCATAGGTAGCCTTCGTAGGACTCCTTGAAAGTCGATTTCGCTGAAAGTAACCTTGTGTTTGGACACCCCAGGGAGATGGAGACCCCACGCGTTTAAGGAGTTTGTGCTCCGCCGCCCACGTAGTGAGAGCGGCTGAAACACCGAAAGCAGTCTGCCGCTGCCGCACACTGTGTACTCTGTCAGCTTTCCCACCATGACTTATCTTGGGGATTTCAGCTAGCGGTAGAAACAGCTAGTCAGTGCCACCTTTGTAGTCGAAGAATCAAAGACAGTATGGGTTGGAGAGTCATCCGGTCTGTTCCCACCCCCACTTTACAGGTGAAAACACCGAGACTCAAGAGACTTGACCGAAAGGCGCAGTTGCTTAGCCTCAGGGCTGTGTTTCAGAAAAATGCCTATCACTGCTCAGCCTTTTAGTGAGGATGAGCGCCATCTGATGTCCAGTCTCACAAAAATACTTACAAGTGCAGCCATGCTGATATCAAATGGTAAAAATTCGGTCATAAAAGCTGTATTTAACTCTTATTTTCAACTATTTGTATTTATCATCTAATTTTAATTACAAACATTAACCCTTTAAAATAATAGGACATCAGTTGCTTTTGTGAGATCTGCTTTGCTATGCAAATCCCGAAAATGACTGCATAGGCACTTTTTAAAAAAAATCTAAACTTGAAGTCTTTCCTAACCCAACCCTAAAATCTAATCAGTACTCTCATGACTATGAACATTTGTCCCATCAACTACGCTAGTTGAAGATTTGCTTGGATGTAAAGGAGAAACTCGGTTTTTGACTGATCCAACCAATGGCAAGAAGCGTCAGAGTACAGCCAAGTAAGTGAGGTCTCATCAGTCTTCAAACAAAAAAAGGTATCTCTTCTCTCAGAATATCCGTCACACGGTGTTTATTTAGCGCATAACCAGACTCGAGAGCAAATGAAGGCCACTAGTCAACCGTTATTATTTTTAAGATTAAAAATATAAATTCTCTTTTCTTCCAATAGCTCGATAGATTATCTTGTTTACAAGCTAAAATGAACACACCTCACTGTGGAGGCCATTGTTTTACAAGTTGCCATCTTGGTGTTTACCTCTTGTCCTCAAATTTTTGTTAGTCTTCTTAGGGGGACATTTCACTCTCAAATTAAGACTAGAAAAGCATCACCATTTTTTTTTTTTTTTAATTTTTTTTACATGGCATCTGTTGAGCTAGATCAAGAACTTCAAAAGTTTTTTTCACCATTTCAGATCAAGGACTGGCATCTAAAATACCGGATTTTTAAAAATTGAAATCTAGTTGATTTACTGTGTTGTGCTTTTTCGGGGTACAACAGAGTGATTCCGTTATATATATACACATATGTATCTTATTTACTCTTTTCCATTATAGTTTGTTACAAGATATTTTTTATAGTTCGCTGTGCTATACAGTGAGTTCTTGTTTATCTCTTTTACATGTAGTAGCGTGCATGTGTTAATCCCATACTCCCAGTTTATCTGCCCAAACCCCTTCCCCTTTGGTAACCATAAGTTGCTTTTCTATGTCTGTGAGTTCATTTTGTAAATAACGTCATTTTTAGACTCCACATGTAAGTGATCTCACATGATATTTGTCTTGGCCTGACTTCATTTAGTATGATAATTTCTAGGTCCATCCATGTTGCTGCAAATGGCATTACTTCATTCTTTTTATGGCTGAGTAATATTCCATTATATTAATACATCTATGTACCACTTCTTCTTTATCCACTCCTCTGTCAGGGGACATTTAGGTTACCTCTATGTTCTGGCTGTTGTGAATAGTGCTGCTCTGAACAATGGGGTGTATGTATCCTTTCTAGTTATAGTTCTCTGCAGTTATATGCACAGGAGTAGGACTGCTGAATCTTATGGTTATAATTTTTAGTTTTTTAAGGAGCCTCCATACCATTTCCATAGAGGCTGTATCAGTTTACTTTCCCACCAACAGTGTAGGAGAGTTCCCCTTTTTCCCTTTCTAGCATTTGTTATTTGTAGACTTTAATAATGGTCATTCGGTATGAGGTGATACCTCATTGTAGTTTTGATGTATGTTTCTCTAATTCTTAGCATTGTTGAATGTCTCTCCAGGTGCCTGTTGTCCATCTGTATGTCTTCTTTGGGGAAATGTCTATTTAGGTTTTCTGTCCATTTTTTGATGCAGTTGTTCATTTTTTTGTTATTGAGTTGTACGAGCTGTTCGTAGATTTTGGAAATTAAGCCCTTGTTAGTTGCTTCATTTGCAAATATTCTCTCCCAGTTCATAGGTTGTCTTTTTGTTTTGTTTATGACTCCCTTTGCTGTGCAAAAGCTCATATGTTTGATTAGGTCCCATTTGTTTATTTTTGCTTTTATTTCTGTTGCCTTGGGAGACTGACCTAAGAAAACATTGCTACGGTTTATGTCAGAAAATGTTTTGCCTGTGTTCTCCACTAGAAGTCTTATGGTGTCATATCATTAAGTCATTTTGAGTTTATTTTTGTGTATGGTGTGAGGGAGTGTTCCAACTTCATTGATTTACATGCATATAGTACAGGTTTAACATGTTTTAAACCTTAACTAACTTTCAACAAAGTTTGAGAAGGATTGTAATAAGTCAAAGATTAATAGTGAGCTAAAACCGTATATTCAGATTCTTAAAGTTAACACTGTGATTAGGGTTGGTGATAAAAGACTAGAGATGCTCTCCACTTTGACTATGGATATTGCTTTGATAATTGTTCCAGGGTTTTCTTAGGGAAGCATTACATTTTATAGCAGTTGTTCTCAACCTTGGCTGCACAGAATAACCACCAGCAAGTTTTGAAAAGCAGTGATGCCTGGGTACTGATTTAATTTGTCCAGAATGAAGATTGGGTATCAGGAGTTTTAACAGCTCTGTAGATGTTTTTATTCCGCAGCTTAGGTTGCAAACCACTGCTTTACTCTTGCTTCTCAAAGTGTGGCTCATGAACCTATACCATTCATAGCCCTTGAAGACTTGTTATAAGTGCAGAATGTCAGGCCTCACCTCAAACCTCCTGAATCACAGTCTGCATTTGATCCATATGCAGATCAAAACATACGCCTATTAAAGTCTAAGAAGACTGCTTTACAGTTTAACCCATGGAGAACTATTCTACTCTCCTAAGTGGCTGCAATACTTAGTGGTAAATCCTCTACAAAATTACATCAAGCAGGACATGTTGTGAAGTTGTGTTCCTTTGTTTGGGTTTTTACTTGTTTTACAAATGTATGTAAGGTTGGGGTACAAACAATACAAAACTCCTGGATGTGCACGCATCTTGGAGCCCAGCCTAGGTTCCCTGTAGACTGGCACTTGAGATGCATTTATTTTTATTTCTATACTGCTTTAAATCCTGGGCAGGCTAGAACTTTTCCCATTATATCTCTCAGTCCTTTAGGAAACAAAGAAAGTCTTGTTAATAACTCATTGCTTAGGAACAACCCCAAAGTTGAAGCTGAACTATACCCAGGCAGCTTTCTGATACCCAGCATTACTTGCTGCGTCCCCCTGTGCCCAGGCATCTTTGTGCTCCTCCTAACCAAACCAGTCAGTGGTAAAGGAAATCAGTCCTGAATATTCACTGGAAAGGAGTGTTGCTGAAGATGAAGCTCCAATACTTTGGCCACCTGTTTTGAAGAACTGACTCATTGGAAAAGACCCTGATGCTGGGGAAGATTGAAGGCAGGAGGAGAAGGGGATGACAGAGGACGAGGCAGTTGGATGGCATCACCAACTCGATGGACATGAGTTTGAGCAAGCTCCGGGAGTTGATGATAGGGAAGCCTGGCGTGCTGCAGTCGATGGGGTCGCAGAGTCAGACACGGTTGAGCAACTGAACTGAACTAACCCTATTTTGAAGTGCTGCTCTTCAGCCGCAACACACCCTGATGAATATTCTTCTTTTTAAAAATACTCAAGTGATTCAGTTCTGAATGGTGAAGGGCACCACCCTGAGCAGCCCAAGCCCCCCCCCTCCTCTGAAACCCCAGACTTGGCCCCGTTGCCTCTCCAGCAGCGGAGGGCTCACCTCCAACCCAGCCAAGAGGTCCAGGACCCTGCATCAGGCCTCTAGTTGCTGTCCCTTGTGATTGGCCAGTGTTTGCATACCTCCCTCTGCCTTGATGAAATCAGTTTCTTGTCTTGTCATTTTTCTTTCTTTTCTTTGTGTGTGTGTGTGTTGTTTTGGGTTTTTTTGGCCATGCCACTCGCAGGATCCTAGTTCCCTGACCAGGGATCAAACCCCGACCCTCCGCAGTAGAAGCCCAGAGTCCTAACCACTGGACTAGCAGGCAATTCTCCTCATTCTTTTCTATTGTCACACTTCAGTGTTTAGTAACTTTTATCTTTGTTCTGCATACTTGTATGCCCCAAGTCTCTCATGTATCTATGACTTCAATACATTCCAGTGGTTCTTTTTTTTTAATTAATTAATTTTTATTTTTGGTTGCACCAGGTCTTTGTTGCTACGAGTGGGCTTTCTCTAGTTGCAGCAAGCGGGCTACTCTTCATTGTGGTGTGCAGACTTCTCATTTCAGTGGCTTCTCTTGTTGCAGAGCACAGGCTGTATGTGTGCTGGCTCAGTAGTTGTGGTGCACGGGCTTAGTTGCTCTGTGCCATGTGGAATCTTCCTGGACCAGGGACTGAACCCATGTCCCCTGCTTTGGCAGGCAGATTCTTATCCACTGTACCACCAGGGAAGTCCCCAGTGGTTCTTAATGTGTGGTCTCCAGATCAGCATCACCTGGAACATGTTAATGCAAATTCTTCAACTCACTCCAAATCCACTGAACCAGAAACTGGTGTGAGGTCCAAGAACCTGTGGTTTAATAGGCTCAAACATTTTGATGCACCTTTGAAGAACCTATGATTCATCACATTTTCAAAGCCCCCTTTCAAGTGTCAGACTTTATGTTGTGTTACTACTGAGTTTGTTACAAATATTTTGTATGATGTATAAAACTTACTGGAAATATGGACTGACTAGATTTGCTAGTTTAAGTCATGATTCCATTTTGGGAAGGGTAGTGGATGGTATAAGCAATATACTAGTTTAAAAAGTGAGTTTCCATGAGGGAGAGAGTATCACTAAGTTGATAGAGATTAATTTTAATTTTGAGGATATACCTTTGAATTAATTCAGTCAATTGGAAATTAGTATGTTAGTGAGAATAGCTAACACTGAGTGTAACAGGGGTGTGTTGTTCTTGAAATGATAATAATGTTCTGTCAGTGGCAGTTTCTCTGGTTTTTGTGGGTTGACATTCCAGAAGGGAAACCAACGTTCATTGAATTTATGCTTTATGTCAAGCATCATTAGAGGTATCTTCACAAATTAGCTCAGTCCTCAAGCCGTTATGAGATGTGCCCCTATTTTACTAATGAAATTGAAGCCCAAAAGTAAATTATAGTGTTGTTATTGATCGTATAAATTTACTCAGAGAACCACCACAGTATTAGCGCCAGAGGGAAGCTGACAAGCTTCTTTACTTCTTTTAAGAAATGAAGAAAATGCAAAGTTAAGTGATTTGGCCACCATTTTGCTAACTAGCCAGAGAAGGCAATGGCACCCCGCTCCAGTACTCTTGCCTGGAAAATCCCATGGACGGAGGAGCCTGGTAGGCTGCAGTCCATGGGGTCGCCAAGAGTCAGACACGACTGAGCGACTTCACTTTCACTTTTCACTTTCATGCATTGGAGAAGGAAATGGCAACCCACTGCAGTGTTCTTGCCTGGAGAATCCCAGGGACGACGGCAGAGCCTGGTGGGCTGCTGACTGTGGGGTCGCACAGAGTCTGACACGACTGAAGCGACTTAGCAGCAGCAGCAGCAGCAGCAGTTGCTAACTAGCTGGGACTAAAAGAAACACACCTGATTTTAAATATGTATAAAATGTAAATACTCTTTGAGTATGGAATCCTGAGGTTGCCAGCCTATTCATTCATTAACAAATAGCTGGCATTGTTTGGAGTTGGGGAAAACATGTTCTTTAGATAGAATTTTAAACATTTATCTCAAATTTCCCCCTCCAAAATGAACAGATGAACAAATGAACAAAATGAACACACTCTGCTTATCAACATGGCTTGCTGTAAGATAGAGCATATGTACTTGCCTTTGCCATATCAGCAATTAGGACAAGGTTGTATAACTAGCATTTTGTATAAATCATCAGAATGCCCTCACGCTTGTATTTGTGGACTTGGAAAAATTTAGAAATCCTTCTGTTTAACCAAATCAAAATCTTTCAGTTTGGTTAAATCAAAGTCTTATATTTAGAGTTAGTTGGATAAGCTTGTGTCCTTTGTAACAGTTTCTCCAAATGTTATGGTTAAACATATAAATCATTCTAAGATAGAATATATTCTAATACAGAAATATCAGTGTGTATACCTTTAAATGATGATAATAAGAACCACTGCATATATAGATCTGTGATTAAAGTTTCTACACACCCTGAAAGTGGGAAGTGAGAGCAGACAAAGGGACCGTGAACTTGCTATCCTTTAGATGGTCAGTGGAGTTCTACCTTTACATTGCAGCTAAACTGAAAAATAAAGAGTTTCTTTTGTCCACGCCAGTATCCCAGTTCTTTAACAATATTAGATAAATGCTTAATTCTCACTATTAGTAAGAATTGTTCTGCTGCTTCTTATTACATGACTAATTCTTGTAATTTGTTTTAACCAGGATTTTTGCAAAGCGTCAGTTTGATTTATCACATGCTTCAGGAGTTGCTGAGACTCTCTGTGGCAAGCTCAGCACCCCTTTGTTTGAGGTGTCGCCAGTGTGACCGGAGGAACCCCTCCAAGTACGAAGAGCTGGGCTTCTGAGGTAGGGTACAAGTCCTCAGAGTAGAGGAAAAGGAGATACTTCCTCTTCAGTGTTTTCCAAAAATGGCTGTTAATCAGTCATTGAGGAATTTTTTAAAAATGCAAATTCCTCGACAACACTCTGAAGGTCATACACCAGGAATTTATCAATCATACATATATTGAGCACTTACAGCATAACAGTTTGTATTCTAGATCCTGTCTGCAAAGGATTGATTCCCTGAACCCTCAGAGCAGCCCTGTGTGGTAGGTACTACTGTTTTGAGATGAGGCAATAAAGACAGCGAAGTTCTTGCCTACGTTCATGCAGCAAGGGAAGAGTAGAGCCAGGACTCTTAACTTTGGCTGTCTGGTTCCAGAACACACGTTCTTAATACTCTGCAGCCTCCAGATCATAGAGTGTGTGACACAGGCAGTACACTTCATCCTCATCCACCTCAGACCTGAGGATGGAACCATATCACAGTAGCAATGAAGCGGTTATTAGAAAGGAAGAGAGGGAGGAAGTGAGACAGATGGATAGATACTGGTTGGCAGGAATTGGGGACGGCGGGAAGCAGGGGAGTAGGTGTAACTGTGAAGGGCTAGCCAAGTGAGGTCTTTGTGGTGCTGAAAAAGTTCTGTGTCTTGATTGTGGTGCCAGTCGTGCAGATCTACACAGGATAAAATGATAACTCTGCTACTGTCAATTGCCTGGTTTTAATATTGTGCTTTAGTATAAGATGGGCTTCCCTGGTGGCTCAGATGGTAAAGAATCTGCCTGCAATGTGTGAGACCCAGGTTCAATCCCTGGAGAAGGAAATGGCACCCACTGCAGTATTCTTGCCAGGAGAATCCCATGGACAGAGGAGCCTGGTGGGCTACAGTCCATGAGGTCGCAAAGAGTCGGGCACAACTGAGCATCTTTCACTCACTCATAAAGATAGGACCTCTGGGGAAATGGTGATCAGTACACAGGATGACTCTATTTTTGCAGTTTTCTGTGAATCTATAACTATTTCAAACAAAAAAATTTTTTTTTAATCCTTTGCCTTCCTTTGGCAAGCCCCAAGTCAACTAGAGGGCTGTCTCCTGAAGATTGGCTCAGAGAGAGAAAAACCTTCACTTAAGCACAAGAAAAGTGTGGTGGCTCTGGGCAGAGCAGCAGTGTGGCAGCAGTGGTGGTGAAAACACAGTGGTCACCACCAACACAGACAACCATGCACTCAAAAGGGGGCTGAAACTTGTTGCTTGTGTCTTGCAGTGATTCCCAAGTGACCAGTGCTCAGGTGACTAAATAAGAACCTCTGGGGAGAGAGCTGGGTGAATGCCAAGAATCTGTCTCCCACGTTTAGAGACTCTGTGGCTCAAGGATACGTTCCAGCCATCTGTGTTGAAAAAGTTCCCTAGTTGATACCTCTTAGCTTAAGGAGCAGCTGGTAAAACTGGATCCCAATAGCATCTCAGGAATCCACCACCGTAGGGACTGTAACTCAAGCCCTTGGTTTTCACGTGGTTGGTATGACTCAGAAACAAGCATTCTACTCATAAAAACATCCAAAGTGTATACCCTTTTCTGAATGCTATGTATAAACAAATATTACAATGAATTTTTTTCTAATGCCTCTCATCTTTGATTATTTACCAAGCTTCTTATGGAAGAAATACAAACAGCAACATAATTCTATTATAGTTACAAATGTTTTAGGATTCAAGGCCATTAAGTATTGCTGCTAAGTTAAGAATGGTTTTGGCTACAAGTAACAAAATAACCAACCAACAAACAGTAGTCTATTTGTCTCATATAGTAAGAAGTCGAGACATAGGTAGGTGCTGATATCGGTCCTTACCGCTCAAGAACTGGAGCTAATATCTTTGTTGTTCTCTTGGCCTTTCCTTCATGGCTCCAGCCTCTCTGCATTCAAGACTGGATAGAAGGGAAGGGGCAGGACCACTGGCATTCTGCTCCTGTCTGACTGGCCGAAACAGTATCCCATGGCTACTCCTAACGCAAAGGAAGCTGAAAAATTGTGTATTTTGCTTTAGATAAGAAAGGAAAATGGGGAGGGATTGGGTATTGAAGAGCTACCCTACAGCGTCTGCCACAGCTTTCAAATTAAATTTTATCAAGCACCATTTAATTAAATCTAGAAACAGCTGATCAGATATATAATAATAAAACTGTCAGAAAATACTGATACGAAAGTTAGGCATAAAGGTCTCCACTGTCAGTAATTACACAATTTTGTATTGGTCTTTCATTCTCTGTTGGAACTGATTCTAGTTGATGAAGAACATCTGTTCCTTCAATCAGTTGCCTATATCGGAGAAAAAAAATGGAAAAAAAATTGTCAAGTTTCACATATACCTCACATTCCTAAATTGAGTCCTGTCTAGCTTAGCTAAGGCTACAAATTAAATTAACCTCAGTCATAAATATCTTTAATTTCTCTAGATGTGTGTACTCTGTCACACTCCTCCACACCTTCTCCGGGACTCTTCCAGTCTGTTATCCTCACTGCCGCCAGAGTGATCTTTTAAAAATGCTAATGTAGTCTCACCTCCCCACTTCAATAATTTCCCATTATCCTTAGGATAAAGACTGAAGGTCTCTACCATCACCCACCTCCCCGCTCCCCTTGAGGGCACCCTGCAGCACGCTCCGTTGTTCTTGGCTTCAGCTGGACCAGCTCGCAGCACCTCAGCCACCCCACGTGCCCTTCCTGCCACAGCTGTCTGCTTTGCTCTTGCCTCCCACTCCCTCTGCCTGGTCACCTCCTTGCCTTCCTTCGGATCTCACTCAGTCATCACTTCCTTGGGGGATGTTTCCTAGACACTACCCCGCTTCCCCACCCTACGTACATCAAGTTCCCCTTCTTTATAGGACTGATCAGGGATAAATTTGACACTTATTTCTATGCTTCATGAGTTAATTTCTGATTCTCCCCTGAGGGCAGAGATCATGCTATCGCTTAGTGCTACTCAGTGCCTGGCACAGAGTAGGCACCTCATCAGCATCCGCTGAACACATGAATTAAAGGCAGCCCAAAGCCGTACTAGTTTGAGTCTCTGTACTCATTCAGTGGCCACAAGCCAGAACTCCCTGAGTGGAACTAGACTTCTGATGGTTCTCGCCACAAAAAAAAGGCATCAGGGGCCAGAGAGCCAGCCCTAAAGATAGGACTATGCCCCCTGCCAGGGTTTGGGTTGAAGCAGTGGTTGAGGAGAAGGTGTGATTCCCATTTCATGATCCTTTACGGGGACACGGTCAGTGCTGACACTGACCATATGCTAGTCATCTCTCTCTTTTTTCTTTTGGTGGGGGGGTGGGGAAGGGGCTGTATTTTTTCCATCCCAATTAGAAAACATGACAGAGCAGGACAAAAAGTATATTCTCAGGATAGACAGCAGGGAAGAAATGGACAGACTCATCTTTGTCCAAAGAGGATGTGAAGCCTATTCTCCAAATTGGTTTCATAGACACTGAATGAGCACCTACTGTATGTACCTCTCCAGGTGTTAGGGCATAAGATAAGTGAGACCCAGTCCCTATTTCCAGTTGTTCACACTGTGCCAAAGAGGACAAGGAAGCAGTTTGATTTTGGTAGTTGGTGGGGATTTCTGACCTAAGCCCTGAATGGGATTTTGGCAGACTGAAGGAAGGCAGAAAGTAACAAGACAAGCAGAGGCCCAGAGGCTGTTCTGGGAGGGATGGTACTCTGGGTCTGGCTGCAGCTCAGCTGCCATGTTGAAAGCTTCCAAATGTACATCTCCAGCCCTGGCCCAGCTTGAATCCCTTAACTTCTGGTATTGAGGAGTTGGCCACTGGCCTGTCATAGAGCTATCTTCACTCGAAACATAACTTTGTCTATCTTGAATTCATGGTCTTCTCTCCCATATCTTCCTTTTTGTATTTTCTGCTGAAGTGAATGGCACCAACCATCCAACCAGTTCCAAACTCCTTGTAGTTCCTCCAGCTCTTCACTGCCCAGTATGGTAGCCACTAGTCACAGGTGGCTGTTTACGTTTAATTAAATTTAGTTCCTCATTTACACTGGCCACATTCCAGCTGCTCAGTGGCTCTATATGGCTGGGGCTATCATATTGGGCAACACTGATCCTACTATTTCCATCTCTGTGGAAAGTTCTACTAGGTATCATTGCTCTAGAATTTTCCCATAACCTCACCACCAGCATCTAAATAGTCATAAAGTCTTGTTGAATCTAAGTTCCAAATATCTCTTGAATTTGTATTTATTTATCCCCTGCTCATATGTACTTCCAGGGCCTTAGATAAAGACTTCATGGCCTGCTGTTACCATCACTTGTTAACTGGCGTCTCTCCCTTCATTTTCATCCTTTGCTAATTAATTCCACTTCTGCTAAAAAGATACTATTTTCAGAACGAGAACCTCGTCATGTTGCTCCTAATTTAAAATTCTTCCATGGCTTCCCAGGGCCTTCAGGTGGGGGTCCATGCTCAGCAGCATGGCACCCTCAGCCCTTTGAGAGCTGGACCCTGGCTATCTCATCTTCTCCAGCTGCCGCTCTCTCCGTTTCCCCTGGGCACTAAGCTCTAGCCAGAGCTTAGTGACTGGTAGATAGGATAGTCTCCTTACTCCTCAGGTCCCTCTGCAAAGGCTCTTCACTCCTTCCAAAATTGATTGTACTCATTTTGATTTCCAGTGCTCTCTAGTTGCCTAACTTCTCTATGACTTTCAGTCCTCATTTCACCTTCTCACGAAACTTTCTATGACTCCTCCCCACTTTAGGGGTCCCTTAGAGTGAAATTAACTCCTCCCTAGCACTATCCCCAGCATATATCCCTTCTACCTTTGTGTGAATGGACTTGTATTTTGATATTCTTTCCCCGTGAAACCACTGGACAAGGGCATCAACAAGACCGGCTGTGGGTTGACACAGCCTCCCCAAAGGGCATTCCCAGTGTTATCCTTCTGAAGACAAAGCAAGGTAATGTACCAGAAACGAGGGCTTGGATGGATGGTCTGTCTCAAATAGGAGAGGAAATTTCTGTATCTCTCTGGACTTTGCCAGCCCTGTCTGAGCTTCTGGAAGCTCAGATGAAGCTGGGGGTGCTCTGTGATGACAGGGAAGAAAAAGCATCTCCCACTAGAGGCAGCCCCACAGCAGGGAAGGAGGATATCTCTGAAGGAGTTGGTTCTGTTTTGTCAGATTATCTAGTTGCCTACTATGGTATTACTTTTCTGCTTCTCCCTTAACCTTCTGCAAGGTCTTGTTTAAATAGTTCAGCCCAGACTCAGCTGTTATTTGGAGGCTTCAGGGGGAAAAAAATGAGATTATACTTGGGCTAGAGCAATAAAACGGTGCAACTGCCTCTCTGAGGCCAATGTGTTGGTGATAATGATTCAGTGGGAGAGATTCCCCCAAAGATGAATCACATGGGAAAAGCAATCATCAAAAGGAGACCAAGCACTCCTCTACTCCACTACCATCCTGTGAGGATCTGCGTTGGCTTTTACTAGGGAGCTGGAGGGTATTTATTGCCTTGCCCTCCCTCCTGTATTCCCAGTGCACTTTTTACAGGGCTTGCTGTCTCATGGCTCACTGTCTCACAGTTGTTGGGTTTTCTAACATATTATAGGCTCCCTGAAGGCAGAAATTGTGTCTCATCACTCTTTCCCCAGGACTGAGCACAGGGACTAGCATTTGGTGGGAGCCTAATAAAATGCTAGTTGAATGAATAGGTCAGAAGGCCAGCAGCAGTGAAGGCTGAAAAAAGATGGGGGGCCAGAGGGCAGAGGACCTAAAATGCTACTCTGAACTCCAGGCTGTATGCATCTGGGGGTGGAGATGGTGAAAGAGGCATTAAATGTTGCAAAAGTCAGTTTGTGTTTGAAAAAGGTTCTTTTCAGAACGATATAAAGAATCATCTAAGTATATGGTTGAGGGCAGTGATACTACCAGAAGGTGACAGGAAGATATTTAAAAGATCTAAGAAATTGTGAGAATTATTTGGACTTAAAAAATATTGAAAAATGCATTTTCAAAATCAGAATATAGTTTATTAAGTCCAGGGAAGATGGAGGAAAATGCATTATTTCAGCTTATGTAGCTGTTAAAATTACCTCTTTAAAGAAATCTCCTTTGGCTGAAAATATATTTTATGCTTTTTCAACCTGGAAATATCATCCACATTACCCTGAAGGAATAATTGTGCTTAAAATTAAAATTGGCCTGGAAGTTTTTCTTGGAATGAAGGGTCAGTAATTATCCCTATGGAGTAGCTGGAATAATCTAAATATTCAGAAACGTTCTGACACTTGATACATCATTTCAGGAAAGACTAAGTAAGCTTCAACTTATACTCATTTCAGTAATCAAATAGAGATATGAAACACAGGAGTGATGGATAGTATCACCATTCATTTTAGGTCCACATGCCTATATGCATCTTGCTAATAATATTCTAATAATTATTACCTGAGACATTTCTATATTTTAAGGGCTTTCCTGGTAGTTCAGATGGTAAAGAATCTACCTGCAATGCAGAAGACCCAGGTTCAATCCCTGGGTCAGGAAGATCGCCTGGAGAAGTGAATGACTACACACTCCACTGTTCTTGCCTGGAGAATCCCATGAATGGAGGACACTGTCCAGCTGCAGTTTGTGGGGGTCTCAAAAGAGTTGGGTGGACATGACTGAGCGATTAAGCATGCATGTATGTTCCACAGTTTAAATTGCTCAGTAACAAAAAGTTACTTGTAACTTGGATGACTGTCATCTCTCTCTTTACAGTGTTCATGGATAGTTACTTAAATGGCTTTGCCTCACTTCTGCATCTAAATATATATACATTATTAAGAGCTATGGTATTATTCATTTTAATTGACAATATCCTTGAGGCTAAAGATCCACAGAAGGATGGATGATGGATGAATGGATGCACAGAACACTGTAATGGCTAAATAGTTTCTGTGTTTTTAATAGATAGCAAGCGTCTTGTGTGTTCAGTCGCTCAGTCATGTCTGTTTTTTTTGCGACCCCATGGACTGTAGCCTGCCAAGCTCCTCTCTCTACAGAATTTTCCAGGCAAGAATACTGGAGTGGGTTGCCATTTCCTTTTCCAAGCAAGCTTCTTATGAAATACTTATTTCTAAATGTATTTGTCTATAGTATTTGTATTACTTTTGTTTTTTAATTTTTTTCAGTTTATTTGTAGACTATGTACAATACTCACCCAAATATTTTTGAACCACATTTTAACATATATAAATATTACATAGACAAACTTAAAATGCACATACCCAAAAGCCACATATTTTTTATCTAGATACGGAGTAGCCTGTAGTGTGATATAGAATTGTGACCCATTGCTGTGACGGCCTTTGTTGACCATTCCAAGAACTCCCCTTTTATTATGAGGAACTGAGAAGTTTTCATCTAGAAAAGACAATACATAGTAGGTCATTAAAATATTTATTTTCTTGACTGATTGTAACAGAGCACAAACAGAATGCTTGGTTACAAGGATTCTCAATCATATTTATTGATATATTCCAAATTGTAAATATTCTATTTGTTTCATATAACTTTCACTCAACTGGGCTGTTAAAAAAGATACGCTGGAAAGTCTTATTAGAACTATTTGAACATTTACCTTTAGTTTATCATTAACATCGTTAAAAACAAGTGTGGTAAAATTGATAACGTAAAAGGAAAAATTTGAAATTAAAAGTGTAAAAGGAAGTGCATACCTTTTTTAGGAATTAAAGTCAGTAAACATTCTTGTATTGTTTTGACAGTGATATTTTATTCAAACTACCAACGTGATTATTAAAAATGCCTCCTTGGAGACACTTTTCATGGACAGACCCTTCCCCTCACAGCATCTTCTACAGGCCTCTATTGTAGTCTTTAAAATACTCTGTAATTGTTCACAGGTTGTTTCCTGTTTGTGAAGGCAGGGACTTCATCTCATCATACCTTTTATCCCCAGGGCCACCTAGCACATTACTTGGCACATGTGTGGCCTTAAATACTGATGAAGAAAATAATTTATGCTTATTGTTAGTAGTCTTTAAGTAAATTTTCATCTCAAACCTTACATGGATTGACCAAGATTTTGTGGAAAGTGATTTTTTTTTTTTAGCAGAAGATTTAACAAGTAAAAAGAATTATACAGTGATTATCAAACCACTATTTTCAGGAAGAACCATTTCCAGCATGAAATAAGATTTGCCTCCAAACTCAAAAACACAGAAGAAAGTAATAGAAGAGAAATTCAGTAAAAGTTTTCATTTAGGAACTTAATGAAATTCTGGGGATAATTGAGAGATGAATATTAACTGTCAAGATTTTCCTAAACTGCAGTTGCTGACTATTCTTATTTTAAGTTTCAAAGCTAAGTCAACAAAACAATTAAGCCATACCCATGGTGGTTACTTTTAGCTTGTTAAACTGTACACTGAATAAAGACCTGAAATCTTATGAAATGCAAATAAAGCATTATTGTGTAAATGTATCTTTATAATTACATTGATACTCCATATTCATTTTGGTGGAATGGAGAGTAATACATTAATTTCACAGAAAATGTCATGGCATAAGAAATCTGCCCAAGCAAAGATTCAGAGAGTTTTAACAAAATGATATTTGTCATTGCTCTTAGATATTATGATCAATTTTTCTTAAAATCTGGAATTAGTTGGAAAGAAAATTTATAGCGTTGTAACATTTTTACGAAAAATTCTGTGATTATGGGAGAACTTTTAAAGCATTAAAGGTGTAACTTTGTTTGAACTAGAAATCAGAATTCAACTGGCGATGAAAATCAGTTTCTGATTTTAATGTAAAACTCATTCTGATGTTTGTAATGAAAGCAACTATTCCTTTACCAGGTTTAGAGAAATTGCCTTGCATTCTCTCTGGTAAGAAAATAATCAGACAGTTCAGGGGCATTTCCATATAATTTTCTGAAGACAGTAATGTCAAGTAGAAATTGGACTTGAATCCTGCAACATCAATTTTTTAAACCTACTGCTCTAATTTTACCAGCATCTTTAAATAATAATAGATATTCACTAATTATTTATTGTTATATAAAAGTAAAGTAGGTGTGCTACCTACCATTTTTAAACTGCTGCTTTAATGATTATTTTTTATATTTTTAAATAAATTATAGTTGATTTAAAGTATATTAGTTTCAGGTGTGCAGCATAGTGATTCAGTATTCTTACAGATTATATTCCATTAGAAGTTATTACAAGAAAATGGCTATAATTCCTTGTGCTATATAATATATCCTTGTTGTTTATTTTATACATAGTGGTATGTATCTCTTAATCCTATACCCTACCTTGTCCCTCCCTGCTTCCCTCCCCTCTCTGGTAGCCACTACTTTATTTTCTATATCCATGAGTCTGTATCTGTATTGCATATACACTTGTTCGTATTAATTTTTAGATTCATATATAAATGGTGACATACAGTATTTGTCTTTCTCTGACTTATTTCACTAAGCATAATACTCTCTAGGTCCATCCACATTGCTGCAAATGACAGTATTTCATTCTTCTTTATGACTGAGTGTGTATTGAGAGATGAATATTAACTGTCAAGATTTTCTAAACTGCAGTTGCTGACCATTCTTATTCTAAGTTTCAAAGCTAAGTCAACGAAACAAGCCATATCCATGGTGGTTACTTTTATGGTTACAATATTCAAAATGAAATATTAAATATATGTATATATACACTACATAAACACACACACACATATATATACTACATCTCTTTATACACACACACACACACACACACACTACATCTTTATCCATTTATCTGTTGATGGATACTTAGATTGCTTCCATATCTTGGCTATTATAAATAATGCTGCTTTGAACACTGGGGTACATGTATCTTTCTGAATTAGTGTTGTTTTTTTTTCTGGATATATACCAAGGAGTGGAATTGCTGGATCATGTTGTAGTTCTATTTTTAGTTTTTTAAGGACCCTCCATACTGTTTTCCATAGTGGCTATACCAGCTACATTCCCACCAACAATATGCAAGTGTTCTTTTTTCTCCACACCCTCTCTAACATTTGTTATTTGTAGACTTTTTGATGATGGCCATTCTGACTGATGTGAAGTGATATCTCAATAAATCAATCACTTTGATTTATATTTTATAGCCCACCAGGCTCCTCTGTCCATGGAATTCTCTAGGCAAGAATACAGGAGTGGGTAGCCATTCACTTGTCCAGGGGACCTTCCTGACCCAGGAATTGAACCCGCTCCCCTCATTGCAGGCAAATTCTTTGCCGTCTGAGCCACCAGGGAAGCCCCAGTGATTAGTGATATAGAGCATCTTTTCCTGTGCCTGTTTGCCATCTGTATATCTTCTTTGTAAAAATGTCTATGAAGGGCTTCTACCCATTTGATAGGGTTGTTTGGGGTTTTTTGAAATTGAATTGTATGAACTATTTACATGTTCTGGATACTAACCCCTTGTCAGTCATATCATTCGCAAATATTTTATTCTATTCAGTAGGTTGTCTCTTTATTTTTGTAGATGGTTTCCACTGCTGTGCAAAAAACTTAAGTTTAATTAGGCTATTTTCACTTTTATTTCTTTTGCCTTAGGAAACAGATACAAAGATGCAAAGCAACCTACAGATTTAATGCATTCCCTATCAAAATACCTATGACATTTTTCACAGAATTAGAAAAAATTCTGTGGAACAACAAAAAATTTTACAGAACCACAGAATATCCCAAATTGCCAAAGCAACCTTGGGAAAAAAAGAATAAAGCTGGAGATATCACCCTCTCAAACTTCAAACTATACTATAAAACTACAGTAATCAAAACAGCCATGGTACAAGTGCAAAAACAGACACATAGATCAATGGAACAGAATAAAGAGCCCAGCGATAAATCCATGGTCAATTAATCTATGACAAAGAAGGCAAGAATATACAATGGAGATAAGAAAATCTCTTCGATAAGTGGTGCTGGGAAAACTGGACAGCTATGTGTAAAACGAGATTAGAACACACCCTCACGCCCTCAAATTATATACAAAAATAAACTCAAAATGGATTAAAGACTTCAATGTAAGATCTGAAACCATAAAACTCCTAGAAGAGAACATGGGCAGAACATTCTTTGGCACTGAAATATTTATTTTAAAACATGTTGACTGTGTGCATGACATTAGGAATAAAAAGCCAAGTGTTCATCAATACATGAATGGATAAATTCTTTAAGAATATTCGTAATATTAAACCAGGAAGATGAGAGAATTCTAGCTATAGACAACATGGATAAATTTCACAGGCAGTGATGAACAAAAGAAATGACACAAAGAACACCTGCCATATGAGTCCATTCATTATTGTTATTCAGTTGCTAAGTCATGTCAGACTCTGCAACCCCATTGACTGCAGCACGCCAGGCTTCCCTGTGCTTCACTGTTTCCTGGAGTTTGCCCAAACTCATATCCATTGAATCAGTGATGCCATCCAACCATCTCTTCCTCTGTCGCCCCCTTCCCCTCCTGCCTTCAGTTTTTCCCAGCATCAGAGTCTTTTCCAGTGAGTCAGCTCTTCGCATCAAATGGCCAAAGTATTCGAGTTTCATCTTCAGCATCAGTCTTCCCAGTGAATGTTCAGGGTTGAAGTGAAGTGTTAGTTGCTTAGTCATGTCTAACTCTTTGTGACCCCATGGACTGTAGCCCTTGGGCTCCTCTGTCCATGGAATTCTCCAGGCAAGAATCCTGGAGTGGGTAGCCATTCCCTTCTCTAGGGGATCTTACCCCCCAACCCAGGGATTGAACCTGGGTCTCCTGCATTGCAGCCCAATTCTTTGCCATCTGAGCCACAAGGGAAGCCCAAGTTCACTTCATATAAAGTCCAAAAATAGGAAAAACTTAATTTTGTTATTTGGGGATTTATGCATGAGTGATTGGAGAATCCCATGGACCAAGGAGCCTGGCAGGCTACAGTCCATGGGGTCACAAAGAGTTGGACACGACTCAAGCGACTTAGCACGCATGCACGCATGAGTGGTAAAACTAACAAGAAAAGCAAGGAAAAAGTTAGATTAGAGGTTACCTCTAAGAGGGAGATGGAGTTATTATTGAAGATGGACAGATGGGGTGCTTCTGGCATGCTGGTGGTTCTTTCTTGACAAGGATGGTAATATGCTGCTGCTGCTAAGTCGCTTCAGTCATGTCCAACTCTTTGTGACCCTATGGACTGCAGCCTACCAGGCTCCTCCATCCATGGGATTATCCAGTCGAGAGTATTAGAGTGGGTTGCCATTGCCTTCTCCATGGTAATATGGGGGGTTGCTTTATAATTACTTTTAAATTGTATGTATGAAATTTATATATATATATATATGATAAATCTCAGAATTTAAAAAAATAGCCCTTAAATGGCTACCCAGCCATATTATCTTCAGTTCTTAATTCTACCAAAAAATACTTTCATACAACTTTTAGTTGCATTATTGAATATTAACAGTGTATCAGGCTCTCTGCTTTTTGGTTAATGTCTACTTTCATTTAAAGGAAATCTAGGAATTAGACAAATGGACTTTAAGTGCTGTATCTGTTTGTTAATAAGCACATGCTAATATTAAGAAACTGGTCTACTTAAAGTAATAAGGATAATCCAGTATTTAAATACATTACTGACTTCCCTAGTGGCGCAGTGGTTAAGAGTCCACCTGCCAATGCAGGGGTCACGGATTTGATCCCTGGTCCAGGAGGATTCCACATGCTGCGGAGCAGCTAGGCCCGTGCGCCACAACTACTGAGCCTGTGCTCTGGAGCCCATGAACTACAACTGCCAAGCCTGCACGCAGCAACTGCTGAAGCCTGCATGCTTAGAGCCCATGCTCTGCAACAAGAGAGGCCACTGCAATGAAGAGTAGCCCCTGTCCACCACAGCTAGAGAAAGCCCTAGCAAAGCATCAAGGACCCAGCACAGCCAAAATGAATAAAATTATTTTAAAATATATATATATATCCTTTCTTTTCTTCTGCTTTTCACATAAATAGCCTTTTTCTCTAGTCAGCCCAAGCCATGGAGTCACCAATCCTTTGAGAGTGGGAAGGATTAGGGATATTATACAAGGAATACAAAGCAGGGGAAGAGTTGATATTTAGCTTCTAACATTCACAACAGGACCTGAGAAGACAAAAAAAGTTGTGATTCAAAATAAAACAAGGCTTCCCTGGTGGCTCAGTGGTTAAGAATCTGCCTGCCAATGCAGGAGACACAGCTTCAATCCCTGGTCCGGGAAGATCCCACATGCTGTGGAACAGCTAAGCCCACGTGCCGCAACTACTGAGCCTGGGCTCGTGACTACTGAGCCTAAGCCCCACAACCTGCTGAAGCTCGCACGCTCTAGAGCCTGTGCTCTGCAACCAGAGAAGCCACCATAAGGAGAAGCCTTCATGCTGCAACTAGAGAAAAACCCACGCAGCAACTAAGACCCAGCACAGCCAAAAATAAATCAAACACTATTCAAAATAAAGCAAAACAGACTTGCCTCAAGTTAAAGACTAACCAATTTATAAAACAACAGTTATATAAAATTTATTTCATTATTTTAAATTCACTGTGTTAAGCTTAATGAAAGTGATTCTTGTGGTTATAACTTTTTAAGAAGCCCTGGGTTTTAACTGCATCTCATGGAAATACCGTCCAGTGAGAGAACGTAGAAGTTCTGGCTGTCGATGTATTAACTAACATTCCATGGGGCCGGGGGAGGGTGAGTCTACATGAAGAGGGAATCCATGCTGTAGCTGTTTTGAATACTGGCCCCACATTCTCTCTTTCAGCCATTTATCTTTCCTTTGGGAGCATCTCTTTTCACTTGACAGTGTACTGAATTCCTGATTCTGCACTGCCAGACAAACTGAGGAATGAAAGCTTCCCTAAGCCCATTGGGCTCCCTGGGCACCAGAGCAGCCAGGCCTCCAGCTGGAGAGGAAATCCCCACAGTATCTAATGGGAGTGAAGGGGAATGGACGGAGGCATGGGGATGTGCAGAGGGACAAGTGAGGAGATGAGCCAAGAGATCGATCTCCTGGACAGAAGACCCAGACTCTGCCTGGGACTGCACTTCCAAGCAGAAATAGTTTGGGTGATCTGATAATGGCCATGGGGTGGAGAAGTATGGTGGACCCTCATTGGAGATTAAGGATTTCAGGAAAGCTGCCCAAATGCCCTTTCCTTGTCTGCAATGTCTTATTTTAAGACCTAGCTCAGAGCTGCTCTGGTCAGCACCCTCAACTCTCCCAGGCAGTTGTTCTTTCCTGCCGCATTGGCTTCTTCCTCTGTAAAGGCACTGGGCACTGCGCCAGTACTTTTATCTGGTTAAATATCTGGGCAAAAACACTGAAATCCTTAAGGGTGGAAAATTGGTCATAACATCTATGTTTCCTAAGGTCCTAGCACCATGTTGGCACCTAAGAATTTAAAGTTATATGAACAAATAAATAAATGAGTGGTGTCACTTGCATGATTTCATTTGATAAAGCTGTCTCCGCATGAATTTAGAAGGAAAACTAGCTCTTACTTTTCCTGTTCTCTTTGGCCATTGATTCAATATGATTTTTTCTTTAAACTTTTCATTCTATTAAAATATAGACACAAAAAGCCTTGTAAAACTAATGTATAGTTAGAGTTATTGTTAAGGTTATTATAAAGCAAATACCCTTTTAAACACCATTCAGGCCAAGAAAAAGAACTTTGCCAGCCTTCCCCAGAGCCTCTTGTCAAGTCCCTCTCCCCCTCCAAAAGCACTTACTTAATGTTTTATGTAACTCACGTAGAGTGTTACCATCCAAGTATGCCTCCCTATGCAGAAGGCAATGGCAACCCACTCCAGTACTCTTGCCTGGAAAATCCCATGGACGGAGGAGCCTGGTAGGCTGCAGTCCATGGGGTCGCTAAGAGTCGGACACGACTGAGCAACTTCACTTTCATTTTTCACTTGCATGCATTGGAGAAGGAAATGGCAACTCACTCCAGTATTCTTGCTGGAAGAATCTCAGGGATGGGGGAGCCTGGTGGGCTGCCATCTATGGGGTCGCACAGAGTCTGACATGACTGAAGCGACTTAGCAGCAGCAGCAGCATGCCTCCTTAGGCACTATGGTTCAATCTCTCTCATTTTAACGGACTTGTTAATGCCTTTTAAATCTCTCTTAATCCACAGGTTTTATCTCTGTCCCTTTCTTTCCTTGCACTGTGTCTGTTACTGAACCTGAGCTGTTTCACCTTTAAGATGTCTCCCAGGCTGGAGTCTGCTGACTGCATACACTCAGTGCAGTTCAGCAGGTTTCTCTTGTTCCCTGTCCTGTCAGTTCTGTGTTAATGCTTGTGTTGAAGATGCATGTTGCTTCACTTTGATTGATATGTGAGGGAGGGAATGACTTGAGCATGATGAAGCTCACCCCTGCTTTAATGTGCTGTTCCCTCCAGGAGAACCACCAGGTAACTGTAGGAAATGGCCTTCACTGAACTGAGCCGGCTGCCCAGGAGCACAGACACCTCAGACGTGACCAACCACCTTGGTCACCACATGTGAGCTGCAGCCACCCACGTCTGGAGTTACAGCTTCCCTCCGACTGCAGAGAACGCGCCTTCCGCCACCTCCAGATCACTCACAAGCTGCAGCTCTTCCCACACCGCCTCCACAGATATCAGGGGCTTTTCATTTTCAGGGTAAGGTGCCTTATTTATTATCACACTGATGTGTTTCTTGACCACATAAAACATACAAAACTATGTTACTGTTTTTATTATATTGCAAACTTATTTTTTATTATGTCACTGAGGGAGTTTTTTTTACCTCAGTTTTGCCATCAGTCAGCCCTGTGGTTTTTACTGGGTGGTTTGACAAAGCACAGAGATCTTTTAAGAACATAATACTAGCAGAACTGGTTGCATTTCTCGCAAACTGGATGCTGGGTCCAAAAGCTTCATCAGGCTCATGTTCTATCCCTTTGGTAGTGCGTCCTCTCAGCAGAAGGCCCACACTGTCTGACTGTCCCTATTCTTGTGAAGGCAGTAGATACTGATGCAGCAAATGCCCACATCCATTATTTCACTGGGGGCAGCAAAGTGGTGACATTCTGATTTCCTTTTCACTGTTAATTGGAATACTTTTATAACAAGATGTTTCCCCTTATCTGTGATTTAGTATAGTTCCTATAGGAAAGGCAAGAGAAATGCTTGATTTTTACCTATATTTATCAGTTTTCAAGATAATGAATTCATTTCCTATCATTTCCCTGAAGGTAAACAAGTAGGATTTATTTTACAATATCATTATGAACTCATGGATTTAAAATCTTTGTTGGGTTTCAGTTAGCTGCAGTTACCACTCAAATTACTCCATCTTTGACCAGTGAGAGACTCTTCAAATTGACTCCTGAGCCCTTTGTCATGACCCCAGTAAATTTTTAATAGTGCTCTTGGGTAGGTCATGATAGCATGACTGAACATGAGCTTCCATGCTCATTTTGAAATTTCCTGTCTCAAAACTGGAATCTGCCATGTTTTCCGAAGACCCTGGTTTCTTTAAGCAAGAAATGACATTTCAAAACAGCAATCTAAATTCTAGGAGAATGTATCACTACTGGGCTGGTCACTGTAGATAAATTCCATGGCCAGAACTAAGATATAGATACGATACTTCTTGAGTTTAACAGGATATTTCCAATTCAAATTCAGGACTATGGAATATTTTACTTATTAACCTCTATCAAATTTCATCTGTATTTCCTTTCTTCTACAATGAAGATTCTAATTCTCAAGGACAGGAAATTATAAAATTAGAATATCTCATAATTATTTGATTTTTCCTACATTGTATATACAACAATCTCAGTATAATACAACTATCACCAGTAAAATTTAACTAAAAGTTTAAAATTTTGCATATATTCTCCCCATTTCTTTCATTTTTAAAAAATTGTTAGACTAAGCTTATAGTCATTATATATCATACTCTCACCCTTTTATTCCTCATTAAATTTTAGTTTTATAAGTAATTATATGATTAATGCTCACCACCAATTCTTCTGTCAGGATTCCTCTTGTGATCTGGCTGAATGAAACTCATTCTGCAATCATTGATTCCTCAGGAACGACTCATGATAACACTATTTCCTGAAGTTTCACATATTGATAACTGTGTGCCTTTTAAAATTCACATTCAGTTTGACTGGATATAAAGCCCCCAGGTCACATTTCATTTTAATTGAGCATCATAAATATATTACTCTGTTTTCTTCTGGCATAAGAATATGATAATGTACTTTTCTTTCCCTTATAAACCACTTACTGTTTTTGTCTAACTGCCCAAAGATTCTTTTTTCTTTTTCTTTAATATCTAATGATATTAGTAAAATATGTCTGGTGTTGGTTGTTCTGGTTCAGTATTGTCAGGTAGCTGTCTGTTCTTTCAGTAAGTAGTTTCAAGTTTTTAAAAAGATATTTTTACTTGAGGTGTGAACATGCAGTAAAATGCATATATTTTAGATGTTTGGTTTGATGCATTTTGACAGTTGGGTACAGTTGTGTAACCACCACCCAAACAAAATACAGAATATCAGATCCTTTTTTATTTTAGGAAAGCTTTTTAAAATTATGATTCTTAGTATCTGTTCTGTTTCCTTCTATTGGTTTAATTCCTTAAGGATACTTATCTGTATGCGGGATCTTTCTATATCACTTTCTTGTAAATCCTTTTCATCTTTATTCATCTCGTTTTGGTTTAAAAAATGTTTTTCTCCTTCTGTCTTTTGCTTCTTTTAATACACATAGCAGTTGTTTTTATTTGGTCTTGTGTTCCTTATAATTAGTTCATTTCTGGAATTTTCTTTTATTGTTAATTCTTTTATTCAGTTATGTAAACAACCTCATATCTAAGGTTTTCTAATTCTGATTTATGAGTTCTTTCCTGTCATATCATTTTATGTCTTTATTTTGAAATCAGTTTGACCTGTGAGCTTTCTTTTTATGGTACTTTCATTATCTGTAGTTATATGACTGTGCACCTTTTTTTTTTTTTCAAGAAAATTTCTGCTGCTTTCTAACGCAACTTTATTTTTATGTAAAATTAGTCTCTCTCAGTGTTTAGAAGGAGGTGTGGCTTTAGAAGGAAGGTAGTTTCCCAACTTCACAAACTCCCTCTAGTGCTGTTTTCATGTGTTGTTCGTCTGCGTGGCAGCTTGGTTTCTGGGATTCCTGGCTCTGGTCCCTCTCCCTCTTCATCACTGTTATCCCAACACCTGCATAATTTTGATTCCGTTCCCCACACTTCTTCCTCAGTGTGTGCCTGTCCTGGAGCAGAGGGCTTTCACATTGGTTTTGAGAGTTCACAGAGGTTTGACTGCTCTGGCCTCGAGCTTTATGAGGGGTCCATGCACTACCCTGCTCTTGCCTATTGTGGGGTTTTATATCCTCAGCTCTGACAGAAATGTCCTGCTTTCGCTCACATCCATGCTGATACCATGCCGATTGTGTGACTGTTGGTAGTTTGACCTCACCTGTTTATATTTGAAATTCGTGTAGATACCTTGCACGTAGTTTTGTTGTGTTATCCATGGGTCTTTAGTTTTCCCATCTAGTTTTTTGTCTATTTTTAGGTTGGGATTTCAAAAAATTAAAAAGTATGCCACTACCACTACCATCTTCCCAGGATCCCCAGTGGCAGTCTTAGTAGTATGGTTATCAGGTACCAATTCTAAGTATGAGCATAGCAAAGTACAAGCCTTAAAAATATAAATTCCCTTCTACTCTTACAATCCTAATTCTAGAAACTTATTCTAAAGAAATAATACAATGAGGCAAGTGAAAGATTGTATGTACAAAGCTGTTCTGAACTGAGCTGGGGTGCCTTCCCACCTATCCCATTTTCAACTCCCACTTCTAGCAGGTGTCCTTGTAGTGTGTTACTCCAAACGCTATCTTATTTGAGATCGTGAAATTGTCCAGTCCTGTTAAATTTGAATAATCAATTAAAATATGACTGACAAAATTTAAAAACACATACCTTCAAATGTTGGTCCATAAATTGACTCTCCATTATCTCCTTTTCCAGCAACTATATCTGAGAAATAGCAGTAAATAAACATTAAAATTCTGAAACTAAAAAAGAGATAATGGCAGGGGGAAAATGCTTTAAATTATGATTCCATTTATAACAATAACTAGAGTAAGTGACCTAATTGTTCAGTATTTATACCATGAAAATAGTTCTATAATGATTTCACTTGTATTTTGTAAGTATTTCAACATTCATGATCCCATATTTTTCCCCTCGTAACTCCCAAGTAGGCAAAATTTAATGTAAAACATTTGAAATGATGAAGTATTAAATTATATTTGTGGCCAGACTTTAAGTGTGTTCATATAGGTTCACCTTATTTCACAAGTTATTCCATGGTCGATCTTACTTTTCAGAAAAAAATGGGAAGATTAAGCTGAGGATGCAACAGGAACAGTGAGGTCTTTTTAACACAAGAATGAAAATAGATGCTCTAGAAAGAATTAATGTTCAAATTTTTATTCTTTGGAACTCTATAGTGATAACTCATTTATCTGGTGTTTAGAACTGAAGTTCCTTTGCAATATAAAGAGATTTTTTTAATGGTTAGAGATACCAAGGGAACATTTCATGCAAAGATGGGCTCGATAAAGGACAGAAATGGTATGGACCTAACAGAAGCAGAAGATATTAAGAAGAGGTGGCAAGAATACACAGAAGAACTATACAAAAAAGATCTTCACAACCCAGAGAATCACGATGGTATGATCACTCACCTAGAGCCAGACATCCTGGAATGTGAAGTCAAGTGGGCCTTAGAAAGCATTACTACGAACAAAGCTAGTGGAGGTGATGGAATTCCAGTTGAGCTATTTCAAATCCTCAAAGATGATGCTGTGAAAGTGCTGCACTCGATATGCCAGCAAATCTGGAAAACTCAGCAGTGGCCACAGGACTGGAAAAGGTCAGTTTTCATTCCAATCCCAAAGAAAGGCAAGCCAAAGAATGCTCAAAGTACAGCACAATTGCACTCATCTCACACACGAGTAAAGTAATGCTCAAAATTCTCCAAGCCAGGCTTCAGCAATATGTGAACCGTGAACTTCCAGATGTTCAAGCTGGTTTTAGAAAAGGCAGAGGAACCAGAGATCAAATTGCCAACATCCACTAGATCATCGAAAAAGCAAGAGAGTTCCAGAAAAACATCTATTTCTGCTTTATTGACTATGCCAAAGCCTTTGACTGTGTGGATCACAATAAACTGTGGAAAATTCTGAAAGAGATGGGAATACCAGACCATCTGACCTGTCTGTTGAGAACCTGTATGCAGGTCAGGAAGCAACAGTTAGAACTGGACATGGAACAACAGACTGGTTCCAAATAGGAAAAGGAGTATGTCAAGGCTCTATATTGTCACCCTGCTTATTTAACTTATATGCAGAGTACATCATGAGAAACGCTGAGCTGGAAGAAACACAAGCTGGAATCAAGATTGCTGGGAGAAATATCAATAACCTCAGATATGCAGATGACACACCCTTATGGCAGAAAGTGAAGAAGAACTAAAGAGCCTCTGGATGAAAGTGAAAGAGGAGAGTGAAAAAGTTGGCTTAAAGCTCAGCGTTCAGAAAACTAAGATCATGGCATCTGGTCCCATTACTTCATGGGAAGTAGACGGGGAAACAGTGGAAACAGTGTCAGAGTTTATTTTGGGGGGCTCCAAAATCACTGCTGATGGTTATTGCAGCCATGAAATTAAAAGACGCTTACTCCTTGGAAGGAAGGTTATGGCCAACCTAGATAGCATATTTAAAAGCAGAGACATTCCTTTGCTAACAAAGGTCCATCTAGTCAAGGCTATGGTTTTTCCAGTGGTCATGTGTGGATGTGAGAGTTGGATGGTGAAGAAAGCTGTGCGCCAAAGATTGATGCTTTTGAACTGTGGTGTTGGAGAAGACTCTTGAGAGTCCCTTGGACTGCAAGAAGATCCAACCAGTCCATCCTAAAGGAGATCAGTCCTGGGTGTTCATTGGAAGGACTGATGTTGAAGCTGAAACTCCAATACTTTGGCCACCTCATGCGAAGAGTTGACTCATTGGAAAAGACCCTAATGCTGGGAAGGATTGGAGGCAGGAGGAGAAGGGAATGACAGAGGATGAGATGGTTGGATGGCATCACCGACTCTATGGACATGGGTTTGGGTAAACTCCGGGAGTTGGTGATGGACAGGGAGGCCTGGTGTGCTGCGATTCATGGGGTCGCAAAGAGTCAGACATGACTGAGCGACTGAACTGAACTGATAGAACCTGTTTCACATTATATGCATTATATGCATATTTTGGCTTAGGCAATGATCCTGCTATAAAACTCCTCTATGCACAGCTACAACAGAAGCAAAGCTAACTCTAGTGAAATAGAGGTCTCCGAGTTCTGTGTTCTCCCCATCACCCCCTTTCCTTCTTTCAGCTCTTTAGACAGCCCTCCTCGAATAATGTGCAATAAATAAATGTTGAAGAACTGGCCCATTTAAACTCAGTATGAGCGCTTTATAATAAAAGTGTCTGTGCTATTTAAGGAAATCTGATGCAGCAGCAAGCATGTGAAGAGAATTTATGCAGGAAAGGGGCATATAGCATTTAAATTATACTACTCATAAAGCTGGTTCAAAAGTTAACTGATAAACCTTAAGTCTTCAACCTACTCTGCCAGATATATACTTCCTTCCTGCCACCCCCACCCCATTCACCACACAGCCCAAGGCTATTCTCAGAAGTCTGCTGCAGTAGCCACAGGCTAAATCCGGGTTTGGAGAAGTTGAATGTCCTCTAGCACCAATTCCTTCCTGTCCCAGAGTTTGCTTTGCTTGGTGAACCTGCCCAGGTGATTCCCGTCTGCTGACTTATGTAAACACCAGTGACACTCCCTTGCTTTCTCTCTCCAACACTTGCCACTACTCTTGCCCTTTGCTTCTGATCTCCCAGGTGAATATTTTATATTGACACCATGTCAGTCAGTATTTAATATTTTTTGTGGCCATAACCCACCCCTTTGCATTCAGCTCTGGATATCTTCTATACTTCTGATAACAGATTCAGCAATGCAGAACAATGGTTAAAAGTAAACTCCAAAGTCAGATGATTTTGATTTTGACCTTGATGTTGGTTACCTTTCCCAACGCTGTTTCCTCATCTGCTATAGATAGCAGTGATGGGAAGTGCCTCCCAGGTAGTTCTGAGGGTGAAATGCAGTCATGTAGGGAGAGCACATGTATGGTGCCTGGCAGAGTACCACGCTCCTTCGTTAGTGGCCAGTATTATTGTGCAGCATCACACACTTATGGAATGCATCTTCTCATTGTCATTTTCACCATCATTCTGATGACCATGATGATGATAAAATATATTAAACTAAATCTCAAGAGATCCTTCTCAAGGCAGTAGGCCTTGTGGGAGCCACAAAGAGGATCCTGCCAAAGTGGCTTAACAACTTGGTATCTTCATTAACTTCAACTTTAGAAACGAACAGAGTGTATGTTTCCTGTTTATCTATTCATTCATTCATTCTTTGAACAAACTTTTAAAAAGCATCTACTAATACTGTATGCTAGGCACTGTTCTCTAACTTGAGAATGTAACAGTGAATGAAATAGATAAAAATCTCTGCCCTCATGGAACTTATATTCTATTGAAAAGAAACAGACAGTTAACAAAGAAGTATTAATAGTATGTCCTGCGGTGAAAAGTGCTAGAAAGAAAAATACAGCTAGGTAAGGGGACAGGAGAGCAGCCCAGAAAGGGGTGAGGAGAGGTATATGGAGAAGAAGGTGGCAGTTTTTGAATAGGGTGGACAGGTAAGTCCCTCCTGAGATAAACTCTTAGCAAAAACCAGAAAGAGATCAGGGGGTGATGCAGGGGGATATGCAGAGGAATAGCTGGGTGTACATATCTCCAGCAAAAGAAACAATGAAAGACCTCAGGGCATACATATGCTTGATATACTTAAGGAACAGCAAGGAGCCCTATGTGTGGAGCAGAGTTAGCAAGAGGGAGAGGTCAGATGATGAGATGGGGTCGAGGGAGGAAGAAGACTTTATAGGGCCTCTTGGTCCCAGAGAGCAAGCAGTAGTGCTTGGAAGCATCCTAAGGCACAACACCAAACCACAGTCAGTTCCTGTACTCCAAAATTCTACCCAAAGCCCTCTGAGAATCTGACATCTGAAGGAGGAGGGTGCTTACGGAGCTTAGCAGTTTCAATATACCATGTCCTTGAACCCTCACCATATCCTATAATATTATAATTATCCCCATTTTGTGATTAGGAAACTGACTCAGAGATGACAAGTTCCTTATCCAATATGGTACAACTTATATGTGTCAGTTTGGATCTGAATCTATTAACCAGAATTTTTTTCCAAACTCCTTAAACATCATTGCTTTGTTATCTAAAAACATGAATTGAGACCTATGCACTTTTTGGAAATTTTACTTCACATAAATAAATATCATGGTCTACTTTCCCCAGATCCTGCTCTGGCTCACAGGGGTGAGAGGAGGTCTAGCTAAAAACAAAACAACACCGCATCTGGAAGATCAGTAACAACACTGAACTAAGTATCAGGAGACACGGATATGGGCCCTCTTGAGGATTATCTTATACTAACAAAAAAATCAAAAACAGTCTAAATGTTCACCAATGGGAAACTACTTCAATTAGCATAGCAATATGATGAAAAACTAGGCAGATCCTAAACATTTTATATGTCAATACACATAACCACATAAAAATTTTAGGGGCTTCCTTGGTGGCTCAGATGCAGGAGACCTGGGTTTGATCCCTGGGTTGGGAAGATCCCTGGGGGGAGGGCATAGCAACCCACTCCAGTATTCTTGCCTGGAAAATCCCCATGGACAGAGGCACCTGGCAGGCTACAGTCCATGGGGTTGCAGAGTCGGACACAACTGAGTGACTAAGCACAGCATAGCACAATTTCTCATCATATCGCTATGCTGATTTAATTAATTTCCCATTGGTGAACATTTAGACTGTCTTTCATTTTTTGTTAGTATAAGACAATCCTCAAGAGGGCCCATAAAAATTTTATGTGTACTGATGTGGGCTTCCCCAGTGGCTCAGGGGTAATGCAGGAGACTTGGGTTTGATCCCTGGGTTGGGAAGACACCTAAGGGGAGGAAATGGCAACCCACTCCAGTATTCTTGCCTGAAAAATCCCATGGACAGAGGAACCTGGTAGGCTACAGTCCAAAGGGTTGCACAGAGCCAGACATGACTGAGTGACTAAGCACACACACACACACGCACACACACTGAGCACACGCACACACACACACTGACATATAACCGGGCTTCCTAGGTGGCGCTAGTGGTAAAGAACCCACCTGCCAATTCAGGAGATGTAAGAGACATGGGTTCGATCCCTGGGTTGGGAACATCCCCTGGAGCAGGGCATGGCAGCCCATTCCAGTATTCTTGCCTGGAGAATCCCATGGACAGAGGAGCCTGGCAGGCTACAGTCCATAGGGTCGCAAAGAGGCAGACACGATTGAAGTGACTTAGCACACACCATAAATATTAAGTAGAAAAACAACTGGATTAGAAACAGTACTGGTGATATCTCATTTTGGAGAAACTGATTTACATACAAGAGCTTATTTACATATAAGATACTTGGATTAAATCTATATTTTTCTCATCATCAGCCTGAGAATGTTCCAGATTGTAGAAAAATAATGAAACATTATTAATTTAAGCCTTGGCATATTTCATCAAGTTCAAGAAAATCTCCTTCTACACTAAGCCAATTATTTTTAAATTGCTGCCTGATTGCTCCCTATGGGATAGCTCCTAAAAGGCCTCTAAAATTGAATTTTGTGTTGCTAATCAAGGTACCTCCTTTGTGTAATGCCAAAGAATTGACCTGGAAAGAAGCAAAGATGGAGATCAAAATGCTTTTGATCTTATTTCAGTTGTAACAGTGTAACATCTTTGGTGAGAAATAAGCTGTTTTTCATTTATTGTGTTTTCAAATTCCTACCTTTAGTATGTTTCTTAAAAGCACTGTATTTTCTATATACTCTATTTTTAGGTGAGCATTTAAAATTACCTTTTAGTTAAAAAAATGTTACCCATCCTACTTTCTTATATCACTTTTTAATCTGGAATATTCCTGGTAACACACTTTAGATTTATTTTGATAATGATGGAATTTTTAAAAAGAGTATTAATATCTTAATTCATCATTTGACCATCCTTTAAATATATAACATCCAATGTTAAATGTGACAATGAATTCTATATGAATTTCAAAGAGGCAGACAAACAGAAGTTTGGATATTCGGATTTGATGTTGCAACTAAGTTGTATTTAAGGTTTCAAACTCACCTCCTCCTTGTACCCAGCCGTTCCGTACCACTCGATGGAAAATGGAACCTGTGTAATGTAGCTTGATGCCACTTTGGGAAAACCCTGCTTTTCCTGTGCACAAGATCTGAAAATTTTTACATGTTTTGGGACATGTATCAGAATATAGCTAGAAATAAAGATAAAAGATTTCAAAGATTAAACATTTTGACAGAGATTCTCACTCTCCCCAACTTATTGAGAAACAACCACCAAAATCCTCTTACCTCAAAAATCAATCTTCCAATCGGATAAAGATCAATAGAAATGTCCAAGAACACAAAATTATGCTATTAAAATTAAAGAGAAGAAGGTAATGCATGTCAGTGTTTTGGAAGAAAGTTTTAGAAGTGACCAAAACTATAATAATGTTTTCAGTGTTAAGATGACTGACAGCATTAACATAGATGATGTAACAGCAAAATTAAACGAATGACTTTAAAAAGTTTGTTTCATTTTATTATACTACATGGAGAAGCAATGGCACCCCACTCCAGTACTCTTGCCTGGAAAATCCCTTGGACGGAGGAGCCTGGTAGGCTACAGTCCATGGGGTCGCTAAGAGTTGGACACAACTGAGCAACTTCACTTTCACTTTTCCCTTTCATGCATTGGAGAAGGAAATGGCAACCCACTCCAGTATTCTTGCCTGGAGAATCCCAGGGACGGCGGAGCCTGGTGGGCTGCCATCTATGGGGTCGCACAGAGCCGGACACGACTGATGTCACTTAGCAGCAGCAGCAGCAGAATTATACTACAGTTTTACAACCTAAATAAGATGCTTTTTAAAACCTTTCAGTAGTAAATCACATTAACCTATCATACAAAACTAGAACACATGGCCTAGATAGCAACCACATCACAAACTGGGTGTGGAAAGGAACACTGATCAGTCAGTCCCTTTGGGAAAAAGAGCAGACTGGGAAGCCTTTTCTTTCCTAAGTAATTCTGGAAAAAGATCCACATGAGCCCATAGATTTGGTTACTGTGTGTTCTGGATTTTCAAAGACTGCACAGATCAGCTAAGCAGAGCCAGGCCACAGTCTTTCTGAGTGGAAAAATAAGGCCACTGTATGCATAGGTGCTATGCCAGGGGTAGGGAAGAGAGGATGCTGTACTTTTTAGTTCTTTCTTTCATGACCTAATACTCACAGATGCCCCAAGCTCTTATTTTCAATTGACATCCTTTCTGGTAGAGGCAGCTAACATTTGTGAGCCCTTGTCTAGCCCTACAAAGAGGCACCCAAAATGAAAACACTGTTCTCCATCACAGTGGCATTCATTTTGGTAGCAAACCACATCTAATGGAATACATTGTAACTCTTAGGCACCATTCTCCTACATAAAAATGCTGCCTGATTTAACAAGTACATAATTTGCCCTGCACTATTTCTTAAGAATCTAGGAGGCATAAATGAAATCACTTTTAAATGTATAACTATCATTATTTTATGTCTCTAAGCTCTTTTTTTAATTAAAGACTAAGATAGTATTATAATACCTGGTATCCAGTAATGAAGTATTTATATCCATACTATTAATAATTATGATTATGTTTCTGCCTCTCTAAAGAGCCTCTTGATGAAGGTGAAGGAGGAGAGTGAAAAAGTTGGCTTAAAGCTCAACGTTCAGAAAACTAAGATCACGGCATCTGGTCCCATCACCCCATGGGAAATAGATGGGGAAACAGTGGAAACAGTGTCAGACTTTACTTTTTTGGGCTCCAGAATCACTGCTGATGGTGACTGCAGCCATGAAATTAAAAGACGCTTACTACTTGGAAGGAAGGTTATGGCCAACCTAGATAGCATGTTTAAAAGCAGAGACATTACTTTGCCAACAAAAGTCCGTCTAGTCAAGACTATGGTTTTTCCAGTGGTCATGTATGGATGTGAGAGTTGGACGGTGAAGAAAGCTGAGCACCGCAGAATTGATGCTTTTGAACTGTGGTGTTGGAGAAGACTCTTGAGAGTTTCTTGGACTGCAAGGAGATCCAATCAATCCATCCTAAAAGAGATCAATCCTGGGTGTTCATTGGAAGGTCTGATGTTGAAGCTGAAGCTCCAATACTTTGGCCACCTCATGCGAAGGGTTGACTCATTGGAAAAGACCCTAATGCTGGGTAGGATTGGGGGCGGGAGGAGAAGGGGACGACAGAGGATGAGATGGTTGGATGGCATCACCGACTCGATGAACATGGGTTTGGGTAGACTCCGGGAGTTGGTGATGGACAGAGAGGCCTGGCGTGTTGCAATTCATGGGGTCGCAGAGAGTCGGACACGACTGAGCGACTGAACTGAACTGAACTTCTGCCTCTCTGCTTCTGTACTACAAGTTCTTAATTATAAAAGAATATTATAACTTTAAGAGGCATAATATGGTAAGCTTCACAGGTTTATGAGGAAAAAGAGGACATATTGGAAGTTATGATTGACTTCTAAAATGAGTGAGTCCATTCAGGCATTATTAAACTTCCCTGGGCATCAATATATTATCTTTTTGTGGTTGTCAAGAGTAGATAATTCTAGAAATCCTAATGAAAACAGAGCAAGTGACTTTTAACACAAGGTAATGTCACCTATCAGCCAAACCTAATTATCTACTCTATCATTCCAAATCAGAAGTAAACAAGTCTCCCTGGGTTTAACTCAGCATGAAAAATCTAGCCTCTGGGCAAAAAATCCAAGGATTTTCTCTAGACTCTGGTTCCTCTCTCCTCACCTACTAATTAATTCAGGCTGCCATTATTTCTAGCCCGCACTACTCCAGTAGCTTTCCAAATGGCCACCCTGCCATCAAGCTTTTCCCACTCCACCCTGTTTGGCCTCAGCCCTAAACTTTTTTCTAAAACACCAAAGAAGGTTATGTCATACTTCTGATGAAAAATTCTGTTGGCCTGCTTTCTTCTAGATAAAATCTAACTCTCTGGTTAAGAATAGATAGTAAGTTCAATCTTTTTTTAATGGATCTGGTTTTGGGGTTTTTCTGTTTTTTGTTTTTGTAAAACAAAAAAGTAGGAAAGAAAAGCACCTTTCCTATTTGGGAAACTCCTCCCAGGGTTGCACCAGCCTCTGCAGAACATTCTCTCTTTCCCCACCATGTGAGAACCAGGGTGTGGGCACACAACCTGGGCTTGACTAGTCAGGTGCTTCTGCCTGGGGCCTTCGATCTCTGGGGAGCAACACAGACCCAAGGAGAGCAGAGGTTATGCTCAGTGAAGGCGGCAGGGAGACCCAAGGGCTAGCAGGCACCCATGGCAGCACCCTGGATGCACTTTCCTGGGGCGTGACTCTGGCCATGTTTTCCTGCTGCCAGGTCTCCCTTGCTCCTGACTGCTTTCCAAAGCTGACTCTCCAACTTTACTGTCAGTTGTGGATTTACCAACATCCCTTCAGTACATACTTTTTCTCCTTAAGTTAATCAGAACAGCTTGGTACTGTTGGCACCAAGAATCCTGACTGATACTCTCATTTCCCCAGCCTCCTTTACCACTCATTTTGGCCTCCTTCCTGTCCTCTGCCATCCCCAGAGTACACCATGTGCTTTGAGACTCTTGGCCCTTTGGGCATGAACTGCTATGAATGTTAAATTCCTCTCCACACCTTAGAGTTTAGAGCATTTCGCAAGTGTACTGTTTATTCAACAAAATATTCACTGAGCACCTCCTGTGTTTCAGGTTCTGTTCAAGGCAGTGGTTGAATAAGGGTGAATGACACAAGGTTTTTGCCATTGCATGGCTCAGATCCTAGCTCTGGGTCTTTGTGTAGGCACAGGCCACCATGGGCATGACATGATTTTCAGCATGTGACAGCTGTTGCTGCAACAAGGTTCCTGAGGAAAATTGCATGCATTTACCACCCTCACGGAGGGTGCCCATTCCACCCTGATGTCTGTCTCTTGCTCTCTGGACCTCAAGCTTCATGACTGTCCTCTGCCATTGCAAACCCCCCAGTGCCATAGCTTGTCTCCTCCTCTTGCCACCTGTGTGTCACCTTTCTTTTCAAACTTGCCAGTGTCTCAGTGCAGTAGCTCCCACTTAGGTGTTACAACATACTAATCAAAATATTTCATGCTCAAAGTGAGTAAAGGATAGGTTTGACTTTGTCTGAGGGAGAAGGTCTTAATATTTTTAAATAGATGCCAATTAACGCACATAAGCTTCTCATGGGGAGTCGAAATGTTTGAACAGGGATGCTCTTCTGCCTGTGCTGGCTACCCACTGTGAGATAGGCTGGCTTTACACACCACCAAGCCAAACCCCACCAGTTCTTTGCAACTAGAGATCACAGGTTCATTGAGAACTTAACCTAGTCCTCTATGCTTTTATATTCCCTTTGCTAGGTTTATCAGTAATTAGTGCCTAATCAATATAAATGCTCAAAGATTCCACTATTTTCCTTTTTAAAAAAATTAGTGTAACTTGCCTTGGTGTCTCTTAAGAATTTGGCCGAATAATCCACAGTAAGTGCTTCATAAAGTGCAGGAGGCTTAAAATCAACTATATCCCACACTTTGTGGGCCCATTTCTGTAGATCAAGTGCATCACCCAGGAGCTTATCATTAATAAAACACATCACATAGGAAGAATATTCCCAGACTTCATTCTTAAGTTCCTGTAAAGGAAAAGGACCAAAAAAAAAAAAAAAAATTAATGGGGCATGGGGGTGAGGGGTGAACCTTGCTAAACCCACAAGCCAGAGCTGCTATCAATCCCAGGACTGAACCTTTAAAAAAATATATTTTTTGCCATCTTTCAGAATTTTGCTCTCAAAGGGAGTTGAAGAACATTTCAAAACTCTGAAGGTGCTGAAATCTATGATCTAAAGTAATCTTTAAAATGGTACAGTTGTAGAAAATAGATGGTAATCTGGTAATAAAAGTCAGTGTGCATAGCATACTTGTTATATATGAATGTAAAAACAAAATGCAGTCCTTTAGGCTTCATTTCTGGAGCACATTTTACTGTATGCATACTTGGTTGCTGCTAACTCGCTTCAGTCGTGTCCGACTCTGTGCTACTCCATAGATGGCAGCCCACCAGGCTCTACCGTCCCTGGGATTCTCCAGGCAAGAACACTGGAGTGGGTTGCCATTTCCTTCTCCAATGCATGAAAGTGAAAAGTGAAAGTGAAGTCGCTCAGTCGTGTCCGACTCTTTGCGACCCCATGGACTGCAGCCTACCAGGCTCCTCCGTCCATGGGAGTTTCCAGGCATACTTGGTTAGGGGTCCTAAATAAGACATGGTTTTCAATGCCAAGGATGGAAAGAGTGCTTTTTGATGGAGGGAAGTCAGACCAGGTGAGGAAATGCCTCCTGAGGCCCAGCAGGGTTTCTCGGACACATGAGGGGCCATGAGGAAGGGAACTCACCTTCTTTAACACTTTTAAGTCCTAAGCCCTTTAAAATTAAGTGTGTGTTTTCATCCATACAACAGTGACGGCCAGTGTGCTAAACCTCAGTGTGTGGCTGCTGAGTAAGGTCACCCTGGAGGAGATCTGGTTTATTATTACCCAGTGCCAGTCCTGGCAAAACCATGCATCATCTGGGACAGCTGTTCTCCAGTTTTATTGGGCAGTCAGAATCACAGATTCCTGAGCCTCACCCCAAGTTTCTGATTCTGGGATGGGGCCTGAGACTGCATTTTTTTTTTTACCAGCATGCCATGAGATGCTGCTGCTGCTGGTCTGGAGACCGCACTTGAAGAAATGCCAGTTTGGGGAACGGTGTGCCTTTTGCTGCCAACATGCTCCATTCCCGGCTCCTGTCTCAGGAGGAGCTCACTCCCAGTTCCTTGCTTGTTTATGCTGAACTGTCAGTCACTGAGACAGCCCCTGGGTCAGTACTTCCTGGAATGTTTACATTTATCAGGGGTCTCACATTTTACAGGACACAAAACTTGAAAAAGGAGAGGAAAAGTTTAACTGTGGATATTTTAGTTAGCCTGGTAGGAGAAATGCAGGAACACATAGACTTTATTAGGAAGCTGAAGGTTATTACATGCCTTGTCTGGGTGTCTTCTACATATAAGGAGCCCTCATCACCTGCCTCAAGATAGCAGCCTGGACCCGATGGTTTCTAGGGCTTCCCAGCACTAAGATGTATGATGCTCTCTTTTTTGGAGGTGGGGGGAAAGGTCTTCTCGAAGGTTCAGAAGCCATCCCTCAGAGTTGGCGTTACATTCTGCTGAAGCATAAGGCCAGCTCAGACTAACCTTATATGTGCTAAGAAGCACTACATATAACATAAGACAGTGCTCTTTTTAAAAAAAATATTTATGTATTTGGCTGTGCTGCATCTCAGTTGCAGCACACAGGACCATTTAGTTGTGGCATGCAAACTCTTAATTGCAGCACATGGGGATCTAGTCCCCTGACCAGGAATCAAACCCAGGCCCTCTGCACTGGCAGTTCGAAGTCTTAGCCACTGGACCACCAGGGAAGTCCCATGACAGTGCTTTTGTAGGAGAACAAAAGACTGAAGAGGAAGAAGAGGTTAAGGTGGCAAGTATCCAGGAGATGAGGGTCAAGTGGAGGTGGAGAAAAGAAAGACAAGAGTTAAAGGGTATGTGGGAAGCAGCAGCAGTGATGACCTAGGAAGCCTCATTCAGCCCCCGTGAGAAAAGCAGAAGAGAACACAAAACATCTCAACGTCAGCAACCCAGACTGACATGGGTCAGAAACTGCAGAATGGAACCCACGCCAGTCTTCCCAGTATGGTGGGAATATGGAAAAGAATGGGTGCAAACCTCGAAGCATGAAATCATGTAGGTGGAGAACACAGTATGATAGGCAGTTTAGGAAGTTTGATGATAAAAATTGAGAAAAACACTGTTTTATGTTAGAGTGCCCAATGGTCTGGGTTTGCCTCAGACCATCCCAGCTTAAATCAACCCTGTATATTCATTGGAAGGACTGATACTGAAACTGAAGCCCCAATACTTTGACCACCTGATGCAAAGAGCCAACTCATTGGAAAAGACCCTGATGCTGGGAAACATTGAGGATAGAAGGAGAAGGGGACAACAGAGGATGAGACGGTTGGATGGCGGCATCGACTCGATGGACCAAACAAACGCCAGGAGATAGTGAAGGAGAGGGAAGCCTGGCAGGCTCCAGTCCAGGGGGTTCACCGAGTCAGACACGCCTTAGCAACTGAAGAACAACAACAATCCCAGCTTTAGCAATGAAATTTGTGCATCCCAGCAAACCCCTCCAATCCAGGCAAACCAGGACTATTGGTCACCATAGCTGTTGTAATGATTAGAGTTAATATTTATAGAAGTCATTAGAATAGAGCCTGGCATATAATAAGCACCATAGGTTAAGTGTTTGTTATATTTCTATTTGAATTACAATGAAAATGTACTGTGGCTGTGAAAATGGTATGAGACTCGTTTACAGTGATCTTGTAAAGCAACACAGTCTGCATGATAATCACAGGACATCCTCGTGCAGTCAAACACGGGACAATCAAAACTGCTCTGGTCAGGAGAAATGCGATCTCATCAGCCACTGAGAGATGGGGTGGGGCAGGGAAACCAGGACTGGGACTCTCTACAGGACTGGACCAGAGGTGATAAGCAGATGTATCCATTCCAGTCTGCCCCAACACGAGCTGTAACAGAGCCAGGATGCCACCTTAGACTCCTTCATATCACACGTTCCAGGCAGCACTACCAGTTAATTAGGGTTGGCACTCAAGAGGAAACCAGTCTGCCATTTCTGGATAATCTCTGCCAACCTTAGGATCTGGGGTCCTTAAGGGGTACTATTATCAGGGAGAGTGCAGAGAAGGAAGCTCCTATTTGGACATGGTTATCCTGTGGGAAGCTGATGCCTGCCCTCAGAGCTCCCCTGAAACCCCACATGCTCTCCTGCTGTATCTGTGCTGGACACCACTGAAACCTTCCTGAATTCGGGCCTAAAAGAGTGCCAAGCCACAGTAACCTGAGTGCCAGGGTGTCACAGGAAGGTAGGACTAGGTGATATGCAGGGAAAGGGGTGGTCATCAGCAAGAGTAAATAGCAGCATTGACAGTGTCAAACTTACCTTTATTGCTTGCCTTCCAAAAGAAAATCCTGGAAGTGTTTTACCTTTTCTTAATATCAGCTTGGTAAAATGACTGAAATAATTTAGGAAAAGTGCATAATTTAGAGAAATAAAATCTAGTTGTATGAAAATTACTGCTTCAGTTTTTCCAAAGCAATGCATAGGTAAATAATTCAGGCAAAACTTTGCTCATTTCCCATACCCCAAATATCCTTTACCCTTTTTATCTCTTGTATATACTGATCCCATGCAAATTCTTGAACAGGAACTATTATAGGATCTTCAAATTTGGATGGATAATTCCTCTTCAGACTCTAGGTTTCAAAATAGAATATTATATTAGAGTATATTCTCTTTTAAAGTAGAAATCATTCCCCCTGATTTTTATGGAGTCTTCAGGAAGTTTTACACAGTGTATACCCAAGTCTGGCTTAGATGCCCCTTGCCAGCTCCCAGAGGGGCCTGTGCTTACCTCTATTAAGTCCCTCCCCAGGCCACACTTGTCTCTCATCTGAAGGAAATAAGCTCCTTGAGGGCAAAGACTATGTCTTAGTTTCCCACTGGCCTCAATATCAGGTACATAGTAGACCATCCACACATAGCAACTGCATAAACAAGTGAACAAATGAGTTTGTACCAACAGTTTTGTGATCTGCCATGTTCTTTTAGAACCAGTTTTTCCCTCAGTGGAGGGAAAAAGGCTCTACACCTTTTAGAGGTGTAGAGTGAGGCTCTACACCTCAGTGGAGCCATGGGTACTTTTAACTAAAAAAAAAAATGTTATTACTTTAATTCACTGACATGGAGAATAACCAAAGATATGGTTGTGGTTATAGCCTCTGGGGAAAAGAGAAGTAAATATTAAATATGTTTTGGTCTAGATACTGAGCATGTATTGACTTAATGTACTTTGTTTTGTCTGTATGAATCAGAAAATTCTTTCTGATTAACAATACCTGTTAAAAAAAAAAGTTTTTTTAAATGTTAATGCTCCTTTTAATGTTATAGTTTGTCTTCTTCTAAAGCAAGAGAAGGCAGTTGAGGCAATAACATTTAGGCAACACTTTTCTGAGCAGGTCTGAGGAGTAAATGAACCAACAGGGAAAAGTGTCAGCTGGCTGCTTCTGTCATAGTCTAAGGGGACACTGGCTTACCACACTTCCTCAAGGGTGGATAGTCCAAGGCAGAGAAAGCCAGGACATGAGTACCCTGCCTTGGGACCAGGGGTAGCAGAAGAGGGCAACAGCAATCTGGCCATTGCCTTCCTAGACCACTGTACCCAACCAACAGCTGATGTGTCCTTTTTCTCAATTCTAGTGTCTGTGCTCTGTCTGAGGCAGTCATGCAAGATGACTGCTGTTTCTCACTGAGGGACCACCTGGTATAACTAATAAGCCCAAGAGTTTTCAAATTAAGCATACTTAATCATACTTTCTTCATAATTTGTTCCAGAATGAACTATATTATGTAATACTACTCTTTATAAATCTAAATCTTTCAGTTAATTAGGTATCGGAGATTGCCTGCAAGTGATCACGTTGGAAAGGATTCTTTCCATTCAAGGATCCTTTATTAACACAGAACTAACTGAATTTACATTGATATATTTTCATACTCAAATAGAGCTACTGCTTATTTAACTTACATGCAGAGTACACCAGAGAAACGCTGGGCTGGAAGAAACACAAGCTGGAATCAGGATTGCCGGGAGAAATATCAATAACCTCAGATATGCAGATGACACCACCCTTATGGCAGAAAGTGAAGAAAAACTAAAGAGCCTCTTGATGAAAGTGAAAGGAGAGTGAAAAAGTTGGCTTAAAGCTCAACGTTCAGAAAACTAAGATCATGGCATCTGGTCCCATCACCCCATGGGAAATAGATGGGGAAACAGTGGAAACAGTGTCAGACTTGATTTTGGGGGGCTCCAAAATCACTGCAGATGGTGATTGCAGCCATGAAATTAAAAGACGCTTACTGCTTGGAAGGAAGGTTATGACCAACCTAGATAGCATATTTAAAAGCAGAGACATTACTTTGCCAACAAAGGTCTGTCTAGTCAAGACTATGGTTTTTCCAGTGGTCATGTATGGATGTGAGAGTTGGACGGTGAAGAAAGCTGAGTGCTGAAGAATTGATGCTTTTGAACTGTGGTGTTGGAGAAGACTCTTGAGAGTCCCTTGGACTGCAAGGAGATCCAACCAGTCCATCCTAAAGGAGATCAGTCCTGGGTGTTCATTGGAAGGACTGACGTTGAAGCTGAAACTCCAATACTTTGGCCACCTCATGCGAAGAGTTGACTCATTGGAAAAGACCCTAATGCTGGGAAGGATTGGGGGCAGGAGGAGAAGGGGACGACAGAGGATGAGATGGTTGGATGGCATCACCGACTCTATGGACATGGGTTTGGGGAAACTCAGGGAGTTGGTGATGGACAGGGAGGCCTGGCGTGCTGCAATTCATGGGGTCTCAAAGAGTCGGACACGACTGAGCAACTGAACTGAACTGAGGCAAAAGCTTAAGAAAGTGAAAAACAACATTACTAATATAATATAATATAATATAGACATTGTTTTCTTGACTTAGTGTCCTCTCTGACAAGGGTTGGCAAACTGATCAGCGGGCCAAATCTGGACCACTGCCTGTTTTTGTAAGACTTGAGAACTAAGAATGATTTTTAGATTTTTAAACAGTTAAAAAAGAATCACAAGAAGAATCACTTCACATCATGTGAAATTATATACAAGTCTAATTTCACTGTCCAGAATAAAAGTCTTATTGGAAAACCACCATTCATTTACAAACTTTCTGTGGCTGCTTTTGCACAAGGACAGAGTTGAGTAGTCATGACTGAGAGCCTGTGGCTCCAAAGGCCTAACAATTTTATGTATGGACTTTACAAAAAACGATCTGCCAACATCTTCTCTACAGTATGAAGAAAACATTCTCCTTCAGATAAGGAGCTAAGAAAAAGCAAGAGAAAAAAATCCCTACAACTCATTAAATACAGTTGTGGGCCATATAACTTTGCTGATCCCATCAGCCCAGCTAACACAGACTATTTTCAGACTTCTCATCACTTGTTCTCTTCATCTTGAGACTTCACCTATTTCACAAATTAGTCACTATTTCCTGATTTGATATAAACTCAAAACTGTAACTCTGTGGACTTGGAGCAGGCAAGAAGTTAGGAATTTCTTAAGATTCTTCTATTTGGGAACATTTTGTGTCAAGTGATCCAGCTGGGTACTTTGGGAGATACAAACTTTAATAAGGCATTGTCCTGTAGTCTAGTGTAGTTTTGAAGGAGAGAAGCTTGGCCTAATCTTATAACAGCATTTCTGGAGCAAACCCCAAAGACCTGCTAAATTTTATATTTCAACATTTCACATACTTCCACATTTCTCCTGTGTTCAGGTTATAGGAGTGCTGCAGCATTGCAGACCTGGCCAAATTCTTTCAGTTACTTAAAGTGTTTTTCATTTTACAATGTTCTGCATGTTTACAAAGAAATGTCTGGATTCTCCAGAGCACTTGGGAGTCATTTGTTAAGAAATCCCTTAAGCAGCTAATTCGACTGGGATGAAGTGACTGCTATAGAAAATTTAAAGAAAAACAAAAAACAACTCCCCCCAAATGAATAGCTTTCAAAAATCATTTGGGGAAGGAATTTGTAAAAAATCAGCTAGTTATATGGAAATATTTTTTTCGATTAGAATATTTTTAATTTAGTATAAATAGTAGATATAATCAACTGTGTTTTCAGTGACATTCAATTAATGATAATGTTGCTTGTTAAGTATTTTATGAAGTTATATGGTAATATTTTTTCCACGGAGTTTCAAAAGCTATAATTTCAATTAAAAATTAATGTGGGATAAAATGTGTTAATGTATAGATAGGAATCACCTTTAATTCCCAGCAAGGGTCTGAACGATTCCTTCACTCGAATCTCCCGTTAAAGGCAGCCCTTCTCGAAGTGGAACTCCTGCCCAGACCGGCACTTGCCACCTGCACGCTCCGATCCATCCTGACACAGCCAACCCCAGCCGGGACAACCCCTCCCTGAACCTCGACCCCCGCCCCCAGGTGATGCAAGACCGGGAAGCGGGTCGCACTTGAGGTTTCTTCGCAGTTACCTCAGCGGCGCTCTTCGCGATCTGAAAGCTGGAGCTCTTGAAAAGCCCCACCACCTTCACCTGAAGCGGCTGCTCGGGTGGCGACCGCGAGATGCACGGAACCGACTGCTGCTGGCTCGCCATGCCTGCGCGTGGGGACTCCTCAGATCACAAACACTGCGCGTCACCAGGGCAACCACTGCGCGGCCCCGCCCCCGCCTATCGAGGGGAAGAGGGGGCGGGGCGGTCGGTGAAGGCCCGGCCTTTCATCAACTTTGCTCCCGTTGCTGTTGAGCCGGCGGAGAGGCGGGAGAGGACCTGTAGGCGGCCGCCACCAGGGAAGAGCTTCGGAGAAAAGGAACGCGGAGCCCACGTCCCGCGTGCCTCAGTCCGGTTCGCCGCTCCCCAGAACCTCCTCTGAGAGCGGCCCCCGTCCCCGCCTCTGGGATTCCTCTGCCCCCGCCCAGGGTCTTCCAGCGCGGCCGTTGCCTCCGGTCAGCGCCAGACTTCACGGCAGAGCGCCTTTCCGGGTTGGCGCGCCGCCAGATTGGGCCCCCGCCGGCCTGTTGCCTGGGTAACGCGGGAATCCGCCCCCAGGCGCGTGCATTAGGGCGCCGCGGCCTTCCGGGGAGCGCGGGAGCCGGGCGGCCACCTGTACGCAGTGCCCCGGGAGGAGCGCCGCCCGCCCGTGTCCCCGTCGCGGCCGTCGCTCTGGAGGCGGAACTGTCCCGCGCCGCCGAGAGTCCCCGCCATGAAGCCCAACTTCACCTTGCGACTGAGGGTCTTTAACCTCAACTGCTGGTAAGTGCGCCCCCCTGACGCGGGTCTGGGGCCGCGTCCCGCCCACACCCGTATTGTCAGAGGAAGGAGGCCTTCCTCACATCCGGGCCACGGCCCTCCCCTGCCCTAAGCTTCGGGATGCTGGGGGCAACCCGCACCTCCACGGCCGGTCCCTGGCCCCAACTTCGGTACTGCCCCGGAGCGCCGAGCGTCGAGCGCCCGCAGCTGTCACCTCCCCTCTTGCGCTTCTCGTCCTCAGGGGCATTCCCTACCTGAGCAAGCATCGCGCCGACCGCGTGAAGCGCCTGGGAGACTTTCTAAACATGGAGAGCTTCGACCTAGCTCTACTGGAGGAGGTGGGGCCGTGCGGAACCTGGCTGCAGGGGCGGCAGCGGGGATGGGGGCGCTCTCCCAGGGGGAAGGGCCGGGAAGGTATCTTTAACCCCTTCCCCCAGGTGTGGAGTGAACAGGACTTCCAGTACTTGAGACAGAAGCTGTTGCCCACCTACCCAGCTGCACACTACTTCAGGAGGTGAGCAGCCAATTGTCCTGGAAGCCTAGATTCAGACCTTGAGGTGCTTGGCCCTGCCAGCTCCTCCTCCCTATGCTGCCTGCACCCTGCTTCCTCTCCCCCAGCATCCTCTTCTCTGGGTGTGGAAGCAGGAGAAGGTGGAATGAGGAACATCTAGCTCTACAGCTCATCAGACTTACTATCAGGCCGTCCTATCACCCCACACAAGCAACTAACACATGAGCTTCCATCAGCTGCAGAAAGAGAAAAAAAAGTAGCTGATAAGAGCTGGGAGACAAGGGGAGGGGGGGAGGGCTGGGTATTTCTCTTCTGCTTTTGTGACTGCTAACCAGGATTTGGGTTTCAGCGGCATCATTGGCAGTGGTCTCTGTGTCTTCTCCAAACACCCAATCCAGGAATTCACCCAGCATGTCTTCACCCTCAATGGCTACCCCTACATGGTGAGCCTGATCTCTGAACTCTTCCACCACCCTCCCCCCTCCACTAACACATAGTAAAGGAGGTAACCTTCTAGGATTGCAAGGGATGGGCAGAAAGAGGGTGGCAGTGCTCTGAGTTCTGTCCTACTCCTGCCTGCAGATCCATCATTGTGACTGGTTCTGTGGGAAGGCCGTGGGGCTGCTGGTATTCCATCTAAGTGGATTGGTGCTCAATGCCTACGTGACCCACGTGAGTGAAGCCCACAGTGCTTAGGGCTGGGAGAGGCAGCCGGGTTCTGGGAGGGAGAGAGGGGATGCTTTTGGTGGAGTCACCTTGGGGTAAGTTGTGGGGGCAGGATTCCTAAGGCCAGTAGGCAAAGTTCACACGTATTTTACCAAGCACCATGCCAAGTGACAGACAAACTTGATTTACACCTGTTCTTAGGACCTTGAGTCTCATCTGTTACTGTCTCCTCTATCTTGTGCAGCTCCATGCTGAGTACAATCGACAGAAAGACGTCTACCTAGCACATCGTGTGGCCCAAGCTTGGGAACTGGCCCAGTTCATCCAGTGTGTGAGCCTGGGCTTAACAGGGGAAATAGGGTGGGATCCAGGGACTGAGGGGTGGCTGTAAGGTCCCACTTTTAGGGCAGAACTGATGAGGGAAGAATTCCTGCCTCACCATCTTGGTTCCTCCAGCCACACATCCAAGAAGGCTGATGTGGTTCTCTTGTGTGGGGACCTCAACTTGCACCCAAAGGACCTGGGCTGCCGGCTGCTGAAGGAGTGGACCGGGCTGCATGATGCCTATCTGGAGACCCGGGACTTCAAGGTGAGAACCTGTCTAATTACTTCCCCACCTACACCCTCAGCCTCTTTCCCTCCTCCTTCCCCTGCATCCTCACTCAAGCCCACTCTTCACCTAGGGTTCTGAAGAAGGCTGTACAATGGTACCCAAAAACTGCTACGTCAAGCAACAGGAGCTGGGGCCATTTCCCTTGGGCATCCGCATCGACTATGTACTTTATAAGGTCAGGCCTCTCCCCGTGGCACCCACTGTGTTTCTTCATCTCTCACCAGCCTGTGCTGATCCTTTGTCCAGCTAGTCTAGTCTTATGTCACTGATAACTGGAGAATGGATAGCCAGGAACTGGTTCTCTGGACACACTTCCAAATAGAAGTTTCTCTTCGGCCGTTTTCCTAGGCAGTGTCTGGGCTATACATCTCCTGTAAGACTCTGAAAACTACTACAGGCCATGACCCTTACAGCGGCCCCCCCTTCTCTGATCATGAGGCCCTGATGGCTACTCTGTGTGTGAGACACAGCCCCCCCCAGCACAAGCCCAGCCCTACCCATGGTGAGTCATCCGCATCCTTCTCTTTGGCCCTTCCCCACCACAGGTACCCCCTCCACTCTGACCCTTATTCTGCCTCCCCACTGTCCTGCCTTGTTGTAGGACCAGCAGAGAGGTCACCATTGACCAGTGTGCTAAGGGAGGCCTGGGCAGAAGTGGACCAGGGCATGGCTCAAGCTCGCTGGTGGGCCACCATGGCCGGCTATGCAGTTGGTCTAGGGCTGCTTCTCCTGGCGCTGCTGTGTGCCCTGGCGGCCGGAGGATGGATCAAGGAAGCTGCTCTACTGCTCTGGACCCCCAGTGTAGGACTGGTGCTGGGGGCAGGTGCCTTCTACCTCTTCCACGTGCAGGAGGCCAAGGGCTTGTGTAAGACCCGGGCCGAGCTTCAGCATGTGCTGGGAAGGGCAAGGGAGGCCCAGGATCTGGGCCCAGAGTCCCAGCCAGCCCTGCTCCTAGGGCAGCAGGAGGGAGACAGAGCTGAGGAACAATAAAGCTTGACACTTTTGTGGCTTGGCCTTTTTCCTTGTAGAAGCAGTGACTGGGGCCAGGGGTCAGCGTGACTGTCACAGTGTAGACCTTTGGGCTCCCACTCGTCTGCCCTCCCTGCTCAGTCCCCACCTCATCTGCAGCTAGCCAGAAGTCCTGTTTATGTCAGAAACTTTTTATTTTAAACACTGAGGCCGTCTCCCAGGCAGCCCAGATGAACAGAGGGTAGTGCTGTCCTGGGGTAAGGCGGTCTTCCTGGCAGATAAGTCAGGCAGCCTGCCCTCTTCTAGCCCTGGACCCCCGGCTCTGAGGCCAGCTCACTGAGCCTGCGCTCTTCCTGGAGCCGAATGAGGGCATCTCGCTGGTTCACCACATCCAGTAGCTTCCTCAGGACCTGGTCCTCAGCCTGCCGATCGGCAGCTGTCTTTAGGGTTTCTGAAGGGAGGATATGAAGCTTAGAGGACAGAGGATGTGGCAGAGAGGCACAAGACACACAGCCTAATCCTGCCTGTGTGACTTCTGCAACCCCTGCTGTTTCCCACCCTGTGAAACTGGCTCATCAACACTAATGGTTTTCTAGCATTGTTTAGCTGCAACATCATTCTTAAAGGAAATCTGGTGTAAAAGCTCAGTTGGGCAGCTCTGACCGAAGGTGCAGAGTAGGGGCTTGGAGCCCCATCCTCTGGCGTCCTTCAGTTCAAGAGGCAATTCAGGAGGCATTTCAGCCTTCAGAGGTACTCAGACTGGAGAACTGTTGCTGGGCAATATCTGCAGTCATGAGGCTTGTGCAAATACCAGCCTCTCCCCACATCCTGCCTACCTTCCCGGTTCATGTAGGTTCGCAGCTCTTGGTCCAGCTGCCACTGTTTCTCCTCCAAGTTCAGCTCCTGCACTCTGTGGAGGGCAGGAATAGAAAAGGCACAGATGCCTAGGATGGCCAAAGACCTGGCTGGGGCCTGCCTGACTCAATGCCACTGTCCCCCACTCCCCATCCCTGACACCCCTTACGTGATCATGAGCTCAGCCTCCTCGGCCACCAGGCTGTTTTTCTTCTGAACGAGCTGTAGCAGCTGTTCCACCCATAATGCCTTTTGCTCTTCAGGGGAACCTGATAAGAAAGGGGGCCAGTCAGGCCTCCAGCCAGGATCATAGGAGTCATGGCAAGAGGAATAGAGCCTGCTGTGAGCCAGACCTAGCAGTTTGGGGGTTGCTGGGGGCAGAACACAGTGCCAGGAGGCAGAGGTCTCCTGGTTTATCCCTCCCCTGTCTTCACTCACTGCTCTGGCTCCTCAAAGCCAGCTCCAGCTTCGTGCCCTTGGCCTCCAGCTCCCTTAGAGCAGCCTCGATCTCATTTAGTCGCCGCTGGATGGCCTGAGGAGTACAAGACAGAGGGACCAGGAGTCTGGTCGTTGCTCAAGAACAGAGTCCCAGAGGAGCTCTGATCCCCAGTCTCAGGATTCTGACCCCATCAGGACCTCTGGGAACCCTGAGGCCGCACCTGAGCCTTGCAGAACCGCTTCATCTCCTCCTCCTTGGCCCGGCGCAGCAAAGTCCGACGCCACGTTGGATAATTGTTCATGGTGCCTGAGTTCTTAGCCAAGTTCCACAGAAACTGTGACAGAGTCAGGTGAATAAGGGTTGGGGAAGCTCTATTTCAGAGGAACCAGAAAGACTCTAGGCTGGAAGTGGGGTAAGTTCTGATAGAAAAGGTAGAGGCTTAGAGACATGAAAGAGACCAGATGAGAAGACATTTGGAGACATTTGGGTTCAGAAGAGGCTGGGTGCTGTGGGTTTCTCCTGGGTGAGGGGAGGGGTGTGTTTAGTGGATGTGTGCTGGCTTGGGCAGAATAGGTGGCCAGGTTCTTCCCACTAACCTGTTCCATGTCTGAGTCCAAAGGCACATCTTCCTCTTCCTCTGCTTCCTCTTCACTGGACGAGGAACTCTCTTCTTCCCCCTTTTCCGTGGCTTCAAGAACTGAGCATGACGAGGACATGGGCTGGAATCCCCACGACCTCCCTCCCCATGCCCCACATCCCTGTCCCAAGAATCCAAAAACCACCCACCCCATCCCCACCCTGAGCCAGCAGGTACCCTGAGGACTCTGGACAGGCATTCCCCAACCCTTGAAGCTTGCTTCCAGGGCTTGGCGGGCCAAGACAGAGCAGCTTCTGGGGGGCTTGGGTGGAGGCTCCATTTCCGGGTCAGGGGTGAGATGAAGGGAGGATAAACGCTGGCGTTCTGGGCTGGAGAGGCGGATCAGTCGACGGGTGGGCTGGCTGGGGCTTGGGACAGGATTGGTCCCTTGGTGGAGGGCCACGGGAGTTGCGGGGCCTGATGGCATGTTATTCTCACTCGGCATAGGAAGGTCCTAGAAAATCCACCAAATGTTGTGGTCAGTGACCTGCCCAGCGTGGGCTGAGGCTGCCCGTTGAGACAGATGTGGGCCCTGGCATTCATCCATTTGTGCCGTTTACTGAACAGTGTCAGGCAGTGTTCTGGATACTTGAAATATGTCAGTAAGTAAAACAGGACAAAGATCTCTGCCATCATGGTGTTTACACTCTAGTGGAGGACATTCAGTTTCCCCCCATGCAGTCTGCTGGGCCGGGAGAGCCCTTTCCTCCTCCTCACCCCGCCACCACACACTTCCACAGCTTTTACCTGACTCTCAGGATCTCTATCGCTGTCATCCTCTTTGTGGCCTGTCTGAGGCAGGTGCTGGAGGCAATAGAAATATCCTGGGAAGGTGGGAGAGGGAAGGAGGCATCAGATGTAGGCAGACCAAGGATCAGATACTCAGTCTATTAGGGAAGGTGGAGGTGACAAGACTACATTTGCTGGTGAATTTCTACCAGCCTCCTGGTTCCTCAGGACCCCACATCTGGGGCTTTGGAGGGGACAGAGAAGACTGAGCTTGGGAGAAGAAAGCTTTATCTTCAGCTTGTTTTTCTGCCTCATGCCCAGCACCCTGGTTCCTCTCCACTTTCAAGTTCCTGACCCCGCCCGGTAGGGCCAAACGCAGAGTCCCTCTGAATGCCTCCCAGGCCCACTCACCATCTGGGTGCTGCCTATAGCCACCTGGCCATAATGTGGCCTCACAGATATGACAGCGGAAGCAGCTCCGGTGGAAGAAACGGCCATCAGCACAGAGGCGTTCCAGGATATAGAGGTGTTGCCCACAAAGTGCACACAGATCCTCAGCACTGGCCTGCAGTGACCCCCAGGTCCCAGGTCAGCTGGAGTCAAAGCCAAGGTCTGCCCTTCCCCTGAAACACACCTCCCTGCCCTTCCCAGGCCTTTGCCTGCAGACAGGGCCCCTGTGCTCACGTCCTGCTGCTCGGATGGCGGTGTCATTGGTTCATCAGGCTCTGAGACAGGTGGCTCCTCAGTACTTGGGGTCTCAGCCTCTACCTGAAAAGGTAAGTGCTCAGGCCTAGAGGTAAAGGGACAGGGTCAGTTAGGGAGTCATGTGTGCAGATGAAAGAACTGGAAGGGAAAGGCAGTGAGACTGGATGGGGGGTTGGGTACAGGAGCTTGGGTAGCAAGCAAGACCTGGGGGACAGGACATGGGAGAGTACCTCAGGGAAGGGACTGTCCAGCCCCTGCGTGCATTTACCTCCAGGCGAGGCTTCTTGCTACCAGCATCCTCCCCATTTTCCTGCAACAAGTCCTACATTCTAAGCATTGCCTCTGAGCCCCCACTTCTCCCTTTCCTCCCATTCAGGATGTCATCCTCATCACCTCAGGGACCCCCATAAGAACCCCACTGCCCAGCCCAACCCCACCCAAACTCTCCACCTGAGTCCGGGTCCGTTGCAGGGTCCTCTGCAGTTTGCCAAGGAACAGTACAGCGCTGGCAGTGCCTGGGGAGCCTTGGCTGACCGAGCCTGTGAGGAGAGTTATGGAGATCAGGGGCGATACTATATCCCCAGAAGAGATAGCTATGAGCCAGCCCAGAAGGATAAAGGATACCTCTTCCAGGATGTCCCTTATAGGGCGCTCTCTTGCTCGCTGTCTGTCCCTCTCTCTCTCACACACACACCCTTGTCGTCCCACCCTAGTCTTGCAGCTCACCTGGGTTGTGTGGTATGCTCTTGAAGGCACTATGGAAGTGGCTGAGGTAGGCAATGAGGCCCAGTGGGTCACTCCCTGCCACCATTGCCTGTGCGGACAACACTGGTGTGATGCCCAACTCATGCTCTGCCATCTTCAGCGCCCAAGAAGTAGCTTCCAGAGCCCCCATTCCCTGGAGCTCAGCGGGTTCCCTATGGGGCAGCAGGGAGAAAGGTCAGTGGGAGACCAGAACGTGACCCCACGGAAAGGGGAGACAGCAGCAGGGGAGGAATAACGGGAAAGGGAGGCGAGGACAGGAAGGGTTTTTATTCTCCGCTGCACACCCACCACCACCCACCCAATGACAACAGCTTCTGGCCTTGGGGGGGCCTCCACCACTCACAAAGCTCTCCCTATTGAATGCATGCTTATGGGCAGAGGAGCAGGAGTACTATCTCTAGGGAGGTGAAGCAACTAGAGCAGGATTATTAGCAAGTGATGGTGCTGGGATGCAGTGGCTGTGCCACCTCCTACATGGTGATCCCCTGCGATTCCACACTGCCTGGAGGGGGAGGCGCAGAGGCATGGAAGAAAGGGAGGGTCTGTCAGGGACCGCCAAGCCCAATCCCTGACTCACAGTAGGGCGGGCCGCAGCCGGTGCACCAGGGCGCACAGAGCCAGCCCGTCAGCCCAGGAGGAAGACAGGTCGGTGACATGGACACCTGGGTACCCAGCCGTCTGCTCCTGGCACCAGCGCAGCAGCTCCTCCTGGGAGCCCGCCGCCCCTAGGAAGAGGAGGTTGCGCTTGTACCCAGCACTCCAGCCTGCAGAGAGAGCCCAGCTGCTGGCTGTGGGGTCTGTACGGGAGCCAGAAGCAGGGACCCAGTGCCCAACAATGTGAGCAGCACGTCCTTCATCCCCATTTTCTCATTCGAAAAAAAATCTTTTGGGGGAATAAAGTGAAATCACTGCTAGCCACAGAGAGGCCAGCAGGCTATGAACTGAGGGGCAAGGGTAGCCCAGAGGCTAAAAGGAGAGGCAGGCTTGGGGTCTGCCAGGTGGGAAGAGGCAGGACAGCTGAGAACAGTGCAGCGTGGCGTGGCTGCCATCCAGTGATCCAGCACTGGTTAAAGTGCTGAGATACTCCACACAGGCTGCCAAACGGCTGCTGCCCTGTGCTCTCCGGGACGCCCCCAATCTTCCCCCCAACCCAGCAGGGCTCCAGCACCCTGCTCCATGCTGCCAGCGGCTGCAACTGCTGTCGGTGCTTACGCATCACTGTTCGGTCAATGTTTTAGACATGGCCCTGGAGGAGGCCTGCTCACCAGTGGCTGGCTTTCCGGAGTCTGTCTTGTCACTAATCCTCCGCACAGGGTCCTTGGCCTCCACATCGTACAGGTCTCGTACCTACGGCAGCCCCTTTCAGGTCTCCAGGCGGGCTGACCACACACCTGCTCAGCCCATGGGGGAGGGCTGCCTGGGTGGGGCTCACCCAGAGGGACAGTGACTGCGTGGACCAGGAGGCAAGGCCTGACCTGGGGTGGGGCAGCTGCCCTGGGAAGGCTTGGGGTGGAGGGTGATGCCAGGAGTTCTGACCTGATTGGGGGTCACAGCCCGGAGGTTCAGGTTGGGGTAGCGGGTGGCGGGGTCCAGCCCATACTGCGCCACATTGCGGTGCATGTTCTCTGGGGATGTCTGTGACAGGAGCTGGTACAAACTCTCTCTGGGGGGATGAGGGTGAGGGACAGGCACGAGCAGGAGAGCACCATTAGCGCTCACCCTCAACAACCACCAGGCCTTTGCCTTATTCTCCTTTATCCACTCCCTCATCTATTCACCCAGCATCTCCAAACCTATTCCTGAGTCTTGTCCCACATCCAGCCCTGCCCCGCCCCACCCCCCAACTCAGGCCTCACCGCTCCGCCAACACTTCTAGGGGCCCAGCGCCCTCTGCCCACCGCTTCACCATCCAGGCGGCATCAAAGGCTGCCAGGAAGCCCCGGGCCACTCCAGTGCCCAGGGGCCAGAAGGGCTGCAGGGTCAGAAGGACAAGAAACAGCTCAGTTAGAGTCCAACGGAGGGCCCGCCCCAACAGAGTTGCCCAAGCCCACATGCCCCCAGGGCCAGAGCAGGGGGTGCCCCCTGACACCACCGAGCCACCCTCAGCTCCTTTACAACAGTAAACCTTTTATTACCCTCCCCTTCCCATGAGGCCGCTTCTTCCCCCAACCAGGGAACCCCCATGCCTCCTTACACGGAACCTAGAGAGCCACTCCCCAATCAGGGAACACTGAGCCCTCACCTCCACCAGGCAGTCCCCGACCAGCCCCAGCAGCAGGCGGGTGCCGTGCCTCTCCTGCACCCGAGCAGAACTCTCTGCTCGCATCATGCTTGTGAAGTCAAAGGCAGAGACGTCCGGCCGCCCATGGGCGTCCTGGGCAAACTCCAGCTTCCCAAGCTTGCCGTGGGTGGCAAAGTCGGCAGCTGCCCGAGCAAAGCGCTGCAAAGCCTCGGGCACCACGTTGGCACTGCCCAGCAGCCGTTCAGTATCGGGCCAGTCCTGCATGGCCAGCAGATCAGAACCATCGGTGTCCCGTTCCCTTAGGTATAGCAGGTACACATCCTGAGGCCCCAGGAATGGGCTTCCCCAGATTACACAGCAGTTGGAGGCTGAGCTGGGACTAGACTTTGAACATCCTGCCTCCCAGGCCCAGCATCATTGCATGTGTTCAACTAGTTCATTCAGCAGATAACTTCAGGGTGCTTACTACATAGCAGGCACCATTCTAAGCTCTGCGATTCATCAGCAAGGAAGAGACAGACAAAACCCCTAGTTGAGCTTAGTCCTCATGGAGTGCAGTGCTGTGACTGGTATATGGTGTTGAGCCCAAAATAGGATTCAAGTGGCCATGTAAGTCTCAGAGGAGAAGAGCTTATTGAGGTAGAGAAAGTGCCACTGCAGACAGGATGGACTGCCTCCACACCCAGGGAGAGACCATGTCCAGGCCTGGACCCTACCTCCCAGGGTCCACCATTCAGTCCCTCCCTGCCTGGGCCTGGGCCCCACCTGATGCAGCACTCCCAGCCGTAGCAGGCACTGCTTCTTGGCTGTCATCACGAAGTAGTGGGTGTCATCCTTGTAGTACACGATATTCTCCAGATCAATGCCTGTGGGGTCAGGGCAGGGTGCAGGGGATGTGTCTCCTCTCATTATGTGTCACTTCTCCAAATACCCCAGACATGCCTGACCTCTGAGCTGGGATCACAGCTTAGCCTGCACTGGGTCCTTCCTACACAGGGACCCATGAGTTCTGGTGGCATCATGGACCATCTATCTCAGGCCCAGCAGATGGAGGAGCAAAGAGAGAAACCTGGGTGGAGTGGCAGCGGGGAGATGTGTACCACACAGTCACAGGCTTGCAGAGGACAGCCTGGCTTCTCCAAATGAGATGCATATACTCCAAAGGGAGTGGTAGTGTGAAGCCAAAGAAAACCTAGAACACCTTCTGAAAGTACCACTTGTACTTTGAATTTATGTCACTTTTATATTAAAGCCTATGTACAGAAGCACAAAGCAAAAGCCCATGCATTTGGCAAGAGATTTCTAAGACTTGTCATGCTGGGTGGCCAAGTGCAGTTGTGCCTGCTGACTCCCTGGGGGCTCAGGTTCTTTGCTGCCAGGACCACAAAGATGGACAAGTCTGGGATTCTTTGGACTGTGGACAGGTCTGAGAGGGAGAGTTGGGAGCTAGGCCACAGTCAGGCACTCGGAAGGGAAACCCTGTGAGGAAGGGCCCTGACCTGTAGCTTTGAGCAAGCTCTGGAAGAAGCTCTGGTTGTAGATCCTGGCCACACCACTGATCTCGGGCACCTGTGTCTCTTCCACGGTGCGCCCATTCACAAAGTTAGCCGTGATGCCAATTGCCAGTTTGCCGCGCATTTCTCGCACTGTGAAGCCTACAGGTGGGGACAGGTGGGTAGTGGCCGGAAGATGAGGGGTGTAACAGCCTAGAAAGGCCCAGGAGGAGCTCAAGATGCTGGCTTCTTCAAGGGAAAGGATCACTCACCTTCAGGGATGAATTTACCTCCAGCCGCAGAGATGAGGACATCAAATTCATACTTGGCCAGTTGGGCTGAGGGGCTGGGCTGGAGCTGGGCACGCCAACCACTCCCTGGGGCAGAGGATGTGAGTGGCACAAAGATATAGAAAACTGAAGGGGTGTCTATATTCCCAGGACAATCCAATGAAATAAACATTTAAATGGTTTTTTGGTTTACAAAGCAGTGATATGCTGTCTATCAAATGACACCTTCACAACAGCCATGGAAAGGAGGTGAGGAAAGAAATACTTCACATTTTACAGAAGTCCAAAATGAGGCTCAGAGGGGTTTGCAAAAGGCCAGGCTGTGAGAAAGGGAGTCTCAGCTGACTCCCAAGCCCACCCTTTTTCTTTTGCAAGGCCAGGGTATCCATGGTACATGGGGGTTCTCAACAGCAGAGAAGTACTTACCCTTTTTGGGAGGAGGCTGCAGGCCAGTGAAAGTGATGCCCCAGTGGATTTCCACCCCTAGCAGTAATGCCACTTTCAACAAGAGGAGCTGCAGTTGCCGGATGCCTGGAAGGGAGAGGACATTAGCGACAGGGACTCCAGGATCCTACAGCCTCCCCAAACACCAGTGTGTACCTGGTCCGGGTTGGAGACGGTCTTAGAGCTCACTCAGTCCAACTGCCCGTTTTACAGGTGAGGGACCTGAGTCCTGACAGCCATCTGACTGCAGTGAATCTTGACCATCCTGCCTCTGGGCTGGCCCAGCAGTCCCCCACCCCCACCTACTGGCCTGTCTCTAGGCCCAGGCTCATCCGCCCCTCCAGGCCACCACACGGTGCTCACTGATGTGGTCCAGGGAGCCTGTGCAGAAGCGCCCATAGAACTTCTTGGCGCCGAGTGCCCGTAGGTCGTGGATAGTGAAGGGCCAGAGGTGGAGCACGTTGTGGCGAGAGAACTTGGTGCGCTTTTCCACCAGCACCACTCGGGCCCCCAGCATCGCCAGCTCCACAGCAGCCCGCAGCCCACAAGGTCCCGCACCCACCACCAGGCACTGCAAACACACAAGGCAGCACTGGCATGGCGTGGGCCACCTCCTCTGACTCCGCCCCCTCTCCAAGCCCCACCCCAGGCAATGCCGACACACCTTAGTGCTGGTGCAGGCCCGGCCCTGCTGGTAGACTGGCTGGCTCGCTCGCTTGTCCAGCTTGGCCCACAGCGACTTGGCACTCCAGTAGTTGAGCTGGGCCTTGACCTTGTGGTACTGGGAGAGCCCCCCACCAGGCTCCAGCCCCAGAGCCCCGCATAGCCCTTGGAAGCTGCTCAACACATCCTGGCACAGCTGGGCCTGCAAGAAGCTCTCAAAGTGGGCATGCGCTGGGTTGGTGGAGGTGGATGAAGCCATGGAGACCCCTGGGAGGGGATCCTGGGGAGGGGCAGAGGTGCGTGGTTGCTGGAAAGAAGAAAGGAAGAGATTGCAAGAGGCTGGAGAAAGGAGGAAGGGAAAAGGAAGAGGAGGAGGCAGTGTGATATCCCCAGGGAGCTCCAGGTCCTACCCGGATAGGCTCCGCTCCTCTCTGCCAGCTGCTCCACAGACAGCCTCAATCCCTTCCACTTCAAGTGAAATCTGCCAAGTTTGGAAAAGAAAAATCAGCAGTCCTGAGCCCAGGGGGCCTGCAGGAAGCCAGGGAGCCTCCAGCTCAGGCTTCTCGACCAGGAATCTCCAGGCCCTACTCCATCCCTAGGGGACAGGAATTCTTACCCAGCCTTCAGCGAGGCCCTGCAAGCAGGCTGGAGGAATTTCTCAGACATGAAGACGGCAGGGTGCCAGGGAAACGGGCTTTCCTTGCAGTACAGACAGGGACAGATCTAATATCTGCAAACCCAGCTGCCAGGCACACATACTGTCTCATCTCACCCCATGCCTCCCTGTGCCCGGAACCCCTCAACGGACTCCATGTGCCGTTGGGTGTGGTGTGTCTTATGCCAGGGGCAAAGTTTTCCTCCTTAGCACTCGCCATTGCCTCTTGAAGGGGAGGTGGTGGTGGTGGTTTAGTCACTAAGTTGTATCTGACTCTTGGGACCCCATGGCTGTAGCCTGCTAGGCTCCTCTGTCCACGGGATTCTCCAGGCAAGAACACTGGAGTGGTTTGCCATTTCCTTCTCCAGGGGATCTTCCAAACCCAGGGATCGAACCCAGGTCTCCTGCAATCCAGGCAGATTCTTTACCAACTGAGCCTCGAGGGAAGCCCCTTCTCTAACCACGTAGGATCCACTTCCCACGACCAAACTACCTTAAAAGACAGCCCCAGGATGTTGCATCTGTCTGGTGACAAACAGCTGGGTCTATTTCTGACTCACTGTGGTCAAAATACTTCCCCTGTGACTTGCTACTGCTCCAGTGGGCCACAAGACCGTTAGGGGGTTGGAGGGGGGGACAGGGCAGCAGGATTCGCTCCGCCCAGCTTCTCTTATTCCCATAGGCACCCCGCCCCATCCCTGCTCTCTCTCCCAGGAATCTCTCCAGACAAGGCCTCTCTTTGTCCCCTTCTCCCTCGCTCGGGCACCCACGCAACTTGAGGGGTGGCAGAGCTTTCTCACGTTGGGACCAGGAGGAATCAGAGGGTACGGGGATGTGGTTGCCCACGGGGGAGTTAAGGACGGTGGTGGCGTAGACGGGGGAAGACCCCTGAGCTGATCCCCCTGACCCCGATCAGTCGGCTCACCAGTCCCAGCCCCGAGCCCAGCAGGGCAGACCCAGGAAGGAGATTAAAATCACCGCCGCAGGTCACCTGGACTAGGCGGACTGAAAGTAAGAGCAAAGGTTTCTCTTGGAAGGTAGAAAGGAGGAAGACCTCAGCGAAGTGGGGAGAGGGGCGACCCAATCTGGAAACATCGGGACAAAGAATAAGCGAGCGGTTGGGCGGTCCAGAAGGATGGAGGGAGCTGGACCACTGGCAGCGGGCGGTTGGGAGTACTCACACTTCGGACCGTAAAGTTTGGGAGGGGCTGGGTAGGACGGAGGCGCAGAGAGACGGCGCCGGACGGGCCAGGCGGGATTCACGAGGGCCTCGAGCCACATTTCCCAGGAGGCGCATCCCTACCCCCACCCCGGGACCCCGCGGGCCGAGGGGCGCACATTTGGCGCAGCTGGACAACTTACCCGGGGCCTCAGGAGCCCGTAGGGGTCTCTTTCTGCCAGGAGGGCGTCCCAGTCCGGGCGGGTTGGGAGGCGGGGACAGAGGAAGGGGGTGGAGGAGGAGGAGGAAGAAGGGGTAGGAGGCAGAGGAGGCGCGGACCAAAACCCGGGGTTGAGGGCTGCAGGCCGGTGCGCCCGGCCGGAGAGTCTAGCTGGGCGTGGGCTTCGGCCAAGCACGCTCGGCCGGCAGACTTTATTGGAGCCTCATTAGCATCTCATTAGCCGGCGATCCCCGGCTAGGGGCAGCCAGGGGCCCGCCCACGGCTGCAGGGTGACGCCCGAGGGCGTGGCGCCGCAGACGCAGTGTTCGGGCTAGGGGCGGGAGACCCCGGGCCAGTCTAGCCGGGTCGCTTAAGCTGAGGGTCGGAGGCTCCAGGAGCCCGGCAGCACACCAGCGGCGGAGGCTCCGGGAGCCCGGCAGCACACCAGCGGCGGAGGCTCCGGGAGCCCGGCAGCACACTAGCGGCCTCCGGCTCCATTCCAGAGCCTGCGCCTAGAAGCTTGTCCTTCCTAGGCGGGCGAGGCAACGCGCCCTTGCGCAGTACCTACTGAGCTGCCACCTCCGAGCCCTGGAGTTCGCACTGAGCAAGAAGTTTGCAGAAGCTGTTGGGTAGCGCCGAAGCATCTGCGTCCTTTTCACCTCTCCTACGAGGAGATTCACGGCCCGGGCACTCCACGATGGATCCAAGCTCGGTGTCCACCTACCTTTCAACCAATCTGCACTTAGACCCGGGCTGAGGGCATCCGGCACGGACTCAAAGTCCTGGAAACTCGGCAATCTGCAGCTTCCACAGCGGCAGAAATGAGAGAGCAAGAAGGTCTTGGGGTGGGGCTGGGGGTGTTGGACCACTAAGACAGGCGGAAGTGAGAAGGGTGTAAATGAGAGGCTGGTTCCCCAATATTCAAGAATGCCTTGGAGAAAGGACCCACAGAACTGTCTCAGTGCTTTTGAAAAAGGGCTCAAGAGACCTTTGGTACCAACTTCCTCATATTCCCAATAAGGAAACAGCTGAATGTGAAGGCAGTCTTCCAAGGTCATTCAACTAGTTAATATTAATAAAACATCAGTTTTCCTTTATTAAACGTCTACTATGAATATTAATCTCAATGATCACAAATGTCCCGTTTTACTGAAAAGGAAACCGAGGGTCACCCATGGCAAAGTTACACAGCAGGTGGCAGAGCTGGTATGGGACCCAGGTCTATCCAACACCACACCAGTGTTGATCTAATGTGACAAGTGAAAGGCTGGCATCCTGAGAGACTGTTTCTTGCTTAGAGGGAGTGACACGTTACACTGGAAACACTCACAAAACAGAGAAATTAATGGGACTGGAAAGAGCTGGGGACCCTATGGCTCTCTCCTTCTCTTTATTCTCACTTTGCATTGTCTGGAAACCCTCTGAGACCCAGTAAGACCTGTATACACACCGCTCCCAGCTTGAGATGAGAAGCAGGCAGGGAAGGGGAAATGCCTTCTTTCTGCTGGCAGGGAATTGAGCCAGGTCCAGCTCAGGAAACCAGGGCAGCCTCCAGGCTGGGCCCATCCTAGCCCTTGAATATAACTAGTCATTTGGCTTGAAATCAATTTGCCAAATATGAGTAACACCCATATTTAAATACATTGTGTCAGAAGGATTCTAAGTCCACTCTGAATGGGTTACCTGTTTTAGAATCATTCCATTTCCCTTTCATTAGTACAGGGTAAATAACCAGTGGCTCTGACTTTGAGGTTAGCAGAGGCCCAGCACGGTCTGGCTCTTGACTCAATGACTTGCATCTCAACCAAACAGGGGTTTGTGGCTCTCCAAATGGCAGAAGGTAAAATTTGTCTTTAAAAAAAGATCACAGAATAATGACTTTATCAATGCTTAAAAACAACCGCTGACATGGAGTTTCACTCTATGTTAATTAAAGATACACAGTGGAGCAAAGAGCAATGGGGAATGGTGTGTAATCTAGAAGATCTGGCCAGATGGCAGCTTTACTTCACATGAACTTAAGTGACCTTGAAAAGTCACCAACCACTATGTTTCAGTCTCAGCTCTAAATGGAGGCACTTTAATTATTGAACTTCTTCAACTCATTTTGATTCTAAAATCCTGTTACTCAATGTTGGTGATTCTAAGAAATGTACAGTTTAGTAGGCCCAAAACAAACTCTATTTTAGACTTTGTTCAAAGACAGTCATGATCCACATTATTGAGTTATGATCCATATTACATGTGTATACAAAACTAAAAATACTGGCACAAACACACTGGCTAATTTATACTGGGTCAAATAAGTGGCTGATACATGAAAAGTCAGGTTTTTTGTTTGTTTGTTATTGGCCACGTGGCACATGGCCTGTGGGATCTTAATTCTCTGACCAGGGATCAAACCTAAGCAGTGGATGTGCTGAGTCCTAACCACTAGCTGCTGCTGCTGCTAAGTTGCTTCAGTCGTGTCTGACTCTGTGAGACCGCATAGACAGCAGCCTACCAGGCTCCGCCGTCCTGGGATTCTCCAGGCAAGAATACTGGAGTGGGTTGCCATTTCCTTCTCCAGTGCATAAAAGGGAAAAGTGAAAGTGAAGTCGCTCAGTTGTGTCCAACTCTTAGCAACCCCACGGACTGTAGCCTACCAGGCTCCTCCGTCCATGGGATTTTCCAGGCAAGAGTACTGGAGTGGGGTGCCATTGCCTTCTCCTCCTAACCACTAGACTGCCAGGGAATTCCACAAAAAGTCACTTTTAAAAGAATCCCAGGACTTCCCTGGTGGTTCAGTGGTTAAGAACCTGACTCTCCAACTGGCAGATGGTAAAATCTGTCTTTTAAAAAATATTACAGAATAATGATCTGACTGCCAATTCAGAGGACATGGTTCCATCCCTGGTCTGGGAAGATCCCACATGCCGTGGGGCAGCTAACTCTGTGGGTTACAGTGACTGAGCCTGCGCTCTAGAGCCTACAAGCGGCAACTACTGAAGCCTGCGCACCTAGAGCCCATCCTCTGCAACAAGAGAAGTCACCACAATGAGAACCACCCCCCCCCCACCGCAACTAGAGTAGTCCCTGTGTGGCAACAAAGACCCAGTGCAACCAAAAATAAATAAATACACATTTTAAAAAATAATAAAAGAATCCCATTCTAATGTATTTGCAAATAATCACGCGAGTAGTGGCCTAGGTTAAAAACCTGAGCCATTAAAACAGGGTTCCCTTCCTCTAATTTACACCATGTTGTCTTTCCGCAATGCCATCCTTACCTCACCTCCCATCCTTTCATCTCCTAAACTGGGAGTCAGAAACTGGGTCCCTAATACTGCAGGTGATGGTTCTAAGCCATCCTACATATGACTTTACACCTGTAGGTCAGTGTGTTCAAACGCCACACCCACAATCCTGGGTCAGGAGCCACAGCTGCCGTCTAACCAGGCAGACACGGTTCCTAATGTAAAAATAATTACCAGCTGAGTCCAAAGTGTAGCGTGCGTGGACAGATATGAAAGGTGGCTTGACTGAGATTAAAGGGTCGGAGAGAATTAGAGGGTGAGGAAGTGACACTTGCTCTGAACTCTGACAGACGTGCAGACACTGAGATGGAGAGGAGGGTCAGAAACTTTCAAGCCTGGGAAACTGCCTGCCTCAAAGCCTAAGGCAGGAAGTTGCTGGGCATGTTTCGGGAACAGCAAGGAAGATAGTGTAGCTGAAGTGAGAAAGGGGAAGGGACCTAAGAGGAAGATGGGCTGGGGATTTTATTCTGAGTGCAGTGGGAAACTGCAGAAGGATTATAAGCAGAGCAGAGGTAATGATCATATTTGCATTAAGAACACAATATTCATGCATTTAGTGAGGTGCTGTGCTTGATGCTCAGGGCAGAGCGGTGAGCCCAGATGGATCACCATTTCCAGCAGAAAAAGGGGTGGGAGAGGGAAGAAAGGCAGGCATACAGGCAAGAGGACATGGTGATGGTGCAGCAGTTGGGACGGAAGAAGCAGATGGACTCAAAATACAGTCTGAGGTGAAACTGATATAACTTGATGATGGATTGGGAGTGGAGGGTGAGGAGAGGCCCATCAAGACTGAATCCCAGCTTTCTCTTTTGGCTGGTAAGAGTGAGTGACTTGAAAATTTGGGTCCCTCATCCTTTCTTACTCTGCCCTGAAACCTCATCCTCTACATGTTGCTTTTTATTCAAATACTTTCCCCAGAAATCGGTGATGATTTCATATACTCTGAGATAACACAAAGGACAGAGATTAAAAACACAAATAGGCTCAGGATCTGTTTAAATACTTACCCATATTTTTGTTATGAGAGTACTTTCATACTTCAGACATTAATATTATAGAAAAATTTGTCCAGAAGCCACTTAATCATACTAGAATTATCTGTAAGAGGTAGATTTTTTTTTTTAATGTAGACATTCTTGTTTATAACTCTAATTTAGCCTAAGGAAGCTTCAGTTTAACTTTTCATCCAAGGATGAAACTAAAACAAAAGCCAAATTATTCCTTTGGAATATCTTCAAATCCATATTTTAAATGATCTAATATTATGGATAAGATTTCGCTGGTGGCTTGGATGGTAAAGAATCTGCCTGCAATACAGGAGACCTGGATTCAATCCCTGGGTCAAGAAGATCCCCTGGAGAAGAGAATGGCAACCCATTCCAGTATTCTTGCATGGACAGTTCCATGGACAGAGAAGTCTGGCAGGCTACAGTCCATGGGGTTGCAAAAAGTCGTATACGACTGAGCGACTAACAATATCACGGATATTAAGCATTCAGAACAAATTGGGACTTCCCTGGTGGTCCAGTGGTTAAGACTCATGCTTCCACTGCAAGGGGTGAGGGTTCAATCCCTGGCTGGGTAACTAAGATCCTCCATGCCACATGGTGTGGCCAAGAAAAAAAAAAATTCAAAACAATAAATCTATGCTCTGAGACCAAGAAAGTTCCCTGACCTCTGCTCAAATTTTTCCCTTTCTATATGTCACACTGGATATAGTACTATTTTTCACTCATAAAGGAAAAAAGCTAAGATCTCTTCCTAATGTCACCTAAAGTTCCCATACTTTATGTTGAGAAGGTGATCAAATGAGCTTCAGTATAAAAGCTCTTCTGAAAGTAGTGAAAGTGTTAGTCACTCAGTCATGTCCAACTCTTTGTGATCCCATGAACTGTAGCCCTCCAGACTCCTCTGTCCATGGAATTCTCCAGGCAAGAATACTAGAGTAGGTAGCCATTCCCTTGTCCAGGAGATCTTCCCCACCCAGGGATTGAACCCAGGTCTCCTGCATTGCAGGCAGATTCTTTATTGTCTGAGCCACCAGGGAAGCCTAAAAGCTCTCCTAGTGTGGTACATTTCCAGTGAGAATGATGATATGTATATATATTCTAGTCAACTCATGTGTTTGTTGCTTCAGTTCAGTTCAGTTCAGTTCAGTCGCTCAGTCATGTCCGACTCTTTGAGACCCCATGAATCGCAGCACACCAGGCCTCCCTGTCCATCACCAACTCCCGGAGTTTACCCAAACTCATGTCCATCGAGTCAGTGATGCCATCCAACCATCTCATCCTCTGTCGTCCCCTTCTCCTCCTGCCCCCAATCCTTCCCAGCATTAGGGTCTTTTCCAATGAGTCAACTCTTCGCATGAGGTGGCCAAAGTATTGGAGTTTCAGCTTCAACATCAGTCCTTCCAATGAACACCCAGGACTGATCTCCTTTAGGATGGACTGGTTGGATCTCCTTGCAGTCCAAGGGACTCTCAAGAGTCTTCTCCAATACCACAGTTCAAAAGCATCAGTTCTTCGGCACTCAGCTTTCTTCACTGTCCAACTCTCACATCCATACATGACCACTGGAAAAACCATAGCCTTGACTAGACGGACCTTTGTTGGCAAAGTAATGTCTCTGCTTTTAAATATGCTATCTAGGTTGGTCATAACCTTCCTTCCAAGCAGTAAGCGTCTTTTAATTTCATGGCTGCAATCACCATCTGCAGTGATTTTGGAGCCCCCAAAAATAAAGTCTGACATTGTTTCCACTGTTTTCCCATCTATTTCCCATGAAGTGATGGGACCAGATGCCATGATCTTAGTTTTCTGAACGTTGAGCTTTAAGCCAACTTTTTCACTCTCCTCTTTCACTTTCATCAAGAGGCTCTTTAGTTCTTCTTCACTTTCTGCCATAAGGGTGGTGTCATCTGCATATCTGAAATTATTGATATTTCTCCCGGCAATCTTGATTCCAGCTTGTGTTTCTTCCAGCCCAGCGTTTCTCATGATGTACTCTGCATATAAGTTAAATAAGCAGGGTGACAATATACAGACTTGACATACTCCTTTTCCTATTTGGAACCAGTCTGTTGTTCCATGTTCAGTTCTGACTGTTGCTTCCTGACCTGCATACAGGTTTCTCAAGAGACAGGTCAGATGGTCTGGTATTCCCATCTCTTTCAGAATTTTCCACAGTTTATTGTGATCCACACAAAGGCTTTGGCATAGTCAATAAAGCAGAAATAGATGTTTTTCTGGAACTCTCTTGCTTTTTCGATGATCCAGTGGATGTTGGCAATTTGATCTCTGGTTCCTCTGCCTTTTCTAAAACCAGCTTGAACATCTGGAAGTTCACGGTTCACGTATTGCTGAAACCTGGCTTGGAGAATTTTGAGCATTACTTTACCAGCGTGTGAGATGAGTGCAATTGTGCAGTAGTTTGAGCATTCTTTGGCATTGCCTTTCTTTGACATTGGAAGGAAAACTGACCTTTTCTAGTCCTGTGGCCACTGCTGAGTTTTCCAGATTTGCTGGCATATCGAGTGCACCACTTTCACAGCATCATCTTTTAGGATTTGAAATAGCTCAACTGGAATTCCATCACCTCCACTAGCTTTGTTCGTAGTGATGCTTTCTAAGGTCCACCTGACTTCACATTCCAGGATGTCTGGCTCTAGGTGAGTGATCACACCATCGTGATTCTCTGGGTCATGAAGATCTTTTTTGTACAGTTCTTCTGTGTTTTCTTGCCACCTCTTCTTAATATCTTCTGCTTCTGTTAGGTCCATACCATTTCTGTCCTTTATCGAGCCCATCTTTGCATGAAATGTTCCCTTGGTATCTCTAATTTTCTTGACGAGATTTCTAGTCTTTCCCATTCTGTTGTTTTCCTCTATTTCTTTGCATTGATCACTGAGGAAGGCTTTCTTATCTCTCCTTGCTTAACTATGTGTAAAGAATTTGAAAGCAAGATAAACAATGGCAGTGACATTCCAGCTTCTTTTAGAGGTCATTCCTTTATATCTGCTGTTTACAAAAGGCAAAGGGAATTTTTGGGGGGCAGGTAACTCCTCCAGATCTACTCTTTACAAAAGCAGGACAAAGCATTTTCTTTAATTTCTTGAGAACTTAAGCTTATTTCAGTTTGGAAACTAAGGATGAACATTTACCTTAATACTTATAAGGTTAGCAAAAATAAAGCAAATCTGTCCTAAATACAAAATAACCTCAGTCAGAAATTTGAAGAAAGGGCCCACTTACAGAAGTTCATATTAGTTAAAACATTTTCACTTTAGTAGTAACTTCTATTCAATTGGTAAATTGCCATTAAGCTTTGAAGCTTAATAGTAGTAAAATACTAGCATGAGTATTATTAATATGGTAGTTACTGCATTTCTGTAGGAGATTAACTTTTACTATTATTGTTTCATGTAAAAAGCTTATGATTGTATGCTAAAATTTCATAAACAGATCCTCTAGTCAATAAGGTTCTACTATATGAAGCAGATCATATGTAAAGAGAAACCCAGCTTAATGTTTCAAAAGGCTGATGGTATTAAGCCCATCTGGTAGGAATAGCCAGCCCTGTGCCCCAGTTCCAGTTCTACCACTTACTGTGTGACCTTGGGCAATGGGAGTAATCTGTTGGTACCTCAGTGTTCTCATCTGTAAAATAGGCATAATAATATAGACATGTCATGACAATTAATAAGATTGTGCTTCAAGTGGGTCATGGGCATGTCCCAGACACTACTTCCCTTCTCACTCCAGATGCCAGGTGTTACTAATGCCCCATACATCAAAATGTGACTATTTGGAGATACTGCCTTTAATGAGGTAACCAGGGTAAAATGTGGTCACCAGGGTAAGCCCTAATCCAATATGAGTTGTGTCCTTACAAGGAGATTAGGATAAAAACACAGAGAGGAAGAGCATGTGAAGACACAAGGAGGAAAAGATGGCAAGGAGGCCTCAGAAGACACCGGTCTTACCAACACCTTCATACCAGACTTTCAGCCTCCGAAACTGTGAGAAAATAAATTTGTTATTTAGGCCACTCAGTTTGTGGTATTTGTTATAGCAGCCCTACCTAGCAAACTAATAAGCCAATCATGGCCAGAGATGCCTGGAGTTCTCTAACTGAAGGGTACCATATAAGACCTTCTGTGCACCCTGATATAGAAAAGGTTTCCGAGGCTCTAAGACACAGACCTGAAACACCTGGCTTTGCTCAAGGCCTACAGTAAAGATTTAACATGGCAGATATTGTTATTACTCCAGTTAATGAAAACCTAGGTATAAGCATCTATAATGATACTCTCATATCCCTCAGCATCATGTGACCAGTTGCTCACACTCACAGCACAAGAACCAGATGCAGAAAAATACACAGATGAGAGACAGAAAGAGGAGTTTCAAGAAACACACAGGGCAAGCTCAAGAACAGCTCATTTTGATGGCAAGAACTCAAGTCTTCCCAAGGCTAGCCTTTTACTGAGAGAAAACCAAGATTCACCTTCAAAAGTGATAAGGTCGTTTCAGCAGTCTGGAAGCATAATACTCTGCTATAATTCTACAGTGTTAGTCACTCAGTCATGTCCGACTCTTTGCGACCCCACCGATTGTAGCCCACCAGGCTCCTCTGTCAATGGAATTCTCTAGGCAGGAATACTGGAGTGGATTGCCATGCCCTCCTCCAGGGGATTTTCCCGACCCAGGGATCGAAGCCGGGTCTTCTGTATTGCAGGCAGATTCTTAACTGTCTGAGCCACCAGGGAAGACTTACTAGTCTTTTACTAGTACTACTTCTCTACTAGTCCCTAAGAATTGCAATTTGTATTTCTGTACTTGTTAAAACAATTATTTCAATTGCACAAGCTTAGTACAAAATAAGTTGTGAAACCATGAGCCAGCAACTTCTCAAAGACAACAGAAACATTTTCATGTACATGTCATTTCCTTTGGGTGCAGTCACTGAATTTTAAAATTAGGATTTCAGGGACTTTCCTGGTGGTCCAGTGGCTTAGACTCCATATTCCCACTGCAAAGGGCGAGAGTTTCAAGGGATGAGAGTTCGATCCCTGATTGGGGAACTAAGATCCTGTGTGCCCACACCTGGGCTGGCCAAAAAAAAAAACAACAACAAAAACCAATGAAACCTTAAGATTAAGGATTTCATTCAAAGGGACAGAATGTGTATTTGGGACACAGAAGAGAGACTTGATTTATAAAGCCTTCCTTTTCTCACTTCCCTTTGACAGCTGGTCAAATAACCCAGAATCTTCCAGAAGAGATTTTTATTGCTGAGACCGGCTCTCACACTAGAGACGGGTAACATGTGCTACAGGAGCCACTAGCTAACATGTGGCTACCAAGCGCTCACAATGCAGCTAGTGTGACTGAGGAGCTAGGTTTTATTTTTAATTAATTCTAATACAAATTTTAAAACACACTTGTTTCAGTTATTGGGGAAAAAACTATCTGTAACCTAGATATGTGAACCTAGGTTTTCAACTGTAAACTGTATGAACCCTAAAAACAGATCAAGTGTGTCATGAACATTAGCATCCAAACTGAGTGTGCAGCAAATATAAAATACACACCAGATTTTGAAGACATAATATGAAAAAAAGAATCTGTCAAGTATGATTATATTTTAATATTGCATATTTACATGCTGCAATACTTGGTACATGTTAGATTAAATAAGCGATTTTATTAAAATTAATCTCATCTTTTATGTTTTTAATGTGGCTACTAGAAAATTTTAAATTATACATGTGGCTCACACTACGTTTCTCTTAGAGTAGAGGCAGACTGTCATAAAGCTAGTTAAACTTCACTTGGAAAAAAGTCATATGATCATGATCATACTTCCTGAATAATTAAGTAATAATTATCCAGCTACCCAGAATGAGAAGTAAGCATTTATCTGCTTTAATATTACATATCTCCTGGAGAAAAAGATGTGGGCCAGTAGGCTTTGAAAGCTGGTAAAAACAATCCATTTTAACAATAAGGTTAAGGTAAATAGTTTAAATGACTAAGTCAAGAATCTGAAATGATATTTAGGACATAACTGTATTTATAAAAATTGTCTCCAATCACACCTGATTTAACATACTTTGGCTGTTACATATAAGATAAATCATTTAAGAATTTTTGAATTATATACAATAAAACAACTATAGTTTGGTAGATATGTTAAAAAAGGCTTTCATCTTGTTTCAACCTGAACAATTCTAAATTTTCTCCAAAAACTTATTTGACTCAGGTAGAAATCAAAGATCTCTAAAACAAACAAGTGACTGATGTGAAGATCCTGTTAATTTTAGTGGCGATAACTGCTGCTCTCCATCAGCACTGTTAATTTACATACACTAGTGCCCACCTTCTTTTCTCAATAACCCTCTACCAGTTTACTTGAGAGAAAGTGGTCAAAGTATTCAATAAAATAGGCTGGGATGGAAAACTTAACCAAACATAATTTAACCTTCTGACGATTATTTGAAATCACACTATTATAGACAATGGTGGCTTACTAAGACGCTGAGGCTCAAAAGTATTTTTAAAATTACGAGAATTTACTTTTAAAAATTATGTGTCTATTTTGTGAGATTTAACCTACTTTGTGATAAAAATAGGTTATAAAAAGTTCCTATCAAAAAACTTACCAGACACAATACACAGATCAACATTTTTAGAGATCAATTAGAATCCAGTAGAGTATATTTAACACAAATTACACTGAATTTTACACTCCAGGATAATTAAGAAAGAATTTACCTTCATCATGGAGATTAATATCAATGCTGACAAAAAGCTCAGAATTTGGGGTGAACATCTTGTCCAATTTCATACCTTAATTATACTTGTAAATTTTCAACAACCTGCTTTTAAAAACCATGTCAATCTATGTTTTTCAGAAAAGTTGAATTTAGAATTTAAAAAATGATCCTATCCTTTTGGCTTTCCTCTTCTGTAAATTTCAAGTTAAAATAGACACTTAGTTTCTGTCTTTGAATCTATCTTAAATATGATATGATGAGCCCACTGTACATGCAAATATTAAATTTTGAGAAGTTACTCTTAGGGGATTGGAAGTTATTAAAAGGACAGAGTCCCCGAAGTCATAATCTGTTACATTCAGCCCCAACTTGTAGTAGCAATTGTGCTGCCTAAGAGATATAAGGAAGGGGAGCCAACCATTTTACCCAATTCAACATATGACTTCCTTTGTTCTAAAAAATCAAAAATATAACTAGAAAGATCAGCAAGACCGTATCTATGGCTGTGAATATTTAATACTCACTTAGAAAAAGTCTAACACGATGCCCTCAAAGAAAAGTTACCCAAGTCTTGTAAATGAAAACCACTCATCAATATCAAAATGCTAAGTCCAAATCAACATTAGATATAAGACATGATACACACATCCTGCTCCTCGGATGGAAAGCATTAAGCTATCAGCTAGCTCAGCGAGCTACCGCTTCTCTGTGAGAATCCGTAAGTGAGCGTTGCAGAAAGCCTAACTTCAAGCACACAATCCGGTCACAGCGGGCTGATGGAGAAGAGACCGGCAGAGCAGTCAAGCCTGTGACCAGGTCAGCTCCGCTCCTGGCTCAGCGACGTGGGCTGGGGCACGTGGTGGGTGGCTGGTGGCGGAGCCGGCTCCTGCGTCAGCTGCAGGTGCTGAGCCGGATCTGAAGCGCTCGCTAAATGGAGCTCCCCTGTTTGCTCCTGATGGGCGTGCAGATGTTCCAAAGTCTCCTTGGAGAGTGTGATGACGTGCACTGGCTCGGTCTGTGAGGGCTCCATCTGGCTTTCAATCATATTGAGGCTCTGGATGTGTTCCGTTTGCTCCTGTTGAGCTGAAAGAATTAAGTTCTGCAGTTGCTCTGGCTGCTGCGTGAGCAGGGTGAGGTTCGCAGTCTGGTCTGCCGTCATGTTCTGGGAACTCTCTGCTGTGACGATGCTGATTCCTTGGCTAGGACCTGGCATGAAATTGATGTTATGTACGGAATCGGTTACGAGAAGCTGAATTTCCTGCTCTCCGGAGGTAGAGAGTTGATAGGGCTGTAGCTGAAGAATATTCCTGACCTCTTCGGCATTATTATTGCCAGAAATACTGCTGGCATCGGATGTGTGTTTCTCTTTGCTGTGGATTTTCAAGTGAGCCTTCAAGTTGTCTAAGCGAGCAAACTGTAAGTTACACTCAGGGCAGGTGAAAGGCTTTTTGCCTGTGTGTAGAATGCAGTGTCTCCTCTTGGCACTGGAGTCAGAGAAGGATTTGCCACACACGGCACAGGAATATGGCTTTTCTCCTCTATGAGAAAATATACATTTTTATTTTTAAAACAGAAAGATTTCACTACTTCCTGACTATTAAGGGAGAAGCAGTCCAGAGGAGAGGAAAATTAACCTGACTTGGAGACTTAAGTCATGGGTTCTCTTATTAACTTAAGGATTTGGAGCAAGTATCACACCTGCCAAGGGCTTCAGTTTCTAATCTTAAGAAGAGAAAAAAAAATGGGGAGGGGAAGGATGTCTAAGGATGGGGGTGTGGGGCTGAGTCAGATGTGATAAAATTTTATGGTCACAGCGTGTACTTCAGATAAGAAGGTAAATATTAACATATGTCACATAAAGTTCTTTTTTTGTTTTTAGTTCTCACAGCCAATTTTTAGATTCTAGATGCCCAACAAGTATATATATGATTGATTTCAATATTAAAAATTTGAGTAGCCCCTAAATATTTGTGTTAGAGGAACTACTAAATCAATTCTGGAAACAAGTTGCATGAACAAAAAAATTTATTCAGAAAATATTAAGTTAAATTTAATTTAGTTTTAGGGGCTTCCTTTGTGGTCCAGTGGTTAACAATCCACCTTGCAATGCAGGGGACATGGGTTTGATCCCTGGCCCGGGAAGATCCCGCAAGCCTCAGAGCAACCAAACCCCTGCTGCTGGAGAGTAGCTCTTGCTCGCCAAAACTAGAGAAAAGCCCTCACACAGCAGCAAAGATCCAATACAGCCAAAAATAAATAAATATATATATGTATTTTTAATTTAATTTAGTTTTGATTCAAGATTTAAGTTTTGGGTCATCCCCCAAGGCCAAAATCAAAATTCAACAAATGACATCAATAATTCAAACTTTTGCTGGTCAGAATCAGTTTTTCTAATTTTGCCTACATGAGGAATTTCTTCAAGCAAAATAATAAGCTGCCCAGGAATTTCTCCTAGAGTAATAATTTCGGGGAAAGCACTATACAAGTTGGGATTTCCCTATAGCTCAGATGGTGAAGAATCGGCCTGCAATGCAGGAGACCCAGGTTCGATCCTTGGGTCAGGAAGATCCCCTGGAGAAGGAAATGGCAACCCACTCCAGTATTCTTGCCTGGAGAATCCCATGGGCAGAGGAGCCTGGTGAGTTATAGTCCATGGGGGGTCACAAAGAGTCAGACATGACTGAGTGACTAACACACACACTATATAGGTAATGGATGTCACCCTGCTGAATGCCAGGGCTGGATGAGAACTCCATGGGAGAAAAGTATGAGGGAAACTTTACCGATGGATCCTGATGTGGGTCTGAAGAGAACTCTTTGCTGTGAAAGATTTGCCACAGATTTCACACGTAAATGGCTTCTCACCTAAAAAAATGGGAAAACATTTGTTTTATCCAAGATAAAACAAAAAGCAAAAACCAACCCCAGAGTTTCACAATATAAAAAAGAACAAAGGCAATACCACTTGAACCCTCAATAAGCGTGAGTGACTAAATGCAGCACTTAGCAAGCACCTACTGTGTACCTGAGCACTGTGTCCTAAGTGTCAGGAGGACACAGAGAAAGAGCAAGGTGTGGTTCTTTCCCTCAAACACGTAAACACCGAAGCAAGGAGGTAAGCAATTCTGTGGAGGAAACAACATTTGCTCCTGTATAGTCCACCCTTGGGTAACTTACGGAAGAACTCAAACGAACTTTTTTGGCCAACCCAATTTTCTGTGATATGAAGTGAGGTTTCATTTATGAATAGTGCTCAGTAAGTACATTTCATCTTGCTAACCTACACAGATGTGATTTCCCCACAGGACAGTGTGACAGCATTCTGCCTGGGCTTTCAAAGTAGTCTACTTACAAAATTTCCACACAATTCACAATAAGCACAGCCTGAGGAAGGGATTCCGAGTATTTAATTTCTTGCTCTCCTGAAAACACGAAATACACTAGAAAGAAAGGGTGAGATGGACTTTTACCCGTGTGTGTTCGCAGATGTTTCTTTAGCTGAGACACATCCATGAATTTGCGGTGGCAGTCGTTGCATTCCGGTAATGAGTGGCCTTGTCGCAACAATAAAAAAAGTGTCAGTGCATATATGCTGTCCCTGCATTTCTTCAGTGATTTGTGTTAAAGCACTTCCCTGAAAAATAATCACTTTAAATATGGTACTTTAATACAACAACAATTTTTAAATTAATTTTGGTAACAGTTAATATTTTCCTATGCATCTCAACTCACTGCTTCCCAAACAAAGGTGGGACCCTTCCCATCTCCCCAAGTGTAAATCTCCTTTTTCCCTCAAAGCACTGGTGTGACTGTGGCCAACTGATCTCAACTGATGCTCCCAATCCCCTCTTCATTTTTCATCAGTCGGCAGAAAAGAAAAAAAAGGACAATGGGTGGGGCCAAATTGGAGAAAGCCTGGACTGACAGCTACGGGGTGGTGACACCTCTGTCCAGACACAACTAACAAAAAATCAACTGGCACCCTCTTAGCCAAGTGGCGCCCTGAATGGTACCAATTCTGTAGGGTTTCTGTGTGTGGCACAGAAATGTAATATAAAAATTCAATATAAACTGCAAGGTGGTTAAGAGTAACCCAAGGACACCTAATTTAGACTGCTTCCCTAAGAACTCAGTTGTCTTTTACAACATGAACCTACTGTTTCAGAAACAATTTGTATTTGCATTTCTCCCCCACCAATCCAAATTTTCTCTCACTTTATTGTACCTGTATGAACTCGGTAATGGCTCTTTAGTTGTCTTTTCTGGCTGAAATATTTTCCACACTGATCACAGGTAAAAGACTTCTGTCCTGCCAAATAAAAAACAAAACACGCAAAAAACTATAAAGAACTAGAATGCTCACTAATAAAGCAATTAAGTATCACAGTGGGCCCAGGTCCCCATTTTCTACAAATAACACAAGTGACTTGTCTACAAACCCAAATGTCTTCAGAGTCATCAATGTGCAAAGGCACGTAAGGCAATAGGGAGTGGTGGAGACTAGGGCAGCGCTAAAGAATTCAAGTTCCCCCCAACATCATCCAAAGTAAAATTATTCTGAAGTCTGATGCTTAAACACATCCTGATTATACACTGAACTTTCAGCAGCCAGTTTATAAATGCTAGTTTAAGGCTCCAGGCTGGGCAGAACTCTAAACTACACTCAGCTGCTGCTAAGTAACTTCAGTCGTGTCCAACTCTGTGCGACCCCATAGACAGCAGCCCACCAGGCTCCCCTGTCTCTGGGATTCTCCAGGCAAGAACACTGCAGTGGGTTGCCATTTCCTTCTCCAATGCATGAAAGTGAAAAGTGAAAGTGAAGTCGCTCAGTCGTGTCTGACTCTTTGCGACCCCATGGACTGCAGCCTACCAGGCTCCTCTGTCCATGGGATATTCCAGGCAAGAGTACTAGAGTGGGCTGCCACTGCCTTCTCCAAAACTACACTCTGAGAGATACACAATTCTGTCTTGAAATGAAACCACATGGGGAATGATCTGAGACTGAGAAAAGACCATTTAGAGCATGGTAATGCCCACCCCGGGAACGAGCACCTGGTGGCACCAGGCTCCCAAGTGCGGGCCCGTACCTGAGTGCAGGCTCATGTGCTCCAGCAGCGAGTGCTTGGTGGTGAGAGCCTTGCTGCACACCGTGCAGGTGTATGGCCGCTCGCCTGTGTGCATCCGGGTGTGGACCTGCAGGGAGTGCTTCTGGGCAAAGCCTTTTCCACACTCATTACATTTGAAAGGTCGCTCCCCTGGAAGAAGAGCCCCAGAAACATGGTGTGAGCAAGAATCTGCACATCTTTTTGTTCCCTCCCAAATGAAAATCACAATTAGCAGGAGAGACAACATCAGCAATCACATTTTGCAAGTGGGAGCAGACAAGTGTGACGTCAGCAGTGAGGAGCACTAATACACAACCTAACCAAAGACAGAGCCTTCACGAGGTCAGGAACTGGTGGCATCTGTTATCTCTGAAAATGGGGGTGAGGAAGAAATAAATGACAGTCTCTTTCAAAGGTAATTAGTCCCCCAAACCCCCACCCCCACCCTTACACACAGATCCAGTCTCCATGCAACCAGGAGACTGGCCTTCTCCCCAGTGGAAGATGGAGACTGTTCTTGAAGAGGGTAAATCAGACAAAGGATCTCCAGACTAGGGGTCTCTGGGTTAGAGGTCACCCAGCGCAGAGGAACAGGACTACCATGGGGACAGCAAGTCAAAGTTTACATCTGGGATGATAAGACTACCCCCTAAACTTCTGCCTCCTCCTGCACTGGACACTGGCAGCCAGGCCTACGGCTCCAGGTGGGAGCTGGAGCATCTTTTCCTGGAATACAAAGGGCCCGCAGTAAAAGAACTGAGGATGTGATGCCAGGTATCAGCCAGGATGTCTACAGGCCCTCTCCACACCTGCAGAGCTTCAAGCTGCTATGAGCAAACCATTCTTGCATATAATTAAATATGAGTTAAAAAAAAAAATCACCAGACACAGTAGAAATAGATAACAAAACAGAGAAGAGAAAAAACCACCTGCAGAAAACAGAGACTTCCCCGAGTGAAGAAAACATTAAAAAATAACAAATAAGTAAAAGTTATTAAGAGGCTCATAGAGGCAAGACGTTATACTGTGAAACAAAAAGAGGATTCTACTCAAAAACAAACAAAAAAAGAATTTTGAAAAGAGCACCCAGAAGTTAAAAAAAAAAAAGAGTAGAAAGAGAAAAATAAAAGTTGAAAGATAAAGTAGAAATCTCCCAGAAAGTAGAGCAAAAAGTGATGGAAAATAGGAGAGAAAAGATAAAGTTAGAGGATGAGTCCAGGAGACTCAACATCCAAAAAGGAGGAGTTCCAGAAAGAGAGAGCAGGGATTACTATGAAATCATTCAGGAAATTTTTCTGGAACTAAAAGATGAGTTTCCATACTGTATGGATCTACTGGTATCCACTCAAATGGAGGAAGAGACCCACACTAACGTCATTCAATGTATAACTGCAGGACACCTTGAGGGAAAGGGAAGAGCCTACACGTTGTTTTCCTTAATCAATCTTGTAGAACTATTTAACTCTTTAAACTAGCCTCCGTCACAGATGAGCAAATATTTCTTAAGTGTCTATTTTGTTCAAAGAACCAACTTCAGGATTCTCAGGCTCTCTGTGCTTAAAATCTCCAGGGAGCTTTTAAAAACACCACAGCTCAATAAAACCAGAAGCTCTGGGGCTGGGACCCAGGCTCTGGTAGTGTTAGAAGCTCCCTGGGAGACTGTAACATGCAGCCAGGTTGAGAACCACAGTGCTGGATGCTGCTGGGTCTTAAGGCAGCAGGTTGCTTGATGACAAGACTTAAGTACCAGACTCTATACTTAATGCTTACAACTAGGCTGAAGGGGATACAACTACTGCCTGATCCAAAGCAGACTGAGGTAGGTACATAAGAGACAGCTCAAAGGAGGAAGGGATTTCTGGCTAGGGCTGCACTGTCCAACATGGTGGGTATTTAATTAAAATATTCAGATCTTTAGTCACACTCCCCACATGTCAAGTGCTCAAAATACATCTGTGGCTAGAGGCCACCAAAAAGAACAGCACAGATACAGAACATTTCCATCCTCACAAAAGGGTCTATTGGCCAGCCTTGGCCTAGAGGGATCAAAAAGCAAACAACATTTACAGACAGATGGCTGAGTGAGAGAACTGTCCAGATATATCTGAGCAAAAACATAGCTATGGTCAAGATGAGGAAGCAACAAGAATCATAAAGCAGATTAATTTTGGCTAGAGCTCAATTCCTGAACATTCAAGCCTTGAAGCAACAACTTCAGGTAAGAAGAGAGGTTCTGGAATCAGGTTCCTTGTGTTCACATCCCACCTCTGTCACTATGTGGATGCCCTAGGCAAGTACTTGAAGCTTTCTACAACTTAGTCTCTTCAACTGTACAATTGGGATAACATTTGTATCTCACCAGACAGTTTGGAGAATTCAATGCAGTAACATATACTTTGTTACAATGCCCATCATATAGATGTTGCACAATAAATGAAAGCTGTTATTGTTCCTTCTCCAAAACACATTCCAATAAGCTGCAAAAGCATAATTACCTGTGTGGCTTCTCTGGTGGATTGCTAAAAAGTGATTGTATTTAAACACTTTGCCACAGTCTTTACAACGGGCCTCAGGCCCACCGGGGCGCTTTCTCCGTCCACAGACCCTCTTGGCTGAACCCTGGTCATCTTCATCCCCTACAAGTTTGTAATCTTTCAGTTTGACAGACCTCCGAATCCTCCGCTTGCTGCACCGACTCTGGCTGTCCTGCCCAGAGTCCTGGGTCTTGGGATCACAGTTCTCATCTTTCTCAGCTGGCATCTCCTCCCCTCTAGCTGGCTCACAAGTCGGCTCAGATTCTTCCAGTTCTTTTGCTGGAATCTGTTCATTCAGTACACCACTGTCTCCCTCTTTAACCACAAAGTTTTGTCTGTTCTGAACAGAATTGTTCACTCTCAGCTGTATTTCTTCCTCTGCAGCCAGTTCTGACTTCCCTTCCTGCAAACTGTTGACTTTCCTTGGTCTTCCCCGTTTTCGTTTTGGATGATCACCTTTCTTATTAGAAATAACCACCACTGGAGCACCAGCTGTGTTCAAAGTCGGTGGCTTTGGGGAGCTATGATTATTTTGAAAGTCCGTGTAAGCCTTTACCAGGTCATAGACTTTTAAGAACTGGGCAGTAGCCAGGATCTGTTCCGTACTTTTCTCACTGGCCTGGAGACAACCAGTGTAAATAAATTCTAGCAGGATACCAAATGTGTCCGCAACCATGCCTTCCAGCATATAAATGGACTGGCCGATCTCCCCCTCTTCAGCAAACATCATTGAGAAGTATTCACTACTGGCAGCAAGCAAGGCTTTGTGGGCCCGGAAATGCACATTCTCCACGATTAAAGTAATGTCACAGAGAAAGCCTTTCTTCCTCTGATCCTCAAAACTGGCCAGGACAGTGTCACTGTGAGTGTCTGAGTGTACAACCAGCTGCCCAGAAGGCTCTGTTGATGTTTCTGCCATTTTCTTTGGAAGCTCAAGAAGAATTAAGCCTGAAATAAGAAAGTAATGTTTAAAAGGGAGACATTCTCTAGCAAGATTAATCCCAGCCCAAAGGAACTATTCACTTTTGTTAGCTAGTTTTTTACCATTTTAAAAAGATTATGTAAAAACTTATAGTTTGGGGTTCTTATTCCTATTGTACCATTATCCAGCTGGGGTGAACTTCCGACGTCCACGTGACCTCTCGGGGTCTGTTTTCTGCTCTGTAAAATTAAGGAATTGGGATCAACTATCTCTAAAGTCCTTCAATGCTTTAACTTTCCACAGTTGCACAAAGACGAGAATGAAAACTACGGTGTCTCGATTTCACATATTAGGAGCCATTTTGTCTGTGAAACAAAAATGGAAAGGGAGAAGAAAACGTACAGGTACGATGTAAATTTGGGGGTGGCCGCAACGGACAATAACGTAAGGCGCATTTGCCCTCTCTTTGGAAAGGCGGCACAGATCGCCCAGCCTGGAGCCCTACCGCGCGCGGCGCGAAGCGCGGGGATGGCGATTCCCCGGAGCCCACCCGGCGGGGAGCGGGCCGCGAGGGAGGCCCCCCACCTCCAAGCCCGGACCCCTCGGAAAAGACCGGGGAGCGGCCGGCTGGAGAGGAGTCGATACCCGCACGGGTGCAGCGCCCACCGACAGAGGGTTGGTAGCGGACCTACCTCTCCAGGCGCCCAGCAGGGTCCAGATCGCCGCCGGGCCCGTGGCTGCCTGGCGGGCGCACTAGCGCCGGGTCCGCCCCGGCTCCCAGCTCCGCCCTCCAGCAGCTCGCGTCCCTGCGCCGCCGCCGTAGTCGCAGCCAACCCGGAAGCTCCGGCGCGGGATCCTGCTGCGCTCACGCCGGACCACGTGGTCCAAGAAGGTGCCAGGGGGCGGGGCGGGGCGGGGCGGAGCGGGGCGGGGCCTGCGGTCCCCTGTAGGCGCTGCCGGGACAGTCCCGGCCGGGCGTGTGTCTGGTGTGAGTGGGGATCAGCGGGCGGTAATGGTATCGTCACTCTGCAGTTAGGGAAGTTTTATATCCTGTTAGCTGCTCACTGACACCTTCATCAGTTTTGTCTTTTCCGCTTTCTGAATGCTGAAGCTGGCTTTTAGGTCTCGAATGTATGAGGAATGAATGAAAACGCCTTTACATTCACCGTCATCACCATGATCATCAGCATCAGCATCCAACGCGTTAGTCCAAGGGAATGAAGAGAACGCTGTAGTCAAACAGATCTGGGTGCTGAGTGATCTTGATCAAGTTATTTGTACTTATCCTCTCAACCTTCTTTACCTTACTTGTAAAATGGAGAAGCTGACACCAGTGCCAACACTGGGTGGCTGTGGGGTAAACAAGATTAAATATGTAACGGGCCTATTGGTTTAATTCATGTCTGCTATCATTTAAATGATTGTTATTATTCAGACTTTCAACATCTTTTTTCAGTAGACTATTAAAGGTTTCTAACTAGCCTTTAGTTACCGTGTTATTCCTGCTAATACACAGGAATACGGGAGATCTTCCCAAATGCAAATCACATCCAGAGACTGGAGTCACTCCCTTGCATAGAATCCACTGTGGCTCAAATGTACCCTTAGGAGAAAGGCCAGGCTTCTGGATATGGTCTACAAGCACCACTCAAATTCAGTCCCCTCTACTCAACTATTTCAGCATTTTCTCTCAATTTATGCTTCACTAACACCTGTTTTTAATTTAGGACACCCAACACACCCTCCCAGATCCCAGCATGCCATCTCTAGTCTCTGAGATTTTGAGAAAGCAGGTATAATTACCTCCTGGCTCTTTAAACATTTTTTTACTAGTTTTTATTAAAATTAGCTCCTTCTTTGAAGTTTCCCTCTTTGTCTTGAATTGCCTCTAAACCCAAGGGTTTGTGGAGTCCAAACGGTAATCTTTTTACTATAGAGTTTTGCCTTTTTCAGAATATATAGCTGGAATCACATGGTATGTAGCCTTTTCAGATTAGCTTCTTTTTAAAATTTATTTATTTATTTGGCTGTGCTGGGTCTTCATTGCTGTACTCGGGCTTTCTCTAGTTGGAGTAAGTGGGGGCTACTCTTCTCTGTTCTGGTGGCTTATCTTGTTGCAGAGCATGGGCTCTGGAGCACAGGCTCAGTAGTTGTGGCACATGGGCTTTGCTCCAGCACTTTGCTCCAGAATCTTCCCACACCAGGAATTGAACCTGTGTTCCCTGCATTGGCAGGCAGATTCTTAGCCACTGAACCACAGAGGAAAGTCCCTGACTCTTGGTTAGAATCTCAATTTTTTTTTTTAATCTCAATTTTGAAAGGTCCATTTAATTCAGATGTTACCCTTCTAAGAATTATTCCAGAACCATCCATAGTTAAGAGCCCTCAGGCTTTGTAGATAAACCTCTACTCAGACTTTCATTTGTAAAAGCAAAACAAACCAAAAAGATAAAACAAAAAATCACCCACAATGAGACTGAGGCATACATATATAAAATATATCTCATTCTTTCCCTGTTCTTGAACTTCTCCTTCACCAATGAATTTATGAAAACTTTCAATAAATGCACTGAGAATAAAATGAAATATATAAAACTTAAAATATTTTTTAAAAACTCATAATATTTACTACTATGAGTTTTGAAGAATTTAAAACAACAGCTCACAACATATCCAGAAATGAATTCTAGGCAGCTGAGAGAATTAAATATAAACACATACACCAACAGTAGAAGAAAACATAATAGAACGTTTATTTAATCTCTGAAGATGGAATAACTTCCAGAGCTTAGAAAAGGATTCAATATCATAAGATATAGATGAACAGCACTTACTTTCATACCTTAAAAATCGGACTTATTTACTGCAGATACAGGGATTGGTGTGTATTTTACATAAAGAATTCTTGCAAAAGAATTTAAAAACAACCAATGAGTTAAAGTGCAGAAGGCATGAAAAAATAATTCACAGAAGAAGTGCAACTGTGACCAACATATATAATAATGTTCAATATCACTATTAATTCAAGTTAAAGTAACAAGGTTCTACTTTCTGCCCATTTATTATTATGGGCCACAGTTTCTATTACTAACCTGCCTTCCAAATAACAATTCACAATGTTTCCAGGAGTGTTTCCAAGAGCATCACATTTATTGCTTCTTTACTGTCATTTAGCATTATCTTTTTAGTTTTTTAAATTCATTCCCTTTCACCCTGTACTTTTGTTTCTCAGAAATTCTTTTAGGCTAATAATCCCAAATATGGTGAAAAAAAGTTCATCACAGCTTTTAAAAATACAGTAAAACAGTACATGGTCCAGCAATAGGAATGGTCAAATATAGTATATTCACTTGATGTCTCTGAGTATCAAATGGAGAAAAAGTACAAAAATCCTTTGCCTACTTTTCCATATTTCATTGACTGTAATTGTATTACTTTTTGTCTTAAGGTCTGTTAAATGGGCACTACCTCTTCTCCCTGGGTGAAATTATGCATTCTTCTCATCATAGTGAAAATGGCATCTAGGGACTTCCCTGGAGGTCCAGTGGATAAGAAACCGCCTGCCAATGCAGAGGACATGGGTTCAATCCCTGGTCAGGGAAGATTCCATATGCCAGAGCAAAGCCTGTGTGCCACAACTACTGAGCCACTGCTCTAGAGCCCACGAGCCACAACTACTGAAGCCCATGTGCTTAGAGCCCATGCTCTGCAACAAGACAAGTCATCACAATGAGAAGCCTGTGCACAGCAATGAAGAGTAGCCCCTGCTCGCAGCAACTAGAGAAAGCCCACATGCAGCAACAAAGACCTGGCACAACCAGAAATAAATAAAGAAAATTATATCCAGACAAGCCATGTAGGGCCACAGACTGGTTGAGCAGTCTCCCAGTCCCTTGGATGGGCGTTGCCTCAGCCTCTTCTTGATGTGGTCAGGTGGCAGACTTGAGGATTGGGGTAATGAGTCCCAGTGAGCACCAGGGGCTGCTCACTCTCTTACGGCTTCACTTTGGGAAAAAATTCAGAGTCCCTGGACACCCAGTCAGAATATTCTTTCATCATATTTGAGACATCAGATTATTTATAATAATATGCAAGCATAATTTCTAAACAAAAGGAAGATTCATAACAGGTTAAAATGATGCATGTTCTCCTTTCTCATTGCACAAATGTCATTCTCCCTTCCTCGGCACACAGACCTCTTGACCTAACTTGCTAAAGAAAACACAACTTGCAACCATTACGGGGAGGGTGTGAGTGCATGCAGGAGTTAGGACTAGGGAGTCTCAGGAGCAAAGGAAAATTTTTTCCTGAGTCTTCTATGATATTTTTATATTCTAAAGTATATACACACACACGTGTGCACACACACACAGGCATGTGCATGTGGGAGTGCCCAAAAGATTCTGGCCAATGAAATACCCTAAGAATACTGACACCATTATTGTGGTTTCCAAGATGGACTTAGTGTAAGAATTTAATGAGATAATGTATGTAAAGCCAGTAGCAGACAACAGCCTGGAATGGTAGCCCTGTCTGTGGTTATTCTAAATAGGGTCCTACATATCATGAACTGTAATTTGCATTCAAGCATTAGGGACCCAGAATGTCCAGAGCTATAAGCTACTCTGGAAATTTGATTCCCCATTCCCTACCCAATGCTCCTATCTAATGCACTTTATTAAATAGATTTACTCAAAAGAAGAGACTCTGTTCAGAGAGGGAGGAGGGGGAGAATCACATGGCATTTGGTCCCTTGCTCAGCTCAGGGATTAAGTGTCTCCCTTTTCAGGAGAGAGGGAGCATTTACCCCACTTCTGTGCAGAACTCAGCAGCTCCAGAACAATGATGGATGAGTTGTGAGGGGTTGGTACAGTTCTCAAAGTGAAGACATTTAGAGAACAAGATACCCAGAAGATGGCATATGTCCAGCTGGTGTGGACTTGCTATGGAACTTATGACATACTTCCTGTATGAGATACCCGGGGGGTACTTTGCATGGCTACTGCCTTTTATAAAGGTGAGAGAGTTGAAGCAATAAAGTTTGGATTTAATTGCTAAAGGAAATTTCTTATACTCATAGGCTGAGGAGGCCTGTGGACATGGTAAGAACACTATGGGAAGATGGTTAATTAGAAGTATTACAAACTAGGAAGAGAAGAGTGAGTGGCTGGTTAAACTTGGTAGCTACTCATACCTCCCAGTCTCCTGAAAAACTGTTCATCTATAGGTCAGTTCAGTCGCTCAGTTGTGTCCAACTCTTTGCGACCCCATGGACTGCAGCACGCCAGGCTTCCGTGTCCATCACCAACTCCTGGAGCTTGCTCAGACTCATGTCCATCAAGTCAGTGATGCCATCCAACCATCTCATCCTCTGTCATCCCCTTCTCCTCCCACCTTCAATCCTTCCCAGCATCAGTGTCTTTTCCAGTGAGTCAGTTCTTCACATCAGGTGGCCAAAGTATTGGAGCTTCAGCTTCAGCATCAGTCCTTCCAATGAACATTCAGTACTGATTTCCTTTAGGATGGACTGGTTGGATCTACTTGCAGTCCATCTATGGGTATGTATCAGTAACTCTTCAAAGGCTTTTGGGGTTTATCCTAACTTTGACAATAGGCATTTAGCTTTTGTTTAAAAATTGTTTTATTATGAAATATATCATATAAAATAAATCTAAAACAGGCTTCTAGTTTTTAATTAGTGTTGAAATTATAGATATCAAAGACAAGATGAGTAAATCTGAAGGGCATTATGCTAAATGAAAAAAGCCAGACAGAGAAAGACAAATACAGTATGGTATTACTTATATGTGGACTCCAAAAAAAAAAAAAAACCTCATAGAAGCAGAGAGTAGAATGGTGGTTTCTAGGAGTCTAGGAAGGGACACATAGGGAGATATTGATCAAAGGGTACAAACTTTCAGTTATAAGATGAATAAATTCTGAGAATCTAATGTTCAACATGGTAAATATAGTTAGTAATACTGTAATAATAATACTTGAAACTTCCTAACAGAGTGATTCTTAAGTATTCTTATTATACACACATACACATATACACACAATCACAGAAACACACTGAAATAATGATGTGAGGTGATGCATGTGTTATTAATAATTAACTTCATTGTGGTAAATATTTCACAATGAATACCTATATCAAAATCATGTGGTACAGTTTAAACATATAGAATTTTATTTGTCAATTCACCTTAGTAAAGCTGAAAATAAAAAAGCTAAATCATTCATTTTAGAGATTAAGCAACAAAAACTCATAGAAACTGAGATTTAACTAAGGTTAGATAAGATAATGGTTGTATTTTTTATTTTTTAAAAGAGCCAATCTTGCTATTTCACATTCCAGATTTGTTATACGCCTGCCAAAAAACCGATAATTTATTTTTAAAATCTCATCCAAATTCAATATAGTAATTTTCCTCTAGCATATATGTCTTGATAATGTCATATAAAAAGACTCTAGCATTCATCCTCAAGTATCCAGTGATTTCTAACTACAAAATAATGTATAAAATGTGTTTCCTTGAACACTTGAGAAAAAGAAAAGCAGCAGCCATTTAGGTGTCTCTAAATCCATTTATTTTATTGGGAAAGTGATAAAGTATCTTTAGGTTCACAAAGTTTACAAACAACTCTTTAAGTTCCAATATTTCTATTTTATTTATAGCAATGTTAATTCTTTTCTTGAAGCTCTCTAACATTTACTGCATAAGTTTTTTAAACAGAGATAGACTTCTCTAATAAAAATATTAAAAAGGAAAATGAACAAAGGATTCATTAAGTCAAATACATTACCTAAATATTCTAAATGAAATAACTTTTGTTGAAGCATCAAAGTTCAGGCAAAGAGCAATAAACTTTACAAGTATATGATAACTTGGCTTACAGAAGAGCACTCCTTCCTGGCTGACAGAGTTCTGAATTCATTGGAAGTCTAGTAGCCGAGGCGTATCACTCAGGAGGGAACAGTACATCAGGGAGGCCCAGATTTTCAATCTATTTACTGTTATCCCTTTCAGGTAACTCTTAAGATTCTGGGTGCAGCTATGCAAACATTCTAACCATTGACTGGGTCTATATTTCTAAGAGAGAGAAAGGTCTGTAATTTATGATCAAAGTCAATGGCTCTAAACTGAGGTTCCTTGTATTTCTTGGTCATCTTGGCACCCAGGTATGTAATGAGTTCACATCTCTCCATAAACTGCTCCATCTTCTTCTTGTATTTTTTTCTTGTATATTCAGAACTACTGGGATTAAAGGCTGTAGAAAATTTTACAGGACTGTGAATGTTTTCTGTTAGGTTAGTGCATCATTAAAGAGAAGGAGAACTGTGTGTGTGATTGAGCTGCACAGTTTGACTGAGAAGATATCCAAATCCCAAATAAGATTTGGGGATTATTCTATTTTAGATCATAATTGTCACTATTCACCTTCTTGTACGGTGTGGATTATTGAGAGCTGGTTATGTTACTCATGGTACCTGCTTTAAAAACTAGAAACTCAGTTTTGCTAAAATATTTGCTACCAGCACACACACACACACACACACACACACACACACACACACACACACACCACCCGCATGCAAGTGACCAACCCAGCTTGACAATCCTATTAATCACAATTAGTGCTAAATTAGTTCTGAGTAGCATATTATTTCTAGCAAAAAAAGAGACATAATTCGATGCATGATACAGGGTGCTCGGGGCTGGTGCACGGGGATGACCCAGAGGGATGGGATGGGGAAGGAGGTGGGAGGGGGGTTCTGGAAGGGGAACGCATATACACCCATGGCGGATTCATGTCAATGTATGGCAAAACCAATACAATATTGTAAAGTAAAAAAATAGATAAATTTAAAAAAAAGATAGACATACCTTTCAGATGAAGTGCTATATAAAGTAGCGCAGATCTCTGTACACTTAAGAAGGGGAATTTGGGCTTCAAGCATCCCGCTGCATTCATTGCTTTAATTAGAGCAGTTGCAATACCCTGCAGGTAGGGAACGAATTATGTGTATATTTGAGTCTGTTTTCTTTTCTTGTGGCAAATAGATAAAGAGGCTATTCTTTGCTTCAAAAAGCCTCCTCAGGAATGAGGATGGAGCTTAAAAAGATAGTTAAATGAGCACTTAGCCTACAGAAAAGAAACACAAAATACATTTAATTAGGAAAAATCAAAAACTACAGATTGGGTTAGTGCCAGCTAGGTGACAGATACATGGGTTTCATTATGCAATTCTATTTTTATATGCTTGACATTTTCTGTTTAAAAAAAAGTTGAAAGAAGGAGACATGGAGTTGTCTTGGCCCATCTCTGCTTCCACTGCTCAGAACTGGCCAAACTGTTTCCTACTCTCAGGACCCTGGGCCACCTACTCAGGAACTCCAGAGACCCCAGTTACCACTGCAGTCAAGATTCTGGGGCCCCGAGCAGGCAAAGAGGAGGACACTCTTCTCTGGGTGAGGGTCCTCTTGCCTTTCGATATTAAACTTGATCAAAGGCTAACCATCTAGGGGAGATGAAAAAAAAAAACTGGTTAAGAATTTGTAAGAAACATATGAAATTGTGCCCTAGGCATCTGTTTTATAGAAATTTTTGAAAAGACCTTTCAAATAGTGATTGGTGACTGATACATCTGACTATATTTAGAAAGTGTTATAGTTAGAGAAATAAGAGTGACTTGAGTAGATAGCTTCATCCAGATTTTGGGCAAAATATGTGTTTGGTGGTTCAGCTGTGGTGACATCTTAACTCTTTCAACCAGGGGGGAAAAAAAAACGACTGAATTTGCATATTTCACATTATGGAAAAGTTCTACCAACACTGAAATTTCAAAATAAGAAACAAACTACATGCCAAATGTAAATAATTTTCTAACGTCCTACTCTTTCTTCACTTCAGTGCAGTTATTTGGGAATTAGCTATGGAAATGGGGGCTTTCCTTACATTTTATTTTCACAACTACTTAAAACCAAAATAGGTTAAAAGTGGATTTGCAGCTTAAAATCAGGACACTCTGCCTTGAATTTCATTGTTACCGAAATAAAAATGATTTTTGAAGAAGAGATAGTTGTAGTCTTCTAATATCTAAACAAAGAAACCCATGTGAGCAAACCTGTTCCAGATATCCAGGCAAAGGCAGGCTGGTGAGATACATTGGTTCCTTCAACGGGGGAAGTTTGTAAGGAAGCTTCTGATTCCAGTATTTCTGTGGCGACCTACGAATACCAAATCCGTTAAATGCATGATCACAAACGTATTCATTGTGTTTACACAGGAAGATAGATAAGCAAGAGGCAACTAAAAGACAACGTTCTTTACTCATTTTTCTCGAGTGGAGAAAATGATACAGAAGCAGGAAGACTGAGGCTCCTAGAAGTTCATGACCACCTACTTCACCTGGGGCCCTAGCCCTGCTCACCGCTTCTCAGTGTTCTTGCTTTTCACAGGACCTATATGAAACTTTCTTTATATACTTTTATCCTCACACTTTTATTTTGAACTGACAAGATACTTCAATTCCGCACGGAACTCCTGTGTGAAAAGTGAAAGTGAAAGTCACTCAGTCATGTCTGACTCTTTGCAACCCCATGGACTATACAGTCCATGGAATTCTCCAGGCCAGAATACTGGAATGGGTAACCTTTCCCTTGTCCAGGGGATCTTTCCAACTCAGGGATCGAACCCAGGTCTCATGCATTGCAGGCAGATTCTTTATCAGCTGAGCCACAAGGGAAGCAACTCCTATGTTGGCTTTGTTTTTATCTTGTACTACAATTCTCCTCACTCTAGTAACCCTCTCAGGGACCACCCCCACCCCCCAACACAAGGTGCCAGGCTATACAAAGAGAAGTCTTCAGAATAGAGCATCCTCGGCTGCTCACCACCAGCAGAACCACACACACAGGTTGCTTTCTTCATGGCAGAGCTTACCTCCCACCTAAGATCAATCTCCACACATTCTTTGGATGCCTACTCCACCCTGTCTCTGGAAATCTTAAATAGCAATAGAGAGATAACTCTCTTCCACCTTCGTGGCATTTCCTTTATTAGATCCTTCCCATGTACCTGCATTTAAACATGTTCATACCTTTCCCATTGGAAAAAAGAAGATAAAAAAGAAAAACCACCTTATTCCTTCAATCCTATATTCTTTTCACCAACTAATGTCTCTTCTCTTTTTACTACTAAATTTCCTCAGTTTCATGAGAGGTCACAAACCACTGCACAAATTCTAGCTGGATGTATGATTTGATGGACTTCCCTGTGGCTCAGATGGTAAAACATCTGCCTACAATGCAGGAGACCCGGGTTGGCTCCTCCATCCATGGAATTTTCCAGGTAAGAATACTGGAGTGGGTGCCATTTCCTTCTCCAGGGGATCTTCCTGACCTAGGGATCGAACCCGGGTCTCCCACATTGCAGGCAGATGCTTTACCATCTGAGCCACAGGGAAGCCCCTAAAATAAAAACGGAATCAGTCACAAAAGTTTAAAAATCAGATAAACATAAGAAGAAATTTGGTTTCCAACTTCTTGTGAAAAACAGAAATGTGTGGCAGTAGATAAATGCTGCCCCTTTCAGCTATGTGTATGTATATGTGTACATATACGTATGTGTTTATGAGTGTGTGTAAACTCACATATCTTTCTGTCCCAGGATAGTGCATTTAACATAGATATTCAGTGAATATCTGTGACTTAGTGAATGGTCTCACCTCAAAAATTTCTGAAGTTTTTCTCTGCTCTCACAAATAAATATACGATCACGATATTCTAAAGCATAGTGAATGTTACCAGGTATTAGGGCTTCGTATCTGAAAGACAAAGGAACAAACAAAAACAACTCTGTATTGCATAATTGATATGCAGCTGGGAGAGACTGAGGGCAAGAGGAGAAGGGGGTGACAGAGGCTAAGATGGTTGGATGGTATGATATGACTGGCTCAGTGGACATGAGTTTGAGCAAATTCCAGGAGATGGTGAAGGACAGGGAAGCCTGGTGTGCTGCAGTCCATGGGGTAGCAAAGAGTCAAACATGACCTAGCCCCTGAACAACAGCAATGACAACTATGTAAATAAAATGTCATAAATATTTTATTTTTCTATCATCACAGCTCAAGGAAGAAAAACAATACTTTCCAGTTAAACAACAGTGACCTTTTGATCAAAAGGCTGATTGTCGTATACACTACTTATTTCAAGTAGAGCTATCGGCCTGTACTCATACGAGGGCGGGGACTTGCCTTTGTTTGCCATCCTGATAAGTCACTGGACAGTAACCCTGGAGCTCAGCACACCTCGGGAACCGGCTCTTCAGCCCTGACAGTGTCAGCCTCTTGGGGATCATGTCGGTAGGTGGGAGTGGATGAGGTGCTAATGGAGGTACGTAGAATTCTGGATTGTCCAAAAACTTCTATAAAGAAAGATGACAGCAGCATGACCGTTTGAAACAGGAATACTTTGCCAAGAAAAACCCACTGAGGCTCTCCTGTTGCTCTTCCCATTTTCGGCAGCAATGTTCAGTCCCACAAACCATCTGAGAGGAGCTTTCTGCACTACAGTAACTCTTTCCCTGACTGGAAGTGCCTTACAGTAATATCTGCAAGTGATGTCACTTACAGTCTCTCTCCTTTTAATACTTTCACTCACTCACTCATCTACCTATACTGAAAAACATTTGTTGAGCTCTTACTATGTGCCAGACACTGGACCGCATAGTCACCTACCTGCCCTGCTGTCTACCTGTCCTGCAGTATAACTATCTAGGGGGTGCACTTTGGCAGGTGAGTTAGCTTCTCCAGCTTCAGTTATCATGCTGTAAAATGGAGGGGGCAGACCAGGTACATGGTTTCTAATGTCATTTCCAGTTTTAAAATTCTGTGATTATCACTTAAATAAGCAGAAAGAAAGTAATGTCTTCTTTATAAAGTGATAAAAAAAAATTCAGATTCTTCAGAGGAAAATAAAATGTTCAGAGACACCTGATTAGTTTTCAACTGTCATCTTTTTATGTCACCATATTATGGTCAGTGGAATACTGGAACAAATCTGTATTCTGTTCCATTAAATAGAAATATAAGGTACCCAGGAGATTCAAGTGATAGAAGAAAGTTTAAAGCACATGGGGAGTCATTTCTACTGACTCTGACTTCCCTTCTGCACCCTTTGAATGGAATGTCCTGGATGCCCACCCGGGGGCTCAACTCAGATGCTCAGCATCCCCTCCATGGTTGGGCTTGCCCTTGGGTCTCCCTACCTCTTAAGCTGACCCAGGTGGAGGGGCCATCACTGACCCTGAACTTCTGCTTTGTGCCAGAATATGTCTTGGGATGCAGTCTTAGGACTGGCCTCTGAGTTGCCTTATTGAATCCAAGGATCACAGTTTCCAAAAATGGGGTCCCTACTCCCCACTTCCTGGTGTTTCCAGCTGTGCCCACCTCTTCCTGTCTGATGAATTCTAAGACAGGTATTTTCTTTCCCTGGTAAATATTTGGAGTTAAGAACAAACTTACATTCAATTTCTCCAGAGAACTCATTTTATAATAGTGCCCTCTGAACTCTGCTGCAAATTCCAAGGAATCATTTAAAGAGCAATCAACTAATTCATATGATTCTGCCAGACTGACGGGGCAGAACTGTCCAAATTCGCCCAGGCGAGAAATCAGTTCTTCAGGTGAGATACATAACTTGTCAATGCAGGCGGCTTTTCCTATTATTAACAAATTAACTGTTGTTATAAATATATATTTTCACAGAAAACACAATAATTTTCAAAATGAAAATAAATTCAATTATGCTAGCACTATACCACGGAGAAGGCAATGGCACCCCACTCCAGTCAGTACTCTTGGACAGAGGAGCCTGGTAGGCTGCAGTCCATGGGGTCACTAAGAGTCGGACACGACCAAGCGACTTCGCTTTCACTTTTCACTTTCATGAATTGGAGGAGGAAATGGCAACCCACTCCAGTTTTTTTGCCTAGAGTATCCCAGGGACAGCAGAGCCTGGTGGGCTGCCGTCTATGGGGTCGCACAGTCAGACACGACTGAAGCGACTTAGCAGCAACAGCAGCAGCACTATACCAATGAGTACACCATGTGAGATTCCAAACAGAGTAAAAAGTAAAAGTTTCTTTTCACATCTCCATCCTCTCAGTCCAACATCCCTCCTGAAAGGTAATCACTGTTGAGTTTGTATCTTTTTCAGATTTTTTTATACATTTGCATACACACATGTATATATTTTTTACAGATAGGATGCTTATGCCACTATACTGTAAATATTATTTTGCAACTTGCTTTTATCAATTATAGCCTTTGACATCTTTCCATTTCAGTTTCTATGATTTACCTAATTCCTTTTAGTTTATGCATAGTATTCCATTGTATAAATGTATGTATAGATTATTCAATCAATTATCTGTTGATAAATGTTTTGCTTGTTTTTAATTCTTAGCTATTATAAATTATTTATGTTATATACTATACACACATACACACACATATGTATACATATCCACTTATACACATACACATGAATTTGCTATTATATTTAAAATTTTTCTGTGAGACAGATTTCAGGAAGTACATATAGTTTGTTGACATAATGTTACTGACATAAACCTCTCCCTGTTTCCTGATGGCATCCAAGAAAGAGAAAGAAACATTTAATCCAAAAGTGACTAGGTTTACCCTAAAGAGTCTATTAAAAAAAAAAAGGCCCAAATTCATTCGATGGATAAGTTTGAGTTGTCTTACCAGGACTCCACTAGAATGGAGACTCCAAAGCAATATTAGATTTTACAGAAAATAAAATTACTTCTTTATACATCTTAGTTTTAATGAGTAAATTTTGATCCTGATATATTTTCTTAATGGTTCTTTTCACCAGTGAAAATTTTATTTTTTAAAAAAATTATGCCAAGGAACATCTAACACTCACTCAAATTATGAAGCATAAATCATTTTAGTTTGTTATGTGACAGTGTAAGCATAAAATTGATCCTTAGGATTGCAGTGATGTGTCTATATCCAAAGAATGCAGAGACTTGGTGGCAATGCTGGACATGTAGAGAAAGGCATGGAAGAGAGTCTCTCCTAGAACCTTCAGAGTGAGTACAGCCCTGCCAATGCCTTAATTTTGGGCCTCTAGCCTCCAGAACTGTGAGAAAATACATTTCTGTTGTCTAAGTTATCCAGTGTGTGGTAATTTGCTATGGCAGCCTTGGGTAATTGGAACAGTTACAACAGACTATGATTTCCGTTCTCTTGGCATTCTTTCTTGCCTTGTCTTGTTCACTTGGTAAAGCAAGCTGCCATGTTGGAAAGGTCCATATGGCAAGGAACTGAAGGCAGCCCCTGGCCAACAGCTGGAAAGAAACTGAGGCCCTCAGTCCAACAACCCTCAAGGAACAAAATCTTGTCAGCAATACATGAATGAGTATGACAGTATATTCTTTCCCAGTAGGGCCATCAGATGAGACCTTAATCCTGGCCAACATCTTGATTGTAGCCTTGTGAGAGACACTGAAGCAGAAGACTCGGTTAAACTGTGCCTGGATTCTTGACCCACAGAAATTGTGAGGGAGTGTGTATATGATACAGATGAGAAGGCTAAGATGGTTCTTTCCTACAAAGAATATTATACTACAATAATGCTACAGTGGTGTAATATTGTTATTCTAAAGTACTGTAATGCACAGTATTATGGTATAATAATAGTGTTGGTAAAGTATACACTTGTATAGTGCTATAATATCATACTATATGGCACTATAGTTTTACAATTGTATGTTGCTCGTTAGCTCAGATGTGCTGACCTCACCCCATAGATTTTGTGACAGGGTCATTTAGAATCAAATCATTTCAAGTCGTAAAAGACAGGAAAATATCTTTTTCTGATTCTTGGGTATTCTTCATGACATCTGACAATGTCTATCTATCCTTTTCTGGAATGGACAGAATGAGGAGGAATCTCTTTGGTTTTCTGGCCCTGACCTCACTCTATCTCATTAGTGAGAATAAATTGGTCACTAAATCAACACTAAATTCAAGCAGTCAGATACAGATTACCAGGTAGATGGTGAAGCAGAAAAGTAAGAGGGCGGTTTTAATTAAACTATTCCAGGCAGAGGCACGTGTATCTGGAATAACATGGTGGATACCGTGGTGCCCCATCCAGATTCCTCATCAGGGCTGATGCACCCATCCCTCAGCTGCTGAAAATATCTGTGTTGATGGCTCGTAGCTGCACTGGGAATTGCCCCTGTTACATATATACTCCCTCCCAGAGTGACCTTTAGACAAGTCAATGGGAGGATATAAAGCCTGGCCTCTCCCCTCAGTTTGGGAAATTCTCAAGGTCCATCCTAGCTCCAGTGCTTCCCTGTAGGGCCTACCAAGACCTCTGTTTCCACCATACTGCAGCCTAGTGTCTCCCTCTGCCGGGTCTACTAGCCTTGGTGTATCTCCTGATTAGAGTTGACAGATAAAGCACAGAATGCCCCATGAAGTTTGAATTTCTGATAAACAATGAACAGTTTCTAGTATAAAAATGTCTCATACCACATTTGGGATATCCTTGGACTAAAAAATTATTTGTCATTTATCAGAAGTTTACATTTAACTGGGTACCCTATATTTTTATTTGCTTAATCTGCCAACTCTACGCCTGAGTGCGCATGCATTCTCAGTCATGTCTGACTCTTTGCAACCTGTGGACTGTAGCCCAGCAGGCTCCTCTGTCCATGGGCATTATCTAGACAAGAATACTGGAGTGGGTCACCATTTCCTCCTCCAGGGCATCTTCCCAGCCTAGGGATTGAACCCGCGTCTCCTGTGACTCTTGCATCGGCAGGCAGATTCTTTACCACTGCGCCAGCTGGGAAGCCCACTTCTGAGAGTACTTCCTGATAAAGATTCTGCACACAACTGTTCATCCTGAGTCTCTTCTCAGGCAGCCAAGTCTGAGGCAAGAAGGGTGAAGCAGGGTAACAGCAAGATGAATGAGGCACAAGTTTTTCTTTCCAAGTCAGCTGTGGAATGTTTTACTAGTGTGATGCTGTCCAGAACTTATCGGGAGTGGGTTCCTAAAACTCATTTCTCTTTCCACTTGCACTCTTATCTTCATGCCTTATAATCTGCAGGCAAACAGGAACCAGAGATACTGGGGATGCCCAAATACTGAAGCAAATCAAGATTCAGTGATGCCATTATTATCAGAATCCTCACTGCATTTTTCCTTGTACAATATTCTCTTTGTCATGTTGATCCTTCCAACCTCCGTATACCTTCTCCCTATTTTCCAAAGTCAAAGTCATCAGATGTCTGTGAAACGCCTCCAGACAAAGTCTTTGGCATCATCGTTCTTTTTAGAGGCATGAGTTGTAGATAACTTTCCTTTTTTTTTTTTTGATAATTTTCCTTCTGTTTTGTGTATTTTTGGAGAAAAATCAAGAAACTTCTAGGAGTATACAATCATTTTCTTTCATGGATTCCAAATATAGATTAAAAAAAAATTCTATGTTCAAGTAAGATTTTTGAAGAGAATCGACATTTTGTTTAATAATACAATTTTATTATGTAAATAGTTCAAAGTAACTAATTCTAGATTCCTAAACAAAACTTTGCCAAGTGTCCCACCACAGACCCCTCCCCTCACATAACTACCATTCTTGAGACTAGCTTCTTATGTGGCATTCCGGACACTGTAAACTCTTCTAGTGAGAGACCATGTATTGTTTTATGTAATAGGTTCACATGGACATTCAGTATATGACAGCTTGAGTAGAGGCAGTCATTTATTAGAACAAATATACATGCCCACAATAACTTGGAAATAATATGTATTTAAAATACTGATTGCTACTGCTGCTGCTGCTGCTAAGTTGCTTCAGGCGTGACCAACTCTGTGCGACCCCATAGACGGCAGCCCACCAGGCTCCCCCGTCCCTGGGATTTTCCAGGCAAGAACACTGGAGTGGGTTGCCATTTCCTTCTCCAATGAATGAAAGTGAAAAGTGAAAGTGAAGTCACTCAGTCGTTTCCGACTCTGATTAAGGCTCATTAAATACTGATTAAAGGAACAAATGTTCAAATTGAATGAATTATGGCAACATGAGTCAGGCATGCATATACTTCAAACTCACTTTTTTTGTTGTTTTCAGAGTTATAGGTCTTCTTACCTGCTTTTATTCTTTCCAAATATATCTGCATGTATTTATTCACCATTTTAAACTTCTTAGCGACTTCATTCCATATCCACCATTTGCTGTGAAAGCCATCAATCACATACCAGTTCTGATGTTGTTCTTCATAATATTGCCTAATCTCACCAATATTTTTGCGGTACCTTGAGTTCTTGACAGCTATAATCTGTGAGCTGTTGTGCAATGGATAAGGCAAACTAAGAGAGGAACAGAGAAGGAATGGAAAAAGCTGTTAAAAACCTGCTTCTTCTTCTGGATGATTAATGTTCACTCTTTTATCATTGTTTTCATAACATACATTACCTTGACTCTTTTTTTTTTTCCAGGAGCAATCTTCTGAAAATCTCTTTGGAAGGCACATCCAACTCAAAGATAATCATGGGGATGATTGACCTAGCTTCTAAGAGACTCACTTGATACTTAGTTACAGGGTATCCATCAATGACAACACTAGTAAGGAGAAACATGAAAATAAAAATTCCAGATTTCTTTACTCTCAGACCTTCCTTTCTGTCTACCAGAAAAAGTCTGTCTTTAGGATTAGCCCCATACCGTTCCTTGCATAACTTGATTTAACTTGTCACCTTGCCCCCTTTTATATATACATATATATTTTTAGGGGGCTGTACCTTGCAGCTTGTGGGATCTCAGTTCCCCAACCAGGGGCTGAACCTGGGCCCTGGCAGTGAAAGCTTGGAATCCTAACCACTAGGTCACCAGAGAACTCCCTTTATCTCTATATTTTTGACCCCAGTCAGCCCAAGAGCCAGAAGAGGGCTGCATACCTACAGACACAGCTCTGACTCATATAGTTAGCATCATAGAGCTAGATTTTGATGAACTTTGAGAGATATTACACATAATACCTTGAACCTTGTGTTATTTAATTGGTGCTATTACTCTAAGCATGAAACAGTGGGAAGAGGGGCTTCGCTGGTAGCTCAGCTGGTAAAGAATCCACCTGCAATGCAAGAGATTCTGGTTCGATTCCTGGGTTGGGAAGATCCCCTGGAGAAGGGATAGGCTACCCACTCCAGTATTCTTGGGCTTCCCTGGTGGCTCAGACAGTAAAGAATCTGTCTGCAATGCAGGAGACCTGGGCTCGATCCCGGGGTTGGGAAGATCCCCTGGAGGAGGGCATGGCAACCCATTCTTGCCTGGAGAATCCACATGGACAGAGGAGCCGGGTAGGCTATAGTCCATGGGGTCACAACAAGTCAGATACGACTGAGTGACTAAGCACAGCACAGAGCACATTAGCCTAAGCATGAGACAGTGGAAAAGCGTAGGTTTCAGAGGCACACAGACTTGAATTTGAAACCGGGTCTGACCTCTCTGAGCCTCAGTTTTCAGTAAAGTAGTAAATACTAAATATAATAGTAAAATAATGATATTTAACCCTTGTGTGTGTATGCATGTGCTTGGTCATGTCCAGCTCTTTGCGACCCCATTGACTGTAGCCTGCCAGGTTACACTGTCTGAGGGATTTTCCAGGCAAGAATACTGGAGCGAGTTCCCATTTATTTCTCCAGGGGATCGTCCCAACCCCAGGATCAAGATTGAACCTGCGTCTCTTGTGTCTCCTGCATTAGCAGGCAAATTCTTTACCAATTAAGCCAACAGGGGAGCCCTATTTAACCCTTAGATTTATCTTAAAGATTGTAGATCAAGTGTGTAAAGCAGACTAATTCACATTCCTTATAATAGAATGCCTGGCATGGGAAGAATTACCCAACTCTGATCTTAATATTTGCGTGTCCGCAAAGAGTCGGACACGACTGAGCGACTGAACTGAACTGAACTGATCTTAATATTGTAGTTTTATAGCAGATTGTGTAAAATTTTTTGTACAGAAAGGTCAGTGTAAGATAAGATGTCTTGTAAATCAAGATTTTAAGTACATTAAAATGTTTTAAAATAAAAAAAAGCCCTGCATAATTAATAGTATTTTAGCAAGAGATTAAGCAAATATGGGAAACATTGTGTTCTAAACTTGCTTTTGTAGTAAAATTCTATAAGGAGGCTGGGTGTGGAAGGGGAGATGAGGAGCTGGTGAGAGAGCCCTGTGGTCTCTGGAGAGAACCGTTCCATCTGGACCCATCAGGCCTCTAGGCAGAAATGATGGAGAATTTGTTAGTCCAACAGTCTAAGGTAATGAGTGTCATCAGCAAACTGACAGGATGAATAAAGGCTATCTACAAATTTCTGAGTCAGGAAACTGACTCTGAGGTGGCCAAGTTGGGCATGCTGGCTGCCGGTCACCAGGAAGGGCTGGTTCATCTTACCTTGGTGCTCTCCAGCTAAGTCTCTAGGCACTAACTAGTTCTACATTCCATGGCAGAGAGGACTATAAATTAACATAGCCCAAAAGCCAATCAGAGAATGGATGCAGCCGCCATTGTTGGTTTTTTAATGGCTCAACTTCTTTGTCCTGTGAAGGATCACTTGAGAGGCCCTCGGGATTAGGGAAATTCAGGGTGACTGGGCAGTCACTGTCCTGGTATTAAAGTGAAATAAAACTTTTGTGAGTCCACAGTAGCCCTCAGTAAGATCTCTTGTATGCAAAGTTGAATGTCAGGAAGGAGGTAACTCAATTTGCTAGAAAGTCCCAGGACTTTCTCTGCAGGGGGGCTGGGGGGCTTGGTGGGATGGGGGTGTGAGTGGAGGTGGATACTTGACACTCCAGAGTCTGCTCCCCACCATAACAGGAATTGGGAGAACGGTTACAGACTTGATTAAGGACCAGTGGTAGGGAAGGGCAAGGAAGTTCCTGATATAAAACAACTTTGTGTGACTCGGCAAGATTTCAAGTCAATGACCTGGGCTCAAGAGCAGGGCCTTAGGTTTTATGGGCTTTTACTACCGGGTGGTTTCCCTGAGGGCTTCCCTGGTGGCTCAGAATCTGCCTGCAATGCAGGAGACCCGGGTTAAATCCCTGGGTCAGGAAGATCCCCTGGAGAAGGGAATGGCAACCCACTCCAGTATTCTTGCCTGGAAAAGTCCATGGACAGAGGAGCCTGGTGGGCTGCAGTCCATGGGGTTACATGACTGAGCACGCGTGCATGAGGGTGGAGGGAGATGGGTTGGTAGCAATAAGCTGGTAGAACTAAAAAAAATTAATAAATAAATAAAGACTAGTTCAAGCACAGGGCTCTCCTGTCCAAATGCAGCATTAAGGGAGGGGCGCTGCTACCTGTGCAGAGACTGGACTGGTGAGAGACTGTCTCCATTGGACCAGTACCATCTGGGGGCAGGAGAAGGCCACACCTGCATCACTCCATGGGGCGGTGAGAAGTTCTACTGGGCTGCAGAAGTCACATGGGTCTCTTATAGACTGCGTAAACCTGGAGACTTTGGGACAACTCAGGGGTTGCTGCAGGGAGTGAAGTTGGCTTGTGAGTGTTTAAGCCGAATTTTAGCCTGACCAAAAATTAAATTATTAATATGTAACTATATCGGTGCCCAGACCTTGAGAAGCAGATCACACACCCTTTACAAGAGCTTTAAACTCTGTTTAAGGTATTTTAATTAATTCCAATGAGTAATTTCTTAAAAGATTTAACTCCCTCTCACTCTCTCCCCACCCCTATGGCCCCCACTTACCCTGCGGTATTACATACACTTCCCATCAGTGATAATTCTAAGGCCTGAATAGCCAGTTCATCAGGTACTGTCATTCCTTTATGAAGATGCCAGTTTAGCATAAGTGCCAGCTCTGTGTCTGGTTGGTTGTTTAATACATAACGCAAAGCATCTCCTATCGACAAATGCTTTAAGCCATATTCACTTGAAATATTTTTGGCAACTGAAAAACATTAAAATTTTAAACTTATTCTGTTTCACAAACCCACCTGTTAACCTTAGTTTCAGATTCTGGTTAATTGATAACAACAGCATGTTAATCTTCACATTCTTCAAAGGAATTTCAAAAATTAAAATAGCTACATTTTACTGAATTAATGGGCTTCTCTGGTGGTGGCTCAGACAGTAAAGAATCTGCCTGCAATGTTGGAGACCCAAGTTCGATCCCTGGGTCGGGAAGATCCCCTGGAGAAGGGAATGGCTACCCACCCCAGTATTCTTGACTAGAGAATTCCATGAACAGAGGAGCCTTGTGGGCTACAGTTCATGGAGTTGCAGAGTCAGACATAGCTGAGCAACTAACACTTTCACTTCACTTCATTGAATTAATACTATTCAAAGGTCAGTCATTATTAGCACCTCAGGTATGTGGCTGACAGATCTGGTTAATGAGCCAACTCTGTTAGGTTTTTGCATAACCAAACCATTTAAGTGTTTTTTCCTTCTGTACAAGGTAGCAAAAATGGTGAGAGCTTTATAAGGCATCTTATGTGTACTACTAATATTTGGTCTTTTTATGTCCAAAATAGCAGTTCAATGTTATTGTGTCATTGGGTTAACCTATTTCCCTATCTATACATTTATGACTTCAGGCTGCAATCAGGGTAACTAACCCTATACAGTTAAGTGCCCTTAAGCCTCTAGGACATAATTTTTTTAATTTACTTTCTAAAAATTATAGTGGTGTATCTGACACTTTATTAATAATTTACAGTTTATAAGGCAGTATTTCTTCTGTGACTTTATGTGATATTTTCAACTATTCCATCAAGTGTGGAGAGTGGGTATTGAAATTCCAGTTTTACAGTTGAAAGAACTGCATCGCACTGAAATGGAATGGTTTGTCCAAGGGCACACAGATGTTGCCACTGGCTGAAAGAGGACTCGGCCACAGCCTCTGCTTCTGCTACGTGAGGCCATAGGTTAGGCTTCTGTGTGTGTGTGTTGTGCTCAGTCGCTTCAGTCATGTCTGACTCTTTGCAATCCTATGGACTGTAGCCCTCCAGGCTCCTCTGTCCGTGGGGATTCTCCAGGCAAGAATACTGGAGTGGGTTGCCATGCCCTCCTCCAGGGGATCTTCCCAACCCCGGGATCGAACCCGTCTCTTATGTTTCCTGCACTGGTAGGCAGATTCTTTACCACTAGCGCCGCCTGGGAAGCCCAGTGGCTTCCAGTTGCTGTTAAATGCAGGTGTGCTCTGAAGGAGTCTACAAAGCCTGCCTCATCATGGTCTGGAGACAGTGTGTGTAGAGGACATTGAGACTCGCCTGGTCCCATGGGGATTACAGGTTAACTGGCCACAGTTAGGGCCACTGGGAGGGATGCCCCTGTGAGGGCTGCAGAAGCCTTCATCTCAACGTTGCCACAAACGCTAGGGTCAGACCCATTATTTTTCAGCGATAAAAACAAACTTTAACAATTTGGGATTCTGTTAAAAAATTAGCCTCTATTTTGACAATGACCAAGCTGAAGAATTGATGCTTTTGAACTGTAGTGTTGGAGAAGACTCTTGAGAGTCCCATGGACTGCAAGGAGATCCAATCAATCCATCCTAAAAGAGATCAATCCTGGGTGTTCATTGGAAGGTCTGATGTTGAAGCTGAAACTCCAATACTTTGGCCACCTCATGCGAAGGGTTGACTCATTGGAAAAGACCCTAATGCTGGGTAGGATTAGGGGCGGGAGAAGAAGGGGATGACAGAGGATGAGATGGTTGGATGGCGTCACTGACTCGATGGACATGGGTTTGGGTAAACTCCAGGAGTTGGTGATGGACAGGGAGGCCTGGCGTGCTGCAATTCATGGGGTCGCAAAGAGTCGGACACGACTGAGCGACTGAACTGAACTGAACTGAAGAAATCTGATTGTACTGTATACATGCTACTTTTTGCTGTGTTGGAGGATCTTATTTTGAATGTCAATGTACATTAAAATACACTTTTCATCTGAAGAGCTAAAACACGAAACTCTCTTTTATTATTTCTGGTGACAAATCAATATTTGACCTCATCCCTCTCTTTCATTTGCTATGCCATCAGTCATTAAGTCCTGTTGTTTTCCTTTTAAATATTTCTGGTATCTATCCTTTCCCATTTTATTCTCATTGTGACCAACCACTATTCATGTGATTATCATGTCATTTTGAAATACCACACTCACCTATTGTTAGACTACTTGCTTTGAAAAATATATAGAAAATTTAAACATTATAGTTTACTAAATGCCTTTATCAGCAGTGATTAAGATAATGAATTTTTACTCTTTAAATTATTAATACAGTATATTATAAATTTTAAATATAATATTTATGCAAATAAAATCTTAATATACTTTTATTTGACTATATTTATAAATAATATTAGCTTGTAATTTCTTTTCTTATATTATCTTTGTTTAGTTTTTATATCAGGGTCATGCTGATTTAAAAATGAATTTGTATTTATACCTTTTTAATTGTATGGACTATATTCTTAATTTTAAAAAACTGAAAACAAATTGGATAGCTTACTTTCTTTTCCCTTGCTCTGGAAAAGCTTATAAAATCACAGGAAGTATCTCTTGAATTTTTAGTTTTTGAAAGGTTGACATAATTTCCCTCTAAAATCATTTGATCCTGGCCTGTTTTGGAGTGAGGCTATATTTTTGAATGCCTTCTCTTCAGTGATTATTGGTCAATTTAGTTGTTGAGTCAGTTTTGATAGTTTCCTAAAAAAAGTAGTCCTTGTTTTCAGGAGATTCTTGTATGCTTAAGGATAGCAAAGGCAGACACACACTTACCTGTAGTTTTTCCAGATTTTGGAGGCCCCAGAATTGCAATCCTAATAGGCATAGTAGGCTTAGGTTTGGGTTGGCAGATATATTTGATTGGATTCTTCATAAATTTTTCTTTAGTTTCCTTACTAGATAAAAAATAAATATACTGACGATGGATTACAGGATGAAGCGGATTCTCTGAATTTTCAACTGGTTTGATGGTCTCTCCTTCATTTAGCTGCAATATATACACAATTGAATTAACAAATTAGCCTTATTTTAAACAGCATTTTCTCCACATATATTTCTAAAAACAAATTTGTAAAATCTTTCTTATAGAACAAGAAAACTAATTATAATTGAATATTGATATTAAAAAACTATGTAAAAAGAACAAGTTATTTTTATACTCACACGCAATAAATGTTTTTCTTTAATGGGTTTCAGTTTCTGACAATTATAGTTCTATTCCTTTATAATGTGTTTAGTGTATACTGAATGTTTCTGCCAAGGAGTGTAAAGGTGTTTGGATATATTCATGGGCCAGTTTATCTTCACAAACAGGTCCATTCCTAGGCGGTGTAATGTATGGAAATGTACCCTCCTAAAATCATGATCTGAAGCCCTAACCCTCATAGTGACTATATTTGGAGACAGGACCTTTAAGGAGATGACAAAGGTTAAATGAGGTTATAAGAATGGGGCTCTAATCTAAGAGAACTGGTGTCCTTAGAAGAGAGACACCAGGAGTTCATGAGCACAAAGGAAAAGCATTGAGGACACAGTGAAAAATGGCCATCTACAAACCGGGAAGAGAGACCTCACCAGAAAAACCATCCCTGCTGGCACCATGATCTTGGACTCCAGCCTCCAGAACAGTAGGAAAATACATTTCTGTCATTTAAGTCACAAAGTCTGTGGTATTCCAATGTGGTAGCATATGCAGACTAATACAGCATTCCAATATGCTATCCAAATATGTCATTCCAGTAAGACAGCATGGATAGATTAAGTATCTGGTATTCCAATATGGCAGCATGGTATTCCAATATGGCAGGTGGAGTCCTGGGATATCTTTGGGAGTATACTGGTCAGATGAATCTCACTGACTTCTCTTTTACATTTTTATACAGACAAAATCCCACTCATATAAATATGAATAGCGGCCACAAAAGGGAAAAATACACCAAAACAGCAGCCTAACGTGTTGGTATGGAATGGAGAGGAAGGATTGGTCCCACATCTTTGCACTGGTAATGATGATAAATGGTTAATTAATGGATATCTTTTTTACATCATCAGATGGCCCAGCATCAGTCAGCCCTGGACTTGAAAGAGTAGGTGGGCAATGGTATGGTAATATTGCTTCTCCCTTAGAGTTAGAGTATTCCATGGACAGAGGAGCCTGGTGGGCTATAGTCCATGGGGTTGCAAAGAATCAGACACAACTGAACAACTAACACACACACCTAGAGTTACACCAGGTCAGTTGTCATAGGTAAATGGAGTTATCAGTATAATCATTCTTGGGCTGGAGTGATGTTTATAGCTGAGTGTAAATGCTAGGGATAAGAAGAAGCTCAGGGATGGGGTGGGAATGTCTGCTCTATTTCTTATATTTGGTAGTAAAATAAAAGCTGAAAGTTTAATGATTCCATTTCAAATTCCCAAATTAACTATGAATTCTTGCAATGGTTTCTGCTATTTCCCAAAATATCTACCATGTATCTTTCTCCTCTATAGGTCAGAATACCCAAGGTGTCATCAAATCTGAAACATCAAATTGTCAGGCACCTGGAAAGATTCCCAACAGCCCTGAAAAATGATTATTTATATGCTTAAAGCCTTCCTATGACCATGTACTCATTTATTCACAAGCATTTTTGTGCAGTCCTAATTATGTTCAGACATGGGCCCTTGAATAGGGTTTGGACTTTGCCTGCTTCTTCCCCTCTCTTGCCCATCTCAAAGAGACGGTTAGGGTGTGACTATTTTTCAAAAGCTTTCTAAGTGATCCTAATACATGCTTAACTTTATCTGATTATTTATGGAGGGACTTGTCATAATGTTTCCATATTTTAGCATGATATTTTAAAAGATTTCTCTTGACACCCTTATGGTTAAGGTAAAGAAGATATTAATATCACAATTAAGTAAAATTGAAAATGACTGTATCAGTATCAACCAAGAAGAAGGTTTCAAGTAATATGCATACGGCTCTATTTTGGATCCCTTCCTCCAAAATGTTTTTTATCAGTGACCAATAAGTAATACATATTAATAACAACATTGTTATTATAATGTTGTATGTATTTATACTGTTATATTATAATTTATACTATTGTTTATTTTGTTATTATATATGTTATATATATAAAACATATATAATATATAATATTTATATTACATATATATTATATATATTGTTATTATAATATTGTATTTATACTGTGATAATGTATTTATACTATTATAATGTTGTATGTATTTATACATTATAATATGTGATTTTATATACATATTTTACATACATATTATGAAGTTAAAATGAAAGTCGCTCAATCATGTTCAACTCTTTGCAACCCCATGAACTATACAGTCCACGGAATTCTCTAGGCCAGAATACTAGAGTGGTTAACCTTTCCTTTCTCCAGGGGATCTTTCCAACCCAGGGATCAAACCCAGGTCTCCTGCATTGCAGGCGGATTCTTTACCAGCTGAGCCACAGAGGAAGCCCAAGAGTACTAGAGTGGATAGCCTATCCCTTCTCCAGAGGATCTTCCCAACTCAGGAGTAGAACTGGGGCCTCCTGCATTGCAGGTGGATTCTTTACCAACTGAGCTACTTATACGTATTTTATATATGTATTATTTATACACATAAATAAGTATACTATATAATTTTATATACATATTATATACATATCTCCTGCAATACAGGAGACCTGGGTTTGATTCCTGGGTCGGGAAGATCCCCTGGAGAAGGAAATGGCAATCCACTCCAGTATTCTTGCCTGGAGAATAATCCCATGGACAAAGAAACCTAGCAGGCTATAGCCCATGGGTTCTCAAGAGTCAAACACAACTTAGCAACTCAACCACCAATATGTAATGAACATATAATAATAACAGCATTGCAGGTGGATTCTTTACCAGCTGAGCCACAAGGGAAGCCTATTAATAATAACAGCTTATATTAATTGAACACTCACAAGAAACCACGCACGGTTGCAAGCACTTTCCAATAATTAACTGATTTAATAACTGTAATAATATTGTGAGGTAGGAACTATTCTTATTCCCATTGTGCAAATGGGAATGGCTCAGAGAGATTCAGTAATTTGTCCAAGGTCACTCAGCTAGGAAGTAGTGGTTTTAAACTCAGGCAGTCTGACTCCAGAAGCCACGTTTTCTCCACTGTACTACTGTGCTACTCCACTGATGGAAATAAGAAGGTACACTGGTCGAGAGGGCCAGTGTACCTTTACAAGGCATTTCTTTACTGTCTTTATAGCACTTACTACAACCTGAGTAGAACCTATTTGTTTACTTATTTATTGCCTGTTCATCCTCTCCAATCTAGCTACCATATAAAGCCCATGACAAAAGGAATCCTGCCTGTTTTGTTCACTGCTCTGTTCCCAGGGACTGGAACAGCAGCTAGAAGGTTCTTATTCAAAATTTGTTGAAAATCATCCCACATTTGAAGTCACTGAATTCCAATTACATCAAATCTGTTTGTCCACACTACATAAAAATATCCTACTTGGCAGTAAGTTTGTGATGAACATTAAAGGCACATTTTGTTTGGTATCTCACACTTTCCAGAGGACTTCATATTCTTGCATTTGATCACATTGGCCTGATGGCATTCTCTCACTTTAAAGGTGAGGAAACAGAATGAAAGAATTTAAATGGCTTGCCTAAAATTAGATAACAAATTAGTGCTGAAGCTCAGCTCACTAGATATCTAGTTTGAAAATATTTCTACTATGAACTTCTTCTGCTGCAGAGTTAGAACCAAGTTGGAACTGAATTATCTCTACAGAAATAGATGAAAGAAATTTAAACCCTTCAAGTACTTCTACTTCAGAAAGGCAAAACAACAACACGTATTTTTATAGCTATTTAAGAATACTGTATAGTGCTTATAATTTTTTAAAATTATCCGCTGTCATCTTCTTAGACATACTTCAAAAAGAGATAAAAGAAGAAACGTGTCTTTCAGATGCATTTGTTGATATTACCTTTACAGGGTCCCAGTAGCCGAATGAGCTTATATACTTGTAGGTAAAGCTGAGCATTTTCTGGGCAAGGCGTGATGATATTGGATAACATTTCTCAAAAATGCTTGCACGATTCTCTACCAGTGGTTTCAGTTTTGTATTCAATGTGTATTGGACAATGTGGATTTTCCGAGATCCATTAATGAGAATTACTGGTATCAAAAGCTTCTCAAATTCTTCCTGATCAGAAAAATCATAAAACCAAATATTGTTAGTGGGAAGGAGGCTGGTAGTATTCCGTCACAGTGCATAGACTACTTCAGTCTAGAAAACAAATACTTTTAAACTTCCAGGTGACTCTGTGGTGGTAGCTAAAACTTTTGACCCTATGTGGTTTCCTTGTTGCCCTTGGTTTATTAACTAGTTTTTATAATTATAAGTGGTACTGAGGGATTTAACCCCTTAAACTATACATTTCTTTTGAGATGTTAAAAAGAAACCAAGGAATAAACCAAATTGCTTTTGTTTCCTTCTCACATGTTAATGTTTGAATTATGAAAAAGTAATAACCTGTATTATTTGTAAATTACTCATATCTGCTTCAAATTTTTCACCAAGTTCACCCCTCAGGCGTTCAAGAGCATCAGTTTCCTGCTCTTCCTCTTCCTCACTCATCACTTCCTCATCTTTTGGAAATTCATCTTCGAGAATGTTCTCAATATCATCTTCATTGTTATCAGGTTCTTCCTCACTCATGTCTTCGTCTTCTCTAACAGTCTAAGGAAGAAAATATTCCCTTTTTCTATAAAACTGAAATATGGAACAAATGTCACGGCTAACTAATCATCTGGGATATTCTGGAATAAGTGGATATTGGTTAGTGTGATATGTAACATTCATCAACTGATACAGTACTATTTCAAATATCTGGTACCCAGAAATGCAATGCCTTCAAGACTAACACCACAGTGATCCCTAGATAAATATATAGACAAGATATTAGCTTCTAACACTTAATGCTATGGTCGTCAGAACATTACATCCTTTTCGTGGTCTTCAGCAACAAAGTTTCATGCGACTCAAAGAGTATAAAACACTCCAAGCTATGTTAGCTTGGACAAGATCAGTTTCCTCATCTATAAAACAGGAATAACAAAAGGACCTCTCTCACATGATTGTTGGCAGAGTTAAATAAGTTGATACATGCAAAGCCCTTAGAAAACTATCTGATAAGCATGCAAATGATAGCTATTATTCCTATTATTATGTTATTATAGCTATTATATTATTGTCATTTTATATAAAGCACTGTTCTAATAGAATAGTACATGCCCCTGAGGAGGCTGCAGCTTATCTGAGGATACAAGAATAACAGATAAATGATTATTAAAGACTGTGACAGGATATTGATACTAAGTGATATTGTATAGGCTTTAAGTGCTGTGGTTCAATTTGCATAAAACTGAATCCTATCATATAGATTCTTCTTCAATGTCTCCTGGCATGTTGCCCTGAAGTAGTCCTTGTCCCATCCAACTGGAAACCTGCCTTCCAATCAGAAACCTGGGAGTTACCTCAACTCCTCACTCCCCATTATTGCACATCTCATTTCCAAGGACAGAGTACTTAAGACTCCCTCCTCCTTTCTAGTCCTGCTCTATTATTTGCCCTCTCATTATCTCTTGCCTGCAATCTTCTGATTAATTTGATGTTTTCTAATCTTTCCAACTAAAGAGCCTCTTGATGAAAGTGAAAGAGGAGAGTGAAAAAGTTGGCTTAAAGCTCAACATTCAGAAAACTAAGATCATGGCATTCAGTCCCATCACTTCATGGCAAATAGATGGGGAAACAATGGAAACAGTGAGACACTTTATTTTCTTGGGCTCCAAAATCACCACAGATGGTGACTGCAGAAATGAAATTAAAAGATGCTTGCTCCTTGGAAGAAAAGCTATGACCAACCTAGACAGCATATTAAAAAGGAGAGACATTACTTGGCCAAAAAAGGTCCGTCTAGTCAAAGCTATGGTTTTTTCTAGTAGTCATGTGTGGATATGAGAGTTGGACCATAAAGAAAGCTGAGTGCTGAAGAATTGATGCTTTTGAACTGTGGTGCTGGAGAAGACTCTTGAGAGTCCCTTAGACTGCAAGGAGATCAAGCCAGTCCATCCTAAAAGAAATCAGTCCTGAATATTCATTGGAAGGACTGATGCTGAAGCTGAAACTCCAATACTTTGGCCACCTGGCGGAAAGAACTGACTCTTTGGAAAAGACCCTGATGCTGGGAAAGATTGAAGGCAGGAGGAGAAGGGGAGAACAGAAGATGAGGTGGTTGGATGGCATCACTGACTCAATAGACATGAGTTTGAGCAAGCTCTGGGAGTTGATGGTAGACAGGGAAGCCTGGCGTGCTGCAGTCCATGTGGTCACAAAGAGTCGAACATGACTGAGTGGTTGAAATTAACTGAACTGAACTGAATCTTTCTAACTGATGAGACCCTGCTTCCTTGAAAAGAGTCTGCATCTGGGATTTGGACTTGTAAGGGCTGAGAGGAAGATGAAAGGATAAGGGCCCTTCCTTGTTCTGTGCCCAGACTCTTCTTTCCCCAGAAGGAATTTGGTGTTGAGACTATGCTTCTCAGTTCTTGTTCTTTTTTGTTTGAATTTTAAAGTCATTTGCTTCTCTGACTACTTTTTCCTTTTTCTTGTATTTTGACAATTTTTTATGCTGAAATTTGATTTGCTAAGGAACATTGGAAGTATGGTGGCGTGAGTCCACACTGCGAGCTGGGACATCTTAGCTTCTGATGACCTGTACTCACCTTGCCAGCTCTACTTAATAGCTCTTCCAACTTGTTTGTGATAGAAAGCTCTGTCTTTTGTCACCTACAAAAGGTGACTTGGCACTTACCATCTACTTCTAAAAGGATTAAATTATGAGGCGCTACATCTGCTGATCTTCAATACCAGAAATGAGGTACTCTATACTTTGGAGTACTCTATGGAGGTACTCTATGCTTATGAGTATACAGTGGAAGTGAAAAATAGATTTAAGGGACTAGACCTGATAGACAGAATGCCTGATGAACTATGGACAGAGGTTCGTGACATTGTACAGGAGACAGGGATCAAGAAAATCCCCATGGAAAAGAAATGCAAAAAAGCAAAATGGCTGTCTGAGGAGGCCTTACAGATAGCTGGGAAGAGAAGAGAAGCGAAAAGCAAAGGAGAAAAGGAAAGATATTCTCATCTGAATGCAGAGTTCCAAAGAATAGCAAGGAGAGATAAGAAAGCCTTCCTCAGCGATCAGTGCAAACAAATAGAGGAAAACAACAGATTGGGAAAGACTAGAGACCTCTTCAAGAAAATTAGAGATACCAAGGGAACATTTCATGCAAAGATAGGCTCGATAAAGGACAGAAATGGTATGGACCTAACAGAAGCAGAAGATATTAAGAAGAGGTGGCAAGAATACACAGAAGAACTGTACAAAAAAGATCTTCACAACACAGATAATCACGATGGTGTGATCACTCACCTAGAGCCAGACATCTTGGAATGTGAAGTCAAGTGGGCCTTAGAAAGCATCACTATGAACAAAGCTAGTGGAGGTGATGGAATTCCAGTTGAGCTATTTCAAATCCTCAAAGGTGATGCTGTGAAAGTGCTGCACTCGATATGCCAGCAAATCTGGAAAACTCAGCAGTGGCCACAGGACTGGAAGAGGTCAGTCTTTGTTCCAATCCCAAAGAAAGGCAATGCCAAAGAATGCTCAAACTACTGCACAATTGCACTCATCTCACACGCTAGTAAAGTAATGCTCAAAATTCTCCAAGCCAGGCTTCAGCAATACGTGAACCGTGAACTTCCAGATGTTCAAGCTGGTTTTAGAAAAGGCAGAGGAACCAGAGATCAAATTGCCAATATCCGCTGGATCATCGAAAAAGCAAGAGAGTTCCAGAAAAACATCTATTTCTGCTTTATTGACTATGCCAAAGCCTTTGACTGTGTGGATCACAATCAACTGTGGAAAATTCTGAAAGAGATGGGAATACCAGACCATCTGACCTGTCTCTTGAGAAACCTGTATGCAGGTCAGGAAGCAACAGTCAGAACTGGACATGGAACAACAGACTGGTTCCAAATAGGAAAAGGAGTACGTCAAGGCTGTATATTGTCACCCTGCTTATTTAACTTATATGCAGAGTACATCATGAGAAACGCTGGGCTGGAAGAAACACAAGCTGGAATCAAGATTGCCAGGAGAAATATCAATAACCTCAGATATGCGGATGACACCACCCTTATGGCAGAAAGTGAAGAAGAACTAAAGAGCCTCTTGATGAAGGTGAAGGAGGAGAGTGAAAAAGTTGGCTTAAAGCTCAACGTTCAGAAAACTAAGATCATGGCATCTGGTCCCATCACTCCATGGGAAATAGATGGGGAAACAGTGGAAACAGTGTCAGACTTTACTTTTTTGGGCTCCAGAATCACTGCTGATGGTGACTGCAGCCATGAAATTAAAAGACGCTTACTACTTGGAAGGAAGGTTATGGCCAACCTAGATAGCATGTTTAAAAGCAGAGACATTACTTTGCCAACAAAAGTCCGTCTAGTCAAGACTATGGTTTTTCCAGTGGTCATGTATGGATGTGAGAGTTGGACGGTGAAGAAAGCTGAGCGCCGCAGAATTGATGCTTTTGAACTGTGGTATTGGAGAAGACTCTTGAGAGTTTCTTGGACTGCAAGGAGATCCAATCAATCCATCCTAAAAGAGATCAATCCTGGGTGTTCATTGGAAGGTCTGATGTTGAAGCTGAAGCTCCAATACTTTGGCCACCTCATGCGAAGGGTTGACTCATTGGAAAAGACCCTAATGCTGGGTAGGATTGGGGGCGGGAGGAGAAGGGGACGACAGAGGATGAGATGGTTGGATGGCATCACCGACTCGATGAACATGGGTTTGGGTAGACTCCGGGAGTTGGTGATGGACAGAGAGGCCTGGCGTGCTGCAATTCATGGGGTCGCAGAGAGTCGGACACGACTGAGCGACTGAACTGAACTGATGCTTTGGAAAAAACTATCAGAACAGGTCTTCAGATAGTTAGATATATTCAGGAGATGATTTTATGAGCCCAATTATTACATCTCCTCATAATTAGAAAAACACTAAAATCCTTCATGGTGATGTCTGCTCCTCTTGACTAGTAGTAACCATGAGACTAGCAAAACCTTCTGTTAAAAATATGTGCTTGATTGCATGTACTCCCCCTTCACCAAAATCACATATATACTGACCTTGCCCCCCACGTCTTTGGGGCTGTTTCTCAGAGTATCTGAGGTTCTGTCTCCCAGGCTATTTTCCTCATTTTGCCCTAAATAAAACTTAACTCACAACTCTCACATTGTGCAATTCTTTTTGAGTCAGCACTTTCAGTTGGAGCAAGCAGGAGAGAGAGCCACAACCAGGGGACTGGAGAGTGAGGGGAAACTCCTGAGTTGAGAGAGCCAGCAGAGGATATACAAATCAGTTCACAAAGATTATCCAAGTCTCTGGCTAATCTCTGAAAACCCCACACATATTGGCTGTTTAGAACAGTATAAACTGAACTGCTGCCCATTTGTAGGCATGACAGAGTTGACAGGCTTAGTCTCACCAAGTTAATTGTCTGCGAAAACAATAACACCATCCCTCTTTGAAGACATACAATAGAATCCAGAGTCCCCACAATATAACATTCACAATTCTAGGATATAATCCAAAATTACTGAAACTATAAAGGCTCATGAGATGTGACCCATTCTCATAAGGAAGATAATCATTAAATACTCAGTTCAGGTGTTAGAGTTACCAATTAAGAACTTTACCACAGCTATTATCACTGGGATCAATGAGGAAAAGGAAAAAGAAGTGAAAATACAGGAAATTTCATGATGGAAATAAAAAAATATAAAAACAGACCAAATTGAAAGTTTAGACATACAAACGACAATATTTGAAGTTTTTAAAAACATTGGGTAGGCTTAATTGTAGAATGGAGAAGACAGAGGGAAGAATCAGTGAATTCGAAGATAGATCCATAGCAAGTATCCAACAGAAAGAAGAGAGAGAAAAAGAGACTGACAATGTAAACAGTGAAGGATCTAACCTCTGTGTAATTGGCTTTCAGAAGAAGATAGAGAGCAAATGGGGCAGAAAAAATATTGGAAGAAATAATGTCTAAAGTCTTTCCAAATTTAGTGAGGGTCATAAATTTACAGATTAAAGAAGCTTAGTGAACACTCCAAACTATATATATGAAGAAAATGACATATAGGCATATCATAATCAAACCACCGAAAAGCAAAAATACAGAGAAACTGTTAAAAGCAGTCAGAGAAAAACACACAGGAATGCAACTCAGATGATCACTTTCTTCTCATCCCTCTGGTTTCTATTAGACTAGAGGGAAGAATGAAGAAACTCAGAAATGGTTAAGTATTTGGGTACATGTAAGAAAGGATTTATTTTCCTCTTAATTTATTTCAAATATTTGTTTGTTTCAAACAAAAACTATAACATTTTCTTAAGGAGTTTATAATGTATTTGGTTGTAAAACGTATGACAGCTGGAGCATAAAGGATGTTGGTGCAGTGTGGGGTGGGTATAAATGGACTTGTAGAGTCACAAGGTTTCTATAATATCACATTGAACAATGTTGATTCTAGGCAGAGTGTGAAAAGCTAAGGGTGTATGTATACCTTGAGAGCAACCACTACAAAATAATACATAGAGGTGTAACTAAAACACACACACACACACACACAATTGATAATTAGGGACTTCCAAGGGCTAAAGGTAGTTAAAACTGTGTTTGATGACAGATGAGGATGTCATTTTGATCTTAAACAGGAGCATGACACCTTAAACAGACCAGACTTTAGAACTTGTTTGTCTGGGGAATGAGCATGAGAATGAGGCCAGAGACTTCTGCCAATTTCATTCAAGGCTGATTCTTCAGTGTCTAATATAGTGTCAGGCATGCAACTGAATGGATTAAAGAAGAGCAAGGCAAATAATAAAGTGGATGATTCTTTTTCCTTGGATGGTGCCATGACTTTCTCAGTCTAATGGTTTTAGATTTACTTTCGGTTGTAAATATTTTAGACATAGAAATGATTGTTTCAATCCTTCTTCTGCATAGTTTTGATTTACAGTTACAGTTTTACTGTATCAACAGTCTTCTGTACATAAGGCCAACATACGCATATTGGCAGGGGGTGGGGGTGGGAATATATGGTTGCACATGTAGCAAGTCATATTTTCTGTTATTTCTCCTTCCCTTTCTTGAGTATTTTTGTACAGATGGAAATCAGATTACAGGAGAGTCAGCCCTGAGAAGATATTATAAGGGTGCTGAAGCCAAAAGGAAATGGAAGAAGACAGGGGCTATCTTATCTTTTGTCTTGGTTACAAGGGCACTGGTAAGCTGATTATATAAACAGGAGCTTTAAGTCCTTTACAGAACAAGCTTGTCTACTATGCCTCCTCTTTAACTTTGGCACCCCTGAGTTGCTTGGCTGTAGCATTTGGGTCAGGTAGGTCAACTTGGGACTAACTCCTCTCTGAATAAAACAAAATCCATGATCTTCAAGGTTTCTCTTTTTAAAAAACCACCAGATGGAAAAGAGGAACCATATTGAACATCCTGCACAGTATGTGACTCTGTCCACAGGCTCTGCCTCATTCCATTCTTTATCTCAATGTAATCAGCATTTTAGTCCAGCACAACTTTACAGTGTGTGTGTGTGTGTGTGTATGTGTGTGTGTTAGTCACTCAGTTATGTCTGACTGTTTGTAACCCCACAGACTGTAGCTCGCCAGGCTCCTCTGTCCATGGGATTCTCCAGGCAAGAATACTGGAATGGGTAGCTATGCCCTTCTCCAGGGGATCTTCCCAGCCCAGGGATCAAACCTGGGTCTCCTGCACTGCAGGTGGATTCTTTACCATCTGAGCCACCAGAGAAGACCACAACTTCATACGCTCTCGGTCTAGACCTTATTCCCAAGCTCCCAGCCTATCTCCCTGTGACTTGGACTAAAGTGTGAAAAGCACAAAAGAAAATCCACAAGAAACATAGTTTAATGTAGTATTATTATATTTTGTATTAGATTGTTTAAACATCTTAGTGATTTCCTTTCCTTTAAAAGTGTTTGTTTTTCTTATTATAAAAATAATAAAAGTTCATTGTAAGCAGTTATAGAATACCAGAAGTGTAAAAAAAATAGTGATATATAATCAAAGTACTAGTACATAAACTCGATATTTGCTTCAAGACTTCTATGCATCATTTTGATGCTCAACATCACTAATTATTAGAGAAATGCAAATCAAAACTACAATGAAGTATCACCTCACATCAGTCAGAATGTGCTGTGCTGTGCTCAGTCACATCTGACTTTGCAACCCCATGGACTGTAGCTCCCTAGGATCCTCTGTCCATGGGGATTCTCCATGCAAGAACACTGGAGTGGGTTGCCATGCACTCTTCCAGGGGATCTTCCCAACCCAGGGATTGAACCCAGGTCTCCTGTATTGCAGGTAGATTCTTTACCATCTGAGCCACCAGGGAAGCCCAAGAATACTGGAGTGGGTAGCCTATCCCTTCTAAAGGGGATCTTCCTGACCCAGGAATTGAACTGGGGTCTCTTGCATTGCAGGCAGATTCTTTACCAGCTGAGCTACCAGGGAAGCCCCAGTCAGAATGGCCATCATCAAAAAGTCTACAAACAATAAATGCTAGACAGGGTGTGGAGAAAAGGGGACCCTCCTACACTGTTGGTGGGAATGTAAATTGGTACAACTACTATGGAGAAGCCTTAAAAAGCTAAAAATAGAATTACCATATGACCCAGCAATCCCACTCCTTGGCACATAGCTGGAGAAAACCAAAATTTAAAAAGCTACATGCACCCTAGTATTCATTGCAGTGCAATTTACAATAGCCAAGGCATGGAAGCAACCTAATTATCCATCAACAGATAAATGGATAAAGAAAATGGGGTACATAAATACAATGGAATATTACCCAGCCACAAAAAAGAATGAAATAATGCCATTTGCAGCAACATAGATGGACCTAGAGATTATCACACTAAGTGAAGTAAGTCAGAGAAAGATAAATATCATATCATTTATATGTGGAATCTAAAAAGTGATACAACTGAACTTCTTTACAAAACAGAAAAAGACTCACAGATTTAGAAAACAAACTTACGGTTACCAAAGGAGAAAGGTGCAGGGGAGGGATAAATTAGGAGGTTGGGATTAACAGATACATACTATTATATATAAGATAGATAATCAAAAAGGGCCTTCTATATAGCACAGGAAACTCTACTCAACACTCTGTAATAAACTATATGGGAAAAGCATCTGAAAATGAATAGGTATATGGATATCTGAATCACTTTGCTGTACACCTGACACTAACATAACACTGTAAATCAACTATACTCCAATATAAAAATAAAAAAAGACTACTATGAGTCTTTTCATTTTACGTGGTTGAGATTTTATATATATATATATGTAAAATATATCTTTTACATATGTGTGGGTGTTTGTGTGTGTATGTATCCATTCTATTTTTTGAAAAAAGCCATTTTATTTACTTACCACCCCTTCTTTCCTTCTTTTTTCTCTCTCAGTTATAAGTTCAGCCCTTCTTTTAGCAATCATATCATCCTGTTAAAGAAAGAAGCATTAGAAATATCAACAGATAATAATAAAATTACTTTCTATGTATTAATATTTTTTCCCAAATGGGAATAACATTTGGTCAGAAGGATACTTTCCAGGAAAGATTGTGATGGTGATAATTATGTCACATGTATCTTTGGACCTCTGGCCCTCTTGATCAGCTGTTTCCCTCCAGAGGTATAAGTGGCACTTGGGATCAGTCAGTTTTTCTTCAAACTTTAGAATCCCTTTTCAAAATGTATTACTTATTTGTTTCCTTTGGTGGAGAGGTAGATTTTGCACATGGAGAAATAGGGAGGCTATTTGTTGAAAATGTCTGATAATTTTTCATCATATTATTAAGATGTAATTGTCTAAAGAACCCTAAAAACACATATGCACATGAGGAAAGCATCTGTACTTTGGATGCTTTCACACATATGGTATATGGGTAGTCCTCTAGTTTTTTGGGGGCCTCTAAGTCTAACGCAATGAATGGGTCCTCTGATGTGACCTTAAGGTTTCCATGAAAGCTAACCAGCTACCCTTGGGTTTTGGGGCTCATTGGTTCACGACTCTTGAAATTGCAGTCCCTTTAAATACTCAGAGATCAGAGAGGTGCCTTAAAGACATGCCCTGGGGGCTCTGGTCTAGGCCAGTAGCACCCTGTTCCTTTTATCTGGCAGTTACTGAGTATACATCCCAGATAATGTACGTTTGTTTGACATTCAAGAAAGAATTATAAAATCAAATGAAATCAAATTAATTTCATGTATGAATCCCAGAGAGATTCTGTAGCTTTTCAGAAGGTGAGGATTATAAAAACTCTTATTTCCTTTTTTTAAACCAAAGTTTTACCATAGGTACTTTAACTGTAAAGCTATAAAAATACAGTCTCTTTCGCCTGAGTTGTGGGTGTGAAAAGAAAGGAGCAAATGCATAAGGTTATGAACTAGCTCCAGAAATCTGCTCTTTTCTGTTCCACATGCTCTACAAATTTTAGGGCATGTGATGGCTAGGATGGGGCTTGATTGCTTTAGAGCTGCTCTGTCCAATATGGCAGCTACTAGCCATCTGCAAAAGGATTTAAGGCAAAAGGACAAGGGGGTGGCAGAGGATGAGATGGTTAGATAGCATCATTAACTCAATGCACATGAATTTGAGCAAATTCCAGGAAATAGTGCAGGACAGAGGAGCCTGGTGTGCTACATACATTCCATGTGGTCACAAAGAGTCGGACATGACTTAACGACTGAACAACAACAAAGCCACTTGCAGCTCTTTTCTATTTAAATAAAATTAAACATTTGATTTTTCAGCCTCACTGACTAAATTCATTTCAAATGCTTAATAGCAGCAAAGCTAGTGGCTGTTGTACTGGACAGTGAAGAGACAGAACATTTCCTTCAGCACAGAGTTCTATGATAACACTGGTCTAGAGGTGCCGGATGCCACAGGGAGGTAGGTAACAAGCACGTGTGCTCTGGTATGCCCTCTGCTTTCTTTTCCAGTCTCATGCTTACAGAGCCTCTTGCCTAGCAGACAGTTGGGCCCATTTTCTTCAGAGATCAGCAGCAGAAAAGCGAAGGATGTCACACAGCAGAGTGTGAAGCTTGGTGTCTCTCCACATCTCCCTCCTTGCTTTCATAGTTCTTGGAAGAGATAGGCTGAGAGATGGGCTTGCCTTAATTTTGTGCTGGCCACGGATGGCCTGGGACAGGAGATCCTTTTCTTTTTTTTGGCTTCATAGGATCTTAGTTGCTATACACAGGATCTTCCATCTTTGTTGTTACACGTGAACTCTTAGTTGTAGCATGTGGGTTCCAGTTCACTGATCAGAGATCCAGCCTGGGCCCCCTGCTTTGGGAGTGTGGAGTCTTAGCCACTGGATCACCAGGTCCATGTTCCAGGGCATGCAATCTTAGTGTGGTGGTGCAAAGGGATGGATGGAAATGCCTTCAGAGGGATTTCCTCCAACTAAGTCCAAGATGAAAACAATTTGACAACTGTGTCTGAACAGAGAAAGAGGATCTGCATGGTTTTAACACAGAATACATTAATGAGTATTGAGTTGTGATAATGTATCCAATAATTGAAGTCATTGTATCTCAGAATTGGAATTAACTGATTAGTTCTCTGACACTAGAGAGCTTTCTTCCATATTCTCCCTACCAAAAGTCTACTTAGTCTATGCTTATCTGCCTTCAATAAGTAGCTCACTGCCTTCGATCTTTGTTCTTTTTGGAAAGTCTTACTAGTAATAAAATACATCTTCCTGTACCTTTCTCCTATCAATGGTGTTTCTTTTGCCTATGGCCACATGGAACACAACAATTTCTCTTCGGCATAAAAGACTATCACATAATTTACCACTGCTCTCATGTCTCATCTTGGTCTTCCTAGTTCCAGATTTGAAAGCTCCATTCATTCTACTCAATCCAGATCTATAAATGACTCCTTTCATGACATTTATGTCATATAAATGGAATGAATCATACAGTACATATAATACTATTTTCTTTGCCTGGTTTCTTTCACTTAGCATAATGATCTTTTGTAGGGAGTATCAATAGTTCATTCCTTTCAAATACTGAGTACTACTCCATTATATGAATACACTATATATTTTCTTATTATTTTTCCAGCTTTGTAAAAATGGGAGATATTTAATGTGTATGTCATAAAGATCTGATGTACGTATACATTGTGGAAGGACTCTTCTCCCATTTGGTTAAGTAACACATCCATCACCTCACGTACTTATCCTGTGTGTGTGACAACATTTAAGTTCTACTCTCTTGCCAAATTTCAATTATACAGTACAGTATTATCAACTATACTCACATGTTATACATTAGATCCTCAGGCCTTATTCATATTATAACTGAACTTTTTTATATCATCTTACCAACCTCTCCCCATTTCCCACACCCCCCAGCCCATGGCAACCATTTTTATATTTTCTGTTTCTATGAGTTTGATTTTTTTTTTCCCAGATTCCACACACAAGTGATACCTTGCAGTATCTGTCTTTCCCTGTCTGGCTTGTTTAACTTGGTATAATGCCCTCAAGCTTCATCTGTGTTGTTGCAAATGGCAGGATCTCCTTCCTTTCCATGGCTGAACAATATCCCATTGTATATATACATACACCACATTTTCTTTGTCCATTCATCTGTTGACAGACACAGGTTGTTTCTATATGTTGACTATTGTGAATAATGCTGCTATGAATATGGGAGAAGAGATATCTCTTTGAGATAATGACTTTGTTTCCTTTGGATACATATACCCAGAAGTGGGATTCCTGGATCATATGGTAATTCTATTTTTTAATTACTTGAGGAAACTCCATACTGATTTCCATAGTGGCTGTACTAGTTGACATTCCTATCAACAGTGTACAAGGGTTCCTTTTTCTCCACATCCTCATCAGCATTTATCTCTGTTCTCTTTTTATTTAGACACCTTAACAGGTGTGAGAGGTGATATCTCATTGTGATTTTGATCTGCATTTATCTTATGATCACTGATGTTGAGCACCTTTTCATGTATCTGTTGGTCATGCCTTCTTTGGAAAAATGTTTATTCAGTTCATCTGCCCACTTAAAAAATTAGATTGCTTGTTTTCTTTTTCTCTCAACTCCCTCTTCCCTATTCCCCTCCCACAATTTACTGTTCTCTATTTCCCTTATTACAATTGAATATAATACTTCAATTTATTTATTACTTATTTGTCTCTCATTGAAATGGTATTGCCACAAACACAGAATTTTTGTCTGCTTTGTCTACTGCTATTTATCTCCAGCCTGACACATAATAAGTGTTCCATAGTATGTGTTCAATGAATGAATGAATGAACATATATTGAGTACTTACTACGCATTAAATATTATATAAGTCCTTCACATAGTTTTTTCTGTTTAAACTTTTTATTTTGTACTAGTGTATAGCCGATTAACAATGCTGTGACAGTTTCAGCAAAGGGACGGAGCTGTACATATACATGTACCCATCCTCCCCCAAAACTCCCCTCCTATCCAGGCTTCCACATAATATTGATCAGAGTTGCATGTAATTGTTTGGTTTTTTGATACTGAGTGGTGTGAGTTCTTTATGTATTTTGGACTTTTACCCCTTATCAGGTATATGATTTGCAAATACTTTCTCCTATTCCCTAGACTATCTTTTATTTTGTTGATGGTTTCTTTTGCTTGGAAGAAGATTTTTTTAGTTTGATGTAGTCCCACTTATTTGTTTTTGCTTTGGGTGTTAAATAAAAAAAGTTATTGCCAAGATTGATGTGAAAGAGCTTACCCCTTTTTGTTATAGGAGTTTTAGGGTTTCAGGGCTTGTATTTCAAGTCTTTGATCTACTTTGAGTAGATTTTTGCATATGGTATAAGATAGGTGTCCAGTTTTATTCTTCTGCATGTGGCTGTACAGTTTTCCCAACGCCATTTATTGAAGAGACTGTCTGTTCTCCAATGTACATTCTTGGCTAGTTTGTCATGAATTAACTGAAAATACATGCGTGGGATTATTTCTGTGCTTTCTATTGTTTCACTGGTTTATGTGTCTAGAGTCTGCTATTGAACCCCTCTGCTGAATTTTTTAGTTTGGTTACTATATTCTTCAGCTCTATGATTTCTCTTTGGTACTTTTATTTTCTGTTTGTTGAAGTTTTCACTTTGTTTATGCATTGTTCTTCTGACGTTGGTGAGCATCCTTATGACCACTATTTCTAACTAGTTATCAGATATATCACTTATCCTTGTTTCAGTAAGGTTTGTTTCTGGAGTTTTATCTCGTTCCTCTGTTCAGAATATATTTCTCTGTTTCTTCATTTTCTTTGACCCTATGTGTTGGTTTGTGCACATTAGATAAAGCAGTCTCGACAGGTGGTCTTGTGTAGAAGATGAGTACAGCTCAGGTTGGCCTGAGGTCCTGGCCATCTCTCAAGCCTTTGTGTTTGTGCAAGCTGTCTTCTTGGTTTTCAGTGGCTCCCGTAGTTAAGGGTGTGCCATGACCTATCAGTGTCCCAAACAGGAGGATCACAGTCAGTATAGACTGATAGGAAGCTAAGATCTTCAGGTAGCAGCTGTTTTGATGTATTAATAGGTGATGTGGGTATTTTCTCATTTACCCAATGTGCAGGAGTCTAGCTTCTCCTAGACTAGTTTCTCCAGCTAGTTTCTGGATTTCTTTCAGAGTAGACTGAGTTCAGAAGACTCCTATGTTGCCACCTTGAGCTGTAACCCAAGGGAACCTATCTGGATATTTGTCACATTTTGTTTATCCATTCATCAGTTGATGGACATTGAGTTGTTTTCACTTATTGGCTATCATGAACAATGGTGTGTGAACTTTCACAAACACATTTTTACATGGACTATTTTCATTTTTGTTAGATTCCTAGGAGTGCCATTGCATAGGTTCCCTATGACACTTTTGAACATTTTATGGAAACTTCTCAGAATACAGTTTAAGAAAAGATATTCTAAGCTAATACCTGTATTTATTTTTACTATGGGCTAAAATGACCTTGATGGTTGGTGTCAACATTCCAGGAGCTAGTGAAAGTCAATGAAAATTTTGTCTTTGTCTTTCAAGGTTTGCTCTACTTGCTGCCTCATCCACTGTGCTCTCATGTCTAGTACAAGGATACTTTGGTGCAGCCACTATCTTTCATTTTATTTGCCTTGAAGAGAAACATTAACATGTAGATAATCACAAAGGCCTCAAATAATTCTTAACTCTTTCATGATAAATTGTCAAAATTTGATGAAAATAGTTTGCATACTAAATGTGGTATTAAAATCAGAAAACTACATTTTTTGTAAAGGTCACTTTAGAAATTGGATAGTTGCTGAACACATTTACCCTCATACTTTTTCAGATGGATACATACCTTGATTTTTGCCTTCATTTCTTTGATGAGTTTTTTCCTTTCTAATTTCTTCTTTTGTTTCACTTTCCACTTTCCAATTTGGACAGGAAGGAGGCGATCAGAAATATCTTGATCGTCAACTTGTATAAACACAGCAGCATCTGGGAAAAGCCCATGTTCCCCCAGGAACTGGACCTCATCCGGATACCGTGGGAAACCATCTAATACAAAACCTGTGGAACTATGTGGAAATTTCATAACTTACTTTATTTGCTTAAACTATTCTATTATAAATATTTATTTAAAAATGAAAAAAAGTACTGCTAAATCTCAACTTTATATTAGATGTCCAATGAAACTTTTTAAAAGTTTAAATAGTTTACTGTAGTATCTTTTATTTCTTTTAATATTTCTATTTGTATAAACATGCTGCTTATTCTCCCAAATGTATCAAATTAGATTAAAATTATAATATTTGATATTTATAGTATAAAATTGCAGCCAACCAGTTTATAGAAAATTACTGTTAAATACAAGCTTACTAAAAGTTGTGAGAAGATCACAGGGAAGGAGAAAATAAGTTCTCTGCTTGGGATGAGTGCCCAGCCTAATGAAGGTGTCACCCTTTATGTAAAGAGTTTGCTTGCCTGCCTCCCTACTCCCACCCCTCTTTATTGAGAATTCTTACATTTTAGTCATTTTTCTCCTAATGATGTTCCTTTTCATGAGGCAATTCATACCCTCTTCCCTGGCTCTTTTTGTAACCAGTGACAATTATTAATGTTTTCTTGGCTCGTTTGTATAGGATGATTATATTCAAATAGGATCATCAAACTTGCCCAAGTATGATAAAACTTTAAGAATCATGAAAACAACTTGGAATGTTAACACAGTTTCATTAGGGAATATTTATAATACAATCAGGCTTGGAGAGGGCTTCCCGGGTGGCGCAGTGGGAAAGAATCTGCTTGCTAATGCTGGAGATGCAGGAGACATGGGTTCAATCCTTGGGTCAGGGATATCTCCTAGAGGAGGAAATAGCAACCCACTCCAGTATTCTTGCCTGGATAATCCCATGGACAGAGGAGCTTGGTGGGCTACAGTCCATGGGGTCACAAAGAGTTGAACACAAATGAGTGACTGAACACATACACAGGCTTGGAGAACTTGGCTTGGTTTAGTTTGGTCCCTTTTTGAATGAGCTTATTCCGTTTCTCTAAAATTTGGTTTAACTATTTATATTTAAATATACATTTTCTTCTTCATGTGAATATGGTTTTCAAGAACATTTGATAGTTTTAGCTCTTAACTGGCATTTAGAAATGTTGTATCCTTTCTAATTAAATGGGCAAATTTATATATATTGCCTTAAGATATGTTTCCTTTTTTTCAGAGATGCCTTCAGCAAAATCTCTTCTGTTCTAGCTGTCACTTCTTTGTCAATGATATCTAAATCTTTACCTCTACATCCAAGCTCTTTTTTGAATTTTGATTTAGAATTTTCAACAAACTGCCTAGTTTCTCTATCTGAGTGCCCTTCAGGAGTTACATATGCACCATACTTTCAAAAATCATGCTCACTGTTACCCTTCTACATGGCTCTTCCTCTGACTCACTAGTGTCCAGGGACCAAACTTCAGAGACCCTTCAACTCCCTTCTGCTTCTCACATACAATAGCTAAGTCTTGGCAAACCCTCTTCTGAATCAACATTTTCACTTCTACCATTATATCTCAGTAATGTAATGCAATTAGTTATACCTCAGTAACTAATAAGCTCTCTCTAGGATTGAGGCCTTTTTAAAATGTGCTAATTTTTTCCTAATTATAAAAGCAATATATTTCACTATAGAAAATAAGAAATAAAGAAAAGCACAAAGAAAGGACAAAATTATCTACAATCTCATATTCAAGAGGTTATTGACATTTTGTTTTGTTTCTTTCTAGTTTGTTCTTCATTTGTTGAACTTTCTATCATAAATAACTATGTATCCTCTTGTTTTAGTTTAACATCATATACTAAAATTTCTCATGCTATTACAAACTTTACATTATAATAAGTTTTGATGGTAGTGCTAATGTTCAGCTATTTTATTTAGGCTTTTAGAATTTCATTTTTTACTTTTCTTCAATCCATATGCTATTTTTTTTTTCGTGTATGATGTGAAATTAGGAGCTAAGTTAATGAAGAACATCCCATGACTATGTTGTTGTAAGCAACATGTTTAAGTGTACCTCAACTATTGATCTAATTCAGGGAATAAGAAATTAAAGTGACTAATAATCTCACTTATTCAGTTTAGGTCAGGGACTAAGTAAAAGAGAATGACCAGAGGAGCACTGGGACCTGCTGGTTTTTCTAATTCTCACTGATATAGTTTCCTTATCTCCAAAATGAGAAAATAAAAGTTCCTCTCCCATAGGATAGTTGTAAGGATCAAGGAAATGAATATGAATACAATATAGAAGAACAGTATCTTACACACAGTAAGTTCCATACATGTGTTTGCTATTAGCAATACTGTAAATATCATTGCACTTTCTTCTGGTGGATATCAAGGCAAGAGATTGTAGTTAGGAAATTGAGGCAAAGTTTTAAATTCTGGTGACCTGTAACTCTTAAATTTGTTCTGTCTGGGATCAAGCTGTTCCTGGCTTTTGGTAAAGGGATAAAACTATGGACAGCTATTAAGTGATGTGAACAACAACCACAACATAAACAAAGAGTGTTGCTCACCAACCAGTAATATAGGGGTTAAATCACAACCCACTGCAGTCACCTACTGACAATGTACCCTGAAAAGAATTCAGAATGAAAAAATAGGGTGACTCATTCTCTCTACCGGATAAATGGGCCCCTAGATAGTAGACTGCATATCTCAAGAAGGATTTCAATGACCCCAGATTCTTGCATTTTCCCATACGTAGAAAAGCACTAAAATCATTAACTTGGAATATTTGTTCTTCATGATTAGCAGTAATCTTTTTATCAAGATGTATGCTTAACTACATGTATTTTCTAATCATGACTGAGCTTCTCTGGTGGCCCAGATGGCAAAGAATCTACCTGCAATGCAGGAGACCCGGGTTCGATCCCTGGTCTTGGGATCGATCCTTGGTCAGTGGTCTTGGGAAGATCCCCTGAAGAAGGGAATGACTACCCACTCCAGTATTCTTGCCTGGAGAATCCCATGGACAAAGGAGCCTGATGGGCTACAGTCCATAGGGTTGCAAAGAGTCAGACATGACCAAGCGACTAAGCACACACACACAATCACGACTACACATTATAATCCCCTGGGAGGCTCCAATGCCTAGGTCCCAACCTTGCACCTCAAATTTTAATTCAATTGTTTGGAGTCTCTGGCATCAGTATTTTAAAAATAATCTCCTAGATGTTTTTAATGTGTGGAATCTCTAGTTTATATTGGAGTAAAGGAGAAAATTCTTAACTTTATGTTGTATTACACTTTTAACTTTTAAGAATAAAGCAAATGAAAGTCAATAAGTGTATAAAAGCCTATATAAATTAAGATACCGTATCGGTTCCTTAAACCACCACTCAGAAAGAATTGCTTCAAGGATTTCAAGAGGCAATGGCTCATTTTCTGTTAGGTTTAATTTGATTGCTTCTTCTTCTTCTGTAAGTTGCACTTCCTCAGGCTACAAACAAAAATTATAAAACAAACAAAACTTAAAATTCTATATTAATAAATAGTAACATGTTACATAGTTAATATAAGATCTGTTTTTCTCAGGTCATTTTTTATACTGTTGTTTGTAAGCATTTAAAAATCTGAGTTCTTTTCTTTAAACCAATATTTAATATCAGTTCAGTTCAGTTCATTCACTTGGTCGTGTCCGAATCTTTGCGACTCCATGGACTGCAGCACGTCAGGCCTCCCTGTCCATCACCAACTCCTGGAGTTTACTCAAACTCATGTCCATTGAGTCGGTGATGCCATCCAACCATCTCATCCTCTGTCATCCCATTCTCCTTCCGCCTTCAATCTTTCCCATCATCTGGGTCTTTTCCAATAAGTCAGTTCTTTGGATCAAGTGGCCAAAGTATTGGAGTTTCAGCTTCAGCATCAGTCCTTTCAGTGAATATTCAGGACTGATTTCCTTTAGGATGGATATGAAATTATATTTACTATTGCTAAGAGGAGTTACTAGCAAGTAGCATGACTAATTTTGATTGTCCCATCATTTTTACTAAAACCAAGATGAATCTATATCACACTCCTATAAAGCTTAACTGATTTTTGTCACCTATCTTATAACTACTCAATTTAGATCCTGATTAAAGGATGGGCCAGGCAGGCAGTCATCTAATATAATCTGTACCTGTGTCCATTTATAGAAGATCATTTGGAAAAAAAAGGGTTCAGATATATCAGAAATGGTTAAAAGGCGAGTTAAAATAATGAGCTTTCTCTATATGCCCAGATAGAAACCACCTAAGAGATACATTGAGGGCGGGAGGAGAAGGGGCGACAGATGATGAAATGGTTGGGTGGCAACATCGACTCAACGGACATGAGTTTGAGCAAACTCCAAGAGATGGTGAAGGACAGGGAAGCCTGGCATGCTGCCGTCCATGAGGTTGCAAAGAGTCAGACATGACTGAGTGACTGAAGAACAACAAAAAGATATATACAAACTTTCTTATGAGGGATCATTAGAAATTAATATTTTGAGATCTCTACTGGTACAGGGGCATATTTTTTATAGTATTATTAATAAAACAGAAAACACAGAACACAATAACAGAAATCTTATCATCTAGATTGGACATCTCAAATAACATTGTTGTTTAGTCACTAAGTCGTGTTGGACTCTGCGACTCCATGGACTATAGTCCACCAGGCTCCTCTGTCAATGGGATTTCCTAGGCAAGAATAGTGGGGTTGGTTATCATTTTCTTCTCCAGGAGAATATTCCTGATGCAGGGATTGAACCTGCATCTCATGCATTGGCAGATTCTTTATCACTGAACCATCTGGGTAGTCCATCAAATAACAGCCCCAAATAAATGCTATACAACACTCTTGTCAGGGAAAGATTTTCTGTTTTTCATTGGAGTCATGTAAAACTCAGTACTCTATATTCTAGATGAGTAGTGAGGTCTGTATTTAACATATTGAGAGGATGACTCTTAAATTACTTTTATGGGCTATATTTTTACTTCTTCGAAATTTTATATATAGAGTTTTATACTACTTATATTCTACTCCTTCAAAGTAACACTAGTAAGCACAATTATCTGCAAAGAAAGTATTAATATTCCTACCAGCTTCTTTGTATTTTCGTCCTCAATTGTAACATTGGCCTGAATTGCAAGCTCTTCAAGTTCTTGTTTTGCAAATTGTTCATCCTCAGAATCGTCCTCAAATTCAGGTCCAACTTTCTTTTCAGTTTTGAGCATTAGTTTTTCTTGAAGAAATTCTTCAAACTGAATATGAAAAATGCCCAATTTTTCTGCCAGCTGTCTTCCACAGACAGTTTTGCCAGAGCCATGGGGGCCGAGAAGGCATATTCTTAATGGAGGAGCCTGAAACAGGGGCAAGTCAAGGATGGGGGAAGAGGAGAGGGACAGTGAAGAAGAAGCTTTAAGAATTTAGAAAACCTAAAGCTTATTAACACCCTCCCTAAGACTGAATTATCACTTCACAAACTCAAGGATGTTTTGACATTAGGATACCAATTAACATGATCCATGGCATCAACCATGATCCTCAGGGAGCATCAACAAATACACAGCATCTTGATATCAAGTGCCAAAAAGCATTTAATAAAATAAAATTAATTTTGTTTCTTTTAAAAAGTTTTAATTATGGAAGAATGCAAAGACATTTTCTTAATACAATAAAAACACCACCACCACCACCACCACAACCTCTCCACCAAACAAAAAGCCCACTGATACAGGAATGGTAGAGGTGCCTTGATTCAATCTATAATCTCTGTATTGGAGATAAAGTGAAAGTAGTGAAAGTGTTAGTTGCTCAGTCATGTCTGACTCTTTGCGCCCTGTGGACTATAGTCCACCAGACTCCTCTGTCCATGGGAGATAGGGAAGCCCCCAAACCAGAGAATCCACAGAGATCCAGCTGTATGGGCTGTCCACTGATGCTCAAGCTGGTCAAGAACAATGATGAGATTTGGGATGAAGGAACAGATAAATCTTTTGTAAATGCAGGGCAATGACTCTGATATTTATAGGTGACAGCAGGAGGAGTGAGAGATGGTGATATATTTGGATGGAATGAGCCTCAAAGGGGCTGGCAGTAATGGATTTTGAGCAGCAGAGGGAAGCAAGCACAGCCTCATCACCTTTTGTCCTTGTGAAGGAAATGCTCAGAGAAGAGTTTAAAGGTGTATGCGATAGCCATGAAAATGGCCCAAATTATCCAGAAGAATTTAAATTGTGTTTTACTTGTTCTGTTTAACAAGGCATCAGTATTATTGAAAGTCCTGACAATATGTTGTTTAATGGCTGAGTCGTGCCCACCTCTTTGCAACCTCATGGTCTGTAGCCTGTCAGGCTCCTCTGTCCATGGAATTTTCAAGAATGCTGGAGTGGGTTGCCATTTCATTCTCCAGGGCATCTGCTATACCAAGGGATCGAACCCACCTCTCCTGTACTGGCAGGCAGATTCTTTACTGCTGAGACACCAGGGAAGCCCCGCAACAATATTCTGGGATTTATAATTTTGATCTTGCAATCTATTCTAGGGAATTATACTAATAAAATAATTAAGAGAAAGAAAGAATGATATGCCCAAAGATTTCCTAAGCACTATTTCATATCCACAATGGCAAAATCACAATATTGTGGGGAAAAAAGTCTAACAAGAAATTAGATGTTAAAATGGTACATCAAAATGATTAGGCAATAAAATAAATCCAATAAAATTAAAAGCAATAAATTCAACTGTGACTTCATATTAAATACTTCAGCTAAAAAGATATGTGTTGGTTTGATGTAAGGCATTACTGAAGAAATCAAAATAGATAATTAGATTATGTTATATTCCAAAAAGTTGTTCTTAAAACCTAGATATTGCCACTATACTGTTTTATTATATTGATGACATCACTCTTGAGTAAAATGGTGGAGACTGGTAGCAAGTCTCTAAACAAGGATGCAGGAGCAGTTGTCAGGATGGGAATATTGTTTTCACCTTTAATGGTTCGTCATGAGCCACATACTCCTCAGGTTGTTCCAAAAACTTTTCTTTAGCCTCAGGACTGGAAAAGTAATAGATCTTTTCTCGATATTTAGCTGCTTCTTCTGGGGTGCCTGGTTGTAGGACGAAGTTTTCCTTGAGAGCCACTGGACAAAAGTGCTTTGTATCTCCCAAATGTCTTCTCTTCTCCTTAATTCTATCTTCATTCTAGAAATATCATTCAAAGTTTGGAGAACACTATTAATGCACTGTTCTCATAATACTAAAGAGGGAATTTAAAAAATGCATCTTTGAATAGTATTTAATCCATAACAATATCCCTTTAAAACAATCCACAAAAGACCAGTTCTTGTACTATTTGAATTCATCAAAAAATCAGTTTCTTATATTCCTCTGAGTTCAAATCCCAAGTGTCTTTATTTTATAAAGAAAATGAAGCAGCACTGAGAATGAAGGTGTCCCGAGCCCTCTATAGACAAATGTGTAATAAAAACCCCCGTAATATGTGGGTGCAGGGTCACTGTGAAGTCAGTTTCTAAAATAAAATTATTTCCAAGAAGTAAAAGCTGAGTCAGGGTCACAACTTCTTATTCATTGAAAATGAAAATGGGAGATGTCTCAAGATTTGCTTTGTTTCCTACTCAGTGGATATATAATCAAATAATTTGGAAAATTTTTATTTTGTTCAATTGGAAATTGATAGATGAAGATGAAGATGATAGATGAAGAAACCATATGTAAAGTCCCTTAGGGACTCTTGCAAAGTATTTAAAGTAAGTGAAAGTGAAAGTCGTTCAGTTGTGTCCGACTCTTTGAAACCTCATGGATGGTCCGTGGAATTTTCCAGGCCAGAATACTGGAGTGGGTAGCCTTTCCTTTCTCCAGGGGATCTTCTCAACCCAGGGATCAAACCCAGATCAAACCAAGGTCTCCTGCATTGCAGGCAGATTCTTTACCAGCTGAGCCATAAGGGAAGCCCAGGAATACTGGAGTGGGTAGCCTATCCGTTCTCCAGCGGATCTTCCCGACCAAGGAATCAAACCGGGGTCTCCTGCACTGCAGGCAGATTCTTTACCAACTGAGCTATGAGGGAAGCCCTACACTTAAAGTAAAGTTTATTTTAAAAATAATTTTCTGTGTTGTACAATGCATGCTTGCTGTAAATTATTCAAAACATAACCACAAGGCATGAAGAGTGAACATTTCCTCTCACCTTTCCCTTCCAGTACTATCTTAACACTTAATCGTGTACCCTTTCAACCCATTTTTCTCAGTATATCTTACATATTTATATACAAAGACACAAATTTAGGCACAAATACATTATTTTTTAAGATAACAATGAGATAATACTTTGCATGATTATTCTACAACACGCTTTTTCTCTCCCCTCAAACAAGATGTAAAAAACAACTTTCTGTAAATGTGCAAAACTAATCTGTACTTTTCATGTGTCACTCGTTCAATTTTTGTGTCAGGGTTATTCAAGCTTCAAAATGAGCTGGAAAGTATTGATATTTTTCTATGCTATGGAAGATTTATAACATAAGACTTATCTAACCAACAAGAAAAGCCCTATAACTCCCTACAGTTATTTTTGTTTGTCCAGCTTTTATCTTTCATCTTCAGCATATTTTAGTAATTTGTATTTTGAAAATGCTTTTCATTCTGACTTTAAAATTTGTTAGTATAAAGTTGTAATTTAAAATGAACCTCTTTCAAAATCTGATTTCTGTTTCAAATGTTATTTACTCCTCCTTCTTTTTACCTCATTTTACTTGCCAGAGGTTTATCTATTTTATCGATCTTGTCAGTAAACCAACTTCTCATTTTTTTGAAGGTAGGCCTACTGCTTTTATTTGGTCTTTTTTTCCTATTTCATTAATTTTTGCCTTGAATTTCCTTCTTTTTACTTCATTTGGTCTATTTTGTTATGCTTTTTTTCTCTAGGTTCTTGACTTGAATGCCTAATTAATTTCTCTAGTCTTTCTTGTTTTTCAATAAATGCACTTAGAGTAAGGTTGCCAGACTTTCAGCAAATAAAAAATGAAGGCTCACCAGTTATATATGAATTTCAGTTAAAAAAATGTGAGGTATGTGTATAATAGTGGTAAGGATTGGGGGGTCTTGGAGCAAGGGATTCTGGGAAGATGGTGCTCTAAAGACTCTCTTCCTTTTTCTACCACCTCCTCAGAGTTTAACTGCTAGAGCAGGTGGTGGTTGGCATCCGTGGATGTCTGAGGGCAGACAACCATACAACACTCTTTACCACTATGGACTGGATGAGTATCTGGAGACAAACATCAGAGGGACCAGAGCATTAAGATGGCAAGTCTCCTAGGAGGAATTTGCCCTGTAGAAATCTGTGGATTTCCTGGGGAATGTTAGCATCAGCAACTACCACCCTTTGTGGTCTCTGTGGCCTGCAAGAGACCAAGAAGGAGCTGTATGGGTGGGAGGAGTCCTCACTGACTCTGCATCTGGGCAAGTATGAGAAATTCAGGTAACTGGGCTTGGTTCAGGCCTCAGCAACGAATAGGTGGCCTATCTGTCACTATACTCCTGAACACTGGGGAGAAAAATCAGTTTGCCTTCATAAATTTTGAGAATGTTGTCACCTAAAGCAGTCCAGCAAGAGTCCTGAACTCCACTGAGCCAAAAAAGAAAATAAAAGAAAGAAAGAAAACAACTACCCCTCTTAGGAAGCCTAACACACACTGGAGAAGGGATGGTAAATTAGGAAGAGTAAAAGAGAGGAAAAGACACTGTATTATCAATGAAGACCATACTTAAAAATTTAAGTTTTGAAAATTACAGACAGCTTGAGAACTGTCTGCAGGTACAAGAAAGACAACATACTCTTGCAGACCAGAGCAGGACACAGAAAAAGAATGGCAGCAGAAGGCTGATTGAAAAAAGAGAGTCTGAACATTATTGGGACAAAACCCACACCCTTTAACCACCCTGACTAAGACTCTCAGCAGTTTCTTAGGATAAAGTATTGAAAGCTCTTAGCAGAACCACACTGCATAACATTTTTTGTTTGACACATGCATATTTGGATTTAAGTCAAGCAACAAGTTAATTACAAATGAGTGTTTATCTAAAGTATTATTTTGCTTTATTGATAAAGACCAGAATTAAAAGAATCACTTCCTATTTTATTATTGATAGATGACTTAACTAGGATGCTATCATTTGAAAATTGTTATCAAAATTGTGGTGCCAAGAGAGTAGATTGGTGCCTAAAATGAGTTGTTCCTCTTTGAGAAAACCACTCATTTTCATGCCAGCAGCCCCTCAAAGATGCCACTGTTGTATTTTATATAGAACACCCACTTCTGTTAAATTTATAAAGTATTTCTGTCTCTAATATATATAGATTTTTCCATGGAAAAAAAATTTTAAGTTTTCTCTTTTCATGGGTGTAACATACTGTCTAAGTAGCTCTGGCATTTCAGAGGTCAAATGAAGTTGAGTGGAGGCAAAATGTGTTGAAAATGTTTACAAAACTGAAGATCCCTGCTTGTTCTCTTGAAGTCTAGAAGTTCCAGTTACCACTCTGGATATGTGCACTTTCAGTGACGCGACCTCGGGCAGTGAGCAGGAGAAAAGCCTCCCACCTCTTCCTCCTCCTCTTCCTCCTCTTCTAGCTCCTCATCAACATCGGCTTCAGCCTGATAGTCCTCCGTTTCTTCATCATAATCTTCCATAGTTAACTCCCAACCAGCATGGCGAAAGGGCTCTTTCAAAAAAAAAAAAGAAAAACAAAGCAAACAGTCAGGAAGACATTTTTAGGATAAAAGCATATGAACATATTGCAGTAGCAAGATAAAGAAAATTAACTATAGGGCTGGTCTCTTAGCTTACACATGTAGGCAAACAGGCCTTTACAAATTCTTTAAGTGACGAGTGGCCAGTTTGGCCAGTGCTCTGTGTCTCATGGCTATTCTGATGGGTGTTCTAGGACAGTGGTTAAATATTTTAAATATCATCCCTGGGTATACTGAATGTTTACTTCATAAACCAAGGCTTTAAGCTTTCACAGTACTTTTAATAATATGGCCTGTTCACGACAATAAATGTTATGATTACAGCAGCCCTTACTTTCCATGGTTTCAATGACTTTTTGAAGTAGTTCCTCTGGAGTTTTGCCAGAAATCTCCAGGTTTAAAATTTGAGTAAAAGAGTCACTGATAGCTGTTTCCACCTGTCTCCAGGCAGCGTGGAATGATCTGACAATCTCTTTAATTGAATCCATTTCAGGAACATCAGGATAACCATCTTCTGGAAACTCAGGTAGTAGAACTTTTGAGTAAAGGTTAAAAGAAAGAAAAAAGAGCCTTCAAGCATTTTATCTTTAGCTGTATTGCCAAAATAATTTATAATACTTTTTAAACATTTGAAAGAAATAAACTTGGAGTTCTAAGCAATAATATGCATTTATAAATTCATATTTCAACTATGCTTTGTTCATTGTTTTGGCTGTAGATGAATTGTTACTTATAAATAAAATCCAAATTACTTAGATAATTAATATTAATTTCATATGGCAACTTTGTTAATAAAAATAGAACATAAAATTTGTTGAAAAACTGTTATAAGTTGGCTAGATACATTTTTAATATAATAAGTTAGATAAATATAACACACATCAACCAGCATACAACTAACATAGAAGAAATAAGTAGGAAATTGGTTGTATGTCTAAAATTGTAAGAGAATATGAAAAGCACTTCTATGCACTACTTTTATTTTATAATCTAACCTGTTTCAGGTAATTCTTTAGTTTCCAGGCTCGCTCTGGATCCTTTTGGAAATTCTGCTCCAACTGTAGCATCCTCAGGAGGCTCAGATACTTAAAAAAATATCTGATGGTTAGTGTTTGAGTTTTAAAAACATTATTCCTTTATGAAAATTTTGGCACAAAGAAAATTTCAAAACAGTTTAAATTGTATATACTATGTCAAATTCACAATACAGTTCTCATTAGGCAAAGTACTGAATTCCCCTAAAACTGAGTTCCCCTGCTGAGTTTATGATTAATCTCTTTATTCAAAATGTTATTTCCTTTCTTGTCCCCTCTGACCTCATTTCTGTGCTAAGTGAACACTAATCAACCGGAATCAGATAACATCATTAATGTACATACTCAGGTTGTTTCTCCAGGGCAAGATGAGCTAACAGATCCCGGATCATGAATCACCAGATACTCATATAAAGATTCATAAACAGTAGGCATCCTGACCCCCAAAACAATGATTAAGAAATGTCACAGGATGATGATTAACTGCAGATTCTTTGTTCTTCCCCTTTGTGCATGACGGAGAAGGTAATGGCACCCCACTCCAGTACTCTTGCCTGGAAAATCCCATGGACGGAGGAGCCTGGTAGGCTACAGTCCATGGGATCGCTAAGAGTCAGACACGACTGAGCGACTTCACTTTCACTTTTCCCTTTCATGCACTGGAGAAAGAAATGGCAACCCACTCCAGTATTCTTGCCTGGAGAATCCTAGGGACGGCAGAGCCTGGTGAGCTGCCGTCTATGGGGTCGCACAGAGTCGGACACGACTGAAGCGACTTAGCATAGCATAGCATTTGTGCATGAGTAAATTGCTTCATTCGTGTCTGACTCTTTGCAGCCCTATGGACTGCAGCCCACCAGGCTCCTCTGTCCATGGGATTCTCCAGGCAAGAATACTGGAGTGGGTTGCCATGCCCTCCTCCAGGGGATCTTCCTGACCCAGGGATCGAACCCATGTCTCTTACATCCCCTGCATTGGCAGGTGAGTTCTTTACTACTAGTACCACATGAGAAGCCCTCTCCTCCTTAAATCCCTCGAACTCAAAGACCAAGTTGGAGTGAATCTCAGGCTCGTCTCCTATTCCCTTGCTTGGCCTCCTACTACTAAGCCCTTACTTTGCTGCAGACATCTGCGGTCAGAGTTTAGTTTTCTGCACTGCAAACACACGAACCCACTGCTCAGTTCCAGGGAGGCATAAAAATACATAATACTATAAGGCAGAAAATGAAGAATATTCTTAAATATACAAAAGGACGTTGACCAGAATAATAATTGATACATACAGTTCTGATAACTGTTGTTAAATATCATTCAAACTTCTGTTCACACGGCATCAAATATGCCTGAGCATTCTTTTAATTTCTTGAGATACCCGTAAAGATATTCCAAAAGACCTTAAAGTGGCCAAAGTCTCAGTTGTGGGTGTAGGTGTGGTGAAACTGAGGAGAATCTCAACTAATAGCACTGTTGAAGATACAGATCAACAACTGCTTTCCTGGATAATAAAAGACATGATTCATGTACAGATCTAGTGTAGATAGTTTCAGGGAAGGAAGGACTAATTGTCTTTCTTCTCACCCCTTAGTCTTTCCTAGCTCTGAGACACAAGTTTTGTGTGTCTCACACACACACATATATATTTTAAAAATCTATATATAGCTATTCTGTAATATTGTGGAAACTGTCCTGCAAGTTAGCTAAAATAATAGTTGGGTCCTCTTTCTATAGAACCTATAATGTTTAATACTCAAGAGAAGAGGGAGTAATTCAATAATAATTGTTTAATGCACTTTGGTTGTCATTTTTATCTTTGAACCGAGTTTTGTAAGCAAAATCCAAAGGGACTCCAGCAGGACAATAGGGCACGCCTGTGAGCAGAGATATGCGCGATCTGTCTGCCATTCTTTGCCATCTCATGCTCATGAGCATTCCTGATACCCCATCATGAGCACAGAATTCTAAGAGGACCCACAGTGTGTGGGAATAAGTGTGACTTAGTGATTTGGGGATGGAAGATGCTGACAGGCCTGACCATGGTTTCCCTTCAAATTAGAACTTGCTCCAGATTCAGAATGAAGATAATGGCATTTAAAGAGAAATGAATGACTATGGAACCTCATCACATCCTTTCTTAGGTTTGCATTTAAAAGTGGCGTTGGGCAACATAAAGATGAATGGTAAAATTCATGCTTAAGAGCTTAAAATTTTAATTTTTCTTTACTTAGAATGACTTTAAACAGCAAACACAAAGTACTATGACAAGTTAAGAGAGACCATGGAAGGAAAGAAAGAGCTTTATATTCTTGTACTTTTAATGACTTTTTTTTCCTGATTTTTGAACATTATGCTTCCCAAATTATATAGTAGACCCTGACAAGAGTGCCAGCACCCAGGCAGAGCACTCAGCTTTCCTACCATACTTTCAGCCACTTGCTGCTCTCTGGGGGCACATCTCTGCAATCTCAACCTGCTTCCACTTTATACCACATCAACACACAGACACACACATGCACACAAACATGCCAATAGGCAGCAGTGGAATTAAGGACACACTCTTTAATAAAAGTCTAACCTGATTCATGTTCTGTTTCTGGGACCTCAAAAATGTCAGACTCCTCAGGTAAGACCCCCCTGGTCTCCTCAGCAACCTCAGTGGCCTCAGACCCTTCGTGAAGTTCAGACTCCTCACCTTCAATATCCTCAAAAGCCTCAGCTTCAGCTTCTTCTGCTTCTAGAAAAAAATGAGAAGAAATAAATTATTTAGTTTAAGTCAGCAGATATTTAATTGGGAACAACCCCTGGAGCATGATGCTTAATGAAAAAGATAGATACAGTCTCTATATATTATATCTATTAAAATGGAATATGAAATATATTCCCAAATTTATGCCATAGCATACAGCAGTCCCAAATATTATAACAGTATAAGGAAGGAAACAGCCCAACTGTCCATTTAATAGGGAATGGCTATTCCTGTACTATCTGATACATAGCCACAAGCCACACGTGGCTGTGGCTAGTCCAAACTGAGATGTGCAGTGAGTGTAAAATACATAATGGACTTCAGAGACTTTGTGTGAAAAATTAAATATAAAAACATATCAATAATTTTTGCATTGATTACATGCATTAATCAATGTTAATTAAATTTAACATAATTTGCACTGTTAAAATAATAATTTGGATATACTATATTAAATAAAATATACAGTTGGTTTTCTGAATCTTCAGATTCTGTATCCATGGATTCAGCCAACCACAAGTTGAAAATATTCAAAAAAATATTTCAGAAAGTTCCAAAAAGCAAAACTTGAATTTGCTGCATGCTGGCAACTATTTACATAGCATTTACATTTTATTAGGCATTATAAGTTATCTAGAGATGATTTAAAGTATATGCCGATGTGTTTAGGTTATACACACATACTATGCCATTTTATGTAAGGGACTTAAGAATTCATGAATTTTTGGTATCTGCAGGAGTCCTGGGACCAATTCCTGATGGACATTGAGGGATGATTGTAATTAACTTCATTTGTTTCTTTTTATTTTTTATGTGCCTACTAGAAAGTTTAAAGACATGTTGCACATGCTGGTCCTGCTGTGTGTCCCTCTTACAAGGTGGCGGAGTAGGTGTCTGTGTCAGGAATCCATTTTCTATGAATTCATTACTGCTGTGACCATACAATATATTATCCAAATTGGAACACAATGAGAAGGAGAGGGAGTCAAACAAACATTTCAGGAACCTGGGCATAAACCTGGACTCTAATGGGAAAACTGGGAAACATTGTCACTCTGTTTATAATTCTCTGTAAATACTACAACTTTGCAGTCACAATACAAAATCAAATGACGCATTATTAATCATATAATCTTGTGTTTGCCTTTTGCTTTTGCAGTCATAGCTTCCAACAGCTTTTTATTTTCTTCTTCTATTCTTAATGCCTCTTCCTTGACTTTTCTGAAATGAAAAGGTCCAAAATGTAGTTATCCTTGGAAATTCAAATATCTTACAATATCATAGAATTTAAGGCTTATAATGGTAAAAATAAAGAATAAATCATTTATAATATTCACTATACTTTTTACTTTACCACATAAACATTTAATTTTCTCATATTGGGGCTAGTTAATTTTCAGAATTTTTTGTGTGTTTTGGGGATTTTTTTGGTAAGAAAAGTTAAAATGTTGTATTTTAAAAAACTCTGGCTATTAATTAGGAAACCTAGAAAAATTAATAAAGGATTGTCTAATTGTAAGCTGGGAGAATTTGTATCATTTTCCCTCTTTTTAAATGAGAAATGTTCACAACATAGAGTTAAGTGAAAAAAGGTATAATATAAAACTATGTATAATACAAATTTTTTATTTAAATGTATATAAATGAAGATTAAAAGACTAGAATAAAATGAATCAAACTGTTAATAGTAATTATCTATGGATGGTGGCATTCTCACAGTTTTTAAATTTTATTTCATATTTTTTGCACTTTAAATTTTTTTCTGTATGAATAAGTTGAAAATTTTCAAATTTTCTTTGTATTCAGAAAATTAATTTATTTTCTTTTCAATAAAGTAATTATGAAATTTAAAGAGGTTTGGGATAAGGAATCTGTTTTTCATTAGGGTTGAAGAACTAGGAATTTAGCCCTCAGGTATTGGCATACTATTACACAAAGAAATACATATAAGAATGTTGACTGCATCTTTAAAAACAGTATCGAAAAACTGCATCAAGCAGTCACCAACAGAGGGCCAGTTAAGTACAGTAGAGCCCATTCATATGAGTAGGCCACTGTGGACACTCTTCTTCAGACTCTTCTGTAGGTGGGTCATTCTCTCATACTCAGTGTTCTTTTGGTGTCCTTTTCCCCTTCCTTTGAAAATCTTTTTACATATTCTCTTCAAATATATTACTACACCTCTCCTCCCAACAGTGTGTATCTTGTTTTACTTATTTTTGGCTGTGCTGGGTCTTTGTTGCTGCACCCCGGCTCTTCTCTAGTTGCAGCAAGCAGGGGCTATTCTCTAGTTGCGGTGCTTGAGCTTCACATTGATGTGGCTTCTCTTGTTACAGAGCATGGGCTTTAGGGTGTGTGGGCTTCAGTAGTTGCAGCTCACAGACTCTAGACTGTGGGTTCTATAGTTGTGGTACATGGGCTTGGTTGCCCTGAGACATGTGGAATCTTCCCCGACCAGGGATTGAACCTGTGTCCCCTGAACTGGCAGGCAGATTCGTAACCACTGGACCACAAATCCTATTTCTTGTTAATAGGAAGTGTTGTCTCACTATATTCTAAACCCTGTGACCCTGTGATCCAGACTGAAGTCTTGGTGTAATTTCAGTTCTCTTGTTCATGACCCAGACCTTTGAGACTACTGAGCATTGTTTCTGCATGCCTTCCCTACTTGGTAGTGTGTGAATTGGCAATTCTTCCACATATCTAGTTAGGTAGGGCTCTTTTGTGATGCTCTCCTCATCCAAAACCTGGATACTATATGCTGCTGCAGCTAAGAATCTAAGATCCGACAAGGAGGAGGAAGAATTTTGCTGCCAGTTTCTAGCTACTTCCATATACTACTTGGGTAGATCAAAGACAAATGGTGATAAAAGAAATTATCTTGCATTTGACCAGCACATTTGGAAACTGATGCTGGAAAACATATAGAATTAGCATGTCTGTCGATATTTGGCCAAAAATGTAATTCTAAATCCTATAAATTTTATCTCTTTTCCAACCAAGTTGCATTGCATCTCTGACCAATTTTTTAAAAGTATTTTATTTATTTATTTATTTGGCTGCACCAAGTCTTAACGTAGCATGTGGGATCTAGTTACCCCACCAGGGATTTAGTTGACATCCTCCGTATCGGGAGCTCTGAGTCTCAGCCACTGAACCACCGGAAAGTCCCAAGAATAAGCATTTGATGTTGAACATATCAGTTATAAATAACTAGTCTTGTTCTTTGCTTTATGTAGAACTTAGTCAAGCTTTGGATTTTAGTCACATGACACAAGTGTATTTTCACTTTTTATATTATTTCTTTGACCTATGGATTCTAGTTAGTAAAATTAAGTCACAGATAAATACAGTAGAAAAAATATATTATCTCTATGTTCATTTTAAAAAATATATTTATTTATTTGACTGCACTAGGTCTTAGTTGCAACATTCAAACTCTTAGTTGAGGCATATGGGATCTAGCTCCCCAACCAAGGATCGAACCCAGGCCCCTACATTGGGAGCTCGAAGTCTAAGCCTGTGGTCTACCAGAACATTTTTTTTTACAATGTCTTTTGAAAGTAAACATTTGGTTTAGAATGTCTGATTTGGGACTGTGAAAATATCCACAGCTATATACTTTAGAGATTCTGGCAGTATTTGTGAAATTACTATTTTTCTTAGAATTAGAATTGGATCTTGTTAGTAGGCCTGTTTCGATGTTAAAGACATTTTATAAATATAAATTATAAGTAGATTTTTAACAGTTGTAAGAGGTTAATTCATCTCATTTATTGTGCCAGGCAGATTACCTTGCTGCTTCTTCCTCTTTTCTTTCCTTTAGTCGTTCATCTAATAATCTTTCTAAAATCTTAGAGTCAATTTCTTGTTTATTCTCTAAATACAGTCTATTATATAAATATTTTCCTGAAATACAGATAAAGAGTAATATTAATTTTGAAGCTCTACAAAATATAGTGAGATATATTTTGGAAATTACAAATGAAAAATTATTTCTGTCTATATCCAAATATATTTTCCTTTAAGTATTTATCTAAATAGAGCCCAGATTTTTTGAGACCATCTTAAATCATTATAAAAAGGTATATATCGATGTACTATAAGTAACTAAAACATAAAAAGTAGTATAATATAGTCTCCCCCTGGAAATTCTCATTTCAAGTATATTTCCTTAAGATGCAAAATAACAGAATATTTTTGGCTCCCTTGTCAAAGATTAGTTGACTATATATGTGTGAGTTTATCTCTGGGCTCTTTATTCTGTTTGATCGGTCTACGTCATTTTTTTCTGGTAGTGCCATAATTTTTTATCACTATAGCTTTACACACAGTGACAGAATAATTAAAATTTAGTTCTGCTATATTTATGTACTTAGTATTTCCTATTTGAGGGGGAAAAGGATTAACAGATAGTTTTGCCCTCAGCCTTATATATTTTTCATTCAGAAGTTATGATGCTGAATGGAATGAGGGTTGTTAAATGCTCAGCTCCAAAGAATCATGATAAAAGCCTGCTGGAGCATCCAGTGACCTAGCATACCATCCTTGGCCACCTACTCAGTGGACGGATGTTTCCTTTTGTGTACCTCTAGGTCATAAAGGGACTGCTGGGGTGGTATTTGTTGTACACAGGGAAGGTGGAGAGTTTTCCATTTTATATTTCATAAAAATATAAACTAAAAATATTATCAGCAGTAAAAACTTCACTTTGAATTGACATAGTAAGTATTTACCAACCATTGTTTTCTGTGTCTGATAAACAGATGACTAAATCGGGTAGAATTCCTTTGTCGACTAAGACCATCCAGAGTTCTTTCATAATAGGGCAGTTGTCCAGTATCCATCCTCCATATTTGGGGGCACCATAAAACCTATTCTTGTTTTCTTCAACTAGCTGTGAAAAATGACACACTGAAATTACCATCATAGGTACCCAAGTCAAGGATGTTACCCTGATATATCACTTTCCTGGACCTTAACCAAATATCTTTTGAGTGCTTCTGACTTTCAGAAGAAAAAAAAAAAAGAGCCACTTAATTTTAAAAGAGAAACAATTCGAAAGCACTAAAGCTGTACATTAAGAACAAGAAGCAAAAGCCTCTGTTAAATAAATACAATAAAACATGCTTGCTATATCTTATTCAGTATTACAGAATCTAGATCCTGATTCAGAAGGTCAAGGGTAGGGCCCAGGAGTCTGTATTTCTAACATGGTCTCAGGTGACAATGGTCCCTGGTCTACTCTTTGAGTCACCAGGTCTGCACTCAGTCTGCCTTTTTAAGTGACAATGCTCTTTACTTTCCTTTAGATTTTTAGCCTTTAATGTGAGAGCTGAGAGGTCCTGAGATGCTTACTAACAGCTGTAGGAAAAAACTGGTTCAAAACAAATCTTGCAGGTGCTCTGTGAGTTCTGCTAAACTATCCCCCACCTGCCACCCAGTTAAAACAATTTAAATACAAATGTGGATATTAGTGATGTGGGTCTGTGAGTACACCAGTTCTGAAGATTTTAAACAAATCTGTATGCAATCAGGAAGTCACGGAATGTTAGAAATCAAGGGAAAGAAATCTTGAGAGGATCAGTGTAACCCTTTGGCTTATGCAGATTTACCTGCTTTTTGAAATTTCCATCTGGATGAAGAGCATTTTGGAAAAAAAAAGAAGAATTTTAAACACTTTGAAAAGTTTCACATAAGAGAATTAGGAGGGAAAAGCTATAATGAAGTAGTATAAGTAAAATAAGTTAGAAAAAGACAAATACTATATGACCTCACTTACAGCGGAACCTAGAAAAACCAAATTCATAGAATCATAGAAGAGATTGGTGGCTGCCAGAGACAGAGGAAGAGGTGGGGGGAAATGAGTGAAAGAGTCAAAAGGTAGGGATTCCCTGGTGGCTCAGCAGTAAAGAATTCACTGGCAATGCAGGAGCCGCAAGAGATGTGGGTTTGATCCCTGAGTTGGGAAGATCCCCTGGAGGAGGGCATGGCGATCCACTCCAGTGTTCTTGTCTAGAGAATCCCATGAACAGAGGAGCCTGGCAGACTACAGTCCATAGGATCACAAAGAGTCGGACACTACTGAAGCAACTTAGTATGCACACATGCATGGTCAAAAGGTACAAATTTCCAGTTACAGCACGGTAACTATAGTTAACAATACTGTATTGTATATTTGAAAGTTGCGAAGAGAATAGATCTTGAAAGTTCTCACCACACATACACACATGTCTAGTTATCACTTAGTACATGATAGTTAATTATTGGATTCTATGTCACCTCCCCTACCTGACTTATAGCTCCTTAACAGGAAGAGCTTTGCTTAATTCCTCTTCACATCCCCTGGCTCTAGCACAGCAGGTGCTCAGAATGTTTCTAAAGGAATAAATTGACGACAGAACAACCAAAAGAAATACAGAGGTTGAAAGATCTCTCTGGGAAGCTCAGAGGGGAATAACAACTTGCCTTGGATATGGCCTAGGGCTCGAGGGTTTTACCCACTGTGTCATAATTTCAAATTATATCATTTTCAAATTACAGAGACACACAGAAGAAGTTTACTGTAAGACCCAAACTGATTTGTTCTCTTTGACTTTTGCTCTGAATGCTTATACAAGGTCTCTGTACAAAACAGATCCATATAGTCTTCATAAGTCTTCTGATTTACTATGGGTAGGACATAGGACCTGAGGCATTATTTTCCCCGTAGATTGGAAAATCAATGGTGTGTCCATCCATCTCTCCCATGAACACATGTTCAATGTGGCTGGATGAAATTAATTAGCTATAGAACAAAATCTGTGTTGGTTTACAAATAATTAACTCATAGGTGAAAAGTCTACCTTTGGTACTTGCTTAATATGCATTATCTTTTAACCAACTAAGCTGAATTAAAGATAATAAAAGTTAATCAAGAATAAACATCACAGCTATGAAATTATATGGTACAACTGTTGATAAGGGCTTCCCTGATGGCTCAGTGGGTAAAGAATCCACCTGTAATGCACGAGACACAGGAGATGCGGGTTCAATCCCTGGGTCAGGAAGATCCCCTGGAAAAGGAAATGGCAACCCACTCCAACATTCTTTCATGGAAAACCTCATGGACAGAAGAGCCTGGAGGGCTATAGTTCAAAGGATCAAAAAGCGTCGGACACAACTAAGCATGCAGATGCATTGATGGAAAATTTATAAGCAACTAGGGTACATTACATATTAACAGTGTTACTGTAAGATGCACATGGATTAGAAGGCTATAGATTTCAACACTGTCATATGGGATTCAAAAATAATTGTACATATACTAGGTTAACATTTTCTCAGATACTGTGAAATCAGTGATACAAATAAAGATCTTGGACTTCTTACCTCTTGGAGAACTTCATCTAAGATTTCAGCAATTTTTTCATGTGGCTGTTCAAAGTTCATATCCTTTGCCATTTTTACCGCCTCCTTTATTATGGAAAGAACTTCTGGATGATCAGCAGTTACCTCTTCTATCTCATAGTCTGTTACATCTAAAGTAAAATAAATCAATAAATTAATGCCATTAATAATTTTAGTAGACAATGTTATTTGCAACAGAACATGATCGTAAATACCTAACCCAAGGAAGCACTCTTTGTGTTACTGCTGAGCCTGCCAGAAAAAGGGAGAAATAGACTAAGGAGGAAATAAGTCTGGACTCACAAAATAGTAGAACAGTGGCTTAAAGCCAGTGCATCAGAATGAAAGCATATGAGGCAAGAAAAAAACTCATTTCAGGCAGGAGTCAAAACTCAGAAAATCAGGGAGAAGAGGTAGGAACCAAAGGCTTCCAGGAGTCAAGCCAAAAGACAGGCAACTAAAGAATGGGTCAGAAAACAAAGCAAATACTTTCAATTAATAATTGTATTTATTATTTATTTTTGGCTGTGCTGGGTCTTTGTTGCTGTGAGGGCTTTTCTTTAGTTGGGGAAGAGTTCTAGTGGGGGCTTTTCTCTAGTTTTGAAGACTTCTCTTGTTGTGGAGCATGGATTCTAGGGCATGTGGGCTTCAGTAGTCGCAGTATGTGAGCTCATTAATTGCAGCTCCCAGGCTCTAGAGCATAGGTTCAATAGTTTTGGTGCATAGGCTTAGTTGCTCTGCGGCATGTGGGATCTTCCCAGACCAGAGATTGAACCCATATCTCCTGCACTTGCAGACAGGTTCTTTACTACAGAGCCACCAGGGAAGCCCTAAATATTTCCAGTTATAAGCATGGAGACAAGCATGGGACAATAAAAGGACAGGGGGTGGGCAAGAGGATGGAAAAAAAGGTGACATAGGCTGGTTTTTCAGGTGTTAGCCTTGATTCCTGCCTCACTGTGTGCTGAATGTTTTCTTACATAGCTGAGCTGGCTTACAGGCTGTGCCATGATATAAACATTCATCCACACGTCTAGGACATGAAATTGGCAGCTCCACCAGGCTCTTCTACCTCTGCATTTCCAGTAGTGCTTTCTGAGCTCCATCCATCAGGGTCTCCTGCGAGAGCCTAATTGATCCTCTCCCAGAAAAAATCCCAAAGGACTTTTGAGGAGCAGCTGCCTGCTGCCCTCCCTGTCATGAAGTGAGAAGTCTGTTCTCAGAGATATAGAGAACCAGCAATTCCTGGATAGTCAGAGGTAAGAACCCAAGATCTTCCCGTAGCCTGGGAAAGGGGACATGAGGAAGCAGAAATATCCAGGCAAAGATATTAAAGATACTACTTGCCTACCCAATATCCAGTTCTCCTTTCCCTTAGTAACAGAATGCTGATTTTGTTAGGGTCAGCAATGCGCCTAGTTATATAAAAACACTACATCTCCTAACTTCCCTTATATTGATAGTTTCACTGGTAGATAAAATGCAAGAAGAATTTTTTGCAGGTGAGTCTTGTTGTTTTCTCTTCAAAGAGGAATAACTCAGCTAGATGGAGTGCTATTTTTTTATCTCTTGCCTTCTCCCTTCTCTTGCCCACTGATGTAATAACTGGCACACTAGCAGCCATCTTGTGAATTATTATGGTAGCCACACACCAGGAATGACAGAAGAGAAAGACAGATATCCTATCTTTCCAATATTCTTGTTCATGAAAACAGTATATCACATGTTCTTCTATCTGTGTTCCTGCATGTCCAACTGTTCATATTATAGTAGTCTTTAGGACAGAGTAAAGGTTTCCCTGATAGCTCAGTTGGTAAAGAATCCGCCTGCAAGCAGGAGACCCTGGTTCGATTCCTGGGTCGGGATGATCCTCTGTAGAAAGGATAGGCTACCCACTCCAGTATTCTTGGGCTTCCCTTGTGGCTCAGCTGGTAAAGAATCTGCCTGCAATGCAGGAGACCTGGGTTTGATCCCTGGGTTGGGAAGATTCCTTGGAGAAGGGAAAGGTTACCCACTCCAGTTCTGGCCTGGAGAATTCCATGGACTGTATAGTCCATGGCAGGGCAAAGAGTTGGACATGACTGAGACACTTTCACTTAAGATAGAGTAAGTGGATATTAATAAGATTTTTAAATGAAAAAGTACATGGTTATCCTTCAAAATTCTGAAGGAACTATTTGTGATTTTTTACCACAGTCTAAGAGAACCAAATCACCCTAATAATAATTTACCTTTTTCGGAATCCATCTTTAGATCTCCACTAGAGTCTTGCTGACTTCTTTGAAGTGTAAACATTTCACTTATCTCTTTTTCATCTGAAAATAAAACTCTATTAAACACATAAAGAACAGTACTTAACTGTAGGTGGTTCCTAAAGAAGACTGTGGTATGGGCCCAAGGACCCAGGACTCAATGCTCCTAATTTCTTAAAAAATTAAAGTACCAACCATAATAATCAAATAGGTAGACATATTTACCAGCAGTAGAAAATACAGATAACAAAACCAGGAGTAATTTCAGTTTCATATGATGCCAGTGGATGTAAATTGCAAAAAATAAAAATAAAATTTTCCCTTCCTGATGTCACAACACACTCTTGGCTCCAAGAGGTAAAAGCTGTGCTTATCTTAGACACAAGGGGGAAAGAGGATGTCTTTTACCAGGCAGGGTACACTGGCAGCACTGGCAATCCTCTGCCAGTGAGTAGAGGTACTGATGATGTTTCTACATTGGATGGCTTCCCCTAAAGAGGGAAGAGATAGTATGGGGGAGGGCCTCTGTGTGTACATATTGGTGCTGGGAACTCTACAGAAGCAGAGATGGGGTTTCCAGATGCCACTTGGCAAAAATTTTAATGTCTGGGTCCTTCTGTGAAGTGTGTGTGTGTGTGTGTGTGTGTGTGTGCGCGCGCAGGCTGGGAAAGGAGGAATGCCATATATGTTTCTGCCAGTGCCCAGTTCAATTCCTACTCAGCTTGAAATAAACACAAGGTAAAGACACATCTGTCTGAATCAAGAGGAGGAACCAAATAAAAAAGATCAGCCCTATATTATACAGCACAATAAATTGTAGATGGAATTGAAAGCTAAATACAACAAGGCAGCGCCAACTTAAAAAAAAGCATATATGAAACTGGTTGAGAGGAAGACTTTTAAGCTGGAAAGTAAATGGAAGAAATTAACAAATGGAAAGTAATTATTTGACTATGAAAATGTGAAAAACTCTGCTACCTCAAAGTCAGCAAGGTGACTTAAAAGACAAACCACTCAATTTGGAAAAAAATATGAAAAATAAGTGACTAATACAGAACATTTATATTGAAATCATATAACTGATACAACAATTTAGAAAAATGAGCAAAAGACAAAGATGGTCACCTCAGAAAAGAAGAAATATAAATGGCTAACACAGTATTACAACACTAAACTTCAGAAATAGTCAAATAAAAATTAAAATAATATTTAAAAAGAGAAAATACTGAGGAAACTAGGACATGTAGTTTGTATATTCCTGATGGGAACATAAATTGAAACTTTATGCAAAGCAATTTGATTCTCTATTACTTCTCATTCATTAAACTAGTAATTCCATTTGTGTCAACATGCAGGCAAAACTTTGTATAAAAAATTCAATAGAAAAATTGTTTGTAGCAACAAAAATATAAGTTTTCAACATAATGAACTAGTTAAAACTAATACCTCAAAAACAAACAAACAAACAAACAAACAAAACCTAATACCTCTAAATAGAGAAATTATGAAGTAATTTTAAATAATGGTTAAATTATTTTCTAATGAAATTATTTAATTAAATGTAACACAAATCAAAAATAAAAGTAGTTTACTTTGTATGCTCTTGATTATGTTAAAATATAAATGGAAAAGTTTTAGAAGAATGTAAAGTAAACATTGGAGAAGGAAATGGCAACCCACTCCAGTGTTCTTGCCTGGAGAATCCCAGGGACAGGGGAACCTGGTGGGCTACCATCTATGGGGTCGCACAGAGTCGGACACGACTGAAGCGACTTAGCAGCAGCAGCAGCAAAGTGAAAGTGTTAGCTAATAAGTCATGTCTGACTCTTTGCGACCCCATGGACAGTTAGCCTGTTAGGCTCCTCTGTTCATGAAATTCTCGAGTAAAGAATACTGAAGTGGTATATAGCACTAAATGATAAACATTTCACAGTTACAACTCTGGGTTTATGATGCTCTGATACCAATCCATTAAAGGAAGCAGAGAGCTTTTAAGAAAGAATTTATTATTGCACAATAATGATTGTATCATGTTTGGAAAGATATAAAAAATTTTGGAGAGCGTTCTAATAGTATTAGACTTGTGTTCTGTTTTCTTCTTCGTTCTAGTAGATCTATTTCTGTTCTACAGCTGGTCAGTTTAAATCTATAAGAGGAAAACTTAACTCTTTTACTCCTAAAGTTTCCAATTTGAGGGTGAGGAGAGGATAAGTTCAAGCTTCAATATAAACATGATAACATATGAAATAAATGGAAATAAGATCCATAAGCATGGCATTAGCAGCTCATTTTGTTACCATCTTTATCATGTGACTTCATTTTGGCTTCTTCATTGTCCTCTAAAGAGCTTTCTCTTTGGGATTCAAAAGTTAACACTGCAATAAAAGAATAATACACTCTATCAGCTAATCTGTTTATACTAGGAAAGATTTGGCCAATAACATTAGCAACATTTTCTTTACCATCTTCATCAAGTGGCGACTGCAATTCTTCTGCACTTCTATATGCATCAGTTGGGATTGCACTTTCCCTCCTTTCAGATTCTCCTTGAAGGCCTTTTGAAGTTGACTGAGCTGTAAGATGATGATTGACTGTGTTAGCAAAAGGTAGCTGGGGGGCAGGTAGACAACCTTAGGCATGTGAGTTCTAACTGAGTCAATGTGACTTTTGTGAATCATTTGCTTTCCCTGTTTCAGTTTGAATCATTTGATCTTCCTGTCTCAATTTTTACAGGGCAAAATGTGGATCATTAAACTAAAAACACAGTTGCAACATCAAACGAGATAATGGGTGTCAACAAGGAACATAGAAAAGGCTTGGCACACTTGGAAGCCTGCTCCATGTTAGCTGCCATCTTTTGTATTATTATACTATATAACTTTCTATGTTAAAAAGCCTCAATATTCTCCACTGACAAAATTTCTTAAAAAATATGTTGGAGTAAAATCCCTTGGCAAAAAATCCAATTTTTTAAATTCTAAGAAGGGTTAATCTTATTGTCTGGGGGCTTCCCTGGTGGCTCAGATGGTAAAGAATCTGCCTGCAATGCAAGAGACCTGGGTTTGATCTCTGGGTTGTGAAGGTCTCCTGGAGAAGGGAATGGCAAGCCACTCCAGTATTCTTGCCTGAAAAATCCCATGGACAAGGAAGCCTGTCAGGCTACAGTCCATGGGGTTGCAAAGAGTAGGACAGGACTGGCCACACACACCCTCTGTTAACATGTAACTGTCTCAAGGACAGGAGCTTCAAGTGTCTGTTCACCTCTGTAGCTCAATGTTTAGAATAATATCTAACACAAGAAGGTGCTCAAGTGTTTGTTGAAAGAATTATTCATTTTTGAATGAATTTATTTTTAATTTAAAAATTATTCATTTTTAAATGAATTTTGAATTCATTTCAAAATATTCAATTTTGAATTCAAAAATTCATTTTTGAATCAATTATTCATTTTTGTTATTCAAAATTGAATGACAAACCATCTTAGAAGTGTGGGTCAGTATTTCCAGGTATTTCACATATTTATTAATTGTCCAAGAGTATTTTTTAATTTTGGTCTTAATTCTGAAGATAATATGATAAACACATGAATTCATTCTTTGTTATCTGTGCTCAATCGCTCAGTTGTGTCTGACTCTTTGTGACCCTGTGGACTGTAGCCCACCAATTTCCTCTGTCCCTGGAACTACCCAGGCAAGAATACTGGAATTTGTTGCCATTTCCTATCCCAGGGGATCTTCCCAATGCAGGGACTGAACCTGTGTCTCCTGCATTTCTTGCGTTCCAGGCGGATTCTTTGCCACTGATCCATGATCATTTGGATGGCATATTATTTCAATGCTGGTCTTTCTGTGGTTGTTTTTTGTAATCTCTCAGGCACCAGGCTGGAGTTTCTTACTTGATTATAGGTAAATGAGAGAAAGAAGGGAGGCAGATTTATTAGGCAAAACCTGTGTTCTTTCCTAGCAAAAGCTCAATATTGCCATGTAACAAGAAGTAATTTCCTTGATCTTGAAATAGTTTCAAGCATAAGAAATGATGGGAAGCTTTCCAGTGTATGTAAAAAGTTAATGAAATCCTGATAGCAGATTCTGACAAATAGAGGATGTTCAAGGCTTAGCTATGCCACCATCTGGCTGAATTTCAGGAAGCCATTTAACCTCTTGTGCTTCTGTTTCCTCATGGATGACTTTTTCATTTATAACATTTTGAATCTGAAAATAATATTCCCCAAATAAAAACACTGAATTACAATCAAGGTTGACACAGAGGCCTAGAACAACAACAGCGGCAGCAACAGCACAAACTCCATGGGTCAGACAAACTGTTGTTGTCATCGCCACTGGTGTAAATAAAGGCGTAAATTCTGCCCAGGAAGCAGATCCATAAAAGAAGAGAAACCTAAATTTGAAAGCTCTTTATGATTCCTTTCCTTAGAAGACCAGAGTTGGAATCTTTTTCCCAGCGTATGATTCAGGTTTATGTATATTCATTTCTTCAACCACTTACTCTGAGGCTGCAGTTTACAAGATCCCAGGGATATCAAGACAAACAAACCAAGACCTTGCCCTTAGGTAGCCAGGCTTAACTACTGTTAAAACACACATTAAAAAAATAGTTCACCTTTTTTAGCTTGTAGTTCTAAGAGAAGCCTTTCTTTGACAACTCTAATGGCTGCTTCAGTGGCCTCAGCTATAGTGTTTCTGATTAACATTTCAAGGGCTTTATCAAAACGTGGTTGAATCACTTTATCATAGTCAACTACCTGCAAAGAATATTTGACAAAACCAATATAAGCACAAGTTACTCTGAAAACTAAGCACATTTTTCATCAACATCTATTTCTACAGCTATACCTATATATCTCAAAAATCTTAATGCTGCTTGAGGTATGTTATTTTCAGAATTCACCGATTTTTAAGTACTAGCTTTCAAAGAAATTCAGTATATATATGTATATATATATATATATATATATATACTCATGTATATATATTTATATATGTATGATCATGTAATATGTATTCAAATTACATATATATTTTAAACATCAACATTTTATTTACAGTCTACATACAATAAAAGGCACCCATTTTAAGTACAGAGTTTGATGAGTTTTTACAAATATATACATAAAAACCACTACAATAAAAATATAGAACATTTTTATCACCCTCTGAAGTCTCCTCATCGTCCTTTATAGTCAGTGCCTGGCCCTTAGCAACCACTTTGTTTTCCATCAAATACAGACAAGTTTTGTGTTTTCTAGAATTTCATGTAAACAGAACCAAACAGTATATAATCTTCCCTAAGCTTTTCTCCCTTAGCATAATGTTTTTGAGATTCAACAATATAACTATATATCTCAGTAATCTATTCCTTTGTATTTTTGAGCAGTATCATTGCATGAATACATAGTTTTTTAATTCATTCATCATGGACATTTGTGTTGTTTCTAGTTTGGGCTATTATAAATAAAGAAGCAATGAACACTTGCAAGAAAGTCTTTTTGTGGACCTATGTTTTCATTTTTGTTGGATAAACACCGAGGAGTAGAATTACTGGATCATATGATAAGTGTATGTTTGACTTTATACTAAACCACTGACCTGTTTCCAGAGTGGCTGAAAGTAGTTTATATTCCTAGCAGCAAAGTATTAAAATTGCAGTTATTTCACCTCTTCATTAGCACTTGATTTTGTGAATCTTTTACATTTTAGCCACCCTAGTTGGTGAGAAATCTCATTGCATTGTAAATTTAACTATCTCTAACCACTAACAATTTTATGAGTGTATTGGTAGTTCATTTACCCATATGTTTTTAAGCATATGTTCAACTTTTAAAAAACTAGGTTAGAATTCTACATATATTTTGAATATAAGTCCTTTGTTTGGTAGATAATATACTTAATACTGAATATTGGGATGTTAGATTTCTATATATGCCTTTTAAGTTTAAATAATATTTTCATACTTCTAGATTCCATTTTGCTTTTCCTTCAATATGCTTGCATTATTTTATTTTATGCCAATAAAAGTACATCCACACCATCATTTTTTTCACACCATAGTCTTTTAACTTAAAAATATGGCTTTATTGAGATATACCATCCAATTCACATAGTTAAATCAATCCATTAATTTTTAAAAATTTTATTTTTAACTGGGGAATAATTGCTTTATTAATACAATATTGTATTGACTTTTGCCATACAACCATGTGAATCAGCCATTAAGTATACATATGTCCCCTTCCTCTTGAACCTCCCTCCCACCCTCCACCCCATCCTGCCCCTCTAGATTGTCACAGAACCACATTGAGCTCCCTGTGTTATACAGAACTTCCCATTAGCTATCTAGTTTACCTATGGTAATGTGTATGTTTCACTGCTACTCTCTCAATTTGTCCCACCCTCTGCTTTCCCTGCTGTGTCCAAAGTCTTGTCTTTATGTCTGCATCTCTATTCCTGCCCTGCAAATAGGTTCTTCAGTACCATTCTTCTAGATTCATTAAATATGCATGAATATATGCCCTATCATTTTTAATGGACGTACAGTATTGTATTAGATAAAAATATTACAACTTATTTAAAGTACCAATAATACATATTCAGATATACATGATTTTGCTATTATAAACTAGGCTATGGCTATTTATATATCTTTGATAGTTTCTTCAAGAAAAATCTATGGTTCAAAGGATATGCATAGATTTTAGACTTTTATAGATATGTCCAATAGCTATCCAGAATGGTTACACTCTAACCAGCAATGTATGAGAATGTACTTTCCTAATCCCTGCCACACATCAGTATTGGGTGATTTTTCAACAGTGAGGTTGACATAATATGTCTCTGGGTTTTTTGGCTTCTCCCTGATTATCAAGGTGATAATCCTTTTCTCATATGTAATGGCTATTTGGATCAATTATTTCATGAATTGCCTGTTTGCTATCTTTTTCCACTGGGGCTTTTAAATATTGATTTGTAAAAATGTTTTACATTTTAAAATCATAACTCTTTTGTCTGACACATACTGTGATGGTTTTAAAACATATCCACAAATCCTTTAATACTCTTTTCTTCAGAAGGTGAAGCCTAATTCCCATCTTCTTTAGTTAGGAAGGACTTAATGACTTATTTTAAATATTATGGTACATTTTTCATTTAAAGAGTGAAAAGGCAAAGCAGAGTAGTAGAAAATATTCATAATGTCTAGATCAAAAAATTTGTATGTATACAATATAAGGAACTCCTGCCAATAATGATGCAAAAAAGTTAAGAATGAGCAAGAAGCTTGAAAAAACACTTCTAAAAGAGAATACATGAATAACGTATAAAAAAATGTTGAACCTCATTAGTCATAAGGGAAATTCAAATTAAATCAGCTAAGTAGTTACCTTTCCTTTGTAATGTTTTGCAAGCAAATTGCTAAGTGTTGTTTTCCCTGAAGACTGAGGTCCAAATATGAATACTTTAAATGGTGGTGCTGGCATAGGTGGAAGAAGATAGGGACGTGGGTTCAATAGAAATGTTTTTAATGCTTCTTCTGATGAAAGACAGTACATTTTACCTAGAAAACTAAAAATATGTCATTATCATAAACAACTGAAAAGAAGTATGGGCACGATTTAAAATTAAATTCTGAAAATCTTACCTACCTCACAGAAAAATCTGTCAATCCTTGAAAAATGTTACCTTCTTTTAAAGTCACAGGACATGTACGTCCCCATCTGCTTCTCTGCCATCTATATCTTGGTGCAATAAGTTTACAAGATGCGAGAGTACGGAACAGCTCATCCTGTTATTAACAAACATTAAACATGTGGGCATAAGTTTTGCTGAAATTCACATTATTATTTCATTTGTTGTTTGATCATGCTCTACTATTTAAGAAATAATTAAGACAGGAAATTTTGGGTTTTTTTTCTTAATTGCACCCATCTGCACTTGTCCAACATTTACTTAGATAGTTTTCATTTCTGTTTTAAGACCTTGTTTAAATTTTACCAAGTATTTTCTCTTGTAGGGTAGAATGAGCATAAGGTGGATAAAGCATTTTCTATTTATTTCAGGAAAGTCTGAAAAATTCTTATTGAAAAGCTTTGAAAATAGTTACTTTAGTTAATTTACCTAAGTTTTAAAATAGTAAGATGCCATAGGCAGATTTGTACTGACTTAGCTCTTTCATTTTTCTTAAATATAAAGTCTCCCTCAGTAATCTTCCATTCATCACCTCCAAAGAAGTTAAGAACTACTGTTGCAGCACCAGAGAGCAAAGAGGCATGCTGGTTGTGGGGATCCTGCATGGATGTCCCCAGTTGTAGGCTGCAAGAAGCTAAACTTGAAGAAAACTGTTAATACTTAGGCGAGCTGAAGGAGACTGAGAACTTTGTCAGTGGGGTACACTGGGCTACCACCCTTCTCCATGAATCAACAGACAATGAGCTAGGGACTGAAAGTGAAAGTGAAAGTCGCTCTGTTGTGGCTGACTCTTTGCAACCCCATGGATTATACAGTCCATGGAATTCTCCAGACCAGAATGCTGGAGTGGGTAGCCTTTCCCTCGGTACACAGTTAAGTCAGGAAGCAGTTACTTTTTCCTCATCATCCCTATTTCCTGTCCAAACTTGGGGAAAGTGTTTGGATAGCCAACCATGCTCCCCTCTCAAGTCCCTGGGCCACGTATCTATTGGGGCGATGAGAAGATGAGCTTTCAATTGAATTTGATATCACAGCGTTAAAAATGACCAGGACTTCCTCTGGTTAAACAAGGCAGATTGAACACACGCATTTGGGTTTGCTGATTTCCTAAAACCTTGCGAAAATCACAGCAGAGTTCATTTCATGAGAAATGGACAGAGAAACATGGGAAAAGAAACCAGAAGAGCTGACAGCTGGGCAGTTGCAGCTATATACTTCTGTAAACTATAAAGCAGATGGACTAGTGGTAACTGAGGTCAGAGGAAAGTGAAAGCTCAGTGTCTGTGGTGGAAGGGAAGGTGGTGGAGGATGGGTTGAGGACAAGAAGAAGCAAGTCAAGTCACTGCACAGTTTCAGAAAGGCTCAGGACCTGCAGCAGGCACCTCTGAAGGGGAGGAATGGAGAGCAGAAGACAGGATTGGCTGAGAATCTTTAAGAGGAAGTTCTAGTGGCCAGGGCTGCACCCCACTTCACTCAGTCAGCCACTGCCTCTTCAGAAGACCTCAGCCAAAAGACTGGATGCTTACCTTTGGGAGAGGCTGAACCAAAAGAAAAGAAAGATTAACCCCACTTGGCTTCTCCTTGTGAAGCTACCCTCCACTAGCCCTTTCCCTCGCTGGCGCCCTCCTCTCCTGGGGTTCACTCTCCCAGGGCCTCTCAGGCTCATTCTCATTCTTTTCCTACGAGAACTTGAGAACTAGCCACAGTGGCCCGCCGCCCACCATGCTCGGAGCTGCAGCGGTACCCGGAGCGGCCCTATCCTGGCTTGGACCCTCCTCGCATCGTCTTTTCCCTGATGCTAAGACCCCGGGGACTGCGGGTTGGAAAAACCTCCAGGTTTTCTGAATACTTTAAAATTTTCCTTCAATGATGACCTAGAAGAGGCTCAGTACAGAGCCTCTGTGTGCATCAGGCCCACCTTTCCTCCTCTTCAGCATCAATTCGTGTTGCCCATTTCCAGCTATGTTCACCCATTAAAATCTAGGGATTACACAGTACAGGAAAACAAAATGACCTCTATCCTTAAAGATCATTTTATTTGAATTATAATATCTACTTATGATTCTGGCATTAGTTGTTTAATTCCTATTTTTTAAAAAAGGTGAATCTAAACTTCCCAGAATAGATTAAGTCCTGGTGGCCCTTTCAGCACTTGGCAATTATAAGTTGATGACCGTCACATCCACAATACATCACTTTAGTAGTTATTTTAAAAACTGGTTGAATGATGGAGGGAATGAATGAATATTTAGAGAATTGAGGGCTGTTATGTCTTTGGTGTTGCAATTTTTTAAAACTAAACTTGGGTTTCTTTATTTCTTATTATACTTATTAACTTGTTCTGATTTATTGTCTTTCTTTGTTTCAAAACTTTTGTTTAGTGTTTACAAGGATACTGTGCCAATATTATAGCTTCTAAAAAATCAAATCTATTTTTATAAAAGGTATTCTGAGACCCTTTTAAACCTTGAAAGGATACAAATTAAGGGCACAACATAGAGGGAAAGGGTAGACTTTCAAACAGTTAAAAATAACTTACATTTTCCACTGTGTCATTAATATCTTCCTCTGCACTCTGAAGTTTAGTTATAACAGCTGCTCTTTTTAGGTTCAGATATTTAAGTCGATCCACAACTGTCTAAATTTAAAGAATAAGTCTTTTAATACATTGGCATTTGAACATTTTAAATATTTTGAAAAAGTCATGTGCTCATGAGCAGAATATTTCCTTGTTCTTCCTAGTTTCTGGTAGATTGCTGGTAATTTTTAGTGTTGCTTAGTTTGTAGTTGCATCACTCCAATCTCTGTGTCTGTTGTGAGCCATTTTCTCCCTGCGTTCATAAATCTCTTAAAAGAATGCCAGCCATATTGGATTAGGGCCCTTCCTAATTCACTGTGGCCTCAACTTAACTTAATTACATCTGAAAAGATCCTATTTCCAAATAAGGTCACACTTATAGGTATTGAAACTTAGCTCCTCAATATTATCTTTTTGGGGGAAAACAATTCAACCCACTAGAGTCTGCCCTTGGGTCCTCAAATAGTCATGCCCTTTGAGGTCTAACACTGCGGGATGTCTTCAGGCAGAGGGAAGAAGGTGGCCATGTAAAGATGCAAGCAGATGTTAGCATTATGCTACCACAAGCCAAGTGGTGCCTGGTGTTACCAGAAGCTGGAAGAGGCAAGGATGGACCCCTACTTAGAGGCTTTGAGTGGAGTGAAGCTCTGCCAACACCTCGATATTAGACTTCTAGCCTCTAGAACTGTAATAAATATCTGTCATTATAAAATACCTAGTTTGCAGTACTTTGTTATGGAAGCACTAAGAAACTAATATGCTATGTAGAAGACTATGAAACAGAGTCTGAGATGAGAGATGGTAAGATAGACAAGGTCTTGATGCTGTATTGTAATCTATGGTAGATTGTATTATTTGTTCACAATTCATCCTTTCCTCCCCTCCCTTGTTAATGCCCTAGTTTATGTGGGACTACTTAGTTCATTGGTACTGAGCTTCTCCATGTAACTTGTTCTGGCCAATGAACTATATAGGCAGAAGTACCAGGGTGCCAATGCCAGCTGGGGCCTTAAAAATTTTGGTGAGTTTCAACCACGCCTGTTGGAACTTCTGCCCTTTCCCTTGAGGAAAGTATGCCCCAGATTGTAAAAAGTAGTCAAATTCTGAATGTATTTTGAAGAAGAAAAAGCCTGCTGTATATGCTAACAGGTTGGTTGTAGGATGTGAGAAAAAGGGCAGTTGGAAGGACGGATGTGGCATTTACTGAGAGGGGAAATTTGTGGCAGGAGTGTATTTGGGGCAGGGTGGTGGTGATGGTGAACCAGAATCTTTTGAAAATACTTTATTTGGCTGCGCTGGGTCTTAGTTGTGGCATCTTAGTTGTAGGATCTTCAGTCTTCCTTGCAGCATGTGGGATCTTTAGTACCTGCATTCTAACTCTTAGTTGTGGTATGTGGGATCTAGTTCCCTGTTCAGTTCAGTTTAGTCACTCAGTCATGTTCGACTCTTTGTGACCCCATGAACTGCAGCCTGAACATGACAGGCCTCCCTGTCCATCACCAATTCCTGGAGCCTACCCAAATTCATGTCCATTGAGTCGGTGATGCCATCCAACCATCTCATCCTCTGTCGTCCCCTTCTCCTCTTGTCCTCAATCTTTTCCAGCATCAGGGTCTTTTCCAATGAGTCAGCTCTTCGCATCAGGTGGCCAAAGTATTGGAGTTTCAGCTTCAACATCAGTCCATTCAATGAACAACCAGGACTGATCTCCTTTAGGATGGACTGGTTGGATCTCCTTGCAATCCGAGGGACTCTCAAGAGTCCTCTCCAACACCACAGTTCAAAAGCATCAATTTTTCAACACTCAGCTTTCTTTATAGTCCAACTCTCACATCCATACATGACTACTGGAAAAACCATAGCCTTGACTAGACGGACCTTTGTTGACAAAGTAATGCCTCTGCTTTTTAATATGCTGTCTAGGTTGGTCATAACTTTCCTTCCAAGGAGTAAGTGTCTTTTAATTTCATGGCTGCAGTCACCACCTGCAGTGATTTTGGAGCCCCCCAAAATAAAGTCAGCCATTGTTTCCACAGCCATTTTGCTTTTTTGCATTTCTTTTACATGGGGATGGTCTTGATCCCTGTCTCCTGTACAATGTCACAAACCTCTGTCCATAGTTCATCAGGCACTCTGTCTATCAGATCTAGTCCCTTAAATCTATTTGTCACTTCTACTGTATAATCATAAGGGATTTGATTTAGGTCATAACTGAATGGTCTAGTGGTTTTTCCTACTTTATTCAATTTAAGTCTGAATTTGGCAATAAGGAGTTCATGATCTGAGCCATAGTCAGCTCCTGGTCTTGTTTTTGCTGACTATGTAGAGCTTCTCCATCTTCTGTACTCCAAGGCCAAAATTGCCTGTTACGCCAGATGTTTCCTGACTTCCTACTTTTGCATTCCAGTCCCTATAATGAAAAGGACATCTTTTTTGGGTGTTAGTTCTAAAAGGTCTTGTAGGTCTTCATAGAACCGTTCAACTTCAGCTTCTTCAGCGTTACTGGTCGGGGCATAGATTTGGATTACCGTGATATTGAATGGTTTTCCTTGGAAACGAACAGAGATCATTCTGTCGTTTTTGAGATTGCATCCAAGTACTGCATTTCGGACTCTTTTGTTGACCATGATGGATAAAAAAATCTTTTGAATATATATATGCCCTATTATTTTCCAGGAAGATTGTACCCTGCATGCTTCTACTGAAAGGACATGAGAGCATGCTGTAAATGCTCCCCACAATCCTGGATATTAGATAAATTTGTCAAAACTGCTAAGAAAATGCTGCTTTAATTTTTATGCTGATTGCATTTCTTTGAATAATAATTTGGTTGCTAAGTTGCTTCAGTTATGTCTGACTCTTTGTGAACCTATGGACTGTAGCCCGCCAGGCTCCTCTGTCCATGGGATTCTCCAGGCAAGAATACTGCCTGGAGTGGGTTGCCATGCCCTCCTCAGGGGATCTTCCCAACCCAGGGATTGAACCCATGCCTCTTATGTCTCCTCCATTGGCAGTTGGGTTCTTTACCACTAGCGCCACCTGGGAAACCCCACAACTGGATTACAGTAGTTTAAAAATAATTATTAAACATTTCTTTCTAAATTACCTGCTCATGCATGCCCTTTGCCTCTTTCCTGTATTGTATTTGATTTTTTCCTATTGAAATATCAGAATTTTTAAAATATTTAAATAATAAAAGATATTCTACATTTGTTTATAATAAGTATGGGAACTATTTCCCCTCATTGTCATTTGGCTTTTTTAATACTGAAAATAATATTGTATTTTGAAATATGCATATATATTTTTTAAAAAACAGCTTTATTGAGATGTAATTCATAAGCCACTTAAAGTGTATAAGTAAATGGTTTTTAGTATAATCAGTGCAACCATCACTACAGTTAATCCTGGAACATTTCTGTCACCCCCAAAAGATACCCTTAACCCATTAGTAGTCACTCCACATTTATCCTGGGGTCTCCTATAGTGGTACCCATTCTCCCCTCCACCCCCGACTCCCTCCCACTAATCCATTTTTTGTCTTTATACAGATTTGTCTATTTTGGACATTTCAGTAAGTGGAATCATATGGTGTATGATCTCTGGTAACTTTTACTTAGCCTGTGTTCAAGATTCATCCATGTTGTAGCATGTGCCAATAATTCATTCTTTTAAATTGTTGAATAATATCCACTGTGGGGCTTTCCTGGTGGCTCAGATGGTAAAGAATCTGTCCACAATGTGGGAGACTCAGGTTTGGTCCCTGGGTTGGGAAGATTCCCTGGAGAAGGAAATGGCAACCCACTCCAGTATTCCAGTATCCAGGAAATCCCATGGATAGAGGAGCCTGGTGGGCTACAGTCCATGGGGTTGCAATGAATCGGACACAACTGTTGTTGTTCAGTCGCTCAGTCGTGTCCAACTCTTTGCAACCCCATGCACTGCAGCATCCCAGGCTTCCCTGTCTTTCACCATCTCCCAGAGCAGGCTCAAACTCATGTCCATTAAGTTGGTGATGCCATCCAACCATCTCATCCTCTGTTGTCCCTTTCTCCTCCTGCCTTCTATCTTTCCCAGCATCAGGGTTTTTTTCAATGAGTCAGCTCTTCATATCAGGTGGCCAAAGTATTGGAGCTTTAGCTTCAGCATCAGTCCTTCCAATGAATATTCAGGGTTGATTTCCTTTAAGATTGACTGGTTTGATCTCCTTGCAGTCCAAGAGACTCTCAAGAGTCTTCCTCAACACAACAGTTTGAAAGCATCAATTCTTTGGCACTCAGCTTTCTTTACAGTCCAACTCTCACATCCATACATGACTATTGGAAAAACCATAGCTTTGATTATATGGACCTTTGTCGGTAAAGTAATGTCTCTGCTTTTTAATATGCTGTCTAGGTTGGTCATAGCTTTTCTTCCAAGGAGCAAGCGTCTTTTAATTTCATGGCTGCAGTTACCATCTACAGTGATTTTGGAGCCCAAGAAAATAGTCTGTCACTGTTTCCACTGTTTTCCCATCTATTTGCCATGAAGTGATGGGACCTGATGCCATGATCTTAATTCTTTGAATGTTGAGATTTAAGTCAGTTTTTTCCACTCTCCTCTTTCACCTTCATCAAGAGGCTCTTTAGTTCCTCTTCACTTTCTTCCGTAAGGGTGGTGTCATCTGCATCTGAGGTTGTTGATATTTCTCCTGGCAATCTTGATTCCAGCTTGTGTTACATCCAGCCTGGCATTTTGCATGATGTACTCTGCATATAAGTTAAATAAGCAGGGTGACAATATACAACCTCGACATACTCCTTTCCCAATTTGGAATCAGTCTGTAATTTCATGTCTGGTTCTAACTGTTGTTTCTTGACCTGCATACAGATTTCTCAGGAGGCAAGTAAAGTGGTCCAGTATTCCCCATCTTTCAGAATTTTCCACAGTTTCTTGTCATCTACACAGTCAAAGGCTTTAGTGTAGTCAATGAATCAGAAGTAGATGTTCTTCTGGAATTCTGTTGCTTTTTCTATGATCCAATGGATGTTGGCAATTTGATCTCTGATTCCTCTGCCTTTTCTAAATCCAGCTTGTACATATGGAAGTTCTCAGTTCACATACTGTTGAAGTCTAGCTTAGAGGATTTTGAGCATGACATTGTTAGCATATGAAATGAGTGCAACTGTGTGGTAGTTTGAACATTCTTTGGCATTGCCCTTCTTTGGGATGGGAATGAAAACTGACCTTTTCCAGTCCTGTGGCCACTGCTGACTTTTCCAAATTTGCTGGCATATTGAGTGCAGCACTTTCACAGCATCATCTTTGGGTATTTGAAATAGTTCAACTGGAATTCCATCACATCTTCTATCTTTGTTTGTAGTGATGGTTTCTAAGGCCTACTTGACTTTGCACTCCAGGATGTCTGACTCTAGGTGAGTGATTACACAATTGTGGTTATCCAGGTCACTAAGATCTTTTTTTGTACCGTTCTTCTGTGTATTCTTGCCACCTCTTCTTAGTATCTTCTGCTTCTGTTAAATCCATACTGTTTCTGTCCTTTATTGTGCCCATCTTTGCATAAAATGTTCCCTTGGTATCTCCAATTTTCTTGAAGAGCTCTCTAGTCTTTCCCATCCTATTGTTTTCCTCTGTTTCTTTGCATTGTTCAGTTAGGAAGGCTTTATCTCTTTGCTATTATTTAGAACTCTGCATTCAGATAGGTATATCTCTCCTTTTCTCCTTTGCCTTTTGCTTCTCTTCTTAGATATTGTAAGGCCTCCTTAGACAACCATTTTGTCTTTTTGCATTTCTTTTTCTTGGGAAGTTTTTGATCACTGCCTCCTGTACAATGTTATGAACCTCCATTCATAATTCTTCAGAAAGTCTATCAGATCTAATCCCTTGAATCTATTTGTCACTTCCACTGTATAATCGTAAGGGATTTGATTTAAATCATACCTGAATGGCCTACTGTTTTTCCCTACTGTCTTCAATATAAGTCTGAATTTTGTAATAAGGAGTTCATGATCTGAGCCACAGTCAGCTCCTGGTCTTGTTTTTGCTGACTGTGTAGAGCTTCTCCATCTTTGGCTGCAAAGAATATAGTCAATCTGATTTCGGTATTGACCATCTGGTGATGTCCATGTGAATAGAGTCGTCTCTTGTGTTGTTGGGAGAAGGTGTTTGCTATGACCAGTGCATTCTCTTGGCAAAACTCTGTTAGCTTTTGCCCTGCTTCATTTTGTACTCCAAAGCCAAACTTAGCTGTTACTCCAGGTATCTCTTGACTTCCTACATTTGCATTCCAGTCCCCAGTGATGAAAAAGACATCTTTTTTGGTCTTAGTCCTATATGATCTTAAAGGTCTTCATAGAACCGTTCAACTTCAGCTTCTTCAGCATTAGTGGTTGGAGCATAGACTTAGATTATTGTGATATTGAATGGTTTGCCTTGGAAGCAAACTGAAATCATTCTGCCATTTTTGAGATTGCATCCAAGTACTGCATTTCAGACTCTTGTTGACTACGAGGGCTACTCCATTTCTTCTAAGGGATTCTTGCCCACAGTAGTAGATATAATGGTCATCTGAATTAAATTCGCCCGTTCCCGTCCATTCCCATCCTGACACAACTGAGCGACTAGCACATCCATTGTATGAATACACCACATTTTATTTATCCATTCATCAACTGTTAGACATTGGGGTTGTTTCTACTTTCTGGCTATTGTGAATAGTGCTGCTGTGAATATTCACATACAAATTTTCATTTAAACACCTATATTCAATTATTTTGGGCATATACCTAGGAGTTAAATTGCTGATTCATGTGGTAACTCCATGTTTAACCTTTTGAGGAACTGCCAAACTGTTTTCCAAAGTGGCCACACCATTTGTAGTCCTACCAACAACGTATGTTGGGCTTTGCTGGTGGCTCAGCAGTGCAGGAGACTGTCTGTAATGCAAGAGGTTCAATCCTGAAGTCAGGAAGATCCCCTGGAGAAGGAAATGGCAACCCACTCCAGTATTCTTGTCCAGGAAATCCCACGGACAGAGGAGCCTAGCAGGCTACAGTCCGTGGAGTTGTAAGAGTTGGACATGATGTAATGACACTACCACAGCAGTGTATGAGTGTTCTGATTTTTCTACATCCTCGCCAACATTTGTTACTGTTTTTTTTGCTTTTTCTTTTTAATTTTAGCCATCTTAGTGGATTTGAAGTGATACCTCCTTATAGCTTTGGTTTGCATTTCCCTATTATTCATGTTAAGCATTGTATCATGTGTTTATGGTTCTTATCTGCTTTTACTTTTTTTCAAGATACTTTTTGTCACACTGAGGTTTTAAATTCAAATGTATTTTTGATTTAAATATGGACAGATGAATAAATGTCATTTTTAAATATCAAATTTTATGTGTCAAAATGAATGTTTCAAAAATAAATGGTATTCAAAATGTAAATCTATTTCCAATATGAAAATAAGTATCAATCAGTCAATAATTTTTTGATTTTCCAAATTGTGACATATTCTTACTGAGCATTGCACTTACCATGAACAGCTCCTCTGGGGGCTTATTTCCATCTAGCTCAATGAGATACTGGGAATCGTGTTCAGCCATTACTTCCTGCAGATAATTGAAAGAAGACTTATCATTTAGGATCATTGGTAAAAGTTCAGAGTCTTCATAAACCATGAAGAAATCTTTAATGCTAAATTATTTGCTTTATACGTGACATACTGGATGTTATTTTCAGTGCTCAGGAGAACTTTTACAAAAGTCTAAAGTAGTCTTACCGTGAATTCTACTCTTTCTGTTTCTTCTGTTTTTCTCTACAGTGAAGCCAGTCTTTCCCAATAGAAACGTTTGGGGGCATCCATCTCTCTGCATACATTCATAGAATAATTTCTGCCAAACTGCTAGGTGAAGAATGGGCTTGGTTTGTTTCACTTTTTATTCCTCTGGCTGTGAGTGATGTTCAGTATCTAGAAATCCATCTCTGTAAACTACTGAAGCATAACCTCTGTGCATTTTGTTAGACCTTTCTTTTCCTTAACATTCATGGCAAGTCTTTAACCTTTATCTGCCATATGGTTTGCAAATGTTTTACCTGGCTATGATTTATCATTTCACTTTGTTTATGGTATCTTTTGTATTAAAAATATGTTTATGATGAAATCTCTTATCATTGTTTCTGGATTTCCTTTCTTCTTTAAATTAGATTTTTCTGTATCTCAAGATTATATTAATATTCTTATAAATTTTCCCAGAAAGTAGGGATGGTGGAGAGATAAGATCTACCTCTGCTGCTGCTGCTGCTGCTGCTAAGTCGCTTCAGTCGTGTCTGACTCTGTGCGACCCCACAGATGGGCAGCCCACCAGGCTCCGCCATCCCTGGGATTCTCCAGGCAAGAACACTGGAGTGGGTTGCCATTCCCTTCTCCAATGCATGAAAGTGAAAAGTGAAAGTGAAGTCACTCAGTCCTAGCGACCCCATGGACTGCAGCCTACCAGGCTCCTCCATCCATGGGGTTTTCCAGGCAAGAGTACTGGAGTGGGGTGCCATAGATCTACCTCTACCCTTCCTCAAAACTCGGATAAGATCCATCTCCATCTTCTTTCATGGTTTCCATAAGACCCTTATTTACCTGCCTCCATAAAACCCTAGCCCGTCTCTTCCTTTTCTTTGAGAAAGTCCTCATTAGTGAACATTCTCCCTGTTGCCATAGTCTGAACAAAATCACCTACTTAAATGTCTAGTACATTTCGTTTTTCATAATGCTGTGCAAGGTTAGGTTCTAACTGTTTCTCTACTTCTAGATAGAAGGACCATTATGCCTGCATTGTTTAACCATAAATTCAGTTCAGTTCAGTTCAGTAACTCAGTCATGTCCGACTCTTTGTAACTCCATGGACTGCAGCAAGCCAGGCTTCCCTGTCCATCACCAACTCTTGGAATTTACTCAAACTCTTTTCCACTGAGTCGGTGATGCTATCCAACCATCTCATCCTCTGTCGTCCCCTTCTCCTCCTGCCTTCCATCTTTCCCAGCATCAGGGTCTTTTCAAATGAGTTAGTTCTTCAAATCAGGTGGCCAAAGTACTGGAATTTCAACTTCAGCATCAGTCCTTCCAATGCATATTCAGGACTGATTTCCTTTAGAATGCACTGATTTGATCTCCTTGCAGTCCAAGTGACTCTCAAGAGTCTTCTCCAACACCACAGTTCAAAAGCATCAATTCTTCTAGTACAATCCAAGAATCCAACCATAAATTACGATGTGGTAAACAAGGATGTACATTATGCTTTTCTGCATTTCAGATACTGTCCTTAAACTAGATTCTTTTTATTTAATAGCCTTTTTATCTTAAATTAAAAAAATTTTTTTTTGCTATACCACACAGCATGTGGTATCTTAGTAGCCTGACCAGGAATCAAACCCACAATCTCTGTAGTGGAATCTCAAAGTCTTAACCACTAGACCACCAGGGAAGTCCTAAGCTAGGTTCTTAAGAATGAAGTTAGTATACTAAGTCTAAAGGTATGAAGACTGTTAAGGCTAAAGACACAAACTCCAGGTCAGACCAGTAGTCAAGCTGGGATTTGAAGACAGGGAAGAATGAAGACTTGGCCTTGGATTACTCCTGAAGCAGGATAGAAATCAGACACTGATGCAGTTACTTTGTTCCTACTTGCTTTCCTCATGTCTTTTAGAGGAACACTGAATTTTGGTGGTCTTGGACTCCCAAGTGAATCCACATCTCAGCCAGATCAGAGGAGGCTAGAATTATAGGCTCCTGCCTTTCAAGGCTCTTTCCAACCTCCATCCACACATATCAGCACCCTGGAATTACCATACAAGGCAAACTATATACTATTCAGCAAGCATCACTAGACCTGAAGTCTAGGTTCTTGGCCTAGAAATTTTTGTCTGAGCAGTCAGTTCTTATCTATGCTTTGCTGCAGGCCCTAGAAATTTTCCACTTCTGTGCTTTTCTCAGGCAAGCTATCTAAAAACCACCATACTAATTTATATTCCTTTCAGCAGGGTATGGGAGTGTTTGCTTTACCATATGTACTTGCTAGAATTAGGAATTCTTATTCCTTGTCCATCTTTTAAAATTTAATTGGGGAAATAGTTCTTTAGCATTTAATTATTATCAGTAAAGCTGAATATTTTTCTATAGACTTGTTACTGTTTTGTCATTAATTTTTGTGAATTGTCTGCTCATATTTGTTACCCATTTATCATCTGGAGGGTAAGACCTTACAGGTTTTAGAAAAATTGTATCTATGATCTTTTTTTCCTACATTTTTAAAAATTGAAGAATAGTTGATTTACAATGTTGTATTAATTTCTGCTGTATAGCAAAGTGGTTGTTGTATATGTATATGTATATATAGACATACACTTCCTTTTTTTTAATTCTTTTCCATTGTGGTTTATCATAGGATATTGAATATAGTTACCTGCGCTATATTTTAGGACCTTGTTGTTTATCCATTCTATATATATTAATACTAATTTGCATCTGCTAACCCCAAACTTCCAGTCCATCCTCCCTCTACCCACCATTCCCTTGTCAACCATGTCTGTTCTTTATGTCTATGAGTCTATGGCCTTTTAATATATTAAAGCTTTAAATATTTTATCATAGTCAATGTGGATATTTTTCTTTTGAGTAAAGATTTTTTTAAATTATGTCCAGAAATTTACATGCAATGAAATGGAAGCTGTTATTCTTTTTCCTTTGTGATCTCATCGTTTGTTCAGCTGAACATCTGTCAAGCATTTACCACTTGCCCAACTTTGGGCACTGCCCTGGACATTGATGATGCTGGGAATCCCTATCCTTGAAGAGATTATCTCTGCTTCCCACTCCCAACTCCCTGCTCATGAATATAATTTTATAATCTTCTGAATCTGATTTTAATTATGCTTTATTCATACCCAATGTCAGCCACTTAAGGAATATGTAGAATATTTTTGTTGAAGGAGAAAGAATATTATAGATATACATATAAATTACCCTTTAGAAGCTATGTTTAGAGGCCAGGGGTAGAAGAGGAAGAAGAGAGGAATCAAAGTCATACATAAGAAAACAAAAATACTGAATCACTGTGCTGCACACCTGAAACTAACACAATATTGTAAATAAATAAAAAAATAAAACAATTTGGTTCTCACTGAGGGGGTGGACAATGGGAATGAAAACGATACACTTGTCTCTAAAAATATATAAACATTATAAAACATCATGAAACAAATTCTTTTAGTTTCTCTATCAGATGGGAAGAGGCAATTTGAGGACTGTTTTTCATTTGTCTTTGTAGTTCTATTGCTTAGCATGGTATCTGGCCAAATACCAGATACTAAATGTTTGTTGAATAAATCTCCAATACAAATTGGGCAGGCTCTGCCCTGGATTTTTAACCATAAAAATATGCTTTTCAATAATCATAATTTCAGTAAATATCCTTTTAAAATGCTTATTCTTTTAATTAAAACTTTACTATTACAATATATAATAGCCTTATCATGTTTACAAATAACCAGCATTGAATAGGATACACAGAGAGACCAGTCTGGGATGGCTTTCTTTAGTGTAATTTAACTAAATTAACAGTTCCTTTCGGAATAAAAGATGCACCTTAAGTGTACATTTGTTTTTATAAACCCATACATTTTGGATTCAAAATGCTTTCACAAAACCATGTCTTAATATGGACTTTCCAGTCCCCAACCATAAATAAATTCCCCTAATGACTTTTGAAAAATGCAATTCATTTATCACTTTTTAGCAGCACTGCTGCTTTGTAAGAGTAAAATAGGCTCACCTCCCTTTCTGCCTCCGCTGCCGCCATGGCGCCCGTGAAAAAGCTTGTGGCGAAAGGGGGCAAAAAAAAGATGCAAGTCCTAAAGTTCACTCTGGACTGTACCCATCCTGTAGAAGATGGAATCATGGATGCCGCCAATTTTGAGCAGTTTCTTCAGGAGAGGATCAAGGTGAACGGAAAAGCTGGCAACCTGGGCGGCGGTGTTGTAACAATCGAAAGAAGCAAGAGCAAGATTACTGTAACTTCCGAGGTGCCCTTTTCCAAAAGGGAAAAGTGGGTAGAATTGAACTGAGATCTTCACATCTTTGTGAAGATTGCTTGGTTGGCGTATTTGAAATATCTTACCAAAAAATATTTGAAGAAGAATAATCTACGAGATTGGTTACGCGTAGTCGCTAACAGCAAAGAAAGTTACGAATTGCGTTACTTCCAGATTAATCAAGATGAAGAAGAGGAGGAAAATGAGGATTAAAACTCAATCTGGAATATTTGTATAAGTTCTTAAATAAATTTATCAACCGAAAAAAAAAAAAGAGTAAAATAATGTTGCTCTGTGAAACGGCCTTTGGAATACAACCTTATTCTGATAGCATTTTACCAAGCTCAAGAGTAGGAGAATGAAGCAGACAACCCATGAGGTGAAGAAACGTGAAAGCTATTTAACCAGAGATAAAACACAAATAAGGCTTCACTGGCAGCTGAGTAGTAAAGAATCTGCCTGCAATGCAGGAGACACAGGCTTGATCCCTGGGTTGGGAAAATCCCCTGGATGAGGAAATGGCAACCCATTTCACTATTCTTGCTTGGAGAATCCCACGGACAGAGGAGCCTGGTGGGCTACAGTCCATAGGGTCACAAAGAGCTGGACATAAACCGAAGCAATTTAGCACACATGCACGCAAAACACAAGTATCAACATTCCTTTTTCAGCAATATATCTTTTTCTTACTTCTAAAGGATGAAGAATTATTTCCTTATAAAGGTTAACAACGTGTTCGATATTTTCCAAATAATCCTCAGGTCTCTGAACAAGATGTTGAAGAACTTCAGCCACCATCTGCATTTCAGCAATAAATGCCTAAATAGAAAAGAAGTTATGTTAAATATTTTTATGTTAAGGATTACTTCATTTGCAAGTCATATCCCTCTCTCCCTATACCTGCATGCCATTTTGGGGTGAGAAGCAGGAAGAAGGGGAGATTAGAAATAGGATTTTTATTTTAGAGAGATTGAACACCCTGAAGGTCCTTTATCAGATGGAATAAAGCTTTAAATTGACTTGGATACTTACTCATTTCTTTTTGCTCCCCAATGAGTAGGGAAGAGTATGGGAATAACATCAGATTTTTAGAGACAAAATAAAGAAGTTAGATTTTCTCTAAGTACCTGAGCTTGTAGCTCATCCATTCATTGATTCATTCATTTATTAATAGTAAAGCTTAAATGCCTACCCTGCCAGACACTGTTCTAGGAGATTGAAATATGACAGAGAACAAAACTAAGGTCTTGGGGCTTAGAGAGCACACATCCCAATTGAGGCAGACAGAGCATAAACAAGTAGACAAATATGTACATCACAGGTTAGGCTGTGGTGGTAAGAGCTAAGAAGAAAGATAATGGCAGGGGAGAAGGGATGGAGAGTGATGGGGGAAGGTGGTTATGAAAGAGTTCACAGAAAAAAATGACATTTGTATCATATTTATTACCCCATTATTATCATCATATTTGGGCTTCCCGAGTGGTACTAGCGGTAAGGAACCCACTTGCTAATGCAGGAGATTGAGATGCGGGTTCAATCCCTGGGTCGGGAAGATCCCCTGGAGGAGGAAATGGCAACCCACTCCAGTATTCTTTCCTGGAGAATCCCATGGACAGAGGAGCCTGGTGGGCTACAGTCATCAGGGTCGCAAAGAGTCGGACATGACTGAAGTGACTTGGCACACATGCACATCACCGTATTTATTATCCTAATTATGATGGTATGCTTTATTCATGTTAAAATGACACACTTTTATTCCTATTTGCTATGAGGTTTACTTGGAATATTTACCTAGAATAGTTGCTGGTTATTTATCTAATGCCTTATTTGCACAGGGAAGATTATTTTATGTTTTTAAATGGGCATTCTTACATTAATAGGTTTTTAAAATTGAGATGTAGTTTACATATAACATTACATTAATTTCAGGTGTACAATAGAATGATTCAATATAGTTGATCTTTGGGCAATGTGAGTCTGAACTGTGTGGGTCCACTGATAGGATATTTTTCAATGTAAATACTATAGTACTACATGATCTGTGGTTGGTAGGATGAAGAACCGTGGATATAGAGGGCTGACTGTAAAGTTAACTTGGATTTTCAACTGCACAAAGGGTTGGTACCCCAACCCTGGAGCTGTTCAAGGATCAACTGGATTTGGACTTATTGTGAAATGATCATAATAAATCTAATTAATATCCATCATCATACATGCATGTGTGCGTGCTAAGTTGCTTCAGTCATGTCCGACTCTTTGCTATCCTATGGACTGTAGCCTCCCAGGGTCCTCTGTCCATGGGATTCTCCAGGCAAGAATACTGGAATAGCTTGCCATTTCCTTCTCCAGGGGATCTTCCCGACCCAGGGATCGAACCCAAGTCTCCCTCATTACAGGCAGATTCTTTACTGTCTGAGCCACAAGGGAAGACCATCATCATACATAGTTACAATTTTTTTCTTGTGATGAGAACTTTTAAGATCTACTCTTAAATGAAAGAACAAATGTCAAAAATTCATTTAACCCATTAGTGAGGGAACCAGCAGGATGACAAAACTGAAGTATATATAATCACTGAAATCAGAGTGCAAAGTTTGATATCCTGCTTAACATCCTTCAGGGCAATAAAACTGTTGCCTTTGGGGCTTATCTTTTCTACTAGACAAATGATTTGCAATGTATCCTTCTTTACATTAACATCAGACTTAACCGCATCTAGGCCCTCATAGAAATAGTATTTATTCATGATAATTTATAAGTTATAGAAACTATTTAAAATTATTAAACATTATAAATAAGTAAATCTATAATAGAAATCACAGGTATATTTCAGTAGAGCAAGGACTGGAAAACTATGACCTGTCTCATCCTAGTGGGCTAAATCCAGCCCATCACCTATTAACAAACTTCTTGAGCGAGTGAGTGAAAGTCACTTAGTCGTGTCCGACTCTTTGCGACCCCATGACTATACAGTCCATGGCATTCTCTAGGCCAGAATACTGGAGTGGGTAGCCTTTCCCTTCTCCAGGGGAATCTTCCCAACCCAGGGATCGAACTCAGGTCTCCCGCGTTGCAGGCAGATTCTTTACCAGCTGAACCACAAGGGATGCCCAAGAACACTGGAGTGGGTAGCCTATTCCTTCTCCAGAGGATCTCCCTGAACTTTAGTTTCAAATTTTCCTCATTCAGTCTGGTATAAGATTCTTTTGAGGTCCTGTTGCGTTATGCTTACTAGTATTGACTTTAGGATTGTTATTATATGTGAAATTGGGCTATAGATCTCTTTTCATGTGCTCTCTTTGTCAGAGTTTAGAATCGGGGTTATGTTAACTTCATAAATTGGATTCTACCTGGGCTACCTTCTTCCTCAAATTACATATGTTTTCTGTTGCTCTGACTCTTCACTCTAGCTTGCATGGTGCTTGACAAATGGTAGGTGACCAGTAACTCTCTGTTGCTATGAAATGAAGCAGATTAGCTGTCAGGATATGGAGGGACTTCCATCCTGACAAGAAGGATGACCTTAAACTTGATGCCCTTTACATTATGATCTAATAGTTCTTGAAAACATGAAATATTTTTGCTGTTTCCTCTAACTAAATAAAATCTTAAGAAAATATAATTTTCTCTATAGAATATTCATATTCTATATTCATATTCTGTCATTTAATTATAGCAATTTTTAAAAATGATATACCAGGCAAGGTGTTTTTTATTTCTCTTTTTTAAAATTTTAATTTATTTGGCTGTGCCAGGTCTTAACTGTGGCTTGTGGGATCTAGTTCCCTGATCAGGAGTTGAGCCCAGCCCCTTCTGCATTGGGAGTGCAAAGTCTTAACCACTGGGCCACCAGGGAAGTCCCTGTAGCAAATTTTAGAAGTATAGTATCTTGTATACAGGTATTACCTCTTCTTCTTCTTGCTCTTCTTCCTCTTCCCCCTCCTCTTCTCCTTTTCCTTCCTTTTGGGCTTCTTTCTTCTTTTTCCTACGATTCTCAATGACTTCAGGATCCCACTGATCTCTTGTGTATATGTGTCCTGTACTACTGTGCTGCCTTTGCCCCGAAATTCTTTGGCATAAATCATAATCGGGGCACTAAGGAACAACATTAATTATTACTCAAAACATTTTGAATACGCCTTTACTTGTCGTTCATATATTATGCAATATATAAACCCCCAAATTCCTCAAAACCCTGAGCAAATGCCGTACTGTAAATGGTATTTTGAATCAGCTTTCATCACATGCCAAGAGAGGCACAAGATACAACTTTAATGTTATGGCAACAATTTTCTTTACCCAAATGTAACACATATGAGAAAGTTTCAGAAGCTGTAAGATAAAAAAAAGAGAATTAGAATAACAGTAGAAAGAGCTAGAGAAGTAGAACAGATCTGTTTAGTTAGCAGAGGTACACAGGAGGATTTTGTCAGATTAGTTTGAAAAGGCTGAGAATGGACGAAAATGGTAGGTTAGCTGCATTATTTCAACAAAAAATATATCATGTATTTATAGTATTTACTATGATACACAGCTCTATGGGTGAAATATTTCATAAAATCACATCAATGAATGGAATCTGAAAGGTCACCTGGTTTAGTCTAACCTTATCATTTGCAAATGAGAAAACTGAATCCAGATAGTAAAAAAGGCCAAAACCAAAGTCTATGAGTGATTTTCTCATTTCAAGTGCTTTCATGTGTATAATGTTTTACTCGGTTCTTAAACTAACCCTGTCAGAGAAGTAATACAATATTAGGATTCAAACCATTTTCAGATCAGAGAAGGACTGCTCTGGCAGCATCAGGTCACAGTGTCATGAGGGGAAACTACAACCTGAGACCAGGCCTTCTGCTCCATAGCCCACACTCTGTAACTCATTATTAATGATAAACTAAGGTTTGGGGCTGTCAAGCCTGCTCTGAATATTTTTCAGGGTAAAAACCTCTGGATGACATTCTCTAGTAGTGGTTTTAAAACATTAGAGTGTAACTCTATATAGAGGACTATAAATAAAGGTTTCTGCTTGTGATTTATTAAGTCTGGAGTGAGGCTCAGACATTTTAACAAACATCTTCAGTGATTCTGATGCCAACAGTTTATGCACCACACGTTTGAGAAAGAAAAGGGGCAGGAAATTTTAGAACTTTTCATGCTAACATTCTGATTTCCTCAGACTATTTCTATACGGGATGGGAATTTATTGAGGCAAGACTTTTATTGAGGCTTTCTAATTTTTCACACACAAAAAAGATTTCAACCCATACTGGTAATTAAAAAAAAAAAAAAAGCATATTTGCCCTCATTCAGCAACCTAGAATACCCACATTGTGGGTCCTTGGCAAAGACTACCACCTTTAGCTGTCTCCTGTTTTCACGTATCAGTTCAGCTCAGTTTAGTTGCTCAGTCGTGTCCGACTCTGCAACCCCATGGACTGCAGCACGCCAGGCTTCCCTGTCCTTCACCAACTCCCGGAACTTGCTCAAACTCATATCCGTCGAGTCAGTGATGCCATCCAACCAACTCATCCTCTGTCTTCCCCTTCTCCTCCTGCCTTCCATCTTTCCAAACATCCGGGTCTTTTCAAATGAGTTAGTTCTTCACATCAGGTGGCCAAAGTATTGGGGTTTTAACTTCAGCATCAGTCCTTCCAATGAATAGTCAGGACTAATTTTCTTTAGGATGGACTGGTTTGATTTCCTTGCAGTCCAAGGAACTCTCAAGAGTCTTCTCCAATATCACAGTTCAAAAGCATCAATTCTTCAGCACTCAGCTTTCTTCACAGCCCAACTCTCACATCCATATATGAATACTGGAAAAACCATAGCTTTGACTAAATGGACCTTTTCACAAATAGGAAGTGATTTATCAATCTTAGAGTGAGGCTGTGCCTCAGAGCAGTCCTCAAACTTCAGCAGCATCAGTGTCACCTGGAGAGCTTTTTCAACACAGACAGCTGGATGCCCTCCCCACAGTTTCTGTAGTTCTGGGTTGCTCCCTGAGAATCTGCATTTCTGACAAGCTTCTTGAGTGCTGCTAATGCAGTTGGCTCTAGGAACAAACTCTGAGGACCATTGCTGTAGTGGATCACTGGCCTTGAATGCTTTTTTCTTTTTTTAAGTACAGCCCTCTTTAGAATATGATGAATGCCATAAGCTTTTGCTTCAGGAAAATGCCCATACACCTAAAATTTGCATATAATTTCAGATGGTTCATGGGTGCTTAAGTGTTCTTGGACCCCAGGCTTAGAACTTCTGGTCTAGAAATCCCAGACTCCAGTCCCAAATAAGGTCAGGCCATCAGAGAAGTGTGTGCTGTACTGAAATTCTGTTTCATACGAGATCCTTTGATTACACTCCAGCTACCTATAGAAACTGCCATGGACACCTACTGTCACACTTATAATATCAGTGGGCTTAAGGACTTCATTCTTTACACACAGTTCAATCCTTATATTGAACCCATGTTAAGATATATCTCTCATTTAGTTTTTCCTGAGGAATTCCTCATCTTTTCAAGGACAATGTGAATTTTACATAACTGGTCACATTTCCGCTTCCACTTTGGCTCGTCAAACTTAGAACCAAATTCATGACCCAAATTTAGTGAGCGTTTGGGGCCTTACTGCCTGTATATCTGTGTGTTCTTATTCCACTATGTCTTAATTTCCTATACACTCTCTATTTTCCATGGCCTAGACTTTATATTTGGTTTCAGTTAAATCTTTGAGGTTTTTTCTTCTCTCCATTATACACATGTTCACATGGGTGACATTCCGAAAGTCACAAAGTGATGTTGATTGGCCCCTGACCATGATCTGTGGCTGGGGCTGCAGATGACCCCACACCCAGCACTGTCTGCCACCTGTCTCTCACAGCTGGCCCAAACACGCCACTGAGTCCCCGCACCTGAACTGAGAACCATCTATTTATTTTGAGTCGTCAAACCCTTTGGGGAACCAGGCAGGGTATTATTATAAATAGTTATCATTCATTTTATAAACGAGTGATCCTCACCTCACTGCATTCTTACCACAACCCTATGAGGCAGCTATCTTGGTATCATGTTTGTGAAGAGCAAATTGAGGCTCCTAAATGTGCTTTACCAAGTTCTACAGTTGGTAAAGGAAAGAATTGGGACCTACTTAGCAATGTTATTAACATTCATACATCTGAGTCATTTGTTCATCCTTTTATTTTATTTAACTGGCAGACTTATTAGGTACATTTATTGTGCTAGTTGATGTTTACAGGAGTAACACATGGTTCCCGCCTCCAAGCAAGGCATGAGTCTAGAAGAAAATGGACAATTATAATATAGTGCGGTATTAATAATACGATAGAAAAGAGCAACATGAACAGTTGTCAGACAATATTTAACTTTTCTGTGGTGAGTAAAGTATGGGGTATAAGGAGAGAGAGCGGGCGTAGGAATGAGAATCAGTTAATGTTTGTGTTAATGTGGAGGGGGTGGTCATCAGGGAACATTCTGTAGATATGATGCCTGAACTGACTTTCAAAGAATAACTATGATTAAGCCTGGTGAAGGGACAAGAAGGTATTTCCTGTGGACAGAGCTACAGAAGCAAAAGAACGGAGGTATGAGAAAACACAATTTGGTCCCTAAAATTGATGCGTAAGTTATTTTTCCTTAACTCCTTAAAAAATTAATAACATTCCTTGAATTTAACTACTATCAAAAAGAATGTTTATATACTCTATACTAGAAAGACATATTCTTACCTTAATATTGATTATAACATCAGGTTTCAATTTTAGATTTCTAATTAATTCTATTTGCTGCAGAGTAGTCATGGCATCCTGTGAAAGTGATGGTATTTCAGTGATAATATAGCCTGTAGAGTGAAATATAATTTTAAAAGTTTTTATAATATTATCAATATCTGAGAGAGTGGATCTATTATTACTTTATAAAAACATCATTTCTTTATTGATGAATACTAATGCTGATCTTAAAACATCTGTTGACATTTAAAATTAATAGTTAAGGTTATTGTCACATGAAGTATAACTATGAATAATGTTTTTCTGGCAATAAAACTATTGGGCCAGAGGAGACATCTTTAAAAATTCCAAATCCATTTATTTTAGGCACAAGAGGTGCCTAGAGAAGGAAATTCCATGCCAGTAATTCTTTAACTCATCTTAGGAAAACTCATATGATGAGTGGTAAAGGTAAATCGTAGGGGTTGCATGGTATATTATTTTTCTTTCTTGAATTAATATTTCATAATATAATAGAATATACATATACAGTGTTTATATAAGTTACAGAGAGTAAAAAAGAATACCCATGTAACCCTCATACAGTTAAAGAAACAACATTATTAATATGATTTTGGCTTAGTATGTTTATTGGCTTGCATCCCTACCCAAAAACCTGTATCTGCTCATTGAAATTCACCCTTGATACCATTACCATATTAGTTTTCTTAATATATTTAATATGTCACTCTCTTGTTTGAGAAACCTTTCGTTTTTAAAAAATTTATTTATTTTTTAATTTAAGAGTAATTGCTTTACAGAATTTTGTTGTTTTCTGTCAAACCTCAACATGAATCAGCCATAGGTATACATATACTCCCTCCCTTTTGAACCTCCCTCCCATCTCCCTCCCCATCCCACTCCTCTAGTTGATATAGAGCCCCTGTTTGAGTTTCCTGAGCCATACAGCAGAGAAACCTTTCTCTTAATAGAACAAAATGAAGTCTTGACTCTGTCACTGGAAATTAAAGGCCTTTGACAAATTTTTATGCTTTCATAGAATGTTGTTTCCTTGGAGGAACTGACAAATTATGGTTATTAAGCTTTGATTTTTGGCACACATTTTATAAAAATTTAGTGGAGTGAGGCTGTCAAGACTGACCAGTGCCTCTCTGGGACCTGGTGGCTGGCATTAACCCCTTGGACTGATGCACTGCAGTGCTGGGTGCTGTGGTGAAGGTGACTGCATGACTTAGCCCTAGACTGAATTCACCCTTGCCCAGCTGACCCATCTTGATCAGATAAATCCAGAGACCAGTCAGTCCCCAGAGATCATGCCCTCCCCCTCTAAGCAACAAGGGATTACACAAGACCTCCCTCCCATCCCCTCTGCTGCCAGCACTGTCCACCTCTGTGTATCTCGAGTGGGTGACAGAAAGGTGCTTGGCACCCTGTATGTAGTGCTCTCTGGCACCCTGCCCATTACCACAACCACTGCCACTGCTCAGAGAGCTTCTCAGGCATTCCAAGTGTGACAGTTTGCAGGCATGCCAAACCTTGGGTATACATGTATATTCAAATGAATTTCCTTCTTGGTCTCTTTCCTGTGGAGCCAGCAGGAAGGTGGAACCCGCAGAAACAGCAGGTTGTTTCCATGGGGTCTGGCTCTTAGTGTTCTGCCTCAGTGTTCTGAGCAATGGATTTGGGGGCTTTACCCATTGAGAGGTGGCCAGTATCATCATATCCAGACCCCAGAAATATATTTATGGAAGAATTGTGGCAGAGATAGTTATGTTGCTTGTCTCACCATTGAAGATTTAGAGGAATAACTTAGTTCTCTAGATCTAATTCTGGGAAGATCTCAAGGGGATACTTCTTAGAGGGCCTTAGCCCACTGTTAAACTCTCTAATCCCAGAGATGTGTTGTAAAGATGGGAGCATGGGTGAGGATTCCACCATCCCATCCCACCTTTCCTTGACACCATTACTAAGCCCTTGCACTCCATGCTGAAGATGGAAGAATGGTAGATCCCATGCCCCTCGTTGCTGGGAAGCTCTGCATATACCATCATAGGCAAGATAGGCACTTGGCAGGCTAATGCCCAGCCTGCATCACCCCCACCAAGGAACAACTCAGACTGTTCACACCACTGTCCAGGGAAAGCCAACTGGCCTGTACCATCACTTTGCCACCACCTTCTGGCACAGTGGGAAGAAGAAGGTATTCCCACAAAACCGAAGATGGCATGCCACTGCTCTTAGACTGAAGTGTTGAGAGATTCATGGACATCGGGTAGCTTAGCATCCAGCCAGCCCTGATAGTTATCTCATCTCATGCCAGTCTGACATGAATGGACACACTGGTGACCAATGACTTCCAGTACCATCTACAATATGACACACTGGGGCAGGGGCTGCCCGGACCAGGGCCGTCTATCAGTCACTTGGGAAAATGATTTTTTTCTGGAATGTAGAAAGAGAAAGCAGAGAGGGGCTTCTTAGGATACCCAGGAATTGACTCTTCCTTTTTCTCTTGGGTGAGGATGCAGCTCATGGAATCTGATTTTGGCTCAAGGCCAACACAGCATGACAGGCTGTGAATAAAAGGTTTATAACTAATAGATAATGTAAAGTTTTTCTAAATAGTGATAGAAGCTCCAAATATAAAAGGGCTCTGGTACAGAAAAACATTGATTGGATCTGGCAATACTTTACTGTGCAGTGACCCTGGCAGCATATATCCATCTTTGCGATTTTGGAGTCATCAATTACCCAGCCTCACCCAGCCCCTACCCAAGTTAATATCTCTATTTTAAAAGCCCTCCACTTGCAGTATCACTTCTACCATCCACCAGGCTGCTGGACAAGACCAAAGGGATCAGAAAGAATCCTTGCTTAGCAGAGAGTTTCAAACTGTGTTTAGCAAAGTGCTAGGTTCCAAAGAAATTTCTCTGGGGCTGCTGTAGGGTGGGTGAGGGGAGGCTGGGTAGAAAGGACTCGACATCCTGCCTTCACTATAGCCTTTAATTAAGCCCAGTTGTGCATGCCTAGACTGAGGCCATGCACTTGCATGCTGATAGTGTGGCCCTCAGGCTCAAGAATTATTATAAGACTGACTTTCCTCTGCCAGCTCCCAGGACCAGTACCAGTGTACCAGAAGTCTAGGGGAAAGAGGAATACATTGAATGATACCAGGGGGTATAACTGACAAAATCCAGAAGTTTAGGAAACTCAAAGACAAATATCCAGTTTCTTCAGCATAAAAAACACAAGATGCTAGACAGAGGTAGGGGCAATTTATAGATTACAAGGGAATTGTGACACACAAAGCAATAGCAATATGTGAAACCTGGTTGGTTGGATCCTGCTTCAAACAAACATACAAACTAAAGCCAACTAGAAAAAATAAATATAAGGCACAGGGTGAAATTTGATCACAGACGGGTTAGTAGATAAATTATTATTAATTTTTAGGTATGACAATGGTAATATGATGTTTTAAAGGAATCCTTATCTTTTTGAGATACAAACTAAAACATTTACAGATGAACTGATATGATATGGGTTAGCTTCAAAGTAAAGTTAGCTGGGGGAGGGATACAGGCAGAAGTGTGAATAAATAAGACAGGACAAGAGTTGTCATTGTTGAAGATGGGTGATAGACACATGGGGGATTTTAGATCAATCTCTACTTTCATTTGACATTTTCCATAATAAGAAGTTAAAAAGGTTATGAACATTGAAAATGGCATAGCTGAGTAGATTTATTTTTCTAATGTTTTTTTTTCTTTCTTTTTGCCAGTACTTACAATTTATGCCATTTTTTTGTGACCAAGTAAGTCACGCTAAATTTTCGTAAGAGGTAAGGTGAAGTAAAGAATAAACAAAAAGATATTTGCCTATCTACCTTTATATATATTCTTCAATTTCAATCATTATACTTTTGAGGTCATTTAATGACCTATGTCGGAATTCTGTGATTGTCCTTTTTACCTTTTTATTCATTTTACTTTCCTCATTTTGAGTGTTTTTCCTAAGTTCATTCTCTTTATTGGAGGGAATGGCAACCCACTCCAGTACTCTTGCCTGCAGAATCCCCAGGGACAGAGCAGCCTGGCGGGCTACAGTCCATGGGGTCAAAAAGAGTCAGGACACAACTGAGCAACTAAGCAAATTCTCTTTATTACTGATCAGTAGATAGATAAATGGATGGATAGATAGAGTACACTTATATGAAATAAAAGAAATGATATGTGGATGTATTAATATATTTATGTATGAATTAGTTTATTCTGTATATATAGATCTTTCTACATATAGATCAGCATTTGGCCACTGACCAGCATTGACTGCAACTAGCTATATATGTCGGAGAAGGCAATGGCACCCCACTCCAGTACTCTTGCCTGGAAAATCCCATGGACGGAGAAGCCTGGTAGGCTGCAGTCCATGGGGTCGCGAAGAGTGGGACACGACTGAGCGACTTCACTTTCACTTTTCACTTTCGTGCATTGGAGAAGGAAATGGCAAACCACTCCAGTATTCTTGCCTGGAGAATCCCAGGGACGGGGGAGCCTGGTAGGCTGCCATCTATGGGGTCGCACAGAGTTGGACACTACTGAAGCGACTTAGCAGCAGCAGCAGCTATATATGTGTACACACACACACACACACACACATATATATATATATATATATATATAGTCTTCAGTGAGAAGTCTGCTGTTGCTATTTCCACTACTGATTTTCATTGTACTGCACTTTATTTGTATCCTTGTATTCTTAATAGTCACAGTGCCCTCTCTTAATGTACTGAGACTATAAAGCAGATCTCTATATTTTTTTCTCTCATTCAGTAAATCTCTTTCAGGTGGATGATTTCCTCCCAAACACATCTTTATTCTTCTTCCTTCTTTTGCAAATGCCATCGAGTTTGCCCTTTTCCTCATCCTGAACTTTAGTAGTCTGTCTTTGGAAATTAGGTCCAAAGTTCCAGTTCAGCATCTGTTTGAGCACAGAGATTTCTCGGGTCCAGAGTCAGAGGGCAGACTGGATAGAGGTTGAAGCCTGCCAGTATCTGGAGCCAGAGGATTATCTGGAGCCAGAGGATAATCTGGCGTCATTCTAGTTCCCATTACTGTCTTATGAGTGTGGATTAATGCAGAGAAATCTAACCATTGACAGGACTTAGTAATAAAACTCAGGGCAAATAGGAAAGCAGTTAGCAGAGGCTGTCAGCATTGCATAAAGGACCACAGCAGATTATTGATGCTTTTGCTGGGTAGCACATTGCTAAAAAAAGGTTGAATTACATAAACTTAAATTTTGAAAACAAATGTAGATTCTGAAGAACAAAAACAAGTAAACATGAAAATAAAACTATCAGACTTGCTCAACTGAATTCAGACTCTGGGATTCCTATGCCAGGGTAAAAAAATAAAAAGTATAACTCCAGGAATTATCTGTGCCTCAGATAAACCATGAGTCTTACAGCTGCTCTGAGAGCCACTGTTGTATAAAAAGAAACATACCAAAGTGAGAGACTTCTGAGGAGTTCAGCTTCTCCAACATTAACTTTGTGACAAGTTCATCGGGAATGCTTTGGCCACTGACCAGCATCGACTGCAACTAAGAACAACCATAGATATTGTATATGACTGTATAATGTGCATGTGACACACAGCTTTTAAAGAAATCATAACAGTTTTGAAACTTAGATTTACCATAGCTCCCGTTACAGTGTCACTGGCAATCTGTTCTTCCAAAGTTGTTAAAGCTAAAATATGAATTCAGAATATTAGCACAAATTGTTCTGAGAATTTTCAAGTAAGAAACATATTTGTGTGTTTTTAACTAGTAACACAGATTGATATTTGTGTCACTTTAGAGTTTACAAAACACATTTACACTCATTATATCATTTAAGCCTATCTAAAGTACAAGGTAGCAGAATGTATTCCATAAACAACTTCTCTCTGACATTCACTCAGCTAAAAGATCCTGGGGAAGCTAACTTCTCAAACACCTTTGCACCTTGCATGCTTGGGCCCTGTGTAGTACACCAGGGAATACGGATGAAATGAGGTTGTATATGACAGTGATTTGGAAATTAGAAAGTATTGTACTAAGTATACACTAGTATTAACATTACTAGTCCAGATACTTTTATAACCATGTATAGTTAATATCTACAGCCCATTAATTTTGCACACTGATTGTATAAAAGGAAATTATACATCAAGAAATGTTAAAAATAGATAAAACTCTGAAATTAATGTAGGAAAAACAGGTCTTGAGGGTGAAATTCTAATAACTTGGTTCCTTTTTAAGAGGAGATATTTAATCCCATGATGAAAGATATTCTAGGACAGAAATGACAGGGGCATAACCGAGGCGAGGACCCAGGAACCTATGATGTCCCTATTTGCTGTTAATCTATGATAAGTTTGGTGCTTTTTAAGATTTTCTACAAGTGGATTTTATTTTGATAAAGAAAAAGGGGACATTTTTAAACTTTTGTGTGTGTTTGTGTTATGTGTTAACAAATTGTTCTCCCTCCAAGATGTACCAGATCACCATTTCACTAACAGCATGTGAAATGCTCATTTGATAACATTCTTGCCAACAATGATAGTAGAAACTGTAAAGATTCACTGCCAATATATTCAGCAAATATGGATCAGATTATTTACATTAGTATTTCTTTGAATAATAAGAAAGTTGAACTCTTTTTTGTATATTTGTCCATTTTTATTTCCACTTTTATGAATTATAGATTCATTCTTTTACTTATTTTTCTATTAAGGCATAAATGGTTATATTGATTAAAAGAATATATATGTTCAAAGATACAAATCCCTGTCTTATATATTGCAAAGAATGAAGAGCAAATTACAAATGATAAAAAATAAAATTAATCATTGAAGATAATTTAGTCCAGGGAAATCTTCCCATGAGCAGCTGTGAGAGTTCCATCTCTTCTTATCTTTCATAGGGAAATACCCACAACACATGCATCCCCATTTGTTCCAAATTATGCAGTTAGAGAACTGGAGGCAGTAGAATGGAGTCAAAGATGTTTCATAAACCTCTTAAATTCTATGACCAAAATTAAGACTAACAGAAGGGCAAAACATGTTTGATGCTATTTTAAAGATAATATTAAATGGGGTTGGTTGTGATGTCTGATAAAGCAAATACAGCAAATAATCATAGACTTTAGATAGTAAGTAGATGGGCGTATGGGTGTTCATTGTATGATGCTTTACATTTCAATGCATATTTGAAAGTTTTCATAATAAAATATTGGGGGTGGAAAGGTAAAATTTACCTTCTACACGAATACATTTCCATGCCTGTGTTATCTGTTGGGCTAATGTTGTCTTCCCAACCCCCTTAAAAAGAAAGACATTATGTAAAATCTAAGAGAATAGCTATTTGCCAACAAAACACAATTTTTAAAGATTATATTAATAGGTACCTCAATTACATAAATATTATCAAGTAAATTTTTTTCCAGACAATAAATAAAGAATAGACCCTAGGTATGAAATATTTATAGCTTCATTTTTCTCTGTTAACTGTCCCACTTGTCACATTTTGTGAAGTGATTTAAGTTTTTTTTTTAATTAAGAAAATAGTCCTGAAACCAGGAAGGTGTACTGTAATGGTATTCTAGGTATTGCACTCTTCAATTGTTAAATTTTATAATTCTGAATACAAATCATTGTGATAATATTGAGATTCATCATTTTATTTCCTTCCTAAAGTTTATGATTGTGAATGACTAAATGTAAAGACTTCCATATAGTAACTTTCAAGAGCAAAAACTTGCTTCTTAATAGATATCTTTGAAAAGTATCATAGTTTAAAGATAAAAGCTCACTTTAATGAAGTAACGTTTACATTTGATTGCTTCCACTGTTGACTTTTAAAACTCCATTATGTTTTTAGAAACATAATAAAAGTTATTGGAAACATTTCTTGACTCTGTCCCAGGGTCTATAGAAAAGCAAGTCAAGAACTGGGTTCAGTCCTAAGACTCTGCTATTCCAGAGAGGCTTTTATATTAACCACCTCAGGCCCTTTAATGGTAGCTACCAACTAGCTCAGCGGCTGAAAACAGTTCTCATCTAGAGGTCCTTACTAGAACTGCCTAGGAAGGAAAGCTATCTTACAACAGCCATTCTTGGTTTCTGCCTGTTTTGTGGAAAACTGATACATGGGTCCCCTAACAAACTGTGGCTGAAGATGAAGCACATCCCCTCTCAGGAGCTTTAGACGCTGATGGGAGAATCTTCCATTTGTCTCTTTAGTGTCCTGTCTTCACATATCCAGAGAGCCTCACAACAAATTTCACAGAAGTTTTATGTGAAAATTGAGTGTGAAATAACTTTGGATCACACACTATTAATAATTGTCATGGAGCAGTGCTTTGATGAGTTAATTTTTTCATAATATAAAAGCAAAGATAAATACAACCTAGGTTCCTGTTCAGTAATAGTGTGCAAGAGGGGAGAAAGTTATAATTTACAACCAATACTATATCAGAGTTCAAGTCATACAATGAAAGTCTAAAAAACACTCAAAAAATTAGCACATTATGTGGTTTTCATTCTTATATGGTAACATTAGATTATGACTTTAAAATGTTTAAATTATATTAAATAATAAGTTAGCAGAGATAACTTACTGGTTTCCCAAATATAACAAAGCAAACAGGTTTAGACAACATAAAGTTTATGTCAGCTTCATCTTCATTAAATATATCCGTAAAAGGATGTTCTTCTGTCTTCTCTTGAGAAGTCATAATACAAAACACTATAGCAAGAAAGAGTAAGATTGTTAAAGTGTCTAATTTAGGAGAAATAGGCAGGCAGGTTGGGGAGAATTAGAATATTCTGCGAATTTACTAAGCTCAGAAGCCATTCCACTCCACTGAGAGGTTGGTTTTGCCAGTAATGGCAAATAAGTTAAATTGATCTATTAAAACAACACTTGGTTCATAGTTTGAGACAGAAAGCAAAAGCCAATATATGCTACATAAAAGACAGCTAAAATAAAGTCTCTTTGAAAGACTAAATTAAGGAAAAAATACACACATGTACACATATACATATATGTTTTAATATGTGTATTTTATTAAAGGTCAAATTAGTGTACAATCACCCAAAAAAGCTCAATAGCAGACACTTAAAAAAATCAAATTAAATGCTATATGTATACACACATAAAAATTTGTCTATGGGTATGTATGTAGGGCGGAGAAGGCAATGGCACCCCACTCCAGTACTCTTGCCTGGAAAATCCCATGGACGGAGGGGCCTGGTAGGCTGCAGTCCATGGGGTCACTAAGAGTCGGACACGACTGAGCGACTTCACTTTCACTTTTCACTTTCATGCATTGGAGAAGGAAATAGCAACCCACTCCAGTGTTCTTGCCTGGAGAACCCCAGGGATGGGGGAGCCTGGTGGGCTGCTGTCTATGGGGTCGCACAGAGTCGGACACGACTGAAGCGACTTAGCAGCAGCAGGAGCATGTATGTAGGGCCTACTAGTGGCTCTAAAAGAAATCCTAATGGAAATTAGAAAATATGTAGAACTGAAAAACAATGAAACTAATATAACAAAATATATAAGCTTACAATTTAAGAAGTTAGAAAAAGAAAAATTGGAAAAATCAAATATTTTAAAAATTAATAAATTAGAAAATAAACATTATATAAAGGTCAACAAAGCTAAATAGTGGTATTTTGAAAAGATTTGCAAGTAGAAAACTCTATCAAGACTGATCAAGAACAGAAGATAGAAAGCACAGACAATATTAGACATTAGTTTTTTAGAGGTGTGTTTTCTCACATCTCAAAACTAAGATTTTCCTATGTTTTTGTTTTTTATTTCTTTCATTATAGTCAGAGAATGTTCTCTATGTTATAATAATTCTTTGAAATTTGTCGAGTCTTGTCTTATGGCCTAGCACATGATAATTTTCAAAAAAATTCCCTAAATCTTTGAGAAGAAGAAAAATTTATATTTGTTTGATGTAGTATTCTTTAAATGTTGACATCAAGGTTGTGAATTTCATTGGTTAAATCTTCCATAATGCTTACTGATTTATTGTCTACTTGATAAAACAATGTTAGACATAGAAGGAAGCAAAACAGGGAAAATAACGCTGCAGATAGATAATAAGATGCTATCATAAAGTTATTCTAACTAGATTGAAAACTTAAGCAAAACTGACAAATTACTAGAAAAATCAGCTTCTTAAGAAAAAGAGAAAAACTTGAGTGGTTCTATAACCATTAAAGAAACGGAATCAGTAACTATAAGTCTTCCCACAAGGAAACCAGATGGTTTTATTGAAGTGCTCCAAGTCTTATAATTATATAGACAGTCTTTCAGAAAAATGATAAAGTGGAGACTTCTTACATCAGTTTATGGGTCTCATATAACCTCCATACCTAAACCAGAGAATAGTGCAAAAAAGCAAAATTATATGCCAATTTCATTTATGAACAAAATTCTTAAAAATCCTAATCAAAGAATTAGCAAGTTGAATTTAGCAATATATGAAGAAGATAAGATCATTATACTAAGTTGGGTTTCCCCAGGAATTCAAGGACAGTTTAACGTGGGAAAATTAATTTTCATATTAAAATAAATTTAAGGAGAAAAACTATATGATCATCTTAATAGAAGTATGAAATAACTCAGCACCCTTTAATGATTGCTAAAAGATAAACCTCTTACCTACTAAGAATAGAAGTTCTTTTATTGGTAAAGTGTATGACAAAAAGACAACCATTGTATTTAATGATTAAATACTTAAAATATTCTTTTTTAAGACAAAACTGTAATTATTTCCAGATGATATGACTGTTTACATAGAAAACTCAAATATACCACAGATAAATTTTAAGAATTAATAAGATAGTCCAGTTTGCTGAATTCAAAATCATTATACAAAATTCAGTTGTATCTCTATAAATCAAAAATAGCTAGAAAATGTAACCAAAGGTAAATATGACTTAGCAGCAAAAACATAAACTAATAATTTAATTAGGATTAAACAGAACAAAAGATACATAAGCCCTTTATGGAAAAGTTATAAAACCTTATGAAAATATTTTAATGAGCAGACTTTCCATGAAAGATGGACCAAAACTTTGTCCTAGTGGTCTGGAAAATTGCTCATGGAACTATGAAAAATGGATTAGAGGGGAATATATGTGTGTGTGTGTGTGTGTGTGCGCTCAGTCACTTCAGTTGTGTTCGACTCTTTGTGACCCCGTGGACTGTAGCCCGCCAGGTTCCTCTGTCCATGGAATTATCCAGGCAAGAACACTGGAGTGGGTTGTCATTTCCCTCTCCAGGGGATCTTCCCAACCCAGGGATTGAACCCGTATCTCCTGCGTCTCCTGCACTGCAGGTAGATTCTTTACCATTGAGCCACTGGGGAAGCCAGAGAGGACTATATACTTCCAGGTAAATGTGATATGGTTACATTTTCTGTGGAAGTTAAGAATATTCAAATAGGCTTAGACTACCAATATTATTTTAAGATGACAATATGAAACAAGATATAGTAAGAAACATTACTAGTATACTAAAAAATTGAGATGAAAACTTAATGAACTAAAGGCCTGAAATTTGCAGATTAGGAAAAAAAACCATGAAAATTAGTATAAAATGTAGTTGTAAAGGGGAAAATGTATCTAAACCTTTTCAAGAGATCATGCATTTATTAAGGAATCTCCATAATATACAGTAGAATCAGGGCCCTAAAGCCTGGCTGGGATGGAGATATCTAGGTGGATGTCTAAGCACCTTGAGTCTTGAACCCCAAATGCTCTGCATTAACAGAAGTAGTTTTCTCATATCTGGAAAAGAGCAGCTTCTCCTTGCCTCACCTGAGGCAGATGCCTCAGAAAACAGTGCTTGACCTTTACAAGACCTACCTTTATTTTCTCTCATAACTTCTAGAGCAGTAACTGGGGTTAAGTGTCAGCCCAGCACAACTGGAGGCATTGGACAGGATGAAAGTTATGCAACTCAAGAGCTCCAGGGCCTGACTGTGATGTACCAATAGGAACCAGGAGAAAATGCCCAGGAAAGATCTTGAGGGTGTCAGGTGGGGGGAATGTAGACTGGATAGGAGTTGACTGATATGGGGGCTCTCTCACACTACTCATAGTTTAATATCCCAGCTAGGACACCTGGAGCAAGTCCTAATTTTCACTGCTGGTAAGGTTACCTGATGCTTGGAAAAAACCAATAGACTATAGTAAATGAGGTGGAAATGCCAGACTGCCTTAGCAGAGCACAGAGGAAGGTGTTAAATACTCACAGAAGTGACGTGTTAACTAGATTTATTATGTTAGGCTAGAAACCCACGAGCCAATTCTACTTTTGGGGATGGCCAGGGTACACTCTTCTCATTATGACATTAAAGAATAAGCTAGTAAGGGGGCACCGTCATCATTAAGAATCTCAGAGGTGGCTTCCCGTTTTGGGGGCCAGGATTTAAGGTCAGGGAGAGGCTGCTATGATGCTGGGTTCTCATGTGTCAGAGGAGCTGACAGGGTATGGAAGAGCAGAGGGCAGGTGGCAGCACTTGACTGTCAGACACAAAGTAGGTATAATTACTATACTGGGCATCAAGCCCAAAATTGGAACAAACACGACTCACAGAGATCTGTGGCAGTGTTGACAACCATGGACTTTCTAGGGGTGAGACAGATAAATGGTCAATGAACGTGTTGATTACCTTACATTTCTAAAATGACACAGGGCAAATGAACCAAAGGTTGATGTCAGCAGCCACAGTGGAAATCATTATTCCTTGTTCATGATTCCAGAGCCAATTTACCGAAGGGAAGGCAAGGAGCCCTCGAGGATGGAGCCTACAAACCCCATAACAAGTACTGACAATAGGGATTCCCCAGCCCTTCTCCAAGAGAACCTACAACCATTAACCAGAGAAACAGACACTCTGGATATAGGAATATTCTTTTTCACAAGCTATGGGACACAGGGTCTGAGCCGACTTCAACACCAGCAAATCCAAAATGCCATCATAGCCTCCTGTCAGAATGAGGGCAAATGGAGAACCGTGATAAATGGGGCCTTGGCTCAAGTCTGTCTTACAGTGCATCCGAAGTGTGTGCAGGATCACTCGGTGGTTCTTTTCACGGTTCTTGAGTGCATAACAGGGACTGCAGCTGGCAAAACCTTCACTGGGGTTCCCTAACTGTAGAGTAAGGGCCACTGTGTAGAAAAGGGCAAGGGGAAACTCCTGAAACTACATACCCACTCCTTCGCTTCTGGCCAAGATAAACAATAGTAAGTCATTCAAAATGAAATGGAAGAGTGCTTCCCCCAAACTGTTTAAAAGATGCATCATGTTGTTGTATAGTCGCTCAGTCACGTCTGACTCTTTTGTGACCCCATGGACTGTAGCCCTCCAGGCTCCTCTGTTCATGGGATTTCCCAGGCAAGAATACTGGAGTGAGTTGCCATTTCCTTCTTCAGCGGATCTTCCCAACTCAGGGATCAAAGTTGTGTGTCCTGCATTGGCAAGCGAATTCTTTACCACTGAGCCTCCTGAGAAGCCCTTAAAAGATGCACAGTCTTGTTTAATTCTGTAGTCTGAGTTTCTGCAAAATCCAGACAGATCATGACAGATAATATTGCCACTGTAAACTTAACCAAGGGGCAGCCCTAATTTCAACTGCTGTGCAGAGCCCTTTTTCTAGAGGGACACAGTTTCTTGTACTTGATATGTAGCTACTCAACTGGAAAATGTATTTTTTTTCAATACACATCAAGGAGGAGGGTCAGAAGCAGTTTGTATTTACTTAGAATAGTCAGCAGTGGACATTTAGTCTTACCCCAGGACTCTCCTGCTCTTTGTAACAAATATAGTACAAAGGGGTCTTGCTGATCCACAGTATTGACAATACCAGGCCTGGTAAGCAGGAAATAGCCAGTGTTCTAGATGCTCTCATAAGATATATGAGCAGTAAAAAGTGGGAAATAAGCCTTTAAAGACTCAAGAACCTGTTATAATATATTGGTGAAGTTTTCAAAGGCCAGTGGTCTGGGACATTCTGAGACATTCTCTCCAATGTAAAGTACAAATTACTATACCCTACACCTTCTACTTCTAAAAAGGAAGTGCAATATTTTGTAAGTGTCTTTAGTTTTTAGAGGCAGCATGTAAAACATTTGGGAATATAGTTACGATTCATTTAAGGGGTGACTTGGAAAGCTGTCACCTTGGGCTCCCCAGGTGTTGCTAGCGGTAAAGAACCTGCCTGCCAATGCAGGAGATGTAAGAGACTTGGGTCCGATCCCTGGGTTGGGAAGATTCCCCTGGAGGAGGGTATGGCAACCCACTACTAATACTCAAGCCTGGAGAATCCCATGGACAGAGGAGCCTGGTGGGCTACAGTCCATAGGGTCGCAAAGAGTCAGACATGACTGAAGCAAGGAATCCCTCCTGGGAAAGCTATCAGTTTTCAGTGGGGCCAACAGCAAACTGCCAACATTTGTTTGATCACAGAGAAAGCAAGGGAATTCCAGAAAAACATCTACCTCTGCTTCATTGACTATGTTAAAGCCTTTGGCTGTGCGGATCACAACAAACTGTTGAAAATTCTTAAAGAGATGGGAATACCAGACGACCTTACCTCACTCCTGAGAAACCCAAATGTGGGTCAAGAAGCAACAGTTAAAACATGGAACGACGGACTGGTTCAAAATTGGGAAAGGAGTATGTCAAGGCTGTATATTGTTACCCTGCTTATTTAACTTATATGCACAGTATATTATGGAAATGCTGGGCTGGATGACTCACAAGCTGGAATCAAGATTATCAACAACCTCAGATATGCAGATGATACCACTCTAATGCAGAAATGAAGAGAAACTAAAGAGCCTCTTGATGAAGGTGAAAAAAGAGAGTGAAAAAGCTGACTTAAAACTCAACATTTAAAAAATTAAGAACATGGCATCCAGTCCCATCACTTCATGGCAATAGATGGGGAAACAATGGAAACAGTGAGAGACTTTATTTTTTTGGGCTCCAAAATCACTGTGGATGGTGACTGCAGGCATGAAATTAAAAGACACTTGCTCCTTGGAAGAAAAGCTATGACAAACCTAGACAGCATATTAAAAAGAAGAGACATTACTTTGCCAACAAAGGTCTGTCTAGTTAGAGCTAGACAGGTGTTTTTCCAGTAGTCATGTACGGATGTGAGAGTTGGACCATAAAGAAAGCTGAGCGCTGAAGAATTGATGCTTTTGAATTGTGGTGGTTGGAGAAGACTCTTGAGTCCCTTGAACTACAAGGAGATCATACCTGTCAATCCTAAAGGAAATCAGTCCTGAATATTCATTGGAGGGACTGATGCTGAAGCTCCACTACTTTCCCCACCTGATGTGAAGAACTGACTCATTGGAAAAGACCCTGATGCTGGGAAAGATTGAAGTCAGGAGAAGTGGATGAGACGGTTGGATGGCATCACCGACTCGATGGACATGAGTTTGAGGAAGCTCTGGGAGTTGGTGATGGACAGGGAAGTCTGGCGTGTTGCAGTCCATGGGGTTGCAGAGTCGGACACGACTGAGCAACTGAAACACATTCAGCAGTTGGAAAATCCTCTAGCAGTGAGTTCTGCGATTAACAGGGGGCCATCTCCTGGGAAGCCTAGCACTTCTACCTAGGCTAGGTTAGCTGCCATTCCAGTACATCTAACACCTCACAGTAGGTGCTCAGTAAATATTTGCGGAATGAAGACATTATCCCCTGAAAAGGGAAGTGGGTTTAAAAAGCGGGATTTATGGAGATCCCAAAGTTTAGTTTTGCAAGAAAAGGCACTGGTTTGGCGTCCCCGCAGGAGTTGGGATTCCATTCATGCGACACCAACATGCAAGTGAGCGGTAAATTCCGACCCCTACTTACCTGGCCTCAGCAGACCCCGGCAGACCCCACCGGTTGGCCGCGGCCGCCTCCCGGAACGGTCTGTTGAGCGGTTGCCAAGGGATCTGTTGAGCGGTTGCCGAGGGAACCCAAGGCCGAGAAGAGCGCAAAGCCTCTTGGGGGGCGGGACCTATGGATGGGGGTCTATGATTTACTGACTTCTCTTTTTATTAAATATTCACTTTTGTACCCAATTTTGTATTCATAATTATAATCACTCCTTTTCACAAATATGGAAGGTGATGATCAAGGAGAGTACATGCATTGTCTATGTTCACGTACATCAAAAGAAAGAAATCTTATTTTAACGCAGAACTCCAAAGCCATAGATACACCGCACTACGTTACACTGCGCAATTCACTTTTACAATTTACAAATGGTTAAACTTATGCACAAACAAATATGTGGCAAAGCTGGAAATTTCCAACTTTAGGTGATTAAAAAAAATTACCTGAACTACACACCCTCTGGATAATATGAATTCTGTTGATTCTCCTAAGGGTAAAAATAGACAACAAAGAGACGGGAGGGAAAACCAGACTCTCGGTGAAAGAACACAGTAGCTTTCCAGGAATACGAGGGCAGAAGTGGAAGTAGGCAGGGAAAACAGACCAACTTGGGGATGAATCTGTCCGCAACTCGGAGAACCGCTTCAAAAGAAGCAATCCAGTCCCAAATTATCCACTTTTCCAAAAAGAAGGACTACAGAAGCGAGAAATTCAACTAAACCCGCAAAGCTCTTCCCCGCCCACTTTTCCTCCTGCCAGCATCAAACATGGCGCTCTTTGCTTCCTCCCCCGGCAGCACGCAGGTTCCGGAAAGCTACACTGCCTCTCCTTGGTAAATCCTCCAGCCCCGCCCCCGCGCGTTTGGGGCGGGGCTTGCCTGGAGGTGGGGCGTAGGGATCCGGAAACACCTGAACCGTATTAGCTATTCCCTTATAAATTTAGCGTCCAGGGAGTGTTTTTTCTCGCTGAACCTGGCGTCCAACTTCTAAGGCGTCTCCTCTTCGAATCTTTTGGGGGCAGCCCAGAGGCTGCCGCAGTTCGGGCCGCGGCCTGGTGCCCTGCCGTGGGGGCCCCCATATTAGCTCGAGCCATGCCCGCGGCTGCTGCCCCCATCATCAGCTCGGTTCAGAAGCTGGTCTTGTACGAGACTAGAGCTGTGAGTATCCCGCGCCGTGGGGCGCCGGCGGGAGGTTGGCGGCCGAGTAGGTGTGGGGCAGAGACAGCATTCTTCCCCCCCTTGCTCCCCCCATTTTCTCAGTTCCCTCATCCCCGCAGAGTGGAATGCGTCCGGGGGTGGGGGTGGGGGCGGTCTTCGCCCTGTAATCGCACCCAGGGCACTGCTGCTTTTGCATGCAAACATTTCCACTTAAAAAGCCACGGTCGGAGCACACGGGCAACAGGTGTTTGTGATATCTCAGAAACTGTTAATGGGGCTTTATACGAGGTACTGAATTCTTTTCAACTTTCAGAAAGGCTTAAGAGTTCTGCAGTTCACTGGTTGCAGTGCAGGCAGGGGTATGGAGAGTATTTTTGATCATGGCATAGTATCGCTGAGATTGATGTTAATTACGTGCGCTGTACTTGCTGACGTATTTCTCTTGATTTGAAAGGAAAGAAAAACGTATTTTCTTTAAAGATAGTCGATTTGTTTGGGTAACATTGTTTTGCTTTTCACTTGACTTTTCCAACACATTTTGTTTTATTTCTTCAAATCGCCATGAAAATAGTTACTCGTAGAATAAGCAGACTCGTTTTTAGGTTACTGCTAACTGCTTCCCTAAAATTTAGGCATCATCAGTCGAACGTGGGCTGTCTCTATTAGATAGGAGAGTATAAGAAGGTAGTTATCCTAACACTTTCTTGGTTATAACAGGGTCGTAATAGCTTGTCTGCCTGAAGTCATCATTAATGTAGAAACAATGTTGACCCTAAGTTAATTTTGGTGACAGCTTCATATGATTAGATGCAGATCCCTTCAATTGTGCCCTGAGGAGAGCCATACAGAAGTATCATTTTGAAACAAAAGCTTCTGCTTTCTGTACAAATGCTGATCAATGTCCCTAGTTAGAAACATACATACTATGTTTAAAACACATCAATTTCAGCCCATTAAGCCGAGCATGCCTGAGGACTGGCTGATATGTGAATGTTCTTTCTAAAACACAATTCATATTATAGGGCTTTTCTGCTCAGAAACTTTAGTGGCTCCCATTCTGAGGAGAGGAAACTCTGCATCCCTCAAGCTGCCATTTAGTTACTGGCAACTAAATAGATCCAAGGAATTTAAAAAAATGGTAGCAGGTTGTATTAATGAGAATAACAGCTAATACTCGTGGAAGAGTTCTATAGTCCAGGCACTGGTCAAAACACTCTACATAGTTCATTATTTAACCCTCATAAAACTTCTGAGGGAAATACTGTTGCTCTTACTATTATTATTTGGTGAAGGAAAAAATGAGGCAAAGAAAGATTAGGACATTGAGTGGTGTAGGCTGGTAACTGTGCCAGGCGTAGATAGTGTGTAACTGGGTGACAACAAATTGCGTGTATAAATTGAGAGTACATGACTAGAAATTTTTACAGCAATTTGACAGAGTAATTGTATTTCAGATGAATCAGATAAACATAGGGCTTATGGATAATGTCTTTGGGTTTTTGTTTTCCCCTTTATTATGGAAATTTCAAGAAAATACAAAATAGAATAATAAACAGAATCCTAAACTCCCATCTAGCCATCACTCAGCTCCAAAATTACCAACATTCTGTCATCCTCTATTACCTATAACTTGTTGCACTTCCCACCCACCACATATTATTTTATATGGTTCTTTTTCTTTGAAATTTACATAAATTGATGGTGCAGATCTAAGCTATAGAATTTGGACAGAAGCATACATGTATAACCACACTCCTGTGTTGTCACAGAAAATTCCCTTGTGTCCATATCCAGTCACCTGCCCCTTCCCCTTCCTGGCAATTAATATTCTGTTTTTTAAATGTTAGATTAGATAGGCCCGTTAAAGAATATCATATGAATAGAATTGTACAGTACATACTGTCTTGAGTCTAGTGTCTTTTGGTTGGCATCATGTCTGATGTTCATCCATGTTGTGTGTATTAGTAGTTAGTTTCTTCTTATTATTGAGCACTCATCCATTGTATAGGTATTCCACAGCTTTGATAGCCCTTAACAATATTGACTTAGAATGTTACCACATTTAGACTGTTGTCTATTACTTACATGTCTCAGAAGTGTAGGCCAGGGAAGCAATATGAACCAGGGGAAGGGCTGTCCTCCGTCTCAGGTCACATGCAGACAGGAGATAGAAAGCAGGGTAGCAGGCACACTAGTACGTTTAAGGTGATTGGAGTGGAGGTCACTCACTTATTGAGGGCTTACCTCTAAGTGGCTATTTTAAAAGGTGCTCTGGGAAAAGCAAACCAGGAATTTATGGTAGGACTCCTCGGCTCACTTGTTTATCTAAACGTCACACTGTTGGTATGAGCAGGGAAGAATACTGAAAAATGCCTAGGAACAACTCAAAATAGTGTTTTTCTCATCACACTCAGGTACAGTGGATCTCACTACTTCTTTTTTAAAATTCACTTTAATTTTTATGTTTTACCGCAGTAAAGTTGATTTAATACGTTGTGTTTATTATAGGTGTACAGAATCTTTTTTAGTTCAACATATAGATTCTTTACTCAAATAGGTTGCAACAGGGTGTTGAGTAGAACTCCCTTGCTATATAATGGTTCCTTGTTGATTACCTGTTTTATATGTATTATTGTGGATTTGTTAATCCCAACCTCCCAGTTGATACCCTTTCCCTTCTGGTAACCGTAATTTTGTATTCTAATTTGGAGACTCTGTTTCTCTTTTGTCAGTTGGTTCATGGGCATCAATGTTCAGATTCCACCAATATGTGATATTTGTCTTTTTTTTCTGACTTACATCACTCGGTATGATGACAACTACTTTCATGCATGTTGCTGCGATAGGAATTGGCTCATTCTTTCTTTTTCATGACTAATACGCCATTGTGGACCTGTACCACTCTTTCTTAATGCATTCATCTGTCCTTGGACATTTCTCTTGCTTCAAGGTCTTGGCTATTGAAAGTAGTACTGTAGGGTACATTTGGGTGCAAGTTTATTTTTGTTTTTGTTTTTTTTAAGAATTCTGGTTGTCTATGAATATCTGTTGGGAGTGGGACTGATGAAATATATGGTAGCTCTGTTTTTACAGTTTCATAGTTCTGTATTGTACTGTTATCATTCACATACTCCTGGAGAATTGCATGGACAGAGGAGCCTGGCAGGCTACAGTCCATAGGGTCACAAAGGGTCAGGCACAACTGAGTGACTGACACTTACTTACTTAGCAATGTAAGAGGATCCCCTTTTCCCCACCCTACTCTAGCGTTTATTGTTTGTAGACATTTTGGTGATGGCCATTCTGAACACCAGAAGGTGATCCCTCATTGTAATTTTGATTTGCATGTCTCTAATAATTTGTGACTTTGTACATCATTTCATGTGATTTTTAAAAAATTAGTGTCAGTAGTACTTGCCTTTTCATATTGTCTTGATGACACTTTGCCCTTTGTAAAGATTTCTTTTAGAATACTTACTGAAAATTTTGAGGACAGATATCTTGCAGCCCAGCCGTCCGTTTGAATATTGTCCCCTAAGCAACAGTTTTCAAGTTGTTTTTGCGTCAAACGGCCACAAGGCGGCAGCATTTCTTCGAAGCCCAACTCGGCCTCCTTTAGCAAACAGAGCCTCAGTGGAAGTCGTGGTTTAGGGTTGTATATTGGACTGGAATGTGCCAGAAGCAACACCCTAAATCTTGGATCTTGTTGCTTCCTTTTTTTTTCTGGTTTGATGTATAGTTTTTCTTTGAGTAACGGAGATATACGGTGTTCTGTGTGTATAGAATCTTACATTTGCACATATACATATATCACTTGATCTTCAAATTCTTGTAGAGATTATTACAGAATGTTGAGTAGACTTCTCTTGGTATACTCAAGTCCTTGTTGATCATGTATTTTATATGTAATAGTTTTTATTCGTTAATCCCAATTTCCTCATTTATTCCTTCCCAGCATCTTTCCTCTTGTGTAATGATAATTTTATTTTTGATTGTTGTGAGTCTGTCTGTCTTTGGTCAGTTGGTTTATTGGTATTAATTTTTACATTTTACCTTTAAGTGATATATGATATCTGTTTTTTCTGAGTAACATCTCTCAGTATGCTTAGAACTAGGTCGATGTGGGTTCCTGCAGTTGGTATTATTTCCTTCTGTTTCATGGCTGAGTCTTGTTCCATTGTGGACATATACCACTTCTTAATTCATTCATCTCTGGATGGAAACTTGGTTGGCTTCCAGGTCTTTGGCTTTGTAACTGGTGATGCAGTACAGCTTTGGATGCACGTTCCTTCTTCTGGTTTTCCCTGGATTTTCTCATAGGCATGGGACTGTGGATCATATAGGTAGCTCCAGTTTTCCTCTAAAAGCACCTATATACTGTTCTCTAAAGGGAGTGCACCCAGGTTCATCCCACTTGTATCTTAGGAGGTTTTCCTTTTCTCCAGGCCCTCTCCACTGTGGATTCTTTGAAGACTTATTGATGATGGCCATTCTGGCTTTGGCATTGTGAGCCCTCATTGTAGTTCTGATTTGCATGTCTCTAAGAAGAGGTGAATTTGTGCACCATTTCATGTGTTCTTTTCTTTAACTAAATGGTGATAATAAAACTGACTTGTAGTTGGCTCCCTGAAAGTCAACCAGGTGTTGAATTTTTTTGGATTACGTACTTCAGGACATTTATTGACAGAAGGTTATCATTTACAACTCTGCAGTTCTTGTGAATATTGCATGCCCATAAGCACTGATTTTAAACTTGCTATTTTGGAAAACAGCCACAATGTGGCAGGATTTCTTTATGCCCAACTGCTGCTGCTGCTAAGTCACTTCAGTCGTGTCCGACTCTGTGCGACCCCATAGACGACAGCCCATCAGGCTCCCTCGTCCCTGGGATTCTCCGGGCAAGAACACTGGAGTGGGTTGCCAGTTCCTTCTCCAGTGCATGAAAGGGAAAAGTGAAAGTGAAGTCGCTCAGTCGTGTCCGACTCTTAGCGACCTCATGGACTGCAGCCTATCAGGCTCCCCCATCCATGGGATTTTCCAGGCAAGAGTACTGGAGTGGGGTGCCATTGCCTTCTCCGTCATGCCCAACTAGTTACCACAGAAAGCAGAGCCATAGCGGTCATGGTGTTTCTGGGTGTAAATTAGTGTGGAACGTGCCAGCACAAACACCCCTAATCTTGTGTCTCATTACTTAACTGGTTTTTAAATTAATTTAGTTATTATTAATAACTATTATTTTGGCTATTGTAAGTGCTGCTGTAGTGCACATTTGGGTGCCAGTTTCTTCTAGAATTCTGGTTCTGTTTGAATATCCTGTTAGGATCGGACTCTAAAATCTATGGTAGCTCTGTTTTTACTTTTTTTAAAAAAATAATTTATTTTAATGGGAGGATAATTACCTTACAATACTGTGATGATTTTTGCCATATATCAACCTTTTAAAGACAGTTCCCTATTGTTCTGTCTTGTGGCTGTTACCATTTGTATGCCAACTGGCATTTTCTGCACCCCCACTCTAGCATTTATTGTTTGTGGACATTTTGATGATGGCAGTTTTGACTGCTGCAAAGTGATTCCTCATTGTAGTTTTGATTTTGTGTCTCTAATAATTTGTGAGTTTGTGCATCAGTTCATGAGCTTTTTAAAAAAATCATGTGAGTAGTATCTACCTTGTGATTTTGTCTTATGAAATACAGCCCTTTGTAAAAATAAAAATATATATTTTTTAGAATACTTACCCTAGACAATTTTTGAGGACTCGTATCTTAAGTCCAGTTATCATTGTGAATGTTAGTCCTCATAAAGTGAAAGTGTTAGTTGCTTAGCTGTGTTTGATTCTTTGTAATCCCATGTAATGTAGCCCTCCAGGCTCCTCTGTCCATGGAATTCTCCAGGCTAGAATACTGGAGTGGGTAGCACTTCCCCTTCTCCATGGGATCTTCCTGACCCAGGTACGGAAACCGGCTCTCCCGCTTTGCAGGCCCATTCCTTTACAGTTTGAGACACCAGGGAAACCCAATTTCCTGTGTGTGTGTGTGTGTGTGTGTGTGTATGTGTTAGTTGCTCAGTTGTGTCCGACTCTTTGTGACCCATTGACTCAAACCCTCCAGGCTTCACTGTCCGTGGACTTCTCCAGGTAAGAACACTGGATTGTGTAGCCATTCCCTTCCCCTTAACAATTTTCAAGTTGCTGTTGCGGAATATAGCCACAAGGCGGCAGCATTTCCCAAACCCCAACTCGGTTCTCTGGCAAACAGCGCCTCAGTGGACATCATGATTTGGGGTTGGCAGTTGCACCGAAATATGCCAGAAGCAACACCCCAAACTTTGTGTCAGGTCACTTATTTCTTTTCTAATTCAGTGTTTAGGTTTTATTGGGTGTAACAGTGATGTGCAAGGCTGGATGTGTACAAAACTGTTATATTTACACATACACATATATCTATTGATCTTCAAATTATTTTCCATAGAGCTTATCACAGAATGCTGGGTTGATCTCCCTTGGTATAGCTAGGTCCTTGTTGATCATATATTTTATATGTAATAATTTTTATTTGTTAATCTAAACATCCTTATGTATTTTACATGTAATGGTTTTTCTATTTGTTAAACCAACTTCCTAGTTTACCCCTACCCCGTATGTTTCCACTTTCTTAATGATTTTATTTTGTGACTCTGTTTCTCTTGGGTCACTTTTTCTTGGTTAATTTTCAGAATCCATCTTTGAGTGATATCATGTGGTATGTCTTTTTTTTTTTTTTTGAGTTCACTTTCTGAGTATGGTTAGAACTACTTCCATGTTCAGTTCAGTCGCTCAGTCGTGTCCGACTCTTTGAGACCCCATGGACTCCGGCACGCCAGGCTTCCCTGCCCATCACCAACTCCCGGAGCTTCCTCAAACTCATGTCCATCAAGTTGGTGATGCCATCCCACCATCTCATCCTCTGTCATCCCCTTCTCCTCCTGCCCTCAGTCTTTCTCAGCATCAGGGTCTTTTCCATTGAGTCAGTTCTTCACGTCAGGTGGCCAAATTATTGGAGTTTCAGCGTGCAGGTTGCTGTAATTGGTATTTTTTCATTCTGTTTAACGGGTGAGTCATGCACCATTGTGGACCTGTACGGCTGTCCGTCTGTGCGTTCATTCTCGATGGGCATTTTGCCTCCAGGTCTTTGCTGCTGTAACTGGTGATGCTGTGCAGCTTTGGATGCGTGTTCCTTTTTTGAATTCTGTTTTTTTTTCAGATATTCCCTTGGCGTGGGACTGCTGGATCATCGGTTGCTCTTGTTTTCCTTTAAAGGCACCTGCATACTGTTCTGTGTCAGGACTTTTACCAATGTCATCTCACCATCACCTTATAGGCTCTGCCTTTTTCCAGGCCCTCTCCACCAGTATTCTTTGAAGACTTATTGATGATGGCCATTCAGATTGGGATGAAGTGAGCCCTCATTGTAGTATGGATTTGCATGGCCCTAAAAACTGGCAAATTTAAAATATTTTTTTTTTTTAAAAAGTGTTAATAAAATTGACTTGTTGAAATTGGCTCCTTGAAAATGGGCCGTGTGTTGAATTGTTTTGATTACCTTCTTCAGGACATTTAGTGACAGTATGTGTCATTTGCAGCCTTGCAGTCCTGTGAATATTGTGTGCCCATGAGCATTGATATTAGAGTTGCTGTTTGGGAAAAATCCCACAAGGAGGCAGGATTTCTTTATGCCCAACTCTAATTACTACAGAAAGCAGAGACTAGTGGGAATGGTGTTCTTGGGTGTGAATTTGTGTGGAATGTACTAGCACAAACGCTCATAAGCTGTGTTTCAATATTTGTTTTTTTAGTAATTTAATTTTTGTTTTTTAGTTTATTATTTTAAAAAATGTTTTTACTTGTGTAGAGAATCTTTTCAGCTCTCTGTGTATCTATTCCTCTTTGGCTTCTTTTCTCATAGGGGTTATTACAGAGTGTTGTGTAGACCTCCCTTGCTCTATAGTAGGTCCTTTTTGATGATATCGCTGATATCACTCAGTATATTAGACCTAGGTTCACGTCTGTTGCTGCAGTAGACATTGTCTCATTCTCATTCTCTTTTTTTAAAGCATTCGAACAGAACATCTAATTTTAGTTTTATTTTTTCTATTTAAATAAAACTTATTTACTTAGTTTTTTAACCCCCAAAACATTTTGTATTGGGATATAACTGATTAACAATTTGTGACAGTTTCAGATGTACAGTGAAGGAACTCAGCCATATGTATTATTTTTCATGACTGAATACTATGCCACCATGGACACATGCCCCTTCATCTGTCCTTGGACATTTTAGTCGCTTCAGCTGGTGGCGATTGCAGGTGCTGCTGTAGTGCGCGTTTCTTATAGGAATCTGGTTGTTATCAAATGTGCTGTTAGGAAGGGACTGTGAAATCAATGGTAGCTCTGTTTTTAAAGACAGTTCCCTATTGTTATCTCTCATGCCTGTTGAGTTTGTATACCATAGGCCCTTTTCTTCACCCCCTCTCTTGAATTTATTGTTTGTGGACATTTTGATGATGGCCATTTTGACACTGCAATGTGATCCCTTATTGTAATTTTTATTTCCATGTCTCTAATAATTTGTGATTTTTGTGCATCATTTCATGTGCTTTTTAAAAAAAATAGTGGGAGTAGTTTCTACTGCCTGATATTGCCTTGATGAAATTCAGCCCTTTGTAAGGAAAATTTTTTAGAATACTTACCTAGGAGGGTTTTTGAGGACTGATATCTTACAGCCCAGTCATCGTTGGGAATGTTAGTCCCTTAAAGTGAAAGTGTTAGTCGCTCAGTTGTGTCTGACTCTTGGTCACCCCATGGAATGTAGCCCAGAAGGATCCTCTGTCCATGGAATTCTCAGGCAGGAATATTGGAGTGGGTAGCCATTCTCTTCTCCAGGGGATCTACCTTGACCCAGGTGTGGAACCCAGGCCTCCTGCATTTCAGACAGATTCTTTACTGTCCGAGTCACCAGGGACACCCAATTTCCTGTGGTGTGTGTTAGTTGCTCAGATGTGTCCGACTCTTTGCGACCCATGGAGTGGATTTCTGCAGCTCCTCTGTGCATGAAATTCCCCAGGCAAGAATACTGGAGCCGTAGCCGTTCCCTTCCCAACAGGTTTTAGTTGGTGTTGCGGGCAACGTCCACAAGGTGGCAGCATTTCCCCAAGCCCAGCTCTGGGTACTCTGGCAACCAGAGCCTCAGTAGACATCTTGGTTTGGGGTTGGAAATTAGACTGATATATACCAAAAGCAACACCCCAAAACTTGTGTCTTGTCGCATCTTTTTTTAAAAATTCAGTGTTTACTGTTTTGGGGCGTGACAGTGTTGTATGATGTCGGATGTGTACAGAAACTTTTATATTTACATATATATATATATCTATTGATCTTCAAATTATTTTCCATAGAGGTTATTACAGAATGTTGAGTTGACCTCCCTTCGTATACCAGGTTGATTACATATTTTAAATGTAATAGTTTCTCTATGTTAATACAAACTTCCTCATGTATTTTATATATAATGATTTCTATGTGTTTCTCTAACTTCCTAATTTACTTCTTCCCCACATTGTTCTCCTTTCTTAGTGATAATTTTATTTTCTACTTGGTAACTGTTTCTCTTGGTCAGTTGTTTTCTTGGTAATATTTTAGATTCCCCGTGTAAGAGATATCATGTGGTATGTATTTTTGTTTTAGTCGCCTCTCTGAGTGTAGTTAGAACTGTGCCCGTGTAGGATGCTGCACTTGGTTTTTTGTCTTTTTTTAATCCTGTTTCATGGGTGAGTCATGCACCATTGTGGACCTGAACAGCTGTCTTCTGGTGCATTCATTCTCGATGGGCATTTTGCCTCCAGGTCTTTGCTGCTGTAACTGATGATTCAGTGCAGCTTTGGATGCATGTTCCTTTTTCAAATTCTGGTTTTCTTCGGATATTCCATTAGGCGTGGGACTGCTGTATGGGTTGCTCTCGTTTTCCTTGAAAGGCATCTGCATAACTGTTCTGTATAATTCTGCTTTAATTAACAGTGATTTACAGTGTTCTACGTGTTGTATGTGTACAGAATCTTTTACATTTGCACATATGCATATGTCTGAAAGTGAAAGTTGCTCAGTTGTGTCCGACTCTTTGCGACCCCATGGACTATATAGTCCATGGAATTCTCCAGACCAGAGTACTGGAGTGGGCAGCCTTTCACGTCTCCGGGGGATCTTCCCAGCCCAGGGATCGAACCCAGGTCTCTGGCATTGCAGGCGGATTCTTTACCAGCTGAGCCACCAGGGAAGCCCTGCTGAACTTCAAATTCTGATCTCATAGAGATTATTACAGAATGTTTATTAGACTTCTCTTGGTATACTTAAGTCCTTGTTGATTATGTACTTTGTATGTAATAGTTTCCATTGTTAATCCCAATTTCCTCATTTATCCCTACCCACATCTTTCCCCTTGGTTAACGATAATTTTATTTTTGACTGTTGTGAGTCTGTCTGTCTTGGGTCAGTTGGTTTCTTGGTATTGATTTTTAGACTTCACCTGTAAGTGATATCATATGATATCTGTCCATTTTTTCTGAGTAACACATCTCTGTATGCTTAGAACTAGGTCCATGTGGGTTGCTTGTTCGGTATTATTTCCTTCTGTTTCATGGCTGAGTCTCATTCCATTGTGGACATGTACCGCTTCCTCTTTAATGCATCATCTCTCTGTGGAAACTTTACTGGCTTCCAGGTCTTTGCTCTTGTAACTGGTGCTGAAGTGCAGCTTTGGAGGCATGTTTCTCTTTGAATTCTGGTTTTCCCTGGATATTCTCATAGGCATGGGACTGTGGATCATAGGTAGCTCTGGTTTTCCTTTAAAGGCACCTGCATATGTTCTCTAAAGAGCGCACCCATCTCATCCCACCTGCACCTTAGGAGCATTTCCTTTGTTCCAGGTCCTCTCCACCAAGGATTCTTTGAAGACTTTCTGATGATGGCCATTCAGACTTTGGTGATGTGAGCCTCGTTGTAGTTTTGATTTGCATGTCTCTAAGAACTGGTGAGTTTGTGCCCATTTCATGTGCTCTTTTCTGTTTCTTATCGGTGGAAATAAATCGACTTATTGAAGTTGGTTCCTTGACAGTCGACCAGGAGTTAAATTTTTTTTTTTTTTGATTACCTGCTTCAGGACATTTAGTGACAGAAGGTATGGTTACAGCCCTGTAGTCCGTGTGACTATTTCCTGCCCAGAGGTTACTGATTTTGAAGTTGTTGTTTTGGAAAACGGCCACAAGGCGGCAGGATGTCTTCACGCCCAACTCTGCAGTTCAGTTCAGTTGCTCAGTCGTGTCCGACTCTTTGCAGCCCCATGGACTGCAGCACGCCAGGCTTCCCTGTCCATCGCCAACTCCCAGAGCTTGCTCAAACTCATGTCCATCGAGTCGGTGATGCCGTCCAACTATCTCATCCTCTGTCGTCCCCTTCTCTTCTTGCCTTCAATCTTTCCCAGCATCAAAGTCTTTTCCAGAGTCAGTTCTTTGCATCAGGTGACCAAAGTTTTGTAGCTTCAGCATCAGTTCTTTCAATGAATATTCAGGACTGATTTCATTTAGGATTGACTGTTTGATCTCCTTGCTGTCCAAGGGACTCTCAAGAGTCTTCTCCAGCACCACAGTTCAAAAGCATCAATTCTTTGGCCAACTCTAGTTACTAGAGAAAGCAGAGCTTTAGTGGTAATGGTGGTCCTGGGGTGTAAATTAGTGTGGAAGGTGCCAGCACAAACACCCCTAAGCTCATGTCTCATTAATTACTGTTTTTTTATTAGTTCAATTTTTATTTTTTAAAGGAGAAATTTGTTTTAAAATGTTGAGTTGGTTGTAAGTGTAGACAATGTTTTTCTGTTTTTTTTATATATATATGTTTGGGTTCTTTTTTCATATAGGTTCCTACTGAATGTTGTGTAGACCTCCCTTGCTCAGCAGCAGGTCCTTGTTGACTACCTGTTTTATATGCATTACTGTGGATTGGTTAATCCCACCTGCTAATTCCTCCTCTCACATTTCCCTTCTGGTGACAATGATTTTGTTTTCTAGTTTTGTGAATCTGTTTTTATGTTGTCAGGTGATTCATGGGCATCAATTTTCGGATTCCACAGATAAGTTATATTGTTGTTGGTTTTTTTTTTGACTGACATCATTCAGTATGATTACACTTAAATCCATGTATGTTACTATAGTAGACACTGTCTCATTCTTTATCTTTTTTTAAGCATTCAAACTGAGCATCTAATTTTATTTTTTATTTTCTTTATTTTATTAACATTTTAATTTATATTTTTAACCCCAAAATCATTTTGTATTGGGGTATAGCCGATTAACAATTCGTGATAGTTTCAGGTGTACAGCGAGGGGACTCAGCCATACATGTATCTGTTCATTCTCATTCTTTTTCATGACTGAGTAGTATGCCATCAGGGACGTGTCCCCCTTCTTCTTTAGCATTCTCCTGTCCTTGGATGTTTTAGTTGCTCCAAGCAGGTGACTATTAGAAGTGCTGCTGTTGTGCATGTCTGGTACATGTTTCAAAACCTGGTTGTTTTCAAATCTTCTATTAGGATTGGACTCTGAAGTCAATGGTAGCTGTTTTTACCTTTTAAAGTCAGTTCCCTATTTTTATATCTGTGGCTGTTAAGTTTATATATCACAGGCATTTGAGAGTGTCCTCTTCTCTCCACCTAAAGTGGAAGTGTTAGTTGCTCAGTTGTGTCTGACTCTTTGCCATCCCGTGGACTGTGGCCCGTCAGGCTCCCCTGTCCATGGAATTCTCCAGGCAAGAATATTGGAGTGGGTAACCATTCTCTTCTCCATGGGATCTTCCTGATCCAGGTGTGGAACCCGAGTTTCCCACATTGCAGACAGATTCTTGACTGTGTGAAACACCAAGGAAGCCCAGTTTCCTGTGTGTATGTGTTAGTTGCTGTTGTGTCCGACTCTTTGCAACACATGGACTGTAGCCCTCCAGGCTCCTCTGTGCATGAAATTCTCCAGGGAAGAAGACTGGTGTGTGTAGCCATTCCCTTCTCTTAAGTTTAAACATTTTCAAGTTGCTGTTGCAGGATATGACCACACGGCGGCAGCACTTTTCCGAGCCCAGTTTGGGTTCTCTGGCAACCGGAGCCTCAGTGGACGTGGTGGTTTGAAGCTGGAAAAAGAGAATGAAGTGTGCCAGTAGCAGCACCCCAAAACTTGTGTCTTGTGACTTCTTTTTTTAATTCAGTGTTTATGTTTTAGGGACACAACAATGATGCACAATGTCGGATGTATGCAGAAAATTTTATATTTACCCATATACTTATACCTATTGATCTTCAAATTATTTTACATAGAGGTTATTACAGAATGTTGAGTCGACCTCCCTTGGTATACCTAGGTCCTTGTTGATTATATATTTTATATGTAATAGTTTCTATTTGTTAATCCAAACTTCCTTATATATTTTATATGTAATGCTTTCTATTTGTTCCTACAGCTTCCTCATTTACCCCTTGCCCACATCTTTCCCCTTTCTTAATGGTAATTTTATTTTCTATTTTGTGACTGTTTCTCTTTGGTCAGTTGTTTTCTTGGTTACTTTTCAGAATCCACCTATGACTGATAACGTGTAATATGGCTTCTTTTTTTTTTTTTGATTACCCATCTGAGTATGGTTAGAACTTATTCCACGTAGGTTGCTGTAACTGTTGTTTTTTTCATTGTGTTTAATGGGTGAATCATGTACCATGGAGAATCTGTACACCTGTCTCTATGCATTCATTCTCAATGGACACTTTGCCTCCAGGCCTTTGCTGTTATAACTTGTGTTGCAGTGCAGCTTAGGATGCATGTTCCTTTCTCGAATCTTCTTCGGATATTCCCTTGGCGTGGGACTGCTGGATCATCGGTTGCTCTTGTTTTCCTTTAAAGGCACCTGCATTCTGTTCTGTGTCAGGACTTTTACCAGTGTCATCTCACCATCACTTTATAGGCTCTGCTTTTGTCCAGGCCCTCTCCACCAGTATTCTTTGAAGACTTATTGATGATGCCCATTCAGATTGGAATGAGTCGAGGCCTCATTGCAGTTTGGTTTTGCATGGCTCTTAAAAACTGGCAAATTTGTGCACCATTTCATGTTCTCTTTTTTTATTTAAACAGTGATAATAAAATTGGCTTGTTGAAATTGGCTCCTTTTAAGGGGGCTGTGTATTGAGTTTTCTTTTTTGATTACCTTCTTCAGGACATTTAGTGACAGTGGGTGTCATTTTACAGCCAAGCAGTCCTCGTGAATGTTGTATGCCCATAGAAGCATTGATTTTTAAAGTTGCCGTCTGGGGAAATGGACACAAGAAGGCATGATTTCTTCATGCCCAACTCTAGTTACAACAGAAAGCACAGCCTGGTGAAAGTGGTGTTCTTGGATGTAAATTAGTGTGGCATGTGCCGGCAGAAACACCCATAAATTGTGTCTCAGTACTTGTTTTTTTAAATTAATTTAATTTTTTAATTTAGTAAGTTGTTTCAAAAAGTGTTTTTGGTAGGTGTAGAGAATCTTTTTCAGTCGTATATGTACCTATTCATCTTTGTGTTATTTTCTCATATAGATTATTACAGAGTGTAGAATAGACCTCTCTTGCCCTACAGCAGGTATTTTTGGATTGTTTATTTTATATGTAATATTTCATGTATTATTTTATTCTATTTTATATATATTATTGTGGATTTGCTAACCCCAACCTGCTCATTGGTACCATCCCCCACCTTTGCTCTGATAACCCTAATTTTGTGAGTCTGTTCTCTGTTGTCAGTTGGTTTATGGGCATGAATTTTCAGATTCCACCAAGAAGTGATACTTGTCTTTCTTTTTCCTGACTGATGTCACTCAGTATGATTACAGCAAGCTCCATGTATTTTGCTGCAGTTGGCACTGTGTCATTTTTCTCTTGATGAGATACATGCCTCTGTGGACGTGTACCACCACTTCTTTATTCAGTCCTCTGTCTCTGGATATTTAGTTGTTCCAGGTCTTGGCTATTTGCCATGATGCTGTAGTGCACGTTGGGAGGCCGGATTCTTTTAGAGTTCCAGTTGTCTTCAAATGTCTTGTTGGGAGTGGGACTGGTGAAATCTATGGTAGCTCTGCTTTTACGGTCTCATTGTTGTGTCTTGTGGCTGTTGCCGTTTACATACCACTGGCAACATAGGAGAGTCCCCTTTTCTCCACCGACACTAGCACTTATCGTTTATAAAATATTTTGATGGTGGCCACTCTGACCACCTGGAGGTGACCCCTCATTGTACTGTTGATTTTCACGTCTCCAGTAATTGGTGATTTTGTGCATCATTTCATGTGCTTTTAAAAACAGTAATGTCAGTAGTATCTGCCTGTTCATATTGTCTTGATGACATTCTGCTCTTGGTAAAGATTTCTTTTAGAATACTTACCTCCTGAAAAATTTTTGAGGGCAGGTATCTGTCAGCCCAGCCATCCTTTTGAATATTTGATATTTGTCCCCTCAGCAACAGTTCTCAAATTGTGGAAAATGGCCATGAGGCGGGGCATTTCTTCGAAGACCAACTGTGCATACTCTTGCAAAGAGAGCCTCAGTGGAAGTCGTGGTTTAGGGTTGTATATTGGACTGGAATGTGCCAGAAGCAGCACCTCAAAGCTCGGGTCTCTTCACTACTTTTTTTTTTTTTTTTTAGTTTACTGCATAGTTTTGCTTTGATTTACAGTGATTTTTGGTGTTATATGTGTACAGAATCTCTTACATTTGCACATATACATATATCTATTGAGCTTCAAATTATTCTCTCATAGAGATTCTTACAGAATGTTGCGTAGACCTTCCCTGGTATATTTAAGTCCTTGTTGATTATGTGTTTTATATGTAGTAGTTTCTATTGTTATTCCCAATTACCTTATTTATTCCTTCCCCACATCTTTCCTCTTGATTAATGATAATTTTATTTTCAACTGTTCGGAGTCTGTCTTTGGTCAGTTGAGTTCTCAGTATTAATTTTTATAAGTAGTATCATATGATATCTGTCTGTTTTTTCTCAGTAACATCTCTCAGTATGCATAGAACTAGGTCCATGTGGGTTCCTGCAATTGGTATTATCATTGGTATTATTTCCTTCTGTTTCATGGCTGAGTCTCATTCCATTGTGGACATGTACCGCTTCCTCTTTAATGCATTCATCTCTCAGTGGAAACTTTGTTGGCTTCCAGGTCTTTGCTCGTGTAACTGGTGCTGAAGTGCAGCTTTGGAGGCATGTTTCTCTTTGAATTCTGGTTCTCCTGGGATATTCTCATAAGCATGGGACTGTGGATCATAGGTAGCTCAGTTTTCCTTTAAAGGCACCTGCATACTGTTCTCTAAAGCGAGCGCACCTATCTCATCCCACCAGCACCTTAGGAGGGTTTCCTCTTCTCCAGGTCCTCTCCACCGAGGATTCTTTGGAGACTTACTGATGATGGCCATTCAGACTTTGGTGATGTGAGCCCTCGTTGTAGTTTTGATTTGCATGTCTCTAAGAACTGGTGAGTTTGTGCATCATTTTATGTGCTCTTTTTCTCCCCTAAACAATGATAATAAAATGGACTTCTTGTTGTAACTGGCTCCTTGAAAGTCAATGAGGTGTTGTTGTTTTTTTTTTGATTACCTACTTCAGAACATTTATTAACAGAAGGTATCATTTACAGCCCTGTAGTCCTTGTGAATATTGCATGTCCATAAGCACTGAGTTTTGAAGTTGCTGTTTTGGAAAACAGCCACCAAGGCGGCAGGATTTCTTTATGCTTAACTCTAGTTACCGCAGAAAGCAGAGCCTTAATGGAAGTGGTGTTCCTGGCCTGTAAATTACTGTGGCAGGTGCCAGCACATACACCCCTAAGCTTGTGTCTCATGACTTAGTGTGTGAATTTTATTCATCTAATTTTTATTTTCTAATGTAGAAAGTTGTTTTAAAATGTATTGTTTTTTGGATGTGTCGAGAATATTTTTCAGTTTTATATGTATCTATTTATCTTCAGGTTTTTTCTTTTTAATATGGGTTACTACAGAATCTTGTGTACGCCTCCCACTCTCTTCAACAGGTCCTGGTTACTACCTGTTCTATATGTATTGTTGTGGATTCGTTAATCCCACCTGCTAATTTGTCCCCCTACATTTCCCTTTTGGGAACAATGATTTTGCTTTCAAATTTTGTGAATCTGTTTCTCTTTTTCAGTTGGTTCATGGGCATCAGTTTTCAGATTCCACAGATAAGTGGCATTTGTCTTTTATTTTTTGACTGTCATCACACAGTATGATTACAACTAGGCCCATGTGTCTTGGTGCCTACAAGTTGATATTGTCTCATTCTTTTTCATGACTGAGTAATATGCCACTGTGGACATGTGCCACATTTTTAGCATTCACTTGTCCTTGGACACTTTATTTCCTTCTAGCTTTTGGCTATTGTAAGTGCTGCTGTAGTGCACATTTGGGTGCCAGTTTCTTTTAGAATTCTGGTTGTCTTTGAATATCCTGTTAGGATGGGACTCTGAAATCGGTGGCTCTGTTTTAACCTTTTAAAGACGGTTCCCTATTGTTCGCTTTGTTTGTATACTGTGGGCATCTGAGAAGGTCTCCTTTCTCCACCCCCACTCTAGCATTTATTGTGTGTGGACATTTTGATGATGGCCATTTTGACTCCTGCAAAGTGATTCCTTCATTGTAATTTTGATTTCCACATCTCTAATAATTTGTGATTTTGTGCATCATTTCATGTGCTTTTTAAAAAAGTAGTGTGAGAGGTATCTACCTCTTGATATTTTCTTGATGAAATTCAGCCCTTTGTAAAAAAAAAAAAAATTGTTTTTAGAATACTTACCCCGGACAGTTCTTGGGGACTGGTATCTTGCAGCCCAGCCATCCTTGTGAATATGTTAGTCCTCTTAAAGTGAAAGTGTTAGTCTCTTAGTTGTGTTCCATCCTGTAAGACCCCGTGTAATATAGCCCGCCGGACTCCTCTGATGATGGAATTCTTCAGGCGAGAATATTGGAGTGGGTACCATTCCCTTCTCCAGGGGATCTTCCTGACCCAAGTATAGAAACAGCCAGACTCCTCTGATGATGGAATTCTTCAGGCAAGAATATTGGAGTGGGTAGCCATTCCCTTCTCCAGGGGATCTTCCTGACCCAAGTATAGAAACAGGGTGTCCTGCACTGCAGGCCAGTTCTTTACCATCTGAGCCACCAGGGAAGCCCAGTTTCCTGTGTGTGTGTGTGTGTGTGTGTGTGTGTGTGTGTGTGTGTGTTAGTTGCTAAGCCCTGTTCGACTCTTTTTGACTCATAGACTGGGGCCTGCCAGGCTCCTCTATCCATGGAATCCTCCAGAAATACTGGAACAGTTAGCCATTCCCTTCTCCTTGTTTTAACGTTGCTGTTGCTGGAAACGTCCACAGGATGGCAGCATTTCCCCAGTACCAATGCAAGGTACTCTGGCAACCAGAGCCTCAGGGGACATCCTGGTTTGGGGTTGGAAATTAAACTGAAATGTGTCAGAAGCAACACCCCAAAGCTTGTGTCTTGTCACTTCTGTTTTTTTGTCAGTTTAGTTTATAGTTTTGCTTGCAGAAACATGATACACAGCGTTGTATGTGTTGTGCTGTGCTGTGCTGTGCTTAGTTGGTCAGTCGTGTGCAACTCTCTGCAACCCCACGGACTGCAGCCCACTAGGCTTCTCTGTCCCTGGGGATTCTCCAGGCAAGTCTGTGTACACAGACTTTTACGTTTGCAAATATACATATATCTATTGATTTTCAAATTATTTTCTCATAGAGGTTACAACAGAATGCTGGTTATACCTCCCTTGTTATTTGTACGTCCTTGTTGATTATGTGTTTTATATGAAATCGTTTCTGTTTGTTAATCCCAGCTTTCTTGTTTATCCCTTCCCCATGTCTCTCCCCTATTACAATGATAATTTTATTTTCTAGCCTTGTGAGTCTGTTTCTCTTTGGTCCATTGGTTTCTTAGTATTAATTTTTAGATTCCATCTGTAAGTGCTATCAGTTTTGTTCTTCTTAGCTACTAACCCTCTAGCATGGTTAGAACTGGGTCCGTGTGGGTTGCTGTAGTTGGTATTATTTCATTCTGTTCATGACTGAATCATGTTCCTGGTGGACATGTAGCCGTTCCTCTTTATGCATTCATGTGGACGGACAGTTTGTTTCCAGATCTTAGCTGTTGTAACTGGTAGTGCACTGCATATTTGGGTGCATATTTCTTTTTGAATTCTGATTTTGCCTGGATATTCTCTTAGGCATTGACTGCTGGTTCATAGGCAGCTTAGTTTTCCTTTCAGGCACCTGCATACTGGTCTGTTTAGGGGTTGTTTGCAGTTTCATCCCACCAGCACCTTGGAGGCTTTCCTCTTCTCCAGGCCCTCTCCACCATGTATTGTTGGAAGACTCATTGATGATGCTCATTCATACTGTAGCGAGATATGCCCTTGTTGTAGTTTTGATTTGCATGTCTCTTTCAACTGGTGATTTTGTTCACCCATTTCATGAGCTCTTTTTTTTTTTTTTTAAGGTTGGTAATAAAATTGACTTGTTGAAATTGGCTCCTTGAAAGTGGGACATGCTGAATTTTTGTTTTGATCACCTTCTTCAGGATATTTAGTGACAGCAGGTATTATTTACAGCTCTACTGTCCTTGTAAATTTTGCCAGCCCATCAGTTCAGTTGCTCAGTTGTGTACAGCATTTTGTGAGCCAATGGACTGCAGCACCCCAGGCTTCCCTGTCCTTCACTATCTCCCAGAGTTTGCTCAGACTCATGTCCATCAAGTCGGTGATACCATCCAACCATCTCATCCTCTGTTGCCTCCTTCTCCTCCTACCCTCAGTCTTTCCCAGCATCAGGGGCTCTTCCAGTGAGTCTGCTCTTTATATCAGGTGGCCAGAGTAATGGAGTTTCAGGTTCAGCATCAGTCCTTCCAATGAATATTCAGGGTTGATTCCCTTTAGGATTGACTGGTTTGATCTCCTTGCTGTTCCAAGGGACTTCTTGAGCCTCTACAGCACCACAGTTCGAAAGCATCAATTCTTCAGCACTCAGTTTTTTTTATGGTCCAACTCTCACATCCATACATGACTTACTGGAAAAACTATAGCTTTGCCTATATGCAGCTTTGTTGGTAGAGTGATGTCTCTGCTTTTTAATACTCTGTCAAAGTTTGTCATAGCATTTCTTCCAAGGAGCAAGCATCGTTTAATTTCATGGCGGCAGTCACTGTCCACAGTGATTTTTGTAGCTCAAGAAAATAAAAGTATGTTACTGTTTCCCCGTCTATTTGCCATGAAGTGATGGGACCGGATACCATGATCTTATTAGTTTTTTGAATGTTGAGTTTTAAGCCAGCTTTTCCACTCTTTGCTTTCACCTTCATCAAGAGGTTCTTTAGTTCCTCTTTGCTTTCTGCCATAAGGGTGGTGTCATCTGTGTATCTGTGGTTATTGATATTTCTCCTGGCAACCTTGATTCCAGTTTGTGCTTCACCCAGCCCAGCATTTTGTATGATGTGCTCTGCATATAAGTCAAATAAGCAGGGTGATACTATACAGTCTTGATGTACTCATTTCCCAATTTGGAACCAGTCTGTTGTTCCATGTCTAGTTCTGTTGCTTCTTTACATGCATACAGGTTTCTCAGGAGGCAGGTAAGGGGGGCTGCTGATATTTCCATCTCTTGAAGAATTTTCCACAGTTTGTTGTGATCCTCACAGTCAAAGGTTTTAGCCTAGTCAATGAAGCAGAAGTAGATATTTTTCTGTAACTCTTGCTTTTTCGATGATCCAACAGATGTTGGCAGTTTGATCTCTGGTTTCTCTGCCTTTTCTAAATCCAGCTTGAGCATCTGGAAGTTCACGATTCACGTACTGTTGAAGCCTGACTTGGAGAATTTTGAGCATTACTTCACTGGTGTGTGAGATGTGTGCAATTGTGCAGTAGTTTGAACATTCTTTGGCATTGCCTTTCTTTGGGATTGGGATGAAAACTGACCTTTTGCAGTCCTGTGGCCACTGCTGAGTTTTCCAAATTTCCTGACATATTGAGTGCAGCACATCATCTTTTAGGGTTTGAAATAGTTCGGCTGAAATTCTGTCACTTCCACTAGCTTTTTGTAGTGATGCTTCCTAAGGGCCACTTGACCTTGCATTCTAGGATATCTGGCTCTAGGTGAGTGATCGCATCATCATGGTTATCTGGGTCATTAAGATCTTTTTTGTATAGTTCTTCTGTGTATTCTTGCTACCTATTCTTACTATCGTCTGCTTCTGTTGGGTCCATACCGTTTCTATCCCTTATTGTGCCCATTTTTGCATAAAATGTCCCTTGGTATCTCTGATTTTCTTAAAGAGATCTCTAGTATTTTCCATTCTGTTGTTTTCCTCTATTTCTTTGCATTGCCTCAGAAAGCAAGCCATAGTGGAAATGGTGTTCTGAGTTGTACATTAGTGTGGAATGTGCAATTTTTTTTATTAATTTAATTTTTTAATGTAAAAAGTTATTGTAAACGCTTCCATTTTCTGTTAGTGTAGATAATCTTTTTCAGTTCTATATATATCTTCATCTTTGGATTCTTTTCTCATATAGGTCATCACAGGCCCCTCTTGCTCTACAGCAGGTCCTTGTTGAGTACCTATTTTGTCTGTGTTATTGTGAATTTGTTAATCCACACCTTCTAATTGATACCTTTCCCTTCTGTAACTCTAATTTTGTGAGTCTGTTTCTCTTTTGTCAGTTGGTTTATGGTCATGAATTTAAGCTTACACCAGTAAGCATTATTTGTCTTTTTTTTGTCCCTACTGACTTCATTCAGTATAATTGCAAGAGATCCTTGTGTGTTACTGCAGTTGGCATTGTGCCATTGTTTCGTGACTGAGCAGTATGCCATTGTGGACATGTACCACTTTTTCTCCCTGCATTCAATCAGTTTGGACGTCTTGGTTGCTTCCAGGTCTTGGCTATTGGAAGTGGTGCTGTAGTGCAGATTTGGGTGCAAGATTCTTTTAGAATCCTAGTGACGTTCAGATACGCTCCTCCTAACGGGGCAGCTGTAATGTATGGTAGCTCGCTTTTTAGCTTCTAAAGACAGTTTCATACTGTGCTCTGTTGTGGCTCTTACCATTTGCGTACCGTAGGCAATCCAAGAGGGTCCCCTTTTCACTGACCCCACTGTGACCTTTAGTTTGTAGGGATTTGGATCATGGTCATTCTGAGTGCTGTGAGGTGCTCCCTCATGTAATCTTTATTTGCATGTCTAACAGTTCCTGATTATGTGCATCATTTCATGTTCACTTTTTTCCTCAAATATTGTGTCATGTCTACCATTTCATATGTATTGATGAAACTCTGTCTTTGTAAAGATTTCTTTTCTAATAGTTACTCCCGGAAAAATTTTGAGGACAGGTGTCTTAGAGCCTGATCCTCCTTATGACTATTAAGTCCCTTTAAGGCCAGTTTTCAAGTTGCTGTTGCAGAAAGTGGCCACAAGGTGCCAGCATTTCTTTGATGCCAGTACTGCTTACTCGGGCAAACACAGCCTCAGTGGAAGTCCTGGTTGGGATTGTACACTAGACTGCAGTGTACCAGAAGCAACACCCCAAAAGCTTGGGTCTCGTTACTAATTTTTTTTTTGTGATCAGTTTGATGTTTAGTTTTGCCTGGAGTAACACTGATATGTGGTGTTGTATATGTCATATGTGTACACAATCTTTTACATATAGATATATGTATATTGATCTGCAAATTTTTTTCTCATAGAGGTTATTACAGAATGTTGAGTAGCCCTCCCTTGGTATACCTGTGTCCTTGTTAATTATGTATTTTATAAAAATTGTTTCTGTTTGTTAATCCCAACTTCCTTATTTATCCCTTCCCTGTGTCTTTCACCTTGTATAACGATAATATTCTTGTGTAGTTTTGTGAGTCTGTTTCTCTTTGGTCCATTGGTTTCTTGGTATTAATTTTTAGGTTATACCTGTAAGTGCTATCTGTCTTTTTCTTCTTAGTTGCCCTTCTTAGCGTGGTTAGAACTAGGTCCAAGTGGGTTGCTGCCGTTGTTATTATTTCATTCTGTTTCATGACTAAGTCATGCTCCTGGTGGACATGTAGCCGTTCCTCTGTATGCATTCATCTGGACAGACACTTTGTTTGTTCCCAGATCTTAGCTATTGTAACTGGTGGTCCATTGCAGATTTGGGTGCATATTTCGTTTTGAATTCTGGTTTTGCCTGGATATTCTCTTAGGCATTGACTGCTGGTTCATAGGGAGCTTAGTTTTCCTTTCAGGCACCCGCATACTGTTCTGTGTAGGGATTGTTAACAGTTTCATCCCATGGGCTGGCTCTTTTGGAGGCTTTCCTTTTCTTCAGGGCCTCTCTATTCTGTATTCTTTGAAGACTCATTGATGATGGCCATTCAGAGTGGGGCAAGGTGAGCTCTCTTTGTAGTTTTGATTGGCATGTCTCTAAGAACCTGGAGTTTGTGCACCATTTCATGTGGCTTTTTTTAAGTGGTAATAAATTGACTTGTTGAAATTGGCTCCTTGAAAGTGGGCCATGTGTTGAATTCTTTGATTATGTCTTCAGGATATTTAGTGACAACATATGTCATTTATAGCTCTGCTTTCCTTGTGAGTATTGCCAGCGTTTAAGCATTGGGTTTGGCGTCCCTGGTGGTGCTAGTGATAAAGAGCCCTCCTGTTAGCGCAGGAGACGTAAGAGACATGGGTTCGACCCCTGGGTTGGGAAGATCCTCTGGAGGAGGGCGTGGCAATCCGCTGTAGTATTCTTGCCTGGAGAGCCCCATAGACAGAGGAGCCTGGTGGACTCTGATCCATAGAGTCACAGAGTTGGACATGACCTAATCAACTTAGCATGCATGCATGCAAGAATTGGTTTTAAAGTTGCTGTTTTGGAAAATGCCCACAAGGGAGCAAGATTTCTTCATGCCCAACTCTGTTTACTACAGAAAGCAGGGCCTTAGTGAAAGTGGGGTTCCTGAGTGGTAAATAAGTGTGGCCTGTGCCAGGACAAACACCCATAAGCTTGTGTCTCATTACCTTTTGTTTTTATTAATTTAGTTTTTAATTTAGTAAGTTGTTTTAAAAATGTTTTTGTGTGTGTAGAGAATCTTTTTCAGTTCTATATGTATCTATTCACTTTGGCTTCTTTTCTCATACAGGTTATCTCAGAGTGCTGTGTAGACCTCCCTTGCTTTACTGTAGGTCCCTGTTGATTGCCTATTTTATACATATTATTGTGGAATGTTACACAAGCTCTTAACTGATTCCTACCGCCACCTTTCCCTTTTGGTAATCCTAATTTGGTTTTCTAATTTTGTGAGTCTGTTTCTCCTTTGTCAGTTGGTTCATGGGCTTTTCCATCAATTTTAAGCTTCCACTGGTAAGTATAATTTGTCTTTTTTTATGTCTAGGTCCGTGTATGTGGCTGCAGTTGGCATTTTCTCATTTTTTTCATCACTGACTAATATGCCATTTTGGGCATGTACCATTTCTTCTATATGCATTCATCTATCCTTGGATATTTTGCTTGTTTCCAAAAGCTTGTCTATTGAAAATGGTGCTAAGGTGCACTTTGGGTGCAAGATTCTTTTAGAATTCTGGTGGCCTTTGAATATGCTCTTAGGAGTGTGGCTTCTGAAATATATGGTAGCTCTGTTTTTACCTTTTAAGGACAATTTCATGCTGTTGTCTGTGTCTGTTACCATTTAAATACCCCTGGCATATAAGATGATCCCCTTTTCTCCACCCTTACTCTAGCATTTATTGTTTGTAGACATTTTGATGATGGCCATTCTGACTGCTGCAAGGTGATCCTGCTTTGGAATCTTGGTTTGCATATCTCTAATAATTAGTGACTTTGTGCATCACTTCATATGCTTTTTAAAAAATAATGTCAGTAGTATCTGCCTTTTCTTATTGCTTGATGAAACTCTAGCCTTTTTTAAAGATGTCTTTTGAAATACTTACCTCTGGAAATTTTTCAGGACAAGTATCTTTATAGCCCGGCCGTTCCTGGTGAATGCAAGTCCCGTAAGCCATAGTTTTCAAGTTGCTGTTGCAGAAAGCAGACACAAGGTGGCAGCACTTCTTCGCAGCCCAGCTCTGCTTACTCGGGCAAACAGAGCCTCGGGAAGTCCTGGTTTGCGGTTTTGACTTTGAGTAGTACTCTTGCCTGGAAAATCCCATGGAAGGAGGAGCCTGGTAGGCTGCAGTCCATGGGATCGCAAAGAGTCGGACACGACTGGGCGACTTCACTTTCACTTTTCACTTTCATGCATTGGAGAAGGAAATGGCAACCCACTCCAGTGTTCTTGCCTGGAGAATCCCAGGGATGGGGGAGCCTGGTGGGCTGCCGTCTATGGGATCGCACAGAGTCGGACACGACTGAAGCGACTTAGCAGCAGCAGCAGCAGCAGAATGTGCCAGAAGCAACACCCCAAAGCTTGCGTCTTTTCACTTTTTTTTTTTTTGTCAGTTTAATGTATAGTTTTGCTTGGAGTAGCACTGATATACAGGGTTCTGTGTTGTTTGTGTACACAATCTTTTACACTTCCACATATACGTATATCTATTGATCTTCAAATTATTTCCTCATAGAGCTTATTGTGAAATGTTGAGTAGACCTCTCGGTATACTATGTCCTTGTTAATTATATATCTTGTATGAAATTGTTTCTGTTTGTTAATCGCTACTTCCTTATTTATCCCTTCCCTGCATCTTTCCTATTTGTTAACAATAATTTTATTATCGACTCCTGTGAGTCTGTTTGGTCAGTTGGTTTCTTGGTATTAATTTTTAGATTCCACCTATAGGTCTTATTGTCTGATATGTGTCTTTTTATGCGGAGTTACCTTTCTCAGCATGGTTAGAAGTATTACTAGGTCCATGGAGGTTGCTGCCTTTGGTATTGTTTCACTCTGATGTATGTTCCATGGTGGACATGTAGCAGTTGCTCTTTATGCATTTCTCCTTGATGGACACTTTGTTTCCAGATCTTTGCTTTTGCACCTGTGCCCCACTGCAGCTTCGGTGCATCTTTCTTTTCAAATTCTGGTTCTTTGGGGTTATTCTCTTAAGCCAGGGAATACTGGATCATTGGTAGCTTTGGTTTTTTTTTTTTTTTTTTGGAAAGGCAGCTATGTACTGTTCTGTGTAGGTGCTGTTAACAGTTTCATCCCACCTGCACCCTAGGAGGGTCATTTTCTCCATGTCCTGTCCACCGTGGATTCTTTGAGAACTCCTTGATGATGGCTGTTCAGACTTTGGTGATGTGACCCCTCAATTGTAGTTTTGCTTTGCATGTTTCTAAGAACTAGTCATTTTTTGTGCACAATTTCATGTGCTCTTTTTATTTTTTTTAACGGTGGTAATAAAAGTGACTTGTTGAAATTGTCTCCTTGAAAGTGGGCCATATGTTGAATTTGTTTTGATTACCTTCTTCAGGCCATTTAGTGATAGCAGACGTCATAGCCTGGCAGCCCTTGTGTGTGCCCATAAGCGTTGGTTTTAGAGCTGCTGTTTCAGAAATGGCCACATGGCGGCAGTGTTTCGACATGCCAAGCGGTAATTACTACAGAAAGCAGAGGCTTAATGGAAGTGATGTCCTGGGTTGTAAATTTTTGTGCAGTGTGCCAGCACAACACCCATAAGCTTGTGTCTCATTTATGTATTTTTTTTTATAATTTAGTTTTTATCTTTTGATGGAATAAATTATTTTAAAATGCTGTCTTTAATATAGGTGTAGAGAATCTTTGCCAGTTCTCCGTGTGTCTATTCATCACGTATTGTTTTTGTACACAGGGTATTACAGAGTGTTGTGTAGACCTCCCTTGCTTTACAGTGTGTCCTTGTTGGCCACCTGTTTTATATGTGTTATTGTGGATTTGCTAATATCAACCCCCTAATTGTTACTTTTCCCCATTTTCCCCTTTTTAGGTAACCCTAAATTTGTTTTCTGATTTTGTGAGTCTTTTCTCTTGTTCACTTGGTTCATGGGCATCAATTTTATGATTCCAGCAATAATGGTATTTGTCTTTTTTTTTTTTTCCTGACCTACTTCACTCGGTATGATTACAACAAGGTCCACGTACAGTACTGCAGATAGAATTGTCTCATTCTTTTTCATATCTAGTATTATGCCATTGTGGACACACCCCACTGCTTCTTTGTACGTTCATCTGCCTTTGGACATTTTGCCTACTTCTGGATCTTGGCTTTTGGAAGTGGTGCTGTAGTGCACGTTTGGGTACAAGTTTCTTTTAAACCTGTGATTGTCTTTGCTGGTCCTCTTAGGAATGGGACTGCTGAAATGTGTATGGCAACTCTGTTTTTCCACTGAAAAACAGTTTCATTCTATGGTCTATTTTGGCTTTGACAGTTTATGCACCACTGGCAAGATAAGAAGGTCCCCTTTGCTCCACCTTTACTCTAGTATTTTTTGTTTATAGACATTTTGATGCTGGCTATTCTGAATGCTGTGAGGTGATCCCTCATTGTAATCTTGATTTGCATGTCTCTCATGGTTTGTGGTTGTCTGCATTAGTTCATGTACTTTTTTGAAGAAAATAATGAAATTCTGCCCTTTGTAAAGTTTCTTTTTTGTGTGTGAAAACTTACTTGCAGCAAATTTTTACAATAGGTATCTTACAGCCAAACTCTCCTTGTGCATATCAGTCCCTTTAACCACAGGTTTTAAAAGGCAAGGAAACCAGAGATCAAATTGCCAACATCTGCTGGATTACTGAAAAAGCAGGAGAGTTCCAGAAAAACATCTACTTCTGCTTTATTGATTACACCAAAGCCTTTGACTGTGTGGATCAGAACAAACTGTGGAAAATTCTTGAAGAGGTGGGAATAGCAGACCACCTGACCTGCCTCCTGAGAAATCTGTGTGCAGGTCAAGAAGCAACAGTTAGAACTGTACATGGAACAACAGACTGGTTCCAAATCGGGAAAGGAGTGCATCAAGGATGTAAATTGTCACCTTGCTTATTTAAATTATATGCAGAGTACATCATGTGAAATGCTGTGCTGGATGAAGCACAAGCTGGAATCAAGATTGCTGGGAGAAATATCAATAACCTCAGATATGTAGAACACCACCCTTATGGCAGAAAGTGAAGGAGAACTGAAGAGCCTCTTGATGAAAGTGAGAGAGGAGAGTGAAAATGTTGGCTTAAAGCTCAACATTCAGAAAACTAAGATCATGGCATCCGGTCCCATCACTTCATGGCAAATGGATGGGGAAACAGTGGCTGACTTTATTTTTTTGGGCTCCAAAATCACTGCAGATGGTGACTGCAGCCATGAAATTAAAAGATGCTTGCTCCTTGGAAGAAAGGCTATGACCAACCTAGACAGCATATTAAAAAACAGAGACATTACTTTACCAACAAAGGTCCATCTAGTCAAAGCTATGGTTTTTCCAGTAGTCATGTATGGATGTGAGAGTTGGACTATAAAGAAAGCTGAGCGCTGAAAAAGTGATGCTTTTGAACTGTGGTGTTGAAGAAGACTCTTGAGAGTCTCTTGGACTGCAAGGATATCCAGCCAGTCCATCCTAAAGGAAATCAGTCCTGAATATTCCTTGGAAGGATTGATGCTGAAGCTGAAATTCCAATACTTTGGCCACCTGATGCAAAGAACTGACTCATTGAAAAGACCCTGATGCTGGGAAAGATTGAAGGCGGGAGGAGAAGGGGACAACAGAGGATGAGATGGTTGGATGGCATCACCGACTCAATGGGCGTGAGTTTGAGTAAGCTCCAGGAGTTGGTGATGGACAGGGAAGCCTGGCGTGCTGCAGTCCATGTGGTCACAAAGTGTCAGACATGACTGAGTGACTGAACCGAACTGAACTGAGTCGCTGTCATGTCCGACTCTTTGCACCCAAGAATTGATCACATCAGGCTTCCCTGTCCTTCACTCTCACCTGGAATTTTCTCAAACTTGTGTTCATTGTGTCGATAATGCTGCTTAACCCATCTCATCCTTTGTGGCCCCCTTTTCCTCCTGCTCTCAATCTTTCCCAGCATCAGAGTCTTTTTCAATGAGTTGGCTCTTCACATCAGGTGGCCATATATTGGAGCTTCAGATTCAGTCCTTCCAATGATTATTCAGGGTTGATTTCCTTTAGAATTGACTGGTTTGATCTCCTTACTTTCCAAGAGACTCTCAAGAGTCTTCTCCAGCACCAGAATTGGAAAATGTCAATTCTCTGGTGCTCAGCCTTGCTTATAGTCCAACTCTCACATCTGTACATGACTACTGGATTAAAAGATCCATAGCTTTGACTGTATGAACCTTTGTCGGCAAAGTAACATCTCTGCTTTTTGATATGCTGTCTAGGTTTATTGTAGCCTTTCTTCCAAGGAGCAGGAATTTCTTAATTTCATGGCGGGTCACCATCTGCAGTGATTTTGCAGCCTAAGAAAATAAAATCTGTCACTGTTTCCATTTTGCCCCATCTACTTGCCATGAAGTGATGGGACCAGATGCCATAATCTTTGTTTTTTGAATGTTAAGTTTTAAGCCAGCTTTTTTTACTCTACTCTTTCACCTTCATCAAGAGGATCTTTAGTGACCCTTTGCTTTCTGCCATAAGGGTGGTGTCATCTGCATATCTGAGGTTGTTGATACTTTTCCTGACAATCTTGATTTCAGGTTGTGCTTTATCCAGCCTGGCATTTCAAATGATGTACTCTGCGTAGAAGTTCAATAAGCAGGGTGACAATATACAGCCTTGACGTACTACTTTCTCAATTTGAATCTAGTCCATTGTTCCATTTCCTGTTCTAACTCTTGCTTCTTGACCTGCGTACAGGTTTCTTAGGAGTTCGGTAACGTGGTCTGGCATTCCCATCTCTTTAAGAATTTTCCACAGTTTGTTGTGATCCACCCAGTCAAAGGTTTTGGCATAGTCAGTGAAGCAGAAGTAGATGTTTTTCTGAAACCCCTTGCTTTTTCTATGATCCAAGAGATGTTGGCGATTTGATGTCTGTTCCTCTGCCTTTTCTAAATCCAGCTTGTACACCTGGAAGTTTTTGGTTCACATGTTGTTGAATCCTGGATGGAAGGATTTTGAGTATTACCTTGCTAGCGTGTGAAATGCGTGCAATTGTGTGGTAGTTTGAACATTCTTTGGGATTGGAGTGAAAACTGAACCTGTGACCACTGCTGAGTTTCCCAAATTTGCTTGCATATTGAGTACAGCACTTTAACAGTATCATCTTTAAGGTTTTGAAGTAGCTCAACGGGAATTCCATCACCTCCACTATTTGTTTGTAGTATGATTCCTAGGGACAATTGACTTCATGCTCCAGGATGTCTGGCTCTAGGTGAGTGATCACAGCATTGTGGTTATCTGGATCATGAAGACCCTTTTTTTTTTTTAATTACAGTTCTTCTGTGTATTCCTGCCACCTCTTCTTAGTATCTATTGCTTCTGTTAGGTCCATAAAATTTCTGTCCTTTATTGTGCTCATCTTTGCATGAAATGTTCCCTTGATATCTCTAATTTTCTTGAAGAGATCTCTATAGTCTTTTCCATTCTATTGTTTTCTGCTATTTCTTTGCATTGTTCAGTTAAAAAGGCTTTCTTATTGGATCTTGCTATTCTTTGGAACTCTGCATTCAGATGAGTATATCTTTCTTTTTCTCCTTTCTCTTTTGCTTCTCTTTTTTTTCGGCTATTTATAAGGCCTCCTCAAACAACCATTTTGCCTTGTTGCATTTCTTTTAAGTTGCTGTTGCAGAAAATGGCCACAAGGCAGCAGCATTTCTGCACAGCCCAGCTCGGCTTCCTCTGCAAACAGAGCTTCAGTGGAAGTTGTGGTGTGGGGTGTAAATTAGCCTGTAATGTGCCAGATGCAACACCCCAGTGCTTAGGTCTCATCACTTCTTGGTAATGTGTCATTTTGCTTGGAGTCATAGCAGCATAAAATGATAAATGTGTTGTATGTGTACAGAACTTTTACATTTACACATATACATATATAGAGAGGTCCTCATTATTTTCCCATAGCTGTTATTCCACAAAGTCTAGTAGAGCTCCTGTCATACACCTATTTCTTTATTGATTATGTATTCATAAGTAATAGTTTCTGTTTGTTAATCTCAGCCTCCTAATTTGTCTCTTTTCTGCATCTTTCCCCTTTGTTAAATATAATTTTATTTTCTAGTCTTGTGAGTCTGTTACTTTTGAGTCAGCTGGTTTCTTGATATTAATTTTTATATTCTGCCTATAGAGTGGGTTCAATCCCTGGCTCGGGAAGATCCTCTGGAGAAGGGAATGGCTACTCACTCCAGTGTTCTTGTCTGGGGCTGCAAAGAATCGGACACAACTGAGCAACTAACAGTGTCTTACAAGTGATGCCATATGATGTCTGTCCTTTTGTTCTGAGTCACCTCTCTCATCTTGCTTAGAACTAGTTCCATGTCGGTTGCCACCACTGGTGTTATTTCATTGCATTTCACGGTTGAGATGTGTTCCATGGTGGACATGTAGCCGTTCCTCTTTGTGAATTCATTCTCGATGGACGCTTTGTTTTATTTCCAGGTTTTTGCTATTGTAACTGTGCCCCTCAGCAGCTTTAGAGCATGTTTCTTTTTGAGTTTTGGTTTTCCCCTGATATTCTCTGAAGTGTTTGATGCAGGGTCATAGATAGATCTCGTTTTGGTTTCCAGACCCTGCACACTCCCCTGTGTCGAGACTGTTACCAGTTCCATCCCCACCAGCACCACAGGAGGCTGTCTTTTTCTCCAGGCCCTCTCCTCCACGTGTTCTTTGACAACTCACTGAAGATGGCCTGTCAGACTGGGGTGAGTTGAGTCCTGGTAGTTTTGATTTGTATACCGCATGATTTGGGCATTTTGTGCACCATCACACAGGTTCTTTTTTGTTTTAATGGTTGTAATAAAATCTACTTGTTGATATTGACTCCTTGAAGGTGGGCCATATGTTGAATTTTTTTTTTATTACCTTCTTCAGGACATTTAGTGACAGCAGATGTCCTTTAAGCCCTGCAGTCCTTGTGAATATTGTGTAAGAGTAAGCATTGTTTTTAAAGTTGCTGTTTTGGGAGATGGCCACGAGGCAGCAGGACTTCTTCACACCCATTTCCGGTTACTACAGAAATCAGGGCCTTAGTGGACGTGGTGTTCCTAGGTTGTAAATGAGTGTGGAGTATGCCAGCACATTTACCCAGAAGCTCGTGTCTCATTATTTGTCTTTTTTTAAGTTAATTTTATTTTTATATTTTAATTAAGTAAGTTTTAAAATGTCATTTATTTTGTAGATGTAGGGAATTTTTTCCAGTTCTACATACATCCATTTGTCTTCAGGTTCTTTCTCATGTAGGTGTTTACAGAGTGCTGTGTAGACCTCCCTTGCTCTGTATCTATACCGGCTCCTTTTTGATTACCTATTTTATTTTATTTATTTTTTTAATAAATTTATTTATTTCAGTTGGGGGCTAATTACTTTACAATATTGTAGTGGTTTTTGCCATACATTGACATGAATCAGCCATGGGTTTACATGTGTTCCCCATCCTGAACCCCCCTCCCATCTCCCTCCTCATCCCATCCCTCTGGGTCATCCCATTGCCCCGGCCCTGAGCCCTTGTCTCATGCATCGAACCTGGAATGGTGTTCTGTTTCACATATGATTATATACATGTTTCAGTGCTATTCTCTCAGAACATCCCACCCTCACCTTCTCCCTCAGAGTCCATAAGACTGTTCCATGCATCTGTGTCTCTTATTCTGTCTCGCATATAGGGTTATCATTACCATCTTTCAAATTCCATATATATGCATTAGTATACTGTATTGGTGTTTTTCTTTCTGGCTTACTTCACTCTGTATAATGGGCTCCAGTTTCATCCATCTCAATAGAACTGATTCAAATGTATTCTTTTTAATGGCTGAGTAATATTCCATTGTGTATATGTACCACAGCTTCCTTATCCATTCGTCTGCTGATGGACATCTAGGTTGCTTCCATGTCCTGGCTATTGTAAACAGTGCTGCGATGAACATTGGGGTACACGTGTCTCTTTCAATTCTGGTTTCCTCGGTGTGTATGCCCAGCAGTGGGATTGCTGGGTCATATGGCGGTTCTATTCCCAGTTTTTTAAGGAATCTCCACACTGTTCTCCATAGTGGCTGTACTAGTTTGCATTCCCACCAACAGTGTAAGAGGGTTCCCTTTTCTCCACACCCTCTCCAGCATTTATTGCTTGTAGACTTTTGGATAGCAGCCATTCTGACTGGTGTGAAATGGTATCTCATAGTGGTTTTGATTTGCATTTCTCTAATAATGAGTGATGTTGAGCATCTTTTCGTGTGTTTGTTAGCCATCTGTATGTCTTCTTTGGAGAAATGTCTGTTTAGTTCTTTGGCCCATTTTTTGGTTGGGTCGTTTATTTTTCTGGAATTCAGCTGCAGGAGTTGCTTGTATATTGTGCTTGTATCCCTATCAAGCTACCAACGGTATTTTTCACAGAACTAGAACAAATCATTTCACAATTTGTATGGAAATATAAGAAACCTCGAATAGCCAAAGCAATCTTGAGAAAGAAGAATGGAACTGGAGGAATCAACCTGCCTGACTTCAGGCTCTACTACAAAGCCACAGTCATCAAGACAGTATGGTACTGGCACAAAGATAGAAATATAGATCAATGGAACAAAATAGAAAGCCCAGAGATAAATCCACACACCTATGGACACCTTATCTTTGACAAAGGAGGCAAGGATATACAATGGAGAAAAGACAATCTCTTTAGCAAGTGGTGCTGGGAAAACTGGTCAACCACTTGTAAAAGAATGAAACTAGAACACTTCCTAACACCGTACACAAAAATAAACTCAAAATGGATTAAAGATCTAAACGTAAGACCAGAAACTATAAAACTCCTAGAGGAAAACATAGGCAAAACACTCTCCGACATAAATCACAGCAGGATCCTCCATGACCCACCTCCCAGAATATTGGAAATAAAAGCAAAAATAAACAAATGGGACCTAATTAAAATTAAAAGCTTTTGCACAACGAAGGAAACTATAAGCAAGGTGAAAAGACAGCCTTCAGAATGGGAGAAAATAATAGCAAACGAAGCAACAGACAAACAGTCTCAAAAAAGATTACCTATTTTATATATATTATAGTGGATTAGTTAATCCCCCCCCCACCTTGCTAATTGATACCTTCTCCCATCTATCCCTTCTGGTAACCACAATTTTGTTTTCTAACTTTTTGAGTTTCTTTCCATTTTGTTTGTTGCTTCATGGGTAGCCATTCTCAGCTGTCCAATGATACGTGACATCCTGTGGTGTCTGTCTTTTTTTTTCTGACTTGCTTCCCTCAGTATGATTCTAGCTGGGTCCATTGTAGAGTAGTAATATGAAAATAGATTTTTGGTTTTCATTTGTTAGGTATGCACTGATGCATTGATTGACCAAAACTATTGTTTGCAAGTGTCTGAATATAACGGGAATTCTTGTTTTGGGTGGTGGGAGTGTATTCTTTGGTGAGGAAGACATTACAAGACTCATTAATTAAAAAGATATACTGGGCAAGATATAGTCCTGTCCTGAACCTTCATTTAGAATGGTAACTGGATAGAATTGTTCCTGAGGTTAAGTTTATGTTGGTGTTGTTAGTTGTGTTTAATGATGGATTTTGAGGACTATCTGGGTAGCAAGGGAGACAGGTTTATAGGTTACATGCTTTAGGTCTGGTTCTACTCCCTCTAGAATCTTACCTGTTCTTTTTGTCACTAAGTGCCTTTATTTTTCCTTTAGCTCATTGTGACCCAGGCCTACAGATAAATTCTGTAGGCTGTATCTCACCCTGATGCTCATATACCCTAGTGTAACTAGGAGTTTCCCATTGGAGACTTAGCAACCTGCTGTTTTCCTGGAAGAAACTAGCTTCCCTTAGGTGATTTCCAGTGTCTAGTCCTTGCTTTGCCCATAATACCCTTGGGGTCTTACCATTGCAATAAGTGACCATTTTATAACAAAGGAAGGAGCATTATAGTGGTTAACTTTAAAACTGATAGTTGAACAGAACTGTGGTAGATCTTTGTCTCTGCATATGTGTTTTGTGGGTATACGGTTGTTGAGATAATTTTTACTCTTGCTAGCTCAAAATTATTATTGTATATGTATGTATGTTTGTGTTTATTTCAAGTGCTGCCTTGTTCTAAAAAGATTAAGGTAACTTCTCCCTTCTTTCCATCCCATCACATGAAACAGAATTAAGCATGCATGAACCACTTTGTGAGGAATGCAGCTCATTTAATTAGCCTTGATTTGGAAATTAGAGGACAGGAGAGGACGTCACAGGATGTGGGTCACAAAGGGACTGGAACTGGGAACCAGTTGATGTGAAGTTGGAACGAGAATCACGGTGATGATGGCCGGTTTAGAGCACGTGGTTGGAGGTGACAAAGTTTCCACTTGTTTCCAGAGGGGATTTAATGCTTCCCCGTCAGCAAAGCCCTGACGCCGTGAAGAATGAACTTGGCAGCATCCCTCTGACTGTCAGAATCGCCCTTCTCCTCCTGGGCTGTGTTACTGGTTGTAGGATTGCTGGGATCAGCGAGGTGGCAGGCCTGAAAGACTGTTAAAGACTGTGAGAAGTGACTTGGTGATGATCTTTAAAAATAATACCTTTATTCTGAAAGTTCAAGTGCAGTTTAACATTAATCGAAGCTGTCAGGACAACCTAAAATGTCTCCTCTTTCAAGAAAGTGGATTTTCTTCCCTCAGCTGAAAACTGAGTGATTAATTAGCCTGTCATTATCAAAGAAGATGAAAATGTTAGTAGATAACTGCATTTCCTGTTAAGTGGATTACCTTCTGTATTCCATTTTAAAATGGAATATATATTTTATATATATAAATATATATGTTATATATGTATTTTGTATTATATATATATGTAATTTGTATATATGTGTATATATAATATGTATTATATATATATATTTTTTGTATATATTTTAGAAACACATTCATCTTTAAACCAAGTCACTGCTGTTAAAGCTGCATAGTGAGATTTTAAGCTTTTTCTTGATACTTGGAAAAGTCAGCTCAGAGCATCTTCTGTCTTAATGGGCATCTTAAACCAGCTTCTTTTGGTGTCCTGATTCTCCACCCCAGTTCTTGCCAACCCCTCTGCCCCTCAGCGAATCTACTGACACACACAGACGTGTCCCCAGCAGAGTTGATTCCTTTCCTCCACGTGTGTGCCTGCATTCAGGAGTCCAGCTGACGTGTGCCTGATGATGAAAGCCCTGGACACTCCAGTTACTACTCCCTTTTTCTCTTGGTTGCTTTTGGGCATTTTTTTTTTTACCTCCTCTTTCATGTTCACCATTTGAACTTCAGACTGCAGGTACCTGAGATGACCTTTCCTTATTCCTAAAATCCCCTTATTCCTAATTTATAATGGTTTCAGCCCAACTTTCCAGATATGTAAGTCCCCTCTGAGCACATTCACACAGTAGGTATTCTTCCTGAAGCAGTGGCTCAGATCTGGACTGGTTGCTCCCATGGCCTCCAGCTCAGCACCATCCTGGGATCTCCCTTAACTACCATCCCTTCACCTCTCCTGTGATGATTTCCTTACTTTCCCAGATCCTGGATTATTTTTTTTCTCTCTTGAGTTATGCCCTCATTTTGGTGGAGCATCTCCTTCAATTGCTTCATGAGGAAGGGTTCCTCGGCAGGCATCTTTTTGAATCCATGGATGTGTGGAACAGTAAGGACCTAACAGAAGCAGAAGAAATTAAAAAGAGGTGGCAAGAATACACAGAAGAACTGCACACACATAAACAGGTGTTAATGACCTGGAAGACTATGACGGTGTGGTCACTCATCTAGGGCTGGGCATCGTAGAGCAGGATGTCCAGTGGGCCTCAGGAAGCATTACTGTGAAAAAATCTGGTGGAGGTGATGGGATTCCAGCTGAGCTATTAATATTTGAAATCCTAAAAGATGATGCTATTAAAGTGCTGCACTCCATATGCTTGCAAATTTGGAAAACTCAACAGTGGCCACAGGACTGAAAAAGGTCAGTTTTCATTCCAATCCCAAGAAAGGGCAATGCCAAAGAGCGTTCAAACTGCCATACAGTTGTGCTCATTTCACACACGAGCAAGGCTATGCTCAGACTCCTTCAAGCTCAGTTTCAGCTATACATGAACTGAAAACAGATGTACAAGCTGAGTTTCAAAGAGGCAGAGGAACCAGAGATCAAATTGCCATCATTTGTTGGATCATGGAGAAAGCAAGAGAATTCCAGAAAAACATCTACTTCTGCTTCATTGGCTATAATAAAGCCTTTGACTGTGTGGACTGCAACAAGCTGTGGAAAATTTTTAAAGAGATGGGAAAACCAGACCACTTTACCTGCCTCCTGAGAAATCTGTGTGCAGGTCAAGAAGCAGCAGTTAGAACGAGACACACTGACTGGCTCAAAATAGGGAAAAGAGTATGACAAGGCTGTATATTGTCACCCTGTATTCAGAGTACATCATGTAAAATGCTGGGCTGGATGAATCACAAGCTGGAATCAAGATTGCCACAACAACAACCTCAGATATGCAGATAATACTACTCTAATCACAGAAATTGAAGAGGAGCTAAAGAGCCTTTTGATGAAGATGAAAGAGGAGAGTGAAAAAACTGGCTTGAAACTCAACATGTAAACAACTAAGAATATGGCATCCAGTCCCATCACTTGATGGCAAATTGGAAGGGAAAAAGTGGAAGCAGTGATGGATTTTATTTTCTTGGGCTCCAAAATCACTGCTGACGATGACTGCAGCCATGAAAATAAAAGACGCTTGCTCCTTGGAAGGAAAGCTATGACAAACTTAGTGTATTAAAAAGCAGAGATATCACTTTGCTGATAAAGGTATGTGTAGTCAAAGCTATGGTTTTTCCAGTAGTCATGTAAGGATGTGAGAGTTGCACCATAAAAAAAACTGAGCACTGAAGAATTGATGCTTTCGAATTGTGGTGCTAGAGAAGACTCTTGAGAGTCCCTTGGATTGCAAGGAGATCAGTCTAATCAATCCAAAAGGAAATCAATCCAAAAAGGAAACCTGAATATTCCTTGGAAGGACTGGTGCTGAAGCTGAAACTCCAATACTTTGGCCACCTGATGCAATGAGCTGACTCATTGGAAAAGACCCTGATGCTGGAAAAGACTGAAGGCAAAAGGAGGAGAGAGAGGCAGAGGATGAGATGGTTAGATAGCATCACTAACTGAATGGACATGAATTTGAGCAAACTCCAGGAGGTAGTGGAGGACAGAGGAGCCTGGCATGCTACAGTCCATGGGGAAAATCAAATTCATAGCTCTGCTGTGGATTTTTGCCCCCACTCCATCGTGGAGACAACCCCTTGCCCCCAGAAAGACCACTCACAAGCTCTTGTCCTCAAACCCCACCTTCGTGGGCCCTCTCCGCAGCATTTGCTCATCAAACAAAAGTAGTCGGATTGATTACTCCTTTTTTCCCCAATCTAATCCACTAGCAAGAGTCAGACACAACTTAGTGACTGAACAGCAACAACAATATCTGAAAATGCCCTTATTAGGCCCTCGGGTTTGATTGATAGGCCTAATGTGGAGTTAAAGATTGAAATTAATTTTCCCTTAAAAATTTGAAGGCATTATGTCCCTGTCTTCCACCTTCAGTTTTGCTGTCGAGAATTTCTAGTGTTACACCATTCTTGATCTTTAGCTTGAAGCCTTGTTTTCCTCCTTAGAAGCCTGTGCTAGTTCCTTTTTAATCTTCAGTTTTCTGAAGTTTTACACTTCCCCCCTCCAGAGATGAGAGGTGCCACAAATTTTCGTGCCTTTGGGGGTTCTGTAGTGCAAATTGGATTGCTTCTTGACTTGCTGCTGCTTTCTTTCTTGGGCATACTTTTCAGTTTCAGATGATTTTTTTTTTTCCTGCAGTCTGCTTCTCTCTTTCTCTTGCCCTTGAGGCTTCTAAGAAAAAAATGACGATAAAAAACTTTACTGTGATTTTAGTGTTGGGGTGGGGGGTGAGCAGAGCCCTCCACTCCTCTCTCTTTGCCTGGAAGTCTACCCATTTGCTGATCACCCAGCTCTGCTGTGGATTTTTGCCCCCACTCCATCGTGGAGACAACCCCTTGCCCCCGGAAAGACCACTCACAAGCTCTTGTCCTCAGACCCCACCTTCGTGGGCCCTCTCCATAAGCATTTGCTCATCAAGCAAAAGTAATCGGATTGATTACTCCTTTTTTTCCCCAATCTAATCCACTAGCAAGGCATGTGCCTAAAATATAGCTTCAGTGTATCATTGCCCTTAGGTATCTAGTCCAGTGCCTGGCACACAGGAAGCATTCACTGGTACATGGGCAGATGAGTGACGTCAACAGGAAGCCAGGAAAATTGTTGTTAAAATTGTGGGCTCTCTTAACATGTTCTGAAAGACAGTCTTTGAAAGTAAAGGCAGGGCGAGTGTTCTAGATTAAAGGATATTTTATAAAGGCCTGGTAACAAGTGCTAAACAGAATCCTTGATTGGATTCCATGTTTGTTTTTTTATTTAAAGCTAGCTAGAAAGGATGCTGGGCTTCTCAGGTGGCGCTAGTCAATGGCACCCCACTCCAGTACTCTTGTCTGGAAAATCCCACGGATGGAGGAGCCTGGTAGGCTGCAGTCCATGGGGTCGCTAAGAGTTGGACATGACTCAGCGACTTCACTTTCACTTTTCACTTTCATGCATTGGAGAAGGAAATGGCAACCCACTCCAGTGTTCTTGCCTGGAGAATCCCAGGGATGGCAGAGCCTGGTGGGCTGCCATCAGTGGGGTCGCACAGAGTCGGACATGACTGAGGTGACTTAGCAGTAGCAGTAGCAGTCATAAAGAACCCACATGCTGGTGCAGGAGACTTCAGAGATGTGGGTTTGATCCCTGGGTCGGGATGATCCCCTGGAGGAGGGCATGGCAACCCACTCCAGTATTCTTGCCTGGAGAATCCTATGGACAGAGGAGCCTGGTGGGCTACGGTCCATGGGGTCGCAAAGAGTCAGACACAACTGAATGGACTTAGCACATAAAGGATACCATTGGGACATTTGGGGAAACTTGATGGATTTTAGGTAATGTTGTATCAATGGTTGTTATGATTATGTGGGAGGATGTCCTTGTATTTAGAAAATAAAAGTTGAGGGCTTTCAGGATGATGTGTTATGATACCTGCAACTTGTTTTTCACATGGTTCAAAAGAAAAAAAAACAACAGCTTATCTCTAGAAGGAAGAAGGGAGAAAAAAAATGTAGCATAAAGTTAACCATGTGTGAATCTAGCTGAATGGAATGTGGGTTTTCATTTTACCGTTCGATTTTACTGTAGGTTTGAAAAATTTTGGAAATAAAAAAGTTAGAAAAAAATCAACAGTGGAGAAGAATTTAAGGAAAAGATATTTCAGGGCTATTTTTAAGCCCCAAAATGCTGAAATTAATTTTGAAGCATGATGTTAAATATAATAAAGCCTAAGGATATATATGTGTATATATGTGTGTGTAGTTAATCAAACCAAGTAGAATTAAGGCCTTCCTGGAAAAGGTACCTCTTAAAAATTTGGCCTGAAAGCCTGGACTCGTCCACCAGGGGGCAGTGCAGGAGCGTCATTCTGTGCACTGCTGAGCGCTGTGGGTTTTCCCCCACATAACTGATTCCACAAGAGGTCGCTCTTCTCTGCACAAAACATTTTCAGGATTCTTAGACCACTTGAATAGAGAATGTGGATAGTTCTACTGCTTCCCGTTTCTTTCTTCCCACTCCGATCTGCTTCTGAGTTCTGTGGATTTTTTCCTTGGCTCCTCCGCTTCGTGGAGTAAAGACTTCACGGAAGGGTCTGGATGAGAGGGGTGCAGATCCGTTCTCCTGTGTGTGCTCCAAACGCCAAGAGTGCGTTTGTCTACTCCCACCCCAGGAATTCAGTCTTTTTATTACAAACTGCCAAGTCATGGTCCTACTGCAGTTCATCTTTAGATTTCCTAGGATCTGTTGAAATTCTAGGAATTTCACTCAGCGGTTTTACCTCTCTTAAACCTGTGATGTGGCTCTTTACTGAGTGATTCAGTTATATGTAGCTCAGACGGTAAAGAATCCACTTGCAGTACAAGAGACGCAGGTTCAATCCCTGAGTCGGGAAGATCCCCTGGAGAAGGGAATGGTAACTCACTCCAGTATTCTTGCCCGGAGAATCCCATGAGGTGGTTGATTTAGAAGGACTGTCTTTCTGTGCAGTTAACCAAGAAAGATGGCTTCGTGTAAATGTTGTAGAAAGTTACCCAGCAGATTAAATGGCTAGCCTGCGGTGAGCGATTGTTCTTTTATTTAACATGTACTCAATGCCTGCAGAACCAGATTGCACTACTGGACTAGAATTAAAAACCACAAGAGTCAGACTCCAAAGCTGCTTATAATAGACAAACGGGATAGAGTAGCCCCAAACAAGTTTAGCAGGGCGCTCAGAAGGAAGTGCTGACTTAAGATATAAGCAAAAGTGCTCAGGTAGGGGCAGGAGGGAGGGATGTTACTTGCTCTATCTTGGCTCAGGACATCGAGTCCTGTCTAGAGATCCTCCAAGGCCAAACTCAGCATCAGGACAACACCAGCCTGTCTGGACAGTGTGCTCTGTCCCTCCCCAAGTGAGCGAAGTGCCCTTCCTGTGTTGTCATCTGTCCAGTTCAGACCTCTGTTATAGTGCGCTATTCGTGGTTGTGACTTTGCATGCTCTCCTCTCCTGAGGACAGAGACTAATTACTAATAGGTTGGTGTATTTTCCCCACTCTGGTTCCATTCTGGTCCCGGGCATGCTTTTTTCTCCCTCTGGGCTCTCTTTTCCTCTTTTTTGAAGTCTTTTTCTCAAATACAATGACATAGACTTGCTAATATCTTAAAAGTAAAGCAAAGAAAAGTAACCCTCATTGAATGCCTTTTTTTGTGTTGGGCGCTTCACTGTGTTAGGTGTTTTACAAGCATCTTCTCCGTTAATCTTGTTCCTCTAACAAGCTCGGCGAACTTCTTCGCTGTTCAAGTCTTTGCACTCACTGTTTCCTTTCCTGGGAACCCGTTTTTCCTCAATTGCTCAAGAAGGTGGTTTCCTTTTCTGCTAACAAACGTGTAGTTTATAGGCTATTCTTCTGGTTGAGTTTATTAGGCTGTGACCCCGCTTTCCTCTCAGTGGGGGGTAGGATCTTGGGGAGGAACTCACTGAGGCCAGCCTGAGAACTTGGACTTCCTCCCTCTCGCTGGGTCCCTGCCCTTCCAGCTGCTCCTCCAGTGCATCCTGGGCACTGGATGTCTTGTTTTTACTAATTTATTATAATTGCTCTGTTTCTTCCTCATGATAACTGATACTCTCATCTAGACTCTATTTCTTTCTAGAAGACGAGGGATTCAGTGTTTTGGTTAGTTTTCCCCTTAAGCGTGGGCTAACTCATCATCTTTTTTTTTTTTTTAATTAACATAATTGTATTTATTTGTTTATTTTGGCCACTCTGTGTGGCATGCAGAATCTTAGTTCCCTGACCAGGAATTGAACCTATGCCCCTTGCAGTGGAATCACAGAGTCTTAACCACTGGATAGCCAGGGAAGTCCCTAACCTATCATCTTTTACCATACAGTTTTGTTCTTTATAATCTGAAAGTCTAGATCATACCTTTGTAAACAGATATATACTTAATTTAAAAACTCATCCGTTTTTACAGCTTTAGTATTAATATAACCAAGTTCTCATCTTCTGTTATGGGGCTTCCCAGGTGGCACAGTGGTCAAGAGTCCACTGGCCAATGTAGGAGACGCAAGAGACGCGAGTTCGATCCCTGGTTCGAGAAGATTCCCTGGAGTAGGAAATGCCAGCCCACTCCAGTATTCTGGCCTGGAGAATCCCCATGGACAGAGGAGCCTGGTGGGCTACAGTCCATGGGGTCACAAAGAGTCGGACACGACTGAGCACATATGTATCTTCTGTTATACCGATCTTCTATTATAAAATCTTACCTTAAAAAATCTCCAACCTTCAGGGCTCAATCTAAGTCCTAAGTCCTCTGAGGTTTTCTGCACCTTTAGTACCTAACATTAATCTTTTCTGCTCTCAGTACCTATACTTCAGTTTGGCCATTAATCTAAAGAATCTTATTTGTTGTTTAATTGCTTTGTCTATCTGTGTCTTATGTGACTGATGAGATGGTTAGATGCCCGTTGATGGTGGCAAAGTGTTCCTAATTTTTGCAGTGTTGAAAAAGAGTCACTTTAAAGGACTTTTTTGAAGCAAAATATTTTAAATATAATTTTCCTAATGGAGTTTTACATATTTTCTTAAACACAGTTTAAAAATTATTCATCTGGTTTAGGTTTTCTGAAAAGCATTTTCTTTGAATATAGGATGATTATTCTGTATTTTTATTATTCATTTTATTCTCAGTATTCATTTAAGAAGACTAATGTGTTCAGGTATAATGCTCCAAGGAAGTGTTTCAGAAAAGAAAGAATATTAATTATTTCCTGTAGCTTATCTATAAAAAGCCATTTCGGAAAGTACATTCATTTTAATTTTTTATCGGGACTTTGTGGTTGATTTTTACAGTTGCTATATTAAAGTCATTTTTAGTCTTCTACAGAAAATGTATAAAGGTCTATTTCATAAAATATTAATATTTTACTAGCTATAATTGTCTAAGCATTCCTAATTATGTGTTGAGCTTTCTAATTCTTACCAGAGCTGCTGTTTCCTGGTGAAGTTTAAACATCAGTCCCCAATCAGTTAGGTTAATCTCTGTATAATATAATTAAATTCATCTGACCTGGTTACTGGGTACATTTTAAATATCAGATTGCTAATCATGACACCGTGACGAATATTTCAATTTTAAAGTTGACCTTTTAGAATCAGCCTTTCTTTAATCTGCCAGTTGTACTTAACAGAAATATTTCTTTTAAAAAGTAACCTGACTTAATGTATTTAATGAGAAAAAAACCAAAGTTATTATAAAATGTGTCTAAAGCAAGCTGTCTTAAAACACTAATGACATTTCTTTTTCTTCATAGAGATACTTCCTAGTTGGGAGCAATCATGCAGAAACAAAATACCGTGTTTTGAAAATTGACAGAACAGAACCAAAAGATTTGGTTATCATTGATGACAGGGTAAGTACCTTGACAACCTGAATACAGACAGAAACCTTTGTACTTCTTTTTTAACAGATATGAAATAGCCTTACAGCTTCTAGCAATGTATACTTTTTTTTATCATACATCTAAAAATGACGGTTTTTCATGGTTGGCTAGAATTTTTAATCTCTAATCTGGTTTCTAAAATTACTGAAGTCAGAAAGTTTGCCAGAATTACACTTTGTCCTTCGTTTTGATTTTTTACGAAGCAAACTCTTTGGATAAGATAATGAATATATTTTCTTAAAGGGGTGCCATTTTAAGGATCTGATATAACTCTCAATATTGCATCCACCGAAGAGATTATTTATTCTTCTTCTTTAATATAAAGCTCCTTGAAGTCAAAAAGGACTTCTCTACTGCAGACTTTTTACTATACTGCTAAAAGTGATTGGTAGGGTCACTTCTGATGACTTGCTAGAGAAATGTTAAGCTATTCTTATCCACATGTCATATTATTAAGAGTTGGGACTTAATTCAGGTGGCACAAAAATATGAGACTTTTAGTCAAAAGAGAAATATAGTAAGGTGGAATTGAACAGTTAATTTTAACTCTCAGGTGAGAGCAGCTAACTAACACTTTGTGTTGAAGTTCCTGTCTGAATATTTCTAAAACCATGTGGATTCCTGGTTTTTCAAAGGTTATCAATAGCTGTAGTTTGGAACTCATTTTCACTAAGCTCTTTGGAAAACCAATTTCTATGTTATAATAACTTTGGATATATTGTATTTTGTGACTTCCCATACTCTTGGGTATCATGGTCCTCCTTCACCCACACACATACCATCTGGCAGTATTTATTAATACGACGTAATGATACTTGGCTTTACTTGGGGGTAGAAGTGGTTGATCGGGGATCTCTTTGAGAATCTAAGAAAAGCTATGGGTCTTCTCATAAAAATACACGTATGCACGTATAACCAAATCTTTGCATACAATTTTAAGGAGTTTATAGATTTCTTGAAACTTGTCTGTGGATTCCTCATACCTCTGAATCTCTGATCCAGAAGATAAGGTTTTGGTATACCTTTTAAGTACAGCAACGTGTGATCCAGTAAGCACCCTTAATTAACTGCTAATGTTAAAAAATTTGTTGGCTTTTTAGAATTGTAGCTTAGTCCTGCACTTTTATATACTTCTCTGTGAAATAGCTAATGATGTAAAGCTGTAGCAAACTTAATTTTCCGAGGTAAATAAATAATGAATCTAAAAATGAAACACAACCTTACAGATTAATTTGCTTATTTCTAGCATGTATATACTCAACAAGAAGTGCGAGAACTACTTGGGCGCTTGGATCTAGGAAACAGGACAAAGATGGGACAGAAAGGTTCCTCTGGGTTATTTCGAGCCGTTTCAGCTTTTGGTGTTGTAGGTAAGAAAGATGCCTCCCTCTTTCAACCTCTTTTTTTTTTTTCTCTGTATAGACTACTTGAAGATAGTTTGCAAGGCTCATATTTATATAGGTTTGTAAATGTGACCTAGCTTCTGTGTCTTTGGTTATTTACAACTGAATCATCTACCACCCAGGTGTCAGATAGCCTGTATATAATATGTGCTATATGTGCAGGATTGTGCTCAGGTTCGTATAGGATATGAACAAATGTCACGATGGCTTGGACCTGTAAGGAGTCTGGCTTGTCAAGAAATGAAAAAGTGAAAATTGGCTTGGACTTGTAAACATCAGCTGGAAAAACAGATACAGGTAAAACCAGCTTTTAAATTAGAGGAGTTTCTCTCAAGGACGCGCTGCAGTGTAAAGTGTCACAAGCTCCTTCTCTGAGTGACAGCTGCTTTCTTACTCTCAGAGAAACTTTGTTCTCTAAAATCACAGACAGTCGGAAACTTTGCTCTTTAAAATCGTGTCAGTGAGAGAAAACATACCCCTGTCGCCTGGATGATCTAAGTCATTTTGACGCCAAGAGGCAGCGTCGGTTGACAAGGCGGAGCTTCAGAGAAGGGCTTTCTGGACGCAGCCGACTGCGGCTCTGTTCACTTTATTGCTTTCAAGGAAATGAGACCCCGAGTCTGCTTCCCAGTCCAGACCTAATGTTTATCTCTTTACATTCAGTCTTGCTCTGGTTTGAGCCTCTTCATTTAAATTTTACCTAATCTCTTTCCCAAATCCTATAATAATGCCTTTACTTATTCATGAACAAGCATAGAAGTGGCCTTGGCCTTTAAAGGAGTCCATGGCCCAGCTTGTGGGGCGTTTGGAAGATGCCCCGCAGTTCTGCTGGTGCGCTGTCCCTCGTGACAGTGGGTCAGAAAACCTGTCTTTGCTCCTGGATTTGTCCCAGGGAGTCTTAGGGTGATTGGATTGGATGGGGGGTTGGGGGGGGCCCAAAACCCAGTGCCCAGGAAACAACTCCAGGACTGGAATTTGGATCCCAGTTGTGCAGTCAATAGTAAATGCTGGAGATTACATAAGAGGTAGACTGCTTGGACCTGGAGTGGCCAGGAAAGATTTCCTGGAGAAGATAAGACTCAGGCTGGACCCTGGAGGAGAAGCAAGCTTTGGATGGATGTGGGGAAGGGAGGCGAGAGCTCCAGGAGGGGTGACGGCAGAAGCTCCGGCGTGAAGATGCCCACGGGCCCTGGAATGCTGGCAAGGGGTCTGTGAGGCCAGATCGCTGGGACCTTGGAAGCCAGGCAGAGAGCAGTTGTGTCTCAGCTTCTCTGTTGGCATGGCTATATTTCAAGTCTTTTTTTTTTTCCCAACACAAAATTATCTTTCTGCTTCTTAAACCCGCTGAACTGTCTGTAATGTTTACTGAGTGGTATCTGTAGATGTTAACAAAATTAATACGGACTGACTTATGCTATATAGTTTCATATTCTTAGGTTCATTTTTCTGATTAGCGCTTTCTATTTGGTGAATGTGTACTTGTTGAGACTTTGATTATGCGCATTCTGCTGTGTTTGAAGTTTGTTTTTCTCGATGTGCTCTCATAGCCCTTCATGTGGAATCCCTTTAGGTCCATTTTGTGTCCTAGGCAGCTGCCAGGGAAGGTTGAGAGTGGTCGGTATAATTAGTTTCTTCTGCATAGGACTGGCACCTTCTGTGTACCTTCTGGTTAGTCTTGACAAATCCCTTGAGGTTTCATGTTTAATGGATAAGTGTTTAATGGATAACGTTTAATGGATAACATGTGCATGTTAGTGTATATCAAGTGAGTTCATGTGTTTCAATTCCGTATATTCCATATATGTTAAATTCCACTTTAAGTGTTACTTAACTCTTAGTCAAAGAAAAAGATCTAGAAATAAAAAAAGTGTCTTAAATACATTAGGCTTAATCAGATACTTAATAGGTTAAACTCATTTCTTTAAATGCTAATACTTTATTACAACTTTTGAAAAAAGTAAATTTCCTAAAGTATATGTAATATTGAATGCCTAATTAGTCAGAGTTAAATATTCAAACTTGAACCTTCCTTGCTAATTAAGTATAATGAGTTGAAGATCAGTTGTGGGTATGTGTGCTAAGTTACTTCAGTCATGTCTAACTCTTTGCCACCCTATGTGCTGTAACCCGTCAGGCTCCTCTGTCCATGGGATTCTCCAGGCAAGAACACTGGAGTGGGTTGCCATGCCCTCCTCCAGGGGATCTTCCTCACCCAGGGATCAAAGCCGTGTCTCTTATGTCTCCTGCATTGGCAAGCGGGTTCTTTACCACCAGCGCCACCTGGGAAGCCCATTGAACTATATTTTAAAATAGCTGCCCTTGGGTGTTTTGGAGTTGTATCGGGCAGTTTGCTTTTTACATTAAGTGGCCTCTAGATGCTGTCCTGGGCTTTGCAGGTGGCACTAGTGGTAAAGAACCTGCCTGCCAATGGAGACGTAAGAGACGCAGATTCGATCCCTGGGTCAGGAAGATCCCCTGGAGGAGGGCATGGCAACCCACTCTAGTATTTGTGCCTGGAAAATCCCATGGACAGAGGAGCCTGATGGGCTACAGCCGACAGGTTGCAAAGAGTTGGACACGACTGAAGTGACTTAGCATGCATGCATGCATGCAGATGGTGTACTGTGTTACTTTAATGGTACTTTGATCATTCTTCATTGTTCTGGGTATATTTGCTTTTAGCAATATTCCTTGCCTCATTGTAAATCTATTGATAACTAAGCTTGTAAAACCATAGCTTTATTTTAATCCACAGATAACCAAGTTTATAGCCAAATAAATACTCGTTTTATACACAGCTATTAATAAGCTTTAGATGAAGACTGAAGATATTGCCATGTTTCTCTTAGGTGGCATTCTTAGATATTGTGGTACGTTTCTATCACAATTTGAGGCCCCTTTGAGACTCATCTTGGATGGTGAAGTCACTGTAAGGTTGACTTGCCAGTAAAGTGACACAGTAATGTACTAAGTAAGCATTTATTACTTTCGTAGAAATGCACTTTATTTATTCTAATTCAACCATGCTTAGAATCTTTGAAGAGTAAATAAGGACTTAATAAAAGGCTATGATTTGTCTAGTATTGGCTAGACAAATGAGGGCTGCTGAAATAGCAAAACACAAAATACTTACCTTGGAAGTATATATAGTCTGATTGTCAGAATAATACATGTGTGAAAGGACTTGAGTGGTTGTCTTCTGTTCTGTGGCTGAAGTATTTTCTCTCTCAATTTTTTCAGCATGCCCACTTTGTGAATATTATTTTTGCTGGACGGTTTTGAACTGTTACCATGGTTAATTTAATTCAAAGTCTATAAGAATCTAGAGCTATGCTTCTCAACTGTCTATAGTAAAGGACCAGTCTTTTTTCCAGCAACGTGTCAAGACCAACACAAGAGCCTACTGAGCATAACTTGCCATCAGCTTGGACCACATGTGACTCATCACATAAGTTCATAATATCCAAACTAGTCTTGCCTGTTCAAGGCAGATTCATTGGTCATGAACTCTGATGATCCTAAACCCTTCCTTTCAGTTTGTTTGCATTTCTTTTCATGGACTGGTACTGAAAGCTCATGGACCGTCTCTGGTCCCTTGACATGGTTTGAGCCTGTCCTGTAGCTGTGCTGCCCATTTATGACTTGTTCCATTGTGGTTTGACAGCCAGGAGGTTTGGGAGACCACCAGATAGGTCATGAGCATCGCTGACCCAGTTTTTTTGTTTTTATGCCCCTGCCTCTTTCTGTGACATGCTACAGAAGCCAAGTCTGCAGAGTCAGAAAATCCATCAGTGGTTGCCAGGTGCTGGGGGTGGGAAGAGTGGATGGACATCAAAGGAGCCTGAGGGGATGTTTTTGGAGTGATGGGAATATTATGTTGGATCTCAGCAGTGGTTACAAGACTGTGTGAAAGTGAAAAGTGTTAGTCACTCTCAACCAGTTTTTAATGAGGTCCTGGGACATGGGTGGAGGCCTGTAGTCCTTCCTACTCTCGGTACTCTGACCATCCAGCTCCTTTTGATATAAGTCCTTTTTCTGCCTGTGTCACCAGTGAGAGGATACTCTTGTAAGCTGCTAATGGGTTGAAGGGGAGTGGTAGAGTGTCTTTATAGTAGACTAAGTGATGGGCTTGGTTGTTCTTTAAAGCAGCACCCTTAGAGACAGTTTGCAGATCCAAGAGAAAGGGAAAACAGCAATGGCATGTGGGCCTCGACTCGTGAGGGGATGATAGATCTGGTGTTAGAGTGTCACTTTGGTCCCTTGTGATTTTTGATACCCCTCTGTCACAGTGCCCAGAGGCTCTGAAGATAGTGACCAGCTGACAGGGTGACCCAACAGGATAGTGCCCTCTGCCCTGTTGGTGAGCTTGTGGGGTCCTCTCCAGCCACCAGAACCCCACACCACTCCATCCTCTCACACTGTCCCTTTTTATTTACTTTTCTTGGTTTCCATCACAAACGACACAGCCTTCTCTACTTGGAGAAAAAGACGTCACTTTTGCATGATGACTGTCGTCTAGGCTTCTGGGAAGAGCTTGGGAAAATTGGTCTGGGACCAGAAGTGTACAGAATGAAGATGAAAAACTTGTCCTGTTTTTTCATGTGTTAAAATGATGATGAGGCTGACTTTTGACAGAGATCTGTGCCAGACTGAAGCCTTTTAACTGTTGGCTGTATTTGATGGGAGCCTTTTAAAAAAACAAGTGACATTTCCAATTGGTAGTAAAAAGAGAATAATCTCATAATATGCAAAAGGCACTTATGCTGGTAGAGAGTGTTCTTTTGTACAGTATATTTACTTTATTAAAAATATAAAGGGATGTGTAGGATGAAATAGTCTAGAACTGAAAACATAAAATTAAAATTCAATTGGAATGCAGGTTGGGGGAAATTATTACAGAGAGGTTTTTTCCTTATATAAAAAATACATAACAAGAACAAAAGGAAAACTGATTTGTCTTGGAAATATTTATTACTTAAACTCAATTAGATACCCTTTTTGGGTATTTATGCTGCTTCCAAGACCCTTGCTTTTGTAGGTTTTGGCCTTCTTAAAGGATAACTGCTTCCTAACTTGCTTTTAATGAGGTTGACATTAAGCTTTTTTCCCTATTTTATGTCCTTTAGCTTTAGTCAGGGAATTTTGGGCTAGTCTCCAAGTGGAAGTACCCCAGATGCATCACTCAGTCATGTCTGACTCTTTGTGACCCCATGGACTGTAGCCCACCAGGCTCCTATGTCCATGGAATTCTCCCTAATAGTGGGGAGTAGGTTGCCATTTCCCTCTAGTGGGGAGGAGCACAAATGAACATTTTAAAAAAATGTGCTTTGTGGCTCTCCAAAATGTAAGTATTTTTTCATTGTTTTAATAGCAGTAACGTGGTTCATTGAAATCCTTATGGTATCTTTCTCTTAAATATTTTGGCTCATTTACATTAGTACGTTCAATTACTAATCTCAACTAAGAATAACATGACAGAGACTATGGGTATTGCCAATTCTAGAGCAAAAATTTATAGCCCCAAGATCCTAGCTCAGACTTTATAGAGTGCAACACTCGGAGAGAGAGAAGGAGGGCAAGTGCAAGGGGGACACCCACACGTGCACACAAGAAAGTTAGTTTTGAAAAAACGTTAGGCTGTATATGTGAGATCCTTGGTTGAGTTTTTCTTTCAGTGCTTTGAAAAAGTTATCCCACAGCCTTCTGGCCTCCGTTGTTTCTGGTAGGAAGTCAACTGTGTGTGACCGTATCTGACTCCCGCAGTGAGTGAGCTGGGGTGACGGGATCCAGTGTCTGTGCTGGGGTAGAGCATCACTCTACGAGTAGGAACTGGGTAGAAGAAAGGAGCCCCCAGTTTCAGATGTGCTTGCCTGGAATAAAGAATTTGCAGCACAGAGCTGGAGGGGATGAGAAACGCTGGTGGCCTGCACCTCCAGAGCAGAAACCAGGGCCCTAGACTGAGACCTGGGGAGGGAAGAGGGGGTACTGTCTTTTTGGGGACACCTACTGGGAGTAGACACTCTGAATTGGGAGAAGGGTGTAGGAGGGAAGCAAGCTGTGGTTCGGATGCCACAGACTGGCTGGTCTTTCCAAGATCTAGTAGATTTTTTTGAATAAATGCTTCTCCATATGCTGTATGACATTAGGAGAATTTCCAGAAACTGTCAGTGTTTTGTTTTTATAATTTTCACCAGTCATTGGGGAGAGGGTTTGCTGAGCTCGTCACATAGCCAGTTCAGAAGTGAGCCCCTCTCCCTCCCCCCAACCACCAAGATAATTAGTTTTAACTTCCAAAGCAAAAGTTCTGGGAGCCAGAACATTTTTAACCAAGACTGTATGGTAACTAGTGTGTAGTTGGAAATTTAGTGTTACTGAACCTTAACACATACGGTCTTCCTATAATCAAATTGTTCAGAGTAGTATTTTAAGTGAGATAAATATTTCTAGAGGATAATTCTAAAACAGCTGAAAATTTGTATGGCTGTAAATTAGAGAAATAATAAAGCAGGAAATATGTCAAAGTCTTTTTGCCTTTTAAGTATGTATCTGAAAGCATTACTAAGTTTAGGAGATGCATTTATCTTTGTTTTATTGTTGTTGTTGTGTAGGTTTTGTCAGGTTTTTAGAAGGCTATTATATTGTGTTAATAACCAAAAGGAGGAAGATGGCAGATATTGGAGGTCATGCGATATATAAGATTGAAGATACAAATATGATCTATATACCCAATGATTCTGTACGGATTAGTCATCCTGATGAAGCTAGGTATGTACTGGTGGTAACTGCTATTTTTTTGATCTGTAGACCAATTGGAAAGCAAAACATAATCAATAGATTATAAATGTTAAAATGTAAATACTGGCTCAGAATGTTACAGCTTTTGTTCAAGCGCTATTGAAGCCCATGCATTATGATAATTGATTTGGGCAAAAATCAATAATGGCTGCTAAAACCATTACGTGAGAGGTTATTGTTGACATACTGTACTTCATGAATACCTCAACATACTGTACTTCATGAATATTTTATTATTTACGAAGAGAAAAAAATGACAAACATACTTAACCAAATGATCAAACTTGGCATCACCAATAATGAGACAAAACTGACATTATTTGCCTCTTAATATGAAGCAGTGGGAAGGACACCAATAGCCAGTGTAGTTTTCTTACTAAAACTATTTAAATTGAATCTAAGTATGATAAAAATATTTAAACTGGATCTAAGCATGAGTAAAATAATCAGACAAATCCATATGTGGGACTTTCTGTAAGACAACTGGCCCAGACCCTTCAGGAAGTCAGTGTCGTGAAATACAGGAAGAGCCAGAGAGTTCGATTTTAGAATAAACATGACAAAGGGCAGCACTTGGATTTCTGCTGGATCCTGGATTAGAATATGTACACAGTGTGCACACACACACAGGCGCAGAGCTGTAAAGGACTTTACTGGAATGGTTTTATATGAACTATATACTAGGGGGTATTGGATCAGTATTAAATTTTGAGTGTATAGTGACATTGTGGTTATTTAGGAGATTGTCCTTGTTCATAATAGATACATAATATTAAGATATATAATATTTAGGATTGTCATCATGTCTGCTTCTTACTGTAAATGGTGTAGAAAAATAAAATGTACTTGTGTATTTAAAGAGAGAGAATGTATGTATGTGTAAGGAGAAATATTTAACAGTGAATTCAGGTGAAGGACATACTGCTATTCATTATACTATTTCCCCCCCCCCCAATTTTTCTATGCATTTCAAAAGCTTCAGAAAGTTTTTTGGGGAAATTATTGGAACCTTGGATATATGGGGAAAGACTGTTAATAAATTGATAGAGAAAATGCTAGAATTGGTTTGATATTATAAAAACTCAAAATGGAACAAAGTTAGGCACGTTTATGAGTTTTTAGGGAAGATAGCAGCTTAGACTTTAATTACACTTTGTACCTTTATAGTGTTGTTCTAGAACATGAACCAGAATTTAAAGGTGATATGGTTTTCTTGCTTAAAACCTTCTTAGATAGTGGTTTTCTGGGACTTTGTGACCTGTCTTTGATGTTTGGAGTGGGGTAAAAAAATAAGTGTGTTTCAGACAAGAGGAAGTAGAGCTTACCAGATAAAGTTGAATTTTGTCTTACACTAACTGAAAACATTATATCTCATGTAGTTTACAGTCATATTTTCCCAGTTTTATTGAGATAAAATTGACGTATACCACTGTGTAAGTTTAAGATGTTCAGCATAATGATTTGACTTATGTATATTGTGAAATGACGACCACAATAGGTGTAGTTAGCATCCATCATCTCATAAAGACACAACAAAAAGAAGAACATTTTTTTTTCCTGTGGTGAGAACTTTTAGGATCTATTCTCTTAACTTTCATATGTATCATAGCAGCGGTAACTGTAGTCATCATATTGTTAACTGTAGTAATCATTTTTTTTAAGGTATCTACGAATATTCCAAAATGTGGACCTATCCAGCAATTTTTACTTTAGGTAAGTTTGAGCTTAGTTTTGTTCCTATCAGTCTCTTAAATGTTTATATTATTTCCTGCAGGGTAAAAACAGAATCAGAGGACACAGTAGTACTTTGATTTTTTTTTTTTTTAAATAGCCAAATCTTTTCATCTGAAATAATATAAATAGAAGTATTCTTCCTTTTAAAAGTCTAATTTTTGAAATTTTGAATGGATAAATTAAATGGTAATTATTCTTACTATGAAAAATCATCTTTTCATTATGATTTTAAAGAAATACTTTTATTTTGTCATTTTTTTTGAGTTTGAGCATATTTACTTCTGAAGTTTTCAATATTATCATCATCTCTGGAACAGGAAACTGTAAAATTCCTGCATCCTTTATTCAAATGAGAGTGGCAATAATAATTTAAAATTATATACTGATCTTTTATTTTTTACAGAAGAGCAAATTAAAGATTGAAGAAATTAAATTACTTACTCCTGTAGGACTGGCAAGAAGCACTCTATTAAAAATAATTATTGCCAGTTCTCAAATATACATTTTCATCTAGCACACCAAATAGAAAATGTCATAGGATATTAAATCTAGAGATTAACACATAAACACACAGTTGTTGAATTAATTAAGGGTCAAACTATAAAACATTAACAAAACAAATATTGAAAGTCATGTCTATTTCTGCAGATTTTTAAAAATTTTTATTGGAGTATGGTTGATCTACAGTGCTGTGTTAGTTAGTTGCTGCTGTACAGCGACGTGAGTCAGCTCTTGGGGGGAGGAGATATATGTATCTATTCTGTTTTTTTTAAGATTCTTTTCCCATATAGGCCCTTACAGAGAATTAGTCACAGATACAGAAAACAAACTTATGTTGCCAAGGTTAAGTGAGGAGAGGAATAAATTGGGAGATTGGAATTGACATACACACACTATTATATGTAAAATAGACAACTAATAAGGACTTACTATATATAGCACAGGGATCTCTACTCAAGATACTGTAATGGCTTATTTTATAATTTTGAATTACAAAAATTAAATCTGCATTAAGTCTAGGGGGATTCAGGGTTGGGGGGAACACGTGTATACCTGCGGTTGATTCATGTTGATATATGGCAAGAACCATCACAATATTGTAAAGTAATTATCCTCCAATTAAAATAAATAAATTTTTTAAAAGTTTATATACAGAGTTGTAACTGTTTCACAGTTTTCAGTTAACAATCTAGTAAAAATTAGGTAAAAATAAACTTAAGGAGAACTGTTGTAGTACCAACATATTGTTGTTGGCATTGTAAATTAATAATATTCCTGGAGAGGAATGTAACATCAAGTATGTATGAAAATATATCTGAAGAAAATAAATCAGGAGGGAGAATATTAGTCCCTGTTTGTAAAGGCACTAGCTTTACAAATAGCTTCTCTATCATGGCCCAAACAAGCAAACCAACCAATGCAGGGACAACTCAAATATGGTGAATTGAAAAATAAGCAAGTAAATTATAGCAGAGTATCCTGAGAGAGCGTTATACCATCACTGAAGTGACCAATATGTAGGCCAGATAGATAGCAAGTTATTGTGCTGCATGGAAAATTCTGTCACTTACAGTGTTCGAAGTAAAATGAAGAACACAAAATAGCATATATCAATGGGCTGGAGTCATAGGACTAAGAGGACCCAGGGTGTTGTAGCTGTTGGCATTATGTACTGCTAGGGTGCTTTGCATTATTTTAAATTTATTTTTAAACTGTTAATATAGTTAAACATTTATTTATTTATGAAATAAAAATATATCTACTAGGTAGAGTGGATTATGTCTTCATTGATGTGAAACTGAAGAAAATTAATTTAGCAATAGTATAGTGAAGGGCTTCTAAAGAATGATTTTCGCTTCCATGAATGTTTAATGAAAGTATATTTCCATTGTATTTGTCTCCATCATTTGCTTTTCAGCCATCATTGCTTAATTGTTTATAGTCTCTCTGAGGTATTACTGAAGCTCAGTGGAGCTGAGCTGTTAGAAGTGATTTCTCCTTCATGTTTTTCAAGTTCATCTGCATTCTCCTACTGAGTTCTTATCAAGTTATTCCATAAGTAAAAAATATGAGGTTAAAGACTTTAAAAAAGGTTATATTACATTCTTAAGATTCAGCTAGGATAAATCAGTTGTTTTGAATAGGAAAAGCTGATTGCTAAAAGTAAAAGCCCAGTTTCTCGCCCCGCCCCCAACTTTGTTGATATATTACTGACATCTGTAAGTTTAAGTTGTACAATGTGATGATTAGATACATGGATGTATTGCAGAATGATCACCACAGTGTTAGTTAACACCATCCCATCACATAGCTGTGATTTTGTGTGTGGTACTGATAACACTTGATTTACTCCCTTAACACATTTCAAGCATATACTTCAGTATTGTTAATTACAGTTACCATGCTGTACATTAGATACCCAGATCTTATTTATCTTATGGCTAAGAGTTTGTACTCTTTGGCTGATAGTTCTCCATTTCCCCCAGCCACTGGCAACTACTATTTTTTTTAATATACCCTACATTTTATTTATCTGTTCCTTTGTTAAGTTATTAATCTGTTCATTTGTGGTTGTTGCCACATCTGGGTATTTTGATTAATTCTGCAGTGAGCATGGGGGTGCAGATAGCTCTTTGTGATGGTGATCTTTTTTCTCTTGGATATGTACCCAGGAATGGGATTTCTGGATCAAATGGTAGTTCTGTTTTTAATTTTTTAGAAACTGCTATTTTATTTTCCATAATGGCTACACCAATTTATGTTCCCACCAGCAGTGCAAAGAGTTCTCTTTTCTCTACATCCTTGCCAATCCTGCTGTTTCTTGTTTTATAGTAGCCATTCTAATAGGTATGAAGTGGTACCTCATTGTTGTCTTGATTTGCATTTCCCAATGTGATGATGAGTATCTTTTCATGCATTTATTGGCCATTTGAATGTCTTCTTTGGGGAAATGTCTATTCAAGTCGTTTGCCCATTTTAAAATTGGATTATTTGTTTGTCGTTGAGTTGTATGAGTTTATTATGTATTTTGGCTGTCAATCCATGAACAGTTAGATGGTTTGCAAGTATTTTCTCCCATTCAAAAAGTTGCCTTTTTATTTTGCTCACTCACTCTTTTTCTGTGCAAAGCTTTTTATTTTGATGTTTCATTAGTTTGTTTTTTATTTTGTTGCTTGTACTTTTGGTATCATGTCCAAAAATAATCTTTGTGAAGACCAATGTCAAGGAGCTTTTCCCTGTGTTTTCTTTTATTAGTTTATAGTTTCAGGTCTTACATTTAAGTCTTTAATCCATTTTGAGTGAATTTTTGTGAGTGGTGTAAGACAGGGGTCCAGTTTCATTCTTCTGCAGGTGGTTGTCCAGTTTTCCTAACACATTTATTGAAGAGACTATCCTTTCTCCATTTGTCTTTTTGGAAAAGTGGTTGTCAGTCACTCAGTCGTGTCCAACTCTTTGAGACCCCCTGGACTGTAGCCTGCCAGGCTACACCGTTGATGGAATTCTCCATTCTTGGAAGAGGCGGCCATTTCCTTCTCCAGGGGATCTTTCTGACCCAGGGATCAAACCTGGGTCTCCTGCATTGTATTGCAGGTAGATTCTTTACTGTCTGAGCCACCAGGGAAGCCCATTCTTTCTCCATTCGTCTTTTTGGCTCCCTGGTCAAATATTAGTTAACTGTATCTGAGTGGTTTTATTTTGGGGCTCTCAATTCTGTTCCATTGGTCTAGGTGTCTTTTTTTTTTATCTCGGTAACATGCCGTTTTGATGCTGTAACTTTGTAATGACGTTTGAAATCAGGAAGTTTGATGCCTCCAGCTTTGTTCTTCTTTCTTAAGATTGCTTTGACTATTAGGAGTCTTATGTGGTTCCATACAAATTTTAGAATTGTTTTTTTCTATTCCTGTGGAAAATGTAATTGGGATTTTGATACAGATTGTATTGAATTTGTAGATGTCTTTGGGTAGTATGGTTATTTACACAGTATTAATTCTTCTGTTTCATGAACACTGGGCTTCCACTGTGGCTCAGCTAGTAAAGAATCCGTCTGCAATGTGGGAGACCTGGGTTTGATCCCTGGGTTGGGAAGATCCCCTGGAGAAGGGAAAGGCTACCCATTCTAGTATTCTGGCCTGGAGAATTTGGGTCACAAAGAGTTGGACACGACTGAGCGACTCTCACTCACTCTGTGAACACTGGATATCTTTCCATTTATTTGTGTCTTATTCGTTTATTTTCTTCATATCTTATAATTTTCAGTATACAGATCTTTTACCTCTTTGGTTAAATTTATTCCTAAGGTTTTTTTATGCTCTTGTATATGGGATTGAGAAACCAACTTCTTAATATAGTTTTTATCTCTCTGAGATCAGATGCTAATAAAATTAATGGCTCTATCAAGCAAATGTGGTACATTTAAATTTAACAGATTAAATAAAAATCAACTTGAAATTATATTAATAAACTAAAGAAGAAATAGAAATGTGTGAGAATCTCTGAAGTTGTAACCATTTTAAGGTATGACTGAAATACTTTCAAATTTGTATAACTTAAAAAATTCTAGATACTGTCTGAAATTCTATGCTAAAAATATATAGCTATATACTTATAAAAGTTGTTGATTTTGTGCAAATTTTATTTGCACAGACTGTTATAATTTTTTTAATGACATGCTTCTCAAACATGTTTCACTGTAGTGGCTTCTGTTATTTGCTTATTCTTATTTTATTACTAAATAAGTTGTGGTGCCACCATTAGTAATCAATATAATTATTTTCACTTATAGGTAAACTAGAGAACAGACCTTGTATAATACTATTAGAGTGGATATTATAGCATTTTTAATAGTCCATTCAGACACATATAAAAGTGTGACTTTGTTATATAAGACTATGAAGTTAGATTAATTTCAGTGTGAATCACAAAGGGCATATGCAAATCAGTGAATGTAGGTTACCAACATTTTATTGTGTATTTCTACTTATGCAAATGCCTAAGTCATGTAATGATTTTTAAATTTCCAATTATATTCATGATTTACTATGTTTAAGGTGCTTATTTGAACATTGCTTTCGTTGTTGGTGCTAACTAACTCAGTTCATAATTAGGTGCTAACTAATTTAGTTCATAGGTTTTAATTCCTTCTGGGAGCCAAGATTATGAAATATGTTTTGCTTTTCTAATTCTTATTAAGCTTTCTCTTCTCAGTTACAGCTATGATTTGTCCCACTCACTTCAATATAATCTCACAGTCTTGCGAATGCCCCTGGAGATGTTAAAGTCAGAAACCACCCAGACTCGCCAGGAGAGTTTCGACATCTTTGAAGATGAAGGATTGATTACACAGGGTGGAAACGGTAGGTGGTTTTCAGCACATCCAATATATGTTAATGTGACATCTATGAAACGGCATCTCATTAAATTCACTCACATTTCCTTCATATTTCTCCTTTCCTATTTGCTCTTTGTCCTTTCATGAAGTTGCTTCAGATATATGAACTTAACGAATTCATTTTTATAGAGATCATGGTGGTGGTTTAGTCGCTAAGCAGTGTCCGACTCTTGTGACCCCATGGACTGTAGCCTGCCAGGCCCCTCTGTCCATGGGATTCTCCAGGCAAGAATACCTGAGTGGCTTGTCATTTCCTTCTCCAGGGGATCTTCCTGACCCAGGAATTGAACCCAGGTCTCCTGCATTGCAGACAGATTGTTTACTGCCTGAGCTATGAGGGAAGTCCAGAGATCATACATTACCAAATTGATTTCATTTGTGGGCAAGCCAGAAAATTGTATGCTGATGTTTTCTAGCAAAAATATCATGCACCTTTTATGGAATACATTCAACTTTAGTCTTTGGCTGGAGAATTTTCTTTTTAAATATTGAAGAATACACACCACCACCTATTTTTCTTCATAGAGACCAATTGTGTATGAGTTGAATTGTAGAACAGAGTTACCCTGGGTTGCTTGTTGCAGCCTAGACATTTATGTATCATATCTCTAATCCTCATAAAAAACTACTCAGTAGATATAATGCTGCTTTCAAATAAATAAAGGTTAAGTAGGAAGCCAAGACCTAGAGGTTAAGATCACAAGGCCAGTGTCCAGAGGAACCCTTGCAGGAGGTCAGAGGCTGTTCTGACTTTGATTGGTCTCAGCTTGACCCACCTGTCCCTCCCACACCCTGCTTCTGTCAGTACTGTTGTGGGGTTACTGCAGGACCTGTGTGTGACTAGTCTAGGGTGACCCTGGGGATCTGAGACTAACCAGCACACAGCAGAATGGATACCTTTATCCCTAGATTTAGGGATTGGTCTAGCACTCTAAAGCCAGAGACATTGCCAGAGCGAATGTTGTGAAGGAATTGCTTCAAATGTAAAGTTAAGACAGTTTAGCTAAATTGGCCTTACTGTGGAGACAAAAAGTCAGTAGTGTCTTTGGGTCCCTTCCTCAGTGCCACTTCTGTGACAGTGATGAAGATGTGGGTGCAGAGGTCGAAGGTAAGTTCCAGAAGGTCTGTCCTTGCAGGACACTCAGGAAGAGGCTGTGCTCTGTTAGCCTTTTGCCAGAAGCTCTGGTCCACTCTAAGAAGACTGAGACTTACTTCAACTGAATGCCATCTCTGTTAATTGCCTTTGACTCTTGTTCATTTATTAGATTGACTATCACTTGAGCTAAAGCCAAACCCAGTGCACCCTCCCTACCCCAAAACATCTAGATCACAGAAATTTGCTGTGGTTCAGACATCTGAACTCTAATCTGTGCCACTCGAGGCAGGTGGAGGGTAAGATAACATGTACCTGAATATTTGTCACATCATTTCTTCTAAATATTGTGCTTAGTAATAGAAAAGCTAAAAGCATTAGTAAATATGCACTGTGTGTCATCTCCCATATGAATCTGAATATCTGTACTGAGACCTGAATTAAGACTCCAAAAGCCGCCTAACTTTTTGCTATCAGTCGAGCAGTTCTACTTGATAGATATGAATAAACTGTGTATTAGGTTTTTATGACTGCCATAAGAAATTTCCACAAACTCAGTGACTTAAAACTATACACATTTATTATCTTACAGAAGTCAAAAGTCCAAAAGAGATCTTGGTGGACTAAAGTTAGAGTGTTGGTAAGGCTGCGTATCTTTCTTGAGACCCTAAGGAAAAAGCCATTTCCTTACCCTTTCCATCTTCGCAGCCAGCAACGGCTGCTGAGGATTGCCCACGTGACATCACTCTGACACTCAGTCCTGTTTCCCTCTGTCACTCACAATGCCCACGTGGTTACAGTGGGCCCACTTGGACAGTTCAGAATAGTCTGCCCATCTTAATTAGCAACCTTAATTCCATCTGCAGCTTTAATTTCTCCTTGCCACGTGACATAACTTACTCATGGGTTCTGGTGATTAGAACACAGATATTTTTTCTGTGGGGAAGGGACGCATTATCCTCCTACTACACAGGGGAAAACTGATAGGAAAGAGAAAGAGAGGGCAAAAGTTGTCTGGGTAGGTAGAAAAGGAAAATAATATATTTTTTAAAAAGTCTCTGATGTGTCAGGCAGCATGTTAGTCACTTTGCATATATTATGTTTTTTTAAAATCTGAATTATATCTCTGAGGTGAGTGGTATCATCATTTTACAGTTTAGAAAATTGAGGTTCTGAGATGTTATGTAACTTGCCAAAGGTCACAGAGCTGGTAAGTGACAAGGACAGGACTCCTATCCATTATTCATGCTCAGTGTAATGTCTTTGAAGGGGCAGAGAAGGCTTACTTTTTATAAATAAAACCAAAGGGTATTTGTCATAGTATATATAAACACTCTTAACATACATGTTTTGAGAAGAAAAATAGTATTGATTGTCTCTAAGCAGAACTGTTACAATCTTTTAAGCCATTATTTTATACTTGTTTCTTATTTTATACTTTATACAAGGTTTGTAAAACTTACTGATATTTAGTAAATTTATTTGGATATCCTGAAATGATGCTTGATGAAATTAATTTTGTCATATCAAAAAAGCTTGATAGAATAATAACTACCACTTATGGAATTATGAGTAAGACGCGAGACTTGTTCTGAGCATTTCATGTGCATTGTCAACTTGCCTTTACAACAATCACATGAAAGGGGCACCAATGAGCAAACGGGGCACTGAGAGTAAGTGACCCTCTTGGTCACACCTGTCACACTGCTGGTGAGGCAGAGCTCAGACGTGGACCCAGGCGCTGTGATACCAGAGCCATGCTGCTAGTCACTGCTCCTGCTGTCTGTCAGCCTTATCCATGTATTTGTGTGTGTGTCCTTAATTTCCCAGTTGTTTGCTTTTCTCTAGGTTAAAAACTCTCACACATCAGAAAATGTGTTCTTTGTTTAACTTTGTACAGAATCAGCACAGTGTTCTGGGCAATGACATGAGTTATATCCACTGAAAACAGCAGTGATATTTATCAGACATTTTGAAATTAAAAAACAAAAGTTTAAGAACTTAAAAATGAATTGAATGTCAACCAATTTCCTTATATTCCTGATACCGACTCTTATTTTTTCAGGTGTATTTGGGATCTCTAGTGAGCCTTACATGAAGTATGTGTGGAACGGCGAACTTCTAGATATAATTAAAAACACTGTCCATCGTGACTGGCTGCTATACATTATTCATGGATTCTGTGGGCAGTCAAGTATCCTTTTTTAAAACATTAAGATACATATTATTAAATTTATGCTATACCAATTTGTAGAAAGCTATGTATGAATTATAAGATCATTACAATTATCTGTACATCCAGCAGATAATTATAATTATGCATTCTGTGTGGTTGAAATACAAAGAGGGATACAGATCTATTATGTCTACAGACAGGTAAATAACAAGGAAGAAAATGCTCTGTGCACAGAAGGTGCTGTAGGTAGTAAGTGTCATTCTTACCTATGAGCAGGAGCAGAATCGCTAACAGGAGGGGAGGATGAGCTCAGGCTCGTAGGAAGAGTTGAACTTGGCTTGACTTGATCAAGAAGCAGGCCTCGGCAGTGAGACTGGGGGTTGGGGAAGCATCGTGAGTGTAGAGATGGAAAAGTTCATGGGAGTGTACTTGTGGTTTCTGTATAAAATGCCTGGTAGGTGCAATGGAGTGAGAAGGAGATGGGTTAAGGGGGAGTCAGACTGCCAATCACTAGATTACTTTGGTGGTCAGATGAAGGACTTTGGGTTTGGTGCTAGAATTTTTGAAAGTTTTTTTCAAGAGGGTAACATACAAATCAGTACTTAGGAAGCTTGGGTGGGTAACCATTTTCAAAGTGTGTTGGTCACTCCATCAGGTCCCACTATTTGTGACCCCATGGACTGTAGCCCTCCAGGCTCCTCTGTCCATGGAATTCTCCAGGCAGGATTGGAGTGGATTGCCATTTCCTCCTGCAGGGTATCTTCCCAACCTAGGGATCAAACCTGGGTCTCCTGCATTGCTGGTAGATTCTTTACCATCTGATCCACCCTAGACCAAGGGACATGCATTAGGACAAGATTGCAGTGGTTCAGGCGTAATGAAGATCTGGATTGTGAAGAGTCATAATAGATTAAATAGATATAGATTGAGCTTGGTGTTAAGCTGGTAAATCAATCTTATAAATACCTTTTGTCATTTTATTTGATTTCTAGCTATATTGAATGTGTTTTTATGAGGCTTAAGACGGCAATGTCTACTTTTTAGAGGTGGTGGTAAGTTTTTTCCTGCCCGTTTTAGAGATCCTGAAGAACATTTGTGCACCTAGCATGCTTTCTGGTTGACATTCTTCCCTGTGTCTTAGGTTTGTTAGAAACCTAGAGTGAACACTTTAAAGGAGTGGTTGTTTTGAGACCACCGAGTGGATGAATGTAATTAATAAATAGTGTGCTTTCTTGCACCAGAACATTTGACAGCAGTGGAGTCAGGGAGCCAAAGGGTAGAGTTGGAGAGGTTGGCCTTGGAGAGGATCTGTTTTGCCTCCTTTGTGGCAAGTGAGGGTGAGGAGAGAGGCTCGATGAAGATGCAGAGGACTTCTGGAATGAAGACGGTGAGATTTATGTGTTACATGTAAAATGGCTCATTACCTTATACTCATTTTCAGCCAGTGAGTGGTGTTATCTGCTTGATCATTCACTGAATAATGAGATTTGGCCCCGAATTACTATATATTTTTCCAAGAGTAGAATCAACCTGGAAAAAACACATGGTTTCCACCACCAAGGACTCTAAAGAGAAGGTGCTACAGTTTCTAAGGGCAGTTTCTAAAAAGTAATTCTAAACTGTCTTTTATTTCTCAAGAGCTAACTCAGGGCCTGGCATGTATTAAGTACAATAAATGGGTGTTTCTTTAAAGTAGTAAATAGCACCATAGATTACAATTTTAAAGCTCATTAGTTGAAATGATGAATCCAGTCTCCCAGTTAACAAGCATTTAATGAATTCTGGAATCTATATGATGATAACAGTCATTGCTATTTATTGAACGTTTGCTACAAGCCAGGCACACATTGCACAGGTTACCTAAGCCAGTCTTCCCAACCACCTAATAGAATTGGTTACTTTTATTTTTTTTTGCACTTACACCATTTGACAGAAGATGAAACTGAGGCTCAGAAAGTTAACTAAAGTGATAATATTAACAAACTTTATTTTGGTTAAACAGTTCCCAGGGTTCAGTTTTGCAGTTGGGTGACAAATTTGGGTGCTCTCACAGTACTATACTAACTCCGTTCCCTCAGAAGTAGCTATTGCTTCATAATTTAAACACCTTGTTAAAGGAGAGGTGCTCACTTTGATAGGTGTATGGTCTCTGAAGACAAAGAAGGATTAGTTGTACCTTTTACATTCTTGCCTGGCTGCAAGCAGGGACCACAGGTCTTCCCTTAACCAATAACCCTACATCTGGTTACCATTTCCTCTGACATTCATGGAAAGCACTCGTTAGTGAGGTTCAGTTTTGCCTTAATACCTGCATACTTCGAAAGAGCAGTTAGACCCAGTGCTGTTCCATTTCTTGGGTGGAGCTTTTTGGTGTTCTTTAACCTACTGGACAAAATATATTTAAGGTAGAATGATTCTCTTGGTTGGGCATGATGGTCATGAATGCTAAACAGCTTTAACTAGATTTCTAAGAGCTGTTGATCTATGGACGGCCTGTGTATGTCACTTTAATAGCTAGAAGATCCAGTAAGTTCGCTGGGACCCGTTTTCTCAAAAGAGGTGCAAACTGTGAGGTAAGATTGCTGCTAGCAATATAACTTTTTATTTCAGCTCTGGTGACAGATAAAGCAAAGTGGAATTTCAGAAAGTTGAATTTCTTAGTTTGGGACATTATCAAGAGAATAATGAATTCTCTAGAGTCTCTGAAACTTGTGAGGAATATGACTAATGTACAGATGTTCTGAAAAATAGCTATCTTAGCATTATGCAATGCCTTAGGGAGTTATGAAATGTCTAATGTTTTGGAGGATGAGCCATTTCTGTAATAGATTTAAAAATGCAGTACATATTTAGTGAAGAGACTAAAATAGCAAAGCACCTCCACCCAAGGAATATGCTCCTCCCAAGGGGAGCGCTCTTTGGAAAAGCATCCTTGATGAGAAAACTGAGTAAAGCAAGGCCTGGAAACCCTTTACTCACTTCTCTCTGCTTTAGTTTGGCTCAAGACAGACTTCTTCTGCTCATCCCTAGAAAAAAAACAACATATTCATCTGTTCTGCCTTTGGTCATGTAGCGTGTTTTGAGTGTTTTGTCTCTTTCTGCAACAGACAACTGGAGTCTTACACAGATGTGTGATCGAGTAGATATACTGAGCGAGACACTGGGTTTTGATCCTGCCTTAATATAGCAACATTCATTCTTAAAATCATATCAACAATGAACATAGTTATAACTGTCGCTTTAAGAAAAAAAGATATACTGATCTGAATGCAGAGTTCCAAAGAATAGCAAGGAGAAATAAGAAAGCCTTCATAAGTGAACAATGCAAAGAAATAGAGGAAAACAATAGAATTGGAAAAACTAGAGATCTCTTCAAGAAAATTAGAGATACCAAGGGAGAATTTCATGCAAAGATATGCACAATAAAGGATAGAAATGGTATGGACCTAACAGAAGCAGAAGATATTAAGAAGAGGTGGCAAGAATACACAGAAGAACTATACGAAAGAGGTCTTAATGACCCAGATAACCACAGTGATGTGATCACTCACCTCGAGCCAGACATCTTAGAGTGTGAAGTCAAGTGGGCCTTAAGAAGCATTACTACGAACGAAATTAGTGAAGGTAATGGAATTTGAGCTGAGCTATTTCAAATCCTAAAAGATGATGCTGTTAAAGTGCTGCACTCAATATGCCAGCAAATTTGGAAAACTCAGCAGTGGCCACAGGACTGAAAAAGATCAGTTTTCATCCCAATGCCAAAGAACGTTCAAACTGTCGTACAATTGCACTCATTTCACATGCTAGCAAAGTAATACTCAATGCTCCAAGCGAGGCTTCAACAGTAGATGACTAAGAAATTCCAGATGTTCAAGCTGGATTTAGAAAAGGCAGTGGAACCGGAGATCAAATTGCCAGCATCCTCTGGATCATAGAAAAAGCAAGAGAATTCCAGGAAAACATCTACTTCTGCTTCATTGACTATGCTAAAGCCTTTGACTGTGTGAATCACAACAAACTGTAGAAAATTGTTAAAGAGATGGGAGTACCAGACCTCTTTACCTGCCTCCTAAAAACCTGTATTCAGGTCAAGAAGCAACAGTTAGAACCGGATATGGAACAACGGACTGGTTCCAAACAGGGAAAGGAGTACATTAAAGCTGTATATTGTCACCCTGCTTATTTAACTTATATGCAGAGTACATCATGCAAAATGCCGGGCTGGATGAAGCACAAGCTGAAATCAAGATTGTGGGAGAAATATCAATAACCACAGATATGCAGATGATACCACCCTTATGGCAGAAAGCAAAGAGGAATTAAAAGAGCCTCTTGATGAAAGTGAAAGAGGAGAGTGAAAAAGTTGGCTTAAATACTCAACAGTCAAAACACTAAGATCATGGCATCTGGTCCTATCACTTCATGGCAAATAGATGGGGAAACAATGGAAACAGTGATAGACTTTATTTTCTTGGGTTCCAAAATCATTGCATGTGGTGACTGCAGCCATGAAATTAAGAGATGCTTGCTCCTTGGAAGAAAAGCTATGACAAACCTAGATAGCGTGCTAAAAAGCAGAGACATTATTTTGCCAAGAAAAGTCCATATAGTCAAAGCTATGGTTTTTCCAGTAGTCATGTATGGATGTGATAGTTGGAGTATAAAGAAAGCTGAGCACTGAAGAATTGATGCTTTTGAACTGTGGTGTTGAAGACCCCTGAGAGTCCCCTGGACTGCAAGGAGATCAAACCAGTCAATCCCAAAGGAAATCAGTCCTGCATGTTCATTGGAAGACTGATGTTGAAGCTGAAACCCTAGTAGTTTGGCCATCTGATACGAAGAAGTGACTTGTTGGGAAAGACCCTGATTCTGGGAAAGATTGAAGGCAGGAGGAGAAGGGGACAACAGAGGATGAGATGGTTGGATGACATCACCAACTCAATGGACATGGGTTTGTGCAACCTCTGGGAGCTGGTGATGGACAGGGAAGCCTGGCGAGCTGCAGTCCTTGGGGTCACAAAGAGTCAGACACGACTGAGCCACTGAACAAGAACAGCGTTTTGCAGCTCTGTTATGTAGTTTTGGATATATCGAGGGTAATTAAACAAGCACGTTATTAATGCCTCTAAAATTATTCTTTGTTACATTCTCATATACTTTATAAGTAAAGCTGTCTCAAGATTTTTTTTCTTCTGTCCGTCAGGCATTTTATTTGAATCTTACTTTTTGTCCTTTCATTCCTGCTTGGTCTTCAGAATTGAATTTTTATATTTCACTGGTCTTACTAATCTCCTGTAATATCTTGTAATTGTTTTCCTTTTCTCTCCTTCTCTGCACTCTATTACCTGTATTATTAGCTATTTAATTTGATTTTTCCCTCGTCTGTTCTCTGCTATTTTTAATTGCCTTCCTTTGTTGCATCTTAATGATTTTCCTTTTTTAATGTGTGCATCAAATATTGATCAGCACTCACCTCTTTTAAAATATCCTAAGAATAGGAATTATATGTTCATTGTGTACTTGACATTTTTTCTATGAAAAAATTCTGAAAATATAAAACATCTGTAAATGCACCTTTCTTTCTAGGGTGATGTTGCAAATGAAGTGGAAACGGAACAAATACTCTGCGATGCTTCTGTCATGTCTTTTACTGCAGGAAGTTATTCTTCTTATGTACAAGTTAGAGGATCAGTTCCCTTATACTGGTCACAGGACATTTCAACTATGATGCCTAAGCCACCTATTACATGTGAGTGGAACAGTCTTTTCAATAGTAACTCTCCTTTACCCACATTAGACGGTAAACTGCTGCCAACAGAAATTTCATAAAAGCATGGAGTTTTAGTACTGAAAAGTAGATAACTTAGAATCAGGACTACTGACATTTTTTTATGCAACAACTTATATACATTTATTTTTAATATTGGCCACTAGAAAATTATTTATATTTTAAAATATGTAAATATAATTAATTCTATTCAGAAATGTAAGAATCGTTCAAATTCAATAAATATATGAAGAAGGATACGCTTAAGAGGAATTTGAGACATGAAACTACCAGAAGATCAATTGAGTTACATTTCTATAAACATTGTAAAGTGAAACAAGACCCTGTGCTGCTTTTATTCTTGCTGTATAATTTTCATTCTGGTACTTATTTGTTTTTTCCTCCCAGTGGATCAGGCAGATCCATTTGCCCACGTGGCTGCCCTTCACTTTGACCAGATGCTTCAGAGGTTTGGCTCACCCATCATTGTCTTGAATTTAGTGAAGGTATGACATGCTCTCTGTTTGGTTATGAAATTCGATCACACTGGACAACATGAAGGGGCTTAACTAGCCTGCTTTAAAGGAGGAGAGGGTTGTGGGTTGATCGTGCTATGACGACTCAACTGTGTCTGAACTGTCTGAACCTCTGTCCTTTGGCCTCAGAGTCCACGTGGCCTCTTCTCTGGGTAATTCAGAGAATCTGTGGTGGGTTTCCTAGGAAAGAGAGGAATGAGCATGTCTGTCTTCTAATTTCCTGGGGTGAACTAGGTATGGACGAAATTCTGCCTCAGTTTCCAGGACACCTGGGAGAAGGAAGCATGGAGATCAAACACCCACAGGCTAGCCTTGATAGAGTAACTTCCCTTGACAATCCAGAAGATCTGCTGGGCAAGATAATATGTGGTAATAGGATCTAAGGACTATATTCAGAAATTGGGGTGCAGTTGTGGCTCAGGAATCTGGTGGACAGAGTGGTGACCTGGTCTCATAATTCTGTGCTTCCATGTCAGAGTACACTGTCTGGTCAGCGTGTCTTGTATATATGAGTAGGCAGCCAGGTCAAAGGCCTGGTGTGGAGGGTAGGAGACCAGGTAGGAAATTTTATCTGTGTCTGTTGCAACCAGATGAAATGGAGGAATCTCATTCTGTGGCTAGGAAAACCCTGAGTATGAAAAACAAGTGTTTTGTTATATTATGTCTATGGCAGTTGGCCAAACCTTCTGGTATCTGAGATTATTCTGAGAAGTTGGTTACAAGTATTTGTTGTTGTTGTTCAGTCACTCGGTCATGTCTGACTCTTTGTGACCCCATGGACTGCAGCACACCAGGCTTCCCAGTCTTTCACTGTCTCCCAGAGTTTGCTCAAACTCAGGTCCATTGAGTCAGTGATACCATCCAATCGTCTACCCTCTGTCACCCCCTTCTCCCTCTGTCTTTAGTCTTTCCCAGCATCAGGGTCTTGTCTGAAAGTCGGCTCTTTGTATCATGTGGCCAAAGTATTGGAGCTTCAGCTTCAGTCCTTCCAATGAATATTCAGGACTGATTTCCTTTAGGATGGACTAGTTGGATCTCCTTGCAGTCCAAGGGACTCTCAAGAGTCTTCTCCAACACCACAGTTCAAAAGCATCAACTTTTCAGTGCTCAGCCTTCTTTATGGTCCAATTCTCACATCTGTACATGATTACTGGAAAAACCATAGCTTTGAGTATACAGACCTTTGTCAGCAAAGTGATGTCTCTGCTTTTTAATACACGCTCTAGGTTTGTCATAGCTTTTCTTCCAAGGAGCAAGCATCTTTTAATTTTATGGCTGCTGTCACTGTCTGCAGTGATTTTGGAGCCCCAAAAGATTAAGTCTGTCACTGTTTCCATTCTTTCCCCATTTATTTGCCAAGAAGTAATGGGACCAGTTGCCATGATCTCAGTGTTTAGACTGTTGAGTTTTAAGTCAGCTTTTTCACTCTCATCTTTCACCTTCATCAAGAGGCTCTTTAGTTCTTCTTCACTTTCTGCCATTAGGGTGGTGTCTTCTGCATATCTGAGGTTGTTGATATTTCTCCTGGCCATCTTGATTACCGCTTGAGCTTCACTCAGCCTGGCATTTTGCATGATGTATTTTGCATAGAAGTTAAATAAGCAGGATGACAATATACAGCCTTGATGTACTCCTTTCCTAGTTTGAAATTGGTTCTAACTGTTGCTTCTTGACCTACATACAGATTTCTTAGGAGGCAGGCAGGGTGGTCTGGTATTCCCATCTCTTTAATATTTTCCACAGTTTGTTGTGACCCACACAGTCAAAGGCTTTGGCATAGTCAATAAAGCAGACGTAGGTATTTTTCTGGAATTCCCTTATTTTTCCTGTGATCAGCAGATGTTGGCAATTTGATCTCTGGTTACTGTGCCTTTTCTAAATCCAGCTTGTACATTTGAAAGGTCTAGGTTCATGTACTGTTGAAACCTAGCTTGAAGGATTTTGAGCATTACCTTGCTAACATGTGAAATGAGTACAATTGTGTGGTAGTTTGAACATTCTTTGGCATTTTTCTTCTTTGGATTTGGAATGAAAACTGACCTTTTCCAGTCCTGTGGTCACTGCTGGATTTTCCAAATTTGTTGGCATATTGAGTATAGCACTTTAACAGCATCATCTTTTAGGATTTGAAATAACTCAGCTGGAATTCCATCACCTCCACTAGCTTTGTTCATAGTAACGCTTCCTAAGGCCTTCTTGACTTTGCGCTCCTGGATGTCTGGCTCTAGGTGAGTGATCACACCATCATAGTTTTCTGGGTCATTAAGAATTTTTTTGTACAGCTCTTCTGTGTATTTTTGTCATCTCTTCTTAATATCTTCTGCTTCTGTTTTATTCATAGTTTCTGTCCTTTATTGTGCCCATCTTTGCATAAAATGTTCCCTTTGGTATCTCTAATTTTCTTGAAGAGATACCTGGTCTTTCCTATTCTATTGTTTTCCTTTATTTGCATTGCTCACTTAAGAAGACTTTCTTGTCTCTCCTTGCTATTCTTTGAAACTCTGCATTCAGATGGGTATATCTTTCTTTTTCTCCTCTGCCCTATGCTTCTCTTCTCTTCTCAGCTCTTTGTAAGGCCTCCTCAGACAACCATTTTGCCTTTTTGCATTTCTTTTTCTTGGTGATGGTTTTGGTCACCACCTCCTATACAGTGTTATGTCCATAGTTCTGTCCATAGTTCTTTAGGCACTCTATCAGGTCTAATCCCTTGAATCTACTTGTCACTTCTACTGTAAGTGATTTGATTTAGGTTATACCTGAATGGCCTAGTGGTTTTCCCTACTTTCTTCAAGTCTGAATTTTGCAATAAGGAGCTCATGATCTGAGTCCCAGTCAGCTCCCAGCCTTGTTTTTGCTGACTGTATGACCTGGATAACCGAGATCATTAGTTATAATAAGTATAATTCAGTTTAATTAGAAACCAAGGAATCCTATGTCCATTTAAGCCACTGTTTAACAGTTTTGAAGGTTTCCCTTGTGCCAAGGCAATCATAAAAACAGTCCTTGCCTTCTCTGGGCTCACAGTCTAACAGGAGATGGTAAAGTGATGCAGAGGTACCAAGACAGGGTTACGATGCTCTGAGAGCTTATAGCAGGAGAGACGTCTTCCCTGAAGAAGTGATGAGTCAGTACAATGCCTCTGAATGAAGAGGCCTTTCCAAGGCCAAGAGGAAAGAGAGCAGCAGGTACAAAGCTCCTGGGACAGGAGGGCGTAAGGTGCGTTTGAAGAAGAAAAGGCCTCTCTGACTGGGTCCCAGAGAATGCGGGCAGGAGAGCCTGTTGTGAGAAGAGACTGAAGAGGTAGTTATGCCAGACTTGTAGAGCCTTGTAGGGTGTGTTAATGAGTCATGTCCTATCTTGACTTTCCAAAACCATTGAAGGTTTTGTAGAGTTGAGAAGATGGTGATCAGATTTCTGTTTTGAGAAGGTTATCCTGATCTCAACGTAGAGAATGAATGGATTGGTACAGACTAAAGTCGATGTTGGAAGACCCCATAGGCTGTTATAATTATCCAGAAAAGGGGTAATGGCCTCAGCTAGGGTAGTATGGTAGAGGTGGAAAGGAGTGGACACAGGCAGTAGACTCAGTGATGAGCTGGGTATGAGATGAGGGAGAGGAAGGGGTAAGACTTGATCCCTAGGTTTCTGGCTCACTCAGGTGAATGGGTGGCAATGCCACTCACTGAGCCAGGGAACACAGACTCTCTGTGAGGGAAGGTGGTGAGTGCGGTTTGAATGTGTTGAGATTTGAGATGGATTGAGTCCTGTCAAAGGAGATGATAAGTAGGTGGTCGCTGTGTGAGATGGAAGCTCAGGAGAGAGAGGTCTGGGCTGAGATGTGATATTATGACCCATCTGAGTCCTGGTGATATTTGAAGACATGGGTGCAGAGAGGATGCCCAAATGAGGGTATAAAGGGAGAAGAGTGAAGAGCCTCTGGTCTCGACTTGAGAACCTTCAGCTCCTAATGTTTAGGTAGAACAGGCTGAATCTGTAAAGGAGTCAGAAAGGACAAATGGAAAAGTAGGAGGAAAACCAGCTGAGTGCTGTGTTATGACAGCTAAGAGAAAGTGTGTTTCGTGATGAAGGAAGTAAGCAGCTGACAGTGGCAAAGGCTGCTAACAGGTCAGGTAAGATGAAGACAGAAAATATGCTCATTGATGTTCCCAACACCAGAGGCACTGAGTGACATGGACTGAGCTGTAGGAGGACTTTTTCCCTCAGTTCAGTTCAGTTGCTCAGTCGTGCCCGACTCTTTGTGACTCGATGGACTGCAGCACCCCAGACATCCCTGTCCATCACCAACTCCTGGAGCTTGCTCAAACTCATGTCCATCGAGTTGGTGATGCCATCCAACCATCTCATCCTCTGTTGTCCCCTTCTCCTGCCTTCAGTCTTGCCCAGCATGAGGGTCTTTTCCAGTGAGTCAGTTCTTTGCATCAGGTGGCCAGAGTATTGGCGCTTCATCCTCACCATCAGTCCTTCCAATACATATTCAGGATTGATTTCCCTTAGGATGGACTGGTTTGATCCTCTTGGAGAAATGAAGCACCTAGTGAGAAATGTGGAAGAGTTGGTATTTTCATCTGGTTGTTGTTTCTTGAAGAGATCATAATGATGTGTTTAAAAGTGTTTGGGAAGGATCCGTTTGAGATCCTTAAGGAGAGGAGAGAATACAGGAAAGAGAAGGGATGATCAGGGGCATCATGTACTTGAGAGGAAAGGAGGAAATCTGAAACCTGGAGGGAGGAGTTATTTTAATGGGAGGACAGAATCATAAGGGTACGTGTGCGTGCGTGTGTGTGTGTGTGTGTGTGTTGTATATGCATGCACATACGCTTACTTTCCCTCCTGATGGCTTTAACTTGCCCTTAAGGTCAGAGGGAAGATTACCTGCTCAGAGTGGAAGTTTGAGGGCGGTGGAAGTTTCACAGCCTTCATATATGTGGGAGGATGGGTTGACCAGAGACCTCCAGGCAATGCTAAGGGCAAATTCCAGGTTGGTGGTGGTAAAGTCCAGGATTTTTTAAGTTGTGCTATTGCCTGACTTTTCCTGGTAGTGCTAGTGAATGGGTATAAGCACAGAAAGTGAAAGTCTCTCAGTCGTGTCCGACTCTTTGTGACCCCATGGACTATACAGTCCATGAATTCTCCAGGGCAGAATACTGGAGTGGGTAGCCTTTTCCTTCTCCAGGGGATCTTCCCAACCCAGGGATTGAACCCAGGTCTCCCACATTGCAGGTGGATTCTCCACCAGCAGAGCCACAAGGGAAGCCCAAGAATACGGGAGTGGGTAGCCTATCCCTTCTCCAGGGGATCTTCCCAACCCAGGAATCGGACCAGGGTCTCTTGCATCGTAGGCGGATTCTTTACCAACTGAGCTATCAGGGAAGCCCAGACACACACAGGAAGTAGATAATGGGGTTCATTTAGTTTTGCCATACAGGTGTGACACAAAAGACAGATTGTAGGCATTTGTGGCGTTGGCAGTTGTCTAATTGAAGCGGACCCTGAAACCTGAGCTGGAGGAGGGCGAATAATGGAGAGGGTGGTGGAGAAAGCAGAGCTGTCAGTGGACTGGGGTTCTTGTTAGGTGGGGTGTTTAAAACAAGCTGTCTGAAAATAAAAGAGGTTCTGGATAAGAAATGGTGAGGGCAGAGGAGTTACCTGTGATGAATGGCTTGAGCTGGAGATGTGAGGGTGGGAATGATGGCCTAGCTAGAGTGGAGGCAGAGTGTGGGGTGGGGATGCAAACTGTTAGCCAGTTGCTGGGAGAGGACCATAGAACTAAGTGCATGGGTTCAAAGGAGCGGGGGGTGTGTGTGTGTGTGTCAGAGGAGGAAGGTGATGAGGAAGGGAGCCGTGTGTCTGTGTGTGTGTGTCAGAGGAGGAAGATGATGAGGCAGGGAGCTGTGAACAGTGAGGCAGGAAGTTTTAGGGCCTGGATTCAAAGGAGCAGGGTGTGTGTGTGTGTGTGTGTGTGATAGGAGGAAGGTGATGAGGAGAGGAGCTGTGGACAGTGAAGCAGGAAGCTTTAGTTCTCCCTTTGTCGCTCTTTGGCTTAGGAAATTATTGGTCTGCTTCAGTTAGATGACTGCCAACACCCAAAACTCCTGTAATGTTATTATATATAATATAATAACAATAATAATCAGGGATTGACTTGTAAAATAAATCAAGTATTAAATACATCACTTTTTATACTTTTGTTCACATCAGTTCAGAAATTTCATCTCTCTCACTGTCAACTCAGAATAATATAAGACAATAGCTGGATGATCCATAACTTCAGCCTGATATTACACAGTAGCTATAAGAAACATAAAAAAATTCAAGAAGCAAAACTCTACTAACAAGAACCTTCATGAACAATTTTCTAATAAATGTATAGGCAATAAGATATTGTTTGTATAGAAATAAGTTATTGCTGAAGCACTAAATTAAAAAGTTATCACTAGAATATAAATGTCAACCTAAATTAGTGAATTTTCTTCATATATTACCGAGTCCTTGTAGAGTGGTTAAAAGCTATGGTTAAATGGAGATTCATGATGTATGAAATAAGCTATTTCTCTATTAAGTATGCAGGTTCAAAATATAATATCAGATACATGTGGTTATAAAGTGTTCCTGCCCAGATTTCTCAAACGAATATTTACTTCTTAATATTTAAATGCCAGTCAGTAGATTTTAAAATTATTGTTGTTTATTATTTCATTGTCATAAAGATCCTGACAAAAAAACTAGAAAATTCTGTGGAGATTTAAGTTGCTGTTTTGTAGAATAGAAAAAATGTTCTATTGTTTTTGTCATCAGTTACTTTATTCATAGAAGAAGATGTTTATTCAGTTCACTTGGAAGAAGTCCATATTAACTTGTCAAAGTGTGTCGTGTGTGTGTGTGTGTGTGTGTGTGTGTGTGTGTGTGTGTGTAGCATATCAAGGGACAGTCACTGTTCTGCCTCTGTATGAAGTATCTGAAATGGAATACCTTTCTTGATTTTTCCCTTTGGTCCTGTGTGTGAACTATCTCCTGCCCACCCCCTACCCCACCATGTGTTAAGCTTGAGACACTGCTTGACAAAAGTTTTGCAGGAATCCTTACACTGTCAGTGCTGCTGCTCAGGATTAATAGGAAGCCAACCAAGGATCTGATGTCATTGTCCATCAGAGGACTTTAATCTGGGGGCCTTGGATGCTATTGGGGGGATCTTTGAACCCTTTGAAATGATGTACAAAGTCACTTGCATATGTAAAGTTTTCATCTGGTTGTTAAATGAGACTGTGGCCCAAAGGCAGTTGACTAAACAATTCAGTAACTAATCCACTGTGGGCAGAAAGTGCATAACGCATGTTCTTTGGATAGAGATGATCCAAGATTGATGAAATAACCTTACCTCTGCATCTCCTTAAATGTCAGATTTGACATAAGAAATTCACAAACTTTCTGTTTCTCTAGTTGGTTTAAAATACTTTTGAGAAAAATTCCAGGTATGTAATTTAATTTTCTCAGATGTAAAAATGAGCTAATGTTTGTTCATCTCAAATTGATTTATCACTGGTCTTAATCAACTCTAATTCCTCCATTTGATATATACAGTTATGCAAAATAGATACATTTTCTTTTGTTTCCTTAGTGATTATCTAATTAAATTCATGACAGTTGAAAAGTAACCACCATGGCTGAAAACAGCGTAGACCTATCTTGATGCCAGTAATAGTCCCTATTGCCAAGTTAACTTTTTGTTTGCATGTTTGTTTCTGAGTAAAGTCCTGATCAGAATAATAACACAAATGGTCTGTTTTGTGTTAATACTTACCATGCGTCATTCGCTCTGATAAGAAATTATGATGTTTCATCTCATTTAAACCTCACATTAATCCTTTAAGGGAGGTGCTGCTGTTACCCATTTTATAGATGAGGAAATTCAGGAAAGTTGAGAGCCTCGCCGAGGCCGTCTGGCTGGTAGGAGGCAGAGAATGAGCTCCAAGCTCACAGCTGAGTAATAACGCACCAGCCCCTCTTGAATGGGAGGCAGTGTGGTCTCTCCAGAGCTACAGCAGGCAGGTGAGGAGGTGGACCGCTAAGATGTAGTCCCGTTCATGCCTCTCAGCTTCAGTGCTTTCAGCCACAGTGTAAAAGGGGAAGACAAGGCTGCCTTGGCTACCTCCAGGGGGTTTTATGAGTCAGGTTTAAAAGCATGTGAAGGCTATGAAAGCGCTTTCCCCTCTGCCAGTTTGGGGATTATCCATCCAAGCCCAGTTGATTTCTGTCTGGTCCTTAGCTGGCTGGGGCTTAGGGGTCCTTTCTTCTGGCCTTTGGGGAGTTCTCCTCACTGGGGTGTGGAGGGTGTAGGACAGGCCTGTGTAGGGTGAGCTGGACTTGTTGGGACTTTAGGAGGTTACGAGGAAGAAATCTGATCTCCTTGAGTCTTTAGTGCTCATTATCTGTTGATCATAATTCAGTGGCGTATATATTTATTTGCATTTATTTTAACCTTAATAAGGTAGGTTTCATTTTTTTTATATTTAGCACTTCATCTTTTTGTCTTGCCTTCGTGGCAAAGTTATGTTAAAAGTCTGTTCCTCCAATTTAAGGCAGTTTGAACACTGACGATGTTTAATTTTTGGAAAAGGAACGAGAAAAAAGGAAGCATGAGAGAATTCTGAGTGAAGAGCTTGTAGCTGCTGTGACCTACCTCAACCAGTTTTTGCCTCCCGAGCACACGATTATTTATATTCCGTGGGACATGGCCAAGTACACCAAAAGGTGAGCGGATGCTCCCCTTGTCTGGTTAGGTTTTCCTCTTCTTGTGATGTAGAGTAGCAGGAAGCGACCTTCCCCGTAAAGTTACTCTTATTTTCCTTTGTGGATCTGCTTGAGGGGCTGTTTAACTGCTGGTGTATAATTAGAGGGCTTAAATTAATTGATCAAACTCTTTTGTCCACCATTTTTACCATTTGCAAATTCTCTTTGAAGTATCCTAGTGACTTCAGAACACCTCTCCTCTGCTGCTTTTCCTCAAAGGTGTTAGTTTCACCTTTTTTTTCTATTTCATTCTATCTCCCTATTAATTCCTTTCTCAGACGCCACTTTCAGATGTTCTCACTCGTGGGTGAACCAGCACTAACTCCCGACCATTTATAGTAAATCCAGACCCCTTGGTGTAATGTGAAAGCCCCAACATCTGGTTGGTTCCAGAATGTAATAACTGCTTCTTTATTGCCAGGGCTATTCTGCTCCTGAAAAGCTAACCGTCACGTTCTGTCTCCAGTGTAGCGGCCGAGGTCCAATTCTGGACCTTTGGTTCCTATTGCTTCTTCTCCCTCCACCCCTCCTCCCTACCCACCAGGGTGCCTTCCCACCTCTCTTACCGTCAAGTTCTGATTCAAAACTCATCTCTTCCAAGGAACTCTCATTAACCTTGCATTGTCCTTTGACACATTTGCTGGGCATCATACAAACACTAGGTTCACATCAAGGTCTCTCTCATTTTCTTAATGTCACTGTATTGTTTTGCACTTGACTCATTGTACTTTCCTCTGAATCATTTTATGTAGTTAGATACATGCACGTGCACACACGCACACACACACTTTCCCAGAGTATAAGCCTGGTTACTGGTCGGTGCCATTCATAGTAATTTATTTACAGTGTTTTCTTCCCGAAACCGCACTGAACATTGTGCTCTCTTCACATTTCATGACTGTGTGTCGACTTCACTGACTCCACTCTTGGGGAGTGAAAGGCTTTGGAAAAACTCTTGCTGGGGGTTGCCATGTGCCAAGTTTAAGGCTTGCCAACAGTTGCTATTGAGTTACAGGCCTTTCTTGTGCCAAATCTTGCTAGTTATTGAGTACACCTAATTCTAGAAATTAATTCTTAAAATGTCCCTATTGAGTACAAACCAGAGATTTAAAAAATTACATTCCCAAGTATCATTACTGTAGCCTTTCCTTTAGGTGTAAACATAGGTGCGTGTTAAGAGCTGGGCCCTTCTCACTTCTCTTCCTCTTCCTCCTTGCTCTCAGCAAGCTGTGTAATGTTCTAGATCGCCTGAATGTGATTGCAGAAAGTGTGGTGAAGAAAACAGGCTTCTTTGTGAACCGCCCCGATTCTTACTGTAGCATTCTGCGGCCAGATGAAAAGTACGTATGGTGTTTTAAAACCTAAAAGATATCAAGAAGTTAGCTCTTATAGACAAAAAATATTCTAGACATGAGCAGTTTGTACTCCTTGGAAGATAGATGACTTGATTCCTTTGGGGAGATGACACCCTGCCCACATGTCTGTGGAATGAACATTCATGAGGGTGGGAGATTCTCCTGGCAACTACATACCTTGAGATGGAAGCCACAGAATCTCTTGCTTCTTAGAATAAATGTTACATAAAGTATTTCTGTAAAATAAAACTTTCTGTAATGAATTCTGTGTTTCAGTATTAAATAGGAGCAGGAAAATTTTTTCTTATGCACCCGTCTATAGCTTAGTATTTATACTAACATTTTAATGAAATTTGTCACTGTATTAGTTATTTGCTCACAGATATTTCTTCATTGGGGCTTCCTTGGTGGCTGAAACAGTAAAGAATCTGCCTGCAGGAGACCTGGGTTCGATCCCTGGATCAGGAAGATCCCCAGGAGAAGTAAATGGCAATCCACTCCAGTATTCTTGCCTGGAAAATCCTGTGGACAGAGGAGCCGGGTGGGCTACAGTCCATGGGGTCCCAAAGAGTCAGACCAGTCTATACTAACATTTTAATGAAATTTATCACTGTATTATAGTTATTTGCCCACAAATCTTTCTTCATTACTACTTTGTGAGCTTCTTCAGATCAAGCATCTGTGCTTAATTTATCTTTAAAGAACCAGTATATGTATTTCCAGCATTTTATTTTCAGTTAACAAAGTTAGCTATAGTGGTAAAGAAAAAACGTGCAAAAAGCAAGAAAAAAAAACCAACCTAACTAATTATTAATGTGTACATCTTTGCAAGTAATCCTTCTGTTATAGTTTGAATTTCAGGGCACCTGTGACCAGGGTCCCTAAGACTCCTCCCAGGCTCGGTGATTTCCTAAGAGAACTCAGGGGTCGCAGTGTATTGTTGTCCTCTGGCTGTGATTTATTATGAACAATCAAAACAAAGCAAAATTAGCCAAGGGAGAAAGCACATGGGACAAAGTCCAGAGGAAATGAGGCACTCGCTTTCAGAGTCCTCTCCTGCTAGAGTCACACCAAGCATGTTCAATTCCCCTAGCAACTTGTGACAGGGAATGTGAAGTGTGGCCAACCAGGGGAAATGATTAAAGACTCGGTGCCAGGGTTTTTACTGGAAGTGGTCCCACAGGCAGCTCTGTCTGGCAGCTACCAAAATTTCAGGCTCCCAGAAGGAGAGGCTGTTCAGCAAACCACGTTGTTTCTACAAACAGCTTAGGCACCGTGAGCCATGCCTGTCTGTTCGGGGAATAATGAAAAAGTTCCCGGCGCCAGCCACGGGGCAGCCTTGTAAGCGGGCCTTTCTGAGGATAGCAGTCAGGCTTGCTGTGTTAACTCTTTTTCTGCACTGCACCTTCTTTTAAATAATTAAAAGATTAATGTCATTACATAGTACTTAGAATATTTCCCCATGCCTTCATTGGCACATGGAGAAAACACGTGGGAAGGAAAGTAATAAAGAAGTTTGTAAAAACAATGAAAGGACTGTAGCAAAACTCCGTGAAGAAAAGCTGGAGGAAGTAGAACCTCCTAAAGTCGAGGGGAGAAGGAGCAGGCCTGGTAGATTGTATTATAAAGTTGATCTGCAATTATTATTTGTGTTTATAGAGACCGAACAGGAAGTGGGCTTAAACTAAAGCAAGAGATTTTGGATGAATGTGGGTGACAAAATGCTAGTGCGTGGGGCTGGAGCAGGTTAAGATGCTCCTTTCCTGGCCTCCCTTTGAGGAGAGCATGGGTAGCATTCCATCTCTGTTGTTTGCAAATTCATTTACCTGAGAAAGTAAACTGAATCAACTGATTATTCAGGGGCGTTCAGCCCTATTACTTTGATTCTTAGTAAAGAGCTAGTACCAAATATGAATATAGATTATGTTATTAAATATTTTAAAATTAAAGCATGTATTTTTAAACACAGGTGGAATGAACTAGGAGGATGCGTGATTCCCACTGGTCGCCTGCAGGTATAGATGACATTGTGTTAATAATGAACAGAATCTGTATCCACTGTGTGTGATGTTTTCTGAAAGCAACCATGGAGGGAGATACTTCTTATTGAATGCAACATTATTAATCATTTGAGAACAAGTTTTAATGCCTTACAGCTAGTGTTTAACTCTTAGAAAGGATGTGTGGCTGAAATAGTAATGGCCCATGGATTTTTGGGGGGGCTTCCCTGATAGCTCAGTTGGTAAAGAGTCTGCCTGCAATGCAGGAGACCCTGGTTCGATTCCTGAGTTTGAGAAGATCCGCTGGAGAAGGAATAGGCTACCCACTCCAGTATTCTTGGGCTTCCCTGGTGACTCAGCTGGTAAAGAATCCACCTGCAATGCAGGAGACCTGGGTTCAATCCCTGAGTTAGGAAGATCCCCTGGAGAAGGGAAAGGCTACCCACTCCAGTATTCTGGGCCTGGAGAATTCCATGGACTGTATAGTCCATGGGGTCACAAAGGGTCAGACACAACTGAGCAACTTTCACTTTCACAGATTTTTTACATATAGTATAAAATTATTGGAAATAGAAACATAAACAGAAATGTGTAAAGAATAAATTAGAAGGACTTTGGAAAATGAGCCAGATAATCACTATATATATTAATTATGCTTTAAGAATGAAACAGCCTCAGCCACTAAATATTTTGGTTTGTACAGTAAAGGAGACAGATCAGGAGGAAAAGCACATATTTAACTGATTGGTACATGTGGAAAATGTTAGCTATTTGTTTTATCTTGTTAAATTAAAGAAAAATTCAAATATAGACTAGAAGGTATAATGATGCTATTGGAGCAATATTGCGAATAGCAAATATAACCTTTGATAATGAAAAAAAAAAAGTTCTTCATTATTTGTTCAGGAATAAAACCCTACTTGCAGCTTGTCTTCTTAAAGAAATCTTGAGTAGGATGGAAGTAGTTCTGGTGACTGAATAATGATTGACCGTTGAAGGTGTTTCTCTTTAGACTGGTGTTCTTCGAACCAACTGTGTGGACTGTTTGGATCGTACCAACACAGCACAGTTTATGGTGGGGAAATGTGCTCTGGCTTATCAACTGTACTCCTTGGGCTTAATTGACAAACCAAATCTACAATTTGATACAGATGCAGTTAGGTAAGCTTTATTTTTTTTGCCTTTCAAATGCTGGTAATGACAGAAAGCAAACTTGATTAATCATAAAGGACTTTTATGCACTTATTTCCCCTTTTGGCTTCTCAAAAATTATTTTGTTAAAAGACGTTATTTAAACTCGGTAACATCTATTAAAGCCCTTGTGTTGTTGCCATGGTTTTGTTTTCCTGTTTGTGTTAATATTCAAAAAACACTGTGTACTTTAGATAAATCCAAACTAGTGAGTTTCTTTAAAAAAAAAAAAAGTCTCAGACTGCGTTAGGAAGAAAAGTAATATGCCTTCATATATTTTGAATTAAACTTAAGATAGATAAAAGATTGGTGCTTCGGTAAGAAATACTATTATTTCACTGTCCATTGGGTCCATGACAGTGAATGAAATACTGTTTCTTGAAATGCAGTGATTGCTATTATCAGTCCTCTGAGATAGTCATAAAGGCTCTGTCCAAAAGAGTGCTCAGCTTACAAATGGCCAGATCTCAGCCATCACTGCATTAAAAAACCTTAACAGGCACTTGAGAAACATAAGTTTCAAACCTGTATTTCTAGGAAAGAATATGGTTTGATGTGACAAGAGATTGTCCTTTCTTCCAAAGGCAATTCAGAGAGAACAGAAAATTCTGTCATGGGAGGTAAATTGAGCTGGCAGGCTGCAGAAAGTTAGGAGTCTTTTAAGAGAGTGGAACCACCTTGGTCTAGGCTTGGGGGGGTTATGCTTTTTGGTCCCCCTGCTTTTTTTTTTCCCTTAGAGTTTTCTGTGATTTTGTTGCTTATTGGACTATTACTATAAAATGTAATACATTTTGCATATACATTTATCTTCAAAATGTTGAAGAGTCTACTTGAAAAGAAAGGCTCAGAGGAATTCATGTAGGAAAAGACTTGTTTTGAATCTGTAGCTAAGTGAATAAGGTGTATAATACTTTGGATGAAATTCTTCAGTGTTTGTGTGTTTTCCTTGGGCTTCTTAGGTTGTTTGAGGAACTCTATGAAGACCATGGGGATACCCTGTCCCTTCAGTATGGTGGTTCCCAACTTGTTCATCGTGTAAAAACCTACAGAAAGATAGCACCGTGGACCCAACACTCAAAAGACATCATGCAGACCCTATCTCGATATTACAGCAATGCTTTTTCAGGTAATTCTGGAGTTATATGCACTTCTGAGACTTATCCTGATGCACATTTTTCTCTTTTACATATCCCTGTTTTTAAAGCTAACTGGAAAAGTAATGTCAAAGTTAAATATTTTAAAATTTTAAATAAAACAGAATCTGTCACTTAGGAGGTACTCAGTAAATATGCAGTAAATGAATGAATAAACTTTGTATATTAAGTAGGGCACTTTGGCCACCCATAACTGGAGCTTTCATATACTTCACAGTACTGTGATTCCTTGGCTTCTGCCTCATTCCTAGTTTCTGCTTGTAATGAAAGTGAAAGTGAAAGTCACTGTCGTGTCCGACTCTTGGCAACCCCACGGACTATACAGCCCATAGAATTCTCTAGGCCAGAATACTGGAGTGGGTAACCTTTTCCTTCTCCAGGGGATCTTCCCAACCCAGGGATCGAACCCATGTCTCCCACATTGCAGGCAGATTCTTTACCAGCTGAGCCACCAGGGAAACCCTGGTAATACATAGATCAATTTAAGAATGTTGAGTAATTATTTTTAAATAGAGTTCATCATTTAAACAGTTGTCTAAGAATGTGAATATCACTGATTCTTTTAAATGTCAGCTAGAAATGGGAAGTAACATTAACACTTAATTTTAGTCTTTTCTCATTTTATGACTTGGGAGTACTAACAGCAACAGGTGGTTAAAATGGCACTTTTTCTGCCTCCATTCTGATGTCACCCACCAAAGTGATTGTGAGATAGGTCCCTTGCACAGAATTTTTAAAGGAAGAGCTCAGGTTGATTTTGTTGAGTCTTGGACTCTTGAACTAGATTAAAGATAAAAACGTTTACAAAATGTAGAGAAGAGAGATCAGCGAAGAGATTCTTTGAATTTTTGCTACGCAGTGACTGTCCCCACCCCTGCTCCTTTACCTCCAGCCTGGAGAGAACTGGACTCTGGGCAGGCTTAATGTAGTGTTCTCTCGTTGGAGGGACCCTGTGGAGCTGTTGGCTTTGGGCTGCTGTGTTGGGAATGGCCTCCCCTCCTAGAGTTGGTTAGGCCAGAGGATCATTAGGCCTACCAGGTGACCAGAGGTAGGCCCCGTGGGGGAGGGTGCTGGCATGGCATTGGCCTAGCTCCTGGCCAGAGGGACCATAGCAGTGGGAACCAGGAGGTGATTGATCACTGGCTTCCCAAGGAAGGAGTAGCAGGAAAATGCCTGATGTGGGAAGATGTCTGTGCTCACACCAAGGGAACTGCAGGTGTCCCCAGTGCTGGGAACCTCAGGAGAGCCCATGAAAACATCCACAAAATGGTCAGCCTTCAGCCTTTTCCATGCCCAGAGAGAATGCAAAGGCGGTTTGCTATACTACTGTGCAGGCATATTCGTTTTCTGTGATACCTAACAAATTACTGAAAAATTGAGAGCTTAAAACAACATATATTCATTATCTCATGATTTCTGTGGGTCAGAATTCCAGGCACAGTTTAGCCAGGTTCTCTGCAGAGGGTCTCACCAAGCTGTAGTGGAGATGTCAGTCAGACTGTGGTCTCATGCGGAGGCCTGATTCGGGGAGGATCTGCTTCCCTGCTCACGTGCTTGTTGGGGGAATTCAATTCCTTGTGGACTTGTTCCTTGTAGGGCTCAAGGCAGCTTGCGTCTTCATCACTGGCATGGGAAAGGGTCTCTAGAATGAGACTTCTGGCAAGACAGTCTTATATAACATAATGTAGTCGTGGGGTGACATGCCATGACTTTGCCATATACCATTGCTCAGAAGCAAATTGTGGTCCCACCCACCCACGAGCAAAATCTGTGACAGTTTCCTAAGGCTGCTGCAACAAAATACTAAGAACTAGGTGATGTAAGACAACAGAAACTTATCTCACAGTTCAGAGGTAGAAGTTCAGTGTTAAGTTGTCAGCAGAGCCAAGTTCACTCTGAAGTCCATAGAGGAGAATGCTTCTTCCCAGCTTCTGATATTTTGCCAGCAGTCCTCAGTGTTCCTTGGCTTCCAACTGTCTTACTTCCGTTGTCACGTGGTCTCCTTCCTCTGTGTGTCTAGGTCTGTGTCAAATTTCCCTCTTCCTGTAAGGACACCAGTCATATTGGATTAGCATGCATGCACACTCAGTCACTTCAGTCGTGTCTGACTCTTTGTGACATGGGCTGTAGCCCGCCAGCCTCCTCTGTCCATGGGATTTCCCAGGCAAGAATACTGGGGTGGTTTGCCATTTCCTTCTCCAAGAGGATCCTTGACCCAGGGATCAAACCTGTGTCTCTTAGGTCTCCTGCATTGTCAGGCATGTTCTGTACCACTAGTGCCACCTGCGAAGCCCTAATTGGATTAGGGTCTACCCTAATTCAGTATGGCATTGTCTTGATTTGGGCTTCCCAGGTGGCGTAATGGTAAAGAATCTGCCTACCAATGCAGGAAACGCAGGAGACCTGGGTTTGATTCCTGGGTCAGGAAGATCCTTTGGAGAGGAAATAGCAACCCATTCCAGTATTTTTGCTTGGAAAATCCCATGGACAGAGGAGCCTGGCGGGCTACAGTCCATGGGGTCACAAAGAATCGAATGCAACTGAGCACACATAACTTGATTATGTCTGAAAAGACCCTAATTTCAAATAAGATTATATTAATGGATATTTGGGTTTAGGGCTTCAGTATATCTTTTTAGAGAGAAACAATTCACTACACAACACAGGATATCTGTCACACTAAAACATGAACAGCAGAAAGTGGGGAGCATGGGGGTCACTTTGGAGTCGAGACCAAGTAAGACCATCCCTATTTCCACACTGCAGAGGGGTTGGAAGCTGGTTGGCAGCCTGGTGGGTGTGGGGGGACGTGCAGGACAGACCTAGAGGTCCTGTGTGGTCTGGCCCCACCTACCTTGCCCTTCCCCCCATCACAGCTCTCCAGACACACGGACCTTCTCACTCTTTCCTGACTATGTTAGGCTTCTCTGCCAGAGGCTCTTGCTGTACCCCTTGGAACATTGGAACATAAGACTGCAGTCTTCTGAGCCTTTCAGAGCTCACTCTGCCTTCAGTTTCTCAAGGAAGGTACTCCAGTTTTTGTTCTTGTAGCATTCTGTACCTTTGCAGCACTTGGCACAATTGCACTTAAATCCTTAACTGTGCTATTAGTTGTGTTGTGTCTCCCCGTATCTCCCACCGTGAGACCCAAGAGCTCATGAGCATCTTATTTACTACTGGTTCACTATGGTGTCCCTGCTGCCTTGCTCATGGCACATGAACTGTTTAGGGACTGAATTAATAAACGCATGAGTTAATTCATTACCTATGCCCTCCCCAGCTTCCCCTTTTCCCTGAATTCAGAAATCAACAGGGCTAAGTATATCAGCCTAATAACATGTAGCTTATCAGTAATGGTCTTAGGCTGCTCAAATCATGTCTTTCAAATTCACTGAGAATTATGGCCATTGTACAGCTCCAGGTAAGCTCAATGCATAACATAAACCACAAAGCCACTATAGACCTTTAGAGTATTTGGATATTACTCTGTATGCATGACTCCTTGAGCTGGATTTAGGAACTTTACAATCAAAGTACATTAATCTGAACAAAAATCAAGAGTTAGGAAAGTCAAATTTAGAAATTCAGGTCAATGGCATAAGTTTAAATTCTAGATTTCTAAAGCAAAAATATTGAAATATTCCCATCACCCTTTATTACACTTACTGCTGTAGTTCCCAATAAAAATATTAATATGTATTGATGTATTCCAAATGGCTACAACATTATTGCAAATAATTATTATAAATAGCTAAAAACACTAAAAATAACATGGTTTCACTTGTTTTTATAAATTAGAATGGTTTTAAGGTAGTCTCTCTAAAGGCAGTCTCACTGGCTATGTTTCATTATTGCACTTGTTTTCTAGGGCTTCTGTAACAAAGCACTGCAAGCTGGGTGGCTTAAAACAACAGAAATGTACTGTTTCACAGCATTGGAGGCTTTAAGTTGGAAATCAAATGTCAGCAGGGCTGTGCTCCCTCTGAAGGCTCCGGGGGAGCTTCCTTACTTGCTTCTTATCTTCTGATGGTTTGCTGCTGATCCTTGGCTTGCAATTAAAACTGCTTTCGTTTCTGTCTCTCGTGTCACACGACATTTTCCTCTCGTGTTGTGTCTCCGTGGTGTTCTCCTCCCTGTATGCCTGTGTCCCTTCTTATGATGACACCAGTCATACTGGATTCAGGGCCTGCCCCATTCCAGTGTGGCTGTATCTTAACAGGATTACATCTGCAAAGACTTGATTTGCAAATAGGGTCATATTCACAGGTCCTAGGGCTCAAGACTTATCCCTTCTGTGGGGAACACAATTCAGCTTGAACAGCTGTGTAAGTTATATGCCAACAAGTACATATACCTCTGGGTATGTGTTATTATGAACAAGGTTTAAAACTGCCCTGAGGAAAGGGGCGTCCAGTCTTCTGTCCTCTCCTGTTCAGGGTTGTTCCTGAATTGGGAGTCATTATTGACACTTAAGGACCAAGTCATGTGTTTTTCAGTAAGATTAGAGCACAGAGAGTGAATGTGTAACTGCATGATTAAAAATGAAAGAACAATTAAAGGACAGAAGGTGGTCATAAGTAAGTAACGTGCACACGATGGAAAGGTAAAGCAAAATTATGCACAACTGAAAGAGAAACTATTATGAAAGGAATTATTTTATGAATAATACGGCTAAAACAGACTTCTTTGAGAAGCATGGTGCCATTGGGGTGTACAACTTATTTTTAAATTACAATGGATATTATATAATGGTAATATTAATAGAACCATTTTCTTTAAGCACTCAAGATAACTTTGTGAATCAGTCTCTCTATGTTATGTCTCTGAGGTAGACAGGAAGGTACTTGAAATTAGGTTGTTAAGAACTTTATCCTTGGTTCATATAGACAGAGGGAGAAGGAAATGGCAACCCACTCCAGTATTCTTGCCTAGAGAATCCTGTGGACAGAGGAGCCTGGTGGGCTGCTGTCCATAGGGTCGCACAGAGTCAGACACGACTGAAGCGACTTAGCATGTATGCATGCATTGGAGAGGGAAATGGCAACCCACTCCAGTGTTCTTGCCTGGAGAATCCCAGGGACAGAGGAGCCTGGTGGGGCTGCCGTCTGTGGGGTCACACAGAGTCGGACACAACTGCAGCGACTTAGCAGCAGCATATAGACAGGTGAGTACTATGTGGGTAACCCACCTGACTCCCTTTCAGTTTCATTTTAAAAACTGTTTTGAGTTTTCACATATTATTACCATATTTTGGGGTTTCTTTGTAAGACATGTCCTTTGGTTTCTCTCATTACTGGCTACATAAGCAGCTGTAGGATGTCAATAAGAAAAGAACAAGTACCTAGTTATTCTCTTTGGATGTTAGGAAGAAGTTTGTAATTCCTTGTCAAGCTCTAATTTTCTTTTATATTTATGTGAGGGAAAACCTGAATATTTTTTCTGAAGCTTATTGAGTTGAAATCCTATTTTAAGAAAAAAAAGATAAGATATCTGCACAGTTAATAATAGACCAGCTGTATATACATATATATGTGTGTGTTGTTGTTGTTGTTGTTGTTGTTTAGTTGCTCAGTCATGTCCAGCTCTGTGACCCCATGGACTGTAGCCTGCCAGGCTCCTCTGTCCATGAGATTTCCCAGGCAAGAATACTGGAGTTGGTTGTCATTTCCTTCTCCAGGGGATCTTCCTGACCCAGGGACTGAACCCCTGTCATTATATGCTCACTGCTGTATGTGGTCATTTCTCCCCTCTGCTGCCTCATTTCCATGAGCATAAAAGCACACCTTATGTTTTCCATCTAATCTTTCCTTCCGTTCTTAACCACACCCACTGCTAACAAAGCTCTGCTCTCCTAAAGAAAAACCTCTTGGAAGAGTTATCTGCACACCTGTTCCCTCTCTCATATCCTGTTCTCTCCAGCTGCTTCACTGAGCCTCTGCCCTGTCATGCCACCAAACCCATGCCTGTCACAATCACCCACAATCTCCCACTGCCAAACTAGGGGCTCCTTTTCTGTGTTCATCTTGCTCAGCTATTTGGCAGCTTGTATCATGGTGGAGCACTTCCTCTTTCTTGAAACTCACCTCTGTGCTGTCTCGGTCTCGCTGGTGACTTCTCCTGCCCTATTTCTACACTCTCCTCTTTTTCAACACTTTTACCTTAGGGGCATCTCACCCAGCTTTTAAATACCAGGCGTTTGACACTCGATATATATCTCTTCCCTGACTCCTCCACTGAACTCCAGACTACTTATCTAAATGCCTACCTTGCAGGCATCTCCTCCTGAATATTGTGTTAGTTTTCTACAGGTGCCATAACCAGTTATCACAAACTCAGTGGCTTAAAACAACACCCGTTTATTATGGCCCAGTGTTTGTAGTTCAGAAGTCTGGGAATAGCATTACCCAGCTGTGTTCTCTGCTTAGGCTCTCACCTGGCTGAAGTCCAAGTGAGAGAAATGAAGTCAGAATGTTGGCTCTGATCTGGAGGCCTCCGGGCTCATTCAGGTTGTTGGCAGAACCCCAGGCGGTTCTCGGACTCCTGTCCCCATTTGCTGTTGGCTGGGGCTCATTCTCGGGTTTGAGAGGCTGCTTGCCTTCCTTGGCTTGTGGTCCACTCCATCTTCAAAGCCAGTAATGGTGCATCAACCCTTGTGCCTCAAATCTGTCTGCTTTCCTCTTCTGCCCTTAAAGGATTCTTGTGATTCCAGCGGTCGTACCAGGTAAGACACGATAATTTTCCTGCCTTGAAGTCATTGATTAGTCATTTCAGTCACATCTACAAAGTCGCTTTTGCCATCTAAGATGAAATATTCATGAGAAACTATGGAGGGAAGGTTATGAGGCCAAGTTTCTTCCTACCACAGATATCTGAGAAGAATCTCAAACTAATCATTTCCAGCAGGAACTCTTGACTCTGCCCCAAACTTCTCTACTTTTTTTCTTTTTTCACCTCTGCTCCCATTGTTCAGTTCAGAATCCTGGGAATCATCCTTAATTCTTTCTTCTCCTTGTCCTGCTTGGTCTCATCTCTCAGCAGACCCGGTTGGCTCCACCTCCAGAGTATATCCCAGATCCTTCTGCTGTGTTTCCCCCTTACTGTTGCCGGGCTGGTGCAGACAGCTGGTGGCTCTGAACAGCGGCGGTGGCTCCTGATTCCTCCCTCGGCCTCCCCTCTTCCGTTCTTGCTCTTCACGGCAGCCACAGTGATCCTTTCAAGAGTTAGATCGTATCACTCCCCACTCTGAAATCCCTTCCAGGGCTTCTCATCACATTTAAGATCGGACTCTCTGCCATGACCTTCGAGGCCGTGTGTGGTCTGCCTCGCTGTCCCCAGTCCTGCTCGCTCTTTGGCCCCTGCCCTCCAGCCCCCCGCTCCCCCCGCCACCTTCGTGCTGTGCCTGACATTGTGCAGCTTCCACCTGCTTCCCTGACCACCCGACAACCTAAGTGTCCCTCTTCTCTCTCGTCACTTTCATGTCACTCTTATTTTTTCATAGAACTAACATCCTCTGAAAGTACCCTGTACCTTATTTACTTGAGTGTTACTTTTGTTTCCCACTGTGGAATATAAGCCCCGTGAAAGCCAGAATCAGTTATGTAGAGACCGTGTCCCTAGTGTCGGACATAGTAGGCTCTTAGCTGAATGAATGGTGGGGTTTTTTTTTTTGTAGTTATGAAGGTAATATATGCTAATTATAAAAACTATAAAATAATTCACAAATAAATCATATAATCCTCACCTTTCAGAGATAGCAACTTGTTCATATTTAGCAGAACATGATCCTTCTAGTTACTGTACAGGTAATGTATATCTGCTTTTGCCCTTTTAGATAATGTGAGTAATCTTTATGACCCTAAATATTCTTTTACAACTTAATTTTTGGTAGCCTTGTGGCAGTCTGTCCTTTAGAAGCACCATAGTGAGTTTACCTGTTTTTATTGTGCATTTATGTTTCTTTTAAACGAACATCTTTTTTGCATGTTTTTTATCTTATGAAAATTTCAGAAGCATATTTATTAGGTCAGAGTATAGATATTTTCAGGATCTTTAAAAACATATATATATAGCCAGATAGCCTTAACAAAAGGATGTAGCAATCAATTCTCTCTCAGCAGAGTATAGAAGTGCCCATTTTGGAAAGTATTTGCCAGCTTAATAAGTAGAAAATGGTATATTGTTTTCAGTTTGCATTGTTTACTGAAAAATAGTAAAGTTGAGTTTTTGAATGTTTATCGTCTATTTGTTCCTTTTAGAAATTGCATGTTTTTCTATTAGGGGGGTGACCTTGTCCTTCTTACATTTAATTGGTATTTATTTCAACATACAGTAGGACGTAGTGGTCTAAGTTCACTGTCTGCTCCTCGCCCTGGTTAAATAGTACTGTTTATCGAATAGCATCCCATTCCATTACTGATTTCAGAGGCCACTTTATCATGGACTTAATTTAATATTAGGTCAACAAATATTCTAGTTTCCAAATAAAATTTTTTGGCTAATTAAAAAGAACTGTTATCTTCAAGCCTGACCTATTGAAATAGAGTGCATTAGTGATTAACCGTTTGAATAGAGTTTGAAAGGTGCATATTCCTTTTTCCTTTAAAGCACAATTGAATATAAAAGTAGGTAGTTATTTTGCCCTCTTGTTATCTGGAACTGCAGAGAACCTACCTATTTTAAGCTTTTGTCTCCGTCTGAAGTACTACTGTCTTCCAGAGGGCGAAAACTTCATCTGCAGTCGAAAGTAGCCAGGAAAAGTTCCTGAGGCTCATTAGGGCTGGCCTTAGATTCCAAGCTTAGTAGGTGACCGTAAATACCATAGATACATTGTAAGTTAATGTAACAGCAGTACATTCAAGAAGTCTCCGTTATGATCCTTTGAAGGCATATCTGTTATTTGGTTAGGTTTCTCAATCTTACATTTTATCATACTTGCTAAAAATTAAAGGATAGTTGCTAAAAATTAGGCTTAATTAGGGATAAAAGAAACTCCTTGATATGCGAGACAGAATAAGAGACACAGATGCATAGAACAATTTTATGGACTCTGAGGGAGAAGGTGAGGGTGGGACGTTCTGGGAGAATAGCATTGAAACATGTATATTGTCATATGTGAAACAGAACACCATTCCATGTTCGATGCATGAGACAAAGGCTCAGGGCCGGGGCAATGGGATGACCCAGAGGGATGGGATGGGGAGGGAGGTGGGTGGGGGGTCCAGGAAGGGGAACACATATAAACTCATGGCTGATTCATGTCAATGTATGGCAAAAACTATTACAATATTGTAAAGTAATTAGCCCACAACTAAAATAAATAAATTTATTAAAAAAAAAAAAAAGAGAGAAAAAAAAAAAAGAAACTCCTTGAAAATGTAGCTGAAAAATGGAAAGCTTCTTTAGATAGAATTAAGATATTTTGAGGTACTGCATAATGTGAATTATTAAGTGCCATTAAGGCTATCCAAGAATCATAAAGAATATAATTACTATAAAAGCAGTATGTTTACTTTCATATTGTGTTAAGAGTATGCAAATTGGGGTGGTAATGCCTGCATCACTTAATACTTGATGTTTTCTCTCAACAAATGGAAAAAAGGCTCCAAATATACTCATCATATAAACACATCCCTTTCAAATATTACTTGTAGCATAAAAGGTGAGTGCTGTTTTAATGGAATGCTTCCTGTCAAAATGTGTAACTGGAATCCATGTTTAATGTACTAGATTTCATTTATTGCTTCTGCCAAAATGACCAAATAGCCCAATGAGAACAGTGTTGCTAATTTCAGATTTTTCTGTGTTCACTATAGCTGTTGGAAGAAAATTGATTTTATGATGATGTTATCCTGTTTCAAAAGCAGTCATTTCTGTTGTCTTTTTTGTTCTGTGCTCAATTTCAGAAAGAGATTATTATTTATATTGTAGATGTCTGCCCCTAACTTGAATATACAAGGACTCAGAGACCAGAATGGAAGGAATGAAGGATGCTTGGGAGGGGGCTGTGCAGGACAGGAAGGATGGCTCATGAGACCACTTCAGTGCTTATCATTTTTACCAAAATACAATTGAGAAAAAGAAGAGGAGAGACTCTGTGTGTGTGTGTGTGTGTGTGTGTGTGTGTGTGTGGTCAGGTTTATTAGTTTGTAGTCAGTTTTGAAAAGGTAATTTTGGAGAGGTTGAATGGTTAGAGTGACGCTGTTTTCCGTGTGCACACTCTGCCTTCATTATCAAGCACAGCTGTAGGGGAAACAAAATGCTGTAAACGTTGTCTCTCCTAAAGAAATGGAGTATGTTTTCATGGATTAAAAGCAGAAACTTGGATAACCAACTTGTTCAAGGATGTGCAACAGAATATGGGTAGGAATTGGGCCGCTTTATTTGTCTGACTTCTCTTCTGTCTTTGCCATGAAGTGAAGATGTTCTTTGTTTCAGGTAAACTGACAAATGGTGAGAATGTTTTTATTCTAAAAATACAATCACTAAGGTAACTAGGGCAGTTCTTAAAGACTTTCTAAGAGTCTCTCAAAATTCAAGAAGCAGTTTATGTTCACTATCCTCTCTGTTATGAGATGTATAGAGTAAAAAGGAAACATTTTGAAATAAGATTTTAATTCTTAAAATCTTGGTAGGTGTTTTAGATGTTGTGTATGACTTTTACAGTATAAATGCTATTATTTTCAGAGGTGTGTTCTATGACATCCCAGATGTTCCCTTATCCTCCTAAGAAAGCATTCCCCTGGGTTGTTTATGTGAGTAATGGATTTCTTGAATTATGTATTTTTGCTTTTTAGATGCTGACAGACAAGATTCCATTAATCTCTTCCTGGGAGTTTTCCATCCCACTGAAGGGAAACCTCATCTCTGGGAACTCCCGACAGATTTTTATTTGCATCATAAAAATACCATGAGACTTTTACCAACAAGAAGAAGGTATTTTTCTTCGTGCTCTACTATGTTAAACTCAGCTTTGATGTTATTTTGAATATGAGAGAACTTTTTTTTGAGAAATGATTATATAGGCTAAAGTAGTCAGCTTTGCTACATGTTTGCCAGAAGGAATTTAGTATTGTTGATGTCCTGATAGTAGGTTTGGGAAATCATCATTAACAAATGCAGTTGTCTTGCCATTTTCATAAGATACAAAGTTTCAGAGCTTCATCATTGAAAGTTAAGTTGAAGCTCCACTGGAGCAAACCAGTAACATAACTTTTGAGTGCTTCCTACAAATGTGGGGTGATAAAGAACTCTAACATGTAAGGAATTGTCTTTGGTTTTTAATGTGGTGTCTAGGCAGCCTCACTTTGGAATTCCAATGCTCTTTCCTCCAGGAAGCACAGGGAGCTCGTGGTGACGCTGGGGAGGACAGGAAACTGTAGCCATGGTGCTGGTGGCAGGTACCACTCCCACCAGCCCTGTTGCTCAGTCTGGGCTTTCTTGAGTCATTCACCGTGTGGGCTATTTTGATGACAGTTAAATTGGTAGCAGTAGTCCCCAAATAAATGAACTGTTTCCTGAGGATTGGACAAGACTCCCTGTGTAGCACAGGCCGCAGGGTCAGGGGCACTTGAGTTGGCATCTCTGCAGCCATGTGACCTTGGACAAGTAATTTAACGTCTCTAAGTCTCATTTCCCTCCCCTGCACAATGTAAATGACAGGACACACATTACAGAGTCATCCTAAGGGTTTAATGAGAGGACTCGTTCAGTTCAGTTCGGTTCAGTCGCTCAGTCGTGTCCGACTCTTTGCGACCCCATGAATTGCAGCATGCCAGGACTCTCTGTCCATCACCAACTCCCGGAGTTTACCCAAACCCATGTCCATTGAGTCGGTGATGCCATCCAACCATCTCATCCTCTGTCATCCCCTTCTCCTCCTGCCCTCAATCCTTCCCAGTATCAGGGTCTTTTCCAATGAGTCAACTCTTCGCATGAGGTGGCCAAAGTATTGGAATTTCAGCTTCAACATCAGTCCTTCCAATGAATACCCAGGACTGATCTCCTTTAGGATGGATTGATTGGATCTCCTTGCAGTCCAAGGGACTCTCAGGAGTCTTCTCCAACACCACAGTTCAAAAGCATCAATTCTTCGGCGCTCAGCTTTCTTCACCGTCCAACTCTCACATCCATACATGACCACTGGAAAAACCATAGCCTTGACTAGATGGACCTTTGTTGGCAAAGTAATGTCTCTGCTTTTAAATATGCTATCAAGGTTGGCCATAACCTTCATTCCAAGGAGTAAGCATCTTTTAATTTCATGGCTGCAATCACCATCAGCAGTGATTTTGGAGCCCAAAAAAGTAAAGTCAGCCACTGTTTCCCCATCTATTTCCCATGAAGTGATGGGACCAGATGCCATGATCTTAGTTTTCTGAATGTTGAGCTTTAAGCCAACTTTTTCACTCTCCTCTTTCACTTTCATCAAGAGGCTCTTTAGTTCTTCACTTTCTGCCATAAAGGTGGTATCATCTGCATATCTGAGATTATTGATATTTCTCCCAGCAATCTTGATTCCAGCTTGTGTTTCTTCCAGCCCAGTGTTTCTCATGATGTACTCTGCATATAAGTTAAATAAGCAGGGTGACAATATACAGCCTTGACGTACTCCTTTTCCTATTTGGAACCAGTCTGTTGTTCCATGTCCAGTTCTAACTGTTCTTTCCTGACCTGCATACAGGTTTCTCAAGAGACAGGTCAGATGGTCTGGTATTCCCATCTCTTTAAGAATTCTCCATAGTTTATTGTGATCCACGCAGTCAAAGGCTTTGGCATAGTCAATAAAGCAGAAATAGATGTTTTTCTGGAACTCTCTTGCTTTTTCGATGATCCAGTGGATATTGGCAATTTGATCTCTGGTTCCTCTGCCTTTTCTAAAACCAGCTTGAACATCTGGAAGTTCACGGTTCACGTATTGCTGAAGCCTGGCTTGGAGAATTTTGAGCATTACTTTACTAGCGTGTGAGGTGAGTGTAATTGTGCGGTAGTTTGAGCATTCTTTGGCATTGCCTTTCTTTGGGACTGGAATGAAAACTTACCTTTTCCACTCCTGTGGCCACTGCTGAGTTTTCCAAATTTGCTGGCATATCGAGTGCAGCACTTTCACAGCATCATCTTTCAGGATTTGAAATAGCTCAACTGGAATTCCATCACCTCCACTGGGTTTGTTTGTAGTGATGCTTTCTAAGGCCCACTTGAGTTCACATTCCAGGATGTCTGGCTCTAGGTGAGGGATCACACCATCGTGATAATCTGGGTCATGAAGATCTTTTTTGTACAGTTTTTCTGTGCATTCTTGCCACCTCTTCTTAATATCTTCTGCTTCTGTTAGGTCCATACCATTTCTGTCCTTTATCGAGCCCATCTTTGCATGAAATGTTCCCTTGGTATCTCTAATTTTCTTGAAGAGATCTAGTCTTTCCCAATCTGTTGTTTTCCTCTATTTCTTTGCACTGATCGCTGAGGAAGGCTTTCTTATCTCTCCTTGCTATTCTTTGGAACTCTACATTCAGATGGGAATATCTTTCCCTTTCTCCTTTGCTTTTCGCTTCTCTTCTCTTCTCAGCTATCTGTAAGGCCTCCTCAGACAGCCATTTTGCTTTTCTGCATTTTTTGCATTTCTTTTCCATGGGGATGGTCTTGATCCCTGTCTCCTGTACAATGTCACGAACCTCTGTCCATAGTTCATCAGGCACTCCTTGTCTATCAGATCTAGTCCCTTAAATCTATTTGTCACTTCTACTGTATACTCATAAGGGATTTGATCTAGGTCATACCTGAATGGACTAGTGGTTTTCCCTACTTTCTTCAATTTAAGTCTGAATTTGGCAATAAGCAGTTCATGATCTGAGCCACAGTTTGCTCTCGGTCTTGTTTTTGCTGACTGTATAGAGCTTCTCCATCTTTGGCTGCAAAGAGTGTAATCAATCTGATTTCGTTGTTGACCATCTGGTGATGTCCACGTGTAGAGTCTTCTCTTGTGTTGTTGGAAGAGGGTGTTTGCTATGACCAGTGCGTTCTCGTGGCAAAACTCTATTAGCCTTTGGCCTGCTTCATTCTGTACTCCAAGGCCAAATTTACTTGTTATGCCAGGTGTTTCCTGACTTCCTACTTTCGCATTCCAGTCCCGTATAATGAAAAGGACATCTTTTTTGGGTCTTTAGCGTTGTTAATTGAAGAGTCATGTGCTAATAATGGGCAACATTGTTCACATATGAGACTTGAGCCTGGTCCCTTCTGCTCAAAGGCCTGTGATGTCAAGTCTGCTCCTAAGACTCGCCTCTCACAGGATCCGTATGATCTAGCCCTCATTTTGTGCAACAGTGCCTCGCAAACACTACAGGGTTCATTGCTGCTCTGCTAATTGTGTGGACAGACCACAAACAACTGGTGAATTAGCAAGTGCTAATGTTACAGATGTTACCAAATTCTCTGTTACTTCAGGAATATTTAAAATATTAAGAAAATGTTGGAGTTTATATGTTTCTCAGTTTTGTTCCTTTAAGTACATTTTCTTGAAATAACCAGCTTAATGCTTGACTTTACTTTCCCTGTAAATGAAGCAGTGCTGATTTTTCCACTGTATTAATAAATGATTGCCACAAATTTTTGCTGACAAGAAAATCTTGAGCTAATTATGTTTATTTCATGAGAGATAAGTGTAAATACCTATATTTAGCTTTGTTGATGCAATTGACTATGGGTAAATATGGTTGATTTTCTGAAACTTTATATTACCTTAAAGTATTGAAGCTATTAAGATACAACTTGGGGAACAAGCAAAACTCGATTTTCTGTTGCTGAAATTAGCTAGTAAATTACAAGCATAAGTTAAACCTAGTTACATAACTGAGGCAGGCAGTGTTGGTACTTATTTGTAGGAATAAAAGGAAGCTGATGTTACATTCCCATTTTTAAAATTAAAAAAAGGAAACTGAGTTGCAGAGAAAATGTGTCTTGACTGAGGTTATGCAGCTGATTAGACAGTACAGTAAGTAAATCAACTAAACACCTCCCACTGAGAATAAACTTTTATCAAAATAGGTACTGTGGCTGTCACAGTTGACTTGGTCTCCTTGTTTTGTTTTTCTCTAAAATGTGAAAATTCCAAAAATTGATTTTTGGCATCAACAACTGATACTGCTTATCAACTGTACTAATAAAGACTGTAGGATAAATTTCAGTACTTTATTTTGGCCTTTCTAGTCACCCACCGATACTAGTTACTAGTTATTTTGATGATGGGTAAATCCGTATGCTGATTCTCAGAAGAATTAGCCAGAGGCAATAACCAGCCAGGAGCATGGATGCTAGGGTAGAGCTGAGTTGGAATTTCTGCAGGTGTGTGACCTTAGACCTGTTTCTAAACCTCTGGAAATCTTGTTTTCCCAACTATAGAAAGGAAATGACTACACACACCTCACAGGTCACTTTAAGGATTAAATAAAATATGAATGGGAAGTACTTCCTACTGGGTCTGACACATGATCCACACAGTCTGGAAGCAGCCAGGCTCTGGAGGGACTGCCTACAGTTAATACCTGTGTGACTGGAAGCAAGACGTATAACCGGTCCAATTCTCAGTTTCCACATCAGTAAGATAGAGATAGTGATAATGTCTGACCTGTAGGTTTTTCTGAGAATCAGATGAGATGATATAAATCCTTAGCACATAGTAGACCAACAGATATTAGTATTGTCATTGTTCTTTACAACAACTACATTCTTTAGTTGTAATATTTATTAAAAATCATATAGAATGACCATTAAGTCTGGAAACTTAGATAATATTATTTTATCACTTATTTTTTGTTTTTCATTCACTAAGTCATGTGCAGCTCCTTGTGACCCCATGGACTGCAGCACACCAGGCTTCCTGCCCTTCACTATCTCCCAGAGTTTACTCAAATTCATACCCATTGAGTCAGTGATGCCATCCAACCATCTCATCCTCTGTCGTCCCCTTCTCTTCCTGCCCTCAATCTTTCCCAGAACCAGGGTCTTTTCCAGTGAGTCTGCTCTTTGCATCAGGTGGCCAAGGTATTGGAGCTTCAGCATCAGTCCTTCCAATGAATATTCAGGGTTGAATGCCTTTAGGATTGGCTAGTTTAATCTCTTTGCTGTCCAAGGGACTCTCAAGAACCTTCTCCAGCACCACAGTTCAAAAGCATAAATTCTTTGGTGCTCAGCCTTCTTTATGGTCTGGTTCTCACATCTGTACATGACTACTGGAAAAAAAAGAAAAACATAGCTTTGACAATACAGAATTTCGTCGGCTAAGTGATGTCTCTGCTTTTTAATATGCTGACCAGGTTTGTCAGAGCTTTCTTCCAAGGAGCAAGCATCTTTTAATTTCACGGCTGCAGTCACTGTCTGCAGTGATTTTGGAACTCAGGAAAATAAACTCTGCCACTATTTCCATTTTCTCCCCACCTATTTGCCATGAAGTGATGGGATGGGACCAGATGCCATGATCTTAGTTTTTTGAATGTTGAGTTTTAAGCTTAGCTTTTCACTCTCCTCTTTCACCTTTATCAAGAGGCTCTTTAGTTCCTCTTCACTTTCTGCCATTAGGGTGGTATCATCTGTATATCTGAGGTTGTTGTTATTTCTCCCAGAAATCTTGATTGCAGCTTGTGATTCATCCAGTCCAGCATTTCACATGGTGTACTCTGTATACAAGTTAAATAAGCAGTGTGACAATATACAGCCTTGATGAACTCCTTTCCCAATTTTGAACCAGTTCATTGTTCCATGTCCCGTTCTAACTGTTGCTTCTTGACTTGCACACAGGTTTCTCAGGAGGTAGGTAAGGTGGTTTGGTTTTCCCACCTCTTTAAGAATTTTCCACAGTTTGTTGTGATCCACACAGTCAAAGCAGAAGTAGATGTTTTTCCGGAATTCTCTTGCTTCTTCTGTGATTCCACAGATGTTGGCAGTTTGATCTCTGGTTCCTCAGCCTTTTCTATATCCAGCTTGTACATCTGGAAGTTCTTGGTTCACATACTATTGAAGCCTAGCTTGAAGGATTTTGAACATTACCTTGCTAGCATGTGAAATGAGTGCAATTATACAGTAATGTGAACATTCTCTGGCATTGCCCTTCTTTGAGATTAGAATGAAAACTGACCTTTTCCAGTCCTGTGGCCATTGCTTAGTTTTCCATATTTGCTGGCATATTGAATGTAGCACTTTAACAGCATCATCTTTTAGGATTTGATATAACTCAGCTGGAATTCCATCACCTCCACTAGCTTTGTCCATAGTAATGCTTCCTAAGGCCCACTTGACTTCACATGCTGTGATGTCTGTCTCTAGGTGAGTGACCATACCATCGTGGTTATTCATATGATTAAGATCTATTTTATAACATACTATCAGTGAACACTTTATTATGTATTTGTCTGTGTTTCCAAACTTTGTGACCATCTATATTTTACACTGTTTACCAATGATTAATTCTGAAATAGTATTTTTATAAAATAATAAGGGAAGGGGGGATAAACTAGCTTTGCCTGGAATTCCTCCAAACCAGTTCTCTTGAGATAACTACTTTTGTGACCCCAAATACCATGTTTATGAATCTGTTCAAAACTGCTGATTGAAGCTTTGTTCTGGAATAGGTTAATATGTCATATATCATCTCAGATGCCACTTTTTGAATCAGTGTTAATAAAGTCACCAGGGTATTTTTAGGCATTATGCATTAATTATCTCTGACTCAGAGTTGGGCGATTTCCTGGCACTATCTTCTGTCTGATCTATGAGTTCCTCTGTGTTTTCCCAGGTGGGGCTCACCTGTACTGTGTTTGACTGCCGTTGGTTTGTCAACCAGCACCTGTCAGGCTGAGAGGTAGTCGTTTTTGGACAGTTCACTCACATGATTCTTTCTCATATCATGCTGAGATCCGTTTGTCTGTAACTTTACCTACTAATCTTAGTTTAACCCCCTGAGACCTTAAGAACACAATTTTCTCATTCACTTGATGGTCTTTAAACATCTGAAGACAGGTTCACACATTCTCAAAGTCTCTTCTTCTCCAGGTTAAATAGCTCCACTTTCTTAACTGTTTCTCCTGTACTGTGGTTTTAAGTCTGTTTAGCATTCAGAAGGCTTTCTTCTGTATTCCTGTTTGTCAGTGCTCTTTTTAAACTGTGGAATTCAAACCTGGGTCCAATAGTAGTCCGAGTTGGGTTTAATTTGTGCCAAGTGTTGTGGGACCATTGGTACCATCATTCCCCTTGTCCTGGGTAATCTGTTTTTTTATCATGAAGTACAAAGTTACATTGACTGTTTTCAGCAATGCTATTGTAATGTTAATTCTCTGGGCTTCCTATCCACTGGAACTCCCAAGTCTTTTTAACATGTCCTATTGCCATGCCTTATCTCTGCCATCTTGTCATGCTTGTATATGTTTTGCCTGCTTCCAGAAAATATATGTAAACACGTATCCTATTTATTAGCTATTTCCTCTAGCTTTGTAATTTCTTCAGAATTAATCAGCTGACTATCTTGATCCTAATGGAAGTCGTTGATGAAATAGGGTGAGTCCTTGAACAGGATAGGGTAGATAGCAGAGCCCTGTGGGATACCACCCAACAACTCCCTCCACCTTGACACTGTTTTGTGATGTTTGGTTGGAATCATTTTAACAGCTGTAACTAACCATGCTGTCAACACTTGACTGTTCTGTCATCCTGCCCACATGTCTCTCTCTTGTTCACATATATCAGTTGCTTTTGCTCAGATCCATATATGTTATTTCAGGGAGTTCCCAAGTTTACTAGGGGAGTTAAAGAGCCTTTTAAAATCTTCCTTTCTATGTGAGCCAATAGAATTGAACACTCTTAATACTGGGGAGTGAAAAAGAGAAAAGAAGCTGACTTACTAGGTGTTTATGCAGAGGAGGAAGTGGCACCCTCCTGCCATCTCCTGTCCTCTGATACCTGGTCCGGAAGCAGATTTCTGTCCTGGTGCAGGGGCTCTTCCCCTGGGTGAATGTGCTGGTCAGGGAGGTGATGCCTCCCAGTCCTGGGCCCAATCCTCTCGGATGCTCTCCTCTAGCCATCTCAGCCAGCTTCCCCAGAGCAGGTATTTCTTTGGGCTTCTTTCCTTCTGAGACCCACTCCAAAGAGTTGGACTTTTAAAATTTTTTGATTTACTTTTAATTGAAGGATAATTGCTTTACAATATTGTGCTGATTTCTGCCATACATCAACATGAATCAGCCATAGGTATACATATATCTTCTCCCTCTTTAACCCCCCTCGTACCTCCCACCCCTTCCCACCCCTCTAGGTTGTCATGGAGTCCCAGTTTGAGTTCCCTGGATCATACAGCAAATTCCCATTGGTCATCTGCTTTACAAATGGTAGTAGTGTATATGTTTCCACACTACTCTCTCCATTCATCCCACCCTCGCCTTCCTCCCCACAGCCCGTGTCCATGAATCTTTTTTCTATGTCTGCATCTCCATGGCTGCCCTGCAAGTAGGTTCATCAGTACCATCTTTCTAGATTCCATACATAAGTGTTAATATACGATATTTATTTTTCTAACTTACTTCACTCTGTATAATATGCTCTAGGTTCCTCCACTTCATTAGAATTGACTGAAATGCATTCCTTTTTATGGCTAACATTCCACTATATGTATGTGTCTATATGTGTGTGTGTGTGTGTGTGTGTGTGTGTGTGTGTGTGTGTGTGGATAAGCTTCCTTATCCATTCATCTGTCAATGGACATCTAGGTTGCTTCCATGTCCTACCTATTGTAATAGTGCTGCAGTGACCATTGGGATACATGTGTCTTTTTCAATTTTGGTTTCCTCAGGGTATATGCCTAGTAGTGGGATTGCTGGGTCATATAGTAGTTTTATTTCTAGTTTTTAGAGGAATCTCTGTACTGTCTTCCATAGTGGTTGTATCAGTCTGCATTCCCACCAACAGTACAAGAGGGTTCCCTTTTCCCCATACCCTCTCCAGTATCTATTGTTTGTGGGTTTTTGATGATGGCCATTCTGACTGGTGTGAGGTGACATCTCATTGTAGTTTGATTTGCATTTCTCTAATAATGAGCAATGTTGAGCATCTTTTCATGTGTTTATTAGTCATCTAAGAGACACGGGTTCAATCCCTGGGTCAGGAAGATTCCCTGGAGAAGGGCGTGGCAACCCACTCCAGTATTCTTGCCTAGAGAATCACATGGACAGGTGAGCCTGGCAGCCTACAGTCCATAGGGTCACAAAGAGTCGGACACAACTGAAGTGACTTAGCACATTAGTCATCTGTGTATCTTCTTTGGAGAAATGTCTGTTTAAGTCTTTTGCCCACTTTTTAAAAAAAATATTTATTTTTTAATTGAAGGAAATTGCTCTACAGAATTTTGCTGTTTTCTGCCAAATATCAACATGAATCAGCCATGGGTATACCTATGTCCCCTCCTTCTTGAACCTCCCTCCCATTCTCTCCCCATTCCACCCCTCTAGGCTGATACTGAGCCCCTATTTGAGTTCCCTGAGTCATACAGCAAATTCCCATTGGCTGTCTGTTTTACATATGGTAATGTAAGTTTCCATGTTACTCTCTCCATACAGCTCACCCTCTTCTTCCTCCCCGCCATGCCATAAGCTTAAGTTTGTTTTCTATGTCTGTTTCTCCATTTCTGACCTGCAAATAAACTCATCAGTACCATCTTTCTAGATTCCATATATATGCATTAGTATACAGTATTTATCTTTCTCTTTCTGACTTACTTCACTCTGTATCATAGACTCTAGCTTCATCCACCTGATTAGAACTGACTCAAATGCATTCCTTTTTATAGCTGAGCAATCCATTGTATATATGTACCACAGCTCCTTTATCCATTCATCTGTTGATGGACATATAGGTTGCTTCCATGTTCTAGCTATTGTGAGTGTGCTGCAGTGAACATTGGGGTATTTGTGTCTTTTTCAATTTTGATTTCCTCAAGGTATATGGCTAGTAGTGGGATTGCTGAGTCATATGGTGGTTTTATTCCTAGTTTTTTAAGGAATCTCTATACCATCTTCCATAGTTGCCCACTTTTTGATTGGGCTGTTTTTCTGGTATTGAGTTTTATGAGCTGTTTGTATATTTTGTAAATTAATCATTTGTCAGTTGTTTCAGTTGCTATTATTTTCTTACATTCTGCAGGTTGTCTTTTCTCCTTGTTTATAGTTTCCTTTGTGCTTTGTGCAAAAGCTTTTGAATTTAATTAAGTCCCACCTGTTTATTTTTATTTTCATTACTCTGGGAAGTGGGTCATAGAGGATCTTGCTGTTATTTATGTTATACAGTGTTCTGCCTATGTTCTCCTCTAAGAGTTTTACAATTTTTGGTCTCACATTTAGGTCTTTAATCCATTTTGAGTTTATCTTTGTGTATGGTATTAGGAAGTGTTCTTATTTCATTCTTTTAACATAGCTGTCCACTTCTCCTAGCACCACTTATTGAAGAGACTGTCTCTTTCCCATTGTATGCCTCTATTGTCAAAGATAAGGTGCCCGTAGGTGTGTGGGTTTATCTCTGGGCTTTCTGTCTTGTTCCATTGGCCTATATTTCCGTTTTTGTGCCAGTACAATACTGTCTTGATGACTCTAGCTTTTTTGAAAAGTATTGTTAGGCTTTATTTTGCATAAAGAGATACAGTTTAGTAATATTTTTTAAAAACTTATAGCCTGATCTCTTAATTCTCTCTTAATTCTTTTTCTCCACATGGTGCATTCTGAGTTAAAACATGTTCTTTATAATGTTTTCTTCTTTTTCCTAAGTAACCATTTTTTAGTAAATTATTTATATGTGCGCTGATACCTTCTCTGCTTTCCTCCTCTGCCAATTCTATCTGCCATCATTAGAATTTATGCCTGTGCTTGCTCGTGGGTGAGTTCTTTCTCTCTCTAACACACATACACCCTCTTAAATGAGTTAGCCCATGTCTTTTTCATTCCTTTGATCTGATAATCAGATTCTATTAGAAAAGGAAATGACAATAGCCTGGTGTGGCTTGCTTTTATGAATAGATGTGGATTCATAGAAGTCACTGGTCATCTTCTTAGGTTACTCCCATCTCTAGTAAAAACTTGATTTGGTATCTTGCCTGCATTGATATCACACTCATTGCTGTATAGTTTTTGGAGTCTTTCACCCTCTCACTTTCGAACGTCAAGACTGCATTTGCCCACTTCCAGTGTCAGTACTGTTCTTTAAAGAGATTATTGATCGCAACTCTACCAGGACACCTGAGTGCTCCTAGAGATGCTATACTGTTTCCTTCCACCTCTTGGGCCGTGCACAGTTCCCTCTTGTGTATTTCTCTTTCCAACATGAAACTTGTGCTGGTGAAGATAGAAACACTACTGTAGCTCTACTTTCTCTTTATTTTCAACATGGCATTTCTAAAGTGTAGAACAGTGTTTGACACACAGTTAGTGCTTAATAAATGGTGAAAGACTGAATGAAATCTTTGCAAGCAGCAGACTTATCCCTTTTCTGTTGTTTTGGTTTTTTTCCCCCCATGCTTTAAAGCCTTGCTATTCAAAAAGTAGTCTGAGGATCAGCCCCTTTGATACCACCAGGAGCTTGTCTTAAATGCAGAATCTCAGGCCCCACCTACTGAATCAGAATCTGCCTTTTAACAGGATTTTCAAGTAATTCATGTGTATGCTGCCTTTGAGAAGCACAGCTCTAAAGCATAACTTTAGTCTCGAGCAAAACTTGAGGAGCCTTTCCTGTTATCCTAGTACTAACCACCCCTCACCATAGTTTGGTTGTCCAGAGAACACATTTTATCTAGTGAGTTGTAGAAAACCAACATTTACATTTGGCCCATTTTAATCCTTTTTTTTTTTTTTCAATAGTTACACTTACTGGTGGACACCAGAGGTAATAAAACATTTACCACTGCCTTACGATGAAGGTAGGTATGCTGTTTCTCCTTTAGTTTTTATGCCAACCTATTTGGAAATTACTCTTAAATGAGCTTGAAGCATTCTTTTCATATAACATTTTATTGGAAAGAAATGAATGACTATTTAGTGTTATGTTGCTGTTATAATGGATAGGAGATTAAAACATCTTAGACAGCTTTTTTTTAAGGGTAGAGATTGTATTATACTTCTTTTGTCTAAATAGGCCAGTACCTTGTATTGTGTCTTACAAGTTATCAGGTATGTCACTCGGGTGTTTAGTGGATATATAATTTCATCATTTAAAATTAGTACTTGATATATTCCTACATATTTGGGGGGAATGGGAAGGAAGTGAGGACCCATTCACAAGGAGAAATAAAAACTCTCCCTATATCTAAGCAGTGAAAAAAGGTACAGATGTATATATAAAAGTATATTTTAGTCACTGAAGATTAAATTATATATTAATTTGTCAGAAAGGCTGGAAAGTTTTTACATTCAAAGAATACCTTCAAATGTATTTTAACATATTAGAACAATGTTTCCAAGTTTAAATAATTGACCAGTTTGAAACCGAGTTTATTCTTGACTCTATTATTGATTCTTCCATCCATGGACAAGCCAATTTTCTCAATGGTGAAAGGATGTGACTATCTATTGCCAATCTGAAACACTCCAGTTGAAGATTCCATCTAGTCACATTTGACCATCCCGTTTTTGGATGGTATGGTGAAGGCCATAAAGTAAGAAGATTGCAAATGAGTTCTTAACAAATTATTAATTAGCTTTTAAAAACATTTGTTAACCTTGAAATTCTGGGCCAAATCATAACTCATACTGCTGCTAAGAAGATTCAGTTGTTCTGGGAAAAAAGATAGTAATTTAACAACCTAATGTTGCCCATAATAAAGAGGATTTGAAATATAATGGAAAATTTAATAAAATAGCTGCATAATTTTTATCTCTAAGGCAGAGGGTGTTTATTTAAGAGAAAAAAGGAATTTAAAGAATTGAGTGATCTGATTTCTTAAATAATTCCCCACACCCACCCCAGCTTCCAGAGGCCTCCGCCTCCTTAGAGGTCATCTTGCTCAGCTTTGCAGTGTGTATTCTGTGCACGTATCTTGTGTCAGTTCCAAGTGTGTAAGTGCCAGGGGCATGATCTGAGCCTTGTTCAGTGTACTCTCTGTGAACACAGTTGACGTTACAGAAATGTTTATGAAATGTAATCTGAAGACTTTTAAGAGTAACAGGCAGGATCTCTCTTAGTTATCTGTGCTGCGAACTTAAAGAAGTTGGTAGTGAAGAAATTTCACAAATATGAAGAGGAGATTGACATCCACAATGAGTTCTTTCGACCATACGAGCTGAGTAGTTTTGATGACACGTTTTGCTTGGCCATGACGAGTTCAGCACGGTATGTTGTGAATTCTCTGAAACTGGAAGCATTGGGGAACTGTGGTTTTCCTAGTTTGTTGAGCTATGTCTTCCTTTACTGTTCTGCATGCCTGCTGCCGGTGGTTGTCCAACCTCTGAAATTCCTTCTGCAATTGGGAGCCCATTACTCAGGAGGCAGTCCTTCTATTGTTGGACAGCTCTCCATCCTAGTCTGTCATTTCTGTCTCTTTTGGACTTTAATGGGGCCTTTTAGGAAAATGATGGGTCTAGATTAAGAAAATTAGGCTCAGAAAATCAGTTTTTGATCATTCTGTTTTATACTAAAGTTTGCATTCTTGAATTTACCTTTCGTGTTTCACATTTTCTTCAAATGTGATGTATGTGTGCCTAAAAATATAGTACATGTTGAAACATATTTCATGGTTTGTTTCCTAGAAATCACTCTACATTTTGCTTTGGTTTCAGATAGAAAGTTTGGAATTTTTACTTGCTTGATTTTCAGTTATACTTGTTAAAGTTTAGCAGTTTTAACTGTGAGGTTATCGTCATTTTCCTTTGGGTTATATGTAAATTTTAGTGAGTAGCAAATTCTCAAATATGTCATCCATAAATCATGAGGATCAACTGAGTAGTTCAAAAAGAAAGAAAAATTAAACCCCTTACATTTGAAAGGAACATTTCCAAACTGTTAAGTAGGCATTTTGAGTCAGATTCAATATTACTTTTTTTTCCTTCAAAAAATGTAGTATTGAGTCACATGCTTGGAGCAGTATCCTTGCCAGAAGTTTTGAGTTTTATCTGCATAAATCATGTAACCATTGCTTCTTTGGCATCTATTAAGGAGTTTTGTCTGGCTTCAGCAGTAATAGTAAGGTAGCCCCTGTATCATGAGGAAGTAGCTTCAGCTTATCACAGTAAGTGGTAAATTAACAGTTTCTATTTAAAGAGTTCCAGTGTTATAATGAATTAACTCTAGACTAATGAGATAGATGTTGATACTTCAATTCATACCACTGTGTTTTTGATAATTGTGTCTGCCTCCTTAGGTGGTATAGTGTAATAAAAACATTGTTCATAAAACCGAGCAGCTTAGTGTCTTGCCATCAGTTTTATGAGTTTAATTTTACTTGAAAATGAATCATGATATACAACCAGAGATGAATCTTAATAGTAATTCAGATATCAACTCTGCTCCAGAAAACAAAATCTTGAATTCAAAATCATTGGGCCTCTAAATCAGAGAAAATTCACAGTGAAGACTGCTAACATTGAAGTTACCGAGTGCCATTAATTCATGGGGTCTTATGGCCCAGATCACCTAAACTCCCTTGAGTATTTCACTTAGACTATATATACCTCTGAAGGCTAAGAAGGAATAGTATAAGAATGTGAATAGAGAGGGACGCTGATAACATCTGGATGGACAGTAATTCACATGGAATTTTTTTCCCCTTTCTTCAGTGATTTCATGCCTAAGACCGTTGGTATTGATCCAAGTCCATTTACTGTACGTAAGCCAGATGAAACCGGAAAATCAGTATTGGGGTAAGATTTACACGTAGAATAAAATTTTAAAGATTCACGTAAAAATAATATAGCACTTGCAATATAATCTTCACCCAAAACTAATAACTTCAAGTCATATAGTTTAGAGCATAGTACATACACTGCATCTATGGGTGTGCTAAGTCACTTCATTTGTGTCTGACTCTCTGTGACCCCATGGACTGTAGCCTGCCAGGCTCCTCCATCCATGGGATTCTCCAGGCACGAATACTGGAGTGGGTTGCCATTTCCTCCTCGAGGGAATCTTTCTGACCCAGGGATAGAACCTGCGTCTCTTATGTCTCCTGCATTGGCAGGTGGGTTCTTTACCACTAGCACCACCTGAGAAGCCCACCGCACCTATACAGGTAGCTTATTTATAGCACTGGGATTATTAAAACATGTTTGACACTGAAAGTAGAATTTATGGGAATTTCAGCAACACAGTACATTTTACTTAAATTAGATGTTTCATAGATGGCATAAAGTTAGGTAGCAGATGTTATGTATGTCCTTTAATAACTCCACATCCTTTGTTTCCCACAACATAAAAGACTTAGGTAAAAATGTATATTTGTTGTGTTTATTTTTGCTGGCACCCTGAGAAAACATTAAAGCAAATGCTCAGACAGAGGACTTAATAGATTTTCTGTGTATTACGTTAACATTGTGTGGGGGATGACTGTTCTTTTATTGTATACAGTAGTATGAGGAAGAGAATAAACCATGTTTAAATCTTTATGCTTTGAGACTGGAATGAAATGGGTCCTAGTGTATGCATCTCTGTTACTGGCGCTGACCTGAGTGATCCCAGTGATGAGAATTCTTCTAGGCCCTGGCCAGACTGTAGATTCCGAGTCTTAATTATATTTGGGAGTGTGTACAGGGTCTTAATTGGATTCTAACTACGTGTGTGATTTGTACAATGAGATATATACTGATATTACTATTTTCCAGATACACTACTTATGTGGCTTAAATATGTATCCTGGACCAGGTGCTATGAGGAATTTAAAAGAAGGAATGTCCTCAGGACATTTAGAATTTAAAGAGTCTCTGGGACAAATACATAAATGACCATTTATATTAGTGTATAGTTCTGAAATGTATCAACTTTAATTTTTAGTTTCATAAAGTCAGAAATGAATTTATTTTCTGTAATATCTAACCCATGGTTAGATAGTATTACATATTTCGTTTCTAGAAAATATAGAATATTATATTTCAAGTCCCTTGCAGAGAATTTTTTCAAGTAAGAATATTAAATATATTAAATATTTTTCATAAAATCCAAAAATATTACCATACATTTTTTTAATTAAGAAAAAAAACAGTATTCTGACTACTCTCAAATTTGGCACTGAAATAAAAGCAAATAATGTGTACTTTTTTCTGTTCCCCCTCATCCACTCTCTATTATTAGAAGATATCTTCAGCAAACATAGTTATTTACTAATCAGCTGCCACTGTTATTGGTAAAAATTCATAGGGAAGCCAGAAATACACATGGATTTGGCTATCAACTCTTTCTTGATGCTTCTACAAGTTATAGGTAATTTCACTAGTATCTCAAACATAACAGTCTTCTATTGTACTATAAATTTTGAAAATCCTAATTTCAGTTACCAAAGGGGAAGACACAGTAGCCAAGTGCTAGAAAGGCTTTTCTGCACATTGCAGGCACACACTTGCTTATTTTCTGAATTCATAGCAAAGCTTAAATTCATAGAAGGTCAGTACATGTACATGATAAAATATTAAACTTTTCCCTTTAGCACAACTTGAATCCAGATGCTAGCTTCTCACAGTCATTTTCTTAACACTTCTCCAGGACTAAGGCTTTGGGACAGAGTGATACACGGTGAGCACTGAGGGTGCAGTTTACAGATGCTTCATATCCATATCCATCTTTTTAAAGAAATAAGAGCAACAGAGAAGAAGCTGTGTTACAGCGGAAAACGGCCGCCAGTGCCCCGCCGCCGCCCAGCGAGGAGGCCGTGTCCAGCAGCTCGGAAGACGACTCCGGGACCGACCGAGAGGAGGAGGGCTCCGTGTCCCAGCGCTCCACCCCAGTGAAGATGGCCGACACGGGCGACAGTGCCAAAGCGACAGAGGTGAGGGACCCAGGAGAGGGTGCTGTCCAGTGAGGCTCTGGACACCCAGCGCCAGAACCCCGCTTTCAGCTAAAAGGCTGAGAGCGAGGAAGAGTCACATCACCTCACTCCACCCTTCTCATGTGCAGTGTTGGAGGTGCTTCAGAGATGAATACATTTGGCAAAGATACTACTGAAAATGGTTTCTGAAATCGGTGTTTTTGCTTCCACGTGAAGGCAATGGCACCCCACTCCAGTACTCTTGCCTGGAAAATCCCATGGACGGAGGAGCCTGGTGGGCTGCAGTCCATGGGGTCGCTAAGAGTCAGACACGACTGAGTGACTTCACTTTCACTTTTCCCTTTCATGCACTGGAGAAGGAAATGGCAACCCACTCCAGTGTTCTTGCCTGGAGAATCCCAGGGATGGCGGAGTCTGGTGGGCTGCCGTCTATGGGGTCGCACAGAGTCGGACACGACTGAAGCGACTTAGCAGTAGCAGTAAGAGTAAATTTCTTGTCACTTCAGAATTCTTAAAGAGAATCCTGTCCCTCTGAGCAACCCATCCACTCGAGGTCCATTTGTTCCCTTGCTTAGCACATTACGGGGATGCAGGGTTTGCACCTGGGCCTCAAAATCTCCGCCTAATCCCAGTCGGAAGTTCATCCTGTTGAATTTGATATTGAGAGTATATTGAGGGAAAACAAAAGGCAAGTGAACAACAGAAAAATCAAATTTAGCTTTAGGGGAACTGGATTTCTAGAAAGAGCCAGAAGTCATTTGAGGTAGACATGGCAAATAAAATGTAATGATATAGGAACTAAATCTGTGATTCTAGGCATTGGCAAAATGCAGCCTATTGGCCAAAGCAGCTTGCTGCCATTTTTTCTAAGTAGTTTAATTTACAACCAGCCATACCTATTTACAGCCATACCAATTTGTTTATATGTTATCTATGGTTGCTTTCACCCTGTAACAGCAGAATTATGCAACTGTGGCAGAGATGATGTGACCCGAAGAAACTAAAGTATTTACTGCCTGACTCTACACAGAAAATGTTTGCCAACTCTTACATTATACAAAAGCAGTTAGTAATTACCAAATAGTTTTTTATCATAAAATAAACTATTTTAGTGAAAATGAAATAAAATTTTAAAAAAATCATTAACTGAGAAATTTAATGAATACATTGAAGAAACATTGTGATGGTTTTTATGGGAAAATTCACAGGGTCGTTTTCTTCATTTTTGGAAATTATTAATATGCTAGATGTCTAAGAACTCTTCCTGATTCCCTTATTTTTTGACCCCAGAATGTAGTCCAGCCTATGAAAGAGGTGTATGGAATCAACCTCTCAGATGGCCTCTCAGAAGAAGATCTTTCCATTTATTTAAGGTAAAGTATTTTCAAGAGAAATTAAGGACAAATGCAAATGTATTACAATAACTTACACCTAATATAACTGTTAAAAATTGAAAGTAGTCAAAAATTGAAAGTAGTCAACAATACAGAAGGAAGTGAATTCCACTTGGAATAGAAGCATTTTGGTCACATTCTGAAACAACTTATATTTGGAGTTAAAAAGCCTACTTACTTACTGCCTGAGACTGTTGGGCCCCTGAATGATAAAAGATTATGATGCTTACATGTATATTTCACTGCCCAAATACAAACTGCAAACTGAAGTTCAGGTGCATTTCTGCATTCCTGCATTAACAAATTCTCAAGATCAAATACCTTCTTACAAAATGAACCTGGGATATTGACAGTTGAGGACTTTGTATTCAATTTAGCTTGGGGTGGGGGGGGGTGGATGTGGTGCTGGTGAGAGTGGTGACTGAGGAGGAAAAAGGAAGCAGTGATGTAAAGGAACAATTCAGAGTGTTATAGACTTTTATTAGGAAGATCTAGCTAAAAGGTAGAGATCTACCAAAAGGTATCCATAAAATCATTTCTATAAAAATGTGTCTGTGTGTGTTTGCAGAGAAGACTAATAGTTATCAGATTCTCTAAAGAATTCCTCACCCCCAAATCCTCAAAAACTTGTGGATTAAACACCCATTTAAACACCCTTTCAACCTAGTATTAATATATGTATTAAGAATTCTTAATTATTTCAAATGAACATGGTCCCACTTATGTAAGTTTGGCTTACGTAAAATGTAATATAAATGAATACTAGTCTTCAGGTCTTTTTTAAGGAGGGTATTTGCTTTGCAGAATCCATTGAACTGATTATTTTTCACTCTCTACTTCAAATTAGTAAGATCTGCTGTAGAATATGTAAAATATAGAAATATATAGCATTTCTTAACTGCAGAAGCACTGGTATGACTATGTATTACTGTCCCACTGGAAGTCAACTGAGTCATTCAGAACTCAGCCACACCCTCCTCACTCCTGGACACACAGTACATTCACAACAGCTGTCACACTCTGTCACTCAACTCTTAATAGTAGTTGAAGTAGACCTCTGTAAGCAACATGATCTGGAAGAATGAATTATCTGGAGTTAGTGACCAACATGACTCTGGAAGAATGAATTATCTGGAGTTAGTGACCAACATGACTCTACTTACTGCAGAGAGCATAAGTATACATGTCAGTGATGTTCACTTGCTGAAGATGAAAGCTGGACTAGTCTTGTCCAGCTAATTTAAAAGTTTTTCATAGCACTGTAATGATTTAATAATTGGTAGTTTCTGAAGCACTTTTCCTGACCTTTAAAAAACCTAATAAAAACTACAGGCTGCATCCCTGAGGGTAAGATGGATGCACGGAGCACAGGCCACACCTCAGATGGGTGTACTTGAGAAATGTCAGTGGCCCATTGCTAGGCATCCTCTCACCTTGCTGAGCGGGCCTGGGGCCTGCTTTGGCCCTTAGCTGCAAATCCAGATTAGTGTTGTTGGAGGCTTCTCTGAGGAGGGATGGTGGGCCAGTGATGCTCAGCAGGTGGTCTCCTCTGTCCCCTCTGTGTCTGTTGAAAGTACCCTAATGGCTGATGTATTGCTGGGGATTCTTGTGGTCCTGAGGAACCAAGTCCTTGTCCTGGGTTCTTAGCAGCATCCTTGCTTCAACAGATGGATCTCTAGCCTGATCCTGCCGTTTCCTTGTCATCTGTCTCACTGCAAGCACCATCCCCCCCCCTTGTTTCCCTCTGCTCCTGCTGCTGTCACCCTCAGATACGAAAGGGCTTACGATCATCTTCCTGTCCTCAGGAAGATGATTTTGGCTCAGGTTCTATATCACGTTTGAGTAAACAGAATGCATAAACAGAATGCAACAAAGTAAGCATTTTCTTTCATTTTTATATCCATGTTGATAGAAGTATATTACTGTCATTCGAACACCTATACAATTTGTGTGATCTACTGAATTTGGGGCAGGTAGTTCCTTTAGCTTACTTTTTTTACACATTATAATTTGTAGATTTGTGCAGCTGGGGCAGAGTCAACATAAACAAGACAAGAGCAGCCAGCAGTTCTGTTCCAGGTGCCCAGATGGAGTTATAAAATTGTAAGTACTAGATTAGACCTTGTAAAAATAATCTTTGTATTTATGCCTTTAAGACTTTGTAAGAGAAATATTGTGACCAAATTAGTATAAGCACTAAAGCATCTCCTCCTGGTATCCTGTTCGAGGAGAACTGGGTATCTGTGGGGATGCGGAAGAGGCTGGCAGCCTGACCTGTGCTTGAAATGCGCCGTTTAGAAATGGGATTGAAGTTGCTGGGGGATTCCCTCCAGTGGGTAGGGCCGGGATGAAAAAACAGATCTGACCCTGGAGACACGCTCCTCAAGTTCACTACAAGACCCCTGAGGACAGGAGTGGTTTGTCTTTTCTAGCACTGTATCTTCACCAGTTCTTTTAACTTGTTTAGTAAATTCTTAAATAAACACTCTGCCACTTTTTGGGTTTTTTACCTTGAGCAAGTAATTTTAAGTCCTGTGTGGTTCAGTTTCTTTATCTGCAAATATGATAATTCCTGCTTCATGGGAGGGTGGTGACACTTTTAATGAGATAATGCATACAAAGTGCTTAGATCCATGTCTTGAATATGTTCTCATTACATTGTGATCATCAGCATCGTCACATTCTTCTTTGTATTTATCATTGTTCTCTGCTTTTTGGGACCAAACAAAGCAGAGGTTGTGACTAGGAGTGGCTCCCTGATGCCGTGTGCTCAGCTGAGTTTCTTTTATGAAAATGGGTCACTGTGGTGATTAAGTGAGGTGGAATATGTAATGCGTCTAGATCAGTGTCTGGCATAGAGTTGACATTTAGTAAATGTTCTCTTCCCTTTTCTTAGTCCAACTTTATCAGTTAGTTTAATAAACCACTGATACTGATTGCCTGACTTCTGTCTGTACTATATCTGTGTGTTCCTGATTGTTAAGAGGCTACTATAGTGATCCAGGCAAAGATTGGTGGCTTAGAGAGTAGTGGCTGGGAGAATTTTGGAAATGGGATCAATCTAGGAAATGTTTAGGAAGTGAAATAGAGAGGAGTTGGATATGGAAAAAAGGCCTTACCAAGGATGGGCGTTAGGTTTTTTGGTTTGTGCAGTAGGTTTGATTGATTGATTCATTCATTCATTCACTTAGCAAATAGGTACTTAATACCTATTAGGACCTGCCATTTATCAAGGTAAAGAGCGCTCCCTGTAGGAGAACCCCATTTGCCTTTCAAGTGGGAACCAAAGTGGCCATGTTTAGGAGGCAGTTGAATCAACTGATCTGAACTCAGAAAAGAGGCTCTGGGATTATGAATGCATATTGATGATAACTGAAGACATTGGTCAAAGATGACACCACTTAAGAGAATAACAGACTGAGAAGATATACAGGTGAGTCATAAGGGGATCTGGGTTTAACACTGAGAAGAGTCACAGAGATGGCTAATCAGAGAAGGGGAAGGAAAACCAAGATTATTTTATCACAGCCTCCAAAAGGTCTATTTATCCTTTCTTTCTCTCCTCTGTCACTATTCTTTTTTTTTCTCTCTTTAAAAACATAAGAGCTCATGAACTTAGAAACAGGTTTTCTTTCTTACATCTAGTTAGCATACGGAAGTATGAGCTCCCAAATGAGCTGATATTAGAGGTGGCCAGAGAAGGAAAAGTGTTTAAATGTGTTGGTAAAATAAGAGACTCTGTTATCAAATTGTATTATTTGAATTGATTCTTCCATTAAAATAGTATGGCACAATGTAGGAGGAGCAGATACTGAAGGGAATATAGCATACAAAATAAAAGAAAACATTGTCCCATTTCCTTCAACATTGTGTCTACTTTGATCTGTAACTGGTCTTGCTGATAAGTTACTTTTAAATTCTTTTTCTTACAGTATTTAGTATTTGCTTTTCTGAGTCTTAGCACAGATTAAAAAAACCATGTGGATCTCAAATTTTTTTAACCTTTTCCACTTAATTAGTAAAGAATCTAACATGAGTGTCTTTGCACAGCATCTTCAGCAGGATAACAAAGAGCTTGGTAGGCTTTGTATTATGTTGTCATGGCAACTGCTCAAGAGTGTTGTTTTTTGGTGTGTGTGTGGCATGTGCACTTGCTTTAAATTGAAACTCTGTAACTAGGTTCTTAAAATGTCAGCTATTCAATTTAGATTTTTAAAGCTGTGCCAAAACCAAGAGAAATTAGATTTATGTCAGATGCTCCAATTCTCATCTTGTTATGATTCAGGTTCTAGTATATTTTAAAATATAGCAAGTTTATTTTAAGTTTATATACATTTGTGTCTACTGATCTCTGGACAATTCATAATCTTATCAGTTTTTCTTGAAATTATGAGGCAAACCAGTACTCCTTTTCTAAATGAGGTATGTAACAACCAATATAAAATATATCGACAGTGAACAACTGGCAAGGAGCCAGTGGACCAGGAGCTCCTGAAGCAGAGGTATGGAAAACTGGATGGAGGAGCTGGACATGGTCACCCATGCTCTTGCAGGACATTTCTTAGGAGCGGATCTTAACCCCCAAACTGGTCTGTGTCTGCACTGTCAGCCCAAACACTCAGTTATATCCTCTTTGAGCGTGACCCTCCCTTTGACTCATGCCACTCCCTCAGTGTGTGGGTGGTGATGAGGGAAAAATGACATCAGGCAACACTTCCTGGGCAGTGTGTGATGGGTACTGTTCTATGTACCTCAACCTGTATCAGCTCAATTCTCACAGTAACTCTAGGAAGTAGGTCTTAACTATTGACTTCATTTTACAGATGGGGAAACCGCACAGAGAAGTTATATAACTTGCCCAAGGTCGAACAGCAACTGATATTCAAACCCAGATGAGCTGGCTGTCCTTCACTAAGCTGTAAATGCCTAGTGTTACCAACTGCTTTTATAATCACAGTGGTAAAAATACTGGGTTATTAGTGTGAACAGCCTTTATTTTGATCCTCTGACATGATCTGGTTTATAGGCAGCTCCAGATGCAAACATAGTGTTTCTGCCCTGTTGAGCTTGAACTTTTTTTTTTTTTTTTTTTTTAATATTTAAAGAGAATATGCCTTTATTCTTTTCCTGGTCCTGAGCATATTGTCTCAAATGTAGACTTGCTTCCTGGGCAGGCACACTTTGCTTGATTCATAACATGGTATGGAGGTTAAGACGTCCTGGGAACAGTGTTACTGCTGTTTAGGGTTATTGCCATCCTAAGTTGTAAGTTCCCCTGCTGCCTCTTGAATTGTACCTAAACTGAGTGCTCAGTAAATGTCTGTTGAAATGTACTGACTCTCACCCCCCACCCCACCCCCATTACTATCCGAGTTTGCGTGGGGCGCAGTGAGCATCTCTCACAGCCCACCTCATCCACCCTTGATCACTTGTTAGTTCTTCCCCTATTCTGTTTCCTGCTCATAAACCCTCTGCCCTCTCCTGTTTGTTTCCCTACTGCCTTCTAATAGAGGGGAAAAGCAAGCACAGCAAGGGTTTAGCATTTTTTCCTCTCTGTCCTGCTTCCACTTGTACCTGTGACCAGATGCAGAGTGAGACAGGCCTGCGGGGAAGAACCCGCTGTGTCCGGGCAGGAGGGGCACTGCATTCACGCAGGACCGCCCTGCCCTCGTTGTACACTCCCAGGTCTCAGCACTTTTTAACTAAGCAACACATGCCAATCAGTGGAGGTTAAGAAGAACATGAACACGTGTATTATTAGTGCCTGTTATTCCACGGCTCACCTCTTCTAGGTATATGTCTCACTTGTTGAAACATTTGTCTCTAAGAAATGGTTCAAAATGTAATACATAGAGTTTGGTAAAAACTGTCTAATTTAGGATCCTTCCAATGGAGGATGAGCTAAATAACTGTTTTACTGTATTAGGACCATAGGTTGAGTTTATTTGCTAAGAACATCTCACAATAAACAGCATTTGCTGACCTTAGAGGGAATGCCCCTGGGTTTGGGCTTCAGCGAGGGGATCCTCTCGCTCATCAGAGGATGCTCTTACACAGAGTCAGGGCATGTTTTCACACCCATGAGGTGAGCACGACACTAGGCTGTGCTTAGCTCAACTTTGTTGACTTTTCATGGTATCATTTTCAATGCTGTGTCTACATACATGTCACTCCAGGGTTCCCACCCCACCAATGATTTCATCTAGTCCTCTGCAGATAATGCTCTTGTCTCTGCTGCAGGCTGAAAAAGTATTTAATGGGTCACTCTTGTTATTTTTTCCAAACACCCAGGGGTACAGTCTTTAAAGGTTTAAGGATTAGAGCAGTTGGGAAGCAGTGATCAATGATTAGCAGCTAATACGCTCCACAGGAGGGAGATGATGGTGACAATTTCTCAGCCCAAGGAAACTAGGTTGTGACCTTTTCTCTCACCCCAGAAATTACCACAGAAGTCTTTCTTTCTCTTTGACTCAGGCCTTTACTTTTCTCTTTAACTCTCTCTGACCCTTATATATACTTTTCTAATTATCTCTTTCTACTTCCCCCTAACCCCCTGTTTATTTTACCTTCCTCTCTTTCTCCCTCTCTCCAACCCCTCCAAGGTATTTTTAACTCTGTTTAGTTTTTAGAATACAGTAATCTCTCCAAAACACAAATTTCTTTCCTGTGTTTTAGGATAGTGCTTTTCAGATTGTAATTCTAGACTCATTAGTGGGCCATGAAATTAATTTAGTGGCCTCCACACAACAAAATGAAAAGAAACGAAACTGAACTGAGTCCGGTAGAAGGCTCTAGTGCGTGGCACAGGGGTTAGGTCTTGTTTCATGAAATTTTATCTCTATACATAAATATAGCATTGTGTACCAATCTGCCATGCAAAATGCATTTCTCACTGTGGATAACAGTCACAGATTGAGTTTATATGAATGCACCTTTTCTGAGACCAAATGAATTAAAAATCTTAACTCTGTTCCCATTATCCAGGCACTTAATGAATGTTTGTTGTTTGAATGAAAATATGTGAATAATTTCTGTTTGGAATAGATAAGAGAGAGGTCAGGAAGAAAAAGGATCAGAAAGACGTGTAAGAGGTTTCTGTGGTGTATCCAAAGTGGGTAAAGTAAATGCAGGCTTTGGAAAATACACTCTCATTACTTACAAGGAGTTGAGCACTGGGATGACCATGCAAAGGAAGGAGGTAGCAGGAAGCTCCAGCTGAAAGTCAAAATGAAGAGCTATTAGATGTATAAAGGAAAGACAGAAAAGCGAATGCCTCTTTGAACATTATCTATAATAGTACCTGCATTCTGAATATTATCTATTATAGCACCTGCATGCTATGTTAAACAAGAAAATTTAATGGAACAGGGTGAATTTTTTGAACCTTTCAGAGAAGGCTATCCTGAAAGGTTTCTAGCATATAAGGAGTAATAAATGGAAATTTAATTGTTGGTAATTGTGTAATTAATTTAATGTAGCTAAAATAACTTTGATATTTTAAAAATTTAGTATATTGGCTATTTTGGTGACTACAAAGCATACCATTTATGGAAATTCTGCACGTTCACGTAAGGACTTGAGTCTCCACCCCGCCAATATAGGTTTTTTTTCCAAGAACCTAGCTAGTGATTCTTTAAGGTAAGATATACTTGTGTGTGTGCTCTGTTGTGTCTGACTCTGCGACCCCATGGACTGTAGCCTGCCAGGCTCCCCCTATCCATGGAATTTCCCAGGAAAGAATACTGGACTGAGTTGCCTTTTCCTCCCTCCAGAGGATCCTCCTGATCCAGGGACCAAACCTGCAGTCTCCTTCATTGTTAGGCAGATTCTTTACCACTGTGCCACCTGGGAAGCCCAAGGCATACTTTTGTAATACAGTAAGGCATTATAGGCACTAAAGGACAGGTATTTATTGACTGTTCACTATATGCCAGGTTAGGTATATGTACATTAATACATAGTTGAGTGAGAGATAGAAATAGTCTTTGCTTCTGAGGGTTTCCCTGGTGTCAGGAAATTCCAGGTGGTGGGAGGTGGTGTGAAGAGGAAGCTGTAGGAGTGCAAAGAAGAATCCAAATCAGACAGATTCCTGGGCAGGTTTCACCCTCAGGCTAAATTTTAAGGGAAAATGGAGTTAGCTGGTTGAAGAATGCAGAAAGAGCAAAGGTTCAAGACCACACACCACTTTTGAAGACCCATACAGAATTCAGTGTCTAATGCAAGGGGATTTTCAGCAAGGAGGCCAGAGACACAGACCGACAGGAATAAGATCAGAAGGGATGCTAAGTGAGAGACAGTGACCCTTGTCCTAGAAGCCTGTTTTAATAAGGGAAGTGATAAAAGTTACTGTGGAAATAGCATGCAGAATGGATTGGAGGCCAAGAGGTAAACAGCACATCTACTAGAAACTTCAGGGCAAGAAAGTGATTGGAGTCTGCTTTTGGCTGCTGAAATAAAGGGATTTATTTTGTAAAGGTAGATTCTGTAAGACATGGTACAATTTGGTAACTAATTAGGAGTGAGGAATGTGTTAGAGGCGGGAGTGTTCTAGCTATGTTGACTAGATCTGGTCACCAGAATTGCAAATACAAATGTAAGTTTGGGACTATGATAGGATCCTGTGATTTGTCTGGAGCTCCGGGGAATGGTGAGGGACAGGGAAGACTGGCATGCTGCAGCCCTTGGGGTTGAAAAGAGTCGACATGACTGAACAACTGAACAACAGCAAGAGGTTTTACAGAGATTCAGTGATTTTGTGAGGGTTGTTTTTGTTTTTGTTTTCTGCTCTTGATTTTAAAAGAAAGTAAGTTAAATTTTGTATTTTTCTTTGATGGGGTCCAAGTTAAATAGAATATTATAGGTGCTTTTTAAATGTTTTGGAGATTCATGGTCCTATTAAAGGAGGCGGGGATCCTTCAATTACTGATAGAAATGAAGAATTTAGGGGTTTAAATGTATTTTTAGCCCTTAAAATACTTATTTTTTCACATGAACAAGCAGGTCAATCCTGAGGGAACAGATCTGCATATCCGATATGGTCACGTGAAGAGTATTACTCATTGGTTTTCTTAGCTCTGCATACAAGAATCACATTTTGTAACTGTTTAACCTTTTGTTAGTTTACCAAATTATCATCAATTCTGTGGATGGAAGGTGAGTGGGATGGTTTTGGGCAGATGGAGTGGTTCCTGAGCCTTGTGCTATGTCACCGTGCCTTCCTGAACAGCCTTTCCTTTTGCACGATGGCGATGTGGGCCCAGGTATGATGTATTCGTTGCCCTTGTCTTCTCTGAGCTTCTGCAAGAAGTCTTTCGTACTAAGATAAAATTTTGGTTCCAATACAAGAAAAAAGCATTTCAATTTTATATTTAAATATAGATCTGTCATCTTATGTGTGACTCAGAACCCCTTGGGGCTTTTACACATGATTTCAAAAATAAACTACAAATCCCATTAAGTCCTAATTGTGTTTAAAATCCACCAATAGGCATCAATAGTCTTAATGTTGGATCAGTAATTGTGTTTAGCATTTTAATATTATTTTTCTTATGGTTTATGAAGAAAGAAATACTACCATATTATGTGGTATTGCATTATGTTTTCAAAATTAAAGGTCCATTCATTTTTATAACCATCCTTCTGTCATCCCTCCCAATTTAATGGGAACAGAAAGTCCTTGAATTAAAAAAAAAGCTGTGGTGTTTTTAATCTGAAATTAATTAAAAAAAAAAAAACTGTTAAAAGTTACTTGAGGGTAAGGCTTACCTGCCTTTGTGTCTGCAGTTCATAGCAGACCAGGCATGCAGTAAGCATTAAATAAATTATGAATGAGTAATATTCAGTAGTTTAACTTCTTTAAGGAATGTCATGCAATAGTTAAGTGTGATGGGAAAAAAAATGTCAGGGTTAACAAATTGAAGCAAGACAAACGATAAATATTTGTTAGTTTTCATTTCACTATAGTATATTTTCAGTTTTAGATGTAACAACACAGAGTTCTTGGCAGTTCTCTCATGATTGTCTCAATTGACAAACCATTGATGTTCTTATTAATTTATATGTTAGTAGGACAGCTAAAATAGGATCATGATTTTCTTTTTAAATTTTTTTCAGCTTTATTAAGATAGAATTGACATATAGTATGTGTAAGTTAAAGGTATACAATGTAATCATTTGATGTATGGATATACTGCAAAATGATTACCATAATAAGGTTACTTAATGCAACCATCACTTCACATTGTAACAGTTGTATATGTGTGTGTGTGTGTATGTGGTGAGAACATTTAAAAATTTAATCTTAGCAACTTTCAAATGTACAAAACAGTATTATTAACTATAATCACCATGCTGTATATTACATCTCCAGAATTTATTTTATAACTAGGAGTTCGTACCTTTGACTACCTTCATCCATTTCCCCTATCCCTCAGCCCCTGCCTCTGGCAGCCACCAGTCTGTTTGGGGTTTTTTGGGGGGCAGGGGTGTTTAAGATTCCACATATTAGTGAGATCATATGGTATTTGTCTGACTTACTTCACTTAGCAAATTGCCCTCAAGTTCCGTCCATTTAACATAAGGCAAGACTTCCTTTTTTATATATAACTGAATAATATTCCTTTGTGTGTATATATAACACATCTTTATCCATTCATGCATTGATGGACACTTAGGTTGCTTTCCCATCTTGACTGTTGTAACTAATGCTGCAATGAACAGTGGGGTGCATATATCTTTTTGAGTTAGTGTTTTTTGTTTTCTTCAGATAAATGGTCAGAATTGTGATTGCTGAATCATATGGTAGTTCTATTTTTAATTATTAGGGGAATCTTTATATTGTTTTCCATAGTGGCTGTACCAGTTCATGTTCCCACTAATATGAACAAGTGTTCCCTTTTCTCCATGTTATTGCCAGCACTTGTCATCTCTCCTTTTTGATAATATTCTAATAGCTCTGAGATGAGCCTATCATGGTTTCGGTTTTCATTTCACCAGTGAACCTTTTCATGTTCCTGTTGGCCATTTGTGTCTTCTTTGGAAAAACATCTATTTACATTCTTTGCCCATATTTTAGTTGGATTATTTGTTTTTGTTCTGTTGAGTGGCTTGAGTTCCTATGTATTTTGGCTGTTAACCCATTATCGTATACATTGTTTGTTTACAATTATTTTCTTCCAGCCCATAGGTTGCCTCTTCATGATCACTTTTTACCCTACAGAAACTTTTTAGTTGGATTTAGCCCTATTTGTTTTTGCTTTTGTTGCTTGTGCTTTTGGTGTCCTATCCAAAAAATAATTGACAAGACCAGTATCAAGGATCTTGTCTCCTGTGTTTTATTAAGAAAATGATGGTTTCAGGTCTACATTTAAGTCTTTAATCCAGTTCTTATTTTGTCTGTGGCATAAGAAAAGGGTCCATTTTCACTTTTTTTTGGATGTGAATATCCAGTTTTCCCAGCATTATTTATTGAGGAGATTATTTTTTCTCCATTGAGTATTCTTGGCTCCCTGGTCAAATATTATTCAACCATGTATGCATAGGCCAATAGAACAGAACTGAGAGCTCAGAAATAAACCTATGTGTCAGTTTTTATGCCAGTACCATACTACTTGGAGTACCACAGCTGAGTAATATGGCTTGGAATCAGGAAGTGTGACGCCTCCGGTCTTATTCTTCTTTCTGGATTGCTTTGGCTGTTTGGGGTCTTTTGTACATCCTTAAAGCTCAAGTGAGCTTCTTGCAGGCAGCATATCATTGGGTCTTCTTCTTTAATTTATTCACCCACTCTGTCTTCTGACTGGAGAATTCAATCCATTTACATTTAAAGAAATTATTCATAGGCAAGGACTTACTATTGCCATTTTGTTCATAGTTTTCTGTTTTGTAGATCTTTTGTTCCTTGCTTTCTCTCCTGATATCTTCCTCTGTGATTTGATGACTTTTTATACCAATATACTCAGACTCCTTTACTCAGTCTTTTTTGTGTCCACTACAGATTTTTTTTTCCTATGGTTCCATGAAACTTACATAAAATATAATATTCTATTTTAAGGTGATAATAACTTCAGCAGCATACAGAAACTTTGTACTTTTATATCTACTCCACTATCCATTGTGTTTTAGGTTACTGATAATACCATTTACATCTTTTTATTATATACAGTAAGTCCCCTACATTCAAACGAGTTCTGTTCCAAGAGCATATTCATAAGTCCAATTTGTTCATAAGTCTGATAGCCTAGAATATCCAAGTAACACAGTAGGCTATATTGTACTGTACTAGGTTTATAATACTTTTCACACAATATATACATAAACACACAGAAAAGAAAACATTTTTAATCTTACAGTACAATACAGTACCTTGAAGAGTATAGTAGTAACAGCTACATCACCACTGCTTTTAACACTTGCTTCTGAACATCCTGGGCTTGAAATAAAGATAGTGTACTACTGTATTCTGTACAGTACTGTACAATAAAGTAGACAAAACACAACTACTTGTAGAGGATACATGCACACAGCAGTGTACACCAGACACGTGAACTAACTTACATGGTTGAACATGTAAATGCACATTCACGTCTTTGAAAGTTTGCAACTTGAAGGTTTGTAGGGGACTTACTATGCCCAATAACAAATTATTCTAATTGTGGTTGTTTTTAATTTTTAACATTTAGAGTAGAGTTGTATGCAAATTATGCACCACCAACACAATGTTAGAGAATCTGACTTTGACTATGTATTTACTATTACCAGTGAGATTTACACATTCATAGGTTTTTGCAATGTTAAATTAGCATCCTTTGTTTTCCACTGCCCACCGAGATCCCTGGCCAGACAGGGCTACCAGCACAGCTGTGCAGATGGAAAGAGCCTCTAGCTGCAATCTCTGATCAGTTGTAGCTGCAAGGAGGAATGTGTTCTGCCAATATCTGAGTGATGGTTACTATAAACCTGGCCCTCCTTCTCCATGTCTGAGTCTCCATGGTCAAGCCCCACAGATTTCCCCAGTGATCCCTGTGAGGGGAGACCCAAGTGGACCTTCTGGGAAGCACCCTACAGTGCTAGGGGAGCTGGATTTTCTCCCCCTTCCCCCACCCCCCCCAAAAAGCTACAGGCCCAGGGGCCATCTCATGTGGCTCTGTAACTATCCAGAGAATGGGCAATGCATTTGGAGTACAGACATTCTTCTTACCTTTGTAATGCTTTCCTTCTTGCTCTCTATGGGTCCAGGGGGGTGCTCCCACCTCACCCTCTGGGTTCTGGGATTTTCACAATAGTAACTTGTTTAAGTACCTATTTATGTTTAAGTAACTTGTTTAAGTACCAATCTTGTAAGGGGGATGGCATTGGGGACAACTTACGTTGCCATCTTGATCCATGATTTTCTTATTTTCAGTTCAGATTGCTGAAGCTATTCAAAAGAATCCCTTGATCAACATGCCTAGAGTTGAGTCATGATTTCTTGATTTCCATTTGCCTGTTGTTTCCAAATACGTGAAACTCTGAAAGTTTTGCCTTGTTTTTATATTTAACTTACTCTTAGAATCTTACAATTTAAAAAAAAATTATGGCAGTTTGACCTCAGTTTCAAAGAAGGAAACTTTTTACATTGAAAAAAAAATCTTCCCTCGCAAACCCACTTTCCATTTGCTTGCAAAAACACTCTGTATAAGATGGTTTACGTCCGTTTAGTAAAGGGTCACAGTTTCTTTTCTGTATATGTGATGTCACCAAAACGCTAATTAAGTCCCAAAATACCTGAATAAAATATATCCTGTTACTCATGCAGAAAAAAGAGGCCTTGAGACTATCTTGACTTTCTTAACCATTTTGTTTTACTATTTATAATTGTGTTAGAAGTTCATTACTTAATGTCAAAATAAGTCAATTAGTGCTTTTTAAGCATTGTACATCAAAGTAATACCTCTTTAAATATAAAACTCTTAGACTTATTTCAAAAGATGAATAGCTAAATTGGTAGTTCCTTTATCATGTGGTTGGAAAATAGGGAAGTAAATTGACTAAATAGAGGTTAGTATGTTCAGATACATTTACTTTGAGTAATAGAACAGAGCTAGGGAAAAAAATTCTGATCATCTCAGAAACATCAGTAGATATTTAGTAGATAGAAAAAGAGCAAAAATATTAACTTTAGGTACCTTTTTGGGAACTCTAAATAAAATAATATTTGAAGCTTCTGAAACCAATAACTTCATCCTTTACACTCTCTTCTACTCATTATTACTCTTACTTGCCCAAAGATTTTGCTTTTACTTGGTTTGAATGGTTTTAACACAGTAGGTTTTAACTTTTAATTGGATTTTCTCATGCTGTAATGAAATCAGTTACTGGTTTTATATATCATGTAGATGATACAGTTAAATTGAGTTTATTTTTTACTAGTTTATTGTTTCATTTTAGCATTTAATTTCTGTTTTTACATATGGAATCTTGGATATTTCCCAATAGTCTCATCATGAGAAAATCAGCTGATTTCATCTGAACTCTTTGCACACGTCTTTCCTCCCAAAACCTGTCTGTAATGACTTCTAGAGATTCAAAAATACAGTCAGAGTTGTGAGGAAAGGTGCAAGACAGCATACTCAGAATGTTCCATTTGTGCACACATGCGTTTAGCATATTAGGACCATAACGTTTGGGGCCTAGAAGATATTTAGAGATCACTGGACTCGGTCCTCTGATTTTTTAAGAAAACAAGGCCTGCAGAAGATCTGCAGTTCATTTAGTTATAGAACTCTTAAATGATGAATCTGGAATTCAGCTTCATTTCTTTGAGACTTAAACCCAAAGTCCAAAGACATGAAATCCTGACCAGGCAGCTGGAATTTCTCCAACCCATGCTCCTATTGGGTGCATCTAAAAGTGGAGGAGCCTCCCACAGGCAGCATGGACAGTAACAAATAGGGACAACTAGCACCTCGAAACCAAAGAAAGTTATAAAAAGCCTACAGCAGTGAGGCTCAAATGTGGTCTGCAAACTCCTAGGGAGTCCTCCAGCCCCCACTGAGTCAATTCCTTCTCTGGCCTGGCTCCTAAAATGAATGTACTTTTATCCCCAGCCAGACCTTCAGGATTGGAGGGGCCATGAGGGAAGGGTCGGGGGGTGGGGTGGTGGTGGTGGTGGTGTGTGTGTGTGTGTGTGTGTGTGTGTGTGTGTGTCAAAGAGAGGGATGGGAGAAAGAGTAAGAGACAGGTAGGCTAGTTCCACTTAATTTTTAGTGCTTCATCAAGGAATTACTTAAGTATCAACCCTTGAATGCATGTCTTTTTACTATAATTTGTGGCAAAATGGGAGATGCACGTAAAAGAATTCTGTTGTATATCAAAATATGGAGACTGTCTCAAGGAAAAGCACATATGAGAGCTGAACCCATTGTTTTTTCATGGAACACTAATTAAAATAATGACTGAGAGACAAACTATGGTCTTTAGACTTGAGTATTTGGCAGATATAGTTGTATAGTTATAGTTCAGTTGCTCAGTCATGTCCGACTCTTTGTGACCCCATGAATCACAGCACGCCAGGCCTCCCTGGGTTTTCAAAAATGAATAGAGTAAGCCTGTCACTTCAAGAAAAACAATTGAAAGTATTTGTTACCAGTGATAATGTTTGTTAGATATTTCAAGCCAAAATCAGAGTTTTGGAAAACCTGTATCCACCATCATGAGCAATACTTCAAAGATTTTTCTGGTGAGATTTTAACCAATGTGAAATTTTTTTTTTGATATTGTATAATGAAATGTCTTACCACTTGGAGGATCTTCATAACTCAGTGAGTCAGTATTATTGAAATGACCATGCTTTTAAAAAAACATCATCCATAGATAAGAAAACTCATTCCAAGTATAAGCTGGACCAATGGATTCTACACATTATTGACCAGAGACATATTAATACATCTTTTGTTACCCAAATGTTACTGACAGAGGTGTATCAATACATTTTTAGAGAGTGATATATTATTAACTGTATCACCATGCAAAGTTGTTAAAGCTTAAAATTAATCAAGAGTTCATTATACAGCTTATGATTGTCATTGTTCACATTTTGCTCCATTAGGTTTTTCATTTATTTTTAAGTGAAGGATAGTTGCTTTACAGTGTTGTGTTGGTTTCTACCAAGCATCAACGTGCATCAGCCATAGGTTTACCCATGTCCTCCATTAGGTTTTTATTCCAACGTCGTTTATATTATAAATGCAAGTTTTTTAACCATAAAATTTTCAAAAATGATGCATTGTGAAATTTTGAGTGAAGAATTTTTCAGTGAATTTTATGCAGATACTTTCTTTGGTTGTCCGAGTGACATATATACTAGTGTCTTAGAAGATGATAGTTCCTCAGAATATAGTTCTTATAACGACTGTGAATACTAAACCAATAAAAAGACAAAAACCTTAGTGATTGATTCTGATACGGAAAGTGAAAATGAAACACACAGTGCTGGAGAATGCTCCCTTGGTTCTACAAAAGAGTGGATTGAAAAGAACATTTCATGAAAATTAGAAAACTTTATAGCTGTGTCAGTGTAAAGTAACTATTGAATGTAATAACCAACAAAGTGTTAGTAAAATACCAGAGTTAATTTTTGGTAATGACTTTTTCTAGTCGGTTGCTTCTCAAACAAATTTGTATCACCAACAGAATGAAAAACCATATAAAAAGTATAAGGCTTTAAAATGGACTGATATAACCAATGGTGACATGAAAAAGTTTCTTGGGACAAAAAAAGCCACCCTGGAAAGAATATTGGTCGACTGATTCCTTATTTGATATTTGAAAGATTTATGATGAGAAGGTTTGAACAAATAATGACATTTTTTTTTACTTTAATGGTAACTCAGAAACTCCACTTCCTGGAGACAGAATTTCAACAGTCAAACCTCTTTTGGATTATTTTCTACCAAAATTTCAATCGATAAATATATATACCCAAACAAGAGCTATCACTTGATGAGGCAATGATAAAGTAAAGTAGAGAGGATCAAAAACCTATAATCCCAGAAAACTTAAAAAACATGGAATTTTCGTCAGGAAGGTGAGTGAAAGTGAAAACTGGATATATATGCAACCTTGAGATTCACACAGGTGTAAGAAAGAAACTGCAGGAAACAGTATCATTGGTCCTACAACCTTATCTTGGTTCTTGGCACTATATTTACCAAGACAGTTATTATATTACAATAGTGTGTCCATCTGAAATATTGTTGAAAACTAAAACCAGAGTTTGTGGGACTATAAGAGAGAATCATGTTTCTACAAACCAATTGAAGGGGAAATCTAAAAATCTAGAGAAGAGAAGTGACATTCTTACAGAAGGTAGAAGTGATTGTTCTTATACGGAAAGACAAGAGGCTAGTCTGCATGGTGACAACTATTCATGACGCCTCCATAGCATCTATAAGTACGGAAGACAGGAGGACTGGCCATCACATAACTAAGCCCACTTGTATATTAGGGTTTAATAAATATATGAAAGAAGTTGATTGATCGATACCTGGCAAACTACACTATCCTCTGGAAAACTAAAAAATAGTATAAAAAAGTGGGTTTCTGTTTGAGTAATTGTGGTTTATTCAGTGCATTTAAAATTTACAGTAGCCTTAGTGCACAGAATAAAATGACAGTTTTTGTTAGCAGTAGCTAGAGAATGGGTAACTGACCATTCTGGTGACTGTAGTCCCACACCTGGTCCTTCTTGTGGCATTTCTAAAAAAGCTCCTGACAAAGACCTACCTTGTCAACTACCAGATGAAATAAATGAACATATCCTAGAGGAAATAGTACTCACAGGACTAAAAGAGCAAAATGCTGCCAGAAAGTGTAGGGTCTGTTCTGCCAGGGAAAAGTGCAGTGAAACACAGTATATTTGTAAAAGATGTTCTATTCTCCTGCACAGAAGTGCCTGCTATACTGCCTGTCACACTCTAAAGAAATATTAGAATGCTTTAGTAAGACATGTACAGAGTTTCAAATAACTACATTAAGTGCAAAAAAAGTTGTTGATATTTACTCAAACACGGGTGTTTCATTATTATCTATATAACAAATCACTGGCTACAGGCATTAGTTTCTGCAAAAATCCCCTGATCAATAATGTGTTAAGATTAAAGTATGTGAAAAGATCATTGATATGATTTCAGATTCTAGATTGCAACTAACCTTTAAGAAACTTGTCAAGTTTTGGTGCAGTATCAAAGAAAAATATCCTCAGTTATCTGGAAGGACTGTTAAAACACTTCTTTTCCAATTACATTGAGTTCAGATGTTCCTCATATGTACATTTCAACCAAAACAATGTATTATGACCAATTCAGCTAGAAGCAGATGTGAGAATTCAATTGTCTTGTTATACCAAACATTAAATTAAAAGATACTTGCTCCTTGGAAGAAAACCATTGACAAACCTAGACAACATATTAAAAAGCAGAGACATTACTTTGCCTACAAAGGTCTGTATAGTCAAAGCTATGGTTTTTCCAGTAGTCGTGTATGGATGTGAGAGCTGGACAATAAAAAAGGCTGAGCATTGAAGAATTGATGCCCAACTGTAGTGCTGGAGGAGACTCTTGAGAGTCCCTTGAACAGCAAGGAAATCAAACCAGTCAATCCTAAAGGAAATCAACCCTAAATATTCATTGGAAAGAGTGATGCTGAAGCTGAAGCTCCAATACTTTGGCCACCTGATGCCAAGAGCCAACTCATTAGAAAAGATCCTAATGCCGGGAAAGATTGAAGGCAGGAGAAGGGGACAACAGAGGATGAGATGGTTGGATGGCATTGCCGATTCAATGAACGTGAGTTTGAGCAAGCTCCAGGAAATAGTGAGAGACAGGGAAGCCTGGCGTGTTGCAGTCCATGGGGTCACAAAAAGTCAGACATGACTGAGTGACTGAACAACAATACCAAACATTGAAGAGATTTCCTAACATGTAAAGCACTGCTTCCTTTTAAATTTTGTTTTATTTTGGAAAATAGTATTTGTTAGGTTTCTTATTATTTTTAAATGAAGTAATAGAAATTTAAAATTTCTCCTACAGTAATAATAAATATAGCCCAATAAATCAACGCTTAGTGGAGGTCCTCAATAATGTTTTTAAGAATATAAAGGGGTCTTGAGACTAAAAAGGCATAAGATAGATTAAAAAGACATAGAATTTATATCAGTATGCAGCACCAAGGCAACACTACATTATAGCCTTGCCAGCTGAATGATATTCCTGACTATTTGAAGAAATATTCATTTTTCTGTAGTTTTTTGTTGTTTAAGAAATTAAGGAAGCATATAGAAACCTTTAATGGGAAACTGTCAAATTGTTTGAACCTCTTAGGATACTTTCAGCTCTGAATAACAGAATATCTAACTTACTTGGTTTAAATAAGATAATTTATCTTTCTGTTTCACTGAAAGATTACAGATGGGGTAGCCTCCAGAGCTGCTGATGTGGAAGCACCCAGATTCTTTCCATCTTTCTGCTCTCCCATCTTCAGACTGGCAGCAAGATGGCTGCAGCAGGTCCAAGTATGAGTCAGACAAAGTAGTGTATGAGGGAGGAGAGGGACATTTTCCCTATGACTCCTCCTCAGGAACAAGGAGTCAGAATCTGCCTAGTGGACTTTTTCTCATGCCTTGATGGCCAGCATGTGTCACATGGCAGTCCCTAAACTTGTCACTGCCAGGGTCCATGGGCTTACTGTGATTGGTGTAAAATAACCAGTTGGGGGACATGAATATAAGGAAGTTACGCACAATGACTTAGTTATTAAAAACAAAACAAATAAATCCTTTTGTACTTACTCAGTTAACTGGAAATGTTCACAGGTGCCCAGTAAGACAGGCAGTGTGAACCAGTGGAGAGAATGCTAAGCCTGAGAATCAGGAGCCCTGGGGCCTGGTCCCACATCTGGCACTGTTGAGGAATGGGTCCTTCCCTGTCAGGACCCTGCTCCCTCTGTAACATGAGGGCTTGGACTAGAGCACTGGTTCTGATGCCTTCTGATTCATTGGTTTCTTTATTCACTCACTCACTCCTTCATTCAATGGCTTTTTTCACAGAACTAGAACAAAAAGTTTTTTAAATTTGTGTAGAAGCACAAAAGACCCCCAATAGTTGAAAGCAATCCTGATAAAAATAGGGCTGGAGGAATCAGGCTCCCTTACTGCAGACTGTATTACAAAGCTAGTTATGATACTGGCACAAAAACAGAAATATAGATCAATGAAACAGGGTAGAAAGCCTGGAAATAAACCCACACACACCTCTGGCCAATTAATCTGTGACACAGGAGGCAAGAATATACAATGGAGGAAAGATAGTCTCTTCAATAAGTGGTTCTGGGAAAACTGGAGAGCTACATGTAAAAGAATGAAACTAGAAAATTCCCTAACACCATACACAAAAATAAACTCAAAATGGATCAAAGACCTAGATATAACGTTGGACACTATAAATCTCCTAGAGGAAAACATAGGCTGAAAACTTTGACATAAATCACAGCAATATCTCCTTTGACCCACTTCCTAGAGTAATGAAAATAAAAACAAACAAATGTGGGACCTAATTAAACTTAAAATCTTCTCTACAGCAAAGGAAACCATAAACAAAAGGACAGCCCTCAAAATGGGAGAAAATATTTGCAAACAAAGCAACTGGCAAGGAATTATTCTCCAAAATATACATCAGCTCATGCAGCTCTCTATCAAAAACAACCAACCCAATCAAAAAAATGGGCAGATCTAAATAGACAGTTCTCCTAAGAAGACATATAGCTGTCCAAAAAGCACATGAAAAGATGTTCAACATCACTAATTGTCAGAGAAATGCAAATGAAAACTACAGTGAGGTATCGCCTCACACCAGTCAGAATGGCCATCATCATAAGGTCTATAAGCAGTAGGTATTGGAGAGGGTGTGGAGAAAAGGGAACCCTTCTACCCTGTTGGTGGGAATGTAAATTGGTACAATCACTATGGAGAACCAGCATGGAGGTTCCTTAAAAAACTAAACATAGTACTGCCATATGATCCAGCAGTCCACTCCTGGGCATATATCCAGAGAAAACCATGATTTGAAAAGATAGCTGCACCCAATGTTCAGAGCAGCACCATTCACAACAGCCAAGACGGGGGAGCGAACTAAGTGTCCATCGAGGGAGGAGCAGATAAAGGAGGTGTGGTGCGTATACATACACAGTGGCGTAGTACTCAGCCACAAACAGGAAAGAAATAATGCCATTTGCAGAACACAGATGAACCTAGAGACTGTCATACATGAACTAAGTCTGACAGAGAAAGACAAATATATGGTATCACTCATATGTGGAATCTCACTTTTTAAAACAAGAAGCAAATGAACTTATTTACAACACAGATACCAAAAACAAACTTATCGTTACCAAAGGGGAGGGATAATTCAGGAGCTTGGGATTAACATACACTCACTACTATGTATAAGATAGATAACCAGCAAGAACCTATGTAGAACACAGGGAGCCTCCAATATTCTGTGATAACATATGTAAGAAAACAATCTGTAAAAGAATGCACGTATATATTTGTATAACTGAATCACTTTGCTATACACCTGAAACTAACACAACATTGTAAATCAACTATACTCCAGTAAAAAATTTTATTATTTATTTGGCTGTGTCAAGTCTTAGTTTCAGCTCATGGGTGCTTCATGCAGGAGGCAGGAGGAGCACAGATTCTGTACTTGTGGCACTGGCTCAGTAGTTGCAGCCCATGGGCTCAGTTGCTGCTCAGCATATGGGATCTCAGTTCCCCAACCAGGGCTGGAACCTGAGTGCCCTACATTGGAAGGCAGATTCTTTACCAATAAACAACCAGCGCAGTCCCTCCAGTAAAGTTCTTAAAATATATAGAGTGCTTACTCTATTGTGGAAGTCACTGGAAGGATACAAATATGCACTAGAATGTTGCCCATTTAATCACAACAGATGTTCTTCCTCCTATACTACACACACTGATAGCCCCAAGGGGTGTAAGATCCAAACTGTTTTCACTCATAGAATAAATTATTTACTGCCTTCGGCAAAGAGCACTTGCCACAAAGCTCATTAGCCAACAGTTACATCATGAAAGTTCTCTCTCATCTTACTGAAATATAAACTATATTCAGAAGTGAGGACATATCCTCACAAGTATCTTCTGCAGAAGATAAGTCTTTGTCTCAGGGAAGATGCTCATGGGCCTATCTGTGATTGTTGTAGTTCCCTCAGTATCAGAAAGAGTGTGATGCAGAGAAATAGGCTGTTAAGAGAACAGAAAGACAGCCATGAGAAACGAGACCATGTTCTCTGAATACCCACAGGCATGCTTAGGTTTTATTTTTCAGATAAGATGCTTAGAAAGGCTTTATTTATTTAAACCAAGCTGCTAAACATTTGCAGGCTTTTCTCATGTGCAGGGCTAGTTAATTTTTCATGTCACATGAAGTGTTGAGATAGCTGGGAGAATTTATCTCAGAGCTCAAAATCATGTGATCATTCCCTCAAGTAATATTTGAATTACTGTCAGGTGAAGCAGGGCTTTTTCAAGTTGTTTTGGGATCAATAAGTAGAATATATAGGGAGGAAGATTTAGGGTCACTGAACAGAAAATCTTTCCAGCAATTAGAGCTATCAACAATGACATGTAAACATTCCATTATTAAAAGTCACAAATTCTATCACTGAAGGTCCTCAAATAGATGCTGGATAACCTTCTACCAGCAGTGTGGTGGAGAATTTTTTCACGTAATCTGAGTTTAGATAAGATTATTTGGAAGGAAGGTCATCTCTAGGATTCTGTAATTATTATCACAGCCGTCAGACATCTTCTGGCTGGGATTATTAGAGAGTACATGATTAATTTATTCATCAGATTTATTGAGCACTTATATGTTACTCTTCTAGACACTGAAGATACAGTAAAGAACAAGACTGACAGGGTCTCTCAAGGCACTAATGTTCTAGGGTAGGCAGACAAGTTCTGAACTAATAAACAAAACAATTTCATATTAGGATACGTGCCTTGCGGGATACAATCCAGAATGATGGGAGAGAGTGGTTGGGGCAGGGAAGGGTCAAGAGCCATTTTAGATTAGGCTTTGAGGGAAAGTCTTTTTGAGGAATTGAGGTTTGAACTGAGACCTAAATGCAGGGGAGGCATCTGTCCTGAGAAGACTAGGGAAGAGTGTTCAAAGCGGAGAGAACACGTATGGAAGACCAGAGCAGGAACAAGCTTGGCATACAGATGGCCAGTGGGCACATGGAAAGGTACTCAGCATCAGTAATTATTAGAGACATGCAAATCAAAACTACATTGAGTTATCACCTCACACCAGTCAGAGTGGCTATCATCAAAAAGTCTACAAATTATAAATGCTGGAGAGGGTGTGGAGAAAAGGGAACCCTCCTGTACTGTTGGTGGGAATGTAATTTGGTGCAGCCAGTATGGAGGTTCCTTAAAACACTGAGAGTTGCCATACAATCCAGCAGCCCCACTCCTGGGCATATATCTGGAGAAAACCACACTTCGAAAAGATAATGCACCCCAGTGTTCACTGCAGCACTATTTACAGTAACCAAGACATGGAAGCAGCCAAATGTCCATCAACAGATGAATAAATAAAGATGTGGTACATATATACAATGGACTGCTACTCAGACATAAAAAAGAATGAAATAATGCTATTTGCAGCAACATGGACAGACCTAGAGATTATCATATTAAATAAGTCAAAGAAAGACATATCATAGATCACTTATATGTGGAATCTAAAGAAATGATACAAATGAAATTATTTACAAAATAGAAATATAGAAAACAAACTTACAGTTACCACAGGGGAAAGTGGGGAGGGGGAATAAATTAGGAGTTTGGGATTAACCGGTACACACAGTTATATATAGGGCTTCCCAACTGGCTCAGTGTTAAGGAATCTGCCTGCCAATGCAGGAGACGTGGGTTCGACCCTTGGGTAGGGAAGATCCCCTGGAGAAGGAAATGGCAACCCGTTCCAGTATTCTTGCCTGGGAAATCCCATGGACAGGAGGAACCTGGCGGGCTGCAGTCCATGGGGGTCGCAAAAGAGTAAGACACAACTTAGCGACTAAACAACAACTATTATATATAAAATAAATAAGGTCCTACTGTATGGCACAGGAAACTATATATTCAGTGTCTTGTAATAAACTATAATGGAAAAGAATCTGGAAAAGAATCTGAAAAAAATGTGTGCGTGTGTGTGTGTAAACTGAATCATTTTGCTGTACACCAGAAACTAACACTGTAAACCAACTATTCTTCAGTTTTTTAAAAGCATATAGGTTAAAATACAGCAAAAATATTGCATAAAAAACAGAAGCAAACAAAGTCAAGTGAGAAGCACAGAGGGCTGTGCTTTGGGATGGAGTAAGGCCTAGATAGGGGCCAGATCTCACCAGAGCTTAGCTGTTGCTTATCCAGTGAGAAGCATGGGGTGCAGGGGTGGGCGGGGATATTTTCAGTGAGTGGCATGCTCTGGTGCTGTATCTAGAAGGTGACTACGGGTGCTTTCTGGAGGGTGAATTGTAGGGGCCAGGGATGTAAGCAAAGAGGGGAATAGGAGGAAACTCAAGAGAAGTGTGGTCTCACAGAAGCCAGAAGACGAAAATATTTCAAAAAGGAAAGAGTGGGCAGTAGTCTTGAATAGGGAAAAATTATCAGGGAGGTATTGATGGATTTGATGAGCAATTGTTTATGGGTGGTAGCTTTGCAAGCCCTCTTCAGTGAATTTAGGAAACATTGGGAAGTGAGTAAGAGAACATAGGGAGAAGAAACCATTCTTTCAAAAATGCTGTGGAGGGGTGCTGAGAGGTAGGACTGCCTTTGGAGGGTATGAAGTCAAGGCCTCGTTTCTAAAATCAGAGCTACTACAGCAGCTGCTCCGTGTGCTGACAGATGGGGGTCAGCAGAGAGGCAGACGCTGAGGATGCTGGTAGTTAACTGCAGAAGGATCCTCAAAAGGGGACTGTGAACTGTTTTGCCTTTTTATTGAAGTTGAAAATGGCATTACCTTTACTGATTAGTTTGTAGTTTGTTGGAATGTTCTTATATTAAGTTGAACCATATGAAGTTACCAGTATGCATACATTTTGACCTATAAAAACATGCTGTGGCAATATAATTCTACCTAAAAGAATTTGGATTTTCCACCTTAACTTAGACAATTTCTCTCATAGGACTTTACAAGTTTATATATATTTTTAAAATCTATTTTTTAATTGAAGGATATTTGCTTTACAGAATTTTGTTGTTTTCTGTCAAACCTCAACTTGAATCAGCCATAGGTATACATATATCCTCTCCCTTTGAACCTCCCTCCCCATCTCCCTCCCCATCCCACCCCTCTAGGTTGACACAAATCCCTGTTTGAATTTCCTGAGCCACACAGCAAATTCCCATTGGCTATCTATTTTACATATGGTAATGTAAGTTTCCATGTTACTCTTTTCATACATCTCACCCTCTCCTACCCTCTCCCCATGTCCAATAAGTCTATTCTCTATGTCTGTTTCTCCATTGCTGCCCTGCAAATAAATTCTTCAGTACCATTTTTCTAGATTCCGTATATATGCATTAGAATACAATATTTATCTTTCTCTTTCTGACTCACTTCACTCTGTATAATAGGTTCTAGGTTCATCCACCTCATTAGAACTGACTCAAATGCATTCCTTTTTATGACTGAGTAATATTCCATTGTGTATATGTACCACAACTTCCTTATCCATTCATCTGTCAATGGACGTCTAGGGTGCTTCCACATTCTAGCTATTGTAAATAGCGCTGCAGTGAACAGTGGGATACATGTGTCTTTTTCAATTTTAGTTTCCTCAGGGTATATGCCTAGGAGTGGGATTACTGGGCCATACGGTGGTTTTATTCCTAGTTTTTCAAGGAATCAACAAACTGTCTTCCATAGTGGCTGTATCAATTTACATTCCCACCAACAGTGCACAAGTGTTTCCTTTTCTCCACACCCTCTCCAGCATTTATTGTTTGTAAACTTTTTGAAGATGGCCATTCTGACTGGTGTGAGGTGATATCTCATTGTAGTTTTGATTTGCATTTTTCTAATAATGAGCGATGTTGAGCATCTTTTCATGTGTTTGTTAGCCATCTGTATGTCTTCTTTGGTGATATGTCTGTTTATGTCTTTTTCACACTTTTTGATTGGCTTGTTTTTCTGGTATTGAGTTGTATGCTGCTTATATATTTTGGAAATTAGTCCTTTGTCAGTTGTTTCATTTGCTATTATTTTCTCCCATTCTGAGGGTTGTATTTTCACCTTGCTTATAGTTCCTTTGCTGTGCAAAAGCTTTTAAGTTTAATCAGGTCCCACTTGTTTACTTTTGTTTTTATTTCTATTACTCTAGGAGGTGGGTCATAGAGGATTTTGCTTTGATTTATGTCATCAAGTGTTCTGCCTATGTTTTCCTCTAAGATTTTATAGTTTTTTGTCTTACATTTAGGTCTTTAATCCATTTTGAGTTTATCTTTGTATACGGTGTTAGGAAGTGTTCTAATTTCATTCTTTTACATATAGAAGTCCAGTTGTCCCAGCACCATTTCCTAAAGAGGCTGTCTTTGCCTGATTGTATTTTCTTGCCTCCTTGGTCAAAAATAAGGCACCCATGGGTGCATGGATTTATCTCTGGGCTTATCTTGTTCCGTTGGTCTCTATTTCTGTTTTTGTGCCAGTACCATACTGTCTTGATGACTGTAGCTTTGTAGTATAATCTGAAGTCAGGAAGGTTGATTCCTTCAGCTCCATTCTTCTTTCTCAAGACTGCGTTCAGCTATTTGGGGTCTTTTGTGTTTCCATATGAACTATGAAAGTTTTGTTGTAGTTCTGTGGAAAATGTCGTTGGTAATTTGATAGGAATCACACTGAATCTGTAGATTGTGTTTGGTAGTATAGTCATTTTCACAATATTGAGTCTTCCTACCCAGGAACATGGAATATCTCTCCATCTGTTTGCTGCTGCTGAGTCGCTTCAGTCGTGTCCGACTCTGTGCGACCCCAAAGACGGCAGCCCACCAGGCTCCCCTGTCCCTGGGATTCTCCAGGCAAGAACGCTGGAGTGGGTTGCCATTTCCTTCTCCAAAGCATGAAAGTGAAAAGTGAAAGTGAAGTCACTCAGTCATGTCCGACTCTTAGCGACCCCATGGACCGAAGCCTACCAGGCTCCTCCGTCCATGGGATTTTCCAGGCAAGAGGACTGGAGTGGGTTGCCATTGCCTTCTCCGCTCCATCTGTTTATGTCATCTTTTATTTCTTTCATTAGTGTCTTACAATTTTCTGTGTACAGTTTTTTTTCTCTCCTTAGGTAAGTTTATTCCTAGATATTTAATTCTTTTTGTTGCAGTGGTGAATGGGATTGATTCCTTAATTTCTCTTTCTGATTTTTCATTGTTAGTATATAGAAATGCAAGTGATTTCTGTGTATTGACTTTGTATCGTGCAACTTTGCTAAATTCACTGATTAGCTCTAGTAATTTTCTAATAGTATCTGTAGGGTTTTCTATGTACAATATCATGTCATCTGCAGTGAGAGCTTTACTTCTTCTTTTCTGAAGAAGATTCCTTTTTTTCTTTTACTTCTCTGATTGCTGTAGCTAGGACTTCTAGAACTATGTTGAATAACAGTGGTGAAGTGGACACCCTTGTCTTGTTCCTGATCTTAGGAGGAATGTTTTCAGATTTTCACCATTGAGGATAAAATGTTTGCTGTAGGCTTATTATATGTTACCTTAACTTTGTTGAGGTAGGTTCCTTCTATGCCCATTTTTCAAAAAGTTTTAATCATAAAAGGGTGCTGAATTTTGTCAAGGCTTTTTCTGCATCTGTTGAGATGATCATATGGTTTTTATCTTTCAATTTGTTAATATGGTATATCACACTGATTGATTTCTGTATAATGAAGAATCCTTGTATCCCTGAAAAAACCCAGCTTGATCATGGTGTATGAACTTTTTGATGTGTTGCTGAATTCTATTTGCTAAACTTTTGTTGAGGATTTTTGCATCTATGTTCATCAGTGATATTGGCCTGTAGTTTTCTTTTCTTGTGTTGTCTTTGGTTTTGGTGACAGGGTGATGGTGGCATCGTGAATGAGTTTGGAAGTGTTCCTTCCTCTGAAATTTTTTGAAAGAGTTTTAGAAGGATAGGCATTATCTCTTCTCTAAATGTTTGATAGAATTCTCCTGTGAAGCCATCTGGTCCTGGGGTTTTGGTTTTTGGGAGATTTTTGATCACAGCTTCAATTTCAGTGCTTGTAATTGGGTTGTTCATAATTTCTATTTCTTCCTGGTTCAGTCTTGGAAGATTGAACTTTTCTAAGAATCTGTCCATTTCTTCCAGGTTATCCATTTTATTGCCATATAGTTGTTCATAATAGTCTTATAATTCTTTGTATTTCTGCATTGTCTGTTGTAACCTCTCCTTTTTCATTTCTAATTTTGTTGATTTGATTCTTCTCTCTCTTTTCTTGATGAGTCTGGCTAAAGGTTTGTCAGTTTTGTTTATCTTCTCAAAGAACCAGCTTTTAGTTTTATTAATCTTTTCTATTGTTTCTCTCATTTCTTTTTCATTTATTTCTGCTCAGATCTTTATGATTTCTTGCCTTCTACTAATTTTGGGTTTTTTTGTTCTTCTTTTTCCAGTTGTTTAAGGTGTAAAGTTAGGTTGTCTATTCAATGTCTTCTTTGTTTCTTGAGATAGGATTTTATTGTTATAAACTTCCCTTTAGAACTGCTTTTGCTGCATCCCATAGGGTTTGAGTTGTCGTGTTTTCATTGTCATTTGTTTCTAGAAATCTTTTGATTTCTCTATTTCTTCAGTAATCTGTTGGGTGTTTAGAAACGTGTTGCTTAATAGTCACGTGTTTGTGTTTCTTATAGTTTTTTCCTTGTAATTGATATCTAGTCTGATAGTGTTGTGGTCGGAGAAGATGCTTGATACGATTTCAATCTTCTTAAATTTACTGAGGTTTGATTTGTGACCTGAGATGTGGTCTATCCTGGAGAATGTTCCATGTGCACTTGAGAAGGTGTATTCTTCTGCATTTGGATGGAATGTCCTGAAGATATCAATGAGATCCATCTCATCTAATGTATCTTTTAAGACTTGCGTTTCCTTATTAATTTTGTTCTGATGATCTGTCCATTGGTGTGAGTGGGGTGTTCAAGTCTCCTACTATTATTTTGTTACTGTTAATTTTTCCTTTTATGTCTGTTATGGTTTGTCTTATGTATTGAGGTGCTCCTATGTTGGGTGCATAGATATTTACAAGTGTTATGCCTTCCTCTTGGATTGATCCCTTGATCATTATGTAGTTCCTTCCTTATCTCTTGTAATCTTTATTTTAAGCTCTATTTTGTCTGATATGAGGATTGGTACTCCAGCTTTCTTTTGCTTGGAATATATTTTTGCATGGAATTTTGTTTGCATGGAATATATTTTTCCATCCTCTCACTTTCAGTCAATGTGTCTTGAGGTCTGAAGTGGGTTTCTTGTAGACAGCATATATATGTGTCTTGTTTTTGTATCCATTCAGCCAGTCTGTGTCTTTTGGTTGGAGCATTTAATTCATTTACATTTAAAGTAATTGTTGATATCTATGTTCCTGTTGCCATTTTCTTAATTGTTTGGGGTTGATTTTGTAGAACTTTTTTCTTCTCTTGTATTTCTTGGCTATATAAGTCCCTTTAACATTTGTTATAAAGCCGGTTTGGTGGTACTGAATTCTCTTAACTTTTGCTTGTCTGAGAAGCTTTTGATTTCTCCATCAATTTTGATTGAGATCCTTGCCAGGTAAAGTAATCTTGGTTGTAGACTTTTCCCTTTCAGTACTTTAAATAAATCCTACCATTCCCTTCTGGCCTGCAGGGTTTCTGCTGAAAGACCAGCTGTTAAACGTATAGGGTTTCCCTTGTATGTTACTTGTTGCTCTCCCTTGCTGCTTTCAATATTCTTTCTTTGTGTATAGTCTTTGTTAGCTCAATTAGTGTGTGTCTTGGCATGTTTCTCCTTGGGTTTATCCTGTATGGGACTCTTTGGGCCTCTTGAACTTGATTGACTATTTCCTTTTCCATGTTGGGGAAATTTTCAACTATAATCTCTTCAAAACTTTTCTCATACCCTTTCTTTTTCTCTTTTTCTTCTGGGACCCATATAATTTGAACGTTGGTGCATTTGATATTGTCCCAGAGGTCTCTGAGACTATCCCCAGTCCTTTTCATTCTTGTTACTTTATTCTGCTCTTCAGAAGTTATTTCCACCATTTTATCTTCCAACTCACTGATTCATTCTTCTGCTTCAGATATTCTGCTATTGATTAGAGCATTTTTAACTTCAATAATTGTGTTGTTTGTCTGTGTATGTTTATTCTTTAATTCTTCTAGGTCTTTGTTAATTGATTCTTGCATTTTCTACATTCTGTTTTCAAGGTTTTTGATCATCTTTACTATCATTATTCTGAATTCTTTTTCAGGTAGTTTGCCTATTTCCTCTTCATTTATTCAGACTTCTGTGTTTCTGGTTTGTTCCTTCCTTTGTATGGTATTTCTCTGCCTCTTCATTATTACTTTTTTTTTTAACTTACTGTGTTTGATGTCTCCTTTTCCCAGGCACCAGGGTTGAATTCATTCTTCCTTTTGGTTTCTTCCCTCCTAAGGTTAGTCCAGTGGTTTTGGTAAGCTTCGTATAGAGTGAGATTTGTGCTAAGTTTTTCTTGTTTTTGTTTTTGTTTGTTTTTCCTCTGATGGGCAAGGCTGAGTGAGGTGGTAATCGTCTGCTAATGATTGGGTTTGTATTTTTGTTTTGTTTGTCGTTTAGATGATGTGTCCTGCACAGGGTGCTACTGGTGGTTGGGTGATGCTGGGTCTCGTATTCAAGTGGTTTCCTTTGTGTGAGTTCTCACTCTCTGTTACTCCCTAGGGTTAGTTCTCGGGTAGTCTAGGGTCTTGGAGTCAGTGCTCCCACTCCAAAGGCTCAGGGTTAGATCTCACCTTCTGGCCACAACAAGCAGAAACTGAGAAGAAAAGGCTATCTTCTCTAACACTTAGTCATGAAACTCTTGATTCATTCTTGCAAAAATTTTACTGGATCATCACTCACATAGGATGGCAACTGTAAGGGTGGGGCTTCTGAACTTCACATAAGGAACAACTGAAGTACCTGGGGAATATTCAGCCTTCCAATATCTTGGCAGCTGAGAAGTAAAAGGCAGAGGGAGGGAGCCCAGGGTAGGAACAGCACCTGGGCACCTGCCCATGGGGGTGGCTGCCTGAGGTTCCTCAGAGCAGAGGGCAAAATGTGTACATACATTTTTAATTTGGAAACAATCTCAAACTTATCTCAGAGTTGCAGTAAAAGAATAAAGAATACTTCCCTCCCTGCCCCAAACCTTTTGAGAGTAAGTTACAAACCTGATTTCCTATCTCTCCCTAACATTTGAATGGGTGTTTTCTATAAATAGCATTCTTCTATAAGAGAATAGTACAATCTAGTAAAATCAGGAAATTAACGTTAATACATTGCTGCCAGCTAATCCTTCAACTCCATGCAAACCTTTGCTAGTCATCCTCCAGTGTCCTTAATCTCAAAGGGAACTAGTCCAGCATTTCACATTGCAGTTGGCAGTCATGTCTCTTTAGTCTCCTTCATTCTGGAACAGTTCCCCAGTCTCTTCCTTGATTTTCATGACCTTGACACTCTGAAGAATATTGATCAATGATTTTGTAGAACAGCTCCTTATCTGAGTTTGTCATGATTATTTTTGGCAGTTTGATAGCCAGCCTTCAAATTGGCCCCACTTCCTATTATTCAAGGATTTTCCAGGTGGCACTAGCAGTAAACAGCCTGCCTGCCAGTGCAGGAGACATAAGAGACGCAGGTTTGATCCTTGGTTCAGGAAGGTCCCCTGGAGGAGGGCATGGCAACCCACTCCAGTATTCTTGCCTGGAGAATCCCATAGACAGAGGAGCCTGCCAGGCTACAGTCCATAGGGTCGCTAAAAATCGGACATGACTGAAACAGCCTAGCACACGCATGCCTATTATTCAAACCCACATGCAGTCTCATTTCACGTGGTACCAGAGTAGGTCTTTGTAAGCCAGAGCATAGAGCCAAAGTGGTTAGGTTACAGAAGTAATTTCTTGGATCACTTGTTCTGGGGCAAGCAAACGTCATGTTGTGAGCAGCCCTACATATAAGCCCAGATGGCAAGGAACTGAAGCATCTAGCCAATAGCCAGGAGAAACTGAGGCCTTCCAACCATGTGGGTGAGCATGGAAGTCGAATCTTCAGCCCTGGTTAAACCCCAAGATGTCTATCGCTTGACAGCTGGACTTTAACCTTATAACAGACCTAAGACCAGAGTCACCCAATGCAGCCACTCTCAGATTGCTGACCCCAGAAACTGTGACAAAATAAATGTTTGTTGGCTTCAGGTACATAATGCATACAGGCAGGAATATCATAGAGGTGACGGTGGGTGCTTTTCAGTGCACCCTGTCGGGTGATACACAATTTCAATTCATGCCATTACTAGTCATCTTTATTTTAGTCCCTTGATTAAAGTAGAATCTTCTGGGATTTTCCATTGTGAAGTTGCTCTTTTTTTTCTCTTTTAATTAATGCGTATTTTGTGGGAGATGCTTTGAAACTATGTAAATAGTCCTTCAAAGTTTCATTTACTGTTCTCAGTATGAGGTCTTGGATTTCTATCTTATTGGATGGGATATAGTGTGTTACTGTCATTATTTGTTTTAATGTTCAAACTGTTTCAAATTTCACCTGAGTCCTTTCAGCCTGGCTCCTGTGTTCTCTGGACATGTCCTCATCATCCTTTAAGTATGTCTTTGATTTCTGGCACAAGATGTTCTAAACTCATCATGTTCTCTGCCTGCCCCAGCCCTGAAATCAGTCATTTCTCCAAGGACCTCTGGTTCTTTTTAGTGGAAAGCGGTATTATAGCCAAAGAGTGGGCACTGGGTGTACCTACTACCAATGGAATATCATTGCTCCCAAGCCCATTCAAAGGACATATATACATTTAAATATATTCATATATGTAAATATATACAACCATGCAAACATACACATATGTATCTACAAATATATACCACATATATTTTATATACTCTATAATATAAATGTATATATTTGTAAATATAATATAAATATATATTTATATCTTTAAATCCATAAGTTCATACTGGTATCTCTAATTGTAGGGTACTCTGGGGCTTCCCTCATAGCTCAGTTGGTAAAGAATCCACCTGCAATGCAGGAGACCCCTGGTTTGATTCCTAGGTCAGGAAGATCCCCTGGAGAAAGGGATAGGTTACCCACTCCAGTATTCTTGGGCTTCCCCTGTGGCTCAGCTGGTAAAGAATCTGCCTGCAATGTGGGAGACCTGGGTTCAGTCCTGGGTTGGGAAGATCCCCTGGAGAAGGGAAAGTCTACCCACTCCAGTATTCTGGCCTGGAGAATTCCATGAACTGGATAGTCCATGGGGAGTTCACTTTCTTTCTGGGTTTATTCGGTCCTTCTCCCTTTGCGTATTAGTGACTTCCTTGTCCAACAGTGAGAAACTTGGTTCCCATTACCTTTATTATATTTCTTTAATTCATTCCCACATATATAACCAGCCTCCCATCACCACTGCATCCACCCTTTCCCCCACAAAGTATTAGTCGCTCAGTCGTGTCAGACTCTTTGCAACCCCATGGACTGTAGGCTGCCAGGTTCCTCTGTCCATGGGATTTCCCAGGCAAGAATACTGGAGTGAGTTGCCATTTCCTTCTCCAGGAGATCTTCCTGACCCAGGAATTGAACCCAGGTCTCCCACATTGCAGGCAGACTCTTTACCATGTGAGCCACTAGGGAAGCCAAAGATGCCCTCTATTCAGGCACTGACTCCCTTCTCAGAGACACCACCCTCATGAATGCCTTCCTTATCCCCTTGGGCCCCAGGCCATCCCTCCACATAGATACTCACACCCACTGCTCCCTAGCCATGGATGCCCGCCTCACACACTCAGGCCCGAACTCCCCATACAGGATCTGTCCTCTGTTGGAAGCCCTTGTCACTCCAGTTGGGCTCCGACAGGCTGTCACAGGCTGCCTCCCCTTGCTCTGCCCCAACTGATGGCTTTAGGGTTGACTTGTTCAGGGAGGGAAAGGGAAAGAGCAGGCCTCTGTGATTTTATAATGGATGTCAGCACTGAAAGGAACATTCTCTCCCCACCCCACCCCCGGCCAGGTGAATTGTGAATCTCATCTGTAGTGGTTCCAAATTTCTGGTTACACCAGAATACCCTGGAAGCTTGCAGAAATACAAATCTCAAGCAAACAAAAGACAGCACTAAAAACAGGGAGAAACCGAAGCGTCCTTAAAAAATAGTTATATAGATTATAGGGAGGCTTTCATTTTTCATTTTAGACTTTTGGTTCCTCTTTACATTTTCTACATTTATACTTCTATGTATATTCATAGGATTATGGCCCATGTTTTTTATAATTTTCTATATTAAAAACATAATTAGCAAGGTTATTATTTTTTAAGCAATACAAAATATAGAATTCCAGACCCTATGGCTGGAGATTCTGATCCAGTACACCTGGGTTAAGGCCTGCGCATCTGTGCTTTACAAAATTCTCCACTGACTGTAACAATCAGCCAGGTTGTGGAACCCCTCACTCCACCAACTCTTCTAGCTCCTGCAGCAGCTGTCTGAATATCCACTGGGCCTGCACCCAGCCCTCCATCACAGAGGGACATTGATAGAGATAAAACCACATGAGCTTTCTGAAAACTCAGGACAGGTTGGATTTGGTTTGCGGGAAACATGGGTTCGATCCCTAGGTTAGGAAGATCCCCTGGGGAGGGCATGGCAACCCACTCCAATATTCGTGCCTGGAGAATCCCCATGGACAGAGGAGCCTGGTGGGCTACAGTCCATGGGGTCACAAAAAGTCGGACACAACTGAGCAACTAAGCACAGGACAGCGGCACATACCATCCTAATGGAAGACATCACTAATAGGGAATACTGGGGTACATATGGGGTATGTAGGAACTCTGTACAGAATTCTATGAATCTGAAGAGGTTCTACAATAAAAAGTGTTAGAAAAAAAGATGCAGTTTACAGGAGATGCAATAGGGTGATGTGGCAAACTCGATGATGGCACTCTGTAAATCATCAGGAAAAGATGAAAGTATCAAATAGGCATGAAGGATATAAGTAGGGGTCATCATTTCCATGTGGGAGATGAGACACGGGGCCATTATTGCAGCCCATTGGTCTACGTTTCCAGGAGTGACAGTCCAGTGCTGCTGCTGTTCCAGGAAATTTAAGGACAGGAGGGACAGACTGCTCCCAAAGGTCACTGTGGAAAGGTCTCATAGATGACCAGTTGCCCTGACGGGGAGAGCATGGGCCTGCTTACAGGCAGGGAGGAAGGATGACTCTGGGAGGGGCAGTTGTATTCTTTGCCCTTTGAGAACAGCTGTTACGGGTTTGATGTGCAGCGTTTACTGGCAGAGCAAACCCAGTGCTGTGCATGGTAACCAGTCCCTGTTGCCAGTGGCTCAAAGCCAAACAACAGCTGAAAATGTTCAAGTCTACAAAAACCTACAAAGACTACAAAACCATGCAGCCACTTATCACTGGGTGCGCCCCTGGTGTTTGTAATCATAGACATGCCTGAAAGAGAGGAAAAACTACATTTCCTTTTATTCTAGGACAGATAACATATCCTACAAAATGGGCGGGAAATCCTACAATGTATTAATTGTGTCGTGAATTGGAAGCGTTTTACACCCAAAATTATCTTGTTTGTCTAAAGCCAAAAGTCCTTTTAAAAAACACAAAGCAATCTTATTTGCAAAGCAGAAATAGACACCCAGATGTAGAGAACAAACATGTGGACACAAAAGGGGGCTGAGTGGGGGTGGGATGAATCGGGAGATTGGGATTGACATATATACACTGTTGATACTATCTATAAAATAGATAATGAGAGCCTACTGTATAGCTCAGGGGACTCTATTCAGTGCTCTGTGATGACCTAAATGGGAAGAAAAAAAAAAAGAGGGGATAGATGTATACACATAGCTGATTTACTTTGCTGTACAGTAGAAACTAACACAATGTTGTAAAGCAACTGTATTCTAATAAAAATTAATTTAAAAATAAAAAATACAAACAACATTTTAATTTTACAGTTCTCAGAGAGAATGTAGAAGAGTATCATTCTCCCATACCAATAAAAATACCAACAGCTAGGGCCCAAACATCAAAAATACCACCATCACCACTCATGTATGTGCTTGTGGCAGACTGTCCCTTCTGTCTCCTAGGGCAGCAAAAACACATGCTCAACTGCAAGAATTATCCCCTTTGTTGCTAGAAGCATCCAGAAATGGGGTTACCTAGGCACCTGGGTGCTTGCTCCTGGGTAAAGCAAGAGAGCTGGAACTGCCTCTGCTTTGTGCATTGGCAGGCTATGTGGGTCAAAGTTTAGTAGCAGAAAACATAATCCACTCTAGGTAGACTAAACAAAAAGTGATTTTTATAGGATTTTCAGTGGCTTTCAGAATCCCTGGAGGGCTAAAGAGACAGACTGTAGACCAGGCTGCCAGGAATGACTCCCCAAACCACATGGCAAACCCTCAGCGTGGCTTCTGCATCTGCCTAGATCAGGAAGGAATCCCAGTGGCTGCTGGCCGCAAACCAGCCACTTCAGCTAAAATCAGGAAGCTGCCACTGCGGTGGCCAGCTCAAGAGCGTGTTGCCTTTGCCACAGTCTGCAAAATAAATACCTTACATATTGCTTCTTCCCGTATGACTCTATTCCAAATCAGACTCTTGTGAGTGTAAGTGGTGATTAGAATCTAAATCACATTTTGAACCTCGATTGCAAGGGTGTCTGAGATGTTATTTTTTTGTTTTTCAACCTCTGCATGTAGGACAGGAAATTCAAATGGATACTGAGGAATCTAATTTATGTTATCTGTCACAGTCTGCCCCTCTCGTTATCCACACACATTCCTCTTGCTATAAGTAGAACCAGCTCCCTCCTCCATTCATCACTGTATCCTACTCAGAGTCCAGGATATCTGGGTTTTGTGCAGCTCTCCTTATCAAGTCCAGACAAGGCTGCTTGTGACCTAGTAACCTAAAAGTTAAAAGATGGCCTGTCTGCTCTCAATGTACACTGGAGGCAAAGGAAAATGGAAGGTCTCCAGAAAGGGAGAAAATGGAAACATATAGTTGTCATTTGTATTAGTAGTCATCAAATTCCACGAGGCAAGAACGGTGAAAGCACCTGCTTGCATGATGGAGTGAGGTCTTTGGGTAGCCGTCGGAAGGGCTCCCTTGTTCTGTTAAGCCCATGACCCAAATCCTAGCCATCTTGCATTAGCTGCAACAAAAGTAAAGCTGGTAGGCAGTCTCTCTTTTTTTTTGTTTTAGTTTTTCTATCTCTACTTGTACTTTTTCCTGCTGCCACTGAGGTAATAATGCTTGATTAGCTAAATGCAGATAAACCACAAGGTTATAGGCTCTACCGTGTTTCTCCCCACTCCCTCCCCCCCCGCCCCGGCCGTCTCTGCATCACTAAGGGAGCAGCCACATCTGGGCCCTGCAGTTTTCAGCTGTCTCTGATAGTTTCTCTGAGAAAAGCCCTGGGTAAGGAGCAGTGGTGTGGCAATGCCTACTTCAGCAGCAAGGACAGTATGGCCATGAGGCAGCAGTATGTCACATTTAGGGACTAGCTTTGGGGATGGGTGAAAAATAGACTTTAAAGATAGATGTGCCTAATCAGTTCTGGGAAAAAGACAGCAGCAACATTGTTATTCAAATCTCTGAATCCTCATGTAAAACAGAACTGGGTAGCACAGCCAGCACACATATGCAGCACTTACATCAAAACCAAATAAGTTATCCACAGATAAGCCTCCAGCAGCCACAAAACCTGCAGAATATCAGTGTTTGTACGAAAGGAATAAGTCAGGGGTGGGGGGACAACAGGGCATCTGACAGACCTGAGACCAGGAGAACCCCAGAATAGGTAACAGGAATGCACTGGAAATGAGTGCAGGCTGATTTGAGCATAGCAGCTGAAACTGGAGAGGGGTTTTACCCAATTCAGTGCCAGAATAGTGCCAGGGTTCTTGGTGGGTTCTGAAAGGAACTCAGGCAGTCTGGGCCACATTAACTCCTGAACCCTAAAACCAAAGCCCTCTTCCAGGCCAGAGCTCCATCTGAACCGAAAATGCCGACAGTGGAGTCAAAATTGAGCACAACAGTGCCAGGAGACATGAGGGAAAGAGGAAGTCCAGATAAAAGTGGGGAAAAGGAAGAGATACAGAAAATGGCATCCTACTCCTGTATTCCTGCCTGGGAAATCCCATGGACAGAAGAGCCTCCTGGGCTACAATCCATGGGGTCACAAAGAGTTGACATGACTTAACGATTAAACAACAGGAAATATCAGAAAGCAAGAGGCCATGGTTTTAAACACTTCACGGTGATAACCAAAGAGGGAGTTCTGTCAAGTTAGTGAGATTTTCTTGAACTGTACTTCCTTCTAACTATTCAGAAAAGCTAATTTTGCATAATGAGCAACAGAAAAGTATCAACTTCCAAGCTCATAAGAAGTTACTAGGGAGATGAAAGAACATGGAGTAGAATAACATCTCTCTGATGAAAGCATGCTGGAAAGACAACTTGATGGAAGAGGTCAAAACTGAAGCATAACTGTTGGTGGGAATGTAAACTGGTACAGCCACTATGGAGAACAGTATGGAGGTTCCTTAAAAAACTAAAAATAGAGCTACCATGAGCCTGCAATTCCACTCCTGGGCATATATCCAGAGAAAAACATGACCCAAAAAGATACATACGCCCCAGTGTTCATTGCAGCACTGTTTACAATGGCCAAGACATGGAAACAAACTAAATGTCCATCAACAGAGAAATGGATAAAGAAGTCATGTATGTGTGTGTGCATGTGTATATAAAAACACAATGGAATATTATTCGGCCATTAAAAAGAATGAAATAAGGCCATTTGCAGCAACATGGATGGATCAAGAGAGTGTCATACTGAAGAAATATAAGACGTCGCTTATATGTGGAATCTAAAAAGAAATGATACAAATGAACTTCATAAAAAAAAAAAAAAAAAGAAAGACTCACAGACTTAGAAATGAACTCATGGATGCCAGGGGGAAGGGACAGTTAAGGACTTTGGAAAAGTCATGTGCACACTGCTATATTTAAAATGGATAACCAACAAGGACCTACTGTATAGCACATGGAACTCAACTCAATGTTATGTGCCAGCCTGGATGGAAGAGGGGTTTGGGGGAGAATGGATACATGTATATGTATGGCTGAGTCCCTTCATTGTTCACCTGAAACTATCGCAACATTGTTTATTGGCTATACCCCAATACAAAATGTTTTCAGTGTTGAAAAATAAGTAAAAATAAAATTTTATTTAAAAAAAACACTGAAGCATAGTATTTCAAAATGAGCTTAAAATATAAAACTCTAAAATTCAAAAAGAAATGAGAGGGGCTTCCTTTGGTGGCACAGTGGATAAGATTCCGCCTACCGACGCAGGAAACACTAGTTTGATCCCTGGTCTGGGAAGATTCCACGTGCAGCTAAGCCTGTGCGCCACAGCTGTTGAGCCTGTCCCCTAGAGCCCAGGAGCCACGACTACTGAGCCCACATGCCACAGCTGTTGAAGCCCTCATGCCCTGAGGCCCGTGCTCTGCAACAAGAGAAACCACTGCAACGAGAAGCCCATGCAACAAAACTGGAGAGTAGCCCCCTCTCGCCGCCTCTCGCCGCACTGGGAGAAAAGCCTGCAGCAACGAACACCCAGCACAGCCAAAAATAAAATAATGAGGAAAGATATTAAAAACATTTAAGAGAAAATGTCACATATTGGCAATAGGCAAGGAAGATTTAGCATGGACAGGAGGAGCCTTGATGAAGAAAAACAAAGCGAGGGAACTGAAAAACTACTAAAAACGGTAATGCCAAAAAACTTTTTTCCTGAAACTGAAAACTACTTACTCAAAGAGCACAACATATGTGACAATACTGACCCAAAATAATACCATGTAGTAAGTTAACTCGGAGAAGGCAATGGCACCCCACTCCAGTACTCTTGCCTGGAAAATCCCATGGATGGAGGAGCCTGGTAGGCTACAGTCCATGGGGTCTCTGAGAGTCGGACACGACTGAGCGACTTCACTTTAACTTTTCCCTTTCATGCACTGGAGAAGGAAATGGCAACCCACTCCAATATTCTTGCCTGGAGAATCCTAGGGACGGCGGAACCTGGTGGGCTGCCGTCTATAGGGTCGCACAGAGTCGGACACAACTGAAGCAACTTAGCAGCAGCAGCAGCAGTAAGTTAACTGGACTTTAAAGGAAAAAGTTCCTTTAGACATCTAAAAGACAAAGTGTCTTTTAAGGGAAAGAAAATTGGATTATTCTCAGGCTTTTAAAATGCAACACTTTATGTCAGAAAAAAAAAAAGTGGAGTGCAGACGGTCTCCAACTTACAGTGGTTCAACTTAATTTTTTGACTTTACAATGGTGTGAAAGTGATATGCATTCAACAGAAAATTGCTTCAAATTTTGAATTTTGATCTTTTCCTGGGCTAGTGATATGCACTATGATACTCTAGTGATGCTGGCTCTCTGGACAAAGATGGGACCATTTGAACTTCAAAAAGAATAGTAATTGCAATAGAATGGAACTCAAATATGTTTAAATCCATGAGTTTATGATTAGTTTTTTAAAAATATGGTCACCTTATAAGGATAATAAGGAACTATTTCATTATCTGGAAAGTGGGCAAATAAAGTGAAAGAATCAAGCATATGACTTCCTTGGTGGTCCACTGGCACTCTGCACTCCCAGTGCAGGGGGCCTGGGTTCAATCCTTGGTCAGGAAACTAGATCCCACATGCTGTAAGTAAGACCGGGCACAGCCAAATAAATAAATACATTTTTTTTTAAACAAGTGTGATGAGTTGATCTAGCCACTGTGCATCAGTGATTCTGGAAGTCATAAAAAAACACTGCGGCCCTTCTGATGACACAGCATTCTACCTCCGGTGTGTTCACCACAGCAATTGTGAATCTCACCAAGCCTCTGGATCCAATTGCTGACATGCAGAAAATATAAAGAACAGAGGAACATTTTCGAACTGCATCATGAATATGCCATCAGCAAAACCCAGAAACCCAGACTGAGAGGAATTCTACAACCTGGTTTCTTCGACAGATAAATTGTTAAGGAAAAGAAAGGAGGGAGAATCTGTAGATTAAAAGGCCACTCATGCCAGATTAAATTATAGTCTAGGGATGCACATGTGAATGAAAAAAAATCTTTTTAAAGTGCAAAGAAGTGAATACTGTAGAAGTCAGGTTGATGGCTCCTTATAAGGGGAGAGAGGGTGTTGTGATGAGGATGGAGCACATGGAAGGGGTTTCTGGGTCAGCTGCCGAAATTTCTGCTTTTTGACCCAGCTCATGTTTACCTTCTAATAATTCTATGTGTTTGTTTTGTGTGGCTTTCTATTATATGTCTTATTTACAATAAAAAGGTAAAAAGCATTGATAGATTTAAAGCACAGCAGTTTTTCATGATAAATATTGGATAAACCTTGTTCTTTTTGTTTTTAACATGCATGTGTGGCAGTGATATCAATTCAGTTCAGTCGCTCAGTCGTGTCCAACTCTTTGCGACCCCATGAACCGCAGCATGCCAGGCCTCCCTGTCCATCACCAACTCCCGGATTTTACCCAAACTCATGTCCATTGAGTCGGTGATGCCATCCAGCCATCTCATCCTCTGTCGTCCCCTTCTCCTCCTGCCTTCAATCTTTCCCAACATCAGGGTCTTTTCCAGTGAGTCACCTCTTCGCATGAGGTGGCCAAAATATTGGAGTTTCAGCTTCAACATCAGTCCTTCCAATGAACACCCAGGACTGATCTCCTTTAGGATGGACTGGTTGGATCTCCTTGCAGTACAAGGGACTCTCAAGAGTCTTCTCCAACACCACAATTCAAAAGCATCAGTTCTTCGGTGTTCAGCTTTCTTTATAGTCCAACTCTCACATCCATACATGACTACTGGAAAAACTATAGCCTTGACTAGACGGACCTTTATTGACAGAGTAATGTCTCTGCTTTTTAATATGCTGTCTAGGTTGGTCATAACTTTCCTTCCAAGGAGTAAGCGTCTTCTAATTTCATGGCTGCAGTGATTTTTGGAGCCCCCCAAAATAAAGTTAGCCACTGTTTCCACTGTTTCCCCATCTATTTGCCATGAAGTGATGGGACTGGATGCCATGATCTTAGTTTTCTGAATGTTGAGCTTTAAGCCAACTTTTTCACTCTCCTCTTTCACTTTCATCAAGAGGCTCTTTAGTTCTTCTTCACTTCTGCCATACGGGGGGTGTCGTCTGCATATCTGAGGTTATTGATATTTCTCCTGGCAATCTTGATTCCAGCTTGTGCTTCCTCCAGCCTAGCGTTTCTCATGATGTATTCTGCATATAAGTTAAATAAGCAGGGTGACAATATACAGCCTTGACGTACTCCTTTTCCTATTTGGAACCAGTCTGTTGTTCCATGTCCAGTTCTAACAGTTGCTTCCTGACCTGCATACAGGTTTCTCAAGAGGCAGGTCAGGTGGTCTGGTATTCCCATCTCTTTCAGAATTTTCCACAGTTTATTGTGATCCACACAGTCAAAGGCTTTGGTATAGTCAATAAAGCAGAAATAGATGTTTTTTCTGGAACTCTCTTGCTTTTTCGATGATCCAGTGATATGACATTTTAACCAAAAACTTCACTCTTACAAGCTTATAACAGCCTCTAAGGCCCTTATGTATAACAATGTAAAATAGAAAGTCACATTTTAAAAGCAAGATGTTTCAATTCTAAGAAAGAATAAGTGTTATACATTATCTAGAGGGCTCCCCAGGTGGCGCAGTGGTAAAGAATCTGCCTGCCAATACAGGAGCCACAGTAGATGTGGGTTTGATCCTTGGGGCAGGAAGATCCCCTGGAGGAGGAAATGGCAACCCACTCCAGTATTGTTGCTGGGATAATCCCATGGACAGAGGAACCTGGCGTGCTACAGTCCATGGGGTCGCAAAGAGTTGGACTTGATGGAGTGACTGAGCACAGCACCCTAAATACTCATCAACTATACTTTTGTTCCAGTGTCTGCACAGTGGAATGGACATTGTAAAAATGAGGTCCCATGGACTCATTTGAAGTATATATCACTTTGTGGGGAATGTTGAAATATATATACACACACATAACCCTTTCATCAGCATTATGTTTAAAGAAAACATATGTATGTATTAATGTATATAAGCATAAATGTTACATATAAATATTATTGAATATATCTATATACATAGCATATATGTGTCTGTACCCACTATATACTTTTTTCATCTAGTGGATCTGATGAAATCAACAGTACCTTAAAAAAACTTTAGCAGCCTTAGACATTCAAATGCATGAATTTCTCTGATATATTAAGGTCCCTCTGTACTTTGATCTATAAATAACTTTTCTCTCTTGTTGATGTGCCTTTTAGGCTTAGGCATAAAATCCTAGCTTTGGTGAGACTGCAGTGCCTTTCTGGTTCGCCTGTCACTGACACAGCTCTCTGACACATTGAAGGCAGAGAAGTGTTAGAGAAACATAGTAAGTTTTGCTCTCCTCACACTCCATACCCAGTGGCACCTACTCCTCTCCTATCAAAATCTACAAAGACCTAATCTACCTAAGGAGTTGAGATTCCTTACTGCTGAGCCTTTGAAGGGCCTTATATACAGACAGTGCTGCCTGCTCCCTGGGTCTGCAATGTTGCACATTTTATGTTCCATCATCACAGATTATATTCTTCAGTTCCTTCTCATCACGCCTCTTGCTTCTTCTAATGGTGGGTTGTTTTGGGACTGGCATTATTGTCATCTTTGCCTTAATGCATTTTAACCTGCTTGTGAAATTTCTAACATCCCTTCCAGTGTCCCTGCTGGAGGACAGTCCAGTCATCCATTATAATAGCAGCTGTTAAAAGGGTTTGGAATGTGTTTGGATTTGAAGGAACCAGATTTGTACACTATTCTGTATCATGTTCATGCCAGCTCTCAATGGCATAACAAGACTGAAAATTTAGTTGGACTTTGGGGAAGTCATGCATTAGGTTCATAGCATTTTGTGTGTGTAAGATAGAGTTGCTGTCAAGAAATAATTTTTTCTTTTTAATTTTTACCTTGATGATGTTTAGAATGTTATCAGCAGCTAATAACATGGTTTCATGTCCTAATGCATAGATAAGTGCTTGCCCCTAAAGCCTGTGGCCTTAACTTTGTGATTTCATGTATGTCTACCCAAAGATACATGAAAGTGCCCTTGGGGTCAGTCACTCAGTCGACTCTTTGTGACCCCATGGACTATAACCTGCCAGGTTCCTCTGTCCACGGAATTCTCCAGGCTAGAATACTGGAGTAGGTAGCCATTCCCTTCTCCAGGGGATCTTCCCAACCCAGGGATCGAACCCAGGTCTCCTGCATTGCAGGCAGATTCTTTACCATCTGAGCCACCAGGGAAGCCTGTGGAGGGGAAGGCAACAAATGTGCTTACCCATACCTCCAACATTGAACGTGGCTTGACAGGGTATTTAAAAGTGAATTACATAGGCAGAGCCTGCCTCCCAGGATATAGGGACATCTTTTGCCTTTTGTTTTATTACAAGTTGTTTGAAGGTTGATGCATTCCTCTTGATTTCAGCCCATTTAGTGAATTTGTTAATCTCTCTAAGTCATTGTTATGGGTTTCCCAGGTAGCATTAGTGGTCAAGAATCTGCCTGCCAGTGCAGGAGACTTAAGAGATGCGGGTTCAGTCCCTGGCTCAGGAAGATCCCCTGGAGGATGGCATGGCAACCCACTCCAGTATTCTTGCCTGGAGAATCCCACGGGCAGAGGAGCCTGGTGGGCTACAGTCCATAGGGTCGCAAAGAGTCGGACACTACTGAAGTGACTTAGCATGCAATAAGTAGCATAAATGGGTGATTTATGGGCAATTAGAACACACCCCTCCTGCCTCACTCTTGTTTCTTGAGCTCTGATAATTTTGTGCCACTAGAAAGCACCTCAACTTCCCCTGAGGGAAGTGGGCAGTGTCCTAGACAGGACGTAAAGCCCCTGTCCACTTTATGGGTTATCTGAGGAAAGGAACTTAAAATTTGCCAGACTTCTTTCTGTTGGGGAATCCTACCTCCCTATCATCCAGAGTAAACCAAATCACACTGCATTCAGATTATGAATTTAGAAATTCAAGATAAAATCATCTTCCTTAACCAGACATCATTCATGCATTCAGGGAATAATTATTGAATGTTTACTATATGCCAGATACTCTTCTGGGCATTGGGGATAAAGAGGTAAACAAGATAGAATTCACATTCTTGAAAGTATATGAATAATAGAAGATCAGACAGTGATAAATGTTATGCAGAGACATTAGGGCAATGTGTTTAGAAAGAAATACTCAGAATTCCCAAGGGGAAAAAAACATAACAGGAAAGAGTTTCTAGAAAAGTCCAGCTGAACTTTCTATAATGATGGAAATGTCCTATACTGTACTGTCCAGTGCAGTAGCCACTAGCTGCATGTGGTTTTAAGGAACTTGAAATGTGGTTACTGCTACTGAGGAATTTTAAATTGTATTTAATTTAAATATAAACAGCCACATGTGGCTAATGGCTACCATACTGGACAAGCATGGTTTGAGAGCTTTATTTTGGACTTGAGGTGTCTATACTTGTACACAGAATGGGAGTAATATGCAGCAGTATCTTTTTTTTTTTTTTTAACTTGAAGAACCAAACACATTCTCACTGTATCATCTTTGTAGAATAGATTCATGACTAGACTTCAGTGTTTGAGTACTTAGTTGGAAAGATACAAGATCAAGCAACCTAATAAGGGGGCTAAAGAGAAGCAATGGATGGTCACAAAAAGATGTTAGAATGGTACCCACAAACTAAAGGCTAAAGGCTCTGAGCAGTATCAAAAGCTTGAAAGAGAGAAAAATCACTGCATGGCAATGTGTGCCATAGGCCCCTCTCTGCCAGGTAGGTGATAAGGGGTGTTATTTCCTAATAAAAATTACAAAGCTGGCAGAAAGAGAATAAGAAAGGATTTGTGCTTTCTTATTCTCTTAAGACATTTGCTGAGGTTTTTGCCCCACTGAGACCAGAGCATCTGATTAACTTTGATCCTGCCCTTATGATTGATTTCTTTCAGAAAGTAGATAACCGGATAGTAATGAGAGGAATGATCTAATGAATGACCTAATGACCATCATCTGCAAGTAAGGCTGTTGGACAGGTCTTACATAAGTGCCTCTTCAACTGAAATACTCTTTTGTCACTCAGTCATGAACAACAGAGAACCATTTGGTGATGTGAAAACAGCAACTTGGGAAAACTTGGTGTTTGTGGTGGCAACAGAAGGGAAATATATCTTGTGCTTAAAACTGTTACTAAATTTTCTGGAAAAGCCAAATGGATTTGGTGTGTGACAAAATGCTCATTGTAGAAAAAGTGTAAGATTTTAGCATGTTGGAAAAGTATCACAAGTATAAAATTATTGAAATTATGCAAGTATTATCTGATTCTTCTATGACCAACCACAAATCATCATGATATTACTAAATCCAGAAAACATTTCAATGTGACCAATTACATATTTTCTTGTCAAACCAACAAATGCTTACTGGGTATTCAATATGTTTAAATTAGAAAAGTCATCAGTAGGAACTTTGAAAGGGACTCAAACATTAGTTACACATTCAAGTATAAGATCTGGATATTTTAGTACATGATCACATTATAACCAAACAAGTAAGTAATTTGAGAAAAGGCATATGGACTTCCCTGATGGTCCAGTGGCTAAGACTCCACACTCCCAATGCAGGGGGCCCATGTTTGATCCCTGGTCAGGGAACTAGATCCCACATGCCACAATGAAGACTGAAGATCCCATGTGTCACAACTAAGACCCAGAGCAGCCAAATAAATATATTTATTTTACAAAGAAATAAGATAGAGCATAAAAGGGCACCAATACGGATCTTCTTTAAAAACATGTAGTGTGTCTAATGAATTTCTGCCTAAAGTGTTTCTCTTCTCGTGTGTGTGTGTGTGTGTGTGTGTGCACGCGCGCATGCATGTGCTCAGTTGTGTCCGACTCTTTACTATCCCATGGACTGTAGCCCACCAGGCTCCTCTGTCCATGGAATTTTCCAGGCAAGAATACTGGAGTGTGTTGCCATTTCCTACTCCAGGGGATCTTCCCAACCCAGGGATCAAACCCATGTCTCCTGCATTGACAGGCAGATACTTTACCACTGCAAAGCAGTTAAGGCTAATTGTCATAATCTTCAGTGCACTGAGTAGGTTCAGCAGTGCATAAATGCACTAGTTAAGACTGCAACATTCCTTGAGGGGAGATACAGAGACCCCCTTGAAAAGGGGCCTTGGTTTTGTAGATAAGAGAAATGAGCCAGCAAATTTGTAATAATATCTCACCTCCAAAAAGACTACTAGGATTTGAAGAGGACTGTGAGGAGAAGCCATAAACAAAAATTCTGTTAATGGACAGGAGAGAAATGTGGAACCTTTTTTCCCACTATGAAAGCACAATAATAAGCCGTCTCTTTCTACTGGAATGAATAAGAAAAGAGTCACAATTTCCACATCACTTAGTGTTGAAATGCTGGTCTTTTCACTCAACCAAAGGCCATTTAAGCTAATAAAAAGACTAACCCACATAGTATTGGAAGTGTTATTGGGATCACCTCCATCCCTTTCCAGTGCCCTCAGAGACAAGGTGCCCGCCAGCACCCCCTTGTGAGGGTCTTGGATGTTATGTTTCCTCCTTGCCTTGCATGAGCCAACAGGGAAATCAAGTGTCTCCTCATTAGGAGATGGAATATTGCTACTTATATCTTTACAGTTAAATGTTAAATGATGCCTGCTCAATGTAGGGCTGGTGGTAGGACATCATTTAAGAAGAAATTTCTACTTTAAAATGTTCAGTGCTGTTGACTGACCACAAATAAAGATTTTATTTAGCATTTTAGATTACAGCTTGGTCTCAGACCAAAGATTCTCAACCTTTAATGAGTAGCAAAATCACCTGGAGGGCCCATTACCAAACACCTTTGCTGGGCCTCATCCCAGTAGGCCTGGAGTAGGGCCTGAGAATTTGTATTTCTAACACATTCCCAGGTGACACAGATGCCACTAGCCTGGGGACCGTACCTGAAGAACCACTGCCTTAAGACCAGGAGGAGCTTGTTGGGATAGGTTTCTTGATGTGCGAGTACAGTGAGGAAACAAAGGTTTCGTTGTAAATCCCTTTCTTCCTGTTCCTCTTTCTGATTGTGCCAAAAGTATTGGGTATGTCTTAAGCTTCTTTCTGGCCCCAATCCAATAATAAACATTCTAACTTTACAGTTTTGTTGTTTAATATAGACTTTGAATCTTGTCGGAATGAAAAAGACAAAAAGGCTGATTGATGTGTTTTCTGACTCCCTACATTGTTTTGAAACCACACTGAGGTGGTGCTGGAGCCCTAAACCCACCTGCCACTCAGGCTGATACCGTTAAAAGCTGAGGTTGGACATTTCACATTTCCAGTCTTTATAATGCGTTTTTCATTATCCCCCACGGCAGTGATACCATTTACTGAGAAGTAGAGTGAGGACTCCTGATAAACCCTAGGCACTAGGTGGAAGCGGCTGTTCGTGGCCCCATTCATGGCTGACCCGGCTCTGCTGTTCTCCCTCCAGCCTGCCCACCTGGGTACTCAGCTGAGCTGCTGAAGGACAAAACAACGACCTGGATTCTCCCTTTCTCACTTGCATTAAGGTTTAGTTCCCAGATGGTACCTGTCTGGTATGATGCCTGCCAGAAAGCTCTTGGTTAATGTACACAGGGTTCCAGGCAAAGGTCTGGCTTCAAAGCACAGAAACCATTAGTTCCATTTTAAATTGACTTCAAGTGTCTCATCTGTAAAATGGAGGGTGTAGACGCTAGACAGGTGTGGATGGTGTGGTACAGGAGGTGTTGCTGTGGCTGGCACTTTGATGGCAATCTCTAAAACCTCTAATGGAGCCCCCTTTTAAGGGTTCAGGTTAAAATGGCTTGACCTCGAATATTAGCAACTGTTAAAAGATTTTAGCATCTTGTGTTGAATTGTGTAAACGACTGAGGAGTTGCTGTGTTTTTGTGAGGGAAAATTGAGAAGAGTTCACATATTAATCATCCCAATTATTCCCCACGTTAACCACAGATATTTGAATAACTAACTTGTATTTTGAAGAAAAGCACTGCTGCCAAGCTGGCATTCAAGCTGAGATTCAGACCTCTCAAGATTCTTTCACCTTGGCCTTTTTTTTTTTTTAATTATAAGTAAATCACTATATCCTTTGGTTTTTATTTTCTTACATAAGGATATAGTCTAAGATTATGTGAGATTATTATAGTGCTTTGGAAAAATGGGAGTATTTCATAAACCATTTACCAAATTTGAGTTTAACTGGGTTACCCCTGAGGTCAGATAGTTGAGGCTGCCTTCCAGAAAGAACATTCCACCTTGAGTTATATTTTATTTCAAAGCCATTTTTAAAGCAGTCTCCAGCCACGGCAGGATGTGTTAGTTTTCTAAAGGCAAAGAACAGGGAGATAACGTGACTTTTTTAGAAGAGTAAGAAAGAGAGAAAATGAAGTCACTCAGTCATGTCCGACTCTCTGAGATCCCATGAACTGTAGCCCACAGGCTCCTCTGTTCATGGGATTTTCCAGGCAAGAATACTGGAGTGGGTTGCCATTTCCTTCTCCAGGGGATCTTCTTGACCCAGGTATCGAACCTGGGCCTCCCACACTGCAGGCAGGCTCTACCATCTGAGCCACCAGGGAAGCCCTAAGTAAGAAAGACCCAAATTTCGCTTTACTGTACAACTCTTGTCTCTGTGTGTCACTCACTGCACCTGCCTAGTGTCCCACAAAATGCTGACATTGCAAGTACAGACCTAGCTGCGTCTGAGGTTCATTTCTGCTTCTGACTGCAGGGAATCCCACCTCCCTGCCCTAGCTCCAAGGGTCCCAGCTAACTAAACAGCCAGGCATCCAGGATTCCTTTCTGTTCCCCTGATAAGATGTGCACGAGCATGGCTGAGGTCCCAGCTCAGCAGAACAGATTCTCCAGGTGTTTTCTCTGTTATCTTAGTACCCCGAAGTGGAGAACTATCCTTTCCTCCTGCAGGGCCAGCCCTGGGCTAAGTGGTGGAGTGTGTTGTCATTGTACCCGCAGTCCCTCACAAGGTCTAGCTTACCATCCTTGCCTACCCATGGCCTCATTTTGACCTTCCATGCACACTCACTCTGCAGCACACCTGATTTGGTGGTTGACTCATTCCTAGAGGGCCTGCCCCCAGCCAAAGATATAGTAACTAGCAAGTGTTCACACTGCGATGAACTGAGGATGTGTCAGGCACCCAGCTACACTTTGACAAGGTCTCTTTTGGAGACAGTGCCTTCCCCAAGGGTGGATGGAAGTTTCAAGCACTATGGCAGGCTAGATGGGGCAGGAATAGAGGGAAGCTTTTGAATTGAGAGGTTCTTGGGTGCTTTTCAAATCACCCCAGAAAGGAAGGAAGCTGCCTATTACAGATTACCAACTTTTCATCTAAAAAGCCTAAAGCCAGATGCGTTTCAGAATTCAGAATCTGAGGGGTGTTAGCAACCTTATACGGAGAAGGCAATGGCACCCCACTCCAGTACTCTTGCCTGGAAAATCCCATGGACAGAGGAGCCTGGTAGGCTGCAGTCCATGGGGTCGCTAAGAGTCGGACACGACTGAGTGACTTCACTTTCACTTTTCACTTTCATGCATTGGAGAAGGAAATGGCAACCCACTCCAGTGTTCTTGCCTGGAGAATCCCAGGGACAGCGGAGCCTGGTGGACTGCCGTCTATGGGGTCGCACAGAGTCGGACACGACTGAAGCGACTTAGCAGCAGCAGCAACCTTATAAGAACATCCCCTGCATGATCTGAGGCTGATAACTAAACACATTAATATTCACATGAAATGGGATGACTGTTGCATGTTGTACCACCAGATGAGTTTCAGTTGGGTCAGGTTGTGCTGGCAAAGTCATGTTTGGTTATTACAGCTTTGAGGATTTCACAATTGCAGATAAGGAATTATGCACTGGTAATCGTTAACAATAGTTTACTTTTACTGACCACTAATAGTGTTCCAGGCACTAGGCTAAGGGAGAACTTTACTGATTAAACTCATTTACTCCTGCCATCAATGTATGAGGCAGAAATCATCAGTATCCCCTGCTTCACTGATTCCTTCTAAGTCTTCTGTAAAAAAAAACAAACTACTGGGTACGTACCAGATACCAGGGAAAGGGAGCAAAAAGTCTGTCTAGTCCCCACTTAAAGTTACTTGAGTCCTGGGAGAGAGGCAGATGGGCACACAGACATGAGTGTGCTCAGGGCTGCAGGAACAGAGGAAGGGGGCCCACCCGGCCTACACAAGGGAAAAGCTCCCTGGACAGGCACTGTTCTTGCTGTCCTCCATGCAGGGAAGGAAGCCAGCCGAGAGGTCACTACCACTGCTTGTTACTAAGTTCACTTGTTCAACGTCAGTGACTCTCAAATTCTCTTGAGGTCACAGGTCCCTGTGGTCCTTTATTTTCTTTAATGTTGCCCTGTCCTCCCTTCTCTTCTACAGAACACCCATCTCTGCTTTCTCCCAAGACAACATCTATGAGGTTCAGCCTCCAAAAGTAGACAGAAAGTCTACAGAGATCTTCCACGCCCACATCCAGGCCAGTCAAGGTATCATGCAGCCCCTGGGGAAAGAAGACACCTCCATGTACCGAGAATACATCAGGAACCGCTACCTGTGAGGAGAGAGCAGGTCCCCACAGGGGGCCTAAAGGGGGACCAAAGTCCCATTTACTTACATTCTAACCTGTTTGTCTCATCTTAAAAAGATAATTTCCTATCAGTCCTTTACATTGGAAGGCTTTTACTCTTTTTATAACTGGTTAATTACTAATCACTGGTATTAACAATAAAGAAATGACTGAATATTTTTCTCTCATTGTCGTTGCTTTATTTTAGAAATACTTTGCTTAGAAATGTGGTTAATGTAGCATCACACCATCACATTTAGATGTTAACAGTATTTATTGAAGACCTGCTGTGGGGCTACCCTGGTGGTCAATTGGTTAAGAATCTACCTGCCAATGCAGGGGACACAGGTTTGATCCCTGGTCCAAAAGACCCCACATGTGGCAGAGCAACTAAGCCTGTGTGCCACAGCTACTGAGCCCACACTCTGGAGCCCATGATCCGCAACAAGAGAAGCTGGCATAATGAGAAGCCTGCACACTGCAGTGAAGAGCAGCTCCCCCACAACCACAGCAACTAGAGAAAGCCCACACTCAGCAAGGAAGACCCAAAGCAGCCAAAAATAAATAAATGACTCTTAAAAAAGAAAAAACAAAAAAGGCCTGCTCTATGCCAGGCCCTATGGCACGTCTGGGAATATCACAGTAAACAAAACAGGTCCAGATTTTCCTCCTCTGTGAAACGAAGGCAGAGTATTTTTCTTTGTAGTTAGCACTTCTAAAATTTATTCTGATGGTTTTTATGTTAACTTTATGTGTTGATAAAAATTTATTTTGAAAGCCCTTGTTCTTAGGGAATAAACAATGAAATATTTCTAAATAAAGAGACAAGATGTCAACAAAGTGCTCTCCAGTGGTTCAGGAAAAAAGAACACATGATAAAGCAAATGCAGCAAAATATTAACAATTGGTAAATCTGGAAAAGAGCAAAACACAAGTTCTTTGAACTTCTGTAAATGTAAAATTACATCAAAATAAAACATTAAAACTGTGTTCCTATACATAGCTTTTGTGGTAAGCAGTTTCATTACATGGTTTGATATTTGATGATCAGTCAGGATGGACACACCATGTACTTGTATGGTTTGTTCTCTGTATCAGTTCAGTTCAGTTGCTCAGTCGTGTCCAACTCTTTGCGACCCCATGGACTGCAGCATGCCAGGCCTCCCTGCCCATCACCAACTCCTGGAGTTTACTCAAACTCATGTCCATTGAGTTGGTGATGCCATCCAACCATCTCATCCTCTGTTGTCCCCTTCTCCTCCCACCCTCAATCTTTCCAGCATCAGGGTCTTTTCAGTGAGTCAGCTCTTCACATCAGGTGGCCAAAGTATTGGAGTTTCAGCTTCACCATCAGTCCTTCCAATGAATATTCAGGACTGATTTCCTTTAGGATGGACTGGTTGATCTCCTTGCAGTCCAAGGGACTCTCAAGAGTCTTCTCCAACACCACAGTTCAAAAGCATCAATTCTTTAGTGCTCAGCTTTCTTTATAGTCCAACACTCACATCCATACATGACTGCTAGAAAAACCATAGCTTTGACTAGACAGACCTTTGTTGGCGAAGTAATGTCTCTGCTTTTTATATTGAAAGGGAAAAATCTACAACCAAGATTACTGTACCCAGCAAGGATCTCATTCAAAATTGATGGAGAAATCAAAAGCTTTTCAGACAAGCAAAAGTTAAGAGATTCAGTACCACCAAACCAGCTTTACAATAAATATTAAAGGGACTTATATAGTCAAGAAATACAAGAGAAGAGAAAGATCTACAAAATCAACCCCAAACAATTAAGAAAATGGCAATAGGAACATATATATCAATAATTACTTTAAATGTAAATAGATAAAATGCTCCAACCAAAAGACACAGACTGGTTGAATGGATACAAAACAAGACGCATATATATGCTGTCTACAAAAAACCCACTTCAGACCTCAAGACACATATAGACTGAAAGTAAGAGAATGGGAAAATATATTCCATGCAAATGGGAAGCAAAAGAAAGCTAGAGTACCAATCCTCATATCAGACAAAATAGACCTTAAAATAAGATTACAAGAGAGAAGGAAGGACACTACATGATGATCAAGGAATCAATCCAAGAGGAAGACATAACACTTGTAAATATCTATGCACCTAACATAGTAGCACCTCAATACTTAAGACAAACACTAACAGACATAAAAGGAGAAATTGACAGTAACACAATAATAGTAGGAGACTTTAACACCACATTCACACCAATGGACAGATCACCAAAACAGAAAATTAATAAGGAAGCACAAGTTTTAATGATACATTAGATGAGATGGATCTCATTGATATCCCAGAGGACATTCCATACAAATGCAGAAGAATACACCTTCTTCTCAAGTGTACATGGAACATTCTCCAGGATAGACAACATCTTGGGTCACATATCAAAGCTCAGTAAATTTAAGAAAATTGAAATCATATCAAGCATCTTCTCCAACCATACACTATGAGACTAGATATCATTTACAAGAAAAAAACTATAAGAAACACAAAGACATGGAGATTAAGCAACACATTTCTAAATAACCAACAGATTAGTGAAGAAATAAAAAGGGAAATCAAATATTTCTAGAAACAAATGACAATGAAAACACGACAACTCAAAATCTATGGGATGCAGCAAAAGCAGTTCTAAGAGGGAAGTTTATAGAAATACAATCCTACCTCAAGAAACAAGGAAAACATTGAATAGACAACCTAACTTTACACCTAAAACAACTGGAAAAAGAAGAACAAAAAAAACCCCAAAATTAGTAGAAGGAAAGAAATCATAAAGATCTGAGCAGAAATAAATGAGAAAAAATGAAAGAAACAATAGTAAAGATTAATAAAACTAAAAGCTTATTCTTTGAGAAGATAAACAAAATTGACAAACCTTTAGCCAGACTCATACAAAAAAAAAAGAAGAATCAAATCAACAAAATTAGAAATGGAAAAGGAGAGGTTACAACAGACAATGCAGAATACAAAGGATTGCAAGAAACAATTAAGAACAACTATATGGCAATAAAATGGATAACCTGGAACAATGGACAAATCCTTAGAAAAGTTCAATCTTCCAAGACTGAACCAGGAAGAAATAGAAATTATGAACAACCCAATTAAAAGCACTGAAATTGAAGCTGTGATCGAAAATCTCCCCATAAACAAAAGCCCAGGATAAGATGACTTCACAGGAAAATTCTATCAAACATTTACAGAAGAGCTAATGCCTATCCTCTAAAGCTCTTTCAAAAAAAATTACAGAGGAAGGAACACTTCCAAACTCGTTCTACACCTCGATACCAAAACCAGACAAATACAACACACAAAAAGAAAACTACAGGCCAATATCACTGATGAACATAGATGCAAAAATCCTCAACAAAATTTTAGAAAACAGAATTCAGCAACACATCAAAAAGCTCATACACCATGATCAAGCCGGATTTATTCCAGGAATGCAAGGATTCTTCAAAATACACAAATCATATGTGAAATAGATCACCAGTCGAGGTTTGATGCATGAGACAGGGCACTCAGGGCCGGTGCACTGGGATGACCCTGAGGGATGGGATGGGGAGGGAGGTAGGAGGGAATTTCAGGACGGGGGACACATGTACACCCATGGCTGATTCATGTCAATGTATGGCAAAAACCACTACAATATTGTAAAGTAATTAGCCTCCAATTAAAATAAATATATTAATTTAAAATATGCAAATCAATCAATGTGATACACCATATTAACAAATTGAAAGATAAAAACCATATGATCATCTCAGTAGAGGCAGAAAAAGGCTTTGACAAAATTAACTCATTTATGATTAAAACTCTTAAAACAATGTGCATAGAAGGAACCTACCTCAACATAGTAAAGGCCATATATGATAAGCCTACAGCAAACATTATTCTCAATGGTGAAAAACATAAAGCATTCCCCCTAAGATCAGGAACAAGACAAGGGTGTCCACTTTCACCACTATTATTCAACATAGTTCTGAAAGTCCTAGCTACAGCAATCAGAGAAGAAAAACAAATAAAAGGAATCCAGATTGGAAAAGAAGAAGCAAAGCTCTCACTGTTTGCAGATGACATGATCCTGTACACAGAAAGCCCTAAAGATACTATCAGAAAATTACTAGAACTAATCAGTGAATTTAACAAAGTTGCAGGATACAAAATCAATACACAGAAATCACTTGCATTTCTATACACTAACAATGAAAAATCAGAAAAAGAAATTAAGGAATCTATCCTATTCACCATTGCAACATAAAGAAATATCTAGGAATAAACTTACCTAAGAAGACAAAAGAAATGTACACAGAAAATTATAAGACACTAATGAAAGAAATCAAAGACGACATAAACAGATGGAGAGATAGTCCATGTTCCTGGGTAGGAAGAATCAATATTATGAAAATGACTATAAGCAATCTACATAATGAATGCAATCCCTATTAAATTACCAATGGCATTTTTCACAGATTAGAACAAAAAAATTTTTACAATTTGTATGAAAACACAAAAGACCTTGAATTTCCAAGGCAATACTAAATTGCCAAAGCAATCTTGAGAAAGAAAAATGGAGCAGGAGGAATCACTCTCCCTGACTTCAGACTATACTACAAAACTACAATAATCAAGACAGAATGGTGCTGGCACAAAAAAATATAGATTGAAAGAACAGGATAGAAAGTCAAGAGACAAACCTACACGTCCATGGTCACCTAATCTTTGACAAAGAAGGGAAAACTATACAATGGAGAAAAGATGGTCTCTTCAATAATGGTGCTGGGAAAACTAGATAGCTACATGTTAATGAAATTAGAAAACCCCTTAATACTATACATAAGAATAAACTCAAAAATAAACTCAAAATAGATTAAAGATTAAATGTAAGGCCGGACACTATAAAGCTCTTAGAGGAAAATGTAAGCAGAACACTCTGACATTGAAAGATCTTTTTTGACCCACTTCCTAGAGTAATGAAAATAAAAACAAAAATAAACAAATGGGGCCTAATGAAACTTAAAAGCTTTTGTATAGCAGGTGTACTTGGTGGTACAGAGGATAAGAATCTGCCTGCCAATGCAGGGGACGTGGATTCAACCCCTGGTCTGGGAAGATTCCACATGCTACAGAGCAAATACAGCCCATGTGACACAACTACTGAGCCTTGTGTGCTGCAACTACTGAAGTTTGCATGCCCAAGAGCCTGTTGTCCACAACAAAGGAAGCCACAGCAATGAGAAGCCTGTGCATACAGCAAACAGCAGACCCTGCTCACTGGGTGAACAGTTGTTCAATTAGGTAAAAAAAGGCCATTAAGTGGGATGCAAATGATACATATATACATATGTAAATATGGTGTCTTACAGAGATTTCATTTTAGCATAAAGTAGAAGTGTACATTCATTTGCCAAACTTTTGTTGTAGGGCCGAGAACTTCTTTGTATTGGAATTTCTGGGCTTCCTTGGTGGCTCGGTCGGTAAAGAATACGCCTGCAGTGCAGGAGACCTAGGTTCAATATCCGGGTTGGAAGATCCCCTGGAGAAGGGAATGACAACCCACTCCAGTATTCTTGCCTGAAAAATTCCATGGACAGAGGAGCCTGGCAGGCTACAGTCCATGGGGTCACAAAGAGTCAGACATGACTGAGCAACTAATATAACCATAACTAGAGAAACCCCATGCACAGCAGTGAAGACCCAGTGCGATCAAAATAAATAAATAAACAAGCTTTAGCACAAAAGGAAACCATTAACAAGATGCAAAGACAACCCTCAGAATGGGAGAAACTACTTGCAAATGAAGCAACTGACAAGGGATTAATCTCCAAGTATACAAACAGCTCAGGAAACTCAATATCAAAAAACCAAACAACCCAATCAAAAGATGGGCTGAAGACCTAAATAGAAATTTCTCAAAAGAAGACATACAGATGGCACACAAACACATGAAAAGATGTTCAATATCACTAATTATTAGAGAAATGCAAGTCAAAACTACAATGAGGAGCTTCTCTGGTGGCTCAGTGATAAAGAATCCACCAGCCAATGCAGGAGAGTTGGGTTCAGTCCCTGTTTGGGGAAGATGCTGTGGAGCAACTAAGCTGATGCACAACTTGGTCATCCATTTCTAGAGCCCGTGAGCTGCAACTACTGAAACCTGCACACCCTAGAGCTGCACGTTGCAATCACCAAGCCCACATTCTGCAACTACTAAAGCCTGTGTGCCTAGAGCCTGCGCAACAAGAGAAGCCATTGCAATGAGAAGTCCACACACTGCAATGAAGGATAGCCCCCACTCTCCACGACTAGAGCAGCAATGAAAACCCAGTACAACCAATAAATAAATAAAATTATTAAAACAGAACTACAATGACATATCACTTCACACTGGTCAGGATGGCCATCGTCAAAAATTCTACAAACAAATGCTGGAGAGGTTGTGGAGAAAAGGGGACCCTCATACACTGTTGGTAGAGATGTAAACTGTGCAGCTACAATGGAAAATGGTAAAGAGTATAGAGGTTCCCTAGAAAACTAAAAATAGAATTACCATGTGACCCAGCAATCCCACTCCTGAGCATATACCCAGAGAAAACTATAAAATGAAAAGATACATGCACCTCAATGTTCACTGAAGCACTATTTACAACAGCCAGGGCACAGAAGCAACTAGATGTCCATCAACAGGAATGGAAAAAGAAGATGTGGTACATAACTACAAAAGATACAAGGGAATATTGTTCAGTCACAAAAGGAACAAAATTATGTCGTTTGCAGAGATGTGGATGGACCTAGAAACTGTTATACAGAGTGAAATAAATCAGAAAGAGAAAAATATATATTGTATGTTAATGCATATATGTGGAATCTAGAAAAAGGGCATAGATGAACTTATTTGCAAAGCAGTAATAGACACGCAGATGTAAAAAACAAATATATGGAGACTAAGGAAGGAAGGGGGGATAGGTTGAGAGATTGGGATTGGCCTATATACACTGCTGCTGCTGCTGCTAAGTTGCTTCAGTTGTGTCCGATTCTGTGTGACCCCATAGACGGCAGCCCACAAGGCTCCCCCGTCCCTGGGATTCTCCAGGCAAGAACACTGGAGTGGGTTGCCATTTCCTTCTCCAATGCATGAAAGTGAAAATTGAAAGTGAAGTCACTCAGCCGTGTCTGACTCTTTGCGACCCCATGGACTGCAGCCTACTAGGCTCCTCCATCCATGGGATTTTCCAGGCAAGAGGACAGGAGTGAGGTGCCATCGCCTTCTCCGCTATACACACTACTATGTATAAAGTAGATAACTAATGATAACAGACTGTATAGCACAGGGAATTTTACTCAATGCTCTGTTGTGACCTAAATGGGAAGGAAATCCAAGGAAGAGGATATGTGTATACATGTGGCTGATTCACTTTGGTGTACAGCAGAAACCAACACAACGTTGTAAAGCAACTATGCATGTGTGATACTCAAATAAATAAGATATACAAGCAAGCTCAATGGTTACATAGATATAACACACAAGGTCCAGATCCAAGCTCCATCTGCAATACTGTCAAACAGAGCCTCTCCATCTTAACTTGGCTTCTTCCATTTCTAGTTGCACTAATTGCTATTATCCTGCTTATTTGGGGGCCTTGCCTCTTTAACAGCCTTGTCAACTTCATTAGCAAATAGCTTGAAGCCATCAGACTTCAGATTACACTAACACAAGGGCACCAGCAACTGGGACTGCAGCAGGGTGACAATCAGACTTATTTTAGGCCAGTCAGGAAACAGTTCTGCTCCCCTATCCAGGGAAAAACCACACTCATGTTCAACAGAAAGCAGCTTCAGAAGTCAGACCTTCACCCTTAGAGCTCCTCAAGAATGAGGAGGTGCAACAGGGAGACTTTGTTGCCAGAGCTGCTCCAGGCTTTTGCTCAAAACCTGCCAACCACTCACCCCACCTTTAGCAGGAGTTAACATAAATCTTAAAGGGTCCAGAGATAAGGAAGTTACAAACAAAACAAAAAACAACCCTGACAGAACCAGCTGGGACCAATATGGCGACGAATCTTCTAACAGACTCCAAGTCTCATTATACCTTGATTTTACTACATTCATGTATTAAATGACACTTCTACTGAAGGCCATGACTGGACATTAAAGACCAAAATAGGATAAAAAGGGGGTGGAACCCCACTGCCTCAGAGAAAGACTTGTCCCTTCCCTGGTAGACTAATGTGTATGCCCCCCCATCTTCTTGGCAGGTGGCTTCCTAGGTGGTACAGCGGTAAAGAATTCACCTGCCAAGCAGGAGATGCAGGTTTGATCCCTGGATGGGGAAGATCCTCTGGAGAAGGAAATGGTACCCACTCCAGTACTCTTACCTGGGAAATCCCATGGACAGAGGAGCCTGTTGGGCCACCGTCCATGGGGTCACAAAGAGTTGCACAGGACTTAGCGGCTGAGCACACATACATGCCCCGTCATTGACCTTGCTCCTCCTCGGTCTTTAGTCTTTAAAATTAAATTCCTTTCTCCAGGTGAACTTAGTTCCCACTTCTCTATTCTTTGGCCACTGAATAAAGCCTGTGCTGTGTCCATCTCACCTTCAGTTTTGTTATTCGCCTACTCAAACTTGAATGGAAAAAAAAAAAAATCCTCCCTGCCAAGGCAGAGAGCCTCGGCCAGGTTAGGGCCTGAGCAGGGTCCCTACAACTTAATTCAGTAACATAACGGCAGCCAATTTATCCACGACAGCCTTAGGGGTGTCTGAGCTCTCTGTACTCTCTTGGCACCCCCACTCATCAAGGACAGCCACACCAGGGCCCCACATACTAGCGGACAGCCACTCCAGGGTTCCCCTGGAACTTTCAGGCCCCAAGCATTAGTGGACGCACCTGCAGCTTTCCATTCCCCATCCTTATTTCCCAGAATCTCAGTGCTCACGTAAGTTTTCTCTGTCCCCTGGGCGGCACACCACAGCTTTGAGATGGAAGAAAGAGCCTGAAGTCAGGGACAGAGACATCAATGGTTTCATGATGGGAGAACTTACACGTCTGAAGCGAGATCCTGGACTGACACTCCACTGTGTGCAGCAGATAGCAGACAAGGCAGAACATGGCGGCAGACGTTGCCTTCAGCTGGAGGGAGGAGGTTACCTTTTATAGGGGGAATTGATGTCAGGTGGGCCCATGGGTTACCAAGGAATCTAACAGAGGCAGGCCCCTCACCACCTCTTTGAGAAGCTATCAGGTGGAGATGTTCTAATTTTTCAATTAGAACAGTCACCAGCTGAGGCAGGGTCAGGGTTAAGATTTGGGTTGGTCAAAAAGTTCCTCAGGTTTTTCCATGACATATCTGAACAAACTTTTTGGCCAACCCAGTATGCAGGAAGGTCAGTCATGTGAATAGAATGTAGGTGAAGCAGGTGCTGGTCAAGCAGGAGATGTACACAGAGCAAGAGAACAGCCATCTTGGGTGGCCTGGACAGATATCTACAAGCAATAGCTATTGCAGTATCTATAGCAATAGCTGCTATGGTGTGGGATCTCACCCTAGTCTCCCTAAATCCAAGAATACTTCCAAGTTGCCAAGGAGAAATCAGGTTATAGACCAAACATGGATCCTCTCTTTTTAAAATTTATTTTTAACATGGCTTCTCCAGCGTCTATCTCCTTATGAAAAGAATGGAGGCTTCATGAAGATCTGGAACCCAAGTCTTCTTTCATAACCTTTTTTAAGCTGTAAAGTAAGGATAACAATTCTACTCTGTTAGTGTAATGTGAAGTTTTGAGGTAACGTGTGTAAAACAGGTGGCTGTGGTTCCTGGCACATAAACGCTCAGTGAATGGATAGTTGCTGTTGATATAACAGTGGTGGGCGGTGGCGGTCGTGGCAATGATGGTGCTTTTCTGCGAACACCATGGTGTTCTCCCCTTAAGGCAGCTGTCTGTGTCCTCACAGGTAACATGGTTTTGACATAAGATGGTATTTGAACTATTAAGTTTGGCATTAATTCAGATTATTTCAACTTTAGCTGTACATGGAAGCCCTTACAAACTAACTTTGTTGATTAGCTGCTAAGTTGTCTCTGACTCTTTTGTGACCCCATAGACTGCAGCCTGCCAGGCTGCAGCCTCCTCTGTCCATGGGATTTCCCAGGAAGGAATACTGGGAGTGGGTTGCTATTTCCTTCTCCAGGGATCTTCCTCACCCAGGGATCAAACCCACATCTCCTGCATTGGCTTGTGGATTCTTTACTGCTGAGCCACCAGGGAAGCCCCTATAAATTGATAGCAAAGTAAATATAATATTTAACCTCTAGAAAGAAGTTAATGACCTAAAGGAGCATATAAATGGAAAGAATGTATACATGAAAGCACTAAAAAGCTAACATGCAATAGAAAGTAGAGAGGCTGCTCCAATTTTCAGACCCAAAGAGGAGAAATATCTAACGGTTGAAAAAAATATGAGCTGTGGCCCCCATCACTTACAAGCTGCTGCAGGGCTTTCAACAATGACTCAGTGTCTCTAAGCCTCAATTTTCTCATCTGATCTAGGAGTTGTTGAAAGAAATAGCCTAATACCTATAAAGCATGGTCTATCACATAGTAAACATTCACTAAATTTCAGCTTAAAAAGATCACCAATATTGTGTAATCACCAGCACTTAACAGCCTGGTGCCTGAGCATCATCTCAAACCAGGACCATGTATCCACCCACCATGCCCTAGTCACTGAGAAAGGAGAAGCCTTTCTACTTCAGCTGGATATTATATATTTCAATCCTTTAAAAGAAGTGATCTGAATGAACCTTGAAACATAGTAGATGATAAATTAGAATATCAGCAAGTAATGATAAGATCCTATGAAACAAAATTTTGTTATCACACCTAAGAGCCAAGTGAGATGTTCACATTAATATACAGTGTGACCCTCCTCCACAAGGGGCTTCCCTTGTGGCTTGGCTGGCAAAGAATCCGTCTGCAATGCAGGAGACCTGGGTTCAATCCCTGAGTTGGGAAGATTCCCTGGAGAAGGGAAAGGCTATCCACTCCAGTATTCTGGCCTGGAGATTTCTGTGGACTGTATAGTCCATGGCATCACAAAGAGTCTGACACGACTGAGCGACATTCACTTTCACTGTTTGTGACCTGCCTAAGGGTGTACCAAGGGAACATTCCGTGCAAAGATGGGCACAATAAAGGACAGAAATGGTATGGACCTAACAGAAGCAGAAGATATTAAGAAGAGGTGGCAAAGAGAACTAACAATACAATATATTCATGACCCAGATAACCATGATGGTGTGATCACTCACCTAGAGCCACCTTTGCATCCTGGAATGCAAAGTCAAGTGGGCCTTAGGAAGCTTCACTATGAACAAAGCTAGTGGAGGTGATGGAATTCCAGTAGAGCTATTTCAAATCCTAAAAGATGATGCTGTGAAAGTGCTGCACTCAATATGTCAGCACATTTGGAAAACTCAGCAGTGGCCACAGGACTGGAAAAGGTCAGTTTTCATTCCAATCCCAAAGAAAGGCAATGCCAAAGAACGCTCAAACTACTGCACAATTGCACTCATCTCACATGCTAGCACAGTAATGCTCAAAAATCTCCAAGCTAGGCTTCAACAGTATGTGAACCGTGAACTTCCAGATGTTCAAGCTGGATTTAGAAAAGGCAGAGGAACCAGACATCAAATTGCCAACATCCTCTGTATCATAGAAAAAGCAAGAGAATTCCATAAAAACATCTATTTCTGCTTTATTGACTATGCCAAAGCCTTTGACTGTATGGATCACAACAAACTGTGGAAAATTCTTAAAGAGATGGGAATACCAGACCACCTGACTTGCCTCATGAGAAATCTGTATGCAGGTCAAGAAGCAACAATTAGAACTGGACATGGAACAATGGACTGGTTTCAAATTGGGAAAGGAGTATGTCGAGGCTATATATTGTCACCCAGCTTATTTAACTTATATGCAGAGTACATCATGTGAAATGCCAGACTGGATGAAACACAAGCTGGAATCAAGATTGCCTGGAGAAATATCAATAACCTCAGATACACAGATGACACCACCCTTATGGAAGAAAATGAAGAAGAAATAAAGAGCCTCTTGATGAAAATGAAAGAGGAGAGTGAAAAAGCTGGCTTAAAACTCAACATTCAAAAAACTAAGATCATGGCATCTAGTCCCATCACTTCATGGCAAATAGATGGGCAAACAATGGAAACAGTGACAGACTTTATTTTGGGGGACTCCAAAATCACTGCAGATGGTGACTGCAGCCATGAAATTAAAAGACACTTGCTTCTTGGAAGAAAAGCTATGACCAACCTAGACAGCATATTAAAAAGCAGAGACATTACTTTGCCAACATAGGTCTGTCTAGTCAAAGCTGTGGTTTTTCCAGTAGTCATGTATGGACTATAAAGAAAGCTGAGCACCGAAGAATTGATGCTTTTGAACCGTGGTGTTGGAGAAGACTCTTGGGGCACCTGGAGCTATGCTGGACTTGGAGTGAGCCCTGTGGCTGGAGCCGGGCTAGAGCTGGAGACCTGGAGTGGGTCCCTCTGCCCCACCTCCCTCGGCATGGGGGTCCTCTCCGGCACCCCCACCGACTGGCACTCGGGAACTTTCCCCAAGACACCCCATCTCCTCTTCCCTCGACCGCCAGACCCAGAGCTAGATTTTATCACTTGAACCTTATTTGTACATTTTAAAATAGCTATTTGTATGGGAACCAACTTATTTTAAAAGAAATAGAATATTTTTCCTCTTTGTGGTGCGAGAATAAAATGTGTAGGATTGGGTCCCCCCAAAAAACGTCTCCTTGGACTGCAAGGAGATCAAACCAGTCCATCCTAAAGGAAATCAATCCTGAATATCCATTGGAAGACTGATGCTGAAGCTGAAACTCTTAACAGTTTGGCCACCTGATGCAAAGAACTGACTCACTGGAAAAGACCCTGATGCTTGGAAAGATTGAAGGGAGGAGGAGAAGGGGATGATAGAGGATGAGGTGGTTGGATGGCATCACCAACTCAATGGACATGAGTTTGAGCAGACTCCGGGAGTTGGTGATGGACAGGGAAGCCTGGCGTGCTGCAGTCCATGGGGTCGCAAAGAGTCGGGCATGACTGAGCTAGGGGTATGCATGTAATGGTGGGAGAACATGCTTTCTTTCTTTCTTTTTTTAAAAAATTTATTTGGTATTTATTGTGTATATAAAAAATATATACACAATGGAATATTACTCAGCCATTAAAAAAAATACATTTGAATCGGTTCTACTGAGATGGATGAAACTGGAGCCCATTATACAGAGTGAAGTAAGCCAGAAAGAAAAACACCAATACAGTATACTAATGCATATATATGGAATTTGAAAGATGGTAACGATAACCCTATATGCAAGACAGAATAAGAGACACAGATGCATAGAACAATCTTATGGACTCTGAGGGAGAAGGTGAGGGTGGGGCGTTCTGGGAGAATAGCATTGAAACATGTATATTATCATATGTGAAACAGAACACCATTCCATGTTCGATGCATGAGACAAATGCTCAGGGCTGGGGCAATGGGATGACCCAGAGGGATGGGATGGGGAGGGAGGTGGGTGGGGGGTCCAGGAGGAGGAACACATGTAAACCCATGGCTGATTCATGTCAATGTATGGCAAAAACTATTACAATATTGTAAAGTAAAAAAAAAAAAAAATTTATTTGGTTGTGCTGGGTCTTCCTTGCTGCCTGGGCTTTTTTCTAGTTGTGGTGAGTGGAGACTACTCTCCAGTTGTGGTGCACAGGGTTCTCATCATTGTGGCTTCTCTTGTTGCAGAGCACAAACTCTAGAGTGTTTGGGCTTCAGTAGCTGCAGCTCCAGGGCTCTAGAGCACAGGCTCAGTAGATGTGGTAAAGGGGCTTAGCTGTTCCATGGCATATGGGATCTTCCCAGACCAGGGATAGAACTCATGTCTCCAACACTGGCAGGCGGATTCTTTATCACTGAACCATTAGGGAAGCCCCAGAACAGTGATTTCTTAAAGCCACTTTGTATAAATCTAGACAGGTGATAGAGGAAACTATGTTTCATTTTGTCAAACCTAGAGATGCTTTGGCTTGGTTGGACCTTTCCAGCCTCCATACTGTTGCTATGCTGTTGGGAAGGCTGTTATCATATGGCGTAAATGGTCTTGGCATGAAACATCCTTCTTTCATCCTGAAGCAGAATTTATATGACTGTAATCTGTCCTCAGAAGAGTTTAACTTTAGATTATGTGAATACAAATTGAAATTACATGAAATTCATTTCTCCATAGAAAAGTGACTCCTCTCTGAATTCAAATAGACTTTGTTCTTTCCTACATGTGAATAAATTAATTGCCACTTGAAAATGAGATGCCAACTTTAGTTCTGCAGGCGGAGAGTTTGAAAAACATCCTTTTTTGTTTTGTTTTGTTATTGTTGTACTGGGTCTTCATTGCTTTGCAAGGGCTTTTTCTAGTTATTGCAGCAAGTGAGGGGCTACTCTTCATTGCCTTGTGCAGGCTTCTCACTGCAATGGCTTCTCTTGTGGCAGAGTACAGGCTCTAGGCACATGGGCTTCAGCAGTTGCAGCACTCCAGCTTGGTAGTTGCAGTGTGCAGCTCTAGGGTGTTCAGGCTTCAAGAGCTGTAGCTCATGGGCTCTAGATTGCAGGCTCAGAAGTTGTGGCACACCGGCTTAGTTGCTTTGCATCATGTGGAATCTTCCTGGACCAGGTATCGAACCTGTGTTCCCTGCATTGGCAGACCGATTTCTATTCACTGTGTCACCAGGGAAGTCCAAAATCATTCTTTACCTTACCATGTCTCACAGTAAAGGCTTCTTTCCCAACTCAGTTTTCTCCTTCCTAGAGTTTACCCGATGCCGAGTTGGACTGTTTTCTCTTTCAAAAAACGTGTGTCACAATTGTCCTTACACGTGCCTTTGGGGCTGGCTGCTCAGAATGAAATTTCCAGAGTGGACAGAGAAGGCGAAGCTGTCCTCGTGTTCCAAACATGTTGTTCTTGAAATCATGTTTTGCTGTTTTAAAATGAGTTTAAAGATACGTTCCCTTCCACTGGTTTGTCCTCATCGCATTTTTGATTTGTTACGTTGAGATAAGTAGGCTTGTCAGAATCTCTCCTGCTCGACAAACAATAGAGCTAACTGATTATTGTTATAGCTGAATAAATCCTTCACTGAAAGAAGAATGATCTGTTTTACTTCCTTATTGAGACTTAATTCCCTCCCTTTGGAAGAGGTGATAGATTGTTTTGGAAGCTGCACGTGTGGCCATGTGCTCCCAGGTAGGTCAGGGGGGGTCTCTATGTGCGTACAAGCAGCTTTCTTCAATCAGCTCTTGATTCTCCTTATCATATCCAGAAGCTGGAGGGCCACTTACTAATAAAGAACAGTAAGCTATCATTTAACTCTACCCACACACAAAATATTTTGGGGGTTCATTTCCTTAATATATTCATCTGAATGGACTCCCATGTAATTGCCATCCAATTGGTAAATAAAATTGGATCAACTGAATTGATCCTCGGTAGTTGGCGAATACTTGGGTCACAAAGAAAATTACAAAACTAAATGTTAGTTTATAAAGAGAGAAAAGGACTGGGAAATAGCTGCTGCTAAACTAGGCAGCAGTCAAGATGCTGGTCAAAGGCAAGCGAGACATGGCATGGATGATAGGAAGAGGATCAAAGATACTGTTGCCTCAAGATTGGTTGCAGAAAGAAGGAAATGCCTCAATCTACATTTTTTAAATTAATAACTGCTGAAAGGCAAGTCATTCTGGCATTCCCCTAACATGATTATTTTTGTCTTTTAAAATGGGAATTATAATTTGAAACCAAGTGTTCTTATCTCCCTTGCCCTTCTCTGCATCCCCCAGTCCTTGTAATTGAGATGTGTTTGGGCTGATGATAAAATTAACTGTCTGGTTCCAGGGAAGCAGAATATCTAAGACAGGAACATCCCAGAGATCTTGCATTCAGGGAATGATGGTGATGGCATAGTGACATGCCTCTGGCTACAGTAGCTGGATGGGGCTCTGGGTGATTTCCTGTGGGGAGAGAGTGCATGCTTAAATTTATGTGGGCGATCTCTGGTGCATATCAGAAGATGTTTCTAGAAGTGGCTGGAGGAAGGGAGGAGGTCTGTGTGTGTGCTGAGCAGTTAGTGTGCGTCTGATGTTTTGTCTAGGGTGCCCCTCCTTCCGAGGGGTGCCCCACCCTACACCAACTGCCTCTATCCCCCCTTCTGCCCCAGAGTTGTTAGGTCAGGGCAGAGGAATGAGATGAAATTCCACCCCTCCTTTCTTCCTTTTCTTGAATTCAGTGAGCATCACCAGTGTGCTGGGGGCCATGCTAGCTTCCAGAGGTTATGAGTATAGGGTGAGGAATGCCTTCCTCACCCTGAGGAGCCTGAAGCATAAAGGGAAAGACAGATGTGTAAACAACCTCATACAAAATGATTTCTCAAGATCATGGCTCTGTGTCAGGCTGCAGGGGCCCTGAGAAGGGGCCCACTACTAACATCTAGGGTAATGAGGACATTTTTCCTGAGCTTGGTTTTAAGAGAATGAGTAGGAACTTGACACATAAGGGTGCCAGAGAGAGCATTTAAAAGAACGATGGAAATAAGGGGTACTGTCTGCCTGGGGGACATCAGGCATTGTGAGAAATGGGAATAGTTGTGGAGGAGGGGGAGATGATGGGAGAAGGCAGGAAATCAAGTTGGAGAGATAGGTCAAGTGACACGGGGAAGGGCCTAATAGGCTCATGCAGTGGTTCTCAAACTTTTGCTGCCAGAACCCCATTACAATCTTAAAAATTATTGAAGACTCCAAGAGCTTTTGTTTACACGAGTAGCTGTCTATCAGTATTTATTGCATTTAGAGATCAAAAGTGATAACTTTTAAATGTGTATTAATTCATTAAAATAGCAACAATAAACTCATCTTCATAACATAAACAGCATATTTTTATGAAAAAAATAACTTTTCCAAAACAAAAAATCTTAATAATAAAACCATCAGATGTTAGCAAAAATAGCATTGTTTATGAAAAGTAACTTTTCCCAAACAAATGAACAAAATACTTAATGAAGATTGGCATTGTGTTACATTTTTGAATCTTTTTAACATCTGGCTTAATGGAAGACAGCTGGATTCCCGTGTTTTCTCCCGAATTCAATCTATTTTGATAAATTGTTTTGGCTAAAGCTTATGAAGAAGATCAATCTTTATACAGATATGAATTTGGATAAAAGAGGGATATTTTAACCATCTTTTTAGATAATTGTGGATATTCTTTCTTACTACACCAAAACTCAATAAGTGATAGTTTCTTAAAGGATTGGGCTTCCCTGTTGGCTCAGATGGTAAAGAATCTGCCTGCGGTGCAGGAGACCCAGCTTTGATCTGAGGGTCCAAAAGATCACCTGGAGAATACTCCAGTATTCTTGCCTGGAGAATTCCACGGACAGAGGAGCCTGGCGGGCTAGGCTCCTCCCCAGTCCCTGGGGCCACAGAAAGCTGGGACGTGATTGAGGGGCTAACACTTTCACTTCTTAAAGGATTAGTTACACTGTGGAATCCAAAATTGTATAATTGAAGTTTTCAGTCTGTGACATTAAAATCCGCTGGTCCGTCTTGCACTTAGGATGGATATTTTACCCATGCTTGATTTTGTAACACTGTGCATTGCTTATTTGGAAAGTACTGGCTCACTGAGTTAGGTAGAGCTTCCAAATATTGACATATTCCTTTATAGCCAACCAATCCTCTAGAAAAGCTTTTAAGCCCTGGGAAATTGCCAAGCTCATAGCGTAGATACAAGTTTCCCAAAATTCTAATCTTTGCTTGAAAGCTCAAATGTTATCATTGGCAACAAATACTGCCAGTTTTCTAAGTAATAACAGGCAGGCTCCCCTTATTCATTTTCAAAAAAGGGGATGGGGAGTGGGGGAGAGAAGTTGCCAAATACTCAAGCCTCATAATTATAGTTTGACAGTCCTTCTTTCAAGTAAAAATGGTCTTCCATGAAAAGGGGCTAGGTCAGCTCACAACTCAAACAATTGCAATATTCCTCAAGACAACCATTGTTCTTTAGGTACAATTCCCATATCATCACATGGACTGTTTCAAAAGACTGTATTCAAGGGTGGAGATTTACTACAATCAATCATTTTTGCTACTTTATTGGGGACACTCAAGGGAAGCTGGTTGTTTACTGAGAGTGTGCAGTGGTGAAGCACACCGTCCCAAAGATACAGATGGCCCCCTTGCCTGGATTGGTGTGGAGGCTCTAGTAGTTCTATTCCCATTGCCTTTGCACCATCAGCGTCAGTGTTAACACAGTGAGAAAGGCAGACTATATCCTAGTATCAGGATGAGAAGAGTTTGACTTGACCAACTCCTTGAATGGGCAGTGGCAAGTCTCACGCTGCATCTTGAGAACTACTACACTGAGAGATTACAGGCTTCAGGTGGTCAGTAGCGGACAGTTTGGCCCCACTAGGGTCTTAAAGAGGGTGCTTTGGTTGGACATGACCTCTTTGGGGTGCTCACAGCATCTGGGCTTCTTACAGTACTTACCATGGTATTCTGTAGGGTGTGTTAGGTACCTGTACCCCCAAGAAGACAGCATCCTGTGAGACAGCCATATTGCACTCACCTGCACCTCTAAGTCCAGAGCCCCCCAGCTGGGACTTCATAACCACTGTCATCTGACTGCTTTGAGGGTGACTCTGGCTGCAGTGTGACACTGTGGAAGCTCAGAACCAGCAGGTGACTTGAATCATCCTCTAGCCTAGGAATGATTAGCCCATTTAGAAAAGTGTAAGCTCATTCCTTTTAAACAAGCTGTCTAAAGGTATAGCCTGCCAGGCTCTTTTGTCCATGGGATTCTCAGGCAAGAATGCTGCAGTGGGTTGCCATTCCCTTATCCAGGGGATCTTCCCAACCCAGGGATCCAACTTGCATCTCTTATGTCTCCTGCCTTGGCAGGTGGGTTCTTTACCACTAGCCCCACCTGGGAAGCCCATTAAGGTGGTATGTAACCCTCTGATTCTAACTGGCTCTTTGGATCATATTTCTTTGTGAACTCCCATATGTATAAAACTCTGCCTTTTCTCTTGTTAAATAAATAATAAAATAAAAGCTGTCCTAGGAAGCGTTGATTATACCTTCTTTTAACCCCAATCTATTTCATGACTGTCTGCTACCAACCAGGGGTGTTCTGAGTACAGACAATATGCCTTGTTTTTCTGGAGAAGAGACTTATGTTAATATAGAATTTGCTTTTGTTTATCACATCCAAAATGATCAGCTAGTGCAGAACCTTAGTTTTTTTTGGATTTTGTGATTGTAACATACTAAAAATTGTATTGATAATGTTAAAAATTCTTAACTATTTTTAGTACTATTTCATCCCTTTTTATTGACTTTTGATGGCTTTTTAGCAGGGTAATATAGACTAGAAATTATATTAATATACTTTTTTTCCCACTTAACTGTGGAGAATCAAAATGTAACTTTCCACTTCCAGATGACTAGCTGCAGGGGTCTGGTTTTTTCCGAGATACGGATAACCATTTTGTGAAGTCTGGTTTTGCCTCAATAAAATCTAAAGCCTCTGAAAAACCAAGCTGAGAAAAGATACCACATGTCGGCAAATCACGTGTGGTAAAACCTTTATGAATCTCTCTTCCCTGATTATGAAGTCATCTTTCACTCAGTTCAATAAAACATTTAATTTTGTCTTTATCTAAGGAGACAGAAATTCACAGGTCAGCTTGTTCACAGAAAACATTAAGTAAATGGAAGTATATGACCTTGCTAATCATCATTTCAGGTCAATTAAGCTTGTGTAAAAAATCTATTTTATCTTTTTCTCATGAAATTTTTGGGACAAAGATTTAAATCATTGGAATAGTAGAATTAAATGTCTCTGAACTTTCTGAGACTCTTCTGCATTAAAATAAATGTCTATTCAGGAAACTCAAATAATGACCTGCTCTAAGGGCTCTTGTCTGACATACTTACAAGGATGAGTTTATTATTGTTCTTAACAAAATCAGCTTGCAGGGTGTTGGAGGCCACCATGAAGGTGGTCCTCTAGACCTGGGTCAGAACTGGCTGCGAGTGGAAATGCCCCATGCCTGCACTTACCCTGGAGATATCATTTCTAGGGCACCAGGAGCAACCCAGGGCTGTACAAAACTGTTTTTTAACAGTGGCACTAATCTCTACCTTATGCCCTGGGTGTGATATTTTTTGTTTTGCAATTATGGCCCTTGAGAAGGGGTTTCCACTTGGCCATCCTCACTCTGAGAATTCTAACTCACAGTCCAAGAATCTAATGTGGAGGTTACTCCAACTACCAAGTGTATCTATTCCAATTATATGTTCAAGGTCTGGAAAAACATCCACCATGGACCCACTGGGTCCACAGTTTGCCACCATAGCCTGGCCCTCTCTATTTGTTACCTGACCTCTGGGAACCTTCATTCCAACAGGGAAAACTTTACACTTTACATCTCCAGGGATCACTGTCAACTCAGATCTGTAAGTGTTGTTGAAATGTCTGAGTAGTTCCCTTTCCCCAGTGTCTAGTCACGGATGTAAATGGCCATAGGTCACTTTAGGGAAAGACAGGGGGAATCACCATAGGATATATAGCTGTGCACTTCTTCAGCTGTAGGGCTTCCCTCATAGCTCGGTTGGTAAAGAATCCACTTGCAATGCAGGAGACCCTGGTTAGATTCCTGGAACAAGAAGATCTCCCTGGAGAAGGGATAGGCTACCCACTCCAGTGTTCTTGGGCCTCCCTTGTGGCTCAGCTGGTAAAGAATCCACCTGCAATGCGGGAGATCTGGGTTTGATCCCTGGGTTGGGAAGATCCCCTGGAGAAGGGAAAGGCTACCCACTCCAGTATCCTGGCCTGGAGAATTCCATGGACTGTATAGTCCATGGGGTCACAAAGAGTCGGACACGACTGAGTGACTTTCACTATTTCACTTTCTTCAGCTGATAGGTGCTTGATGTGAAAACTGCTCAGGTTTGGGAACTGAGTAAAGGGATTGTGATTTTTTCTGGGGTGTCCTCAGCCTCCTGCTTCTTTCTTCTCCCTCTGGTTGTTAAGCAGCACTCTTGTTGGTTGCCCATTTTCTGCCAAGGAACACCACACTCTACAAATCATCTTCACCTTGTGGGTCAAGCTCCTTGGCCTGTCCCAATTTAGTGCTCATTTCAGCACTAGTAGGGCTTCCCTGGTGCCTCAGATGGTAAAGAATCCACCTGCAATGCGGGAGACCTGGGTTTTATCCCTGGGTTGGGAAGATCCTCTGGAGGATGGCATGGCAACCCACTCCAGTATTCTCGCTTGGAGAATCCTCATGGACAGAGGAACCTAGCGGGTCTCAAAGAGCCAGACACGACTGAGCAACTAAGCACAGCACACAGCACAGCACTAGTAAGAGAGAAAAAAATGTATACGTGTGTGTGCTTAGTTGTGTCCAACTCTTTGTGACCCCATGGACTGTAGCCCACGAGGCTCCTCTGTCCATGGATTTCTCCAGGCAAAAATACTGGAGTGGGTTGCCATTTCCTTCTCCAGGGGATCTTCCTGACCCAGGGATCAAACTCGGATCTTCTGCATTGGAGGCAGATTCTTTATCATCTGAGCTACCAGGGAAGCCCAGATGGCTTTAGTGGTAAAGAATCCACCTACCAATGCAGGAGTCTCAAGAGACACGGGCTCGATTCCTGGGTCAGGAATATCCTCTGGAGGAGGAAATGGCAACCCACTCCAGTATTTTTCCCTGCAGAATGCCATGAGCAGAGGAGCCTGGTAGGCTACAGTCCATGGGGTCACAAGAGTCAGACATAACTGAAGCGACTTAGCATGCAAGTACAGCACTAGTAGCTTCCTGGCTCTAGCAGGATCTGACCTCTACAGTATAGGTCTCCTCTGTCCCTGTGATTATCAAGAAGCTCAACTCTGCAGCCACCTCTCCTGTGTCCACTAAGCTCTGGCCAGAAGAACAGACCCTCCCAGCACTTCTGAATGTTGCTGATGCCTCTCTCACTGGTGCATTCCTGATAGTCTTGCTGAAGGGTATGTCTTCAGCCCTCACATAATAAATACATGCTAACGTTCTCACTTCCCTCAGCCTCTTTATCACTTCCTCCAACAACTGCCAGAGCAATTCAAGGATTTCCACTTTGCTCAGCACATGGGTCATTTATCTTCCCTGAGCTTCTGATAACCACCCTGAGTAACTTTGTCTCATTGTATAGGATTCTTGCCAGGGTATTAAATCCTGTATCTCAATAAAGGGTCCCCAAGTCAATGTACTCTTGTTTACCCAGTCTTACATTCCAGCCTCTTGACCAAGCCACGCAGTAGGGGTGAAAGCCCTTGTAGATGTGATGATTTAGGAATCAGGATCCAATCCTAGGCACTTTCCTGGCTCCAGCCATGCACACATGCTAATTATTACAGCTCCTTTGGTGTACACTACCCTTCCTCCCTTACCTGCCTAGCACATCCCCAGCCAGGTTATGCCAGGATTAACCCTTGTTGTAGCCTGGTGAGCAGGCCAGAAACTGTAGGGGTTGCTAGTTGCTTTGTTAAGGAGAGGCCTTTGCAGCATCTTCTAGCATGGGGAAGTGGTAGCTTTTACCAAGGAGAGTAAGTTCTGTAAGCTCTGTGCATTCAGGGAGTCTGCAGAGCTGAAGGGGCATCCATCCAGATACCCCTAGCCCATAGTTCAGAGTCCAGATTTTCTCAATTGGGGTTCTGACTTTAGCATAACCAACCTGCCCTGACTCAGCATTTTGACATTTCTGGAGCTCTGTGATTCAACTCAACTCTCCAGTCTTCAGCAGGCTGCTCCACTGTGCACACTCTCCACAGCAGAAGAGAAGAGGCTCTTTTTAGCTCCTCCCAAGAAGCCTTCTGGTGCTCATATTTAGACTTTAATGGCTTGTTCATGGTCTTCCATTTTCTCATTGTCCCTCTACAGAGCATCAACATAGCTGAGCTAACTAACAACTAACATCACTGTTCTTGAAGACACTGTTCTATCCATGTCTTGCAAATGCCTCCATTGTGGCATCTCCAAGGACAGTTGAGTCTACTAGGACGTTTCCCAGGTCACCATTAATGACATCTTTAGCGACTGTGCACTGCTCAGGAGTGTGGGGCGCAGTGTCCTCTTTGCCCCTTATCAGGTATATGAATTCAACTTAATGCCTATTTTCTTGGGTTGTTCCTCTAGTGTTTCTGGATAAAATGCAGAATATCCAGTTAAATTTGAATTCAGATTAACAATGAGGATTTTTGTTTTCAGTGTAAGGTTCTATGCAATGTTTGGGACATACTTATGCTAAAACAATCATCACTAATCTAAAATTCAAATATGACTAGGTATGCAGAGTACATCAAGCGAAATGCTGGGCTGGATGAAGCTCAAGTTGGAATCAAGATTGCTAGAATAAATCAACAACCTCAGATATGTAGATGATACCACTCTAATGGCAGAAAGCGAAGAGGAACTAAAGAGCTTCTTGATGAGGATGAAAGAGGAGAGTGAAAAAGCTGGCTTAAAACTCAACATTCAAAAAACTAATATCATGACATCTAGTGCCATCACTTTATGGCAAATAGAAGGGGAAAAAGTGGAAGCAGTGACAGATTTTATTTTGGGGGGCTCCAAAATCACGGCAGATGGTAACTGCAGCCATGAAATTAAAACACGCTTGCTTCTTGGAAGAAAAGCTATGACAAACCTAGACAGCATATTAAAAAGCAGAGACATCTCTTTGCTGACAAAGGTCTGTCTAGTCAAAGCTATGGTTTTTCCAGTAGTCATGTACAGATGTGAGAGTTGGACCCTAAAGAAGGTTGAGCACTGAAGAACTGTGTTATCGGAGAAGGCTCTTTGAGAGTCCCTTGGATAGCAAGAGGATCAAACTGCTGCTGCTGCTGCTGAGTCACATCAGTCGTGTCCGACTCTGTGCGACCCCATAGATGGCAGCCCACCAGGCTCCACCGTCCCTGGGATTCTCCAGGCAAGGATACTGGAGTGGGTTGCCATTGCCTTCTCCGGAGGATCAAACTAGTCAATCCTAAAGGAAATCAACCCTGAATACTCACTGGAAGGACTGATGCTGAAGCTGAAGCTCCAATACTTTGGCCAACCTGATGCGAAGAGCTGACTCATTGGGAAAGACCCTGATGCTAGGAAAGATTGAGGGCAGGAGGAGAAGGAGGTGACAGGGGATAAGATGGTTAGACGGCATCACCGACTCACTGGACATGAGTTTGAGAAAACTCTGGGAGATAGTGAAGGACAGGGAAGCCTGGTGTGTTGCAGTCCATCGGGTCACAAAGAGTCAGACACAACTGAGACGGAAAACAACAAAGCCTGTATTTTAATTTGCAAATCTGTCAACCATGTTCCTGATACCACTTGTGTTGGTTCAGTTTCTCCAGGAAGCAGCAGAGATGTATTGGGAACATGTGTGTAAAAGATAAAGGAGGGGAGCCCAGCGAAGTCTCCAGCACCGGTGAAGGAGAGGGGACATAGGAGGAGGATCAGGTAGGAAGAATCTCAGACTCTGCACAGTTTGAGGAAGGTTTGGCCAGGCTGCTGGGGAGTCCTAAGCCAGTCACTCTTCAGAAGTAACTTCCCCTTCTCCTGCTCAGTACGATCTGAGAGCAGCCTGCAGGAATGTGGCCTTAGGACAAATGCAGTAGTGGTCCCAAAGCAGAGCAGCTGAGGTGTCAATTAAGTATGCTCGACATGGCAGGAGATCTGAATGGTGCATTTTCTCAGGGTTTATAGCAACAGATTGGCCACTCTGTCAATTCAAGTTCTTTAGGAAGCAGATGCTGTGTTAGAAATGTGAGCAGTTTACTGGAGGACAAGTCTGTGAAAGACAAAACACCGGGCAATGAACATTGCCATGCTGATAAGACCCCAACCTGATGCAGAGCTCCATAAAAAGAATGCCATTCCCTCATTGAATGGAAATGATTAATCCTTAGCACCCTCACTTTGCCCTGTCATTGGCTGGTAGCTATCCACCAGCAGCAATATCTCCAACACTACCCTGATATAGCTAGGGTGTCAGCCAGCTATAGTCCTCACAATTGAATGGCACCCTCTTTCTTGACAGAGGTCTGAATAGTGCACCTCCATGGCTACCAGTCACCACCAGGCAGAGTTCTGCACCATTTATCAAATACCTATGATTGTGCTGCTGCAGGGACTTATAACTGTGAGTAACACCTAGTAACACCCCTACCCTCAGGACCTTTTGGTTTGGTTGATCAGGGAAGAAAACCATAAGGAAATAATTCTGTTGCAGCATGGAGCGGATGCGTACAGTGCCAGTGGACTATAATTTCAGGGTATGTTGTTGGTCTAGACTCAGCTGTTAGGTTGCTGATGACTTTCAGATGATCTGGTCTGCATTCTGACTGAGACAGTGTAACACAGAGGTTATGTCAATAGGATAGGGCAAGATGTTTTCCAGTCTCTAGGATGCGGTCTGTCCCATGGGCCCTTTCCACCAAGACATGCACGGCTGAGAAGTCAGGAAGACTGAAAGGAATGAGAATAACCTCAGCTCAGCAAACAAGGATTCCAACTCCTGGGGAGGCGTGTGCATATGAAGAGAAAAACAGCTTCTCTTTTGGGGGTGGGGGCAGGGCAACCCAGTAACAGAGTAACTGGAGGAGGCCAGCAAGTCCAGGCTGCTGACAATGGCAAAGCTAAGCTTAGGGTTACAGAGACCAGAGATGGGGAGCAGGAATGCACACCAGGCACACTTCACTTAACACTTCAAAGAGACAACCTCATTTTCCTTTTAAAAAGTCATTCAGTTGGACTTCTCTGGTGGTCCAGTGGTTAAGAATCCACCTGCCAATGCAGAGAACATGGGTTCAATCCCTGGCCCAGGAAGATTTCATATGCCGAGGAGCAACTAAGGCTGTACACCACAACTACTGAGCCAGCATTCCAGAGCCTGTGCTCTGCAACAACAGACGCCACTGCAGTGAGAAGTCTGTGCACCGCAATTAGAGAAAGCCCACACTCAGCAATAAAATGAAGACCCAGTGCATCCAAAAATAAATAAATAAAGTCATTCTGTTAAGGTTGAAGGTAAGCTCTTCTGGTGCCCAGAAAACCCTATTTATGAAAATCTTTAGGTCATTTTAAAGTTATATCTTTTAGACTGACTCCGGGCTTCCCTGGTGGCTCAGACGCTAAAGCGTCTGCCCGCAATGCGGGAGACCCGGGTTTGATCCCTGGGTCGGGAAGATTCCCTGGAGAAGAAAATGGCAACCCACTCCAGTACTCTTGCCTGGAGAAATCCATGGACAGAGGAGCCTGATAGGCTACAGTCCATGGGATTGCAAAGAGTCGGACACAACTAAGCAACTTCACTTGCACTTTCACTTTAGCAATTGGAATCTGATTGAACTAGAGGTGTGCTGAGATGTGGACCAAGAATGGCTGTTTGTGGCTAGCCTCTGCACTAGAAGGAGCAGGGAAATGGTGGCTGGCACTGTTCAAAGGCTGAGGTTTCCTGGTTTTGTGACTCTTTCATTTAATACATGCCAACACTACGGGTTTTTTAATAAAACCTGGTTAGGAGGCAGTTACTTTATATATAATAATGCACAGAGGTTGGTTTCAAATTAAACAGTGTCTTCATATTTGAAAAAACAGGTGTGCATTCTTCAACATGAGAAAGTTTTCTGATTGGAACTCCCAGGGCCAATAATGATAGCTGTTTCTTTATTAGGGAAATACGTTCAAGAAACAGTCTGTTGAAACCTCTAGTGGGGCAAACATTTCCTATGGAGGACCATCCAGTAGGGCTTCCTTCTTTGGTTAGAAGGCAGGGCTCTCTGGGGTCCACATAGAATGGGGAACTCTGCCCAGCCTTGGGGTGGGGATTTCAGGACAAAGACAGGAAGGAAGGAACCCTGCAGAAGGTGGAGCCCTGGCATCCAGGCTCCTGGGAAGGAGCCTAGATAGAGACTCTTGAACTCCTGAACGACTCTTCAGCCTTAGAAGTGAGCAGCAGGGGTTCTAGCCATTGATTCTCGCCATCCCCAACCAGACAACCACCAACCTTCAATATGATTCTTCCTGTCTTAAAAGCTCCCTCTCTCCTCCAACTGAGGCCTCCAAAGGCTATGAGAAGGTGGCTGCCTAACTAAAATGTATGCATTCACTTATTCCTTGGTTTAAGCACGTCTCCAAATAATTCATTCAACAAACTATTTTTTTTTTTTTGGTACATGTGCCATATGCTAGATTGGGTGGAAGCACAGAGACTTAGCTGTAGTGTAGAATTAGGGGCCAGGTCTCCCCAGGTATGTCTGCCAGTTGCCAAAAAGGAAAAGGTAACTTACTATATGGCAAAGCAGGACCATTGTAGGATTAGACCTCACCACCTGCTCCATTTAAGCTCTTTGCTAGAGACCGAAAATATACTGGCAAACAAAACATAGGTTCTTTCCTCAAGGAATTTATAGTCTGTAAACAATACAGGCAAGACAGGGGCATTTGGATTTGTAATGGTAAGTGTGGTGAGGTAGAAAGTACAGGGCATAAAGGAGGGTGCCCAGGCCAGCAGGACTTTGCTGGGTAGGCAAAATAAGATTTAAAACAAGGCTTCATGTGGACACTTTATCCATTGGTTTCCCATCGGTGTGCAAGAATCCCTTCACCAATGTGCTATCAATTTTTAATCAGTGTGTCCAACTCATTTAATGACCCCCAAGTGTTCAGACAGCAGGACTATGTTGTCAGACTGAAATGGGGCTCAGCTGGTTGGGCAACATGATGTGGAGTGGTTACCCCTGCGGCAGGTAAGAGATGAGAGGTGGAGCTCAAAAGGGAGAGCTCCTGCACATGGGCCACAGGGGAAGCTGACCCAGACCACTGGACCGGTAGCTCAGGCAGCAATCGCTCTGCTCAAACACTAGGCCGCTGTGGAGGAACGACAGGAATCTGACAATCACTGGGCTGTGTCATAGGAAGGTTTGTTTTGCAAAGATTATTGACCAGTTTTGCACTGTTCTCATCTTTTCAACACCTTTACATATATCACCAAAGGTTTTGGTATTAGAAAGACTGTTGGGATCACACACACACACACTGAAAATTGCTTCATTATCGTCTACGCCTCAGAGAAGCTAAGGGATTGCCTTTTCTGCTTCCAGCCTTGGTAACAACAACCAACCCAGTCTGAGCCCATCACACGCCACTCTCTTGCTCTGAGAGGGCAAAGCTCACCCATGAAAGGGTTTAATCAAACTTTCCCTTTTGCCATGAATCACAAAGTGATTTCTCTATACATTTTTTGAAAAATTGTTTTCATTGTGAGAGTTTGACTTCACTCCTACTTTCTGAAGAAAGGGCAGAGGAGATATTAACATTCTTTGGTACTACAGGCAACAAATTATCCACAAAAACTTTCAGGGCTGGAGCCCTGTGCAAACACAGCCCAGGACCACAGCCTCCTTGCAGGTTGGCAGCCTGATGGGGGGAGGTCACTCCTTACCACAGGGGGTTCTTATGTTTCTGGTCTTCAGGGGTGGTATTTAGCAGTGACCTCACAGGCTGGAATGCTTGACGAGTCCACTCTTTGAGGATATTCAGACACTGCATTTGAAGAAGCACCGCTCACTCTGCACCAAGCCTGGCCAAATGCACCCAAAGGAGGCTTCCCCTCAGGTCACACAGACAGTCTAGTCTGAAGTGAGGAGCTGCTGGAGGGACTCTGGGGCGCCGGGAAGTGGGTCAGTGGAATGGACTCAGAGAGCTGGAGAGGCAGTTTAGAGCCATAAAGGGCTTGAGGAAATAGCTTTTCCCTCTCCAGATGCTCTTAAAGGACCACTTAGGTATCCCTACCATCAAGTCCAGGTTTATCTTAATTCACTCTCCTCAAGTCAACCCTGCCCAGCAACAGACAGCAACTCTGAGGGTGGGCCCTGCTGTGCTTGGGGCTGTCCCTGCAGAGCACAGGCAGATAAGTTCAGTGCAAGTTTGATTAACAGGGCTTTGCATATGTGCTCAGGTTAATTCTAACAAAAAGTCTGTAAGATACTCGTTATTTTCCACGTGGGAGAATATTTAGGGAGAATAACCTTTTCCCCTGATTGCTCACTCCTCTTTACTCTCCACTTCCCTCAGAGCCAGGCCATTTAGGGACCACAGCCATGACGAAGGAAATGATGGGAGCATTTCTCGGTTGGTTTCCCTGAGCCAGTGACAGGGGAGAAAGGAGAGGACTACTAGAACTGCCAAAATGTCTGATGATTTTGAAAAAGGGGAAATTCTCTTTTGCTTCGCCTCCCCACTGTGGGCTTCACTCCCCCTCTACACACACACACACACACACACACACACACACACACAGGAAAAATGACAGGGAAGCAAGTGTAGACTTTGGAGGGTCCTGGAGGAGGGGCTGTGGCAGGTTATCATTTTCAAAGATGTCCACTGTAGCAATGGCCCCCATTCCACATGCTGTCCTTGTGATGTGACTGTGACAGTTTTCCCAAAGACAGGTGGGGTCTATGTCCCCTCCTTTTGAGTCTGGACAGACTAGAGACTGTCTGCATCTCTAGGTCCTGTCTGATCTCTGCCTGATCTCTGGGAACCCCCCACCACACCTAGCCCATATTCTTTGCAGACATCTCTGGTGATAGCTCTATTCCAGAAATGGCTCTCTATCTAAATTTTTTTAAGCAGTTAGAAGGAAGGTTAAAAGGTTCTTTCCAAGTCTTTTGAATGTTGATTGTTTTCATGATCAAAATAATCTATGTGCCACTTTGGAGGTGGCAAACTTTACTCCCGTCTAATCTTCATGCTCAATTCTCTAAATTTTTCATTTGAATATCGTATTGCAGCTGCCTCTGGTCAGAGAACTTGCGGGTGAGTCCATTTTGAGATGAACATGGTGAGCTTCTCTAGTTCTGTTTGGGACAAAGTCAAGGGGAATGTTCTATTTGGGCCAAACCATTAACAAGAGACAACAAAGCAAAACAATCAGAGTAGAGAGTAACACAAAAAACTGATATTTGATTCTGACATCAGACAGCTACCTGGGTGCTCAAAACCTTATTCAGTGACTTTCCAGCTTTGTCTTCACTTGGGAAAAAAATTCAAATATTGCTTTAAAGCACCATACCAAATTAGGTAAAACTCCTTTAGGAAAAAATATTATAGTTAAAATGTCATTGCTTTCTCTGATTCTTGTAATTAAATTCTGCAGCCTCATTTTGGAGGAGATGATGAGTTTTAATTTTTTTTCATGAATAATGCAATATGTGAACCAACAAACATGGAGAAAAATGATATTAACACGTTTACTGTGCCCACATGGCTACTGAGGTTGAAACTCCCCTCCACAGAGCACACCACATTTTCTAGATTCAGGGAGGTATTTCCAAGATGGGTGATCCAGCTCCTGACCTCCAAGCATTGGGTGGGGTGGAGTGGGGGAGGTATATGATTATAGCTGGCATGTGTGGGAAAATACATGTATAAAATTAGAGCTGGCAGGTGTGGTGGAAGAGAAAGGCAAAAGAGGGAGAGAAAAGCGAGGGGGGCAGGGCCTTTAAGAGCGTGGCCTGGAGCTGATATTCCCAGGAGCCACTGATGGTCACCCAGAGCACTTTTGCTCTGAACATGACAGTGCACACACTCCTGGGTGGGAACAGGAACTGTGTGTGCAGGGAAATTCTGCCGAACATTCAAGTAAGGTTTGAAGACTTTAGTTGTCCAAATGTAACCAAGCAGGACCCTACTGGGCCTTTCCAGGACAGACCCCTCCCCCATATCCTCTGCTTTAGCTCCTCTCTAAAAGGTAACAGTATCTGATACACATTTTCTGAATTGTTTTACAGACGCTAAAATGCTGACCAAGTGGATGAAGTTAACTAACTACTTGACTATGTGTTCACAGGACCATGAACATGTAGTCGCCAGACATACTGGAGCCTGAGGATGGATGATGTTAACTCCTGTGACCCTGTCCTGTTCTTAACCATCAACCAGAGAACTGTGCACAAGCTGATCACACACTGAGACGCCGTTCCCTCACGTGGCCCTTAAAAATGCTTTGCTGAAATCCATAGGGAGTTCAGGTGTTTCAACCCTAGCTGTCCTGGACTCCTTGCTTGGTGTCCTGCTTTCCTTCACAGTCTGGTGTCAGTAGATGACTTTACTGCACATGGGAGAGCAGACCCAAGTTTGGTCCAGTAACACAAAAGCAGGGTGAATAGAAAACCTTTTCCTGTATTGTCACATAAAGCACAGAAATAGAGCAAAACACACACACAACTGACTATACAAGGAACCTGAAGCCCCAAATGATTGAAGGCATCTCTTCCCAAGAACTTCATGCCCCATCCAGGCCCTTCCTAACCTTTTTCTCCCCCAGGAAAAGGACTTGACTCCACCTTTGAGAACAGCGCTGCACTGAGGATGGGAACCAGTCGCCGTGGGGCCAAAGTGGGGTGGGACAAGGGCTGCAGGGTTTGTGACCTCCCTCTGATTGGTTGGGGGTGAGATACCAGTTTCCAGGGATCTCAACCATCAGCCTTCAGACTTCAAACAATCTGGGGTCCGTGTCCTTGTGCTCAGCCTGAAGTTATCTCTTTCATGTGGGTGGGGGTCTTAGTTCCTATAGAAGAACTCAAGGATGTATCATTCTATGTATTCCTCGAGGAGGAACTGAGACCCTGCCCCATAGTTGTGCTATTGTTTGGGGACTGCTCTTCCTTTGTTTCTGCATCGCCTCTCTTCCATGAGTAGTAACTGTTCAGACCTGCCCTTTGAAACTCAGGGAAGGCCTAGAAGCCTGGAGGCTGTCACCTAAACAAGAAATGGAGCACATGGAAAGGCTTTTGGACCTGGGAGGGCCACACGGTTTCAATCCCCACTTCTCTTTGACACTCCTCAGTCTTGTGGGGAACAGGTGTAAGAATCGTAAACTCAGCAGAGGGACTTCGTTTTTAGGGGGAGTTGGTTTTATTTCTTTGTATCTATCTCAGCACATAACCCATACCTGCTATGTAATAGGCCTTCAAGGAATGTGTGTGAATGAGTGTGTGACCAGTGGTTGTTCTAGAGGTGCAGCTGGAGAGGCAGATGACTGTGGGCTGTGGCTCTGAACTCTCACCTGTTCTCAGCCTGTGTGTGGACAACAGGGCACAGAGCAGTGGCTGATGGCTGATCCACAGGTTTTCTCTGGCTGGTCTTCCAGTCCCTGAAAAGATCTTACTTCCCAGAAGATTCTGATTTAGCAACTCACTCTACCGTCTCAGGAAAATTTTTCATCAAAGAAGATGGCTTCAATCTCTGAGATTAGCTGGATTTGCTATTAATTTATGGGTTAGAGTTTATTCTTCAATTTCAGCACTCTCTTCAAAACCTTCTTTTCCAAAACTGGCTTGCAGTTAAGTAGTTTGATTTCCGCTCTGTCCTGTTGCTTTATGCATAGCTCTGTAACCTTAAAAAAAAAAAAACCTTTCTGTCTCAGCAACTGATCGTAACTGTGCTCTCTCACAGGAGCGAGATTTATATTTGCTTCAGAGGTGTTTTTCCTCCCTCCCCTCCCTGTTTACCAGTTTGCTTGCTGCCATTAAGAATAGTTTTGTGAATTTTTGTTTTTAGAATATTTTATTTATCCAAGAGCAGTCAGCGCTGGGAGGAGGAGGAGCTGGTGAAGAATCCCTGGCACCAGCCTGACGGCACAATCCCAGGTTCATGCAAATCCCCCTGCTGAGAGCAGAGCAGGTGGCACCCTGCCCCCACTGCTAACAGGGCGCTTCTGCTTCTGAGTTGGTCCTATGAGACATCCACTGTCCTCCTTGGCAAAATGAGACAGTATCTGTTCTCATGACCCTGGTAGCCGGGGGGTGGGGTGGGGGAGTGGAAAAGTGGGAGTGAGAACCACCTGGGAGCTCTGATAGAATACCGAGGCCCTGGCTCTGCCCCGCGACTCTGTTAATTGGTCAGGGGCTGGGCCTGGGCACCAGCATTTCTGAGTGTCCCAGGGGATCCTTCAGGGTAGTCTGAGCTGGGACCTGGGGAGCTAGGGTAAAGCCAGGACTGAATGAGGCATGCTTTTTGTTGCCTGTAGCATCAAAACTTCTCAAAAACTTCTGAGTAGGTCACAAGTTTGTATAAATTGACTTTCTAATCTGTAAAGTTTAGAAACTATACTTCTCCTGAGAAATCTGTATGCAGGTCAAGAAGCAAGAGACAGCATCAGACATGGAAGAACACACTGGTTCCAAATTGGGAAAGGAGTATGTCAAGGCTGTATACTGTCACCCATATATTTAACTTATATGGAGAGTGCTGCTGCTGCTGCTGCCAAGTCGCTTCAGTTGTGTCCGGCTCTGTGCGACCCCATGGACTGCAGCCCACCAGGCTCCTCCTTGTGCTTCCACCCAATCTAGCATATGGCACATGTACCTCGGTCCATGGGATTTTGCAGGCAAGAGTACTGGAGTGGGGTGCCATTGCCTTCTCCGTATATGCAGAGTACATCATGCAAAATGATGGGTTGGATGAATCAGAAGCTGGAATTAAGATTGCTGGGAGAAATATCAACAACCTCAGATATGCAGATGATACCACACTAATGGCAGAAAGCAAAGAGCCTCTTGATGAAGGTGAAAGAGGAAAATGAAAAAGCTGGCATAAAACTCAGTTCAGTTCAGTTCAGTCGCTCAGTCGTGTCCGACTCTTTGCAACCCCATGGATTGCAGCACACCAGGCCTCCCTGTCCATCATCAACTCCCAGAGTTTACCCAAACCCATGTCCACTGAGTCAGTGATGCTATCCAACTATCTCATCCTCTGTTGTCCCTTTCTCCTCCTGCCCTCAATCTTTCCCAAAAAATTCAACATTCAAAAAACTAAGATCATGGCATCTGGTCCCATCACATTATGGCAAATAGATGGGGAAAAAAGTGGAAACAGTGAGAGATTTTATTTTCTTGGGCTCCAAAATAACTGTAGACAGTGATTGCAGCCATGAATTTAAAAGACACTTGCTCCTTGGAAGAAAAGCTATGACAAACCTAGACAGCGTATTCAAAAGCAGAAACATCACTTTGCCAACAAAGGTCCGTATAGCCAAAGCTACGGTTTTTCCAATAGTCATGTATGGATGTAAGAGTTGGACCATAAAGAAGCTAAGCACTGAAGAATTAATGCTTTTGAACTGTGGTGCTGGAGAAGACTCTTGAGAGTCCCTTGGACAGTAAGGAGTTCAAACCAGTCAATCCTAAAGTAAATCAGCCCTGAATATTCACTGGAAGGATTAGTGCTGAAGCTCAAACTCCAATCTTTTGGCCACCTGATGCAAAGAGCTGACTCACTGGAAAAGAGCTTGATGCTGGGAAAGATTGAAGGCACGAAGAGAAGGGGGCGACAGAGGATGAGATAGCTGGAATGGCATCATCAGCACAGTGGACATGAGTTTGAGCAAACTCCGTGAGATAGCGAAGGACAGGAAAGCCTGGCATGATGCAGTCCACAGGGTCACAAAGAGTCAGACATGACTGAGTGACTGAACAACAACAAAAACCTGTAAAGTCTCTGACTCAGTGAGTGATGCTGGTTTGAGCCCAGGAAATTCAGTGGGGAAAAAAGAAAAAAAGGCTTGATCTTTACAGTTACTAACAGGCTCTCAGCCAGATGCTTTTAAAAAGAAGTTAGAATTAAACCATTTACTTTGGAAACAACCTTGTCTCCATGTGAGATTAAAAACAACAACGACAACAAAAACACCAGTTATGTTTTAAGACATTAGCAGTGATAAGGGATACTTAAGTAAAATAAGTAGGAGTTAGTGACCCTGATCTCAGTCTTTCTTACTTACAGTTGGCTTTCCCAGAAACTGCTCCATGTCTCTGTCAAACAGCCTCATGTCTGGTCTCTCAATTTTCTCTGAAATCAGTGAGTGAGTGTCTGGAGACATGGTGGGCTAGATGGTACCACACCCTTCCCCTGTCCTGGGTGCTGAGCTTTCGAGGGCCCAGCTTTGGCCCGAGCCCCACTGGGTTCCTCCCCCTGAGCCAGGAATCCAATGGGTCAGGGGGAGGAACCTGCTCACAGTCGTGGGCCCTCCCCTTCTGTGCCAGGCACCTGGTATTCAGGACTCAGTATACCCTCCTTGCTATAGACTGAATATTTGTGTCCCCCCAAATTTATATGATAAAACCCTAACCCCCAGTGTGGTAGTATTAGGAGGTGAGGCCCTTGGGAGTTAATTAATTGGTCATGAGAGAGAGAGAGAGATCTCATGATGGGATTAGTGCCCTTACAAGAGACATGAGGGAAAAAACTCTCTCTTTACTGTGTGAGGACACAGCAAGAACGTGGCCTTCTGCAAACCAGGAAGAGGGTCTTCACCAGACGTTGAATCAGCTGGCACCTGGATCTTGGACTTCACAGCCTTCAGAAGTATGAGAAATAAATGTCTGTTGACCTAGCCATTCAGTCCATGGTATTCTGTTAGCACAGCCCGAGCAGACTGAGACACTATCCCAGAGTCCCCAAGCCCCCGCTGGGCCCTGAGTGGGTCTCCACCCCAGGCCATTGTCCCACAGCCGTCTGCTTTGCTGGCACTTGTCTCCCAGGGGCCTGATGGGTGGCCCAGAGTAGCTGTTGGCTGAAGTGCCAGTTGTGCGGAGATGGAGACACAGGTGGCACAACAGGACAGGGTGTGCCATACGCAGGCCTTGCTGTCCCACCACATTCAGACACTGCCCTGAGATCCTAAATGTGAAATTGGTCCTTCCAAGCCATCATGAAGAATATTGGTCAAAATGGGAGGGCAGTTAATGAACCTGATTTATGACTTCTACAGAGTTAGACCTATGGGGTACGGGCCTTCCTTTGTGCTCCTATGTGCAGGTCCATCGTGTAATGTATACACAGTACTCCATGTGCAAAACACACAACCCAACTGTCTTCACATGCCAAGGGCCTTTCTGCATTTTTATTGCCTATTCTGAAGAAACTATGTAGAGAGATAACTTCTGTTTGTCAAGTGTTTCTGTTCATTCCAATCACATTTTCCACCCCTTGACTTGCAAATGCCTTGTGCTCCTACAGTCATGTGAGAAGCAGTTACTTTATGAGCAGTAGGCTGATGATAAAACCCCTACGGCACTCTTCTGAACAGTCGGGCAAATGTTAACAAGTAAGTAATTTCTTCTTTAGTGGAAAAACAATTCCACAAGCACCTGCTTCCTAGCGCAGTTAGTCACTCTTCCTTTGAGTCCCAGTAGGATGCATATTTCACAGTCCTTGCAGAAATGTGTTTTATTCCCTTTGTCTTCACAAGGTTCAGAACTGTTCAAGAGCAGGTGCTGTACCTTCTTCCCCTTCAGAGTCCCAGCACCCAGCTGGAACACAGTGTCCTTAACTCTGTAATGGTCAGCTTTCTAAAACATTTATTCTTGGTTCTGAGCAATTCTGTTTATTATTAGCACTGTGGTATATTGCAACTGTACATACAAATTAGACCATCAGAATTCGTTAACTGTTATTAAAAAATAGATGATTTTTAATGTAGAAACTTATGTTAATGCAGGGCAGCAAAGGAGACACAGGTGTAAAGAACAGACTTTTGGACTCTGTGGGAGAAGGCAAGAGTGGGATGCTTTGAGAGAATAGCAACGAAACAAATATATTACCATATGTAAAACAGACAACCAGTGTGAGTCCCAGCATGAAGCAAGCAGAGCACCCAAAGCCAGTGCCCTGGGACAACCTAGAGGGACGGGGTGGGGAGGGAGGCGGGAGGGGTGTTCAGGACGGGGGTGACACATGTATACCTACGGCCGAGTCATAGTGACGTATGGCAAAAACCAGCACAATATTGTAAAGTAATTATCCTCCAATTAAAATAAATTAATTAATTTTAAAAACTCATGTTAAAGGATATGGGGAAATATTTTTTATATATGGCATTTCTCTTACTACATAAATCTTTCTATACATGTTTGATTACTCTCTTAGATAAATGTCTAGAGAGGGATCTACTGGATCAGGGAGCATGCATATTTTAAAAGCTATTATTGATCTATACGAACAAGCTACTGTACTGACTGTCTACTTCAATGTCCTCTCTCCTCCAAGGCTTGGGGACCCACTTGAGGAGAGGGCCCGTGCTGCTCTTTCACGCTTCCTCCTCGCTTACACTGATAGCTTACGGTGAACGATGTTGGATTCATGATCTCTGAAGAAGAAGAAGATTTACCTTTGGGACCAGGGACCAGGCTTGATCACTCAAGAGCTTTTGTGTAGAAGAGTTTTATTAAAGTATAAAAAGGGACAGAGACAGCTTATGACATAGACATCAGAAGGGGGAAGGAGAGTGCCTCCCTCGATAGTCTTATCAAGGCCTTATATACTTTTACCAGACCTACTCCCACAACATACATCTTAGATTAACAAGATTATAACTAACAACAGAAACATCTTACCAGACCCACTCCTAAGATAACCAAGATTAGTCAGAAGGTTCCCGTTAAGAAGGAAAAACATGTCCTTGAGCAACATACGATGTTGTTATATAATCATTAGTACAGAGCTTAGGGAAAAACATACCCTTGAGCAAGATGAGTTGTTTTGTTGTGTAATCATTAGCTCTGGGCTTAAAGAAAGTTAGTATTAATGGTTGTTGTCGTAACAACTCAGAGTTTAAGAAAAAACCTCTTATGTGACTAAGACAAAACAATGTAGGAAAAAAATGCTTGTCCTTTTATCCCCCTGGAGAACCCCAGACCTCTTTCTCCTCCTTGGGGACCCTGGACTTCTTATCAACCTACTTAAGAATTAATTCTCTCAACACTCTGCTGCTTCCAGGTCCTCCAGGGCAGCAGGCAGTGAGCTGTGCAAAAGAGAGAAAAGGAGCAAAAGTCTTAGTATTCGGTGTGGTCTTATCTTGGGTTCCACATCCTCTGGGTATTGGGCATCAAGATGCTCGCTGTCTTGTTGACCCCATGGTGAGTTCTTCAAGAATCTGTGGGATGCCTCCCTTCAACAGTTACCCCACATGGAGATGTGCTTCATTGGACCTTGCCCTACTCCAAGTCCAGCCCACAGGTTCTTGCTGCTGTTGTCCCCTGGGCAGGGATCCAGAAAAGCAGTACAGCCTGGCTTCCTTCCATAGCACCCACTTGGCCACAGGCAACTCACGTTCCTCGCTACATCTACACATTGAAATTGGGGATTGGGCACAGAATCCTCTTAGTTCCTATTTGAAATCTGAAGACTACTTAATGGGAAATATTTATTGAATGCATTTATTGATATATATTTAATGACTTTTGCTAAATTAAGAGCTTAATGTCCAAAACCACATAATCCCATGTTTGTAAAATACATACTTTATAGATTCACAGAAAAAAAATCATTAGAGGAATATTCACAGCATCATTGTCTTCCCAGAAGGACAGAATTATAAGTAATATTCTTCACTGTGTTTTTGGGAGTTCTTACATTTCTATGAGGACATGTTATTAATACTTATTTTGATAAGTAAAAAATTATTTCTGAAAAATAAAATTAAATGTTAACCTCCCTCCTATTCACATCCCCCACAAATGTTCTTTTTCCTTATTAACTGTTGAATTTTCACTACCAGTGAAGCTGTTCTCTTTCCAAGCTAATGAAGGAGCAGAAATGAAAGCCACATACACTGGTACTAAATTCCCAGCAGTCAGCAAAAGCACACACATGCTGGACCTGATTCAACAGAGGATGGTGGAGCTCAGATAAGGCAGCCTCATCAACAAGTATTTGAGGAAGTGTGCTTGGAGCAGAGGTTGCATCTGGGTACACACTGGAAACACCTGGGATGCTTTAAAAAAAAACTGATGTCAGGCAAAAGGAGTAAAAAACCTGGAGTGATTCCAACGTGCAGCCCAGGTTAAGAACCCTGGCCCAAGGGTGGGAGCCCCACCTGCAAGCCTGTTTGCCCCATTGTCCAGGGCCCTTCTGTGGGAGTTTCCTGTGTCTTTTCCTATATCAGTTGTCTGAAAGTATTTGATTACAAACATGGTCCCCAAAACTATATTAAAAGTAGGTGGCCGGAAGATAAAGATTGCAAGCTTTATGCTGGATGGAATAATGTCCCCAAAAGATTTATGTCAACCTGAAACCATAGAATGTAACTCTATTTGGAAAGAGAGTTTTTGAAGATATAATCAAATTAAGATGCAATCATACTGGCATCGAGGCTTCCCTGGTGGCTCAGTGGTAAATTATCTGCCAGCAATGCAGGAGATAAGGGTTCGATCCCTGGACTGGGAAGATTCCCTGGAGAAGGAAATGGCAATCCACTCCAGTATGCTTGCCTGGAAATCCCATGGACAGAGGAGACTGGTGGGCTACAGTCCGTGGGGTTGCAAAAGAGTCAGACACAACTTACTGACTAAACAACGGAGTCAGTGACTGGTGTCCTTATAAGAAGAGGGAGATCTGGAGACAGAGACACACATGATGGGAAGAAGGCCATGTGAGGGTGGAGACAGAAATGGGAACTATACATCTATAAGCCAATGAATGCCAAGGACTGCCAGCCACCACCAGGCACTAGGAGAGAGGCAGGGAATAGAGTCTCAGAACCTCCGGAAGAAGCCAGCCCTGCTGACATCTCGGTTTGGGATTTCTGGCCTCCTGAACTATGAGAAAACAAGCCTGATATTTTAAAGTACCACATTAGTGCTAATTTGTTACAGCAGCCCTAGGAAACTCATACAGGCTGCTTCCACAGTCTTCCCTGGAAGCAGAGAAGCAATGCCACCATTACATCTCTGTAAGAGGGAAGTGCTCTCCTCAGCACAGCTCTTTTCTGGATCTCAAAAGTCTCTCCTCTGCATGTCCACTTCTATTTGTATGCATGGAAAAAATACATCTTAGATAATCCATGTCAATTTTCTTCCAATATGTATGGTGCAGGATCTATTTGGTTTGCAAGGTGGGGGGAAAAAACTATACATTTTGTTCCATTGCTTTTCCTAGTTCAGTCAGGAGATGTTTCTTATTAACACTCACTCACCTGGTAACTAATGAGAATTGCCAGGCTTTGAAAAGCAATGACTTCTAAGTAAAACAAGCACTTCTTTGAGTCAGAAAAGACTGTACATATCGTAAACAAGGTACTATATGAACAGGAGTTTGCGATTTTTGCTTCAATCTTGAAAAACTTCTTTCATCAAGATTATCTTTAACACAGAATGGGAGGATGGTGACTGAGGCCTTAAGGGGCCATTTATTTCCTAGCTTTTTGGGCAGCACCAACTATGTAAATTGAGCTTCTTTCAACCAGATGAAGAATTACTGCATGCCTTCTATGTTAGGCAGTGGTGGTGAAAAACAAGAGGTGTGACTGAAATTCTGTTTGAAGAGAAATTAGATCTCAAGTCATTTGCCAACTGGAGCAGCTAAGAGGAGAGCCATCCATCTCCACTGAAGAGGGTAGGAGACATACTGTTTTAAAGCAGGACAGAGTGGGGCTGCAGCACAGTAGAGAGTGGGGGAAAGTTCTGTTCTGATGGTGAACATCTATATCCAGACCACGGGACTCCCCACACTCTTCCTTTGTCCCTACTTCCAGGAGGCTGGCACCAGGTGTGCAGATGGCACAGATGGCATTTGGGGTGATGGAGGGAGGGGGAGGGAAGAAGAAATCCAAGTCCTCCTTGAATCACTTTACTGTCCTACAGATCCCCACTAAAGTCTACACACACGGACAAGCCCCTCCCCCCACGCACACACAGAGCTTCCATCAACCTTGTAGGGTTTAGTGAACAGCATACCCAGAGAGGGCTTCCCAGATGATTCAGTGGGTAAAGAATTTGCCTGCAATGCAGGAGACATAAGAGACTCAATTTCGATCCCTGGGTCGGGAAGATCCCCTAGAGGAGAACATGGCAACCCACTCCAGTATTCTTGCCTGGAAAATCCCATGGATGGAGCAACCTGATGGGCTACAGTCCAAAAGGTCGCAAAGAGTCGGACATGACTGAAGGGACGGAGCACGCATACATAATCAGAGGATTCCCTAGCAGTACAGTGGTTAGGACTCTGCACTTTCACTGCTGAGGATTCAGGTTCAATGCCTGGTTGGGGAACTAAGATCCCCAGTCCTGTGGCCAAAAACAAACAAACAAAAAAACCAGTGTACTCAGACACTGGAGAAATGTTTTTAACATAAAAAATAGAAATCAAAATAAGTAAATAGCGAAAACCAAATTCAACAGAAAGAGACAGGAAAACTAAGAACAAAATAAAAAATCTTAACAGCCTTGGAGAGAATGCACCCCTAAGCCAAAAAGAACTTGCTATTAAAAAGGAATGTGATTCACAATAGCCAGGAAGTAGAAGCAAACTAAATGTCCATAGACAAATAAATGGATGAATAAAAAGTGGCATAAACTACATACAACGGATTATTTTTCAGTCTTAAAAGAGGAGGAAACCCTGTCACGTGCTACAACATAAATGAAAATTGAGGGCATTATGCTAATTGAAATAAGCCAGTCACAGAAGGACAAATACTGCATGATTCCATTTTTAAGAGGTTTTTAAAGTAGTCATACACCATAGAAGCAGAAAGGCGAATGATGGTTGCCAGAAACTGGAGGTAGGGGGAAATGAGAGGAGTCGCTTTCAGTGAACATAGTGTTTCAGTCATACAAGACGAAAACGTTGCATAGATTTGCCATACCATGTAGATGTGGTTAATGGTACTGGTCCTGGACACTAAAACTGTTAAGAGGGTAGAGTTCCTTGTGTGTACGTATGTTTACTATAATTTTTTTTGAAAAAGCAAACTCATCTCTGGCCTGTAGTAGCTGTGTGACCTTCAGTTAAGTTGCTTCACCTCTCTGAACCTTCATTTCCTCATCATTACAAAGTGGGGATAATAACTACACTGCAGAGAAGATTCATCTATATAATGTACATAAAGCACTAAATCTAGCAGCAGAGGACCAAAAGGAGGAAAAAAAAGGAAAACTGGGAGAATGATATAAAACTCATCAGCATTAAAAATGTTAGCAGAAACAATGAGGTACATAATGATTTAATTATATGGAAAAGAGCATTTAGAGGAGTTTTTGAAGAAGTTGTGATAATGATATAAAAACCAAGTTAAAAAAGATAATTAATACTGGGAAAACAAGAAAATTGTACAACAAAGGAAATTGAATTTTATTATACAATTTGGGTTGCAGTGAAGGACAGTCTTGTAATCAAAATAATGTAAACACTGAACACTCACTGAAAATATGGTATCACATACTGATAATACTGAATCCTTCATCCAAATCAAAATATTTATGTTTTTGCTCAGTTCTACAATATACACAGAATAATTTCAGAATTGCTACATCCTTACTTCTACCAGCAAAAAACATACTGAGAGTTTGAGATTTGTTTGTACATCTCTTTGTCTTTAGACTGAGGATGTATAGTTAAAATATTGCCTTCAAAAATTAATTGAATTAGTTCTTTATTTCTCTTCTGTGTGATTACATTACTCACTTGAAACCTAGTTATTTGTTTCTGTTTGAATTCAATTTTCCCCAACTCCCATCCCTGTTGTTTTAGCTAAAAATAAACATTAGCACACTTTCAAAATGAAAACTAGGTAAAATGCTATACTCAGAGAAACGTTACTCCCTCTTACACCTCTTCTGCTCCTTTCTATCTTATACCTCATTGTAAGTAACCAATTTCACTAGTTTTTATTTTTCCTGTGTTTCTTTTTGAAAAATACACACACATGTGTACTTGCACATATTTGCGTGCGCACACACACACATACACATTCTTATTTCTTCTTAGTAGTCAGAGTATTTTTATTTAACAGTGATACTGGACAATATCTAAGAGGTACTCTATGAACACAAGAGGTCAAAGATACGGTTGTGATCCTCAAAGACAAGGGAAAAACATACAGAAGAAAAGACAGAATGCAAGGCTTCACGTGACAGAATAGTTAAACTGAAGGATTTAGGCATCTTTTCTGTTGGTCCCTGGTCACCCCTTGATGGATAATCATTCTCTGATGGACAGTCAATCCCTCTATTGCTTAAGTACCTCCAGAGAGGGTTAGTGAGGCAGTTAACATGGTGGTGAAGAGCAGACACTCTGGAACCAGAGACCTACCATTGACTATGTATTGGGCATATCACTAAGTTTCTATCAACATTGGTTACTTTATTGTAAAATACATATAATGGTACCCACCTTATAGGGTTGTTAAGAGGATAAAAATGCTTAGCAATGCATGTGGTACCCTATGTATGTTAGCTTTTTCTCACTTTAATTATTATCAATGTCACCTTGGGGCAGCTGATTCCCTGAATGTAGGGTTCACATATAAAATATAGGACACCCAGTTAATCTTAATTTCAGATAAACAACTCATGCATTTTTAGTATAAGTAAATACAAATTTTTAGTATGTTTATACAACATTTTATTAAACATACCTATACTAAGAATGTATTTGCTGTTTATCTGAAATAAAAATGTTTCTGAGTATGCTGTATTTTTATCTGCTAATTCTGACAGCCTTACTTGAATGCAACTGAGGGATACAGATTGTAAGTGCCAGAGCTCCTCAGAGAAGGGAGAAATCACTGTGGAGCCTGGGAGGTTTAACTGCTAGCTGAATTCGAGTTGAACTTCCTGAGGCATAACTTCCAAAAAGATAAAATCACATTTTCATACAAATTTGAAATGAACACATTAGATATTTTAATTAACTAGGGTACCAGGAAGATGTTAAAACAGGCTCAAAGGTGAATCTGAAGAAAACAGATACAGACAAACATGCAGAAGCAACTTAGCCCTACAGGACAATATTCATTGGAATGGCTGTGGATAAGAACCACTACTCTCAGTTTGCTTTAACTTCTACTTCTATTGGGGTTGTAAAATTTCTTGATCATTAGAGAGATACAAGTCCACCAGACAGGGCCCAGCACATCACTGAAAAGACAGCCAGTGATCTTTTTTGCCCATTTCCAATCCTTTGTTATTTTATCTGTCAGTCTTCAGTAATATTTTGCTACCAGAATTCTGCACAGGAGAATGAAGCACACATGCAACACAGTTAGAAATCATACATTCTTGTTTAAAATATCAGTTTGGTAGATGAGCAATGATGGGAATTGAGTAATGTCAGAAGCACAAGCTGGAATCAAGATTGCTGGGAGAAATATCAACAACCTCATAAATGCAGATGACCCCACCCTTGTGGCAGAAAACAAAGAAGAACTAAAGATTCTCTTGATGAGGGTGAAAGAAGAGGGTGAAAAAGCTGGCTTAAAACTCAACATTCAAAAAACAAAGATCATGGCATCTGGTCCTGATAGCTTACGGTGAGCGGTGTCAGATTTGTGATCGCCAAAGATTTAACTTCAGGACCAGGGACCAGGCTTGATCATTCAGAGTTTTGTGTGGCAGAAGTTTTGTGTGAAGTTTTGTGTGAAGAAGGACAGTGAAAGCTTCTGACATAGACATCAGAAGGGGGACAGAGAATGTCCCACTAACTAGTCTTGGAATGCAAGATCAAACCAGTCAATCCTAAAGGAAATCAGTCCTGAATATTCATTGGAAGGACTGATTCTGAAGCTGAAACTCCAATATTTTGGCCACCTGATGTGAACAACTGGCTCATTAGAAAAGATCCTGATGCTGGGAAAGATTGAGGACAGGAGGAGAAGGGGATGACAGAGGATGAGATGGTTGGATGGCATCACCGATTTGATGGACATGGGTTTGAGCATGATTTCTCCCTTCTCTGAGGAGCTCTGGCACTTACAACCTGTATCCCTCAGTTGCATTCAAGTAAGGCTGTCAGAATTAGCAGATAAAAATACAGCATACCCAGAAACATTTTTATTTCAGATAAACAACAAATAGATTCTTAACATAGGTACGTTTAATGGAATGTTGCATAAACATACTAAAAAATTTGTATTTACTTATACTAAAAATGCATCAGTTGCTTATCTGAAATTAAAATTGACTGGGTGTCCTATATTTTATTTGCAAACCCTACATTCAGGGAATTGGCTGCCCCAAGGTGGCACTGACAGTTGACAACACTATGCCAAGTGAAATGAGGCAGACATAGGAGGACATGTATTTTCTGATTCCACTTAGATAAGGTACCTAGAAGAGTCAAATTGATAGAGCAGAAAGTAGAACAGGTGGTATCAAGGGGCTGAGGAGAGGGGGAATTATTGTTTAACGGGCTCAGAGTTTCAGTTGGGATTGATGAAAAAGTTCTGGTAATGGATGATAGTGATGGCTGCAGAACCTTGTGAAGGTACTCAATGTCACAGAATTGTACACTTGAAAATGGTTAAAATGGAAAGTTTTATGTTACGTATAATTTACCACAAACTATTTCTGAATACAATCTGCCCTTTAGTCCAGAACAGTAAGACAACAAGTAGGATGGTTGTGATGTCTGATTTACATGAGATATTTTTCCTCCTGCAGTCTCACCATTACTTAGAGGATCAAGATATTGGTGACTCACTGAGTTATTATATAAAGTAACTAATACTTAAAAAAAAGACTGCCTTGCTCATTGCTCTGTGAGACTAGCGGACAGTCAACTCTGGGAGACCAGCTGATGGCAAAAGGACTAGAATGGATAACTGTGCCCCCAGAGAAGCAGACTCTCATTTTGCCAATAGCTTCAACCTTCCCACCACTTCCCATCTGTCCAGAGTTGCTAATGAGTGGCAAAATTGACTGCTCTCACCTCCTCTCGCAGCAAGGGTTCGCCTCTGGTGGAAGTGCTAATGAGCCCTGGCACTGCCTCAGCTGGAGACTCAGGTGGAGAAGAGTCCTGAATAATCCACTCACTGTTGCAGAATATTCCAGAACCAGCTATCAAAGGAGAGCAACCATCCTCTCCCCAGCTTCTCCTGCCGGCTCAGAAGTCTCCAGATTCTGCTTTTTGTACTAGCGTCAACAGAGCTATCTCATTGTGTCAGCCCTCACACCGTCAGCAAGCCCAGACCAGACAGGGACTCAGCAACATGATTTATTTGGCCACTGGCCCCTCAGGGAGCAGAGAGCACTGACTTCAGGAGCCCATCCCTGGATGGGGTCTCCTTTACCACTTTTCATCCTATTTCCACAGCAGACTGGATACTAACTGAAACACTGAGCACCCTGGACACGCATAGGATGAAGGAAATGTAAAAAACTTGATTTCAAACTGGGAAGTTTGGAGATGCCCGCAGGAAGAGGTAGACTAATGGTTCATTGCTGCACTGATGTCTGTGTGCTGGTATGTATGTGGAAGCACTTTGAGAAAGACGTGAAAGGATGCACTTCAGGCTGGGACAGACTTCACCACAAGGTGATGATGGGTCAGGTGGAGGTGGGGACCCAGCTGTCAAATGGCAGCTTCCTCCCTGTCTGCTTTATAAAAACAAGCATGGGTAACTTTTGTATTAAAAAAAAAATTCAATAAAGTGAAAGAGAATAAACAATCTAGGGTTTTTCTGGTTGAAAAACAGTATTTCATATCCTGCAGAACTCTTCATTTTACAGTGGAGACGAATCACTCCCAGTCTCCTGAGAGCCTGAACCACAAATATGGATGGGTTTGCCCCTTCCTAGATAATAGGACAGAATGAATTCCAAAAGAAGACTGGTTATTTCACGACAACCCAAGGCCCTGGTTATCTAATAAGAGGGTGCTGGAGACAGGAAGCCTGAATGGCTTAAAGTAAGAAGATGTGTGGCCCATGGCTACAGTCCCCAGTTGGCCTGGTCTGTCAGCCCAGAGGCATCGCAAGGATACTGAGTTCACTGGCTCAATAACCCCGGCAGTTACTGATGTAGTTAAGTTGCTACGGCCTTTTGCAGCCACTTTATAGCTGGAAGGCACACTGGGAGCCGGCAACGACTTAAGCTTGGTTCACTCTGAGGAAGCAAAGTGCCCATTCTAAAGTTTCCCCTGCCTGGGGCTCCCAGTACCTGAAGACACAGCTTCAGAATTTGCTATAAATTTAGCTATAAACCAAACCATGCACACCTATCTTTTGCCTTGAAGCCCATCTTCTCTGGCCTGCTGGAATCTCATAGCCCATCTTAACAAGCTTTTCTAGTATATGAGCTTCATGAAATTCTGCAGGGAGAAATAACAGTCAGAAAAGTAATCTTTGTAACAGAAATTTTTACAACTTAGGGAACAGACTCATGAATGTTGTTGGATAAAGCATCATTTTATTCAAGGAAGACAACAAATGCAAACAATAAAATAAAACCTATACCTTCTGCCACATGGCTCTAGAGAGTCTTGGGTCAACTTGTGCCTCTTAAAGTAGAATATAATGGCAGAAATTGAAAAGGAACTAAAGAACCTCTTGATGAAGGTGAAAGAGGAGAATAAAAAGCTAGCTTAAAACTCAACATTCAAAAAACTAAGATCATAGTATCCAGTCCCATCATTTCATGGCAAATAGATGGCAACAGTGGCACATTTCATTTTCTTGGGCTCCAAAATCAATACAGACAGTGGCTGTAGCCACAAAATTAACAGACACTTGCTCCTTGGAAGAATAGCTATGACAAACCTAGACAGTGTATTAAAAAGCAGAGACATTACTTTGCCAACAAAGGTCTATATAGTGAAAGCCATGATTTTTTTCAGTAGTCATGTACGGATGTGAGAGTTGGACCATAAAGAAGACTGATCACTGAAGAATTAATGCTTTTGAACTGTGGTGCTGGAGAAGACTCTTGAGAGTCCCTTGGACTACAAGGAGGTCAAATCTGTTGATCCTAAAGGAAATCAACTCTGAATATTCATTGGAAGGACAAATGCTGAAGCTGAAGCTCCAGTCCTTTGGCCACCTGATGTGAAAAGCTGACTCATTGGAAAAGACCCTGGTGCTGGCAAAGATTGAGGGCAGGAGAAGAAGGGAGCAGCAGAGGATGAAATGGTTGGATGGTATCACTGACTCAATGGACATGAGTTTGAGCAAGCTCTGGGAGATAGTGAAGGACAAGGAAGCCTGGCATGCTGCAGTTCATGGAAATGCAAAGAGTCTGACATGACTGAGCGACTGAACAATAATAACAGAGTAGAACAGCAACAGTTTTGTGATATCAAGTCAACCCTCTCTCCCAACAGCAGTACCAAAGGGATCCTGCCATAGATGTTAGATCAAGAAGACAAAGGATGAGAAAAGAAAAATCAGGGACTCCAAGGACAGAGAAAAGTTGGTTCAATTGTATATAACAAGGGATTAACTTGATATAACAGAAGATCCTTCCTGAGTGAAAAATTATCCACTGCGGACTGGACCACTAAGAACCGTCAGAGACTCTCTTCTTCTTGGCATTTAAGACATTCCTTCTGTGCTGCTGTAGATCACTCCTTCCCTGTAGGAATTAAAACTACTGAGGCTTTAAGAACACTTCCTGTTTTGGTCCCTAGGACTTTCTCCCTTTCTGGTTTTCTAGAATTCATCTTCTTTTTGTCATCAGTGATTTGAATATGGCCTTGGCTTTCTACACAGGGCAATGTATGCTCTGTCCTGCTCTGAAGGTTTAAGAAAGGATACGGATGCCTCAGCATTCCAAGAAAGTCTCATGATTTCTTTTATCTCCGTCCACAGGGTGAGTTGCCAAAGTGGTATATTCAAATTTATCATTCCCTTTCCAACTTTCCCCCAAAATATATTTTTGCCCCTTGTAACCCGCTTGGCCTGACATCACATGTTGAATGAGTCAGAGCTGTCTCACTTAAATGCAGCTGACACTAAAATTGTGTTATTGATTTCTGATGCTCTCTTTACTTTTCCTTGGTGTTTGTAAAAGTTGGTTCAACTAGCATTATTCTAAATATGTAATGCTGGCATTAGCCCTGTCTCTCTCCCCACTTACCTTGCTTACCGTCATTTATTGGAGTCATTTTTACGTCAAAATATTTTTTTTAAGATTTCAAATAATGGATTTTTCCATTCCAAAATAGTTCCAAATGTCATCTAGCTGGTTTTTATTTTTTGGTCATAATAGAACACATCCATGCTGATATGGTGCATTCCTTCTGACATGTGTAGGGTAACAGTAAACCAGTATTGAAAGTATACAGGTTTGAGCATTGAAAGACCTGATTGAAATCCTGGCTCCATTCCTTATCATCTGCATGATTTTAGGCAAGTTTTTCAGCTTCTCTGGGCATCAGTTTCCTCACTTACAAATTGAGCTTTTTGTATTTATTGCACAGGGTTTTGTGAAGCTCAAATGAGGTTATGTAGATAGAGGTGATTTGTTAATATTGATCCTACTCCTCTCTGACACTCCTACTCAGCTCTGTTATATCGGAGACACAACCCAAAAAGGGCAGAATGGTCTTATGGAGGAGACCATGAAAAAGACCAGGATATTAAAAAGGCTATGATGTCTGCTTTTCTGTCTCCTGGCAATGTCATCTCATCCTTCAAGACCCAGCCTAAAAAAATCACCTCCGGCGAAGATACCCTTGAATTCTCCAGATCAACATGGATTTGCCTTTATTTGTTCTCCAATAGTATCTACTGTAAAATTTCTCTCAAGCTCTGTAACATAGGTGCCAGAGACCCACAACCCCTAGAGAATACAATAGCTAGGAAATTAACACCTTATTTGAAAATATAGATTGAGTAGTGGAGGTTACAAGTGACTCCCTGTCACTTTTTATTACATTCACTAAAATAGAATAATAAAGATTGGATATTAGATAAACAGAGCATTAATAACATTTTGCATTAATAATAATATACATTTTATGATTAATATATATTTAAGAGAAAAATCTTTATAAAACTTTATTGGAGTATTGTTGCTTTACAATGTTGTGTTAGTTTCTCCTGTTAATATTACAAATAGCTAAGGAAAGAAGAGAAGCAAAAGGCAAAGAAGAGAGGGGAAGATATACCCAACTGAATGAAGAGTTCCAGAGACTAGCTAGGAGAGAAAAGAGAGCCTTCTTAGTGAACAAGGCAAAGGAATAGAGGAAAACAATAGAATGGGAAAGACTAGAGATCTCTTTAAGAAAATGGGAGATACCAAGGGAACATTTCATGCAAAGATGGGCACAATAAAGGACAGAAACAGCAAGTACCTAACAGAAGCAGAAAATATTAAGAAGAGGTGGCAAGAATATACAGAAGAACTATACAAAAAAGGTCTTAGTGACCTGGATAAGCACTATGGTGTTGTCACTCTCCTAGAGCCAGACATTCTGGAGTGTGAAGTCAAGTGGGCCTTAGGAAGCATTACTACAAACAAAGCTAGTGGAGATGATGGAATTCCAATTGAGCTATTTCAAATCCTAAAAGATGATGCTGTTAAAGTGCTGCCCTCAATACACCAGCAAATTTTGAAAACTCAGCAATGGCCACAGGACTGGAAAAGGTCAGTTTTCACTCCAATCCCAAAGAAAGGCAAAGCCAAAGAATGTTCAAACTACTGTACAATTGTGCTCATTTCACATGCTAGGAGGTAATGCTCAAAATCCTTCAAGATAGGCTTCAAGTACACATGAACTGAGAATTTCCAGAAAAATAATTGGATTTAGAAAAGGCAGAGGAACCAGAGATCAAACATTCACTGGATCATACAAAAAGCAAGAGAATTCCAGAAAAAACATCTACTTCCACTTCATTGACTATGCTAAAGCCTTTGACTGTCTGAAATACAACAACAAACTGTGGAATACAACAACAAACTGTGGAAAATTCTTAAAGAGATGGGAATACCAGACCACCTTACCTGCCTCCTGAGAAATCTGTATGCAGGAAGCAAGAAGTAACAGCTAGAACTGGACATGGGAAAATGGACTGGTTCAAACTGGGAAAGGAATACATCAATATTATCATTCTGCTTATTTAACTTTTATGCAGAGTGATTCTCCAGGCCAGAATACTGGAGTGGGTTGCCTTTCCCTTCTCCAGGGGATCTTTCCAACTCGGGGATTGAACCCAGGTCTCCCACATGCAGGCAGATTCTTTACCAGCTGAGCCACCAGAGGAGCCCATATGGAAGAGTACATCATGTGAAATACTGAGCTGGATGAATCACAAGCTGGAATCAAGATTGCTGGGAGGAATATCAGCAACCTCAGATATGCAGATGATACCACTCTAATGGCAGAAAGTGAAGAGGAACTAAAGAGCCTCTTGGCAAAGGTGAAAGAGGAGAGTAAAAGAGCTGACTTAAAACTCAACATTCAAAAAACAAAGATCATGGCATCCAGTCCCATCACTTCATGGCAAATAAATAGGGAACAAGTAGAAACAGTGGCAGAGTTTATTTTGGGGGGCTCCAAAATCACTGTGGTTGGTGACTGCAGCCATGAAATTAAAAGTCACTTGCCAACAAAGGTCTGTCTAGTCAAAGCTGGTTTTTCCAGTAGTCATGTACAGATGTGAGAGATGGACCAAAAAGAAAGCTAAGCAACAAAGAATCGATGCCTTCAAATCGTGGTGCTGGGGAAAACTCTTGAGAGTCCCTTGGACAGCAAGCAGATCAAACCAGTCAATCCTAAAGGAAATCAACCCTGAATATTCATTGGCAGGACTGATGCTGAAGCTGAAGCTCCAGTACTTTGGCCACCTGATGTATAGAGCCAATTCATTAGAAAAGACCCTGATGCTGGGGAAGATTGAAGGCAGGAGAAGAAGGGGATGACAGAGGACGAGATGGTTGGATGGCATCACCAACATTGGTTGGAAGAGTTTGAGCAAGCCCTGGGAGACAGTGAAGAACAGGGAAGGCTTGCATGCTGCAGTCCATGAGGTCACAAAGAGTCAGACATGAATGACTGAGGAACTAAACAACAACAGTTTCTCCTGTATAGCAAAGTGAATCAGCTATACATACACATATATCCCCTTGTTTTTGGATTTCCTTCCCATTTAGGTCACCACGGAGCATTGAGTAGAGTTTCCTCTGTTGTACAGTATGTTCTCACTAGTTCTCTATTTTTTACATAGTATTAATAGTATATACAGGTCAATCCCAATCTCCCACTTCATTCCACCACCACCCCTTCCTACTTAGTATCCACACTGGTTTGTTCTCTGCCTCTGTGTCTCTATTTCTATTTTGTAAATAAAATCATATATACCATTTTTTTTCAGATTCCACATATATGTGTTAATATACAATAATTGGTTTTCATTTAAGAGAGATATCTTTAAGCTCTCTTTTCCTTGATTGTTTCAATGAAACCCTTAAAAGTGAAAATTTTACTTTCTCATAGATACTTTGCCCAATAAAAGGGATTCTCTTTTGTGTCTGCTTTGCTACCCAAATGGTCAAAGGCTTTCTGATTTTATATCTTGAAATTGTTGGCTCCTAACTTCCAGCTCTCATTAATTCAAAATAGCTTGGAGGGCTGGGAAGCTTGACCACATAGAAGTATCTCAACTTCCTCACTCTTGCAGAAAGATAAGCCTTTGCTCTGTCCATGATAACTTCATGCACTTCCTTTCTGATCACCAATCTGGTAAACATCTGCACTTCTCTTGCTCCTGAGAGAGGCTCCCAGTTTCTCTGCTCTCTCTCCCAATGTTGCAATAAGAATGTCTCCATTTTAGCTTCACCATTCACAGTATCTCCCTTGTCTGCACTCATCCTCAAGCTCTATCCTTTCTACTTCCTGAGTCTAAATTGCCTCGAATGGGAATGATTTAATGCATAGATACTGGCGCTGGAATTCTAATCACCTCTTTAGTGTCTGTCTCTCCCATGGACTATGAGTCTCTTGAGGGCATTTTCTCATGCACTATTTTGTCTTTTGCATCTCATACATGTGAAGCCGCTGATTCACACCGAGGGGATGCATACTTACTAACAGACCACTTCTGAGCTCTGCTCTACTTGTCAGCTTCACTCAGATAAGGTGAACTTTCTTGAATGTCCTCTTCCCAATTATAACTTTAGTTTCTAAATTAGAAAACTGTAAAAAAAAAAAAAAAAGCTACAGAAGGGAAAAGAAGACAGAGGAGCTAAAGAACAATTCTACTGGGACTTCCACTTGTGGTCCAGTGGTTAAGCATCCACCTTGTAATGCAGAGGATGTTGGTTCGATCTCTGGTCAGGGAACTAAGATCCCACATGCTGCAGAGCAACTAAGCCTGAGTGCTGTAACTAGAGAGTTAGTGCTCTGCAACGAAAGATCCTGCATGATGCAACAAGAGATCCTGAGTGCTGCAACCAACACAGACAGATAAATGAAATAAAAAAAAAAGTCAACAGTTCTACCTATACTCAGCTAAAGGTGGCAGGGGTAGGTGGAAAACCAGGTTGGCAGGGAGTCGTTGTGCAGCAGCACAAGACATTGGGAAAGGCTTGGTATACTTGAGGGGAAAACTCCAGGAATGTGCCACATGTCTTCTGCCATCGGCTCTGACAGTGAGGACTGTCTGCGATTTTGACCCTCCTGCAGGCTGACCTAGTCATATTGGATGCGTGGGATGTGGCCTGTGTATGGGGTTGGAAGCCCAGGATCAATGTGTCTGCACAGATAGTACTGTCACATTCCCTGACCCTTCTTCAAGGTCCAGTCTTACAGCTTCTTGTGAAGCCATTAATATTAGAGTTCACTCTGAGCTCTGATTTACCCTCAGTTTGGGTACTCTCCCGGGCTGCCCAGTGCCAAGGCATGCACAATTACAACTCTCTGCTCAGCATGAATGCACTCTGGGGGTGGGAGCAGACTGTCTTTATAGGAACTAAGCAGTACTCTAATACTCCTTCTTCTGCACATGAAAAAGAGGAAAAAAAGCTCAAAGAAGCCAAGTTTTGGGGGCAGAGAAGCCAATGCCATTCCACCACTAGGAGTAGGCTTTGTTAGTACAGGGGTGGTGTGCTGGGATGGAGGGACAGAGGTATTGAGACTCTTGGCACTGGGGACAATGGGCACCAAGCATTCAAAGAGAAATCACTTATTGTCACTATCACAGGTCCTGAAAACATCCCAGTTTACCATTGCAAACTTGTGTATATTTTCACAACAGAATTAACATACAGAGTCATGTTAGTCAAAGGGCCTAGAAAAACAGTAATGTACCACAGATTATAGTTACTCCAAGACCATGTCAAAACACTGGATATTGTTTTCTGAGAGTCAACTTACTGAAACAACTGGGTTTTTTTTTTAAACTAATAATAAACCATTTTTATAGCAGTTTTAGGTTTACAGAAAAATTAAACAGAAAATAAAGTTTTCCATTCCCCATTTCCCTACACAAAGCTTCCCCCAAATTACTAACAGTGTGTCCCATTTGTTACAACTGATGAGTCATTGTGATACATTTAGTTCAGTTCAGTCACTCAGTCATGTTTGACTCTTTGCAACCCCATGGACTGCAGCACGCTAGCCTTCCCTGTCCATTACCAACTCCTGTAGCTTACTCAAACTCACGTCCATCGAGTCGGTGATGCTATCCAACCATCTCATTCTCTATTGTCCCCTTCTCCTCAAGCCTTCAATCTTTCTCAGCATCAGGGTCTTTTCTAATGAGCCAGCTCTTTAGATCATGTGACCAAAGTAATGGTGCTTCAGCTTCAGCATCAGTCCTTCCAATGAATATTTAGGACTGATTTCCTTTAAGATTGACTGGTTTGATATCCTTGCAGTCCAAGGGACTCTCAAGAATCTTCTCCAACACCACAGTTCAAAAGCATCAGTTCTTTGGCGCTCAAGTTTCTTTATAGTCCAACTCTCACGTCCGTACATGACTACTGGAAAAACCATAGCTTTGACTAGATGGATCTTTGTTGGCAAAGTAATGTCTCTGCTTTTTAATATGCTGTCTAGGTTCATCATAGCTATTCTTCCAAGGAGCAAGCATCTTTTAATTTCATGTGTGCAGTCACCATCTGCAGTGATTTTGGAGTACAAAAAAATTAAGTCTGTCACGGTTTCCATTGTTTCCCCATCTATTTGTCATGAAGTGATGGGACCGGATGCCATGATCTTAGTTTTCTGAATGTTGAGTTTTAAGCCAACTTTTTCTCTCTCTTCTTTCACTTTCATCAAGAGGCTCTTTAGTTCTTCTTCACTATTTATTATTATATATTTATGTTTATTGTAGTTACAGACATATATTATTAATTTTTATTATTATATTGGGGTTTCCCCAGTGGCTCAGTGATAAAGAACCCACCTGCAATGCAGGAGACACAGGAGACCCAAGTTCAATCCCTGGTTCATGAAGATACCCTGGAAGAGGGCATGGCGACCCACTCCAGTATTCTTGCCTGGAGAATCCCGTGGACAGAGGAGCCTGGTGGGCTGTGGTCCATGGGGTCACAAAGAGTCAGACATGACTGAAGCAACTAAGCACAAGCATCATTACACTAATTAAGGTCCATAGTTCACATTGATTCTCTTTGTATTGCACATTCTATGGGTCTGACAAATATATGATGTCATGTATCCACCCTTATAATATCTTACAGAATAGTTTCATTGCCCTAAATATCCCCTGTGCTCCATCCGTTCATCTCTCCCCAGCCCCGGGCAACCATTGATTTTTTTTTTTTTACTGTCTCCATAGTCTGCTTTTTCAGTCATAGGGCTTCCCTGGTGGTCCAGTGTAAGAATCCACCTTGCAATGCAGTGGACACTGTTTCAGTTTCTGGTCTGGGAAGATCCCACATGCCGTGGGGCAACTAAGCCCTCGAGCCACAACTACTGAGCCCATGTGCAGCAACTACTGAAGCCCGAGTGCCCCAGAGCCTGTGCTCCACAACAAGAGAAGCCACAGCTATGAGAAGCCTGTACAAGGCATCTGGATAGTACTCCCACTCTCTGCAACTAGAGAGAGCCTGCATACAGCAACAAAGACCCAGCATGAGTGAAAAATAAAACAAATATTAAAAAAAGAATGTCAATCATATAGTCTGTAGACTTTGCATAGTCATTTTCACTTAGCAACATTCATCTAGTTTTCCTCCATGTCCTTTCGTGCCCTGATCACTCATCCCTTTTTATTTTTGAGTAATATTTCATTACATGAATGTATCAGTTTGTTTATACACTTACCCATTGAAGGATATCTTGGTTGCTTCCAAATTTTGATAGTTATGAATAGAGCTGCTATAAACATTTGTGTGCAGATTTTTGTGTGGACATAGTCTTTAACTCTTTTGGGTAAATACTGAGGTGCTCTATTGCAGGACTGTACGGTAAGAGAATGTTTAATTTTGTAAGAAACTGCCAAACTGTCTTCCAGAGGGGCTGTGCCATTTTGCATTCTACCAGCAATGAATGAGAGTTCTGTTGCTCCACATCTTTGCCAGTGTTTGGTGTTGTCAGTGTTTTGTATTTTAGCCATTCTGATATAGGTGGGTAATGATATCTCATGATTATTTTAATTTGCAATTCCCTAATGACATATGATGGTGAGCATCTTTTCATATGCTTATTTGCCATCTGTATATCTTCTTTGGTGAGATGTTTAGAAATTTTACTCATTGACTCTTTTTTGTTTAATTGATATTTTAACTGAATGAGCTAACTGGCAGAATTGCTTAGATGTTGCCTCCTTATAAAGAGAAATTTTCAGCAACTGTGGCAAATGATTGTTTTAGAATAGGGCATTAAAAACAGACCTGATCTATACAGATATGGTTTTTGTTTTGTTTTTTAGTAACTATAAAACACCCCAAACTAGTTTTTTTCTAGAATTAATCAAGAAACAAATATTTCCTTTTCTTAGGGAACTCTTCTACAATGTTGGTAAGAACATAAATTGGTGCAGCCACTTTAGAAAACAGTATAAAGTTCTTCAATTATATTGTCATGTAATCCAGCAGTCTTACTCCCGGGCATACATATAGATAAAACTATAATTCAAAAAGATACATGCACCCCCTATGTTCATAGCAGAATTATTCACAATACCTAAGACATGGAAGCAGCCTAAATGCCCACCAACAAATGAATGGATAAAGAAGTTGCTTCTTTTATTTTTTTTTCTGGCCAGTGTTATATTTCTTTAGAGTTGAACACAACTTAGTGACTAAATCACCATCACCACATTTCTTTATATAATTGCCCATGTAAGATCTTTGCCTATGACAGGTGGCTAGTGTTTTGTCTTTTGTGGCTTCCTGCAAGGGGTGAGGTGACCATAGTTGGTAGCGGTCGGTGGTGCATCACTAACGTAAGATATAAATGATCTTCAGAGAACATCCTCCACAGTAGGATATCCTAAAGCAAGAAGGCTCTACCTTACAAGGGTCTACAGGGTAGATTCATTATTTGGAATGACTATAATCTGTGCTCCATGGACTTTGAACATTTGACTTATATCTAGAGAATTCACCATCCAGTAATAAGTGCACACATCAAATAAAGCCCTTTTTTGTTCCCAATTTATTTGCCCCCTTACTCCAACCCTAGAGGCAATAAAATGAGTGAGAAGAAAATGAGGTGGCCCGTCAGCGGGGAAACAGTGAAGAAGCCAGCTATGCTGCCTTTTGCCACTGCAGGTTTCTGAACTTGAGTTAAAGTCTACAATTGGGAATGAAGACTGAAGTTTTGATTTTAGACAGAATTGGACCACTCATATCTCAAAATGACCAGAAAAAGCATTGGGATCTAGAGAGTTCATCCAGGGAAGGGCATGAATGGTCTAGCAGTAGAGGAAAGAAAATAAAATTGTTTTTTGCTTATACCCTACAGAATCCACGTGTTAGTTTCCTCAGGCTGCCATAACAGACATCCAAAATCAATGTGCTGGCGGGACCATGCTTGCTCTGAAGTCTCCAGGGGCAGATCCTTCCTTTCCTCTTCCAGCTTTTGGTAGTCCCAGAGGTTCCTTGGCTTGTGGCAGCAGAGCTCCAGTCTGTCTCCATCTTCATGTGGAGTCTTTCCTCTGGGTCTGTATGTCTCTGCGTCTTCACATGGTGTTCTCCCTGCATTTCAGGTCCAACTTCCCTCTTCTTATAAGGATGCAGTCATATCGGATTAAAGTCTATTCTAATAACCTCCTTGGAACATGATTAAATCCTCAAAGACCCTATTTTCAAATAAGGTCAGATTCACAGGTATTTGGGAATTAGGAGTTCAGTTTTTGTTTGTTTGTTTTTCGGTAGGAGGACACAATTCTACCTGTAACAGTCCACCATGTCAATAAATAGACTCTGCCTGTGCTGATTTCTGAAGCCATGTCCATGTGATTGGGCTGTGTTTTCTCTGGCAAAGGGGCTCACTTTTTCATTCTCCTTTCCTCTAGTCCTTCCTCTTCTCCCTCTCAGTCTGTCTTCTGCATGACTGTCCTCTGAGAGAGTAAACAGGGCAGAGACTACTCTGATTTTCAGTATCAAGTCCATGGCAACATTTCATGTCCATGGGGCCCTAGTAAATGCATTTTGGTGTGTTACATGTATTATATACACACATGTGTGTGTGTATCCCTAAAATTCTCATAGTAAATCAGGTAAGTGAGCATGAGAATGCCAGCCTGGGGGTAGGATAAGACACAATTCTAAAATTTTACCACCTACACTGCACAATATCAGAATGCTATTGAGCAAATCTTATGTTCTTTGGGAAAAAAATTTTTTTTAAATCATAAAAATATTTTAAAAGTAACATTTACAAATTGCAGAGTGATCTTTCTGAGAAAAAGAAAGGGAAGAAATTTCTTCCCTCCAGAAAGTCCTCTGACAAGGTTTTGAATGATGGGGAAAGGAAGTTAAAGGGAAAGGGGCATTAAAAGTAAAATCTCAGTACTTGTCTCCCGGAAACGGACTGTGTGCTGGGAACCACACTGAGCTTCTTCTTCCAAAACCGGGATGGTTGGGGAAGACACAGAAAACAAATCATTGAGGGCATGACTTGTGTGCAAAAATTAAAATCGGCAATCATTTGATTTTGCAATTTTATCATTGAAATGAATCAAAAACTGTTACCAATGTTGGAATTTTTGAGATGATGTGTACTGAACCCAGACACTGGAGTGAAAAGGGCATGGAGAAAGAATTACCTTGCTGAACGTAGAGACAATATCTCCCTTCCGACAAGCGTAATATCTTGCAGACTTCCCACAGCATCCTGCATTAATTTTCAAGTTCATTTGCAGTTTTAAAAACTCTTCACTCATCCCAGGTTCAATTCATCCATCTGTCCCTCTGTTTATAAATCTACACATCAAGAGGGCTTGGGTTTAGGGACTTCTCTAGTGGTCCAGTGGCTAAGATTCTGAGCTCTCAATGCAGGGGCATGCATGCATGCGTGCTAAGTTGTTTCAGTCGTGTCCAACTCTTTGTGACCCTATGGACTGTAGCCCGCCTGGGTCCTCTGTCCACGGGATTCTCCAGGCAACAATACTGGAGTGGGTGACCATGTCTTGCTCTAGGGGATCTTCTCGACCCAGGGATCGAACCCACATCTCCTATATTTCCTGCACTGGCTCACGGGTTCTTTCTCACTAGTGCCACATGGGAAGCCCAATGCAGGGGACCTGGGCTCAAACCCTGGTCTGGGAACTTGATCCCACATGCCTCAGCTGAGTCGTAGCAGAAAGGAGAGGGCACAGTTTTTCTTGTATCTCCTTTTTCTCAATTGCCTCCAGCTCAAGATAACCCTTATGCCAGAGTGACATGTTTTGGGGAGACATACTCTGACCCTCTTCGATGCGCATCACACTCTGATGTAATGCTTATTCAACAATAAAACTTTTGTTTTCTTTGTTTTGTCTCTACCACTCTTGTAGAGGGGTTTTCCAGGTTAAGAGGACATTTTGCTTGTTTTATATTTCCCCAATGCTATCCAATAAAACACTATTAAATACTTGCTCTGTGCCAGGCAGTCTTCCTTCTCATTGTAGCAGAGAGTTGGGAGTACCATGGGGGAATAACTTCGGCTCTTATTTTGGCCAGTCCCTGATGGACAATGATCGGCTTGCTTTTCAGAGAGCAAATGTTATACGGGGTCCACTATCTCTTATTACCCTTGTAATTCAACTATTCCCTTTAGTTTATTTTGACGATTCCTCCTCAGAAATTCTAGTTAATGTTTACTAAGTGTTTGCTATGCACCTGCCACTGTGCTGTGCATTTACCTATGTTATCTTATTTAATCTTCACTATCATCCTATAAAGTGGGTATTATAATTCTCACCATTTCATGTATGTGGAAACTAATGAGAGAAGATTAAATGACTTGCTCATGGTCACAACGGTGATGGAGCTAAGATTCAAACCAAGAACCGTCAGGCCCTCAGCGTCTGCTAGGATGTAGCAGCTGTGAGATGAAGGAGGAACAGAGCCAGGGGAGGGAGGCACTCAGGAGGCAGGCCAAAAAGGAGAGGACTAAGAAGTGGGGGTTTCAATAATCAGTTTTCTCCCACCTCAGCTCCTGGTGCCCCATTCCAGAGAATGATAGTTGAAAGGTCCTCATGTCTTTCCACAGCTGGAAGAGGGAGTATCCAAGTGTCCTTCCCCATGTATCCAGGTCCCACCAACTTTTCTTGATTGTGCTGGGATACTGCAGGGGCATGAGGGATACATGTATATACTAAATTAGTCAGAGATGGAGCCAAGTCAAGGGGGCCCAGCCAGGAGTTGTGGGGCCCAGCCAGGAGTTGTGGGGGGTGGTGGGTGAGCACCTGGCTGTGAGGTAGTGGAGTCCTGTTTCTAGGCTGCTGGCCTAAGGAATAGCTGTAGTGGTTCTGATGGGGTTGCTGTGCTGTGCTTAGTCACTTAGTTGTGTCCGACCCTTCGAGACCTCGTAGATTGTAGCCTGCCAGGCTCCTCTGTCCATGGGATTCTCCAGGCAAGAATACTGGAGAGGGTTGCCATGTGCTCCTCCAGGGGATCTTCCCAACCCAGGGATCGATCCCAGGTCTTCCGCATTGCAGGAAGATTCTTTACCAACTGAGCCACCAGCTACAGGCAGAGTCATCACTCCCCCACCTCACCCCACCCCAGGCTCCAGGGCCTTGAAGGCATCTCCGGGTGGGGAGCCTTCACCAGGTACAATTCAGCTCTTCCTTCTGGCAAGCCCAAGGCAAAGGAGGAAAATAGATGGGTACAGAAAACAAGTTAAAATCTCTAATTACGGCTCAGCCACACAAGCCCACATATAACCAGATACGTCCTTCTGTCTCATGCAAGAAGCAGCATACTATACTAGTCTTCTGCTGCTGTCTCCTCCTCGCTTTCTCGTTTTTAAATAAGATAGTTTAGAGCTGTTTTCTTATTTGTACATATAACTCTGATTCATTCTCTTTAGGAGTGACTGGTTTGATCTCCTTGCAGGCATTTATTTTCTCAGTCTTGGAGGCTCGAAGTCCAAGGTCAAGATGCAGGCAAGTTTGTTTTTCCTGAGACCCGAGACCTCTCTTTTTCTTGCAGGTGACTCTTCACTCTGTGTCCTCACATGATCTTCCCTCCGTGTGGGTGCATGTGTGAGTCTGAATTTCCCCGTTTCCTAAAGATGCCAGTCATATTGGATTAGGACACATCCTAAAGACCTCATGTTAATTACCTCTTTAAAGACCTTGTCTCCAAATACGGTCCAAACATGGTTCTGAAGTATGGGGGTTAGGGCTTCAGCATGTGAATTTTAGGGGTATGCAATCCAGCCCATAACATCTACTAATCTTTCTGTAAAAATACACATATTCCCCAAATTAGGAACCACAACAAAATTACTATTTAATAATATGCTTTTTAAAGACTTTAATATGTGCTATCTCTATGGCAATAGTTACTGATTAGGTTCTGATTCAGGATTCATGGTCTGAGTAGATGCATTAGCCTCCCACTCCCTCCTAAGACTGAATTAATAACAATAGTCATGGTTACTGGGTGCTTATTATGTGCCAGGCACTGTTCTGACTACTTTGTGTATATTCAATTATTCAACTCTCACAACTCTGGGAGATGGGCATTATTATCTCCATTTTTCAGATGCTGAGGGGTGAAGAGTCAGTGCTGTCTTGAGTGAGGAATCTAGATGATTTTTCTTTCCTGTAGGGAAAGCCTGGAGTGAGTTAACAGAAGCAAGGAAGGACCAGAGAGGAGAAGGCGTCGAAGTGGCTCCCCTATGTTCAGGACACTCTGGCATCCACACCCTCCAGCATGGGTGGTCCTGTCCCCCTGAAGGTATGTGCACATCCTGATCCCCACTCCAGTCCCTGGGTGCCCTTATTCCCAGCACCCAGCAGTGTACCTCGTGCATAGTAAGTCTATATAAATATTTGTTGAAATAAATATTTACTAAGATGAGCATCCTGAAAGGCTCTCTTATAGAATCATTCTTATGTTTTTGAAGGTTTAATAAAACATTTTAAGACTTCCTAGAGATAGAGGGCAAGAAGTCTCACTTCAGAGAGACCCATTTCTGGCCATAGATTTTTAGTCAGTGGGAGAAAGAAAGTAAAGAAGGGCAGAAAATCCCCATGTGCTGTCTGGAAAAAAAAAAAAAAGCCTTGGCTAAAGGCAAGAGCATGAGTCTGATTTCACTTTACCATCTGCAAAGCATGTTCAAGTGGTGGAGGTTCCAGGCCTGAAATGGAGATATTTGCTCACCTGGTATGAATGGCGGTGTTTTCACTTTCCCTCATCACCATCTAACTCCATTCCAGACCCCTTTCCCCATAAGATCATCGTCAGTCTGGATCTCTCCTTCCAGCCCAGATAGCTTCATAAACTCCTCCCATCACAGAGCATCCCAGGATGCATGTCCAGCCTGAGCATAAGCTGAGAAGCCTTCTCCTCTCTCTGTCCCAACTCTCTGCACTAAAACCCTACAGAAAGGTCACTTCCACCAGGAAGCCCTCTCAGACCCTCTCTCCCAGCTTCTCTCACTCAGTCCTTTCTTTGCCCCCTGAGTCCACAGATGTCTGGATCCTTGGATGAAGCAGTTGATTGTTAGCATTCCTGCTCCTCTGAGTGTAGGCACACAGAAGTCCCACATCTGTCACCAGCCCTGAGGAACCTATATTGTCCAAAACTTGAAGCTCATTGCTCCTGAGTCACAGTCACAGTGCCATACCTACACACCGCAGGATGCTTTGTCATGATGACAGATGAGCATTGTCAAGGCTGGTCACTCATTGTCCCTGTCCTTGCCTTCTGCTTTACCCATCAGCTTTCTAAGAGTTCTGAATCACTGGAATGGTTGCTCAAAGGGAACATTAAAAACATTCACCACCCTCATCTGAGTGATCAACATATCCTGATGCTTAATTATATATGAAACATATACAGTTTCATTATAAAGGACAGCTCAGGAAGAACCCAATGGAATAGGGCAAGGTCTGAGGGTATGAGAGGGTGCCAGCGCTTCTGGCCCTGTGGAGTTGGGTACACCTGATGCTTAGCTAATGTTTAAAAGCCACTTTGTTGCCTTCTTTTGTATCTGCTTCCTTACTGCGTGAAATAAGAAATTAAGATGTGAAGAAGAAACGAAGGGCTGTGTCCTTTGGCAGCTTGTCCCTCCTATTTTTCTATAGCTACACAGGCTGGATAAATTGATCTCAGTCATAATTATGAAAAGACAATCCTAATCACGCCACCAGCAATTTCCCATCTATCTTACCGAATAGAAAATTCCCAGGTTCTGAGTGATTTGTTCTCTCAGGCATGAAATATCTGTTAAGAAAACAACAAAATGTGCCTAGTCCTTGTTTGTATGGCTTCCCTGAGTCCCCTGAAGAGGACACACTGTACAGGAAACACAAAGTACTACATTTAGGAAAGTACAAAGAGGCAATTCTGAAGAAATGATTTTAAACAAATAATTGCTGAAAAATAGAGCTCAAAAGTTTTTTTTGTGTTTTTTTTTTTTGAAAAAATGAGGGAAACCCACAAGACAACTGATTGCCTATTGTTGTGGGTTGCTTGTCCTTCAAGGACGAAATGGGTCCAAACTTCCCTTCTACTGCTATTCAGTGTGTTTATGATTGCCACAAACCATCTTCTTACTACTTGGCCTCCTTCCCTGGCATCACACAGGTTCTCACAGGAGAACACCCTGGGCATCCACAGAATGACACAGCCTACAGGGACTCAGATACAAGATAATGGGCTTTACCATTTACGTGATAAACTGGTCTGAACCGATGACAAACTATATTTGTGGAGCTGGCAGCTTCCCAAACCTTTGAGAAACAGAATCATATCATGTTCCCCAAAAGTCAGGGGTGTGGAGTATGGGGTTGGGGAGGGAGTAGTGAGCGATGGACAAGAGTTGCTACAAGCACTCAAAGGTGGGCAGCAGGGTTCACTGAACCATCCCCTTCTGGGCATCCTGGCTAGTCACAGCCTAAGAGGCATGTCGGAGAGGGAGCCAGCAGGGAGGTCTGCCTGCCAGGGGCCAACGCCTGCCGGGGCTGAGATTCAGCAATGGTGAAGACGTTCTCCTCCCAGACAGACTTGTGGTTCCAAATCTGGTGATCTGGGGAAGTCACTTCACCTCCTGGAGTCTCAGTTTGCTAAACCATTAAACATGAGGTTCACCCAAGTGACACTAGAGCTTTACCCCGAGGATAAAACCAGAAATGTGTATTAGACACTTACTGAACTAAATATACTCTTACCATATGATCCAGCAACTGTTCTCCTTGGTATTTATCCAAAGGAGTTGAAAACATGTCCACACAAAAACCTGTACATGAATGTTTATAGCAGCTTTATTCATAATTTCAGCCAAAACTTGAAATCAACCAAGATACCCATCTGCAGGTGAACGCATAAATTAACTGGGTGATTCAGACAACAGAATATTATTCAGCACTAAAGAAAACTGGGCTATCAAGTCATGGAAAGACATGGAAGAACCTTACACGTATATTGCTAGGTGAAAAAAGCCAGTCTGTAAAGGCTACATTCTGTATTATCTCAAATACATGACATTCTGTAAAAGGCAAAACTACAGAGACTGTAGAAAATCCAGTGGTTGCCAGGGGTTCAAAGAGAAAAGAGTAAGTAGATGGAGAACAGGGGAATTTTAGGGCAGCAAGATTGTTCTATATGATACTATTATGGTGCATACGTGTCATCATACATTTGTCCAAACTCACAGAATGCACAATACCAAGAGTGAACCCTAATGTAATCTGTGGACTTTAGGTGATTAGAATATGTCAATGCAGGTTCATCAATTATAACCAACGTACCACTCTGGTGGGGGTTACTGACTGTAGGGGGTAGACCATGGTGGGTGGGTTATATGGGAACTCTGTACTTTGCTCTCAATTTTTCTGTGAACCTGAAACTGCTCTAAAAGATTAAGTCTAAACCACACAGTCTAAAATATGTCTGGTTAGCATTACTTATTCCTTTTTATTACTCCTGATTGGTGACCTCAATTGTAGAATCAAGCTGGTACTGCTTAACTAAATCATTAGACACAGTCATATTGTCAAACTCATTTTTCCTATACCGAAAACTTTATAATTAATAGTAACACCTACAGGAATAAATGACTATTACTCACAACATGCCCCAGATTGAACCAAAGACAGCAACATTTGGAAGCGACTTGAAAATTGAGCTTCCTATCTTAGCTCTCAAATCCCATATTCAGACAGGACAATGATGGCTGGAAGAGTGGGTGTGCTGGTTCCCTTAGGAGACTCCCAGGGTTTCAGGGAAGGCCAGGTCAGGAGGCCACAGGCAAGCGTACTTTGTACATGTGCAGTGACTCTGCTTGGACTCAAAGGAGGCTCTCTGCCTGACACACCCTTGAAAATGCCAAGGATCCACTCAGTGTCTGGGAGGGGCAGAAAAGGAAAGCTGGAGTCATGTTTCATCTAGGAGGCAGGGGAGAAAACCCCATGCAGGGGAAATGCTTGCTGGAGCCAGTTGCTGCAGCAGAGGCAAGCAGGCAAGAACAAGGATTTGTGGAGACTGGAGCAGGGCTTGAGGTTGGGGGTAGGGGGGGACAGCCTGCACCCCTGCTCTAAGTGTACGCTGCGGTTCTCACTGACCTCCCAGGCTCACCCCTGCCCTGAGCACAGCTCAGTATTGGCCTCTGCTGAGGCTTCAGATGAACCTGGCCTTTTTCCAGCACCACAGGTAAAGTTGCTGGTCACCATTATCACATTCAAGAAAACTTGAAGCCTTTTCTTGCCTCATTGCTGCCTCTTGCGACACTATCATCCTTCACTTTGGCTTGACTGATCCCCTGCCTATAGCTGAGGCCTGCCCACTGCAACCCCTGTGTGTTTCAGGCCATGTCTCAGTGCAGGGGTGTGGGTGAAGACTTTTCTGTTATAACGGACAGAAGCAAAGCTCAAACATGCTTATACCAGGAGGAAATTATGGAAAGAAAGGACAGGAACATCACTGAGGGTCTTAGGATCCTCAATGGATTGGAAGGACCAGAAGATAGGGGCACTCTTACACCTGCTTACTTCTGCCTACTTCCTTTCTTGTGCTTCATGCTTTGTCTTGCTGTATGTTAGCTTATCTTCATGGCAAAACAAACACAACTTCAATAAAACTGATGAAAAAGCATGATTTCAATCAAAGTTTCCCAGTTTCACCATCTACAGTTTCAGATTTCAAAATCTCTGTTGGTGCTAAGTTCAAGGGTCCCTTGAAAGCCCTTGGTGGAGATCTGGGGTCAAATTCCCACCCTAGACTGATCAGTGATGGCCTCAGGGAATACTCATACATTCCTGGGGCCAAATTTAGTCACCTGTTGGTATTTCTGACTTTTCCTGTCTTCTCTACCTGTCCATTAAAGAAAATGTTGCTATAATCAGAATCACTAATTTACTCAGAATTAAATTAGAAGTCCGGAGAAGGCAATGGCATCCCACTCCAGTACTCTTGCCTGGAAAATCCCACGGACGGAGGAGCCTGGTAGGCTACAGTCCACGGGGTCGCTAAGAGTCGGATACAACTGAACGACTTCACTTTCACTTTTCCCTTTCATGTACTGGAGAAGGAAATGGCAATCCACTCCAGTATTCTTGCCTGGAGAATCCCAGGGACGGTGGAGCCTGGTGGGCTGCCGTCTATGGGGTCGCAAAGAGTCGGACGCGACTGAAGCGACTTAGCAGCAGTAAATTAGAAGTCAAAAAGAGATTGCAACAAGTTGTTGAACAGTCATCGAGAGAAGAATGCTGGAATCCACCAAAAAACAATACCCCACATCCAAAGACAAACAAGAAGCCACAATGAGATGGTGGGAAGGGCACAATCACGATTAAATCAAATCTCATACCCACTGGGTGGGTGACCCACAAACTGGAGAAAAATAATACCAAAGAAGTTCTCCGATTGTTGTGAAGGTTGATTATAGGACTTCCACAGGACTGGGGAAAACAGAGACTTCAGTCTTGGAGGGCGCAAATAAAATCTTGCATGCACCAAGACCCAGAGGAGAGGAGCAGAGACCCCACTGCTGAACCAGTCCAGGAGACTAAACCAAAACTACGTGCTAGTATTGAAGGGTTTACTGTGGAGGCATGGGTTGGCACAGGCTCACCACAGGGACAGGGGCACTGGCAGCAGCAGTCCTGGAAGTTCCCCTTTGGTGTAAGTCCTCTTGGAGGTCACCAGTAACCCTACCATAGAGCCTGTAGACCTCAGGGCTGGGTTGCCTCAGGCCAAACAGCTACCAGGGAGGGAGCACAACCCCACCCATCACCAGATAATTGGATTAAATCTTTACTGAGCAAGGCCCTCCCCACCAGAGCAAGACCCAACTAGGAACTGGCACAGCCAGTCCCTCTCATCAGGAAGCTTACACAAGCCTCCTAGCCTCCTCCATCAGAGGGCAGAGAGAATAAGAACCACGATCCCACAGTGGCTAGAGGCAAAACACCATTACAGAATGTAATTCAGGATGAAAGAGCAGAAAGTTATGTTCCAGATGAAGGGACAAGAAAAGAACCCAGGAGAACAAGTAAACAAAGTAGAGATAGGCAACCTTCCAGAAAAAGAACTCAGAATAACGATAGTGAAATGATCCAGAATCTCAGGAAAACAGTGAAGAAGATGCAAGAAAGGTTTACCAAGCAGAACTAAAGAACAAACAGTGATGAATAATACACCAGAAGGAATCAACAGCAGAATAACTGAGGCAAAAGAATGGATAAATGACCTGGAGAACAGAATGGTGGAAGTCACTGCCACAGAAGAGAATATAGAAAAAAAAGAATGGAAAAAAAAAATGAAGACTGTCTATGAGACCTCTGGGACAACATTAGACACACCAACATTCATATTATAGGGGTCCCAGAAGGAGAAGAGGGAGAGAAAGGACCTGAGAAAATATTTGAAGAGATAATAGCTGAAACCACTAGACCATTCACGTATGACGTAAATCAAATCCCTTATGACTATACAGTGGAAGTGAGAAATAGATTTAAGGGACTAGATCTGATAGACAGAGTGCCTGATGAACTAAGAACGGAGGTTCATGACATTGTACAGGAGACAGGAATCAAGACCATCCCCAAGAAAAAGAAATGCAAAAAAGCAAAATGGCTGTCTGAGGAGGCCTTACAAATAGCTGTGAAAAGAAGAGAAGTGAAAAGCAAAGGAGAAAAGGAAAGATATACCCATTTGAATGCAGAGTTCCAAAGAATAGCAAGGAGAAATAAGAAAGCTTTCCTCAGCGATCAATGCAAAGAAATAGAGGAAAACAATAGAATGGAAAAGACTAGAGACCTCTTCAAGATAATTAGAGATACCAAGGGAACATTTCATCCAAAGGTGGGCTCAATAAAGGACAGAAATGGTAGGGACTTAACAGAAGCAGAAGATACTAAGAAGAGGTGGCAAGGATACACAGAAGAACTGTACAAAAAAGATCTTCACGACCCAGATAATCATGATTGGCGTGATCACTCACACTGACCTAGAGCCAGACATCCTGGAATGTGAAGTCAAGTGGGCCTTAGAAAGCATCACTACGAACAAAGCTAGTGGAGGTGATGGAATTCCAGTAGAGCTATTTCAAATTCTGAAAGATGATGCTGTGAAAGTGCTGCACTCGATATGCTAGCACATTTGGAAAACTCAGCAGTGGCCACAGGACTGGAAAAGGTCAGTTTTCATTCCAATCCCAAAGAAAGGCAATGCCAAAGAATGCTCAAACTACCGCACAATTGCACTCATCTCACACGCTAGTAAAGTAATGCTCAAAATTCTCCAAGCCAGGCTTCAGTAATATGTGAACCGTGAACTTCCAGATGTTGAAGCTGGTTTTAGAAAAGGCAGAGGAACCAGAGATCAAATTGCCAACATCTGATGGATCATTGAAAAAGCAGGAGAGTTCCAGAAAAACATCTCTTTCTGCTTTATTGACTATGCCAAAGCCTTTGACTGTGTGGATCACAATAAACTGTGGAAAATTCTGAAAGAAATGGGAATACCAGACCACCTGACCTGCCTCTTGAGAAATCTGTATGCAGGTCAGGAAGCAACAGTTAGAACTGGACATGGAACAACAGACTGGTTCCAAATAGGAAAAGGAGTACATCAAGGCTGTACATTGTCACCCTGCTTATTTAACTTATATGCAGAGTACATCACAAGAAATACCAGACTGGATGAAGCACAAGCTGGAATCAAGATTGCCAGGAGAAATATCAATAACCTTAGACATGCAGATGACACCACCCTTATGGCAGAAAGTGAAGAAGAACTAAAGAGCCTCTTGATGAAAGTTAAAGAGGAGAGTGAAAAAGTTGGCTTAAAACTCAGCATTCAGAAAACTAAGATCATGGCACCTGGTCCCATCACTTCATGGGAAATAGATGGGGAAATGATGGAAATAGTGAGAGACTTTATTTTGGGGGGCTCCCAGATCAGCACAGATGGTGACTGAAGCCATGAAATTAAAAGACGCTTGCTCCTTGGAAGAAAAGATTTGACCAACCTACACAGCATATTAAAAAAGAGAGACATCACTTTGCCAACAAAGATCTGTCTAGTCAAAGCTATGGTTTTTCAGTAGTCATGTATGGATGTGAGAGTTGGACTATAAAGAAAGTTGAGCACTGAAGAACTGATGCTTTTGAACTGTGGTGTTGAAGAAGACCCTTGAGAGTCCCTTGGACAGCAAGGAGATCCAACCAGTCCATCCTAAAGGAGATCAGTCCTGAATATTCATTGGAAGGCTGATGCTGAAGCTGAAGCTCCAATACTTTGGCTACCTGATGTGAAGAACTGACTCATTGGAAAAGACCCTGATGCTGGGAAAGATTGAAGGCGGGAGGAGAAAGGGACGACAGAGGATGAGATTGTTGGATGGCATCACCAGCTCGATGGACATGAGTTTGAATAAGCTCTGGGAGTTGGTGATGGACAGGGAAGTCTGGCATGCTGCAGTCCATGGGGTCACAAAGAGTCAGACATGACTGAATGACTGAAATGTGTAATCACTTTTTAAAATCCAGATGCATATCAGAATTATCTTGAAATGTTTTGAAAAATACAAATGCCCAGGTATTGCTTTTTTTTTCCTCCATGGTTCCAGATATGTTTCTAATGAACAGTCATGTTTGAAAATAGCTGGACTATATGATGATCTTTTGCTTTTATCTAGTATCCTTCATTTTTTGTATTTAATATTTAGTGCTCCCATTTCATTTATGTTTTCGTTTAGTTTAATTTCTCCACCCCTTTTTTTAATGTTATTTCTCATCTTTATCAAGTGTAGTAGAAAAGCTTTTGTATACATATATTTAAATAGTACATATAATATATATATTTTAGAAAACTTGGAAATTTTTGCCTAACTAAAAAATTTATGATATTTTAATTCCACTTATTTGACTTCGTATGAATATGATGCTAGATTTCTAATTTAAAAAGATAGATATGCAACAAGCAACAAAGGTTCACTATATAGCACAGGGAACTATAGTCAACATGTTGTAATAACCTATAATGGAAAATAATCCCCAAAATAATATATGTGTATGTGTATAACTGAGTCACCTTGCTGTGCACCTGAAGCGTTGTAAGTCAACTGTATGTCAATTAACTATATATATATATAAAGAAAAAAGAGATAATATATGTTAAAGTACTATGGATATATCCAGTGACATTATTTTTACTATTTTTATTCTTTGGGGAATCCCCAAGCTGTTGCCCAAGGAGAATTCTCTCTTGCTAAGCATCTCTTGTCTACATCCCTTATGAGAGAGAATAGAGTTCAAATGCATTGTACTGAGAGGCTGCAGAGACTGAAAAAGAGATGAGGGTGGGAGGGAAGGAAACAGGAAGACTAACTGGCCTCATGGGGGAGAGGGTTAGGGAGCTGGTTGCTAGGAAGAGGCTCTGGAGAAGCCGGCGGTAGTGAGGGAGCTGGGGTGGAATAGGAAACAGGGTTTGGAAAGCACTGTGGTGGGATACAGGCTTTAATGATCTTCAGAAAATTTGAATAAATATTTGAATACCTTCATATTTAACATTGGCTGCTGGACAATAAGTAAGTCCATCCAGAGAAGGGGTCATTGTGGTTTTATTAATGTCAGATACAAAACTGTACAGAATTCTAGGGCTCATAAAAATGCTGATGGTGGTGATCATAGTGCTTATGGTGGTGGTGATGATGATACAAAACATTTATTGAACATTTACCATGTGCCAGGTTCTGCACCAAGGGTTTTTACAAGCATTTAATGTTCCAAAAAAAAAAAAACACTTGAGGAAAGGGATATCCTAAAACAAATATGAGGAAAATGAGGCTTAGTGAGGTTAAATAACAAGTCTAAAGACATGTATGTTAAGTGGTAGAACTGGGATTTGCATTTGGGTTGTGAAGAATCTGCCTGCAATGTGGGAGACCTCTGTTTGATCCCTGGGTCAGGAAGATCCCCTGGCAAAGGACATAGCAACCCTCTCCAGTATTCTCGCCTGGAGAATTCCATGGACAGAAGCCTGTCTGGCTACAGTCCATGGGGTTGCAAAGATTCGGACACAAGTGAGTGAATAACACTTGTGTGACAGCAGCTGTGAAACAGAAGCTATGTGAGGTGCTGACAGATGCGGCTTGCTACATGGTAAGAGATTTGTCCATTTCTAGAAAATGGGTCCTGGACAGAAAACCCCACTAAATCAGGTAACTTTAGTCCCAGCAGAGGGCTTCTGCTAGACTTCTCTCAGTGAAGGATTGCTCAATGCTGTTTGGGTCATACTAAGAAGCCCTCACTCTGTTTCAAAGTCCTTTTTCAGTTCCAATTGACCTGTCTTCCTGAAACTCATGCCCTGATCTGGCCTCATTAGTCAACACTGGCAGTGTTCATGTACTGTTGAAGCCTGGCTTGGAGAATTTTGAGCATTACTTTACTAGCATGTGAGATGAGTGCAATTGTGCGGTAGTTTGAGCATTCTTTGGCATTGCCTTTCTTTGGGATTGGAATGAAAACTGACCTTTTCCAGTCCTGTGGCCACTGCTGAGTTTTCCAAATTTCCATATTTCCAAATATGCACTGGCATATCGAGTGCAGCACTTTCACAGCATCATCTTTCAGGATTTGAAATAGCTCAATTGGAATTCCATCACCTCTAGCCAGCATCAGATGTAGGCTTATCCAGTAGCTCAGCTGGTAAGGAATTTGCCTGCAATGCAGGAATCCCTGGTTCAATTCCCGGGTCGGGAAGCTCCCCTGGAGAAGGGATAGGCTACCCACTCCAGTATGCTTGGGCTTCCCTGGTGACTCAGATGATAAAGAATCCACCTGCAATGTGAGAGATCTGGGTTCGATCCCTGGGTTGGGAAGATCGCCTGGCAGAGGGCATGGCAACCCACTCCAGTATTCTTGCCTGGAGAATCCTATGAACAGAGGAGCCTAATGAGCTACAGTTCTTGAGGTTGCAAAGAGTTGGACACGACTGTGCAACTAAGCACAGCACAGGGGAAGCAGGAGAGTGGCCTTCAGGAGGCCTTGTAGTGATATCTCCACCCCCACTCCACAGTGAGCAACAGAGGCCTCGGGGCAGAACTGTGGTGAGAACCCAGAGATGAGGCTAGCAATGGTCACCACGTTGCCAAGAGGGCTGGAATTGTGAGAATGAGTAGGATGTAGCCTGGGGACGCAGTGGGTTCTAGGGGGCTGTTTGTTGTTGTTGAGTCACTAAGTTGTGTCCGACTTTCGTGACCCCATGGACTATAGCCGGCTCAGTCCATGGCTCTTCTGTTCATGTGATTTCCCAGGCAAGAATACTGGAGTGGGTTGCCATTTCCTTCTTTAGGGGATCTTCCCAACCCAGGGATTGGAGCCATGTGTCTTGCGCCTCCTGCATTGGCAGGCAGATTCCTTACCACTGAACCACCAGGGAAGCTCTAGGGGGCTGAGGTTCCTGCAATTTCAGGTTGACATAAACACAATGGAATGTTTTACTCCAAGGTTGATGTGATCCAGGACCACAGGTTCACTGCAAACCGTCTTTGGATGTTTTACCAATGTCACAAAGTTCTTATACAGGTCACATTTCTAAGTCCACATTCACTGTTTAGATCATCTCCAAGCCGAAAGTGAACATCCATAGAGCAAGTCACTGAGTACATGTTACATGGAGATTTAAGACTGTGCAGTCCATGATCAGGGGAAGAATTTGAAATGCATAGAAATCTCCTCTCTAGCAAAAAGGATACAAATTGGCAGACTTCCTAGGGTGGTAGTTAGCCCAGGCTCTTCTCTGAGAACTTCTCAGGGATATTAACAAAGGACTAGTGTCTCTATCCCCAATTACCACCAGCTACAATGAGCACCAGGCTTCCATTGGAGAAGCAGGATGAGGCTGGGGGAGGACCCCATGGGGCCATTGATTCCCTCATCGTTATGGTCAAGGCAGTTGTTAACCATGAGAGCCAAAGACCCATTAGCGATAATGCAGTCAAAATGGAAACTCAAAATGGCTCAAGTCCAAGACAAGAGAAGAATCTGTGAATTAAGAGATTGAGTCATCCTTTCTAAGCCTAGGAAAAGTATATCAATTTATAGATTGTCACCTCAGTACCTGAGAGGGAGTTCAGAGAAACAGAAAAAGGAGGAATTTGAAGAAGTTGGAAGTTGGCTTGTATTCTTACTAGGTCATTATTATTATTACTGACCGTTGCTTTTATTATATTACTATGAACCAGGCATTGTCCAAGCATTTTATAAGCATTAACTCATTTTATCTGACCACTCTATGCTGCTGCTGCTAAGTCGCTTCAGTCGTGTCCGACTCTGTGCGACCCCAAAGACGGCAGCCTACCAGGCTCCCCCATCCCCGGGAGCCTCCAGGCAAGAACACTGGAGTGGGTTGCCATTTCCTTCTCCAAGGCATGAAAGTGATAAGTGAAAGTGAAGTTGCCAAGTCCTGTCCGACTCTTAGCGACCCCATGGACTGCAGCCTACTCGGCTCCTCCATCCATGGGGTTTTCCAGGCAAGAGTACTGGAGTGGGGTGCCATTGCCTTCCCTGGATCACTCTATGAGCACCTCATTGATATGGCCATTATGGGACTGCCCATTCCTTCAAATCTCTCCTTGATTTCTTTCCTTTATAATTCCTTCAGGACCAGTAACTACAGGCATCATGTGATCTAAGGAGTAACTTAGTCATGAGCTTCTAGTGAATGCCTGAAAATATATCATGAGACACTAGATAAAGATCTTGACATTGGTTATGTGCAAATCCATCTGTAAAGGATAACTTTGCATTTTTTTTAAAGTGCTGTTAAATATCAATTATGTATAAGGCACTATCATGAACATTATTTCATTTAATTCTCACAGTCCTACAAGGAAGATGGTATTTGGTAGAAACAGTGACTAAACAAAAACAGCAAAGTTAAGAGAAACTCAAGAAACTCAAGTAAGTCCTCCTGGTTAAAAGGTGGAGAAATGAGAATTTGAGCCCAAATCCTAGCTCTAACAACACCTAACATGCTCTTGCTCCTGTACCCTAGTGTCTTACCTCTGTATCAGTAAGTTTTCATTTATTACTGCTTTATTATATATGTTATTAATGACTTTTAAAAACATAATCACAGTACAGTTTTCACACTCAACAAAATTAACAAAAATCTTCAATAAAGCACATGTTCCATTTTCCCTGGTTGTCTCAAATATATCTTTTTAAATTAAGATTTGTTCAGATTTGCCTCCAAACAAGAGCCACACATCCTCATTTGGCTAATGGGTCTTTTTCTCCCTTTGATTTCTAAAAAAATTTGAACAGAGAAGTGGAAAGATCACTATAATGAACACTTGTTTATCTTTCAAGTTGATGTGTCTTAAATCTCTTTTTATCTACAATTGTTTCACTTCTCTTTTTAAAAAAGAATAATTTATCTTTGAATTAAACTACATGATGTAACCTGTAAAATTTCACACACTTAATGTTTCTGATTCAATGACTCAATGTGTCATTTAATGTGTTCCTTTTTCATCCCATATTTCCTGAGAACTTGGAATTAGACCTAGAGTTTGATGACATTCAGGTTCTTTGTTTTGGGGGAGATGGAGGACAAAACTTTATAGGTGATGTTGTGTACTTCCATTTGTGTCACATCAGGATGTACGTAACACCTGGTTCATTTACCCTCGATCTTGGTTCAGATGGTGTCAACAGGATCATTGAATTCCCCATCAACCTTTAACCTAACGGCTTTAGCTGCTATTGGTGCCTTGAACTGTTATTTTGTCAGAATTTTCACATTGGTGAGAGCACAATTTTATCATTCCTATTGCATTACCAGTTGTGTTTCTTACATAAAGAACTTCCCTACAGCAAATATTTGGTTGCTGTGAGATACAAACTATGAGGCTTGAGGATAACTACTTGATTCCTTTTCTTTCATTATCAATTTTCAGAATGATGACTTGGTGTTCTGGTAACTTCCAAAGTAACTCAAGAGGTTTTCCCTATTGTGGCAGTAGTGTGTGTGTGTTTAGGGGGTATGGAGCCTGTGTAGGGGGTATGGAGCCTGTGTAGGGGGTATGGAGTGTATATAGGGGGTATGGAGCCTGTGTAGGGGGTATGGAGTGTATATAGGGGGTATGGAGTATCATTATGAACACAAGGACTTTTACATATTGATGTATTTCAATCCATTCCAGTGTGGGTTTTTTTTTTTTTTCTTGAAGTTCAAACCATTTTATCTTTAGTAAGTGGGGGGCCCCTTCAGGTTAGCTACCATGTCATTTTGATGTGACAGTAATCTTTGATAGCTTCCTTGCTTTCAGGCATGACAAGATGTTCCAGCTCAAGAAGGCCTTGTTCCTTTTAGCAGGAAATGGAATCTAGAGACTACAATCCAAGGACTAGGGGTGATGTTGTTATTGAGTTACCATTGTTTCTAAATCTTTTCAATGGACGTCACTAGGAAATAGCAAAGTTTAAAAAAAAAGAGTAAACTGTGAGTTAATACGAATATTTTCAATTTGAAGAAGTACAAGATTTTATTTAAACTTCCTGATTTTATTCATTTATATGTCTATGTTTCATCTTTTTACATGGAAAATCTTGGTTCCTTCCTAACAAGATTTGAGAAAACATACGTGTTTCATCTTATTTTCTGGTTTCAAAATAATAATATCAATATTACCACTGATAAGAAGACCACTGAATGCACAGTCAGGTTTCTTGACATCTTTGTGGTTGTTTTAGGTCCTTGTGATAGGTCCCACTAGAGGTGTGTAGTGAAAATACTGACTTAAAGTCATTTGAAATAAGCCTCCAGTAAGTGGCTGTGCCACCCACTTTAGATACACAAATACTTTTTCTTTCAGTTTAGTGTCCATTTTTAGGGGATTCTTTTTATTTAGTTAAAAATTATATAAAACATTTACTGGTTCTAAAATCAAACCACAAACAAGATGCATTCAAAGAGGTCTAAATGTCCCCAAGTCCCCAAGCCACTCCCTTGCCTCCGTTTCTCTCTCCTCTTCAAACTTTTTCTAAAATGACTGTTTGTGTGTATATGTATGTATGTGTGACACATATTATATGTATATGTGCTCAGTCGCTTCAGTCATGTCCAACTCTTAGTGACCCTACGTACTGTAGCCCGCCAGGCTCCTCTATGCATGGGATTCCCCAGGCAAGAATACTGGAGTGGGCTGCCATGCCCTCCTCCAGGGGAATCTTCCCTACCCAGGGATTGAATCCATGTCTCTTGCATGTCTCCTGCATTGACAGGTGAGTTCTTTACCACTGTGCCTCCTGGGAATCCCTATATGTGTATATACATACACGTATCATCATATTCAATTACATTTGATCCCTGAACAGCACGAGATTAGGGGTACCTACTTTGGGCATGGTCTGTCTATAATTTACAGATGGCCCTCCATATCCATGGATCCTCTCTATCCAAGATTCTGCATCCTCTAACTCAATGAACCACAGAATTACTATCGTATTACTATGGAAAAAATTCATGTATAAGTAAACTCTTGAAGTTCAAACCTGTGCTGTTCAAGGGTCAGCTGTGTGTGTGTCTGTGTATGTCCTAGATATCACTTTGTAGCAGTTTATGGAGATCTTTATCATTCTCTTTGACAGCTGTATTGTATTCTATTGTAAGCATGTTATACAGATTTTCAACCAATTCTTTGTTTATAGACATTTGGTTTGTTTTCAGCCTTGGCTATTACACATTGGGCTAAGTGAATAATTTTACGCATATAGCATCCAGTAGTTTTTCTAATATCTTTGAGGTAGAAGTCTAGAAGTAGGGTGACTGAGTCAAAGGGCAAATGCATCTATAGTTCTGCTTGTTCTTATTGTTTAGTCTCTAAGTCGTGTCTGATTCTTTGTCACCTCATGGACTGTAGCCTGCCAGATTCATTTGTCTGTGGGATTTTCCAGGTAAGAAAACTGGAGTGGGGTGACATTTACCTCTCCAGGGGATCTTCCCAACCCAGGGATCAAACCCAGGATTGAATTTGCATCTTCTGCATTGGCAGGAGAATTATTTACCGCTGACACACCAATAGATACCACCAAATTCCTGTTCCTAGGAATATTGTTTTGAACCTCTCAGAAATAGTGTGTCCTAAATGCCTGCTGTATGCTCAACACTGTGATGAGCTGTTTGAATATTAACACCTGGGAGATTGCACTGCATTTGATATTTAGAAAATGTGATTGCTTTGCTAATCAGCTAGGTTTTCAGCTTGCTTGAGCCTCTGGCTTTCCTTCTCCTCTTTGAAATGATACTCTGGTGGTATAAGCACATCATCAGAGCCACAGGTATGAGCAGAAATGTTCCCCTCAGAATAAGTCCAGAGACATTGTGAAACTACACAACCTGAAGTGAGATTTTGATCTGTAGCTAGAGATAACATCTATATGTTAGCCCTTACTTGCCTCCTGAGAAACCTGTATGTACGTCAAGAAACAACAGTTAGAACCAGACATGGAACAATGGACTGGCTCAAAACTGGGAAAGAAGTACATCAAGGCTGTATATTGTCACCCTGCTGATTTAACTTATATGCAGAGTACATCATGTTAAATACCAGGCTGGATGATGCCCAAGCTGGAATCAAGACCGCCAGGAGGAATATCATTAACCTCAGATATGAAGATGACACCACCCATTAGGCAGAAAGTAAAGAGGAACTAAACAGCCTCTTGATGAAGGTGAAATAGGAGAGTGAAAAACTGGCTTAAAACATTTAAAAAACTAAAATCATGGCATCTGTCCCATCACTTCCTGGCAAATAGTGGGGGGAAAAAAAGGAAGCAGTGACAGACTTTATTTTCTTGGGCTCTGAAATCACTGCAGATGGTGACTGTTGCCATGAAATTAAAAGATGCTTGCTCCTTGGAAGAAAAGCTATGACCAACCTAGCCAATGTATTCAAAAGCAGAGACATCACTTTGCCAAAAAAAAGGTCCATATAGTCAAAGCTGTGGTTTTCCCAATAGTCATGTATGGATGTGAGAGTTGGACTGTAAAGAAGGCTGAGCGTCAAAGAATTGATGATTTTGAAATGTGGTGCTGGAGAAGACTCTTGAGAATCCCTTAGACAGCAAGGAGATCAAACCAGTCAATCCTGAAGGAAATCAACCCTGAATATTCATTGGAAGGACTGATGTTGAAGCTCCAATCATTTGGCCACCTAATGTGAAAAGTTGACTCATTGGAAAAGACCCTAATGCTGGGAAAGATTGAGAGCAGGAGGAAAAAGGGATGACAGAAGATGAGATGGTTGAATGGCATCACTGACTCAATACACATGACTGTGAGCTAACTCCAGGAGATAGTGAAGGGCAGGGAAGCCTGGCATGCTGCAATTCACGGGGTCACAAAGAGTTGGACAGGACTGAGCAACTAAACAACAACAAAAGCCCTGGTAGACAGATGGTTCCAAGCATAAAATCTATCACACAGGTGGGACTTAAACACAGCAACCAAGAATGAAAGAAAACCCCAAGTGAGTCAGTATTTCTAGGTACAGACTCTGATGAAGCTTATACTAGAGATTTGTAGCTGGGAGGAAATTAGAGGTATACAGTCCTTACAATCCAACTCCATAGTTCTAGCTCTTTCCTGAATTTGCTTTCCAAGTTCCTCTTCTATCATTAAAAACTGTCTCAGGTGGGTGCTCCCATTTTCCATTTTTTAGATCACTTTTCCATACATGAGGCTGTAGGTGGGAGTAGGAATCTTCCCCTTACCTTACTTATTTAATTCTCATAACAATAATTCTATGAGGCAGGTTATTTGCACTTTCTAGATGAGAAACACAAGGTTCAGAAAGGGTAGGTTATGGGCCCATTTGAAAATATTATGTAACTAGTGAAGTCAACCTATGCCTTTAACTACTGTACTGAGATCCAAAGCCTGTGAGGGGGACAAGCTCCCAGGGTCTGGTAATCATTGTACCCTCTAATTTTCATGTATTTTTTACTCTCAGGAAGGGGATGCTAGAAAGGGTGTTGGGCTGGATAAGAGCTGGTGCCATGGGTTCATTTTTCTCATTGAAGTCCCAGAGGTCATCATTTGTCCCTGCTTGCATTGTCCTCCTCAACCATTGCCTTCCAAGGTTTTGGAGTCTAACAGCATCTGGATCGTTACTATGTACTATTCCGAGTGATATGACTTCACCAGAAGTCACACTGTGCAGTGTGAAGACAGGGTAGACCCTGATTTCACAGCCTAACATTCTGGAGGGATATCTTGACAGTTTCTTCCATCAACATCATGAAAGATTCCTAGGAATAATTCTGCTTGTGGTACTGGACCCAGGATGTGGCTGGGACACATTTTAGAGGAAGAACATGGAAGCTTGAACCTGTGAACTTAACCTTTTTACTCAATGTAATGCTAAGCTCTTCTGGGAAATTTATAGGGAAAAAAACAATAAATAATCTATCACCCAAACCTGTCCACCATCCTGAATTCTGTTTAATGATGAAGAGATCATATACCCACCCAAGCCAAAGACCAGAAAGTCATTCTACATTCTTCCTTTTCTTTTTCTCCATTCATCTAAGCAGTCACTAAGCCCTTTTAGTTTCACCATATTAATTTTTTCTCAACTCACCTCCACAGCCTTAGTTCAAGTCTTTGTTATTATTCAGTTGCTTCAATTATCTCCCAACTATCACTTCTTTCCATTCAGCCCCCAAACCTGATCATGTCACTCTCATTTTTAAAGTACCTTTCACATCTCCCCATGGCCCAGAGAAGCCAAACTCCTTAGCACACAAACAAGCTGCTCCCATATCCCCACCCCGAGGTCTATCCCCACCAATTTCTGGGGCTTAACATACCAGACATTTATTTCTTAGTCACACCAAGTCGCCTGTGGGACCACATCCCCACAAAGGGAGTGAGAAGTGTAATCTGTAATATGCTCAGGAAAAAAAAAGAGAGCCAGAAACTGTTAAACAGTAGCAATGTCCACCATGTGCTGTGGCCTCCTTAGCAAACCCTGCTGTGCAATGCCTCTGTACCTCTGCACATGCTGTTCTCCCTCTCAGGAATGCCTCTTTCCTCCCTCCTGTCTCATTTCTCCTAGCCTTTCTTTCTCTGACAACATATCTCCTGGGCAACTCTCCCACTTGGTTTTTGGAACCTAGAATTTGTCTCCTCCATGAAGTCTTTCCTTATGGTCCTCAGGCCCAAAGATGAGTGATTTACACCCTCTTCGGTGCCCCGACACTCTTAGGACAAGTTATTGACTTTGCATGTTGAGATGGTTTGTTGATTTGTTCTTCCTGCTTACCAAGATCTTCACATAGACCCTGGCTGTGGCAGTTGCCCGCTGAGTGTGTATAGAACGACGACGCTGAGTGAGTGAATGTGGTCCTTACTGGGAAGGGCTCAGGTCTTTCTCATGGGCCCCATATCCATTAAACTTTCCACATTCAAGGAAGTTGGATGCAGTGGTCCATGTAAGAGCTTATGTTTTCAGTTTCTCTAAACCCTCCACCTGTGTGTCAAAGGGGCCTGTTGTCTCCTTGGACCTAGCAAGCACTACAAGGAGCACATAAGAGGTTAGGTTAATTCTTCAGGTTCCTGTGAATATATTCTTCCCACTCATTCTTGAGGCTAAGCCCAGAGTTAACAGAAGAGGGGAATAATCCTAAGGGAGTAGGAGCTTTGGAAAATGGAAGAAAATGTGAAAAGTGGCTTAGATCATCAGAGGAGTAAAGGCATTTCTTTCCTTTCCCTCTTGGGTATAATCACCATAGTGTTGTTATTCACTCAGTCATGTCCAACTCTTTGAGACTGCATGGACTGTAGCCCACAAGACTCCTCTGTCCATGGGATTTTCCAGGCAAGAATACTGGAGTGGGTTGTCATTTCCTTCTCCAGAGGATATTTCCGACCCAGGGATTGAACCCGCATCTCCTGTGTCTCCTGCATTGCAGGTGGATTCTTTACCTGCTAAGTCTTTGGGAAGTCTTTATGTCAACCTCTGTACAATGAGACTCCTATTGACCATTTACCCATTGGATCTTGTGGGAAAGAGGTGTTAACATCAGTTCTCTTTTCCTTCAACTGCATCTGGGCTTCTCCCACTAAGGTGGCTGTTTCCACTGGACTCTACTTCTAGTAGGGCTTAACTGATTACACCTCAACAACGCCCATTCTGTAAACTTAGTCTCAAACCACTGGCTTCCTTCTTCCTGTCCTTGAAAACTAATTTTCCAACTAATATTCCAGTTTTCTCTGGAGATCCAGTTTATGGGCAAGGCTATGCTAACTCAGGGTTCCTGGTGAACTATAATGATAATAATTGGTATTGCCTTCTTCTTATTATCTTTCTGATAGTTTGCATCTAGGATATTCTCCCCCTCATTTTCCTTCTCTATCATCAAAATTCATTTTACTGTTCTCATTTCACATACTTAAAAGCTCAGAGTGAGTTAGTGTGACATCTGTGCTTCCCCCTGGCTAGCTGTGCCTTCTAGATGAGTATCCACAGTAGATTTAATTAGCTCAATGTTTACCTCTGCTTCTTGCTCATTAATAAAGATATCACAGCGAAGCATACTCCTGTAACAGCCCGCCTAAGCCACGTCCAGGTGTATAAACGTGAAAAGAGGGCCATTTGATTATTTGTGTGATAATTGACATAATAATATGTTTATAACCATTTCCTAAGAAGATCAGCAGCCTCTTCAGAAGCAATTGTCATACCAATATTACTCTCAAAACCATATTTTTAAAATCAGTAAAGCACTTAAAAGATTAAAAAAAAATTCCCTTCACCGTTTCACCCTCTCCACATCTTCTCATTGATCCAGAGCCCCTAAAACAGAAGAAAATGAAAACGAAGTCAAAAGTACAGAGCTGGATGAAGAGAACAGGAATGGTGAGCAAGCTTCTTGCCACTGGTCATCAATGGCTCCCTGCCGTGGGTTGGAACATACCTTGTTTGCCATGCCTTGAAATTGACTGTTAGGGTGTTTTTAATTACCAATTATTTTCTCATCTAAACCAACGTGAATTCATGTTTGAGAGGGAAGATTTCATTAACCAATTTAAAAACCCCTATCTGCAATATTTACTATGAATTCTTCAGTTATTAATTCCAGAGCTCCAAGGGTATTTGGACAATGCAAAGAATTCTTGTATGTAAAATATCTCAGTAGGGTCACTGAACATGATTGCTATACATTGCCAGTATAACTAGTGATAAGAATGTAAACTGTCCTCCCATAGAGATGCCCCCAAGACATCTGTAGAAAGGGTAAAAGTGACACAGAATATACTTGGGAGGGGTACACAGAGGTAATAGTAACAATAACTTACAGTCGGTTACATGGAGGCTATTATTAGGGATGCCTCAAGGGTTTTAAAAGCACCCCGATGATTTGGATTCAATTGATCAGGGGCCGAGTCCAGGCATGTGTATTTTGAGAAAGCTCTCTTTGGGTACCTCTTCCTTTGAAGAAGCACTGACAGCACTTCATGATTTTCAAAGCTCTTTTCCATCCTATACAACTTCTTGATGAGACTGCTTCCACACTGTCAGGTTCAGGGTCACTTTTCTTATCCCTTGGCCTCTCAGTTGACCACTCACTCCCGGTCAGACATTCCATTCTTTTCTTGCCTTCAGGAACACCACACTCTTCTGCTTTTCCTCTGACTTCAGTGACTACTGCTTCTGTCTCTTTTGCTGCATCCTCTTCCTCACCATCATCTAAATGTTGAAGAGCTCTGGGGTTCAGCCCTTGTGTATCCTCTCTTAGGTAACTCATCCAGCTCCATGGCTTTAAACAACTCCTCTATGCATGAACTCCTCATTTCTATCTCCATCTCCTACCTGCCTCCTGAATGCTGGACCCCCGTATCCAACTGCCTGGCTAACATTTCTCCTTGGATACTTAAAAGACATTGCAAAGTGAAAATGTTTTAAAAAAGAAAAGAATCATTGATCCCTCCAAACCTGTACCTTTCTTAGGCTTCCCCGTTTCACTCAACCAGCTGCTCAAGCCAAAAATCTGACCTAACCTTTATTCTTCTTTCCCCCTCATATCCAATCCATAATGAAGACTCATAACTGAGTAGTATCCATTCTTCTCCATCTCTCTCCTACCACCCTGGACCAATTCATCATCATCATCTACCTGGACTCATGCAACAGTCTCCTGACTTGTTTTCTTCTTTCTGTTTGGTTTTCACTTTCCTCAGAGTGAAGATAGAAATCTTTTTAAAACAAAAATAAAATCATGACATCCCCTCTCTCATGAAACCATTCCTACGGCTTCCTATCTCTCTTAGAAAAAAAATCTCAATTTATTACCTGGATTTACAAAGGGCTGCAGGACCCTGGCCCCTGGCTCCTGGCTCCCTCTCCCCTTCACTCACCACATTCCAGCCACGCCCTTTTTTAGTTTCTAGAATACTTTAACTTTGTTACTGTAAAAGGACCTTTGAAATACATGTGTCTTCTACTGATTGACCTTCCCATCAACTTTGCCTGGATGGTCCCTTCCTGTCATTCAGAACTCAGCTTAAATGCTACTTCTTCAGAGATATGTGCTCTGACTACCTGCACCCCCAGTCTAAAGCAATGTTCAGTCGCTTCTTCCACACTCCCCTGTTTATTCGTCTGCATACTATTTCAGTTCAGTTCAGTTCAGTCACTCAGTTGTGTCCAACTCTTTGCGACCCCATGGACTGTGGCAGGCCAGGCTCCCCTGTCCATCACCAACTACTGGGGCTTGCTCAAACTCATGTCCATCAAGTTGGTGATGCCATTCAACGTTCTCATCCTCTGTTGTCACCTTCTCCTCCTGCCTTCAATCTTGCCCAGCATAAGGGTCTTTTCCAATGAGTCAGTTCTTCACATTAGGTGGCCAAAGTAATAGAGCTTCAGCTTCAGCATCAGTCTTTCCAATGAATATTCAGGACTGATCTCCTTTAGGATTGACTGGTTTGATCTCCTTGCAGTTCAAGGGACTCTCAAGAGTCTTCTCCAACACCATAGTTCAAAAGCATCAATTCTTTGGCACTCAGCTTTATTTATAGTCCAACTCTCACATCCATACATGACTACTGGAAAAACCATAGCTTTGACTAGATGGGCCTTTGTCAGCAAAGCAGTGTCTCTTTTTTTTAATATGCTGTCTAGGCTGGTCATAGCTTTTCTTCCAAGAAGCAAGCATCTTTTAATTTCATGGCACCAGTCACCATCTGCAGTGATTTTGGAGCCCCAAAAATAAAGTCCGTCACTGTTTCCACTGTTTCCCCATCTATTTGCCATGAAGTGATGGGACCGGATGCCATGATCTTAGTTTTCTGAATGTTGAGTTTTAAGCCAACTTTTTCACTCTCATCAAGAGGCTCTTTAGTTCTTCGCTTTCTATAATTTTGAGCATTACTTTTGAGCATCACTTTGCTAATGTGTGAGATGAGTGCAACTGTGTGGTAGTTTGAACATTCTTTGGTATTGCCTTTCTTTGGGATTGGAATGAAAACTGACCTTTCCAGTCCTGTGGCCACTGCTGAGCTTTCCAAATTTGCGGGCATACTGAGTGCAGCACTTTAGCAGCAGCATCTTTTAGGATTTCAAATAGCTCAACTGCATACTATTTACACCCTATTTATTATTTTTCATTTATATATGTACCTTAGAATAAGAGGAGAGATTTTGTCTCATGTGCATTTGAGATATTTCCAGCCCTAGATAATTGTTCAATGGATGAACCAATTTAGTTTAACTGTATCAATCTGGCTGTGAAGGAGGCTTAATCACTCTTTTTCACAGATGAGAAAAATGTCATCCATGTGGGCCATGTGACTTGCTCAAGGTCCCATAGCTAGATCAGTGGCCGGACAAAACTTTCAAGTCTTACTCCAATCTTCTTTTCTGCATATGTTGATGGTGCCACTACTTGGAAATTTTACCTTGAAAAAAACAAAGCTAGTGGAGGTGATGGAATTCCAGTTAAGCTATTTCAAATCCTAAAAGATGATGCTGTGAAAGTGCTACACTCAATATGCCAGCAAATTTGAAAAACTCAGCAGTGGCCACAGGACTGGAAAATGTCAGTTTTCATTCCAATCCCAAAGAAGGGCAATGCCAAAGAATGTTCAAACTACCACATAATTGTGCTCATTTTACATGCTAGCAAGGTAATGCTCAAAATCCTTCAAGCTAAGCTTCAACAGTATGTGAACTGAGAACTTCCAGATGTATAAGCTGGGTTTAGAAAAGGCAGAGGAACCAGAGATCAAATTTCCAGTGTTCAATGGATCATAGAGAAAGCAAGTGAATTCCAGAAAAAAACATCTGCTTCATTGACTATGTTAAAGCCTTTGAATGTGTGGATCACAACGAACTGTGGAAAATTCTTCAGGAGATGGGAAAATAGACCACTTTACCAGCCTCCTAAGAAACCAGTATGCAGGTTAAGAAGCAACAGACTCTCACCTACCTGCTACCCTGCTCCTGGTCTCTTCAAGCTGAGAAAGTGCTTCTAGACTCAGCTCTCACCAAGCTCAGGAAACCAAGAAGGACACCTGTCTACATGGAGTCTGCAGACCTCTGGAAAGAGGAACCGCAAGGAACTATTGCCTGTCTTGAAGAAATCCCACGACTGGGTTTGGAATTTTAGGACTATCTTCCTGGATCCTGTGTGGTGAATTCAGAAGAGATCAAGCCTTTGGAGTGGGAGCACTGACTCGAAGAACCAAGACTACCAGAGAACCAACCCTAGGGAGTATCAAATAGTGAAAGGAAACCACTTGAATACAAGACCTGGCATCATCCAACAACCAGTAGCACCCTGTGCAGGACACGTCGTCTGAACAACAAACAAAACAAAAATACAAACCCAATCATCAGCAGACAGGATTTCCACCTCACTCAGCCTTGCCCATCAGAGGAAAAACAAACAAACAAAAAAACTTAGCACAAATCTCACCCTATACGAAGCTTACACACACCACTGGACCAAACTTAGGAGGGCAGAAACCAAAAGGAAGAAAGAATTCAACCTTGAAGCCTGGGAAAAAGAAACCTCAAACACAATAAGTTAAAAAAGAAATAATGAAAAGGTAGAGAAATGCTATACAAATGAAATACTATACAAACTAGAAACACAGAAGTCCAAATAAATGAGAGGAAATAGGCAAACTACCTGAACAAGAATTCAGAATAATGATAGTAAAGATGATCAAAAACTTTGAAAACAAAATGGAGAAAATGCAAGAATCAATTAATAAAGACCTAGAGGAATTAAAGAATAAACACACACACACACACACACAACACAATGACTGAAATTAAAAATACTCTAGAAGGAATCAAGAGCAGCATATCTGAAGCAGAAGAACGAATCAGTGAGCTGGAAGATAAAATGTTGTAAATAACTTTTGAAGAGTAGAATGAAGTAAAAAGAATGAAAAGAACTGAGGATAGTCTGAGAGACCTCAAGGACAATATCAAATGCACCAACATTCGAATCAGAGGGGTCCCAGAAGAAGAAGAGAAAAAGAAAAGGGTATGAGAAATTTTTTGAAGAGATTATAGTTGAAAATTTCCCCAACATGGAAAAGGAAATAGTCAATCAAGTCCAAGAGGCCCAAAGAGTCCCATACAGGATAAACCCAAGGAGAAACATGCCAAGACACATACTATTCAAACTAACAAAGACTAAACACAAAGAAAGAATATTAAAAGCAGCAAGTGAAAAGCAACAAGTAACATGTAAGTGAAACTCCATACACTTAACAGCTGATCTTTCAGCAGAAACTCTGCTGGCCAGAAGGGAATGGCAGGATATATTTAAAGTACTGAAAGGGAAAAATCTACAACCAAGATTACAGGCAAAGATCTCATTCAAAATTGATGGAGAAATCAAAAGTTTTTCAGTTAAGCAAAAGTTAAGAGAATTTAGTACCACAAAACCAGCTTTACAACAAATGTTAAAGGGACTTATATAGCCAAGAAATACAAGAGAATAAAAAAGGTCTACATAGTCAACTCCAAACAATTAAGAAGATGGCAATAGGAACATATATATCAACAACTGCTTTAAATGTAAAAGCATTAAATGCTCCAACCAAAAGACTCAGACTGGCTGAAATGATACAAAAACAAGACCCATATATATGCTGTCTACAAGAAACCCACTTCAGATCTCAAGACACATATTGACTGAAAGTGAGAGGATGGAAAAATATATTCCATGCAAATGGGAAGCAAAAGAAAGCTGGAGTACCAATCCTCATATCAGAAAAAATAGACCTTAAAATAAAGAACATTACAAGAGATAAGGAAAGACGCTACATAATGATCAAGGGATCAATCCAAGAGGAAGACATAACAATTGTAAATATCTATGCACTCAACATAGCAGCACCTCATTAGATAAGACAAACACTAACAGACATAAAAGGAGAAATTGACAATAACACAATAATAGTAGGATACTTTAACACCACACTCACGCCAATGGACAGATCATCAAAGCAGAAAATTAATGAGGAAGCACAAGTCTTAAATGATACATTAGATGAAATGGATCTCACTGATATCTTCAGGACATTCCATCCAAATGCAGAAGAATACACCTTCTTCTCAAGTCCACATGGAACATTCTTCAGGACAGACCACATCTTGGGTCACAAATCAGACCTCAGTAAATTTAAGAAAACTGAAATCGTATCAAGCATCTTCTCTGACCACAACACTATGAGACTAGATATCAATTACAAGAAAAAAAACTGTACGAAACACAAACACATGGAGATTAAACAACATGTTTCTAAATAATAACAGGTTACTGAAGAAATCAAAAAATTTCTAGAAAAAAATGACAATGAAAACACAACAACTCAAAACCTATGGGATGCTGCAAAAGCAGTTCTAAGAGGAAAGTTTACAGAAATACAATCCTACCTCAAGAAACAAGAAAAACATTGAATAGACAACAAAACTTTACATCTAAAACAACTGGAATAAGAAGAAAAAAACACTGGAAAATTAGCAGAAAAAGAAATCATAAAGATCCAAGCAGAAATAAATGCAAAAGAAATGAAAGAAAAAATAGTAAAGATTAATAAAACTAAAAGTTGATTCTTTGCGATGATAAACAGAACTGACAAGCCTTTAGCCAGACTCATCAAGAAAAAAAGTGAGAAATCAAATCAACAAAATTAGAAATGAAAAAGGAGAGGTTACAACAGATAATGCAGAAATACAAAGGATTGTAACAAATTATTATTTGTTAATAATATCATTAATATTATTATTATTGTATATGGCAATACAAGGGATAACCTGGAAGAAATGGACAGATTCTTAGAAAAGTTCAATCTTTCAAGACTGAACCAGGAAGAAATAGAAATTATGAACAACCCAATTACAAGCACTGAAATTGAAGCTGTGATCAAAAATCTCTCAAAAACAAAACCCCAGGACCATATGGCTTCACAGGAGAATTCTATCAAACATTTAGAGAAGAGATAATGCCTATCCTAAAACTCTTTCAAAAAATTTCAGAGGAAGGAATGCTTCCAAACTCGTTCACAAGGCCACCATCACCCTAATACCCAAACCAGACAAAGACAACACAAGAAAAGAAAACTACAGGCCAATATCACTGATGAACATAGATGCAAAAATCCTCAACAAAATTTTAGCAAACAGAATTCAGCAACACATCAAAAAGCTCATACATCATGATCAAGTTTGGTTTATTCCAGGAATGCAAGGATTCTTCAATATATGCAAATCAATCAATGTGATACACCATATTAACAAATAGAAAGATAAAAACCATATGATAATCTCAATAGATGCAGAAAAAGCCTTTGACAAATTTCAATACCCATTTATGATTAAAAGTTTTTGAAAAATGGGCATAGAAGGAACCTACCTTAACACAGTAAAGGCCATATATAATAAGCTTACAGCAAACATTATCCTCAATGGTGAAAAGCTGAAAACATTCCCCCTAAGATCAGGAACAAGACAAGGGTGTCCACTTTCACCACTATTATTCAACATAGTTCTGGAAGTCCCAGCTACAGCAATCAGAGAAGAAAAACAAATAAAAGGAATCCAGTTGGAAAAGAAGTAAAGCTCTCACTGTTTGCAGATGACATGATAGTGTACATAGAAAACCCTAAAGATAGTATCACAAAATTACTAGAGTTAATCAGTGAATTTAGCAAAGTTGTAGGATACAAAATCAATACAGCAATCACTTGCATTTCTAGATACTAACAATGAAAAATCAGGAAGATAAATTAAGGAATCAATCCCATTCACCATTGCAACAAAAAGAACTAAATATCTAGGAATAAACTTACCTAAGGAGACAAAAGAACTGTACACAGAAAATTATAAGACGCTAATGAAAGAAATCAAAGATGACATAAACAGATGGAGAGATATTCCATGTTTCTGGGTAGGAAGAATCAATATTGTGAAAATGATGATACTACCAAATGCAATCTACATATTCAATGTGATCCCTATCAAACTACCAATGGCATTTTTCACAGAACTAGAACAAAAAATTTCACAGTTCATATGGAAACACAGAAGACCGCAAATAGCCAAAGCAGTCCTGAGAAAGAAGAATTGAGCAGGAGCAATCAACCTTTCTGATTTCAGATTATACTACAAAGCTACAGTCATCAAGACATTACAGTACTGGCACAAAAACAGACATACAGACCAATGGAACAAGATAGAAAGCCCAGAAAGAAACCCATGCACCTATGGGTACCTTATTTTTGACAAAGGAGCAAGAATATACAATGGGGCAAAGACAGCCTCTTCAATAAATGGTACTGGGAAAACTGGACAGCTACATGTAAAAGAATGAAATTACAACACTTCCTAACACCATACACAAAGATAAACTCAAAATGCATTAAAGACCTACATGTAAGACCAGAAACTATAAAACTCTTAGAGGAAAACAGGCAGAACACTCGATGACATAAATCAAAGCAAGATCCTCCATGACCCACCTCCTAAAGTAATGGAAATAAAAGCAAAAGTAAACAAGTGTGACCTAATTAAACCTAAAAGCTTTTGCACAGCAAAAGAAACTACAAGCAAGGTGAAAAGACAACCCTCAGAATGGGAGAAGTGAAAAAGTGAAGTTGCTCAGTTGTGTCCGACTCTTTGTGACCCCATGGTCTGTAGCCTACCAGGCTCCTCGGTCCAAGGAATTTTCCAGGCATGAGTACTGGAGTGGGTTGCCATTTCCTTATAATAGCAAATGAAACAATTGACAATGGATTAATTTCCAAAATATACAAGCAACTCATACAACTCAATGCCAGAAAAAAAACAACCCAATCAAAAAGTGGGAAAAAGACTTAGACATTTCTCCAAAGAAGACATACAGATGGCTAACAAATACATGAAAAGATGCTCAACATTGTTCACTATTAGAGAAATGCAAATCAAAACTACAACGAGATATCACCTCACACCGGTCAGAATGGACATCTTCAAAAAGTGTACAAACAATAAATGCTGGAGAGGATGTGGAGAAAAGGGAACGCTCATGCACTGTTGGTGGGAATGTAAACTGAAACAGCCACTATGGAAGATGGTATGGAGATTCCTTAAAAAACTAGGAATGACCCAACAGTCCCACTCTTAAGTGTATATCCTGTGGAAACCAAAATTGCAAAAGACACATGTATCCCATTGTTAATTGCAGCACTATTTATAATAGTTAGAACATGGAAGCAACCTAGATGTCCATCGACAGATGAATGGATAAGGAAGTTGCGGTACATATACACAATGGAATATTACTCAGCTATAAAAAGGAATGCATTTGAGCCAGTTCTGATGAGGTCGATGAACCTAGAACCTATTATACAGAGTGAAGTGAGTCAGAAAGAGAAAGATAAATATCGTATTCTAATGCATATATGCAGAAGGCAATGGCACCCCACTCCAATACTCTTGCCTGGAAAATCCCATGGACAGAGGAGCCTGGTAGGCTGCAGTCCATGGGGTCGCTAAGAGTCGGACACGACTGAAGCGACTTAGCATACTTAGCATTAGCAATGCATATATATGGAATCTAGATAAATGCTACTGAAGAATTTATTTACAGGACAGCAATGGAGAAACAGACATAAATAGACTTATGGGCATGGGGAGAGGGTAGGAGAGGGTGAGATGTATAGAAAAAGTAACATGGAAGCTTACACTACCATATGTACAGTAGATAGCCAATGGGAATTTGCTGTATGACTCAGGAAACTCAAACAGGGGCTCTGTATCTATCTAGAGGGGTGGGATGGGGTGGGAGATGGGAGGGAGGTTCAAAAGGGAGGGGATATATGTATACCTATGGCTGATTCATGTTGAGGTTTGACAGAAAACAACAAAATTCTGTAAAGCAGTTATCCTTCAATAAAAAAATATGTATTTTTTTTGTATATTTTGTATATTTTGCCATATTTGTATGGCAAAAACTATTACAATATTGTAAAGTAATTAGCCCCCAACTAAAATAAATAAATAAATTTATAAAAAAATAAAAAAATAAATAAATAAGTATATTGAAGCTGAAAAAAAAATAAAATAAAAAAATAAATTAAAAGAAATATATATATATAAAAAGAAGCAACAGAAATGAAAACGAAACAATGGACTGGTTCAAAACTGGGAAAGAGGTACATCAAGGCTGTATATTGTCACCCTGCTTGTTTAATTATATGCAGAGTACATCCTGTGAAATGTTGGGCTGGATGAAGCTCAAGCTGGAATCAAGCTTGCTGGGAGAAATATTAATAACCTCAGATATGTAGATGACACCACCCATTAGGCCGAAAGCGAAGAGGAACTAAACGGCCTCTTGATGAAGGTGAAAGAGAAGAATGAAAAAGCTGGCTTAAAATTCAACATTCAAAAATCTAAGGTCACAGCATCCAGTCCCATCACTTCATGGCAAATAGTCGGGGAAATAATGGAAACAGTGACGGACTTTATTTTCTTGGGCTATAAAATCACTGCAGATCGTGACTGGTGCCATGAAATTAAAAGACGCTTGCTCCTTGGAAGAAACACTGTGACAAATCTAGACAGTATAATAAAAAGCAGAGACATAACTTTGCCAACAAGGTCCATAGAGTCAAAGCTATGGTTTTTCAAGTAGTCAAGAACAGATGTGAAAGCTGGACCATAAAGTTTGAGTGGAAAGAATTGATGCTTTCGAACTGTGATGTTGGAGAAGACTTTTGCGAGTTCCTTGGACCACAAGGAGATCAAACCAGTCCATCCTAAAGGAAATCAGTCCTAAATATTCATTGGAAGGACTGATGCTGAAGCTGAAGCTCCAATAGTTTGGCCACCTGATGCAAAGAGCAGATTCATTGGAAAAGACCCTGATGCTGGGAAAGATTGAGGGCAGGAGGAGAAGGGAGTGACAGAGGATGAGATGGTTGGATGGCATCACCAACTTAATGGACATGAGTTTGAGCAAACTCCAGGAGATGATGAAGCACAGGGAAGCCTGGTATACTGCCGGCCATGGGGTTGCAAATAGTCTGACATAACTTAGCGACTGAAAAACAACCCTGGGCAAAATGTCCTTATGTTCCTTTAGAATTCAAATGTCCAGGGAATTCCTTGGTGGTCCAGTGGTTAGTATTTCACATGTCCACTGTAGGGGACCCAGGTGCAATCCCAGTTCTGGGAACTAGGAATCCACAAGCTGTGTGGCGCAGTCAAAAAGAAAAAGTAAATATCTTGCACAGCAATGCAAAATAAAACTGGTGTGCAGACTCTGGGTCTCAACGCAGAAAGAAGTGATCTGTTCCTGAGTGCAGACTCTGGGTCTCAATGCAGAAAGAAGTGATCTTTTCCTGAGAACTAATGTTTGGTGGATTTCTGCTGACCAAATGTGATGTGACCTCTGGGAAGGGAACATAGTAGAGCACAAAATAATTATACTGGGCTCTGTGTGTGTGTGTGTGTTTGGTGAGAATGAGTATGGGCACACACCACTCCTCATCCATAGCTCCTTTGTGCTTGTACTGAACTAAGGCTCCTAGGATGAGAGTCACCAGTATGCATTCCTTGACTTGAACCAGCAGCACCTCCTTCGCCAACCAGTGCTCACCGAGGAAGCAAGCCCAAGGGGAAAGTTTGAATGTACTGCAGGGCAGAGCCTGCAGGGACCCCTATGATTTAGAAAAATGGGCCTATCAATTAGTTTTCAAGTGGTGAAAGAAGTCTTCAGGCTCTGTCTTTGGTACGTGATCACTTCGCCATTCTTTCTCCAAATGAGCCAGCTGAAGGGTATGCACTGACAATGGCAGCATTTACCCAGACCTGAGGGTTTCAGTAAATGTGTAGGAAATTGTTCCCATAGCAACGAACAGATGGCAGTTCAAGTCTGCTGCTCCTGCTGGATCACAGAATGCAGCAGGTGAATTCTTCTTCTTCAGACCACAGCTCTCCTTGAAAAGGAAATGATCATGTTCTTAAGCATACCTTAACCTCCATTTAGCCTCCAGATCTGCCCATTCAGAAAACACAGCCAGGTCTTCACAGCAGTATTTCTAAACTCTCTCAAGGACATCCAAGGAACAAAAGAGGTTTGAAACCTGCTCATTCCTGATGGCTTTCCTTAACCCTCTGGTTATTCTGGGCTGTCTGATCAGTTCTGTTTTGTTTGCCACCTAATGGCAAGTGTTAGCACCTAGGCTTGAAACACCAGTTGCCACTCCATTTCCTTTGGTTTCCTAGCTTGAGCCATGAGATTTTCATGAATAGCTGTGAGGATTAGCAAGGTCCTGTTGTTCTGGGGACTCTACCCTGAGTGGAAAAACTGACTGGAGTACAGGGGAAATTAGCTGAGGGTTTTACCAGGTGTATGGCAGTGAACAGATCCCTTAATCTCTCTGAATTTTAGAGTCCTCATTTCTAAAACAGGATTTACACACTGCAGGATTGTTGAACGGATTTGTACAAAAAGTAGAGAAAGCATCTAGTTCAGTGCCTGGCCAGTGGTAATCCTTCATACACTCTGGTTCTCTTCCCCTTGATACTCCAGTCTTAAGGCCACACCTTGCTCAGGAGAACAGACTCCCTAGACAGAGGCAAAGAATCTGGGGAGAAGAGAGCTTCCTTATGGGCAGGGTGGAAGAGAAGAGGGACAGTGGACACCAAGGATGTTGCTCTTTGAGGTGAGGTGTGTGTTGGGTGGCATCCAGCCAGAAAAGACCCATGAACATGTTTTGGGATCTTTGGTAGAAATCTTCCAGGTGGTTTCTTTCAAAGCTGCTGAATAGCACTTTCTTAGTTAATTGACATTTTCTTTAATCCTGTATTGCTTATAGTTCCACCAGATCTGTGGAAGCAAGGTGTGAAATCCAGGGGGATAGAAGGACACTATAAAGAAAGCTGAGCGCCGAAGAATTGATGCTTTTGAACTGTGGTGTTGGAGAAGACTCTTGAGAGTCCCTTGGACTGCAAGGAGATCCAACCAGTCCATCCTAAAGGAGACCAGTCCTGGGTGTTCACTGGAAGGACTGATGTTGAAGCTGAAACTCCAATACTTTGGCCACCTCATGCAAAGAGCTGACTGATTGGAAAAGACCCTGATGCTGGGAAAGATCGAGGGCAGGAGGAGAAGGGGACAACAGAGGATGAGATGGTTGGATGGCATCACCGACTCAGTGGACATGGGTTTGGGTGGACTCCAGGAGTTGGTGAGGGACAGGGAGGCCTGGCATGCTGCAGTTCAGGGGGTCGCAAAGAGTCAGACATGACTGAGTGACTGAACTGAACTGAAATAAAGACTGACCAGAAATGAAGCAGCACTGGGCAGCCTTTGCATGGTGCTGCCACATGCCTCCTATTCATGAAGAGGAAGACAACTGGGGTGGGGTGAGTGTGGCTTATTTAATATTTCACTTTGTAATTCTGCAAACTGTTCACCTCTGACCACAAAACTGAGAAAAAAAAATTTTAGTATACTCAATAACACATTCCCTCCTGTAGGGGAGGAGAAAAACATTTCCCTCTGCCCTTCTGGGTTCTCCATCTGGGGCCCTGGAAATTAAAGTGACAAAAGACTAACAAGAGAAAACCTTGTTTTAAAATTATGCGCAGAGATAGGATTTGGGGGTTTCTATGCCACCCCAAAGGGCAATAGAGGGTGGAAAAGAGGCTAGACTAAAGAAAAGGGATTTGGGGCTTTAAAACAAAACAAAGGTATGCCTGTTCCAGTTCTGAAAACCAATAAGCCTTTTCATAACTTAACCAGGGAAACAGAAGTGTTCCCAAAGACAGTGCAAAAGATGTAGCTTGCATGACCCAGAGTCTCTCCCAATGATAGCTGAGAGACTTAGCATGAACTCTCTGGAACAGGCAACTGTCAGGAAGACATCAGTCACACTATGGGTGCACCCCACATTTCTGTACGGCCATCTACAAATTCTCAGGGCCTCCAACCTAACAGTTTGCCATCTACAGACACAGGCCTACCAACCTGTGCCCACTGGTAGGCAGAAAGCCAAACCAAGCTGTCAGGATGTGGCGCAAGACAAATTGTAAAGAAGGAAAGGACCAATAACCAATGAGTGCATGCCTGCATGCTAAGTCGCTTCAGTCATGTCTGACTCTTTGTGACCCTATGGACTATAGCCCTCCAGGCTCCTCTGTCCATGGGATTCTCCAAGCAAGAATACTGGACTGGTTTGTCATGCCCTCCTCCAGGGAATCTTCCCAACCCAGGGATTGAACCCTGGTCTCCTGTGGCTCCTGCATTGGCAGGCGGATTCTTTATTGCTGAGCCACCAGGGAAGCCCAACCAATGAGTACTCAAAACAAAATTCACATGAGTCACAATGTAAATGATTCTTACCAACATTTTTCTCCTGATAATCTAAATTTGGAAAGGAAAATATGAAGAGACTCTTAGCTGCCCTCTGTCGATTGAACCCTATAGGCAGAAATCTAGGAGGCTTATTTAGTGAGAGTTTTCAACTTTTGCTGACTTTGTCTGATAGCCCCAAGATTCCAACTGTAGCCTCCAGAGTGAGTTGGGTATCCCAATCACTGCTTTGTAGTAGAAGGAAAATATTCTTCCTCAACCCTCCTGGTTCAATGTCTGGGACCCACGAGTCAAACTGATGAAAGATTAACAAGACAGAAATTTTCCTGGTGGTCCAGTGGTTAAGACTCTGTGTTGCCAATGCAGGGGGCACAGGTTCAATCCCTGGTTGGGAACTAAGATCCAGAATGCCATGCCATGTGGCTAAAAGATTTAAAAAAAAATTAACAAGAGAAAAAAATAGATTTAATTGTGTATATATGATGGAAGTTCACAAAGGGAAATGTGGCTCAAGGAGGAATTTAGAATGTGGGGGCTTATATACCACCCTAAAGGGCAACAGTGTAGAGAAGAGGCTAGGCCAAGAAAGAGAGGTTTGGGGCTTCTGGACAGTGGGGACAAGGTTTGGAAAGGTAACCAGGAAAAGCAGGTAAACAAGGGTTGTTTGGAAAGGTTTGCTCTGCAGATGTTAGTCCCTGCCTCATTGATGGGTGATTAAGAGTCCTCCTCTTCCTACTTCAGGAGAGGGAGACACCTTTATGAACTCAAAGTGCATTTATAAATGTAAAATTCCCTTACAGAAGAGAAACATGCTTTGTTTTTAGAGCTTTTCCCATGTTTGCTGTTCCTCAACTGCCTTCAGCTCAAAACAATCCTTAAGCCAAAGAGGGGTATTTTGAGGTGTCATGCATGCTCTAGTCCCTGCCACTCCAAAATCGTGGCACGTAGATTTCTCTTTTCTACCCAGAGACCTCTGACTCCTAGCAGAAAATGGCCAGAATATAACAGCATGAGTGAGAAGAGGAAAACTTCCAGATAACCCATGGATGAACAAGTAAACCCTTCCATAAAGAGTTGCCTCTGGAATACACATATTTAATGTGATAAATTGGACATGTTAGCAATGCTGGAAGATGGAGGCTCCCAAAGGGCAGTGACTGGTTCTCAGGGAGGATCTTCTTGGAGGGAGCACAGAGTCCTGCCACGTCTCTGGTCCAGGTCTGGCCAATTCTGCTGCAGGGGAGACAGACACAGAGACAGGGGATCCAAGCGGAGAAGTCTAGAAACTACAAGGAGGATGTCAAGATGACTTGTTGCCTAGCAACTGCTCCAGGCTCCTGTAGGTACTGCCCACAGGTGTGGCAGAGGTAAGGAGAGCAGAAATAGAAAGCCAGGGAGATCCTGGGCCTGTTTCTGAGGAACTCGGCACATGGAGCTAAGCAAAGTTCTGCCCATCCTATACAGACTGACCGTTAATCTACAGTGACAGAGCACTGAAGGTTTACTGGTTGCCATGGCCAAAAGGTGGCTGTCCTACTCCTTCAACCTCACAGGTTGCCTGCTGCTGCAGGAATAAGACTTAGGCTTGGTCTGCCCTGAACCTCAGGTTCCCAGGAGCCTAAGCTTCCAGCCTGATTCTCACTCCCAGGCTGAGGGATGACTATCAGATACAGAGTTGGTAGCAAATCCAGCTGTGAGGCTGAGGGCCCAGAGATCTGCAGTGTCCTCAGAGGTTGTTAGTCACCGAAGCACCCACCTCTAGGAACTGAGACCAGATGTTTTAATCCTAGACCCACCAGAGATGCTGCACCCACTCAAGGGAGTAGAAGTGATTTAGGGAGACACACTGTTCTTACCCTAATTGATTTGCCCCAGAGAAAGCAAATATTTGGCTCTATTTAACACTACCGACTACTACTATTATTACTGCTCGTACAGAATTTTGCCAATCAATCCTTATCCTAAAAGACCTTCAGCCCCCAAACAATAAAACTAGCAACATTCAGTCCCACTCCTCCCCTCCCTCAACTCTCCATACATGTACACATATGAAAAAATTAAATGAAATGGTTAAACAGCTTGGATCCAATTCCCAGATCCTTACTAACTGTATGATTTTGAATGAGTTATTAAGCCTGCCTGTGTTTTTCCCCTGTAATTTATAAAATTAAGATAATCAGAGTGTCTCCCTCACTTTTTAGAAATGATTAAATTGGATGATGTGTATAATTTATGTGCATGCCAGGCTTACAGTTATTGTAGGTGTTATTATTACTATCTGATGGATGGAGGAACCTGGTGGGCTGCAGTCCATGGGGTCGCTAAGAGTGGGACACAACTGAGCGGCTTCACTTTCACTTTTCACTTTCATGCATTGGAGAAGGAAATGGCAACCCACTCCAGTGTTCTTGCCTGGAGAATCCCAGGGAAGACGGACCCTGGTGGGCTTTTGTCTATGGGGTCGCACAGAGTCGGACACGACTGAAGCGACTTAGCAGCAGCAGCAGCAGCAGATACACACTGTGCCTAGTGAAACAGAAAGAGTAGCAGCTTTGGTATAAACTAGTTCTGAGGTCAAACTCTGATTCTACTACTTATTAATGGTGTGGTGGTGGCAGTTTTGTCGCTAAGTTGTGTCCAACTCTAGTGACCCTGTGGACTGTAGCCCTCCAGGCTCCTCTGTCCATGGAATTTCCCAGGCAAGAATACCGTAGTGGGTTGCTGAGCTTAGACAAATTACTTAACTTCAGTTAGCTTCAATTTCTTCCCAGAAAGTGGAGATTAGAGACCTCCCAGGGATGCTGTCATCTACCCCCAAGGGAGGTCACACAAATAAAGCCTCTGGCCATGCTTGGTACCCAAAGACATTCCATAGTTGTCAGCTAAAGTTCCTTCATTTCTTCAAGACCAGCTTAAATATAACCTCCTCAAAGACTTCCAAGATGCCATAGAAGCAATGCTTTTCTCCCTTACATTTCCACACTATTCACTTATTTTTATAGTAAAGCCCTGTATTGGCTTGCTAGGGCTGCCATAACAGTATCACAGATTAAGTGGCTTAAACAGCAGAAATTTATTTTCTCACAGTTCTGGATGCTGACATTCAAGATCAAGGTGTTGGCAGGTTCAGTTTCCCCTAAAGCCTTTCTCCTGGCCTTTCAGATGGCTGCCTTTTCTCTGCCCTCATATGGCCTTTCCAGACCTATTGGATTAGGACCTCACTGAGTTGATTTAGGTCATATGACCTCATTTAACTTTACATCTATAAAGCCCCTATTCTCAAATACAGTCACTTTGGGGGTTTGAGCTTCAACATATGAATGTTGAGGGGACACAGTTTGGCCTTGACCAAGATCCTGCCATAATACCTGGCATAATGACTGGTCGCTCAGTCGTGTCCGACTCTTTGCGACCCCGTGGACTGTAGCCTACCAGGCTCCTCCGTCCATGGGATTCTCCAGGCAAGAATACTGGAGTGGTTTGCCATTTCCTTCTCCAGGGGATCTTCCCGACCCAGGGATCGAACCCAGGTCTCCTGCATTGGAGGCAGACGCTTTAACCTCTGAGCCACCAGGGAAGTCCATACCCAATTAGGCAATACCTGGCACAATCTACAGCAAAGATGGAAGGGAAACTGGCTTAGACTGACCTTGTGACTGTCAATGCCAACTACCTCCACTCCTGGACATGCAGCTTAGAAGTGGCCTTGTCTCAACCAGTGAGGTCTGACTTGTTATGCTAGTGAATGAGGAATAATGCATCATGAGAAAAGAATTTTGTAAAACCCCAAGAGCTGCCAAGGTTGCATAACAACATTTATTCAGCACATGCCATGGCCAGCCTCTGGACTGGAGACTACATACAACAGACACACTCTTTCCTTATGGAGTTCAAGGTCAATGGAGGAGGTAGTCAATAAGAGAAGCCTTCAAATGCACCTTGCAAACTGGTAGTGCTATGGAGGGAAAATACAGATGCAAAAGGCCATGGGTGGTGTACCTGACCTGGGCTGAGGGCAGAGAGCTTCCCTGCAGAGCAGTCAGAGGAACGTGGAGCTTACTAGTGGGGTCAGATGACAGACTAGCTTTCCTCCGCAGAAAGCACCCTGAGTCCACGACCGTTCACTCCAGGACAGCATAGCTTTAGTGAAATTGGTCTGGACAAGCCCTGGTTAGGGCTCTTGCCCCTCCACCGGTCATCAAGGTTGGTTTGCTGATTACCCCTCACACCTCCCCAAAGCTGAATGTCGGTCAAACAGTCACTTTCTCAGAAACTTAGTAAAAATTCTTTAAAGATGCAAATTGTTTTTAAAGATCAAAAACAATAGTTATTCTACTGACACAATTTTCTGGCAAGGTCGAGTGGGGAGGAGAGTCAGCTCGCTCAGCTACACCTCCATTAACAAAGCTCCCTTCCTCATTACGTGCACACCATGGGCAAGAGGAATCACTCCAGGATTGCTGCTCCTCCACCCACACATGGCAGGGCCAAGGAGCAACCCCCCCCCCCCCCGCCACCCCAGGTACTATTCTACAGCTCTTTGTGATAAGCTGTGTTTTGTGAAAACCTTCTCCCAAGACAAAGACAATTCCTAGGAGAAACAATTAGGCAAAAGAGGCAGGCAGAGAACAATGAAATCTTCAAGTGGAACTCAGCTTTGTTTAAAAATGAGGAAGAGAAATCTCTAGTTCCTGTGAGAACGCTGGCCGAGTGGGCTGTTGGTCTTCTGCTAATAAAGCAGGGCCATGGAGGGCTGTGAAGCGAAACAAACTTTCTGCCATCTTCCTCCTCTCCTTTCCTGGTGTATTTGGGTTTCTCAAAACACCCTTCACCCTCACTCCTGCCCACCTGAGGGCAGCTTGTGTAGGAGTTTGCCATGTACCACATTAAAAAGCATTTGCTGTGTGCCTACTAGGTGTCCATCATGTGCCAGGTGCTGGGGAATAAGTAAAACATGACCGAGAGTCTTGCCATGCTCTGTGCTGGGGTGGGGCAGGAGATGTATGTTCACTGTTTGTGGTGGAAGAAAGATCCATGCCAGAGAGACACCTAGACCCACTTTAGACGGAGGAGGTTGCCAGGCTGATGAGTAGGGAAAGTGTTTGAGGCAGAGGGAACAATGTGAGAGGCATGAAATAACACAATTTTTTAACCACAGATAGGTGTGTCTTGCTGAAGTGGGAAAGAATGAAGGAGAGAAACGTCATGCTTATACAGAAGCCGAGAGTAGAACAGTGGTTGCCAGGGCCTGGGGAACGGGGGTTGGGGTGAGGAACAGGGAGAGTTTGGTGAAACGGTACAAATATTCAGTTATAAGATGAATAAAGTCTGAGGAACCAATGTATAACGTGGTGACTAGAGTTGATAATAACTGAAATTTAACTATAAATGAAATTCTGTAAAGACAGTAGAACTTAAGTGTTCTCACCACCTCTCCCCCTAAGAAGAGGTAAACATGTAAGGTGATGAGTGTGCTAATCAACTCAATTGTGAGAATATTTTTACAGTGTATGTGTGTGTGTTAAGTCGCTTCAGTTGTGTCCGACTCTGCGACATTATGGACTGTATCCTACGTTCATGGGATTCTCCAGGCAAGAATACTGGTGTGGGTTGCTGTGTCCTCCTCCAGGGGATCTTCCTGACCCAGATATCAAACCTGTTTCTCTTGAGTCTCCTGCACTGGCAGGTGGGTTCTTTACCACTAGCGTCACCTAGGAAGCCCTTTCACAGTGTATATGAATATCAAACCTGCCAAAGAATTGCAAGGAGATCAAACCAGTGAAGCCTAAAAATCAACCCTAAATATTCAGCAGAGGGACTGATGCTGAAATTGAAGCTCCAATACTTTGGCCATCTGATGCATAGAGCTGACTCATAGGAAAAGACCCTGATGCTGGGAAAGATTGAAGGCAAGAGGAGAAGAGGACAGCAGAAGATGAGATGGTTAGATAGCATCACCAACTCACTGGACATGAATCTGAGCAAACTCCGGGAGATAGTGGAGGACAAGTACACCTGGGGTGTGGCAGTCCATGGGGTCGCAAAGAGTCGGACATGACTTAGGATGACTGAACGACAACATATCAAATCATCACATTATACACTTACAATATATTACAATTTTATTTTTCAATTACACATCATAAAAGCTGGAAATAAAGAATGAGGGAGCGAAAGAAAGAAGCAGGAAGAAAGTACTGGGAAAAATTCTGAATAGACAGGTGGACACCGGATCATAATTGATTATAGGTGATGTCATTAAAGGAATTTGAGCAGAAAAAAACTGTATGATCAACTTTGCAAATTTAGAAGTTCTCTGTGATTAAATATAGAAGCAGGGAACTCTACAGGAAGATCATTATAAAAATCTAAGCAAGAGGTGAGGAGAGTCTGACTAAGGTTGTGGTGGCAGGAAATGAAGAAGAGGTGAACTAGAGATTTTTCAGCCTGTATTAAGCTAGCTTGGGTTCAAGACCCAGTTTTGCTCCTTATTAACTTCCTATCACCAGGCAAGTTGCTTCATATCTTGGTATTTCAGTTTCCACATCTATGAAATGGAGAGGAAAATATTACTTGCTTCACAGTGTTCTTGGGATGAAAAATGAATCAACAAAAGTAAAACACTTGGAAGAGCCTGCCTAGTTCATGGTAACCCCCACCCCCCAAATTCTGGCTGTTATTAGTATGATTAGATGCACAGAAAGAGGAAGAAAAGGAGACTTGGAGAATAACTGAGTTTGGGGAATGGACATGTCTGTGTCAGGTTTGTACTTTGTCTTTAGGGCAGAGTCCTTACCCCTGAAAATGGTACTTTCTGTTAAGGTGTAAGCTTTCTTAGGTCTCACTTGAATACTTGTCATTCTCAGGACACTTTCTCTGTCCCGACTGGGCTCAAACTCCTGTCTCCTAGCACTGTGAGCCTTGGTGTCCACACTCAGTCCTTAGCCCCCAAGCACAGGATTCTTTAGGCCTGGTGATGTCTCACCCTACACCCTCCAGCACTGGGTAGCCAGGGCCCAAGGGGACTCCCCTTGTGTGCATATTCTATCCCCATTCAGCAGCCCCCAACTCTGAGCTCTGCCTCCCCCACCTGGACAAACTAGCTTTGCACTCATCCTGCCCCTCTCTGTGCCAAGGTCTGAAGGCGCCCAAGCAGAAAGCAGGGAGAGGAAAGGGGAGGGGGAGGGACATGACGCTGACTTTGGGTGTTTGTCTTCCCTCCAGAAGGCACTGTGCTGTCTGCTGGTAACAGTTGCTTCCTTTCTCTTGTCCAATTGTATTGTTGTTCGTGGCTAGAAGATAAGTCCATTGTCAGTCACTCTGTTGTGGCTAAATACAGAATTTCTAACCTCAATGCCTCAATGAGAAGGTGTGGATAATCCAAGGAAAGGACTAAAGAAGATCATTTATATATCAGGACATGATGCGGCATTTGTCAAAAGGAGATGCACTATAAATGTGATTTACTTTATTCTTTAACCCCATTTTAATTAATTATGATAAAACAAACCAAACTCCTCATACACACTTGAGCTCATCATATTAAAATTAATGAAACCAAAGATAAAGAGAAAATACTAAAGGCAGCCAGAAATAAAAGATGTATTATATACAGAGGAATAATAAGAATATTAATTGACTTCTCATCAGAAACAATGAAGTCCAGAAAGACAATGGAAAGAAAGGCTCAGAAAGTTCAGAAAAACATTCTTAGAGAATTAAGTGCCAGCAGAACTATGCTATAAGAAATGCTGAAGGTGAACGTATACGGAGTAAAGTAAGTCAAAAAGAGAGGAACAAATATCATACATTAACACATATATATGGAATCTAGGAAAATGGTACTGATGAACCTATTCTCAGGGCAGGAATAGAGGCACAGACATAGAGAACAGACTTGTGGACACAGGGGGATAAGGAGAGGGTGGGATGAATTGAGAGGGTAGCATTGACATATATACACTACCACGTGTAAAATAGATAACTAGCAGGAAGCTGCTGTGTAGCACAGGGAGCTCAGCTCGGTGCTCTGTGATGACTAGAGGGGTGGGATAGGGGAGTAGAAGGGAGGCTCTGGAGGGAGGTATTATATGCATACATACAGCTGATTCAATCCAAGAGTTGGACTGAAGAAGAGCGATTCACTTTTCACTATAGCTGATTCGTATTGTTGTACAGCAGAAACTAACAGAACTTGTAAAGCAATTATGCTTCAATTAAAAACAATTTAAAAAAAAAGAAATGCTGAAGGAAGTTCTTCAGGCTTAAAGAAAATGATATCAGATAAAAATTCAGATCTATAAAGAGTTACTAGAAAGCCAAATATGTGGGCAAATGTAAAAGACCACCCTTTTTTATTTTCCCAACTTCTTTAGAAGATAAATGACTATGTAAAGAAATACTAAAATTTTTTGTACAGTTCAAAATATAAGTAAAATATATGATAACAATAACATAAAGGACAGAAGTAGGAATATATCAAATACCCTGTTGTAAAATTCTTACAATATAAGTGAAATGAAATGATATTCTAAGTAGTCTATGATAAGTTATGGATGCATATTTAAAACTACCGAGCAACTATTAAGAAAACAAGAATGTATAGCTAAAACATCAATAGGAGAAGTAAAATAGAACAGTAAAAATATCCAATTAACCCAAAAGAAGGCAGAAAAGGACAAAGGCACAAACACCAAATGGGACAAATAGAAAACAAATACCAAGAAGACTGACTCAGACACAATCATACGAACAGATACATGGAATGTTAAAAAACATGATATTCCAGTTATGTCAAAGCTTGTCAGAAATGGATAAAAGACCAAGATACAGTATATGCTATCCATAAGAGATACATTTGAATTCAAAGACTCAGGTTGAAAGTAAAAGGATGGAAAAAGGTATACCATGCAAACAGTTAAACATAAAAAAGGTAGTGTGGCTATAATATCAAACAAAGTGGATGTTATGGGCTGAATTGTGTCACCTCCCTTCCCCGCCAAAAAACTCTTCTTATATTGAAGTCCTAGTCCCCAGAACCTCAGAATATGACGGCATTTGGAGAGTCTTTAAACAGGTAATTAAGTTAAATGAAGTTGACAAGGTGGGTCTAATCCAATCTGACTGATGTCATAAAAAGAGATTAGGACACAGAGGGAAGGCCATGTGAAGACATAGGTAGAGAATAGTCATTTGCAAGCCAAGAAGAGAGACCTCAGAAGGAATCAACTCTGCTGACACCTTGACTTGGACTTCAAACCTCCAGAACTTTGAGGAAATAGATTTTTGTTGTTTAAACCACCCCATCTGTGGGACCTTGTTATGACAGCCCTAGTAAAATAATACAATAAATTTCATGGTAAGTGTGCAACAAGAGGTAAAGAGAAATACTTCACACGAACAAAGGGACAATTCATCAGGAAAATATAACAACCCTAAGTGGAGGTGTACTTAATAACAGAGTTTAGAAATACATGAAGCAAATGACAAAATTGAAGAGAGAAACAGACAAATTCACAATTACAGTTAGAGATTTTAAGATTCCTCTCTCACTAATTGGTAGAGCAACTGAACTAAAATAAAAAAGTATAAATAGAAAATATTTAAATAATACTAGCAACGAACTTGACAAAATTAACATTAATATACATTACAACCAACCACTGCAGAATACTCATTCTCTGAAGTGTGCATGGAATCTTCAACAAAATAAATCAATTGCTGGATTATGAAATAAGTCTCAGTAAATTTCAAAGGAATTTCAAAGGAAACAGTAACAGACTATGTTTTTTTTAACCACAACAAAATTCAATTAGAAATTAATAAGAATAAGTTATCTAGAAAATCTCCCTAAGTATTTGAAAATTAAGCAACATACCTCTAAATAATTTACCTCTTTCCACTAGGCTAAAGAAGAAATCACAAGATAAATTAGAAAATATTTCAAACTTAATGAAAATACAACATACCAAAAAAAAATTTTTTTAATAAATTTATTTATTTTAGTTGGGGGCTAATTACTTTACAATATTGTAGTGGTTTTTGTCATACACTGACATGAATCAGCCCTGGGTTTACATGTGTTCCCCATCCTGAACCCCCCCTCCTACCTCCCTCCCCATCCCATCCCTCTGGTTCATCCCATTGCCCCAGCCCAGAGCATTTGTCTCATGCATCGAACCTAGTATCCATTAAAACAGAACTTAGAAAGAAATCTATGGCTTTAAATACTTGCAGTAGAAAAGAGGAAAGCTTTAAACTAAGTAATCTAAAAATAACCTAAGCTTCCACTTGAACTCAGGAAAAGCAAATTAAACCAGAAACAATAGAAGGTGGAAATAACAACGGTAAGAGCAAAAATGAACCGGAAAACTGACAAAAAAAATAGTCAAAAGCCATCAAAGCCAAAAGATCATTCTTTGACAAGTTCAATAAAGTTACTAAACCTCTAGAAGACCGATGAGGAGGACCTCCCTAGTGGTCCAGTGGTTAAGAATCCTCCTGCCCATGAAGGGGACACAGGTTCAATCCCTGGCCTGGGAAGATCCCACATGCCACGGGGCAACTAAGCCCGTGCACCACAGCTGCTGAAGCTGGCATGCCTAGAGCCTGTGCTCCACAACAAGAGAAATCACTGCAATGAGAAGTCCGCATAGTACAACTAGAGAGTAGTCCCTGCTCACCCACCACAACTAGAGAAAGCCTGTGCGCAGCCACAAAGACCCAGCACAGCCAAAAATAAATAAAATTTAAAAAATAAAAGACTGACGAGGAAGAGATAAAGATAATGAGCAAGGGGGAGAACACGAATTACTAGTATCAGAAATAAAAGAGGGACAATATCACAGATGGTAAAAGAGTAATAGGGGAATTCCCTGTAAGCTGGTAAAGAATCCACCTGCAATGCAGGAGACCCCAGTTTGATTTCTGGGTTGGGAAGATCCCCTGGAGAAGGGTTAGCCTACCCACTCCAGTATTCTTGAGCTTCATCGATGGCTCAGCTGGTAAACAATCTGCCTGCAATGTGGGAGACCTGGGTTCGATCCCTGGGTTGGGAAGATCCCATGGAGGAGGGATAGCCTACCCACTCCAGTATTCTTGCTTGGAGAATCTCCATGGAAGAGGAGCCTGGTGGGCTACAGTCCATGGGGTCACGAAGAGTTGGACACGACTGAGCAATTAAGCACACAAATGAACAATTCTGTATCACTATATAAATTTGACAATTTAGATTAAATGGATAAATCCCTTGTGTAATATTTTCCAAAACTGACACAGGAAAAAATAATTTTTAATGGAATATCTCCTATATTAAGGAAATTGAATTTACAATTACAAACATTTAAGAAAATTCCACACACAGATGGTTTAACTGGTAAATTCTACCTATATTACTAGCATCAAACAAAATCCACCAAAAAATAGAGAGAAAACACTTTTCAATTCATTTTATGAGACATCCGTGATCCTGATAAAAAAAATCCAATAAAGGTATTGTAAGAAAATTACAAATCAATAATCCTCATGAACATAGATGCAAAAATGCACACAGTAAAATATTAGAAAATAGAATTTAGCAATATATAAAACAGATACATCATGACCAGGGGGTATATCCCAGGATATCAGTTTTCCCACATTGATCAGAATGACTAAAATTAATAAGACTGAAAATGCTAAGCATTGATGAGGACACAGAGAACTGAAGCTTTCATATGTTGTTTTGACAGCCTTTTATAAAGTTAAACGTAAGTACCATATAATCCAGTCATTCCATTACTAAGTATTTACTAGGAAAATGATAATGTCTGTGAAATTTTATACATGATTATTTATAGTAGCTTTATTCATTATTGCTACAAACAGGAAATAATCCAAATAGGTAACAAGGGGTAAATAATAAATAAGTTGTAATATTTCCAGTCAATTACTCTGCAGTAAAAAGTTACAAACTACTGATTTCAAACTAAGATATGAATGAATCTCAAAAACATGATACCAAGTGAAAAAAACAAACAGATAAACCAAGGATTACCGTATGAGTCTATTTATAGGAAAGTTATGAAGAGGTAACACTAATCTATGACACTAGAAATCAACGAGTGCTTGTGTCAGAGGGCTGCCTGTAAAGAGTCCAAGGGAACTTCCGTGAGGGTGATAGAAATCTTTAATGTCTTGAGTGGAATGTTGAATACATGAATGTATAAATTTGCCAAAAGTCAATGTATCACTTAATATTTGTGCATTTCTGTCTGTGCAAATATTACTTTAGTTTAAAAAGAATAAGAAAAATAAATCTCCAAACCAAACCAATACAATGCAGCAAGCAATTCTCTCCAGCTTAAAAATATTTTAAAAATTCACCCAAAGAAACTGAAAACTTATGTACACAACAAACGGCTTCCCTGGTGGCTCAGATGGTAAAGAATCTGCCTGCAATGCAGGAAACCAGAGTTTGATTCCTGGGTCAGGAAAATTCCCTGGAAAAGAAAGTGGAAAAACATCCACACGCTTGTATATAGGAAACTTATTCATCACTGGTAACACTTGGAAGCAACCAGGCTGTCCTTCAGGAGGTGACTGGACAAATAATCTGTGGTACATCTAGACAATGGAATACTATTCAGTACTAAAAAGAAATGAGTTCCAAAGAATAGCAAGGAGAGATAAGAAAGCCTTCCTCAGTGATCAGCGCAAATAGAGGAAAACAATAGAATGGGAAAGACTAGCGATCTCTTCAAGAAAATTAGAGATACCAAGGGAAAAATTTCATGAAAGATGGGCTCTATAAAGGACAGAAATGGTATAGACCTAACAGAAGCAGAAGATATTAAGAAGAGGTGGCAAGAATACACAGAAGAACTGTACAAAAAAGATCTTCATGACCCAGATAATCATGATGGTGTGATCACTCACCTAGAGCCAGACATCCTGGAATGTGAAGTCAAGTGGGCCTTAGGAAGCATCACTACAAACAAAGCTAGTGGAGGTGATGGAATTCCAGTTGAGCTATTTCAAATCCTAAAAGATGATGCTGTGAAAGTGCTTCACTCAATATGTCAGCAAATTTGGAAAACTCAGCAGTGGCCACAGGACTGGAAAAGGTCAGTTTTCATTCCAGTCCCAAAGAAAGGCAATGCCAAAGAATGCTCAAACTACTGCACAATTGCACTCATCTCACATGCAAGCAAAGTAATGCTCAAAATTCTCCAAGCCAGGCTTCAACAATACGTGAACTGTGAACTTCTAGATGTTCAAGCTGGTTTTAGGAAAGGTAGAGGAACCAGAGAGCAAATTGCCAACATTCGCTGGATCATCAAAAAAGCAAGAGAGTTCCAGAAAAACATCTATTTATGCTTTATTGACTATGCCTTTGACTGTGTGGATCACAATCAACTGCGGAAAATTCTGAAAGAGATGGGAATAGCAGACCACCTGACCTGCCTCTTGAGAAATCTGTATGCAGGTCAGGAAGCAACAGTTAGAATTGGACATGGAACAACAGACTGGTTCCAAATAGAAAAAGGAGTATGTCAAGGCTGTATATTGTCACCCTGCTCATTTAACTTATATGCAGAGTACTCCATGAGAAATGCTGGGCTGGATGCAGCACAAGCTGGAAGGAAGATTTCTGGGAGAAATATCAATAAGCTCAGATATTCGGATGACACCATCCTTATGGCAGAAAGTGAAGAAGAACTAAAGAGCCTCTTGATAAAAGTGAAAGAGGAGAGTAAAAATGTTGGCTTAAAGCTCAACATTCAGAAAACTAAGATCATGGCATTTGGTCCCATCAGTTCAGATCAGTTCAGTTCAGTTCAGTTGCTCAGTCGTGTCCGACTCTTTGCGACCCCATGAACTGCAGCACGCCAGGCCTCTCTGTCCATCACCAACTCCCGGAGTCTACCCAAACCCATGTCCATCGAGTCAGTGATGCCATCCACTTCATGGCAAATAGATGGAGAAACAGTGGAAACAGTGGTAGACTTTATTTTGGGGGGCTCCAAAATCACTGCAGATGGTGATTGCAGCCATGAAATAAAAAGATGCTTACTCCTTGGAAGAAAAGTTATGACCAACCTAGATAGCATATTAAAAAGCAGAGACATTACTTTGCCAACAAAGGTCCATCTAGCCAAGGCTGCGGCTTTTCCAATAGTCATGTACGGATGTGAGATTTGGACTATAAAGAAAGCTCAGCGCTGAAGAATTGATGCTTTTGAACTGTGGTGTTGGAGAAGACTCTTGAGAGTCCCTTGGACTGCAAAGAGATCCAACCAGTCCATTTTAAAGGAAATCAGTCCTGAATGTTCATTGGAAGGACTGATATTGAAGCTGAAACTCCAATACTTTGGCCACCTGATGGGAAGAGTTGACTCACTGGAAAAGACCCTGATGCTGGGAAGGATTGAGGGGAGGAAGAGAAGGGGACGACAGAGGATGAGATGGTTGGATGGCATCACTGACTCAATGGACATGAGTTTGGGTAAACTCCGGGAGTTGGTGATGGACAGGAAAGCCTGGCGTGCTGCAGTCCATGGGGTCGCAAAGAGTCAGAAGCGACTGAGGGACTGAACTGAACTGAAAAAGAAATGAGGTATCAATCCACAAAAAGACACAGAGAGATCTTAAAGGTATATTGTTAAGAGAAAGAAGCCTATCTAAAAAGGCTACATTTTATATGACTCCGAATATATGGCATTCTACAAAAGGCAAAACTGTGGAAACAGTTATTAATTTTAAAAAAAATCAATGGTTGCCAGGGGGTTAAAGAGAGGGAGGGGTCACTAAATGTAGTATAGGGAATTTTTAGGATATTGAGACTATTCTGTATGATACTAAAAGGGTGGATCAGTTCAGTTCAGTCACTCAGTCGTGTCTGACTCTTTGTGACCCCGTGGACTGCAGCATGCCAGGATTCCCTGTCCATCACCAACTCCCAGAGCTTGCTCAAACTCATGTCCATCAAGTTGGTGATGCAGTCCAACCATCTCATCCTCTGTCATCCCCTTCTCCTCCTGCCTTCTATCTTTCCCAGCATCAGGGTCTTTTCCAATGAGTCAGTTCTTCACATCAGGTGGCCAAAGTATTGGACTTTCGGCTTCAGCATCAGTCCTTCCAATGAATGTTCAGGACTGATTTCCTTTAGGATGGACTGGTTTGACCTCCTTGCAGTCCAAGGGACTCTCAAGATTCTTCTCCAACACCACAATTCAAAAGCATCAATTCTTCGGCGCTCAGCTTTCTTTATAGTCCTACTCTCATAACCATATATGACTACTGGAGAAACCATAGCTTTGACTAAACGGACTTTTGTTGGCAAAGTAATGTCTCTGCTTTTTAATATGCTGTCTAGGTTGGTCATAGCTTTCTTCCAAGGAGCAAGCATCTTTTAATTTCATGGCTGCAGTCACCATCTGCAGTGATTTTGGAGCCCAGGAAAATAAAGTCAGCCACTGTTTGCATCGTTTCCCCATCTATTTGACATGAAGTGATGGGACTGGATGCCATGATCTTAGTTTTTTGAATGTTGAGTTTTAAGCCAACTTTTTCACTCTCCATTTTCACTTTTATCAAGAGGCTCCTTAGTTCTTCTTAGCTTTCTGTCATAAGGGTGGTGCCATCTGCCTATCTGAGGTTATTGATATTTCTCCCAGCAATCTTCATTCCAGCTCGTGCTTCATTCAGTCTGGCATTACTTTGCTAGTGTGTGAGATGAGTGCAATTATGTGGCAGCTTGAACATTCTTTTGCATTGCCTTTCTTTGGGATTGCAAAGAAAACTGACCTTTTCCAGTCCTGTGACCACTGTTGAGTTTTCTAAATTTGCTGGCATATGGAATGCAGCACTTTCACAGCATTATCTTTTAGGATTTGAAATAGCTCAACTGGAATTCTAACACCTCCACTAGCTTTGTTCGTAGTGATGCTTCCTAAGGCCTACTTGACTTCCCATTCCAGGATGTCTGGCTCCGGGTGAGTGATCACACCATCGTGGTTATATGGGTCATGAAGAACTTTTTTTGTACAGTTCTTCTGTGTATTATTGCCACCTCTTCTTAATATCTTCTGTTTCTGTTAGGTCATACCATTTCTGTCCTTTATTGTGCTCATCTTTGCATGAAATGTTCCCTTGGTATCTCTAATTTTCTTGAAGAGATCTCTAATCTTTTCCATTCTATTGTTTTCCTCTATTTATTTGCATTGATCACTGAGGAAGGCTTTCTTATATCTCCTTGCTATTCTTTGAAACTCTGTATTCAGATGGGTATATCTTTCCTTTTCTCCTTTGCCTTTAGCTTCTCTTCTTTTCTCAGCTATTTGTAAGGCCTCCTCAGACAATCATTTTGTCTTTTTGCATTTCTTTTTCTTGGGGATGGTCTTATCACTGCCTTCTGGACAATGTCTTGAACCTCCATCCATAGTTCTTTAGGCACTCTATCAGACCTAATCCCTTGAATCTATTTGTCATTTCCACTGTATAATCATAAGGGATTTGATTTAGGTCATACCTGAATGGTCTAGTGCTTTTCCCTACTTTCTTCAATTTAACTCTGAATAGGTCACGGTTCCATAGAATAGTGGTTAGCACATCTGCTTTACACGGAGAAGGTCCTGGTTTCGATCCCCAGTGGAACCAACTCCTGAGGTTATGTCTATGCTTCCCTTGTGCCTCAGCTGGTAAAAGAATCTGCCTGCAATGCTGGAGACCTGGGTTTGATCCCTGAGTTGGGAAGATCCCCTGAAGAAGGAAATGGCAACCCACTACAGTACTCTTGCCTGGAGAGTTCCATGGACAGATGAACGGAACAGGCTGCAGTCCATGGAATCACAGAGTCAGACACGACTATGCGACTAACTTTTCTTTCTTTGCAATAAGGAATTCGTGATCTGAGCCACAGTCAGCTCCTGGTCTTTTTTTTTTTTTTTTGCTGACTGTATAGAGTTTCTCTATCTTCAGCTGCAAAGAATATACTCAATCTGATTTTGGTATTGACCATCTGGTGATGACCATGTGTAGAGTCTTCTCTTTTGTTGTTGGAAGACGGTGTTTGCTACGACCAGTGCATTCCCTTGGCAAAACTCAGTGAGCCTTTGCCCTGCTTCATTCTGTATTCCAAGGCCAAACTTGCCTGTTACTCCAGGTATCTCTTGACTTCCTACTTTTGCATTCCAGTCCCCTATGATGAAAAGGACATCTTTTTTGGCGTGTTAGTTCTAGAAGGTCTTGTTCGTCTTCATAGAACCATTCAAGTTCAGCTTTTTCAGCATTAGTGGTTGGGGCATAGACTTGGATTACTGTGATGTTGAATGATTTGCCTTGTAAATGAACAGAGATCATTTCATCATTTTTGAGATTGCACCCAAGTACTGCATTTCAGGCTCTTTTGTTGACTATGAGGGCTACTCCATTTCTTCTAAGGGATTCTGGCACACAATAGTAGATATAATCGTCATCTGAATTAAATTTGCGCATTCCAGTCCATTTTAGCTGACTCCTAAAATTTCGGTGTTCACTCTTGCCATCTCCTGTTTGACCACTTCCAATTTACCTTGATTCATGGACCTAACATTCCAGGTTCCTATGCACTACTGTTCTTTACAGCATCAGACTTTACTTCCATCACCAGTCACATCCACGGCTGGGTGTTGTTTTCACTTTGGCTCTGTCTCTTCATTCTTTCTGGAATTATTTCTTCACTCTTCTCCAGTAGCATATTGGGTACCTACCAACCTGGGGAGTTCATCTTTCAGCGTCATATCTTTTTGCCTTTTCATACTGTTTGTGGGGTTCTCAAGGCAAGAATACTGAAGTGGTTTGCCATTCTCTTCTCCTGTGGACCATATTTTGTCAGAACTCTCCACCATGACCCGTCCATCTTGGGTGGCCCTACACAGCATGGCTCATAGTTTTGTTGAGTTAGACAAGGCTGCAGTCCATGTGATCAGTTTGGTTAGTTTTCTGTGATAGTGGTTTTCATTCTGTCTGCCCTCTGATGGAGAAGGATAAGAGGCATAAGGAAGCTTCCTGATGGGAGAGACTGACTGTGGGGAAAACTGGGTCTTGTTCTGATGGGTGGGGCCATGCTCAGTAAATCTTTAATCCAATTTTCTATTGATGGTTGGGGCTGTGTTCTGTCCCTGTTTTTTGACCTAAGACCAAACTATGGTAGGGATAATGAAGATAATGGTGACCTCCTTCAAAATGTCTTGTTGTATTCAGTGCCCCTGACCCCGCAGCAGGCCACTGTCGACCCATGCCTCCGCTGGAGACTCCTGGACACTCACAGGCAAGTCTGGGTCAGTCTCTTGCTCCTTTCTGCTGGGTTCTGGTGGGTAGGAGGTTTTGTTTGTGTCCCTCCAAGAGTCTCTATCCCCAGTCCTGTATAAGTTCTGTAATCAAATCCCACTAGCCTCCGAAGTCAAATTCCCTGGGGGTTCTCAGTCCCTTTGCCAGATCCCCAGGTTGGGAAACCTGTTGTGGATATATGTCATTAAACATTTGTCTAAACCCATAGAATGTACAACACCGAGAGTGAATCCTAATATAACCTGTCGGCATTGGGTGATAATGATGTGTCAAGGTAGGCTCACCAGTTACAACAGTGTACCATCCTGGTGGGGGATGGTGATGATGAAGGAGGCTACCCACATGTAAGGGCAATGGGTATATGGGAAATCTCTGTACCTTCCTCTTAATTTTGCTGTGAACCTAAAACTGCTCTAAAACAAAGTTCGTTTTTTTTTTTTTTTTAACAAGAGAAAAAAGAAAGAGCAGAAGTAATCTCAAGGTGGATCAATATAATGTAAACATAGGAACTCAACTTTTTTTTATTGTGTTAAGTGTAAACAAAATAATGAATGTTCAGTCTGGCGCAGAAAGATTATAATTGATTATGCAAATAGCACTGGGCAAGTTAAACCAGTGCTGTATGAGACAAGCTCAGGAGGCATGAGATTAGAAGTGGAGTAACTAGATTGAGGACTAGGGAAAGATTCCTGAGGAGGAAACATTTAAACTGAGTCTAGGGAGATGTGTTAGCAGTGCAAAGAGGATTTAAGTCAGAGAGAGCTGCATCTGAGCAGACCCTAGGTGGGAAGGAAGGCCAATGTGCCCTGAGCCCAGACAAGAGAGAGAGTGTCTGGAGATGGGGCAACAGAGCAGGGCCCCTTCTCAGAGCCTTATATGTTAAAGATGTGGTGTTTTATCTTAAAAGCCATGGGAAGTTACTGAAGCCAGATCCCCAGGAGATCTGGAGAAGCATGGCAGTGACATGATCCATTTGTCTTTTTAAAAGATTACCATGGGTGCAGTGTGGAAAATGATTTATTCCAGCACTATCCATTAGAAATAGCAAGAGCCACAAATGCAAGTCACATATGTAACTTTAAATTTTCTAGCAGCCACATTTAAAAATGCAAAATATTTAAAACCCAGGAATAATCTTAAGACTACATTTTGTTTTACTAAAAAAAAAACCCCAAATTATTATCATCTCAACAAGACAAGAATGAATGTAAAGAATTACTAGCGAGATATTTTTACATTCTTCTTTTTTTTTCCCCCACAGTCTTCAAAATTCAGTGCATACTTACAGCACATCTCAAATCATGCTGGCCTAATTTTCAAATGCTCAGTAGCTACATATGACTAATGGCTACTGTAATGGAAAATGCAAGTCTAGGCTGAACCAGAGCTGGTTAAGGGACTTCAGCAATTTCAAGGCAAGAGAAGATGGTGGCTTGAAACAGGGTGAGCAGCAGGGGTTGATTTGAGAGAAAATTTGGAGAAAGAACAGGAGTACTTGGTGACTGGTATCAAAATCTCAAATGAACTCTTCTCTCTAGTAATCAGTCCTTGCCTTACTTAACCCATTTGATGTAGCTGATCATTTCCTCCTTGAAACATTTCCATCAATTGACTTCAAGCATATCACATTCTCCCACTTTTCTTTCTACCTCTCTGGCTCCTTCTTCTCAGCCTCCCTTGTTCTTTCTTTCTCATCTCTTTGCCTTTTAACAGAGGAGGGTCCTATGGCTCAGGCCTGTACCAGTTGTGTTCTCTATCCATAACCTCCTGCTGCCCTGGTGATCCCATCTAGACCTGTGGCCTCAAACACCATCTATAAGCTGGTGAGTCCCATATGTGTATCTCCAGCCCAGTTCCCTTCCCTGAATTCTATATCTATAAATCTCTCATAACCCATGTCCATTTTTGTTGGCACTTTCTTTCTTCAAAAGAAACATCAAGGGTCCCCTGGTCCACTGTTTTCAGCCTAGTCTAGGCACTTAGAATACATTAGTAAGCAATACAATGATCCTTGCCCTCAAAGATCTTACATTCTAGTCAGAGGGGGCAATAAAGAGTAACATAATAAATAGTAGGTTAGCCAGAAAGTTTGTTTGGGTTTTTCATAATATCATATGGAAAATCCCAAACAAACTTATAGGCCAACCCAATAATTAAATTATACAGTATGTTAAAAATTGATTAGGGTGCTCGCTTCAGCAGTACATATACTAAAATTGGAACGATACAGAGAAGATTAGCATGGCCCCTGAGCAAGGATGACATGCAAATTCGTGAAGCGTTCCATATTTTTATCCTGCAAGAATCTCATTCAAATACGAAGGAGAAATCAAAAGCTTTACAGACAAGCAAAAGTTCAGAGAATTCAGCACCACCACCAAACCAGCTCTCCAAGAAATGCTAAAGGATCTTCTCTAGACAGGAAACACAGAAAGGGTGTATAATCTCAAACCCAAAACAATAAAGTAAATGGCAATGGGATCATACTTATCAATAATTACCTTAAATGTAAATGGGTTGAATGCCCCAACCAAAAGACAAAGACTGGCTGAATGGATACAAAAACAAGACCCCTATATATGTTGTCTACAAGAGACCCACCTCGAAACAAGGGACACATACAGACTGAAAGTGAAGGGCTGGAAAAAGATATTTCATGCAAATAGAGACCAAAAGAAAGCAGGAGTAGCAATACTCATATCAGATAAAATAGACTTTAAAACAAAGGCAGTGAAAAGAGACAAAGATGGACACTACATAATGATCAAAGGATCAATCCAAGGGGAAGATATAACAATTATAAATATATATGCACCCAACATAGGAGCACCGCAATATGTAAGGCAAATGCTAACAAGTATGAAAGGGGAAATTAACAATAACACAATCATAGTGGGAGACTTTAATACCCCACTCATACTTATGGACAGATCAACTAAACAGGAAATTAACAAGGAAACACAAACTTTAAATGATACAATAGACCAGTTAGACCTAATTGATATCTATAGGTCACCAAAACAATGAATTTCACCTTTTTCTCAAGTGCACACGGAACCTTCTCCAGAATAGACCACATCCTGTGCCATAAATCTTGTCTTGGTAAATTCAAAAAAAATTGAAATCATTCCAAGCATCTTTTCTGACCACAATGCAGTAAGATTAGATGTCAATTATAGGAGAAAAACTATTAAAAATTCCAACATATGGAGGCTGAACAACACACTGCTGAATAACCAACAAATCACAGAATAAATCAAAAAAGAAATCAAAATATGCATAGAAACGAATGAAAATGAAAACACAACAACCCAAAACCTATGGGACACTGTAAAAGCAGTGCTAAGGGGAAGATTCATAGCAATACAGGCTCACCTCAAGAAACAAGAAAAAAGTCAAATAAATAACCTAACTCTACACCTAAAGCAACTAGAAAAGGAAGGAATGAAGAACCCCAGGGTTAGTAGAAGGAAAGAAATCTTAAAAATTAGGGCAGAAATAAATGCAAAAGAAACAAAAGAGACCATAGCAAAAATCAACAAAGCCAAAAGCTGGTTCTTTGAGAAGATAAATAAAACTGGCAAGCCATTAGCCAGACTCATCAAGAAACAAAGAGAGGGGTGGGGGGTCCAGGAAGGGGAACACATGTAAACCCATGGCTGATTCATGTCAATGTATGGCAAAAACTATTACAATATTGTAAAGTAATTAGCCCCCAACTAAAATAAATAAATTTATTAAAAAAAATAAATAAATAAAAAAATAAATGTCTTACAAGAAAAAAAAAAAAAAAGAAACAGAGAAGAATAAAATCAACAAAATTAGAAATAAAAATGGAGAGATCACAACAGACAACACAGAAATACAAAGGATCATAAGAGACTATTATCAGCAACTACATGTAAATAAAATGGATAACTTGGAAGAAATGGATAAATTCTTAGAAAAGTACGACTTCCCAAAACTGAACCAGGAAGAAATAGAAAATCTCAATAGACCCATCACAAGCACGGAAATTAAAACTGTAATCAGAAATCTTCCAGCAAACAAAAGCCCAGGACCAGACGGCTTCACAGCTGAATTCTACCAAAAATTTAGAGAAGAGCTAACACCTATCCTACTCAAACTCTTCCAGAAAATTGCAGAGGAAGATAAACTTCCAAACTCATTCTATGAGGCCACAATCACCCTAATACCAAAACCTGACAAAGATGCCACAAAAAAAGAAAACTACAGGCCAATATCACTGATGAACATAGATGCAAAAATCCTTAACAAAATCCTAGCAAACAGAATCCAACAACATATTAAAAAGATCATACATCATGACCAAGTGGGCTTTATCCCAGGGATGCAAGGATTCTTCAATATCCGCAAATCAATGTAATACACCACATAAACAAATTGAAAAATAAAAACCATATGATTATTTCAATAGATGCAGAGAAAGCCTTTGACAAAATTCAACATCCATTTATGATAAAAAAAAAAAAACCCTCCAAAAAGCAGGAATAGAAGGAACATATCTCAACATAATAAAAGCTATATATGGCAAACCCACAGCAAACATTATCCTAAATGGTGAAAAACTGAAAGCATTTCCCTTAAAGTTAGGAACAAGACAAGGGTGCCCACTCTCACCACTACTATTCAACATAGTTTTGGAAGTTTTGGCCACAGAAACCAGAGCAGAAAAAGAAATAAAAGGAATGTAGATTGGAAAAGAAGAAGTAAAACTCTCACTCTTTGCAGATGACATGATCCTCTACATAGAAAACCCTAAAGACTCCACCAGAAAATTACTAGAGCTAATCAATGAATATAGTAAAGTTTCAGGATATAAAATTAACACACAGAAATCCCTTGCATTCCTATACACTAACAACGAGAAAACAGAAAGAGAAATTAAGGAAACAATTCCATTCACCATCTCAACGAAAAGAATAAAATACTTAGGAATATATCTACCTAAAGAAACAAAAGACCTATATATAGAAAACTATAAAACACTGGTGAAAGAAATCAAAGAGGACACAAATAGATGGAGAAATACACCGTGTTCATGGATTGGAAGAATCAATATAGTGAAAATGAGTATACTACCCAAAGCAATCTATAGATTCAATGCAATCCCTATCAAGCTACCAACGGTATTCTTCAGAGAACTAGAACAAATAATTTCACAATTTGTATGGAAATACAAAAAACCTCAAAAGCAATCTTGAGAAAGAAGAATGGAATTGGAGGAATCAACCTGCCTGACTTCAGGCTCTACTACAAAGCCACAGTCATCAAGACAGTATGGTACTGGCACAAGGACAGAAATATAGATCAATGGAACAAAATAGAAAGCCCAGAGATAAATCCATGCACCTATGGACACCTTATGTTCGACAAAGGAGGCAAGAATATACAATGGAGAAAAGACAATCTCTTTAACAAGTGGTGCTGGGAAAACTGGTCAACCACTTGTAAAAGAATGAAACTAGAACACTTTCTAACATCATACACAAAAATAAACTCAAAATGGATTAAAGATCTAAACGTAAGACCAGAAACCATAAAACTCCTAGAGGAAAACATAGGCAAAACACTTTCCGACATAAACCACAGCAGGATCCTCTATGACCCACCTCCCAGAATATTGGAAATACAAGCAAAAATAAACAATTGGGACCTAATTAAAATTAAAAGCTTTTGCACAACAAAGGAAACTATAAGCAAGGTGAAAAGATAGCCTTCAGAATGGGAGAAAATAATAGCAAACGAAGCAACAGACAAACAATTAATCTCAAAAAAATACAAGCAACTCCTGCAGCTCAATTCCAGAAAAATAAACGACCCAATTAAAAAGTGGGCCAAAGAACTAAACAGACACTTCTCCAAAGAAGACATACAGATGGCTAACAAACACATGAAAAGATGCTCAACATCACTCATTATCAGAGAAATGCATATCAAAACCACAATGAGGTACCATTTCATGCCTGTCAGAATGGCTGCTATCCAAAAGTCTACAAGCAATAAATGCTGGAGAGGGTGTGGAGAAAAGGGAACCCTCTTACACTGTTGGTGGGAATGCAAACTAGTACAGCCACTATGGAGAACAGTGGGGAGATTCCTCAAAAAACTGGAAATAGAACTGCCATATGACCCAGCAATCCCATTGCTGGGCATACACACTGAGGAAACCAGAATTGAAAGAGACACGTGTACCCCAATGTTCATCACAGCACTGTTTATAATAGCCAGGATGTGGAAGCAGCCTAGATGCCAATCAGCAGACGAATGGATAAGGAAGCTGTGGTACATATACACAATGGAATATTACTCAGCCATTAAAAAGAATACATTCGAATCAGTTCTAATGAGGTGGATGAAACTGGAGTCTATTATACAGAGTGAAGTAAGCCAGAAAGAAAAACACCAATACAGTATACTAACGCATATATATGGAATTTAGTTAATCGGTAAAGATAACCCTGTATGCGAGACATCAAAAGAGACACAGATAAATAGAACAGTATTATGGACTCTATGGGAGAGGGCGAGGGTGGGATGATATGGGAGAATGGCAATGAAGCATGTAAATTATCATATATGAAACGAATCGCCAGTCCAGTTTCGATGCATGATACAGGGTGCTTGGGGCTGGTGCACCGGGATGACCCGGAGGGATGGGATGGGGAGGGAGGTGGGAGGGGGGTTTTGAAAGGGGAACACATGTACGCCCATGGTGGATTCATGTCAATGTATGGCAAAACAAATACAATATTGTAAAGTTAAAAAATAGATAAATAAACTAATGAAAAAAAATCGATTAGCACTGGGGGAAAATACAGAGCAGGAAAAAAGTAGAAAAGGGGAAAGCAGAGGATGGGAGTGCTAGTTGCAATTATAGAGTAGTCACAGTGGAGGAGGGGCAGAATCGAACTTTCACCTTAGAAGAGCTTCTTTCTGTCCTCAGTGTTGAGAATAGAATGAAGGTGCTCAAGGATTAGCCATAGAGGAGGTGAGAAGTGTTCAGTTTCTGGTTCTCTTTTGCAAGTACAGTCCAAAGGATGTCCCGATGATTTCCCTCATTATCTCTGAGAGCTGAGAGAAATTCTCTCTAGAGAACTACATTTCTCCCTATGCTACCGGACAACATTTTAAACACTTTACAGAAAGAGGGAATTTTCTTAATTTCACAAGATTATTCCTAATAAATGAACAACATCATACCAGGCTGCTAGACTGCTGGCCAAGCTCACTCATGAGCTAAACCTTTCAGTTGTTGCTGTTGTTCAGTCACCCAGTTGTGTCTGACTCTTTGTGTCCCCATGGACTACAGCACTCCAGGGCTCCCTGTCCCTCACCATCTCCCAGAGTTTCCCCAAGTTCATGTTCACTGCATCAGTGATGCAGTCCAGCCATCTCATCCTCTGACATCCTCTTCTCCTTCTGCCCTCGATCTTTCCCAGCATCAGGGACTTTTCCACTGAGTAGTCTTTCCTCATCAGATGAACAAAATACTGGAGTTTCAGCTTCAGCAACAGTCTTTCCAGTGAATATTCAGGGTTCATCTCCCTTAAGATTGACTCCCTTAAGATCTCCTTGCTGTCCAAGCGACTTTCAGGAGTCTTCTCCAGCACCACAGTTCAAAGGCATCAATTCTTTGGCGTACTGCCTTCTTTACAGTCCAGCTCTCACAACCATACATGACCAGTGAGAAGACTATAGCTTTGACTATACAGACCTTTGTCGGCAGAGCAATGTCTCTGCTTTTCAATACACTTGTTTAGGTTTCTCATTGCTTTCCTGCCAAAGCAATCGTCTTCTGATTTCATGGCTGCAGTTACTGTCCACAGTGATTTTGGAGCCCTGGAAGAGGAAATCTGTCACTACTTCCACCTTTTCCCCTTCTATTTGCCATGATCTTGGTTTTTTTAATGTTTAGTCTTAAGCCAGCTTTTTCACTCTCATCCTTCACCCTCATCAAGAGGCTCTTTAGTTTCTCTTTGCTTTCTGCCATATAAGTGGTGTCATCTGCATATCTGAGGTTGTTGATGTTTTTCCCACCTGTCTTGATTCCGGCCTGTAACTCATCCAGCCTGGCATTTCTCATAATGTGCTCAGCATATGGGTCAAATAAGCAGAGTGACAGCAGACAACACTGTTGTACTCCTTTCTCGATCTTGAACCAATCAGTTGTTCCGTACAGGGTTCTAACTCTTGCTTTTTGACCCACAAACAGGTTTCTCAGGAGACAGGTAAGATGGTCTGGTATTCTCATCACTCTAAGAGCTTTCCACAGTTTATCATGATCCACAGAATCAAAAGCTTTAGTGTAGTCAATGAAACAAATAGATGTTTTTCTGAAATTCCCTTGCTTTCTCTATAATCCAGCACATGTTGGCAATTTGATCTCTGCTTCTTCTTTCTTTTCTAAACCCAGCTTGGACATCTGGAAGTTCTTGGTTTGAAACCTCAGAACAGGTGTCAAAACTGTGCCTCCATCTCCACCTGGTTCCCTGCATGGGCTGTGTTGCAAGTGTTCACGAGGGAACAAGAATTAAGAGCAGAGTTCTGAAACTAGACTGTATGGATTCAAATCCCATTATGGATGCTTACTACATGAATAACCTTAGACAAGGTAATTTCAACCTCTGTTTAAAATAATGGTAACAGTCTATCCCTCGCAAGGTTGTATGGATAATGGCCACATGTTAATGATCCCATGTTTGCAGTCCAGGTACACTCTCAGATGTGGCCAAAAGCAGCCAGGAGGAACACCAGGCTCTGGAAACCCTCCAATGCCTGCCTGTGGGCCCCATTTCCTCCTCACATCAAAGTGTGACAAGTGCCCCTCCCAGACAGTGCTCAACAGTGGCACCTAGGGGGCACTTGGCCCTTCCTGGCACAACATGGAAATGCAGAGTCTGGGCATCCTCTCCTCAGAAACCTCCAAGGCCATGGGCATCTCTGTGGTCTGTATGAGGAAAACTTCAAGAGGTCAGATGATCCCATAGAATCCCATAGAATTCTGGTGCATAGAGATGTAATCTGTAAATATTCCCACGGGAATGGTTTTTCCCCTTTTAGGGGGATCCTGTGAATCCAGACCTGCTCAGGAATGACAGTCATGGTAGTGAGTGAATCAGAGAGCAGGAAATGGCAGATTCTTTGTCGAGATAAAGTGGTGATGAGTAAGATGCCGAAGAATATTGTTCACACCAAGAGTATGAGAATAGCTAAAATGTCAACACTATATTTCGTTAACATCTGTTTTTCTTCATCTGATATCTCCCTTTTATTTTGTTATTTTAAGTATTCCTTATGTTTCAGAATAATTTTCCCTTCACAGTATAAGCAAATGCCTGGGAAAAAATTAACTTAAAATGGCTTTTAGTCATTTCGAGCAGCAAAAGCAAAAGTAGCAGCTGAATCGAAGCCAACTTAAAATTAAATTGCTGGTGCCTGCCTGCGGTTTACACAACCAAATGTAATGTAAACACTCCATTATTAATAGGAATGAATGGGGACACCTAGGATCTAGAACTGTATGAGGAGGTGGAATGATGGAGGTGGAGTTTCTTCCATATGACTGGTTCTGGCATGTCTCCCAAATTAATTGCAACCTTCTTTAGGACCCACTAATGAAAGGCTTCTCTTCTGTCACTGTTATGTAACAGGAGTACACATGTGTGTGTGCAAGCACAAGCTCACACATCCAGACACTGCAAACACACGTCAACATGATATATGTGCATGCACACACACACACACACACACACATACTCTTCCTTATGTGGCACAGAAGCACAATATATGCCCTCACAAATACACACTCCTATATAACACATAGGCTCCACAAATACATAGCTCACAAAACACACATGAACACAAAAACACCTCACAAACACATGTGCATCACCCCAATGTTAAAACCACACAACATATGAGCACCACACACCCATGTAAAGTATGTGCAACACACACACACACTATGGCTTTCCTGTTGGTCTTCACAGGCCACAGTCTCAATATGTTGATAGAAGCTGCTCACTTGGGCTTGGAAAGGGCTACCTAAACCATCTCAACTTTGGTTTTATCTCATCTCACGGGTCTCTAATAACCTAAAAGGCTACTACATGCATGCATGCTCAGTCACTCAGTCATGTCCAGCTCTTTGAAACCCCATGTACTATAGCCCATCAGGCTCTTCTGTCCATGGAATCTTCCAAGCAAGAATACTGGAGAGGCTTGCCATTTCCTACTCCAAGTGATCTTCGTGACCCAGGGATCAAACACATGTCTCTTGCTTCTCCTGCATTGGCAGGGGGTTCTTTACCACTGAGCCAACAGGGAAGCCTAAAAGGCTACTACAAATATCCCCAAATTGTTGCAACGGAGCTACATCAATACCTTATTCTCAGGAGAGTTGTGAAAACTTTTGAATTAAAATTAAGACAGTCTATGGACTAGGGACGAGACCATGTGTCCTTTCCACCAAAAATGGAAAAAAGAAAACTAAACATAGTATTAAGTGTTGACAAGATGCAATATGTTTGAATGGAGTCTGAGAGTAGATCTGAGTGAAACTTCGGACAAGTGGTTTCAGTGAAAGATTTCACAGCTAAGGAAAATCACTCCATGTATAAGATTTTGGACCAGAGTTTTCAATATACCCCTATGTATTTCTTAGCTTTCAAAAATATCTAGGAGTCGATTCAGCTGTCAAGTGACAGAAAATTCACAATAGTAGTGAATTATATAAGATGAAGAGGAAAAATAATTCTCATGTAGATATAGGGTATCCAGGTCTGGTGCGATGGCCCACAGCCATCAAGGACCCAGTTTCTTTTCTCTTAATTGCTCCAATGTCTTCAGCATTATGGCTTCCACCTCAGAGTCCAAGATGGCTTTTCTAGCACCAGCCATCATGCTCAAATTCCAGTCAGCAGGAAGGAGAAAACAGAGGAAGACATGTCTGTTCCTTTCAAGGACACCTTCTAGAAGGTGATATATAACACATCCACTTAATATATCTCACTGGTCAGAACAGTTACTATGACCACATCTAGCTGCAAGGGAGGCTTAAAAATATGCTATCTATTCTAGGTGGCTATTCATACAGTAGCTAAATATATGCTATTTATTCTAGGTGCTCAACTAAAATTGGAGGTTCCATTACTATAGAATAAAGGAAGAATGGATATTGGAAGATAGTTAGTGGTTTCTGTCACACATCAAAAAAAAAAAAAAGAATACAGTCTCCATTCTGAGGTAATCACTGTTAATTAACACTTTGATACATAGCACATATATGTAAATACATATAATTTATTTTATAAAACTGAGTTCACATTGTATACACTCTTTTTGTGTTTTTGTGTTGTGCATGTCTTTTTATGGCTATATGTAGTTTTCTTTGTTGTTGTTGTTTAGTCATTAAGTGCATCCAACTCTTTTGTGACCCCATGGACTATAGCCCTCCAGGCTCCTCTGTCCATGGGATTTCCCAGGCAAAAATACTGAAGTGGGTTACCATTTCCTTCTCCATGGGATCTTCCCAACCCAGGAATCGAACCTGCATCTCCTGCATTGGCAGATGGATTCTATACCACTGAGCCACGAGGGAAGTCCCAATGGATATATCTATTTTTTAAAAGCTCAAAATAAAAATCTAATCCACTTATAAAATAAGCATATTATGTAAGTCATTTAAATCAATTATATTCTTGCTTGAAGACTCATTCAGTTCAGGGTTCAGGGTAGGGATGTAAATCTACATCAAGTAAAGAGCCAGGAGAGTTTACAAATCTATGAGAGGGTTGGGGCCCTGGCTGAAGGAACACTGGGGCTGTAGATATCCTGAGAATGCAGGTTGGAAGAAGATTCTTGGTGAGGACTCACTTCTGTGATACTCAGGAAGAAAGTCTGAGGGAGGGGGGCAAGGCAGATCCCCGCTGGCTTCCTCCTTATCTCCTGTCAAATACTCAACGGCTCCTGGCTTGAGAATTGAGCTCATTTGGGAAAATTATCTTATAGACTCTGTTGTTTATGATACTTAAGCTTTATTTCCCCTAGCAACCTCTCCTAGGTTTCAGAATCCTTCTTGAAAGATGAGGGGATTACAGTTCAGATGATCATCCAGAGTGGTGACTTAGGAGCAACTCAGAAGTTCCCACTTGCTCTCATTGAACAGGATGCTTTATTTGCTTGGTGTCCTCAAGTGTGGCACAGAAAAACAGCGTGCTTCTGCTCTTTACTCCCTACTGTCTTCCTAAAATATCAGTTTAAACCAACTCTCTGCTGAGAATCCTCCTCTGGGTCTCCATTTCCTCTTTCACCAAAACCAAACTCCTCCACTTGACTGACTGCATCCTCCAGAGGATGCTCACCAACTGGACTGATCTCTTCTCCCCAGGCCACACACTGTACTGATGCCAGTGCCACTTAAGGCCCCTGTCTCAGAGCTGAGGCCTTGTTTAGGAATGCGAGACTTGAGAACCAGATGGACTCTCTCATAAGCTATGTAACAGTGAATGTTAGTTAACCGCTTTGATCCTCTGCTTCCTGGTATGTTAAGTGGGAATAACAAAAATGGTCCCACAGTTGCACAGTGGGTAAAACTAGGTTATGGGCCTGGCCCCTGGCAAGGGTCTAAGTGATTGTGAAGTTCCTTTTCCCATCACCTCTGTTTCGGGCTTGTTTTCTCTCAGTTTGCAGCAGGTTGTGTTCCAAATGGTCATCACTGGGGCTAGTCTGTATTGCTCTCTCTGGGCTGGGCTATTCCATTGCCCAGAGCCTCTTGGCCTCCCTTGCAGCTGAAGCCCTCACCTCTGACCACACCTGCAGAGATCTGTGCCAAAATTTGAGAGCCATGGTTTCCCAGCTCTGCCCAAGGCTCTGCTGTCCTCATGCGCCAACACCCTCCTGCGGTAAATCATACAGCCTTTTACCCGAGGGTGGGCTTCTGACACTCAGAGGAGACTGTAGCCTGCCTCAGGGCTCATTCCCCTCCCAGAACCTTCTGTCTCCCCAGAAAATCTCTGTTCTCTCTCTTTACTAATAAATGACAGGAAAACTCTACTGAAAAGCCATGTATGTGTCTTTCTCAGGCTACAAACCAAAGTTTACATTATTGTAAAAAAAACCAAACTTTATAAAAATGCAATACCTCTAAACAATCAAAACTAAATCTAAAAAGGAAAAATGCAGAAAATTTCCCTCAACTTGGATATGCAAAAGATTAACATCTACTGGAGACTTTGTCAGCTATATAAAAACAGCATTAAATCCTAACAGAGGTTAAGAATAGATAATTCAAATAAAAGAAAATACAGATTGTTTAAAAAAGAGAGAGACAAATGGTCAACCTTCAGTTCAGTTAAGTTCTGTTGCTCAGTCATGTCCCACTCTTTGTGATCCCATGGACTGCAGCACTCCAGGCCTCTCTGTCCATCACCAACTCCCAGAGTTTACTCAAACTCATGTCCATTGAGTTGGTGATGCCATCCAACAATCTCATCCTGTGTCAACCCCTTCTCTCCTGCCTTCAATCTTTCTCAGCATCAGGGTCTTTTCCAATGAGTCAGTTCTTCGCTTCAGGTTGCCAACATACTGGAGTTTCAGCTTCAGCATCAGTCCTTCCAATGAATGTTCAGGACTGATTTCCTTTAGGATGGACTGGTTGGATCTCCTTGCAGTCCAAGGGACTCTCAAGAGTCTTCTCCAACACCACAGTTCAATAGCATCAATTCTTCAGCACTCAGCTTTCTTTATAGTCCATCTAGACATGACTTTCACATCTAGATATGACTACTGGAAAAACCGTAGCTTTGACTAGACCGACCTTTGTTGGCAAAGTAATGTCTCTGCTTTTTAATATGCTATCTAGGTTGGTCATAACTTTTCTTCCAAGGAGCGTCTTTTAATTTCAGGGCTGCAGTCACCATCTGCAGTGATTTTGGAGCCCCAAAATACAAAGTCTGTCACTGTTTCCATTGTTTCCCCATCTATTTGCCATGAAGTGATGGGACCAGATGCCATGATCTTAATTTTCTGAATGTTGAGTTTTAAGCCAACCTTTTCACTCTCCTTTTTCACTTTTATCAAGAGGCTCTTTAGTTCTTCTTCACTTTCTGCCATAAGGGTGGTGTCATCTGCATATCTGAGGTTATTGATATTTCTTCCAGCAATCTTGATTTCAGCTTGTACTTAATCCAGCCCAGCGTTTCTTATGAAGTACTCTGCATATACGTTAAATAAGCAGGGTGACAATATACAGCCTTGACGTATTCCTTTCCCAATCTGGAACCAGTCTGTAGTTTCATGTCCAGTTCTAACTGTTGCTTCTTGATCTGCATACAGATTGCTCAGGTGGTCTGGGATTCTTATCTCTTTCAGAATTTTCCACAGTTTGTTGTGATCCACACAGTCAAAGGCTTTGGCATAGTCAATAAAGCAGTAGTAGATGTTTTTCTCGAATTTGCTTGCTTTTTTGATGATTCAATGTATATTGGCATTTTGATCACTGGTTCCTCTACCTTTTCTAAATCCAGCTTGAACATCTGGGATTTCACGGTTCACTTACTACTGAAGCCTGGCTTGGAGAATTTTGAGCATTACTTTGCTAGCATGTGAGATGAGTGCAATTGTGTGGTAGTTTGAGCATTCTTTGGCATTGCCTTTCTTTGGGATTGGAATGAAAACTGACCTTTTTTAGTCCTGTGGTCACTGCTGAGTTTTCCAAATTTGCTGGCATATTGAGTACAGCACTTTCACAGCATCATCTTTTAGGATTTGAAATAGCTCAACTGGAATTCCATCACCTTGGTGGTGGTTTAGTCACTAAGTCGTGTCTGACTCTTGTGACCTCACGGACGGTAGCCTGCCAGGCTCCTCTGTCCATGGGATTCTCCAGGCAAGAATACTGGAGTGGGTTGCCATTTCCTTCTCCAGGGGATCTTCCCGATCCAGGAATTGAACCCAGGTCTCCTGCATTGCAGGCAGATTCTTTACCAACTGAGCTATGAGGGAAGCCCCCATCACCTTAGCGGTCATCAAATATAATTTAAGTCATTAATGAGGTACCACGAATGCCCACTGAATTCAAATAGCATTTTAAAATATTAAAACCTAGTGCTACAAAAGCTGCAGAGAAATTGGTATGCTGACAAAGTGCTGTTGCCATTGTTACAGTCATTTTGAAAAGCAATTTGGCAGTGCGTTTCAAGAGCCATGAAAATGTTTCTGCCCTTTGGCTGACAATTTTCATGTCAAGATAATCATATGAATAAAAATAATCAAATGTGTGAAAGTAATCATTATATGTTTGTACAGTAGCAAACATATAAACAGTCTGAATGTCTAACAGGAGAATTCATCTGTTAAATGTTGTTCTATGTCCTCAATGCATATAATATTGTGCAGCCATCAAAATGATAATTGTAAAGTCCCTTCCATTTGTCAACTCACTATTAGCTGATGTCCTTCTCCCAAAATTTCACAAGGAATTAGAAGGCAATCCATTGATTTTCTGGCTCCCCACTTAAAATTTACATGTATGGCCCCACCTGCATTCCTGGTCCTTCCTGCTCTTGTCCCTTTCTCGGGTTGATCTCTCAACTGTCTTCAGACCCTCTGTGTCTTCTCCACCATCTCACTCCCTCAAATAGCAACTCTCTGTGAAATCAACCCTGGCCTCTCAGCCATCTCTTTCCCCTTCAAGTCTCTTCCATTTTTAAAGGGAAAGCTTGAACTCACATCTCTAGCCAACTACTCCATTCCCAGCCAAACTTCTTTTTTTTTTTTTTTTGTTTTTTTTAAACTTTATTTTATATTGGAGTATAGTTGATTAACAGTGTTGTGATAGTTTCAGGAGTACAGCAAAGTGATTCACTTATACATATACATGTATCTATTCTTCTTCATATTCTTTTCCCATTTAGGTTATATTGAGCAGAGTTCCTTGTTAATCCATTCACAAGTCTCCTTTTTTGTGTGTGTGTGTGTGTGTGTTCCCCTTCCTGGACCCCCCACCCACCTCCCTCCCCATCCCATCCCTCCGGATCATCCCATTGCCCCGGCCCTGAGCTCTTGTCACATGCATCGAACATGGAATGGTGTTCTGTTTCACATATGATAATATACATGTTTCAATGCTATTCTCCCAGAACGTCCCACCCTCACCTTCTCCCTCAGAGTCCATAAAATTGTTCCATGCATCTGTGTCTCTTATTCTGTCTCGCATCTGCACTCCCCTCTCTCCCCTCTCCTTTACAACCTGTTCACTTCACCTGGCTGTCTGCTATTCCTGCCCTTTTTACTGAAGTCACTGAAAACTTTCTGGCTAAATTCAGGTAATATTTTCCTTCCCTGATCTTACCTCATTTGACCTCTCTGGGTGTAATTTGACTCTCTTTCTGAAACTCACTCTCGCTTTGATCTCCACACCTACTCTCTTTTCTCTGACTGAGGCTAGGTTTCCATGACATGTCCTGTCTCTCTGACTGTTCTCAACTTCTTTGTGGTGACCCTGTCCTCCATGCATTCTGTAAAGACTGCTCTCTCCAAGGGACTGCCCTTGGTTCTCTTCACTTAGGTTTACTAGTTCCCTTCAACTGGAGTCAGAGAAATGACATTCAAATTCTGATTCCTTCACTTTCCAACCATGTGGGAAACTCACTTTGCCCTTTAATCCTGTTTCTACACTGTAAAATGAAAACAATAATAGGGTCCACTCCATAGGGTACCTTAGCAAATGGTAAACATTTGGTGAAAGGTAGCCTCATTATTAGTGGTATATGGCACCTTAATCAGCTTTTCCAATCTAGACTCTCTGCTAAGTTTCAGCACAATCTCTCTGTTTGATGTCATACTGGGGTCCTGCACTGGATGGCCTATCCTAAACTCGGTATGTCCACAATCACATTAGCCATTCTACCCCTCTCTAGTCCAGTCCTATCGACACCTGAAAACTGGAAGTCATTCTTCATATCTTTTCTCCTTTTATCTGTGTCTATCTACCTCCCCATTTTCGGGTATGTCCCATAAAATACTCCAAGCTCACTTCCCAGTCCCCAGAATGGTGAATGCTTAAAAACTCTGAAGTCCTAGAGTAGGGCAGAGCTAAGACAGAAGGAGCTGGGTCTCTGACTGAAAATGTGAAAGGCTGTCTGCTGATCAGAAAACCTGTATTGAGTTTTATGTAAGGGACAATCCTCTAGTATCTTATGCCACCAAGATTTGTAGAACTATCAATCTTAGCAGCTAGATATGCTTTAATATAACGTATGAAACATGTGAAGGACTCATCAACTTCTCCAATCGCCACCATCACTACCCACTATTAAGTCTTCATAATCATGACCACAATAGACGTTTAACAGGTTCACCTAAACCCATTCTTGCTCTTCTCTACTCTGTTCACTGTATAGTTGTTGGTGAGGCCTCTATAAGTTGTAAGAGGGACCCAATCTGATTATATCAACTGCCTCACTTAAGAAAATCTGTCACTGGCCCCCCCATTACCTTCAGGATAAAATCCAACTCGTGCCATGATACAGGAGGCCTTTATGAGTTGGCCCACCTATCTGATGTGTCTCTGCTCCTGCCCTCTTTTTCTGACATGCCAGTCACAACTAACTGCCCATGGTCTCAGTGACCTGCACCAGTCTCATCTGACCTCATGCTTTTGCACAGGCAGCTCCCTCTGCCTAGAACACCTCCATGTCTTCCTTACCTTCCATGTCTGTGAGTCATCCTTCAAGATTCAGCTTGGGCATCGTCTCTATCATCACCTCTGAGAGGCATATCCTGATTTCTCTAGGTTGGCTGATAGTCTTCTCCCAAGTGCCCTCATTACTCCTGTGATCACTTCTCTTTATAATATGTACCACACTTTTTCCACAGAATCCATTTACTTGTTCCTGAGAACAGGCACCTATTATGGCATCTTGATTTTCTAGTACAATGCTCAGCTAATAATAGGTACTCAATTAGGGTATACTGAATGAATGAATGGCTAGGCAAAAGTATGAAAAATAATTATAATACAACATACAGAAAAATTGACAACACACCATTAATTACAAAGTAAAAGCTGAAATTGTTCACTGTACATATAGTACATGCATACTAGGCAATATATCTACATCAAACAATATGCATCTACATTAAATATATATGCATGTGGAAAAGTTTTGAAAATAATCATTCACGAGACATGTATTGAACAGCTCCTCTGTGACAGATGATACTGATAGGAAGATTAATTAGAACTTGTCCATCCCCTCAAGAAATTTACAGTCTTGCTGGGGTGGAGGAAGCAATCCTTTTTAGCTGATGGGAATATGGGTGAAAGTTTTTCTTTCAAAATTCCCTTTAGTTTTTTTAACAATACATTTTAAAAAGCAGCTTATAGAACAGAAAAAGTCATCTATAAATGCTGTTCATAGTAATTTTGAAGTTGTAAACTACCTGATTTTGGCTACACCTATCCAAGGTAAAGCATCTTTGAGTTTTGGAGTCTACATACCTTTGCACACCTTGAGTCCATGGCTGTTTTGCTTTCCCATGAAGTTGTTGATATCTTGTGCACAGTACACTTGCTGGTGTTCTGTGTGCCCTTGGATAACTTATTTCACCTCTCTGAACTTGAGTTGTCCAATCTTCAAAGAAAATAACCCCAAACTCCATGTAATTGTTTCAAAGAATAAAATGAGAAAATGAGTTTGAACCTACTGTGTGAGCTTCAAAGCACTTTGAAAATGTAGCACACAGCAGATTAAAAGACTATCTTCTTGTTATTTTTCAAATATACCAATAGAACTAACTTTATCATTCTCATATCCAGCTGGTAATCTAAGTTGCAAGATTACACATATCTCCATGAAACTTAACAGTTATTTTCATCATATATGAAAAATATATATATATATCTTTTAAAAAAACATGCATTTTATTTCTTTAAAAAAATAATTGTTTGGTTGTGCCATGTCTAAATTGCTGCATGAGGGACCTTTGACCTTCCTTGCAGCACGCATGTGAACTCTTGGTTGCAGCACATGGGATCTAGTTTCCCTACCAGGGATCCAACTGGGGGTTTCTGTATTGGGAGATTGGAGTCTTGGCCAGTGGACCACCAAAACATATGTCTTTAAATGTTATTATTTTTCCTGATCTTCTCTCATGCAAAAAACAGAGGTGTTGTTCACCAACTGAATTAAATAAAATATTTCAACTGTCTTGCATAATATTATGCATCATATGGACAGGTAATTATAGTAATGTAGTCTGCTCCTTTGGTGGGACTATCAGGTAATGCCGAGGCCAGGGTGGCGGCCGAGAGGAAGTACCCCGCGCCCGAGGTTGGGGGTGGCGGCGGAGAGGAGTTACCCCACATCCAAGGAGCAGCGGCTGCGCGGGCACCGGAAGGCCGAGAGGAGCTACTCCACATTCAAGGTCAGGAGGGGTGGCTGTGAGGAGATACCCCTTGTCCAAGATAAGGAGCAGTGGCTGCGCTTTGCTGGAGCAGCCATGAAGAGATACCCCACGTCCAAGGTAAGAGAAACCTAAGTAAGACGGTAGGTGTTGTGAGAGGGCATCAGAGGGCAGACACACTGAAACTATAATCACAGAAAACTAGCCAATCTGATGACATGGACCACAGCCTTGTCTAACTCAATGAAACTAAGCCATGCTGTGTGGGACCACCCAAGACAGACAGGTCATGGTGGAGAGGTCTGACAGAATGTGGCCCACTGGAGAAGGTCATGGCAAACCACTTCAGTATTCTTGCCTTGAGAACACCATGAACAGTGTGAAAAGTCAAAAAGATAGGACACTGAAAGAGGAACTCCCCAGGTCGGTAGGTGCCCAATATGCTACTGGAGATCAGTGGAGAAATAACTCTAGAAAGAATGATGGATGGAGCCAAAGCAAAAACAATACCCAGCTGTAGATATGACTGGTGATAGAAGAAAAGTCCGATGCTGTAAAGAGCAATATTGCATAGGAACCTGGAATGTCAGGTCCATGAATCAAGGCAAATTGGAAGTGGTCAAACAGGAGATGACAAGAGTGAACATTGACATTCTAGGAATCAGCGAACTAAGATGGACTGGAATGGGTGAATTTAGCTCAGATGACCATTATATCTACTACTGTGGGCAGGAATCCCTTAGAAGAAATGGAGTAGCCATCATGGTCAACAAAAGAGTCCGAAATGCAGTACTTGGATGCAATCTCAAAAATGATAGAATGATCTCTGTTTGTTTCCAAGGCAAACCATTCAATATCACGGTAATCCAAGTCTATGCCCCAACCAGTAATGCTGAAAAAGCTGAAGTTGAACGGTTCTATGAAGACCTACAAGACCTTTTAGAACTAACACCCAAAAAAGATGTCCTTTCCATTATAGGAGACTGGAATGCAAAAGTAGGAAGTCAGGAAACACCTGGCATAACAAGTAAATTTGGCCTTGGAGTACAGAATAAAGCAGGCCAAAGGCTAATAGAGTTTTGCCAAGAGAACGCACTGGTCATAGCAAACACCTTCTTCCAACAACACATGAGAAGACTCTACACGTGGACATCACCAGATGGTCAACACCGAAATTAGATTGATTATATTCTTTGCAGCCAAAGATGGAGAAGCTCTCTACAGGCAGCAAAAACAAGACCAGGAGCAGACTGTGGCTCAGATCATGAACTGCTTATTGCCAAATTCAGACTTAAATTGAAGAAAGTAGGGAAAACCACTAGACCATTGAAGTATGACCTAAATCAAATCCCTTATGATTATACAGTGGAAGTGACAAATAGATTTAAGGGACTAGATCTGATAGACAGAGTGCCTGATGAACTATGGACAGAGGTTTGTGACATTGTACAGGAGACAGGGATCAAGACCATCCCCATGGAAAAGAAATGCAAAAAGCAAATCGGCTGTCTGAGGAGGCCTTACAAATAGCTGGGAAAAGAAGAGAAGCTAAAAGCAAAGGAGAAAAGGAAAGATATTCCCATCTGAATGCAGAGCTCCAAAGAATTGCAAGGAGAGATAAGAAAGCCTTCCTCAGCGATCAATGCAAAGAAATAGAGGAAAACAACAGAATGGCAAAGACTAGATATCTCTTCAAAAAAATTAGAGATACCAAGGAAACATTTCATGCAAAGATGGGCTCACTAAAGGACAGAAATGGTAGGGACCTAACAGAAGCAGAAGATATTAAGAAGAGGTGACAAAAATACACAGAAGAACTGTACAAAAAAGATCTTCATGAACCAGATAATCACAATGGTGTGATCACTCACCTAGAGCCAGACATTCTGGAATGTGAAGTCAAGTGGGCCTTAGAAAGCATCACTACGAACAAAGCTAGTGGAGGTGATGGAATTCCAGTTGAGCTATTTCAAATCCTGAAAGATGATGCTGTGAAAGTGATGCACTCAATATGCCAGCAAATCTGGAAAACTCAGCAGTGGCCACAGGACTGGAAAAGGTCAGTTTTCATTCCAATCCCAAAGAAAGGCAATGCCAAAGAATGCTCAAACTACCGCACAATTGCACTCATCTCACACGCTAGTAAAGTAATGCTCAAAATTCTCCAAGCCAGGCTTCAGCAATACGTGAACCATGAACTTCCAGATGTTCAAGCTGGTTTTAGAAAAGGCAGAGGAACCAGAGATAAAATTGCCAACATCCGCTGGATCATCAAAAAAGCACGAGAGTTCCAGAAAAACATCTATTTATGCTTTATTGACTATTCCAAAGCCTTTGACTATGTGGATCACAATAAACTGCGGAAAATTCTGAAAGAGATGGGAATACCAGACCATCTGACCTATATCTTGAGAAACCTGTATGCAGGTCAGGAAGCAACAGTTAGAACTGGACATGGAACAATAGACTGGTTCCAAATAGGAAAAGGAGTATGTCAAGGCTGTATATTGTCACCCTGCTTATTTAACTTATATGCAGAGTACATCATGAGAAATGCTGGGCTGGAAGAAAGACAAGCTGAAATCAAGATTGCTGGGAGAAATATCAATAAGCTCAGATATGCAGATGACACCATCCTTATGGCAGAAAGCAAAGAAGAACTAAAGAGCCTCTTGATGAAAGTGAGAGAGGAGAGTGAAAAAGTTGGCTTAAAGTTCAACGTTCAGAAAACTAAGATCATGGCATCTGGTCCCATCACTTCATGGCAAATAGATGGGGAAACAGTGGTTGACTTTATTTTTGGGGGCTCCAAAATCACTGCAGATGGTGACTGCAGCCATGAAATTAAAAGACGCTTACTCCGTGGAAGGAAAGTTATGACCAACCTAGATAGCATATTTAAAAGCAGAGACATTACTTTGCCAACAAAGGTCTGTCTAGTCAAGGCTATATCGTTTTTCCAGTAGTCATGTATGGATGTGAGAGTTGGATGGTGAAGAAAGCTGAGCGCCGAAGAATTGATGCTTTTGAACTGTGGTGTTGGAGAAGACTCTTGAGAGTCCCTTGGACTGCAAGAAGATCCAACCAGTCCATCCTAAAGGAGATCAGTCCTGGGTGTTCATTGGAAGGACTGATGTTGAAGTGAAACTCCAATACTTTGGCCACCTAATGTGAAGAGCTGACTCATTGGAAAAGACCTTAATGCTGGGAAGGACTGGGGGCAGGAAGAGAAGGGGACGACAGAGGATGAGATGGCTGGATGGCATCACTGACTCGATGGACATGGGTTTGGGTAGACTCCGGGAGTTGGTGATGGACGGGGAGGCCTAGCGTGCTGCGATTCATGGGGTCACAAAGAGTTGGACACGACTGAGCGACTGAACTGACTGATACTGATCAGGTGATGCTGAGCTCCCAGGGTAATGGCCTTTTGAAGTGAAGACTGCTCACCTGGTGTGAAGCAGGAGCATCTCTGATGTGTTTGGACAGGCTGAGAAAGTAGGTACCTTGGACATTATGATCCATCATTAATGTCTTATGGGGAGAGGAAAGTGTGTAGACCAGTGAAAGCAGAGAAAAAGAAGATATTTTAAATATCATTCATTTGCCTCAACATATGTCCCCAAAAGATTACTTCCACCAAACACCCTGGTTTAGGCCAAACAGTGTGTTCAGTGGCCCTTTGTGATTCTTGCCTCTTTCAGCAATAATCTTTCTTAGTAACAGCTTCATATATCTCACTAAGCACCTGCTATCTTCCTGAGCTGTCAGCACAAGTATCTGTATACCAGCAAATAGACTTATACTTCCCAGTAGAAAACTGTATTTTTGCCTCTAAGAGCCAAGTAGAAGGAATGTGTGTGTATTTGTGTAGATATTCAGAGAGAGAGGCCAGAATTGCTGGTATGAGTCTTTCCAACCTAGTTTTATAAGGTCTAGACAGCTTGGCTGACTTCAACTCTGGTTTTCTAAAACATAATTGATTTGCAAAGATCTGGGCCATGAGAGGGCACACCTGGGAAGTGGCTGTGAATTCACAAGAACGAACAGGAAAAATACCTGAAAGCTACAGAAAAATAGAGGTTCTGGGGCAACCAGAATTTACAGCTCCTTGATGGAGCCTTTGAGTTCATCAGAGCCAAAAGGGGACCACACGTCAGCCTTTGTCTTAGGCTGTAAAGGTGGTTCTTGCGAGTGTGGAAAATTAAAGGTCTACTGGGGATTGGTTAGTGTCCAGAATCTGAAATTACACCAAATGATTTGAAGTTGGATTGTTGCTACAATTCCTTTATTGGAACTATTTCAAACTCCAATCTAAACTGCATGCTAAACTCCCAAGGAGATTGCTATGATTACTTAGATGAGTGTTCTCAACCCTGGTTTCCCATCAGAGTCTTTAGGAAATTTGATGCCTAGTTCTCACTCCAGATCAAATGAATTTCTGGGTGAAAGATCCAGAAGTCAGTAGTTTTACAAAGCTTTCTAGGTAATTTGGACATGCAGCCAGGGTTGGAAACCACTGGTCGAGACTGAGACAGGCAAGAAATAGCCAAGGGAGATAGATAAAGAGTTGTGCTTGAGAGACTGTAATTCCTGAGCATAATCTCAGAGAAGGAAAATTTCCTTGTGTTCATGCTTGGATATTGCTATAATACAAAGGCACCAGAGGATATGTTGGGTGTGTCACAGGGGTGGTAATGATGAGTTTAATCTGTGCCTATAAGCTGAAAACCAAAATCTGCACACCACAAAACATAACCTGGATCAGACAACCTGGTAGATGAATAATACATTTAGTCATGTGCTTCAATCAAGTATCAACAATTCACAGACTAGAAACCCACTCAAGGAAGCTCAAGGTTTGAAAGGTTTGTAGTAGAGACTACAAACAGCAATTTCAAGGGATCCAGGGATTTAGACTCCCAGAGCTGGCAACCAGACACTCAGAGACTGAGGTCATTCCCTCCACATCTCAGTCATTTGGTCTCCCTTATTTCTTTTCCTCTCTGCACATCTGCTTCATTCTTCTATTGCAGCTGTCTTCTTCTGATTCTCATTTCACACAAGGTTCAACATGAGTGATCCAGCCCTAACTTTTCATGCTCTTTCAGGTCCAGAGCCCAACACTGACTGACAACTGTCACAATGTTTCTTAATTACATTTTCAGGAATGGTGCTGAATGATGTCCAGTCACTGGTCCAGTGAATGATGGCTGATAATCTCTTTCCATAAGCTGGGCCAGGAGTGGAAATTGTTACAAAGTTCACAGGGTGAACATTCTAGGAGACTACTGGAAGGGCAGGCTCTTGTGAGGAACTGTGGGCAAAGTAGGCAGTGATGTACATCTAATTCCTGACCATAAACAATGAACTACACACCTTTCTTCTTTCCCATCTTCTGCCTCCCAGGAGACAAGTGAATATGGGAGAAATAAGGCGGAGCTTGAAAGAATGTTCTGTCTGCTGTCAGGACCCAGCTTAGTATCTGAGAGAGGTAACCACAGACTGGCATGACTGAAAGATAGTCTACAAATCCTCACAACCAGCATTAATGTACGTGAACATACATGCGTCATCTTCCTCCTGAAACTACTAAAAAGTCAATCCATTCTTGGCAATGGTGACAGCCTGAAAATGTCTGAAACACAGCATCTCTGCTTAATCTTAACCTCACACTTTCTGCTGCCTTGTAACATGTAAAAATGTAACACATTCAGATACTAAGAAAGATCCTCCTCCCCTTGGGTTTTCATCTGATTGTTTGGAAAATTTGCGATTAATATGTGATTACAACGGTTTGACAGTTTGCTTGACAGCTCTGAAATAACATTCTTGATAATCTTCTACTGAAACTCAAAATGGCACTTCTAGAAACTTAGAACTTCAGGCAAATTGCAAGTTCACAAGAATTTTATAAACTCTCCCAATGGAGAAATTGTGTGTAAATTCATTTTATGGACCCACACTAGCTACTGCAGCTAAAGATTTGAATGGTCCTATTGTTTTCCTTCTTTTTTCTGGTTAAGTACAGCTGAACTGAGATAGGAAGGCAAGATGAGTCTGTAGTTGGGGGGCATATTTAAAGGAGAAGGCCAGGATAAAAATCTACCTTCCACTCCAGCCTTTAGGCAAGTTTGAATATATATATATATTTTCTTTTTGAGGCAAAGTGAAGCCAGGAGAGGGAAGAAGTTACACAGGGAAAAGTAGAGGAAGCACCAGCAGCAAATGTCTGTTTTCACCTTGCCTAGAGCATGTGGCCCCTGAAAATCATGTCTGTGGCTCTGATATAATGCCATCATGCCAATAAGAAATAATTTATTCCAGAGCCTTAGGTGGAGTCAACTATTCTAGCTTTTCCCCCCAAGTACAGCTACTGGAGATTCTGGCTAATTAAAAAAAGAAAAAGAAGTCTAACACGTGTATTTTACTGACAAAACAAAACACCTTTAAACCAAAAGGATGAGTTCTCCAAGGTGAAAATAAAACTCCTGCCTACTGAAGTCTGGTGCAGCTGAGTTATCACTATTTTCATCCTGTAATTTGTTTTATAGGGTACTAATTAACAGGGCAAAGTCTGTTGCCAGGAAAGTAAATCACATTTTGCTGTTTTCTTCTTTTCTAACAAGGCACAGACCTGGTCTTTAATTAAAGAGCAAGTTCCAAGTGCACTATCAGCTAGTGCAATCGGGAACATTTGGCTGGGAAGATCATGGTGAAACCCTCTGTTCAGAGGCCAAGAAAGATAGTGAGAGAGAGGAAGAAATGGAGGGAGAGAGAAGAATTGATTGCACAGGTAACCTTCAAAAGAAGATATTGCTTTCCTCAAACGTCCCATCTTTTCTCTGTTCCCCACAACTCAGCCTTTCTTCTCTAGCTCTACTCAGCTGATAAGTGTACCACAAACATCCTTTTAAAAAACCCTCACTGTCCCCTCCATACCAATTCATTTCTGTCCCCTAAGCTTTTTTTTTTTTTTTAAGGTAGCACCTCTCAGATTGGACCTCTCTGCACCAAGCTCCCTCTTCTCCAGGGCTTTTTCTTCAACCTGGCCCCCTGAGTGACCTCTGGCCCTGGGTCTTGCTGCCTGGCCAGTGCAGCTCATTCCCCACCCCTCCCCTCCCACTTCACCCTCCTTGCCTTCCCTTAGTCTTCACTCTTTTTTCTTTTGCCTCTTTCTCCCATCTATTCCTGGAGGTTCCGAGCTGGCGGCGGCCCTCCGACTTCTCCTTCTATGAATCCTCTGAAACATCATTTGGGGAGGGTTTGTGGTGAGGGAGGTAGCTGATGGGCGGGCAAGGAGAGCGAGTGCCTGGCTTGCACCCTGGAGCCTGACGTCACCGCGCCCTGCTTGTCAATCTCCAGCAGGCGCGCTGCTCTTAGCCGCCTTTTCTTCTACTGGCTGTATCTCTCACTCTCCGCAGCACCGGCACAGAGACAAGCTCCTGGCACTCCTCTGCGTGCCGGGCCGGCCACCTCCTTCAGGAGTCGGCTCTGTTCGCGCGGGGAGCGCAGCCTGGCATCCCATCGCAGCGCTCATGATCAGCGATTTCCTGAAGCCCTGACTCCTCAGGTGAGCAACCGGGCTCTCTAAAGAAACTTTGAGGGTGTGCAGAGGGGAAGGGGTGAAGGATGGCCAGGGGATGGATCCTTCTCACCCCGGAGAAATGGAGCCAAGCTGATTCTACACTCTCCACCTAAAAAGACATTTCAGCTTCTCTCCCCCAAAATCCCTTTCCTAAGGGTCTCTGAGGCCAACGGGGTCCTCTGTGCTCCCCGAGCGCAGAAACTTCTCTTTCAGCACCGCGGACAGCGATTCCGCCGCTTAGTTGAGGAGAGCGCCTGACCAAACCGGTCAGAGCCCGGGCGGGACTCGCCGGGGCCAACAATAATAGCCTGGTGCACAAGATGCGGTTGCAAATACGTGCACACTTACGTGATCTGTGTGAATGTGAGTGCATGTTCTTCGGGTGTTTATCTGTGCAAAAATTCAGATACCAGTGCGGCATCCCTTGTGCGTTTCACTCTCTCACTGGCTCACTCACTCACTCAACAGGTATTTATTTATTTTTGGCTCTCAACCACTGCTTCCTCGCTGTGCTCTGGGTCGGGATGGGCAGTAGGAGCGGGGAAGCAGCGACCGGGGAAGTACCCTGGCGGAGTGAACCGCACACCTGACACTTTTTCTCCCTCTCCACGCAGGGTGTAACGTCCCGCCGCGATGAACGCGAGCGTATCTTCGCTCAACGACTCCCAGGTGGTGGCAGTGGCGGCCGAGGGTGCGGCGGCAGCGGCCACCGCAGCAGGAGCGCGGGACACAGGTGAATGGGGGCACCCGGCAGCCGCAGCGGCGGCGGCGCTGGGGGGCGGCGGCGCAGCTAATGCGTCGCTGGAGTTGTCTTCGCAGCTGCCAGCAGGGCCGCCGGGGTTGCTGCTGTCGGCAGTGAATCCATGGGACGTACTGCTCTGCGTGTCTGGAACGGTGATCGCAGGCGAAAATGCCCTAGTAGTGGCGCTCATTGCATCTACCCCTGCTCTGCGCACGCCCATGTTCGTGCTGGTGGGCAGCCTGGCCACCGCCGACCTCCTGGCGGGCTGTGGTCTCATCCTGCACTTCGTATTCCAATACGTGGTGCCCTCAGAGACCGTGAGCCTGCTCACTGTGGGCTTCCTCGTGACCTCCTTCGCTGCCTCCGTCAGCAGCCTGCTGGCCATCACGGTGGACCGCTACCTGTCCCTCTATAACGCACTCACCTATTACTCGCGTCGGACTCTGTTGGGCGTGCACCTCCTTCTTGCTGCCACCTGGACGGTGTCTTTAGGCCTTGGGCTGCTGCCGGTGCTTGGCTGGAATTGCCTGGCGGAGCGCGCCGCCTGCAGCGTGGTGCGCCCGCTGACGCGCAGCCATGTAGCGCTGCTCTCGGCTACCTTCTTTGCGGTCTTCGGCATCATGCTGCACTTGTACGTGCGCATCTGCCAGGTGGTTTGGCGGCACGCACACCAGATCGCGCTGCAGCAGCACTGCCTGGCGCCACCCCACCTTGCTGCCACCAGAAAAGGTGTGGGAATGCTGGCAGTGGTGCTGGGCACTTTCGGTGCCAGCTGGCTGCCCTTTGCCATCTACTGCGTGGTAGGTAGCCACGAGGACCCAGATGTCTACACCTACGCCACCCTTCTGCCGGCAACCTACAACTCTATGATCAATCCTATCATCTATGCCTTCCGCAACCAGGAGATCCAACGCGCCCTGTGGCTCCTGTTTTGTGGCTGTTTCCAGTCCAAAGTGCCCTTCCGCTCCAGGTCCCCCAGTGAGGTCTGATGGCTCCCTCCACTCTCTAACCAACACCACACCCCTAACAAGCCAGCCTTTGGTGAGCCTCTCGGTGCCTGCTGATGAACTCTGAGATCCCAATAGTGTGACTGATTTTGGAAAGCCAGAATAAACATAAACACAACAAACTCACAGAGACAAAGAGGCTTGTTGGCACTTTACATATACAGTGTATACATGTGTACATATATATACAAATATTTGTATCTTCTGGAGGTGTTCAGGATGTGGAATTTCCTGTTCTGTGAAAAAAACTAACAAAAATGTGGTTGTATACTCAAATTGTACATCACATTTGTTGAGTGAAGACATTCCAATACTGCTTAATTATAGCACTTTATTTTTAGCTGCTGAACTGCCAAAACAGTGTTGCCATTTTCAAGGGCAGGGGAAGGGGGTAAAAAATGTATTTTTGTTGTATGTGATAGAATATTTTGCTGCATATACATCAGTAAATTACAACATATTTTGTACACAAATAAACACATTATAAAAATGTAATTTTGGCATGTGACTGGTGATAGAATTACTATTTAAGAGATGAATTATTAGTGCATTTACTTTAAAAGTTTATTATGTATCATCTCCATCCTGTGAAAATCTTAAAAAATCATACGCACTTGCTCATAAATTATCATTGAAATGACTAATCCAGATTATTGGGGAAGTCAGGAAGGGAATAATTACTCACATAATAGCATTCACAGGCCTCTAAAGGGTTATTTGTATATCAGTGCAAATTGGTTGCTGGGTTTGGAAGACAAGCTCCAAAGGATGTCTGAAACCATTCCTTCATCTTACCACATGTGTGCTTGTAAACCCTCAAGCCACAAATTTTAGGTGTATTGTTTCCAGTCTGGAAAGAATTTTAAATGTTGAAAATTCATAGTGACTGAGTATATTGTTACTGGCCAGGTCTTGTAGCAAAATGCACAGCCTTACAAAATAAATAAATTCTTCAAAGACAAGACCTCAAGATATACTGTGTTCATGAGGTAAATGAAGGTAAGCCCAGTAGCCCACTTTGAGGCACTCTTATCTGCAAAGCACAGGGCATTAAATTAATAACCTCAAGAACTAAACTTCCCCATTCCACCAATGAGTGTGAATCATAGTTAAATCGTTCCCTTGTTCCCTTCCTACGGGTCATATGAGGATAAATAATATATGTGGACAAATTCTGAGCACCTGTGAAGATATATTCACACAAGCACAAGTAGTCACTGGCCTTAGGCCTTAGGAAAATATACACAAGCAAAATTTTTTATATAGTTCACGAATACTTATTTAATGCCTACTATCTGCTAGACACAGTTCCAATGCGGGGAATACAGAAGCAAACTAAATAGACAAAAGGTCTCTACTCATAGCATTATCCTCTAGTGGGGGAGATAGGTTACAAGCAAATAAACAAATACATATGAAGAAATTTATTATAAAGAATTGACTCATGCTACTATGGAGGCTGAGAAGTCTCAAGGTCTACGGTCAATAGGAACAAGCTGGAAACCTAGGAGTGCTGATGGTGTAGTTCCATTTTGAGTATAGAGGCCTGAGAACCAGGAAAGCCCACAGGTTCAAGACTCAAGAAGAACTGTTGTTTCATTTAGAAACATAAAGGAAGAAAAAGACCATCTCAGGCCAATCAGGCAGCAGGACTAGTTCTTTTGTTTGTTTCTGGTCTTCAGTTGATTGGATGAGGCCCACCTACAGTTAAGAGGGCAATCTGCTTTACTCAGTCTACCGAGTCAAATGTTGATCCTATCCAGAAACACCCTCACAGACACATCCAGAATAAGGTTTAACCAAATGTCTGAGCACTTTGTGGTCTAGCCAAATTGACACATAAAATTAACCATCACACCAGCAGAACACAGTGATCCAAAATAAAGGAGAAAAGGTGTTTCAGGAGGGAGTAGTCAGTTGGGTCAAACCCTGCTGAGAGAGTAAGTAAAATGAGGATTAAAAACAATGACTATTGATTTTGTAATGTGACTATCATTGGTGAACTTGACAAGAGAAACTTCAGGAGAATGAGGGGAGTGGGTATTGATTATAGAATGCACAAGAGAAAATGTATGAACAATCTAATCTCCAATATCTTGCAACAGAGCTGTGACCTTTTTAACACTACAAAACACACTAAGATTTATAGATTTATTGTTTTATAGTGTCTATGAATTGAGATCCAGGAAGATCAGCATTATTGCTCATTCATCAAATTAACATTTTCTAATGAACAACCTTTATAGACTATTCAGCAACATCAGACACTCTCTCAGGCCCTATTAGTATCCAGGATGCATTCAAGCGGACTGAAATAGCAAAAGCTCTGGCTATAAACTTTCCAAACATGTGGTAGGGAAAACAACATAATTTCAAGGTGGAACAAAGTCAAATTATTATACATGTTAAAATTGCAGAGAAAAATTTTTGCAATCAGCAGATTAAGAAAGTTCAAGACTAAGATAGTAAGACAGACCATGGATCTGACTTCAATCCACTTGGTATTAATATTCAACATCTGCCCTAAATGTTTGAAAGAGCCAAGAACAAGAAGATACTAAACAACCAGGCTGTTAATATCCCTGGCTTACACAGCTTGTCAGTCTGTGTAATGTCAATGGGCTGGATCTTCACCTATCTGATGATGTAAGGATACAAAACTGTGAGTATGTCTTGAAACATTTCTATGAAGGAATGTCACATATTCATTTGACCCATCTATTAATAATCTCAAACCCTAAGCTAATTGCTGGAAGCATATAGTCTTTGAAAAAAGCAAGATTCAACATCCAACACCTTACCCACTTTGATAAGTAGTAGGTATCTAAATTTAATACATTTAAATAAAGCCACTAATCTTTACCTCAGTAAGCGCTGTTTCTCTCTTCTAAATAAATGACAACGTCATCCTTCTAGTTGTTCAGAACAGAAACCGTGGAATCACACCCTTCCCTTTTTTTCATACCTCCCATCCAACATGGATGCCTGTTGCCTTTATGTTTAAAATATATCTAGACTCTAGCCACTTCTCACCATCTCTACCATCTCTTTTTTTTTTCTTTTCTTTCTTTCTTTATTTTTATTTTTATTTTATTTTTTTTTTATAAATTTATTTATTTTAGTTGGGGGCTAATTACTTTACAATATTGTAATAGTTTTTGCCATACATTGACATGAATCAGCCATGGGTTTACATGTGTTCCCCTTCCTGGACCCCCCACCCACCTCCCTCCCCATCCCATCCCTCTGGGTCATCCCATTGCCCCGGCCCTGAGCCCTTGTCTCATGCATCGAACATGGAATGGTGTTCTGTTTCACATATGATAATATACATGTTTCAATGCTATTCTCCCAGAACGTCCCACCCTCACCTTCTCCCTCAGAGTCCATAAAATTGTTCTATGCATCTGTGTCTCTTATTCTGTCTCGCATATAGGGTTATCATTACCATCTTTCAAATTCCATATATATGCATTAGTATACTGTATTGTTGTTTTTCTTTCTGGCTTACTTCACTCTGTATAATGGGCTCCAGTTTCATCCATCTCAGTAGAACCGATTCTAATGTATTTTTTTAATGGCTGAGTAATATTCCATTGTGTATATGTACCACAGCTTCCTTATCGATTCGTCTGCTGATGGACATCTAGGTTGCTTCCATGTCCTGGCTATTGTAAACAGTGCTGCGATGAACATTGGGGTACACGCGTCTCTTTCAATTCTGGTTTCCTCGGTGTATATGCCCAGCAGTGGGATTGCTGGGTCATATGGCAGTTCTATTCCCAGTTTTTTAAGGAATCTCCACACTGTTCTCCATAGTGGCTGTACTAGTTTGCATTCCCACCAACAGTGTAAGAGGGTTCCCTTTTCTCCACACCCTCTCCAGCATTTATTGCTTGTTTTTGGCTGCTATCCAAAAGTCTACAAGCATCTCTACCATCTCTATCATCATCTCTTACCTGAATTACTGTGGCAGTCTTCTCTTTGGTCTCCTAGCCTCAGTTCTTGTGCCCTTCAGTCTATTGTCTATACAGTGGCTCATCCCACAAATAATTGCTCCTTTGACTATCCTTCAGATCAGAGCGTGAGCCCACTGGCAGTACAGTCTGTCTCAAAAGAACCAACTTTGGGAAGAGGCATTTAGGCTCAATAAATAGGTCTTGAGGAAGAATTTATTTAGTAAGGAATTTGGGAGTCTTGGGGTACATGGTGCCTGGTCTAGAAGTGAGGACATAAACTCTTCGCCCCCACAGCTGGAATGGGCATACAGCAGAGGTCTCTGCAGCATGAGGCCCAGGGCAGGGCCTCACTTGGCCCAAGATACTAGTTTCTTATTGATGTTGTAGCAAATGACCACAACCTTGGTAGCTTAAAACAATACATATTTATTCTCTTACAGTTATGAAGACCAGAAGTCTGTACTATATTTCATTGGTCTGAAACCAAGATTTAAGTAGGACTATACTTTCTTTAGAGCTTCTAGGGGGAGAGTCTGTTTCCTTAACTTTTTCAGCTTTTAGAGTTGCTTTTTTGGCCTGTGGCCCCTTCTTTCATTCTCAAAACTATCAGTGTATTATCTTGCTTAAGTGGTTACACTGTCTCCTTTTGTAGTCAAATCTCCTTCTACCTCCCTTTTATAAGGACATTTGTGATTATATTTAGGACTTGCCCAGATAATCCAGAATAACCTCTCCATCGCAAGATTCTTGATTTAATCACATCTGCAAAGTCTCTTTTGCCATGCAAGGTAACAGCCACAGCTCTGAGAACAATACTAATGAAAAGTACAATAATAAAGGCATACATAGAGAGTAAGGATCCCATAGGAAGGTCAGGGAAATGCTATGGAAATCCACCAGAAAGGCAATACTGAGCCAAGTCAAGAAAAACAAAAAGCATTTTCAAGGCAAAGGACATTGAAGGGGAATGTTCCAGGCCAAGAGGACAACAGGAAGCACAGAAGTATGGCCCATTCAGAGCAATGCAGGCCATTCAGCACAGCTGGAGTGTTTAAGATCTAGAATCTAGAAAGGAAGTAATAGGAGATAAGTCTAGAGAGGTAGGCAGGAGCCAGATTACAAAGAGTAGTGTTGGGAATGGACTGCAGGTGGGAAAGACCGGCAGCCAAGAGACTATTTTGGAGACCAGTTATAGCAATCCAGGTGAGAGGTGATGTCAACGTCAGCTAAGAAGGCAAAGGAGGTATATAGAAGGGGATGGATCCAAGAGGTCTCCAAGAAGAGAGTGTCTCTGACTAAGTGAGTGATTGTAAGAATTAAGCAACAATTTGGAGTCAAGGATGCTCAAAGGGTGGATACACTATGATGGGAACATAGCAGGAAAGGCAGATTTGAGAAAGAGGGTAGTGAATCAAGTTTTCTACATATTAAATGTTGGGATTTGTGGAAATATCCAAGTGGAGGCAGGTAGCCCTGTGGCTTTAGAGCCGGCAAGAATGGCATGAATGGAGACAGAATTTCAGTAATCATTGACCTTAAGGTGTAAGTGAAGCCTCAGGAAAATGAAAGTGAAAGCCACTCAGTCATGTCTGACTCTTTGCGACCCCATGGACTATACAATCCATGGATTTCTCCAGCCCAGAATACTGGAGTGGGTAGCCATTCCCTTCTTCTGCAGATCTTGCTGACCCAGGAATCAAACTGGGTCTCCTGCATTGCAGGGGGATTCTTTACCAACTGAGCTAGTCAGACATCAGAATAAAGCCACGGGAGGGACTGAGAAAAGGCCAAAGTTACAGTCTGGACACAATAACATATGGGAGTACAGTGAAGGAAAGCAAAGGAGAAAAGAAGACTAAGGAGGAGAATTGAGGGGATACCCTGGGGAAACCGAGAGGAAAAATGTTTTAAGAAGGAAGTGATTGGGAACCCCCTGGCAGTCCAGAGGTTAGGACTCTGTGCTTGCACTAGGTAGTGCCTGGGGTTCAATCCCTGGCTGGGGAATTAAGATCCCACAAGCCAGAGGAGAGGCATGACTCAAAAAAAAAAAAAAAGGAAGTGATCAGCTATGTAAAGGCTGCCCAGAGTTCAAGTAAGAGAAAGTTTGGAATGTGCTAGATTTAGGAACATGGTGGTCACTGGTGACCTAAGTGAGAGCAACTTAAATGGAAAGTGGGTTAAAAGCTAGACTGCAGTAAGTTGTGGAGGCAATGGGAATTTTCTAATTTTTTTCAGTATATTTAACTTTAAATCGAAGGTGAAAAATAGGGTGGTAGCTTAAGGCAAGATAAGGTCACAAGATAATCTTTGTTTTGTTTTCTAAAGATGGGCAAGAACTGAATATAAGACTGATACCCTGTAACTGGAAAGGCTGAAGCTAGCAGAGAGAGAAAGCTCCCAGAATAAGTCTTCATAGGAGAATGGGGTCCAAAATGTAGTGTGAGGGGGAGAGAGGGATTTAGACAGGAGGAGGTGGAGACACGACTCCTCTGGTCTGACAGGAGTCAAGGTGGGAATGAGTGGAACTGATAGAGCTAAGTTTATAGATGGTGGGAGGAAGTTCACAAAGTTCCTATCTGACACCCTCAATTTATCTGAAGGAGGAGTGCCAGGTAAGTGACTACTGCAAGAAGTATCAAGAACCTAAGTTGATGGCATTGGGAACAAAGCTGTGAACTTGGGATAGTGTAATCATTTAATCAAAATTAAAGGTCAGAGCATATCAAGTATTGCAAGGATGCAGAACCATTGGAATGTTCTTGTACTGATGGCAGGAATGTAAAATAGTACAAACACTTTGGAAAAAAGTGTGGTGGTTTCTTAAAAAGTAAACATATTCCTCCTATATGACCCAGTCATTCCACTCCTAAGTATTAATCCAAGAGAAATTAAAGCATATGTCTATATAAAGACTTGCACATAAACGTTTATAGCAATTTCACTTGCAATAGCCAAAAACTGAAAACAACTCAAATGTCTATTATAGGTAAGTGAATAAAAATAAACAAACTGTGGTACATCTATGCAATAGAATGCTACTTAGAAATGAAAAAGAATGAACCATTAACATGTACAACAACATGGATAAATCACCAAATAATTATGTTGGGTGAAAGACACCAAGCAATAAAAGAACACATATTGTAAGATTCCATTTTTACTAATGTATAGTGACAGAAAGCAGGCCAATGGTTGGGATTAGGGGAGTAGGGATGGGAAAGCGAGAGAGGCAGAGATCTCAAAGGGGCACAAGGAAACATTTGGGGTGATAGATAGGTTCATTATCTTAATTGTGATGATATTTCATGGGTTTGACATATGCATGTGTCAAAACTCATGAAGCTGTATACTTTAAATATGTATACTTTATTATACATCAGAATTAGTCGCCCAGTCGTGTCCTACTCTTTGCAACCCCAAACATCAATTATACCTCAATAAAGCTGTAATAAATATGTGTCAGAGAAAGAACCATAGTAAAATAGAATCTAACTAAAAATAATACCATAAGAAAATAAAATGTAAACTTCCAACCTGGTGTGATTCATGAATCAGGATAAGTTATGCTACAGTAACAACAATCCCCCCAAATCACAGTGACTTAAACACAGCAAAGATTTCTCACTTACATAAGGTTAACTGCACTGCCTGGGCAACTTCCCAAGACAACTGTTGTATAAGCAGCAATTAGCCATCCATCTCGGAGAGGGCAATGGCAGCCCACTCTAGTACTCTTGCCTGGAGAATCCCATGGACGGAGGAGCCTGGTGGGCTGCAGTCCATGGGGTCGCTAGGAGTCAGACACAACTGAGCAACTTCGCTTTCACTTTTCTCTTTCATGCATTGGAGAAGGAAATGGCAACCCACTCCAGTGTTCTTGCCTGGAGAATCCCAGGGACGGGGGAGCCTGGTGGGCTGCCGTCTATGGGGTCGCACAGAGTCAGACACAACTGAAGCGACTTAGCAGCCGCAGCAGCAGCAGCAGCCATTCATCTGCTGGCTCTATCTCTACAACATGAGGCCATCTCTATAATCACTAGAGCAAGGGAGGCTGGAGGGACTCAAACCAGCAATGAAATGCTTTGGCCCATAAATGACGCTTCCATTCATAGCCCATTGGGCATAGCTAATCACCTAGCCCACCTAACTATAAGGGCATGGGGAAAGTTAATAATCCTGAATACTGAGAAAGAAAGGTACATCAGAAATGGGTGAATTAAAAAAATTCAAGATTTCAAAAGCAGCTACATTGTCTGTGCCATTCCAAACTGAACATCAAGTTGCAGACAGAAGAGATTTACAAGATTCAGACCCAAATTTTCAATTATTTAAGACTAGACAAAACTTTATTTTCCTTTAATAAAACTTTATGTTATGGGGTTGTTGAGTTCATTTGGTAGAACACAGTGTAAAAAAGTCAAGACTCGAAGTGAGCATGAAGGAAATGCAGTTCCAGACTGGAGCTTGATTTTCTAACCTCAGTCAGACTTTACCCCTGGTCACACAGGAGCAGAGAACCGTGAAGGTTTAGCACAAACCCTTCTCCATAAACAGGCTAACAATCCCAAACTCATGTTTTGGTTGTGTTGTTGAGATTTTTGTGGGAAAAACTGAGGAACAGAGTGCTAATTGATGGCGATCAGAGAATCCAGAAATATCTGAATTCTACCATAAACTTACTGTGTAGCCAGGTCTCCTGAATTGCAGGTAGATTCTTTACCAACTGTGTCACCAGGGAAGCCCTAGAGAAATATGGAGGGACAATAGCCAATCAAAATTATTAGCTGTTGAAGAGAAGGAAGGATGAAAGAAGTTAGCTGTGACTGTGCTGTGGTTTTGGCACATAACCTAAATGCAGAGCATCCTTAGAAACTGGGCTGGGTCGCATAGATCGTCTTTTTCTCTTAAACCAAGTGTAAACTGCCTCAGTTCAAAGCTTGATTTCTTTGCCCAATTTAAGCCCTCAATACTCAAACCCAGGTATCAGACCTTGCCATTACTGGTTACAAAACAAAACGAAACCAACCCCAAACTTTCAGATATGAGAAGAGAATCAGAAACAGAGAGAGAGAAGGCTGGGGGTGGGGAGGCCAACCCAGTGGCCAATTAGCCTGAATCTGGTTGCCTTGGAGGATATCCAGAAGGAACTGGCCAGTCCTCCAGACAAGGAGCAGTACTGTCCCTTCTACTCCAGCCAGAAAGAAGGGAGTCTGCACTTGGCCACTTAACTAGATGAACCACTTGGATCAGTGCTCCTGCAAAGTAAGGGTAGAGAGAAAAGAAGATGGAGAGAGAGAGTGAGGAAAACAGCATTTTCCATGATGCAGTTGTCTGGCTTTTTAACTAGCTGTCAGACCTTGGGAAAATTCGTATTTATTCAGTGGGAAATCACAATAGTAATTACCTTCCAGGGTTGTTATAAGGGTTAAATGGGTTTATATAAAAAGTTCAATAGTACCTGGCACATGGTAGCACCATATATGCCTTAACTGCTATTGTTATTACTGTTGATGAAAGCAGACTTCATGAATACTGAATTCACCTAGTCTAGATTTTACAGCCTTAAGTGCATTCTGCTTTTCAAGTTTCCTTCTATTGCACCCATAAAATAGTTTTGATATGTTATCTGTTTTCAGTAATCTACAAATCTCAAAAGGTACCATTTCAATATCTTTAGTTACTGCTTTGAAAGTAATTTGAATACAACATGTTATTTATATAACATTTTGATACATAGTTGAGATTTTTCTCCAAAACAGCAATTCAAATAAGCATTATGCCCTTTTTTCCAATGAATGTTTAAATCTATGTATTTGCCAAAAAATATTGATCTTCAATTTTTCAAATAGAATCATTATATTTAGGAATACCTGAACGAGCAACATTGTTGCTGGCTATATCATCTCTGCTTTCCCAAATCCAAAATTTTTTGTACATAAAACCAAACAAAAAATCAAACTGTACACACACACACAGACACACACACACACACACGCAAGCGCGCGTGCGCACGTACTTGGGAGTCTCTATTTTCTGTGATTTAGCAGGGTTCAGTCACTAGAAGGATATACTACACACCCAGCAGTGGTTTGTGATCCAGGATGCTCTGCAGAGCTGGCTTATTTTCTAGAGAAATGCAGCTGTAAGAAATGCATTGTCTGGATCAACTCCAGAGGTGTAAAGGAGAGCCAATATTCCCAGAATATTAGGTGGAAGGAAATGGGGAGAAGGACCTATAGTCACTAAGAGAATCCTCTGAGTACAGTTACTTATCAGTCTGGGCATGCTGTGTTGGGGGAAAAGGGTTTATGGCCATTTGAGTACGCAAGTGAGAGCTATGTCCTGGAAGCCTTCCTGTGTGTGCCGGGTTAAGTCTTAGTGAAACCAAATTCAAGAATGACTATAGTGCCTGGTAGTGGAGTATTACTGTAATATTCCAGTGAACCTTGTATTAAAAGAATAATTGCTCCTAGATATTTTTATAATTATTATTAATGGAAACACACAGTAAATAAACATGAAACAGTAATCTTTCCTGCACTGAAAGTGTGCTAAATTTGTGTTTTGTAAAAACACAAAGATGCTTGTAAAAATGACAGCAGAAGGTAAAGACAGTTATATAGTCATGTTTCATAACTTACTGATAAGTCACATTTCCACCATTATGAATGCACATCCACTTTATTACTGAAACAGCTGAAAGCTGATAACATTATCTTTTGTTGCTGAGAAATTTAATCGGTGTGTGACAGGTGTCATTGGACAGGCTGGTACCATACCAACAGAACTTTCTATATCACGCAGTGTGCACATGAAAACTAATCTGCCTAGGCTTTGCAGATTGCACTTAACTCCTGGAGCCTGTGGCTATCTGTGATTTCCTTCCTCTCCAGTTGTCAAGGGAGCCAACTGGGCCTGCTGGGGGTTTTGGCTGTAGCATCTGTGCCAATCAGGCCTGGTAGGGACCTAGAGACCATGCTGCCCAAGTCCTTCGGGTTTCAGACAGTGATACTGTCTTTGGGTTCAGTTCAGAGAAAAGGGGTCGTTTACCCAAGATTGCACAGCTTGTAAAAGGGGAAGACATCTGAACTCAATTTACCCAGGTTTCCTGTTTTCCTTCCCTGTCACAGGACATGTTCGGCATTCTGTCAGCCTCTCTCTGCCCCTCCCTTTGTTCTCAGAGATGTCCCCTTCTTACATCCTAGGAAAGCAGCTGGACCAGGACTCCAGGCCAACTCTAGTTAGACTAGAGCTCTGAGTGTGGTTAGGGTTGGGGATTCAGGCTGGATTTTCCGCAAGGAGGGTACTGATGGAGGTCTTTGCAAAGCCTGACACTCTCTCTTCTGGATTGCAAAGCCCGGTCTCAGAGTGAATGGTCCCACCACTCCAGGACCCTGGCCCTGCAATGTGGTGGAAGAAGGCAGTTTTGACCCTGGACTCTGTTTATTCTCCCAGAGCTCAGAGTTGGACTGCCTTTCTTCTTTTTACTAGAGCTCACAAGACAGGATAATACTACCCAGGAAGCAGTCTGGTGGCATCTTCCAGCTCCACTGTTGTGGAGGACAATCTTTGGCTAAGCATTCAGTGGATTGGTAGACAAGCTGTCATCAGCTGTAAACACCAGAGCCAAACTCTCTGGGCCCTATAATTCAGTCCAGGATTTGTTCTGGGTTTTCTTCATGCGTGAAATACCACCTTCAACCACTAAATCATGCCGCAACCCAGGGATCAAACCTAGGTCTCCTGCATTGCAGGAAGATTCTTTACCAACTGAGCCACAAGGGAAGCCCAAGAAAACTGGAGTGGATAGCCTAGCCCTTCTCCAGGGGATCTTCCCAACCCAGGAATCAAACCGGGGTTGCCTGCATTGCAGGCAGATTCTTTACCAACTGAGCTATCAGGGAAGCCCACTAAAGACTTTAGGTGAAGTTTTAGCCTAAAGAATCAAAAGAGTTTTCTACCTTCTCCAATTTAGCTTAATACAGATTATTGAGTTAAAGTTTAAATTTTATTCTATTAAAAAATTAGAAGAAAATACAAGTACCTATCTTGGACATCTCTGGAGTAGGGAGAATTTTTGAGCTGAAAGTAATGAACTAAGTCACAAAAGTACATAAGAAATTAAAAGTATGTGCCATATTGGCCATAAACAAAACTAAAAGAAAAACAAAACAGTAAAGAAATTACTAAAAAAAAAAAAAAAAAAATATATATATATATATATATATGAGTGTTACTCCCTTACATTTGAAGAATTTTTACAATCAAGCAAAGCTAATGAACCCAATAGGAAATTCAACAAAAACATGAAATACATTTCAAAAAGGAAGATGAACTGTTTTAAATATATTACTCAAGAAATGTGAATAAAATAGCAAGAGGCCACGTTACATCTAGCAAGTCAGGTACTTTTTTAAATGAAAATATCAGATATAAACAAAATAATAACCACAATGTCTTGTTGACCTTGAAATATATGTAGAAGTAAAATGTAAGACACAATATTTTATTATATGAGTAGAAGTTTATGAATTAGCAAAAACTGTATGATGGAGAAAATTAACAGTCTTTGCATTGTTTGGGAAATGGTAACAGTACTGTATTAGTTTCCTGTGGCTGCCATAACAAACTACTACAAACTGGGTGGTTTTAAAAACAACAGAAACTTATTTTCTCACAGCTCTGGAGGCCAAAAGTCTGAAAACAAGGTTTTGGCAGGGCCACTCCCTTTGAAGGCTCTGGGGAGAATCCTTTCTTGCTTCTTGCAGCTCTAGTGTCTCCAGGCAGTCCTCAGCCTGTAGCTGCATAACTCCAGTCTCAACCTCCATCTGTACGAGTTCTTCTCTTCTGTGTCTTCTCCACTTTTGTCTCTTACAAGGACTTTTTTGTTATTTAGGGCTCTCACCCAGATAATCTGGGATGATCTCATCTACTGAAATTCTTAATTATGTCTTCAAAGATCCTTTTTCTAAATAAAGTCACATTCAAATATGTATTTTTATTCAACATTTGCAGTTGTTCTTGGTGGAAGAATTGGTTTCTTACAAGCTAGTCCATCATAGTCAGAAGTTCCTAATGTATGTTTAATGAGCATCATTTTGTTTGGAAGTTTTTCCTGCAGAATGTATGCTTTCTCTGTTTCCTGTGCATGTATTTTAAACTTACATTAGTGGTGTTGTATGGTGTGAGATCTCCTTGTGTTTCTTACCTTATTCTCTGAGTGCCATACCTTTGAGCTACCCTTGTGTGGACTCTACAGATTATGCTACTCACTGCTGAATCTCACAGTACTCTTCCACCACATTCCAGTCTCCCAGGAATGGCACAAATAGTCTCGAGATGAGCACTCCAAAGTGTGCCCCCTTATTGACCAGTTTGAGAATTTCTTTGAACTATGCATACTCAGGAGTAGAATTACTAGATCACTTGACCCAGGATTTATGAGTCAAACAATTGCTACATGTGACTAAGCAGTATCTATTGTTCTCCATAGTGGTTTCATCTCTATATTAATTGCCCAGTATCACAGAAGTGTGAACATTTGAAATTGTCCATAAAGCAAAATGGATGCAGTAGTGATGCTAACCCTTGTGTCCTCAACCCACCTCCATCTGCCCTAAATGCACACACCTGCTTCCTGCTCTGGCCTCCTTATTTTTACCACATGAACTTGTCCCCACAGGCCACAGCTAATCAGACAAGGATGGAAACCTTAACCATGCTGAGCCAACTAGATACTTTGTACCAAAAATTTGGGACAGGGACACTGAAAGACTCAGAAGATGGTGGACACTTGAACTGAAAGTTCAAAGTCAGAACTTCTGTGTTTCAACTACATTTAACAAAATTTTTGCACTGATATTAAGCAGGGAGCATCAGCTGAGAGAGAGAAGCAGTGAATGGAGCTGACATATAGCTGCACTAGAAATAGAAGAAGCAGTTTATCTCCTGACTCCTTGCATCTGGTCCTTGTTGGTCTGGCTGAATTTTGTTCCCCATTTTGGATGTCTACAAGGTTAGAGACCTATTGAATTCTTTTTTTAAAAACTGACCTTACCTAGCTTAAATAGGCTACCTTTCTAGTAACCAAATAGCTCTTAGAAAAATATATAGCTTGTTTTCTTGCTTTAGTAAACAGAACACGTTAATTTTTGTAGATGAAGTTTCATTGGAACACAGGCAGCTTATTCATTTACATGTTGTCTGTGGTTGCTTTTGCACTACGAAGATAGAGTTGCTAGTGTATAGCCCACACAGTGTAAAATAGCATCTGGCACTTCATAGAAGTTTGCTGACCCTAGCCTAATCTGTCGTTAACCTAATGGCATCATTACCAATATCATCTCTTGCAATCTGCCTTGATCTGGTGCTGCACTCAGGTGTGTAAAGGGCTGTTTGCCACACACTAAAATGGCATCACTGAAGCAATGGACATGAACTAAAGCAAACTTCAGGAGATGGTGAAGGACAGGGAGGCCTGGCATGCTGAAGTCCATGGGGTTGCAAAGAGTCAGACATGACTGGGCGACTGAACAACAACAAAATGCTCCCAGAGAGCTGTGATGCTCTAGCAACTAGTTTTCTCTCTCTCTCCCCTTAAGGACCATTCTGCTCTGCAGAGTTACTGCTCTCTGTTCTTAGGGTAGGATGGAAGCACCATGGTTAGCTATTCCTGGGTCTGTCAGCTCTTAAGATGTCTGTCAGACTCTCCTCTTTGTTCCTTCTTTTCTCTCTCCTTTCCCTGCAGCTTCTCACTTTGTACTTTTGTCTTTGAACATGGACCTTTCGAGTCAGTGTCCATCATTCTGCGCTCTGCTGAGGACCTATCTAGACACACTATCTCTCTTTCAGTCTTCTCATTTGAGGTTCTTATTGATTATTTTAATTATAGTTTAATGTTCAGGTCCAACACCTCCACATTGTGGAAAGTGCTGGAAACAGAGCCATGGAAAAGTACAAAGAGGATTTCAACAGTTCTGCTAGACACATTAGACACTAGTCATTAGAACAAGGGTGGAGATGGGCCACCCCTCCTCTGCATCTTCATCCAGACTTCACTTGATCACCTTCCTATACCTCTGACCCACTCTCCCCACTTCCACACACGGCTGGGCCGGGCCAGAGTTTCAGACAGCCCTCTTTGCAGGTGGCCTTCCCACACGGCAACCCCACCCTAAACCATATCCTATCCTTTAGAATCATGATTCTGGCCATCTTTGGTGTCAAGGATGTAAGAGAGGACAGCAGCCCTAGACACAGGGACCCATCTAAAGTCTTCAAATGGTAGTTCTAATATATATTGAAAGCCTTTGTACTACAAGAGGGTATAATTTCTGTTCACTAGGGGCCGGCACTCTGGGAGTCAGACTTAGGCTTCAGCCCTGAATCTTTCCCTGCATGGCCACGAGACCTCTGATGAAGCCTTGCACCCCTCTGGGTCTCAGCTTGTTCATCTACAAAATGCAGGGTTTGGACTGAGATAAGTTCTGAGTTCTCTTTTAGCCTTGCCACTCTGTTCTCAGCAGCTGGTCAGCCAAGATCCCATCTGTGACGGGGCTTCGAGAAATGCTGTGTTGGCTGAGAAGTAGCTTGTCTAGTTTATTCCTCAGGGAATCCCTTGCTTAAATAACTTGAGCAAGGTTCACTGTATCCAGAGACTGCTCTGTGCTTTCTGGTTTTGACTAAGGCAGAATTGCTTTGAAAACCGGTGGAATTTCATGTTCTAAAAGTTGACCACAGGGTTCCACTGGCCTTAGAGGAAGGTGTATAAAGAACAAAGAAGTGAGCTATTCTTGTCAGCTCCTCTGCTTAAACTCTCAGTAGCTCCCTCACTGCCACTAAAGTCAGACTTCTTCATGTGACCAGCCAAAATCTTCATCATCTAATCCCTGGCATCTTCTCCCCTCAGACCTTTCCTCAGCCAAGCCAAATGCCTTATAGTACTTGAATATGCTGTTCTCATCCATCTTCAAGCTTTGTATGTTCTGTTACCTTCAACCCCAATCTTCCTCCCCTGCCCCCCCACCTTCTTCCCAACTGATGAGTAATACCTCAGGTCCTAGCTTACACATTCCTCCCCTTCAGACAGGGTTAGGTCTCCACAGGATGTTCTCCAAGTGCCCCGAGCCCCCCCCACCCTGGTATTCTTCACCCTTTCTGGCAATTATTTCTCTAAATTGCCTCTCCTTTCTAGACTCTTAGCTCCAAGAGACCCTGTCCTTCTTTTTATCACCATATCTCAAGGTCTGAGACAAGCCCTGTATTTAAAAGGTATTTAAAACATACATGTTAAAGGTGGGATAAGGAATGAATTTGCTTCCTCGTCATGATGAGAAATACATTCTTTCTTAGGCACTGCTATGGCGACTGGCCCAGAAGCCTTGAAAATGATCTAGTTAAGTGGCTTAATTAGCTGAAAGCTAAATGATGGAGAGATGTCTGGTGGCAATGGGAGGGCTGCGGATGGGGCTCCAAACCATTCTGGTGGCTGGGACAGTGATGTTATTAGATGCTGTCAGCACACCACAGCAGAGGGTAATGGCTCAGCTGATCAAATAACTAGTTAAAAAGGGAAAAGAGGCTCTTTCCAACTTTTAAATGAAAGGGGCATTAAATCCTTTTTGGTCTGATCTCTTGACACGTTAATCAAGTTAATTTCCAACTATCTAAGGCCCTAGGATAGCAGGTTTCCCTCTCCCTTGCCAGCATCCTAGAGTGCCCTCAAGCAGCTGCAAACAGCATGGCTAAATCAGACACTCTTGGGAAAAGTCTGGAGTCCCAGAGGCAGAAGGAAGCCAAGAGGCCAGCTGGGAAGCCTGAGAAACACACCCGTTTCTGAAGGTTCTTTAACTGTAATCTTTATGAATAGCAGATGTTCATACAAACAAGGTGTCCATTAAACAGTATTTACATAAAGACACACTGCATCCAGGGCTTCCCTGGTGCCTCAGCCGGTAAAGAACCTGCTTGCAATGCGGGAGACCTGGGTTCGATCTCTGAGTCGGGAAGATGCCCTAGAGAAGGTAATGGCAACCCACTCAAGTATTCTTGCCTGGAGAATTCCTTGAACAGAAGAGCCCAGAGGGCTACAGTCCACAGGTTGCAAAGAGTTGGACATGACTGAGCAACTAGCACTTTCAATTTCACACTGCAACCTAGCTCTTTAGATTTTCAAAGGCAGCTAAAGAAAAATACACCAAACGCTGAGTGATTCTGTTAAGCTAGGGGCATATTTGATTTTATTTTCTCTTATTTTAAATTATTTTTGATGAAGCACATAAATTTAATAATGGAAATATTGGTTTATAGTAAACAAAATATAAAATGAAGGTTATATTGTCTAGTATTAAAGACAACAAAGTATTCTGACCTTCTTACAAAAGTTAAAAATGCAGCACTTGGCCTCCTGTTCCAAATTTCTAGTTCAATTTCCTGCCAGGATTCTTAATACGCAGCAGCAAGGTCAACTCTTAATCAACTCTTAATCATCGTAGCGAGAGCTGGGATGGCGTGGGCCTGCAGCAATCATCTCTCTGTAAGAACAGCCACCCCGCAACACATTTTAGGACTAGGAATGACTCACTCAAAAATACGCTTGCTGGTGGAGTTTTATACAAAGTCATACCAGTAAATAGCGGAAGTCGCAGTACCTAGGAGCCTGCTGAAGGGCAAGGCCAGCTTTTCTCCATGCAGGTTTAAAAGGTTTAAGGAGAATGTTTCCTCTGTTAATTCTAAATTAAGAATTTGGAAATTGAAAAAGATAAGAAAGCTTATGTTTACCATTATGTTTAAGAATAAACAGAATGAGGAGGTAAAATCTGAACTAACTACATTATTTGCACATTCAGTTAATATCTGCTTATTTTTAAGCAGGAGGGCCTTAGTATGTTTACTACCTATGTGTATTTGTTTCCTACTGGAGCTGTAACAAATCATCACAAACTTAGTGGCTTAACAAATCATCACAACATAAATGTATTCTCTTAACAGTTTTAGAGCCCCAAAGTCCACAGTCACTGAGCTGTTTTCTCCTAGAGGCTCTAGGGGAAAATCCATTTCTTGATTTGTCCAGCTTCTAGAAGATTTCCTCATTCCTTGGCTCACGGCTCTGTATTTCATAACCTCCTTTTCCTCTGCTTCCTTCATGACATGCCTCTCTCTGTCTGACTCCGACCCTGCTGCCTCCCTCTTAGAAGGACCCTTGGGATTATGCTGAGTCCACACAGATAATTCACAACCATCTTCCCATCTCAGGATCTTCAACTTAATCGTATCTGCAAAGTCCCTTTTGCCATGTAGGGTAACAAACACAGGCCCCAGGGACAAGGACATAAACAAGTTTGAGAAGGAGTAAGAATTATTTAACCTATGACACTATACCAAAATTCTCTTTCAACTGTCTTCTATATAAAGTTTGTCCTTTTTATTATGGAAAATATCAAACACACCAAAAGTGGACAGAAGAGTACAACAAATCTCTATGTACTCATCACCCAGCTTTAGCAGCTATCAACTCAAAACTTTTGAAAATATAGAAAGCAAACTTTTTAAGTTAATAAAAGTATTTTAATATCTGTGATATGTGATAGTTATACTATAATGTGCCCCCCAAAGTGCTCAAATGAGTTTCATCTATGTTAATAGCTATTAACAGCTTCATTAATTTTTCTGAGAGAGGTAAAAATTTTAAATAAAATCACCACTTATCTCATAGCTATGAAGGCCAAGAATTTTTTAAGTGTTAAAATATATGTTTTGAAATTAAAGTGATTATTAAATTGTATCTTCTTCACTTGATTAGTAATGAATCTATTTTATTCCAAGGACTCAGAATTTCTTACCATTACTACATTCTCCAACATGTATGATAAATGAAAGATTCTAATCAACATCCTTTCTGTTAGTTTAAAGAGGAACAACAAGGTGGTAAATACAAGAATACTATTCTGAAATGCAAATCAAAACTACAGTGAGGTACCACCTCATAACAGTCAGACTGGCCATCATGAAAAAGTCTACTAGCAACAAATACTGGAGAGGATGTGAAGAAAAGGCAACCCTCTTAAGATTGTTGGTGGAAACGTAAACTGGTGCAGCCACTAAGGAGAACAGTACAGAGGTCCCTGAAAAAACTAAAAATAGAGATGCCATATAATCCAGCAATCCCATTCCTGGGTATACATCCAGAGAAAACTCTAATTCGAAAAGATATATGCACTCCTATGTTCACAGCCAAGACATGGAAACAACCTAAATGTCCATCAACAGATGAATAGATAAAAAAGATGTGGTATAATATACAATGGAATATTACTCAGTCATCAAAAAGAGTGAAATCATGCCATTTGCAGCAACATGGATGGACCTAGAGACTATTACACTAAGCGAAATAAGTCAGAGAAAGACAAATATCATATGATATCACTTTTATGTGAAATCTAAAAAATGATACAAATTAACATATCTATGAAACAAAAACAGACTCACAATTATAGAGAACAGAATTGTAGTTGCTAAGGGGGGTTGAGGGTAGGAGAGGGATGGAATGGGAATTTGAGTTTAACAGAGGCAAACTATTACATATAGGATGGATAAACAACAAGGTCATACTGTATAGCACAGGGAACTATATTCAATATTCTATGACAAACCAAAGGAAAAGAATATGAAAAAGACTGTATATGTACAATTGAGTCACTTTGTTGTGCAGAAGAAATTGACACCACATTGTAAATCAATTATACTTCAGTAAAAACAAACAAACAAAAAAAAACACTCCTGCTTAGAATATTGCTGCCTCAACCCTCACCTTTCTGCGACTCAGTTAAGAACAAGGAAGTGCATAGGACCTACCTCTGAGCATCCAAAACAGGAGATTATAAAGACTCTCATTTAGTATCCTGCACTCCATTCACAGGAGAGCCCACAGGCCCTCACACAGAGCCACAATGTTTTACTTTAGATATCCTTCTAATAAACGTGATCATCTGATTTCCCAAGGAGATAGAAGAAGGTGACAGAAGTATTGAGTTAGAAGTTGGGGCATGTGGTGTGGAATAATTTTCTGTAGGTGGATACGATGACTGCAGCAATAGTGAGGGCCTAGAGCAGAAGGGCTATGAAGGAGTCTCAGTGAGCAGGCACACCCATACGCAGATGCTTTCTGAGACTTGATTTGAATGAGTAAAGAATACCCCAGGCTCTTAAGAGTCCTCTGGACAACTTTGAAATAACTGTTATTCAAAACATTAACTTTGAGTCCCTTTGTTTTCCACCTGAAACTATGACAACATTGTTAATCGGCCACACTCCATAAAATAAAAAGTTAAAAAAAAAAAACATTAGCTTTGAATCACACAGAAAAGGACAAATGATGTTTGATTAATTCTCTTTAAGAAAACAGGGAAGTGTATGGCTTCATTTTTTTAGTAGGTTTCATAAAGATTAAGACACGTTTCCCACTTCCCTCTAACTTGCTTGAAGGGATGAAACCTCCGCAACCCGAGAGCCAAGGAAACTTGGCTCCTCTGACTTTCTAGTATTCAGATATTTAAGATTTTTTGTAAATTAAATTTTCATTAATTTGCATTCTACTCATTTAGAATTTTTGAATCCCAGCTGGACTGACTAAAATTTTGCCTTTGTCTTATTTACAAAGAAAGTGTTTGCCAAGCAAATTAAACATAGAGAGATATTCAGTTTGCTTATCAAAAAATACAAAGTTCTTTGAAATGCTCTATGCAATCAGAAGCTACTCAAATATTTATTTTCTTCTGTTTATAATGTGGAAACATCTCAATCTCAGCTTTGGTTTATGTACATAAAAATAATTTTAAAAAACTGTATTTCTTAAGCATATTTAAAATTTAGACTGATCACCTAAGTGTGTCCAAATTAATAAAAATTTTTTTCTTTTCCCTTGTGGATTATATTATAATCAAATCAGTGATAATTAAATAGTTTTCAAGCTATTTGAGTAAAATGAAAAAGGTATTTTAAAAAGGCACAATCACCACTTTTGACAAATTATATTTAAAACCTTTCTTCCTTAAATTGATAAGAGCAAACACCATTTTAAATTGAGAAACAGGCTCTAATATATTCAACACTCAGAAAAACTTAACAAAAGCTTCACAAATGTTTGCAATTATCCTAATTTTTCTCCTATAGTCTAATTTATAAACACTGGGAAAACAATTTTCATACACTGTAAATCACAAACAACAGATGAAAGACTGAAATTACAGACGTGGAAGTTTGCAAATGTCTCATAAAGTAAACGAAGTCCCAGAGTGGCTCACATACATAAAACATGTAGCACATGTCTCCTAGGAGATGTATCTGGAAGATTAGTGTTAGTATTTAACATTTTTTAATTTAAAACTGATTTACCATCTTGCTACTTCATGTTCAGAAAAGTTTAGAAACAGAGGTTGTGTCTGACTACACAAACTATTTAGGAAAATGAAACTAAACTCAGTCAAACAATTATTTCTTGTTTCCTCTAGCAACTGGGTTTGATCAGTCCAATAGATTATAACTAGATAATAATTGGTTAGTACTTTTGATTTCTAAATGATTGGTTATTGAAATATTGATTTTAAAACCAAAAACTTTGACTAAATAATACTACATATATCTGTGATTTGCTTTGAATTAATCTGAGAATGGAGGTGGATTATTATGGATGAAAAAGATGTGCCATGAGTTGATAGCTGCTGAAGCTGGGTGCTGAGTACATAAAGATTTGTTATACTCTTCCGTCCACTTTTGCTGTGTTTGACATTTTCCATAATAAAAAGGACGAACTTTATATCAAACACAGTAGAAAGAAAACAAAACTGATTACTAAGTTAGCATTAGAAAAGGAAAAGTCAAACTGAATTGAGGCTAGTTAGCCTTGTTCCGTTTTTAACATCTTTAGTGTCTACACTGCAAATATCTACAGATGTTTTGTATAGCTTGTTCTAGAACTGAGTCTTCAGACTCGCTGTACTCACCACACAAGCATGGGTGAGTCAGTCCTCAGAATGCTGGGAGTTTGAGGTCCCCTTTCCAGAGCTTCTGGGTGATCCCTCAGCCCACCTGTCACCCAGATATTAGTAGGGCCAAGGAATTCATGGTTGAACACTAAGAGATTTCCATATAACAATAATTCTGTGATTTTTCCAAGTCCTCAGGCCCCTCACTGAATAAGAATTAACCCAGTAAACGTGATTCAATACCTGATTCTTGCTGAAAGTGGGCATATATGTACAAGCACACCTACACTTGCACATTTAAGAATGTGTAATTATACCCCTACCTTGTTCCCAGAAGGATTTAAGATATTTGTGCACATGTGAAATAAAACTTAAATTAGTTTTGCCATTTAAAATTTCTTTCCCTAAAATAAAGCTTCATGAATATTTATCTTATATTTGCATAAAAAAGGCAAGCACCTTGTCATGAGACCCTTTTGTTCAAGTTCATGATGAGAAACTGTCCTATTTATATACAGAATGTTAGATTTGCTTTTGATTGAAATGTGGTTAAGATCAGAAAAGTTGTCTTGTTAAGTATTTTGCTTTTCCTCAGTGACATCCACTTCAAATTCTCAATTCATGATGCCTCAGATTGTTTTCACTCATGAAAACAGGGTCCCATAGCTTGTAAATTTACACATACAAGTCCAGTTGTTCATATACACTCTCTGCTGGAGGTGAGTCTATGCCTCTTCTTGGTCATCTCATCACCCATCATCAATAAAAGCCTCAGAATCAGAAAGTAGAAGGAAGCAATTTCCTTGCTAAAGCAAAAGGAGCAAAATCTCCAAAGATGACTTTGACCATCCAAAAGTTTAAAAGCTGGAGAAAAAAATGTTTTGTTTGAGCACTACAAGCAGGGGTATTACCCTATCACACCCACTTATAATAACTGCATAAATTGAATCCTACTTGGCTGAAATTCCTCTGTTAGTCTGCAGGCATTTGGAGCCTGACCTGCCTGGGTAACATCAGGGCAGGATATGCTTCAGGCACAGTAACTCCAGCCAGAGGGCTTCAGGGACCAGGGAAACCATGGGAAGTCACTGCAAACCAAATTAACCTGGAGTGAGGAATTATAACCACATTATATTTTTCATCCAACATTAACAAAGAGCTATCAGTGCTAGGCACTGATTGTTGAAAAGTCAAGGATGCCTAAGCCTTGGTCCCTACCCTCACTGTGCTTCTGAGACTTGCAATTTGTCCTATCACTAGAGTTATTCTCATTAGAAGAGAATAACTTCTAATGAGTTATTCTCATTAGAAGAGAATAACTTCTAATGAGTTATTCTCATTAGAAGAGAATAACTTCTAATGAGTTATTCTCATTAGAAGCTTGGGAACATTTAGTAGATTAACCAATGGGAGCAATGAGAAGTCAGTAAATGTGGTCACTGATAAACAAAGTTCCCTCAAGAGTCATTTAAAATAGCCTGTGCTGTGCTGTGCTTAGTGACTCAGTCATGCCCGACTCTTTGCGATCCCATGGACTGTAACCCACTAGGCTCCTCTGTCCTAGGGGATTCTCCACGCAAGCGTACTAGAGTGGGATCTTCCCAGCCCAGGGATTGAACCCAGGTCTCCCGCATTACAAGCGGATTCTTTACCAGCTCAGCTACAAGGGAAGACCCAAAATAGCCTAGAAAGTGAGTTTAATCATGCAGACGAGAGATAATTCTCCAAATTATTTGTGTGGGTCCTCCTGACCCAAGGATTGAACCCACGTCTCCTGCATTGCAGGCAGATTCTTTACCATTGAGGCACCAGGGAAACCCCATCTAAGGAAAACAGCTATTCGAATGCTGACCGTGATGTAACAGAATTCAGGGGCTAGTTTGCTAGCCTCAGAAGCAAAAAAGCAGCATTCCTAGTGAATGGAGCCCAGGAAGGAAATTTTTGGTTAAGGGGAGGAGGTTGGGATGTTCCAGATTTTGGTCTTTGATGACACTACAATGCCTAGATCCAAGCCCTGGAATATGCCTCTTGCTTGAATGTTGGTTTGTGTTGTACTTAAATCTGGTTAGGGCCTGATGCTGCTGCTAAGTCACTTCAGTCGTGTCCAACTCTGTGCGACCCCACAGATGGCAGCCCACCAGGCTCCGCCGTCCCTGGGATTCTCCAAGCAAGAATACTGGAGTGGGTTGCCATTTCCTTCTCCAGTGCATGAAAGGGAAAAGTGAAAGTGAAGTCACTCAGTCGTGTCCGACTCCTAGCAACCCCATGGACTGTAGCCTACCAGGCTCCTCCGTCCACGGGATTTTCCAGGCAAGAGTACTGGAGTGGGGTGCCATTGCCTTCTCCTAGGGCCTGATAGATGGATGCTATTTTCCTTGAGGAAGAAGTTGATCTTAGCAACAAGTAGGATGCCAGTGGGAGGAGAAATTCTTTTTTCTCTTGAATTAGTGCCCTAGGAGTCCAAAGCTCTCTGAGAATGGTCTGGATTGTAGAGAAAACTTGCATATACCTTAATGAGGCAGGTTGGGACCAAGCAGCAAAGTACTTCCTATTCTTAAACCTGCCTACTCCCAACTGAAAGAAAAATGCACAACCTAAACATTGAGAATTACGCTGTATTCGGTGGATATTCTAAGGACCTCAAGCCTGGGGCACGGCATCTCAGATAACTCTGAGAGACTGCTCCAAAGAGGCAAGGGTTGGAGCCAGGATATATAGTTTTTGCAACAAAGACGATCCAGAACGTCAGAGTGAGTGAAGTGAAGTCCCTCAGTCGTGTCTCAGACTCTTTACGACCCCATGGACTGTAGCCTACCAGGCTCCTCCGTTCATAGGATTTTCCAGGCAAGAGTACTGGAGTGGATCGGCATTTCCTTCTCCAGGGGATCTCCCCAACCCAGGGAACCTGGGTCTCTCAAATTGCAGGTAGACACTTTACCATCTGAGCCACCAAGGAAGCCCAAGAACATCAGAAGTTTACTGTTAATTATAGAAAACCAGATATTTCAGTTAAGGAACTTAGCACTTTTCTGTGTATGGAAAAATGCAACTCTGGGCTCACTAAAATCATTCCTTTGATATGCACCTTGGCTATCTGGGCCAGTATCACCTGCTTTTCTCCTTCCTGAATCCCCTCAGGGTACACAGTTGGGGGTGGTTGCACTGAGGGCTTGGCAGTGGGCAGCCCATTTGTCTTTATCCTGAGCTCCTTCAGGGCTCACTGATGGGGCCAGCAGCTGTAACATGATGGCTTGATGGCTACAACATCATTGCTTACTGATAGAGCACGCAATATTTTTCCTTCACATCACATATTCTATTCCTTGTAGAGCTTTTTAAATATGCAAATTTGCAGGCTGCACTCCAGTCTTAGAGACCAACCTCTAAGGGTGGGATGGAAATGTGTCTTTTTATAAAGTTCTCCTAGGTGGAAATCACTCAGTTAGGGGACTAAGAACTAAAGATGAATGATCTGTATTTTGTAAGGCTAAAAAACTAATAATAGTATCTTCCTATCTGTGTTTATTTCCCTTCTGTTTCCCCTCAACTCATAGCATAGACTTGCTTAAACATTCCAGCCAAGTCTACAGTGTACTATGAGTTGTATGTCCATGCTTGTGCCAAAATATTAAATATGAAGTAACGCTTCATCTCTCAGAGCACCCGTTTCTTCGTCTGTTAAACAGAAAATGAAATCAAGAATGTATATAATGCATTTAATACAATGCCTGTAGATCCCCAGTGCTTTCCCTAAATGGTGATAAGTAAAAATTCTCATCTCTGCTATAGTTTTGCTATGAAAGGTAGTAACTTCCTCTCATCCTTGGTCAAGACAAGCTGTGCTCAGGTGAAAGATATTAATAATCAATTGGACAGTGAGGGCAGCCCAAGGACTCTGGGCCCAGGTCATGCATTGGACATGTACAAGAATGCAAACTTGTATCTGAATGATGGAAAATTCATTATTCACGTTTCATAGTAGATCTGAATTACAGAAATGATCCAAAGTTGAATTTTTTTCAATCTGCTAGTGCCTATACTGTATGTAAAATAGAATTTAAATCTACACGAAATTTACTCAGGAAATTATCTCCTGCATTAGACAAGGCCACATATTTATGAAAGAGAAATTTCCAAATGTAAAACTAAGTGCAGAAATAAATCATCAGCTAGGAGCTCTACCAGCTCTCATTTCCCTTGTTTCTGGACTAATGCAGACCCAAACTACCAGAAGTTACCATCACATTCAGCAAGTATTATTGTACCTGCTATGTCTATGGCATTGTGCTAGGTGATGTGGCCAGTTTTGGGTGGGAGGCTATGGTTTTTCCAGTGGTCATGTATGGATGTGAGAGTTGGACGGTGAAGAAAGCTGAGCGCCGAAGAATTGATGCTTTTGAACTGTGGTGTTGGCGAAGACTCTTGAGAGTCCCTTGGACTGCAAGGAGATCCAATCAATCCATCCTAAAGGAGATCAATCCTGGGTGTTCATTGGAAGGATTGATGTTGAAGCTGAAACTCCAATACTTTGGCCACCTCATGCGGGAAGTTGACTCATTGGAAAAGACCCTGATGCTGGGTAGGATTGAGGGCAGGAGGAGAAGGGGACGACAGAGAATGAGATGGTTGGATGGCATCACTGACTCGATGGACATGGGTTTGGGTAAACTCCGGGAGTTGGTGATGGACAGGGAGGCCTGGCGTGCTGCAATTCATGGGGTTGCAAAGAGTCGGACACGACTGAGCGACTGAACTGAACTGAACTGAGAGGTCTGGGATGCACGAAAAGAAACAGTGCAGATGCCCTGCCAGAAGAGTCAGGCAGCCAAACTACATGAAGAACAAGTGCATCACTTTTCTGTGGCTGCAAGGCCCCACCCCACACCCTGTGCCCTGTACAGTCCTCTTACTGCCCTCCCTTGTGCTCACACTGCCCCCACCTCTCTGGCTCCTTTCTCTTTCTTGTCCCCACTTTAGGGGTCCCCTCCATCTGGAATGCACTCCCAACCCCACTCACTTTCTGCAAACATCACCTCTCTTGATTGGAGGAGCCCATCACTGTCACCTCTTCTGAAAGGCTCTTTCCTGACCATCTAAATCAGCATTCCCTTTCCTCTGCTCTCCTGTTACATCTCTCAATCCTTTTCTGGCTTCCTTCATAGTATGACAGCTCCCATCAAGGAGGCTCAGAGGGTAAAGAATCTGCCTGCGGTGCAGGAGACCCAGGTTCAATCCCTAGGTCAGAAAGATCCCCTGGAGAAGGGAATGGCAACCCATTTCAGTATTCTTGCCTGGGAAATCCCATGGACAGAGGAGCTTGGCAGGCTACAGTCCATGAGATCGCAAAGAGTCGGACATGACTGAGGGACTAACACTTTCATTTACCTCTGCTCTCCTGTTAAACTTCTCTCAATCACTTTCTGGCTTCCTTCATAGTATGGCACCTCCCATCTTTTATTGTTATTTTATTTACTTGTCTGTCAACTGGGGTTTTATTTGTCTCCCTCACAAGACTGCAAAGCCCATTATAGTATCCTCAGTTCTTCTCACTGTCTTTAACATTGTTAGTTTCCAATACATACTGAAATGAATGATTATCTAGTCATAGCAAAGAAAGGAGGGAGATTCAAAATTATTGAAATTAAAGGGATGAGAGTTCAGAAGAGGAAGAGAGAGCCCCCTGGCACAGAGGGAAGATGGTTGAGGTCCCTTTTCTGAGTGATGACAGGCCAACAGTCTCACTAGACTTGTGAGAATGGCCTCTTGGCAGACAGCCCCAGGAGTAATCATCCAAGAAGTCACTAGGTGTTTGGGGGTGTCTCAATACGATGCCAGAAAACAGTACATTATTTACAGTCACCTGTGCTGTGCTAAGTTGCTTTAGTCATGTCTGACTCTATGTGACCCTGTGTACTGTAGCCTGTCAGGCTTCTGTGTCCATGGAATTTTCTAGGCAAAATATTGGAGTGGCTTGCTGTGCCCTCTTCCAGGTGATCTTCCTGACCCAGGGATCAAACCTGCTTCTCTTTTTTTTTAATTAGTTTATTTATCTATTTTTTAACTTTACAATATTGTATTGGCTTTGCCATACATTGACATGAATCCACCATGGGTGTACATGTGTTCCCCTTCCAGAACCCCCCTCCCAACTCCCTCCCCATCCCATGCCTCCGGGTCATCCCGGTGCACCAGCCCTGAGCACCCTGTATCATGCATCGAACCTGGACTGGCAATTCGTTTCACATATGATAATTTACATGCTTCAATGGCATTCTCCCATATCATCCTGCCCTCGCCCTCTCCCATAGAGTCCATAATACTGTTCTATTTATCTGTGTCTCTTTTGCTGTCCCGCATACAGGGTTATCTTTACCGATTTACTAAATTCCATATATATGTGTTAGTATACTGTATTGGTGTTTTTCTTTCTGGCTTACTTCACTCTGTATAATAGGCTCCAGTCTCACCCACCTCATGAGAACTAATTCGAATGTATTCTTTTTAATGGCTGAGTAATATTCCATTGTGTATATGTACCACAGCTTCCTTATCCATTCGTCTGCTGATGGGCATCTAGGCTGCTTCCATGTGCTGACTATTATAAACAGTGCTGCGATGAACACTAGGGTACACGTGTCTCTTTCAATTGTGGTTTCCTCAGTGTGTACGCCCAGCAATGGGATTGCTGGGTCATATGGCAGTTCTATTTCCAGTTTTTTGAGGAATCTCCATGCTGTTCTTCATAGTGGCTGTACTAGTTTGCATTCCCACCAACAGTGTAAGAGGGTTCCCTTTTCTCCACACCCTCTCCAGCATTACCGAAAGAACATTTAGACGCTGAGCAAATTCCACAAAACAATTTCTGAAACCTGCTTCTCTTGTGTCTCCTGCATTGACAGGCAGGTTCTTTACCACTAGTGCCACCTGGAAGGTCACCTGGGTCCTACTTAATCAACACGAACTTGACTCTGAGGGGTCCAGGCTGTAAGTAACCCTGAAAAGCCATTCCTTGGATCATGACCATGACCTCCTTAGTGCCTACAGCATCCTTACTCTCACATTAAACATTAATATTTTATTAATAAATATTATTATGTATAATATAATAAAAATATATACACCTCAATAAATGTATTAATAATTAATTAAAATTAATAATAGTCTCACATTTATTGAGTACCTACTTACATGTTAGGCACTAGCTTCACCATTTAATACCCTCAGCAACCCTATAAAGAAGATATAACTTCGCAAACTGAGGCAAAAAGTAGTTAAGGGATTTACCAAAGTCACCCAAGCTAGGAAGTGGTAACACTGGGGCCCTATCCCAGGCATCTGACTCCAGAGCCTGTTCTCTGAAACCATGTACCATCCCATCTCCAGAGCTGTTCATACACACTGTCGGTTGATTGTACTCTCAACCATTCTAACTTAAATGGAGTTTGCTAAATATTTTAAAGTAGTTCTTTAGTTCAGCAATCTATTTTGGGAAACTCTGTTAACTTTCTCTTTTGATAATGTGTAAGCTCAATTAATTTATCCATGACAGTGGTGTGGTTTTTACAAATACTGGATGTTTTTAACAACCTGATTATTCAGCAACTTTCTGGCACTAGAAAAGATCCGATCATGGTCTTACCCAGCTTGGGGGCTACAGGGTCAATGTGCTGTTTTGTTGAAAGTCTTCAGAGCTGTGTTGCTACCACTTGATGAATCCTCCTCCTCTTTCTTCACAAGCTTCCTTCTGGATTTCTTCCACATTGGCTGGCATATAATCTTAAATTAAAATGCCAGCTGGAAGACTGGTATACACAGTCACGTGCCGAAAGCTCACGTGGAAGTGGCGAATGCTCCTATTGCTAAGGAATCGCTGGGAGCATGCAAGGATGCCAAAGCACAAATCCTTGCTCTTTCTCATCCGAAAAGATGCAGAGGCAAAAAAGCACAACTTCCCTGAAAATTCAAAAGTGCTGTTGGCTTTTTTGTTTGATGTTGGCATACAGTTGTTGGAACTGTGCATACTGTCGAGACTGTGTGTAGAGGAGAATGAGTCTTTTTGGCTTTCTGCATAGAACTTCTGTGTAAAGTCAGCTATGCCAATATCAACATCTGGATCTGCCAGGAGAGAGTATAGAGGCCTCTGTGGTCTTTTCCCTGCATGAGTGACAGCTCTCACAAGAACCAGGTATGCCCCGAGCTCTATTGCTTTCTTATCTCAAAACTTTTTGTTTGGATAGAATATATAAAAAGGTTTTAAAAGGGCCAAGTATAATGTCACAACATTAATAACATGTTGCCAGAAGTGTGTGTTTTTTCTCTTATAAGTCTGTTGCAATTCAAAACAGGACTTTTTTCCTCCTTATCAGTCTATAGAAAAACAAAAATTTGCATATGGCCAAATTCTAGAAAACCGCTGAAAGGTATTTTCAATCCTAGGTGAAATATCAGATTTTGCCTTTTCCCCCTGCTTGCTTATTGTAACAAAGCCATTCCAACAAGTTCTTCTGGAGACATTTCTGCTGCTGCTAAGTCACTTCAGTCGTGTCCGACTCTGTTGCGACCCCATAGAAGGCAGCTCACCAGGCTCCCCGTCCCCGGGATTCTCCAGGCAAGAACACTGGAGTGGGTTGCCATTTCCTTCTCCAATGCATGAAAGGGAAAAGTGAAAGTGAAGTCGCTCAGTCGTGTCCAACTCTTAGCGACCCCATGGACTGCAGCCTACAAGGCTCCTCCATCCATGGGATTTTCCAGGCAAGAGTACTGGAGTGGGTTGCCATTGGAGAAGTCTACAATTAGAAGCAGGCAGAACTAGGTCTTTTCACTAAGCAAGAGTTTTCACATATACCCTGAGGTATGTTATCAGTGGTCACCTGGTGGTGGTGATCCTAAAATGACCTGACTAGTAATAAAAGATGTCAGATCTTGAATACAGCTACTTCACTGGGTGATTGATTGTTGTACTTTCTTTACAAAGTATTTCTGCATCATCTACTAAAGTTGGGACAATGCATACCTCGCACCTCAGTCATGTTCACTGCCACAGAACTGGAATTTTCTGAAAAAGAGCTTAGGCTTTGCAATGCTATCAGATGCTTCAGATATGCAGACAGATGCAAAAATGTCCATAGCAGCACTATTTGTAACAGTCAAAAAGTGGAAAGAACTGTAGAGTCTATCAACGGTAGAGTGGGAAAAAACTGAGGCCTAGTCACAGAAGAGAATTCTATTTCAAAAATTAAAATGAAAAATTATTTCAAGAGGCAACAACATGGATGAATCTCATACACACAGCGCTTCACAAAAGAAGCTGTACAGAAAAGACTGCATGTTGTTTGTGTCTGCTTATATGATGAAGCTCAAAAGTCTCTCCCAGTGGTAGAAACACCGCAGTCACTTTGCAGTCACTACCTGGGCTATATATTTTGGGTTTGATGTACTTTTCCGTATGTGAGTTATACTTCACAATAAAAATGATTTTTTAAAAAAATTAATGAACTATATATAAAATAGATAACCAACATGGACCTACTGTATAGTGCAGGGAACTATACTCAATATTTTGTAACAATCTATAAGGGAAAAGAATCTGAGAAAGAATACATATATAAATTTATATATAAATAACTGAATTGCTGTGCTGTACACTCGAAACTAACACAATATTGTCAATCAACCTTACTTCAGTAAAAATATTAATAGGAAGGAGCTAAAGTCAATGCATATGGTCCACATTCTCAAACAACTTTGGAAAGAAATCTGGCTTCTTCTATGTCCTTTTTCCCACTGAAACCTGAGCATATGAGGTCAGAAGCCAAAGGCAAAAGTGCATCTTTCTGGAGGCCTTTATGATTGCTCTAAATCAAATCAATGCCTGAGTTCCCATTTCCACCAAGTCTTGAACTCAGGAGTTCTAAATTCCATGTGACCAATTTCCCAGAGGCTTTTTACTTGATGAACAAATTGCACTGCCAAGAAAGTGTCAAAATTCTATCAAGCCTAATTATGCAATTTCTGTCTATAAATGACATACCTCCTGTACCCGGTGAGACCCACCCATGCACTAATAGGATATGACAGCTACATCACCAACAAAGCCTCCCCCGCCCTCACTTCTGTTCAGAGGTGAATGCTTCCTGCTTAGGAGGCATGACAGGCCCTTTAAGAAATGTGAATCCAGTGAAGTCCCAAATTTGAGACAGTGTGACCACCCAGGCTCACCTAAGGCCTGTCCCGAGACACCAGTGGGTGAAGAGGGGAATTCATTACGTTTCCATCTTTTCAGACCAAAATGCGTTCCTATTTGAGGTTTAAGAATTTTTTCATGATGTTTTTTAAAATTTTTTTAATAATTTAAAACTATTACTTTTTTGGTCAAGGTCATATGCAGTGTATTCTAGTCCAGAGGCTGGGGAGCAAACAGGCATGCCCTTCATGAGTGTCCTGAAATGAGAACTCAGCTCTGACCTCACCCCATTACTAAGGCAAAAGGGGACAAATCTTTTCTCCAGGTTTTCCTGTCTTTTTATCCTCTGTGAATGAGTAAACAAATGACTGAAAGCTAAGGTTTTGAGTCTTAAGAGAAATAAAAATTCTTTCAGTATTGGCTACAAACTCATTCTTTCCCAATGAGTATTTAGGTTGGGAAAAGGAAACATCCAGGGAACTGGAAAGTAAAAAGAAATAGTCCCCTCTCTTACTCCTCTTAACCACACACACAATTCCTCATTCAGTTTCCATTGCTTCTGAGTTCAAAGGAAGATGCCAGAAGAAGTGAGAGCAGAGATATATCAGCCTATGCAGCCCCTACTCTCTGGAGACACCCATATGAATAGGAAGGTGTTTACTAAACACAAGAAGGAACTATAAGACAATGGGCCCTGGGATTTTATTTTACTAATTTTTTACTAGCATTATCCAAACAACCTTTATATCCAAAGGTGCAAATTTTATAGAGGCTACATTGTTTCACTGGTGCTGATTCTACTACAAACACTTTGGTAATACAAACAATTTTGGATTTGTTTTTGTTTTTTTTTTTCATATTTTTTTAAATAAATTTATTTATTTTAGTTGGGGGATAATTACTTTACAATATTGTAGTGGTTTTTGCCATACATTGACATGAATCAGCCATGGGTTTACATGTGTTTCCCATCCTGAACCCCCCTCCCACCTCCCTCCCCATCCCATCCCTCTGGGTCATCCCATTGCCCCAGCCCTGAGCATTTGTCTCATGCATCGAACCTGGAATGGTGTTCTGTTTCACATATGATAATATACATGTTTCAATGCTATTCTCTCAGAACATCCCACCCTCACCTTCTCCCTCAGAGTCCATAAGACTATTCTATGCTTCTGTGTCTCTTATTCTGTCTCGCATATAGGGTTATCGTTACCATCTTTCAAATTCCATATATATGCATTAGTATACTGTATTGGTGTTTTTCTTTCTGGCTTACTTCACTCTGTATAATGGGCTCCAGTTTCATCCATCTCAATAGAACCGATCCAAATGTATTCTTTTTAATGGCTGAGTAATATTCCATTGTGTATATGTACCACAGCTTCCTTATCCATTCGTCTGCTGATGGACATCTAGGTTGCTTCCATGTCCTGGCTATTGTAAACAGTGCTGTGATGAACATTGGGGTACACATGGATTTGTTTTTGCATGAAACAAGGCCCTTTTGAAATGTAAGAATTGGGGGGAATATCTGTGGATGATTTTATAGAGCCAACTCAAAGAAGAGGGCATGTTCTTTGCTTTCCCTAGTATATTGTTATTGGGGGAAAAAAGGGGAAAGGTCAGGAACAACAAAGGGAAAACCAGGAGCTGGAAAATTCTCCAAACCAGTAGTTCTCAGAGTGACCCTGACCAGCAACCTCATCCTCACCTGGGAAGTTTCAGAAATGCAAATTCCCCAGGCGACCTCAGTGTTTCCACCTATGTATTTTTTAATGTCCCCAGGGTTTAAATAGTCTGATCCTATTTTTACTTTCTCATCTCATGTAAAAATAACTACTAACACTTTTGGATTTATTTCAACTTACCATTTGGGGTATTTGTGTGAACGGGCCCTGTTCTCTCCATTCTAAACTGCATGATTTCACATTACTATAGAATAACCCAGTCTTGCTTTCTTGTGTGTCACCGGGCTGCCCCGTGTGAACTGTGTCACGTCTATGGCTCACTGATCTGGCTTTCCCATTGCCGGTAGAAGAAAAGGGAAAATCAAGAAGCAGCTTGTTTCTCATCTTTAATTAATTGTTCCTTCCCTGCAGAAACTGTTAGAATTAAATCAAGATTACCTGACCCTCCATTGGAGAAGAGGAGCTATCTTCCCACCCTAGATCCTGTGAGATGTCCTGGAGGGTAGGGGATGAGCTTGTTGGTATGTGTGTGTGTAGTGGACGGGGGGCCGGGGGGACCATGAAAGATACCCTTGAGAGAAAGATCTGAAAGCCACAGTTAAAGGAGGCCTATCTGATTCTATTCAAGATGTACTTTGTCTTCATAAACCATTTTGGGGCCTTTTAAAAGTAAATCCAATGAAGAAGCATTGCATGAAAGCAGACATTCTCTCTCCAGTAGTACTTTTATCCTTATTCCATTTCATTACAGAACAAGTAGTTACTGGACACATGTTTTGATTTCAATATGGAAGGTGACAATGTTAAGAAAGAACACACATAAAAAATGATAACTTCTTTTAACCATTCCTAATGACTCTTGGAAGGAGGTAGAAGTCAAAACATTTGCAAAGCCAAGAACTGCTTTGGGAAACATTAAGTAATTTTTCAAACTTCTCTAACAGATTTGTTTCCACAGAAAGAGGATATACAGCAAAGTGGAAGTCAGATAGGGGGTGGGGGGCTGTCAGGGAGTCACAGAGTGAACTTGGACAAAAGTCTGGTTTGGACTTGGCACTCCCAGAGCCCTTAGCACCTCATTTGTAAAGTAAAGGGTTGGGATTCCCAGTCTCAAAGAACCATTTCAGTTCCACCTTACACTCCCTAAGTGTCTAAAAAATTTAATAGCCAATCAGTTCAGTTCAGTCACTCAGTCATGTCCGACTCTTTGTGACCCCATGAACTGCAGCACGCCAGTCTTCCCTGTCCATCACCAACTCGCGGATGAGTCAGTGATGCCATCCAACCATCTCATCCTCTGTCGTCCCCTTCTCCTCCTGCCTGCAGTCTTTCCCAGCATCAGGGTCTTTTCAAATGAGTCAGCTCTTCGCATCAGGTGGCCAAAGTATTGGAGTTTCACCTTAAACATCAGTTCTTCCAATGAACACCCAGGACTGATCTCCTTTAGGATGGACTGGTTGGATCTTCGTGCAGTCCAAGGGACTCTCAAGAGTCTTCTCCAACACCACAGTTCAAAAGCATCAATTCTTCGGTGCTCAGCTTGCTTTATAGTCCAACTCTCACATCCATACATGATGACTGGGAAAACCATAGCCTTCACTAGATGGACCTTTGTTGGCAAAGTAATGTCTCTGCTTTTTAATATGTTATCTAGATTGGTCATAACTTTCCTTCCAAGGAGTAAGCATCTTTTAATTTCATGGCTGCAATCACCATCTGCAGTGATTTTGGAGCCCCCAAAAATAAAGTCAGCCACTGTTTCCCCATCTATTTCCCATGAAGTGATGGGACCAGATGCCATGATCTTTGTTTTCTGAATGTTGAGCTTTAAGCCAACTTTTTCACTCTCCTCTTTCACTTTCATCAAGAGACTCTTTAGTTCTTCTTTGCTTTCTACCATAAGGATGGTGTCATCTGCATATCTGAGGTTATTGATATTTCCCCCGGCAATCTTGATTCCAGCCTCTGCTTTCTCCAGCCCAGCGTCTCTCAGGATGTACTCTGTATATAAGTTAAATAAGCAGGGTGACAATATACAGCCTTGACGTACTCCTTTTCCTATTTGGAACCAGTCTGTTGTTCCATGTCCAGTTCTAACAGTTGCTTTCTGACCTGCATACAGGTTTCTCAAGAGGCAGGTCAGGTGGTCTGGTGTTCCCATCTCTTTCAGAATTTTCCAGTTTGTGATCCACACAGTCAAAGGCTTTGGCATAGTCAATAAAGCAAAAATAGATGTTTTTCTGAAACTCTCTTGCTTTTTTCAATGATCTAGTGGATGTTGGCATATTGATCTCTGGTTCCTCTGCCTTTTCTAAAACCAGCTTGAACATCTGAAAGTTCACGGTTCACATATTGCTGAAGCCTGGCTTGGAGAATTTTGAGCATTACTTTACTAGCGTGTGAGATGAGTGCAATTGTGCAGTAGTTTGAGCATTCTTTTGCATTGCCTTTCTTTGGGACTGGAATGAAAACTGACCTTTTCCAGTCCTGTGGCCACTGCTGAGTTTTCCAAATTTGCTGCCAATTTAATAGCCAACAGGTGGAAACAATCCAAATGCCCATCAACTGATGAATGAACAAAATATGGTCTGTTCATATGATGAAACACTGTTTAGCCATAAAAGGGATGAAGTACTGATTCATGTTATAACATGGATGATCCTTAAAAACATTATGCTAAGTGAGAAGAGCCCATCATGAAAGACCACATATTACATGATTCCATTCCCAGGGAATGGAAGTCTATAGAGAAAATAGATTTGTGGTTGCTTAGGACTGGGAGATGGGTAGATGGGGAGAAAAGGAGATGATAACTAAGGGTATGTATGCGCTATGTTTAGTCACTCAGTCACATTCAACTCTTTGAGACCTCATGGACTGTAGCCCACCAGGCTCCTCTGTCCATAGGGATTCTCCAGGCAAGAATACTGGAGTGGGTTGCCATGCCCTCCTCCAGAGGATCTTCCAAAGCTAGGGATTGAACCCATGTCTCTTGCATTGCAGGTGGATTCTTTACTATCTGAGCCACCCAGGGAAGCCCAACTAAGGGTATAGATTTTTTTTTTTAACATTTATTTATTCAAGGCTGTATCAGTTGTTAGTTGCTGAGGCATGTAGGATCTTTCATTGTGAGACACAGGCTTCTCTCTAGCTGTGGGGCATGGGTTTAGGTGCCCCACAGCATATGGGATCTCAGTTCCCCCACCAGGGATAGAACCTGTGTCCTCTGCTTTGGAAGGCAGATTCTTAACCACTGGGCCAGTAGGCAAGTCCTCTAGAAGGTTTTCTTTTTGAGGTGACGAAAGTTTTAAAATTGACTGTGGTGATGGTCATACAGATCTGTGAATATACTAAACATCATTGAATTGTATACTTTAATTGGGTGGATTGCATGGTATGTGACTATCTCAATAAGATTATCTTTTAAAAGCTTATTAAAAATACATTTTCATAAGTTGCTACAGTTTTTTACAGGAAACAAAATCATGCAGTTAGACGAAAAACACCTTAGTGACATGGATAAGAATTATTATTTCATATAAAGCAAGTTTCACAGGGCTTAATACCACTTCCTTAAGATAAAGTCTGGAGGAAAATTGAACTCCAGGCCTTTGGGCATCAAAAGGATCAAAAGGGATTGACACAAACCAATTAAATGGAAAAGTAGAGAAACGAGGTGAGGAAAAGTTACATGAGAGTCAACACCAGGAGCCAACTCTGCATCTGGAGGGACCGTGACATGAAAATAATGCCTGAGTAGGGACAACGACTGCTCAACGACTCCAGAGCAGGTGGAGCAGCCAGGCCAGCAGTGGCAAGGACAGAAGGGTGAGAAAGCTAACGCTGGCAGGTAACTCGGCAACACGCAAGGGGAGGGGCCAAGGACAGACTGGGGATGCGGGCTAGCTAGCAATGACTAGATCACCCGGCTGTAACCACTGTGGTGGCACATGAGCCCACCTATTAGTTGAAGGGCATTTTCGAGTCACAGAACTGACACCCAATAAACTGAACAAACCCAAAAGCAGCACCCTGAGTTAGACTTTGGCTAACGTTCCAAATCAGAAAATGAATGCTTGCATCTGTTTTCTTCTTTGAGAAAACATATACAGTGCGGTCCTATATCTACTCCACAATCCGAGTGGGTTAGCAGGCTGAGTGGTTATGTAGCCCAACAAGCAAGCTCTTTGCCCATCCTCACATAATGCACAGTGGACAGCCAGACCTCACTGACTCATTAGCACTAGTGAGCAATTTCCAGAGAAGGGCACCAAGGCCAGCAGACAGCTTGAATCTCAAGTGAGACCCCCCTAGACTCCAATCTGGTCAGCCCAAGGCAGTGGTTCTCAATCCACTGACCAGAACCAATAGAATCAATATAGCCTGGAAAATTTTTGGAAATACAAATTTTTGCTGAATCAGAAACTTGGGGATGGGGCCCAGCAATCTATTTTAAAAGGGACACCCTGAAGTCACAGAACCATTAGCTAAGTCACTCCCTATTGCAGTGACCCTAATATTGAGCACCTGGAAATCTTATCCTATAACCTCTCTGGGATGTTGAGTTGGAGGATCAGCAGGGACTATGTCTCAGGAAGAGAAATCTACAAGTGACACGCACCAAGGACAGAAATCCTCCGAGCTTCACCTGAGCCCTACTCACCAGCAGCCCTCCAGTGATTCACTCTTGTGAGTGTTGCTCCAAGTGTGAGACAAGGTCTCAGGCAAACAAATCTCCCCACCTTACCTGTCTCCACCTTGCTCTGCCCTCTGCAAACCTTCCACAGGGTGATGATTCCCGGGAACAGTCTCAAACTCAAATAGTGCTTTTCCGCTAGGAAGTCCACTCATGTATGGGTATGCTTGATTTATTCCCCACAAGAACCGTACGAGGGAGGGCCCTCCATCCAAGAGTTGAGGAAATAGAAGAGAGGGGTAGCAGGACTCTACCCCCATATTTCTCAGGCAGAGTGATCTCCCTCCCCTGAACCACATGCCTTCCTAGAAAAGAGCCCCTCAAAGGTTACATAACTGACTCAGAGATTGTAGAGACAAGATGGCCTACAACGTGAAAACAGATGTGCAAGGTGCTTCACGCTTTCTCTGAGGGGTCCTTAATCCCTTCCAGGGTCTGTAATCAGCGTGGGCCATGAGGCACTTCTGCTCATCACTCAGAATGGGGGTGTTTGGTTGAGTCTGTGTGCACATATTTGGGAGCACCCACAGTGTACGCAGCCTTATTTCAGGCCTGGCTTTCATAGGTCTTCCTCCCAGCCTCGGGCCATTAGACCGGCCTGCATGGAGAATTTATCTTATCTTCTTCACCTGTCCCCACACATTCCACAGTTCTAGTCCTATGGACCAGAAAGTCCTGCACCATGTTTTTATTTGATAGTAAGGAAGGAGGTAGTGTTTCACTTAATAACTAATTATTGGAGGAATTGTATCACACAATTGTAGCACTCCATAGCCTCTTATCAGGAGAGAGGGAGAGGGAGAAGTTGTTACAGGACCAAGGCACCTTTGGGAAACACTGTGGACATTTACCACACACATTAGCTCGTTAAAGGCCGTGAGGATTTCTGCAATCAAGAAATCTATTGAACTTTATTTGCCCACTTCCCTCCAAATGTATTTGATTAAAGAACTATTTTTCACGGCAGACGTATCTACCTCTCCCAGGACGTGAGTGTTCCATAGAAGGCAGTTAGGGTGACAAGACCCTTCACTCTCCCCCATCCCGTACTTAACTCTGCTGGATTTGTCTGACACATGCTCACCGCCTCTAGCCTTCAGAGGACCACAGGTCTGATTCTTGGGTTCCCCTCTAGCGCAGCTTCCTAGGTGTGGTATCACCCTATCTCTGAATCTGGCTGCTTTTCATTACCCTCTCCCAGTTGCAAAGAAGAACAACTTCCTGTTTTGAGTCCATAGCCCACTCAGGCTCCCCACGGACTTCCTGGTTTCCTGTCTGAAGGGTGTTTCAGGTATTGTTTCCTTGATTCAAGGACAGAGAAAACTGTGATGTTCTGAGCTTGGTGAATGGTCAAACATTTCTTGGGGCAGGACTCCAGCCCTACCTCTTCCCTCAGGGCTTCTTTTGTGAAGCCTAGGTCAGATAGAGTTTCCTACTTGTTAGCGATTTACAATCAGAGAAACACAGCCAGCTCCAGGGACATTAAAATGCAGACTTGTAAGAAATGACTAAAATGCAGACCCGGGCTTGAGTAGGAGGTCAGGGCCAGAGCTGGAGGGAAGACTGAACAAAGAGTGTGCTAAGTTGCTTTAGTAGTGAGATGGGAATACCAGCCCACCTGACCTGCCTCTTGAAAAACCTGTATGCAGGTCAGGAAGCAACCGTTAGAACTGGACATGGAACAACAGACTGGTTCCAAATAGGAAAAGGAGTACGTCAAGGCTGTATATTGTCACCCTGCTTATTTAACTTATATGCAGAGTACATCATGAGAAACACTGGGCTGGAAGAAGCACAAGCTGAAATCAAGATTGCCGGGAGAAATATCAATAACCTCAGATATACAGATGACACCACCCTTATAGCAGAAAGTGAAGAAGAACTAAAGAGCTTCTTGATGAGAGTGAAAGAGGACAGTAAAAAAGTTGGCTTAAAGCTCAACATTCAGAAAACTAAGATCATGGCATCCAGCCCCATCACTTCATGGGAAATAGATGGGGAAACAGTGGAAACAGTGGTTGACTTTATTTTTGGGGGCTCCAAAATCACTGCAGATGGTGATTGCAGCCAGGAAATTAAAAGACGCTTACTCCCTGGAAGGAAAGTTATGACCAACCTAGACAGCATATTAAAAAGCAGAGACATTACTTTGTCAACAAAGGTCCATCTAGTCAAGGCTATGGTTTTTCCAGTAGTCATGTATGGATGTGAGAGTTGGACTATAAAGCAAGCTGAGCACCGAAGAATTGATGCTTTTGAACTGTGTTGTTGGAGAAGACTCTTGAGAGTCCCTTGGAAGGAGATCTCCACTACAAGGAGATCCAACCAGTCCATCCTAAAGGAGATCAGTCCTGGGTGTTCATTGGAAGGACTGATGTTGAAGCTGAAACTCCAATACTTTGGCCAGCTGATGCGAAGAGCTGACTCACTGGAAAAGATCCTGATGTTGCGAAAGATTGAGGGCAGGAGGAGAAGGGGACGACAGAGGATGAGATGATTGGATGGCATCATCGACTCAATGGACGTGGGTTTGGGTGAACTCCAGGAGTTGGTGATGGACAGGGAGGCCTGGCATGCTGCGGTTCATGGGGTCGCAGAGTTGGACACAACTGAGCGACTGAACCAACTGAACAGAATGTCCAACTCTTGGTGACCCTATGGACTACAGCCTGCCAGCTTCCTCTGTCCATTGGATTCTACAGGCAAGAATACTGGGGTGGTTGCCATATCCTCCTCCAGGGATCTTCTCAACCCAGGAATCAAACTCACATCTCTTACGTCTCCTGCATTGGCAGGCAGGTTCTTTACCACTAGCACCATCTGTGAAGCCTGGGACATTATAGCAGGGCTTCTTAAAGGTTGGAAGGGAGAACCAGAACAGGAAAGGTTTGAATCATGAAGACCAGATTCTGCAAAGAATCAGAGCGTTCACTTGGCATCCTGAAACTGAAAAATTCCTCATTTTATTCTCATTACTCATCAAATTAGCACAACTTGGAAATGGTTCAAGTTGACATTGCAAATACTGAGAAATTTCACAGCAGAAAAGAGAGAGGCAAATACAAGTTACCAATTTCAAATCTGTACCAAAGCTACAAAAGAAAGAATTGATAGAACTGGTCAAACTTCTCAAAGATTTTATAGAATGTTTTTCTGTATACCTCAGGGAAGCACAGAAAGGAAAACACATGAGGTAACTTCTACAGAATAACTGCAGTGAAAACTTTGGATATCTTTGAGAACTTCATACAAAGACAACTCATTTTTAACCTTAAGATGACTTTCAGCTCACCATCTACAGCTGCCATCTAAACTCTGCAAACTATCCCCAATCCACACATTACTCATTTCCAAGCACTGTGGATTTTAGAGCCTTCTATCTCTAAGGAAAAATTTCTTCTTGTAATAGCAGAGTTCTATGGGAACAAGCCAAACATGTAACAGAGAACCAATGCAATTAGTTATTAAAAATAATTAGACTACAGAAACAAAAATGTAGATCAAAACTGTGTTCAATACTAAACGAAGTCAGACGAGAAAAACAAGTATCATGATATTGCTTATATGTGAAATCTAAAAAAGTGGTACAAATGAACTTATTTACAAAACAGAAATAGAGTCACAGGTGTAGAAAATAAATTTATAATTACCAGAGGGGGAAGAGAGAGGAGGGGTAAATTAGGAGAGTTGGATTGACATATACACACTATATGTAAAATAGATGATTAATAAGGACCTACTGTATGACATAGAGAACTCTACTCAATACTTTGTGATGACTTATGTGGGAAAAGAATATAAGTAAGAGTGGATACATATTGTACAGAAGAAATTAACACAACAAGTATAGCTGCAAGTCAACTATGCTCTAATAAATTTTTTTAAACTGTATTCATTCAGTATCAGCTCAAAATGATTTGAAAGATAGAGTAAAGGAGAGAGGAAAACTCATAAATCTTAATGTCCTTAACATTCAACTATTTAGCATAGATTTCTTTTTCCTGCATTGAACAAACAGCCCCTAACCTACCTCTTTGAAGCTTTGGCAAATGATTACTTCTGGGAAGCAGCACCAAATCTAATGTACTCATTGCCACAAAAGCCTGAGATTACATTCTATTTCTCCTCAATTAGTCACCTAATAAAACTGGCTTCAAATAAAAATCAGAAGTGTGTCTTCCTGCTATCTTTAGCTCCTGTGAAGGAAGAGTCTGTCGCTTGCCTTTCAGAAGAGTCAGAAGCCCCTTAACTGCTGATAGAATTATGCACAGCTTCCCCCTGACACTTTCTCAGATTTAGCACTTGCATTATAACATCAACAAAGATAATAAGAGGTCTGGCTGGGTACACAAGCAGCATGCTCCAATAGGACTCCACACTTATGTCCTTGGCCCATGGTGATAACTGCTCTTGGCCTGCCCTGAGTCTGGCTTTCTTTGTTGGTAAGGTTCCCTCTTATCCATAAAGCTTGTGAAGACAAAAATCAAAACAGAGTGTTAGCAAAGAAACACTCAATCTCTTCCCTGTTGTTCTATACACACAATGTTTTTAAATGTACCTAAGATTTATTCTAAACAGGTATGGTAAGACAGACAGACATGGAGATGACAGTTATGAAGGAAGAAGCTTTTCCTCACAATTCCCTACAAGCAGGAGGTATAGCTTTCCACACAGGGAAGCACCAGGGGTGGTCAGGAGGCAGCAGGAGTGAGGGAAAGCATAGGCAAAAGACTTTATTGTGGTTTTCATGGAAAGGAATGGATGAGCAAGGTAAGCAGTTTAGGATTGGCTAGTTTGAAAAATCTGGGCTATAGGTTCATCCCGAATTGTCCACTAACTGTCCCTGGGTGACTTAGGGTAGAGGGAATATTGGCTTCCTGTGTGAGTTGATGAAGGACGTAACTGGAGGTAGGGACTTTGGATTGGTTGGTTTGTATATGAAAGGTATGCTCACAAGCAAATTGTTTACTCTCTCTAGGAATTAGCTAGCCCTGGAAAGCACAGACTGTCTGGGAATAGCAAGGCCCTAAGATGTCAAAGCATTATAAAATATAAAAAAATTTAAAAATCATCTGATCCCCCTTCCTGCATTTCTCATTTTTCCTTCCTCCTCTCCAACAAAGAATCAGTCTAATCAGTTTAAGCTCACTAGCCTCCAGATGTGAGAACTATCCTCTTATTTGTGCAGGAACCCTTTCCAAGTGCTGACTTTTCACATTGCTTACCCATTCTGGTTGAGAACAAAAGTTAAAGACACCTGCATTTCAGAATCATTGGGGGAATTTATTAAAAAAATATAGTTCCTTGGTTTCATTCAAGACCCATAGAGTCAGAATTTTCCAAGATAGAGCCAAGGCCTTCTGTGGTGGTTCATTTTTTGTAAGAATGACCCCAGGGTGCCCAGATCTGGTTAAAATTTTTCTGAGTGTGTCTGTAACGGTGTTTCTGAATGAAATAAACATTTGAATTAGTTGCTGTTCAGTAGCTCATTTGTGTCTGACTCTTTGTGACCCCATGGACTGCAGCACGGCAGGTTTCCCTATTTCTTCACCATCTCCGGGAATTTGCTCAAACTCATGTCCATTGAGTCAGTGATGCCATCCAAGCATTTTGTCCTCTGTCGTCCCCTTCTCCTCCCGCCTTCAATCTTTCCCAGCAACAGGGTCTTTTCCAGAGAGTCCACTCTTCACATCAAGTGGCTAAAGTATTGGAGCTTCAACTTCATCATCAATCCTTCCAATGAATATTCAAGGTTGATTTCCTTTAGGATTGACTGGTTTCATCTCCTTGCTATCCAAGGGACTCTCAAGAGTCTTCTCCAACACCACAGTTTGAAAGCATCAATTCTTCAGCGTTCAGCCTTCTTAATAGTCCAACTCTCACATCCATACATGACTCCTGGAAAAACCATGGCTCTGACTACACAGACTTTTGTGGGCAAAGTAAAGTCTCTCTTTTCTGGTACACTGTCTAGGTTTGTCATAGCCTGGTGGCTCAGATGGTAAAGCATCTATCTACCTGCAATATGGGAGACCCAGGTTCGACCCCTGGGTTGGGAAGATCCAGTGGAGAAGGAAATGGCAACCCACGCCAGTACTCTTGCCTACAAAATCCCATGTACAGAGGAGCCTGGTAGGCTACAGTCCATGGATGGCAAAGAGTTGGACACGACTGAGCAACTTCACTTTCACTTTCTTCCAAGGAGCAAGCATCTTTTAATTTCATGGCTGCAGTCACGGTCCCCAGTAATTTTGGAGCCCAAGAAAATAAAATCTGTCACTGTTTCCATTGTTTCCCCATCTATTTGCCATGAAGTGATGGGACTGGATACCATGAACTTCGTTTTTCGAATGTTGAGTTTTAAGCCAGCTTTTTCACTCTCCTCTTTCACCTTCATCAAGAGGCTCTTCAGTTCCTCTTTGCTTTCTGCCATAAGGGTGGTGTCATGTGCATATCTGAGGTTATTGATATTTCTCCTGGCAATCTTGATTCCAGCTCATGCTTCATCCAGCCCACCATTTTGCATGTGTACTCTGCATGTAAGTTAAATAAGTAGAGTGACAATATACAGCCTTGACGTACTCCTTTCCCAATTTTGAACCAGTGTGTGGTTCCATGTCCGGTTCTAACTGTTGCTTCTTGATCTGCATACAGATTTCTCAGGAGACAGGTAAGGTGGTTTGGTATTCCCATCTCTTGAAGAATTTTCCACAGTTTGTTTTGATCCACACAGTCAAAGGCTTTGGCGTAGTCAATGAAGAGAAGTAGATGTTTCTGGAATTCTCTCACTTTTTCTATGGTCCAGTGGATGTTGGCAATTTGATATCTGGTTCCTCTGCCTTTTCTAAATACAGCTTGTACACCTGGAAGTTCTCGGTTCATGTACTGTTAAAGCCTAGCTTGAAGGATTTTAAGTATAACCCTGCTAGCGTGTGAGATGAGTGCAATTGTGTAGTAGTTTGAACATTCTTTGGCATTGCCTTTCTTTGGGATTGGATTGAAAACTGACCTTTTCCAGTCCTGTGGCCACTGCTGAGTTTTCCAAATTTGCTGGCATATTGAGTACAGCACTTTAACAGCATCAATTTTGGGGATTTGAAATAGTCCAGCTAGAATTCCATTATCTCCACTAACTTTGTAGGTCCTAAGGCCAACTTTACTGCACATTCTAGGATGTCTGGCTCTAGGTGAGTGATCACACCTCATAGTTACTCAGGTCATTATCTTTTTTGTATAGTTCTGTGTATGCTTGCCGCCTTTTCTTAATATCTTCTGCTTCTGTTAGGTCCATACTGTTTCTGTCCTTTATTGTGCCAATCTTTGCATGAGATGTTCCCTTGGTGTCTCTAATTTTCTTGAAGATACCTCTAGTCTTTGGACTAGAGATCTCTTTGGACTAGATTTGGGTTAGTAGACTGAGTAAAGCAGATTGCTCTCCCTCATGGGGGTGGTGTTTGCTCAATTCATTGGCTTGAATAGGACACAAAAAGCTGAGTAAAGAGAGAAATCACTCTCTCTGCTAGACTATCTTTGAGCTGGGACACCAGTGTTCTGCCCTCAGTCTTGGACTGGAATTTACACCACCAGTTCTCCTGGTCCTTGGGTTGTCAGACTTAGAATGGAACTATATCATCAGTTCTTCAAAAATCATTGTGGACGGTGACTGCAGCCATGAAATTAAAAGATGCTTGCTCCTTGAAAGAAAAGCTATGACAAATCTTGACAGTGTATTAAAAAGCAGACACGTTACTTTGCAAACAAAGGTCCATATAGTCAAAGCAATGGTTTTCCCAGGAGTCATGTAGGGATGTGAGAGCTGGACCATAAAAAAGGCTGAGCACTGAAGAATCGATGCTTTTTTTAAAAAAATACTTTTATTTATTTATTTTTGGCTACGCTGGGTCTTCATTGCTGTGAGAGCTTTTCTCTAATTGTGGCAATTGGGGGCTACTCTCTAGGTAGGCGGGCTTCTCACTGCAGTGGATTCTTGTTGACGAGCACAGGCTCTAGGGCACATGGGCTTCAGTTGTTGTGGTTTCTGGGATCTAGAGCACAGGCTCAGTAGTTGTGGCACACAGGCTTAGTTGTTCTGTGGCACATGGAATCCCTCTGGGTTAGGGATGGAACCTGTGTCTCCTGCATTGGCAGATGGATTATTTACCACTGAACCACCAGGGAAGCCCAAATTGATGCTTTTGAACTGTGGTGCTGTAGAAGACTCTTGAGAGTCACTTGGACAGCAAGGAGATCAAACCAGTCCATCCTAAAGGAAATCAGTCCTGAATATTCATTGGAAGGACTGATGTTGAAGCTGAAGCTCCAATCCTTTGGACACCTGAATGGAAGAACTGACTCACTGGAAGACTCTGATGCTGGGAAATACTGATGGCAAGGAGAAGGGGACGACAAAGGATGAGATGGTTGGATGGCATCACTGACTCAATGGACATGAGTTTGAGCAAACTCTGGGAGATAGAGAAGGGCAGGGAAGTCTGGCATGCTGCCGTGCATGGGGTCGCAAAGAGTCAGACACGACTGAGCAACTGAACAACAATACCAGCTCTCCCAGGTCTCCAATTTGTTGACTGCAGATCTTGGGACTCTCAGCCTGAATAACTATATATACACCTTCTGTGGGTTCTGTTTCTCTGGATAATCCAGACAAGTACACCTTGAAGTTCTATTAGGTACTTCGGATCTTCAGATTTAGATACAGGGTGTGTATCCTCCAGCTCCCTGCCCTTGCTGGTCCATGAAGACCTCTCTGCCTCAGCCCACACAATCTGACTTTCTCCTGAACGCTTGGTACACTAGTTGTCAGAACTACACATTTTTCTATATTTTCACTGTCATGATTAATAGAACTTTTATATTAAAAGCATGCAGTATAAATAAAGAACTCCAAATACATTCTTATTAATCAAAATCAATTTTTAATTCAAAATTATTATTGTTATTCTAGGTCATTTGCATTTCTCTATAGATTCCAAAATTAACTTGTCAATTTCTACAAAACCCCTTCTGGGATTTTGATTGGAAATGCTTTGAATCTATAGATCAATTTGGGGAGAACTGACATCATAATAACATTTAGTCTTTCTGCCATAAGCATGGTATGCATCTCTATTTACTTAGGCCTCTTTAATTTTCTCTCATTGTACAGGTCCTCCATATATTTTGCTAAATCCCTAAATATTTCATAATTTTGATGCCATTATAAATAGTATTATTAAATTTCAGTTTCTAAATTATTCATTGATTATATATAAAAATTTGATGATTGGCCTTTTATCCTACAAACTTGCTAAATTCATTTATTAATTCTAACAGATTTTTTGTAGTTTTCTTAGGATTTATTTACATAGATAATAATGTCATCTGTACATATAGTTTTATTTTTTCCTTTATGATGTGTATGTCTTTTACTTCTTTTCTAATCTTATTATTATTAGACTGGCTAGAATCAGTACAATGTTGCATAGAAGTGATAGGAGTAGACATCCTTACTTTGTTCCCAATCTTAGGGCAAATGCACTCAGTCTTTCTCCATCTAATATAATGTTAGCTATACGTTTGTTCTTTTTTTTTTTTTCTTTTTTTCTAATGCTGACAATCCTTATTTTGGTGAGAATATTTTCTTCTATGTCTTGTTTACTGTGAGGTGCTTTTTTTTTTTCTTTACCAAATCAGTATTGAATATTATCTGATTGTTTTAACGCTTTAGATCTGTTAAAATGAACATACTGCTTTTCATTTTTAGTCTGTTTAATGTGATAGATTATATTGACTGATTTTTGTATGTTAAACCAAACCTGCGTTCCTGGGATAAATTCCACTTGGTTACGATGGCCTTCTTTGTATGTTGCTGGGTTTAATTTGTAATACTTTGAAAGAATTTTTGTGTCTTTAAAAGAGAGAGATTGTTCGTGACACTTTCTATATGCTTAAAATCTGCATGATCTTATTTTGATTCCTGCAAAAATCTTGTGAAGATAATATGTCAGTGCTTCTTAAAGTGGATATAGGCCTTTAAAATCCCTGTCAATCAGGCATTTAAGCTAACTTTTTTTTCTATTACTTGTGTTAATAAGTTTTAGATGAGAAAACTAAGGCTCAATAATTGAGTAAATTGTCCAGGAGCTAGATTTGGGGTTCAAACCCAGGATTCAAACTGAAACAGGAGGGAAGAAGACAGGGCACAACTTTTAAAAGTATGATGTAGCTATTAAGGATATGACAAAAACTGGTTAGAACTGATTAGGCCCAAGATGACAGAAGATTCGACTCCCAGTAGACCTTGAGCCTCATTACACACTGATTATGATACATTAGCATGTTAAACAACACACCCACAGGCACCATGACAGTTCTGAGGCTGACCTTCAAAGGCCAAAAAGTGGGCAGTGGCCCTATTCCTAGAAATCTCTGCCCCTTCCCCCAAATAGTTGGAATATCCTCCCACTCATTAGCTCTGTGAAATTAGCCAGCCCGTAAAAGCCAACTGCCTCATATTTTGGGGCCACTCTCGCCTTTTGAGATGGATTGCACTCTGTCTATAGAGTGTTCATCTCTCTAAATAAATCCACTTCTTACCTATCACTTTATCTGTCACTGAATTCTTCCTGCAACAGCAATACATAAAGAACCTGAGCTTCATTAAGTCCTGAGACCAAATGGTCAATTTCAGTTAAAAGACAGTGTGTTCAAGTCCCAGCCCATGGTTTCGAGTTCCAATCCAAGTTGTGTGATTTCAAAACCACCTTATGTTCATGCTGCATTTAGAGGGAAGCGACTTCTTTTCACCTTGTATAAGGCTTCTATATCAGTAAGAAAAGGAGTGAGAATAGATACTAAGTGTGTGCCTAGCAGTGTCAGCCACAATGTCTCTCAAGGGGAGAACTGACTTTTCAACAATCAATAACCCTAGCACATTGGCCAGAAATGAGGCCACCAAGTAGCTGTATAATCCTATGGTTATATGTGGGTTCAACTGAATTATAGTTGGGGTGACTCTCCTTAGAGATGTGGCTTATCACTTTAGCCCAAGCATTCCATCAATGGGGGTTCTATGAAAACATCTGCAGTGTAAGAAAGCTGAACAAGAGGTTGCAAAGAGGCTTGAATCAAAAGTTCTTCAGGTATTTAAAGCAGGAGTTGACCTGCTGCCAGTTTTCATAAATAAAATTTTATTGGGACACAGCCATGCCCATTTAAAAAATATTGTCTGTGGCTATTTTCAGTCAAAAACAGCGCTAAATACTTTCAACTGAGACCTATGATGCATAAAGCTGAATATTATTTATGCTTTGTAGAAGAAGTCTGTTGACCTCTGCTTTAATGCAATGCTGTTCAATGTTTAATTGAACTTTCTCTGATGGTAAAAACACTGTATATCTGCCCAATATGGTAGCACCTAGCCACCACGACTGTTGAGTGTTTGAAATGTGGCTAGTGGGACAGAAGAAATAAAATTTAAATTTTAATTAAATAACTTCATATGGCTCGTGGCTACTCTACTGGACAGTGCAGCTTTAAAATGTTAGTGCCTCTTAAAGTGGGTAGAAACCTTCAAAATTCCTGTCAGTCAGGCCTTAATCTGACTTTTTTTTTTCTATAAGTTCTTATATCTACAGCTTGACACCTAAAAAAAACAGAGACTCATCCAAATTAACCAACTTGCCATAGTTACAGTGTTAGTGACAGACACCACAGTTGAACAGAGTCTTCACAAAGTCCATGTGGGATGCTTGCCAAGAGTGTGGCAAATTCATGTTTTGATTCTTTTGGAGTTTGGGGTGTGATGTGGGTGGTCTTCACCCTATGTAGTCCTGGCCTGGGTAAAAGGCGTATTATTAACATCCTGTCCACCTTTGGCTTCCTGTTGCTCTTTCTACTATGAAATGATAAAAGGATTTCTGCTCTAAAAATATTCATTATTTTACCATAAATAGTCTTCCTGGGAAGGGTTCGAAGAGCTGTTTATGCTCCAGATTGTTCATTAAGATCCATTTTCTCCCTGGAGAGAGAAAACAAAAGTATGTGCCATGTGCTCAGTCATGTCCGATTCTGCGACCGCACAGACTATAGTTTGCCAGGCTCTTCTGTCCACAGAGTTTTTCAGGCAAGAATACTGGAGTGGGTTGCCATTTCCTTCTCTAGGGATCTTCCTGACCCAGGGATTGAACTCGCGTCTCTTGGGTCTCCTACATTGCAGGCAGATTCTCTTTGGGAGGACAGTAGTTGCATTTAAGTTGTACCTAAGAAGTACCAGATAATTAAAGCTATGGTTTTTCCAGTAGTCATGTACGAATGTGAGAACTGGACCATAAAGACGGCTGAGTATCGAAGAATTGATGCTTTTGAACCTCTCTCAGTTCTGGAGAAGACTCTTGAGAGTCCCTTGGACTGCAAGGATATCAAACCAGTCAATTCAAAGAAAATCAACCCTGAATATTCATTGGAAGGACTGATGCTGAAGCTGAAGCTCCAATACTCTGGCCACCTGATACAAAGAGCTGCTCATTGGAAAAGACCCTTATGCTGGGAAAGACTGAGGGCAGGACGAGAAGGAGATGACAGAGGATGAGATGGCTGGACAGCATCACTGACTCAATGGACATGAGTTTCAGCAAACTCTGGGAGATAGTGAAGGACAGGGAAGCCTGGAATGCTGCAGTCCGCAGGGGTCACAAAGAGTTGCACATGACTTAGCGACTAAATAACAACAACAAAAAGGTACCAGAAAGGGGGCTCAATAATGTTTCTGACTGAATTACTCTTCCAGCCAAATATAAGTGGTTGTATCTAGAATGCTAGCAAGGAATTAGCCCAGTGCACATACAAAAGCAGCACTCCCTTCTCTGAAGGGTGGGTCCATGGACCACTCTGTTTTCCTTGGTTACAACAGGAGGTGCCTGGAGTCATTTCTGCATTGGTTGTAAAACACCATTCTTCCACCTCTTCCCACTCTACACCTTCCCCAGTTCTCTATTCATACTGGCCTGGAAATCTGCTTTTCCCATAAAATGAAATATTATGTTGGTGCAAAAGTAATCGCAGTTTTGCGTTGTTGAACTTTGCCGTTTGATATTGGAATATATTCTTAAATAAATGTTATGCTACACATCATTTTAATGGCATTTCTCACTTTATGTTTTTGTGCTAATGACTTATTCCTTGCTGCTTATTTTATATTTATTTTAGACTAGGGAAATGATGTTAGACAAAAAGCAAATTCAAGCAATTTTCTTATTCGAGTTCAAAATAGTTTGTAAAGCAGCAGAGACAACTCGCAACATCAAAAATGCATTTGGCCCAAGAACTGCTAATGACTGTACAGTGCAGTGGTGGTTCAAGAAGTTTTGAAAAGAAGATGAAAGCCTTGAAGGTGAGTAGTGTAGTGACTGGCCATCACCAGTTGACAATGACCAACTGGGAGCATCATCGAAGCTGATCCTCTTATAACTACAGACGAAGTTGCCCAAGAACTCAATATCTACAGCTGTTCAACTTTTGAAGCTAATTGGAAAGGTGAAAAGTTTGATAAGTGGGTGCCTCGTGAGCTGACTGAAAGTCAAAAAAATCATCATTTTCAAGTGTTGTCTTCTCTTAGTCTATACAACAACAACAAACCATTTCTCGATTAGACTGTGATACACAATGAAAAGAGGATTTTATATGACAGCCAGCAACGATCAGCTCAGTGGCTGAACGGAGAAGAAGCTCCAAAGCACCTCCTAAAGCCAACTTGCACCAAAAAAAGGTTATGGTCACTGTTTGGTGGTCTGCTGCCGATCTGATCCACTACAGCTTTCTGAATCCTGGAGAAACCATTACATCTGAGAAGTATGCTCAGCAAATCAGTGAGATGCACCAAAAACTCGACGCCTGCAGCTGGCACTGGTCAACAGAAAAGACCCAGTTCCTCTCCACAATGCCTGACCCATGCACATCGCAAAACCAACGCTTCAAAAGTTGAATGAATTGAAGTTTTGCCTCATCTGCCATATTCATCTGACCTCTCCCCAACCGACTACCACTCCTCCAAGCATCTCAACAACTTTTTGTAGAGAAAACGCCCCCACAACCAGCAGGAGGCAGAAGATGCTTTCTAAGAGTCCACTGAATCCCAAAGCATGGATACTTACACTATAGGAATAAACAAACTTATTTCTCATTGGCAAAAAACGGTGACTAATTTGATTAATAAAGACGTGCTTTGAGCCTAGCTATAATGATTTAAAATTCACGGTCTGAAACCGCAATTACATCTGCACCAACCTAACAATTAGAAAGGAACATAATTCGTGTCCGTATCTATGTCAGTATGGAAGGAAAGGGTGCCTGGCTGTGACAAGGCCAGAGTCATGCAGGGGTGGGTTCTGACCCTGGCGTGGGCCTGCAATTTGTGGAAATTAAAACGTGTGAGGGATGCTGTTGCCAGAGGAATCCTGTGATGTAGTCACAGCAGGAAGGGCACTACTCACAAAAGCAACAAAATACAGAATGTACTGAGAAATAAGTCTGGCATGCCATGTGTGACACCTATATAAAGACAACAAAAATATTATAACAGACAAATGAAGAGGCCTCGTATAAGCCCCGAATTAGGGCCTGAGAGGACTGACTGCTAGATCATGAATACAATGCCAATTGTGCTCTTACTTCAGATAGTAATAATTCTACCTTATGGAGTTGTGGCAACAATTAAATGTAAAGGTTCATATCAATAGCAGGGTCAGTACACATTATATATTATGATATTATGATTATCAATTAATTTTGACCAAACAAAACATATTTTTAAAGGGAAGCAAAGAACACTAGTTATACCACATATTTAAGTATGATTTAAAACAATGAATACACCTCCAGAATATAAGAAATATAAAATATGGCACTAAAAAGCACACCTCAAACTCTAATTTTAGTAGTAACTAATGTTAAATGCAATACAAAGATAATGAAAACCACCTATGCTAAATTCCAGTAGAGTCAATGGGATCTGGATAAACTGTATTTTCCCCTTCATTATCTCTTCTCTGCTTGTCTGAAAAGTCCCATCGAATGAGCCCCTGAAAATGAATTAAATAAGAACTTGTATGAGAGGCTTGATCGTTAAGTCCAGGGTACAGTAACGATGGAGCATGGTGGTCCCCAAAGACCACCTCCAGGTTTGGTGAGTGGCTAGAATAACTCACAGGACTCAGCCTATAGTTGTCTCATGGCTGTGATTCATAACAGTGGAAGGATCCAAAGCATAATATGTACTCAGTCCCTCAGTCGTGTCCGACTCTTTTTGACCCCATGGACTGCAGCCACCAGGTTCCTTTGTCCATGAGATTTCCCAGGCAGGAATACTGGAGTGGGTTGCCATTTCCTACTCCAGGGGATCTTCCAACCCAGGGATTGAACCCACAACTTCTGTGTCTCCTGCATCAGCAGGTGGATTCTTGACCACTGAGCCACCTGGGAAGCCCTCCAAAGCAAAATAAGCAAAGAGAAAAGATGCATGGGGCAAAATCTGGAGAAAACCAGACACAAGCTTCTAAGAGTCCTCTCTCAATGGAGACGCACAGGACATGATTAATTACTCCAGCAACAAGATATAAAAACAAGAAGCTTGTGAGACTCAATGCTAGTGTTTTTATTGGACACTAGTCATGTAGACACACTTTGCCTTGCACATTCCCAAATTCCAGACTCCCAGAAAAAAAACAGATGTTTACCATAAATGACACTGTATATACAGTTTAGCCACATTAAACCACCCTTATCAGTTAGGAAGTGATGGAAACGTTCCCCAATTTCAAAATCCTAGATGTCAGCCAAGAGCCAACCTTGCAAGCGTGCCTTTCTCAGGACCGTGGTCTCAGACCTGTTATGTTTTCTGAATGGTTATAAAAGCAGAATCCCGCCCTGTGGAGGCTGGCAGGCTGCTATTTCTCCTCTAAATTTATCACATTACAAGGAGTCATACATAAAGGACCCCAGTGAGATAAAAAAGAATAAAAACAACAGGTTACTGACAAAAAGATAGATGTGTAAATAAATAGAGAATAGAAAGTATTGGAGACTTATTCTGATTGTGAGAAGTAATACATTATAAAGGAACCATCACAAAATAATGATGAAAAAAAGAATTCTTTAAGTATTATTGGGATAGAATAAGCTATTTGGAAAGAATAATTTAGATTAGCCCTTCATACCACACACTGAAAATAAATTCCCATATGTGTGCTAAAGAGTTAAACAGTTCTGGAAACACACAGAAAAACTAGCAGAAAACAAAACTGAGTGATTATCAGATCTCTGGGGGATTAACTTAAAGCTATGAAATGATCAAAGTGTTAAAAAACAAGACAACAGGCCCAAAATGACATTGCTTATGCTAAGCCCCACTTCACAAAATCAAGACTTAACTATAGTTTCAGCTTCTTTCAGAAATGGAATCTTAATGCAGTCAATCAGGAATCATCTGATCAGCACTAGCCAGGTAATCTGTCTGAGAGATCCCTGCCATGCCATAAAGGAAAGCAATCTTTCTCAGCCTGCCCTGCCTTCCCTTTCCCCTAGAAACCCCAATGAAGGCTGAAGCCTAAGCACTCTCCTCCATTCCATCGTTTGCTTCCTGACCAACACTTTCCTGGTGTTTTCTACGTGTCTTAGGGCAGCATGCTGTTTCTCCTGTCTCTACGACCTGTTAGTATAACACACTTTCTTTTACCTTGAGCCTCTTTCCTCTTGTGGCCAAACATGACTGATCATCTCATAAAAGAATACAAAACACTCTGAAATACCATTTGAGGGAACTATTTCAAAAGAAAAAAAATGGGTTTACTGCAGCAATATCTATAATGGTGAAAAACTGGAAACAACCAAAGAGTACATCAGCATGGTAATAATTAATCAATTTATGTTATGTGTAATTAATATAATATTATCATTTAGAGAGACAATACATTGTACAAATATTAAATGTTTATATGATTTGACATTCAGCATAAAACCAGCATGCGTGCATGCTAAGTAGCTTACTTGTGTCCAACTCCTTGAGACCTCAAGGACTGCAGCCTACCAGGCTCCTCTGAACATGGGATTCTCCAGGCAAGAATACTGGAGTGGGTTGCCATGCTCTCCTCCAGGGGAATCTTCTTAAACAAGGGATTGAACCTGCATCTCTTATGTCTCCTGCTTTGGCAGTCAGGTTCTTTACCACTAGCACCACCTGGGAAGCCCATAAAAGCAACATACAAGTATAAAATAATGAAAACAATTTGATATATTGTGGCGGAAATATTTTGGGTGAATTTTTTTCCATTTTATATTAGTAGCTATAGATAATGATATCTTGTCAATGCAATTAAAACTTTAAAATTTTATAGCTAATAAATGCAGGTATCTTCTAACATTATGGATTATAGATTTAAGAATATAATATGAAAACATCAGTACTCATTTGAGTTATTACTTTTTATTCTTTAATTAAGTTAAAACGTAAACTGGAAGATCTCTTTCCTAGAATTAATGTCCATTTTAATATGATTTTTAAATTGCAAATCTTTTTAAGAATGAAGAATTGAGTGATGAATGCCAATTCTCCCACCAAGGCCAGCTGGAATACCTTCTGTGGCTCAAGATGCCCTGAAAGAATCCAGTGCCCCAGCTCTGGATTCCCACAATCCTTCACTCTCTGTTAGATGCCAGAGAGGCTATCTCCACTCAGTTGCGTTGGAGACCAAGAGGTCTATTCTTCTCTGGAATCCACTTCAATAAGGAAGTACTTCTCCCCTTGACACTGGTCTTAGCAAGGATTTTTTTTTTTTTATATGACACCCAAAGCACAAGCAACTAAGGCAAAAATAAATAATTGGGACTACATCAAACTAAAAAGCTTCAGCACAACCAACAAAATGAACAGGAAACCTACAGAATGGGAGAAAATATTTGCAAACCACATTGATAAGGGGTTAATGTCCAAAATATATAAGGAACTCACAGAACTCAATAGCCAAAAACAAACAAAAAAACACCACCAGACAATCCAAATAAAAAACAGCCAAAGGACCTGAATATATTTTATTCCAAAAGACTATCCAGTTCAGTTCAGTTCAGTTCAGTCGCTCAGTCGTGTCCGACTCTCTGTGACCCCATGAATTGCAGCACGCCAGGCCTCTCTGTCCATCACCAACTCCCGGAGTCTACTCAAACCCATGTTTGTCGAGTCGGTGATGCCATCCAACCATCTCATCCTCTGTCGTCCCCTTCTCCTCCTGCCCCCAATCCTACCCAGCATCAGGGTCCTTTCCAATGAGTCAACTTCCCGCATGAAGTGGCCAAAGTATTGGAGCTTCAGCTTCAACATCAGACCTTCCAATGAACACCCAGGATTGATCTCTTTTAGGATGGATTGATTGGATCTCCTTGCAGTCCAAGGGACTCTCAAGAGTCTTCTCCAACACCACAGTTCAAAAGCATCAATTCTGCGGTGCTCAGCTTTCTTCACCGTCCAACTCTCACATCCCTACATGACCACTGGAAAAACCATAGCCTTGACTAGACGGACTTTTGTTGGCAAAGTAATGTCTCTGCTTTTAAACATGCTATCTAGGTTGGCCATAACCTTCCTTCCAAGGAGTAAGCGTCTTTTAATTTCATGGCTGCAGTCACCATCAGTAGTGATTCTGGAGCCCAAAAAAATAAAGTCTGACACTGTTTCCACTGTTTCCCCATCTATTTCCCATGGAGTGATGGGACCAGATGCCATGATCTTAAAAGACTATCCAAAGATGGTCAAATTGCCATGGTACCTGAAAAGGTACTCAAGATCACTACTCATCAGGGAAACACAAATGAAAACCACAATGAGATATCACCTCAAAACTGTTAGGATGGCTATATCAAAAAGACAAGAGATAACAAATGCTAGCAAAGGTGTGGACAAAGGAGAACATTTGTACATTGCTGGTAGGAATGTAAATTAGTGTAGTCTCTATGTAAAACAGTATGGAGGTTTCTCAAAATAGAATTATCATATGATCTAGCAATCCTACTTCTGGGTACATCCCCAAAGGCAATGAAGTCACAATCTTGAAGGGATATCTGCACCTCTGTGTTCATTGTGACATTATTTACAAAAGCCAAGATATGGAAGCAACTCTTTATGACCCCCATGTAGCCCACCAGGCTCCTCTGCCCATGGGATTCTCTAGGCAAGAATACTGGAGTGGGTTGCCATTTCCTTCTCCGGGGTATCTTCCCGACCTAGGGATCAAACCTGGGTCTCCTGCATTGCAGGAGGATTCCGAGCCACCAGGGAAGTCCCAGTAATCTAAGTGTCCACCAATAAATGAATGGATAAAGAAATGTGGTACACATACACAGACAAAATGGAATATTATATATTCAGCCATTTGTGACATGAAATGAACACATTATGCTAAGAGAAATTAATCTGACAAAGACAAATAGTGAATGACCTCACTTATATTTGGAATATAAAAAGAACCAAATTATAGAAACAAAGAACAGACTGTTGATTGCCAGGGGTAAGGGGTGGGGAAATTAGTGAAGGTGGTCAAGGGGTACAAACTTCCAGTTATAAGATGAGTAAGTTCTGGGATGTGATGTGTATAGCACGATGACTATAGTTAACAATACCATATTCTATATCTTAAAATTGGAAAAAGAGTCGATTTTAAAAGTACTCACCAATAAAATAAAATAAAATAAAAAAAATAAAAGTACTCACCACATAGACACACACACAAAACTATAATCACGTGAAGTCACAGATGTGTTAACTAACCTTATTGTGGCAACCATTTTGCAACATATACATATATAAAATCACCACATTATATACCTTAAACATTCACAATGATCTATGTCAATTGTATCTTATTAAAGCTGGGGGAGAAAAGGATACTTCTGAGACCAAGGGACAGTGAAATCTGGGTTCAAAACCTTTTGCCAAGTTTATAATTTTCAGTTTGATCAGGAGTTGAAAAAAACTAAGTATTCAGTAGTCATGGTATCCAACTCACACAAAGACTAAGAATTTTTACAAAGTCTAAAGCAATTATGATGATAATAAGCATTCAGATTCCCTGACAGACCCTCCATAAGTTAACATCAAAAAGTCTCTTTTCTGCCTGACAACTCTTCCCAGAGAGATGATGTGATAAACATACCATTTTTAGCAATAGGCTAATTTTTTCTCACAGCCACTGTGATTATGCTCCCTTTTTTCTTTAGTTGCTAGGAAGCTCAAAGTCAGTTTGCAGTCCACTCCTGCTGGGGTACAGGACGTTAATGGTCGGTGCTACTCTGTGTTTTCACCCAGCCCCTAACATTATCTTTCTTCTTTCCCTTTGAATTTATTGGTTAATGGCCAGCATACAGCCAAACTTGGTGAATAATCCACATGTATTTGAAAAGGAGTATTCTGCTGGAATTGGATGGAACGCTCTATAAATGGTAGCGGCTTTAGAGTGAATGGTCAGGAAAGGTTTTTCCAGGACAGTCATAGTTAAAATTGGGGCTTTCCTGGTGGCTCAGATGGTAAAGAACCTGCCTGAAATGCAGGAGACCTGGGTTTGATCCCTGGATTGGGAAGATCCCCTGGAGAAGGGAATGGCTACCCACTCCAGTATTCTTACTTGGAGAATTTCATGGACAGAGGAGCCTGGCAGGTTACCGTCCACAGGAGCCACAAAGAGTTGGACACAACTAAGCGACTAATTCTTTCACTTTCACAACTAATTCTTTCACTTTCACTTTTCATAGTTAAAATGCGAAGATGACAAAAAGCAACCAACTTGGTAAAGACCAGGGTAAGGGCAGACTGGACAGAAGGAGTAACCAGTGCAAAGACCCTGAGAGGGGAGGTGGGCCCTATGATAACTGCTATCAGGGAGTTATATCTATATAACTTTCTCACAATTCATGCTCACTCAGGTTTTAGACAGCTGCTGTCACACCAGGACTGGTGCTTTATATTTGTGTTCCTCTTTTTTCCCCTGACCAGAGGCCAATGGAATTGAAGGGACTGGTGTCCAGTTACCCAAGTGGCAGGCCTGCCTCTGGCCTTTGCCTCAGTTATGATTTCCAGGCTGCTGTCTTATCCCAAAAACTCAATAAAATAACAATAATTCTAAAATAACCATAGCAGTTATCATCTACTGCATGGTACCACACACAGAGTAGATTCCACTCAATCTTCACAACTACCTTATGAAGTAGGCATCATTAGTCCTTTTACATGTAAAGAAAGTGAACTTCAGTGAGGCTGAGGAATTCTCCCAAGTTAATGTAGCTGCAAGATGCAGAGATGGGTTTTAAGCCCAGACAGATCTGACTCTAAAGCCCATGCTTATAACCATTAGATCACACGACCTCTCTTTACCCACTTGCTGTACCAGCTGTGATCCTCAAATCCATGTCTTAGTTCTGATGCTGCCAAGTTTCTCAGCACACTGAGCATGGAGCCCTGCTTTGCTCCTACTGATTCTCCCAGCCTGGATACAAACCCATGACTGGAACCTGCTCTATCCTGACATCCATCCCCAATCCCACTGCCCACCTCACTGTGTAACACTGCCCTGCACCTGGATGTCTCGGGGCCACAGCAGGGGCTGTGAACACGTCACCATACCCAGTAGGATTCCAGGTTTTGCCTCCTGGCCTTGGCCTCCCCAACTAGGGCCTGGGTCCTATTCCAGGTCCTGGCCTCTTGCCCACAGCCTCGTACTTGTGTGACTCACCACCACTCCAGGCCTGAAGGAGTCACACTGCCCACTCGCCCTAGCTTCCACATTCCTCTGGGGTTCTGTGAAGTGTAAATTTCTGAGACATGGGAACACGTCTTGACTTCACACCTTAAACATCAGCAGCAGCAGCAGACACACAACCATTTTCATCAGAAACCCCATCAGTAAAACATCTGTGCACTTGTCACCCAAATATATGCACATTTAACTATATGTAAGTCATAGTACTATAGCAGTATATTGTATACTTCATAAAGACAAAAATACGGAAAGTGTTAAATTATAAATTGTAGGATTCTGTAATATATGTTTAATATTTAGTACATATTATATAGGGTTTCCCTGGTGGTTCGGATGGTAAAGAATCCTCCTACAATGCAGGAGATCCAGATTTGATCCCTGGTTGGGAAGGATCCCCTGGAGAAGGGAATGGCAACCCACTCCAGTTTTCTTGCCTGGAGAATGCCAAGGCCAGAGGAGCCTGGCAGGCTGCAGTCCATGGGGTTGCAAAGAGTCAGACACGACTGAGCAACTTTCACTTCACTTTACTTCACATATTATATAATATACATTGTTATGTTCTACATTAAGAATTCCACCTTAAGGATGCATTGTGTGTGTGTGTGTGTGTGTGTGTGTGAGAGAGAGAGAGAGAGAGAGAGAGAGAGAGAGAGAGAGAGCGTGCGCTTTACCTCACTCTAACAGTTTTTATATTTTGTGTGTATAATCTATATTTACACACTAATATATTCTATGCCAGGGATTTTTTTTGTTGTTCATGTGAAGGTACACCCCTCCTCTAGAGACCTCTTAACCACAGGATCCAGGCCAAGCCCCTTAGGAGCCATCCTGGCTCTCCACAGACTGATTTGTCACCTTCTCCATGCTTTCCCAGGTCTCATCCTCATTCAGACAGGTCTCCCTGCTACTCCCTTTCATCCCAACACATGCTTTGGAGTCAGAACACCTGAGGTTAACTACAGATGGCTGCTTACCAGCTGTGTGATGATGGACAGTGAATGTAATCTCTCTGGGCCTCAGTTCTCACCTATAAAATCAGGACAATAGCCCAAACTTCTGTGGCGGTAGTGAGGACAGAAAGAGGTAATACCTAGAAGGGGGCCTGGCCCAGAGACGGAGGTCAATGACTGATGACCATCACCATCATTTTGCCAAGGGACTCACTACCGCCTCCAGTTACTATTTATTCTGATCCATCCTGCCTTTCTGAGAGCTCCTTCCCTTTGAGTTCAAGGGCTACTTTTCCTGACCACTCCAGCCCTCCATACTCTTTCTGCTCTGGGACACCTCCCACCCCCCTAACCTTCTGCACTTAGACCATGTATCTGCAGATTGCCAATTAACTATTTCTGTCTACTCTCACTTCCCCATCCAGCTCCCATGCTCTGGAAGGGCAGGGGCCACAGGCTCCTGCTTCTGGGTGCTCACCACAGGTGGCACTCAGGCAAAGCAGATGAAGTGGACATGTGTCCTCACACTGCTTGGCTCTGAAGGCTTCCTGTGCCACCCCCTCCTGGCATTTTACCACCCTTTGTCCCTTCACTGAAATCACAAGTTTGCATCTGTTGGCCTGTGAAATCCCACAGGCTCCCGCAGAAGAGGCCACTCTAACCAGACACTCCAGCAGATTCTGCCAAGCTAGGATCAGCATCTCATCACGTTTCCATCACAACACAGTGAGAAACATGTGACTGGCCCTTAGCAACGGTCTCTCAAGAAAGCTACCCCTATAGAGAGCTCATTAAGTTAACTGAACACACGTGAGGCAGAAATCTAAAAACAGACCTGTGCTGTCTGAAGCCTCATGCAGCACGTGGCAGAAGCTGGAAAGGGCAAGGATGGAGCCTTGCTCCCAGGAAGAGCAGGGAAAGAGAAAAAATCTGCTGGGCAGGCAACCCATGGGTGAGTCCAGATCCCTGAGGAAGAAGAGAAGTGTGGACTTCTACCTGGGGCTGAAGACCCTTTGGTGAAGCCAGACACAGACACACACACAGACACACCTGCTCCCAGGTATTGGAGGCTCTCCTCCAGTCCCTAACCAGGAACACCAGGAACTGGTTTTGAAGAGCATTTGAAATAGTAAAAATTTAAAATTCATTTCAATTCAGTAAACCTCAGGCAGTTACTATGCTGCAAAGGTATGTCCTCTGTGACACAGTCTTCACTCTTAAGAGATTTACAAGGACAGGGTAGGATATGTTAACATATACCTACAACTTAGGATAACACATGGTAAAAGCTCTAACGGGGGAGCAGGCAGAGCATTCTGGGAGCAGAGAGGAGAAAGGGGAAATAACACTGAATGAGGAAAACAGGCAGTCAGGGAGGGCTGCGTGGAAGAGGCAGTGCTTGCCCTGTGCCTGTGAGTTGTCTTCCTCAGTGCTCAACTGAATTCAGCAAACACTGGTTAAGAGGTTAAATAAGAAGGTATTTCAGCAGTTTGGTTATTACCTATGCCTTGCTTGCTTGCCGAAGGTAGCCTGGAAATGCTACAGCTTCTTTTGCCTTTAGGGAATTTATTCAGTGGGGTTGCTGAGCTGTGCTGTGCTCAAGTTGCTCAGTCGCGTCTGACTCTTTGCAACCCCATGGACTGTAGCCCACCAGGCTCCTCTGTCCATGGAATTTTCCAGGCAAGAATACTGGAGCAGGTTGCCATCTCCTACTCCAAGGGATCTTCCCAACCCAGGGATGAAATCCATGTCTCTTGTGTCTGCTGCATTGCAGGAGGTTTCTTTACCACTGTGTCACCTGGGAAGCCCATTCAATGGGTTAAGAGAGACTCAAACCTCAGAGAGGAGACACCAAGGACACCACTCCCTCACACCCTTTGCTAGATGTCCCCCTTCCTTATGGAGACCAGTGAGGTAAAATGGGCTCCTCGACTCACTCTGATGTAAAAATAGGAAAGCAAACTGGGCCAGGACACACCTGTGATTTATGGCTCTTAAAATGATTTTAAAATGCAAAGCAGTCTCACCTACCTTCACTGAATGCTTGCCTTCAAGTAAAATCAGCACAAGGGGTTAAGACAAATCCCTTTGCCTGGAGTGTATAAAAGGCAGCCTTTCTGTATTAAAGGAGCAGCAAATCTGAAACAAGCAGAAAAGGGGGATACGTGTTCCACCCCTGATATTTTGTGTGTTTTGAAAGAATGCAAAAGAGTAGTCATCTTTAACCCACAGGTCTTTGCAGGCTGTCACAATAGGAAAACTGGTCAGAAAAATAATAAACCACACACACACACAAATGCACACATACACACACCGAACAGAGAGGGAACTTTCAAGAATGTCCAGGGTCTGAAGCAAAGCACGTCAGACATGCAGGCCACCAGAGCTTGGGTCAGACATCTCTGGCTCCACCACAGCAGGTGAAAGTGTCGTGGGTTGAGTAGGAGCTGCTGTGGGGTGTTAGCAGTGGAAATCTAGCTCTCATTTTCAAAGTCACCCCCCAAAAGGCAACTACTTGAGGGATCGGGGCAGCTCACACCTGTCTCAGACAGAGCCACACTCAAAGCTGGGACACACGTCTGTGGTTATCTCTCAGACCCACGTATGAGGTAAAGTTGTGACAAAGGGGTTTATGAGATGTGGAAATAGTAGCAGGACTCTTCAACAAGAAAATGTGCACTGTGAAGCTCTACAAATGTCAGGGTTTTGTTTTGAAGGAAATTAACATCAACATTACTTCAGTAGGAAAGAGTATCTATGCTTCCCAGCCTCTTAGTAGCTAGTGCTATTGGCCTCACTCCTACCCACTTCGCTAAAAATTAATCAGCTCATTTCATATATTTCTTTACTCAACTCATTTGATGCATGCTGTCGAACACCTAATTCATACTAGGTCCAGTAAAATGAATAAGACATGCTAATGCTCTCAAGAAATTCACAGCCTGGCAAAAAATGTTCTAAAGGTACTAGTTACACAAAATACATAGTAAAGGTCTGAAAAGAAACACTCCAGAAGTGACTTCCTCTGGGGAGGGGGAGCAAGATGGGGGTATTATTGAATTCTTTACCAGTGAAAGATTCAACCAAAGTACCAAGTGTCCCTCTGGTTTTTGAAAAACGACACCTCTGTAAGTTTCCTTTTCATATGCAACAACATGGAAAAAAAGTTTTTGACCTTGGAATAAGCTGCTATTTCAATTAGTCAGAAATTTCATGAAATCGACATGACCGCTACTGGCAGCTGCTCCCAGCTGAGCTGAATTCACTCCTGAGTGAATGTCCCAACCTGCAGGTTGCATGAGCACCAAACAACATTTAATTATTTCCTAGTTCATACTGTCCACTTGGAGGCCAAGCAAATTCTGCTTCACGTGAGTGGAGCTCCTCGGGCTCATTTTAGTTCCATTTTCAACTTCCCGTTGACCCAAATCCCTCTCTGGCCCTGGGAGTTAAGACACTGTGTTCCAGTTACATAAATTCTCGGCCTTAGAATAGCCATGGATGCATGACAGCCATTTACCCTGTTCCTGGGCCCCCCAGGCCCTGCCATCTATCAACCCTCTCTGGTGAGCAGGGCCAGGGGATCTGACAAATGGGGTCCCAGACCACCCAGCTCTGCATGCTGACTCACAGGGCCCACTCCCCACTAGAGGACATGGGGAAGAAGGCTTCCTAAGTGTTCTCCGAGACATTTTAAACAAGCAGAAGCCACTTAAAAACTGAATGGGAGAATTAAAATATAATTCTTTGCTTCTCAAAGTGGAGTACCCAAACCCGCAGCACCCTGGAAACTGGGGATGAATGCAGATTCTCAGGCTGTGCCCCATACCCACTGCATCAGAAACTGGGCCATGAATCTCAGTCTCATCAAGCCCTCCAGGGGGATCTGGACTGTGCCTGCTGAAATGTGAGCAATACTAATGCAATTATCTGAAGCTGAGATGAGAAATGAGTTGCTCCCGGTACACAAAACTTGTAGAAACTGCTCAGTTTGAATGTCTGCCTCAAAGAGTGTGTGTGAGTGGTCATTTCTTCAGACACTTAATTCTACAGATGAGCTACGTTATTTGAGGATGTGAGAATGAGTTATGCTCGTCTGCTAGGGCTGCCATTACAAAATGGCACCACAGACTGCGTGCCTTACACAACAGACTTTTTCTCTCAGTTCTAGAGGTTGGAAGTCCAAGATCAGGGTATTGGCAGATTTGGTTTCTCCTAAAACATCTCTCCTTGACTTGCAAGTGGCCACCTTCTTGCTGCCTCTGCAGAATGGTCACCACTACATACACATATGCCCCAGGCATCTCTCTGTGTGTCCTCAGGGCATCTTCTTATAAGGGCACCATATTGGATTAGGGCCCACACTAACAGCCTCACTTTAATTTGATCACCTCTTTAAACACAATCTCCAGACACATTCATATTCTCGGGTATTAGAGGTTAACACTTCAATGTGTAAATTTGGGGAGATATATTCCAATCCAACTGTTCTATCAGTTTTCACCAGCCCTGTCTGCCGCCCTTTCCTTGGGTGTGTGGGACCAAAGGGAGAATGACTGGATTCTCTTTCCTTCTCCTTGGCTCCCTCACATCCCCTCACACCACTGTCTAGGAGGAAGCTGATTCTATAGGTCTGAAGGCTCCTGGGAAGGACAGCTTTTCTGTTGGCCGAGAAGCAGACAGGAAGAGGAAGAAATGGACGGGAGTGGGAAAGAAGAAGGGAGAAGGAGAGATTGACAAAAAGAAAGGAGAAGGACGAGGGTGAAATCATTAATGAGCTCAGCAGGGAAATGTCTACCTGCCTTTGTTTCCAGAATCAGCGACTCTACTCCCACTTGGTCAGCCAACCAGGGAGCCAGACAAGGCTACTTCACTTAGGGGCTGTGTGGTCTTGTGTCAGCCATTTACATCTTTGCTGTCTCTGTTCATTCATTTTTTTGTTCACTTGTTTATTCACTCATCCATCCTGCAGAATAAGAATAGGCTTTAGACCCTGTCCTAGGTAATATTTCTTCATTGGTAAAATGGAAATAGTAATCCCAATTTACAGAGTTGTTAGGAGGATTCGCAGAGAAGGCAATGGCACCCCACTCCAGTACTCTTGCCTGGAAAATCCCATGGACAGAGGAGCCTGCTAGGCTACAGTCCATGGGGTCGCTGAGAGTCGGACACGACTGAGCGACTTCACTTTCACTTTTCCCTTTCATGCACTGGAGAAGGAAATGGCAACCCACTCCAGTATTCTTGCCTGGAGAATCCCAGGGATGGCGGGGCTTGGTGGGCTGCCATCTATGGGGTCGCACAGAGTCGGACACGACTGAAGCGACTTAGCAGTAGCAGTAGCAGTAGGAGGATTCGAGACAAATACCTAGTAAAGTGTCTGTCTGTGAATCTTGTCTCCTGTGAACGTAAGCCCTTGAGGATAGGGATTTGGTGTGTATGTGATCACATTTGTCCCCCAGCACCTGGAGAGTGACAAGTGTTCGACAGATATTTGAGGAAGTAAAGAAATCTGAAGGATGGGGCATGGGGAGAAGAAAGAGGCAAGCTTGGCACACTGAATGGTCACTGCCAGTGCTGCTACCTCTTGGGATGGTCCAGATCCTGGGGAGTCCTGAGGACAGTCACGTTCGCACCAGATCTTGGAACTGCATCACTTTCCTCCCACCTCAGTAAGGCTTCTGGCAACAGAAGCTATACACGACTGGAGGGGACTCCAGGTCAGCTGTAGACCAGTTCATGAAGCAACTGAATTTGTCACCGGTGAAGCCCATTAACAATTCCTGGGAAATATTATCAAAATAGGATCTGGGTAATAAAATAAAGTCTAACCTTGTTTTCTCTTCCTTTGCGCTTGTCTAGTTTCAGTTGAAGTGCACTCCGCTCTTCCGACCAGAGTTCCTAGTATGAACCAGCTGCGCCCAGCACCTCAGCTAGACAGGTTGTGTGCACAAGTGCTGGGCACAACACTGCAATTCAACATGGCGGTGGTGGTGGCGGCTGCGGGCAGAGACACTGCGCCTGGTATCGCGATGCAGCGCAGCTGCGCGAGAACTATACCCCTCCCCCCTCCCCACTGCCGTGTCCAAGAACCTTATAAAGTAGCTCTGCCCGTGACCCATGAGGAGAGCTTGTGTTGCGGTACAGGTTCACATCTCTTTGTTCATTCTCTGATTGGACAATAAAGCTTTCCTTTGCTTCTGAATCAAGCCTGGTTTCAGTCTATTGGCACAAATAGAAGGCACCGCTGGGCAGGAGAATCCTTGTTGGGGACTGACACGGTGGGGCTGTAACAAAATTTCTCTTTGACACGCTTACAACTTCGCCCCGCTTTACGCTGCCCCTCATTCCTGATGCTCACAGGCTGCTAGGGCCCCTCACCTTGAGGGAAAAGGGGAGAGGGCAAGGACAGAGCTCTGGACTCTCCCATCCTATCCCCCCTCACATTTGCCAGTGCTGGTCTCCCTCCTGATAGTTCCAGACATCTGGTCTGTGGAATGAGCTGATGAACAAATTCTCACCATGGTATAATTAACACGGTAGGATGGAGTGTTACCCCTCCCAAGGGTCCTTCCCCTGCTGCAGAGTCTGTGCTTTAAGCCACAGACAATCATTACAGAAAGTTAGCACCAGGAGGGACCTTACAAACCAGCCAGCCCCACCCTTCATCTCCAATAGCCAATTTGCAGCCCCCCCCAAAACATAAAATATAATACTGAGCCCCTGAGCAGGATGTCTCCTTGTGACTCCCTAAACCCCAATTTCCGTATAAGCCAATCTGACCCACATTCTTGGCTTGGCAGAGACAAGCGAAGAAATTCTCTCTTCCATCCCACTGCCTTCTCAGTGCTCTCAAAACACAGCCAGGTATTCTCCCATTATCACCTCTAATTTGTCAAGAAGTAATTTCCTGACACAGGCAGCTCTGCTGAGAAACCAATCCCAAGACTAGAGCCGTCAGGCTGGACCATGGTGATACCAGCCCACATAAGACCTTAGGCCCCAACTCCCCTCCTCTCACACACTCTTCCTTTGGACCATGAGAGAGTTTGCCTTCCTTCTTCTGGAAGCAGAAAAAGAGGGAGACAGCCCTTTCCCAAGCTGTTTTTATTTGAGAGCCTGTGTTTCCTATGGATGCCTGCTGAGTCCCTTCAGTCATGTCTGACTGTTTGCAACCCTAATGGATCATAGCCAGTCAGGCTCCTCTGTCCATGGGATTCTCCAGGCAAGAATACTGGAGTGGCTTCCCATTTCCTCCTCCAGGGGATCTTCCTAACCCAGGGATTGAACCTGCATCTCTTACATCTCCTGCATTGGCAAGAGGGTTCTTTACCACCAGCATCACCTGGGAAGCCCCCTGTGTTTCCTACCTCTTAGCGAAGGAGGTGGGCCTCTGTCCTGGGCCCCAGGCTAAACATTTAATTGGGTTTCATGGGACATTTTACGTGGTCCACAGTTACTTCCATGTCTTGTTAGATTCTTGCTAGCTACCCTGAGAAAGGGCTTGCAGGAAATCTGCCACTGCTCATTGGGCATTCTCCCCTGCACTCCTGACACAGAAGTGCAAGGTCAGGAGCTATGTAGCAATGTGAGCACACACTGGAAGAGTGGGGTAGTGAAGGAAAATCAAGTTCTGAAATGTGTGAAGTCAGAGGTAAGTCTTCCTTTCTTTTCAAGTTATTTTATATTTAGGGACATGCCCGCATGCGTGCTAAGTTGCTTCAGTCGTATCCGACTCTGTGACCTCATGGACTGTAGCCCACCAGGCTCCTCTGTCCATGGAATTTTTCTAGGCAGGAATACTGGAGTGGGTCGCCATGCCCTCCTCCAGGGGATCTTCCTCGCCCAGGGACATGAAACATCAACAAAAAATCAAATCAACAAGACCACACTTCTGCAGGTTGGGAAGGGGGCTGGTGCCCAGGTTGGTGTTGAAGACTGGGACTTTCATTGGGTCACACGGATGGCTCAACGTGACCAGTAGCTTGCTTTGTCCTCTATTAGTTACTAGTTTTAAAAATTATTATAAAATAAAATGAAATAAATGCTTATGTTTTTAAAAATCCACTGGCTTCTCTGAGCAGGGCCAGCAAGCCTGAGGCCACCAGATCACCTCCCCCAAAATCACCTGGAGGCTTCTTAAAATGCAGACTCCTGAGGTCCACCCTGGAATTTCTGAATCAGGGTTTCTGAAGGGATTTGAGACCCTGAAATTGAAGATCCACCTTCCTAATCACCAAGTGAGAAAACCAGGTCTCAAAAAGGACATATTAAGACCAAGTTCCTGGGACTTCCCTGGTGGTCCAGTGGTTTAGACCCTGCACTCCCAATGCAGCAGACATGGGTTTGACCCCTGGTCACGGAACTAAATCCCCCATGCCACAGCTACGAGTTCACATGCCACAATGAAGACTCCATGCAGACAAATAAATACATTTTCTTTTTTTAAAAAGACCAAGCTCCCACAGATAGAAAATGGCAGATTATTGGGAATTCACTGGTGGTCCAGTGGTTAGGACTCAGCTCTTTCACTGCCAAGGGTCCGGGTTCAATCCTGCAAGACGCATGGTCAAAAAAAAAAAGGCACATTGCCTAACTCCAAAGCTGTGTTGTGTCTCCAACACATAATAATAATCTATTAGGGATATATTATGGGCTGCCTCAAATTCTCTAAGCTCTAGTCTTCTGACAGACCCTCAGCTGTTCTTGTTCTCACTGTATGCCCCCACCTCCCTTGCAGTTTGGCACAGCCATGTGACTAAGCGCTGACGATGGTCACATAAAAGGAAATGATGTGGACGACTTCCAGATGGTGGCCTCAAAAGGAAGGAGACTGCTTTCCTCTTCCCCTTCCTCCTTTCCCAAAGCTGGGACACAGACCCGGTCATTGGTATTAGAGCAGCTTATACATAAGACGGAAGCTGAGTTTTGAGGGTGGAAGTATGCTGAGATGAAAGGAGCCTGGTGTCCACCACCACCACAGAACCACCACACAGCCCTGGACTGTGATGTAAGAGCAATAAACCGCTAGCTTGTCTTGTCTACTCTCATTCTAGCTTTTGTTGCAGTTCCCAAACTTGCATCCTAGTACACATTCCACCAGGCAGTGTAGCACAACTGGTTAGAGCCAGCCTCCGGAGTTAGACAGATCTGAGTTCAAATCCTGGCTACATCACAAAGATGGCTCTAGCTTTTTTCTGATGATTGCTATTCATCTTCTTTGATAAGCACCTTGTAGATCTTCCTAAGGGACATTCACATGCCATACATATTCAGCATAGTAAGAGCTCAGTGGTTGAATCCAAGGATTCAGACTATTGAACTCAAGTCCTAGATCCACATGTTCTAACTATATTACCTTGGGCATGTTACTTAACCTTTCTGGGCCTCAATTTCTCCATATGCAAATGAGGATACTAATAGTGCCTTCCTCACAGGGTTTGCTAAGAATTCAGAGAGACTGCAGCCACCCACTATGAAAGCAGAGCAGACACAGCTTCCTAATACTTAAAGATACCTGGTCCAGGACCTTGTATATGATAAGCATTTAGTAAATATTAGTTGCTGCTCCTGCTTATTATTGTTATTATTCTTCTCATGCTGAGCACAGAGCTTGGTGCATAAGATGGAAATGCTTTCAAAAGGATGAATGAATGAAGATCTAAACCACATTCAGTGGAGTAGATAAGGCACAAAAAAAACAAATGCCAAGGTGAGGTGTTTTATCCCAGAATGATCACTGCTCATCGGTGTCTGTCAGAGAATGCTGCTCCTCAGTCTGCAGACCCTCACAAGAGCTCCTCAAGCTTGAAATGGTTTCAGCATCATTTACAATAAATCAAAGCTTAGACAGTGGCTCCTCTGGTACCTCCTTGATAGTGGGGATCCCATACAGCCCTGGGGGATTGTCCACAAAACACAGAACACTTTTACTCTGGGTATCGACCCCTGCTATTTAGTTCAGGCGTAAGAATCTGTGCTTGTTATTCAAAAAGGTGAGTGTAATTCTCACCAGTGATGACACTCCTGGATTGGCAGCCCTACTTGGGCACCAGAAGCTAATGCCACAGAGTTCCTCCTCCAACAGACAGCAACACTCTTTCTAAAGAAACAGGGACTGACCTGAACAATGCAGCTGGCCTGGGCTCCTCAAAGCCTGAAGGTCTCCTCGAATCAGAGAGCTGGAATCAACCAACCAGAAGCAGAGCTCAGAATCAGACTCCCTGAGTTTGCCATTCACAATCTGGCCCCATTACTAGTTACACGGTCAACTGTCTGTCTCTGAAACTTGAATTTCTCATCTGTCAAATGGATTTAATAACAGTATCTACCTCACAGGTGGTTGTAAGAAATAAAACAGTGAATGTGAAAAGTTTCTAACAATGCCTGGCACATAGAAAGGCCGCAGTAGGTGTTTACTATTATTCTTGTTATTTTTAGTTTTTTGGCTGGCTGGGGCACACAGCAGGTTGCAGTGATATGTGTGCTATAGTGTGGTTTGTCCTCCTTCGTTCTTCTCTGCTTAACCTGTCCCTCTAGCCCAATGACTCTGCTGCCTCCATCCTGGTCACAAGACAGTGGCCCCCCACACTGGACCAGCTGCCACTGGGAACACCTGCCCAAATCTCACCTCCTGTCTCAAGTATGCTCCACTGCATTTTTAAGTTAAAAGCAAATGGAAAAGATACATTTCAAAGTATTTTATAAATTACACTTGAAGTAACGATCTAGCCTGGTCAGCACTGTTCTCTTTTCTCCTCAATTCTTTCACCTCAGAGACATGAGGGCAAATTGTTTTGGCAGAGGGTACTTTGCCAGGTGACCCTTCTATTACAATGAAGGCAGGTAGGTGCAGGGGCACCCCCAGGGCACTGTCAGGTATTAGCTCATCCTTTCAGCCTGCTAGCATTTCTAAAGCTCTTTATCAGCATTTAACCCAGAGGTGCACGAACAGTATTAGGCAGGGAAATACCGCCACCTGTTGATCAACCAGAATCCCTGTTTGAGTGCAAGCATTTCCTTTATCACACATTTTGTAAATACTACTCTAGCCTTTTCCTTGTGCTACTTAGAAAATTCAGTATCTTATGTTTCTGCCCAATGTGTCCATTTTACACAAATAACTAGTAAATAGGGTTAAAAATACCTTTCAGTACTAGTTCCCTATTCTCAAAATCATTGTGCCCATTTCATACACAGTCTGCCCTCCATATCTGCAGGTTCTGCATCCCACAGAGGGCAGACTATGAGAGCCTGGACCATCTGCAGTATCTGCTCGGGGTCCTAGGACCAACCAGCAGCAGATATCAAGGGATGACTGTTATGCAGGATGAGAAGAGTAAAGGAGCCTTGAGCTTCTGGGCTCTTTCTTCACCTGACTATTGATTAGTTGTGGCCTGGGTGAGTGCCTTCCCCTCATAGGCACTCTGGTGGGTGGGGCAAGAGGGGACTTGCAACTTCAATACTATACGGTTTGGGGTACCTAATAACACATACTTACAAGACATTGTAAGTGAACTTTTTATCAAGCATAGCATCAAAAATTATATTGCAACAGTTCGATTTTTAAAAAATGAATAGAAAGAGCTCTCTTTGAGGCATTCCCCAGTGGCTCATTACCACTCTGCAACAATTAACTGGGTCTGTGCTAAAGAGTTGCCTCCAGCCAGAGAATAACTGGAAATGGCTACATACCCATTCTCCCCACATGTGTCTGAACTGTGCCTTCCTGACCTTTCAAACAGAAGGTAGGGAGTGCTCAAACTACCCTTGGCTACTGCTGCCACTAGGAGCCCAGATCCTCCAAAGAGCTCAGGAACTGGGGCTTCCCCACAGGAAGAAGAAATAGTGCCCAGAACACCCTGGTACATGGCCCTGGAACTTTGAGGGTTTGTGGCACCAGTTGAGACTTTTTCTCACACTTAGTAAAACAGGGCCTTGCAGGTTGGACAATCAGCTTCAGAAATGGAAGAACTAAGTGGGTTCAGAGGTTCACATACAGTCACTTGTACAGATAAAAATTTGTACTTTTTCAAATAAAAATATTACATATTTGCCAAAATAAGAAAATCAGTTGTAAATTACTGTAATAAAAAAGAACCTATCCTATAAAATTTTCAAAATACTGCTATGCTCACTAAATACATCTTTCAGTTTTTATATGTGTTTACTTATTTCACCTAATTCATCCTCAGATGTCCTGTGAATTGGGCTTGGTTAGTCTATGCTTCAGACTCCAGTGTTTCCAGTCATTAGAATAACCTGTCAGCCACACCTGCCAACAGAAAATCTCTCTTCTCAATTAAGACTCACCCAGTGATTACATGAGAGTTTGAGACATATTCTCCCCAAACGAAAGTCTCTTTTTCATGGTTTCTATCTTGTCTCTTCAACTCCCTGTTAAATAACTTTTGGAGCCCTGCAAACCAGGAAGCCCTCATATGTAGTGTTTGCCAATATATGAGATGTAAATACTTCTGCTGTGGCCAGTTTCAAGTGACCATGATGTTACTGAGCATGCAGTTGGAGAGAAATGTGTAACTGGTAAGAGCCAGTCCCACTCCCACCCCCACTCAGCACATCTCTGCAAAGTGAACTCATGTTCAAAACTGATGAATTCTAAAAGACAAATTTTTCCTACACGTGTATATACAGAGTAAAAACAAAAAATTATTTGTAAAATAAAACATTGTGTTAATAATCTGCAAAAACATCGACAAAAAGTTGTTTTTTTCACACACATACACCTGAGAAAACCTTGGGAGGGTCCCCCCAGTTCCTGTGGATGCAGAAAACAACAGTGTGAGAGAAAAGAGAGTCATGTATTTTATTATTGCAAAATCAGGAAAATGAGAGAAGACTCTGGAAAGGAGGACCAGATGCTAGTAAATATAATATGTGCAGAGAAGGTGAAAAAAGGAGCTGGGTAGCAGTCCATCTCAAATTGAAATCTCTCCTCAGGGCCGAGCCCTTGCAGAGAAGCAAGCCAAATGCCAGATGCATGAATAACAGCCCAATCCAGTCCATAGTCCCCGTGAGACCCCCTCAGCACCATCAAACCTTAGTGTGACTTGAGAGAGCTCCCACCTCAGGGAAGAAAGGCATGAAGCAAGGTCCCAAGGAATTCATGAAAAGAGGAACATCAACCTCATTTGGACGCAGCTAAGCCGTCAAGTCAGCACAGTGGATGATGTACTTGGCTCAAGTCTTTAAAATGCCACTGAAGCTTAGTGGGAGATGACCAGCCTCTGAAAAAGTCGTAAGGAAGCAAACATGTGTTTTCCTTCTTCCATCCTAATCCTCCCCCTTCCTCTCCCCATTTGTCCAGCTGCTGGCTGCCGTCCAGCTAATCTGCACACACATGAGATGAGAGATGATTGGCTAGTCTGCTTCAACTAAGAATTCCCTTCAAAAAGCAATTTGCATTTTATTAATGGATCCATGGAGACAAAAAAAGCCTTCAAGAAATCAGCAGTTAGTGCAGGCAGGAGGAGGTAGAGGCTGATCTGCCTTCCCAGGAGGCCAGGGCTTCATCCCTGACAGGAGTCTTGAGAGAGCAAGACTAAAACAGAAGGTGACTAAAACAGAAGTCAAACATGTTGGTGTTCATATAAATGCTGAGCACCTTCTGCAAAGGACTAAAGGAGAGCAAATGAGTTTTAATTTTAGCATGAGCTGTATAAAGGATATAGGGGAAAAACTACAGATGACAGTAATTATTTTAAATGTTTCACCATACTGGGATGGGCTGTCTTATCATCATTTGACTTGGTGATTTTTCTTTCTTTTCCTCTTAGATACTGGATATTTTTTTAGAATTCTATCTCAATTAAACTGATAAACATATAATTTTGCTTTTGTAATTACCCTTTAAGCTTCATCATATGAGATATCTCGAGGCATCATGGGAACAATTGGAAGTGATAGTGATTTTTTTCCTTTTATCTTTGCACAAAGCAGATTAATCAAAATTGACATGATTAGGCAGAAACATCTCTAGCAATGTGTCTATTAAAATAACCTCTACCCAAGTTGTTATGAGTTCCACATACTACTTCCTTATTTGTTAATTTGATTTTAAACATTTATTCCTCTGTCCTTATAACCCACACCCATTTTTCCTCCTATCATGTTCACACAGGCAAACATTCTAATATTTTCCATGTATGTATTTTTGCATTCTATAAATTTTATGTTGCTTCGTATACTTGGACTTTTGTTTATGTGAGTGATATTGTGTTTCATAGCATACTCTCAGTTGCTTTGTTTGCACTGATTTGAATATCCATCCTGTTTGTTCTCTGGAAGTAACCTGGATGAGTATAACTGCTGCAAAGTAACCCAGGCAGTACCCCCATCACATTTTACCTCTGCTCTCCTTGTGAGGGACACTGAGTTCATTTCCAGTGCTTGGCCACCACAAACAATACTGTAATGAGCAATCTCCTCATGGATCTGGTGAGAGTTTCTTTGGGATAAACACCCAGGAGAGAGCCGATGGGTCACAGGCAATGCATATGCTGCATTTTTCTAAGTAGGACCGAAAACCTTTTTACTGTCCTTTCAAGAAAAAATGAACCAGTCATTCCTTCTGTTGAGCAGTGCGTAAGGTTTCCTGTATTCTTACAGATATCTGCCATTATCCAACTTCATATTTTTGCCAGGCTAGTTATTAAAGTAATCCCTTCTCCAGGAGATCTTCCCAACCCAGGGATCAAACCCAGGTCTCCTGCATTGTGGGCGGATTCTTTACCAGCTGAGCCACCAGGACAGCCCAAGAATACTAGAGTGGGTAGCCGATCCCTTCTCCAGCGGATCTTCCTGACCCAGGAATCAAACCAGGGTCTCCTGCATTGCAGGCAGATTCTTTACCAGCTGAGCTACTAGGGAAGCCCCAGTTAAAGTAATATTTCATTGTTTTCATTTGCATTGTCTGATTACTGATTATTTGAAGCTTCACTTGCTATATATTGCCCAGTGTTAGATGATTATCTTCTGGGCTGGCTATAAATGCCTGTTCCTATCTTTTGCCCATTTATCTACTGGGGCTTCTGTCCTTTTCATTTGCAAAGGGTCTTGTATGGGCTAAATATCAATCCCAGATTTAGTTTAGACTTCGAAACTGTTTGCTCTCATTCTATCACCTCTCCATTAATTTTTTCACTGACGAGTAACATTTAATTTTGGATTAATCCAATTATTTGTTGTTTGTTATTTTTGCAACATGATTTGTGCTTTTAAGGTTGTGCTTAAAAAGTTTTTCCCTGCTTCTGGGTCATGAAGATAGCTCCTGTATTATCTTGGATCCACTTTATAATATATCTTTTATATTTTCATTTTTAGCTTATCTCCAGTCCACCAGTGAGTGATATGGCATTGGGTAGAATCCAGTTTTATTTTTCTTTAGGAAATGAACCAGATCACCAAACATGTTTTTACTTAAGTCTGTCCTTTGCCTGCTGATGATTACCTCTATCCTGTAGTTTTTACATACACCTGGATTTGTCCCTGAGTTCTCCATTCTGTTCCTTTGATCTGTTTGTCTGTTTTTATTCCAAATCTAAACTTAAAAAAATAATAATTTGGTTTTGTAGTATGCCAGTGTCTAGTAGAATTAGCCCCTCCCTCCCTATCTTTACTCTCTTTTTTAAGGTTGATTAGTCATGAATTTTTTCTTCATATAACTGTTAACGTTAACTAAATTCCTCAAAAAAATGCAGCTGGAATGTTAATTGAAACTGCATTTGATTTATAACTTACTTTGAGGAATAACTGACATCTTTATAATACCATATCACATTATTCAAGAGTATGAGTAATCTCTATTTATTTACATATTCTATGGTGTTTTTAACAGTTTCAACATTTTCTCCATGGAGTTAGAATTTAGCTTTGGTCAAGAAAGAATTCCTGTATACTTTATGGCTTTTTTGTTTCTATTATGAATGGTATCTTAATTCTGATTATATGGTGTAGGAGATACCATTAGTTTTTACAGGTTGATCTTTATCCAGTAGTATTGCTAAATTTTTAGTACTGCTAACAATGTAAATTCCTATTTATTTTTCTAGAAAAATGATTATATCTACAGACAATAATGAAAGTTTCAACTCTTCCCTTTCAATCTTTACACATATGTATTTTTCCCCAATATTGTCCAGGACTGCTAGTCCTCCGTAAAGTAGTATTAAGGGATATTAGTACTAACAGTAGCAGTAGTCTTCATTTTTGTCTTTGTTCGTATGTAAGGGATATTGTTCTGATCCCTATCTGAAAGGAACTGTATCTAGAGTTTCTTGATAATATGCATAAGTGTGCATTTGCTTTAAGATTTGCTATGTAAGCTTTATCAATTAAAGGATGTTTCCTTCCATTTCTAGTTTGATTAAGAGTTTTTAATCATAAATAAGTATTGATCCTTTTCCAAAGCTTTTTCCTGCAGAGACTGAGATAATTATATAATTTTCTTTTATATATGTGTAATGTGGGGAATTACATTGATTGGTTTTCTGATGTTGAGCCATCCTTTTATTCCCAGGATAAACCTCACTTGATTTTGCTGTATAATTCTTTTAAATAAACTGATGTATCAGAGAATATTTTACTCTCTGCTTATGTATCTATGTTCATAGTGAAATGAGTCTATAATTTTGTCTTCTGTCTTTGCGATCAAGACTAAATTCATAAAACGAATGAGGCAGCTTTCATTTTTCCTTTTTTATGGTACAATTTATATAAGATAGGAATATCTGTTTCTTAAAAGTTTGGTGAAAGGTGCATGAGCCTGGGGTTTTTTGGAAGGTAGATCTTTGACTACCTTCTCAATTTGTTTAATACTTGAGACATTACTTTGTCAACAAAGATCTAGTCAAGGCTATGGTTTTTCCTGTGGTCATGTATGGATGTGAGAGCTGGACTATAATGAAAGCTGAGCGCAGAAGAATTGATGCTTTTGAACTGTGGTGTTGGAGAAGACTCTTGAGAGTCCCTTGGACTGCAAGGAGATCCAACCAGTCCATCCTAAAGGAGATCAGTCCTGGGTGTTCATTGGAAGGACTGATGTTGAAGCTGAAGCTCCAATACTTTGGCCACCTGATGCGAAGAGCTGACTCATTTGAAAAGACCCTGATGCTGGGAAAGATTGAGGGAAGGAGGAGAAGGGGACGATGGAGGATGAGATGGTTGGATGGCATCACCAACACACAATGGATATGGGTTTTGGTAGACTCTGGGAGTTGGTGATGGACAGGGAGGCCTGGCGTACTGCGGTTCATGGGGTCACAAAGAGTCAGACATGACTGAGTGACTGAACTGAACTGATGTAGTTCAAGCTATTTTTTCCTGTACCCATTTTAACAGTTGATATTCTTCTGTGAATTCATTTCTTTCACCTAGACCTTCAAATTTGGTGGTAGATATGTGTCCGTGTGCTTTTCCAACCTCTCCATTATAGTTATTTCTCTTTTTAATCCTACATTTTAAAATTTATGTCATCTTCATTTTTTTTTCTTTATCAGTCTTGTCAGAGATCTGTCTGGTTTGTACTTCAAAAAAATCCCATTGTGGGATCATCTATTTTTTTCTGCCATTCTTTAAAACTTTCTTACTAGGTATATATATGCTCGTAGTGGACAGATCTTTTTTTGTTTTCTGTTATTCCTTTTATGTATATATGATGTCCACCATCTGTCCTCTGTGGTACTTTTTGCCTTATTTTGTAAGATATTAATATCGCTACTCCACTTTTCTTTTCATTCATACTTACCTAGTATATATTTTTAATCTACTTTATTGACTTTATTTTTTCATAAATTTTGTAGACTACATATTTTTGTATCATATTTTGTTTTTTATTACATTCTGTGAATTTCTGCCTTTGGTGAGTTTAACCTTTTTGCTATTCTAGTTCCACTATCTTATTTATTTATTTTCTATAATCACCACAGTGTACATTATATCCCCAGGATTTATTTTATACTGGAAGTTTGTACCTTTGACCACCTTTACTCATTTCACCTGTCTCTGGCAAGAACCAATCTGTTCTCTGTTCATTTTTCTTTAGATTCCACATACAAATGAGATCATGTAGTATTTGTCTTTCTCTGACTTACCGGTATAATGCCCTCAAGATCCATCCATGTTGTTGACTATTTGCTATTTGCTCTACTTTCTTTTCTCTGTGCCTCAGTTCTACTGAATATACCAAGTTTCCTCCAATTCACCACTGTCTATCTATCCCCACCTTACTTTACCATAATCTCATGTCCTCTTGGCCTCCCTCCCACTCTGTCCCCTTCATCATGCTGATAGAATTTTAGTTTTAGGTTTTATGTGAGAGAGGTGTTTTCCTTCTAACACCAAATACGTGGAGTCTTTTTCAACACTACTTCTCCAACTCCTTAACACCTTCTAGGTGTCCTACAGTTCAATTCTGACACTAACTACCCAGAGTTAGTCAGATTTCACAGGTTTAAGGATTTAAGCCTGGAAACTGCCCTCACTTCAGATGCTAATCACAAGACTTGGGTTCCCAGGATACTCGCGCTTCTGTCCAACTTGGCTACAAAGTCAGAGGTTTTTCACAACCCTCATCCCAGGCTTGATAGTTTGCTAGAATGACTCAGAATTCAGGAAAATACTGTACTTACTAATATAGTTTATTATAAAGATTATTGGGTTTGATGTCTGGGTCGGGAAGATCCCCTGGAGGACGGCACAGCAATGCACTCCAGTATTCTTGTCTGGAGAATCCCATGGACAGAGGAGCCTGGCAGGCTACAGTCCATACTGTTAAAAAGATTTGGACATGACTGACTCCAGCTCCTCTTCCCTCTTGGAGGCTGGGGAGTCAGGTTCAAAGTTCCAAGTTTCTAATCAAGGCTTTTTTCTTTATGGCTACCAGTCCCCATCCAGAAGCTATCTAGGAGCTTGCCAAAAGTTGCTTCATTAGTTGAAAGATGCTCTGTCATCTTATTACTCAATGAGTTTGAAACATAAAAGCTTTCTCTCTCCCCTGTAGGGTTTTGAATTTCAGGAGGACAGCTCAGAACTTTAATGACACAAAGCTACTTTTTCCGAGGATGAGGCTGGGAAAAGATGAACCTGTTAGGTTTTGTATATTTATGTTTCTTACCTTATTATATAGATGCTATGTCTACACCTTTAGTAGGTACTACAGTTCACTGTCCAGGTCCTCCTCAGCTGGTGGCGAGAGCGAGGTAGATTTGGGTCACTTTCCTTACCATAGCATCCTGTGGCTGGTTAATGCGGGATCTGGGTGAGGTTTGAAGGCCTGGCCCTCTTGACTCAAGATGGTACAGCTCTGAAAGGCCAACAGTTGGAGCTCCCCGTGAAACCAGCTGAGACCTTGGGGCTGATGGTCCCAATTTCTCACCCTACTCACCTCGCTCCTTGCCTTCCCCTCCATGTGTTGGCCCACGAAAGTATTCTCCCAGGAACTTTCTGCACACAGATGTCTGCCTCACAGACTGACTCCTAAGACAAGCCCCGTGAGACAGATATCATTTATTCATACTTTGTAGATATGGAAACAAGGTCTGGGAGCTTAAGTAACTTGGTAGAATATTTGATTACAAAATCTGATTCCCAAACCTTTGTAATTTTTTTGTCCAGTGAGGACAGGAATGTGTAGTAATAACATTCATTCAACTGTTCTTCCCAGGTCCTCCCTACCAGGCACCATGCCCCAAAACTATAGTTAACGTTACACCACACACACAAACACACACACACCTCTGCACCAGGGTTACTATCTCTTCCACGTCGAAAATTCCCAAAGAGAAGTGAGGAGCTGCAGGCCACGGAGGTATGCTTCAAATGCCTTTGCAATTTCAGTGGCATTAGGCCAGGCTCCAGGGCTGGGAAAGAGGGCTGTGGCTGACTGGCACTCCCCCCAGGGCTGAGGCTATGCTTTCCCTGCCAGGTTCAGAGGAGGAAGGGCAGCCAACTGGGCTCCGGGAATTGCTGTCCCAGGAGGGCTCCTTCTCGCTAGACTTCCACCTCAGTCTTCTCCATTCCTGAAAAACTCACAGCTGGGGGGGTGGAGGGAGGTGGTGGTGGTGCTGGTTTTCAGATTCCAAGGCAGAGTCAGGAATTGATGCATTTTTTAAGAACAAATGCCATCTGCTGTCAGAGCACAGCTAATAATGCTCCCTCTGGGGCCTTCATTATAACATACACCCCCTTCCTCCCCCTTCGTGGCCACATTTAATGTGTCTGCACGCTGAAATACTCTCTGAAGTGTAAGGTCCTTGCCTAGCACCTTTTAAAGAGGCGGTCATGTTCTTTGCTATCACAGAAACACCCTGAGCCTGCCTGCTGTCAGAAAGGCACCCTGTGCAGTGAGGTCAACCCCACCTCACTCAGAGGGCCTGCGGCTCTCCCTCAGCAAAAGCCTGCCGGGCTGTGGCATCAAGGAGAAAATGCAAACAACCCCCGGCTCTACACAAACCGTGTGGCTCATTTCTTGCAATGGACCCCCCATTACCCAGGGCCTGTGTATGGTTTCTCGGTCTCAGGCCTGGGCCAGTTCAGACCAGGTGCTTGGCTTGGTGCTTCTCTCCCAAGAGGAACAGTGACAGAGCAGAGGAGGAGAGAGGGCGGGACCGGAGAGGTGCTGTCACTCCGGAGGAATCGCAGCCAGGGCCCGGCTTTCGGCACTTGCGGCCGGTTGGTGTTGCCCCCTGCGCCAGCCACGTGCCCGCAGCTCACAGTGGCAGCCTCCTCTATGAGTCTTTGAGGTGATGGCTTCAGCTGTCGAGCCTGGCCTTTTCTCTCTTTTTTTTTGTCTAAAGGTTTTATTAAAATATTGGGAAGACAAAGATGAGTGTATCACCTTGAAAGCTTAGGAGAGTTCTGTCACATTGCAGAAACATAACACCAACGTCTGAGGCACAGCACTTTGTGGTGCCCTGGCCTCCCTGTGGTGACCCAAGGACGAAAGAGCAGGTAAAATCCAGAGGGTCTTGGAATGCAGGAACGGAAAAACCAAACCCTTATCGTCCTCCCCTCCCCCAAGTTATAACTATTAATGGATTTCAGGTCCTCCTGAGCAGTATACCCTGTCTCCCTTCCTACCCCATAGGGAGAAGGTATTTGCCTTACTCTTCCCCCTACCCAGTATACATGCCTCATCCAAACAGCAGATGACCCACAAGACCCCTAGCCCACTCCTTGTACCCTGGCTATAAAAGAGGAATAAGGACTCCTGTTCAACGTTGGTTCTCCGTTGAGCTGGCCCGCTAACAGCGACTCTCATTCTAATAAACGTTATTTCCCTCTCATTCCGTCTCATGTCTGGAAATTTTTTTCCAACCCGCGCCCGGATCATGATACTTCCCAGGGTGCTTGTCCGCTCTTCCTCTTGGTGGACAGCTGTGGTCCTCTGAACCCCTGGTCTGTGACTTTCCCACAGAGTCCCTCCCCAGGCAGGGAAGCTGGGCAGCGCCTCCTGCGTCCTGGGGGCTCACCATTGCACTCAAGCGCCTCGCAGAATACTCTGGAGTCCCAACCCTGAGCATTAGAGCTGAGAACATGGTAGTGAGGCGGGGGGAAACAGTTAAAAACCATCGTGGAACTTATCAAGTCTAGGGGGAAGATCAACACTAATCACAGAATTAACCAATAAAAGTAAAGTTATAATTGTGCCAAGTTCCAGGAAAAGGAGGTAGGTGGAACCGTGAGAGCATGTAACAGGGGCCCTGATCTAGCCAGGCTGCCTGACTCTGGAGGAATAGCAGGCAAAGTGAGCGAGGGCTGTTCTGGGCAGGCTGTTCTGGCAGGAGGGAGTGTGGCTGCTGAGGACTGGAAGAAGGCCAGTGAGAGTGGGAAGGGGAGACTGACAGGTGTGCTGTGAGCCAAACCTAGAGAGGGGCCAGATGGGGGAGAACAATGGAAGTCTTTAAAGTATTTGAAGCAGATTTACATTATAAAAAAAAAAAAATCACTATTGCCTGCAGCAGAGAATAAAATAGGAAGAGATGGCAAAGGTCAGTTAGGAGTTACCACTTGGGACCACAGTGTGCAGATGAGGAAGAGGGAAGAGGTATTAGAGATCTTTTGGAAGAAGGATTAACAAATACTTGGTGGATCTGAGAGATTTGAATTGTGAGAGAGAAGCAAGTGCCAAGGAAGATACATGGGTTTTGCCTTCATACCTGGTTATACAATAAGAGGAGGATCAAGTTTGAGAAAAGGTAATTAGTACATTTCAGACATGTAATTTTAGGGGACGGTCAGGTTGTGCAGTCAGAGGCAGTTTGGCTTTTGTGACGGGAGCTCTGGACTAGGAACCTCATTTGTGATATGAGTGGTTACCAGAGCCCTGGGCCTGGACAAGGTTGTCCAAGGAGCAGTTAGAGAGTGGGAGAGAAGACGGTGGTGGATGATGGAGGAGCTCCAACAGTTAATGGCAGGCTGGGGAGCACGAGCCTGCCGGGAAGACTAAAGAGGAGCTCCTAGAGAGCAGGAGTCAAACCAAGAGAATGTCAGGTCACGGAATCCAGTGGAAAAGAATGTGTTTCATGAAGAGGATTTTGCTTCTGACCACAATGAGGTCCAGATTTGTCCCCCTGCTTTAAAGCCCTATTAAAACAGACAAGGTATATGAAACAATGGTTTTCAGACACTGAAAAACAGGCAACGCAGGGGAGCCCATCCCTGAGAGAAGAGAAATAAAGGAGGTGAGTCCAACACGTGATGCACTCAGCTGCCTGAAGAGAGCTCCAGGCTGCAGAGCAGGGAGGGGGACCCTAAGCAGACACTGATGGTCTTCCTGGGTGCAGGAGACAGGAATAAGAGTTTGCGGAGACTGATTTAGTCTTTACCTTTTCTTCCTCCAGAAGGCCTGAAGTGATTTGAAATTTGGGTCTCACATGGGGCCTTCCTGGGGGCTGGGGGACTCTTGGCATACAGTTTGGAACTATCTTCAAGTAGCCTAGTGAGCTGGTAAAAACAGGGCATGCCACCTGGATGGGAGTGACGGAGGGACCCCATTCTGCTTGCAGAGTACAAGTCTGGGGGAAAGAGGGTCAGCCTTCCTGATGGCTAGAGGCTGGGTGAGGGGGTGACAGAGGCTGAATGGATTTATTTCACCCCTTGAGACTTTCACGTTTCCCTAGTGGCTCAGATGGTAAAGAATTTGCCTGTAATGCAGGAGACCTAGGTTCAATCCCTGGGTTGGGAAGATCCTCTGGAGAAAGGAATGGCTACCCCTCCAGTTTTCTTGCCTGGAGAATTCCATGGACAGAGGAGCCTGGAACTTTCAGGGTGCTAGCCACTGCAGGTGCCTCTCCTCCCCTGCTAGGGTCACTCTTATCCAGGCTTGTCTTTGGAGAAACCTATCTTGGAAATTCAACATCACACCTGTGTTTTTTCACCTCCTGTAAGAAACAGCTCACTGAAACCCAGCCACCAGACTCAGAAGCCCACCTGCCAGACACAGACACCCACCTCTGTGGAAGAAAGACACAGAGGCCTTTCTTCCCCTCCCAGTCACTTTAGCATGTCATGGTTTATGCAGTCCCCAGGCTGACCTTCCCTGTGGGTGGCAGAGTCGGGACAGGTAAAGGCTTCACCTTCAGACAGAGGAAGTGATTCCTAAGTCAATCTGCCAGAGGAGGAATGAAAAGTGAAAGTTGCTCAGTCATGTCTGACTCTTTGTGACCCCATGGACTATACAATCCATGGAATTCTCCAGGCAAGAATATGGGAGTGGGTAGCCATTCCCTTCTCCAGGGGATCTTCCCAACCCAGGGATCGAACCCAGATCTCCCACATTGCAGGCGGATTCTTTACCGGCTGAGCCATCAGGGAAACTGAAGAAGGAGGGGGACACATGAATGATGAGCCAAAGAGCCAGGGCTGCCACCAACGCCTCACTTTAGCAGTGCAACCTGAGTGCAATACAAGCCAAGAATCTGTCAGCTCGGGGGTGGGCTGGTGGCCTGTGTACTTTTAGCAGCACATGTGCCCTGCCAGGCAAGGAAGACTGGGAAGGACAGGAGAGGATGGGCCTGGGAGGGGAGATCCAGGAGCACACACAGCCCTGGCACCATGGCTGTCTTGAGAGGCTAATTAACTCCACTTCCAGGTAGGGGTCTGAGTGTGTGTTTTCCTTGAGAGCTGGGTGAAGGGAAAGGCTCTATAATGGTCATATAATCTTTATCACCCACCACATTAGTTTTCTGAGTTTCTATTTAGAACATTTGTGCCTGCCAGATAAGAGAGGCGCTCAATTAGGCTCCAAATGTCACCATTTCTAGTAATTACCATCGTGCACAAACAATGGAAAATGCTCAACAATGGGTCTGATTTGAAACATTAACTTTCAAAAATGCTCACAAATGAATCATTTAATCTACAATCAAGTTCTATTTTATTTTTTTTTCTCCTAGAGATAGAAAATAGATAATTACTGAGAAGAGAATTGGGGAAACTTTTCCACGCACATAATTTGTGTTCAGAAACATAGAAACAAACATTTCTCTGGAATGTACGAAATGATTCCATGCACAATATGCTATCATCGTAGAAAGCCTTCTAAAATGGATTCAGTGCAAGAAATCCTGGTTGAAAACATCTGTGATTTAAGGCATGTCAAACTTGAAATATGCACGTATGGGCATGTGGGTGTACGTGTGTGCTCCCCATAATAGAGTCCCTGTGCATCTCACTCTGTGCGTGGCCCACGTGTTAAGTGGGCATGAAGTGATTATTAACAAAACCCCAAGCTGCTGTACCAAGGAGAGTGTCTGATAGAGCAATGCAAAAAAAGGAGCACAGAGTCAGCAACTGCTATGCACTGGGGAAGACTTGGTAACTATAGCAACTTGCTTTAGAAGTTGCTCTTCCCCTGCCAGAAATCAGGTGGGCCCTGTCAGCCCTCCCACCATCACACCACAGGGAGAGAGCAGCCATTCAGGAGAGGTGGCAGGCCAGCCCGCAAAAGGGCACACAGAGGAAAGCAGACCTCCTTAAGTTCCGGCACCACATGGGTCTGTGAAGCAGCAGATTAGGAACAAGAATAAGTGCAACTGAGGAAGGTGAACATAAAGAGAGGGTTTTGAACTCTTGCAAACAGAATGGGAATTCTCTGTCATGAATACATCCACCCAGCTGTGACCATTCTGATGAAAACTGGCACATGACACAGAAAAGATCAGCACACACTCAAGAACTGGACCCAGGCAGGGTCAGGGTATTTCTGTCAGTCTCCTGGATAAGCCCTCACAATTCCACAGAGAGGGGGGACTGGAGTTAACACCAGAACCCCACCACATATCAGATTTTTGTAGTTGCGGTAATTTTGAGGGAGGGGGGAGATTAACTTTTAGTAAACTGCAGATAGTTGAACACACAGGGTGAGCTCATTTCTTTTCATCAAATCCTTTACAGTTGTCATTAAAAAGCCTGGAGCCAAAGGAGCTCCTCAGATATGGTGAGCCAAAGGTTTCCCCACTGGGAGCCCCAGGGACCTTTTGTAATCTGGTCTTTGAAGTGGGTAGAAGGCAGGCTTCTCTTGCATGGAATGGGCTTGGTGAGCTGAATGTTACAGGGACTCAGGCTTGGTTTACCCTCCTCACCACAGTGCTGGGCACAGTTGATCCTGGTCTGTCCTGAACCATGGCCTCCATTTGACTGGAGAACTCACTCCTGTTCTCCTGCCACCTCACTGTTTGCTTCTGCTCCCTCCTCTCTGCAGGATCTTCCTTCTCTCTCCCAACTCTAGGTGATCTAAGCCTTGGAAGGTCTCCCTCCTCTTACTTTAATTTTTTATGTGATCTTATTTAGTGTCAGGGTTCTCACTGTATCTGCAACTCAAGACTGACATGGTAAACCACCATCTCAATGTGACCACGTGGATGTTGATCTAACAGGTACCACACACATGGCATGCCCCAGACCGTCTTCTCATAGCAGATGGCTGGTTCTCCCATCAAAGTACATCTTAAAAGGAATGCTCCTCAGCCTATCCTCTGCTCCCTGTCAGCCACCAACATGCCTGCTTGGACTGTGCCAGTGGCCTCCTGAGTTCTCTACTTTTGCCCTTGATCTTTCCTACAGTCTATTCTCCACACGGCAGCAAGAATCTTTCAAAAACACAGATCAGATCCTATCACTACCTTGCTTAAGACCTTCCAGTGTCTTTTAGCCACAGAATTGAAGCTGGAGCTCCTGCCAGTGGCTTCTGGGCCCACGTGATTGGGTGCATCCCTCTGCTCCAACCGCCTCTCAACCACCTTCCCCTTTGCTCACTCTGCTCCTGACACATTGGTTTTCTTTGCTGCTTCAAGCATGACCTCAGCGCCTCACACTCGGTGCCACTACTGTCTAGATCACTGGAATAGCTCATTCCCTCTCTCCAAGTTTCCACTCTCTCCTTAGAGACATCTTCGCTGCCTATTTTACTTAATAACGTTAGCCCCCATATCCATTCTATCCCTTTATCCTGCTTTACTTTTCTTTGCCACACTAATCAATACCTATATTATCATAGAAATCCGTCTCCCTCAGGAGGATGTGAGATTTATAAAAACAGGGACTTTTGTTCATTGCTTTTCCTTCAGGACTCAAAACAGTGCCCAGCACATGGTGGGAGATCAGCAAATATTTGTAAATGAGTGAATAAACACACGCATGAAGAAAATAACCATACTTTGTGTAACACATTGGCTGTGACATGCAGTGGTTCAACAGTTTTTAAACTGCTTTTGATTTTGTTGCTAAACGATTTGGCTCCTGTAACAAACCAGGTGGTAAAATAAGTCATTCTGTTGGAAAATTAACCACATCTGGGGTCAAAAACATGGTGCTCTCCCATGTCTCAGATATAAAATGGATTTCAGAAATCTAGTTAATAGAAGAGCCTGGATAGAATTAGAATACAGGATTCTGGATCTAGAAGGGAATTCTCCCCCCAAAGGAGATATATACTCTCCTCCTCCAAGAGCAAATATCAACAGTTCTTCTCACCCTGTGTCCTGTGAGCTTCCCTGCTCCAAGCTTGTTCACCAAGTCATCTTCCCAATACAGGTGCCTGTCCCAGAAGAATCCCTCTTCTAGCTGCTAAAAAATTTCCTCCATGTCATTACAGAAGTTTTAGTAGTAGCCACAACATACTGGGTATTAGCTATTTGCCACACACTTGGCATTCACTTGTTTACTCCTCAAAGCAATCTGGTGATTTGGTGGTGTTAGTAGTCTCATTTCATAAATGAGGAAACCATAGCACAGCGAGGCTAAAGGACATGTCCAAGGTTACAAAGCTGGTGAGACATGGAGCCAGTATTCAACCTGAGGTTCTGACCTCAGCGTCCATGCTCTTGATCACCTGCAGGCTCTCTTCTTAGCAGACTATCTACCTGGCTCAAATTGGGTGACTTGGCTAAGATCACACACAGCAGGCAATGGACAAATGGGGAAGGGGGAGGGTCCAAGTCTTTGTCCCCTGTTCTCTCCAGTTGGCTTGAAAGATTTCAGTGAGATGTATCTGCCTCTGCAGAGTGGGTAGCAAGGAAGTTTCATGGTGGAACTAGTCTCAACTACTAGCTGCTAATTTAAGGCCAAGGTGGGAAATCATCTCACACACCCCATAAAAAGAGGGTCAGATTTCAAGTGTCTGGAACTTTATCTCAGTTTAAGTGGCAAAATATACCTTTTGTATTTGAAATATATTTTCCTTTTTAATCCTTTCTCTACAAGGTATTCGGTAGTGGCAACTTAAAAAGTACCTTTAACAAGTTTTTTTCCTGTTGTTCCTAATGAATGATTTTGTTTATTTTAAGCCTGGTGCAGACTGTTCCTGCTATGTTCCTTAATTTTGCCACATTCAAAGACTGACTACTGTGTGCAACCCTGATGGAGTCTTGGTGCTTAAATAGTATTGCTAGGACTCACCCTCAAGTCCCAAGCCCTAAGCACATAAGGTGAAATTTATGACCTTGACCAAGTCAGCCTCTCTGAGCCAGCTTCCTCGTCTCTAACACAAGTATGGGCCTGGCTGGTCTCTATCTTACTCGATGGTGCCTTCTTTTTCTATATCTAGAATAATGACAGTCATTATTTATCACCAGGCACTGTGTTAAGTGTTTTATGTGCATTTCTCATTCAATCTTCACAACATCACTATGAAATAGGTACTATTATCTCATTTTTACAGATGAAGAAACTAAAGTTTAGAGAGGTTAACAAACTTGGCCAAGGTCACATACTCAGCAGGGGAGTGGCAGAGGTGGGGTGCAAAGCCTGGCGATGTGCAAAGACCCTACAGTCACAACCAGTAATGAGGTGGCAGAGTGCTCCTCACAGAATCATGGAGAGCTGAGGTGCACAGAACAACTCCCCTCACAGCACAGATGGAGACACTGGGGCCAAGAGAATCTTAGAGACGTCCACCGCCACATTACCAGGCAGTGGCAGAGCCGACACAAACTTTCTTCTTAGCTATTTTCTATTGTTGTTCCATCAGGTAGATTCTGGAGAATGGACATCTCTCTCATCACAAGCTTTTGATTGGACTCTGAACCTGGTTTACTCACCTTTTGTCCAGGGAGATTTTAAAAACAGTTTGAGGAAGTGGTATGCGTCTACCATGCATTAGATTTGTACACTTTTGTGCCAGACTTAAGCCTGAACCTATCTCTTATCTATATATATCTGAACCTACTTATATCTCTTTTTCTTAACTTTATTTGGAATTTGTATTCAGAATCCAATCTGGGTCTCACAAGGATGCTATCAGTTGTCAATGTGCTGGTCTAGTCCTTCTCCACAGGAACTTTCCCCACAAATCCATTGCAAGGTGGGTCTGCAGAAGGCTGAGACTGAACTTGAAATGCCTGCATCTCCTCCCACATGCTAAGCCCTAAAACAGTGTTCTCCTTGACATCACCTACTGACTTTCGACTTTTAGGTTACTTTTAGATTAGGACAATGATTCTCAGCTCTGCCTATACATTGGAATCATCTAAGGAAACAAGAAAAAAACTCAATAGTATATGGGACTCACTCACCATTGAAACCTTTGGAAGCTCCAAAACCACTGAAGGCGTTTGAGCAGGAACATGATGTGAGGAAGAGTATGCTTCAGGAAAGTTGTGGTCAGGTTGCTATTTCCAAAATTAACTGGAGGGAGATTTTTACATATTTTTTGGAAAGAGCCAGGTCTTCTGTTGCTTAACCTCCCAGTTTGGGGTTAATCTTGAATCACAGATTTCCGACACACCTTATTCTTTCTTTTCAGGGTCCCCCAGGGAGTTTATCTTTCATTCTGCAGTTCTCATTCCACACAGAAGAGCTTTAGGAGGAGCATGTACCTCTATACTGTTTTCTCCCTACTTTATTATTAATTTTGAAAATACATTTTGTTAACATGTTACAACATTCGATACAGAGTAAAAAATGAGTCTCCCTACTTTCCTAACTCTCAGCCTCAGTTTTCCTCCCTGGAGCCCAGTTTCCAGCTCTTGGCGTCTTCTTGCAGAAATGGTTTCTGCATATACAGACAAACATTATGCATACAGATTTACCTAAATGGCAACCTTCTAAATACTGACAAGTAACATGCTTTTGCTCCCTTTCTCTTTCATCTTCAAAATTAAGCATGCAGGTTCTTCTAGGTATTTTTAAGGGGGAATAAAAAGGGCAACAACAAGGTTCAGAGGATCCAGAATGACAAGTAACATGCTTTTGCTCCCTTTCTCTTTCATCTTCAAAATTAAGCATGCAGGTTCTTCTAGGTATTTTTAAGGGGGAATAAAAAGGGCAACAACAAGGTTCAGAGGATCCAGAACCTTAAAAGCTGTTAAAACCAAGTTTCTGAGTTCCTCGCTCAGTAGTACTTGGAGCTTCCTGCTCTCTTCCCTTCTCTTCTGTACTGAGGGTGGAGCTCTCCAAATCTTATAGCTGCTCCCCTAGCCTCCTAGGTCCCTGACCCCATTCAGCATATTTTCCTATTCCTCCTTCGTGAAAGTGCCCTTCACTAGGAAGTGGCCCTGAATTTACAATTGAAGTGAACAAAACAATGCTTGTGAATAGGAGGCCATTCCGAGGTGTCTAACCTCATTTGGGAATTACACATCTCAGGGGAATTTATGATCCATGGTCACCCTGAGCAACATTTCACTTAGTAATTTAGGCAAGTGACAAGGGTCTGAGCTATAATGCTAAAAGTTGGAATTCAAAGGAAGGGATAAACAAAAGAACATGCAAAGAGAAATGTGATGCAACCTGATAACTGACTAGGTTTGGGGAGTGGAAAGAAAGGAGTGAACAACTCTCTACACCTTAGAATCGAAGATTTTAAGCTCAAGCAATCAGAAGAATGATGGGATCACTGTTAAATAGGACATTCTTTGTAAAGGTTTTCAAAAGCCTTGTTTTGTTTTTTGGTGTTTTTTCTAGGTTGAATACTGTACTCATCGAATTTCGGAGGCAGATCAGGCATGGGAAGATCTATGAGGTAATAGTTTGTCTCTGACGCTTCTCTGCACCTTTTCTGTTTCACTCTTCTGCCTGATACCATGGGCTATTCTTCCATGTGGCTGCCTGTCATATAACCCTGCCAAAGTGATGAACAGTATCAGGTGTAGGCTGATAAAGGCAAAGCTGTGCCCTCTCTCAGGAGTACCTACATTTAAAAAGGAGACTCAAGAAGAAATAAAGCCTTAAGACAAAGAAAGAGAGCACCTACAAGAGTGAAATTAATGGGTTCTAGGGTGAATTTTTTTCAGATGAACTGGTTAATCACAAGGTTAACTATGTTCCATTGGGACTACTTATTGCAAAGCCTTTCGTGCCTGAACAGATTCCTAAAGAGAGAGTTCTCCACAGCCTCAGTTAAGTTGAATGCAACTGAAACAGCTTAGTGAGCGAGCCCACTCAGACCAGAGCAGGACCTCAGTAACGAATGCATACAACCAACAGTCACCAATTCCAGTCTAGCTGGGTTTTCCAGAGGTCCAGCTAAAGGAGATACTGCTTCACCTCCTCCAGGCATCTGATGTTGAAAATATTCACACTGTATAAAAAGTGAAATGGAATAATGGCGAAAAGCAAAGAGCTCTGGAGCCAGGCTATTTAAGTTCAAGCATTTACTAGCTTTGCCAATTACTGCTTAGGTGACCTCAAGACATTTATTTAACTTTCTGTGACCATACTAATACCCACCCTACAGAATGACTGTGAAGATGAAATGACATAATACACGTATAGCACTGAGACAATGCATAACAGATAGCTAATTCCATATGAGTGTCAGCAGTTAGTGGTTTTACTTACTAATTGTAACATTTCATATTCAGATTTTGTGAGCATTCAGTTTTGCAATTAATTTTAGTTTGTTAAAATCAGACAAAATAAAAAAGCAGTATCTCTGCAGTTTCTTTCTTTAACCATTTCAAGTTTCTCTCTGATGTTTCAGGGACTAGTAATGGCATCACATATGGCAAGGGACTATAAGAAGTTAGGCTACACATTAAATGGCAGAGATGTCAGGTGACCCTTCAGAGTCATCTTTAAATTCTCATTGCCCATCAGCACAAGATAAAGCCTTTTTATACCCTTTACTGTCTACTATCCACTGGCAGGAAATTCAGTTTAAACTCAACTCAGCCAACAACTTCTCACTTCTGGCTTCAAGCAAGCATCCCTGACAATGGAGACAAAGCAGTTAAAAAAGAAATATATTCTATATCCATGTCTTTTTTTTTTAATGTATATGCCAAAGTAATTTGAAAGAGGTGACATGCCAATACTAGTTTCTTCAGCTAAAGGAGACACAAGGTCCATCTGAATATATCATCTCAATGAAAGGCAGATCTGTGATACCTCAGAGCTTGGCGAAAACTGATACCACCAAGGACCTGGGAACATTAGAAGATACTGAATGAATGGGTCTTTTCATCATGAGGTGTTACTATTCTTACACCGTGGAGCTACACAAATATTTGTTGAATATTTACGCTAAGTGCTTTGCCTGTGTATGAAATGCCTGTCACATAAGTGTTAATTAATGTTTACTGGTATGTTGAAAAATAGTGGTAATCTAAAACATTTAAACTGGGTGGTTGAAAATACTTCATTTAGAAGTATTATTATTTAGATATCACTTACTCTATATTTTGGCCTTTAATTAACTAGGGTAGCTTTTTCTACAGTACCATAGCAGGAAAATTTTCTATTCCATATTGTTTTAAACAATTTCTCTCTCTGTGGAGGTCAGCAGGATTCCAGGAAAGAACTATAGTGAGTTTAGTACTTTTACCTTTTAGCTTAGCTAACAAACACCAAATTAAAGCTGTATATAACCTCCAGACAGTTTGTACTGCTATGGATAAAAAATTCACTTTGATAGCATTATTTTTAGGTATGAAAATGGAGCATAGTTGAAAGAACCCCAGAGATTGCACATTTTATTTGAGAAGACAAATCATTTCCTGCTGCAAATATATATAAGGCTGAATCAAATACCGATGTTAGAGGTCTAATAAATCTTGTTGATGAATTACACAGAAGCACATCAAATATGTCTAAAAGGTAGCTCATGCTAGGAGAATATATTAAATAAATTTACATGCATAATATATATTTTCTCCCTTCAATCAGCTTTCCAAGGAATTGAATGAAGTACTTTAACTTCAACCCCAAAATGCTCTGTTTCCTATCCTATTTCATGTCTCCTAAACTTTTATTCTACTTCTAGAAAGTCTATACCTTATACTGGATAATGGGATACCTGGCACAACTTATCCAAAATCTCAAAAAGCCACACATAGAATAATATGAGTTTTACCAAGGAAAAATAGTTTCTTTAGGGTCACATTACATGTAACATGAGGGCTGGAAGAGCTCAGCTGGCCACAGTTAGGCTAAGCACTATGTTCCTTACTCTGCAGCTGTGTTTGTTGAGATACCACTTACAGGCTCTCTCTCAGAATTGAAATCACAAAATAACTAAAACATCTCAAACCATAAAAATCAATCCACACTATCAGCTCTTGGGTATGAATTAAGAGGCATCCAAACTTTTAAAGAGTCTATGTGTGTGTTAGTCACTCAGTCGTGTCAGACTCTTTGTGACCCCATGGACTGTAGCCCGCCAGGCTCCTCCGTCCATGAGATTTTCCAGGCAAGAATACTGGAATGGGTTGCCATTTCCTTCTCCAGGGAATCTTCCCAACTTAGGGGTTGAACCCAGGTCTCTCGCATTGCAGGCAGGCAGACTGTCTACCATCTGAGCCATCAGGGAAGCTCATCTATAGGTAATAAAACAAAATATTAGTGATAAACTTTTTTTGGTGATTAGCTTGTTAGCTTACTGACAGCATATAATAAGACTGTTGGGGAACAGAAGAGGACTGGTGAATTTCTTGGTGACACTGGGGGTAAAGTATTATGGGTGGGACACAGTGACATTAGGGAGTTGCAGAATTGCCAGCTCAGTGGACAGAGGTAGCACTGAGATAGTTATTAGGAAGTAAAGTGTGGGGTGGGATGAGATGGAAAGGACCCTGTGAGACAGGAAAAAATTACTGTGGAAGAATGTAAAACACTCTCTGCACATACACACAGACACATGCATGTACGTGTGTGTGTGTGTGTATGTATGCATGTAGGTGTACGTACATCTTTCCTTCTCTCCTACCCTAGGCTGGCCCTAGCTAGTTATCCAACCCCATGTGGTCTTTGGTAGATTTTTTTTTAATTTTTATGTAGAAAATGCATATTATTTGTAGAAAATAATAATAATTTTATGATCTAGGGATATTTTGACAAATTTCATCCAAACGTTCTCTGTTTATATCTGCACAATTGGGATTATGTCCATAAGATTTTTAAGAACCTGAATATATGTTTCAACTATTTGAAAAAAGCATTAAATATTCCCTTAAGACAGGGAATTATGATTATCTTTTTTTTTCTTTTTTTTAACTTTTAAAATTTAGTTAGTTAGTTATTTTTGACTGTGCTAGGTTTTTGTTGCTGCAACAGCTTTTCTCTAACTGCAGTGAGAGGCGGCTACTCTCTAGTTGTGGTGCATGGACTTCTTGTTGCAGTGGCTTCTCTCATGGCAGAGCTGCTCTAGGGTGTGTGGCTTTCAGTCTCCCAGACTCCAGCACACAGGCTCAGTAGTTGTGGTGCACAGGCTTAGTTGTTCCGTGGCATGTGGGATGTTCTGGACCGGAGATCAAACCCTGTCTCCTTCCTGGCACGTGGATTCTTTACCACTGAGCTACCAGGGAAGCCCTATGATTATCTTGAATGCTGTTTTTTCCCATGTGATAAAAGCTAGGTCCCATAGCTTCCCCTCTCTTTCTCTTGAACTCTTGCCCTTTGGTCATGGTTTATCATTTGCTTTGCTTTACTTTTAGCTGTTATTCAGAAGTCCTTCTTGTCACCTCCCATAAAAAATGGGACAAGGTAATTTAACCTGAACAGCTGCTCCCTTGTGTTCCTGATGTTTTACTCTCTTCTTTCATAGCTGAACCCCTAATTCATCCCCTTTCCCTGTAACATAGCATGATTGCTGTTGGCTGGAATCAATCTTTAGTGCAAGGCCAACCTTAGTAACTCAAATGATTGACACTGACTATACTGTCTTGTTTAGCCCACCCTGTAAATCGCTGTCCTAGTTTTTATCCCTTGGGAGTAGAAGGGGAGAAGGGGTAGGGGGCGCTGCTTGCTTATCCTAAGGGCCTTTTATTTTACTGTGGTGGTGTTGGAGAAGACTCTTGAGAGTCCCTTGGACTGCAAGGAGATCCAACCAGTCCATCCTAAAGGAGATCAGTCCTGGGTGTTCATTGGAAGGACTGATGTTGAAGCTGAAACTCCAATACTTTGGCCACCTGATGTGAAGAGCTGACTCATTGGAAAAGACCCTGATGCTGGGAAAGATTGAGGGAAGGAGGATAAGGAGACGACAGAGGATGAGATGGTTGGATGGCAACACTGACTCAATGGAGATAAGTTTGAGTGAACTCCGGGAGTTGGTGATGGACAGGGGGTCATGGCGTGCTGCAGTCCGGGGGTCACGAAGTCAGACACGACTGACTGAACTGAACACTGACTTGTAACATTATATAAATTTCATGTGTTCAACACTGTATTTAGACTTCTATATCCACTATAGCATGTACACCCCCCAAAATTTAGTATCCATCTGTTATCATAGTTGAGCCCCTTTACTCATTTTGCCCAGGGCTTTTTACCCCACACTAGAGTTGGACACGACTGAGCGATTTCACTTTCACTTTTCACTTTCATGCATTGGAGAAGGAAATGGCAACCCACTCCAGTACTCTTGCCTGGAGAATCCCAGGGACGGGGGAGCCTGATGGGCTGCCGTCTATGGGGTCACACAGAGTTGGACACGACTGAAGCGACTTAGCAGCAGCAGCAGCAGACTTACAGAAAGACTGCTCGTGTTTCTGGAAAAAAAGAGTATTTCCCTGTCTGGGCCCATCCCTTTATGACATCAAAATTGCTTTATGAGCCTTCTTAGATCAATCTGTCTATTGTCTTCTGGGCTCTACCAGGAAATCATCAACATGCCTTTCACTCCTGGTTCTGGGCCTCCAGCTCTTGGTCCGATCTACCAAACAGAGCCAACCGCCTCCACCAGTGATTCCAGGCTCCAAGTTCATTCTGCCATGCCCTTGCTGTCGGGGTTCTCACAGTAGTGAGCTGAGCGACCCCAGCTTCTCCCTCTATTCAGTCACCTCACTCTAGTTCCCAGGAGGGCATTTCTACTTCTATGTCTTCTCTGAAAAGCCTCCTTGTTGCTGCATACCTTGTCCTTGTCCTTGAAATATCTAAGTCACAGCAGGAAGGGTCATTTTTCATGAATCACACTATTCATACACTCATTTTAGCATCTTAGAAAGTTAATCACCTTTTCCTGGGAAAAGAGAAATTTCATATGGTTCAATCTGTTAATAATAAATGTCATCAACAGGAAAATAAACAAATTAGTCATAATCTATTAATACTCTGGCATAATACTCTGGAAGTGAGAATGAACAAGCCAGAGCTATCACAGATAAAACTCACAAATATATTGTTGAAGAAAAAAGCACGCTGCAGAAGAATACACATAGTATATCACGAGTACAAAGTTTGAAAGCTAGGCACAGCAATGCTCTATAGTTCTTAGGGATTTATATACACACACACAGATGCACACACATCATCAAATGCTATCGTAGTATCATTTTTTAAATGGAAAGAATTTCCAGAATATTCTTTTTAAAAAGACAGAAAAATGCATAGTAGCTTTCAGTAATATTAGTGAGTAAGGACATGGGCTTTGGAGTCAGACAGACCTGGATTCAAATCTATGCTGTTACTCCTTATTGCTATGAGACAAGGGCACGTAATAATTTCTCTTTGGCTCCTTCCTCTGCAAAATGGAGATAATACTAGTTCCTGCTTCACCCTATTGTTAGGAGGATTAAATGAGATGAAGAATGTAAACTACTTAGGATAGTACTTGGCACAAAAACAACAGATGGCTGGTGGGAGGATGGGGTAGAAATGATAGTAATACTAATACTTCCTCAATAATATATAAAATTTTAACTCTTAATTATCTGTAAAGAGGATTTATCTAAATGATTTACTTCTTAAGCAATCTAGATAGCTAATATTTTATCTTAATAGACTTATTATACCAAGAACTGGGAGTAGAAAGGTGAGTAAGACACTATCTGTCCTTCAGCAGATGCCTGTCAGTGATGCCTGTCAGGGCACCATTTGTGTTTAACAAAGATGCTACAGTCACCAAAAAGTTAAAATAGAAGTGGAAGTATAAATAAATGCTTCAAACTCACTTGCCCTCCCTTAAGCAAGAATGCTTCAAAGTAAAGTGCCATTGGGGAATTTTGATTTATGATGTAGTTTTTACAAGTTGTATAACTTCAAATAGCATCCTGTAAGTCCCCAAGCAGTAAATTGGGAGCCATTTGACAGGTTTGTCATTTGCTTTTTCTCATTCTTCAGAAAACTCCACGGATGCACTGTCTTAACTTATGTAAGCCTTTGTATCTATGCTTTTGAACACTTGCCTTTGTTAGTTAAAAATAACCCGGATTGTTCACAGTTCTCTTTTTTTGTTCTGATGTGTCTTTAAATGCAGCTGCATGCAGTTTCACAGCAAACAGTTTAATTGTGAGCTTAAAGAACTCACTTTCAAAGTTAAAATTTGGAAATGGTGCATTTTATGTAACTCATGTTCAAGATGGAAAAATGCAGGTTATTAATTTTTACTTTTTTTTAGTGCCAGAAATGGACTTTATACTAATTTCCTTTTTGTTGATAAAGGAACAAAAAAGAGAGAGAGAGAGAGATTAGACTGGCCAATCTCTTCTGGTAAAGTGGTATTAGGTAATTTGGATCTACCCCCTTGTTGAGGGCAATTAGAAAGTTGGACAAACTATTAATATTAAAGATACACGCTTGAAACTACTTGGGAGATAAGAAGATAGTAAAAGAACTACCAGGTCAAGAGCTAGGGAAATTTGATGGCCCAGTTACTTTCTCTTGGATGAGTTTAATGATTCCTGATGCAGTTTTTGAGAAAAATAAGCAGTTCTTCTGATACCCTCATGGTGCTGGGAGGATAGGATCTAGAGTCTGGAACCAGCCACAGAGGAAGGCCAGGTGAACTTCTTCACTTTAGGTTAGGACCCTGAGGGGCTGTGCCCTAGTAATACGGTCAAATCAACAGACAGGCTCTGTAAGGGCTGCAATTCAACTTAGAAATATCTCCATTCCTAAAACTGGACTGAAGAAATCCTATACTGATTGCTGGACCAGAAAATAGTAAAAGCAAATACTCTCTGAAAGAAGATATCAATTTTTCAAAAACTCTTCAAATTATTCCTATAATCACAAATAACTAGGTATATAAGAGGAGACAACAGAAAGAAAACTTATAGAAAATATATATATTAGAAATAGGGAATACTTATCCTGATTTATTCCAGATACTGGAATTATCAGACACAGACTATAACAGAACTTTCCTTATTATTTTCAAAGAAACAGAAGACAAGATTAAAAGTTCTGACAGAAAACTGGAAACCCTAAAAACAAAAATGGAAATTCTAGAAATGATAAATTCATAACAGAAATCAGGAATTTATTCAATGGGTATAACAGTATATAGACATAGATTAAGTGAATTACAAAGAAGGTCAAAGAAAATATCCAAATTAAACACAAGGAATGAAAAATAGGAAACAAAGATTAAGAGAGGAGATATTGAGACAATCTAATGTGTAGGTAATTGGAGTTCCAAGAGGAAAAGAAAGAAAATAGGCCAGAAGAACCAGAAGAATTTTTTAAAGAAATAATGACTGAGGATGTTCCAAAACTGATGATAGATATCAAGCCACAGATTCAAGAAGCCCTTCTGTATTCCAAGGAAGATAAATTAAAGAAAACAGAAATAAAAACACTCATAATATCACCACAGAGTCTAAAAACTCTGTGGACAATAAAGACATATTATGAGCAACTTTAGGCCAATAAATTTAATAATTTAGATGAAAAGGACACAACTGAAAATCTCACTATCTATTAAAAAAGTTACATCTCTTAAAATAAACCAACCCACAAAAAAAAACTCTAAGCACATTTATGGTTTCATTGGTGAAATTTATCAAACATGAAAAAAAGAAAGTACCAATCTCAAACAAATTCTTTCAGAAAATAGAGGAGGAAACGCTTTCATATGCCAGCATAACACACACATGAAAATCTGACAAAGGCATTCCAAAAAAAAGAAAACTATTAATCTTCCTTGCAGCAACCTTTAATAAAACACTAACAAATCAAATCTAACAATACCTAAAAAGGAAAATGATCACCCAAAGGCTTATTCTAGTAAGACTGATTTAATGTTTGGAAATCAATCAGTGCAATGCATCAGATTAATAAAGGAAAGGAGAAAAATCATCAGTTCAACAAAAAGCATCCGACAAAATGCAACTCCAAATCAAGATAAAAACTCTCTGCAAATGTGGACTGGTTAAGAACTTCCCTCAGTCTGATAAAAGGCACCTACAAAAACCCTGTAGCTGTCATACTTAATGGTAGCATCAAACTTAATTGATGTTTTTCCACTGAAGATTGGATCAAAGCAAGGATGTCTGCTCTTAGCAATCCTCTCTAACACTGTACTTGAAGTCCTAGCCAGGGTAATAGAATGAGAAAAAGAAATGAGAGGCTTACATATCAGTAAAGAAGTACACTATTTCTATTCACAAATAATATGATTGCTTACATAGAAATTTCTATGGATTCTAAAAAACTAATAAAACAGGTGAGTTTGGAGAATCTGAAGGCCACAAAGCAAACAGACAAAAATAACTGTATTTTCATATATTAGTATCAAACAACTATAAAGTAAAACTTAAAAAAATTAAATGCTGTCAAAAATATGCTACTTTCAATATAAATTTAACTGAAAACATGTAAAACCTCTACACTGAAAACTACAAAATAATGCCAAGAATTAAGAGATACAGACCATGCTCACTACTGAGCCACAGGAGGAATCAATACTGTTGTCAATTCCGAGCTATAGATTCAAAGCACTTCTAATCAGAATTTTCAGGAAAAAATTTTTATACAAACTGACAAGTTTATGCTTAAATTCACATGGGAATATAAAGGACCTAGAATATATAAAACAATCCTGAAAAAGAACAAATTGGAGGGTTTACAGTACCTGACTCCAAGAATTACAAACACGCTAGTAAAGTAATGCTCAAAATTCTCCAAGCCAGGCTTCCACAATACGTGAACCGTGAACTTCCAGATGTTCAAGCTGGTTTTAGAAAAGGCAGAGGAACCAGAGATAAAATTGCCAACATCCACTGGATCATCAAAAAAGCAAGAGAGTTCCAGAAAAACATCTATTTCTGCTTTATTGACTATGCCAAAGCCTTTGACTGTGTGGATCACAATAAACTGTGGAAAATTCTTCAAGAGATGGGAATACCAGACCATCTGACCTGTCTCTTAAGAAACCTGTATGCAGGTCAGGAAACAACAGTTAGAACTGGACATGGATCAACAGACTGGTTCCAAATAGGAAAAGGAGTATGTCAAGGCTGTATATTGTCACCATGCTTATTTAACTTATATTCAGAGTACATTATGAGAAATGCTGGGCTGGAAGAAACACAAGTGGAATCAAAACTGCCGGAAGAAATATCAATAACCTCAGATATGCAGATGACACCACCCTTATGGAAGTAAGTGAAGAACTACAGAGCCTCTTGATGAAAGTGAAAGAAGAGAGTGAAAAAGTTGGCTTAAAGCTCAACGTTCAGAAAACTAAGATCATGGCATCTGGTCCCATCTCTTCATGGGAAATAGATGGGGAAACAGTGGAAACAGTGTCAGACTTTATTTTTGGGGGCTCCAAAATCACTGCAGATGGTGACTGCAGCCATGAAATTAAAAGATGCTTGCTCCTTGGAAGGAAAGTTATGACCAACCTAGATAGCATATTTAAAAGCAGAGACATTACTTTGCCAACAAAGGTCCACTAGTCAAGGCTATGGTTTTTCCAGTAGTCATGTATGGATGTGAGAGTTGGACGGTGAAGAAAGCTGAGTGCCGAAGAATTGATGCTTTTGAACTGTGGTGTTGGAGAAGACTCTTGAGAGTCCGTTGGACTGCAAGGAGATCCAACCAGTCCATCCTAAAGGAGATCAGTCCTGGGTGTTCATTGGAAGGACTGATGTTGAAGCTGAAACTCCAATACTTTGGCCACCTCATGCGAAGAGCTGACTCATTGGAAAAGACCCTAATGCTGGGAAGGATGGGGGCAGGAGGAGAAGGGGACGACAGAGGATGAGATGGCTGGATGGCATCACTGACTCGATGGACATGGGTTTAGGTATACTCCGGGAGTTGGTGATGGACAGGGAGGCCTGGTGTGCTGTGATTCATGGGGTCGCAAAGAGTCGGACACGACTGAGTGACTGAACTGAACCGAACTGAACCAGTAATCAAAGCTGTGATAGTACAGAGCCTAGAAACAGAGCCCCCTATCCCCTCCCATATGATGATTCAATTTGTTTGACAAAGGCAAGAAAGCAATCTGTGCATAGTTGGCTATGGCCCCAGCTGCTACCCTTCTAGATCTACTATCATGTTCTTGCAAAGGCCAAGCTTACCTTTCACTAACGACCTTTCACTTACCTTTAGCCAACGATTCACCACAGTGTGGTTACTAATACTGGCCCATTCCTCTAACAAGGTTACTTTGGTATAAGGAGACCCCACAGGCCTGGCCAAAACTTGCTTAGAACAGCACTGCAGTTCAAGATACTTTTCAACCAATCATCCTTTTCCCTCCTTTCCTTTTGCCAACCAAAGGCTCTTGACATCCTTTCTCTGGCCTCTCTCCCCTTTCTCCTTCACAGGCATTCCCCTCAACAAATATCTAGTACATCTACTCCTTTCTTGGCATACAGATCTCAGAGGACCCTAAACTAGCATAGGTGGTGATGGGACTGAACTAAGAACACAAGTGGCAGGATGGAGTTGTTGACTGGCTTATTCATTACCTGGTAGGCAAAGAGGAAAGTCATTCTAGTGGTACATGGGGCATGGATGGTCCCTGGCACAGGGTAGTGGCCAAACTGCTAAAGATTTTACCAGTGGTGACCTGAGAAAACCATTGGTGGGTTTTGCTGGGGAGGTGACTGCCCTTGCCTGTATAACGATTCGGGCATCTCAATGAATTGGGGAGAACAACATCGAGAAAGACAGTGGGATTGGTTGGTTACTGTCAAGCTGCTATGATGCTCTACAGAGGAAGGATGAGAAACTGAGGGCTGTTAATAAGCCATTAAAGTCTATGGGTAAGATATTAGTTTGGTAGTTTACAAAAAGGCCCTTATTTCTAACTGTGGAAGAACAGATACAACTGAGTGGTTGACTGAAGATCTGTTCAGTCACAGAGTTCTGAAGACATTTAAATGCTCAGATGGAGGTCTGCTATACTAAGGTCAAGAAAATTTGCATGAGGGCATGTATACAGAGTGGCCATGGTGGCAGAAATGAAGCCCATGAAATAGGCTTCCACTTACCAAGGCCAATAAAGCCATTTCTGCCTCTGAATGTCCAATATGTTAGCAGCCAATCTAATTCTAAAATTTATATAGAACTACAAAAGGCCAAGAATAGTAAAGATTATCTTAAATAAAAACAATAAGGCAGAAGGGCTTGATTTCTTGGATATCAACACTTTTTATAATAACCATTAGAAAAAGCCGTGATATTGGTATAAGGATAGACCAGTAGAAAAGAATAAAGTCTATAAATAGACTCATGTATTTGCATCTATCACTATACATCATCTGTCATCATTATATGGTCATATCATACAATCATATATCAATATAAATACCTGTATATATTTATTTTTTGTCTGTGTTTATGTATTTTTAATAAATTGGCCCTGTAAAGCAATGGGGAGATGACAGTCTTTTCAATAAATAGTGTGCTAAAACTTTATTCCATATTTTTATAAAAACTAAATGAAACTTAACCTCCTATGGCTCACAAAGATCAATTTCTAGATGGATTATAGATCTAATTATGAAAGGTTAAATAACAAAGCCTCTAGAAAATAATATAGCAAAATCATACAACCTTGGCATAGGAAAATATTTCTTAACCAGGGCAAAAAAGAACTAACCACAAAGAGATTGATAAAATGAACTACATTAAATTAGTAACTTATTTTCAAAGAGCACCATTAAGTTGAGAAGACAAGCCACAGAGGAGAAGATATGCCTAATAAAAACATGGAAAGATATTCAACTTCATTAATAATCAAGAAAAAGAAAACTTAAACCATTACAAGACACTGCCACAGACCCAGTAGAATAGCTAAAATTAAACCGAGTAATACCAGAAGCTGGCAAGGATAAAGAGCAACAGGAATTCTCAGACTGCTGGTAGGAGTATGAGTTGGTACAACTTCTTTGGGCAATTGTATGGCATTACTGGGCTTCCCTAATAAATCAGCTGGTAAAGAATCTGCCTGAAATGCAGGAGACCCTGGTTCGATTTCTAGGTCAGGAAGATCTGCTGGAGAAGGGACAGGCTACCCACTCCAGTATTCATGGGCTTCCCTTGTGACTCAGTTGGTTAAGAATCCACCTGTAATGTAGGAAACCTGGGTTCAATTCTCGGGTTGGGAAGATCCTCTGGAGAAGGGAAAGGCTACCCACTCCAGTGAGTCAGACACTAATGAGCAACTTTGACTTTCACTTTCGTGGCATTACTACTAAAGCTGAAGATATGTATATCCTATGAATTAGCAATTCCACTCCTAGGTATTTACTTAACAGAAATGCCTGCACATGAACAAGAAACATATGTAAAAATGCTTACAACAGTATTACTTCTAAAAGCTTCAAAGTGAAAGTAGCTCAGTTGTATCTGACTCTTTGTGACCCCATGGACCACAGCCCACCAGGCTTCTGTGTCCATAGTATTCTTCAAGCAAGAATACTGGAGTGGGTAGCCATTCCCTTCTCCAGGGGATCTTCCTGATCCAGGGATCAAACCCAGCTCTCCTACATTGCAGGCAGCTCTCCTACATTGCAAGCCTAAGACATAAAAGCTTCAAATTGCAAACTAAAATATCCATCAACAGTAGAGTAGATAAATTGTGGTCTATTTATACCATGGATCACCACTAGCAATGAAAATAAACAAAGCAGTCTACATATAGTAAAACAGCTGAATTTCACAAATAAAAATTTAAGTAGGAGAAGCCATACTAAAAAAGCACATACTAAAGATTCCATTTATATAGTTTAAAATATAGGCAAAATTAACATGCTTAGGTGGTATAAGTCTATACAGAAGCAAGGAAATGATTGCCATAAATTAGGACTGGAGTGGAGGGAAGGGGTGATAATTAGGAAGGGCATGAGAGAAGCTTTCTGGAGTACCAACAATATTCTGTTTCTTGACCTGGATGGTGGTTACACTGGTATTCACACTGCAATAAGATTACTGAGCTGAAAATTTTATGCACTTTTCTGTATGCATGTTTTGCATAAAAAAGATCAAACAAACAAAAGGAATGGTCTGGTCTTTGACATCAAGATGAAAGGTTTAGTATTTGCTTAGTACGCCCCTGAGTTATTTTATTGATAACTCTAAGTAGTTCAATTGAATTATTCAGATAATTTTTTACTGAGACCCTATGCCAGGCATTTCTGAGATGGTTGGTTAAGGGTAAAAAAAAAAAACAAACAGTTTATTGCCGAAGAGTTACAGAAAATTAACCAATCCAGCAATCAAACCTAAAAATATGGCTTCATTTTAATATGCTCCAGAAAACAAAATTAATAGGATCACACATAGTATTATACTTATTTTTTGAATTGAGTATCTTCTAAAGAAAATGGATTCCTGCCAACAAAGTAAATGAGGCAGAAGAGATAACAGAGACATGAAAGGGATAGATAAAAAAGTCTAATTCCCCAAAGCCTCCCTCCTTGCTGCTGTTTTGAATTACAAACCTTCATGGCAGAATTATCTTTGACAGAATCCTTAGAAGAAGATTTCTAGATCTGAAAGATAACAGGGTAGTTGCGCATGTTAAAATGGGAATAGTGCAGAGATTCTGCAGGTATGCTGCTAAGTTACCTCAGTCGTGTCCGACTCTGTGCGATCCCATAGACGGAAGCCCACCAGGCTTCCCTGTCCCTGGGATTCTCCAGGCAAGAACACTGGAGTGGGTTGCCATTTCCTTCTCCAGTGCATGAAAGTGAAAAGAGAAAGTGAAGTCGCTCAGTCGTGTCAGACTCTTAGCGACCCCATGGACTGCAGCCTACCAGGCTCCTCCATCCATGGGACTTTCCAGGCAAGAGTACTGGAGTGGGGTGCCATTGCCTTCTCTGCGGGTATAACAGGATAGAAAGAAGAAACTGCATAATAAGCTGAGGTAGAAAGAAAATCAAGTATTGCCTTAGTAGTGCCTAGTATTGCCTTAAAGATTCATCTGCATGATCTGACAATCCAGGAGAGCCTACTGGAGGGTACTTAATGAGAAAAGGAGCTCAAACTAGCATTATGGCACTCTGGAAGAGAAGAACTTCAACTGGAAGTTTAATCATGGGATTAAGATACAAAGGAGATAGGTCAACCTTCCTTAGAGATATAACTCTTCCATCTCACAATATAGTCAAACCCAACTCTGAATAAATCTAGCTGTCACTTTCTGACAACTATCTTCCAATTGCTGGGGGAAAAAATTGCATATTGCAGACTAGAGCCACTATAAATTCACGGTCACCAATCTCAACCATGTTTTAAATGTTGTATGACAATTTCCTATTTCCCTGGAAAGTTCTCTCTCCCATTTTTCACAATGACTACCTCAAACCTTTTCTACTTTTCTTAACACTGTTGTCACTTCTGCTCCCCTCTCACCCTGAGCAGTGTTGTCACCTACTTCAAAGAAAAAACAGATGCCATTAGAAGGAAACCAAATTTTTTTGGCACCAGATCTTTAAATCCTTTTACATTCATCCTTTTCTCCTTCCTGCAGGCAAGGTTTCCTTTTAAAATGTAAGATAAATCCTTCCCTCCAACCATGTTAGTAATCCTTTCCCTGCCTTATGTCCCAAACTGCATTACTTATCATCCCAAACATGCTCTTCCTCTTAATGGTCCTTATATCAGTAGGCAAGGACCCTGGAAACTATCCTTGACTTCTTCCTCTCCAATTACCAAATCCAGTGTATTCCACATCCTACATATCTCCTGAATTTATCTCATTATCTGTCTCCTCTGTCACCATCATCCCCAATTATTACCTGTCATAGACTGTACCTGCCTGACTGGTCTCTTGACTTACAAGTGTACTTCTAACTCATATACCACTTTGCAGTTGCCAATTATCTTTTCAAAATGCTACTCTAATGTCAGTCAGTTCAGTCACTCAGTCGCGTTCGACTCTTTGAAACCTCACGGACTGCAGCACGCCAGGCTTCCCTGTGCATCTGATGTCACTTCCTCAATTTTACTGCCCACCAAATGCAATGCAAGCTCCATAATATGGTTCCTAAGACCTCATAGTTTGCTCTTGCTAACCTCTCTAATTTATTTCTATTTATTCCACTCCTTCAGGTCTTGCACCAAGCATTTCCAGACAAGCATGCACCCATTTCCTTTGCCTGGGAGACTGTCCATTCTCACCAACATTCACCTGCCTAGGCCACTTCAAACTGTAAATATCATTTCCTTCTGAAGGCCTTTTCTGACTTCCCAGACTAGGTTTGGTCTTTGTGCTATGAGCTTCCCTAACATAACATTCATTGTTCTTTGTTAATTCAACTTTATGCTCAGAAAGTAGGGCTCTGTCTATTCATTGTTGTTCCCCAATACCCAGCAGAGTAACTTCAGGCATCAAAAATTTTTGTTGAATAAACAGAAATATAATAAATGTAAAAAGAAAAAGAAAAACAAACCATCTAACCATTAATAATAGATGTACTCCTTTATCTGGTTTGGTCTAGATTGAAAGTTGCCATAGATTTTGTTTTATTTTAGCTTCCTTGGTGGCTCAGATGGTAAAGAACCTGCCTGCAATGTAGAAGACACGGGTTTGATCCCTGGGTCTGGAAGATCTCCTGGAGGATAGCATGGCAATCCACTCCAGTATTCTTGCCTAGAGAATCCCATGGACAGAGGAGCCTCATGGGCTACAGTCCACAGGGTTACAAAGAGTCAGACATGACTGAGTGACTAAGACACACACACAGATTTTTTTTTTAAGTTAAAAGTGTAACATTCATGGCTTTCATAGGTAAGAATGAACTAGACAGTTTCAACTAATACTGGAAGCTGTTACAACAGAAGACAGATTGTGATTTGATGACTCCTGTGTCTTTTATATTGTTTCCAGGCCAGAAAGGTGTAATTTTATTACTCTGGGAGACATCAATAGCCTTTATCAAAAGAGTAGTATTAAAACAGCTAGCCTAAAGGCAGGACAGATAAATTACAAATTTTTCAAGAAGTCTTTGAGTATTTCACACTTACACAAGAAACGTATTTACACAGACTATAACATATTCAAAATCATTATTACTAAACAAATTTATTACAGGAAAAAGCATCCCAAGAAAAATGACTTCAATACATGCTCAGTAGGGTTTAAATTTTTTTTCCTAAAGAAAAAGAGTCAGGGCAGCTGGCCTTACAATAATGAGAAAAAGGTATTGATAACTAGTCTCCAAAAAAAAAAAAAAGTGTCTGAAATGTTCATTCAAGGCTGGTATTCATTCTTTATTCAGAGCCTGGTTGTCAGGCTTGAAAAGCAACAGCTTACTGATGCATTCTACAGCCAAGTCATGGAGAACATAAATAAATTTGTTCTTCGTACAGCAATGAATAAAGGGAGGAAAAGACTTATTCTTTGTATTACAAGCGTTCTATGCCTTCTGTTTGGCTTTAGTAACACAACTTCTGTTAATTACAGTCATATGACACACTTTAGAAATATAGTAATTTGATATTTCATTTTCATTAGTTCAATGTTGCAAAGCCATCTTTCAATTCTGATATTGCATGATTAACATCTTGCATAGTTTTATCTGCATTTTTTAAAGCAGGTAACACAGTGATCATGAATTCCAAAAGGAATTTACTGAACTATTTAGGAGCATTAAGTAATTTACCCTTGTTTCAGTTTAGAGAGGTAGTTAAAAAAAATCTGGGGTCAAGATAAAGGCAGTAGAGTGAAAAACAAACTAAAAAAAAAAAACCCAGCAGCAGTATGTTTACTAAACTCAAAGTCAAAGTCAAAGCTACATTTTGAAAGTCATTCATGAGAATTCCCATTAAATGAAAACACTTGACCAATTTTGCTCTCTGCCTTAACAAATTACTTCAGGAATATTAATAACTTTCACCTTTTGGCCAAAAGAGTTGATTCTATGCTTTCCATTTCTTAAATTACACACATACACACACACAGTTTTTATGAAGCTAGGACTAGTTCTATGTCAATTCTGTTACTGAGATTAGTGGGGGAAACATTTTTATGTAGGCATACTATCTAAGAAGATATGATTTTAACAGCCTTAGTGGACAGAACAAAAAAGGAGATATTTCTGGACCCATTTATAAGAAGAGATACTGTGAGATGCCTTTTAAGACAAAGCCCCTGCTGTCTTGTGAGTAACCTATTTGGCAAGCTCGAATAGTTGATAACTGTGATGCAAAATGGCTTAAGAATCACTTGAAGACAGCCTATAAGAGAATTAAGAGAAATTGAAAAGGAATATGAACTGTAGTTATTGTCATCGAGAGTTCGTGAAAATAGAGATGTGGGACTGCTGTTGAAGAAAGGGTAGGGCTTTTTAAAAGTGGAAATAAAGGGTAGAGTTTCAAACTTTACAGAATGGAACTGAAATGAACATTTTTCCTATCTTTGCTATGAGCCCATGGACTGTAGCTTACCAGGCTCCTCTGTCCATGGGATTTCCCAAGTAAGAATACTGGAGTGGGTTGCCATTTCTTTCTCTAGGGAATCTTCCCAACCCAAGGATGGAACCCAGATCAACTGCATCTCCTATTTGGCAGGTGGATTCTTTACCACTGAGGCACACATATTTATAACATGAAAGTGCTTCAGAAGTCATCTCATCTGCCCAAACAGATTATATATTATGAAAAGTAGTAGTTACAGCTTATAGATCAGCAGCTTACATATAAATATCCCTTACTTAGAGTTATAGACATACTTCCTTTCTTTCCACAATGACTGAATTTCATTCAAAATTCCACTGCTGCTAAGAATTTTCTTCCTCTTCTTCTGTTCCATCATTATTGGGAAGGGGAAGGAACAGTGTTACAAAAAAAAGCCAGAGGGATTGACAGTTTCAGAGAGGTAGAGTATATGCAGAATATAAAGATCAAATAAATTAAGGACTAAAGAGTGTTTATTGGATTTGGTAATACGGAGGTAAATGGATGACTTCAACCATAACAAGTAAAGCCACTTATTTCTCCATGATATATAATTCATTTTTCTTCTAACTCTATGGTTATGCATGACCTTGTAGAATAGTAACATAATTCAGCAAGAAAAAAAATAAGGTCATTACCCAGTAACTTTGATTCTTCTTAGGGTATTAAAATTAACTACTCAATGATTTGCTCCAAAAGTCTCTAGTCTGAAAGGTTATTTTGATTTTAAAATAAATACTACATGTATGGCCTCTTCAGTCTGTGGGTACTTTATGATCTTCTAGGAATGTTCTGAAAAACAAAAAAAAAATTATCATAAACTATTTATGACACATACTGCCAGGCTTTACAACAAACCTACTTCTATTATTAAGTATGGGATTGACATGTCACACTGCTATATTTAAAACAGATAACCAAAAAGGACCTATTGTATAGCACAGAGAATGCTGCTTAATATTCTGTAATAACCTAAATGGGAAAAGAATTTGAAAAAGAATAGGTAACATGTGTTTGTATAACTGAATCACTTTGCTGTACACTTGGAACTAACATAACATTGCTGATCAACTATTCTTCAATATAAACTTAAAAAAAAAGAAAAAAAACCTTCAACCATTTCCTTTTATATCACCCTTAACTGCACCAACACCAATATCATTCCTTTTTCAGTAACCTGGCCACAACTGAGCTTTACAAAAACTATTACTAGCTACTACTTTTTTGACCATAAGCACATCTGTAAAGACAAACTTTAAACTGTAGCATATTTTCTTGAGTTAAATTCAACACTATATAGGTTTGTAAGGTTGGAAAGAAACCTCAAATGGCTATCTAATCTTTTATTCTAGGTCCAGGCAAATCTACCCAACAAAGCAAAGCAAATCTTTTTTTTATTAAAGCTATCAGGAATTGTTTTTTATTTCCTTACTGTACTGCTACAGGAGGACTTAGTTCATCTTTCCTCTTCTACAAGGATTAGAGATCATTAGTTAACTGCCTAGATAACCCTCAAGTTACCAAGTTACCAATGACCTCATGTATCAGCTACCTATTGCCACAATGCTATGTGAAATAATCCACTTCAAAAATTAGGTGTAAGACAATTAACATTTATTTTTACTCATGAAATTATTTTTACTCATGAACAGTTCTGGGCTGGGCTAATTTTAGCTAGGCTTGCTCATCTGTCTACAGTCAGTCAGCAGGTGAGCTTGCAACTGGCTGGTCTAAGTTGGCCTCATTGGGGATAGCTCTCTGCAAGAGGTTTCTGAACTTCTAGTAGGCCAGGCTGAACTTACTTTAACCACATTTGGCCAAAACAAGCTTCAGGGACACTCAGGTTCAAAGGGGGTGAGAACAGAACCCATTTCTTAATGGGAGAAACCGGGTAAGAGGGACCCCTCTACTGATGCGATAGAGGCAAGGATAAAGATTCCAGTCATTTTCACAGTCAAATTACCAAAACGTCATTTAGTCTTTTCTTCATACTAAATAATCTGATATGGATGCTGTTTTTCCTCCATCCCTGAATCTGGATTGTGTAAATATTAACAACTAATTTTATCATTGCAAAGTGTAATTTCAAGAATGCTGTTGAACTGAAGTCAAGATGTGCTAAAATTAAAGAGCAAGTTGAGAGTTTAATTTATGAGCATAAGGAGCTGAAAAATATTGATTTTTTGACTTTAGGAAAAATGACATAAAAGCTACCTTAAGGAAATTATACAGCATAAGTAGCTTTTAAATTTTTCATTGACTATTTAGAGCTTATATTATTTGATAAACTATCAGAAAGTTTTATTCAAAGAGGAAACACCCATGAACCTTTAAAATGAACCATTTATTAAATCAGACTGTTATTCTTAACAGTTATGTAAGTTACATGGTTTATGTCAGTGTATCTCACATGGAAATTTTTTAAACTCTTATCAGCAAGCAAAATTGTATCACACAATATATAAGTAGGAAGGGGATACTGCTAAACATTCAAATAAGGCAAGTATTTTAAAACAATAAAACAATAATTAAAAAAATTCAAGCATTCCTTTAAGAGAATTCAATACTACAAGCTAAATGTACTTTCTGAGTGTATTCATATAATCAAGGCAGTGTCTCTTCTTTTAAAACACTAGGAAATGGGATAAGGCTCATTAATAGATACAGCTGCCCGCAAGATTTTTAATCTCAGTTGCTTTCTTTAAATTAAAATTCACAAAGTGCACAATTAAGATATATCAAAAAACTGAATCTGCTACTCTAACAACAGCTGTCCATGCTTAATACTTAGTGGTTTATTTGACCAAATGATGTCTTTTCAGGGAAAAATAAAAAAGATAAGCCACTGTAAAACATTTAGTTTGAAATGTATGCTAATATTTTTCTTAAAAATCAAAAATTATGGAGGAAAAGGGTTATTTACCTTAAGGAAAAGAAAGCAAAACACTGGAATGACCAAACATTTTCAAAGAACAAGCACCACAAAGGACATTTGCATTCAGTTTTGTAATATTTATCAATGCATTTTTTCTTACTCCAACCAATCTACTTCATCAAATTCTGAATCATCTTCTGAATCACTATATTCCACAGCAATACGACGGGACAGGATGGTGGCAACATCATTTTCAATGCGTTCATGTTTAGCTTCCTGTTCACGCTGCTCTTCGACTTTTCGTAGCTGAATACCTGATAGAGTAAATCCAAACATTCACTGTAAACCAAAACACTAGATATTATTATTATTAATTATAATAATAATTATGATATATTAGATATTATTATTACTAGATATTATATTATTAGACATTACTAATATAATCAAATCAAGTACACATAAGAAATACTAACAGGAAAGTAAAAAGCAAGATCTACTAAAAACAATTTGAAGGAATCATATTTAGAGAGACATTAATTCTTTTATTATGTTATTATCTGTGATAGTATTTGATGAAACTTACCACATATCCCAGAGAATGTCTATAGTTTATTCAGCCATAACAGTCTATTGTGTTTGCCTACTCACCATCACCTAAAGTTAACCAGGTGATACATTTTTTTTGTTTGTTACCTCTACGGTCAAATAATTAAACATTGTTGAGCATATTTTCTGTGGCTTTATTCTCCCCAGTACTTGAGAGAAAGGCACTATTATTCATTCTATACTGTTAGTGCCTGGCATATGGTATGACATGTCGTTCCTTTGTTACTAAGGTAGGAACCTGAATCCTTTCAAGGTACTAGTAAAGCAAGTGTCACTCATACACCAAATGGACAGCCTTAACACTGAAGAAAATACCATTTTTAAAGTAGTTAATATACATGTGAAGTATAACACAAAGAAGTTTAACTAAATTTTCCCTAACATTTAAGTCTGATATTTTAAATTTCCCATTCATTACATAAACATTTTAAGAATCCCTACTAAGTATGAAGATAAAATGATTAATGTGATAAATTTTCTTGAAAATTACTTAAAACATAAACTGACCATAGCTCTACTTTCTAAAGGATATTTGTGCAAAAAAACATGATCATCTAAAGTTTTACAAATGAAGAAAATTATTACTGTCTCAAATATTCAGAAAGGTTCTTAATGCTACTATTGCAATGCTTTTAAAGGCTCTTGAGAAAATTACCTTTTCGTATTGCTTCCAGAAGTACACTTCTGGCGTCACTGATTACTGGTAGGGTTGATGGATGACGCTTTGGCTCAGAAGCAGGTGTAACTTGTGATGGAGGAGATGGAGGCATTAATGGAACATGGGGACCTGGGGCAGTAGATGGAGTTGGATGTAGCCCAGAGGGAGGATGAGCAAGAGCTGCAACTGTGACAGGTGATGACGGTCGGATGCCAGGTGGAGGCAAAGGAGGCGGTGGTGGGGGTGGAGGCAGCCCCTGCACTTCTCCTTGTGGGAGTGGATGAACTGGTACAGTCTCGCATACTGGGGCAGCTCTAGCTACTGGTGGAGAGGGCTGTACTAGAGGAGGTGCAATTGGAGGAGGAGCTGGGTGAAGAACTCCAGGGGCAATCTGAAGAGGAGCTGGAGGTGGTGGTACTGCTGGAGCTTGCAAAGCAGTGGTTGGAGGTGGAGGTGGGGGTGGTACTGGTGGGGGAGGAGTTGAAGTCATCGAAGCTCTTAATGAAGAAGTTGACAAGGCAGATGGAAGAGGTGGTGGAGGAGGTGGGGGGGTAGGGCTCACAAACACAGGTGTCCTGCCTGTAGCTGGTGACTGAGGACGATTTTCTATCAAACCTGTAGCAGAACTGAAATGAAAAAGAGATCCTAGCAAGTTATTTGAAGAGAAAAGACTAACCACACAAAATATAAATGGCTACCAGTAATTATATCAAGGTAGATGCATTAACATGTTCCTATAAAAATTAAAAATTCTTCATCAATATTTAGAATAAAATGAAAACCAAAAGTATACTAATAAGAAAATTAATACATGGTGCTGTGATTTCTAATATTCTAAATGGACTCATCTACTCACACAACTTTCATATCTATGAGCATTTTATACTTGCTTTGATAAACAAAATGCTCAATTTTATACTGTAATGAGTCTTCATAATGGCTCAATATTTATCATACTACAATATTTGTAGCAATACCTGTGGCCAAAACAATACTGTATGCATATTGAAGCTATTAAGACTCATCATATGTCATTTCAGTTAAATCAATGACAACTAATTACAAACCACAAAAGAAACTGATGTCCCTCTTCCTTCCTAAGGATGGAAAATCAAATGAGTCAGTGATAAAAGCTTGTTTTTTTTTTTTAACTGAAAATTTTAAAGCTGATTTCTAATTCTCTACTAAAAATTGTAATGTGGATAACACTGGACAAAATTAAACTTCAAAAAGCTTTACTAAAAGATTATTATGAGCAACTGCTTATTCTCTCTCAAATTCTTAAGAGTTATTTCTCCAACATCAAATTAACATTTATAATTATATCTTTGGTTCCCATTTCTTTGTCCTTAACCACATACCAAAAATTCTTAATTTTTATTAATATATTGCGTATCATGTGCTTGATAAACAAAGCCATAACAAAACAAAACACACTTTATCTTTCAATGATCATTAGCTACATTTCCCCAAGAGAATGTGTGAGCTCTCATCAGAGACTGGTAAATTACATCCCATGGGCCAAATCTTAACTAATTCCTGTTTTTGTAAATAAAACTTTGTTGAAACACAAACATATTCATTTGTTTATGTATAGCCCATGGCTGCTTCCATTCATCAATGTCAGAGTCGAGCAGTTGTGACAGAAGCCATATTTCCTAAGGCCAAAAATATTTATTACAAGGGCCTTAAAGAAAAAGGCTACCAATACCTGTGATAAACACATCATGTGCTTGTTCTGACATACCTGATACAGGTGGGTATGGGTTTCGCATCTCCTGCTCCATGCATTGGTGGAGGTGGAGGAGGTTCATGTGGTCTGACTAAGACCCTTTCCTCAGCTCTAGTCAGGAGCTCACTCATCTGACTAAATGGCAAGGCAGAAAGTGAGTAAGATCCATCCATATGATCCACATATGTCTGAGGTCTAGAAAAAAATAATAAATTAATGTATCTTTCTTGAATTATTGTTGAAGTAAAGTGTTATACATGAGATATCTAAGGTTTATCCATTGAATGCCAATATTTTAACTACTTTTAGGAAACTTCTTTCAGAAATTTATCCTGCTTTTAAAACACAGATTGCTGCTCATAATGCAACGTTTCTTTGTTGATTCAAGTTATTATGATGACCTTCAGTTATTTTATTACTTTACAATATAATACTAACAGCTCACAAAGGTGAAAAGTGTTACATTCATAATCTGATAAACATGACAATAGTTAACTTTTAGGCAAATTGTGTTCAAAGCTATCTGCCTCTATTTAGTTTTTTTTCTTTATAATAAGACGCTAATGACAAAAACCTAGAATATGAAAATTTTATACACCAGAATATCCTGTTGTTCTTTTAAACCTAAATGACTTCCAAATGTCTTGTGCCCAAGAGAGATAGGTCTCAATGATACTAGTAGCACAGAGATCCCTAACTACATTGTTTTTGTCTTTTTCATGTTTTCAAAGGTGTTAAGAGTACTCAGAAAATAGCATGTGACTCAGAACATAACATGTGACTTAAAACAGATTTAAGCAAAATTTTAGATACTGTGAGCATGTGAAGATTTATAAATGTTTACTGACTATAGTGCACACTGCGGACAAAGTTGGATTTAAAAGATGTATATAAAGTTAGTTAGAAATGATTATATTTACACTATTGGGTCAGCAATATCTCAATTACTTAACAGTGATTAGAAACAGATGTTTGTCTATCAACTGTTAATTAAAAAACCCAATTCTTTCAGCCTCTTTCTTTCAGTACTGTATATAGACAGTATCATGTATATTACTCCTAAAATAGAACAAGATAATTTACATTCATGACCCAATCATTTACAGGTATTATTCAAAAGAAAGTCTCAAGTGCTTTTCCATTGAAAAAAATCAATAACTATAAGATATACAATATAACTAAAATCAACTGTACACAAATTTCTTCACAGAGAGATACTAGTATAATGTTTGTTAGGGTTGCATGTTAGTTAGATAGGGCCTCTGGCTATTGAGAAAGAAGAAGGACCTATTGTATATTTCTGCAAAAGGGGATGAGTGATTTTGTTTGAAAGTCCTGATATATCTGAGGTAGAAAATTTGGCACAGAAAGGAAATCAGGGGAAAGAAAAAGAACAAAATATAACCCCTTCTCAACTCCTATTTTATATATAGTGAATCAATAATACATCAGCAAAATCCAGACCTCCATTACTCTGTTATGAAATTTTAACAGATTCAGCCTGAACTACTGAGAAGGACCTGAGACTTTATATGAAAGTTAAAACAAAGCTGAAGATCATCTGCTTCAACCACTTCTTTCTACAGATAACAAAACTGAAATTCAGGTATGAAAATGACCTGCCCAAGATCAGACTTCAGTAGGCTCACAGTGGTTAGGGTTTCAGAATCATCTCAATACTTATAGAACAGGGTCTATCAATTCAACAGTTCAGGACCTAAGACTTAGATATATAGATACTAGAAATAAAGCTAGTGTTTTATCATTAATTTTGTTAAAAAACAAACAAAAGAAAAGAAACCTTGTTTCAAAATGAGAGGCTGGGCCATTAGCAACTTCAATATGCTTATGTAAGAGATTAGCATCATCTTCAGCCAGCTCTGGACCTTGGGCCAGCTTCTGCCATTCTCTCCGCCTGTCATGAGGTGCTCTTGGCACTTTTTCTGGTTCATGAGGACGATCTAGATTTTTCTGCTATAACAGATGTATTGAAACAAAGCCAAATGCTGAAGTTCTATGTTTTTAAAAAGAGGTTAAAACAATCAAAATAGAATTCTAACATCAATATTGAAAAAGCAACTCATCATAGTATAGTAAAAATAACAACAGAGACAGTTCATTTGTACATTCAGAGTTAAATCTTAGGAGTTTGCTTGTAATCCCATTTTCTAATGCTTTTTTAACCTCTACTTGGAATTGATGTATCAGATAAAAACAGTATATCTGAGGAATAAAACTTGAGGTCAGAAAGTCCTTTCAGATGAAAAAAGATTCATCAACTCTGCTCCCTCATCTATTAGTTTTTGGTATAATGAGTGAAATTTCTACCATTAATTTTTCCAGCCCAAACTGGAAATTAGTTCTAAGGTTATGTGATCTGAGAAGTGACTAATTAGCTAGCCAATACATTAGAAAAAAAAAATCCAATTACCCAATTAAACCATAATAACCGTGTCACTTAACAGAAAATAGGGTATTTGAAAAATAAAATAAAAAGTGACTCAAACTGTGGGAGAAAAAGTATAGAAATGAAAGCTACAAAAAAATCAAATGCCAAAGGGGTCAAGCAGGTAACATATATGAATGGTAAGAGTTAGATATAAGATGAGGCCTGCAGTGAACTAGATGGGCATGGCCATCTAAGGAATTTCAGTGCAAAAATTTAAAATCCACTGTGTTTGTCAAACAAAACTGCTTGCAAGCGTAGCCTGGGCTACCAGTCACCAGTTTGCAAATTCTGACTAGAACACTGGTACACTGTCTAGTGCAGAAAATAATAACATGCAGGCATTATGGGGTAGTGCAGGGAAAGCAGAAGTAGCTACAGGAGAAACAGAGGGATGATAAAGACAAACTTTGCCACCTTCATAATTCTGCCTAAATCCAACTTTGCTTCTTTCTTTTATATTTCTAGTTATCATTAATATGGAATAAAACAGATCCAAGTGAATTTCATCAGAAAACAGAAAATGACAATACAGCAGACAGATATCAGGAATTTAGTGAAAATGTTATAACCTTTTCAGGGCATTTAGGATATGCTCTGTGTAAGATAATATTAACTAATCTACTTTACCAGTATCTGTACAATGTTCCTTTGTTCTTTTTTCAGTAGAATGCCTTTCTCTTCCCTGGTCCACTTAATTCTTATTTGTTCTTTAAGATTCATCACAAGCTTTGTTGAAGTGTTTATCAGGCCCATCCTGTCTAAAGCTGGTGCTATTTTGTGTTACTCAAACTCTCCATGCATACCTCTGTTAGGGCACTCATCACACCATATTTGCACCCCACTGGACTGTGATCTTTCTGTGTGATTACTATTTGGACCAAATAAAACTGTCAAAGTACAGAATTAATAAAGTCCCACATATGCAACAAAACACAAATACATGAAAACTAACTTCAATTTTCTGAATTTCTTGTAATACCTTCTGCTTCCTCTTTTCCTTCCTCTTATCCTCTGTATCCTGTAACATTTTTTCTTTCCAAAGATCAAAGAAATATGAAGGATTGGTATAAAACTTCAAACCTTCTTTACCATCATCTCTGAAATATAAAATATTAATGAAAATATACATTAGTAAGACTTAGAGAGGCAATCAGAATAGAAATTATTTTACTAAAATTGTTTCTTCTTACATTAACAAAATATAGTATGTGTAAAAATACTGGCAAAGTAAATCAGAATGTGCACCAATAGAGCATTTCTCACAAATCAGGCAGGAAACTAAGGAAAATGGAAAACCACAAGTTTTGCAGAGTTTGTGTTAATAATTTAAAGTACAACTGGACAATTTTCATCCCTAACTTCTACTGAATACAAAGTTTTCTGTAAGTCCTGTGGGAAATTTCAATAATTACAAATGATTCTGCCAAAGATAAAAGCCTGAAAGGATAACAGAATAGAGAAACTATATAAGGTTTCTGCAAATACTCTTACTTATCATCTTATCAAACAGAAAAAAAAAGTCACCAAATAGTCATTCTAATAGTAGTAGTTATATCCAATGACTTATATACTGACATAGTTTCAAATAACTATCCAAGTACCATTTCATTTAGGATATGCGTTGTGCCTCTTAAATTCCCCATTTAACAATTTATGTGAAAGACTCAAAGAAAGGCTGAATAACTCTAGATTTTTTTAAATGGCCAAAAAAAAAATTAAAAACAGATAATACATATTCATTACACAGAAATATCATGCATATAGATCAAGAGTAGACAAGAACAAGAAAAAAATGATATTTATTTTATTAATGTGGTGAGATTTCGAACTCTTGTTTTCCATCAAATTAGAAATTAAATTAAAAAGACAATAACAACTCCTTGTCCCTTTAGAGTAATATTTGCCATTGGCTTTTCTTAAAAATATTTGTCAAAACAACTCCTTTGATTTGTATGCCAGAATCCTGGGAACTCACCTAGTGAAGAAAGCAAAGGTTTTCTAAAGGTGTTGGCTACGGAGGGGTCTCTGCATTGGTCAGGAATCCAGTGAAATAAAAAAAGTGTTTGGGGATTCAGCATTTAAAGTTAGACCTCTTTGAACTTGAAGTCTGAGATAAGTAATCAGTCTTCTTATTTATTAGCCTACTGACCTGTAAGGAGTGAGTATATTGAGAGGTGGAGGCTGTTCACAAACATCATATGTCTCTTGTAATGGAATAGGCAAAGTCTTGCGGTCAAAAAGCTGCTGATCTTGAATTGTAGAACTTCGGAAGGCTTTTCTCATTGTTATATCTTGCAAAGATACTAAAACAAAAATTCAACATGTATCGTTTTATTTTACTAACATGATTTAACCTAAGGACAAATTCATACACTGTATTTGTTTAAAAGTCAAAAGGCTGTGACTGTAGTGGCTTATGAATCAGGAACCATATTTTTTAAATAAATGATCTTATCATTACATCACAAATCATTTTGTGCTTTATTCTCCCAATTAGATGGGCTTTAATGCAATCTCTGATTTCTAAGGCTCAGAAAGCTCTAATGACACCTGAAGCACATTTTACATTTTCCATCAAAACATCTTTTTCTTTTCTCTACTTAACATACTAGCCTCCATCAACCTACATTTTCCTCTTTTTTTCTATAATCTTTTTTCCATCTCCCTTTATTACTTTTATTTAGCTTATACCAATAACACTGAAGGAATTACTTTGCTATTGGTGGCATTCTGGACTAAACATAGTATTGCCCTCTATGCTATAGAGAGTATAAATATTATAACATGGACTATAAAGTTAAAACAAATCTACTGTAAAGAAAATGAAATTTTCAAGTACTGGGCAATCTGTATTATTGCCTGTTTCACTTTTCTTTTATCTTGTACTATAAAGATCTCCAATTAACTACAAGTTCTTAAAGACTGAAGCTGTCTTATACATTAATACCTCTAGTAAGTTACACAATTTATTACTTACAGTACCTCTAATAAGTAAGTAATACATATGAGGATTTAAAATAACTTCATTTACTCATCTTCTTTTGGATTGTGCAGCATGTTTAAATAAAAATGTGCCAAAATACTAGATTCTTAACTCTTAGAGTGATTTTTTTGATATTAAAAAATTAGGTGACTTTATATTGAAATATATATATTTGCATATGGTTTTTAGTATGATAAATGCTTTATGCCTTAAAAAGGTCAGTACTAATAATCATAACGAGTCCTAAGTTATTTTTCTCCCTAAAATAGTATCTCTTTCATCCTCACAAATAAAATTCACTCAGCACAAATGTTTGGATCTATGAAGTAAGTGAAGCAATAAGGCTGGCTGTGCAATAGCCACAGTATAACTGCATCCCCAGCAATTCCACTGCTACCTGACTTCTAACACACTTAAAAATAACAAAATAAAATTCAGAAAAGGAAAAAAATTTTTTTCCGCTTTCACTAAAGAGTAGTATGAGAGATATTTAATGAGTACAAACAACAGTGGTAGATGTTTTCACTAATTTTTACTTAACCTTTATAATAATTTAACAAGATAGGAATTATTATGCCATTTGTAAACATATAAAAATAGGAAATAGTACATAACTGGCCCAAGATAAATTGGTTAATAAACAGTAGAGTTAGAACAGAAAACGCAAATCTGTCTGCCTTTGAGGCTGATCACTTTGCCACAATACCGTATACTGTTCCTCTGGCTCATGTCAGAAGTGGCCTCTGTTTTCTGCAATCAAAATGAACCAATTCTTGCCACTATCCTATCCCACTTATTAACCATTAAATATAAAACCTAGTGTTTAATCTCCCAAAACTTTCTTAGTAAAGAATATAAAGAACATGGAAAGTAATAAGCATTTTTCATTCTTCAGTTCCTCTTAATTCTCATCTGTCTCATTTGTTAACAGACCAACGTGACAAAGCCCCTTGCAGCTGCCAACAATGACATATTACTTAGTGTTATATAACACAGCAAGTCAGCAAAATGTTTGTAAACATATTGAACTAAATATAATTGTAGAGATCTTCGTTTAAAACTGTTTTTTACCCATTCTAAATTATTATGATAGTTCTGTTACTATTTAATGGTAATTAAAAAACCCAAAATACTGATGTTACATTCTGTAATTTATTATTCTACTCACAATGTTATTTTATTTGAACTTTAATGGAGTTAAAAAATCTAGGTTAAATAACTTTGAAAATTTCTCTATCCAACATCCCCAAGACAATTTCAAATTAAGTAGTTCAACTTTAAGATTCTGAATTCTTCCCCAATGCTCCATACAATTTTAAAGGAAACTAAATAATTCTGATAGTTGTTGGCACATTAAGAATTTTTTTAAACACTTAAAACTATCTTAAGTTATTTACTAGTATCTATATTTTCATTTTCAATTTTAATTGGAATGCTAAAATAATCTTAAAGTTTAACAGTACTTTGAAACTTAATGTTAATTTTTATTTCTGTTACATAAAAGAGCTGCTTGTGTATATTTTAGATGAAAAGCACTTGTAACTTACATATTTAAATTATTTAAAAAAGAAATTTTGAATACAAATTATATATTTGAAAGTATGGCCATAAAATCTTTTTTATATTTGAAAGTATGGCCATAAAATCTTTTTTAAATATTAGCAGTGATTTTTATTTCAAGAATTTCATGATGTGTAAATTGATATAAACAAACAAGTTTCAAAGGATACCACCAAGCAAAAAATCACCACAGAATGAGAGAAAATCTTTCTAAATCATAAGATTTAGGACTTGGATCCAGAATATATATGTATGGAATTTGCATAACTCAACAATAAAAGGAAAAATAATCCAAATTAAAAATAGGAGAAGGATCTGAACAGATAGTTTTCCAAAGAAGATACACAAATGGCCAGTAAATCATTTAAACCCTGTTTTTTTAAAAAGTCAGATCACTATTTTTTTATTAAATTTTTTTTTTTACATTTATACATCACTGTGAATTACATTTGACTGTAGTTTTATTAAAGGAAGAAGCACATGCTAACTATCTATTGACAATTCTGTCATAAGACTTCTGAAAGAAAGTGAAATCGCTCAGTTGTGTCCAACTCTGCGACCCCTGTAGCCTACCAGGCTTCTCCATCCATGGGATTTTTCAGGCAAGAGTACTGGAGTGGGTTGCCATTTCCTTCTCCAGGGGATCTTTCCAACCCAGGGCTCGAACCTGGGTCTCCCGCATTGCACGCAGACACTTTACCGTCTAAGCCACCGGGGAAGTTGTAAGACTTCTGGTACAATGAAAAGTCCAGATCCAGCCCTTTGCACAAACAGAATCATTTTTGTTTTAGTTGTTTTTAACTGAACTAGCTACAGTTGTTAACATTTAAAAACAAGAGATATGAGATAGACATCTAGACATCCCAGACAAAAGAAAGATCTGGAATGACTAGACAGACTTTTCCTCCTTTCATGTCACCCACATGCCAACAATCCACTCCCTGTTTGTACAGTCTCTTAAAATTGTGCACTTGGTCCACTTGACTCAGAGTAACTAGGATGAAAACCCTGGTTTTAATCCTATCCACCACTTTCTTGCTGGGTGACCTGTCTCTAAATAGCTTATAAGCCATGAAAAGATGCTCAACATCATTAGTCATCAGGGAGATGCCAATATATTCTACAAAATGAACCAGTATTGAAAACATTATGCTAAGAAATGAAAGAAGCCAGTAACAAAAAATCATATGCTATATGATTCCATTTCTATGAAATGTCTAGAATAGGCAAATCCAAAGAGACAGAAAGTAGACAGTGATTGCTAGAGGCCAGGGAGAAGGGGAGATGATAAGTAACTCCACTAGATACAGGGTTTCTTTTTGGGGTGAGGAGAATGTTCTAAAACCAACTGTGGTGATAGTCACGTAACAGTTAAAATACTAAATACCACTGAGTCATACACTTTACCTTTACAAGAGTTAATTGTAGGGTATATGAAATATACCTCAATAAACTTGTTTTTTTTTTAAACTACTGTCATGGTTTTTTCTCATATCCAGACCTATGAGTTTATATCTTTGCATGCAGAGGAAACTTGGCATAGGAAGTATTCACCTCTCCTTATTTAGGCATTAAATTATGTCAGAAATTGTTGATTCAATCACTAAAACATCATTATATTTTATATATTTGCTATATAAAAGGTAGCAAAACTACCTTTTGATTTTTCAAGTTATATCCTTTAATATTTTTATTGCTCAAGTTTAGAGATAAGTAACTTGAAATTATAATAAAAATGCTATTCCACAAAAAATATTTTGAACAGAGTATTATGAGATTCACATTAAATAATTCTCTAGGGTAGATAAGCAAAAATTATGTTCTTAATAATTTCATTTCTCTTGGTAGAAAAACAAACAAATAAAAAAAAGCTGTTTGAGAAACAACAGCATTCGATGTATTCTATCAATGCATGAAATGTTTTACCACTAAAGTTTTTACCATTATTTTAGCCTATAATGTGGTTTTTTTAAACCTGGTATCTCTAGCTTAATATCTCAGTATAGAACATTTTTGTCCTGTATATTGGCAATTTGGGGTTTTGGTATTTTTGGAGGGGAGGGAATGTTCATTTAAAATGGGAAGTAACATTTAAATAACCAGATCAGATTCTGGCAGTTTAGCAATATGCACATATAAAGGCATATTAAAAGGAATTTCATTCTTAAAAAAAAAATCAAACCTAAGAATTTCAGGTAATTTTCAAATAATTTTTATTTTTAAGACAAAAGTATACAAATAAATTATAAGGGAGATACTGAGCCCATAGGTCACAACCACTAAAGCCTGCATGCCTAAAGCATGTGCTCCGCCACAAGCGAAACCACTGCAATGAGAAGCCTCCACCGCACGCAGTGAAGACCCAGCACAGTCATAAATAAATAAATAAAAATTATAAGGGAGAAAGAAAAGAGAAAGAAAATGGAAGAAAAGTCTGGTTTAAAAAAAATTTATGTCAAAAAATGAAGAGCTATTTAATATACAAAAAGAAGAAAAAAAGAGTAGACAACTCAGAAGAGTCATGCTAATACCATTTATAGATAAGCCACCAATCTATTACAACATGTACAACAAAGGTCGTGGGTAAAAAAGATTTGTAATAAATTCATGTTTTTTGTGTGTCTCTTTGATTAACTGAAGCACATTTCTCCCAGTTGTTTTTTTTTTTAATAAATTCATGTATAATATTGTTCTTATATATATCACTCATCCTATCTAACCAAAAACATACATGTGAAAGAAAATATGCATAAACTTACATTCTTCTTCTTTAGGATCAAGCTGTGTAACACTGACAGATAAACGGTCCACACGTTCTTGTAATGAGTTAACTCTGAAGGAAAAACTATGTGCTTCGTTGAATAATTCTCCAAATATATCTTCAGCATATTTACCTAAGCAAAAATGAAGCATATACCATAAAGTTTAAAGTTATCAGAGATAAATATAAACCAATTTAACATTTAAAATGCTGCCCCGATGAATTTGATATTTATTTGAAACAAGTTTAAACTTTAAACCCTCACCTACAGTAATCTAACTGTGATAGAGTGGGAAAAAACACAAACTCTAGGAAATACGGTTTTAAATACTAGATCTACCACTTTCTTGTAGTTGACTTGTGGCTAAAATGGAAATGCTCTCCTGCTTTACCCCTATCTATACACCACTTTCACTTCCCTTTATACACCTGTTAAGGGTTAGAAAGGTTATGATGTAAAGTAAATATAAATAATATATAAATAATATTAATCCCAAATCAGCAATCATAAACAGAGTCTACACTAGAACTGAATTTCAGGCCAAGTGACAGAATACAAGATTCTTCATAAACCTAATAGGTGACCCAATCTCAGGCATGCCCAAAACATAGATTCTGAAAATTTATGAGATATATTTTACATTTTCTCTCATTCTAGTTTCTTAAAAAATCATAAATCTAAAATCACTGTATTCCTCCAGTCATGTAAATTTCCATTATGAAAAGAATAAACCAAAATAATCCCACTCAAAAAGGAGAAATAAAAATTTCTATCTAATAAAAAAGCCAGGGAGAAGTTTCATATGACCTAGAATTTAAAAATATTCAACTGTATTTAGAATATATAAACAAATGAATACTCACAATATAAAGAAAAGTCAATTACTATATATATATATTGAATTAAAAAAAAAAATTGTCTTCCTAAATCAAGACAACTTAGACCCAACCATACTGTCTAGGTTAAATGAGGCTCAACAGTAAGCTCTATATCCTCTAACAGGGTACTTACATAATTACATAATGAATTCATTAATCTCACCAGTTTACATTTGAACAATGGCTGTTTTTTTTCAAAATATTTTAGTACATTACCAGTTAAATCAACAAACGCTTACTGAGGGTTCACACTGTGCCTGCTATGTGTTATTTCCTACTGAAGATACCAAAAAATAAAACATAAAATTCCTATCCTAAGATTTTATAATCTTTAGGTAAAAAAATCAGAATTTTAATTTCTTTATAGTTAATAGAAAAAGGATAATTTTATACATATTCATTCGCTCACATATATTCTTTAAACCAAAATGCCAGACAATGTTCTAGATCCTGGAGACAGAAAAATGATTGGAAGGTCTCTGCAACTGATGAGTTTTGAACAGAGGGAGAAACAGACATTTAAATAAAAATGAAAACCAATTTAATAATTAAGTCCAAATCTTTGTTCCATTCACTCTGAGGCCTTGGCATAAATTTCTTCACCTGTAAAATAAAAATAAAAACATCTCCTTCAAAGAGGTTATAAGAAAACAAAAAAAAGAAAGAAAACGATTAAAAAAAAAAAAAAAGTCAGGGGGAAGGGCAATGGTAGAGTACCTGATACAGGACAGGAGCTTAACAACAGGCAGCTCTTACTATAAAACAAGGTCAGAGCCACAGAGCACAAAGAAAGAAGCATCTAAACTTTTGGGTGTGGGATGGTATTTGAGAAACTTCCAGAGACAGTTTCTCTGGCAGATAAGGGAAGCATCACAGGTGGAAGAAAAGGCAAGCATAAAGTTACTCATTTATTCATCAAATGTTAGGGATACAAAGATGGAAGAGACAATTCTATTCCTGAGAGAACTTAGTTTAATACACGGATCTTTAACTTACAGTCTGTATACCATCTGAAATTATATGCAGATTTTTAATGCATTTGTATATTTTGGGAAAGAGAGCCCACAGGTTTTGGGTGGTTTTTTTAATTTCTTTTTCAAACAGATTTTTTAAAAAGAGTCTACACTTCCCCCACTTCAGGTTTAAGTGCCAAAGCACTGACGTACATAAGATAGACATCCCATTTGTTCTATTTTCATGTCCCTTCTTACTTTCTAAATCTACCTCCTCCTATCCCAGAGAGAGGTGAAATGAATAAAGTTTGCAATGGAAAGCTAATTGTCTATGTACCTGAATTTCAACTAAACTTACATTTATTATACTACTGTCTCTACCCAAGAAGCTATGAGGTCTCTATTTCTGATGTTAAAATGTAAATCCTCTAAGCGCCACCATATATATCTAATATCATTTGTACCTTTAATCCCTCTCACATGGGACTTCCCTGGGCTTCACTTGTAGCTCTGTTGGTCACGAGTCCTCCTATAATGCAGGAATCCTGGGTTCGATTCCTGGGTTGGGAAGATCCCCTGGAGAAGGATATGGCAACCCACTCCAGTATTCTTGCCTGGAGAATCCCATGGACTGTAGCCTGTCAGTCTCCTCTGTCCATAGGATCACAAGAGTCGGACACGACTTAGCGACTAAACCACCACCACCAGTGGTTAAGACTGTGCTTTCATTGCAGGGGGGCATGGGTTCGATCCCTGGTTGGGGAACTAAGACCCCCACATGCTGTGCAGCCAAAAAAAAAAATTAAAAAAACTCGCACATATTTATTCTTGCCTCCCTTCATTTGCCTCCTTCTTCAAACAAGTCAAAATACCTTTCTTCTTCATTCCTCTACATTTTCCAAATTCTGTTCCTTAAAGGCCCAGTTCAATTCACATTCATTCAGTAAGCCTCCTCTTACGATCTCACCTATGCTTATCTCTCTTTTCTCAGTTCCTATAATCTAAAACTCATGGTTTTTAATTATATACATGCTCACACTGTTTGAAACTCACAGAATAGTTTCAGCAGTCATCACATTAGACTCCTCAACTACATGGGGTGTGTTCTTTTAGGACAAAAAACATGTACCTTCATCACACAGCAAAATATTCAGTGTTATCTGTCCATTATCTATTAACTAATTAGTCTTATAGAGCCAATCTATTCATCTACCCTCTTACCATCTACATTGCTACCTGTGAAATTTTCTAATTGAGAACAAGAAGTAGGCTCTATCAGCTCATCTTGGCAGCTCAAAGTGACTATATTCAACAAGAGAAAGGCCTTGGGAAGAGAAAATGGTAAAAGATCTCTCATGTAATTAGAGTTCCAATGGCTGTTAAATAAGACATGGGCTTCCCTAGTGGCTCAGACGGTAAGGTCAGGAAGTACCCCTGGAGAAGGAAACGGCAACCTATTCCAGTACTCTTGACTGGAAAATCCCATGAACAGAGGAGCCTGGTGCCCATGGGGTCACACAGAGTCGGACACAACTGAAGCGACTTAGCAGTAGCAGCAGCAGTAATAACGGGGAAAATTTTGATACGCAGAAGAAATTTAAATAAAGCAAATTCTAGGTTTTCAGTAATTATCTATTATAAAACAGAATTGTGTTCTAAGAAAAACAATTGAACTGGATGTGTATTTTTGCAAGGAAGAGGTCAGAACAATGTCCAGCCCCAAGCCACCTGAGCCCTGGAGTGGACCTTCACTACTGTGAAAGTGCTATAGCACTTTTGGTGCTAGGATTAGCACCAAAGTGAAAATATGTATTATGTAGAACCATTCTGAATAGCCTCGTTTTATAAGTAATTCAGAGATTATTTAATGCATTAATTATTATTTTAACTGTTTCGGATGGAAACTGATATAAAATCTACTATAAGTTTCCCTGTCTTAAATAAAAATTAAACATAATTTAACCTGTTTTTGAGGACTCACAGTCATAAATTGATTATGAGAAACAACAGCATTAAAATGTATAATTTTACATTAAATGAGTTTACATTTTTTTTCCTTTTTTCTTTTTTATTTTTTTGGCTACGTATTCTGTGTATGAAGTTCTTCAAACAAAAGAGAAGTTACGGATAACTTCCCCTTTAAGAAATTCCCATGATCCAGAAAAACTAAAGCTGAGGTTCGTACACTATAAATGAGTTTCCATTAAATGGCCTCTTCCCAGTTTTTATGTTGCTTTTCCTCTTACGTCACTTCGTCCTTCGCTATAAACTACACCTTTTGATTGGCTTCAGTAATGCCTACTTCTGTTATTGGCATCCCCCTCCCCCCACATTTCCTCTTTTAATTCTCTGAAGCATGAATGTTTGGAAACCACATCATCAACCTGTCTGAATTATCAAAGTAAAAGCAACCAAACTTGGGGAGGGATCAACTGGCTATTTTACGTACGTGGTCTTCAGCCTGGACTTGTTTATTCTGGCTATCTTGAGGCCTTTTAAATTTAATTCCAGGTTCTCAACTATGTCAAGTGGGAAAGCTGCCAGAGAGCTTAATTGTAGGGTGGTAAACTAATGTTATACCTTGCTACAATATTTTATGCTTTTTCTCTTTTCTCTCTCTTTTTTTTAATCTCTACAAACTACCATATAAATGCCTCTATAGTCTCTGATTCCAAGTCTGAAGCACTCAAAGCCTAATTTGTTATATTTTACAATGTATTTCTATTTTCAGAGCTTGGTTACAGCATAAACATGTGCTGGCTGACAGATGTTGCTTATCTGGACTGTCTATATCAGACATGAAAATTCTTTACCTTTATGTTATGTGAGAAATGGGTTAATACTGCAGAATTGACACTCTTAATAGTTACGTTAGTTCTAAATTCTATATTGAAAATACACCTAAAATAAGATGCCTACATTAGATCTAACATTCATTTTAATTTAAAGAAATATTTTAACCAAATTTATTAATGTCATTTCTATGCGCTTAACATGCATTTTAATATTAACAAGCTGATGCACCCATTTACATATAGCATATACAAATTTTATATGAAGTTATGTTATGTTACATTATTAGAATATAGCAGATCATAAACCAGTTAGTACTAGCAAATGACTTTAAACAATATATTAAGCATATATTAATACTTTCTAGCACTTTTCTTTTGACTTGTCTCAAAAGTACACTATACACTTAATTTCTCAAGAAGGAAACAAGTAAACAATATGTTAGTGATTCACAGCCAATATCTAACCTGGAAAAAAAAAACACCAGGTGGAACAAAGAATATACTTAAATTCAAATAAACAGTCTTTTAATTTACTCTTACAACTATTTCACAAGCAATGTAGAAATTCAGTGCTCTCACCAAGAATATTAAAATACAACTTTATGTTGCTCTGGCTACATGCATATGTCCAAATGCTCTCACTTGAAACAAATTAGATTAACAACCTCATTTTACCTTATGCTAAGTACTTAATTATAAAAAGACAAAAGTTAATAGGAAAAGAAAAGAGGAGTCAATCCTGGCTATTAAGGACAATCTGTGTAGGTGGGTACGGCTGATAAATCTAGGACTATTTAGAGATGATATCTAGACCAAAAACATCTTATTTTATCTTTAAAATAAAATATAAATGTCTAATAAAAAGCAAATCCTTCAATTCAAAAGATAAACTGGATTTAAATTTTTTTTTCTAACATTACATTTAGAATAAATGGGAAATAATTCCTTAACCTAGCAACTCTGTTATAAAATCTTATAATGGAAATAGACTGACCTTCACCTCTTCCCTTAACCTGTCCCTTCCACTGGCCTTTATTATCTGGCCAGCCTGTTGGCCTTCTGTCTGCCATAAGGCTTCAAATCAGACACCTGACTCATATCCTAATATCCTTTAGACAATCCACTTGACTAACCTAATCTTCTGACTAGTCAGTTACTATCCCACATCTTTCACTTTTAGATATTTGATAATATAAAAATATTTCCCTAGACTAATAAGATATATAAAGAGATGCTAGTATCCCAAAACACAAATAGCTAGCTGAAGCCTCTAGAAAAGTAAATAGTGATAACAAGCAAGCAAAAGTGCAACTCTACCACCACGTTTTATACCCCAAATCATATTTTAAAAACAATCTCAGTAATTCTTACGCATCATGTGATTCTGTTCCTAAAAGATTCTGTCCTTATTTCCCTTTCCCAGATCCAAGAAGAAATGATTCTAAAGTGCATCAATTTTACTTAAAATGAAACTTTTTTTTTCAAAATAATTAGATAATTCTGTACTCTTCTTATTAACTCTCCCCCACCCCAGTTAGTCACAAGAATATTGTTTTAACACCCCAACGTGTAATTCTGGTTTGTGAGTAATATTTTTAATTGATGTAAAATACTTACTTAGGCTACTTAGTTGTCTAATTATATTTGCCAAGGAAATATTGGTCACACATTCCAGTTCATTCTTAATTCCTCTAGGCAGTGCTGTGTGACACAAGTGCCTAGGATCAATGTTTCTTTTCACTAATGGCATCTTGAGATCAACCTTTGTGCCAGTTCACCTGTAGGAAATCATATAATAAATTAACACTTTTCAGATTTAACCAACACAGAGTGAGACCTTATCTTTCACATTTCATAATAAAATATTTGCTAGTATGAAGACAGTGAAAATGGAGTCACATCTGACTAAATAAAACTGATTTAACATTTTTATCTTCAATTATTAGAACGTCAATATTACATGAAACATTTTTTAAAACTTACTTTCAATGTCAACTGCTTCATGATGAATTCATACTCATTATCACTATTATTTTCTTAACGCCACTGATTTTACTTACTACAACTAAATGTTTTGTTCTAGAAAGTTAATATGGAAGATCCTCTGTAAGGAATTACCTAAGAGGATTAAAGAAGCTGCAAGATAAGCATCAAAATTACTTTTCCATATAAAATGTATTAGGCATTCAATAGCTCCAAAATCCAATAGTCTGTGTAATCCTCAATCTCATCAAAACCAGCCAAAAAATATTTATTTAATTGATCAACCCACTTTGAATTACAATCAGTCTTTACTTCCCAGGCTTCCCATATGCACAAATTTCAGCTTCCACAGATCAGTTAAATAATACCAGTCCCCCAACATGGTTCTAATTTCACTTACTACAGTATATTAACTGTGAGTAACTACATAAATACAAATTCCTTTGCTGGCACTTCAGTTCACAAGTCACTGTGTTAATAAGAGAGGAACATCATTTCAGTGACCAACACATCACTTTCTTTCAAACTCTGTTGGTGAAAGGCCACTTCTCATCTGTTACTCAGTTCACCTACAGATAGCGAAGCATGTAGTTGGTTTATCTTCTTGCCTCCCAATAATAAACTTATGTGAAATTTTACAGAATGATAACTGAAAGAGAGAACTGACCAATAATGATAAAAATGTGGAAAAGAAAGAAAAAATGATGACACTGGGGTGAAATTCAAATTGAATATAAGTGTATTAACAGAAAAAAATAGCTGATTGTGGGAATGTTGCCACTACCACTGTTTGAGAGACACTAGATACGCAGTCAGAGGAATTTAGTGAAGGTGAAATTATTGAAATAAGGAAAGTAGTTGTCACAAAAAGATGTCCCAAAAGAAGTGACAACAGCAAAAAAACTTCACAATAAAGGAATTCTTAGGTAAGAAGAGAAGCGAAAAGCAAAGGAGAAAAGGAAAGATATAAGCATCCGAATGCAGAGTTTCAAAGAATAGCAAGGAGAGATAAGAAAGCCTTCCTCAGCGATCAATGAATGCAAAGAAATAGAGAAAAACAATAGAATGGGAAAGACTAGAGATCTCTTCATGAAAATTAGAAATACCAAGGGAACATTTCATGCAAAGATGGGCTCAATAAAGGACAGAAATGGTATGGATCTAACAAAAGCAGAAGATATAAAGAAGAGGTGGCAAGAATACACAGAAGAACTGTACAAAAAAGATCTTCACGACCCAGATAATCACGATGGTGTGATCACTCACCTAGAGCCAGACATCCTGGAATGTGAAGTGTAGTATGCCTTAGGAAGCATCACTACAAACAAAGCTAGTGGAGGTGATGGAATTCCAGTTGAGCTATCTCAAATCTAAAAGATGATGCTGTAAAAGTGCTGCACTCTATGTCAGCACATTTGGAAAACTCAGCAGTGGCCACAGGACTGAAAAAGGTCAGTTTTCATTCCAATCCCAAAGAAAGACAATGCCAAAGAATGCTCAAACTACCGCACAATTGCACTCATCTCACTCGCGAGTAAATTAATGCTCAAAATTCTCCAAGCCAGGCTTCCACAATACGTGAACCGTGAACTTCCAGATGTTCAAGCTGGTTTTAGAAAACACAGAGGAACCAGAGATCAAATTGCCAACATCTGCTGGATCATCGAAAAAGCAAGAGAGTTCCATAAAAACATCTACTTCTGCTTTATTGACTATGCCAAAGCCTTAGACTGTGTGGATCACAACAAACTGTGGAAAATTCTGAAAGAGATGGGAATACCAGACCACCTGACCTGCCCCTTGAGAAATCTGTATGCAGGTCAGGAAACAACAGTTAGAACTGGACATGGAACAACAGACTGGTTCTCAATGGGAAAAGGAGTACGTCAAGGCTGTATATTGTCACCCTGCCTATTTAACTTATATGCAGAGTACATCATGAGAAATGCTGGGCTAGAAGAAGCACAAGCTGGAATCAAGATTGCTGGGAGAAATATCAATAATTTCAGATATGCAGATGACACCATCCTTATGGCAGAAAGTGAAGAAGAACTAAAGAGTCTCTTGATGAAAGTGAAAGAGGAGAGTGAAAAAAGTTGTTTTAAAGCTCAACATTCAGAAAACTAAGATCATGGCATCTGGTCCCATCTCTTCATGGGAAATAGATGGGGAAACAGTGGAAACAGTGGCTGACTTCATTTTTTGGGGCTCCAAAATCACTGCAGGTGGTGACTGCAGCCATGAAATTAAAAGATGCTTGCTCCTTGGAAGGAAAGTTATGACCAACCTAGACAGCATATTAAAAAGCAGAGACATTACTTTGCCAACAAAGGTCAGTCTAGTTAAGGCTATGGTTTTTCCAGTAGTCATGTATGGATGTGAGAGTTGGACAGTGAAGAAAGCTGAGTGCCGAAGAACTGATGCTTTTGAACTGTGGTGTTGGAGAAGACTCTTGAGAGTCCCTTGGACTGCAAGGAGATCCAACCAGTCCATCCTAAAGGAGATCAGTCCTGGGTGTTCATTGGAAGCACTGATGTTGAAGCTGAAACTCCAATACTTTGGCCACCTCATGCAAAGAGCTGACTCATTTGAAAAGACCCTGATGCTGGGAAAGACTGAAGGCAGGAGGAGAAGGGGATGACAGAGGATGAGATGGTTGGATGGCATCACCGACTCAATGGATATGAGTTTGGGTGAACTCCGGGAGTTGGTGATGGACAGGGAGGCTTGGTGTGCTGTGGTTCATGGAGTCGCAAAGAGTAGGACAGGACTGAGTGAGTGAACTGAACTGACTGAGGGATATTTCACGACACAAAGTGCAAAAGGATAAAATGTTGGAAGCTGATCTAAATTTAGTAGAAAAGAATAAGACAATTTGCAAGGCACAGAAAAGATGCTTATTCTACTGGCTCTATTTTTCTAAGTTATATAAGGAGAAGGCAAAGCACTGTTCAAACTACTCTTGGTAAGTTTTTTTACCAAGAAATAAAGCACCATAATTCTGTTTCTAATACATTTAGAAACATTATACTAAATTATACTAGCTTTACTATTTTTTTCATTTCCCTATATGGTTATAACTAAAATAGGAGAATTTTAAATGTTTTGACAAATTTTTTAAAGATCATGGAACAGCTGTAATTTTTTCTCACTGATTAATAAGATGATTTTGTACAGTTTTATTATCTTATACGGGCATTTTTTTTTCGTCCCACACTACCATACTAAATGAGGACTGCCTGTACTTACTTACCGGTAAACAATGCTTACTGAAGGAAGGCATTTATTATTTACTGAGGTTTAATCACTACCAAATGGAAAGTTTTGGATAAACCTAATTGCATTTAAGTGTTACTGATGAACATTCTTTAAAAACAAACTTTTACATGAAATCTGTCTCCTCTGACCAGTTTGTCCAGCATTTTCTCTACATTTTTAAACCTTTTTACAATTGTACAATATGAAGTTTGCTTTTTAAAAAAGTATACAAAATTGTACAGCTTCAATGATTTAAACAAACATGCAAGCTAACATAGGAGCCAAAACATAAGAAAAAACATAAGAAATAAAAACCCCAGAATGGTCCCACTTTGGTCTCCTCCCCTATCACCCTTACTTCTTCCCTTCCCAAAGGTAACCATTATTCTGACTCTTACAATACACATTTCCTTGTTTTTCTTTATACTTTCACACCTTAAGCAGGTAACTCTAAACACTACAGTTTTATTTTTATTGCTTTTTGAAGTTTATGTGAATAGAACCATATGTTATATATTATTACTTTGTGTCTTGCCTTTTACAGTCAACATTATACTTGTAACATTCATCTATGTCACTTTGTGTAACTGTAGGGTGTTCATTTTCAATGCTGTAAGATAGTCTACTGTATAATTACACCACAATTTATTTACCCATTCTAATGTTGACATTATATACACGAGTTGTTTCTAATTTGAGGTTATTATGAACAATACTATGAACATTCATGTACAAATATTTTGGTGTACACATTTCTGTTGTAAGTATACTTCAGGAGAATAGCTAGGTTAAGGACATGCTGCTTGAACCTTAGGAGATGATGTCAAACTGTTTCAAGAGCAGCTGTACCAAAGTATACTCCTCTCAGCAGTGTAGGAGGTTGCTGCTGCTCAACATCCTCACAACACTTAATGCTGTCAGTTTTTTACAAAAATCTAGCAATTCTTGTACGTAAGTTGTGACAGCGTACTGCAGTTTTATGTTTTCCCCAGTTACTGAGAGTTTAAGCACCTTTTCATGTGTTTATCTTTCATGTGTTATCCTCATTTGAGAAGTGTCTATCCAATGCTCTTATCTATCTTCTTTTTACTATTTGTTGTGTTAGGGCTGATTTGTAAGAACACTGGATATGAGCCATTTGAAGGTTATAGGTGATGCAAATATCTTCTCTTGTGTCATTTGCTATCTCACGCTCTTGATGTCTTTTATGAGAAAGTGATGGAACTTATCAATCTAAGTTTAGTATAAAAGCACAGGCTTTTTAAAAATCATTTTATACACTAAGATCACAAGTATGAACTTCTGTTTTATCTCTTAGCTTTGTTGTTTTGCCTTGTACTTTCAGGCAAGTAATTGACATGGAATTAATTTTTTGTGAGTGGTATTAGGCAGCAGTCAAGTTTCTTATATATTATTTCAACACCATTCATTGAAAAGACTATTCTTTCCCCATTTGCTCTACTGTGGCACTTTTTTCATAAACCAAGTTTCTATGTATCCTTAAATCCATTTTGAGGTTCTACAGTATTTCACTAATCTGTCCACCTAAAGCTAGTCTTAGTGGAGCTCTACAGTAAGTCTTGATATCCAATAGAGGAAGTCCTCCTACCTTGCACAAAAGCATTTTGAATGTACTGAATTCATATTAAAATTCCAATGGTATTTTTCAAAGAAATAGAAAAAGCAACCCTAAAAATTCACATGGAAACACCAAAACCCCCAAACTGCCAGAGCAATCTTGAGAAAGATCAAAGCTAGAAGCAAACACTTCCTGATTTTATACTAAAAGGGTATAGAAATTAAAAATTATGGTACTGACAGAAAAATAAGGTATACAGACTCATGAGAATTAAGAACCCAGAGATAAATGCAAGTGTAAATGGTCAACTAATATTTGACAAAGGAGACAAGAATATTCAAAGTGAAAAAGATAGTCTTTTCAATAAATGATATTGGAAAAAGTAGACATTCACATGCAAAAGAATGAAACTAGATCCCTATCTGACACCACTCACAAAAATTAACTTGAAATGAATTAAAGATTTATATATAAGACCTGAATGTAAAACTGCTAGCAGAAAACAAAGGGGAAAAACTCCTTGACATTGGTCTTAACAATGTTTTTTTGGGGATATAAGACCAAAAGCACAAGAAACAAAAGCAAAAATAAATAAGAGTGACTACATCAAACTAAAAAATTTCTGCACAGCAAAGTAAACAATCAACAAAATGAAGAGACAGCTTCCAGAATGGGGAAAAATAATTGCAAACCATTTAATTAATAAGGGGTTAATATCCAAAATGTATAAGGAACCCATACAACGCAACAGCAAAAAATCCCAAACAATCCAATTAAAACTTGGGCAGAGGAGTGAACAGACATTTTTCCGAAGACGGACATACAAATGATCAACAAGTACACAAAAAGATGCTCAACATCACTAATCAAGGAAATGCATCCCCCCCCCTTTTTAGAAAAACTTTTTATACAATTTTAAAGGTTACAGTTATTACAAAGTACTGGCTATATTCCTTGTGTTGTACAATACATCCTTGAATCTGTCTTACATCCAATAGTTTGTACCTCCCACTTTCCCACCCCTATACTGTTCTTCCCCACTGGTAACCACTAGTTTGCTCTCTACATCTGTGAGTCTGCTTCTTTGTTTTTTTCTGCATTCACCAGTTTGTTATATTTTTTAGATTCCACATATAGGTGTTATCATGCAATTTAAAACCACAATGAGATAACACCTCACAACTGGTAGAATGGCTAGTCTCAAAAAGACAAGAGATAACAAATACTGGTAAGGATGTGGAGAAAGGGGAACCACTGTAAACTGCTGATGGAAATGTAAATTGATATTTTGGAAATAGTATCAATGGATACTATGGAAATAGAATGGAGTCTCCTCAAAAAAATTAAAGCCAGAATTATCACATGATCTAGCAATCTTCTGTCAGGGTATACATCTGAAGGAAATGAAATCATTATTTTTGAAGAGATATTTGCAATCCCGTGTTCACTGCAGCATTAAATATGCAAGATGGAAACATCCTAAAAGTCCACTGATGGATGAAAAGATAAAGAAAATGTGATATAAACAGTATATACAATGAAATAATATTCAGTCATAAAAATGAAGGAAATCCTGACATCTGAGACAACCCTGAGGGCATTGTGCTAACTGAAGTCAGTCAGATAGAGATGAACAATATATGACATCATGTATATGTGGAATCCAAAAAAAACTGAACTCAGAAACAGAAAGTAGAACTGTGGTTGCCAGGGATTGGAGACTGAGGGACATGGGGAAATGATGGTCAAAGAGTACAAATCTCCAGGTATAATAAATTCTGGGGATCCAATGTATAGCATAGTGACTGTAATTGACAATATTGTATTATGTACTTAGAAGTTGCTAAGAGAGTAGATCTCAACTGGTCTCACAATAACAAAAGAGGTAACTATGTGAAGTGACAGATGAAACAGGCAATAATCTTATTGTGGTAATCATTTCACAGTACATATTTGTATCATATCATATTGTACACCTTAAATTTATACAATGTTATATGTCAATTATGAAGCTGGGCAGGGGGGAGACCCTGGCATACAGTAAGTACACAGTGACTACTACTTTATTTAAATTTCTCAACAACATTGATTGTTAGAAGATAGACTTGATAGTTAGTACTTTCTGACCCATTTTAAAGGGGGAAAAGTATATGGAAGTAGTGTTTGAGAGTAAAAAAGATGCTGACCAAATCTTTCCAAACTTTTTATGTGGGATGCATGGAAACTGCACTACCCCCCAAAAGAGATTAAGATGAAACTAATTTTAGGAACAGTTATCAGTTAAGGCAAAGAGATGGAAGGTTTAAGTTTGGAGAAAAGGATGAAAATCACTATGCACAGAGAAGTCTTCAGGTCAGAGACAGAAGCTCTTTGGAGTACAATGGAAAGATGTGAGAAAGACAGAGAAATGTGTCAAATAAAGGAACCGTTCAAGTAAGATGTGAGTTCTGAAGATAACAGAAAACAAGGCTTATATATCTGCCAGTTGACATAGAAAACAGTGTCATGAGGCTTAGTGAAATTATTTCTAGGTCTTCTGAAAGAGTATGAGCACACTCTTTGGTTTATGGTATGATCCTGAAGGTGTCAAGAGGTGATGCTATGGCATGCAGTATTAAATACCCCTTCAGACTTTACCACATGTTGTCACACAGCTAATTATTGGCACCACAGGATAATAATCTCAGTTCTGACTTTCAATTCAGTGCTTCCTTCATTATAACAAGTTGACACTTTCTCCTAAATTTTATTCCTGGACTTCTAACTAATTACTTGGAATATATAATCATTTAAACACAGTTTCACTTTTCCTTAGTTGTATTCAAAGTTTACTACAACGAAGTTCATTTGCTACTTTCTTGTCCACTCATAGTTCCATTAGATCTTCACATAATTTTTCATCTTGGCATTTCACTTCACAGAGGAATGTACTGGTATTTCAATATGTGCTTTCTCTTCTTGAACATTTTCAAAATATAAAACCAGTATCAATGTTAATTCCCACTGTTAATAGTTTTCAATTCAAAATAGCAGACCTCTTTCAAGACTCTTAAGCTGGACGACATATTAAAAATCAACTATTTCACCTCTTATTTTTTAGATGAACAAATTTACCTCAGAAAGTTCAAAAACTTGTCCAAGTTCACAAAATTAACATCAGAGTTAATACTAAATTTTAGACTGCCAGATTTTTACTGTTATACTCTGAATCTGTCAGTATTTTTTAATTCTATTTTATGTTCTTGACAAATCAGCCTTCAAATCTCACAAAACTCTATACTTTCAATGGTATTTTGAAGCTCCTCAATTCCTAAGTGACTTTCTTCAACAAATAAAATACTTTCACGACCCAGAAGCTTACAAGGTAAATAAAGCAACAATGAGAAATGCTAAAAATTTTAAAACAATAAAAATTAACATATGGCTACAGTCTAAAAGTAGGACAAGATAAATTATTAGTTATGCAGAGAGAATGAAATGAAAACAAGCTAAAGAGGTAGGGAAGACAATATTGATATAGACCTGTGGTATATTGTTAGCCCCATGTAGCTAAATTAAAAATAGATAAATAATTTCAAGTTCAGTTTTTCAGTCACACTAAGCCACATTTCAAGTACTCAAGAGCCACATGTGGCTTGTGGCTGTAATTACAGAGGACAACACAATTATAGGACAATACAACTACAGAGCATTACACCATAACTGTAGAAAGTTGCATTAGACAACATTGATGTCTATGATGGACAAAATGTAAAGGAGACGGGATATTTTAAGTCAAGGATAAGAGAGGAAAAATAAGGAAACATGCCTAAAAGGAACACAAAAGTAGAACTAAAAGATAAAATACAATAAAATTGAAAAATTGAACTTTGAAATTCAATAAAGAGCACACAAGTCTTCCTAAGGAGTAAATGATCACAAACATTCAACTTTAAAGAATTTTAAAGAGTTCTTATCTTTTACTATGAAGTATATGTGAAACAGGAATACCAGACCACCTTACCTATCTTCCTCAGAAACCCGTATGCGGGTCAAGAAGCGACAGTCAGAAGCAGGCGTGGAACAATCGACTGATTCAAAATTGGGAAAGGCGTACAACAAGGCTGTATATTGTCACCCCACTTATTTAATTTACATGCAGAGTACATCATGCAAAATGCCGGGCTGGATAAATCACAAGCTGGAATCAAGACTGCCAGCAGAAATATCAACAACCTCAGATATGCAGATGAAACCACTTTAATGGCAGAGAGGGAAGATGAACTCGAGCCTCTTGATTAGGGTGAAAGAGAAAAAGCTGGCTTGAAACTCAACATTGAAAAAACCGAGATCATGGCATCCAGTCCCATCGCTTCACAGCAAATAGAAGAGAAAAAAAGTGAAAGCAGTGACAGATTTTATTTTCTTGGGCTCCAAACCTCTGCAGATGGTTACTGCAGCTACAAAATTAAAGATGCTTGATTTCTTGGAAAGCTATGATAAACCTAGACAGCACGTTAAAAAGTAGAGACATCATTTTGTCAACAAAGGACTGTATAGCTAAAGATATGGTTTTTCCAGTTGCATATATGGATGTGAGAGCTGGACCATAAAGAAGGTTGAGTGCCAAAGAATTGATGCTTTTGAATTGTGGTGCTGGAGAAGACTATTGAAAGTTCTTTGGACTGCAAGGAGATCAAACCAGTTGATCCTAAAGGATATAAACCCTGAATATTCATTGAAAGGATGGTTGCTGAAGCTGAAGCTCCAATACTTTGCTCACCTGATAGGAAGAGCTGACTCACTGGTAAAGATTCTGATGCTAGGAAAGATGCAAGGCAAAAGGAGAAGGTAACAGCAGAGGATAAGATAGGTAGATAGTATCACTGACTCAATGGACATGAATTTGAGCAAATTCCAGGAAACAGTGAAGAACAGAGGAGCCTGGGTTGCTGCAGTTCATGGGGTTGCAGAGTCAGACACAACTTGGCGAATGAACAACAATATGTAAGATGACTAGAGGCAGTAAAATGCTGGTTCATAGGGCATATATAAACATACATATGTATCAGTTCAGTCACTCAGTCATGTCTGACTCTTTGCAACCCCATGGACTGCAGCATGCCAGGCTTCTCTGTTCATCATCAACTTCCGGAGCATGCTCAAACTCATGTCCATTGACTCGGTGAGGCCATCCAACCATCTCATCCTCTGTCGTCCCCTTCTTCTGCCTTCAATCTTTCCCAGCATCAAGGTCTTTTCCAATGAGTCAGTTCTTTGCATCAGGTGGCCAAAGGGTTGGAGCTTCAACTTCAGCATCAGTCCTTCCAATGAACATTCAGGACTGATTTCCTTTAGGATTGACTGATTTGTCTCCTAGATATCCAACGGACTCTCGAGTCTTCTCCAACACCACAGTACAAAAGCATCAATTCTTCGGTGCTCAGCTTTCTTTATGGTCCAACTTTCACATCCATACATGACTACTGGAAAAACCATACGTTTGACTATATGGACCTTTGTTGGTAATGTCTCTGCTTTTTAATATGCTGTCCGGGTTTGTCATAGCTTTTCTTCCAAGAAGCAAGCATCTTTTAACTTCACGGCTGCAGTCACTATCTGCAGTGATTTTGGAGCCCAAGAAAATAAAGTCACTGTTTCTATCGTTACCCCATCTATTTGCCGTGAAGTGATGGGACTGGATACCATGATATTAGTGTTCTGAATGTTGAGTTTTAAGCCAACTTTTTCACTCTCCTCTTTCACTTTCATCAAGAGGCTCTTTATTTTAGTTCCTCTTCGCTTTCTGTCATAAGGGTGGTGTCATCTGCATATCTGAGGTTATTGGTATTTCTCCCAGCAATCTTGATTCCAGCTTGTGCTTCATCCAGCCCGCATTTCTCATGATGTAGTCTGCATATAAGTTAAATAAGCAGGGTGACAATATACAGCCGTGACGTACTCCTTTCCCAGTTTGGAACCAGTCTGTTGTTTCATGTCCAGTTCTAACTGTTGCTTCTTGACCTACATAAAGATTTCTCAGGAGGCAGGTATGGTGGTCTGGTATTCCCATCTCTAACAACTTTCCAAAGTTTGTTGTGATCCACACAGTCAAAAGCTTTTTTAGCATAGTCAATGAAGCAAAAGTAGATGCTTTTCTGGAATTCTCTTGCTTTTTCTCTTGCCAATGGATATTGGCAATTTTATCTATGCATACATATGTATAGCTTTAGTAAATATTGCTAAATAACTTTCCACAGTGCTTGAACCAATTTCCACCCCACCAGTTCTTTATGAGCATTCCAGTTGTTTGATAGTCTTGTTAACTCTGGTATTATACACTAATAAGTTGATGATCCAAGACTAATCACATCTTATTGTAAAGCTTCTCATCTCAAAAAATTTCTAAATTTCTAAAATTTTTGCCCATTAAATAAGTAATTATAATAAAATATTAAATACATCATTCTTTAATCCTTTCTAGAAAATAAATGATGAGTAGATAAAACCTCTCGATGAACATGGGTTTGGGTAGACTCCGGGAGTTGGTGATGGACAGGGAGGCCTGGCGTGCTGCAATTCATGGGGTCACAGAGAGTCAGACACGACTGAGCGACTGAACTGAACTGAACTGAACTGAGATAAAACCTCTTCCATGATACAGCAACAGTATTTCCTACATTCTGTAATATAAGAATTCTATAAACTCAAGAATTCCAAGATTGGCCTTAATAATAACAGAAGCAACAAAATTCATAGCTACATTTAATTCATCTACTGTACAAGTTTAAATAATGAATAGGAATTTTATTAAATTTATATTTGTAGACATACAATTAAATTACAATGTTCATTAGTCAACAATTTTGAGTCAAGAACTTGTAAAACTTCCAAAATCATCTTTTCTATTATGTATGACTCATAGTTACATCCTCAACATTTTACAGTTTCCTCTCATTACAGGTGAAAAGAAAAAATACCAATTCTGAAAAGGTGCTATGCATATTATTAACATTTTAATTCTCTTCCCTGACTTGGACATGGAAATTTTTTGCAAATGCTATGCTGAATCAGTGAGAATAATCAATTTACATCTCTTGAGTTTCAGAATCATCCTTTCGAAAACATTTATTATTATTACCATTATTATTATGTCTTTTATCTTATTTTTAGGAAAAAAACACAAACTTTATTGAGGTATAAATAAAGTACAATATACTGCCCTATGTGATAGGCAGAATTCTAAGATGTTCATTCCAGATCTCCAGCACCTCCTCCTACTACTTCCATGATTATATTACATGTTACAAGAGATTCTGAAGACATAATAATGTTTGCTAATCAACTGACCTTAATATACAAAGATTATATGTATGGGTTTAATCTAATCACACTAGCCCTTTAAAAGCAGAGTGTTTTCTCCAGTTGATAGCAGAAAAGGAAGTCAGAGATTCAAATCATGAGGGACATTTACCATATCATTGCTGGCTTGAAGACCGATGCCACCTGGAAAGGACCTGAGAGTAGCCTCTAAGACTTAAGAGCACCGTCTGGCTGACAGCCAGGAATAAAACAAGAATCTCAGTTCTACAACTGCAAGGAACTGAATCTGCCAATTTGAATGGGTTTGGAAGCTGATTTTTTCCACCCAAAGCCTCTGGACTTGAATGCAGTGCAGTTAACACCTTGATTTTAGCCTTATAAGATTCTAAGCAGCAAACTAGCCAAGCCCACTCAAATTGGTGACCTACAAAACTGTGAGATAATTAATAGACACTGTTTTAATCTGCCAAATTTGTGGTAATTTGTTAAGCAGCAACAGAAAATTAAGTGTACATACTTACAAGTGTACAATTTTAATTAGTTTTAAAGCAGTTTTAACAGTTTAACACTACAGTCACTCCTTACATTTTCTTTGTGCCCCTTTGCAATCCCTCCCTCCACTCATGCCTGCAATCAACCAGGCACTTGCTTTCTGTCACTAGAGATTTGTTTGCTTGTTGTAGAATTCTATAAGTGTGGAATCATATTTACTCTTTTTTGCCTGTCTTTCCATTAGCCTAATGATTTTTTTAGATTCATCTATGTTGTTGCATGTATCAATAAGTCATTCATTATTACTGCTGAATTTTATTGTTCATAGTATGGATTTATCATAATTTACCATTGATTTGTTGATGGACATTTGGGTTATTTTCAGTTAGGGGCTATTACAAATAAAGTGACTATGAACTTTTTGTACAAGTCTGTGTGTGAACATATGTTTGTTTTTCTTGGATAAATAACATACATACGTTTGTTTTAAGGGCCTGAGGGAGGGCAGGGAGAGGATAAGTGGCAGGTAAAGAGTTAATGGTACCTTTACTGCAAAAAAGGAAAGGGATTCTTTTGAGTTCCAAAAGTGGTTCTCAGGAGAAGCTGTGAACTCTCCTCTTTTGTACCTGGAAAAAATGGTGCAGGAACTAGGATTCTACAGTTTAAATGGTAAGAAGGGTGATGGGTCAGTAGGCAGAGACTTAAGTCTCTTCTAAATTCTACTTTTTTCCCAATGTATCTTTCTTTTCAGTGGTTTTATTCCGTTGCTTATATGCCTAATAAAATACAGTATCATACAGATATACTTAAAGCATTTTCAATGTATTATTACAAAGATGCTTACATTCCAGTGTTCTCCTTTACTATTACGAACAATGTTGCTTTGTCCTCTATGAACAGGTTACCTGACAACAAGAACATGGCACAGCCTTAAACTGACCTCTACAGAAAGACCACAGTTCAGCAAGAACTGACCCTATATGAGCAGTCTTCAACAGATAGGTATCACATGCATAAGCAAGTAAAGAGGTCTAAAACAAAATAGATATTAGGGGGACCTTGTCACCATTATCAGACATTAAAAAATCTACAGTTTATTAGCTGGGATTCCTAGTGGCTAAGATGGTAAAGCGTCTACCTGCAATGTGGGAGACCCGGGTTCAATTTGAAAGAGCGCAAGTAGTGAAATTAAAACTCTAGCTGTCTCACTGATATATTTGTGTTATTATTGGGCATTTCTGTGAATATATTTTAGAAAATACATTCAGAAGTGTTTTTAAAAGTAATCTGAATTATTTACCGGGAGGTAACTCCTGACCCAGCCTCTGAGTCAAATAAGCCACTGTTTGAACCAGAAACCGAGGTCCTGATAAAGACACTGGGATCTGGGAGACAATCCCTGGAGCCGCTGTGGGAAGGTTCTAACCAGATAAGTTTGACAGGCTATATGAGCTTGCTTCTGCTGGCTCCAGAAGTCCTGAGTCCGCTGTTTGACCCTCAAGACAATGCCTTCCTGTCCTGGGCTCATTCCTATGCTACATTCCACAACTGATCTAACTGCTGGGTCTGCAGAGCACTCCCCTCCTCATCAACTGAAGGCTTCACATGTTTATCCGCTTCAAGGAAAAGACTTTCTTCAACTCTGTCAATATCTTCACCAACAACAATCATGTGTGATGCCTCTCTACAGTCTGATGACATCTAACAATCCTAAAATGGACTGATATAACACATTGTACCTTAACTATGGACATAATGTGACTTTTAATTTTGATATGTTTTAACTGGTTTAATGACTATTTTGGCTCACATCTATAACTGTAAAATGGGGTTTGTTTCTAACCGTCTAAAAGCTTTTAGGTTACAAATGATGGTTCAGGCTTCTACAAGTGCCACAACCTCCTCCAACTGTTACTTGGGACCCCTGGATCAGAGACCCTCAATATGAGGGTGAGGAGAATATGTACCTCAACAATTTAGGGACGACACCCCTCAACAGCAGGAAGTAGTTATGGAACTAAAATGATACCACTTTCCCTTGGCAACATATTCTCCTGAAAGAAAAAAGAAGGGAATGAGTCAATTCCTAGGTAGGTTGATAAGAAGTCCAGGGTCCATGAGGAGAAGAGGTCTGGGGTCTCCTTGCTCACTGAGGAGACAGGGGTCTGGAATTCTCAAGGAGGAGAAAAGGACAAACATTTCTTCCTACATTCCTTAGTCTTAGTCACATAAAACCCTGAGCTGATGATGATTACATAGCAAAACAACTCAGCTTAAACTCTCTATATAAGGACTATATAAGTATTATATAACAACAATGTATCCTGCTTGAAGACAGTTTCTCCTTGAAAACCTTCTGACTAATCCTGTTAGTCCATGGGGTCCCAAAGAGTCAGACACCATTGAACTGAATTGAACTGAATCCTGTTATCTTAAAATGTATATTATGGGTGTGAGTCTGGTAAAATCTTTCTGTTGTTAGTTCTAATCCTGTCATCTTAAAATGTAAATTGTGGGAGTGGGTCTAGTAAGATCTTTACCACCTTGAGACATTCTTTTGATTTATTATAATAACCAATTAAAAAGAGTATATGGCTCCCACGCTAAGACTAGTGAGGGGGCCACTCTTGTCCTCCTTCTGATGTCTATGTCAAAAGCTTTCTCTGTCCTTTTCACACTCTAATAAAGCTCTGTTACACACACACAAAGTAATTTGAATTATTTAAAAGTAATTTGAATTTATCAAGAATGATTATTTACAAAAAATATTTTCTTTTTGGGGGGACAGGTCCTATAACATAAAGATGAATTCTTCCCCAACTCCCCTATTTTTCATGATTCCTCTTCTGTGAGTCTATTCTCACCTAATCACATTTTTTCACTATACAGTATTCTCAAAACAGGCAAAATATAAATTAAGATATATCAGGCAGACAGCATACGGCTTGCTTCAAAAGTCATAAAACAAAGATAAAGGAGGCAGGAATACTTCCTAACTCAATGAGGTTGGCATTATACTAATACAAAAGCCAGATAAAGATATACTAATATCAGGAAAAGAAAACTACAAATCAACACCTCTGATGAATACAGATGCAAAAATCCCCCACAAAAATTTAGCAAAATTATTAAGGTATACAAAAATTACACACTATGACAACGTGGGATTCATTTGAGTCCTGGAAGACTGGTTCCACAGTCAAAAATCAATCAAATTGAATCCATCTCATCAACCTGCTATAGAAGAAAAGTCACATGATCATATTAATAATGCAGAAAAAACATTTGACAAGCCCAACACTTTTCATGATAAATTGAGAATGGCTAGCAAACCAGGAATAGAAGGCAACTTCCTCAACTTAATAAAGAGCATCTAATAGCTAAAGCTGGAGAAGGACATGGCAACCCACTCCTGTATTCTTGCTTGGAGAATCCCATGGACAGAGGAGCCTGGCAGGCTACAGTCCATGGGGTTGCAAGAGTCAGACATGACTTAGCGACTAAACCACCACTACCACCAATAGCTAAAGCTATTACCTACAGCTAACATCATACTTCATGGTGAGAAACTAGAAGCTTTTCTGTCAAGGTCAGAAACAAGGCAAAAATGTCCCCTATCATCACATCCTACTCAAAGTCTTAGCTAGAGCAATATGACAAGAAAAGGAAAAAATAAACAGATTGAGAAGAAATAAAACTGTCTTTATTCACGGATAACATGACTATATATGCTTAAAATCCAAAATAATCAACAAAAAATTCCTGGAACTAATAAATTATTATAACAAGACAACAGGATACAAGGTTAATATATAAAACTCAACTGTTTTTCAATATACCAGCAATAACAACTGTAAATTTAAATTAATAACATATAATTTACATTAGCACCCCAAGCCCCAAAATACTTAGGTATAAATTTATATGAGATTTATATGAGGGAAACTATAAAGCTCCAATTTGAAAAAAAAAGAACTAAATAAATGAAGCAATATTTCACATTCATAGATAGGAAGACTCAATATGGTCATGATGTAAGTTCTTCACAACTTGATCTAAAGATTCAATGCAATCCAAATCAAAATCTTGGCAATTTATTTTGTAGCTACTGACAAACTGATTCTGAAGTTTATATGGAAAGCCAAAAGATCCAGAACAACCAATGTAATATTGAAGGGAACAAAAATTAGTTGGAAGACTGACACTACCTGACTTCAAGCCTTAGAATGAAGCTACAGTAAGCAAGACAGTACAATACTGGCAAAAGCACAGGCAAATAGATCAATGGAACAGAACAGAGCGCCCAGAAATAGGCCCATATAAATACAGCCAACTGATTTTAGACAAAAAAAGCAAAATAATAATAGGCACACCTCATTTTATTGTGCATCACAGATACTGCATTTCTTACAAATTGAAGGTTTGTGGCAACCCTGTGTCATCAGATGACAGTAGTTTTAGTAATAAAGTATTTTTCAATTAATGTATGTTGTTTTTTTTTTTACACATAGTGCTATTCCACACATAATAGACTAAAGTATAGCATAAACATAACTTTTATATGCAGTAAGAAAGAAAAAAAATTCATGTGACTAGCTTAACAGTGATATACACTTTATTGGGGTGGTCTGGAACCAAATCCACAACATATCCAAGGTATGCCTGTACAATGGAGAGAAGAGTCTTTAACAAATGGTGCTGGAAAACTGGACATCTACATGTGAAAAAGTGAATATAAACACAGACCTTACACCTTTCACAAAAATTAACTCAAAATGAATCACAGACCTAAATGTGAAATGAAAATCTATAAAACTTCTAGAAGATAACAAAGGAGAAAATCTAGATGACCTTTTGTTTGGCAGTGACTTTTCAGATCCATGAAAAAATAATTGATGAGCTGGACTTTATTTATATAATATATATAATGTTTAGGAACACAGAGTCTGACAACAAAGGAGAGGGGGTTTGAGTATGGTTCTGCCACTTACAAATTGTGCTAAGGACTTTAACCTCTCTGCGCCTCTGGGATTAACACTACCTACTTCACTTGGTTGGTTGTGTGTGAATGTGTGCTAAGTCGCTTCAGTTGTGTCCGACTCATTGCAACTCTATGGACTGTGGCCTGCCAGGCTCCTCTGTCCATGGGATCCTCCAGGCAAGAATACTGGAATGGGTATTCCATTACTGTCCTCCTCCAGGGCATCGTCCCAACTCAGGGATCAAACCCACATCTGTCTCCTGCATTGGCAGGCGGTTTCTTTACCAATAGCACCACCTGGGTTGTTTGTAAAGATTTTGTGTAGTTGCTCAGTCATGTCCAATTCTTTGCAACCCTATGGACTATAGCTCACCAGGCTCCTCTGTCCATGGGATTCTCCAGGCAAGAAAACTGAAGTGGGCTGCCATTTCCTTCTCCAGGGTTTCTTCCCAACCTGGGGATTGAACTCGGGTCTCCTGCATTGCAGGCAGATTCTTTACTGAGCCACTAAAATGACTAGGAGAAGGCCCGATACATAGCAAATAAGAACTCAAAGATGTTAATGATTATTTCCATGAAAATACTTTGTATTTCTTAAGAATTTTCCAAGGATAAAGGGCTACGCTATCTTATAATTAGAACAGCTTTTTTTCATTCTAAAGAACAATATTTGGATGAAAGGGAACAGCAGTTTTCTGAATTTCTGCCACTTTCCCTTTTGTGAACTATTATTTTGCATGACCACAGCATCCACTATGTGTGTGCGTGCAGAAAAGTGCTTTGTTGAATCTTTAGAAAGACTGTTCCGGTCTTTATAACCAATTATCAAATCTGAATGTTAGTTTTTTAAAAGATGCAGCAGAACACAAGTACTGTGCTCTCTTTTTACCCACACCTCATTTCTGACAACAAATGGGTAATTTTTCCATACCAAGCAATTCTTCTCTGTGGACATCAACTGAGCATCCTGCAAGTCAATTCAGTATGTCCCACGTGCATGTGTGCTCAGTCGCTTCAGTTGTGTCTGACTCTTTGCGATCCAATGGACTGTAGCCCACTAGGCCCCTCTGTCCATGGGATTCTCCAGGCAAGAATACGGGAGTGGGCTGCCATGCCCTCCTCCAGGAGATCTTCCAGACCCAGGGATCAAATCCACGTTTGCCTTCATCTCCTGCATTGCAGGCAGAGTTCTTTATCTACTGAGTCACCTCAGTTCAGTTCAGTCGCTCAGTTGTGTCGGACTCTTTGCGACCCCAAGGACTGCAGCACACCAAGCTTCCCTGTCCATCACCAACTCCAGGAGCTTACTCAAACTCCATCGAGTCAGTGATGGCATCCAAAACATCTCATCCTCTATTGTCCCCTTCTCCTTCCGCCTTCAATCTTTCCCAGCATCAGGGTCTTTTCCAATGAGTCAGTTCTTCACATCAGGTGGCCGAAGTATTGGGAGTTTCAGCTTCAGCATCAGTCCTTCCAATGAATATTCAGAAGTCATTTCCTTTAGGACTCACTGGTTTGATCTCCTTGCAGTCCAAGGGCCTCTCAAGAGTCTTCTCCAACACCACAGTTCAAAAGCATCAATTGTGAGTCACCCAATATGTCCTACAAGTCAATTTAATTCCAACATTAACTACTTGGAGACAGTGCAACCCCACAGGCTGCTCACTCCCACAAGACTGCCCCCAACTTCAGAAGCCAGTTAAAAGTCTTAGGCCTCCCATTTTTCTCCCCAACGAGTTATACATCAGGGGTTCCCATGACCCCCTCCTCAGGTTTGCTAATTTGCTAGAACAACTCAAGGGACTCAGGAAAACACTTTACTATTTTAACGGGTTTGTTACAAAAGATACAACTCAAAAACAGCCATGTAGTTGCAAAAGAGTTGGACACGACTTAGTGATTAAACAACAAATGTGGGCAAGGTATTGGGGAAATTCATGGTCTGGAGAAATTCATGCAGAGTTTCCATGTCCTGTCTGGGCACATCACCCTCCCAGCATCTCAGTGTGTTCATCAATCTGGAAGCTTTCCAAATCCTGTAGTTTAATAAGAGTTTTTATGGAGGTTTCATTACATAGCCATGGTTGATGAAATCATTGTTCATTGATGGTTAACAATCTCTAGACCCTCTTCCTTTCTTAGAGGTTAGGGAGTAAGGTTGAAAGTTCTAAGTTTCTTAATCAGTCTTGGTTTTTATGGTCCCCATCTAAGGGGTATCTAGGGGCCCTCTGCCACTAGTCATCTTATTTGCATACAAAAGATATTCAAAAGTTTTAGGAGCTTATGCCAAGAACCAGGGACAAAGACCAACTACATGTTTCTTATTATATCACAAGATTACAAGGAGTAATTTTGCAATTAAAAATGAATATTGAAAATGAAAATGACTAGTTTTCAGATTACTAAAAGTCTACCTGCATGTAATTATCTTCTAAAAAAGATAAAAACTGTGAAATTTTTTGTTTTTGTAAGGATCCATTCCTTGAAAATAACATTTCTCTTTGCTATTCCATGTCACTTAAGGAAAGTATAAACCTTATCACCTCCCACATTCCCCCAGGGCTATGACTCTCTCCATTATTCTACCAAATAACACAAGTCAAATTTGTGCGGTAATTTTTTAATAATTGTGTTATTACTCATAGCTATTGTCCAATACATGCAAACTTACATGCCTCAGGACCTATGGTAAATTAGAAATGACCACAAATTCTTTGTAACTCTTTATTATGTTATTTCCATACTCCTTAAATTTGGACTGGTTTTGTGACTTGTTTTGACAGTATCATGTGGTGGAAGTGACACTGTGTGATCTATAAGTCTAGGCCTCAAGAGACCTCACAGCTCCTATTAATGCTCTCTTTGAACTCTTCCACAGATAAGCTCAGATAGCCTTCTGGGGACATGTGGCCCAGCCAATATCCAGAACCAACTGCCAGTCCTGTGAAAGAGGTCTTCTCAGACTGTTGTTCATTTTTCAGTCACCAAGTCGTATCCGACTCTTTCAGACCCCATGGACTGAAGCACAGCAGAAAATCAAGATGACCTCCTCAGACTATCCAACCCAAACTGGGACACCAGACAACTGCAGTCATGTAAGCAGCCTGGACAAGGTCAGCAGATGAACTGCTCAGCTGATACTAGCCCAAACTGCTGGCCTACAGAATCATGAACAGATAAGATAGCTGTTTTAAGCCATGAAGTTTTGGAGTAGTTTATTATCCTGTGAGAGGTAACAGACACACACAACCCGACCCCCACCCTCGCAAAGAAACGAAATTATCTTTGCATAGAATAAAACTAATGAGTTGTACCACTCTGCTTTCAATTAAACCAAATCCGGTAATATGATCACAACCACTGGATTGGTATTTGATCTGGAACAGGTTGGGAAGATCCCCTAGAGAAGGGCATGGCAACCAACTCCAGTATTCTTGCCTGGAGAATCCCTTGGTCAGAGAAGCCTGGCAGCCTACAGGTCCATAGGGTCACAAAGAGATGGACACGACTGAAGCGACTTGGCAAGCATGCAGCCACAGACAAGACGTAAGTGAAGTGAAAGTCGCTCAGTTGTGTCCAACTCTTTGTGACACCATGGACTATACAGTCCATGGAATTCTCCAGGCCAGAATACTGGAGTGGGTAGCCGTTCCTTTCTCCAGGGGATCTTCCTGACCCAGGAATCGAACCTGGGTCTCCTGCATTACATGCAGATTCTTTACCAGTTGAGCTACCAGGGAAGCTCATGGCAAGAAAGAGGGAAGGCCTGTCATCTATAAAGTGACATGGCACAAAATTCTGCCCTAAGGTACAACTCCATGGAAGGCAGTGACAAATTCAAATCCTTTATTAGGTAACAGGATCGTTAACATAAACACTGAAAAACTGGTCACTAAAGCTGCTAATACGTCCTGAACAATATAATGTAAATCCTTATTCTGTAAGCACTAGGATCCAGGGGCTGTATGTCTACTCAGCCTCTTTGCAACCCTACTCTGGAATAAGCTTCCATTGGCTAGGAAATCTGAATATTTTTCTTTACAATCTGAAAGGACACTATATATGCTATATTAATTTCATCTATCATAACACTTTATAGTGTTTAAGTTTGTAAAACATTTCTAAATAATCTCATTTAAGAGGTAGCATGGCTTATGGGACAGGGCACGGACATTGGGTCAGGGAGACTAAAATTCAATCATACTAATCAAAAGATTACTAATAGCAGTTTTAAGAATTAGAAACAAGAGAAGTACATGTAAAATTTTTAAGTGTCTGGCAAATAACAGCACCCCAATAAATTCTATTTTTCTATTAATTTAGTAAGATTTACCAAAGACACTGGAGAAGGCAATGGCACCCCACTCCAGTACTCTTGCCTGGAAAATCCCATGGACGGAGGAGCCTGGTAGGCTACAGTCCATGGGGTCGCTAAGAGTCGGACATGACTGAGTGACTTCACTTTCACTTTTCCCTTTCAAGCACTGGAGAAGGAAATGGCAACCCACTCCAGTATTCTTGCCTGGAGAATCCCAGGGATGGTGGAGCCTGGTGGGCTGCCGTCTATGGGGTCGCACAGAGTTGGACACGACTGAAGCGACTTAGCAGCAGCAGCAGCAGCAACTAAAGACACTGATAGCATCAACTGGCTTTTGTTACATAACAAAACCACCTCAAAAATTAGTAGCTTAAAATAACCAATTCTGAGTCAGCAATTTAGGCTATGCTCAGCTCAACAGTTCTGCTATCTTGGCCAGGCTTATTCACATGCTGTGGACAGCTGCCAGGTAGACAGGCTGGTCTAAGATGGCTCAGCTGGGATGGCTGTCTCTATTCCAAAGGATCTCTCACCATCTTATCTGGCTAGCCTAGATTTGACTACATATGGAAACATGCAATGCCTCTTAATGCCCAGGCTCAGAACTCACCAAACATGACCTCCCCTGAGTTTATTAGCCACAGCATATCACCAGGCAAACCAAGACTTAAAAGGATGGAGAAACAAAGTCAAGGAGCTGCTTAGTGTGGTCATTTTGCAATTTATCAGAGACCCATATACTGGGTACTGTGAAGGTCTTTTAAATGCTATATGTATTTAGATGTAAATGTTTTATGTATTTAATCATTACATTAAATCATTACAAAAAGGTCCTCAAGAGAGATATAGACTATTCATCTATTTTCCATGTGGGGAAACTGAAGTGTAGGGAGCTAGTAACTAGCCCAAAATATTATTAGTAATATATAGCAGAGTCAAAATTGGAAATCAGGTTTCCTAGGTCCTATCTAGTTCAATGTTTTTTCCATTCATCCTATGTTGTCCAGAAATTGATTCCAAGATCCTAGAGGTCCTATAATACCTCCATAAAGTAGCTTCTAAATAATGTCACAGAATAAAATATTTTATGATTTGAGATGTAAGTTTAAATCATATTTGCTTGATTTCTTTGTCACAGTCTACCTAACCTAACAAATCACCTGTGGGCAACTTTAATGAAAAACTGCTTCATGGCACAGCCACCATTTTGTTTCAGTTTGATTCTGGGAACATTATTTTTCTTCCTAAGTGAAGAATTTATTCAATGAATCACTACTGAATATCTGTTGTCTATGTCAGCCACTGTACTATATACTAAAGATACAAGATAATCAGCTTTTATAAACTATATTAAAAAACTTTCACTTAAGATCCCTCTCTTGAAGAAATAAGTTTGATAAAGGAAGCATTTATTTTCAGAGAAATTTCTGGGATCTACTATTTTAATGAAAATATATTCCTTTTTACCATTAAACCCTGCAATAGCTAATGGAATACCAAGTTCAACAAACCTGTATGTATGAACAGATATTCACAAATATGCATTTAATTATCGTGGTCAGAAGCCTATTAATCCTTCTGACTCCCCCACATATTGGTTGATTCTACCTTCAGAATATATATCTACTAATTCACTAACACTATGTTGAACCAAGCTACTACTGTCTCTTGCTCAGACCATAACTTACACTCATTTCATCTCTCTGCATCCATTATTGTCTTCTTAGAGGGGCTCAAGATACTCTTAAAATATGTCTGATTACATTATTTCTTCTGCTTAAAACCCTTTCAACAGCTTCCCTATTCTAAATGTACTCTCTTCACTGTAGCCTTTAAGACCTTTCCATTATCACCTTTAACCCTTCCCTTTGTTGCTCCAGTCACACCAACCTTTTCCTTTCACACCAAGCTCTTTTCCACTGTAGGGCCTTTGTATGCACTGTTCCCTCTTGGCATCACTGGCCTCTTTTCATTTCTCGTGGCTCAAAAGGCCCTTCCAAACTCCTCTTACATAGGTCCCCTTCTTATCTTATTATGGCGTCCTATTTGTTTCCCTCATAGCATGTTTTCAATTTATAAATACATATTTACTTGTTTATCTACTGGTTATATCCTTCCTACCAGCCTGTAAGTTTCATGAGAGTACAAACTGTTTCATTCATTACTGTACAAATATTTAGCATACTGCTTGCTACACAGCAAGTGTCAATAAATATTTTTAAAATAATCAATATCTCATTTTTGCATGGTACCATATTGGTTTATTTGCTAATAACTGCAGATAGTAAAAGAAGGATGGACAAAACTAAATTTACTAGAGTGAATGAAAATGAAAAGGTTTGCAGGGTCAACACCCAATGTGAAAATAACATTCATTGCCTAAAATAAGTACTTGTTACCATCACCTTCGGAGAAGGCAATGGCACCCCACTCCAGTACTCTTGCCTGGAAAATCCCATGGATGGAAGAGCCTGGTAGGCTACAGTCCATGGGGTCGCTAAAAGTCAGACACGACTGAGCGACTTCACTTTCACTTTTCCCTTTCATGCACTGGAGAAGGAAATGGCAACCCACTCCAGTATTCTTGCCTGGAGAATCCTAGAGACGGCGGAGCCTGGTGGGCTGCCGTCTATGGGGTCGCACAGAGTCAGACACGACTGAAGTGACTTAGCAGCAGCAGCAGCAACCATTACCTTAGATTATTATGGACAGAGGAGCCTGGCGGGCTACAGTCCATTGGATTGCAAACAGTTGGACATGACTGCTGCTGCTACTGCTGCTAAGTCGCTTCAGTCGTGTCCAACTCTGTGCGACCCCATAGACGGCAGCCCACCAGGCTCCCCCGTCCCTGGGATTCTCCAGGCAAGAACACTGGAGTGGGTTGCCATTGCCTCCTCCATGGACATAACTAAACACATACATACATAACAAATAAAACCTAGTTCCCATGCGCCTAGAGTATCTAGGTAGGTTTAGCAGTTAACCTCTTGCAAACGCAGGAATAACCATATTACTGCTAGTTTGACTTTTCACAATAGGCTTTCCTCACGTCTTCTAGTTCTCTACAGGAACATTTTTCACATTAAATACTAGGTTGCTGAAATACACAGAGATGGAATTTATATACTAATTTCAAACACAGTACAGTGTATTTCCAAAGAAACAATTACACTGTTTCTGGCATAAAAGCAGTAACTAATGCTGAAATATATTTTTAAATGATGGTTCTCTGCAAGCAGTTGAAAGAGGGAATTTCTAAGGTCAGTTACTCTACAGTGAAGTAAGTTTAGATAGCTCACTAAATTAAAAAACTATACCAAATAGTATCTAGCATCAAATGTTTTTCCAACTATATTCAGAAAAAAATATACTTGTCTTTTAATCATGTGAAATGTTTATTGCTGCCAGTTATATAATCGGTATATGTTTCTTGAAGAAAATTTGAAAAATATTCACAAACATGAAAATAAAATTATCCCAAATCCCAGCAACCAGAGACTAAGACTTAACACTTTATTTAACAGAGACCTCTATTTTAGATCAATTACGGTATTATGTAAATAAACTCTTCAAAAGAATCTAGTTTTCTGAACTTATGATACAACTACTTTCAGACTTCTGTTCATGCCATTCTCTCCTTGAAGGATGAACCAAATCTCAATCCACTCACCTTTAGGACTGAGTTATGTAATATCCCTAAGTATCTGTTTTATCATAAGATTTTTGTGGGGATTTAGTCATGAACATTAAGAACCTAGTACAGTAGATGTTATACAAACAGTAGTCATTGTAACAGCTAAAAAATCACCTCTTTAGTGAAACTTTCAGAGTACTTCAGTCCTTTTCTGAAGCTATGTATGTTACTTACATTGTAGTGTCTCACTGTGAGCCAATACATGACTGATATCCCTCACTAGGATCTGAGATGATTTGAGACAGGTCTCCCACAACTTTATACTCCCCACGATGTTTACAAATACTTAAGGTCAATTCAAAAATATTTTTTTCACACATATTACCTGTAAGTCATTGAACTGGGAGACACAAAGATGAATAATATGTTTTAATTTCTGCCTTCACGTAGTTTATAATCTTTTAGAGGGAGACATTATTAGTGTAAATGACATTAGGTCCACAAACTTTTTTTTAAACCCATGGGGGAAAAATATGTTTCTGAATTTAGAATTTATCAGATTTTAGAAAGGTAATGCTGCTGCTGCTGCTAAGTCGCTTCAGTCGTGTCCGACTCTATGCGACCCCATAGACGGCAGCCCACCAGGCTCCCCCGTCCCTGGGATTCTCCACGCAAGAACACTGGAGTGGGCTGCCATTTCCTTCTCCAATGCATGAAAGTGAAAAGGGAAAGTGAAGTCGCCCAGTCATGTCTGACTCTATGTGATCCCATAGACAGCAGCCTACCAGGCTCCTCCATCCATGAGATTTTCCAGGCAAGAGTACTGGAGTGGGTTGCCATTGCCTTCTCCGAGAAAGGTAATATAGTATATATACTGTATATTAAGAAATCACTCAGTAAGGTCTTAAGTTGACATCCTATGATCCAACATTATTACTTCTATTCATAGTGAAATGTATGAATATTTACTAACTGGTATAAATATAGACTATCAGTTCAGTTCAGTTCAGTTGCTCAGTCATGTTCAACTCTTTGCAACTCCATGAATCGCAGCACGCCAGGCCTCCCTGTCCATCACCAACTCCCAGAGTTTACCCAAACTCATGTCCATTGAGTCAGTGATGCCATCCAACCATCTCATCCTCTGTCGTCCCCTTCTCTTCCTCCCCCCAATCCTCCCCAGCATCAGGGTCTTTTCTAGTGAGTCAACTCTTCCCATCAGGTGGCCAAAGTATTGGAGTTTCAGCTTCAACATCAGTCCTTCCAATGAACACCCAGGACTGATCTCCTTTAGGATGGACTGGTTGGATCTCCTTGCAGTCCAACGGACTCTCAAGAGTCTTCTCCAACACCACAGTTCAAAAGCATCAATTCTTCGGCACTCAGCTTTCTTCACCGTCCAACTCTCACATCCATACATGACCACTGGAAAAACCATAGCCTTGACGAGACGGACCTTTGTTGGCAAAGTAATGTCTCTGCTTTGTAATATGCTGTCTAGGTTGGTCATAACTTTCCTTCCAAGGAGTAAGCGTCTTTTAATTTCATGGCTGCAATCACCATCTGCAGTGATTTTGGAGCCCCAAAAAATAAAGTCAACCACTGTTTCCACTGTTTCCCCATCTATTTCCCATGAAGTGATGGGACCAAATGCCATGATCTTAGTTTTCCGAATGTTGAGCTTTAAGCCAACTTTTTCACTCTCCTCTTTCACTTTCATCAAGAGGCTGTTTAGTTCCTCTTCACTTTCTGCCATAAGGGTGGTGTCGTCTGCATATCTGAGGTTATTGATATTTCTCCCAGCCATCTTGATTTCAGCTTGTGTTTCTTCCAGCCAGGCATTTCTCATGATGTACTCTGCATGTAAGTTAAATAAGCAGGGTGACAATATACAGCCTTGACATTCTCCTTTTCCTATTTGGAACCAGTCTGTCGTTCCATGTCCAGTTCTAACTGTTGCTTCCTGACCTGCATACAGGTTTCTCAAGAGACAGGTCAGGTGGTCTGTAAATAGCCTCACATCCATTCAGGTCAAAATTTAATACTACATGAGTTTTCAACTGCTGCTCTAGCAAATTACCATAAATGTAGTGACTTAGACAGTACAAATTTATTATTTTTTAGATCTAGAAGTCACAACTGTCCTTGGGCTAAAGCCAAGATGTCTACAAAGCTGGTCTCTTTCTAGAGGATCCACAGGAGAATCTGTTCTTTGCCTTGCCTGACTTCTGTATGCTGTTTGCTTTTTTGGCTCCTGGCCTTTCATTTTAATAATTAGCAATCCCATCACTCTAATCTCTACTTCTGCCATGACATTTTCTTCTCTGACTTTCTTGCCTCCCTCTTCCTCTCATAAGGACTCTTGGGATTACACCGAGCCCATCTGGGTAATCCAAGTTAATCTCACCATTGCAAGATCTTTAATTTAATCATCTCTGTAAAGCCCCTTTTACCAAGTAATATGTTTACAGGTTCCAGGATTAGGATATGGACCTCTTCGGGGGCCATCCTTTTGCCCACCAGAGCCACTAAATTAGTTTCTTTTTTTAAAGAGAAACTTAGTTTTCAGAGTCTTTTGAACTTTAGAACTACAGAGAAGGAATTTTAGACCTGTATAAACAAAGGTAGTACAAGGCTAGTGATACAAGAAAAGCACAGGAGAATTATAGAAATGTAATGAATGGAAAAACCACAACCAGTTAAGTATCAGGAAAAGCTCAATGAAATAGATAGTACTGGGTTGGCCAAAACGTTTATTTGGGTTTTTGTAAGATGTTGTATTAAAAACCCAAACAAACTTTTTGGCCAGCCCAATATTTGATGGGAGCCTTCAAAGATGTAAAGGATTATTACAGGTGAACACTGATACAAAGGGTAATTTTCAGACATACTTGCTCTCAAAATTTTGTAGGGACATACAAAACAGCAACAACAAATTCAGAGACAGGAAACTATATTTGGAGAAGAAAGAGACTGCGGTTTAACTGAACTAATTAGACTAAAAGTAAAACAGTAGTGAAAGAAAAGGAAAGATGAAGACAGATACAATGGGCTATGTTGCTTGTCAGGATGAAGAGTTTGTTCTTAATTCTGGAGGAAGTGAGCAGTCAGGTGGAAATAGTTTTGAACTGAGAAACGATGTGATATGATTGGTGTTATATTGAAGAAAGATTAACTTGGCAAGAGGATTGATTCAAATTGGGAAAGGCAGAAGCATAGCAGACAAATGACTAATCTAAAACTAATCTAAGGAATAGGTACTTTCACTAGGGTGATGGGAGAAGAAGAATGATGGTAAGGCAGCTAGAATTCATAAGAGATTGTCATCAACATAATTTTTAATAAAAGCAGCCTCAAATTAGAGTTGCTTACTGTATGTCAGGTACCAGTTAACTCCATTTTATAGATAAGAAGCCTACAGTATAGAAAGTGTACCTTCTACACTAAGTATCATGGCTGGGATTTGAATCCAGGTAGATATGACTCCAGAGTCCAAATGAATATGAACTTGTAGTGACAGAATTTGAAAGTTGAACTAACTGATTTGTGAAAAATTCACCTTTCCACTTAAAAGTAAGCTATGATAAGTTAACAATGTATACTTAACTCCAAAACAAATACTAAAATATCACAGGGAGTTACAGCTATTAAGCCAACAAAAGAGGAAAAACAGAATCGTTAAAAAAAATTACTCAGGCTTCCTGGGTGGCTCAGTGGTAAAGAATCTGCCTGCCAATGCAGGAGACACGGGTTTGATCCCTGGTCTGGGAAGATCCCACATGCCATGGAGCAACAAAATCTGTGAGCCACAACTACTGAGCCTGCACTCTAGAGCCCAGGAACCACAACTACTGAGCCCACTCACTGCAACTACTGAAGCCCATGTGCCCTAAAGCATGCGCTCTGCAATAAGAAGCCTGTGCACTACAACTGGAGAGTAGCCCCAGGTCACCACAATTAAATAAAAATCCACAGAGCAATGAAGAACCAGCACAGCCATAAATATTTTAAAATTTACTCATGCTAAAAGAAAATAAAAAGGGAAACAAGAGATTTATGAACAGTTACAACAAAAAGAAAATAACAAAATGGTAGATTTAAACTCTATAATAATCACATTAACCATAAATGATCTGAACATGCCAATTAAAAGGCAGAAATTTTAAGACTGACTTAAAAAAACAAGACCCACCCACATGCTGCCTATAAGAAACAATTTTAAATATGAAAACACAAAGAGGTTAAAAGTAAAAGGATAGAAAAAGATATACCATGCTAAAGAAAAAAAAAAAAGCTGGAGTAACTACATTAATATCAGACAAAGTTGATTTTAGAGAAAGGATATTACCAGAGATAAAGGGAATCATTCATACTAACAAAGCTGTCAATTCATCATGTATACATCATAATCTAAAATGTTTATTTACTTTACAAATAAATAGATTCAATAAAGTAAAAAGTAACAGAAGTACAATATAATATAGAAAAGTCTATAGATACAGCTAAAAATTTCAACATCTTTCAATCACTAATAGACCAAGTAGATAGACAGACAGTAAGCACAGAGATGTCTAGAAGAACACCATCAACCAACTTGATAATTGAACTTTATAGAACATCCTATCCCAAAACAATACAAAATACATTTTTAAGTATTACAAGTATAGAAGTAACATTTACCAAGAGAGACCACTTTTAAGTCATAAAATAAGTAAGAATAAATGTAAAAGGATTTAAATCCTACAAAGGTATGTTTTCTGACCACAATCTAATTACATTAGCAATCACAACAAAATGATATATGGAAAATCCTCAAATAGTTGAAGGCTAGGAAATATATTTCCAAATAACTCCAATCAAATAAGAAATAAAAAGGGAAAAAATAGTTATTTTGAATTGAATGAAAATGAAAGCAAAAGTATCATAATGTATGAGGGAAGCAGTACAGAAAGGGAAAATTACAGCATTAAAATGTCTACACTGGAAAACAAGAAAGGTCTTAAATGAATGGTCTCAACTATTTTCACCTCAACAAGCTAGAAAAAATAAATAAAATTAAACTGGAAGTAAGCAAAAGAGAGGAAATAGTGAAGGTGAGAGCAAAAGTCATTGGAACAGAAAAATAATGAGAACATCAATAAAAATGATAACCCACTAGCCAGGCTGATGGGGAAGGGTGGCATACGAAGAGAATATAAATTGACAGTATCTGAGGAATGATAGGAGTGCTATCACTATAGATTCTACAGATATTAAAAGAACCATTAGGAAATATTAAAAACAACTTATACTAATAAATTCCACATCTTACATGAAATGGAAAAATCCTGAAAAGACACAAGGTTTAGTGAACCTCACAAAAGAAAAACTACATTGTCCTTTGAGAAAGAAAAGCAATATTAAGGGATTTATACTACTTGACTTCAATACTTATTATAAAGCCACACTATTCTAGGTAGTGTGGTATTGGTATGAAGATAGACAAATATCCAATAGAATAGAAAAGAGTCCAGAAACAATCCAACTGATGAATTGTTTGGTCAACTGATTTCTTCCACAGATGCAAAGTTGACATTCTTTTTTTTTTTTAAATGGTGCTACACAATTGGATATCGCTATTAAAAAAAAAACAACTTAGATCCTTACCTCTTACCATGTACAAATGAGTCACATACCTAAATGTAGAATGTAAAACTATAAGACTTCTAGAAAAAAGAAAATTTTTACGGCCTTGACTTAGGCATAGATTTCTTAGATAGATGTAACACCAATAGCACAATCCATAAAAGAAGAAATTTTTGAACTAGAATTCATCAAAATTAAGAACTTCTGCTTTCTCATTAAGGGAATGAAAAGACAATTCACAGGTTGTGAGAAAATATTTGTAAATCACATATTTGATGTATCTAGAATGAAGAAACCTTTCTTGGTGGCTTAGATGGTAAAGAATCTGCCTGCAATTCAAGAGACCTGGGTTCGATCCGGGAAGAGCCCCTGGTGAAGGGAATGGCAAGCTACTCCACCCGGAAAATCCTATGGACAGAGAAGCCTAGTGGGCTACAGTCCATGGGGTCCCAAAGAATCTGACACGACTGAACAACTAACACAAATAAAGACAATAAAATTCAATTAGAAAACAACCCAAAGGTAAACATCCAGATATTCAAACAGATACTTCATAAAAGGAAATATACAAATGGCATTTAAAAAGATGATCAACATCATTAGTCTTTGAAAGTGAAAGTCGTTCAGTCATGTCTGACTCTTTGCAACCCCATGGACTATACAGTCCATGGAATTCTCCAGGACAGAATACTGGAGTGGGTAGCCTTTCGCTTCTCCAGGGGATCTTCCCAATCCAGGGATCAAACCCAGGTCTCCCGCATTGCAGACAGATTCTTTACCAGCTGAGCCACCCGGGAAGCCCTCATTAGCCTTTAGGAAAACACAAATTAAAGTTACAAGGAGATACCACTACACACCTATTAGAATGGTTAAAACTAAAATGGCAAGAATGTAGAGCAACTGAACTCCTACCCTGCTTGTAGAAATACTATAAAATGACATAACCACTTTGAAAGACACTTTGGTACTTTCTTATAAAGCTAAACATATACCTACTGTATGACCCAGCCATTTTACTTCTAGATTTACTCAGGAGAAAAGAAAGCATATACCCAAAGAATGACTTCTACATGAATACTCACAGCAGCTGTATTTGTAAGAATCAAAACCTGGAAACAACCCAAATGATCACCAACAGACCAATAAAAAACAAATTGTTATCCACTGGAACAATGTTTATAAAATGGGATAGTGTTCAGTAAAAAATGATGGATATGACAATACAGATAAATTTTAAAGTCATAACACTAAGTGAAAGCAGCCAAACAAAAATATTATGTCAGATAGTAGATTAGTGGTTGCTTGGGGTAGTGACTGGGATTGATGGAAGCAGTAAGAAAAGACAGGACGCAGGAATTACAAATGAAGAATAGAAAATTGGTGGTGGGGGGGGTCATTATCTTGATTGTAATGATGATTTCAAAGCATATCCATAAGTCAAAACTTATCCAATTGTACATCAATTATATTCCAATATAGCTCTCAAAAATGCATTTAATCAAATAGCAATAACCATTTATTCCAATACAGTTAATGCTCATATCCTGCTATAAATGCTTATTTGTTATTACCTATTAACAAGAAAATGATTTCAACTTACAACAGTAACATTATACTACTCAACTTCAATGTGTAAAAGAGTACATTTTCTCTCTGGAAATGTGCAAGCAAAAACTCTTTAAGACTAATGGATTAAAACAGTGCAAATTCAGACAAGCTCAAGTAGATCAGTGAGATCTGCTATCTTCTATCAGCATAGTATTATCTATCCTATTCCTTACCTGAAAATAAATGCAGTTATCACAATAGGAAACTGGTAAGTATGTGGCCTTAACAATTTCCATCTCATCACTAAAAGTAATCTACAAGTATAAAACAGCAGATGAATTGGGTAACTAATCATTTGTAATCTGCCTATGTTGAAGTAAAAAATTTCTCCACAGAAACCATTTCACATGGTGGCAAAGTTCCCAGGCCAGTTTCCAAATCTTATTTAAGCAGTAGGGATTAATTATCCCCTCTTTCTTCTATATCACTGTTTTCCCTCTACTAGATCACTGTCATCAATACAGAGACATGCTATAATTTCATCCATCTTAAAAAAAAAAAAACAGCAACAACAAAAACAAACTTCTCTTGGTCCTACTTTTGCCTTTAGCCATTTAATCCCCCACTTCCTGATTTCTCAGTTCTCCTTTTCAGCAAAATTCTTTGAATTAGTTCTCTGATTTCTCTCCTGCAATTCTCACTTAAATCTGTCCTTTTCAGGGTTTCATTTCTAGCATTGTATCAAATCATCTGACTAAGGTCAATTATCTGCTATATCTAGTGGTTAATTCTGAAGTCTCTTTTCACTAAACCTCTTAACAGTTGTTCATTCCTTGAAATCACTTATTGTGGCTTTCGGGAAACCTCAAGTTCCTGGCTTTCCTCCTGCCTCCTTCACAACTTCTCTACTTCCAAATCTTAAGAGTACTCTAGGACTCAGTCCTCAGGCCTTTTTTCTTATTTGTATCTATATTCACTCCATTAGCAATTTCATGTTAAATTTCCTTACAGTAAGATACATCTATATGTTAACTTAAAGGACTTGACTGCCTCACTCTAATCCTCAAATGAGGTCAATTATAGATAATTTTATCACTTGGGGAGGCAGGTGCTGATGAAAAACAGATTCAAACAGATACAAAAAAAGTTGAAAAGAAAAATAAGTGACCTAATTTTCAATAAATAATTACTAGTATTACTGGTATAGGGAGTTACTTAAAAATAATAAAGCTAAATTGATGAATACCAAAACAAACATTTTTTATTTATTCCAGTCATTTATTACATTAGAAACATTTAAATACCATATTAAATATTTCATTAAAAATGTAAATTATGATCTTATCCATGGTCCTAGTCCCATATGGGCCTATAACAGTAACAACTTACATTAATTTGGACTTGTTTCAGAAGTCTTTTTTATAACAATTATCTCATTTTATCCTAAAAAGACTCCATAAGGATATTACAGTAAATATTATTTAAGCCAGCAGTTTCTGCTCTTAATATGACCTCTCACATAACAGGCAGACTTTTAATGAGCAGATTTAATTAATTTCAAATTAGAGAACTCAGAAATCCATCTCTACTACAAGAAATATATATCAAAATTCATGTTCAACTGATGACAGGTCATTACTGTCATCTTTCTGTACTTAGCATAAAATTACAAAACAGAAATTTAAATCTTTTTTTTAATGTCGATGAAACTAAGTCCTTTATATACATAACCATTAAGAGACAATCTTTATTTCATTACTTCCATGACTATACTGATGATAAAAATTATATTAACACTGAATCTCCAACAATTGTTGACTGCCTCTATTACAAAGAAAAAAACCCTTATTTTTGCAAAGACAACTATATTTATAATTAATCATTCACAAGTAAAGCATGACCCTTTTCCTCCCTCCAAGATTCCTACCTCAAATGATGTGGTGTGCACTGCCTGCTGACCCCAGAGCAATGGTTAGAGGCATACAGATTTACAGCAAAGCTTCTTAAAACATACCCTATCTCTCTTGAGGGCTCAAACATCAGTGCTTCCAGTCCTGAGGACTGGCCCCTTCCCTTCTACTACTAAGCACATCAAGTGTCTGTATAGATGCTCAGAGTTCTGCCTCTAAGATCTCCATCTGTGAAATGTTCCTTTCTGACCCAAATATCCTATTTCACCCCTCTAATTCCTCATTATTAACTTTCTTTGTCCTTATCAAGTCCTTGTGATCCTTTCGTTCTTCTCTATTTTCAAAACCATCAACATACTTTTGGCTTTGCTTCCCTTTCTACCTCACTAGCATTTCAGATCCCTGTTCCAAAGAGAATTGCCCAGATCACAAGGCCTTACTTTATCCTCTGGTTCCAACTGAAGGGTCATATAAGAATGATATTCTGAAATGAATACCACTATATTCATAATGATTACATCTTCTCTGATTACATCATCAGCATCCTCTGCTGTCTTTTAAATTTCCACTACGTAAATAATGAGTCAAGAGTCAACAGTTTTGTTATGCCCCAGTTCATTCTATACCTTCTCTTCTTCATAAACCCATCTATGTCCAGATTTTAAACAATCCCTTTAAATTACTGATATAAACAACCCTAACATCCCTATAACATCCCTGTTCAAGCTGGTTTTAGAAAAGGCAGAGGAACCAAAGATCAAATTGCCAACATCTGCTGGTTCATCGAAAAAGCAAGAGAGTTCCAGAAAAACATCTATTTCTGCTTTATTGACTATGCCAAAGCCTTGGACTGTGTGGATCACAATAAACTGTGGAAAATTATGAAAGAGATGGGAATACCAGACCATCTGATCTGTCTCTTGAGAAACCTGTATGCAGGTCAGGAAGCAACAGTTAGAACTGGACATGGAACGACAGACTGGTTCCAAATAGGAAAAGGAGAATGTCAAGGCTGTATATTGTCACCCTGCTTATTTAACTTACATGCAGAGTACATCATGAGAAATGCTTGGCTGGAAGAAACACAAGCTGAAATCAAGATGGCTGGGAGAAATATCAATAACCTCAGATATGCAGACGACACCACCCTTATGGCAGAAAGTGAAGAGGAACTAAACAGCCTCTTGATGAAAGTGAAAGAGGAGAGTGAAAAAGTTGGCTTAAAGCTCAACATTCGGAAAACTAAGATCATGGCATTTGGTCCCATCACTTCATGGGAAATAGATGCGGAAACAGTGGAAACAGTGGTTGACTTTATTTTTTGGGGCTCCAAAATCACTGCAGATGGTGATTGCAGCCATGAAATTAAAAGACACTTACTCCTTGGAAGGAAAGTTATGACCAGCCTAGACAGCATATTACAAAGCAGAGACATTACTTTGCCAACAAAGGTCCGTCTCGTCAAGGCTATGGTTTTTCCAGTGGTCATGTATGGATGTGAGAGTTGGACGGTGAAGAAAGCTGAGTGCCGAAGAATTGATGCTTTTGAACTGTGGTGTTGGAGAAGACTCTTGAGAGTCCGTTGGACTGCAAGGAGATCCAACCAGTCCATCCTAAAGGAGATCAGTCCTGGGTGTTCATTGGAAGGACTGATGTTGAAGCTGAAACTCCAATACTTTGGCCACCTGATGGGAAGAGTTGACTCACTGGAAAAGACCCTGATTCTGGGAAGGATTCGGGGAAGGAGGAGAAGGGGATGACAGAGGATGAGATGGTTGGATGGACTGACTGACTCAATGGACATGAGTTTGGGTAAACTCCGGGAGTTGGTGATGGACAGGGAGGCCTGGCGTGCTGCCATTCATGGGGTTGCAAAGAGTGGCACACGACTGAGCGACTGAAATGAACTGAACTGAACATCCCTGTGAACACTCAGACCTATGCTATCTGTCTGACAGACTGCAACACAATGTCTTATTAACTCATTTTCAATATACCCAAAACCAACTTCACCATCAGTGATTCCTCATTCCTCAAAGAAAATTTACTTCTTTTTTGGACTTCTCTATTTCTAATAACACCAAATCACTTAGTATTTGAGATTATCTTTAAAGCAAAGTACTGGTTTCTCTACAGTATCAATTCAGTAAACTTTTGATTGTGTACAAATTGTTGGGAAAATAATTACATTTTCATCAAAAGGATATGATACAGCCATTTTTATTCAACTCTTTTGATGGTACAATAATTTGGTACATATTTTTACTCCGCAAGTGGCTTGAACTCTGGAACCAATCCCTAACACACACCTCCAATTTTGCCACCTACCAACTAAATCAAAATAATCCCATTTTTCCTCTACATATAGAGGATACCTGAGTCAGGAGTAAGCATGAGAGACCAGGCAGTTAGATTGTGGCTACGATTGTGAAAGACTCTGGTTGCAGACTATGCTCAAACCTTAGTTTTGATCTGATAAGTGAGAATTACATGTCCTCGCTGGGTTGTTGTGAGAATTACATCATATGCCTAGAATAGCGCCTAGCACCTAACAGGTGCTCAAAAAATGGTGCCCCTGTGATTACTGGTGTCACCTTTAAGTCAAGAGCAATTTGGCCACATGGGTAACCATTCTGTTTCTTCAGGGGACTGCTAATAACACATTTTTATTTTAAATCAATTTATGTCTTAAATTTTAGAACAATTCTAGTTTTTATCTATTCCACTGCTCTTTTAAACCAGTCCAATATTTCAAAAGTTCCAACATTCTGTCATCTAAACCTCATCGTTCAAACTGCCTTTCATTCCCAGAAATAGCATAAAAATCCTTAGATAGTGTGATAATAACCATACTTTTGGTTGCCATGTTCAAAACTGCAGAAATACTTAAGATTTATAACTTAAATATCTAAGGATTCTAGGCAGAGTGGAAGCCACACTCTATGCACTACATTTATGTACTCTTCTTTTAAAAGATATTATATATATATGCATATTATACACACACACACACATATATATATTTCATTCAGCTCTTTGCTCCTTTCACTCTCCCATGCAACCCTACTTAAAGTAGTGGCTCCTCCCATCACTCTCTAGATCTATGCCCCACTTTATTTTTCTTCATAGAACTTATTGCCATCCATTTTATAGGTATTTATTACCTATTTGTTACACAGGTATTTGTCTATTGGCTGTCTTCCCCACTAAAATGTAAACTTCACACGAACAAGGATTTTGTTTTGTTCTCCACTGAATACTTAATAGTTGGCAAAGCCTGGCATAAAATAGATGCACAATAAACATTTATTAATGAATGAATGACTGGAAAAGTTACAATACACAGCCTCATCTGGTTTCTTAGAGTGCAGTTAGAAGCAACAAATTAAAGGAAGAAGCTGTGAGAAGCAAGCATATAAATAATGAAAGCTGACAAAGAAAAAGGGAGAGTTCAAAATACCAAACACAGTACTGCAGGCCAGCAATGTAGATCATTTATTATATGGATAAATAAAACTATATCCTTTAATAACCAACCTCTCTGTATTACAACAAACTGCAATAACAAAAAGGTCTTCACAAGTCAATCCATCAGTTTATCAGTTTAACTGAACATCTATACAAATAAGGCTTATGGTAGGAGCTAGGGGAATCTTAAGGTTAAAATGTATTCCATTTACTTTAGGAGGCAAAGTTTCCTTCAATACAGTTTGAAAAGTGAAAAAGTGAAAGTCGCTCAGTCGTGTTCGACTCTGCTACCCCATGGACTGAAGCCTGCCAGGCTCCTCTGTCCATGGGACTCTCCAGGCAAGAATACTGGAACGGGTAGCCATTCCTTTTTCCAGGGGATCTTCCCAACCCAGGAATCGAACTGAGGTCTTCCACACAGCAGGCAGATTCTTTCCAGTCTGAGCCACCAAGGAAGCCCTAAATACAGTTTAAGAACTATGTATTTTAAAACTGTTTCCATGGAAAGTCCTTAAAACACAATGTTTATTTTTAAAAGCAGAAGATATAAGTTTTTGGAAAAGATATGTAAATGGGATCCCTCAATTCCCAATGAAGTCAGGTGAAGAAACCATTACTACATTTTACAAGCTTAAAAATTAACTTTTCTTTTTAAGAAAAAATTTTGTTATAAGTGTTTAAGTTTTAAAAATAGATCAGCACATTTTTCAGTTCAACATAATTTCTAACAATATTGGTAAAGTTATAATTAACCCAATATCCATTTCTCTCTTTAAACCATATGCTATTCAGAAATACCATGTAGTTTAAAATTTAAAACCCTGACAAAGGTCTTTCTCAATTGCAAGATTTATGTATACTAGGTCAGAGCTTCTCAGACATCAAGGTGCCTACCAGTCACCCAGGAATCTTGTTAAAATGATTCAGTAGATCTGGGGTAGACCTCATATTCTGCATTTTTAAAAAGCTCTCAAGATGATGCTGATGCTACTGGTCCACAGATCACACTTTTGAGTACCAAGGCACTGAAGACTAAAATGACCTCAAAAATCACTAAGTAGCTTCAGGGAATATTGAAATAAATGAAAAATCTTTCTATCTGATTAAGTCTTCTCAAATGTTTTAGAACAACATATATTGAATGCATAATTGCAAAGCTAAATTAAAACTGGCTCTTCTTATTTTTCTTAATTCTTATCTTCATAAGACCTAATGAATTCTACTATAAGTTTAACAGTATACTATATCAACTTCCATCAACATATTATTTTCCCAATTAAGTTTTCAAAGTGTACCTATCATTCAGCTATCTTACTCAGAATCAACTATGCTCCCTTTCTCAGAATTATCAATAAATTAAAGCATCTTCTTTCAAAATATTGTACTAAATAGGCTGGTCTAAACGTATTTAATTATCAGGATGTTTGATTACTAAGACTTAAGTTTATATCTCAATTTGATATACCTAAACTGCCTTTTATATAGTGCTTAATAGTTTACAAATGCCTTCTATTACATTATTTAATCCTCACGACTTTTCAAGGTAGTTATTATCACGTGGGCTTCCCTTGTGGCTCAGCTGGTAAAGAATCCGCCTGCAATGTGGGAGACCTGGGTTCAATCTCTGGGTTGAGAAGATCCCCTGGAGAAGGGAACAGCTACCCACTTCTGTATTCTGGCCTGGAGAACTCCAGAACTCCATGGACTGTATAGTCCATGGGGTCGCAAAGAGTCAAACAGGACTCAGTGACTTTCATTTTCACATAGGGTTAAAGACCACTTCCCAATCCTTAGACCATACAACCACATGAATAGGGCTCCTATACAATAACAGGATTATGGCTGAAAAAAATGCAAGGCTCTAACCCTATTTAAGAAGGTGTTTCTAGGGAAATCCAAAGACAACAAGGGAAACAAAAACAAGGACACTAAAGGAAATTGAAACATCTGACACCTACTGCTACAGCAAACAGTCATCACAGCCTAATTCCTAGTCAGATACATATAAAAACTCAGACTAAAAACCTACCTACTTCAGTTCCTGTTATCTTATATATCATGTCGGGCTTTCAAAAAAAAAAAAAAAAAACAACAGGCAAGTTAAAAAGGAAAGAAAAAACATAGTCAGAAGAGTCAAAGCAACCATTAGAACCAGGCTCAAATATAACAGAGATTTTATAATATCAGACTGGGAATTTAAAATAAGTATGTTTATTCTGGGCTGTAATGGAAAAAGTGGGCAAAATATAAAAACAGATGGATACTGTAAGCAGAGAGATGGAAATTCTAAGAGCCAAACAAAAAGAATTATTAGAAATAAAAAACACTGCAACAGAAATGAAGAATGCCTTTGATAGGATCATCAATAAACTGAACACAAATGAGAACAGAATCAGTGCACTCAAAGTATCAATGAAAAATTTCCAAATTGAAACACAAAGAGAGAAGATAATGAGAAAACAGAACAGAATATCCAAGAACTGTGGGATAATGAAAGAAGGTGTAACATATATGCAATAGAAATATCAGAAAGAAAAAAGAGAAAGGAGTAGAATAAACACTTGAAGTAATAATGCCTGAGAATATTTCAAAATTAATGATAGGAATCAAAAAAAAAATTAATGATAGGAACCAAACCATAAATCCACGTAGCTTAGAGAGCACCAAGAATGAAAAAACAAAAACTCTACACCTAGGCCTATACTATCCAAACTGCAGAAAACAAAAGACAAAGAGAAAATATTGAAAAGGTCAGAGGAAAAAATATTTTACAAATAGAGTTAAGAATTACATTGACCTCTTGGCAGTAACCATGAACAAGAGAGCAGAGTGAAATATTTAAAGTGCTGAAAGAAAAATCACCAACCTAGAGAAATTATCCTTCAAAGTGAAGGAGAAATAATGACTTTTTCAGGCAAGTGAAAACTGAAGGAATTTGTCACCAGTAGACATGGATTGAAAGAAAAGACAAAAAGAAGTTCAGAGAGAAGGAAAACAATATAGATTAGAAACTTGGATCTACATAAAGAAAGGAGGTGAGGCACTAAAGAGAATGAATTAATAAATGTAAAATAAAATCTTTATTTTTTATTTCTCTCTGATTTTAATAGATAACTGTTCAAAGTAGTAATAGCCAAAAAGTAGTCGGTAATTAGAGTATACAGATAAATTGAATGAATGGAAGCATTATTATAAGGAATGGAGGGAGGAACTGGGAATATTCTAAGATATCTGTGCTACCTGCAAAGAGGCATGTTATTTGAAAGTGGACTTAGATCAGTTGTAAATGTATGTTGCAAACTCTAGGGCACTAAAAACATTTTTAAAACAGAACTATAATTGATATGCTAGGAAAGGAGAGAAAAATAAAACCATATAAAATGCTTAATTAAAATCAAAGAAGGCTGAAAAAGCAAAATATTTTTTTTTAAAAAAGAATAAATACAATGAATACAAAACATTTACAAATATGGTAGTTATCCAACTATATCAATAGCTATCTTAAACATGACTGATTCAAATACACCAATTAAAAGAGAATATCAGAATACACTAAGAATAATAAACAACAAAAAAGACTCAACCAAATGTTGTCTACAAGAAACTCACTTTAAATATAAAGACAGAATTTCAGAGAACGCAGACTTCTAAGATATCCTTGAATATCTCAAGGATAAAGAAAGGCATTATATAATGATAAGGGTATAAATTCTCTAAGAAGACATAACAATCCTTAATGTATTGGATTGGCCAAAAGTTTTGTTCAGTTTTTCCTGTAAGATAGTCCTAGTAGCCGCTTAGTTGTCTTTAACTTCATTCAAAACAATTTGTTAGCTTATAATTCGACAGGTAGCTGTCATATCAGCATACATTTTTAAAAAATTATCAAAATAGGTGAATTTTTGTGTAGCCATTTTAATAATGAATATGGAAGAAAAAAAGCAACCTTCTCAGCACATTATGCTTTATTATTTCAGTCAGTTCAGTTCAGTCGCTCAGTCGTGTCCGACTCTTTGCAACTCCATGGACTGCAGCATGCCAGGCCTCCCTTGTCCATCGCCAATTCCCGGAGTTTACTCAAACTCATGTCCATTGAGTTGGTGATGCCATCCAACTATCTCATCCTCTGTCATCCCCTTCTCCTCCTGCCTTTATTCTTTCCCAGCGTCAGGGTCTTTTCAAATGAGTCAGTTCTTCGCATCAGGTGGCCAAAGTATTGGAGTTTCAGCTTCAGCATCAGTCCTTCCAATGAATGTTCAGGACTGATTTCTTTTAGGATTATTATTTCACGAAAGGTAAAATGAAAGTTAAATGGAAAAAATATTTTCACAGTGCATGGGGAAGGTGCTGTGACTGATCAAATGTGTCAAAAGTGATCTACGAAGCTGTTGCTGAGGATCTCTCCCTGGATGATGCTCCATGGTCAGGTAGACCAGTTGAAGTTAATGATCAAATCAAGACATTAACTGAAAACAGTCAACATTATACCATGAAGGAGAAAGCCAACATACTCAAAATATCAGGATCAGGCACTAAAAATCATTTGCATCAGCTTGGTTATTATTTGTTTTGATGTTTGGGTTCCACAAAGTGGAAAAAAAAAAAAAACACTGACAGTAGTTCCACATTTCTACTTAAATGTAAAAAAAAATTTGGTTTTAAAAACAAATTGTGATGGATGATGAAAAGTGAACACTGGACAATAATGTGGGATGGGAGAGATCATGCAGCAAACGAAATGAATCATGATCAACCACACCAAAGGCTAGTCTTCATCCAAAGAAGGTGATGTTGTATTGTGTATATAGTGGGATTGGAAAGGAGCCCTCCACTATGAGCTCCTTCTGAAAACCAAAAGATTAATTACAACAAGTAATGCTCCTAGTCAGACCAACTGAAACCAGCAGTTGATGAAAAGCATCCAGAATTATTCAATAGAAAATATATTATATTCCATTAGGATAATGAAAGACTGTATGTTTCTTTGATGACCAGGCAAAAACTGTTAACAGTTTTACTGAAGTTCTGATTCATCTGCCATATTCACTAGACATAACACCTTCAGATGTCCATTTTGGTCTTTACAAAATTCTCTTAGGGGAAAAAATTTCAATTGCCTGGAAGACTGTAAAAGGTAGCTGGAACAGTTCTTTGCTCAAAAAGATAAAAAAGTTTTGGGAAGATGGAATTATGAAGTTCCCTGGAAAATGGCAGAAGGTAGTGGAACAAAATGGTGAAAATGTTGTTCAATAAAGTTACTGGTGAAAATGGAAAATGTCTCTTCCGTTTTTACTTAAACAACCAAAGGAACTTTTTGGCCAATCAATATATAGCTAACAACAGAGTACCAAAATATGTGAGGCAAAATTTGATAGAACTTCAAGGAGAAATAGATAAATTCACTATTACAGAGACTTGAACACCTCTCTATCAGTAATTGACAGATCCAACAGGCAGAAAATTAACAAGGATAGGGTTCATCAGTCAACTGGATGTAACTGACATTTACATAATACTTCACCCAACAACACAGAACACAGATTTCTTCTCAAGCTCACACAGAACATTCACCAAGACAGACCACATCCTGGTCTGTAAAACACCCTGTCCCCCAAAGAACAGACATCATACAACACATCCTCTCAGACCACAATGGAATTACACTGGAAAGTAATAACATAAAGACAGCTGGAAAATTCCCAAATATTTTAACATCACACTTCTAAATAACATATGGGTCAAAGAAGTCTTAAGATAAATTTTTGAGTATTTTGAAGTAAATGAAAATATCACCTGTCAAAATGTGTAGGATCTATCGCAAGCAAAGTTTAAAGGGAAATTTATAGCACTGAATGCACGTATTAGGAAAGAAGATCTAAAATCAATAACCTCAGCTTCCACCCTAGGAAACTAGAAAAAGCAGTATAAGCCTAAATTAATCAGAAGAATTAAAAAAAAAAAATAGAGCAGAAATCAATGAAATTGAAAAAGGAAAATCAACAGAGAAAAACCAATGAAACCAAAAGAGGGTTCTTTGAAAATGTCAACAAAATCGATAAATTTCTAGCCATGTATTATGATATATCACACAAAGCTTCTGTTTTGGTTTTTAAAACAAACGTGTGCTAGTCTTCAACTAAAATATAAAATGCTTCTCCCATTCCTCCCATTTTGCTTAACCTTTCTACAATTCTCCAGCTTTATCTCTAGCACATTTATGTTACAAAAATTTATCAAAACAAACAAAAAACCCAGGTACCATACAACATATGTCTTATCAAGGAGTGGAAAACAAAAAAGCTTACTTTTGTAGCATAACATGAAAACATAACAGACTTCATATTTTTCAGTATAAGAATCAAATAAGTTAACCCACTCCCTGACACACAAGGCTTTTCCTTTTTTTTTTTTTTTTTAATGAGTTAATCGTTACAGAAAGATTAACTTATTAGAGTAGACCTGAGTAACTTACTCAAGAGAAAATAATGTCAGGAAGCTGTCCCATCGACAAACAAACAAAATAAAGCACTGCTGCCATCATCATCCAACAGATGTCATCACACTCAACACCCATGTCCTTAGAATCCCTTTAGAATCATGAATTTAAGGAGTGGTGGCTTGACAGCCTAGGGTAATAGGAAAAAATGGGACTTTGAAATTTCTGTTCAAGTTCCACCTCTACCATTTTTATTAGCATTGTGACTTTGTACAAATTACTAAATCTATGAGAGGATTCAGCTGGTTGGTTGCCAGGTACCAAAAATATCATTCCAACCAGTTTATGTAAAAAGCACAACTTATTACAGAGATATTACGGTGCCTTTTGTAACCCAATCTCAGGACCATGGACAAAGACACTTGAACACAGCCCGGACTGTGTATTTGCTTCTTCTTTCTTCAAGACGCCCCTGCTTACATACTTCACCCGGCAAGAAACAAAGCCAGTAACAGTTTCTCAGTTCTATGTCTTACAGCTTCAGCCCCTGGAAACAAAACAAATTATTCCATCCTCTGGACACCTGGGACCCAGGAAAACCTGAATACCCAGCTTAATGCAGTGTCTAGAACTAGACCAATAAAGTACAAAAATGGGCAGAATTGTGACTGATCTCTTTGACCCCCTCTAAGCCACAGTGATCTTTTCAAAAGTCAGATTTGATTCAGTGATTACCCTGATTAAAATCCTTTATGGCCTTCCCTAATACACTTACAGTAAAAATCCATAACTTTCATTGAACCAAAACTTCTGTAGCCTTGCATGATCAGGCTCCTGTTTACCTTCACAACCACACATCAAGCTACAATCCCTCCTGCTCAGCTTTAACAACTCTGGCCTTTTTTGGTTCCTTGAACCTACCAAGCTCTTTCCCATCTCAAAATCATTTTCCATGTATTCTTTATATTCTCTTCCTTTTTCACATAGCTAATGTCCACCAATCTTTCCTCAAAGTTGTTCCTGATTTTCAAGGTAAACTAGGTTACCTGTTCTTGTCCCTTACAGCACTCATCACAGTCCAATAATAAACGTGTGCATGTTTTTACTTTCTGACTCTTACCATACCATTAACTCCAAAGGAATCAAGACCTCTGTATTACTCTTTATTCTCTGTATCTAGCACCTAGTTGGCCCCCAACAATTACATGTTAAATGAATAACTGGCTTAGCATGGGATAATCACCACTAAATTGTCAAAATTTAGTGGTGATTTTGACAATCACCACTACCTCATTTACTACTACCTACTACCCTCAGAATTCAGAATTCAGGGTAGTAGGTAGTAGTAGGCAAGCAGAATTACTATTATCAAGCTACTAAAATGGCTGCTTCAGTAGTAACTTACTGTGGAAAGGTAAGAGAGTGGTTTCCAGAGAACCTGTGCTTCTACTGAGCAGAATAAACTTGTTTAATTCAGTTAACCCTCTTCCTCCATAAAATCTTCATAAGACTTTGCTATCAAATGAGTAAGATAATAAATATAACTATCTATACAGTAGCTTGCACATAGAGCAAGCATGCAATGGTACTTCTTTTCCTCTCAGGAGACCATATTACCTGTTACTCTTAAATATTATTAACCTCCAAATAAGAACTTAATTAAAAACCTATAAAATACTCCAGTGTATATGAAAAACAGAGCTGTGTTTCATGACCCCTTTTCTCACAGCATCTTGATCTTACCACCTCCCTGAGAGAATTAGTTACCTGCTCTTCTGTTGCAATTATATCAGCTCAAATATCCATTTAGCTTAAAGAACAAGTACTAGAAACACAGAAATGAAGCAGAGCAAAGCAATCAACCAAAACAACAGCAACAAAACTGTCTTGTCCTCAGGGAAGACGACTTTTTCACTCTCCCTCCAACCACACACCACGAGTGCATGTGTGCGTGCTAAGTCACATCCAACTCTTTGCGACCCTATGGACTGTAGCCCTCCAGGCTCCTCTGTCCATGGGATTCTCCAGGCAAGAACACTGGAGTGGACTGCCAAGCCCTCCTCCGGGGATCTTCCCAACCCAGGGATCAAACCCCCATCTCTTAGGTTTCCTGCATTGACAGGTGGGATCTTTACCACTAGTGCCACCTGGGAAGCCCCATACCCACATTCTTGTCCTGCCCAAAGTTTCACAGCATGGTAAGGCTGCCACATTTAGCAAATAAAAATACAGAGTTGTTGTTGTTTAATCACTAAGTTGTGTCTAACCCTTTGTAACCCCATGGACTGTAGCCCAACCAGCTCCTCTGTCCATGGAATTCTCCAGACAAGAATACTGGAGTGGGTTGCCATTTCCTTCTCCAGGGGATCTTCCTGATCCAAGGATTGAACCTACGTCTCCCTACACATTATCTGTCAACTCTATTCTCAGGTCATATGACATCTCTTTACCTTCATACACTCCACAACCTTCATTACAATATTTTGCTTTCTAAAAAAATTTCTCTGGAGACACACTGGATATGATCTTTCTCCAAAGTATAATTAAAGTATACCTTGACCTCACTTATAGGCTGTCAGTAAAAAACTCTAAACAGGAAAGCGAAGAAAATCATCTTAATTCTGTTTCTTGGTGGTGCTGGGAGTTTAAAAAAAATGAAAACGAACGCAAACAAAACAACAACCGTTAACAACTTCTTTAAAAACCTAAAAAGTCTTGCTTCCAAGAATAGGTATGTGAGAAAAAGATTAACAGTATAATCTTTTCAGAAGTAGATCCAGAAAGAATAAATTTTCTGACAGAAAGTATATAAGCAGTGACATTAGAAAGGGAAAATGAACTCTCAGAACAAAGGGTTACACTTAGCTTCGAAACATCTTTGAATTTTATTTGTAACCAAAAGGAACCTCAGAGATCATCTACCTCAACCTTCTCAATTTATAAATGAGAAAACCAAAGACCTTAACAGGTAAAATTACTTATTCAACATTACAAAGACGATCCTAGCTCCTTCCAGTTTCTCATACCCTGACCTCTCGCCCCAGATGATACAAGGCTGAGGAAGATCTTCTCCATGTCCAGTGAGTGTCAGAGGACAAGTTCCTAATAAAACTGTCATGTCTAACATAAGAAAAATGTATTCCTAGCATTTCAAGGTAGATACTGATTTTCCCACAGAAAGACTGCTGTACACAGTATCATAGGGATTTTCGATATTATTAACACAACTTTATAACTCTCTAATATTATTAGTCTACTCCAATAAGTCAAGTTTATTATGGGTTAAATTTGGTGAGTTGTCTGAGAATCTAACCACCAAGCATACTGCTTCAGAGAAAGTTAAGTTCCAAGTTCTAAACCATTTTACAAGTTAAAAATATAATAAATTGTACTGGAAGTTAAGAACTACCAATACACAAAGATTCAAAATTATAAACTAAGTGTGACAGACTAAAAACACAAGATTCTTCAAAGCTCCACACTAAAGGTCACTAAAAATTATGTATTTGGGCACATTTACCACAGGATACAATCTACATACATCTTTTTATTAATATTTTACTGGATAATGAAGTATGTAAAAAAGAATCATACATACTTCTATACTCATATAATTTAGGAATTAAAAAAAAATACCTTCAGTGTACATTTTCACGAAGTCACCTAAAAGAGGTTAAGAATAAATTATCATCTCATAAATGAAAGGTTGGCAACGTATAAATTATGCACTCTCTAGTGCTAGTTCAAGGCAAATAGATGGGAAACAGTGGAAACAGTGGCTGACTTTATTTTTCTGGGCTCCAAAATCACTGCAGATGGTGACTGCAGCCATGAAATTAAAAGACGCTTACTCCTTGGAAGGAAGGTTATGACCAACCTAGACAGCATATTAAAAAGCAAAGACATTACTTTGCCAACAAAGGTCCATCTAGTCAAGGCTATGGTTTTTCCAGTAGTCATGTGAGAGTTGGACTATAAAGAAAGCTGAGCACCGAAGAATTGATGCTTTTGAACTGTGGTGTTGGAGAAGACTCTTGAGAGTCCCTTGGACTGCAAGGAGATCCAACCAGTCCATCCTAAAGGAGATCAGTCCTGGGTGTTCATTGGAAGGACTGATGTTGAAGCTGAAACTCCAGTACTTTGGCCACCTCATGTGAAGAGTTGACTCATTGGAAAAGACCCCGATGCTGGGAAAGATTGAGGGCAGGAGGAGAAGGGGATGCCAGAGGATGAGATGGTTGGATGGCATCACCGACTCAATGGACACGGTTTTGGGTGAACTCCAGGAGTTGGTGATGGACAGGGAGGCCTGGCATGCTGCGGTTCATGGGGTCACAAAGAGTCAGACACGACGGAGAGACTGATATGAACTGAACTGAGTGCTAGTTCAAAAAATGTGTGGGGGTAAAGGAATTATACCTGAATAGGTAAGTGAAGTTTAAAGAATTTCCCAATACATTTTTTTTCTTTTCTCTTGAGATAAAGTCGTATGCTTTCTGAATTGAAAATTTATTGATATATCTTTTAAAATTTTTCTACATGGTACACTAAATCAATGGATATTCTTCATTCTCTCATTTTATTAGTCCAACAAAAATTAAATCTATACTATTTGCTAAAGACTATGCTAGCAATTTCAGTTGTTGTTTAGTCACTCAGTCATGTTCAAATCAACTCATTGTGATCCCATGGGCCCCCCAGTCTCTTCTGTCCATGGGATTTCCCAGGCAAGAATACTGCAGTGGATTGCCATTTCCTTCTCCAGGGGATCTTCCCGACCCAGGGATCCAGCCCACATTTCCTGAGTTGGCAGGCAGATTCTTTACCATAGCAATTTCAGATTTATGACAATAAGCATCAGGTCAGTTCCTATCCTCAAGGAGCTTAGAGAAACCTTGAGTTAACTGTATTTATGAAGTAATAATGAAAGCTGAATTTCAGTTGGTCATTTAAGGAAACATTAATATCATCAAATAAATTCTCAAAAAAGGAAACTATACAGTAGTAACCTTAAAAACATTTGAATAGTCTTATCATTTATATGAAATTTCACCACAAAGTAATTAAAGTATTGTTTTGGTAAAAGTAATAATATATTTTAATAGCAGTTTTTGCTGTGAAAATTAATTGAATTAACCCCCCAAAAATGAAATCAAAAGCTACTAGATACTGTAATAATGAAAATCAAGTACACGGCAATACCTTATTCTGACAATAAAGGAATATGTGCAATTAAATATAGTATTATATTGATACACTCTCTGAATATATATATAGTTATTTATAAACGTGAATAAAGTAGCTCTATATCACACCTTACAAATTATCAATGTATTTTCAATGTATTACAAAGTCAATGTATTACATTACACTACAAACATCAATGTATTACATAAATTCAAAATGTATTTTGAATTGTGTCTTCTGCACGTTTTTCAATGAAAAAGGTCTAAATGTTTTCCTGAGATTTTCTTTTTCACAAACTTTATTCAATACTCTATTTGTTTATTACCAAATCATGTAACTTTTCATCAATATTAACTAAACCTACACTGAAAACTACATATATGTATTAACTATTATTACTTTTTAAATTTGCAATTATTAAAAATATGAAGGATGAGAAACATTCAGTTTAGAGCCATGTTTCCAAAGCAAAATTCAATGTAAATCAGTCATTCTAACATGCTACAGAAAATCCTAATGACATTTTTCACTGTATTTTATACTGAAATATTTTCACCATTCACCAGCTAAAATATGTGAATAAGTATTTTAAAATATTTAAAAGCATCATGAAAACATATGTACTTAATTTATGCATAGTAGCTGGTGGCATAAATGGACTTTTTCCATTTATATATAAGGAAACCAAGGCAAGTTGTCCATTTTATAAACTGCATGGTCATTTCCTAACAAGCAACTGATTCTACATCATCAAGTTATACGTGGGCCACTTCCAAGTGCCATAAAACAATTACTGTACCTTAAAACAACTGCCTCTGCAATGCCTATGTGCAAATTCATTTTACCAAGAGGGTTATGGCAACAATTGAAAACAAGAAAAGCTAGAAAGGGAGGATTACAAAAACGAAAAATAAAACACTTATGTTTGGTAGCGAATCATTTATTTTTAAATAATGAGATGTAAACAGTTTTTAGCATAATAATCAAAAAACCAACAGTTGTTTCTTCCGTTTCTAAAAAATATTTCATCTTTCAGGTAGATCATGCAAAATTGTAGCCTACCCATCCTTGCAGACAGAAGTTAAAAAAATGAGAAGAAATCCTCTGACAAGTAATTAAATACGTGACATTGCAAACAAGAGAACAAAAAGTAAAATTAAATTTAGGAAATATATCCTTATTTCAGTTAAAACTCCATCTTAAATATTAAATGCTTCCTTTCATTCAACTGAAGCCTAGAATTAGCAAATATTCCATTACTGAAAAATAAAGATATACAAAACTTTCCTTATTCAAAACTTGAGAAATCTGGTATCAAATATTGGACAGTAAAGAAAAACACTTTTCCTAACAGAAACTTAGAGCATAAGGAAAAAAAAAAACAGTTCCTGAGAGTTCGAAAGACTGAAACTGTGTCCGTAACTATGATATAGTGCTATCAACAATTAGGAAAATGAAAGTTATATCCTATACAAATTAAAGAACATTAGACGGGTTGCATAACCAATAAACCAATTACATCAATTCCTGGACAGAAACAAGACTTAGCTAACACGTGGATATAACATCAAAAAAAAAAATTAAAATATAAACCTAGGCACACTTTGCATAGAAAACGATAGAATCAGACTGAATCGTGTTCGAGTATCTAGTCTAGTTGGGGATTCTTTAATAAATCGGCTATAAGATAGATTGTGAATGCTCAGGTCAGATGTGCTTTCTTTTTGCCATTATTCCAGTTTATCATCTGCAAGTGCAAGAGAAGGCGTCAGAGTACCGAAGCTAGGGGGCATGCTATAGCAAGGGGAAAAGAAAAATGGGAAAAGGTGCAATGGATGCTGCAGAGTTGAATAATTATCCGGGTGGCACAATGGGCGAGTCATGCCGACGTCGGAGCTGGGTAAGCAGCTCCCTAACTCTGCCCAAGGCCCCCTCTTCCAAGAGCAGGCGTCGGAAACGACAGCCTGCTTCGCCTCCTCTTCCAGCGAAGAAAGGGATCCCCGCACTCGCTTTACCGTTATGTTGTGTCTTCACAGACACAGACTCGCGCCTCAAACAGGCAAACGCACCAGCTGGCTTTAGGGAGCCTCGGGCACGTAGCTCGAGCCTGGCTTCTCGGGCACCCGGTGCCGCAGGCTCCCCCGGAGCGAGCAGGCACAGGGGCGGGTCGCGGGGGCAGGGGCGCTCAGGAGCTGGCACCTCAGGTGAGACCCGCAGTCTCCCCGCCTAGAGCAGCCTCGAGGCGGTCCCCGCAACCAAGAGCCAGGCGCGCCCGCCGGCCGCCGGGTCCCTGGGACCACAGCCCCGCTGGCGGGTGGGCGGCTGGAGCTCTGGAAACCCGCGAATGGGGGTGGGGGCCGTCGCGGGGGAGGCGCGCCCATCCCCACAACCTTTGGCTGGCTAGCGCTCCAAGCGCACCTCTCTCCGTTCTTGGCCAGTGGGGAAGAGTTCCTCTCCCGGTACCCTGAACCCCCGATAAACAATTCCTCAGAGACTCGCGCTCACCGAGAAATCTTGAGGGTCCCTTGCCTTACCCCTTCTTCATGCTTCGGCGGCGGCCGCCTGTCCCCCTCAGCTCCCGGGACTCCACCTAGAGCCTCCAGGAGCGTCAGTCTCCCCGGTGGAACCCGCTGTGGGCAGCGGCCGAGGTACCGGGCCACGGGAAACGCCGCCTGCGACGTCCGCCGGTCACTGGACCCACCGTGTGCTCGACGCGCGAGCGAACAACACCGCGAGTCGCCGCCGCCGCCCCCCACCCGCCCCCTCCTCGTTCGCGACGCTCCACAACCGGACGCGGAGACCCGCGCCTGAAGCAGGGGGGAACCGCTGGACTCTGGCCACCTAATCCCCCATCTTTCCCACCAGGAGCTATTCCCCGTCAGTCAACGTCTTCCCACTTAAGATTCTCACTTTCCTTTTCAGTTCTCAGTGCCCAGGTGCAGCTGTGGTGGGAAACTCAGCCCCCACCCACTCGCCCATCAGTGGGGATGAATATCGCTCTTCTCCCCCCTTTCCTGAAGCTTATATGGTATTGCCCAATCCTCAGTTTGGGGGAGGGGGACGGAGAGAACAGAGCTTGGCCGGGGAGTGAGGGAAGATGATAGCCAATTGAATGAACCAACCATTCAGGGGCGGGGTCAAAGAAGGGCCTGCCTGCCCCGCCCCGCCCCTCGCTCCAAACTACAATCCCCATCGTGCTTCTTCCACTTCCCGCCGCGCTGCACGCCGGGAGTATAGCACTTGGCGGCCTCAAGGTATTTCGGAACTCGTAGTCTTTAGTCTAGTCACATAGGTCCCGAAAGTTGTAAACCATTATAATCGTCTCTGTTTCCTTAGGTAAATATTTCCAAATCCCGAGTTCCATTGTACTTATTCTAATACTAGTTCATCGATTGTGTTGATTGTTTTAAAATATAAATGGTTTCTTAGGAGAGGAACTAAATAATGTCTATTACTGCAATCTGTCAGGACCTAAAGCTGCTCCTTCTTCCGCCAGGGCCTGGTCTCCACAGATTATCTGTTGCCGTCATGTCGGCTGCGATTGCAGCTCTCGCTGCTTCTTATGGTTCGGGTTCAGGGTCCGAATCGGACTCGGACAGTGAGGGCGGGCGGTGTTCCCTGCCAGCCGCGGATTCCCTCATGCACTTAACTAAATCGTCTTCGGATAAGCCCTCTCTGGCAGTGGCAGTGGACTCCGCTCCGGAGGTGGCAGTTAAGGTAAGCGCTTTGGCCACCGGTGCGCGGCGGGAATTGTCGATTTCTGCTCCAAAATCCGACAGTTACTTGTGAGACCCCGGGTTACCTGTCCCTCGGTCCTGACAGGTGAGTGGCTAACGCTTGGATTCTTCTCCCTCTGTAGGTCTTTCTCGGGAGAAGCTGGGAATTGGAAGCTCAGAACAGTCCTCCACTCCCTGCTCTTGCCTCCCGTCGTCAGGAGGAGGGGGTGAAATTTGAATTTCTGGATTAGGATGTGCCCTGGATAGAGTAGGTGTAACAACATAAACAAACCTAAATCAGGACTTCCCTGACTTGAGTATGTGCCCTCGCTTTAAATGAGCAGCGGCCTAGCTTTGTTTTGTTTTTGAAGTCAGAACTGGAGTCTGATCCCGGCTCCACCACTTGTTTGAACTTGGGCAAGTTATACAGCCTCCTCTGTCTCCTAACCTGTACAATGGAGGTATAATTTTTAAAGCGCCTACATACATGAGAGGATTATTGTGACGAAATAAAGCTTGTAGCCGAAAGCTCGGTGTCTAATAAAAGTGCATATATATAAGGCAAGGCAGTGAGAAAAGACCTTGAATTTAAGAAATAGTGTGCATGATCCCAACTGAAGAAGGGGATAGAGGAAGAAATCGGCTTATATAGTTCCTTTAACAAGTGTTTATTGAACACATGTTACTTCCCAGGAACTGTTCTAAGAGCTGAAGACACAGAGGCCAATAAACCAGACATCTTTGATACTTTGATGCATTCGTTTTGGTGGAAAAGGCAGCCAGTAAAATGTGAACAAACGAAGTGGTTACAGAGTGGGTAGAGTACTGTGAAGGAAAAAACAGAACTCCATGAAATAGAGTTCTGTAACAGAGAATAAGGTAGGAGCCTGACTTCTCTAGGTTGTTTCAGGAAGTCTTCTTGAGAAAGTGGCTTTTGAGGAACAGGAAACAGCCAGCCAAGTGCACAATAAGGCAAATGTTTCCCAGCAAAAGGAGGTGGCAGACCTTGAGATGACAACGAGATGAGTGTCTTTGAAGAACTGAGGAAATGTGTCTTTGTCTGGAGCTGGAGGAGAGTATCTTACCAGTTGGTAGTACTGGTCCAGTAGAGCCTAATGGGGGTGGATCAGGAGCTCAGGATGTGGTGAGGGGAGGCAGTGTGCAAAAACTCCTTTCTAATTTTGATGTTCCCAAGTCAGGTGCTATAACTTAAGTCTCTTACAGGTTTTTAGTGAGCTATTTATGGATTTTACTTTTTAAAGGGACATCAAGTATGAAAGAATACTTAGAATCCTTCTATTTTTATAACAAAACAAACTCCTCAAACTTACACTCCTCCAGCAGCCTCCTGAGTCTTCATTCTTTTCACAGCTCAGCTTTTTGGAGCTCTCCCACTTTATCTCACTTTCTCCTCGACTCAATGCAGCCTTGCCCTAGCCTCTTGGGAAACTTACTGTCTCTGAGTAATGTCACTGGGCTTCCAGTTGTCAAGTTCTGTTGTCTTGAGTATGTGCATCAAGTGACACTATTAAATAGTTCTTCTTGGAAACTTTCTCTCCCTCTGGCTTCCATGGATCTATCCTCAGCCTTCTCTTTCCTGTTCTTTTGCCCTCCCTTTCAATATTGATGTTTCATGAGACTCTTAGTCCATTTTGCATCCCTCATACTCTCCCGGAGAAGGCAATGGCAACCCACTCCAGTACTCTTGCCTGGAAAATCCCATGGACAGAGGAGCCTGGTAGGCTGCAGTCATGGGGTCGCTAAGAGTCGGACACAACTAAGTGACTTCACTTTCACTTTTCATTTTCATGCATTGGAGAAGGAAATGGCAACCCACTCCAGTGTTCTTGCCTGGAGAATCCCAGGGACGGGGGAGCTTGGTGGGCTGCCGACTATGGGGTCACACAGAGTGGGACACGACTGAAGCGACTTAGCAGCAGCAGCAGCAGCAGCATACTCTCCAGGCCTTCAACCTGCAGTACTTCTGATGACTCTCAGGTGAATACTGAAATGGTTTGCACAGACTCTGATATCAAGACTGCCAGAATTCAAATCCTACCTCCATGAGTCACCCAAATTGTGACCTTGGATAAATTATTTAAGTGCTCCGTGTCTAACTTTTTTATCATCTGTAAAGTAGGGGATAACATTAGTAACTATCTCATAAATCATGTGCCAGGCACACTATCCTTATCCATTCTAAACTCCTTGCTAGCTTCAGAACTATTAACCTCTCTCCCAGGATAGCTCTCAGTCACCTCCAATCCATTGTGTTAAAATATGAGCATTTTCTTTCCCTCAGGATCTGCTTTACCTGTTTTTCCTATTTGGATTAATTATTCCACTACCTACACATTAGAATAGAGGGGTCTTCCTTTTCCTTCTTCCTCAGCCCCTGAAGCTCATCATTCAAATGGTTGTAACATGTGTGTTTCATTAATTTCTCTCAAATCAGTTTCTACTTCTCTATTTTTACTGATACAGCGTACTTTATATCTTCCTCACTTCTCTCAAGTGTCATTCTTGACTTTTCTTTCTCTCTGAATTCCTACTATTGGGTAATAGGTCCTGGTAATGAATAGAACCATTACTCAATAGTGCCTATGTTATTTATCAAATCTCTCTTTCCTTTTCTGCTACCACTGTTCAGATTCTTATAATTTTATAGTTTTTCTTCAAGACAATTATAATAACTTTCTAACTGGACTTTCTACTTCCTCCTTTCTTGTCTCCCAGTTCCATATCCTGAGTTTCCCTTCACAATGCACTCAGAATCAGTTTCTAAATTCCAGTGTTATATCACTTCCTTGCCAACGACACTCTATTGCCTGTCCAGTAATTTCTAAGTTCCTTATGTATTAATAACATATGAGGCCTGCCATTCTCCCATGATGACCTCTCCACAAAGCCCTCAAAGCCTATTTTCTTTTATCCCCCTCAAGATTTTGCTCACACTAGCCTCTCTGCCTGGAAATCCCTTGCCTCATGCCTCCCTTCTTTCCCACCCCCCAAAACTCTACTGTTGTTGAGTCTCAGCGCATGTTTCCTCCTCTGTCTACCTCAACCCCCTTTCCACACTTTAGGTGTATAGCATTTGCCACATTGCTGTGATTCGTTGATTTTTTTCTTTCCTCTGGACCAGACCCTAGAGACCTGAGGTTGTTGTGTATATTTGTTTTCATGTTTTCAATGCCTCGTATACAAAATGATGAGCGATAGATAAGGTGAGTAAATGAATGAAAGAATAAGTGAAAAACAAAGTCTTGAAAAAGTACGTACATCGAGATTCAGTGTATCCTGAATGGGTGGGACTGTGGGAACATCTCTAGAACTCAGTTCAGTCACTTCAAGTTACAAGTAAGATAATCGAGGAGAAAAGATTGAATAAAATATCAGAGGTCCATTAGAAATAGGGCTGGGGCTAAACCCCCAGTGCTCTAGTGTCTATGACGAGAGAGTAAGGGATATTGAACATCACTCGTTTGTTAATAAGCTTTATTTAAAAAAGCTTATAAATAGTAAATTTAATGATGGAAAAATATCCAGGGGAAAAGATGTAAAGCATACAAATACATTCATCTGTAATTGTCAAGTTGTGACTAATAGTAAACATTTTGGCAAAGTATGAACTTATGCAATGTTTTTTAATCCATATCACTGAACACTAATGAGAGTTCATAGATCTTATTAGTGATTTTATTTTTGAAGTTACTATTGGGTTGTCTTTTCCTTTTGATGTGTAGGAGATCTTTATATATTCTGGATATTATCCTGTGTCAATTATGTATGTTGCAAATTTGTGTCTTGTTATGGAGAAATAACAAGCCACAGATTTTCCTTGTTGGAGAAATTCTTTTACCAAAGCCATAAAGATATGCTCCTATTTTGTCTTTCGAAAGCACTGTTTTTGCTTTTACATTTAAGCCATAAATCCACATGGAATTAAGTTTTGTGTATGGTGTGAGTATTTTTAATAATATGGCTTTGATCTTTGTAGGTTGTTCTACCCCCTCACCTCTATCCATTTTTTGTTATTCAAGAATGTCTTGGCTCTTCTTGTCCCCTGTAATTCTACATATGGTTTATAATTAACTTGTAAGTTCTGCTAACATCCAAGTGGTATATTGTTTGGGATTGGATTGAATGACAGATCAATTTGAAGACAGTGTTCTATTTATTCATTTAGGTCTTCTTTAGATTTTTAATTTCTTTGAAAGTTTATAATTTCCTGCATCAATATCTTGAACAGTTTTGTTGCAGAGATTTCTGTGTGTTTGCTCAGTCACTAAGTGGTGTCCAACTTTTGGTGACCCCATGGACTGTAGCCCACCAGGCTCCTCTGTCTGTGGAATAGTGGGTTGCTGTTTCCTACTCCAGGGGATCTTCCTGACCCAGGGATTGAACCTGCATCGCATGCCTCTCCTGCATTGGCAGGTGGATTCTTTACCACTGCACCACCTAGGAATCCCCACAGAGATTTCTAGGTGCATCTTATTTTTATGCTAGTATAATAATAAATTGTGGGGGTTTTTTGCATTATTTAATTTTTTGACTGATCTTACTACTTTCATAATGGTATATCAGGCAAATTCCAAGCAAAAGAAAATGGCATTGGTTGTATTAGGGTCAATAAAATAGACTTAAAATGGAAAAAGGATCACTTCATAATGATTCAAAGCTCAATTCACAAAGGGGTATATAACAATTTTAAGTTTATGTGCATCTAATGATAGCGCTAGTAAAGAACCCACCTGCCAACGCAGGAGACATAAGAGACATGTGTTCGATTCCTGTGTTGGGAAGATCCCCTGAAGGAGGGGCATGGCAACCCACTCTGGTATTCTTGCCTGGAGAATCCCATGGACAGAGGGGCCTGGCGGTCTCCAGTCCATAGGGTCTCAAAGAGTCGAACATGACTGAAGCAATTCAGCACACAATAATGTAAAAAGCTCAAAATACTTAAGCAAAAATTTTTATAACTGTGAGACAAATTGCCAAGTTTACAATTATAGCAGAAGATTTTAATATACCTCTTTCAATAATTTATAGAATAAGCAAAACAATATCAGTAATGATACACAAAATTCAAACAACAAAATTAGGAAAAAGTATCTAAAGGGTATAAAGGACATAGCACTCAATGTAGAAAATTGTTTTAAGCACTAATAAAACATTTTTTAAAAACTGACCATATACTAGGCCAAGGATTGGTAAAGGGCCAGATAGTAAATATTTTGGGCTGTGCTGGCCACTGAGCTTCCCTGTTGGTTCAGATGTTAAAGAACTTGCCTGTGATTCCGGAGACCTAGGTTCAGTCCTTGGGTCAGGAAGATCCCCTGGAGAAGGGAATGGCTATCCACTCCAGTATTCTTGCCTGGAGAATTCCAGGTGGGCTTGGAGAATTCCATCCTGGTGGGCTGTAGTCCCTGTGGTCGCAAAGAGTCGGACACAACTGATTGCCTCGCATATAACATGCTAGCCACATACAGTCTTTGTCACATCTTACTGTCTGTCTTTCCATCTTTCTTTTTTAAAATAGCCCTTTAAAATGTGAGTATCTTACATTTACTTAGCTTGTTGATACGGAAACAGACTGTGGGCTAGACTTGGCCCAGTAATTGTAGTTTGCTACCCCATGTACTAGGCCATAAAATCTCAGGATATTTTAAATCATCACATTCTCTGACCACAATGCATCTAAGCTGCTGCTGCTGCTGCTAAGTTGCTTCAGTCGTGTCTGACTCTGTGCGACCCCACAGACGGCAGCCCACCAGGCTCCCCCGTCCCTGGGATTCTCCAGGCAAGAATACTGGAGTGGGTCGCCATTTCCTTCTCCAATGCATGAAAGTGAAAAGTGAAAGTGCAGTCGCTTAGTCGTGTCCGACCCTTAGCGACCCCATGTACTACCACCTACCAGGCTCCTCCGTCCATGAGATTTTCCAGGCAAGAGTACTGGAGTGGGGTGCCATTGAGCTAATCAGACACAAAAAGATAACTATAAAACCCCCAGATTGGAAAATTATGAAATTGCACTCGTAACCCTAGGCCAAATTTTTTAGAAATAGAAAACATTTTATCTTTTATTATAGTCTTTTTCCTCTGTATTTTTTTAAGGGCAGAACTCAAAAGGTATCTTCATATGAATTTCTATTATTTTATCTCAGCCTCTTAAGCTCCCATTTTAGAAGTCTATTCATTTTCACTTTCTGGGGACAAAAACCTGTAACGTAAATTGATAGTCTGTAACAATGGTTAATATTTATGTCCTGCTTTATAGTTTACAAAGTACTTGTACATCCATTTTCTTATTTGTATAACAGCTAAGAAATGTGAAAAGGACTAAAATGTAAATAATATTTAACTTTATTCTCAAATTACTTTGAATCAGCAAAAGATACCCTGTTTAAACTTATTTGACCCATAGGGTACCCTTCACTTACTGCACTTTAATTTTCATGGATAATTGAAGCTGAATAGAAATCCTTTGTAATTCTCTGCTAATTTCAATTGCATGCCTAATTGTTACTTAACTCCTCATGGGTATTAAAACAAGGTTGTGATGTTGTCCAAGTTTTTCTAATTAAATGTAAAATTAATAACTCTTCAGTTTCTGAAGAGTTGTTCAGTTTGTTCTGTAATTTTATTAGCAGGAACCAGAGACTGGGACCTATTTATATTTTTTATTAGTTGCCACTGTTGCTTCTTAAAAGTAGTTTTTTTTAAATTGTATTTTGTGTTTAAAACTTGATGTCTCATGGTACTCTGTTTAAAGTAATTCAAATTTAGAATATTTAAAATACCCTTAATCAGAAAGATCTGGTAAATTATATTATAAAGTGGTTCCAGCAACTGTTTTCTAAAAAAAACCACTGGGGAGGTATGAATGTGGCTAAGCCTTTTGTTCTTTTAAGCAGTTTATAAGTTGAATATTAAGAGAGAAAAGAATTTAATTTCATTTTTATGCAGCTTAACTTTATGGTATTGTGTTTTGATGCTAAGCCCTATGTACTCTCTATAGTCAATGAAGATTCGGGTATGCTTTCTGGGGTAATGTATATGTATCACATAAGTAGGTGGCCCGGCTTTGGAGCGCCCTTCCTTTGTAGTCTTAACACCCTTCCCTGCCTCAGAAGCTGAAAACCCAGATTCTCATTCTCCCAGCTCCCTGTTGGCTAAGTCTTAGGGCTGTGATTGGGCTGAGACAGACAGATGCACCCACCTAAATTCGAACCTAAAGCTAATCCATGAGGAAGCAAAGAAAGAATATTTCACGTGGCAACCAGTGGTGACCAGCATGATCTAGTTCCTTCAACCAGAAGTCTCGATAGCAGCATCCAGTGTTTAGTAATCATGTTTGGTAACAGTGACCTTTTGTCCTCACTGGACTGGTTTTGAGATATGATTGATTTTGAATTATGATTCCATCTATATACTTACCCTGTTTTGGCGCCTGTTCCCCCAAGCTAATTCTCCACCCTTGAGAATTCCAAGAGAAACTCAAAAGGATTCAATATAGTTTAATCAGCCTGTGAGCGTTTCACTTGCTTGTAACTAAAAACCCTGACCCATACTCTGCCAGTGATTTTTGTTTGTTTGTTTGCTGCTAATTAGGTATCTTTAACATTGTTCATTGTGGCTACTTTAACTTTTTCCTTTTCTTACTCACTCTGTTGGTACCTTGGGGTCAGTGACTTAAGCTTGCTACTACTTCACACAAGTGTTGTAAGGATTATGTGACATACTGTCTACCCTGGTCTTGGCGCTGCTGCTGCTGCTGCTGCTAAGTCGCTTCAGTCGGGTCCGACTCTGTGCAACCCCACAGACGGCAGTCCACTAGGCTCCGCTGTCCCTGGGATTCTCCAGGCAAGAATGCTGGAGTGGGTTGCCATTTCCTTCTCCAGTGCATGAAAGGGAAAAGTGAAAGTGAAGTTGCTATGGAAAGGTGAAATTGGTTTGGCTTATTGTGACAGTAGGCCTGTGGAAGAAGCTTTCCTTTTATATCGCTTTCCCATTAGCATTCTAGTATCTGAGCATCTACACAATTGTAACCACTTAAATGTTGGCTACTACAGTACGAGAGAAGCCTGAATACATCCTGTATTTTCACAGAAGTGTTGTAAGGATTATGTGACATACTGTGTCTACCCTGGTCTTGGCACTGATGTTGTTAAATGCTCCTTTTCATAGCACTTACCCTCTTCTAGCGAATTCACTTATTTATTATATTGGTTATTGTCTGTCTTCCCCATTAGAATATAAGCTTTATAAGGACAGGGAGCTTTGTTTCTACAGGGCCTAGAACAGTGTCTGACACATAGTAGGCACTCAGGCAGTATTTACTGAATGAATAAGTGAATCCAGATACTGCCCTTGTTTTTTGAAGATGTCTGTGTTCCTATCTACATAAAGAAAATTAAAAGATCATCTGTGACTCCGAAAATCTCCCACGAACTCCAAACATCTATCACCCATTATTCAGTCTTGTTACTGTAGTCTCTATTTCATCTCCTTCTCTTTTTAGAGGCTAATTGGCTCTTTCCCGGATTCATTCCTTTCCCACCCCTCTTCCAGAATGACCACAGCTTTTTCATTATTCCCTCATTCTTATCATATGTTTCTCCCTACTTGCGCCTTTCCTGTAGCTTATGATTGACTGAATCTTTGGCTTAGCCTTTTCTTTAAAAAGGAAAGGAACAGAATTTTACCATTGAAATACTTCAATCTGGCTCCTCATCTCTTATTTACTGCCAGATGTCTTGAAAGAGCAAAAATTTTACTGTCTTTTTTTCCTAAATCTTCAGTTATACCTCTGCCCCTTGCAACAGGCTCTCCATACTTCACCCCATTACCAAAATTGCTCTAGCCAAGGTTTTTTGTGACATAAATGCAGAATTCAGTGATCTTTGGTTCAGCTTTCATCTTCTAATTTGTCTATGGATTTGACATTTCTTTCCATTTAACTAATATTTATTGAACATGGACTTAATGCTCTGCATTCTACTAGGCAGTAAGGATATAAAATATAAGTAAAAGTCATGTGCAACAAATAATATATCGCAAGGTCTATTAGGAGTTATCAACAACATTTCTTGGAACTGTGGATGAAAAACATTTTTCCTGGGCCAAGAGGAGAGAAAGTATCAGGGAAAAGAAGATGGCATATTATCAAATAATGAAAGGAAATGCACAAGGACCAAAGTAACATTGCCAGCAGCACAGAAAACATGAAAGTGCTTGGTATTTTAAAAAATCAGCAATTAGTCTAATAAGCCAAAAATGGGGCACATTAAAGCAGATAAGGATGTATTTTAATAGACCAGGCAAGATATGATCAAGTGTGCATTAGGAGGTAGAGAATGGAGATTGGGAATAGGGTTGCTGGAGAAATGTTTCAGGGGTAGAATCAGTAAGACTCAGTGTCTGCTTTGTTAGTGTGTGACAGCAGAGTTGAGGGAAGAGTATCTTCTGTTTTGGACACAGTGAAGTGTTTGATGCTGTGAAATATCCATATAATGAATTTCAATTTGCTGTTAAGTGTGTGGATACAGAGGCCAGGTGTGGTCAAGACTGCAGATAAAAATTGGAGATTGAAGTCAAGAGAAACCAGATCAGACCTTTTGAGTTAATAAAAAAGGACTCTCTTTTGGGCTCTCTTACTTTAAGGCTTTGAGTGGTATTGACTTATTTAGAAATCTTAATTTATTCAGATGAGGAAGTCAGTGCTTTGGAAGGAAAAACTTTTTGTTATGCATTCTAACCCCTATAACTTTACATTATATACTTTTATTAGTCTTTATTAGTATGATTAATCATAAAGTACTACTGTAATCTTCATAAAATTGGTGTTAAGACGGCCAGTGTGACCTTAATGTAATTTCTAAAATATAGTAAGTAATTGTCATATCTTTAGTGTTCATTTGGTTTTCTTATAGGAAGATTTGGAGACTGGAGTTCACCTTGACCCTGCTGTCAAAGAGGTTCAGTATAATCCTACCTATGAGACCATGTTTGCTCCTGAGGTAAGAAAACATATTAGATTAAGAGTGTATTTTGCTGAGGTATTTAAATTGTTGTTTTAGTTGCTAAGCCAACTCTTTTGTGACCCCATGGACTGTACTCCACTAGGCTCCTCTGTCCATTGGGTTTCCCAGGCAATAATACTAGAGTGGGTTGCCATTTCTTTATCCAGGGGATCCCTGACCTAGGGATTGAACCCACATCTTCTGCTTAGCAGGTGGATTCTTAACCACTAAGCCACCTGGGAAGCCCATACATAGGTAGATATGGTGAATTTTTCAAAGTTTTCTCATGAAAGTACACCTTTTAAACTGTCAGAAAATATCTCCTATTATATGTTAGTTATATCTCAATTTGAAAAAGACAGGAAAATACATCTTTCTATTCTCCAAAAGTTAAATAGTACACTTTTGTAAGAATATATCTAATTCTTAGATGCAGACTTAGTTAAAATCTTCCTCTCAGTGTTGATTAGGGAGTGTTACAAGTTAAACAAGAGGGAAAAAATTTTGGTTGATTAGCATCATTAATGCATAGTATATTATGAAACATCTAGTGACAAATGCTGCTGTGTTAAACAGGAAAAAGAGATGCCATGCTGACGTTGTCATGGCTCAAAAATAGTCACACTGTTTATTGTTTGCTCTGAGTCAGACATCTTATGAATTCTTTTTCTTGATGATAAATGGTGATGGAAGCACTAAAAAAGCTGAAGGAAAAAAAAAAACAGAAATAGTGAAAATTGTCAGAAAGCCTTTGTAGAAAAGATTAGATTTCTAGATATTTAGCCTTTAAAAAGGAGAAAAGAATGCTTGATTGATAAAATACAGATGTCAGAAAAAGATCATTATAAAAAGTATTAATAATACCAGTTCAGTAGCAGGATCTTTCAGAGCACTTTAAAGATGGAGATGAGGAGCTGTATCTTATTGCATCCTGGTGGAGAAAGAAGTACTATTTAATGTTTTTCATTTTTTGGCATATAGTCTTTGTCCTTTTATTTTTTGATAATCTATTTCATGTAGTTTTTGCCTGCTTAGGTTTCCATAGTCACTTCAAATTTGGCAGTGGTGCTGTCCAGCACAGCCAAGGATGTCAGTGCCAGTGCTGTAGCTATTCTCTTCAGTGTACAATAAGCAAAAATCTCATTCTCATGCTCTTGAGAGTGGTACATTTTCATTTTATTCCATTATTTCTTAAATCCTTATCACCTGTTAAATTATAGGCTATTTTCTAGCTCTTGGCACCATTTTAGCTGGTGCTTTAAAGAGAGGTAGTATATCATATATATGCTGTGTGTTTGTTTTTTTTAATGTAAAGTACTTCAGTTTAAGCCACTGAATTCAGAAAATGAGAAAATTTGAAAGTGACGTGATGTGTGACATTCTTATGTTAGTGTATTTCCTATAAAGCCTGTTTTTCTTAAATTTTTAGATCCTGTGCATAACTAATACATTGCTGTGTGATTATTTTTCAAAACTTTTAGGAAAAATTCAAAAGGTCAAAAAATTTGGGATGCTATTGACAAGGCAGTAGGTTTATCATTCTTGTTTTGGGGTTATCAGTCCTTTAATTTTTTGTTCTCCCCCACCCTGTGTTAGGGAACCTCACATTAGATGTGTCAACTGGTTTATATTAGGAACATTTCAATGCTTATTGTCAGCAATTTAAGAAAAGAGTGATGAGACTGAAAAATGAAGAAAAATTACAGTTTTACAAAGAAATTGTCTGTGACATAAATTACCTACTGAACTTTTTGACTCGAGTCTGAATAACTTGCCAAAGTCTGGAAAGGTGTTATCAGAGCTTTCCTACATGAAATTCTCAAGTTCTTATGATTTGAAAATCCATCATTAGAAACAAGATTTAATCCCTCTCCTCATGCTAGCGTTTACCAGGGAGGATATGCCATGCTGTTTTTTTGTTTTGTTTTGTTTTTAAGAAAAAAGAGACCAGACTATTTTCTGTGGTGCCTCTAAAGCACTGTTTAAGTTCAAGGAGAGTTTGCATCTGGTTGTGAAAACAGAAGTTTCATGAAGGTATTTGTAACTAGCAATTTTTTTTCTTAAATGAGCAATACAGTCCAGGTTAACAACATGAGATGTGGGGCTACACAGACCACTTATTAGCTCTCTTGTGATCTTAAATTATCTAATTTTTTTTCCATAGGTAAAATGAAGATTATTTCTGTTTACTAAATTATAAAGTCAAATGAGATAATATATGTTGTGCTTAGGAAACTCTCTGGCACAGAATAATAAGCATTTAATAAATTATAGCCTTTATTATTATTTATGTTAATATTATTGACATTGATGGCTAGGTAGGCCTTTAGAGGAAAGGTTCTAGGCAGAAGGGAACAGCATGAGCCAAATCACAAAATATAAAGAATAGTAGTGTTTTAGTCATTATTAGTAGGGGAGAATAGGCTAAGACTAAAATAGCACTTTGTACAGAAGGTATTGCACAGGCTCTGGGGTCCAAGATAGTGAATTTGGTCTTGATTTAATAGATGAGTTTTTAGAAAGATTTATTTTAAAGGTTTGCATGATGGAAAAGAACAGGGATGGAGACTAATGAAATAAAACAACCACTCATTACTCTATGGCAGGTACCACCCTGAAGGATTTGTATGCCTTATCTCCTTTAGCCCTCTCTACAACCCTATGAAGTAACTTGTATCCCTATTTTAGAGTGAGGAATTTAACTGTGAGATTATACTGCCCTCAGGTGCCATATTTGGGGATTTGAGTCCAGCTCATTCTTAACAATCATTCCATAACTATGAGACCGTTTAGAAGGCCATGGTGTAGTTTGCAGTTTTGACTATTATAAATTAACGAATTGCTATTTTATTTTGGATCCACTTAGAGAAAAGTATATTTGTTAGCTTCTCTAGACTCATATAAAGCCCATAAGCCTCAGAGAGAATTTCAGACTCCTTAAAATAACACTACTTTTAAGAATAGAAGAAATATAAAAGTTTAGAGGGGGGAAATGCCAGTTACTGTTTTAAGATCTGACCAGAAGGGCTGCTGTAAAAATTAATGTTAGAATGGACTTCAGAAGTCAGATAGATGAGAACTTTTATTTTACAGATGAGGAAACTGAGGTTCATGGTCATGCTGCTGCTGCTGCTGCTAAGTCGCGTCAGTCGTGTTCGACTCTGTGCGACCCCATAGACAGCAGCCCACCAGGCTCCCCCGTCCCTGGGATTCTCCAGGCAAGAGTACTGGAGTGGGTTGCCATTTCCTTCTCCAGGGCATGAAAGTGAAAAGTGAAAGTGGAGTCGCTCAGTCGTGTCCGACTCAGTGACCCCATGGACTGCAGCCCGCCAGGCTCCTCCGTCCATGGGATTTTCCAGGCAAGAGTACTGGAGTGGGGTGCCATTGCCTTCTCCTCATGGTCATAGAACCACTAATAAAATATGCTATCATAATATTTAAACTGTGCTTATGTCTTATGAGATTGAGGTATTCTGCCAATAAAATTGAATTGCAGTGATCTTTTCCACAATTGTAGAAAATAATAATAAGGTGAGAAGAGTTTCTCACCTTAAAATTGTTTATAAGTGTTTTATACATTGATTACTGCAATAAATATTCATGAAAAACTTAGCAGCAATCTAAGAATAATTACTTGTTCAATAACTTGGGGTTTTTTTCCTATGTGTGAACTTACGGTTTTATTTCATATAGTCAATTTTTACTTAATGAAATTTCTTAATTCCTGTGATGTTAGGATATACTACTAAGGCATGTGTGCTAAGTCGCTTTAGTCGTGTCCAACTCTTTGCGACCCTGTGGACCATAACCCTCCAGGCTCCTCTGTCCATGAGATTCTCCAGGCAAGAATACTGGAGTGGGTTGCCATGCCCTCCTCCAGGGCATCTTTCTGACCCAGGGATCAAATCCGTGTCTCTTAGTCTCCTGCATTGGCACATGGATTCTTCACCTCTAACACCACCTGGGAAGCCCCATACTACTAAGGCATCATCCCTCAAGTACTCTGCCTGCTAAAGACATGAGAACCACTGCCTTATAATACATGGTCTCTTAGATTTATCAACTAATGCCTTAAATTAAAAATGCTTTTCTTGTAAGTTTATAAAGCACTGCTTCACTCAGATGAAAGCTTGCTTACCTCAGAAACATTTTCGTTTCTGGTGCAGTGTCTGAATTAATACTTACATATGTATATTTTATATGGGAGATTTACAATTGCAATTGACTACAGTATACTTCTGTACTGATGCTGGGAAAGATTGAGGCCAGGAGAAGGGAGCAACAGAGGATGAGATGGTTGGATGGCATCACTGACTCAATGCACATAAGTTTGAGCAAACTCTGGGAGATAATGAAGGACTGGGAAGCCTGGTGTGCTATATATATAGTCTATGGTGTTGCAAAGAGTCGGACACGACTGAGCAACTGACTGAACAGTGTACTTCAGTATTATCTGAGCTAAAAACTATTGAATACTCATATCCAGCCAGGAATAGGACGTCAGATCTCATTGTCCTTCCAGCCTTTCAACCCTCCCTTGAAGACCCTCAGTAAAATGGATTAAAAAAAAAAAAAAGAATAGTACCACAAAATATACTTTACTGGAATATATGGATCTATATTCTTATAGAAATCATAGTTCTTAACACTGAGAATTTTTCTGTAAAAGATGGACAGTTTGACATGTATGACCTGTAGAAGAATTATTCTCTTTTTGTAAAATCTTAATAAAATTAGACTATGGAAACGTACTTTCCGTTTTCAAATCAGAAGTTACAAGCATAATGATTGGTAATTAATTATATGTGATAGGAGTAATGATATGGGCAATGTAGATTTTTATTGTTTTAGAATTTTTTTATCCCCAGAAATATCACATGCTGCTTTGCAGATGTTAACTGACTGTAGCAATTAGATCATCTGGGAAACTTAAGTTGTTTTATTCTCTTTAATTTTATGAATGTTCTTATTTTTGTAATAAATTTAATAACTGAATGAATAACTGTAACTTCCAGCATTCAGCAATCTTGATTTTTTTTCCCCTGCATTTCCACCTATCAGCACAGGAAGAACTGATATGGGCTGAAGTCTTGTCGTGTCCTACATTTTAATTTAGAATAAATAGTAATAAAGTCTTTATCTATAAATTAGATATCTTAAGATTGAATCATTTTAAACCTAGAAATGGAAGCTGTCAATAGAAAGGAATATTATAGTAATTTATTTTTTTCTAAAGCAGAAAAAATTATAAGGCAAATCTAACTTTTAAATTCAGACATTCATGCATAGTATAATGTTGATATATAGAGAAGACAGCATTCTGGTTAAGAAAAGGTAAGTAGTTTATATTTATGGCTCTGGAAGTATATAATGGAAAAGGTGGTTTCTAATGGTAGTGACCTAAGATGTTCTAACATAAGAATCTTTCTAACATCATGACAGTTCTAACATCATGACAGTTGACCTGTATAGTTCTACTGTTTCCAAAGTGGGAAGTTCATTTTATTCTTTATTTTAAAACTGAAAAGAACTGAATTTTCCTAATACCTTTTTAAATAGCATTAAGCAAATTATTGACTCTGAGCAGGTAAGATATGTCATCTTGACTTTTTTTTCATTTCTAACATGAGAAAGAGAATACTTCTCTAACTTTGCAGAATTTGTGTACACACCAAATTAAATAACATTTGGAAAGCCATTCTGGAACTCAAAACATTGTAAACAAATAGGTAATAATGGCACTATTTTGTGTAACTTTCAGACATTCATAGTGTGACTTTTCAGAGTAGAGAAGTTGTGTTTACATTTGTAATGTCTTTTCCTAGGGACTTTTTCAAGCAGTTTACTTTTATTGTCTATTTCCTGTCTTCTTCCCCCAGTCAGATTCTGATTAATCTTTCCTTCATTAGTGCTTTCTATATGCCAGGCAGTATTAAAAGTATGAGGGTTCTAAGTCTGCACCTTTGAGAAACTCATAATCAAGTAGCAGAGAAACATGTGTTTTTTTTAATTATATCACCACTCCAAAAATCCCCAAATCATGGTTTAGACAAAACTATAGTGAGTCTCAATTATCTGGAGCAACAGTGTCAAATAGAACTTCCTGAAATGGTGAAAATGTAGTAATCGATAATTCTATGTGGCTGTTGGGCTTGTGAATATGGCTAGAATGACTGTAGAACTGAATATCTTAATTAATTTAAACTTAAATAGCTGCATATAGAGTGAGCTGATTCCTCTCCTGTGCTAGTGGCTGACAAACAGTGCTAACAAGCCACTGACTGGTTGTCCTGAATCATGTGAGGTGAGCAAGTCCCCAGGTAGGTTAATCGGCCCCTGATAATTTAGAGTTGAAAATACACTATGCAATAATTCTACTCATTCTATTGAGAATTTTTTTTATTGTTTTTTTCCTCATAACATTGCAGTTTGGACCAGAAAATCCCTTCAGAACCCAGCAAATGGCAGCCCCTAGAAATATGCTTTCTGGATATGCTGAACCAGCCCATATCAATGATTTTATGTTTGAACAGCAAAGAAGAACTTTTGCCACTTATGGTAAGGTGATAAGAGAGTTCAAGTTAAACCTTATTAGAAATGATGGGTGTGTGTGTGTGTGTGTGTGTGTGTGTGTGTGTGTGTGTAATACTCAATTTTATCTTCTGGCTTTTTAAATTTATTACTCTGGATGCCTTAAAAGGGTAGTGTGTTTTCTTATACATATCTGTAAATATACCAATGGGAAGGTACACTAGTATTTTTAGCTGTCATTCTAAATCTGCTCTGATTTCTGAATACTAGAAATATTCTGCGGTCTTAAAAACAGAATGTTTTCTGTTGTACTTTTTGATAGCACTTCTTACTGAATGACTGTTATATGCAGATTGCTGTTGAAATTGGTTAATAACAGGATAGAGTGAAGAGTATTCTTGCCTGGAGAATCGCATGGACAGAGGAGCCAGGCAGGCTGCAGTCCATGGGGTCGCAAGAGTTGGACATGACTTAGCGACTAAAGAGAGAGAGAGTCTTAAGAGTTATATTTTTATTTTCTTACGTATGGTTGACTTCACTCTCTTTCTCAAATCTTCTCTCTGAAAAGTTTTCTGTTGATTACTGAGGGATGTCAAGAAATGGTTGGCTACAACTTAATGTGCATACAAATCTGGGAATCCCCTCTGAAAGAAGATGGTCTTTATAATAATGTCTTTGTTGTTGGTTCCACAGAACAGAAGTCTGGTCACTTGTATCAGATTTGTTCATATTTGGTGGTGCGTTTTCTTTCTCTTCCTATAATCTACATCTGTAGGTTGAGAGATATATTGATCACCTTCTGCTTTGAAGAACTTTTTGATAGAGTGGTTAAGCAAAGTAACTGAGAATGTTTTTATGCCCGTTGTAGTTGTAATCGTTCTCTGTCCTATCTGCCATTAACTTCCATTATTTTAAGGGAGGGCCCTGCAAAAGTTAAGAAAGCAGTATCATGTGAAATATTATGTATGCAGTGATGCTTTTTAATAATAGTTTTTTTCACTAAAAATAACATAAACAAATTTCAAACATTTAGGAAAGAGAGGAAAAAAGGTTACCTATAATCCTACTATACTAATATGTCTACTTTTAGTGAAATTTATCCCTCCAAGTCTTTTTTATTATACATATTTGTATTATAGAGCTATAATCCTTCTAAACTGAAAATTTTGCAGCTTGCTTTTTTTAAATCATAAGCATTTTCTGTCATAAGCATTTTTCAGTGTTACTTTATAATCTCAAAGCTTATTATTTTTAAGAGCTATGTAATACCCACTGATTGGTTTTATCTCAATTTACATAATTATTCTAATGTTGGAAAGGGGTTTTTTGGTTTTTTTTTTTAGTTTTTAAAGAGTGATGTAAACTGATTAACTGAATTAGTTTAGAGGTTTAGTACAAATAGTTATTTATCCACAATATGTTCTTGGCAACTGGTTGTAAAAAAGACTGTCATATATTAAATTATATTTCACCATGCCAAGGTTATAGTGGACTTAACAGGTGACAAAATTCATAGCGAAAGACCTCTAAAATCTCCAAAAAAAGTTCAATGACACGTCCAGTCCAACAAAATAAATGCCTTGTACCTATTGCTTATATATCAGGGATTCCATGTAAACCTGAAATATATGTGCAATACATAAAAATCAACCCTGTTGCAACATGAATTTATTATATCCTAGCCTACAATAAAACAAACTTATAAAAATTTTGCATATTTTTTTTTTAGACTTTAGAAAGAAGGGCCTTAAACAATAGCTTAGATAGCTTAAATCTTTAAAGCAAAATAAAACAAGTAAAAAGTCAGTGCAGATACCTATGAAGTTCATACACATACCTACTTTTCTTAAGCTATCCTATAGCAAGAGTAAGCATTTAGAGCTATTCAGTTGGCTTTAGACCTAGATTCAGAAATAGCTTATTTGTGGGGGGGGGGAATAGCTGGTATTTTTTTGTCTCTTCCCTCAGAGAGTGGGCTAGGACACTATTTACAGATATGTATAACTACTTAGTGAGTTAAAGACATAAAAAGTGAATGTGGGATATCCTATGTTAGGCAGGAATTAAAATGAATTGTAAATAGAAAAAAAAAAATGGAGTCAGTAATTTGTACTTTTTCCTTTCAGGTTATGCATTGGACCCTTCATTAGATAATCATCAAGTGTCTACTAAGTATATTGGTTCTGTAGAAGAAGCTGAAAAAAATCAAGGTAATTTATTTGAAATATTTAATATCAAATATACATAACTCTACTTATTGTTTGTAGGTTGACTTTGGAAAGTAGGGAAAGAACTAGTATTTGATTTAGCTCTTGGTTTTTTTAAACTTGAGACAATAGACTGATAGAGTTTAGAGCAATGTATTTATATAGTTAGCTTAGAGCTTGCTTTTGCTCCTTACTAGTTGTGCAGCCTTGTAGGGAAGATAGTCATACCTATGGCAGGGAGGGTGAGTTCTTGGCACAGTGCCAACATTGTAGAACTCATTTAAGAAATGAAAATGAATGTATAACTAACTTTAGCAATTTAGTTTTCAACACTAATGTAAAGCTCCATTTTAACAGACCAGAAAAAAATATCATTGTGCATATCTGTGGAAACTGCCTTTAAGGGTTGCTTTGAAGCTGAGTTTGAATATGTGTTTTAAAACATATGTTTGTGCCTATGTTCATTTTGTACTTACTATAAGACAAAGCATCATACTCTAAACGTTAACTTGCCACAAAGCTCATCAGCCCCTTGGAATCTTATCCATAAAATGTTGCATAGAAAAAGAATATGCTATTTGTATAAGGGCACTTAGTAACTCTATAGCGTATATGATCAAGCTGCCTTTGGTTTATGAGCTAGATTGTTGTAAAAATAGGATTTTAACACCCTTTTGTTATAACGCAGTCTAAAGGAAACTGATTTGAATTAATATAGGTAAGTTTTTCTCTTTGTTAGACCTCTATAAGTTACATCTTTATGTAGCTAGATTCTCAGTTAACAGTGAAATTTTGACTATGGCTCTGGTAAACCTTTCTTTTTCCAATTTAATGACTACACACAGCTTGCCACTTTCTACTGATCAAATGAGAATCCCAACTAGAAACATCCTCTCTTCTTCCTGTTAAGATTTATGATATTAGAGGTCCAGTTTAGATTGAGTTCACTTAGAAGAAATACAGATTCTTGTGAAACCTTCTTTATATTGTTGCATTATAATATAGCAAAGCAAGTGAAGCAAGGAACAGTTATTAATGAAATTTTATCTAATTCAGCTTTAAATGAGAAATTTGTTTATTCTTGCTTTCAGAGCTAAATTTTTCATTACTTAACATTATTAAATTGCTGTTTCTTTCAGAAAGTGGTAAAATCTACTGATAAAGGTCTGTGATTAATTAAAAAGATTGTGTACCATGGCAGGATTACATAGCTGAGTCTTTTTTCACATATATTAGAACTTGCAAAATACTGCAGTTGCAGCAGTAGAAAGCTGCTTTGCCCAGAAGATTGAGTCTCCCTATGTATAGCATGAGTCTATATGTCTGGATTCATATAGGTTTTATTTTGTGTTTTAAATAAATCTATGAAAATATATAGATGTGTGTGTATATGTGTGTGTGTGTATATATATATATATATATATATATCTTTAGAAAATACCCATATTTGTGACCTTTTTTTTTTTTTAATGTAGGTTTAACTGTGTTTGAAACTGGTCAGAAGAAAATAGAAAAGAGGAAAAAATTTAAAGAAAATGATGCATCTAATATTGATGGTTTCTTGGGACCATGGGCAAAATACGTGGACGAAAAAGATGTAGCCAAACCTTCAGAAGTAAGCTTTGATGTTTTTCACTGCCAGTTCAACTGTATGCTATGTCTCAATGAAGGGTATCTGTGTTAATAAATGAGGTTTCCTTAGAGAACTAAATGACTTATCAGAATTTCTCTGCCTTAGTAGACTGAGAAAATACTATAAGATTCCTTTGTTTTTCTTTGGAATAATTTTTGTTTATATTTTTTAATTTATTTTCTTCCATAATTTTTAGCTAAAAATACTGTATTGAACAATTGGTAATAAAAATCACCTTGATAATAGTATTAAGGTGCCATGGTAGTTGCTTTTCTGATACCAATGTTCAGATAGTAATTACAGAATCAGCCTTTCTATGATTTTAGAATTGATGATGGGTTTTATTTAATTTTTTTTTATTTTAACAAAATAGTATATCTATATATATGTTTTTCATAATATTATGAAGTTTACAAAATAAAACTATAAAACCCTACCTTGCCCCTCTCCACCTCCTAATCCTACTGCCTCTATGAGCCAGTCCCTATTCTAGGTCTTAGGGATACAGCAATGGACAAGAGTAAGAGAAAATCCTGTCCTCAGGATGCTTACTTTCTAGCTCTATCTCATATCCAATTATCTCAGTAATACACATATGCTGCTCTTTATTTATTTTGACTTCTTAGTTACTGTAAGGATTTATTACTACCCTATCTTCCTTTTGGGCTTCCCTCATGGCAGAGTCTGGTTAAAAAAATATATATATCGGCCTGCAATGCAGGAGACCCAGGTTTGATCCCTGGGTCAGGGAGATGCCCTAGAGAAGGAAATAGCAACCCACTCCTATATTCTTGCCTGGGAAACCCCATGGACAGAGGAGCCTGGCGGGCTACAGTTCATGGGATCACAAGAGTTGGACACGACTTAGCGACTAAACACCAGCACCCACTTCCTTTTACTGTTCTTCCCGTAAAAGTTGTGTCACAAATCTATAGTCATCGCTTATATCCTTATGACTATTAAAAACTGTTTATGAAGAACATTGTTTACTCAAATTCACTGTATTTCTGGTATGTACTAGATTTTCTAATTACCTCATTTTTTCACTTATATAATTAGCATAATACATTAAATTACTCCTAGCTGTTCCAGAAGGAGAGGTTTTGTATTATGAGTTTAAAAGTTCAAAAACACTGTGTGTTTAATGCCATTTGTAATCTGCCAAAGAGTTGCGATTGTTATCCTGGGAGACATACTTGGAGCTATTGCTTCACCAAACAAGTACACCTCGTAAAGAATTTATGATCAGCAGTGGCCAGGATGGGGTTCTGGAACACCCATTTTAAAAATTCACTCCTTAATTTCCATAGGAGGAACAAAAAGAATTGGATGAAATTACAGCAAAGAGGCAGAAGAAAGGCAAACAGGAAGAAGAGAAACCTGGAGAGGAAAAGACAATCTTACATGGTAATATATTTTTTATGCCTCTTCTTTTTTATGATAAACTTTCAGATATTTACTCTGTTCTCTGTTCATATATTAATTGCCTTTACTAATCAGCTGCTGGGAATCATTATTTTAAGAATTATACTGGACAATTTGCATCCCAAAGAAATTATAGCAAACTCTTCTGTGTTATTATTAGAGATAACCACAGATTATTTTTTTGAAGTACTAATGAATTTTTTTTTAAAGGTAGATAAAGGAGATTATGGTTCACAGCTGTTCTTCCCTAAGATAAAGTTGACTCTTTTTGGCATATAACTAGTCCCCCAGTCATTTTAACCTTTTCTTTTTAAGCCAAGCCAAATTTTCTCCAGGTATGATCACAGTTCATAACTGTTACTAAGTTACACTTTTAAAGAATAAACTTTGTTTTTCGGGTAAGTAGATTAGAGATTTACATGCTCATACTTATTTTGATTTGCAGAAGGAAATGCATATTCACCAAAATAAATTATAAATATTCTAGACTCTACCTGGTTTATTACTAACTAGTTATATTTCGGAAACTATGTAGTGGTTACCAGACTATAAAGAATAATCCAGTTCAGATAGTACTGATTACTCTAATGTTATACTCTAATGTTATCAAATATATATGTTTCATGAGGTCATGTTTAGTTTTAGTTTCTCAAGCTCTCATTTTATCTCTAAGGAGTCTGTTTAGTACTGTGTGCTTACAGCCATAATAACAATAACAGCCAACATTTATTGAGTACTTATTCTGTGCAGCATGCTACTAAATGCCTTGATACATATTATACTATGTCATTTAATTCTCAGATGTGATTTCATTGTAAATCTGGTTGAAAGTAGAAAAGAGATTGGAAAAGGACCCTGGAAGGGCATAAAGGAGGAAAACGGGGAAAAGGATAGTTGATATACTTTTGTTTTGTTTTGACTTCCTTTTAATCCTGTTTTGCTTCTGATTCTTTGCCAGTGACTCATAAGGCCCAAGTGTTATCTTTTCTTCTTTCAATAATTATACTGCAGTGGAGTCTTTTGTACAGGCTACTAAAACTGGATAAAGGAAGTAAGAGCTTACTTAAAGGTCTGATATTCTCTGGAAATTTAGGGATTCCAAAATACTACCTCTGATTGAAATAATAGCAGTGATTTCAGGCAGTTAAATTTTAGCTGTCTCTTGGTCTTAACATCATCAAAATAGTATTACCTAAATTTTAATATGCAACGATATCCTTGTGAATAAAGTGTTTGTTATTTTAAGAATATAGATTTCATAACTACAGCTTCTTTTTTTTTTTTTTTATAACTACAGCTTCTATTTGTTCACTGCTTTCTTTTGCCTTCTTGTTTCAGTTAAAGAAATGTATGACTATCAAGGCAGGTCCTATCTTCACATACCTCAGGATGTTGGTGTTAATCTGCGGTCAACCGTGCCACCTGAGAAATGTTATCTTCCCAAAAAACAAATTCATGTGTGGTCTGGACACACAAAGGTAAACGAATTGGTTGTTTTTATTTGTTGTAATGCATTAATATAACAGTGAAGCCAACATAAATTTTCAGCTATTGATGTGGGACATTCAATATTTCTAGTGAAGATGTAGAGAAGGGAGATAGAGCAGGAAAGTCATTAAAGATAAACTGGAGTCACTTTGGAGGTACCAACACATGTGAGTCACAAGTGAGTACTCAGTCTTCAGGGTCATCTGATTGGGCCATGACATAAGCATTCATGATTTGGTGTCTTACCCCCTTATGGTAGCCCAAGCCTTCACTTCCAAGTTCCTGCCATTATCTGCTTCCTCTTGGGCACCAACTCAGTGAGTAGTGGGCTGATACTAGCACCAAGTCTCAGAAATTTTGCCTTAGCTCTTGGCAGTTATCACACTTCAAAGATTAGATGCTCCCTGGTTTATACACTATGATAATACTTAAACTAATGCAGAGACAAGGCACTTGAAAACTTTGATGTTACTATTCTTTGTCATATTCACTATTCCAACTGATAATTTCCAACTCTTAGCAAAGAAGAAAGGAACTGAGTAAAAGAAGGAAGAGGAGTGAGGGCATGAGCAACATGATTGACTAAGAATTCCCCTGGGTGAGGAAGTCCCTGATGAAGGTTAAAAAAATCTTGAAAAGCTTAGTGTCAGTAAGGGCTGCTCTAGAATACTTCTGAAGGTTATTCTAGGGTACGAATTTTAAAACGAAAAGAATAGTAAATTACATGGTTTAAAAATACACTGTCTTTCCCTTTTGTTTAATTTTAGCTGAGATTTTGAATGCTTCTGATTGATAATTGTAATACCTTTTCACAGGGCGTCAGTGCAGTCAGATTGTTTCCTCTCTCTGGCCATCTGTTGCTGTCTTGTTCCATGGACTGTAAAATTAAGGTGAGTTTTCAGTAATAGAGTAGAAGCTACAAAACTAGTGCTACAAAGCTAGCGCTTTGGTTAAATCTATTTGGTTAATTATAAATAGATCTGAGTTTGTTAGGCAATTAGAGGCTAATTATTTTCTCTTAAGCCCTGTGAATGCAGCAGTTTATGAACTGCTTCCAAACATGTTGATTCAGATATGGCTTTGTAGTCCAATTGGCTAGGCTCTTTGTAAGCTTAGATAGCTGATTAGAACATAATCACTCACTTTAGCTTTAGGCATATGAATATTTAATCACCAATAATGCATTTTTATAGAGGTGCATTTTATAGAGGTGTTGGATATGTAACTGAGTTCATTTGTTCCTCGGTACCTTAGAGGTAGAGAGGATATGTGATAGAAATCCCATTTTTAGAGAGTAAATAATATAATTCACTCTTTTTTTCTTCCAAATGCTAGTAGCAGAATTGCTCCCAGCCTCTTCTCCCACTTTATATAGTCTTGGGAAGGTCTACCTTTGGTTGATGTTCAGCAATAGTGTGTGGTAGAAAAGAAACTCAGTTGCCAATACATGTCAATTTGATATGGGAAAAGCCTTTTAAAAACTTAAATCTGGTCAAATGGTTTTTATCTTTTGTATGTTTTCTGTGTCCGGATCATTATACTGGTCAATAAATATCAACCGTATAGTGGTCTTGGAAAGTTGATTCATGAAAATTTTATCCTTTGTAAATAATTCATGGGTAGTAACAATATATTAATATAAAGGTAGCATTTTTTGATGAGAGCAACAATTTAGGTATTTGTCTTGACTTAGTGGTTTAAAGAAGAGAAGAAGAAGAAGAAGTAACTAAGAAGAAGTCATCAGAGAAGGCAATGGCACCCCACTCCAGTACTCTTGCCTGGAAAATCCCATGGACGGAGGAGCCTCATAGGCTATAGTCCATGGGGTCGCTAAGAGTCGGACACGACTGAGCGACTTCACTTTCACTTTTCCCTTTTATGCACTGGAGAAGGAAATGGCAACCCACTCCAGTATTCTTGCCTGGAGAATCCCAGGGACAGCGGAGCCTGGTGGGCTGCCGTCTATGGGGTCGCACAGAGTCGGACACGACTGAAGCGACTTAGCAGCAGTAGCAGTGGTTTAAAATGACAGGCCAGAAGTTTGGAGTAGCAAGACTCATTTCCTTTAACTTTCAATTTATACAGACTATGTTAATTGAGATTAAAACTTCTATTTGCTTAGTTAGAACAGCATAGAATTCAATTGAGTTCTTGTCTAGGTACACTTTATGTACATTTATTAGGTACCTATTATGTACAAGGGACTGAGGATAAAAAATTACTTTGGCACTGTCCCTGCTCTTATGGTGATCATTTCATTATGTTGTAAATGATCCTCGTAGAGGAAGTGTTCTGATTTCAGAGAGGAAGCATACTCCAATAGGAAGTGTAAGTAAGGGGTGGGGTGGGGGATGGACACAGGGAGTAGAGTATGTCTGAGAGGAGTAAATAGAATGCATCGGCATTGTGTGTGCTGAAAACTGCAGGTTCTGTGACTACTAGAGTCTAAATCTGAGAGGCATAGAGTGACTACAGTCATAAGAGGGGACCAGGTCCAGACTTTTTTTCCTGGGGTGCTGCGGGAACTGAGGCTTTCCCCTGCAGGCACTGGGTGGCCAGGAAGTGCTTTCTGTTTCAGATCACTAGCAACACTGTCCAGGACTGGATTTGAGGCAGGCAGGAGTAAAGGTAGTTTCAAAGCTGTTGTATTAATTCACTTTAGATGTAATGAGAACTATGAGCTTGTTATATTTTAGCCTAGATCTTCATTTTCATAACAGCTTTTAGTATATGTGCTGCCAAAGCGAGCACTCATAAGAGCTTTTATAATAGTACTTCAGAAGAGTTAAAAAAAAACTTTTCAGTACCAAAATGTTGTAAGATGGCAGTTTTAATAATATTTAATTCTTTTAAAGCTAGTTTATAGTATTACATAAGTAGAAACTTTTCATCACAGAAAATGTCAAATACAGAAAAGAAGAAAATGAAAATCACCTGTATAAGCTCCATCTAAGTTAAGTTCTCTTAATTTCAGAGTTTAAAGTGTGTATGTGTGTGTGTGCGCGCTTACATGCGCACGAGTATGTGTATAGTCTAAATAGTGTAACAGAGACTAATAGCACCAAAAGTGAAAAAAACAAAAAGTGACAGTGTTAGTCACTCAGTTGTGTCTGACTCTGTGGCCCATAAGGACTATAACCTGCCAAGCTCCTCTGTCCATGGAATTCTCCAGGCAAGACTATTGGAATGGGTTGCCATTCCCTTCTTCAGGGGATCTTCCCTACCCAAGAATTGAACCCAGGTCCCCTGCATTGCAGGCAGGTTCTTTACCATCTGAGGCAATAGCACCAAACAATGTGTTTAATGATATGTAATGCCTTGGTTAAGTTCCCTGTACACACACAGATAGGCACACACACACGTAGCTGGCATATGACTATTGTTAGTGGTTGAAAGTTGTCATCTTATCAAAGCCTTGTATTAAATTTAACGTTTCTCTGTGTTGTTTTTTTTTTTCCTCCAGCTATGGGAGGTTTATGGAGACAGGCGCTGTCTGCGAACATTTATTGGTAATATTTGTTTTCTCTCTGGCTATAAATCTGTTCGGAAAGACTTTTTAAACTACAGTAACATCATCAACAGTAATTTTACTACTACTGATTTTGCTACTGATGTGAAGGAAAGCCTTCACAGACTTGAGTGAGTCTTGAAGGAGGGTTAAGTCTCCCATGTAAACAAAGAACTAGGAAGAGAGAGCAACAGAAGCTGAAGCAGAAGTGATATAAGAACTGCATTGAGGGAACCACTTGTACCTCAGCATTGTAAGCGTGAGGAATACAGTGATGGGGGAGAAAAGCAGTAGGGGAGAAGACATTTTCATCTCAATAGGGGAGAAAAGCAGTAGAGGTGGGCAGTGTGTGAAAGACCTTTGGTCTGTCTTGGGGGTCTTCAGAAGCCAACAACTGAACAGCTCTTACAGGAAAGCATCATGATCAGATTTGAAGTTTACAAAGATCACAATGGCAGTATAGAAGATACTCTGGTGGGGCAGGCCTAGAGGCAAAAAAAAAAATGATTTACAAAGCTATTTCATTAGTCTGGATTAGAGATGATGAGAGCCAGAACTAAAGCAGCAGAAAGAGAGGAAAGGAACAATGAAGAGTTAAATACAAGCAGTGGCTCTTAGTAACTAGAAGTGAATGTAAAAAGAGTGAGGTGGGAATCGAGAGCAACTCCCAGGTGGCTGGATAAATGGTGGTGCCATTCATCTTAGGAAGATGACAAGGTTTCAGACTCATGGGATTTGAGCTGCTTTTGAGATATTGAGATGAAAATGTCTTGTAAGCAATTAGATAGCCAGATGTTGAGCTTTGAAGAGAGACTGGGAATTGGCTACAAACACAGCTAAAAAGAAAAGGTTGAGAGAACTCCTTGAAGGAAAGAAGACCAAAAAGAGGATAGCTTTGTGGCAGACTAGCCTTCTGGTAGATTGTCTTTGCCAGATTTTGCATGAAGACTGGTTACATTTCCAAATTTAACTATACCAAAATGAAATGGTATTTGAATTGTATTGGCTCTGTTTTTAGATTTAAGTGGGAGTCCATTCTGTAGTGCTTTGTTACAGTTTTAGGGCCTCATTGCACAAATAAATACTGCCCGAGATGCCAGGGCAGCCCAGAAGACTTTCGGGAAGGCTCTTGGCAGCATACAGGGAACCAAATGTCTCCTGTGATGTAGGGGATTTGGTCCTCATCTGTCCTCCCTGCTCTTGCTGCTTTTCACTGGAAAACTGAAAATTCCTGCTTAGAAAGATAATAACAGCTCTGACCAGGACTCCTGCTGTAGGAAAGAATGCCTGCTTGCCATGACTAGAGGTCATCAGTGGTGGTGGTGATTTAGGGCCCCTGTTGACCATTTGTGCCATGCACATTTTGTACAATTGTCCTGGTCATAGTGGGATAGTAAAAAAATTGGAAAGTTTCTGCTTTCATTTAGTCACATTTTATTTACCCCTATAACTTTCAAAAGAGTTGATTGGTCCAGTAAGATTGATTTCTAAGCAAAGCACCTTGAAACTAATTTATTGTCAAATGCCATTTTAAAACTAAATGTAGTTAATATTTGTTTTTAAAAAGGTTTAGTCTATGAGATGGTGAATCCATTTCTATGAAATTCAGTAATCCCAGAAATATACAATTATTGAACAGAGGCCACAATTTTCATGAACGTCAGCTTTAGGTCACTTTGTTTTCACTTCTGGCTTGGCTGGTAATTTCAGAGTGAACCTTAAAAATGTCACCAGTCATTTCTCTTTCATTGGCAATAATTGGACTGTTAAGTTTCCTTAGATTCTTGACCAGTCATCAGCTTTATGTATTACATTATTAAGAGAGTGCCATGAGATACTTCTTAAAACAAAGTTGGATCTTTTCTCTTGATTCTTACCTAAATGTTATGCATCAGAATCACCTAAGGAGCTTTTCAAAGGGAGGGAAAACACCTACATTCTGTAGCCCACACATAATATATTCTGAGTCAGTAAATCAGGAGGTAGAGTTCTAGTGATTTTGACTCAGAGTGGCTTGGAAGACACTGTTTAATGCTGTTTCTCTTATGGTGCTTATATTTTAAATGAAGACACTTCACCTCACCTCCATTTCTATTGTCTCTGCCTTTAGGTCACAGTAAAGCTGTTAGGGACATCTGCTTTAATACTGCAGGAACACAGTTCCTCAGCGCAGCTTATGACAGGTATCTTAAGCTCTGGGACACTGAGACAGGTAAGAGCTCACTTGTATTAACACATATTTACCTTAGAAATTAGCTTTTTTAAATGGAACAACGTGAGTGGTCTTCTGTGCCAAAATGGTACCTTCTCTAACTGCTGATTCTTATATCATTGTCCGTCAGCTAATACCACAAAATGTTTATAAAGTTGAAACTGAGCTGTAAAAGTAGCTCTTTAAGTATGAAACTTCCTTTCCACGAAATACAGTTTATAAATAAAGCAAATATATTGATAGATAAGGAAATTTGAAATTTTCCATAGACTGGTTAATTGATCTTTAGGTTATCCCCTACATAACCTACCACGCTGCATTTAATTGCCCCAATTTGTTAAAATATAGGTCTAAACTTCCATAAGCAGATTGGTTTTATATATTCACAGACATATTGATTACATTAGCACATTGTGGCTAGTATAATTTCATATAATCAGAGAATCATCTTTCATCCTACTGAGATTTAAGGATAAAGAAAATAGCTAATAGCTTTGAACACTGTTTACCAAGCATTATACTAAGCACTTATATGTAGTATCTTGTTCAGCCCTAACAATATCACTCACTATGAATTTAAATACTATTATTGTTATAGATGAGGAAACTGAGGCTTAAAAGGTAACTTTTCCAGGGTTACACAGCTAGTAATGGTCAAATTGGATTTAAACCAAGGTCTTTCTAATGCTAACCCCCATACTCTTAACCTCTTTGGCAGTGGTCTTCAACTCTTTACTCCATGTTTTAATTACCTGGAGAGTTTTATCTGCTCTGCAATTGATGATACAGATTTACTTTTGAAAATATTATTTTTAATCATTAAAAATTCATGAAAAGGAACAATGTAGTTTGCAGTACACAACAAACAGGCTGCCATTTCTCCAAATTTATTAGCAAATGATCTCTAGATCTTAATTCCAGGGTTATCGTTAAATGGCCAAATTTATTTTACCTACTTTAACTTGGGTCTTTGGTTTTAGGACAGTGTATATCAAGATTTACAAACCGAAAAGTACCCTATTGTGTCAAATTTAATCCTGATGAAGATAAGCAAAATCTCTTTGTGGCTGGGATGTCTGATAAGAAGATTGTGCAAGTAAGTCTTTTCACAATATTTTTATTAAGATTCCTGAGCTTTACATTGTATCAGGGGCTGGAATAAGGAATATTAACTTGTTTAATGTTTGCCACTTTTAGGGTCTGCTGATGCTCTAGTCTTAGCAGAAAGCAGTCAGTGTATAAAAAGATGATATTGGAGATCTCTTTTCCTTCTCCATTTATCATGATTATGACCTTTGTTTTCATAAATCTGCTCTACTTCTGTCTTTGCCCTTTCCCTTATCTGATATACAGTGGGACATTCGAAGTGGAGAAATTGTACAGGAATATGATCGGCATTTGGGAGCTGTCAACACCATTGTTTTTGTCGATGAGAATAGGAGATTTGTAAGCACATCTGATGATAAGAGCCTAAGAGTTTGGGAATGGTGAGTTTTTATCAGTAAAAATCTGATTTATATAAAGCAAACAACTTGAAATTTTGTAACCAAAGAGAAAGCCTGATAATACACAACAATCTGAATATTTTCACAACTGTGGTCTCTGGCCTGTCGATCAAACTGGTTTAACTATTCAAGTATCCAGAATATGGGAGAAGGCAATGGCACCGCACTCTGGTGCTCTTGCCTGGAGAATCCCATGGACTGGGGAGCCTGGTGGGCTGCAGTCCATGGGGTCGCTACGAGTCGGACGCGACTGAGCAATTTCACTTTCACTTTCCACTTTCATGCATTGGAGAAGGAAATGGCAACCCACTCCAGTGTTCTTGCCTGGAGAATCCCAGGGACGGGGGAGCCTGGTGGGCTGCCGTCAATGGGGTCGCACAGAGTCGGACACGACTGAAGCGACTTAGCAGCAGCAGCAGCAGCATCCAGAATATGAAAATTAAAATTTAAGCATGCTACTTTTCATAGTTTTTAGATAACCTATCTAAAGAATATGTATTTTGAGTCATTTTTTTTATACTAGGTAAAAACTTATGTAGTGCTGTCTTACATTCTTTATTAGGTATTTTATTCATCTTTGCAAAAAAGTAGGAATGACACTTGTATAGACTGTATTGCTTATGCTAGGGATTGAGTATAAGATCCTATCCTTAGAAAATAAGAAATACTTTTCTAAAGTCAAGAAATAATAATGTCACTAAGTATCTATCATAGATCATGTTTTATAATTGATTTTCAAAGTAGTACATAATAATCTTTTTGTCAGAATGAATGTTTGGTTGGAACCCAGCTTGTTTTTATAGTTACTTACAAGACATAGCTGAACAGTGGCTACAGGCTTCAAGGACTAGAAAGTGTCTTTCTACCCCCAGAAGTTGTTCTGCTGTAGGAAGTAAGATGTCTTAAACTACAGGCATCAGTTTCCTCCTGAAACTGAGTCTGTTTGGGTACCTGTGAAAAGTAAAAATTAGTCACTCAGTCGTGTCCAACTCTCTGTGATCCCGTGGACTGTAGCCCACCAGGCTCCTCTGTCCATGAGGATTCTCCAGGCAAGAATACTGGAGTGGGTTGCCATTTCCTTCTCCAGGGGATCTTCCTGACCCAGGGATCAAACCTGGGTCTTCTGCATTGCAGGCAGATTCTTCACCATCTGAGCCACCGGAGAAGGACCTGAGCACATCCCTAAACACATCAGGACAGTTTGGGTAATTGAAGATTTAATGTAATTTAACTGCAGTTTCTCCCACATTACCTCCAATTAATGGAGAGTTGACTACTATATACATAGTCTTAGCATTATTCTTAAGGTCCATGATTTGAGACTATCTTTTAACTAGGATCTCTCCTACTTCAGAAATGATGTTACATGCTGAGGACCTTATTTAAGACATCATTTCATATGGGCCACCTTAGACCATTTGTACAACAAAGTAGTTAGTTTAGCATACATACAACTGTTTTGTTTTTATGTACTCTAACAGTTTGATTATACTTAAACTTTCAGGTGTTTGTATCTTCAGATGGTATTTTGAGCTCCATTTGAAAATGTGAAGTAGTATAAAAGAAATTGTTAACTGTTTAAATGATACACACCAGTTACAGGGCTTTTAGAACACTTGTGAGTGTTTCCTAAATTAGAGCATTGGTCAACAAAATATTTTGATTCAATTAAATGGTAACAGGCTTTTTTTTTCCTTCTCAGAGCTTAAGAAGTACTCCTAAGAGTCAAAATACTGTTTCATTATGAATGGTGACATCCTGTAGATTTCAGTTCAGTTCTCACTTGCTTCTCACTTGCTGTTAGAGCCTTCCTAACCAATCCTCACATGAGATTAGGTGCCTCTTCTCTGTCATCCCACACAAATGACCCTTCGCTTCCCACAGCTTTTTATTAATAGTGCTTGCTTATTAATTCCTCTTCTCTGACAAGCTCCTTTTTTTTAACAGGGCGTGGGATATATATGTATTTTTTAAGTATAGTTGATTTACAATGTTGTATCCTGACGAGTTCTTAACCATGAGAGAAAGAACTGCCTCAACTCTCCATCTGTCTCCAACACCAGCACAGTGCCTGGCACATGGACTAGATATCTAAGAAAATCATTATTGTCATAACTATTAATGATGTTACATTTATTGAGGTCTTTCTGTGTCCCAGGCACACTAAGCATTTTGCCTGAACTATTTCATTTAATGGGCAAGTAATCTTATGAGACAGGTATGTTTGCTTTTCCTGTTTTATAGATAAGAAAACTGAGATACGTTAAGTAATCTGCCCAAGTTCCCATGAAACTTGAAAGGGCCAGAATTTAAACTCAGATCAATCTAGTTCTAGAGATTTTATTTTGTTTTTCTCCCCAGTTTTATTGAGGTATAAATAAAATTATAATGTATTTAAAGTGTACAACATAATGATTTGATATACATATACAGTGTGAAAGAATTAATTAATTCTTTATGTTAATTAACATATCCATCACCTCACATATTTACTTTTTGTTTGGTGAGAACACTTAGTTTGTACTTGCCTAGCAAAGTTCAGTTATGCAATACAGTATTATCAACAATAGCCACCATGGTATACACTAGAACATCAGACCTTATTCATCTTACAGCTAAGGGTTTTGCACCCTTTTGCTAGCTTTGCCTAATTCCCTACTCACCCCTCCACCCATCCCCTGGCAGCCACCATCTGCTCTTTATTTCTATGAGTTTGACTTTATGTTTTTTAGAGATTGCACAAATAAGTGATACCCTGTAGTATTTGTCTGTCTTTGTCTGACTTATTTCACTTAGCATAATATCCATCCTCCTGGTTTATACAAAGGAAAGTTGGTTTTCTTAAACAATATCATACAAACTAAGACTATTACACAGTTTTAAAGGAGAACAGGAGATGTTATTAGATATGGAGCATCCTGTGGTATCCTATACCATGAGCTGTCATAGGCATGTTTTCTCCCAAAGGCATTTATTTTTGTTAAAATGTTTTTAAAAGAAAATTTCAGAGGTTGGCACTATTTTTTTATCTTTAAAATGTCATACATTTTTGTTAGGGCTGTTTTTTTTTTTTTTGATGATGTCATTTCCAAGCTGAAGATTATTTGTAACGTGCTGTGCTGTGCTTGGCCACTCAGTCGTGTCCGACTCTTTGTGACCCCATGGACTAGAAGCCACCAGGCTCCTCTGACCATGGGGATTCTCCAGGCAAGAATACTGGAGTGGGTTACCATGCCGGCCTCCAGGGGATCTTCCCAACCCAGGGATTGAACCCAGGTCTCCCACATTGCAGGCGGATTCTTTACCAGCTGAGCTACCAGGGAAGCCCTATTTGTGTCATATTACAAGCTTATTATACTGATTTATAATTTCTAATTAGAATATAGTATTATTAAATAAAACTATACCTAGGATTTTTACTAGTAATTATGAAGTTCATAGGTGTTCAGATTCTCTACAAGAGAATCTCTTGTAGAGCTCATTGTATCAAGAGTCCTTGAAACCAGTTCAGTTCAGTTCAGTCGCTCAGTCGTGTCCGACTCTTTGCAACCCCATGAACTGCAGCACGCCAGGCCTCCTTATCCATCACCAACTCCCGGAGCCCACCCAAACCCATGTCCATCGAGTCGGTGGTGCCATCCAGCCATCTCATCCTCTGGCATCCCCTTCTCCTCCTGCCCTCAATCTTTCCCAGCATCAGGGTCTTTTCCAATGAGTCAACTCTTCACAGCAGGTGGCCAAAGTATTGGAGTTTCAGCTTCAACATCAGTGCTTCCAATGAACACCCAGGACTGATCTCCTTTAGGATGAACTGGTTGGATCTCCTTGCAGTCCAAGGGACTCTCAAGAGTCTTCTCCAACACCACAGTTCAAAAGCATCAATTCTTCAGCGCTCAGCTTTCTTTATAGTCCGGCTCTCACATCCATACATGACTATGTATGGATGACCATAGCCTTGACGAGACGGACCTTTGTTGGCAAAGTAATGTCTCTGCTTTTAAATATGCTGTCTAGGTTGGTCATAACTTTCCTTCCAAGGAGTAAGTGTCTTTTTATTTTATGGCTGCAATCACCATCTGCAGTGATTTTGGAGCCCAGAAAAATAGTCAGCCAGTTTCCTCATCTATTTGCCATGAAGTGATGGGACCAGATGCCATGATCTTAGTTTTCTGAATGTTGAGCTTTAAGCCAACTTTTTCACTCTCCTCTTTCACTTTCATCAAGAGGCTCTTTAGTTCTTCTTCACTTTATGCCATAAGGGTGGTGTCACCTGCATATCTGAGGTTATTGATACTTCTCCTGGCCATCTTGATTTTAGCTTGTTCTTCCTCCAGCGCAGCGTTTCTCATGATGTACTCTGCATATAAGTTAAATAAGCAGGGTGACAATATACAGCCTTGACGTACTCCTTTTCCTATTTGGAACCAGTCTGTTGTTCCATGTCCAGTTCTAACTGTTGCTTCCTGACCTGCATACAGGTTTCTCAAGAGGCAAGTCAGGTGGTCTGGTATGCCCATCTCTTTCAGAATTTTCCACAGTTTATTGTGATCCACACAGTCCAAGGCTTTGGCATAGTCAATAAAGCAGAAATAGATGTTTTTCTGGAACTCCCTTGCTTTTTCGATGATCCAGCAGATGTGCAAGTTTGATCTCTGGTTCCTCTGTCTTTTCTAAAACCAGCTTGAACATCTGGAAGTTCATGGTTCACGTATTGCTGAAGCCTGGCTTGGAGAATTTTAATCATTACTTTACTAGCGTGTGAGATGAGTGCAATTGTGCGGTAGTTTGAGCATTCTTTGCAATTGCCTTTCTTTGGGATTGGAATGAAAACTGACCTTTTCCAGTCCTGTAGCCACTGCTGAGTTTTTCATATTTGCTGGCATATTGAGTGCAGCACTTTCACAGCATCATCTTTCAGGATTTGAAATAGCTTAACTGGAATTCCATCACCTCCACTAGCTTTGTTCGTAGTGATGCTTTCTAAGGCCCACTTGACTTCCCATTCCAGGATGTCTGGCTCTAGGTGAGTGATCACACCATCGTGATTATCTGGGTCATGAAAATCTTTTTTGTATAGTTCTGTGTATTCTTGCCACCTCTTCTTAATATCTTCTGCTTCTGTTAGGTCCATACCACTTCTCTCCTTTATTGAGCCCATCTTTGCATGGAATGTTCCCTTGGTATTTCTGATTTTCTTGAAGAGATCTCTAGTCTTTCCCATTCTATTGTTTTCCTCTATTTCTTTGCATTGATCACTGAGGAAAGCTTTCTTATCTCTCCTTGCTATTCTTTGGAATTCTGCATTCAGATGGGAATATCTTTCCTTTTCTCCTTTGCTTTTCGCTTCTCTTCTTTTCACAGCTATTTGTAAGGCCTCCTCAGACAGCCATTTTGCTTTTTTGCGTTTCTTTTTCTTGAGGATGGTCTTGATTCCTGTCTCCTGTACAATGTCACGAACCTTCATCCATAGTTCATCAGGCACTCTGTCTATCAGATCTAGTCCCTTAAATCTATTTCTCACTTCCACTGTATAGTCAAAAGGGATTTGATTTAGGTCATACCTGAATGGTGTAGTGGTTTTCTCCACTTTCTTCAATTTCAGTCTGAATTTGGCAATAAGAAGTTCATGATCCGAGCCACAGTCAGCTCCCGGTCTTGTTTTTGCTGACTGTATAGAGCTTCTCCATCTTTGGCTGCAAAGAATATAACCCATCTGATTTCAGTGTCGACCGTCTGGTGATGTCCATGTGTAGAGTGTTCTCTTTTGTTGTTGGAAGAGAGTGTTTGCTATGACCAGTGCGTTCTCTTGGCAGAACTCTATTAGCCTTTGCCCTGCTTTATTCTGTACTCCAAAGCCAAATTTGCCTGTTACTCCAGATGTTTCTTGACTTCCTACTTTTGCATTCCAGTCCCCTATAATGAAAAGGACATCTTTTTTGGGTGTTAGTTCTAGAAGGTCTTGTAGGTCTTCATAGAACTGTTCAACTTCAGCTTCTTCAGTGTTACTGGTCAGGGCATTAGACTTGGATTACCGTGATATTGACTGGTTTGCCTTGGAAACGAACAGAGATCATTTTGTCGTTTTTGAGATTGCATCCGAGTACTGCATTTCAGACTCTTTTGTTGACTATGAGGGCTACTCCATTTCTTCGAAGGGATTCCTGCCCACAGTAGTAGATATATTGGTCATCTGAGTTAAATTCACCCATTCCAGTCCATCTTAGTTCACTGATTCCTAGAATGTCAGTGTTCAGTCTTATCATCTCCTGTTTGACCACTTCCAATTTGCCTTAATTCATGGACCTAACATTCCAGGTTCCTATGCAGTACTGCTCTTTACAGCATCGAACCTTGCTTCTATCACCAGTCCCATCCACAACTGGTGTTGTTTTGGCTTTGGTTCCATCCCTTCATTCTTTCTGGAGTTATTTCTCCACTGATCTCCAGTAGCATATTGGGCACCTACCGAGCTGGGGAGTTCATCTTTCAGTGTCCTATCTTTTTGCCTTTTCATACTGTTCATGGGGTTCTCAAGGAAAGAATACTGAAGTAGTTTGCCATTCCCTTCTCCAGTGGACCACATTCTGTCAGACCTTCACCATGACCCGTTCTTCTTGGGTGGCCCCATACGTCATGGTTTAGTTTAATTGAGTTAGAGAAGTTGAAACAAGGGATCTGTTTAAATTTTTTTGTTTACTTTTAGTAAAACATGGATTGATTATGAACCTGAAGTAGTGTTAATTTAATTTACAAAATGCTCTTATTTTTTAAAATCATGTTATAAAATTATCAACTACTATAAATAAATAAGAGAAGGGAAAAGCAGTTGAACCTTTTTAAAATTGAAGCTTGTCTCAATATATTTGGATCACTTTGAAGTCATTTCTCACTGTTATTTAGAGGTATAAAGGGTTTAAGATTTGATAAATCTTGCTGTTCCTCAGGTTATACCAGAAAATGTTTTCCTCCAACAAAGACTGTGACAGAAGTTTTTTCTAGTTGTTTACTTCTTCTGGGGTGATGGGTGGATACAGAAAATCCTTACTTAAAAGGCATATTATTATTATTGTCGTTGTTGTTTTCTAATTAATCAGTCTTTGAACTTGAACCATAGTTTGAAATTGAAATTGGTGCTTTATATTCTTTATTATTCATCAGATTACATTCCCCACACATTACTCTATAAAAAAAACATTTCTGATGTCTCATGAAAAGCAGCAAGATCAAAATCCTTCAGAACTACTGAACTTTTAAAATTATTATTATCATAGAGAGTATTAAAAATGAAAAGACACTTAGAACTTTGGATGGTTTTAGATTTAGGTGACTAGTTTTGAATTTTTGTTGTTTTCATTTTATTCTTTTTTATTTGTAATTATTCTTTTATTCTCACAAGAAAAAATATTTAATGTTTTTTCTCCTACACTGTACACATTTGGAATACTTTACATGTAAGCTGAAAATAAAAGATGTCCAGGTGCTTAATCTGCCAGAAATTATGAGATTTCTGGATGGGTTCGACCTGCTTGCAGATCCCTATACAGCTTTGCCTACCATCTACTTGCATTGCTGAAGGCTCTTTAGCACTTAAACCTGCTTGCAGAGTGCCAAGTTATGGTTGATTGGCAGGTGAAAGAATACTTCCCTGCAGGCTTGCCTCAGACATCTTGCTTCTGTCTGCCATGGTACATTTTTAGATGAGTTCATTATTAAAGAACTGATAATAACATTATTTTTTAACATAAAGGGCAAAGTTAAAATCAAATAGCAGTAGAAAACTAAATCACTGACACTTGTAATTATCATGGAAAGTCATTTGTATAAGTAAAAGCTTTATAACAATAGAATGTCGTTTCGTGGTTTTCCTTCCTCCAGGAAGTTTCATGAAACTTTATATAATTTCAAGAGCATCTCTTTTGTTTCAGAGATTATTCTTCTAAAAGTACTTTTAACAGTTACTATTCTGATATGTTATTTTTAATTTTTAGGGATATCCCTGTGGATTTCAAGTATATAGCAGAACCCAGTATGCACTCAATGCCTGCAGTGACTTTGTCTCCAAATGGTGAGTTAGTAGATACACAGTGTTTTTAAATGAGCTGCTAAGACACTGTGTGATCTCTGTTTTCAAAAGAGCCTTGGCCATTCCCTCCTAGGGGAAGTCTGTCACAGTGCCATACTTGTATATTAGAAATAATCACTGATTTTCATGTATGAGTCACCTCACCCATTCTCTTGTTTTTTAAAAAAGGTAAAAATAAAAGAAACAATGATTTGCAACATTACCTGAGCATCTAAGGATTTCCATCTGAGAATCAGGGTTTTTGTTGTGTTTCTTTTTTCAATAATTCTTCCAACAGAATCATGTTCAGCAACTTATTTAGTGATTTACTGTGAGCTCTTTTTCTTTTGGGGAATAGGTAGTTTTGTTGTGGTTCCTTATATGAGAACACCTTAGCAATTCACCATTAAGAGATTTTCTCAGGCAAAAATTAAAAAGATAAGTCTGCTTAATACAGTTTTCTATTCAGTAATTCATTGCCTTTTAAGTACAAGTACTACAGATAAACTGATATAATTTTACATGAGGATATTAAAGTGGAAGACCCGATGTTTGGGCAGCGTGGTCATCAAAGCCACTGTCAGCTCATGTAGCTCCTGTGAGAATAGAGCAAGGAAGAGGGAGCAAGAAAGAGTTTGCTCTTCCAGTCGAAGCGTCTACCATAGGCAAATCAGTGGACATTTGTCAAGTGTCCTATGATTTTTATGAGAAGAGCAACCTCACAGGGTGCTGTTCTGATAATCACCATATTGTATACAGTCACATTTGTGCACCTACATCTCATACAGTGTATTTTTAATACACTGGTGACATCCGTCACCAATACTGTGCCCATCTTGAACAAAGCCACTTACCTAGTCTGACTGTGAACATTGTTAGGGTCATCCTTTATCATGTCTATAATACATAGAATGCAAAGATACTGCAGTTTAGACTCTAGTGGTTTTGGTGAATCCTGGGTAGATAAAAGCAATGTAGCCCAAATCAAAAAATGGGCAGAAGACCTAAATAGACATTTTTCCAAACAAGACAGACAGATGACCAATAGGCACATTAGAAGATGCTCTTCATCACTATTTGAGCAGTGCAAATCAAAAACTACAGTGGGGTACTACCTCACACCAATCAGAATGGATGTCATTAAAAAGTCTATAAATAAATGATAGAGAGGGTATGGAGGAAAGGGGACTCTTACACTATTAGTGAGAATGTAAATTGGTGCAGCCACTATGGAAAACAGTATGAAGTTTCCTCAAAAAACTAAAAATAGAGTTGCCATATGATTCAGCATTCCCACTCCTGGTCATATACCCAGACAAAACTGTATTTTGAAAAGATTCATTCACCCCTGTGTTCATGGCTGCGCAATTCCCAAGGCATGGAAACAGCCTAAATGTCCATTGACAGATGAATGGATAAAGAAGATGTGGTACATATATACAATGGAGTACCACTCAGCCATAAAAAGGAATGAAATAATGCTATTGCACAGAATGGATGGACCTACAGATTATCATGGGCTTCCGGTGGCTCAATGCAAGTTCAGACTCTGTCAGAAAGAACCCCCGGAGAAGGAAATGGCAACCCACTCCAGTATTCTTTTTTTTTTTTTTTTCCCCACTCCAGTATTCTTGCCTGGGAAATCCCATGGACAGAGTAGCCTAGTGGGCTACAGTTCATGGGGTCTCAAAAAGAGTCAGACATGACTTAGTGACTAAATAACAACAGAGATTATCATACTAAGTGGGGTAGGTCAGAGAGAGAGAGAGAGACACTAATACTATATGATATCACACACATGTGAAATCTAAAATAGAACACAAATGAATATATATATATATATAAAACAAAAACATATTTTCAGGTATAGGGAACATACTTGTGGTTGCCAAAGGGCATGGGGGGAGGGTGTGGGAGTTTGGGATTAGCAGATACAAACTTATATATAGAATGGATAAACAATAAGGTCCTCTGTATAGCACAGGGAACTATATTCAATATCTTTGATAAACCATAATGGAAGAGAATATATGTATATCAGTCACTTTGCTATATAGCAGAAATTAAATGCTACATTGTAAATCAACTATTACTTCAATAAAACTTTTTAAAAAGCATTGTGTTACTATAGCATTACTAAAATTACTAAAATTGTTTTACTAAATTTTTTTTTTACTTAAGTTACTAAAGATTTTTTTGATCATATCTTTGTACAGTTTTATTTAATAATCCTAGGTTTTCTCACCTGGAGTTCATCTTTCCTCTTTCCGTAGTTAACACAATAGTCTTTTTCTCTATTATTTATATTTATTACAAATTCATTTCATTTCATAAAATTTAGTTTTGTTTTATTAATGCTAAACTCAGGGAGTTTTTGTATATCCTTATTTAAACAGAAGAAAGCTTTTATAGGAAAAATGCTAAACGATACAAGATTTTATGAGCAAAATCCCTTACTCTATAAAATACAAATATTTCTCACTTTCAACAAATCTGTAACACTTCACAGGCAGTATGGTAAATTTATTTTCCTATTATTATATAGTAGTTGGGAACAAAATAATATTAATGACTGAACCTACTTAAATAAAAGTCTTTTAAAATGTTCAGTCTTCCTCTAAAATGTCTCATTTATTGAATTTACAGGGAAATGGCTAGCGTGCCAATCAATGGACAACCAAATCTTAATTTTTGGAGCACAGAACAGATTTAGATTGAATAAGAAGAAGATTTTTAAGGGCCATATGGTAGCAGGTTATGCTTGTCAAGTAGACTTTTCACCAGACATGAGGTAAGTTTAAACTTTCTCATTTATTCCCATATTCATATATGATTATACAAACTACTACTATACAAATAGCAACACTGTACAAATCACCTTTATATATGTAATCGTATGAGAATTGTTCAGATTGTCTAAATGCCAGATAAAAGACAAGAACAAATTAAGACAGTTATATTTGGTGCTTTTTTTTTAAGTTCTTCAGTATATCTCTCTACATTGTTAGTTCTGTGCCCTTTAAGCACATAATGAGTCCCTGTCCATATAGGCAATGTCTTTCTTTCTTTCTGCTTTTCTAAGCAAGGCTGAGAGGACTATAATCACTATATTGCTGTGACTTAATGAGCACCAGAGGAATTAATCCTGTATTGTGGGGTTAAAGTTAACAACTTCAATACAGCTTTTTTGTGCTAAAACCTCAAATCCAGCCTCTGCATGTTTCTCAATCACACTAGATTTTTGAAGCCTAGAGCCTTTCTAAGAGTGAAACTCTATTCATTCCACTGTTGTTAGCTAAAATATATGGGTATCACTAATTCAGAAATTCCTGTAACCTTGTATGTTTAGCTTGGTAATTGGCACTTAGACTCCTACCTCTGAGTGAATCTTGGACATATTCAGAAGCTTTTGGAGCCAAAAATAATTACAAAGATGGTAGAGTCTACTACAGTTGAATGGGCCTACATGTGTTTGCATGGTCTACATGTGTGTGAAATTGACCCCCTTAACACTGTTTCTGACTGTCTTAGAGAGTGATTGTGATACTGCATGCACTGTGGCCCATGGGTCTCTCCATTTTCCAAGTTGAAAGTAATTTTTCTCTCTTAGACTGGTCACTCAATGGGGAGGTTTTGTGATAGAAGATTAAATTATAGACTGCTTATACACTACCTTAATTATTCAAGTATTATACAGTCCCATTGACTTTTTTATGTCAGAGTAAGAAATATAAAGTCTTTCTCTATTCCTCATCTTGTTTACCATTTTAAGGTGCTTGAATTATTTGAACTTATTTTTCTTCTCATTACAGCTATGTGATTTCAGGAGATGGAAATGGAAAGTTAAACATCTGGGACTGGAAGACCACAAAACTCTACAGTAGATTTAAAGCTCATGATAAAGTGTGTATAGGTGCAGTGTGGCATCCTCATGAAACATCTAAAGTCATAACTTGTGGTTGGGATGGTCTCATTAAATTGTGGGATTAATGGGATTAATCCTTAAACTATCTAGGATCATTTTTGATCCAATGTCATATTTAACTATATTTAATTATTAAAGGTATTGGATGACAACTTGATTTACAGGTTATGATTTTCTTACATGGCCTTATGAAGTTGAACCATTGTTTAAAAAAAAAAACTTTGTAAATTTGGCTCATATAATTTCATTAGCAACTTCGTTTTGTTCTTTATAGATGTTATTTATACAGAGAATGACCATTGACTTTATATTTGACAAGTGGTTATTGCTGGCAAGCGGTCTGTGTTTACCCCCATGATGTACTAAAAGGGTCTTTTTGGAGCTGAGAAGGAATCCCTAGTGGATTACCTCTTCAACAGAAAGGAAAGAACAGGGATGATATGATTTAATGTGAATCTGAAAGAAGGATAAAAACCACCCACAATTACTGTTCCCATTATTTTCCATGGGTCAATTCTAATCTTTTGGATTCAGGAGTTCCATCATTTTTTTATTACTTATGTTGTGTCTGTTTAGTTGTCAGCCAGCAATCTTCTCTGACTGCAGCATTCCTCTAATTGTTAAACAGTGTAAAATAAAAATCAGTCCAGAGTTCTTTCCTTGGCTTTCTTCTTGATCAATATAGACAGGACTATATATAATGAGAGAATCACATTATTTTTGAAAATGGAACTCAAGAGAATGAACCAAGACTTTGAATTGTATTTGTATTTACTGTCCAGTAAGGACCTGGCTACACTTGCAGAAATCAGGGTCTCCTAGGTCACTGTTTCACAGATGTTACTATTGAAATACTCCTCGTAGGAGATTGGACGTGAGAACATAGTTCAAAATGTCAGCTTATAATTTCTTTGAAGCTGTATGTTTTATCTTTAAAATTAATCTAATTTTGCTTATGAATATATATATTCAGTAGAACTTTTTAAGATTAGAAAAATGTTAAACTTCTTTCCAAATCTTTGGGTAAAATTGACACTCTGGGAAGATGGCTAGGGTTCCTAATTTGAGAAGCAGGGACTGTGATTGGTTTAAAAAAAAATTTTTAACTTCAGATTGTGAAATCAAGATAGCTTCTTAAATATAGTAGCTAATAGCACTTTAGTTTGACAAGCCATTTCTCCTTTTTTTTTCTTTTTTACAAATCTATGTCAGATGTTTGAATGTAGTGTGAAATATTTCAGTGCCATGCTATAAAAGATTGGCTCATAGCTGCTCAGACTGCTGACTTGGAGACCAGAATCTTGTTGAGTGTGGATATCCTAGGACCATTAGCTCTGAGTCCTGTGCTGCCAAGAGCAGTTCATGCTCCATGCCCTTCGAACTTCCATTTTTAAACATTAAAATTTAAAAAGACCTGGTATAGATGACCAGGTGCTATAGCCACATATAAATTTCAAATAAGAAAATAAAGAGAATAAAAGCAGCAGAGGTGTATTGTGGACACAGCACTCAAAGAAATAATACACTGCCTTGCTGCTGCCATTTCTACTTCCTGATCTGCTGGGAAGGGTGGCTACCATTTCCTGAAGAGGAAAGAATTCAATCAGGAGCTTTTCTATAGTCCCAACCACTGGTTTTAACAAATGTAAATTATTGAAATGTGATGGGACAAAGAATTAATCGTACATTTGAACTATCTTGTTCAGGACCAGTATTATGGATGTTACAAATCATAACTTCTAAATCTGGGTTTATTTTATTGTGTTTTTAACTGTTTCTAAACTAAGGAACTGTATATAAAAGTTGTCTTTTTTTTTTTAAAAGATGGTATTTTTAAATAAAGCATTTTTGTAGAAAGTGGTATCAAAATTTTTTTCTTAGTCTCCTTTTAAGTCTCAACTCTGAGACACCAGATTAAACCATTTGCAAATTTTAAATGGGTCATTTTTCTGGGCTTCCCTGATAGCTTAGTTGGTAAAGAATCCGCCTGCAATGCAGGAGACCCTGGTTCAATTCCTGGGTCAGGAAGATCCGCTGGAGAAAGAAAAGGCTACCCCTTCTAGTATTCTGGGGCTTCCCTGGTGGCTCAGCTGGTAAAGAATCCGCCTGCAATGCGGAAGACCTGGGTTTGATCCCTGGGTTGGAAAGATCCCCTGGAGAAGGGAAAGGCTACCCACTCCAGTATTCTGGCCTAGAGAATTCCATGGGTTCCTTGGGGTCGCAAGGAGTTGGACACCGAGCGACTTTCACTTTCATTTTGATTTTTCTGGGGTGAAATGATGCTTTAAAGGTGAGTATAGTATATTAATGGGCTTATCCTAAATAAATGACACAAATACAAGACAATGCCCTCAGAGCACACAGAATAAGTTTTAACACAGTCCATATTTATTCAGTTGGTGCCACTGAGTCTTGATTGCACCTATTTTAGAGTACACAAATGTGCAGGGTTCTTTTCCAGCATTAAAAATTTCAAGATCATATAGTGACTGGAAACAAGTGGTTACCATCTGGCTCTTTTTCCTCACTGCGACCCTTTTGTCACACCCAGGACAGATTTCCTTCCTGAAAGTTAAGGATAGTAATGATGCTTTGGTAGAAAGTTTAATGAATATTCATATAGTAAAGCACAAGCTGGGAATAATTTGTCCTAAATAAGGAGCCAGTTTTAAGATAAGGAACATGCAGTAGTATCAAACAGGCACTTCTCTAAGTATGAAAGTATAGAGTGATTTTTGAGGATGCATTGTGAGGCTGGTTAATGTTCTTAGCTATTAATTACCTGGAAGAAAACATGGACAGTGAAATAGCAGACCCTTGAATGGTAGCTGTAAGAATTGCAACACCAGCAACAATTATAGAGACTCTACTTGAAAAATACTGTTTCTCAGAATGTGGACTGAAAACTACCTGGAGATGGTGCCCCTTACTGAGATACAGAATTCAGAAGAAAGTAGTGGATGATTAGGGAACATAATGAATTCAGGTATGGAGAGGGAAGTGTGAAGTGCCATCCAGGTCAAAATACCATCAGCAGTATTAACTTGGGGTCTCAAAGAGACCTAGGGAACACTGATGCTATTTTTCATCAACAATGCATGTTTTTCTCATTTTTGTCATCTCTGAAATAGGGCTGTATCTTAAAATCAGTGATGTGTCATAATTTAATTGGCAGCATTCTTTCTTAATGGATCATAAAATTACTGATGAAATACAGTATTAACAAGGCAAATACTAAGAGGACCTAAGAAGAAGAGAAGAGCCAATGGAAAGAAGATTCCATCATAGCGCTTGGCTCAAAATTCATGTTATCAAATATTTATTTGATCAGTGGGTAAATAAAATGAACTAGCAAAAGATTGCTCTGAGGCTTCACCCCCTAGAACCAGTTATCTATCTAAATTTTTCAGCGTATGGATTTCTAAACCATGTGATTATAAATTAAATTTCTTAAACATACTGAAGGTTTCAAATTCTTCAAACAAACTTTGATTTTCTACAGAACTGCACGAAGGGTAGACTTCCTTGTGCTTGGAAGAAGGGAGATAGAGGTCCTTTATTAGAACCCTCTTCCACTGAGATTGTCACCCTCCAAAGGTCCCACTGCTACAGGTATCAGTTCCAATCCTGTCCCACCAAACAACAAGCCTTATCTCTAATGATCTAGGCCCCTGGCCCCTCACTGGTATACTGAACTCTTAAGATCACTGCAGTGTAGGTTCCTGCTACCTCTCAGGTTCTAGGATCCCTCTGAACTTTTTGTGTCTGAAGGTTTTTTCTTTCTTGGGCATTCATATATATACATAAACGTGTGTGTGTGCGCGCGTGCATGTGTACACATGCATACATATATATTCACACATACACATACAGAAAGATCACCATGAAAATACATCCTTAATCTAGTATCTTTGGATATTGCCACTTTGTTAGAACATGCTAAAAACACAGGAGTATAAACAAGTGAGGTCTGAAACATTCTGGTTTTTAGAACCTTGGGAGCTTAAGTGTGTTACCTAAAAAGGTACTTTACCTAAGGGTACTTCACTTGATGACTGGAGAGCCATCATAGTGGATTCATCTTTAATCTGGGCCTTTTCTTGTGAATAAACATATCATTTGGATTCTCTTCAATTTATCCCAAGACTTCCCTTTTATAGCACACAAATCAAGAAATTACCTAACCACCATCTAAGCCTTCTCTAATCACAAAAATCTTAGAATAATGAGATTCTTAAACTAGAAGAAACCTTAGAAATCAAATATTCCAACCAAAGATAAGAAAATAGGCCAATAAGGGTGATGAATTGCTTGATATCACACAGCTAGTTAGCAGCAGTGAAAATCTTTCTCCCTTCATCCTGCTATCCTGTCTCCTCTACATACTGCCACTTGATTGTGTATTTTAAAATTATCATATTTGTGTTGTGATTTTTGTGGCTTCCAGCTTGCTTTCTCTGAGGTAGTTAATAGACTGTTTATTTCATCATTTAGTAAAAGAGAACCTGTAACTGAAGACATTCTAACAGCCTTTTCCACTAGAGTTAGACCAAATGGTAACTGTGCTGGGAAGGCCTTCTCTGACTTCAGTCAAATAGCCTAGAGAACATAATATGCTCTCTCTCCTTTTTACTCTTTGAAAAACTACCTTAATATTTTTTGTCCTAAAAAACCACTGTGGTTTTAATCACTTTTATAGGAATGCCAGCCCCTGTCCTTGACAGAAGTAGCCTCACATCATGGTACCTTCTTTCTCTCATAAACTGAAAAATATTCTCCATGGTACTGTGAGTTGTGATCTAATACACTGACTCTAAAAAGTTGCTCTCTGGGAATTGGTTTTTAAGAAAAAAAAAAAAGACAATGAGGAATGAGAAAGGAAGACTGAGGTTTAGTATCCTAGGATAACTTCTAACAATAATTGAGCCTTTAATTATTATTGTATTTATTTGATTCAATTATTATATAGCTCTCAAGTCCCCAAGGTCAAGAAAGATCTTCAGGTTAGCATCTTTAATCAGGAATTAGTACCACTGCAATAGGGTAATAAACCACCATGTCAAGAAAAGGACTCATGTCTTAAATTAACAAAAATGAGAGAGATTGATTCATCTAAATTCCAAAGATATTTTTAATATCAGAAAAAAAGTCAACAACAGATAATGATGAAATAATTTCACTGAAAAAGCCTATGTGAAATAGCTTTCTTTATATTTATATTCAATAATATTTATGGAGCACATTTGACCTAGCAGGTCCCATGGTAGGCACTGGGGATACAGACATGGCTCTTACCCTCATGGAGGGAAAGTCATCACATAAGCAGACCCATGAAAGTAAAAGGAGTGTGAAGCTGGGGAGAACAGAAGACACAGTGGTGGTAGTAATGGTTTAGTTGCTAAGTCATGTCCAACTCTTGAGACCCAATGGACTGTAGCCCACCAAGCTCCTCTCTCCATGGGATTTCCCAGGCAAGAATACTGGCATAGGTTCCCATTTCCTTCTCCAGATCTTCCTGACCCAGTGTTTGAACCCACGTCTCCTGCATTGCAGGCAGTCTCTTGCACTGTAGGCAGATTCTTTACTGCTGAGCCACCAGGGAAGCCCAGAAGACATTGTAGGGAAACATAACTGGGGGCCTTCGATAAGGGGGGTCCCTGGAAGCACAAACTGGAATCAAGATTGCCAGGAGAAATATCAATAACCTCAGATATGCAGATGACACCACCCTTATGGCAGAAAGTGAAGAAGAACTAAAGAGCCTCTTGATGAAGGTGAAAGAGAAGAGTGAAAAAGTTGGCTTAAAGCTCAACATTCAGAAGACTAAGATCATGGCATCTGGTCCCATCACTTCATGGCAAATAGATGGGGAAACAGTGGAAACGGTGGCTGACTTTATTTTGGGGGGCTCCAAAATTACTGCAGATGGTGACTGCAGCCATGAAATTAAAAGACGCTTACTCCTTGGAAGGAAAGTTATGACCAACCTAGACAGCATATTAAAAAGCAGAGACATTACTTTGCCAACAAAGGTCTGTCTCGTCAAGGCTATGGTTTTTTTCCAGCAGTTGTGTATGGATGTGAGAGTTGGATGGTGAAGAAAGCTGAGCACCAAAGAATTGATGCTTTTGAACTGTGGTGTTGGAGAAGACTCTTGAGAGTCCCTTGGATGGCAAGGAGATCCAACCAGTCCATCCTAAAGGAGATCAGTCCTGGGTGTTCATTGGAAGGACTGATGTTGAAGCTGAAACTCCAATACTTTGGGCACCTGATGTGAAGAGCTGACTCATTGGAAAAGACCCTGATGCTGGGAAAGATTGAGGGCAGGAGGAAAAGGGGATGACAGAGGATGAGATGGCTGGAAGGCATCACCGACTTGATGGACATGGGTTTGGGTAGACTCCGGGAGTTGGTGATGGATAGGGAGGCCTGGTGTGCTGCGGTTCACGGGGTCGCAAATAGTCGGACACGACTGAGCGACTGAACTGAACTGAACTGAGGAAACAATGTTTGATTTGACATCAATCCTTGAAAAACAATATTTTCTTGTACAGATAGCTAATTTTTATTGATACAAAATTGTGGTTTCTCACTAATATTATAGAACTCACCTGAACTTTTGGATATTATATGATATATACCTACCTAGGGGTGATGTCAGAATATCTAATGACCAGAAATGTAGGACATAAAGCAGAATAGAAGCTAAATACAGGGAGGGGACAGGGTCCTGGAGATTGCCTATTGTGCTGTGCATTAATTGCTTGATCTTGGGGCAGTCTAAGGGTCTTGTGGGAGGAGCTGCAGTGGAAGAGAACCACTGGGGGACTCAGGACCACAGTCATTGACCAACCTAGCTCCTTGATACATATTCATTTCATATCTGTCATATACATACTAAGCTTCTCTATTAAAATAGTCTGGATTAGAATTTAAACTTAGCAGGAAAAAAGGTCCCTTACTATTTCAGACAATCCTATTTCACAAAACCAATCACTAAGAAAAACTTAAAATATTTTATGAGAATATGAAGCTGCTAGTTTAACACAGCATTAGTTTTAACAGGTATTTGTTGAGAACTTGTATTTCCCTGTATCGTGCTTAACATAAAGTGTGACAATATTTAGCTTGCTTGATTTACTTAAGGGCAGAAATACAATAAAAGAATTTCTATAATTTCTAAATTTAGGCAGTTTAAGAATATATCAAATCTTTGGGTTACAATTTCATGTGGTAAGTTCAAATACCTCTTTAAATGTGAGAAATGGGAACATATTTTAGCATATAATTAAATGTACTGAATTCACAAAGAACTAGCAATTGGCTAGTACAAAAAAGAATTAAGTTATTGCTTAAAGGCAAACATAAACTTATCTCTAAAAGAAGAGAATTATATTACATAATTGAGCTTGTAGGTACCATTGTATGGTCAAGTAGCAATAGAATTATCTGTTTCAATGAGGCCTTCATTTTTCATCTGGAGAAATATGATGATGAGGCTAGTTCCCTAGTATTAATTCAAGCTTTACAAAATCCAAACGTAGTATTTAGGAAACACAAATCTTACATGGTATTTACTATATAATAAATAAAATCTTATAGCCAAAGCAGAAATGCTTATATGAATAACTGATTTGAACTAAACACTGTAAATTCATAAATTTGCTCTTGTTCTAGCCTGATGCAAAGACTAATGGACCTTTAGTCTAACAGAAGTTTGTTTACGTCTTCCTGGCTCCCTTCATTTGAACATGTCAAATAGTTACAAATATTTATTGATAACCTATTATAACTACATAAAATACAATCATTCTAAGAAAAAGGAGAAGGAGAAAATTGTTTTTCTTTGACTTTAATCTCAGATTGTGACATAGACTTCGTGCCTAAAGGTTGACCTGTGAATCTCTTACATCCTTATATGTCTTTCGTCTAAAACAGAATCATTTGATAAGAGCAATATTAAATTTGTATTTTCAGATTCATTTATTAACTTTGATAGGAGTTAATTAAGAGATGTGTGTCACAGATATTCACATCTGAGTTCATATATCTGAAAGTCAAAGGATAATTTGAAACAAAAGAAATGCAAGCTATACTTTCAAATGACTGGGCTCTTCTTAAAATCCAGGAGCCATGTATTGGGACCAGCCAGGGCCAAGAGTCACTTCTAAGCCTTGCAAGATCTTTTTGGCAACCTGAAATATTGTCAGAGAAGATTTTGGGACCCCATATTTTTTCAGTATAGTGGACATATTTTAATTGAGCAGATTGTTTAAACCTGCCTGCTACAAAAATGATCCCCACTCTAACAGATCTGAAGGTCTGGTCCTGGTATATTAGTAGACTTTTCTTCCCATTTACTAACCGGGAGGCAAAAATGTGCCTTGCATTTGTTAAATGCTATTGAAGCAGCCCTGTGGAGGGACCTGCATGGGCTTTGGGATCTGACAGGCTGAGATGTGAACTCTTGCTCCACCATTAGAATAATCTAAATAAGCTACTTAACCTCTCAGAGTCTCCTTAGCTGCGTAATTGGAAAAATTGCACTTCCTTATAGTGTTGTTTGGAGAATTAGGAATAATCTATGCACAGTATTAGGCACATAGTAAGCACTCAGTAAATAGCAGCTCTTGATTCTGCTTGTTTGTTTTTTGCATTTTGTTTGTCTTGTTTTTGTGGTGGCCCTGGCCTCCAGGGTGAGGGCCAGGGATGCTGCCCAACATCCTACAATGCACACAATGGCCCTCCTTCCCTCCCCCAACAAAGAATTATCCAACCCAAATGGAAATAACACTCAGGTTAAAAAACCCTGGCCCACACAATAAGCATAATAATTCTAGAGGCAGGGAAACCATAGCAACAGTCAGAATATTCATCACAAACTTCAAACAATCTATGAAGGGAATGAAGGACAGTCTTAGAAAAAAGCATAAAATAAGTGCAAATAACTATTGAACAGGCTGCCTAAGTAGGTGGGTGTGGGTGGGTGTGTTTGTGATTTATTTTGAGTTTGTCTTTATTTTTTTCTCAACAGTACATCCATTCTTGCTTCAGATATATATATAGATAGATAGATACAGTGTGATGGAGTTGATGTTCTATACCACCAATCTGGAATAAATGGTAACTTAAGCTGTACAAAGGGAGCTTTCAGTAATGTTCTTAATCTTCAAGACCATGAATTAGGAACCTTGGTATGAGTATGAATACATCTAAAACCTAATCATACTAGACACTTAGAATTAGTATACTTCATGTGTTTAGTCGCTTCAATCAGGTCTGACTCTTCATGACTCCATGGACGGTAGCCTGCCAGGCTCCTTTGTCCATAGAATTCTCCAGGCAAGAATACTGGAGTAGGTAGCCATTCCCTTCTCCAGGGAATCTTCCCGAGCCAGGGATCAAACCTGGATCTCCTGCATTGCAGGTGGATTTCTTTACCAGCTGGGCCACCAGGGAAGCAGTATACCTCATACCTTGGTGTATAAGAAGGGTTAAAAGGTTTAAATAAAAAAGGTCTACTGTGTTTAATGTATAAAATTTTTATTAAAAAGGAAAGGTTATCTATGATATAATCCAAACAGGATTAGGACTAAAGTTAACTTTGTTTTGGAGGCTATACCATGCAAACTAACAAGATAAACCACTTTAGAGTTTTATGGACTTTTTGTACTTTTGAAATACCTAGGGACGTTGAAAGCAACTAAATTGCTAACTTATTCAAGCTGGTCCTCTCATGTCAATGACTTTTATTAGTGTCCTGTAAGTTTTAATTTAAAAAACCTCATTTATATTTTTAAAAAATCATCACTACTAATTCAGAAAGTCTTATTCCCTTTTGAAGTCAAGTTAGTAAGATGATATAACTCTATTGTATTTGGCTTCTCACCTGAGGAATGATATTTTCAAACCACTGCAAAAAGCAAAAAAGCCAACCCTGGGAATGTTTAGAGTGAAAGGAGGTAAAACAATGGGGATAAGGAATTAAGGTCTAGTAGTAATCAGTACTCTATGCTCTCCCAAAATTTCTTAAACAGTGTATGTATTACTGTTCTCTTGGGATATAGAAAATGCCAGAAGATGTATTTAATATATCAAAGGTAATAACTTGATTTATTTTTACACTATTTAATTAATTTATTTGAAATAGGATTTTAGAAAATCATTTATAGAAGTAAATGTCTAATTCTTGTAGACAGAAAAGATGGAGATCATTTAAACTATTGAGAATATGCACTCTCTGCTTAATTTTTAAAAATATATAAAATATATACAGTGTGTTTGGTATTACCACATTGTATCTATCCCAGGAAAAAGAGAGAATCTGGCCCTCAGGCCACAGGCTCACAATGAATGCCAATTGGCAGAAAGGAAAGTCTCATTTAATCTTGGAGATAATGTATTAAAAAAAAAAAAAATGACACCATAGGCAAGTCCGTAGTTGAGAAATCAGGTTTGAAGACACTCAAATTCTGTTTTGTGTTTAGTTTCATAGGAATAGAGGGGATTTAAGGCTGAACATAAAAAGAATCATGAGGTGAAGAACATGATAGTCTAGTCTTTCTTACTCAGTTACAGAATTTGGTGTGTCTGCATTCCCAGAAACTAGAATCAGTGGTTCTTATAAAGTCACAGTATGGCCTCAGCAAAGGTTGAGGAGGAATGATTGAAATCTACAAGGCTGTAAAGAATGTTATTGACACAGTGAACAAGAAAATCCTTGAAAGAGGTGCTGCTGCTGCTGCTAAGTCGCTTCAGTGTGTCCGACTCTGTGCGACCCCATAGATGGCAGCCCACCAGGCTCCTCCGTCCCTGGGATTCTCCAGGAAAGAACACTGGAGTGGGTTGCCATTTCCTTCTCCAATGCATGAAAGTGAAAAGCGAAAGTAAAGTCGCTCAGTCGTGTCCGACTCTTAGCGACCCCATGGACTGCAGCCCGCCAGGCTCCTCCGTCCATGGGATTTTCCAGGCAAGAGTACTGGAGTGGGTTGCCATTGCCTTCTCCAAAGAAGTGAGTGAATAACAAATGAAAGGCCCTATTTTAAATAGCAGGCTACATATTTAAGGATCTCATCAACCCAGTAAAAATAGAAACGTTATATAATTTCTTTTTCATGGTGGTGAACTCATGGTTCATAGATACATAATTAATTTTAGGGAAAACTGAGATAAATGGGGGATTATCTTCCAAGTTGAGGTGAGGAAGGACAAGCATTTCCACTCTGTTGGAGGCAAACAGGCAAAGAGCCTGGGTTTGGGTAGATGGAGGTTGACTCCTGTGTCTGTCCCCTCAACATGTATTAACTGTTCCCCTACCATGTGCCAAGCTACATGTACTACAAAGGTAATAACACAACCTCTGCCTCAACCAAGTCACAGGCTAGTGGGAGACTAGACAAGTAAACCAATAACTAGAATCATGGAAATGTTCCCTGCTGCAAATATTTCCTTGAGTTCTTGATGAGATCTTCTGTCCTATTTCCATCTTGTATTTACCCAACCCAGAGTATAACAGCTACTCGCATTAAAAATATCTTTTTTCAGGAAAAGCTGAGGTTTAGATAAATCTTTGTAACTGTGAAAAAGCCTGAAATCCTGTAGTTCTAACTCTTTGAGAAGGCTGTACCAGAACCGCACAACACTGCTGTCACTGCCACTGACCTCAAACCCGGGCCAGTGGAGATGGATCTCAAAGATGAGCTGTCCAATCTGTTCGAGGACATCTTCCAGAATAAGATTTTCCAAAACTTTCCATTCTGCGCTTTCCAGATCTGCTTTGAGAACATCAATCTGTAACAAAATGATGAAATGAGATTAGCAGAGTCAGTAAACATTGTTAAAAATACCGTTGCTATCAGGAGCATCACAATATAGCTGCTTCCCAAGAAAGCAGAAATTTTCAAATTTTAGAGTTAGAAGTCTTTTTCAAATGGCCACTTATGACATGATTTTCTAACCTCATTCCAGACACAAATAATGAAATACAAGCCAGAAATCATAATCGACCCTCTTACTCTCTGCCCAGTGGGAATGGATGTCCAAGAAGGAAATGCTGGAGCATATATATCTCCATGCCCACAGTTTCTCTCCAGCAACCAATATGCTGCTCAGGGGAACTCAGTCCTGGCAGAATGCTGGCCTATAGAGAAGGACTGACAGAGGGCCAGTGCCTACAGGAACCACCTCAAAAACCCTGACAACCCCTCTTCCCCCACTAATTTCATCAGGATTGGAAGCCAGGGGAAGAGTTCTCAGGTCTCTGAATACTAGACTTGAAAAAAAAGTATTAACATTATTCCATGATGTTTTTAAAAAGTATATACCAGTATAACATTGTAAAAAAAATGAATAAAACCATTCTCTGTTCATTTAATGAATACAAATTCACATTCCAGGTGATATGGAATACAGGATGAAAAGTAGGATGGGAGAGAGTTTGCCAATAGGTTATGAGAAGGAACTCCTTTCTGCTGGCTTTGCACAAAATCCATTAGAATAACAGAATACCAGACACCTCCAGAAAGCAATGAAAGCTAATTACTTACCAAATGCTTCTATATCCTGGCACTATACTAAGTGCTTCACCTTGCAATATTCATTTACTCCTCCCAACAATTCTGCAAGGGTATATCCCTATTCAAAGTTGAGGAAACCAGACTCAGAGAGTAACCCATCCTTGGTCACACAGTTGGAAAGACAGTGGTAAAACATGAGCTGAGTCTGTTTATATGGCCCATGTTCTTAATCATGACATGATATTGAATTCCCATAAACCACAAAAGGAAAAATAGTAAATCAGAGCTCCTAAAAGGCTTTTTGTTTGGAAAATAAGGTGTTATTGGAGAGGCAGTAAGGGTCACTGAATCCAAGTATTGTTATCAGCATCACCATTTTACAATGGAAAGCAGAGCACTTTCCAGCTTAAAGAATCATTTTCCCACATACATTATCTCAGCAAAACAGCCCTCTGGGTAGGCAAGGATTTGGTAAAAAAGACTTTTCTGCTGCCAAGAAATGGGGGAAGGGGAAGTAAAGGGGATAATTTGACCACACAGAAGAAGGCTGGCACATGCAGGCACAAACTGGAATAATTAAGATGGAGGGAATCACTGCAATAGAACAAAGCCTATAGTTCCAAGAGGTGACAACAAAACCCTAAACAGCTCTTCAGGAAGCTGCCAATTGAAGTCACCAAAGTCCTGCCCATGAAAGTGACTTTTCAGAAGGATAGACAAGAACCAAGACCAATCCTTCCCCAGCCTCTTCTTTCTCTCCGTGCATGTCTATTTGACAAGTTTCTCATTTGCAGCTGAGACATGAGGCTGCCAGTGGTAAAATTCCTCATGTGATTTCAGAGTTGACTGGAGACGTTAACATGGAATTTAGATACAATTGCTCTAAGAAAATGATCTTTGCCCGGCATCCTGAGACCCGGCAGGAAAGGCTTTCACTCTCTTGCCTTGAACAGTACCTCCTGGTCCACCAGGGAATCAGTGATGGTAACAACCCCAAAACTATCAAGAGGCCTTAGAAAAGGCTAGATAGCCATAAAACAGCTTTCTTTTTTTTAATTCAATTGGTTCTAAAATCAAAGAGAAAAAGTTTAAAAAAACATAAACAATCTTCTTTTCTAAAAGGAACTGAGCAAAGGCAGGTTCCATGTGAACATACACAAGGCTGAAATAATTCTCATGACTTGGATACGACAGAGCTAATTCATTCTTTTTTCATTTCTGCTGCCCTGGTGCATCCTTGGCTTTGTTTAATCTTTGACCTTTTAAGCAGAATATTCCTAAATTAGGATAATTAAAGTGCTGAAAGAAATATTAAATCAAAACTTCACAAAATTTTCTAATTTATACAGAAAATATCCAAAACCCAAAGTCAACATTTGTTGTGTCAATTCACACAGTGAAGAATTTCTTAGGTTTCTTATAGATTCATTTTTCACCATGACTTTCTATGAGTTTGAATATATTGAATGTGATCTATAAATCAAAGTATTAAAGGGGCAGGATAAAGTTAATCAGCCTAAAATTGACCTAAAAACTATACTGGTGAATTATAGGGGAATATGCCGAACATATTTTTTTCAAACTTATTTTTTAAATAAGCTATCAACATACCTAACATATTCTTTCCAAACATATTTTTTAAATAACCTATTAATCAAAAGTTACAAGCAACTGGGAAAAAAATAATTAGGTTAAGTCATAGCAAATATATGCTTTCTTTAGAAATTCAATTTTCATTTACAAAAAGTATTTCAAATATGACCACACTCCCCCGCCCCCTTCTGAATCCAGTGACGGAATTCTCCACTTCAATTAGAATGATATAGGTTCATCTCAGTCATGCAGCCCAGGGGGAACACAGCCCCGAGGAGGACACAGCTCTTTCCTATCTTCCAGCCTCAGAGCGCAGATAGCCAAAAGCCGTGAATAAAACATGGTCTTCTCTTCCAGTGTGCTTTTTCTATTTCTTGCCTTTTAGAATGTTCTATTACCACAACAATTTTGCAAGTGTAATTTCCATTATTACTGCATAATGCACCCAATATTATTGTTATTATAAGGTGCTAAACATCTCTGAATAAGATATGCCACTTTTAATATTTTAATATCAGCTTTCAGCAATTATGGCACTAAAATCATGCAAATTATTATATTGGAATAATCAAGTGACAATCCTAAATACAATTAGGTTAAATCAGGTTTCTTGAAAAAAAACAACTACATGTTAGCTCTCTGTAAACTCTGGAATAACCAAAGACATATTCTCAAAGAAAGTAGATGAAGCAGCCTACTTAGCATAACTTCAGAGGTTCCATCAAAGTTACCTCCTTTTCTTTGGGCCTGAAATATATAACAAATCATCCTTAATAGAACTTTTTGAGGAAATGAGAATTTTAATTTTAACTGGATTAAGATGTGAGGCTATCTGACAGCTCCCTCTTCATGGGCACACATTTATCCCATGTTCATCCACCCAGAACTGCAAAGATGAGAGGAAAGGGGGGTTGGTGGTAAAGTTCATTGGCATAACTATTAGCTTGCTAGATCTGCTATAACAAAATGCCACAGATTGTGTGACTTCAACAACAGAAATTTACTGTCTCAGAGTTCTGTAGGCTAGATGTCCAAAATCAAGGTGGCCAACAGTGTTGGTTCCTCTGAGAGCTATAGAGGATGCTTTGTTTCATGTCCCTCTCATAGCTTCTGGTGGTTTGCTGGAAATCTTTGGCATTCCTTGGACTCTGCGTGGCTCTAATCCGTCTTCATCTTACACAATGTTATTCCTGTTTCTGTGTCCAAATTTCCCCTTCATAAGGACACCAATCATACTGAATTAGGGACCCACCCTACACCATTATGACTTCACTTAAACTAATTAACATCTGTCTTGACCCTGACCCTATTTCCAGTTAAGATCACATTCTGAGGAACTAGGAGTTGCGACCTCAGCATATGCATGTGGCGGCGGGTGGGGGAAGTAGGGGGTGTGCTACTGCTATAGAGCTTTGGCAAGGTAGTATGTGTTCAGGAGCCCATTTCCGGGGGCCAGTGCCTAGGGAAAGTGTCTTGTACCACAGATCTAAGCACCAGCAACTATCTGAGGGAACTGTGGGTGTTAGTTAGCCTGTCCATCCCTACCCCAGCCAACACTGAAAGTTCCACTCTTGCTAAGTGTCAAACCCAAGGCAGATCAAGAAGCCTCCAAAGCCAATTAAAACCATCTTCATAAAACTCCTATGCTTCAATCTCTGGGTCTTTCTCAGCCACACAACCAGGCCCAGAAGGTGCAGACTGTCTTTGATACCTTCCTGTTCCCTTACTCATTCCTTTCCCTCCTCTGGCACTCCTTCAAGTAGTCAAATTCCTTGTGCCTACGCTCCCCACCTGAGTCTTTTCCCCTTCAAGGGGGCCCTCTAGCAGGGTAGGCAGATTTTGTTACATGCCTGCAGACTAGCAAGAGGGCAGAAGTGGAAGCTGCAACATTTTTAAAGGCCTGGGTTTGGAAATCACCAGCATCATTTCTGCTGCATTCTATTGGCCAAAGCAAACCACAAGGTTAGCCCAGATTCAAGGGAAGATGAAACAGATGCCCCTTTTGAGAGGAGGAGTGGCATACACAGAAAGGGTGAGATGGTCGTTGTTCATGGCCATGTCTGCATATACTTGACCTAAATCATCGAAAAAAATATTATTTTATATACAAATCCATGAATGAACTACAGTATTACCATAGATGTGAGCCTTAACTGGACACAAGCAATACTCCAGGAAAACTGAATAATAAAGCATTTATTCATCAGAATATTATTAAGGAAAGGACATTAGGGAATTCCCTGGCAATTCAGGGGTTAGGACTCCATGCTTTCACTGCTGAAGGCCTGAGTTCAATCCCTGATTTGGGAATTAGGATCCACAAGTCACTCAGTGTTGTCCCCCCTCCCCCCCAAAAAAAGAAAGAATGAAAGTGAAGTCGCTCAGTCATGTCGGACTCTTGGCGACCCTATGGACTGTAGCCTACCAGGCTTCTCCGTCCATGGGATTTCCAGGCAAAAGTATTGGAGTGGGTTGCCATTTCCTTCTCCAGGGGATCTTCCCAACCCAGGGATCGAACCCGGGTCTCCCGCATTATAGGCAGACACTTTACCCTCTGAGCCACCAGGGAAGCTCCCCCCGCCACAAAAAGGCAGGTTAATTAAAACATGGCATTTTCTATTAGATCTGGCTTTCTTTGGAAGCTGACAGAGAATCTGGGATATCCAATGAATTAAGGATGACTAATAAAGAAAATTCTGAAAAGAACAGGTATATGTGTGAGTCCTAGATATTATATCAGTCTACTAGGGCTACTATAATAAAATACCATAGACTGAGTGGCTTAACATCAAAAATTTGTTTTCTCACAGTTCTGGAGGCTGGAAGTCCAGGATCAAAGTGTAAACAGATTTGATTTTTCCGGAAGCCTCTCTCCATGGCTTGCTGATAGCTGCTTCCTCACTGTCCTCACATGGACAATGAGGACATGGTCCTTTCCTCTGTGTGAGCACTCCTGGTATCTCTTCCTCTTCTTACAAGAACACCAGCCCACTCTAACAACGTCAATTAACCTTAATTACCTCCTTAAAGGCTCTGTCACCAAACACAGTCATATTGAGGGTGAGCGCTTCAATTTGTGAATTTTGGTGGGGAAACAACTCAGTCCATAACAGATATAAAACAAGTATTTTTGCTGTACACTATTTAGAGGCAACCAGTATCTCTTCAAAAAGAGTTTTAAAATACATCCCTGTTATTGCTAATGCAGGATAGCAGCTGGAGAAAACCAGCAGGTCCTCCTCCATTGTTGTTGTTGTTCAATCACTAAGTCATGTCTGACCCTTTGCGACCCCATGGACTACAGCACACCAGGCTTCCCTGTCCTTCACCATCTCCCAGAGCTTTCTCAGACTTGTCTATTGAGTTGGTGATGCCATCCAACCATCTCATCCTCTGTCGTCCCCTTCTCCTCCTGCCCTCAGTCTTTCCCAGTATCAGGGTCTTTTCCAATGAGTCAGTTCTTTGCATCAGGTGGCCAAAGTATTGGAGCTTCAGCTTCAGCATCAGCTCTTCCAATGAATATTCAGGGTTGATTTCCTTTAGGATTGACTGGTTCATTCTCCTTACAGTCCAAGGGACTCTCAAGAGTCTTCTTCAGCACCAGAGCTCGAAAGTATCCATTCTTCAGTGCTCAGCTTCCTTATGGTCTGACTCTCACATCTATACATGACTACTGGAAAACAATAGCTTTGACTATACGGACCTTTGTTGGCAAAGTGATGTCTCTGCTTTTTAATACACTGTCTAGATTTGTCTTCCTCCATAACTAACAGCTAACTCCAGTGCTGGGTGGTAAAAATGTGCCACCTCACATTAATTGAAGGCAAGTCATAGACACGGTGGCAGATTTTATTTTCCAAAGATGGTCTCACCATTAAATCCCATCTCACATGCTTTTCTACAATATGGCCTTGACCTTTCTCCCACCAACAGATGAAGTTGGTGTTCCCTCCCCAGGGATGGCTTCTTGGGGTGGGCAGCCTGCCCAGTCACACCAGGCCCCACACTTAGAAGGGCTCAACATTTGGTTTCATGCTCTGCTGTTGCTGACTTGAGTTTCTTAATACGTTTTGAACAAGAGACCCTACACTTTCACTTTGTACTCAGCCCCACAATTATGTATCCTGTTCTGTGATCCTGCCCTTGAATATTGATGGACTCATGACCAGTGACCACAAAGTATGGCAGAAGTGACTCTAGGTGATGATATCCAAGCACAGGCTTTGTTCACTGATACTCTCTCTCTTAAAAACTTCAGCCACAAGGCAAAGTGTCCAAGTGCCCTGAGGCCATCATGCTATGAGTCCAAACGAGCCCTTGCAGAGAGACCACACAAAAGAGACTCTGAATCAATATGCAGAGAGTGAAGCCTGGCCGACCCCAGTTGCTCCAACCATCATCCAACTGCAACCTGACGAGAGACCCTGAGCCAGAACCACCCAGAAAAGCCCTCCCCAAATACTGACCCCCAGAAACTGGGAGAGATCAATGATGAGTTACTGTTGTTTTAAAAAACTTAAGTTTTGCGAGTGACTCATAATGTAGCAGGAGATAACTAGAACAGAGATCAAGTGCCATTTATGCAAATCTTCTTTTGAAACGTTAAAAGTTAATTGCATAGTGTCAAATACTATATATTCCAAAGCTGTGACTTCTAGGTTTTAATGTATATTTAACCAACAATACTTTCTTATTTAAAAAAAAACAAAAACAAAACAGTATGGGACTTTCCTAGCGGTACAGTGGATAGGAATCCACTTGCCAATGCAGGGGACACAGGTTTGATCCCTGGTCTGGGAAGATCCCTTGGAGAAGGGAATGGCCACCCACTCCAGTATTCTTGCCTGGAGAATTTCATGGACAGAGGAGCCTGGTGAGCAAGATACAGTCCATGGGGTTGCAAAGAGTTGGACACTACTGAACAACTAAGGCAATGGCACCCCACTCCAGTACTCTTGCCTGGAAAATCCCATGGATGGAGGAGCCTGGTGGGCTGCAGTCCATGGGGTCACTAAGAGTCAGACACGATTGAGCGACTTCACTTTCACTTTTAACTTTTCTGCATTGGAGAAGGAAATGGCAACCCACTCCAGTGTTCTTGCCTGGAGAATCCCAGGGACAGGAGAGCCTGGTGGGCTGCCGTCTATGGGGTTGCACAGAGTTGGACACGACTGCAGCGACTTAGCAGCAGGCAGCAACTAAGACTTTCACTTTTTCACTGGAAGATCCCACACGCCCTGGAGCAACTAAAGCCCATGCAGCACAACTACTGAACCTGCATTCAAGAGCCCTCAAGCTGCATCTACTGAAGCCCGTGTGCCTAGAGCCTGTGCTCCACAACAAGAGAAGCCACTGCAGTGAGAAGCCAGTGCACCACAAGGAGTAGCCCCCACTCAGCGCAACTAGAGAAAGCCTGAGCACATCAATGAAGACCCAGCACAAGCAAAAATAAGTAAATTTTAAAAAAGGTACAAAGTCATTATTTAAAAATTAAAGCTACAGATAAGCAAAAAGAAAAGAAATTAAGATACCCGTGATCTAGAGTTTAAAAACAGTTAACTTGAACACCTGGTATATTTCTTGGTAAACATTTTTTTTTTGCCTTCAATACACACACACACACACACACACACACACACATGCACGCACAAAACACAGTTTATAGCCTACATGGGCATAATTCAGATACACCTGCTGTTTATAAAATTAGAATTATACTGTTTTAAATTTGCTTTTTAATGTAACAGATCATGAATATTTTTTCAGGCCAACACATTTTCAACTAAAATGTTCTCTCAAACAGTGTCCCTGGGAGCTTTCATAAGAATGTGATGCAGGTGAGCGAGGCCCCTGCAGGACTAAGGCAGATGTAGGGGAGGAACAGACCCTCTACCTTGGTTCAACAGGAGCAGCTCCCCTTTTCTCTCTTTTATATGATTGGAATCCTTTGCAAATTTGTGCTTGAGAAAGAGATTTCCTGCTTAAGAAAAAAAAATAATTTTTTTTTGGAAGCCTCCATCTATAACTTGTGTTTTTAACAACTGTTATATTGGTTTAATTTATTTAATCAAATCCCCCATCTGATGGTCATTTAGGTTCTTTCCAATTGGATGATGTTGTCAACTGAGGTGTTCAACAAACTTGCAGCTAAATATTTAAGTGTGTTCAATTCTTTCCTTAGAATAAGAACACTTCCAGAAGAGAACTGGCAGGTTCAAAATATAGGCACAGTTTACACTTTTAATAATTTTACCAACCAGTAGGCCCCTCCTGTCCCTGCTCTCGAGAAACTGAGGATAAACCAGATTGTGCTTAGACTGGGAATCTGTGCAGAAAGACACACCACAAAAAGCTCCTCCACTGTTATTAGTTCAGTCATCACTGGCTTGTTTGTATTATCCTAAAGCTACATGATACTCTGGAGTATTCCTAAACAAACCTATGTTTTTATGTCCCAGTGATTCACTAGAGCAGACAAAAAAACTGCATGCCATTTAAAAAAGAGAAAACAAACAAATCAATTTTAACTAAGTATATGTTAAACTGTCTTTATATAAATTTTTATTTAAAACATTAAAATAAAAACACTTTATCTATTGTTCTATGTGTGTGCGTGCTAAGTCACTTCAGTCATGTACAACTCTTTGCGACCCTATGGACTGTAGCCCACCAGGTTCCTCTGTCCATGGGGATTCTCTAGGCAAGAATACTGGAGTGGGCTGCCCTCCTCTAGGGGTTCTTCCTGACCCAGGGATTGAACCCAGTCTCCTGCATTGGTAGGCAGTTTCTTTACCACTAGCGCCACCTGGAAAGCCCCCTATTGTTCCATATTAAACCTTAAGAAGGAGATAGATTCCTTTTTCCACCCATAAAATGTGTGTTAAAGCTTCAAACTGGCTATTTATTGTTGTTTAGTTGTTCATTCAGGTCTGACTCTTTGAGACCCCATGGATTGCAGCATTTCAGGCTTCCCTGTCCTTCAGTATCTCCCAGAGTCTGCTCAAACTCATGTTCATTGAGTCAATGATGTCATCCAACCATCCAACCATCCAACCAACCTCATCCACTGTCACCCCCTCCTCCTCCTGCCCTCAATCTTTCCCAGCATCAGGGTCTTTTCCAGTGAGTGAGCTCTTTACATCATGTGGCCAAAGTATTAGAGCTTCAGCTTCAGCAGCAGTCCTTCCTATGAATATCAGGGTTGATTTCCTTTAGGACTGACTTATTTGATATCCAGGGACTCTCAAGAGTCTTCTCCAGCACCACAACTTGAAAGCATCAGTTTTTCAGTATTCAGCCTTCTTTATGGTCCAACTCTCACATTCATACATGACTACTGGAAAAACCATAGCTTTGACAATATGGACCTTTGTCAGCAAAGTGATGTCTCTGCTTTTTAAGACACTGTCTAGGTTTGTCATAGCTTTTCTTCCAAGGAGCAATTGTCTTACCATCCTTCACAATTACCATCCTAATTAATCATTATATTAATCAAAATCCCTGGCTAAAATCCAAAACTACATAACACCAATAAAATGTCAATATTAACCATACAGCTTATCAATCAACTAACACAGAACAAGGGACTTCTTTCATTTGTGCTACAATTGACCTACAAACATAGCTGCTTGTTTTCAACATGGGCAGTTTGGTTTTGAAGCCAAAATCATATACTGTGTATATAGCATTTACAGATACATCTCACAGTTTGTAAAAGAGTGTGGAAAAGAGTGTGGAAAGTAGTTTTGGAATTAGGTTCTATTTTTAAAGTTATTATTTATTTAACTACTCATTGAGTTATTCATAAATATTTTTTAGTTAATTTATTAGCAATTACCTATCACCCTAACAATAAATGCTACATTCATTCTCCATACTCACTGTGGTCTAGGCCAATATTCAATCATAATTTTAAAATTATTTTATCAATACAACTTCTTTAAGTTTAATTATGAAAAGTTGTTATTTAATGATTCAGTTCAGTTCAGTTCAGTCGCTCAGTCATGTCCGACTCTTTGCGACCCCATGAACTGCAGCACGCCAGGCCTCCCTGTCCATTGCCAACTCCCGGAGTTTACCTAAACTCATGTCCATTGAGTCGGTGATGCCATCCAACCATCTCATCCTCTGTCGTCCCCTTCTCCTCCTGCCTCCAATCTTTCCCAACATCAGGGTCTTTTCAAATGAGTCAGCTCTTTGCATCAGGTGGCCAAAATATTGGAGTTTCAGCTTCAACATCAGTCCTTCCAATGAACACCCAGGACTGATTTCCTTTAGGATGGACTGGTTGGATCTCCTTGCAGTCCAAGGGACTCTCAAGAGTCTTCAACACCATAGTTCAAAAGCATCAATTCTTCTGCGTTCAGCTTAAAGCAAAGCAAATCCAGGCTCTTAAATAACATCTTCTTAAAGCAAGATATATCTCTGCACCTACAAAATTAAAACCTGAACGAACACATTAGAAAGAGGATCCTGTCTTGTAGAAAAATAGAAGAAATTAATATATCTTAAATGAACAAGAGGATTAAAAGTGTCTTTAAGAGACTTAGACTTTAAACACACTAAATCAGGCCCAATTATCATCACTGGCTGGCAGAAATGTAGCATTACAGGATATCTGCTACCACTAAGAAATGGGAGATAAGACTTGCCCTGCATAGTATGGGAAATATGAAGGGTCACTCTAAGCTAATGTAGGACCAATTCTGAACTAATAATAAAAGAAAATAATTTTATGTAGTAATCAGCTCACAGAAGTGACCTCTAAGGGAGCAACACTCTGTAAATGAATTTTAAAGGAATTCAGGGAAACATTTACAAACAAAGACTTATTTTGTCAAATATCTAGCCTATTCCACAGGAACTAACCTGAAGCTGCTGGGCGAGAAACTTCTGGGCTGGGTGAGGTCATATAACATGTAGCACCAGAAACACAGGTCAGGGACAGAAATGGGTGAACCAGTGACACATCAAGAAGTCAGCAGGGATTCATGTTGATGTTTGACAGAAAACAACAAAATTCTGTTAATCAATTATCCTTCAATTAAAAAATAAATTAAAAAAAAAAAGTCATCAGGGCTACTGGTGACACGCAACAGCAAGGAACCAAGAAGCACAAATTTAGGCAGGATCGAAATGGCAAAAAGGACTTGGCCCAGAACAGAGTCAGATAGCAACAAGGACAGCACCAGGCAACTGCTTGAATTTCCATCGTCATAAAAAGTTCTATTGGACAGTGCTGTTCAGAGTATCACATGCATCAGATATATCAAGCGAGCGTCACATGAATCAGCTGGGGGGCTTGTGAACACACAAGTTCTGATTCAGTGGATCTGGAGTGGGGCCTGAGTGTTTGCATTTTCATCAGGATCCCAGCTGATAGTGATGTCACTGGTTGAAGGATGACACTTTGAGAACCATTAGACAAACCCTTTTAGAATCACCGGACTTGGCTGATGACAATGGTTTAGTTTTTATGGTTTTCAAAGGACTTGACCTCAGCACAACTAAGATCATGGCATCTGGTCCCATCACTTCATGGCAAATAGATGAAGAAACAACGGAAACAGTGAGAGACTTTATTTTCTTGGGCTCCAAAATCACTGCAGATGGTGACTGCAGCCATGTAATTAAAAGATGCTTGCTCCTTGGAAGAAGAGCTATGACAAACCTAGATACCATATCAAAAAGCAGAGACATTACTTTGCCAAAAAAGGTCTGTCTCGTCAAAGCTATGGTTTTTCCAGTAGTCATGTATGGATGTGAGAGTTGGACTATAAAGAAAGCTGAGCACTGAAGAACTGATGCTTTTGAACTGTGATATTGGAGAAGACTCTTGAGGGTCCCTTGGACTGCAAGGAGATCCAACCAGTCAATCCTAAAGGAAATCAGTCCTGAATATTCATTGGAAGGACTGATGCTGAAGCTGAAACTCCAATCCTTTGGACATCTGAATGGAAGAACTGACTCATTGGAAAAGACCGTGATGCTGGGAAAGATTGAAGGTGGGAGAAGGGGACGAGAGAGGATGAGATGGTTGGATGGCATCACCGACTCAATAGACAAGTCTGAGAAAGCTCTGGGAGATGGTGAAGGACAGGGAAGCCTGGCAGGCTGCAGTCCCTGGGGTCACAAAGAGTCAGACACGACTGAGTGACTGAACTGAACTGACCTCAGCACAGGCTGGGTTCTCCCTCTTCTCATAAGCAGATGCAGAAAGTATCTACACACTGGTAATCTTTGGCCTGGGAAGGTATATGTTGTTTTCCCAACACCAGTTGTTTTCTTAATTAGCATACAATTAGGTCAGGGATTCCTAAACATATCATCAAGGTGTTGCTGAGGATTGTAACTCCTTGAAACTGTGTACAAAAAAATGTGTATTTATGCCCATGAGCACTTTTCTATGAAAATTGTAGTTCCTGGGACCTTGCCTCTGAGGCCAGTTGCCTTATCACATGGATCAGAGGAAAACAACAGGACTCCTACTACAGGGCTTTCTTGAGATTAAAGGAGAAATAATTTTATCAATTCTTAGTGTAGTCCATAATCCCTTCACGCCTCTCCCCTCAGTTAACATTATCATGTTTAAGCTAACATTAAAATGGGCCTTGTCTGCACCATAGCAGCTATGTTTGGGGAGATGACTCAGGGGTAGAATTAAAATTTTGTACAGGAAATATACAGAGATATTTCAAACATGATAGTTAAGAATCATCTGTATACAGCACATTGGCAGGTGAAATTGAAAATAGTTTCAACTACATTTCCATCTGACAATGAGCAAAACAGGTATAATTCTTATGCCCTAGACTGGACACTAAGCTGCATGAAACCATTCACTTATTTTTTATAATCTTTAGTTTGTATATTTTTAAAATATTTATTTATTTAGTTGGCTGCACTGGGTCTTAGTTGCGGCATTTAGATCTTTGTTGCAACTTGTAGGATCTTTAGCTGTGGTATGCAAACTCTTAGTTGTAGCATGTGCAATCTAGTTCCCTGACTAGAGATCGAACCCAGGTCTCCCATACTGGGAGCACAGAGTCTTAGCCACTGGACCACCAGGGAATTTATTTATTTTTGAACCCTCAGCTTCTAGTTCACTACCAGGCACTATCAAAAATAGATGATAGGTGGATGGCTGAACAAATGAATACATAGACAGGTGGATGGATAGGTGAATGGACAAATGGTTAAAGGGACCTCCAAGGATCCAGATTCTGGAAGATTAGAGCCAGTAGGTATATGTGAACATCTGATCCAACTTTCTCATTTTCTAGACAAGGAAAACTGAAGCCTAATGATTTGTCCAAGATCACGAATTAATTCATCAGTGGCAGATATTCTACATCTCAAACATCACTCTCTGCTCTGAGTCTTAGATATACCTACACATTATACATACGTACACACACACACCCCCATTAATACTCATCAAACATTAATACAGCTTTGAGACAAGTCTACAACTCTAAGCTTCATTTTCCTTGAGACTTAAGGACTAGTGAAGTGTTTTATTTAATGACTGCTACAATATTTGAGAAAGAAGCATGATTCCTTTCTTCTCTCAATATCTCTCTATGCCAAGAATCACTCTGTACCAGAAGTACCCGGAAAAGCACAATCTGGCGTTTTCTAAATTTGCTTCTGATCAATACCAGCTCACCACTAAGAACATTAATACAAATTCATATCCTATGAAATGTTTTCCTCTTAGTAGAGAAAAATAGCAACATATACTATTGTTTAATTTAAAGGGAACTATAGCATGGCAGAGATATCACTTGCCCACATAACTATTCATTCTTCTTTCTCAATAACAAAACTGTGATTTCTAGTTGATCACATTGCTGCCCAGATAAAAGACTATATTTCCTGTCTCTCTTTTGGCTGTGTGGATATGTGACTAAAATCTGACCAACGAAATAAAAGTAAAAGTGTCATGTGGGATTTCCAGTAAGTTCCTTTTAAGGAAGAGGCTGTACTTAGTGTTTCTTCTGTCCCTTTGCCTGGAGTGAGTATGTGATGGCTGGAGCAGCAGCAGCAATACTGGACCATGAAGAGGATTACACCCTAAGAAGAAAGAAGAACTAGATGAAGTTTGGATCCCTGAGGACTATGGAGTCTCTATACAAGACTTGTACTACCTACTTCTAGAATTCTCTTATGTGAGAGGAAGACAATTTTCCTACTGTATAAACCAATATAATTTTTTATATTTTATAATTTATAATGTAAATTAACCTAATTTTAAATATATTCAACCTATATGGTATTCTTGGCTGCTGTTGCCCCTGTTGGAAATTTTATTTAGAGTTGAAGTCTTCTGTGAAGAAGTAGTTAGTGGCAGTGAAACAGTCCAGTAATCCATACCTGTTAGAATTTAACTTGTTCATCACTTACTGAGTTAGTAAGCAATTTTCTAATTCTGGAACCACCACTCTTCCTGTAGATCCCCTTCCTATTTCCTTCTTATTTCCTCCTCCTACACTCCAAAACCATGGCAATTCCTCTCCTTCCAGAATTCTCATGACCACTACACTGCACTCTCCCTTCCTCTCTCAGCCCAGAAATGTACAATGCATTAACAAAACAGATCTGCAAAAATCATACCTGGTCAGTTCCTTTAGCCTTAAAAAATCTAGGCTTGAGGCATCATGTTAATGAAGTTAGTACTCTTCTTTATCTATTCTATACATTTGAAATTCTAGCATATGCATAAGAAGCCAGATACTGACTTATTTTGACCATTCAGTGAATTCTACACTCTGTATATTTTTACTGAAAGAACAGATGCTTTTCATTGAAGAAGGAAAGCAAAGCTTAGTTAGGCCTCAAGTAGAACAAGAAGATAAAGATGTGATGCTTTTGAACTGTGGTGTTGGAGAAGACTCTTGAGAGTCTCTTGGACTGAAAAGAGATCAAACCAGTCAATCCTAAAGGAAATCAGTCCTGAATATTCATTGGAAGGACTGATCCTGAAGCTGAAGCTCCAATATTTTGGCCACCTGATACGAAGAACTGACTCATTGGAAAAGACCCTGATGCTGGGAAAGACTGAAGGCAGGAGAAGGGGACAACAGAGGATGAGATGGTTGGATGGCATCACCGACTCAATGGACAAGAGTTTGAACAAATTTCAGGAGATGGTGAAGGACAGGGAAACCTGGCATGCTGCAGTCCATGGACTTACAAAGAGTCAGACATGACTGAGCGACTGAACAACAAGTGGAACAAGAAAATAAAGTATCTTTAGTCTTATAATGCTCTTATAATAACATTCACTTTAGGCAATTTTAAGCTGAATGTGTCAAGTCTTTCATCTGCAAAACAAGTGCAACATAATTAGGGTATATCAGGTTTTGTGAAGCTTGAAGCTTGTTTTATTTGAGGACCCTCTTTAAGAAAAAGAATACAAAATTGCAAATACAGAATTAGGTACAAATCATTTCTGCTTATAATCAAGATATATGTACAGGTCTCAACTCAAGTGAAAAGAGACGATTAATTGATAACAAACTATAAATACATGTATGGCTAAAAGCCAGAAAATAAGGGGAAAATGAAGAGTTTTTAAAAAACCTACAAGGAAAAAATTCAAGCAGTATCAGTTTTGAACTTCCTGCTAAATTTATGTAGCAATTGCAATGAGGGGAGAAAAAAAACTTTATACATAGAAATATCAGTGCCGATCATCACCCCTAAAATTATCCCCAAAATGCCCAAAGAAATCTGCTAGATATTCATATATAGATTGTATCTGAAGCTTCATCTTAGGGAAAATGTTAAGACAACAATGTAGACATAACCATTCATTGGTTCTCACTGGATATTATTTAAAAGCCCATAACATTTGCCTTAGATGTGCCATCTCTCAAAACACACCTTTCTATCTTATACCTATTGGTAACAAAAAAACTAATAGCCAACTTTAATTAAGCACTTACTATGTGCCCACCCAAGCAGCATTCTAAGCACTTTTCATGCAATGCCCCCAACTCATCCCCAGCACAAATGAAATAAGCATTTGATTATCTTCACGTTACAGATGGGAAAACTGAGATGTAGGTAGGTCACACAATTTGTAAGGGGTAAAGCCAAAACCAAATCCAAGCAGATTCCATAGAAATTTGAGTTCCAAGACTCAGAGAAATTAAACCCAAGGCACACAGCTAATAAGTGGTGGAATCAGGAATCTAACTGGGTCTCTCATCAAAACAGGCATTCTTAACACTATATTCTTATACCCTCACAATATTAAGGAAACCAAGCACTAAATATGATACTGTGGAGAGAGTTTGATTTACACTTCCCTTTGCAAAAATGACCTGGAGTAACAGGCAAATTTGGCCTTGGAGTACAAAATGAAGCAGGGCAAGGGCTAATAGAGTTTTGCCAAGAGAACGCACTGGTCATAGCAAACACCCTCTTCCAACAACACAAGAGACAACTCTACACATGGACATCATCAGATGATCAATACCGAAATCAGACTGATTATATTCTTTGCAGCCAAAGATGGAGAAACTCTATACAGTCAGCAAAAACAAGACTGGGAGCTGACTGTGGCTCAGATCATGAGCTCCTTATTGCAAAATTCAGGCTTAAATTGAAGAAAGTAGGGAAAACTACTAGACCATTCTGGTATGACCTAAATCAAATCCCTTATGATTATACATTGGCAGTGACAAACAGATTCAAGGGATTAGATCTGATAGAGTGCCTGATGAACTATGGACAGAGGTTCATGACATTGTACATGAGGCAGTGATCAAGACCATCCCCAAGAAAAAGAAATGCAAAAAGACTAAATGGTTGTCTGAGGAGGTCTTACAAACAGGTGAGAAAAGAAGAGAAGCTAAAGGAAAAGGAGAAAAGGAAATATATCCATCTGAATGCAGAGTTTCAAAGAATAGCAAGGAGAGATAAGAAAGCCTTCCTCAGTGATCAGTGCAAAGAAATAGAAGAAAACAATAGAATGGGAAAGACTAGAGATCTCTTCAAGAAAATCAGAGATACCAAGGGAACATTTCATGCAAAGATGGTCACAACAAAGGACAGAAACAGTATGGACCTAACAGAAGCAGAAGATATTATGAAGAGGTGACAAGAATAACAGAAGAACTACACAAAAAAGATCTTAATGACCCAGATAACCACGATGGTGTGATCACTCACCTAGAACAAGACATCCTGGACTGTGAAGTCGACTGCGCTTTAGGAAGCATTACTACAACCAAAGCTAGTGGAGGTGATGCAATTCCAGCTGAGCTATTTCAAATTGTAAAAGATGATGCTGTGGAAGTGCTGCACTCAATATGCCAGCAAATTTGGAAAACTCGGCAGTGGCCACAGGGCTGGAAAAGGTCAGTTTTCATCCCAATCCCAAAGAATGTTCAAACTACTGCACATTTGCATTCATCTCACACGCTAGCAAAGTAATGCTCAAAATTCTCCAAGCCAGGCTTCGACAGTACTTGAACTGAGAACTTCCAGATGTACAAGCTGGACTTAGAAAAGGTAGAAGAACGAGAGATCAAAGTGCCAACATTCGCTGGATCATCAAAAAAACAAGAAAATTCCAGAAAAAACATCTACTTCAACTTCTTTGACTACGTCAAAGCCTTAGACTGTGTGGATCACAACAAACTGGAAAATTGTTAAAGGGATGGGAATACCAGACCACCTTACCTGTCTCCTGAGAAATCTGTATGCAGGTCAAGAAGCAACAGTTAGAACCAGACATGGAACAACAGATTGGTTCTAATTAGGGAAAGTAGTAAGTCAAGGCTCTATATTGTCACCCTGTTTATTTAGCTTATCTGCAGAGTACAGCATGCAAAATGCCAGGCCGGATGAAGCATAAGCTGGAATCATGATTCCTGGGAGAAATATCAATAACCCCAGATATCCAGATGACACCACCCTTATGACAGAAAGCAAAGAAGAACTAAAGAGCTTCTTGATGAAAGTGAAAGAGGAGAGTGAAAAAGCTGGCTTAAAACTCAACATTCAAAAAATGAAGATCATGGCATCTGGTCCCACCACTTAATGGCAATTAGATGGGGAAAAAATGGAAACAGTGACAGACTTTATTTTCTTGGGCTCCAAAATCACTGCAGATGGTGACTGCAGCCATGAAATTAAAAGACGCTTGCTCCTTAGAAGAAAAGCTATGACCAACCTAGACAGCATATTAAAAAGCAGAGACATTACTCTGCCGACAAAGGTCCATCTAGTCAAAGCTGTGGTTTTTCCAGTAGTCATGTATGGATGTGAGAGTTGGGCCATAAAGAAAGCTGAGATTTTGAAAGAATTGATGCTTTTGAACTATGGTGTTGGAGAAGACTCTTGAGAGTCCCTTGGACTGCAAGGAGATCTAACTAGTCAATCCTAAAGGAAATCAGTCCTGAATATTCATTGGAAGGACTGATGCTGAAGCTGAAGCTCCAATCCTTTGGACACCTGAATGGAAGAACTGACTCATTGCAAAAGACCCTGATGATGAGAAACAATGAAGGCAGGAGGAGAAGGGGATGACAGAGGATGAGATGGTTGGATGGCATCACTGACTTGATGGGTATGAGTTTGAGCAAGCTCTGGGAGTTGGTGAAGGACAAGGAAGCCTGGCATGCTGCAGTCCATGGGGTAGCAAAGAGTCAGACATGACTGAGTGACTGAACTGAACTGAACTTGCAAAAATGACAGACAGGAGGAAACCACATACGGAGTGCTTATTAATCTAATACATCTTTGTTAAGCTCCCAGCATGTGCATGATCCCCCTGCTGCCCTTCTTGGGGGTGAAGTGAAAGTGTTAGTTGCTCAGTCGTGTCTGACTCTTTGCAACCACGTGGACTATAGCCCACCAGGCTCCTCTGTCCATGGAATTCTCCAGGGAAGAATACTGGAGTGGGTAGCTATTTCCTTCTCCAGGGGATCTTCCCAACCCTGGTATCGAACCCAGGTCTCCTACAGTGTAGGTGGATTCTTTACCATCTGAGCCACCAAAGACAGCAATTAGGCCTGCCTTTAGCCAAAGCATCCACATTTTAGCAGTTGCAGCTTATTTTATCATTAGAACTAGTGCCCTCTCCCCTTTGTTCCATGTATTTTTCTAGAATAGTAACAGTGTCATTATATTCATTTCATAACTTTTGCAAGACCAAAAGGCATAACTTAGGGCTAGGGCATTTTCTTTGCCACTTCATGTTTTATAATGTTTTATGCAAATTAATATAAATACATAATAAGAAGAAAACCACCATTTGCATCTGTGGAGGCTGAAATAACAGCCACTAGATTGCTGCTCCTGCTGAAGAGGGATTTCCTCCCATTAATTCTTCCCCTCCACACCAAAGATGGGTTGTGAATTCCCTTTAATTCTTAATTTCAGGTTCAGGTCCAATCAAAACGGCCAGGTCTATAGCCAATACCATGTCACATGTTAAATTGTCCAAAAAAATTATTTGAACCCTAATATGCCAATAAACAAATATATGATATTCCATCTACCTCAAGCCTCTCCACTGTCTAGAGGACAATAATTTGGGATGCCGTTTGTTTGTATTTATAAAAGTAAGACATGCAATTGTTAAAAATTGGGGAAGTACAGAAAGATATAAAGAAGAAAAAATTGTTCAAAACCCCAGTCTGAGGTGGAATTAACTATATACTTTTTGGTTATATTTCTGAGAAAAAAACTGAGATCAAACAGTACATATAATTCTGAAATTTGTTTCTAATGGGGAGTTTTTGTTTTTGTTTTGCTTTAAAAGACCATCTGCTTAATCCTCATGTATGGAGCCCCTTTTTTTTCAGGCAAAGATCATTTCAACAGTTTGATTGGAACATTCTAGAGACATCTGCAAACAGCCCAAACTTTTCTTAGGCATAATTCACTGGACTGTCTTGAGACTTATTGCGCCATAGAAGTGAAGATGCACCCATTCAGTTTACCCTCCACAGAGTTACATGATGAGAGCTGACCTTCCTGAAAAAAAAGAATTGTCATTATCTTTTCATGCTAATATGAGTTTGTAAGAAATCTGTATTTTTTCATGTTTTACAACATCTACTGATTATATCAGGCAATCTCTGAATTACACAAGCAGGAAAGATTGCAAATTCAAAAGAAAGGAAGGGACACGGCACATATAGAGGAGTGGAGGAGTCATTTAAACTTTTATCAAGATAAAAGTGTGTAAGAGCCTCACTTATTTGACAAGGGGGAGGCGAAAGAAGAGGATGTGAAGGAGAAGGAAGGGAGAGAGGAGACTCAGTTTAATCCTCCAACTGCCATGTGCCTTGTAGAGGACTTCTACTTGAGATTTCTCCTAACAGCCCTAAAATCTTTTTTTATTTCTCAGTCACACAACAAGAAAAACAGTAGAATGGTTGTCCAGTAGTTAGAGTAAAAAGATGCCTTTAGTACTTTGTTTGCTATCAATAGGCATGTGGGACATTTGACAGATGATCATCTTTGAAAATCACCCAAATCTATACACTTCCAACTGAATCAAAGAGATCAATACATATAATAGATTTTTTTTAAGCCTGTGTGTTGACCCAGCACAGAGAGAGTGGAAGTAATCATGAAAGTTTTATGGGCTGTCAACGAGGGACTTCATCATCTTGCCTGATTTCAGTGGTGGCTGTTTTTATACTTTTCAAAAACGAAGTTCCTAGGATTCTCTATCCACTTATTCATCTCTTTTCAGCCATGAGGCAATGCAGTTTTATCAGAGCTGGAGGAGCTTTCCAGATGGCATTTTTTCAATAGAAACAAAAGAAAGGGTGCCATTTACCTAACGTGTGTACACCACTCGGAGAGCTTGGCGGCCGGTCTGTTGTTAACCTGTAACCATGAGCAACTTCCCTAAAATGGATGCTCTATACTTCAGAGAGTGGGTGATTTCAGGCAGATATATTTCAGGCATCAAGGATAGATCTGAATCATGCTAACAGAATGACAGCCTACTGGCTACTTCTCTGAATAATGCAGTAATAACATGTAAACTTGCTGGAAAACCAAAACTCTTACAAAGACATTTTATTTAGCAAGTTCAAATTCCTTCAGTTACTAGTGATCCTCATACCAGTGTTTTCCATAAATGCTTAAATGGAGACAAAGGTAGTCTAATTGTCTCGTTTCTCATAAGGGGAGGAAGAGCAGTACCATCTTGATTCTTTTGAAGTGCATCACCAAATTCAATTGAGTTCCTTGGTGACTGGCAGTTTAATAAATTCATGCTGTAAACAGCTTCTTAAAGTCTTTAGTTAAGAGCATATATCCTTAATTTGTTGTTTTAAAAAACTGAGAATGATGAACTATTAATATATCAACTGTGAGCTTCTTGATCTATGTGCTAGAAATTGTCAACCAGATACTTTTGAAATTGAAAAAAAAAAAAATTTACAGGGAAGGATCAAGAAAAGAGAGACCATAGTTCATTGTAAAAAAATCTATATAGTTTATATATTTTTTGAAGTCAGTTCTCAGTTATCTATGGGGTAATTTTAAAACTCACATTCAAAAGCAGTTATAAGTACACACTTCATAGCTAAATATCAAATATTTATTTTGAGTTATCTATAATCTGGATTAGTCAGATCCCTGGAGGAAAATAATAAATTGTTGATAATGCAAAACCAACTTTCATTATTTCTGGGTAATGTGACTTATTTCTCTTTTCTTCATAAACAAAAACCTAGTTCAAATTTGTTTATAGTAAGCCCCAGAGCAACTTAAAATGTTTTAGTAATGAATATTTCTTTTAAAATGAATTATTAAATAGAGTTTCAAAATGTTTTGTGCTATAGCTTTATTTTAGTGCAGTGGGATTTGACTTTTTAAAAAAAAATTTGTTTTATTAGAATGGTTGTTAAAAATGCAGCTGGGACAGAAATGTATAAAACAAAAAGTAAAAGTTCCTTATTCCTAACCACATTTTAAGTTTTGGTAGAGACGGATAGATGTGATAGCTATTGCTAAAATGCCAAGGCTGACTGATGTCACCTTCACCAACACTGGCTCTTATCAATCTTTTTAATACTTGAAAGTGAAAGTGGAGGTGAAGTCACTCCGTCGTGTCCAACTCTTTGCAACCCCACGGACTGTAAGCTACCATGCTCCTCCGTCCATGGGATTTTCCAGGCAAGAGTACTAGAGTGGGTTGCCATTTCCTTCTCCAGAGGATCTTCCCAACCCAGGGATCGAACCCAGGTCTTCCGCATTGTAGGCAGACACTTTACCATCTGAGCCACCAGGTAAGTGGCAATACTTGCTTGCCTAATATTTCTAATTAATTATGGTTGCTCTCAAGAGATCACAGCCTTGAACTGTCTACCTTCCACAATGTTTCCAGAATTATCTGCCTAACTTAAAACCTAATTATTTAAGTCCCCTGTTTCAGGGCCTCTGCTGGCTCCCTACAGCTACAAAATGAAATCTAGCCTTCTTTATAGGGCTCACTAGGTCCCTCACAGCCTGGACCTAACTTCATTTTTATGCCTCACATCCTCCTTCTCTCTGCAGATCATCTTTTGTGCCAGCCATGCTAAATTTTTTACCTTTTTGCAATTCACGATTCTCTTTCTCAAGTCTCCACCCTTGCAAATATTATTTCCCCTCCCTCCTACCTCTGACAGCTCCCCATTCAACTTCCAACAGCCAGCTAAAATATCATCTCTTCTGTGATCTCCCTGCATGTGTGTGTGCTAAGTTGCTTCAGTTGTGTCTGACTCTTTGTGACCTTATGGATTATAGTCTGCCAGGTTCCTCTATTCATGGGATTCTCCAGGCAAGAATACTGGAGTGGGTTGCCATGCCCTCCTCCAGGGGAATCTTCCTGACCCAGGAATCAAACCTGAGTCTCTTGTGGCTCCTGCATTGCAGGCAGATTCTTTACTGCTGAGCCACCAGGGTAGCTCTGTATTCCATGTACCTGGAGCTGATATCTCCCTGACCCCCCAACAAAAAGGAGCTATGCTTCTCCTCTTCTGCTTCTCTTGTATTAGCACTTAGCAAATTTCTAGATAATTTTTGCACAAATGTTTTTATCCCCCTAGAGACAATGAAGTCTTTGAGGGCAAGGACCCTCATCACTGCTGTCCTTCATTGGTTCATTTTCTGATTTACAGGAGAACTTCAAAAAGGGTTTAGTGAATACCTAAAAAGTGTTCAATAGTATCCAACAAAAGTAAACCACAACAACAAAAATCCAGGCTTTCTTTATCTGTGGCATGGAATATGAAATATTTCAGAGTGCCTAGCACATAACAAGCATTAACAACCTATGGCTGCCGTGCACAAGGAAAGCATGCTAAGAAATAGATGGTGGGCACTTCTACAGTCGCAACTGAAATGGCAAAGAAGGAAATCTATAATTAAGTATTTCTTCTTCCTGCCCTCCTCCTGCCTTCCTCTCTCACCTCCTGTGACTTCACACCCACAGCATTCACTCTCAAATGCCCTCAGGCTGGACAAAGCTCTTTATTACAGAACATTCACCAAGCCAGAAACAAAAATTTCCTATTTTTCCATCTGGGCCAACTTCCACTCCCTTGGTCAAGAGTTATGAGACACCTACTTGAGAAACAAATAAGATTATATAATTTAAGAAGTTGATGTTTGGACAAGAATAGGCTCAGTCTCACAGAGAGAGAGGCCTTTTTAAAAGATTAGCTAATTAACTCAAGTGAATCTAACTAGCAGAATGTACTGAGGAGATATTTTTTATTGGAAGGCATTCCTGAAGTCCCTTGGACTTTCTGGGTCACTAGACCCCACCAGCCCCAAGATGGAAGACATAGTGTCAGCAACCAGACCTCCCATTTCTAAAAAGTTGCCCACACCAGGCTCATCTGCAGGGATTTCGCAGTGTACTTTCCTTAGAGGGTCAGTGCTCAGAAGATCACAATTGCTCAGTATATACACTTTTGGTACGGTGAAAAGCAATTGTTAAAAAAACAAGCTGAATTCGGGCAAGAGAGCAAGGAGGAAAACGGTTGAGAGGAGAGTGACAGATGAGAAGGATGTCAACATTGGGAGACTCACACAGAAGATAAAATGCCCAAATAGACAGCACTGGGCACTCACACAAAAAACCTACTGAAAAAATCAGAAATGCACCCATCTCAACATTAAAATGTTTTTTCCCTAAAAAAAGCCGAGCATCCTATAACATATTAGCTTAAAAAAAAAAAAATAGCCATAAAAGATTGGGTGAATCAGAAAACCCCAGAGCACTTTTCTTCCTGAAATTATGAAAGCCTGCTAAATGGCTGGAAATGACTCTGCTCTACCCTCACTTCTCATGGTATGCGTTTCCATCCCCCAATTTGATCTGATTTCCAGGGTGGCCATTCCTCTTATAGCCACACATGCTGAGATCAAAGGATGGAGAGGCTATTATATACAAGCCTAATGTTACAGAGACAAGAGTTGGAAAGGGCTCAAACTTCATTACATAAAAAAAAAATTTCAAGGCATAAAAGCCATTTTCAGAGGAAGCCAAAACCCAAAATAGTAGCAACTTTAAACTTCATTTCACGAGCATGAGGGATGTTATACCCCTCCATGTGGTTGCCTAGGGAACAGGATTCATTTATTCTTTGCTATTCAATAATTTCTTGGAAATTGCTATTCTATATTATACCTATGATTTTTAAATCCACTCTAAATGGAAAATTCCCTCAAAAAGTCAATTTTAAGTTACAGTTCAGGAATCTTTGTCAGGAAAATGTTATAGAAAACCAAAGTTCCTATAATATATCTTGCTGTTCCAATACATTAACATTCTTCCACTTGGATAGGAGATTTTCTTATCCATAATATCTTACTCTTCATTTTGATTACTGAATGTGGAGTCTTCTTATAAATAAGTGAATTTTCCTTAATTAAATACACTTATCTGAGCATGTCAAATGACATAAACTGGAATAATCTAGTCTGAACTAAACCATGCAAAATTATTCTGACATTCCCCTAAGCATTAATAAAAGGATATCCTTAATAATAATGTGTGAGGAGCAAAAAGAACAATATTTGGTTTTCTATACATGATAAATGGTTCTTCAACTTTTGTCTGTCATAGACCCAACCTCACAGTTGGGTAAGAGAAAAGTTTGGGTAAACTGCCATGGGAAAGCTTATTGAAAGTTCTATCCATGACATGAACACATGTTTGTTTTATGTAAAAATCACACTGCTGGCCAAATCCCTGCCCCTCTACTGCCTGTAACTCTATGAGCCCTAAGTAATTATTTCACTAAGTGTGCTGGGTCCTTCATTTCTGGTTCCCTGTCTGTTACATGAACAAAGGACATTCTGAGAGTAGAACCTCCAGTGGGTGGAATATTCCTTCTGTTTGTGTCCCTGGCTCATGCTTTTGGCCTCTCCACATATCAATTTTTACAAGAAAACTAGATGAGGTTAAACTTTATCTCCTTACTTTCCTCTTTGAAATAGCTTGCATTAAAACCTATATTATGGCTCTCCTGGTGGCTCAGCCAGTAAAGAATCCACGGGCAATGCAGGAGGCCAGGATTTGATCCCTGGGTTGAGAAGATCCCCTGGAGAAGGGAATGACTACCTACTCCAGTATTTTTGCCTGGAGAATCCCATGGACCGAGGAACTTGGTGGGCTACAGTCCATGGGGTTGCAGAGAGTTGGACACAACTTAGTGACTAATACTTTCACTTTCACTACAAAACCTAGATTAGCTAAGAAACTGAGACCAATGGCTAAAGGAAGGGGTAACTGTGATTCAGCAACTTCAATTTTCTATGAAATTTTAAGATCCTTATTGTCCTGTACCTAAAACCAGAGAATCTGTACCTCAAACACAGACCTTCTAGTACAACAGTATCTGCAATGATAGCCATTAGCTGAGTAGCAAAGTCTCAATTAACCAGAATCTAACTACAGGAAAAGAATTCCTACTTGTCAGAAAGTACTGTCTTGGGCACAGTGGGGTTTAAAAATATGCCAAAATAATTTTTTCTGCAGATCAATTTTAAAGGATTTGATTGATAAGAGAATAAATTCATATAAGAAATCTTGCTTTTAAAAAACAAAAGCAATTTCCACGGAGGGTCCTAAGATAAGTGCATACCCAGTTCTATCTTTTAAAACTATTGAGTAATTTCAGTGCCACAAGAGTGAAGTTCAGAATGATTTTATAGAATTGTAAAATACCTCACTATGCTCCCTCAATTTTTTATTATTAATACTATGGCTTATTAATGACTGTCTCAGGCTCCTGTGGAACACTGGATGGGGATGTTTGAACACTTAAGTGCTAAAGTGGATCAAAAAAGTTAATCAACACAATTTTATCAATTTTAAGCTTTAAATTAGTAATGTGCGTTTGTTATTTTATTTGAGAATTTCAATTCTGCTATAGAAAGTGAAAAATCAAATGGCTTAGGTGAATTTGTAATATGTGCTAAGTACAGATAAGTAACTTATGAGACATTGTGTGAGCTTAATCACTCAGTAGTGTCTGACTCTGTGCCTCTATAGACTGTAGTCTGACAGGTTTCACTGTCTGTGGAATTTTCCAGGCAAGAATAATGGCGAGGGTTGCCATTTCCTTCTCCAGGGGATCTTCCCAACCCAGGGATCATTAGGCATAAATAAAATATACAGATGTGTTGAACATAGGAAGGGACAGAAATGCTGAGTAAACACTAAAATTGTCACTAAACATTAAATATACATGAGGTATTAAAACTGTCACTAAACATTAAATATACATGAGGTATTAAAATTGTCACTAAACATATACATGATGAAAACTAGTCACTCAATATTTATGAAGTCGTAAATTGGTCACCCATTGGTTATACCCATTCTAGCTCCACAGATACTCTGCCAGATAAAATCCATAACTGCTCATAGACTGGCAAATCAAATCCAACAATATATAGAAAGAATTATAAGGTCTTCCCTGGTGGTCCAGTGGTTAAGACTATATACCAGCAATGAACAGTGGAATTTGAAATTTAAAACACAATACCACTTACGTTAGCATCTCCCAAAATGAAATACTTAAATACAACTCCAACAAAATATGTACAAGATCTAAATGAGGAAAGCCACAAAACTCTGATAAACAAAATCCAGTAAGAACTAAATAAATGGAGAGATAGTCCATGTTCTTGGCTTGGAAGACTCAATAGTTTCAAGATGTCAGTACTTCCCTATTTGATCTATAGATTCAGTGTAATCCTAACCAAAATCCCAGCAATTTACTTTGTCAATAAATTGATCCTCAAGTTTAAATGGAGAAGAAAAAAGTCCAGAATCACCAATGCAATATTGACTGAGAAGAACAAAGTTGGATGATGAACACTAACTGACTTTAAGACTTACTATAAAGCTATGGTGGGGGCTTCCCAGGTAGCCCTAGTGGTAAAGAACCCACCTGCCAATGTAGGGAGACACTAGAGATGTGAGTTTGGTCCCTGGGTCAGGAAGATCCCCTAGAGGAGAGTATGGCAAACCACTCCAGTATTCTTGCCTAGAGAATCCCATGAACAGAAAAGCCCGGTGGGCTTCAGTCCATACGTTTGCACAGAATTGGACATGACTGCAGTGACTTAGCACAGCACAGCACATAAAGCTATGATAATCAAGACAGTGTGGTATTGACAAAAGTATAGACAAATAGATAAATGGAACAGAATAACGGGTCTAGAAATAGACCCCCATAAATATAGTCAACTGATCTTTAACAAAGGAGCAAAGGACAGCATTGGGGAAAAACAGTTTTTCCACAAATGGTGTGAGAACAATTTGACATCTCCTGCAAAAAAAAAAACAAAAAAAAAACAAAACTGCATCTAGACCTTACACCCTTTACAAAAATTAGTTCAAAATGGATAACAGAGACCTAAATGTAAAATACAAAACTATGAAACTCCTAGGAGGTAACATACAAGAACATCTAGATAACCTTGAATGTAAGAATGACTTCTTAGATAAAACACCAGAGGCATGATTCATGAAAGAAATAACTGATAAGCTGCACTTCATTAAAACTAAAAACTTCTGTTCTGTGAAAGAAAATGTCAAGAGAAGAGAGATAAGTGACAGACTGGGAAAAATATCTGCAAAGGACACATCCAAAAATAAAGAACTCTTTGAATTCAACAATAAGAAAACAAACAACCAGATTAAAAATGAGACAAAGACCATAATACATACCTCACCAAAGAAGATTCACATATGGCAAATGAGCATATGAAAAGATATTCCCCATCATATGTTACTCATCAGGGAAATGCAAACTAAAACAACAATCAGATACCACTATGCACCTATTAGAATGACCAAAATTTGGAACACTGACACCATTAAATGATGTCGAGGGTGTGCAGCAACAGGAATTCTCATTCATTGCTAGTAGGAATATATAATGGTATAGTACAGCCTCTTTATTCTGGCCTGGAGAATTCCATGGACTATATAGTCCATGGGGTCGAAAAGAGTCAGACACGACTGAATGACCTTCACTTTCACAGCCCCTTTAGAAGACAATTTTGCAGTTTCATACAATATTAAACATATTCTTTTTATAAGATCCAAAAGAGTTGAAAACTTGTCTCCACACAAAAACCAGCAGATGGATACTTATAGCAGCTGCACTTATAACTGCCAAAACTTGGAAGCAATCAAGATATCCTTCAATAGGTGAATAGATAAACTGTGATACATGCAGATGATGGGATATTATTCAACACCAAAAAAATGAGTTATCAAGGCATGAAAAGACATGAAGGAAACTTAAGTGCATATTACCAAGTGAGAGAAGTCAATCTGAAAAGACTACATACTGTATGATTCCAACTGTATGACATCTTGGAAAAGGCAACACTATGGAGGCAATAAAAAAAAATCAGAAGTTTGGGGTGAGAGGGCAATGGGAGAGATGAATAGATGGAAACAGAGGATTTTTAGGGTAGCGGAAATACAATGTATGATACCATAATAATGATACATGTCATTATGTGTTTGCCCAACACCAAGACTGAATTACAAACTATGGACCACTCTGGTGTGGATAATGCGGGAGGTTATGCATGTATGGAGGCAGGGAGTATGTTGGAAATCTCTGTACCCTATGCACAATTTTATTATGAACCTAAAACTGCCCTAAAAAATAAAATCAAAAATGAAAGAGCAGATTACAAAATAGAATACACAGTGTAATTCCATTTTTTTTCTCATGCATTTTTATATACTTAATTGGAGGATAATTGCTTTACAGTGTTGTTCGTTTCTGCCGTTCAACAATGTGAATCAGCCATGAGTATACATATATTCCCTCCTCCTTCCCACCCCACCCCCCTCCCACCCCTCATCACAGAGCACCAGGTTGAGTTGAGTTCCCTGTATTATATAGCAACTTCCCACTAGCTATCTATTTTACACATGGTAAAGTATGTATTTCAATGCTACTCTCTCAATTTTCCCCACCCTCTCCTTCCCCTGCTGTGTCCAGATGTTCACTGACAGATGAATGGATACAGAAGCTGTGGTGTATATATACAATGGAATATTAATCAGCCATAAAAAGGAATGACTCTGGGTCACTTGAACTGAGGTGGACAAACCTAGAGCCTATTATACAAAGTAAATCAGAAAGAGAAAAAAATATATATCATATATTAACACATATATACGGAATCTAGAAAAATGGTACTGATGAATCTATTTTCAAGGCAGGAATAGAGATGCAGATATAGAGCATGATGCCAGGTTAATTTTATTAATATATATATACAATAGGGAGAATCATATGAAAAAAGTGGCTATATGTATATATCTTAGAGGTAAAATGAAAGGTGATTTTAATTTTCATTCTTTTACTTCCTGTACTCTCTGTAATCTAGATTTTCTACAATGAACATATGTCATCTCCATAATTAAAAAACACTAAAGTAAGTGGTTTCTAGAAAAGCTTTGAAAATGAGACAGCATTTGAAATAGGTCTTGAAAGATGAGTGAAAATTTGATTTGTTCAGATACAGAGAAAATATTAGTGATAAAAGGAATTGTGACTGAAGCTACATGGGATGAGAAAGTTTTGGTAACTTGGAAATGAAACTGACTAGTTCTATTTGAGTATAGAGTATCCATAGCAAAATGGTGGAAAATGAAGAAGTTGAAAACTGAATTGAGACCTTGCACATCAGACAAGGTGTTTATACTTAATGCAGTATTATGTAGTATTATATGTGTTCCTAGCACAGCAGAAGAACAATAAAGACAGAGGTGGGAAACTGAACCTCTTTTATTTAGTTAGAAAATTTAGTTATTAAGAATATTCCTTAGAACTTAGCTCACCCAACAAAGTGTTATACTTGACATGTCTCCAAAAAGGAGTCAAAATTACCTAACAGAGGGTTTGAGAGAGAGAAAGATCAATTTAGAGGAATCTAAATGTCAAAAGGCAAATATAGTTACAAGTATTAAAGAGTTATTGTTATATAAAATACATTGGAAGACATTAATATTCACCACCCAAATGATTCCACAACAGTATACTCAGTAAGTTTGTGGGGCTTATACCCAAGAGCTGGACATGGGGAAAATGACTGAATTACAAGATTTCTACCAATGGGCATGAACTATTTGAAATGCACACCAATTATATTTATTGCTATCACCATAGAAAGATCAATCCCAAGGACACTGAAGGGATGTCTGGACATCAGATTTACACTGCTGCTGTTCTAAACACTTCTAAAATCCAATCCAGAACACTGACTCTCTAACAATTTCTGGAGTAAACGATTAGCTTATTGGAAATACCCTCAATATCACTAAGAAAGCAGAAGAGCAATCAGTCCAGTTCAGTCACTCAGTTGTGTCCAACTCTTTGCTACCCCACGGACTGCGGCATGACAAGATTCCCTGTCTATCACCAACTCCCGGAGCTTGCTCAAACACATGTCCATTGAGTTGGTGATGCCATCCAACCATCTCATCCTCTGTCATCCCCTTCTCCTCCAGTCTTCAATCTTTCTCAGCATCAGGGTCTTTTCCAATGAGTCAGTTCTCACATCAGGTAGCCAAAGTATTAGAGTTTCAATTTCAGTATCAGTCCTTCCAAAGAATATTCAGGACTGATTTCCTTTATGATTGACTGGTTTGATCTTCTTGCAGTCCAGTTCAGTTGAGTACAGTTCAGTCACTCAGTCGTGTCCAACTCTTTCTGACCCCAGAGACTGCAGCAAGCCAGGCTTCCCTGTCCATCACCAACTCCCAGAGTTTGCTCAAACTCATGTCCACTGAGTTGGACCATACACGACTACTGGACAAACCATAGCTTTGACTAGACAGACCTTTGTTGGCAAAGCAATGTCTCTGCTTTTTAATATGCTGTCCAGGTTGGTCATAGCTTTTCTACCAAGGAGTAAGCGTCTTTTAATTTCATGGCTGCAGTCACCATCTGCAGTGATTTTGGAGCCCAAGAAAATAAAGTCTCTCATTGTTTCCATTGTTTCCCCATCTATTTGCCACGAAGTGATGGGACCGGATGTCATGATCTTAGCTTTTTGCAGGTTGAGTTTTAAACCAACTTTTTCACTCTCCTCTTTTGCGTTCATCAAGAGGGTCTTTAGTCCTTTTTTCTTTCTGAAAATAAGTGTCATGTCATCTGCATATCGGATGACACGATGATGCGTATTTCTCCCAGCAATCTTGATTCCAGCTTGTGCTTCATCCAGTCCAGCACTTCACATGATGTACACTGCATATGAGCTAAATAAGCTGGGGGACAATATACAGCCTGATGTACTCCTTTCCCAATTTGGGACCAGTCTGTTGTTCCATGTCCAGCTCTAGCTGTTGCTTCTTGACTTACACACAGATTTCTCAGGAGGCAGGTCAGGTGGTCTGGTATTCTCATCACTTGAAGAATTTTCCACAGTTTGTTGTGATCCACACAGTCAAAGGCTTTGGCATAGTCAATATAGCAGAAGTAGATGTTTTCCTGGAACTCTCTTGCTTTTTTGATGATCCAGCAGATGTTGGCAATTTGATCTCTGGTTCCTCTGCCTTTTCTAAAACCAGCTTGAACATCTGGAAGTTCATGGTTCACATACTGTTGAAGCCTGGCTTGCAGAATTTTTAGCATTACTTTGCTAGTGTATGAAATGAGTGCAATTGTATGGCAGTTTGAACATTCTTTGACATTGCCTTTCTCTGGGATTGGAATGAAAACTGACCTTTTCCAGTCCTGTGGCCACTGCTGAGTTTTCCAAATTTGCTGGCATATTGACTGCAGCACTTTCACAGCATCATCCTTTAGGATTTGAAATAGCTCAACTGGAATTCCATCACTTCCACTAGCTTTGTTCATAGTGATACTTCCTAAGGCCTACTTGACTTCCCATTCCAGGATGTCTGGCTCTAGGTGAGTGATCACACCATCATGATTATCTGGGTCGTGAAGATCTTTTTTGTACAATTCTTCTGTGTATTCTTGCCACCTCTTCTTAATATCTTCTGCTTCTGCTGGGTACATGCCATTTCTGTCCTTTATTGAGCCCATCTTTGCATGAAATGTTCCCTTGGTATTTCTAATTTTCTTGAAGAGATCTCTAGTCTTTCCCATTCTATTGTTTCCCTCTATTTCTTTGCATTGATCACTGAGAAAGGCTTTCTTATCTCTCCTTGCTATTCTTTGAAATTCTGCATTCAAATGGGTATATCTTTCCTTTTCTCCTTTGACTTTAGCTTCTCTTCTTTTCTCAGCTATTTGTAAGACTTCCTCAGACAACCATTTAGTCTTTTTGCATTTTTTTTTCTTGGGGATGGTCTTGATCACTGCCTCATATACAATATCATGAACCTCTGTCCATAGTTCTTCAGGCACTCTGTCTATCAGATCTAATCCCTTGAATCTATTGTCACTTCCACTGTATAATCATAAGGGATTCGATTTAGGTCATACCTGAATGGTCTAGGGGTTTTCCCTACTTTCTTCAATTTAAGTCTGAATTTGGCAATAAGGAGCTCATTATCTGAGCCACAATCAGTTCCCAGTCTTGTTTTTGCTGACTTTATAGAGCTTCTCCATCTTTGGCTGCAAAGAATATAATCAATCTGATTTTGGTATTGATCATCTGATAATATCCATGTGTAGAGTTGTCTCTTGTGTTGTTGGAAAAGGATGTTTGCTATGACCAGTGCGTTCTCTTGGCAAAACTCTGCTAGCCTTTGCTCTGCTTCATTTTGTACTCCAAGGCCAAATTTGCCTGTTATTCCAGGTACCTCTTAACTTCCTGCTTTTACATTCCAAGTCCCCTATGATGAAAAGGACATCTTTTTTGGGTGTTAGTTCTAGAAGGTCTTGTAGGTCTTCATAGAACCATTAAACTTCAACTTCTTCAGCATTACTGGTTAGGGCTTAGACTTGGATTACTGTGATATTGAATGGTTTGCCTTGGAAATGAACAGAGATCATTCTGTGTTTTTTGAGATTGCACCCAAGTACAGCATTTCAGACTCTTGTTGACTATGAGGGCTACTCTACTTCTTCTAAGGGATTCTTGCCCATATTCATAGATATAATGGTCATCTGAGTTAAATTTGCCCATTCCAGTCCATTTTAATTCACTGATTCCTAAAATGTTGATGTTCACTCTTGCCATTTGACCACTTCCAATTTCCCTTGATTCATGGACCTATGAACTACTGTTCCTATGAACTACTGTTCTTTACAGCATGAGACTTTACTTCTATCACCAACTTTACTTCTATCACATCCACAACTAGGTGTTGTTTCTGCTTTGGCTCCGTCTCTTCATTCTTTCTGGAGTTATTTCTCCACTAATCTCTAGTAGCATATTGGGCCCCTACCGACCTGGGGAGTTCATCTTTCAGTGTCATATCTTTTTGCCTTTTCCTACTGTTCATGGGGTTCTCAAGGCAAGAATAGTGAAATGGTTTGCCATTCCCTTCTCCAATGGACCACGTTTTGTCAGAACTCTCCACCATGACCTGTTCATCTTGGGTGGCCCTACACGGCATGGCTCATAGTTTCATTGAGTTAAACAAGGCTGTGGTCTATGTGATCAGTTTGATTAGTTTTCTGTGATGGTGGTTTTCATTCTGTCTGCCCTCTGATGGAGAAGGATAAGAGGCTTATGAAAGCTTATTGATGGGAGAAACTGACTGAGGGCAAAACTGGGTCTTGTTCTGATGGGTGGGGACATGCTCAGTAAATCTTTAATCCAATTTTCTGTTGATGGGTGCGGCTATGTTCCCTCCCTGTTGAATATACCAAATGATCTATGCTGTAATACTCCATTCTAAGTATTTGAATATTGGCCTAAAATAATTCAAATCAATTCAACCCAATAACTATTTAATAAACAGCTCCTAAAAAAGTGTTAGTTGCTCAGTCATGACTCTTTGCAACCCTATGGACTGTAGCCAGCCATGCTCCTCTGCAGGCAAGAATACTGGAATGTGTTGCCATTTCCTTCTCTTCCCGACTCAGGGATCAAACTCAGATCTCCTGCATTGCAAGCAGATTCTTTACAGTCTGAGCCACCAGGGAAGCAATTTCAATCAATTCAACCCAGTAACTATTTAATAAACAGCCCCTATCTGGGGATCAACTGCCTAGACACTGTGTGCTAGGTTCTTCATAGACCTTTTGTCATTAATGCTAACAATCTCACATAAAAGGTACTATTATCCTCATTTTACAGAATAATAAAACATGGCTCAGAGGGATTAATTTGCTTGTGCCTTTCACACAACCAACAGGAGAAAAGGCTGGTATCAGGGTCCTTTGGACTGAGACCCCTCCACAGGGCAACATGGCCCAAACTTCCACCTGCCCTCAGAGAGCATTCAGAAAATGTCATCAACGTTGCTTTCCATGTAAATACCGTGATCAGAGCAACTGGGAGAAACCCCTTGGATACCTAACTGGCTCTCTCTAGTACATCAGAATAATAATGCCACAGCAAACAATAAAACCAATACAAAGTTTCTAAGGAAAGAGCTGTGCCAAGGACTTTTTGCGGCCAGCTTCTTTCTCTTTCTCAATTGCTAGCAAAATTAAAAGCTGAACAGAATAATATTGTCTTTCATTGGTTTAGGGATCAGATAAACAGATTCCTTCTGTAAAACCAAAAACCAGAAGTTTAAGTCTCCAAACATAAATGTCTATATAATCTTAAATATCAGAAATCCCCTTGAAAAATCTCAAGAATGAAATTTCAATTTAAAATATCTATAAATAGCACAGAATTGAGCAAAATGTAAGTGGAATGAGAAAATGGGTGAGAGGCCCTTTTGCTATCTTTATAGAATAAAATCCTTTAGGGAATAGAGGCAGTGTTCTAAGAATAGAAACAACATTTCTCCCTGAATACCCCATGACTCCCAAACACCACTACATTTTCATCTGACATCCTCAGGCAGCTTTCTGTTTCTCCCCCAAAGAAAAGGCAGGGACATATCTGGTGGCAACATCTCAGCATCTCTGAATATTAGACGATGCATAGAATAAGAAAAAGAACATTACTAGGGAAATGTTTTCCATAATCTCACCAAAGAGCAGTAGAGGCAGCCAAGAAAAAGCTAGTAATCTGTTAACAAATGCTCTCACTGACCTCCATTCCCATTCCCATAGAACAGAGGGCAGCTGAATAGCAGGCAGGAAACAAAGGAAAATGGCCCTAATCACCAACGGTCTCCACGGCCTACTCTCCCACCACCAACCACTTATGGAGTTCCCACTATAGGCAATATGTGTGTGCACACATGCACACGCGCTAAGTTGCTTCAGTCATGTCTGGCTCTGTGCGACCCTATGGACTGCAGCCTGCCAGGCTCCTTTGTCCATGGGATTCTCCAAGCAAGAATACTGGAATCGGTTGCGATGCCCTGCTCCAACTGTAGGCATTAGGAATACAAAAATAAATGGCATATTAGATTGGATTTCTCTATTAAACACTCCCCATAGAACATTGCACTTCTTTGTAGCACTCATTACAGGATCACATTTCTGTCTTTTTAGACATGTGTTAAATCTTAAGATACTTGTTCATGGAAATGTAAAATGGTGCAGCCACTATGAAAAACTGTATGGCAGTTTCTCAAAAAATTTAAAAATAGAATTATCATAGGATCCAGGAATTCCATTTCTGGTCTACAGCCAAAAGAACTCGAGACAGGATTTTGAAAAGATATTTGCACACTCACTGTGAGCATTCTCACAATAGGCAAGAGGTGAAATAAACCCAGTTGTCCACTGATAGATAAAGGGACAAATAAAATTGTGTCTATACATACAAAGGATTATTCAGCTTTAAAAAGAAAGAAACATGCTACAACATGAATGATGCTTGAGGACATTATGTTAAGTGAAATAAATCAGTCACAAAAAGAAAATTACTGTATGATTCCATTTATATGAGGCACCTAGCATAGTTCGGAGAAGGCAATGGCACCCCACTCCAGTACTCTTGCCTGAAAAATCCCATGGACGGAGGAGCCTGGTAGGCTACGGTCCATGGGGTCGCTAAGAGTCGGGCTCCACTGAGCGACTTCACTTTCACTTTTCCCATTCATGCACTGGAGAAGGAAATGGCAACCCACTCCAGTATTCTTGCCTGGAGAACCCCAGGGATGGCGGAGCCTGGTGGGCTGCCGTCTACGGGGTCGCACAGAGTCAGACACGACTGAAGCGACTTAGCAGCAGCAGCAGCAGCATAGTTACATTTATTGAAACAGGAAGTGGGGTGGATGTTGCCAAGGGCTGGGGGAAGAGGGGAAACTGTGTTTAATGAGTGTAAAATTTCAGTCGTGCAAGATGAAAATGTTTTAAAGATTCACAACAATGTGAACATACTCAGCATTACTGAACTATACTTAAAAATAGTTAAGATAGTAAATTTTCTATTGTTGTTCAGTCGCTAAGTCATGTCTGACTCTTTGTGACCCCATAGACTGCAGCACGCCAGGTTTCCCTGTCCTTCACTCTCTCTTAGAGTTTGCCCAAGTTCATGTCCATTGAGTCAGTGATGTTATCTAGCCATCTCATCCTCTGCTGCCCCTTTTTCTTTTTGCCTTCAATCTTTTCCAACATCAGGGTCTTTTCCAATGAGCTGGCTCTTCACATCAGGTGGCCAAAGTATTGGAACTTCAGCTTCAGCATCAGTCCTTCCAATGAATAGTCAGGGTTGACTTCCTTAGAATTGACTGGTTTGATCTCCTTGCAGTCCAAGGGACTCTCAAGAGTCTTCTCCAGCACCATAGTTTGAAAACATCAGCTTTCTTTATCGTACAGCTCTCACATTTGTACATGACTACTGGGAAAACCATAGCTTTGACTACACGGACTTCTGTCAGCAAAATGATGTCTCTGCTTTTTAACATGCCATTAGAGTTCCAAAGCATAGGAAGGAGAGATAAGAAAGCTTTCCTCAGTGGTCAATGCAAAGAAATTGTGAAAAACAATAGAATGGGAAAGACTAGAGATTTTTTCAAGTAAATTAGAGATACCAAGGGAACATTTCATGCAAAGATGGGCTCAATAAAGGACAGAAATGGCATGGACCTAACAGAAGCAGAAGATATTAAGAAGAGGTGGCAAGAATACACAGAAGAATTGTACAAAAAAGATCTTCACGACCCAGATAATCACGATGGTGTGATCACTCACCTAGAGCCAGACATCCTGGAATGGGAAGTCAAATGGGCCTTAGGAAGCATCACTACGAACAAAGCTAGTGGAGGTGATGGAATTCCAGTTGAGCTATTTCAAATCCTGAAAGATAACGCTGTGAAAGTGCTGCACTCAATATGCCAGCAAATTTGGAAAACTCAGCAGTGGCCACAGGACTGGAAAATGTCAGTTTTCATTCCAATGCCAAAGAATGCTCAAACAACCGCACAACTGCACTCATCTCACACGCTAGTAAAGTAATGCTTAAAATTCTCCAAGCTAGGCTTCAGCAATATGTGAACCATGAACTTACAGATGTTCAAGCTGGTTTTAGAAAAGGCAGAGGAACCAGAGATCAAATTGCCAATATCCGCTGGATCATTGAAGAAGCAAGAGAGTTCCAGAAAAACATCTATTTCTGCTTTATTGACTACGTTAAAGCCTTTGACTGTGTGGATCACAATAAACTGTGGAAAATTCTGAAAGAGATCGGAATACAAGACCACCTAACCTGCCTCCTGAGAAACCTGGGTGCAGGTCAGGAAGCAACAGTTAGAACTGGACATGGAACTACAGACTGGTTCCAAATAGGAAAAGGAGTACGTCAAGTCTGTATACTGCCACCCTGCTTATTTAACTTCTATGCAGAGTACATCGTGAGAAACGCTGGGCTGGATAAAGCACAAGCTGGAATCAAGATTTCTGAGAGAAATATCAATAACCTCAGATATGCAGATGACACCACCCTTATGGCAGAAAGTGAAGAAGAACTAAAGAGCCTCTTGATGAAAGTGAAAAGTGGAGGGTGAAAAAGTTGGCTTAAAACTCAACATTCAGAAAACTAAGATCATGGCGTCCAGTTCCATCACTTCATGGCAGATAGATGGGGAAACAGTGGAAACAGTGGCTGACTTTATTTTTTCGGGCTCCAAAATCACTGCAGATGGTGATTGCAGCCATGAAATTAAAAGATGCTTACTCCTTGGAAGGAAAGTTATGACTAACCTAGATAGCATATTAAAAAGCAGAGACATTGCTTTGTCAAAAAAGGTCCGTCTAGTCAAGGCTATGGTTTTTCCAGTAGTTGTGTATGGATGTGAGAGTTGGACTATAAAGAAAGCTGAGCACCGAAGAATTGATGCTTTTGAACTGTGGTGTTGGAGAAGACTCTTGAGAGTCCCTTGGACTGCAAGGAGATCCAACCAGTCCATCCTAAAGGAGATCAATCCTGGGTGTTCATTGGAAGGACTGATGTTGAAGCTGAAACTCCAATACTTTGGGCACCTGATGTGAAGAGCTGACTCATTGGAAAAAACCCTGATGCTGGGAAAGATTGAGGGCAGGAGGAGAAGGGGACGACAGAGGATGAGGTGGCTGTATGGCATCACTGACTCAATGGACATGGGTTTGGGTGGACTCAGGGAGTTTGTGATGGACAGGGAGGCCTGATGTGCTGCAGTTCATGGGGTTGCAAAGAGTCAGACATGACTGAGCGACTGAACTGAACTGAACTGAAGGTTTGCCAAAGATTTCTTTTCAAGGAGCAAGCGTCTTTTAATTTCATGGCTGCAGTCACTGTCCATGGTGATTTTGGACCCCAAGAAAACAAAATCTGTCACTGCTTCTTCCACTTTTTCCTCTTTTATTTGCCATGAAGTAGTGATGGGACCAGATGCCATGATCTTTGTTTTTTGAATGTTGAGTTTCAAGCCAGCTTTGTCATTCTCCTGCTTCATCCTCATCAAAAGGCTCTTTAGTTCCTCTTCACTTTCTGCCACTAGAATGGTATCATCTGCATATCTGAGGTTACTGATATTTCTCCCTGCAATCTTGATTCCAGCTTGTGATTCATCCAGGCCCAGTGTTTCATATGATGTACCCTGCATATAAGTTAAATAAGCAGGGCGACAATATATAGCCTTGACGTACTCCTTTCCCATTTTGAACCAGTCTATTTTTCCATGTTCAATTCTAACTGTTGCTTCTTGACCTGCATACAGGTTTCTCAGAAGACAGGTACAGTGGTCTAGTATTCTCATCTCTTTAAGAATTTTCCAGTTTTTTGTGATCCACACAGTCAAAGGCTTTAGCATAGTCACTGAAGCAGATGTTTTTTCTGGAATTCTCTTGCTTTTTCTATGACCAGTGAATGCTGACAATTTGATCTCTGGTTCTTCTGCCTTTTCTAAACCCTGCTTGTACATCTGGAAGTTCTCAGTTCACAGAAGGCTGAAACCTAGCTTGAAGAATTTTGAGCATAATTTTGCTAGCTTGTGAAATGAGCGCAATTGTTTGGTGGTTTGAACAGTCTTTGGCATTGCCCTTCTTTAGGATTGAAATGAAAACTGACTTTTTCCAGTCCTATGGCTCCTGCTGAGTTTTCCAAATGTACTGACATATTGCGTGCAGCACTTTCACTGCTGATGAAGTGCACATCATCCCTTGCACTTCACTTCAACTTTAAACAATTTTTAATTAACAAAAGACTTGTTTGTCCCTATATTTTTATTATTTAAGCACAAATCCTTGCATATAGAAGATGCTTAATAAATATTTATTAGACAGATAGATGGAGGAATGGATAAATGGATGGATGGACTGGACAGATGGGAATGTAAAGAGAAGTGCAACATATAAACCAATAATTACTATGCCATGTAAACATTGAGAAATGGGCCTTGGATATATGAATTGGAGAGGTCTTGCTATGGTTGGTTTTGACATAACATTTTTCACATATAATTACTTTGTTTTATCAACCAACACCACAAAATAGATTCACTTCTATTCAGTTGATTAATTCTTATTTTTTTTTATTTCTCTTCACTACAGTATAATCTGTCTTCTGACCTACATGATATTATAATAGAAAAATCCATTTTCTGTCACCTTTGCTTTTTATAGCTCCTTTCTTAATCCAAAAGGGTAATATGAAAGAAAGCTTACACTCAACACTGCAGAAGAGGAAAGCAGGTGATAAGTTGCTTGCCTCTATGTTATTAATCAACTGTCCTCTGGGGCATAGTGTTATGAAGCTGTGCCATGTAATAAAGAGAGGCAAAAAGAATAATCTCCATTTTCTGACTCTGAAGTGCAGGCATGTGCTATAAAACTAAATTGACATCTGTTAGGAGGCTTGTCACATGAACGGTTTTTTCCTGCAGAATCTGGAATAAATTAGATCTTAAAATAAAACTTGGAACAGAGAGGCTGCTTTACATAATTCCTTCTAATGTTGTGCTGTGAACCTATCGCACTGATTTTAAAGAGAAGTTCTTATAAGAAATGTTTCATTATCATTTTAATTGCAAAAATGTTGAATGTCACATTCCATGCTAGGAAATTTGTGTTTTTACAAAGGTCCTTATGTTTTTAACTAAAAAGTGGCAAATGAAATCTTCCTTTTCTAATATTTCACAGTTAAAAAAAATAAATCCACTTTTACCTCCAACTAAAACTGTGACCACCTTTCCCCAAGCACTTGGAGCCTGCTGGATGGGTGGTTTATTATGCATGGGCACCTCAGAGGCTGGCATGGCTGTGCTCCTGAAGCAGAAATCGCCAGCCTGGGTTTGACCTCACAGATTTGTTCAGGAATCTCTCCCTCAGAGGATTCATTAATATGATAGCAAGTTCTTGGGGCTCTTACTGTCAAAAGGCATTAAGCATTTTTTAACACACATGAAGTAACTTGCAGATCTGCCTGACCTAGTGAATCAGAGCTGCATAGTGCCGAATGTAGTAACGTTCCTCTGTCGACCTACTGTTAGGAAAGGAAGTCATAAAAAAGGAAACCTTTATGGGCACCTGGAGCTTAGAGCCTCCCTCGCCTCCCTCAGGATTCACTTCGCTCTCATTCCCCAAAGTTTGTCAAAATGGCAAGATTCTCAGACAAATGCGCCAACCTTGGTACACAGCAATGAAGAAAAACAAATGCCAGCTCTCTGGAGGCTAATTTCCTCCATATGTGAAATCTTCCTCTTTGGTAATAATAACGGGTCCCTTGGAAAGTCTTGAAGGAGACAGTCACAGTGGTCTATAAAATCAAGTCCCAAATCTGGCTCCACGAATACCCCTCATTCATCTCTATCACTAGCATCAGTTTATTTGCTGGACAGTCTTCTCAAATGGCAGAGATCTGTACCACTCACCCTACAATAAGGAAAACTAAGGCACAGAGGACAAAGAGACTTAGTGAGGAGCCAGGGAGTGAGGCTCCAAAAGCTGACAGGCAGGCTCTGGACCCTCTTCCTGTTTAAAGCATTCTATACACAGCAGGGATGAGCGATTTGCAAATGGAAGGCTGAGCCTCTGAAGTCCTCTCTATCCATGGAGGTTTCTCAAACGGTGATCTTCATACCATCTGGGGTAGAATGGTGATCTTCATACCATCTGGGGTAGAATGGGGTGCGGTTGGTTAAAAATACAGATTTCCTGAGCTCCATGCCAGATTAGCTAAATCAGAATCTCTGAGCTTCGTCTTGGGTCTGACATCTGAGTCAAGCTCCCTTAAGAAGATTGGATTCTCTGACTGTGGCATGTTGCTGTTACTTTTGGTTTGTTTTCTGGTGTTCTGAATTCTAACACTGAAATCTGAGAAACCTGTAGTTACACAGGTGGGAGTGGGTCTCCAGATTCCAGAGCACTGTTCACACACAATCTTTCCAGTCATGGCTTTTGGCCAAGGGAAACTAAGGGAGAACACATCTAAGGAAACAAAAACTGTAGCTCAATCCAGACTCACTGAGTGGTTTGAAAATCATTAAGAGTCAAGACTTTTTGTTTCACAGCAAATCTCGCCATTATACATGAGTGAATATGGTAAAAAGCTAAAACTCATTTCCTCAATATTGAGTGTAGAAGTTCTCGACTCACGTTCTCAAGACGACTTGTCCTTAGGGTCCACTGCAGATTGATGGAGGATGAAAGATGTCTCTGCATTTCAAATCGCAATTCAGTACCATGAATGACTCATTACTCTTAAATTGCCACTGGCTTATTTCACAGAAACACAGCACCATCATGATTAAATATAATAGCAATTCTGCAAGATGAAGTTGCTTTCAAATACACAGATAGATACACACCTCTCTTTGAAAAAAAAAGAATATAAACAAGTCTAAGTAGAAGATTCTTCTGGGCCCTAAAAGAATGGAAGCTGTGGTACATATACACAATGGAATATTACTCAGCCATTAAAAAAAATACATTTGAATCGGTTCTACTGAGATGGATGAAACTGGAGCCCATTATACAGAGTGAAGTAAGCCAGAAAGAAAAACAACAATACAGTATACTAATGCATATATATGGAATTTGAAAGATGGTAACGATAACCCTATATGCGAGTCAGAATAAGAGACACAGATGCATGGAACAATTTTATGGACTCTGAGGGAGAAGGTGAGGGTGGGACGTTCTGGGAGAATAGCATTGAAATATGTATATTATCGTATGTGAAACAGAACACCATTCCATGTTCGATGCATGAGACAAGGGCTCAGGGCCAGGGCAATGGGATGACCCAGAGGGATGGGATGGGGAGGGAGGTGGGTGGGGGGTCCAGGAAGGGGAACACATGTAAACCCATGGCTGATTCATGTCAATGTATGGCAAAAACTATTACAATATTGTAAAGTAATTAGCCCCCAACTAAAATAAATAAATTTATTAAATAAATAAATAAAGAGCCACTGAAAGATAAAAAAAAAAAAAAAAAAGAATCACCTGGACTTCTACCTTTACCACAGCATATCTTGTTTCCATGCAGTTTTCCACCCAAATGTTCTTTTGAAATATCAGTGACTAAAGCTTCTGGATGCTCATGCTGCTGCTGATTAATTCCATAGTAGGTTGCTGCTGCTGCTGCTGCTGCTGCTGCTGCTAAGTCGCTTCAGTCATGTCCGACTCTGTGTGACCCCATAGATGGCAGTCCACCAGGCTCTGCCGTCCCTGGGATTCTCCAGGTAAGAACACTGCAGTGGGTTGCCATTTCCTTCTCCAATGCATGAAAGTGAAACGTGAAAGTGAAGTCGCTCAGTCGTGTCTGACCCTTCGCGACCCCATGGACTGCAGCCTACCAGGCTCCTCCGTGGATGGGATTTTCCAGGCAAGAGTACTGGAGTGGGGTGCTATTGCCTTCTCCTAGTAGGTTGTAGGAAAAGGTAAATTATTCAAACTTTGATATCCTGCACGTTTTATTTAGAAAGGTACCAGGGAGAAAGTCAGGTGGACAAGTATATATTTCCTGAGCACTTCACTAGGTAGTCAGGATGGGGCTATGTACAACGAAGGGTATCTTGGGTACACAGTTTAGATGGAAGCACATGTCTGAGAAGCAGAGGTCCAGCTGCAGGGTAAAGCCAATAGTCATCTAGGACTCAGGCATGTCTGGGCCTTGCACTGGTATGGCAGATGACCAAGTGACATTTTCATGAAGGAGAAGAAAAAATTTCTCCTGAGAAAAAATTTGTCTCAGAAAAACAGCATGTCTAGTATAGAAAGCTGGTGCAATAGGTTGGCATAGCAAGAAAATGACCTGGAGCACAGCATAGCATCTGTGCCTCACTCCACCCTTGGTAAGGACTTAGACTAGAGTGAAAGGACATCAAGAGAGCACAGAGTGGCTCAGTTCCCAGCAATGACAACTACTATTAATATCCTCTGCTCCTGTGTATTTCAGACTGTGGTACAGACATTGTTACTCAATGTATGGTCCCTAATCAGCAGTATCAGCATTGTTTCGGAGCTTCCTAGAAATGCAGAGTCTTGGGCCTCACCCCAAACCTCCTAAGTCAACATCTACTTTTTCATTAGATTCTCCAGGTGGTTCACATACATAATAATATACGAGAAATATTGGTATAGAATATTATTGGGGGCAATATAAATAAGCATTTCAAAATCTTTTGTTTTATTAAGGCATTTTTAATGTATATAGGAAAAAAACTGGAACAGTTGACAATTGAGTCCATGGATACTATGTCTGCAGATAATTCTAAGGAAGAAAGGTGAATTAGTTAAAAAAAAAAAAAAATGAAGGCAAGATGCACACCCTCCCCATTGTACCAAATGCAAAGCAAAAAACAGAATGATAAGCGAGGGAGGGGACAGAAAGATCAAAGCAGGGCTCAAAAACAAGGTGAACATCTCCAGGGACCAGAACATAACGCAGTAAGCAGGACTGAAGCCAGGACATGCTGGGCTCTGGCATAAAGCAGGTAGCATCTCCTATAGATGGGGTGCATCTCCTACAAAGAACAGGAACTAAAAGTGCTCCCATGACAAAGCAGCTGAGCCATATTTACTGATTAAAGCCAAGGGCTGAAGTGGAGTTCCCTGGACTCAGAAAGGAGCCCAAAATAAATTGCTGAAAACCACTAACTGGGGCTATGGCTTAAAACCAGTCATTGGTCTAGGGAGGTAAGAGAAGAGAGGCTCACTCTTGCAAACAGCAAATGAGCCAGATCCAGACAATTCAGTAACTGGATATTCCCATTATCACTGAAGAAGCAGGAGCCCCCAGGTGCTTATATAAGACCAGGCCCTGAAGGCTACTGTAAAATCACTAGGCAGAGAAGGGTGGAACCAAAAAGGAAAGAAAAAGCAAAACCAAACCAAAAGCCTTTCACTGAAAATGAGCTAACAAATTGAATTTGAAAATACACACAAAATCAAATGATGAAAAACAGCCAACCAAAACAATAACTGGAACATTACTTCATTGAGAGAGTAAATTAATTTTGTTGAACAGTCTGACTAAAGTTTAAGTAGTTCAGTTCAGTTCAGTCACTCAGTCGTGTCCGAATCTTTGCGACCCCATGAATTGCAGCACGCCAGGCCTCTCTGTCCATCACCAACTCCCGGAATCTACCCAAACCATGTCCATCGAGTCGGTGATGCCATCCAACCATCTCATCCTCTGTCGTCCCCTTCTCCTCCCGCCCCCAATACTACCCAGCATTAGGGTCTTTTCCAATGAGTCAACCCTTCGCATGAGGTGGCCAAAGTATTGGAGTTTCAGCTTCAACATCAGACCTTCCAATGAACACCCAGGATTGATCTCTTTTAGGATGGATTGATTGGATCTCCTTGCAGTCCAAGGGACTCTCAAGAGTCTTCTCCAACACAACGGTTCAAAAGCATCAATTCTTCGGCGCTCAGCTTTCTTCACCGTCCAACTCTCACATCCATACATGACCACCGGAAAAACCATAGCCTTGACTAGACGGACTTTTGTTGGCAAAGTAATGTCTCTGCTTTTAAATATGCTATCTAAGTTGGCCATAACCTTCCTTCCAAGGAGTAAGTGTCTTTTAATTTCATGGCTGCAATCACCATCAGCAGTGATTTTGGAGCCCAAAAAAATAAAGTCTGACACTGTTTCCACTGTTTCCCCATCTATTTCCCATGAAATGATGGGACCAGATGCCATGATCTTAGTTTTCTGAATGTTGAGCTTTAAGCCAACTTTTTCACTCTCCCCTTTCACCTTCATCAAGAGGCTCTTTAGTTCTTCTTCACTTTCTGCCATAAGGGTGGTGTCATCCGCATATCTGAGGTTATTGATATTTCTCCCGGCAATCTTGATTCCAGCTTGTGTTTCTTCCAGCCCAGCGTTTCTCATGATGTACTCTGCATATAAGTTAAATAAGCAGGGTGACAATATACAGCCTTGACTGACTCCTTTTCCTATTTGGAACCAGTCTGTAGTTCCATGCCCAGTTCTAACTGTTGCTTCCTGACCTGCATACAGGTTTCTCAAGAGACAGGTCAGATGGTCTGGTATTCCCATCTCTTTCAGAATTTTCCACAGTTTATTGTGATCCACACAGTCCAAGGCTTTCACATAGTCAATAAAGCAGAAATAGATGTTTTTCTGGAACTCTCTTGCTTTTTCGATGATCCAGCGGATATTGGCAATTTGATCTCTGGTTCCTCTGCCTTTTCTAAAACCAGCTTGAACATCTGGAAGTTCACAGTTCACGTATTGCTGAAGCCTGGCTTGGAGAATTTTGAGCATTACTTTACTAGCATGTGAGATGAGTGCAATTGTGCGGTAGTTTGAGCATTCTTTGGCATTGCCTTTCTTTGGGATTGGAACGAAGACTGACCTCTTCCAGTCCTGTGGCCACTGCTGAGTTTTCCAAATTTGCTGGCATATCGAGTGCAGCACTTTCACAGCATCACCTTTGAGGATTTGAAATAGCTCAACTGGAATTCCAATACCTCCACTAGCTTTGTTCATAGTGATGCTTTCTAAGGCCCACTTGACTTCACATTCCAGGATATCTGGCTCTAGGTGAGTGATCACACCATCGTGATTATCTGGGTCGTGAAGATCTTTTTTGTACAGTTCTTCTGTGTATTCTTGCCACCTCTTCTTAATATCTTCTGCTTCTGTTAGGTCCATACCATTTCTGTCCTTTATCGAGCCTATCTTTGCATGAAATGTTCCTTTGGTATCTCTAATTTTCTTGAAGAGATCTCTAGTCTTTCCCATTCTGTTGTTTTCCTCTATTTCTTTGCACTGATCGCTGAGGAAGGCTTTCTTATCTCTCCTTGCTATTCTTTGGAACTCTGCATTCAGATGGGAATATCTTTCCTTTTCTCCTTTGCTTTTCGCTTCTCTTCTCTTCCCAGCTATCTGTAAGGCCTCCTCAGACAGCCATTTTGCTTTTTTGCATTTCTTTTCCATGGGGATTTTCTTGATCCCTGTCTCCTGTACAATGTCACGAACCTCTGTCCATAGTTCATCAGGCACTCTGTCTCTCAGGTCTAGTCCCTTAAATCTATTTGTCACTTCCACTGTATACTCATAAGGGATTTGATCTAGGTCATACCTGAATGGTCTAGTGGTTTTCCCTACTTTCTTCAATTTAAGTCTGAATTTGGCAATAAGCAGTTCATGATCTGAGCCACAGTCTGCTCCCGGTCTTGTTTTTGCTGACTGTAGAGAGCTTCTCCATCTTTGGCTGCAAAGAATATAATCAATCTGATTTCAGTGTTGACCATCTGGTGATGTCCACGTGTAGAGTCTTCTCTTGTGTTGTTGGAATAGGGTGTTTGCTATTACCAGTGCGTTCTCGTGGCAAAACTCTATTAGCCTTTGGCCTGCTTCATTCTGTACTCCAAGGCCAAACTTGCCTGTTACGCCAGGTGTTTCTTGACTTCCTACCTTTGCATTCCAGTCCCCTATAATGAAAAGGACATCTTTTTTGGGTGTTAGTTCTAAAAGGACTTGTAGGTCTTCATAGACTCATTCAACTTCAGCTTCTTCGGCATTACTGGTTGGGGCATAGATTTGGATTACCGTGATATTGAATGGTTTGCCTTGGAAACAAACAGAGATCATTCTATCGTTTTTGAGATTGCATCCAAGTACTGCATTTCGGACTCTTTTGTTGACCATGATGGCTACTCCATTTCTTCTAAGGGATTCTTGCCCACAGTAGTAGATATAATGGTCATCTGAGTTAAATTCACCCATTTCAGTCCATCTTAGTTCACTGATTCCTAGAATGTCGACGTTCACTCTTGCCATCTCCTGTTTGACCACTTCCAATTTGCCTTGATTCATGGACCTAACATTTCAGGTTCCTATGCAATATTGCTCTTTACAGCCTCGGACTTTGCGTCTATCACCAGTCACATCCACAGTTGGGTATTGTTTTTGCTTTGGCTCCATCCCATCATTCTTTCTGGAGTTATTTCTCCACTGATCTCCATTAATATATTGGGCACCTACCAACCTGGGGAGTTCATCTTTCAGTGTCCTATCTTTTTGCCTTTTCATAATGTTCATGGGGTTCTCAAGGCAAGCATACTGAAGTGGTTTGCCATGCCCTTCTCCAGTGTACCACAGTCTGTCAGACCTCTCCACCATGACCCATCCATCTCGGGTGGCCCCACACAGCATGGCTTAGTTTCATTGAGATAGACAAGACTGTGGTCCATGTGATCAGATTAGCTAGTTTTCTGTAATTCTAGTTTCACTGTGTCTGCCCTCTGATGCCCTCTCGCAACACTTACCGTCTTACTTGGGTTTCTCTTACCTTGGGCCTTGGGTAATTCCTCTCGCCGCTGCCGGGCCCCAGCCCCCGGCCCCGCCTAGCCCCTGTCGGCCGCCGCCCCATTTTAGGGCAAAAGTAGGAAGTCAAGAGATACCTGGGTAACACGCAAGTTTCTCCTCAGAGTACAAAATCAAGCAGGGCAAAGTCTAACAGAGCTTTGTCAAGAGAACACTGGTCATAGAAAACATCCTCTTCCAACACACAAGAGACAACTCCACACATAAATATCACCAGATGGTCAATACCAAAATCAGATTGATTATATTCCTTGCAGCCAAAAATGAAGAAGCTCTATATAGTCAGCAAAAATGAGACCTGGAGCTGACTGTGGCTCAGATCATCACCTCCTTACTGAAAAATTCAGGCTTAAGTTGAAGAAAGTAGGCAAACCACTAGGCCATTCCATTATGACCAAATCAAATCCCTTATGATTATATAGTAGAAGTGACAAATAAATTCAAAGGATTAGATCTAACAGAGTCCCTGAAGAACTATGGATGGAGGTTCATAACACTATACAGCAGGTGATGACCAAAACCATCCAAAGGAAAAAAAAAATGCAAGAAGGCAAAATGGTTGTCTGAGGAGGCCTTAAAAATAGTTGAGAAAAGAAGAGAAGTGAAAGGTAAAGGAGAAAGGGAAAGATATACCCAAATGAACACAGAGTTCCAGAGAATAGTAAAGAGAGAAAAGAAAATCTTCTTAAGTAAACAATCCAATGAAATAGAGGAAAAACAATAGAATGTGAAATACTAGAGATATCTTCAAGAAAACTGGAGATATCAAGGGAAAATTTCATGCAAAGATGGGCACAATAAAAAGACAGAAATGGCAAGGACCTAGAAGAAGCAGAAGAGATTAAGAAGAGGTGGCAAGAATACACAGTAGAACTATACAAAAAAGAACTTAACAACCCAGATAATCATGATAGCGTGGTCACTCACCTAGAGACAGACACCCTGGAGTGTGAAGTCAAGTGGGACTTAGGAAGCATTACTACAAACAAAGCTAGTAGAGGTGATGGAATTTCAGCTGAGCTATTTCAAATCTTAAAAGGATGATGCTGTTAAAGTGCTGCACTAAATATGCTAGTAAATTCTGAAAACTCAGCAGTGACCAGAGGACTGGAAAAGGTCAGTTTTCATTCTAATCCCAAAGAAAGACAATGTCAAAGATGTTCAAACTACGATACAATTGTGTTCATTTTATATGCTAGCAAGGTTATGCTCAAAATCCTTCAAGCTAAGCTTCAGCACTAGGTGAACTGAGAACTTCCAGATGTACAAGCTGGGTTTAGAAAAGGCAGAGAAACCAAAGATCAAATTGCCAACATCTGCTGGATCACAGAAGAAGCAAAAGAATTCCAGAAAAACATCTACTTCTGCTTCAGTAACTATGCTAAAGCCTTTGACTGTGTGGATCACAACAAATTGTGGAAAATTCTTAAACAGATGGGAATATCAGACCACTTTATCTATCTGTCTCCTGAGAAACCTGTGTGTGGGAAAAGGAACAATAGTTAGAATCAAAGATGAAACAACAGACTAGTTCAAAACTGGGAAAAGAGTATGACAAGGCTGTATATTGTCCCCCTGCTTATTGAACTTACATGCAGAATGAAAGTGAAAGTTCTTCAGTCATGTCCAACTCTTTGCAACCCCATGGACTACACAGTCCTTGGAATTCTCCTGGCCAGAATACTGGACTGGGTAGCCATTCCCTTCTCCAGGGGATCTTCCCAACCCAGGGATCAAACCCAGGTCTCCTGCATTACAGGAGGATTCTTTACCAGCTGAGCTACCAGGGAATCCCAATATACAGAGTTCATCACTTGAAGTGCTGGGATGGATGAATCACAGGCTGGAATCAAGATTGCTGAGACAAATATCAACAACCTCAGATATGCAGATGATACCGCTCTAATGGCAGAAAGTGAAGAGGAATTAAAGAGCCATTTGATGAGGGTGAAATCGAAGAGTGAAAAAGCTGACTTGAAACTCAACATTCAAAAAACTAAGATCATGGCATCCAGCTCCATCACTTTATGGCAAATAGAAGGGGAAAAAGTGGAAGCAGTGACAAATTTTATTTTCTTAGGGTCCAAAATCACTGTGGGCGATGACTCGGCCATCAAATTAAAAGATGTTCTTTGGAAGGAAAACTATGACAAACCTAGACAGCGTATTAAAAAACAGAGACATCACTCTGCCAACAACGGTCCATAGAATCAAAGCTATGATTTTTCCAGTAGTGAGGTGCGGATGTGAGAGCTGGACCATAAAGAAAGCTAAGGGCCGAAGAATTGATGCTTTCAAATTATGGTGCTGGAGAAGACTCTTGGAGTCTCTTGGACAGCAAGGAGATCAAACCAGTCAATCCTAAAGGAAATCAACCCTGAATATTCATTGGAAGGAGTGATGCTGAAGCTGAAGCTCCAATACTTTGGCCACCTGATGCGAAGAACTGACTCATTGGAAAAGACCCTGATGCTGGGTCTTTTGAGGGCAAGAGGAGAAGGTGACAGGAGAGGATGAGATGGTTAAACAGCATCACTGACTCAATGGACATGAATTTGAGCAAACTCCGAGAGATAGTGAAGGACAGGGAAGCCTGGCGTGCTGCAGTACAAGGGGTCACAAAGAGTCAGACACGACTTAGTGACTGGAAAACAACAACAACAGGCTGTACATAAACTAAAACTGTATCTAAAAAATATGAAAATAAAGGACTCTATAATAGCGTTTCATATAAAACTAACGCCCCTCCCCCCAAAAAAGCTGGTATGGCAGAATCAACAGCAGACAAAACAGAACTTAAGGCAAAAGGGATTTCTAGAAATAAAAAAAGATATAATATATATACATGGTGGAATGTTTTCCCTGAAACTGTCTATCATTTTCCATTTCCAACAGCAAAGCATGAACAGTATTCCCAATAAGCATTTCAGGGTAGGGGAGTATTGACATATTGCTTATATGTGCAAACTCGATAAGCAAGAAGTAAAGGGAATCTTTTTGTGGTTTAATTTCAAAGTTCGTATTCTCTTAAACACAGCACCAACCACACAACAGAACTGTTGTTTTGTAATTAATGGTAGGCTCTCTGCCCAGGGAAGCAGAAAGTGGCATTCCCTTCAGAGTCCAAGGTGACACACAACCTTGGGGGCAGAGTCTTGGGTAAGGGAGGACTTAACCCCCAAGGCTGAACAGGCAGGAAGTCCAGCTCCAGCTTCATCACCTGACTGGCATCCCCAGCCACAAGGTCTACATCTGCTCTGTATTACTTCTCAGCAGCTTCTTTCATTTGCATACAGCACAGTATTTACTTTCTATACAATCGCCAGCAAAGCTGTTTGGTGCCCTGAGTCAGTTAACAAGAATAGTCTAAGACCAAGTCTGAAGGACCAATTCCCTTCAATTTCACACAAAGATTTCATTAAAAAGAACTCTTGACTAGCATTAGGTACAGTTAGCAATTTCCAGAGAAATCATTGATATATTTTCCCTGGAACAAAGAAAGGTAAAAAAGCTTCTATAAAATTTAGTAAAAACTTACTGAAATTATTAGAGAGGTGGGATGGGGAGGCAGATGGGAGGGAGTTTCAAAAGGGAGGGGATATATGTATACCTATGGTTGATTCATGTTGAGGTTTGAAAGAAAACAGCAAAATTCTGTAAAGCAATTATCCCTCAATAAAAACTAAGTTAATTAAAAAAAACTTACTGAAATTATTACTAAATAATTTCAGTTTACAATCAAATGACAACTTCACTCCAGGCACTCTGCTGGAAGTTTTCACCCTGTGTTCTCTGCTCTAATTCTCAGAAACAATCCATTTAGGTAGTATCATTGTCCTCATTTTATTGACAATCAAATTGAGGGCCAGAAAGGTTAAATGACTTGCCTGAGGACCCATGCCTCACACCTAGAGTAATGAGCCTTACAAAGGTAAGCTCTAATGCAGTCCTGTTATTCATATTATTATCAACATGATTATGACTGAAAATAATTTCTCATTAACCAGCCTGGATCATTTAGGGATACTCTGTGTAATAAAGTCTTATGATTAATATAAGCAGAAACCTCAGATTCGATATTTCTAATCACATTCTGGAAAAATTCAGATGCATAGTTACAGCAATAAGCACTCGGCCAAAAGAAGACAGTTAATCATTCCAAATAATGCTGAAACCAGGTGATATTTTTCCCTGACAGACTGGGCTTCTCATGCACATGCTTTTGCTGATGCAGCTGCTTCTCACTTGATGCTCTAGAAAGGTTTTTTGATTTACAGTTTGAAGTTAAAATTACCAGAGAGTTTTAAAAGCAGTATGAAAACCATATGCATCTTACTGTCACCATCTTAAGACTCTGTCTTTCATTTTTGCCTACATTTTTGCCTGAGTGACTGGAATCTAGGTATGGTTAAAGATAAGACAAATAACTGCTTAAAAGGGAAAACATCACAAAACTATATGAGATATTTTAAAGTCATGAAGTGAAAACAAAACAACAAAACCCCTTTGGTTTCTACAGTCACTTTCAGGAAAAATAAGTGAAGGAGACAAGGCAAACACACTGACATTTTTTAGTGTGTCTTTCCTATTTGTTTTCCCTGCCAGAGATACATCCTATTTATCAGGGTCTGTACACATGCTGAAAAATGAAAACAGACCTTGTCTGCTGCAGGCCAGAACCGAGGTTTCCTTTTATCTGGCACCACGTAGCTCCTAGAAGCATGTTCCTAATGGAAGCAATCATTCACCAATGGCTTTAGATTTTGTTGTTTTTGTTTTAAAGTATTCACCCAAAAAAAATCTTTATGAAAGAATATCAGTATCTTTTAAATTTTCAACAAGGGACTTTTTTTAAAAAAGGGGAAAATACATACGTGGCAATTCTGAGCCAGATCACTTTCATTATTTATGGGGTTTTCTTTCCTCCATTTTTTTTATTGTGGTAAAATGCACATAACATAAAATTACCACCTTAATCATTTTTACATGTCATTATTAGTGTTTTCAATAAAAATAATAGCCTTAGGAATATAAAAAAAAAATCCTTTAAAACATTTTTCCTTTTTAGGAATCTCTGTAAATATTTCTTCTGTGTGAGAAGCAGTGTTATAAGAGGCATGATATTTTATCTACAGCACAAAGGTTTGCCCACTGCAGCTCCCATGGAGTGAAACAATTCAGGTGTCTACCTGGTAGACATTTTTCATACAGTATGTGGCATAGATAAATTATATTCACACATCACTTTTTGAAGCCTCATTTTATCCTCACATTTACCAAATTTTTGGCTAAAATATTATCAAAAAAAGCAAAATGGCTTTGCGTTTCACCTCTAGATACTCAGTCTTTTCTTTGAAGAATGAGGGTGGAGGACCAGGGTATAAAAAGCATGAAGGGGGAGCAGTAAGACTCCTAAATGAATGCAAAGAATGAGTAGTTAGCTCTTTGAATAATCTAGAGTTGACATGCCAAAGGGTCAAGGCAATAATCTTCAGCCACAAAAAAAAAAAAAATATCTATGAAGGTAACAAACAGCAAAAACAAAATAAAATTCTGAAAAATGCTCTCACTTCTTTGGGTTCTGTTCAAAGATTTTTATCCCCAAACTCCTATATGTGTTTCATTAAGGCTCCTATTACATGCTAGTTACTCTCAATGGCAAAACAAAATACAAACACAAAATTCAAAACACATGCTAAAAGAACCCCAAATTCTTTGAAGTTGTTCTTGAAGAAGTTCCTGCTGTTCAATTAAAGAAAGCTTTTGTTTTCTGTTTTTTGGACTTTTTTAAAAGAGGAAGCTGAAGAAGAGGGGGAAGGGAAGGAAAAAGAACAATGCAGAGGAAGTCTTTCTATTAAAGATCAAGCAGCCAATTCAGGTTTAAAATTGAATTCCATATATATACTCTGTCTCAGGAACACTCATTCTGGCATGTCCTAAATTACATGCCATCTCTGGGGACAATAAGCCAAGGGAAGCCAAGCCCAAGAAGGGTTGGCAATCAAATGCAAGACAACTACACTCAGGAGAATTTCTCTAGCATCTACCCACAGAATGCAGTTGGTCACATTTACTAAAAACTGCTTTCAAAAAACACAGTTGAAAGATTAAGTTTCCTTTTGCTATCCATTCACAATAAAATATTTGTAGAGATTTGACATCTTTTGATATAATTGTATCAGTTGCAATACACATAATGTCTATTCAATTTTATAAAGTACATTTTAATCAAAGCTACACATATTTTCTGACATTTAAGAGCCTGGAGACCCAAAATTATTGTTACAACAGTGAGAAACATGATACACAAGCAATCTCTTATCAAACATAAACCTGGCTCTGATTACTTTTTGTATTTGAAGCTGATATAAGTAGTTTGCTCTGTTTGGAAATTTAAAATCAATTGCCAAATGGAAATGGTACTCTTGAGCCCGCCATCAGAGTTAGTTTCTTATTCTCCTTGCTGAGTCTTGGTCAAAACCTTAAGCATTACTCAACAGCAACTAGAACCTTGAAATCAATTTAAATATCTCTATCCTTGCCAAAACTTTGTATCTACAGAGCTGACTCTATAAATAATGATGAGGTTAAAACTGAACCTTCAACTATCCAATCCTTGATTTGCATTAAAAAAAAAACAGCTTATGAGTTTGTTCCCTTTAACTATGAAATCAAATGAAAAATCTGACCTTGTGATGCCCAAATTCATTCAAAATGGTTCCCAGTTTTCTGGTGTTCCTATATGGTTTTCGGGCAGCAACAGCTGGATGGGGGTCCCGCCAGTCGATGGACAAACGGTGATACCAAAGACGCTCACTTTCCAGAACATGAGCTGATTTAACACTAGGATCAAAACGATGCACTTCACATCCGTTGTTGGCCATGCCAACCTCAAAATGGGTATCATCACTTCCTAGGCTGTAAAGAAAGAGGACAGAAGTCAATAACAAAAAAATAAAATGGAGAAAAAGTGTTAACTGACAAAAATGGTAGTGCCAAGGTCAATTTTCTTAGCCATATCAAGCCTTCTCCTGTTTTAGAACATGGATGGTTATATATATTCAATAAACCTTCCTTCACAAAAAGCATTAAAGCTAAAAGCTTCTGGATAAAAGAAAGGAAAGAAATTAGGTGCTAAATGCAGACTAGAGAATCACATGTTCAAACATGTAGAACCATATCAAATTGATTTTTTTTAAAGATATAAGCTATAGTATCAATGAAACAAAGACTATCTAGTTGTCTCAGAAGATATTCTCAGAATATGTCAAAAATAAAAAGACTAAGCATCAGTTCCCTTAGGGAGAGGAGCATTCTGCTAACGAGGTAATTTGTTTTCCTTGTAATGACCATGGTGCTGTGCATGCAGTTTGACTTAAAACAACAGCTGCTTTCTTTAGAAATGGGGTGCATTTTAAATAGCACAGTTAAAGAAAAAAGGCAGACATATGTGGTTCCACTGAATCTGGTACTCAAGAAGCAAAAGAGGTATATCACCTAAATTCACATAAGCGAGGGGAAGAAATTAGGAATTAATTGTACTTAAGTATTCAGGTAACACATTGTGGAATATTCATATACTTACAAATTTCTAATTTACTGAGAAATATTTCTTACTTAGTGATGTAAGATTCATAGCTTTAATTGAAGCATCATTTTGAATGAAAAACATTAAATTAACCAAGAGAGGATGATTTTTTTAACAGTGAGTATGACTTTTTTGCCCAAATACTATATTTAGATGTGATTAAAGATAACCAAAATCCCCGAGTATCTATAATTGGCCAATGTTGAACCCTCTACTATTTTAGACTATTTTATCATTTGGAAATCTATAAGCTCATTAGATGACAATTTAGTTAACTGAACTAAGTCTTCAGTACAGAGATCTTCCACCTAGACATTCTTAATATTCTATTTGCCTTGTTCTTTCTTTCCCTTCATTCCCACTACATTGCTTCATTCTCACTGGACCCATGTCATATCAGCCCTCTGCTATTCTTCAGCTCTAATTTGCTTGACACTTTTGGCTAGAAAAAGATTCAGCACTCTTCTCACAAACACTCCCATTCCTTCTACCCAAGAGATCCTGTTTCCTATATTGAACCTCCTACTGAGCCCACACAGCTCAGAACACCATAATCTCTATCTGAGCTTTTTCCCAGTTTGTTCATGATGTAATCTGGGGTTGCAGGTTGACTTGCTGGGCCTAACTCTTCAGCCCTTCATCCACACTACTGCCATGCTCATCATGGATGGAGTGTCCTTTCTTGCCCCTAGATTTTTTGGCTTGACTTTGTGACTTGCATTTTAGAAGAAAGGGACATGATGCTAGTCCTGATACTAGGCTTTGAGCACTTTAGTTTACTCTCTTGTACCATTATTGTGATTTAAAAACATACCCTGGATAGTTTGCTGGGCTCATAAAAGAAACTAAAAACAAGAAGCAGAGCTGCCCCCGACAATCCACTGACCTTCTATGAAACACAGAGCTGCCCTTAGCTGTCTCAGCCTGAAGTAGAGTCTCTCGGCTGAACCTAACCTGGATCAATTGAAATTCAACTGATCTGCGGACATACAAGCAATAATAAATAATGGTTTTAAGCTACTGAGTTTTAGAGAGACTTGTTACGTAGCAATAGCTAACTGACAAACCTGGCATTAAATGTAAGTCCAAGAGTTGCAATAGTGAAAGTGAAAGTCACTCAGTCATGTCCAACTCTTTGGGAACCTATGGACTATACAGTTGATGGAATTCTCCAGGCCAGAATACTGGAGTGGGTAGCCTTTCCCTTCTCCAGGGGATCTTCCCAACCCAGGGATCAAACCCAGGTCTTCCGCATTGCGGGCAGATTCTTTACCAGCTGAGCCACAAGGGAACCTCAAGAATACTGGCGTGGGTAGCCTATTCCTGCTCCAGGGGATCTTCTCGACCCAGGAATTGAACCAGGGTCTCCTGCATTGCAGGCGGATTCTTTACCAACTGAGCTATCAGGGAAGCAATAGATACTGCAAAGCTTTTTTAGTAGTCAGATTTGTTTCTATATAGATCAGAATGTTATAGAAATCACCTGTCCCAAAAGATTTTTCACGTAATTGAATTTATCAAAATTTAGATGAGCAAACTTGTGTTTTCATGGAAATATGGAACTCAACAGACAAATGGAAGTTTGGTAGCTTTACTAAGAGGTAAAAACACTAGTCAAAAAAGTATTCATTAAATATAATTTGTATATAAATTTTCTAGAGTAAAGAAATGTGAATGATTTATTTCTGTTTGAATTTCAGAATATCATTTCAAGAAAAGATCTTCTGCTGTAAAACATGTATATATTTTAATCAAGCCTCAAAAAATTTTAAGAATTAACCATATACAGTTGTATAACTAATTTTTAGTAAGCATTATACATTGATATGTTTTCAATTTAAACTGATTCCCTATAGTTAAAAAAATAACAAATGCACTCTAAAAAGTTCAAGTTGTGTATAAATATATAAAACAAAAAGTAAAAGTTTCCTACCACCAGAATTTTAGCCATCGATTTCTAGAGATAATCACTTAGCAATTTTTTGTGTATCCTTCCAAAAATTTTCTACACATGTACAAGGATTCTCTATTAGAAATATCATAAGTACACATATACATATATAAGTTAGTTATTAGATGATGAGGAACGATTTTGGGTGATGTACTAAATAACATGAAACTACTGAAATTTGCACATTTTTTGTTATGCCATTTTTACTGAATAAAATCCACTTAATTTAAATATATAATATGCACTGTATCGGAAAGTAATAAACTACTTTTATTTAATCAATGCTTGTAATTCTTATTTCCTTTATTCAAAACGGTACTTCTTCACACTTAGTTTAAATTAGTCAAGTTTGTGGTAGGAGTAAAAAGCAAAAGGAAGAAAAAATTTGATATAAATAGGTGTTGCAAAAAGTGGCCCAAAGAGGTAAATTCAAGACTTAAATTCAATCCAGGCAGTTCCAAAGCATGTGCTTTTTACACTCTACCTCACTGCAAATAAGTGCAGGACACAGAATTATGGAAGGAATATTTGTGAACTTGGGGATCTACAAAATTGTTGGCTACTAGACAATAAAGCTCCATAAAGTAAAGGACTGTGTCAATCTTGCTTATTTCTGAATCCTTAGTGCTGAGGGGATAGATGAATGATGACAGACAAATCTACAAAATGCTGCACTAAGTGAAAGAAAACTACTAGGTAGGGCCTGGAATTGCCAGAACATACAGTCCAATATCCAACATGACATGGGGTGGGCTATATTTCACTGACATATTCATGTACATTAACAAATATTTAACACTTTATATTTTCAAGACACTACACTAGACATCAGAGACAGATAGATTAACCTGATGCTTGATCTGAAGAAATTCATAAGTAGTAAAGAAGAAGTATTTTTGAACAAATATCTATAATAAACTAAAATATAATTATTATTTACACCAAAAATGTATTTCATCTATAAGGAAACTATTTTCTGCTCTTATTTAACTGAAAAGAGAATTCACTGTGGAAAAATTTTACTTTATAGAAATTTTTAAAATATATATTTTATGTATATATTATAAATACAATCATGATCGTATGGCTTCTACCTTAAAGTTTAAGATAGTTGTTCCAGTTCCTGCCATCGTTACTGCATTCCAGCAATCAGGAAAAGTAAAAGAGGAGGTGAAAGTCACATCCCTTCTTCCTCATGGCATGGCCTAGAAATTGTACCCATCACTTGCACTCATATCATATTGCTAAAAGCTAGTCACATGGCCCCTTGCAGCTGCAAAAAAGTCTAGAATACACAATCTTTGGCAAGGTGACTGTGTGCCCTGCTAAACTCAGGAGTTCTGTTACCAAAGAAGAATGAAAGAATGAATATTGGTGGAAAACTAGAAATTCCTGCTACAAGCCATTTTTGAAACAGGTAAGCTGTCAATACATATATTCAAAGATATAACCCTTCATGAACACTGTAACCTATCCCTCTATATGGAGGAGAGAATAAATTATATAACTCATGCTTATATTAACAAATATTAATATTATTCTATATATGTTGACACAAAGGTTTGAGATCATAAAAAACTCTTCGGCACAGAAGGGTTGTCAAATCTGAGGGATTTGTTGAAGAAATAGGAAAGTAGGAAGGGGCAAATTATAGGGCTAAACACTCAAAGGTAATGGAATAACAGAGTAACCATCTTGGCCCTCCCCTCCTGATGTCTCAGAGAGCAACAACCAGGATCCCTAAGTGTAGTTGTGTGGGTTGTACACTAAACAACTCTAGAGGCTCCACTCCTAGTCATCATAATGATTACCCAACAGATGGTAGTAAAAGTTCTTGAGGGAGGAGATGCCTCTTCTAACATGCATAAAAGTGTCCCTTGGACTAGCTACAGTACTGGCAATTGCATGCCCTTTGATGCTACTGAAGGGTAGAAGGGATGTACGTGGCACTTTAAAATCCTTGATTATTCTTTATTAAAAATATTTCTAGGAGTATTAGGGTAACTGTCCTTTATGTTCCCTAAGATGCAAAAACTCAGAGTATAAACACATGAAGAGATACTCAATATCATTAACTAGTAGGGAGAAACAAAATAAAACTATAATAAGATACCGTTTCACAGCTACTAGAATGGCTATAGACAAAAAGACCAATAATAGTAAGTGTTGATGACAATATGGAGAAATTGGAACCCTCATACACTGTTGGTGTGAACATAAAATGGTATATAACCAAGAGATATGAATACATATGTCCACACACAAAAATCCATACATGAACATTCACAGCAATATCACTCATAGTAGCCAAAAGGTGGAAAAAACCCAAATGTCTATCAGCTGATGAATGAACAAATAAAATGTGGTATATCCATATAGTGCAATATTATTTGGCAGTAAAAGGGAGTCAAGTACAGATACATGTAATAACATGGATGAAACTTGAAAATATTATGCTAAATGAAAAAATCAGTCAAAACACCACATATTAAATACTTCCATTTATATGAAATGTCCAGAATAGGTGAAACTATAAAGACAGAAAATAGATTAATGGTTGCCTAGAAGTGGGAGATGAAAAGAAGGAAGTGGGTATGAGGAAATTGGGAGTGACCACTACTGAGTACAGGCCTTTCTTTCTTGGGGTGATGATAATGTTCTAAAATTGACTGCAGTGACTAAAAACCATTGAATCGTACTCTAAACAGATGAATTGTGTGGTATGTGAATTATATCTCAATTTAAAGCTGTTTATAAAACTAAAAAAATAAAATCAGACCATATATAAGGAAAGTTTTTAACTCTCATCATTGAAGACAGAAAGGTTGGAAGAAGTAAGACAATTTGCATTTTCCCCAGGAGTATCAGTCATCCTTTCCTCATTCCAGCAGGAACCAGAGAATCTGGCCAAATCATCAGCTAGATCTGTAAACTGCCAACTACTAGAGAGAAAGTAAGTGTGTGTGCTCAGTTGCTAAGTCGTGTCTGACTTTGCAACCCTATGGACTGTGGCATGCCAGGCTCTTCTGTCCATGGGTTTCTCCAGGCAAGAATATTGGAGTGGGTTGCCATGCACTCCTCCAGGGGATCTTCCCAACCCAGGGATCAAACCCACATTTCCTGCGTCTCCTGCATTGCAGGAGGATTCTTTTACCACTCTCAGAGAGAAAGTTTTCCAAAGCATAAATGACAATGAATAGTGGATAAAAAAATTTTATAATTACTCATTTTTATTAAATAACATTGCATAAAATGCCAAGATTTCGTCTAAAACATATATTCGTAACAGAAATGATATCATCCCTAAGCAGAGGGGAAAACTGATTCTTGAAGTATATGTTTAAAGTATAGATAATACATATGTTACATAAATAGATATAGTGTATAGTATTAAAATTTCATGGGGAGGATGATTAGGGAAAAAATTGTCTAAAAAGAATCCTTGGGACTATAATTTTCTAATTCCTCATTCATATAAAAAATGAGCTCTTATTGTGTTAATTAAACTATTCTATTAAAAGATGGAAATTTTGGCTCTGGAGCTCATTCATTCCTCTTGAAAGGCTCAGGGTAACCAGAAGCCCCAGATTTTCTGCCTAAGATATTGGCTCTTGTTGCCTAAACCACATATCAAATTTTCTCGTCTCATGCTGAGAATTTATGTCTTAAAACCAAATGGTACACCATGTCAGAAAACTAAAGAAGAGGCAAAAAAGATTTATCTACGTATTATCCCTTCTCAAGTTTTCTCCTCTACTCCCACTCCTACCCCTGAAATATAATCTTTGATAAAAAGGATTAAAAGGTGATTTTTCCCAATTCACTTTAGCTACCATCTTCATTCCCACCCCATCTCCCCACCACCACCCCTCCACCTCATATACAAGAAGACTTGCAGGGCAGACCCCATCTGAAGTCAAGCAATAGACAATATTATCACACGACCTCACAGCCTCTTCTCACTTAACTTCTCTTTCCCCTTCTCCATACATAACCTTCCTTTTCAGTGCCTTCCCCTATCTTAATTGGTCTATTCTATCCCTTTTCAAAACTAAAATGAATTTGCTTTAAATTTTCAACTGAACTTGACTCAGAGTATACTCCTAGAAAAATTCTTTTACATTAACTGCAGAATAAAAAGCTTTGATTTCTAGTAAAGAAATTTCAGACATCAGAGAGAATGTAGAGGTGATAATGCCTTCATTTCTTGGAGGTGGAAGAAAAGGTAAGACATAGATCAGAGGAGGGTATTCAGCCTCTGCCTTCTGATCAGTATGTTCTGAGATCCTTTCTTCCTCTCACTCCTAGAAGGTCACCTCCAGCTGCAGCTTCATTCATTATGCTCAGTTAGGATAGGAATGGCTAAGCAGAGCAGTGGCTTGGATGGTCTGCTGCCGCAGCCCTGGAGCTTAGAGCTTGGGCCTGAATGTAGGAGCACCATGACCCACTTGCCTCCTGCCCAGCCCATCTATCTCACAACTCTCCCAACACTCCCAAATGTTTCTGCTTCATTTCAGAACCACCACTTGTGGCCTGGGTCTCTTTCTTCCCTCAGCATCAACTGAGATGTTGTCAGTTGGCTATTTACATTCCCCTGAAGCAAACGATTCACCTGAGAAGATTCTCAATCCTGAGTAATAGTACAATCAACATAAACACCCATAATCCAAAGCATTCTTTTTTAGGGCATAAGAAATATTTTCTTTAATTTCCAGTTTTCAATTAAAGCATTATTAGGTTTTGAATCAAATGTTGGCCCTTAAAACCAATCCATTTCTTTTCCCAGTAGAATTCAACTGTTCCTATCTGCTCTTTACAAAGTTGATTTTGAATAGTGAACATTTAAATGAAAATAAGAAACTACTTTTTATATGTAATAATCTGAAATCTTACAGCAGAACGACTTTATCTAATGGCTTTGAAGTATAAGAAAAGCAAAAAGGAACTTGAAAAATTTCCCCCAAAACAGCTTTCCCAGTTTTGTTTTACTCAGTTATGTGCTTTAAATGAAATTATTCCAGGGTGTAAAATATTAAGCAAAACATAAAGGCAGTTTGGAGCAAGAAAATAGGACCAAGCTGAGATCTCTAATTTGCATGTAGAACTATGCAATTATTTTTACGACCTACTTTCATACATTTTTAATATGATATAAAATAAACTCTACTGTCACAACTTCCCATTCTTTCTCCAATCTTGCAGCATAGCTGGTGGGCTCCAAGAAAAAAAGAGCTCTGTTCTAATCAACTAGCTAAGCAATTAATTTCCTAATCTTCAGCCACCTAGTTTAATTCATGGCAGAACCAGCTTCCCTCTTAAGTCTTCTTACCTCAGGCAATGTGTATGTAGCAAATATATATTGAGTGCCTACTGTGTACCTCGCTTCACTGATATACACCATGGCTCTTCATTTAACCCATAAAAGAATGTTTCCATTATCCTGAAACTCTTATTTGAAACCTCTGTTTATTTGTTTTTTAAATCCACAATGACTGCAACTAAGAACTCTTGCGTGGTAAAGTTTGACAGCAATCATGATCCTCTATGCAATTAGCACCTTTGGGTGAGCCTCTGTATCACCCAAACGTTGGCTCTGAACCCTCATCATCTAGGAATCTGGTTGGCAGTTGTCACTCATGAGCCTGAACGTAAACTACAGTGGAGATGAAACCTATCGGTGAGGAACAAACATGACACTTGTGAGAGTCCCCGGTATTTTGTAAAGGACTCCAGGGATCTTGCCTGAGAAACTAACCACACAGCTTCTAGAGTCAACACAACAGGGTGTTCCAAACAAAAATAACCCTCTCCTGCCTTTTATTTTTTGTGAGATATATATAATTTGTAAATTTTCAGGACTGTTTATATGAATACTGATGCACTGAGTCAAATAGTCTCATTATTTTATACGTACCCTTTCACAACAAGCCCTCCAAATCTATTTGAACATTTACGTCATTTTCAGCCTGAATAACTGAATATCAGTATTTCCCACAGTTTTGACAAAACCTTGTTATTTTCACACGTGCTCCCTCTTTTATGTATTTTTTTAGTCTATAAGTATACACATATTTACCATTGGCATAAAACAAAAAAATCCAACAGAGGCCATTTGTCCTGGGTCACTCATCATAACTGTGTATAAAATTTCTTATATACTCACTGTTATTTTTTTTTCTAGGGGCATTTTTTATATTTTTCTGTTTCTAATAAGAATGCTCTAATACTAGCTGAGAATCACTGGCTTCACCAAGGAGATCATCATTAGGCTGAAAATGGAAGTTGTCAATTCACTACCAACAGAATGGGAGAGAAAGTGGCCTTGGCCATTGGTGCTCTGCACATGCCTAAGGTTGCATAACAGACAGAGGAGTCTAAAATGATGGCAGGACAAGAAGCAGAGCACCTGTTAAACCCTGCAACCATTCATAATTCGTCTTACTGAAAAAACCTTGTCTGCCTACAGAAGCATTTTTTGTTTTTTGGCTGTAAAATGTACTTACCCTAACGAATAGAGGCGGCACTGCTTGTTGCGTATTTGATGAACTAAGCCAAACCTGTCATCAAGACAGACCGACCAGGGCTTTTTTGTAGGGCTGGAGTCAGTAGCCAGGCTGTCGGTGCTCATGTGATCACACGCAATCTGTAAGGATTGGAAATCAATGTGAATAATTTAAAGCACTGGATGATAGATGGCAGGTAGAGACTTACTGCTTTCCCGGTCACCGAAAACCATAATGGAAGAGTTTTGTCCCTCTCCACTGATAACCATGCCCCTCCCCAGGGAATCACAAGATTGCTGTAAAATGTTTGGAGAAATTTCAAATACTAGATTATAGGTAACCTCGTGGAGATTAGAGGCAGGTTTGAAGGGAAGTTAAGAACTGCTATAAAAAAAAAAAAATTGCTATAGCCTTTTGCACAGAGTATACAGAGGACAACAAATCAGGACCAAGGATGGAAGAGAGGAGAAGCCAGGAAAGGCTCTACAGAGGTGTGTTAGTCTTGGAGGAGGAACAGAAGTTGAATAAGAGGCTGAGACCAAGAAGGGCATTCCAGACATGGAGAACAATGCTCCCAAACCACAGAGGTCTGTTACTCACAGCATTCCTATTAGAAGTTGTGAGATATGGCTGAGGGCATAGATCTTAGAAGGACACAAGATTATTTACTCCTTATCTCAGGCAGACAAGGTTAGGCCAACATGTTCCAAAAAGGTAGCATGTGTTAATCAACATAAACAACTGATCAGAGGTCAAGTGAGAATAATAGAAGCCCCAACTAACAAGATAGTACTGTCTGTGATACACTTCCAATAAGCTTCCTCCTGGGGGGATAGGCAAGAGCCCCAGATGGGAAGGAGGCTCTTCTTGATCTAGCCAAAGCACCTCTCCTAACTCATCCGTCAAAATTAGATAAGAAAACCAAAGGGAACATGTAGCTAAGTCAAGCGGAGGGAAGCCAGTTTCTAATTTCAAATGCACATCAAGTAAATATACTTAGTGAGGAATTCTGACTTGTGTTTGAGCCTGGCACAGTATGCACGGCTGAGGCTGTTGGAACCAAAGAAAACAAGTTCTGTGGCCAAGGTATTTATCTTACTGAGCAACAGTGTTTCCCTCTAATCCCTCAAAACTCTCATAGTCATCATGATGCCCCATGAATCATGCAGCAGTTCTTGCTGTCACATCGCAGACAACAGACCACTCCAGAGACAAAAGATGTTTTGAGTTTCATTGCTTTAATTCATTGGAAAACATAATAGTAAACGATTTCTTTCTTAAGAAGGTATTCTAGGCTTGCTCAATTCTTTAATTTATTTTCCAAAATGTTAATCTGAAAACAGCATATTATGTGGAGCCAGTGTCTCCCTTACTTTTGCTGTAATATAGGGCTGGCCTGGCAAAATCATCCTAGTACTATCTATCAATGGCTGAGAGAGAGCTTCCTGCTAGAATCTGGACCTTTTATAGGAAAGCTTAAAAAGTGAAATCCTAACATTTATTTGTTCTTTTCTTTTGATGAAACAAAATTTCAAATTTTAAGGCAATAAAAATTTCAACATAAAATTTTATGATTCACCACTTGTCTTGTATGTGCAGACATCTTTGGTGAATTTTATGTACAATGCCAATATATCATTTTCCTTAAAGAAGCAACTGGTGCAAAATAGACTGAGTCAAGTGACCTGGGGAGATTCTGGGCCTCACTTAATGGAAGTTCTTAGCTTAAATACGTATGTAGGACTTTATTGATGTTTATTATTTGTATTCTATTTTACAAGATTATTATTTCTTATACTAATAAATGTGTGACTGAGCCTCCAATAAAAGTAATGATGATTAGGCAACTTAAAACTATTGACAAAATGTATAGTCCTATAAGATCAAAGATTGTAATAGTGTAACTCTAGACAAAACAAGAAGCAAGCATTTCCTAGACCATAATAGACTAGCAAGACACATGGTCCAGAGCCTGATGGCCAAGTCCAGTAATAGCACATTGAGTAGGCTAACAATGAAATCCTTGACTGACTTGGGAATAAGCATTCCTAGTGCCTTGGGACAATCTTGCCATGACATGCCCCCAAAATCTTGGTCAAAATTCAGACCAAAAGGGAAGGGACTGTAAAATAGAGAATGTTATTCATTATATAGTTCCACAAGAATCAAGTCATTTGCCACTGCAGTCACTGACCTACAAAACACCTTGAAAGGAATTCAGAGCAAAAATCAGAATGAGACATTCTGTGCTCTGGAAAAACTGGCAGAATAGGCCTTCAGATAGTTAGATATTTTCAGGGGAAAATGTTTGAATCCAGTTTCCTGCATCTTCCCATACTTTGAAAAGCACTATAACCATTAACTAAAATATATGTTTTTCACTACTAATAGTAAATTTCTACCAAGATGTGTCAAGGCTGTATATTGTCACCCTGCTTATTTAACTTACATGCAGAGTACATCATGAGAAATGTTGGGCTGGAAGAAGCACAAGCTGGAATCAAGATTGCGGGGAGAAACATCAATAACCTCAGATATGCACATGACACCACCCTTATGGCAGAAAGTGAAGAGGAACTAAAGAGCCTCTTGATGAAAGTGAAAGAGGAGAGTGAAAAAGTTGGCTTAAAGCTCAACATTCAGAAAACTAAGATCATGGCATCTGGTCCTGTCACTTCATGGGAAATGGATGGGGAAACAGTGGAAACAGTGGCTGACTTTATTTTTTCGGGCTCCAAAATCACTGTAGACAGTGACTGCAGCCATGAAATTAAAAGATGCTTACTCCTTAGAAGGAAAGTTATGACCAACCTAGATAGTATATTAAAAAGCAGAGACATTACTTTGCCAAAAAAAGGTCCGTCTAGTCAAGGCTATGGTTTTTCCAGTAGTCATGTATGGATGTGAGAGTTGGATGGTGAAGAAAGCTGAGAATTGATGCTTTTGAACTGTGGTGTTGGAGAAGACTCTTAGGAGTCCCTTGGACTGCAAGGAGATCCAACCAGTCCATCCTAAAGGAGATCAGTCCTGGGTGTTCATTGGAAGGACTGATGTTGAAGCTGAAACTCCAATACTTTGGCCACCTGATGTGAAGAGCTGACTCATTGGAAAAGACCCTGATGCTGGGAAGGATTGGGGGTAGGAGAAGAAAGGGACGACAGAGGATGAGATGGTTGGATGGCATCACTGACTCGATGGACATGGGTTTGGGTGGACTCGGGGAGTTGGTGATGGACAGGGAGGCCTGGCGTGCTGCGATTCATGGGGTCGCAAAGAATCGGACACAACTGAGCACCTGAACTGAACTGAACTGAACCAAGATGTGTGCTTGCAACAGGCACATGCCCTGTTGTCAAAATCTATATCTACCTACCTCCCCACTCAGAATAGTCCTCAGAAGCTGAGAGACTATCTCCAAGCTTTTAATTCTCAGTGTGGCTTATAAAATTTTCAATTTCTTTCTCAGACTATTGATTAATTTTTATCACCATCCTCAATCCAGTTTTTTTTCTACTTCTCAATCTGCAATCACTGTTCAAAGGAAAAATAATAATAGAAAATGGAACTGAATCTTCTCCCAAGCAACTAGTAGAGAGCACATTTATTAGCTGGATCTGTCAACATGTCAATTTGTAGAATTCATTTCCTACTATTCTCCCACAAATAAATGGAAAGGATGCCACTGCCTACCCACTTCTTGTCCCCACCCACCCATCCAAAGGAGAGGTTGCTAATCTAATTAGTCAAACTGAGCATTCATCAAGCTTGTTCTTACTAGTAGGTATGTTGCGATGCCTTAAAACTTCATTGGCACTCGGTTCCACGCCCTGCCTCCTGCAGTCAGTTAGTTAGACCCAGGGCAGTTTGGTGAGTCCCAAAGGCATGCCTGGATCTCCTAAGCCTGAATTATTTATTCTAAGGTAGCTTCCTGGGGTATCTTTATTAAAGTGTTATGATTATCCCATTTGCTATTGTTTCTTTTTATGTACCCTCCCTGAGAACCTCCAAAAGACAGGGATGTTCACAGCTGCTTGTTCATCATATCTTCTCAATGCCATTTAAACCTAACTCTAGCCTCTCTTAATCTTCTAGATTAAGAGATTAAGAAGAGGTGGCAAGAATGCACAGAGGAAATATATAAGAAAGGTCTTAATAACTCAGATAACCACAATGTTGCAGTCACTCGCCTAGAGTCAGACATCCTTGAGTGTGAAGTCAAGTGGGCCTTAGATAGCATTACTATGAACAAAGCTAGTGGAGGTGATGAAATTCCAGCTGAGCTATTTCAAGTCTTAAAAGATAATGCTATTAAAGTGCTGCACTCACTATGCCAGCAAATTTGGAAAACTCAGCAGTGGCCACAGGACTGGAAAAGGTCAGTTTTCATTTCAATCCCAAAGAAGGGCAATACCAAAGACTGTTCAAACTACCATACAACTGCATTCATTTCACATGCTAGCAACGTAATGCTCAAAATCCTTCAAGCAAAGCTTCAGTAGTATGTGAACCAAGAACTTCCCAATGTAAAAACCGGGTTTCAATGAGGCAGAGAAACCAGAAATCAAATTGCCAAAACTTGTTGGATCATGGAGAAAGCAAGGGAGTTTCAGAAAAACATCTACTTCTCTTTTGTTGACTACACTAAAGCCTTAGACTGTGTGGATCACAACAAACTGTGGAAAAGTCTTAAAGAGATGGGAATACAAGACCATCTTACCTGTCTCTCGAGAAACCTGTGTGCAGGTCAAGAAGCAACAATCAGAACTGGACACAGAACAACTGACTGGTTCAAAACTGGGAAAGGAGTAAGACAAGCCTGTATATTGTCACTCTGCTTATTTAACTTATATGCAAAGGACATCATGCGAAATGCCAGCCTAGATGAATCACAAGCTGGAATCAAGAATGCCAAGACAAATATCAACAACCTCAGATATGCAGATGATAACACTCTAATGACAGAAAGTGAAGAGGAACTAAAGAGCCTCTTGATGAGGGTGAAAGAGTAGAGTGAAAAAGCTGGCTCGAAATTCAACATTCAAAAAACTAAGATCAGGCATCTTGTCCCATCACTTCATGGCAAAATAGAAGGGGAAAAAATGGAAACAGTGGTAGATTGTATTTTCCTGGGCTCCAAAATCACTACAGATGGTGACTGCAGACATGAAATTAAAAGATGCTTTCTGCTTAGAAGGAAAGCTATGACAAACCTAGATAGTGTATTAAAAAACATAGGCATCACTTTGCCAGCAAAGGTCCAGATAGTCAAAGCCATCTTTTTTCCAGTAGTCAGGTACGGATGTGAGAGTTGGATCATAAAGAAGGCTGAGTGCCGAAGAATTGATGCTTATGAATTGCGGTGCTGGAGAAGACTCTTGAGGATCCCTTGTACAATAAGGAGAACAAACCAATCAATGCTAAAAGAAATCAGTCCTGAATATTCATTGGAAGGAGTAATGCTGAAATTGCAGTTCCAATACCTTGGCCACCTGATGTGAAGAGCCAACTCATTGGAAAAGACCCTGATGCTGGGAAAGAGTGAAGGCAAAAGGAGAAGGGGGCAGCAAAGGATGAGATGATTAGACAGTATCACTGACTCAATGGACACAAATTAAAGTAAACTCTGGGAGACAGTGAAGTACAGAGGAGCCTGGCAGGCTGCAGGCCAAGAGGTCGAAAAGAGTTGGACACAAGTTAGCAACTAAACAATATCTAGCCTCTCCCACCATATTTCTAAAGGTGTGGCCACCTACAGCCTGATAGATGAGGGAGTATTTAAAATTTTTTGAGTCCCACTCCATATCTATAAAATCAGAATCCTAGAGTCTTATGCATGTGAACATGCACTTTAATAAACTCTCCCAGGCGATTCTTATGCAGGAGGTCCTGAGAGTTTCCTGGCAGCCTTTTGTCAAGCTCCACAGAAATGTTCCAGATTGGCTTCACCCGTGCCTTAGCAAATTAAGGGAAGAGGCTATGCTTGAGCTAGAGCTTTCAACTGAAAACAGCAGCACCTCCAACCTCACCCCTAACAAAGGGCCAGAGAGGTGACATTACAGTTATCCAGAGCCCCCCCCAAGAGCCAGGTAAATATTAATGGTCAAGATTCAGGGCGTTGAGGCTCAGCTGCTCCTACTTTATGACACTTAGGGAGTGGAATTTTATCCTACTAAAGTTAACTCTTTCTTCTTCCACAGATTTCCTCTTGTTCAGATATCCCTATTGGAAAAACATTCTTTTCCATTCAGTATCTGTTTTTGTTCCCCTTTTCTCTCCTAGTGCAAACATATAACACAGAAGTTTTTCCATTTTCAGTTTATTTCAGTCAGTCATGTCTGACTCTTTGTGACCCCATGGACCACAGCACACCAGGCCTCCCTGTCCATCACCAACTCCCGGAGTTTACTCAAACTCATTTCCATTGCGTCGGTGATGCCACCCAACCATCTCATCCTGTCATCCCCTTCTCCTCCTGCCTTCAATCTTTCCTAGCATCAGGGTCTTTTCTAATGAGTCAGTTCTTTGCATCAGGCAGCCAAAGTATTGGAGTTTCAGCTTCAGCATCAGTCCTTCCAAAGAATATTCAGGACTGATTTCCTTTAGGATTGACTGGTTTGATCTCCTTACAGTCCAACGGACTCTCAAGAGTCTTTGCCAACACCACAGTTCAAAAGCATCCATTTCTTGGCATTCAACTATCTTTATAGTCCAACTCTCACATCCATACATGACTGCTGGAAAAACCATAGGTTTGACTAGATGGACCTTTATCGGCAAAGTAATGTCTGTGTTTTTTAATATGCTCTCCAGGTTGGTCATAGCTTTTCTTCCAAGAAGCGTCTTTTAATTTCATGGCTGCAGTCACCATCTTCAGTGATTTTGGAACCCCAAAAAATAAAGTCTCTCACTGTTTTCATTGTTTCCCCATCTATTTGCCATGAAGTGATGGGACTGGATGTAAGTCAGCTTCTTCACTCTCCTCTTTCACTTTCATCAAGAAGATCTTTAGTTCTTCTTCGCTTTTGGCCATATGGGTGGTGTCATCTGCATATCTGAGATTATCAATATTTCTCCCAGAAAACTTGATTCCAGCTTGTGCTTCATCCAGCCCAGCATTTCACATGATGTACTCTGTATATAAGTTAAACAAGCAGGGTAACAATATACAGCCTTGATGTACTCCTTTCCCAATTTGGAACCAGTCTGTTGTTCCATGTCTGGTTCTAACTGTTGTTTCTTGACGTGCATACAGGTTTCTCAGGAGGCAGGTAAGATGATCTAGTATTCACATCTCTTGAAGAATTTTCCACAGTTTGTTGTGATCCACACAGTCAAAGGCTTTGGTATAGTCAATAAAGCAGAAGTAGATGTTTTTCTGGAACTCTTGCTTTTTTGATGATCCAACAGATGTTGGCAATTTGATCTCTGTGACAAATAAGGCCTATTTGACTTTGCATTCCAGGATGTCTGGCTCTAGGTGAGTGATCACACCATCATGGTTATCTGGGTCATTAAGATATTTTTTGTATAGTTCTGTGTATTCTTGCCACCTCTTCTTAATATATTAAGCTTCTGTTAGGTCTATACCATTTCTGACCTTTTTTGTGCCCATCTTTGCATGAAGTGTTCCCTTGGTATCTCTAATTTTCTTGAAGAGATCTTTAGTCTTCCCCATTCTATTGTTTTCCTCTATTTCTTTGCATTGATCACTGAGGAAGGCTTTCTCATCTCTCCTTGCTATTCTTTGGAACTCTGCATTCAAATGGGTATATCTTTCCTTTTCTCCTTTGCCTTTAGCTTCTCTTCTTTTCTCAGCTATTTGTAAGGCCTCCTCAGACAACCATTTTGCCTTTTTGTATTTCTTTTTCTTGGGGATAGTCTTGATCATTGCCTCCTGTACAATGTTATGAACCTCCATCCGTAGTTCTTCAGGCACTCTATCAGATCTAATCCCTTGAACCTATTTGTCACTTTCACTGTATAATCATAAGGGATTTGATTTAGGTCATACCAGAATGTTGTAGTGGTTTCCCCTACTTTCTTCAATTTAAGTCTGAATTTGGCAATAAGGAGCTCATGATCTGAGCCACAGTCAGCTCCCGGTCTTGTTTTTGCTGACTGTATAGAGCTTCCCCATCTTTGGCTGCAAAGAATATAATCAGTATGATTTCATTATTGACCATCTGGTGATATCCATTTGTAGAGTCTTCTCTTGTGTTGTTGGAAGAGGGTGTTTGCTATGACCAGTGTGTTCTCTTGGCAAAACTCTGTTAGACTTTGCCATGCTTCATTTTATACTCCAAAGCCAAATTTGCCTGTTACTCCATGTACATCTTAACTTCCGACTTTTACATTCCAGTCCCCTATGATGAAAGGGACATCTTTTTTGGGTGTTAGTTCTAGAAGGCCTTGTAGGTCTTCATAGAACCATTAACTTCAGCTTCTTTGGCATTACTGGTTGGGGCTTAGACTTGGATTACTGTGATATTGAATGGTTTGCCTTGTAAATGAACAGAGATCATTCTGTCTTTTTTGAGATTGCACCCAAGTACTGCATTTCGGACCCTTGTTGACTACGAGGGCTACTCCATTTCTTCTAAAGGATTCTTGCCCATAGTCGTAGATATAATGGTCATCTGAGTTAAATTCACCCATTCCAGTCCATTTTAGTTCACTGATTCCTAAAATTTGATGTTCACTCTTGCCATCTCCTGTTTGGCCACTTCCAATTTACCTTGATTCATGGACCTAACATTCCAGGTTCCTATGCACTATTGTTCTTTACAGCATCGGACTTTACTTCCATCACCAGTCACATCCACAACTGGGTGTTGTTTTTGCTTTCATTGTTTTTTTCCATTTTAACTATTTATTAATCATCTCATTTATAGACATTAGCTTTTGAAAACAACTAGGAGTCCTCAGTAAAATTCAGCTCCTAAAAACTAATTAAATATTGATTTTTCAAACTTTCTTGTTGAGATTTATGGCCAGGGCTTCAGTGAAGTCGCTTGCAAGCAAAACCAATGAGGGCAGTAACTCCTAGCTAAGCTTTAATTTAGGTAAATATGGTTTTTTTTTTCTCCCTCCAATTCCCCTTGTAATTTTAGCCAAATAAAGAGAATTAAACAAAGGAAAACAGATTGCAAGAAAAAAAAAGTGTTTCCTGAAATGACTTTTAGTTAATTTCACTTGAAGAGATCTAATTTATTTTCATTTCCTTTTGTATCCCAATAGCCTGAATAGCATTTCTGCCAACCCATAACCAGAATCTGGCAAAAGGAGCCCTTAAATTTTGAGTACGTTGGCAAGAATCACTTCAATAATCAAATTGTATGTTAATGTAACACATTATTTTGAAAGGCAAAATATCAAGGAAAGAGTTGTGTTTTTGTTGCTCTTATCCAAATTTGTGTGAGTGTGAATGTGTGTGTATGTGTGTGTAGCAGTAAATATAATAGAAACTATTGTTTTATTAATAAATATGCAAAATCTGAATCCCCAGAGCCATAGGTTCTTATGTCATTCTTAGGAACAGTTAGATGGGTAAATGACTAGATAGATAGATAGATAGGCTGACTTTAAAACATATTTTTTCTTTTTAAAACAGCAACTGTTGCTTATATTAATTTTGTACTGCAAGCCGTGCTTCCTGAAGGCATATGGTTTGGGGGTTGCCATAGAAAGCTGAATCTGGAGCCTTCCTTTAGAACAGAGGACTGGGTTTATGATTTAACCATTTCTTGTTAGCAGATCATCTATGCCAGAACTCAGAGATACAATTCCAGTCTTTCACACTAGAAAACAATACCTACTAAAACTCAGCTTGATATTCTGCCCACTCTACCCAAATCCATATCCTTTGGTGTTTCATTAAAAAATGCAGGCCCCCAACCACACCTTTAAGGTCACCACAATACACAAGTCCATGGGCATCTTCCCCACCACAGTCTAATGTCACACTGTCCCATGCTCCTCCGCGCTTCTGTTCCCAAGCTCCCTGGGCGTGGGAAAGCTTACCCACCTATCTGTCCTCTCTGTTAAAGAACAACAGCTCTCTTACTCCCTAGCTGTTTACCAGTGTGTGGGAGTATTTAATTCAAGTCTGACATCCCAGCCAGTGCCTAACACCATATCTTCCTCAGAGCAAGTACTCAACAAATGTCTGCTGAATTGATGAATGAGTAATCAATGATGAACATATCAAATGCTAGGTTTTGCTGTACAAGCTTGAATATGGATTTGAGGGAAACATACATACATATATATATATACACATATTAAACCAGCATAAGAGGATGGAGGTGGAATTTGCTTAAGTACCTACAGAGGTTTTTTGGGGTTTTTTTTGTTTTTTGCTTTCCCATTATGACTCACTACTGCTAACTGTGAAAATTTTAGGTAATAGGGACTCTAATATTCTGCCAGTTTTGTAGGCGTTCATTGTCGAGATGAGTTCTAGAAAAGGCACAAGCTTCCAACGCAGCTGAAAAGCTCTGCACTACAGAGAAAAGGGGAGGGAGCACTGGTTAGCAGGATTCCGATTAAACCAGTTAGTGCCATCTCTGATGAGCTCCCACCTCCTGGGCTAGTGACTCAGAAGCACAGAAAAGCACAGGACTTTAGCTGGTAAAATGACCTCTGATTACAAAACCATTGTGAGGTCTGGAACTTTATCTAGTCCCTTCTAGAGGATGCAAAGCCTTCTAGCGAGCTTCAACAACGAAATCTCTATTATTATACTCCTCAAGGCGAATAATAATTATATGTCCATTTATCTACCTTCCCAACTAGTTTGTTAGCCACTTGAAGGCACAGACTATTCCCAAGGCCTACATTTCTGGCACAGAGTAGGTGCTCAGTAATACCTGGTTAATAATAATTCTATCCAAGTCTTACGGTAAAAACTCACAGAGCTGGGAGGGACCTTAGAAATAATTTGATACAATCTCTTTCTTTCCAAGATCAGAACAGTCAGAACCAGACAAGCAAAATAAATTGCCCAGGATCACAACATCAGACCACATCACAGGATGCTTTTTTTTAAAGAATTTTTCCCTCTCAGTCCATAACTCATGGGAAAACTCCAAGAGGGACTTGAAATGATGCTTTCATGCCTCAAGAGCTAAGTTAATATGCTTTTTATAAGTTACAGAACATTAACCTGAAATACATATAAAATGGAATTTCAAGGCTTTCACATGGTCAATTTTTGTGTGTGGGGGGGTGGGGCAAGGGGTTAAGCCCACCATTCTCAAATTCAACTCATACTTTTAACACCTTCCTCTGGGGCTTTTAGGGGCTTCTAAAAGTCACAGTTAAGAGGTCTAGTTTCTTATTCTTTATGTAAAACCAAACTATAAAATTAAAACTTCAGTATTTTAATTAAGTCGGTGTAAGTCCACCAAATTAATTTGCAGAAGCAAAATAAGATGAAATTATGTAAAGCACGGGGACCAATTTATCATCCCATTACTCAAGATGAATTCAACAAGCTTTTGCTTCCATGTCTAGGTGACAAGTATTGAAATCTCTGGTGTCTGACTGCATCATATGAGAAATGAAGGTTTTTTTTTACCCCTAAATTAGCCTTCTAAAATTCCAGAAATATATGTTCCACCATGGATGAAAAATGGGCTTGGCCGCCAGTGAGGTTGGGCAGAGAAAGTGGGATGCCAAAAGCCAGTGAGCTGAAGGGAGATCAAAAGGCCCAGGGACCCCTCAGTACCACACCAGCTCCATAGTGCAGCTTCCGGGGCTGCAGCTTCACGGTCTGAGTTCTTAATTTACTAGCACTCTCAGTCCAGAGCGAAGTTTCCCTCAGGCCTTGATTTCCTTTTCCATCTCTCTTTCCTCAGGATCAGGCTACTTGAGAATGGAACCTCCTGATTAATGTGTCAAGAGCCATAGACTCTCCTTAATGAAGGGTCTCTGCCCGCTAGGGGCACCAGGCAGGAGCTGCCACAATGTGTTAAGTCACTAATGAAGGCGGTGCTCAGTAATGATTTAAAGGGCCCTAGGAACAGAGAGCCTTCGGATTCATTAGCTTCTCTTCTGACTGCCTGCGAAGTCTCCTTGGCTCTCTGGCCTAACGCGTCTCTGTCTGCCAACCTTCTGTAGCAGAAAAGTGAAAAGGCACATTTCTCCAAATTGGGACTTGAATCTCCAGATGATGGTTTTGGTTTGTGACACACTGGACTGCCTACTCAAGGGCAAGAATCTGTCACTTCAAATGGTTTCCCAAAGCAATTTTCTCAAGTGGATCTTTAAAACACATTGCGGTGAATCATTAAAACATCTCGGGGTGACGATACTCCTGGAAGGGATAAGATGCCAAAGCAGATGGAAGGCACCTATTATCTGCCTCTAGGAGAGCAGATATATTTCAGCAGTAAGGCCTCAGAAACTGTCCCTATCAAGCATCTATCAGGAGGCACTGAGAAACTTCCCAGACCCTTATTGACAAATCCTTTAAAAGGGGCAACTGGCATCTTTTACAGTTTCCAAACCCACTTGTGCTTGAAACACAACCTGAATGGTGCTGATGTATCTCAGGAACCTCAAGGCTTCTTCATCCAGGGAGCGAGCAGGGCCTGCCCAAGGCTGAAGTTTTATTTGCCACCGGGGACCCTATGAGGAGAAAACATAGGTTAGTGTGAAAAGGATCAGGAGGTTGGGGTGGGGGTAGGAAGGGTGCAGAGTATCAGGGAGGTAAGACTGTTTGCCACCTGCAAAACAAACACTGCTGCTCTTGAGCAGCAGGGAGGTGGTTTGGGGGTGCTATCATTAAGGCCGCATCAGTCACAGGGAGACAAATGAGGCCTGAGAAAGCTCAGCTACCAGCTTAAGCAGGAGACTGCAAAAGCCAGATGGGATGTCTGTCTCGAGCTTCTGATCAAAGGCAAACTCCACTTGACCCCATCAGGCTCTCTCAACTGCAGCTTTGTATTACCCGGAGCTTTTCCCCATTGTGGAAAAAACCTCCACGGTCTATGGTTACAGCTTCAAAAATAGGTGCCTCCTAAGGGCCAGTTTTGTTGTCATGACACCATAATGCCTGAATCCTCAGGGTGCTTGGGTACCCCCCGCTCCTAGCAGAGGGAAATGTGGGGGGAGGAGAAGGGGCACCACTGGGTATTCCAGACTTCAGTGCCCCTGTCGTCTGCACCATGCATGTGCCAACAGACCTTAGAGCTTGCACCACCAGGGTTGGCAATGGTGGCCTTCTAGCTCTCCAAGACAACCTCCAGCTTTCAGCAAAAGACGCAAGGAGTTCCCAGCAGCAGAGTGATCAGAACCCTAAGCCTCCTTCTGTGGCAAGGGTAGAGTAGATGAAGGGTTGAAGGAAAGTAGTGGTGATCTAGAAGAATCAAAATTGGGGATACCTCCAGTCAAAAGGAAGCTCTAGTCATGAAATCCTTTCTAGAACTCAAGTTCCCCACCTATAGTGGTCACCACCTGGAAACCTCCAGGAGACTCACTGTGATCCCAAGGGCAGAGTATGGTGCAGGGTGTAGGGTGGGGAAGGGCAGGGGCCTGGGCAAGGAGAAGCCCCAGCAGTTGGCAGGGTGAACATCTCATGTGAGGAAAGACTTCGGGAGTCTTGGCACAGAGCTTCCTGCAAAGTGGTTAGGATGGGCTCCCAAACCCCATTTTATGGGGAGGAAGAGGGCAGGGGAGGGTTCTGGGGATCATTTTGTACACAACCCTCCCCTGCCCTCTTCCTCACCATAAAGTGGGGTTCAGGAGCCCATCTTAACCACTTTGCAGGAAGGGTTCTGGGGACAAAACAAGGATCATGTACACACATTGTTCTCCAGTCAGATATTGCAATGGTCTGAATGTTTGTCCCCACCCCCAAAATTCCTGTGTTGAAATCCTAATGCCCAATGTGATGATATGAGGAGGTGGAACTTTGGGAGGTCCTTACATCGTGAGGGTAGGGCCTTCATGAATAGGATTAGTGCTCTAGCTCCCTGGGCCCTACCACCATGTGAGGACACAGCAAGAAGGCAGTCATCTGCAGCCCAAAAGAGGACCTTCACCAGGATCCAACCATGCTGGCACACTAATCTTGAACATCAGCCTCCAGAACTGTGGGCTTTCAATTTCTGTTGCTTATAGGCCACCCAGTCTGTAGTATTTTGTGACGGCAGCCAGAGGTATTAGACAGGTATAAGACAGGTATAAGACAGGTATTATGGCAAGAACTGTCTGTCACCCAAAAAGAAACATCTAAACAGACTAGTACTGTGGCACTTTCTGTTCAGTTCAGTTCAGCCACTCAGTCATGTCCGACTCTTTGTGACTCCATGGACTGCAGCACACCAGGCTTCCCTATACATCACCAACTCCCAGAGCTTGCTCAAACAAACTCATGTCCATCGTGTGGGTGATGCCATCCAACCATCTCATCCTCTGTTGTTCCCTTCTCCTCTTGCCTTTAATCTTTCCCAGAATCAGGGTCTTTTCCAATAAGTCAGTCCTTCCCATCAGGTGGCCAAAGTATTGGAGTTTCAGCTTCAGCATCAGTCCTTCCAATGAATATTCAGGACTGGTTTCCTTTAGGATTGACTGGTTGGATCTCCTTGTAGTCCAAGGGACTCTCAAGGGTCTTCTCCAACACCACAGTTCAAAAGCATCAATTCTTCAGTGCTCAGGTTTCTTTATAGTCCAACTTTCACATCCATACATGACTACCGGAAAAACCATAGCTTTGACTAGGTGGACCTTTGTTGATAAAGAAATGTCTCTAATTTTCAACATGCTGCCTACGTTGGTCATAGCTTTTCTTCCAAGGAGCAACCGTCTTTTAATTTCATCCCTGCAGTCACCATCTGTAGTGATTTTGGAGCCCCAAAAAATAAAGTCTGACACTGTTTTCATTGTTTCCTCATCTACTTTCCATGAAGTGATGGGATCAAATGCCATGACCTTAGTTTTCTGAATGTTGAGTTTTAAGCCAACTTGTTCACTCTCCTCTTTCACTTTCATCAAGAGGCTCTTTAGTTCTTCTTTGCTTTCTGCTATAAGGGTGGTATCATCTGCGTATCTGAGGTTACTGATATTTCTCCCGGCAATCTTGATTCCAGCATGTGCTTCACATGATGTACTCTGCATATAAGTTAAATAAGCAGGGTGACAATATACAGCCTTGACGTACTCCTTTCCTGATTTGGAACCAGACTGTTGTTCCATGTCCAGTTCTAACTGTTGCTTCTTGACCTGCACACAGATTTCTCAGGAGTCAGGTCAGGTGGTCTGGTATTCCCATTACTTGAAGAATTTTCCACAGTTTGTTGTGATCCACACAGTCAAAGGCTTTGGCATAGTCAATAAAGCAGAAGTAGATGTTTTTCTGGAATTTTCTTGCTTTTTCAATGATCCAGCGGATGTTGGCAATTTGATCTCTGGTTCCCCTGTCTTTTCTAAATCCAGCTTGAACCTCTGGAAGTTCACGGTTCATGTTGAAGCCTGGCTTGGAGAATTTTGAGCGCTACTTTGCTAGTGTGTGAGGTGAGTGCAATTGTGCGGTAGTTTGTACATTTTTTGGCATTGCCTTGGAAACGGGGTGCTTTAGTACATATATATTTTTTGCCCTTAAATAGGGTGGCCTAGGTGACTTGGGGTTAAACAGAAAGTAAGAAGAATGAAGGGCAAGCTGGTTAGTCAGTGTCAAGCCAAGTGTGTGGGCTTGGGGAAGCACAGTACACTCTGGCATGTAGGTCTGAGATAAATGCAGACACTATGTAAGTGATAAAGCATTATTCCAGGTTAGGCATTATAAGACTCACATCACTGTACCAAGTCCTGAGAGTCCACAGTCTCAGCAGCCAGACAGATAGTGGCGGAGCACCCTGCAGTCCTCCAGACTGAAAGAACCCTCATTGATCACCCACAGGCTGCCTCTTCCTCAGGAATCCTTAGCGCAGGGCCAGTTTCATAGCCACGCAAGTTGTACATTCTCAGGTGAGCTTGTGTTTGTCTCAGTGCTGACACTGTCTTGAAACTTTTAATTTTTAAACAAGAGGCTCAACATTTTTATTCTGTGCTGAGCCCTGCAAATTATATAGTCAGTCTGCCCTGAGGGGCACCTTTTCTTGGGGAATAGGCTTTTCATATAGCTGTTCTTGTTTATGAAGGCTGAGGAGGCAGAGACTTCAGCCAGAGAGAGTCTGAGAACATTAAGTAATAAATCTTCCCAGTTAATGACTCCCACCCCCCTATTTCTTTCTTTCTTCTCTAAATTAGTTGTTGATTACCATTTGGTCAAACAATATTTACTGAGCATCAGCCACTCTGTGCCAGGCACTAGTTGGCACCCATATGAATAAAACCCAGAACTTCCTGAGAGGCACTCACAGTCTGGAGGGGGGGACAGATATATACAAAATAAGCTGATAGAGAAATGCTGAAACATTAGGGAAAGCCATTCTTTCCAGGAAATTATTAATTACAAAATCACAAATTACAGACACATTTAAGTACAAATGCCTCTTAGCTTTGTTTGGTTACACTCCCTTTGCATCTAATGACAAAGAGTGACTTTCCAGGTTGCTGCTGCTGTCAACACAGCAACACAAAGCTGCCTGCAAGTTTGTCCAGGCCTGGGGTTTCAAACTCCCCACGTCAGTCTCATGGGATCCTGACAAGTACCCCAGTGCCTGGCCCAGGAGCCTTTTGATGAAAACAATAAAGTTTTCATATTATAGTTTTCATCTAATTCAGGGATCTGTAAATTTTTTCTATAAGAGGTCAAGCAGCAGATATTTTAGTCTTTGCAGGCCATACAGTTTCTGCTGCAATTCCTCACTGCCTGTTGTAGCTCAAAAGGAGCCAAAGACAGTAAGTAAACAAATGGTCAGGACTGTGCTCCAATAAAACTCCATTTACAAAAACAGCTGGCAGGCTGGATTTGGCCTGCAAGGCTGGAGCTTACTGACCCCTGCTCTGTCTGACTCTGATTTGGTTGTAGACCATCCTAAAAGAGAGTGTTTACTTGAAATAATGCAAGAGACACAGATTATGATATCTAGGTTACAAAGAACTTTGTCATCTGGGTGAGCTGGGAAATGTTGGTCAGGTCCCAACAGGATACAATGGGAAGAATTTAGTAGAGAGACTACTTACAAACGTGCAGGCAGAGTTTCAGTTCAGTTCAGTTTAGTCGCTCAGTCGTGTCCAACTCTTTGCAACCCTATGGACCGCAGCATGCCAGGCCTCCCTGTCCATCACCAACTCCTGGAGTTTACTCAAACTCATGTCCGTTGAGTCGGTGATACCATCCAACCATCTCATCCTCTATCATCCCCTTCTCCTCCTGCCTTCAATCTTTCCCAGCATCAGGGTCTTTTCAAATGAGTCAGCTCTTCACATCAGGTGGCCAAAGTATTGGAGTTTCAGCTTCAGCATCAGTCCTTCCGATGAATATTCAGGGCTGATTTCCTTTAGGATGAACTGGTTGGATCTCCTTGTAGTTCAAGAGACTCTCAAGAGTCTTCTCCAACACCACAGTTCAAAAGCATCAATTCTTCAGTGCTCACCTTTCTTCCCAGTCCAACTCTCATATCCATACATGACTACTGGAAAAACCATAACCTTACCTAGACGGACCTTTGTTGGCAAAGTAATGTCTCTGCTTTTTAATATGCTATCTAGGTTGGTCATAACTTTTCTTTCAAGGAGTAAGTGTCTTTTAATTTCATGGCTGCAGTCACCATCTGCAGTGATTTTGGAGCCCAAAAAAATAAAGTCTGACACTGTTTCCACTGTTTCCCCATCTATTTCCCATGACGTGATGGGACCAGATGCCATGATCTTAGTCTTCTGAATGTTGAGCTTTAAGCCAACTTTTTCACTCTCCTCTTTCACTTTCATCAAGAGGCTCTTTAGTTCTTCTTCACTTTCTGCCATAAGGGTGGTATCATCTGAATATCTGAGGTTATTAATATTTCTCCCAGCAATCTTGATTCCAGCTTGTGCCTCATACAGCCCAGCATTTCTCATGAAGGCAGAGTTTAGGAAACCAATAAGGAATAATGCAATACCTGTGGCTGGTAGCACCAGGGAGCCCTTCCAAATCCTGAGCAGGAAGGAGCAGGGAGAAGAGGGGAATTTAGGAACCCAAAGAGGGAAACTGCATGGAGAAGGTGTTTAATAGAAATACAGCTAACCCTATCACATACAGTCCTATTAAAGTACATACTCACCCTAACTGTCAAATGGAAGGAGAAGCTAAAGAAGCAGGAGGCTGTGGTTGGTCCACAGGTCAGCCTCCTGGGGTGTGGAGTAGGGGATCAAGATGAAGAGTAGATCTGGAGAGGCAAGTGAAAGGTCTCCCACACAGCATCCTTTGGAAAGAGGCATTGAGACTTGACCAGGGAATCATTCACTCATTCAGTGGTCATTTGTGCCTTGTGCCAGGTTCTGGGTTACAATTTAATATAGGACACAGCTGTGTAAACCAATAAATGCAACAAAGTTCTGCAAGAGCTCTGAAATCTCTATAGGCACAATGGTGTTACAAGAGAGATGAAGGATCCAAGTGCCAATCCAAAATAAATGCCAGAAAATACAAATATAGATTATGGGAAGCAATCTCCAATGTGAGAAGCCCAAAATTCTCATTAAAGAGACACTTTAAACATAGTAGAAGCACTTAACCTGAGCTAACACACAAAGGTAACATTCTGGATCAATAATAGTGAATCTATAGGAGGGGTGACTCCATATGATAAAACTATACAATTATCTTAAGAATCCACAAGCTATATCCATCTTGCTATCTGATATTTCTCAGTTCCACTGAGTCTTGACCATGACAAAGCTAAACATGACAGCTAGAACAGTGAATAAGTTGAGGGGTCTCAGGTGGGGATATAACAGAAATATACAGCAGAGAGATGCCCTCAGAAGTGCTCTGGCTTACTGCTTTGGTTGAGCTGTTTAAAAAACATTTCACATAAAGTAATGTCCTCATTGGAATCAGCCTGACAGCAGTTTGTGATTATTTCCCCAAGGAAACCACTAGCTTCTATCATCTCTTTCAATTATCACTCGTCTTAATTCTCTGGTGCACACACCAATATTTGTCCTTCAGAAATCCTACATACAAAGTAAACAACAACAACAACAAAAAAAGAAATCCCACAAACAGAATTCTCGGAGCACCTTAAAACACTGAAGGCTGGTGTTTACTACAACAAGGCAAAAAAAAAAAAAAAAAACCTTTCCTTTTAAAAAGAAACAATTCCCCAAACAACTCCCTAAATGCGGAAGTACACTGTTATCCATGTGCTCCAAATATCAAGTGACCAGACAAGGCTACCCCCATCACTCCCAGGGGGTGGGAAGGTAGATTCCTCGTCCCCTCTGTTGCCTCCACTTCCTCTTCAGATCAGTAAAGGAGCAGCTTAAGCAGAAGGTGGTAGAGGTATTGTGATTGGGGATTGGAGCAGATCCATCTGTCCCCAACAGGCTTGAGCTGAAGTGTCAAATGGAGCCTACACAATGTATTGCCACAGAGAAGTGGTCAGGCTCCTGAGCCCTTGCAGGGGTGGGTCCAGGGGGTTGCTCAATTCCTTTGCAATCCATGGTCCTGCCCCATACATAAACCACGAAGCCACTCATACAAAGGAGCACCTCCTTCAACAGAGACAAGCATCCAGGAAAGGCAGGGACTCGGACTTCTGAGGAAAGGAAGCAGCCCCCACCCACTTTTGTCTGCGAAGGATTTATCTGGCTCTTCCTCCAGGAAACATGCATTGCAAAGTGAACTGGCTTCTTCTAACGAGGGGAAATGGTTTGATTATATAGAAAAAATTCCCAAAAAATTAACACTAAAGGATTCTATACACAGCTAACTCAAGTTGTTTGGGGGCTATTTTGCAGACATCTGAGAGTCTCTTCCCAAAGGGTAAAAAGCGATCGCTGAGTCAGCCCAAGTCGGTGCACAGAGATAATGGATCTGGCTCTAAAAACTGCAACAAGCACAACCGTGAGGCTTTCACATATTTTTATAATTTATGACTTCAGCATCAAATTTATTTCTGGAAAAAGGAAAATGATTCTTTCAAGCCAAAGAAACTGAATTCCAAGGTTTCACTATTAAAAGATAATGCAAAAAATAAAGCAATCTTTTAAAATATTCTTTTGCCTACCAGCCTACACATATGCACATAATAGAAATATATTAATTCAAGACCATAAGCCCCAAGCAAAACTGGTTGCATTAAAATATATATATACATATAAAACCAGACCCACCCATGACATGAAAAGAGAATCATCAATTCTGTCTCGTGCAAAAGTTTTCTTTGCCTTGAAATTTGGCATAACAGCTTCCTTCTTCACAAGCCATTTCTCCCACACCCATGAATGACCTCACGTAGGTCACACAGAAATTGTCAAACTAGCAACAGAGCCACCACCAGTTGTACAAGCAAGTTTTAGACAAGCATACATATATATTTTTACTTTCTTTTGAAATAAAAAGCAAAGAAAGAGTCTGAATAGTCCAATCCTCTGTGTTTCAATGCTACAGCTCTTTGGGGATGAAATTGTATGATAAGTGATTTAAATGATCAGTTTCTTTATTGTGCCTGATAATTGGTAGTGTCTGGGGTATTTTTACCAAGTTTCAGTACTCTCACATTCACATTCCCACAGCTAGTAAGCTCTTGAAAGGTTTTAGAAACAGCAATTTTCTGTTGTGTGAGATAGCTAACAATTGATTTTCTGCGTTATGGTCGTGCCTGTGGAAAAGAGCAAGGTTGTGAGTCCTTGACTCAGACTAAACAATACGCTGAGCGCGTGCAATGAGTTAATGTTGGAAAGCCTAAGCTTTCTGGAAAAAAACAAACTCAAAACAAGCAAGATCTATTTATTTAGCAATTTTGCTGCAATTTTGTGCTAATTAAGAGCATCTGTTAGCCGGCAGGAAACAAAGATTGAAGGAAATTGTTGCTTTTTAGAAGGAGAAGGGGAGTTGGGGGAGTTGTTGGGGGGAGCGGGAGGCACAGAATGGGACCTGGACAGAGCAGTCATCCAGACACAACGGGGACTGTGTGAGTACCAGCCACTGCCTTTCTGGGATGCCCTGGGATAATCATAGTTTCTAGGACTTCACTCAAGCGTGATTCTCAGAGTTTCTGGGGTGGCAGCTCACATGTCCCTCCCCCCAGCTTCATGTAACTGATCTTTCTCTCAGAATGGACCCTGCTTCAGAAAGAGTAAGAGTCAGTTACACACATTTAAAATTCAGGTTAAAAATTTTGTTAAAAAAAACAATCTCAGTTTCCGTTCTGGATAACATGGGTAAGCACACCCCCAGCCTGTGTCTGGCAGTGAATGCAGCAATAAAACCTGGACAGAACGCACTAAAGCAGCTATCTGAGAAATCTGAAAAGTAAATACTGGCAGGCAGGCTGGGAAAGAAGACCAGAATTCAAAGTACCAGGAAGCAGCAGTGAGGGCACCACTGTTTATCTTCTGGCATCCCCCTAGTGCCCCCATTCAAGGTGGTCTCACACTGGAGGTAGACAACTACACAGACCAAGAGCTCCAGAGAAGCCCTCTAGCTCAGGCTCAAGGCAGGAAGGGTCTCCTAATGCTCAGAGAAAGTAGGAGGATTCACTGTTTCCCCCTCTCCTTGTATTTTCTTTCCTCCATTCTAGCACCCCAACTCCCAGGCAATCCCACTGTAGTGGAAGCCACAGCAGGAGTCTGCAAGCACCTATAACTCTTAGGAAAGGGAAATTTCTTCTCTGATCTGAGGCTGTGGCCCCAAGAAGGCACGGGAAAACCCCGCTGAGTATTTTCTCTCTTCTCAAACAGCTTGTCTTTGGACTTGCATATAGTCACAGGAAGGGTGTTGTAACTAAAGTCTAACCTTTTTAGCCAGAGGTTCAGAAACACTGGGAACTAGTAATACAGTCAGCCCTCAATATCAATATCAGCCCTGATAGCTCAGTTGGTAAAGAATCCACCTGCAATGCGTGAGACCCCAGTTCGATTCCTGGATTGGGAAGATCTGCTGGAGAAGATAGGCTACCCACCGGTATTCTCAGGCTTCCCTTATGGCTCAGCTGGTAAAGAACCCGCCTGCAATGTGGGAGACCTGGGTTCAGTCCCTGGGTTGGGAAGATCCTCTGGAGAAGGGAAAGGCTACCCACTCTAGTATTCTGGCCTGGAGAATTCCACGGACTGTATAGTCCATGGGGTCACAAAGAGTTGGCCACGACTGAGCTACTTTCACTTTCACTTCAATATCTCTGGATGCAGAATCCTGGGAATACTGGGGGCCAATGGTAGTACATCACTGTATGAGACGTGAGCATCCACAGATTTTGATTTATCTGCAGGTGTGCTAGAACCAATCCCCTCCCCCCAACCCCAGACACCTAGATATGTGCATGCGCGTGTGCATCTGTTAGCATATCAAAGACTTGAAGAACCAGGCTAACAGACAGACCTCCACCAGGTCTGAGTGTGGACACTGGGTGTCATGCATGTGGGAAAGATCCGAAGAATACTGCAAAATTTTTAAAACAGAACTGACAACTGATAGTGAAATCACAATCCATAAAAGGCTGGCTGGAACTTGAGACCTAAACCCAACCAGCTCAACTACCTGGAAAAACAAATATTGATATACGGACATTATCTATAGCATTTAAACACAACTCAGAGACTCAGAAGGGGACAACAGAGGACAAGGTGGTTGCATGGCGTTATCAACTCAATGGACATGAGTTTGAGCAAACTCTGGGAGATGGTAAAAGACAGGAAAGCCTGGCAGACTATAGTCCATGGGGTCGCAAAGAGTTGGACATGACTGAGCAACTGAACAACAACAGAGCCTCCATGATATTATACACATGAAAGGATATAACTCAAAACTACTCAGCATATGAAGAATCAGGAAAATCCCAGTTGGTGTGGGGAAAAGACAATCGATAAATGCCAGTGACATGACACAGATCCTGAAATTATTTGACAAAAACTTAAAAGCAACTATTAAAGAAACACTCCAAGAAGTAAGAGTGTACACTCTTGAAACCAATGGAAAAATAGAAAGTCTCAGCAAAGAAACAGGATATATAAAGAGCCAAAAGGACATTTTAGACCTGAAAAATAAAATAACCAAAATAAAAATCTCAGTGGATGGACTCAATAGCAGAATGAATATATCACAAGAAACAGTCAGTGAACTTGAACATAGATAAATAGAGAGTATCCAATCTGAACAACAAAGAGAAACATGATTTGAAAAAGAAATGAAAAGAACCTCAGGGACCAGTGGGACAATATCAAGAGGTCTAACACTCAGTTATTGGGATCCCAGAGGAGGAAGAGAAAGAATGCAGTACAGAAACAAATATTTAAAGGTCCAATGGCTAAAAGATTCCCAAATTTGACAACAGACATAAACCTAAAGATTCAAACAGCTCAGGAAACCCCTAACAGAAAGGCACAAGGAAATCCACACCCGTACCCATCATAATCAAACTGCTGAAAATGAAAGACAACAACAAAAAGCTGAGTCTCTTTAATCTTGTGATAGACTTCATAGTGGGCCAGGGTCTAAATAGCTAAATGGAAAAGGCAGAGCCAGCCCAGCTCATAAAGGGCTTCTTATCCTGAGGCCCCCTACCCATCTAGGCCCAGTCCCACCTCCCCAAGTCCATCTGCTAAATGTCTCTGGCAGCAGACAGCACACATACTGAAACCCAAATCCAGAGCACATTCTGAATCCTTTCCCCATCAATCTGCCGCCTCTGCAACAGTACACAGAGTGTAGGCTGGGAAGCAAGGGAACCAGAAATGAAATCAACTCTGACAGAAAAAAATGCACTATCATTCAAGCAGGCCCTGATAACTTTAGGAAGAAATTTTTCTAAATAAAATAAAAGGACAAGGAGGAATAAATTCTCAGCTCTAGATTTATTCTCTAAGTTATCTTGGTAAGTTGGAAAGAAATGCCAAACAAATTTGAGTTGGGTTTTGTTCTTAAACTGACATCTTTAAATTCACTATGTTTTCTGTGTGTGGCAAAATAGCTCAAGTCTGGGTGAGACTGATACACAGAAAGAGGTAGTGAAGAGAATAAAACATATAATGTATTTTAGGTTTTTATTATAGGACAATAGAAAAAGAAGCCAAACTCCTGGAGTAGATTCAGTGAAATGCAGAGGTTTTTATTCATTTTCATGATGGAGAAACTATATAGCATCTGTGTACACAGTAGGCACTCAAGCATCAATCATGGATCTTACCAGGGTTATGTATCAACCATGAAAAGGAAGGAAAAGTTTTATTTGTCTAACAAAGGTAAAAGTATAGAAGACTGTTTGTCTAAGAAAGCAAATAGGAATGTAGAAACAGCATTTATCACTTTTTAAGAATTCTCTCTCTCTCTCCCTTGTACGTGTGTGTGCGTGCACACACATACACACACACTGTATTAAAAACATGTAAGTTACTTAGACCTCTTGAGATTCAAAGTCCTAGAAGCTTAACATCATCTGAATCAACATCAATCTGTTATGAGGTCATGGATTTACTTTAGTTTGAAAACTCCAGCCAGTTAATATCCCCCAAATATTTACCAGTTTCAAAAACATTAGCATCTCAGGATGGAAGGTCTACAAGACCCCTATAAGCCCATTTCAAGGATCCTTGGATCCTGAGTAGCTGCCAAAGCCAAAGGAGATGTGGAGTTAGCAGAGGGTGGAGAGAAGAATGGAGAAGGGAAACTAGAAAAGGGGGGCATGAGAGGAAAAAGGGTTCTCCCCTCACACCTGCACAGCAATCTCCATACTCCCCACACATTTACCTATGTCCCCGGGTTGTCCGTAAAGTGGTACCCAGGACTCTTCGGTGGCTCTCAGTCCACATGAGTCCTCAACCTCGTGCCAAACCACAAGTCTCCCCACAGGTTCCCTCAGTCTGATCCTGCCGCTGACAGTCACATACAAGCAGATGCCCCCTTAGCCTCTCAGCCTTGGAGCCTCTTACGAGATTCAGTGGCACAATGTTGAGGAGAAAGCCTGTCAGTGGTAAAGCTCAGTGCTGCTGAGCAGTTTCACAGGGAAAGGGTTTCAGTTACAGAGTCTAAACAAGACATGATTCTTATTACCATAAAGAATTAAAATGTGTCACCCAGCATCACCAAGTGCAGTGGGATGGGATGCATGGCAAAAAGAACGCATCCCAGAGGCCACATCTGAGGTGCAGAGCTGCAGCATCCAATAGCCACCCTGCAGGCTGATGCGGGGAAGAGCAACTGCACATGGCACAACACACGGATGGGACACAAAGCCGTCCCTGAAAGTCAACCAGGGACACTGGATGATGCTTGGGTATCATCCAGTCTTCTTCGGAAAAGGATGGAGCAAGCAAGACAAGGTGCTCTGCCATAACTAGGACAGCCAGGGTGAATGCGAGGGGAAAAGAAAGTGGGTTCAGGACACTAGAAAAATCACACACCATGGTCCAAGGGTATCATCAGTTTCCTGATGAGGCTGTCACATCCCACTGTATATAAGCCATCGGTTGCACACAACATATGTATGTATGTTTGTATGTGTGTATGTATACATATATGCATTTCTCAGTTTTAAGTGTAAGTTCATTCATTATATTAACTAACTTGTCACCTTCATATTGTCTGTGTCACATATTGTCCATATTGCCATTCTCTGGCCTTGGTCTTTTTGATTATGATATAGTATCTGGTAGCCTGAGTGAATCCTGCTGGCAATTAGAGATAAGACTCGGTTCTGGGACATTCCTCACATGATTCTATATTTATAGAACATTTTTCTGTCTGAGTGCACTGTAAGTTATAGTGTCTGACAAGTAGAACCAGCCCAATAAATGTTTCTTTTTCATCTGTGGAAGGCTGCCAGCAGTATAAAACAAGGCAGAGAGAGAGCTGGCTGGACAACTCTGGAACCAAAAGCACTTTAAGCTTCAAACCTAAATGGAAGGAAAGATCTACAGTCTTTATCATTAAGTGGCCATTTTCGGGAACATGAAGAATTGCTGAAGGAAGCAGACCTCTCCAGAGGTCAATTATTGCCGGGTTTGTGACTCTGAACTGGAATTCTTTGGCGAACAACAGTGGGACTCTCCAAGATTAGAAGTGAAGCTGCCAAAGTGTTATCTGACCTCGACCCTGTCCCCTTTCCCCATATCAGACTGAATAACAAGACTAAAGGGGACACATTGTGCAAATAAATACAGCCGATCTAAGCTGATGAGATATTCTGACTATTTCTCAATTGTAAGAGAAAGGAGGACTAACATCTCCTTGCAGCAAAGAAGAATAAACAAACTTCCACCAACAAGGAAGAGCATTAGAAACAAACAGGTTATAGACTTCAGAGGACAGAAACTATCTCTAGCCTTAAATTTTATTTGTTTCATACTAGCAGAGAATCATTGTATTCAAAGAGAACTTAAGGGTGATCTAGACCAACTCCTTTATGTTAATAACGTAAGTAAAGAAAATGAAGCTCAGAGAACTGAAGTGACACACAAGCCACAAAGGCGGGAGGGGGCGGGGCTCTAGGCTGCTGGTCACATCCTTGCTCTGCTAGACCATGCTGCCTCCATCCCAGGTTCAAGCGTTTCATCTTCATCACGTCTCGTCTTCCTATTAAGATAGACATTGTGTGCCCAATAGCAACTTAGAAGGGATTCCCAGGTAAAAACCACAATGGGTGTCTTGCACTAACACACTCACTGATGCAATGGGTAACAAACTCATGAAATTCTTTATCCATAAGATATGGAATACATTAAAAAATTCTCCAGTGGCTCTGCAAATGTCATACACGACAAATATTCAGTGAGTTAAACAGGAGGATTAGAAAAGATTTAGGCCTTTCTGATGAATAGCAATGGTATATCTAAGTTGAGACAAGGGCAGCCTGAGTCTCTGAATGACAGCAAGAAGGTGCGATCTTGCCTCTCATCCCCACCAACCCACACTGAAAACACTGCATGAGTGATAAACATTTTTTCTTTTAACCTATTGAAATTTTGAGGATGTTCGTTACTGCATAATCTAGCCTATCCTGACTGATACAGGTCCCTAAACTGGGTAAAAGATGGCTATCATAATTCTAAGTGTATCCCCACACCCTTTCCAGTGCCATGCCATCAGGGATTAGATGATAGGCTAGAATAGACCATTGGTCTTATGGAGATTCTCCCATAAGGAAAGAAAAAAAGTGCAACCAAAGACAATCCATTGCCAGGACAAGATTCAAGGAAGTTAAGAAATGCTCAGATAAAGACCAGAAGGACACAAACAGATCCCACTCTTAATCTGTTTCCTGAGAGCATCTTGTCCCTAAAGTGTCAGGCCAGGCCTCTTTCCTCCTAACCAGAATTCTCTCTGTTATTCCCTAGTCACTTCAAATTCCACTTACTCGTCAGGATCCAGTTTTAGTCCCACATACGTCTCCCAAATTTCTTAATCACTCAAGCCTCTACTATACACAAAATAAACTATGCAAAGCAGGTGCTTCGGCAACTATTGCTTATACCTCTTATTTTATAACTAATCAGATGTTTGTTTGTCATGACAAACCTAGACAGCGTATTAAAAAGCAGAGACATCATTTTGCCAACAAAGGTCCTTATAGTCAAAACTATGGCTTTTCTGGTAGTCTTGTATGGATGTGAGAGCTGGACCATAAAGAAGGCTGAGCACCGAAGAATTGATGCTTTCAAACTGTGGTGCTGGAGAAGACTCGAGAGTCCTTTGGACTGCAAGGAGATCAAACGAAATCAACCCTGAATATTCATTGGAAGGACTGATGCTGCAGCTGAAGCTCCAATACTTTAGCTATCTGATGGGAAAAGCACCGACCCACTGGAAAAGACCCTAATGCTAAGAAAGACTGAAGGCAGGAGAAGAAGGGGGTGATAAAGGATGAGATAGTTGGATGGCGTCACTATCAATGGACATGAGTTTGAGCAAACTCCGGGAGATAGTGAAGGACAGGGAAGCCTGGAGTGCTGCAGTTCACCGGGTCGCAGAGTGGGACATGAGGTAGCGACTGAATAACAACAATGTTTGTTATAATGTTTGTGTTTGTTTGTTATAATTTGTATGTGTATAATTTGTATTTGTATAATTTGAATGTGTCAATCTTGTTTCTAGAACCAGATTACAAGCCTTGTAAGGACACAATGTGTTTTACTTCTTTTGCAGTCCCCCACAGAAGTGATTCCAAGAGACATTTTTACATTGATTTAAATGCCAGAGCGGAAAGAACATGATAGAATTCTTAGGATTAAGGACAATTTTTTTTACTACTTTGGAAGAAAGTAGGGAAATTTACTAGCAGGGATTTATAGTAATATCTTAATCTAGCTAAATATAAATACTATTTAATTATTTAGGTGAAAATAAATTGTTATCAACCTTAAATGTCTTTGATTCAAATTAAAGTAAAAGATATGACAAGTAGCTTAGCAGGAAATCTGAGAGAAACTTTAAGAAACATTGGGGAGTTTTTTGTTTTTGTTATTTTTTGATTGTTGTTGTGGGTTTGTTTGTTATTTGGCCGCACCACTGGACATGCAGGGTCTTAGTTCCCAGACCAGCGACTGAACTCACGCCCCCTGAATTGGGAGCACAGAGTCTCAACCACTGGACCGCCAGGGAAGTTTCCAAGAAAGCATTTTGAAAGAAAGCAAGCAAGCATTGTTGGGAATTTAAGACATTTCATTCAAAATTAACATTTGTTTTGGGACATACATACAATGAAATATTACTTAGACATTAAGAAAATGAAATAATGCCATTTGTAGCAACATGGATGGACCTAGAGATTATTATACCTAAGTGAAGTAAGTCAGAGAAAGACAAATATCATATAATATCACTTATATGTGGAATCTAAAAAAAAAAAATGATAACAAACTTATTTACAAAACTGAAAAAGAGTCACAGATGTAAAAAACAAATACAGTTACCAAGGGAAAAAGCAGGGAAGGGATAAATTGACATATACACACTACTATATATAAAATAAATAACTAATAAGGACCTACTGTAAAGCCCAGGAAACTCTACTCGATACCCTGAATGACCTATATGAGAAAAGAATCTAAAAAAGAGTGGAAATACATATATATTTAACTGATTCACTTTGCTGTACAGCAGAAATTAATACAACATTGTAAATCAACTATATTCCAATAAAAATATTTAGACTATGAAGGTAAAAAAATTAACATCTGTTTCAATAGATTAAAAGACTAATAAACATCTACATATTGGTTATAAAATTTAAGTTAAATCTGCACATATTCTATATCCTGAAATCATAAAATTAGGTTTTATCCAAATCTATTTGTTAAACAGAGCACAGAGTTTTTCTATAAAACAGAAAGTTTGTTTTCATAATTCTAAAGATTGTTGGCATGAAACCTCAAAACTATAAATATTTGTTGCTATAAATTTTGTTAAATACAGAAAAATTAATGCTTAGGTAAAGGTGAAAACAGGCTTCCCTGGTGATTCAGATGGTAAAGAATCTACCTGCAATGCAGGAGACCTGGGTGCAATCTCTGGGTTGGGAAGATCCCCTGGAGGAGGGCATGGCAACCCACTCCAGTATTCTTGCCTGGAGAATCCTCCTGGACAGAGGAGCTTGGTGGGCTGCAGTCCATAGGGCTGCAGAATCAGACACCACTGAGCAACTAAGCACAGCACACAGGTGAAAACTATGTTTGCCCTGGGGTTTGATCCCACAAAGCCTTGTAGAGACTGCCCTTCTGCTCATACCTGACCTGATCTAGTTCTACTCTTTCAGTCTATACAGCAATGCTGTGTAGATCCTCTTAAAAGTAATAGAATTCCTCATTGTAGGAATTCACTTTATAAATAAACTCCAACATACTTTAGAACATAGTGCACAGTTTTCATTTTCTTCAACATATATTATAGCGGAAGCACTCTTAATCTGTCTATATAACACTATCTTGTCAGATGAACTGACAGTATTTCTCTACCTGTGCACTCCTGCTGCTACCATTTTAGTCATATTTTTACCAGGAGTCATTTGATTTGTTCCCAAATCAGTTTATGTCAGTTGTACAAGCTACCAAAATTACATAATTTCATTAAAATTTAGGTAAAATGATGAAATCTGTACACAGAAAGAAAATGGGTTCTCTTTTCTATAGAAACCAAGTTGAGAAAAAGCTAGGTGCTATTTTTAAATACTGTTGCGTTAAGCATGGGTGAAGTAACTGTAAAAAAGAATAACAGAGTCACTAAAATCTAGAGGTGTTCTGCACTCAGATTGCTTCAGAAGTGTCAAATTCTTGCTCTACTTAAGAAACCAAAACTGGAAATGGTTGGTGATACAGTTTAAATAGATTTTTGCAAGAATTACAGCAAGGGAATCTACTCACAGCAAAAGATTGGCCAACAAATGCACTTGCATATGTTTTAAGTTCAAGTGGGCTGTGCGTATACTATTCTCTATTTTAACCACCTTTGATACAACTGACCCATTACTGTGAATTGATGACTATGTATATGGGTCCACTTGCTAATTATATGGTTGTAGAGATTCCATAAGTGCATAGTTAGGGAGTGCAACATTACCAATTAACTTAGATGCTGGACTAATGTTGGTGCATAGCTGAGGCAATGTAAACATATAGCAGGACTGTGGACAAGGCAGGAGACCGGAAGAGATGACCTCTAACACAATAAACATAGCTTCTCAAGAAGCTATGAATTTTTGTTTGCTTGTTTGCTAAATGCTAACATTTTTTTAGCATTTAGCATATAACAAGCCTTTACAAATGAAATGACATAAAAATCAATAACAGGGAGGAACCATTGGCTACAATTCTGAAAACAAACCATGAGGCTCTTCATTAAGATGTAGCTTGAGACCCAGGAGAGCTGAATAAGCCATCAGTAGGGTTGCACTTCGCAGCCCATATCTCAACACCAGGCCAGGCCTGGGCTGGTCCCAACTCCACAGGCTGTTAACCAGGACTCCAAGCTCTATGTCCTGAGGACTCAGCCCAGTTGAGATGATTACACTGCTGTAATCATTACACTGCTTTTGCAGACAAAAGCCCATCACACAGGCACAGCTCTCAGTTAGAGACCAACACTAGTTATTAAAATACCTACTCCCAACGTCAGGAATCAACCATTCAAATCATAACTGAACCTGTCTTAACCCAGCACTCACACCTCCCAAGAGGCCTGAGGTGGCAGGGGCAGGGCTTGAGGCATTCGTATTCTGAAAACCCCTATGAGTGATTCTGATCCACTCTCAAATTAAGAATTTTTCTGAGGTCCATGAACCCCCTGAAATCAACTATAAACAAATGTGTATGCAAACAGATGTTCAGTATTCTGGAATACTTATCCATAGCTTTCATCTAATTGTTTTCATCAAATTTTCATAATTCAAAGAATGTGAAGATTCATTGTTCTGAACTCAGTTCAAGTCTTCACCAATCTGGTTGTCTACATAAACCAGAGGAAATTTGAGAAGAAGCTGAACACAAGCATTCCCTGTACAGAGACTTCCTGTTATATTTCTCTTTTTCGCTTTAGTTTTTTTCCCTCCAAACTCCAATCTGTTCCTATTTCTTCACTTCTATTTTTAAGCTGAAATTTTTTGGTTTCAAAATAACTATAATCTAAAAACTCCTCTGATAAAAGACAGGGAAAATTAAATTTCCAATTTCCCTTACAACATTTCTCCCATTCCTATATGACTTTGTTATTTAAAAAAATTTTTTAAACCTTACAAGCACTTTTGATCTGCTTTTCATATTAGGCTAATAACTTGACCAAACATATGTGTCTTTGTTTTAATTAACAGCATCCTGGCTTGCCTATATTTTTAAAATAACAAATTATACATAGAGATAGTACTTTTTTTTTTTTCCTGTTCCTTGTCTTGACACATCACTATAACAAGGAATGATACTACATTGTATGTGTTAAATAGGCTCCAATCCGTGCTGGCGGTTTGGTTTTATAAATAAGAACATTCTTTGTCCAGGAGGAAGGCCTAGGCACTCAGATTTTCCAAAACAATTCTCTGTATCCAGGGTACCCAAATAAATTCAAGCACTTCAGTATCAAAACTGATGTAGCTGTCTGCTCCTGATTGAGGTTATGTCCTCTAAGTGCACATTAGTTAAATAAGCCATTTTTTACTATTTCTGTGCAAAATGAATATTCACTATTCAAAAGAACATTCCCTATCATAATTATATAATCAGTTCAAATTTGTTCTTAAGTAATGCAAGGCATGCTTGAAATTCCAACCTGACAAAATGGCTAAAAGTAAGCTTTAAAATACATTATTTGACTTGGGAAATATCTAAGAAGACTTTGTATCAAACTTAACATCTACAGTAGTCAACAGATTTTCCTGAGATACAGATTTCAGCATGGAGGTAGTCACAGCATATAGTAGACACTATACTAAATATGACCTCAGTCAACCTGAGTTATAATCTCTATTTACCTGAAACCAATTATTTAAGCAGATTTCTTCTTGATGGAATGGAAATAACAGCCACCTCACTCATAAAAATACTATGAGAACCAGTAGGATAACATCACAGTAAGCCTGTGGAAGCTGAGGAGAGTTATGAAAGTAAGATATTAGCATAACTGCTGTTCTCTTTAACACAAATGTCCTCCAAAACCTATAGGATGCGTCCTGCACGCAAGTCATCATGAATGAGGTGACAAGTCCTGTGGGTGAAAATGAAGGCAAGAAAAAGAAAGAGCCAAGGGAGCTGAAGTCCTTAAGCAGAAGCAATCACTCATAGAAGAGGTGCAGTGGGCCGACCAGTGCCTGACCATTTCTTTTGACAAATACCTGGTGGTCTGAGTCAGAGCTCTATGCAAAAAAACTGATGCACTAAGAGGCCAGCAAGCTCACAGTGATGGCAGCTGGGGCATCCCCTTTATCTGGCAAACAGCCAGCTCCTGCATTCCTAATGTAGGGCTGTACGTGCCTGATACTACAATGCATCTTCCAGGCTTGGGGCACTGAGGAGAGAGTGAGCCCCACCCAGTTCACCAGTAGCCAAGTAACCACACTGAGACACCAAGCCAGGTGCTTCCTAGGAAAGCAAGCGTGTGGACTCCACCTTTCTATTGAGTGTGCCCATGCCCAGTAGTAAGCACCAAAAGACTGGAGTCCCAGGGCTCTTGCACAGTTAGTTTATCTTTATCTGGACAGAGCAAAGCATGTGGTTTCACACCTGCCATTCATTCCATGGGCTTCTGAGAATTTTTTTAAACTGAGATATAATTAACACACCATAAAATTTACCATTTTTAGAGTGAACTATTAAGTGGTGCTTGATATATACACAGATTAGGCAATCATCACCACTAAGTCCAGAATATTTTCATCACCTTGGGAAAAAAAAAAAAAACATTTCCAGTAGCAGCCATTCTCCATTCCCCTCTTTCCCTCCCCCCTCTCCAGCCCCTAGCAACCACTAATCCATTCCCTGCCTAAATAGATTTGCATATTCTGGTTATTTCATTAAAATGAAGTGATGCAATGTGTGGCCTTCTGGGACTCTTTTCTCTCACTTACCACAATATTTTCAAGGCTCATCCAAACTGTAGCATGGATCAGGACATGTACAAGTTTTGTACAAACATGTTTTCAATTCTCTTGGGTATATACCTAGCTGGGTAATTTCTAGGCACTCTTGAACCCTAAAGTTCATGTTAGCACTCTCTGTGTAAACTAACTTCCATGGCAGACAGAAGGAAATACAGTTCACGAGGGATCCCAAAAAGCCAAAGGAAGTAATGAAGACACATATGAAGAAAAAAGGAGGATATGCATGAAGCAACATATTACTGTTCCCAAAATGTCACTAGTAATATATTTCCCCTATATCACAAAACAGTGGTAGCCATAGCCAGGATGAGGGGAACAGCACTGGACCTAAGTGGGCACAGTCAACATGTAATGAGCGCTAACTACATACATCCAAGGCACTATGCTGAGCACATTATATGGCTTGTCTAATTATAGAGAGCACGTAGCAAACTTGATTTTTGAAAATAAACACTGATTGCAACCAGTTTTGCCTTCCTGCCAGAGTGGCTTAATTCATCCCGATGCTGGGCCTGGACGCAGAAGAGAAAACTAAATTGCCTAAGTAAGAAAATGACATACATTTAGGATTTGTTTGCTGTAAGCGCAAGAGAATTGGATGGGAAGTTATGCTTTGAAGGCTTGAAAAATGGAAGAAAGGGACTGATGTGTAAATAAGAGAAGGCAAGATCAATGGTATAGGAGCCTAAGAAGAAAAGACAGCATAAGAAATTCCCAATGGGCAAGAAATCCTTAATCAATTTTATGTTGATTTTTGTTTTGAACTTCATTGACATCTCCCTCTCTCACCCTGAGACTATCAGTAATGCCTAGATCATTCTAGGGGATAAAAGAAGTGGACAGTGCAAAACAGAGAGGAGATGGCAGTGGCCAGAGGTGACATATTTAGCTAGCAGAGTGATCAGAAAATTTAAACGCTAGATATTACCAGAAAATTGAGTGGAGGAAAGGTACTGGATCTCTCACAGCATACAGCTCTAACCATTTTAAGTATTAAACAAAGAGTGAACTCAGAGCTGGAAAAAAATGGGTTCATCTGACTGTCATAATAAAATCTAAACAATTCTATATGTGTGTTAGAAAAGGTGGGTAACAGGAAAACACCAGGGTTTAAATCATTTTAACATTCACTGCCTGGAAATGGCCTCAAAACAAAGACCTTGGATGACTTTATGACGACATTACCATGAGTGATTAGAGAGGACTAACGCATGTCTTCAGTATCCCTGTGGAAAGCCTCGGCCCATTCTTCTCATGCTGCAGATGGCAAAACTCTAGCACAAGGGTCTCCAGGACTAGATTGGGGCCACGGTAGGTCACTGGTCTCCCCCGCAGTCACAATAATAGTTAGGTGGCCCTGAGGCTACTCCCAGAGCAGGGGTTGGCAAATGTCTTCTGTAAAGAGTCAGATAGTAAATATTTTAGACTTTGTGAGCCAAGAGACAAAATCAAGGATATTAAATATATTCTTACATAATGAGAAGACAAATTTCTACATTTTTATCGATGGAATTCAAAATATAATAAAAACTGTGCAACATTTTTTGTAATATAGATATATTATTTTTGGATAGCATTTTGCTTCATTGGGGTTCAAAGTTAGTGTTTCCTAACATCATATCAATTGCAAATATTCATCTATAAAAACCATTCTTCACTCATGGGCCATTACAAAATAGGTACAGGCTGTGGATGTGGCTCCAAATCTCTGTAGTACAGTCACCGCAGTCTGAAGCAAAGTCAATGCTGGGAGCTCTCTTCCAAGAATCTGGGTGTAAAGCCCTGATCCAGAAATTAGAGATCTGGAGGGGGTTTTGGAATAGCTCTTGAAAGATCCAAATGTTCCTCAAATACATTGGTCTAGTACCCCAGTGATTGAAATAACCATTTTTTAGCCCATTTACTAAGCACCTGCTTTGTGCTGGTTCTATCACAGTCTCTGGGGATAGAGTGGTGACCAGGACACGTGAGCCCCCTACCTTTACAGGGGATGCGACTGCAAACAAGAATTAGAGAAAGAAAAACTGTCAGAGAGTGGGAATGCCATAGAGAATATAAGAGGAGGTATCAGAAGGGCAACCGGGATAGGGAGCCACTTTGGATAAAGTAGTTTAGTAAGGAGTTCCTTTTCCTCAGTATTCTTCCGTCTTTGTTTTATCAGACATTGTGTACTGTTTCCAACATGACTTTGGGGGATAGCAAAATATAATCCCTTTGTGCTCTGATTTGCTTCTTCTGCTTATTGGTAGGATTTATCATGTCTCTGTACTCACCTCTTTCCATATTATAACTGTATTATAATATATTATCTAGTAATTACATATGCTATATGTGTAATCTACATAATATATATATTTATATATTAGTCTTTCAGATTTCCTCTTCTATTAATTCCTGGTTAAGGCTGTTTGTTTTTCTGTTCAGTTGTTTATTTTTTTTCTTATTGTTTTGTTTTTTAAAAAACTTTAGGGTGTTAACCCTTTATTTGTGGTGATGTGTGTGTGCAGTTGCTTAGTCATGTCTGACACTTGGCAACCCTTTGGACAGTAGCCCGCCAGGTTTCTTTGTCCATGGGATTCTCCAAGCAAGAATACTGGAGTGGGTTGTCATGCCCATCTCCAGGGGATCTTCCCAACCCAGGAATCAAAAACCCCGCACCTCCTGTGTCTCCTGCATTGCAGGTGGATTCCTTATCCACTGAGCCATTGGGGAAGCCATTATTCATGATATGCATTGCAAATACTCTCTCCTAACCTATGATTTGCCTTATAACTTTGTGTCTTTTGTTTAAAAGAAGATTTTAATTTTCAGGTGGTAAATGATCTACCTTACAAGAGAACTGGTTGTCCACTGCCCTTTTCAGTGGGCAAACTGAGAGTCATGGATATTGAGTTTACACTTTCATCTCATGGCTTTTAGCTATGTCTTACCCACATTTATTAGTGTCTCTGAGCCTCAGCTTCCTCATCTGAAAATGAAGACAATTCCTACCTCACAGATTTTTTGTGAAAATTAAATGAAAGGATACTAGCATAGTGGCCCTCTAACACCTCACTTTAATTATAAGCATTTTGAAGTCCTTATAGTATGCAAAATACTATGTGCAGGGTCAATACTTAGATTTAGTTTATCATGTTGGTTGAGTTTGTCTTTTAAATGAATATAAAGTGCCAAGTATAATAGTATGCTCTTAATTATTAGATTAAAATGTGGAAGACGGAACCAAAAAAACAGAGCAATTATTAGCTCCTTAACCCACAATTACTCCAGTGGACTCCCCTAAACTAAAGAAGTAGCAGAGTGATAATAAGTGGCAGTATTAAATAGGCGATTTGTAAACATTCTTTTAAGTGAAAATTGTGTTTCAAAAGCTTAGAAACACATTTCATACTGTCAACCCTAACACAGGCCAAACTTATTTAACAGAAATATTGTAAATGACATTTATAATTGGTTTTGAGGGGAAAAAATCAAACTGATATGAACATGTAAGCCCCAGCAATTTTATAATAAATGAGTTACATGAGGAATAAGTTTATAATTAAAATGCTAACAAAAAGTTAATATTTACTTCCATCTTTTACTTGAGATTTTAAAAAAATATTTCAGCACTGGAAATATTCATAGCTGAGCATATTATATATGCTATAAATTTCAAGAATAATAAAAGGAATATTAAAAATTTCAATGAATATTGTGCTTCATACCACCCAGTTACATGCGCCTACATGTGTTTGATGTTAAGGAGCCAGCATCACAGCCAGCAATACAAGGTTGAACAGAGACAACTTAATTTACAGAACTATTTCCACAGGCCAGGCGTTTTCACCTACACACTCTCCTTTAGTCTTCATGAGTTAAGCACTATTAATTTTTTACAGAGGAGGAAACTAAAGTTCAGACAGGGTATGTCACTTGTCCACATTCAATAAGCAGGGGAGCAGAATTTAAAACTTCTAACATCAAGTGTAAAATTATGAGCCCATCTTATAGGTGAGGATGCATCATAATACAAAGTTTTCATGACATTTGCAAACCCATGTAAATAAGTCCCCTAGGATCTCAGGTGTTACTTGGCTTCTCCATATTCTACCCCTAAAATTGCTGAATGAAGAAGCCTCCTTTCATACGTAACCAAATCATTCTGCACTCAACAGCTATGTGTTGTTGCTAATTAGGATTTTTAATTTATTTGTTATGCTCTATTGTGGTGCTGAAGAAGACTCTTGAGAGTCCCTTGGACAGCAAGATCAAACCAGTCAATCCTAAAGGAAATCAACTCTGAATATTCATTGGAAGGACTGCTGCTGAAGCTGAAGCTCCAATACTTTGGCCATCTGATGCAAAGAGCCAACTCACTGGAAAAGACCCTGATGCTGGGAAAGACTGAGGGCAAAGGGAGAAGGGGGCAGCAGAGGATAAGATAGTTAGATAGCATCACTGCCTCAGTGGACAGGAATTTGAGCAAACTCCAGGAGATAGTGAAGGACAGGGGAGCCTGGCACGCTACAGTCCATGGGGCTGAATAGTCAGACACGACTTAGTGACTGAACAGCAATAACAACTCAAAGTAGATGAACAATAAACTAAAAATACTTGTTGTCTTATTGTGTGCAATAACAAACACTATACAACAAGAATACTCTCTCTGATTTGTGGCCAGATACTGAAAACATGCTTGGAAGTCTTTCAGCTTGCTCTGACTAAAAATAAGTAAGTGATTGCCATGAAGATGCATTTTAAACATGAAGTTTGATTCACCTCACCAGAGGCCTTTGTCTCATTTACATTTATGGTTTTATTTATTCAAATAACTTGCCTTTTTTTCCCCAGAAAAAAAAGACCTACAGATCATCACCCCATCACTGCTCTACACAAAGAATCTAACATAAACAATGTCAATGAGAATCACTGTACTTAACAAACTCCAGGACACACTACAGCACTGTTTATAAGATGTAAATCGCGTCTTGTTTTATTTCACTGTTCTGCTACATTCAGACGTCTGCTTCATTTTAGATCTACGTCCCCTGAAAAGAGCCTCCCATGCTTAATTCAACACTGCCAAACGTGCAGATTCAGTGAGGCATTGGAAACAGCGAGCATGAGACATGACCTAGACGATGTCCACTTAGATACGGATGATTGAAGGGTTACCATAGTGTGGTGGCCATAAGTGCTATTCACCAAACAGTTCCTGCTCTCTGACTTCTGAGCACACAACAGACCTCTGGCCCCCTGCATGGGTAGGGCCCAGCAACCAGCTCTAGTCATTGGAATGTGAGCACAAGTGCTAAGTCTGGCTTCTGGCCAGGACAGTTAATAATGCCACACAAGAGCCTCCAGAGCAGTTATCCCTCTGCTGAGGTGACAGGCAACGTTCCAGTCTGGGGTCTAGAGAGAGGATGAAGACAGCACAGGGCAGCACCCCACCCCTGCCAACCAGCAACGGATACGCAGCACAAGCAAGAAACAAACCTTTGTCAGTAAGAGCGCTGAGATTCGAGGGTTGTTTGTGATCACAGCATAAACGGGTCTCTCCTGCCAGATACCCCAGACAAAGAATGTCGTGAAAAAGAACTCGGTGTCTCTAGCGATAAGTTAGCAGATTTGTATGATTTAGTATCTGGCACTAAATGTTATTATCTTGTCAGGGAAAGGTCCATTAGCCCACAGTTATTCAGACCCCAATCATCATGTTCCAAAATCCGAATTAAATAGAGCAAGCAAAATTGAAGAGGGAAAGCTACAGTTGTAACCTTCCAAACTGCCAACTCTAATTTATTGATCTGCCAGGGTTCTTGGTTGTAAACAATAGAAACCACTCTGGTTAGTTAAGTAGAAAAGGAATTGACTAAAAATTTATTAGCTTACAGAATCTCAAGGGCAGGAGGAATGCCACCAAGGGCACCAGTGTAGCCTGCACTGCCCCACCACTGGGCACAGACACCACCGTTCATTCCTCCACCCCAGGCACTGGATGCCTCCACTAGAACCAGAGGCTCTGTGGGCTTTGTGCTGAAACTTGCTTCTTCAAGTCTCTAAAGTATAATCCAAACTCTCATGAAGGTGTATGTGGATGCTGAAGCCTAGGTCACAAGAATGCCCCTTAGAGCCAAGGAAATTTATTCTTTACCTTTTTTTCTTAGAAAGGTGGAGAATTCCTCAAACACAGGAAGGGAATTCAAAGGTACGGCCTAAAAGAGTGATAAATACCCGTTGGTTGTGGTGGTTTAGTTGCTAAGTCATGTCTAACTCTTGCAACCCCATGGACTGTAGTCTGCCAGGTTCCTCCATCCCTGGGATTCTCTAGGCAAGACTACTAGAGTGGGTTGCCATTTCCTTCTCCAGGGAATCTTCCCAATCCAGGAATCAAACCCAGGTCTCCTGCATTGCAGGCAGATTCTTTACCGACTGAGCTACAAGAGAAGCCCAAATACCCATTATGTATTTGATAATAGGTAATATCTGGAGAGGAGAAGGGAATGGCAACCCACTCCAGTATTCTTGTCTAGAGAATTCCATGTACAGAGGACCCTGGCAGGCTACAGTTCATGGAGTCACAAAAGTCAGACAAGACTTAGCAACTAAACCACCACCACAAATGGGTAACATGAATAACCACTGTCCTCGATACTCATTTTAGTCCATAATCAAGTTCTGAGAGCTGTTCCGGTTTCTGCAGGTCCTTCTTCAACTCTACCCAAGTGCACTTCCAGTGAATCCCTGTTTTCACTAGCTTCAGTTGGGTTCTGTCATTTGCAATCTGTATCAGAGTCTTGATACAGAAGTATCATATGTTGAAGAATCCCAAACTAATTGCAAAGAGGACTGTAAATATTCAGATGCTCTGAAGAATTTTTCAGATCTATTTTTGTAAAGTAACTCTCTGAACTGACAGACAAAAGAATCAAACAAAGAACATAAAATCCTAACTTTGGTTTGAGAACCCTAGTGGGGATCATGAGCTGAATACTGATTATATTTATCTTTTCCACAAAAGTCCTCACAAATAATGTCTTATTTGAAAAGAAAAAGAAAAATATTGCATAGATATAGATCTTGTGTATATATGCCAAACTGAATGAAAAATCAGAAGTATGCACAAGTTACCAACTTATTGAAGAGTGCTACTTGGAAATAAGTTTATCTCTAACAGTTCTAAAGAGAGAAACTGTTAACCAATAAAGAAATACACAAAGGGAAAGGCACAGAGGCTAAGCTCTGAGATTATTACATATAAAAAAGACCCATGCTCTATTTCCAGGCACTCAGAAAATTTCCTCTTTCTCTAAGAACGGCTCCCTGGATGGGGGGGTGGGGGGCAGTGTGGTATTGGGCTAGGTTTGTGGCCTGTGGCTAGTACTGGCTGACCCAGGGTGAGTAATGGACCCAGCCCAGGAGTCGAGGGAGGTGAGTCTCATTATGGTGGCGCCGGAGGGAGAAGGCCAAGGAAAGCTGAGATTTCCAGAGTAACCTTACTCCTTCTCTCCTCAACATCATGATCATTTACCTCTTGCTACAATTTAGTGATAAATTCCCAAGTTTTCTCAATAAATTTAATTCTTTTTTTTTTTGCTTAAGCTAGACCAGAGTCTGTTTTTTTTAATAACGAAAAGAATATTGTATTAACTAAGTACACTCCCCTAAACCTTACTCTCCCCAGTAGCCAACTCCAGCCTTAGGTTACTGAACTCTCTTGACTAAGAATGACATAAAAGGATCCTCAGCTTCTGTGTATTCAGTATTTATGTACCAAGCTGCCACTGAGCTTAGCCGCATTAACCTGGTTTGTCACTTTTTAGGAAAAGTAATTGCAAATTTTGACACCTGGCTCAGGGGTTGAAACTTCAAACGCCTTTACAAATCAGACAGATAATATAAAGGCAGACAGTGCTGAACTGGACTCCACTGGACACTATATGCTGCATCTGAAGATGTTTATGTTTAGTTACTTGAAACACTGTGTGGCTCAAACAAAATTCTTCACAGGGCCAATTTACCTCCTTGAGTCATAAACTAACAGGCCACTTTGCTATTAGTTTAAATTACATATGGTCATAGACTAGAAAGCTCATAAAAGTCAATTTTGTTTCAATCATTTGAGCAGGATAAAAATGCTTCTTGGACAGCAGATTTTCCCACCCTGTTTTAGTAGAAAATTCTACAGGCCATTAATACGATTAATATTAATATTTGAGGTATCTAAAACAACTCAAGGGCTGCTTTTAAGAGAAGCTTATCAACGCTGGCAGATAATATGCCTTAGTGTGAGTCTCATGGTAATGAAGCAGGCACCTCTTACTTCCTACGAATCACAGAATAAAGAGCCAAACTACTTATAAGCACAAGGACTCCAAAGGTGTCATAACACAGATGGAAAAAAATCAAATGTCTACCATTCTTAACAGTCTCCAGTTGAACTACACAGCTCTGATTCTCTTTACAGACCAAAAATGAAATCCAATTCGAGAAAACTGATAAGGCTTCCTGTTTCTTGGAAAAAATGAACTGGATGAATTGCACACAGAAAACCTAAAATCTCTACCACCAATTGTTGAAAAACAGTGGGGCCTCCATTAGCAGTTCTTTTGCCCACAGAATGCTCTCAGAGGAGCTGTGAGGTTTGGAAGGAGTGCAGAAGCCTACTCTCCATCAAAGTTTTCATCAGAACCTGCTTTTTTTTTTTGGCAAAACTAAGCAACTGCTATTTCACACCCACATATTGCTGGAATCCATTCAATTACCCTCAACGACTGTTTAAAATGAAAATGCTGTGCCTCCTGAGGACAATGTGAGAGGATTAATAAATGTTGCTCCTGAAGGACAGACATGTAGGGAAACAGCAGAAACCGAAAGAAGCTGGAAACTACTGCTGGGCCTTATTTTACAAGCAATTCAAACCTACCTTCAAGTATTTTGTAAAGAATAATAATGTTTAAGGCAGTTGGATATATCAAGGGGTGTACTATGCCATTTTTCCTCATTCTTCTTGATGACAATCATGGAATGAGAAAACTAAGAGGACGACAAGAAGTGATGAAGAAAAGACAGAATTTTGCCATATGGTTTTTCAGGAGAAGAGGAAACAGCATTTTTTCCCCTGACACACTGTTCCAAAGGATCTGTAACTAACAAACCAAGCCAGCACTTTGCTGGGTTCTGTAGCTCTGTGACTCAGAAGTCACTTTTCTATCCAACATATTAAATGTCAAGCAAAATATCTCCGATAAGAGAGAAGAAATTTCTTCAGGAAGTTTTGTTCCTATATGAGTTCTGATGAAACAAAATTCATATTTTAAGGCAAGACAAGAAATTTAAATAAACTTCTTTCTCTGCCCGTCTGGACCTCCTCCCTCTCCTCTAAGGTTCATTGTGCACCTGCATTATGCATTAACCAGACCACCCCAATGGCAGAAATACCAGCTTAACCATAAAGATCAATTTTTTTTCTTCTGGAACCAGCCACGTAATTTCTTAGAAGGCAACCTTCCTTTCTCAATCCTGTAAAATGCCATGATGACCCACCACTCAGCTTATACACTCAGACTTTTTGGTAACTTTATATACAATGCCAATGTAGTACTTCCCTAAAGTTGGCTTAAAGCTCAACATTCAGAAAACTAAGATCATGGCATCTGGTCCCATCACTTCTTGACAAATAGACAGGGAAACAATGGCTGACTTTATTTTGGGGGGCTCCAAAATCACTGCAGATGGTGACTGCAGCCATGAAATTAAAAGACGCTTACTCCTTGGAAGGAAAGTTATGACCAACCTAGACAGCATATTAAAAAGCAGAGACATTACTTTGTCAACAAAGGGCCGTCTAGTCAAGGCTATGGTTTTTCCAGTAGTCATGTGTGGATGTGAGAGTTGGACTATAAAGAAAGCTGAGTGCCGAAGAATTGATACTTTTGAACTGTGGTGTTGGAGAAGACTCTTGAGAGTCCCTTGAACTGCAAGAAGATCCAACCAGTCCATCCTAAAGGAGATCAGTCCTGGGTGTTCATTGGAAGGACTCGTGTTGAAGCCGAAACTCCAATACTTTGGCTACCTGATGCGAAGAGCTAACTCATTTGAAAAGACCCTGATGTGGGGAAAGATTGAGGGCAGGAAGAGAAGGGTACGACAGAGGATGAGATGGTTGGTTGGCATCACCGATTCAATGGACATGATTTTGGATAAACTCTGGGAGTTGGTGATGGACAGGGAGGCCTGGCGTGCTGCGATTCGTGGGGTCGCAAAGAGTCGGACACGACTGAGCGACTAAACTGAACTGAAATGAAAGGAGAGCAACTGCTACAGAAAAGGCTGGGTCAGGTGACCTGGGGAGATACTGGGCCTCACTTAATGGAAATTCTTACCTTAAATACTCACTTAGGACTTTATTAATGTTACTAGCTATATTATTTGTATTCTACCTATCTCACAAGATCATTATTTCTTGTACTACCAAATGTGTGATGGAGCCTCCAATAAAATTAATGATGATTAGGCAAGCTTAAACAATTGACCAAATATACTGTCGTATAAGATCAAAGATTATAACAGTGTAACTTTAGATATAAGAAGACGCAACAAGAGACATTTCCTAGACCATAACTGACTAGTAAAACAGATGGTCCAGAGGCTTTTGACTATTGTTAACAGGGCCAAGTCCAGTAATAGGGCACTGAGCAGCCTATCAATGAAATCCTTGACTGACCTGGGAATGAGCATCCCTAGGGCCTTGAGACAAGTTGGTCATGAAATGCCTCTCAAACCTTGGTCAAAATTAAGACCAAAAGGGAGGGGATTGTAAAACAGAGATTATTGCCTATTACTATCTAGTTCTATAAGAATCGAGTCATTAGCCACTACATTCACTGACCTACAATACCCTGGAATTCAGGACAAAATCAGGACGAGGCATTCTGTGCTCTGAGAAAAGATAGGCCTTCAGATAGTTAGATATTTTCAGGAGAAAATTCATGAACCCATACTTAGGAAAGCGCTAAAACCTTTAAAGATATCTGTTACTTATGAATAACAGTAACTCTTCAACAAGCTGTGGGCTTGATTGCACTACCCTTTCTCGAGAATCACTTATACTGGCCTCCCCCTTTACCTCTTTGGAGCAGTTCTCAAAGTTCTCTGAGAGATTGTCTCCTGGGTTATAATACTCAGTTTGGTTCAAGTAAAATTTTCCATTTCTTTCTTAGATTGACTACTGATTAATTTTTTTGTCAACAGTAGTTCTCCTGGGCATATGAGCCATATATTTTGCTGCTTTTAGGTAGATTGCCAACTTGTAAAAGAAACATCTACCCAAGATTGTAGAAAAAAGTATAATCAAGGAGACCATCATTAGTCCTCTATTTATGTCCCCCAGAAGAACTTTAGCCATGTAATCATAGTAAATGTCTAAGAAAGAAAAACCAGAAAGAAACACAGACAGAAAACAGAGAAAGTAAAAGAATAAAAAAGAATTACAGTGATATTTGTATGCTTAAAGTTCCTGTAATATACAAAAATGTATGGATTCTAGGGGAGTCCTAATCCCACAGGGCAGTGTTTTATCCACCATGTATCATTTGCCCTCATTTCATAATGCTGTAAGATTAGAACCTCTGATGCGAAAGAGGATTTAATATTTAGAGCTATTTCTTGTATAGCTTGGTGAAAGAAGAGGATAGGAAAAGAATTACACGAGGACTACACATCATTTCTCTTTTTTTATAACAGATTATTTGCTTTAAGGAAAGCATAAGCTATGATTAAAGTGGCAATATAATTGCTGAATTTTTGTGCCTCTAACACCTGCAAAGGAAGCACATTGACAAGAAACACTTGGCAACCCAATTATTTCATGCAGGTTTTCATCCACCCAGAAAGCCATCCTCAAAATAGAATGGAACTTTTTCTCCTTCACCAATCTGGGAGGTGCCTACGGCAAAGTATCCAGGAACCTAAATAATATTGTTTATCATTATCTTCAACAAACAAAATTTAAATAAATAGGATCCAAGGAATTTAACACATTACTTCCAAACTTATTACATTAATTAACTGTGCATTCAGTTTATATTTCACCTTGTCTCAATGGGAGGCTAAAAAGGAACAAGACTTATCCCTGGAGAGATAGGGGACATTGCACTCTGTTCCCTAAACTGGGAGAACAGACTAGATAGCTGCTCTTTCCAGTTTGGAGGAACATTTTAATTTGACTGTGAAATAATGGAAAAATGAAACAAATTCAAGATTCCCACTATCTAGGAATTTGGGAAAGTCAGACTGTATACCCTGAAAATAAGAAAATAACTAACTAGCTAGGGAGAAGAAAATCCAGGGAAATTTTTTTCTTTAAGAGGTTAAAACCTAAAACAATACTTAAAAAATAGTTATTTTAATTGCTATGTTCACTCAATTATTTCTTATATATTTTTAACCAAAGACATTTACAGTTACACATGATAGGTTGAAATAATAAGATTCTTATTTTTTACTTATTGGTGTCTTGGTAATAAACATTTACTAAGAGTCACTGGGAAATGTGATCCTTTCCATCATGAACAACTGTGCAGACAAAACATTCAATCTAAAATAGATTATTAGGTCATAACATGTACAAGGCAACTCACAAATCAGAACGCATTTCTGTTGTCTCCCAAACTGGTGAAAGATTAGCAAGGAAGTAGGAATGATGAAAAAAGCTTTCTGGGCCACAATCCTTGACCTGAATGTTCAATGATGGAAAGGGCATGAATCATAGGATGAGGGTAAAAGAATCAGTATAAACCAAAGGAGTGGAAAGAAGTTATAACAAATGACATTTAGGGAATGGCTGAGGCTAAAGACTTGGGACAGATTAGTGAAAATTAAAGCGACCATTATTGAATGCTTACAACATGCAAGGTTCTATGCAAATATTTCCTTTTTTAAAATTTACTTTTAAAATGAGCCCCAGGGCTCAGACTTGCATCTCCGTCTTTGTTAGCAACCCTTACTGCCCGGATGATCTCCTGCAGTCTCACAGCTTTAAAAGAGCCACTTGTACACGGAGGATTCCCACATCTCTATCTTCAGCCTGGACATTTCCTCCAGTTTCAGACTCCTATGTCCAACTGCCTATGTGATATTTCCATATGGATGTCCAAAGGATAACTCAAACTCAAGATGTTTAAAACAAAACTGATTTCCATCCACTCCCCTCAAAACACAAAACTAAACAACAGAAACTACTTTCTCATCTTCCTGCAAAATATATCCAATGTTGGACCACTTCTCACACCTCCACTTAAACCACTCTAGCTAAGTCACCACTGTCTCCAGCAGGAATCACTACAGCAGCCTCCTAAAGGAAGCAGATGTGAACTTGCCCTCCAGAGGCCCTTTGAGTCTATGCATTCCAAACCTTTCTATTTGAGGCTCCAGTTATCGATTCTGTTGTCTGAAGTGGAGGCTAAGATTTAAGAATAATTCTTCAACAGGTAAAAGAAAAACAATGGAGGCTGAGAGCAGATGTGAAATGGCAAGTGCAAGGTTGCATTAGGGGTGCCCAGGATGGAACATTTGAGAACATCTAGAGGGACAAAAGAACCTGAACTCCTAAGCAATATCAAGTCCTGAGTCAAATGTCCCCTCCAGGTTAGCCTTTTTTGACTCCTCAAGCAGAGTTCAAGTCCTTAATTATAGCATTTGTCACATTATTGGATGTCTGTGCTCTGTGCCTCCCCTACTAGACTCTGAGCTCATGTTGTGCCCCCAGCACCTTGATGCAGCACGGTCATCAGGACTGTCCTGGTAAGCCCTTGGCAAAAGGGTGTTTAAAAGCCTTTGGCAAAACATGGTATCATGGGAAGTGCATTAGAAGAATGAAGGAAGAGACTACATTCTTCTAGAAGAGCAAATTAAGACTTAACATAGGAAATGAGGTTTCAGATATGATGCCTGAATTTATCCAGGAAGATAACACTGATGGATTAGACAGGGACAGCAGTGGTGTGGAAAGACAGAGGTCAAGGCTTGAAGAGGAAGTGAGAGAAAGGAAAACAGTGGAAGAAATTGGCAGACGCGCCATTTAAAAGTAGGTTAGAAGTTGAAGAAAGCAGCCGAGTCCAAGGAACAGTTTTTCTCTCTCCCCAACAGGTGGGGGATGTTTAAAAGAAAAGAGGAAAAGCAAGGCAACAGAAAGAAGTTGCCCCAAAGGATGTGGTTAGGGTTGATGGGTATAAAGACCAGGCAAGCTCAGATCTTCAGCTCTTAATCTTTTCATTCCCAAGTACCAAATAAATTACTGAGCTCCAAGAGGTGGATAGGAGGCCAGAGGCTTAAAACTCAGAGGTCAAAATTGAATAAAATAACTACTCAATGCGAGAGCCAAGAAGTTAATGAGGTAGGGAGACCAACACTGTTGGTGTTGTAAGACAAATCCGGGTTATTACTTCAGCCCTCCAGGTCCAATTAACTTTCCATTAAGTGGTGCTGGGGGCTCGACTTCTCACCCTGCGCTCACCACCCTGCTGACGACGTCTGCGGTGGAATTCAAGGAAAATTCAGACTGAGTGGATCTTCATCACTGCCATGAAGGTAGAGTGGAAAAGCAATTCACAGTGGCTACCCACTCAGCTTTGTGCAGGCCTCACGGAGAAAACAAGGAGGAGCACAAAATACAAACAAAACCACAACTCCTTTCTTTCCCTTGCCTTGTCCACTGCTCATACCCTTCCCCCTCCTCCCCCCCCAAAAAGTAAGCTCTTTGAGAGCAGGGCTTGGTCCTTCGCTGCTGGATGCCCGCGTAACAGTGGGCCTGGCACACACTGAACGTTCAGCAAATACTGGTTGATTATTGAATGAACCAGCTCCTACTTCATCGTATCTGGGCACTGAAGGATGCCACCAGTGGTGCTGCTTAAGAGAGCGCAGAGCTAAGAGAGGAAGCAGAAAAAAAAATTTTTTTGAAGGTCGCAGTTTGGGTAGTCCGCGGAGGCCTGGAGCTGAGGGCTCTGTAGCGAGGCCGGGAGGGGGATCCTGGTCTAAAGACCAAGATTCCATCTTTTGCAACTGACCTTCCGACGGGGACGCCCGCGCAGGGCGCAGCAGCCAGGCTCCGGCGTCCCACTCCTGCCGCCCCTCGCCGGCGCTCGGCGCCCGCTGCGCACGTAGGTCACCTGCCTCCGGCTGGCGCCGCGCAGCTGACCCCCGGGCGGTCGGGGGGCCTGGCCTGGCGGGGAGCTGAGGGCTGGGGGCTGGGGCCCGGCGCGCTGCAGCTCCGCGCAGAGCCGCAGGCCGAGCAGCAGAGCGGCGGCGAGCAGACAGCGGCGCAGGGCACAGCAGCCCCTCCCGGGCAGCCTCTCCCGCGCCATGGCGGGCCGGGCCCGGCCCGGGGCTCCGCTCCGCCGCCCGCACGCGCCCACCCGCAGCAGGGATGTGGCCCCGCGGGCCCGAGCTGCCAACTGTGGGAACTCCCCCGCGGGCCGGGGCGCGGGCTCGGACCCGCCTCTCTTCCTCTGTCCGAGGAAGCCTCGGCGTAACCTTATCCAGCCCGGCTGGCAAGGGCGCGCGGAACGGCGGGCCAGGCGGGGTCCCAGGGACGCCGGCGGCCCAGCCCCACCTCGAGGGTCCCCGAGGACGCGCCCTCCAGCCCAGGCTCCGGAGCCTGAAAACTACATGGCCAGAAAAAGCACAGTCCTAACGAGATCCTGGGCCATAACTTCATTTTCTAGTACTAGTGTTGTTGAAGAAACACAGGAGGAGGATAGGTGAGCTGCCAGGTTTTGCTGCAAGGAACAAATTCCGATTGTCAAGCGGCTTGTGCCATGAAGCACATTGTAAAAATACATCACACTTATATGCTCAGGTTTACAACTTCTCTCCCTCAAGAAAGAAGGGAAAGGGGGAGGAGAGAATAGCGCTGAATGCAGAATAATCAAATTAAAGTTAGTCCATTTCTAAATTTTGCCTTAAGCCAACCCGTGCTTTCTCCTCGTGTTATGAAACGTGTGGGGGTGAAGGAGGAGGGGGAAAAAGCAGCTAAGACATCTGACAGCAGGGAGAGAGAACTGAAGTTACCATGGCATGATGTAAATCAAATTAATTTAGCTCCAAACACACACCTCCTTGCTGTCTTGCAGAGATACAGAGGAACAAATTTATCTTTCAGCAAAATGCTCCCCGGCTGGTATTTCCATCACCACCTTGACCTTAATTAATCAGGCTGAATGCTCACAGCCTGAAGTCCAGGGTTGACTGTTCCTTTTCAATTGTGGGTAGACTTCTTTCTCACAACCCACTTGAGGTTTGGGCTTGAGTTTGTTTTCTTTAGCTGTGGCATATTTTTTCATACTCTATGCTTGCATTTTCCATGCTTTTATGTCAGACTACCCTTGGTGGCCTATTTGTTGTTCAGTCTCTCAGTTGTGTCTGACTCTTTGCGACCCCATGGACAGCCTATAGCATGAACAACAGAGAACAAATATGGAACCCCCCAGCCCCTAGGTGGGAAATTACACTCTCCATTTCAATTTCAGGAATTTTCCATAAGGAGTCCTCCTTTCTAAAATCCTCCTGGCTTAAGAAAGACCCAGTTAAATCTTTGTCACTGCGCAAAGCACTTGGGCTATTTCTCTGCATGTAACAAAACTTCTCAACCTGATACAGTCCACTCTCTGAGCACTCTAGGTCCTCAGGCTCCTGTGGGTTTCATTATGGTTGAATTTTGGTTTTTTCCTAGATGTAACTCTCTGGCTATTGCAGATAGGCTCTGTTTTAAAAATACCAAGCAAGTTCATTTTTCCTGACACAAACTCTCAGACAAAACATCACATCCCTTGACTACTTAAACAACATGGGCTGTGGTATTACACTTGAACTGAATCAGGTGTGCTGAATTAGGACCCTGCCTTTCAGAAACTGTGAGACTTTGGGCAAAATAACTTCTGTGAGTCTCAGTTTTCTCATGTGTAAATAGACATATATCCCATAGGGTTACAAAGATTGCATAAAAATTAAATGTTCAGTACCTATATAATGCATGGTTATAGAAGTTATTCAATTAATAGTGATTATTTTTATTAATTACCATTAAAGAAAACCCGAGATGTTATGAAAAACAAGCTTTAAGCATGGATTCCAAAGGAAGAAGTAATTTTGCCTCCTAGAAGACAATTGGCAATTTCTGAAGACATTTTGTTATAAGCAGTGAGAGTCAGGGGAGGATGCTACTGGCACCTAATGAGTAGAGACCAGAGATGCCTCAAAATAGAAGAAAATACAACAATATTTGTTTAAGATATTTGTCTTACACAGTATTCTCTGAATTAGGAGTACCCAACAGTTGCTGCTGCTGCTAAGTCGCTTCAGTCGTGTCCGACACTGTGCGACCCCATAGACGGTAGCCCACCAGGCTCTGCCATCCCTGGGATTCTCCAGGCAAGAACACTGGAGTGGGTTGCCATTTCCTTCTCCAATGCATGAAAGTGAAAAGGGAAAGTGAAGTTGCTCAGTCGTGTCCGACTCTTCATGACTCCCTGGACTGCAGCCTACCAGGCTCCCCCGTCCATGGGATTCTCCAGGCAAGAGCACTGGAGTGGGTTGCCATTGCCTTCTCCCCAACAGTTGCTAGAAAACAACTAAAACTCCAGATCCCTCGATTGCACTCTTAAATTATATAATTGTGTGAAGCTATTTAAAATATGATTTATCTTGTGCTTGTGGTGATTGTGGATCACCAATGTGTGATACAGACTTTCCTAGAAATTTTAATTTCTATGCTGCCAACATAGCGCCACTAACAAAAGAAGTTATCTTTTGAAGCTTATGATACCACTAACTTATACCTTCTGCTTATCTGTTGAATTCTTCTTCAAGGGGAAACATGAAGAGTATCCTGTAATATTAAAATGGGGATATTTAATGAGACTCTGAACTAGGAGCGGAGGAGGGGAACACAGAACACTGTAGCTCTTGAAGAGAATGGGCAAAATGACCTCATGTTTTCCCTTATCTCATGTCTGTGGCTCTCTGATAATGTTTCCATTATGGGGGGAACATATTTACTACCCAAATAAAACTACTATGTAAAGGCCCTTTTCTCTTATCTTTTACAGCTGTCTCTAAGTGTTTATTATTAATAAAAAGGAATTGTTTATATGGATGTAGCATCATTAATTTTCTAGGAAGGAATCTCCTATTTTAAACTTCTATACAATATTTCCATGTGTTGTTGATGGTAATGAATCAGGAAATGGGTCAGTTGGTAGGCTGGAGAGACGAATCTAAGTGATCACTCACAGAGCTGACAAGCAATTTTTCACCTTTGCTTTCCTTATAGACTTGAACTCGTCTCAGTCATTTCTGGATATGTTTCCAAAATGCAGATAATCATTAACCATTGACTTGTAGGTTGGTTAATTAAATGTGGAGGTCAGTAAACCACAAAAGCAGCTTTCATCAGATCATAAATTACATCCTCCTTGAGGTTTCAGCCAACAAAAAGGAGTGAAACAGAACATTTTTTGCCTCCTAGAGGACAATTGGCAATTTCTGAAGACATTTTGTTACAACCGGTGAGAGTCAGGGGAGGATGTTACTGGCTTCTAATGGGTAGAGACAAGGGATACCTCAAAACACCCTTCAGTGAAAAGAATAGCTTTCCACAACAAAAAATTATCCACTCCAGAACGTCAATAGAGGTGACTGAAGTTGAGAAGCCCAACTGTAGCCATGGCAAATAGAAAAAGTAGAAGCAGTGACAGACTTAATTTTGGGGGCTCCAAAATCATTGTGGATGGTGCCCGCAGCCATGAAAAGACACTTGCTCCTTGGAAGGAAAGATATGATAAACCTAAACAGCATATTAAAAAGCAGAGACATCACTTTGCCAACAAAAGTCCATATAGTCAAAGTTATGGTTTTATAATAGTCATGTATGGATGTGAGAGAGGGACCATAAAGAAGGCTGAGTGCCCAGGAATTGATACTTTCAAATTGTGGTGCTGGAGAAGATTCTTGAGAGTCCCCTGGACAGGAAGGAGATCAAATCAGTCAACCCTAAAGGAAATCAACCCTAACTATTCATTGGAAGGACTAATACTGAAGCTCCAATACTCTGGCCATCTGATGCAAAGAGCCAACTCATTGGAAAACACCCCAATGCTGGCAAAGATGGATGGCAAAAGGAGAAGGGGGCGGCAGATGATGAGATAGTTAGATAGCATCACCGACTCAATGGACATGAATTTGAGCAAACCTCAGGTGATAGTGAAGGACAGGGGAGCCTACCATGCTGCAGTCCATGGTGTCGCAAAGATTTGGACACGACTTGGCAACTGAACAACAACTGTAGCCATGGATATTAATGTAGCAACATTTGATTAGAGGCTGTCCAGAGAGAACACAGAAGCTGACTAACTAGGATCCTTACCTCCACTAGGTGGTTATTTCTGTTTCACAATGTGAAGTAATCAACCTAAATTAATCAAATTTAGAAAGATATGGTGCTATCATTAACATCTTCCCCCAAACCCCACTCTCTTTTCTCCATGTAATACCTGTTCACTGTGGAGAATATACACAAGCAAAAGAAGATATCAATAATCATTCATAATATCACAATTCAGATATAGCTATCCTGTCAAATTTTTTCCTATTTATATATATTATAATACAATATATGAAAGTGAAAGTGAAGTTGCTCAGTTGTGTCCAACTCTTTGCAACACCATGGACTGTAGCCTGCCAGGCTCCTCAGTCCATGGGATTTTCCAGGGAAGGATATTGGAGTCGGTTACCATTTCCTTCTCCAGGGATCTTCCCGACCCAGGGATTGAATCCGGGTCTCCTGAACTGCAGGCAGACTCTTTACCATCTGAGCCACCAGGGAAGCCCCAATACTATATATATATATATATTCCATATGTGCATGCATGTGTGCTAAGTCACTTCAATCGTGTCCAACTCTGTGCAGCCCTATAAACTGTATCCTGCCAGGCTCCTCTGTCCATGGGATTCTCCAGGCAAGAATACTGGAGTGGTTGCCATGCCCTCCTCCAGGGGATCTTCCCGACCCATGGATCGAACGCTCATTTCTATGTCTCCTGCATTGGCAGATGGGTTCTTTACCACTAGCGACACCTAGGAAGCTATATATATAGTATGTAATGTATGGGCTTCCCAGGTGGCTCAGTGTTAAAGAATCTGCCTGCCAATATGGGTTTGACTCCTGGGTCAGGAAGATCCCCTGGAGAAGGAAGTGGCAACCCACTCTAGTATTCTTGCCTGGGAAATCCCATAGACAGAGGAGCCTGGCCAGGCTACAGTCTATAGGATTGCGAGAGAGTTGGACATAACTTAGCAGCTAAGCAACAACAATATATACATATATATATAAAATAAAAGTGAACTTGTATTTCTTTATAATCTGTTTTGGTAACATAATGTTAATATTTACATATGTTAAATAAAAAAATATATTATTATTTAATATATAATTATATAATATTTAAATCATTTTTTCACTTTAAATTACAATGATATTTTACTTTAGTCACAACATTTGACACTTCAAAACAAGATACCACTAATAAAAACAAAAGTGGAAATACTTATCAAAGTTACAACAGACATGTTTAGCTGAGAATCACTTCAACAGAGTAAAGCTCTAAAAATACCAGACAAAGCAATCTTGTTTGGAATAAGATGCACAACTTTCTTACTGTACAGGTGAGGCCCTGGTTCCATGTGGTCAGGGTTATAGTAAATTGTATTAAATATGTAATTTATCATATAATACATAAGATGATGTCTAGGATTTGTTTAAAAACAATCCAGTGGAGAGGTGAGAGACAAACAGGTGTGTAAATGAAGCAAGAATGGCTGTGGGCTGATGATTGTTGTAGCTGGGTGATGGGGATTCTCAGCTCTCTATTATTGATTATATTTGAAATGTTCTATAATTGAAATGTCACTAAACATTTACCTGTTAACCTACAGCATCATCTTTAATGGCTGCATGTACCATAATTTAGCCAATCTCACTGTTGAATGATTAGATTGCTGTCAAGTTTTCATTTTATAAACAATGCTGTGATGGACATCTTTGTAGCTAAATCTGATGCGTCAGAGGTAGACTGTGAGAAAAAAGAAAGAAGTCAAGGATAATTTCAAGGTTTTACCTGAGTAATTAGAAAAATGAAGTTGCCATTAACTGAGAAGGGAAAGGCTCAATCAAGTAAGAGTCATGTGGGGTGAAAAATCAAGGGTTTGATTTTTGTGGTCATGTTATATTTGGGAAGCCATCCAAATGGAGATGTCAAGTAGGCAGTTGGATTTGAAAGACTGGAATTCAGAGGTGCAGGGAAGCCTGGGAATATAAATTTGGATCATCAGTATATTGATGCTGAGAGAGGGAGGAAAGAAATATTTGAAGACTTAGCTCTGGGCTTGACCAATTTAAGGTCAGGAAGATGAGAAGAATCCATCAAAGGATTTGGTGAGAGATAGGCAGTGAAGTAAGAATGTAGTGTCCCAGAAATCAAGTGAAAAAAGTATTTCTAGAAGAAAAACACCGAGCAGTCTAATAAAATGTGGGCTGAAAACTATCAATGAGATTTGGTAACACCATGCTTATTACCTGTCTCTTCCAACTAGAACATAAACTCCATGAGGTCAGGGACTTTGTTTGCTATGATTATTGCTATAACCTCAGTTTTTAGAACTGTACCTGGCATGTAGTATGTGCTCAATAAATAATTGTTGAATTAAAGAGTGAATAATAAATCAAATCTGTGTGTATTAATAATTATTTTATCATGTTAAATTCTTAAGAGTAGAATTGCTAAGTAAAAGCAAAATTGAAAGTCTTTCAATGTGAAAGGCTATTATTAATTTTTCAGTCCATCAAAAAAGACTGCATTAATCCCATTTAAAGCCCATCAAATACTCCTTTGTTATCAGTGGGAAACCTCAAAGGATAGCTTGAGCCAGCTTCTAAGATGAACTAATCAGTTTATTTTTAGCTCCCTCCTACTTCTATCACTACACTTGAACCATCTCAAGCTGCAGCTTTGATAGGATTGTGTACACTGAACTGTCAATTAGTTTCCTCCTCCCCACCCTAAGGATGTAGCTAAATATCAACATATTAGTTCAGCATGACTTAGGCTTCATGAGAAGTATCCATGTTAAAGAAAGAAGTCATCAAGATGAAAACTTTCAAGACCTAGAAGAACAAAGTTATAATAGAATGACAGACATTGGAACCACTCTTTGGGGCTGGGAGCTCTGTCTAAAAATCACACTACTGCCTAGTCTACAGCCTAATAAAGTCGGCTCTGGGCTAGTCTTATGGAAAATGCCCAGAGGATGTCTCTATGCCCTGACCTGCTTGGGGAAGAACTCTTTCCTGCCTCTTTTGAATCCCCTAATGCTGTGTTCTCTCATTCTTGGTGTTTGTCTTATTTAAGCAGTTTGGACTTGCTTTATCCTTCCTCTACACAGGGGGTGTGGTGCTGGAGAAGACTCTTGAGAGTTCCTTGGACTGTAAGAAGATCAAATGAGTCAATCCTAAAGGAAATCAACTCTGAATATTCATTGGAAGGATTGTTGCTAAAGCTGAAGCTCCAGTACTTTGGCTACCTGATGCGAAGAGCCGGCTCGTTAGAAAAGACCCTGATGCTGGGAAAGATTGAAGGCAAAATGAGAAGGGGGCAGCAGAGGATGAGATGGTTAGATAGCATCATTGACTCAATGGCATGAATTTGAGCAAACTCTGGGAGGTAGTAGAGGATAGAGGATCCTGGAGTGCTGCAGTCCATGGGTTCATAAAGAGTTGGACACAACTTAGCGACCAAACAACACATCAGCAAGCTAAGTGACCAGCACTATTTCAGTTCTGAGACCGACTGTTAAAAATCAAAAAGTGAGAGGTGCCCCAGTTCCTGGAAATCCTTACCCCCCCCTCCCCAAAATAGTTGGAATAATACTCCCACTCGTTGTTTCCTTTAGTTGCTAAGTCACGTCAGACTCTTTTGCAACCCCATGGACTGTAGCCTCCCAAGCTCCTCTGTCCATGGGATTTCCCAGGCAAGAATTCTGGAGTGGGCTGCATTTCCTTCTCCACAGGATCTTCCCAACCCAGGGATGAAACCCACGTCTCTTGCATTTGTAGGCAGATTCTTTACCACTGAGCCACCAGGGAAACCCTTAAATTGGTCTATGAAATTACCCAGCCCATAAAAATTAACCAGGCCATATTTGGGAGCCACTCTCACCTTCTGAGATGGCCCACACTCTGTAGAGTGTCTTTCTCTCTAAATAAATTCACTTCTCACCTATCACTTTGTCTCCCACTGAATTCTTTTTTGTGAAAGACATCAAGAACCTGAGCTTTATCAAGTCCTGAAACCAAATGTGATCTCAGTTAAAAGACCATAGGTTCAAGTCCAAAGCTTGGTTTTGGATGGGTTCGAGTCCTGGCCATGTGGTGTCAGTTCCAGCCAGAGTTACAGTTTCAGAATGGGCCTCAGTCAGACCGCATGGACCTAGAATGGGCCTAGAACTGCTGATGAACAACAAACACCACAACCAACCCTGCTGAAATCAGACCCAAGAAAATATATTTCTTCCAGCAAATCCTGGTGCTCATCCACCCTAACCAATAAAGTTGTTGTTGTTGTTGTTCAGTTGCTAAGTCATGTCTGACTCTTTGCAACCCTGTGGACTGCAGTACACCAGGCTCCCCTGTCCTTCACTGTCTCCCAGAATTTATCATACTCAAATCCATGCTGGATGGCTCACGGGTAATATTTCCAACCTGGTTCCTTTTCCCATCAAGGAACTTGGGAAGGATCAGGGAATGCTTCACACAAGTCATTGGTTAAAAAAAAAAAAAAGAAAGAAAGAAACGTGTGTTGGGGGAAAGAAGTATATGGACAGGGTGAAAACTATGAGGGCTGATAGCTCTAGGCCTGGACAGGAAGTTCATAAAAGACTTCACGCGCGCACACACACGAACACACACACACTTTCCTGGATTCTGAAAACATATCTGAAGCGTTGTTAGATAGGTTTATTTATGGACATCAACTCTCATGATGAGACATTCCTGGATTTTGTGACAATAAAGCAGCTTAAGTTAAGAATGATCAAAACACTGCCTGTATCATAGGACCAGGGCCACCTGGGAGCATTTCCCCTCCCTCACTCTCAGCTCATCTTATCATTATGACACATGCCAGAAATAATCTCCCTGCTACAGATCACTTTGAAGTCAAAAACATTCCTGGTTGAAACTTTCCTAAAGTCAAGGGCTTAAAAAGCCTTTTAAGGTCAGAAAAGATCACCAGGGAACTGACAGGATAAAGTGAAGCACAGCATGCCCAAAGGCAAACATCTCAGGGTTCTGTCATTTCAACTTAGCTTGTGAATATGTTAAAAATCCCGAGGTCAAAAGTCATTTTGCTTTTTCATCACATCACTGCTCTAGCCCCAGAGAGAGCAGAAGAACTAACTATACTGCTTTCAATCACAGTGCAGAGGCTCTCAAACTTAAGTGTGAGTGAGAACCACCTGGGAGTTATTTAAAATGCAGGTTCACAAGCCCCACCTGAGATGAGTTCTTAAAGTCTTTCTTTTAACAAGTTTTAGGTGGTCTGTGATAAAATCTTTAGAAGCCTTGACATGGAGATTCCTCAGCCATGGTGATGGTTGAGGGGGATGAACGGCTTGCAGATGGTTGGAAGAAGTTATTACAAGGTGTCCGTGAACACATGGATATCACCAGATGGCCAACACCGAAATCAGATTGATTATATTCTTTGCAGCCAAAGATGGAGAAGCTCTATACAGTCAGCAAAAACAAGACCGGGAGCGGACTGGCTCAGATCATGAACTCCTTATTGCCAAATTCAGACTTAAATTGAAGAAAGTAGGGAAAACCACTAGACCATTCAGGTATGACCAAAGTCAAATCCCTTACGATTATACAGTGGAAGTGAGAAATAGATTTAAGGAACTAGATCTGATACACAGAGTGCCTGATGAATTACGGACGGAGGTTCGTGACATTATACAAGAGACAGGGATCAAGACCATCCCCAAGAAAAAGAAATGCAAAAAAGCAAAATGGCTTTCTGAGGAGACCTTACAAATAGGTAAGAAAAGAAGAGAAGTGAAAAGCAAATAGAAAAGGAAAGATATACCCATTTGAATGCAGAGTTCCAAAGAACAGCAAGGAGAGATAAGAAAGCCTTCCTCAGTGATCAGTGCAAAGAAATAGAGGAAAACAATAGAATCAGAAAGAGAAGAAATCTCTTAAAGAAAATTAGAGCTACCAACAGAACATTTCATGCAAAGATGGTCACAATAAAGGACAGAAATGGTATGGACCTAACAGAAGCAAAAGATATTAAGAAGAGGTGGCAAGAATACACAGAAGAACTATACAAAAAACATCTTCACGACCCAGATAATCATGATAGTGTGATCATTCACCTAGAGCCAGACATCCTGGAATGTGAAGTCAAGTGGGCCTTAGGAAGCATCACTACGAACAAAGCTAGTGGAGGTGATGGAATTCCAGTTGAGCTATTTCAAATCCTGAAAGATGACGCTGTGAAAGTGCTGCACTCAATATGCCAGCAAATTTGGAAAACTCAGCAGTGGCCACAGGACTGGAAAAGGTCAGTTTTCATTCCAGTGGCAAAGAATGCTCAAACTACCGCACAATTGCACTCATTTCACACGCTAGTAAAGTAATGCTTAAAATTCTCCAAGCCAGGCTTCAGCAATATGTGAACCACGGACTTCCAGATGTTCAAGCTGGCTTTAGAAAAGGCAGAGGAACCAGAGATCAAATTGCCAACATCTGCTGGATCATCGAAAAAGCAAGAGAGTTCCAGAAAAACATCTATTTCTGCTTTATTGACTACGCTAAAGCCTTTGACTGTGTGGATCACATAAACTCTGGAAAATTCTGAAAGAGATCGGAATACAAGACCACCTAACCTGCCTCCTGAGAAACCTGTATGCGGGTCAGGAAGCAACAGTTAGAACTGGACATGGAACAACAGACTGGTTCCAAATAGGAAAAGGAGTGTGTCAAGGCTGTATATTGTCACCCTGCTTATTTAACTTCTATGCAGAGTACATCACGAGAAACGCTGGGCTGGATAAAGCACAAGCTGGAATCAAGATTGCCGGGAGAAATATTAATAACCTCAGATATGCAGATGACACCACCCTTATGGAAGAAAGTGAAGAAGAACTAAAGAGTCTCTTGATGAGAGTGAAAGAGGAGAGTGAAAAAGTTGGCTTAAAGCTCAACATTCAGAAGACTAAGATCATGGCATCTGGTCCCATCACGTCATGGGAAATAGATGGGGAAACAGTGGAAACAGTGCCAGACTTTATTTTTTTGGGCTCCAAAATCACTACAGATGGTGATTGCAGCCATGAAATTAAAAGACGCTTACTCCTTGGGAGGAAAGTTATGACCAATCTAGATAGCATATTTAAAAGCAGAGACATTACTTTCCCAACAAAGGTCTGTCTAGTCAAGGCTATGGTTTTTCCAGTGGTCATGTATGGATGTGAGAGTTGGACGGTGAAGCAAGCTGAGTGCTAAAGAATTGATGCTTTTGAACTGTGGTGTTGGAGAAGACTCTTGAGAATCCCTTGGACTGCAAGAAGATCCAACCAGTCCATCCTAAAGGAGATCAGTCCTGGGTGTTCATTGGAAGGACTGATGTTGAAGCTGAAACTCCAATACTTTGGCCACCTGATGAGAAGAGCTGACTCATTGGAAAAGACCCTAATTCTGGGAAGGATTGGGGGCAGGAGGAGAAGGGGACAACAGAGGATGAGATGTCTGGATGGCATCACCGACTCGATGGACATGGGTTTGGGTAGACTCTGGGAGTTGGTGATGGACAGGGAGACCTGGCGTGCTGCAGTTCATGGGGTCGCAAAGAGTCGGACACGACTGAGCAACTGAACTGAACTGAACTGAGTGTTCCTGGCCTACTACAATTCCTATCATATGTAATGTGTTACTGTCATTCACGGTAAGTCAGAAAGGATTTTTGTTTTAGTTTTGCACTAGTTTATATTCTTTTTGCCTTTAGGTTGGATTGTTCGTTTGAGGCTTGAACTTACTGAGTCTTGACTGGCATAAGAGGGGAAACAAGAACCACACTTTTGCTTCTGATGTTACCACGCAGCCCATTGTCTTTTTGTTTCAGAATCACCACAGCCAGAGTATATCTTCCTAAGGTTTCCTTTGTTTCTGGGAAAGCACATTGATGCAATTTAATTAGTGGGTCTTTTCCTTCCCACTTCGACCTGCAGTATTGTAAGCCACGTCCATTCTTCCTTTCATTTCTAACTTCTATGGGTTTAGTGTGCCATGGATGCACACCACTGTTTCCCCTTAACTCTCTCACCATGTTCACTTGCTCAGTTTTACACTTTCTCTTTAAAGCATGCCCTTCATATTGCTCCAGCTCAATCACCTCTGACTCCTTTTCACCAGCCCTTCAGAACAGCCACAGCCCTGGTCCCCAAACACTTGCCCATAGTTTGCACCATCAAGCAGATACCAACCCAACTGCAGAGCACACCTCTCCCTACACCTCCTTCAGGAATGATCACAGTGCAGAAGCCTCCTGAGTGTTTCCAGAGAGCAGCTCTGTCCCAGGAGGGAGCAGAAGGCCAGGAGCTACCCCCCCTTTTCCCCCAGTGACTTAGAGGGTTGCTCAGAGAGGGAGACAAATGCTGTCTGAAAGAATGTTGCTGTTGCTAGGAGAAAACGCAGGAGAAATAGTTTCCGTCACAAAGGGCAGCCGGCAGAAAAGAAAAGAACAAGACTACAAACAGTGGGGACAAGTTTCTGTGTCTTGCTAATACTTGCAGGTGTGTAGCTACCATTAGCTGCTTCAACCACAAAGTATGAGGTCACTGGAATGGGTTTTTAATAGCTGCAGCTTTTATTTTGATGTCTTTGTGGGTTTTTAATTCAGCCTTTAATGTGGGGAAGTAGTATGTAAAAACCAGGAAACAAATTCCCATTATTGCCATAACTTTGGTCCATCAGTTATCACAGCACTTAACTGCCTCTGCAGTGCTTCTTTACCAGTCTAAGTCCTACAGTAGAGGCAGGGATGGCGACATGGATGATGAATTACTCATTTTTGCCTCCCTGCTCTAACAAGTCTCTGGCAGGAAAAGGAGTTCAGTAAAATGAGTGTATCAGAGGGTTTGAAGAACCCTTTGATACCAGACTTGGTAAACATGGACCCAACCTTCAGGCACCCCACATTCCAGCCAGGAGCCCCCACTGGCTATACCCTAAACACCCACTCTGCTTTCCTGTCTCTGGACCTTTCCTCATGCTAATTCACCGTGTCCTAGAGATGGGAAGGTCCTGGGAAGGTTTGGAAAGAAGCAGGCTGAACAGTTGGGATTTTATTAATTGGAAGTGGGGATTTATTGATGGTTTTTGAGCAGAAGACACTGGTATAGGTTTAAGGTAGAGCCTGATTAAGACTTCCATAAACCTCAAGAATACTGATTGTGGATCCCAAATCCCCATCTATATACTTCAAAATTAACACCGTACCAAAGAGTAAAACACAAAACATCAGATACACTGATGATGAAAAAGTTTTGTTCTACGTCTTCAGAACATAAAAGACTGAGTACAATAGCAGAATCCTTTTCTAGGTCTTTCTCTACTTCTCCTTATCACCCAAGATTGGAACAGACCTCTTTCTTTACTAGAGATCACACACTTAGAAATGTATAGAATTTTATAAGGTTTGAACCCAGAGACCTAAGAAAATAAAGCGGTCATTGTCCAACTATACATTTTCTTCACATGAAATTAAATAATGGCATAGCATAATTATTTCAGAACAAATCCTCCCACTTTTTCAGCCTCACAGAATGCACTGAGAGTGGCCTCATAGTACATCTCATGTGTCTTTCTTGAAGCTCTTAAAAGCAACACTGGTGAAGTTTTAAGTGAATCTTGATTTTGTATATTTATTACATTAGATGAGAACCTTCCTAAACTTTGTGGACGATAATGAAAATAGTTTGCAAGTTATGCAATCGTATTCCAGCATTCAATTTAAGCATAAAGGGAACTAGTCAGCATTAGGCATCTAGATGACCAATCAAACCCTTCAATTTGCCTAATTCTGCTTTAAAAGCAAAAGGGTGTTATTTCACAAGGGTCTTTCAGCCCTACGCTTTTCTTAACAGTGAAATTAAATATGAAAAGAAAATATCTTAAGGTTTCATTGATAGGAAATAAAAATCAAAACTAAATCCACAATCTGTCTTTAAAACAAGAGAAACTTCCCTTTAACACAAAGGTCTCTATCTTGTTGACCACCAAGCTCTAATGAAATACAGCTATTTTTATGCAGCCTGTTTCAAATCCTATTTTAAACAAAGGGGAGAGGTTTCATTATCTTTCAGACTTTAACATCCCAAGATAAATTGGCTGTTTGTCTATTATTCATCCGCTGTTGTTAGAAATTAAGTCTTTGTTACTGACAGGGGTAAAACTTAGCGGAGCAGATCAATAGAATTATTTCTACAATAATAGAAGGTAGGAAGATAATGATTAGCCATGTCTTTTCTTTTAATTCTGCCTTTCATTAGTAGTTCATGCTCCAGGAAACGCTTTTTGAGTTGCTGAATAAAAGTTCCTAAGGTACAACAGCTTCATGTACCAGAGAATTTTTCTGTAGCTCTGAAACCTCTGTAAGAACCCAGCAAAAAATTAAAAAGAAAAAGAAAAGCATATTCTATGCACAGTCTACTCTCAGAACCAGAGGAAAGCCTTCATAATTAACACTCTTATGAACCCATTATAGGCTGATGCTAATCCCTGCATTGAGCTTCCCAAGTGGCTTAGTGGTAAAGAATCTGCCTGCCAAGCAGGAGGTGTGGGTTTGATCCTTGGGTCAGGAAGATCCCCTGAAGTAGGAAATGGCAACCCACTCTAGTATTCTGGCCTGGGAAATCCTATGGACAGAGCAGCCTGGCAGGCTACAGTTCATGGGGGTGCAGAGTCAGGCACGACTTAGCGACTAAACCACAACGAAAGCCTTGCATGACCACACTGAAGGCCGTCGATAACCATAAGATCAGAACAGAAATAAGAAAGGACATGCATCTTGTTTATCTTGCTGAACAAGATGCTTCAGCAACAAGAAAGACAGCTCTGCTCTCAGAGGACTGACTGTCCGGACTGGCTTCACACTTCGGCCCCACGTGGTTTCTTTGGAAACTACTTGTCATGAAATTTTATCATCTGTTAAAAAAAAAAGTGCAAAAATATTTCTTACCTACCTCACAAGGATGTTGGAAAGATTAAAATTAGATAGTTACAAAAGTGTTTCTAATTCTCCTAGGAAAGACTGGAGAAATGCTTTGTGGATAAACTTGTTCATTGAAACTTTGAAATAGTCATAACGATCCCATCTCACTGCCTTCTCCCATTAAAAGCCCAGGATTCTGCTGACCAAGCAGTGAGTTACCTTGCCTCTAAATAGCTCATTAAAATCATTCCACTTGAAGCTCAAAAGTATTTAATATGTGACTGACAAAAAAAAAAAAAAGAATTGTACTACTCACTCCAAACCCTTCTTGGATTAGTCAGAAGAGAAATTCCAGCAGCTCTATCTTGTCTCATAGCAGGAACACTCCCATCACCCCCTCCCTTCCTTTCCTCTAAACATATTTTCCTTTGTCTGCTTCCAAGTGTGTTTGTGTGCATGTTCAGTCACTCAGTCATGTCCAACTCTTTGCGACCCTATGGACTGTAGCCCGCCAGGCTCCTCTGTCCATGGGATTCTCCAGGCAAGAATATAGGAGTAGGTTGCTGTGCCCTCCTCCAGGGGATCTTCCAGACCCAGGGATCAAACTTGCAATGCAGGAGACCACCTGCAATGTAGGAGAACTGGGTTGTATACCTGGGTTGGGAAGATCTCCTACAGAAGGAAATGGCAACCCACTCCAGTATTCTTGTCTGGGAAATCCCATGGGCAGAGGAGCCTGGTGGGGTACAGTCTATAGGGTTGCAAGAGTCCGACATGGCTTAGCAACTAAGCCACCCACCAGGGAAGACCTACTTCCAAGTATGTGTGCATGCAAAGTCACTTCAGTCATGTCCAACTCTGCCACCCTATGGACTGTAGCCCACCAGACTCCTCTGTCCATGGGATTCTCCAGGTAAGAATACTGGAGTGGGTTGCCACCCCCTCCTCCAGGAGATTTTCCCAACCTAGGGATCAAACCCACTTCTCCTATGTCTCCTGCATTGGCAGGCAGGTTCCTTACCACTAGCACCACCTGGGAGGCCCACTTCCAAGTATAAGAATTAGCAAATGCATTGCCCACTGTTTACACACCCTCTTCACATCTGTCCATATCAGCATATACTGTTTTTTCACTTAAGCTCTAATGGATAAAGGCATGACCACTCTCAGCAAATATATCTTCAATATCTCCATGCTCTGTACACCAACTCCCTAGGTAGCAAACACTTCCAACTCCAGAAGAGACCTGAGAAATGTGGATTTCCCAAGCATTTTCATGTTTTACTCTGTGACTCTCCCCAGCTCCAGCTCTCCATAATCAAAACCAGATCTCAACTGAGACCAATAACTCATGCACATTAAGGTGAAAATCAGTAACATCTGCTTAAGGAGCTACACCTTCCCAAATAGTTTTACTTTGTTTGCATCTCCTTTTGACTCTGATATTCTTCCCTGCCCATCCTTCATGGATATTTACTTCCACAACCCATCACTAGTGAACACAGAGGAGCAATTTCATTAATGTTAAAAATCACTGTATACACTAAGAGAAAGTCCAACATGGGTGTGATGCACATAGGAATAGCTTAGAGGAGGTGGGGAGGGGAGGCTTTAAACTAAAGAAATGAAATCCTAAGAGTGGAATTTCAGGTGAAATCTGAGGTCAGTAAACTCAGGGAACAGAGGGCATCCCCTGAAGTCACTTGACTTGGGGGCTACCTATTCTATCTACAGGCTAACCTAACCCTGGTTACTGGACTGCATGGTTCTATGCACTGGGAACTGGGTGGTGAAGAATATAGCTTCTCAGGCACCTGGCATGGTTGGTGTATAGCTTGAAGACAACAGATACTACACTTTAATGTAAGCAGAAAACGGAAAGGCAGAGAAACGGGTACTAACTGAGCTTCTAAGAACAACACCCAACTACCTCTGCCAATTTTGAAAAAGCATCTGCCATTGCTGTCGGATGCAGCAGAACCAGAAAGTGGCCAATGTAGAACCATGATGCCTCTGCCACCATCTACTCCAGCAGAACTGGTTGTTTCTGGCCCTACCTCTTTCCTCCCTTAACTCAGTTTCAAATCCAAGCTTCATGCAAATACACAAATTCAAGAGAATCTAAACCACATATGGCACCCTAGCTGTAAGACAGTCTAGGAAATGTAGGTTTGCCCCTCCCCGACCCCCACTGTACCAAGCCGCTTGTGGGATCATAGTTCTCTGACCAGAGATCCAATTCCCACCCTCGCAGTGAAAGCACCGCATCCTAACAACTGGACCACCAGAGATTCCCAAGAAATGTAGCTTGTTTTTTTTTTAATTTACTTATTTTTTAATTGAAGGATAACTGCTTTATAGAATTTGAACCTCCCTCCCATCTCCCTCCCCATCCCACCCCTCTAGGTTGATACAGAGCCCCTCTTTGGGTTTCCTTTTTTTAAATTTATTTATTTATTTTAATTGGAGGCTAATTACTTTACGATATTGTAGTGGTTTTTGTCATACAGTGACATGAATCAGCCATGGGTGTACATGTTTCCTGGGACATACAGCATATTCCCGTTGGCTATCTATTTTACATATGGTAATATAAGTTTCCGTGTTACTCTCTCCATACATCTCACCCTCTCCTCTCCCCATGTCCATAAGTCTATTCTCTATGTCTGTTTCTCCATTCGGAGAAGGCAATGGCATCCCACTCCAGTACTCTTGCCTGGAAAATCCCATGGACGGAGAAGCCTGGTAGGCTACAGTCCATGGGGTCGCTAAGAGTCGGACACGACAGAGCGACTTCACTTTCACTTTTCCCTTTCATGCACTGGAGAAGGAAAGGGCAACCCACTCCAGTATTCTTGCCTGGAGAATCCCAGGGACGGTGGAGCCTGGTGGGCTGCCGTCTATGGGGTCGCACAGAGTCGGACACGACTGAAGCGACTTAGCAGCAGCAGCAGCAGCAGCAGTTTCTCCATTGCTGCCCTGCAAATAAATTCTTCAGTACCATTTTTCTGGATTCCATATATATGCGTTAGTATATGATATTTATCTTTCTCTTTCTGACTTACTTCACTCTGTATAATAGGCTTTAGGTTCATCCACTTCATTAGAACTGACTCAAATGTGTTCCTTTTAATGGCTGAGTAATATTCCACTGCATATATGCACCACAACTTCTCTATCCATTCATCTGTCAATGGACATCTAGGTTGCTTCCATGTTCTGCTGCTGCTGCTGCTGCTGCTGCTAAGTCGCTGCAGTCGTGTCCGACTCTGTGCGACCCCATAGACGGCAGCCCACCAGGCTCCACCATCCGTGGGATTCTCCAGGCAAGAATACTGGAGTGGGTTGCCATTTCCTTCTCCAGTGCATGAACAGGAAAAGTGAAAGTGAAGTCGCTCAGTCGTGTCTGACTCTTAGCGACCCCATGGACTACAGCCTACCAGGCTCCTCCGTCCATGGGATTTTCCAGCAAGAGTACTGGAGTGGGGTGCCATTGCCTTCCGCCTCTTCCATGTTCTAGCTATTGCAAATAGTGCTGCAATGAATAATGAAATACATGTGTCTTTTTCAAATTTGGTTTCCTCACAATATATGCCTAGGAGTGGGATTGCTGGGTCATATGGTGCTTTTATTTCTAATTTTTTAAGGAATCTCCATACCATCTTCCACAGTGGCTGTATCAATTTACATTCCCACCAACAGTGCAAGAGTGTTGCCTTTTCTCCACACCCTCTCCAGCATTTATTGTTTGTAGACTTTTTGATGATGGCCATTCTGACTGGTATGAAGTGACATCTCCTTGTAGTTTTGATTTGCATTTCTCTGGTAATGAATGATGTTGAGCATCTTTTCATGTGTTTGTTAGCCATCTGTATGTCTTCTTTGGAGAAATATTTGTTTAGATCATTTTCCCACTTTTTGATTGGGTTGTTTGTGTTTCTGGTATTGAGTTGTATGAACTGCTTGTATATTTTGGAAATTAATCCTTTGTCAGTTGTTTCATTTGCTATTATTTTCTCCCATGCTGAGGGTTGTCTTTTCACCTTGTGTATAGTTTCCTTTGCTGTGCAAAAGCTTTTAAGTTTAATCAGGTCCCACTTGTTTACTTTTGTTTTTATTTCCATTACTCATAGAGGATCTTGCTTTGATTTATGTCATCGAGTGTTCTGCCAATGTTTTCCTCTAAGAGTTTTATAGTTTCTGGTCTTACATTTAGGTCTTTAATCTATTTTGAGTTTATCTTTGTGTATGGTATTACGAAGTGTTCTAATTTCTTTCTTTTACATGTAGCTGTCCAGTTTTCCCAGCACCATTTATTGAAGAGGCTCTCTTTGCCCCGTTGTATATTCTTGTCTCCTTTGTCAAAAATAAGGTACCTACAGGTGCATGGGTTTAGTTCTGGGCATTCTGTCTTGTTCCATTGGTCTTTATTTCTGTTTTTGTGCCAGTACCATACTGTCTTGATGACTGTAGCTTTTTAGTATAATCTGGAGTCAGGAAGGTTGATTCCTCCAGTTCCATTCTTCTTTCTCAGGACTGCCTGGGCTATTCGGGGTCTTTTGTGTTTCCAGACAAACAGTGAAATTTTTTGTTCCAGTTCTGTGAAAACTGCCATTGGTAGTTTGATAGGGATCACATTGAATCTATAGATTGCACTTGATAGTATAGTCATTTTCACAATATTGATTCTTCTTACCCAGGAACATGGAATATCTCTCCATCTGTTTATGTTGTCTTTGATTTCTTTCATTAGTGTCTTATAATTTTCTGTGTACAGTTCTTTTATCTCCTTAGGTAAGTTTATTTCTAGATATTTTATTCTCTTTGTTGCAATGGTGAATGAGGTTGATTCCTTAATTTCTCTGTCTGATTTTTCATTGTTAGTATATAGAAATGCAAAGGATTTCTGTGTATTGATTTTGTATCCTGCAACTTTGCTAAACTCACTGATTAGCTCTAGTAATTTTCTGATACTATCTTTAGGGCTTTCTATGTACAGTATCATGTCATCTGCAAACAGTGAGAGCTTTACTTCTTCTTTTCCAATCTGGATTCCTTTTATTTGTTTTTCGTCTCTGGTTGCTGTAGCTAGGACTTCCAGAACTATGTTGAATAATAGTGATGAAAGTGGACACCCTTGTCTTATTACTGATCTTAGGGGGAATGCTTTCAGTTTTTCACCACTGAGAATGTTTGCTGTATGCTTATCATATATGGCCTTTACTTTGTTGAGGTAGGTTCCTTCTATGCCCACTTTTTGAAGAGTTTTAATCATAAATGGGTGCTGCTGCTACTGCTGCTAAGTCGCTTCAGTCGTGTCCAATTCTGTGCGACCCCATAGACGGCAGCCCACCAGGCTCCACCATCCCTGGGATTCTCCAGGCAAGAATACTGGAGTGGGTTGCCATTTCCTTCTCCAGTGCATGAAAGGGAAAAGTGAAAGTGAAGTCGCTCAGTCGTGTCCGACTCTCAGTGACCCCATGAACTGTAGCCTACCAGGCTCCTCCGTCCATGGGATTTTCCAGGCAATAGTACTGGAGTGGGGTGCCATTGCCTTCTCTGTAATTTTGTCAAAGGCTTTTTCTGCATCTATTGAGATTTTCATATGGTTTTTATCTTTCATTTTGTTAATATGGTGTATCACATTGATTGATTTGTGTATATCGAAGAATCCTTGCATCCCTGGAATAAACCCAACTTGATCATGGTGTATGAGCTTTTTAATGTGTTGTTGAATTCTGTTTGCTAAGATTTTGTTGAGGATTTTTGCATCTATGTACATCAGTGATATTAGCCTGTAGTTTTCTTTTTTTATGTTGTCTTTGTCTGGTTTTGGTGTCAGGGTGATGGTGGCCTCATAGAATGAGTTTGGAAGTGTTTTTCCCTCTGCAATTTTTTGAAAGAGTTTTAGAATGATAGGCATTAACTCTTGGTCCTGGGCTTTTGTTTTTGGAGAGAGTTTTGATCACAGCTTCAATTTCAGTGCTTGTAATTGGGTTGTTCATAATTTCTATTTCTTCCTGGTTCAGTCTTGGAACATAGAACTTTTCTAAGAATCTGTCCATTTCTTCCAGGTTATCTATTTTATTGCCATATAGTTGTTCATAATAGTCTCTTATAATCCTTTGTATTTCTGCATTGTCTGTTGTAACCTCTCCTTTTTCATTTCTAATTTTGTTGATTCAACTCTTCTCTCTTTTTTTCTTGATGAGTTGGCTAAAGGTTTGTCAATTTTGTTTATCTTCTCAAAGAACCAGCTTTTAGTTTTATTAATCTTTACTATTGTTTCTTTCATTTCTTTTGCATTTATTTCTGCTCAGATCTTTATGAGTTCTTTCCTTCTGCTAATTTTGGGGGTTTTTGTTCTTCTTTTTACAGTTGTTTTAGTTGTAAAGTTAGGTTGTCTATTCGATGTTTTTCTTGTTTCTTGAGGTAGGATTGTATTGCTATAAACATCCCTCTTCGAACTGCTTTTGCTGCATCCCATAGGTTTTGAGTTGTTGTGTTTTCATTGTCATTTGTTTATAGAAATGTTTTGATTTCCCTTTTGATTTCTTCAGTAGCCTGTTGGTTATTCAGAAACATATTATTTAATCTCCATGTGTTTGTGTTTTCTGTTTTTTTTTTTTCCTTATAATTGATATCTCATGGCATAGTGGTCAGAAAAGGTGCTTGATATGATTTCAATTTTCTTAAATTTACTGAAGTTTGATTTGTGACCCAAGATGTGGTCTATCCTGGAGAACATTCTGTGTGCACTTGAGACTAAGGTATATTCTTCTGCATTTGGATGGAATGACCTGAAGATACCAATGAGATCCAGCTCATCTAATGTATTATTTAAGACTTGTGTTTCCTTATTAATTTTCTGTTTTTATGGTCTGTCCATTGGCGTGAGTGGGGTGTTAAAGTTTCCTACTATTATTGTGTTACTGTCAGTTCCTCCTTTTATGTCTGTTAATGTTTGTCTTATGTATTGAGGTGCTCCTATGTTGGGTGCATAGATATTTACAATTGTTATGTCTTCCTCTTGGATTGATCCCTTGATCATTATGTAGTGTCCTTCCTTATCTCTTGTAATATTCTTTACTTTAAGGTCTATTTTGTCTGATATCAGGATTGCTACTCCAGCTTGCTTTTGCTTTCCATTTGCATGGCATATATTTTTCCATCCTCTCACTTTCAGTCTATATGTGTCTTTAGGTCTTAAGTGAGTTTCTTGTAGATAGCGTATATATATGGGTCTTATTTTTGTATCCATTCAGCCAGTCTGTGTCTTTGGTTGAAGCATTTAATCCATTTACATTTAAAGCAATTATAGATATATATGTTCCTATTGCTATTTTCTTAATTGTTTGGGGTTTGATTTTGTAGATCTCTTTCTTCCCTTGTATTTCTTGACTATATAAGCCCCTTTAACATTTGTTGTAAAGCTGCTTTGGTGGTACTGAATTCTCTTAACTTTTGTTTATCTGAAAAGCTTTTGATTTCTCCATCAATTTTGAATGAGATCCTTACTGGCTAGAGTAATCTTGCTTGTAGATTTTTCCCTTTCAGTACTTTAAATGTATCCTGCCATTCCCTTCAGGCCTGTAGAGTTTCTGCTGAAAGATCAGCTGTTAAATGCATGGGGTTTCTCTTGTATGTTACTTGTTGCTTTTCCCTTGCTGCTTTTAATAGTCTTTCTTTGTGTTTAATTTTTTTTAGTTTGATTAGTATGTGTCTCCTTGGGTTTATCCTGTATGGGATTCTTTGCACCTCTTGGACTTGATTGCCTATTTATTTCCTTTTCCATGTTGGGGAAATTTTCAACTATAATCTCTTCAAAATTTTTCTTATACCCTTTCTTTTTCTCTTCTTCTGGGACCCCTATAATTTGAATATTGGCCCATTTGATATTGTTCCAGAGGTCTCTGAGACTATCCTCACTTCTTTTCACTCTTTTTACTTTATTATTCTCTTCAGAAGTTATTTCCACTATTTTATCTTCCAGCTCTCTGATTCATTCTTCTGCTTCAGATATTCTGCTATTGATTCCTTCTAGAGTATTTTTAATTTCAGTAATTGTGTTGTTTGTCTCTGCATGTTTATTCTTTAATTTTTCTAGGTCTTTGTTAATTGATTCATGCATTTTCTCTCTTCTGTTTTCAAGGTTTTTCATCATCTTTACTATCATTATTCCAAATTCTTTTTCAGGTAGTTTGCTTATTTCCTTTCCATTTATTTGGACTTCTATATTCCTAGTTTGTTCCTTCATTTGTGTGGTATTTCTCTGCCTTTTCGTTATTTTTTTTTAAACTTATTGTGTTTGAGGTCTCCTTTTTGCAGTCTTCAAAGTTGAATTCTTTCTTCCTTTTGGTTTCTGCCCTCCTAAGTTTTGTGCAGTGGTTTGTTTAAGCTTCATATAGGGTGAGATTTATGCTGAGTTTTTGTTTGTTTGTTTGTTTTTCCTCTGATGGGCAAGGCTGAGTGAGGTGGTAATCCTGTCTGCTGGTGATTGGGTTTGTATTTTTGTTTTGTTTGCTGTTTGGATGAAGTGTCCTGCACAGGGTACTACTACTGGTGATTGGGGGGTGATGCCGGGTCTTGTATTCAAGTGGTTTCCTTGGTGGGAGTTCTCACTATTTGATACTCCCTAGGGTTAGTTCTCGGGTAGTCTAGGGTTTTGGAGTCAGTGCTCCCACTCCAAAGGCTCAGGGTTTGATCTCTGGTCAGGAACGAAGATTCCACAAGTGGTTTGTTATAGTGTTAAGTGAGATTAAAACACATACCCAAAAACGAGAAACCAAAGATGAACCCCAGACAGATGGCAGTTTAAAAATCAGGCAAATAATAATTAAAATAATGGAATATACACATATACATATACATCCATAGCAAACCCAAAACAGTCCAACAAAAATAAAGTACAGTAGATTGACCCGGTGAACAAAGGAAACCAAAAATTATATCTACCAGTTAAGAACAAAACTAAAGCACAAACTGGAAAACGAAACTAAAGCAAGGTGCCAACTGGGGAATAAAGCAATGAAAACAAAACTAACAAATATGTTGAGAGGAAAGAAAAAAAAGAATAGATAGGCAAAGTTAAATAGAGGTAGATAAAGAAGATTTATATACGTTAAAAATTAACTGCAAGGGGAAAAGAACAGTAGGAAAGGCAAACAAAGGAATAAACGTAGAAAAATAATAATAGGTTTAAAAAAAATAAAAAAAGAGAAAAGAAAAAAAAAAGGAAGGGGAAAGAAAGAAAAAAAAAAAAAAGAAAGGAAAACTCCACAGAACTGCAAAAGCCCAATATAGAGGCAGAGGTTTACAACAACAATAAAAAGTGTGATTAAAAAAAGAACTCAAAAGCTTAATTAGATTTCATAGTGCCAATAAAATGGACTACTACAATGGTGGGGGGTGGGAAGGGGGGAAAAAGGAGAAAGAGAAAGGAAAAAAATCCAAAAGAAACTACAGAACAAGTCAAAACATAAGAATAATAAATGTTTTTCTTGAGTCACTGCTGTCAGGATGCTTTCCCTTACTGGGAGTCACAGCCCACCTTACCTCCCTAGGATGCCCTCCAACACTGCGCTGGCCTCTGGACCTTCTGTGGGGGCACACTCCTGTGTATTCTTGCCTCCAATGTCCACAGCTATCAGAACTACTGCGTTTTCTTTTGTAGGAGCTCTCAGTGTCCTTTTATATATTCCGTAGACACAGAGTCTGCCTAGTTGATTGTGTGGATTTAATCTGCAGCTTGTACAGCTGGTGGGAAGGTTTTGGGTCTTCTTCTTTAGCCGCACTGCCCCTAGGTTTCAATTGTGGTTTTATTTCCTCCTCTGCATGTGGGAGAAGGAAATGGCAATGCACTCTGGTACTCTTGCCTGGAAAATCCCATGGACAGAGAAGCCTGGTGCAGCCTACAGTCCATGGGGTTTCAAAGAGTTGGATATGACTGAGCAATTTCACTTTCACTGCAGGTAGGTCGTCCACTGGGATTTGCTCCTGAGGCTACTGTGGAGGACTTGGGTCTGCCCCAGTGAGGGCCAGGTGCAGAGTGGTACAGCTGCTTGGGTCACAGGGGTTCTGGCAGCACCAGGTACTCAGGGGAGTTGGCAGCTAGGGCAGCAGGTAATATAATGCTCTAGAAGGGTATGGCAACAAGTATTGGCCAATACACTCCAGTATTCCTGCCTAGAGAACACTCCTGACAGAGAAGACTGGCAGCCCACAGTCCACAGGATCACAAAGAGTTGGACACAACCAAAACGACCCCACATGCACAGATGCAAGACTTTTTTTTTTTCGCCCGTGGCAGCTCTGCCCCAGTGAGGGTTGAGTGTGATGGTGGTGCAGATGCTTGGGTCACGGGGAGCAAGTATTCAGGAACACAGACTGCCTCAGCTGCAGGAGTTATGGCCCTATCAGTCTTTTTTCGAGCTTCTGGTGGCTGGCGATCAGAAGGCCTCTTTGTCTAGTCTTTCTCTGTAGCTCCGCCCATTCAGGCACTTAGAGGGCTCCCTTGCCTGGGGTCCTTCTCTGTTGTTCAACACATCAGGCAGGTAGAGGGGCACCCCTGGCTGGGGTCCTACTTTGTAGATCGGCACGTCAGCCACGTAAAGGGGCACCCTGGGTGGGGTCCTATTCTGTAGTTCCCTGCCTCAGGCACTTGATGGGCCAGCCTCTCTACTGTTGAGCTGCTGAGCTGGAGTGTGGGGAGAGAGAGGCTATGGTGATATCGCCACCCCCTATGCATGACTCAGCAGCATTGCCTTGCTTCCATGGCTGCCTAGCTTTCCTCCACAGGCAGTTCCCACCTCAGTCTCCTCCCTCATGTCCCCTCGGTCCATCTCTCCACAGTCAACAGCAGCCCTTGCCCTGAGATTGCTCCACAATCCCTACACTCCAGCCCCCAGCCGCTTCACCTTCTAGGGTACCTGCATCCCTGTCGCGGGTATGTATGGCTGAGGCAAGGACTGTCTGATTCTCATTCCATTTAGGCTGCCACAGGTCAGCTGTTTCATTCTTAGCCTTAAATGTTTCTCCTCTGATTCAGACAATTGCCCCAATGTGGGGATCTTATCCCTGCTTCAGTTCCCCCACCCGCCAAGGGCAGGTCCAGTCCTAGTAACACTCCTGTTTTTTCCCCTAGTTCCTTTGTCCTACCGAGTTTTGCATGGTTCTATATATTCTTTCCTGGAGAAGGCAATGGCACCCCACTCCAATGTTCTTGCCTGGAAAATCCCGTGGACGGAGGAGCCGGGCAGGCTGCAGTCCATGGGGTCGCTAAGAGTCAGACACGACTGAAGCGACTTAGCAGCAGCAGCAGCATATATTCCTTCCTGCTGGTTAGGTACTCCTGTCCACTCTCAGCTGGTGTTCTGCATGCACTTCTGTGTCTGAAGATGTATCCGTGGAGAGAGATATACTCCACGTCCACCTACTCCTCCGCCATCTTGTTCTCCCCGTAAATGTAGTTTTTAACTTTTAAGACTCTATTTCACAGAAAAGCATATTATAAGGACATAGAATGAGTTTTGACCAATTCACAGACTCTGTGAAAGCCTGATAACAATTCCCAAAAAATAAAATAGAATATTGCTAATAAAGTCTAACCTTTCTCCACCCGCCCGCTGCCCCCCACCCCCCACCCCGCCACTTTGTGCTTTGTCTAGTTTCTCTTGCTCATAGAGTAGGGTGTGTAGAGACTTGCACCTGTCACTTCAGAATCAAGTTCCTCGTGTAAAATGTCTGCCTCAAACACCTCAGCTAGGCGGCTGCACACACCACCTGAATCCAAGATGGCAGTGGCTGCTGGAGTGCAGAGACACGGTGCCGCTGTGCAGCTATGGGTATGACCTGGAGCTGCGCCCTCCCTGGAGAACTCTGCCCCTTCCCCTCACCACAGCCCCGCCCATGGCTCATGGCGGGAGCTTGTGCTTCAGTACAGGTTTTCATCTCTCCATTCTCTGTTCGGAGCTTTCCTTTACTTCTGAACAGAACTCAGTCCCATTCTATTGGCTCCAGTGACAGTGGGCAGAAGGACTCATGTTGGGGCCTGGCTCAATAGGGCCTTAACGAGTCTACTACATTGTATTCCTGACAGTGAAGTTCCAATTAAACTGAAGGCCAATCTTGAAGTATTAAAACACATTTCTCTTAACTATTCTCTGTGAAACATTTTTTCCACTTTTCCCAGCCTCAAAAAAATAAAGACTAAATGAAATTTATTTTTTATCAATGACCCCCAAAATAACCATAAACATTAATTACTGTGCTGCAGATAGCACACACATATACACACAAACATATTCATAACAAAATAAAGAGGAATACTGATGATAATTACAGTCCTTGTTTCTATTACCTGGTCACATGGAATTTATAACTACCTTCTTCGGCTACCCATTCTGTACTCCCTTTACCTTCAGCAGCACCTCAGCTGGTTGCAGTTCTTCACCTGCTGGCATGACCCAAACCTTCATTCCTGAAGTATCTAGGCCATTAGTAGTCCTGCCTTGATTGGATTGTTGAATTAATAGTTTTCCATTGACTTTAATCACAGGGTATATTGATACTAAGACCTGCCCTAAGGATCTCCTGTACTTCCTTACCTCCATTGTGAAGTCAAATTTCCCCATAGTAGTCAGGCTCAGTCACCTCAGTCCACACCAGAACTCCCTTATTTGCCTTGTTGATTCAGAGGCTTGAGGGACCCAAAGCGGGTGGTACTTCTAAGCGAAGTACACCACCAGGTGCACTGGCCAAACCTGTGCCCACTGGGAGGGTTTCACTTCACCACTGTCCTTCAGGGCTGTCCCAAGAATGTGCTGTAGTGCTGCAACTGTCACTTTTGAATGGTGCCTGCATATTGTACAGAAACATCTATAAACCACACCTGAGTCTTCTCTTCCACTGATCATACAGAACTCCATCTGAGTTCACAGCTGCAGCCTGAGAGAGAGAAGGCAGAGTAGCAGGAGTGGAGACCATGGGCACCTGGGCCACTTACATGTAGCTTGCTGAATGCTAAGTCACTTCAGTTGTGTCCAACTCTGAGCCCCTATGGACTGTAGCCCCACCAGGCTTCCCTGTCCATGGAATTCTCCAGGCAAAAATACTGGAATGGGTTTCCATGCCCTCCTCCAAGGGATCTTCCCAACCCAGGGATTGAACTTGTGTCTCTTACATCTACCTGCATTGGCATGTGGGTTTCTTGTGTGTTTAGGGTCTGCTTGGATCCAACCACATACATACCACTCCCAGTTGAATGCAAGCTCCATAATGACAAGACCTTTGTCCAGTAGAATGACACCAGTGAGATATACAGACTTGATTAGGGGCACAAACATTATGGCTTTGCTCCTAAGAAAATTTTCTTCATCCTAGTCTTTATAGCTGGTTACATAATTCAGCCACATGAGAATCCAGGCCATGAATGTATTCTATGTGGTATTCTCAAACTGTGAGATTTTAGTAGTACGTAGATTTTCACAGTTTTTAAGGAGAATCATTCAGAAAGCCAACAAGAGAGACTGTTTTGTTTGTTTGTTTTTCAAATTTAAGCTGAAATAACCTGTCCTTTGTTGTCATGTTGATAGTTTACTCATCAAGTCAAATATTTACCAAGTAACAGACCTGGTACTTGGAGCTGGGTATAAACTGTTAAACAAATCAGATATGTCCCTGCCCAAAAAGAGTTTATAGTTTAGTGCAGAGCAAACTACAGCCTTTAGGTCAAATCTGGCCCTCTACCTGTTTTTGTAGATAGCGTTTTATGGGAACGTAGTCATGACCATTGCTTACGCATAATCTGACTGGTCCAAGGTTATAGTGGCAAAGTCGAGGAAGCTGCAATATAGACTGCATGGCCAGCGAAGCCTAGAATATTTACTATTGAACCCTTTACCAAAGCATTTTGCCACCCCTGGTCTAGTGGCTGGTAGAAATCTATTTTCTCATCCCAGAGATCCACTCATTTTTTTTATATAAGCAGACTTAGATAAAAGTTTTTGGTTGAAAGGAAAGAATCTACTTAATGGGTTCAAGGAGAAAGGCGGATTATGATAAACTACTTCCCCACAGAATACATGGACAAGAAATGAAATACAGGTATTACCCCTGCAGTCATACAAATTGGCCTTAATTCAATTATATTAACTAAAGGAAAAAAGAAGCATCACTAAGAGCTCCAGTATTCTTGCCTGGAGAATCCCCATGGACAGAGGAGCCTGGCAGCCTACAGTCTATGGGGTCACAAAGAAGAGTTTGGCATGACTGAGCAACTAAGCACAGTACAGCAAGAACACCATTGGTTACAACATGATCTTGACCAGGGACTGAAAATATATTCAGGAGCTAGGATAGCACCAATGTAAGGACACAAGAGCTTTGTTTGAGTAGTTTTGACTTTGTCTATCCTAACAATGGGTGATGACAACTATAAAGGAGATAAGGATATAAGGATATGTAAAATGTCCCTGTTTGGGAAAAGAAGACAAAATTTTTAAGTAAGAGATAGAATTCAGCAAATGCTGAATTTGCTTCATTATATTAAGATCTTACTGTTATAGCTATAAAATGTATCCTTAATTGCTCCAGGAAAAATAACTTCTTTTGGGAGGAATCTGAAACCCTCAGCTTCCATCCCTTTTCTCATCTTTTTTTCTTTTTGGCTTTGCTGCAGGGCACGTGGGATCTTAATTCCCCAACCAGCGATCAATCCGGTGCCCCCTGCGATGGAAACATGGAGTCTTAATCCCTGGACTTCCAGGGAAGTCCCCACTTTCTCTTCTCAATACAATATTGTTTGAAAAGCAGTTTTTAAAAACGTGAGGGTTCTGAGGAGTGCAGAACTGACTGTCCAGTCAGACTTCATGAGAAATGGAACTGGGTTAGGACCTGGGTCATTCCTGATGCTTCCCCAGAAGCACATGTCCCCTTGGGCTTCCTTCTCACCTCTTCTGCTTTTATCTGCCTCCTCTCTCTTGCCTGGCTTCCTCTACATAAACCTGAACAATCTGCACTGTTGGTCCAAGTCTCCAGAGCCTGCTGTTATCAGGATTTAGAATCCCTTGGTACAAATTCTTAAGAATCTGACTAGCTTAATCCAATTTATAATTTGATATTTTTCACAGAGCCTGCTGAAACCTTAACTTTTACATTGCTCACCAAATCAAAGACTACACCCCCAGCTTCACTTGAATCTAGTGTAGGGTTATGCAATAAGATACAAGCAAAACTATTGTGTGAGTCTTCTGGAAAGTTTCCCTGGGGGTGGATGTGATGATGGGATAACTGGAGCTCCAACTGACATCTTGGAGCCACACCCTTGAAACAGCAGAGTGTGAGCAGGAAGAGCCTGGATCACTGATGAAGTTCCCACAGCAGCCCAGGACTGCCTAAATCCAGGCTTCTACCAAGTGAGAGAGAAATGCATGCCCATCTTATTTAAGCAACTACTTAGGGGAGTTTCTGTTACTTGCAACTGAACCTAAACACAATCAAAAGTTTCCTCTGATCCATTAACCATAACCAGAGAGACAGGGTAACAGGGATTCTGCGCAGATAGTGAATTCTCAGGTTTGAGCAGATTTCCCAGAAAAGGGGACCTGGGTAGAGCAGGCAAACCATTTAGAATATTCATCACAATATTCCATTAGCTTAGTTCCATTGTCAGACCACTTGGCTTTGTATGGGAGAGAAACACTAGGATGCATGAGAAGTTTTAGGGTAGACTGATATCTTATAATCAGGTATCAGATTGGTGTCTGTGTTGTAACACCATCAGAGTTAAAACCATAATTCAAGGGAAATTTAGGCTCTGAGTGGTGAAATTGTGGGTAACATGACTGCAAGCCAGGTCTGCAGGTGCCCTGCCCAGGCAGAAGTCAATTGTTCTGCAAATATTGAAGAAACACTGGTTACATTTTTTCAGAGCTCTGGTTAACTCATTCCCTTTAGCTACTTAGGGCGGTGATTTATAGATGGCAAAGTCACTTAGGATAATAAAGCCCCCAGGCCGGGTGGCAAAATGCAGAGATTTTTCAGGAAGAAAGAGACCACTTAAACATCTCCACTGGCTTTTCATAAGTGAATGATGCCCAGAAGAAACAGGTTTTAAATGTGTCTCTATCATTTACATCCTCAAGAAGAAAGATGAGAGGAATCAAGAAAAGTAGTGTAAGTATTGCTACATTCATTTCAACTATCTGACAACTTATGAGAGTCCTGAAACAGGTTTTCCAGAACTACAACTCCCAGAGGACACAGGTCCCACCATCATTTTCTTCTTTTTCGCTAAAAGCTGTTAATGGATTGAGAAAAAAGATGATTCGACTATCAATGGTTTGAATGCATAAACAGGGATGTAGCTCAGTGGTAGAGTGCATGAGGCCCCAGGTTCAATCCCTGGCATCTCCAGGCCAAGAGGGTATGTTTATTTGTGGCTTCCCTGGTGGCTCAAGAAGGAAATGGCAAGTACTCTTGCCTGGAAAATCTCATGGACAGAGGAGCCTGGTAGGCCACAGTCCATGGGGTCTCAAAGAGTCGGACACAACTGAGCGACTTCACTTTCACTTTCCCTGGTGGCTCAGATGGTAAACAATCTGCCTGCAATGTAGGAAACGCAATTTCAATCCCTAGGTCAGGAAGATCCCCTGGAGGAGAAAATGGCAACCCATTCCAGTATTCTTGCCTGGAGAATTCCAAGGACAGAGGAGCCTGGTGGGCCCCAGTCCCTGCAGTCCCAAAGAGTCTAACACGACGGAGTGGCTAACACTTTCACTTTAACATTCAATAAAAGGAACAATCTATATCGTTTTTTAAAATAGCCTTTCTTCTGTATAACCATGTCCTATTGGACTATGGTCTTTCTGTTTAACTTCTTTTCTTCCAAAGCAAATAAAATCCTCAAAGTCTGTACATAACCTCTGTCTGCTGAAGAAGCATGGTACCTGCATGCTAGTGCCCTCAAAGCTGCTGTATCCCTCGGGGTCACAGGCACAGCAGGTCCTGGCTCAGCCACAAATGTCAGACACTTGAAGAAAGGGATTTGAGAGGGAAATCTGTTGTTGTCTAAGTTCAGAAAAAGTTTTAAATGGACTGTAGTAGAAAATGGGGGCCCATTCTTGGCCTTAGCATAGTGATCTAAGACTTCGACTTACAAAACAGGAAATCTTTGTGGAAACAAACAGTAAAAACGGCCAGCCAAAAGAGAAAAACAATGACTATTTATTCAAAGCTTACTATAGCAAGGGAGTCAGTCACTGTCTCTCCAAGGAAGGCAGAAATGTGGGAAAGCCTTTTAGTGAAGGCTTTCCTTCACTAAGAGAAGGAAAGAGAGAAGACTTTCAGGTATGCCCTGAATGGAGGCTCTGGGCGTGGGGAAGCTGTTGGCAGGCTATTAAGAAGTGGGGCATCTTGAGGTCCTGCCTGGTGACTCAGTGGTAAAGAATCTGCCTGCCAATGCAGGAGAAATGTGTTTGATCTCTGATCCAGAAAGACCTGACATTCCACAAGGCAGCTAACCCCAGGCACCACAACTACTGAACCTGTGCCTCTAGAGCCCTGGAACCACAACTACTGAGCCCAGGCATTGCAACCGCTGACCTAGAGCCCATAGTACACCAGAGAAGTCACCACAATGAGAAGCCTGTGCAGCGTAACTACAGAGTGGCCCCTGCTCACTGCAACTAGAGAAAAGCCTGCGCAGCAATGAAAAAAATGAAAGCATTAGAAAGAATGAAATCATGCCATTTACAGCAACATAGATGAACCTAGAGATTGTCATACTGAGTGAACTAAGTCAGACAGAGGAGAAATATCATATGACTTCCCTTACCTGTGGGATCTAAAAAGAAATGATACAAATGAACTTACTTGCAAAACAGAAAGAGACTCACAAGCTTAGAGAAGAACTTATGGTTGCTGGGAGGAAGAATGTGGGCGAGGGATAATTAGGAAGTTTGGAACAGACATGTACATGCTGCCATATTTAAAATGGATAACCAACAAGGACCCACTGTATAGCACATGGAATGCTGCTCCATATTAAGTGGCAGCCTGGATGGGAGGGGAGTTTGGGAGAGAATGGATATATGTATATGTATGGCTGAATCCCCTCCCTGTTCACCTGAAACTATCACAATATTGTTAACTGGCTATTTACCAATACAAAATTAAAAGGTTTCAAACATATGCCTTTCTCCAAAAAAAGTGGGGCATCCTGCGTGATTGGATAGGGGTGTATTCAGCTTTCTCTGGTTGGTCCTAAGTTGGAAACAGGACAAATTTTAGGGAAACTGTCAGTTTTTAGTCAAGTACTGACCATTTGGGGCCAATTGTTCCAGAAATTATTGTTAAGCTTTCTGGATCATTACTAGAGACAGCAATTTAGCATCTTACAAATCTGATCTGTAGCAGACTGTCTCCCTTGCTGGTGATTGTAAAGAAGAGGGTGGCTTCCCCGGCCAGCTGCTGCAAGCCATGGATCAGAGTTCCTTTATATATAGTCTGGCCATTGTTCATTTGTATACTTAGTCTCTCATTCAGACAGGTGGCTGTCTCTGAGCAGCTGAGCTACAGCGAGCAATATGGTTCCCAGAATTTCTAGAGAGCCACTTTCGGAAACAGATAAATCCTACTACCTTGCCCAGGAGTGTCTAAGGACACACCTGCTTATGTGAGCACTTCACTCTTAGCTCAATGCCCCAAGGTGCAGAGGAAGAAAGGAGAGAAGAGTAGTTACAGCAGTGATAGAGCCCAATGAGGAGAGCAGTGAAGCAGTGCTCATAACCCTCAGTCCCAACTATTGGATAGAACTTTGTGGGTTACGAGTAAATACTGATGCTAGGGCTCCACCCAACCCCAACGATGCTAATTTATTAGAGAAGGGCTTGAATCATTAGTTTTTCAAAACTTCCCAGGTGACTATAACATACAACCCAGCAACTGATCAAAATTAACATTTAAGAGAAGAATCACATATTTAAGAGTTAGTAAAAATGAAACCAGGGCATGTAGCCATGACCACTTTCTCCAGAAGCCTCTAATTTTTCAGTCTTATAATGTTAGGCTTTAGGAATATAAAATGAAGAGTTAAATTAGAGTAATTGCTTAGACTGTTGCAAATAGGCAATAGTCATAGAGTATGAGCCTTCCTACAGGAAATGAAAATGCTGCAGGATCTAAACTGTGGGCATAAGGAACAACTGAGTACACTTAAGACTGCTGTAAAAATGACCAAAATCCACCTGTTCCAAGCATTTTCACTTTTAAAAAATATTTATATTTATTTATTTGGCTGCATCAGGTCTTGGTTGTGGCATGGGAACTCTTAGTTGCAGCATGTAGGATCTAGTTCCCTGACTAGGGATAGAACCTGAGCCCCCTGCATTGGGAGCATGGAGTCTTAATCACTGCACCACCAGGGAAGTCCCATCATTTTCATTTTTAACCACTAAAAAATTGTTAAATGCCCTCTTCAAAATGCCATTTTATCATAACATATTGTTTCTCACAGATCACGTGTAGTGAGTGCCTGTGTGTATGGATGGGTGTGTGTGTGTGTGTTTATTTTCAGTCTATCTGAGCTTGTACATTTCTCAAATACGCTAAACAAAATTCAAAAAAAACTGAAGTCTGGGCATATAAACTCGAAAACCTCAGAAGAATCACCCACATACTCCACACACCTCCATATCCAATTTTTATTTCTAACCATTTCTGAATTTTCAAATGTACCAGTATATCTGAGCTTAATACAACAACGCCCCCTGATGGAAATGCATAGAAAAGAATCCACCCTTGATTTAACTTGGGAATTTCATTACTGCAAGGGTGATCAACAGCACAGTGTGCATGTTCTCCGCCTCCATCTTTGTCTCTTCCAGCACAGGTTTGTTTTTTTTTTCCCACACAAAATCACATGCAAAAGTTCAATGAACAACAAGAATGGAGCTGTGCTGGGGGCTCTTTCCCATTCTGTTTGCCAACCCCACACTCCCCCCAAGATGTCTAAAATAGAACTTACTGTTCCTAAACATGAGAGATATACCCCCAAAATTAAAATTAGAATTACATATATTTTTTGATCCTCATGTATACACTTTTAATACACCTTTTCGACAATAACTATAGCATAAACACCATACACATTACCTCTTATTACAACTATTTAAGCCCTATATTTAAATTAGATATAGTCAAACTTAGAGATTCTCCAGTGTTAAAAAATAAATGAAACAGACTATTCTCACTAAAAAAAAATTTTCATATATTTCTCCTAAGCTTCCTTATCTTAATGAATAGCATCTCCTTTATCATTCACTCAGCCAAAAATCCTCATGAGTATTCACAACACACATGAACAGATTAAAGACCAAGCCAAGAATCCAGATTAGATTTATTAATTCAGTAATTCCAAAGTCATTGTGTCATGAGACATACTCCCACTCCTTCCCAGTACTTTTTAACAACTTACAGAAGAGGTTTGGTTATATTTCATTCAGAGTGATTGTTCCATTTTAATTAGCAAATTAGCTCTTTGGCTGCACATGAAATTCAATCTTCAAAAATGCTTAGGCAAAGTCAATCACCCAATGAGCCACCTCTCAATCATTTGTGGTAATGGGAAGTACACCCCTTAGGTGGCTGACCCCAGACAGCAATTGAGTTGATGCCACACCTATAAGTAACACATCATCACTATCTTCTGCCACCTGCCAGCTGAGGGGAAGTAGAGGTTGCCATTAATACTAGCAGGAATCATCCTTTGTCTTCCACTAAATGGAATGAGCCTGAATTGTATATTGCCGTGTAATTTTAAAGGATTATAGTGTTCACTTGACTACAACCTATGAGCATCATGGGCGGCTCTGCAACTGACAGTGAGTTAAGTGTTTCCCATACATTATCTCCTCCTGTGGATTTATAAGCCAAAAAAATATATCAAAATTCTTGCATCCATGTGAATTAGCATAGATCCTTGGACCTGAGATCTAAAAGAAATCTTTATAACAAGTGTTTTTTTTAACAAAAATAGAGCTTAATGCCCTATGTCATAACTAGTACTAACTAGTACTGTTAGATCAGTAGTAGGTTTAAGTCTACTGATGCCTATTGCATCAATTCTAATTTTGAAAACAAAATCATGTCCAATTAAACTTGCATTCAATGGAAAAGTTACTTGAATCTCTTCTGATACTTAAGTTACATTTTGATTAATAGATTCTGGGGCCATTTGCTATCATTTCGGGTCACCTACAGCTTTGATTTGGGAGCAGGAGTCCTAAGGACTTGGACACACTCGTTCACCAGCCTGGTGGCCTCCAGAGCAGTGCCCCAGTGCATGGCGATGCCTCCACTTCCATGGCCATAGTGATGGACCACAGGCAGCCTCCAGCTGCCCTGGGCTAATAGCTCTTTTTCCAGCCGTATGCCTGGCCTAGAGGGTCTCAAACCCACTTTCTCTCTTAGGTCGTAGGCTCCACGGAGAGAAGGCTCGAGGGCACAGCATCGGGAAAGAATCTCTTTGCTAATTTCTGCATCTGGGGACAAATTCCAGTCTCCTTTTTGCCTAGTGCCACCCAGGGTTACATTGGATACACCAGGGTAAATATATGTCAGCCCACTGCTATCTCGGATAAAGTGCTTCACCCAGGGAGCCTGGACTTTGAGTACTTGGCCCCTCACTGGGAAAATCTTTGAGTCTCCTGCAAGCTGCCTGCTTCCAAGGCCTGAACAGTTGACCACGATGTCAAAGGACGGGTGAAGCTCCCACAGGTCTTCTATTCGTCGGGTGAGTGTCAGGCCCCCGCTTGCTTTTACCCTAAGGAGAACAAGAGACCATGAGGCGAGCCTTACCAGTGTCCTGCTCAACCCCTTATAGAAGTGACAGACAGGAATTCAGAAACAAAACTGAGGTGACCGTCCAATGAGCAAATACCTCCAGCACTTCCAGGGCCCAAGCAGGTCAAATTCTATCGAGTGCCTCACAACCTTGCAAACCAGAGATTCCTAAAGTTGAACCTAAATAAAAACCTATTTCAGAAACTCAACAAAGCAAACTATATGCTTCATCCTTTTTATGTTTAATGGAGTTCCTATATCATTCTCACGCTCGTGTGTGCTCAGTCGTGTTCTACTCTGAGACCCCATGGACTGTAGCCTGCCAGGGTCCTCTGTCCAAGGAATTTTCCAGGCAGGAATACAGGAGTGGGTTGCCATTTCCTACTCTAGGGGATCTTCCGGACCCAGGGATCCAACTCATGTTTCTTGCATTGGCAGGCGGGTTCTTACCACTGCACCACGTGGGAAGCCCTATATTATTCTAGATGCTAAATAAATATCAGGTTAACCTGATGTATTTTTTTAAAAACCCAAGCACTTTTGTTTTATGCCACTTATTTAGCCCTTAGATTTACTGCCTCCAACATTTTTGTCTCATATTATTAACTCTTGCATGTTCCTTTGTGATACCCTCCTCTCCCTAACAAGATGGTTAGGCTCACGTGCACCGTCCCCCACTTACATCTCCCACAGGGGTGCCAGCATGAGAGGGACACAAAATATTTGCAGCTTTAAGTAACAGTTGTGGTTGGTAATGATTTTTCGGACCAAGTCGTCAATAATGAAAAGAAATAGTTTATCTAGGTTCTATGATCTTTTTTAATAGTAGTAAAATACACGTAACACAAAATTCACCATTTTGACCATTTTGAAGTGTACAATTCAATGGCATAAAGTTTAATACATTCACATTGTTGTGCAACCACCACCATCATCCAACTCCAGAACTTTTTTCATCTTGCAAAACTGAAACTATGTACCTATGAAACAATAACAATCTTATTCGTAGGTCACTTGTAGAATATAGAAGATGTAATATGAGAGGAAGACTGTCAGCAGCTCTGTACAACAGATGCAGGCTGAATGCCTGTGTGCATGGTACTGCTTGGACGCAAAGCGCCTTTCCTCAAGATTGGCAAAGGAGCTGGGAGACAGAAGTGTAAGTATTGGCAGAATGAAGGAAGTTCCACATGAGAGGTGATATAGAATCAGAAACCAGGGGATTTAGGTCCCAGGTGCCTCACATTAGCTTAGCTTTGAGGTCTTGGCCAACTCATCTCACTTTTCTGATCCTCGGTTTCCTTATCTGTGTTATAGGGGCGTCACCTCCCTTGCCTGCTTCAGAGATGGTTGTGAAGTTCTGATGAAATAATGGGCATGACAGTGCTTCACAGGGGCTTTCTCTGGTGGCTCAGCTGGTAAAGAATCAGCTTTGCCTGCCGATGCAGGAAACACAAAGAGACTCAGGTTCAACCCCTGGGTTGGGAAGATCCCCTGGAGAAGGGAAAGGCAACCAGCACTGGTATTCTTGCCTGGAGAATCCCATGGACAGAAGAGCCAGGTGGGCTACAGTGCATGGGGTCACAAAGAGTCAGACACGACTGAGTGACTGAGCACGCACATGCTTCACAAGATAGAAACACGACAAATTCTAGGAGACCCGTACCAATAAACTAAAATTTCTCAAGAGGAGAGACAATGTCTTATGCTTCTCACTATACCTATGACCCAGCTCAGCACCCAATACCTAGTGAACTTGACACAAATGTTGGGTGATACTGAAGACAGTATGAAATCCTGGTTTGGGTATATGATGATTAATTCTATGTTTTGGCTTGCCTGTACCATGGAGGTACCCAGATACTTAGCCAAACATTCTTTTGGGTGTTTCTATGACTGTATTTTCGGAGAAGGCAATGGCAACCCACTCCAGTACTCTTGCCTGGAAAATCCCATGGACGGAGGAGCCTGGTGGGCTGCAGTCCATGGGGTCGCTACAAGTCGGACACGACTGAGCTACTTCACTTTCACTTTTCACTCTCATGCATTGGAGAAGGAAATGGCAATCCACTCCAGTGTTCTTGCCTGGAGAATCCCAGGGATGGTAGAGCCTGGTGGGCTGCCGTCTATGGGGTCGCACAGAGTCGGACACTACTGAAGCGACTTAGCAGCAGCAGCAGCAGCAACAGATTGAGAGTGGTACCACATTGGCATCCTTACTTCAAGCCTGAAGCAGGATACTTTATTAACAGCAATCAGAAAATTAACTATTTTCAGTCCATTTGTATGAAGACAAGGAGAAAAAAACTAATGGAAAATCTCAGTTGGCAAATAATGCTATGCATATAGATTCAGGGGAAAAATCCACTGTTTATTCTTAGAAATGCAATGTAGCTATTAATATATGTATAATATATATTATACATTATATGTATACTATACATTATACATTATATATATAATATACATTATATATCATATATATGATATGATATATATTATATATATTCTGATGCCAAGAATATAAATATATTATTTATAATATATTTAATATATTTAAAATATCACAGTTAGAATTTTTTAAATGCATTTTAGGTTTACAAAGCAATTAAATATTTAGCATATAACTCTCTCTCTCCAGATATAGTCTAATTTTAACCTGAAAATTTTAACCTCATCTAATGACCATCCCTACTGCTCACTCATTCTGTTGCAATGCATATTCTAATAAAATAAACTGCAACAAGTGGGAAATAAATTCTATCTCCCGCTTCTCAGAAGATCAATCTCTGCCTTGTCCATGCCACGAACTTGCTGGTTTTAACTGACCTAAGCCCTGTTCAGGCAGAGCAGTTTCTAGTCCCTTTAGGGAAGAGACCTGAGGTTTCTGTGGGCAGAGTGGTCTGGAGGGGAGCAGCCGTGCACCCTTAGTCAGTCCAGCAGGTGGGGTTTTCCTCCTGCAACTGTCTTAGGGCAGCAACTGGAGCCCCAGTGGAAGTCCCTAAGGCCATTTCAGTACATCTCTTCCCTATTAACCTTGTTGCCATCATCAGAAAAAATAAACACCATCATTTTCCACTTTCATGGCCGGTGCCCTCCCACCTCATCTTTGCATAACCAGGGAGAAAGGCCGGGGGTGGGTGGCGGGGTTGTGGGTCACGTTCACATTAGACCTGTATCTGAGGCCGATTTTTGTCCACGGCTTATCTGGTTAGGGGCCAGTGGCCAATGCTGGGAGAAGGAGGAATTCTCTAGGGCCCTGGAAAAGGAAGACTGTGCTCTAGTGGGCACAGGGTATGTTGGATGTGGGGAAGCAGGAATCCACTGTGCACAAGAAGGAACCTTTGCAAGTTGGACATTTGTAAGGCAGAGACAACCTGCTCCTGCCTGACGTACAATCCACATTTCTGTCCATCTGCCAAGGGAGTGGTGTAGGCTCTGCTGTCAGTCAGGCCAAGCAGAACAGAAGCTGTAGGAGACGCGAGATGGGAAAGTAACGGAGAAGACTCCATAGAGGAGAGAGAAGGAAGAAGCTCAGTGTTGTGCTGTGCTCAGTGCCAGGCTACGGAATTAAGGCACGGCCCCCTGGAAAGAAGGCAATGCACCAAAATTACAGGGCCCCCAGCACTGAAATGGGGCACCCACTTTCTGAATGCCGCCCAAGACAGGACCATCCTGCTCCAGCTGGGATGATTTATTTAGGTAGGATGCCTGGAGAAGAGACAGGTTCAGCTGACGTACTACCTCTATGATTCATTTCCTGGAAGGGCAAGTACAAAGCAGCAGAATATGACTCCACTGGCCAACGATATAAAACATGATCTGCATGACTGATTAACCTTCAGAGGGGTTTGTTCGTTTGTTTGTTCTGGGTATTACTGGGTATACTTTTTTTTTTTTGAGGAGGTGATTTCTTCTGTTCTTTGAAAAACATTAAAGATCTAATTTGTGGTTAAGAACAATTTTTTCTTTCCTAGAAATTAATATTGTTTCAGAAGGATAGAGCTTAGATTGGAGGCATTGTTGTGTGGCTTGCTGAGTGAAATGCCTGTTTTTGAGTCAGAATGCTTTAAGCTGAACACTCGCATTGTGAGGCAGGGGTGTAGGAGGCAACAGAACAGACCCTGGGCGTGAGGAACAAGCAGGGATTGTGTGGCTCCCCAGCTGGGTCATCCCCGTGGTGGAGAGTGGGTGGCAGCCTACAGAATGAGCCCCAGGATCCCACACCCTCACCACAACATGGCCCGGCCTCCTTCTTGGCCTGAGGTCCTTGATTTGAGAGTCTTGCTTTGGGCTTAGGGGAGTCCCAGCCCTACAAAATCTTCCTCGAGTATGACCCTCCTCCTCCTCCACACTGACCTTCTGGTCAGATGCCAGGGCCTGAGGGAAGGGGGGACAGCTCAGCTTACAGAGAGGAGGCCCCTGCATGCCCCCTCACTGCAGGGGGGACAGGGTATGAGGAAGTCTGAGGTATTACAGGCCTAGAGGGGTCAAAGTGTGGTAGGGGGTGGACAGCTAGGACAAGGGTCTCCTCATGGCTTCCCTGAAGCAGACAGTGCATACTGTCTGCCTGAGGCACTCATGTTCCCACCCACTGTCATGGTCGAGGTGTGTATCAAACAAATAGACCTTAAAAGGCCTCCCCAGGACTCTCTGGGGCAAGAGCAGCCCCTAGGGCCTCTTCTCCTTGACCCTGTCACCTAAAACCAGACAGGAAGCAGCGTGCTCCAAGGCACGAACCCCAGCTGGCTGGTCACCAGGCCCGATGGTATTGCGGTCAGGAGGTGGCTCCCGCTGGCACAAACTACCACTTTTATTTTAAGTAAAGCAAAATGCTGACAGCAGGCTTCCAACTAATGAAAGGCTATCAGGATTTTCCCCAGGCCTTCAGATCCCACAGTTAGTCCTGAAAATAAGCTATAATGGAAATAAGGGGTCAGTTTTCTAGAAGGTGATACTTGAGAAGCAGGCAGAACAAATTGTTCAGGTAATATACATTCTCATGTGAAACTAGCTGAGGGTGGCCGAAAATATATGTGCATATATTGACAGTTCAGTTCAGTCGCCCAGTCATGTCCAACTCTTTGTGACCCCATGAACCAATATATTGACAGTAAAGCTCTGCAACTTCTGGCTTGCCTAATAATTTCCCCTTAATTTTATTAAGATAAGATAAATGATACCTTAACTAGATATCAATAGCATTGGCACTTCCAATGTTCTTTTTCTAGGCATTCTTATAAAGACAAAAGTGCAACACTACATAACCTTGCCACTCAGAGAAGATGGTGATGCCCTGAAAACTGGAATGTTGGCTGATGGGTAACTCCATCACATGATGGCTTAAATATTCATTTATACAGTGGTTTAAATTTCACATACAGACAGGTGTTTATGGGCCAGCAAACAAGGCACAAAAGTGTAGGTTTTATGAAACTGGTCTTAAAAAAAAAAAATTCCCATATAAATTGCTAAGGGGTAAAAGTTAGACGAGCACTTACAAAGCTACAAAAATATATCATGATGTTCCCAACATGTCCCGAACAGATTTAGGTTCCCTCTTCTGTGCTCCCAATCCACCCTCATAAATTTGTATTTAACACTCATGATATGTGTTACTGTAATTGTTAATTAACATGTATATCAATACACATACGCACACCTACACCATCACCCTCAGTAGAATTGACTAGCCTCTAGTACAGTGCTAGGTATACACAGAAGCTCAACAAAGAATTGTGGAATTAATTATTCCATATAATTATCTTATATCCTACATCTGGGATTAAGCCATTGTTGCCACTGCTTACCCCAAGTCACTTTTCCAACTTTTATATAATAATTTGCATTATTCCTATGCATCTACCAAATGTACAGATTTAGGCACTGAAAGGGCCAAAGTTTCACAACCCTCAACATGCTTGTAATTTCCAGATTAAACAAGAGCGATTTATTAATGTGTCTTAAATAATGATACCCTTGATGTGTTTCCTAACCAACTGGAACAGGAAGTCCTGAAAACCAAGCCAAAATACAAGTTCTTGGAATTTGGGCTGAACTTGGTAAGGAAGTAATTACCTAATTTAGATAAGCCCTCAGTTTTTAAGTCCTTGTTAATAACAAAATAAAATAATGGAGTTATTTTCTTTTTCATTAATGAGAAAAAATTTCAAAAATAATGTATAATAAGCCTAAGATTCTCTAAAGAACTAGAGTAAATCCTATCATTTTATAGCTGGAAGCATATTCTCCAAACATCTCACTTTATAGATGAGTAAACCAAGATTCTGTTTCAGTGAGGGGGTCTTAGTGGTGGGGAGAGAGGGACCAACCCCTGCATCAGGGTGCACAGGGATGCAGAAAATGGATGTGTTACTAGCTTGGGTGTGACTCACTCCTTGTGACACAGTGTCTCACAGACTGTTTACTAAGCCCTAGCCTTTAATGCACAAGGCACAGTGCACAGAAGCTCTGAGGGACAACAGAGAATCTTCAGTCTCTATGTTATGAGAAGGTATGAAGGTATTTGCGAGTAGGACAGACAAAGGAAGCGGTAAAGTGCACTTCGACCAACCTTTTCTGCAACCACGGGAGGTAGGCAGGGCCTTCACATTTGAGTGTCGTAAAAGCATGACCAAACACATGTTGGGGGAATTTCTTTAGCTCATCCTTGGTCATCTTTCGAAATCCCAGCACCACGTCAGCCCAGTATGGCACTTCTTCAGTAGGAATACTCCGAAATATCTGCCAACTCAAACACATTAAGTGGAAAAATTTCCTGAAGTTTTATATGATTTCTAGTAAAACCCATGTGACATTCTCTAAAGCATTTTAAAAACACACTTCTTATGCCCGTACAGAGAAAAAAAATCTATTCTTCTGTTCACTTAGGTTCATATAATTCAGTAGCTAAATTTAAAATGTTTGGGGTAGGGGGAGGGCAGGCATTGGAATAAGACATTTAAAAAGCTGTGTGTCTTTTACAGATTGAATTTAATTCTCTTTTTCTAAAATGCTCTTGCCCAGATTTTCTTTCTTTATTTATGATGATGTATTTGGGGGAAAAGATTTTTCTGTTTTGCATAATTCTTTACATAAACTGCAAACAAATCATCAAAAGTTTAAATGTTGGCCTCAATTTCAAACAAAATATATAAGTTAGAATAAGCAATTGGAGGAGTGTAGGAGACAGGGGTGCGAATTATGAGTTAAGTTGTAGATGATCATGTTGAGTCCTTGATAAGAGAGGCCAGGATTTGTCAGGTGAAGCCCTGTATCTTTTTTTTTTAATTGGAGGCTAATTACTTTACAATATTGTGGTGGTTTTTGCCATACACTGACATGAATCAGCCACGGGTGTATATGTGTCCCCCATCCCGAGCCCCCTCCCACCTCCCTCCCCATCCCATCCCTCTGGGTTGTCCCAGAGCACTGGCTTAGAGTGCCCTGTTTTGTGCATCGAACTTGGACTGGTGATCTATTTCACATATGGTAATATATATGTTTCAATGCTATTCTCTCAAATCATCCCACCCTCGCCTTCTCCCACAGAGTCCAAAAGCCTGTTCTTTATATCTGTGTTTCTTTTACTGTCTCGTGTGTAGAGTCATCCTTACCATCTTTCTAAATTCCATTCATATGCATTAATATACTGTATTGGTGATTTTCTTTCTGACTTACTTCACTCTGTATAATATGCTCCAGTTTCATCTACCTCATTAGAACTGATTCAAATGCATTATTTTTAATAACTGAGTAATATTCCATTGTGTATATGTACCACAACTTTCTTATCCACTCGTCTGCCGATAGACATCTAGGTTGCTTCCATGTTCTAGCTATTGTAAACAGTGCTGCAATAGACATTGGGGTACATGTGTCTCTTTCAATTCCGGTTTTCTCTGTGTGAGTGCCCAGCAGTGGGATTGCTGGGTCGTACCCTGGGATTGCTGGGTCGTACCCTGTATCCTTAAGTCATGGTTGGATCTGATGAGGCTGGAATGATATCAGCTGTTAATAAGAAGCCTATAATCATGCTACCAATAGCTGCTAGGCATATCTTTGGATTTATAAGTATTGGGTTCTTTACATCAATAGGAATAAATGTTGTAAAGCATGGCTGGTCTAAAATAGCAAGGAAAATCATTTGAGTGCTATACATGGTTGCTAATGGTGTGGTCATTAAGGTACTGGAATTTATATCTCTAAGTGATTCATTCAACACAGGTCCTGTGGAAGATGTAAAGATTGTTTGCTGCAGGTCTCAATACCAGGCTTTCTTTCTGTCTCATTCTGCACACTCTCCTGGACTAGATCACCCACTTCCCTCTTTTCATCTACAGGCTAAACACTTAGAAGGCTACATCTCCAGCCCTCTTCTCTCTCCTTAACTCCAAAACCAGATCCAGACCCATGTTGCCTACTCCCCGTCAGATAAGTCTACCTCTATGTCTCAGACGTTTACCCCATGCTCACAGCAGGTACTCAGTAATATTTTCTGTTGAACTCTAAAGTATGTTAAGATCATTCTAAATTCCAAAATAACTTCTTATTTCCTCTCTTACCCAGACACCAGAATAACACCAGCATCTTCAGCTTCTGCAGAATTGACTATTGCAAACAGGTGATCAAAGGTCTCTTTGAACCACTGCTTCTGCTTCTGAATGGGTGTGTCTGTGATGGTGGAGAAAAGCAAAGCAGAACAAAAAGGGAAATTATGACAATGACTGTACTTCAGAGAAGCTTCTTCCTACAAATTGGCAAAAACTAAAAAGGCAGGGAGAAACATTTATATAAAGTACCAACCACATCGTGGTGAACGATGACTGAAGTTTTGAATGTTGACATGCTCTATCAGAGTCAGTCCATATAATGACTAATCAGCAGAGGGAAAATCAACCAATGAGGGCAAAATCTAACACACAGGCCACCTGCAAAGGGGTCTTTGGCACTCAGCGTATTCCAGAGGCCCTAGAAATGTCCATAACCAACCTGAGCCAAGTTAGCTGATCTGGCTGAGGCAAGCAGCTGGCTACACAGTTGAGACGATGAGAGAAATAACCCAGGGTCTCTTTCCTGAAAGCTGAAAACACAGCAGGAGACAAGGCGAGATCTCTGGGGCCCAGGTCAACCAGGTCGAAGAACAGAAGGCATATGAGTGGGAAACCCAGGTTGCTTACCCTCCTGATATAAGGAAAGGAGGCCTGCATTGTGAAACTGAGATCCCTACAGCCCCATCCAAGGCTGCCAATACCTCCATCCCCTTCCACTCCATGGAATCACAGACCAGCTTGGAGCAGCATTCCTGGGGTCACCAGGGGTGTACAGGGACCATGCTAGGAACTCCCTCTCTGTCAGAGTCCTATGGACCAGTGTCCCCTATCCTCCAGGCATCCTTGCCACTGCACAAGGGATTGGACCTGGACACAGCTTCTGGAAGGGTTCCAGGCCTGCCAGGGAGGAAATCAGGATCAGGGTTCAAGCCTCAAAATAATAGTGCCCAGTGTAGGCACAGAGAGCAAGCTTGACCCAGAAGCGTAGACAAATCTATGGATGGAGTATTTGGCCATCTGATCCCTGTGGGAGGGTCATGAAAGAGAGTCCAGGGTCAGGACAGGGACTGAGGAACAGTAATCCTGAGGGGCTGAAATGTGGGGAAGCCACAGGGCAGATGGGGGAGCAGAGCAGAGGGGATCCTGGGTCAGCTTTGCTTGGAGAGAAGTCCCTAGAGCTCACTGAAAGTAGAGATGAAAAGCCCCTGGAGGCATCCTGCTTCCAAGTGAATGGGGGCATTTCCTTAGTAGGCTTTAAAGCAATTCACTTGTTCAGGAGCCAGGAAATGTTTCTTTACTAGTGGATCTCTGCTATTGCCTTTAAACAAGTGCCCATGTGAATGCATTCTCAAAACTGCAGACTGGATCAACTGGTTCAGAAATAAGGAGAAAATAAAAAAATAAGCCACAAAGAACTGAATTAGACCTCATATGGATTACACCCAAACAATCTAAGCCAGTGCCTGAGAATATATTGAAATGTACCCTCCTTTCCCACGCCAAACTTGAAGACCCAAAATAGTGACTGCTACTCACACATTGCAAAAGTCATCTCAAAAGAACAGACAATCCAAGTTCAATGGTGAGTAAAGCAAATCTGGTGACCTAATTCATGTTCAGGTGCTGGTAAAAGAAAACTGTAGCCAGACTAGCAATAGTAACAGCAGAAAATGTCAACATACAGAATGACTGCCATCAAAAAGTCTACAGACAATAAATGCTGGAGAGGGTGTGGAGAAAAGGGAACCCTCTTACACTGTTGGTGGGAATGCAAACTAGTACAGCCACTATGGAGAACAGCATGGAGATTCCTTAAAAAACTGGAAATAGAACTGCCATATGACCCAGAAATCCCACTGCTGGGCAGACACACTGAGGAAACCAGAATTGAAAGAGACACGTATACGCCAATGTTCACTGAAGCACTATTTACAATAGCTAGGACATGGAAGCAACCTAGATGTCCATCGGCAGATGAATGGATAAGAAAGTTGTGGTACATATACATAATGGAATATTACTCAGCTATTAAAAAGAACACATTTGAGTCAATTCTAATGAGGTAAATGAAATTGGAGCCTATTATACAGAGTGAAGTAAGTCAGAAAGAAAATCACCAATACAGTATATTAATGCATATGAATGGAATTTAGAAAGATGGTAATGACGGCACTATATGCAAGACAGCAAAAGAGACACAGATGTAAAGAACAGACTTTTGGACTCTGTAGGAGAAGGCGAGGGTGGGATGGTTTGAGAGAACAGCATTGAAACATATATATCACCATATGTAAAATAGATGACCAGTACAAGCTTGATGCATGAAGCAGGGCACTCAAAGCTGGTGCTCTGGGACAACCTAGAGAGATGGGGTCGGGAGGAGGGAGGGGGGAGGGGAGAGAGAGATGGGTTCAGGATGGGGGGGACACATGTTCCCCCATGACTGATTCATGTCAATGTATGGCAAAAACCACCACAATATTGTAAAGTAACTAGCCTCCAATTAAAATAAATTAGTTAATTTTAAAAAAGAAAATGTCAACATAGCACTTACTGTGTCCCAGCACTGTTCTAAATGCTTTACAAGTATTAACTTATTTAATCTTTATAAAAACCCTATGGAACAAGATGGTCTCCATATGGTATTGACATCACTAGGACTGGCCCAAAAGAAGCTCAGGGAGAAAACCAAAGTCTATCGGCAGCACTAGAGAGAAAGACCCTGATCCAGGAGCCCTGACCACCCAGTCAAAGGGTAAGCTGGGCCTCCACGGACTGAATGAACTCCCAGGTGACCCTCCTTCTTTGAAGATGACTCCATGATTATTGGGCAGCCTTCTCACCACTCACCTGGGCCTGATGCAGGCAAGGAAATGCCTGGGAAATGGATACCAGGACTCTGGTCACAAGAAAGGTGTCCAAAGTGAAATAGCATTCTGTACACACACCAGGCTCCTGTGCTTGTTTCCTGCAAGGCAACTCCTAGGAGGTACACCAGCACCTGCTGCTGAAAAAGCCAAGTTCCTGGATAGCAGTGCTGAGGCCACAGCCCTTCCTACCCTGGCAGAAGATGGGTTTATTCTCTGTTAGGTGAAACAGGGGGATCTTGTGGGTAGGAAACCCCAAGCACAGTCAAAGGTCAGGATACCATAGTAAAAACAAGAGTGTTAAGGGAACACATGCAAATTGGATGCTAAGACCCCAGACCGCTCCTCTTCCTCCTTCTAGAATGCTGCCAGCCAGGCCTTCACCCACCCCAGCTAGGGGACAGAAAGCCTCTTCTCTGGGGAACATGACCTACCCAAGAATAAAGACTAAATACAATGACATCAGAGCTTCCCCAACCAAACCGCTTCCCCATCTCAGTGCAATGAGTCTCAAGATAACAAGTGCTACACAAGGCTCAGAAACTCCTATCAGGACCCTGCTCCTAAATGTCAACAGACAGGTAAAGATGATCACAAAGCCAAGGAAAACCTGTAACATGAAAAATGAGCACATCAAATAAAAAGCAACTTGGAGACAACAGAAACTGTGCAGGGAGAAGAAAATTTTAAAACCATTACTGGTGTCTTCAGAAAGATAAGATGGCAACCATACAACATAAATAGTATGTTAGAACACAGGGAAATTTAGAGACTGAAAAAAGAGCTTTGGAATATTAAAATGCTATAGGAGAAATAATAAATCCAACAGCAAGGGAAAAGAAAAAATTGAGAAAAATATCCCAGAAAGTAAATAAAAAGAGGAAGAGAAATAGGAAGAGAAAAAAGCTAAGAGTATGGGAGGATCCGACCAGGAGGCCCAGTATAACAGCAATTCCAGAAAGAGAGGCAGAGACAGCAGCAGGGAGGAATCAGAAGTTGGGTAACTCAGAGACTGTACCTTGAACTGGAGACACAAGTTTCTGGATTAAATGGACATGGCAATCCATAGTCCAGATTGCTGGGGCAGTTGGGGTGGGGTGGCGGGTGGTAATAATTTATAAACATTTGGCTACTTAGACTATGTGCTTGTATAACTTTGACGCAAAAACAAAAACAAAAAATAAAGGGGAGAAAAGAGAGTGGAAATGAGGAAATGGAGACAGTGGGTATAAACTTCATTAGTTACAAAGTGATTTGGTTTCCTATTAAATTCTGTTTCCTCCTGCTCCCATTTCTTATGAAGAATTCAAAATGGAAAAGATGAGTGGACGTGTTTTTAAAAATTAATGCATTTTTGGTACTGAATACATATTGACCAATTTTTTTTATACTGGCTTAGAATTGAGGATAATGTTAGTCCTATTACAAGTATTTTCTGACTTGATGGTCATTACTATTATCAGTGGAAAGATTTAGAGTTACCAATTGTGGTAGCCATTAGTGCTGTTCACCAAATACTTCTGTCTGTCTGCCTTCTAGGAGCCTTATAGAATTGTTTGTACTTCCAGGCTTCCTTCTGAAGAGTGGGAGCTTGTGATTAGCACTGGCCAATGAGCTGTCATCGTAAGTGATGAATGTTGCTTCCTGGTCAGAGCCTTTAATTGCTAAGGCAGGAGCCCCAGAGCTCTCATCCACCCACCTACAGGCATTGACCACTTTCAAGACTGTGGCTGCTTCATCAGCTTAGGCCCCTGGGTACTGAACAGAACCCTTGCTGATATTCAATCCACATATAGTATGAGCGAAAAATAAACCTTTGCTTTTTAAGCTGCTAAGATTTGGAGGTTCTTTCTGTCCTACCACATAACTGAATCTTTCCTAACAGATGAACCAACAATGTCAAAGACACACATTACACTTACATGCACGTCCAGCTGTCTTTGTCAACAGCAGTCCACCAACAACAACACCATTCTATCTCACATCTATCACATCTGACAGAGGAGCAAAAATCCCTCTCTCACCTGGATAAGTAGGAGGAATAAGCATTCCGGCTGCCACATCACTCGTGGTCTCAGGAGTGAATTTGTCTGAAATGACTGTAATGGAGCATCCTGGGACCATTTTGGAAATGCACACAGCAGTAGAAAGCCCCATCACGCCAGCCCCCACAATTGCAATCCGTACTGTATCCATGGGCCTGTGAGGAGGCAAAATATGAGCTGCAAAACCTTGTTTTATGAATTAGTCCATCCTTGGGAATTCCCTGATTGTCCAGTGGTTAGGATTCCATATTTTCCTTGCTGAGGACGTGGGTTCAATTCCTGGTTGTGGAGCTAAGACACTGCAAGCCATGCAGCATGGCCAAAAAAGAAAAAAAAGAATTATTCCGTCCAGAACAAAGTTTGGCCCTGAAGGTTCTTTCCCTAGGTCCACAGCCTCTTCAAACCTGACCTTTCCTGCCAGCATTTCTCATGGGATAAAGAAAGCTCCTGTGAGCTCTCTTCTCATTAAAAGTGAGGGCAAGAAGGTCTCCATGGAGTTTAGACATTATCCCCAAACCAGCCTGGAGTTGCCTTGAGAACACAGGACAGGCAAGTAGGTCTGCATTTGGGAGGAGATTTCTACTCATTCCTAAACCACCTTCCCTGTGGGCACGGCCAAGGGAAGTTTGGTGAAGTCAGTGAGGTGGACGAAAGCAGCAGGACTGCTGCGTCTGCTCCCAGAGACCTCCTGAGGAGCAGCCACTGAGAGGGCATGGCTCACAGGCAATTTAGAACTCAGCTCTTACTGTTTACAAACTGCTTTTTAATTGTAACGATGTGACACAAGGTCTGAACCATCAAACCCAGCATCTCCTCTCCTGCTCTTCACTCTTAACTGGAAACCAACTCCACTTACCCACACCCCAACCATCTACTCTCCCCAACATTCCAGTCCTCAAACCTCACCCTCTAAGAGCAGGCTTCCTAAATAAGGAGCCTGGATTCCTTCACAGATTTGAGTTCTGATTCTATAACCGGGGGCACAACCATGGGCTCCTCGCCTCAACTCCCTCATCTCTAAGCCAGGCCACGTGAGTTCTTTATTAGCTGTTGCAGGTGGTAAAATAAGGGCTGCACTGAGGTTGTCTCATAAAGGAGACTTCTGAGAATCCATATGCAAATGCAAGAGACAGACATCCAGATCCGAGGCTGGGCATCCTGAGATTGTCTTCCCAGGGTAGAAACCAGAGGATTGATGAGAGCTCAAAGCTCTTCCATCCCCTCGCCTCTGAGCAGCAGGAGTCCACTGAACCCTGTCCGTTGTCAGCTCCCGAGTCCCCCTATGCTTCCCTGCTTGCCCCTCTATGCTTCCCTTCTTATCTTACCACTTCTGGTTCCTGCTAGCTTCCCCTAATAGGTCTCAGGTAGAACCTCCAGAGAGAAAAAAACGCAATTAGTTCAGTTGGTCATCATCATCCCTATTAAACAAAGCTCTAGGCCCAGCCCAGTTTATCGGGCTGAGAGAGCCTCTAAATCTGTCCTTGGCACGATTGTCCATCCTTATCCAATCAGCAATACCCAGGGCATCAGGTCATGTGGTACAAATCATGGCCACCTACACATAAAATTCACCTTTTCTTGGGGGTGGTTGGGGGGGATGGGGGCAGGCCGGTCCCTTCACTGTGAGCACGGCAAAGGCAGTCAGTGCTCGCTTCTCTCTCTGAAGGTCTCCGGCACTGAGATATTTCAGAGTCTTTCAATGTGGTTTAGTGCATGTTATTTTGGTTTCTCAGGCCGTATATGGTTTCCTCAGCCAGTGGGCTGGCTAGCTGAGAAAGAACAGGATTGCCAGGGCAGAGGGAAGAGATGGGAAGTGTCCCAGGGAGGCAGCAGACCAATGTGGGGGGGGCAAGCTTTTGGAGCGTGGCCCTGTGCATCTCCCCCAGAAGCAGAAGGCAGACACCTGTCCTCTTACTGGCTTTCCTATTTCACAATGGCCTCCCCTTCCCAGAAACTTTCTCAAAATAGCTCAAATAAATTGACAGGGAAAGTAACCCGTGGCTGAGAATATCTAGCTACCAGGAAAGAAAAAATGACCCAGCAAGGTAGGTACTTTCTGGCCCAGTGACCTGTAAATCACTGTCACCTGACCCCACAGAGACATACCCCAAACTCATGGAGTAGGTCCAGAACCACCCCTGAGCCGAAAGCAGGGAGGATTCAAGTACCTGTCTCTGAAAAAGCAGCCTTGGAAACCACAGAAGGCTCTGGCACCAGCACTTGTTTTCCCAGCTAAAGGCTGGTCTAGTGCCCTGAGGGCCAGGAAAAGCAAAACTGCTTCCCATTGGGGAGTTTATTAAGGACATTCCCTCTATGCTTAACCTCCATTGGCCCATTCGCCTGTGTCTCTGTCACTTATCCTCCAGAGAAATGAGCGATTGACCTCCTCTCGCCCGTGGAACTGCAGCTCTGCCGGTCCCCCGGAAGCCGGTCCACGCTTGGCAGCCCTTCTCTTTCTAGTTTACAAACCGTCTGCCTTGCCACAAATCTGGTATTTCTCCAGCTGATTTGTAAGCATGGTAAATAAGGGGTGAACCTGTCCAAATTCCAGCAAGTCCCGACCAAAAGCAGACACTGTTTTCCCCCTTTGCTGCCCAGTATTGGCTGCCCTCTCCTGCTGGTGCCTGGCTCTGCTGGGTCAGCTGGTGCAGGGGGGAGTTGTCGGGGGGGCGGCGTGAAGGCAGAATAATGTTTGTTGATCATTAAGTTGATGACCTGATTGCAGCTGGAAAAATGATTCACAAGGTAACCTAGGATAAGAATCAAATGATTCTTTTTGCCCATGTATTCAAATATTTGCTGAGTGTCCACGTGCAGTAGACACTTTACAGTCAACAGGTTTGTTTACAGGGAAGCAGTTTGAAGTATCAAAATAGTGATAATAATATTGTAACTAATATGTATTTAGCACTAACCCTGTGCCAGACACATGCATGACACCATGTAACACAACCAGCCTATGAGGTAGGTACTATTATTATTAATATTACTCCCATTCCATAGATGAGCAAATAGAGGCTCCAAAAGACTAAGGACAAGCCCAAAGTCTCTTTAGTGGCAAAATTTCATATGAGTGTTAGATTCCAAGGCTCAAATTCTTAACGAAAGCACGTACTTTGGTATCAGGAGACCTGTCTGTTTTACCTTGAACAAGCCACCTTACTTCTGAGTTTCAGTTTCTCCATCTGAAATCAGGAATGAAATAAATTTTTTGAGCACCTGCTGAATTAAGATGTGTAAAATTCCTTCTACAAATAACAAATGCTGGAGAGGGTGTGGGAAAAGGGGAACCCTCCTACACTATTGACAAGAATGTAAATTGGTGCAGCCACTAGGGAGAACAGTATGGCAGTGCCTCTAAACACCAAGAGTAGAGTTGCCTTATGATCCAGCAATCCCACTCCTGGGCATATATCCAGACAAACTATAATTTAAAGAGATACATTCACCCCTGTATTCATAGCAGCACTATTTTCAATAGCCACGACAGGGAAGCAACCTAAATGTCCAGCGACAGAGGGATGAATAAAGAAGATGCAGTACATATATACAAAGGAATACCACTCAGCCAAAATAAGAATGAAACAACACCATTTGCAGCAACATGGCTGGACCTAGAGATTATCATACTAAACGAAGTAAGTCAGAAAAAGACAAACATCATACAATATAACTTATGTGTGGAATCTAAAGCATGACACAAATGAACTTATCTACAGAACAGAAATAGACTCACAGACATAGAGAACAGACCTGTGGATGCCAAAGGGCTGAGGTCCAGGAGTTTATGTGATCTCCCTGAGACTGTAGGTGAGGTCAGCTTCACGTTCCTCTCCAAGTTTTTCAGCCCAAATTTACTTTGGGCTCTGGAGGTCCCCAAAGCTTCATCTGTGTAGTGTGTTGGGGGCCTCCTTGCCCCCAAGCTCCTCCTTCACTGCTCGAGACATGTTAGCCTTGCTGGTGTATTAGTTTGCCAGGAAATCAAGGCCTTTAAGCCAAGAGAACTTGAATTCTTTGGAGGCTACTGAGGAAGTGAGGCTCATGGGACCAGGGATTCAGCCTTGTATGGCTGCAGATTAGGGCAGGAAAGCATGGAAGGGGTGAGTTTAGGGAGATTCAAGCCTCTGACACATTGGCTTAGCTCTGACTTGGACACAGAAGGAAAGCAGAGTCCATGATTGAACTCTTTCTTCCTTATAAATAAGATTTTTAAGACTTAACTGCACATCCAAGAAAATCTCTAGCATTTGATCCAGGGAGTAGGTGGGCCCAGGGAGAGGCAGGGAATGAATGAAGAGGATGGAGTTACTTTAGGGAACTAGAAACTGTCATTATATACTGGTGCAGTGTGGACTTCAGAGATAAAATGAGCAGCTGTTACCGACTTCTGGCAAATTCAGATAAGACATGAACACCTACAACTCCCAGGCACTCAGTTGGAGGAGTAAACATCGTTAGCCATAGTTACTATGGTTTCTAAGTCAGCATTCATAATCTTAAATAAGAAAAGTTTCTCTTAACCACCCACAAGAATCTAAGTACCCCCCTTTGCATATTGCCATTTTACAGAATGAACTCTTTGTATTGAGTATGTGGTAAGTAAATACTTGATAAGAGTGACCAAAAGGGGACAAGTCAGTCCCTCAGAAGTGACCGTTCAATTGAATACATTCAGAGTATATTTTTAATATGAACTTACACTTAACAACATAGCTTTTAACAGAGATTGGAGGGGTGGGGGGAGGAGGACAGATTCAGCTTTTGGGGGGGTCTGAAGTTCAACAGTTTTAAAAGCTCTCTTTTATGTCTATACAAAAAATCATTAAAGAAAAAAATGTCTGTGACCACTTTGATGCCATCTGATACAGGTGACCTGTTACAGAAGGAAAAGAGTGGAAAGAGATGGCAGTCTTCACTGATTGCAGTGACTATATATTACTTTTGCAAAATTTATAAAATTTACCAAGATTTATGGCCAAATGATTGCTAAGGTCTTTCTTAAGAGCCTGTGCAAGTGAGGGAAGTAAGTCTGAAATTTGTGCTTTATTAGCCTCACAGCAAATCTTCCCTGCAGGCTTCCCAGTTTAGTGGGTAAAGAACCTGTCTGCAATGCAGGAGATGCAGGTTCAATCCCTCGGTCAGGAAAATCTCCTGGAGAAGGAAATGGCAACCCACTCCAGTATTCTTGCCTGGAGAATCCCATGGACAGAGGAGCCTGGTGGGGCTACTCCATAGGGACGCAGAGTTGGACATGACTGAAGCGACTTCGCGTGCACACACCAAACACACACATGAGTATTATGGACTAAATGTGGAATTCAATGAGGTAATGAGAGTGGGGATTAGTACCCTTATAAGAAGGGGCAACAAAACACCTGCTCTCGCTCTCTCTCGCTCGTTCTCGCTCGCTCTCTCTCTCTCCCCCACCACCTTCTGTCTCTCTTCCCTGCATGAGCCAAAGAGGTCATAGGAGCACACAGCAAGATGGTGGCTGCCTACAAGCCAAGAGAAGAAGCCTCAGAGCAAAATCTACCTTGCCAACACCTTAACCTTGGAGTTCCAACCTCGAAAACTGGGAGAAATAAGTTCCCATTGTTTAAATCACCTTGTCTGCCATACTTTACATAGCAAGCTAACCCAGAACATAAAAAGAAAGTCAAGAAAATATCAAATATTAACTAAAATGAAAAATCTAAATGACAGTAGAACAGGCTGAGTTTGAAGGAATAAAAGAAAGGGAGACAAAATAAGATGACAAAAAGGATTTTAAAAAGTGTCTTGCTCCTTTCTCCTCATATCCTCCTATTTGTTTTTTCTTTTCTTTTACAAAAGGAAAAAAGTTTTTGGTTTTATTTTTTGTTTTACAAGCAGAAAGGCCAAGTGAAGAATTGAGTGATTATCCAGGGAACTGAATTAATATAAAAAGTCTAAATAACTCAAGTCAAATCCCTTTTTTTAAACTACAGTATCTCTACAATTGTCTTAATCTTTCTTTCACTTGCCTCTACAGATAACACTAATGCTTCCTTAATTTTAATATACTGGACATAAGATGTATCCAACAGCTAAATTTCAAGAGCAAAGAAAAAAAATAATGAAATTCTGATGAAACCCAAGTAAAGAAAATACCCAAAACCTATGTGCAACTTATATGGAATGCATACTCCTATAACAAATAATATCATATGTCATATTTCTGCAGTCGAAATGTTTAGGCTCTTAAACTATTTTTGCAAAATATTAGTGAAGTGGAGGAAACAAAATTTATTACTTTAAAAGAAAGTAAAACCTTTCTATAAATTATTTTTAAAAGGTAATAATACTTAAAAATTATTTTATATTGGGAACACATCCAGATGTCAATTTCCTAGATGATCTGCAAAGTTTAAAAATTTGCAATACTTTTGCAACACCAAAATGCCAGTTTCTATGCACAAGGAATGAGATGTATGGAGAAAATTTAGTAAATTTAGGAAAAATAGGAAATTCAGACAAGAAAACTCACTCCTGGCCCCTACCAAGTGTGAGTCCCTTAAGTAGACCAAACATAAGTACATTTGTCTGTACATTCAAGCCGTCAGGGTGCTGGCAAGCAAGATAACTATAGTTTTTATAGTTAGACAAGTGTTTTTGATGGAGCATTTTTTAATAAGACTTGAATTTAGAGCTATGATTCTCCTAAGAGAGGAAGGAATATCATAAATAGAATTGGCGAGTGGCTTTGTCAAAAGAAACATACTCTCACATGCCCCCTCCTCCCAGTCAACAATCCAGGTGTTGGGGGGAGGGAGCCCCAATACTGAATGGAGCTGTGTAGCAGCCCCTCAGTCCTGCAAGAATTAGTGACACAGAAGAACAAACACCGAAAAATATTTTGTGGCAATAAGAAAGCAGTGTAATAAAAAGAATTCTCCTCTTGCGTTTTATTTCTTCTACTTTTACAAAACAACTGTTTCAAAACTTTCTTACAAAAAATTAAAAAAGACACATATACATGACATGCAGGAGATGAGAATAATGTTCCTCTAATACAAAAGCATTAAACAATATTTTGGGTGCTGGACAGCACTTCTGGCACGTTTATTTATTAAGACTAGAATCCTCAGCGTTCTCCACTGCGATATTTTCTAACACAGTATTACTGGTTGTGGAAAGTAATTTGCCTGAATTGCTCTCTTTTTCAGTCTCCTCCCAAGTAGTTGTCAGAGGCCTCCTGAGGGTTTCCGGAAGCAAGAATGTTAGAACTCCACTCACCAAGGCCATAGTCCCAGAAAGCAACTAGAAGGAAGCAAAAAAAACAAAAGTGACACATCGAGAAAGAAATGTACCCTTCAGAGAATAATCATTTCTGAACCTTGTTCAGAGGGCAATAAAATTGAAATTGACATAACAGCTGTCGTTTTTGCTTCTCAGTAAGACCTTTTTGGAGAAGGCAATGGCACCCCACTCCAGTACTTTTGCCTGGCAAATCCCATGGATGGAGGAGCCTTGAAGGCTGCAGTCCATGGAGTTGCTAAGAGTCGGACACAACTGAGCGACTTCACTTTCACTTTTCACTTTCATGTATTGGAGAAGGAAATGGCAACCCACTCCAGTGTTCTTGCCTGGAGAATCCCAGGGACGGGGGAGCCTGGTGGGCTGCCGTCTATGGGGTCGCACAGAGTCGGACACAACTGAAGAGACTTAGCAGCAGCAGCAGCAGCAAGACCTTTTTGGTTACTTTCAATTCGTTGACTAAGCTTAATTTGATCATTCATCAACCACGTGGAACACCTACTCAATAAATCCCAGTTACTGCCTGCATTATTACTCGTGTAGGCACAGTCCTAGGAGCTACGCTGAGGGAAAAAAAAAAACTCCCTGCCCTGTCTTGCCAGGCTCCAGAGTCTCATGGGCGAGCCCAGCATCTTGGATTTGGACTTGATGGTCAGGGACTGTCTTAGTCAACCGTGCTCCTGCCCCCAATAATGGACATGCTATCAGCATTCAGTAAATGGTGGGGACTGAATAAATGCATGCATGTTCATTTGGTCAGTGAACCAAAATCTGTAGCATTTAGGGGGAAATAAAACAGAGGCAATGGAAACTAGCTGCTACTTTGTGTGGGGGGAATGACAGTTTCCAAGTAATTTTCTATAAAAATTCACTATTTCTTTACCTTCCAGGTTTTGACACATGAAAGGCAACCTTTTAGACTGCCACCAAGGTGTTTGCTTTCAAAAATGCAAATCACATTAAAAACTAAAGTCTGCATATCTCTTCTCTGTTGATCACTATGAAGATATGGGTGGGTTTTAGAACTAAATTTGGATATAGTCTGTAAAAACTTTGTCTTTACATAACTTAAACTCCTTTAGCAAAAAGTACTGAGAAGAGCCCATAAAAATAAATTAAGGCATGGGCTTTCTGATAAATCTGCATATTTGGTGCTTTTATAGTCTCTGAGATACAGCACAAACTGAGACATGACATGAGGCCACATCAGCTACAGATGTGACCTGGGAAGACAGTTCTTGACTTGTTTTGCAAAATACTGATAACCTAATTCCGGAAATGCATGAGTAAGCCAAGAAACAGTAACAGAATTTAAAGTGATATTGCAAAGGATGTAGAAATCCCAAGAGAGCCCTCTGTCAGGTTCTGAAAAACACTGAACAAGTCTAAACAATAAATAGAATCAAATGGACAATTCAAGACAAAATTGGATTTTCTTTTTTAACTTGGTAGTGAGAATCAATTCAGTTCAGTTCAGTTCAGTCGCTCAGTCGTGTCCGACTCTTTGCAACCCCGTGGACTGCAGCATGCCAGGTCTCTCTATCATCACCAACTACTGGAGTTTACTCAAACTCATGTCCATTGAGTTGGTGATGCCATCCAACCATCTCATCCTCTGTCATCCCCTTCTCCTCCCACCTTCAATCTTTCCCAGCATCAGGGTCTTTTCCAATGAGTCAGTTCTTTGCATCAGGTGACCAAAGTATTGGAGTTTCAGCTTCAACATCAGTCCTTCCAATGAACACCCAGGACTGATCTCCTTTAGGATGGACTGGTTGGATCTCCTTGCAGTCCAAGGGACTCTCAAGAGTCTTCTCCAACACCACAGTTCAAAAGCATCAATTCTTCAGCGCTCAGCTTTCTTTATAGTCCAACTCTCACATCCATACATGACTACTGGAAAAACCATAGCTTTGACTAGATGGACATTTGTTGGCAAAGTAATGTCTCTGCTTTTCAATATGCTGTCTAGGTTGGTCATAACTTTTCTTCCAAGGAGCAAGTGTAGTAGTGAGTAGTGAGAATAGTCAGGCATTGAACAAACTCAGAATCTTGCATCTCTCCTTTCACTCCAAGCAGGTCCCCTACGCCCTTGGCCAGCCCTCGCTACCCCCACACAGGCACCCCAACAACCCCCTCCACCCCACCTCTCCCTCCCCCTGGCAAGGAGGAGCCTTAGTCCCCTCTCACCTTCTCCTGGGGGTGGGTGGTGGAGGGGTGTGGGTGGGGGTAGGATCTTCCCCCATCAATAGATCTCCTTTCTTTCTCACAAACTTTTGATCTTTTCCTTTCCACTGGCTAGTTTCCCTCAGTAAAAATAAATTTCTTGAGCCTCTTACAATCTCTGTACCCACTCTGCCTGGGAAGGTGTACTTGCTACCTGTGTGGCCCTGGGCAGGTGACTGAATTTTTCTGCTCCTCAGTTTCCTTATCTGTAAAATGGAAATAATAATACTACCTGTCCCCAAAGGACTGGTGAAAGGATTAAATTAAATAACACATTTAGGCACTTAAAACAGTAACAGCTGAGGAGTCAATAAATGGTAGCTGTCATTACTACTCTCTATCTTTTGAAACAAGCAAGAGACTCAGCCTCAGCCCACATCCACTGCAGCCCCCACCCATCTTCTCCACAGCAGTCCCTGCTTCTCCTCCCATCCTGCCCACCCCCGCTTCCCCCGCCCCCAGCAGCATGGCCCTCACCCAATACCCACGGACATCGCTCTTCCCAGGCCACAGATTCCTAGCTGCCAAACCTGACAGCTGTTTGCCCGTTCTGCTTTTCTTAGCCACTGTCCTGTTCTGCCTTCCTCGCCTCCCCTCCTCCTTTGGGGTCCTGGTCACCTCCCTACCTCCCACGCTGCTGCCCCTTGGTTTCCGCCCTGAACCCCTCTTCCCATCAGGCGCTAAATGCCACTGTTTCCAGGGGTCTGCTCTTCAGTCTCCCTCCCTTTTTCCTCACCCTTCATAAGTTGACTCTCAAGTCTGTACCCCGTGCCCCCTACCATGGGGGCTGTCCTTGGAGTTCCAGACCTGTAAAGGCACAAGCCTCCCACCTATTCCCCCACCCTGCTGCCCCCTCCCCCGCCATCAAGCAGGCACCTCCCACTCCTCATCCTCAATTCAAGTGCACCATTCCTCCCCACCTTAGCCTTGTTCCCCCTCCTAGAGTCCCCTACAGCCCTGAGAACAACCTTCCACCATACCCAACTTGTCACGGGTCTAGGGGGTAAGACTTTTCCATCCTGTCCTTTCCAACCTGCCTTTAGTCTGATATTCTGACCTCCTTTGAGATCCCTGTATCCTTTCACCCTTACCTCCTGATGCCCACAACCCACCCTGGGTGTTAGTAGCAATGCTTGCACCCAGACCCAAACTGACCATGTTTCTTTCCCCCTCTAAGTTTTTGCCTTTCTGTTGCCTCTGCATGGAATTCCCTTATCTCCTCTTCCACCTGGCTGACTCTCACCAGCCCCTCCAGACACAGATGAAAGGCCCCTCCTGCAGGAAACTTCTCCTCTGGCCCTAGCTGGGCTCGGTAGCCCTCTCCCGCAACCCCAAAATCCCAGCATTTCCCTACCCCAGCCCTCTTCTCTGGGACCTCTGCCTTCCACACAAGTCTGGATATCTTTCAGGACTAATGCTATCTCTTTCATCCCTGCTCCTTATCACCTAGCGGAAAGCCTAATTCAAAATCAACACTCAACCTCTGCCAAATGAGTTCACGAATACAAAGATTATGTGAATTAGGTGTCCACTTCTTTCCCTGGATTACTTAAAAATAATCGTTGAAAATAAAAGCAACAGAAGGAATGATGCTCAGGTGCTTCTTTTGGGAAGAGAAAATATAAACTTATCTTCTAGATGATCATGTCTATTCCTCAAAGGGAAAATACTGGCTCCCTGGGCAGTTTGACATCCACAAAAAAGCTTAATGAGAAATTTAATAATTTATATTTTTACTCATTAAAAGTAACAGGCAACATCTGCTACATCCAAAGGAAACACATTCACAGAATATTTTTGCAAATACACACAAGACCCTGATGACAGAGGTGGTCCTGGGGAAGGCGGATGAGGGTCAAGGTGGAATAACTTGTTTCTCTGCATCCCCTTTAGGACTGTTTGTTTAACCTACGAAAAAGGCATGGCATTTGGATTTGAACCCAAGTATGTCATTTTAAGGCTTTCCTGGTGGCTCAGACCGTAAAGAATCCACCTCAATGTATGAGACATGGGTTCGATCCCTGGGTTGGGAAGATCCCTTGGAGGTGGGCATGGCAACCCACTCCAGTATTCTTGCCTGGAGAATCCCCATAGACAGAGGAGCCTAGCAGGCTACAGTCCATGGGGTCAAAAAGAGTCAGACATGACTAAGAGACTAAGCACAGCACAGAACATGTCATTTGAATAGTGACAGCAAAAACAGCCCTTACATTCTATGAATGGAAAAGACCCAGATGCTGGGAAAGCTTGAGGGCGAGGGAAGAAGTGGGCTACAGAGGTTGAGATGGTTGGATGGCATCACTGACTCAATGGACATGTGTTTGAGCAAACTTCAAGAGGCAGTAAAGGACAGGGAAGCCTGGTGTACTGCAGTCCATGAGGTCCCAAAGAGTCAGATATGACTGAGCAACTGAACAAAAACACTATTCTATGAAGACTGCTTTTCATAAAGCAAGTAAAAAAGAGCTTGTCATATAACAAGCACTATTAGAGTAGCTGTTAAATAAAATTAAAAATCCCTTTTAACTTTATAGTCTGTAATGGATCTTTATGGATGTCCTTAAAAAAAAAATCTTTATTTGGTTTTAGTAACTTCATAGCAGTTTGTTTTTATAGATTTATGTATCTGCTATGTGTCTTGGCTTATTTTTTAAAAACATCTTTTCCATTTTCATCTTCTATCAATGAGGAACATAAAGTGCTAGCACAAAGGAGATGCTTCTGGAAAAGTCCATGCCCTAAAAAAGAGTAATGAGCTCTAAAAAACCTTTTCCTGTATCGGCCAGACCCAACTCCCCCAATTAAGCACATTTGACTAGGTGCCTGTTGCTGGGACATGAGAGGACCATGTTGAACCAATGATTCCCAAAGAGCAGATGCATACCACCTGTGGGTGCAGAGTGATTTTTTTTTTTTTTTAAGGTCATCTCAAACAATTTATTACTTGTAGGATTTTGCTAGTGTATAAGACATATAACTAGTAGGCATGGGTGTTAGTCGCTCAGTCATATCTGACTTTGCGACCCCACGGACTGTAGCCCACCAGACTTCCCTGTCCATGGGATTTCCCAGGCAAGAATACTGGAGTGAGTTGCCATTTCCTTCTCCATGTAACTAGTATGCTGCTGCTGCTGCTGCTAAGTTTCTTCAGTCGTGTCTGACTCTGTGCGACCCCATGGACTGCAGCCTACCAGGCCCCTCCGTCCATGGGATTCTCCAGGCAAGAGTACTGGAGTGGGGTAACTAGTTTAACACCCATGATTTCACTGTTATTGTTGCTTAGGGCAAAACTAAATTATGAAAGCCAGTGTATCTGATTTAAAATATTAAATATTATAAATTATAACATGAATGGCACATAAAGTAAGAGAAATGCTTTGCTGGACCCAATTGTGGTGACACAAAATGCCCTGTCCTGCAAGAGTTCAATGGTTTAACTGGGAGACAAAGACATATGTGCAAATGTTACAGCCAGACTGCCACAGCAGGCTGTGGAAAGGGTACACATGAAATGCTATGCAGACCTGGGAAAGACAGAGATTGGGTCACTGGGTCTGGGTGGCCTTCTTGAAGAAGTGGGGTTTGCTTCATGTCTTAAAAGCTATCAATACACGGGGGCTGCCTCATCTACAGCCCTAGTGCATTCGGCCCCCACTAGTCATCCGGCAGAGTCAGCACAGGAGGACAAACTGGGAACGAGGTAAGTGGGCCCAGTTCTGGTCTCAGCTCCCTAGCTGTGTAAGTTACAGCCACTAAAACTCCAGGACACCATCATCCAGAAGAACTGCTCTCTGCCAAGCCTGGGAAGATGCTGTGAAAGGGGCCTCATAGGAGTACTGGAGAGAAATCGCAGCCAAAATGCATCTTCCAGTTCTGGGAGCCCTTCACCGTTCTGACCCAGATGCAGTGCCAGCTTCTGAGGCAGTCTGGGTCCTAACGGTTCTTGGATTTACCTCTTTAAAAGGAAAAAAAAAAGGTCTATATCTATCTACCTATCTACCATAAAATATAAGTTTTAAATGCATAAAAACAAATGTACAGTTTAAGAAATAATTATAGTACACATTGCTATATTTAAAATGGATAACCAGAAAGGACCTATTGTACGGCACATGGAACTCTGCTCAATGTTATGAGGCAGCCTGGATGGGAGGGGGTTTTGGGAGAGACTGGATACACATATATGTATGGCTGAGTCCCTTCGCTGTTCACCTGAAACTACCACAGCATTGTTAATTGGCCATATCCTAATACAAAAATGTAAAGTTTGAAAAGAAAAGAAATAATTATAAAGCAAACATATCATGGTCTTGATCACCCACAAGAAAACACTGCTTGCACCCCAGAAGCCTGTCCCTCCCTCCTCCACAGGAAGGGGTCCTGGTTTAGTCAATTAGCCCCATCAGTTGTCCTGGTTTTAACTTGTATGGTTACTGAAAGTCTGTGGAAAAGGGGTCTCTTTCTCTTAAGAAAAAATAAAGGTACATGCAAACATGGGGGAGGTGGGCAAGAAGCATTCTCTGCAGAAGGGATGTTCCAGCAGAGGAGGTGGGGCAGGGTAGGTGTGGAGAGGCGGAGGAAGTGTGTGAAGCAACAAACTAGGGAAGATGGGGAGGGGTCCATCTGGAAAGGACATGAGGATCAGGCAGGGCTGGGGATTGTTCTGAAGGTGAGGGGCCGCTGGACTGGAGCTGTGGGTTCAGCAAACTACTCTGATGGGGTGGGGCTGGGGTAGCGGTGGGGGTAGAGTGAGGGGAGGGAACCTGGGAGGCAGGCAGTGATGAGCAGCTGGGCTGGAAGCAGGTGAATAGGGAGGTTTTGAGTGAGGAGGATTTGGTGTTGTGGATTGGGAGGAGTTGGGGGGGCGGATAAAAGCTGGAGCTCGAGTGTTATGTGGGAGGCCAAGGACTCCCACTCCACGGTGGAGGCAGAAGGAGGAGGGAACATAAGCCAGCTGGGTTTGGGAAATGGTGAAGTTGTAAGATGCCCAGGGAGGATATCCACAGGGCTAGTGAGTCTGCAGCTTGGAAGCGAAGTCAGCACTCAAGAGCAGTTATCCACACAGCGATTGGGAAAGACAGCCAGGATGGCTCTTGGAGAGTGAGGCGATCAGAAAAAGAAAGAGGAGACAGAGCGAACAGCCTCGAGAGAGCTCCAAGCAGGAAGTTCCAGAAAGGGAGCCTGGAGGAGGAGGGGGAGGACCAGCACCCCCCGGGGCTCCCCCGTGAGTCACTGCAGCACCTCCCGTCACCCCCACATGCCCCACCGCCCCCACCTTCCTGCCCCCACCTCCCATCACCCATCTTCCTCCTGCCCCAGATGTGTAACAGTGCTCTGTATGCCTTCCCAAACTCACAGCTGGGCCAGGAGGAAATCTGCAAACTGAGCAGAAGCGCCCTCCGGCTTCATGAGCAGGTGAACAGCTCACACTGCCAATGCCAGGAGCAGGCACACAGGCAGCCCCATCCATGAAGAGCCCCTCAAGTTGCAGAGAAGCTGCAAACCACAGACCCCTACACCTCTCCACCAGACACCACCAGATTCTTCCAGGAGCAGCAGCCTCCAGAACTGGCCTTGATCAGACATCACAAAGGCTGGGGGTGGGAGGCAGCTGGAGGATCCCGACAGAGGAGCACAGGCTCAGAGACCACAAACCAGAGCTCCTGGCTTCGCGATGTGCTGAGGAGAGGCCCTACTTGAGCTGACCAAGTTGCAATTAACAGCTTACAGTGGGGAGAGGGGGAAAGGCAATCAACAAACAAGAGAAACAACCACCACCACCCTACTTAACAACTGATGAGCTGTTAACAAGAATGCTAGACATCCCCAAACCAAATTAGAAGTTGGAGCCTAATAAATAAAAATATAGAAGGCAGTCAGCTGCTCTGCCTCACCGCTATCTCAGTCAAGTTCTATAAATTGATGAACACCTGTGGCATGAAGATCCAAACGCTGGAGAGATAAATGCACAACGGGGCCATGATGCTTCCCACACGGCCCACAGTGCTGCCACTCCCCACGGCCAGCGACCTGGAAACACGGAGAGAATTAAGACAGCAGCAGGAACAGAAGACAAGGGACATGTGATACAGACAGTGAGGGGACAGCTGCCCAGATCCCTGTCCACCCTCCCCACAGAGAATAAATAATAAAACTTATCATCTTAATATACGTGGAAATTAACTTTAATTTTTCAAGAATTGTTCATGATTTCCCCTGGAGGATGAAATGGCGACCCACTCCAGTATCCTTGCCTGGAAAATCCCATGGACAGAGGAGCCTGGCAGGCTACAGTCCATGAGGTCACAGAGTCAGACACGACTGAGCGCCTGAGCACACATGTTCATGATTTATATTCCCATTCTGTGAAATATCAGTATCTACAAACACGGAGATAATTCAAGACAAAAGAAAGGTAAACCGGTCTTCATCAGCTACGCAGATGAAACTCTTACTATACTCATTCAGTCTAACATTGAGGTTAACATCAGTCTTCTACAGCTGAAGTTTATTTAGAATAGGAAGTGGGAATTTGGGAAACCAAAAGATTTATATCTATGTATCACTCGATTTCAATTTTCTAAAGTCAAGCAATATCTTAATATACTTTCCTTTAAAACCTATTTATAGAAACCTTATAGAATCTCTAGTAAGAAGCAAAGAATGTGCTTCCAACATGAGTGTGCTGTGCTTAGTCACTCAGTCATATCCGACTCTTTGCGACCCTATGGACTATAGCCCACCAGGCACCTCTGTCCATGGGGATTCTTCAGGCAAGAATACTGGAGTGAGTTGCCAGGCCCTCCTCCAGGGGATTTTCCCTACCCAGGGATCAAACCTAGGTCTCCCATATTGCAGGCAGTTTCTTTACCGTCTGAGTCACCTGGGAAGCCCTTCAACATGAGTATCTCTTATTAAGCCTAGGAGAGAGGCCCCAGGAGAAACCAAACATGCCAAATTCCTTAATCTCAGTCTTCTAGTCTTCACAACCATGAGAAAACACACTCCTGTTGTTTGAAGCCCTCAATCTGTGGTGTTTTGCTATGGCAGCCTTAACACAACTGACATCAGGACATCAAGAGACACATCCTTAGAACATTAGCCCTGAGTCGGTGTAAGTCAATTGTATTTGAGATTTAAAATGGTTTTAGGACAATACACCATTATTTCAAAACAAATTCTGTAATATCCTTGCTAATGACATATAGACAAAGCCTCTGATTCAGAATTAGCATCATCATGTAATCTTCCCACATCTTGGAGTTCCCATACTTCTACAAAAAGAAGGCATTTATACTTAAAGACTAAACTTAAGGAAATGACACATAAGTGAAAGATAATAAGAAAACAACACAAAAATAAGTAACTCTTACCTTACAATGGTTGGATACAGCTCCGCTGTATAAAGGTATATAAGGCCAAACGCTGCCCCTATGAAAAATTTTCCAGCCATAGATGCCACCACTAACCAAAAATGGTAATCCTGAAAATGTATATATTGGCAAAATAGACCATCATTTTGTCATCAAATAATATTTTTAAAAAGAGAAAATCCTTAAAATTATTACTTAAAACTTTGTAATCCTCCAGTGTCTTTCAGAACAGTAAGTTTCATTTTTGTTTGAATCTATTTTGTAAATTCTGCTCATGGTGTGCAAAAGCTTTCCTTCTTTATGAAATTTAGAGAAAAGCTTCACTGTGCCTCCTCTGCCTCAGAGATTTCAAATTACCAATTAAGAAAAGTGATTTGGGAAGAGACACTGTGGAATAAGACCCTCCCAGATAGTTTCTGCTGTCATCCTTGACATATTCCACTTCCTGAAGTAGTTCTCAGAGACTTCTCACAGTCCATCTTTTCTCTCCTCCCCTGTCTGTCAGCTGGGTGTTGAGACCCAGGTGACCTTGGAGTTCATGCATTAGGGGTGGCAGCACCTCTGTCAACCTGCGTCCCTGAGTGACTCCAGGGAGCCAAACACCCCCTTCACCACCCCTACACCCACCAGCGAGGTACAGTCACATCAAACTTTCTGTGAGCAAGAAATAAATGTCTATGATGTGAAGTCACTGAGATTTGAGAGTGCCTGTATTAAGGCAGCCAGTGTCACTTATCACCTTAATTACTTTGCATTCAATGTTTGTTGAATGAATTAATGGAACACAGAAAAATTGTATTGTGTTGACACTACCGTTTGGAGGGAAGTTTTATTAGAGGGGAAATTTTTGTGATTAAGGGTTAGTACTCTATTTCTAGAAATGCCCATCAGCCACTTTCCGGTCTTTTGGTTACTGCTGGGGCTTAACCACCGTAGAGATGAAAGGTTCTACGATTCCCCTAAATCCTCACTGGCTCAAAGACAGTTGCCATCAACTCAACTAATATAACTGCAAGCTACTTAAAAACACATGCAAAAAAGGTATGGATGAAGCTCCCTCAAAGTGGCAGAGACCTCCAAGTTTTAAGTAATTTTAACTAATGTGAATCAGTTGCATGTATCAATCACCTGGAAATTTCAATCCATAACACATTTGATTCACCAATTATTCACTGATAATTAAGTGAAGCATAAAAGGAAGTCACTGGTTAGCTTAAATTAGATTTCAAACAATATACAAAACTTAAAATGCCTTGATCTAAATGTTGAGATACTATTGCTTTATAATTACATAGTCACTATAATTATACATACATAAAATATAAATTATTTTAAAGTTTGTTATGGTGACCATATTTTCTATATTGAGAATGAAAATACAGGTTCTAGTAACATTTGGGGTGAAAAAAGGAAGAGTTCTTCTGGGTGCAAGAGGTATTCTAGGCCAAAGAGTTTGCCAAAATACAGGAATGAGGAAGTCATTTCAGTAGTTTATGGCACTATTTCTCACTAAGAAATTGCATTCTTAGAAACAAGACCCTTGGGAAATACAAATACATGCACAGTAGAAACTGGAAACTACTAACCTACCACAGTGAAAAACAAGACTGTTTAAATTGGAACAATTCTGAACATAAGACTCATAGTACCTTTCATCTGTCCCCATGACTCCCTCGCTCCTACAGACTTCTGATCAAACGTCACACTCTCTGAGAGGCACACCATCCTCGACCACCTTAGATAAAATAACAGCACACACGTGCGTTCCCCCTCCAAACACAGTCACTCGCCATCCCTCATTCAATTTTGTTTTTCTTCATTTTACTCAGAGAAACTTGACTTACTGCACGTCTTCGGTACCTAGAAAAGACCCTGGCACATACTAGGTGCTGGATAGATCTTTCATGAATGAATAGAAGTTTAAGATGATGATACTCACTGGAAAGCGCAATCTACTCTCCTCATTGAAGATTACCAAGTTTACAGAATATAACACTGCCCATCTCTGAGAAGTGGGATTTGGGCTTCGCCTCCACCTCCCACATTTCTTTTTCCTTTAAATTTTATACTATTTATTATAACAGAGAAGGAATGATATTTTTAAAGAAAACATTAAAAATATTATGTATATAATTTATACCTATGTATTATTTCATCATCTTCGTATTCATAAGCTGAAAATGTCCCCGTCAAACTGTCACAGTATAACTAACCATTCCCTAAGTAAAACATAAAAGAACTCACCTTGGGGATCACCATAATCACACCATTGGTCACTGCGCTTGACAGAAGGGAGAAAATCAGAATGTTTCTTCTCCCCAAATGGTCCATCCCGAAGCATATAAAGACATAGGCAGGAATTTCCACTACACCTGTCATGGAGCAAAATGACGCATCTCTATAAGCCAGAGCATCCAACTGAACAGGGGGACCCTGCCTTCCAACCCAAAGGAATGGTCAGCCCTCTCTCTGATCTCAGGGACTTCTAAGAACTATCTAACAACTGCCTAAGAGGCAGCAAGGCACACGACTTTTAAACTCACTAGAGTGGGGAGGATGTTTGCTGTGATGTGCACTAATGCTCACATAATCTGCTTAGCATTTATCATCTCTCCTCAGAATCTTATCCCCAACGAGGCGGGAAGCTCCCAGGACACAGCACAGTCCCTGGAGGGCAGGCCAGTGAAGTGAACAAATATGTAAATCAATAGACAACACTGATCTTTTCTGATCTTCGGCTTCTTCTGCTTGACAGAAGTACGGGGAAATGTTTGTATCAGTAACTTCAAACTTAGAAATTAAGGTAGAAAATTCAGGGCAGCTAGGTACATAAAGTAATGATAACTGTTCGATGGATTTTAAACCTAAAAATAAAGCTAATATGAATCCCCCACCGAACAAGGACCTTGTCTTGGATCTCCTTTTACTCCCCCTCAACAAAAAAAGAAAGTCCAGAACTGACTTAAAAGCCCTTCCATTGAAGAACCGAAGTTTGAATCTTAGATCCAGAACCAAAAAGCTTTACATCTATCACCCAGAACGCAACAGGGAGCAAGCAAGAAGATTTCTCAGCAAAACTGAGCAAACCCAGTAGCCTCTGAGAAACTGTCACTGCTTATCAGCCTAGAGTGTCCACGTAATTCAAAGGTCTCTTCTTTCGACCCTCTGCAGCTTGCCTAACCTCAGGACACGACCCACCACTGCCTTTGAGGACTGGTGTGCACTTGCCTGTGTAACTACAGAATGCTATTAGCACCTGGACTGGCAGGTCTGGGTCTACATGTCTTCTGTGGCTTTGGGAACATATCACTGCAGGTAGATACATATTTCCTGAGTTAACATTCTTAGTAGTACATCAGAAATTAAACTCTGCTGCAGCTGCTCAGAAAAAAAAAAAAAGGCTGAGCAAAGACAAAAATAACATTCCGAGCCCTGCTGGAGAGATGGGTCTCCCTTCTCTTCATTAACATGAAAAATAAACAACTCCAGAGAAAATGCCTCCCCTTCACAGACCCTGCTGTAAGATCTAGTGCCTCTGGACCAAAGCAGTAGGTTCATCTATTACTCTACTTTTTTTTAAAAAAGGACTTTTCAAGATCAAATAAAACAATGATTCTCAAAACAACCTCCTGGGAATAGGCCTGGATTATCGCCTCCACTTTCCAACTAACACTGAATCAGTCAGTTTAGTTCAGTCACTCAGTCGTGTCCGACTCTTTGTGACCCCATGGACTGCAGCACGCCAGGCTTCCCTGTCCATCACCAACTCCCGGAGCCTACTCAAACTCATGTCTGTTGAGTCGGTGATGCCATCCAACCATCTCATCCTCTGTCATCCCCTTCTCCTCCCGCCTTCAATCATTCCCAACACTAAATGACTTGAGCCAAATGAGTAAGTGACAGCTCAGGGACGGGTCTTTGGGAGCCAAGCCTTTCCTGCCATCTCCCTCCCTCATGTCTGATTCCCTCCACATCTGACTCAGGGCTCTCCTCTCTCCAGCACTGTGTGCAAGGCCACCAGCTGAATTCCTGGAACCTAACAAAGCTGCACAGCTACTGGGAAAGCTGAAGAGACCTTTTCAAGTATATTCCACCTTGATTCTTCTTGAGTTGTTGTAGAGATGCCACGTCTAAATTTTTGACTTGACTATATTTGGGTTAGAAATGGTGCAACCAACAAACCCTTCTGGGATTAGGACAATGTGCCATTATTTTCTTCACTTTTAACCACTCAGACCCCATTCTGATCCTATCTCCATATAACCCCAAAGGTATGTCCTGAGACTACTGTAGTATTCATCACCTGCAAGTAACACAAAACCTGAGCTGAAATCCCCACCAATCTCAGACCATCTCAGGAGCTGAAAACTTGTTCAAAATTTGCACAGCACAAAAGTACTGACTAGAAGCGCTTGACAAGCAGAGGGCTACTGGCAAGGGTCACGATATGAAAAAATCAAAGGCAGTAGAGACTATGTACGTGCTCAGTTGCTTCAGTCTTCTCTGACTCTTTGCAACCCCATAGACTGTAGCCCACCAGGCTCCTCTGTCCATGGGATTCTCCAGGCAAGAATACTAGAGTGGGTTGCCATACTCTCCTCCAGGGGATCTTCTCGACCCAAGGATCAAACCCCTGTCTCCTGCATTGCCAGCAGGTTTTTTACTGCTGAGCCATCAGGTAAGCCCAGTGGCTATAAAACAATGCTATTTGTCTTGGAAACATTTTTATATTTACAAGATTGCCTGTTTTCTTGAGAATTGATATATCTCCATCAAATTTAACAGACTATATCATAAAGATCTAAAACCCCAGCATTCCTAAACTTCCCGATGTCACACCCCACCCCACTTGATTCTGCTACCATTTGCTGCTGTGTTCTAGAAATATTGCCTCCTTTCTCAAACTGACACATAGAATGTGTTCACTTGTTCATTTGTTTATAAAATGTGTTTGAAGTCAAGGTGGGCTCTTTTTATAAACTTGTTGGTCTGTACCCCCTAAAAAAAGAGTAGTTCTTTTTTTCTTAAAATGACTTATAATTCCTTTGTGCTATAATCAACAAAAACAGGTGTCTCATCAGAGCACTTTAATGAGAAAGGATGATATTTATGTATAACAATTTTAAAGCAAACCTTTCTGGCAATAATATCAAATACAAGTAGCCTACTCAGAAATAACCAGCTGCAAAAATGCATTTCTGATAATCCTCTCATGTCTGGTGTGAATTTGGTTAGGAGTAACACCTCAGGCTATCACAGCTTCAGAGCTATTTTAACCTGCCACTGAATTAAAAGAAGCATGACATCATAAACTACAGTTGCATGTGTTTAGGTTATTTTACTGACTAAAATTCCTAAATTAGAAGGTAGAAAGATGCCAGAAGATCTCCAAGACATGTTAAATTTTAAAAGGAATGTAACTTGCAAAGAACAATATGTAGTGAATAATCTCATTTATGTTAAAATATAAAACATTTATCTGTACCATTGTATGGAGATTCATAAAAAGAAATCTGAAAGTACAGGCCAAAGGTTATAGAAGTTACCTCTGAACTACAGTTCTGAGATGGCAATGGGCTTAAAGGAAGGAAGCAAGCAAGAAGAAGAGGCAGGAAAGGAAGGAGGGACTCAAGTCTTCGATTTTGCATGTTTTAAAAGAAAATATATACCTGTGTAACACTAAAAGGGGCTTCCCTGGTGTCTCAGATGGTAAAGAATTTGTCTGCAATGCAGGAGACCCAGGTTCGATCCCTGGGTCAGGAAGATCTCCTGGAGAAGGAATGGCTACCCACTCCAGTATTCTTGCCTGGAGAATTCTGGACAGAGATACCTGGAGGGCTACAGTCCATGGGGTCACAAAGAGTCAGACATGACTGAGCTACTGACACACACACACACACAATACTAAAAAAGACCATAATAACATAGCTGGCAGTGTTGTTCCTGGTAGAAATAAAGACAATAGAAACACTCTCAAAACTTGGTAGAAATTTCACTTCGCAGCTACACTTAAATATAGTTTAACCACTTACCCATAAGGAAGAGATTTAAATATTCACTGCCTCCCAAATGAACAGAATTCAAGGAGAAGGTGTAGAATCCCAAACAACCCGTGAACCAAATAAGCCAAAGAATAAGTGTCCTTGTTCCGATACTCCAGTCATAAAACAGTGCTGACAGGGTGTGCTTCTCAACTTGAGAGGGCTCATTATCAGCAGAACCGTCGTGATCCAGTGATACAAGTTCTGACAGTTTATAGGATCTAGTCCTATTCCACTTGGCCATCATATCAATTACTTTTTGTGCTTCTTCATATTTTCCCCCTGAGATAAGCCAAAAAGGTGTCTCTGGGAGCATCCAACAGCACAGGATAAAGGGAACAGTCACGGAGGAGAGGACTATCTGATAGATCCACCAGGTCCTGACGAAGTAGCCTGTCAAAGCCACCACCATGGTTCCAAAAGCAAAAAAGGAATGCAAGTGGATGGATGCCCATGTCCGAGACTTCATGCCGATAAATTCTGTCACATAGACAAATACCACCACGAGATAGCCACTTGCAGACTGCAAAACAAAGCAGGGAGGGTGGGCCGGATTTAAGGTCACACACATAACTACTAAGGAGTCTGACCCCTCTGCAAATCACACCAGAAAGAAAATAAAGCTTTGTTTTCTGAAACCCATATCACATTCATACAATGGAATTTAATCCAATCCATCCTTCTTTAAATGCATCCTCTCATCTTCCCATACCCTGTCTACCCCAAATGGCAAAGCTTGAGTGGTTTTGCATGATATAAATGTTAGGCACTGCCTTTTGCTTCATCTAAATATTCCTTTACAGTGTGAATTTATGTCTCAGTTCCTTGCAAATATGTGTATTAATTTATCTATATAGAAAAGAGCCTTTTTTATTAAATCCTAAATTCTAAATAGCGACAAACCATTTATAGTAATTAGTGAGAAGAAAAAAGATTTGATTAAAATTTCATTTTGACATGCAACAGCAACAACAACAAAAAACAGACAAATTGGACTTCAGGGAAATTCAAAACATCTGTGCATCAAAAGACACTATCACTAGAGTGAAAAGGCAACTTATGGAACATGAGATATGCAAATCATATATGTGATAAGAGACTAATATCCAGAATACACAGAGAACATCTAAAACTCAACAATAAAACAAAACCTTACAGGATATTTGGTCCTGTCAGAAACATCCGTAAAACATTCAGTCCACACCAAGAGGTCCTGGAAATTTGGGCCTATCCAAAAGACCTATAAGCATATTTGGTCCAAGCCAAACGGTTTTGGATAAGACCAGATATCAACTACCTTTTGGCATGGACCAAATGTCTTACGGATGGTTTGGATAGGACCAAACATCTGCTAACCAAACAAACAATCAAATTCAAAAATGGGCTTGATTCGTCCAAAGAAAATACAGTAATGGCCAATACGCACACAAAAAGATGCTCTGCATCACTAATCATTAGGGAAATGCAAATCAAAATCATGATTTGAGATGCCACCTCATGGACATTAGGATGGCTAGTATAAAATAAAATAAAGTAAGTGTTGGTGAGGATGTGGAGAAATCAGAACCCTTATGCACTGATGGCGGAAACGTAAAATGGTACAGCCACTATGGAAAACAGTAAGGGGAGTTCTCAAAAAACTAAAAATATAATTGCCTTATGATCCAGCAATCCCATTTTGGGAATATACCCAAAAGAATTTCAAGTGAGATCTCAAAGAAATATTTTTACACTTATGTTCATAACAGCATTATTCACAGTAGCTAAAAACACGGAAGCAATCCAAGCTCCCATCAACAGCAATCCATCAACAGATGAATAGATAATACACAATGGAGTATTATTTAGCTTTAAGAAAAGAATATTCTGACAGATGCTCCAACATGAATTAACTTTGAGGACATTACACTAAGTGAAATAAGCTAATCACAAAAAGACAAATATTGTATGATTCCATTTATATCAGGCATAGTATCTAGAGTAGTCAAATTCATAGAGACAGAAAGCAGAATGGTGGTTGCTAAGGGTTGAGGGGAAAGGAGTATGGGGAGCTACTGTTTAATGAATATAGACTTTCAGATTTGCAAGACAAAAAGAATTCTGGAGATGGATGGTGGGGATGGTTGTACAACAGTATGAACGTACTTAATATCACTGAACTGTAGATACTTAAAAATAGTTATGATGGTAAATAATGTAATGTGCATTTTAGCACAATAAAAAGAATGGAGGAAAAACTTTATTTTAAAAGCAGGCCTATATTAAATTTAACAAAATTCAGAGTATAACAATATGTGACTACTCATGGAATAAACAAAGAATGAAACAAATGGATTTTTTTGTGGAGGAGGGTGGTGGTGAAAGGACTAGACATTCTACCAAATTATTTCACATTTGACTTTTATTAATATAAATTAAATTGTAAAATTAATTTTTGAAAAATTATTCTGGGGCACCAGTGACTTCCCCAAAGGCCTCTCTTAATCCTTTGATATTCAAGTCATACTCTTTTGAAGGCTTGTCTTGTCATTATCTTTATGGATATTCATTTCTTCAAAAGTTAATTGGTCTATCTCTGCCAGATCCCAATTGGTCAAGGGATCTGTGTAGCATTCAGGCAGTTTTCTCCCACTGCTTTCAAAGACTCTTTGTAGTTTAGCATCTTTTGTAAGATCTGCAATTTCATTTTGCATCAGAGTTGGAAAGAGGTTAGCCCAGTAGCAGTAAGCAGAGAGGTGCTTGACAGGGATGACTGTATGAATGGTCAGTTTCACATTTTGAGCTTTTATTTCCCCATGCAACCTTGTAATTGCAAGACTCAGATAATGAAGCCTGATAATGAGGCCTCCAATATTGAAGAATCCAGTGGTTTGGTAAATTTAAATCTTCAAATACTACAAATTTCCCCTTTAATTCCCCATTAAGGTAAGCTATAACATCAAGATGTGTTTTTCAAGGCCAGTTCTTTTGGAGTTCCCTCCCACTTCCTACCAGTTACTTCTGTCACGGGGTTCAAACAATCCATGCACAACTGCCTGAATAATTCCAAAAGACTCCTTGATCCCATTCGCACCTGTCACCTCCACTAATAATACTCAGTTCCTCACATCTACCCTGACCCCACCCCTGACACAGCAGTCAGAATGACCACTTCACCCCTGAATTCACTGAACCCCTTCAGAGGATTCTCATTACCTTTAGGAAACCAGGCAAACTTTTTGTTATCTTACAAGGTCTGCCTAGTCATCTCTCTCTCCTTCAGCCTCACCATGCATTTCACCTCCTCTCTATTCTCCAGGTATCTAGACCTTCAGTTCCTTCACAGCTCTGGGCCTTCTCACTTGCTACTCCCTCTGCCTATAAGGTTCTTCTCTCACCCATCCCTCAGACTAAAAAGACCCTGACTCTCTAGACTCCCCATCCCATCCCCCACTGTGTGGAGCCCCTCCCCCCATTGCTGGTCCTCGTTGTCAATACTGTATGGATTTTTTACAATGGTCCATCAGCATCTTGCCTTCCTGCTACACTATAGGGTTATTGAAACATCCTGGTCAGGTTTACTTAGCATGACAGTCTGTAGGTAGATCAATAAATGTGCTGAGTAAACGAATCTGCCTGCATCTTCCCTAATCAGAATTGCATCACAAATATATTTCCCATAAAAACCAAAGGAAAGAACCACAGAAAATTAAGACCACATTTTACAGAAGTATTCTACGGGTGGCTGTCTGATTTTCTTGGCTCTGGAAATCAACTCAAGGTATTCCGCAAGACCAAAAAAGATATTTTTACAATTATTCTCTTAATTATTTCAAAAGAGGACTCTACACTCTCTCAAGACCTATCTTTGCCTCTGTTGTACAATCATTCCCATCAGAAGGTCTATTATCAAACCTCACCCTGCAGCTACAGAGTCATTTCCTCTTATTCTGTCCTCAGTGGAGACAGAACTTCTGGTTGTTATCTATTGTGTTAAAAACTCTTTGCATTCCTAAAATTATTACACTTTTTAAAGATACAACATCTTTGATTTCCCTAAATTGTTTTTAATGCATCCTTCTATCCTTGACCATCTAAATGTGGCTTCTTAGGGACCCTTCCCAGCTGTTGATGAAGACTCCAAAAGAGAATATACCACCTTGCCCTTGGAGGGGGCACAGTGACCTCTTCTTCTGAGGCTGAAGTCCTTTGGCTTCTCCCCAGACCCTTAGGTCATCTGTTCTGGTGAGAGGGGATGCATGCCCTGCTCTGTGTTCAGCAAGATCACAAGCTCCTCCCTAAGAGAAAACTTCACTCTGTTTCTTGAACGGTGACCTCCAAAGAGAATCGCTGTTGCTGCTATTAGGTAGCGTGGAACCTGTCTGGAAGCCTCAATGAGTGTGGAAACTCCCTGGTCTACTTCCAGCAACAGTCAGCTTTGTAAGAAGTGCCTACTCTGTGTCAGGTACTGAACTGCAGACATTTCCCTGAATCTCAAGTGAGTCCTGGTAACAACCCAGTGAAGTAGGTATTCTTTTCTACAGTTTACAGATCAGAAGTTAAGGTTCGAAGAGGATAAGGCATTTGTCCAAGGTCACATAGCTGAGAAGCCAATATATGACGATGCTGGGATTCAGACACATGCCCTTTCCGCTATCCTCCCCTGTTCCCCAGAACAAAAAGGTCTGAAGCTTTGTTTTCACCCGTCCTGCACGTTATACAAATGACATTCTTAACAATATGCCTTAACTGTCTGTTTGGCTCATGCATACAGAGTCTATCTAGACTGACATAACTGCTCAGAAGTAAAATAATTGGTAGCTATTATTTGTAATGGGTATAAATAATGACTTTTTTTCTTTGTGTCTTCCTCTCTCCCTCTTGTTCTGTCTCTTCTCTATCTTTTGCCTTACAGTATTGGCTAGAATGGGCTTCCCTGGTGGCTCAGAGGTAAAGAATACGCCTGCCAATGCAGGAGACAAGGGTTTGATCCCTAGGTCAGGGAGATCCCCTGGAGGAGGAAACAGCAACCCACTCCAATATTCTTGCCTGGAGAATCCATGGGATTTTCATGGTCAGAGGAGCCTGGCGGGCTACAGTCCATGGAGTCGCAAAAGAATCGAACGTGACTGAGCAACTAAACAACAACAATTGGCCAGAATCCCCAGTAAAATGCCAACTGGAAGTGATGTCTCACAGATTCCTGCTGCTATTAATGGTGGAATGTGGATCACATATCAGGCACAGAGTCAAATGAAAAGTTTCAGCCTACTAAGCAACAATTTTTCGTTTAACAGCTTCCATTCTAAGCGTACGGCACTAATATTCTACAGAAAGACTTGGGCAGTGAACAAAGATTAGTCCTTGACCTCTGTCTCACTAGATTCTAAATGAGCACAACTAAGAGAGTTAAGGTTTAATATAAAAATACTGCAGTGGAGTTAAAGAGGCAAAAACAAACAAACAAACAGAAACCCCAACAACAACCCAACTCACGATAGCAAGAAGAAAGCGTGCGACTATGAAGCTGTAATAATCAAATGTGAATGCCACCGCTATGCCAAACAAAAATACACCGGTGCTTGTGGCCCACAAGACAAGTCGTCTTCCTGCCCTGAAAAATAAGAATCACACAGTGGAAGGAGCAAGGTGTGGCTGCAACAGTTTAAAACATCCACTCTAATTCAAGAAAGATAAATTCTACCTATATTTTTAGTAGCTTATGTATTTGACTTATTTATTTTGGGTAAATCATGAGTTAACACACAATTTTTTCAAAAGGCCAGTTTTTCAGTGGCCAAGTCTCCACCTCAGCTGCTAATATACACACACGATCACTCTGGGTGGTCCCCAAAGGACCTCCTAAACTGGGATTAGGAGGAAGGGGAGGGAAGATCTGTCCTTTCCCTGTCAGGACCTGCTCTGTCACCTGTTGGATCATCTTCCCTGTTGGGCTGGCTCTTCCCACCAAGGGGGAGGCAACTCTTAATAAGCTCCTTTAAAAACAGAAGTCTAGCGACATTCTGCTAGTAGAATAAGTTGCCTACTTGCCCTATATTTTCATAATTGGGAAGGGCATTCCCTCTTTAAAAAGCAAACAAACAATAATTACATGCCTGCAGATTTAAAAAGTGAGATGTAATTCACATGATATAAAATCCAATCTTTTAAAGCAGGGATCCCCAACCTCCAGGCCGCAGAACTGTGCCTCCTGTCAGATCAGATCGGCAGCAGCATTAGAATAGAAACAAAGTGCACAATAAACGTAATGCACTTGAATCATCCTGAAATCGTCCCCCACCTGCCCTGGTCCATGGAAAACCTGTCTTCCATGAAACCAGTCCCTGATGTCAAAAAGGTTGGGGCCCACAGTTTTAAAGTATACAGTTCAGTGGCTTTTTAGTGGATTCACAGAGTTGTGCAACTCATCACTATCTAGTTCCAAGACATTTTCATCCCTCCAAAAAGAAACTCTGCACCCAGGAATCATCATTTCTTATTCTCTGTTCCCTCTGTCCCCTGACAGCCACAATCTGCTTTCTGTCTTTATAGAGTTGCCTCTTCTGGACATTCTATATAAATGGAGTTGCACACTATAAGACCTGGCTTATTTTATTATGCTTTCAAGGTTCATCCATGTTACTGTACTTCATTCCTTTTTCTGACTAAATAACATTCCATTGGAGAAGGGAATGGCAACTCACTTCTGTATTCTTGCCTGGAGAATTCCATAGACAGAGAAGCCTGGTGGTCTACAGTCCACGGGGTCACAAAAGAGTCAGACACGACTGAGCGACTAACACACACAACATTCCATTGCATGGCTATACCATGTTTTGTTTATCCATTCTTCCCTAGATGGACATTTGGACATCATTCCCACTTTTTTGGCTGTAATGAATAATGCTGCCATGAACATTTGTGAACAAAATTTTAGGCAAGTTATGTTTTCAATTCTCTTGGATATGTATCTAGGGGTGGAATTGCTGGGTCATATGCTAACTTTATGTTTAATTTTTGAGGAGCTGCCAAACTGTTTCCAGGGTGGTTGCCCCAATTCTACCATCCCAGCAATTTCTCCACATCCACACTTGTTATTGACAACACTTGTTATTGTCTGTCTTTTTGATTACAGCCATTCTAGTGACCGTGGGTATCTCACTATAGTATTGATTTACATTTCCCTAATGATCATTGATGTTGAACATTTTTATATGTGCTTATTGGCCATTTGTATACATTCTTTGGCAAAATATCCATCCAAATCATTTGTCCATTTTTGAATTGGGTTATTTGTCTTTTTATTGTTGAGTTATAAGAGTTTTTTATGTATTCTAGATACTAGACTGTCATTAGATATATGATTTGCAAATATTTTCTCCCTATGAGATGTCCCTGACAGATCATTTTAAGACAAAAGAATACAGTCCTGAGATTCCAAGCAACAGGTTTGCCCATTGCAGCAGAGAGTATGTAAGCAAACTGGAAACTGTCACGTTCACAGCCTCAGCCTGCTCTGCTCCCACGGGCACTAGTAGGGATTGTTGGCCCTACATACAAATGTTTCCCAATCTCATTTGAGCCCTGAATCTCATTTTGAACTATTTTCATCTGTCCCTCTTCTACCCACAATGTTTTCATTCTCTGTAACAGATGAGCAGCTCTCTTGATGAGCAGAGAACAGAGAACATCAAAGAGAAAGCTCTGCAATTTCCTGCTCTGCCCAGCTGCCAACACGACCTGCATCTGCCTGCAGCCTTTTTTCTTCCCTCCTGTCCAGAGACACACACCCTTTTCTCTTCAAATACCATTTTGCAATCTTTGTATTGGATCATGTCTCTTCCCATCTCCTCTGAGGCCTTATTCTACCAATTACTTCTTTTCCCTCTATCTCTCCCACTCCTCTGACTCCTCCCTTTCAGTTGAAGTCTCTTCCAGCCAAAGACAAGAACCTTCTCTGGATCCCCATCATTCCTGTAGCCACCTTGCATCTTGCATTTCCTCCACTGAGGGACTTTCCAAAAGGGAGTATCTACCTCCTCAACTCCTGTTTTGCTCCTCTCCCCATTGACAACCCAACTTCCATCCTTCCCAGGAAGTTTATGAAGCAGAAGATTCTTAAACACTGAAATGGTAACTTCAGTCACCAAATAATAACTATTTTACTAATAGACTCCACTTCTGTTGCAATTTCATTATTCAAACCCCACCTCCTGGAGGGGATGTGGGAGGTGGGGGGGAAGACCTGGGTCCTCCTCCCTTTAGGCTTCCACAGTCTTTGTCTCCATGGCCTTTACCTCTAATATGGCCCCAGACACAGCAAAGCCCTGTAATTTTTCTTTCGATGTGTTTGTTGGTCCCATGTGACTAGCACACACTGAGGCCAGGAATTTCTGACCTAAGCCGTTGTCTTTAGGTTCCCAGTGCCTTGTAAAATTCATAACTATGGGGCCAAATAAATAAGTTTATCTCTGTGCTCTGGGGCAGGCACTAAAAGTGTGGTCCATGTCCATACACAGATGAACTTTGCCTTATTTTAAGAGTTATATGTTCATTTTAAAGTATATTTTTTTTAAATTTGGTCAGTACATCACACAATTTCATAGATATCACTGCATAGGGCCAGACTATCCTCCTAAAAAGCAAGTCTATTTAAAGAAAAAAAATTCAAAGTAATAACCAGTAGCCACTGAGTGGTTATATGTCCAGGGTACTTTTTCTGTGTTAATTTTGCAATAACCCTCTGAGAGGAGTATTGTTATTTTCATTGCCAGCTTACACACAAGTTTCTGAAATGCAGGTCAGGCAATGTGCAAGGGTCCACAGCTAATAAATGGCAGAACACAGGTGGACTGTCTTCAGAACCCATCCCCTTAATGTTATTTTGTGTCCCTAAATAACACATCAGCAAAGAAGTATGTATTTAGATAGGAAGTATGGAAATGACTAAAGTTTTGAACACAATTCCCTGTCCCCTAAGACAATGAGACAGGAAAACAAACCCTACACTGATGGATCAAACAATGCGAAAGACTTCATGTTACCTGTCAGAGAGATAGCCAAAGATCACTGCTCCCAGCAGGACTCCAAACATAAATGTGGGCTGGATCAGCCTTCCGAACCACTCTCGGTTACACACCAGATCCCACTGGGTCACCACAGTGCTGAGCCACTTGCTTCTGTCGTAGATGTAGCCATCCAAGCAAGGGAAGCTACTCTTCTGGCCGCTGTACTCATAGTCCAGACTCGACTGGTCATCCCTCCGGAACCTCTGACAGCTGGTAAGCTCCCAGATCTCCCCGTTCTGCAGCTGCACGAGGATGTGATCCTCTCGGCCTATGGAGAACTGGGTCCAGATGTCCTCCAACTGCCAAGTAGAGAGGTCTTGGAAAAGAACCTGACTCACATTGCCTGGGGGCCTGCAGGTATGCTGGGGGGCCACTGACAGGAACACAGAAGCCAAGTAGTGGATACCACAAGAGATATTCTGGAAGGCACATATAAAATAGAGGAATATTTGGTATCTGCAAAGAGAGAGGAAAAGAAACAAGTTATTATAGCTGACCTATGGGCTAAAAAAAAAAAAAAAAGGCATAGGCGAACATGAAGGGTCTCCATTATGCTTAGTTTGAATAAAGGGATAAACACAACCAAATCCTGTTGGGGACCTAAGAGGCATCCCATTGTGACAACCCTATGAATATGACTGAGAAGGTAACATACATCATATATGATGTACATTTTTATACTTTGACTCCTCCCCACTCCACAAATTCCAATGCTCAAACTTGACACAGTCCCCACAAAGAGCAGACAGATTTTGTTTGTGTGAAGTTTACCTGCCTGCCCCTGGGGGCGTTTGGGTTTGGTACCTAAGTCGTTTCATCACCTGGAGAGGCGCCACTGCTGCAAAACTCACATTCTCTGACCACAGCCTCCCATCCTCCCAGCTCCCCCTGTCCCTCCCATTGACCCCATCTCCTGCACTGTTCGGGGCTCCAGGCTTTGGCTCCCACCAGCTTCTCCAGTTTACTGCCACCTTCCTGGCCTTACTCCTTCCCCAGCCAGCCTGAACCCCACAGTTGTCACTAGAGCTTTCCATAGAGTTGCACAAGTTCTCTATTCACGTTCTCCATTCACACCCAGTCCCTCCAACAGAGCACCTCCCCTGGCAGGCCTCTGAAGCTAGGATCTGTCTTCTCTGCCCCACCCACAGGTGCTGAGAAGGTCTTAAGCACACTTTCAGTTCAAATTTCCCTTTTCCTGTCACAAGGATGTGCTATGCTTAGTCTCTCAGTCATGTCTGACTCTTTGCGACTCCATGGCCTGTAGCCCAAAAGGCTCCTCTGTCCATGGAATTTTCCAGGCAAGAATACTGGAGTGGGTTGCCATTCCCTTCTCCAGGGGATCTTCCCGACCCAGGGATTGAGCCCAAGTCTCCCGCATTGCAGGAGGATTCTTTAGCAGCTGAGCCACCAGGGAAGTCAAAAGGATAACTTCCTCAAAAAAAACAAAATCCTACTTCCTTAGGTGTCTAGCATTCTAACAAATCATTTTTTCCCTTATAAAGATTGCTGTCCACCAAGTGTCTACCCAGCCCAAGGTTCCTTCAGAACAACAGACTTGGACACAACATATCACTATGCCCACAGCCAAGAGAAACACTAATGGAAAAAGAATAAGACAGGAAAACCAGAGGTAAGTAAAAGCAAAAATGACCAGAACCTCCAGGAAACAGACCTATGCTGTCTGGGTGACAGGTGAAGAAAATTACATTCAGTCCTAGATTGATATCATTCTACATAATAAAACATGCTTGCGTATGTGCTAAGTCGCTTCAGTCGTGTCTGACTCTTTGTGACCCCAGGGACCGTAGCCTGCTGGGCTCCTCTGTCCATGGGGCTTCTCTAGGCAAGAATACTGGAGTGGGCTGCCATGCCCTCCTTCAGTATCTTCCCCACCTAGGGGCTGAACCTGCGTCTCTTATGTCTCCTACATTGGCAGGCAGGTTCTTTACCGCTAGCACTACCTGGATAGCCCATAATAAAGCATAACTAGTACTATACCACTGTGGTTAAGAGCATGGACTCCAGAACCAGACTACCAAAGTTTGAAGCTTGTCTCTGGTTACTTACCACCTGGGTCTTTTGGGCAAGATTCTTACCCTTTATGTGCCTCAGTTTTCTCATCTGAAAAATGAGTTGCTATGGGAATGTAGAGTTACTACATGTAAACCACTATGGCATACTGTAGGTACATGTAAGTGTTAGATACTATGATGTTCATAAGGTGAAGTCAAAACAGAGCCTAAAAGGGTCATATACTGACAGAAAGAAAAACACCACTTATACACATACATCAAAGTCAGCCACAAGACTCATCATTCCAACTCTGAAATTTTAAACTCGCTCTCTCTTTATTCCAAGATAACTCAAAGATCCAGGCTCTTAGATCCCCCAACACAGTGACTGAATCTCAGTTTTCTCAATTCCCTCTGACATAGGGCTTAAACTGTGAAGTTTTTGTAACTTCAATACAAACTTATATTTTGTCTTGAACAACACCTAATTCTTCTCAGGTGTCCTGCTTTCCTCTTTTAAAGGTGATTTGGACTGTGTTTCCTCACCTTAGAAATGACCAATGAGAAATGAGAGACAATTAGGGCCTTCTACTTAACACTGTCACTAGTTTCCTTAAGACTAGATAACAATACACAATAACCTCTCTCTCTGTTTATAGATAATGAAGAGACCAATGACAGCAAATGCCAGAGAAAATATGGGCTACTATGATATGGTCACACTATTTTCACCTTTTGCTGTAAGCATTGATATGTTACCCTTTTCCTTCCTATAAGCAGCTTTCACAATCTACCTTTCCTACCAGAATAGGGACTCAGGTAACAATAATAGTCATGATTTATCGATAACTTACAGAATGATAAGATTTTGCATACTCTACTGTAACTGGCTAAGAGCTGTCTCCCCAAATCCATTCTCCCTTTCTCCCACCACACCGAGCCACATCAGACCATGTGGGTGAGGACACAGAGCAGCTGCCCCAGATGCTGTGGATGGTGGAATTGCCTCACCCACTTGGGTCCCTGGACGAAACCATGGAGCACAACCTGCCCTGGACAGTTATCAGAGACAAAATACAACTGAGGGGTCTCTTTGTTACAGCTCCTAAGTATGGTGATTAATCCCTAAAATACATGGGGAAAGAATGGTATTAGTAACTACTACCTCATAAGGTTATCATGAGGATGAAATGAGAGCTGCATGTGGAGTCCTTATAACAAATGTGTAGTACTATTATTACCCCCATTTCACAGATGAGGAAGTGGTAAGTCAAATGCTCAAGACCATATAGTTAATACTTGGTAAGCCAGGATTGGAACTCGGACATCCATTCCCAGAGCTGATTTTGCAATCCCGATGCCATTCTTCTTCAAGGAAGATAAAATGAGATAATAAATGAAGGACCTGGCTGAGTCCCAGGGTTGCACTCAGGAAAGCATCCTAGTTGACAACTTGGGCTGTGGAGGCCAATGAATATCCAATGACATCGAATTCTTCTCTGCTACTAAGAGATTTGTGATTTAGGTGCAAGACATGGTTTCCTCATGTGTAAAATGAGAGTGATTACCACTAGTCTCAAAGGGCTGCAGTGAAGGTTAAAGAAGTTAACATGTACAAAGAATTTAGGACAGAGCCGGGCACAACTGAGCATTCAATAATGCAGGTATTAGGAGGAAGTAGGGGAGAGTTGGGGCCTCCTGCCCCTTCCGGGCCTGCTTCACCACTCCTTTCTTGTGGACACTGGGAATCATAACCAACATCTGTGCAACTTTTCACCCTGGAGAACAGCACATCATCATCTCTTCATCACAAGCCTGCTGCTGCTGCTAAGTCACTTCAGTCGTGTCCAACTCTGTGTGACCCCATAGACGGCAGCCCACCAGGCTCCTCCGTCCCTGGGATTCTCCAGGCAAGAATACTGGAGTGGGTTGCCATTTCCTTCTCCAATGCACGAAAGTGAAAAGTGAAAGTGAAGTCACTCAGTCGTGTCCGACTCTTCAAGACCCCATGGACTGCAGCCTACCAGGCTCCTCCGCCCATGGAATTTTCCAGGCAAGAGTACTGGAGTGGGGTGCCATTGCCTTCTCCATCACAAGCCTGGAAGGGAGCTAATGGCGGGAATGATTAGAATTCTCATTTTGCGCGTATGAAACTGAGACACAGTATTCCCAGGGTCACCTTAGCAGTGAGTGGCAGGCCAGGATTCAGACTGAGCCCCAAACCTCTGGATCCACACTTTCTATGGCTCCTCCCCCAGCTATCCCTTCTCCCAGAACGTTCTGGGTCAAAGTAGTATTTCTCCACGAATGAATGAATAAATAAATGAATGAATAAAATTAATTTGACAAAGGAAAAGAGGGTGACAATCATACAAAGATTAAACCTAGGTCCCACTCTACAGTAGCTGTGGGTCCTTGACCCAGCCTCAGTTTCCCAATCATTAAAATAAGGATTCACCCCCATCCCTTTGTAAGATTCCGCACTGTGTAGTTGGCACATATTAGGTTTCCATAGACCGAAAACACACACACACACACAGAAAAAGAACGAACAAACTTTAAACGGTTGTTCCTAGACCAATTCAATACCTGCCAGGCACTGAAGGAGACTCTACCACGGGTTGGGGCGGGACAGCAGTCGTCTGGGGAAGTGAAAGAGGAGCCCATTTGGCAGATTAGAGAAACGAGCTGCCAAGAACAGGCATTCGTCCTGTGACCTGGCCTCTGCCGCCGGAGCTTTGGACTCCGGCACCGGCAGAGGGCGCGCCGAGGGACCCCCGTACCCACCACTCCCGAAGCGAGCCCCCAGCGCCCCCTGCTCGCTCTGGGGGCCTCCGGCCGCCAGAGTTCGAGAGGATTAGTCCAAGGCCAGGAGTCAGCACCCAGGCCTCCGGACTTTTCCCGGAAAGGAGGGGTGGGGAGATGTGTTCAGATCGCGAGCTCTGCGCGCTCAAGAACCCCACCGCAACGGAAAGAAACAGACCCCGCCGGCGCCTCCACCCACGTGGCTCCGGCTCCCCCAGCACAGTCCTCCCTCCCCACCCCTACCCCAACTCCCTACCTGCCGAAGTGCCCCACGCTGTCAAAAATCAGCTCCAAGTTGCTGGACCCCATGGTGCCGCCGTGCACCACGCTCCGAAGAGGGACGCGCGAAGCTCGCCTAGTGCCAGGGACTGCGGGCACAGCGGTGCCCTGCCCCGCCCCGCCCGGCCCCCGCCGGCCCGCCCGCCCCGGCTTTGGCGTCTCCCGCGTGTCAAAGGGCTCGAGCCGCGCGCGGGGCCAGGCTGTGTTCCCCTCTCTTCCCCTCTAGAGAGTCCCCGCCGCCGCAGCCTCTTGCACGGCGCGCCGTGGTCCCGGAGCCCGCGGTGGCACGGTGTGCCCATCCCAAGCCCCGCCACTTCCCGCGCCCTCCCTGCCGCCCCATCAGACCCTTAACACCGCTTCCGTTTCGGTCGCCGCTCTAGAGGGGCGCGCCGGTGCCTGGGAAGGGTGGTCCACCCGGCAGCCCAAGGTGGGGAATGCATACTCCACTCTTGGGCACAAACATGGTTTTCTCCGAGAAGTCCACCCGTTTAGGAGCCGCAAGAGCAGAGAACAAAGAATGGATTCTGATGACCCTGAGAAGTGGCAGGAAGTTGCAGAGCTGTGTGGAACGAACTTGCAGAGCTGTGTGGAACATCTAATATTAACCGAAGGGCAAAGGGAACCCCCTGGGTAGAAACAAGCAGAACAGTGAAAACAGCAAACTTACACTAGAAGAGGATTTGAAAGAGAGAGGAAAGCCCATCACCCAAAGTTCTTCCCTCACCTACTTGCCACAGAGCCAGAAATAACACCATTAAAGATTTATTTTTGCTATGAATAATTCTATTTTCTTTTGAGATGCAAATACTACTGGAATGATTAATCCATTAAATAATAAACAATTTGGAATGGATTTTTTATAATTAGGTAGATTCTTGCTATCTAGAAAGTCTTAAAGTTGAAAAGATTGCTGGGGAGGTTCAAATGGTGGGGAGGGGGGAAGAGAGTGAGAGTGAGCAGAAGTTTGGGCAAAAGCTGACCCTAGGAGGGAAAGATGGGAACCATAGTGCCCAGTCAAGACCCTATATTGTTTCAAAGCACCAAAAGGAGATTTATCTGGAAAAGATATAGGGGGTTGTGGGGGGAGAGCTATGGGGAAAGTTGAACTTTTTCTGCTGTTCTGATTACAGCAAATAGAAATAGCACAACATAGATAAAAAGGACAAATTCCTAGAAAGACACAAACTACAGACACCCACTCAAGAAAAAAAAAGAAAAGATAAGCAAAACAGCTCTGTATTTATTAAAGAAATTGTATGTGTAGTTGAAAACCTCCCTTCAGAGACTTCTCTGGTAGTCCAGTGGTTGAGAACTTGCCTTCCAATGCAGGAGACATAGGTTCAGTCCCCTAGTAGGGGAACCAAAATCCCACATGCCGTGGGGCTAAGCCACAGCTAAGACTCAGCTACTGAGCCCTCTCACTCTGGAGACCTTGCACTGCAACTAGGGAGAGCCCATGCGCTGCAGCCAAGACCTGGCACAGGCAAAAATGACTAAATAAATAAATAATTTAAAACTCCCCACAAAGAAAACCCCAGGCCCAAACATTTAAGAAAGAAACAATACTTATTCTGCACACACATACTCTTCAAGAAAACTGAAGAGTAGGGAATACCTCCCAACTCATTCTATAAGCCAGTATTACCCTGATACCAGAATCAGGGCAAAGACATAAGAAAACTACAGACCAATATACCTTATGAGCATAGATATAAAATATTCTTAATAAAATTTTAGCAAATTGAATGCATCTTTATATAAAAAGGACAATACATCATGACCAAGTAAGGTTTATCCCAAGAAAGCAAGAGTCATTTAACATCTGAAAAATCAATCAATAAAATTCACCATACTAACAAACTAAAAAGGAAAAACCATATAATCATCTCAATAGATACCAAAAAACATTTGGCAAAAACCCCAACACCCTTTCATAATAAAAACACTCAACAAACTAGGAATAGAAGGTATTATGATCTGTTTCTGCCCATAGAACACTTCTCTTTTTTAATAAATTTATTTATTTTAATTGGAGGCTAATTACTTTACAATATTGTGGTGGTTTTTGCCATACATTGACATGAATCAGCCATGGGTGTACATGTGTTCCCCTGTCCTGAACTCTCCTCTCACCTCCCCCCCATCCCATCCCTCTGGGTTGTCCCAGTGCACTGGCTTTGAGTGCCCTATTTCATGCATCAAACTTGGACTGGTCATCTATTTTACATATGGTGATATACGTGTTTCAGTGCTATTCTCTCAAATCATCCCATGCTTGCCTTCTCCCACAGAGTCCTAAAGTCTTTTTTTAAAACTTTGTCTCTTTTGCTGTCTTGCATATAGGGTCATCATTACCATCTTTCTAAATTCCATATATATGCGTTAATATACTGTATTGGTGTTTTTCTTTCTGACTTACTTCACTCTGTATAATAGGCTCCAGTTTCATCCACCTCTTTAGAACTGACTCAAATGCATTCTTTTTAATAGCTGAGTAATATTCCATTGTATATATGTACCACAACTTTCTTATCCATTCATCTGCCAAGGGACATCTAGGTTGCTTCCATGTCCTAGCTATTGTAAACAGTGCTGCAATGAACATTGGGGTACACGTGTCTCTTTCAGTTCTGGTTTCCTCAGTGTTTATGCCCAGCAGTGGGATTCTTGGGTCATATGGCAGTTATATTTCCAGTTTTTAAGGAATCTCCACACTGTTCTCCATAGTGGCTGTACTAGTTTGCATTCCCACCAACAGTGTAAGAGGCTTCCCTTTTCTCCACACCCTCTCCAGCATTTATTGTTTGTAGACTTTTTGATGGCAGCCATTCTGACCAGCGTGAGATGATACCTCATTGTGGTTTTGACTTGCATTTCTCTGGTAATGAGTGATGTTGAGCATCTTTTCATGTGTTTGTTAGCCATCTGTATGTCTTTTTTGCAGAAATGTCTGTTTAGTTCTTTGGCTCATTTTTTGATTGGGTCATTTATTTTTCTGGTATTGAGCTGCATGAGCTGCTTGTATATTTTTGAGATTAATTCTTTGTCAGTTGTTTGATTTGCTATCATTTTTCTCTCATTCTGAAGGCTGTCTTTTCACCTTGCTTATAGTTTCCTTCATTGTGTAAAAGCTTTTAAGTTCAATTAGGTCTCATTTGTTTATTTTTGCTTTTATTTCCATTACTCTGGGAGGTGGGTCATAGAGGATCTTGCTGTGATTTATGTCAGAGAGTGTTCTGCCTATGTTTTCCTCTAGAAGTTTTACAGTTTCTGGTCTTACATTTAGATCTATAATCCATTTTGAGTTTACTTTTGTGTATGGTGTTAGAAAGTGTTCTAGTTTCATTCCTTTACAGGTAGTTGACCAGTTTTCCCAGCACCACTTGCTAAAGAGATTGTCTTTTCTCCCTAGTATATTTTTGCCTCCTTTGTCAAAGATAAGGTGTCCATAGGTGCTTGGATTCATCTCTGGGCTTTCTATTTTGCTTCATTGATCTATATTTCTATCTTTGTGCCAGTACCATACTGTCTTGATGACTGTAGCTTTGTAGTATTGTCTGAAGTCAGGCAGGTTGATTCCTCCCATTCCATTCTTCTTTCTCAAGATTGCTTTGGCTATTCGAGGTTTTTTTGTGTTTCCACACAAATTATGGAAATTATTTGTTCTAGTTCTGTGAAAAATACTGTTGGTAGCTTGATAAGGATTGCACTGAATCTATAGACTGCTTTGGGTAGTATACTCATTTTCACTATATTGATTCTTCCAATCCATGAACATGGTATTTTCGCCATCTATTTGTGTCATCTTTGATTTCTTTCATCAGTGTTCTATAGTTTTCTATATATCATAGAACACTTCTGACATGAAATGTGTGGGCGTTTTCTTCATACCAACATCTAATTCTCCAACTCTGCAAATACCAACTCGGTTACCTAAATGTGGGCTTCTCTGGTGGCTCAGTGATAAAGAATCCACCTGCCAATGCAGAAAATTCAGGTTAGATCCCTGGGTCAGGAAGATCCCCTGAAGAAGGAAATGGCAACCCACTCCAGTATTCTTGCCTGTAAAATCCCATGTAGCCTGGTGGGCTACAGTCCATGGGGTTGCAAAAGAGTCAAACACAACTTAGTGATTAAACAACAACTAGTTCATTTCTTTTTCATCGCTATTTAGTACTCCATTGTTCCAACAGATCACAATTTACTTAACAATTTTCTAATTGATGGACTTGCAGATTGTATTCTTATTTTTACTACAGCAATGCTGCTGTAAAGAGTCCCTATGTGCACATACTGGAGTTTTTCCAAAGTATATTCTTAGGAATGGAGTTGTGTAGTGAAGCACATGCATCAACTAGTAACTATGGCCAAACTGCTCTCCAAAGTGGTCTCACCAACTTGACTTCCAATCGGAAGGGTATAAAAGTTCTAATTTCTCTGTACCTTTACCAATACTTGGCTCATCAGACTCTTAAATATTAGTCATTTTCAGAGATGTGAAATGGTATTGCACTGCAGTTTCAACCTGCATTTCCTCCATTAGTACTGAGGTTGTACATCTTTTCATATGTTCATTGATCATTTGGATTTTCTTTCCTAAGAATTGCCTATTCATATTTTTGCATATTTTTCTACCAGGCTCATTTTATTTATTTTGATTTGTAAGAGTTCTTTGTATAGTCCAGATACTTTTGTCAGTTAAGCACTGGAAATAATTGTATTTTCAATCTCTTTATGGTTTTTTGATTATCAGAAGTGGCATTTTTTATTTTAATGAAGTTGAATTCATAAATATTTTCCTTTATAGCTTGTGATTTTGCACCTTGTTTTAAATTTTTGGCTTTACCATGAAATCAAAAAATATTCTGTTATATTTTCTTCTGAAAGTTTTAGCCTTTGGCTTTTCAAGCCACTAGAACAGATTATTTGATTTGAAGTAAAGATTCAGTTTTCCCATGTGCAGAGGAGCCTGGTGGGCTATGGTCCATAGGGTCGCAAAGAGTTGGACATGACTAGAACCACCTAGCACACATACAAAGTTTCAATTTTGGCTTCTCTATACTGGTAAAATATTGTCCCAGTACCATTTATTGAATATATTCCATCCTTTTCACTATGTTTCCACCTCTGTCATCTAAAGTTTCTATTCACCTGTGGGTTTATTCTGTAATCTCTAAGTCTATTCCATTGGTCTGTTTATTTTCCCTGTGCCTATGTCTTTATTATTACAGTTTTATGCAATCTACTCCAATCTTTTACTACTACTTCTCCAAAGCAACTTATTAAAGTCACCATGACATGTGTTGCCACATTCAATGGTCAATTTTCAATCCTTATTTTACCCAATCTCCACTGCTAAAAAATAATTATTAAAACCATGGGTCATGTATAAATATACAATGAACACTTATCAATGATTTTATTTTACTCATTATTTAATAAGGAAATTAATAAGATATTACAATCAGTTCAAAGAAGAATTCAATAAAGTCCATGTTTTAAAGCAATAAAGAATGCTATAACAAATTTATAAATAGATGCAGAAATGGTCTATCCACACAGTAACTGCATTTCACCATTACCACCAACACAATCAATGCATTCCACAGGAAACAATTCACTTCTATGGACAAGAATTATTGCATTATTATTAGTTTTTGACAACTTACAAAGTTATAAAATAGCTCAAAGACTATGAAACATGAAGATAACCCTAAGAAAGGATATTAAACAGATATTCTTTTTTTTTTGAGAGGGCATTTCAAAATCTTTCAGAATGTTTACTAGCATCACAGTATCATATTGTCCTCCTTGAAACATCTTCCTTTCCTTCTATGCCATCCTAACCTCTTGATTTTCCTCTTCGAATTTTCTCTAAGTGTTGGAGAACCCCAGGACTCTGAGCTCTCTTGTCTCTTTTTACACTCTGCCTAGTAGCATCACGTTGCCCGAGAGCTGGTAAGCTATAGTCCACAGGCCAAATCTTGCCTGCCACCTGCTTCTACAAATGAAGTTTTATTGGAACATAGTCATGTTCATTCATTCAGATTGTCTATAACTGCTTTCAAACTACAATGGCCGACCTAAGTAGTTGTGAGAGACTGGCCCACAAAGCCTAAAATATTTATTATCTGGCCCTTTACAGAAAAAAGTTTGCAAACCCATGATCTAGTCTTCTGGCTTTCAAAACAATACTAATGACTCCCAAATGTTTATGTCCAAGCTGACCTCACCCCAGCACCCCACTTTCTGGCCAAATCAATGAATTCTTCAGGATACAGCTCAGCTGCTGCTTGATGTCAGATTCTTGATGACAATAAAATGAAGTTCCAAGTCCTTTCTTTAGTATCCAGCCATTGGTGACCATTTTCATATCTATATATCATAATTTTATAAACATTTTAAAATAAACTTTAAATTGACTAACATTTAAAACTAATTTTTATATGCTTGTTTTAAATATGTTACGTGTATTGAGCAAAAGTTAGTGCTGGAAACAGAAACCTGTCTAGGTATTTCAAGAAGAGAGGGATACAATAAAGGGGACTGTATACTTTCAATATTGTTGGAAGGGCTGGAGGAGAAGTCAGGGCCACAAGCTGAATATTCATTTCAAGGTCACACCACCATAGTCACAGCCCAGAGATCAGGAAGTTGCTGCAGCTGTAAGCACAGCTGCTGCCACCACTGCAGCATAACTGCCTTGTGCCCACTTACAAGAGGAGGACTAAAGGGGGAATGCTGCACAATTTCAGAAGATACTAGAGCCTATGTCACTGGCTATCTCACCTGATATCCACTGAGAGAAGACAAGTAAGAGATGACAGGGGCGTAGTCTAAGGAACAAAAATAACTCTGGTTTTTGCTCACCCTGATTACCTTCACTGCTCTTAGGATACTCTTCTTAGCCTGACCACCATTTCCCTCTTCCTTCCTCCCACCTCTATCCCAGCTTGCTTCTTTCAATTCTCTTTCATTTCCTCAAGCAGCTGCTATTGGTCATTTTTGGTAGAAGACTGGGAAAAGTTTTAAGGGAGCAGCTATTTGTAAGACTGCTCCTTCATTTAGTAAATATGTGTTTTATTTGTCTTTGCTCTGTGTGAGGAGGCAACATGAGTAAAAGGTATGATCCCTTACATAAAAATTTGATAGATAGATATAGAAATAGATATATATGCTATATGCCAGACACTATGCTAAGAACTTAATGTTGGTTATCTCATTTACTTCTCATATCTCTCTAAGATCAAAGTTGTTCTCATCCTCATACTCAGATAAGAAAAATGTGACTCCCAGAGAATAAGCAATCTGTTTAAGGTTGCCCAAGCTTGAGAGTTGCAGAGCCAGGTTCCAACGTAGCCCAGTCTTACTCTAAAGCTACTGCTCATGATCACAACACTGGCACTACTTGTTTAAAAAAAAAAAAGTGTGGTTTTGCAGAGTTAACGTTGAAATGACTGGAGTGGAAATCTGGTGACGTTAAACCACCAGTCCTTGAACCTGCATAAGAAATGCCCACAAGTTACTAGGCAGTAAGCTCTGGAAGATACCCATCTGCCCCCTGTTCAAGTCAAACTCTTTAAAACTCAAAGGAGGAAGTAATTTCTTCTAGGTGGGGTAAACTCAAAGGCTTCCAGAAGGATCTGACATCTGATTTCAAATTTGAAGGATAAGTAAATATAGCCAGGCAGAGTTGGACCAGGCTGAGTTCAGTTAGGTTCAGTTCAGTCCCTCAGTCGTGTCCAACTCTTTGCAACCCCATGAACCACAGCATGCCAGGCCTCCCTGTCCATCACCAGCCCCTGGAGTTTACCCAAACTCATGTCCATTGAGTCAGTGATGCCATCCAACCATCTCATCCTCTGTCATCCCCTTCTCCTCCTGCCCTCAATCTTTCCCAGCATCAGGGTCTTTTCAAATGAGTCAGCTCTTCGCATCAGGGGGCCAAAGGATTGAAGTTTCAGCTTCAACATCAGTCCTTCCAATGAACACTCAGGACTGATCTCCTTTAGGATGGACTGGTTGGATCTCCTTGCAGTCCAGGGGACTCTCAAGAGTCTTCTCCAACACCACAGTTCAAAAGCATCAATTCTTCGGCACTCAGCTTTCTTTATAGTCCAACTCTCACATCCATACATGACTACTGGAGAAACCATAGCCTTGACTAGACGGACCTTTTTGACAAAGTAATGTTTCCGCTTTTTAATATGCTGTCTAGGTTGGTCATAACTTTTCTTCCAAGGAGTAAGCGTCTTTTAACTTCATGGCTGCAATCACCATCTGCAGTGACTTTGGAGCCCCCCAAAATAAAGTCATCCACTGTTTCCACCGCTTCCCCATCTATTTGCCATGAAGTGATGGGACCAGATGCCATGATCTTAGTTTTCTGAATGCTGAGCTTTAAGCCAACTTTTTCACTCTCCTCTTTCACTTTCATCAAGAGGCTCTTTAGTTCTTCTTCACTTTCTGCCATAAGGGTGGTGTTATCTGCATATCTGAAGTGGAGGAAATAGCCCGAGTAAAGATCCAGGTGTAAAAAGTCAGGACCTGCGTGATGTCCTAGTGTGCAGCACAGCAGCAGATGGGATGGCAGAAGTGTGTGTGCTCAGCCTGGTGCCTGGCACACAGGAACACTGGCATGTCTTCCTGAAGGGTCTTAGAAGACACCATCAAAGGCCTGGTTGAAAATATCTCCACATTAAAAACTGTGAGACCTTCAGCAAGTCACATCTCTCTGGTGTCACTGCCCCCATCAAATTGGTTGAAAGTGACAGTCCTAATTCATGGGGCTGTGGTGAGGGTTAAATGAGTTAAGGGTTAAATTAGAGCCCTGTAAAGGGCTCTAATCAACATTTCAGTTGCAAATAACAGCAACCCTAACTCAAACAAGCTTAAGTAAGGAAGGGACTTTTTGACTCGTTATAGGAAAGTCCGGATATAGAACTAGCTGCCAGTGTGGTGGGATCCAGAGGGACAAACAATATCATCAGGCTTCCCCCCTTCCTCTCTCATTCTTTATCTCTTCTCTTTTCTGCTTTTCTGTATAGATTTAACCCCAGAAGAAAGAAACCCACTCTCTCCCACACCTAAAAGTCAAATTTCCTACAGCTGGGCTTGGAGATGGGGGAGGAGGCGGCGAGTAGAATGTTCTGATTGGTTAGCCTGTTAGGGGCAGGGAATGCTCTGATTGGCTGGCCTATGGCGGAAGACTGCTCTGATTGGCTGGACTGCATCACATGTTCAGCCCCCTCAATGGCCACCTTACAGGATCACACAAATGCGGGGGTCATAACGCCTTACCTGGAAACGGATTCCAACAGGACAAATAACATTTAGAAGTTTTTACCAGAGCGCCTGACCCTTGGTAAGTGTTTACTAAAAGCTAATGTTATGAAGATAGGCCAATAAGGACAAGTTAGGGCCACACGCATGAGGCCTTGAATTCTAGGCTAAAACTGTTGAGCTTCAGTTAAAGGGCAGCGGTGAGCCATTGAAGGCTTTGTCCAATGTGGTGAAGCAAATGTTTTAGGAAGACTTGTCTGGTAGAGGGAGTGTGACAGAGGGTAGAGAATTTGGTGGTAGGAAGGCCAGCCGGGAAGCTGATATATTCTGAGTTGTGTTGAGGATCCAGGTTAAAGGTGTGATAGTAGGAACAGAATGAAGGGAATCCCACTTAAATGGCAGAGAAGGAAGAATGGCAGGTTTTGACTGCCTGGGGAGGACACATCAATGTCAGGAGGTGAGCAGTCCCTGAGGTTTATTAGCATGGGTGACAGGGAAGATGGTGGCCTGGCCACTCAGATTCCTCTCTTTTCCTCCTTCCTCTTTTTTGCCTTCACCCTCCCTCCCCTCTCTCTTTCCTGAGCTATGTAATTTTCTCTTATCCTAGACAGCACAGTCTTTCTCGGGTGCATTTCACTTGCACATCCACCAAGGACTCTTTCTGGAGTAGCTTTAAAAGCACTAATTTATAAACAATGGCAATGTGTTAAAGATTCAGGTGAATGCAATGTTCCCCTCTTACCATGAAAGCAAGCAAGCAAACAAACACGGCATTTGTAGAGCTTGCAGAAGATTTGGAATAACCTTTGTCTCTTTTAAGAGCATGAAATGAATTTGAGGTTTGACCAGGAACCCTGAGTATTTTATTTGTGTTAGAAATGTAAAGAGTGTAGCAGAAGATGGATTTCACTCAAGGAGATCCAAGAGGTCTCTCTGCGTGTGTTTGTCTTTCCAGGTCTGTAAGTGAGCTAGAGAACCACTGACACTTTGGAGGCAGTTGTATGTCAGCATGATACTAACCAAAGTGGTCAAAACTTGTTTTTTGAAGCAAGTCTGAGGAAGGGAAGAAAGATACTTCTTAGTTCTGCTTCTGAAGTATGTTTCTTATGAGACTGGGATGTTAAGGGGAGAGTTGCACAATGAGGTGTCTCAAAACTATCAGGTAGCAACCTGTTCCAGAAGCCCTCACCTAAAGCTCCAGCTGGTCCAGGCAGTAGCCATGATGGATTTCTTTTTTGATCAATGATGGAAACTTGTTCTTGTCTTTCACTTGTTATCTGGGTGTGTTACTGAGTCTTGTGAAAACTTCAAGAGGGCTCTCAGTCCCCTACACCATAATCTGGGAAGTAAAGCTAAGTATAAAGCAACTGGAAAAGTTATGGTATGGTCTGTTACTTGTCTGTCACTTTCCATCTTCTTTCATAATATAGCCCTTTAAATAAAGGACCACATAGGGATGGAAGAGGGGGCTCCCCTGGTGGCTCAGATGGTAAAGAATCTACCTGCAATTTGGGAGACCTGGGTTTGATCCCTGGGTTTGGAAGATCACCTGGAGAAGGGAACGGCAACCCACTCCAGTATTCTTGCCTGGAGAATCCCCAGGGACAGAGGAGCCTGGCGGGCTACAGTCCATGGGGTAGCAGAGAGTCGGACATGACTGAACAACTAAGCACAGTGATGGCAGAGGAGCTAGTTAGAAGGAGCCTATGACCCTCAACAATCTGGCACAGACCTGAACAAGGGAATGACAAATGATGTTATCCAAAAGAGGTTGAAAGGCTCCTCTGCCCCACAGTTTCTCTCTGCCTGTCTGTGGCAGAAAACTGACAAAGCACCTTGTGTTCCATTTTAAATTGAAGTCTTTTCACCTGAGAGCACTGGCACAACCTTTCTTTATACCAAACACCTGCTCATCCTTCCTAGTTCAGCTTCAGTGATATACCTCTTCTGTGACGCTTTTGCTGATCCCCACTCCCAACTCTCCATCCTCCTCTCCATCTCCCTTTCTCTCTCTCCCTTTCTCTCTCTCTCTCCCTCTCTCTCTCTCTCTCCCTCTCTCTCTCTCTCTCTCTCTCTCTCTCTCTCTCTCTCTCTCTCTAGCAGGGAGCTGACGATGTGGCTAAGTATTTGTCTTCTCTAATGGCTACAGACCCCAACAGAGCCTTATCTTTCGGTTTTGAATCTCAGCACCATACCGTGTAATAGGGCTCAAATGATGGAGGAATAAGTATGATACAGTGGAAAGGTCACTGAACCTGGAGTTAAATGACCATGCGAAACAGAATCCTTGGCTGGTGATCTTGGACAAGAGATTCACCTCTTTCGAGCCTCAATTTCATTATCTGACAAGTGAGAAAGCCCCCCCCCAGCTTTCCCACATATCCCAGTTTTTCCATGGAATAAATGATATAAGGTATTTAGCAGAACCCTGTAGGAAGAAGTCCAAGGACACACTGGTCCAGCTTACTCATTTTACAGATGATTAAACTGATCCTTCGAAGTTTATTTTTTACCAAAATTTTACTATCCTTAGTCCCATTCCAGTAGGAACTTGCTCTTGAAATATGACCTGGAGGTAGGAACCTAATAAATTCATTTTTTCAGGAGTTAGTAATGGTTATTCAGCATGTGGACATACCTCCTTAGAAATATTTGCATTGCTCTTAAGAGGTTTACAGTAGTAGGATTTATTTCAGGTCTTTGAACAGAGTAGTAAAGAGGTATTTTGGATGGGACAGTTTCTAAGTCTTTTCCAATCTGCACGATATAAATAGCTGTCTCTGTATACTATGTCTTGCACTGATCATTGGAGAAAAACTACATGAATGTTGATCTCCCTCAAGTGTCCCATTCCCCAAAGTCTGGAGGACTCATCTTTTTAAAATACGAAAACTAGAAATGTCAGATCCTTGAAGTCACAAAAGCAGTAAACATCTTCAAAGAGATTAAAAATAATCATGACATATTGTAAAGAATCTTTAAATAGAAGTAAGGAAATCTGAGGCCCAGGTCTACCCCTCACAAGTTATGTCAACTTGGTTAACTCAGGCTTCTTGAGCATTCCCCTCTCTCCAATATTTTAAGACTATTTAGTGTGTATGTGCCTGTGTATACGTAGATCAAAATTCAAAAGGTATTATGATATTATAGGAAATATATGTTTGGTCTTTGTGTCCTTCTCCACGCCCTCTCGGCACAGAGCTCCTAAAACCCTTGGAATTTTCTGAGTGACAGAGAGTGTCTTTTGTTATTCATTACAAGCCTCTTTCAACCATAGCCGAGTTTGTGCTCATTAGGTGACTCTTCATGGACCTCTGGATAGCTTCAGAATCAGGAGTGGCCTCCAAAAAGACGAAGCCTTAATTAGAGGGTTGGAACTTCACTCCCACCCCACCCCCCTCAGCCTCTGTGGAAGGCTGAGGAGGTGGAGTTCAGTCACCAATGGCCAGTGATTTGATCAGTCATACCCTTGCAATGAAATCACCATAAAAATCCCTAAACAGGGCTTGGAGAGCTTCCAGGTTGGTGAACACATCCACGTACTGGGAGGATGTGCTGTGTGCTCAGTTGTGTCTGACTCTTTGGGATCCCATGGACTGTAGCCCACCAGGCTCCCTGTCCGTAGAATTTTTCAGGCAAGAATACTGGAGTGAGTGGCCATTTCCTCCTCCAGAGGATCTTCCCAATTCAGGGATTGAGACCATGCGTCCTGCATCTCCTGCCTTGCAGGAGGGTTGTTTACCACTGAGCCACCTAGCACCCGGAGCTTTCCAGCTGGCTTCCCAGGTGGCACTAGTGGTAAAGAACCTGCCTGCCACTGCAGGAGATGTAAGAACTGTGAGTTCGATCCCTGGGTCAGGAAGATCTCCTGGAGGAGAGCGTGCCAACCCACTCCAGTACCCTTGCCTGGAGAATCCCATGAATAGAGGAGCCTGGCAGGCTACAGTCTGTACAGTCACAAAGAGTTGGATATGACTGAAGTGACTAAGCACGCACACAAGCACCTAGCACCCTAGCTCCATGGGGACAGATGCTTTTGCACTCAGGACCTTTCTGGACCTCGCCTGTGTGCCTCTTCATTTGGCTGTTCATTTGTATCTTTTATACTAAGCTAGTATATGTTTTCCTGAGTTCTGTGAGCCATTTTAGCAAATTATTGTACCCAAGGAGGGGGTCATGGGGACCTCCAGTTTATAGCTGGTTGGCCAGAAGTACTAGTGGCCCAGGACTTGTGATTGGCATCCGAAGTCGGGGCAGCTTTGTGGAACTGAACCTTTGAATTTGTGGGATCTGATGCTAACTCCAGGTAAATATTAATAGTATCAGAACTGAATGAAATTGTTGGACACCCAGTTGGTGTTGGAGAATTACAGAGGTATAAAGAACAAACAGTGAAAAATCACCTTTATAGTCCTATTCTGTAGCTCTTGTTTCCCTCCTTGGGCCCAGAGACAACTATTATCAATTACTTAACTGTAATTATTATCAAATACTGAATTGAATCCCCCTAATTTCATATGTTGAAGCCTTAATTACCTCCATCTCAATATAACAGTATTTACAGATAGAGCCCTTGGGAGATAATTAGGTTTTGATGAGATCAGGAAAGTAGAGCTCCCCATGTTGGAATTATAAGTGCCCTTATAAGAAGACACACCCAGAGAGCTTACCCTCTCTCAGCCTTGTGAGCATGCAGGGAGAAGAGAGCCATCTATAGCCAGGAAGAGAGTCCCACCAGAACCTGAACAGACACCCTGATCCCCACACTTTCAGCCTCCAGAACAGTGAGAAAGTTCATTTCTCTTATTTAAGCCATCTAGGCTATGGCATCTAGTCTAGTCATAAAATACTGAGAATCCACTCAGAAATATTTTATGTGTAAACAATCAACAATAAATATATTTCTATTTCCTTACTTTTTTCACACAAATGATTCTGTACCTTGCCATACTCTATCTTGAAGAATAATCCAAGTAACTACATCTCTTTTTTTTTTTTCAATAGTTGCTCAACATTTTTTTCCGTTGTATGACTATACCATAGTTCATTTAACCAAACTTCTATTGCTGAACACTTAGATTGTTTCCTATCTTTCACAATTACAAATTATGCTGCAGTGAATCATTTGCACATATGAGAGCTATTTGTTGGCTAAATTCCTAGAAATGATTACTAGGTGGAAGTATATTCATATCTATAATCTTGATAGACATTGCCAAATTGCCCTTCATAGTCATTGTGCCAATTTACACTCCATTCAGTATGTGTAATAATGCTTATTTTCCCTGAGTTTCAGTTACACAGTATGTTAGCAAATTCATGAGATTGGCCAAATTGACCTATAAAATTTTAGTTATTTACAGATTTTCTTCTTTTTTTGAATTTTCTCATGTGTGAAATTGAGTATCTTTTCATATATTTAAGATTCTTCTACGTTTTCCTTCAACAATTCATTCTTTTTTAGGTATTTAGGTAGGTTTCTTATTGTTTTGTAGGAGCTCTTTATTACAACAGGAAAATAAAACCTTTATGTGTGATAAGAATTTCAAACCCTGCCTCCCCCCACCTGGTTGATTTGTATTTTGACTTATGGTGGGTTTTGTTATACTGAACTTTTTGATTTTTATATAGTCCAATTTATCAAACGTTTTTTCAAGCCTTCTAGGTTTCATATCATACTTAGAAAATTCCCCTACTCCAAGATGAAAATATCTCCATACTTTTTTCTACTTCTCTTTACTTCTTATAGTTAAGTCTTTGACACACCTGAATTTATTTGGTGTAAGATATGAAGTATGGATCCAACTTAGCGTATTTCCAGAGAGTTACTGAATTTATCCCAATGCCATTGACTGAATAATTTTTTTTTTCTCCTCTTATTTGAACTGCACCTTTATCCTATACCAGAACAATAGTAAATGTCATATGCAAAGTAATACATGAGCTGTGAGGTCGATTCTGGGACTTTAGACTGTTCCACTGAGCTGCCTATCATCTGCCAACACTGCACTGTGTAAATTGTTATTACTTTATAATATTTTAATAACAGGGTTGGTTTTCCTCTTTTTTTTTACGATTATCTTGGCTCTTATTTTCCATTTATTTTTCATATTAACTTGAGAAGCATCTTAATTGGTCTCGAAAAAATTCCTTAAAAGTATTTTTACTGAGATTGCTACAAAGTAAGGAAAGTTGACATGACCCCAGTGTTGATCTTTTTTTACTCAAAAGCAGAACATGCCTTTTCATTTGTCCACATTCTCTTTTGTATCCCTCAGTGGTGTGTTAAGTTTTTATTTAATTAGAAAGAAAAAAAAATTTTCTTTTAATTTACTTTTTCAGTTACAGTACAAATAAGGTCTCCTGCTACATCCTCTAATTGATTATTATTATTTAAAAGGCTGTTTCTTTCTGTTGGGTGTTTTTGTTCTTGTTTTTTACCAAGCCAAATTACTTCCCATTTTGTTTGACATCATTTTTCATGTGACTTTCTTAAACTTTCTTGGTATAAAATTACCTCATCTGCAGGTAGTGAATGTTAGCTCTTCTATTTAAAAATAGATATACCTCTAGTTTCTCTCTTTAATCTAATTGAATTCGTACCTGAGAAATAATGTCAAATAATTGCAGTGTCACTAGACATCTTTGCTTTGTTTCTGATATTAATGGAAATGTGTATTGTTTCTCTATTAAGCTCACTACTGGCTTTTAGACTGAGATAGATATGTTAAGTCATTTTAAGAAAATGTCCACCTATTGCTAGTTTATGGTATCTTTTAAAATTTTCATTTATTTATTTTTGGTTGCACTGGGTCTTCATTGCTGCTCTCAGGCTTTCTCTAGTTGTGGCAAGCAGGGACTACTGTTTGTTGCAGTGCATGTACTTCTCATTGCGGCAGCTTCTGGTTGCAGAGCACAGGCTCTAGGCGCGCAGACTTCAGTAGTTGCAGCATTAGGGCTCAGTAGTTGTGGCACATGGGCTTAGTTGCCCCGAGGGATGTGGAATCTTCCCTGACCAGGGATGGAATCTTGTGTCCCCTGCCTTGGCAGGTGGATTCTTATCCACTGTACCACCAGGGAAGTCCTAGTTTACTATATCTTTATCAAGAACGGATATTGAATTTTCTCAAATGCCTTCTCAGTACCTATTGAAAAGATAATATTAATTTTCTCCTTTCGTAATAATAGATTCCCAAATATTAAATAATCTTTGCACTCCTGGAATTCTTAAATGTTAATGTTATTATTCTTTTAATGTGCTACTGAAATATGTTTGCTAATACTCATTTGTATTGTTGTATTGATATTCATAAGTGAGATTGATCTGTAGTTCCCTTGTGTAGTAATTGTTGCATATTTTTATCAATGTTAGCTTAACTTAAATAATTTGGATACTTTATTTCCTTTCTATAGTCTGGAACAGTTTAAATAGCATTAGATTCATCTGAAAGAGTCATCTGAATCTTTCATAAAATTCCTCTCTTTTTGCTTTAATTCCTTGCTTTATCAACTTTTTCAGTTAATTAACCATCTCTTGGTCATAATTGCCTCAGATAAAAATGCTTTATTATTTATAAATTTTATAAATATACATTAATCTCATAAACACAAGGATATTAAAATGAGGAAATAACCATAGAAATGTACAATTGTCTATAGGCAAAATTTTTCAATATAGTGTTACTTATAGAGGCAAAAGAGGAAGCAACTTAAAGGCTAAATGTTCACAGGGAACTAGCTAAATTATGGTGTTTTCTGTATAATAAAATACTTTGCAGCTAGTTGATTTACAATATTAGTTTCAGATGTACAGCATAGTGATACAGTAGGGGTCTTTTGCAGATTATATTCTAGGTGGTGCTAGTGGTAAAGAGGAGAAGGCAATGGCAACCCACTCCAGTACTCTTGCCTGGAAAATCCCACGGATGGAGGAGCCTGGTAGACTGCAGTCCATGGGGTCGCTAAGAGTCGGACACGACTGAGCGACTTCACTTTCACTTTTCACTTTCATACATTGGAGAATGAAATGGCAACCCACTCCGGTGTTCTTGCCTGGAGAATCCCAGGGATGGGGGAGCCTGGTGGGCTGCCGTCTATGGGGTCACACAGAGTCGGACACGACTGAAGCGACTTAGCAGCAGCAGCAGCAGCAGCAGTGGTAAAGAAGCCACTTGCCAGTGCAGGAGACCTAAGAGATGCCGGTTCAATTCCTAGGTCAGAAAGATCCCCTGGAGGAGGAAATGGCAACCCACTCCAGTATTCTTGCCTGGAGAATCCCATGGACAGAGGAGCCTGGCGGGCTAAAATCCATAGGGTTGCAAAGAGTTGGACATGACTGAAGCGACTTACCATGCACACACATAGGTTATTGCAAGATATTGAATATAATTCTCTGTGCTATACAGTAAATCCTTATTGCTTATCTATTTTCTGTATACTAGTTTGTATCTGTTAACCCCATGCTCCTAATTTCTCCCACCCCCCCACCTTTGGTAACCATAAGTTTATTTTCCACATCTGTGAGTCTGTTTCTATTTTGTATATAGATTCATTTGTATTATTTTTATATGCTGCATATAAGTGATATCTTATGATATTTGTCTTTCTCTGACTTCCTTCACTTTGTATGATAATCTCTAGGTCCATACATGTTGCTGCAAATGGCAATATTTCATTATTTTTTATGGCTGAGTAATATTCCACTGTATATGAATACTGCATTTATTAAGCCTCTTGTCTATTGATAGGCACTTAGGTTGTTTCCATGTCCTGGCTATTGTGAACAGTGCTGCTGTGAACATTGGGGTGCATGTATCTTTTTGGATTAGTGTTTTTGTTCTTCCCAGATATATACCCAGGAGTGTAATTGCCGGATCATATGGTAGCTCTATTTTTATATTTTTAAGGAACCTCCATGTTGTTTTCCATAGGAACTGTACCAGTCTACATCCCTACCAACAGTATAGGAGGCCTTCCTTTTCTCTGCACCCTCTCCAGCATTTATTATTTGTAGACTTTTTGATGATGGCTATTCTGACAGAAGTGAGGTGATAACTCATTGTGGTTTTGATTTGCATTTCTCTAATAATTAGTGATGTTGAATACCTTTTCATGTGCCTGTTGCCCATCTGTATGTTTTCTTTGGAGAAATGTCTATTTAAGTCTTCTGCCCATTTTTTGATAGAGTTGTGTGTTTTTGTTGTTGAGTTGTATGAGCTGTTTGTATATTTTGGTCATTAATCTCTTGTTGGTCTCATCATTTGTAAATATTTTCTCCCATTCTGTAGGTTGTCTTTTCATTTTGTTTATGGTTTCCTTTGCTGTATAGAAGCTTGTAAGTTTGATTAGGTCCTGTTTGTTTATTTTTCTTTTATCTCTTTTGCCTTGGGAAACTGATCAAGGAAAATGTTGCTATGGTTATGTCTGAGAACGTTCTATGTTCTCTTTTAGGATTTTTATGGTGTCATGTCTTATATTTAAGTTTTTAAGCCATTTTGTGTTTATTTTTGTATATGATGTGAGGAAGTGTTCTAATTTCATTGATTTACATGAAGTTTTTCAGATTTTCCACTTGTTGAAGAGATTGTCTTTTCTCCATTGTATATTCTTGCATCCTTTGTTATAGATTAATTGACCATAGGTTCATGGATTTATTTCTGGGCTCCCTGTTCTGTTCCATTGATCTATATTTCTGTTTTTGTGCCAATACCATGCTGTTTTGGTTACTGTAGCCTTGTAGTATAGTCTGAAGATCAGCTTTGTTCTTTTTTCTCAGGATAAGACTCTTTTTTTCATATGTTCCTGATTGCCTGACTCTTTTACACTAGGAAATCATTACTTGTATATTATATATCAATACTATATAATATTAGTATATCACCTTACAATTAAAATGATGATGTAATTATGTATTTATTAACATGGAAAGATGTTCACAGTAGATGATGATACATGTTTCAGAGCAATATGATCACATTTTTGTAATCTGTGTTTCTGAAGTTGTGGATTTGGAAGTGGTTTTCTCGGGCTAATTTTGGATGTTTTCAACTTTTTGTTTACATTTATTTTTCCAATTTTTCTAGGGTACTTAGGGATTATTTAGGTGAATGACTGGGAAGATAAATAGATGGATGAAAAACCATATTAGGGGATTAAACAAGAATCTTTTTATAATTAACTGGATGGAAGGTCAGGAATGCTACCTGGCTCCAGTCCACTAAAATTAGAAATCTCCCAGTATAAACCACTAGTGAAAACAAAGTATTGTCTAGTCCCCATCCATACTTCAGGCAAGTGAGTGGAAATTGTGCATCTGCCATCTGGCTGGGCTGCCTAGTACTACAGCTTTCCCTCCGGCCTGGGTTGGTGGGAGGCACAGTGCAGGGAGAGAGGAGGTGTTCTTATAGAGACAAGAATATGTAGACCTCATTCTACTTAATGGCCAGAGACCTTAAATTTTCTCTACCCTTCACAGGAAGGGTCAACTAAATGGGTGATTGCTATAAACCATTGGTTCTCTTTTGGTCCCAGACCAGCAGCATCAGCATTACATAGAAACCTGTGGGATATTCACATTCTTAAGCCCTAAACTAGCTGAACAATAAGTGTGGGAGTGGGAACCAGCAGTCTGTGTTTAGTAAATCCCCAAGTGGTTCTGAGGCCTTTCAACCACTTCTAGAAATATTCCCAATCCAAGATGACTTCTGAGGCAAGGTGTTGTAACTGCTGGGAGGAAAGAAAAGTCTCCTCCTTTCTAAGAAATCTTGGAAAACATTACTTCTTCCCAGAAAATTCCCAGAAATGTTTAAAGTCAGAACCTTCACAATAAGTTGAAGAAGATTCCTCAGTTTCAGGAAACTATTGCCCATTTAGTCAAAACTTTAACATTTGTCTGAAAATTTAGAGAGTTGGATCCTAGAATAACAGAGTGTCACAAGTTCTTAGACCTCAGAGATCATTCTGGAACAACACTCTTGTTTTTACCAATGAAGATGCTGTGCTGAGAGAGGTGACTTGGCAAATAGGAAAGTACAAAAGATAAAGGCAGGTTTGTTTGCATTTGTCCCCATAGACCCCAAGAAGCCTAAAACTGTGTTATTTAATAATGTACCAATGTGTCGCTTTTGAGCTGTGGTGCTGGAGAAGACTCTTCAGAGTCCCTTGGATTGCAAGGAGATACAACCAGTCCATCCTAAAGGAAATCAGTCCTGAATATTCATTGGAAGGACCAATGCTAAAGCTGAAACTCCAATACTTTGGCCACCTGATGTGAAGAACTGACTCATTTGAAAACACGCTAACACTGGGAAAGAATGAAGGCAGGAGGAGAAGGGGATGACAGAGGATGAGATGGTTGGATGGCATCACCGACTCAATGGACATGAGTCTGAGTAAACTGTGGGAGTTGGTGATGGACAGGGAGGCCTGGCGTGCTGCAGTCCATGGGGTTGCAAAGAGTCGGACACGACTGAGTGAATGAACTGAACTAAAAGTGTCACACATAACTGAAAAATGAAGTTCTAGAAGAAGCCACAGAAGCCACAGGATCTTCTCTCCTCAGAGCAATGACAATGATCTCTAGACAAAGCTGGCCAAATTCATTTTCACAGACTTTCTCACTGAGGATGAATTTCAGTTAGTGACAAAACATGAATTCCAAATCTCTCCTGGAAAGGCCAGTGTGAACAGTATAATTCAAGTATTTCCTTCCTGAGTAATTTCACATGAACTCTTTCCTCAAATGCATTTTTTTCTAGAGCAACGTCTAAAATAAACATATGCTCTTAAGGATGTAGAAAACATTTAACACTTCTTATGTTACTAAGAATCTTACCTCAGGCAAGGTTTCTTACTTTATTTAAAGCTCTGTTTCAACAAATAGATAATAATTATTCAAAATAAGTAAGTCCATGGACAAGGCTTAGGTCATTGTGTTGTGCTATAAACATACTGTATGTCTATATAGTTTAACTATAAACATAGACATACTATAAACATAGTATGTCTATATAGTTTAATTCCTCCAGCTTGGACTTTTGTGTTTGTTCAAATAAAAAGAAAGTATAATTATCTTGGAATCAGAGTACTGGAAAGAAACATTAGCAAGTCAATATGTTTTTGTTGTTGTTGAGTCACTCAGTCATGTCCAACTCTTTGCGACCCCATGGACTGCAGCATGCCAGGCTTCTCTGTCCTTCACCATCTCCTGGAGCTTGCTCAAACTCATGTCCATTGAGTCAGTGATGCCATCCAGCCATCTCGTCTTCTGTCATCCTCTTCTCTTGCCTTCAACCTTTCCCAGCATCAAGGTCTTTTCTAATGTGTCAGCTCTTCGCATCAGGTGACCAAAGTATTGGAGTTTCAGCTTCAGCATCAGTCCTTTCAATGAATATTCAGGATTGATTTCCTCTTGGATTGACAAGTTTGATCTCCTTGAAGTCCAAGGGACTCTCAAGAGTCTTTCCCAACACCACAGTTCAAAAGTATCAATTCTTTGGCACTCAGATGACAGGATGAAAACCACAATCACAGAAAACTAACCAAACTGATCACATGGATAACAGCCTTGTCTAACTCAAGAAAACTATGAGCCATGCCTTGTAGGGCCACCCAAGATGGACGGGTCATGGTGGAGAGTTCTGACAAAGCGTGGTCCACTGGAGAAGGGAATGGCAAACCAATATGTTTTTACATACAGATTACTTCGCTGATCACTGGAGGCACAGTCAGACAAGGTTTTAAAACATAGTCCCTGCTTTTAAATAGCTTCATTACCAGTAAAAACATTTATCAGACTCATATAGGCAGAACTGAAAGCTAAGAAAGTTGAAAACAAGGACTTCCCTGGCGACCCAGTGGTTAAGACTCCACCTTCCACTTCAGGGTGTGCGGTTCCATCCCTGGTCAGGGAACTAAGATCCCACATGCTGCTCAGCACAGCCAAAAATTTTTTTAAAGAAGAAAAAAAGAAAGTTGAAAACGGATTTAAAATTTCAGTGGTCATGTTTTTGTCGTTAAATGTCCTTTCACCTTCATTTTAATAAAATTTTTTCTTCTGAAAGCAATCTTCTGCCCTCTTTTCAGCAAGGACAGATTCAAGTTTTGTGCAGCTTGAAGTTTATACAGTTTGCAGAAACCACTTTAGAGGACAAAGGTTACAAATACAAAATTATAATATTCAGAGTAAGAAAAGTCACAATACCTTATAATTTTCAAAAAGCTGACTAATTAAAAAAAAAAAAACGAAACTCATGAAATCTGCAAACTAAACTACTTTGTTTCCCCCTGAATGTTCTGACACTCTCTAAAATCCTTTTCTCCTCATGACATTGTTTATGAGACCAAACCTTATCTGAAGCTGACTACCTCTGGACTCTTCTGTTATATAAACTGATATTTCTCTTTATTGTTTAAGCTATTTTGAATTATTTGGGACATAGAATCCTAATTTATACAGAGAGATAAGAAAAGCTCATAAAAAGCTTTAGGGATAGGTGGACCTCAGCTGAGGAAGAAAAGCACTCAAGGGTTTATCCCAGCTTGCAAAATATAGAGTGGCTTGTGTGGTCACACAGACATTCCCTCTGTCGACTGAAAAAAAAAAAAAAATTGCACACCCTAAAAGTTGAGAATTGTATTTTAGGAGACAGACTTTCTGAGGACTTCAAGCCCAGGAGGTAACCTCTGAAGATAGCTCTGAGGGACTGCTACAAAGAGGTAAGGGAAGAGCCAGGGTATATAGGAGTTTTTGCAACAAAGACCAAGTAGTCAGTACATCAAAATATTACCGTTAATTAAAGGAAACCAAGATAGCTCAAGTTAATGAATTTAGTGTTTTTTTATGTATGGAAAGATGCAAGAGTCTGGGTTCACTGCAATCATTGCTTTGATTGACACTTTAGCTTTCTAGGCTAGTATCTTGTTCTTTCCCATCCTGAGTGCCTTCAAGGTGCGCCGTTGCGGGGTGGCTGCAGCGGCTGAGGGCTTCGCAAGAGACGCCGGGTTTGTCTCCATCTTCAGTTCCCTCCTGGCTCACTGTCAGAGCCACAGTAGCTGCCTGAGGGCTGCAACACCCTTTGTTTACTGATACAGCTGGTAACATTTTTACACCTCCATTAGCAGAAGGAACTTAGAGTCGCTACTTAATTTCTAGCACTGTGTGATAAATGTAATTGAGCCATAGAAGGATATGGGAAAATAAAAACATTTGTTATGTCAGAATACAACAAAAAGATTGTTACTGCTTTTAACAAGTGTTTAATAATTAGCCCTTAGTGGGAAAAGGTTACATGGCTCCTTTGATGTGGTTGCCTAAAATTAATCATTACCTAGTACTGCTTTTTTTACAGTGGAATCAGGAAATAATCTGTGTAAAGATGAAAAAAAATGGTAGGGAAAAGCTTAATTAACTAAAAGCTGTGTTTACTTAAAATCCATTAAGAAAGGGCATTTCAAAGAAGTAAACAGAAACCGTAGCTTGCGATAAGCATTAGGTAATGTAGCTTTGAGGCGTAATTGTGCCATGGGAAAACAATAATAGATCTGAGATAGAAAATTCTGTATGGCTTTCTGTAATGTAGAGAAACAAATGGTAATTTTCAAAGTGTGTGACGTCAGGGTGGTTCTGTTGGGAATGATGACAGAAAGAAGCCCCCGAAATAGCTGCATTTGGAATGGAATTGCTTTAGAGCAGAATCCAATGCACCGTTTTGTTTTTGCCACTTAAAAAGCGGAAAAGGCCAAGCCCACTAAGCTTTAGCATATCTTTTACAATTGTGGTTCATTCAGTGATGACCTTCCAGGATTTACCTGGAACCATAAAAGAGGAGAGAGGCGGGATGACTTTGATCTTGGGAGTGGGCATTGTGTGTGGCAGTTTGAAACAGGATCTCAGCTCCCTGAGTGGGAAGCAGACCCAGACTGTGACGGTGAGAATGCCAAATTCTAGCTGGTGGTGGCTAGAAGCAGAGCCCTGGCTCTTGTCTTCTCTAAAAAAAAAAATTTTTCTAGCAAAGAGATGGAAAATAGAAACAGATGAAGTGTTTATTAAGAGAAAGGTACATGCAGATAGGCACCTGGGCGGTCTCAGAGAGTCGCACCTTTGGGGTGACTTAAATCACTTGAACGGAGACAGCTTTCCGGGGTTCCTGCAGCCGATCATCTTGCTCTGTCTGGCTCCGGGTCCATATTTCTTCTGACTGAGGGCCCTCCCCTGTGTGCCTGTTCATCTGTTAGCCAAGATGGATTCCAGTGTGAGGGTGTCTGGGAGGTTAACAAAACATGTGATGGCCTAGTGTCCCCTCCCCTGAGGAACCCTCCTGTGCATATACAGTCTGGGAGGTCTCCTTGACCCCGAGAATGAGAAATAGGTGGCTTACCCCCCTCTGTTCCTGCTAGTTTTGTTATCTCGAAGCATCCACAGGCGACAAAGTCAAGTGCTTGTCATGTTCCTGTTATAATCTTTGTCTCAAAGCATAAACAGGAGGCAAATTGCCTAACCTGGAGCTCATTTGTCTCCTTCCTCAAATTGAGAAGCTTACAAAAACAATTAATATTTGGGGTGGGTTTTCATTTCAGCAGTTTCTCAAAACACTTCCCCTGGTTGCTGCTCATAATGGAAAAATAGGTTCCATGGCAGAATCATGGCACTGTTGTTGGGGCCTCAGAGAGCACCTCATCCAGGATGCACTTTGCCCATAAGTTAAGACACCCGTTGAAGACCACACGAGCAAGTTGATGGCTACAGAACTGAGGTAAAAAGGAGAGTGGAGCCTAAGGAGGAAGTCTGTTCCAAGTTATAAAATGCATGCTGCCTCCCATCCCCCTGCACATGAACCTGTCAGTTCTCACAGCCTTGCTTCCCTCCACCTACCCTCACCAGGTACCTGAGACTATCCCTTTATCCCCCCTTTTACAGCAAGGATAAAACTGAGACCTGTTCTTACAGAAAAGTATATCTCATAGGGTGTATGATCCATAAGGGGTCTATCTTGACCTCCTGGTCTGATCTGGGCTCTCCGTCAGTGTTTGTTGAGGAAATGCATGCCACAGAAGGTAACTGAGTTGCTCAGTAAAGCCACCCCAACCCCTTCCCACTCAGCTGGCCTTAAACTTCTTTCGTTTTCAAAGACACTATACCAGCCTGCCTGGCCTGGCTGGTAGGCATGATGGTCTTGACTTGCAAATTCCCTTATCTTTAATGGCACGGTTTGACCAGCTGCCTTCCATTGCAGGCAACACTTCTCACTCACCTCTTGGGTGACCGTCTTCAAGCAACCAGCCTCAGTCTCAGCTGACTCTATATTCTTGTTGCACTGAGAACATAACACAGAAAAATTAATAGAGAACTTTCACGCCCTGTACCACATATAATCTCTCTCCTTTCATTCATTTATCCCTACGTACTCTGCTTTTCCACCACGTGAAGGACAAACTTTTCTGACTTAGGCAGCCTGGCAATGTGTGTGGGAGGTACCCATTTCCTCTCACCTGCCTAGGAACATAGCTTATACAGTTACCTTCTCTTCTGCATTCCCTTCTCTACTTGGGATCTCCTGTCTGCTTTTTATAAGAGATTGTGATATCTCGATTTTAGCATCCTCACTTGGTCTCACATCCCTTCAGGCTAATGTCCCTTTTTTTCCCTGCTCTCTTTTAAGGAAAAATTCCTTCAGGAGCCTTCAGTTCTTCTCCTTCCTTTCTCTCTTGGTACCAGTCCTGTCAAGCTTTTGCCCACATCAGTGAGCTCCACATTGTCAATCCTATAGTCAGTTGTAAGTCTTGATATTACTGGATCATTACTAGCAGCACTTATCAAACTGGAAACCAGGTCACCTCCCGTCTTGATGACTATTCCTTCTTGATATCCTTCTCTAGATCTTGTTCCTCTTTCCAGTTTCTAATGCTGGAATGCTCTAAGAAGAGCCATGAACCTCTTCTCTCTCTGCACTCACTCTGTCTTGGTATCTTGGATTTAGATATCATCCTTATGAATCGCATCCATACACTGGCGACTCACAAGTCAGTATCTCTGGTGCCGAACTTTTACCTGAACTCCAACTTCTTGACATCTCCACTGGGAAGTCTGATGGACAATCAACCTTAATATTTCCAAAACAGATTTAGTGATATTGATCTTCTCCCTAAAGCTGCTCATCCCCCAGTCATGAGTATCTTAGTGAATGATACCTTTAATCTCTTAGTTGTTTAGGCCCCAAACTTTGGGATCTTCTTTGACTTTTCTTTTCCTCTCATATTCTATGTCTAAACATCAGCAGGTCCTGTTACCTTCACCTCCAAAGTGTACCTCATTCCAAACACTTGTCACCACAATTCACCATTCTTGGTACCACTAAGCCACTTAACCACTCATCTGGACTATTACAGTGGCCTCCCAACCAGTCTCCCTGCTTTTAGATCCAAGTCTGTTCTCAGCACAACAGCCAGTGTGATCTTTTGAAAATATGAGGACTGCTTCCCTCAAGAAACTCTCACACGAGGACATGGACTAGAAATTCTATTGTTTGTTACAGAGAAAAATTGGAAACAACCTGTCAATGGGTAAACTCTGTCATATTCCTACTGTGGAATACTATGCAACAGGAGGGAAATGAGTTAGGTTAATGTGGGAGATATGGAAAGACCTTGAAAACAATTTGCTATGAGAAAAAAGTGATTTAGGAAAGTACTTAAATAAGTTATGATGCATCTATCCAAGGGATTTTAGGCAGTCATTAATAATGAATAAGTAGAAAAATATGTACTAAGTAGAAAGTTCATGATATAATGTGAAAAAGTGAATAGAATTTTTTGTCTAATATGAGTGTCTTTTAATAAAAGGTATACATGTATGTGCTCAGTCGTGTCTGACTCTTTGAGATCCTTTTAGACTGTAGTCTGCTAGGCTCCTCTGTCCATGGGATATTTCAGGCAAGAATACAAGAGTGGGTTGCCATTTCCTCCTCCAGAGGATCTTCCCAACCCAGGGATGAAACCTGCATCTCCTGTGTCTCCTGCATTGCAGGCAGATTCTTTACCGCTGAGCCATCAGGGAAGCCCTAATACCTATGCCTAAATGTATACAGAATATCTACACAAGAAACTGATAAATTGGTTTCTCCTGAGAAATAGAACATGGAGTTTAGGTCAGAAAGGAGACATTTATTTTTCACCTAACGTTCTTGGGTGCTGCAAAATTTTGATCATGATTGTATGTATGTGTGCATGCACAAAGACACACACATACTTACATATATATGTTTTCTTCTGGCATTTTAAGCTTTGCTGGTTGGTTTGTGTTTTTACTCTTATATATAAAACTTCACTGGAAATTTTTATTGGTATATAGAGTGAGGTTAGGATACTACATTCTTCCAAATGATTGCCAATTGTCTCAAGCCCATCTACTGACTAATCCATTTTTTTCTCCACTGATCAAATGCTACCTTTACTATATACATTTCTATTGCTACTATTTTCATTATTTACCCCATCAGCAAGTTTTTAAAACTCAAGTAAATTACTAGTTCAGAATTTTTTCCTTGGATTTGTGCTACATGCTTATAAAAAAAAATACTGGCCCAAACCAGGGTACATATGTATATATACTGCATCTGTGGTGTATTAATTTGTTTTAATAAAAATGTGCCCCAATCTGTGAAGACATTTCAGCATAAATATTGGTCTTTCTCTTAAAAAAAGAGGGGAGATCCTCTGTTTCTTTGAAAGTCATGTTATTAATCCTAAGAAAACATGCCTGTCATGCTTCCTCCTGCCTAGGTGTGTTCAGCCCAGCACCGTGGGTGTGTAATTGTGTGTTTAACAAGCACTCACCTGGATTTATGTAGTCATTTTGTATGAAACGGCCTCAGAACCAGCATGTGGTTAGGATTGCTCATCTCATTTAAATGCTGCTGTGTAACACTGCCCAGCTGGGAGCTGGGGCTTAGCGCTAACAAGAGCTGCCTTTAAGGGTTGAAAAGGACTTGGAAAATTTCAGGTTTATTGGGTTCTGAGCACTTATTTCTCTTCCTTCCAATATATTCAGATGGCAAAGTCCTCCTCTATTTCTCCTACCTCTCCCAGTAAGAAAGTTCTCCAAGTAAGAATTCCATAGACAGAGGAGCCTGGCGGGCTACAGTCCATGGGGTCACAAAGAGTTGGACACAACTGAGCAACTAACACTTTCACTTTTCTGTTTCTGGTAGTATTGCACACTTGATTCCCTGGACGACTCTCTTCCTATAAAACAACTAAAAATGCTAGATGAAACTATTTAAATGTTTATAATTTATCTAAAATGTATAACAAAATGTTAAATTGGGGGTTTGAGTAAGATGCAAAAGATATGATAACTGTCAGGCACACAAAACAAGTTTTGAGACAGACCAAGATGAAGATGCTCAACACAGGGGGCCAGGAATAAAACCCACACTGGAGACATAAAGCAGTCCAGTGACTCTCCACCTGGAACTCCACTGAGTGGGCTGGTGGAAAGGGTTTCTTGTCAAGAATGGCTACTATCTTCTGAAGGTAACGGCACCTTCTCAAAACCCTAATAAGAGGAACATCCGGGAAACCTCTCAAAGAGCTTGATATGTGTCCCCTGAAATCGTGAGACTTAGGTAAGTAATTTAGGGCTGAGGAAGCTCAAGGCAGAGGCTGTGGTACTTGTTGTGGGGCAACAGGGCAAGACAAGGAAGTGCTCTTGCATTGTGGTGAACCTGCTTTCTAAAGTTTACATGGAAATGCAAAGCACTTAGAATAGCCAAAAGTCTTTGAAAGACAAGAAGGTTGAAGGAATTTAAGAATTATTTATGCAAATACGGGAATTTAAAAATTATTGTATAGCTACAGGACTTAAGACTGTACATTGGTGTAAAGGTAACTAGAGCAACTGAACAGAAAGTTCGGAAATAGATTCTCATATGTACGATCAGGTGTCTTTTGACAGAGATCCCAGGGCAATTCAGTGGGCAGAGGATAGCATTTTTAACAATTGATGATAGGATAGTTGGATTAGCCACATGAAAAAAGAAATTAAAAGAAAAAAAGAGAAAGATCCTTACCTTGCACCATCTATAAAAATTAACTTCAAATAGATTGAAGACCTAAACCTAAGAGTTAAAATTATAGAACTTCTAAAAGATAAATGTACTAGTTATCTATTGCAGAGCAACAATATTAACACCAACTTAGTGGCTTAAAATAACATACATTTTGTTACCTCACTATTTCTGTGGGTCAGGAGTCCTGGTAGCTCAGATAGTAAAGAATCCATTTGCAATGCAAGAGACCTGGGTTCGATTCCTGGGTTGGGAAGATCCCCTGGAGAAGAGAGTAGTTACCCACTCCAGTATTCTTGCCTGGAGAATTCCATGGGCAGAGGAGTCTAGCGGGCTACAGTCCATGAAGTCACAAAGAGTTGGCCATGACTAAGTGACTAACACGGGAGTTCAGGAATGGGTAGGTGACACCTCAGCTTAGAGTCTCACAAGGCTGCAGTCAAGATGGTCCTCCAGGCTGTGACCTCATTCATGGCTCCACTGGGAACAGTTATTGACAGAATTCATTTTCTGGTAGGACTGAGGATTTCATATCTTGCTAGCTGTTGGCCAGAGGCCACCCTCTGCTGCTAAATGATGCCCATAGTTCGTTACTCACCACATGGGGTTTCACAGCATGATCACTTGCTTCCTCAAAGCCAGAAAGACACTGTAACAAAGTGGTTGCTAAAATCTGAAGTAACATAGACATATGATCTCACATACTCGTGTGCATCCCATCAACTTTGCCATATTCTATTGGTTAGAAGCAAGCCACAGGTTCTGCTCAAACTCAAGGCCAAAAGCAATAGCAAAAGCTATTGAAGTTGATGGAGAAAATATACATGACCATACAGATCCTGTGTTTAAAAAATAGTTCTACATAGATGGTCCTTGTACACTGCATTGTATGGTAGCTTCTTTTCCATGTATGTTTTTAATCCCCTATTTAGGCCATAAATTCCTGAAGAATGGGGAGTATCTTACACTCTATAAGTCCCAGGGCACCCAGCAGCCGTGTCTCACATGTAATAAGTACTCAAGAAATATTTGGTTAGAGAGTTAAGTTGGCACAGTGGAAAATGTGCAGACTTATGGAATCAGGGGAAGATTCATTCAAATCCCAGCTCTGCCATTTACTAACTGGGTAAACACACAACAATTACTTCCTATCTCCAAGCCTCAGTTTCCTATATAACCTCATGGTTTTGAGACAAAATGAGGTAATGTGTACAAACTGCCTGTCACATTTGCTACATGGTAGGAATTATTGTTATTCATAGATGGGGATAGCTGCAAAATGTTAAAATGGTTACGCTTTAATATCAAACGGAAAATTAAAACTCGGTTTTCTGTGATGAGTTTTTCTTTGCATCTGTGAAAACGCTGGGATTCCTTTCAACTGCAGCTCCCCTTGTGTAAGAACAGTCCCACTCAGATGGCCATGCTCTCAGGTGCCCCAGCAGTGACTGTCTTGTCAACTGCCTTCTGCAAACTGTCTTTTCCCTTGAACAGTGTCCCAGATAAAGACAGTGTAAAATACAGCAGGGTGTGTCTTCTATATTCTGGTTGTAATCATTTTTCTGCCACAAGAGGGCGCAGTGTGACTGTGTATATTGCAGGAAAGAACTTGCAATCCTAAAAGTTAATATTACAAGGCAGGATAAACTGTGCTCCATTCATTGTTTTCATTTGAAGATAGTTTTTTGTATATTTGAATTAATTTTGTTCTTTAAAGCAAGAATAATTGAAAGCAGGAAGCTTCCACCATTTGTTTCTGGAAGGTCTTTTCCCAGGCTGTAACTGGTTAAGCACAAACTTAGCATCATTCTTCTCTGTTTAAAATACTGTGATTCATCTCCTTTCTGGGAGTCATTTCCTGTAGGACCTTAAGAGGCCTTCTAGCTCCAAATTACTGTACATTCCCAGTTCTTGTTATGTTTCCTGCAGGCCATCAAGTTCATGGGTTTTATTATAGCCTTGCAAATTAGTAGAAAAAAATTTACTAGCCCATAAACATTTTATCAGCCTTACTTGATCCTGGGGGCAGATTGGTAACAAAATAGCTGAAAGCACTATTGTGTATAACTTAGCTATGAAACTAATTATTGTTATGCAAACAGTTTCTAGCTTTTCATTTTCTCCTGGCATGTACACTGGATGTGGGCATGAGTGTAACTAAATAAACCTGTTGCCCAACACTGCATGCAACCTGTGGCATGTGTGCATGGCAAGCATGATACAGGCAGATTTCATTGACAGATGAAAGTCGCTCTCCTATGAGAAGTCACAGTGGCATGTGAGAATGTGCTTATTCCATCCTCTTCCATCTTGCCCCTCCGCTCCCCCTAACCTGCCCCTGGATGCCCAGTGAGAGAGTGGGCAGAACCTTGGCACATGATTTTACAAAGGTTTCTGATGTCTGGACTGAAATGGATGCCTCCGCACTCAGGAAGTTGGCACCTGTGGAGGTGTAATGCAGTGTTTCAAGTCACTGGCTACTTTTCCCCTTTTGCAAAGTCACATGTGTTTCTTTGTGGTTGCCAGGCCCGTTTCAATCTAGAATTCATGTTCCATGCCAGCCTTAATGTGGTTCAGAGTAAATCCCATACCCCTGTATTTTGGGAATACCTGTCCCTTTCTGTAAGGGTGCTGTGGTTCATCCTTTTCTTTCACACCAATTATGGCTCTGTCCGCCGTCTAGGACAAGGTGACAGGTAAACCATTCAGTGGTTAATAATGGAAGCAGATGTACTGCATGAGAGAAGCAGCCCCCAGTAAGGAAGAGGGCAGGTGAAGACAGCAGTGGAGAAGGGGCCGATTCTTTGTCAACCATGGGCACTTCTCGCCTCTGAGTTCAAGCCTCTGAGGAAGTCAGTGGGAGTCTGACTGATATCATTATTGGGCATTGGCTCGTGATCTGAACCTGCCCCATAAGCAAAGGGAGTTGATGAGGTTTGTGGAGAGCTGGCAGCGGTAGAATAGGGTGACTGAGATCAGGATTCCCAGGGGCTCCTAGGCCTGAGCTGTCAAGCAGAATGTGAGGATGGTGAAAACATGAACTTCAAGACAGACTTCACAACTAGTTCTTCCCAGTGGATGTCCTGAGAGAGGTTAAGAGTTGTCCCATGAACAGTTTCATAAAGTTTCTTTGCTACAGGACTTCTCAGAGTCTTTAATATATCAAAAACTTATATCTCCCAAAGGGGGATATTATTTATCACAAATCCTGTTTTTTAAATAATGACTTACAAGCCTAGTATTTGGTGGTGTATACATGGGGACTGTTTTTTCTAATATCTAATTTTGGACCACTTATTTTAAGAGAAAAAGATCATAATGTGTTATTCCTTATTAAATAAGAGCAAATATTGTTTAATTATATGTGACAGAAAGTAAGACTGAGGAGTGACTTTAGGGGATTAGAGGTGGCAGTATCATTATGGATTTGCAAATACCTAGTGTCCTAGTGAAGAGTACGAAGATTATCTTTCATCCATGTGCTAAGTGCTAAGTCACTTCAGTCATGTCCGACTCTGTGCGACCCCATAGACGGCAGCCCACCAGGCTCCCCCATCCCTGGGATTCTCCAGGCAAGAACACTGGAGTGGGTTGCCATTTCCTTCTCCAATGCATGAAAGTGAAAAGGGAAAGTGAAATCGCTCAGTCATGTCTGACCCTTAGCGACCCCATGGACTGCAGCCTACCAGGCTCCTCCGTCCATGGGATTTTCCAGGCAAGAGTACTGGAGTGGGGTGCCATTGCCTTCTCCGTTTCATCCATGGGCATCTTTATTTCAACAAGTTTGCAGTGCTTCTTGGATGATACCTTGTAAGAATTTCCCAGTGCTGGAAACTGGGTTAGATGTAGCCTGGCCCATGGTGTGATGCTTAGCTCTGGACAGTGAGGGTAATGATGATATCCCTAGAAAATGTCCAAGAAAGTGGAGATTGGCAGGAATCATCTTCTGAATTACAAACAGAGGAAACCATCCGGCAATATTTAGGGCTCAAGAATAGATGATCATCACTAAGTCTATATCTAATTCTGCTCATGTGATCTAGCCACAAACACTCTGAAACCAAAGAAATTTTCTCTAGAATGTCTACTGTGAGTACCTGTGTCAGGCTGACCCCAAAAGTGACCTGCAACATTCTGACCTGATAACTAAACTCAGCCATCTATCCTGAGAAACCCAAGTCAGACTTCAAAACAAACAAAACAGAAACTGAAGGGAAAAAAAAAAAAAAAACATAAAAGCTTAATCTCCTCCAGAAACCTAGGGAGAGGGTGGAGGTGCATACCAATACTTGTGACCACAGAGAGAGAAGACTTAAATGGCCCAAGAAAAAAATGTGCCATTCTAAGTGGAGAAGAAAACAGCTATTGTCTAACACTTAAAAATACTGTATAAACAGCTAACAGCTGTTTTTCAGCCTTTGCTTTTTAGAGCAAAAGCCAATAAAAGAAAAGACACACTCTTTTAAATGTGGTTTTTGTTCAGAGCCCAGATTTTCTTCAACTAATTCCCAACCCAGAAGCAGGCCTTGTTTCAGATCATTCTGCTTGGAAGACTAGAGAAGACTACAAAGTTCAGTAGAGAGCTGCAGATCTGGGCAGAGGCAGAGCCAGGCAGACTTTGCTGTACCAGGGGGAAGGTGGATACACATCAGAGGGATTTTAATTGATTTTTTTTATTTTGTACTGGAGTATGGCTGATGAACAATGTTGTGATAGTTTCCAGTGGACAGCAAAGGAATTCAGCCATACATATACAAGTATCCATTTGCCCCCAAACAGACGAGACTTTAGTGATAAAAGCAGAAACCAGTCTTCTCAAAACCTTCTGAGAAAGTGCCTATTGAAAGGGAAAAACATTAATTTTGCATGCAGAAGGAGGAAGCAAGGTGCATCTCTTTAAGCTGTTGTTTGAGTTCAGCATCCTTCACTACAAGATCATCGAGCAGAGAAAATGACATGGTCCACCCGTTTGTTGTCCACGGATAAAAGTCACCCAATAGAGCCAGGAGGACTCTAATGAGCACCCATCTTGTAAATAAGGAAATTATAGGGGACTTTCAAAAGGGATATTCATATGAAAATTACTAGCTAAGTCTTATAATTATGAAGCCAAAGGGATAAAATACCAGTAAGGCAAGATCTGTTTTATAAATAGAGACTCAAAGATAAGGTCTTACTGATTCCCTCTTGGGGCCTCTATCTACCCCACTCTGAATACCAATTTCAGCTCCATAAAGGAAGTCAAATACTTCAGGTATCAGCTCTTCACCAGTCTCTTTTTTGTTATATATACAAAAGCATATGTGTGTGTTATACATATATGCATGCATACACATACGTACATATATATCAAGAGAGGCACAGAGAGCTTTGAGATTTTCTTTGTATCTTTGGTAGTATCTTAAAATTTTGAAGTGCAAGCCAGGTCTCCTTCTGCATGTGCGTATTGTGCTGCTGTGTCTGAATGCCCTGAATATCATGAATGCACGCCACCCATTCCCAGCATTACAGCAGAGCCAATCCTCTGAAGACCCTCCTGCCACAATACATTAGATCCTGAATACAGTGTGGTTTTAATGTGTGCTGCTGGGCTTGCAGATAGCAAAGAAACCCTTTAGAGTCCAAAGAAGTGAGCCATGAGCTGCGATCCTGCTCAAGCAGGAGGTGGGAAGCACATGACAAAATAGAACACTAAGCCTTAGGTCCATCTCAAGGGTCAAAGGCCAGACTAAGTCTCCTGCTTTAAGCCCTGACCCTTGAAGGGGGCTGCCTGGCCTTCTGGGTCTTAGAGGAAGCAAAGGAGACCTCTGCTGGAGTCAACTCCTCCAAGGGAGGCTCTCAGGAGGCTCACAGGTGGGGCAAGGTTAGCTTCAAATCAAAGATGGCCAAACAGCAAGGAAAAAAGCCACCATAGGAAAGAGAAAGCAGAAGCAACAAGCAATGCATTTACACTCCTAGGGTTTTGGTATTGGAATCATTAAACGCAAAGTTTAAAATACTGCATATGACTTAAAGAAATCCAGGCTGAAATCATTAAGTGTGTGCAAGTACGGAGAGACTGTGGAATATGTCTCTCCCAAGCAGATTTGAAAAAGCCAAGTAAAACATTTATAAATGAAAAATATAATTGTAGAAATGAGGAACTCAGTGGCTAGATTAAGCAGTAGGCAACCCACTCCAGTATTCTTGCCTGGGAAATCCCTTGGACAGAGGAGCCTGGCAGGCTACAGTCCATGGGGCTGCAAAAGAGTCTAACTAAATAGCAACAAAGACACAGTTGAAAAGAGAATCAGTTAACTAGTGTGTCTGAAGAAATTGCTCAGAATGTAGTACAGAGGGATGGGAAGATAGAACATATGAAAGAGGGGTTAAGACATGGAAGAGAGACTGAGATTTAATATATTGATCATGGGAGTCCCAGAAAAGACTAGAGAGGATAGGTGACAAGGCAATATCCAAAGGGATAAAGGATGAGAAGCTCCACTGGTGAGCAATATCAATCCACAGATACAGAAAGTATCATGTATACCTTGCAGATCAATTTTTTCAAATCTATTCCCAGGCACATTGTAGTAAAATTGCAGCATGCTAAGCTCAAAAAGGAAGCTCTTAAAGGCAAGAAACAGAAAAAAGAGGCAAATCATCTACCAAGAAATAATTCGGTTGTCAGCCAACACCTTTGTACAGCAACAAACCCCAGAACACTAGAACAGTACCTTCAAAGTGATAAGAGACTATAACTGAGAAATGCATGTACAGCAAAAGTATTTAAGAATGGATGTGAAATAATCTTCACATAAGCATTATATATGAACCTCATAATGAACAATATGGTGAGCACTTATGCCTAAGCTCCTTTTGGGACACCCTTCCAGGAATGCTTTTTTGTGAGGAAAAAAAAGGATTTAAGTATGAGGTTAACATTTACTTAGCTGAATGACAAAGAGAATTTTTCGTGTTCCTTGACTCGCTGGGAATTCAGGAAACAATTGAGTTATTGGTGGTTTAAAATGTCAGAGAGCAGTAATCGCAATGTGCTTCCCACTCTCAATTATTTCAAGTCTTGTCTGATTTTGAGGCTATTCTTGGGAACTAAAATGTTTTTCTAGTATATATTGTGTAGTTTCCACGTGTTCAGTATGACTAATGCGTTAGTCACGAGTTACAATATGAGAGACCCAAGAAAAAGGCAGTCTTGGTCTCTGGAATGACTTTCTTCCCAGTGTTTCCCATTCCAGCCAGTTACTGCCCCTTGTCACTAAGACCAGTTCTCTTGCTGGCAGGAGTTGCTTTCTGAGTAAGTCAAGCTTCAGTAAAAGCTTCATCCTCCTTCATGAGCAGATATTCACCCGTCTTTCTCTCCCCTGTTCCTGTCGTCTGTTGTCTACCAGTGGGAAAATGTGTGAGCCCAGCTGTTAGAGAAATAAGAAAGGAAGAGACAGGAGGAAAAATTACATAACATTGATGCAACTTGCACGAAGATATTTCAAGCTGTACTTTTTGTAACGTGGAAAAGCAGGAACCAACCCAAGTGTCCAATGATCAGGAACTAGCTGAATAAATTTCAGTGTATAAAAAGATGGAATATTGTATTCCCATGACTGATAATAAACACAAGGGTATGTGGACAGTGGCTACATGGGACTACACCAAACTGTTTAATGTCAAACTGGTAAACATAGAACACAGACTCGGTTGTGTTCAAGGATTACAACTATGTAAGAATCATGCAGATATAGAACTAAGAGTTGAAAGAGGATACAGAGCTTTGTGACTTAGTAAATATCTTACTTAAGCATTAGTATTTCTGTGCAAGTGTTTTTATGTTTTTTCTCCTTCCATGCTTCTTAAAGCAGGCTACATTTTTATTTTAAAGGGTGGACTAAAAAATATAGTGAATGTATTAATATTAGAGTCCAAACAGGAGAGAAATCACACAGTAACTTCTACAAAGAAAGTTAACCATAAAGAATTATTGAAAAGGAATTGGAGTAACCATGAGTTTGGCTCAGCATTGGAAGAGGTAAAGACAGCACTAAAGAAAAACATGAATAGAAACACAGGGAGCAGCTATCATCCCTGGGGCCGGGATAGAACATTCAGGAAGAGGTCACCTCCTCTCAGGGTTGAGATCTATACCTCCTCGTTGGAGAGGGTATGCCCATCCAGGTGTGTTCCCTGGATGGTAGAAAAGTTCATTGGGGGCCGTATTGGTGAAGCATTGCAGAACCTGTTCTCTGGAGTGCTGAGGAAGCCATCTGTAGAATGGGGTACCAGGCCCCAGACTCACTGCAGAGCTACCCGATGGGATGCCCATTTGGGCATTCTATTATGAAGCTTCCTGTGGAGGTTCCAACAGAAGTCATTCACTGGGAGGTGCCCAGGGAAGCTGCCCACAGGAAGACACTACTGCTGTGGCTAGCTGGCACTGCAGGAAAAGCCATGCCCGCTGCGTGGCCCTAACGGCCCAGTGCACTAGAACCTGGAAGAAGAGCCCCTGCTTCTCACAGTGTCCCTTTAAGACCCTTTGCCAACAAAACTTAACACCACATTAGCTGCCCAAGAGAACTGCTTTTCCATTATTGTCAAGCAACTAATGAAGAGTAAATTTGGAACCAAGAGGCAACAAAATGATACCAGTCATAATGAACTAAGCTGATAGGTGGAAACTTGGACTGTACCCGTATTCATTCCCGGTCAGAAGTCCCAGATTTTCCTATCAGAGAGCCAAGTTCATGCAGGCAGCTTGAGCTGCTGATCAGACAGCTGAGTGATTGGTCTTCACCTCCTTTGGGTGCAGTATCTCTTATGGAAGCTCACTGGCTTTCCATAAGAATCATTTCTTCTCTGCCCCAAGGCAGGCTGGGCCACACAGGTCTCCTGGGTCTTATGATTTGAAACGTGCATATAGCAATACAAAATGCCTTTGGGTGTATTGAAGTAAAGAATGAATTAAGAATGCTGCATATATGCTTAGTAGCTAAATAAATACCAATGATGGTTTTTATATTTCTGCAACTTCCTCTTTGACAATGTAGTGATCAAGAGTCTGGGCTCTGAGCCATTTACTGTGTAACCTTGGGAAAGTCATGTCACCTCTCTGTGCCTCGATTTCCCCATCTGTAAAGTGCAGATAATGATGGTACTTCAGAGGTTTGTTGGGAGGATTGAGTGCGTTACTATATGTAAAGCTCTTAGGAGGGAGTAGCACATATCAAGTACTCTATATGTTGTGTATTATTATTAATATTAACATTTGAGAACAGTAGCACTCAGACTCCTTTATGCTAGACCCCTCTATGTCCCCTACAATCTCTCCCACACGCCTTCCTTAGAATTTTGACCTTCCACACAAGTGCCGCACCTAAGGGGCACATGGACATGGTGTAACCACTGGGTCCTGCTGGGTAGCCCGTCAGTTCCACTGATCAATAGGTCACAAGCTTGCTCTTCTATCTTCAACACTGGGCAGAAAGGCTGAAAGCCAAAACAAGTAAACTTGCCCCCACATAACTGATCCAAACAGCTTGGGGCCTGGCAGTACCAGCGAAAGAGCTTGAAAAGAAAAACAACCAAAAACAACGCACAGGCTTGTCTTTGTCATGGCTGACCCCGCTCGCAGCCAGGCACGGAAACAGAGGGGCTTTATGAGAAAATGCCTTTCTTTCCACGCGGTAATTGAATCCAGTTGTAGATTGAGGTTGTACATTAGTGGGATTTAAGAAAGTTTTGCCTCTTAGATACGTCTACTCCAGCGGAACGTTTATTTCTGTTAAATTCTTGTTAAGCAGGGTAGCACCCACAGACAATCTAACCCTCTGGAATCTGGCTCTCACACTCATCCTACAGATATGCTGGGAATCTTTTAGGCTCTTCAAAAACTAAATCTCTTGGGTGGAGTCCAAGACACCCCTCTGGATACTGCATTCTGCTTTTAGAAAACAGTGCTGGGGGCAGTTTTAGGGCAACAGAAGTTTCGGATCACATTAGATTGACTTCAACATAATTACTCTTCGAGGGGGCTCTCCTGGTCTGATTCTCATCTTTCTCCTGGAGAACCCATAAAGGGGAAGAGTTTGCCTGTGGCTAGAGCAGGATGGATCAGAGTCAGATTTGGTTGCATCTTTTACTGTGGCTATTGCTGCCTGCTGACAGCATGCTTCACTCTGTTAATGAAACGAAACAGTCCCTGTTCTAACAACTGCCACCCACGTCAGGACAGTAAGTCTTACACCACCCCGCTGGAGTCCTGCCTGGAGCCCCTCAAGGGCACAGATTCAAAGGTCTTAGCCAGAAGCTCTTCATTAAAGCCTGCTTTAAAAAAAAAAATTGTTAAATTACTTTGGTAGTTTTGTAATGATGAAATATTCCATGTGGGAAGTAGAGTGGAATATGGGTTAAGTTTAAGAGTGAAATTTCTTGTATAGATGTAAAAACAAAAGACGTTGCTGGGCATCTGTTGTGTGCCTGGGACTCCAGCATGCAAGGCTCACGTGTGTGGCACAGTCTCTCCTGTCCTCAGGTAATTTAGAAGCTTCTGTCTTCTAGTGCCTCAATGAGGCCCTCTCTGTCACTGGAATTTGGAAGGATCGGGATGATCTAAGTCAGCAGCTAATATACACAGCAATTATGAGGGGAAGGCTTGTCTCCAGGCCTCCCCAGAGCTCTCCCCTTCACCACCTGCCGCCCAGCTTGATCACAAGCCCCTATGTCACTTGGTCTGTGTGGAGGAGCGTGAGGTGTAAGTCCTCAGAAAAGATTTCCCCTAGAAACCCATGGGGCCACGCTGGCTCCACTATCAACAGCTGTAAGCTCCCAGGAAACGTTTCCCCTAGAAACCCCAGGGGCCATGCTGGGTCCACTGTCACAGCTGAAAAGATGGAAGATGCAAGAGAAAGACTTTAGTACTGTGAAATCTTTGTTGATTTTCCTAAGATTGAATGGGAAAGAGAGAAGAAAATGTGAAGACAAAGGAAAATTATTTCTGCGAATGAAATCCTGTGCTGTTTATATGAGCCCAAAGGTTCTTTACTAATCACCGAGCCCCTAGCTGCACTGCCCCCGGGCTGGGCACAGAACACTGTAATGCCTGAGACCCAGCCCCAGGTCTGCTTCAGGACCTCAGACTGTGGCCAAAGGCCCTCCCCACCCCTATATTACTGTTCTAGGCTGTGTAACAAATAATCACAAACATGATGGCTGAACACAATAGATATGTATTCTCTCATAGTTCCAGAGAGCAGAAGTCTGATATCAAGCTGTGGGTAGGGCCATGCTGCCTCCAGGAGTTTTAGGGGAGACTCCTTCCCTGCCTCTCTAGCTTCTGGTGACACCAGGCACTCCTTGGCCGTCACTGCATCACCGCCATCTCTGCCTTTGTCTTCACACGGCCTTCTCCTATTCTCTCTGTGTCTTCTCTTCTGTCTCTTATAAAAGCATTTGTCATTGGATTAGGATGCACTGTGATAATCCAGATTAAATTTAAGATCCTCTAATTACATCTGCAACCCCCTTTCCAAATAAGGTCACATTCATAGTTCCAAGAATTGGGACGTAGACATATCTTTTGGAGTATCACCACTCAACCCACTCCATGCCCAGCTTCATTCTCTCCCTGCCTCTGGATCCTTGTACTAAATCTAGAAACATGTCCAAGACGCCTCATCAAAAGAAAAATAAATGCTTTTTATCCTGTTACCCTTGTCAAGCTCTGTCTTCCATCCTTTTTCCTTCACTCAGCTATCAAACTCCTCTAGAGAATACTCTGTATTTGCTATATCCATTTCTGACTTACCACTTAATTTTTTCTCCACTTACTTTTTAAAGCAATTTATTATGATGTATTTCAAGCATAGGAAAAGTGTAGAGAATAATACAACTTTTGGAATGTTTAAATTTTTCTCCGACTTTTTTGTGGTAAAATATGACATAAGATTTGCCATATAAACCATATTTAAATGTACTATTACATTTAAATTTAATTTTAATTTCTGATTGGTATAGGAAACACTTGGGCTTCCCAGATGACTCAGGGGTAAGGGATCCGCCTGCCAATGCAGGAGACACAGGTTCAATCCCTGGGTTGGGAAGATCCCCTGGAGGAGGAACTGGCAATCCACTCCAGTATTCTTGCCTGGAGAATTCCATGGACAGAAGAGCCTGGCAGGCTACAGTTCACAGGGTCACAAAGAGTCAGGCACAACTTAGTGACTCTGCATGCACACATTCATAGTAAATACTTAGAAATTATTTATGTTATCAATTTAACTAAATGTTATATTTCAATTACATTATACTACTAGTGACATTAATTACACCCAATGTAATTTTCAGTGTGTTTTTTGTGCTTTGACCCTAACTGCTATTCTTAATTGTCCTCTCAAAGATCACCAGCTTCCATCCTCCACCTTCTCAGCCCCTTTGCCAAAGTGGATAACACTGACCACCTCCTTCCTAAATCTCTTTCCTCAGCTTCCCAGACCCCTGCGCTCTTCCTGTTATACTATTTCTCTAAGCCCTTCTCCAACTGCTCCCTAAGGCAGGTTCTTCAAGGACCTGCCCAGTACCCCTTAATTTTGGTTGCTCGCTTGGTTGCTTCCATGTTCTCATCCAGTGTTAATGCTTCAACCAACTCCTTAATTCATATATCTCATTTAAGCTGAAACTTGGACCAAAAGCTTAGCTAATAGCTGACTTCCCTGGTGGCTCAGAGGTTAAAGCGTCTGCCTCCAATGCGGGAGACCTGGGTTCGATCCCTGGGTCGGGAAGATCCCCTGGAGAAGGAAATGGCAAACCACTCCAGTATTCTTGCCTGGAGAATCCCATGGACAGAGGAGCCTGGTAGGCTACAGTCCACGGGGTCGCAAAGAGTCGGACACGACTGAACGACTTCCCTTCCCTTCCCTAAGCCTCCAAGGCCTTGTCATCTTCTGATCTCCACCTGCATGTCCCATTAACACCTCAAACTCGGTATGTCCCAAAGAGGACTCATGATGTTTTCTTTCAAACCTATGCTCCCCCTGCCGTATATTCTCTCCACATCTCTCCACGTCACCACCATCTTCCCACTCACCCAGTGCAGAAATATTGGCACCATCTTTGCCCTCCATATACATTCTGACTCTGTAATTTTTGTCTCTGTGGTAGCTCTGCCACCTCACCCCACCCCCATGACATCTTCTTCATTCCCTGCTTCCCTTCTTTAGCCTGGGAGACGATAGTGGACCTGTCTCAGGTTTCCCTGTGTCTGCTATCTATCTTCCACTCCATTTTTCACATAGTTAATACACTAGTTTCCCAAAAATACAGTTCTCATCAGAAATCCTCAGTAGCTCCCACTATTTTGAGAATAAAACCTAAACTCCTCAGCTGAGCCTTGAAGGTCCTCCCTGAACTGGTGCTGCCTCTCCTGACCACCACATACCCTTTGCTCCAGCCAAAGACATGAACTGTCTGACCTCGGGACACATCCCACGCTTCCTTCCTTACCTATCTCCATTCAAAATATGGGTTTCATAGTCTTTTAAAAGACCTCTTTTCTTTTCCTTAAAATATGAGTAACAAAATAAGAGATACTAACCAAAGGGAAGATTGCCAAATTCCACAAAGTGGAATCACCCACCTCCTATTTCCTGTACCAAACAGAAAACACACTGCAGATTATGCTTATCTGATAGGGTTACAAACAGAGCTTTGTTTGCTCATGAAATTCACCGGCTTGGAGTAGAACCATCACCTTTTGAGAACTCAAACATTTTCTTAGTGACTCACCTGTTGGGGAAAGCATCAACTTTCCTGCTCCGAATTTCTTTAACAGAAAAGGGACTCTGGTAGTAGATAAGATAGTAACAGAAGCTATCACTTCAAACCTGAAATCTTGTGACCGAGAGTTCCAAGAAATCAAACTGTGCTAAAGATGTGATGCAGACATTAAAAGGAAACTTCAGCCTGTAGAAATCACTGGAGCCAGAGGGGAGAGAGACTGTAAGGTGCTTCAATGGGTGCTTATTTCTCCTGTATTTCAGTACCCAAGCCCTTGACTGTACCAGAAGATGGCATCAGAATGCTTCTAAGAATCCCCCACACACACCTCATCCGTCCAGGCACACCAAAAGAAAATATCCCTTTTGGAAAACGTAGGTGTGGCATTCTTTAATCCATTTGAAAAGACCCAAGTGGTATATCTTTCGTGCTTCCTTGGTGGCTGAGACGGTAAAGAATCTGCCAGCAATGTGGAAGACCTGGGTTCAATCCCTGGGTTGGGAAGATCCCCTGGAGGAGGACATGGCAACCCACTCCAGTATTCTTGCCTGGAGAACCCTCATGGACAGAGGAGCCTGGTGGGCTACAGTCCATGGGGTCAGAAAGAGTCAGACACGACTGAGTGACTAAGCACAGTATATCTTTCCGTATATACTGTATCTGAAATTTTAGACTCTTCTTTTGGATTACTTCTCCACTTAGTGCTATTTCTGCTCCTGTGGCCTTTGGGATGTTCAAAAGCAAACTGAGGCTGCAGCTTCTGAGGCTCAAAAGCCCTTTGAGCACTAAAAGCCCTCAAAAATTCAACTAAACACAAGTTTGGGAAACTTATGTTTTCTTGTCTGAGGAAGATATTCTGGGATATACTACCTAGGCTTGAATCCCTTGGTGGGAGCTATTAATTGTGTCACCTGAGAGAGGTATTTCACCTCCTTCAGCCTCAGCATATTCATCTATAAAATGGGATTATTAAGATTACTTTGCAGAATTGTTATAAGGATTAAAAATAATATTATTATTATAAAAATAAAAGCTCAAGACCTGGCATTGAAAAAGTTCTCATTATAGTAAAATTATGTTTAACACTGTAAATTTGGGTGAAGAGGAAGACTAGCTGGTTCAAGTAAAATCCTTTTTGTGTTTACAAGATACACAAGAGATTTTTCTTTAGAAACAAACAAACAAAAAAAACACTGTAGTATTAGATAGGCTACTGTGTGCCCTTCAGACCTGTTTCCATTTAATATTCTTAGTTATTTAGTATTCTTTTGATCACTCCTTTTTAAAAGCAAAATAAAATGCAAGGAGCATTTCACTATTTCCTGTACTAGATGTTCCCACCATGGACCTTGATTCCCAGAACAGAGCTTGATTTTCATCTAAGGGTCCCTCTCCCCCACTTTTAGCTCCTGTGGACTGGCTGAGGCTTCACCCCCAACTCCAGGACTGGAACAAGTGGCCCAGAGATAGCCAATCAAAATATCATATTCTCTAACCACAGTCCTTGATTCGGAGCATGTGACCTATGTCAGTCCAATGAGAGGGTCACAAAGGAACTTGAGGAGCCCCTGGGAAGACACTCTCTCTTTCCTGCAGTAGACAGATGGAAGAGGGTGTGAAGCTGAGGCTGCTGCAGCCATGTTGTCACCACATGGCAGTTGGTCAGGAAGCCAGAGCAAAGGAGGGCCGGCTGAGCAATGGAGAGAGCTCAAAGCCCAAAACAATATGTAATTTGAGCACAGGAGAGGGAAAAGTCCAGACTGAAATGGCAGAAGGGGCAAAGCATGAAGGAATTAAAGGGTGAAAGAGGAGAGAGAGAGGAGGGGACCCTGGAGAGGGAAAGGGTGGATGCGATAAGTTAACAGGGGGAAGGACAGGAGCAGCTTCTCTAATTGATGAGGTCCAGCTCTTCCTGTCCTCCACCTTCTTCTCAAGGCCCTTCTCTGCCACAGAAGTTCAGTTACTTGTGTAGGGGAGGAAAAATATTTTTCCCCCACCCTTCTAGTTTCTTGGTTAAGAACCCCTGTAATAAGAGAGAGATTAATAAGAGGAAAACAAATTTAATTGCATACATATATATTAACAGTAGCCTCACAAAGATATGAGACTCAAAGACATGACCAAAAACTTTGATAACTTTTAGACAAACAGTAAATTTGTGGCAAATTAACAAAACAAAGGGATTTGAGTTTGGGATAGTAAATTGGTGATGATGTAACAAGGTTTATTTATATAGCCTTTGTAGCCCTAAATTCCCCATCTCAGATGATAAGGATGTTTTCTACATTCTTGGTCAGAGAAGGGTACCTTTCACATGGAAGGCTTGTCTCCTGCCTTCAGGAGGGCACAAGAGGGTCAGAGTGTCCTTCTGTGTCCTGCTGTTTCTAAAATCCCTTTAATTCAAAATAATCAATTCCAAAGTGGTATATTTTGGGGTGATATATTCTGAACTGCTGTACTAGCTATTAAAAATGTACAACCTCCTTGGTACAGCTTTCTTCTTGGAATTTATTCAAAGGATATTATAAAGAGCATGCACAAAGATTTGTGTGCAAGGGGCATTCACTGGATGTTATTTGAGAGAACAGAAAGTTGTCAATAATATAAATGTCCCATAATATATGTGCATAATATTTATCCATTTTGTGTTTGTGTGCCTATATATATATGTAACATGTACATATGTAATATATACATATGTACTATATATAATATATATTTTATACACTCACCCAGTTTGAGAGGAGATACACAAAGATGTTATCAACAGTAATTGTCTGGTGGTGATTATGGGAGGTATTTGTTTAAGTTGTCCATTCGCTTACCTCTATGTTCTAACTTATTCTACTAAAAATATGCATTACTTGTGGCATGAAAAAGAAATAAAATACCAAAGTGTTAAGGTTTCAACCAGGGTAGAGCTCAGCTACTGCTGATTTGTTACCAGGAGCTGTTCCCGAGAGCCAGGTAGAGGGCCTCCAGCCCATCCCCAGGCAGAGGCACCACCTGTGGCCCTCCTCTGGGACTAACTTGGACTGCAGCTGCAAAGCTGAGCTTGGCCCCAGAAGCCTCCCCTCTGCTGAAAAGGGGCACACAGCACATGAAGACTTTACTCACTGGGCCCAAGTCATCCCCCTCTCCTGTTTTCCTTCCAGGCAAACAGACCGCGGCCCAGGCACCAGGTGTGGCGGGAGTGAGCTCACCAGGAGCAGGGTGGTGACACTGGAAGGCTCTCCTGAGTGCCTCCCTGGCCTCACTAGCACCTCACTCACTGCTGGGGACCAGAGTACTAAGATGAAAAAGCACCTTCACAGAGGTAATTATACCTGGGGGGGAAAGACAGTTTTCTCTTTTTTTTTTAATTGAAATATAGTTGATTTATAATATTGTGCTAGTTTCAGGTATACCACATAGTGATTTAATATTTTTGCAGATTATACTCCATTATAGGTTATTACAAGATAATGCGTATAATTCCCTGTGCTATATACTTGTTGCTTATCTATTTTATATATGGTACTTTGAATCTGTTAATCCTATAGCCCTAATTTGTCCCTCTACACTTCCTTCTCCCCTTTGGTAACCACTGTTTTTCTGTATCTGTGAGTCTGTTTTACATATACATTTGTTTGTATTGTTTTTTTTAGATTCCACATATAGTGATATCATACAGCATTTGTCTTTCTCTGTCTGACATTTCTCTAAGCATAATATTCTCTAGGTCCATCCACATTGCTGCAAATGGCAGCATTTCCTTCTTTTTTATGACTGAGTGACTGATATTCCACACATTTATATACACGTATACCACATCTTCTTAATCTGGCGTCTGTTGATTGGGCACTTGGGTTGCTGCCAGGTCCTGGCTATTGCAAATAGTGCTTCTAGGAACACTGGGGCATGTATCCTTTCAAATTAGTGTTTTTGTGTTTTCTGGCTATATACTCAAGAGTGGAATTGCTGGGCCATATGGTAGTTCTATTTTTAGTTTTTTAAGGAACTTCCATACTTAGTTTCCATAGTGGCTGCACCAATTCATATTCCCACCAACAGTATAGGAAGATTCTCTTTTGTCTACATTCTCTCCAGAATTTGTTATTTGTAGATTTTTTGATGATAGCCATTCTGATGGGTGTGAATTGATAACTCATTGTGGTTTTGATTTACATTTCTCTGTATACAGTGATATTGAACATTTTTTCATGTGCCTGTTAGCCATCTGTATGTCTTTGGGAAAATGTCTATTTAGGTTTTCTGCTCATTTTTTGACTGGGTTGTTTTGCCTTTTATTTTTTTTTTAATATTGAGTTGTATGGGCTGTTTGTATATCTTTTATATTAACCCATTGTCAGTCACATCATTTGCAAATATTTTCTTCCATTCTGTAGGTTGTCATTTTGTTTTGTTGATAGTTTCCTTTGCTATGCAAAAGCTTTTAAGTTTGATTAGGTCTCTCTGTCTTTTTTTCTTTTTTGCTTTTACCTCTTTTACCGTAGGAGACTGATCCAAGAAAATATTGCTGTGATTTATGTCAAACTGAAGGACTTTCTCTAATATTTTTACTGGGGATCAATTATTTCAGTTTTTGTATGTCTTAAAAAGTCTTTCTTTTGCATTCATTTTTTTTAAAGATATTTTTGCTGGGTATAGAATTCTAGGTTGGCAATATTTCTCTTTCTGTACTTCAAAATTATTGTTCTTCCTGTCTTGTTACTTGCTTTGTTTCTGACAAGAATTCTCATGTCATCCTTATCTTTGTTCCTCTTTTTATGTCACAAAATTTTCCTCTGTTTTTAGATTCCCTTTTTATTGCCGGTTTTGAGAGATTTGATTGTGATGTGGCTTGGTTTAATTTTTTTTTCAAATTTCTCTTGTTTGAATTTTACCTTGTTCAATATTTTTTAAATATTCTTTTTATTTTATTTTTGGCTATGCTAGGTTTTTGTTGCTTTGCGTGGGCTTTTCTCTAGTCACAGCAAGCAGGGGCTACTCTCTAGTTGCAGTGCAAGGGCTTATTGTAGTGGCTTCTCTTGTGGAGCGTAGGTTCTAGGCACACATGCTTCAGTAGTTTCAGCCACAGGCTTAGTAGTTGTGGCACACAAGCTTAGTTGCCCACATGCACACAGGCATGTGGAATCCTCCCAGACCAGATAATGAACCCATGTTTCCTGCATTGACAGGTGGATTCTTATCCACTGTGCCACCTAGGAAGTCCAATATTTTAAAATATTCTTGAGTGTTGTTCTGGCACATCATAAGTTACTTGGATATAGTTTGATCCTTTCAAGACTTTCTTTTAAGCTTAAAAGGACCAGAACAGGTTTTAGTCTAAGGCGACCCCATAGACGGCAGCCCACAAGGCTCCGCTGTCCTCGGGATTCTCCAGGCAAGAATACTGGAGTGGGTTGCCATTTCCTTCTCCAGTGCATGAAAGGGAAAAGTGAAAGTGAAATTGCTCAGTCGTGTCCGACTCTTAGCGACCCCATGGACTGTAGCCTACCAGGCTCCTCTGTCCATGGGATTTTCCAGGCAAGAGTACTGGAGTGGGGTGCCATTGCCTGGAGAATCCTGAGGACGGCGGAGCCTGGTGGGCTGCCGTCTTTGGGGACGCACAGAGTCAGACACGACTGAAACGACTTAGCAGCAGCAGCCACAACTGAGACAATACCCTTCTGAGTACAGTGCCCCACTGATTATAAGATTTTCAACTCTGGTTGGTGGGAAAGGGCTCCTTTGTGATCTCTAGAGATTGTTCCCTCTAATCCTTTTGTATAATTCTTTCCCTGGCCTCATGTAGTTCCCTCGTATGCATCCACTGATCAGTATACATCTGAAAACTCAAAGGAGTTCTGTAGAACTCCAGCATTCTCTGTGTAGCTCTCGTCTCCAATATTCCACTCTGTGAATTCTAGCTTCACTAGTCTCCCTGGGATCCCAACACCATCTTCTCTATTAAGGAATACTGCTGGGGTCCACCAATATTCCCTTTCCCAATGCTATGGCCTGAAATTCTCTCCAGGCAGTAAGCTGGGGGCAATCCTCATTCCCCCTCCCCCGCACCCTGCAAATCACTATCATGTACTGCCTGCTGTCCAATGTCTGAAAATCATTTGTTTCAAACACTTGGTCAGGTTTTTCACTTGATTCCAAACCCCAATTTTAGTGTGCATTTTCTGGAATTCCTGGAATCACAGATACTAGTTCTTAGGTGGGCTTTTTAGAAATCATCTAAGTCCATGCCTCCCATTTACCAGGGAAGAAACTGAGGTGAGAGAAGGGAGCCACCCGAGTTTGTGGCAGACTCTGCACTGGGTCAGGTCTCTTGACTTCTAATGGAAGTTGTTTTCAAAGAAGTAAGCTCGTGGGAGAAAAGGAAAAAACTAGCTTCAAATAAAGGCTTCTTTGTGTCAAAGAGAAAGTAGAGTCAGGTTGCTCTCAGAGTCTCACTATCTGCCTCATTTCAACATTTGCTGTTTTTTGTGCCTTCAGTGTTGGCCCCTTACCGCAGTTTCTACGTTGATAATGTAGAGGCTTCAGTTCCCTCCAGATGTTCTCTATCGAGTCAGTCTCCTAGAATAATTGAAGGATATTATTATGGAATCTCAGAACCAGGAAGAGGAAGAGGCAGAGAGTGGAAACCTCATACCCCAAAGACTTCCCAAGAGAGCCTGAAGATCATCTGAGCCAAAATACCATCTTATAAACAAGGAAACGGGAACAGACAGGTTCACTGGTTCACCCACACATAGCTAACGGCTTGGTTTTGCACTCAAGATGCCCACCTCTGAAAAATTATGTGCTTAAGTGTGAAATAGTCAGCTCTTAATGATGTTGAATTTTAATATACATTCAGCTCACTACATCATTTACCCACAAGAACTTCTCCATACCCTGCTGGAATTTTGTATCATAAACTTTTCCAAGTCTTTTTGTCCATGTTTTCAGAGCCCTTATAGTAATCTGTTTTACTTGTTCATCCATGCAGCAGAGTAAAATTCCCAACAGGGACCTGAGTTCTCTATGAGAGGAAGTTTTTGGAAAGGCAGACAAGTGTCAGAGAGAAAGAGGAGGAAGAAGGAAGGAAACAATGAAAGCAATAGCCCATTTTTCAGGTCACTTAAAAAGCCTCCAATTGGACACCGAGCAGATTAGTAGCTGTTTTTCTTTGCTTTTAGTACTTTTACAGGAAATGCCCCCTCCCCATTTACTTGAACACAATACTAAGCACACACTTCTCCGCACGTAAATAGTCAGGCCGTTCCAGGTTTTGATACACGAGGCAACCTTGGCTTTGCCTTGTTGATTAGTCATCACAATGGGACCTTTCACTGCAGGACCACATGGTTCCGGGCAACGTGACCTAAGATCTGGCAAAGGTTCCAGGCAGCACAAAGGAACGGAACTTGTCTTTGTGCTGTGAGTGCAACATCGGTGTTTGGAGTTACTTACAATTGCTCCTTGGTTCAAAGCTTGAGCAACGATCTGAGCCACTCAACTGTACTTTTTCACCTCTCTCCTAGCAGTTCCTCAGTGGCCAGAGCTAAGCCAGGCTTCTGAGCAAAGGAGCAGATGGGACCAGAGCAAAGTCCTGGGGAAACACACAATATGTGCATATAAAGATATGTTACAATGGTCAATAAACCATCCCTTTGTCCCATACCTTGGTAATTATTTTAACTTCTTTTGTAAACTCATAAATTTTCAGAAATTGTTGAATTAAGCAGAGTCTGAAAATGGAGCATTTTCCACATAAATAAAATTGTGGGAAAATGAAATTGTTTCCTCCAGAAGAACCTCATGGCAAAGTATACCTTGTATCCAACTAAAGGAAGAACTATTTCAACTACTGTCTTTAAGGCAGATTCACTGGATGTTATTTAATACTCCCACACTGCCTATACAGCCTGAGGTGGTGCCTCTCAAGACTTTTTATCCAGCCCATAGGAAAAGGCTTCAGTTTTGGCAGGATGGAGTGCTTTCTCCATTGATTGGTCTTTGCCTCTTCATGAGGAGAGTAGAATGCTCCCCAGACCTTTTAAGACAGCAACCCCAGAATATGGGAAGGTCTTGATGTGCTTTCCAAACCATAAATAATTCCTTACGTTCAGCACAGTTTGGGGGGTGGGGGGGCTAATTAAAAATGGTACTCATCGTATGGAGTCTAATGAACTATGTGTACTCTGGACACACTGTTATTCTCAATTATCAGTTTTGCCAAGGACCAGCTTCCAAGAAAATCTAGAAGGCTATGAGAATATAAACGATAAGATAAACAGTATTTATCAAATTCTTACTTTATTCTCAGCTCTTTACACATGCAATATCTCATTTAATGCTGAAAACAATGCCATGAGGAGGGGATCAGCATATCCCCTATCTTCCAGAGGAGGAAACGGGCTCAGAGAGGTTAAGGAAATGGCCCAAGATCACAGGACCAAGAGCCAAGATTCAAACTCAGGCAACGCAGACCCAGAGACCATGCACTTATGCACCAGCTATTGTGGGTATAGTCAGGGAACAGGAGCTGCTGCTGCTGCTGCTGCTAAGTCACTTCAGTCGTGTCCGACTCTGTGCGACCCCATAGATGGCAGCCGACCAGGCTCCGCCGTCCCTGGGATTCTCCAGGCAAGAATACTGGAGTGGTTTGCCATTTCCTTCTCCAATGCATGAAAGGGAAAAGTGAAAGTGAAGTCTCTCAGTCGTGTCCGACTCCTAGCGACCCCATGGGTCTGCAGCCCACCAGGCTCCTCCGTCCATGGGATTTTCCAGGCAAGAGTACTGGAGTGGGGTGCCATTGCCTTCTCTGGGAACAGGAGCAGGAGATAGAAAAAGAAGAGGCATGGGGGATGGGTTTGTACTGAAGGTGAGGCTTGGATAACATTCCCTGTGCATCTCCCAAAGCCAGAATGGAGAATTCCACTCCACTTCTACAGACTGAAAAAATGCAGAGAAAATTAAAAGACAAACACCCGCTCAGAAGGAGGGGAGAGAAGAGTGTTGATGCCAACGTATCAGTGAGATAGATGCTGTGGTTTATGCTCTTTGTCTTTTCTCTCTGGCTCCCCTAGCAACAGTGAAGTAATATCAATGTTAACGCAAGTAACGTGCTGACTTAACTGTTCCTCCAGGCAGCATCATTGCTAAACAGAAATGCATGCTGATTTCTGCTCCGTTAAGCAAGGGAAACATCATCAGAGTCTGCCCGGTGGAAAAAAGACAAAAAGCAGACAAAAAGATGTTTAAATTTCAAGGTTATGTAAGAAGAGAGAAGAAAGAACAAGTTGTAAATTTTTTTTTTAATACTAAGCTACTGACAAAATCCTAACACCAACACAGAGAGCAAAGGAAGTGAAGGTGGGGCACTGAGCCTGTTTTGCCACAGCATGTTGCTGCTGCCACATTTTTCTTGAGTGTCTGAAAATATCAGGCTTTAAAATACATATGCATTATTTTTTGAGACGTGTGTGTCTATAGCCTCAGGGTTAAGAAACAAACAACTCTGTTGCTATGAGCTCATACTATAGTCGGTGTAAATTGTTTCCCCTCCTTATGTATAATGTTTCTAATTAGGACTATTATGGAGGATGAGCTTTGTGGGCTGTTGAATTGGCTCTTTGTGCTAATTGCAAACAGAGGGCTCTGTACCGGCCTGTGCTCGCTGACCTGCTTCTTAGAGGCCTCACTAGATGGGAAGGGTGACCCCCGACCCCGCTCTGGATGTCCCATATTGAGAAACACCCGAGGGGGTTGTGCTTTCACCCCCTCACCACACCTGTCATTAAAAAAAAAATCTTTCCAAGATACGTGAATAGACAATGATGGGTTTCTAGTCTGCCATTTTACTCCAGTAAGACCTTTATGTTATGATGTGATTTATGTTATGACTCCTACTCATTTTGTGCAAAACGTAGGATTTAAGCTAGGTTAAGTAGTTCAGAGAAGGCAATGGCACCCCACTCCAGTACTCTTGCCTGGAAAATCCCATGGACGGAGGAGCCTGGTGGGCTACAGTCCATGGGGTCGCTAAGAGTCGGACATGACTGAGCGACTTCACTGTCACTTTTCCCTTTCATGCACTGGAGAAGGAAATGGCAACCCACTCCAGTATTCTTGCCTGGAGAATCCCAGGGATGGCGGAGCCTGGTGGGCTGCCGTCTATAGGGTCGTACAGAGTCGGACACAACTGAAGCGACTTAGCAGCAGCAGCAGCAAGTAGTTCAAAATGAAGTCACAATGGCCAATGTGAGCCTGCATGTTAGTTGTTTTGAAATGCCTGCTGTAGGACTGCGAGCCTCTTAGAGTGATAAACTAAGAGCATTGCTTTAGATAAAGAATTTGTTTGGTAGCATTTGCAGAAAGATTTCACTGGACGGAAGGATAGTGTCAAGACCCTAGGGTGTAACTTTTACGCCGCTGGCAGACTCCTTAAAAAGAGGCCACTGAGCCTGTAGATTCGAAGCCTCTTCACTGGAAGACCCGCTTCCACAACGCTGAGAGCCTTGTGGGGCAAGCTACCCAAGGCTCTGTCGGAGCCGAGGGAGACTTCTTCCCACTCCCACTTATCATGGACCTGCTCCCGGGCAGGGGACCACTGCTCCTGCTGCCATGCCTCCTTCCAGGACTTCTCCTTGGAATTACCCCCTTTTCTGTTTTCCTTCCTTTGACAAACCTGTGTTATGGGCTAATTGTGTACAAGAAACCGAGTGACTTGTGAATTGAATGTTGGCTATGTTTCTTTTTTTTTTTTAAACAAAATTCACATTTTATTTAGGTTGAAATAAACTATACAAAATTGATTTTCTTCACCAAAAATAACAGCAATATTTTCTGTATTATTCCTAGATAAACTACAAAACACTTATTTTTGTAGGTTTTCTAGGCTTTGCTTGTAAATCAAGATGAGGCAGTAGATACAGTCATGGAAAAGACAGAAAAAAACACCCAATCCTGGGATTCGCACCTGGCCTCACTGCTGAGCACTTCAACAAACACTTTAATTACAAGAGTCCAACCTGAGTTCACTTCTCTAAGCGGGAACGATGTACCTAAAAGGAGTAAGGTAAACAGTAAACACTGGCTCCTTACTCTGCATTGAAAACTATGGGAATGTCCTACTTTGCTGTGTGTGGGGTGAGAGTGAGTCAGGCTTCCACTCTCTGCAGCGCTGAGGCCTTGGAAAGAGGCTCTAATACAGAGAGCATGGCTGTTCCTGCTCTGTGTGTCTCTGTGCAGGTCAGAGACAATGGAGAAATCAGTCCTCAGACACCCGAGGAGCAGGTTGTGAGCAAGTGATTTCCTCCCATAGGTCAGCCTCCCCCATCCTTTTAAGAACTACCTCAGTGATGCCAGCCCTGTGCCCTTCCTGGGTCTCGCTGTGGTGGGAGAGGCAGAAACATAGTGTTGACTTGTCTCAGAAATCTCTACAACCTTGCTCTCGGAAGACCAAGTAAAGATCCGTTGTTGATCTAAGAAAATTCTCAAAATTTTCCGTTGTGAAACCTGGAGACACCACAGTACCCAGCAGGTGTCAGGATTTCACAGAGGGCAGAGGCTGGTCCTGAAAATCTTCCCCCAGGGGATTCTGATCAACTCAGATGGGGTGAAAGTAGAGGTCTTAGGCTGGCTTCCCATGTCCCAGGCAACTTGTATCTCTGCCTTGTCCAGGCTGCAGAGTCAGAAGAGCCCAGCCCCCAGAGCAAAAGCCACACTGGAAGGAGCCCAAGACGGGGCCTGCGAGCCTGCCACTGCCAGAAAAAAAACCCTGTTATGGAGGCCCCAAGGCATGCCTCAGACAACAGGCAGATCCCTCTGCTCACTTGGCCATTGGCAGCTCCCTGGGGACTGGAAATGGAACAGGGCAGTAGGACCCCGGAGCCAGCAGGACATGGGGTTGTGGATAGTCTGGCTGCAAACCAGGCCAAGGAGGCAGTAGTGGATTGCTGCTCTGAACCACAGAGGCCCTCGTGCCTTATGCCTGGTGGTTTCCCAAAGCCCATCTGGATGCCCTACCCATGATCTAGTTTTCTACCTAAGCTGAAATATGAAAAACAAGTATAGCATAGAGATTTCACTAAGCAAACTTGCTCCGTTTTAAAGAACTGCCATTTTTCTGGTACCATGTCCTTCCTATATTTTTGGTAGAAGAAAGATATTTTCTTTTAAGAAACAGATTGGGAACTTCCCTGGTGGTCCAGTGGTTAAGAATCTGCCTTGCAGTGCAAGGGACACAGGTTCGATCCCTGGTCCGGGAAGATCCCACATGCCATGGAGCAATTAAGCCTGTGTGCCATAACTACTGAAGCCCAAGCGTGCTATAGCCTGTGCTCTGCAACAAGAGAAGCCACTGCAATGAGAAGCCTGTGCACCACCACTGGAGAGTAGCTCCCACTTTCTGCAACTAGAGAAAGCCTGTTTGCAGTATCAAAGACCCAGTGTAGCCAATAAATAAATAAATAAATAAATTCTATTTTTAAAAAAGAGATTGGATAATACACTAGAGGATAACATTTTTGGTTTTGCTTTTTCATATTCCTATTTATCAAAATAAAATATGACAGTACTATGTTTTTCCTCCACTTTGTGTGTGTGTGTGTATGTAGTAGATTAAAGATGGTCACAAATTCTTTGGCACTTCTCCCACTAAGAGTTGTATCTAATTTGCTTCCCTTGGGATGTGGGAGGGCCTTAGTGACTTGCTCAGCTAAAAATGTATATAAAGTAATAAACTTACTTTATAAAAATATAGTCAATGTGACATTCAAGAACTTCTGAAGCAAAGTCATAGGAAGCCTTGTAGCTTCTTCCTGAGCCTCTTGGTACCCAACTGCCATGCTATTAGGAACCCCAAGCCCCCATAAGAAAAGGCCCAGAGAGAGAGGAATCAACGCCTCAGCCAGTAGCACTGGGTGAGCTCGTAGCTGATAGCCAGCACCAACTTGCCTGGAATTGAGTGAACCCTTCTGGAAGTGGACCCCACGGCTCCAGTGGAACTGCTACAGCTGATACCACGTGGAGTGAAGATGAGTCCTCACCAAGCCCTGCCCAAATTACAGGTTTGAGAGGGAAATAAATGATTTTTGTTGTTTCAAGCCGCTGAATTTGAGAATGAGTTCATTACACAGAAACAGATAACCAGAACAGCTTGTTTGTTTAAATGGTTTGTGAAATTCAGCAGTCAGAGACTCACATTGTTTATCTAACATCTGTATTAGGCAAAATAATACCTGCCCCCAAAGGTATCCAAGTCAGACTCTTTGCAACCCCATGGACTGTAGCTCATCAGGCTTCTCTGTCCATGGGATTCTCCGGGCAAGAATACTGGAGTGGGTTTCCATTTCCTTCTTTAGGGCATCTTCCCAACCTAGGGATCGAACCCAGCTTTTCTGTGTCTTCTGCATTGGTAGGTGGATTCTTTACCCCTGGGCCACCTGGGAAGCCCTCAGGTAACTAGGCCTGGCACCTTTGCTTCTGGCACTTTGTGTGCCCCAAATGAGAGCTGCAATTTGGTAATTATTTGTATGAAGTCAGCCATGTTGCATCATAGAATTCTTGGGTATTTGTTATTTAGCCCAGAACCCCCAAGGACCCAAAGCTGTTCTTTGACAAGAATATAGAAGCAGTTTTTATTTTTTTTTTTATTTATTTTTTTTTTTGTTTTTTTTTTTTTTGATTTTATTTATTTATTTATTTTTTTTTAATAAATTTATTTATTTTACTTGGGGGCTAATTACTTTACAATATTGTAATAGTTTTTGCCATACATTGACAAGAATCAGCCATGGGTTTACATGTGTTCCCCTTCCCGAACCCCCCACCCACCTCCCTCCCCCTCCCATCCCTCTGGATCATCCCACTGCCCCGGCCCCGAGCCCTTGTCACATGCATCGAACATGGAATGGTGCTCTGTTTCACATATGACAATACACATGTCTCAATGCCATTCTCCCAGAACGGCCCACCCTCACCTTCTCCCTCAGAGTCCATAAAATTGTTCCATGCATCTGTGTCTCTCATTCTGTCCCGCATATAGGGTTATCGTTACCATCTTTCAGATTCCATATATATGCATTAGTATACTGTATTGTTGTTTTTCTTTCTGGCTTACTTCACTCTGTATAATGGGCTCCAGTTTCATCCATCTCAGTAGAACCGGTTCAAATGTATTTTTTTTAATGGCTGAGTAATATTCCATTGTGTATATGTACCACAGCTTCCTTATCCATTCATCTGCTGATGGACATCTAGGTTGCTTCCATGTCCTGGCTATTGTAAACAGTGCTGCGATGAACATTGGGGTACACGCGTCTCTTTCAATTCTGGTTTCCTCAGTGTATATGCCCAGCAGTGGGATTGCTGGGTCATATGGCAGTTCTATTCCCAGTTTTTTAAGGAATCTCCACACTGTTCTCCATAGTGGCTGTACTAGTTTGCATTCCCACCAACAGTGTAAGAGGGTTCCCTTTTCTCCACACCCTCTCCAGCATTTATTGCTTGTAGACTTTTGGATAGCAGCCATTCTGACTGGTGTGAAATGATACCTCATTGTGGTTTTGATTTGCATTTCTCTAATAATGAGTGATGTTGAGCATCTTTTCATGTGTTTGTTAGCCATCTGTATGTCTTCTTTGGAGAAATGTCTGTTTAGTTCTTTGGCCCATTTTTTGATTGGGTCATTTATTTTTCGGGAATTCAGCTGCAGAAGTTGCTTGTATATTTTTGAGATTAATTGTTTGTCTGTTGCTTCATTTGCTATTATTTTCTCCCATTCTGAAGGCTGTCTTTTCACCTTGTTTATAGTTTCCTTTGTTGTGCAAAAGCTTTTAATTTTAATTAGGTCCCATTTGTTTATTTTTGCTTTTATTTCCAATATTCTGGGAGGTGGGTCATGGAGGATCCTGCTGTGATTTATGTCGGAGAGTGTTTTGCCTATGTTTTCCTCTAGGAGTTTTATTGTTTCTGGTCTTACGTTTAGATCTTTAATCCATTTTGAGTTTATTTTTGTGTACGGTGTTAGGAAGTGTTCTAGTTTCATTCTTTTACAAGTGGTTGACCAGTTTTCCCAGCACCACTTGTTAAAGAGATTGTCTTTTCTCCATTGTATATTCTGGCCTCCTTTGTCGAAGATAAGGTGTCCATATGTGCGTGGGTTTATCTCTGGGCTTTCTAGAAGCAGTTTTTAGATCTGGTGGAGAGTTGGCTTCCAAGTGTGGGCAGAAGTCCTGTAGGAAACCTCCTTTCCTCCTCTGTGAGACCCAGAACTCTCAATAGTTGGCCGTTTGAAACACCTCCGTATCAGTTGCTTGCATTCTAGTTTGACTACCAGCCCACCTTGTCCTTTCCTACAGTTCTCAGCACTTTGGACCTTCTGTCTCTAGTGTAAGTGGTTGCTTTTTGTTAAGAAAATTTGGGGCACAGGTAGAGAGGGATCCCACACATCACAGGCCCAGGCATGGAATCCTGCTGCTCACCAGCACCAGCTCAGTGGGTGTGCTTCAACTGTCTCAAGATTTATTCTCCAAACAAGTCCACTCTGGTCCAGACTCAGGGAGAAGAAATGGTGTCATAGAGCTGTGAGCCAGAGCTTTGGGGGGAAAAAGGAGATCAGTAAGGAGAGAAATTACTCTGTTTATCAACCACTATTTCCTTCTGCAAATTGCAGGACAAGTTATAAGTGACATAAAATTACTTTTTAAATCTCTAGCAGTGCTTTCAGAGGTAGGCCAGTTCTGGTCTCTCATCAGCAGAGACTGCCCTTCTCAAATGCACAATAACCTTATTCAGTATTTGGTGCTGGAGCAACTTTTTACTTATAAAAATGTTCAAGGTCTCTGCTAAGAATAGGGAATGAATTAGTACTCAGGAATTTCTCTTCTTTGCACATGCCAGGCCATTTTAAAAAATTGCCACTTTGATGACTTCATCATCACATTTCCTTCAAAGAGGAACTAAGTACCATGCAAATTACAAAACTTGATTCTTGTTTACATGCAAAAGCATTTCTATGCAGGGAAAGTCTGGGGGTGTTGAGAGGCCCCTGGTTTTCACTGAGAACTCTGCTTAACTCCTTCTTGGTTGGTTGTGGGAAGAAGGAGGGGGCGTCACACAGTAAGCATCTATATACTATTTACTATTCTTTTTTTGTTTCATGATTTTATTTCATCTTTTACTTTGTAGAAAGTGAGAAACATTTTTACTTTATGACTCTTTCACCCAAATCAGTGTTTCTTCCCCTCCCTATCTACACAGGAAATATTGGAGGAAAATCCTTTGTATTTTCTTTAAAATAAGAATATCTAAATTCTTTTTGAAGAATTAAGCTATGTTCATTATTGAAATTTAAGAGGAAAATAAACTACCCATCATTCCAGGATCCAGACACAATTATTCTTCATAATGTAGGTTCAGTTCGGTTCAGTTCAGTCGCTCAGTCATGTCCGACTCTTTGTGACCCCATGAATTGCAGCACGCCAGGCCTCTCTGTCCATCACCAACTCCCGGAGTCTACCCAAACCCATTTCCATCGAGTCAGTGATGCCATCCAACCATCTCATCCTCCATCGTCTCCTTCTCCTCCTGCCTCCAATCCTACCCAGCATCAGGGTCTTTTCCAATGAGTCAACTCTTCACATGAGGTGGCCAAAGTATTGGAGTTTCAGCTTCAACATCAGTCCTTCCAATGAACACCCAGGATTGATCTCCTTTACGATGGATTGATTGGGTCTCCTTGCAGTCCAAGGGACTCTCAAGAGTCTTCTCCAACACCACAGTTCAAAAGCATCAATTCTACGGAGCTCAGCTTTCTTCACCGTCCAACTCTCAAATCCATACATGACCACTGGAAAAACCATAGCCTTGACTAGATGCACTTTTGTTGGCAAAGTAATGTCTCTGCTTTTAAATATGCTGTCTAGGTTGGCCTTGGCCATAACCTTCCTTCCAAGGAGTAAGCGTCTTTTAATTTCATGGCTGCAATCACCATCAGCAGTGATTTTGGAGCCCCAAAAAATAAAGTCTGACACTGTTTCCACTGTTTCCCCATCTATTTCCCATGAAGTGATGGGACCAGATGCCATGATCTTAGTTTCCTGAACGTTGAGCTTTAAGCCAACTTTTTCACTCTCCTCTTTCACTTTCATCAAGAGGCTCTTTAGTTCTTCTTCACTTTCTGCCATAAGGGTGGTATCATCTGCATATCTGAGGTTATTGATATTTCTCCTGGCAATCTTGATTCCAGCTTGTGTTTACTTAGATAAAATCCACTAGGTTGTGATATATTATCCTTTTGTTTATTCTGTTGAATTTGATTTGCTAATATCTTGTTAAGGATTGTTGTACATATGTTCATGAGGAATTTGGGTCTGTAGTTTGATTTTTTAAAATATCTTTGTCTAGCTTTTTTACCAGCCCTCTCAGGTCAGTTTCCAACAAGGGTCCTTCTGCCCTGTGTCCTTCATGCCAATAGAACAAGACTGAATTTGGTTCAGAAGCAAAGGAAAGTTATTCTTTAATCAAAGAAGTTGTTGTTGTTCAGTTGCTATGTTCTGTTCAACTGTTTGTGACCCCATGGACTGCAATATGACAGGCTTCCCTGTCCTTCACTATCCCCGAGTTTGCTCAGATTCATGTCCATTGAGTCAGTGATGCTATCTAACCATCTCATCCTCTGCTGCCCTCTTCTCTTTTTGCCTTCAATCTTTCCCAGCTTCAGGGTCTTTTCCAGTGAGTCAGCTCTTTCCATCAGGTGGCCAAAATATTGGAGCTTTAGCTTCAGCATCAGTCCTTCCAATGAATATTCAGGGTTGATTTTTGTTAGGATTGACTGGTTTGATCCCCCTTGCAGTCCAGGGGACTCTTAAGAATCTTCTCTGACACCACAAATTCAAAAGCATCAATTCTTGAATGCTCAGTCTTCTTTTTGGTCCAATTCTCCCACCTTTTTGGTCCAACATCTCACTACTGGAAAAACCATAGCTTTGACTCTACAGACATTTGTTGGCAAAGTGATGTCTTTGCTTTTTAATATGCTGTCTAGGTTTATCATAGCTTTCCTTCCAAGGAGCAAGTGTCTTTTAATTTCATGGCTGCAATCACCATCCCTAGTGATTTTAGAGCCCAAGGAAATAAAATCTGTCACTGCTTCCACTTTTTCCCCTTCTATTTGTCATGAAGTGATGGGACCAGATGCCATGATCTTAGTTTTTTGAATGTTGAGTTTTAAACCAGCTTTTTCACTCTCCTCTTTCACCTTCATAAAGAGGCTCTTTAGTTCCTCTTGGCTTTCTGCCATAAGGGTGGTGTCATCTGCATATCTGAGGTTATTGATATTTCTCCTGGCAATCTTGATTCCAGCTTGTGCTTCATGCTGCCCAGCATTTCTCATGATGTACTCTGCCTATAGGTTAAATAAGCAGGGTGACAATATACAGCCTTGGTGTACTCCTTCCCCAGTTTTGAACCAGTCTGTGTTCCATGTCTGGTTCTAAATGAACTACATATAGGTTTCTTAGGAGACAGGAAAGGTGGTCTGGTATTTCCACCTCTTTAAGAATTTTACACACACACACAAAAAAAGAATCTTCCACAGCTTGTTGTGATCCATACAGTCAAAGGCTTTAGCACAGATAATGAAGCAGAAGTAGATGTTTTTCTGGAATTCCTCTGCTTTCTCTATGATCCGGTGAGTGGTGGCAGTTTGATCCTCTGCTTCAGTGCAAGCTTGCACTCAAGAGCACAGGCTCTCCCCCATAGACCGTGAGCCAGTCTGCTTAATAGGCTTCTCCTTAGCTGGGGCGGGGGCAGAGATCTCTTGGAGCCTGCACAGCTTGCACTCCAGATTGCAGTGCGCAGATGAAGTGTCTCTGCACACAGCCCGCGGAGCTAAGCTGTCCGCCGCAGGTATTTCACTCTAGGAACCCTGGTCTGAAGTTCTGGGTGGAAGGCCTCTCTGCATGGTACACCCTGTGAGAAAGTGAAACCAGAAGAAATAAAAAGGAAAAGAAAAAAAAAGTTAGACCTTATTACCCAGATTCTGTTTTTATTTCCTGGTAATTGTTAATTGGCTTTGCTGGTTAGAGTTTTGGTGTCAGGGTTTGTTGTTGTTCCGTGCCTAAGTCATCTCCAATTCTTTGCGACCCCATGGACTGCAGCATGCCAGGCTTCCTTGTCCTTCGCTGTCTCTGGGAGTTTGCTCAAATTCATGTCCGTTGAGTTGGTGATGCCATCAACCGTCTTATCGTCAGGGTAATGCTGCCCTAATAAATTGAGTTTGGGATGTGTTTCCTTCTCTATTCTGGAAAAGATTGTGTAGAACTGGTATTATTTCTTCCTTAAATGTGAGTAGAATTTATCAGTGAAATTGTTTGTTTGTTTATGCAACTTAAAACTCCTTTATTAACTCCCAGTTCTGTTTGAGAAACATCTGGGCATGGTGTGACTGGGTTCTGTGCTCTGGTTCTTTTGAGGCCGAAAACTATTTAGGTGTCCTCCTCTGGATCCTGAGGTTCTCTTATGAGCTGAATTGATGAGTCAGAACTCAATTCCTTGCAGCTGCAGGACTGGGCACCCTGTTTCCTTGATGACTATGAGCTGGAGGCCGCTTTCCATACTCCTGGTCACATGATCCTCTCAGTCTTCGAAACATGCAGTGGAGAATCTTTCTGTAGTAGTCTGCTAGGGCTGCCACAACAAAACACCACAGAACGGGTTGCCTAAAACAAGGAAATCTTTATTTTCTTGCAGTTCTGCAGTCTACACGTCCAAAATCAAAGTGCTTTCTGGGTTGGTTTCTGGTGAGAACCTCTCTCCCTGGCTTGTAGATGTTTGTTTTATTTCTGTGGCCTGACATGGCCTTTTTTTCTGTGAGCGTGCAGAGAGGGGCATTGTCTGGTGTTTCTTCCTCTTATAAGGACACTAACTATGTTATATTAAGGCCCCACACTTTTGATCTCATTTAACCTTTATTACCTTATTATAAGCCCTGTCTCCAAATGCAGTCATATTGGGGTTAGGGTTTCAGCATAGAAAATTTGGGAGACACAGTTCGGCCTGTACTGTTTCCTCATGTGAAATTGCTCTCATGCTTCAAAACTTGCTCACCAGGGAAAGGCTACCATCTTTTAAGGGCCCATATGATTCTATCAGACCCACTGAGAATATCTCCCTGTCTTAGAGTTAATTGACTTGGGGTCTTAATTACATCTGGAAAGCCTCCTCAGAGCAGTACCTAGACGAGGTTGTTTTGTTTTTGTTTCTTAGTTGAAGTATAGTTGATTTAAAATATTACTATGTAAGTTATAGGTATATAATATGGTGATTCACAATTTTTAAAGGTTATACTCCATTTATAGTTATACTAGTGAAATAATTTCGGCCTAGAGTTTACTGAAAGTTTTAAACTACAAATTCAGTTACTTTACTTGTTGTAGCTTTATACAGAATTTCTATTTCTGCCTGAGTCAGTTTTGGTCATTTGTGTCTTTTATGATATTCCCTTAAAATTCTTTTCATATTTATCAGACTGGTAGTGATGTCCTCTCTTCTCATTGTTGATTTTGATAATTTTTGTCTTCTCACTTTCTTTCTCTTAATCACTCTAGCTAAAAGTTCGTCTCTTTTTTTCTTCTTAGTCTTCAAATTACATACTTTTGGTTTAATTGAACTGGTTTTCTGTGTTGGGTTTTTTGCTTGTTTTACTGATTTATACACTAATCTTTGTTATTTCCTTTATTCTGCTTAAAGTTTAATTTGTTCTTTTCTAATTTTGTAATGTGAATATTGATTTAGTTGACTTGTAATATTTCTTCTTTTTTAATGTAGCTTCAGTGTTATGAGTTCCCCCAACCACTGATCTAGCTGTGTTTTATCTATTTTAAATTTATGTTTTAAAATTTCCTTTATGATTTTTTTTGTCCATGGGTTATTTAGATGTGCATTGCTTAAACTTGCAAATATTTGGAGATTTTCCAAGTTTCTTCCTGTTGTGATCTCTAACACAATTTCAGTCATTTAAAATTTATTTAGATTTATTTTTTGGTCTAGCATATGACCTATCCTGGAGAATGTTTCATGTGCATTTTAAAAGAATGTGTATTCTGCTCAGTTTAAGTCTTCTCTACTGTTATTCATTTTCTATCCAGTTTGTCAATTATCAAAAGTTGGGTATTAGAATCTCTATAATTATAGAATTGTCTATTTTTTTTTTCAGTTCTGTCAATTTTTCCTTCATATATTTGGGGACTCTGTTGTTAGGTATATATACACATTTATTGTATCTTCCGGATGTATTGATATTTTTATCATTATGAAATACCTCTTTGTCTCCAGTATATTTCTTGTTTTAAAGTCCATATGTCTGACATTAATATAGATGTTTCAGCTCTCCTATGGTTACTGCTTACATGGTAAATATTTTTCTATTCTTTTACTGTCCTTCTATTTTTTATCTTTGAATTGTGTTTTATAGCCAATGTGAGAATTTCTGCCTTTTTGTTGAATGATTAATAATATAATCAGTGATAGGATTGGATTATGTCTTTCATTTTGCTATTTAATTCCTATATATTGCAGGAATTTTTCTTGTTCTGTTTTCTTTTTACTGTCTTTTGTGTTACACAAATATTTTAAGTGTAACATCTTTATTTCTGATTTTTAAACTATTTTAAAAATGTATTTTTTTAATAATTGCTCTAGGGACTAAAATATACCTCTTACTTGTCACAATGTAGTTCATGTTAATACTGACTTAATTCCAGTAAAATATAGCAACTTTGCTCTAATGTAATTCCATTTCAACCCTTCCTTTATGCTACTGTTATTTATATATTATACATATATGTATACTAAGCTGACAGAATGTGGTCCACTGGAGAAGGGAATGGCAAACCACTTCAGTATTCTTGCCTTGAGAACCCCATGAACAGTATGAAAAGGCAAAAAGATAGGACACTGAAAGAGGAACTCCCCAGGTCAGTAGGTGCCCACTATGCTACTGCATATCAGTGGAGAAATAACTACAGAAGAATGAAGGGACGGAACCAAAGCAAAAACAACACCCAGTTGTGAATGGGACTGGTGACAGAAGCAAGGTTCGATGCTATAAAGAGCAATATTGCATAGGAACCTGGAATGTTAGGTCCATGAATCAGGGCAAATTGGAAGTGGTCAAACAGGAGATGACAAGAGTGAACATCGATATTCTAGGAATCAGTGAACTAAGATGGACTGGAATGGGTGAATTTAACTCAGATGACCATTATATCTACTACTGTGGGCAGGAATCCCTTAGAAGAAATGGAGTAGCCATCATAGTCAACAAAAGAGTCCGAAATGCAGAACTTGGATGCAATCTCAAGAACGACAGAATGATCTCTGTTCGTTTCCAAGGCAAACCATTCAATATCACAGTAACTCAAGTCTATGCCCCGATCAGTAACACAGAAGAAGCTGAAGTTGAACAGTTCTATGAAGACCTACAAGACTTTCTAGAACTAACATCCAAAAAAAATGTCCTTTTCATTATAGGGGACTGGAATGCAAAAGTAGGAAGTCAAGAAACACCTGGAATAACAGGCAAGTTTGGCCTTGGAGTACAGAATGAAGCAGGGCAAAAGCTAATAGAGTTTTGCCAAGAGAACACACTGGTCATAGCAAACACCCTCTTCCAACAACACAGGAGAAGACTCTACACATGGACATCACCAGATGGTCAACATTGAAATCAGATGGGTTATATTCTTTACAGCCAAAGATGGAGAAGCTTTATACAGTCAGCAAAAATAAGACCAGGAGCTGACTGTGGATCAGATCTTGAACTGCTTATTGCCAAATTCAGACTGAAATTGAAGAAAGTGGAGAAAACCACTAGACCATTCAGGTATGATCTAAATCAAATCCCTTATGACTATACAGTGGAAGTGAGAAATAGATTTAAAGGACTAGATCTAATAGACAGAACACGTGATGAACTATGGACGGAGGTTTGTGACATTGTACAGGAGACAGGAATCAAGACCATCCCCAAGAAAAAGAAATGCAAAAAAGCAAAATGGCTGTCTGAGGAGGCTGTACAAATAGCTGTGAAAAGACAGGAAGCGAAAAGCAAAGGAGAAAAGGAAAGATATACCCATTTGAATGAAGAGTTCCAAAGAATAGCAAGGAGAGATAAGAAAGCCTTCCTCAGTGATCAATGCAAAGAAATAGAGGAAAACAATAGAATGGGAAAGACTAGAGATCTCTTCAAGAAAATTAGACATACCAAGAGAACATTTCATCAAAGATGGGCTCAATCAAGGACAGAAATGGTATGGACCTAACAGAAGTAGAAGATATTAAGAAGAGGTGGCAAGAATACACAGAAGAACTGTACAAAAAAGATCTTCACGACCCAGACAATCACGATGGTGTGATCACTCACCTAGAGCCAGACATCCTAGAATGCGAAGTCAAGGGGGCCTTAGGAAGCATCACTATGAACAAAGCTAGTGGAGGTGATGGAATTCCAGTTGAGCTATTTCAAATTCTAAAAGATGATGCTGTGAAAGTGCTGCACTCAATATGCCAGCAAATTTGGAAAACTCAGCAGTGGCCACAGGACTGGAAAAGGTCAGTTTTCCTTCCAATCCCAAAGAAAGGCGATGCCAAAGAATGCTCAAACTACCACACAGTTGCACTCATCTCACATACTAGTAAAGTAATGCTCAAAATTCTCCAAGCCAGGCTTCAGCAATACGTGAACCGTGAACCTCCAGATGTTCAAGCTGGTTTTAGAAAAGGCAGAGGAACCAGAGATCAAATTGCCAACATCCGATGGATCATCAAAAAAGCAAGAGAGTACCAGAAAAACATCTATTTCTGCTTCATTGACTATGCCAAAGCCTTTGACTGTGTGGATCACAATAAACTGTGGAAAATATTCAAGAGATTGGAATACCAGACCACCTGACCTGCCTCTTGAGAAACCTGTATGCAGGTCAAGAAGCAACAGTTAGAACTGGACATGGAACAACAGACTGGTTCCAAATAGGAAAAGGAGTACGTCAAGGCTGTATATTGTCACCCTGCTTATTTAACTTACATGCAGTGTACATAATGAGAAACGCTGGGCTGGAGGAAGCACAAGCTGAAATCAAGATTGCCGGAAGAAATATCAATAACCTCATATATGCAGATGACACCATCCTTATGGCAGAAAGTGAAGAACTAAAGAGCCTCTTGATGAAAGTGAAAGAGGAGAGTAAAAAAGTTGGCTTAAAGGTCAACATTCAGAAAACTAAGATCATGGCATCCGGTCCCATCACTTCATGGCAGATAGATGGGGAAACAGTGTAAACAGTGGCTGGCTTTATTTTGGGGGGCTCCAAAATCGCTGCAGATGGTGACTGCAGCCATGAAATTAAAAGACTCTTACTCCTTGGAAAGAAAGTTATGACCAACCTAGATAGCATATTAAAAAGCAGAGACGTTACTTTGCCAACAAAAGTCCGTCTAGTCAAGGCTATGGTTTTTCCAGTGGTCATGTATGGATGTGAGAGTTGGACTATAAAGAAAGCTGAGCACTGAAGAATTGATGCTTTTGAACTGTGGTGCTGGAGAAGACTCTTGAGAGTCCCCTGGACTGCAAGGAGATCCAACCAGTCCATCCTAAAGGAGATCAATCCTGGGTGTTCATTGGAAGGACTGATGTTGAAGCTGAAACTCCAATACTTTGGCCAACTCATGCGAAGAGCTGACTCATTGGAAAAGACCCTGATGCTGGGAAAGATTGAGGGCAGGAGGAGAAGGGGACAACAGAGGATGAGATGGCTGGATGGCATCACCGACTCAATGGACGTGGGATTGAGTGGACTTAGGGAGTTAGTGATGGACAGGGAGGCCTGGCGTGCTGCGGTTCCTGGGGTCGCAAAGAGTCGGACGTGACTCAGCAGCTGAACTGAACTGGAGCTTATAACTTGTGTTATAATTATAGCTTTGCGAAACGTTGTGACTTTTACAGGAATTAAGCCAAGAAATATATTTATAAGTACTTTATATTTACTGATATATTTTCCATTTCCTGTGTTGTTGTTTCTCTGGATTCAAGTTGCCATCTGGTGCCACTTCCTCTCAGCCTAAGGAACTTCTTTTAGTATTTCTTGTAAAGCTGGTCAGCTAGCAACAAATTCTCTCAGTCTTCACCTGGAAATGTCTTTATTTCATTTTAATTATGAAAGAATAGTTTTATTCAATATAGAGCTCTTGGTTGACAAGTTTGTTTGTTTCAGCAGTTTGAATATATGATTCTACCCTCTTTTGGTCTTTGTGGTTTCAGACAGGAAATTGATCATTAATCATATTGTTCTCTTGTACATGGTGAGTCATCTTCTCTAACTGGTTTCAACATTTTCTCTTGTCTTTGGCTTCCAGTAACTTGACTGTGATGTGTCTAGGTGTGGATCTCTTATTTATTCTCTTTGGGGTGTGTTGAGCTTCTGTGGTCTGTAGATTACTATTTTTATCAAATCTGAGAAATTTTCAGCCATATGTCATTGAATATTTTTCTGTCATTTTCTCTCTTAGCCTTCAGGGACTCCAATGACATGTATGTTGATGTGCTCATTGTTATCCCACCAGTCTCAGGCTCAATTTATTTTTCCTTAATCTTTTTCCTCTCTGTTCTTAAGACTGAGTAATTTCTAACGATCTATGTTCATGCTCACTGATTTTTCTTCTATGACTTCCTCTCATATATTGTTAAATTTTGGCTATATATATTTCAACTCAATTTCCATTAGATTCTTTTTTATAATGTCTGTTTCTTTGTTAAGATTCTCTATTTGTTGAATCTTTGCCATTACACTATTCTTTAATTCTTAAGCAAGGTTTCCTTTAGTTCTTTGAACATATTTATAATAGCTACTTTAAAGTCTTTACTTGTTAAATCTAATTTCTGTGCCCACTCATAGTTAGTTTCTTTTTTTCCCTTAATTTGTATTCGGGTATAGTTAATTTACAATGTTGTGCTAGTTTCTACTGTACAGCAAAGAGAATCATCTGTATGTACACATACATCCCCTCTTTTTCGGATTTCCTTCCCATTTAGGTCACCACAGAGCATTGAGTAGAGTTCCCTGTGCTATACAGTAGATTCTCATTAGTGATCTATTTTATACATAGTACCAATAGTGTGTGTATGTCAATCCCAGCTCCCAGTTCATCTCACCACCCCTTTGTCCCTCTTGGTATCCATATGTTTGTTCTCTATGTCTGTGTGTCTATTTCTCCTTTGCAAATAAGATCATCAATACCATTTCTCTAGATTCCACATATCTGTGTGGAATACGACATTTGTTTTTCTCTTTCTTACTTCACTCTCTATGACAGTCTCTGGGTCCATCCATGTCTATATAAATGACCCAGTTTCATTCATTTTTATGGCTGAATAATATTCCATTATATATGTGTGCCACATCTTTATCCGTTCTTTGTTTGATGGACATTAGATTGCTTCCATGTCCTGGCTATTGTAAATAGTGCTGCAATGAACATTGAGGTGCTTGTGTCTTTTTGAATTATGGTTTTTTCTGGGTATATGCCCAGTAGTGGAATTGCTGGGTCACATGATAGTTCTATTTTTAGTTTGTTAAGGAACCTCCATAATGGCTGTATAAATTTACATTCCCACCAACAGTGCAAGGGAGTTCTCTTTTCTCCATACCCTCTCCAGCATTTGTTGTTTCTAGATTTTGTGATGATGACCATTCTGACTGGTATGACATGATACCTCATTGTAGTTTTGATTTGCCTTTCTCTAGTAATTAGTGGTGCTCAGCATCTTTTCATGTGTTTGTTGGCCATCTGTATGTCTTCTTTGGAGAAATGTCTATTTAGGTTTGCACTCATTTTTTGATTGGGTTGTTTTTTTTATATTAAACTGAATGAGCTGTTTGTATATTTTAGAAATTACTCCTTTGTCAATTGCTTTGCTTGAAAATATTTTCTCTCATTCTGAGGGTTGTCTTTTTGTCTTATTTTTGGTTTCCTTTGCTGTGAAAAACCTTTTAAATTTAATTAGGTTCCATTGGTTTTTTTTTTATTCTCATGACTCCAGGTTGGTCAAATATTTTGCTGTGATTTATGCTAAAGGGTGTTTGTTCTGCCTATGTTTTCCTCTAAGAGTTTTATAGTGGCTGGCCTTACATTTAGGTCTTTAATCCATTTTGAATTTATTTTTGTGTATGGTGTTAGACAGTATTCTAATTCCATTCTTTTACATATAGCTGTCCAGTTTTCCCAGCACCACTTTTTGAAGAAGGTCTTTATTCCATTGTATATGCTGGCCTTCTTTGTCATAGAGTAAGTGACCATAGGTACATGGGTTTATCTCTGGGCTTTCTGTCCTGTTAGACTGATCTATATTTCTGTTTTTGTGTCAGTACCATACTGACTCGATTACTGTAACCTTGTAGTATAGTATGAAGTCAGGGAGCCTGATTCCTCCAGCTCTTTTGTTTCGTTTTGTTTTGTTTTCTTTTTCTCAAGATTGCTTTTGCTATTCGAGGTCTTTTGTGGTTTCAAACAAATTGTAAAATTTTTTGTTCTAGTTCTGTGGAAAATGCCGTTGGTGATTTGATAGGGATTGCATTTAATCGTAGATTGCTTTGGGTAGTGTAATCATTTTCACAATGTTGATTCTTCCAATGCAAGAACATGGTATATATTTCCATCTATTGATGTTGTCTTTGATTTCTTTCATCAGTATCTTACAGTTTTCTGTGTACAGGTCTTTTGCCTCTTTAAGTGGTTTTATTCCTAGGTATTTTATTCTTTTTGTTGCAATGATACATGGGATTGTTTCTTTAATTTCTCTTTCTGATCTTTTGTTTTTAGTGTATAGGAATGCAAGAGAATTCTGTGTATTAATTTTGTATCCTGTGACTTTACTAAATTCATTGATTAGCTCTAGTAGTTTGCTGGTGATATCTTTAGGATTTTCTGTGTATGTATCATGTCATCTGCAAACAGTGACAGTTTAACTTCTTTTCCAATTTATATTCCTTTTATTTCTTTTTCTTCTCTGATTGCTATGTCTAGGACTTTTAAAACCATTTTGGATAATAGTGGGTATAGTGGGTAACCTTGTCTTGTTCCTGGTTTTAGAGGAAGTTCTTTTTTCTCACGAATGAGAATCATGTTTGCTGTGGGTTTATCATATATGGCCTTTATTATATTCAGGTGGATTCCCTCTATGTCCACTTTCTGTAGAGTGTTTTTTAATCATAAATGGGTATTGAATTTTGTCAATAGCTTCTTCTGCATCTATTGAGATGATAATATGGTTTTTATTTTTCAGTTTATTAATATGGTGTATCATATTGATTTGCATATATTGAAGAATCCCTGCATCCCTGGGATAAATCCCACTTGATCATGATGTATGGTCCTTTTAATGTGTTGTTGGATTTGGATTGCTTGTATTTTGTTGAGGATTTTTGTGTTTGTGTTCATTAGTGATATTGACCTATAATTTTCTTTTTGAGTGATATCTTTGTTTTTGGTATCAGGGTGATGGTAGCCTCACAGAATGAGTTTGGGAGTGTTCCTCCCTCTGCAGTTTTTTGGAAGAGTTTAAGAAGTTTAGCCCTTCTCTAAATGTTTGATAGAATTTTCTGGTGAAGCCATCGGGTCTGGACTTTTGTTTGTTGGAAGATTTTTAATCTCTGTTTCAATTTTATTACTTGTAATTGTTCCGTTCATATTTTCTATTTCTTCCTAGTTCAGTCTTGGAAGGTTGTACCTTTCTAAGAATTTGTCCATTTCTTCCAGGTTGCCCATTTTATTGGCATATAGTTGCTTGTAGTAGTCTCTTACGATCCTTTGTGTTTCTGCAGTGTCAGTTGTAACTTCTCCTTTTACATTTCTAATTTTATTGATTTGAGTCCTCTCCCTTTTTTTCTTAGTAAGTTTGGCTAAAGTTTTATTAATTTTGCTTATCTTCTCAAAGAACCAGCTTTTAGTTTTGTTGATCTTTGCTATTTTTTTTTCATTTCTATCTCATTTATTTCTTCTCTGATATTTCCTTACTAACTTTGGGTTTTGTTTGTTCTTTTATCTCTAATTGCTTTAGGTGTAAGGCTAGGTTGTTTATTTGAGATTTTTCTTATTTCTCAAGGTAAGATTGTATTGTTATAAACTTCCCTGTTAGAACTGCTTTTGCTGCATTTCATAGGTTTGGAGTCATTGTGTTTTTGTTGTCATTTTTTCCAGGTATTTTTTAATTTCCTCTGATTTCTTCAGCGATCTCTTGGTTATTTAGTAGCACAGAGTTAGTTTCTATTTGCTTCTCCCCTGAGTATGGATCATTCATTTTGGAGTATGAACCAGATTTTCTGTTTCTTCACATGTCTTATAATTTTTGTTGAAATCTTGACAGTTTAGATAATATATTGGTGCAACTCTGGACTCTAGACCTAATGAAGCTCAGGTTTTTGATGATTCATCACAGAAAGAATTCAGTGAGAGACAGAGTGATGGGTAAAAAAGTGATTTATTCAGAACTAAAGAGCCTCTTGATGAAAGTGGAAGAGGAGAGTGAAAAAGCTAGCTTAAGATTTAACGTTCAAAAAACCAAGATCATGGCATCAGGTCCCATCACTTCATGGCAAATAGATGGGGAAACAATGGAAACAGTGAGAGCCCTTATTTTCTTGGGCTCCAAAATCACTGCAGATGGTGACTGCAGCCATGAAATTAAAAAGATGCTTGCTTCTTGGAAGGAAAGCTATGACCAAACCAGACAGCATATTAAAAAGCAGAGACATTACTTTACTGACAGAGGTCCATCTGCTCAGGGCTATGGTTTTTCCAGTGGTCATGTGTGGATGTGAGAGTTAGACCATAAAGAAAGCTGAGCACCAAAGAATTGATGCTTTTGAACTGTGGTATTGGAGAAGACTCTTGAGAGTCCATTGGACAGCAAGGAGATCAAACCAGTCAGTCCTGAATAGTCATTGGAAGGACTGATACTGAAGCCGAAGCTCCAATACTTTGGCCACTTGATGCGAAGAACTGACTCATTGGAAAAGACCCTGATGCTGGGAAAGATTGAAAGCACGAGGAGAAAGGGATGACAGAGGATGAGATGGTTGGATGGCATCACCAACTTGATGGACTTGAGTTTGAACAAGCTCTGGGAGTTGATAATGGACAAGGAATCCTGGTATGCTGCTGTCCATGGGGTTGCAAAGAGTTGGACACAACTGAGCGACTGAGCTGAACTGGAACTGTCATGGCACCCATGGGTGTGTCATTTAGCTTGCTGATTGAGGATCAAGGTCTAATAGAAGTTGACTTTCTGCCATCTTGGACCCATTTGATTCTAATAGGTTTGTGTTGTGTCCTTGGTCTGTCATCCTTTCAAAAGTTGTGCCTGGCCCCTTTCCCTCCTGTTATAATTGGGCAGAGATGGTGCTCAAACACCTTAAGTTTATAACATCCATTTTCTGCTGATAGATCTGTGTGTGGGTTGAGGAATTCATTCAAAGTTCAGTCAGGCTGCCTAACTTTTACTTACTTCCAGGCTCTCTTGACTCTCCCCTGTACATATGTATAGTTTCCTCGACAATCAGAGATGCGTGGAAGATGATACAGTTTTTCTGTGGCTCTGTCATTTCCTAGATTTCTGCTTTACATTTCTGGCTGGTCAGCTGCTCACCACAACCACAGCTGCAATTTCAGGCTAACAGAGCTATGACTTTTACTTTTCAATTCCTACTGAGTTTGCTGCCTTTATTGACAACACTGCTGGCTGTGGGTTTTCACCTTCCATCCAAGTCAAATTCACCCCACCTGTGATAGTGAGGCTGCTGGTTTTCACAGCCAGTATTGCCCTGATAAAATTACCAGGCTATTTGTGCTGGAGACACAGGGGAAAGAGCAGCTCCAGCCATGAAGGTCACAGACTCTCAACATTCTTTCATAAAACTTTAGCAGCTTTTCATGACAAAATGTATCTCGACTTATTTCCCTTTGGTTGATTTCCAAAGCCTTGGAATTGTTTCTTTGGGCATGAGAATTTGCCATCCTACAGCCAGAAGTCTTGCCCAATATATATTTTTAAAATGTAATCACACTGTACATCTTGTTCCCTACACTGAGAAGTCTAACTATTCTAGGTTTTTAGTTTGATTTGTGCATTTGATCATTTGGCTTCTTTTTATTGATTTTCTAAATTCCCAAATTGAACTTTTGGGATAATTCCCTCCTTTGTCCCAGAAGCCCTTTGAAAATTTAAAGAAATATTAAGTGATCATGTAGTCAGAAGACTCCTAACTTAAGCCCCTTGAAGCCCTAAGAGTGGGAGGAGGTAGTAACAGAAGCAGGACTGTGCTTAGTCACTCTGTCATGTCCGACCTTTTGCAACCCCAGAGACTGTAGCCCCCTAGGCTCCCCTGTCCATGGGGATTCTCCAGGCAAGAATACTGGAGTGGATTGCCATGCCCTCCTCCAGGGGATCTTCCCCACACAGGTCTCCTGCATTGTAGGTGGGTCCTTTACTGTCTGAGCCACCAGGGAAGCCCAACAGAAACAGGGAGCAGCATCGATACATTATTTTCAAAGTTTAAAAAACTGCTCAGGGAAGTTGTACAATGATCAGAGATAAGGCTTATCTAACCACCACTGTCCCATTATCTAACTTTTGGACTGGAATTATTTCAACTCAGAATAAGAATTCTGGTAATCTTATGCTGTTCAGAGGTTTTTGTTGGTAGTTATAAATAGCACTGGTTAACAAAAGTGGGAGGGTAAGCCGATTATTATCTAATAGAGAAGTTTATTTTAAACCTGGGTGTGGGTCCAAGGAAACAAAGTAACAATCAAAGGGATCCTTGGAGATAAAATGGGTGGAAATCTCTGATGTGGCCCAGAAGGAACCTGAAACCAGTCTAGTTGGCAAGTTAATAGCAGGACCCAAACCTACATCTATGGACAGCTCAGCTTACCCTTTAAGCCTACAAACATGTTGTGGTATACAGTGCATCAGTTCAGTTCAGTTCAGTCGCTCAGTCGTGTCCGACTCTTTGCGACCCCATGAATTGCAGCACGCCAGGCCTCCCTGTCCATCACCAACTCCCGGAGTCCACCCAAACCCATGTCCATCGAGTTAGTGATGCCATCCAATGGCCACTGTCAATTAATATAAACCACAGACCAGCGCTAATAGAACTTTCTGCAATGATGGAAATGTTCATATTGTACTGCCCAAAATAGTAGCCACTAGTCACATATAGCTATTAAGTACTTGAAATGTGGCTAGTAAAACTGAGGAACTAAATTGAATTTTTCGATTTAATTTGATTATAGTGACTAATGTTTTGGAGAATAAAGATACAGACATTTGTGTCATTTGTAAAACTAAGTTCCTCCTCTAAGTTATTCAAAGTATAAGGCAATTATGTTCAAGCTTTAAACCGCAAAATCCTTTCTTTAAAAAAGTGTGTATGTGCCAGGAGGTGGACACAACTGAGAACAGCACATGTGTATACACACACGCACACACACACACGCACACGCACACGCACACGCACATAGTTTCCAAATCAATTTAAAGTGTAAACTAGCAGAGCTAACGTGGGAGTGGTCCTAGAACCCAATACTCCCTTCCTTACTTTTTACCCTTATAAGTTCTCACATGTCCTGACCCACCTGGGCTCTTGGGCTCTTCTTCGGAACCACCAAGACTGCACTGAGCACAGTGTGAAAATCACCAACAAAAAAATGCAGGAAAACAGAGGAGCAGCAGGTAATTTCCCTAAGAAATATTTACTGGGCAGCAGCTGGCATCAGCAACTGGCAGCACTGGTCTAGAGGTTGTAGAAGTTACACAGAAAATATACCCCCTGCCATGAAGAGAGCAAAAAGACAACAGTGTTTATCAATAACATCTCAGCCAGATGCTGACAATACCTTAACTCATTTGGTCGTTGTATTAGCCCTATGAAGTAAGGACTATGATCCTCATTTCACAGTTTAGTCCGCAAGGCTCTGAGAGAGAAACTGTTCACCTAAGGGCACACACACAACTGGTCAGGAGGAGCTGGAACCCATGTCTGCCTGACCCAAACCTGTGTTGTGCCCCTCCGAGGCTCATCATACAGATGGGGAGCTTGTCAGCACCTAGAGGCTCAAGTGAGCTTCCTTGGGAACTAGAAATGTGAGAAATAATATTTTTCTATGAGGTTAAGTTGTCAGTGGATCAAACAGGAGATATTTACAAATAGCTCCCAGGCCCAGAAGTTTCTATGAAATATATTCAATGTCTAAATAAATTTTTAAATGCCAGATGGAATATATTCAGTATCCAATAAATAGTTGTCAGATGGGGCTTGGGGTGGGTCAGCCATGAAAGAACAGAAAAGGAGAGGCTAATAAGACAGATTAAAAACAAGACAGACATAGGCACAGTCAGGAACCAGAACTCAGCCGAGGAGTTGAGTATTTCTAACCCAGACACAGGTTCCCTGGGCATCCACCTGTGAGATGACTACATCAGTGTGATAGTGTGATGTAATAGATGTATATATATTTGGTCTTTATTCCCAGTTCCTGGCACAGAACTCCTAAACCCTTGTATTGGTAATTTTCTGAGTGATAGGGGCAGTTGTAGCATCTTTTGTTCTCATGCTTGATCTTAGTCCCTGGTTCCTGACACAAGAGCTTCTAAGATTCTTGGAATCTTGAGGGTGATGAGTGTCTTTTTGTATACTATGAGGTGATGGATGGCTGAGGGCACCTAGATAGTTTCAGGATAAGGGCTCGTCACCAGAACAACCAAGACATGATTTCAGCCCCACTCTCCAACCTCTGGGGAAGGGAGTTAATCACCAATTGCCAATGGTTCAAACAATTGTGTCTATGTAACGGAAACTTCATGAAACTTCTGAACAGAGTTTGGAGAATTTCTGGGTTGGGGAGCGCATCAAGGTGCTGGGAGGGCGAGGTGCCTGGAGAGGGCACAGAAGCGTCACAGCAACCACCCTTCCTCCCCTCCAACATACCTTGCTCAGTGCATCTTTTCTGTTTGGCTGTTCTTGCATTGTATCTTTTATAATAAACTGGTAATAATAAATAACAGCTCTGTGTGCTGTTCTAGCACATTATCAGGCCTGATCCCAAACACAAAACTGACTCTGAAGTCGGGACAGTCTTGTGGGACTGAGCCCTCAAACTGTGGGGATTTCACCAACTCTAGGTGGTTACTGTCAGGATTGAACTGTAGAACACCCAGTTTATGTCTGAAGAAAACTGAAGAATTGCTTGGTTTCAAAAACCAAGTGTCAGAAGTATTTTGAATAGAATTGGATCATAATTTGCAGCCTGTGGAGCTTGAAATCAGGGAATGTTTGTATCCAGGCTCACTGTGCCCTCCTCACGGGCTGCCTGCAGGAGGAAGCTGTGCCAACTAGGGAGCACTTTTTCCTCCTTAGGGATGGATGTCTGTCATTGCAATTCTCCCGAAAGACCCTGACTGCTGACTCAGGCTCCTCAGCCATGGCTCGGGTGTCTTCCTCCCTCTAGAGAAAGCCATTCCGAACCCAGAGGAAAATAGGAGTTGATATGTAGAGCCTTCGCCTTGGAGGTTTTTGTCCTTGGACAGGGATTTCTCGTGGTGAATTTTAAAGGTAACTGATTACAATGACATAGCTTCCCATGAAGTTTGCTTTTTATGGGTTTTTAAAAATATTTGTTTATTTGGCCATGCTGAGTCTTAGTTGCAGTATGCAAACTCTTAGTTGCAGCATGTGGAATCTAGTTCCCTGACCAGAATCCAGCCTGGGTCCCTGTATTGGAAGCACAGAGTCTTAGCCACTGGACCACCAGGGAAGTCCCTCCCATGAAGTTTTGGGAGCAAATGTGCTGATCGAACATTGAGGTGTGAGATTCAGATTTGAGTAACTGGCAGAACTCATTGACTCTGAGTGGGCTCAGAAGTTAGCAAAGACTTCAAAGCAGCTATTAGTAATAAGTTCAAAGAATTAAAGGAAACTCTGATGGCAGTGACTGAATATATAGTGAATCTCAATAAGGAAGTAGAAATTGTTAAAAAAAAAAACAAAAAAAAACCCAATGGGACATTCACTTACAGCACGGAGTGAGGAGGTCAACGCATCCTCTCTCAGAAATTATAAATCTGGAGAAAACAGTCAAAACATACATAACATTTACCTCCTAAAACTGAGGAATGCTTTGTTCAAACAGAATACCTGGAACTCACCAGGTAAATGGGAAAAATGGAAAATACCTGAGAAAGAAGCAGACAGCCCACCTCCTGCCACCCTTCTCCCCACTTGACTTGCTGCCTCCTTTGGTGGATCTTTAACACCCCCTTGAGAACCATGGCAGTGAACCAACCAACTAGCAGTGTAGGGTGAACTCAGGCTCTCAAGGCCTTTAAAGCTCAGGGTAAAATTCTGGATTATCTAATAATAACCCCATCTTTAGCTGGCCTTGGTTTAGCTCAGCAGATCTCACTAGAACAAATACTTCCCAGAGGGCTATTTAGAAATTTGTAGGGATTTTGTGGTGGTTGTTCAGTCACTCATTTATGTCCAACTCTTCACCACCCTATGGACTGCAGCACTCCAGGCTTCCCTGTCCTTCACTATCTCCTGGACTTTACTCAAACTCATGTCCATTGAGTTGATGATGCCACTCAACCATCTCATCATCTCATCCCCTTCTCCTCCTGCCCTCAATCTTTCCCAGCATCAGGGCCTTTTCCAGTGAGTCACCTCTTCACATCAGGTGGCCAAAGTATTGAAACTTCAGCATCAATCCTTTCAATGAATATTCAAGGTTGATTTCCTTTAGGACTGACTGGTTTGATCTGCTTGCTGTCCAAGGGACCCTCAAGAGTCTTCTCCAGTACAATTTGAAAGCATCAATTCTTCAGTGCTCAGTCTTCTTTATGGTCCAACTCCCATATCCATATATGGCTACTGGAAAAACCATAGCTTTGACTATACGGACCTTTGTCAGCGAAGTGATATCTCGTCTTTTTAATACACTATCTAGGTTTTCATAGCTTTTCTTCCAAGGAACAAGTGTCTTTTACTTTCATGGCTGCAGTTACCATCTGCTGTGATTTTGGAGCCCAAGAAAATAAAGTCTGTCACTGTTTCCATTTTTTCCCTATCTATTGCCATGAAGTGATGGGATTGGATGCCATGATCTTAGTTTTTTGCATGTTGATTTATAAGCAAGCCTTTTCACTCTACTCTTTCACCTTCATCAAGAGTCTCTTTAGTTCCTCTTCAGTTTCTGCCGGTAGGGTGGTGTCATCTGAATATCTGAGGTTATTGATATTTCCTGGCAATCTTGATTCTGGATTGAGCTTCATCCAGCCCAGCATTTCTCACGATGTACTCTGAATAGAAGTTAAATAAAACAATATACAGCCTTGATGTACTCCTTTACCAATTTTGAACCAGTCCATTGTTCCATGTCCAATTCTAATTGTTGCTTCTTGACCTGCATACAGATTTTGAAGGAGACAAGTAAGGTGGTCTGATATTCCCATCTCTTTAAGAATTTTCCATTGTTTGTTATGATTCACATAGTCAAAGGCTTCAGTGTAGTCAATGAAGCAGAAGTAGATGTTTTCCTGGAATTCCCATGCTTTTTCTGTGACGTAATGGATGTTGGCAATTTGATCTCTGGTTCCTCTGCCTTTTCTAAATTCAGCTTGAGCATCTGGAAATTCTTGGTTGACATAATATTGAAGCCTAGCTTGCAGAATTTTGAGCATTACTTTGCTAGCATGAGAAATTAGTGCAACTGTGCAGTAGTTTGAACATTCTTTGACATTACCCTTCTTTTGGGGTTGGAATGAAAACTGATCTTTTCCATTCCTGTGGCCCCTGCTGAGTTTTCCAAATTTGTTGGGCTATTGACTGCAGCACTTTCACAGCATTACCTTTTATGGTTTGAAATAGCTCATCTGGAATTCCATCACTTCCACTAGCTTTGTTTGTAGTAATGCTTCATAAGGCCCACTTGACTTCACATTTCAGGAAATCTGACTCTAGGTGAGTGATCACACCATCGTGGTTATCTGGGTCATTAAGACCTATTTTGTACCATTCTTCTGAGTATTCTGGGCTTCCTTTGTAGCTCAGTCGGTGAAGAATCTACCTGCAGTACAGGAGACCTGGGTTCGATCCCTAGTTGGGAAGATCCCCTGGAGAAGGAAATGGCAACCCACTCCAGTATCCTTGCCTGGAAAATCTCATGGACAGAAGAACCTGGTGGGCTGCAGTCCATGGGGTCGCAAAGAGTCAGGCATGACTGAGCGACTAACACTTACTTTTACTTACTTTGTGTATTCTTGCCACTTCTTCCTAATATCTTCTGCTTCTGTTAGATCCATACCATTTCTGTCCTTTATTATGCCCATCATTGCATGAAATGTTCTCTTGGTATCTCTAATTTTCTTGAAGAAATCTCTAGTCTTTCCCATTCTATTGTTTTCCTTTGTTTCTTTGCTTTGTTCACTTAAGGCTTTCCTATCTCTCTGCTCTTTTCTGGAACTCTGCATTCAGATGGATATATCTTTTCTCCTTTGTCTTTTGCTTCTCTTGTTTTCTTGTAAGGTCTAATTGTAAGGTCTCCTCAGACAACCGTGTTGCCTATTTGCATTTTTTTGTCTTGGGGATGGTTTTGATCTCCATCTCCTGTACAGTGTTACAAACCTCCGTCCATAGTTCTTCAGGCACTCTGTCTATCAGATCTAATCCCTTGAATCTATTTGTGGGGATTTTAGGAGTTATCTAATGATTGGGGCATATTTGAGTTGTAAAACAGCATCTTCTGTCAGTCTGTGTTTTCTCCATAATTCACTGTGGCTTGTAATGCAGTATAATCATGTCAGTCATTTACATATTGAGATAGATATTACTTTATTGTAAGTTACTGTCCTATTCTCTTTTAAACTAAGTCTAGAGCATTGTATTGATATATTTTGAAATTATATCTGTAGGTCACTTACCTTATCTATGCATTTCATAATAGGTAAATGGCATTACAGAAATATTTCATATAAAAGGGGGTTGTTGGGTCTGACAGATTTGAGAACCATCAACTTAGACAGTATTCTTATCACTTCCACCTTCTCTCTACGACTTCATTCAACAAGGGGGCCCAGATAGAACATTAATTTGAGAAAATACAAGGTTATTGCAATTAAATGCCAAAGGAGGTGCTTCAGACTGGGTATCTGGGAAGAATTCTTTTGAAAGGTTGCTTAGTGGAAGCTGCAGGAATTAGGGAGGTTTCACGGAAATGAGATGCAAATAAGACTTTCAGAGGGGAGCAGGGCTTGGAGGACAGGGAAAGGGAATCTTGCCCAGAGTTTTGCACACAGGGAGGACGGACGCTATGCGAATGTGTTGAATGCAAAGGGGAGAACAGTCTTAGCCCACACATGGTGCAGCCCACACCAGGCAACCACAGAGAGACACGGGCTGCTATGCAAGTTCTGCTTCCTGAGAGGCTCAGAGGGGTTTCATTGGTTAGTTGCTGATTTTATTGTTGCAGTTCTCTGATGATGGTTTATCATCATAGCCTGTCGCTGCTGCTAAGGAATAAATGTTTAATTTTCTAATTTAGTGACACTAAAAATGCTGATAGTAGAGTCATTAATTTAAATATAAAGATTGAACATCCCAGTAATCATGGTAGGAGATACTTAATTTGAAGTAAGCTACTGCTTTTTAACAATTAACATTGCCTAACACATATTTTAAATGTTCCATACTTGTACCAGTGGCATTAAAGCTCTGATTAGTTAGACCCCTGTATCTGGATGCTTTTGACTGCAAATATTTTTTAAGAAAATAGAACAATTAAAGCTGACTTTTAAAATAAGGACTTCTGTAATGTCCCAGAAGAGAATTCCAAAGACAGGACAGTTCCTGGGCTGGTAAAATCAGTGATGCAATGCCCTCAGGGATCCTGGCTCTCTCCCTCTTTCTTCTCGGTGATCCTGGGCAATTCAGCATAGCCTCTGAAGTTGGCTCCCTCTGTGATCCTGAGATGGGGGTCACAGTTGCCAGCTCATACACGGAAGCCCAGACACAGAAAAAGGAATGTGACTGTTTCGGTTCTTTTTTTAAGTTTGAGAGAAATCCCCGAGAAAACTCCTCAAAAGATTTTCCCTCAGATTTATCAGCCAGATATGCATGACATGCTCATGCTTGAACCAAAGGGATGAGATCAAATGTGTTGGGTTTGGTCTAATCACTGTCCATCGTCTGGAGCTGAGGGGAGGGTCTCAGTCACCATGGAAGGAGTGGTTTGAGTGAACCAGTCAGGCTGCTGACAGCAAGGAGAAGCAGAGCAAAGTTGTGGAGGAGGCAACTATAGTGTCTATCACTAGGGATTTCCAACTTGTTTTCTGTTGAGCATTCTTTGGAGGTGCAGGGAAAAAAGGAGTTCTTTGGTCAATAAACATGGAAAAGGGTGCATTATATCACTTCCTAGAAATTCACAATGTCATCAGCCTATTAAAGGCTCTGAGACAGCCTGTACTTTGAGTTTATCCCAGAATTTTTCAGACACGTTTCACCATGTAAACTGTTTTTTAAAATCTATGAAGTGGTGTTCCATGAAACATCTCTTTGTGAGACATTGGGTTGAATATTGGATATTCATTTGGTTTTTGTAACAATATTTTAAGTTAGGCATCAATAAGTTTTTGTGCAGGTACATGGGAAGAAGAATTTTAGACAGTTTTAATTTGGAGTATTTTCCTACTTTTTTAAAGAGCATAAAAACGTTGCAGAATTCATTTGTTCTCTTCTCTGAATTAGAGAGGGTGCGGTGGCTGGGCTGGGCTTGAGACTGACTTGTTTGCTGAAACTAGATCTGTGAAAAGATCTAGATTTGAGATCCGTTGTTTTCATTCTTTAGTCTTTGGAGCAAACAAAAGTTAATTCTGTTGGCTAGGGTGAGTTCCAGATAAGATGTCCAGCCTTTTTATTATTTTGTGTTCCTGCAGAACACAGGGACAAGAACAATGCAAAGAGACTACCCAAGTCACATGGATTAAGCCACCCAAGGGCAACATAATGGTTAATAGTGTCCAACAATAAGAATAGGTGGCCTCACTTAGGCCACTAACCAATTTTAGAACTTTCAGCTTAGAAAGTTGTTTCATATGCCCAATCTGCTCACTTAACAATATACTTGGACATTCTTTATATGTACAAGGCCCTGGGAGATTCAAACGTGAACAAAATCAGAAACATAGTCATCGCTTTAACAAGTGCACTACCTAATCGGTGTCAAGATACAAGACCAAACATTAAAAATAATAGGATAGCTAAATGATATAGGGCAATTTCAGAAGAAAGTCACCAGATATTATTAAGGCTACATGAGACCCACCTTGAATTTCTGCTTAAAAAGTTATTTTCCTATTTCTGGTCCTCACTAGAAACAAAGAACATGTTACAAACCATCATATAAGAACTGTTAACATAATTTAGTTGGCAGGGACCCTTACTTAACCTGTGGTTCTCTTTTGGATTGTCTTCTTCCTATGAAAGTTCCTATGAATTACAAATAAGTAATTAAACACACACATATATTACAATCAATGCTAAGCTCCTTGTTCATACCGAAAGAGCTTTTATATACCTAGTGTGAGTCGAGAAGCAAATATAAATCTGTTTCTTATTTATACAGAAAAATACGTGGAACTTTTGAAACCATTGATGCATCAAGAAAGTGGAGGTTTTTAGAAAAGATTTTTAGATGTGTTTTAGTTTCAATGAATAGATTAGGGGAAAAAATCACTTTGGATTTTCTGGACCCACCTCTTCTGCTCCCTGCCCTGTTTTCATTTGGACCTCTTCTTCCCTTTGGCTTCGTTGCTCATGCCTTGGTCAATTTGGATGATGCTTCCAGCAGTTTCTCCTAAGTGCAGGACCTTTTGGAAGGGAACTTTGTTTTATTGGATTGGAGTTTGGGCTCAAACCGCTTCAACTCCATCAGGCCTTTCTGCCAAAACACTGACCAGTCGGCTGGGGTCCTGGATCATCCAGGCTCACCCACTATAGGCTGCTCTTCTCAGAACGACTGCTTGTACTATCACAGAAAGAGCATCTCTTCCTCTTCATCTCTTTCCCTCTCTCCCCTTAGTGGGCCAGACCTTCCAAACCTAGCATACAGGTACTAAAAGGCAAAACTCAGGAGTTCTTTTTGTTCCCAGCAGTCTTTCACATGTGAATGGTACAAGAGTATTGATAGTTGAGGAGTTTTACATATCTCTGGACCATGTCTTTTTGAGATCTGATCACTCAGGAGCTGGAAGTACACAGGAACTGGATCACTCAGGAGCTGGAAGTAATTCACAAGAACTGCATTGGAGAAGTGGAGGAATGATGTACTCTTTGGATCCAGACTGGATGGCTGGATGGCTTCTACTTCATATTGCAATGGCTTGTCCAGAAATGATAGTTGCTCTCATTGGTGTAGCTATAGGTATAAGCGGTATGGAAACACAATTTAATGAACTTCTTGTTGAGGTAGATAAAAAAAGATAATGGGTAAAGCTACCAAAACATGTGAATAGTGCCTCATTTTTTAGTAGAGTTTCATTAAAGAAGCTGAACTCTGATGCCTGTTACATAACCTTCTGCTTGTAAGAGTGCTTCCTGGCATGAAGGGTGGTGTCCTTCTTGACCTGCAAGTGACTAACCTAGTAGTCTATATAGATGAAGATGTCATCATTGTTGTTGTTCAGTTGCTCAGTCATGTCCAACTCTTAGCGACCCATGGACTGCAGCATGCCAGGCTTCCTGTCCCTCACCATCTCCTGCAGTTTGCCCAAGTTCATGTCTATTGAATTGGTGATGCCATCCAACCATCTTATCCTCTATCACCCTCTTCTCCTTCTACCTTCAGTCTTTCCCAGCATCTGGGCCTTTTCCAATGAGTCAGCTGTTCACATCAGATAGCCAAAGTATTGGAGCTTCAGCTTCAGCATCAGTCCTTCCAAAGAGTATTCAGGGTTGATTTCTTTTAAGACTGACTTGTTTGACCTCCTTGTTTTCCAAGGGACTCTCAAGAATCTTCTCCAGCACCACAATTCAAAAGCATGAATTCTTTGGCGCTCTGCCTTCTTTATTGTCTGGATCTCACAACTGTACCCGACTACTGGAAAGACCATGCTGTTGTTCAGTCGCTCAGTTGTGTCCAACTATTTGTGACCCCATGAACTGCAGCACGCCAGGCTTCTCTGTCCTCCATCTCCTGGAGTTTGCTCAAACTCATGTCCATAGAGTCAGTGACCATCTCATCCTCTGTCATCCACTTTTCCTCCTGCCTTCAGTCTTCCCCAGCATCAGGGTCTTTCCCAATGAGTCAGCTCTTCTCATCAGGTGGCCAAAGTATTGGAGCTTCAGCTTCAGCATTATTCCTACCAATGAATAGTCAGGACTGATTTCCTTTAGGATGGACTTGTTCGATCTCCTTGCAGTCCAAGGGACTCTCAAGAGTCTTCTCCAACACCACAGATCAAAAGCATCAATTCTTCGTCATTCAGCCTTCTTTATGGTTCAACTCTCACATCCATACATGACTACTGGAAAAACCATAGCTTTGCCTAGACGGACCTTTGTTGGCAAAATAATGCCTCTGCTTTTTAATATGCTGCCTAGGTTTGTCATAGCTTTTCTTCCAAGTAGCAAGCATCTTTTAATTTCGTGGCTGTAGTCACCATCTGCTGTGATTTTAGAGCCCCCAGAAATTAAGTCTGTCACTGTTTCCATTGTTTCCCCATCTATTTGCCATGAAGTGATAGAACCAGATGCCATGATCTTAGTTTTCTGAATGTTGAGTTTTAAGCCAGCTTTTTCACTCTCCTCTTCCACTTTCATCAAGAGGCTCTTCAATTCCTCTTCACTTTCTGCCATAAGGGTGGTGTCATCTGCATATCTGACATTGACATTTCTCCCCGAAATCGTGATTCTAGCTTGTGCTTCCTCCAGCCCAGCATTGCACATGATGTACTCTGAATATAAGTTAAATAAACAGGGTGACAGTATACAGCCTTGACGTACTCCTTTCCAAATTTGGAACCAGTGTGTTGTTCCACGTCCGGTTCTAACTGTTGCTTCTTGACCTGCATACAGGTTTTGCAGGAGACAGGTAAGGTGGTCTGGTATTCCCATTTCTCTAAGAATTTTCCACAGTTTGTTGTGATCCATACAGTCAAAGGCTTTAGCGTAGTCATTGAAGCAGAAGTAGATGATGTTTTTCTGGAATTCTGTTGCTTTTTCTGTGATCCAGTGGATGTTGGCAGTTTGATCTCTGGTTCCTCTGCCTTTTCTAAATCCAGCATGAACATCTGGAAATCCTCAGTTCACATACTGTTCAAGCCTGACTTGGAGAATTTTGAGCATTACTTTGCTAACATGTGAGATGACTGCAATTGTGTGGTAGTTTGAGCATTCTTTGGCATTGCCTTTCTTTGGGATTGGAATGAAAACTGACCTTTTCCAGTCCTGTGGCCACTGCTGAGTTTTCCAAATTTGCTAGCATATTGAGTGCAGCACTTTCACAGCATCACCTTTTATGATTTGAAATAGCTCAACTGGAATTCCATCACCTCCACTAGCTTTGTTTGTAGTAATGCTTCTTAAGGCCCACTTGACTTCGCATTCCAAGATGTCTGGCTCTAGGTGAGTGAGCACACCATCATAGTTACCTGGGTCACTAAGATCTTTTTTGTACAGTTCTTCTGTGTATTCTTACCATCTCCTTCTTAATATCTTCTGCTTCTGTTAGGTCCATACCATTTCTGTCCTTTAATGTGCGCACACCATCTTTGCATGAAATGTTCCTTTGGAATCTCTAATTTTCTTGAAGAGATCTCTAGTTTTTCCCATTCTATTGTTTTCCTCTATTTCTTTGCATTGTTCACTTAGGAAGACTTTCTAATCTCTCCTTGCTATTCTTTGGAACTCTGCATTCAGACGGGTATATCTTTCCTTTTCTCCTTTGCATTTTGCTTCTCTTCTTTTCTCAACAGTTTGTAAAGCCTCTTCAGACAGCCATTTTGCCTTTTTGAATTCTTTTTTCTTGGGGATGCTTTTGATCACTGCTTCCCATACAATGTCACGAACTTCCATCCATAGTTCTTCAGGCACTCTGTCGGGTTTAATCCCTTGAATCTGTTTGTCAGTTCCACTGTATAATCATAAGGGATTTGATTTAGATCATAGCTTAATGGCCTAGTGGTTTTCCCTACTTTCTTCAATTAAGTCTGAATTTTGAAAGACCATAGCCTTGACTGTACAGACCTTTGTCAGCAAAGTGATGCCTTTGCTTTTTAACACAGTCTAGGTTTGTCGTAGCTTTCCTGCCAAGAAGCAATCATCTTCTAATTTCATGGCTGCAGTCACCATCTGCAGTGATTTTAGAGCCCAAGAAAAGGAAATCTGTAGATGTCATCTTCTGTCTTAAGAGAGACCATCAAATGAATGAAATAAAGGGTATTAAACTTATTATTTACACCTAAACACACATTCAAGCACATAGAGATTGTAGAGGAAAGAGAAAAACAGTAGAATGCACATTTATTGAGAGTCTACTATGGGCCAGGCACTCTGCTGGGCACAACACATATTTCTTATTTAATCCTTAAGCTCTGAGATAGACGCTATTTTTGGCATTTTATAGATAATAAAACAAGATAAGATAATAAAATAAGTTTCAGTAACTTATCCAAGGCTGCACAGTTCAGAGGCAGTTGCTGTTGTTGTTCAGTCACTAAGTCATGTCCAACTCCTTGTGACCCCATGAACTGCAGCAAAGGCAGAAGGGCCGGATTTCAAGCCTAAGTCTGTCTCCAAAATTCGTGTTCCTTCTGTTGCACCTTGTTGATATGGCTGATGTGGAGGTGAATGTTAGAACTCAATTATTAGGGATCACAAGTGGCATTAGTCTTGTGAAATTTAACCAGCTCAGTGTCTGTGTTCTTTTCTGCAATGTGATGAGAATATAATGGGAAACATCATGAAATCAACTCATAGGGATCCTTGTTTTGTTTTTATAATAGAAGTTGTCTTTTTATTTACTTATTTGGCTGCACTGGATCTTAGTTGCAGCACACATGATCTTCGATCTTTAGTTGCAGCATGTAAGGTCTTTAGTTGCCACATGTGGGATCTGGTTCCCTGACCTGGGATCAAACCTGGGCCCCTTGCATTGGGAGCATGGAGTCTTAGCCACTGGACCACCAAAGAAGTCCCATGGGGACCCTTGTTAATCAAGCTTTTTCTGTTCTTGGACATTAGGAAGGTTTTTTGTGCTGTCATGTTCATCTCTTTGTGACTCTGTGTACTGTAGCCCAACAGGCTCCCCTGTCCGTGGGATTTCCCAGGCAAGAATACAGGAGTGGGTTGCCATTTCCTCTTCTAGGGGATCTTCCCAACCTAGGGACAGGACCTGCCTTTCCTGAGTCTCCTGCATTGGCAGTTGGATTCTTTACCCCTGGGCTACTTGGGAAGCCCTTTTCTGCTCTTGGACATTAGAAAGGTATCCTCTCTTAAACAATGTTGAGGTTGGGGATTAGGTTCCCCCAAACACTTTTTCTTTTCTTTTTTTTTTTTTAAGATTCATTTATTTATGGCTGTGGTGAGTCTGCTGCTGCACATGGGCCTTTTTCTAGTTGCAGTGAGTGGGGACTACTCCCTAGTTGGAGTGTGTGGGCTTCTCATTGCAGTGGTTTCTCTTGTTGGGGAGCATGGACTCTAGGCACACAGGCTTTAGTAGTTGCAGCACATGGGCTCAGTAGTTGCTGTTCAAGGGCTCTAGAGTGCTGGCTCAGTAGTTGTGGTCCATGAGCTTAGTTGCCCTGAGGCATGTGGGATCTTCCTGGATCAGGGATCAAACCAGTGTCCCCTGCCTTGCAAGGTGGATTCTTAAACACTAGACCCCAGGGGAGCCCCCTTCAAACACTTTTGAAGCTACCCCTTGGGGTGACTACAAATCTCCACTGCTCCTGTATCTGTCATCCTCACTGATGGTCAGCACACTGGTACCATGATGTACTGTATTAATTTACTTCCTATTGCTTCTCACTACTCCTAGACTGAGCAACTGAACTGAACTGACTCCTAGATATTTGTATAAGAAAAAAAGATCCTTGACCTCCACCTCACATCTTAGACAAAAATTATTTCAAGGTGGATCATAGAAAAAAGCTAAAACTAAAATCTATTAGAAGAAAATAAAGGTGACTATCTTCACACCTTGGGGTAGTCAAGGGTTTCTTGGGATATATATACACATACTAAAAATGGAAAAATTGGCCTCATGAAAATTAAAAAATATTTGTGATGCATATATATGACAAAGGACTTATGTTGAGAATATGTAAAGAATGCATTCAGTTCAGTTCAGTCTCTCAGTCGTGTCCGACTCTTTGCGACCCCATGAATTGCAGCACGCCAGGCCTCTCTATCCATCACCAACTCCCGGAGTCTACCCAAACCCATGTCCATCGAGTCGGTGATGCCATCCAACCATCTCATCCTCTGTCGTCCCCTTCTCCTCCCGCCCCCAATCCTACCCAGCATTAGGGTCTTTTCCAATGAGTCAACCCTTCGCATGAGGTGGCCAAAGGAATGGAGTTTCAGCTTCAACATCAGACCTTCCAATGAACACCCAGGATTGATCTCTTTTAGGATGGATTGATTGGCTCTCCTTGCAGTCCAAGGGACTCTCAAGAGTCTTCTCCAACACCCCAGTTCAAAAGCATCAATTCTTTGGCACTCAGCTTTCTTCACCGTCCAACTCTCACATCCATACATGACCACTGGAAAAACCATAGCCTTAACACCTTAAAAGTAGAAAGAAGTCTTAGACACTACACAGAAAGAAGATGATACTAATGATCTTTCATGTGCTAGTAAGCACCTGAAAAAATGTTCAACATCATTGGTCAGCTTGGAAATGTAAATTAAAGCTATATTGAGATACCAGTACATATGTATTAGAATTGCTAAAATTTTTAAAAAGATTGATATTTTTAATATGTTTTTATTGAAGTATAGTTTATTTACAATGTTGTGTTAATTACTGCTGTACAGAAAAGTGATACAGTTACACATATATTGATACATTCATTTTAATATATTCTTTTCCATTATGGTTTCTGTCATATTTTAGATTCCAAATATAAGTGATATCATATGGTATTTGTCTTTCTCTTTCTGACTTCATTTGGTATGAATCTCTAGTTGCATATAATCTCTAGTTGTATCCATGTTGCTGCAAATGGCATTTCTTTTTATGGTTGAGTAGTATTCCTTTGTATATTTGTACCACATCTTCTTTATCCATTCATCTGTTAATTGACAGATTGTTTCCATATCTTGGCTGTTGTGAATAGTGCTGTTATGAACATAGCGGGTGGAGGGTGCATATATCTTTTTGAATTATGGTTTTGTCTGTATATATTCCCAGGAATGGGATTGCTGGATCATATGGTAATTCTATTTTTAGTTTTCTGAGGAACTGCCATACTGTAGCTACACCAACTGACATTCCTACCAACAGTGTAAGAGAGTTTCCTTTTTTCCACATCTTCTCCAGCTTTTGTTATTTGTCAACTTTTTAGTGATGGCCATTCTGACTGGCGTGAGGTGGTACATCATTGCAGCTCTTATTTGCATTTCTCTAATAATTAATGATGTTGAGCATCTTTTCATATGCCTGTTGGCCATCTGTATGTCTTCTTTGGAGAAATGTCTATTTAGGTCTTCAGCCCAGTTTTTTAAACTAGTTAAGATTCATGTAAGCATATCATGAGTAAAACAAATCATATTAATCATACCTTGAGAAGAGAGCATGGTTTTTGTTTTTTGAATTTTTATTAGAATATAGTTGGTTTATAATGTTGTATTAGTTTCAGGTGTACAGCAAAGTGAATCAGTTATACATATACATACATCCACTCTTTTTTAGATTCTTTTCCCATATAGGTCATTGTAGAGTCGAGTTCCCAGTGCTATACATTCTGTCCTTGCTGCTGCTGCTGCTGCTAAGTTGCTTCAGTCGTGTCCAACGCTGTGCGACCCCATAGAGGGCAGCCCACCAGGCTCCCCCGTCCCTGGGATTCTCCAGGCAAGAATACTGGAGTGGGTTGCCATTTCCTTCTCCAATGCACGAAAGTGAAAAGTGAAAGTGAAGTCGCTCACTCGTGTCCGACTCTTCGCCTTATTAGTTATCTATTTTATATATACATATAGTATTGTGTATATGTCAATCCCAACCTTCCAATTTATTCCTCCCCTCCTTACCCCTTAGAAACATAAGGTTGCTTTTGTTTCCTGAAACTATTTCTGTTTTGTAGATAAGTTCATTTGTACCCTTTTTTTAGATTTCCATGTATAAGCAATATCATATGATATCTGTCTTTCTCTGACTTCATTCATTATGACAATCTCTAGGTCCATCTGTGTCGCTGCAAATGGCACTATTTTGTTATTTTTTATGGCTTAATAGTATCCATATATATGTGTGTGTGTGTACACACTACATCTTCTTTATCCCTTTCTCTGTTGATGGACATTTACGTGGCCTTCACGTCTTGGCTATCGTAAACAGTGCTGAAGTGAACGCTGGGCTGCATGTATCTCTCTGAGGTATGGTTTTCTCCAGATATATGCCCAGGAGTGGGGTTGCTAGGTCATATGGTAGCTCTATTTTTGGTTTTTTAAGGAACCTCCATACTTTTCTCTGTAGTGGCTATACCAATTTATGTTCCTCCCAGTAGTGTCAGAGGGTTCCCTTTCCTCCACGTCCACTCTAGCATTTATTATTTGCAGACTTTTTGATGATGGCCATTCTGACTAGCGGAGAAGGCAATGGCACCCCACTCCAGTACTCTTGCCTGGAAAATCCCATGGACGGAGGAGCCTGGTAGGCTACAGTCCATGGGGTCGCTAAGAGTCGGACACGACTGAGCAACTTCACTTTCACTTTTCCCTTTCATGCACTGGAGAAGGAAATGGCAACCCACTCCAGTATTCTTGCCTGGAGAATCCCAGGGATGGGGGAGCCTGATGGGCTGCCGTCTATGGGGTCGCACAGAGTCAGACACGACTGAAGCGACTTAGCAGCAGCAGCATTCTGACTAGGGTGAGGTGACACCTCGTTGTAGTTTTGCTTTACATTTCTCTAATAATTAGTGATGAGCATCTTTTCATGCGTCTATTGACTATATCTGTATGCCTTCTTTGGAGAAATGTCTATTTAGGTCTCCTATCCATTTTTTAATAGGGTTGTTTGTTTTTTATTGTTGAGTTGTGTGAGCTGTTTGTATATTTTGGAAGTTAATTCCTTGTTGGTCTCATCATTTGCAAATACTTTCTCCATTCTGTTGGTTGTCTTTTAATTTTGTTTATAGTTTGCCTTGCTGTGTAAAAGCTTGTAAGTTTGATTAGGTCCCAGTTGTTAATTTTTGTTCTTATTTCTATTGATTTGGGAGACTAACATAAGAAAGCATTGGTACAACTTACAAGAAGATTGACAGTATTAAATGTTACTGACTTTCAAAGCAACTGGATTCTCATGAACTACTCAGAGTAGAAAATGATATAAAATTAGAAAACTCTTAGGCAATTTCTTTTAAAGAGAAAATATATCTTATGATATAACAATTCTATTTCTAACTATTCTTTCTACAAAAGAAATGAAAAATATGTCCTCAACAAAACTTATACAAAAATGTTTATAGTAGCATGATTCATAGTAGCCCCAAACAGAAAGAACCCCAAATGTCCATCAACAGACAAATGACTAAATAGTGGTATAGTTATACAATGGAATATTATTCAGAAATAAAAAGAAACAAATTGATATATCCAATATGGATGACTCTTAAAACATTATGTTGTGCCAAAGAATCCAGACACAAAAGAGTACAAACTGCATGATTCTATTTACATGGAATTCTGAAAAGACAAAACTAATATTTTGTGATAGAAAACAGAACAGTGGTTGCCTTTGTGAGTGTGGAGGTATTAACTAGAAAGGAGAATGAGGGAATTTTCTGGAGTGATGAATTTGTCCTGTTTCTTGATTTGGACTTTGCTATAAGCATATATGGGCTTCCCAGGTGGCTCAGTGCTAGGAATCTGCCTGCCAATGCAGGAAATACAGGTTTGATCCCTGGGTTGGGAAGATCCCCTGGAGTAGGAAATGGCAACCCACCCAATATTCTTGCTGGGAAAATTCCATGGACAGAGGAGCCTGGCAGGCTACAGTCCATGGGGTTGCAAAGAGATGGACACAACTGAGCACACACGCACGCACCTGGCAAGTTCTCAAAGTCCTTTGAATTGTATAGTTGTCTTCATACTGCTGCTTATGAGTTATGCCAACAGATATTTAATCATACATTTACAACTAAAATATGGCACCTGCAGCTGAATTCAGTCAAATCTTGAACATCTTGTTTATAATTTAAGGTCTGTAGGTTTCAATTAATTTAGGTTAATCTTGCAACCAAAAGAAAAGCTTGTTACATGTTAGCATTTTCTTGAAGGACCAGATCTTTCAAAGAGGGACTCCCAGGACCAACCAATGCATACAAGAGAATGAATGCAGAGGACAAAACCCGAGGAAGGCAAAAGTCTGAAATGTTTAAAGTGTGTCTTCTTCCTCCTTAGTATTCCTTCCACCATACTATCTGTGTGTTGGACCTACCCAGTCCATCTTCCCCATCACCACAAGAGAGATCTTTTAAGAGCAATTTCATAGCTCAAAAATTCTACTTTTCATAAACACTGGAGCACAGTTCAGCCAAGTTTTTTGCCACTCTGTAACAAGGATTGCTGCTGCTTCAGTTCCCAATTTCCTTTCTCCTGTTTCTCATTTCCACCTGAGAACTCACCAGAATGGTCTTTAATGTTCATATTCCTACCAGAATTCTGTTCATGATTACTTACACTCTTTATTCTAAGAAGATGGAAGCTTTCCCTCAGTTCTCTTTTCCTTCTGAGCCCTCACTAGAATTGCCCTTAACCTTTTATGTTTCTAGCACACACAACTTCCAGCCTCTACCCACTACCCAGTTCCGAAGCCCCTCCTATATTTTTAGGTGTTTGTTACTGCCACAGCCCACTTCTTGGTCCAAAGTATGCGTTAGTTTGCTCAGGTTCCTATAACAAAATACCACAGACTGGGTGGCTTAAATCACAGAAATTTATTTTCTCAGAGTTCTGGAGGCTATGAAGTCTAAGATCAGTCTGGCAGAGTCAAGTTTTCTGTAAACACTGCCTTCCTGGCTTGCATATGATCGCCTTCTTGCTGTGTCCTCACATGGTGGGAAGAGGGGTTGTGGGGGAGAGAGAGAAAGGAGGGAAGAAAAAGAGGGAGGATGAGGAGGGAGGGAGAAGAAGGAGAGCCCACGCCTGCTCTCTAGCACCTCCTCTTACTGGGACACCGATGTTATTGGATCAGGGCCCACCCGTATGACCTCACTTAACCTTGGTTACGTCCACAAACACCCCATCTCCAATACTGCCACACTGGGGATAAGGTCTCCAACATAAGAATCGGGGGAGGACACAAACGTCCAGTCCTTAATAGCTTCTTTGTGTGAAAAAAATTCTGTAAGTCTGAAGAGCAGAAAGTGAAAAGTCAGAAGGAATGTGCTAAATATATACTGTTTTAGGCCAATATTTTCATTTCTTTCCCTTACATTCTGTTCTCTCATTTAGATCAAATGAACAAATGTTCCTTTTGTGTGTTGCTTGTCCAAGCTGGCTTTCTACTACCTGCTAGATAAATGCTATGTGAGGTTTTAAGATAGATGCCCTCCTCTAGAAGAACCAAAGGAAAGATGGCTTCTAAAGAAGACAGCTAACTTGGCTTAATCTTTTACTCAAATGCTGTTTGAACTGTTTGTTCCTCTAGAGTGATATTATGACTTTGGAGCCAAAAATATAAGATATGAACCTATTTTAAGAAAGTAATGCCCCAAGGGAGCCCTGTACACTGTTGGTGGGAATGGAAATCGGTGTAGCCACTGTGAAAAAAGTATGGAGTTTCCTCAAAAAACTAACAAATAGAACTACCATATGATCCAGCAATTCCACTCCTGGGTATCTATCCAGATAAAATGAAAATGCTAATTCAAAAAGATACACGCACCCCAATGTTCAGAGCAGCGTTACTTAAAATTGCTGAGATATGGAAGCAATGTAAGTGTCCATCAGCAGAGGAACAGATAAAGATGGTATGATATATATATAATATATACATTATATATATATATATATCCCATTATGTATTATATATATATAATGGGATAGTATTCAACCATAAAAAACAATGAAATTTTGCCATTTGCAACATGGATAGACTTGGAGGACATTGTGCTTAATGACTGAAGGCAAAAGGAGAAGGGGACAACAGAGGATGAGATGGTTGGATGGCATCACCAATTCAATGGACATGATTTTGAGCAAACTCTGGGAGATAGTGAAGAAGAGGGAAGTCTGTCATGCTGCAGTCCATGGGCTGGCAAACAGTAGGACACGATTTAGCAACTGAACAACAGTGCTTAATGAGATAGGTCAGACAGAGAAAGACAGAAACTGTATATCACTTATATGTGGACTCTAAAAAACACAACACACCAGTGAATATTAAAAAAAAAGAAACTCACAGATACAGAGAACTAGTGGTTAACATTGGGCAAAGGAGAGGGACAGGGGGAAGGGCATGATAGGAGTAGGGGATTAAGAGGTACAAACTACTCTGTATAAAATAAACAAGCTACAAGGATATACTGTGTAACACAGGAAATAATAGTCACTATAATAACTATAAGTGGAGTATAACCTTTAAAAATTATGATTCACTGTGTGTGGTACACCTGAAACTTATATAATACTGTACTTCAACTATACCTCAACAACAAATAAATAAAAAAGAAATGCCTTTTCCTTATTCACAGAACAAAAATATGTAGGTTCATCTCCCTGTCCATACACAAATATGGCTTATCAAGGAATTGTATGTCAATGTACAAAACTGATGCTAATGATTCACCATATTATCTGCTGTGTTGGGCATCATGCCAGGTGCTGGGAGTGAAAGAATAAAACCCAGACCTTGTCCACAAAGAACTTACAGTTGGCTGGGGACATAGCCCGATACTTTTGAGCTATTTTCCCAGGAGTGATAAGGTGTTTGTGCAGTCACCCACTTTCTCTTACCCGGGTGGCTGGTTAGAAAGGCAGCTGTGGTCAAAGAAGTTCCCCAAGAGCAGCTCTACCCTGTGAGTGTCACCGTGTTAAATATAGAGTCTGTGTCAAGTGGTGAAGCAATATCTATTTTAAATAGAATTGAAGTTTTTTTTTTTTAATTTGTTATTTCGACTGCACTGGATCTTTGCTGTGGTTCACAGGCTTAGTTGTGGCATGTGGGATCTTTGTTCTCCAACTAGGGGTCAAACCCAGGCCCCCTACATTGGGAGCATGGAATCGTATCCATTGGACCACCAGGGAAGTCCCAGAGTTCAAGTTTTATGTTGAATGCTTATGTAACTTAAACATTCTTCAATTCACTCCACGATGCCTTTAACCATTGGAATAACCACAGATGATTCATCAAGTAAATTGTAGGAGGGGGCGGCCAGGCACAACATAATGTCCTCATAAAAGCAACTCCCAGGTCCACTCTTCCCACAAAACGCTGCCTATTTGCTTTTTCTAAAACATCTTTCTAAATTTCATTTTTTTTAGAAAAGGGTATCTCCCCTAAAGGTGTATAAAAAACTGTAATTTTGCTTCTGAGGTATTTGCAAGCCTTGCCTCTGGTTTTGTGACGTCATAAGCATCCTAAATAAGATAACATGTTGCAGCTCACAGGGAGACTGCATCTCTGCAGGACAAGTGTAATCTGAAAAGCTTTGAGGCACACACATCAGATTTTAACACTAAAACTTGTTGTAACAAGAGTTTTTCCTACAGTTAAAAAATCCACACTGACACAAAGTCAATTAAATTTTATTACAACCAAGAATATAAAATAAATGCAATGTAATTCATTTCTAACAGTCATTTCAGGAAGGATGTCAGGAAAACTCAAAAGCGAGAAACACTTGGCTCCGAAGCGGCAAGCTTGTCCTGCAGCCCGGGGAGCAGGCCCCGCTGGGGGGAGCAGGCCTCACTGGGGGGCGGCTGGCTCCCAGTGCACACCTCACAGTGTGTGTGCAAAGCATACACAGTCATGTCTAAAGTCGTACAAACAGGGATGCGTGCAGAAAAATGGCTGAAAAGAGAGACAAGAACAGGTACACTTCACATAGAGGAATTATGGGAATACAAACTAGGCAGTTTAGAAAGGATATACTACATAACATATATAAAAAGTACTTTAAATTGTTGTTAAAAAGGACATCTTCAGTCCAGATTTTGTGTAATACTTTTAGTGTCTACACAGACAAACTTTTAAAAAAATTAAATAGTATTAATTTACTAAATATTTAGGAGATAACAGTGCATTAAGGATTTTTTTTCATATAATACATACATATCACTCCTTCGCAGTGATAGCATAGAAGAGTAAGTATGGCCTTAGGTACAACACATTTTTAAAAAACCCTAAAACAATGGACTTCGCCTTATGATATTTGTGACTATTCTTGAAGATTAAGGAAACCTAAATAGCTATGTTTTATATAAAATATTATTTATACTTGAATCCTTCAAGCTTCCTTTAGTCTGCCATTTCACTGCCTTTCTCCATTCCCCAGAAAGATAACATTACAGAGGTTACGATTTGTAATTTTCATAGAATATTCCTTCATTGTACAGTTTGTCACATACAAGTATTCCAAGCAGATTAAGCTGCAAGTCTTATTGTCCAACTATTTTTTCTCTTATCTTCAGCAGAGAAAACAGCATCATTATAGAGGCATACAACTAGCAGTTGCTTCACCAGGAATGAGGCAGTGAACACGTAAGTAAATGTCATCCCTTTCCATTCTTAAATGTAAATTGTGTTTACAAGAGCAAAAGAGTAGTGCAGAAGGCCAAAATTCTAAGTACTAAAGTTTTAAAACCACACAGATATAAAAATATACATGTCCTTGGTTTTGTATGTTCCTGCATGATCTGCTTCATCATAAGGATTGTTTCAGCCTCATGGTGTCAGTCCGGCTGCCAGGCTGCCTTACCTGTGAGCTCAGCTGTCCTGAAACTCTAGAATACTTTTTCCTAAATACACACCTTACCAAAAAGCTAACTCAAAAACTGATTTGTAATATGAAACACAGAAAACCTTCGCTTTGATTCCTCCCTTCCTTTCGGTAACTTCCCCTGGTTTGGATGTCCACCCTGCATTCTCAGGGGACACCAATCGTAGTAAATTTTTAAAGAGGAATGTGGTTATTTGGGGAACACAAAAGTAAACTTTAACCTCAAAAATCTTCACAGGTTTCCTTCAAGGGCCCACAGTTTTAGGGCCCATGAGTATGTTAAAGACTTTGTTCTCCTTTACAAGGAAAAGGAAATTGTGAACCAAAATTATTTCAAAGAGTAATGGGCACCAGTGGGCATCACCAACTCTGAGGCAAGACCACAGGAGGAAAGGGCCAGTCCCAGTGCAATGACCAGAAACAGTCACGTGTGTAATGGGCGTATCTGGCTAGACCCTGTGTGAGGAACACTGGGAACAACTGATAAAATCCCCACCACTTTCTGTTATCAGTTCTGCCACTAAAATTCACTACATGCAAAGAAAGCAGGGTAGTCCTGTGATCATATAAGCACGGATCACAAGGATTTATATCAAAGTGTATTAAAGGGCGTGATATTTTGATTCATGCACATATTTGGGTTTGTCTTTTACTAAATGTATGCCCCTCTCAAGGGCAGGAACAGAGCTTCTCTTTTCACTGTAATTTCCTACAGACTCTTAGTTGAGTATGTCCTGCCTACAAGGGCCACCCGGTTGTTGTTGAAAGGCAGCTGTAAACATTTCAAATATATATTAATGCCTGTAGTGATACTTAATTGTTGGCTTTCTTGAAGGTAGATAAACATAGAAACCTCTCCATGATACTTGTCTATTATAGGGCAAAATTTGGGATAGTAATTCTCTTCAAGAGGGTTTAGAAGTAGATGAAGAGACCTTCATGTTTTAAGATGGTTTCATTTATAAGCCTGTCATCCCAGGAAAGCTTCCTGTCATGGACTCATTCATGAACTCTTCAAGGACAGGAAGTATGTCTTGCCCTTCCTATCTCCCCCAGCACAATGCTGGGCACAGGCGGAGGGTACAGTGAGGATCTGATGACACTGAGGCTTCAGGGCCCAGGACAGAACTTCACACAGGTAGCTACATTATGCAGAGGGCTACTAATTTCTCATTTTTAACAATGGAGGCAGTAAATTACCATGGAGGCAATCAGATATTCCTTCCAATGGAGCATGTCAATTGTTTCATCTTCAGTGTTGATGAGTGTCCCTACACAGTCTTTGTTATTAATAAGCATTATTATGCTGAGATCAGGAAGGTCCTTGCTGGCTACAGTATCTCATCAATAGTGCAAAATGTATACTGGCTTCTGTCTAAAATCTTATTTTACTTGTGTATGGACCCAGAGTAGATAACCAGGTAGATAAGTTCACAAGGAAGAGTAAAAAAATGCATATAACTTGCATATAACAACGATCAGCTATTTCTTCTAGCTCAAGAAAACATTAAAACAAGGCTGGTGCTGCTAGTAGCATTTAGAAGAACACAAATTTCTTGCCCCTTACATTATGAGGGAAGCTCATAAGTCTCTACATTTCTGTGGGACTCTGGGGAGCTTCCTTATGCTGGCTAAGAAAGAATTCACTGGCCAAGAGCAAACTCAGCCTCTAATTCATAGATCATAGAAATGTAAATATGTACTTAGCTAATATAGTCGTATACTATCTGCCCATAGTTTAGGCACAATTATTAAGTCTTCTCCTAGGGGCAAAAGAAAGCATTCAGTGCAATGAAAAGATTCTCGATAGAATTAAGTTTCAGTAATAACAGCAAAATTATGCATACATAATACATACTTGAAACATGAACAAAACCTAAACTTTTAACATGCTTTAAAAATAGTCACTCTATGTCTAACGCAAATACGAATGGAGAACACTGCTTTTTGTTTTAAAAGCAGATTAATTTGCAGGCTTCTATTTGAGTACCCTTGATTATGTAAGGAAGTTACTCAAGCTGACCCAGATGTGAAGAAACCAACAGTTCTTTAGAGAAGCCAACTGTATGTTAAATACACAAGAAAAGCTTTTCCTTCAAAGGGAAGCAGTACATCCTTTGATCAACATTACTCTTAAAGAAATCCTAGTGCAGTTAATACTCTTCAGTTTTCCGGTGTGGGTCACCAGAGGACTGTATTTCATCAAAGCTCTTGAAACCCTTCTTAAAGTAGACTTAAGCTACATGAAGTTTAAAATTATCATTCTTAATTACTGAATACTATTCAGAATAAGATGATTCTGGGAACTAAGTTCCATATGAATGATTATATAAAAATTACCACGTGTTTTAGTTCTTCATAGCATAAAGCATAGTAACTGCAAAGATCTAGGCTGTTTTTGGTTGCAGGTTCCCACTGTCCCACCACTTGTCTTTTTATTAGACCTTCTCTGAAACGAGATAAATAAAAACGTAATAGTAAGGTACTTTGGGACAGTAACAGTTCCCATTTAAGACTTCCATGAACAAAAAAGTTATATTCTGTGAAAACCACGTAGTGCTTTAAAAGGTGCATATTTACCTGTGTTGCTAGATCAGTTCATGAAGTATAAAACTATACACCACTGGAGTCTTGTTTCTAAAACATTAAAATCCTAATAAAAGAGCTTTGAAAAGATAAATCATAGCGATTGCTACAGCATGAGAAAGGTGCACCAGGAAATCCTTCCCAAAGATGCTGAAGGTTACAGAAGTTAAGTGCTGGGATTAGATCAGACGCTTTATCAGAGAAGTCACAATGGAACACATGCAGGGAAAGGCTGCTGGGGAAACTTCACAAAAATCTTCTTTAAGTCACTAAAGAAGAGACATCAGTCAGTCTTGCAAAATGCTCCATAAATAGTTTTCCTCCTAAGTGGATGGCAGCATCAGAGCTTGCATTTTTGGTTCTCTTCAATGCAGACATCATATTGCTGGAGTCTGTGCTCTGGGCTGTGGCCGGTCAGTAGCGGTGGGCCTGGTGAGACGGGTGGTACTGTGCGCTCTGCTGAGACGAGGAGGAGTAGCCTAGTGTGCTCTGGGACTGAGAGGATCCCTGGACGCTGCTTTGGTAATTCAGGCGCGAGCTGGAGTGCTAGGAGAGGAAACAGGAAAAGGGGATGAGCTATGGGGTACAAGAGCAGTTCAAGATATTCATCACAATAGGACACAGAAGGCTGTGGGTTCTGACCCATGGTAGCTGACAGCTAGTTTCTTGTGTCAATATGTTTTGCTGGTTTCACATCACAGCCTGCTACCACTGTTCTGGCATGCACGGAAGCTGGCTGGATGTCTTTGGAAGATAAGCTACACTGGCAGTGAGCGGCAGAGGGGAAATTGATGCTGACTAATTCTGGCTAGTGATTCTTTGCATAACTGAGATTTGCAAACAGAAGAATCAATTTGGCATTTTGATCCAGTGGTGTTCGTAATGTATACTGATGTGCTGTTAATATTCTCATTATAAATAACAAAGCTGTGACTAAGAAATCGGTTTTAGAGAAGAGTTTCCTCAGGTAGAGGCTAGAGCCTCAGCAGCACCACCTACCTGACAAAGCAAGACAAGGTAGCAGCAAATAGGTGCTTTTTTAAAATCAACTTCAGGTAACATTTAGAATTTAAAAAATAAAAAAACTGTATGTGAAAATTCCCTCGAGAAGGCTGAGACAAATGTATTTCAATACAGTGTATTTTTATTACCCTAAATGAAACATTCATCTTCATGGTATCAAGGGCAAATATGAAAAAATATGTAAAAGAAAAATTTACCTATAGAAATAGAATATAGTGCTTGGTTAACTATAAGCGTTAACTGCAGCTGTGTCTTTGGCTCTGCCCAGAAGACTGGTTCTTCCTGTGAGCAAAGCGTGACAAGATCCTATGTAATTAAGCTATTGTGAAAGCGTTAGTCGCTCACTTGTGCCTGACTCTTTGCGACCCCATGAACTGTAGCCCACCGGGCTCCTCTGCACATGAGATTTCCCAGGCAAGCATACTGGAGTGGGTTGCCATGCCCTCTTCCAGGAGATCTTCCCAACCAAGGGATCACACCCAGGTCTCCTGCATTGCAGGCAGAATCTAAGCCACAGATTCTTTACTGTCTGAAGCCCAATAAAGCTATTACTTGGAGTTTAAAATGTAAATAACCTTGAGGTGGCATTGGCGGGTTTAATGAAGGACAAATCAGCAAGGCTGCCCCACTCAGTGCACGAGAGGCAGCCAAAATAGACTTGCAACATCTGGTCCAAGAAAACAGGGCAATAAGATAGTCTTGGTTAAAAATAATGCCACTTAATTCCTTCCTTTGTTACACAACTCTTAGTCGTATTGTTGTAAGAAGCCTTGACAAATTCTAACAACATTTTATTGTAACTTTATTATGGAAAAAAAAAATGTTCTTTCCATTCACAAGGCCTACAGTTGCTGGGCTGCCTATGACTGCTTTTACTTTAGCAGATTAGACTCTGCACAATAGCTCCTCCATACTGGATAAAGAACAAATGTGCTGATAATGTGAGAGCTGCAAAGAGGTCTCTCACCCTCACCCTTCATGCTAATCTTTCCAACTAATTAGCTGAGAAAGCTATCCATGTCACAGACATGCCGGTTTATTTTTAAGTAGACAGCTCAGTATGGACAAAGAAAAACATTTGAAGAACTCCTAGATTTGAAAGGAGTAAATACAGTAGTTAAGTAATCTGTCCATGATTGACTATAATCAGTCTAATATAATCAGAGACACCAAGATGAGCTAGTACATGATAAAGGTTTGTTGCTCATATAATACAATAGGAATAAACTAATGTTAGGGGAAAAACTGACTTTATAGTAAAATTCAAATATGTTCGTGACTACTACCCAAATAGCAAGCTGCTTTGCAAACCAAACTGATGCCTTGATTAGTTTAATTGGAACCAGTGGAAGTGCTATTATTTACTCTGCTGCTTACAGGGAATCTTCCAAGAGAAGTTTTCGAAGTAGTTGTGTTGAGATATTCAAAATGTAAAGCCAGTTTAAACAGCTATTTATTATGTCTTTCTCGTTAACGTTTCTCTGGTTTCCAGTTCCTAATCAGTGAGTTTATGTCTTCGTTGCCTGTGGTTTTGTTTTCTATTATCTCTCTCCTATGTGCTCCTTCTCCACCAGTTCCCTGAGGGACTGTGGTTCTAAACCTTTTTTTTTTAAGTAAGTAAGTTTTTTGTTTCCCTTCTTAGATCTTAAGTTTGTTACTACCTTGAAAACTTTTTTTTTTCAAGATTCCCTTGGTTTTCACCGGTATTTTTACCTGTCTCTCCAAACACCAATCCTTAGGGTTTTTTCCTTTAATTTCTTGAATTGGTAATACAATTGCAGTTTTTGTTTGAATCTCAACAAATGTAGTTTCTTGTCTCAAAATTATTTCTTGTGAGATTTAACGGTTATTCCTGACAAGTCTTTGTCCCTTTCTCTTCTGTCATGTGGCTATGTACTGATTATTTCCTCCCAGTGATGGCAAAACCTTCTGAAGTATGCTGCTTACTTTGTTCACAGTAAGCCACCATTCCTCTTCCTTTCAGCTACTTGTCGAGGGGTCTTTTTCTGACCCAAACCTGACAGGCAGCTGTAAGGGTAAAATGAGAAATGTTGAGGAGGAGCTGCCTGCTTCACCTTCCCTCCTCAGGGTTGTAGGATAAACAAGAAACAAATACCTTGCAATTACATGAAATGACAAAAATCTTCATTTTCATATAATGCCCTAGAAAGACCAGGACTGTGAAATCAAACTTTAGAGTTAAGTACCGCTTATTTCTAAAAGGATCTATTGTAAGCATTATTGTTGTCTAGTTACTCAGTCGTGTCTGACTCTGTGACCCAATGGACTGCAGCCCACCAGACTCCTCTGTTCATGGGATTTTTCCAGCAAGAATACTGGAGTGGGTTGTCATTTCCTTCTCCAGGGGATCTTCACGACCCAAAGATGGAACCTGAGTCTCTTGCTTGGCAAGCGGATTCTTTACTACTGAGCCACCTGGAAAGCCTGTATGTGTATTTACCATTTCATAAAATGTATTGCTAAAAAAAGAGACAACAGGCTCAAAATGGAGTCATTTGTGCTAAGCCCATGTAACCAAACTGAGACTTAATACCTAACCTAACTGCAGTTTCAGCCCCTCCCAGGAATGTACTCTTCCCAAGTCGGTCTGGAATCTCTGCTCAGCACTTGAGAAGTAATCTACCGGGTAGACTCCTGTAGTCCCCAGAGGAAGGTGCCCTGGCCTGACATGATCAGCTCTCTGTTTAAGTAACATCCTGTCCCACCTCCTTCTGCCTATAGAAGTCCAGAAGTCTTTCATTTTGTACAGCTCTTCAGAGTCTCTTTCTATATGCTAGATGAGATGCTATGTGATACATGAATCACTGAATACAGCCAATGAGACCTTTAAAATTTGCTCAGTTGAATTTTGTTTTCTAATGGTATGTCAACATGAAAAACTACAACATTCAGGGGGAATACCTGATAATCTGAGGGCATAACAGGCCCGCCCGAGTTTGTGCCTGAAGGCCCCAGCCGCGGTTTCTTGTTGGGAGGCACCTGGTTAAGGCCGGAGTCCTGGCTGTGCTGCAGCCCTGCTCCGGCGGGCCCGGCCCCTGCACCTCCTGCAGTCCCGTTGGTCTGGCTGCTGTTCTGCTGCTGTGGGGGGGCCGGCGGGGGGGCAGCCGCCTGCTGTGGGGGGGCTGTGGGCTGCTGATGTTGGTTCTGTTGCTGCTGCTGGTTCTTATAAGAAGAGAAAAATAGGCAAGCTTGGTATGGAACGAAATTACACCTGTCATTGTAGGATATGCATATGAGACTGCCAGCCAACCTGGGGAGAGACCTACGTGGGACACCACAGTGACTGGCATGCCTGGAGAATGGAGCAGCTGGGGAATACAGCACCCTCAAAGGTGAGTACGGAGCCCCAAAGAGGACTCGTTCTCTGAAGTTCATTTAGATTGCACAGTAATCCTCCCTATCAGGGACAGACATCCCACTGAAGACACAGGCACAGAGGAAAGAGCAACTCCTTAAAACAGCTCCAACAGTCTTTTCAGTCAATTTGGAAAACAAGGGCTGTGTGGGGAGGAGTTGGTACAGTCAAAGCATAGAGTGATGCTTTAAAAGCAGCCTACATAAAATGATGGCAATGACACTGAACAAACAAAAGCAAGAATTAAGAATCGGGGAATAAAATAGACTGTAAAACAAATCAGGAAGTTCATTTATCTGTGAATGCGTATTTCAAATTACAGAGTACATCTACAATAAAGTAAATACACAATTAAATAAAATGTAGTTAAATATATAGGAATTATTACATTTATCCTTCCCTAAGTGCAATTTATACCTTGTCACCTTTCTCTTCAGGTTCATCTTCATTAAGGAATTCTCGTTTGGGATATGGAATCTGGCAGCCAGCAAACACACTACAAATCATTGAAGGAAAAAAAAAAATACATGTCATGACCTAAAATCTATAGTATGATTGACCTGTTCATTTAAAATTCCACTTTTTTTTTCTTATTTCCTACTCTTCATCTGTGGCTGGTATGCCTCTCAACACAATTTAAGCAATAAGAAAAGAACAATTTGTCATCTAAGTTTTACACTGGTGTAATTGCCACTTTCAATAACAAATCTTAAAACTGCAGTTAGCTAGTTGACATATGTAACACAGAAATTTCTCCACACAAACTTCATCAGCACTAAAAAGAGCTGACTGTGTATTTGCTTCAACAATGAAAGTAATTTTTTTCTCAAGAAAAGCTGTACCTCTAATATCAGTAAATCCAAGCACAATTTATATCTGTGAGTATAATAAGGATGGGGAAATGGAGAGGTATAATAATGCAGCAGAGACATACAATTTTAAAAGCTCAGTTCCCTACTGGTTTGGTGTGAACTGTTCTGGCTGACCAATCTATAATAAAAGTCCCATCTGTTCTCAGCTTTAGTTTTTGTCTGTAAAACTGATTAATGATCATTCCGTAAACTTGTTTTTATTCACACCTCTTTACAGCTTTGCCTGTTTCAAAATACAGGACCTCTCTACTAGTTTTTCCCTGAGGTGGTATTAACCAAAGAAATAAAAGACTTGAGTAACAAGTGCTTCCCTTGCCTTTAGCCACCACTGCACACCCTCAACCTGGGGCAAAGTGCACAGAAAAGGAAGGATACATACTCTAATGTTGGCAAGGGGTCCTCCTGAAAATAGGGATCCTGCAGAGCCTGCTCGGAGGTAATTCTCTTGGTTGGATCCATCGTAAGGAGTTTCTGAAGCTAGAATAACAACACATAAGAAATTGATAGCACATGAAAGTTTGCTTCCAAGTGAATGTTTTGACTGTGTTAATGTCTAACAGAATTAACATTAAATGACAGTTTATTAATACACTACACACATTTATGTGAAACTGACAGAAATGATTAACAGTAAAACTGTTTTAGAATTTTTTTTTTCTCCTACTGGTAAACCACCGGAAACAAGGCTAAAAGTCAAGAGTGACATCTCAAAGGAAAAAGATTTAATTTTGCCCCAGCATCCACCAATTTCTTTTTTTCCTGAAGAGGAGGAAGAGCTGGGACAATTCCACAGTAAGTGAGGTCAGGTGAGAGCTGTGCTAAGGATCACCTTCCCACTCTGGAGAGATGCACCTACCAAAAGGAATACTTTGCTGTCAGGCTTGACCTTGTGTTTCTCCATGTACTTTATGAGGCTACTGTTGGCGTACCTGCAAAGACATGACATCCACACACTATTGAGGACATTCACACAATTGACATCTTTTAACGGAAGGTTCCAAGATTGGTTTTCCTATGAGGTATGGATTCATTTAAGCCATTTTTTTTTTCTGATTAAAAAGGAACACAAAACCAAATGTTGGTAAATATATAAAAAAGAAATAAGAATTGTTACACACTGCATGTAAGAATTTATACTGTTAGAATTACTTTGGAAAATAATAATGCATTAACCATTAGAGCAGAAAATGTGACCATCCTATGACCCAGCAATTCCTTCCTAGGTACATATTCTATATCAGGATAGCAACTGCTCAGGTTGAGGGGTGAGTAAATGGGTATTCAATTTATTATTCTAAATAGACTACATATTTTCATCATGTATGTTCTTTCCTAAATATGAAATATTTCAAATTTAAAAGGTCAAGAAACAGGTAATATATGTTTATGGTAGAAAATTTAGAGAATATAAAGAAGTATTAAGAAAAAATTGAAAACACTCATAATCACGCTATGAAGCAATTTAAAAAACTCCATCATCAAGATTTGATAATTTTCCTTTGGCATTGTTTCTGTGCATATATATATATATATATATATATACACAAAGAGGCATTTCTGTTTTTATAAAATTTGAATCATACTTAATCACATATAAGTTGTCCTTTTCTCACTTAATATTGTTTTGTAAGTGTTTTCTCTTGCCAAACACTCTTTAAGCTTATTGTTTATACTGGTTGAACATTTTCTACTGTTACTAATGACACTTGTTTCACAACAGTTAGAAAGTGCAGATCCTCGTAGGTAAATTTAGTACACATTGAGGGGGACAGGACTGCATGGCAGGTGAGAATCAGAGGCCCCTCCCAGACCCTGACTCAGTCATTTAACAGTTGTGTGATCTTGGGCAGTTAGTTAACCTCTATGAAAGCCTTTAGGTGCCTCATCTTAGCTATGTGTGGCTGCTTTGATGCTTTTTCAGGATAAAGTCTTAGAATTAATAGGTCAAAGGGTAAGTAAATGCCAAAGCCTTTTTTGTGTGCTCTAGAACTTGCTACATGAACCTGGCCCTCAGACCAGTAGCATGGGCACCTGAAAGCCTGCACTAGGAATGCAGGTACTCAGTCCCTATTCCAGATTCTGAACCAGAATCTGCATCTTTAACAAGGTCTCCAGGTGATCTGTGGACACCTTAATGTCTGACAAGCATTCATTCTCCCCAGTAGCTATAAGTAAGAATGCCCATTTTATTATACCCTTGCCAACACCAGGTATTTTTAAGAAAATCTTTGCCATGTAGATTAACTTAAAAATTATTTTCCTCTAATACCAGGAATATTTTTATTGGCAAGGTAACCATTAAGTTTAGTGATGGTTAAACAAAACTTTAAGGTTTATGTAGAAATGGAGTCTGTCAACATAGCTTTGGTCTTTATGTTGAATCAACTGATTTCTTGAGTTAACTCCAGATTCTAAGGTTGTTTCTATCATAATATAAAAGGTCTTAAAGTTGAAAAATCCTATTGCTCGATTCCCGTTGTGGTTTCTTATTTTTCCTAGTATTACAAATAAGATAAATTGTCATTTTCTGTATTATCCTCTTCTAGATTTACTACAGTTTAGGAGCTGAACAATTTTCAAACTCTCTATATACATTATAAAGCATTTTATCAGCATGTTTATTCAAACATTCAATTTTTAAAGTCAACTTATTTATTTCCTTTTAATTCTGTTCTCACCTTGCCTTCTAATGAGCTAACAAAAGCTGACACTTTGGAAAGATTACAGAAAATTTTATTGTTACCCTTCACAATTCACATCAAGACTAATTTTTTTGGTTCTTTTTATCTGATATAATGAAAACAAGTTATTTGTTTACTTTTTAATGTCATTTGAAATAATACTATCTGGAATTTTTTATTATACTTTAGTGACTTGTATGTACTGCATTATATTTAGCTAATTTTTAATAAATTCCTTTTTGTGTTATGTATTAGTAGGCGGATTTTATGTGGATAAAATTGTTTGCTTAGAAAGTATGGGCTCTTATCTCTGAACTTTTTTTTTTTACTTTTTAAACTAAATTTCATTTATCTTTCTAAATTTCTCTCCTGTTATTTCTGGTTATTGTAAATACTATCCTTTAATGTCAGACTCTTCCTTTGGCCTTTAAATACTAAGATAAAATGTTGTGTCTTCATTAATTTTCTCTTTTATATTACCAGCTTATCTTCAATTACTTGAACCACTTTCATTTAATACCCATTTGACAAGTAACTAATGAAATGCACTATATACTAGGCCCTGGAGATGCCTTTAATGGTGTATAAAACAGGCATGATCCATATTCTAGAGGGAAAGGCAGATAAGTGTGTTCAAAAGCCAACTGTTGAGCAAAGTGATGTGTGCTGAGAGAAGCAGCTCAGGATATGCCACAGGAGTGCAGAGGGGGAGCACCTGACTAGAAGAGCAAGGGGAGACCTCATCAGGATAGAAAGGATAAACAGGAGTTATCTGATGAAATGGGTGGGAGGATGGTATCAATACGTCCCAGACTGAGGGAACAGCATGTGTAAAAATCCAGGGGTCCAAGAAAGCTCAGGGGTTTTGAGGATCTTAAAGAAATTTATGATGTCCAGCCTATAAAGTACAAAGTAGACAGAGGTTTAGGAGATAAATCTAGTGATGCAGAAGCCAAAGCTTTTGTAAGCCATATTTAAAAACTGAAAGCAACGTGAAGACTGACATGCTCAGATGTGCTTTTGGTGATGACTGCAGAACGGGCAGTGAGTCAGAATGAAGACTGAAGGTAGAAATACCACTTATGAGGCCAATGCAGGATCCCAGGTGAGAGAGAGGGTGGTAGTCTGGTCTATAATAGTGGCAGGGTAGATGGAGAGAAATACAGAGATCTGAAGGATATTGAAACAAAGAATTTACTAGATTTGCTAATCGTTTGGACACTAGAGGATAAAATGGAAGGCAGTGAGAGAGGAGAAGGATCAGGGACATCTTTAAGGTCTTTGGCTTGAACAATTAGGTAAATCAGGGAGCCATTTCCTAAGATAAGATATATAGTGGGAGGAAAAGTTTAGGAAGACAGATGATGAGCTCAGTTTGGGACACGTATTTTGAAGTATTTATGGGACACTCAAGTTGGGATTCCAAAAAGCAGTTAGATACATGGATCTGAAACTTGGAAAGGAAATCAGAGTAGAATGTATAAATTGGGAGCCATCAGCATAACTGATGGTGCGCTGTAGCCATCAAAATCACAGAGACTGTCTAGGGAAATGTCTAGGGTGCGAAGAGAGCCCAATTCAGACACCTGAGCAATGTCAGCGCTCTCTTTAGGAGATGCATGGAGGCAAGGATCCCTACCTAGGACTGTGTGAAAGAGAGGCCCAAAATGACCAGTGCCTTTCACTGCTGCTCTTTATCATATCTGCTTTTGTTCCTACAAGCCATTCCTGTCCTGAAATTTTTCTGTTACGTTTCCCAAATGAGAACGTCTTCCACCTTTTCCTCTAGGTGCACATATTTATAACAAACTCCTCTCATTTCTACTCAGCATACACATCCCCACCAGTTAGTTTTACTCAGATCCTAGGCCATGTGTCCTTCCGCCTGCCACCCTTACTGGTTGCCTAGCCCAGCATTTCAGACACAACTCATTACACAGATAAAGACAAAACTACCATTAAGGCCTTGAACTGAGCCCTTTTCCAAGCTAAACAGAAGAGACTTTTAACTATCTATTGACCCTTAAATTCTTAAAAGTTTTTAAATAAATATATGCCTAAGCCTGGCATATACATTAACAACATTTGAAATATCTTCTTTAAATCATAAACATAATTAATATACTAACATCTAAGTTTCTGGTTTAAACAATAATCTATCTGGCTTTTAAAAGGATTAATTTAAATATTCCCACTGAATGTTACTTGTATGTAATATGGTATTACTTACGTTGTTCTTCTAAAGTCTTTCTGAAGTGTTGGGTATTCTGGCATCTTTCTAATATCTTCCCAGTCTTTATCTTACCAAAAAAAAATATTGAATGTTGTTACAGGAAATAATGTTACTTATCGAAAATCTAGTTATTTAGCTTAAAAACATATGTAAAAATACTTAAAATATCCTTTTTAAAAAGAATGTTTTTGAAATATGACTCAAGTATTATTTTGAAAAAAAAATAAATTACCTGCAGGAAATCCCATGACACTAAATATCCGGTCTAGTTGATCATGATGAAAAGGATTGCTTGTTTTTATATCTTCCTGACGACAGTGAAAAATAGGTTCTGAAGTCAATAGTTCAGCAAATATGCAACCTATTGCCCATATATCTATGAAGGAAGAAAAACAAGTTTTTGTACATATCTATTATATTTCTTTGGTTATAATTTCTTGGTATAATCACAACCTACATATAAAAACATTTTTCAAGGTAGGTGGATGGGTGAAATAGGTAAAAGAGATTAAGAGGTACAAACTTCCAGGGATGTTAAACGGATGAAATGTACACGAAGGCAATAAAGTCAATGGTATTGTAATAACTTTACAATGGTGACAGATGGTAACTGGACTTATTGTGATGATTATTTTATAACATATAAAAATTATATATGTTATATATCTAATATAATATTGCATATTAAGTATAGCTTTTAAAAAGAAAAGAATCCCCCAAATAAAGTTTAAAAATCTTTTCAGTTAATACAATAAGTGTATTAAGAAAACATATATATGCTATGAAATAGCTATATCATTGGGCTTCCCTGGTGGCTCAGACAGTAAAGAATCTGCCTGCAATGTGGGAGACCTGGGTTCGATCCCTCCATTGGGAAGATCCCCTGGAGGAGGGCATGGCAACTCATCGCAGTATTCTTGCCTGCAGAATCCCCATGGATAGAGGAGCCTGGAGGGCTACAGTCCATGGGGTCACAAAGAGTTGGACACTACTGAGTGACAGAACACAGCACAGCTATACCATCACATAACAGACTGAAAGTCAAATAAAAAACATTACTTGCAAACTTCCTGATCAAGATAAACTTGGGGAACTCAATTTAGCAAGCAATGAATTTTCTTTACATTTAGGCAAAAGCCTTTCTAACCACTATTAATAATTTAATTGCTGAAGCATTCAATTGATAATCTAATACAAGGCATGACACTCAAGATGTGATAGAATAAAATAATATGATCAGGTACGGTGATAGGTTTCTTTAAAGAAATCAAATACATAATGACAGTAGAATTTTTGAGTTGTCAGTCTAGACACTACAGATTACACCAAATAATCTGGAAAAACTCAACTTTTGTCTGAAAGACACCACCTTCAGTGTTTTCAAGAAGTGGTAAGGTCTAGAAGCTGATAAATACAAGTATATACAGGCACTGTGTGACACCAGTAAAGAGAAGTGATCTGAACATACTGAGATGCTGCCCCAACTCCATCATGCCAAGATAAATTGAGGCATTATTCAGGGTTTTATTAACTACTTCAAATAACCAGTTAAAGATGATTCTACTTGGACTTTACATATTGAAAAACTATAATATAGTTTTAATCTAGATTCTAAGACTAATATTTATAATGCTTTGCCAAATGTGCATGTGAATTAATTTTTGTGAGATGTATATTCATACTTGCCCACTTAATGCCATTTAGTATTTTTTAAAGTTAATAACACACAGACTACGGGACAGCATAGAAAAGTACAGTGTTTAGAAGTCTTCTAAACATAAGAATCACATTCTGTAGACAAGCTATTAGGTAGAATTACTGTTGGGACACCATTTCATAAACTACTAAATGAAAAAAATATATAGCAATGTCTCATGCATCTGACTCCATTCAGGGATGGTTTCCTCCCACACGTTAGCCTTCCGGATAATGGGAACATATTCTTTCAATAACCATTTTTATTACATTATTACCTGCCATCGTAAGAGGCTATAACATATAACTTAATCATCATCATGAAGATCCATCACTAAAGAGTAGAATAATACTGTTCAGTGTCTACTTTGTCATTTTTTTCTCTGCCATGTCATGTCGGCTGTCCCCCTTTGCCCTGATATGGCAGCCTCTTGACTGTCCCAAGTCTCTTCCTGCAGCTGCCTCTACTATGCAGTCAATGGAGACAACTACTGTATGTTGCTGGCCACACAGTTCCTGGTTTGCCCTCTATTCAAAGGACAGAGGCCTGTATCTAGATTTCCCGGAGAACTGCTAAGAGAAGGAACCTCAATGTAGCAGGCAGTATTAAATTCTAGCGTGTCCTGCCTCATAGCATCTAATTTTAAATGATCATCTGGCTCCAGCACCATCTTTACCCATTTCTCAGCTCTTTCCTTTATCAGTGACTTGCACTTTTCTCTCTCTCCCTCTCCCCTCTCCTCCCTGCCTCCCCCTGCCCCACTCCCCATGTGTGTGTCTCTCTCACACACACACATACCACAGCCACCACCACTCCTGGGCTAAATCTCATTTCATAAATTTTCACTGATGCCAAATCAAACTCTCTTTTATATGCTCTGAATAGAAATAATACTCATTTCTGATATGAACCAGGTACACAGAATTCTAAGAATGAGTAACTGTGTATATTTATGTCTACTATGAATATATAAGCTAACTAATGTGGGGATTATTACTTTTATGTCTTAACTTTTTTCCTAACTTCTATCCAGAATAAATAATTGGGATGACTAAAATTAGAAATCAGTGATTATGTTTTTATCTTTAATTGCTAAGTCTCATTTTTACTGAGCTAGTAAGTCACAAGCTGGTTAAAATTCAATTTCAGTCCTTCTTACCCTGAGGAAATAAGAAATATAGTTGGTTTCCAGTTCATACCCAATTACCTTTATTTCCAAAAAACACATCTATTTTTTATTACAACAGTAGAGCAGTTAATCAGAAAATATTCATAAAACTATGCTTCTCAAAGTGTGGGGACCACAGACAACAGAATCACCAGAGGTACATGTTAAACATAGGCCGTGGGTTTGCTAAGAATCTCTGAGAGTGAGACAATCTTTGGTGGGGCATCATTTTGTTTAACAAGGTTTCTGGCTGAGTCTTCCTTTTCTTCCTGGCATCTCCCTTCTGACACAGACTGCACAGTGCTAGGTAAGAGCCCAGCGCACGGGAGGTTCTGCTGTTATCACATCCTGTACTCCTACCCTGTGCCCGGGGTTATCTCAACACCAGTCCTGTTCTAAAGCACCAACTGTTGCTCCCAAGTAGCACTCCCCTTTTCTCTGTCTTAACTTTTGGCCCCTTCCTAGCCTCTGGTACCTTCTGAGATTGTCTAGATTTTATTGTTCTCAAGAGAGACAACTAATAACAGAAAAAGTAACCATAATGCTAAATGTCTCAAAAATAAAGCCCCTCAGTGCACTCACTGGAATGGAAATAGAGTCAGGCTCATTCTAAGAACCGCTCTGTCCCAGTGGTCCCCAACCTTTTTGGCACCAGGGACCAGTTTTGTGGAAGACAATTTTTCCACGGACAGGAGTTGGGAAGGGGGGTGATCCAAGCGCATTCCATTTATTATGCACTTTATTTCTAATCTAATGCCACTGCTGATCTGACAGGAGGTACCAGTCCACGGCCTAGAGGTTGGGGACCCCTGCTCTGTCCCTTCCATTTACTTTTCGTATCAAACAAAGTTCTCCTGCCTTCACAGCCCTTGGCTGATAATGGTGACAGCCTCTGGTCAGGGGTCTTATTACTGCAGGCTCAGCTGCCAGGGGATGGGTCTGAGGTCAGTCTCACACGCCTCTACTATCAAACACATATGGTTTTCCTTATGGTGCTGTGACCACTCATAGCCTTTTTCACCAATTTAACAAAATCCTTCAGCAGTACTTATGAAGAATTACAATATTCCACACTGTGCTTGTGTCTTAATCCCTAGAAAAAGGAAGTATAAATGTGTTCTGGGTATTTGAGTTTTGCAGAAATCAGACCTCCTGACGAATGAGGACATTACTATATTTTAATTTTTGTTTCCGTTTTTACCCATGAAGAGGTTAATTATGAGTCTGATCTCTTCAAACGTTGAGAACTTCCTTGATAACTCTTTGATAGTTCTTTTCAGATTTTTCATAAGCTTAACAGAGAAAGGATTGTGCTTGTCTATTTTTAATAATTTTATAATTTAAGTGCATGTATCAAATAGAACTTGACCAAAGCAGCTAAATGCAGTCAAAATTAGTGTAATACAAGTAACCATAATTTAAGAAAAGGAAACTTTAAAGAAACTCAGTGAGCAAAATGTAGGTACCTTATAGAACTAGGCCTTCACATTAATGGTCCTACTTACTCCCTCCCTGTCTTCTCCTTTCACCTCCTTTAAAGCAGTACCTAGGTTTGAGGGTAGTTCTCTCTTCCCGACTCCCTCAGTTGGCAGCTGGGCCCTCTGAGGACACTACAGGGCCAGGCAGCAAATTCTCTGATGCCTCTGTTCTGAAGCAGACTTTAAATCCTACAGATTGTGTTTTTCACAGGTTTTCTTGTTCAGCGTTTATGCTTGGTGAGATGGCAAGATGCTGAGCACAGCTAGTCTACCCAGGCTCTATTTCCTACCTTAATGGAGCAACTGCCATCCTGATAACTATAATGGCAAAAGAGAAGGATTAGTCATATTGTTTCTTGCTTAGGAAAGGACTGACTAACTATTTCCCAAATAGCAGAGGCTCTCTCCAATAACTGTACTACTTCCGTTTTTCTGTTTTTCTTTTTGTGAAGAAAATTCTAAACCTCTCTCCAGTTCTTCCAATCAATAGTAGGTAGGTGCAAAACAAAATCTGCATTTTATCATTTCTATAGCAACTCAACAAGATCAGACACTTCTATCCTCTGAAAGCAAATGCTTTCTTTTAGGCCCAAGAAGGAGGAGATATATGTATACTGATGGCTGATTCACACTGTTGCGCAGCAGAAACCAACACAACATTGTAAAGCAATTATCTTCCAATTAAAAATAAATAATTCAAAAAAGAAAATGCTTTCTTTTTTTAAAAGAATCATATTCTCCTAAATAACTGAAAATCCAGAGCTACTAGAATATAAAATCTGGGAATATAGATGACAACAGGACTTTTACAAAGCCATATAAAGTGGCTTTTACAAAGCAGCTTTATTATACCATTTAGTATTTATCATAAACGCAATGTCATACAATAATGATATAATACTTACCAATTATAAGTAAATCATTTCACACTAACTTACCAATGGCCTTTGTATAATGCCTTGCGCCAAGCAAAAGTTCTGGAGCCCGATACCAGAAAGTCACAACTACAGGATCCAAATCTGCTAGTGGCTTTAGAGGAGAATTGAATAATCTGGCAAAACCCATGTCAGCTAAAAAATAAAATCAATTAATAAGAACTCAGTGTGGCATGCTATTATAACCATGATGACAATAGCCACTAACCTTACAAAGCAATCCTTTTCAACCAGAGGTCTGTATCAGCACCAGATCTCCCCTCCCCTTCTGAGGGAGATACTGTTATTGTGCCTGTTTTACTGATGAAGAGACTGAGGTTTAGAGATATTCTGACTTGTCCAAAGTCATTAAATTAGTAAGTATAGAGTCAGAATAAAAATCCAGGTCTGATTCCAGATTCCTGGCTTTCAGAGACAGAATAATATTTGTATATGTTTTCAAAATAAAGTTTAAAAGTTTTCATGATTATGACTTATGTATGCCTATATATCTAAAATCTTGAGTCTATCTTAGTTCAACCTGTGCCAGAGTTGGCGTTTATGGACTCAGGAGAGCTGATTTAAGTATCTTCCCAACATGGTGTTCAGTAATGTCATGTTTGTGGCTTGAAATTGGCTATGGTGGGAGTATTTACATCATGAAAAATAGTCCATGCTATAAACTGGGGTGATTTTTTTCCCCCCCAGAGAGCCAGTTGTTGTATAGTTACCAGGACATCACATACATGTTTTCAAGAACATATATAGAATACGTAAGAGAATTTGTTACAATTCAGCATTTAGCAAAGCTCTCTACCAAAGCTAACTAATGTACTGGTTACTATCTAATTTTCTTAAGATTTCCTAAAGAACATATACTTTATATCTATAAAGCATTTCAGAGCTTACAAATGATTTTCATACATATCATCTATCACTTCATCTAATCCTCATAAGAATGCTGGTTTAATAAGTATTCTCCCCCTACCCCCACTTCTGTGATGAAGAATCTAAGTCCCAAAGCAGTTCAATGACTTGCCCAAAGTCACAGGGATAGGAAGTAAAAATGCCAGTACTCAAGCAAAAACCATGTTATAATTTAGCAGCTATGTTCTTAACCATGGATCTGATATACAACAGATTATACATATGATGATTGCATGTCACAAAGGTAAAAAAAAATCACAAAGATAAGCCTCTATAATTTGAAATAGGTAATACATACAGTATATTTTGATTATATAATGGTCCCTAATGTACTATACAATGCACAAGCAGGACATTAAAGTTGCAACTATAGAGTATCCTTTAATCTAAAACCAATAGGCTATGATATGCATTAAACTTTTAATTTACAATGATTTTATTTCTTTAGAGTTTGAATAATTTATAGGACTTTCTGAGAATGCTTTGGAGAATATAGGTCTTAAAAAATAAAGCTATCCAAGGATGCCTGTGCTGATGCCTTCACTTTTTAAACCAAATTTCCCTATAGCAAAAAAAAATACTCAAAACCAGTCTACCAATATTACACCTACCTCAAAGCACTGCTTTATATATTGAATAGATGCTGATTGTTGTTGATGGCAAAGCAATATGATGGAATACTCTTCCCTCCATTGAAAAGCATTCTATTTTTAAGTAAAGGCTAAAGCCAATATTTCTCCCCTTATTCTCTACCTTCTTAGCTTTATGTAAGCCACATCAATTCATTGAAAAATGAAATCAAGCCGAGAGAAACAATAAATACTCTTAAAAATAATTCCCATCTACTGTATGAACTTCAAAGAAGTTTCAAACCACTTTTCAAATGATTACTAATTTAGACAAAATGTAACTAGCCTAAATGTTACTAACACCTAATTTCCTAAAGTTGGATCAGTTAAATTATTCAGTTCAACAGAGGCAGTAAAATTGAGGTGTGAGTGCTAATTAGTATCAAATGACAGAAAAGCAGCAGAAGGCAATGTCTACAGTCAAGGAGCTTACATAAAGGTGAGATGACAAAACATATGGAGTAGATAAAAAGGTAAGTACTGTAAGACTAAAAGGAAAGTTGTTACTGGTTCCTATTAGACTCAAAGTCCCATGCAGAAAGAGGTTATGTCTCCATGGTTTTATCTGGAACAATGTTTGATAAACATTTGCATAAGTGGACTAAATGGAAAGTGGAACTTGAGCTGGATTCTGAAGGAGGAATCACTGTAAATAGTAAAGAAGGCAATGAGCATTTTAGGAAAGGCCTGTAAGTCTCGGGTGCTGGGGAGGGGAAGCCTCTGATACAGGGAAGGACACAATGTGTTTTTCATTCAACTATGCTTTTTCTTTTGATCAAAAAAGAACTATATTAAAGTGTTCAGCATACATATCAAAGCATTACTGTTTTTTTTAAATAATGTGCTATTAAAACAAAATATAAAAACAATTTAATCAACTAGGTTAACTGTAACTGTTCACTAGACCTTTAATACTAATTATTGTTTACTTTTAACCCTGACTTTCTCTCTAATCTTGGGTAGAATTATAATCCTAAATTCTTAACAATAAGGCAACAAACTGGCCTGGCTAGAACACAGAATTCATGTTGAGTAGCAGAGCTACTTGGGAGACTAAGGAGAAGACATTAAGTTTGGTGACTGGGATAAATGTAATGACAGCATTGGAGCATATAAAATGAGGATGATGAATTTGGTTTGGAATTAATGGAATATAGGTTGCCAGTAAGACATCTAAATAGAGAGTTAGAGTGAGAGAATAGAATTTGAGATCCAGATCTTAAAATCATTTTCATAAAACCCAAGATTTTAAGGCCATAACTTCTCAGTTCCCTAAAGAAGTAACTGTAGAGGGAGGCCATGTCTCGAGCCAGTGCCTAGGGTGTCTTGAAACAGAAGGTTAGTAGAAATAAGAGACAAGAATGAATAAAATACAGAAGTCACAGCAAAAGTAATAGAAAAATAGCATTAGGTGATGTCATAGAGACCAAAGTAAAGACACTCACAAGGCCAGACTCACCAGAACAAATGACAAGGCAGTAAAGGAAAACAGAGACTAAACACAGGCTACTAGACTTGGTAAGATAAAGGCCATAGGTAGCCTTGTAGATAGCAGTTTCAAGAGAGGAACAGAATTTGTTGTCAGAAAAAAAAAATGAATTTACTAACAGATAACAACAAATTAGGATACGTGAAACCAATGTGTAAACATGATTTTAGAAGTAGAGGAACAAGGGGGAAAAATTGAACAAATGGTAAAGAAAATAAAATGGATATGAGAAAATTTATGTTAAAATTGGATTATGAGTGTTTAAAGGTGAAGAGGAGAAACTTGAGAAGGAATGAATGGAAAAACTGTAATTAGAAGGACTGAAGTACAGTAGGAAGGTATTTAGAAGCTAGAAGGGCACAGGATAGGACTGAGGAGAAAGAGACACTTTCTCTGAGGCTGTTTCAAAGGCAGAGCTGTGTTGACTAAAAGTGGTCAGTCAGGTCATACCAGATAGCTTTGAAATCACTAGGCAGCAATGTTTGGAGTGAAAGAGACCCAAGACTTGGAATTCAAGTCCTTCCTTTGAAGGTCGAGTAAGCTACTGCCTCTGTAAATCCAGCTTTACTTATCTGCAGCATCTACCAGAGGGTGGCTGTGTAAGGCAAATGAGATGACATATGAAAATGTCGATTTGATAGACAGGAGGACCATCCTTTATTTCCCTTTCATGAGTGACTAGCAAAGACTTGGTACTCGATAAAAGTGTGAGGGTGAAATGGAAACAAGTGAGGAAGGGTAGAAAGGGGATGAGAAGGAGGAGGAATGAAATGGGAGAGGGAAAGAAAGCAGCCACCCATTCTTAATTAACTTCAACAGAATTTTTTTATGATTCAATCTCAAACTCAGAGTAGAGGTTTAAAGAAAGAAAAGTTGGTTTAGAACAGCTTCTTCAGGAACTGGGCTAGTGAATTAATGGAAGAAGTAGAAAACCAGGCAGCAGGGCATGCTTGGTTGAAGCAGGACAGAATGAATTTGTAGTAGGCAAAGTTAGCACAATTCTGGATCATTTCTAGCATGATAAATTCTAATAGCAAAGAAAGCAGGTTGATAAAAAAAATTTACTCTCAAATCTTTCTTAAAAGCACTGAACATTGGATAAATGTAAGTTCTATTATAAAAAAATTTAGAATAAAGCATTTCTCAGCTTATTTTCTCCCCAAATATGTCACAGGTATAAATGATGCCAGTTTCTTTTAGAACTTTCAAGGTTGCAGAGAAATTTTTAGTACAGAAACAAGTCTTCTGCCAGTGCCTTAATCTAAGACTGGCAAGTAAGAGAGTCTACACACATATATATTCATTTGGAAAAGATGTGTTGGTACCTGGCACAAGATATGCAGTAGGGAGAGGGGAGGGCAGGGGGAGGTATCTGTGAGGATCTGTATGTATAAATCAGGGTCAGGGTGGGAAGGATGGATTCAGGGAAACATTTGGTAAAGCTGAGACAAGTAAGATTCAAGGGATTATGTTTAGGATGACTATAATAGTAGCATTACAGTAATAGTAGCATAAACACATGCTTGGAGTATTGTATGGGAATGAATTTTTGCTTGCCTCAGCTTAGAATTATAGAACCTTATTTTGGGAATAAATCTGAGGGATTTTATAAACTATCTACATTTCCCAACATCTTGTCTATGAATATTATGAGGAATAAATTTCAAAATTACTTAAATAAGAGTATTAAAAAGGGAAACCATCTTTGCAGTCACTTTAGTTTCTTAATAAGGTATTTTAGAAATAATTACCTACCTATTTTGACTCTCCCTCTCTCAGGACCTTCTCCCATTACTAGGATATTTGCTGGTTTCTAGAAATAAAAATAGAGCATTCAAATTACTATATTCTTTTGACATGCTCTAAAATGGAAAAAAGTTCATATAATATGAAAATGTCACTTTTGGATTTTCATCAAAACTGTATTTGAATAGCAAGTACCCTCTACATTAAGCATTTGACATACTTGAAGTTAGCACTAGCTTTCCAAAAACATCCTTGCTATAGAAACATCTTATTTTCAAAATTATATCATACATATAATCACAAAGGAATTAAAGCTATCATTTCTATTTACCCCTCAGTGAAAGTGAAGTTGCTCAGTTGTGTCCGACTCTTTGCGACCCCATGGACTGTAGGCTACTAGGATCCTCAGTCCATGGGATTTTCCAGGCAAGAATACTGGAGTGGGTTGCCATTTCCTTCTCCAGGGGATCTTCCTGACCCAGGGATCGAACCTGGGTCTCCCGCATCATAGGCAGACGCTTTACCGTCTGAGCTACCAGGGAAGCCCCTCAGAAGTAATGACTAATAATAATTTTTAAACCTGTACAAATTATAAACTGTTCTATTACTGCCCACAACAAAGGGCTTTTGTGGTTGAAAATTTTTACATAAATTCCCAGCCACAAGATAATTTACCTTCATTTAAATGAGTCAAGTGAAAATAAATAAATAAATAAATAAAAATTTAAAAAAATGAGTCAAGTGGAATATTTCTTGCTAAATAGTTCTAAACTACTGTAGGAAAACATGGTCAACATTCAACAGACTCCATTAAAATTCGTACACATTATGGTTCATGCTAAAGTGAAATTCCAAGTATAATCTCAAGAAGTAGGAAAATAAAAGTCAAGGCTAATACAGAGCCATATAAAGAAAAGGGCAGGCTGAAAATGTATCCACCATCTTTTAAGACTTTTTTAAAAGTCATTCTTACTTGCAGACATTTGAGTAACATTTTAAAGGAGAAATTAACAGGATTTTGTGACTAGCTGAAGGCAGAGAGGCTTTTGGGCAAGTAAGTTTCTTCTGTAAATTCTTTGAAGAGAAAATTTATGATTCATTTATTCAATCAATGAATATATTTTTAGTGTCTTCCAGGACAGTGAACCATACTAAGAATTAAAAGGAAAAATAAAAGCACGGGAAACCAAATTCCTAACTTCCAGATGTTCACTATATAAATAGAAAGAAATATCAGAAGCTTTGTGTAATACTAGAATCTAATGCTAATTACGAGTTATGAAGAAGACTGAGGTCTTGGGTTAGAGGTTAACCAAATTACTTTTAAGATCCCTTCCAATTTGCTGGCTCTTTTTAAAGTCTCAATGAAAACAATAAGCACTAAAAATAAAAATGAACAGGGAGGAAATGATTAGAGTTTCCATTGTTACGGGAAATGTTCACTGAAGGTGGGGGGCAGGGGTGATGTCCGTTATCCAGATCCTGAAAAATGAACAGGAGCTAGCATGGCAGAGCACATGAAAGGTAATGACATAAGCTTAGGAGAAAGTAAGAAGTCGGACTTGACAGAAAGCAGAGGACGATGTTGTAGGCAGCAGAATGAACCTAGACTTGCATTGTCTTAAATGCCAGGTGAAGTAATCTGATCTTTATATTACAGGCAGCGAGATTACAGGAAGCGTGAGTGAAAGTCGCTCAGTCATTTCCGACTCTTTTGTGATCCCATGGACTGTGGGATTCTCAGGGCCAGAATACTGGAGTGGATAGCCTTTCCCTTCTCCAGGGGATCTTCCCAACCCAGGGATCAAACCGGGGTCTCCTGCATTGCAGGCAGATTCTTTACCAACTGAGCTATCAGGGAAGCAGAGGAAAGGGGGAGGTATCAGAACTGGGTATGGGTCATAAGGGCTCCATCCAAGGACTTCTCAGCTGAAATGAAGATAGAGTTATGGAGCTGAGGAACATTTTAAAGGAGAAATTAACAGGACTTACTGACTAGTTGAAGGCAGAAGATTAAGACAAAGGGTGATAAAGATTTCACCAAGGTTTTGAGTTAATGTGACTAGAAGAACGGTCTTTGTGATAGAAAATTTATGAGGGGTACTGATTTGGGAGGGGGAACAAGAAAGAGAAGATGACACGTGGAGCTGTGTGAGAGGACTGGTAGCACTGGTCAGCGCAGCGGAAATAGGCAGATTCAGATTTGAAGTTTATTGTCACTGGAGTGTGATAGTTGAAGACATGAGACATGATTAGTTTACTATAGCAGAAAGAGAAAAACAGCATCAGACAAAAACCAAACCTTCAAAAGAAGTTTGACAACTATTTATCAAAGCTCCATTATGTATAAAACACTATACTGCAGACTTTCGGGAAACAAAGAAAAATAAAACATGAAGCCTTATCTTCAAAGAGCTTAATATCTAGTAGGGAAAGAGAGGTAACTTTTTAGAGTACAAGGCAGATTACAGAAAAGTACCAAAACAGCAAAAGAAATTGCCAGGATTAGATGATTCTTCTCAGTGAATATCAGGGTAGTCTTTAGGAAAGAAATGACTTTAGATGAATTTAAGAATGACTAAGATTTTGATAAGCATAAACAAAAGAATGACTTTTCAGGCTCAGAGAACCCTAAAAGTTAAGAGCACAGTCACAAAGAAAACCCACAGACAGCATGCTGAAGAGCCTAGAAGTGTTATGATGTGACTAGAGCATAGAAAGCTCAGTGAAGAAATAAGGCTAGGAACTATGTTGGGAATTAAATGTCACATTAGAGAAACTACAATTTATTCTATAGGCCAAGACAAGACACTGAGATAATCAGATCAATATTTAGGGAAAAAAAAACTCTGGTAGTATTATGAAGGATGAACTGGAAAAGACAGATGGACCACAAAGTAAAGACAGAAGCCAGTTGGAAGTGGACTACAACAGTCTAGGGAAAAGTTAACTTGTGACAATGCTCATGGGGGATAATATAAGAGCATTTCAAGGTAAAAGCTCAAGATTTGGCATTGCTTTTTTTGCATCACTTTCTCTAACCTCTCTAACAGTCATTCGTTCAACAAACACTGACTGAGCACCTAGCAGTAATTTAAATCCTAGAGATATCATACTAAACAAAACCAGACAAAATCCTTAACTTCATAAGCTTATATTCCAGTGGGATAAAAAGGGTAATAACAAATATACAGTACATCAGTATTGATAAGTACTGTGGAAAAATAATAAGGAGAATACAAGAGATTTATGCATCTAGTATTATGGCTAACTTCTGTCCACGGAATTTTCCAGCAAGAATACTGGAGTGGGTTGCCATTCTCTTTTCCAGAGGATCTTCCCAGCCCAGGGGTCGAACCTGGGTCTCCCACATTGCAGGCGGATTCTTTACCAGCTGAGCCATCAGGGAAGCCCACTCTTAACAGTGCTCTTGTCTTAACAGCTATTTTGTATAACACTACTGTAGTTGATTCTTTTAGCAGTTTGCATCCTATATCTTTTAATAGCCTTTTACTTTCAGCTTTTTTTGAAATCAACATTGTACTATAAGTCCAGTACTATAAAACAATAATTAAAGACATATGCATTAGAAAGGCAGAAACAAAACTACTGTTATTTTCAGGTGATATAATTATCTACATAGAAAGCCCAAAGTATTTACAGACAAATTATTAGCAATAGTAAAAGAGTTTAACAGGAGGTATGGCTACTTGAACAGTATGAATATGTCAACTGTACTTCTATATACCACGAAAAAAAAGCTAGGAGATACAGTTTTTCAAAGGCAGCATTTCTATAGCAAAAACAAAACAAAAACCTGTCAGATGCCTAGGAATAAATATATCAAACGATTTATAAGATTTTTATATAGAACACCTTGAAACCTTATCTTAAATGACATTAAGAAGTTCTAAATAAATTAAGAGCTCATGTTTATACATAAGAAGACTCAATATAGTAAAAACATCAATTCTCCCCATACTGATCTATATATTCAATGCAATTTCCATCAAAATTCCATCAGAGTTTCCTTGCAGAACTTGAAAGGCTGATTTTAAAATGTATGTGGAAGAGCAAACAGCTAAGAATAGCCACGAAATTCACAAAGTATTAGGAGGAGGGGATGAAGAGAGGAATCTGGCTCATGCTTTATTTTAAAGCTACCGTAATTAAAACATTATGGAAGTGGTACAGAGATAAACTGATCAGTGGGAGAGAATGGAGAACTGAGAGGAGAAGAACCTCAGATCAGTGGAGAATGGAAGAATTAATCAATAAACAGTACTGGTATAGCAAGTTATCCAAATGGGGAAAAAATAAATAAAATGAATCCTCACCTCATACCATATATGCAGTAATTTCAGGAGGATTAAGGAATTAAATGTGAAAACCAAAACTTTAAAACTGGAGGAAATAAAAAACTGGAGTATATCTTTCTGACCCTAAAGTAGGGAAGATTTTCTTAAACAAGATACAAAGAATAACTATAAAAGGAAGGACTGATAAACTTGGCAATTAAACCAACTTCCAATCATCAAAGATGAGGAAAATAAAAAGACAAACAGGCAGAACTATTTGCAACATAGATCAGCCACAAAGGTTTAGTATCCAGAATAAAGAACTTCTACAAATCAAGATGAAAAACTGCCTAACAGAAAAATGGACAAAATGTCTGCACAGGGATTTAAAAAAAGAAGAAAATAGTTTAACCATTAAGCATACGAAAAGGTGCCACACCACATCAATAATGGGGGAAATGCAAATGAAAATTCCATTGAGATACCATTTTATTATACCTAATAGACTGGTTAACAATTGAGTAGGAAATAGGTCAGGGGAAATTCCGGTACATTGCTGGTGGAAGAATAAACTGGTACAACTTCTTTGGAAAACAATTTGGCATCATCTTGCAAAACTGAACAATTGCATACCCTTCGACTGAGTAATTCCCTTTTTAGATACACTAAAGAATATCCATAGCGCATTTTGTAATCCCCCAAAAAGAAAAAAACATCTGGACACAACCCAAATTTCTAGCTAATAGGAAAATGGAGAAATTAAATATGAGAGTCACACAATAAATTTTAAAAATAGCAGTGAAAATCACTGAATTACAAATAAAGGTAAAAAAATGTTCAGATCTTGGAAGCATTATGTTGAGGGGAAAAAAGCACATTTCAGAAGACTATATATAGCAGGATGCCATTTTCATAAAACTTAAAACCAAGCAAAGCTAAAAAATGTACTGTCTAGGCATACATACAAATGTGATAAACCTATTATTTTTGAAGGGGTGAATAATAGGTTCAAAATTCAGGATGTTTGTTACCTCTTGGGAGGAAGCAGGAGGACAGGATAAGGGGGAAAAGATAAAAGAGAAACAAGCTATTGGTAATGTTCCAATTACTGGGTTAAGTGATAGGCTCTCGACTGTTATGCCTTGTAAGGTACATACAAATGTATCAAATATTCTTTTTGTGTTTATGGTACACTAAGATAATACAGACAAAAAGTAAAGGAATGGGGATAAGGTACTGGTAACAGTGGGTTAGAAGGGTGTTATTTTTAACATTACTTAAGCATTATTTTAAATTACTTAGACAATACCTCCATGAGAAGGTCACATTTGGGATAAGACCTGACAGAAGTGCAGTAATAAGGGAAGAGCAGTTCAATGCCTGAAGACAGGTGAACTGGAGACACACCAGGGAGGACAGTGGGCACCGGGCAGAATAGGGTGATAAGGCGCTGATGATTCTAAAGAGAAGGAAACATTTGGTAAAGCTGAGACAAGTAAGATTCAAGGGATTATGTTTAGGAGGGCTGGCCTGCCCTTTCCAGTGGTTCTGCTTTTGGCACAAGTCATTTGGGTACCAGAACTGGATAGGTTCTTGAGCATGTCTGGCCTGTGCTCTGAAAGTTATGAGGGCTGCCATAAGATTAGCAGTAGAGCAAGGTCATGGTTGTTTGGAGCAGTTAGGAAAAACCTTGGTGAGCTGGCAGGCTGGCTAACTGGAGAAAAAGGAAAAGGGTCAATGTGGTTGGAGTCAATGTGAGAAGAGAAGCAAAGGAGGGGTAAGGCAAAAGTTAAAGAGGGAGCTGCCCATCACGATGTGGGGACTTGGAAACTCTAGGTTTTACATAACTAGAATTAGCATCATTTTGTTATCTTTCTGTCTTATCCATAATTTCTTACAACTTGCATGATTTATTATATGTGTGTATGTGTGTGTGTGTGTGTGTGTGTGCACGCGCGCGCGCGTGTGTGTGTAAAGAGCAATACTGCATAGGAACCTGGAAAGTTAGGTCCATGAATCAAGGCAAATTGGAAGTGGTCAAAGAGGAGATGACAAGAGTGAAAGTCGACATTTCAGGAATCAACAAACTAAAAACTGGAATGGGTGAATTTAACTCAGATGACCATTATATCTACTACTGTGGGCAAGAATCCCTTAGAAGAAATGGAGTAGTCATCATAGTTAACAAGAGTCCAAAATGCAGTACTTGGATGCAATCTCAAAAACGACAGAATGATCTCTGTTCATTTCCAAGGCAAACCATTCAATATCACAGTAATCCAAGTCTACACCCCAACCAGTAATGCTGAAGAAGCTGAAGCTGAAGTTGAACAGTTCGATGAAGACCTACAAGACCGTCTATAACTAACACCCAAAAAAGATGTCCTAGGGGACTCTAATGCAAAAGTACGAAGTCAAGAAACACCTGGAATGACAGGCAAATTTAGCCTTGGAATACAGAATAAAGCAAGGCAAAGGCTAATAGAGTTTCGCCAAGAGAACGCACTGGTCATAGCAAATACCCTCTTACAACAATATAAGAGAAGACTACACAAGACATCACCAGATCGTCAATACTGAAATCAGATTGATTATATTCTTTGCAGCCAAAGATGGAGAAGCTCTATAGTCAGCAAAAACAAGATTTGGAGCTGACTGTGGCTCAGATAATGAACTCCTTATTGCCAAATTCAGACTTAAATAGTCAGAGCTATGGTTTTTCCAGTAGTCACGTATGGATATAAGAGTTGGACTATAAAGAAAGCTGAGTGCCAAAGAATTGATGCTTTTGAATCAACTGTTTGTTTGAATCAATTGTTGCTGTTGAATCAAGTGTTGGAGGACTCTTCAGAGTCCCTTGGACTGCAAGGAAATACAACCAGTCCATCCTAAAGGAAATCATCCCTGAATATTCATTTGAAGGACTGATGCTGAAGCTGAAACTCCAATACTTTGGCCACCTGATACAAACAACTGACTCATGTGAAAAGACCCTGATGCTGGGAAGGATTGAAGACGGGAGGAGAAGGGGACGACAGAGGGTGAGATGGTTGGATGGCATCACTGACTCAAGGGACATGAGTTTGAGTAAACTCCAGGAGTTGGTGATGGACAGGGAGGCCTGGCATGCTGCAGTCCATAAGGTCACAAAGTCAGACATGACTGATCAACTGAACTGAAGAAAGTAGGGAAAACCACTAGACCATTCAGATATGACCTAAATCAAATCCCTTATGATTATACAGTGGAAGTGAGAACAGATTCAAGGGATTAGATCCGATAGACAGAGTGCCTGAAGAACTATAGATGGAGGTTCGTGACACTGTACAGGAGACAGGGATGAAGACCATCCCCAAGAAAAAGAAATGCAAAAAAGCAAAATGACTGTCTGAGGAGGTCTTACAAATAGCTGTGAAAAGAACAGAAGCAAAAAGCAAAGGAGAAAAGGAAAGATATTCCCATCCGAATGCCGAGTTCCAAAGAATAGCAAGGAGAGATAAGAAAGTGTTCCTCAGTGATGAGTGCAAAGAAATAGAGGAAAATAATAGAATTGGAAAGACTAGAGATCTCTTCAAGAAAATTAGAGATACCAAGGGATCATTTCATGCAAACATGGGCACAATAAAGGACAGAAATGGTATGGATCTAACAGAAGCAGAAGATATTAAGAAGAGGTGGCAAGAATACACAGAAGAACTATACAAAAGAGATCTTCATGACCCAGATAATCATGATGGTATGATCACTCGCCTAGAGCCAGACATCCTGGAATGAGAAGTCAAGTGGGCCTTAGGAAGCATCACTACGAACAAAGCTAGTGGAGGTGATGGGATTCCAGTTGAGCTATTTCAGATCCTAAAAGGTGATGCTGTGAAAGTGCTGCACTCAATATTCCAGCAAATTTGGAAAATGCAGCAGTGGCCACAGGACTGGAAAGGGTCAGTTTTCATTCCAATCCCAAAAAAGGCAATGCCAAAGAATGCTCAGACTACCACACAATCTCACTCATCTCACACACTAGTAAAGTAATGCTCAAAATTCTCCAAGCCAGGCTTCAACAGTATGTGAACTGTGAACTTCCAGATGTTCAAGCTGGTTTTAGAAAAGGCAGAGGAACCAGAGGTCAAATTGCCAACATCTGCTGGATCATCGAAAAAGCAATAGAGTTCCAGAAAAACATCTATTTCTGCTTTACTGACTATGCCAAAGCCTTTGACTGTGTGGATCACAATAAACTGGAAAATTCTTCAAGAGATGGGAATACTAGACCACCTGACCTGCCTCTTGAGAAATCTGTATGTGGGTCAGGAAGCAACAGTTAGAACCGGACATGGAACAACAGACTGGCTCCAAACTGGGAAAGGAGTACATCAAGGGTGTCTATTGTCACCCTGCTTATTTAACTTATATGCAGAGTACATCATGAGAAACGCTGGGCTGGATGAAGCACATGTTGAAATCAAGACTGCTGGGAGAAATAGCAATAACCTCAGATATGCAGATGATACCACCCTTATGGCAGAAAGCGAAGAACTAAAGAGCCTCTTGATGAAAGTGAAAGAGAAGAGTGAAAAAGTTGGCTTAAAACTCAACATTCAGAAAACTAAGATCATGGCATCCGGTCTCATCACTTGATGGCAAATAGATGGGGAAACAGTGACAGACTTTATCTCTTGGGGCTCCAAAATCAATGCAGATGGTGACTGCAGCCATGAAATTAAAAGACGCTTGCTCCTTGGAAGAAAAGTTATGACCAACCTAGAAACAGCATATGAAAAAGCAGAGACGTTACTTTGTGAGCAAAGGTCTGTCTAGTCAAAGCTATGGTTTTTCCAGTAGTCATGTATGGATGTGATAGTTGGACGGTGAAGAAAGCTGAGCGCTGAAGAATTGATGCTTTTGAACTGTGGTGTTGGAGAGGACTCTTTTTTGTGTGTGTGAGAAATGTTTCCTTTTTCTTTTTTTTTTTAAATTGAGAATCTCTTGGACTGCAAGGAGATCCAACCAGTCCATCCTAAAGGAAGTCAGTCCTGGATTTTCATTGGAAGGACTGATGCTGAAGCTGAAACTCCAATACTTTGGCTACTTGATGGGACGAACTGACTCTTTTGAAAAGACCCTGATGCTGGGAAAGATAGAAGGTGGGAGGAGAAGGGGACGACAGAGGATGAGATAGTTGGATGGCATCACCGACTCAATGGACATGAGTATGAGTAAACTCCGGGAGTTGGTGATGGACAGGGAAGCCTGGCATGCTGCAGTCCATGGGTTGCAAAGAGTCGGACATGACTGAGTGACTGAACAGAACTGATCTGATGTCTGTGTGTCCTGTTCAATGTCTGATGGCAAGGTTTGGAGAGATTATCATTTTCTACTACATTATATATTTCCATAATGTTTGACTTTGTATGTTTTGGTATTGTTTGTAATTAGAGAAGTAGTATTTTTAATAATATAAGAAAAAAAATAATGCTGAGAGGATAAAGGGTAGAAGAACAAGAGCCAATGAAAGAACTAGTGAAGGAGCATCCACCAGGATGACCCGGAGGGATGGGATGGGGAAGGAGGTGGGAGGGGGGTTCTGGAAGGGGAAAATATGTACACCCATGGTGGATTCATGTCAATGTATGGCAAAACAAATACAATATTGTAAAGTTTAAAAATAGATAAATAAGCTAATTAAAAAAAACATAGGTAGTATAGGCTTCTAGAAGCTAAGAGTTTAAAAAGGAAGAGGTGGTCTTCAGGAACAGCAGAATGCAAGCTGAGAAGAGGCAACTTTGCGACAATTAGAAGGTCACTGGTGACTTAGAAGAAATAATTTCTGTGCATTTACAGAAGCTAGCTGCAGTAAATGAGACCCAAATAAGTGGGAAACAGGCAAAGGCAAATTTAGGTGTTTTGGTTTTGTGTGTGTGTGTGTGTGGCCATGCCCTGTGGCGTGCAGGACCTTAGTTCCCTAACCAGGGATTGAACCTGGGCGCTCAGTATTCAAAGTGTGGAATGCCCAGCAAAGGCGAATTTAGAGTACATTTTTCAAGGCCTTAGTGAGAATGGCAATCTCTGGGATATAACAGTTTTTAAAATTGTAAAAGTATCGAGTAAACCATCTTACGTACCATTGTTAAATTATTTACATTTCCTAAAATTTGAGCTTAAATCCTTTAAAAAAAAAAAAAGATAAAAATACAAAGTATGCGACAAAGGAACAAAAATTGTTTCACATAAGAAATGAAAATGGGGACTTCCCTGGCGATCCAGTGGTTAAGACTAGGCACTGCAGGGGACATGGGTTCAGTCCTTCAAGAGAGAACTAAGATCCCACATGCCCTGCGGTGCAGTCAAAAAAAAAAGACGAAATGAAAGTAGATTATGAGCTGCTGAATGGGAGAAAACCAGGAAGCTGGTCTTGATCACTGTTAGCTAACTCTGGTTAGAAGTTCCTATAGTTGTGCTATATGGAAACAGAGAATATGAACAGGAGCAGCACAGTGGAATGAGGATAAAGACATAGTGGAATGAGGATAAAGAGAGAGAGACAAGGATCTAGCGAGTTCTGATGTCAGTAGAGAATACTTTTGACACGTCTATTTGAAGCCCAAGGAAGCTGTAAGTGTGGGATCTCCATGTAGATAGATAGAGCCTGAGATGAGGGCAGAAGTGGTGACATGGTTTAGGAGAGCAGTGACTGTGAGCTCTTTTGTACAGGCTGAGAAAGAAACCCGGAGTTTGGGCAGTATCCACAGAGAAGGGCTCCTGTAGTCAAGTTAGAATCTGGAATCACAGAGGGAATCACTTTGAAATGCACACCTCTTAACTGGGGTTAACTATCCCCTTCAGAACACGTAAATAATTGTTAAGGTCATAAGATATTTGATGTTTCAAAATAAAAACAAAATAATGTGATCACCCATTTAAATGCATTTAACTTAGGGAACTATCTTCAATATCCTGTCATAAATCATAATGGAAAAGAAAATAAATAAAAATAAGATGTTTTTAACTTTTCAAAGCATTTTCACATCAATTCCCCCCCCCCTTTTTTTAAGGAGAATTACTCAAGAAATACAGGGCTGGGGGCAAGTCTAGGAACAACTCCATCTAACCCTCAAGATTCCACACTCAAGTGTGTTTGCAGATATTATGCTGAATTTTCAAAAGACTAACTTTGACAGTGATTAATTAACTGAAGGTATATGCTATTAAAAAAACAAAGGAAACTGCAGCTCATGCACACACACCCACACGTAAACCTGACAGAATGGAAAGAGGATACCAAAATGGTTCTGACCTAGTTACATCCCAATTAACACAGACGATGCTGTACTAAAACCCCTCTTCTTACTGTGAACACAAAATGCCAGCTGTGAAAGAAAGTGATACTGCTGGGTTTGCACACTTTAGTTACCATAGAAACAGTAGAAATGGCAGGAGTTGGAAACCTCGTATTTAACTTATCAGCAATAAAATTGGATAGACAAATCAAGGCTGCAGGGTTCATTTTAGTTAAATTGTATTTAAAAGGCAAAAGTCAGGGAAATAATGAGATGAGCCATATGATTACTCAGATATTTTTCTTGAAATATCTGCATTTTATAAGAATTTAGTTAATTGTTGAATGTACATTCATGATGTTTTACGTGTATCTTAGATATGTTTTTTCCTTTTATAGAATCAATTGTTTTTCACAGGGTTAAATTTATTTCAGATAATTGGCACATCATAAATAGAACAGCCTAACAATGCGCAGTTTATCCTATTACATTTGCTTTACACTCCCTGCCCCAGGACATTTGGAACAAATATATGAAACCCACAAGATGACTCTCATCAGCACCAACAGAGAAGACAGAAAAACACAAACACAATTGTCTACAATCCTGAATGACAGGAAAAAAACCAATCAGATATCAATCAGAGTAGTTTCTGAACAATGAACAGTGCTAGCCTAATATTAGTGGCTACAACTATTCTTTTCTTTAAATACAGAAGTGGCGCAGCTCTCGTCACATCTGATACAGAAGTACATTCCCAGGAGAAAATCCTCAGTTTATGTTCCTTTGTTTACACTGTTCTCCATTGTTCACCTTGAACAAGTAAGATTCTGTGTTATAACAAACAGGGCAAATAACCAAGAATAAGAAACATGCTTTTTTTCTGAAATACAACACTCAATTGCTAGTAGCATCAGTCTTATCATACATTTACCCTTTAAAATAACCTGATAGTAATTGTTTTAAAAATATACAGTATCTGATTATTGTGACTGCAACCTCCTAAAAAGCAGGGAAGATATTTCTGTCACCACTTTATGTATCTGCTGATTTGCTGGATGAATGAACAAATAAATGAATGAGTGAAAATTGCCAATGGTTAGTAATCATGGTCCTTTGATAGGCAAGTTCTAAATTTTTAAAGAAACTGTAAGAAACTAGAATAAACACTTATTATGAAATATGCAAAGCTCACTTCTAAACATAGACTTTTTTTTTAAGTCCTAATTTTAATTTATTCCAGGGTTTCAACAATCACTCATTGCCAATGATTCCAAAATCTATACCTCTAAGTCTCTATATATCTAGAGATATGTCAGCTGTATGCTGCTCATCTCCACAATTATCTCCAATTCAACATGTTCCTACCTCTCTTTCTGATGGTATTCCCTTCTCAGTCACTCAGTCATCAAAGACAGAAGTCTGAGCACCTGTCCTTTATTCCTCAAATCTAATTAGTCCTCAGGTTTGATTATCTTACCTCCTAAAGATTTATCTACTATCTCTCCTCCTCTCTGGGCTTCCCTGGTGGCTCAGTGGTAAAGAATCCACCTGCAACGCAGGAGATGTAGGTTAGATCCCTGGGTCAGGAAGCTCCCCTGGAGAAGCAAATGACAACCTGCTCCAGTATTCTTGTCTGGGAAATCCTATGGACAGAGGAACCTGGTGGGCTACAGTCTGTGGGGTCGCAAAGAGTTGGACAGGACTGAGCACACACACATGATCTATTATTAGCATCCCCAATCTGCCTGCAATACAGGAGACCCAGATTCGATCCCTGGGTTGGGAAGATCCCCTGAAGAAGGAAATGGCAACCCACTCCAGTATTCTTGCCTGGGAAATCCCATGGTCAGAAGAGTCTGGTGGCCTACAGTCCATGGCGTAGCAAAGAGTCGGACACGAGTTAGCGACTAAACCACATCTGTCCTTCATGCACTTACTTCTCTTCTCTATCAGTGGTAAAGAACCTGCCTGCTGAAACAGGAAACACAGGTTCAATCCCTGATCTGGGAAGACCCCACATGCCCCAGAGCAACTAAGCCTGTGCACCAAAACAGGGGCTGGGGCTGTGCTCCAGAGCCCAGGAACCACAACTACTGAAGCCCCAGCACCTAGAACCTGTGCGTGCACGTGTGCGGGCTAAGTTGCTTCAGTTGCGTCTGACTCTTTGTGACTCCATGAACTGTAGCCCGCCGCATTCCTCTGTCCATGGGATTCTCCAGGCAAGAATACTGGAGTGGGTTGCCATGCCCTCCTCCAGGGGATCTTCCTGGCAGGTGGGCTCTTGACCACTAGCGCAAACTATGTAGCCCCCTAGAGCCCATGCTCCACAACAAAAGACACCACTGCGATGAGAAGCCTGCAGATGGCAACTAGAAAGTAGTTTCTCTCCCCGAAGCTAGAGAAAAGCCTGTGCAGCAATGAAAACCCAGCACAGCCTAAAAAAAATTTTTTTTAAGTCTACTGTAATCTGGTGCCCACTTCTCTCTCCTTCCTCCTCTTTCACTACTTTCTGTTTTGCACCAGTAATATTAAAGTGCTCCCAGTTTCTTACCCCTGGAGAAGGAAACGGCAACCCACTCCAGTCTTCTTACCTGGAAAATCCCATGGATGGAGAAGCCTGGAGGGCCACAGTCCAAGAGGTCACAAAGAGTCAGACACGACTGAGTGACTCACAGTTTCTTACGCCATGCCCTTATTCATACTGTCCCCTCTGCCTGGAATGCTCTCCCCACCCACACCCCCCAATTCATTCTTAGAAATTTCTACTCATCGTTTCAGATTCAGCTCAGTGTGAGTCCTCCAGGAGAGTCCCATCCCAACTGGTTATGTATTCTTCTGTGCTCTCAGCACCTTACACATAGCTGATCCCTGAATATACCTTATAATTTCTTTTTTAAAAGAAATTTCTTTTATGATTATCCATTTATGTGTATCTCCCCCCGCCCCCCCCCATGCATTCATTAGGAAAGGGTTTGTATTTCATCTGTGCCTGTATTCCCAGTGCCCAGCCTACTGTGTGGAACACCTTAGAAGGATGAAATGTGTTTATAAAGCAAATATTCTAAGTCTAAAAACTGGTACTTCTCCCACAGAAATCCAGGAAAATGGCACTAGGTTCCATAATTCTGTAAATGTCATACTTTAGGTGTATTGTGGGTTAAATAGGCCTTTGTATTCAAGAGCACCTAACCACTATTTAAAGTGCTATTTCTAAGCAAAAATTCCTTCCTAGTTAGAAATTATGTATTTATAATGAGATGCAGGCTGTCTTTAAATGGGAGCAGTCTATAATATTAAATGCTATGATTAATTTCATTTTACTTTAAAATGGTCTAGAGGTAATGGGTATCCTTGTTAATTAAACCTTGGTATTCGCGGTAAACAGCTGCCAACCCCCAAATGCAAGACAGTGAACAATGCACTTCTTTGTCTTTGCCTTTTAGGAGTGGTCACAGGCCTGAACAGCAGAGATAAGGTTTTCTTTTCTCTAACAAGAACCAATAAAAAGCAGCCTTTATAAAAAGCTTAATGCAAGACAAACACATGTATCCAGAAGGCTATTTACCTAAGTAACTTCAAGGTCACCAACAGTGTATAATCAAGATATATTCCACATTGACAGCAAGGGCAGGAAATAAAGCCACAAAGACACTCACTCAGATGCTGTCCTATTTATTAACTAGTACAATCCATCTGCAGAGAACCAACTCTGTTAGAAAGTAGTTTTCTTTTTACATTTGTGACATTCATATTCAAATCAAAAAATTCAGTCTTATTACGGTGAGAAATTAAGAGTGTCAGAGGTAGAAATTAAGAAGCTGAGCCCTCTCAGTTTACTCATGAAGAAATGCAAAAAAACAAAAACAAAAAAACCTACAGCCCCAACTGAGTTCACTGTCCACACACAGTGGCAGACCCAGGATTAGAACCCAAGTCTCCCAGTGGTGCGCTCTAGGCCAAGCTTATGAGGACAAAAGCACACTTGGCAAATGAACGATACTTAATTGGCTTACAGCACTCACCAAGAAAAGACTTCTACTCTGATGGTACTTAGGTAAAAATATAATCACACAAAATAACCATCATAAGTAATCTCCCAGTGAAATGAACCATCAGTCCTTAAATGCAAGATCCCCTCTTGATGAAGATACTGTCATTCCCAATAAGGGATCTTGAGTCATCCTGTGTGTGTATGTGTGTTAGTCACTCAGTTGTGTCCAACTCTTTCGAAATCCATGGATTGTAGCCCACCAGGCTCCTCAGGCCATGGAATTCTCCAGGCAAGAATACTGGAGTGGGTTGCCATTCCCTTCTCCAGGGGATCTTCCCAACTCAGGGATCAAAGCCAGGTCTTCTGCACTGCAGGTGGATTCTTTACCATCTGAGCCACCAGGGAAGCCCTGAATCATCCTATAGTGCTGCTCAAATATAATGTCAGTGGTGGTGAGGGGCTTTTGCACATGCCACACAACCACTAAACTCCCCCCAACTACCTTATCCTTTCCAGCTCAGCTCAAACACCAGTTTCAAAGAACACTTTCTGACCTCCTGGATAAGGTCAGTTCACACCTTAAATCCTCTCAAAGCACCTTGAACATTTCCTTTATTGAACTTACCACAGGTTTTTTTCAAATTATCATGTTTAGTCATGTGACTGTTTATGTCTATCTCCCTCCTAGTCTAAAATCAAGTTTAAGAACCTTTCTTGTTCATTTTGCACACCACTGTATTCCCCACATCTACAACACAAGGACCAAAACAAATACTTGTGAGAGTTGCATGGTAGGTAGCAAGAATGAATAATGATCCATGTTCTTGGCTCATCCTCACAAATCAGAAGGTGAAGATGCCCTTTGCATGGGGCAGTTCTGACAGCAGCTGTTGAACTCTTGCTCTAGATGAAACACCCCAAATGAGCTGTGATATTGCCTGTGGTGGGCAGAATGGTGGCCTGCCCTTGCCCCCAAAGATGTCCACGTCTTAATTCCAGAAGCCTGTAACTATGTTATATCACATGGCAAAAGGGAATTAAGGTAGCAAATAAGGTTGCTCAGGTGAGCCCAATGGAATCACAATAATCCTTAAATGTGGAAAGCAGGGAAGAATCAGCATCAGAGTGAAGCAATGAAAAGGACTCGACCAGCCATTGCTGGTTTCAAAGCTAAAAGGAAGGAAACCAAGATCAAAGAATGCAGGTGATCTCAAGAAGACAGGAAAGGCAAGAAAGCAGATTCTTCCCTAGGGTCTCCACAAAGAAACAAAGCCTTGCCAACACCTTGATTATTAGTTCAGTGAGACCCATTTTGGACTTCTTAACTATACTTTGTGTGTCTTAAGCCACTAAATTTGTGGCAATTTGTTACAGCAGTAATAGGAAACTAATGCACTGAGTTTACTTTTATTTGGAAGCATAGTCTCAGTTGCCTCTCAAGAGTCTAGTCTTGACCAGAGTCAAGATCTGAAGGCTTGGAAGTGACCTACCTAATGAGAGCATCTGTGTCTGTTCAATGTATCATATCAGGTGCAAATAGCTCTTCATAATGTTTATTGTGCTCTATTAAACTAAAACCCTTAGTTTACTTTGGTCTTTGAGAGCTACCCTGAATTTGCCACTGACTTAAGAGGTAAATGTCATTTGCTAACCTCTGTTGTTCCCACCCACTCTTGGGTCTTTAAATCTTTCACAGCTAAATGATCAAGCCCTTCCTTGGTATCTGCATGCATGTGTGCTAAGTCACTTCAGCCGTGTCCAACTCTTTGCAACTCTATAGGCAGCAGCCTGTCAGGTTCCTCTGTCCAGGGAATTCTCCAGGCAAGAATACTGAAATGGGTTGCCATGCACTCCTCCAGGGGATCTTCTGGACCCAGGGATTGAATCTACATCTCTTACGTCTCCTGAATTGGGAGGCAGGTTCTTTTTTTTTTTTTTTTTTAAATAAATTTATTTATTTTAGTTGGGGGCTAATTACTTTACAATATTGTAATAGTTTTTGCCATACATTGACATGAATCAGCCATGAGTTTACATGTGTTCCCCTTCCTGGACCCCCCACCCACCTCCCTCCCCATCCCATCCCTCTGGGTCATCCCATTGCCCCGGCCCTGAGCCTTTGTCTCATGCATCGAACATGGAATGGTGTTCTGTTTCACATATGATAATATACATGTTTCAATGCTATTCTCCCAGAACGTCCCACCCTCACCTTCTCCCTCAGAGTCCATAAAATTGTTCTATGCATCTGTGTCTCTTATTCTGTCTCGCATATAGGGTTATCGTTACCATCTTTCAAATTCCATATATATGCATTAGTATACTGTATTGTTGTTTTTCTTTCTGGCTTACTTCACTCTGTATAATGGGCTCCAGTTTCATCCATCTCAGTAGAACCGATTCAAATGTATTTTTTTAATGGCTGAGTAATATTCCATTGTGTATATGTACCACAGCTTCCTTATCCATTCGTCTGCTGATGGACATCTAGGTTGCTTCCATGTCCTGGCTATTGTAAACAGTGCTGCGATGAACATTGGGGTACATGCGTCTCTTTCAATTCTGGTTTCTTCAGTGTGTATGCCCAGCAGTGGGATTGCTGGATCATATGGCAGTTCTATTCCCAGTTTTTTAAGGAATCTCCACACTGTTCTCCATAGTGGCTGTACTAGTTTGCATTCCCACCAACAGTGTAAGAGGGTTCCCTTTTCTCCCCACCCTCTCCAGCATTTATTGCTTGTAGACTTTTGGATAGCAGCCATTCTGACTGGTGTGAAATGATACCTCATTGTGGTTTTGATTTGCATTTCTCTAATAATGAGTGATGTTGAGCATCTTTTCATGTGTTTGTTAGCCATCTGTATGTCTTCTTTGGAGAAATGTCTGTTTACCACTAGCGCCATGTGGGAAGCCCTCCTTGCTATCTAACAGTCTTCTAATAGAGAAGGTTTGTGAATAGCCATACAACTTGGAATTAGTCTGGGTCCTTTATAAATTGGGTAAGAAATTATTATAAAAATTTGTGGGAGTTTCCCTGGCAGTCCAGTGGTTAAGACTCTGCTCTTCCAATGCAGGGGATGCAGGTTCAATCCCTGGTAGGGAAAACTGCTGCTGCTGCTGCTAAGTCACTTCAGTCGTGTCCAACTCTGTGTGACCCCATAGACGGCAGCCCACCAGGCTCCCCCGTCCCTGGGGTTCTCCAGGCAAGAACACTGGAGTGGGTTGCCATTTCCTTCTCCAATGCATGAAAGTGAAAAGGGAAAGTGAAGCCGCTCAGTTGTGTTCGACTCTTCGCGACCCCATGGACTGCAGCCTATCAGGCTCTTCCGTCCATGGGATTTTCCAGGCAAGAGTACTGGATTCGGTTGCCATTGCCTTCTCCAGTAGGGGAAACTAAGATTCCACATACCTCTTGGTGTGGCCAAAAAAAAAAAAATTTTTTTTAGTAGTATACATATTTTCTTAAAAATAGAACAATCCAGCAGTTCCATTCCTGGGTATTTTTCAGAAGAAAAAACAAAAACAGTAATTCAGAAAGATATCTGCACCCCTATGTTCACTGCAGCATTATTTATAATAGCCAAGATACAGAAGCAACCTAAGTGTCCACTGATACACAGATAAAGAAGATGTGGTGTATACACACACACACACCATGGAATATTACTCAAGTCACAAAAAAGAATAAAATCTTCCATTTCCAACGATATCAATGGACCTAGAAGGTATTATGCTAAGTAAAGTAAGTCAGAGAAAGACAAATACAAAATGATTTCATTTATATATAGAATATGAAAAGCAAAACAAATGAACAAACATAACAAAACAGAAACAAACTCAGAGACACAGAGAACGAACAGGTGGTTTCCAGAGGGGAGGGGTGGGAGGGGATGAGTGAAATAGGTGAGGGAGATTAACAGGTACAAACTTCCAGTTACAAAATAAATAAGTTATGGGAATGAAAGGTACAGCATGGGGAATACAGTCAACAATTTTATAATAACTTTGTATGGTGACTTTGGTCTTCGAAAACTAAAAGACCTAAATTTGCTATTGACTTATTGTGATCATTTTGTGATGTATAGAAATATCAAATCTTTTTGTCATGTACCTAGAACCAATGGGGTGTTGCAAGTTAATTACACTTCAATAAAAAAATAATAAAATAAAAAATGCCCGTGGCAGTATATATATTTGTTCTAATTCATCAATTTGTAATTAAAATGGGTGCATTTTATTGTATACAAGTTCTACTTCAATAAAATTAATAAAATAGTATGCCTGAATTAATTCTTCAGTTTTAAACATATGACTCAAAGTACAGGGGCTCCTTCTGTATGCCCTGGTTCCTAACCAGTTTCTGCCATTGCTGTCACTGTGGAATATATCTTGACTATATACCCTTTTAGGGACTATGAAGTTAACTTGGCAAACTTCTATATCATGTGTTTGTGAATGCAGGCAATAAAACTATACTGAAGTCAGCAATCATCAAAAGAATCTTGACCCTGAGCTGAAGCTTAAGAGGCCTTACAGGCCACTGTGAGTCAAACCACGTCCCCTTTGAAGCTGACCCTCTAAGAAGTGTGATTCTTAGTATGTATCACCTGCCTGTGCAACAGATGGTACAGCATCACGCTCTCACTCAAACTGACAGATGTACGGGACTCTGCTGGAAACTCCAGTGACTGGGCTATGGGTATGGATGATGGAAAAACTGACATGCCAAAATGAATTGCAGCCCCACATCTAGAAAACACTTTAATAATCCCTTCTTACATTTGTAAAGTGTGTGTGGCAGTATCCAGAGTATTGTAAAAAACATTCCCTATCTTCACGAGGGCTGTAGAGAGGGAGCAGGACAGGAGTCACTGCACACAGATGACGTCACCACAGTCAAAGGCTTCAGGCTGAGCCCCTGACTGTGGAGGACTAGCTCTAAGGAACTAGTCAGGACTCAAAGGTCACCCACAAAAGCCCTAGTGTGAATCTTCAGCGTGACAAGATCTGTGACTGTCCAGAATCACCTAAAATTACAGGTTAGAATAAACAGACCATATTTAACTTTTTTCATTGTTAGCTCTGCATTCTGAAAGAAATTAGGGTGATTAAATCATATTAAAATCAATACTGCTGTCACAATTCTTAATAAATCAAATGAAAAATAATAGTTATTTGATTAACATGGAATTGTTTGAATGAAAAGTAATGTGAAACACTAACTTTGATCTCATATAAGCAAGATTTTTTTTTAACTTTCATATTCTTAAATACAAGACTTGGCAAAAAATATTAGCAATATTTAAATATAAACCAGATGAAACAGGGCCTACTTTTTTTTAAATACCAAGAAGCCTGTTTCACATATTTATAGTAGGGCTCTACTCTGTAAACCAGAAGGGGCTAGGAAGAGCATCAGGCTAAAGGAATTCCAGAGAAGAAAGCAGTTAAAAGCAAGGACAATACTGGACTGCTGATGATATTCAGAAGAATGTACAGAAGAAGCTTCTTCAGAAAATCAAGAGAAGTTCAGGAACTCTAGAGCTAACACTACAGAGTCAACAACCATGTAAAGCACCTATCACTGCCATTTTACAAATGAGTAAACTAAGGCTTGAGTAGCAAGATTAACCATCTTAGAAATATATTTTTTTTTAAATCTAGGATCTCAAAGCTCCCATACTATAAGAACAAAGCTAAAATTCTAAAACATTATCAAAACGCCTGCAAAATGCTGTAATGATGGCTACAGTAAGATTTTAAGGGTTTCTTTGAAGTATAAACATTTGCCTTATCAGGCACTGTTTAGCATAGGCAAAATTCAACACTTCGACGCATCTCCTTGTCACACAAGATACAGAGAAGCTGTGAGGCACAGAGAGATTTTCTAGACAATTCTTCAACAACCAAGCATTTAATATTTTAATCAAACTTTCACAAAGAAGAACAGCACAGCACTTTTTTTCCAGTTGAGCAGAAAACAAAGACCCATCTTTGATTTCATATACAGCACTTTCCTGTAATGATGTTCCTGAAGGGTCTTCAAATGCTCTTCTTGGCTAAAGGACTATATTTCATGCTGTCCTTTTACTGCTTGTCAGCTAGTTGGTAGAACTCAACAGCATTAGCAACCTTGGAAAACAATGTTTTTGTCATCATTTAAATTTTCCCTTGCATTTTTGCTATTGCTTTATATAAATGAGTGAAAAAGAAAAACAAACATAATAATAAGTACTAATATTAGTGATAAGAATATGCCTCAGGCTGCATAACAAAGAAAGAACCTCTTAGTATGTTCAAAGTGAAAAATCCTAGATCTCAATTGAACACACCCTCTAGGTTTACGTGGATTAAACTTGTGATCTAAATAGCAGGGTGGGAAGGAGTGACGGGAGAGGTGAGGAGAGGAAAAGGAAGGAACATATACCAAATTCTGGGAGTAAATCACTGAAGAATGTAAAAGAGAAGGAATAATTGGTACATTATAATGTTTCGTTACTCTTTAGAACTAGAACTATCCTGAAATTCTTACTACACAAGCAGCTTTTATACATGGAAGAGGCTGTATATGAAAGGAGGGGACTTCTTGCATTTTCTTTACTGTATTTTAAATAAATAAAAAGGACAATAACAGGATCCAAACATCATTTAAAAGCCTCTCAGACCTACGGTAGGCAGCTTCAGACATAGTTTCCAATCATCCCCACCCCAGTACATACACTCTTATGTAGCTATTCCTGTTGAATATAGGCTATGCCTGTGTCCTCAGCTGCCAAGTCATGTCCGACTCTTTTGCAACCCCACAGACTGTAGCCCGTCAGACTCCTCTGTCCATGGGATTTCCCAGGTAAGAATACCGGAGTAGGTAGTCATTTCCTCCTCCAGGGAATCTTCCAGACCCAGGGATTGAACCCGCGTCTCCTGCATTGGCAGGTGGGTTCTTTACTACCAAGCCACCAGGGAAGCCCAACATGGGCTATGCCTAGTGACTTGTAATGAACGGAATATAGCAAAAGTAATGAGCTGTCACTTTCACGATTAACTTAAAGAAAACTGTGACTTTCATCTTGCTAACACATTCTTTCACCCTCATGGGAAAGAAAACTGCCATGTTTTAGATGTGCTATGGAGAGGCCCAAGTGACAAGGAACAAAGGAAGGCCTCCACCACCCATCAGTCTGTGAGGAAACAAATCCTGCAAAAAACCACGAGTGAACTATTAAGACTTGACTGTAACCTTTCAAAGAGACTTTGAAACTGAGAATCCAGGTAAGCCACACCAAGCTCCCTGACCTATAGAATCTGTGAGATAATAAATGTTGTTTGAAGATACTACATTTGAGGCCAATTTGTTACTAATACACACTTAAAATATACACTGCCAACATGTCATAAAAAATATACAATGCTGTTGAAAATCCAGTAAGAATTCTGCCTGAACAAGCAGGGTGTTATACAGAAGAAAAATAAGTATCATCAAACCAAAATTATGTAGTTTTGTCAGTTAATATGACAAAATTATCCAGAGTCATATTTTATACATTTCTCTGCAGCTAGAATGTCTAGTGCCTCATTTTTTTAGTCAACTGAATTATATCTGACTAAGTATTGGCGAGTTTTATTATTACTATTATTATCATCATCATTAAACTCTAATAGAATAAATAAGTCTTTAGGGCTATAACTGAGCCTACTGGTAGTTCAGATGGTAAAGAAGCTGCCTACAATGCAGGAGACCCAGGTTCGATCCCTGGGTCAGGAAGATCCCCTGGAGAAAGGAATGGCAACCCACTCCAGTGTTCTTCCCTGGAGAATTTAACCGACAGAGAAGCCTGGTGGGCTTCAGTCCACGGCTCACAAAGAGTCGGACATGACTGAGAGAATAATACTTTCACTTTCTATGTCTGAAACAGAAGTAACTTTATACCAATCCAAAACTGTCCAGTAGATGTTAGTTAATAATAAAACTCAAAAGATTACGGGATATAAAATTATTTTCTCCAACTGGGTCTCACAAAAACTTGCACATACCATGTTTATAGACCATATACTAGCTATTTGAGCCTGTGAACTTCAAATGACCCACTATTAGCCCACTATTGTGAACAATAATTACCATATAAAACTCAAGTTAGAATTTTGCAATTGAACTGTCAGAATATTTTTTAAAAGACAGAGCTAGGGTCAGAACCCTAGAGCATTCATTCAAATCCTTCATTCAATAAAGACCTAGCATTTATCATCTGCTAAACACAGAGATATGAAGGGAAAAAAAAGAATTTAACTTATAGTTCAGTTTATGCCACTGATCCAGTAGCAAGATTCTGTAACAAAGGAGCCATACATCCACTTAACAATACTATCATTTGGCCCACATTTCTCTACCTTTGCTAAAGAATAATGTGCAACTGCCAGATGCTTTGCTAAAATTCAATTCAAGTAACTTATGAGTACAAACATTATGCCAACACTAGGAATACAAAAATTAGTGAGATCTGATTCTTGCTCTCAACAAGTTCATAATTTTGAAAAAGAGATAAAACTATATCCTGGCATTCTTCCAGCCTACCAGAATAGTAATGTCATAAAAATGAGTCATCCTATAGTTCATCTTCTTACTCTTGGCTATATCCTGCTGTAAAATTAAAATACATCTTTCCTCCCTTGGTGTTTACAACTTCCAAATATTTATAGAGTTATGTCTCTATTTTACTGTCTCTTCACTAAGTTGAATATATTTAGCTCCTTTTCTCCTTTCCTTTTAAAACAATTTCTCAATGTAAGTAACATTTTTGATGACTTTATTTAAATTCTCTATTTCTGTATTACATTCTAGGGTCCAAATGACATAATTATTTTTCCAGATATGCAATCAATCACAATGAAAAACATCAAACTCATTGATGATGTGCTTCTATGTGTGAAGTCCAAAACACTGGTTGTTATTTACTTTTTTAATTTGTTGAGATATACTATTACACTGCAATTTTATATTTACTCTAACACTTTTAATTGTATGAATTTCCTAGGTTTCTCACATGAAATTAAAATTTAGAGATGGTATGTACTCTGAAACAGTTGTGACTAGCAGTGTAAACCCAGATTTCCTATAGTAATAGGAAATGAAGCATTTAAAAAACCTCCTCATTGACTAAAACTGCACCTCGGCAACTCTACTCTTAAGCTTATACAGAAAACAGTTTTTCAAAAAAAAAAAAAGACAACAGTTTTTCAAAAGTCTCCATCATACTCCTTTTAACCATATTCATATTTCTGTATTTCTATATCTACTGCAGAATGTATCTATAAAGTAAACATATGGTTTTAAATCTATCCTGGAAAATATTTTGGCAAAACCATGACAGTATGACAATATGTCCAGATAGCAGGCCTCATGATCAGTGAAAGAACTAAGGAGGCTATCAAAAACTATATTCTTACTGGTTTAAAGCTTTAAATCTTATTAGAGTTACTTATTTAAGGAGCAGAGGCACTTAGGGGACTGTACAGGTAAAATATAAACAAATGTTATACTAGGTCAGAACCACATCCAGAACACGTCTTTAATATTGTGTCCATGCTAATACAGATGGCCAATAATGGCACAATGGCATATGAAAAGAGGCTTCACATCAGTAATTATTAGAGAAATGCAAATCAAAATTACAGTGAGGTACCATCTCATACCAGTCAGAATGGCCATCATTAAAAAGTCTACAAATAACAAATGATGAAGAAGATGCAGAGAAAAGGGAATCCTCCTACACTGTTGGTGGGAATGTAAGTTGGTGCAGTTACTATGGAAAACAGTATAGAGATTCCTTAAAAACTGAAAATAGTGTTACCATATGACCCAGCAATACAATTCCTGGAAATTATAGTTTTGTCTGGATATATTCCTGGATATAGATTCAGATAAAACTGTAATTCAAAAAGAGATATGCACCCCTATGTTCACAGCAGCACTATTCACAACAGCCAAGACATGGAAACAGCCTAAAAGTCCACTGACAAGATGAACAGATAAATAAGATGTGGTACACATATACAATGGAGTACCACTCAGACATAAAAGAGGAAAAAACAACGCCATCTGCAGCAACATGGATGCAACTAGAGACTATCATACTAAGTGAAACTGTCAGAAAGAGAAAGACCAACATGGCATTATATCCCTTGTATGTAGAATCTATAATGTGAAACAAATGAACCTAACTATGAAACAAAAACAGTTTCACAGACATACAGAACAGACTTGTGGTTGCCAAGGGGAAGAGGGTTGGGGGAAGGATGGAATGGGAGGCTGGGGTTAGCAGATGGAAGCTATTCTATGTAAAACGGATAAACAACAAGTATAGCACAGGGGATATATTCAATATCCTATGATAAACCATAAAGGAAAAGAATATTTTAAAACAGAATGTGTGTGTGTGTAGCTGAATCACTTTGTTGTACAGCAGAAATTAACACAACATTGTAAATCAACTATAATTCAATAATATATCATATATATATTATATATATATTGCATGTATATGTGTGTGTGTGTGTGTGTGTGTGTGTGTGTGTGTGTATAGTCCATGCTATGTATGAGGTAATAATAATCAGTGGTGACTTCTTTAATAGGGAAAAATAATCTCATCAGGAAAAAAAAAAACCTTAATTCTGTTGCTCACAAACTTTCAATACTTAAAAACAAACAAACTCCCTAGCCTGATATTTAAGGCCTTCCTCAATCAGGCTTCAACTCATATCTTCCAAGTCTGACTTCATACTACCCTAATTCAGCTTATCCATTTTTGAGCCTGACAGAACTACACACTGTTTCTGAGATTAATTCAAGTGCTTTCTCCCCACAGAAATGTCACATCCAACACTCTGTTAGGTTACCCTCATCTCTCAAATCTCTCTTTAAATTCTACATGGCACCTCTCTGACACTTTCCCTTATCCCCCCACTCAGAACCCCTTCTAACCCTGAGTAGTATTTAGTCTGTACTTCTCACATTGCCATGATCACATTCTCTCTCATCTGTCTTGTAGCATAATTGTTTGTGTACATGTTATATTTCTTCTCTCAAACTAAATTCCTAAGAAGGTCTTGACACAGTCACGTTTGTGCTGTCCTCACTAGTCCATGCTTTGCACATATTAATACAAGGAAATAAAAAAAATTTAGTTGGGAAGTGTGCTGAATACAAATGTTACCTGATTCAAAAACATGCTGTAATAATCAATATAAGGAAATATTTACTCAGTATCTATTGTATACCAGAGCAGTAGTATACCAAAGTGAGCCACTGACCCCACTCTCTCAACAACTTTATGGCCTAGAACATCTTCCAGACATCTCTATAAATGACTATAGTGCTAACAGACAAATGCCAGAAGAGGAGCAAAGATGAAGTACAACAGCAACCAATAAGGAGGAGAGATTATTTCCAAGTAGGGATGGATATGAGGAAAAGGTTAACATTTGTGCAGGTTCTGAAAACAGGTAATATCTGAATACGTAGAGACAGGGTAAAGTGTTTTAACACAAGAGAAATAAATGCCACTGAGGCAGGAAATCTCAGGAGGATCTAAGGAATAATCAGTAGTTCAATAGTATAGTGTAAGTGAGAGATTATAGGGAGGTAGGAGAAAAATTTTAAAGGCAGCTGGAGGTACACCTGACAAGACCTCAGAAGCCAAAAAAGGAACTAGAGCTTTAGTCTCTAAGCAGTGAGGAACTATTTCAGAGTTCCTGAGCAGGGACTGAGTAATTATTTTGAAGGTCTACACTGGACTGAAGGGAAAGGGATGGTTGACAAGGAGACAAGAGGCTAGCACCATCCTACAAGAAAAGGATAGTAAAGCCCTGAACTAGGAATGAGGCACTAGGAGTAGAAATAGATGAATGGAAGATAGATTTTAGTGGTGAAACTGACAGGACTAGACAAGTTCCAGATGTGGAGTACAAGGGTCTGCAAGTGGTAAAAGAAGTTTCTAGGCTAGAAGGAGGATTGTGCCATCACCAGGATGTCTATTGTATTAGTTGCTCAGTGTGTCCGACTCTGCAACCCCATGGACTGTAGCCCACTAGGCTCCTCTGTCTATGAAATTCTCCAGGCAAGAAGACTGGAGTGCGTAGCCATTTCCTTCTCCAGGGGATCTTCCCAATCCAGGGATCGAACCCGGATCTCCTGCACTGCAGGCAGATTCTTTACCAGCTGAGTCACCAGGGAAGTCCCCATTACCAAGATAGAGGACATTAAGGCAGCAGTAAGTTTGGGTGGGAGAAAACTGAGTCCTGGCTATATCAGGTTTTAGTACTACTGGGTATGCAGGCAGTGACATCACAAATAAAATGTGTCAAACTATCCTATTTAAAACAAATATAAAATTTTATGAAAAAAGAGTTGAGATTAATCTTCAGTAAAGGATTCTGATAAATGATTCAAACATGAATATGACCTTAAAAATATAACTCACATAGGCTATATTACATAGCAAATTAAAATCTAAAACCATTTATGAAGGAGGGTTTGACCTATAACTTCATGTACCCAAGAATTATTTTCATACATGCTGATTCACAGGTAACAGTAAAGCAGATAGGTGGAAGGCAGTGAGAACCTCAGTTTAAAATTATGAGGTGAAATACTTCTGTTGAAATGGTAAATGCAGCTCTGTGCTGTCATTTGGCCCCAATTTAACTTAAATGCCATATCAGGAGATGCTCAAGTTGGAAGACTAGGCCTAATTGACAAGGTAGCATTCCTTTCTATAATAAATACTTACCCTCAATTAAAAGAACTGAGTTGACCTAGATTTATCCCTACTATATCCCTAGAATCTCCAAAAGCCTAAGCAAAATAAAACTTCCAATTATAAACTCACAGGTATTACAGCTATTCAGCACCCGTATTTCTTAAGAACAAACAAAAGAATTTCATCAACATAAACTAAAATGATAACAATGAAAAGATGTGTAACATATAATTTGATATTCATAAATTTTTGTTATATGTGTGCTGAGTAAAAAAGTAAAATCAAATATTTGAATTGTGGTTAATATGCCTAATAAGTATATTTCCCCCGTTAGATTTATTCATTTACTTAATTCTACTTACTGGATGCAATGTCATTATTTCAGTTTAGCTTTGAAAACAATGAGAACTCGGTTTTTAATTATTAACATTTTTACTAACAGTAAGCAAAATTATGAAAAACAAAATGGATTAAAAGGTATTTGTTTTACATACAGCCATCCCATTAAGATTATGCAGGTCATTTGTTGAAAACCACATTGACATTTTACAGTTGTGTGTAAATGCAAGGAAAGAACATACTTAATAATAGTAATCTTTTGATCATAGGCTTATGGGTGATTTTTATTTCCTTCTTTTTGCTTACATGCATTTTCAAATTTTTTTATAATTAATGTTCATCGTAAATGTACCAAGAAGAAAAGTTATTTTTATAAGGAGAGAAAAAAACATATTGATCAATTTAAAAGAAACATACTTACCAGATCTCTGTGAAGCACCCAATTTGCATGGAGGTAATGGATCCCATCAAGAATCTGGTAAAGTAATGATTTAACCATAGATCTTGGCAACTGCATGGGCTTTTTATTTGCTTTCGATGCACGGTGAAACTTAATAATATGCTAAAAATTAGAAAATATATATTAGAGTAACATAGTCTTTGCCTGTGTCAACAAAACACAATAAAGGCTGCAATAAGTTCTGTACATTTCAAGATTACTTATTAAAGGCCAACAATGACACAAAGAAAAATAATTTAAATAATAAGCTCAAACCAAAACAGAATCTATATTGAGGGTGAATGTGACATTATTAATGTGGTTGTTATGATGACTTACTGAAACCATTAAGATTTGTATTAAGTAAAACCAAGAAGTAAAAAAGGGTCTATAATTTAAAACCTGCCTTAAAATAGCATTAATTGTATTCTCTACTGACAGAAAGAAAAGGGAAAAAAACTCTGTAAATCTTTACTGTTCTATAAAATAAAGTTAGTACTTAGTGCATTTGGGTGACATTACTGACTGCATGTATATCAGAATTACTGGAAAGTTCCACCTTCTTTTGCCACATAATGAAATTAGGATATAGTCTTAGTAGTCAATAGTAAATAGCAAATCACTAGACATAAACAGGAAGAGAAAAATGGGGAATTCAATCACATTGAAATAAATGTAACTGGCTCATCATATCCAAATTTTTATGTACACATGTTATATTGTGGAAGGGGAAGAAATTCCACCTGCCCCTGAACTCCAACATCCACCTCCATCTCCATCCAACATTTGCCCAAAACATGCCAACATGGGTACTAGATACCTGTGACAGAAGAGGTTCTTGTCAATATCTGCTATAAGGAAATTTCTTTCAAGGCCTATTAGTCTGTTAAAGTTATTCTTGAAAAGAGTCATAATTTATATAAATGACAAACCACACTCTATTGAATAAAAATTTAATTATCCGAAGTTTGAACTTACTGTCAAGTTTGAATTTGTTTTTTACTTTTGGCAGCTCCTGGGGTAAAATGTTTAAATGACTTGATTCCTAACTTTAAACATGTGAAATTAGAATTTTTGGCTTCTTTTATATATTGTTTAAAAAAATCCCTAATACTTGCAGACCTGTACATATTTGTTTGGTGGAGTGAATTTTAAATGGCAAAATGCTGCAAGAGAGGGACCTTCACTTAGAGAGGAAAACTACTCACAAGCAGATAAGTGTTAAATATGAACTACTGTGTGCAGTGCAAAAGAAAATAATTTCCCTGGAACATATTAGGAAACTGCCATTAATTACCTAAAACTACAATCTCCCACTCAGGAACATTTTAGGAAGTGAAATTTCTGAATGTGACAAATACTATAAAACAGGATGTTAATGTTTATTGCTCTAATTCTTTTAAATCAAAATTTACCTTTAGTATATTTATTTTGAACTATGGTCAACAGAGCAAGTTTTCCTTTCTGTGCATTAGCAGTATGGAGCACATACATTTATTCTTCATACCTACATAAAATTATTATCCTAAAGATAAAGTGAGTTTAGACTTACCCATAAATCATGTTCTGCATAATCAAACAGCAGCCACACCTTCCTGTCACTGTGAGAAAGGAACACCTTCTGCAGGGCGATCACGTTAGGGTGCTTCAATTCTCGCAAAAGCTGAAGGCAAGAGGAAGAGAAGGGTCACATTCTGTTAGCAAAGAGAATAATGCACTTCCCATAACTTCAAAATGAAATTTTTGAAAATTTAGACAATCCAGATAACTAGCATTAAAAAAAAAAAAAAAGGCAACACCACCACCCAAATACCATAACTTAGAGATAAGCTCGGTCAACAACTTGGTACATCTCTTTCCAATCCTTTCTCTGTATATGTATGTTTGGAAAATGGGATCCTTTTACATGGTAAGATGTAAAATAGTAAACAAAAGTAATACCATATTGCTAAATAATGAAGTGTATTTTGGCATGTGTGTAATTTTTTTTTAAAACTAGAGGAAAGGCTTCTAGGGGAGCAGGAATACTGTTTATATCCACTTCAGCATAGTATGTGCTCAATTTGACAAAAGGGGGAAAGATATTTAACAATCCCTAACTAACTTACCCATGCCTAGACATGAGACAGGTTCTTCAGAAGAGTAGTGAGCATAAGAGAATGACCCTCAAACCCACTGATAAAACTGGTATAGAAAAGAGGTCCTATAAACAGAGAAAAGACTAGGCCTTTCACAGAGCAGAAGCTTCAAGCTGGACTCTGATAATAAGAAGGAAAGACAGACCATATCAGCAAGTGAAAACTCAGTTCTTGGCCCATATCAGGCAGTTGGCTTGATAAAATATTTAGCAACAATAACATTAGCTATTCAAGGTGGAAGTCTTCTAAATATGCCCACCTCACACCGTCCTTAACCAGGGTTCAGACTTAATAGGTATAAACACACTCAGTTTGTTAAATACTTCAAATGCCTTTTAAATGTAAAGCTCCGTGGAAAATACAGAAAGGAAGAGGGGACAAAGCTCCTACTAAATAATTTCTATGTGCAAGGTGACTGTATGTACCTGTTTTTTCTCTCACTTAATCCTTCCAACAACCCTATGATGCACACAGCTCGGGTTCAGTGTAAAAAAATAACTTGACCAAAGTCAAACATTAGAAAGAGAAGAGGTTTGAATTTAAATAGTTCTGCCTGATTCCAAAGTCCATGCTTTTTCCAGTTCAGCTAAAGTCCTTGTCCTCTGTTCCCACAATGTAGAAGGGAAGATAGACATACAAACAGATCAACGAGGCAGAGAAAAATATTAAATTAGAGAGTTTGACTTTATTAAATGTCTACCCAGAATATGTCCTCTTTCCTGCCTGCAGGGGAAGGAAAGGTAAAACTCACTTCTGCACCTAAACCAAGCTCCCGAAACACCAAACACTGGCACAGACCCCTGAACCCTGGACTCCACTTGTCTGGGAGAGGGCATGTCACATGTAGCAGTATTTAATCAACACCTCTAAAAAATTATGGGTTTCTGTGACTACAAATTACTGATCTCCCTACAGTGAATCCACCTTAAGTTCCATGTTTAAACATTATTTCGAATAGGTAATACAACTACACAGTTCAAAAATCAAATGTACATTAAAAGAAATACATTGATATGCCTCATTACCACTCCTTCCCCTAGTGACTACAGGCTGTCCTCCCTCCTAGAAGTAAATTTTTTTAGTTGCCTGGGTTAGTCTTCCAACTATCTATGCAAATAAAAGCAAGTATGAATATTTACACAAAAGATAGCACTTATTTTTTACTTTCTTGTAAATCTTTCAGTATCAGCACAGTATTAGTTTGTAGGAAACTTTCTGGTTCTTTCTTACAACTCCAAGGTATTTCCAGGTCACTTTTTTGTGGTAAAATATACATAACATAAAATTTACCATTTTAACTATTTTTAAGTGTGTAGTTCAGTGGCATTAAGTACACTGTGTTCAAGAACCACCACTCTATCCTTTCTCCAGAACCTTTTCATCATCACAAACTGGAACTCTGTCCCATTATACAATATCTCCCATTCCCATGTCCTCCCATTCTACTTTCTGTCTCTAGAAATTTGACAATGCCAAGTACTTCATATAAATGCAACTGTTCAATACTTGTTCTTTTGTGTCTGGCTTCTTTCACTTCACGTGTCTTCAAGATTCATCCATGCGGTATGGATGTATCCACGTAGGAAAGAATTCCCTTTCTTTTTAAGGGTACATATTAATAATATTTCATTGTATACATATACCACATTTTCTTATTCATTCACCCTCCCATCATCCTATGGACATTTGGGTTGATTTCACCTTTGGTTATTATGAATAACACTGCCTTGAAGACTGATGTATAAACATCTGTTTGAGTCCTTGCTTTCAATCTTTTTAATATACTCAAAAAGTAGAGTTGCTTGATCCTATAGTAATTTTATATATATATATTTTTTGAGCAATTGTCATTCAGGTTACCTTTTCTATGAAATATAGGAGGGAAGAGGGTAAAGTCTGCAACACCATGCATTTACTAGAAAATTTCCCCTAATCCCCAAAATTGCACTGTATGGCAATATACACTTGCAATTTCTGCATACCTCTTATACTTTTTCTACCCTTCCGGTCTTTTTTTTTTTTTTTTGGCAGGGGGCATGTGACATGGTATTTGGGATCTTAGTTCCCTGACTGGGGATTGAACTCATAACCCCTGCAATGAAAGCGTGCAGTCCTAACCACTGTACCAGCAGAGAATTCCAACCCTACAGGTCTTTATAAATCACTAAATATCAATGTGAAGGCAAGCTGAGACTAAGAAATAGCAAACTATGTTTGTTTTATTTCCTCTCCTAATTCATTTTTCACTCTACAATCAGAATGGTGTTTCAAAATACAGACTACAAGCATAAAAAAAAAAAAAGGAAATTTTGCCATTTGCAGCAACGTGGATGGACTTGGAGGGTATTATGCTAAGTGAAATAAGTCAGAGAAAGACAAATACTGTGTGCATCACTTATATGTGAAATCTAAAAAATACAACAAACTAGTGAACATAAAAAGAAGCAGACTCACAGATAAAGAGAACAAACTAGTGGTAACCAATGTGGGGGGGAGGCGGTCAATATAGTGATACAGGATTAAGAGGCACAATTAGGTGCAAAATAAGCTACAAGGATGTGTTGTACAACACAGAGGATGCAGCCAAAATTTTATAATGACTATAAGTGGAGTATAACCTTTTAAAATTGTGAATCACTATACTGTACACTGGTAACCTATATAATATTGTATGTCAGCTATACAGCAATAAAAAAAAAAAACAAAACTGATTATCTCTGTCACTAGGGACAGAACTGAGGAATTAAAGCAAGCAAAAAGGCAAAGGCCAAATAATGAGGAGGCTTGTAGGCCATGCAGAAGTGTCACCAGTGAGGTTCTCCAGTACTAGAGACATGCTGGGTGCAGTGGGTTACTGGAGAAGCCAGCTGATATAAAAGGTACCATGCTGTGACTTTCTTCTGTGCATGTCTGATGGCTGGGCCACTGAACAAGCGACTTTGAGGGTGATGGAGTTTAGGATGACTCAGATATGACTTTTCCAAATCATGTGTACTTGATATATAGTTGTACTGATATACTTTTATACTGTTTTAAGTTTACATCTGCCTCCCCTAGTAGACCATAAGCTCCTTGAGGGCAAAGACAATTTTAAATTTATCTCTACAGGAACTAGCACAAGGTATGGCATGTAGGAGCTTTTCTAAGTGAATTCATCCAGTTTGGAGGTTTTAAATGTCACCTATACACATTAACTCCCAAAAGTTTATTTCTAGTTCAACGCATACTCCCTGAAGTCCAGCTATGTATATATACCTAAAATGCCTCAACATCTCTACTTGAACATCTGAAAGTCACACTGAGGTTGTCATCTCCACCTCCCCTGCCCTCTACCCCAACTGCTCTTCCCCAGCCTCAGTTAACAGCAATTCCATCATTCCAGTTACTCAGGCAAAAATTCTCAATCCTCAGTATCCTCCTCAGATCTTTTCTGGTCCTTCTATTTAAAATTATAACCACCCCTCTGCTTCTTTATTTTTCTGCAAAGTATTATCACTATTGAACATAGTATATAGCTCTATATCCCTTATGTATAATTCTAGAGAGCTTAGAAAACCAAAAGTTTTCTAGTAACTCTGGTAGGAAAAAGAAATTTACACTTCAATGGAAAAAATGCATTGTCAGAGGTACATTCTTTCAGGTTGTCTGATTCTGATGCTATGGAAGCTATTGTACAACTCTGTACATTATAGATAACTGATGATAATGCAGAGTAATTCTTGCTTATCTACATTCACTCTCCCATTTTGGAAGATGCTAAAGTTACCTTAAATTAGACATCGTTTTAATATTCCTGATCTACAAATGCATCTGTCCTATAGACTCTTCTTTGTGTGCTCAGTCACTTCAGTTATGTCTGAGGCTTTGAGATTCTATAGACTATAACCCGCTAGGCTCCTCCGTCCATGGGATTCTCCAGGCAAGAATACTGGAGTGGGTTGCCATTTCCTCCTCCAGGGGATCTTTCCAACCCAGGGATTGAACACGTATCTCTTATGTCTCCTGCACTGGCAGGCAGGTTCTTTACCACTAGCCCTACCTGGGAAGCCCATAGATTCTTCTTTGAACGGGTTATATTATCTACTAGGTTCCTTCATTTAGTAAGCTAAATAAAATCTTTAAAATGTGCTCATTTTATATCTGGATCACAGTCATAATTTTATCTATTTTGAAAATTATCCTTTAATACTCATTTTACAGAAGTAGCTCATTGGCAGTAACATGAAGCTGCTATAGTCTTTATGGATCTAACTGAGTGTGAATGCTCATACTTTAAATATGAAAGAGAAACTACTAGATTTGATTGGTGCATCAGAATTCCCCCTGGGTATTAGATAATATATACACCATATTATCTTTCTAAAATTAAAAAAAAAAAAAAACTATTGAAAATACATCTGTTCCCAAGGCTTCATTTAAGGAATAGTGGACCTAGGTATTGTTTATTTATTTTATATTATTTATTGTCTGTCTCTCTCCATCAACATACAAGCTCCAAGAAGGCAAAGTTTCTGCTGGTTTTATATTCCTAGTGCTTAATATGGTCATGAGCACACAGTAAGTACTCAATAAATATTTGTTAAAAGAATTAAATCTACTGAATTTACCTGATTCTTACAAAAATCAGCCAGTAAGTAGCTTGGAATATTATAAAACATTGCTATCTTTTCAAAAGGCATTTTGAATGATTTTGTCTTTTTAATAAGTTGACTAGACTATGTCTAACATAGTTCTTCTAGGCACTCAAACTTTCCACAAGCTACATTTACTTCAGGCTTAAAAAGGAATTGTTCTCTCAACTAGCACCCACTCTTAGCAAAAGTATAAGGGTGCTGGCTTGATGTAAAGAACAGAAACATAGCTTTTAATGGCTCAGGGTGAGATATTTAACCTGACATAGAACTGGAAAAGCAAAGGGGTACTATGAGGGTATTCCTTAAAAGGGCTGTGAATGCAATAAATGCTACAAAATCCTGAAGAAAATGATACAAAGGACAGGGAACAAAGGGAGACGCTTGAGGAACTGAAACAGGTTGATCAAATCAGTGACTACTTTCAAGGCTAGCAAAAAATAAATATGCTACAAATGCCAGACAAGTGCATTCTCTGTCTCTATTTACTGAAGAAACAAACAAACAAAAACAGTAAACAACACAAATGGCCAATACTAAGAAAACTGATAAGTAAATTATGGTATATCCATATATCACAGTCTCAAATATATATGTCAAAAGTTTTAAAATACATGAAAAAGGACTTATGCTATAATACTGTGATGTGATATAAAAAGGCTATGGGGTGATCATTTTGCAACGTACAGAAATATCAAATTACCATGGTGTGCACCTGGAACAAAGATAGTGCTGTAGGTCAAATATACTTCAATAAAAAAAAAAAAAATCAAGAAAGGGAAACAGTATGCACCCCCCACCCCCAACCAGGCAAGCTGGAACAAAATTTCCCATTTCTTTGCCTTCATCAGACCTAAATTTCATCTTTTATTCTGAGGGAAGGTGAAAGGGATTAGAACATGCCAGCCCAAAATGTGACACTTTGGCATAAGAATGAGTCTGCAGTGTAGGCATCTGTGGTTCAACAGATGGAGAAAGAAGCCTTCCTGGAGGTTCCCTTATCTGACTAAAAGTAGACACTAACAACTGAGGACTGCCATAAATCCCCTCTCCCAAGGAAGTTTTATGACCATGAAAAAGACAGAAAGTCGGCACTGCATTGGACCAGCACAAACAAACTATGCTAAGACAGCCCTTATCTGCCATTGGTTTCCCTGTATATTTACCTTCCCACACTGTGCAGCCCCTCAAAGTCCAAAGCCCTTTCCTTTGTCTTGTCAAGTCTCTACAATTAATTGCTCTTTGTTAAAAATGGCATATCAGGTCTCAGGCCTACACATTTCTTGGCATTTTCACTTCTAGGAAGGCCCTTGTGTCACACAAAGCTTAACATCAAAAAAAATTTGTATGTTTTTCTATAAAAAAAATAAAATATGCAAAATATAAAATACATTTATAAAAGAGGAAGTATACCACAACATTAATATAATCATCTCTGGATAGTGAATAATGTGTGATTTCTTTCTTCCTATTTTTCTACTTTACAAGTTTTCTATAATGAGCACTACCTTTATATTTTACACACATGCGCGCGCGCGCGCGCGCGCGCACACACACACACACACACACACACACACACACACACACACACACACACACACACACACACACACACACACACACACACACACACACACACACACACACACACACACACACACACACACACACACACACACACACACACACACACACACACACACACACACACACACACACACACACACCCCTCCTTCTCTCCAGAATTCTACCTGCTAAGATAAGATACTATCATGCAAGCTAAGCTTCTTATACAGTTGATCTGAGAAGGGATAAAAGAAAGGAGATGCTTGTACTTGTACTTCCCCAAATTCTTGGCAATATCAGATTTTACCAATGAACTTTAATCTCTTGTCACACAAATATTTGTTCAACATGACATCATACAACTATAAATATGCTTTAATCACATAAAGAGCAGTTTAGTATAGCATGATTTTCCTGTGAAAATCCCACACTAAGTGATAACATCTCCTGTGCCAGACACAGAGCACTAACATGATCCCAAAGGAGCCTAATGAAGAACGTGCAGTGGGCAAGCCAAGACTTTATCTGATCCCTCTTCCAGGGCATCTAAGTGACTAGAAAGTGTCTACTTTTCACTGTCCTAAACAATCTAAAGCTATAATCCTAAATTTTTTTCTCTAAAGCACTATTTAGAATCCTCACTCCATTTGGGGAGCCTTGTGCTAGACTAACAATTATAGAATCCATTTGTATTTTTATCCACACATCTTTCTTCCTCTTTCATCTGTACTTTCTTTTCTCTAAGTCTCTGATGCCCCCAGGGCTTCCAGATTCCTTTTTCAGGTTATCTAAATGGAAAGGGTCCTCTTATACTTCAATAACTCACTTATCTCAAAGTAACTCCAATTTTTTATTCTTATTTGATCTGTTATAAGTAACAGCATGATTCATTTGACCATTGATCTTTATTTTTAGAAAACTTTATTTTAGAAAGCATTCATTGAGTGTATCTTTTTTTAAAATGTGTAACCCTTCCCTCTCTGCAAAAAAAACAGAAGAAGAAGAAGATAAAAGAGGAAAGAAACTTTATGGCAAATAGGAGATTCACCTAACTTCAAAATGCCCTAGCATTCCTAAACTGAAATTTAAGAATTAGCGTTTTGAAACCTGACACTTTCACACCTGTGGCAACCTTCTCAGGACTCCACAAGCACACAGAAACATTACAACCTTCCAGCAGGTGGCACTCACACTCTGAAGAGGGGTCTAGAAAAGAGTACACCAGCCCTGGTTCAGGGTGGCCCTAAATTTTTTGCTTTCTTTTACTCTAGTGACACTGCTTAGGTACTCATCATAAGCTTCTAGGAGGTCAATGTTCCCCATCAGCACCCCACAAAAGTTAACAGTGAGATAGCAGATATAATGCAAAGAGTACAGATTTTAGAATTCAGAGACCTGAGTCTGAGCCCTGACCATAGCTGTATGACATAAAGCAAGTTGCTCAACCCCTCTGAGCCTCATGGAGGAATAAAAACAGCTACTGACAAACATACAGTTTCTGTAAGGATTAAATGAATGTACATTAACTATGTAACACAATGCTTGGAAAATATTAAATATCTGGCAAATGACAGTTGTTACTCTTACACCAACCACTCCTGGCAAGGATGTTATGAGGACTAAATGAGATCATACATGTACCATGCATGGCATGCAACAAGTTCATGGTAAGCAATAGTTGTTATTATTGTACATAAGTGAGAAAGGCTAAGCACTTCAGGCAGTCAGAGATACTTGTCTGCAAGAGAGATGCTGCGATGGGGAATGCCATCACACCTCCTGCCATTGCATCTCCTTCCCAAAGTGCCTGAGACTCCTTCAGTAGATTCTGTAATAACAGTATAGTTATAAGAAGGTCATTTTACTTTACCCTTTGCAACAATCTAGTTTCCTTTTCTCTGACTTCAATCAAGTACTTGGTCTGAGAAAGAGACTTGAAACCAAGTGAGGGCTGTAGAAAATAAGAAGTTTACATTCTGTGACTATGATCACATATACGTTCTTTTAAAAGAGTGTTTAATCTTTTATGCAATGTATTCCATGAGAAAACAGAATACACTTCTTATAAATCAATAGCATTCTAAATATATGAACTTTAAACATTAAAAAAACCAGATGCAATTCAAAATAAAGAGTTTATAAAGTAAAATCTCAATTATCTGGAATTCTCAAGAGCATTGTTTCACTGAGGGGTTATCTGAAAATCTTTTCTTGCTTCAATGATCCTTGCCGAAAATGTTCCCTACCTTCACAATTATCAAAACTAAATTTATCTTTGACTTTAGGTGTATTTTTAATGTCTTAGGGTTTCAATAAATATGAACAAATGTGTACTTCCTCATTTATTCTTTTTTTCTCCTTGAAATATAATGAGGAGAAAAAATTAACTTAAAACTCCTTATTTAGATCCTGCCTTAAAAAAGGAAAAAAGAATTTTCTTATTCTCCTCTGTCTCTAGTCCTCTTCTTTTCCTTCTCTTCTATTCTGCAGTCTCTTTTGATATCTTAACCCATGTGTCTGAGGTTTAGCCACGACTCCTATGGAGAATCCCAAATCTCAATCTTTACCTCTCATCTCACCATTAAACTCACATTAGTTTCCAACTGTGCATTCATACATGCATATGGAAATCCCACTGTACCTCAAAAACCACAGATCCAAAACTGAACATCACTTGCTCACCTCCACCTCTTAGTGGGTCCACTATTGGAATTACACCAGTATGTCCCAATCACCAAGGCAAGCAAAACCTTAAAATCAATCAGTGTTCAAGTGCTGTATATGCCATCTTTTAAATATCACTCAGGAATTCTCACCTTGATAATCAAAATAAATCCATAACTGGTATTTACACATGTGCTCTTGTCTCTGCCTGGACAGATCTTTCCTATCCTCTTTGCCTGATTAACCCCTACTTGTATTTGAGAAAGGGCTGGTTTGTCACTGCCTCTAAAAAGCCTTCCCTGAAAACTCCTAGTTTCAGTGGTTACCTCTCCTGTGTTCCTTCCAAACTGTGTTTCTCTGAACATGACATTAATTAAATTAGGACATAGTTTAATTATTGATCCCCCCAAAAGACTACATGGTTCTTTGCTGTTGTTCAGTTGCTCAGTTGTATCTGAATCTTTGCAACCCCATGGACTGCAGCATGCCAGGCTTCCCTGTCCTTCACCATCTCCCAGAACTTGATCACTCATGTCCATTGAGTTGCTGATGCCATCCAACCATCTCATCCTCTGTTGTCCCCTTCTCCTCCTTCCTTCAATCTTTCCCAGCATCAGGGTCTTTTCCAACGAGTCAGCTCTTTGCATCAGGTGGCCAAAGTAGTGGAGCTTCAGCATCAGTCCTTCCAATGAATATTCAGGGTTGATTTTCTTTAGGATTGACTGGTTTGATCGAATTGGTATGGTTCTAGTATGTAGGAACTATCTGCCATCTCTACATTTCCCCTGTCAACAAGCCAGACACAGGGCAGGTATTCAACAATGTTGGCTGAATTAACTGAGTGAGGACCTGTCACCTATCTCCTCATGCACTGACATGCATATCACCTACTACATCCCATGCACTGAAAAAAAAATATCTTCCTCAAATAAGAAGTCTACTAATGTTAACTCTACCACCCTAAAATTTTAAATGGCTTCAAAAGTTAAACCTGCAAATAAAACATTTAAGACTATCTACAGCAAAGGCTGGAGGAGGAAATGGCAACCTACTCCAGTATTCTTGCCTAGAGAATCCCATGGATTGAGGAACTGGGTGGGCTGCGGTCCATAGGGTCTCAAAGAGTGGGACAGAACTGAAGCGACTTAGCACGCACGCATACATGCCAAAGGCTAAATCTATTTTTCTTATAAATAATTTATTGACAGGGTGAGAACCTGAGATTCAAGATAAAACTGAATTGTAAAGATTTTAACCAAAGATGAGGCAGGTAGGTAAGATCCAGGTTAGGAACAGTGAGTTTTGCCCTAATAAAGGGGTTGTCATAACTGACATACGCTGCGGCCTTCACCCTCAGAATACTCCCTATACAATCACGAATGGGTTCCCAAGGTCTCCACTGCACAGATTTCTGCCCATTACCTATCATCTTCCATAAAACCTTGCCCTGGGACATGGAGATGAAGCAAAAATATGTTGGAAGATACCCAGCAGGTAGCAATGACTTTTAAAAGTCACAATTCATTAATAAATATTTAAGTGCCCAGCAAATTTCAGGCACAGGAAGCCTCAGGGAGTTAATGGCTTAACAGAGACAAGCAGATTAAGAGATTAATCAAATTTTAAAACTATAATTATGATGAGGCTATTAAGAAAAATACAGACTAGACATATATGCAGTCATGACCTAGTCTGGAAAATCAGAGAAGGTACTCCTAATGTATGCTTGCTAGAAAGAGAGAACTGAGAATGACCGAGATTCAACCAGCAAGCAGAGTGTACTAACAGATATTCTCATCATGCCATGAATACACTGAATCTAAGAACTCCTTTACTACTCATCTTCTAGGAGCAAGTGTCAAATGAAATCCCTCTATATTCTAAATTTGCCATGGCAGACTTCTATGACATATAACAGAGCTCAGCTCTCTTCTTTTCAGATGAATATTTATAAAGCCACTTACACCATAGGACCTGAGCACAAAGAAGGCACTCAACAAATTCTGTTGAATAAGAAAATGAAAGCAATAGTACAAGAATTGACTTCCAACACAATGGTTACATGACATTTATTCCACACTGAGAGACTACTGTTTTCAAAACGCCATTTTTTTTATCAACAAGAAACTTTCTAACAAAATTAGGTAAGAATGTTCAAAAAATTTCATAAGCCTAAAAAATAACTTGAAATTGGCAATTAATTAATTCAGCAAAATAAAGTAAGTAGCTTTATCAAGTTTTATCCTAGATAAACCTTATGTTTAGCTCAGTGTACTCTCAAGTCATCTGGTATTACCTCTAACTCATATTTTTATAACTTACATTTCTAAAAATGTACAGTTTCCACTTTCTTTAATAAAACCAGGCAACCAAGTAGCCCTGACATTCATCTCTTCCCCTCCCACCCCCAGGTCCTAGATGGTGCTGACTGAGGATGTGTAGGGAGAAGGAAGGACTTTTGCTTTTCTGAAGGAACTTATATAATAATGCATGTTAGATATTCTACTTCTCACAATGACAGGCATTATCAACAGTCAACCTACCCCAGATCTTTCAAGAAAATGTACTAACACAATTTATAGGTAAGGGTTTGATGAAGTATTAATGGCTAAATTACCACTACCAATAATTCAACATATTTCATTCATATCACTGTGCTTCTAGAGAAGATAAATGCAGTGAAGTCAAGGCTCAAATAAATTAACCATTTATAGTTCCTGAAGATCTCACAGGAATTTTAACAACAGTAATAAGGAAAGCTACTAAATGATCTGACCAAAATATAATTCAGGAAATGTCCCCTACATTGTTTCCATTCAATGGAAAAACTACTTCCTTCCTACTCTGCTAAGAAATCTTTATATGTATTATGAGAAAACACTGAGGGGGATGAGTTTCCACAATAAAATAAATTATTTCTTTTATATTAAAGGTCTACTAGATTTAATCAATAAATTCTATTTCCTTTGAGTGTAACTTTAATTTTTTAAAAGAGCCACAATGTGACTGACATATGTGGTTTTCATGAAAATATGTTAAACAATGATTAGGAAAAAACTAGAAATCACTATATCATAATAGTTAAAATAGTTCACAATATTATCATTTTCAGTAATTTTGTGTTTAGCAGAGCACATATGCAAAAAGGACAAATTAATATTAAAGTAAGTTTTCTTGGAATGATTTTGGAGCTTTGAAATTTGATGTCTACTCAAGGCTGCTTACAATGAACATACAAAATGTCAAAATTACTAAACTGTCCTCTTTGAAACATTATTCTCCAACGTAAGTTCTGATCACTCTCTTCAATAAACTTAAATATCCACTTTAGGGAAAGCTCCTTTTAAATAAAATCCACAGGGAAAATGTGGATTAATCTGACTATAAAACTATCTTGTACAGAAAACATATTCTAAACAAAGGCTAACAACAAACTTGGAAAACATCACCAAATTGTAAGCCATTAGGGGACTAATTTGCTTGATTTAAAGAGCTTATGAAAAATCATTAAGAAAAAAAGAAAAACCCTTCAACAGTGGGTACAGAATTCAAACAGACATTTCACAAAAGTAGATACAAAGTTAAATAGTCAATATGCTTATCTCACTTAATTTAAAAATGCAATGGAGATCTATTTTTAATCTATCAGACTAGGGAATTTTTTAAAAGCTTAATAGTATCTAAATGCATCTAAGTCAACAGAAATTGGTTGAATAAATTAAGGTCCATCCCTACAGTATAGTATTATGTAGCTATTAAAAAGAACACAGTAAGAATAAGATAAATCTGAATTTCTGGCTTGGAAATATTAATATGATATTAAGTGATAAAGAAGGAAAGGAAAATATAGCATCCCTTGGTATTTTCAAAAGATATACATGTGCTGGTATATGCATAAAAAGCATTAGTAAGGCCAGAAGAAGTCATCTATAGTAGTTACTTTTGTGCAGGAGGATTAGGTTGAGGAAGCTAGAAGTTTACAATTTTTTTCATTTTAAATCTTTCTATATTTTTTGAATTCTTATTATCTTTATTTATTTTTATCACTCTTATTTTTTCTTTAATATTTTTGAAATGTCAACAGTAATTACTTGGAAGAAAAATTACAAATAATTTTGATTTGCTATTTTACAATGTTCGGCATTTTAAAAAATTAACTTATATAAAAATCTACTCTAAGACTTTGCTAAACTGCAACTTACAACCCATTAATGGATGATGAAATCTGTTTAGTGAGGTGCAATCAGCATTCCCCACCCCCAATCCCCAAGTGAAATCACTGAACTGGACTAGAATAGAAAATAACTAAAAACACCAGTGTGCATCACAGGTTATGAGCCAGAGAGAGCACCAAAGCAAGAGTGGATCACAGTCAAGAAGTTTTAAAACCACTGCTCTAGAATATTATTTTAAAAAGTATTTTGAATAGAGCATTCAGGAAAAAATCTTAACAACCTTATAATTTCCATTTTAAATCCAAGGATTGTTTTATATTAAACTGAGTTTTTTATGTGTCAATTCTTACTTAGTTTGACCAAATTGAAAAAAAGAAGTACTAGTTGAAATGGTAGTGAAGAAAAAATATAATTTCCAAAAAGTCACAGAAAAAATTCTTAGAAGAAGGGAAAGATGTGTTAATAAGACAGATGACGTATGTTAAGACTTGAATGAATTCTAAAAAATTAATCTACATACATCTATTTGGACTAGCCCCAGCATAAGTTATACACATTAATAATCTCTGGAAGTGACAAGATTGAAATTAAAAGAAGTTTAGTTAAGATTATTTATAAAGAGATCACCAAAATAACTGACTTTAAAAAATGCTAGGCTATCTCAGAATTTTACAATGATGACAGAAGACCAAATAGCTGAGATACATGTTCATCATGTACAATAGTAATCATGAGGGCATGTATTTTAAGTTGTGTTTTTTTGATGTCAAAGGATGTATTTGTTCTGGTTATAATCTATTGCCCAATCGCCTGTTTGATAAGGGCAGATAACTACAAAATGACTAGCAGGATTAGGAACATAGTCCAGTACCTTCCCTGGTGGCTCAGATGGTAAAGCGTCTGCCTACAATGCGGGAGACCTGGGTTCGATCCCTGGGTTGGGAAGATCCTCTGGAGAAGGAAATGGCAACCCACTCCAGTATTCTTGTCTGGAAAATCCCATGGACGGAGGAGCATAGTAGCTTACATACAGTCCATGGGGTCACAAAGAGTCGGACACGACTGAGCGACTTCACTTCACTCCAGTACCTAAATTAAGTAAAATTAAAGGACTGCAGGGGAATGAAATCAAAAGACTGTGTTTTCACTTATGGTTACTAAAGGGGAAAGGTACGGGGGGAAGATAAATTAGGAGGTTGGGATTAACACACACACACTACTATAAATAAAAATATAGATAATCAATAAGAACCTACTGTATAGCACAGGGAACTCTACTCAATATTCTAATAACCTACCTATATGGGAAAGGAATCTGAAAAAGAATGGATACACGTATATGTATAACTGAATCACTTTGCTGTATACTTGAAACTAAAACACAAATTGTAAATCAACTCTACTCCAATATAAAATAAAAATTAAATTAAAAAAAAAGACTTTTCACTAACATGGCAACCATATCAGGTATTTTGTGCAGCCAGAGCATCCACAGAAAGCTTTGTTTTTTAATTTTACTAACTTCAATTTACTACTTACCTTACATTATCTTTTTCTCCCTTTTATCCACCCCCCATCCTCCACCACCCTTGCCAGCTTTCTACTTCCTTTGTTCCTTCCCATTCATTAAGGACTTATTATTAACAATCTTATGTTCTTCCAAATCCCTATGGCAGTTACATGTACCACTCATTTGGAATTTAATGAATGACCTCTTGTATTACTTATATTTTTATACATATCCTAATTTTTTCAGATTAACATTTTTATATATAGATATATACTTATATTACTTGATAAAGGTATGGTCATTCCATATATGCATATAGTCAATATCAGTAATTCCTTTTAGATATAATTTTTAGTTCTCATATAATCTACAAGTCAAAAGTTGTCCAGGGCATAGGTTCCATGAGTGAATAAATTTAGGTAATTTATCTATGCTCCAGAAGTGTGGCAGCATGGCCAAGACTGATGCTGGAAGTGATGAGGCCAATAGATCTCAAAGAGAGAAGGATGGAGGACAGTACCTGACACTGGTAACAGCAATAAGGATAGAAAGGAGGAGATGGATAGAAAGAAGGCAGGACAGATAATCAGTAGGATTTAGGAACTGATAGGCTGAGGGCAAATGATCCACGATGCTACAAGCAACTGAATAGGTAAATAGCACAAATTTAAGAAAAAGCATTAGAGCTTTGAGGTGGAGAAAAAAGTTGACTTTAGAATCAGACCTAATGAATCTGAGATGTCCATAGAGCATATTGATGGTGGTCTTGGATATTAATCTGGAAGTAAAGAGAGAGTGCTCAGTTGGAAGCAAAAAAAAAAAAACTGGGGCATTATCAGCATAGAGATGAAACTGCCAGGAAATGTTTTCATGAAAAGATGAGAAGGTTGATTAGCAGAGAGCTATTTTGAGGGGAGAAAAAAAGAAAAAAATTAAAGAACTGCAAAAGAGATATTTAAGAGAAGGAGGATCACACAAAGACTCAAAATATGTGCTCAAGAAGTAGAAGCTGCCTTCTCCCAGGAGAGAAAATGTACGGTTATAAAAGCCAAGAAGAATTTCCTTTCTCTCAGAAGGGAAAACAGATCATGATTTCAACTGTTGAGAGAAATGTCCATTGGATTTGTCAACCTCTATCAGAGGTATCCAGGAAGCTTAAAAGGAACAGTTTTCTCCACTGAAACTACAAATTCCATGAGGACAGATATCATGCTTGTCTTATTCATTGTTATTTACTGCAAGGAGAAGAACAAGGCCAATCATGGGGTGGGCATTCAGTACTTTCTGAACCAAGGTGAAAGGTAGAATACAATAGAAAAAAGAAAGGTAGAATGCAGATAACAATAACAGCCAGGCTGCCCTGGACAGTCAATGGTGAGGAGAAACCACTTGGCTATGAATAGAGGGGCACCAATGGCTCAGAGAGGTGGTTTTATGTTTTGCTCTGTTACAATAGGTAAGACTTCAAAATTTTTTAAATATGGAGACAGAAACATGCATACGGAAGGAATGCTCAGATGTTCACTTAAGGACCCTTTCTAGAATTATTTGCTAACATTAGCCCAAATGAATATCTAATTGGTTGAAGATCTGATATTTTAAAGAGTAGGAAAAAACCAAATCAAGCAACATAGGATTATGACACAGAACAGAATAGCCTCCTTAAGAGCAAGTCAGTATGGCAAAATCAACCATTAAACCCCGATATCTTTTTTCCAACTTCTTTCCCTTCCTTAACTTGTAAACCCACAAATTCTTTAAAGGTGTCCCTGTAACAGTGGCAACAAGACCTTGTGAAAGTCATTGGTTGGTAAGACTGAGGTGGTGAGGAGGCGGAAGAACGAAGAGAATAGGGAAGGAAGAAGAAGGAGCTGAAAGATCCTTCAGAAAGGGTATTCTCAAGTCAGGAACTACTAACATAGTTTCAGTTGTCATTGTAGTGATATGGTAAGATCCACTCACATAAAAAAACAAAAAACATGATCTCACATGAACTCCCATGGTTCAGAACACCTCAGTTCTAAATCTACACAATCTGTTAAATGTGAGTACTTTTTAAAAAAGATCTGATCAAACAAAATAATGCTACTTTGTCAGCAGTTTCTCTTATCCTAAAAATATTCCTGAAAATATCAGCACTGAAGCTCCTGGACAGTCTTGATTCTCCTGCTTTCTCGCTGGCTGGCCTCTTGCTTGCATCCTACCTCAGGCCACACCAAACCACCTCTAGGCTACCGGATGCACCACACTGCCTCATACCTTCACTCCAGAAAGTAATCCACCCCGATCTGCAAATGCTCAGACACTCAGCTTCAAGATTAATAGCTCAAGCATCCTGTCCTTTTTGAAGCCTTTTCCTGATAGCCCCTTTTTATTTTTCTCTGCCCACCACCCACCCTCTCTCCAACATACAACTGAGCACTCTTCATTAGTACCTATAGAACGAAACCAAACAGAGTCTCTTATAAAGGGATAAACTGAAGTTGATCAACCCAAGCTGTAAGTAAAAAGGAAACCTGACTTACAGGAATTTATAGCTCCTGTCAGAAATCAACAGAGGACACCAGCTAAATCCCAAGTGCCAAGTCTGTGCCAAGTCTTTCATGCCACTTCTGGACTTTCTTGTTCACATGACTCAGCCAACCATCCAAAGTCAAAAAAGAAAACCACTAGGCAACGAATCAACTGAAAAAGCCAAAAACTTCCACATCTATCCCATAAAAATTCCTTAGTCTGTGAGCAACTCAGAACTCATAGCTCCCATAGCCTTGAGTTTCCCAGTTTACAAGTTGAAGCCCCACAATAAACTCATCTTTCTGCTTTGTTTTATTGAGTATGCAGACTTTGGTTTTTGACATACCCCACTATTCTCACTTACCTCTATTATATCACTTACACCATCTGACTGCTTTACAGAATCTGATCCGACATTATTCTAGGCTGGAATCCTCCTACCTCATTCATCTTATTCCCCAGAGCCTGGGACAGAACTTGACGTAGAATGTGAACTCTAAGCAAAGTGAAGTATAAAAGACTACTTGCCAAAAATTTTGTAAATACAAAATTCAAGACTATCCACCAAAGCAACACCTTAACTAGATATCTATTGCTTTGCCAACAATCTACCACTGGAGCTACTGAATTTGGGCCCTAGAAATAAGCAATTACAAAACAGAAACATTTCCAAATAGAAATAAATGTACATTTTTTGCTTTGATTATGAAGGATGCGGGTTAAAACATACCTCAATGTATACTATGTTTGTTCCCAGATTTAAATGTGATTAAAACTATAATTCTACGTGCAGGAATGTGTTTCAATTATATTACTATATTTCCATCGGCCATAATTTTACAGATTTTCTATAGCCATGAAAATGGTTGTTACAGTTCTAAAAAGAGTGATGAAATCTATAACTCATAAATCTCTCAGTCACATACCATAAGTCACTTTTGCTTAACTGATATGTCTTATGTTAATGACATAGAAAGTTTGAAACATTTTTAAATTGTAAAGATAATATATGCTCAATTTCTAGACTTCAATCAGACGACACAGAAAAGCACAAAGAAGAAAATACAAATCACCTGTAATCCTACCAAAGACAACTTCGTAATACTGTGATATGTACCTCCTAAACTTTTTCCTGTGCACATACACATGAGATAATAATAGCAATCACTATGACCATGAAAAAGCTGCCATTTATTATGACCTTATCACAGAATTATACAGGAACCAAGCTAAGTAATTCAGCCATATTATTTCATTTAATCTTTAAGAGAACCCGATGAGATGGGTACTGTTTCTCTCTCTCTTTCACAGTAGAAAAATGAAGGAGGCTTGGGACTTCCCTGGTGGTCCAGTGGCTAAGACTCCACACTCCCAAAAGCAGGGGGCCCAGGCTCGATCCCTGGTCAGGAAACTAGATCCCACGTGTCACAAGAATAAATTCAAGGCCACAGCAAAGAGTTCACATGCCACAAGGAAGATCAAAGATCCCGCACGCCACAACTAAGCCCTGGTGCAGCCAAATAAATATTATACATAAAAACCCTAAGGAGGCTCAGAGGTTAAGCAACTCACACAAAGTCACAAAGGTAATAAATGGCAGAATAAGTACTAAGATAAACCGTTTGATGACTAGGTTCCAGATCCTATCTATGTACATGTGTATATAACACATACACACAATATTTTCAAATATGTATACCAAAATATAGGAACACACTAACCACAGTTTTGTAACCAACTTTTTTCCATCTAACATATTAGAAACAACTTTTCTGTCAATAAATGTCTATCTATATCAGCATTTTTAATAGCTACACAGTAGTCCACTATCTGGTTATGAAATAGACTGCTTTAAATTGTACATTTGTGTTACTCCAATACAAGTTTTTTAATATTATAAATAAATGGAATATTACTCAGCCATTGAAAAGAATACATTTGAATCAGTTCTAATGAGGTGGATGACACTGGAGCCTATTATACAGAGTGAAGTAAGTCAGAAAGAAAAACACCAATACAGTATACTAATGCATATATATGGAATTTAGAAAGATGGTAACAATAACCCTATATGCGAGACAGCAAAAGAGACACAGATGTATAGAACAGTCTTTTGGACTCTGTGGGAGAAGGGGAGGGTGGGATGATATAAGAGAATAGCATTGAAATATGTATATTATCATATGTGAAACAGATCGCCAGTCCAGGTTCAATGCATGAGACAGGGTGCTCAGGGCTGGTGCACTGGGATGACCCGGAGGGATAGGATGGGGAGGGAGGTGGGAGGGGGGTTCAGGATGGGGAACACATGTATACCCGTGGTGGATTCATGTCAATGTATGGCAAAACCACTACAATACTGTAAAGTAACTAGCCTCCAATTAAAATAAATTTAAAAAATAATAATATAAATAATGCTATAATAGTTTTAGTACACTTGTCTAATTAACTCCTTAAGACAAAAAGAACCAAAAGAGAAAAGCTCTTTTTAAGGCTTTTAGTACTTATTCACTTCCTAACTACACTTCAAGTGCTCAAAAGTCCTACAACTAGTGGCTACCATATTGGACAGCACAGATATTTAACATTTCCCTTACTGCAAAGAGTTCCACTTGACAGCACTGGTCTAGATTGTTCTAGATCATGAAGATCATTGTTCCACCTCTTAACATGAAGCTGGTTGGGGTAGGAAGCCCCTCTACACCCACTTACTCTTGAGGACCACCCTCCACGGTGACTTCTGCACTGATCCTACAGCTGCAGCACATGGATAGGTCTAGAGTGTCAGATCCCTCCTTCTGCAGCTTCCCCCAGGCTAGTAGATCAAGATTTACCCACTGACATCACTGTTCCTATTCTTGTCTCTAGCCCTATCTCCCAGCCTGAACATGTTACTAGGTTTATATGGAGGGGCAGGCTGTCTGACCAACCTTGACTAGCATGTTCCCTTGAACATGCTGCCTGACAACTGCAGGGTGATGTGTACCCTAACTCTGCTCTTACTTTTACTATTTTGTACCAAAGCTCTTCAGTATGATGACCCTTAGGAACGAGACCTTTTTTAATTTTCCAAGGGTAAAATAAACTGTTCCGAATTCTACCATTTGGATTCTTTCAACAGAAAACTGGTAAGAGGATAAAAGGTGAATCACTACCTTGCAACATGAAATTGATAGTTTAGTCGCTAAGTCGTGTCCGACTCTTTGTGACCCCATGGGCTGTAGGCCACCAGGCTCCTCTGACCATGGGATTTCCCAGGCAAGAATACTGGAGTGGGTTGCCATTTCCTTCTCCAGGGGATCTTCCCAACCCAGGGATTGAACCAGCATCTTCTGCATCTCCTGCTTGACAGGCTGATTCTTTATCACTGAGCCACCTGGAAAGCCCATGACATACAACTAGTAGATCATATATAACAATGCAAAGTACATACTAGACACCACCTAAGAAGCTTGCTTGCTTGTGACTAGAAAAAGCAAAAACAGTACAAGGACTTTATTTCTAAACAAACAAAATCAGTCTTCAAGCCAACTCAAACAAAAACAGCTTTGTTATATAAGCCTTCACTTCATGCTTCGTCTCAGTGCCAAGACTGTTTTGTGAGGGATGATCTGTTCTGGCTCTTCAATAGCTCACCTGGGAGTCACTTTAGCTCATGTGGAAGAAGCTTTCAAACCACCATGTTCTGTGACTGCTAGACCCAGCTGACTTGTATATGGGATGAGGAGCCAACCACATAGAAACAACTCTAATAGTGCTCTGAGTCACCAGTCAAAAGATAGAGCAGGTCTAAATAGAAATATAACACACCCCTCAAACACACAAGAGGAATTTAGTCCACAATGCTACAGACTTCACTTCCCATTAGACTTAAGTACTGCATCCAGAAAACAAAACAAAACAGAAAAAAGGGGAAGCTACAACTGATCTGATCTTATCCTGTCTATAATGAGTTTAAAAATAATTTATGACTGTTAGAGGTGGCCACTATATACTGTAAAGTTCTCAAAAGCAAGAAAGACAATGTAAGAAATGCAAGGCATTTTACAGAGAAAAGAAATTCAAGTACATGAAAAAGCTAAACCTTTTTAAAGCCAAAATCCTACACCAATTAAATTTAATGAAAAGAGAAAAAATGATACCTATTATTGGTGTCTTAGGGATATATTATGATATGTAATATTAGTGTCTACATATTTATATGCTAATAATAGATAAACACTGAATGCCAGCTATGTGCTATAGGGAAGGATTAACGAAGTAATGAAATATGCCTATTTATTAATTATACCTTCTACACACAAGGCTAATTACTTTTTAAAAGAAGGGTTTGTCTTGACAAAAATGCTAAGTAAATGAAAACATGATTTGGATTTCAAAAGAGCGTTTGAATCACACAAGTCTTACATTTTATACCCAGTTCAATAAATAGACTTTTATGTTCTACAGCTTTCACAAATAGACTTTAATGTACTACAGCTTTAACAGAGGTAAGCAAATTTACTCACCAATTAAAACTGGGAAAGTCCTAGTGCTTTATCTACTTCCTCAAAAAAAATTTTGGTATGATTAAGTAAGAAGGAGCAAGAAAATCACTGAAAGACAACCACCTGATGCTTTTAAGAAAAAAAAAAACAACAAGATTTATCTTGGAGAATTTATAGGCTAACTAAATATATATACAGTAAATTTATTAAAGTTTGGCTTTCAAGTACAAAATGAAGCAGGGCAAAGGCTAATAGAGTTTTTCCAAGAGAACGCACTGGTCATAGCAAACACCCTCTTTCAACAACACAACGCTACACATGGACATCACTAGATGATCAATACTGAAATCAGATTGATTATATTCTTTGCAGCTCAAGATAGAGAAGCTCTGTACAGTCAGCAAAAACAAGACTGGGAAATGGCGGTGGTTCATATCATGCACTCCTACCTTATTGCCAAATTCAGACTTGAATTGAAGGAAGTAAGGAAAACCACTAGACCATTCAGGTATGACCTAAATCAAATCCCTTACATTTATACAGTGGAAGTGACAAATAGATTCAAGGAATCAGATCTGATAGATAGAGTGCCTGAAGAACCATGGACTGAGGTTTGTGACATTGTACAGGAGGCAATGATCAAGACCAACTCCAAGAAAAAGGTCAGTTTTTATTCCAATCCCAAAGAAAGGCAATGCCAACGAATGTTCAAATTACTGCACAATGGCACTCATCTCACACGCTAGCAAAGTAATGCTCAAAATTCTTCAAGCCAGGCTTCAACAGTACATGAACCAAGAACTTCCAGATGTTCAAGCTGGATTTAGATAAGGCAGAGGAACCAAAGATCAAATTGCCAACATCCGTTGGACCATTGAAAAAGCAAGAGAATTCTAGAAAAACATCTACTTCCTCTTTATTGACTACGCCAAAGCTTTTGACTATGTGACTGTGTGGATCACAACCAATTGTGGAAAATTCCTTAAGAGATAGGAATACCAGACCACCTTACCTGCCTCCTGAGAAATCTGTATGCAGGTCAAGAAGCAGCAGTTAGAACCAGACGGAACAACAGACAGGTTCCAAATTGGGAAAGGAGTACATCAAGGCTGTATATTGTTACCCTGCTTATTTAATTTATATACAGAGTACATCATGCAAAATGCTGGGCTGGGTGAAGCACAAGCTGGAATCAAGATTGCCGGGAGAAATATCAATAACCTCAGATATGCAGATGACACCACCCTTATGGCAGAAAGCAAAGAGGAACTAAAGAGCCTCCTGATGAAAGTGAAAGAGGAGAGTGAAAAAGCTTAAAACTCAGCATTCAAAAAACTAAGATCATGGCATCTGGTCCCATCACTTCATGGCAAATAGATGGGGAAACAGTGGCTGACTTTATTTTGGGGGGCTCCAAAATCACTACAGATGTTGACTGAAGACATGAAATTAAAAGATGCTTGCTCCTTGGAAGAAAAGCTACAACCAACCTAGACAGCACATTAAAAAGCAGAGACATTACTTTACCAATCAATATTCGTCCAGTCAAAGCTAAGGTTTTTCCAGTAGTCATGTAGGATGTGAGAGTTGGACCATAAAGAAGGCTGAGCACCAAAGAATTGATGCTTTTGAACTGTGGTGTTGGAGAAGACTCTTGAGAGTTCCCTGGACTGCAAGGAGATCAAACCAGTCGATCCTAAAGGAAATCAGTCCTAAATATTCATTGGAAGGACTGATGCTGAAGCTGAAACTGCAATACTTTGGCCACCTGATGTGGAGAGCTGACTCACTGGAAAAGACCCTGATGCTGGGAAAGATTGAAGGCAGAAGGAAAAGGGGACAACAGAGGATGAGATGGTAGGATGGCATCACTGACTGATGGACATGAGTCTAGGTAAGCTCCGGGAGTTGGTGATGGACAGGGAAGCCTGCAAGCTGCAGTCCATGGGGTCGCAAAAAGTCGAACACAACTGAAACTGAAGTTTATTAAACAGATCATATGATCCACAGGTATTTTTTGGTACCAGCTGATAAGAGTAGCTTCTTTTTTTTTAACTGCAGTTGTACAGATTTGCAATGCTTGAGAAAGTGTCTCCCTGACTGACGCTATTAATGTAAGACACTGATAGCTAAATTCTCCCTGCCAAAAAAGTGCTGGGCTCAAATAAGTTTTGGAAATGCTGAGTAAAAGAGGTTTCTTGCTTACCTCTCTAGCCCTTACCACACTAACGTATGCTATGGGCCTCCAGCAACCTTTGCTAAGTATATTTGAGCACGGTTCCTCCCCTGTCTAAAGCAGAGTTTCCCATGTTATCTGCAGGTATCGGTATTCAGTGGAACATAATTTGGGAAAGAAATACTACTCTCCAGACAATCACATGTTCTATGTTGAGTAGAAACATAAATTTACTAGATAAGGGCTCTCCTGGTGGCTCAGTAGTAAAGAATCAGTCTTTCAGTGTAGGAGACACGGGTTCAATCCCTGATCCAGGAAGATCCCATACCCGCAGAGCAACTAATCCCCTGTCTCACAACAATTGAGACGGTGCTCTAGAGGCCAGGAGCCACAACCACTGAAGGCCACACGCCCTAGAACCTGTGCTCCAAAATAAGAGAAGCCACTGCAATGAGAAGCCCTGCTCTGCAACCAGAGAAAAGCCCACACAGCAACAAAGACACAGCACAGCCATAAACAATTAAATTCTTTTAAAAATTTACTAGATAAGCCATACAATAAATATTAAGTAACACTGGCTCTTTTGAAATCAAAGGTCTATGTGGAACCACAATGCTAACATCTACAGACAGTTTCTAACAGATTTCATAAAGAAGACAGGGTGTTGGACTTATTAGCTTTCATTCTCCCCTCTTTCTTATTTCTGACTTTAGGGTCCTTGCTATCCAGGTTTTCTTGGTAAGGCAGGGGAAGCAAGCATGACGAAACAAATGGATCTGTGTAAGTGAACAGGACCATGGGGAAGCAAGATAAACCAGGTGTTTATCCACAGTAGCAGGAAACTGTCATTAAAGCAGTATGTTAATTAAAGAAAGGGAGCTAGATGAGTGCTAATCAAGAATACAGTTTCATGTCAGAAAGGCATGCATGAAGCTCATAACATTAGGAAACCAAGCAGATCTAGAGTAACTTTTAGCAAATAAAGGATAGAAGGTCACGAGACACTGTTCATGCCTGAAAAGAGAGCTGGCTAGCAAAAAAAAAAAATCAATGGACTAGGCACAATACCCCACATAAGACTGCCATTCTAAGGTTCTTTGTACCTCACAAAACTCCTACGAATGAGGCCCAAAGCAGGAATGTCTTTAAGTGATAGCTCTAAATGGTTAATTTGACTTCATAAATATTTTCACCAAACATAATGTTTTGTAAATTTTATAAGCAGAAAATAACAATGTTGAAATAAAGTTTCTTTTAATTTTAAAATTTCTACTTTGGTAATACTTTACCAACAGAGGGATTATAATCATTATAATTATACTGAATATACTTTTTTTTTTTTTACTGTGCTAAAATTTATATAACACATACTTGACCATTATAAAGTATACAATTCAGTGACTTCAAGTACATTCAAAGTACTGTGCAACCATTACCACCATCTAATTCCAGAATATTTTCATCCTCCCAAAAGAAATTCCATACCCGTTACACAATTACTCCCCATTCCTCCCTCCTCCCAGCCCCTGGTAACCATCAATCTGCTTTCTGACTCTATGGATTTGCCTGTTCTGGACATGTCATAAAATGGAATCATATAATATGTGGCTTCTTTCACTTAATGTTACTGAGGTTCATCCACATTGCAGCAAGTATCAGTATGTCACGCCTTCCTATAGGTGAATAACACTCACTATATGAAGATATCACATTTTGTTTATCCAGTCATCAGCTGTTAGACATGTGAGTTGTTTCCATATTTTGGCTACTATGAATAATGCAACTATAAACATCTGTGTACAAGTTTTTGTTTGAACACTTGTTTTCAGTTCTCTTGGGTATACACATAGGAGTGGAACTTTCAGATTGTATCTTAACTCTATGTTTAACTTTCTGAATAACCATCAACAGCATCTATACTATTTTACATTCCCACCAGCAATGTATGAGGGTTCCAGCCTCCATGTCCTCATCAACAGTTATTACTTTCCATTCTATTGTTACTGTTGTTGTTATACTAGTGGATATGAAATGGGATCTCACAGCAGCTTTGATTTCACAATATCTAACTTATCTTTACAATGGTGCTGTCCTTCATTTTGTGTATTCAGTTCCTTGGCAAAAACTTTATTTAAATGATCATCAAATCTCTGAATCTTGAAATGTTATGTTATTTGTTTCTCATAGCATTTTTATATGATTAAGTAATCGACCAAAAACAATGGAATATCTTTTTTTCGTAAGAGTAATTTTAAGGTATTTTTGGATTGTAAATATTTTTATTTTATCATCCTAACATAGTTGGCACTACTCAGTGACATTCTTCATGAACAAAAGCATATTACATTTACTAAGAAAGCATACATTTTCTCTATGGAAGGAAGTGTAACAATGCTAATTGTGTTTTTAATCCATGGGGACCATTAAGTGGAGTTACATAAATAATATTGTAACTTCATTTCTGAGCTTGGGATAGGCAGATAATGAAAAATGTATACAAGGTAATTAATTTACAGAAAATAAAATGTTTCCTTAATTCCACATCTAACACTTTAAAGGATTTTTTAAATATAAATAATACTCAAGCAAATTTGTAATTACAAATTTACCAACATGTTTATCATTTTTATCAGAGTATTTACCATGATATTATACAGTAGAATTAAAAGCACTCTCTCTGGATAGAAAAAATAAATAAACCAAGTCATAAAACTCATACTTCATTTATTTATCAAAAGTACCCATCACTGAACTACCTATGACTTCGAGCATTTTATCAAACTTTAATTTGAAAATCATGACAAAGAAGAATACCTAGGCCATCATCAAAAATGTGCAAACAATAAATGCTGGAGAGGGTATGGAGAAAAAGGAACCCTCCCGCACTGTTGTTGGGAATGTGGATTGGTGCGGCCACTATGGAAAGCAGTGGGGAGGTTCCTTAAAAAACTAAACATAGAATTACCATATGATCCAGCAATTCCAATCCTGGGCATATACCCAGAAAGAAACATAATTGAAAAATACACATGCATTTCAATGTTTACTGCGGCACTATTTACAATGGCCAGGACATGGAAGCAAGTTTAATGTCCATTAACAGAGGAATGTATAAAGAAGATGTGGCACACTTATACAACAGAATATTACTCAGCCATAAAAAAAGAATGAAATTTGCAGCGATGTGGATGGACCTAGAGACTGTCATACAGAGTGAAGCAAATCAGAAAGAGAAAAATAAATATCATATACTAACACATATATGTGGAAACTAGAAAAATGACACAGATGAATCTATCTGCAAAGCGGAAATAGAGACAGACATAGAGAATAAACATATGGACACCAAAGAAGGGAAGAAGAGGTGGGATGAATCAGGAAATTGGGATTGACATATATCCACCATGTATAAAACAGATAACTAATAAGAACCTACTGTATTGCACAGGCACTCTACTCAATGTTCTGTGGTAACCTAAATGTAAAGGAAATCCAAAAAGAAGGAAGGGATATACGTATACTTATGGTTGATTCACTTTGAGGTACAGCAGAAAATAACACAACATTGTAAAGCAACTATACTTCAAAAAAATTTTTTTAAAGAATAATATCTAAAAAATGGCATGGGAACAGTGTGCACTGTGTGATCCCAGGTAACCCTGGTGCTGAGGATTCGGGAACCACACTGTGAGAACCACTACCTTAGATCATGGCAGAGAGTCTTCCTACAGAAAGACCCATTTAAAGAGTATTAAATAATCTTTCTAGAATATTTAATCAGACAGGCCTAGGATAGCTGCAGGCTTTAATAGACTCACTCATGTTAAACAGGGAACATGAGCTCAAGTGTAGCATTCCACAAAGCCTATGTATTTCTCAAAACAGCCTTTTAAATCTTCTGGTGGAATAAAGCAGACAATCAATCAATAAGAACTTAGAGCTCTGTTCATATTATACACTTCAACTAACATTTACAATAGCACTCTAGAAATCTGAGATGGAGAAGTAAATCTCATTTCAAAAGTCTTTGGTTCCGTTAGAAAATAACTTGTTTTCAAGACTCTCATTTTTTTGATTCTTCCTGTTGAACACATTTTAAATGGTGAATGTGAAGAGACAAAAAGGAAAATTACTAGGTGCCAGGAATGAAGAGAGAAACTGAATCAGAGACAAAAGAATGAGCTGATACGAAAAGCCCATGGGGATCTGAGACCTGGATAAGGCCCCAGGAACTGGGGTTCTAAATTCCCCCTCAAAAACAGAAGATGCTATCTAGGTGCGTAAGTCTGAGGCACTGGAACGAGCCTCCCCCACAGAGCCCAGAGCCAAGGGAGAATGACAGAGAGAAGTGGTGAAAAGGGGACTAGAAAAGCTCCCTCCACTGGCCTGGCAAAGCAGTAAGAAGTCTGCTGCTCGTCCTGGGCCTTGTGTTATGCAGTATGTAGAAAACATCAAAGGCAAAAAGAGAAAACCTCAAAATCAGAGAGAAAACAGATTATCCAGAAAGGCAAGACTGTTACACTGACAGCGGACATCACATCAGCCAGAGGACCATGGAGAAACCTTCAAAGTGCTGAAAAAATTAACTTCTTATTCTGTATCCAGCTAAATTCTATTTCAAAAGTGAGGGCAAAATAGACATTTTCAGTTGAAGACTAAAAAAAAAAAAGTCATTCAACAAGCCCTTGATGGAAAAAACACTAAAAATATACCTCAATAAGGAGTGTGCACCAAAAAAGAATTATTTAAGTAAATCTAAATAAACCGATTGTAAAGAAACTAGTTTTAAAGTCCTTGTACTTGGAGGAAGCTGGGAAAACTTGAAAATTTAAGTCAACTGTGTATATAAAAATGCAAGAGTAATTATAATTACTAATTAGAAAGGATATAAAGTGTAAGTGTAGTCACTCAGTTGTGTCCTACTCTTTGCGACCCCATGGACTGTGGCCTGCCAGGCTCCTCTGTCCATGGGATTCTCCAAGCAAGAATACTGGAGTGGGTTGCCATTCCCTTTCTCCAGGGGAATCTTCCCAACCCAGGGATCAAACCTGGATCTCCCACATTGCAGGCAGATTCTTTACCATCTGCGCCACCAGGGAAGCCCAGAAAGGATATAAATTATTTCCAAATCAGAAGTTTAGAAAAAAAGGAAACAAGGAAACTCAATCTGTACTTTAGAAGTCAGAAGGGGGGTGGGGGGTGGGGGGTGGGGGAATCAAAGCACGAGACTAGAAAACATGAGAATAAGACAGAAATAAATCTAAATATACAAATAAGCAAATTAATGTAAACAGATTAAATTTTCCCAATCCAAAAAGGATGCTGAGACTAGAAAAAGATACTAAATTTAAGAGAACTAAAAATATCTCCACTTTAAAATTTGTGAATCACTGTATTGTACATCTGAAATTTATAATATTGTACATCAACTATAACTCAGTAAAAAATAGTTTTTAAAAATAATAATTTCACATGAATCCATTTCAATTAGAAGGGTGTTGCTGTTTCTTAGTAATAAAGAGCTAGAATAGTAAGCAGAATGGTTTCTAACAGGCCAGTGGTTTTAACAATCCGATAGATTACAAGTGTTCTGAAAATCCTGATTCATGAAGCCATGTAGCAGCAAATGGAATCTGAATTCCCCAGTGCTTTGAGACTTGTTCTTTGGAGAATCAATGAACTTCTCTGCAATAGAAAACAACCTTATATTCCACTCCTATTTCTCAAAAGAAGCTCTTGACAAGGCAGCGATTCAAGGCCCTGACTGGGATAAATTGTGACTTTCAAGACACTGGACAAGACTTCTTTCAGAATATTTGGCAGAATCTCTAATGCTAATGTAAAAGCAATGATTCATAGAGAACTATGGGAGCTTCTTCCTTCACCAAAACAGCAAAACCAGATGTGCTACCAGGTACTCCATCAGCTTTGATGGCAAGCCACTTTTCACCGATTTATCTCTCAATGGTCTTTCCAGTATTCAAAATGAGCTCACAAAACAAGAATTCTTGATGGCATCAGCATGCTCTTAAAGGACAAAAAAGAGAAACTAGCTTCACTAAGTATCATCAGCATTCATTCGGTTACAGGCTGAAAGAAAATAGAGTAACTGCTGACTCTTTTAAAGCCTTGTTTGAGAGACTATGAGGAAAAAAATGTTCATGATTCTAGAAGAGGTCCTCATTGTTCCGCTCCTGGTCACGAACCATCCAGAGTTCAGAGAGCTTCACCTAGGCCTCTCCAATCTTACTGCTACTTTAGCTGACAAGATTTTGTAAGATAAGGCTTGTGGGTTGGGGCAATTCCAAGACGAGGTAAGGTTCCAGCCTTTTCAAATTAAGCCACCTTCTTGTCAAAACAACTCACACTGTCCAGTAAGTTTTCTATCTGGGCAGGTTTAGGGGCCTCTTGAGCTTTGTAGGCTTCCAGCTTCTGTTAGCAAGAACTTTGTCAGACAAGCAAAAGCAGTTCTGTACGCCTGCACCCTCAACCTTTTATAGTCAAGACGAGAAAACACGCAAGTTTTGTCCAACTTTCTTTTTCGGTTTCTCTTTTCTCCTTTCCTTGTTTAATATAGTGTTTTTTTTTCCATCGAAACTAGACTCTGCATAAATAAGACATGGTATATTTTCATGATTCTTATCAATGGGAAACTGTTCAATATAGTCTCCTATACACACAGCAACAATGAAAACTACACACAATTTAAATGGATACACTAATGATCCATTAACTCTGTACTTGTTTAAAGTAAGGGAAGGGGAAAAAATACCTACACAGTTTTGACTTTAAGGGGAAGAAAGACTTTAAGAAGGCAATTTTCAAAGTAATAGAAGAACGTATTTTTAAAAAACTTCAAAAAAAATTGTTTTCAACATTCAGTTCACAAACTCCTAAACTCTATTCAGGGATACAGGCAAAGAATTCCTGATCTCTTATCTCTCAAGTCATAAAATATGGATCTGAAACAAACAAAGAAAAAAACTGGCAAGTATTGGGCCTGACTGTTGTGGCAGAATGTTATTTTCCAAGATGGCCACAACAGTAACTCTGGAACCACATGCTCTTCTAGAACTTCAGAACTCTCCCAGCAAGAGATGACACACTCAGGTGTGTATGTGCCTCACTTGTAACCACCAATGCAGTGAGTGAATGTAACAATGCCTAGCTTTCTGAGGCCACCATGTCATGCAGAAGCAAGGCCACATGTAGGCACTGATGTCAACAGTCCCAACTTGTTCAAGTTCTCCCCGCCCAAGCACCAGACATGGTGGTGAACAAGCCTCCAAATTATCAAATCCTTATTCAAATTATTCCAGCCCCCAGCAATTGATCCCAACCTTCAAGTCTTCCCAACTGAAACCCCAACCATCATACAGCTGGGAAAACCATCCCTACTGTGCCCTTTTGGAGTTCCCAACTCAACAGAATCCCTAAATGTAATAAAAAAGGTTTTTATGCCTCCAAGTTTTGGACTAGGTGTTCAGTTGCAACACTAACTGAAATAGCTATCTCAGGTGGGGAAATTAAATCCCATTCCTAAAATCAAATGTTTTTTAGCCTAAACAAAGTTAGCCTCTCTATCTTCCTACAAAAGACTGACAAAATCAAAATGTGATAAAATGATATATGGGCTTTCTCTTGGGTCTACCACCAAAATTTTTAAATATATAAATCAAACTTTTAAAAATATTCCATTAATGTTTATTATAGGATAGGCCTTCCCTGGTGGATCAGACAGTAAAGAATCTGCCTGCAATGCAGGAGACCTGGGTTCGATCCCTGGGTTGGGAAGATCCCCTGGAGAAGGAAATGGCAAGCCACTCCAGTATCCTTGCCTAGAGAAATCTATGGACAGAGGTCCATGGGTTGCTAAGAGTTGGACAAGACTGAGCGACTAACACTTTCACTTTATTATAGAATGCCAAATATAGTTCTTTGTATTTATCCATCCTATTAATATATATTATATAGCTTACACCTGCTAACACCAAACTCCCAAGCCATCCCTCCCCCCAATCCCCTTCCCCTGGGCAACCACAAGTCTATTCTCTATGTCCATAATATGGATGACCACAAGTCTATTCTCTATGTCCATGATATGGTTTGTGTTTTGGAAATTATGTCATATTTTAGATTCCACATATAAGTGATATCACATGGTATTTCTCTTTCTCTTTCTGACTTACTTCACTTAGTATGATAATCTCTAATTGTACCCATGTTGCTGAAAATGGCATTATTTTATTCTTTATGACTAAGTAGTATTCCACTGTATATATGTACCACATCTTTATCCATTCGTTTATTGATGGACATTTATGTTGTTTCCATGTCTTGGCTATTGTGAATAATGCTGCTATGAACATAAGGGTACATGGATCATTTTGGATTAAAGTTTTATCTGGATATATGCCTAGGAGTGAGCTTCCCAGGTAGCTCAGCAGTAAAGAATCCACCTGCAATGCAGGCGACATAAGAGGTTTGATCCCTGGGTTGGGAAGATCCCCTGGAGGAGGGCAGGACAGCCCCCTCCAGTATTCTTGCCTGGAGAATCCCATGGACAGAAGAGTCTGGCAGGCTACAGTCCATAGGGTCTCAAAAGAGTCAGTCACAACTGAAGCGATTTAGCATACATGCAGGACTGCACGCCTAGGAGTAGGATTGCCGAATCATATGGTAGTTCTAATTTTAGTTTTCTGAGGAACCTCCATGCTGTTTTTCACAGTGGCTACACCAACTTACATTCCTACCAACAGTGTAGAAGGGTTCCCATAAATCATACCTTAACAGCAACTCCTGATTTTCACAATTGACATTAAAGATCTTTAATACTATTTTTTAAATATACTCTTTTTTTTTTTTTTGGCCACACTGCACAGCTTGCAGGATCTTAGTTCCCCGACCAGGAAGCAAACTCAGGCCCATGGCAGTGAAAGCACTAAGTCCTAACTAATGGGCCTCCAGGAAATTCCCTATACTTCAATTCTTAAATAAGTCCCACAGAAATTATATGAACAAAGTCATGGCCCATATCCTAGATAAATTGCTCATATAAATAGTGATATTTTCCCCTGCTGAGTAATATCTTCCCATTACTTAGAATGACTAACAAAGTCTGATAAATCCTACCAAGTCTTTTATATATAGTTTATAATTGATGGTAATCATTTATTGTGAAAGCTAAGAAGAGACTAGAAAATACACTAACATTCTAAACAAACCAGATTTAAAAGGAAATAATAAAACTCCTAGCAAAGTCAGGTTTCATTCCAATCCCAAAGAAAGGCATGCCAAAGAATGTTCAAACTACTGCACAACTGTACTCATCTCACACACTAGCAAAGTAATGCTCAAAATTCTCCAAGCTAGGCTTCAAGAATACGTGAACCAAGACCTTGCAGACGTTCAAGCTGGATTTAGAAAAAAGCAGAGGAACCACAGATCAAACTGCCAACATCCGCTGGATTTTAGAAAAAGCAAGAGAATTTCAGAAAAACATCTACTTCTGCTTTATTGACTATGCCAAAGCCTTTGACTGTATGGATCACAACAAACTGTGGAAAATTCTTAAAGAGACAGGAATACCAGACCATCTTACCTGCCTCCTGAGAAATCTGTATGCAGGTCAAGAAGCAGCAGTTAGAACCAGACATGGAACAACAGACTGGTTCCAAACTGGGAAAGGAGTACATCAAGGCTGTATATTGTCACCCTGCTTATTTAACTTATATGCGGAGTACATCATGAGAAACACTTGGCTGGATGAAGCACAAGCTGGAATCAAGACTGCCGGGAGAAATATCAACAACCTCAGATATGCAGATGACACCACCCTTATGGCAGAAAGCAAAGAGGAACTAAAGAGCCTCCTGATGAAAGTGAAAGAGGTGAGTGAAAAAGTTGGCTTAAAATTCAACATTCAAAAAAGGAAGATCATGGCATCTGGTCCGATCACTTCATGGAAAATAGATGGGGAAACAATGGAAACAGTGACAGACTTTATTTTCTTGGGCTATAAAATCACTGCAGATAGTAACTGCAGCCATGAAATTAAAAGACACTTGCTCCTTGGAAGAAAAGCCATGACTAACCTGGAGAGCATATTAAAAAGCAGAGACATTACTTTGGCAACAAAGGCCTGTCTAGTCAAAGCTATGGTTTTTCCAGTAGTCTTGTATGGATGAGAGAGTGAGACCATAAAGAAAGCTGAGTACTGAAGAATGGATGCTTTTGAACTACGGTGTTGGAGAAGACTCTTGAGAGTCCCTTGGACTGCAAGGAGATCCAACCAGTCCATCCTAAAGGAAATCAGTCTTGAATATTCATTGGAAGGGGACCGATGTTGAAGCTGAAACTCCAATACTTTGGCCACCTGATGCAAGGAGCTGACTCATTTGAAAAGACCCTGATACTGGGAAAGCTTGAAGGTGGGAGGAGAAGGGGATGACAGAGGATGAGATGGTTGGATGGCATCACCGACTTGATGGACATGAGTTTGAGTAAACTCCAGGAGTTGGTGATGGAAAGGAAGGCCTGGCATGTTGTGGTCCATGGGGTTGCAAAGAGTCAGATACGACTGAGAGACTGAACTAATTACATAAAAAACTACTTTCAAATAGATTAAAGAAGATCTATAGCTAGACAAGATGAATTTTTGGTTTATATGCCTGAATTAAATATGAAACTATAGTGCAATATCAGGGAGTATTAATATACAGGCATCTAGCTGGAAATGACATACACACAATCACCTAGAATTCCAAATTATACAGAGATAAAGATGGAATCCGCCAGAAGAGTCTTTGAAAATGGTACTGTGAATACAGAGATGAGTAGAGTCAAGTAAGCAAATGCAAAGGGTCTTGACAAAAGCCTTCGAAAGAGTTAAGTCTCAAGCTGATATCCATCCACTAAGTAAGCTACAATAGGACAGAATTATTATTGTCCGTTTTTTTCACTATTGTAGCTCTACCATCTGGAATTTATTGAATGAACCAGTGATTAAAGTACATTAAGTAAAACTTCCATAAAATACAATCTATGATAGCTTCAAAGGATTTCTTATGGATTCATAGCTTTCAAAAATCCCATCAAGAATGGAAACGAAAAAGAATGGCAGCCAAACTAGAACACATGGAATTAGTTTGTGCTTTTGGAATCTTGAAAAAGCCAAAAAGTCTGAGTTAACAGAAACTAAACCAAACTCTGAGGGAGAAAACTAAAGTAACTAGAGGAGGAAAACAAGTTTAATTATAAATATGTCTCTCCCAAATCCTCTTGAAAAAATAATGAATTAAATGCTGAGATGAAACTGAGTATTACTAAAGATCAATATCAGTGAAAGTAAGAAGCAGTTTAAAATGGGTAATATAATTTACATAATTTAAATGTAAAAAGATTTAAAATATCTTGACATTTACTTTACAAAATTGATAGACCAAATAAATAAATGTATAAATCAGAGGAACATATCCTGAACAAAATCCACAATGCAGCTTAAGAGGTTAGAACATCACCATAAGGGTACTATGGGCTGCTCTAACAGTCTAAGCAGCCTATAAACTTCTGGATACAAGTATTACATTTAAGTAGAACTTTAGGAATTATTTAACTGAAATTTAGCAGAATTTCATTTTTTTAAACGGTTCAAGTCTAATATGAGGGGAAAAATAGATTTAAGACAAATTCAAAAGTGAACTTTTACATAGCTAAAAAGCTCACTGGAAAGCTCACTTTACATCAATGTGTAAAATTCTTTGTTACAGTCTGCTTAAAAATGCTTTTTAAAAAATAGAGTTACATTCTGTTGGCTTGATTTTATAAAGAAACTCTTTCAGAAAGCTTTTGTCTTTTTCAACCCCATTTGTAAAAGATATAGTAGTTGCCACAAGAAATTGGTAGGGTGTTGCTATGGTAACAACATTTTAATATCATTTTAAAACACCAGTAGCTTCAAAGAACAATGAGGTAAAAGAAAAGAGAGGGGGAAAAAAGATCATCCTAGTATTTCACAATACAATTATTATAATCATGCTGCAACAGAGCTTCACAAACTTTTTCCATTCTGTACTTTAGAGGGAACGTATTAGGAGACACTTTAAGAGCTAACAGGAGAGTATTAACAAAGCCAGATTAATTCCAGCTGTTTTGAGGAAGAATAAACAGATGCTATGAGGTCCTTCTCTAAACAGTTAAAGAAAAGGATTCTGACATGAGGTACAACCACTGAAGGACCAGCCCCACTCATAATCCAGGAAGGCCCTCAGAATCAAAGGACTCAGGCCTGGAGAAAATGGGGCAGGGCGAATCAATTAAAAGAGGGAAAAGCCAAAAATGTTCCATACCTAATTAGAGATACCTAATTTTTTCCCTTAAATCTTATCTTAATTGGGTAATTTAAAAAAATATTTTAAACTAATGGCTTACGTTTACCTGTAGTAATAGACAACTATATTTTTGTGTATAGCAAATAAACCACACTTAAGTGGGAAAGAAAGAGAACTAAATACTTCCAGAATGAACCTTGCCTAAAGAGAATTAGGCTCTTCAGAACCCAGTATTAGACAAAGATTTAGGACAAAAAAGTCCACTGGTTGTGGTCCTTTTGCTACAGAAAGTATTTACTTCTAGGTTCTGAAGAGTGACAAATGGAATATATGGAAGGGTTCATAACAATAATAATTTGCATCTGCATAATTTCATACAAGTCTACAATGTACTCTCTTATATTTTCCCCCTTAAAATGTAGGGCTGGAAAAGATAACCATGGCACATCTGCACCATACTGCAAGTCAACAATATTAAAACCATACTGTAAGTCAACAATATTAATAACACAGAGTTTAAATAGTATGAACTATCCAATAAATAGGAAAGGCAGAACCATATAAGATAGAATTATGCTATTTAAGAAAACTTCTCATGAGGGATATCAAATTTAGGTACAAAAAATTCTTTGAGCTGTGACGAATACTGAACTGTTCTTTAATAGTAACTGACCATCCAGACCCTTGCCATTCCCTTCTTTCCATTGAACTTTTTTCCCATTTACTGTTATAATGCTTTCCTCTCCCCTCCTCACTACTCATCCTTTAAAGCCCACTTAACTGTTTGTTTTTTTTAATCTATGAAACTTTGAGAACATCTGTCCTAAGTGGCCTCGCTCCACTTACTGTACCATTCTTTCAGAATGTATTCATTCACATCATCATAGTACTAATTACACTTGAAAATGTGACTTAGCTCCCTGACCAACATACAAGCTCAGTGAGGGAAAGAACCATATTATTTCTACAATCTGTTTTACAATCGTCTTCACCATCCAGATTGTCATTGTCTCCTCTCCCTCTTCCTCTTCTAGGCATCTCAAACTCAACATCTTAAAAAATAAAACTCCCTCCCTCCCCTCTCCAACCTAGTTCTCTTCTAGGATTCCCCTCTCAAAAAGAGCCATCACCATCTATTAAGCTACTAGAGCCAGAGAAATCTAGAAACTCTTGCCATCTATCTCTTCCTCACGGCCCACATCCAATTCATCGATTTCTATCAGTTTGATCTCGGAAGTATCTCTCAATTTTTTCCACTTCTATCTCCTATAGACAGGAATTCTGTGATAATTTTCTAACTATCCTCCCTACATCTTCTTCCTCTTCTCCACTCTCATCTGTTGACACCAGATGAGAGCAGTAATTTAAAAAAAAAACAAATCTGCTCATGCCCCGAATATGCCACATAGCCTACACAGCTGCAAGTGCTGGCCTTGTTAAGCAGTCTTTCTCTCTGAGGTCACTTTCACCCTCACCTGTCATTCCAGGCACTTGGGCATCCTTTGTACCCTCAAGTGTGCCATGCTGCCTCATGCTTGTACACAGTGTTCCCTCTTCTCTGCCTAGTCAGTGCTTACTCATCCTTCAAACCCCTACACGAGCTTCGCTTCCTTGGGGAAATCCCCCCTGATGCCCCTACTTCAACTGATATACTCTAGTTATTCCACCATGTGCTTTTCCTTGGCTCTTGTCAAATTGTGCAAATATGTGTTTGTGTAAAGATTTGCTTATTAACTATCTTCCCCAACAGGCTTACAGAACCTAGCACACAGCATATATACTGGACACTATGTTAAATCTTTCTATACATTAGCTCATTTGATCTTCCAAATCCCTATTAAGTAAATAGTCCCTGTTTTTACAGATGAAGAGAGATTAGTAATTTATCCAAGGTCACAGGGCCACTAAGTATTAAGAGCTAGGACAGGAACTTCAATCTGTCAAACTCATCCTTCTTATTACCATAACTGAATTTGCCTCCCTCAAACCATTACCTATAGGACTAAATATATATTTGTTGATTATTTTAAATGTCTACTCAAACTAAGCAGATAGCTATTAAGATACTTTTACACTAAGATAAAGAATAATGGCAAAAAAATTCTTCAGAGTTTCTTTTAATTTGGAGATATGCATCCACTGAGTAAACCCACATAGCAGGGTTACTAACTGGGTCCCAGAAATAGAGAGGTAGTTGTCCTGGAAGATGATGCTATGAAAGCGCTGCACTCAAAACGCCAGCAAATTTGGAAAACTCAGCAATGGCCACAGGACTGGAAAAGGTCAGTTTTCATTCCAAAGAAAGGCAACGCCAAAGAATGCTCAAACTACCGCACAGTTGCACTCATCTCACACGCTAGTAAAGTAATGCTCAAAATTCTCCAAGCCAGGCTTCAGCAATACGTGAACAGTGAACTTCCAGATGTTGAAGCTGGTTTTAGAAAAGGCAGAGGAACCAGAGATCAAATTGCCAACATCCACTGGATCATCAAAAAAGCAAGAGAGTTCCAGAAAAACATCTATTTCTGCTTTCTTGACTATGCCAAAGCCTTTGACTGTGTGGATCCCAATAAACTGTGGAAAATTCTTCAAGAGATGGGAATACCAGACCACCTGACCTGTCTCTTGAGAAACCTGTATGCAGGTCAGGAAGCAACAGTTAGAACTGGACATGGAACAGGAGACTGGTTCCAGAAAGGAAAAGGAGTATGTCAAGGCTGTATATTGTCACCCTGCTTATTTAACTTCTATGCAGAGTACATCATGAGAAACGCTGGGCTGGAAGAAGCACAAGCTGGAATCAAGATTGCCAGGAGAAATATCAACAACCTCAGATATGCAGATGACACCACCCTTATGGCAGAAAGTGAAGAGTGCCGGGAGCCAGCTCACGAGATCCCACCCATGACATAGTCATGAGAAAGAGGACTGATCGAGCACGGCTTCTCAGGCCTCAGGGATTCTCGGGAGGCTGCCTCAGCGCTCACCTTAAAGATGATATCTGTCTTTCTGATGTTTGCTATAATAAACCTCTTCTTATTTTCTGTGACTTAGGCAAAAGGCCTTTCCTGATTCTCTTCTAAAATAGATCATTCTGAAACCTCAATCGACAAGGCCCCTGAACGGTTAGCACCCTAATAAAATTATCTGGAATATAGAGTATGCTAATCTAAATTCCTCTTGCTAGCATATTGGTTTGTTTAATAAATGTACCTGTGCCTTTGGAGCTAATGTGCATGACAGCTCCTTAACAATAAACAATACTGAGAGCCTCCACACAAAAAGCCCCGATGGGCACAAAGCCCTTTGTAGGAAAGAAAGGCTTATTAGGAAATATAAGAGATATTGCTTTATAAAACTGTTACTTAGTCTACATTTACTCACTGTGTTTTTGCTCTTAACATATTTAGCCTCTATAATGAAAGCATAATAGTTAGAGATTTATATAAATAAAAGTTTAGCTTTAATACAAATAATAAGACGATTGTTAATTCAGCTGGTGATTTTGCTAAGCACTGACCTTGGCGCTTTCAGCTTGCTGTGCCATGACTTTATGGGACCACATTCTTCTCTGTTAGGCTCAAGGCATAAGATAGAGTACAGAAAACAGGTTTTACCTTGAAACTCTGAGTTTGTGAATTCTTTCTTTGTCATAATCTGCTGTGCCTGTATTCTTTAAAAAAAAAATGTAGCCCTGGTACTTTCTGTGCCTGATGCAAAAATGTCCTGGCTGATCAAACCTTATCAATAAAAGAGTCAGCAGATGTTAGCAGGCCTCCAGGCCAAAAGATGATGTAAACAACTTTAAACTTTTTGTAACTAAAAACACAAACAGTGTCCTGGTTCCGATAAGGGTCAAAAACTACTGACCCATTGATCTGGTTTGGCATGGCTCTACACGTTACATTTGTTTCTATGTGCTACTAAAAATATAAAAGCTGTCTTGAAAGCAATAAAGTCAGGAGACACTTGGAGACGCTAAGACTCGCTGTGTCTTCTCACTCGCCTACGCCATCCATCCTGAGGGAACCCTGGACCAGCTGGAGCAGGACTCCGGCAGAAGAGGAACTAAAAAGCCTCTTGATGAAAGTGAAAGAGGAGAGCGAAAAAGTTGGCTTAAAGCTAAATATTCAGAAAACTAAGATCATGGCATCTGGTCCTATCATTTCATGGCAAATAGATGGGGAAACAGTGGCTGACTTTATTTTTTTGGGCTCCAAAATCACTGCAGATGGAGACTGCAGCCATGAAATTAAAAGACACTTACTCCTTAGAAGGAAAGTTATGACCAACCTAGATAGCTTATTAAAAAGCAGAGACATTACTTTGTCAACAAAGGTCCATCTAGTCTAGGCTATTGTGTTTCCAGTAGTCATGTATGGATATGAGAGTTAGACTGTGAAGAAAGCTGAGCACCAAAGAATTGATGCTTTTGAACTGTGGTGTTGGAGAACACTCTTGAGAGTCCCTTGGACTGCAAGGAGATCCAGCCAGTCCATTCTAAAGGAGATCAGGCCTGGGTGTTCATTGGAAGGACTGATGTTGAAGCTGAAACTCCAATACTTTGGCCACCTCATGCAAAGGGATGACTGATTGGAAAAGACCCTGATGCTGGGAAGGATTGGGGGCAGGAGGAGAAGGGGACGGCAGAGGATGAGATGGCTGGATGGCATCACCGACTTGATGGACATGAGTTTGGGTAAACTCTGGGAGTTGGTGATGGACAGGGAGGCCTGGCGTGCTGCGATTCATGAGGTCGCAAAGAGTCGGACACGACTGAGCGACTGAACTGAACTGATCTGTCGTGGAACTAAACAGCTAGGGAAATAGGCCTCCGTTGATGTGGAGCAAGGCTCTGTGCTAATATAAGGTGAGCCTTGCTATGGGTAACTGTGCCTCTATTTCTGACTTCAATAGGAGTCAACAACAATATTAACCATTGTTAATATTGTTAAAATAACTAATTCAAATAAACTATTACATTTATTAAGTAATATATTAAGAGCCCACTTTGTTCTAAGCACAGTATTAGATAGAACCCAAGGATTCAAAAGTGAACATATCAGATATAATCCCTGATCTAAATCTTATAAAGGCAAAGACAATCTACACTATTTTTAAAATGCTAATAAATGAACAACGTGGGCTTCCCAGGTGGTTTAGTGGTAAAGAATCTGCCTGCCAATGCAGGAGACGCAGGTTCAATCCCTGGGTCAGAAAGATCCCCTGGAGAAGTAAATGGCAACCCATTCCAGTATTCTTGCCTGGGAAATCCCATAGAGAGAAGAGCCTGGCTGGCTACAGTCCATGGGGTCACAAGAGTTGGACATGACTTAGAGATTAAAACAACAACAGGCATGAACCAAAGAAAACCCACAAGGATAATCTCAATTCCATGAAGCCCACTGAATTGTCAACTTTTGTTTTACAGGAAAATGAAAGCATTTCAAATTATTAATTAATAACTTAGTTGAGCTATTGTTTATATAATACAAAATTTCCTTATGCTTCAGGGGAAATTCTGCAAGTAAACCTACACACCATCTGAGTGTTAACCTACATACCATGCATAAAGATAGGAAGATAGTCCCAAATAAGAAGAAAAACAGATAAAACAAGTCCAGACATTCTTCATGGAGTCACAAACAGTTACAGTCAAGGAACAGGCCTACTTTTGGCAAATGGTAGGAAAAAAGAAAATATTTACATAAGACATAAGGAAAAAAATAAGAAAACAACAAATAGGATAAGCAACAGAAGAAAAAGAAATGAAAAATCAAATGATAGGATAAAAATATTACTTAGCAAAATAATAAGCTTCAGTGTTTTGAATTCAAGGTAAGAATCTGGGAAACAACTGAAATATCTCTTCAGGATTTCCTATCAAATTGTGAAGCCACAAGTTCATCAATTCACATGTACCACAGTCTAGACTTAGCGCAAGACACACACAAAATGGTAATGCATCACTAGCCAAACCACAAACTGAGCATCAATTCAATTACATGTCCAACAATGACATATGCATCTATGACTTGATTAGCATTTAGATATAATAAAAATGTATGGTTCTTACATATTTAAATAAATGATTTCATTATAAATTACTTTCTTACTGTTATAATAAAGTAAGGAATTATAATGATTTCTTTAAATTATGCACATCATCTATGAATTTCAGTTCAGGATGGTAAAGGAGACTGGAGATTAATTATTATAAAACAGGGGACTGGGTCCACTGGGGCTGAGAAGCAGTGCTATAGCATAGATATCTAGGAATGAAATTACCGAGTAACAACGTATGTGTAATTTTTTTAGGTAAATAACTTGTTTTCCTCAGAGTTGCCATATAATAATTTACAATTCCACTAACACTATATGCCAGTTCCCCAGTATTCTACATCATTGCCAGTTACTGTTACTGATTTGGAGAGCAAAAAATATATCTTACTGTGGTTTTATTTTTTTTTTCTGATCATTAATATAACTGAGCATCTTTTTTATTTACTGGCTATTAAATGTTTCAAATTTTTTTAAGTTCCTGTTTAACTCCTTAGCCTATTTTTCTATTGGATTAAAACAATCTGACTTTAAAAATTCTTTCTGAGGAGGAATAAAGTGAATACCATGTCAGCAACATCTGAAGACCATAAATAAAGTTAAGCTTATTAATCAGACAGGTAGCAAGTTGAAAGGAAAACAAAAGGCAGAAAGGCAGGCAATTCGGGGCGGGGGGGGGAAACACTTTTTAAAAGAAATTAGTACTTACAGAGAAAAAAGGTGACAAAACAGCTTGTACCTGTAAATGAACTATACTTCAATAAATTTAAGAAAAGAAAGAAAACCCAATTTATACCCAAACCTCAGTTACTTACTACTCTGCAAATACGATTTTCAAGTATCTTTCTTTTCTGATATTATTTTGCTGTCAAGATTACTGAGCATTTGTCTCTAGAAAAATGGTACTGATGAACCTATTTGCAGTGTAGCAATAGAGACACAGACATAGAGAATAGACTTGTGGACACAGTGGGGTGGGGGTGGGGGGGTGGCAGGAAGAGAGGATGGGACAAATTGACAGAGTGGCACGGGAAAACATATACACTACCATGTGTAAAATAGACAGCCAGTGGGAATTTGCTATATGATGTAAGGAGCTCAACCCAGTGCTCTGACAACCTACAGGGGTGAGATGGCGTAGGAGGTGGGAGGGAGGTTCAAGAGGGAGGGGACATATGTATAACTATGGCTGATTTATGCCGATGTATGGCAGAAACCAACACAATATTGTAAAGCAACTATCTTCCAATTAAAAATAAATAAAATTTAAAACGACAACAACAAAAGAATCCTTTGGCAGTCATTTTGTTTTAAATGCTTATTTCCTTCAACTATCTGAATGCCATGTTATCTAACAACATCACTAAAATCTACAAACTGAAGAATTTGCCAATTAATGAGAACATTCTTTAGACAATTAGACAAATAGCCCATTCAAACTTTGAAATTACCAAGCTGCTCAGTATACTAAGAAGCTTGTAAACCAATATCTATGTTTTATCATCTTATCTCAGTCCTATTATAATAATATACAACTGCCCATTGTAATAAAATACAATTATTTATTTTTGAACTATAATCTTCATCCTTTAAAAATGCAGTCTATTCTCTTGTTGGTAATCTGTTGAAGTTCTGCTTTATCTTGACTGTGCACTGTTCTGATTGGGTATTGTTTATTAAGTCAAAGATCTATACTAAAAATGTGAACAGTTTGTGTCACCAGAAGTCATGTAAGGCCAAAGTAAGAGAAGAGTAATATGCGAGATTATTTCATTATGATAAATCCACTGATACTTGAAGGAACTAAACTTCTTTCCCCAAATATGCTAAATCCTTTGCTGTAATACCAAAATCCTAATCACAGGCTTTCCCTGTTTGTGACCCATATCACTTTAGATTACCCTATCCACTAGCTCGCTCCACTGACCAGACGACTACTGACTGGCCAAGTGTCTCCATTCCTCGTTTTCCTGGTTTCTACTTGAAACTCAACCAGCTGCCTCCCAGGTCCGCCAGCCTGCCCTAACTCCCTTATTATCTATCTATTATCTAATCCAACTCTTTCTCCCCCAGGTAGAGACCTAGCTCTCAATTCCCACTGCTTGGATAATACAATTTCCATTCCAACTCTGGTTGCCATAAAACCACCTACCTATCTTCTGACTTATCTCCCCCAGGTCACTTATCTCCCTAGTGTCCTGGATCTGAAGAGCCTATTCTCATTTTAAAAACTATAACAAGGCAAGACGTATGCTTTTAATTCTGAATGTGTTTCTCCATAGAGACAATGTCATAAGTAGTCCTCAAGTACTATGGTACTAGAGTACCATAACTCAGTTACCCATAGGCCAAAAATGGTGGGGTAGATAGTTAAGCTAGGCATCATTCATATCAATGTTTCCTAAGGGAAAAAAGTATTTCACATTCCAAATAACTGACTTTAAAAGACTGCCACCTTACTGAAAATACTGCTGTTTATTCTCTCAGCAAGCAACACTATGTGTTACAACAAGTAGTGATCAGTATCTGTTAAGTGACTGATAAATTTGAGGTGGAGGAACAACTGTATCTGCTGCTATAGCACACTTTAAATGTAATTTAACATTCAAAGACCAGGGTAAAGTCACTAAATTTTTAAAACACATTTCCTGGCCTCTTATTTATTATTACTGATCTAAGCTAAGGAGGCCCACAATTTACTTTTTTACGACACTAACGAATTCAACTTAAGAGAAAGGAAGAAAACTAAGCTTTCCTGGGAACTGATTATGAGCCAAGAGGCTTACATACATCCTTATTACAATTCTGTGAAATTAGGAACTATTAACCCAATTTTAGATGTGAATAAACTAAGGTTCACAAAAATCAGGTATGTTGATAGTTGGTTTATAGGAGTAATAATTAGGCCAAACAAGAAAAAGAGAAATTGCGTAGATTAAGAATGATACTGAATTCCAAATCCAGATAAATCAGAGTAAGGAATATGAAAGGTGAACTAGAAATAAAAGTAGAAATTAGCCATATTTTAATTCAAGAGCTTAGATGTAGCATATAGCACTAACATATATGCAAGGGTCAGACTCACCTGAATTTCACAGGCAACTCCTCAATCCTAAGAAATGATATGACTCCTGAACACATATGGAAAGGTGTGCTTTGTCAAACATTTCATGAGATGAGATTCTGGTTAGAGGGTGAAGCTGAAAATGACGTCAAGGCTGTATATTGTCATCCTGCTTATTTAACTTTTATGCAGTGTACATCATGAGAAACTCTGGGCTGGAAGAAACACAAGCTGGAATCAAGATTGCCAGGAGAAATATCAATAACCTCAGATATGCAGATGACACCACCCTTATGGCAGAAAGTGAAGAAGAACTAAAGAGCCTCTTGATGAAAGTAGAAGAGGAGAGTGAAAAAGTTGGCTTAAAGCTCAACGTTCAGAAAACTAAGATCATGGCATCTGGTCCCATAACTTCATGGGAAATGGGAAACAGTGGAAACAGTGCCAGACTTTATTTTTTGGGGCTCCAAAATCACTGCAGATGGTGATTGCAGCCATGAAATTAAAAGACGCTTATTCCTTGGAAGGAAGGTTATGGCCAACCTAGATAGCATATTTAAAAGCAGAGACATTACTTTGCCAACAAAGGTCCGTCTAGTCAAGGCTATGGTTTTTCCAGTGGTCATGTATGGATGTGAGAGCTGGACGGTGAAGAAAGTTGAGTGCCACAGAATTGATGCTTTTGAACTGCGGTGTTGGAGAAGACTCTTGAGAGTCCCTTGGACTGCAAAGAGATACAATCAATCCATCGTAAAGGAGATCAATCCTGGGTGTTCATTGGAAGGACTGATGTTGAAGCTGAAACTCCAATACTTTGGCCACCTCATGCGAAGAGTTGACTCATTGGAAAAGACCCTAATGCTGGGTAGGATTGGGGGCAGGAGAAGTGGACGACAGAGGATGAGATGGTTGGATGGCATCACTGACTCTATGGACATGGGTTTGGGTAGACTCCGGGAGTTGGTGATGGACAGGGAGGCCTGGTGTGCTGTGATTCATGGGGTCGCAAAGAGTTGGACATGACTGAGCAACTGAACTGAACTCAACTGGACTGATAGACTCTAATCGGAGAAGGCAATGGCACCCGACTCCAGTACTCTTGCCTGGAAAATCCCATGGATGGAGGAGCCTGGTAGGCTGCAGTCCATGGGGTCGCTAAGAGTCGGACACGACTGAGCGACTTCAGTTTCACTTTTCACTTTCCTGCATTGGAGAAGGAAATGGCAACCCACTCCAGTGTTCTTGCCTGGAGAATCCCAGGGACGGGGGAGCCTGGTGGGCTGCTGTCTATGGGGTTGCACAGAGTCGGACACGACTGAAGCGACTTAGCAGCAGCAGCAGCATACACTCTAATAAAATTGGACACATGTTAAAAGAAAAATTTGCATTCGGTGCAACATAAAAGCAACTGAGATATAATTAATCTAAATGAGAATAAACAGGTATTTCTCAATTTATGAAATTTAACAAAATAATTTTAAGGTTGATAAAAATAAATGTATTAGTAAGGGGCTTCCCTGGTGATTCGGTGGTAAAGAATCCACTTGCCAATGCATGAGACAAGAGTTCAATTCCTAATCCAGGAAGATCCCACATGCCTGGCCACAACTATTGAGCCTGTGCTCTAGAGCCCTTGAGCCACAGCTACTGAAGCCTTAGTGCCCTAGTGCCCAAGTTCAGCAGCAAGCGAAGTCACTACTATGAAAAGCTCATGGAACACAACTAGACAGTAGCCCCCACTCACTGGGACTAGAGAAAACCCCATGCAGCAACAAAGACCCAGCACAGCCAAAAATTAAAAAAAATAAACATTAAAAAAAGTATTAGTAAGAATTAGAGCCATGCTTATAGACAGTTTACAGTTCTCAAGGAATCCACAGCAAACATATTTTATCATTTCCCCTTCATATATTAAAAAAAAATGGGCTTATCTCTTGAAGACAAGGGAAAGTTCCAAGCATTCTACTAATGTTTATGTAACAGCCTGCTAAACCACCATGGTGGCAAGAGGCGGGGGGGAGAAAAAAAAAAAAAAAAAAACGTAGCAAATAATCTTTTAACTGCCATTCTACCCTGCCTGCTCTGGCTATGAAAAAAACTGCAAGTGACAGTCCATTACAGCTGAGGCCATCTGTCACCAGGGGAGCATCAATGCTGGGATGCTGGTGGACACACACTGGGCTAAGCTGGGCAGAGGGGTCTGAGGCAGTGGCTTCTCAAGCCAAAACTGAAGAAGACAGTAGTCTGACATGAAGTCAGGTTTTCTCTCTCTTCCTTCTTCAATCTATGCCCTCCACCCTATTTCCCTTGACTAATTTTCCTTTCAGTCTATCTTCACTTTCTTTGGGACCATGTCAATTTTTTGAAAAGTACTCAGGAATTAGATCTTATAATCTTTCTTATATCCCACAGAACTAGCATGATTATTATTTTGATAGTTAAAAATTTATCTTTGTATTACCGCGGATAAAATTACATTTTATAAAAAATTAATGGACTCTCCACTCTTATGGGAAAAAAATCTTCAGTTATTTTTGTAAAGGAAAAAGTCTAGAAGACCATACACAAAATATTAATAGTGATTATTTCTAAGAGTGTAACAGATGCTCTTAACATGATTTTTCCACATTGAGAATTTTATAATAAACATATTTGAATTGCATAACCAGGAAACAAATTAACAGGATCAGAATTAATGCTGTTTACCACATTTCCAGCCTAGCAACCTATGATTACACAGGCCACAAAGGTAAAAAACATCAAATTAGAACTCGCCTGTAATCTCAGACTAAAAAGGTTCATGTTTACATGTTCCTAGTATGTTCATCACCCAGAATTACTCCTTGTTATGGCATATTGTTAACTGTAAAGCACTGTACAAAGATATGGGACTATAATTCACCTCTGGCCAATAAGTTTCAAATGAAATTAAAATGTGAAATGACTTTTATTAGTGAGACTTGAGGTAGTAATGCATTCTAGTTTATTTATAGTAATGACAGTTTCTTCTTTAATTTATTTGTTTTATTTTTGGCTTTGCTGGGTCTTTGTTGCTATGTGTGGGCTTTCTTTAGTTGCAGTGAGTGGAGGGCTCCTCCTCATTGCAGTTTGTGGGGATTTTATTGCAGTGACATCTCCTGTTGCAGGGCCCAGGCTCTATAGAGCATGAGCTTCATTAGCTGTGGCTTGCAGGCTCTAGAATGAGGGCTCAGTAGTTGTGGTGCATAGGCTTAGTTGCTCTGAGGCATGCGGAATCTTCTGGGATCAGGGATCGAACCCCTGCCCCCTGCATTGGCAAGTGGATTCCTATGCACTGTACCACTAGGGAAGTCCCTCATTCTAGTTCTTAAACTTCTTCCCATTCTGTACACATTCTTCAAGTTCATTCCATGGTTGCAAATTCTCTGACTTCTCTACTCATCATCCAACTCTGCTCTCAGATGGTGTCTGTAATCACAGTCCCATCATTTTAGAGTAATGAGTGAAATGTTACTAATTTTCTCCAAATCAAAAGCCTCTTATCTATGTGCCTCTATATAAATGAGAAAATGCCAGGAGGCAGATAATATTATGGGACATAGAAGGAAAAGGCAAAGAACAAGTTTTATCTGCTTTTTAACTTATGGTGTTGTCTACATTCTCACCAACCTATCAGCCCCTCCTAACCTCTCTGACCCTCAAACCACCTCACATTTTCTGTCCTTCCACCTCATCAACCAGAAAAACTCCAATTCTCCGTTCTTATACTGGGCTTTAATAAAGAAAACAACACAGTCATGCAGACTAGTGACATGACTGGTCTCCTACTTTAGGGAGACAGTAACACTTCTATAATCTTATCTTTGATCAGCAAATTTTCACATAGCCTTCATCAATAACTAAAAACACTCATTATTTAAGATTCACACACACAAAAATGTACCTACTTCATCATCTCCCTAGTAAACTGACAAATGTTGACATCATCCTTCCTTCTGCTTCTGTAGTTTCAGAGGATAAACTATCAGTTCCATTTCCTATTCAAGGCCAATCCCTCCAGCTATGCTTGTGATCCACAGAATCTTATAAATTCCTCTTTAACAGACCTTTGACCCACTAATAATCCCATACACCTTTATTGATTTTCCCCCAAATTTACTGAGGTATAACTGTATACCATCTTCAAGTTTTATTATAGATACAAACCCATGAAACCATCAGACAATCACAATGATGAAGATTTATATCACCTCCAAGAGATTGCTCATGCTCCTCTGTAATACATCCCTGTTTCTTTCCTACCCACACACAGTCACTGATCAACTGTTAACCACTACAGATTAGTGTGCACTTTCTAGAATTTTCTATAAATGGAACTGGGCTGTAAAGACTGTAACCATGTCCATATGCAAAGCTGTGGGTATGTCCAGGAACTATCTGAAAGACTCTAATCGCATAGCTCTTAAAGCCATACAAGCAAGACTTAATGGCTAAAGCAGAGTTTTATTAAATAACAATGAGATATCACTACAAACCTATTAGAACACTATATCCAGAACACTGACAACAACAAATTTGGCAAGATTGTGGAGCAAAAGAAACTCTCACCCATTGCTGGTAGGAATGCAAAACAGTCTAGTCATTTAGGAAGATAGGTAAACATACTATTACCATGCAGTCCAGAAATTCTGCTCCTTGATATTTACCCAAAGGAAGTGAAAAGTTATGTCCACACAAAAGCCAACACACAGGGTTTACAGCAGCTCTACTCATAACTGCCAAATCTTTGAAGCAATCAAGATGTACTTTCGTAAAACAATGTGTAAACAAACTGTAATACATCCAGATGACGGAATATTATTCAGTACTAAAAAGATACAAGCTATTAAGTCATGAAAGATATGGATGAATCATAAATGCCTATTACTAAGTGAAAGAGACCAATCTCAAAAGGCTACATACTATAGGGTTTCAATTATATGACATTCTGGAAAAGGCAAAATTATGTAAACAGTAAAAAGATCTGTGATTACCTGAGGAGGTGGATGGTCTAGGATGAATCAATAGAGCACTGAGGATTTTGAGGGCAGCGGAACTATTCTGCATGATACCATAATGGTGGATACATGTCATTAGATGTTTATCCAAATCCATAAAATATACAACACCAAGAGTGAACCCTAATGTAAACTATTGTCTTTGGGTATCAACATAGATTCATCAGTTGTAACAAACATATTACTCTGGTGGAGGAGGTTGATAATGAGTTAGGCTATGCATGTGTGAGGGTAGGGAGTGTATAGGAAATCTCTACAACTTCTACTCAGTTTTGCTGTAAACGTAAAACTGCTCTAAAAAATAAAGTCTATTTAAAGAAAAAAGAACCATATAGCAATTTTGGAATTGAAAAGTAAAATAACTAAAATGAATATTTCACTAGAGAGAGACTTAGGAGTATATTGAGCTAGCAAAAGACATTATCAGCAAACGAAGACAGGCAATTAAAAGTATCTTGTCTAAGCAAAAAACAGAAAAAGAATTAGCAAAAATCATCACTGTGTCAGTGCCCTTTGGGACACCATCAAGACTAAAAACATACACATAACGGCAGTCTCAAAAAGAGATGAGAACTAGAAAAGGGTTGTTAAGAATATCCGAAGAAATAGTGGCTGGAAATTTCCCAAATTTGATGAAAAACATTACTCTCTACACCCAAGAAACAAAAAACTCCAATTAGATTTCACATCTACACATATCACAGTCGAATTGTCAAAAGACAAACACAAAAATAAAATCTTGAGAGTAGCAAGAAAATAACTCCTCATGTACAAGAGATTCTCATGAATTAACAGTTGACTTTTCATCAGAAACCATGGTGGCCAAAAGGCAGTGAGATAACATAGTCAAAGTGAAAAAAGAACGACTGTCATTCAAGAACTCTATATGTGGCAAAACTATTCTGCAAAAAACAAAGGAGAAACAAGGGATCAAGGGAAAAAAAGAAGAAATTAAGATATTCCTAAATATAAATACAAAAACAGAAAATTCACTCCTAGAAGATCTGTGCTACAAAAAAAATACTAAATGGAGACTTTTGGTTAAAATGAAAGGACTTATAAGTACCTTATATCTACACATAAACTAAAGATCACTGGCAAAGGTAACAACATGAGTAAATAGAAGAAACAGCATTAAGTATATTTTTAACTATTTTTCTTCTGTGTGATTTAAAAGGCAACTGTATTAAGCAATAATTATAAAACTGTGCTTGTAAGCTTATAATGTACAAAGATGTATGCACTTAGCCACTATGCAATAACATACATGTTAAACTCATGTCAAAATCCCTATCATGTTGGGGCTAAGTCATCCAGGTAATATAAAAAATTATTCAATTCAGAAACTGCATACTTTCTAAAGTTCTATTAAGCAAACCCTCAATAAAAATATGAAGACTGTAAAGGAGTTTCAGAGTTAAGTTTTTTCAGCTTCTGCACAAGAAAAAATGAACAAAATGAAAAGGAAAAGTATGAGAAGTACAAAGTATGAGAAGCTATTTGCAAACTATTTATCTGATAAGTGGTTAGTATCCAAAACATATCAGGAATGTATTCAGCTCAACAGCAAAAATCATCAATATCACCATTCAATTCAAAAATGGGTAAGAAAAACTGAACAAGAACTTCTTCCAAAGAAGAAGGTAACACAGACGGCCAGCAGATACATCAAGTGCACAATGTCATTAATCATCAAGGAAATACAATCAAAACCACAGTGAGATATCACCTTACATCTGTTAAAATAATTATCACCATAAAGACAAGATGTAACAAATGTCAGTGGGGATGTTGAGAAAAGGGAATCCATGGATTCCTCAGAAGATATCTAGAATTGGGTTTTCATTTCGTAATAATCAATACCTTAAATTTCAGCTATTTACCCAATTAATTCAAGGACATTGAATTAATGCTGTATTAAATTATGGAACTCTAGCAAAATTGCATACCAGTGATATTCACATTGGTTGAAATAATACTCTGAATTTTAGGGAGTTAAAAATCAATTATCAAATGCTCACTCTGGTAGGGCATTATAAACACCAATTTAAAATTAATGGAAAAATGACAAAATGAACACTTTAAACAATAAATTTATATTCTAAAGCAAACTAAGGATTATATAGAACTTTGTTGTTTACTCATTAATTTATTCAACAAGCATTTATGGGGCACCTGCTATGGGCCAGGTACTATGCAAGAAACTAGGGACAAAAAGACAAGGTCCCTACCCCCAAAGTGTACACAGCCTAGTGAGAAGCTCCCATTCTGAAATCAAAGAATTTATGAGTAGAAGGGACCGTATAGTTTCATTATTTCAATATAAAGAAACTGAGACTCACGGCTAGTTTAACCACAAAGGCAAACAGACACTCAGGTCTACAGAAATGCCACCTCGTGTGTTCTTGGCATTATTCTTTTTCTTATGATTAAGAGTGATGATGGAGTGCTTCAATGTGAGTGAACTACAAATAAGGAGCTGTGAGTAAAACATGAGATAGTTACCAAATTAGAGACAGAAATGCCTAATGGATATGGACAATATATTTAATAATTTAGAGACAGAAATTCCTAATAGATTGGTGATATCATGATAAAGGCCCAATAAGAAACTAAAGCACTAAAATTAGAAACTGGAGAACTAAAATAAGGTAATATAATATTAAGACTTCTAAGCCATAATTATGATTTTGCCTCTGCTTACTGATTTGTAAAATGGGGATAGTAAAAGTATACTTATTTCATATGATTGTTAGGAAAATTAAATTAATACTTAAAAGCACTTAGTAAGCATAGTACCTGGTAAATACTCAGGAAATGTTAGGTGTTCTTATGGACAATCATCTCTTAAATGTACAGGTGTGTCATATAAAGATAAAAAAAAAGAATGATCTTTCTTTAAGGAATTATCCTATTATTATGATAGTCTTAATTTTTTTTAGCAACTAGCAAAATGTAACACTAAAACATGAATTTTTCAGAAAATGTTTAATATGCACACTATCTAACAGTATCACCCCTTTTCTATAAAGACATGTATCAGTCCTAAAATTACAGGAAAGATAGACATTAATTAAATTACTAATTTAAATTAATAGTTATACTCAATTATAATTTAAATCAAAAAATCATTCAGTTCTGTATTCTTAAGATTATAAACCCTAAATATAATTAAGAGAATGTTCAACGATGACTTTCAAGTAATTAACAAGTTTATGCAACTTTTCTCATAGAAAATTTTCTTAAACTAACATCTTTGAAATAACCATGCATTGTATATATTAATGAAGCATTTATATTAATATCAATCATCACCCAATATCAATAACAAAATAAATAACATTTATGTCCACTTACTGCAATCTCTCTACAAGCCGACATAGATATTCCTGTGCCTTCAATTTGCTTCAGTGCATATTCTTTTTCATCTTTTCTGCATAGGAACAAAAAAAATTATTTCTTTCTATATATTTTCAGAGTCAAAATTATAACTATAAGAAAAACGAAATGCACTAGCCTCAGTGATATGTAAACACTCTCACTATGCATGCATTGCTTATTATTTCTGATATTTCAATTATAAAATGTGAAATACCAAAAGAAATTCATGTCACAATGAAAACATTAGATAGAGCCAAAACACAAACTACAAAATTGAAATGGAACAGGATACTAAACACACTAGTTTCAAAAAGTAAACAAGCATAAATATAAACTCAAGCATATTGTAAGATAATTCTACTGTCTTAAGTATCTGGAGTCTATGAAAGCATTCTGTTATAAACATTAACTAAAAAATAAATGACAGATGTAAACTTCTATATTTATTCAAAATAATTTCATAGTATAACACCCATGTAATAAATGGAGGAGTTATAGAAGAATGTTGACCCACTGTGTGTGTGTGTGTGTGTGAGTTAGTCACTCAGTCGTGTCTGACTTTTTGCGACCCCATGGACTGAAGCCCATCAGGCTCCTCTGTCCATGGAATTCTCCACACAAGAATACTTGACTGCCCTTACCTCCTCCAGAGGATCTTCCTGACCCAGGAATCAAACCCAAGTCTCCTGAATTGCAGGCAGATTCTTTACTGTCTGAACCACCAGGGAAGCCCTGTTGACCCAATGAGGCACACTAGTTCTCACCAAGGATAGGCAACATTCAAAAGCCCTAAGACCTCAACCAAAAGCCTTGGAAAGACTTCAAAACTAGCCACTGACACCTCATGCTCAAGATCCCTGGGAAAAACTTGGTAGTTACAGTGAATTTTCCAATTAATGGAGGGAGGATTAGGAATTCTGGGAAACTCTGGTATCAGTAGTTACCAGGGTGCTTAACCAAGGGAAGACAGCAGCTCAATAATGGGGATACCATCCATAAAAATAGTATCAATGAGTGTCCAGTGTAATGAGGTATCTTCAGAGTACCAACAACAGGACCAGCCAAAGCAAGGCCCCAGCTGAATGTAACAAATGTGACTCCTATCACTGGTTATTCTGACAAGAGGAGTATAACCCATGCCCTCAGAGTTTTGCCTTTTGATTATATTAGAGCTTCAACAATGTATCATCATGTCATAAAGGTTTCGTCAAACCATAGTACCTAAGTAGTGCCTCAACGTCTTACTTACCTATTGCTCATTTTCCCCACTGTTTACTAGCAGATAAAGCAGTTTAAGAGCATATTCATAATATGCATTTTAAAACATCATTTCATGTGAATTTTAAAGATTTTCACAATCATCTGTGTTTTGGGCAAATAATTGAGTTATGGTTATTTTTTCCAACAGTCTGAATATTATATACATTTTTCTTCCAATATATGGCATTCAGGAAACAAGCAGCATTTTGATAAACAGAAATTGCACCACATGTCAACAGATAGACTGTTCTGCAATTACTAAAATGATAATCATGAAGATCATCAGAAACATGAAAAATGTTTATCATAGACTGCTGAGAAAATACATAAATTATACCATATTAAAAAAATACACACACTCAGATATATGTTGAAGGTGAAAAGTGAAAGTGTTAGTCACTCAGTCGTGTCCAACTCTTTGTGACCCCATGGACTGTAGCCCATCAGGCTCCTTTGTCCATGGAATTCTCCAGGCAAGAATACTGGCTGCTGCTGCTGCTGCTGCTGCATCGCTTCAGTCGTGTCCGACTCTGTGCGACCCCATAGACAGCAGCCCACCAGGCTCCGCTGTCCCTGGGATTCTCCAGGCAAGAACACTGGAGTGGGTTGCCATTTCCTTCTCCAATGCATGAAAGGGAAAAGTGAAAGTGAAGTTTCTCAGTCATGTCCGACTGTTCACGACCCCACGGACTGCAGCCTACCAGGCTCTTCTGTCCATGGGATTTTCCAGGCAAGAGTACTGGAGTGGGGTGCCATTGGGTTGCTACTTCCCTCTCCAGGGGATCTTCCCAATCCAGGGATTGAACCCAGATCTCCCGCATTGCCCTTGTGGCTCAGATGGTAAAGCCTCTGCCAACAATGCGGGAGACCCAGGTTCAATCCCTGGGTCAGGAACATCCTCTGGAGAAGATAATGGTAACCCACTCCAGTACTCTTGCCTGGAAAATACCATGGACAGAGGAGCCCGATAGGCTACAGTCCATGGGGTCGCAGAGAGTCGGACACGACTGAGTGACTTCATTTCACTTCACTTCACTTCACTCCCACATTGCAGGCAGACTCTTTACCGACTGAGCCACCAGGCTTGAAGACCACTGAAGGTGATATAAAAAAAAAAACAGTTGTGTTAAGATATAGAAAGTTATGTTAACCAGCTTTAGTATTAATATCATATTGCCTCTTAAATTAGAATTAAAGGGGAAAAGAAAAAGAAAACAAAATAATTTGACGCTTTGAAAACAGTTGACTATTAAAATAATCTTTAGTATTTTCAAAGTAATATCTTAGATATGTTTTAAAGAGCAACGTCAAAGATAGGGAAAGCTTAAGTAATCCCATTTTCCTTTTCTTCTATCCTGTTTTCTCCAAACATAAAACTAAACGTTTTTCAGACCACCCAGAAGCCACTAAGAAGTATCAACACCAGCAGCAGGTGACTGCATGTAATTAAAGCCAAATATCCCCCCTACCTTGAAAGTATGTGTGGGTATGCCTGTGAAAGCGTTTGTGTATGAGATGCTTTAACACCATACTTACAATGCAAATTTCACACAATCAATAATTAAATTTACTATCAGGTATCTACTACTGAATATTTAATTAAAGAAATTCCTAAAGTTAAACGCCAAAATCTTCAAATGAAATTATACTTTCCTTTTTAAAGAAATATTCCAATCCTCAGTTCCCTAAATGAAGTGCTCCAGAAGCTCATGTAATTGCATAGTTTTATTTTTAATACTGTAAAGAATATTACACAATCTGGATAGGTTATTGTTGCTATGGAAACTATAAGATTTTTGCAGTAAGTCAAAAAGTGCAAAATTAACACATCACATTAATGACTTTTGAATTTCACATCCAGGCTGTCAAAGGAATTTGAAAGCTTGAGCAGAATAGATTGAAGCATAGGCCTCTTGCTCTGAATTATATAGATAGGATCTATGAACAAATCCAGTAATTATTTCATTTAATAAGTTTAAATATAACTTCCATCTGCTAAATTAATAAAATACTCAAAGATCTGCAGACTTAAGGCTTATCTGCAGCTTTTGTGTTGGGAATGAAGGAAGACGCATACATGATTACCAGCTCTCTTCTATGTTAACTGTCAGATGATAAAGTGATGATGTGGCACCTCTGAGGTTCACCATATGAAGAAGTGGCAGAAACCCAGAGGGCATATGGACTCACTTTCATCACTGTACTATATCACTGCCAATCTGTGGTCAGATGCCAATACCTTAGTTATGAAAACTGAAGATCTGTCCTTTCCCTCAATGCCCACAAGTATTTTGATGACTAGCACATGGGACACAGAAGCCTTATCGCTCTCAGCCCATGTGAGAGCCCCTCTCCAGGAGTTCATGTGAAAATTCACACCCCACAGCTTATATATTTCAGACACAGATAATATGAAGTTTCATAAAGGTATAATTTACTCTTTTACTTGAAAAGGCTGAAAATCGGGTGAACCTGGCCTCCATGGCTATGACAACCTAGCTTTTAGAGGTAGCTTAGTTCTTTCTTAAAACCATTTTATTTCTAAAATAAAAGAAGTTATTATTTACTATAATAAAGACAAAGTAATTCCAAAGCCTTCAGGGAAACTGCTTGCTAAATTTTAGTATATATTAGATACTACAGTTAGAGCAACTGCACATTGAAAATAATTAAAGGAGTTTACTAAGTAAATCCAGGTGAATTAAATGTAAATATATAGGATAAACTTGGTTTTATTTAATACAGAATGCTTTAAACTTAAAAACATTTCTCCTGGGACTTCCCTGGTTGTCCAGTGGTTAAGATCTGAGCTTCCACTTCAGGGGGTGTAAGCTTGATCCCTGGTCAGGGAACTAAGATCCCACATGCCACGCAACAGAGCCAAAAAGAATAAATTAAAAAAAATTTTTTTAAGACATTTCTCTTATACATCTGCAATTTGTACCAAAAGCATGCCAGCTTCCTTCTCAGCATTCATCACACACACACACACACACAAAATTGTTCAATGGGAACGTTATATAACAACAAAACAGAAAAATTAATTTGGCAGAGACTGGGATTCTATTACATTTTCCATCTGAGACACTGTTCTGGAAAACTCTTGATGCAAGCAATTCTATAGATAGTAGAAAAAAATACGAAGCACACACTTGTGCAAATTGTAGAAATGGCAGCCTTAAAATGAAAGCTTTATCCCAGTTAGAAAACTAGGCTCAGTGGGAAAATCTAAATGCAATTCAGGGAAGAACTTCTCAAGCCTCAAGAACCAGGTTCATCTTTTGACTGAAATATTAGGAACCAGTTTAATGAAAAACATAGTCTTATGCCTTTCAGAAATGCTCAAACTTGGTATCCAGCGTCCAGTCACTTTCAGCAAGCTGAAGAATCATTCAACAGCCTGTATGCATGAGTGCAGTTAAGGTTTGGCCAAACCTCACTTTTATATAATTAGACATGTCCAAGGCTTTCTGGCTCCTATCAATAATACTACCAGCTGTCCAAATCGGCCTGGGCCATCTTTGGTCCCAAGAATGTATGACAGACAAACAATTTAGAAGACTCTTTTAAGAAAAGATGAGGGAGGCAAAAACCACCACAATATTGTAATTAGCCTCCAGTTAAAATAAATTAAAAAAAAAAGATGAGGGAATTCAAGCTCAAGCAAAGTCAAGCGAAATTTTTCAGTCTTCAAACTAATAGGGTTAAAATCCTTTTTGTTTCGAAGGAAAACGGAAGGTCCTTACTATTTTATTTTACATCAAGCAACAAACAAATGCAGAGTCAATATTTTACATTCCAACACTGTGCCAAATTCTGAGGATGAACAAAATTAGAGACTAGCTACCCTAGATATCACAGAGTTCACAACCCACCTAGAAAGGGATTTTCAGCGAGTAGGAAATATAAACAGATAACTCTGATACGACCGCCTCTGTGCCCAAGACATATGCACTATAAGCACAGACAGAATGCCACTGGTATTTAAGGAAGACAACTACAGAGTAATACCTTTGAGGGAAGAGTTTCCTGGAAAGAGAAGGGATGATGGGAGGGTCAGAGAATTTCAGGCAGAAGTAGGGCATGAAAAAACTAAGAGGCATATTCAGGAAAGAGCTGGTATTCAGTATAGCTGGAAGCCGAGGGCACAATGACAAAGGGCAAGAGATGAGGTTAGGTTAGAAAAGAAGACGGAAGGAACCAAGGAAGCGCCACAAAATAACGTGTACTTCATATGTAAACAGTGAGGAGCAAAAAGTTTTGAGAACAGAGAACATACATAACAAACCTTTGCTCAAAAAGACAAATGTTAACTACAAACTGATGGCAGAGCAAACATCTGGTAGGTTGCTCAAATGTCCAGAGAAGATGAAGACTAGATTAGAATAGGCAGAGGAGAACAATTATGGACTCAAGTCATTCCTACTTTAGGAGTACCTTCATGGATCATAGCCCCTTGCATAACTCAATGAAGCTATGAGGCATGCCAAGCAGGGCCACCCAAGATGGACAGGTCATAGTGGAGAGTTCTGACAAAACATGGTCCACTGGAGGAAATGGCAAACCACTTCAGTATTCTTGCCATGAGAAGAATGAAAAGGCAAAAAGATATAACACCAGAAGATGAGCCCCCAGGCCAGAAGGGGTCCAATATGCTACTGAGGAAGGGCAGAGGGCAATAACTAAAAGATCCAGAAGGAATGAAGAGGCTAAGTCAAAGCAGAAACAATGCTCAGTCATGGATGTGTCTCGTGGTGAAAGCCCAAGGCTGTAAAGAGCAATACTGCATAGGAACCCAGAATGTTAGGTCCATGAATCAAGCTAAATTGCACTTGATCAAACAAGAGATGGCAAGAGTGAACATCAACATCTTAGGAATCAGTGAACTAAGATGGCAGGGATGGGCAAATTTAATTCAGATGACCATTTTATCTACTACTGTGGGGAAGAATCCTTTAGAAAGAAATGGAGTAGCCCTCATAGTCAACAAAAGACTCTAAAATGGAGTAATGGGTGCGGTCTCAAAAATGACAGAATGATTTTGGTTTGTTTCCAAGGCAAACCATTCAACATCAGTAATCTATTCAACAGTAATCTAAATCTATGCTCTAGCCACTAATGCCAAAGAAGCTGAAGTTAACTGGTTCCATGAAGACCTACAAGACCTTCTAGAACTAACACCAAAAATGATGTCCTTTTCATCATTGGGGAGTGGAATGCAAAAGCAGGAAGTCAAGATACACCTGGAGTAACAGGCAAGTTTGACCTTGGAGTACAAAATGAAGCAGAGCAAAGGCTAACAGAGTTTTGTAAAGAGAACATACTGGTCAGAGCAAACACTCTCTTCCAACAACACAAGAGACAAGTCTACATGTAGACATCATCAAATGGCCAATACTGAAAACGGATTAATTACGTTATTTGCAGCTGAACATGGAGAAGCTCTATACAGTCAGCAAAAACAAGACCTGAAGCTGACTGTGGCTCAGACCATCAGTTCCTTATTGCAAAATTCAGACTTAAATTGAAGAAAGTAGGGAAAACCACTAGGCCATTCAGGTATGACCTAAATCAAATCTTTTATGATTATACAGTGGAAGCGAGGATTTGATTCAAGGAATTAGATGTGGTAGACAGAGTGACTGAAGAACTATGGACAGAGGTTCATAACAGTGTACAGGAAGTAGGGACCAAAACCGTCTCAAAGCAAAAGAAATGCAAGAAGGCAAAGTGGTTCTCTGACAAGACTTAACAAATAGTTTAGGAAAGAAAAAAAGCAAAAGGCAAGGGGAAAAAGAGAAAGATACACCCAACTAAGGGCTTCCCAGGTGGCGCTAGTGGTAAAGAACCCACCCGTCAATGCAGGAGACAAGAGAGACGCAGGTTTGATCCCTGGGTCAAGAAGATCCCCTGGAGGAAGGCATAGCAATCCATTCCAGTATTCTTGCCTGGAGAATCCTATGGACAGAGGAGCCTTGCGGGTTACAGTCCATAGAGTCGCACAGAGTTGGACACTACTGAAGCTACTTAGCATGCATGCATGTATACCCAACTGAATGCACAGTTCCAAAGAATATCACGAATAGCCTTCTTAAGTGAACACAGACAAAGACATAGAGGAAAACAATATAACGAGAAAGACCAGAAATCTCTTCAAGAAAACTGGAGATTATCAAGGGGAAATTTCATGCAAGGATTGGCACAATAAAGGACAGAAACAACAAGGACCTAACAGAAGCAGGAGAGATTAAGAAGAGGTGGCAAGAATACACAGAACTATACCAAAAAAGTCTTAATGAACCAGTTAATCACGATAGTATGGTCATTCACCTAGAGCCAGACATTCTGGAGTGTGAAGTCAAGTGGGCTTTAGGAAGAATTACAATGAACAAAGCTAGTAGACATAGTGGAATTCCAGCTGAGCTATTTCAAATCCTAAAAGACGATGCTGTTAAAGTGCTGCACTCAATATGCCAGCAAATTTGGAAAAGTCTGCAGTGACCACAGGACAGGAAAAGGTCAGTTTTCATTTCAATCCCAATGAAAGGCAATGCCAAAGAACATTCAAACTACCATACAATTGAACTCATTTCACATGCTAACAAAGATATTCTCGAAATCTTTCAAGATCTTCAGCAGTACATGAACCGAGAACTTCCAGATGTACAAGCTGGGTTTAGAAAACGCAGAGGAACCAGATCAAACTGCCAATATTTGTTGGGTCACAGAGAAAGCAAGGAAATTCCAGAAAAAACATCCACTTCTGCTTTATTAACTATGCTAAAGCCTTTGATTGTGTGGATCACAAGAAAATGTGGAAAATTCTTGAAGAGATGGAAGTACCAAGCCACCTTACCTACCTCTTGAGAAACCTGTACACAGGCCAAGAAGCAACAGTTAGAACCGGACATGGAACAACAGACTGGTTCCAAATTGGGAAAGGAGTATGTCAAGGTTGTATATGGTCACCTTGCTTATTTAACTTATATGGAGAGTTATCATGAGAAACGCTGGGTTGGATAAATCACAATCAAGATTGCCAGGAGAAATATCAACAACCTCAGATATGCAGATGATACCACTCCAATGGCAGAAAGTGAAAAGGAACTAAAGAGCCTCTTGATGAAGGTGAAAGAAGAGAGTGAAAAAGCTGGCATAAAACTCAACATTCAAAAAACTAAGATCATGGCATCCAGTTCCATCACTTCATGGCAAATAGAAGGGGGGGAAATGGAAACAGGGACAGATTTTATTTTCTTAGGCTCCAAAATCACTATGGACTGACTGCAGCCATGAAATTAAAAGACGCTTGCTCCTTGGAAGAAAAGCTATGACAAACCTAGACAGCATATTAAATAGCAGAGACATCATTTTGCCGACAAAAGGTCTGTATTGTCAAGGCTGTGGTTTTTCCAATAGTCATGTACGGATGTGAGAGTTGGACCTTAAAGAAGGCTGAGCATCAAAGAATTGATGCTTTCCAACTGTGGCGCTGAAGAAGACTCTTGAGAGTCGTCCCCTGGACAGCAAGATCAAACCAATCAATCCTAAAGGAAATCAACCCTGAATATGAATTGGAAACACTGCTGCTGAAGTTGAAGCTCCAATACTTTGACCACCTGATGTGAAGAGCCAACTCACTGAAAAAGACCCTCATGCTGGGAAAAACTGAAGGCAAAAGGAGAAGGGGGTGGCAGAGGATGAGACAGTTAGATAGAATCACCAACGCAATGGACATGAACTTCAACAAACTCTGGAGACAGTGAAGGACAGAAAAGCTTGGCGTGCTGCAGTTCATGGGGTCACAAGAAGTCGGACATGACTTGGTGACTGAATAACATTAGGGGTGACAGAATTTAGCAACTAATTTGATTATGTAAGTGAAGGAGAGAAAGACTGTGGAGATGGGAGAAACTTCCATTTTGTCTCAATGTGCCAATAACAACTAAGCAGAGAAATGATGACATGAATAGAGACCAGTAAATACAAGATTTTAACCTAATGGCAAGGAAAGTTATGTACAAAGATTAATCTTATTAGAAAGGACTGAGATTAGAGGTATGGAAAACAATTAGGAGATTAGTGCAATGAAAGTGTGACAAGGAAAGACCCTGGATTAGCATAACAGAAAGTTAGCTTCCAAAAGGGGCTTATGACAATCCTGTTAAAACCTCCTCATGAAAATGAAGAAGCTAAAGCTAGGCTAGCAGCCAGAAGCAGATCTGAGATGAAACCTTCCAAGCACAACATTCTCCAAAACAGAATGGCAATAGTAAGACTGGCAAAAAGAAGGAATACTTGTGATAGTCATTTTAGAAATAAGAGGAATTGGCAGGACCAAATGAACAAATAATGAAAATTAAGAAGTCTGAATCCAGGATAAGTCTGGGGTTCTGAGCTTGGTTGATGCAGAGGATGATACCATTAAGGAGACTCGGGTCACATCTCTGAAGATTCTTCAGCTTGTAAATCCTTCTTTTAGCTAGAAAGAAAAACTCTAATCAAAAATAAAATATCTGAGAAGTCCAAAAGGGAGATGCCCTAAAGATGTTAACAGGCTTATTGTGGTGATCATTTCAATATATACAAACATCGAATCATTACAGTGTTTTACACCTGGAACTAATATTGCTTGTCAATATACCTCAGTTAAAAAAAAAATTTACTGAGGGAGTTTCAGATTTAAAAGACTTGAGCCCACAGATGTGATACTGGATCGGAGAAAGTAGCACACAGATAATTTTTTTGGCACCTCGAAAAGAAACTGAGGCAACATGGGAATGAGAAAAGGAGAAAAAGCAGGAAGAAGAAAGAACAATTTCTGAACCTCTGTCTCACATTCCTTAAGAAAACAAACAATTCTATGAATTCATCCTCTAAGTTTTCTTTGCCAAACTTTAAGAACAGTATTCAAATTAATGAAATCACCAGAAATATAGTACTCTTTCTCGACTGTTTTGACTATTCAAGGTCTTTTCTGTTTATACACAAATTTTTAAATTTTTTGTTCCAGTTCTGTGAAAAATGTTATTGGTAATTTGATAGGAATTGCATAGAATCAGTAGACCTTGGGTAGTATGGTGATTTTAACACTGATTCTTCCCATCTAAGAACATGGTTTATCTTTCCACATGCATCATCTTTTTTGTGTGTCTGACAGATTTTGGAGTACAGATCTTTTGCCCCCTTAAGTTGGTTTATTCCTAGGTATTTATTCTTTTTGTTGTAATGGTAAATGGAATTGTTCCCTTAATTTCTCTTTCTGGTATTTCAATGATAGTGTATAGAAATGCAAAAGATTTCTGGGTACTTATTTTGAATCTAGCAACTTTACTGAACTCAGTGATGAGCTCTAGTAGTTTTCTACAGGCATCTTTAGGATTTTCTATGTACAGTATCATATCATCTGCAAACAGTGACAGTTTTACTTCTTTCCAATTTGGATTCCTTTTATTTCTTTTTCTTCTCTGATTGCTGTGGCTAGGACTTCCAAAACTATGCTGAATAAACATGGTTAGAGTGGGCATTCCTGTCTTATTCCTGATCTTAGAGAGAGTGCTTTCAGCTTTTCACCACTGAGTATGACGTTAACTGTGGGTTTGTCAATAATTGTCTTCTTCGAGAAGAATGCTGCCATAATCAATGTTAAATCTCTTTCCCTTAATATGTGATGATTTGGCTTAGCAATTTAAGAGGCTTCCATATCTCATAGAAAAAGAAGAACACAATAATATGGAATAAAAACTTGGAAAACAAAACTAAAGAAGTATCATTTAGTTTTACACTGGTAATTCTGAATTACTCAATATCACTCTGTATTCACTCAGCATCAGCATAGCAGTAATGATTCCTTATTTGTAAACTCTTTACAAAATAAATGACAGTGATACTCTATCATATAGCTTCAACAATTATCAACACATGGCCAGTCTTATTTCTACTACCTCCACTTATCTTATTTTGAAACAAAACCCAGACATCATATCATTTGACTTGCCATAACAATTCAACACCATAGCATTTTTAATTATCAGGATTTTTAATTTAAATGACAATAGTCCTTCCGGATGAGATGGCTGGATGGCATCACCGACTCGATGGACATGAGTTTGGGTAAACTCCAGGAGCTGGTGATGGACAGGGAGGCCTGGCGTGCTGCGATTCATGGGGTCGCAAAGAGTCGGACACGACTGAGTGACTGAACTGAACTGAAGAGTCCTTCAAAAATAATTCTCAATTAAAAATCTTGTACCTCAGGGTTCACCAACTCAATGGACATGAATTTGAGTGAACCTCAGGAGATAGCGGAGGGCAGAGGAGCCTGGAGTGCTGCAGTCCATGGGGTTGCAAAGAACTGGACCAGACTTAGCGAAGGAACCACCACCACCGCCACCACCACAGGGTATTGTCATTATTTTGTATTCCCCTTATTAACAAATAATGTCAAATAGCAGCACCTTCTTTATGTTTCATCTGTCATATATTTCATCTACTCATTCTCTAAACATCACCAAAGTACAGTAGGAGGCTCCCTTATTCAAGTCCAGTATTCCCTTGCAACACAGAAATCTATTTTTTTACCTCCATTCTTTAGAAAGACTTTTATTTAATCTCTTTTCTTAAAACTGATTTATTAATATACATCTCTTTCTCTTCTCTTTCTCAATGAACAGCATATTATTCTCAAATAAAATAGTTCATTTTATACTATTTGTTTCATTCAGAATTCTAATTCAGATAAACATTTACTATTTTAAAAGCTCTAAAATAATAAAATCTCAGAAACTCCTATTTATGGCAAATTCTTACTGCTCAGAAGTGATTTTAATTAGAACAAACATATCTGCAGTAATGCTTTACGATTCGGGTATCAAAAATAGGGGCTTCTTTGGTGGTCCAGTGGTTAAGAATCCACCTGCCAATGCAGGGCACATGGGTTCAATTCCTGGTCCAGGAAGATTCCACACGTTATGAGGTTGACTAAGCCCATGCACCACAACTATTTAGCCCGAGCGCCCTAGAGTCCATGCTCTGCAACAAGAGAAACCACAATGAGAAGCCAATGCACTGCAACTAGAGAGTAGCCCCCACTCACCGCAACTAGAGAAAACCCCCACCCAGCAATAAAGACCCAGCGCAGACAAAAATAAACAAACATATTTTTAAAGTGTTAAGTTTAAAAGATGATGCTGTGAAAGTGCTGCACTCAATATGTCAGCAAATTTGGGAAACTCAGCAGTGGCCATAGGATTGGAAAAGGTAAGTTTTCATTCCAATCCCAAAGAAAGGCAATGCCAAAGAATGCTCAAACTACCAAACAACTGCACTCATCTTACACACTAGCAAAGTAATACTCAAAATTCTCCAAGCCAGGCTTCAGCAATACGTCAACTGTGAACTTCCAGATGTTCAAGCTGGTTTTAGAAAAGGCAGAGGAACCAGAGATCAAATTGCCACCATGCGCTGGATCATCGAAAAAGCAAGAGAGTTCTAGAAAAACATCTACTTCTGCTTTATTGATTATGCTAAAGCCTTTGACTGTGTGGATCACAACAAACTGTGGAAAATTCCTCAAGAGATGGGAATACCAGACTACCTGACCTGCCTCCTGAGAAATCTGTATGCAGGTCAGGAAGCAACAGTTAGAACTGGACATGGAACAACAGACTGGTTCCAAATCAGGAAAGGAGTACATCAAGGGTGTCTATTGTCACCCTGCTTATTTAACTTATATGCAGAGTACATCATGAGAAACGTTGGGTTGGATGAAGCACAAGCTGGAATAAAGACTGCCAGGAAAAATATCAATAATCTCAGATATGCAGATGACACCACCCTTATGGCAGAAAGTGAAGAGGAACTAAAGAGCCTCTTGATGAAAGTGAAAGAGGAGAGTGAAAAAGTTGGCTTAAAACTCAACTTTCAGAAAACTAAGATCATGGCATCCGGTCCAATCACTTCATGGCAAATAGATGGGGAAACAGTGGAAACAGCGGCTGACTTTATTTTGGGGGGCTCCAAAATCACTGCAGATGGTGACTGCAGCCATGAAATTAAAAGACGCTTCCTCCTTGGAAGGAAAGTTATGACCAACCTAGACAAGTAGAGACATTACTTTGCCAACAAAGGTCTGTCTAGTCAAGGCTATGGTTTTTCCAGTAGTCATGTATGGATGTGAGAGTTGGACTATAAAGAAAGCTGAGCGCCGAAGAATTGATGCTTTTTGAACTGTGGTATTGGAAAAGACTTGTGAGTCCCTTGGACTGCAAGGAGATCCAACCAGTCCATCCTAAAGGAGATCAGTCCTGGGTGTTCATTGGAAGGACTGATGTTGAAGCTGAAACTCCAATACTTCGGCCACCTGATGGGAAGAGCTGACTCATTTGAAAAGGCCCTGATGCTGGGAAAGATTGAGGGCAGGAGGACAAGGGGACGACAGAGGATGAGATGGTTAATGGCATCACCGACTCAATGGACATGAGTCTGGGTAAACTCCAGGAGTTGGTGATGGACAGGAAGGCCTGGCGTGCTGTTGTTCATGGGGTCACAAAGAGTCGGACACAACTGAGCGACTGAATTGAACTGAATCATTAGCAGATATTTAGTGTAAACCAATTACCTTATATAAACTATTATCTTCCTTTGAGAATTCATGATCTCAAGTTAGACTTACCTGCTACAGAAGGTAAAGTAACAAGGAATGTCAGACTTTCCTTTCAGAAATGCTTTACTAAGCATGTGCTATGTGCCAGGCTTTATGCTCTAAGAACAGAAGTAAAAACAAGATGATTCTTTCCCTTTTGAACCTTTACACTGAGAAACACAAAAGCAAGGCATACAATCTGATAAGCACTATAACAGACAAATGTGCAAAGTATATCAGATAAAGAATGTTAAGGGTTTGGTTCTGGTGCAGCGAGTAGATAAAGAGGGATATTAGGTAAATAATTTTCAAAGGGAATATTCCAAGCTGACCTTGAAACATAAGCAGGATTTCATTAAGCAAAGAAGAGGGGGTCAGAGCCTTATGGACACCAGAAATATATGAACAAAGTTTGAAGAGTAAAATCCACATTATACTCAAGAAATCAGCAGAAGACAGGTATAGCTAGAACCCAAGAGATGAATACATAAAAAGAGCAAAGAAGATGGAATTAGCATAGTCTTGTATGATATGCTAAAAAGCTAGCATTTTTTCTGTATAATATGGGAAGCCATCAGAGGTTTTCAAGCAAGAGAAACATATGATCAAAAAAAAAGAAAAAAGAAACATATGATCAAGCAAGTAGTCTCAATAAGACAGAATGTAGAATGAATCACAGGGTTTAAAGCCAGAGGTAGAGAGAACATTGTAAAAGTTCTAGGAAGGATTGATGAAGATCAAAATTAGAATAAATATGGTAAGAATGGAAGGAATGCATTCAAGAGGCCATCCAGATATAGTCTTATCTACTGTGGCCAAATATATATAGAAACATTGTACTTAAAGATGTATTTGATGAATAAAATACATATGCACATATGTGTACGTGTAAACAAGAGAGTGCTAAGCAGAGAAACAGCTGAAGACTGAGGTTTCCAGTCAGCGTGTTGTCTCAGTGAAAGCAAAGCTAGTTACACTATACCTTCTACTCCCACTAAGCCAAACAAAGAACAGTACTGACAATGAGCCAGTTAGCAAGCAAAGAATAAATTCATTTTTTAGTGTAGATTTTAGAGTGACTACTGGCTAGCCAGGAGAAGATGAAAAAAAGGAAATAAAGGGCAATTTAGAAAACTTCATTACACAGGCAACTGTTAAAAGCAGAGGAGCAAACGTGATCACAAAGAGAAAGAGCACAGAAGAAAAGCTGAAAGGTGGTGGTCTGGGCTCTTTCACATCCTATTGTTGTTGTTCAGTCGCTCAGTCATGTCCAACTCTTTGCCATTCCATGGACTTCAGCACACCAGGCTTCCCTGTCCTTTACCATCTCCTGGAGATCGCTCAAAACTCATGTCCACTGAGTTGGTGATGCCATCCAACCATCTCATCCTCCTTTTGCCTTCAATCTCTCCCAGCATCAGGGTCTTTTCCAATGAGTCAGCTCTTCACATCAGGTGGCCAAAGTACTGGAACTTCAACTTCAGCCTGGCACCTACCTAACGTTAACATGCATACTGTTTACCAGAGTAAACTGACAACGCTCACGGGTGAAGGCGAAAGGACTCATGGGCTTTCACTGACCCAAATTTCACCAGTGGCCAAAGAACTTAAGAGGATTAATAATGGGACTCATAACCTATTCACAGTAGCAAAGCCACAGGGGTTGGAAGGCCCTTCTCTACTAAATGCCACCCTTCAACAGGTTGTAGGAAACATCAGGGTCCTTGATAATAGGAAAATCTAGATGCGAGACACTACCAGAAAATTGGTCTGCCTTCTAAAAAATAAAAACAAACCAAAAAGAACTCCTTAAAAAGGTTGGAGAATTAGTCTACTCAAGACATGTAACAATGAAATATTATGCATGAAAACCTTGGCTAGATTGTAGTTTACATTAAAAACAGCTACAAGAATGTATTTTCAGGACACCTGGGAAATTTTAAACATAGACTAGATATTATATATTATTTCACTGCGGTAAATTTTTTTTTAATTACTTGTAAACACAGGACAATGGCATCATGGTTATGCAGAAGAATATCTTTATTCTTAGGAGATATATAAGTATTTTGGAGTAGAATGTCATTACAGTGGCAACTTAATTTCAAATGGTTCTATGCAAACAAAAAACAATTTACATGTATAAACAGTAAGAGAGAAAAAACATACAAAAATGATAACAGCTAACCCTAGATGGAGCTTATGTAGATATTAATTGTTCTAGAGTTTGAACTCTGAACTTCTCTGCTTTTATAAAACCTTTTTTAGTTTTATTATTTTTTTTTGTCATTTTTAATCCCACACGGATTTATTTGATTAAATTATTGATTCTTTAGAAGTTAAAAACACAATTTTTAACTTATATTGTATATAAGAGGTGCCCTATTTCACAGTTCTGTACATGAAGAAATAAATCAATTTCTCCTGTCTCTTCCTCCTTTCTATGTGTGGATCATGAATATAAAGGTTAGAGATTGAAGTCTCCTCTGGAAATGAGTTAACAGCCAATCCCTAATAATGCAAGAGAGAAATACAGGTATCCTCCACTTTTTGAAAATCTTCTTTATGTCACTTAATTTTAACAAAAGATCCATTTTAATACCTGCTTTTGCTAACTGAAAAAAATCCAGAGATGATTTCATTTTTTAAAAAAAATAGCAGAAAAGTGAAAATAATGTTCAGTGCTGGCTTTGCAGCAAGTCATGGCAGAGGCAACAGGCAACCTGAGCAGTGAGAAAGGCACCTCTCAGTTCCTTCCATGTTAGTTTTAAAACACTATTTATTGCTAAGTCTAAAACACTCAAACACCACAGTACAGTGACTGCCAAATCTAAACTGGAGTTTGTGGGGTTTTTTAAAGTTTCTCTTTAAGGGAGCATTTCAGCTCTATGGAGAGGTGTGATACATAACAAGATGGAGTATCTGGCTGGAGACCAATTTGCCTATGAGTCCAAACCAAGTGGACCCATATGGATAACTTTTATAAAACCATAAATGGTAAAACTGAAGAAACTAGGCACAGACAGCTTTATGGCATAATTAAACCAGACTCGCTGCACTCATGGCGTTATTGCAAATTCTGACTAAACCTAAAGAATTTTCAAATAATATAATTATTCCCTTATTTATTTATATACAAAACTTTTCTTAATAAAAAAAAAACGAGGAGGGAAGCAACTAATAAACAGTAGTTAGAGAAGTAAGAGAAAAATAGTAAGTTGTATATAGAAGCCAAAGAACAGTATCAAAAAGTAAGTGGTAAAAGCATCAAATGCAGAAGTGAAGTCAAACTGGAAAGAATGGAAAAGAGGTGGTCATATCAACAGTTGTTGATGTTTCAAAAGAGCATGATTAGTAGAGCAAAGATTTTGTTCAAAATTCTCTCAAAGGAAAACAAAAAAACTGTACCAAACTCTATTTTGTTATTACACTTACTTAAAATTGACTCATAGTATCCTCCCTCTTCTGGAGATAGAGGAAAAATATCTTATTCATTTTTGTATATTTTTTAGGAGCTAACAAAGTACCTCACAAATAGCAGAAACTAAACATTTGTTGCATTGAAATAAACTTTTGTTTATTAGTCTTGATCAACTTAAAAAATGTTTTCAGCATAAAGAAAATCTGGAAAAATCTTCTTTTAAAAAGGTATATCCTAAAGATAAAAATAAAATATTCTGGGGAATAAAATTCAAATGACAGTAAGAATCAAACACCAATATTTTTATTGGAAACATATGCATATTTAAAATTTCACCAGAAAGCAACAATCTCCTAGGAGAGAAGGAGAAAAGTATCAATATTTTGTCATTCTCTAGTCTAGCATCATCAGAAGAGATAGATCTAGATCATCAACCAGCTTCTTTAGTTATACTTTTAGATGTCAGTCTTCACGAAGTTATATCAAATTGTAAGTATCAATGAAAAACAAATATTCACAAGAGAAACTAGCAAGATATCAAAATCAACATTTAGAATTTAAATACATACACATTTTTCACATTACTGCAAGTTCAGGCAAATCTAGACCACTGAGGAATCCTCTTTTGATAAGCTTTAAGTTTTTGCATGTTTCTCCTGGCTGATTTTAAGTACCATGATAACAGAGAATGTGATATTGTAATAGAGTAAGAAACATATATTGTGGGGTCTTCCTCCAGGGCTCCTGGATCACAGCTCCTAAAATACTTGTAATTTCCTAAGAGATTAGAGCATAGGAGTATCTTTTATTATATTATTCATTTTTTACTCCTGGAATATCTCCAGAAGGATAAAAATAAAGAAGCTCTTCAGTTATTCATAACAAACCCCTTTCAACCACATCTGAGTTTATGTTGTAAAGGTGATTTTTGGAAAGTCCCTAGATAGCCACTGGATGGAGACTGGTTGCAAGGGGAACAAACCAGATGATTAGAACTTTCAGTGTCCCCTACTGCTGCCCCAACCCAAATGGGAGCCTGGGGATTTAATTATCCACCGATGGTCAACAATTTAATCTATCCCATCTACATAATGAAGCCTCCATGCTGCTGCTGCTGCTGTTAAGTCGCTTTAGTCGTGTCCGACTCTGTGCGACCCCTGGGATTCTCCAGGCAAGAATATTGGAGTGGGTTGCCATTTCCTTCTCCAGAAGCCTCCATAAAAATCCCTAAAGTACAGAGTTCAGAGAGCTTCTGGGTTGGTGAACAAGAACCCATCCACTTGCTGGGGAGGGGCGGGCAGTTGGCACATCCCAAAATTCCATGGGAACATAAGCTCCTGTGCTTGGGACCGTTCCAGACATAGACCTAACCCTATATATTCTTCATCTGGCTGTTCATTTGTATCCTTTAATATATCCTTTGTAATAAACCAGTAACCCAGTAAGTAGACTGTTTTCCTGAGTTCTATGAGCCATTCTACCACATGACTGAACTTGAGGAGGGGGTCATGGGAACCTCTAGTTGGTAGCTGAGTAAGGGGTTGTGGGCAACTTGGGGACCCATCAGTTGCCACCAGCATCTGAAGAGAGTCAGTCTAGTGGGCCTAAGCCCTTAATCTGGGGTCTGTATCAACTCTGAGCAGTTAGTGTCGAAACTGGGTTAAATTGTAGGATTCCCAGCTGGTGTCTGAGAACTGGTCAGTATGGGGAAAAAACCTATACATCTCTGGTGTCAGAAGTATTCTGGCAAGTATTCAGTGTAAGCAGAATTATGAATACCAAGAAAAACAGAGTTCTTCCTTTCAGAGAGTCTATTCCTAACATAGTATCTTTGCTAGAATTCAAACCATTTGAACCATTATAATCCACAATCTCTGAAATATGGAAAAAGTGAATTTCTTTAAAGGACTTTACTTGAAACTTTAATCAACATGACATATATCATGAAGTAAACAGTCAGCTATTAGCTATTAAGAATTAATTTTCTTTTAGTTTCCATATAGGTTGATCTGGATTAGTTTGTATAAAAATTCAGGTAGACCTAATGATCCATGTCAGATGATCCATTTCACAGGAATGTCAACCTAAGATCAAATTCTAGTCACTAAAAACCTAAAAAACTGAAAAACAAGGGGTTAGAAAAAGGAAGCTATTGCCCAGCCAAGAACAAAAATACCAATAATAATGAGCCAATCAACCTGTAATTTATGAGGGGGAAAAAAGTATATTTATTTTGTCATTGGGGAAGGCAATGGCAACCCACTCCAGTACTCTTGCCTGGAAAATCCCATGGATGGAGAAGCCTGGTAGGCGGCAATCCACGGGGTCGCTAAGAGTCGGACACGACTGAGTGACTTCACTTGCACTTTTCAGTTTCATGCATTGGAGAAGGAAATGGCAACCCACTCCAGTGTTCTTGCCTGGAGAATCCCAGGGACGGGGGAACCTGATGCACTGCCGTCTATGGGGTCGCACAGAGTCAGACACGACTGAAGTGACAGCAGCAGCAGCAGTATGAGGTAGGCATCATTCTTAGAACCTCAACTACATTAACTCTTTTAATCCTCATTAACATGCTAGGGAGCAAGTACTATACTCTCTCCATTGTTACAAATGAGGACACTGAAAGCAGAGAGGTTAGATCATTCTAGATCACACAGCTAGTTAAGGAGCAGATCCAAGATCCACCTGAGTCAGTGCTTCTGGTCACTACAGCTTCATTTCTTCTCTCTCTCCTTCTGGAGAAAAGGAACAGAATGTGTCAAGGCTCAGAGGCAAAAAAGAACAATGCATGTGAACTTTAGTAAAGCTGGTTTAAAATGGGGAAAGCAAGTTAAAGCTGAAGGAAAACGAGGCAGGGCCAGTTCAAACAGAACAGGTAAGTCACATTAAGGAAACTGGACTGCATCCCAAGAAGAAAAGGATTTTAAGCAAACTGTGCTTTTGTGAATAGGTAGGAGGTGAGGAGAGAACAGGGAGAATAACATTAAAAGGTCTCTGCTATTGTGACCTAAATAGGTAGGAAATCCAAAAATGGAAGAGAGATGTGTACGTACAGCTGATTCACTTTGCTGCACAGCAGAAAAACAACACTGTAAAGGCAATTATATTCCAATCAAAATTAATTAAATAAGCAAAAGACCTCTGCAGTAATTTAAGAGATGATTACAGTCTAAATTAGGATGGTGGCGGAGGAAATAAAAATTGGTGGATCTGAAAGATAATTAGGAAACGGTATCAATAGGCAGAGGGACCAGAAATCAAATTACCAACATCACTGGATCACAGAAAAAGCAAGAGAATTCCAGAAAAACATCTACTTTTGCTTTATTGACTATGTCAAAGCCTTTGACTGTGTGGATCACAATAAACTGTGGAAAATTCTTATAGAGATGGGAATACCAGACCACCTCACCTGCCTCCTGAGAAATCTGTATGAGGTCAAGAAGCAACAGTTGGAACTGGACATGGAACAAAACACTGGTTCCAAATATGAAAAGGAGTACATCAAGGCTGTATATTGTCACCCTGCTTATTTAACTTATATGCGGAGTACATCATGTGAAATGCCAGGCTGGATGAAACACAAACTGGAATCAAGATTGCTGGGAGCAATATCAATAACCTCAGCTATTCAGATGACACCACCCTTATGGCAGAAAGCAAAGAGAACTAAAGAGCCTCTTGATGAAAGTGAAAGAGGAGAGTGAAAAAGCTGGCTCAAAACTCAACATTCAAAAAAGGAAGATCATGGCATCTGGTCCCATCACTTCATGGCAAATAGATGGGGAAACAGTGGAAACAGTGACAGACTTTCTTGGGTTCCAAAATCACTGCAGATGGTGACTGCAGCCATGAAATTAAAAGATGCTTGCTCCTTGGAAGAAAAGCTATGAACAACCTAGACAGCATATTAAAAAGCAGAAACATTACTTTGCCAACAAAGGTCTGTCTAGTCAAAGCTATGGTTTTTCCAGTAGTCATATATGGATGTGAGAGTTGGACCATAAGGAAAGCTAAGCGCCAAAGAATTGATGTTTTTGAACTGTGGTGTTGGAGAAGACTCTTGCAAGTCCCTTGGAATGCAAGGAGATCAAACCAGTCCATCCTAAAGGAAGTCAGTCTCGAATTTTCATTGGAAGGACTGACGCTGAAGCTGAAGCTCCAATCCTTTGGCCACCTGATGCGAAGAGCTGACTCATTTGAAATGACCCTGATGCTGGGAAAGACTGAAGGCAGGAGAAGGGGACGACAGAGGATGAGATGGTTAGATGGCATCACCAACTCGATGAACATGAGTTTGAGTAAGCTCTGGGAGTTGGTGATGGACAGGGAAGCCTGGTATGCTACAGTCCATGGGGTTGCAAAGGGTCTGACCCGACTGAGCGACTGAACTTAACTGATCAACAGAACATGTGGTTAGAAATGAAGTAAAGTAAGAATGAGTGTCAGTTTTTTACTTGGTCAACTGGATGCCATACACTGAGTCAAAAAGAACAGACAAAAGCTTTTGTAAGTTGAAGTCGAGAGGACTGTGGTCCTGTCTAAATGAAGATGTCCAAAAGGGATCTGGATAAATCTATTGCTTAGAAGGAAGATGTGGGCTAGGACAGAGTGTGAAAATAGATATAAATTAAAATTATGAGAATAGCAAAGAAACGAGAACCCTGAAGAACATTATTTAAGGAGAAGGACCCCACAGTATTAACAGTCTACATTATATGGTGCTTAACACGACTGGTGGTGATGGTGCACTTGCTATGTCGAGTCCGACTCTTGTGACTCCATGGACTGTAGCCTGCCGGTTTCCTCTGTCCATGGGATTTTCCAGGCAAGATTACTGGAGTGGGTTGCCATTTCTTTCCCCAGGGGATCTTCCTTATCCAAGGATTGAACCTAGGTCTCCTTCATTGCAGGTGGTCTCCAGCATCGTAGGCGGATTCTTTACCAACTGAGCCAGCTGAGTGGTTTCTAATTGTGTTACCATGCTCTGGTCTTCCCAAATAAACACTAACTTCACTGAAAGCAAGGACACCATTCCAACTCCACAAATTTTAGCATGTTAAAGGCAATTTCTGGGGTACTTAACCACTGAGATATGGGAAAAGGCTAAATAAAATACACTTGACTTTAAGATAAAGTCCTTTATTTTGGATTCCTTTGATCTTCCATTTTTCCTCCAGGCTTTTACTCCCTCCGCACTTGCTGCACGGATCATTGGAACTCAGCAGACAAAGACGTCCTTGGCAACTGATGACATGAGATTTACACAATGGTTCCGTGATCTAGTCTCTCATCTTCAACAAACAATAAGCAAATTCAGTGGATATTAAGAGAAAAATGGAGGAGTTCTTGTTTAAGATAATAGACAAAATTTGTTCTATTTCATTTTACTACAACAGTAGAAATTTTTATGTTTTTATATTACACTTTCAAATCACAAAATACTTGTTCTTTTTGGCCCTCAGTCTTTTCCACATTGGCTGATCTTCCTGATCTCTCTTTTCCTTAGTCTTCGATCCATCAGACACGGTCAAGCTTTCCAGAAATTTTATGAACTAGTTCTATCCTGAGGTTAAAGCTTTCTTCTCTGCATTCACTAAGCACATTTTTGTACTATACACCTGACATTCATCATATACCACTCTGTAAAGTTACCTTTTCACAGTATGTGATTTAAAGAGCTTAAGGTATGGAATTATACACCTATTAAATCAGACAACAAAGAAGTTACGCATACTCTCATATTACCAGTTTTTATACCCGTTAACTGAAAATAGTAACACTGCAATTTCAAGATAAATAAGATCATATATGTAAAATACCTAGCACAGTGTCCACTACCCACTTCTTCTACCCAAGAAGTCCGTAAACAGATATTTCAGTTGGAATGCTTAAAAGAAATATAGGAATAAGAGCTTCTGACAAATACATATCAGCAAAAATGGAACATGAAATTTGAAATTAACCTTTTCTAAATGGGTAATAAGTTTCCTGAGAGGAGGTATCATTATTATGTGTATTTTTGTAGCTATCACGATACCCTGCAACTGTCAAGTATCTGATTGACTGAATATATTAGAGGACTAATGCTATTGGTTTTCTGCCTTTTCTAATAAGATAGAGGTTTACAGTAAGAGTCTAAAAATTAAGTTTTTCATTCAACAAATAGTTATGCCAATTGTAGTTCATACTGGACACTACAAGGGTTGTTAATAATATACTGAGACAGTCTTTGCCCTATAGAAGTTCACAAGAAAGTAAAGGAACGAAGTAATATTCATAGTTACTAAAAATAAGGTATAATATGAAAAACTGCCTTAATTCCCACATTTAAAATTTTTTTATAACCATCAATTTAATCCTGTCTTTCTCAAATAAGTTTAGGTGAGGGAAAGGGACTGTGGGGAGGGAGAATGAATACTCCTATGACCTGATATAAGCAATACTTTACATCTTCTATACTACTGATTAGGATAATCGATTGCGATTATCATAGCTCATGAAGAAAAACTGATGGTTTACCCAATAAGATCAGGAACAAGGTGAGAATATCTGCTCTCACCGTTCCTATTCAAAATCTTACTGGAAGTCCTAGCCAATGCAATAAAATGTGGAAGGAAATAAAAATTACAGAGATTAAGGAAGAAATAAAAGTATATTTGTATAACTGTCTTTGGAGAAAATCCCAAAGAACAACAAGCAAACCCCTGGAACAAATAAACAATTATAGCAAGGCAGCAGGATGAAGGTTAATATGCAAAAGCCAATACTTTCTTATACACCAGAAATGAAAAGCTGGAACTAGAAATTAAAAACACAATTTAACATTTACAACAGCAGCTCCAAAAATGAATTACCTAGTTATGACTCTAACAAAACATGTACAGGGTCTATACAAGGAAAACTATAAAACTGAAGAAAGAAATCAAAGAAGATCTGAGAGATATTCCATGTATATAGCAAAGAAGGCCTAAAATTGTCAAGATGTCAATTCTTCTCAATTTGATCTATAGATTCAACATAATCCCAATCGAAATCCCAGCCAGTTTTTTTGTGGACATTGACAAACTCTAGTTGATATGGTATAATCACATTGGGAGACAGTTTCTTACAAAAATAAACAAATTCTTTTCATATGATAAAGCAATAGCACTCCATGGCATTCACCAAAATGAACTGAAAACTTACGTCCCCATAAAAATCTACACATGAACGTTTATAGCAACTTTATTCATAACTACCAAAACTTGGAAGCAACCGTGATATGTTTCAGTATGTGAATGGAGAGATTAACTGTGGTATATCCAGATAATGCAGTGTTATTCAGCACTAAAAAGAAATGAGCTATCAAACCATGAAAAGGCATAGAAATGCTTACTACTAAGTGAAAGAAGCAAAACTGAAAAGAGTACAAACTACATGATTATAACTATGATGTTCTGAAAAGAGGAAACTATATAGACAAAAAAATATCTGTGCTTGCTGGGGGCTCAAAGGAAGGAAGGCAGGGATGAATGGATGGACCACAAGTGAGAGGACGGAAGGAGGCAGGGCACAACCATTAAAAGAATGACACAGCCATACAGGGGTATGACAAATATTGGTTAGAACCAACTAGGCCCAAGATGGAGGAAGATTCTACTTCCAGTCTACCTGGAGCCTGACTATACACCCACAGGTGCCATGACAGTTCTGACGCTGACCATAAAAGGTCAAAATGTAGGTAGTGGCTGATTCCCAGAAATCTCCACCCCTTATCCAAGATAGAATATTCTTCCCACTTTTTCCCACAGAAATAAACTGCCCCATAGTGAGGGGCCACTCTTGCTTTCTGAGACATTCACATTGTGCCTATGGAATATGTATCTAAATAAACTTGTGTTCACTTTACCATGGCTTGGATTCTTTCCTGCACAAAGCCAAGGACTCTCACTAGGCTGCCCATTCCAGGAACTTGCCCAAAATTTGTGACATAACCATCCTCTTGTGCCCCATTCTCCTATAACACGGCATATGTTTAGAGTAGTAAAATCATTCCGCATGATACTGTAATGGTTGATACATGTCATACATTTGTCAAACCTATAGAATATATAACACAAAGAGTGAACTTTAAGGTAAAACTATGGATTTTAGTTAATAATAATGTAACAGTACTGGTTCAATTGCAGCAAACATACCACTAAAGCAAGACGTTAGTCATAGGGAGATGGGGGGTGGGGAGAATGAGGTTGAGGCAGTAAGGGGGCATATGGGAACTCTCTTTACTTTCCACTCAATCTTTCAGTAAACCTAAAACAGCTCGAAAAAATAAATTATCTTTGAGAAACTACTTTTGTAACCATTTCATCACATCCTTCTCACAGAAGTTGTGGGGATTAGGACCTGAGGAAGAGTCTTTCTGTGCCTTGATATGAGTAGTTTACTTTATATCGTCTATGTTAGTGACTAGAAAATCTATTGAGATACTCAACTGATAACAAAATACACCACAGAAAGATTAGCTAAACAAATAGGAGGCTGCATAATTCAACAGCAGTGAAAACAGCAGACTAGCCTAAAAATGAAGTATGAAAGGGCCTTCAAGAAATTACTCCCAATCTATTGTTGGTAAATAGAAAATATCCTCCAAATGGCCAGTGAAGAGAACCAAAGAAAGGAGAAAGGGCTTAAGTGGTAAAATTGCAGCTAACCTCAATAAATAGCCTGAAACTCCTCTAGTTAAGGAAAGCAGTATCTCTGAATAGGAAAAAAAGGAAATAGTGAAACTAACTTGACTATAAAATGGAATGACTCTGTGTAGGGCAGAGAGTAGATATTTAATAAATACCCTATATCACATAAGGTGTATGTCCTTAATATACAGAATAAGATGCAGCCACTTGATATCAATACAAATATAATTTCATTCCTCTAATTCCCATTAGGAATCTATCTAAAAACTTACTAAGTTTAAGAATGCAACATTGTCAGCTGCTATAGGTCTTAAAACAAAAAAAAAAACCTGCACATAAGTATCCTCTGAATAAAATTCATAAATGGGTTTCATAAATTCAAAGAAAGTAATATCTATAATATCTGGCATCTAAATGGCAAAATATTTGTATTTTTTAAAAAAATCAAAGAAGCATTACCCAGGAAAGTTATGTCATATTATTTTCTTAAAAATAACTCATTAAGAAGGTCTCCATAAAAACATATTTTACAGACGAGTGGGATGTGTTTGTTTCTCTACTGAAACAAGAACTAACTTGAGAGAAGAGCATATTAACAAGTTCTGAAGACAGGTAATTAGCATATTAGAAACAAAGATTTTTGGCACATGGGACCTAGAGCAAAAATGTCTGTCCTCCAGTCATGAGTCACGAATGAGGCTGCCTATTTACTGTGAAGCAATCTTTCAGTAAAAGGAGCAGCAAGGAAGAACACAGCATATGAATAATGATTTGGATACCGTCCCAGGAAGAAATCATAGTAAAACTGAGTCTGAGAAAGTTAGATAGCATGCACTATACATTTTCCTTTTACTCTTACTCCTTGGTTAACAGCGGAGAGACTGAAATTTAGTCTGGAGTTCTATTCAAAGTTTTCTACTTTTTATGGATTTTAGTAATACTGAATAAAATTTACAAGTATTAGCTTGGTTTTACATTTTGTGAAAAGCACCACTATATATTATTTTGTGATGACATTTGTGCAAAGTTCTAACCTGTCACATGCCCACCCCAGCACACACACACAATGACACCAGAAGGCAACACTCTGCTTTACCTTCTGCTGAAAAGTCTGCTACCTCCAACGCTTGAGGTCCATACACGAAGCCCTCCTGGAATCTATGAACACAGCAGAGGCAAAAGGCAGAGAAGTTTATGTAGATTTAAAGTTACACTGCCCAAAACACAAAATGCCAAACGCCTATCACAAGTCTATATATCTGCCAAGGAAACCAGATTTGGGATTTGACAATGAATAAATCAATAATATATTGATATCATTCAGAGTTTATTATACATCACACAACTAATTACGTGGAAAAAAAAACAAAAGTTAACTAATTATAATACTAAAAGGTGAAATTGTAATTCAAAAGTTAACTAATAATAATTCTCACCAGTATAGGTGATTTACACTATCGAAAATCCTAACAACAAATTTTTAAAATCACGTGAGAGAGCCAATATAAGAAATATATAAGAAATTAAGTAGAAAAATATACTTCACATAATGAACTATGGTAGACTCGACAGCTCAAGGTACATTCTTAGAACCAGAGACTGTTGGGAATATAAGAGAAAAATAATTAAAAACAGACCTGCAGAGGGGGAAAGGGAAAAGTAGAACTGTAAAGATACTCTAATGCCAAGATTTAATTTAAGTCTGACAACAATGTTGAAATGAGCCAGATACTACATATGGTAGGCAGTATGAGGGAAGATTTACCTTGTTCGAATAGCATAAAATAAATATAAGCATGAAACATGAAACTCTTTTCAGAAAACATTCATGTAAAATATTAAGAACTTAATCAGGTAAAATACATAGATCTCAGATTTCGTTTCATTCTTTACGGATACTGGACTTAAGGACTACAAAATGCAGCTGGTATATGAGAAAAGGAGTCAGATAAATTTTTAGTTCAGTTCAGTTCAGTTCAGTCGCTCAGTCGTGTCCGACACTTTGTGACCCCACGAATCGCAGCACGCCAGGCATCCCTGTCCATCACCAACTCCTGGAGTCCACCCAAATTCATGTCCATTGAGTCGGTGATGCCATCCTGCCATCTCATCCTCTGTTGTCCCCTTCTTCTCCTGCCCCCAATCCTTCCCAGCATCAGGGTCTTTTCCAATGAGTCAACTCTTCTCATGAGGTGGCCAAAGTATTGGAGTTTCAGCTTCAACATCAGTCCTTCCAATAAACACCCAGGACTGATCTCCTTTAGGATGGAATGGTTGGATCTCCTTGCAGTCCAAAGGACTCTCAAGAATCTTCTCCAACACCACAGTTCAAAAGCATCAATTCTTCGGCGCTCAGCTTTCTTTACAGTCCAACTCTCACATCCATACATGACTACTGGAATATCTATAGCCTTGACTAGACGGACCTTTGTTGGCAAATAATGTCTCTGCTTTTTAATATGCTATCTAGGTTGGTGATAACTTTCCTTCCAAGGAGTAAGCGTCTTTTAATTTCATGGCTGCAATCACCATCTGCAGTGATTTTGGAGCCCAAAAAAATAAAGTCTGACACTGTTTCCACTGTTTCCCCATCTATTTCCCATGAAGTGATGGGAACAGATGCCATGATCTTAGTTTTCTGAATGTTGAGCTTTAAGCCAACTTTTTCACTCTCCTCTCTCACTTTCATCAAGAGGCTCTTTAGTTCTTCTTCACTTCCTGCCATAAGGGTGGTGTCATCTGCATATCGGAGGTTATTAATATTTCTCCCGGCAATCTTGATTCCAGCTTGTGCTTCTTCCAGCCCAGCGTTTCTCATGATGTACTTGCATAGAAGTTAAATAAGCAGGGTGACAATATACAGCCTTGACCTTCTCCTTTTCCTATATGAAACCACTCTGTTGTTCCATGTCCAGTTCTAACTGTTGCTTCCTGACTTGCATACAAGTTTCTCAAAAGGCAGGTCAGGTGGTCTGGTGTTCCCATCTCTTTCAGAATTTTCCACAGTTTATTGGGATCCACACAGTCAAAGGCTTTGGTATAGTCAATAAAGCAGAAATAGATGTTTTTCTGGAACTCTCTTGCTTTTTCGATTATACAGCGGATGGTGGCAATTTGATCTCTGGTTCCTCTGCCTTTTCTAAAACCAGCTTGAACATCTGGAAGTTCACGGTTCACGTATTGCTGAAGCCTGGCTTGGAGAATTTTGAGCATTACTTTACTAGCATGTGAGATGAGTGCAATTGTGCAGCAGTTTGAGCATTCTTTGGCATTGCCTTCTTTGGGATTGGAATGAAAACTGACCTTTTCCAGTCCTGTGGCCACTGCTGAGTTTTCCAAATTTGCTGGCATATTGAGTGCAGCACTTTCACAGCATCATCTTTCAGGATTTGAAATAGCTTAACTGGAATACCATCACCACCACTAGCTTTGTTCGTAGTGATGCTTTCTAAGGCCCACTTGACTTCACATTCCAGGATGTCTGGCTCTAGATAAGTGATCACACCACCATGATTATTGTCTAACTCAATGAAACTAAGTCATGCCGTGTGGGGCCACCCAAGATAAATTTTACTAGCTATTAAATTTAAAAGAGGGAAGCATGTCATCTTTATGAAATATCGAAAAATCCTTTAAAATATCATCAAATAATCAGGAAAGAAAGAAAAGTATTATTTTACAACATAATAATATGTGAAGAAAGAAACAATGCCTTGAGGTCAGGTGGCTTGAATTCAAGTTCCAGCTAAATCACTTAACTGCTTTGTGACATCAGACAGGTCACTTAATCTCTCATATAACGAGAGTTGCTCAATGAGGACTTTACCTCTCCAACTTGTACTGACTTTACTCTCTCAGACTTATACTATCAAATGAAATGTGGTATTATAATCACAGAATGTTACACTTTGCAAAAATTTTACATCAAGTGCATTTGACATAAATTAACAACAAAGTTGTTAACTAAGAAACAGAGGGAATATCTGGAAAAAGAACTGGCAAGGCACTCCAGTGTTCTTGCCTGGGAAATCCCATGGACAGAGGAACCTGGCAGACTACAGAGCATGGGGTCGCGAAAGAGTCAGACACGACTTAGCGACTAAACAACAACAGAGGAAACATAAAATGCCGAGCCAAGAAATCTGGGGAGCTGTGTGGGCAAGGAAACCCAAAGAAGCAAAGCAAAAAGGCTGAGCTGGTCAAAAGAGCTAGAGTAGTTGACAAGGCTAAATGCCTGCCAGAAGGTCACAGTTCCCAAAAGATGGTTATATCATATTACTAATTCAGCAATTTGCCCAGCACTATCTGCCTCAGGTGTACCTTCTCTTAACTCGCAAAACAACCTTATAGACTACACCCTCCTCTAAGTTAGTGCTTGTGACATTTTAAACTAAAGACCCAAGACACAGTAACTTCTTGTATGTTGCATATATTTTTTAAAAGTCAAAGAGATAAGATCTCACCTAATAAAACAATTATGCAGAAAAGGCTTATATAGGATGTATGATGAGCTAGTCACTGTCCTAAAGCTCTACAAGTACTAACTCATTTGGTCTTCACAACTTTGAGATAAATTCTGTTATTATCCTCACTTAACAGATGAAGAAATTGAGACACAGGGAGCTTAGAAACTTGCCTAAATGCACATAGCCTGAAGTGGCAGACCTGCAATTCAAACCCAGACTGTCTACTTCTAGACTACACTTTTAGTCGCTATATCATTCAGTCTTCTAAGAAATTAAAAATCACACAAATCAAGCACTTATCTATATGTAAAAAACAATTACAAAATGTTCTTAAGTATTCAATCACATTGCATCTGCAACATTTCCTTGGAAAATTAAAATTCAAATGATGGTTGTACAAAACATGTTTAAAAAATGAGAAATGCTTACAACATAAAACCAAAAGAAAAAATTCAAAAAAATTTTAAAGGTCTGAAAAAGACTGAAGAACATATATCCAAATGACATTTAAATAATATTTTTATTAGAGTAGCCAATTTGAGTGATTCCGTTTCCATTTGTTAAGACTTACTGCCATGCGATTACACTAAACTCACTCTTTAATATTTTTAAACCTTCAAAAAAAAAATTCAACACAATGGATACTAACACATACCCATTAGGACAGCTATTAATACTATCAAAAAATAAAATTTCAAGGACTAAAACAAGTGTTGACAAGGATGTGAAGAACCTGGAACACCTGTGTTGGTAAGACTGTAAAATGGTGCAGTTGCTATATAAAACAGTATGGCAATGCTTCAAAAAATTAAAAATAGAATTATTATTCAGAAATTCCACTTTGGGGTATATAGCCAAAAGATTTCAAAGTGGGGATTCTCAAAGAAATATCTGTACACTCACGTTCATAACAGAATTCACAATAGCCAAAAGGTGCTGCTGCGGCTAAGTCGCTTCAGTCGTGTCCGACTCTGTGCGACCCCATAGACGGCAGCCCACCAGGCTCCGCCGTCCCTAGGATTCTCTAGGCAAGAATGCTGGAGTGGGTTGCCATTTCCTTCTCCAGTGCATGAAAGGGGAAAAGTGAAAGTGAAGTCGCTCAGTCGTGTCCGACTCTAAGCCACTCAACTCGTCATTGACAGATAAATGGATAAACAAGATAAATGTATAAACAAGATATATATATATATCTTGTTTATACACACGCACACACACATACATACAATGGAGCGTAATCAGCCTTGAAAAAGAAGAAAAGCCTGCACATTACTACAACATAGAATAATCTTGAGGACATTATGCTAGATAAGATACGGAAGTCCCAAAAGTACAAATACTGCATGATCTTTCTTATAGAGGTACCTGGGGTAGTCCAATTCATACAGATAGAAAGTAGGGGCTTCCCAGGTAGCTCAGCAGTAAAGAATCCACCTGCCAATGCAGGAAAATAGGATAGTGTTTGCCAAGGTTGGGTAAAGGGAAAAATTGGGGAGTTCTTCTTTGGTATAGGGTTTCAGTTGTACAAGATGAAAAGAATTTTGTGGATAGATGGAAGTGATGGTGGCACAAATAATGTATTCAACATCACTGTATACTTAAAAAGATTAAAATGGTAAATTTGATTTTATATGTACATATGTCATCACAATTCTTTAAGACAGTAATAGGTGCTAATTGTATAACATCCAAAAAGATATGTATAAAACAATTATGTTATTTCATCTTCCAGAAAAACTAATGTAAATCCCTTTTTAATGTATGACTGCTATATGGCTGAAAAAAGTATACTATATGTGTATATATTTAAAGTGATTTCTATCAAGGCCATGCTTACCAATGTTAATCGTCCTCAGTACTCCTTGGTGGCTCATTAGTAAAGAATCTGCCTACCAATTCAAGAGATGGGGGTTCGATCCCTGGTCTGGGAAGATCCCCTGGAGAAGGAAATGGTAACCCAATCCAGTATTCTTGCCTGAGAAATCCCATGGACAGAGGAGCCTGGTGGGCTACAGTCCATGGGGTCTCAGAAGAGTCAGACACAACTTAGTGACTAAGCAACAACTTAATTTTACTAAATGTTTAATTGAAAAAAGAAACTTTTTTAACTAAAAGGTTAAAATAATTATAGCATAATTTTTCCCTCCAAGAACTTAAAAGAGTTCTTGTAACAAAATAACAGTTTAAATCCTCTAGATTTCCCAGCAGAAGAGCTTAGAGATTACATTCTCATATTTTAAGAATGTCAGTCAAATCTCTTTTGTAAGACATTATACATGTACTACTACTTAGGTATTATATTAAATTGGTCTCCCTACTTCTATTCTCAATTCTTTTTGTTGCACATGTACCAATATACCTGGTACATATACCATATACATGGCTGCCTACCATATACCCATTCTCCCTTCCTGTTACTTAGTAACAGATCCTAGTTTTATTCTAGGCAGCATGTACCCAAGTAAGGGTCTATACATCCTAGCCTTCCTCACTGCTAGGACTGGTAAATGAGCTAGAAGTGGAAGTCACTGGATGAGACTTCCAGGAAAGCTACTTAAAGGGGACTGATCACTGATCTTTCTAACATGCAAATCATAACTGTCAAAATCCTTATCTTTCCACATAGGCCCTTTCATAATTTCTTTGGCCTCTACTTATTTCTGAAGCCTTACCTTAGCCTTAAGCTCCAGCCATAAAGAACCACATGTAGGATGGTGACTATCGTTAATAATACTGTATTGTATATCTATAAGTTCCTAAGGGAATAGATCTTAAAAGTTCTCATCATAAGAAAAAAGAATTTTGTATCTAGGCATTGTTATTCTTCAGTCGCTAAGTCATGTCTGACTATTTTGTAACCCCATGGACAGCAGCTCGATAGGCTCCTCTGTCCATGGGACTTTCCAAGCAATAATACAGGAGTGGGTTGCCATTTCCTTCTCCAGGGGATCTTCCCAACTCAGGAATGGAAACTGTATCTCCTGCATTGGTAGGTGGACTCTTTACCACTGAGGCACCAGGGAAGCCCCTGGAGATATGATAAAAAGAAAGAGAAAATATGCATTCTGCACTTAGGATATACTATACTATCCATGCCATTAGATTAATTTTATTAACTGTGTCATCTAAATTATCAAAATCCCAAAGGTTCCTAAGCATATTGTATCATTTACTATGAAAGGTATATTAAAACTTTTCTCTTACACTGAAGAAAATAAGATTACCACTTGTAGCCTTTGCACAAGCTGCTTGTAATACCCTTCTCCTAACCCTTTCTCCATCCATCCCTCAAGCCTCAGTTCCTACAAAAAGCTTTCCTACTGCACCCATCACATACATAGGTACAGACAACACATTTGTGCAACAAATATGAATTTGTTCCTACTTTTACTGCTGACTACTTGTCATGTATGGATGTGAGAGTTGGACTATAAGAAAGCTGAGTGCCGAAAAACTGATGCTTTTGAACTGTGGTGTAGGAGAAGACTTTTGAGAGTCCCTTGGACAGTAAGGAGATCCAATCAGTCCACCCTAAAGGAAATCAGTCCTGAATATTCATTGGAAGGACTGATGCTGAAGCTGAAACTCCAGTACTTTGGCCACCTGATGCGAAGAAATGACTCATTTGAAAAGACCCTGACACTGGGAAAGATTAAGGGCATGAGGAGAAGGGGATGACAGAGGATGAGATGATTGGATGGCATCACCAACTCAATGGACATGAGTCTGAGTAAACTCCAGGAGTTGGTGATGGACAGGGAGGCCTGGCGTGCTGCGATTCATGGGGTCGCAAAGAGTCGGACACAACTGAGCAACTGAACTGAACTGAACTTTTCCTGTACAGGTACTACTCTACTTTCCAATTATAAGGTAATTTTGGTTTTCTTATCTGCTTTTGTCACTAAAATGAAAGTCCCTAAGGATAGAGACTATCAGTAATTCTCTGGCTTTCCATAATCCTTAGCACAGAGTCTAGAATACAAATTCAGTAACTGTTGGGTGAGTCAGTGAAGTTCAGAGAGACGACCATTCTTAAACACTTCAAAAATTTCATGTTCTCAAACACTTAAAGGCACACTCTTGCCTCCATTTCCAGTCATAAAAATTCTGATATCAAAGAATATATTAGAAGACATAATATGAGAAAGCTTAGAAGAGATGGCATTTAGATTTTTAAGGAAAAATGAAAATTAAGAAAAAGAGATTTAATTTTAGTGCCCACTGGACAGCCCTGTCCTGGAGAAGGGCATGGCAACCCACTCCAGTATTCTTGCCTGGAGAATCCTCATGGAGAGAGGAACCTGGCAGGCTACAGTCCATGGAGTCACAAAGAGTCGGACACAACTGAGCAACTAAGCACAGCATAGCACAGACAGCCCTGTATCAGGTTCTTCACACAGGTTTTTTACATTTAATTATTTCAAGCCTCATAAAATTTCTGAGATAGTTCTTAACCTCATTTTAAAGGCTAAGAAGTACATAATTTGTTAAACAACTAGGCTCTGACCTCAGAAATATCTGCTTCTAACAACTGATATTCATTACATATTAGCTCTCAATGTTTAGATATAAACATAAAATATAGTGGCCAAGAGAGAGTTATCAATAAATAACTCACCAATTAACTTAGCTTCCATATGCTTCATCATTATTTACAACAGTTTAGCTGAGTTACAAGGAAGCCAGTTTTTAAGTGATGAGGATGAAAGAGCATGACTAACAGAATAAAATTCAAACTTTCTGAAATAAGCTTTAAAGCATAAATAAAAACTAACAGCAAAATTTCAGAATAAATTTTTCTCATTACAATCTTCATTCATTCCCTCCAATATTAAGTAGGAGAATACACTGCAGGGGACAATGTCTTCTCCTAAATTCTAGGTATGTTTAACAATCCCAATCAGTGACCCTGAGGGAAAGCCTATTTCTCACCACATAATATTTAGAATAATACCTTAGATGAGTAACTACATCCATTAAAAGGTTAGTAAACATAGTGAATAATAGTATAAATAAGAAAATAACTCTAGGGAAAAAAATAATGTAATGCTGTGATCTTGTGATTTGACAATCCTTACCCAGATCTTCTCAAACCTCAAAAGAGATGTATCATTATGACAGTGTGTGTGTCCAGGCAATTCTTTTTAAGAGGTTCATGAAAGGAAATAACATAAAACTAAACAAGAAGCGCCCCAAAATGGTGGCACAAGGCATTTCAGTTAGATAAAGGCTCCTGACAGTGAGGATGGCTCAATGCAAAGATGAATAACCAAAAAAGTGTTAAATTTTCTCCTATGGGAATATTTAAAAATTCAGAAAATTTTATCTGTATGAAAGTTCATGTTTAATCCTATCTGAAAACAAAAGAGGATGGCATCAGCACCTACGTCTTTCTCACCCAGGAACAAATGCAAATGCCTTAGTTCAGTAACCCCCAGCCATTAAGCCACCAATCATCTTTTCATTATCTGGATAGTGAAGATCCTTCATCGGCTCCCAGAATTCAAGAGTCCACGCTAATACTGCCTTGCTATGCATACTGTCATACAACATAGAACAGAGGTTTCACACTGAATTCTATAGCCCTGTTCCCAATGGCTAGATACACAGCAGAACCTGGTGAAAGCCAGATCCTACTCAGAGACCCAAACAATCCTTAATTCAGGGTCAAAGAACCTCTGCCAACAACTTGCCCAAATGCCTCTCTCACCGCACTCTGATCCCAATTCCTCAGAATTAAATTGAAAGATTCCAACAGGAATCTGTGAAACATAAAAGCCAATGCTAGTTACACACCAAAACAGAAGCAACTTCTTAAAGGAAACTCCTATCCTCAACTATTAATAATTCAAGGGAAAAACACAATTAAGAGAAAAGGATATGATATAATAGCTCTTATTTGTCAAAACGGAATTCTTACTTTTACACTCCCTTTCTAAACAAACCTGTAACTACAAGAAGAAAATAAGAACAAAAGATACACTTTCCACTCTGGAATTATGCAGATGGAAAAACTGCTATTTTTCCTTTTATACCACCTCAATGACCCCGCAATTTGGACCCAAGTTCTGGCAATCCACTCAGCTACCTTCCTGGCTGTTCTGGGGGTGTGAAGACTCCCCACCCCCAACTCATCCAACTGCTCACTGAATCCCACCTCTCCCCTAAATATTTTTTCACCTTCCTCCTAGCTTTGTCCCTTTTTAAAAAATGTTTATTTTATACTGGACTATAATTGAGTTACAGTGTTGTGTTAGTTTCAGGTGTACAACAAAGTGACTCAGTTTTACGTGTACATATATCTATTCTTTTTCAAATTCTTTTCCCATTTAGGTTATTACAGAATACTAAGTAGAGTTATCCATGCTAGTAGGTCCTTGTTGGTTATCTCTCTTAAATATTGTAGTTTGTACATGTCAGTCCCAAACACCTAATTTATCCCTCCCCATCCCCGCTTCTCCCCTTTGGTAACCTTAAGTTTGTTTTCTAAATCGATGAGTCTATTTGTTTTGCAAATAAGTTCATTTGTATTATTTTTTTTTTAGATTCAGCATATAAGCGATATCATGTGGTATTTACCTTTCTCCGTCTGACCGAGTTCACTGAGTATGACCATCTCCAGATCCACCCAATGCTGCAAATGCAGCTTTACCCTCCTTCTACCCCCACAGTTGCCTCTAAGCAGGTCCTCCTCCTCAAGTTTCACCTGGAACTCCCTAATAGCCTCCTGTTTCACTCTCCTCCCTCTCCTGTCCTCTCCACCATCCACACTGCTGCAAAACCAATCATGAAATTCCATTTGACAAGGCTACACACCCAACTGTCAGCAGTGGTTATCTCTAGTGAATGCCTACATTTCTGGTGTTATTTCTTTGCATTTTATAACAAGCAAGTGTCCCTTCTATTTCATTTGGAATCCAATATCCCACTTTTCCATCACGTTAAAGGCCACATTCTTTAGCCAGGCACAGGATAATCCTCCTCTGCCTTTCTCTGACACATTTCTAACCTCCATCCCTAGTACATACTGAATACTTAAGCCATCCTGAATTACTTGCTGTTATGATGCTTGATATCCTAATTTTATACACAGAGGAAGCATCCTCCGTTTGGAATACAGAAATGCAACAATAATCTTGAGTCCATTCCTAATAATCAAACTGCCTCCCACTAATTTTGTTGTTCAGTCACTCAGTCATGTCTGACTCTTTGCGACCCCATGGACCGCAGCATACCAGGCTTCCCTGTCCTTCACCATCTTCTGGAGCTTGCTCAAATTCATGTCCATTGAGTCAGTAATGCCATCCAACTATCTCATCCTCTGTTGTCCCCTTCTCCTCCTGCCTTCTATCTTTCAAAGTATCAGAGTCTTTTCCAGTGAGTTGGCTCTTCCTATCAGGTGGCCAAAGTATCGGACTTTCAGCTTCAGCATCAATCTTTCCAATGAATTTTCAAGGTTGATTTCCTTTAGGATTGGCTGGTTTGTCTCCTTGCTGTCCAAGGGACTCTCAAGAATCTTCTTCAGCACTAAAATTCAAAGTCATCAATTCTTTGGTGCTCAGCCTTCTTTATGGTCCAACTCTCACATCCATACATGACTACTGGAAAAAACATCACTTTGACTATACAGACCTTTTTGGTGAAGTAATGGCACAAACAAAACTTTGTGTGCACCAGGACCCAGGAGAAAGGAGCAATGACCCCACAAGAGACTGAGCCAGACTTTCCTATGAGTGTTTGGGAGTCTCTGGCAGAGGCATGAGTCGACAGTGGCCTGCTGTGGGGTCTGGGACACTGACTGGCCTAAGTCCTTTTGGAGGAGGTGGCCATTACCCCTACCATTTGGCCTCAGGGAGGGAACACAGCACCACCCATCAGAAATTGGATTAAAGATTTAATCCAATTTAAATCTTTAAATTTAAATTACTGAGCATTGCCTTGCCCACAGAGCAAGACCCAATTTTCCCCACAGCCAGTCCCTCCCATTAGGAAGCGCTCACTAATAGTCATGTCATTAATTTAAGAAAAAACAGGTTTATTTACCTCATTGTGCACCACATTATTTCTAACTGTAAGCTACAGTCCCACAGTTGTACCAACATACTAAATTCTTTCCTTCTAACTAGACAGAAATTGCTGTTTTTAAAAGGATAAAATAAGATGGCATTTTGCATCCATAGTCTAAGAGATGATATGGGAAAAGGCAAGATGCAGAGTGCTAAATTTGGGTAGGGGGATTGAAGAGTAGAGAAAAACAGGTCAAGTACCCTAGGTAAATTTGCAGCACTACTTCTCACAGAGTGGAACAGCTATATCTCAAGTGTTATAAATCTTCATCAAGTAAAGGCATAATAAAGTTAAATTGGAAAAAAGCACAAGTATTTATATTATTTCCCTCCTTCTTTCAGCATGAAAATTCAAAAGCTGGCCACTTTTTTAAAGCACATAATTGGAATTTACCTTCCTTCAGTTTCTTCTACTACGTAAACAAGTACAAACAACCATATGGAAATTACAGAGACTGTATGTAACATAATGAGATCTCTTCTTCTAATTATAAATTACACATAATTCTCTTTCAAACCACATAAAACAGACACAAAACCCAGATTTTTAAAAATACAAACCAAACACATGAAAGAAAAAAAAAGAAGACATTCTTTTCATTTCATTGTGTAATTGGGTCAAACGAAACCAGCAAATAGCATTACCCAATACACATTTCTACCTAAAGAAATAAATGAAGAAAAGTTAAGGAAAGAGGGGTGAGGACAAACAAAGCTTAATAGGTTGCAGTAGCTAAGGAGCAAATCTAAGGATTTTCATACTTTTTGTGCTACGTTATATAAGTTTTATTAAAAAGAACAGGTTCTTAGCTGTAATAATGGAATTATGGCGATGCAGAAGAATGTTTAAGAGATGCATGTTAAAATACTAAAGGGTATAGGGCATGATGATTGCAACTTACTTTCCAGTGGTTCAGAAAAAATATTTAAGTATGTACCAACATATTTACAGACAAAGCAAATACAGCAACCTGTTAACGATTTAATCTGGACCTGAGAGTGGCAAACCACAGCCCAAGTCAAATCCAGCTGAGCCTGCTTTCGTAAATAAACCTACTAGAACACTGCCATGCCCATTCATTCACCTGTTGTCTACAGCTGCTTTTCCTCTACAGCTACACAATTAAATAAATAGTTGTAACGAGACCATGTGACCTCCAAAGCCTAAAATATTTACTGGCCCTTTACAGAAGTACAGCAAATATCTAACCCTTTATGGAAAAAAATTGCTAAGTCCTGATGTAGAGAGTGGCTATACAGGTGATCACAGAATCCAGTCTTCAAGCTTTTCCATATGTTTGAAATTTTTCAATAAAAAGTTAGAAATACATTTCTCCAGAATACAGATGAATACAGAAACAGGTCATTGAAACAGAGAGCTTGGATACAATCATAATACTGATATGATACTAAAAACACTATTATGTAAAAACACTATTATGCAGTTTGGGGTACAGAAGGAACAACTTTTTAGGACAGCAATCTGGTGATATCTACTTTTAAATACTCCTATTCTATACCTATCCCATAGAAATACACAAGTATGCAAAGATTACTAGCAGTGCTTACCTGTCAGACAATGATGCAAGCACTTCACCTGTTATGCAATCCCCACAACAATCCTAGGAGCTAATGACTACTATACTCCCCATTTTACATATGAGGAAACTAAGACACAGAGTTAATTTGCCCAAGTCATACAGCTAATAAAAGGTGTAACAGGGATTATGAATTCAGATAAAACTTCAAAGCTCAACTGGAATCACCATACAACACTACCTGTTGGAAAAAAGGACAAAATACTCCAAAGATGAATACACAGAACCAATACACAAATGAAGACATTCAATCTCTCTGGTTACAAAATAATAATAACTAAATAAAAGCAAAATATCATCTGCCTGTCAATTAGGAAAAAAGCTAATGTGGGCAAGAGTAAGGAGAAAGCAGCAGCACTGTGTCCTTTTGATAGATGTGTCAGTAAAGTCAGCCTACTTGGAGAAAGGTGTAGCAATATGCTCCTAAATTCAAACTGAGCATATGCTGTGATCCAACAATTCTGCTTCTAAGAATTTATTTTAAAGAGATAGTCAGACAAGTGGGCAAATATACTAAGTATTATTTAAGTATACGAAGTATTAAAAAAAAAAAACTAGAAACAACCTAAATGTTTATCAGTAACAGTAAAATACAAACAATGGAATACCATAAAGTCATTCAAAGTGATTATATAAACAGAAAGATATAACCACACATAGCATTTAGGTTTAAAAAAAGAACAAATTAAAACATTTATAGAATGATCATACTTCTGTAAATTTTTTTTTAAAGTGAGTATGTGTGTCTGTGTACAGACCACAAATGGATGAAAAGATGTCAGGAGGAAAATGAACCAAAATATTAAGCAATTTTCTCTAACTACTTAATATTAAAGTGGTGGGGTTTTGAATGTTTCTTTCTCCCTATTTATTATCTAATTACTTTTCCTGATTGCGTAACTTATATTATTATTTTTAAAAACCATAATCAACTTTAAATACTTAATTTTCACAGCTCAATAATTACTATTCCTCATTTAAATCATGCACAACCATTTCTTTATAACAGGCACTGTATATTTAATTAACGAGTTCAGAACAACTTGTTAAGGACTTCATGACATCCTAGAAATAAAGATACTCAAGAGCCAACAATCATCAAAATCTCATGCTAGAAAACTAATGGTAATAGGATTAACACATACATTATTTATAGTACAAAAGCATTATCTCCTTTATTTGTCACAACTTATAAGGAAACATCACTATCCCCATTTCTACAGAATTCCCTTTTCAGACCTTAAACCTTCCTAGTTCTTCCCCAGGTATTAAAAAAAAAATTTTTATACACAATTACAATTTATCTTGCCCCAAATCTCTAGATCTCTGAGTTTATTATTCCTTTCACCTCTACACTATGTATTTACCGCTCTACTAAAAATCACTTCTCTGGCTCACTCTTCATCCTTCAAAACTCAGCTATCATAGGCTTTCCTTGTTCTTGAAAGCTTTCCAAATCACCTGCACACTCCTAGGTCAATTCAGTGCCCTTCCTGGTCATCCTAACAGCATTCTGTGCATACCTGGAAAACAGAATTTATAGCCCTGTATTGTAATCTCTTTCATTCTCTCACTAGATTATAAGAAAAGGATCTATGTCTCTTATCCTTACACTCCTAATTCCTACAGAGGGTTATCCAGTAAGTGTCAAATAAATGAATGAATGATATTGCCAGTTATCTTTTTTCACCATATATTTTTAATTTAGCCAAATATATTATAAATCCTTAAAGGCTGGAAACTTTGTCATATGTTCTTTTACATTAAAAAATTTATTTAATAATAATAATAATAATAATAAAAAATACCACTATCAGATAAAAAGAGACCTAAAAATACAAAACTCTGGAAAGAAAACAAAGAATTAAATCTTTGCAACCTAAGATCAAGCAGCAGTTTCCTAGTATAAGCAACAACAAAAAAGATAAATCAGACATCACCAAAATTAAAGCCTTTTATGCCTCAAAGAACATCATCAAGAAAGTGAAAAAGCAATCCACAAAATGAGAGAAAATATTTGCAAATCATAAATCAGATAAGGGCCTAGTATCCAGAAAACTCTTACAACTCAACAACTACAAAGAATAAAAAGACAACCCAATTTTTAAAAAGGGAAAAGGATTTGAACAGGCATCTCTCCAAAGACTACACACAAATGGCCCAAAAACACATGAAAAGATGCTCAGTATCATTAGTTATTTGGGAAACACAAATCAAAACTACAATGTGATACCGTTTCATATTCACTAGGATGGCTAAAGGGGCTTCCCAATGGCTCAGCAGATAAAGCATCCGGCTGCAACACGGGAAACACAGGAGACATGGGTTCGATCCCTGGTTAGGAAGATCCTCTGGAAAAGGAAATGGCAACTCACTCCAGTATTCTTGCCTGGAGAATCCCCACGGATAGAGGAGCCTGGTGGGATACAGTCCAAAGGGTCGAAAAGAGTCAGACACGACTAAGCACGCAGGCATGGCAGGATGGCGAAAAGAAAACAAATACCAAATTCTAACAAAGAAATTGGAACCCTCACACATTGCATTTGGAAATGTAAATTGGTGCAGCTGCTTTGCAAAACAGTTTGGTATCAAGAGTTCCTCAAAAGGGTTAAATATAGAGCTAACATACAACCTAGCAATTCCACTCGTAGGTATATACCCAACAATTTAAAACATGGTCAAACAAAAACTTCTACATAAATGTTCATAGCGGCATTATTCACAATAGCCAAAAAGTGAAAACAACCAAATTGATGAATGCATAAACAAAATATGGTATATCCATGCAATACAATATTCTTCAGCCACTTACAAGAGTGATGTACTCATACATTCTGAAACATGAATGAACTTTGAAAACATTATGCTAAGTGAAACAAGTTAGAAATAAATATAGCATGATTTTATTTATATGAAATCATACTATATAGTAGGTAGTATATAAGGAACAAAGGACTGGTTCCAAATAGGGAAAGGAGTACGTCAAGGCTGTATACTGTCACCCTGCTTATTTAACTTATATGCAGAGTACATCATGAGAAATGCTGGGCTGGAGGAAGCACAAGCTGGAGTCAAGATTGCTGGGAGAAATAGCAATAACCTCAGATATGCAGATGACACCACCCTTATGGCAGAAAGTGAAGAGGAACTAAAGAGCCTCTTGATGAAAGTGAGAGAGGAGAGTGAAAAAGTTGGCTTAAAGCTCAACATTCAGAAAACTAAGATCATGGCATCCAGTCCCATCATTTCATGGCAAATGGATGGGGAAACAGTGGGTGACTTTATTTTTGGGGGCTCCAAAATCACTGCAGATGGTGATTGCAGCCATGAAATTAAAAGACACTTACTCCTTGGAAGAAAAGTTATGACCAATCTAGATAGCATATTAAAAAGCAGAGACATTACTTTGTCAACAAAGGTCCGTCTAGTCAAGGCTATGGTTTTTCCAGTAGTCATGTATGGATGTGAGAGTTGGACTATAAAGAAAGCTGGGTGCCAAAGAATTGATGTTTTTGAACTATGGTGTTGGAGAAGACTCTTGAGAGTCCCTTGGACTGCAAGGAGATCCAACCAGTCCATCCTAAAGGAGATCAGGCCTGGGTGTTCATTGGAAGGACTGATGTTGAAGCTGAAACTCCAATACTTTGGCCACCTGATGTGAAGAGCTGACTCATTTGAAAAGACCTTGATGCTGGGAAAGATTGAGGGCAGGAGGAGAAGGGGACGACAAAGGATGAGACGGTTGGATGGCATCACCAACTCAATGGACATGGGTTTGGGTAAACTCCAGGAGTTGGTGATGGACAGGGAGGCCTGGCGTGCTGCAGTTCATGGGGTCACCAAGAGTCAGACACAACTGAGCGACTGAACTGAACTGATACATATAGTATGATTTCATTTGTATGAAATGTCCAGATTAGATAAATCCATAGAGATAGAAGTAGATTAGTGCTTTCCAGGAGCAAGAAGAATGGGGAAATAGGGTCTATTGCTAATGGGTAAAGGCTTCTTTTGGGGGTGATGAAATGTTTTAAAATTAGATACTGGTAATGAAACACAACTCTATGAATATACTAAAACCAGTGAACTGTCAAAAAGTAAAAACCTCCGTGCTACAATGGACCTAAATAAATATTTCAATGATGAAAAATACAGTAACTTACCTATCAATACCTTAGAAATTTACAGAAAAGAACATCCTGACAACTGACAATAATTAATTTGCATCATCAGTCTCTTCATTAATCATCATGGATGCCCCATAGGCAAACAGTTCTCATTACCTTTATATTAGACATCTTGTTACAGATAAGAAAGTTTAGGTAGGAATTATACTAGGACACGAATATCTTAGAAACTGAAACATACTATGGAATCTTAAGGGAAGTATTTTAAAATTTCTGGACTTCTTTTAAGGCAAGTAATTTGATCAAGATATAAGATTCCATGAGGTTCTAAAAGTTTATGTTGTGTTTTTGATTGCTACCTATAAGCACATCTGGAAAGAGATTTTTAAGTTTTTAATTAAATTATGTAGTTCTTAAACCCCCAACTTTATGCAGATCAATATAGGAATACTGGGGAATACTAGGAAACACCAGTTAACTTTGAAGTTTCCTAATCAGGACCTCCACTTTAAAGTCAAATATTGTTAAGCACAGTTTGATTTATGTATCCTCATCTTTTCACTTTACAGTTTTCCCTTGAGAAAGTTCCCTTTCTCAGAAAAAGTTTTAACTAAGTATCTATTTATCAGAGTGCTACTTGGAATAATAAAAAGTTACAACCTAAGCATCAATCAACAAAGTAAACTGGTTAAACAAACAATGGCACATCTATACAGTGAAACATAGTAATTAAAAACAAGGAACAAAAAAGAAAAATAAAATAAAAAACAGAACAGTGACTTTCTGCGGAAAGGTCAGAAAGCAGACTTTTAACCCATATCCTCAAGAATAACTGCATAACTGCATATAATTGATGCTTAATTTATGGAAGGTTTGTATGGAATGGTTAAACCACAGCTGAAAAAAATATATTTAATGAATTGAGACCATATCCATTATACAATGTTAAACAGAAAACACAAGTCACTAAAAGTCATGTAGAACATGATCACATTCTTGAGAAAATATAAGCATATTTTTGCCCACGAAAACATGTATAAAAATATACCCTACACCATTCATAGTGTTCATCTATTTTAATCCTTTTTGATTATTTTTTCCAGCTTTGAAAATTATATAAATTTAAGGTGTACAATGTGACAATTTATGTGTATATACTGCTAACTATCACAATAAGGTTATTAATACACCCATTATCTAATAGTTAGTAATATGTGTGTACTTATCTTTTTTAAATTTTTCTTAAACATGTTTTATTTATAAGAAGAAATTTTTAATTAAAAAACTTAAGACTCTCCTCTTTAATCTATTTTCTTCAGTTTGAAGGCTTAAAGTAAAATTTCCCATCACGGAATGCATTTTTTCTTCCTAATAAAGTTTCTTATAACAACTAATTTGTAGATGGGGAAAAAATTCTATCTTTCTACTGAACCTAATAAGGTCAGTCCTCATTTTCAAAACCACCAGGTGACTGTAATTTTGACTCAATACCTACCCTTTTTATTGCTAATTTAAGCTTCAGGGAAATTTATCCTGAAAACCCCCTTATATTTTTGAAGAAAAAAATAAACCAACACTTTGCTAAGGACTTTTACACATTATGATTTAATTACTCTTCATAGAGACCACATGAGATAGTAATTTATCATCATATAAATTTTACAAGTAAAGAAACTGCGGTTCAGATATATCGTTTAACCAAAATACCATAGCTAGAGAGTATTAGCCCAGATTGGAAATAAGGGTTTCCAAGTTCAAGTTTTCCTTATACTACAGTTGTGCTTATCATTTATATGTATCTTTATTGAAAATCCAAAGTAAAAATCCCTCTGAGAAAGGAAAATTTATAGTTCTTTAAGAAGGAACAGACTTTTAAAAAAAAATCATTTGAGCCCCAAAGTACTTTATTTAAGGGCCTTTGTGACTAGAAAATATCTTTCTGATAAAGGCACTGAATTTGCAACCTCAATAAACTAGTCTGAAAAGCTTAGTCAGCTGGCATGAAGCAAGGGTCACATGTAAAATTTCACGTCTAACTTCTATTCTTTGGTGCTAAAAGCACCAAATTTCTCTGTTACATTTTCCTATCATTTGTAGAAAAAGATAAGGACTCCCATAATGCAATATAACTTTATTTAAAAGCACATCTTTATCCACCTTAATTTTAAACTTTTATATTTATATGAACTTGAAGATCTACAAAATTTGGTTAATTATGGAAAGTCTTTACACAGTGTGAGAGACAGTGATAACTCATTAACCATATTTATCATTAAGCCCTTTGGTCATTGCTAAGCTTTGTAAAAAAATAAGACAACAGGCCCCAAATGGAGTCATTTTTGCTAAGTCTCAAGGTAATAAACTGAGACTTAGTTACAATTTTGGTCTTCTTCAGAAATGGAACGTTAAACCAATCAAGAATCACTTGATCGGCACTAGTTAGATAATCTGCCTAAAAGATCTCTGGCATCTCCTAAAGGAACATGACCTTGCCATAACCATTCCGCTTTCAATAACTAATCTGCTTTTGGTCTAGTATAGTTTCCTCTTACACTACTTGTTCCTGCTCCCTTCTGCTTAGATGTCTTTCATTTTGTATAGCCCCTTTGCGCACCTTTTTGTTAAGATTGAATGCTGCTCAATTCTTGAATCACTGAATAAATCCAATAAGATCTTTAAAATATATTCAGTTGAATTTTGCCACTTTGGTGGCAATGATGGGATCCAAAGGAGACTTCTGACGACTCTGGGGATGAGAAACACAGGCATTGGTACCTGTGAATCCTTTGAGTTTTCTGTCTTTCCATGGGTAAGTTCCATGGGTAAGTATCCCTTGGTTCTGGGCTTGTTCTGATCTCTGCTCTGATTGGCTCCCAATCTAATTAGCTTCCCAGTACAAGGCTGAGGGGGTCAGTTTGAGCTTCCAAACAGTCCCACTTGTAATCTGACTTTCCAGCTCTTGGTTAGTGCACAGAGCCCATTTGTTGGGATTTGCTAGTTCACTTCAAAATTCTACATTAGCAACTACCAATGGTTCCACTTAGGAACACATAAGGCCTTCCCTTGACAAGCCCACAATGCCATCTCTTTGGTTACTGCTGGTATCCACAGTTCCATTTCCTTGGCTACTGTTAGTTTCTGTTACTATGCACATGAGGTCAAGGAATAATATATATACTGTGAATGGGAACCTCAGAAGCCAAAGTGACAACATCGATGGGTACAAGACAGATACTTAAAAGCTGTCAGAGTACTCACCACCGAACTCTTAAGACACTCATGCTGGAATAAGTTGGTCATGGAAGAGGTTAGATTAACACCAGGTCACCCACCAATCTCAAGAAAATTGCTGTGCGACAAGATACACTTTAAAACATCAATCACACAGCCCCAACTCAGCAGCACATTCCTGTCAGGTATTAATTTGGCTCCTACAGACCTAAAGCGTAGCTAAATGGAATCCTCAAGTTTCAAAGGACTGAGCACAACACCTTCTGACACAATTGCTTATTTTAATTCTATGAACTGTGGTCCTGGAAGCTGTTGATATCTAGGAAAATGGCAAAATCTTACAAAGACAACCAAGAATTACAATGGCCATTGAGGAGGACATTCCAACTAAACAAGATCATCCATTTAAAAAGTGCACCTGGAAGCAAGAACTTGCAAAGCAAGCAAACAGAACAGGATACCTATTCTAATTGGCATGCAGAAGCCTCAAAAAAAGCTTCAAGATTCTAAAATAGCTTCATTAAAAGATTCTTTGTAAAATGCTAATGAAAAATTAAAGACACAAGAGGCGGCTAAAACCAAAGATTACAAGACTGACTGTCACAAAGAGCGGGACACGACTTAGCAACTGAACCACCACCACAAGACTGACATGACTCCTACTAGTCCCCTCTATCCTACTTTACTTGAGCACTCATTCAACTACTTAATCCTCTGCCTGAATCGTCTTTCCACTCTGAAGAGACTACAAGACCATGAACAAAAATCTCCCAATAAATGGCCTTGCAAACACACCCATATTTACCCTCAAAGGAGGGCCCCCAGTTGGACCTCTCTCAGGGTTGACAAGACTCTGAGGGATTTTCTGGTTATTCCCTTAAACAGCCAGTGGGAAACTAAAATTAATGAAAAACCTTGCCAAATTCAGGTAGACATCAAAGGTACACTCTTTACTTTAACCTCCACTCTGAAGCCTACAGATGCGATCCTGGGAAAATTGTCAGAAGCTAGCAAAGGATGAGAATTCTTGCCAGAATCACCTCTCCTGAACCTATGTTTCTAGTGCCCAGTTGAGAGAGGTAAAATTTAATGTCATCCCTTCCTTTCCAAATCCAGACCCACTGGTTATTAATCCTTCCTCTCCTATAGACAGTTATTGCCTTCTTGTATGTCTTTCTGGGTCCTGAGAATTGTGTAAGTCTTTCGTTCTTTCTTCTGGCTATCTTTGGGAGTGACTCACGGTCTTAAGATGGAGAAGGAAATGGCAACCCACTCCAATGTTCTTGCCTGGAAAATCCCAGGGACAGAGGGGCCTCGTGAGCTGCCGTCTATGGGGTCGCACAGAGTTGGACACGACTGAAGCGACTTAGCAGCAGGGTCTTAAGAAGATAGTGTATTTTGCACCCTCTTTGGAGATGCCTCGAGTCTAAGAGGTTGTCCAACACTGCCAGGAATATTTACTGTTTGTCTCGACTGAAACCAGGTAAGACATCTGAAAGGATTTTTTTTTTTTTTTTAAGTAGCTTTCTGGTCAGAAGTTGGCCAAACTATAAGCTGATACTCAAAGCCTGACAGAAACTTTACTTTAGGCCTTCTCGCCTAAGCTAACATGAAACAAAACTATGGACCCAGAGGGGTAGGAAATATTCCAAAGACAAACAGGCCTAGATCTAGAACACAGGAATCTTTTGATTGCTGTCTTAGTTGAAGATCTTCTCTCTGACAAAAGGAAGCAAATTGAAAAGACAGACGGATGGATGGGTCAGCTCTTTGAAGTCATTTTGGTTGTAACTTAACTCTTCAAGCGTCTGCCCGCAATACAGGAGACCCGGCTTCAATCCCTGGGTTGGGAAGATCCCCTGGAGAAGGAAATGGCAACCCACTCCAGTACTCTTGCCTAGAAAACTCCATGGATGGAGGAGCCTGGTGGGCTACAGTCCATGGGGTCACAAAGAGTCGGACATGACTGAGCAACTTCTCTTTCTCTCTTTAACTCTTCAAGGAATCAAAAAGTAACTGCCCTCATCTTATAAATTGAGTCCTTATAAATTGAGTCTTGACAAGAACAGAAAATGCAGCTCAAGAAGAAATTCAAAGTCTACCTTTTTTCAAATCTCCAAACCTCCCCTATTCATCTAAAAAGACTTCTGCTGTTCAATCGCTCAATAGTGTCTGACTCTTGGCAACCCCATGGACTGCAACACACCAGGCTTCCCTGACCTTCACTGTCTCCTGAGGTTTGCTCAAACTCATGTCCATTGAATCGGTGATGCCATCCAACCATCTCATTCTCTGTCATCCTTTCTCCTCCTGCCTTCGATCTTTCCCAACATCAGGGTTTTTTTCAAATGAGTCGGCTCTTCGCATAAGGTGGCCAAAGTATGAAGAGCTTCAGCTTCAACATCTGTCTTTCCAATGAATATTCAGGGTTGATTTCCTTTAGGATGGACTGGTTTGATCTCCTTGCTGTCCAAGAGATTCTCAAGAGTCTTCCCCAGCATCACAGTTCAAAAGCATCAATTCTTTAGCACTCAGCCTTCTTTATAGTCCAACTCTCATATCCATACCTGACTACTGGAAAAACCATAGCTTTGACTAGACAGACCTTTGTCAGCAAAGTGATGTCTCTGCTTTTTAATATCCTGTCTAGGTTTGTCATTGCTTTTTTTCGAAGAAGCAAGCATCTTTCAATTGCAAGGCTGCAGGTACAATCCGCGGTGACTTTGGAGCCCAAGAAAATAAAATCTGTCACTGTTTCCATTCTTTCCCCATCTATCTGCCATAAAGTGAAGGGACCGAATGTCATGATCTTAGTTTTTTGAATGTTGAGCTTTAAGCCAGCTTTTCCACTCTCTTCTTTCACCTCCATCAGGAAGCTTGTAGTTTATTATTAAAATTCCCCTTAGGAACCAAAGTCCGTTTAGGAGGAACTTTCATTCTTTCTCAGCGCTTTTGAGATACAGATGTTCTACCTGGTTTTCTCTAGAAACTGAAGGTCCTGTCTTTGAAATGAAAACTTCAAAGAGGTAGTTCTTACCAGAAGTAAAGAAAAAAAGGGGAGTGAAAGGTTATCTGAAAACCAGGCGAATGAAAAATTGTGTCCATGTTAGTAAAAAGTGTAAGCTTCTGAGTAGGTAGCCTTAATTCACTCCATCTACCAGAAACACAATTTGGACCCAACTGTTCTTTTATTAACTCTGATTTTTGCATTATCACACCTATCTCATAGCTAAAATGTTGGAACAGAAACTGTAAGGTCTGTTTGCAGTCTAAATGTTTATGAATGTCTATGTGTGTGGTATTTTCTTATCTTCAGATAATATTGCTAAAATTTATTTGTGAAAAGATTTAACTGGCTTAAAAACAACAAGTGCTATATAAAATAAGTATACTGTCAGAAATACAAAAACTCATTTTTTCACAAGTTCATGTGATCCAGGAAAAACCTTTAGTAAATAAAAGCCAGTGCAGCAGGGCTTCCCTGGTGGCTCAGTGGTAAAGAATCCACCTGCCATTGCAGGAGACACAGGCTGGCTCCCTGATCCAGGAAGACCCTACATGCATGGGAGCTACTGAGCCCCTGCACCACAATAATGAGCCTGTGCTCTAGAGGCTGGGAGCCGCAACTACTGAGCCCACGCACCCTAGAGCCTGTGTTCCACAGCAAGAGGTGTCACTGCAATGAAAAGCCCACTATAACTAGAGAGTAGCCTCCTCTCTCCACAACTAGAGAAAAGCCTGAGCAGCAGCAAAGACCCAGCACAGTCAAAAATAAATAAATCAATAATTTTTTTTAAAAAAGCCAGTGTAAGTTTGTTGATTTAATTCATACTGGCAAGATCTTAGAGTTAGCAACATTAAACACAAAGCCTACTCTACCAAGATTTATCAAAAGTCAAGTTCATGCTATCTCTGTTACAGAATCAGCAAGAATCTATCAACTTAAGATGATGGTTAGCTATTAATGTCTTATGCAAGTCTCATGAGTAATCTAAACATAATTGTTAAGAACAAGAGACATAAACAGATCTAAGATAAGCTTTACAAGTAAACTTTTCAACAATAATTGTGCTTTATGGTATGTGTACTTAAAAATACTTTTCAAAATCTTTTTGGTTACTTGAAACCTTAAAGTTATATTGAGATAAGTTATATGATGGCTATTCATTGACTATCTAGATCATTCCCAAAGAAGATAAAATACTAAAACATTAATTACTGAACACAGCTTTACCTACTTTGGGCTTCCTTTTACAAAGGAACTAAAAATATTTGGGTCTTCTATTAAACATATTTTGTGCCACATTGTAAAATTTGATATGAGAAATATGCTTAAGAAACTATGAAATGTATTCACAAATTTGCCAGTAAAAGTTCACAACTGTTTACTTAATTTTAACTAGAAATCTGATTTTTAGGAAAAAAAAAATTTTTAAGAGTTAAAAATACAAATAATTTAAAATGACGAGATATATCTCTGTATGCAAGGCAAGTAGGATGTGTGTTTTGAAAAAGAAAACACATGAGAAATGGAGATGTATTTTTGTTAAGAGAGAAGAAGGTAATGTTGTCCTAAAGTAAAGATGGCTATTTCAGTATGGGAAAGAGGAAAATAAGGGACAAACTATGGACAGAGAAAGTTGAGAGAGGGAAGTAAGGAGGTAGAGAGGGAGGGAGAACAGGAATCTTGTGTGATTAAACTGGCTAAAAACTGAACTGTAATTATAAGAGTTTTAAAAATAAGTTTTAATACCAATACTGTACTTATTATAAAACTGAAACTTGATCTTCTTTCATTTGCTAAAAAGACAAAGTTTTATTGTACTAAGGGTCACTCTTGATAAGCTACTGTGAAGGTTTTTCCTTTCTAAGTAATCTGTCTAGAAAGGAACAATTCTGTGTTTTATCAAGATAATTTCCTGTGTCTCATGTTATCTTTATCACATGTCTTTGATTAATTAGCAAACCTAGTTCTTCTTGATATTAAAGTTTTGCTCAGAACTATGCAGTCTTCTATATTTGCCCTTGAAAATCCTTCATTGTCACTTGCGTTAAATGGATAATTATTATTTCATAATGATCTAAATCATTTTTAGTCAAGTGTGCAAAACCTTTGATATTTTGACAAATCCCCCAAAACTGAATTCTAAAGGAAGCATTTTTGACCTCCAACTAACTTTGAGATTTTCAGAGGGTCCCTGGAACATCTCAACATATTTGTTCTCTTTCCTTATTAAAAAAAAGAGATAAATGTATTAAGAGCCTTAAAACAACTTATACCTTTTGACTCTATTTAAAAAAAAAAAAGAATCAGATATATTGAATAAGATTTATATATGAAAACATCTATTACTACTATTTATATTATCAAAATACTGGAAAGAACTTAAATGTTCAATAATTAGAAAGCGCTAACTAAAGCATTATATAGCCACATGATAGACGGAACACAGACATCCACCCACAATCAAGTCTTTGAAGGAAATTTGATAATATGTACAAACATTAATCACACCTTAAGTCAGAGGATCCCAACCTCATTCATAGTGCTCTAGGTATCTTAGTAATTTGTTCATGGCACCATCAGGTCCAAAGAGATACCTACCTAACAATTTCAGTATTAAAGTTTCTCAAAAAATTAAAAACAGGGCTTCCCTAGTGGCTCAGTGGTCAAGAATCTGCCTGCCAATACAGGAGACACGGGTTCAATCCCTGATCCAGGAAGATCCCCTACATGCCCTGGAGCAACTAAGCCCATGTGCCATAGCTACTAAGCCTGTGCTCCAGAGCCCGGCACCCACAACTACTGAAGCCCACACACCCAAGAGCCCATGCTCTGCAACAAAAGAAGCCACCATAATGAGTAGCCCGTGCACCACAACTAGAGAGTAACCCCTGCTAGCCACAACTACAGACAACCACACACGACAACAAAGACCCAGCACAGCCAAAAATAAATAAATAATTTTTTAAAAAAGTTAAAACCAGAACTACCAGATTATCCAACAATCCCACTTCTAGGTATATATCCAAAGGAAACAAAATCACTATCTCAAAGAGATATCCTGTACCGCCAGTGTTATTTACAACAACCAAGTCATGGAAACAACCAGTTTCCACTGGCTGACAAATGGATAAAGAAAATGTGGGATGCCATATACAATGTAATATTACTCAGCTATAAAAAACAATGAAATAATGCTACTTGAAGCAACATGGATGGACCTAGAGATCATACTAAGTGAAGTCAGACAAAGACAAATATCATATATACCACTCAAATGTGGAATCTAATTTTAAAAAAGATGCAAATGAACTTACTAAACAGAAGCAGACTTATAGACATTGAAAATAAACTTATGGTTACCAAAGGGGAAACGTGGTGGGGAGGGATAGATAAATCAGGAGCTTGGGATGAACACATACCTACTACTATATATAAGACAAATAACCAGCAAGGGCTTAGTGTATAGTACAGGGAACTTGATCCAATATTCTGTGATAATCCATATGAGAAAATAATTTAAAAAATGAATATATGTATAAATAAGGGACTCCCCTAATGGTTCAGTGGGTAAAGGATCCGTCTACAATGCAGGAGACACAGGAGATGCAGGTTCAACCCCTGGCTAGGGAAGATCCCCTGGAGGAGGACGTGGCAACCCACTCCAGTATTCTTGCCTGAAAAATCTCATGGACAGAGGAGCCTGGTGGGCTACAGTCCATGGTATTGCAAAGAGTCGTACACGACTGAGTGACTAAGCACGTATGTATAACTGAATCACTTGGCTGTATATCTGTATTACCTGTATACCTGGTTGGGGAAGATTCCACATGCTATGGGGCAGCTAAGCCCATTTACTGCAACTACCAAGCCTGTGCTCTAGAGCCTGTGAGCCACAACTACTGACCCATGTATCTAGGGCCTGAGTTCTGCAGCAAGAGAAGCCCACGCACCACAACTCAAGAGCAGTCCCGGCATGTTGCAACTAGAGAAAAGCTCCACAGCACCGAAAACCCAGGGCAACCAAAAACAAAAAAATAAATGAAAATATAGTTAATTTACAATGTTTCAGGTGAACAGCAAAGTGATTTAGCTATATGTTTTCTTTTTTGGATTCCTTTCCATTATAGCTTATTATCAGATACTGAATATGGTTCCCTGTTCTATACAGTAGGTATCTGTCTGTTATATATTTTATATATATAGTACCGTGTATACATTAATACCAAACTTCTAATGTATCCCCCCTCAACTTTTTAATGAACCCATATGGGGTTTCTGTTAACACATTGACTTTTGTAAGAAAATAAAACCTGCTTTGTTTTTAAAAGATACTTGCCTTTTTCCAATAATAGAAGTTATACACACTCTATTTCTTAAACGTTTTATTTTTTAGAATAGATAGTATACACATAATAAAATAAACATATGTAGATATTTTTCAAAAATGTAAGAGTATGTGCGTGTATCACTCTTCATCCTGTTCATGACACCAACTGCCTTGCTGTGTCTCACTGTGCACACTGTTCGCTGAACCCAGGGTACGCAAGGCTCGAGCTAAGGGGCTGGAAGAAGACTCAAGGAGCTGTAGGAATTGCAGACATGTTTTTTCTCTTCTGGCAGATGCAGCAACCGTAGCATAACCTAACACGACACACCCTCTCTCCTGGCTGACACAGCAGCCATTGCACTAGACACGCTATAGTCTCTCTCCTCTCATGGCTGACCCAACGGACACAGCTGTGACACAGCAGTAATGCCGCCACGTTCTAGGTGGAGCTCATGTATGTATATAGCACAAAATAGCCTGTGACCAAGCAAGTACCTCAAGACACGCATACACAGTGCTGTAAAGGATCTCAGCTGTTACACAGTCATTTACAAAACGTGGGGCAAGAGCAAGAGGCTGTCGGGCAAGAGAGCCTGACCACGCCACCGTGGCTAATTTGCTCTCTCCCCACAGTGTGCGAAGTTGCTTCAGTCATGTCCGACTCCTTGTGACCCCACGGACTGTAGGTCTCCAGGCTGCTCTGTCCATGGGATTCTCCAGGCAGGAATACTGAGGTGCGTTGCCATGCCCTCCAACAGGGAATCTTCCCAACCCAGGGATCGAACCCTCATCTCTCACATCTCTTTTCAAATGTCTTCCTCTCAACCCAAATTTCATTCCCCACAATTAACTATTAGCAAATTATTGTGAATACATCCAGTTTCAGAGATTACATCTCATTTACTCTTGTATCCTCATTACCTATGGCATAATACTTGGCTCATGGAAAGGAAACAAACAATAAACAGTCAAGGACGGATAAATGAATGGGAAGCCAGAAAAGTGGAAAACAGGTGAAAAGAGATAACGGACAGATGGCTAAAAGACACGTAGATGAAGACTGGACAGATGGAAACTTGGATAGAGAATAGATTGACAGATGAACACATACAGAGTTGAATGTTATTGAGAAATCACTACTACATGACTTCAAAGTGTTCCTCTTGGGAATTATTTAGCTGTTCAGTGGTTAGGACTCCATGCTTTCTCTGTTGAGGACCCAGGTTTAATCCCTGGTCAGGGAACTAAGATTCCACAAGCCATGTGGCAAGGCCAAAAAAAAAAAAAGTGTCAGTCCTTGCTAACTGACCTTTCTAGTGGTCCCTTTCCCCTCTCAGAGATCCCTGCTGAGCCCTCACACACAGAGCCTGTGCTCCACAACAGAAACCACCACAGTGAGAAGCTCGCACAGTGCAACTAGAAAGTAGCCCCCACTTGCCACAACTAGAGAAAGCCCACGCAGCAATGAAGATCCAGTGCAGCCAAAAAATAAATAAATAAAAAATTTTAAAAAAGAATAGCAACCCCAACTGAGGACCAAATTGGTAACCTAGAAGATTAAATAAAGGAAATCTTCTCAAATGTCTTATAGAGAGAAGGAGTTGAAAATTTTGAGAATGAAATTTAAGAGACAGGGAAGATAGAGCATAAAAAAAGGTCAACATTTCTTAATAAATATATCTGAAGAAGAGAACAAAAGAGGACACAAAAGGAGAAGAACTAAATAACAGGAAATAAAAATTGCCCTAAACCTAAGAAAAGAAAGGCCCACTTAAAAGATCCTTAAGAAACTAGCAGGATTGCAAAATGGCAATGAAGGAGTGAAGGTAGCAAGATGCAACTAAAACCACTGTATATCACTTTTTAACTTTTTTTTTTTCACTTTTTAACTTTTGAAGTTCAAGTTATGTTCACAAATCATCTATTCACAAAATAATCTGTAAAAGATACAAGAAATAAAGCTAGATAAGTGGAAAGAAAAAAAAGACCTACACATTCTAGACAGACTCTGGTGAAACTTTAGAATTCATGGATAAGTGAAAACTCCTAAGAGAGGAGAAAACCAAGTTTCTAATAAAGAAACTTCCCATGAGCAACAAGAAATGCCAAAAAGCCATGAAGCTTAGTTTTGGGTTCTGAGACAAAGACTTTTTCTTAATATAGACTTCTGTATTCAGCCCAACAATCAATAAAGTATGAGGAGAAAAAAACATTATCTGATATGCAAGAACTCAAAAAACCTACACATCCTATATGAAAAAGCTAATTAAAAAGAGATCCTCAGCTAACCAACAACAACAAAAGACAATCCAAGAAAAACCAACCATGGGATATAATGAAAAACTGTTAGCTGAGTACAACCCAAAAGACTTGAAAAAAGGGCAAAATATGAAGATCCACTGGGCATTGATACTTGGAAGATTGTTGCAAGCAGCACTTATTTGGTACCTAAGTCTACACTTCCCTCTCTATGGGTCTCAGCATGCTAATTAATTCAGCAATAAATTCCATAATCATAATATTTTAAAGCTGTTGAGTGGTTTCCAGTGTTCACTTTTAAAAATCAACCCATAGACAAAAAGCAGTGGATCAACTAGGAAGCTATAAAAATTATACTTAAAAAAATCAGGAGTCTAAGAAAAAGAGTAGTAAAAAATTTTGTTACTTTCCTTAACATTCACATCGGGAAGATCACAGATAACACGTAAGGTTTTATAAACTAAGAAAAAGACATCGAAGTTTACAGTTCAAAATCATAAAAGAACTTACAAACATCTTTAAACAAAGGTAATAAATTTGAAGCTTGAGATGGAAAAAGGGAAAAGAGGAGGTAGTGAAATCTCACAAAATTGCTCAGCTTTTCTAGGAAAGTCAACAGAAACTGCCTAAAGTTGATAAATCAAGACACAGAATTATACGTATGTCACTTAGAGTTATAATGGTAAGCATCAGCAAAACTTAAAACAGAAGCAGTTAACACGGGTTATCTCTGAGAAGTCAAGGGGGCTTGGGAGTAGACAGTAAGAAGAAAGGCTTTTAGTCTTCATTTTACATACCACTAAATTGTTGGGAGTTTTTTTTAACTCGTGTGCAACTATTACTTGATAAATTTTAGTAGCACAAAAAAATTTCTACTTGATACAAACATACTATAAAGATGAAAAGATTGCTGAGAAATTACTTAATAGAACTCTGGTTTTCTAAGTTACACAAGCTCAAATTACATATAAATATTCAGAAGAAATGAAAGTCAAAAAGATTTTTTTAATTTGCACCATAATCCAAAACAATAGGACTCACTCAGTCTCTAAGACACTCTTAAAGGGAAAGGGGAAAAGGAAACTAACTTTTGTAAAAAGTAACACAGTTTGTGCCTCAAACTGCTTAGGTCTTTCACCAAGTGAATTTATTTAACAATCATAACAAAAAATAACTTTCCTACAGAAAGATACAACTAATCCCTCTATGAGGAAAGTTTTACCTTGTTTTTCCAGCAGCCACAGACTTACCTTTCTGTCAAAATGCAAATATCTATAAATGGCTGTAAAATAGTTTGCCATGACAGGACTTTGGTCTGTGGTCACAGAACAAAACAAAATTAGCTGGCCTACATGGTAATTAAATCCATATCCTAATCATATTCATAGTAGTAACCGAGGTCTACCACAAAGTCTCACTGAAATCATCTCTTTAAATAGAAAATATACAAGTTTCAAACCTCTATAAGGAGGGTGTTTTTCCTTCAGAAAGACTATTCTATTCTATTAGAAATTAAAGATATTTTATAGAGACATAAATTGTTTGAGAACTTTACAGGTTTTTATTTCTCTTTGATCCATTACCCACTTCGGTATAAGAACTAAACCCTCAATAAAAAACTACTGCTCCACACTTGTATCTTGAATTACATCCTGTCCTCTCTCTAGAGACTCTCTTTTATCCTGCACAATGCTTGCTCAAAATGGCTATTACAGGAAGTGTTGGACTATCTGCTATTTATAAACGGACAAAAATCTTTAAATAGTTCTCTCAGCTACCTCTTTATGGTTCTAGACCTTAAAAACTACCTCTTTTTAAAGAAATACTCATGTTGGTAATTCAAAATGTTAAAATGCTCCTTGAAAAAAGCAGAGTGTGTACCTTTATTTTGGAATCCAAGCTGCACGAAACTATATAGTCACAGTATCACAAGTTAAGGAACAAGTGGATCTTTAAAAATACATTAGTCAAATACTCTTAGATGTTTACCACCAAGAAAATTCCAGGTTGTAATATATTCCCTTCAAGCTTTCTATATTGATGTCCAACTTTCACTACACTACTTGAGAATTCGGAAAAAAACAAATATGTAATTTAACATCACATATTAATTTTTGATCCAGCAGATCCAGTTCAAAATATAGTACACAAAAGTAAAAATTCTTAATTCATCCATACTGACATCCACTGTACTTAAAAAAAAAACCAACCCTTTCTATGGATCTACTTTTTTCCTATCTAAAACTAAGACATGCCTTTCCAATACTGCTAAAACAGTAATTTGAATTTCCTATGCAAGCTAATAATTTAGAATTCACTTTTTATATATTAATAGTTTTTATTTTTAAAGCCTTAACATTCATCTTCCTTATTCTCAGCCCTCCTATCTCCAGTCTTTAGTGATTTATATTTGGTACATCACCATATTTCCAAATAATTTCAAAGCACTACTTCCAAAGGTAAACAGCTTTTAGAAATTTAACTGACAGCAATACTAATATGCACAAAATACTGTACCTACCGGGCTTCCCAGGCAGCTCAGTGGTAAAAGAATCTCCCTGGAGACTCAAGAGACACCGGTTCGATCCCTGGGTCGGGAAGATTCCCTGGAGTAAGAAACAGCAACCTACTCCAATATTCTTGCCTGGAGAATTCCATAGACGGAGGAGCTGGTGGACTACATACAGCCCAAGGGGTCACAAGAGTCAGTCACAACTGAGCGACTGAACACACACACACACTCTCTCTCTGTACCTACTAAGATATTCATCACAGTTTACTAGGAAAGGGCTGGAGACAGACTAAATATCCATCAAGAGGGATACTTAAATGCGTTATATAAGTCAATACAAAGGCATATAATGAAAACTATTGTAAGGAATTAGGCATCTCTGTATATAAGACATGTATTACATACAGGGCTAAAAAATATAGAGCAGAAACTGTACAGCAGTGTGTGCTCAGTCACTCGGTCGTGTCCAACTCTTTGTGACCCCATGGACTGTAGCCGGCCCAGGCTCCTTGGTTCATGGGATTTTCCAGGCAAGAATACTAGAGTGGGTTGCCATTTCTCCTCCAGGGGATCCTCTCCACCCAGGGATTGAACTCGGATCTGTGGCTCCTGCACTGACAGGCAGATTCTTTACCACTGAACCACCTGGAAATCCCACTTAAAAGTACACTACTACTTATTAAACACACATACTCCCAAGAAAATTCCTCTAAAAAGGAAAACCAAGAATGGCTGTCTCGAGAAAGGGAAAAGGGTGACTGGGAAAAGGAAAACTTACAATACATTGTGCAAACGTTTTTATTTGTTTTGGCTTGGAACAAACTCATCGAATGTACACAAATTACAACGATTTGGTAAAACATAAAGGGTGGCAACCAGATTGTATAATCTTTTTTATGCATGTGCATTTACTACTAAATACATATGCTTTTTTTAATGAAATACTTTTTTTTTTAAAGTAATCAACTATCCTTGATTCCACTCATAAATTGAAAGCTTTTCAGTTCAAGTACTTGTTTGCTTTACCAAATTATTTCAGCCTCAAATTTTCTTCTATTATCTTGAAAGAAAAGACCCAAACCTTCTGATTTCATTTGTTCACACTGTCACTCATTTTCATAGAAAGGTCACTTCATGGATTTAAGAACTGTTGCTAAGCCACCTGCTCAAAAAAAACCTCAATACTGCTAAGTCCAATATCATTGTTACTGGCCAGTTTCTTGGTCACACTAACCATGTTTCTTGAGCCACATGTGGCTAGTGGCTGCCTTATTGGACAGCACAGATACATTTTCATCATTGCAGAAAATCCTATTGGACATCAGTGTTCTAGACTAAGGGTTGCCAAATTATAGCCTGTGGGCCAAATACACCCCACTACCTGGTTTTTTTCCTACTGGAACACAGCCATTTTAATTTGTATTCATTTATACATTGTCTGTGGATACTTTGGCACTACAATGGCAGATTCAAGTAATTTTGACATAGATAGTCCAGTCCACAAAACCTAAAATATTTAGTTTCTGCCTCTTTAGAGGAAAAGTTTGTCAACCACTGTTCTAGACAATCAAATTTCATTGAAAAGAATATTCCCTCTGGGCTTCAAAAACAAAGTTTTGAAGGCCTGAAGTGCACAAATGAAGAACCAATTAAATAAACTCATGGTCACTTGATTTGCTAAGTGATAAAGGTACTTAATTTTTTAACATGAATCCATATCAAAAAATTTCCTAAAATGTTTGAACGCTGGCATTTTCTAAGCATCTCTATAAAATCGATAGTAAAAGCACAGAAGACAGATTACTACAGTTAGCAATTTTAGAAGAGGTGGCCTAAGAGGGGGAATGCTTAATAATTCAAAAATTACCCACATTACTTATCAATCTATTAAAAGAAATGTATGGACTATCTTGAAAAACAGCATATAATTTCTTTGAGAAAAAAATTACACTAGACCTAGTTAATGCTATAGAAATATTTACATTGAACTGCTTATCTCATGTAATATCACTATATTTCAGGCTTTCAAAACAAATACTGAAAACATAAGTTAAGTATGTTTAACTGAAAAGAAAAAATATATATTCTTTCCAATTTGGGGCATTTTTTAAATTTTAATGCAATTTTTGAGCGTTCTTACATGCTCAACCCTGTACAAGGTGGAGATAGGAGGATGACAATGACCCATTTGTAGCAAATAGTTTACAGAGCAGATTAGTATCACAGTGATATTATACACATGAGAACAAGAGGGGCAGAAACACAGATGAGTACACTGGGTGACTAAGGAAGACTTCTAAAGAAAAGCTATTTGAATTGGGTATTGAACCGGGAACAGGAGTTTCCCAGGTTTGTGGGAGGGGGAAAGAGGAAAGAGAAATCGCAGATCAACACCATTCTGGTTTGAGTATGGAAAAGACAAAAGAGACATGAAAAGGAGTTAGCAAATCCTAGAAAAATATGAGCAGTTGAATGCTACAGAAGCATATGGCTTGAACACACTGAAAAAGGAGGGAGGTGGTGGCAGGCATAAAGGCTGTAAAGACTAAAGACTTTAGGATCCAAATGCAAACGGTTTTTACATGCCAAACTAGGGAATTAAAATCTGATGGAATCGGATGAGCCACAGAGAATGTACAGTTTTCCAAGAAGAGATACGACATGATTGATTTTATTTCGTAGGAAAGTAACACTGGCAGCAACTTGGATCTAGGACTACAGTGAGAAAAGACTAATGGCAGAGACCAATTCGGCTATCGTGCAAATCAGAGATGATGGCCAAAGGTAATGACAGTGAAGATGAAGAGACACCAGATTAAGAGAAGCAACTACATCAGGCAGAATCTACTGGCCTGAACTGCTTTTTTAAAATGCCCCTCATATGGGACACTTTCCTTTTCCATATTTTTTCGATATAGATGTAGTATCCTTTGCATAGAAAGTTTACACAGTAAGATAGTCAAAACTGGAAGCAATACGGTCTTCTTTTTCTCCCAAGGTATTAGGAGGGAAAACACATTAAAAAACGCAGGAACTCAAGATTCAAGAAATCAGGATTATAGGCTTGTCTTTGCCAGAACTATGGGCATGACAATCTCTTAAAGCTTTGGTTTTCTCATTTGTAAAAAGAAATTAGACTAGATGACCTAAAACCTTTGAAAGTTCTAAAATATTATGATCATTAATAATGTATCTTAAGTCTTTGGGAGGTCTCCAAAAATGCAAACACAATCATCTATATTAACTACAAACTGATGTGAAAAAACCATCAAAAACAGGCAGACACTATTGTACCTATCATTTATCTATATGTATCTACATGTACTGATTACATTTATTGTGAAGGATTTCATGACAGACACTAAGACATGTAGTTACCAACTACTTCTCATCTGAAACCCTTAGGCAAAACTGAAACTCTGTAAGATGGCTCTGTCAGCCATTTCACTTTCAGTTACTGTATTTCAAAATATCCCCCAAAAGGAGCATTCTTTTATTGGAGTGGTTTCAAAAAACGAAATGAATGTCTGCAAAGTTGAATGGTATTATTGTTGGGTATAAATTTTCAGACATAACGCTAGTATGGAATCATATTTGCCTGAATCTGTTACAAAAGAACATTTTTAACAATATCCCTTTATCAAAGAAAACAAGAAGTGTTTCAAACTTGATAAATATGGTCTTGAGATTTGTAACCATACTGTTATGTGACTTTTTCTTAATGTTGAAAGAAAAACTGTACTACAAATTCTTGCTCATAAAGTCTAGAAATATTCTAGTTTCTCTTCAAGAATAACTTTTATGATTGATTAAAAAAAAAAAGTTGAGTCAAAAAATCCTCTTCCTTCAGAACAAAAAGATGAAACAAATCTCATTTTTATTAAAGGTGAAAAACCCAGTTGTAAACTCTGCATCTCCATTCTGTTACAAATTTATGTAGCATAATTAACAGGGCCTAAGTTAAAGTCATGTTTCAAAGGAAATAACATTCTACGGTTTTGTAAACTCTATTAAACTATAAGCAGAGGCTTTTCTAATGAAGCTATATGTTATATTACTTCTTCCAGTGTTTCTTCTAGAGACCTGAACAATTTTTTGGCTATATGCTACACTATATACACCAGAATAGTTCCTCTTTAAGGTACTCATGTGATTTCTCTCTTGCTCCCTAAAATAGCATTATACTTCTGAGTTAACCAAAATGAATTCTGGAAAGAGCTACACTGTAATTTACCATGATCAAAGTGTAAAATCCTTGAGGATGCAAATTTGTATCAGTTTAGAATCATCACTAAAAACTTTCTGTTCTTTCAAATCAGCTGGTATCAATGAACACAAAACTAATCCTGCTACCAAGGCACAAGAGATGTGGGTGTTCACTATAAAGCCTCAAATCTCAACTAGACTCTTTGTCTAAGAAAAGTCTTTATATTGATTTTTCTTACATGTAATTTAGTTATTTAAACTAATGCTTTCAGATCCTAAAAGTTTTTTTTAAGTATAATATTTTGAAGATACACAAACTGATCTTACTCTACCACAGAGGCTTTATTAATTCTAATCAAACAAGTTTCACTCAAGAAGGAAGTGTATTCAAATCAAAAATTTTATTAGAGGGGAAAATATTCAAAAAGAATAGAAGCAGGAATTAAATAATCTATTAGGTGTTGTAGCCTGTGCTATTCAAATACAATTCAGAAGCAGAATTTTTAACTTTTTTCAAAAGTTGCCTACTTAAAAAAATTTTTTAATCTTTTTTAACAAAATTAAAATACATTTTAAAAATTCCAGTTCAAATATATTACGGAGTTAGCATGAGGAATATGAAAAACACCACCTCTGATTTGTTTTCTAACGCTAACGTCCAAACAGGAAAGCTAGATGTTCTTTCCCCAAATATATCTGGTAAGACTCCCACAGGAACACCAGTATAACAAGTAGCATAAATATTCCAAAAAACAAAATACAACTATAGTACTTCGCGTTCCAAGATATTCATTCAAGGACACCTGGCAATTAACTAAAGGAATTATGAGAAAAGTTTACAAACAACTGAATACTCTGGGGCCCGTTCAGCTACAACAAGAGAAAAAAGTTAGTTGCAATAATAACAATCCTTTACACTTGCAAAGTACCTTGTAGTTTTCACCATCCTTCATGATAAAACAGTTTATAAAGTTGTGCTTGCTCCTTCCCTGTATGAAATCAGCAAGCAAGCAAACGCGCGCACACACACCCACACACTACTACTACTTCGGTCCTAGAGTCCATCAATCAGCCATGTCAATTACAAAAGCGTGCGCAGAACGATAAGCAGCACTTTAGATCTTTCTACCGTTGTTATGGCTGATAATCAGTTCATTCAGAAATGTTTCGCTATGATCCTAAAAACTCTCTTCCACGTAGTTTGATCGTCTTTAAAGTTTAAGCAGGATAGGCAGATGTTCCTGGGCTCCCTAACTCTGGGGAAGGGGAATTCCTGCCAGGATGGGCCCTCAGGTGACGACTGACTTAAACCCACCCTTCTCATGCAGGGAGCTGGTTCCACCTGTCCTGGAGGACGAGCCTCGTGCCCTCCAGGACGAAGGACAGGCATTTTTCAAGACAACGTCCAGCCCTTCTTCTCCCAAGAGAACAATCAGTAAGAGCTTCTAAGGAGTCCCTAAGATTATCTCTCAACGCCCAGGAAAACAAAGATTCAGGCCCAGCACTGTGTCACTCGAATTCCGTTCTGGATAATCTAGGTGCCCGATAAACCTCAGCAAGCAGTGGTCTGGCAGAGGATGGAGTGGAGGACGTAAGAATACCCAAGATGCGGCGAAATGAGGTACAAGAGCGAACTCGGAAGTTCTGCCAGCAAAACGTGGTTCGTCTCTCAGAAGGTCCTACATTCGAAGGGAAGGTGCAGAACTGGAAATCGAGAATGGGAGAAAGCGAACTCGCAGCCTGGCGAAGCGGCGTAAAGAAGTGGCCGCTAGGCACACGACAGGGACAGAACGGACCGCGCCGAGGGACCACCGGGCTGGCTGGCCCCTAGGGCCAAGGTGCCCAACGGCTCACACCGGTGAGGCTGGCGAAGACCCAGGCACTCGGGGCCGCCCGACAGACTCCTCCGTGAGGTTTCAAACCGCCGCCCCCGGGAGGCGCTCAGCCGATTGGAAGTTCCACCACGACCGTCACCAGCAGCCCAGGGCCGGAGCGGCAACTCCTCGGCGGAGCTCTCCCAGCCCTCCGCGTCTCCCCTGGAGACCAGACACCCCCCACAAACTCCACCTCCAACCGAGGTCCCGACTCGAGTCCCGCCGCCAGCTCCTGGCACGCGGAGAGCGCCCTTCGGGACCAGACCTACACCCCCCGACCAGGCTGCGCCGCGGGAGTTCGACGGGCGCGACGCCGGGGTCTGGCAGAACCCGCGTCCCTCAGAGTCTACCCCGGGACGCAGCCCCGAGACCACCTCCGCCTCGCCCCCAGCCCGGGCACGGCCCGACTGGGCTTCGACCCACCCATCCCGCGAGGTCGCGGGGTGGGCGAGGACCCGAGCAAGCCTTCTCCCCCCGCCCCTGCTCTTACCCATCTTTTCGCCTCGCCTTGTAGACGTGCCCGTAGGTGCCGCGTCCCACTTTGCACCCTTCGTACTCAAACAAATCCTCCACCCGCTCCCGCTCCGCCGCCAGCTTCGCCTTGAAATCATAATCCATTGTCTGCTTTCCCCATAGAGGCACCGGGACGCGGGGGCCGCCGCCGCTCAGTCCCTCCTCCTCCTCCTCCTCCCCCCGCGACCGCCGCTCCACTTCTCCAACAGCCACCTCTCGGGCGCGCGCGCGCGCGCACCGCCCGCCGCCCCGCGATTCGCCTTCAGCAAGGGACTTCTCGGCGGCCGCTGCAGCCACCTCCTCCACCTCCTCCTCCTCCGCGGCGGCGGCGGCGGCGGCGGCAGCTCCCGCAGGCACCCCCAGTCCCGCCTCCCCCCTTCATTTCCTTGTTTTGGAACCTGGTGGGCCGCGCCGCGGCTTCCTCGAGCTCATTAACGAATCAGCCCGCCCGCCCCGAAGTCGCGGAGACTCCCGGGAAATGTAGTTCCTTTTGCCTCCGAGAGATTGAATTTTGCGGCCGAAAGAAATACAACTCCCATGCTGACATAGGTCTCTATAGCCCCGCCTCCAGGAGGCATGCACGCCTGCGCACTGAGGCCGCCCCACCTCAGGTAGAGCTGGACAGCCAGTTCCTGCGAAGGTAGAAAGCGCGAAGTTGCAGTGTGCTTTCTGCGAATCTGTGGGAGCTGGTGGAAAGAAGGCCCTTGTTCTGATGTAAGGAAGGTACTCTATTAAAACTGTCCCCAGGCGAGAAGGAGAGTGGAAAGTATTTAACAAGCGCCTTGCCCAGGAGTTTGCTCCAGAGGTTTGTTAGGCAAGGACTGTAGTTAGGACAGTTGTATTGAAGATTGTTGTTTTTTATGGCCATTGGCCCGCCTCTTGCCCCGCCCCATCCAACCGCTCATTGGCGAAGAAGAGAGAATGACGTCCTCGTTGATGCGTGGGTATCCCCAGGCTTTGGCTTCTTTCCGGCTCTTGATTGGTAATTGGATGTGCTCGGTTCTTCCTGATAGGTTAATCTTTTTTCTTTACGATGCAAACACCGTATTTCAAAAGCTGAACATTCTGCGGTTTCCTCGTTCTAGCATCAGCCAGAGAACTTTCGCGCCCCAGCAGCAAGTCTTCCTTTTCTTAGCATTCTAATCAAGGTCTCTTCCTAGCATATGTAGCCAAGGTTTTGGCCATCTGTCTAAGGACAGTAAAAGTGCCTGCGGGATGCAGCGTTTGAAAACAATCATTTGGGTTGGACTGTTGAGGGGTTTTTGGTTTTTTATGATTTTTGCATAATAGTGACGTTTTCCTAGAATGTTCAAGAAAGTCTCGTGCATAAAATGTATCAGATGCTTGTGATACAATCTTAAACCTGGTTAGTGCTAGAAATAGGACTTACATCGAGAAGGAAATAGTCAATTCATCTGAAGTGGCAAGGAAAGTTAATAGTGACCTGTCTGCTAGGTTTTGGAGGAAACCTGGAGGGAGGAGGAAAGAGGACCGTTTATTACAAAGTTTCCTGGAAAACTTCTCAGATCTTGATGTAAATCATGAAGTATCTGAGTTTCTGTTGTCTCCTGGCACTATAATAAAGTGCTGGAGATACCAGATGAAAACTGGTCTTTTCCATTGGGAACTAAAACGTATTGAAGTAATAAACATGCAAGCAAATTAAAAATAAACTGTGTGGGTACAAAGAGCATTAGAATAGGAGGACTTACGGAGGAGTCAGGAGGAGTCAGGATAGGCGTCATGAAGGAGGTAGTTTTTTCAGCCAAAATGTGAAGAATCTTATGTGGAGGACAAGTGGGGAAGTAAAGAGCAGAGAATTATTTCTGGCAAAATGGCATGTGCATGTATCATGAGAGAACCTGATATATTCTGACAAATGCAACTAGCTTGAACATTACAGATTAATTAAGGCAGGAAAAGGGGGTGGTTAAGTGACTGGAGAGATAAAAGTTCAGATTATGAAGAATTATATATAGTAAGTGGAAGCTTTAGATTTCCTCATCCTATAGGCAATAGAAAGCCATTGAAGACTTTTAAGCCAAGTTGAGTTGACTCAGGCCGTCACTGAGAATGCATTGCAGACCAATTTGTCAGTCTCCCCCATCCAGCTTTCTTCCTTTTCCTTCGAGAAGTATTGATCTTATCAACATTCTGTAATAAACTGATCACATGTTAATCTCCATCTCAATGTGTACTTCCCCAGGAGCCCAATTTGTGGAATTCCCCATGTGTGCAAGATGATATACCTTAGGGTTATTCATTGAGCATTGTTTTTACTAGGAAAGGACTGGGAAACAACAAAAATGTTCATTAGAAGAGGAATGGATAAATTACAGTACATGCACTAATGGATTATTATAAGGCCCTAAAAGTATTGCAAAAGCTGTGAATGTGGCTCTCTAATTTCCTCCTTGCAGGAAGGCCCCAGCTGCTAAGCTTTGAATCTACCACTGCATTTGCAGTGAGCTCACAGTGCCCAACAATTGCTCCTAGCCTATGACTGAGCATAGCAGGATACTGAGACAAGTCCATTCCTGCAAGATGCTGGGTTCCTCTGAAAGTGACTTTAGCTTAAAAACTCCCCAGACTTAAGCCTATCTGAAGGAGATCAGTCCTGGGTGTTCATTGGAAGGACTGATGTTGAAGCTGAAACTCCAATACTTTGGCCACCTGATGCGAAGAGCTGACTCATTTGAAAAGACCCTGATGCTGGGAAAGATTGAGGGCAGGAGGAGAAAGGGACGACAGAGGATGAGACGGTTGGATGGCATCATCGACTCAATAGACATGGGTTTGGGTGAACTCTGGGAGTTGATGATGGACAGGGAGGCCTGGCGTGCTGCGGTTCGTGGGGTCTCAACGAGTCTGACCCGACTGAGTGACTGAACTGAACTGAACTGAACTGAAACTTTCTTAGAACTATGTTGCAGTCTGAGTCACTGCCTACCCAACCCTCCTTCCTTCCCTCTCTCCTTCACAAGAGCAGATCATCAGGACCTGACAGCTCCTTCAGCTCCCTCCTTTCTCTCTCTCACAGGCATTTCCTCCAATAAGTCTCTTACAGGTCTAATCGTATCCTGGCATCATGTGCTTTTCAGAAGACCCAAACAAGGAGGCAGTTGTTTAGGTAATTAAATGGAAAGACCTCCAATATGTATTTTTAAGTGAAAAAAAAGCAAGAATTAGAAGATTGTCCTAATATGCTAACATTTTTATACAAAGAAAAAAATATATATACTTGCTTATATAGGCATGACTTATCTCTAAAAGGACCACAAGAAACTGATCAGGGGAGAAAAATGCTTGAGAATTAGAAACAGGAGGGAGAATTTGTACTGCATACCTTTTTGAATTTTGATTCATGTAATGTCTTTTCAAAAGGTAAATAAAATTTAAATGAAAAATTTAGGAACTTGGCTAAAGGTAGGAGAAAGATAGGATTGTAGCTACCAAAGTCAAGATAAATTCAGAGTTTTGTTATTAGTTTGTTTTTAATAAGAGGAAGGAACTTCTCATATATTGAAGGAGAAGAGCTAGTGGAGGAAAAAAAGGTGAAACTGATATACTTATAGCCATCCTGTTTTTCACTTTCAGTATAATATTCAATTAATTACAGGTGATATTCAACACTGTTAAAATAGGGTTTGCATTCAATGATTTTGCCCAACTGTAGCCTAATGTAAGTGTTCTGAGCACATTTAAGGTAGGCCAGGCTGAGCTCTAATGTTCAGTGGGATAGGTGTATTAAATTCATTTTATTTTCAATTTAACGATGGGTTTTTACGGGACATAATCTCATCATAAACTAAGGAAGATCTGTAGTAACTATTCATTTCTACATGATGTGGGAAGCACAATCAAGTGCAGAGGACAAAAGAATCAGTGGGAGTAAGGGCAGGTGGCTGGAGGAAGGAATGACAATTTTTGGCAAGTAAGTGGGGTGAGAATGAGAGCTAACATTTACTGAATCCTAGGTATTTTATATAAGCTAGCTAATATAATCCTTACAAGTACTCTGTGAGGAAGTTATGCATTATCTCCATTTTACAGATAACAATACTGAGGCTCCAGGAAGATAATTTGTGCGGTCGGTCAATGATACGATTTAATCCCAGGTCTCTAAGACAATAGAGGATAGGCTGCACTGCCAAGTACTGTTAGTGTACATTGGGCTTTCCTGGTAGCTCAGCTGGTAAAGAATCTACCTGCAATGCAGGAGACCTGGATTTGATCCCTAGGTTGGGAAGATCCCCTGGAGAAGGAAACAGCTACCCACTCCAGTATTCTGGCCTGGAGAATTCCATGGACTGTGTAGTCCATGGGGTCACAAACAGTCAGACATGACTGAGAGAAGTCAAGATTAAATTATCCCATTGAGACATTCATCCTCTTTGTCTTTGACTCTACTTTTATATGTTAAAGTTACCATGTCTGTTTTCATTTCCTTCATATTTGATTGATATCAGTCACTAGGTCCCCCTTCTCAATGCATGGAAGAGTCAGAGGGCTTATGAAAGTGAAAGTTGTTAATTGTGTCCAACTCTTTGTAACCCCATGGACTGTAGCCTGCCAGGTTCCTCTGTCCATGGGATTCTCCAGGCAAGAATACTGGAGTGGGTTGCCATTTCCTTCTCCAGAGGCTCTTCCCAGCCCAGGGATCGAAGCCAGGTCTCCTGCATTGCAGGGGGATTCTTTAGCATCTGAGCCACCAGGGAAGCCATCTGAGCCATAGGGCTTATGACATACACAGAATTTATAGTTGCCACTGCCATTGAGAGGTTCGTTTTCTCAGTATATGTAAGAGGCTTTCCTTGCCTTTGCTGTTTCCACTCAACAAGCAGCAGTTCTCTAGTCAGTCAAGTTTCAGAGTATTAACTGCTATGTAAATACCTGTTATTCTTCTGGAAGGCATATTTAGTTTACTTAAACATTGATTTAAAGTCTGAGAATAAAGCTTCAAGTTTAAAGGCTAGTGGGGAAACAGATTCTAGACTCTTTATTACAAAGTCAGTGCCAGGGAAGCTAAAGAAGTGGATTTGGAGGCAATGGGATTAGGAATCAGACCTCTCTCCCTACTGGAATGAGGATGCAGGCCAGATCAAGAGAGGGATGCCCATCTGCTGCTGATCCAGTGGAGGAAGAGGTTCATGCCTATGTCAGTTTCCTAGCACTCTTCTAACAAATTACCGTAAACTGAGTGGCTTAAAACGAAAAGAACTTATTCTCTTGTAACTCTAGAGACCAGATGTCTGAAATCAAGGTGTATATAAGGTTGGTACCTTTCAGAGACCCAGAGGGAAAATCTGCTCCATGTCTCTTGTCTTCAATTCTGGTGGTTGCCAGTAATCCTGGACAATCCTTGGCTTGTGGCAGCATAACTCCAATCTTTGCCTCTTTCTTATGCCCTTCATTCATTTGTGTCTGTGTCCAGATTCCCCTCTTAAAAGGACATCAGTCATTGGATTATGGCCCAAACCTTAATACAGTATGACTGCATCGTAACTTGTATACATCTATAAAGACCTTACTTCCAAAATAAGATCACACTCAGCTTCCAGGTGGCCATGCATTTTTGGGGGGACACTATTTAACCCAGGACACAGCCTGAGTTTTGACTCTGTCTTTGTCTCTGTCTCTCCATCCTGAAAAGAGGAAGCAAATGGTCCTTGACTACATCGCAATCAGTGGGCATGGGAGGGACTTTTTGGTATCTCCAGACTAGGGTTTTTAATTTACATTTTTTCTTTTCATAAAGGAGAATCTAACTACAAGAATGTTACTAAAACACTCCCTCTTTATCTTTTAGCTGAATCTCTCTATTCTAATAACTAAAACATGGTGAATGAATCTGATCCGTAACAATTAGAATTTTCTGTAGACAGATTACAAAATCTTTTTGTTTTCATCGTCATTGTTTTGGTAGTTCATGTATAGAAAAATATCAGGTGTCCTCAAATATATGATAACTACAATATGCTACAAAAAAATTAAAAAGTAGGTTAATCAGTCTCACCGTGGATGCTTAGTTCATTTTGATTGCTGGGGGGACTTTTTTATTCAGAAAATTAAAAATGAAAAAACAAAGAATTAAAAATGAATTCCAAGTAGGAAGGAATACATGAAAGACTACATTGGAACCTTATTCGTTTCTTTGGCTTACTGTATTTTCAGGAAAACATAGAAAAAAAGAAAAAGTCCACAAATGTGACTTTGCCAGTCGTTCCTTAAACTTCTTAGCCCCTCTATAGCATTAATTATTCCCTGACACCAGAATGGAGCCTGCCCTAGGTTTCCAACAAACAAAAAAATAAATGATAACCACCCAGAAATTAATAAGGCCTAATCACATGCCTGTAAGGAATTTGAAAAGTTTTATCTAAACGTTACAAAATTGAGTTCATTTGACATAGGTAGAGAACTTCAGTGAAAGAATAAAGTGATGGTTTCAACAGTTTGTTCAAGTCAAAATGTGGGTATGCCCGACTTACAACGATTAGTCATGAGGAGAACTGAGCTGCAGATCTTGTGTATCAGGTTCCGTGAATATGTGATGGGAATAGTAAGCAAAGTCATGACTTTTTTTGATGCTTATGCCCTTAGTCATGACTAGATTATAAGCTATGTGAAAGTCAAATTTGAATATGGATAAAATTTCTCTTAACAGAGTCTTATCTAAGTCAGGGAAATTTGTTGAAGAGATTCACTGGTTTAAGGCTCAGCTCAGGATCACCTCTTTCAAGAAGTCTTTTCCTACCTTGAGACAAGGTTGGGTGCCCCTCATTCATAATGTGGAGAAGGACATGGCAACCCACTCCAGTACTCTTGCCTGGAAAATCCCATGGATGGAGGAGCCTGGTAGGCTACAGTCCATGGGGTCGTGAAGAGTCGGACATGACTGAGCGACTTCACTTTCACTTTTCACTTTCATGCATTGGAAACGGAAATGACAACCCCCTGCAGTATTCCTGCCTGGAGAATCCCAGGGACAGAGGAGCCTGGTGGGCTGCCGTCTATGGGGTCGCACAGAGTCGGACAGGACTTAGCAGCAGCAGCAGCAGCATTCATAATGATGACATCCTGTGAGACCTCTCTACACTTTGTTTATCTTATGTGTATCATGTTTACATGTCTTTCTTCCCAGATGGGCTATGAGTTTCTCAGTGAACCAGGATTAGACTGGTTGCTTTCCACATTCTTACATTTGATGTTTTTTGGCTTTGGTCTAGGTATACAATTCCAAGTTAAAAATGAATTTTCCTTAGAACCGTGAAGGTATTACCTATTGTCTAACATTCAGTGGTTCAGATGTGTTATAAGACTGTTTTACCTAACCTTTTTTAAGTGTCCTGTTTTTTCCATAGACGTGTCTAGCATGTGATCTGTAATCTCTCTTGGGTTATTTTTTGGCTGCACTGGGTCTTAATTGCAGCACACGGGGTTGCAGCACAGCTTTGTTGAAGCAGGAGAACTCACAGTTGTGACCTGTGAGATCTTATTGCCTGACCAGAGATCAAACTCTGGCCCCCCTTGTATTAGTAGGGCAGAGTCTTAGCCACTGGACTAGCAGGGAAGTCCCTGTTCTATAATCTTGAAGATACAATCTTTCACGAGGGTATTTTCCATTCATTTTTCTCTCTTAATCTCTCTGGTATTTTCCTTCCTCTTCTGCAGTGCTATCATGTCACTACCCCCTTTCTTCCACCCTTTGGTTTTAGACTCTCATTACCTTGCAGACTGATTCTTTTTTTTTTTTTTTAACTTTATTTATTTAATTTTGGCTGTGCTGGGTGTACGTTGCTGCATGGGCTTTTCTCTAGTTGCAGGGTGCAGGGTTCTCATTGTGGTGGCTTCTCTTGCTGTGGAGTGCAGACTTTAGGATGCATAGACTTCAGTAGTTATAGAGCACAGGCTTAGTTGCCCCAGGGCATGTGGGATCTTCCGGGACCAGGGATTGAACCTGTGACTTCTGCATTGGCAGGCAGATTCTTTACCACTGAGCCACCAGGGAAGTCCCCTGCAGACTGACTCTTAATGCCTCTTATCAGTTGTCTCTTTATCTTCCTCTACTACTTATATTAGGAGGCTTAGCATTTCACTCCTCTCAGAGTAGAGCACTTCTGGTTTTGGCTAAATGTCTGATGCCCTTGATCTGACAGTTTTGCCTGTAGGAGGAAGGGAGCTAGTAAGGGAGGGTCAGCAGACCTATATGCAGTTCTCCAACTAGCATCCCAGCTCTTAAGTCTGTTGGTGCACTCCCTTGTATGCCAATTCTAGCAGCCTCAGAACTTCTCAGAGGTTTATGGCAGACCACCTGCATCTCTCTAGCCTTTTAGATGAAGATTCCAGCTTCCTCTGTTATATCTGTCAGAATAGTCTTTTAGAAATATTTTTGGGATTTCCCTGGTAGTCCAGTGGTTAGGATTCCTCGCTGCCACTGCAGGGAGCATGAGGTCAATCCCTGGTAGAGGAACTAAGATCCTGAATGCCTCGAGGCATGGCAAAAAATATTATATATATATATATATATATATATAGATCAAAGCTCATTATCTAGTCTCTCCATTACTGGTTTATTCTGAATCTTTCCTTCAGTATTGTCTTAAGAGAAACAGAAAGAAAATGTGTGTTTAGCACCCTGTCCCCCATCTTTAACCAGAAGCAAGAATCATGATATGAAGGCAAAGGCTCTATTTTATTTACTAATAAATATACAGTGCCTAACTGTTTATAGTACTCCTTAGATACTAAATAATTTCCTCTCACTTCCCTTTTTTTGATAATCTTTAAATAAAAGAATGTTTCAGGTATCCAAAGAGTTTATCCCTCTTCTATATGACTTAGCTATAGTAGCCAAATGAACATGGCAATAAAATTGGGAATACAGCACTAATTTTTTAATAAACTTTATTTTTTAGAACAGTTTTAGGTTCACCATAAATTGAGAGCAAGAAACAAAGATATCCCATCACTTCCTGTCCCCACAAATCCATAGCCTTCTCCATTATCAAGAAATGTAGCACTTCTTTTACACTTTATTTTTCAATTGAAGTATAGTTGATTTACAATATCATATATGTTTCAGGTGTAGAACAATGATTCACAATTTTTAAAGATTACACTCCCTTTATAGTTATTGTAAAATATCTAACATCTCCTGTATTGTACAATATATCCTTGTAGCTTACTTATTTTTATGTATAATGGTTTGTACCTCTTAATGTCCTACCTCTATCTTGCCCCTCCCCCTTTCCTCTCCCCACTACTAACCACTAGTTTGTTCTCTAATCTATTGATTAGAGAGTCTATTTCTATTTTGTTGTATTCACTAGTTTATAATACTAGTTTTGATGATGTAAATACATCTAGAGAAATTAAATAAAGATGATTTTATCCACTAGGAAAAAAAAATGCTTTAAGTAGCCTGATTGCAAGAACTCATTAAACTGAAACTGAAGCTAGGAGCTACTGTCAGTAAAATAGATCTGGGGGAAAAATTGGAATATGTTTGATTAAATAGTCTCAGAAAGAGTTTAATATCTTCCCATTGACTTTATCATTGCAAATGTGCATGTTAAGTCACTTCAGTTGAGTCTGACTCTTTGTGACCCCATGGACGGATAGCCTGCAAGGCTCCTCTGTCCATGGGATTCTCCAGGCAAGAATACTGGAGTGTATTGCCCTTACCGCCTCCAGGGGATCTTCCCAACCCAGGGATCGAACCCACATCTTTATGTCTCTTGCATTGGCAGGCAGGTTCTTTACCACTGGCACCACCTGGGAAGCCCCGATTTTATCATTATTGTTGGATAAATAGTATTTAGTCAATTTACCTATATACTTATACACAATTTTGAAGATTCGTAGTATACCAACTGCTGGGCTTGCTGAAAAGTGGACAGTTGTGGAGGAATATGGTAACTTGATGTGTACGGGGTAAGTATAGTAAAATGGGGAAAATTAGCAAGGCTTGTTTGTTCGCATTCTTCTCAGCATTCCTTTGTCTTCAAGAGATAAGAATGCTCCCTTCTTCTAGATATAGGGAAGGCACCTTTCACAGGAAAGTTTTATGTCCTGCTTTGGGAGTGGTGGATTGGTCACAATGACCTTCCTACTTATGCTGTTTTCTCAAACTCCTTCAGGTGAAAATAATCAATACGCTAAGTGCCATACATTGAGGTAGTGTGTCCTGAGCCTCATCAACCTCATAACTAATTACATCCTACAAAGAGCTATTTGTCAAATAAGGTCACATTCTGAGGTTCTTGTGGACATGAACTTGAAGGGACACAACTCAAATACACCCACCGATATTCCCTACAGGAAGGTATACCCATTCTGGAGCTTCTGTGAGTGTTGGCAGCTAAAAGTTCACAGCTCTCCTTTCCCTAGAGTCTAAAGAATGACCCTTGACAAAAGGAGCTATTTAATCCAAGACAGTACTTACCCAGAGGTGGCTCACCACCAATGACCAACAGATAGTGTGATACAAAACATTGGTCCCCTTGTGGGGCAAGTCATATCCCAGTGCTCCCCTTGGGATCAGGTTGACAACTTTTTCCCTACTCATCCTTTTTCCCTCACTCCCTTTCCTTTGAAAGCACGGCCTTAAATAATTCCTGAATCACTTTTCACCTCTCATGATTGGCAAATATTGCTGCTTGATTTTCACTAAAGAAAGGGAAATTGAGCTATGTTATACTTTTCTCCAAAATCACTGAGGACAGTGATTGCAACCATGAAGTTAAAAGACACTTGCTCCTTGGAAGAAAAGCTGTGTCAAACCTAGACAGTGTATTAAAAAGCGGAGATGTCACTTTGCCAACAAACATCCATATATAGTCAAAGCTATGGTTTTTCCAGTAGTCATGTATGGATATGAGAATTGGACCACAAAGAAGGCTGAGTGCCAAAGAATTGATGCTTTTGAACTGTGGTGTTGGAGGAGATTCTTGAGAGTCCCTTGGACTGCAAGGAGATCAAACCAGTCAATCCTAAAGGAAATCAACCCTGCATATTCATTGGAAGGACTGATGCTGAAGCTCCAATACTTTGGCCACCTGATGCAAAGAGCCGGCTTATTGGAAAAGACCCTGATGTTGGGAAAGATTGAGGGCAGGAGGAGAAGGGGGTGACAGAGGATGAGATGATTAGAAAGCATCACTGGCTCAATGGACTTGAGTTTGAGCAAACTCCAGGAGATAGTGAAGGACAGGTGAACCTGGTGTGCTGCAGTCCATGTTGTCTGTTTGCAAAGAGTCAGACATGACTTAGTGATTCAACAACAAAATACTTTCTCAGAAGCATTCTGGCAATATGAATTTAAAATTTTATTTATTTTTTTATTTTTCGGCTGTGCTGGGTCTTCATTGCTGCATGCAGGCTTTCTTTAGTTGTGGCGAGTGGGAGCTACTCTTCGTTGCATATGTTGGTTTCTCATTGCAGTGGCTTCTAGTTTTGGAGCACGGGCTCTGGAGTATAGGCTCAGTAGTTGTGGCACACAGCCTTAGTTGCTCCATGGCATATGGGATCCTCTGGGACCAGGGGTCGAACCTGTGTGCCCTGCATTGGCAGGCAGATTCTTAACCACTAGACCCCCAGAGTCTCTAAAATTTTAAATATATATCTCTTTTGAGTTAACAATTCTACTTATGAGAACTTTCAAAAAAGTAATCAAGCAACAAAGATTTACTATATAGCACAGGGAACTGTATTCAATATCTTATAATAACCTATAATGGAAAATAATCTGAAAAAATATATGTATATATAAAACTAAATCACTGTGTTGTACACCTGAAACTAAGACAAGATGGTAAATCAACTATACTTCAGTTTTAAAAAGAAGTAATCAAGCAAGTAGTGTCTTTGGCAGGTGATCAATATATGTAGGCAATGACACTGATTAGTCTCAACAGTTCTGAAATGTTATTTCTTTATTAGTTGAAACTAAGATAAATCAGTAAGAGTATTGGAACATAGTAAGGATGAAACGCAAAATTTATTCAACAGGGACAATATCAATTTTATGTTAATGTGAAGATTATTGTGTGTGATCATTTGTTTTTATCATTATGATATGTTTTAGTAAATGCACTAGTTATATCCTTGATGAACTATTTATCCTAATCTTTCAGAAAGTGAAAGTTTTGCTGTAATGGTACATACCAGACTATTCAGTGTTATAAGATCAGTATTCTATGGAGAATGAAAGAACAAAGCACTAACTTAAGTGGACAAAAAGAAAATAATCAGGCAAGTATGCAAAATTATATGTACAAAGATGTACATGACCATGGTTTTTATGATAAAAATTAGAAAGAGTTAAAATATAGTTAAATAATAGCACATCGTTTCAGTGGATTATGCCATAGCTGTTTAAAAGAATGGTTTATGGGATTTCTCTGGCAGTTCAAACTTAGTGCTTCCAGTGCAGGGGCAGAGGTTTGATTCCTTGTTGGGGAACTAAGATCCCACATGTCTTGGGACATGACCAAAAAATAAAATAAAATGAAATACTTTTATTAAATGGTATAAATCTAATTTGTATTACCAGGTTCCTCTGTCCATGGAATTCTCCAGGCAAGAATACTGAAGTGGGTTGCCATTCCCTTCTCCAGGGTGTCTTCCTGACCCAGGGATCAAACCCAGTCTCCTGCATTGCAGACAGGTTCTTTGCCATCTGAGCCACTGTGCTGTGTGCTTAGTCGCTCAGTCGTGTCTGACTCTTTGTGACCCCATGGACTGCACCTCTTCTGTCCATGGGATTCTCCAGGCAAGAATACTGGAGTGGGTTGCCATGCCCTCCTCCCAGGGATCTTCCCAACCCAGGGATCGAACCCAGGTCTGCCGCATTGCAGGCATATTCTTTACTGTCTGAGCCACTAGGGAAGCATATTAATAGGAAGGGATGTCCATTCATATTGTGGAGTAAACATCAAGCAAAACTCACAATAGTATATAGACTGTGGGTAATTTGCCATAATGTTTTTCATATAGAGTATCTCTCAAACATTTTTAATCATGCATTTTTATTTCAAACTGTTTGTAAATTCATAGGAATTCTATGCTAATATTTTCATTTTATTTTTTTAATTTGTTAATATTTTAATTTTAAAATTGCAATAAAACATGACATCAAGTGGCTTAAGTTCAGAGGTTTAAATATATATATATATATATACCTTTATTTTACTGAGAATGAACCTCATGGGAAAAGAAAGTTAATAATATATATAAGCTGATGAAGAATTGGTCCCTCTTAGTAGGTACAAAAGAATATTTTCTTCCAGAAAATATTTCTTCCTTCTATAGAAATTAGAATTCTGACTGAAGTTTTAGTATCCCTGCCTGTAGCTGATACATAAAATATTCCTCTGATTGTCTAAATTAAGTTTTCTAACGTCTCCTACATTGGCAGGTGGACTCTTTACCACTGAGCCAGCAGGAAAGCCCTGCCACAGGCACTTTTTTTTTAAATTCCTTTAACAATCTTGTGAAATAAGTTCCCACATTTAGATATTTTAAGTGTTTTGCTGACTGTCACACTGTTACTTAGGAGTGGACCTCAGATTCTGATTTGGTTTGTTGTTTTTTTTGGCTATACAGCATGGTTTTTCTTCCCCAACCAGGGATTCAGCTTGCACCCTCAGTAGTGAAAGAGCAGAGTCCTAACCACTGGACCACAGGGAATTCCTAGATTCTGATTCTTTTCTTGTTGTTGTTGTTCAGTCACTAAGTCGTGTCTGACTCTTTGCGACCCCATGGACTGCAGCACGCCAGGATCCTCCGTTCTTCACTATCTCCTGGAGTTTGCTCAAACTCATGTCCCCTGAGTCAGTGATGCCATCCAGCCATCTCATCCTCTGTTGCCCCCTTCTCCTCCTGCCCTGAACCTTTCCCAGCATCAGGGTCTTTTCTAGTGCGTCAGCTCTTCGTATTAGGTGGCCAAAGTATTAGAGCTTCAGCTTCAACATCACTCCTTCCAATGAATATTCCGGGTTGGTTTCCTTTAGAATGGACTGGTTTGATCTCCTTGCAATTTAAACCATGCCTTCTCCATCCTATTATAACCACCTCCAAATTTTATTACTGTTAGAGTCATAAGCAACTGTACCTTTAAAGTATTTTTCTAGGGCAGTACTTCTCAAACATTAATGTGCAAATAACCATCTGAAGATCTGACTAAAGTGAAGATTCTGATTCTTGTAGGGCTGGGCAGGGGACTAAGATTTACATTTCTATCTGCACTCAGGTGGTGCTGATGCCAATGCTGCTGATCGTAGGCCACACTGAGGAGCAAATTTTCAGAGTGTCTGAACACCTGCAGTGACCTAGTAGTTACTATGTCAAAGGTGACTAAGTAGTTACTATGTCAAAAGTATGAAATTGAATACATGCAGCATTTCTAAAATTGCCAACAAAATAATCAGTGACTACAGCTGAAACCACACACCTAGTTTCACACTGAGACTCAAACCCACTCGCACCTCAGATGGGATTCAAACCCAGCCAAAACTCAGACTGAAATTTGAATCCACAGTCTGCGACGCAAACCCACTGTCTTTTTGTAAACTTATCTTTTAATTGGAAGATAATTGGTTTACAATGTTGTGTTGGTTTCTGCCATACAACATGAATCAGCAATAAGTCTACATATTTCCCCTCCCTCTTGGCCCTCCCTCCCACTCTCCACTCCATCCCACCCCTCTAGGTTGTCACAGAGCACTGTGTTGAGCTCTGTGTATTATACAGCAGCTTCCCACTAGCTATCTATTTTACCATACGGTAATGTATATGTTTCAATGCTATTCTCTCAATTTGTCCCACCCTCTCCTTCTCCCGCTGTGTCCACAAGTTTGTTCTCTATGTCTGCATCTGGAACCCACTGTCTTTTAATTAAAATCACTTACCTGCTGTCTGGACTTACTGAAGCTCAGGTTCTTTATGTCTCAGTGCAGAAGAAATTCAGTGAGAAAGTGATAGGCAAGAAGTAGTTGTGTCAATATAGGACACTTGTGAGGGATATAAGTGGGCAGGCAAGGGGGCTCTGCTCTGAGAACTAAGTGTTAAAGCAGATTTAAGGAGATACACGCTCCATAGACAGAGTGTGGACCATCTCAGAAAGTGAGGCCCCAAGATATAGGGTGGTTACTTTATATGGGCTAAGTAATTTCATAGGCTAAAGAATGGGAGGATTATTCCATCTATTTTGGAGAAGGGACAGAGATTTCCAGGTATTGGACCACCATCCACTTTTTGTTCTTTTATGGTCAGCCTCAGAACTGTCTTGACACCTGTGGATGTGTGATTTAGCATGTTTCTGTATTACAATGAGCATATAATGAAGCTCCAGGTCTACTAGAAGTCAAATCTTCTACCATCTTGGGTCTAATCAGTTCTAACCAGTTTATGTCTTATCTTCAACAGCAATGTTATTTTTTAAAGGTTGTGCCCTGCCCCTTTCCCTCCTGTTTCTCACCTGTGTGCAGTGACTGCATACAACTCAGAGAAAACTGAAACTTTTCTTCCTGTGTATAACAGCCTTTGTGGGGTGATATTACTCTCAGAGCAGACAGTTCTTCAGATAACTAGTGGAAAAATCTAGTTAACTAAAAAACCTCATTTCCTAATCATGTTGGTTAAGTATATTCTTGTCTAAGCCTGCCAGCTTTCTGGATGAATCCAGCACTCATACAGATGACTCATGATACCCTGAACTTCAATCATTATTATCTTCCCTCCATTTTAGCCATCCTGGCAGTATGGGAGATTAGAGACACAGAATAACCCTCTCTCACACACATACACACACACACACACACAAACTGGATAGAACATAAGAAACATCTGTTCAAATACATTACTGAACTAGCAAAAAGTTAAGGAAGGCCAAATGCCAAGTGAAAGCAGGGATTTGGAGAGGTAAACATGCATTAAAAGGAAGATTTTACGGGGCATTATCTGCTAAATTCTGATGAACTTGAACTCGAGTTCTGATGGTCACAAAGGATGTAGGGACAGGAGACAAATCCAAGATCCTAGTCAAGTTAGGGTATCTAATAGGAGATTCTCACAAATACATACATATATACACACAAACTTGGACACCTTACCAGTCTTGACCTTGGCTCTGGATAGAAGGGAAGGAAAAGCTATACTAATAATTTGCAAACACAAGCAGAGATTCATGGCCCAATTAAAACTACTTCCTCTTAAGAGAGAATTCTTCATGACTGTCTAAAGTTTCTGGAACTGTCTTTGTTCCAGACTATCTTTTCAACAATTTTTATAGTTTTGGAGGATAATGATAATATCTCCCTCTGGAGACAGATTGGCTTACAATCTTGGAAGACAGCCATAATGTCTACCTCTGTGAAAAAAAGGCAGGCGTGTTCTCTGCCCATCATAAAATATCCATGTTCTGTAAGTTCAGTGTTCCTTTTCTGTAATGCAACTTACTGCATGTATAGATGTCACCTAACCCACATTGTGTGCCCTGTGAGAACTGGGATGTGAGGAACCAACACAAATGCTGACACTCTGGCTACTGTTATTGCTTTGAGTAATAACCTGTCCTTAGTCTCTGACCCAAGGGCCACACGTCTTCTGCTAAAATTGGTGCAATTATGGCAGGCTAACTGTGGCAGGGTAAAATCTCAACCCTTTCACAGTTCTTAATGTTCAGGTGGTCCCAAACACTTTATGCTGAAAATGTATATTAGATTTGTCCTAAGTTGGTAGTACTCTTAGGCAGCTAGTATACGCAAAAGAATGTCCTCTCTGGAGAACATCCTTCAACTCCAGCCTCAAACAGTTCCCACAGGAACCATGAGCTTTAAGTCAATGTATCAAACACACTAGAAAACAAGGTACTATAAATTAGAAGCAATTTAAGGAAGGCTCCCTGGTGGCTCAGACAGTAAAAAAATCTGCCTGCAATGCAGGAGACCAGGTTCAGTCCCCAGTTTAGGAAGATCCCCTGGAGAAGGGAATGGCTACCCACTCCAGTATTCTTGCCTGGAAAATTCCATGGACAGAGGAGCCTGACAAGCTGCAGCCCATGTGGTTGCAAAGAGTCGGACACAACTGAATGACTAACACTTTTTTAGAGAAAAGCTTCAGATATTAGATTGTTACAGAATATAAAATAAGTGTGTTTATTATCTTTAAAGAAATAAAAAAATAAAGTTGAAAATTTGAATAAGAAACAAGAAAATGGTAAAAAAAAAAAAAATGACCAGTGAAGTTTGCAAAGGAACCAAATGAGACCTCTAAAAATGAAATATGTTATTGTTGAATGAAAATTTTAATGATCAGGTTAAACATCATTAGAAATGTAACTGAAAAGAGAATTAGTACACTGGAAAATAGATCTAAAGAATATAATAGAGAACAGATGCAAAAGCAAGATTATGAGCCACGAAAAATGAATTAAAAGGTTGATATACGTTGAATCAGAGTTCCAAAAGAAAAGAAACAATGAAGAGGCAGTATTAAAAGTGATCATGGCTGAAATTTTTCCAGAAATGGTGAAAGAAGCTATACTAGTTTTCTACCACAATATAGTTAATAACAAATTACTATACCTTAATGGCTTAAAACAACACAAATTTATTATCTTACAATTCTGTAGGTGAGAAGTCCAGTTCGCATCTCACTGAGCTAAAAGCAAGATATTGGCAAGTCTGTGTTTCTTTCTGGAGTCTCCAGGAGAGCATCTGTCTTCTTGACCTTTGCAGCTTCTGTGTGTGTGCGTGCCCAGTTGCTCAGCTGTGTCCAACTCTTTGCGACCACAGGGGCTGTAGCCTGTCAGGCTCCTCTGTCCATGGGATTCTCCAGGCAAGAATACTGGAGTGGGTTGCCATGCCTTTCTCCAGGGGATTCCCTCAAGCCAGGGATGAAACCCACATCTTCTGAGGATCCTGCATTGGCAGGTGGATTCTTTATCACTGAGCCATCTGGGAAGCCCCTGAGGCTGCTAGAGGCTGCCTGTATTCCTTGGCTCCTGACCCTCTTCCTCCATCTTCAGAAGTAGCAACATCAGGTCAAGGTTTTCTCATACCACATCATTTCTGACCCTTTTCTGCCTTCCTTTTCCATAATGAAGGACCTTTGTGATTAAATTGGGCCCACCTGGATAATCCAAGATAATCTCTCTAAAGTCATCTGATGAGCAATCTTATTTTCATTTGCAACCTTAATCTCTCTTTGTCAGGTAACCTAACAGTCACAGGTTTTGAAGATTACGACATGGACATCTCTGAGGTTTCATTATTCTGCCTACCACAGACATTAATCCACACGTCCAAGAATCTCAATCAATTTTAAGTAGATTAAAAAGAACTTGTGCCTAGTCAAAATCTGTACTTAGGCATATCATGATGAAACTTCATAATGCCAAAGACAAAGAGAACATATGAAAACAGACATAGCAGAGAGATTTCCTACCCCAAATAGTAAGACTTACCTAAGACATGGTTAGCAACAGAGATTCCCGGGCCCATTCAAGACTCAGTGAATCAGTGTTATGCTAAGTGAAGTAAGTCAGAGAAGGAGAACTACTGTATGACATCCCTTGTATGTGGAATCTGAAATTACACAAATAAACTTGTTTACAAAACAGAAACAGACTCATAGACTCAAAATGAACTTCTGGTTACCAGAGGGGAAGAATGGAGGGAAGAGAGAGTTCTCTAGTTCAACACTCTTAAGTGTTAGAAACATCTTAATGTACCATATGAAATTTTGATCAGGAAATACAATGAAGTTAATGGGGAGTTGTATAGTATAGTGATTAATGGGGAGGGTTCTAGAGACAGACTGCCTGGGTCTGCTTCTTGTAACTCAAGCTGTATGACTTTAGACAACTTACTTAACCTTAGTTTTACTATCTGTAAAGTGGAGATGATGACAGTATCTACTTAAAACATAAAGGAGACAAAACATGCATAATTAACATCACTCCAGCTTGTATAAATTACATGCTCAATAAATATTAGCATTGTGTATATATTTTAGGCATAATAAATTTGCCCCCCCAAAAAAGTAAACTTATCCTAGGTATAGAATAGGGGATAAATATGCATAAGTAAATAACAGGCACAGGTCACTTTAGACAATACTATGCTTTTAAAAATGTGTATAAATTGGGTTACAAAACAAGAGTACCTTGTTTAAAAGGGAATTCTGGTAAATGCTTCTATAACAATGTCTTTTCCAATGTATATTATGCAGCTATTCATGTTTGGCTCTCCTCTCCACTTTCCATAATAATCGAGAAAAACCTGTTTTTGTAATTTGTAACCCACAGCATATCAAATAAAAGCATATATTCTAAGCTTAAAAATAAAATGCAACAATAATAAATATTTTAAGGAATTGCTGATTTTGTTCTTTATGCTTTTTCTCTTTTTTTTCTTTTTCATTTTTACAACCAACTTCTAAAGAAAATTCACGATATCAGTGAGTCTCAATTTTAATACTTAAGTTGTAACAATGCCTTAATAGGTACTGGATCAATAGTTGTTGAATGAATAAGTGATTGAACTAATTTGTTAATTCACAAATACAAAAAGATGATACCTACCCCTGAAAATGTTCCAGGGAAAAATAAGACTAACAAGAAAAATTCATAGGTGAAAATAACCGTATCTTTCTTAAACTACCTGATCTTTCAGAAGTAACCATTGGGGTTAGGAATGATCTATTTTGCCTCTCTGGATCTACATAATACTCCAGCTCTTGTATTACATTGTGGAATGATTGTGAGCGAGCGCAAAGCTCAAGATTGTGTCATCTGATAGGCCCACTGCACAACTGTACCCTGTGTGTTACTTAGCAACATTTGCCTGCCCCTCCTCTCTCATCTCTTGTTGGGAAACCTGCTCAGAGGCTGTGGAACTTGGCAGGGATGAAGGAAAATCCAGTGACTGATAGTTTATGTCCAGGAATTTTCTGAGGCTATAGATGACTTTTGGTTTTGGATGGTGGTTTTTTTCCTAGTTTTTTCCCTTTATTTAAGGGTTAGAACAAACACATTTGTTTACTGCATAGTAGAAGATGCAGAGCAGGAACATGTTTGACTGGAATGGGACTCTTTAGTACAGGGGGTGCCACGCCTTAATTGCTAAAGACCTTGCTGTTGGGAAACGCTGACATTCCCCTTCTCACACTCCTGGTTAGAGCCCTGTTGAGTTAAGCAATAAACTACTTTACACTGGAGACTAGAATTTAAGTGAGTTACAACTCACTTTCATGTAAGTCACTAAGGTGCGTGAAAAGGAAAATAAATGAGTGCAAAAGGAAAAGGAATCACTCCTTTCTATATAACTCCTTAGACATAAGTGTAAATCTGAGTCGATAAAGTAAATACTTCTTGAGTGTTAATTATTAATTAATCATAATTCTGAATGAGGAAAGTATATACTTGGGCTTCCCAGGTGGCTCAGTGGTAAAGAAGCCGCTTGCCAATGCAGGAGATGCAGGAGCCGCAGGTTTGATTCCTCTGTTGGAAAGATCCCCTGGAGGAAGAAATGGCAACCCACTCCAGTATTCTTGTCTGGAAAATTCTATGGACAGAGGCGCCTGGTCACAAAGAGTTGGACACAACTGAGCGACTGAGCACATCACACAAAGTATATACAGTTGATCCCTGAACAACGTGATTTTGAACTGCATGGGTCCACTATTTTACACAGAATGGAGCATATGAACTCTTAGTTTCAACATGTGGGATCTAGTCCCCTGACCAGGGATGGAACCTGGGCCCCCTGCATTGGGAGTGGAATCTTAGCCACTGGGGAAGTCCAGGGAAATCCCCCTACTATTGTTTTAGAATCTGCTCTCTCTAGCAGATAAAATCTAACAAGGTTGATAGTTTAGTCACATTCAATTTGTTTTTGCAAAATTCCTCATTTTCTCCAGAATTTTAAGAATCCTGAGACCAAGGAAGTAAGTGAAGAATTTCTAAAAATGTGCATGTATACTTAAAAAACTGTAACTGGGGACTTCCCTGGTGGTTCAGTGTCTAAGATTCTGAGCTCCCAATGAGGGGGGCCTGGGTTCAATCCCTGGTCAGGGGACTAGATCCTAGCTCCCACATGTGGCAACTAAGACCAACCACAGCCAAATAAATACTAAAAACATTAAAAAAAAAAAAAAAAAACCTGAAACTGTATGTATTAAATCTACAGAAAAACCGATGGTTAAGAACCTGCATCTAAGATTTAATAGATTTATTTTACAAAACAGTACTAATAACAAGCCATAATACATTTAATAACTTTATGACAATATTTACTCCCAAATTATAGTTTGACATAATTATAAATTGATAAATGGTATCTAATTATATAAGTTGTTAGTCAGGTGGCTGGTCATCTGGTTTCTTCTAGTATCTACCAGAACTGCTAAAAAGCAGACTGAGTCTTGAAGAAGTTGATCCTTTAAGTACCTCTGAATCCCTATGACTAAAAGGATCCAGGCATCTCTTCTGTGGGACATTGCAAAGGAAATGTCTTCTCTCTGATATTTCTGTGCCCCCAACCAACTTAAAATGGGTTACGAGAAGTATGAAGATGTAGAAGTGTGGGGTTCCAAAAATGCATATTTAAAAACTGTTGAGTCAAAGATTCTTTGGTTATAAGCAAAAAGAAGCTATATTAAATTAATTCACGTAAAAAGTACTGAGTTAGAAATCCAGAGGGAAATCTCATGGATTCCAAACACAAATATAGAAATGGTCAAATCTGACAGATCACTATTCTCTTTCTCTAAGGGTGTATGATTGTTGCTTCCTTTGGCACATCTAGGTTATGAGGTGTTTCTGAAGACCAGTTTTCTCTCTTTATTTGCATGCATAAGGCATAAAAATGACTGCCTGTTCTGAGTCCACCTCACCTTATGCTCTACACCCTCCATGGAGTTACTCAGTGTCTAGGTCTCTGGATTCAACTGATCACACACACAAAAAAACCTTGGTGTTCTCCACTGTTCCAATCAGCTGTGGCTCAGGAGACAAGGTCTAATGCCCATGGGGCGGCCCCTACCATGGACTGTGGGTGGGGCTGACTCTCCCAGAATGGCATGTGGGTAAGAATGAAACAATTACTATCGCCTGTGGGTAAGAATGAAACAATTACTATCGCAAGTTCCCAGATACAGGATATGTTGAAGTTGGACTTTCTCAGTTGTTTTTTTTGTTTCTTTCAAGTTGGAAGTTCAGGCTATGGAAGACAGAAGAGTCTAATTGTATCAGCATATTCTCCTTATTCCAAAACAAGGTAGGATTCTGGTATATGGCAGGTATAGCTTAGTCTATTAAAAATGGGAGGGGGGTATACTAAGGCTACTTGTTTCCCAAGGAATTTTCTAGTGTTCAGGATGAGAGAAAGCTTTGAGTAACCAACTAAAACCTGTTTCTAGGTCCCAGAATAGCTTTTGTTCTAAAGCTCCAAATAAAGACATCCTAAGAGAGAGAACATATCGATGTGTGCTTAGTTGCTCAGTTGTGTCTGACTCTTTGTGACCCCATGGACTGTAGCCCGCCAGGCTCCTCTGTCCATGGGGATTCTCCAGGCAAGAACACTGGAGTGGGTTGCCATGCCCTCCTCCAGGAGATCTTCCCAACCCAGGGACTGAACCCAGGTCTGCTACATTGCAGGCGGATTCTCTACTGACTGAGCCACCAGGGAAGCCCAACATATCAATACTGATAGTTTATTGATCCAGTTATTCCTTTAATTGTCTTTCTCAGACAAGAAGAGTACAAGAGAAAAAGCCATGAACAGAACTTAATTCTTTAATATTTTGGTTCCATCGCCCAGGTGGCGCTAGTAGTAAAAAGAACCCACTGGGCAATGCAGGAAACTTATATAAGATACCAGTTCAGTCCCTGGGTGGCGAAAATCCCCTGAAGGAGGGCATGGCAACCCACTCCAGTATTCTTGCCTGGAGAATTCCATAGACAGAGAAGCCTGACAGGCTATAGTCCATAGCGTCACAAAGAGTCAGACATGACTGAAGAGCCTTAGAATGCACGCACATCCTAACTATAATACCATTCTATCTGTGATTAAAACAGAACAATCACATTTGGCTTCAAATTTTTAATAGTTTATAAGGATCACTTGCTTTTGTTAATTAATTTTTAATAGATTATAAGTTGTAGTGACAATTTGCTTTTACTAGTGCTTTGCACTCAGTTTAGCATAGTGTATATCAAGAAACTAAGGTACTAACTATGTACAGCATCGCAACTATAGTTAATAATATTGTATTACATATTTGCAAGTTGCTAAAAGAGTCAATCTTCAAAGTCCTCATCACAAAAGAAAAAAAATTTTTTGTAACTATTGTTGGTAGCAAATGATAAGTAGACTTATTTACAATGTATATAAATATCAAATCATTATATTGTATACCTGAAACTAATATAATGTTATATGTCAATTATACCTCAACAAAAGAATAAATAATTGACAGAAAAGAAAAATGAAAGAAAGCCAGCCTAGGTACTGCTTGAGACTAGGTATAGAGTTCTCAGGTGAAAATACATTTTCCTGAAAAGTTTAAACATGTTGCTCCCCTATCTTTAAGCTTCCAATGTTGCTGTTGAAAAGTCCAGTGCTCTCTGATTCTTTATCTTCTGATTTTGACCCTTTTTTTTGGTCTTGGAAACTTTTTAAATCTTTATCCAAAGCGTTCTGAAGTTTCACAATTATGTATCTTGGTTTGGATTTTTTTTTTTTTCATTTATTGTATGAGGTAATAGGGGAGTCCTTTCAATCAATGTCCTTCTGTTCTGAAATTTTTATTATTATTTCTGTGATAATCACCTCCTCCCTCTTCTTTCTTTCTAGAACTCTTATTATTTGAGTTTCGGGACTCTTGGATTGATCAACTAATGTTCTATCTTTTCTCTCCTGTTTTTCAACTCTGGTTTTTCCTACTTTCTCAAAGATTTCATTAAATTTATCCCCCACCTTTTTTTTTTTTTTAAACATTCTCAGCTATCCTGTTTTTAATTTCCAAGCACTGTTTTCTTTTATTTTTGTTGTTGTTGTTCTTTGACTGTTTCTTGTTTATTTAGTATTCCGTCTTTGTTTGGTTTGGTTTTTATGGCTAGACTATCTTCTCTTATCCCTATGGAGTATAATTATGGTCTTTTTTCTTAGAAGTTTGTTTCTACTTCCTATAATTATTTTGCTTTTTGTTTTCCTTTTTTTCCTATTAATATTTACTTTGGTCTCTTTTCAAACATTGAAGGCTTTCTTCAAATGACTGATAGTTGGCTATCAGTATTTAAGTGTGAAGCACCACAAAACAGACGGTAAGCTATTGGCTTCTGGTCTCGTGGACTCGTGGACCTCACCACAGGAAGACCAGCTTGTGTTTATTTTTAATCGAAATGGGCCTCAAATGTCAGTAGGTGAGTTCTTTCACTTGAGCTACTGAGTTTCTACTGAGTAGAAGCCTCCAAACCCTGGGATATAAACTTGATTCTGCTTTCTGATATTAACCCTTAGACCTGGGGGGAAGGGAGAATAGGGCTAATTTTCTCTAAGAATTTATAAATTAAATATTCAAAAAAAAATACTTCCCATGCTATTTAAAATTTTACCAAAAGCAATAAACAAAATAACTGAATTTCTATAAATATTTATCCTCAGAAAATGCAAATTTTATATTTTTATTTTTTTAAAAAAATTGTATTGGAGTATAGTTGGTATGGCTGGGAACAGAGAATGAATGGTAGAGATGAGCTTGGAGAATTAGTCTGGGACCAGATCACATAGGGGTTTCAAGGCTAAGGTAGGGCATTTTTAAGTGTTATGGGAAACCACTGGAGAATTTTACAATATTAAAATAAAAGAAGTGTCATAATTGGACTTAAAAAAATCGCTCTTGCTGCTCAGTGGTAAATCATCTGAGAGGACCAAAGTGTAAGCAGAGAGATTGTTTAGAAAAGTAATGCAGTAGTCCAGGGGAATGAATTTCAGTGTTCTCAACTAAGGTAGTAGTGAAGATAGAAAAGAAACCCTTGAAATGTTTTAGGAATATCATCAACAAGGCTAATGATAGATTGGATTGGTAGGAAAGCAGGAAAGAGTGGAATCAAGGGTGACTCTGGGCTTGAGCAACTGCTAATTAATGAGATAGTTGCTGCTAGAAGGATGGACCATACACAGACAAGAGCAGAGCAGAGAGGTCAGCCAGGAAGCTTGAATGGAGGACAGCCAGGTGTTTTATTTTTCTTTTTGTGAAGAGCAGGCAAGTTTTGCATGAAAAGGAATGGCTCTCTTAGCCACATTAGCTTCAAGGTGCTTATTAGACATTCAAACAGAAATGTCAGGTAGGCAAGTGTCCCAAAGATCTGGAATTCAAGAGATGACTGGGCTGGAGATACAGATTTGAAAGTCACTAGTATATGGATGTCACAAAGCCATGGACTGGATGAAGCAGGTCACTTAGGAAGAAAGTGCACATGGAGAAGATAGCAGAGGGGAAGCCAAGGGCATTGGAGTGTTGGATAGGATATACATGTGTCAAAGGAAAACCAAAGAAGAGAGGTGTCACAAAAGTCTAGAGAATTGTTTCAAGAAGGAAGGTATAGTTAGTTGTATCACAAGCTATTGAACGAGTTAAATGAGGACCGACACCATTATTTGAACCACTGGCTTTGACAAGATGTGGGCTTTGAGAAATATCCATTTCAAGGGTTTGAAGAAGAGATGAGGGTAGAGACGGAAAGTATAGACATGTCTTTTAGGGAGTTTTGCTGTGAAGGGAGGCAGCAAAATTGGGTGTCAGCTGAAGGCAGAAGTGGGGTCAAGTTAAGGATTTTTTTAAAAATTTGGGTAAGATCTCAATAGGAAGGATTACTAAAGAGAATAAGGGGTAAGGAGCACAATTTGAGGTGCCTTAAGGTCTGGGGGATGGGACTCACTTTAAGTTCTTTAGGTAATCCTTCATGTGCAAAGCAAAAAATGTTAAGAATTTTTTGTTTTTAAACTGGTAAAGTGGGAAAGATCTTCAATGATAGAAACAAAGCTGATGATAAAGGAATGACAGATGTGTTTTGGACATATTAAGTTCAGTGAAATAGATTAACTGACTAACTTGGTAATTAGTACAAGAGACTTTGAGCTTCATGATAGTAATGATGCTTAAGAAAGATAATATATTTTACAAAAGATCAGTTCAGTTGGTAGACAGCATTTAAATTATTCTGTATCAAATTAACAAGGCCTTACCTTGCCAAGATTCTTGGCACTTTTATATTCACTTAAAATTACATTGGGAAAAAGCATAATAGTAATGGAAAAGCAACTAATTATAAGCAATTACAAGCCAAATTATGTTTATACCACAATTAGTGTTTGAGGTGGTTTAGTGGACGAAGTCTTCATTTCAATAAGCAACCATCAAATAATTGAATAGCTTGTAAAACACATAAATACCTCTTTTATCTTTATTCCAAGTATAACCACATTCTTTGAATTATTATTATAATAAAATGGGCAAGTCATTATCTTTTGTCCCAATCCCCAGTCTGAGTTGGATGCTTTTAAAAACATGGCAAGAGTAGCTGTATGTACCTTCTGCACAACACAGCTTCTTTCAACAGATTTGACATAGAAATGTGAACAAATTCATGTTCTTGTAAGACAAGTACTAACTACCCAGCAGGGAATCTAGAGTACACACTCAAACTACATCTTCTTCATTAAGTTTTTCATGCTTCTTACAACATTGTCTTATTTCACTTGTAGTTGAGTAAGTCTTTCTCTAAGGATAATAAGGAAAAGTCTTTTGTCTCATGACAGTGCTGATTTTTATGTCAGGTTGGGTTTTTTCCTCCCATATTTCTAAGTAAAAGTCACAACTTTGTGACCTCAATTTTGCCACCTGGAGTTAAGCTGTTTGACTACTACTTGATGACCTTTACATTTTACTTGACCACTGAAATTAGATTCATGACTCTAAATCACGACTAATCATCACTCTGAATCCTTGTTAATTTCCACGCAAACAATTTCAGATATTTAATTTTTACCATTTTTTTGGTGACCATTCTTTAAATTCTATAGTGCTTCACAATATTCAAGAGTTTTACAGAGATGATTTCATATAATCCCCTCTTTCCCCTACCCATTTACGCCCCAAACAATTTCAGATTCTGTTTAATAAAGCAGGTTCTAGAAACAGTTTTGCAGAATAAATTCCCACCAGTTGACCTAATTGAGCACGTTGTTGCCAGTGCTTCACGGCAGCTACTGAGCTCGGCCAACTCCGAGGCTTGGCGAGCCACATGGTGGGAGGTAGGTAGAGCCGGAGCCCTTCAAGGCTGGGCGCCACGTTGCTTTTCCCTTTTTGAATAGGGAGACAACGCTTCTGGCTATTGTGTAAATCAGCCGAGAACTGCGTTCATCCGCCCATCAGCTAAAGCGTGATCAGAATTAAAGCGCCTTCTAATCCGACCCTTTGGCAACATGTGCGTCACGGACTAACGTTGAGTTTTAATGTCTGGCTTCGTTCGCCTTGGGGAAGCACACTTAAGAGAATGGCCGAGTATCTCAGCAATCGCGGCGAAGTGCACGGGATCAAAACGACCACGCCATCCCAGCAGTGGCCACAGCCCCCGCCGAACCCCGCCAACTCTCTAGAGGACCCACCCTTGTTCCCTGCTATAACCAGTTGCTTTACGCAGGGATACACAGCCTTCCCTCACTCCGTCCCCGCTTCCCAACCCACTCCGCATTCGACCCCAGGCTCTTAGTCCGCAGTCGGACAACAGACCGCCGTCTCCCGCCCAGCTGCTAGCCCGAACCCTGAACCGCAACGCGTCTAGCTGCTCCCCGCGCTGCTAGCGGGCGGGCGGCCAGCCAGCCGCAACTGGGCGGCTGGTGATTGACAGGATGCTGGAGCAATCAGCTGCAAGGGCGGGACGTTGCGTCACTTCCTGTTCTTTTGGGTTTAGCCGGGGTATATAAATTCGGTGCTCACGCAGTGCTCTCGCTCCCACAGTATGGCCGGCGACATTAGCTAGCGCTCGCTCTACTCTCTCTAACGGGGAAACAGCGGACTACAAGAGACTGAGCTGTATCTGCCTCTATTTCCAACAGACTCACGTTCAACTTTCGCTCACCCACACACACAAAGCCGGGAAAATTTTATTAATCCTTTTTTTAAAAAAAGTTAATATAAAATTATAGCAAAAAAAAAAAGGAACCTGAACTTTAGTAACACAGCTGGAACAATCCGCAGCGGCGGCGGCGGGAGAAGAGATTTAATTTAGTTGATTTTCTGTGGTTGTTGGTTGTTTGCTAGTCTCACGGTGATGGAAGCTGCACATTTTTTCGAAGGGACCGAGAAACTGCTGGAGGTTTGGTTCTCCAGGCAGCAACCCGACGCAAACCAAGGATCTGGGGATCTTCGCACCATCCCAAGGTGGGTGCTCGGGGCTCTCGCCCACAGTCGAGTCTGGGGGGCTGTCGCCGCCTGGGAGGCACCAGCCTGAGGCTGGGGGCCGTGGGTTGGGTTCCCATAGTCTTCAGGTGGGGGCAGGTCCGCGTGCGGGAGGTCGTTTTGGCAGTCGTGGAAAGGGCCCCGGCGCTGGGGGTGAGCAGCCAAGGTCCACGCGGGGCGCGATCCAGCTTCTCCCGCCACCGTTGCCGGGCCGGGCGCTGCCCGGGGGGAGGGGAGGAGGCCGGCGCAGCCGCGTGCTCAGGTAACGTCCCCGGCGCGGCGTGCGGGGCGGCGGGCAGCGCCGTTCCGGGTGGTTTAGCGGCCCTCACCTCCCGACTTACTCCCCACCGGCCGGATTTGGCGGCCCGGGACCCCGGGTGGGGTGTCCGGAGGTGGGGGCCGCGCGGGCTCCCTCCCGGCAGGTGTGGCTCGGCGGGCTTAGTCAGGCGCTAATTCGGGCGTGTCCGCCTCGGGAGTAGAGGAGGGAGGGAGGGAGCGGAGCGGATCGGGAGCCCGATTCGTTCTCTCGCGTGCGGCGGGAAGGGGTGTGTGTCGGGGGGGGGCTGCCCGGGCCGGGGCCGAGGGGCTGACTAACAGGCCTCCCGCCCGCGGTCGGCGCTGGCAGCCTGTGGCGCCCGGGCGGCGGGGATTGGGCGGGAGCAGCTGTGCCGCAGTGGCTGGGCCGCACCGCCGCCCTAATGTGCTCTGCACCAGAGCTCTTTCGGGGCTGCCCGGGAAGACGGCTGGAGAGCCCACCGAGGCTGGCGCTCGAGTCTCTTGACCTTGGGCTGTGTAACCTGTTACCGAGTCGGCGGAGTCCAGAGTGGAATGAGACTAGCCTGCATTTAAAGGCTAGAGGCGGGTCGGAGCTCGGACATAATACCTTTAATGCCTAATCCTGCAAAGGAATCTAGGGCTCTAGCCTCCCACCCCGGGCAGTCATGCGAGAGAGCTGGGCGATCGCGCAGAAAAGGAGAGGGCTTTTAGTGGTCTCGATCCCGGCACAGATGAGGACGTGAGCGACCCCGATGGTGTCGGGGCCGGCTTCCCCTCCCGGGCGCTCGGACCACTAGGCACCCCTCGCCATTCTAGGCTCCTCGGTACACAAATGCGGCTAGTGTGCCTTGCGGCGGAGGAGCCGGCGCGGCCGCTTCATTGAAAGGCAACGACCAAAGAGCTCCTGGGTCGGACCCGGAGCCTGCCCCGGGGTGTGGGCCAATGGGCGTTTCAGGAATGTTGGCTACACTCGCCGCCTTTCCTGACAAAAAGCAACTGGAGAAGGGAATCTAGGCGGACACGTGCTGCCGGGACTTTTAAGGCGGTCTTTCTTGAAGGAATCTCCCGTAGGAAAACCTCGTGTTAGCTAAAATGTGACCGGTTTCATTTTTCAAGCTTTGTGCGACACTTAAGAGGTCGTAACATGGCCCCTACTCTAGGAAGCAGTTACTTATAAATATGGGGAAGCTTAGTATTTCCTCCATTTCACAGATGGGAAAGCTCCCTCGTGTTGGTGATATGCCTTTGGTAAAATGATTGTGATAGGATTATCTAGGAAATACTGTCAGGAAGAACTAATGTGCAAGAACAAGTCATAAAATGAATAACAAAATTTTCTGCTCCGGCTCTTTAAATGAGTTGAAGCTTTATTAGTAAGCACGCGTTCTTAATAAAGGGAAGGGAGTGTTTCCTCCCCGAGTTCTTGGGGAAAAAACGCCAGAGTTTAAGCTTAGGCTTTTTTGGTTAGGAGTTAGTTCTCCGAATCAAGGAGAAGGAGAAAGTCTTATAAATGGGCAACTTGCTTTCTTTTAAATGTTTGAGAACGACTTTTGTACTTTCATCAACTGAAATTGTTTTACTGCTTCAGCGTGGATCTGAAAGTGATGGCGAAGGTTATACCTTCAGGGACAGAATGTTGGTTTTGTTGAATCTGTGATTAAGTGCCATAAATTTTGTAGATACTTGGAATTCGTTAAATCCCATAGAAGGGTTATCAGTCATCTAGAAGAGTAATGCATAATGAAATGGTTACTGCATGGCATGTCTAGATTTGAGTTCAAACATCATCTAATAGCTAGCTGTTTGATATTTTTGCTTCTCCAAAATGGAGAAAATAATGGTACCTCTTCATGGGGTAATTGTGAGGGTTAAGTGGGTTAATACATATACAGTACTTAAAAACTGTCTGAGACATAGTAACCACTCTGTAAGCATTAACAGCTTCATCTTCGATTCTTTACCTTAAGGACAGAATCTTTTTCTCTTCTTGTTTTTAAGCAAACCAGGCTGGAGGAAAAAGTATTTCAGATTATAGTCTAATGGGCAATTTAAAATTACATCGTGCCCTAGCAATTTGATGTATTTTTATTCAAGTAGAAGAGATGGTGAGCTTTAGATTGCTTAATGAAGTTAAACTTTAATTCTTCCACGGAATAATCTTTAGTAGCTTTGTTTTTATTTAACGATATAAATGTTAGGAAGCCAGAAAATCCTTCTTTTTACTTGCCTCACATCTCCAACCTTAGTAATTCCAGTAAAATGCAAATAGAAGAAAGTCAGTCAAAAGACATTCACAGACTGGAATAAAATAAACACATTAACTATACTGTTTATAAAACATAAAACCTAAGGGCATGGAAGGAGTTAAGATGTCCTAAGAGGGCGTCACTACCAACGCTAAAAACATTTAAAAGGCAGGATATTACAGGAAAATTCCTAGAAAAGTACCTTCCCACATCGATGCAAGAAGAAATAGAAATCCTAATAGTCCTATAACCACTGCATGAATTGACTTAATCACCCATAAAGAAAAATCTAGGCCCAGATGGTTATACTGGAATGTTCTAACACTCAAGGAAGAAATAATTCCAACCTTCTTCATACATTACAGTCATACTATTACATTCTAATTAGTTAATAAAGAGGGAACACATATCACAGTTACTTTGGGGGTTTGTATAATTTTGATACCAGACCCTGAAGAGAGCTGTGAAGGAAGCAGGATTTTCACGTACTGCAGATGGGAATGGAAAACAGTGTATCCACTTGGGAAAATGGTTTGGCAGTTTCTTAATAAGTTAGTGCGCCTGCTAAATTGCTTCAGTTGTGTCCGACTCTTGTGACCCTATGACTATAGCCTGCCAGGCTCTTTTGTCCATGGGATTTTCCAGGCAAGAATATTGGAGTGGGTTGCCATTTCCTACGCCAGGGGATCTTCCCAACCCAGAAGTTGAACCCACATGTCGCCTGCATTGGCAGGCAGGTTCTTTACCACTGGAGCCACCTGGGAAGCCCTAATAAGTTACTACATCTCTCATATGATCTAGTCAGTCTAGTCCACTCATGTGTCTGCCCAGATGAACAGGAAATATGTCCATACAAAGACTTTTACATGAATATGTTCTTAGAAGCTTTATTTTGCAATAGCTCCAGAACTGAAAACAAGTCTCTGTATTCACCCTATAGGATACTACTGGTAGTTAAAAAGAGATGAACTGTTATTGACACATGCAACAATGATTGTGCTAGAGAACAAATAATAATAAGCCCCACGAGAAGTTCTATACTGTAAGATTTCATGTCTATAAAACCAGAAAATACATACTCATCTGATAGGCAAAGGATGAGAGTTAAGGGAGAATGGTGGATTACAGAGAGGCATGACGGAACTTTTAGGGGTGATGCTAATCTGCCAAAGCTCAGAAGGTAATCCACCTGGAATGCAGGAGACCAGGGTTCGATTCCTGGGATGGGAAGATCCCTTGGAGGAGAGCATGACAACCCACTCCAGTATTCTTGCCTAGAAAATCCTCATGGACAGAGGATCCTGGCGGGGTACAGTCATAAAAGTTATGAAAGTCGTAAGTACATCTCAGATTTTCACAAATTGATCCCATCATGTAACCAGCCTTCATATCTAAGGAATGTAACTAGCCAGAAGTCCCCCTGTGCCTCCTTCCAATTATAACCTATTCCGCTCTCCCCTAAGGGAACACCACTATCCTGAGTTTCAACACACCATGGTTTTCCCTAGTTTTTTAATAACATGGAATCATTTGGTATGCATTATATGCCTCCTTTGGTCAGCATTATGTTTGGGTTTTTTTTTTTTAGTTCATTCTCAGTGTAGTATAGTATTTTGTGTCCATATACCACAATTTATCAAATCTACTGTTTACATCAGTAATTTCCATTTTGCTAATACAAATATATTGCTATGAACACCAGTGTAAATGTCTTTTTGTAAACAATATGTATGCTCTCCTGTTAGATACACACACACCTAGGAATGGAATTGCAGTCATAGGGTGCATATAGTGCTTCTCTGGTTGGTAAAGCTCCTGGGTCAGGAAGTTCCCCTGGAGAAGGGATATGCTGCGGGTTCCAGTATTCTTGGGCTTCCCTGGTGTCTCAGACAGTAAAGAATCGGCGTGCAATGCGGGAGACCTGGGTTTGACCCCTGGGTTGGGAAGATCCCCTGGAAGAGGGATGGCAACCCACTCCAGTATTCCTGCCTAGAGAATTGCCATGGACAGGCGCCTTGCAGGCTACAGTCCACGGGGTCCAGAGAGTTGGACACAACTGAGACTAAGCACAGCACAGGGTGCGTATATTCAGCATAAGGGTGCTGTTGATCAGTATCTTCGTTTAACACTTGTGTTTTTTTAATTTTAGCTATTTTGTGGGTGTATAGTGGTCTGTGTATTTCCCTTCAGACTAATGGAATTGAACATCCTTTTATATCTTTATCCACCATTTGGCTATCTTTTGTGAAATGCTTGTTCAAGTCCACTTCTTTTTCTTTGCAAGAGTTCTTTAATACATTATAGATGAATTCTCTCTCCAATATGTGCATTACAAACATTTTCTATCCTCTGGTTTCCTTTTTCATTTTATTAATGACAGTTTAGAAAAAAGTTCACAATTTTAATGTCCATTTATCAGTATTTTCAATAACAGTTTGTGGTTTTTCTGTCCTGTTTAAAATAACCTTTGCTCATCCAGAGGTAATGAAGATGTTCGTTTTTCCCTGTAAACTTTGTTTTACTTTTCATATTTAGATCTGCAGCCCATCTGGAACTGATTTTTTTAATACGGTATGAAGGAATAGAATGCACTTGAAGCAAAATTGGCCCATCTTTCCAAGCTTTAACTCCAAGCTGGAACCCACTTTCTGTTAACATTTCCCACTGTCCTGTAGGCCACTTAGTAGAATTTACCTTCAGTGTAATCTGAATGAAGTACATAATACTGAGAATCTTTTGTTTTATCTTTTCTGGCATGGCTTGGTAACAATATGTTGGAGAAAAGCATTAGTCCAGATATCCAAATGAATAGGACAAGTGATGTTTCCTAAAACTGACTACTTCACACAGTAATTAAGATTGAAATATAAAAAGAGGGAGTGGTATATTAGGTTTAACCTGTAGTTTTCTCTACTAGAATTTTCAGATTTCAAATGATGTTGAATAGAAATAGATCTTTATGTCTGTTTCTATAATTTCTTAGAGTGCTGGACTAAAATGCTGGACCAGACAAAAACCTGTTTAAAAGAAATGGCAGCTATGGGGAGGAAGTCTGTTAGAAAATAAGAAATTTTGCTGAGGAGAGATAGTTTGATCTTTCAGGGCTCTAAAATTGACTTTCCTTTTTGCTTTAGAATTCATCACAGACCTGGACTGTTAGTAAGGAAATGAATTCACATGAGAAATTGTAGTGAATGGAGATAAAGAGGGTAAATGTTTATTAATTGTGGAAGGCTAGAGGTGTTTTAGCTGTGTGAAAATATGAAAACTAGAATCTGTAATGATAATATTGGACAAGACATTTAGGACTACTGGCATTTTCTGCTATTCTTTCTCTCGTTCACTCAAATTTTATATGATGAAATCTTCAGCAAAGGACTGGGAGCAGTTGCAAAAATAGTCAATTACACCTCAGCATTAATTTTCCCAGAATTCATGCCTTACTTGACTACATCATTGCACCATATTGCAATATCAGTAACTTACACTGAAGGAATTTACAACCCCTTGCCAAAAAACCTTTTAGGGTAAATATTTTGGGGTAGAAGGGCTTCCTATTGAATTAAGCTTCTCAATAAATTTCTCACAGCAGTTTCAAAAAACTTAAACTGCTATCTTCAAACCACCTTTTTTTGAGAGGTACACATTGAAAGTAATAAATCAATGTAGCAGTAATGATGCTAATTTTATTTTTAGGTGAAAGTTTGAGGTGGAGAACTTAAGTTACTCTGATTGTAATTAACAGTGCATTCTGGGTTGATTTCTTTGAACAGAAGATGTAAGCTTATGTCTCTGGATATCTGAATTAAATTCTGGTCAGCCTAGACTTCACTGAAGAGTAATCTCATGTTTTAGGATGGGTTTGACTCAGACTGCTCTTATGACTACTACTACCTTGGCTGTGGTATTGAGGTCTGAAAGGTGATAAGTAGAGTGTGTGAAACAGATGAGTCAGGCTGTTGACTAAGGTCACACTTCAGGAAAGCTTCAAATAGTTCAGTTGGGTAGCTTTGGGGGTAAATTACTTGATAACCCTGAAACCAGTGATTTTTGCTTAAAGGAGGAAATCTGTTAGAGGAACCTAATCACATGGAGGCCTTTTAAATAAATGCAGGTGTCCAGGCACCATCTGCACAGTTTCTGACCCACTATATCTGAGGGTAGAATCCAAGGGATAAAAGCGAAACTTGGTTCTAGAGGATTTTTTGCATCTACCAGCAGCATTCTGTTCCCTCTATAATTTACTTCTTTTTAAAGTCTAACATTGGCTTCCCTGTTGGTCCAGTGGTTAAGAATTCGCCTTGCAATGCACAAAGGACACCGGTTCAATCCCTGGCCTGGGAAGATCCCGCATGCCACAGGGCAACTGAACCCATGTGCCACAACTACTGAAGCCCACGCGCCGTAGAGCCTGTGCCCCGCAACAAGACAAGTCACCACAGTGAGAGGCCCCCTGCTCACCACAACTGAAGAAAGCCTATGCACAGCAGTGAAGACCCAGCACAGCCAAAAATAAATAAATATTAAAAAATAAGTCTAACATTAAGTTTAACCATTTTAGGTGAACATTGAGTATTAAGTATATTCACATTGTTGTACAAGAGATCTGTAGAACTTTTCATTTTGCAAAACTGAAACTACCCATTAAAGGTTAATTTCCCCTCCCCTTTTCCTCTAGCCTTTATCAGTCACCTTTCCTTATGATTTGACTACTTTGGATACTTAATATGAATGTATGAGATGAGTACCTTATATAAGTGGAAACCTACATCTTTTTGTAGTGGTAGTCATCCTTTTGTGACTGGTGTGATTCATTTAGCATGAAATTCTTAGGTTCATTCACATTGAAGCATGTGATAAACTTTCCTTTAAGGCCACATAATCCATTTGTTGCCTAGACCACATTGTCTTTATACATTAATCCCTTGAAGGACATTTGGGTTGCTTCCTTCTCTTGACAGTTGTGAATAACAATGAACATGGATGTGCAAATATCTCTTCCAGATCCTGTCTTGAATTATTTTATATATATATATGTTCACACCCAGAAGTAGAATTGCTGGATCATGTGGTTTTTATGTTTTTTTGAGGAATGTTTAATTTTTCCATAATGGCTGTACCATTTTACATTTTCACCAGTAGTTCAATTCAGTCGTTCAGTCATGTCCAACTCTTTGGGACCCCATGGACTGCAGCACACCAGGCCTCCCTGACCATCACCAAATCCCAGAGTTACTCAAACTCATCATGTCCATATAGAGTCGGTGATGCCATCCAACCATCTCATCCTCAGTCGTCCCCTTCTCCCGCCTTCAATCTTTCCCAGCATCAGGGTCTTTTCAAATGAGTCAACTCTTAGCATGAGGTGGCCAAAGCATTGGAGCTTCCGCTTCAGCATCAGTCCTTCCAGTGAAATTCAGGACTGATCCTTTGGGATTGATTGGTTGGATCTCCTTGCAGGCAAGGGACTCTCAAGAGTCTTCTCCAACACCACAGTTCAAAAGCATCAATTCTTCAGCGCTCAGCTTTCTTTATAGTCCAACTCTCACATCCATACATGGCTACTGGAAAAACCATAGCTTTGACTAGACAGACCTTTGTTGGCAAAGTGATGTCTCTGCTTTTTAATATGCTGTCTAGGTTGGTCATAACTTTTCTTTCAAGGAGCAAGCGTCTTTTAATTTCATGGCTGCAATGATTTTGGAGTCCAAAAAAATAGTCTTTCACTGTTTCCCTGTCTATTTGCCATGAAGTGATGGGACCAGATGCCACGGTCTTAGTTTTCTGAATGTTGAGTTTTAAGCCAGCTTTTTCACTCTCCTCTTTCACTTTCATCAGGAGGCTCTTTAGTTGTTCTTCGCTTTCTGCCATAAGTGTGGTGTCATCTGCATATTGAGGTTATTGATATTTCTCCCGGCAATCTTGATTCCAGCTTGTGCTTCATCCGTCCATTCACCAGTAGTGCACAAGAGTTAAAATTTCTCTGCGTTTGCCAACACTTGTTCTTTCATTTTTCCTTTTCAGTATATGACATCCTAATGAGCACGAGGTGGTATCATGATTGTGATTCACATTGTCTTATGATTAGTAGCATTGAGCATCTTTTTATGTGCTTATTGGCCATTTGTATATCTTTTGGGGGGGATTATCTATTTAAGACCTTCTGCTTACTTTTAAATTAGGTTATTTGTTTTTCTTGTTGGAGTTCCTCGTTTATTCCGGATACTAACCTCTTATAAGATGTAAGATTTGCAGATACTTTTCCAGTTCTGTAGGTTGTCTTTTCACTCTGTTGAGTGTGTTCCTCTGATACACAAAAGTTAAGTTTGATGCGGTTCTATTTGCCTATTTTTGCTTTTGTTGCCTGTGCTTTTTGTGTAACATCCAAGAAAGCTTTGCCAAATCCAATATCATAAAGGTTTTCCTCATGTTTTTTTCTAAGAGTTTTATAGTTTTGTGTCCTAATTTAGGTGTTTAAATCCATTTTGAGTTAAGCAGTGTAAGGTAAGGATTCTGTTTCATTCTTCTGTGTGCAGATCCAGTTTTCCCAACACCAGTTGCCCAAGAGACTGTCTTTTCCCAATCCACAATCTGTCCTGCTTGCCACCCCCACCCCCCAACAAAGAGCATAGGGGACTTCCCTGGTAGTCCAGTAGTTGGGACTTGGCCTTCCAATGCAGGGAGTCCTGGTTTGATTCCCTGGTCAGGGGGCTAAGATCCCATACTCCTTGGGGCCAAAAAACCAAACCATAAAACAGAAGCAACATTGTAATAAAGACTTTAAAAATTGTCCACATGGGGGGAAAAAGTAGCCGGTTAGCCATTTCTAGTCTTACTCAGTCAGATGACAGAAGTCCCTTCTTATCTTAATTGTATCTTTTCCCATGTAAACACTTCAATTTGTTCTATTTTTATTAAACCACAGACTAAAAGATTTTATCATAAAATATGGGACTTACCTGGTGGTACAGTGGATAAGAATCTGCCTGCCAGTGGAGGGGACATGGGTTTGATCCACATGCCTCGGCAACGAAGCCCATGAGCCACAACTACTGAAGCCTGTCTTCTAGAGCCTGCGTGCTGCAACTACTAAAAGCTGGTGCACCTGGAGCCTGTGCTCTGCAACAAGAGAAGCCACCGCAGTGAGAAGCCCATGCACTGCAACTAGAGAATAGCCCACGCGCAGCAACAACCAAAAATTAATTAACTGATTAAAAATAAATAAAATATGGCATGCCATATATGTTTTACTTTTCTGGCAGAGTGACTAAGATCATTCAGTCCATGTACTGTCATTTGTAAAGAGCATAGTATTTGGGATATTTATCATGATCTGGGAGGGGCTAGGATCCAAAAAAGCTTTATTTAAGGGAAAAATAAGGGGCTTCTTTTCTACCAAAATGTGATTTTAATAATTTGCTGAATTTTAATAATTTTAAATTTAATAATTTTCAACTGTTTTCTCTTTCCTCTTTATGCTCATGTATAGCATTGTATTGACTTCTTCAATTCTAAATCTGTCACATTTTTCCTGCCTTGTATTTTTTTTGAGCCAGCAGTTCTCTGGATTGTTTTTATAATCACTTAGTTGATAGACTATTCAACTGTGTTTGACTTAGAATGTTTAAAAGCAGTGCCTTTCATACCATGACTTTGAAAAATACTGACTACTTAAGGGTTTCTTTTAGGTGAGGAAGAGTATGGTTGCAGAATTTATGAACAATGATAGAATGAGTGCAGGAGGATTCTTGTTTCCCTCAAGATGGAATAAGCACACTCTACTTTCACTAAATGCATCTAGAAACCCTGTACAGAATGCATGCAGCAGCTGAGGACTCTGGAAAGTAAATGTTAGGTGAATTGGAGAAGGAAGCCAAAACTCAAAACATCACTGAAATATCCATGAGTTTTTTTCTTTTTTCTCTCTTGGTATCTCCTGGGGTGGTCTCAAAAGCTGCCAGAAACCCAGAACTGCACATAAACTGAGCTCCTAGAGAGGTCTTTTTCTGGAATGTGAACAAGGAATGGAAAGGGGTCCCTTTGGGTTAGAGAGAGTAGGGAAAATCCCTTTATTTTTGTATTGCTTTGTGCTTTTTTTTCCTGTTCTTTCCTGCTGTAGCTCAGGCAATCCTGTAGCAGACTGCTGCAGAGCAGGGAAACTAAAGCCTGGGCTTTCTAGCCAGAGGACCAAGAAGCAGGCCATCTTCACCACCACCCCCCACTCCGCCCCCCACTATTGAGCTAGGAGTTGTTATGGAGATTATGGAGATAGTAACACATAGAAGTTGGATAAGAACAAGAAGACTGAACTTAACCATTTCAACTGTCTGCTAACAGTTTTTGAAAAATCAGCATGCTCCATAGAGTTTGAAGATAAATAATCATATAATGTGAGGTCCAGGATGCAATCACAAATTACATACAATAAGGAAATTGTCTCAAAGGGAGACAGTCTAGTAGACTTCAGCCTCAAGTGGTGCAGGTCAAGATTTAAAAGTAGTTATCATAACCATGCTATAAGAAGTAATAACACAAATCTTAGCAGAGAAACAGAAGATGGAACTAAAAAATAAACTATTGGAATAAAAAGTTTACTGGATGGCTTGTAGAGTAGAAATGACAAAAGAGTGACTGAACTTGAAGATAGATCAGTAGGAATGGCCCGGTTTGAACAACGTTGAGAAAAAATTTCAGATGGACACTGAAAATGAATAAATCGTGGTCAGAAGTTTTAGCATTTTGTGTCAGATTCACAGAAAGAAGAGTGTGTTATGGAAAAAATATTTGAAAAAATAATCTGTGTTTAAGTTCATTATAATGGATGGGTTCTATAAACAGCTAAGATAGCAGCAGTGAAATGAGGAAGCTTCACTTATGTAGATTAAAATAAGATAACATTTCAAGTGGAATATATATCTGGTACATTAACAGAATAATTCTGTTAAATGAATATTTTTAATAACTCATCCTGAACTATTAAGGTGACATTTTAAAAAACAAAGGATCATGTAGCAATTTAGTTTTTTTTTCCTTAAACTTTTTATTTTATATTGAGGTATAGTTGATTAATAATGTTGTGATAGTTGCAGGTAGACAGCAGAGGAAGTCAGCCATACATATACATGTATCCATTCAATTTCTCTCCCATCCGGGCTGCCACATAACACTGAGCAGAGTTCCCTGTGCTATACAGCAGGACCTTGTTGGTTATACATTTTAACTATAGCATTGTGTACATGCTGATCCCAAACACCCTAACTATCCCTTTTTCCTATTCTTCCTCCCTAGTAACCATAAATTCTTCCTCTAAATCTGCTAATCTGTTTCTGTTTTGTAAATAAGTTCATTTCTACCCTTTCTTTTTAGATTGCACATATAAGGCATGCCATTAGATATTTCTTCCCTGGCTGACTTACTTCACTCAGTATGACAATTCTAGGTCCATGCATGTTGCTACAAATGGCATTATTAAGTTCTTTTTCATGGCTGAGTAATAATTTCATTGCATACCTGTACCACATCTTTTTCCATTCCTCTGTCAATGAACATTTAGGTTGTTTCCATGTAAACAGTGCTGCAGTGAACACTGGGGTGCATATATTCTTTGGAGCCATGTTTTTCTCCAGATATATATATGTCCAGGAGTGAGACTGCTGGTTCATCAGTTCAGTTCAGTTGCTCAGTCGTGTCTGACTCTTTGGGACCCCATGGACTGCAGCACATCAGGCCTCCCTGACCATCACCAAATCCCGGAGTTACTCAAACTCATCATGTCCATTGAGTCTGTGATGCCATCCAACCATCGCATCCTCTGTCATCCCCTTCTCCTCCCGCCTTCAATCTTTCCCAGCATCAGGGTCTTTTCAAATGAGTCAGTTCTCCGCCAGGTGGCCAAAGCATTGGAGCTTCCGCTTCAGCATCAGTCCTTCCAATGAATATTCAGAATTGATTTCCTTTAGGATGGACTGGTTGGATCTCCTCGCAGTCCAGGGGACTCTCAAGAGTCTTCTCCAACACCACAGTTCAAAAGCATCAATTCTTCGGCACTCAGCTTTCTTTATAGTTCAACTCTCACATCCATACATGACTATTGGAAAAACCATAGCCTTGACTAGACAGATCTTTGTCGGCAAAGTGGTCTCTGCTTTTTAATATGCTGTCTAGGTTGGTCATAACTTTTCTTTCAAGGAGCAAGCGTCTTTTAATTTCATGGCTGCAGTGATTTTGGAGTCCAAAAAAAAATGGTCTTTCACTGTTTCCATTGTTTCCCCATTGATTTGCCATGAAGTGATGGGAAACCAGATGCCATGATCTTAAGTTTTTTGAATGTTGAGTGTTAAGCCAACTTTTTCACTCTCCTCTTTCACCAAGAGGCTCTTTAGTTCTTTGCTTTCTGCCATAAGTGTGGTGTCATCTGCATATTGAGGTTATTGATATTTCTCCTGGCAATATTGATTTCAGCTTGTGCTTCATCCAGCCTGGCATTTCTCATGATGTACTCTGCGTATAGGTTAAATAAGCAGGATGACAAAATGCAGCCTTGACGTACTCCTTTCCCAATTTGTAACCAGTCTGTTGTTCCATGTCCAGTTCCAACTGTTGCTTCTTGACCTGCATACAGATTCTCAGGAGGCAGGTCAGGTGGTCTGGTATTCCCATCTCTTTAAAAATTTTCCAGTTTGTTGTGATCCACACAGTCAAAGGCTTTGGCATAGTCAATAAAGCAGAAGTAGATGTTTTTCTGGAACCCTCTTGCTTTTTCGATGATCCAGTGGATGTTGGCAATTTGATCTCTGTTCCTCTGCATTTCCTAAGTCCAGCTTGAACATCTGGAAGTTCATGGTACATATGGTAGTTCTATTTTTAGTTTTTTAAAGAACCTCCATACGGTTCTACACAGTGGCTGTATTGATTTATATTCCCACCAACAGTGCAAGAAGAGTTAGTTCATTTTTCTTCACATCCCCTCCAGCAGATGATGGCCATTCTGATGGGTGTGAGGTGATGCCTCATTGTAGTTTTAATTTGCATTTCTTCTTAACTAGTGATGTTGAACATGTGTTTGCTGGCCATCTGTATGTCTTCTTTGGAGAAATGTCTTACTTGGGTCTCATTTGTCTTTTTCTTAATAAATTGCAAATACGTAGTATAATATCCTGGATTTTGGTTTGCTTCTTAACATGCTGTAGCAAAATGCATCCATCTTACTTGGTGTATGTGTCAATATAGGTTATTTTGAAACAAAATTAAATGTTGGTATTCATGAGAGAGGGAAGATCTCCTGGAGGAGGGCACAGCAATCCACTCCAGTATTGTTTCCTGGAGAATTCAGTAGACAGAGGATCCTGGAGGGCTACAGTCCATGGGTTGCAAAGAGTCAGACAAATTAGCAGGCATGGAGCATTAAAGGAAACTTTCAGGGCATTTTGGTGTTGTTTAGGACACTTGTGATGTACAGCCAGCAAAACATTATCTCTAAGATATGCTTCTTCATCCACAGGGGTAAGCCCCCCACAGTAACATTTGTACCAATCATAATGTCCCAAGGGTCTGTTGAGTTTTCCATACATGTGTCTGGGACAGTTAACATGTAAAACCTAGAGCTATGGTGGTAGTGGAGAGGAAAAGCAGAAGCCTTTAGAGTGATGTAGATTATACAGACAGTGCCAGTTTTAGGAGTCCAAAATGGCTTTCTAGTTCCTGGATCCAATCTCATTCTGCTTTGGGAGTCTATGAGACAACTTTGCATCCTTATTTTTTGCCTAAATTAGTACTAGTATCGGAGAAAGCAGTGGCACCCCACTCCAGTACTCTTGCCTGGAAAATCCCATGGATGGAGGAGCCTGGTAGGCTCCATGCAGTCCATGGGGTCGCTAAGAGTCGGACATGACTGAGCGACTTCACTTTCACTTTTCACTTTCATGCACTGGAGAAGGAAATGGCAACCAACTCCAGTATTCTTGCCTGGAGAATCCCAGGGACAGAGGAGCCTGGTGGGCTGCCGTCTATGGGGTCGCACAGAGTCGGACACGACTGAAGTGACTTAGCAGCAGCAGCAGTACTGATATGCCCATTAGTTGTAACTAGGCTTTGTTTTCCCATTGATTTTCTTTGATCCTCACAACATTCCTATAAAAAAATATTATGAGGGAATGAACACATGGAATCAGACAAGCACAACACCACCGTAAATGCAAAGCATGATTTTAAATCATGGTGAGAGTTTTGCAATTTTTATGAGAGTAGGCAAGTACTGTTATAAATTAATCATCCTCTTTTTGGTTAAATAATAGATCCGAGTGGGACATACTTTTGAAGGATGTGCAATGTTCAATCATAAGTGTGACAAAAACTGACAAGCAGGAAGCTTATGTACTCAGGTGAGTCCTCTGAAATAGTACTGGTTAACCTATTTCAGTGTGAATCATACTTTATATGGAAGAGTAAATTGTTCCTCTGTATACTGGTTCTATAATTGTTTTTACCTTATTTTTTAAAAACATGGTGTAAAATAAAATGCTTACTTCGGGTGTCCTTAGGCAGTAGGGTTTGTGAAGTCTTACCTAATAGCTCTTCAAGGTGGCTGCCATCCTTACTACCCTGGAGGTGCAGGAAGTGTCTGCAAAAGAGGGTTGAGTCGCATTGTTTCTTTGCCCTCACTTCTTTTATTTTTAGTGTGTGCTTCTCTATCAAAGCTTGAAGCAGAGTGAAACTTAGCTTCACCATAGAAATCGGATTGCTGTTACTTAAGAGAAGAAAGCCATGCAATTCTTTTTTAGGTACAGAGGTAGAATGTTGGGCCTTGAGGCTATTGTATTGAACATGGTACCTGCTTTTACTAAGTCTGTATTTGACATATACAGATGTTTATCAAATGCCTGTTAGGTGCCAGGCCCTAGGGATATAGTAGTAAAAGCAAACATTCCTTTCCTCATGGAACTTATTATCCAGGGAAAAGTAGTGAGATGGTTACAGACATACACGCAAGAGCAGGCAGTTCAAGACGAGGCAAAGAATGAATGAATAAGTGTCCGAGGTTAGGTTAGGTGAGGAGGAAAATTGACTAGTAAAAGAGGGTTTGTGTAGTGAGCTAATATGCTTTATACATAGTTTATGTTTCTGTGGGATCTTTCATGTAATAGAAGAGGAAGAATTATTTGCTTCCTTGAGAACTTAATGTTTAAAATAATTAGCCAAAAATTTACACTTTAAATGATAGTCCAATAATAATAGATTAAGCATCTCAGTAGTACATAAACATTGTTATAATATTGTGACTTTCTTTTTAAACTGCAGTGAGAGTAGCATGTTTGTCTCCAAGAGACGTTTCATTTTGAAGACATGTGGTACCACCCTCTTGCTGAAAGCACTGGTTCCCCTGTTGAAACTTGCTAGGGATTACAGTGGGTTTGACTCAATTCAAGTAAGTAGTCAAAAAAACATTTATCCTTTTGGTGGGGTATAAACGTTAGAGTTTGGTGATGTGCCTGGTAAATAAATTTGTATACTTATTCAATTGTAATAACTAAGGACACTCACACCATGGAGAGAAAGAATGCCTGTTACTCATGAACAACAGAAAATGTGGAGGAACCAGAGAAGGAATTGGGATGAAACTCAAAATGAAAGAAAAGAAAACCAGATACTTTCAGTAGTTAATTCCTTAACATTATTACTATGAATGGTGGAGAAAATAAGAAAAGAAGGGAAAGCAAGAAAAATCATGTAGACGTCATAATAAAGAACTGATTGCATTAAAGAGCAATAGTCAGTTAATTCTTGAATGCTATCACACTTTGTACTTGGGTTTTAATTGTTGTGATAAGATGTTGAATTTTAATATTTAACTTAATTTTTTAATGTTAGTAAATAATTTACTCAGTTTGTCCTAGGGCAAAGGACAGCTGTCATTGGGACCTAAAACTGTTTTGTTGATCCTTATAAGAGGATCTAAATTGAGCAATATGTTAATTTTTGGATCACTCTTTTGAAACTAAATATATACAATACATATTCTCCCACAATATTCTTATTACATGCCTATTTTAAAGCTCAGAAACTCTTGCTCTAGGGAATCCCCTGGTGGTCCAGTGGTTAGGACTCTGTGTCTCTATATAACACTAACTCATGGGTATTGGTCTAAAACCTTGCTCTTGGACACAGCGGCCTTCATTTTCCTTTGTCGGCCAGCAAAGTCCACGGGGTCGCAAAGAGTTGGACACAACTGAACGACTGCGCATATGCACACATGAAGTACTACAGTGTATGTTAAGTGTCATTGGGAAAAAATATTTGTGGAGATAGTTTTGGTTTTGATATGTATATGTAGAAAATAGTTGATTGGTTTAGGAATTCTGTATGTGAAGTTGTCTGTCTGTCTTTTTAGAGCTTCTTTTATTCTCGTAAGAATTTCATGAAGCCTTCTCACCAAGGGTACCCACACCGGAATTTCCAGGAAGAAATAGAGTTCCTTAATGCAATTTTCCCAAGTAAGTTTAAGTAGAATTGAATCCTGCTTCTTAACGTTAGATGTGTGTGTTGTGTGTGTATGCCTGTGTATTAAACATAGCACTTTATATAGTTAAGATAAATGTATCAATTTAGCTGATTACAAATTTTTGAGTATTGTGTGTAACTGTTGAAATGATGGGAGAAAAAAATCAAGTAACTGATCACCTGCCAGATGGAGAACTCATCTTCTAGCCAGTTGCTGTCATTTATGTCTGTTTTAGTGGGTATGAAGGCTGTGATCCCTTCATCCAGAAAAATGCCCCATGACTTCATAAATCCATGCTAAGATACTGGTCCATGTTAAGAAACTGTCTAGCATGCTGTACAGGAATTGAGCTGGCTTAAGAATGGTCAACTGAAGTGAGTTCGTAGTGTCACTTCAACTAAATTGGCAAGATTTACTTCTATCCATTTATATAAGCTTTTATTTATGGACCTTCCTTTTTGAGCTTCAAGGACAGGGAAATAAAGGTTACCTAATCTAACACCCTTATATCCTAGAAGAGGCTAAAAACCTAAGATGATTTTAGTAACTTGGCGCATAGTCATTCACAAGGGTGATTTTTAAAAAGAAAATCTTTGAAAGATTTCTGTCCTACCTGTTCTTATCTACTATACTAGGCTATATCAGGGTGCCGAGTATAATTTAGTTTAAATATCAACCAGCTGTTATCAACTCACTATGTTGAATGAGGCTTTGAAACACCATGGAAAGGAGGACATACTACATAACTTCCATTTACTTGAGCGAGTAGATAAATAGGTGACCAAATTCCATTACCTAATGGAGTTTTAGGGGAGAGTAAACCATAGTTTTGTCAGCACCATTCAGACTGGCTTACTAGCTGAAGTGAATCTCTAAATGACAGCCAATAAAATGTTTTCTTAAAGGGGGAGGGGGATCCTGCCTACTTGCTATCAGATGGATCTATTAAATTTATTTTATGTTCTCCTGCCTCAACAGATGGAGCAGCATATTGTATGGGACGCATGAATTCTGACTGTTGGTATGTTGGACCCAATTTGATGGAAGTCTTATTTTATATAAGATTTCTTTTTTAAACTTAAAGTTGTCATTTTTAGAAACTATGTTGTACTTTTATATAGGTACTTGTATACTTTGGATTTCCCAGAGAGTAGGGTAATCAATCAGCCAGATCAAACCCTGGAAATTCTGATGAGTGAGCTTGACCCAGCAGTTATGGACCAGTTCTACATGAAAGATGGTGTTACTGCAAAGGATGTCACTCGTGTAAGCATTTTCAATAATAATTCTGTATCCTGCTTGGCAGCTAAATATTTTGGCTCATTCTCTATTTCTTTTCCAGATTTGCTTTTAATTTAGTGTTTGGCTTTTTTCCCAGGAGAGTGGAATTCGTGACCTGATACCAGGTTCTGTCATTGATGCCACAATGTTCAATCCATGTGGGTATTCAATGAATGGGATGAAATCGGATGTAAGTAAGAATATCTTGCTTAATAATTTAAACCTTTAAGTGTGCCCTTTCCATTATTAACACAAAGCTATTTCTCTTAAGGGAACTTATTGGACTATTCACATCACTCCAGAACCAGAATTTTCTTATGTTAGCTTTGAAACAAACTTAAGTCAGACCTCCTATGATGACCTGATCAGGAAAGTTGTGGAAGTCTTCAAGCCAGGAAAATTTGTGACCACCCTGTTTGTAAATCAGGTAATACATTTTTTTTCATTGACAATAAAATCTAACTGAAAATAAGGATAGTGAGGCATGTCATAAAATGTATTCTGAGATGCCATATAATCAGGCAGAGATAACCAGAGGTACTACTAATTGAGGTGTTTGGTAGATGAGAAGCTTTATGCCTGTCGTTAGACTGTTGGTCCTTGTTTTATATCTCGCCCAGTTCATGGGCTCCTCTTATCCTATCTGTTTTCCCTGTTGATAGACCTTGGGGATGGTGGTGCCAGAAGACATAAAGTGTCCCACTGCATCCACCCCTAGGAAGTCAGCTAAAATATTTCAGTTCCATGGGGTTGGTTTTTTTGTTGTTGTTGTTTTATTCTTTTAATTTTACTTATTTATTTTTGGTTGTGCTGGGTTTTCGTTGCTGCACAGGCTTTTCTCTACTTGTAGAGAGCGGGGGCTACTCTTCATTGCAGGGCGTGGACTTCCCATTAATGGTGGCTTCTCTTGTTGTGGATCACGAGCTCTAGGGCCCGAGGGCTCAGTAGTTGTGGTACATGGGCTTAATTGCTCTGCAGCATGTGGGATCTTCCTGGATCAAACCTGTATCTCCTGCACTGGCAGGCAGATTCTTTATCACTCTGAGCCACCAGGGAAGCCCCCAGTGCCATAGTCCGACTAAAATAGCAGTCTTAAATACTTACTGTGTGACTGCTTTGTTTGAAAACATTACTGCAGATTGGAAACGCTAATGGTTAATTTCATTTTTTCCCCCAGAGTTCTAAATGTCGCACAGTGCTTTCCTCGCCCCAGAAGATTGAAGGTTTTAAACGTCTTGATTGCCAGAGCGCTTTGTTCAATGATTACAATTTTGTTTTTACCAGTTTTGCTAAGAAGCAGCAACAACAGCAGAGTTGATTAAGAAACATGAAGAAAAAACGCAAAAAGAGAACACACATAGAAGGTGGTGGCTGCTTTTTAGATATTGATACCAAGGGCCATGCTTTCCATAACCACCACCTTGTAGTTGCAGAAAGCCCTAGATGTAATGATAGTGTAATCATTTTGAATTGTATGCATTATTATATCAAGGAGTTAGATATCTTGCATGAATGCTCTCTTCTGTGTTTAGGTATCCTATGCCACTCTTGCTGTGAAATTGAAGTGCATGTAGAAAAAACCTTTTACTATATGAAACTTTACAACACTTGTGAAAACAATTCAATTTGGTTTACGCGCAGTGTAATATTTCTCCAGGTGTCATCCAAAATTCCCCACAGACAAGGCTTTCGTCCTCATTAGGTGTTGGCCTCAGCCTAGCCATCTGGGACTGTTCTATTAATTGCTGCCAGGATTTAACATCCAGTTACCTCCACTTTCTAGAACATATTCTCTACTAATGTTATTGAAACCAGTTTCTACTTCATACAGATGTTTTTGCAATAGCAATTAAAGTTTTTCTTCCACGAGTCGAGTCCTCTAAGAAAACAATTGGAACTATCCATTCTGTGTATTTATATTTTAACACTGCTTCCTGTACTTGTATTACTTTGATTTCCTTCCGTTACCATGGTGTCCCCCCTCCGAAACACACCCCCTCAATAAAGCAATACACTGTTACACTGTGGGTTTTATACTAATCTATACCCCAGAGGGGGAAGGTGGGGGTAGACCCTGGGCTTAATTTTCTTTTAAGGTCAAGGGAGTTTGACATTTTTCATTACCATGAGCTCTTTTGGAATAAACTATTGTTGCTTAGCAAAGAAGGTGTAGATTGGTACTAGGGAATATTGGCAGAACTGTATGGAAAATGTGCCATTTGGTGTCCCTCATTAAATGAGATGAGCTTCTCGTAAGTACCATGTCTTTATTAACTTGCTAGATAGTACAAAAGAATTTTTATCACAATTTATTAGTGAGGAGATTTAAGATAAAGGTATTGGTTTCAACAAATCAAGTCAGCTCAGATGATTCACCTTTTACTTTCGTAGCCATTTCCACTAATTTCTGTTAATGATATGCTATGGACTTTGGTTCAAAGCAGATTCATTGTCTTTGCCATCTTGTGACTTAAGTTCCATGACTTTATGATACATGTAATAGTGTTCTGACTTGGTTCCTCTTGCTTGTTTGTATTCCTTTCACCATGGAATAGCATCAGGTGATGAATGAGAACTGTTAAGGTTATTCAGACATAGTCAGTGCAGCAGAAAGCTCTCCACAAAACGTAACACACAAAATTCCAAAATGGTTGATGGGAAATGACCTAAAAATACAGGCATAAAAGAGTTGGCATCTTTTAGCTGTATTGGCTAACATGGACATTTAAGCAGTTGATAAAACAGCAAAGTTGATTCAATTTTGTATTTATTCTTGTCCTCAAACAATTTTTGATTCTTTCTGGATTGATGGCAGTGATGCTTTTGTTCCTTCTGTATTTATAAATGAAACACATTTTTTTTTTTAGTGTTTCTGAACATAAAATATGCTTGGTTTGAAATCAAGTGGTTGGAACACTTGACTTTTATTTTAAGCACATTGTTGATTCAAAGCTTCATTGAAGAAGCTTTCAATCAATGGATCATTCTGATTTTCTGTAATTACGCACAGTACCTAATGTTTTGGTGCTATCATGAGGACCAATGCTCAAAGTGGATTTTGTTCTTGAACAGTGTCCCAGTAGATTTGATGACATTTATTGGCTTGAGGTCTGATTTTCCTCTCCCTAATAGATTTAAAAGATTTCTATTTCATGTTGAAGACCTGCACAAATTTTATATGGAACAAAGCCTAGGAAAAAATGAAAAATAGATTGAATAGTAATCTAAATTAATCCTAGTATGTATGATAGAGGAGGGAAAATTTTGGTGCCATAATTTCTCTCTTCATGGTGTTGGACTTAAATCACTTGAAATGTATTTCTGTACCCACAATTTAAGCTTCAATAAAGGTTTGCTTAATTCATTGTCTAGTGACATTCACAAAGTTTTCTGTCAATGTATTTTTTTAAATAGTATACATGACCAAATACTAGACTCTTTAAAGTTTTTATAATTAATTGAAGGAATTAATATTTAATGATTTTTTTAAGGTTATGGGAGATGTTATAAAGATAAGATCTTTAAGTTCTGGGAGAACAATTTGAAACATTTTGTTGATAGTAGCTTCATAACTGAAGCTGAAAGGAAATCATCTGGGCTGTATCCCAGGTTATCAGAGTAGGAAGACTGTAAGTAGAATAAGAATGCTAGAGTTTGGAACTAGAAAAGTTTGAATATGGAATATTCCAGCATTTATTATGGAATAGGTACTTCCTGGTGGGGTGGGGAGCAGAGTTTAATTCACAGTTCTTTCAACTATAACATAGTTAAAAGCTTTTGATCATTGTGCCATGCAGTACATATCTCATCATTTGGCAAAATTTCAATTCTTCAGTCTCATCTACAATAAGCTAAAAACTGGAATCTTTATTATATTCAGATCTTTCTTAAAATAAGCTTATCAGAATATTGTCCAAAATCTGAGTTAAAAAGGGTTGATCTCAGGGACCTCCCTGGCGGTCCGTTGGTTAAGACTGTTCACTCCCAGTGCAGGGGGCACAGGTTAGCTCTCTAGTCAATGAACCAAGATTCCTGAGTGCCACAGAGCACGGCTCTAAAAAGAAAAGGTTGATCTTAGAAAAGTAAGATGTTAAAGGTGTGTGCAGTCCTACAGTGCCAGATTGTTTTACAGGAACAGGTAACTGAGTTTGGCAAACACCTGGTGTTAACTGATCAGATTCAGGGACATAATCTGCATATGATAAATGTGATACACTATGAAAGAGAAAAGACTTATTGTCCTAGCCAGATAACACCACTTCGCAGCTACCCACCTTCAAACTTTACATTTTCATCTGCCCTTCTCTTTTTGTTATAATGGAAGAAGTGTTAGTCCTTTGAATTCCTATCCACCCATTTCTACCTTTAGAGACTAAAGGAGTTCACTGCAGGCATGTCCATGTTGATCCCCATCAGTTTGTTTTACTTCCCTAGTTTCTTTCCACTTCCGTTTGCTCCTTAGGATTCACTTTGTTAGTCCTTTACAACATGAGAAGTGTCGATTCTTATCCCCAAACTGAAACATCTTCAAACTACTTGTAATCCAGCATTTTCCTGAGTGCTCAAACCAGAAACCTAGGATGAAATTGAGGCAGAGTCATAGAGGTTTGTGATGTAACTCAGATTGGAAGAAAGCTATTGGCAGTGTCAAGAGATGTCCAATATGCTGTTGGAGTAGGACCTGGCAGCCTACTCCAGTATTAGAGTCCCATGGACAGAGGAGCCAGGCGGGCTACAGTCCATGGGGTCACAAAGAGTCAGACACGACTGAGCAACCGACACACACTTGAGCTAGAAGCCCCTCAGATAGGTTGATATTTATAATCAAACATCTAAATTGGATGTATACTCAAAAAAATTTCTCCTTAGGGGGAGGGGTAGGAAAAAAAAAAAATTTCTCCTTGAACCATCACACCCTAGCTTCAGAGTCTTCAATTCTCTGTACACTGAACTATCTGCTACACAGACCTCATTAGGTAAGATTTACAAGTTAATATATACAAATCTAACTACAATTTTTAAGAATGTAGACTCTTGGCCCACAGCCACATCAGGACCAAAGAAAGCTCCCTTATACCACTACCTAAACAATGAAGCATTACTCTAGGTAGTTTAACTACTATCCAAATTTTATCACTATAGTAGGGTTCCCTTCCCCCCATCCCAGCTCTGAAACTAAATTGAATCACTTAATACTTTCATAAGTATAAAGTTTTGAGAGGTTGAACCATGTATTTCTTACTGCCGAGTAGTATTCCACTATGAATGTACCACAATTTGTTTAGCTATTCTGTTAAATGAACACTTGTTGGTTCTCAGTTGTGAGAAAATATTAATAAAGCTGCTATGAACATTTCCTCATACAAGCATTGTTGCTTCTGAGTGTGTAATAGGACCTTGTGTTAATAATCTACATTTCTCTAATGAGTGTGCTCTCGTGTGTCAGCCATTACTGTATTCTTAGAATGGAAATAAGTTTTGTACATTTAAAAATTGGCTCTTTTCATTAATGAGATATGGAACTATATATTTTGGATACAATTTTTTGGTGTAGTATTTTGTAAATATTTTCTCCTAGTCTGTCTTCATTTTTCTAATAGTGTCTGGAGTAGTTCTTAAATTTCAGCAGTCATAATTTATCACCTTGTTAAGTGGATCTTTTCTAATAAATTTGCCTTCCTCCACATTGTTATGGTGACATTGTTTTCTTGTAAAAGCTTTATAATTTTTGGCTTTTACATCTTACGATCCATCTCAATTTTTTCTGTGATACAAGGTAGGGGTCGAGGTTTGTTTTTATCCATATGGTAAATTAATCCAGCACCATTTGTGTTTTTTCCATTGAATTACTTTGGTGCCTTTGACTTTCATGAATTCTGTATTTCTGTGCAAATATTAAAGTAAGTCTGTTGATTTCTACCTTTTAAAGTCCTGACGGGCACTATGATGGATTAGGATTGAGTTGAATCCATCTGTCGTCTTTTTCTCAGGAATGTTTGTTGTAATGTTTTGTGTGATTTTGATTAAGTCATAACTTTAAGGTTTTTTGATGCTAAAAATCTATCAATGGAATTGTTTTTTTTTCCAACTGATAACTTACAGATAACAATTAAATTTTTTTCTCTTGTATCATGAGACTGCTAATAAATAAGCTCACTGTTTTTTTTTAATTAATGTATTTTTTTATTGAAGGATAATTGCTTTACAGAATTTTGCTGTTTTCTGTCAAACCTCAACATGAATCAGCCATAGGTATACATATATCCCATCCCTTTTGAAGCTCCCTGCCACCTCCCTCCCCATCCCACCCCTCCAGGTTGATACAGAGCCCCTGTTTGAGTTTCGTGAGCCACACGGCAAATTTCCGTGGGCTATCTATTTTACATATGGTAATTTAAGTTCCATGTTACTCTTTCCATACATCTCACCCTCTTCTCCTTTCTCCCCATGTCCATAAGTCTACTCTCCATGTTGCTCACTGGATTTGACAGATTTTTATTTTCTTACCTGTTTACCTGTTAGGACCTCTAATATATGTTGAGTATAAATGGTTAAGAGCAGCTTGTGACTAATGTAAGGTTGGGAAGACACCTAGGAAGTGAAATTCAAGGAGGACTGTCAGATGAGGGTGGTGTAAGTGGGCATCTGGGAGTAAGTGCATCCTTGTATTTTGCTCCCTAGGGGTTTTCCTCACCTCAGCCTTTGCGTGTGCATGCTAAGTTGCTCAGTTGTGTCCAACTCTGTGACCCCATGGACTGTAGCCCACCAGCCTCCTCTGCCTTGAGATTCTCCAGGCAAGAATACTGGAGTGGGTTGCCATGCCCTTTTCCAGGGGATCTCCCCAACCCAGGAATCACCCACATCTCTTACGTCTCCTGCATTGGTAGGTGAGTTTTGTACCATTAAGGCTTGTGCATCCCAATTTTAAGAAGAAAAGAGTAGTCCATCAAGAACGCTGTTGGTTTTATGTAGATGCCTAGATGGATACCTTTTATACATAATACTTCTGTTTATACTTTGCTCTGTTTTTCCATGAATGGGTACTGTATTTTGGCAGACACCCCTCCCCAACATTTTGCATCCACTGAAATGACCATACGGTTTGTCTCCTTTATTCTGTTAACATACTATTCCTGTCCTTGGGGAGGATTTAGTTAATGGAACCTTATGACTAAAACAGGTTCCCCAAACTGTCAAAGTATCTTGCCCAAGGTTGCACAAGGAGAAATGATGAGTTCAGATTCAAAACTCTGGCTCATTTTCTTAATCACTAAGCAATCCCTCAGCTAAACCTTTCCCAAATAAGTCTCCCTTTGAATAACTACTCAAAACTTGGGAATTCAGTTATTTCACCTCCTTTATTTACAAAAACAAGAATTAGTTTCATTGGCGTAGGGAATGAATAGGTACAAACTATTAGGTGTAAAATAAGCTATAAGGATATATTGTACAAAGAATATAGCCAGTATTTTATAACTATAAAGGAGTATAACCTTTAAAAATTGTGAATCACTACATTGTACACCTATAATTACATAATATTGTATGTCAACTATACTAATAAAGATTTTATTCCACAAAAAAGTAGTAAGGGAGGTTGAAGTGAAGTCTGGAAGTTAGCTGCCTTCATTAACCCTGTGATGTCCTTCACCGTGGTGCTCCACACATGCTCATGGGATCTCCTACTCATTTTCCCCAACTTAGCCCTCATCATTTTGCAGGGATTAAAAGCCTGGAAAATAAGGAGAAATAAGGAAACTTAATGCAGCCATGAAATTAAAGGACGTTTGCTCCTTGGAAGAAAAGCTATGACAAACCTAGACAGCATGTTAAAAAGCAGAGACATTACTTTGCCAACAAAGGTCCATCTAGCCAAAGCTATGGTTTTTCCAGCAGTCATGTATGGATGTGAGAGTTGGGCTATAAAGAACGCTGAGCGCCGAAGAATTCATGTTTTTGAACTGTGGTGTTGGAGAAGAGAGTCCCTTGGGCTGCAAGGAGATCCAACCAATCCATCCTAAAGGAAATCAGTCCTGAATATTTATTGGAAGGACTGATGCTGAAGCTGAAACTCCAATACTTTGGCCACCTGATGAGAAGAACCAACTCATTTGAAAAGACCCTGATGCTGGGAAGGATTGAAGGCAGGAGGAGAAGGGGACAACAGAGGACAAGATAGTTGGAAGGCATCACCGACTCAATGAACATGAGTTTGAGCAAGCTCCAGGAGATGGTGAAAGACAGAGAAGCCTGGTGTGGGGTCGCAAAGAGTTGGACACGACTGAGCGACTGAACGTAACAAATGCAGGTGAAGTTTTAATGGAAATAGATACCAATTCAATGATGGTAGCCTGGAAAATAGTTCTTAGGATAATATGGCAGTGCATTTTGAACTTGAGAAAATATGTAGATAGATAGCCATATACAAAGTCATTTGTAGAAACAACTTAGATGTTAAAAATTAGGGTCCTGGTTAATCTGCTCATACTGTCAATGCAATTACATTAAAATTCTAAAGAAAATGTGTTCATTATACTAACTAGGTAAAACTGCATGAATGTTTAGTCAGCTACAAATCCTGGATATGAATTAAAATTCAGTACACCGTGCTAGATGCTGAGTACATAAAAATAAGTAAGACATAATCGGGCTTCCCAGGTGGCACTAGTGGTAAAGAACCCATCTGCCAATGCAGGTAGACTTAAGAGATGAGGGTTTGATCCCTGGGTGGGGAAGATCCCCTGGAGGAGGGACAGCAACCCATTCCAGTATTCTTGCCTGGAGAAGCCTATGGACAAAGGAGCCTGGCAGTCTTCAGTCTACAGGGTCGCACAGAGTCAAACACGACTGAAGCAACTTAGCAGGCACACATGCAAGACATAATCACTGGCCTTCCTGGGATCTCATTCTAGTAAAGGAAGTAGACATATAAATAGTGATTTGAGAGTGACATGTGCTGCAAAAGCCTCTTACCTGGGGGTGGGGACAGGTAGGAAAGATTCAGTGAAAGAGGTCATCTTTGAGCTAATAGCTGTGGGGATATACTAAATAACAAAAGAATGTAGTATTCTAAGCAGATATTTTTTCAAATAGATCAAGGTGAATTGCTTGCTCCAGAAATAGAATCTCCATTTAGGTGAAGGACTGCATAGGGAGAGAAGTGGGGAAAGTGATTAAGATGCTGGAAAGATTGCCAGTGGATACTTTGGTGCTAAATTTGGATTTCATTTCCCCCTTAGCTCCCCCCTCCACCCAGTACTAGCTACTGGCAGATCATAGCTGACTCTTCAGAAATTGTTCTCAGCTAAAGATTTCTGTATAATGAGGAAAATTCCTGTATAATTTCCTGAAGAAACTTGACTAGGGAGCAACAAAGAATCCTGGAGGGAGCTTCAAGATGGACTGCAGATATCCATTTTCACGGGGGGCTAAAGACTGGATGTCAAGAGATGGGTTAGACTCTTGTAAGAGGAAAGGTAAGAAATGTTACAACTAATGCAGTAAAATTAGTAAAACAAAATATATAAACATGAGACTAAAGAGGTAAAAAGAAGGCAATCTAGTCTTCTGGCTTGCTTCTGCTGACAACTCAGGAAAGGGAGAAGGACTGGGGTAGGAGATAACAGGGTTGCTTTTGGATATGTTGAATTTAATTGAGCCAAAAGGTAGATAAAAGAACCCAAATTTGCTTTGCTGGGACTGTGAGATTACAAGCACTTTCATAAAGAACAACCTTTTATGCAAACTTCTTCAATTTATTTACTTCTAATTTGAAAGAATTGCTTAACACCGGTAGAACAAACCTGTGAGCCTGCAGGAGACCGGTTAAATAATCATTCATTGAGAGACTTCCCTAGGGGTCCAGTGGTTAAGAATCCACTTGCCAATGCAGGGAACATGGGTTCGATCCTTGGTCTGGCAAGATCCCATGTGCCACGGGGCAAGTAAGCCCGTGTGACACAACTACTGAAGCCCGTCACCTACAACTAGGGAGTAGCCCCCACCTGCCACAGCTGGAGAAAGCCTGCACACGGCAATAAAGACCCAGCACAACACAATAATAATAAATAAAAATTTTAAAAATAATTGTACATTGAAACATGTTGATGCTGTCAAAACCCACAGGTCTCTATTGGCATGATAACACTTTTGTAACATGTTTAGCAAGAAACGCAAGTTATAAAACTAGAGTACATAGAGTATCTACTAGAAAAGTTCGTGCTGTTGCTCACTGCTTCCCTGGAGCCACCTATCATAGTCTATACCACAGGACAGTGGTGTGAATTTAGAAGATAGCTGCCTTTGGGCAGACACAGGCCTGTGGAGACATGCTGGGCTGAGCCTACTACATTTCAGACCAGATGCAGAAATAGAATGGAGGCCAAGTTTCCAATAAGACCAGACAGGTTCAGAGGCCAGTGGAATTCACACAAACAGACAAGGCTGGACTAACGCAGGACCCACCACATCTTTTTCTGTTGGTATCTGGGCTAAAGGGTCATCTAGAATAGTGTTTGTTAAATTTTTGACATGAAGGACCAGTCTTTATTTCCAATCTGTTATGGATGCATGGCTGTGTAAACTGCTGTAAGTCAATTACTATGAAAATGATTTTTTAAAAAGCCTGATTCAAAAAACTTAATTCAGCTGACAAAATTACCAAATATTATACAAAAACTCTTAAAACGCTTGCCCTCAGTTTCTGTCCTTATCTGGTTGCAAAGCAGTAACAGTTTGGAACTGATATGAGTCAGCAGACACTTTGTAGGGCTGATAGCGCTCTGTACTTTTTTTTTTTTTGGCTGTGCTGGGTCTTCATTGCAGTGCGCAGGCTTCTCATTGCAGTGGCTTCTCTTGTTGTGGAGCACAGGCTCTAAAGTATGCAGGCTTCAGTAGCTGCCACATGTGGGCTCAGCAGTTGCAGTTCCTGGGCTCTAGAGCACCAGCTTAATAGTTGTGGCTGTTCTGGGCATGTGGGATCTTCCTGGACCAGAGATCGAACCCATGTCTCCTGCATTGGCAAGCAGATTCTTTACCGCTGAGCCACCAGGGAAGCCTCTCTACGTACTTTAGAATGTAGAAGCTGGGGATCAGGGGAGGGGAGACATGATATGAGGATCATTTCCCTGTATTTGTGCAAGTCATGCCACTCTGATAAAGAAAACAGGGATCCAAATGCATTTCAGGCAGATGCTACCCTGCAACACAGCTCACTCGTTCACGAGGTTGTTTCGTTCAAAGAACATTCAAGTGCTGTTACTACCTGTCCTGAGGAGATGAACTCTAATGCTTAAGCAGAATAATTCTCAGTAACTTTCTGAATATTTTATATTTATTAGGCATTTATAAAACATTATTAAAATATGTATAAACAGGTATAACAACACTCACTTCCTAGAACAAAAAGCTCTTACAGCTGAAAAGTAGATCATCCCATTTCAAATAATTATCTTTGTAGAACCTAATTAAAGTGGTTGCTTCACAATGTAACCTTTCTTGCACCTGAAAATTATGACCAATGAGTCACCAATCTAGTAGCTAACTGTTCCATGTCCTGGAAGGAAATTTGATCGGATTCTTTCTTATTAAATCATCAGGTCTTAACATTGGGGATTCTCCTTTTAAAAACACTACATTGTCACTCAATGACACTGTATTTGTGACACACTGCTTGTGGTCATACGACAAAACACTATCAAGTGTCAGAGTAGATAAAAGGAAACCTCCTTCATCTGTGTCCAAAAGAATGAGACAGTGGGACTGAGACCTTCTTTTAAGTGTGTGAATTATCTGAATGGTATTTCAAAAATATCTTTAGCTGTGTGGTATAGCCTGAAGGTTCCACTACGTTTTGTCTGCCTCAAAACATCTCCCCTTCTGGCTGCCCTGGAACCGTCGTCCAGCAGTTGTCACTATTAGTATCCAACTCTTAAGTCAGCATTTTCACCTAGGCTCCCACTGAAATCAATCCACAAATATTTACTGAACAGAAGCGTAAGACATAGTAACAGGGAAATGAAAAAAATATAAAACCCTCTGCTCAAAATCTTCCAATAGTTGCCCATTTCACTCAGTTTCACTTCTTCATCTCTAACCTCATCTGCTTTCCCCTGGCACGCTCCACTCCACAGATCCTGGCTCCCTGTGGCTCCAAGAACACACCAGGCCTGATTCTGTCTCAGGACCTACACACTGTGCCCTAGAACGCTCTTCCTTTAGTAACCTACATAGCTCACTCTCACCACCCGAAGTCAATAAGACCTACTGTGAACATCCTATCTGAAGATTGCAAACAGACCCCAAAGCAATCCTAATATCACTTAGTCTTTATAAATAGGTTTTTTTCCCATTGCTACTGCTACTGCTACGTCGCTTCAGTCATGTCCGACTCTGTGCAACCCCATAGACAGCAGCCCACCAGGCTCTGCCGTCCCTGGGATTCTCCAGGCAAGAATACTGGAGTGGGTTGCCATTTCCTTCTCCGGTGCATGAAAGGGAAAAGTGAAAGTGAAGTCACTCAGTCATGTCCTACTCTTAGCGACCCCATAGACTGTAGCCTACCAGGCTCCTCCGTCCATGGGATTTTCCAGGCAAGAGTACTGGAGTGGGGTGCCATTGCCTTCTCCTTTTTCCCATTAGATGCTAAGTAATTTATCATGCTATTATTTATTGTCCAGCTGCTCCTACTAGGATGTGAACTTTGACGGCAGAGATTTTTATCTGTTTTGTTACTTCTCAAGTGTGGAGGCCACCTTCCAAGATGGCCCTCAGTTATATTCTCACATTGATAGGCCTGGTTTTAAGCAGCAAATATGACATTGCAGAAATTATAGAGTATCACTTCCAAAGAAAGATCATAAAAACATCTTGGAAATAAACTCTGTAGACTCAGTCAAACTTTAGATGACTGCAGTCCTGGTCAACAACATCTTTTCTGCACCCTCATGACTCCGTGACCCAGAAGAAATTAAGCTGCTCCCCGATTCCAGACTTACAAAAGTTGTTTTAAGCTTCTAAATTTTGGGCTATTTAACAAAGTAACACCTAATGTACCAAGTACCTAGAACTACATATGTGGCACATTGTAGGCATTTAATAAATATTAGAGGAGGGAAGCAACAAAACTGCCAGAAATAATCCAACTTTCATCAATAATAGCAAGGATTACTGTCACTTAGCAGAAAGTGACGTAGGCTTTGAGGCAAGCAGATAAGCAGTAAGTAAATTTCAGGAACAGAATCTGAGTTTGAGATGGGGCATGAGGTACTGTTTGGTGAGAGGAATGTTATTCTTCCCCCAAATTCCCTCCCATCTTTTATTGCCAATCATGTCTTATACCTAAGAGTTCATTCATTTTGAGCATTAATAAAGTTAATTTTAAAAGTTAATTAAAGTTAATTAATAAAGTCAGAGTTACCTTCTTTGCCACTTTGCCTGTGTAAATTATAAATAAAATATGGTAGGACTTTCCTGGTGGCTAAGACTCTGCTTCCAATGCAGGAGGCCCAGGTTTGATCCCTGTTGGGGAACTAGATCCCACATGCCACAACTGAGGACCAGCCAATCAAATAAATAAATATTTTATTTTATTTTATTTATTTTTTTAAAATAAATTTATTTATTTTAGTTGGGGGCTAATTTACAATATTGTATAAATAGTTTAAATAAATAAAATATGGTATTATAAGCATATAACATTATTTCTTAAGAAGTTAGAGATAAATGTATGCTTCTAGCCAAGATAGAATCTAGTAGCTAACTGTTTCATGCCCTGGAAGGAAATTTGATCAGATTCTTTCTTATTAAATTATCAGGTCTTAACACTGTGGATTCTCCTTTCAAAAACACTACAAGGGGTCTAATTGCTTCTAAGTAACTGTATCTCAGAACAAAGCTCAAAAGATGCTGTCATCTAGTACAACATTACCAGGCATGCAAAGAAGAAAGAAAATACAACCATACTGAGGAGAAAAATCTATCAAAATGAACCCAGAAGTAATTCACATGACCGAATTTGGAAGACATAGCAATAGAAACTATCCAAAATGAAACAAAAACAAAAAAGACTAGGAAAAAAAGAGATAGCATCAGTGATCCATAGGACAACTTTCAAGAGGTCAAATGTACATGTATTTGGAGTTCCTGAAGGGCAAAGATATTTGAAGGGAGACGGGCTGTAAGTAAAATCTCATAGTTCCAAGAATTTTAATAATCCCAAACACAGGAAACATGAAGAAACAACAAATTGCATGGAATCAGTGATTTTTAAAAAAGGATCTTAAAAACAGCCAAGGGGGAAAAAAAGATATACATGGCCTACAGAGGAATAAAGATACAGATAGGAGCAGATATGTTGTCAGTGCAAGCTGGAAGACGGTGGAGCAACGTTTCCAAAAGATGGAAAGGAAAAATTCTAAACCAAGAATTCTCCACACAGAGAAAATATCTTTCAAAAACCAAATAAAATAAAGACCTTTTCCAGACATACAGCATTATTAATCATTAGGGAAATGCAAACTAAAAATCACAATGAGTTATCAGTTGCTGCTGTGGTGCAGTTGGTAAGTCGTGTCTGACTCTTTGTGACCCCATGGACTGCAGCATGCCAGGCTTCCCTGTCCTTCACTATCTCTCAGAATTTGCTCAAACTCATGTCCACTGAGTTGGTGATGCCATCAGTACACACCCATAAGAATGGCCTCAATTTAAAAGGCTAAAATTCACCCAAATGTCCATAAACTGATGAGTGGGTTTGTAGCATAACCATACAATGGAATAAACAGGAATGAAGTACAGATACATGCTGCAACATGAATGTCCCTTGAAAACACTATAATATGTGTAAGATGCCCATCATGAAAGTCCACATATTGTACGATTCCATTTACGTAAAATGTCCAGAATAGGCAAATCCACAGAGACATAAAGTAGATTACCTGTTGCATAGGACTGGTGTTGAGGGTTGGGAAGAGTATTCATTGAAAGGACTGATGTTGAAGCTGAAACTCCAATACTTTGGCCACCTGACGCGAAGCACTGACTCATTTGAAAAAACTCTGATGCTGGGAAAGATTGAAGGTGGGAGGAGAAGGGGACGACAGAGGATGAGATGGTTGGATGGCATCACCGACTCAATGGACTTGAGTTTGAGTAAACTCCGGGAGTTGGTGATGGACAGGGAGGCCTGGCGTGCTGTGATTCATGGGGCTGCAAAGAGTCGGACATGACTGAGCGACTGAACTGAACTGAACTACTAGGGAAGCCCAATCTAATCATGGCTTCACCAAATTAGGCCATCCTACTTCTGTGAAAGACTAAAGGGTTTCATGATCCAAACTGTTTGGAACTGAGTAGATCAATTCAGATTTAAAGCCTAGTGCTGTCATGTCAGGGTTAGTTCTACAAGAAAGCACAAACCCCCTGAAGCCTATGGGTGGAGGCTAGCCACCAGTAGAACCTGTTTCAACAGTGTGTTTATTGTATCAAGTGAAACTGCCTCAGGCGGTTTTTAAAAACTTATCAAGAGAATTTTGATAGCTGAGAAGTTTTTTTGCACATTAGCCAAAGGCCCAAATATTTCAGTTCCCTTATTTTCACCAACACCAATGTTTTTGCTGGTTCACCTGCACCCAGTGTGCACACACACACTTTTTCTTTGAATGCTAAGTTTGGTAAAGTTACAACTTGGAGAAAGAACAATAGTATAGAAAACATGTTTAAAATTTGTGTGACCTTTGTGTATAAAACCTCTCTTCCTAGGTTTCTGCTTACTATTTTTTAAAACTCAGTTTTTAAACTAATACTTGTATATGCATAATATATTCACTATCTGAATCATAAAAATGAAAATGATACAAAAGTATAGAGTGAAAAGCCACCCTAACTTCTTCTATTCCCCACCTGCACAATTCCCCTCCCCAGGAGCATCCAGTTTTGCTAGTTCTTCCTATGAAATGCCAGAAAGTATACGCATACACGGGCAAATACACACACACACACACACACACACGCACATATATGTCTTAGTACACAGTCTTATTCCAGTTTTTAAAAAATAATCGCAACTTTTGAGTCAATAACACGTGATGTGTTGTACAAATCCAGCAGGTACAACACTACCTTTCTCTTCTACTCATGCCCCTGCTTCCATTTTGTTCCTCTCCTGAACAACCAGTGTCATCAGTTCAGTTCATTGTGTTCCTTCTAGACTTAGTCTATACATATATAGCTGTTATATATATATATATATATTTTTTTTTTTTACTAATAATACAGTCTTGCTTCATAAATGCAGGGACTTCAAGTATTTGAGTCATTCTTCCCACACCAGCATGTAAAAGTTTATGGCACATAGTGAGTGCTCAAGAAATATTTTTCAATTGAAATCATATAGATAGACAGAAACATCTTTACTGTCCTAATCGCTCTCTTCTGCATATTCAAATATATCCACTAAGTCTGATTAGATCTCTCTTTTAAAAACAATTTTAACTTTATTTTTTTGGTCACACCGCACAGCATGTGGGTTCTTAGTTTCCTAACCAGAGATGGAACCTACATACCCTACATTGGAAGTGCTGAGTCTTAACCACTAGATCGGCAGGCAAGTTCCACTGATTGATTCTCCAATGGGAATTTTTCTCAGGTTCATCCCTTTCTCACTTTTTCTGTGATCACAGTCCACGCTCAGAGTCTAGTCACTATATGCCTCAGACTATTACAACCTCCTTAGGAATCTCCAAGCTCTCTGTCAAGTATGTAAAGAGCTCTATGGAAAGAGAGGCCACATCACATAGTGGATGGGAACACCACTTTTAGAGTTAGACAGCCCAAGTTCATATTCTAAATCTGCTATTCAGAAGCACTTTCACAGATCTTTGCCTCAGTTTCCTTGCCTGTACAATAGAAATGTTAGTGTCTCCTTCATAGGGATGCTGTAAGATATAATGGGAAAATATATAAAGTGCTTACATATATGCATCTGGCATATAGTAAGCATTCAATAAATGTTAGTTATTATTAGTATTATAGCACAATTCACCTTCCTCAAGCACTGTTTTGAATACATCATAAATCTGTATGCAGCTGTCCACTATTTACACGGAGCCTCCCGGCCCCTTTTCAGTTGACCTCTTCCTCCTCCTGCTACCAGCCTCTTAACCTGCTGTGGAGTGGGAAAGCCACTCCAGTGACTGGTCAGCTAAATATACTACACAGACGTCATCCCACTTACCTGATAGCTTCACATAGCACCATCCCTCCTTCCTGAGACCTGTTCTCATGTCGCCTTTCCTTCCCTTCCTTCCATCCTTCCTTCCTGCCTCCCTTCCTTCCTCTCGCCTCTTCCTGCCTCTCTCCTTCCATCAGACCTTCTTCTTATTTTGGCTGTGTTGGGTCATCGTTGTGGTGCATAGGCTCTCTAGATGTGGCATGGGGGCTCAGTTGCCCAGCAATATGTGGGATCTTAATTCCCTAACCAGGGATCAAACTTGCGTCCCCCCATTGGAAGGTGGATTCAGGGAAGTCCCCGTCAGGCATTCTTTGACTACTTTTGGCTCTGAGTATAGGGATAGAATTGTTTATATATGATACATTACATTTGCATTTATATATTATACATTCTTACATATTTTCAATTGTGTGTATCCAGAGTACCCTATTAGATAATAACACCCTGCAGTGTCTATAATGTCTATTCTTTCATTATCCTTTGTACAGTATGTTCAAAATTAACTCATGGAAATATATTTTGACTTTCATTTTTTTTAAACATTTGATCTTCCTTCAAATCCCTTGAATTCCAGAAAAACTAAGACAATAAGATCTAGAGAAGGCTACTGTTGGGTGCAAGCTGAGCCAGGCTGCAGAGGTCTGGAAGGAAGGCCTGTATGGAGTAACACAGAAGCAAAGTTTTCACTCTCAAAGCACTGGCCTCCTAGAAAACATGTAAGTGAAGTATTTGGAGTTTGCTATAAGAAACTGATCTGAACCTTTAAGAGTAAACCACTTATTATTGATCATTATGTTTACCAAGATCATCATCAAATGTTTATTTAGTACCTATACTGTGAAGGCACCAAACCTACAGGATACAAAGAAACACTGAACTCTTCTTCCCTATGATAAACTGAAAATTTAATGTGATAGAGACCCAATATGTTCGGCCACCTGAGAGGGACAAAAAAATAAGAAGCTTGGGACTTCCCTGGTGGTGCAGTGGGTAAGAACCTGCCTGCCAATGCAGGGGGCATGGGTTTGCTCCCTGATCTGGAAAGGTTCCACATGCCACAGAGCAACTGAGCCCATGGGACATGGCTCCTGAGCCTGTGCTCTAGAGCCCTTGAGCCGCAACTACTGAGCCTGTGTGCCACAACTACTGAGCTCACATGCTGCAACTCATGAAGCCCATATGCCTAAAGCCTGTGCTGTGCAACAAGAGAAGCCAGTGCAATGAGAAGCCCGTGCACCACAGCAAAGAGTAGTTCCCACTCGTCACAACTAGAGAAAGCCTGAGAAGAGCAATGAAGACCCAGTGTAGTCAAAAATAAAGATAAATAAAATTATATATAAATAAAAGAAGCCATCATCAAAGGCTGTAACAACCAATTAGTGCTTCATGGAGAAGGCTGAACCTGATCTGACTCTGAAGAAAGGGTCAAATGTTTCATGAACATAAGAAAAAGCAAATATTTTAGGTGGTAGATACCATATGAATATTCTTTAATGTGAACTGCCATTTAAGAGTTCAGTTTCATTATTATTTCTTAGACAAAGAGATCATTCCAATGGCATTTACTGAGTAGCTACTATCTGCAAAGCACTCGGCAAGGTAGAATGGGAAACAGAGTTGCATGAGGTGTGACCCCTGCCCTGTGAGAGGTTACAATATAATGGATGGCACCAACATAGAAACACTGGGCGAACAGCTTGCAGAACAGAGGAAGCTCAGAAAGCTGGAACTCCACACTGAAGCAAAAAGCTCCCAACTGCCACACTGCTGGACAGTCCATTTCCAGAACATAGTAAACCTCTGTAAGGGCAAACTCTGGCAAAAATGCTCTATTGTGGCTGACATCAGGTGAGTAACAGAGTGGTACAGAGCTACAGAAGCCCACGCATTTGCATCACTGAATGGTGATACTACGTATTTTTCTATCTTATCATTATTTTCATAGGAACTGATTTTTGTCCCCTTGTCTCAGTCAGGAGACCTTTCTATTCCTGAAAAAGCATTAAGCAAGCTGTGTGGAAAGGATCTTAGTATTATCTGATGCATTTTTCTCATTTTATAAATGAGATATCTGATGTCTGTTACAGAACTTGCTTAAAGGTCATGGCTTTTACTCTCATTCATTTCTTTAATGATAATTGCACTTATAGTCAAGTTTTGTTATAACTTGCCATTTTTAGACATTTCTTAAACTCACTGTCTCATGACTAATCCAGGATGTGACACTGGTGACAGAAAGTTAGACTAATATAATTAAGTGCTCTAGGAAGTTTTGCTTGCCCATGCCCATATCCCCATTAGTGGTGTGCCACTTTCTTTCCATGACAGTTAAAAAAGAACTTTTGTTATTTCTCCAAAGTAACACGAGAGTAATACATAAGAAACTTAAAACTATGTTTTATTAGTACATATTTTTCCCAACTTCAACTTTATACAACACCCCAAAAAAGAAAAAAGAGTGGATATATATATGTATAACGGATTCACTTTGCTATACACGTGAATCTAACACAACTTTGCAAATTGACTATACTCCAATAAAAATTTTTTTAAATAAATAAATGAATTTGGTCATATATTTTTGAATAGAAATATATGTGTTCATATATATGTATTAATTTTCTACAATGTGTACTGTTTTTTGCTTGACACCGAAGGACACAATAATAAGTAACGCATAGTCCTCTACTATCCAATTGCTTTTCAGATACTGGGCAGTGTTTCATGGAACACAAGTTCATGAGAGATAAATAGATGCTGTTAATTTTAAGCATAATGTGAGTAAAATATTATCTAAAGTTATCAGATATTTATGAAAAGCCATCGGTGATGCCCATTTGTGTACTCAATCTACTAGACTTCCATATAGAAAATTATGCGATGAATCATTAGAGGAGTTCTGTGTCACTGAAGCAAGCACCTCTCTCCTTAAAATAAAATAAAATTAAAAACTTCTCCCTGCAAAAAAGCAGGTGTATGAATTAACACCTGAGAAAATAAATATAAACTAAAAAACAAAACATGGGAGAATCCAGTCAAGATGATACTTAGCAGTGCCCGTTGCTTACAGTCAACATGTCATTTTAAACAAAGAATGAGGTGAAATAAAATAAGAGGAAGATCCCAATAACAACTACTTAGTCATGTTCTTTTTTTAAAACATTGGAAAATTTTTGTTTAATGTTGGAAGCTCTTATCCTTAACTAGTTGCTAGCCTGTATCACTCAAAGTACAAAAAGAAACATAATCTTTGTAGAAAAATCACAGCCTCATAAATCATAGTGCAGACTAATCAAATTGCATCAACTTTTAAACTTATTTCCACATTCATGAATATGTAAAACAGTATCACGTAGCAAGGGAGCTTGATAAATATTCACTGACACTACATTTCTACAAAAGGCAGTAAGTTTACCTGGGATTTTTCTTTTTTAGCAGGAATCTTTGGACTATCAGCACAATAAAAATAAAGTGCATTTTACTTGTGTTCATATTATATTTTTCTTCAGACCTTAATTAAACAAAGACACATTGGCACTGAAAAGATGGCAGTACCCTCACAATGTCTGATGCTACTAAAACAGTAGATCATGTTCTATTCATCTGGTAAGTGGCCAGTTTCACATCAGGGAACAGAGAAGGATAAGGTTATAATTAAGGTTTAGACACATTTCACAAGTTTGTCCTCTTAAACATAAGAAACAATTATGTCTAAAGGTTTTGCTTAAAACCAAGAATAAGGGTCTAATTGTTGCCAACAATTTGTTGCTACAAAACCCTCTTTTTATAGGGATGAGTTGGGCTTACAACAGGCCACTTTGCTCTCTGATTATGTATACTGAACTATATAGTCATGATGACTAACTTTCTACCCAAAGGTGCTTTGTTTGGAAAAGGCAGAACTGGAAATTTAAATGCTTAAATAAATGCCATGTATTATTGCTGACCCTCTGTCCTCTTTTGCCACTCAGAGCTCCTGTGGTTGTTTTAATCTAAGGGCACTTGTGTTAATTGTCTACTATATCCTTATAGGATCTCACAAATTCTGTTGCTATTGATGCCAAGGCAGTCAGGATTCAACTGGAGATCTGGGCTGAATGAGCCCTTCAAGGTGACAAGGGAAAGGGTTTTCCTTAAATACTGCAAGCATCCACTGAAAGTTAACATAATTTGTAAGGCAATGCAATAGAAGCAAGAAAGAGAAACTTCTAACGATCTCTTTGACACTCTCTAATTTCACTCCAACTTCAGCAAAAAAGAAACAGCTGACACAATAATCAAACTGCAGAAAGCAAAACTACATCCTTAGAGAGTTCAGAATTGGTCTTTTTAGATGTCTGATTTGATCCTTTGATCCTCCTTCATCCATAAGCAAATGCAATTTTATTTTCAATTCTCTTCTCACTCTGAAAGAAAATGCTTCACTGTGTTAGGGGAAAATGGAGAGGGAGGAAGAGAAATCTTTGTTGAGCTCAGCAACTTTCAAATGAGCAAAATATAGACACGTTTTATTCTTTTACTCATTAGGGCACCAACATACTTTTTAGTAAATATCTATTGAGGGAAAAAGCTGTATTAATTATTCTTATTGCTAGATTTTTATCTACCATTGTTCAAGTCAGAAGATGCTACAATTTGAAAATGATGCTATCAACAATGATTATTATCTGCCTGAGTGGGTGTTGCTGAAAAGACCGATACTGGATTACTCTAGAGTTGCTGGGTGTGGTACACTATTTCCAGTTAAGAATTAAGGTTACAAAAAAAAAAAAAAAAAAGAATTAAGGTTACAAGGGCATCATGCCTGCAACTCACTCTTAAATGTCTCAGAAAAAAAAAGTGTATATATAAATAGAAATAAAGAAATATACCATATATGTGTAATATTTTATAGTGAAGACTATCCTGGAAATTCTTCATATGATTCCTGCAACTTTTCTACATATCTGAAATTATATTTAAAAGTATAATTGAAGTTCATGGAAGTGAAATATACTTTTGATGAGTGATGGAAACTTAGAATAATTTTTAATTGAGATATAATCACATACCATCATGAAATAATTTTTAAAAGAATTCATTCATTAAATCATCAATTAAGTGCTTCCCTGGTGGTGCAGTGGTTGAATCCACCTTGCAAAGCAGGGGACACCGATTCAATCCCTGATCCTGGAAGATGCCACATGCTGCAGGGCGACTAAGCCCGTGTGCCACAACTACTGAGCCTGTACTCTAGAACCCACGAGCCACAACTACTGAGCCCTTGTGCCACAACTACTGAAGCCCGCATGCCCTAGAGCCCATGTTCCACAAGAGAAGCCTCTGCAATGAGAAGCCTCCTCACTGCAACAAAGAGTAACCCCTGCTCTCCACAATTAGAGAAAGCTCAAGTACAATGACGAAGACCCAGTGCAGCCAAAAATAAACAAATTAAAAGAGAAAAAAAAAATACTCCAAAAAAACCAATTAAAATCATGATCCCAAATTATTATGAAGAACATACATTCACAGAAACCATAAAATTCTATATATTATGTTTAACAGCAAAGCTTCTATTATAGTCTCATTAGATGAGATACTAGAAAATAATCTTTTATTAACTAGCTAGATTGTCAGAAATAATTAACATCAAAAAGGTAAAATATCAATACATTAAAATGTTTGGGCTTCAAGCAAAAATTTCATTATTTCCTCAATTTTATCCCTTTCTTAATAGCAAAATTAACTAAACTTCACATGTTTATTCCTGACCCAATCACTTATATGCTTAAGTAAGTCCCTTGACCTCTGTAGAGTTAGCTTCTTTATAAAAATTTACTGAGTTGTATTCAATTCTTAGATGTTTCTTCTAAGCACTAACACTGTAAGTTCCTTTTTACAAATTAGGGAAATAGAAATTTTAAGTAACTTTCTAGAAGTCACATGATAAGAGAAAATTTTGAGTCCAGGGATTTCCCTGGCAGTACAGAGGTTGGGACTCTGCAATTCCAGTGCAGGGTATGTGGGTTCCATCCCTGGTTGGGGGAACGAGACTCCTACATGCCTCGCGGCCAAAAGTTAAAAATTAAATAAATAAATAAATAAAAGTTCATTAATCATATCCAGTCTGGAGTCACAGGCTAACAAAAAGCCCATTGTCGAAAAACCATCCTAAACTTCCCAGGCACACCTACTGTCAAGGATTCATCCTCAAGTGATCAGTTGCCAAAGCTCATCTTTCTCTCTGAGGGAGAGTTATAAATTCTGGTTTGGTCTTGGGAATGCTTTCCCACCCACCAGAGACTAACAAATGTCTTTGAGACAAGAGTAGGAAGAAAGAAGAGACCCCACCATCAAGGTGATCTCCACAGAGACTTGGGATGGGAGATGAGTTGGCTGTAGGACTGTGGCTACAATAGGCTGTTTTGTTACCCTTTGCAGCTACCCAAACACTTTCTGGTGAGAAAACATGTTAGACTCATTTGAATCTCTGCCCTTTTTATTTGATTTTAATTATAGGTAAGCTGTACAAAAGACCGAATACTGACCTCTGGCTCAGCAGCATGTGGTAAAAGATCTAAGCTTTCTTTGTGCAGGTCTGCCCTGCAATAATGGAGAAGGCAATGGCACCCCACTCCAGTACTCTTGCCTGGAAAATCCCATAGACAGAGGAGCCTGGTAGGCTACAGTCCATGGAGTCGCTAAGAGTCGGACATGACTGAGCGACTTCACTTTCACTTTTCCCTTTCAGGCACTGAAGAAGGAAATGGCAACCCACTCCAGTGTTCTTGCCTGGAGAATCCTAGGGACGGCGGAGCCTGGTGGGCTGCCGTCTATGGGGTCGCACAGAGTTGGACACGACTGAAGCGACTTAGCAGCAGCAGCAGCCCTGCAATAAGGTGATATCTGGGCTTCCCTGGTAGCTCAGCTGGTAAAGAATCTGCCTGAAATGCAGGAGACCCCGGTTTGATTCCTGGGTCGAGAAGATCCCCTGGAGAAGGGATAGGCTACCCACTCCAGTATTCTTGAACTTCCCTGGTGGCTCAGAAGGTAAAGAATCTGCCTGCAGTGCGGGAGACCTGGCTTCGATCCCTGAGTTGGGAAGATCCCCTGGAGAAGGGCATGGCAACCCACTCAAGTATTCTTGCCTGAGGAGACTGGCGGGCTACAGTCCTTGGGGTCGCAAAGAGTCGGACATGACTGAGCAACTAAGCACAGCACAGCACAAGGCAATATCCTAGCCTGCAGTGTCTACTCCTCTGAAACAGAAAAGGAGAGGGGATAGAAAGGACAAACTCTGAGGGTTAGGTCTTCTTACAATAAGACAGGCTATATAGAGAAATGTACCACTTTGTTGGAAAGTGATAAACACAGCGTTTATACAGCCAGGCTCTGTTCCTAGCACCTTACCTACACTGACTCATTTAACCCTCACGATAACTTTCAGTGATAATTATACTGTTCTTCCCATTTTGTAGATGAGGAAACTGAGACACGGGGAGGTTAAATAGTAGGCATAGAACATACGTTTAGTGATAAGCTCAGGCAATCTGGGTTCAAGGTTTATGCTCTTAACTACTGAGCAGGTACCTTCATGGGTCTACCTTTTTTTGGGTTGACCAAAAAGTTCATTTAGGTTTTTCAGTAACATCTTAACGGAAAAATCCAAACGAACTTTTTGGCCACTCCAATACTTAGGGCAATGGTGCTCAGACTTACGGGAGCATCAGAATTATGTGAGGCAACTGTTCAAAGTGTGTATTTCTGGTCGTTACATCTACCCACTCAACCTCACCCCTATAAGATTCTGTTAGGTCTGTGGCTGAAGAATTTCTGTTTTTAAAGTTATTTGTTTATTTGGCTGCACTGGGATCTTCAATCTTCATTGCAGCATGCGGGATCTAGTTCCCTGATCAGGGATCAAACACGGGCCCCATGCATTGGGAGTACAGACTTTTAGCCACTGGACCACCAGGGAAATCCCAAGAATCTCTATTTTTAACAAGAATCCCAAGTGATTCTAAAATAGAGGGTCCAGTATCATGGTAAGAAACACAGACTTAAAAAAAAAAAAAAAAAAAAAAAAAAAAAAGAAACACAGACTTAGGAAAAGAAGACTTTTTTTCAAAGGATAAAACATTTTTTTTTTTTTGCAATTTATTAATCCACTCCAGAAATATGTATTAAGTATCCACTATAAATTTAGAATTGTATTAATTATAAAATCTATGTGTGTGAAATTACATCAAATACTGGGTCCCTGCAATGAAGAACTTGTACCCTTATATAAGCAAATGCTAAACACAACACATATTAATTCCTTTTAATAATACATAAGCATTTTCTGAACAGAACATGTGTCAGTCACTGAGTCAAGTCACTTCCTTAGAGAAGAAATAGTTAACAGTGAATGAGTAAGGGTCAGAACTGAGTGATTTCAGTAAAAAATGTTTATGGAGAAGTGTACAGTATAGAGACAGGTCACTCGGTTGAATCACCTACAACATAACCCTCAAAGCTATTTGCATTTAGAATGACTTTTATCCAGTTAAGACTTTTAAATTCTAGTTGTTTCCTTCAAATTCCTCTGAGTTAAACAAATTTTCACATTATTTAATTCATCCATCCATCCATCCATTCAACAACCTTAATGCCACGACACTGTGCAAAGAAGTCAAAAAATTAACTCAAGGCACTTAAAATCAAGTTGAGAAAACACACACACACACACACACACGAACAAACAAATACAAAGCAGATGTGAGCAATATGATTTAAAATTGTCTTAAAAGATAAAGTGAGGCATATTAAAAAATTTAAGAGTTTATTTGAACAAAAATCGATTCCAATTAGGCAGTGCCAAACTGGAAGTGGTCAGGAGTGCTCTATCCACAGAAGACAGGGAGCAAAGTGCGGCATTCATTGGCTGGCTATAGCTTAAAGCCTCGCTGGTTGTTTGTGATTGGTTGTCCTTAGGTTTCAATTTCATAACCTTGAGGCACGGCTCCAGGCTTAGATCTCTGATTGTTTACTTAGGCTGCCACAGAATTAGAAGCACCTCAGGTTAATGTCCTTTTTGTTTAGTTAATTTAACAGCTGCATAGAGAAATTGATAAGAAAAGTGGAAGGAGGGCCTGGCACATATTAAGTTGTCAGTAAATGTGAGTTGAATGAATGAGTATAGATTAGAGTAGGCTGCTGCTGCTGCTGCTGCTAAGTCGCTTCAGCTTAGTGACCCCATGGACTGTAGCCTACCAGGCTCCTCTGTCCATGGGATTTTCCAGGCAAGAGTACTGGAGTGGGTTGCTGTTGCCTTCTCCGTAGAGTAGGCTAGTCAGGACAAATTTCCTGGAGTAAGAGAAGTAATCGGCAGAGACTAAGGAGCAAAGGTTAGCCTACCAGAACAAATGACAGAAGCAAAGACCCAGTGGCAAACAGTGAAAAAAAAAAGCAGGATATAGAGTTTCAACAGTTTGGCTTGGTTGGACAAAAACATTAGTGGGTGAAAAAGTAGAGCGTGAGGTTTGATAAGTTATGGTACGATCTGATACAAGCCAAACTGTTATAACAAACGAAAGCATTTGTAACACCCTAACAGTTTTGTTCTTAGCACTCTTACTTCCTTTTTGAAATGTACTGATAATAAAATGCTAATTCTGTAAGACCAAGCTCTTTATATAAGTAATATTCTGTAAATAGACTAAATGCCATCAAGATGGTAAAGCAAAAATATAAATGGTCTCGGCAATGTCATGGATGGACAAAATTTAGAGATTGTCTCTTCTAATTCAACCTATCTTTTACAAGCTGAGGGGTCAAAGATCCAGGCAAATTAGGGTCCTAAGGTATTGACAGTGCCAATTTGGAGGCTGCCCTATTTATCAACAGTTGATAGAATCTTTAATGTTTAGAATTCTATTTGAATTTCATAACTGTTATTATTTGAAGATTAATACGGAAAGTGTGAAGCACATAAACAATTAGAAACAGAAAAGATAAATACATCATACACAGAAGATGTTGAAAATGAAGGTGGGAAATTTAGATCTGGATTAAGGCAGTAGCTGAGGGAAATGAGAAGAGAGATCAAGAAATATTCCTGCTAAAAGTACTAAAAGTAGTAGTATTTTTGCTGAGTGATTGCCTGAATAAAGAGGCCAATAAGAGAAGTAAAAACAAACAAACCAAAAATTGCAAATATGAACCTGAGCATCAGATTTGATGGTTAAGTTGGGAAGTGGTTCAGGTAGCAAGGGGATAGCATTAAAATAGATTTCATAAAAAATTAGTTCTTTATTTAAAAAAAAATTATTTACTTGGCTGTGCTGGGTCTTAATTGTAGCATGCAAACTCTTAGTTGGCATGTGGGATCTAGTTCCCTGGCCAGGGGTCAAACCTGGGCCCTCTGCACTGGGAGCATGAAGTCTTAGCCACTGAACCATCAGGAAGTCCCCAAAATTAGTTCTTTAAAAAGCAATTCTTTGCAAGATGAAAAAGTTCTGGGAGTTCCCTGGTGGTCCAATGGTTAGGACTCAGTGCTTTCACTGCTGTGGTCCGGGTTCAATCCATAGTCAGGGAAGTAAGATCCCACAAGCCATACAGCAAGTCCAAACATAAAAAGAATTAAAAAATAAGGAAAGAAAAAGTTCGAGAGATTGGTTGCACAACAATGTGAATATACTTAACCACTGGACATATATGCATAACAATAGTTAAGATGGTAAATTTTACTTTAAAAAATAAAAAAATAAATGCATAAGTTTTACTAAAGGAATTATTTCTATTAAACTTATTCTCCATCTGTTTTGGAGCTGTATCAGCTTTTTATGTTTTAGGAGCTCAGACTCACTCAGGAAATCTCAAGTAATGGGAAGCCCATCTATTTTAAGGATGCACATGACAATAAAAAGAGATAAGAATATCATGGGTACCTAAGAATAGCAGTATGATTGGGCTTCAATTGGGAACTGAAATGAACGTGAAACTGGACAATTGCATGCATGCCTAGAGACTGGGTTAACTTGTCATTCTCGGCTGCAGCAGGAATGCAGTATTCCCCAACCAGAGGCTGTCACCATTCCTCTGTCTCGATGACTACCAGCCTACCGCCTCATTTAGCTAGTTATAGCTCTGCTTACTCATAATTCCAGCTTACTCCTCGTCTCCAAGACCAACTTTCAGCTTCTCTCCCTACAACCAACAGACTGATCCTCTCTGTAGATCCCATTTCAAATTCTTAAAAGGAAGAAAACTCTGACCTAGCTCAATTTTCACCGTAAGTATGCATCAGAATCACCTGGAGAGGGTGTTAAACCACTAATTGTTGGGCTTCATTCCCAAGCCTTTCTAATTTAGTGGTCTAGGGTACATCTGAGAATTTGCATTCGAATCCCGAGTAAAGCTCGCCGAACGGGTCTGGGGACCACATTTGAGAACCATTGGTCTGGTTAGTCATGCTTTTATCTGTCTGGACACAGCAAATGGAGCTCTACCTCATGTTGTAAATACCATACTTCTGAACTGACTCTCAGGCTCATAACTGGAGAGTTTTTTAAAACTTCCTTCTCTTGACGGCCTCTTCATTTCCACAGGGCTGGAAAAGGTCAGTTTTCATTCCAATCTCAAAAAAGGGCAATGCCAAAGAATGTTCAAACTACCATACAATTACACTCCTTTCACATGCTAGCAAGGTAATGCTCAAAATCCTTCAAGTTAGGTTTCAGCAGTGCATGAACCGAGAAACTTCAGATGAACAAGCTGGATTTAGAAAAGGCAGAGATCAAATTGCCAACATCTGTTGGATCATAGAGAAAGCAAGGGAATTCCAGAAAAACATCCACTTCTGCTTCATAGACTACACTAAAGCCTTTGACTGTGTGGATCACAATAAACTGGAAAATTCTTAAAGAGATGGAAATACCAGACCACTTTACCTGTCTCCTGAGAAACATGTAAGCAGGTCAAGAAGCAACAGTTAGAACCAGACATGGAACAACAGACTGGTTCAAAATTAAGAAAGTAGTATGATGATAAGGCTGTATATTGTTACCCTGCTTATTTCACTTCTATGCAGAGTACATTATGCGAAATGCCAGGCTGCAGGGCGTGCTGCAGTCCATGGGTTTGAAAAGAGACACGACTTAGCGACTGAATTAAAAGGACCAGATTTTAGAAAAAAGCTTCAACTTCCCTTTTTTATAAAGATGACTAGAATTTAATCTCTGAACCTTCTCAAGTTCCATGACCACAATTCAACTACTGACTGCTAGCTCCAACTAACTGTACTCTAAGAAAGTTAAACTTGGTGTCCAAAGCCAATCTCAACATTTATCTTCTCATACAAGTTCCTCCTCAGGTTTTTCTTCTTTTAAAAACAAAACAAAATAAACAGGTAAAATACACACATTCCCATTCTACCAGTCATCCAGGCTTTTAATCATAGTAGTTTCAATTTTTCTCTCTGCTCCCATTCTTTCTCTTCCCCTCACCCTGCATGCGTGTGCACTAAGTTGCTTCATTCATGTCCAACTCTTTGGGACCCTATGGACTGTAGCCCGCCAGGTTCCTCTCTCCATGGGATTCTCCAGGCAAGAATACTGGATTAGGTTTCCATACTCTCCTCCAAGGGATCTTCCCCACCCAGAAATCGAACCCATGTCTTCTGCAGTTACTGCATTGCAGGCAGATTCTTTACCACTGAGCCATCAGGGAAGTCTGCCCCTCACCCTACTGCATCTAATTAGAAACCAAGTTCTACAGATTCTACCACATATCACAGTTTAGTTGCTCAGTTGTGTCCAACTCTTTGTGACCCCATGGATTACAGCACGCCAGGCTTCCCTGTCCATCACCAACTCCCAGAGCTTACGCAAACTCATGTCCATCGAGTCGGTGATGCCACATCACAGGCTTTGCTGAAACCTGACACTTCTCCAACTACGAATATCATCACGATGATCTAAGCCATCAACCACTTCTGATCTACGTCAGTATTTCTCAAATGTTTCTACAAAATACCTCTAACAGCAAAAAAATATAAGTGGTGGGGAGGAGGGTACCCTTAGGGAACGTAACTCTTAGCAGCTTTTAAATCTTTCTCTACCCACTTTGGAGAAATTTCTTGGTAGACTCCTATTATTTTGATTTATTTTAAAACTTTTGGCTGCAACTCATAGCATGTGGGACCCTAGTTCTCCAACCAGGGATCAAACCCATGCCTCCTGCATTGGAAGGTAGAGTCTTAACCACTGGACTTCCAGGGAAGTACCCTGTTATCTTTAAAAAATTAGGCAGATTTTGCAAAATCCATCTATTTTTGCTTTAACATTATAGGAAGCTTCTAGTTAGTTGTCAGTGAGCCATACTGATGCCTTGTGAACATTTTCTACATTTAATGGGGACTTTGTATAGGGTATCTGTTACCTGGTTTGAGAAGAATACCTATAGACCCCACCTAGTCTCTCTGGCCTCTGTCTTTCCATGTGCATGTCATGTGCCATTTTACTTCATCACTGCCTAAAACACATTCCAACAGTTTCCAGTAGTGCCATACGCTACCAAATTAAGTATATATGGCTTTCTTTGATTCAAAACCCTCCAAAAATGATCATTCCAATCTTATTTCTGATACTAAGTTACTTTTCTTGCAAGCTGAAATGCTTTGATTACTATGTTCTCAATATTTAACTGAATCTGGTTACTGGGAAGTCGCTTACTTTCCATAGTCATCTAGCTAGCACAGTGGTTCTCAAAGTGTGTTCACTAGACCAGCAGCATCAGTATCACCTGGGAACTTGCTAGAAATGCACATTTTATGTCCTGTGCTATTTTCAGACCTGCTGAATCAAAAACCCCACAGGACTGAAAAAGATCAGTTTTTGTTCCAATCCCAAAGAAAGGCAATGCCAAAGAATGCTCAAACTACCTCACAATTGCACTCATCTCACTTGCTAGTAAAGTAATGCTCAAGATTCTCCAAGCCAGGCTTCAGCAATACGTGAACCATGAACTTCCAGATGTTCAAGCTGGTTTTAGAACAGGCAGAGGAACCAGAGATCAAATTGCCAATATCCACTGGATCATCGAAAAAGCAAGAGCGTTCCAGAAAAACATCTATTTCTGCTTTATTGACTATGCCAAAGCCTTTGACTGTGTGGATCACAATAAACTGTGGAAAATTCTGAAAGAGATGGGAATACCAGACCATCTGACCTGTCTCTTGAGAAACCTGTATGCAGGTCAGGAAGCAACAGTTAGAACTGGACATGGAACAACAGACTGGTTCCAAATAGGAAAAGGAGTACGTCAAGGCTGTATATTGTCACCCTGCTTATTTAACTTCTATGCAGAGTACATCATGAGAAACGCTGGGCTGGATGAAACACAAGCTGGAGTCAAGATTGCCGGGAGAAATATCAATAACCTCAGATATGCGGATGACACCACCCTTATGGCAGAGAGTGAAGAAGAACTAAAGAGCCTCTTGATGAAGGTGAAAGGAGAGAGTGAAAAAGTTGACTTAAAGCTCAACGTTCAGAAAACTAAGATCATGGCATCTGGTCCCATCACTTCATGGGAAATAGATGGGGAAACAGTGGAAACAGTGTCAGACTTTATTTTTTTGGGCTCCAGAATCACTGCTGATGGTGATTGCAGCCATGAAATTAAAAGACGCTTATTCCTTGGAAGGAAGGTTATGGCCAACCTAGATAGCATATTTAAAAGCAGAGACATCACTTTGCCAACAAAAGTCTGTCTAGTCAAGGCTATGGTTTTTCCAGTGGTCATGTATGGATGTGAGAGTTGGATGGTGAAGAAAGCTGAGCGCCGAAGAATTGATGCTTTTGAACTGTGGTGTTGGAGAAGACTCTTGAGAGTCCCTTGGACTGCAAAGAGATCCAGTCAATCCATCCTAAAAGAGATCAATCCTGGGTGTTCATTGGAAGGTCTGATGTTGAAGCTGAAACCCCAATACTTTGGCCACCTCATGTGAAGGGTTGACTCATTGGAAAAGACCCTAATGCTGGGTAGGATTGGGGGTGGGAGGAGAAGGGGATGACAGAGGATGAGATGGTTGGATGGCATCACCGACTCGATGAACATGGGTTTGGGTAGACTCCGGGAGTTGGTGATGGACAGAGAGGCCTGGCATGCTGCAATTCATGGGGTCGCAAAGAGTCGGATACGACTGAGCGACTGAACTGAACTGAACTGAATCAAAAACTCTGGTTGAGCAATCTGCACCCTCACAAGTCCTTTGCCGTGATTCTGATGTGGCTGAAGTTTGAGGGCCACCGGTCTAGGGTTTAGTTTTTGAATTTAAGACAGAGTAAGAAGACGTCCCTGGTGGCCCAGTGGATAAGAATCTGCCTGCCAATGCAGGGAACACTGGTTCGATCCCTGGTCCAGGAAGATTCCACATGCTGCTGAGCAACTAAACCTGTGTGCCACAACTATTAAGCCTATGTCCTAGAGCCTGTGAGCCTCAACTACTGTGCCTGCATGCTGCAACCACTGAAGCCCATGTGCCTATGTGCCTTGTGCTCTGCAACAAGAGAAGCCATCACAATGAGAAGCCTGTGCACCTCAACTAGAGAGAGCCCTTGCATAGCAATGAAGCCTCAGTGCAACCAAAAATAAAATAAATAAATTGATTTATTAATTTAAAAATTCTTTCAAATATCTTTTTAAAAAAGACAGAGTAAGAGATGTATTTTAAAAAAGAACCTAATGGAATATAAACTATTATTTAAGTAAAATGTTCATTTTTAAGACAAAATGTTACTACTCACTAAAGACTCTTTCACTAGAATTCTGCTACTAAATATAATTTTCATACAAGCTCTTCTTAATTGAGAAAATGTGTTCTAAAGGAAGAAGAGCAGAGTAACAATTTTTAGTTCATTTGTCTCCTCCTAGTGGCAGGCTTTTAAATATTGACCATGACACCTCATGTATGTTTCTCAGAAATTATATTTCTAAACTTTTTTCATAAAGTTCCTCTTACTAACTACAATTAAAATCAACTGATCCTAGGGACTCCTCTGGGTGTCCAGTGATTAAGAGTATGCCTTGCAATGCAGGGGGCGCGGGTTTGATCCCTGTTAAGGAAACTACGATCCCACATGCTATGGAGCAACTAAGCCCGCACACTACAACTGGAGTCCATGCACGATACATACATACACATTTTTAAAACATCAGTTGGCCCTTCTACCAAATTACATAGCTTTTTCTCTATTAGCTCCAACTGTAGTTACAGAAAACCATGTAATTTGTCTCTTCCGTGGCTCTTTTTAATATGACTTGTAAATCTTCCCTCATTTTGTTATACATAACTGCTTAGCAGCGGGACTTCATTTCTTAGAACACTTTGAACTTTCTTCCTTTATAGAATGTCAACAACATACAGGTGTTTACCTTTATTCCTCTCACTACCTTGCGCTTTCTGGAGATGTCCCAGAAACCACACAAGATCTCCAGGGTACTGGGATTGCCACAGCCGCCAAATCCCTATTCAATGAGCACTTTGAGCCCTCAAGCTCCTAGGCTATATTGACTTAGGGTGTGAACAGACTCCTTTGACTCTTAAAATCAACAAGACAAAGTTTGACTTCTTCCAAAAGGTTTTATTAATATGGCAGGATAACTTATGGAGATCCTAATACACTGCATTTTTCCACTTGAACCCTTCTAAGCGGCACCTGGGCCATTTGTATTCCTTTGTCTTGGATGTCTAAAGGATAGAAAGCTGAAGCTACTTGAAGACCGTGGCTTTTCCCATCTTTTGTTTGAGTCTGAGCTCACTGAAGAAATTATGCTAGATGTCTGAGAGGAAAAAGGGAAGAGATGCCTTTATTTTAAACTGGAGAAAATAAATGGAGATTTCTTTAAGCCGGGAAGGAGTGTAAACTGGAGGGTCCTCATTCCCCTAGCAGCACCCTGGAGGGGTGTTGGAGCCAATGGGCTGCTTAGAAAGGCCAGACCAATAAACATTCAAAACACAGCAGCGGTGCACTCTGCGGAAACAGAGTCCCTGCGTTTCAAGGATCTGTGAGGCAGTTCAGAGTAACCAATGTGGGCTGAAGGCTGGGGCAATCTCTTCAAATACTATGTATGATCTGGGAATGAGGGGGAAGGGGGTGTAAAAGGGAAGAACTGATGGAGATTAAGTTTTCCTGCCATCCTGATGTGACAGGGGTTTAGTTAAGTTCAATATGATTTAAAGAAAATAAAGAAACATGTTTGTTTGTTTTTTTAAATATATCCGAGTTTTCAACTGCAACTCACATACTAGGAAATATTCAATATAAGAAAGAACAAAGCAAAAAGAGCTGGGGAACACAGTAAAGGACAAGTTCACAGAACAAGGGATGCTGATGTCACTCAAACCTTGCTGGACAGATGACAGGGCACGATTAGGTGTGACGTCCCGAGTTCTTTGTCTCCGTTTTCAACTCTTAAGGTTTGATACTCCATGTCATTCCTCTACTCCAGCTGGCCTGATTCAAGGGCTGACATCTCTACCAGGTCTGTTACACTTCCCAATTTCTCAGAAAAGATAACAGACTACAGAGGATTAAGTTAGATAAGTAAAGTTTCCTGATTTTCTAACACTCAGTTTCCTAATGTATAACATGGACGTTAGACTGCTGAGGGCTGATATTTAGCTTGCGTGCACTGGTAAACCATGTATTTGTGTGTGTTCAGTCATGTCCAACCCCATGGACTGTAGCCCACCAGGCTCCTCTGTCCATAGGATTTTCCAGGCAAGAATACTAGAGTACGTTGTCATTTCCTTCTCCAGGGGATCTTCCCAATCCAGGGATGGAACCCACATCTCCTGCATCTCAGGCGCTTTCTTTTACTGCTGAGCCATCCGGGAGTGAGTGAGGGAAAGTCGCTCAGTCGTGTCCGACTCTTTGCGACCTCATGGACTGTATAGATCATGGGATTTTCTAGGCCAGAATACTGGAGCAGGTAGCCTTTCCCTTCTCCAGGGGATCTTCCCAACCCAGGGCTTGAACCCAGGTCTCCCACATTGCAGGCGGATTCTTTACCAGCTGAGCCACAAGGGAAGCTGCTGGTACACCATATCCAATGTTAAATTATTAAAACTCTTCCATATTAGTCAGTAAAAAGCTTAGTCAGTAAAAAGCAATTGCCACAAACAATTTTTGCTTCCCTGTTCAGTCTTAAACTAGTGCTTCTGTTGTTGTCTTTTTTTTTTTTTAAAAAAAAAACAGCTTTATTAAAATATAATTCACATACCATGAAGTTTGTTCAGTTGTATACAATTCAGTGGTGTTTAGCACACGCAGCGACATGCAACAATCACCACTGATTCCTGAACATTTTCATCATCCCCAAAAGAAGGCATTTCCAATTCCTCTTCCCCTCAGGCCCTGGCAACCACTGATCTATTTTCTCTCTCTATAGGTTTGCCAATCTCATATAAATGGAATCATTCAATATGTGGCCTTCTGGATTCTTAGAGTACTTTTCAAGTTTATCCATTTGTAGCATGTATCTGTACTTCATTTTTAACATGTATTGTTTATTAATTCTGTTTTCTGTTGTTGTTCAGTCGCTATCTTGTCTGATTCTTTGTGACCCCATGGACTGCAGCAAGCCAGGCTTCTCTGTCCTTCACAATCTCCTGGAGTTTGCTCAGATTAATGTTCATTGAGTTGGTGAAGCTATCTAACCATCTCATCCTCTGCAGCCCTCTTCTCCTTTTGTATATTTTTAAGCAAAGGTAATTTAGTTTCTTAAAGCTGGCACTTGGGTCTTATGATCTCTTTGGACTGCAAGGAGAGGGTATTAAGAATGGACTCTAGTTACAAGTCATGGAAATTCCAGTCACCAAAAGGCTTCTTTCAAAGCTGATGCTGATGGATTATTCTGCTCAATAAGATTTTTTTCTGTCTGAGAGATGTTTCAATCTTTAAGCTAATCTTCAAAGCTTCAGGAAATGGAGACAATAAAAAGGTCTTGTTTCCTCCCAAGGGAATGGTTTTTTAGTCTATGTGCTATGTTATAATATTAAAATTTACAGATTTTGTATACATGTGTGTTTTTTAAAATACATAGAGTATTTTGAAAGGATACATAAGAAACTGGTAAAAAAAAAAAAAAAAAAAAAAAAACAAGAAAACCCCAGCTACCTATGGAAAGGTGATCCCTTCCTGAATCACAGCCTCGTCATGGTGAAGGGGCTTATGTAACTCAGTGAAGCTATGAGCCATGCTGTGCAGGGCAACCCAAGACAGACAGGTTGTAATGGAGAGTTCTGAAAAGACATGGTCCACTGGAGGAGGGAATGGCAAACCACTCTAATATTCTTGCCATGAGAACCCCATGAACAGAATGAAAAGACAAAAAATATGAGACCAGATGATGAGCCCCAGGTCAGAAGGGGTCCAATAAGGTACTGGGAAGAGCAGAGGGCAATTACTAATAGCCCCAAAAAGAAAAAGCAGCTGGGCCAAAGCGGAAGCAACTCTCAGTTGTGGATGTGTCTGGTGGTGAAAGTCTGATGCTGTAAAGAACAATATTGTATAGGAACTTGGAATGTTAGGTCCATGAATCAAAGTAAATTAGACGTGGTCAAGAACGAGATGGCAAGAGTGAACATTTTAGGAATCAGTGAACAAAAACATATGGGAATGGGTGAATGTAATTCAGATGACCCTTATATCTACTATTGTAGGCAAGAATCCCTTAGAAGAAATGGAGTAGCCCTCGTAGTCAACAAAAGAGTTCAAAATGCAGTAAGTACGTGGGTGCAGCTTCAAAAATGACAGAATGATTTTAGTTCGTTTCCAAGGCAAGCCATTCAACATCAGAGTAATTCAAGTCTATGCCCTAACCACTAATGCCAAAGAAGCTGAAGTTGAACAGTTCTACGAAGACCTACAACACCTTCTAGAACTAACACCAAAAAAGATGTCCTTTTCATCATCGGGGACTGGAGTGCAAAAGTAGTAAGTCAAGAGATACCTGGAGTAACAGGCAAGTTTGGACTTGGAGTACAAAATGAAAGTTTTGTCAAGAGAAATACTAGTCAGAGCAAACACCCTATTCCAACAACATAAGAGACACTCTACACATGGACATCACCAGATGGTCAATACTGAAATCAGATTTATTATATTCTTTGTAGCCGAAGATGGAGAAGCTCTATACAGTCAGCAAAGACAAGACCTGGAGCTGACTGTAGCTCAGATCATCAGCTCCTTATCGCAAAATTCAGGCTCTAATTGAAGAAAGTAGGGAAAATCACTAGGTCATTCAGGTATGACCTCAATCAAATCCCTTATGATTATAATGTGGAGGTGATGAATAGATTCAAGGGATTAGATCTGGTAGACAGAGTACCTGAAGAACTATGGACGGAGGTTTGTAACATTGTACAGGAGGCAGTAACCAAAACCGTCCCAAAGAAAAAGAATGCAAGAAGGCAAAGTGGTTGTCTGAAGAGGCCTTACAAATAGCTGAGAACAGAAGAGAAGTGAAAGGCAAGGGAGAAAGGGAAAGATATAACCATCTGAATGCAGAGTTCCAGAGAACAGAAGGAGAGATAAGAAAGCCTTCTTACATGAACAATGCAAAGAAAATAGAGGAAAACAATAGAATGGGAAAGACTAGAAATCTCTTCAAGAAAATTGGAGCTATCAAGGGACTATTTCTTGAAAGGATGGGAACAATAAAGGACAGAGATGGTAAGGACCTAACAGAAGCAGAGAGAGATTAAGAGGTGGCAAGAATATACAGAAGCCAGAAGAACTATATAAAAAGTCTTAATGACCTGGATAACCATGATGGTGGGGTCACTCACATAGAGTCAGACATCCTGGAGTGTGAAAGCAAGTGGGCCTTAGGAAGCATTACTACAAACAAAGCTAGTGGAGGTAATGGAATTCCAGCTGAGCTGTTTAAAATCCTAAAAGATGATGCTGTTAAAGTGCTGCACTCAATGTGTCAGCAAATTTGGAAAACTCAGCAGTGGCCACAGGACTGGAAAATGTCACTTTTCATTTCAATCCCAAAGAAGGGCAATGCCAAAGAATGTTCAACCTGCCATACAACTGCGCTCATTTCACATGCTAGCAAGGTTTTGCTCAAAATCCTTCAAGCTAGGCTTCAGCAATACATGAACCAAGAACTTTTAGATATACAACTTGGGTTTAGAAAAGGCAGAGGAACCGGAGATCAAATTGCCAACATCTGTGGATCATAGAGAAAGCAATGGAATTCTAAAAAAATTCTACTTCTGCTTCATTGATTACCTGAAAGCCTTTGACTGTGTGGATCACAAAAACTGTGGAAAATTCTTAAAGAAACGGGAATACCAGATCACTTTATCTGTCTCCTGAGAAACTTCCATGCAGGTCAAGAAGCAACAGTTAGAACCAGACATGGAAATACTGATTGGTTCAAAATTGGGAAAGGAGTATGACAAGGTTGTATATTGTCACCTTGCTTATTTAACTTATGTGCAGAGTATATCATGCAAAATGTCAGGCTGAATGAATCACAAGCTGGGATCAAGACTGCTGGAAGAAACATCAACAACCTCAGATATGGAGATAATACCACTCTAGTGGCAGAAACTGAAGAGGAACTAAAGAACCTCTTGATGAGAGTGAAAGAGGAGAGTGAAAAAGCTAGCATAAACTCAAGATTAAAAAACTAAGATGAGGACTACCCTGGTGTTCCAGTGCATAAGACTCTGAGCTCCCAATGCAGGGGGCCTGGATATGATCCCTGGTCAGGGAACTAAATCCCACATGCCACAACTAAGAGTCTGCATGCTCCTTGGAAGAAAAGCTATGACAAACCTAGACAGCATATTAAAAAGCAGAGACGTTAATTTGCCGACAAAGGTCCGTATAGTCAAAGCTATGGCTTTTCCAGTAGTTATGTATGGATGTGAGAGTTGGACCATAAAGAAAGCTGAGCACTGAAGAACTGATGTTTTTGAATTGTGGCGTTGAAAGAGACTCTTCAGAAAATCCCTTGGACTGCAAGGAGATCAAAGCAGTCAATCCTAAAAGAAATCAACCCCGAGTATTCATTGAAAGGACTGATGCTAAAGTTGAAGCTCCACTACTTTGGCCATCTGATAGGAAGATCTAACTCATTTGAAAAGACCCTGATACTAGAAAAGATTGAAGGCAGGAGGAGAAGGGGACAACAGAGGATGAGATGGTTGGATAGCATAACCAACTCAATGGACATGAGTTTGAGCAAGCTCCCAGAGTTCGTGATGGACAGGGAAGCCTGGTGTGCTGCAGTCGATGGGGTTGCAAAGAGTCAGACACAAGTGAGTGACTGAACTGAACTGACTGCCACAAGTAAATATCCTGCATGCTACAACGAAGAGCAAAGATCCCCCACATGTCACAACTAAGATATAGCCCAGCCTAAATAAATAAATATTAAAAAAACAAAAACAAAAAACCAAGATCATGGCATCTGGTCCCATCACTTCATGGCAAATAGAAAGGGACAAAGTGGAAACAGTGACGTATTTTTTTTTCTTGGGCACCAAAATCACTGCAGACAGTGACTACAGCCATGAAAATTAAAGACTCATACTCTTTGGAAGGGAAGCTATCACAAATCTAGACAGTGTATTCAAAAGCAGAGACATTACTTTGCCAACAAAGGTCCACAGTCAAAGCTATGGTTTTTTCAATAGTCACGTACAAGTGTGTGAGTTGGACCATAATAAATGCTGAGCGCCAAAGAATTGATGCTTTCGAACTGTGGTGCTGGAGAAGACTCGAGAATCCCTTGGACTGCAAGAAGATCAAATCAGTCAGTCCTAAAGGAAAACTGAAAGTCACTCAGTTGTTTCTGATTCTTTGGGACCCCATGGACTGTAGCCCACCCAGCTCCTCTGACCACGGAATTCTCCAGGTAAGAATACTGGAGTGGGTAGCCCTTCCCTTGTTCAGGGGGTCTTCCTGAATCTGGGTATCCTGCATTGCAGGTGAATTCTTTACCATCTGAGCCAGCAGGGAAGCCCTCCTAAAGGAAATCAACCCTGAATATTCCTTGGAAGGACTGATGCTGAAGTTGAAGCTGCAATACTTTGGCCACCTGATGCGAAAAGCCGATTCCTTGGAAAAGACCTTGATGCTGGGAAAGATTGAGGGCAGAAGAGGGCAACAGAGGATGAAATGGTTGGATGGCATCACCAACTCAACAGACATGAATTTGAGCAAACTCCGGGAGATAGTGAAGGACAGGGAAGCTTGGCGTGCTGCAGTCCATGGGGTCACAAAGAGTTGGACATGAATGATGAACAACAGTAATGGAAAGGGGAGCTGGCGGACGGGGATGGAAGGCTTACTTCTCTGTCTGTATCATTTCATAAAGCATTCAAAATAAATAAAATTAACAATTATGCCTTAAATAGTAAACAATAATAACCTTGACTAGAAGTATGAGCCTTGTTTATTTGAAAGGGACATCCTGAAGCACTACACTGACCTCATAAAATGAATTTTCAACCCTCAAGCTTTCACTTCTGCTGCTCCCTCAGCTTGGATTGTTCTTTTTATTCTCCCTGAACCCCAAAAATATCTGACAATTTAATTTCTCAACTTATAAAGCACTGTTAGAGACACGATCTAATCTTCAAACAAAAAATATACAGTAAACGCGCTGCCTTTGAGCCCCCGCCGCGCCTGGGCGTGGCGCCGGGGGTCAGGCTGCAGCGCCAGAGCACGTGCTCCCGTATAACTGGGGTCGTCTGCCCCCGCGGCGGCGGCCCTTTTAACCGCGAGCTACACGGCCGCCCTGGGGAAAAAAATATATATATATACACAGTAAGGATGAATAATTTTATCTTCATTTAATAAATAAGAACACAGGGGATGAGAAAGCACAGCAGCTTGTGCCAGATCACAATTACTGTATTTCAGATATAGAACTTCCAAGTTCTACGACTTCTCTAAGAAGTCCAGTACTTTTCCCACTTTTTTAGAGCTATGAAATCCCATTCATTTAATGAAGAACGGGTAAAAATGCACAAAAATGTTTACTAAAGTGTTGTGCAATATCAATAAATACTATCACATAGATCTATATTTATTGTGGGAAACATCCATGATACTACATATAGTGAGAAAAGCAAGTTTAAAACAGATGTATAGTTTGAACATATTTCTGTAATAAAAATTGTGTTTGTGTATGGAGAAAGAAGCTGGAAAGCTAAACTGTGTAGGAAAATGTTTTTGTTTTTCATTTTCTTCAGCCACACAGCATGGCCTGTGGGATCATATTGCCCCCACCAAGGTCACCGCAGACAAAGCTTAGTCCTAACCACTGGACCACAAGAAAATTCCCCGAAAATGTTTTTTAAAAGTTATAATACTCTAAATTTGTACATATTATTACTATTACTAGACTAAATGCATATTAAGTGGTTAATATGTGCCAGACAATGGGCTAAATCTGTTTTACATGTATTATTTCTTTTAATCCTCACAAAAACCAACTTGCCTAAAGCCTTGCAGTTAATAATGCAGCAAAATCAGAGAAGTATCAGACTCTAAATTTCATGCTCTATGGAAGTAGATCATCCTGTCTCTCTACAAAGATCATTTACTTTATAATCAGAAAAATCCGTGAAGTTACTTTTAGAAAAATCCTGTTCAAACTTCACTTTACTTAGTCTCGAGTACTCCCCAATTTCTGTCTCTTACACCGCTTAGGGCAATCTGATCTCCATCTGCCATTCCTGCATCTTTTTTTGCGTGTAAGTCGCTTCAATCGTGTCCCTCTCTATGGGACCCTACGGAATGCAGCCCGCCAGGCTCCTCAGTCCGTGAATGGGTTGCCATGCCCGCCTCCAGAGGATCTTCCCAACCCAGGGATCGACCCCCGTCTCCTGTATTGGCAAGCGGGATCTTTATTACTAGCGCCACCTGCGAAACCTGCAGCTTTTGCAGGGTCCTGAAACCCAAGCTCACTTCCGAGCGCAGTGAAGTGTGCCCTTAGCTTGGCTCAGGAGAACTTGAATTGAGGATTAGTGTTTACACAATATTAAGAATTTCTTTCTAAGCAATATAGGATGGGGAATACCCTAGGCCTCTCCATTTCCCTCGCGCACGGTGACGTCTTTGCCTGCACCTTCTTTATCTCCTCTGCCTCGCTCGCCAGTGGGCTCGTCTCACCAGCGACGGGAGTCCGAGGGTTCCCTAGGTCGCCGAAATTGCCTGACCGAGGCTAGGGTCCTGGCTCCAGCTCTCGGAGAGGAACCAGGAGCTCCACGTGGGCCCGGGAGCCGCCATCTCGCGTGCTGGCAGGAGCGGCGGGCGCAGCCGGAGCCGCTGCGGGGCGGGAGCTGCTGCCCACACCAAAGATGGCGGCCCCGGCGGGCGGGGCCCGCGGCTCGCAGGCGGCGCAGAAGAGCGGCGGCATGGCGGCAGCTGCCAAGGAGCCGAGTTGGGTGGACTGGGACGAAGAGGAGGAAGAAGAGGAGGAGGAGGAAACAGTGAGTGCCACGGCGGAAGCCCGCGCGGTGGTGACGGGGGTGGAAGTGGCTGTGTGCGGGGCAGAGAGTCGGGGCGCGGCCCGGGGGCGCCTGGCGGGATTGTGCCCCTGAGCGCGCGGGGCCGCAGGCAGCTGCCACAGCCCTACGGGCCACACGAGTTCGAGGAGGAAGGAGGGAGGTTACCTTCGGTAACGGAGCGCGCTTCCTCTCCTTGAAAGCAGGACCTAGTTTTCACCAAGGTGGAGTCGTTTCCCTGAGGGTTTGTTTGGCTTTTCTCCTTAACTGCCTTCCTCTTCCTGCACTCTGACAGGCTAACGCGTTAACCCTTCTTTCTTCCACCAGGAGCAGTTGGTTATGGTGGAATTATCAGGAATTCTTGATTCAGACTTGCTCTCAAAATGTGAAAATAAATGCAAGATTTTGGTGAGTCTCGTAGAATTGGTGGGTTGTTGTAGGTTTTCTTAAATCTAAAACAAGAATGAATGGTGACATATACCCATCCCCTTCAGTTCAGTCGCGTCTTTGCGACCCTATGGACTGCAGCACGCCAGGCCTCCCTGTTCATCACCAGCTCCCGAACCTTACTCAAACTCATGTCCATTGAGTCGGTGATGTCATTAAACCATCTCATCCTCTGTCGTCCCTTTCTCCTCCTGCCTTCAGTCTTTCCCAGCATCAGGGTCTTTTCATATGAGTCAGCTCTTCCCATCAGGCGGCCAAAGTATTGGAGTTTCAGCTTCAGCATCAGTCCTTCCAATGAATATTCAGGACTGAGTTCCTTTAGGATGGACTGGTTGGATCCTCTTGCTGTCCGAGGGACTCTCCAGAGTCTTCTCCAACACCACAGTTCAAAAGCATCCCCTTACAATAGTATTAATTCCAGGTGTACAAAGCAGTGAACTGTTGGAGACAGTCACAGTACAGGGAGCTATGGGAGCAGCTGGGAGGAAACTGATGCCCAACTGCAACAGCATTGTCGACTAAAAAAGAGGCACAACTTGAGAGTTGCAAGTTAAGCTTTATCTGGGGCAAAATGAGAACTGCAGCCAGGGAGGCAGCACCTCTGATAGTTCTGAGAGACTGCTCCAAAGAGACAGTGGGGAAGGGTCAATATATAAGATTTTAGTGAAGGGGGAGTTCAGTACCATTAAGCACTCATATTACAAAAGGTTGCCTGCTAGTCACAAGGATCTGATGTCACCATGAAGGGATTTAGTGCTTTTCTAGGTATGAGGAGATGCAAGGGTTCGGATCATAAAATCAGTTCCTGAAAATATCTAACTATCTAAAGATCTGTCCCACCAGATTCCCGGGAGCACACATTGCCTCACTCCGCCCTGAACTCTCTCAGGGGATGTTGAAGGTCAACAGCTGCAGCAGCACAGGGTTCAGTCTCCCCAGGGGCAGGTGGCAGATGCCCTTGTTGTTCAGTCATTGGCAGTGCTCTTGGCAAGTGCCAATTTGTAGTTGACAGCATCAACAACTATGCCTGAATGTCTGCATGTGTGGCTGGAGAGGGTTAAAGATTGTGGGGTGGGGGGGGCATTTTGAAATGGAAGATTAAATTATGAAAAAAAATACACTGTTTTTGGACCTCCCTGGTTAAGAATCTGCCTTGCAATGCAGGGGACAGGGGTTCAATTCTTGGTGAGGAGACTAAGATCCCACATGCCCTGGGGCAGCTAAGTCTCAGTGCCACAACCACTGAAGCCCACAGGACACAACTAAAGAGCCTCTGGGCTGTAACTACTGTGCCCACTCCAGGCAGGTGGGATCTTCATTTCCTGACCAGGGGTCTAATCTGTGCCCCCTGCAATGGAGTTTTAACCACAGGACCACCAGGGAAATCCCTCTTTTCTTTTTTAAATTGAGAAATAACTGACATATAATATTATACTAGACTTCCTGGTGGCTCACTGGTAAAGAATCCACCTGCCAATGCAGGAGACCAGAGTTTGATCCTTGATCCAGGAAGATCCCACATGCCCCAGAGCAACTAAGTCCCTGCGCCACAACTACTGAGCCCAGTGCTCTAGAGCCCTCCAGCCACAGCTACTGAAGCCCGGGTGCCATAGAGTCCGTGCTGTGCAACAAGAGAAGCCACTGCAGTGAGAGGCTGGAGCACTGTAACTGGAGAGTAGCCCCTGCTCGCTGCAATAGAGAAAAGCCTGCACAGCACTGAAGACCCAGCACAGCCAAAAATAAATAAATTATTATTTTTTGTAATATTATAATTTTTATAAAAATTTAAAATATTTTCTATAAAACTGACCTAGAAAAGGTCAGCTTTCATTCTAATCCCAAAGAAAGGCAGTGCCAAAGAATGTGCAAACTACCGCACAGTTTTACTCATTTCATATGCTAGCAAAGTAATGCTCAAAATCCTTCAAGCTAGGCTTCAACAGTATGTGAACCGCAAACTTCCAGATGTACAAGCTGGATTTAGAAAAGGAAGAGGAACCAGAGATCAAATTGCCAACATCTGTTAGGAAAAGCCAGAGAATTCCAGAAAAGCATCTACTTCTGCTTCATTGACTATTATGCTGAAGCCTTTGACTGTGTGGGTCACAACAAACTGTGGAAAATTCTTCTAGAGATAGGAATACCAGACCACCTGACCTGCCTTCTTAGAAGCCTGTATGCAGGTCAAGAAGCAACAGTTAGAACTGGGCATAGAACAGACTGGTTCCAAACTGGGAAAGGAGTACTTCAAGGCTGTATATTGTCACCCTGCTTATTTAACTTAAATGCAGAGTACATCATGCAAAATGCCAGGCTGGATGAAGCACAAGCTGGAATCAAGATTGCTGGGAGAAAAATCAATAACCTCAGATACGCAGATGACACAACCCTTATGGCAGAAAGTGAAGAGGAACTGAAAAGCCTCTTGATGAAAGTGAAAGAGGAGAGTGAAAAAGCTGCTTAAGACATTCAAAAAACTAAGATCATGGCACTTGGTCCTATCACTTCATGGCAAGTAGATGGGAAAAATAGGGAAATGGGAAAATAGATGTGATTGCTATGCTGAGTCAACTGTTTTTGTTATGAAATATTTCAGACATACTTGTGTATGATGGTTATTAAAGTTAAACATCTCACGTACCCATTGTCTACCTGTGTCAAATCCTCCGTTTTGGCCAGGTAGTTAAAAAACATTCCAGATACATTTGAAGCCCGTTGTATATCCCTCTCCAAAATTACTCCCTTCTGTCTTCAGAGGTAATCACTTGTCTTCAGAGGTGATCACTCTCTTGAATTGGGTGTTTTTCTTTCTTATACCTGATTTTATATTACATGTGTATGTATCAGGAGACAATAAATAGCACTTTCTGGATACTTTCACACTTAATGTAAATTGTAGCATATGATAAATGTATCATTCTATATCTTTTTTCAATTAGATGTTTTGAGATTTATACATGCTTTAGTATATATATATATATATATATAATATATACACATATACATATATATATATATGAAAATGGAAACAGTGACAGACTTTATTTTCTTGGGCTCCAAAATCACTTTAGCTGGTGACTGCAGCCGTGAAATTAAAAGACATTTGCTCCTTGGAAGAAAAGCTACCACCAACCTAGACAGCATATTAAAAAGCAGAGACATTACTTTGCCTGCCAAGGTCTGCCTAGTCAAGGCTGTGGTTTTTCCAGTAGTCATGTATGGATGTGAAAGATGGACAATAAAAAAGGCTGAGTGCTGAAGAATTGAGCCTTTGAATTGTGGTGCTGGAGAAGATTCTTGAAAGTCTCTTGGACAGCACTGAGATCAAACCAGTCAATCCTAAAGGAAATCAACCCTGAATATTCACTGGAAAGACTGATGCCAAAGCTCCAATACTTTGGCCACCTGATGTGAAGAGCTGACTTACTGGGAAAGAACCTGATGCTGGGAAATATTGAAGGCAGGAGGAGAAGGGGATGACAGAGGATGAGATGGCTGGATGGCATCACCAACTCAATGGACATGAGTATGAGTAAACTCAGGGAGATGCTGAAGGACCGGGAAGCCTGGTGTGCTGCAGTACGTGGGGTCACAAAGAGTCAGACATGAATGAAGGATTGAACAATTATTTTTTTAAAAAATTATACTAGTTTCAGCTGTACAATGTTTTCAGTGTATATATTGTGAAATGATCACCACAATGTCTAATTAACCTCCATCACTACACATATATTTACAAAATTTTTTTTCTTCTGGTAACAACTTTGAAGAATTGACTGTCTTAGCAACTTTCAGATATAAAGTACAGTACTGTCTATAGTCACTGTGATGTTCTTAAACATCCCAGGACTTATTTATTTTATGACTGGAAGTTTGTATCATTTGAGCCCCTCTTCACCCATTTCCCCTACACACAAGGCTTTTTTTAATGATGATTTTTTAATGGTCCTGTATTCTGTTGTAGGGAATTGATACTGAAAGGCCCATTCTGCAAGTGGACAGCTATGTCTTTGCTGGAGAGTATGAAGGTAGGAGGATGTCAGAGAGATGAAATTCCCCTTTTTTATATGCTTTTTGGAGAAAGTAGCTCTATGTTAACAAGTTGCCTTAATATTTTTCTGCAGACACTGTTGGGACCTGTGTCATATTTGAAGAAAATGTTGAATATGGTAAGTGATTGCTATGCTGAGTCAACTGTTTTTGTTATGAAATATTTCAGACATACTTGTGTATGATGATTATTAAAGTTAAACATCTCACGTACCCATTGTCTACCTGTGTCAAATCCTCCGTTTTGGCCAGGTAGTTAAAAAACATTCCAGATACATTTGAAGCCCGTTGTATATCCCTCTCCAAAATTACTCCCTTCTGTCTTCAGAGGTAATCACTTGTCTTCAGAGGTGATCACTCTCTTGAATTGGGTGTTTTTCTTTCTTATACCTGATTTTATATTACATATGTATGTATCAGGAGACAATAAATAGCACTTTCTGGATACTTTCACACTTAATGTAAATTGTAGCATATGATAAATGTATCATTCTATATCTTTTTTCAATTAGATGTTTTGAGATTTATACATGGTTTTGTATATATATTATATATATACATATACATATATATATGAAAAACTCTGTTTTCCCTGTTGCTGTTTGTGACTGTACCACAGTTTATTCTCCAATTAATGGACATGTTGGTTGCTTCCATTTTTATTAATAACTACTAAAATTTATTGAGTGCTTTCTGTATGTCAGGCACTATTCTAAGCGCTCCATGTATTAGCATACTGAATCCTCACCACAAGTCTATGAGGTAGATAGCATAGTTATCTTCATTTTATATTTGAAGAAACTGAAGCACAGAGAGAGAAAAACATTTTCAAGGTCATTGACCTAGAAGCAGAGCCAGGATAGAAGCAGAGCCAGGACTGGAACCAAGATGGTCTGTTCCAGTGCCTGTTTTCTTAATTATGCTTATTTACTCGCCACAAAAATGCTGTGAGCATTTTTATGTCTCGTGCATAAATGTAAAAATGTCTCTTGGGTATACACTTAGACATGGAACTATTAGATTGATGAGTGTGTGTACTAGATTCAGCCATATGAAATTAACAATTTGGGCTGAATATCGCCACTTTCACGTATTTCAACTTCATAGCTACCACTGTGTTGCTGTCTGAAGTGTAGTGTCCGTCAGCCGCACAGTGGCAGGCTCTGCATGTTTTCAGTGTGCTTTACATCCTCAGCACAGAGTCTCATCTGTCATTCCTGCCTGCGCCCACAGTTTTTATAAAGCTGTGACCCCAAACAGCAGGTGGAGAGCAAATTTTTTTCTCAGCTTTCTTTCCTGATTGGGGATGTTCTGACTGCAGTCTGGCTTCAAGTAGTGTCTGACTTTCGTCCTTCATTTTGAGCAACAGAATTTTAGACCTCATTACCCAGTAAACCCAGATTCCCGGCCCCGCTTTCCCACTTCAAGGCTGGCACCTAATATGCCTGTAGCTTTACTCTAACTTTGGGTTCCTGTCCCCTGTAGATGTGTGTTGTCTTTGAGTTCACTTGTATCTTCAATTCTTACATATTTAATCTGTTACTTCTCTGAGGCTGGAGCAGGAAGAATGAGTTAAACCTTGAACTAACTGCACTATCTTGATAGAAGGTAGTTTAATTCTCTAAACTACAACTGTTGAGGTTTAACATGATTATTTGATGGCATCAAGCAGTATAATAGTGTTCATTTTATATTCTAGTGGATGCAGAAGGCAGTAATAAAACAGTGCTAAAATATAAATGCCACACAATGAAGAAGCTCAGCATGACAAGGACTCTTCTGACAGAAAAGAAGGAAGGAGAAGAAAACATAGGTTAGTTCACTTATTTCTCTGAAAACAGATGATTCATTATTGGCTTTATGACACGTTGTTGCCAGGATGTTCTTTGTACTTCATAGTAATAACTATGTGTGATAGGTTAAGTATGTGAATATTGAGAGCTCTCCATAAAAAGTACCAAAGATAGATTTTAAAATTTATTTGAATTCTCATATAGCTGGGGGCACTGGAGACATGAGAAATTTTTATCTGCTTTGCTTTGGAAATGATTGTGAGGAGTTTGTCAAGCAACTTGACATGATTTCAACCCCAAGGAATTCAGCAGCCACCATTAAAACTTCTTTGTAAGTGCAGAAAATATGATGGTAGCAGTTCTGGATCCCCACAGGATCTCCTGAGCTTTAGGGAGATGCAGTAACCTTCCCCAAGATGCTCATGACTGGAAGAAGCTGGCTTTATATGTGAGGGAGGGACTCTAAGACCACAGTCATTAATCTTAAGTCTAGTTATTAATAAACACCCAGTTAGCCTTCTCCAGTTGCTAGTCATCCAGTGCTAGAGACTTGAGGGTGTTTCTTGCACCCATAGCAGGCACATGTTTGCGGAGATGGACAAATAACCATTTGATGGTTTAAAAGCCCATTGCTCACCACACCAACCTCTTTCTGTTGCCCTGGGGAATTTGGGACACTGTCAAAATAAATGTGTTTGTCCACCAAAAACAAGGCTTGTTGCTCAAAGACATATTTGAAATACTTGTAAATAAGACCCTAATGGTGAATATTCATGGCTTGATTTATTGTATTTTAAAGAATAAATATTTGAAGGTACATTCATCATCTAGAAATTTATACCAGCTACATATAACTATATAACAAATCTTTGTTCTTACATATTCCACAACTATCCGTTTTTTTTAGGCACTTTGAAAATAACAGGAAGGAGGCAGTTGAAGTTCTATAATGAACTTGAAAGGCAGATACATATCAGATGGCTTAACTATCATTTAAATATTCTTCTTAAAGGAAGTTACAGCATCTGCTCTAGTCTTTAATAATCTAATAGATCTTTGGGAGAATTTGGATGCATCTTTTTATTTATTAGCTTTGTACGGGTTTTCTGTAGTTGCTGCAAGCAGGGCTTCTCTTTGTTGCAATACGCAAGCTTTTCATCACTGTGGCTTCTCTTGTTGTGGAGCACAGGCTCTAGGGGCATGGGCTTCAGTAGTTACAGCACACAGACTCAGTAGTTGTGGCTCATGGGCTTAGTTGCTCCCACAGCATATGGAATCTTCCCAAACCAGGGATCGAACCTGTGTCCCCTGCATTGGCAGGCAGATTCTTATCCACTGTGCCACTGGGGAAGTGCAAGATTTGGGTGTATTTTAATCAAATAAATAGCAACCAACTGTTCAAGGCTGTACTGGTTATCTATTGCTGCATAAAAAGTGGCCCCTAAACTTAATGGCTTAAAACGGCAGCAACAGAAGCACCGTCTCCCATGGTTTCTATGAATCAGGAATTGGGAAACAGCTTATTAGCTAGGTAGTGTGGCTTGAGTCTCTCATGAAGTTGCAGTCATTTTGACAACTGGGCTATAGTCATCTGAAGACTTGAGTAGGGCTGGAAAAATCTGAACTGTAGGATGGCTCACTCACATGCCTGGTGAGTTTGTGGTGGAGGCGTCACTGCCTTGCCTCTTCACACTACTGTTTTGAGTGCCCTTTTGACACAGCAGCTGGCTTTCGCAGACCAAGTGATTTTTAAGAACAAAGTAGAAGCCACAGTGTCTTTTATGAACTAGCCTTAGAAGTCACATTCTGTCATTTTCTTTGATATCCTATCCTGTGTGGGAGGGGATGACACAGGGGCATACATGTCAGGTAGGTGAGGATCATTGGGGACCATCTTGGATGCCAGTGGAACAAAATAGACAAGAGGTGTGGTCCTTATTTGCTAGGAGCGTGTACTCTAAAGTAAATCATATTGAGACAGACATAGATGTCTACCATTTGACACCCATTTCACTCAACTTATTTTAAGTATCTGTTATGTGCCGAGTATTATGTTAAATAACAGAGTAGGCTTTAGGGTGGCTTTAAGGTTTTAAACTTGGTGACTCAGAGAATAATGTTATGGCAAGCAAAAAAAATATATATTTTTTAGAATAATGTTGTTCTATATGTTTAGAATAATGTTATTGCAAGCAAAAAATACATTTTTTTTTTTAATAGCAGTCAATAGTTGAAGCTGAGCTGGAGGGAAAGGACTAATCGAGTTTTGAAAGAGGGAGACTTTACAGAGAAAAGGTATGGGATCAACAGTAAGGATGTTTCAACAAACAGCTGTAGAAGAGTTAGTTTATGGTGGGGTATAGGACAGATGGATGCTCAAACAGGGTGACAAGATAGGTTGGGATATCTTACAGATACCTAATGGAACTTTGACAATGAGTAAACAGCTTGGGTTATAGGAATTAAGTATCTATGCAAATACTTGGCTTTCTGAAAGGGTCAAAAGGATAAGAGAAAAAAATGGCTAGGATTATTGAAGCAATTCTTGATTATGGGAGTTCATTGAGGGATTAGAGCTTTGACTATAGGTATGAAAAGGAACAAAAAAATTTTTCAGGGATTTTTTTTGCAAAGGTGTCTAATTTCACAATTGGATTCTTCAATTTAAAATGACACATAAATGTTGACTTGGAAGATGATAGAGTGGTATCATCCACCATATTACGAAAGCTGACTAAATAAGAAAACTGTAGGGAAGTGACAATTTTCTTCAAGACAATAGATGGCAGTGGAAGATCAGTTCTCTCTCAGAATGAGTTGGGAACTGGACTCTGGAAAAAGGGCTTAGAATAGTAGTGATTTTGATAATGCATACCTTATAGGCTTTCCAAGGTCTCCATGTAAGATGAAAATTACACGTTTGTTTATCAGTTGGTTCAGGCACCATGTTCCTTTCTTTAAGTTGGGGTTTTATTTTGATAAATATTCATATGAACATTTAAATTAAAAATATTTGTAACTAAAATTCCTTTTTCATATTTCTTGGTTTCTCACCCCAACCACACCCTCCCTTATGAACATTTAAATTAAAAATATTTGTAAGTAACTAAAATTCCTTTTTCATATTTCTTGGTTTCTCACCCCAACCACACCCTCCCCTATTAGGTGGTGTGGAATGGCTGCAAATCAAGGAGAATGATTTCTCATATAGACCCAACATGATTTGTAATTTTCTGCATCAACATGAAGAGGATGAAGCTGTAGCTCCAGACCCAGATAAATCTTTGGAGTTGGAAGAGCATGAGATTCAAATGAAAGATAATTCAAACCTGAGTTATGAACAGGAGAAACCACCAAACTTGGAAATAGAGGATTCTGGTCCTCTTATTGATATCCCTTCTTTTGAAACAGAAGGGTCTGTTTTTATGGATGCTCAAGAAACTGCCTTAGAAATCACTCCTAGATGAAATGTTTCTCATAATAACTAGTCATGAACTTTTTATAGAATTTTTATATAAAATAATTGACTTTGTAGTTCACAATTTTTGTTAGCTATATGCACATTTCTAGTTATAATGTAGTTTAATATACTAGAATCATTAAGGACCCAATATGAGTTTTTAAAAATATGATTTCAAGGACTATAGGGACCATTCTGTGATGAGTCCTTTAAAATGGAGGTTTTAATAAGGTAAGTATGTAAGTTTCTATTGCAGCTATTGCAAATTACCACATTTAATGGCTTATGTGTATTAAGCTACAGAAGTGTATTGTCTTTTACAGTTTTGTAGGTCTGCTGTTTGAGATGGGTCTCACCTGGGCTAAAATCAAGGTATTTGTAGAACTTCTCTTCTGGAGGTGGGATGGGGGACTCCATTTCCATGCTCATTCAGTTGTTTACAGAATTCAGTTCTTTGCAATTGAAGGATCATGGTCCCATTTCCTTACTGTTGGCCTAGAGCCATTCCCATATTCCAGAGGCTGCCTGCATTCCTTGACTCATAGTCCCCTTCTCTTCAAAGCCAACCATGGTCAAGTTCCTCTCAGTCCTTGACTCTCTCCTGCTACTTCTGTCATCCCATTGCTGTTAGACCCTTCTGTCTTCTATTTGATTACATTGGGCACTTCTGGCTGACTTCCCTATTTTAAGGTCTATAACTTTAATTCCATCTGCAAAGTCCATTTTTCCATGTAATTTAAACAGGCATAACATTGAAAATTATGGCATGAAAATATTTGGGGGGGGGAGCATCTTCTAGTCTACCAACTTCATTATTACAATTCTGAGAACAGAAGAATGTTTTCACTTTGGAAGTACTTAAGGGTGAAGGTACAGTTCCTGATATTCCAGCTGTAATTTCACTCCTTTCCTACTGAAGAAAGATGATTGGAATTCAGCTGTAACAGTCATTTTACTACAGTGATACAACATTGTAAAGCCATTATCCTCCAATTAAAAATTAAGTATTACAGTGATAAGCTAGATCTGCTCTAACTAGTATTTTTTAAAGTAAATTATTCAGAAACTTTGATACAGGTTGATCTATATGAAATTACCAATATTTGTTTCTGACCATAAAGCCCAGCCATTTTATATGGTTTATATTAGTATAAAACACACCTCACATTAATTATATCTCATAGTGCTCTGTGATGACCTAGACATGTGGGATGGGGGAGTGGGAAGGAGGCTCAAGATGGAGGGGGATAATGTACACTTGTGGCTGGTTCACGTTGTATGGCAGAAACCAGCACAATGTTGTAAAGCAATTATCCTCCAATTTAAAATTTTAAAAAATTATCTCTCTCAACTGTTGGAGGTATAACTTTGTTTTGACAGATTAGAAAATTAATGTTCTAGGATGAGGAATTTTTTCCTTCAATAAGTTTTGTAACTTTTTACTATTTAATTGGAAAACAACATACCCTGATTAAAAGCATTTCCAAATCATAAGCATGTATATCCTCCCAATTTTTATATGACTTACATCATGAGAAACGCTGGGCTGGAAGAAACACAAGCTGGAATCAAGATTGCCGGGAGAAATATCAATAACCTCAGATATGCGGATGATACCACCCTTATGGCAGAAAGTGAAGAAGAACTAAAGAGCCTCTTGATGAAGGTGAAAGAGGAGAGTGAAAAAGTTGGCTTAAAGCTTAACATTCAGAAAACTAAGATCATGGCATCTGGTCCCATCACTTCATGGGAAATAGATGGGGAAACAGTGGAAACAGTGTCAGACTTTATTTTTTTGGGCTCCAGAATCACTGCTGATGGTGACTGCAGCCATGAAATTAAAAGACGCTTACTCCTTGGAAGGAAGGTTATGGCCAACCTAGATAGCATATTTAAAAGCAGAGACATCACTTTGCCAACAAAAGTCCGTCTAGTCAAGGCTATGGTTTTTCCAGTGGTCATGTATGGATGTGAGAGTTGGACGGTGAAGAAAGCTGAGCGCCGAAGAATTGATGTTTTTGAACTGTGGTGTTGGAGAAGACTCTTGAGAGTCCCTTGGACTGCAAGGAGATCCAATCAATCCATCCTAAAAGAGATCAATCCTGGGTGTTCATTGGAAGGACTGATGTTGAAGCTGAAACTCCAATACTTTGGCCACCTCATGTGAAGGGTTGACTCATTGGAAAAGACCCTAATGCTGGGTAGGATTGGGGGCGGGAGGAGAAGGGGACGACAGAGGATGAGATGGTTGGATGGCATCACCAACTTGATGGACATGGGTTTGGGTGGACTCCGGGAGTTGGTGATGGAAAGAGAGGCCTGGCGTGCTGCAATTCATGGGGTCGCAAAGAGTCGGGCATGACTGAGCGACTGAACTGAACTGAGTCTCAGCTTTCCTTTAATCAGAAACATTTTTTTCTACCACATGTATGTGGAGAGACTGCTAATTACTTGACCCAATATCTGGTCTTCCTTTTTCTCTTTGTAACAGAATCCAAGAATTTATTCAGGTTAGCAGTGTGCCCGGCTTTCCTGGTGTATATGAAAGTGGCCCTATTTTATAGATATTAGTTCTTCCAAGCTTGATCTATAGATTCAATGTAGTCCCAAACAAAATTATAGCAAGTTTTCTATGGATATTGTCAAACTGACTCTAAAGTTTATATGGAGAGGCCAACCCTCAGAATAGCCAATACAATGTTAAAGAATATAGTAGGAGGACTTCAAGACTTACTGTAAAAACTGTAGTAATAGAGACAGTGGGAATTGCTGAAAGAATAGACAAATAGGTCGATGAAACAGAATAGAGAGCCCAGAAGTAGACATAGTCAACTGATCTTAGATCAAGGAACAAAGGCAATACAATGAAGCAAAGAGAATCTTTTCAATAAACGGTGATGAGACCACTAGACATCCATATGCAAAAGAATGAAGTGGGCCCCTTCCCCAATCTCATATTATATACAAAGACTTACTCAAAATGGACCAACGGGGACTTCCCTAGTGGTCCAGTGGTTGAGACTCCTTGCTCCCAATGCAGGGGGTCCAGGTTTGATCCCAGATTGGGGAACTAGATCCCACATGCCATGGATCCCACATGCTGCAACCAAAGATCCCAAGTGCAGCAGCTAAGACCTGGTGCAGCCAAATAAATGTATAAAAATTTTTTTATATATAAAAATAATTTTTTTAAAAAAAATAGACTAATGGCTTAAATACGTGTAAAGGCTAAAGTTATAAAACTCTTTGGAGAAAATATAGGTATAAATCTTTTATTACGTTAGATTAGGAAATGGCCTTTTAGATGAAACGTGAAAAGTGCAAGCAACAAAAGAAAAAAAAGACACATTGGACTTCATCAAAATTGAACTTTTTTGATTCAAAGGACACTATCTAGAAAAAAAGACATCTATTCAACTGGAGAAAATATTTGCAAATTATCCATCAGATAAGGGACTTGTACCTAGAATATATGAGAAACTATTGCAACTCAATAAAAAGACAAAGGATCTGAGTAGACATTTTTCTGGAAGAAGATATGGTTAATGAACCTATGAAAAGATGCTCAAAATCACTTGTCATCAGGGTAATACAAATGAAAACCACAATGAGCTACCACTTTATATCCACTAGGTAGGATGGCTGGATGAGAAAAGATGGACAATAGCAAATTTTGGAGGTAAGTGGAGAAGCTGGAACCTGTGTTTAATAGAATAGTGCTCTCCCCAAAACATGTCCATGCTCTACAGGCAGGGATCTGTGAATACGTTACTGTACTTGGCCAAAGGGAATTTGCTATATGATTAGGTTAAGGATTTTGAGATGGGGGATATAATTGTGGATTATCCAAGTGGGCCACATGTAATTGCAAGAGTTTTATAAGACAGAGTCAAACATGTAACAGAGAAAAAGAAGTTATGCCAGTAGAAACAAGTTCAGGTGATACCTTTTTAAGATACAGGAATACCAAGAAATGCAAACAGCTTATATAACCTGGAAAGGCAAAGGTTCTTCCCCCAGTTTTTAGGGGGAATGGAGACCTGACAATTTTAGACCTGTAAAATTAGGCTTCTGGTTTCTAGAAGTCTCAGTTCAGTTCAGTCGCTCAGTAGTGTCTGACTCTTTGCGACCCCATGGACTGCAGCACGCCAGGCTTCCCTGTCCATCACCAACTCTCAGAACTTGCTCAAATTTGTATCCATCAAGTTGGTGATGCCATCCAACCATCCCATCCTCTGTTGTCCCCTTCTCTTCCTGCCTTCAATCTTTCCCAGCATCAGGGTCTTTTCCAATGAGTCAGTTCTTTCCATCAGGTGGCCAAAGCATTGAGCGCATCAGCTTTAGCATCAGTCCTTCCAATGAATATTCAGGACTGACTTACTTTAGGATTGACTGGTTTGATCTTGCAGTCCAAGGGACTCTCAAGAGTCTTCTCCAACCCCACAGTTCAAAAGCATCATTTTTTGGTGCTCAGCTTTCTTTATGGTCCACCTCTCACATTCATACATGACTACTGGAAAAACCATAACTTTTGACTAGACGGACCTTTGTTGGCAAAGTAATGTCTCTGCTTTTTAATATGCTGTCTAGGTTTGTCACAGTTTTTCTTCCAAGAAGTAAACATCTCTAGAAGTCTAACATAATAAATTTGTGTTATCTTATGATAGTAAATTTGTGGTAATTTGTTACAGCAGCAATAGAAAAACCAATTCCAGGCCCTCTTACATTGTTACTAGAAATGTAAAACGGTGCAGGCAGAAAAGCTTTACAGTTCCTCCAAATGTCAAATGGGGTGGCCATATGCAATTCTACTTCTAGAGAATTAAAAACAAAAGTCTACACAAAAACTTGAACATGGACATTCAAAGCATCATAAGGTATAATCTTAAAAAAACGTGGAAACAAATGTACATAAATTTCTGAATGGATAAGCAAATATGGTATATCCACAGAATGGACCATTACTTAGTTCTAAATAACGAAATGAATATACTGAGAATGAAGTACTAATAACATGTTACAACACATGTGAACCTTAAACATGAGCATGAGGGAACATAGTAAGTGAAATAAACCAGACAAAAAAGGCCACATATTGTATGAATCCATTTATATGGTATGTTCTCAATAGGCATATCTATGGAGACATAGGTTAGAGGTTACCAGGGATTGGCAAGAGTGAAAAGTGGGGAGTACTACTGGGTTATGAGAAGGGTGATAAAAATGTTTTGTGATTAGTGGTGGTGGATGAACATCTTTGCAAATACACTAAAAACCACAGAAATTGTACACGTTACAGGACTAACATGGTACCTGAAATATACAATTGAAACACTAGGGGGAAGTAACGATCTTAGTGTTATTTTCTCCGTACCTTTTATGTGCCGGGCACCATGGCAGTTATAAACTCTACCTCACTGATCTCACAGTTTTGTCAATGGTGCATATTGCACATTGATCATTTTAGTGACTATGTGAGTACCTACCCCTTATGGCAGAAAGTGAAGAGGAACTAAAAAGCCTCTTGATGAAAGTGAGAGAGGAGAGTGAAAAGGGTGGCTTAAAGCTCAACATTCAGAAAACTAAGATCATGGCATCTGGTCCCATCACTTCATGGGAAATAGATGGGGAAACCGTGGAAACAGTGGCAGACTTTATTTTGGGGGGCTCCAAAATCACTGCAGATGGTGATTGCAGCCATGAAATTAAAAGACACTTACTCCATGGAAGGAAACTTATGACCAACCTAGATAGCATACTAAAAAGCAGAGACATTGTTTTGCCAACAAAGGTCTGTCTAGTCAAGGCTATGGTTTTTCCAGTAGTCATGTATTGATGTGAGAGTTGGACTGTGAAGAAAGCTGAGCGCGGAAGAATTGATGCTTTTGAACTGTGGTGCTGGAGAAGACTCTTGAGAGTCCCTTGGGCTGCAAGGAGATCCAACCAGTCCATCCTAAAGGAGATCAGGCCTGGGTGTTCATTGGAAAGACTAATGTTGAAGCTGAAATTCCAATACTTTGGCCACCTCATGCAAAGGGATGACTCATTGGAAAAGACCCTGATGTTGGGAAGGATTGGGGGCAGGAGGAGAAGGGGACGACAGAGGATGAGATGGCTGGATGACATCACCGACTCGATGGACATGAGTTTGGGTAAACTCTGGGAGTTGGTTATGGACAGGGAGGCCTGGCGTGCTGCGATTCATGGGGTCACCGAGTCGGACATGACTGAGCGACTGAACTGAACTGAGTACCTACCATGCCATCAACCTTGCTAGCATCCTGGGGGGTTCCCAGATGAATAACACCTATTCCTTGAATATCTGGTACCATATACACACATGAAACAGGCTCAGACCTGGGACCTTTTCCTGCAGTGCTGCAATGCTTGCACCTGGACAAACGTCTCCTCTCCTCCAGTAATAAAATGCAAAGAAACCACAAGAGACTAAAAATAACTATGTGCATGGGCAGTTGGAGTAACTTATGGACAAGATTAAAAAAAAACCACACACACACAAAACCCAGCTGCCACTTATCTAGAGCTGGGAGCAAAACTATGCTGGTGCACTCAACACCACCTAAGAAACACCACCTAAGAGGTGAGCCACCCCTCCAGACCACCCCTGTACACACCCTATCCTCACGCCACATAAGGAACCAGCTCACCTGCCCCGCCCCTTCCCAGCAAGCAAGGGAACCTGTTACTTGGTTTTAGTCCCTCCTGCAGGTGCAGTAGCCCCCCAAAAACCTTGCCTTAATTTCTTGGCTGGCCTCTGCAATTTCTATTGATTGAGGGAAGGCCAAGAACCCTGACCAGTATCATACACAGCCGTGTACATCAAACTCCTAGAAGCGACCGTTAACTTTCTGAAAAGAACCCACGCAAAACCCTGTAACCAAGGAAACATAGTCCCTCCTCCGCAGCCAATAGCATCTCCAGGGGTCCACTCCGGCCCCAGGAAGTGGCGTCACACGCCACTTCCGTTTCCGGAAGTTCGGTTCCGCCTCCGCCGACACACAGCCCTATCGCGTAAGCGGGCGGTACACGTGTGTTCACCCGGTTCCCGCTGAGGTAGCGATGGACGCTTTGGATAGAGTTGTGTAAGTGCACTGGGTTCTTTTCCCGGGTAACGTTGGCGCAAAGGGGCTCCTGTAGCGGGACGGAGCGTCAGCGCTTCTGCCGCCCTCGCTCCTGCCTCACACCCGTTGCCAGTCCGGGTGGATGGAGCCGCGGGTCTGGGTCTCTGTTCTTGCCGCCTGAGGGGAGACGGAGAGCGGGGAAGTCCGCGTGTGGGAGCCCCGAGGTGGAGGTGGCACTAAGGCGTTGGCAGCTTTTATCCTAGACAATTGGGCATGTCTCGGTTTCCGCAGATGTGTGAGAAAGGCGTTAGAGTGAGGGGCTCTGAGCACAGGCCTCGAATCTGACGGATTTAGGTGACAGACCGCTTAGAGCTTTGTGGTTGGGTCGTTTAGCCTCCCTAAATTTCAGTTTGCTGTGTAAAGTAGCGTTTATAATAGTCATTCTTCACAGAAAGGAAAAGGAAAGTCGCTCAGTCGTGTCCGACTCTTTGCGACCCCGTGGACTGTAGCCTGCCAGGCTCCTCCGTCCATGGGATTCTCCAGGCAAGAATACTGGAGTGGTTTGCCATTTCCTTCTCCAGGGGATCTTCCAGACCCAGGGATCGAACCCAGGTCTCCTGCATTGGAGGCAGACGCTTTAACCTCTGAGCCACCAGGGAAGTCCATTCTTCACAGAACTGTGAGGATTATTTGCGAGAATGTAGGTAAAGGCTTTGTTGCAGCGCAGAGTGATGCTCATTAGCTTTTCCTCTTTTTCCCGAACTTGTACACGTTTCTTGAGTTATCCTTGGGTAATCTCTGCTTTAAATTCTTCCAGAAAGTGTTTCTCGATCCCCTAAATAGTTATGTGATTTGCTATGATTTTCTTGCGGTTTACCTGGATTAACGTATAATCAAAAGGACAAACTATTCGTTTGGTCATTAATTCAGGGATTTTTGCACATTTGCTGTACACTCTGCAGGTCTGGGGGCTGCGAAGATGAGTAAGACTAGTTTAGTCTCATTGGGAGACAAACAGCTAATAAAACGTACAAGGTGTTTGCATTAGTTGCTGGTTCAGTTCAGTTCAGTCACTCAGTCCTGTCCAACTCTTCATGACCCCATGGACTGCAGCACGCCAGGCCTCCCTGTCCATCACCAACTCCCGGAGTTTACCCAAACTCGTGTCCATCGAGTCGGTGATGCCATCCAACCATCTTATCCTCTGTTGTCCCTTTCTCCTCCTGCCCTCAATCTTTCCCAGCATCAGGGTCTTTTCAAATGAGTCAGCTCTTCCCATCAAGTGGCCAAAGTATTGCAGTTTCAGCTTCAACATCAGTCCTTCCAATGAGCACTCAGGACTGATTTCCTTTAGGATGGACTGGTTGGATCTCCTTGCAGCCCAAGGGACTCTCCAGAGTCTTCTCCAACACCACAGTTCAAAGGCATCAATTCTTTGGTGCTCAGCTTTCTTTATAGTCCAACTCTCATATCCATACATGACTACTGGAAAAACCATAGCCTTGACTAGATGGACCTTTGTTCGCAAAATAATGTCTCTGCTTTTTAATATGCTGTCTAGATTGGTCATAACTTTCCTTCCAAGGACTAAGTGTCTTTTAATTTCATGGCTGCAATCACCATCTGCAGTGATTTTGGAGCCCCCAAAAATAAAGTCACTCACTGTTTTCTCTGTTTCCCCATCTATTTGCCATGAAGTTTCTGGTTAATTAGAAGTAATAAACTACATGGAATATGCAACATACAGCACTTTTATTGGGTTATAGACACACTAAATGTCTCTTGGTTTGACTTACAAAATAATGTGTATCTTTATCAACCAGTAAATAATTAGAAGTTTTACGTGTGCTTGATATTTTATCTGGAGGAGAGTTTTTTAAAGTCTGTATGGCAAAGTATGTGTGTGTGTATTCTGTTTTTCTTTTCCTTCCCGAAGTGTCCATGGAACCGGAAGAAGGGAGGATCATAGTTATTTAAGAAAGGAGAAATTATTTCTGTAGGTGGCAGATGGAAAATCAGAGTCTCACTGTAGTGTAAGTGGAGGTGAACAATGTAGTGTATAAAAGCATTCTACTCAATGTGACAGAATAAAATCAGAATAATGAATTTGTTTTCCGTATATAGTATAAATATGTATGTGTGTGTATATATATTTGGCTGTGCTAGGTCTTTGTTGCTTCAAGGGCTGCTCTCTAGTTGTCGTGCTCCGGTACCTCATCGTATTGGTTTCTCTTGTTGCGGAGTACAGGCTCTAGGGCACATGAACTTCAGTAGTTGTGGTTCCTGGGCTCAACAACTGTGGTGCCCAGGCTTAGTTTCTCTGCAGCATGTGGGATCTGCCCGGATCAGGGATTGAACCTGTGTCTCCTGCATTGCAGGCGAATTCTTTACCTCTGAGCCACCAGGGAAGCCCCTGTTTTCCTTTCATATTTTTCAGGATGATTGGTCTAGGTGAGTTTTTAAATGTAGCTGATTTTGAAGATTGGCCTACATGCCAAGCTGTGTGACTTTGGACAGATTACCTCAGCTGACTTATTTGTAAAAGATTAGGCCTTAATAGACTAACTCTATAATAAAGTGTCAGTTGTTACTATTCGCAATTGGTGGCAATAGTATTTGACTTTATCAGCAATGATACTGGAGTGGGACATTGGATACTTCTGGCAGGCATTGTGGTCTTATACCTGGAGGAAAGATAAGCAGTAATTAGCCTCCTTATGCCCACAGGTTGACTAGCAGTTGGTGTGCAGTTCATTGTGTTAGGGTGCAGAGTACTGGTTTGATTGCTTTAAGATTAAAGAAAAAATAATAGGGTAAAAATAGCAACAGTATTCACTTGAGTCCTTGTTTTTTTTAATAAAAGATTTAGAAAACAGTAATAGAATGCTGGGAATATAAAAATGGAAGTCTTTTTAAAGACCAAATGTAATGAAATTAATGCATTTAATAGTAATAACTGAATATATTTTATTAATATTTCCCGAAAAAGTGAGATTTTGTGGAATCCTAACTAGTAAATGTTATGTAATGTCTCTTTGATATTTGAGTATTTGCATATAATACTTGGTTTTGTAATATGAGGAAAATGTCTAAAGTTGTTATAAATTGTGATTTTTCACAACAGAAAACCCAAAACAAAAAGAGCCAAGAGATTCCTTGAGAAGAGAGAACCGAAACTCAGTGAAAATATTAAAAATGCTATGTTGATTAAAGGGGGAAATGCAAATTCAACAGTAACACAAGTGCTTAGAGATGTGGTACGTATATTTATATATATACATACTTTTTAAATGGCATTGAAATCATTTTAGAAAGTTTTTAGCATACTAATTGGGCTGCTGAGAAATATATAGATAACTTTGCCTTGCCTTCAGAAATGCTAACCTTAGAAGAAAGCTAAAGTTGGAGGTTGTTTGCCTTGCCAAGGCACTGACTACCGGTTTTCCTTACAGCTCCCTTAGTAAATTTCATCTGATTTCAGTGACTGGAATTTGATTTCCTCACATTTCAAGAGCATATCTAATTTGTAAAATGAGCTAACTGCATATTATATCTATGTATTTTTTCAACAATACCAACTACTGTGCTGGATACTGGGGATTAATATTTATATAAGACACAATCTCTCCCTTCAGTGAGCTTAGTGAGAGAGACAGACAAGTAAAAGTTACAGCATTGTGAATGATCTGCTGTGCTGGAGGTATGCACAGAGTAGGATGGGAGTCAGTCAGATAGTCAGTTCAGTCGCTCAGTCGTGTCCAACTCTTTGCGATCCCATGGACTGCAGCATGCCAGGCTTCTTGTCCATCACCAACTCCCGGAGCTTACTCAAACTCATGTCCATTGAGTCGGTGATGCCATCCAACCTTCTCATCCTCTGTCATAGAGTAGGATGGGAGGCTGAGTTAAAATCCCATGAGGGTTGCTAGAGATGACAGTTAAGCTTCATTTTGAAGGAGTTGAAACAAGAGGAAAAGGAAGAGGAAGAGAAGGGCTTCCAAGGCTGAGGCAAAAGCTTGTGCACAAAGGGAGTGTGAAGGAGCATGATACATTTGGGGAATTGCAAATGATTGGGGGTGGTTAAAGGAGAGCGGACTAAATGAAGCTAGAGTTTAAGGAAGTGAAGGGAATCATTTAAATTGGATAGAATATTGAAAGGGGATAGAAATTTTTAATTAGGAAAGTCCTGTCTAAGAATATTAAGCTTGTGTTGCAACTTACATGTGATCAAAGGGGAGCCATGCAGAAGATATCAGAATAGGATTCAGGAGCTAGGATAATCTTACATAATGACTGTTATAGTGCTTCACTTTTATCTCTGCTTTTCAGAATATGTTTTGTTTTTAAAGCTATAAATTATGTTTTACAGTATGCACTGAAGAAACCATATGGCATTCTGTATAAAAAGTAAGTGTGATTTCTTTTACTTATTTAATTATATTGTTTCATTATAAAAGTAACAACCAATCACTTTATGGGAGACTTAGAAAAATATTTTATTTAAAAAATGCTACATTTCCTTACATACATAGCTATGAATATTTCAAAATTTCTTTCTTTCCCATCTGTGTATTCATTTGTACTGAACAGTCTTACAGGGTTGTAATCATAGCATGTATGTATTACTTTGAAATAGTAATAGACTTACAGAAAAGTTGCAAAAATAGTAGAGTTCCCATTTACCCTTCTCCACATCTCTTAATGTTATAACTTCTGTAACCTTAGCACAGTTATCACAAGTAAGAAATGAACATTGGGACAGTAATTTATACATGCTTTTTAATCGCAGGCTTGATTTGGTTCATGCCAGTTTTTTCATTAATATCCTTTTCCTCTTCTAGGATCCCACATTGTGTTTGTTGTCATGTCTTCTTAGTCTCCTCCAGTTTATGACAATTCCTCAACCTTTCCTCATCTTTGATGACCTTGACACTTCTGATGAGTACTTGTCAGTTATTTTGTAAAATATCCTTCAGTTTGGACTTGGTCATATTATGAATAGATTGAGATTGTGCATTTTTGGCAATGATATCACAAAAGTGATGTGCCTTTTCAGTATATCTTACCAAGCAATACTTGATATCTTCTTACTAGTGGTGTTAACTTTGGTTAAAGTGGTGTCTGCTAGATTTCCCCACTATAAAGTTGCTATTGATATTTTCCCCTTTGTAATTAACAGACGTTTAGAGGAGATACTTACAAGTTTTCAAGTAATCCTAGTTCTCCTCAAACTTTTGCTTATTCATTTTAGCATCCATCAGTGAATCCTGTCTACAACAGTGATTACTGTGGTGGTGTAGTGGTTTTCTATTTCCCTTCATTCCCTCTACATTTATTAATTGGGATTCTGTAAGGAAAATCAGTCCCTTCTTCTCCATTTGTTTAAATTACTTATTTATGTCGGTGTGGACTATATATTATGTTCTTTGGGATTCAGTGCTGTCATGATTTATTTTGTTGCTAAATTGTTCTCCCTTTGGCCATTGGAATCTCTGTCAGGTTGGCTTGTGTGCCCTTTCAAAGTGCCCCTGTGTTTGAGCACTTCCTTTCTAGCATCACAAGATGCTCTAGGCTCATCTTGCAGTTTTCACTGCCAGAGCCCTGAAATCAGTCCTGGTTCCATATATTGGAGAAAGATAACTTAGAAACAGAGATCTGGGCAGTAAGTATGCTCAGTTGCCACTGGAGTGTCATCGGTCCTCTAGCAGACAAGAGCTTGAAAATGTACATAGGCACATTAACCCATGCATGTATGCATGTCTGTATTTGTTTATATTTTATATTTATGTATATATTTAAAAAGCCCTGAGTTGATACTGATATTTCATAAAAATTTATGAGTTCGTACTACTGATTTCAATTCCAGTCCAATACCAAAGACTTCATTTGAGTCTTTCTCCTTTTCTTCTTTGTAATTTCTGTCTTCTGTTTACTTGTGAATTGCTTTTAGCTGTTAATCATAAATGCTGCAGTAATTTTTCCTGATTTGTCTTGCATCATTTTTCTAAATACTTTTTTATTGATTATAAAAGTAATATATATTTATCTTAAATAATTGGGATAAGAGTAAATAATCACGCATAGATAAACACTGTGTATATTTTTTCATCATGTAGTTTTGTGTCTATACATCTATTTTTTTCTTTAAACAAAATTGAGATCATGTTGTATATATGATTTTATTTCTCTTTAAATTCATAAAAGTTATGAACTGTATTATATTTACGTGACTAAAAATTCAAAAATATACAGTGAAAATATAAATACACACTCTCCTTAGAACAACCAGTATCATTAGTTTTTTGTGTATCTTCACAGAATTTCCTCATGCAAATTTGAACAAACCTTTTGCATGGGAAGATAGCATTCTACATTTCTCTATCCACTGTTTGTCTCTACCACTGCTGGTGCAGCCCACCATTTTCTTTCTCTCCTGGATTACTGTGATAGCTGCTTACTGACCTCTTCACTCTTGCTGTGCTATATTCCATCTTCACATAGTAGACAGAGCAGCCCTTTAAAAAGAACATTTGAATCCAGTCATATCACTCTCTTGTCTAAAATCCCAGTGTGCTTCCTGTTACTCTTTTAATAACTTACATTCCTTACCTGAACCAACAAGGCCCTACATTTTCTGGACGATGTCTTCATCTTTGACCTCATATCCCACCATTAACTCTTTGTTCATTAAGCTCCAGTGATGTTTGTTGTCTTTCTGTTTCTTGAATAGTCTAAACTTGTTTCCATCTCAGAATCTTTTCTTACTTGGTTCCCTCTTCCTAGAGTACTCTTCACCTCAAAACTTTTCCATGGCTAACTCCTTATTTATTAGGTCTCAGCTCAAATAATCGTTTTCCATTCTTCACACTAACACAGTGCCCTGTTTTATTTTTGTCACAACAGTTAGAACTTTTTGAAATTGTTGATTTTTCCTCTAGAATATAAGCTCCGTGAAAGCAGGGATCTTGTTTGACATGGTATTATGGTATCCCTAGCTCCTAGAACAGTGCCTGGCACTAAATAAATATTTGAATGAATAAATATCTTCCAGCTTCTTTCTTTGATCATCTGAATATATAATTATCTTTATTTAATATTATTACCTATTGTTATGGGTGAATTGCTTATTAGAATTATTAAAATTACAGTCACTTTTTTTTTAAATTAGGAAAAATATTACAAGGCCATTTGAGGATCAGACATCATTGGTAAGTACAAGAATCTCTGATTTAAGAGGGCATACAAGTGATTGATTATTCAGCCTAATTCATTTAATTTAATTGTAGTCCTAACTTATGATTTTGAATTAGAAATCATCCTGTGTTACAAAATTCTGATGCAGCATACAGGGGAAATAAGACTTTTTTATTTCCAAAAATACTACTATAGATATTATGCTTCACTATGGATAGTATGTGTTCATTGCCTGCATGTATATTGATAGAATTTTAAAGACTTAATTATACTTTAGGTGTATAATTAATGGATTGTCCAGAGGAAGTTTGTTATGGATCTGTTTTTATAATGCAAATTTGATTTTTAAAAATTTTACTTTTCTTTTTTCTAATATTTTTAAAACAGGGAACACTACCTGACTTATGGCTAAACGTGAGAACATGATTATGTTCTCTTGACAGGAATACCATTGCTTGTCTTATATGTTTGTTTGCTTCATGGCATGTGGAATCTTAGTTTCCCCGACCAGGGGCTGAACCCACTGTGCCCCCTCTGTTTTGGAAGTTTGGAGTCTTAACCCCTGAACTGCCAGGGAAGTCCCATAGTTTGTTCTTTCAGTTAGTGAATTTAATAGGAAAAGTTTCTGAATAGAATCTCAATAATTACTTAAAAAACTGAAATTGAACATCTTATCCTAACGTGGCATCTAACTGCAGTGAAAATTAAAATATATTAAGAAAAATATTGTCAAAATAAATGTTGGTTTTTAATTAGGTTGCTTTTATCACAGTCTTGAATTTTTCACAGTCATTTGTTGAAGAGATTGTGAAAGTAAAAATGTATATAGAGTCTAGCCCAGAATTCTGTCTCTTCCATACATGACTTATCCAGGACTGGTTTTATTTTGTAATACCATGGTGATTTTAGTTGAGTGACCACTGTGTAGAAGTATTATGTTGTAGAATCTGTAGCATTTTGTATTTTTTTCTCAATCTAGTGTTGCTATGACATTTTTTCTTACACTTGAAATTGTGGCTCTTCCCCTGTTTGATCTTCTACTTCCAGAAACAGGAGGTATTTCATTGGCTGTAATAAATTTCATACTGCTAGAGATCCAAATGGTTGTGGAAACAGTGGTCACGTTAGAAATTTGGTTGATTTCCTCCTGACTGCCCATCCCCCAGTACCACACTTCTTATACTGCAGTCTTAGAATTGTGCACAGGAGCTGGGAAATACACTTCCTGTGGGCTGAATCCCTGTTTCTGTGAGGCTCACGAGCTAAGATGGTTTTTACATTTTTAAAGCTTTTTTAAAAAATGTATAAAAAGTCTAAAACATTTATTATCTGGCCTTTTAGAGATAATTTGACTTCTCTTGCTCTAGAATTTTAATAAAAAGTGGACTTTATGGAGAAGGATGACAGATAAGTACTATATATAGGCTTCCCTGGTGGCTCAGACAGTAAAGAATCTGCCTGCAGTGCGGGAGACCCGGGTTGGGAAGATCCCCCGGAGGAGGGCATGGCAACCTGGAGAATCCCAATGGACAGAGGAGCCTGGGGGGCTACAGTCCATGGGATCTCAAGGAATCGGACACAACTGAGTGACTAAGCACACACACCCCATATATACATATATGTGAAAGGTAGTTTATGGAAACCTTTCAGATGTTAACGTGAGAATGTAAAAACAAAATTTTTTTAAGAAAGGATTTTCACCAATTTGGACATTTAAAAAGCATTTTTTGAACACCTGTTTGGTACCAGACCAAGTGTAAATTGCTTTCACATATGACATCTCGTGGTTCTTACAGATTTTTACAGGAGGTGTTACTGTCTTTGATTTACACGATAAAACTGATTCTCAGAAAGGTTGACCAATCCCATAGTAAATGGCAAAGTCAGAATTCTTAGACTTTCTGACTCTATCCTCTACACAGGGAATAGAAAGACAAGTAGGTAGTCGTTTGTCCCATATGCTTCTTTCAACACTGGAATGAATGATAACCAAACTAGGGGCCCACACCTCAGGTCTCGCACTCAGTAAAGAAGTTGAGGATTATGGTTGCTTCACATGTTCTTTAATTATTTGCCATTAATTTAGGAAGCTTGGACTTCCGTGATGATCTGGTGGCTAAGAATATACCTTCAGATGCAGGGGATGTGGGTTCCATTCCCGGTGAGAGAACCAAGGTCCCATGGGCTGCGGGGCAGCTAAGCCCAAGTGCCACAACAAGGACCCGGTGAAGTCAAAAATAAATGAATAAATAAATTTAGGAAGCTTTTCCAACTGTGCTGGAACTAAACTGGAACACATTCAATCTAATTTTTGTGCTGAGATTGGGAGTCTCTGTAAACTGAATCAAAGTATCAATATGTGGGATGTAAAGTATAGGCACTAGTGTAGAAGGAACTGTCTAGGATACCCCATAACTGTATTTCCACCTCTCTCAAATCTGTAATGGAAGTCAGTACTTCTGAGAGCCAAATGGAGGGAAATCTCTTACTGGTAGAAACATCATAGATCTGTCAGTTAGTCCTTGGTTGGTACCCAAAGTGGAACTAGTCACAGCTGGGATGGTGCGGAGATTATAGGGCAAGATTCCTACATGGATGAAGTTGGCAGTGAAAAGTAGTTAAATGCCTTGTAAACTCATGAGTACATTTATAAATATCCAGAAACACCGTATTGATTAATTCATGTAAGTCCGTAGTATATTCATGTGTGTCCTGTAATGGAATGCTTCATGTGCTATTCCAAAGTAACCACATAACTGAAAATAAATGGCCTTTTAAAATTTATTAACCCAGTAGTTTTCACTTATTTTTTAGTCTTAAACTTACATCTTTTCCCTAAGTACCCCAAATAAAAAAAAATTTAAGTAAAAAGCTGCAAATAAAAACCTTTTCCTTTGTTTATTCCTATCAAGTTTATTATGTCTTCTTTAATTTCCACTGAAAAGACTCATGGACATTTTGTTTTTAGTTTAGAGGTACAATTCTTTTTTTTCGTTTTAATTGAAGTATAGTTGATTTACAATGTTGAGTTAGTTTCTGGTATACTTCAAAGGGATTCATTTATACATATATACATTCTTTTTCATATTCTTTTCCATTATGCTTTATTACAGGATATCAAATATAGTTCCTTATGCTATATAGTAGGACTTTGTTGTTTATGTATGATAGTTTGAATCTGCTAATCCAAACTCCTGAATTATCCTTTCCCCACCCTCTTTCCCTTTTGGTAACTGTAAGTTTGTTTTCTGTGTATGTGAGTCTGTTTTGTAAATAAGTTCATTTGTGTCATATTTTAAGTTATACATACAAGTTATATGCTATTGTCTCTGTCTTCAGTTAGTATGATCACCTGTAGGTTCATCAATATTACTGCAAATGACATTATTTCATTCTTTATTGCTGAGTAGTATTGCACTGTGTATGTGTGTGTGTGTGTGTGTATGCCACATCTTCTTTATCCATTCATCTGTTGATGGACATTTAGGTTGCTCCCATGTCTTGTTTGTTGTAAATAGTGCTACTATGAATTTTGGGGTGCATGTATCTTTTCGAATTAGAGTTTTCTCCAGATATGTGCCCAGCAGTGGGATTGCTGGATTATATGGTAGCTCAGTTTTTAGTTATTGCTGGTGTTTTTTTTTTTTTTTAATTAATTTATTGTTGACTGTGCTAGGTCTTTGTTGCTGTGCAAGCTTTTCTCTAGTTGTGGTGAGCAGGGGCTACTCTGCTTGCAGTGCTCGGGCTTCTCTTTGCAGTGGCTTCTCCTGTGGAGCACAGACTTTAGGCATGTGGGCTCAGTAGTTGCAGTTCCCATGCTCTAGAGCACAGGCTCAATAGTTGTACATGGACTTAGTTGCCCCGAGGCACGTGGGATCTTCCCGGACCAGGGATTGAACTCTGTCTCCTACATTGACAGGTGGATTCCTTACCACCGAGCCACTAGGGAAGCCCTTGTTTTTAGTTTTTCAAGGAGTCTTCATACTATTTTGCATAGTGGCTGTACCCAACTTACATTCCCAATGGTATAGGAGGGTTCCTTTTTCTCTACACTCTCTCCAGCATTTGTTATTCATAGACTTTTTATTTTTGCAGGTCACATCATGTGGCATGTGGAATCTTAGTTCCCCAGCCAGCGATGGAGCCCACACCCCCCTGCAGTGGAGGCACAGTCTTAACCACCAGACTGCCAGGGAGGTCCCCTAGACTTTTTTTTAACAGTCATTTTGCCTGGTGGCTCAGTTGGTAAAGAATCTGCCTGCAATGCAGGAGACTGAAGTTCAATCCCTGAGTTGGGAAGATCCCCTGGAGAAGGAAATGGCAACCCACTCCAGGATTCTTGCCTGGAGAATTCCATGGACAGAGGAGCCTGGTGGGCTACAGTCCATGGCTTTGCAAGAGTCTGACATGACTTAGCAACTAGACCACCAGCAACACCACCACCGTTCTGACTTGTGTGAGTTGGTACCTCACTGTAGTTTTTGATTTGCATTTCTTTAATAATTAGCTATGTTGAGCATCTTTTCATGTACTTATTGGCCATCTGTATGTCTTCTTTGGAGAAATGAATATTTAGATCTTGTGTCCATTGTTTGGGTTGTGTTTTTGTTGTTATTGAGTAGTATGAACTTTGTATATTTTGGAAATTAAGCCCTTATTGGCCTCACTGTTGGCAGATATTTTCTCCCATTCTGTAGGTTGCCTTTTTTCATTTTGATTATGGTTTCCTTTGTTGTGCAGAAGCTTGTAAGTTTGGTTAGATCTTATTTATTTTTGCTTTTATTTGAGTCTTTAAGCCATTTTGAGTGTATTTTTATGTGTGGTGTGAGGTGTGTTCTAACTTCATTGACTTACATCAGCTGTCTGGCTTTCCCAGCACCACTTGCTAAAGAGACTATCTTGTCTCCCTTGTATATTCTTGCCTTCTTTGTTGAAGATTATTGACCGTGGCTGTGTGGCTTTATTTCTGGGCTATGGTCTTCTGTTCCATTGATGCATAGTCTGCTTTTGTTCAAATACCATGCTGTTTTGATTACTGTGGCTTTGTAGTATTGTCTGGAATGTGGGAGGGTTATGCCTCCTGCTTTATTGATTCTTTTTCTTCAGGATTGTTTTGGCAGTTCTGGATCTTTAGGTCCCATATAGGGACCGAAAATTTATATATAGGTCCCATATAAATTTTAGGATTACTTGTTTTGATTCTGCGAAAAATGTCATGGGTAATTTGATAGGGATCACATTAAATCTGTAGATTGCTTTGGATAGTATGGCCATTTTAACAATATTAATTCCTCCAATCCTAAGTGTTGGATGTCTTTTCATTTCTTTAAATCATCTTCAGTTTCCCTTGTCACTGTCTTAATGGTTCTCAGCATTTAAGTCTTTCACTTGCTTAGGCAGGTTTGTTCCTAAGTTGTTGTTTTCTTTATGTGATTTAAAAAGGGATTCTTTTTTTCTTTTACTTTCCCTTTCTGGTATTTCCTTGTTAGTGTAAAGAAATGCAGCATATTTCTGTATGTTAATCTTGTATCCTGCTACTTTGCTGAATTCATCAATCAGTTCTAACAGTTTTTGTGTGGACTCTAGGATTTCCTGTATTTAGTATCATGTCTTCTGCATATAATGACAATTTTACCTCTTCCCTTCCAGTTTGAATACCTTTTATTTCAGAGAAGTACAGTCCTTAAAGTTCTTATATTTATGCATTGATTTAATGGAATTTCTTTGGTTTTACAGGAATTTTTTTCAAAGAAGTCAGATTGTTCTTTATTCATGTTTGGCTCCCATAATAAGAAGCGGCCAAATAATCTAGTAATAGGTAAATGTCATTTACTTTTTAATACTTTTATTTTATAGAGTCAGTTCTGTGGCTCAGATTGATGGTATTCAGGAGTAACCAGTAAACACTAAGCTAGTTTTTTATTTATCTACCAGTCTGCAGGTAAAGGATGGGCATGTTAATATCACCTTCGATCAAGTTGTAGAGGTTTTTTGACTATAAAACATATATCCTAAAATCAGTATTAGAGTTAGAAAAAAAAAAGTATCATACTTACTCACATAAAGTGACCTTTCCTAATAAATACCTTTGTAATAAACATATTTGAAAATAAACCCTTACTCTGTATTGAGACTTGGGTTGGCACAGTCACTGACTCAATGGCAAGCTCATTACCCTCCATGGACTTTTATTTGCTTTTCTGTAAAATAAGGACGTTTGGCTAAGTGATCTTTTAAGATCCTTTCCAGGATCAAGGTTTTAACAGTTCATTCTAGGTGGAGTTGAAAATTTAAGAAAGAAGGAACATGTCTGGGAGATAAAAGAACAAAAAAAGAGGCAGATAAGTAGGTGAATATAAGGCAGCTCTTTTGGAAAAATAAATGGTTAAAAGAGAATGTATTTTTTTCTAGGTCGTATGTATGACTACCATGTGCTGGATATGATTGAATTAGGTATTGAGAAGTTTGTCTCCCTTAAAGATATTAAGGTAAGATAATTGATTTTTTGAAAAATAAGCATTTTATGTTGCTCTTGGGCAATAGTGACATCTTGTGGTGAAGAGTAAGAATACAATTTTGTAGCTTAAATGAGAAAGAACTTGGTTTTTATTCTAGTGTGCTCTAAAAACTAAAAAGCACAATTTCATTTTATCTTTAAAAAGAGGAAGATACTTACAGTGTATAACACATATGTAGGCAGTTAGACTTCAGAGTTGTTTCTAACTCTCCTTTAGGCCCACAGTAGAAGTGCTATGCTCTCCCTCTGAATTATCATAGCACCTATTTTGTGGAACCTTAGAAATTTCGCAATTTTCAAAGTGAACCCTGTTCTAAATCTGGGAATCTCTGGGTGATCCTAGAGTATTTTGGCTGCTAGCCATCAAATTGCTAGCTCACTTCTCCCCTTGAGGACTGACACCTTTGTGTCTCCTTTGTTTGGGATTATGAAATAGAAAGTAGTAAATAGTTTTAGAAAGACAAGAAAACCGTCCTGATGTACCTCCTGTATCCAAATTGGGCTTCCGCTCCCTCTGACCTCTGTTCCTGGCTTAATCTTGTCCAGCAAACACAACATTTCACTTACGACCTCTTAGCTGCCCTCTAAGGCCAAAATTATTTTCCCTGTTGTATAGATTTGGTGACAGAGGCCCAAAGGAATTCCATTGATGACCTAGTGTCATACATATAATAAATGGTACAACTAAGATTAGGACTCAAGGATTTTGGTACTATACTTGATCTTAGCCAAAAGGCCGGGGAGCATTAGGACTCAAGAATTTTGGAAGAAAGGATATTGAAGTCTTTAATGGAAGGTTATGTAATTGTTCTCAGTTTATGGATCTTTGAGGATCTTGGTATAGTTGAAAGAATTATAGCAAATATGTAATCACTCCTTTTCCCAGCCTCCCCTAAGAAGAGGATGTGCCTTCTAGATTTCCTGTAGATTTGAAAAAGAGCTTTTATCAGATCCCCACTTAATCCGCTACATGAGCCTCCTCAGGTGCAGGGTAGAACAGTGAGGTTGGATTTAGAGACAGAACACTGGGTTTGAGGCCTTTGTTAGTCATTTAGGTGACATTTGTGACCTGACAAGTCAGTTATCTCCCTGACCCACAATTGTCAGTCAAGTGTTAAATAGGCGTAACAGTGTCAGATGAGATAATATATGTGGAAATATTTATCAGTGAAAATAATATGTTGAAAAGTATTTTGAAAAATGTGTGAACTGTGGTGCTTTATTGTGGATCCCATCATTTTGTTACAGTGTATTACAGGTTCTCTTTGGGGCTGTGTTTGAATCTCTGGAGATGAGCAGTGCCATTGCTGCTAGTATGGTCACCAGTTAGTGGATGTGTGCGCTGGCTGATACCTGCATGCCAACCCCTCTGCTCTTTATACTTCCTTTCCAGAGCAAAGAAATACCCTGCCACTGTGTAGCTTCTAAACTGGGCCACAAAATCATTACCGTTTGGCAGGCTTGTTCTTAACAAGAATCATTAAAATTGAGTACTAAATTTTCACTCATGGAGCATATTCATAACTATAAAATTCATTAACTGATGAGAATGTGCTTATATTGGCAATCCCTACATAGGCTATTAGCCAGTCCCCTTCATTATGACCGTTATTTGGTTATTATACAAGCTTATATTTTTAGTTTGTTTTGGAGTTGCATGTTTTGTTGCACTTTCCCTCCAGATTTATTTCCTCTTTATTTCTACCTCCTCATTTTAAAGACATCTTTACTAGGCATTTCTTTTCTGACTTGCCCACTTTTATTGCCAAGCTTTATCCTTCTCTTAACTCTTAAGCAACAAGTAATTAGACACTACCAGGAAATAGAGGAATTATTCTAGAAACTTGTTTTCTAAGATGACAAAAATTCTAGGGATGGTTATTCTGCATAGAATAAGTCTAAGGAATGAGGTGATTCAAAATTTAAGGTTAGTTAGGCACAGATGAACACAGAAGAGTCAGTGGGTCTGGAAGGCCTATTCAGGCCCTCAGTCAGACTTAGCCCATCTCCTAAGTAGACAGTTCAGGTTCAGGTTGAAAGCAGAGAATGTCAACAAGAGTGGTCATGGTGAACAGGGAAGCAACAAGTGACCTCTGGTTCAGTGGCAGAGGATGTTTGTTTGTTGTCTTATCATGTTCTCATCCCCCAATTTGGAAAATCTTTGATTAGTGTCAGAGTAGAGATATTAGAGTCAATGGAAAGCTCAGACCAAAAATCATTTTTCTTCCTTAAAATAATCCTTTAGTTAAAGAATTTTTTCTCTTTGATTTTTTTTTTCACTTTGATGAAACAAAAATTCACAATTCCTTTTGGTATTGAAGATCTCGAATTAGAGAGTTCCCTGGAGGTCCAATTAGGACACTGAGCTTTCACTGCCGAGGGCCCGGGGTTCAATCCTAGGTTTGCGAACTAAGATCCCACAAACCATACGGTGCAACCAAAAAAAAAAGAAAAAGAAAAGCCGAAACTAGATAAAACACTTTTTGTAGTAAGAGCTTTGATTCTGTTGAGTGAGGACTGCCCATATTTTCTATAGCTTGTATAACATATTGCTACCCATGTGAATGTTTAGCTGGTAGTTTATTTAGTTTTCATTTTAAAATACTACAAATGACACAGTAGGAAAAGCACGTTGTTACAAATAATTCAAAGAAATTAAATTTATTTCAGCTCTGAAATGTTGGCCATTAGAGGGATGTGTTTGTTTTTCAGCTTAGCTTTTTATTTTATTCTTTGCATAGAAAGTAGCTTACCTCATTCTTTAATCACTTATTAATTTGATACTAAGAGAGTAGAATGAAAAAATTATTTTTTAGTATAAAAAAAAATCTGTAAATGAAAAAAATCCCCACTCTAGTTTTAAGTCTAAAATCAGTATTCATAGGGACTTCCTGGCATTCCAGTAGTTAAAACCGTGCTTCCACTGCAGGGGTCACAGGTTCAATTCCTAATTGGGGAACTAAGATCCCGCATGCCTTGCAGTGGGGCCAAGACAGATAAGTAAAATCAGTATTCATAGATATAGTTTTAGGACAGTTAAGAAAATATGAAAATGGGTCACTATATATATTGACTACTTGAAACTCAGCATATAAACCATTTAGACTTGATAATTATATAATTACATTTTTTTATTTCCTAGAATAGTAAATGTCCTGAAGGAACAAAACCCATGTTAATATTTGCAGGTGATGATTTTGATGTAACAGAAGACTATAGAAGACTAAAAAGTCTTCTTATTGGTAAGTATTGTAATTCTTATCTGCAGGATAGCTCAAGTAGGCGTTATAAGAGCTGTCATTGGTGGTGGCAGTTTGCAGCTTCACTCTGCATAAACAGCTTTTTTCTTTTGATCTTTTTCCTTTTCATTATTTTGTTTATTCCCCACTAGACACAGAGAGTTAAAGGGATATTATACTCTATAGATCATTATTTCTTTCTGATAGTGTAGTAACTTTGGTACCAACCTATTTATATGGCATTTTACACTTTACTACATTCTTGCACCCATCTCCTGTCATTATTGGCATTATTAAATTTAGGAAATTGAAAAGTTGTATTTTAAAGATTATTATACATCATCTACTCCCAATTCAAAAACCTCTATTAGTTTTTCTTAGTCTGATATACAAGGCTTTTCACACCGTAACCCCATATAATTTGCTTTCTTGACCTCCACCAATTTCCTTCCTCCCTTTTCCATTTAAAAACAAAAACAAAAAACCTCCTAAGGTTGTTTTATAGGTGACTGATTCTTAGTGAACAATACTCATTCCTAATGTTTTATCTAATGACAACATCCCTTTCTATGTGCTCACAGGTCACTTTCTTAAATTCCAGTATACAATGTAGTTATTGCCTGAGATTGCTGTTAGATATACCAATTTTAAACCACTTTTTCTCTTCTCTGTTGAAAAGCTGGCATTATTGTTCTCTATGATTTTTTGAAGGTTACTAATACTTAATACTCTGTGATCACATTTCCACAGCTGTATTCTAACTCTGGAAAGTAATTTAGTTTATTCCTAGAGATATTAACTCTTCTGATACTCAGTGGAATTTTCTTAAGTTTAAATAATGTGTTCCGCTTGAGCTTTTCTTGCACCATTGGTACAAGCTATGCCTTAATTTTTTTGGTTATCCTTCTTTTGGGTTTTTACATACTTTGCCCTAGATCACTTTGAAAAGTTGCTCGGATATATTTTATAAATAAATTAAATATATGCTCTTTACAAATCTGAGCCAACCGTAGAAGGTTAGTAGGCGGAAACATTGCTTTCATGTTACCTTATTGGAATTATTTATGGTCCTGTTGGGAATACAGTTTACAGGACTTCTCATTTCTCTTATTAATAATGGCTATTTTTGAAAAACTAAGTATTTCTATTACCTCCTTAATCCTTACTAAAGCTCTTGAGTTTGGTAGCATTTCAATTTACAGATGGGAGGATGGAGGCTCAGAGAGGTTAAGTGTTATTAAGTAGATGAGGCAGAATCAAAACCCAAAGCTTGTGCTTTCTGCTTCTGCTCTTCATACTGCCCATGGTAAATAATTCCTTTGCAGAGTCTTTACTTTAGGTTCTTACCTCTGTTTTCCATGAATTAAAAGAGTAAAACCACATGGACAATAGGGACCAATATTTCTTTGAATATTACATATTTGAGAACATCAGGGGAGGTTTTTTTAGCCAAGATTTCTAGTACTTGTACTGTGTTGGCCCAGATTTCCAGCTTTTCTCTCCTTGTTCTTACGTTTAATTACTATTAATAAGGGAAGTACTTATAATTTGTTAGAAACAGAGCTTTGTTGCTTTTGTTTAAATGGTTGTCTTACTATTTTGTGCTTCCACTAGATGGCAGGAATAAACACATAATGCAATGATGAGCTGCTGCTGCTGCTGCTGCTAAGTCGCTTCAGTCGTGTCTGACTCTGTGCGACCCCATAGACGGCAGCCCACCAGGCTCCCCCGTCCCTGGGATTCTCCAGGCAAGAACACTGGAGTGGGTTGCCATTTCCTTCTCCAGTGCATGAAAGGGAAAAGTGAAAGTGAAATTGCTCAGTCGTGTCCGACTCTTAGTGACCCCATGGACTGCAGCCTACCAGGCTCCTCCGTCCATGGGATTTTCCAGGCAAGAGTACTGGAGTGGGGTGCCACTGCCTTCTCCACAATGATGAGCAGGAGGGAGTAAAAACCACAAAGGCATAGGAAAAGAAGAAATACCGGTAGAGGGATGGAGTAAGATTGTCTGGCACTTAGAGTTGAGTTTTTAATATAAATAGGAAGTAAGGAAGTTGCAGATTTGCAACTTGATTGGTGTTGTGTGTTCAAATGAAAAATGTAGAGCAGTAGGTAAAGAGAATTTATCAGGGGCTTTTCTCCTGTTAGGAAGTTGTGTTTTTGTTTGTAATTGGCCAGAAAGAAAAGTTAACTTCAGTATTTTCATGCCAGGTATCTATTTTGCTCATGCTGAATTTTGCTTCTCTTTTGCTTCCTTAAATATTATATAAGTGCGAGTGAGTGAAAGTTGCTCAGTCGTGTCCGACTCTTTGTGTCTATCGTAAATCTAATTACCTCAGTTACTTTTTTTCTTCTTTGCCTTTGTCTGTGTTAGTGGCCATATCTACATCTTTTGTCGTTGTTTTAATTATTTTAACCTTTCTCATTTCCTAATTCTTATTCCACTTTAATGTATATATAATAATGAAAATAACTACCATAGATTAGGTCAGGTAGTTTATTAAATGTAATCCTTTCTACAGCTTTTACAAAGGTAATTCTATGAGTCTGCTCAGGCTGCCATAACAAAATACCATAGACCGACTGGGTAGCTTATAAACAATAGAAATTTATTTTCTCACAGTTCTAAGAGTCCAGGTTTCTGCTGAGGACTCTTGCTGGCTTTTTGCTATGTGCTCACAAGGCTTTTCCTTGGGGAGGAAGGGAAGAGGGAGAAGAGGAAAGAGGGGTTGAAGTTTTCTAGTGTCTCCTCTTATCAAACACTAATCCTGTGGGATCAGACCCTATCCTTGTGACATACCTCATTTCACCTAAACTATTTCCATAGAGGCCTCATTTCCAAATGTAACCACACTAGAAATTAAGCAAACACTTGATTCATTATGGTAACATTATTCCCATGTTGTGGATGAAGAAATTGAGACCAGTTTACTCTTGTCCAGAGTGAAGAGGTAGTAAGTGGCAGAATCAGGATCTGATCTGATCTCTGACTGCAAATCTCCTGGAATCTCTTATCAGCACTGTGGTCAACCTACTGTGCCCTTTTCCAATGTTTTTATTCATGGACACAGTCACACTTAAGGTGTTACTTTTGCTTAGAATTGATCCATTGAAAAAATTTTCCAGCTAGGACTTTCCTTCTGACTCTAACCGATTTGTCTTCTACCCCCTTTACTTCTGGTTAACTGGTTAAACAGAAGTAAAGGGGGTAGAAGACAAATTGGTGGCTCAGATGGTAAAGAATTTGCCTGCAATGCAGGAGACCTGGGTTTGATCCCTGGAGAAGGAAATGGCAACCCATTCCAGTATTCTTGACTGGAATAGTCAAGACAAAGTCATGGGGAAAGGAGCCTGATGGGCTACTGTGCATGTGGTCACAAAGAGTCAGACACGACTGAGCGAGTAACACCTTCTTTCACTTTGGGAAACTCATCAGGAGCCACGGGACTGGAAAAGGTCAGCTTTCATTCCTCTGTAAAAGAAGGGCAATGCCAAAGAATATTCAAACTACCGTACAGTGGTGCTCATTTCACATCCTAGCAAGGTTATGCTCAAAATCCTTCAAGCTAGGTAAGCTTCAGCAGTACATGAACCGAGAACTTCCAGATGTACATGCTGGGAAATAGAAAAGGCAAAGATCAAATTGCCAACATTTGTTGGACCGTAGAAAAAGCAAGGGAATTCCAGAAAAACGTCTACTGCTGCTTCATTGACTATGTGAAAGCCTTTGACTGAGTGGATCACAACGCATGGTGGAAAATTCTTAAATGGGACTACCAAACTACCTTATTGGTCTGAGAAACCTGTATGCATGTCAAGAAGCAACAGTTAGAACCGGACATGAAACAGCTATTTGACTATTTGGGTCTTTTGTGTTTCCATACACATATAAAAATTGTTTGTTTTAGTTCTATGCCATTGGTAATTTGATAGAAATCCAATTGCATTGGAATCTATAGGATATTATGGTCATTTTAATGTAATTTTTCCAGTTCATGAACACAGTATATCTTTCCATGTGTTTGTGTCATCTTCAGTTTCTTTCATCCGTGTCTTACAGTTTTCCGAGTATAGGTCTTTTACCTTCCTAAGTAGGTTTTTTCCTAGGTATTTTATTCTTTTTGACATGATTGTTAATGGGATTGTTTGCTTAATTTCTCTGCTACTGTGCTGTTAGTGTATAGAAATGCAACAGATTTCTGTGTATTAATTTTGTATCCTACAACTTTACTGTATTCATAGATAAGCTCTAGTAGATTTTTGGTGGCATCTTTATGATTTTCTTTGTATAGTGTCTTGTCATCTGCAAACAGTGATGTCTTTTAAAGAGCAGTTTTAAATTTTTGTGAAATCTGCTTTATCCATTTTTTCCTTTAATGGTTTGTTTATGCAGTGTTTTTTTTAAAGAAACCTTTGCTTATCTCAAGGTTGCAAAGATTTTTTCATATATATGTGCATATATATAATTTGTAATAGTTTATATTATATATTATATATTGTTGAAGTCATATATCCTACGTTTAGATTTATGATCCATTTTGAGTTAATTTTTGTGTGTGGTGTGAGCTAAGGGTAATGTTCTTAAAACTTCCTACCTTATTTCATTTTTTTTCTTTCTTTCTTAAAATCTTATGGATAAACACATACCTGTATGGTTTGCATTGCAAAAGCTGTTTCAGGGGAGACTGGAATTTACATATCTTGTTCTCCAGAATGACTCTGACTTCAGTAATGCTGCCACAACAGTGAGTGGGGCTTTATTAACTTGGCCACTGAAAGAGTCGGGGTTTGGTAAAATTATGAGAAAGTTTGTCATTATTATGATCAAATTTTAGATCAGAATTTAAAAAGTATATTTGGTTTATAAAAGTATCCCTGAGGAATATTTGTTTGGGGTAGTAAGGAAAGGTGGTATGTACACGTGTTGGCACACTTATGTCCGTTTTATATACATTAGCAATGTGATTTTCTCTTAGTTATCCATAAGAAGGAAAGGGCAAACTACAAAAGATGTATATGTCCATGCACATGGAGATTATTCCCATCTTTGAGCTAATGGGAAGACGGAAGGAAAGTGCTGGGTAGCTGCGATTGGGACAGAATATGAGATATTTCCTGTTCATGACATCGTCTGTCTTGTGGCGGCTCTTCCTAAATAATTAAGTTGGGTGACTTTTTATGCATAACTTTGTCTCAGCTGAATGTTATTCGTGTGTTTCCATTTAGCCTCCTTCAGGTTCGGTCTTCTTATCTGTAGAATGAGGTGACCAAACTTCACTAATGTATTTTCCAAACTTTTTTCATTCTTGTGTCATCTTTATAACTTTAGCCATGTCCATGTAGTATCCATAGTGTTGTTCACTGGAGATTTTTCTTTAAGTTGATTTCTCTTTTTTAAAAGAAATTGTATGTTCCTACTCTAAATGGAAAATGATATATAATAACATAAATAATGCGTTGTAGATTATATCTGCCTGTATATCATTTAAAATTGTCTCATGTGTCACTTGGGTGTTACTACCACTCTGAGAAAACAACCTACTCCCTGATCTTGGTGGTTCTTTTCTGTCTTGAACACTTTAGGTTGCTTTTCTTTGCTCATACAGTTGAGATTCTTTGTTGACGTTTTCTTGTTGGCCTCCACCATATAACAAACACTAGTTCAACTTAATAGTCAAAGTTTGAACAGCCATTTTTATAGACCTTTGCTATATTAACCTACCTGTCTTAGTAGAAGAAAATTTTATATCTTGTTTTACATTTTCTAAAAAATTAATAATCACAGTAAACATGATATACTCTTGTGCTGAGCATTGGTTTAGAGGGAGAGCTTCAAAACTGAAAAATTATTAGGTTGGTACAAAATTGTGGTTTCAGACTGTGAATTTTAAATCATTATAAGTAGGCTCAAACACATCTTTATTAATCAAAATAAGAACCATTACAATCAATACATTTTTGCCATCAAAAAATAAGTTTGTTTATTCTTGTAGCGTAAAAATCTGTGCTTTGGGAGTCAGTGAACTCTTGGAAAGCATTTTTTGCATTGTTCTGTTGGTTGTGGAAGCATTTTCCCTGCAAAAAGTTGTCACGATACTTGAAGAAGTAGTATTCGGTTGGCGAGAGGTCATGAATATGCTGGATGAGGCAAAACTTTGTAGCGCAGTTTGTACAACTTTTGAAACATTGGTTGGCGACGTGTAGTCAGGTGTTGTCTGGAGAAGAATTGGGCCCTTTCTGTTGACCCATGCCAGCTACAGGCATTGCAGTTTTCAATGTACCTCATTGATTTGCTGAGCATGCTTCTCAGATGTAATGGTTTCACCAGAACTCAGAAAGCTGTAGTGGAGCAGACTGGCAGCACCAAACAGTGACCATGACCTTTTTTGGTGCAAGTTTGGCTTTGGGAAGTGCTTTCGAGTTTCTCATCCAGCCATTGAACTGGTCGTCACCAGTTGTCATGTAAAATCCACTTTTTGTTGCAGGTCACAATCCGACTGAAAAATGTTTCAATTGTTGCATAGAGTAAAAGAAAATGACACTTCAGAATGACAATTTTTTTGATTTCTGGTCAGTTCACGAGGCACACATTTATAGAGCTTTTTCACCTTTCCAATTTGCTTCAAATGCTGAATGACTGTAGAATGGTTGATGTTGAGTTTTTTGGCAACTTCTCATGTAGTTGTGAGAGGATCAGCTTTGATGATGCTCTCAACCAGTCGTTGTGAACTTCTGATGGCCGGTCACTATGCTCCTCACCTTCAAGGTTATTGTCTCCTTTGCAAAACTTCTTGAACCACCACTGCACTCTATGTTGGTTAGCAGTTCCTGGGCCAAATACATTGTTGATGTTGTGAGCTATCTCTGCTGCTTTATGACCCATTTTGAACTCGAAAAAGAAAATCTCTCAAATTTGCTTTTTGTCTAACATCATCTCCATAGTTTAGGATAAATATAAAATGAACAGCAATAATAAATCATAAGCAGAAAACCATAAAGTAGGAAATTCACAATAAGATGATATATAGTATAACCACATTTATTTAGAATGTATTCCAATATCAAACACCAAATTTCAACAATGCAAAAACTTCAGTTACTTTTGCACCAGCCTGGTACATGGCTCAGTGAACTAAACACAGAAATATAGTCATGAGATTAAATGATAGACGGATGGGACTATCACATTTCTCAGGGATCAGTTTTCGTACTACTTACCTTTTTTAGATAAGACATTAAAGAGTTGCATTTATTTAGAATGCAGCTAATTTGTAACTGAATTTTAAAGGTATGTTGGTCTTTTAAAAAATTTTTTTAACAACCTAATGTGTGCTTTTAGATTTCTTCAGAGGCCCCACAGTATCAAATATCCGCCTGGCTGGTTTAGACTATGTTCTACACTTTACTGCACTGAATGGGAAGATTTACTTTCGAAGCTATAAGTAAGTGCATTTACATATTTTTATTAAGCATCATGGTTAGCATTTTAGTGTGACTGTTTAGTAGAGCTCAAACTGAGAATTGCTGTCTGACCAGAAGTTTATTTGGAGAGTTTGCAGAATAGCAGTGACAAATAGCTTTGGGCGGATCCTCAGGTCTGTCACTCCCTTGCTAACTTCTGCCTCCTGGAAACCCTGCTTTTCCAGGGCTCTGGAGACTCAGACACTTTCTCTGAGCTCAGAACACTTATTCAGTCTTGACTTGCCCTACTTTTATGCAGTATCTCCTTATTTTTCTTGGCTGAACTTAGAACACCAAGCTACAAGTCTTAAGCCAGCTAAGGCAAATCTCAAAACCCTGAGTCTAAAAAATGGAGTCTGAAAGGAATAAGAACATTCAGTGACTAGATTGATTTTATCTTCATTCTCCAGCGCAGGCCTCCTACCTTACCCCCACCGCAATATAAATATAAATCCGAACAAGCTGATTTTGTTTTCATTAAAAATCTAATGACATGTTACAACTGTGCCTTTTGAGATAAGCATGACTTCCCCCCCACCATATTTAAAATTAAGTTCTAGCACTGATGATGGAGTCCACACTTTCCTAGAGAATACATTGACTCCCACAAACTGCCTATACCTTGAAATCAGAGTGGTGTCTGTTTTACACTGTGTCGTGGCAGTGCAGCCTGAGTGCTGACAGCCCGGTGTTGGCAGTGTCTTCTGTGCAGTGGTGCTATTTGTGCAGCTATCTGGACTGCAGCATTTCATCCATGGTTTAATTTTGTTTTTCTCATAATGGAATACATGATTGACCAGCTGTGTCCAGTGAACATCTAAATGAACTAAATGTTCACCTGTTTTTTTTTTTTTTTGTCAATAATTTCCATCTTTTTCTCAAGTGTGTATGGAGTCAGAGATATTCAGTTCTTTTCACCCCATGAATGGTACCCCTATTTCTGTTTTTCTATTTTTTTCTTATAATTAGTTGAGATTGAAAGCCCCTGTAGTCTGTTGTTTGAACTGCCAAACTTGGTTTTGGGACTTTTAAGAACTTAAAGCCTAACTATTTATGATATTTTGATTCCACTTATTTGACCTAGTGTGAATAGAATGCTAGATTTTTGAGTAAAAATAATAGATATGCAACAAGCAATGAAGGTTTACTGTATAGCACAGAAAACTATGGTCAATATCTTGTGATAACCTATAATAGAAAATAATTTCAAAGATAATACATATGTATATGTATAACTGAATCACCTTGCTGTGCACCTGAAACATTGTAAGTCAACTATACTTCAATAAAATAGATACATATATATTAAGAAAAAAGAACATCTATAAAGTAGGTGACTCCTATTTATAGACCAAGAAATAAAAGATGAAAAATCACCAACATAAAATCTTTTTGAAAACTTACGTTAAACAGGGAGACCCTGAGGATACAATGGGACTAAAAATGTGAAGATAAAAATCTTTGAGAAAGGAAAATGGATAGTAACAATAATCTAAAACTCTTTCATGGTGAACAGTTTCAAAGAAAGTATTCTCTTATGTCAGAACTTATATTTAGTGAGATTTTCCTGGCGGTTCAGGGATTAAGACTCTGTGCTTCCAATGGTGGGTGCGTAGGTTCAATCCCTGGTTGGGGAAATAAGATCTCACATGCTGCACGGCACAGCCAAAAATTTTGTTTTTTTTTTTAATTGTATTTAGTGAAAGGAAAGATTAATTTGTTAAAAAAAGAGAAATGTAAAGAAAACAAAGCAAAATGGACAGAAAATTAGCAAATCAGACTTAAGAACAAGGATAAATTGACAGTGTGACTATAAATAACCATCCATCCACTTACTTTAAGAAGTATATTATTGTTGAACTCGCTGTTAGTATGGCATCTCCCATAAAAAAAAAAGATTTGAATTTTTAAAATTAGAAACCCTGCTGTAAAATTTTAATCCCAGGTTTTCCTATCTGTATCTCCTAGTACCTGTTAGCTATTGACTTGAAATAGAGATGGACAGTGTGAATGAGAGCAAGCTGCTAGTGGGAGAATCCCTCTATGTGGATTAGCTTAGCCTCCTGGGGCTGTGCTCTGCGTGGGAGAGGAGAGGTGGTCCCTGGAATGAGCATCAACTCTGAGCCTAGTGACCTGGCTCTGTGCCAGGCTTCACCACAGAACATGGTCAGGTCACCTCTCAGGGCCTCTGTTTTGTACTTTGCAAAGTGTAGTGATACCATTTAGGTAATTCTGAGGTACCTCTGAGATAGATAATTCTCCTTTTTTCAGAGGGAGAGAGGTGCAGACAGAGGTAGGAATGTGCCAGGAAAGAGTTTCTGTCCTTGTGTGGCTTCTCAGGATTCTCACAGGCTGCTTTGGGTGTCCTGCCCTCTTCCAGCCAGCCCTTAGGCAAAGTTAAGGCGATAGTTAATGTGTGTACACAGTCACTCGGTCATATCTGACTCTGCGACCCCATTGACTGTAGCTCGCCAGGCTCCTCTGTCCATGGAATTTTCCAGATAGGAATACTGGAGTGGGTTGCCATTTCCTACCCCTGGGGACTTGCTGACCCTGGGATCAAACCTGAGTCTCCTGTGTTAGCAGGTGAATTTTTTACCACTGCACCACGGGGGGGCAGCCCCAATAGTTAATATTGACACATTATTTGTGAAGATGAGTAAGGATTATAAAATGGTTTTGTGGTTCTTGGATGAAAAGAACTGTGAGTATGAGATTACATTAATAGAAATTTTGACCTGACCTTTTGGGGAAATAAATCATAGTGTTACTGGCCTCTTCCTGTATATCCTATAATAATTAATTCCTTGGAGAATTTTGTTCACTATAGGGCCAGAACTATTAATATGAAACAGAAGATCTTTAATAACTGCCATGTATGCCTTTGCCATGGCATTGGGTAGGTTTTATGGGGAGAAATATGCAGAACAGGAAGTATTAGCATACCTTAAAAAGCAAACAACATTCTGGGCAAGGAGTTTAAGTACTGAAAACAGAATGTCAACAGAAGAGAGGGATGTAAAAGGGAGAAAAATAAGGAAATTACAATTTAAACAAGAGGGTAATGCCAATCTTTCTCAAGAAATAGGCAAATCATGCATAAATATATACATGCATAAATATATATAGAAATTGCCAATTAACATATCTAATAGCCTAAAGCCATCTGAGAGGGAAAGAACTGGGTTCTGTTTGTCTTTGTGTCCCTGCATCGTGTACCGTGTAATCTCCCAGAACTGAATGTCATGTTTGATTTAAAGCTTATAGGGAAACAAAAAAACAGAGTTTGAGGTTAGGATCTGAGATGGAGATTTACATGGGGTGTAAATACTCTGGGCAGTAGTAGGTATTTGACCGGAGATTCAAAAGCCTGGAATCAAAATGTCAGCTTTAAAAAGAAGTGCAGTGTTTATGATGGCATTGAGGGTAAAGGAAATGGTTTTAATTTTTTTTTTTAAGAGTTGACATTTAATAGAGTCTTCATCTATTTTCCTTAGTATGATCACAAAAATCCTTTATAAATGCTCTTAATACATTTCCTCTGAGAGAGTAAATATATGGTTGTTTGTTTTTTTTAAAGATTAACATTTAATGATTTTAGATTCTAGATTTCATGATTAAATTCTGTTAATAAAAAGAAAAGATGATAGCTCTATCATGAGAAACCATATGCAGAGAACTGAAAGCTAGAGTAAGTTTCCTTCTATCAAGTAGAAATAGAATAATAAGCGTACTCAATGAAGAGATTAAGGTCATCCACACATACTATCTAGTATGGCACTATAATTAATTCATCAGTAAGTAGCAACATATGTAGTTATATGTAGTTACATGGAAACAATCTTATTAACTTTCTATACTGCTCAAAAGTTTACTCTGTTGGGAGGACACTTGCATAAATAAAAAGGTCCTTGGGTAATCTGACTCCATCAGGCATGCCATGAACTGTTCTGGATTGACAAGTTTTCCATTTAGCTGAAATTAACATTTTAAGTGGAGAAGGAAATGGCAACCCACTCCAGTATTCTTGCCTGAAGAATCCTGTGGACAGAGGAGCTTGGTGGGCTGCTGTCCATAGGGTCGCACAGAGTCAGGCATGACTGAAGCGACTTAACATGCATGCATGCATTTGAGAAGGAAATGGCAGTCCACTCCAGTGTTCTTGCCTGGAGAATCCCAGGGACGGAGGAGCCTGGTGGGCTGCTGCCTATGGGGTTGCACAGAGTCAGACACAACTGAAGTGACTTAGCAGCAGCAGCAGCATTTTAAGTGGCAGAAATTTTTTTCATTGAAATTTTATGTATGTGATTTCCTTGATTTCTTAAGTTAATCTACTGAACACAAGATATTAATCAAGCTTTAGTCTTTTTTTTTTTTTTTTTCGTTTCTCTTGTTGTTGGCTGCTCTGCTCGGCATGCAGGGATCTTAGCTCCCCAGCCAGGGAGTGAACTCGTGCTGCCTGCAATGGAAGTGCAGAGTGCTGACCCCTGGTCCACCAGGGAATTCCCAAGATTTAGTCTTGATAGGAGTTCAGCATGATAAATATAATTTATTTGAGATAAGAAAGATGTAGAGGCAATTGCAGAATAAAAGATAAACACCTGTGATATAAAAGAGTCACATGGTCACTGCCCCTGTATGCTTTGAGTGAAATATTAAGGACAATGGCATGATGTCAGCCATCTTCAGCTCCTAAAAATGTTTTCCCCTACAGTAGGCCAGAGACAGGCCTTCTCTCAGGCTCTTCTCCCAGAACCCCTGTGAGGAGAGTGGCTTAAGGGCCCTTGTTTAAGCTCTTTTTTCCTCTGTGCTTGCTCCCTTCAAGCCCCATACTAACATTTATTTTATCTTTTAATGTTAGTATGTTTTTGTTTGTTTAACATTTCTGTTCTTTACATATCCTAGGCTCTGGGGTTTTTTGTTTGTTTTTCCTTTTTGCCTTGTTTAATTGAGTGTGAACTACTGTGTGATACAGCGTACCTACCACTGTGTCTCTTCCAGAAGCCAGTAAAAGCACTTCCTGTAAGTGGACTGTATTGGTTGATAGTCTTCATGTGATGCAGGGCTTTTAATAAGGTTTTACACATTTCACTCCTGCTTCCTGGTGTTTGCTCATTCCTGGGTATTACTTACTCTGCTTTCCTCTTCTGTTCTTTCTCTTCTCTATGTCACTTGTTACTTCTTTCTCATTCTGGCTTTTATGTGAAAAGGCTCATCTTTTCTGAACATTATTATTTAGTCCTTTTCTCTGTGGAGATCTGGTCACCGTAACAAATTTGAGTCTTTCAACACAAATAACCTTCAAGTCTTTGAGCAGTTCTTGTGATGTCACTCCCAACAAAAGAATTAAATGAGTCTCCCTTCTTCCCCCACTGTATTCCTCATATGCTTTTGGATTCAAGGTTGTTTATACATATGGTATCCAGAAAGTCATGTTTTTGTTACGTTCATTCCAATCTATAGAGATCAGTGTCTGTGCTTTGGAGAAAAGTTGATTCTCAATGGGTCTTAGAGAAATAAGAATTTGTTAATTATGTAAATATAATGTCTTAAAGATCCACTTAAAATTTTTTATATAATTATGTAACCCTTAGATAAAGAAATCAAATAAAAGATTCCATTTCTTAGGAGGACTATCTGTATATAAAGTATTAAAATTAGGCTTTCCAAACATATTGTTATTTTATGGAACTATAATTCTCTAGAACAAAAATATTTGGAGGAGTGGGACTTTGATTATCAGAGTCAAAGCAGCATTTCTTTTTGCTATTTCATAAAGGTTGCTGTTGAAGAAATCTGGCTGTAGAACACCACGGATTGAATTGGAAGAGATGGGACCCTCATTGGATTTGGTTCTGAGGCGGACACACCTAGCATCAGATGACCTTTATAAATTGTCTATGAAAATGCCCAAAGCCCTGAAGGTACATGACTTGCAGATTGGTGCCATGTTTATTTGTATATTCCTCTCTTCTTTCCAAAAAGGATTTGTAGCATATTATATTAAAGGACATATATAAACAGATCAATATAATAGATAAGTTAGACATTCAGAGCCAAAGAAAGAAGCAAGAAGCAAATAAGCCAATCATAAAGGATAATAAAATTGTAGAAACGAAGCATCAAGTGTTGCCGAGCACTTCCTGTTAGCCAAGACTGCCAGTTTTCAGCAAAAATGGGTCTCATTTTGGGCATTGTGAAAATGTAATTTCAAGCATACGATATATAACCCATACTTCCATAAAATGTGTTTTGACTTTTGAATGGTTTTAAAAAGCAAGTAGAAATGCCATCTCTGGAATGCCAGTAAAGATTTGAAATGATAGTCACAATCCTTAAGCTAAACGTAAGAACTTCACTCAGTGCATGACAGTGATTAGAGTAGTCTCTTACGTTGCTTCTCAGTGTAATCTGATAATTTACCTGGGAATTGTAGAAATGCAGAATGTCAGATTCTACCCTAGTCCTACTGAATTATAATTTGCATTTTTAGCAAGATCTCCAAGTGATCTGCTTATACCTAAGTTTGAGAAGAAAGGACCTATAGGGCTGTAGATTCCATATCATTGAAAGGGTGCTCACTAATGGAAGTTGTTAAATGATAGTTGTTGTACACTAGATTTTTATCAGTTCATAATAGTAGACTCAACTGTATTTTCATATATTACTGTTCCATAGCCAAAGAAGAAGAAAAATATCTCTCATGATACTTTTGGTACAACTTATGGAAGAATTCATATGCAAAAACAAGACCTAAGCAAACTACAAACCAGGAAAATGAAGGGGCTGAAGAAGCGACCTGTAGAAAGGAAAGCAGAAGATGAGGAGAACAAATCAAAGAGAATTAAAAAGAATTGATGGAATTTAGCCAATAGCTGCATTTTTATTGTAGTCTTAAGAGAATTATGAAGCATCCATTGTTTGAGAGTTTCTTATAAGATTTTATTGTATATTTTTATAACTTGATAATTTACCTAAACTCTATATGTTATATACATTATGAACAGTAACATACTAGTATTAGGTTGAAAGTTATGCTCTTACTGGAGATATTATACCCAGGTATGCCATTTGCTTTCTGTGATGTGACATTTCCCTCTGCCCACCCCCTACAATGTCTCCTGTCCCCTGAGGAAGGATCTCCAGAACAACCAGTGGTATTTTAGAGAATTTTGAGTTAAGCCTTAGATAAAGGAAGGAAGTCATGGAAAGTATAAATGTTCCAAAGTAACTGTAGACATGCTCAGTGTGAGCTGCCTGGAAACTTGACCCCATCTCCTAGCATATACCTACAACCTTACTTTCCTGTTGTTCTGCCTAAAATTCTACCAGAGATTCATTTTGAGATTTTAAGTTTTATGTTTTAGAACATAAATCTCTGAGATGTCCACTACCTGACATATTACCTTACTATTGATTATTTTAATTTCAAGAGATTCTGCTTCTAAATGGAGCCTTATCCATCTTCTCAGAGAGAAAAGTTTTACTAAGGGTCGAAGTGAGAAAAGAAGAATGGTAAGTTAAGGCACAGGACATTTGAGGATATCGGGTAGCCCTCGGTAAAGGGCACACGAAGGCCCTGGGTGTTTACATACTGAGTAGGAGTAAGTCAAAGCCAAACAGCTTGTTTCGAAATTTTCTTGACGACTGGCCCTGTGCCTAGAAAAATGGCAAAAGGCTTTCTACTTCCTATTCCTAGTATTGCAAACTTGTTTTCCCTAAATGTAAAATTTAGTTTCCTTGAGTCCCTGGCAAAGAGGTTCCTTTACACAGCCCAATTATGCTGTACAAGAACAAACATACATAAACCATGGTGTGTTATATGAAGTAGAAATGCTTTTGTTTTCAATTCCATGTCAAGGAGCTCCTCCATGTTTGTGTGTGTGCATGCATTTATGTGAGTTTGCTGACACTAAGCAAAAGCTGGAATCTCAATTTTACTTTCTTTATCCTTTCTCTTTTGTAAACCTGTTCCTTAGCCTTCCCTCTCCCTATCCCTTTCCAGATGGCTGATACTCTCCTCTTAAAAAGAAGGGCGCTGGTATCACTTATGTGCACTTGTTGCTTGATTATACATTGTTTTTCTTTTTTTTTTTGGCTTCTCGTTGCAGAACACAGGTTCTAGGCACACAGGCTTCAGTAGTTGCAGCACCAGGGCTTAATAGTTGTGGCACATGAGCTTGGTTGCTCCAAGGCATGTGGAATCTTTCCAGACCAGGGATCACACCTGTGTCCCCTACGTTGGCAGGTGGATTCTTACTCACTGTGCTATCGGAGAAGTCCTTGATTATACATTTAACCAAGACTACATAATTTTAGACCTGAAAAAAGAAAAGTGAAAGTCGCTCAGTTGTGTATGACTCTGCAGTCCGACTGTACAGTCTATGGAATTCTCCAGGTCAAAATACTGGAGTGAGTAGCCTTTCCCTTCTCCAGGGGATCTAGACCTGAAGTAGGCAAAATTATGTCTAAATGGCGAGTGAGGGTTAAATTAAAGTGATTCATGTCCTGCTATCTGTAAGTAGGTGGACAATAGTTGGGGAGAAAGGGAGTCATGAAAGGAGCATCAGTAATGATAGGCACATAGTCCTTGCCCAGTGCTTGACCCCTGACAGGTCCAACTAACACTGATGAAGATAGTGATTCAGGAGGCAAAGCAATGGGCCCTTTTCACCAATCACTTACAAGAAGGAACCTCTGCCATATTGAATGGCTGTTAGTATAACTGATGCCATCTTGGGCCTGTTCAGTGCCTCCTGTCCTTCATCTGACCCTACCTAGGGCTGTATTGTGTAGTAAATCTCTGTTGACAAGGGCTTTGTAGTGAATAGATACTGTTTAGTGATCATTAGGTCCAGGTGGCCTCTGTGCTCTTCATTATTGTTAGGCTCCAAACAATAATGAAGACCTTGGCTGACGTATTCCCAGTACCCAAGAGACTAGTTACCCGTTCATAAATCTTGACTTTGGAACGCACTTCCTGTTTTCCAAGCACATACCCTCGTACCCTAGGTTAACTATAAAAATCTCCAGTGGCAGCTGAGAATGTTTCCGGATGTCATCCATCCCATCCTACCCTGTAGGTAAACTACCCTATAATCTGATCGCTTGGTTGTATGAAGTGTCCTGCCTCATTTTTTGGTCTCAAGATATTTTCTCAGTTTGGTGGGCATCTTTTGTTCCTTCTGTCTGATAACGCCTTGACCCCTCTCCATCAGGAAGACCTACCTCAGCATTTCAACCAGTCTTAATGTAAGATCGCCACATTTTCTGCAGATGTGACCTCTTAAAGTGTTTTGTTGTTTTAATCAGTAACCTTCGGAGGTAGTGAAGGACAGGGAAGCCTGTCTGCTGCTGTCCATGAGGTTGTAAAGAGTTGGATACAATTTAGCTACTGAACAGCAACAAACAGTACAAGCTTTTGTTTCTTGTGCAGTTTTTTAGTCTTTGAATCTTCTTCATAAGAGAAGTATTACATAGTATTACTGAAATCTGTCTCAAAGACTTTTTGTTGTAGTTGTCAACTATCTGGAACTCTTGATTCACCATTCATATCGTTTTTGTAAGAGGTGCATTTTAATTTCCATTTATCCTTGAACTTTAGAACACAACATATATTAATTGGAGAATATGTATCCATTTCTGTAAAGGTGGTAAGTTGCCTGTCCTAAATTGTACTTAAATTTTGATTTTGATAGATGAGAAAAGCAGATTATTATTATTATTTTTAATACAAAACTTGTATTTTTTCTAGGATGTTAGTACTAATACCAAGGTATATACAATTTCATGAAGCTTGTTTCCTTTTTATAACTTAAATGCTATTTATTTTCTTGGTATTGAACATAATCCAAAGTAGAGGTGTTATTACCCAAATCAATAAAGGAAGCAGGTGGAGGGGAACTTAGCCCAAGTCAGTTTTCACTTATCTAGCTTCTGCTCTCTCCTTCCTTCCATTTATATTTTTACCCATTTCTCCTCTCCCCGACCCAAAGGTGAGGCCAGGAAAGGATTCACAGAAGCTTTAAAATGGAAGAAGTTAAAATCACAAACCACTGCTAAATTTGACCAAGAGAAGGTTTGTTTTTTAATGGAATTTCAGTATCAGTACTTTGTCCATTATGAAATTAAGAGCCTACAAAAATACACAGTGTTTATTATTATCCTAATGAACTTTTAATGGATCATAGAAATCATCAAAACATCTCATAATTGCATGAAAGGCAGATATATTCTAGTATATATACATATATATATTCTAGTATATATACATATACATAATGAAATTGTGTGGAATATTATTCACATCTGTTTAAATATGCTTCTGTTGGGTCTTCCTTGGTAATCCAGAGGCTAAGACTCTGTGTTCCCAATGCAGGGGACCCTGTCTTCGATCCCTGGTTGAGGAACTGGTTCCACATGCTGCAACTAAGATCTGGCACAGCCAAATACTTACAAAAATACATAACCTACTAAAAAAAAAATAAGCTACTGTGAACAAAAAGTTAAATTGGACTTGTTGGCTCAAGGCTTATGCCAGCTGTGAGAAGAAAGTCAACTTGCTTTTATATGTATATTGTTTTCCTCTCATACTAACAACTTGAATGGTTCAAGTTTAAAAACAGCAAAGATAACACTTTTTCGTATACCACCCAGAGTGGACCATATTACACCGTGTTTGAAATTTGACTGCCTTGCTTGAATTGGAGTCATTTTGCACCTTTTCCAGCTCAAAATTCTTAGGGAAAAAGTTTTAGAATAAGGCATAAACATAAGGTAGGCCTTTCAGCATACATTTAATTTTCTTGATCTGGTGCTTCCTTGAAACAATTTCCCTTCCTCCCCCAATCCCTTCTCACCTCCCACCCTGACTTGTCACACTCTGAGCACCAGAAAGTAGGTTCTAAACACAGGAAGAAAGGTCTGACGCCACAGGCCCCTGCTCCTTAAGTGGGGCTGGAGTCTGTATTAAAGAAGGTTAAAACAAAAAAGGGGTGGTGGTGATGGGAAAGCTTCTAGAACTCAGCAGTTAAGGCTTTTGCCAAGCAAGGAGCAAAGCACCTGAGCTTTTTGCTGGATCGGAATTGATTCCTCAAGCTCAGACAGGCTCAGCTAGAAGCAGGGTGGCAAGTGTTGGCTCTATGAGGCATGCCCTCCCGCTAAGCTGGATCCCAGGGCTGCAGAGGCCCTGGCTCTGGACGCCAGATCGGGGAAAGGACCTGCAACCAGAGCCAGAGCTGAGCTTAAGCAGAGGCTGTGTTCAGGGATCCCCTCTGTCCCTCTGAAACCCTGCAAGCAAGCTCAGAAAGAGGTGTCTGGAGGGCAAAGCACAACCTGTTTAGTGTTAGCGGGTGCATTTAAAATGGACTTGGAAGATTCACATACATCAACTTGAGTTTATTTTCCCAACCCCTTATCTAAAAGCTAGTTCCTCAGAGTCAGCTGACAAAGCAGGTGGCAGAGAGACCTGAATTGATACATCACTTTAGAAGACAATCTGCCTCTGGCTTGGAGCTAAGAGGCAGTCCTAGGGTTTGTGGCACTGGGGGAAAGAGCATGAGAATCCATTGCTGTCCCCTTAGGCCTCTTTCCATCCATTTAACTCATAGTCTAGTCACAAGTTTGAGTGTTATGCCCAGCACCTTCCTCTGCGTAGGGAGACCTTGGGGAAGGATTAAACTGAATTTTGAAAAATCAGTCATGGACTTCCCTGGTGGCACAGTGGGTAAGAATCTGCTAAGGCAGGGGACATGGATCCAATCCCTGGTCCTGGAAGATCCCACATACTGCAGAGCAATTAAGCCCATGCGCTACAGCTTCTGAGCCTGCTCTCTAGAGCCTGCGAGCCACGACTACTGAATCCATGCACCTAGAGCCCCTGCTCTGCAACAGAGAAGCCAATGAAATGAGAAGCCTGAGCACCCTGACGAAGAGGAGCCGCTACTCACTGCGACTAGAGAAAGCGCGTGTGCAGCAGTGAAGACCCAGTGCAACCAAAAATTAAATAAGTAAGAGATGAAAAAATCAATAAAAAAATGGTAACATGGCAAGGAGCTCCTCAAAAGTGGAATATGTGGGAGGCAGTGCCTAACACTGCAGGCAGAGCAGTGTTAGGGACAAGAGTTGTGGCCTTAAAGTGACATCATCTGATGCACTTTGAGCCCTCAGCTAAGATTTAACAAGACAAGGATCCAATTAAAGACAGTCAAAACCATTGGCAATACCAATTAGTGGTATGGTTCCCTAAGTAATGTTAGAAGTGTTAGTTTTTCAAGAAATGCAAAGAAAATAAATGAGGCTTTGTTTTGTGTTCGTAGCAGTAGAAAGGCAAGTATTATTTTTAAAGAGGCCCCGATAAAGCAAGTGGTACAGACTAGCTGGCAGAATTCTTAAGTGATTTCCATGCTTAGGAAGCGAGAGGAACAGAGCCATCATGGTTGCAAAGTGAGGCTCCATAGTCCTCACCTCAAGGTGGATGAGATGTAGTATGGAAAGCACCAGGCTGATTGAAAGAACCTGGAGTCTTGATCCCAGAAAAGGACCATTAGCTAATCTTGAAAGAATTATGAGGAAGCAGAGTGAGGCAGATTTGGCCCTGGCAACATTTTGGGAAGACTTATTACACAGGTGTCTTGTGAGCTCTTACTGAGACAAGAAGGTCGTCATTGCTAGAAGCCAGCATGGATTCCCTGGGAGCTGAGAGCGTTAACTGATGACATTGCTTTTTTGAAAGGAGTCCTTGCCTGGGAGATAGAGAAGTGGTCATTCACTCATTTATCAAGCATTGTTATGTTTCAGGGGCTTCTCTGGTGGCTCAGTGGTAAAGAACCCGCCTGCCAATACAAGAGACGAGGGTTTGATCCCTGGGTCCAAAAGATTCCCTGGAGAAGGAAATGGCAACCCATTCTAGTATGCTTGCCTGGGAAATGCCATGGACAGAGGAACCTGTCCATGGCAGGCTACAGTCCGTAGGGTAGCAAAGGAGTTGAACACAACTTACTAAACAACAACATCATGTTTCAGGCATCGCACTAGAACAATGCCTTACACTGTATATGTTTTCAATTTAGAAAGCATTATCTTTAAAATACAATTTTGGGACTTCCCTGGTGGTCCAGTGGTTAGCATTCTAAGCTTCCACTGCAGGGGTCTGGGTTTGATCCTTGGTTGAGGAACTAGGCTCCCACAAGCCGAACAATCAATCAACCATAATAAAATAAAACTTTTATTTTTTTCTTGATTATAAGAAACATCATTTTTCTGAGTATTGAAGAGAAACTTGTAGAGAAGAAAATAAAAGTCATGTAATCTCACCACCCAGAATACTACTATTAACATTTTGCTGCATTTCTTATCACTTAAAAAATATAGGTTCTTAACATGATCTTACTATATTATTTGGAGTTCTGCTTTTAAAAAACAGTAAACTTTTTAAAGTTAAAATTTTTTAATACCACATTAGTTTCCCATTAATACCACAAATAGGAGTGGGGTATTATTCAGATGAGTAAATGCAATGAATTTTTACAAAATGAATGTACTGTTATAACCATTATCCAGATAAAGAAATAGAAATATTGTGAAGCCCTTTATACCCCCTTCAGTCATGAGCCAATAGTAGTAGGGTTAACTACTAGGTACCCTGCTCTTAAAATCAGTATCAAATTGTAAATGTTTTCCTGTCATTAATTTTTTTTGAAATGTGATATAACTAAAAAAGCAGTTAGGCCGATTCAAAGCAATTTGAAGGACTAGTGTACCCAAAGAGTATTGATGAATGATGAATAATCTGTGATATCTACAAAGGAAATCTTTGTTGGCAAGCCTCGGGGCTCTGTCCTTGACTTTTGCTCCTTAAACAAGTTTATCTTCCACTTGAATGAAGACAGGACACATTTGTGGATGACAAAGCAGTGGGACTATTCGAAGACATAAATGTAAAATATCTTGGCAGGCTTGGAATATGGCCTGAAGCCAAAAAGACAAATTTAGTTTGGTAAATGAAAAGTTCAGTACCTAGAGGGGAAATATATATGAACATTTTTAGGATAAGAGAGATGTGGTTCTACAGTTGGGAAATGACCCAGGGGACAAACCCTATGTCAGTCATCAGTGTGAGCAGACTTCCAGAAAGATCCACAGAAATTGAAGCTACACTGACAGAAGTACAACATTCAGGTTGACTGAAATAGAATACCTGAGATAGACAAGAAAGTCTGAAAACAGCAAAGCCTGGTATGAGTATACAGTAATAAAAAGTGGAGGAACAGAGACCCATTGTACTCTAATCTGCTCAAACCACATTTGCAGCATTGGTTCTAATTCTGGGCACACCCTTGGAGGAACTTGAGCTACCTGGACTGTGTTCAGAAGATGGTGACAGGAGCAATGAAAAATCTCCAAACCTTGCCAGATCTGGTGGAGATGATTTGCCAGAGGGAGAAAAGGCAGTGACTACACAAATTTTTTTTTTTTATCAACTTAATTGGAATATTTTTGTACAATAAAATATGTCCCTTTAAAGAGTATGATTTGGTGAGTTTTGACTTTTGTATAAACCCATGAAAACACTAGCACAATAAAGATGGGAACATTTTCATTAATCCAAAAAATTCCTGATGCCTCTCTGTAGTCCATTCTCCCTCTACCTCAAGCCCCAGGCAACCATTGATCTGCTTTCTGTCAGTTCGGTCGCTCAGTTGTATCTGACTGTGCCATCCCATGGACTGCAGTACACCAGGCTTCCTTGTCCATCGCCAATTCTTGAAGCTTGCTTAAACTCATGTCCACTGAGTCAGTGATGCCATCCAACCATCTCATCCTCTGTCATCCCCTTCTGCCTTCAATCTTTCCCAGTATCAGGGTCTTTTCAAATGAGTCAGTTCTTCACATCGGGTGGCCAAAGTTGGAGTTTCAGCTTCAGCATCAGTCCTTCCAATGAATAGTCAGGACTGATTTCCTTTAGGATGGACTGGTTGGATCTTGCAGTCCAAGAGATTCTCAACACCACAGTTTAAAAGCATCTGTTCTTCGGCGCTCAGCTTTCTTTATAGTCCAACTCACATCCATACATGACTGCTAGAAAAACCATAGCTTTGACTAGATGGACCTTTGTTGGCAAAGTAATGTCTCTGCTTTCTGTCACTATAATTATTATTTTCTAGAATTTTATAGAAATGACATAGAAGAGCAGGACTCCTATGACTGGATTCTTGCACTCAGCCTGAAAATTTAGAGGTTTGCACATCTTGCTTCATCTATCTGTAATTCATTACTGAATGATATGTCATCATATGGATGTACCTCATTTTGCTTATCTATTTATCTGATTATGGACATTTGTGATGTTTTCAGTTTGGGGCCATTATGGAAAAAACTGCTATGTACATTCATGTTACAAGTTTTTGTTTGGACAAATATTTTCGTTTCATTTGAGTAGATATCTAGGAATGGAATGGCTGGGTCCTGTTGAACACTCAGTTCCACTAGGAACTGTGTGAACAAGAGAAGCAGATTACCAGACTCATATTCTAGGAGGGAAAGAGGCAGGCGGTAAAATGTGTTCACAAATGGATAAGTTAAGAAAGTGATAAATGGTATAAGGATGATAAAAGAGTTGATGAAATGACTAAGAAGGGTTATCTTAACTTAGAATGACAAAGGAAGATATCTCTGTAAGAAAGAATGAAAGAAAGTTAGTCAGTCAGTCATGTCTGACTGTGACTCCATGCACTGTAGCCCACCAGGCTCCCCTGTCCACGGAATTCTCCAGGCAGGAATACTGGAGTGGGTTGCCATTTCCTTCTCCAGGGGATCTTCCCAACCCAGGGATTGAACCCAGGTCTCTCACCTTGCGCGCAGACTCTTTACCAACTGAACCACCAGGGAAGCCACTAGGGAAGATATCTCTGTAGAGGTGACATTTAAGTTGAGTTGTAAATGTGGAGGAGGCAATGTGTGAAGATTTGAGAAAGCACTTTCCAAGAATCAGGAAAAGAGCAAAGTACTTGAGAAAGGACTTGACTTAAGGAAGATGTAATAGTTGTCTCCAGATGTTCAAAAAACAATCACGAGGAAAGGGGATTACATTTATTCTATGAAATTTTAGAGGCATAAATATGACCAATGAGCAGACATTATATGGAGAAAAGTTTGAGTTCAATCAAAACTTTTCATAGTAGGACATTGAGGGTAGGAAAAGGATCAAGTTTTAAGTTCTTTTTGTTGTTGTTGGTGGTTTGCTTTCTCTATTTCTTTTTGTTGTTGTTATTAAGTCCTTTCCTACTAATTTGAATAATAACCACAACTACATAGACCTGGAACTAACTTGTGACTTTGATCTCTCAAAAAGTGAATTATTGGGACTTCCCTGGTAGTCCAGTGGCTAAGACTCTGAGCTCCTAATGCAGAGGTTCTGAGTTCCATTCCTGGTCAGGGAACATGCCACAATTAAGACCCAGGGCAGCCAAATAAATAACTAGATATATTTTTAAAAATAAAGTGAATTATTGAGCAGATATAAATCTAACTTAAAACTAATTGAACTGGCTTGTGGCAGCCAAGTGTTAAGGAAAATGAAAAAACAAAAAGTAGCTGCAGTAATTTGTACCCATCTGTAAGGCAATTGATAGAAAAAATATTTCATTTTTTACTCATTTGGTACTTAACAACAGGCACTTAGAAAATATTCAAGTATTCCTTGAGAGGCCAGGAGGGGAAGGATGCATTATCTTCTTTCAGTTAAATGACACCTTCTATGGTTAGTGTACAAGGAAGTGTGAGGACACATTAATAAAAATCGGGATAATCCTTCAGCATTTATCTACATCTGTCCTTTTAAAAATAATAATGATGATTTGAAATTAAATGATATCTACCAAAGTATTAATGTAGATAAAAGATGCAGTCTTTTGGAAAATGTATTAGAAGACTAAATTATATAATTACTTATAACTATTGTGCAAACTTAAGAACAATAAAGGAACAGGAGAAAGGAGGAGAAAGGAGGGAAAGAAAGAAGAGGAAGACAGGGAGGAAGAGAAAAGCATCTCACCGTCATAAGAAACTTGCTTCTTCCATCCTTCCACCACATCTTGAGTCCTTGCCTAGATGTTTCTATAATAATCAGGTAAGAGTGAGGCATGTTTTTAGTGCTATATGGCTTTGTGTCATATCAATTCAATAAAGCATATCATCAATTATCAATTCCTTATTGAATGAGCAGTATATTTAGGGTCATCAGCAGGAGGATTCCTTGGCAGTTTCTTTCCTGTGGGAAGAGTGCATAAAGAATAGGAGTGAGACAAAATTCTCCAAGCAGGCTCCTCAAGCTGTGGTCCTATCACTTTTAGGGAATGTGGTATAGCCTACTTTTCCAACCCTTGTCATCCTTAGGATCCTCAATTTGTGCAAGAAGACAGCTCATTTACCAGTAGCAGAGGACAGCTGTTCTCCAAGAACTTGTCAGAGAGTATAATCTTTTTTAGGATATATTCATGTATTGTATGGAGAAGGAAATGGCAACCCATTCCAGTACTCGTGCCTGGAAAATCCCGTGGACGGAGTAGCCTACCAGTCCATGGGGTCGCGAAGAGTCGGACACGACTGAACGACTTCACTTTCACTTTTCACTCCCATGCATTGGAGAAGGAGATGGCAACCCACTCCAGTGTTCTTGCCTGGAGAATCCCAGGGACAGAGGAGCCTGGTGGGCTGCTGTCTATGGGGTCACACAGGGTTGGACACGACTGAAGGGACTTAGCAGCAGCAGCAGCATGTATTATAAGATTCGCCCTTTTATTTTTTTATTTTTTTATAAATTTATTTATTTTAGTTGGGGGCTAATTACTTTACAATATTGTAATAGTTTTTGCCATACATTGACATGAATCAGCCATGGGTTTACATGTGTTCCCCTTCCTGGACCCCCCACCCACCTCCCTCCCCATCCCATCCTTCTGGATCATCCCATTGCCCCGGCCCTGAGCCCTTGTCACATGCATCGAACATGGAATGGTGTTCTGTTTCACATATGATAATATACATGTTTCAATGCTATTCTCCCAGAACGTCCCACCCTCACCTTCTCCCTCAGAGTCCATAAAATTGTTCCATGCATCTGTGTCTCTTATTCTGTCTCACATATAGGGTTATCGTTACCATCTTTCAAATTCCATATATATGCATTAGTATACTGTATTGTTGTTTTTCTTTCTGGCTTACTTCACTCTGTATAATGGGCTCCAGTTTCATCCATCTCAGTAGAACCGATTCAAATGTATATACACAATGGAATATTACTCAGCCATTAAAAAAAATACATTTGAATCGATTCGCCCTTTTAAAATGTACATATCAGTAGTATATTCACAGAGTTGTACGACAATCACTACTAACTTCAGAACATTTTTATCACCTCAAGAAGTCCCATGTCCATTAGCAGTCACTTTTCATTCTTCCCTCCTCTGAGTAATCCACTTTCTATCTCCATGGATTTGCCTATTATGGACATTTCATGTAAATGGAATGGTACAATACGTGTTTTTTTGTGATTAACTTTCACTTAGCATAATGTTTTCAAAATTCATCCATCTTGTAGCATGTATAAATACTCTACTCCATTTTATGGGTGAATAGTGTTCCATTGTATGATATACCAGAGAGCATAAGCTTGAACTCACTGTCACTCAGTATTCAACAGTTAGGCCGTTGGAAAAATGAGTGACGTACTCAAATATATATATGAACAGCAATGCTCTGTATGGAATTGTGCTGTAAAGGTCAAATGATGAAATGAAGATTGTCTAATCAAGTTACTAAACAAATATGTTCATAAAATTATACATCTCCAAAATGGAAATTTGATTCACTCATACTTACAGAAGCAATATAAATTGCATAAATCTTTATACTTTTTTGGTTCATTTTTTAAGATAGTATTCATATCAGATCTTTCCCTCCCCATCCCACACGCAATTTACCATGAAACGTTGTCTCTTGTTTTAAATGAATTTCTTTTAAACAGCTATTTTCCAATACTGGTTATCTCCAACTTCAAAAGCTAACAGTGATCATTTCTAGGTGGTAAACTTATGGGTGATTTTTATTTTCTCTTTTCACTTGTCTCTAGTTTTCTCAGTGAGCATCATTATATTTGTAAATATTGATAATTCGGGAAAGAAGGGGGATAAAAGGCTGGAAAAAATAGTTACGGAAACTCTCCTGAAAGATGGGCAGGCTGTTCATCTCTCCAGAGCACATCACTGGATTATTACGCCCGAGGGCATCGAACTGCATTTTCTTTAGTACCCTATCCTATGTTAAAGAGGATTCTAAGAACATCCTTATGTTGTTGCGTTGAAAGATATCACCGGGACTGTCATTCACCACATCTTGTAGGATATTCTCTGAACACCTGTCTTAGTCTCTTCAGTCTCAGTACTAGAAATAGTAATGCTTCTTCCAAAGAAGTAGTTTGCTTTTTCAAAAAAGTTCTTAGTGTTAATTTTTCAAATAGATATATGGAGATATAACTCACATGCTGTACAATTCATCCATTTAAAATGTATGATTCAATGGCTTTTAGACTATTCAGAGTGGCACAACTATCACTGCAGTCAATTTTTTTTTTTTTTTGCAGTCAATTTTATAACATTTTCATTATCCCAAAAGAAACCTTCTACTCCTTAGCCTCCATTTCCTCTCTTCTTCCCCAGGCCAAGATAACTAAATCTATTTGCTCTATGGATTTGCCTAATTTGGATGTTTCATTTAATTGGAACCATATGAAATGGGCTCCTTTGTGACTGCCTTTTTCCTTTAGCATAATGTTTTCAAGGCTCATCCATTTTGTACAATGTATCAGTACTTCACCGATTTTTTATTGTCAAGTAATATTTCACTGTATAGATATGCCCCTTTCTATTTATTCATTCTTCTGTTGATGGCCATTTGGATCATTTTCACCATTTAGCTATTGTAAACAATACTGCTATGAATGTTTGTGTACATGTATTTGCATGAATACCTGTTTTAAATTCTTTTGGATATATTACTAGGGATGGTATAAGTGAATTATGTGTTAATCTTATGTTCTAATTTCTCCACATCTTACCAAAACTTGTATTTTTTGTTTTTCTAATGGACACTAAATGTTGTCTCATTTAGTGTTTTGCATTTTTTATTTTTCCGTGCTATTTAATTTATTTCATTTGTCCATAAAAGGAGATACGTCTTTGCCAGTAAATAACAGGTTACCATAAGCTGTTTTCAGACAGAATTACTTTGCATTGTGGTTTTGATTTGCATTACCCTGATGACCAGTGATGTTAAACATCTTTTCATGTGCTTATTGGCTATTTGTAAATCTTCCTTGGAGAAGTCTCTGTTCAGATCCTTTCCTCATATTACGATAGGGTTATTTGTCTTTGGGGGCTTCCCTGGTGGCTCAGATGGTAAGGAATCTGCTTGCAATGTGGGAGATCTGGGTTGGATCCCTGGGTCGGGAAGATCCCCTGGAGAAGGGACAGGCTACCCACTCCAGTATTCTTGCCTGGAGAATTCCATGGACAGAGGAGCCTGGCAGGCTACAGTCCATGGGGTCACAAAGAGTCGGGGACGCAACTAAGAGTGACTAACACTTCCACTTTCTGTTTGTCTTCTAATTACTAAGTTGTATGGGCTCTTTGTCATCGTTTTCCTGCCAGAAGCAATCCTCTTTTGATTTCATGGCTTCAGTCACTGTCTGCAGTGATTCCGGAGCCCAAGAAGAGGAAATCGGTTCCTACTTCCACCTTTTCTCCTTCTATTTGCCCTGCAGTAATGGGGCCAGATGCCATAGTCTTAGTTTTTTTTAATATTTAGTCTTAAGCTGGCTCTTTCACTCTCCTCCTTCACCCTCATCAAGAGGCTCTTTAGTTGCTCTTCGCTTTCTGCCATTAGAGTGGCATCATCCAGGTATCTGAGGTTGTTGTTGTCTCTCCCGCCTGTCTTGATACCAGCTTGTAACTCATCCAGCTCAGCATTTCTCATGATGTGCTCAGAGTATAGGTTAAACAAGCAGGGTGACAGCAGACAGCCCTGTCCTACTCCTTTCTTCATCTTGAACCAATCAGTTATTCCATACAGGGTTCTAACTGTTGCTTCTGGACCCACAGGCAGGAAAGTGATGACAAACCTAGACAGTGTGTTGAAAAGCAGAGATATTAACTCTGCCGACAAAGGTCTGTATAATCAAGGCTATAGTCTTCTCAGTGATCACGTACGGTTGTGAGAGCTGAACTGTAAAGAAGGCAGAATGCCAAAAAATTGATGCCTTCGAACTGTGGTGCTGGAGAAGCCTCCTGAAAGTCCCTTGGACTGCAAGGAGATCAAACCAGTCAATCTTAAGGGAGATGAACCCTGAATATTCACTGGAAGAATTGATGCTGAAGCTAAAGTTTCAGTATTTTGGTCATCTGATGTAGGCAGAAAACTCATTGGAAAAGTCCCTGATGATGGGAAAGATTGAGGGCAGAAGGAGAAGTGGGCATCAGAGGATGAGATGGCTGGACAGCATCACCGATGCAATGAACATGAACTTGGGCAAACTCTGGGAGATGGTGAGGGACAGGGAGGTCTGGTGTGTTGCAGTTTGTGGGGCTGCAAAGAGTGGGACATGACTGAACAACAACAGCAATGAGCTGTTTATGGGCTTCCCCAGTGGCTCAGCAGTAAAGAATCTGCCTGCAATGCAGGAGCTGTAGGGGGTGTGGGTTCAATCGCTGGGTTGGGAAGATCCCCTGGAGGAGGGCATGGCAACCCACTCCAATATTCTTTCCTGGAGAATTGTACGGACAGAGGAGCCTGGCAGGCTACAGTCCATAGGGTCACAAAGAGTCAGACATGACTGAAGCAACTTAGCATGCGTACATGTATAGGCTCTTCATACATTCTAGAATCAAGTCCCCTGTTAGATATATGACTTATAAATATTTTTCTCCTACCCTGTGAGTTTTCTTTTTTTATCTTGATGATGTCCTTTGAAGCATGAAAATTTTGAATTTTGATTAAGTCCCATTTATTAATTTTTTCTTTTGTTGATTGTGTTTTGGTGTCATATCTGAGAAACCATTGCCTATTCCAATGTCACAAAGACTCCTATGTTTTCTCTGAAGGGTTTTAGAGTTTTGGCTCTTACATTTAGGTCTTTGATTTTAAATTAATTTTTGTATTGTGTGAGATAGGGAACTCAGAGTCATTCTTTTGCATATGGATATCCAGCGGCCTCAGAGAAGGCAATGGCAACCCACTCCAGTACTCTTGGCCTGGAAAATCCCATGGATGGAGAAGCCTGGTAGGCTGCAGTCCATGGGGTTGTGAAGAGTCGGACACGACTGAGCGGCTTCACTTTGCCACTTACATGCATTGGAGAAGGAAATGGCAACCCACTCCAGTGTTCTTGCCTGGAGAATCCCAGGGACGGGGGAGCCTGGTGGGCTGCTGTCTATGGGGTCACACAGAGTTGGACACAACTGAAGTGACTTAGCAGCAACAGCAGCATCCAGTGGCCTTGCACCATTTGTTGAAAAGACTGCTCTTTCCCAACTGAATAAGTTTTGCATCCTAGTCAAAGGTCAGTTTGCAGTAAATGTAAGAGTTTATTTCTGGACTCTCAATTTTATTCTATTGGACCCATATGCTTGTCATGCCAGTCCATGCTGTCTTGAACACTGTAGCCTTGTAGTGAATTTTGAAATGGAGAAATGTGTCTTCAAACTTTGTCCTTTTTCAAGATTGTTTTGGCTTTTCTGGTCTCTTAAATTTTCACATGAATTTTAGAATCAGTTGTTAATTTCTGCAAAGAAGTCAGCTGTGATTTTGACAGGGATCTTTGCAAACCATGAACATGAGATATCTTTCCATTTATGTAGGTCTTCTTTAATTTCTTTCAATGCTGTTTTGTAGTTTCTTTCTTTTTTTTTTTTAATGTAAAACCTTATACTTCTTTTATTAAAATTAGTACCAAGTATTTATTCTTTCTGACACTATTGTAAATGGAATTCTTTGTTTCATTTTCTCTTTTCCAGTCTGAATGCCTTCTATTTCCTATTGTTGCCTAATTGCCTGGCTAGAATGTCCTAGGCAATGTTAAACAGAAATGAGGACAGCAGACATCTTCATCTTGCTTCTCATCTTAGGGGGAAATAGCCAGTCTTTCACCATTGATTTGATGTTAACTGTGGGTTTTGTTTTTTTTTTTATAAATATATCAGGTTGAAGACATTTCCTTCTATTCCTAGTTTGCTGAGTGTTTTTATCATGAAGTGGTCTTGAATTTTGTTAAATGCTTTTTTTGCATCTGTTATGATGATCCTGTAGGGTTTGGCCTTTATTCTATTAATGTGACATATTACATTAATTGACTTTTGAATGTTAAGCCAATCTTGCATTCCTAGGATAAATCCTATTTGATCATGGTGTATAATCCTGTTTATACTCTACAAGACACACAAATGTGAGCCTCTAAAATCTGCTTTTACAAAGATGGAAGAATTAGAAAGTGAGTATTTTCATTATAAACACATTTACTAATTTTTTTAAAAAATTCAGAATAAGGAGCCCTAAAATAGTTGGAATCTTTAGATATTATATGGTTCTAGTTCCAAAAATATTGTTTGCATACATTCTTCCAGGAGCACAATGTATTTTAAAATAAGGTTCACCTATGTTTATAAAATGAGAAAAGGGGAAAGCTAATGTTTGGATTTCTTTTAAAGGTAAAATGTTAGTTGCTCAGTCATGTCTGACTCTTTGTGATACCATGGACTATAACCTGCCAGGCTCCTCTGGAATTCTCCAGACAAGAATACTGGAGTGGGTTGCCATTCTCTTCTCCAGCAGGTCTTCCCGACCCAGGTCTCCTGCATTGCTGTCAGATTCTTTACTATCTGTGCCACCAGGGAACTCCTCTTTTAGAGGTAAAGTCCTGATCTAATTATTGAGAGGATTAGCCAACTCTAATGTGGATTAGTCCACATTTGATTCATTCAGTAAAAACACGCAAGCATAATATTTTTGCTCCTTTTCAACATGTTCAGAGGCCCAGAAACCTTTGGTACAGAATACGTTTTGAGGTAAATTTTATTAATGGAACTCCAGTAACTCTTATTATATCCTTGTTTTTGATTAGCTAGTCTCACTGCTTTTGCATAACCGTGGATGTTTTGAAATAATATTGCATTGTTCCAACAATCTTTTGGGCATGAATTTTTCAGACAAGGAGATTTATGGCCAGGTGTGTCAAGGTAATTGCTGCTCTGCATCTTAAGATTTCACCTTAGATGCAGAGACTGTAACATACTCTTTTTACTTCTGGCTTAGTTTTAGAGACTTGGAGTAGGTTCCAATTTCCATTTGACAGTCCTTTGTGATGTTCAGCCTTTGTGATATGTGATGATTGGAATAACCTTCCCTTCTACAAAACTTTAAAAATAGCTTGGGTTTTGTTTTTTGTTGCTCAATTGTTTGAAAGGGAACACACTTATATGTCTTCATTTAATGAACTAGATTGAGTTTGGCACAGAGTAGGAAGAGGGTACACTGCAGTTGATGAGATTCTGACCAATTTAGGCCATGGGATTACCTCTAACCTCTTTTACCAAGCTGTTACTAGAACCACTAACAAACAAACTGCTTGGAAGATTATCTTCATTCCACGCCAGCAAGGTCAGTGAAAGGTGTTAAATGACTTAAAGGAAGCAGGAGAGTGCCACTCCCTTCAAAACCCCAAGAGCATATTTGTGGGTGGTGATTGTATACAACTGCTACCCACCCTCCATCCAGGAAGGCCAGGCTTACTCTTCCGCCTGTCATTCCACACATAGTTAAAAATAAATTTAACCAACCAGATAATTCCAGATAACTTACATCCTATTCACTCTTTCAGAAATTATTTATGGAAGATATAGGATGTGCTAGGCCATAGGGACACAAGTAGGAACTAGACATCTTCCCACCCTGATGGAGCTTGACATCCTCTACTGGAAAAGACAAACAAAAAACATACAAAAGTAAACAAAAAAGATTATTATAAATCATAATAATACTTTTCATAAGATTTATGAGAGAAACACATCATGGCCTGAGCTGGAGAACATCAGGAAGCCACCTCTGTCACATGGGCTGTTCAGGGAAGTGAAATGTTAGTGGAGACCTGTGGGACAAAAGGTTGGTCGTGTAAAAAGCAGGGGAACAGAGCTCCAGGGAGAAGGAACAGTGTGTGCAAAGGTCCAGAGCCTGGAGCAGGGCTCGCCTGTTCTAGTAACTACAGAAGGCCAGCTTGTTTGGAAGGTAGACAGTAAGGGAGCCCAAGGTTAGTGGGAATCCGGATCATGTTCAGCTCTTTTAAGCAACTATATTAGTTTGTTAGGGCCTAGGACTTGTGGGTTTTGCTTTGTTTTTTTCTGTTGTTGTCGTCTAGTCACTAACTCATGTCCAACTCAGCCTGACAGGCTCCTCTGTCTGTGGGATTTCCCAGGCAAGAATACTGGAGTGGGTTGCCATTCTCTTCTCCAAAGATTTGTGGGTTTTGTTTTGTTTTTGTTTTTTTCTGTATCGTGAAACAATTAGCTCAATGCTGACACCATCTGCCTGGAGATAGGCTCAGATCCCACAGGTTAAGAGCTTGGTCCTACAAGGTGCAACCCCCCATACACACCACTCTTGGGTTTGATTAATTTGCTAGAATCAATCACAGAACACTGAGAAATATTTTACTTACTAGATTACTGGCTTACTATGAAAGGATATAACTCAAGAACACTCAGATGGAAGAGATGCTTAGATCAAGGTGTGTGGGAAGGAGCGAGGAGCTTCCAAGCTCTGTGAGAGAAACACTCACTGCATCGCCACATGTTGACTAACCCAGAAGCTCTCCGAACTCGGTTCTTTTGGGTTTTAAAATGGAGGCTTCATTGCAAAGGCAAGATTGATTAAATCATCAGCCTTTTGTGATGAAGCTCAATCTCCAACCCCTCTCTCCTCTTTAGAAAGTGAAAGTGAAGTCGCTCAGTCGTGTTCGACTCTTTGCGACCCTGTGGACTGCAGCCTACCAGGCTCCTCTGTCCATGGGATTCTCCAGGCAAGAATACTGGAGTGGGTTGCCATAGAGGGCTGAAATTTCCAATCCTCTAATCCCTTGGTTGGTTCCCCTGGCAACTAGCCCAGATCCTTAGGTTACCTAGGAGCCTTCCCAAAATCACCTCATTAACATAACAAAAGACACCTTTATTGCACTCATCACTTTGAAAATTCCAAGGGTTTTAGGAGCTTTGTGCCATTAAGGGGAGGAAAACCAAATATATATTTCTTATTATAAATCACAATATCACAGGCTACCATAACAAAATAGCACAAACTAGGTGGGTTAAACAGCAAAAATTTATTTTCTCACAGTGGAGAAATGGAAGCTGAAACACCTCCAAGATCAAGGTGTTGGCAGTTTGGTTTCTCCTGCAGCCTCTCTGCTTGGTTTGCAGGTGGCTGCCTTCTCACTGTGTCCTCACGTGGCTTTTCCTCTGTGTCCATGCATCCCTGGTGTCTCTGTATGTATTAATCTCTTCTACAAAGGACACTGTTATTGTTCAATCACTAAGTCATGTCCAACTCTTTGCAACTCTGAGGACTGTAGCCCACCAGGCTCCTCTGTCCGTGGGATTTTCCAGGCGAGAATACTGGAGTGAGTTGCCATTCCCTTCTCCAGGGGATCTTCCCGACCCAGGGATCGAACCCAAGTCTCGTTTGTCTCCTGCACTGGCAGGTGGATTTTTTGCCATTGAGCCACCTGGGAAGCCCCTGTCTACTGGGATATTAAAAAGCAACAGGCCCCAAGTGGAATTGCTTGTACTAAACCCCATGTCGTCAAACTGAGACTTAATTACAGTTTCATCTCTCCTAGAAATGGAATCTTAAACCAGTCAGTCAGGAATTGCCTGATCAGCACTAGTCAGATAATCTACCTGAGAGACCCCTGTCATCCCCTAAAGTAAAGTAACCTTAAATAACCAACAAGCTTTTTTGCCTAGTGTAATTTCCTTGGTCCTAACTCCCTTCTGGCTATAAAAGTCTCTCATTTTGTATAGCTTCTTAGAGCTCCTTTCGGTCTGCTAGATTGGCTGCTGCCCAATTCTAATTGAGTTTTACTCAAATAAACTCTTAAAATTTTTAATATGCCTTAGTTTATCTTTTAGTCATATGAACACATGAATTTGGGGGTGGGTGGAACATGATCAGTCCATAACAGCAACATTAAGGCTTTCAGATTTGCTCTTAAGAGCAATGGAAAACCATTGAAAGATTAGAAGCAAGGATTATGTTAAAGGGGATGTAGGCTGATGATTCTAGACATCACTTTTTTTTTTTTTACTAACAAAACCCTGTTTTTTCTTTCAAGGCATCAATATATTCAGTCAAAAACGCAAACTCACTGGTTCTCTTGGCAAAGGGAAGCCTTTGGAAGGATATGTGACAGTATAAGTGGTTAATGAGATATAATTTGGAAGTCTACTGAGTGGACATCAGTAGTCTCAGGGAAGGCTATTGTTTTACTGATGAAAAGGTATGCTTCTTTATTCTACATTCTTTTTTTTTTTTTCCTATCTGGGAAAAGGATATAATGCCTGGAGGTACAGCAGACATCTTACAACTACGAGGATGAAGGTTTCATGCTAAAGATATATAGAGCAGGCGGATAGAAGGAGCTTGGTTTTCAGATCACACCCTTGAGCTACTATTTATATAAGCTCTGGTTAGTCTATATCCAGACTTTCTGTTACATGTGAATAATAAATCCCTACTTGTTTAAACCACTGAGATAGGGATTCCTATTACAGCTGAATATACTAGTGTCTGGTACAGAGGGCTGGGGGAGAAGGAATACCAGTTTAGAGCCTTTGCCAGAGTCTAGCCCAGAGTTGATGAAGACTTGCATTAGAATGGCAGCAATGGTCTTGGAACAAAGTGGAAGGATCCCAGATGTAAGAAATAAGAAGTATTGCCTGAGTAGCCCCCACATTTGATCCCAAGGATTAGGGTCATTGAGCCCACTCTGCTTTATTTGGCCTTCCCTTAAAGTCCTGTGGCATACACAGCTTCAGTGAACATTTTTGAGCACATACTCAGTGCTGGGTCCTGTACTTCTGAGGTATTTTCCCCTGGCTACTCACAAGTACATAAATCACTCTTTCCTGTGAAGTCAGTTGTTTTCAACTTTATGCCCATAATCCACAGTAATAAATACATTTTTAAGCATGACTGAAAATGTGTAATTTGATATGTAACTAGAAAAGAAGTTTCACAAAGCAATGTTCAAAATATATGCCACAAGCTTTAGGATTTTTCATTCTATTCTACTATTTTTAAAAAAGATCCTGGGGACTTCCTTGGTGGTCCAAGTGGCTGCATGCTCCCAATGCAGGGGGCCTGGGTTCAATCCCTGGTCAGACAACTAGATCCCACATGCGGCAACTAAAAATCCTGCATGTCAAAACAAAATCCCGGCTCAGCCCCAAAAAACAAGATCCTGATCACATCCATCGTTTGCTAAGTTTGTTTTCATGATCCACCAATGAGTCAAGGGCCACAGTTTGAAAACTCAATCTCTATCATTCTTTGGGCCTCCACTCTTCACTCACTAGTGATATCTGTTGCACTGGTATCTGTCTTACCATCTGGACCATGAGCCCTTCCTCACCTCATTGTATCTATTCATAGTGCCTGGCACTATGCCTGGCACACAGTGGATTATAGGTTCCTTGAGATCAAGAGCTGCACAGTGTGACCCTTTGCGTCTCCTCAGCACTATGAACATGAGAAACCCACCCTTCCTGTTTATCTGGAGTTGAGTAGGGGGAGGTCTTAAAAGTTCAGGAAAACAGGAAAATCTTGTTTCCAACAAATACTTTAGGCCACTGTCCACATTTCTCTTCAACAATCTCCCTCTTTTTTAGGACCTTTAATATTATTATTATATGAAACCTTTAAGATTTTTGGTTATCTTTCTGAATATTGAATGCATGAACTAATTGATTTAGTAAAGTAAGACTCCTTAAAATACTAGCAGGATAGATACAGTGCTGAAGGCTGTTCCTCTAACTGGGAAATTTTAAGAAAACTATGAGAAAAGAGCCATGGCCAGGAGATGGAGGGATGTCTGTGGCAAGGTTGTCATGCCATCCCTGGAAATCTACTAGAAAGATCTACCTTTGATCTACTAGAGAGACTGATGGCTAGAGAGACCTGGGGAGGTTTCCTGGAGCATGTGGGCTTTCACAAGCCAGTGAACATGAAATAGAAAACAGCCTCACTGCTGGAGCAAGGTTCAGTCTTCTAGTCAGCCTCCATTCATTAACAAGAAACATTCCTGCCTCCTGGGCTTCTGGGTTCCCCTATCCTGTGGATGGGAGATGGAGATATCAGACTTGACATTCCTGGCTCATAGAAGCAGACCTGGCGGACAGGCACCTTGGCCCAAGGGAGGGTCCCGCTGCTCCTAGGAGAGCTGTCCTTTGTTGCCTACTAAGAAGTTGCTTTTGTAATAAAAAGAACAAGGCAGCTTTGATTTGGCAATTTGGAACAGACTCCAAGATACACTGATAAGTGAAAAAAGCAAACTGCAGACACTGTGTATAATATGCTGGCATCAGGGAGAGAAGAAAGAAGAATATTATTTACATTTATTTATAAATGCATATTTGGATATATGTAGAATATCCCTGGAAGAACACACAACAGAGTGGAACTAGTTTTATGTTTAAGGAGAACTGAAGGGATGGGAGATAGGGATGGGAGAGACTTATTTTTCATGTATGTCCTTTCTGCGTTTTGAATTTTTACCATGTATATATTATAAGACTCAAATAGATTATTGTTTCAATCAAAGCAATTTATGTAATCATTAAAAGTGGTATTTATGAAATATGTGCAATAACATAGCTTATAATATTTTAAATGAACATACATAATGGGCATACATAATGATATATGTATGCTAACACTAAATTAAACCTAACAACCTTATCATATGTGAGCAATAACCAGAAAATAAGCAAAACTCTTCAATTCAGTTCAATTCAGTCACTTGGTCGTGTCCAACTCTTTGTGAATCTATGGACCGCAGCACGCCAGGCTTCCCTGTCCATCACCAACTTCCAGAGTTTACCCAAACTCATGTCCATTGAGTCGGTGATACCATCCAATCATCTCATCCTCTGTCGTCCCCTTCTCCTCCTGCCCTCAATCTTTCCCAGCAACAGGGTCTTTTTCAATAGGGCAACTCTTCGCATCAGGTGGCCAAAGTAGTGCAGCTACAGCATCAATTCTTCCAATGAATATTCAGGGTTGATTTCCTTTAGGATTGACTGCTTTGGTCTCATTGCAGTCCAAGGGACTCTCAAGAGTCTTCTTCAACACTATAGTTCAAAAGCATCAATTCTTTGGTGCTCAGCTTTCTTTATAGTCCAACTCTCACATCCATACGTGACTACTGGAAAAGCCATAGTCTTGACTAGACAGACATTTGTTAGCAAAGTAATGTCTCTGCTTTTTAATATGCTGTCTAGATTGGTCATAACTTTCCTTCCAAGGAGTAAATGTCTTTTAATTTCATGGCTGCAGTCACCATCTGCAGTGATTTTGGAGCCCCCCAAAATAAAGTCTGCCACTGTTTCCCCATCTATTTGCCATGAAGTGATGGGACCGGATGCTATGATCTTAGTTTTTTGAATGTTGAGCTTTAAGCCAACTTTTTCACTCTCTTCTTTCACTTAAATCAAGAGGCTCTTTAGTTCTTCTTCATTTTATGTATATAGAAAAAGATTGGAAGGAAATGTTCCACAAGGGTAATGGTGATTTCTGAAACTAAATATTATCTCCCTTTTCCCCCCATTATTTCCAAATTTTCCTTTATTATATCTTTTATTGCATAATGGTAAAAAAAAATAAATCTTTTAACAAAGAGAATAAGTTGCTGTCTCTTCCCAGGTTGCAACTGAGCTATCCAGGAAAGGACTCACCTGTCCATTCCCCATGACTTGTGGTCTTGACACCCCTTCTGGCTGCAAAGGTAAATTTGAACCAGAGATGAGCCCCAAGAGGCACTGGGCAGAGTCAGAGAAAGAAAGACAATGGAAGGATGTCAGCTGCCTTCTACCTGATGGATTTTCTTCACTTCATCATAGACTTGTGTAGGAGTGTGGGGGTCAGGTGTTCGTGGCTGGATATAGCTGTTCCCTGAAGCAGTTTCCATCTACTGTGCTCCAGCCTCCTGGGTCACCAACTCTTCTAGGTTTCTTCTAGTTTGTAGCTCAGGAGGTCATACTTAATTCTCATACTGTGCCCATGTTTGTTTGTTTACTTGTTTTTTTCCTTGCTGTGTGGCATGCAGGGATCTCAGTTCTCTGACCAGGGATTGAACCAACGCCTCCTGCACTGCAAGGGCAGAGTCCTTACCACTGGACCACCCCGGAAGTCCCCAGTAGTGCCTATCTTGATTCTCAACTTGTGGGTGGACCTCCTCTCTGTAAGTCTGTCCTTGCTTGCACTACCAGTCCCAACCTCCCACTCTGCAGTCTTGTATTGTCCACTCCCTCTGAGTTTTTTGTAGAGTGCTCCAAGGTGCATTAAACAGGTTTGGAGTGAACGTGATGATTCCCTGCCAAACCTGCTGGCTATCTTGTGTTCCCTGGCTCTGTTAATAGCATTACCACCCACCCAGCCACCCAGCCAGGAATCTTGGCAGTTCACCTTGACTCTTTTCTTTCCCTTTGTTTTGCCAGTTCTTTTCCCTCCATACCCTCACCTGTCACCCTTCATCTTTAGTCTTCCAGTGTTTAGTCCAGTCTATCACCAAGCAGCTCTCTGACTTAAAAGACTCCCAGCAGAGCTCCATTCATATGATAAAATCCAAATTTCTTGTTTGGGAGAAAAGGTTCTTCATAGTATATTCCCAGCCTGCGTCTCTGGCCACATCCCCTATCACTACCTAAATTATTACAGCCTTCAACTTCTTAATGTTCCTTGAACAAAAGATGTTCTTTACAGCTCTGTACTTTAGTGCATGCTGTTTCTAATACTTAGCAGTCTCCTTATTCATCTTGCAGAATTACCTGAATTATCGCCTCCTCCCTGAAGCCTTCCCAACTTCCCCAGACAGTACCTGCAACTCCTTCCTATGTGCTTTGTATGGGTCTTAATACCTACCACAAGATAGACATTGTATTCTTTATTATATTCTCAACGCTCTCCTTGCTCAATGCCCAGTGCACAGTAGATGCTCAAAATATTGAATGAATTAATAAAAAGTTTGAATTTCTTCAGTATTCCTCCTGTATTATGTTGTTGCTGTTGTTGTTTAATTGCCAAGTTGTGTCTGAGTCCTTGCGACCCCATTGACTGTAGCCTTCCAGGCTTCTCTGTCCATGGGATTTCCCAGGCAAGAATACTGGAGCGGTTTGACATTTCATTCTCCAGGGGATTTTTCCAACCCGGAGATCAAACCTGGATCTCCTGCATTGCAGACGGATTCTTTACCGCTGAACCACCAGGGAAGCCCTCCTGTGTTATACTCGCCTTCAAATGTTGTGAAATTTACTAGGCAACACAGAGCTGTTGACAACAGGAGCAAAGGAAACTTCCCTTTCATTGGTTTACCTGGTTCTCCCCTCCAGCCTTTTCTGCTTATCTCTTGATCAGTAGACCTGGGCTCTGTCGGTGGTGGTATGCATAATAAAACACCTAAGCTTTGATTTGCTTCTGTGCTTAATTTTCATCCTACTTAACTCTATTCTTTGTGAAGGTTTGATAAATAAGCATAAATCCTTTCTTGGCATCAGGATGCAAGTGGAGTAAGAGGATTCTATTACATCTAAGAACCATCTGAGCAAACAGAGGCAAGGAGAGCATCAAGACTGTGCTGGAAGGAAAATGGCTTTGGGGCTCTTGGAAGAGTTGCTTACCCTGATCCTCTGGGTTTGCTCTCCAGGTTCCATTAGAACAAGGTATTAGCTTTAACCAGTTCTTTGTTTCTATGCCAGGAATGTAGACCAAGGGGTTGTACTTAGAAATAATGAAGATGAACAACAAATTGCTGTTAGAGTAAGACAAAACACAACATTAGGGATGAGTCTTTATCCAGCAGAGACAAGAAGCAGGAGCAGCCTTGGCCATGATCTACAAACACAGGGGAGGAGGTGATCCCCTCCAAGGGAACTTGAGCCCCTGTAACCAGAGGAGACCCAGACCCAGGACTTCCTGGGTGCTATGGCCACTCCTCCCAAGAGAGATCATCACGTGGGCAGAGTGGGGGCAGGTAGAAGTGGGAGCCACCCTCCCAGAAATCAGCCACACCAGTGTACCAAAGGACATTATTGGGATGAGACACCCAGTTTCTAAGTACTTCTCATCTTCTCACCACATGCATGCATGCGTGTGCATGCACACACATGGGCATAGTCATGTGCTTTTTCCTTGGAGCTTTCTTCCAATTCTGTTTCATTGTGACCAACTCAGATAGAAGGTTAGAATAGCCAGGATTATGATGCAGAGATGTGGTTCAATTTAATATATATGTAATATACATATATGGGGTGGGAGAGAAAAAAAATGACAGTGATACTAATTTCCTGAGTCCAAGGTAACCCTTTAGTAGACAAACCACACTGATGTCCAAAGAGTATAGCTTTCCTACCTGAGCCTCCTCTCGTTCATTCCTCAGCTGTGGAAGACATCATCTCTTCTGATCACCTCCACTTCCTCACCACAAACTCACTCGTCACTTGGCAGCAGGGTCCCTTCTCCACTTCTTTCCTGAGCCTCTACCCAGCCTCCTGAATCTTCTCAAATCACATGCTCTTCTTCCAGGGGAGAAGGGCTGTGCCAGTCACAAGTAAAGGAGGCCAGTGGTCACTCATTTACTGGATGTGACACCTTCAAGTCCTCTTTGCCCCTTTTGTCCATGTCTCCTGCCCCTCCCCAGCCATCATCTAATGAGTTGCCAGGTCCTACCGAGTCCACCTCACTGGTTCTCTCTAATGTCTGCCAACCCTTTTCCTCCTCACTGTCATGGCAAAGCAAAAAAGTGGGAAAGGGGATGTGGCCACTGTCAACCCCAACTCTATAACCATGATCTTCTTCCTTTTTGTAGTCTTTTCCTAGGGCTACCATAACAAATATCACCACAGAAATTTTTATTCTCTCATAGTTCTGGAGAATAAGTAAGTCCAAAATCAAGGTGTGACAGGTGGGTTCCTTCTAGAGGCCCTGAAGGAGAATCTATTTCATGTCACTCTCCTAGCTTCTGGTAGTTGCTGACAATCCTTGCCATTCCTTGATTCCTAGACCTGTGTCACTTCAGCCTCTGCCTCTGTCTTTATAAGACATTCTCCTCTCTCTGTGTGTATTACTGTGTCTCTGTTTTCTTATGAAGACACCAGTTGTTGAATTTAGGATCCATCCTAATGCGTTATGACTTCATCTTGACCAATTATGTCCGCAAAGACCCCCATGTCCAAATTAGGTGACATTCTGAAGTTCTGGATGGGCATGGACTTTTGGAGGACACTATTCAAACCAGCGCAGAGTTTCTCCTACTCCTCAGTTTTCATCACAGTCCTTCCCCTCCCATTATTCCCTCTTTCCCCTCAGGGGGCCCTCCAGTCTCACTGTCTCCTGGCTTCGTCTGAGTGTGCCAGTCTTCTGATGTCCTCCAACTTTCCTGTCCAGCCTTGACACACAGTGGATGACCTGAAACTTACCACCCCTTACCATCTCACTCTATGGTCTGCCTCTCTCTATGGGATGCAGAGACTGTCATTTGCTAAAAGAAACTTCACACCCCTGAGGTCTAGGACCCTAAGGAAACCTCTGCTTCCAACGCAGCAGCCAGGTCCTCCATCCTAATCAACAGTCTTCAGGGATTCTTGCATAGCTTCACCTCTCTCTCCAGGCCCCAGCCCACCGACCCTCCTTCATTCAGTTTCAGGAGTTGCCTCCGTGCTTCACTGAGAAAATTAAGCCAAGAACCTTCAGAAGTGTGAAAAACCTGCTCCCCCTCCATTTTACCTACATTTACAGCTAACCTCACCTCCTCTCCCCATCGCAGGGCGCACTGCTGCTCTGCTTAGTCCCACCCAGCTCCCTCACAGTACCTAGGAGGACTTACTAGCTCAGCCACTTCTGCTCTGTCTCTTAGTCCACACCCATGCCCAAGTCACTCTGGTATTAAAACACACCTTTCTCTGATCCTGTTTTCTTCCAGCTAATTCTTGATCTCTCTCAGTAAGAGCTGCTTGAAAAAACAGACTCTGTGGTAGACACGTCTTCCCTTTCCATTGATTCAGAAGTCACTTGCTCCACGCAGCATACTCATGGGATGCAGTCACTTCTCTCCGCCACCCCTTTCTCTAATCACCAATGCTCCTTCTTACATATCCTGTTAGGTGTCATTGTATCTTCCAGATTTACACTTGCAGACATCTGATAACTGTTTGTGGTGCATGTAAAGACTGCAAAGTCAGCAGGTCCTGGGCCACACTGTGCTCCTCTGGCCCAGTTAAGGTATCTGTTTTCCTTGGTGTGACTGGATGAATGAAATGGGCCACACCTGCTGAAGGAGACAAGACAGCAACTTAACAGGACAAGTAAACAGATGCATCTCCCAGGGTCTCCTCCCTGTGGAAGCTGTGCTGCTACTGCCTTCAATGAGCAGCAGCTAGCAGCAGTTTGGGCAGGGAAAGGTGGGGAGGGGACGGGAAGGGTGGCTTTCTCCCTGGTGCCAATGCCCTGCTTACCTCCCTTCTGACTTTATGCTTTACATGTGCACAGGATGGCAGAGGAAGCCTGAATTTTCAGTTTATGTACACCCTGGCAGGCCCACTCTTTGCCAGCCCACCCCCTCTCCCACACCTCCAGGGGTAACCACCTCTCCCTGTCTCCTCTTATTCTCTGGGGCGAGAAAAGCCACCAATTATTAAACACTGTAGTCAGGCTCCGAGACAGATGCTTTACATACCACTTCCTTACAGCAATCCAGTAAGGGAGGTACTATTTCCCCCCATTTTAAGATGAGACATTAAGACTTAAAGAGGGTGAGTACTTTGCCTGGAGTCACGCTGTGGGCCAGTGGCAGAACACATGTGTGGAAACCCTGGCCGGGGTGATGCCAGAGCCCATGCTTGTAGCCACTGTCCCAGCATGCCTTCTTGTCTCCATAGGTCAACCTGGATCTCAATTTGCACCTGATTTTGTACACAATGGTGCTGGGGTGTGTTTACGAGGCGTGAGCAATTCTCCCCCTTCCTGTGTGTCTCTTCCATTCTCTATCACAGAAATGCATGAAGGTTGTTGATGGAGATGGAGGGATTAAAAAGGGGGCATCAGATATAAACTGGAATCTAATATATTAGATCCCCTCCTGTGTGACGAAGCACAAGGACTGGGACTGCATTCTACCAGTTTTCATATCTCTAATGCCCATAAACACATGCTGAGAGAAGGAACACACGTTTCCTCCTGATCAAAATCTACAGGCACATTTGTTTGCCTCGCGGTGGAAGCTGTTGTGGAAGACCCTCATCCTGACTCTCTTCCTGACGCATTACGGGAGTGTCATCTCAACAAGACACAATCCTGTAGATGCGCTGAGCAAGGCAGGCCTTTGAAGTCTTGCAGATGGTTCAGACATAAAGTTTTCACGATGATTTAATGTGGTAATTTAGGGAAAACCTGGCACAATCTTTACCAACAGGAAAGTGGCTAGTAAAGTATTAATCACAAAACATGAGATGACAAAGCTAATCCTCTACAGAGGTGTCCAGATAAATGAGGCAAAGGGTGTGGCTAGTAACTCAAGTGCCTCTTGAGATGGCTGTTTCACTTTAACTTTGTTCCAGCCCTGGTATGTGGCACAGATAAAAACTCATCAGGCCTGCCATTTCACTGCTCTTATGGCTCTCCTTAATACTCAGGATAAACCCCACTGCCTCCTCTGACTTTAGGCCCTTCTCTCTCTGTCTCCTGCTTCTGGGATCTCACCACACACCCTCTCCCTCTCCAGTCTCTTGGCTGGGGGAGCAGCCCAGGGCCTTCTGATATAGCGGCTCTGCCTGTGCTGTTGTATCTTGTCCTTTGGGGCTGAGTTAAAGTTTATCTCCTTCCTTGATCGCCCTGGTGTGTCTTTGTCTTTCTTTTCTTAAACCACCATATCCTCAAGAATGCCTGGAAAATAGATGTTCAATAAATACTTGTTGATGAGTGCAGGAAGAAACTGAATCATTGCCACTTTAGGTGGGAAAGGTAGGTCTTGTTTTCTTGGAGTCTTATCTGTTTTAAAATTTTGATGGAATTTAGAAAGATGATAATGATAACCCTATATGCAAGACAGCAAAAGAGACACAGATGTATAGAACAGTCTTTTGGACTCTGTGGGAGAAGGTGAGGGTGGGATGATTTGAGAGAATAGCATTGAAACATGTATATTATCATATGTGAAACAGATCGCCAGTCCAGGTTCGATGCATGAGACAGGATGCTCAGGGCTGGTGCACTGGGATGACCCAGAGGGATGGGATGGGGAAGGAGGTGGGAGGGGGGTTCAGGATGGGGAACACATGTACACCCATGGCTGATTCATGTCCATGTATGGCAAAACCACTACAATATTGTAAAGTAATTAGCCTCCAATTAAAATAAATTAAAAAAATAAAATTTTGATGGATATTGTTGTGGTGGTTCAGTTGCTCAGTCACATCCAACTCTTTGCAAACCCATGGACTAGAGCATGTCAGGATTTCCTGTCCTTCACCATTTCCCAGAGCTTGGTCAAACTCATGTCCATTGAGTCACTGATGCCATCCAACCATCTCATCTTCTGTTGTCCCCTTCTCCTCCCACCTTCAATATTTCCCAGCATCAGGGTCTTTTCCAATGAATCAGCTCTTCGCATCAGGTGGCCAAAGTATTGGAGCTTCAGCTTCAGTATCAGTCCTTCCAATGAATATTCAGAATTGATTTCCTTTAGGATTGACTGGTTTGATCTCCTTGCTGTCCAAGGGACTCTCAAGAGTCTTCTCCAGCACCACAGTTCAATAGCATCAGTTCTTCAGTGCTCAGCCTTTTTTATGGCCCCTTTCCTATCCATACATGACTACTGGAAGAAATAGCTTTGACTAGATGGACCTTTGCAGGCAAAGTAACGTCTCTTCTTTTTAACATGCTGTCTAGGTTTGACATAGCTTTTCTTCTGAGAGCAAGTGTCTTTTAATTTCATGGCTGCAGTCACCATCTGGAGTGATTTTGGAGCCCAAGAAAATAAAGCCTTTCACTGTTTCCATTGTTTACCCATCTATTTGCCATAAAGTGATGGGACCAGATGCCATGATCTTCATTTTTTGAATGTTGAATTTTAGGCCAACTTTTTCACTCTCCTCTTTCATCTTCATCAAGAGGCTTTTTAGTTCCTCTTTGCTTTCTGCCATAAAGGTGGTGTCATCTGCATATCTGAGGTTATAGACATTTCTCCCGGCAATCTTGATTCCAGCTTGTGCTTCATCCAGCCCAGCATTTTGCATGATGTACTCTGCATATAAGTTAAATAAACAGAGTGACAATATACAGTCTTAACATACTCCTTTCCCAATTTGGAACCAGTCTGTTGTTACATGTCCAGTCTTAACCATTGTTTCTTGACCTGCATACAGGTTTCTCAGGAGGCAGGTAAGGTGGATGTAAAAGGTACTTAAACACACACACACACCCTTCTGTTTGTGAGGCTAGTAGATAACTGCTTGAATATTTTTAGCAATCTCTAAACACCATCTATTCCCTGATTTTGCCTGTTGCCCTCACCCTGAGTGCTAGATGTACATGAGCTTAGCTTATGGTTTCCATCACAGTTTTCTAAGTTTCTTACATGTGGCTATCTTGATTTATAATCTAACAAGGAAAATCTGTACAAATTTTTATCCCAATTAAAATTATTCTACAACAGTAATAAGAATACAAAATTTGCATCTTAGTTCAATTGCCAAACCTTCATAAAGAGTTGGTCAGTTCTGGGAACTCCCTAACAGTCCAGTAGTTAGGACTCAGAACTTTCACTGCCAGGCCCTGGGCTTAATCCCTGGTCAGGGAACTAAGATCTCGCAAGTCACATGGTGCAGCACCCCCCAACACAAGAAGAGTTGATTTGTTTCAAAAAGAGGCCAGAGTGGGACTGACCCACAGGGTCCCCTCACCCAGAGCTTGTTAGGATAACAAAGATCGCAGCCAAGGGACAGAGGCAGAAGGTTGAGGGACTTCTGGGGAGTTGAGGTGTTGCTTCTGAGCACCATTAGGAGATGCTTTACAAGGAAGAAGGGAATGAGAGGGATCAGAAAACGTTTCCAAGGGAAAAAAAGAGTTAAGGAGAGAAGTGAATGAATGCCTGATAGCCAATGAAAAAAATGCATAAACCAGGATTATAAGGTTTTATATATTCACTCCTCATCCTCATGTACATTTATGCATCCGTTTGACAAACATTAGGTGTACTGAGCAGGCACCAAACTAAGTCTGAGATGATGTAAGGATGACTGAGTCTTGGTTCACATTGTAAATAGCTCACATTACGTGGCCAAGTGATACGATGATGGTGAAAGGGGCTTGTGAATGGCCCAGCACTGCAATGTGTTGGTTATTCTTCCAACATTTAATACAGTGACTGGCATCGGCAGGTGCTCAAAAATGGCTGTGGAATGAAAAAATAAGGAGAGGATCTGAACAACAAATTATAATGTGGGAACAGGAGACTGTTGGGGCTGAAAACTAAAGAGGAGATCTGTGTGTTTCAGTTAAACACCAAACAAGGGTTCTTGATTAGTCAATTGACTGGAAACTTGTTCTCAAGTGTCCTTTTCTTATAACTATGTGATTTTCAGTGACGTGATCTCTTTGAGATTGAGTAAAGGAGTACAACCCTATCCTCAAACTACCACCTTTGGTATGCTTTGTGAATTGAGCTTATCCTCAAGTTTGTTCAAGAAAGTAGCTGAAGTTAAAATAATACGTTGTAAATTCCTTCAAATCCCATGAAAGAAAACAGATAAAACTGTTGAACAAACATTTCCTTTTCTGTGTAAGAATGTGGTCATCTCAAATGGGAACCACTGGTTAAATTATAACCTTACGCGGGTGCTTACGTTAGTTCTGTCTTTCCTGGTTGACCTTCAGGAAGCTGCAATGAGGATTTAGTATCTAATTTGGGAATCAATTAGCTTGTCAGGTTTTGAAACTTGCTAGTTTCAAGAGATTTACAATAATTGTGCCAAATTAAGTCCCTCATTTTTTTACATATCATGAAGTGACCATTAGTAGATATAAATGCAATAAATAGAAAGTTTTCAAAGGCTATTTGACCATCAAAGCCCATATGCCTCTTAATTTGTGCCAGGTCAGGGAAAAAAAATCCCAGAGTGAAATGTGGCCAGAAACCACAGTACAGAGAAGTTTAACAATTCCCCAAGTTCCAGAATGAGCTGGAGAGAAATCAAAACTTAATCTTACAATCTCATAAATGCTTTATGACTGTAATTATTACTCAAAGCTATCAAATTGTATAGACATGTACTACCACTGGGAACACCAAGTAGTATACATCCAAGTTTTCCAACAGAAAAATTACATTGAAGGTTAATTTGTCATAAGCGGCAAGGATCTGTTTATTTTACATCAAAACAGTTTGACATATTTCCTTATATGATAAATACATGTTCATTATTGAAAATTTAGAAAATGTAGATACTTGAAAATGAGAAAAAAACACAAAATTCCATCTTATGAGGGAAAATCACACATATACTTTTAAAATTAAATGTAGGACTATACTATTTGTAACAGAAAACATACTCAGAAACTAAGATCAAAATTTCTACTTTTATATTGCTGTACTAGAAAAAGCAGCAGCTGGAAAGGCAGAGGGGTAGAGGCTGATACATATTTTTAAAAGTATAAATACAAAGGAAAATGAAAACTTAAAAAAAAGGCAACCTGATCTTAAGGCCTGATCATATGTATTATATTTGTATGGTATTACTTCAGGTCAGAGCACTTGAGTTCTTATTTCCTGTGTTTAGTTCTCACAGACATTATTGAATGGTTTGTTGACTGGTAATGTTCAAGTGTTCCACTTAATCTATTAGGTAGAATAGTCTTTATTATACTCAAGAACTGAGTTTGCTAGGAATCAGCCTAGTAGGTGCTTTATACCTGGTAGGTTCTCCATGAATGTTTGTTGAATAAATGAATATATGTATTTAGGTCATAGTTTTAGATATTATTTGATAGAACAAGCCCAGGATGTTGTACCCTCATGAGTTCAGAGGTCTTATCTTAACAAACTTCAGAACATTGTTTTCTTAAGAGGCTTGACTGACATGCACAAGGTGTAGACTGATACTGTCACAAAGACTCGGTGACACGCTTCATGAAGTGCCCCAGAGTTAGTCCGGAAACATTACCTCTCGGCTGCTAAGAGAAAGGTTTGCTTCCTAGCAATAATGAATGAACTTTTAACTTTTAGGGAAGATTTATGCCCTTTATCACGAGGAAGAAAGAATGGGTCAAGGACATTGGCTTAACAATTTCCCACTGGAGAATGAGAGAGTTTATTTCATAGACAAGGAGAATTCCAGAGATGAGGTAGTGACTTGTTCAAGGTCATACAACTGGCTAACGGCAGTGATAAAACTAGAACCCAGTCTTCTGGAATCCTAATTATTGCTTTTTCTACCACCAGGCTCCCTAATAATAACATATGTCCTAAAAATGCCGGATCAGTGGTCTCAATTTCAAAAGCTCACATGACATTTCTAACCGTGAAAACCAGATGCTTACCATCCTTATGGTAGACAATGGATTCCCAAAGAAGTCCTTGTGAATATGTTGCCATAAATAGTAAAAGGGACTTTGAAAATGTGAGATTATCCTGGATTACCTGAATGGGCCCAAAATAATTACAAGGGTCCTTATGAGAGGAATCTGTAATGTTTTGTATTTCTCCAGAAAAGGAGAGATGATCATACAAGCCAAAAATTGAAGTGATGTAGCTGTGACCCAAGAAACGCTAGCAATTTCTAGAAGCTGAAAGAGACAAAGAACGCATTTTCCCTTGGAGCCTCCAGAAGGAATCAGTTCTGACGACGTCTTGCTTTTAGCCCAGAAGACTCCTTTCAGACTTCCAACCTCCAAAATTGTATGAGAACTAATTTGTGTTGTTTTGCTGCTGCTACTGCTAAGTTGCTTCAGTCGTGTCCGACTCTGTGCGACCCCATAGACGGCAGCCCACCAGGCTCCGCCATCCCTGGGATTCTCCAGGCAAGAATACTGGAGTGGGTTGCCATTTCCTTCTCCAGTGCATGAAAGGGAAAAGTGAAAGTGAAGTCGCTCAGTCATGTCCAACTCCTAGCGACCCCATGGGTCTGCAGCCTACCAGGCTCCTCCACCCATGGGATTTTCCAGGCAAGAGTACTGGAGTTGTTTTAGATAAGTAAATTTGTGGTAACTTGTTAAAGCAGCTAAGAGGAGAATAATACAATCTTTATTTCAAAATAGTTCTATTATTTTTGTTAGACTATTGAAGGGTGAAGGTTTAATAGGTGGTAGAGGAAGAAACATTTTTTGCTCTGTGGGTGGTCAAATAGTTCCTGCTTTGCTCTTTCAAAAGTTTTGCAATAAGGGATGGAATGGGGAGGGAGGTTCAAAAGGGAGGGGATATATGTACAACTATGGCTGGCTGATTCGTGTTGAGGTTTGACAGAAAACAAAATTCTGTAAAGCAATTATCCTTCAATTGAAAAATAAATAAATTTAAAAAAACCTTTGTAATGTTTTGTATTCATCACATTCATCAGTTTTTGTCTCTCCTTTTATCAAGCTCCTAGTTACATATCCAATTTCTATTTTTCTACTCCTATTTAAGCAGACTTGTCTTAAAAAGTGCCTATTAGGTCATTTGTTGAGTTAGGAAGAATAAAAATTGAGGCTTCTATTTGTGCCTTTTATCACAAAGCTCCCACTCGTTTATCATTCTTTCTCCCCAAACCAACTCTTTCTTCTCTTTGACTTTCTTTTTCTCAAGATTCCCCTTTCCTCCTGTGCCTTTTCCCCCTGTACCTCTGCTCCATTAAATTCCAGTTAAATTGCTTAATCATCCACTTGCTTCCTCATTTTTTCTCTGGATCAGTCTCTCACCATGACATTTCATGAGTTTCCACCTGATCTTGCTCAAAATAGTACACTTTCCCTACTCCCCATGCTCTTCTGAATTTCTCACCCAGTGGCTGAAAACCAATCCAAAGAGTTAGAAATCCTTCAGATTTCAAGGGGTTTCAAAGATCATCATGTCTATTCATATTTGAATTCATACCTCCTTCCTGATATATTTGACAAAAAAAACTCCTTTCTTTCACAGGAAGAAAACTCCTTTCATCCTCCTTCTTTTGCTTTTTAATGTCTGTGTTTAAGGCATGTGCTCAGCTTTTGTTTGAACACCCACAAGATGGAGAGCTCATTCTTTTTTTTTTTTTTTAATGGATAATACATTTTATTTTATTTTATTTATTTATTTATTTTTTTTTTTTATAAATTTATTTATTTTAGTTGGGGGCCAATCACTTCACAACATTGCAATAGTTTTTGCCATACATTGACATGAATCAGCCATGGGTTTACATGTGTTCCCCCTCCTGGACCCCCCACCCACCTCCCTCCCCATCCCATCCTTCTGGATCATCCCATTGCCCCGGCCCTGAGCCCTTGTCTCATGCATCGAACATGGAATGGTGTTCTGTTTCACATATGATAATATACATGTTTCAATGCTATTCTCCCAGAACGTCCCACCCTCACCTTCTCCCTCAGAGTCCATAAAATTGTTCCATGCATCTGTGTCTCTTATTCTGTCTCGCATATAGGGTTATCGTTACCATCTTTCAAATTCCATATATATGCATTAGTATACTGTATTGTTGTTTTTCTTTCTGGCTTACTTCACTCTGTATAATGGGCTCCAGTTTCATCCATCTCAGTAGAACCGATTCAAATGTATTTTTTTTAATGGCTGAGTAATATTCCATTGTGTATATGTACCACAGCTTCCTTATCCATTCGTCTGCTGATGGACATCTAGGTTGCTTCCATGTCCTGGCTATTGTAAACAGTGCTGCGATGAACATTGGGGTACACGCGTCTCTTTCAATTCTGGTTTCCTCGGTGTATATGCCCAGCAGTGGGATTGCTGGGTCATATGGCAGTTCTATTCCCAGTTTTTTAAGGAATCTCCACACTGTTCTCCATAGTGGCTGTACTAGTTTTCATTCCCACCAACAGTGTAAGAGGGTTCCCTTTTCTCCACACCCTCTCCAGCATTTATTGCTTGTAGACTTTTGGATAGCAGCCATTCTGACTGGTGTGAAATGATACCTCATTGTGGTTTTGATTTGCATTTCTCTAATAATGAGTGATGTTGAGCATCTTTTCATGTGTTTGTTAGCCATCTGTATGTCTTCTTTGGAGAAATGTCTGTTTAGTTCTTTGGCCCATTTTTTGATTGGGTCGTTTATTTTTCGGGAATTCAGCTGCAGAAGTTGCTTGTATATTTTTGATATTAATTGTTTGTCTGTTGCTTCATTTGCTATTATTTTCTGCCATTCTGAAGGCTGTCTTTTCACCTTGTTTATAGTTTCCTTTGTTGTGCAAAAGCTTTTAATTTTAATTAGGTCCCATTTGTTTATTTTTGCTTTTATTTCCAATATTCTAGGAGGTGAGTCATGGAGGATCCTGCTGTGATTTATGTCGGAGAGTGTTTTGCCTATGTTTTCCTCTAGGAGTTTTATTGTTTCTGGTCTTACATTTAGATCTTTAATCCATTTTGAGTTTATTTTTGTGTACGGTGTTAGGAAATGTTCTAGTTTCATTCTTTTACAAGTGGTTGACCAGTTTTCCCAGCACCACTTGTTAAAGAGATTGTCTTTTCTCCATTGAATATTCTTGCCTCCTTTGTCGAAGATAAGGTGTCCATAGGTGCGTGGGTTTATCTCTGGGCTTTCTATTTTGTTCCATTGATCTATATTTCTATCTTTGTGCCAGTACCATACTGTCTTGATGACTGTGGCTTTGTAGTAGAGCCTGAAGTCAGGCAGGTTGATTCCTCCAGTTCCATTCTTCTTCCTCAAGATTGCTTTGGCTATTCGAGGTTTCTTATATTTCCATACAAATTGTGAGATGATTGAGAGCTCATTCTTTAATGAGGCAGTCCATTCCGCCTCTGGATAGCTCTGAGGAGAAGTTTTTCCTTCTCTTGAGCTAGAATCTTTTCTAACTCTGACTCATGGGCTTAACTCTATCCCTTAAGTCACATAGAACAACATGACAGTTCTTCAATATTTAAGATAATTTTCTTATTTACTCTGAGTTTTCCTCTTCTCCATAGTAAATATCTCTAGTTCTTTGAACTATTCCCCAACTGAGGCTGAGGCAATCCATTGTCATTGGTCGTATAAGTATACTTGCCTTATAATGGGAGAAATTCATTTTATGTTAACAGGGAAGCCTGCTCTTTACCATTCTTGATTCTGACTTGTGACTATGAATTTCGAATCTAGGCTCAGTCTTCTCTGCTGATTGTACTTCCTGGTCTCCTGACTGCATTTCTGGAGTCGAATCCAGTTTCCGAGCTGATCTTCCATAGACCTTCTGCTTGTTCTCATACAGTATGTGTTAATTAGTTGTTCTATTAGCATGTACGAAACACCTACGGAGTGCCAGGCAGGAGCTGCATTGGTTCTGTGCAGAGAGAGTAGTACTTTCTACAGCATTAACTGGTCTCTGGCTCTAATCTGCCAAGTCTGCAGTTTTGCTTCCTGTCACTGACTTCTTACCTCAAACTGTATCTTGGTATTATTGTTTGAAAGTGGGATGGAGATGGGCTGGGAAGATGGTTGGGGAGAAGAAAGAAGAACTAAGAGAAGTATTTTGAAACTCTAGAGGGGAAAAAAAACAAACACGAAACCACATCAAACTTTCTAGAGTTTACACAGTCTTTTGCTAGGAAAAGATAAGTAAAAACCTCCAATCATAAACTTTTCATGGACTTCCCTGGTGGTCCAGTGGTTAAGACTTTACCCTTCCACTACAGGGGTTCGATCCCTGCTTGGGGAAGATTCCACATGCCATGGGGCTTGGCAAAAAAAAGCTTTTCATGACCAGTAGTCAATTTGTCTGTCTTTAACCATTTCCTCCCTCTTTATATCTCCACAGCCTTGTTCCTCATGTTCAGAAGTATTGCCTGTGGAAAATCCAATATAACAGAAAGAGGCTCTGGATTTTGTTTCTGTTTTCTTGACTCCTTTAAATAGTCATATTTAAGATAGTGTTTGGGCTTCCCTGGTGGCTCACATGGTAAAGAATCTGCCTGCATGCAGGAGACCTGGGTTCTATCCCTGAATCGGGGAGATTTCCCCCTGGAGAAGGAAATGGCAACCCACTCCAGTATTCTTGCCTGGAGAATCCCATGGACAGAGGAGTCTGGTGGGCTATAGTCCATGGGGTCGCAAAGAGTCAGACATGACTGAGCAACTAACACACACACACACGGACAAGATACTGTGCATCTCATCAGGAATTATTGGTTGAAAAATATACCCTCTTTAAAGGCGCCTCTGGCAAGATAGGCAAAGGGGAGTAGAGAAGAAGACAGAATGGCCTTAGGACAAGAAGGCAGAGGAAGCTATTGCTCAAGGGTAAATCAGTGCAGTCTTTCTTCTCTAAGTGCTTTGGGGTATGGATTCTCCATAAACAATGCCAAATTGCCCCAAACAACTTTTGATCAATCAGAGTTAGTTACCGATGGGTTCTCTGCAGGATTCTCCCCACATTCCATTGTTTCCCAAGGAAAGGAACTATCCTTTATTTTAACTTTCTAAGGACAGGCTCTCAGATGACCCTTTCCAGGTGTCAGCTAACTAATTCAAAGAAAAAATCCGCACAAGCATAAGACTAGAGGGGACATAGAGACCTTAGAAGGGTTTCTCTTCTGGGGTCACTGGTATGTTAGGTCTTTGGGAAAAGACCTCTTGCAGGGGCCCCTCTTGCAGGGGCCCCTGTTGCAGCTACAACATTGGAGGACATCTAGGGAAGATGGGAGGGAAAGGAGGCCCCTTTATCCCCCTATGATAGAGGACCATTTTCTTGTTTCTAAAATAGAGTTAGGCAACATTATATCTCTATCCATGAAGCCAGGAGGTTCTGAGGGAAGACCACGATCAGGAGACCTGGTACCTTGTCACCGTCATGTTGGAAATGTATGTCTTTCTGGAATAGTCAGTCATTTCTTTTTTCTGAGACTCAGATTTCTTCATTTGTAAGATGGGAGCATTGGACAGGATCAGTGTTTTTCAAACCTCAAATCAAAAGTCATTAGTGGGTTGTAAAGTCAGTTTTGTCAGTAGATTGTCAGTATATTATTTCAATGAAATAAAATAGATCAGAATGAAGGGTTGTACTTACTATTGTAAAAAATTGCTTTGTTAAATTTTTGTCCCAATGTGTGTGTCTGTCTATGAGTGTATGTATTGGCTTATGACATCGAATGTGTTTCTAAATATGGATTACAGTTAAAAAATATCGTGATTCCTGAGGTTCCTTCTGCCTGTGTTTTAGGCTTCCCTGTGTCTGCAGAAGGCACTCCATAGGGATTTACCTCCATGGTGATTTCGGAAAACAAGTTTCCATGACACCATCTCACACCCTCAACCCAAGCAGCCATTCTTTGTACTGAGCCCATGCTGAGCTCAGCCACTAAGAATGAGAGGAGGGGCTGAGGTGTAACCGTGAGCCCTGTTGTTACACAGCAGACTCCATGACATCATGTGGGCTTTTCTATACGTGGACACAGTTTCTCACAGGTCTTATACTCTTTGTTTCTGCTGTGATGCTTCAGAAGAGAGTCTTGCTTTAAGCAGACAGTTAAACAAAAGAATAAGATCCCTTCTCTAGAAGAAATATCGTATGATTCCAAGAATACAAAATTTCAAGAAACATTCACAACTAAGGACATTCTTTCAGTAACAAGAATGCCACAGCCCCTCCACAGGGAGGCACAGGTCACAGACAGCTCCTGGTCATGTTCCCACTTCACCTCAACAGTCTTGGGACCGTGGGTCAGCAGCTTGTGAAGGGTGGAGTCAGGACTGGATTTCAAATCTCCTTCCTCAAAAACCTTCTTAAATTCCATTGTACCACAGGGAGAAGAACTACCATTACCAAATTTAAATTATCAATATATTTTCCCTTCTCATGACAGTAAATTTCATTTTTAGTATGTTTCAACATTAGCAGGGTGTGAATGGTGGGACGCTGAAGTCAACACATCTGTGTTGGGCAGTTATGCTTTGGGGACACTTGGTGTAGATGGACAAAGCATGCAGAACCAGAGGCCACCAAGAGGACACACTTCTACAATTTGGGATAGAGTTGGACAATGTTACCCTCTGCAAAAGAAGCTGATTAAGTATCATATCCACAGTTCTCATTCCAGAATATTTGCAAAGACATTGTTGCTAAAGAATGGGTTTCCCCAAACCTCTTTAGTGATATTAAAACATATCTGAGATGAGCTGCAGTTTGACTAAGGTAGTTCTGTCATGATGGAAAGATGGAGTGTGGGGTGGATGGATTGGGTTAGACCCTGAGGAATTGTGTTTAGGTCTCAAACATTGACCTGCAGATAGGCAAGTAACTGGGCCAAGGTCACACAGATGGTGAAGTGACAGGAATTCATCTTCTGATTCCAAGATATTCCAAGCCTGTGTCTTCTGTTGAAGGATATCAACATAACATAATTTAGAGACATCTTCTCTGAAAATTATTCAACCTTCTTAACCTGGTTTTGCATTCCCTAATAGAGGTTTGAGAAAGCTTATGGAAAAGGAGTACGTCAAGGCTGTATATTGTCACCCTGCTTATTTAACTTCTATGCAGAGTACATCATGAGAAACGCTGGGCTAAAGAAGCACAAGCTTGAATCAAGATTGCTGGGAGAAATATCAATAACCTCAGATATGCAGATGACACCACCCTTATGGCAGAAAGTGAAGAGGAACTAAAGAGCCTCTTGATGAAAGTGAAAGAAGAGAGTGAAAAAGTTGGCTTAAAGCTCAACATTCAGAAAACTAAGATCATGGCATCTGGTCCCATCACTTCATGGGAAATAGATGGGGAAACAGTGGAAACAGTGTCAGACTTTATTTTTTGAGGCTCCCAAATCACTGCAGATGGTGACTGCAGCCATGAAATTAAAAGACGCTTACTCCTTGGAAGGAAAGTTATGACCAACCTAGATAGCATATTAAAAAGCAGAGACATTACTTTGCCAACAAAGGTCCGTCTAGTCAAGGCTATGGTTTTTCCAGTAGTCATGTATGGATATGAGAGTTGGACTATAAAGAAAGCTGAGCACCAAAGAATTGATGCTTTTGAACTGTGGTGTTGGAGAAGACTCTTGAGAGTCCCTTGGACTTCAAGGAGATCCAACCAGTCCATTCTAAAGGAGAGAACTTGGATGTTCAGTCCTGGGTGTTCATTGGAAGGACTGATGTTGAAGCTGAAACTCCAATACTTTGGCCATCTCATGCGAAGAGTTGACTCATTGGAAAAGACCCTAATGCTGGAAAGGTTTGGGGGCAGGAGAAGGGGACGACAGAGGATGAGATGGTTGGATGGCATCACTGACTCGATGGACATGAGTTTGAATAAACTCTGGGAGTTGGTGATGGACAGGGAGGCCTGGCATGCTGCGATCCATGGGATCGCAAAGAGTCGGACATGACTGAGCAACTGAACTGACCTGAACTGATGAACATTCAACAGCATAAACACTGATGCACAGTATTTTGCTTTTGAAGTCATTTTATATAAAAATAAAATACTTGAAGAAAGAAGTCATTGTATTAGAAGTTGTTGCATTAGAAAAAAGGAAATGTTGAAGTTACTTTCAATTAGGAATATAAAATGGGTAAATGTGTACACACAATTAAAGTGTATCCATTTAAGATGTAGGACTGCATCAAATTAGCTATAAAATGATAAGCATTTTTTTAAATTAGGCTGGTATGCATTATCTTAATCCAGCAGATAATGCTTTATTGTCAAAGTTAGATCAGAATAAAAATAAAAACTTAATTGCTTTTTATTGTATTAGCAATTGGTGATGGACAGGGAAGCCTAGTGTGCTGTAGTCCATGGGTCACAAAGAGTTGGACACGACTGAGTGACTGAACTGAACTGAACTGAACTGTATTAGCAACAACCAGCTAGAAGTTCTCATGAAAAAAGTCCATTCACAAAATCAGTGACAACAACATCACCAGCAACAAAAACATGAAAGTGAAATGCCTGAAAATAATCCTAATGAGACAGGCATGGGACCTATCCAAGAAACGTTAGTAAACATGAATAAGGAAAAACATCAATTTTCCTGTTGGAAAATGTGGAGATTGCCTATCAGAAGACCGTTTATAAAAAAGGATATAGAGATGATTAGTAAATATGATATTTGTCACTTATAACCAAAGATTTGAAAAATAAACTAATAAAGAGAATTCATTTTAATTTTAAATTGGTAGGTTTTAAAAATAATTATAAAAGATTAAAAAAACGAAACTAATCCTATTATTCCACATTTCCTGAGGGGCACTAATATGGCATTCTCATACAATGCTTGTGAGAGAATAAATTGGGAAAGTTGCTTTCAAATTTATCAACATGTTTAGCATCTTAAAATATTCATATGCTTCTCACTTCTAGAAATGTATCCTAAAAAATTATCACAGATGCTGATAAAGATTTGTGTGTAAGGATGTTTATTGCAGTGTTATTTATAATGATGAAAAACTTGAAATACATTTTATATCTATAGGTATGATAGGAAATGATAGGAAATGATAAAATAAATTATGGTCCATTCAACTATAGAAGCTGAATCCTATTTAGCCACTAAATATATTTTTGAGGAATATTTAATAACACAGGGAGTTATTTATGATACGATGGCTTAAGTAAAAAATTGCAGGTTACAAAATTGTTCTTAGTTATGTATCTTAGTTGGTGCTTCCCTGGGGTTCCAGGTAAAGAATCTGCCCGCCAAAGCAGGACACATGGGTTCCATCCCTGTGTCACTCCCCAGAACAAGGAAATGGCAACCTACTTCAGTGTTGTTGCCTGGGAAATCCTGGGGACATAGGGGCCTGGAAGGCTATAGTCCATGGGGTTGCAGAGAGTTGGGCATGCCTTAGTAACTAGATCAGCAACAACAATGTACGTTAGTTTACTGGGGCTGCCATAACAAAATATTTCAGACTGGGTGGCTCAAATAATAGAAATTTATCTCCCACGGTTCTGGAGGCTAGAAGTCGAAGATCAAGGTGTCAGCAGTGTTGTTTTGTTTGTTTGTTTGTTTGTTTGCTTATTCTGAGGCCTCTCTCCTTGACTTGCAGACGGCTGCCTTCCTCCTGTGACCTCACATGGCCTTTCTGGTGTTTTTCTGTGTCCTAATCTCCTCTTCTTATAAGGACATCAGTCAGATTGGTTTAGGGCCCACTCAAATGGCCTCTTTCTAACTTAATTACCTTTATTATAGGCCACATCTCCAAATACAGTCATGTTCCCAGGTACTGGGTATTAGGGCTTCAATACGATTTTTTCTGGCAGGGAGGTAAAGAGTCAGTCCACAACATTGTAATTCTGATTTTATTTAAAAATACAAGGCACTTCCCTAGTGGTAAAGTGGAGAAGAACCCACTGGACATGAGTTCCATCCCTGTCCTGGAAGATCCCACATGACTCGGAGCAACTAAGCCCATGAGCCACAACCACTGAGCCCGTGCTATAGAGCTTTTGAGCCAAAACTATTGAAGCCCGAGTGCTCTGGGGCCTGGGAGCCATAACTCCTGAGCTGCAACTAATGAAGCCTAGAGTCTGTGCTCTGCAATAAGAGAAGCCACTGTAGTGAGAAGCCTATGCACCTTTATGAAGAGCAGCCCCTGCTTGCTGAGACTAGAGAAAGCCCCTGTGCAGTAGCCAAGACCTATGCATCCAAAAAGAAAGTAAAAAAATAATTTGTAAAAATGAAAACAACAACAAAAAGACTGTAAGGAAACAGTAGATTTGTGGCTTTGTGAGCAATCCTGAAGATTCACAATATGTGGTAACTGGTAAATAACTGCAGATGCACAAATCTAAGTCAAATGGACCTTTGAAGATGGCCTATGGCAAAGTCTCATCTCATTGGGCTTCTTTATGTTTTGTTCATTATCTTGGATGAAGCAATTTTCATTAAGGGTAAAAAGACTCATGTAATTTTTGGATGATGCCATACCATATTTTATAGGGGAAATATGCGATAATGGTAGTTACAAAATGGATGCTCTATCTTCCATAAATATGTAAATAATTAAAAACTATTAAATGTTAAAGAGGTTATCTGAGTGGTGCAATAATGCATTTTAAAAATTTTATTATTTTTTATGGTAACTGCTAAAGCCAGCACGTATTACTTTTTCAAGTGGAAAACAAATTCATGTTGTTTAAAAAATATTGAAAATATTCCACCTGAAAATATGGGACCAAGTTGGTGTGCTCAATTGTATGCTTTGTGATTCTTTAATTTTTTAAAACAAATCAATTCAATTTGGTTCAACAATTATTTTGGAGAAGGCAATGACAACCCACTCCAGTACTCTTGCCTGGAAAATTCCATGGTCGGAGGAGCCTGGTAGGCTGCAGTCCACGGGGTCGCTAAGAGTCGGCCATGACTGAGCAACTTCACTTTCGCTTTTCACTTTCATGCACTGGAGAAGGAAATGGCAACCCACTCCAGTGTTCTTTGCCTGGAGAATCCCAGGGACGGGGGAGCCTGGTGGGCTGCCGTCTATGGGGTCACACAGAGTCGGACATGACTGAAGCGACTTAGCAGCAGCAGCAGCAACAATTATTTGTTGTGCCCCTACACTGTGCATTGTGCTATGGTTCAAAGCTCCATGGGACATCATCTAGCCTGTCTGAAAATTCTTACTCTAGTTAAGAAGACTGAAAACCACTCTGCAGCTGATTGTAAAAACTGTTTAAATAAAGTATGGAAGTCTGGAGGAAGAACTGATAAAGGTAACTTCGCTTTAGAGTTAAGCCTTGAAGATAGAGAATTCATCATTCCAAAAAGGTGAAAGACAATCAGGCATGGAGGTATTTATTCCCCCTTTTACTATGTACTTAATCATTTACTTATATCAGTGTAGATCATGGATATCTATTTTATATTTTGTGCTATAACCCATACCTTTTTGTGTGTGTGTGGATGTGCTTTCTTTGCTCAATAAAATGTTATAACTTTCAAAGGCAACAGAGGTGACTATCAAAACTTTTAGTGGTTATGTGGTACAGATGCATGTTTTTGCTTCCACTTTTTATTTCCAATAGTGCTGGAATAACATCGTTGTACATTGATTTTTGTCACTTGTGTGACTATTCTTTAGTTTACCATTCTAATCCCATCCTTAAGACATATTACACTTGATTTTTGTTCCCTGGTCCTCAAGCATACCTTGCTTCCCCTTAGCTTTTGCTATCTTCTCTACCTAGAAACTCTTCCTCTATCTTTGCCCAGGAAAGCTCTTAGTATGATTCAGGGCTCAGCACAAAGGCTGTTTGCTGTAGAAGCTTTTCTCTAATGTTTTGAAGATAATTTAATGGCTCCATTCCACTTCTCTTTGTTGTATATGTATTGTAACACTTATTATGTGACACTCCTATTCTATCCCAGGACTTCTTCCTAGTAGTTTTTGAGCCGGTAGGGGCAGAAATGTGATCAATAACACTCATTTATGGACTCCATCATAAAGTAATTAGCATATTTTGACTTTGAAGTTAAGAATTTGAGTGACTGAGAAATTAAGAATTGTGCCCAATATTATACAACTAGTTAGTCTTCATTTCTTTTACATACATGGTTGTTCCATGCTTTAAGGAGACAGAGAAGTTGAATATAGGTGCTAGCTTTTGTCTGAAGTGCAAACGACTGTGCTGTAGTTTAAAAGTAATGTTTTTTAGCTGTCTGTCAAAAATGTTTGTTACTTGAAGACTTTGATATAACCGTCTGTGTCTTCCAAAATGAGGCTGTTCAATATGCCAAGTATGATTTCATAGGAAATCACATATGAATGTAGGAAAAATTAAATAGGGCCTCTGATCTTTCTGACTCCCTTTTTAAGTCAGCAGTTGGCATAACATATCTTATATATTATAATTAGTAATTAGAGGTGAACGCCAGAAAACAACAACAACAAAAAGAAAACAAAGGGACAATGTTTGCTGGTGAGGCTGTCAGCGGACTGAGACTAAAGAAGGTCCCATTCTGTGGTCCCGATGACCCAATGTGGCCTGCACCGAGGAGGAGTCGTGCCCCTTCCGTTAACACTTTCTGGCGGGGTGACCTACACATCTGTGACCCCCGCTGGAGAGGAGGAGGCCCGGCGGCAGGCGCGCGCGCAGATATAGCCACCCGCAGGCACCTGGGTCGCCCGCCGCGGGAGGGGGTGGGCCCCCTGCGTTCTCCCGAAGCCCAATCATCAGGAGATTCCGGGGCAGGTCCCGCCGCCGACCACGCCCCCAGGAGGTGGGGCGGGGGGGGCGTCTTTAAGAGCTGGCGGCCCGGCCTCCTGCTGAGTCCGGGTGCGGGGCTGTAGAGCCGGAGGTTCGAGTGTGAGCCCGCCGCCGCCCGCCCACGGGGGGCTCCACCACCTACGCCTCGGCCTCGCTAGCCCGCCAGCCCAACTCGGCGGCTCCTCCGCGAGCCCGCCGGGAACTCGCGCCCCTCGCGCTCCCCGGCGCCCGAGGGGGCCGCCCCGGGCCATGGTGCCCTCCCAGGAGGAGCCTGCCGCCGCGCGGGGGACAAGTGAGGCGCAGCCGCCCGGCTCCGCGCCTCCGGGGGCCGCTCCGCTGCCCGCCGCGGGACCCTTAGACGGCCCGGAGGCGGCGACAGCCGAGAAGGTGGAAGTAGAGCTGGGTGGGTCGGTGAGCGCCGAGCCCCTTGAGCCCCCTGAGGGCGGCTGGGGTTGGCTGGTGATGCTAGCAGCCATGTGGTGCAACGGGTCGGTGTTCGGCATCCAGAACGCCTGCGGGGTGCTCTTCGTGTCCATGCTGAAGACCTTCGGGTCCAAGGACGATGACAAGATGGTCTTCAAGACAGGTGAGGCACAGCGCCCGCCGCGGCTAGCGCCGGGGGATGGGCGCGGGATGCCTCCCGCGTGTGGAGCGAGCTTCTGCGCCGCCTGGTGCGCCCCTGCGGGTCCCTGTGTGTGGAGGGTGTGAGGGGTGGGTCTGTCCAATTGCAGAAGCAGCCCTGCGGCTCCCGGGGCCTCCGTGCCCCTCTCTTTGTGTTGAATCCAGATGAAGGGACTGTATTTGGATACAAGTCACAAAACTTACTTGCCTAGATCTTCCTGCTTCCCCTTCTGTAGGATAGAGGCTGGGTCTCTGGTAGACTTTCTCTTAATTTTTGAAAACAAACAGACCCTCCAAAGCCAGTTAGTTACACCGCTCCGTTATTTTTACAGTCTCTTTCGTGACCGTGACGGTTGGGTTTTTGTTCTTCTGCCCCCGGCGCTCTAGAGGACTGTGTGTGTTGGGGGGAGGCGGAGTTGGCGAGATGAAAGATCTGTATTGCAAGGTCTCGGGAGTTCTGAGGGGAGCCCTGAAGGAAACACGGTTTCGTGGTGGTTTTTTTGGGGGGGGTGGGGAAAAGGGGGGTGTCACTCTGCTAAATATAGAAAGCATAGGAGGCAGCCAGATCAGGGACTGGGAAGAGGAAGGTGAAGGGTTGCCCTTTCCTGTTGTGTTCTTTGTCATTTTTAATCATATACCAAATTAGATGAAAAAGGTGCAGACTCAACATTTTTTCCCTGTAGATGGTTACTACCTGACCTATCAAGTCCAAGACCTTCTGTATAACTCTTTTACATGCATTATTTCATGTCATCCTGTGAGGCAGGCGTTATCAACCCCTTTTAGGCGAGAAAAGTGAAGCTTGTTGAAATAAAGTGTTTTAATAAGCCCAGAATGGTGATGAAACATATCTTTATTTAAAGGGCCAAGTCATTTTCATTACTAGAACATGCTCCCTCCTTGCCATTTGGGCAACTTTATACGGTTAATGAGGGCTTCCCAGGTGGTTCAGTGGTAAAGAACCTGCATGCCAATGCAGGAGACCCGGGTTTGATCCCTTGGTTGGGAAGACCCGTTGGCAAAGGTAATGGCAACCCACTCCAGTATTCTTGCCTGGGAAATCCTATGGACAGAGAGAGAAGCCTGGTGGGCTACAGTCCACAGGAATCGAACATGACTTAGTGACTAAACAACAGCGACATGTGGTCCTTTTTTTTTTTTCTAACTTTAATTTTCAATTATTTTTAGAGTGTGTTTTCCTTAGCTCTTTAGTGTGCATACAAAAAAATATGTTAGTCTGTTATAACAAATTCTAAGGGAGAGGTAATGTTGGGTGTTTTAAAGACTGATATTAAAGAGTATTATACTGTTGTTCTGCAGCTTTTCTTCTGCTTTGCGTTGTGTTTGCAGTTTATCCCCATAACTTCTCAGTTATGGGGATAGCTTAAATTCTTTACATTTTAATGCCTCGTTTTCCATTGTATGAATATATTATACTTTATATGCATTCTTTCTTTAATAAGCATTTAGGTTACCTTCAAAATTACTATAGACAGTGCTGCCATGCATATTCTTGTACATTGTCTCCTTGCACATGTGAATCAGGTACCATATTTAACCTGGAATTTCTGTTCCTTAAATAGCTTTTAAAGCTATTGTGTTCTTCAGGTCACATAACTAGGTACAAAAGTGTTCAAAATATAATATCATGTACTTGCTTGGCAGGATAGATATGCATAGGCAGTAGTAAACAAAAATAACTTTGTGTATTTTCTCTATGAGTAGCCAGCATCTGGGAGAGAAAAGGGCACTGAGGCAGAATTCAGAGTCAACATTTTAAGAATAGTTCTTTCAGCATTTAGTATATTCTTGCCTGGGATTACACTTTTATTGCAGTCAGAACACCAAAACAAAATACTCATTTGTTTACCACAGGTTTTGCAAACTCAGGTGAGTAGATCCATTGTTGTTTGTGGGATGTCTTATTTTTTTCTCCTTCCTAACTTTTTTTTTTGAGAGAGCGCAAGCAAGCAAGCAAGCAAGCAGTTGCTGGAGAGACCATAGCTTCATCAGGATTCAAGAGTTTTGTGATGTCAAAGCCTCTCTCTCTTTGGTCCCAAAGATTCCTAGTGACAACAAAAGCCCAATTCTGGGTAGCTGAAGGGTAGGGAGGCCACAGGGACCCATTCTCTTCAACTTTTTGAAACTCTGTATTTTCAGTTTTGATGAATATCTTCATTTACTCAGCCTTGATGGCTTTTCAGTCTTGTTTGTGTATGTGTGGGTGTGTACCACAAAACATGTATACAGGTGTGCACATTAAATAGTGAAGACTTTGTCTGCCTGAGTGCCGTATGTGGTTGGTGGTACCCTTGCACAAAGGTGCACAGCTCAGGGTCGGTGCTGACTGAGAACCAGCCTGTGCTCTGGGCGCTCTTTATCTAATTCCTGCAGAGGGGCCCCGTGCCCTTGTAGTGGCCCTGTGTAACAGCCCAGCGAGATGGCACAGTGGCCTGTACTTGTACTCGGTTGATACGTGAAACATGTACAGCAGATAAACTTTAAGGTCTGAGGTCACCTCGTTAGTGAAAAAATGGAGACTGGATAGCCTTTAAGCCAATTAATGTTTAGATTCCTGCCCCACCCCACCTTTCTGTCTTTCCTTCCTTTTTTCCCTCCCTTCTGCCAGCTCTCCCTCCTTTCTCTTTCTTTCTCTCTCTCCCCCCACTTTCTGTCTCTCCCTCCCTTCTTCCCTTTCTCTCTGTCTCTTCCCTCATTTAGCATCTCTCTTGCTTCCTTCCTCCCTCCCTTCTTCCCCCCGTCCATCTCCATCTCCCTCTGCTCATGCACTCTCTCACACACACGTACGTACAGGTGTTTCAAAAAAAGTCTGTATCAACAACAGGTACTGAAGGGTTTGAGAATGCTTGCTTTGAAGTTTGACTCCACATTTTTTATTTTGATATTCTAATGCTGAGTCATCTGTGATCAAATGTATGCTAGCTTCAGGTACAACGTAAAACATATCTGGAATTATTTAAGACTTCATTTTTCAAAGTTTTGGTCCATTTTCTATTACCTTGTTCATTATTGATAATTCTGGCATTAGAGGTTAGTTCATTCTGTCTCCACGTGCTCATTGGCTTCTTCATAGTTATAAGCTCAAGAGTACTCAGGGAGGTGGTGGTGGAATGGGAACCTAGGTTTGCAAACGATGAATCATATTGCTTGAGAACCTCCCATGTGCCAGGCATAGTGCTAAGCTCGTTCCATGCTTTCCTATTTTAAACCTTAGTTTGACTGCATGAGATAGGCTTTATTTAATCTTTCTTTTCAGATGTGGAAACTCAGGCTTATGGAGATTAAGTCAGCAGTGGAGCCCAGGGTTCAACCTCAGGTTTATCTGACTCCAGAAGCTAGGTTTTTAATGACTGATCATATTACATGGGTTGGATAACATTCTGTTAATGCATCATTCTTTGTTTGATTAATTCAAGCTTTAGAAATGGATAACTATATAGGAATTCTGGAGTTAGAAAAGAAGTCTGAAAGATCAGGATCCCTGTTTCTTGATCTCACTTGGCTGTCAGTAAGCGATTGCCAGTTGTTAATGTCTCATTGAAATAGATTTTTGGGAGTTCCCTGGTGATCTAGTGATTAGGATTCAGCGCTTTCACTGCAGTGGCTCCAGGCTCAATCTCTGGTTGGGGAGCTGAGATCCTGCAAGTTGAGGGGTGCAGGCAAAATTTTAAAAAAAAAAAAGATTTTTGAAGTATAGGGAGATGTTCATGGGAAAGCAAGATAATTTGTTACAGTGTTCAAGCCAGAGTCTGGAGTTTCCTTTGAAGAACCAGACTCCTTTAGACTGATCCATAGCAGGACAGTATTTCCAGATGTTAAGTGAAGAGGAGCCTTCCTCAGGCTTGACTTCTGCTCTTCAAGGCTCTCTTATCTCTTTCTGCGCCACTGATGATCCTCCCACAATTTCTCAGAAACAGGCATGGAGAAATTCATTCACACTAAGATATAAGTGAGTTTACACATCTTAATGTTACTCCTCATTCATTCTACAAATGTTTACCCAGTATTTGACACCCTGTGTGCTGGGCATAGAAGGCGGTAATTGAGAGAGACAAGGTCAGCTGTCCCCAAGGAGCTTTTGATCTGCTGTGGGATACAAAAGTAAATAGAGCATTTCTCTTTGCAATATACCGGGACATAGGCTTAGGGAGATTATGAGGCTGAAAGTCTAAGGAAATTCCCACGAATGGTGGAGGCTGGGAAAAACATTTGATGGCCTTTTTCCCTGTGGCAGTAGATCTCATTTTGTGAAATTAAGACTTTGGAAAGGGGAAGAAAGCTGAACTCCAGTGGAGTGCATCACAGCCCCATTACATTATCCTGGCTGCTGATGACATGGCACTCAGAGATATGCCTTGCACTTATTGCTGTGTTAGAAAGGTCCATCAGAGGGAGCAAGCTGAGCTTGAGTTGTCTCTCTTCAACTATTTATCTGTTCATATGTGCCTGCTTCTTGCCCAGGTGGGCGGAAATCAGACACTTTTGGGAAAACTAAAACAGATAACTACAGTTAACTGGAACATTGTTTTCCCTTAGAAATTACAACTTACAATTTAGAAATTATAATTATTGGAAAACCTATTTTTAGTTTTTTCATGTAACTGAAAAAGATTCTAGGGTTCTTTTAGTGCTGTGGACGCTCTCTGGGATCTTACTAGGGTATTAGTCTAGTTTACTTATCCGCTTTCTTCTTGGAAAAAGAAAAAATACTTTAGTGGTATGTTGATATTTAAAAACATCTATTTAAAACAAGTATGTTTTCAGAATCATTATTTAAGGTCACTAATGATATTCTTTTGAAGAAATTATGTCGCTCTGGTCCAGAGGCTGAGTCAAGAAGACCCCTACTATTTCCAGTGATTCTGAGATTGTGTTCTTTAATAGCCGTTCTTTAACGTAGAAGCCTGTGGTTAAATAAGTTTGGGAAACACTGCACATTATCATCTTCTTTTGGATATTCCAAGTACAAATCAAGGTGTTAAAAAAATTCAGTAGTTTTGAAGGAAAATGGGCTATCAAAAAGGTGTTTGGTTATCATCTTTAATACAACTCTACCTTCCCCGTGTGGAAGGAGATTACTCTTTAGATAGTCATAATCACAAAGTAGGATTTTTAGTAGCATTGAGGGATGGATGCATCTTGCAACACCTCTCAACATAGCCTTTTTTTGGTCTTTATTCGTTTATTTATTTTTGACTGCCCTGGGTCTCTGTTGCTTTGGCGTGGGTGGCTTTGTCGCGGGCTTTTTCTAGTTGCGGCAAGTGGGGGCTACTCTTTGTTGTGGCACGAGGTCTTCTCATTGTGGTGACTTCTCTTGCTACAGAGCACAGGCTCTAGGGCTCATGGGCTTCAGTAGTTACAGCATGCAGGCTCTTTAGTTGTGGCTCTAGAGCACGGGCTCAGTAGTTGTGGTGATCGGGCTTAGTTGTTCCCCAGCATGTGGAATCTTCCTGGACCAGGGATCACACCTGTGTGCCCTGCATTGGCAGGCAGATTTTTATGCACTGTGCCACCAGGGAAGTCCTCAACATACTCTTACTGGCACCTCTGAGATTTTTAAGTCAGTTAGTTTTTCCTAAAGGTTTCTTTTTTTTTTTTTTAAGTTTTTGCATTTACATACTGATATTATGCTGATATTTAAATACATACTGCAGTTGTGTGCTACACCTGAACTTACAGGAGGTTTTGGCTATAGTTCAGAACTGAACTTCTATGTCTGGTTTTTATGCTAAGGACTTTATTTTTGGTGGAAAAACCTGTCTGCATAACTAACCATTTCTGTGTTATTAGAAGTTTTTTAGTAGTGGTGCTTTGTTAAGATGGTTATAGTGAACAAATGATCTGATTCATGGCCCCATACTTACACATCTTTCACTGTAAGGAAAATGCCTGACTCTAATTTGCACTCAAAGAGATGTTGAAAAGCCAAGAAAGCTCTCTTATGGCAGATGTTATGAGGCTTGAATTTGCTTCATTCTTTTCCATCTTAAAACATCCAACTTTATATTCCGTGAATTAATCTAAACTGCCTGTTAAAATAAGTTGTTAGACTACAAAAATAGTTCAGAATTTTGGAAAGAAATGAGCATGGTATGAGCATTTCATACTCCATTTCCAGAATGTTTCTGAATTTAGAAACTTTCCTATAACACAGAAATGGTTAGTTATGCAGACAGGTTTTTCCACCAAAATAAAGCCCTTAGCATAAAAGTGTAAAACATGAAAAGTGTAAATAGTGTGTAGTGAATTCTGCTTAAGTACAACAATACGAGTATTCCTGTGGTGTTTTATCATGGGATTTTTATCAGTAGAATTAACTGCCAAAAGAACCAACTCAACCAGAAATACTGTAGGGATTATTTCAGGAGAGATTTTGAGGTGTCTTTTATAAGGAATTGTATTCTGTACTCTTGATGTGATTTGTTATATCATTTTATATGGTTCTTATTGAATCCATGTTGCAGTTCCTTGAGACTTAGTCCCAGGCCATGTGCCTGCTTTACTTTTCCTGCCTTCCCTGGGTGTCTTGTATGCCCTGTGGCTCAAACCACTATCTTGGGGTTGTTATTTTCAAATTTATTTGTGTTCAAGACCCATGTTACCTATTTCTGGAAAATTCTACTTGGATGCACAGGTATATTGTTTAGTTGCTAAGTTGTGACCAACTCTTTTGCAACCCCATGGACTGCAGCCTGCCAGGCTCTCTGTCCATGGGATTTCCCCGGCAAGAATACGGGAGTGAGTTGCCATTTCCTTCTCCAGGGTATCTTCCTGACCCAGGGATTGAACCCCAAGTCTCTTGCGTTGGCAGGTGGATTCTTTACCACTGAGCCACCAGGAAGCCCCAAGTATATCATACTCAACTAAAATGAACTCATTTTTTAGCCACCCCACATAGTGTTTTCACCTACCATCAAAAACAACAGATCACCTGTGGGTAGATGTAGCCTTCCTTCTGAATTCTCTTAGTGTATAAAACCTCTGGTTGCTCACGTCAAACACATGGAATCCATCTTAATTTCTTATTTCTTCTCTTTCCTATTTTGTTAAATCAGACAGGGTCATTTTGTGTTTACCTGCTTAATGCCTCATAAGTCAATCCCCATCTTGTCCTTTAGTGCCATGCATTAATTTGTGCCTTCATTACTTTTGGCCTCAATTACTGTCATAACTTATTAACGGGTCTACTTGTCCTCAGTTTAGACACATGAGTGATTTTTCTAGAACATTAGACTATACCATTTTTCTGTTTAAAAGCCATCTGTGATACCCATTAATTCTGGGAAAACGAGAGTCGTTTGAGCACTGGCCCTTGCCTGACCCTGTAACCTTGCTTCTCACCGCTCTCCCTTCTTGCACAGCATGTGGGATCTTAGTTCCCTGACTAGGGACCGATCCCAGACCCCTGGATATGGGAGCAGTGAGTCCTAACCACTGGACCACCAGGGAAGACACTCTCCCTTCTTGCACTTTACACTCCAGCCTAGATGGAGGAGGTCTTGCTTCTTTGCCTCTATGTGTGCCACTTCTCTTTACTGTGGTTGTTGGTCCTTATGAGATTCTGATGAAATGGCCTGGCTGTTTTATTTCTTTGATCACAGCTGTGGGATAAAAAATGCTTTTTTACAACTGTTGTTATGTTTTTGATGCACATGGAATGTTTTGGGGGTAGCATGAATTCAAATGAATTATGAACTCAGCTTAGAGTGGAAGACAGAGAACCTAATTCCAACCCATCCTAATCTAGCGTTCTGTTTAAGATAAACCATATTTGTTCAAGTGATAATTTGTGTAGTCCTTTACCATAAAGGAAGGGTTTTCATATACATTACTTGATATTATTTTTTAGAGTCGCTTTGTAGTGTGTTGTTATCTCATTTATAGATAATGAAGTCTCAACTTGCACAGTTTAAGGTTGGGCCACATGATATCAATATTTACATTCATTAAGTTGAATTTAGGAGCATCTTTTTAGCTGGACAAAAATCTGTCCTTCTGTTAAAGTTGTCTCGAGATGTAGAATCCTGGCCTTTTATCCCCTTGAAACTATTTTCTGCATATTTACCTAAATGTTCTCTAGAACCCGTTTAGTGTTTCCTACCCAGGCTACCAGAAATCCCGTGAAGTCGTCCAATCCATCCCATTTAGAGTTATCATAACCCAGCTAGAGATCTGGTCTCATTTTGAAGTGAAACAAAAACAAGCTAAGCCCCAGACACTGCTCCAATAATCGTCTCACCTCAGCTCTGAGCACCCACCTAGCCTGTTGCCACCCAGGCAGGAACTGTGGGTGTTTTTACTGGCAGTGTTTTAGAAGGAGCAACTCCAACCCTCCTGGGAACTGTGCAGAAGCACCACCCAGGACTGGGTCAATGGAGGAGAGCAGTGCTGTTAGTCATCTCTGTACCACATGTGTGTGAGCAAACCTTAGCTAAGCCATCTTCATTAACAGCAAAATGCCTACATCCCACCTTGCATGTAGGAACTAGAACTAGGGAACTGAGGAGGTGGCTTGCCTTGTTCCCAATTGGAAGTCTTTTTTTCATTTCACTAATTTTAAAAAGAGTTGAAGTATAGTTGATTTACAATGTTGTGTTAATTACTGCTGTATAACAAAGTGATTCCATTGTATATTTATATAAAGTATTCTTTTTCATTATGGTTTCTCATAGGATATTGAATATAGTTTGCTGTGTTATACAGGACTTGGTTGTTTATTCATTCTGTATATAAAAGCTTACATCTGCTAACCTCAGCCTTTCACTCCATCCCTCTTTCAGCCCCCTCCCCCTTGGCAACCACCAGTCTGTTGTTTATGTCTGTGTTTCGGTTTCACGTTGTTGTTGTTCAGTCATTCAGTCGTGTCCGACTCTTTGCGACCCCATGGACTGCAGCACACCAGACCTCCCTGTCCTTCCCTGTCTGCTGGAGCCTGTTCAAACTCACATCCATTGAGTTGGTGATGCCATCAGCCGTCTCATCATCTATCGTCCCCTTCTCCTTCCTTCAGTCTTTCCTAGCATCAGTCTTTTCTAATGAGTCAGCTGTTCACATCAGGTGGCCAAAGTATTAGAGCTTTAACATAGATAGGTTCATTTGTCATATTTTAGATCCCACGTATGAGTGATATCACATGGTATTTGTCTTTCTCATTCTGACTTTTGTCACTTAGTATGATAATCTCTAGTTGTGTCCATGTTGTTGCAAATGGCATTAGTTCATTCTTTTTAATGGTTGAGTAGTACTCCATTATATATATGTACCACATCTCCTTCATCCATTTATCTGTCAATGGATATTTATTGACAGATTGTTTCCATTTCTTGGCTATTGCATTTCACAAATTTTTAATTATGGGGAAACACATGAAATAAATATTTGAAATAATGTATGTGGACTAAAGCAGTGTTTCTAACCCTTTTGTTCCCAAATGTAAAACTCTTCTCATAGCCCTTGAAAATTTTGATACACACCTCCCAGGGTAATTTACCTTTTGGGATTCCCTAATACCTAGAAGATAAAGCCATGCTCTGTGTTTTTCCACCAGCTAAGATTTTGTCACATTGCTTTTACTGGCATTATTATAATTAGGATTTTTTTTTTTTTTTGAGTTGCACCTCGAGGCATGCAGGATCTTAGTTCCTGGGCCAGCTCTGTGAAAGCGCCCAGTTCTAACCACTGGACTGCCAGGGAATTCCCTAAGATTCTTTTTTGTTTGTGTTTAAAGACAAAGTTATAATAGTGAATATGCTTTTTAAAACTAAGTGTGCCTCTTAAATCTGCTCTTATTAGTAAGGGGGAACCAGCCTGCCTTCCTCCTACAGCCCCCCAACTTGAGAGTCAGTAACTGGAGTTTTGAATTGAGTTCAAGGCATGCTTTTCTGTCATTAGTTAAATCCAAATGAAAGGTCAGCGGTTAAATTAGTGTATGAAACTCAGGGAAAGGTGCATTGATCTATGGTTCAGCTATTACCCATTTTTTTTGGCTGAGGAGTAAATTGCATCAACAGTGCTCTGCATGTGTTCAGAAAGTAAAAAATTTATTTAGTCTTGTGACCAACTTAGACTCGATCCAAAAACCAGTTCTGAAATATGTTTCATGAGAGTATAAAACCACTACTCATTAAACAGATGTGTTTATTGACTTTTCTGGGTAGATAGGTAATAATGCCAGGGTCAAGTGGGTTAGTCTGGTGACTGGTTTTGATAGTGAAAACCTTTTCGTCTTGTTTAATTATCCTTTTTATTAGTTTTGAGTTTACGTTCCAATTTCAAATGGCAGCATCTCAAAGGATTCACATTTGTCAATGGTTGTTTAAACAACGGCATTCCACAAAGTTAATTGATGTTTTAGCGCAGATGGGGGCAGAAAGTTGCGGGGCAGAAAGTTGCCGTTGTTGTTCTATAGTAGTGTAACACTTGAACTTTGGCAGCAATTCCCCAACTCTGAAGTTATCTCCTGCTACCAGGCTTTTAGGTTTCTTTCTGTTTTATCTGTAGCTTTTAGTTTTGCTTTGTTGAACAAGTGTTGCTTTTATAATAGTAAAAATATCGATATTAAAAATAACTATTAGCATTAGAATATTAACTCTAATGACTGTAATAGTAAACTTGCCCTAATATTAAGTGGTTTTATAGGAATAGATAATAGATATATGGAGTTTTCATTGTAATTGCTAGGTTTTGTCTCTTTCTTCTCAAGAGAAAAATGTTAATTATGAAATAGTCTAGAACTGATAAATGGAACTGATTTTATTTTTATAATGAAAATCTTTTGTTAATCGTATATGAACAGATTAGGAGGAAAGGTTTTTTTTTTTGGCCACGCCCTGCGGCCTGGGGTATCTTAGTTCCCTGACCAGGGATCAAACCCATGCCCCCTGCATTGACCAGATAGGTCCCAGAGAACTGATTTTAAATCACATCAAGGATTTGCCTGGAAAATCCCATGGACAGAGGAGCCTGGCGGGCTACGGTCCATGGGGTCGCATAGAGTCGGACACGACTGAGCGAATAAACAACAACAACAATATTATTTGACCACGTTTTGTTTTGGATAAAAATGGAGATAGTTAATGTCAGATGGACAGTTGCTAAGAGCTAGATCATGTGATTAGTGCTAATCACACCTGAGCCCCACATAGACATGGCACAAGCAATTCTTATTAACGTATCTCTTTTTTGGGGGATGTAGAGGGACTCAAGGAGGGTCAGAAGAGATAATAGATGAATGTTTGTGTTTATATGCATAATTATATCCAGAATATTATATAATTACTAATCTAAAATCCTCTTGTTTGGTGGTTCTTATGTACGTCTGATACACAGGCTGCTTATATGGGAGCAAAGGCAACTAGAGCATTTCCCCACATTTTGTTGCTGGCCACCAGAAAAAAAGTCTCAAAGACACATGTGTTTCCATCATAAAAAAAACTTGGAAAAAATGGTTACATATTAAATGATCATTTAAACTAAAAGCTTTAAAGTAATGCTTTTAAATGACTTTAATTTTAGCTCAGTGTTCTGTATAAAATATGTGTTTACCATTTCTTTCAACAAACTTGTGTCTTTAAGTGATGCTCAGTAGAACAGAAGACTGACCCTTTTCCAGAAATGTGAAATCGTCTTGAATCTAAGCAAAAAGAAATTATGATGAGTTCAGTTTGATTGGTTTAGAATTTGTAATTATTTGGAGAGGGATATGGTTTGTCTTTTCATACATTCCTGCAGATATAGCACTGTAAGAATCTTCCTTAGAGAATGCACTCCTTTCAAACACTTTTTTCAACAAAGTCAAGGAATACCAAACCTGAGCTCTTCAAATTTACAACTGATGTCACTAGTGCAGAGCCACAATCCCTTATCTGGAACTCTTGGGGCCATATGTGTTTTGGGGTCAGAATTTTTTGGATTTAAAAAAAATAACCAGGTTCATACACTTTTTTTTTTTTTTAAACACACCCCTCCCCCTCCGGGAGTCTGAGGCAGCACCCTGTAATCTAATAGATGTTTTTTTGTAACAAATGTATGGCTATTCAGAGTAATTGGGACAAATAGAGACCATAAGTAGCTTCACGTCAATTCAGGTCCTGTTTTACTTCCAAGTGAGTATTGATGCTGTCTTACAAAAGACTTTGGGTTTGGAATTTCAGAATTGGAAATAAGGATTTGTAGATTTATATGTGAGTATTTTGTTTTCTGTTTCTCAGTGGACATTCCTTTTAAGGTACATTTTTCTTTATCAGATTGTGAAACCTGCTTCATGTTTTCAGTAAATGTGACATTCGGTTATCATACTGATCTACCCTAGATTACTCAGCTTGGCCTCCTTTGCTGGGTGTTTGAAGTGCAGGCTGTGTTATGCAATGTAAATGGCATATCTATATACATCTTTGAACAAATTCTTTCCCCCTTTTTTGAATTGCTTCCATAGCATATATGTCCAAAAGTGAGATTACTCGTTCAAAGGGCATGAACAACTTTATCATAATGTTTGTTGTGCTTAGTCGCTCAGTTGTGTCTGACTCTTTGCAACTCCATTGACTCTGTCCATGGGGATTCTCCAGGTAAGAATTCTGGCGTGGGTTGCCATGCCCTCCCATTGTCAAATTATCTTTTAGAGAACTTGAATCCGTTTACTGTGCACCAGTGTTATACTGACTTTCTGAAAACCCTGCCAATGTTAGGTTTTATTTTTATTAATATTTGCTACTTTGATAATTGCTAATGATATTTTTAAAAATTAGCTGAAGTCATATTTCCTTGCTTTTAGGGCAGTGTATTTTCCCAGTTTTTGAACCCTTTAGAAGCAGTAAATGGCATCTGGAAATACAAGAGGACACCTACCAGTGAAAATATTCGAGTAAAACTTCCTTACCACAGGTGGGAACACTAGAAAGGCCTGAGATTATCCTGCTCCTTAGATTCTCACCTGACACACCTTGGCAGGTGAGGCATGCCCTTGTTCCCTTTCCTCCGTGCTCTAAGCCCAGCCTAGGTGTTGATCAAGACCTTTTGTGGGGGTGGGAGTGAGGATGGAAATTAACTATCTGAGAGGCTTGGCCATGAAGACTTAGTGACTTCTTTAAGTGACATGTTGTCCTTGAGAGGCTCGAGTCTGCACGGGCAGCCCTGTCTCATTCTCCATCTGTGCTGTTGCCTTGCCTCAGTCTCTTCCAGACCCAGCTAATTCTATTGAAGTAGCTTTATTTCATTAATTTGGGTGTATGTTTAAAATGATTTATTTTTAAAAGTGATGTAAAAGTCATTTGAGCACAAACTATGTATTAGGGCCATGCAAGAAACAGAAAGGAATTTGGCATATTCCATACTCTTGGGAGGTTATGAGGAAAGACAAAATGCTATGTATATCAGTAACTTGGAGAGAGTATGCCACCCATGTTAAATGTGGTATAAACATGGTATTGGATTTTAGGGGAAGGCAAAATGGCTTCTGACTGAGATGATCAGGGAAGGCATTTAGGAGGTAGCTTTTGAGTTAAGACTTCAAAGGATTGGTAACTTTCTTCAGCAGATTTAGCAGAAATGACATCCCTGGGATGGGTACACACTGATACTAAATGTCTTACTGTATGTTTTTTATTGCTTTATTGATCCTGTGGTATAATTGCTGTTATGAGCCTCATGTTTCAGATGGGCAACTGAAGGTGGATTTGAATTCAATCTCTGGGATCAGGACCCAAATTCATTATACTCAGCAACACACTGGGCTCTTTAAATAAATGACAAAGAATTTGGTTTGGCTGGAGCCCAGGATTTGTAGAGGAAAGCCCCCAGAAGATCAGGCCTGGAAAGAATGGGGAGGGGAAGATTTGAGTGCCAAGTTAAGAAGTTTGGATGTGATTTAATAGGCAATGGGGAGATACCAAGGATTTCTGAAAAGTGTGCCTTGAGAATCATGACTGGGTTTCTGAGGGAAAGAAAGAGGAACATCAATTACAGAGGTCTTGGCTGAGAGCCAGCGCAGTGATGGAAGTGGGCAGGGAGGGGTAGATGTGAGACACTTGAAAAGACAGATCGAGGAAAGTCTGGCAAGTGATGGGTGTGGACAGTGTCATTGAAACCGAGATGATGCCTTTTCTTGGGGACTGCGTCTGAATTTTGAACTAGGGGCCCCACGTTTTTGTTTTGTACTTGGCCCTACAAATGGTGCAGACAGTGCTGGATGGTGCCACTGACAGGGCCAAGAGCATGCGGAGGAGGAGTTGATAGGGAAAGGCAGATTCAAGTTGTTAGATATGATACTGAGATGCCAGAGGACATCAGGGGATGATGTCAAGCAGGTAACTGGAAATGTGAACCTGGAGCCTCAGAGCAAAACTGAGGCCAGAGGTAGAGTTTTGGAAAGAGCCTGTGTCTTTAAGAGGAATGTGATGTAATAATAGAAGCTTAGAAATTCTGTCTCAAGAAGGCTCAGAGGCTGCTCCTGGGGAGCTTAGTTGGTTTCCATTGAAATCATCTTATTTAAAAGTAACAAAACTTCATCCTTAAAATCTTTTCAGCATTTAGATTTCTCTAAGACTTGCAACTTTTGAAAGTTTAGATTGTGTTTTTTATTATCATTGTCTTAAGTATTTTCAAAACTTAGTCCTAAGACTTAGTTTCTCCCCCGCCTTCAGTTTTACATGTCTTCTGAGACTATTGGAATTTGCTGTTTCTACATTAATGATACAGTGAATTAAGCTGGTCTCTTAAGTCTTACTTTCCAGATGTTCTAGACCAAGAGCCTGTGTAGCTTAGAATCATTTCAATTAATTTATGTAATTCTAATTGTAAAGTATTGATAGTGGTGGAAAACTTGTTCAACAGGAAGGTGTTATCTTGTAGATTGGCCTTCTGAGCCTAGGAACTGAGTCAGCTACCTCTCTCACAATTCATAATGAAAACAGTGTAGGCTCACTCTTTAAAAAATTTGTCTAGGAAAGCTACTAGAAAAGCAGTATAAATGAAATTAAGTTTTCTGTTGACTAGGACTAGGGTGGCATATATTACACAATTTCTTAAGAAACAGAACTTGTCTGTGGCATGTTCATGCCCTATATCTGAGGTTTGATTGCAATGAGGATATGTCTTGTGGTGCTTGCTGGCCAGAAATGGAGTTAGTTCACGTTTAGGGAAAAGCAGAACGCCTGGCTACACGCCGGTCTGTTTTTACCTTGGTTTCCTGTCGCGCAGCCTAGCAGCGAGACTCGGGTAAGATCATGTCACAGTGCTTTGGATGCACAGCACACTTGAGGTGGGTCAGACACTCTTGTTACTGAGTAGGTTGGTAGAGTCCCTGTGTGTGGGCGTGTGTGTTGACTCACGTGCTGTGCTGTAATCTCTCAGAATTCAGGTCCTGAGTTGCGCTCTTGTGATGGAAGCCCAGCTGAAGGTGCTGGAAATACAGTGACCCTGGAGAAAGAACCAGTAAAAGAAGGGGGTGGGTGAAAGGGAATTAATTGATGGTTGTGCAAGAAGATGGTATCTGCCTGTTTTGTAAGCCAATACACCTCTACCCCCTATCCTTCCTTCCAGTAACTGTGCATCTTTAGTACCTTTTGACTTCATTTACAAGGTCTGTATTAAAGCACGTGTCAGGATTTAAGGTAGTATTTTGACCTTGCTTGCCTGCTGTTGTACTTACTGGTGTGAACTGAAGTACTGGCCTGCTGACAAGTCAGGTTGATATCCAGTAATCGTGGGGAGGGGAGGTAAAAGGGAGGCCAACTCAAGCACTTTTTAAAAAAATTAATTAATTGTTTGTTTTGGTTGTGCTGGGTCTTCATTGCTGCGTGTGGGCTTTTTGGAGTTGAAGCGAGTGGGGGCTACTCTTCTTTGCTGTGTGTGGACTTCTCATCACAGTGGTTTCTCTCATTGTGAGCACAGGCTCTAGGAGCATGAGCTTCAGTAGTCACAACTCTTGGGCCCTAGAGTGAATTCTCCAGTAGTTATGGTGCAGAGGTTTTAGTTACTTGTGGCACGTAGAGTCTTCCTGGATCAGGGATTGAACCCATGACCCCTGCATTGGTAACTGGATTCTTATCAACTGTACCACCAGGGAAGTCCCAAGTCAAGTATTTTTTCCTCGAGTTTGAGAAGCAGAAGCCATATAGTCTTTTAAATCTCATGCCAACACACCAGAGAGATTTGCTAATACAAAAGGTTAGGAATTGCAAAAGAACGGTGTATGTTTTTTGGTATTGACTTCAAAATACACTGGTTTCTATAACTTAGTGTTCATTTGTTATGTGTATGCTAACAAAATCATAATGAGTTGGTATATAATTAGTGGTAGTTGTCTTTTGTAGCTTTGATTAGGAAACAAATATTGAGACACTTAAAGCAAGAGGCAGACTGTTACTCGTTTGGGGGAAAAAAAATCAGATGAAAGTAATGCTTAATCCAATTAATTTGTCTTCTTCCTCCAATTCATCATGATGACTTTGGGTGTCTGGAGGCAACTGAGAATGGGTTATGGAAAAATGTCAAGGCAATGTAATCCCTATTATTTATGGTCACTTAAGAAGATAAATTAATCACTGGCCACTAATCTTTGGATAATTACTGTATTTAGCTGGAAATATCCTTAATTTTTTGGAAAGCAAGTCAGTGAGTTAGTAGAACTGTCATAGTTAATCAGCTTTTCTAAGACTAATAATAAGTGAATGGAAATTAGTTGCCTTCAACCTTTTCTCCCTTGCATTATAACATGATCATTCTGAAACTCAGGAAACTATGTGGAACCACAGGGAACATACATTAATACAGTATCTTGTGGTTTTCAAGTAGACATTCATAGGCTTACCCCAGCTAAGGATTAATAGGGTTGCCTTAACAGGTTAAGGCTTGCAGCTTGTGTATATATTTCTGGTTACTAGGATTAGGGAAATTGTGATAACATTATAAAATTGGTTTGAATATAGATTGTTTAGGAAGTGAGTCTTTTGGTGATAGCAGTTCCATTTATGCACTAAATAGTTTTTGAAGGAGTCAGCATAAAAGTATCATATATATCAGGTACTCGGGTTGGGGTGAGCATAAAGAAAAGTAGATATTTCAATCCCAAGGGTGTAAGGTAAGGAGGAAGTCCTTGTTTTGTGTTTTCCACATGGGTACAGTGTCTGGAAGGCAGGCCAGTATTTACCTTTTGGAGTTTGCAGTCTTCATTTAAGAGGTTCCCAAAGAACCTTTTTATCTGAGTACATGAAATTGCTATTCCGGTGGAATCAGAGACATACTACTTATTTACCATGATCAAGGTACTACCATTTTGATAATAACAAAGTTCACACACATTGTGACAAATTGTTGCCTTAATAAGGTTTCTGGAAATAAAACAATTCTGTGTATTGTTTCCAGTCAGAGGATTTGTGTTATTATAAGAAACACAGTACTATATAAAGGACTGAATTACTATAGAACTAAAATATGAATTAGGACTATGGAAAATAAATGTAGACACAAATTTTAACTAGGGTGTATTTTAGAAGACTCACTTTACTTTTTAGAAGCTTTATTGAGGGGTAATTTACATGTGGTAAAATTCACCAGTTTTAAGTCTACAATTTGAGTTCTGACAGTAAGTTGACCATCACTGCAATCATGATACAGAGCCTTCCGTCACCCCAGGATGTTCCTGCAGGCCTCTTTTCTGTCAGTCTTCCCCTGCACCTCTGCTCTTGACAACCATTGATCTGCTTTCTGTCACTGTAGTTCTGCTTTTTCTAAAATTTTCTATAAATGGAATCCCACAGTGTTTTCTTTTGTGTGTAGCTTTCACTCAACATGATGCTCTTGAGATTCAGCTGTATTGTTGCATGTGCAGTCGGCCCTCCGTACCCCTGATTTTGGTATCCTGGGTTCAACCAACCACATGTAAAAAATACTCAGAAAAAAAAGTTCCAGAAAGCTCCAAAAAAAAAAACTGGAATTTGCCCCATGCCAGCAACTATTTTCATAGCATGTACATTAGGTGTTATAAATAACCTGTTACTGGACCAAATTGGGTCTGCCCGCCTCAGGCCATGAAGCCAATCTACTGATACTAGGCTATGGTGAAGAGAAGTGCAGCATTTATTGCTGGGCAAGGAGTCCAGGAGAGCTAGTGCTCAGAGTACCTGAACTCCTCGTGGGTTTCAGGAAAGCATTTTTAAAGGCTAGGTGAAGGGGGGATGGCTCAGGGTGTGTGATCAGCTGATTGGTTGATGGTGAGGTTAACAGGGTGGGGTCATAGGGGTTAATATTTTCATTCCTCAGGCTCCAGTTAGATCTGGAGGCTATGTGCTTATGGTCATCAAGTAGTTAACTCCTTCCATTTGGTAATGGTTTTAGATCTGTAAAACAACTCAGGAGATGTGCATCAGATGCTGTTATCTATGCACTCCAGAGAGGAGCTAAAGCAGAGGATATTCAGGAGTCTGTCCCAGGAAGGCCCATTAAGGTTCTGCAGGGCTATAGCCTAGAGATAGTTTAATGCATGTATATAGGACGATGTGCATAGGTTATGCGTAGATACTTTTTTAGTTATATTAGGGACTTGAGCATCTGTAGATTTTGGTATCTGCTGGGGTCCTGGAGCCAACTCCTCTCACATACTGAGGGACGACTGTACTAGCAAGTCAGTCCTTTTTATCGCTGAGTAGTATTCCATTGTTTCCCTGTATCCATTCACATGTTGGTGGACGTTTGGGTTGTTTCCAGGGTATGTCTGCTCTGAATAGTTGCTACAAACATTTGTGTGCAAGTCTTTGTATGGACATATGTTTTTCCCTCTTGTGCACCTTATTTTTGACTTCCCTGGTGGCTCAGACGGTAAAGTGTCTGTCTACGATGCGGGAGACCTGGGTTCGATCCCTGAATGGGGAAGATCTTCTGGAGAAGGAAATGGCAACTCACTCCACTGTTCTTGCCTGGAAAATCCCATGGATGGAGGAGCCTAGTAGGCTACAGTCCATGGGGTCGCAAAGAGTTGGACACAACTGAGTGACTTCACTTCATTATATGCTTATCTGTATTTTTAAATTTAACAGGAAGATAATACTATGTATTTGTGTGTTTATATGTATTTGCGTGTGACTAAGTGAGGAGGTGAAATAGCATGCAAGGACTTTGGAAAGGCAGGTTTTTCACTTGGGTGATTTTGGGTGAGTGGGGGTACTGCCAATCAAGTGAGTCAAATATGGCTGAGATTTTCTATCTTTTTTTTTTTTTTTAAAGGAGGTCCATTGAAATGAGTCAGTGGGAAATGACTGATGACTTCAGCTAGCAGACACTCCTTGGCCTGGGTGTGCAGGGAGCCGGGATTGACTATAGTCTGTGGAGCAGTGAATGGGAGGTAGGGGTGGAGGTTCAGGCTAAGCAAGGAGGGAGGGGAGAAATAGGGTGGTCACTAGAGGAGAATTAGGGTCGGGGGTTGAAGGGATAACAATTTTTTAAACATGGAGTAGCTTGAGGAGAAAGAACCTGTAGAGAGGGAGAAGGTCGAGTTACCAAGTGGCTAACTGATGGAATAAGTTCATGAGCAGGTCTCAGATGGGGGAATCCAGAGCACAGCTGGTGTGGGGGTGGGCCGTGCAGTCGCCAGAGGTACCATCTCTTCAGGACCTGGAGAGCCTGGAGAGAGAGGAGGGTCAGAACAGAAGCAAATGGAGGTAGGGTTGGTGATAATCACCAGCCTGTGCTTCCTCTGAGAAGTCGTGTGTTAAGTATGGCCTGTGGGATTGAGCAGCAGATTTAAGAGAGTGAAAAAGATTGGGGATTACGGATTGATTTACGGATTGATTTACGGATTGATTACGGATAAGCAAAAGGATTGAGAACGGTTCTGAGAACTGAACCAAGATTAGAAATTGTGAATTTGTAGTGAAACCCATATCTAAAGTTGTGGCTCCCTGCCGCCCCACCCCTCAGCTGTGTTCTGTAGGCTGGGTGAGCAGAGCAGGTGAACTGAACAATTCAGTAAAGTTGGAAGAGACTCGAAGCCAAACAGTTTCATATTTTCTGTCCGTTTGCAGCTGTGTGCAGTATGGCTTCCTCTTCTCTCCACCTTTTATGCACTGTTCTGAGAGGCCAGAGTACTCATGTGTTCTGAGTTTTGTTAAATGTTGAATCAGCTTCACCTGATTAATCAGTCTAATATGATTTTAAAATGCTGTTTTTTTTTATTGTAGTAAAATATATATAACATAAAATCTACCATTTTATCCATTAAAGAATGGATAAATTTGTTTTTACTTTTATTTTTGGCTGTGCTGGGTCTTTGTTGCTGCCCATGGACTTTCTCTAGTTGCAGTGAATGGGGGCTGCTCTCTAGCTGTGATACGCAGGCTTCTTGAGGTGGCTTCTCTTGTTACAGAGCATGGGCTCCAGAGCTCACGGACTCAGTAGTTGTAGTACACGGGCTTAGTTGCTCCGCAACCTGTGGAATCTTCCTGGATCAGGGGTCGAACCCATGTCCCCTGCATTGGCAGGTGGATGCTTAACCACTTGTCCACCAGGGACATCCTTTATCCATTTTTAAGTATACACATCAGTGGCATTAAGTACATTCGTAGTGCTCTGTGCCCACCACCACTAGACCACAGTTTTAATCTGAAGCACGACTTTGTCATCTCTCTTCTTCCCTTTGATGTATAAACTTAACATAGGGAAACTTTACTGGGTAGACTATTTGTAATTGAGGTATTGATAACAGCATGTACTGAGCTTAAAACCCTGGCAGGTACTATGCAAGGCACCAGTTGAGACATTAGCTTTCTCGCTATTTGACTGTAGTTGTTTGTTAATGTTGGTCTTCTTTACTAGAGTGTAAGGCCCATGAGAGCTGGGGCTATCTGTGTCTGCCTTGTTTACAGTTATATCTGTGCTGCCCAGCACAGTTCTTGGCACATACTAGGCATTCAGTGAAGTTTTTGAACAAATGAAAGTCCTTCTTCACTGAGATAGTTTGTTTAATAAGTTCTTTCTGAATGCTTCATATGAAGTAGGCAAAATTTGTATTTACACATTAATACAGATTACACGGCATGGCACATTCCAATGTCTAGTTAATGAGTAAAAATTAAAAAGGGTTTATATTTGCAGTTTCACCTTGGAGGGTATTGGAGCAGGCCGTGCATTAAACAAATGGTTGTACAGAATTGGCAGCAGTAATCCTGAAGCTTGAAGACTGTGGGTTAATTAGGATAACTTGACAGAAAATGAGTTAATCAAAGTTGAAAGAATGTTCCGATAATTTATGTTCAAACACACTTCAAATATGTCAGCAAGTAACAGGAACTTTAGTTGCAGAATGCTCTAAAATACCAGAATACATGTGGATTTTATGGCTGACAGAATGTTTTGGAGAAAGAAAATAAAATGGTTGGGGACTGTTTTGTTCTGTTACCTTATATGAAATAAAATGCTCTAAAATACCAGAATACATGTGGATTTTATGGCTGACAGAATGTTTTGGAGAAAGAAAATAAAATGGTTGGGGACTGTTTTGTTCTGTTACCTTATATGAAATAAAATACACTAGAGTTTAATGGGTAAAGCTATGGCTGATTCATGTTGAAGTTTGGTAGAAACTAACACAATACTGTAAAGCAATTGTCCTTTAATTAAAAATAAGTATAGTGAAATATTCCAATTAAAAAAAAAGTTTACTATGAGGACTTCCCTGCTGGTCCAGTGGTTAAGAATCTGAGGGAAATTGCAGAGGACACAGGTTTGATCCCTGATCTAGGAAGATTGCACATGCTGAGGGGCGGCAGAACCCATGTGCCCACAGCTGTGAGCCTGAGCTCTAGAGCCCGTGCTCTATGACAAGGGAAACCACCTCAACAAGAAGCCTGTGCACCGCGACTAGAGAGTAGGCCCTGCTCGTCACAACCAGAAAAAGCCTGAGTGCAGCAACGAAGACCTAGCAGAGCCAAAAATAAATACATTAATAAAAAAGGAAGTTATCTTGAGGACTGTTTTGGTGTCCCTTTAAATTTTGTACTCAGAGAAAATGCCTTGCCTGCCTCACCCTCATTCTGGCTCCGTTGCTTCTGCATGGTTGGCCTTCAACGAGTATTCATTTTTTGAACTTTTAATTTTGTATTGGGGTATAGGCGATTAACAATGTTGTGATAGTTTCAGGCAAACAAAGAAGAGACTCAGCCAAACATACACATGTATCCATTCTCCCCCAAACCCCCGCCCCTGCAGGCTGCCACATGACATTGAGCAGACTTCCCTGTGCTATACAGTAGGTCCTTGTTGGTTATCCATTTTAAATACAACAGTGTGTACATGCCCACCCCAGACTTCTTAACTATCCCTTTCCCCCTGGCCACCATAAGTTCATTCTCTAAGTCTGTCTCTTTCTTCAACAAATATTTACTGAGTGAATGAAGCTCCCACATGTGAGGCAGATAGTCATATCTCTGTTTTTAAGATGAGGAAGGGGAGGCTCACAGAGGTGAAGTCCCTTGCTCAAGACCCAGAGAGAAGCTGGAATTTCTTCCTGGATTGTCTTTCTCCAAAGCCTGGGCTTTGATCCACTGCATCCAGCTGTCCCCCTGTCCTCCCTGCTTCTGAGTCTCCTATCCCGTGGTGGACCCTCTCGGGGGTCCACTGCAGGGACAGATCTCGGGGAAGGGAAGTCAGTAGTGAGGAGGGGAGGGTCGCGAGTTTGGAGAAGGCATAGCACACATGTGTACAGTGTCCGGATGGAGACAGAGGATGGCCTCCTTCCACTTGAGACAAACCGCTTGCCTCTGTTGCTCACTGTAAATTGTCCCCCAGTCACTGGGCTGACAAAGATGGACTCCCAACAAAAATGGACTCACGGCAAAATGAAGCTTTCTCAGGCATCTCATGGGGGGAAGGAAGCAGTTGGTTTGCTTGTGAATGCTTGGGGTAATTTTCTAATGTCCCTTCTGCCATTATGGAGGCTTGGCTCCATTCTCTTATCATGTAATTCCCAATGATTTCTCTGTTATGTCCTATTTTATTAAGGCGTCATTGAACTGAAAAAAGAATACACTAGAGTTTAAAATATAACCTTTATTAAAGATAAAAAAATCTATTTTATTTTTCATTAAAAACGCCATTTATTAATGAATTCAGTAATACTTTTATTTAAGAAATATGCATAAATACAGGGTTTGTCAGCTCCTGTTAAATCAAGTAGTGTCATAAGCTCGTGGCTAAATGGAAATATGAGGGCAAAATACACATGTCAGTGTTAATTTGCAGTATAATACATCCGTATAAGAATCAGGCAGTATGTCTTCTGATACTGAAAGGTAAGGGCTCTGTATGTGTATTTGGCCATTGAGGCTCTTATTAGGAATAAAATCTGCCTCCATCAAGGTATTTTGTGTCATATGGAAAGAGAAAAGAAAAAGTTATTAGGAACTCTAGGTTTATTATTTCCTTACCTTTTAAAACTCAGAATAAGTTAAAACTGGAGTTTGGCTTTAGGAACCAGTAATGGAAATTTTCTTATGTCCCATCAGCAAAATTCAGTCCTGATTGATTATTATGACATTTCACTGAGTGATTGTGTGTGTGTGTGTATGTATGTAGGAGAGCAGACAGTCAGTGGACATGGGTCTTCAAGTGCAGTTGCTCAAGTAAGTAAGTGAAAGGAGGAACACTAATGAGCCGGGGAGGGAAGTTGGATGGAGGAGGTGGGATGGAGGGGCAGGGAGGGGCAGAGGCAGAGGAAATAGACCGAGGCTGCAGTTCTTGCTGTGTAAGTGCCACTTGTTTGTCCCTCTGTCCCTGGGGCCTGGCCTGTCCTGATGATGGAGTGAGAGGAGTTGGCTGTGTACAGGCAGGGTCTGGGGTCTTAGTGCTGCCTGGCTGACATGAGCAGGCTGCTTCTCCATCTTTGGCTGCTGTGGCTCTGAAGTAGCAACAGCGCAGGTTTCCTGGGAATAGTTCCTCCTGTCATCATTTTTATTTCTGAATCATCATGTTTGGTTATGCAGTTGTCTGCTGTCTCCAGCTACTGACGCATCAAGGAAGCCCCTTCTGTTTATCTCCTTTCCTTCCCTTTTTTTTCTTGTTTTCATCTTGTCATGCCCTGATTTTTAGCCAAGCACACACATTTGAATGATAATGGTTACCATTTCCACTAGCTACCATTCTTACCTAAAGGAGTCCTAATTCTGTCGTGTGTAACAATGAATTAAGAACATTTAAAGATGCTGCATTCATGTTGCAACATTAGGAAATCTCGTAGTACTAGATGAAAATATGAAGTTGTAGAATATTTCATTTGATACCATTTATGTTTCATTAAAATGGAAAAAAAAATACTACCACATTTCACAGACTCTAAAACACTAATGATGCTGAGACACACTCCTATTTTAGGTGTACTGACAAAGAGAAAAATCTGCAGATTAAATTGTGATGTAATGCTTTGTTATGGATTATAAGACTCATTCCAATTCTAGAGATGTTATAGTATGAAAAGGCTTTCATTTTGGAATTAAGTAACATAAATGTATTTTACTGAAACATACTTCTAATAAAAATATAAAAACACATAGAAATAATATGTAGCCAATTCAGCATGCAGTTTATCTCTATGAAGGGAGGGAGGAGAATAGAAGGCTACACAAGGGGCTTCAATTCTGTTTTTTAAAATCTAAAACAAATATTGCAAAACATTAAGATTAGATAAAGCTGGTTGGTGAGTTCCTATAATTTTCTGTATGTTGTATATATTTCATAATAAAAAGTATATATTTAGAAGCTACATAAAAAGCAAGTTGCAAAAGCCTATGTATAGTGGATTCTGTTCTACTTTCTAGTGTAGTGTGGTTGGCCCTCCATGTCGACGGTTCTGCATTCTCCAATTCAACCAACTGTGGATCGAAAATACTCAGAAAAAAAAACTCCATCATTTCTTTTTTTAAATTTTTTGATTAGTTTATTTTCTATTTTTTAACTTTACAATCTTGTATTTGTTTTGCCATACATTGACATGAATCCACCAGGGGTGTACATGTTTTCCCCTTCCAGAACCCCCCTTCCACCTCCCTCCCCATCCCATCCCTCTGGGTCATCCCAGCTTACCAGCTCAGAGCACCCTGTATCATGCATTGAACCTGGGCTGGCGATTCGTTTCACATATGATAATTTACGTGCTTCCATGCCATTCTGCCATATCATCCCGCCCTCGCCCTCTCCCATAGAGTCCACAATACTGTTCTATTTATCTGTGTCTCTTTTGATGTCTTGCATACAGGGTTATCTTTACCGATTAACTAAATACTATATATATCTATCATTTCTAAAAAGCAAAACTTGAATCTACCACATGCTTGAAACTCCTTACATAGTATTTACAACTATTTACATATTAATCATGTAAAAAGTTATTTACATGTATTAAACTATTACTGTGATTGTGGTTTTCAGTCTGTCTGCCCTCTGATGGAGAAGGATAAGAGGCTTATGATAAGGATGGGTCATGGTGAAGAGTTCTGACAAAATGTGGTCCATTGGAGAAGGGAATGTAAACCGCTTCAGTATTCTTGCCTTGAGAACCCCATGAACAGTATGAAAAGACAAAAAGATAGGACACTGAAAGATGAACTCCCCAGGTCAATAGGTGCCCAACGTGCTAATGGAGATCAGTGGAGAAATAACTCCAGAAAGAATGAAGAAATGAGCCAAAGCAAAAACAACACCCAATTGTGGATGTGACGGGTGATGGAACCAAGGTCTGATGTTGTAAAGAGCAATATTGCATAGGAACCTGGAATGTTAGGTCCATAAATCAAGGCAAATTGGAAGTGATCAAACAGGAGATGGCAAGAATGAACATCGACGTTTTAGGAATCACTGAACTAAAATGGACTAGAATGGGTGAATTTAACTCAGATGACCGTTATATCTACTACTGTGGGCAAGAATCCCTTAGAAGAAATGGAGTAGCCCTCATAGTCAACAAGAGAGTCCGAAATGCAGTACTTGGATGCAGTCTCAAAAATGACAGAATGATTTCTATTTGTTTCCAAGGCAACCATTGAATATCATGGTAATCAAAGTCTATGCCCCGACCAGTAATGCTGAAGAAGCTGAAGTTGAACGGTTCTTTGAAGACCTACAAGACCTTCTAGGATTAACACCCCAAAAAGATGTCCTTTTCATTATAGGAGACTGGAATGCAAAAGTGGGAAGTCAAGAAACACCTGGAGTAACAGGCAAATTTGGCCTTGGAGTACAGGATGAAACAGGGCAAAGGCTAATAGAGTTGTGCCAAGAAAATGCCCTGGTCATAGCAAACACCCTCTTCTAACAACTCTACACATGGACTCATGTGTAGACACAACTCTACACATTTGTATCACCAGATGGCCAACAACGAAATCAGATTGATTATATTCTTTGCAGCCAAAGATGGAGAAGCTCTATACAGTCAGCAAAAACAAGACCAGGAGCTGACTGTGGCTCAGATCATGAACTCCTTATTGCCGATATCAGACTTAAATTGAAGAAAGTAGGAAAAACCACTAGACCATTCAGGTATGACCTAAATCAGATCTCTAACGATTATACAGTGGAAGTGAGAAATAGATTTAAGGGACTAGATCTGATAGACAGTGCCTGATGAACTGTGGACAGAGGTTTGTGACATTGTACGGAGACAGGGATCAAGACCATCCCCATGGAAAAGAAATGAAAAAAATGCAAAAAAGCAAAATGGCTGTCTGAGGAGGCCTTACAGATAGCTGGGAAGAGAAGAGAAGTGAAAAGCAAAGGAGAAAGGGAAGGATATTCCCATCTGAATGCAGAGTTCCCAAGAATAGCAAGGAGAGATAAGAAAGCCTTCCACAGTGATCAGTGCAAAGAAATAGAGGAAAACAATAGAATGGGAAAGACTAGAGCTCTCTTCAAGAAAATTAGAGATACCAAGGGAACATTTCATGCAAAGATGGGCTCGATAAAGGGCAGAAATTGTAAGGACCTAACAGAAGCAGAAGATATTAAGAAGAGGTGGCAAGAATACACAGAAGAACTATACAAAAAAGATCTTCACGACACAGATAATCACGATGGTGTGATCACTCGTCTAGAGCCAGACACCCTGGAATTTGAAGTCAAGCATGTCTTAGGAAGCATCACTACGAACAAAGCTAGTGGAGGTGATAGAATTCCAGTTGAGCTATTCAAATCCTAAAAGATGATGCTATGAAAGTACTGCACTCAATATGCCAGCAAATTTGGAAAACTCAGCAGTGGCCACAGGACTGGAAAAGGTCAGTTTTCATTCCAATCCCAAAGAAAGGCAATGCCAAAGAATGCTCAAACTACCGCACAATTGCACTCATCTCACATGCTAATAAAGTAATGCTCAAAATTCTCCAAGCCAGACTTCAATAATATGCGAACCGTGAACTTCCAGATGTTCAAGCTGGTTTTAGAAAAGGCAGGGGAACCAGAGATCAAATTGCCAACATCCACTGGATCATCAAAAAAGCAAGAGAGTTCCAGAAAAACATCTATTTCTGCTTTCTTGACTATGCCAAAGCCTTTGACTGTGGATCACAATAAACTGTGGAAGATTCTTCAAGAGATGGGAATACCAGACCACCTGACCTGCCTCTTGAGAAACCTGTATGCAGGTCAGGAAGCAACAGTTAGAACTGGACATGGAACAATAGACGGGTTCCAAATCGGGAAAGGAGTATGTCAAGGCTGTATATTGTCACCCTGCTTATTGGAGAAGGAAATGGCAACCCAGTCCAGTATTCTTGCCTGGAGAATCCCAGGGACGGGGAAGCCTGGTGGGCTGCCATCTGTGGGGTCGCACAGAGTCGGACACGACTGAAGTGACTTAGCAGCAGCAGCAGCAGAATACATCATGAGAAATTTTGGGCTGGATGAAGCACAAGCTGGAGTGAAGATTGCTGGAAGAAATATCAATAACCTCAGATATGACAATGACACCACCCTTATGGCAGAAAGTGAAGAAGAACTAAAGAGCCTCTTTATTATGTTTATTATGAAAGTGAAAGAGGAGAGTGAAAAAGTTGGCTTAAAGCTCAACATTCAGAAAACTAAGATCATGGCATCTGGTCCATCACTTCATGGCAAATAGATGGAGAAACAGTGGAAACAATGGCTGACTTTATTTTTTTGGGCTCCAAAATCACTGCAGATGTTAACTGCAGCCATGAAATAAAAAGATGCTTACTCCTTGGAAGAAAAGTTATGATCAACCTAGACAGCATATTAAAAAGCAGAGACATTACTTTGCCAAGTTTGTCTAGTCGAGGCTATGGTTTTTTCATTAGTCATGTATGGATGTGAGAGTTGGACTATAAAGAAAGTGAGTGAAGTCGCTCAGTTGTGTCCAACTCTTTGCGACCCCGTGGACTGTAGCCTACCAGGCTTCTCTGTCCATGGGATTTTCCAGGCAAGAGTACTGGAGTGGGTTGCCATTTCCTTCTCCAGGAGATCTTCCCGACCCTGGGATTGAACCTGGGTCTCCCGCATTGTAGCCAGATGCTTTACCGTCTGAGCCACCAGGGAAGAAAGCTGAGCACCAAAGAATTGATGCTTTTGAACTGTGGTGTTGGAGAAGACTCTTGAGAGTCCCTTGGACTGCAAGGAGATCCAACCAGTCAATCCTAAAGGAGATCAGTCCTGGGTGTTCACTGGAAGGACTGATGTTGAAGCTGAAACTCCAATACTTTGGCCACTTGATGTGAAGAACTGACTCATTTGAAAAGACCCTGATGCTGGGAACGATTGAAGGCGAGAGGAGAAGGGGACAACAGAGGATGAGATGGTTGGGTTGCATCACCAACTTAATGGACATGAGTTTGAGTAAACTCCAGGAGTTGGTGATGGACAGGGAGGCCTGGCATGCTGCAGTCCATCGGGTCGCAAAGAGTTGGACATGACTGAGTGACTGAACTGAGACTATTACTATATTAGACATGAGTAATCTAGAGATGATTTAAAGTATATGGGAGGATGAACATAGGTTGTATGTGAATACTACACCATTTTCTATAAGGGACTTAAGCACCCCTGGAGCTTGGTATCCAGGAGACATCCTGGAATCGGTCCTGTGAAGATCCTGAGGGATGACTGTATTTGATTCTGTGTTCTGTCTTATCACAGCAATGTTTTGTTTTTTTTTTTTTTTTTTTGCTGTTGTTGGAAAGCCAGGGGTTTTCTACATCTCCATTTTTGTGTATGAATTAAAAGGTGTATCATGTGTTGTCTTAGTAATGATAAAAAGGAGATAGTTGTAAATGATTAAGATGTTATAGGATGAATGGAATTGGCTGGCATTGTTTCTTACTGTTTATAAGTAGTAAGAAAGTGTTCTCATTATTTGTTTCTTTGAAAACATTTTTCTGGTTTGAAAAACATTTTCCCTGATTCTTTCTTAGTCATGGTGTCTAGTGAAGAGTCAGGTCTTAAGAAAAAGTTACTATACAAGTTGAACAAAGGTAAGTACTACCGCATTTAAATCTTACGAAGAGGTACTTTTAAAATAAGATCATGAAGCTTTTTTATCGTTGTGTTCAGTTGCTCGGTTGTGTCTGACTCTTTGAGACCTCATGGGCTGTATACCCCACCAGGCTTCTCTGTCCATGAAATTTTCCAGGCAAGATTACTGAAGCGGGTTGCAATTCCTTCTCCAGGGGATCTTCCCAACACAGGGATCGAATCTATTTCTCCTGCATTGGCAGGTAGATTCTTTACTGCTGAGCCTCTAGGGAAGTCCTTTTATCCTAAAAGGAGTGTTTTGCCCTCCTACCACCAGATATAGTAGGATGTTTGTTTATTATGCCCTAAGCGTTGAGGAATCAAGAGCTGAAGGAGTGTAGTGTGTTTTATCATACTACCTTTAGTGATCATTGCTTCCCACACCCATGAAAAGGTAATATTTTTCATATCACATAACATTTTTGTTTTATTTATATTTTTTGGCTGTACCACACTGCATGCATGATCTTAATTTCCCCAACCGGGTATCAAAACCTGTCCCCCCATGCCGTGGAAGCATGGAGTCTTAACCACTGAACCACCAGGGAAGTCCTCATATTATTTTTAGCATCATACTTATATGTTTAATAATCCTTACTGTTTGACTGAAAAAACAATCTGGCAGGGTGTATTAAAAAATGCCAAATATAGTCACATCACTTGACCCAAAATCTCATTCCTTTGGATCTTGCCTAATGACTCCTCTAAGAAAGAAAAAAGCATTATGCATGAAAATCTTCATCATACCATTACTGTAAAAAAGTAAAACTTTGGAATCAAATGCCCTCAAATGTTAAAGTGGTTAAATAAATGATGTTGATCTACTTTATGAGTTATGTTGTGGCTAACTGATAATGATAGTGACATCTGTGTAGCAACATGGAAAATTTTTGGTGAGAAGAACAGGATGTATCACATGATGTGACTGTAAAAAGTTGCATGAATGTGAATGAAGATGTAGGAAATATGGGAAAAACAAGCAGTAGTTGTATTAGAATGATAGGGAATTCCCTCGTGGTCCAGTGGTTAAGACAGCTTCCATTGTTGGGAGGAGGTGTGTGTTCGTTCCCTGGTCAGGGAACTAGGGTCTGGTATGCCGCACAGGATGACCAAAAAAGAAAAAAAATAGAATAGTAGAATTTTGAGTGGATTTCTCCCCTCACTATTTGTTTTAAAAAAAGTTGTGCTGTTTTGTTTTTGGTTGGGGAGCCAGATCTTTTAAAGAAAAATTTGAATTTCTAAGAAAATGACAGATGTTAGGATAGGGGATATTAGAAAATGCAGAGTAGAGACCCTTTTGATGATAAAACTAAAACCTTCTAAACCCAGAGTGCTTTAGCAATGCACAAACTGATTATTTGAATTTTGTCTTTTAGAATTAAGTTGGCTGAGGGCAATCGTGTAGAAATCAGAATATTGAGGATTGGTGCAAGAAGTGGGAGGATCAGAGCTAACGTGACTAGCTTATTCTTCTGCACTACCAAATAGACCAAAATTCTGGACTGTGTCTGGTTGGTTAATATTTGGTTATTTGCTTTGAAGCTATTTGTTTGCAATAATGCCATTAACATCCTGAACAGAACCAAAGTCTGACCCTGAGATGGTAGAATCTTAACTAATTTTATCATTTACACAGACACTGAAACTTCTAAGGGCATGAAAGACCATTTATTTTTTCTCTATACTTCTTGTTTTTGATTTTTACATCACCATTGATTGATTTATGGCTACCAAAAAAAGAGTCCTATAATTAACTCACAGTTAAATCATCTTGCCATCATAGGTAGATTGAGGCTGGTGATAACCGGGGAAAGATTAGAAATAGACTGAAAGAATTTTAGACATCTAAGGCCTTCTGACCAGTTAATCCAGTTCCTTTACTCTGTATGTCAGTATATAAGAGCTAAGGACTTAGCAATGAGCCTACATCTTAGGGCTCCAAATCTAGTGTCTTTTATGCTGTTCCGCAAGGAGAGAAGGAGGGAAAGGGAGAGAGTGCAGAGCCAACTGATTGACATTTTAGGGGCCACTTTTTCAGGATGGAAAGAACATTGGCTATGATGTCATTCTCATCTTAAGTTAGTTTTTACAAATGCTACCACCTCAAAACAGATATCAGCAGACAATTTACCAAAGAAAAAATACAATAACATGAAAAATAATGCAACGTTGTTGAAGAAATGTAAATAATAAATGCACCTTGTTGCTTCAGGGTGAAAAGTTTACAGGTGAACTTTATTATTTAGACCATTGACGTTGCAGGGCTTCTTGCTAACAGTCTGCTCTCTTTTTAGGAAATGTAATTATAATTGAAAGAACTGATGCTAATAGTAAAAGGCAAAATACAACCTGCAATGTGAATTTCATAAAAGTTCTGGTACTTTACACCTCTTTTTATTCATTCACTTAGTCCTATCTGGCACCTATGGGTGATTTATCTCAGGTGGTGTTTGCTGACTGTGGACCACTAGAAAGAAAGCTGTGAAGTGCTCAAAGCAGTTGAGAATAGTTGTGTGTGTGTGTGTGCTAAGTCGCATCTGACTCTTCGTGACGCTATGGACTATAGTCCACTAGGCTCCTCTGTCCCTGGGATTGTCCAGGCAAGAATACTGGAGTGGGTTGCCCTGCCCTTCTCCAGGGGGATCTTCCCGACCCATGGATCGAACCTACATCTCTTACCTCTCCTGCATTGGCAGATGGGTTCTTTGCCACCTGGGAAGCCCCTGAGAATAGGTATCCGCACCTAATTTTATGTTCCTCCCCTGCCCCACACAATTAGTGAAGCTGGTTCAGATCTGACGAAGGAAATGTCCTTGTGCCCATCCAGAAGACACTACAGGGCCCCAGGAAGATGAAACCAGGGAATAAAAATCGTCAAAACAGGAGTGGGACCGAAGGCAAGCACAGTAACCGGAGGGTGTCCTGCTGACGAAGATGGGGGCAGGACTTTGCTGTGACTCTGAAGGCAAATGTGGTTCAGTGAAGGCAAGAGTAAGGGGCATGAGTGGGCTATCTGTCCTTGGTAACCAAGGGCCACATCTGCACAGACCTTATCATACAGGCCCAGGAGTTCTGATAAGAGGATTGAACTTAATACTACGAACCCACAAATATGTCCCTTTAGATTCTAATTGGAAGTAAACAGGGTTAAAGTGTTGCTTTTGACCACATAGAGATGCTTCGTTCTATTTCCTCGTTTGTAGCAAGAGTTGGCAAATGAGTTTTTCACAACTACTCAGCTCTGCTGTTGTGCAAAAGTAGCCATACACAACATGTGAGTGATGGGTATCATTGTGTTTCAGTAAAACTTAATTGGCCACTGACATTTGAGTTTCATATAATTTTCATTTGTTATGACATACTTGACTGAATAACAAACAACAACTCTTCTTTTGATTTTTTTTTTTTTTAGCCGTTTAAAAATGTAAAAGGCCGTAGCTTGTGGACTGTACAAGAGCAGTGGGCAGATTTGGCCTCCAGGCAATAGTTTGTTGATGGCTGCTCTGTAGCAGCACCGCCAATAGAAATAAAACACAGCCATGTGTGTAAATCAAGAACTTCTACTAGCTGTATTTTACACAGTAGACAGAAACAGGTAAAATTAACTTTAATGCCTGTTTGTTTGTTTTTTTAAGCCGCACTGTGCGGCATGCGGCATCTTAGTTCCTCAACCAGGGGTTGAACCTACATCCTTACATTGGGAGTGTGGAGTCTCAGCCACTCGACCACCAGGAAAGGTCCTAATACTTTATTTCAATTATGTAATCAGTATAAAAAGATTACCATTTTGCATTCTTTTTTTTCCTATATGAAGTCTTTGAAATTTCGTGTGTTGAACATTTTATAGCACATTTCAATTTGAATGCTTGATGCTGATCTTGTATTTAGAGTTCTTAAAATGTACAGTTGGAAAAAGTAGACTCACATAAATCAAAATTTTCAGACATACCTAAAAGTTTTCCAGTAAGTTAACTGCATATCAGGTGTAAGTTTAATTTTCCCAGTGCTCAGTAGCCACATGTGGGGCTAGTGGCCACTCTATTATACAGTTCATCTCAGCAGCAGTCCATTGTATGGATGTCCCGTAATTAACTGGGCTCCTCTGATGGACCATAGGTGGTTTCCAATCTTTTTCTTTTCCAAACAATGTTACAATAAATATTTTTGTATATATAAATTATTAACATATGTTGGTAAACTTGTAGATACATCCTAAAAGGGAAAGTTCTGGGTCAAAGCGTTTTTCATTTTTTCACACATTTAAAAATTTTATATTTAGCAATAAAGTTGTAAGAATAAGAATAATATAAAGAACAGTTGTAAACCCTTTATCATCTCCTAACATTTTATTCCATTTGCTTTATCATTTGCTCTCTTCTCTCTCTTGCTCTGTGTGTTTGCATGTATTTGCATATAGATATAAGTACATTTTTCTGAACTGTTTAAGTATAAGTTGAATATATTATTGCCCCTTTCCTTTAAATACTTACATGTGTGTTTTCTCAAAATAAGGATATCCTCTTATATAACCATAAGTTACCAACTTCAATAAATTGAACATTGATACATTTCTCTAATTTCCAAATTGATTTTCATCATTTACCCAATAATTGGCCTTCTGGCATGTGTTTCTAATTTTAATAAAAATTAGCATATTGTCTTCATAGAGGTGGTACCACTTTACATTCCCAAAAGTAGTACATGAACATGCATGTACAATTTATCCTTAACTGCACTAGCACTGTTAGTTAACAGTAAGTTAGTGAAATAATGGTATTTCATTATAACATGTTTTCCTTATTCTGGATAAAATTTTATCATGGACAATTGTAGGTAATCATTATGATATCTTATGTGGGTAATTTTAATAATAATTATAGGTAAGGTTGAGGATCTTCTCCTGTGTATGGAGAGTCACTTATTTATATTTCCATTTTGTGCGCTGCCTATTATATCCTTTGTCTATTTTTCTACTGGGATGTTGGCTTTTTTATTTTTTTTAGGAAGTGAAGGTGTTAATTGTTTAGTTGTGTCCAACTCTTTGTGACCCCATGGACTGTAGCCTGCCAGGCTCGTCTGTCCATGGGATTCTCCAGGCAAGAATACTGGAGTGGGTTGCCATTTCCTTCTCCAGGGGATCTTCCTAACCCAGGGATCGAACCCTGGGTCTCCTGCATTGCAGGCAGATTCTTTACCACCTGAGCCACCAGGGAAGCCAATTTTTTAGGAATTTCTAGTTTATTGGAAAGCTCAGCCATTTGTCAGTGATATGAGTTGCAAACTATTTTTCCCAGTTTGTCATTTGCTTTTTGTCTTTATGGTGTTTTTAAAATTGTTATTGCTGTTGGTTTGCATTTGGGACATTTTGAAACCATGATGTACTGGCAGGACAGATTTTGAATATTTTGTGTAAGATTTTATAATCAAATACACAAATGTGCTTAGGCTATTGGTAATACCCTAATGTAAGAAAAAAAGAGGCAGAGTTTCACCTCTTAGTGTAATTAAGTAAGCTAAATAAAATAAGGTACATTTATTTTGTATTTAAATAATTTCCATTAACCGCACTGTGCCATGGGTTGTTACTGATAACTCTGGCTCTCAGGGGAAAAAAAAAAAAACAAACCAGTTATGGTGAATATATGTAATGTTGTGTGAAACTTAATCATATCCAGGCCTTATCTAGGACTTGGAATTTCGGAAACTAAAAAACACTGCAAAAGAATGCTGTAACCTTACTGGTTTGGAAACCATGGTACTGGTCGGACTTTTGGTCTCTATTTTTATCATTTTGCATGTCTTCCTTCAAATATTTTATGCATCTACATTCATAGTTTCCGTAATGAAGGAATTTCTTTTAAAGCTGATTGGGGTAGTTTTTAAATATGTAGTTGGTTTAAACCATTAAGTAGTATTAATGGGAACATCTATCATAAAAACTAACAAAATATTTAGAAATATTAAAAATGTGGTCATAACGGTATTGCTTGCATCTGTTTCTGTAAAAGGTGATTAGTACATGTCTTCATATTGCAGAATCACACTGATATTCAGAGAAACACACTGACATTATTCTTCCAATGGCTCTAGTTTGGGTTTCATGAAGTATTTTTTTCCATTTCCCCTTTTCCTCTGTGTAATACTTTCTCACATTCTTGGAAAAATTATCAAGATGTTTTCCTCTGGGTCTACTTATAATCATTGGCATAACACCAGCATGAAAAATGGTCATTAACATTGTTTTAAAATATACATAAGTACACCAAGATGGACCCCTACACAGAGGTTAAAGTTGATAAATGTCAGTTTTCTAACATGTCACTATTGTAGAGATTTAACTTAGACTATGGACTTACTTAGGGCCAGATAACTCTGGCAGTCTTTGCATTTTCCATATGTTTTTCTATAGTTGAATTTCTACACAGTGTAAATTTCATACCTTAAATGGAAGTAGAGTAAAATGCCAACAGGAATCTATTACTGTGTGTGTATCTCCAGTCCAAAATTACTAAAAAAGGGAAAAGCAGACATACAATGTTGGATTTGAATTTTATATTATAAATCTATCAAACATAAAATTCCCCTTTCAAACTGTTATAAACACTTATAAATACTTTGTTTCCTTAGTTGTCTGTTATGAGTTGCCAATAAATAGTTGATGGACCAGTGCTCACCCATGGACCATTTTAAGCACTGGTTGTGGTGAATTTAACTTATGCTATGTGCCAACAGGGACTGTAGGTTACTTGACAACCTTTTGAAAAGAGGATGACCATCATGTCATAGTGATAGTATTTATTTGAACAGGATACTAGAGTTGTTGCAATCCCTGCAGAATGGTTAATTTTTTTTTTTTTTTAAGTAAAAATTTGATTTGATGGGACTTACTTGGCAGTCCAGTGGTTAAGACTCCATGCTTCCAATGCAGGGGGCATGGATTAGATCCCTGGTTAGGGGATCTAACGTGTTGTGTAATGTGGCCAAAAAAAAAAAAAGAAGAATTGATTTGACAAAAATCTATCTTAAGGTGTCAGGGTTATTTTTACTCTTCAGAACTTCTGATATAATCTGACCCTCTCTGAAATAAAGCTTATTTTGTGGGAATAATTTTTAAATTATGTGTGTGTGGATGTGAAGCAAGTAGAAATTTTATTTCCCTAATGGAAAAATATATAAAGTGTTTAGTCAAATATTTCTGTTCATTTATTTATTTAAAATATATTTGGAATGTTTATTGCCAAGTGATTTTGTGTATGCATTACAACTGTCTTCTTAAACCTCCAGTTTAAATGAGTCATATGTCAAATAATGACCTGTAAGATATAATGACAGAGATCAAATTGCCAGCATTCATTGGATCCTAGAGACAGTGACTGCAGCCATGAAATTAAAAGACACTTGCTGCTTGGAAGGAAAGCCATGACAAACCTAGACAGCGTGTTAAAAAGCTGAGACATCGCTTTGCCGACAAAGGTTCGTATAATCAAAGCTATGGTTTTTCCAGTAGTCGTGTACAAATGTGAGAGTTGGACCATAAAGAAGGCTGAGTGCCGAAGAATTAATGCTTTTGAATTGTGGTGCCAGAGAAGACTCTTGAGAGTCCCTTGGACAGCAAGGAGATCAAACCAGTCAATCCTAAAGGAAACCAATCCTAAATATTCACTGGAAGGACTGATGCTGAAGCTCCAGTACTTTGGGCACCTGGTGCAAAGAGCCGACTCATTGGAAAAGACACTGAAGGCCAAAGGAGAATGGGACAACAGAGAATGAGATGGCTAGATAGCATCACCGACTCAGTGGACATGAATCTGAGCAAACTCTGGGACATAGTGAAGAACAGGGAAACCTGGAGTGCTGCAGACCATGGGGTCACAAAGAGTCAGATACGACTGAGCGACTGAACAGCAACAATGAGATATAATTACACACATGCTTCCCTCACTCGGTTGGAGGACTTGAAGCAACCTAGTTACCCTCCAGGCCTTTATTAGTTTAGTTCTTTGGCAGCCTTATCAGGATTTCATTGTATTTGGAAGAACATAGTTTTTAGAGAAATTCTATGTTATTCTTCCACTTCCATTTAAAGCATAGTTTAAGGGAACTTCATGGAAAGCTACAGACTAATGGCCTTTAGAGTTTTTTCTTCATGTTACAGCAGAGAATCAAGCAGGGCTGGCTTCCTGGGCATGTGACCTGTGCAGTCACACAGGGCTCTGTGCTCAGAAGGGTTCCATGCTTCATTTAATGCTTTGCTGCCAGCATGTCAAATTCTTGATAATTTTATATTTGATCTTGTTTTGTAAATGAGGTCCAGTGGAACAGTGGAAACTGTGCTGGGGGTCTGAGGCCTTGGCTCATGTGCGGTGTTCTACCTCTCCACCTCCCCAGGCCCTGCCCTGCTTCCCTTTTCCACTGCCACCCTTCCCCTGGGGCTAGTGACTGGGTCAAGTTGGGGAGGAGGAGGCCCACGTTCTGCTGTCACCTTCCACCTCCTGCTGTGGCCTGGGTACTGTTTCAGGGAAGGTTGGGGTCAGGTGCCTACGTCTTGCAGTGTCGTGGGGAGTGTTGGGAGCCAACCCTGCCCCAGGCTGGAAGCACACTGGCGCATTTGGTGGATCAACCTCTAGCTCATCCCCAATCCAGGTGTCCACTGTGCCCAGGTGTGGAGGTTTAAACAACCCTTGGGCATCCCTTAGCACGGTTTGCAGAGGCCAGGCAGATGCCTGGCTCTGCTTGCCCAGAGCCTTGGTCTGGTCGGTGATCAGAAGGGAAAACCCAGCAGCCATCAGACCTGAGCATATACTTAGAGCACCACCCCCTTCCCCACCCACTCCTTAGGAGTCCCCACTCTTCCGTGAGTATCCTTGTGCCCAGAGGAATGCTTCTGGTGGTTTGGCTACATGCCCAAGGCATCCTCTCTTCCTCCTGCCAACCAGCCTTCCTGAATCTGGCTTGAATTTGTCTCTTCTAGCTAGCTCCAGGTTCCTTCTGGGGATGGGCTGTGAAATGTGAATTGTGTAACTTCGTGATTCTGTGTATGAGTTAAACATTCTTAGACTTGCATTTAAGACTGGCATTGCACAGCATAAAGATAGTGATAAAGTTCATGCTACTAATTAAAAATTTTTATTTTTCTTTTCTTGTAACTGCACGGTTTCAGTGGCCTCTGTTGATTTGTTTCAGATAGCCACCAGGGAAGTCACCAGGGAAGCGCTCTCTTCAAGCTGGATCATACAAATATGCATAAATCTGATGTGCAATAAAATGGACCTGTGAAGTTCTTTGGTCAGAAGAATAATTCTCCTGAATTTACTATATTCCTACCATACACAGTAAATTCTGCAGGAACACATCTTCACTATACTAAGCAGGTGGCTATACCATGAGCATGTAATGCCAGGAATGATTTCTGCTCCAAAATGTGTTTCTTTCTTGTCCCTGTGCCTGTCATTGTCATAATTTCTGACTTTTGAAGCCCCTGAGCTTTTTGACCATGTCTTGCCCCTACTGTTGCTTTTGAGTCTCTTGGTCTTGATAGATTTGGCCCTGTGTTCATGCACTCCCCTCAGTGACAGCCTCCTGTGTCTTGTTCTTGTATGTCTTGAACCTGGGCCTGACTCTGCCCCTTTAGTCTCCTTCTTGGCATTCCCTAGAAACCCACCTCAGTTGCATGGAAAAAGGAGATGATTTGGGATTTTAAAGATGGAACCCAGTATGCTGACTGTCAGAAAGGAGTTCCGGTTCTGGCTGGACTCAGTCACTGATTTTCCAAGCAAGAGAAACTTTAATGCTCGTTGGACTGCACACCAGGGAGAACTCCCTTCCTACAGTGGCTCGCTGGGAGGAAATCTGGCCCTTTTATCTCACTGTGCTCTTGAAGGCTTCCAGGAAACGATTGCCATCCTTCAGGTGCAGCTCTTCTACGCAGACTTAACATTTGGTTTAGGTGAACGCTCTCGTTGCCTGGTTCTTATCACGTCCTCAGCACACTCAGCATTGCTTCTGCTTCCTGCTTCCTGGAGAGAACTGGAGGGTTCTTTATAGGCTGTTGGCTGGGTTGGAGTTCACCCTCAGTTGCCGACTGTTGCCCTTCTCCTGGGAGAGGGATGCTGAGCATAATGACTAAATACTGCTGCTGGTATTTTATTACTACCAGTTCATCATTGCTGAGAACCATTTCATTCGGAAAATAAACATTGCCTCACCTGTTTGTGGCATAGTATTTTCACATTTGCCTGTTACTCACATGTTGCATATTAACTTCCCTTCTGAAAAGATCAGCATGATCTTGGAGCTGGTTGGAGCTGGATCTTATTACTCCCCCTGTGTGTGTGTTTATCATTAGGCATTTGTTCAGACTCTAGCCTGTTCCTCCCACCTGTCATCCTAAAAGGCAGATCTCTGCCTGGTTTCCACAGTGACTTCGCTTTTGGATTTTTATTTCTTCTTCGTCAAAGAAGTCTCTTCAGATTACTACAGTGTAAAAGAATCCTTTCTCTTTCTGCCTGTGGATCAATTATTTATTCACTTGTGTAATTCATGTCCATGCTCAGGTGTGGCTTCCGCTGGAGAAGGGTCTGTGTCTGACCTTAGCCTCCTCCCTCTGTGTCTAGTGAGGACTAAACTGGGGAGACCTACTGGCTGAGACTTACTACCCTGTCAGTTACTTGGTTCACTGTTTGAGCCCCAGAATTAGTAGCTGGTAGTAACCTCATCTGATTCTACTGTATTCCAGAAGACCAACAACCAGAAGAAGTTCCTAAATGTTCTGCTGTTAGGTCTAAGAGGCAAACAGGAATCTGAATCGGAGCACCTTATCAGAGTTGGTTTCCCTGGGGTGCTGAATTTGTCTTTGTCCTACTTCATAAAAATTTCTGTGACCCTCAGTTCAAAGGGTACTTTCTCACCTCGATGCCCGCTTGAAGAAGGCAGCGGTATTCATTCATCAGAAAAAGCAGTACAATTTCCATTGTGTTATCGACAGGGAGATTCTGGCTTAAATCCCACCTCCTCCCACCCCACCCCCGCTTTTCCCTTTTAAATCTCCAAAAAGGCCCAGAGCTGGGGATCAGGGCTGGATGAGAAGAAGCAGGAAGGTTGTCCAGTCAGAGGTGGGAAGGATAACTTTGGGCTGGAGGATAACTTGGGCTCAAAGGACAACTTTGAGTCTGGAGCCCCTGGGCTCCAGGGCTCTGCTCCAAGACACAGTGAGAGGAAGCATTAGGGCAAACCGCACATTCTGAGGTCCTAAGAGAAAATTAGAGCTCTATGTCCAGGGTTATCTCAGCCCCAGGTTTAGGTTTAGAAAGTCACTCAGTCATGTCTGACTCTTTGCGACCCCATGGACTTCTCCAGGCCAGAATACTGGAGTGGGTAGCCTTTTCCTTCTCCAAAGGATTTGCCCAACCCAGGGGTCGAACCCAGGTCTCCCACATTGCAGGCAGATTCTTTACCAACTGAGCCACAAGGGAAGCCCAAGTACACTTTGGGTGATGGGATTGGTCATAGAAATATACAGGTCCTTGTGCTTTCAACTCTTAGGTTTGGGCCTTTTATCTGCTTATTCTGAACCTAATTATTCAGGATTGGTTGATGGCTGAGAAACTGACTTTTGTACTTATTGCTTGAAAAAAGATTTCCGTTTTCCCCAATAGAGTGCTTTTCCTTTGTTGAATCCCTAAAAGTTTATTCTGGCTTAAGTTATTGAGTGGGAGTAGCAGAGGGTGGTAATTTTTAGTTTGATCTTTAGTAAGATGTAAAAATAAGTCTCTCAAGACATGTAGTAGAAAATGTTCTTTACAGACTAGCTATAGGAAAAATAAATGTTTATAAACTCTGCTTATCAATTGTTTGTTTTTCCTACCTCTGCAATTGGATCCATTAATAACTATCAGAGTTGAGTTCATTGTGCACTGTCTGGAAATTTTCCCCTCTGTTGATCAGTAAGATTTTGAATCAAAAGTGTGCTTGTGTGTCTGTGGCGCTGAAAGCCAAACTCCACAGAAGGCATTTGCAGCGAAGTCAGGGGCTTCCCTGGTGGCTCAGTGGTAAAGAATCCACCTGCAATGCAGGAGACGCAGATTCGATCCCTGGGTTGGAAAAATCCCCTGGAGAAGAAAATGGCAACCCACTCCAATATTCTTGCTGGAGAAATCCAGTGGACAGATGAGCCTGGCGGGCTACAGTCCATGGTGTCACAAAAGAGTCGGACACGATTTAGCAACTGAAACAGCAAACAACAAAAGGGCTTAGTGCAGAGCCCCATCGTGGGGGTGGGAGACAAGCCTCAGATCCACTCCAACTCGGTCTTTGAGTTGGAGACGTTTTAAAAGGGAAGAACAAAGCGTCTGGGGTTAGTCATCGTCTTCTGACATTTCTGTGACATTTCTTAATTGTGATTTCAGGAGACAGGATGTCTCAGTTTCCAATTCTTTGTCTAGGTGGTCCATGGCTCTGGAGATTTTGAGCTCATCTGGACCTGGAGAGATAATCTGAGTTTGTACCTTGATGATAATATCTACAACAGCAATTTTAGTACATTAACGATGTTATCAACAACAGCAGTCTTAGTCATCAAACCCTGGTTGATTAATGTTCAGTTAGCACAGGATTGAGGTCAGACGGGGCACCAAAGGGAATAAAGTTTTGAATAGTGAAAGTGTTGGGCACTCAGTCATTTCCAATTCTTTGTGACCCCATGGACTGTAGCCCACCAGGCTCCTCTGTCCATGGAATTTTCCAGGCAAGAATGCTGGAGTGGGTTGCCATTCCCTTCTCAAGGGGATCTTCCCAACCCGGGGATCGAACCTGGGTCTTGTACATTGCAAGCAAATTCTTTACTGGTCTGAGCCAGCTGGGAATAGAGAGATCAGTCATAAACTTGGTAAGGCAACTCAGTTTTAGGGGTGCTTGGCTTCATAAGTGCTAATGGCTAAATAGTGCAATTCATTAAAGATAGTCATACTTCTTTAACCTTAGAACTGCTATGTGGGGAAGATGAAATATAGTTAGAAAGGTATCTTTAAAAAAAATTTTTTTTTCTTTTTTTATTTGGCCACACCAGTTTTTAGTTGCAGCATGCAGGATCTTTCAGCTGTGGCATGTGGGATCTGGTTCCCTGACCAGGGATAGAATTCAGGCTCCCTGCGTTGGGAGCATGGAGTCTTAGCCACTGGACCACCAGGGAAGTCCCTAGAAAAGTATCTTATTACAGTATCTTAAATTTTACTAATGAAGTTAATTTTAACCCTGAATGAGTCTTTACTTTTCTATCTAAATTCCTCAACTATATCTAAATAGATCATGAAATCTGCAGAGACATATTTTAATTCGAAGATCTTTCTGTTTCTGTAACTAACCACACTAAAGCTCACATTATCAACCTTAAAAACAGTGTTATTAAATTACAGAGTATTAGTTCATCTCCAGGGCTAATGGAAGTACTTTGGGGAAAGCCTTTGTAGAATTGGTAGCACTGTTCTGTGCTGTGCTTTGTTGCTTAGTTGTGTCCGACTCTTTGCGACCCCATGGACTGTAGCCCGCCAGACTCCTGTGTCCATGGGGATTCTCCAGGCAAGAATACTGAAGTATGTTTTGATAAATGTGTATGTGAATGGAGTGGTTCTCTCTTACCTTCCTTGAAATTGCTAGAAAGGTATGTTCTGGATAACCAGGATGCATTTACAAGAAGATACTAGGATTAATACTCATTGAAAAACTGTCTGACTTGAGTTCACTGAAAAACTACTCCATGTCTCATCAAATTGTACTTGAGATCTTTTTGCCTCTATTAAGTTTTTCTAGACAGCCTGAATAAAGGAGTGTAATTCTTTGGATATTTCTATGGTTAAATAAGCATTTCTTGCAACTCTCTTCATTCCTGAGTATCAATAAAAGTTTTTATCTTTACTGGATATTCGCTGTTAGAATTGCCGACTACTATACAAAAAGTGTAAAGTGTGTTCACTGCTTTAGGTTTTCTGGTGTATTTTTGCATAAATTACACCCTCAATCCTAACTTGACCAACATGTAGGATGGTGGTGGTATTGTTACTATTATTATCATCAGTATCCTCATCCTCATTATACAGTTGAGGAAACTGAGGCTCAGATTGACTAGCTCAAAAAGGAGATACCTGGAGAACGTAGGGCATAAACCTGGATTTTTGAATTCCAAACTCCTTGTTCGTTTTTTTGCTCCATATCGATTGACTTACATCATACATCCTTAGTGAAGACAGGCATGGCAATTATAACTTGAATCCGACACAGGTACATGCACATTTTATGGCGTATGTTTATATGTATATACTATTTGTTGTAAATGTTAAGAGTTATAATCAGTAGTGCCTTAGTTTTAGATTTACAGATGAGAATCACTTACTATTTTAGTGAAAATTATCCTAGAGTCAGAGATACTAAGATTTTGAAGACTGCTCCAGTTATCCCGTTTATTCCACATGAGGAACCAGTGTGCTGATGTTTGGTTATGGTTATAAAGGTGAAGCTGACTTTGCCAGGAGTATTTTCTTCGTATTTCTAGGTCTTCTTTTGGATACTAATCCTTTGGTTGGCTTCTTCCCCATATTTCATAATTATGCAGTTGCAGCTGAAGGGTAGGTGGGTAAAACATGCATTGACTTATGCTAAAATATATCTCTCCAAGGTATATATCTTGGAGTGTCAGATTCATGCCGCTGCTGACAGCTGTGCCAGAGATGAAGTGTGAGATTAAAGAATTTTGTTGCTTATTGAGTTTCTTTTTGACCTAGTTAGATATATCCTATGCAGTTTGTGACTATTTTAGGATATGGTAATATATCTGCATAGCCACTTTATGTTTTCCAATCTGTTTTTATATATTTGTTCCTCATGATAAACACGTTAAGTCATGTGAGATGACATGGTTACTATCATATTACAAAGAACTCTGACTTGGAGATAGTGCAGCATCATGGCTAAGAATATGTTCTTATATTTACAAATCGGACCAGAATCCTGGCTCTGCCAGTCACTGTCTGAGTGATTTTACAATCACTCAGAGATTAACAAATTAATCTCTCTGAGCTTTGGTATTCTCGTATGTAAAATGGGGGACCTTATAAGATTGTCGGAATGTTTAAATGAGATAATGAGTGCAAAGTGTTTAGAATGGTGGAGGCAAACGGTAGACAATCAGTAACTATTAGGTAGCATTGTCATCTTCAGAGGTTGTCACTCATTTATTTGTTAGCTCCACAAAAATCAAGAGCCCTTTCTTTGTGCTGGTCGCTGGGCTAGGGATCAGGGACATGATGATGAACTAGACAGACAGGGTTCTTACTTTAACAGAAGTAGGAATGATAAATGAGTCAGTATGAAGTTGATTGAGAGGCAAGGACTTTGAGGAAAGTGACAGGGGACAATGCTTGAAAGGGGCATTCTTAGTTGGGAAGTCCTGTGGGAGAAAGTGCCGTTTGATCTGAGTCCCGAGTGGCTGTGGTCATGTGAAAATCTGTGGGAATAGCCAGGGGCCAAACCCAGGTCTCCTGCATTGCAGGCAAATTCTTTACCATCTGAGCCACTAGGGAAGCCCTCTTCTAGGAGAAGGAAGACAGAGGTGCCAAGGCTGAGAGGCAGGGTGAGAGTGGCACAGAGTAGAAAGACGTTGTCCAGTGTGGAGAGGCCAGGGTAAAGAGCCTCTCCAGTGAGAAGAGTGGAATGTGAAAAGGCTACAGGGCATTAATAATTGATTGGGGTGATGCCTACCAGGCAGCCACGTCAGTTTTAGAGCTGGCCTTGGAAGGAGCAGCTGTGTGTTTGGACCTTGGAAAGTCTTCATCTTTCCATGCAGTCTGTCAGGCTTCCAAGAGAGCCAAGGGGAAATGGAAAAATACAGTGATTTGGAGCCATGTGAAACTAACAATATGGTTAAGTTCACTGTTGGAAAAGAGGAAAAATAATCCCTACCTGATATGGTACTTTAACTGAGGGTAAAGCTTTAGTGAGCAGGCAGTGCATCAGGGCTCATCAGAATTATCAATGTTTTGCTTTTTTCAGTGGCTTTAATAGTTACTTATTGTTTATAAAACCAGTTTTATCAGAGTGGAAGAACAAGGTACATACTTGACAAATACTATTTTAGTGATAAAGCTGTTACTCTGTATTTAAATTCAGTTTAATTCAAAGTGGTTTTTCAGTTTCAAATTTGTATAACTACAGACTAGCCACTTGGGACTCAAGCCTTCCACGATGTAAAGTCAAGCACCCCGAGGATGGAATCCCATATTCAGAATGTTTACTGATAGTTCCTCCATCCACATTACCCTTTTCCTTTTGGGTTTTTGGATGTGACAAGAGGTAAGTGAAAGGCAACGGGACAAAGTAATCAGTAGAAATCCTGTTAAACCTGTTTGGAGAAGGTCTGAGACAATTGAGAGAGATATTATTTCTTCATTTTTCCATCATTACATTGCTTTTTTGGAGGAGAGGGAGGTAGAGAAAGGGACCTGGGCACATTGGATTCCATCTGCTTGAGGGAAAATAACTTACTTAACGAGAATTTCAAAATCAGGTTTGATGTTAATTTCAGACCATCACACTTTAAATTATGGAAGCCTACATTTGAGTTATGAACTGGAATATTTAATTATGAGACACATCACAGGACACATCACAGGATCAGAATATCTGGTTTGCTTTCAAGCACCTCTTTGTATAGAGTATACAAAAGCGCTCTACTTTTGTTACAAGAGAAACGTGAGGTGCATGTTGGTACTGGAGTGTGTGTGTGCGTGTGTGTAGGTCAGGGAGAATGCGTTCTAGATGAACTGCAGTGCGGTGGAGTCAGCACACTGAAATTTCTGGGGGAGCAGAACTTCCTGTTAAATTCACATAGAGGTTTTCTTCTATAGTATGGGAGCTTGTGTGACAGTCTTCAGTGAACCTGTCGCTGAAATGTGGCCATTTCCTTTGTGTTTACAAACGAATAGTGCCTGGAAAGAGGCACTTTTCCCCAAGCCTCTGCCTTCTTTTGGGTGCCACAGTTGATTGACTCTCAGCACCAGGCGTCCTGTCGTGTGTTGAGCTGCCTTGTGGTCTGGTAGGGCAGCCCACTTCTGTACTCCTGCCTGGAGAATCCCATGGACCAAGGAGCCAGGTGGACTACAGCCCGTGGGATTGTAAAGAGTCAGACATGACTGATGCGACTCAGGACGCGCGCGCACACACACACACACAGAGGCATTACATCTGCCCTTGGGGAGGTTGCAGTCTTACTGGGCAGAGAGGCCACTCTTGTTTGCTGCTATTGTTGACCTCTCCTTCTGCCAGTGCACCCTTATCCACCGGCTCCAGACTTGAGTTCCATTTAGCCATCATCCATGCTGCCACCTGCCTATCTCTATTTTGAGTCCTCTAGGATAATAGAGTAGCTTTTCCCACCGGGATAATCTGGTGCAAAAATCTTGTTTCTGTTTTGTTTTTTAGGATAATATGTTTTTTAATAGGTAGCAATGTATAGTGGTTAAGAGCGCAATCCAACTGCTTGTGTTTGAATCCTGACTAGGTTACTTACTAGCTGTGTAATCTTAGGGCTTCCCTAGTAGCTCAGCTGGTAAAGAATCTGCCTGCAATGTAGGAGACCCCAGTTCCATTCCTGAGTCGGGAAGATCTGCTGGAGAAGGGATAGGCTATCCATTCCATTATTCTTGTGCTTCCCTAGTGGGTCAGATGGTAAAGAATCCGCCTGCAATGCGGGAGACCTGGATTCGACCCCTGGGTTGGGAAGATCCCCTGGAGAAGGGAATGACTACCCACTTCAGTATTCTGGCCTAGAGAATTCCATGGACTGTATAGTCCATGGGGTCACAAAGAGTTGGACATGACTGAGCGACTTTCACATACACACAATTTGAGGCAAATTAATTTCTCTGTTCCTTGGTTTCCTTAGGTAAAAGGGGGATCCTAATGGTGCCTTCCTCATAGGGTTGTTATGAGGATTTAATGAATTAATAGTTAAAAAAAACACTTAGAACTACCTGGCATATAGTACACATTGTGTGCTTCGTAGCTCAGTTGTGTCTAACTCTTTGCGAGCCCCATGGACTGTAGCCTGCTGGGCTCCTCTGTCCATGGAGATTCTCCAGGCAAGAATACTGGAGTGGATTGCAATGCCCTCCTCCAGGGGATCGTCCCAACCCAAGAATCGGACTGGGGTCTCCTGCATTGCAGGCGGATTCTTTACCAGCTGAGTACACATTATATAAGCATAAAGTGAAACAAATGCTTTATTTTTTCCAATAATTATTACCTAGTAAGAGTTGGAATGAATGAATAAATGCAGTACAGGATGGCAGGAGTGTATATCAGGCAGGGAGGTGTGTGATGTCAAGGAGCTGAGACTAGAATCTGGTCTTTGAACCCCTTGATTGGTCATCTTATTCATCCTGATGGTTTGCTTGTTTTTCCAATTCCTAGATCTTTCTTCCGTCATTGACAAGTCAATCAATTTGGTGTATTTGGTGAATGAATCCTCAGCAAGCTGGCCCTGAGCCAGCACTCTGCTAACCAGCTCTGTGGCTTTTTGGAGAAGTAATCGTTGTGAGCTTTAGCTTTCCTCCCTGTGAAATGGAGCCCATAGTCCTTGTCTGCCAGAGCTGCTGCAAGGATTAAATGACCTATGTATGTGGAAAGCCCTTGGCTCTGTGCCTGGCCTGTCGCAGTGCTACTTGGATGTTCTTTCCCTTGGTTTCTCTCCCAGCCCTTCTGATAGTATTGGAGTTGGTCTGTGTAGAAGGTCCCTCCCCTCCCTGGTTGCCTCACGAGTGACATCCTGGAGAGCTATAGGTTTGGTTCAGATCCTCCAAAAGCTGAATTCATATGTAAACAAAGCGAACATAGTGACTCCACCCATTCTTTTTTTTCCCCTTTGGCTGCATGCTGCACAGTATAGGGGTCTTAGTTCCCTGATCAGGGATCGAACCCTCGCACCCTGCAGTGGAAGCACTGAATCTTAACCACTGAACCATCCAGGGAAGTTCACCAGGATGTATAGTGTTCATCAGTGTTGTGACCTTCTGAGATGCTTTTTCCTTTTCCTTTCCTCTTTCTTTTACTGTGAGATATAACCTATGTATAAGTGAAAGTCGCTCAGTTGTGTCCGACTCTTTGCGACCCCATTCACTATACAGTCCGTGGAATTCTCTAGGCCAGAATAACTGGAGTTATTTCCCTTCTCCAGGGGATCTTCCCAACCCAGGGATCGAACCCAGATCTCCTGCATTGCAGGCAGATTCTTTACCAGCTGAGCCACAAAGGAACCTGTGTATAGAAAAGAGCAAAAGCTTGCCTGTGTATTTTGAAAGATAATTATAAACACTCTTATGAAGAAACAGAATGTTGCCAACCCAGCCTGTTTCTAAAGTACCAATGGAGTCCTACATACCATATGTCTGAAAATGGTTAAGATATGCTCTGTACCTTGACAACCTTCATAGCAACAAAACTAGGAAATATGTAAAGTTGTGGCTTTAAATATCTGAAAGCAAAATATCAAAGATAATTGAATTCAGTCAATTCAGTTATTATTTAAAGTGTTTTCTTTTGATAGACCTGTGATGTTTGGAGGAGTAATAAAGTAAAATAAAGACAGATATTCAAAAGTTACTATGTAATTATTCTATAAAATTATTTACCTCATTTCAGCAAAACCACTGTTATCAAGATATTTTGGTGTACTAGTAACAAGACCTAGTCTTAGGATGATTTAAGGATTAAAAAATAATGTATTCAAACTATACTCTTTGAATAATTTTCTACAAAGATGTAAATTAAAGTAAATGTAGAGGTGGTAGGGTGGTTGGGAGTCTGCCTGCTGATGCAGGGGACATGGGTTCCATCCCTGGTTTGGAAAGATTCCACATTGCTGAGGGCAGCTAAGCCCATGTGCCAGAACTACTGAACTCAAGTGCCGCAACTCTTGAAGCCCGAGTGCCTAGAGCTTGTGCTGTATAACAGGAGGGGCCACCTCAATGAGAAGCCCACACACAGCATAAAGAGTAGCCCCCGCTCACTGCAGCTAGAGAAAGCCTTTGTGCAGCAACAAAGACCCAAGTGCAACCAAAAAGAAAAGTAAATGTAGGAATTCTCTGGTTGTCCAGTGGTTAGGACTCAGCACTGTTACTGCAGGGAGCATGGGTTCGATCCCTGGTTGCAGAACTAAGATCCCACATACCTTATGGTGTGGCCAAAAAAATAAATAATAAATGTAAAAGTATAAACTAAAGTAGATATTGTATGTTTCCAGTTATGTAAAAGTCTAAAAACTAATCTACAGTGACAAGAAATGAATCAGTGTTGTATGAGAAGTGGCAGGAGGGAAGAATTACAGAGGGGCATGAAGAAACTTTTTGAGTGATAGAAATTTTCATTGTCTTGATTGTAGAAGTGGTTGCATGAACATATACACATGCCAGAGCTTCTCACTGGACACTTTATGTGCAATTTGTTGTGTAACAGTTATGTAAGTAAAACTAAAAAATAAAATTTTGTTTTTAAGATGGTATGATTTTTGTCCTAAATATTAAAAATTATTAAGACAAAGCAAGCCAAAACAATTCAGTGGGGGATAGGATAGTCTTAACTAATGGTGTTGGAACAACTGGACAGCCACATTAAGAATGAATATGGACTCATTATCTCATACCGTATACACAAATTAATTAAAAATGGATTAAGGACTTAAAAAGCTGAAACTGTAAACTATCAGAAGAACACATAGGCATAAATCTTCATGACCTTGGATAAGGCAGTGATTTCCGAGCTATGACATCAGAAGCACAGGCAGAAAAGGAAAAAATAAAAGAAAATATATGTGCCTGTAGAACTTTGTACACAAATATTCACAGTAGTACTGTTCATAATAACTGAAAAGAGGAAACAATCTAGGTGTCTATCAATGAATGAATGGATAAATGACATGTGGTAGATTCATAAATGAAATATTACTCAGTCACAAAAAGGAACAAAGTACTAACATTCTACAAATTGGATGAACTTTGAAAACATTATACTAAATGAAAGAAGCTAGACAAAAATGGAAGCATGGATGGAGAAACAGACATAGAGAATAAACTTATGGACATGGGGAGAGGGGAGGAGAGGGTGAGATGTATGGAGAGAGTAACATGAAAGCTTACATTGCTGCTGCTGAGTCGCTTCAGTCGTGTCCGACTCTGTGCGACCCCATAGACGGCAGCCCACCAGGCTCCCCTGTCCATGGGATTTTCCAGGCAAGAGTACTGGAGTGGGTTGCCATTTCCTTCTCCAATGCATGAAAGGGAAAAGTGAAAGTGAAGTCGCTCAGTCGTGTCCGACTCTTAGCGACTCCCTGGACTGCAGCCCACCAGGCCTCTCTGTCCGTGGGATTTTCCAGGCAAGAGTACTGGAGTGGGGTGCCATTGCCTTCTCCGAAAGCTTACATTACCATATGTAAAATAGATAGCCAACGGGAATTTGCTGTATGTCTCAGGAAACTCAAACAGGGGCTCTATATCAACTTAGAGGGGTGGAGTGGGGAGGGAGATGGCAGGGAGGTTCAAAAGGAAGAGGATATATGTATACCTATGGCTGGTTCAGGTTGAGGTGTGACAGAAAACAATAAAGTTCTGTAAAGCAATTATCCTTCAATTAAAAAATTAAAAAAAAAAGGAAACATGTTTTACATACAGAATGTGTGCGTGCTAAGTTGCTTGAGTCATGTCTGACTCTGCGACCCTATGGACCATAGCCTGCCAGGCTCCTCTGTCCGTGGAATTCTCCAGGCAAGAACACTGGAGTGGATTGCCATGCCCTCCTCCAGGGGATCTTACCGACCCAAGGATCCAACCTGCATCTCTTAAGTCTCCTGCATTGGCAGGCAGATCCTTTACCACTAGCGCCACCTGGTAATCCCTTATGTCCAGAGTGATGAAAAATTTCTCAGTCGTGTCTGACTCTTTGCAACACCGTGGACTGTGGCCCTTCAGGCTCCTCTGTCCATGGAATTCTCCAGGCAAGAATAATGGCATAGGCAATTCTATAAAGACAGAAAGCACATTAGCGGTCACCAGGGGCTCTGGGGAAGATGGAATGGGAGTGACTACTAGTGGGTACACGGTTTCTGTTTGGGGTGAGGAACATGGTCTGTAATTGGATGATGATGGTTGCATAACTTTGTGAATATATTGAACACCACTGACTTTTATAAGAGAGCTAATTTTATGGTGTGTGAATTATATCTCTTTAAAATTGTTAAACAAGAGAAAAAATCAAAAGGCAAAATACAGAATATCAAGAATTTTAATTTTGAAATACAAACTGTTTATAGCTGAATTTGATTTATTTTTGAAATTTATTAAAGTCTTATTAAATAGTTTAATAAAATCAGAAATGTTCCAGCGCTCAGTGTCTGTTAATTCCCTGCGTAAGCAGTGTCGTGTGTCATTCATATTACAGATTCACCAGTGTGTGTACGTATTCACTGATAGTTATGACAACCATGCAGTTTAGTACACCAGAACTATGAATGGCACAGGAAATGAACACTCAACAATGCTTTGAAGTAACGCTTCATTATGAAAGAATCAATTGTGTTGGGGCTCTCTAAGAGGAAGGATTTTGCTTTTCTTTTACCTCTTAGCTGAGTGCTTCTCCTGCTCCTACTCTGCAGGCATCTAAGGCCTCTCTGGTGCCCGTCTGAGTTTGGCAGTGGCACAGCCACAGCTTACTTCATGACGTTTAGGTGAAATCTCCTTTCGCTTCCTGGACATAGGACAGCAGGTGTGGAGATGTGCTTCTCTGAAGCCTGAACAAGGAAGACTGTTCAGGGTTATGAGTCTCACTGTATCAGTGCCGTTTGATGGGGGGGACCAGGGCAGGGGATCCTCTTATGGGGCTCTAGCTCATCTCATCGCACCCATTTTAGGCCTTACTTGGTTACCTGTCTACTTTTTCACTGTTGTCCTTTCAATAGCTGTCTGATTTTGAAATTAAACAGAATGGCAGAGATAATTTTGATTTGGCTAAGACAGTTCTTTCTTTCCTTTAGTGCTGTGAGCAAGAGAGAAAGATTTCTATCAAAACTACAATGAGCTATCACTTCACACCAGTCAGAATGGCCATCATCAAAAAGTCTACAAAGAATAATTGCTGGAGAGAGTGTGGAGAAAAGAGAACCCTCCTACACTGTTGCTGGGAATGTAAATTAGTACAGCAACTAGGGAGAACAGTGTGGTGGTTCCTTAAAAAACTAAAAATAGAGCTACCATATGATCCTGCAGTCCTACTCCTGGTCATATATCTGGAGAAAACCATAATTAAGTTAGATTGTGAGCTTCTCCAGGATGGGATAGGTTTTTATCAGCATCAAGTATGGTACCTGGTGGATTTTTTTTTTTTTTTGAGGGTACAGTGTGTTTATTTTATATACATAGATAGTGTGAAATGATTACCACAAATAGGTTAACACATCTATCACCTCACACGGTTGCAACTTTATTTTTTGTGGTAAGCATTTTAGGATTTATGCTTATAGCAACTTCCAAGTGTACAATATAGTACTGTTAACTGATAGTTACCATGCTGTACATATACATTTACAATATTACTCATTTGCTGCTGCTGCTGCTAAGTCGCTCCAGTCGTGTCTGACTCTGTGCAACCCCATAGACGGCAGCCCACCAGGCTTCCCCATCTCTGGGATTCTCCAGGCAAGAACACTAGAGTGGGTTGCCATTTCCTTCTCCAATGCATGAAAGTGAAAAGTGAAAGTGAAGTCGCTCAGTCGTGTCCGACTCGATGGGACCCCATGGACTATAGCCTGCCAGGCTCCTCCGTTCATGAGATTTTCCAGGCAAGAGTACTGGAGTGGGGTGCCATTTCCTGTCTTTTTTTTTTTTTTGGTTAGTCTAGCTAAAGTTTTGTCAATTGTGTTTATCTTTCCAAAGAACCAGCTTTTAGTTTTGTTAATCTTTTATATTGCTTTCATATTCTTTCATTTCTTTGCTATTTAATTAATTGTTTTAAAAATCAAAGTATACAAGGTGTTAGTTTCTGGTGTACAGTGAAGTGATTCAGATATATATATATATATTCAAGTATATATGTTTCATATTGTTTTTCATTATGGTTTATTACAGGATATTGAATAAAGTTCCCTGGTTTGTATAGTAGGCCCTTATTGTTTATTTTATATATAGTAGTTTTTATCTGATAATCCCAAACTCCTAATTTATCCCTCCCCTACCCCATTTCCCCTTTTATAACCATGTTTGTTTTCTGTGTCTGTGAGTGTTTCTGTTTTGTAAATAAATTTGTTTGTATCATATTTTAGACTCCACACATAAGTGATATCTTATGGTATTTAATATTTGTCTTTCTCTTTCTGACATAATTCACCCAGAGATTCTATCTGTGTTGCTGCAAATGGCATTATTTCAGTTTTTATGGCTGAATAGTATTCCATTGTATATATAGACACCACATCTTTTTAATTACCCATCTGTCAGTGGATACTTAGACTGCTTCTGTGTCTTGGCTATTGTAAATAGTGCTGTTGTGATCACTGGGGTGCATTTTCCAATTAGAGTTTTTGTTTTTCCAGATACATGCCAGGAGTGAGATTGCTGGATTATATGGCAGTTCTGTTTTTCATTTGTTAAGCAACCTCCATAATGTTCTGGTTGAGGGCAGGAGGAGAATGGGGCGACAGAGGATGAGATGGTTGGATGGCATCACCACCTCAATGGACATGAGTTGGAGCAAACTCTGGGAGATAATGAAGGACAGGGAAACCTGGTGTGCAAAGAGTTGGATACGACTGAGCGACTGAACAGCAACAATACTGTTCTCCACCGTGGCTGAGATTTACATTCCCACCAACAGGGTAGGAGGGTTCCTTTTTCTCTGGTGGATTTTTTTTTTTTTTTATATTTATTTTGGATGCACTGGGTCTTTGTTACTGTGCACCACAGGCTTTCTCTAGCTGTAGGGGCTACTCTTTGTTGTGGTGGGTGGGCTTCTCATTGTGATGGCTTTCTTGTTGTGGAGCACAGGCTCCAGGTGCACAGGCTTCAGGAGCTGCATCACGCAGGTTCAGTAGTTGGGTTTGCTGGCTCTACAGCAAGTGGGCTTCCATAGTCGCGGCATAGGGGCTCATTAGCTGTGGCTCCTGGGCCCTAGAGCATGCAGGCTTCAGTAGTTGCAGCTTACGGGCTCTACAGTGTGGGCTCAGGAGTTGTCGTGTGTGAGCTTAGTTGTTCCACGGCACGTGGAATATTCCCAGACCAGGGATCAAATCCGTGTCGCCTGCGTTGGCAGGCAGATTCTTACCCACTGCGCACCAGGGAAGTCTGGTGGATGTGTTTTAATGAAGGACTTTGGGCATGTTTTCTTATTCCTTTTTCCACCTGGAATCTCACCAGAGTTGCATAAATAACCTTGGCAAGTTGCTAAATACCTCTAATCTGTTTTTTCCCCATCTTTAAAATGAACATGATACCTCACAATGTTGCCTGAGAATCTGATGACAGTTTTATGCAGGCGCTACCCATGGACTAAGTGGCATTTTGTGTGTGTTAGTTCTCCTTCCATCTTTCCCCACCCCACTCTACCCTCATCAGTGATTAAAAATTTTGCTGGCAGAGCAAACAGCTTTCTGCAGTTGGTGTTGGATATAGTGTTCTGTAAATGTCAGTTAAGCTGCTTGATGTTGTCATCCAGACGTTTATATTTTGGTCTTCCTGTTCTATTAATTACTGAGAGTGATGTGCTTAAATATACAACTGTGACTGTGGATTTGTTTAGTTCTCCCTTTAGTTCTGTCAGTTTTGTTTTGTGTGTTCGTTTTTTTATGACATCTATTTTTTGTTGTTGTTGTTGAAAACCTCCATATAGGTTTATATTTTTTCCTTCCAGTTTTATTGAGATGTACAGTGTTGTGTGTCAGTTGTAAGATTATACAGAATAATGATTTGACTTACATACATCATGAAATGATGATCACAATTAAGTTTAGTGAACATCTACCATCTCATATAAATACAGGTTTTCTCTTTTTTTTTCAAATCTCACTTTTTTTTGTTTGTTTGTTTATTTTAATTGGAGGCTAATTACTTTACAATATTGTAGTGGTTTTGCCATACATTGACATGGATCCGCCACGGGTGTACATGTGTTCCCCATCCTGAACCCCCTTCCTACCTCCCTCTCCATCCTATCCCTCTGGGTCATCCCAGCGCACCAGCCCCGAGCACCCTGTATCATGCATCGAACCTGGACTGGCGATCCATGTCACATGTGATAATATACATATTCCAATGCCATTCTCCCAAATCATCCCACCCTCGCTCTCTCCCTCAGAGTCCAAAAGACTGTTCTATACATCTGTGTCTTGTTTTTTTTTAAGCAACATTACTGTATGCTGCTGCTGCTAATTCGCTTCAGTCCTGGCCGACTCTGTGCGACCCCATAGACGGAAGCCCACCAGGCTCCTCCGTCCCTGGGATTCTCCAGGCAAGAACACTGGAGTGGGCTGCCATTTCCTTCTCCAATGCATGACAGTGAAAAGTGAAAGTGAAGCCGCTCAGTCATGTCCGACTCTCAGCGACCCCATGGACTGCAGCCTACCAGGCTCCGCTGTCCATGGGATTTTCCAGGCAAGAGTACTGGAGTGGGGTGCCATTGCCTTCTCCCATTATTGTATAATTGACATGAAATAAGCTGTATTACATGAAATAAATTAGGTAATTTGATGAGTTTTGTCATATGTATACACCAATGAGACAACCACCACAGTCCAGGTAATGAACATGTCCATCACACTCAGGTTTCTTTGTGTCTTTGAAATCCCTCCCTCCGTATCTCTCTCCACAACGAGGTGAACACTGATACGCTTCCTGTCCTGTATGTTGGCTGATAGTTTTAGGAAACTTTTAATAAATGGAATCATGTTTTATATATTCCTTTTTTGTCTTTTTTTCACTGTGTATGAGTATTTTGGTATTCATCCATGTTGTTGTATTTATCAATAGTTCACTCCTGGAATTTTGCTGGGTAGTATTCCATTATGTGGGCTTCTCAGGTGATACTAGTGGTAAAGAACCTGCCTGCCAATGCAGGAGACATAAGAGATGAGGGTTTGATCTCTGGGTGGGGAAGGTCCCCTGGAGGAGGGCGTGGCAACCTACTCCAGTATTCTTGCCTGGAGAATCTCCATGGACAGAGGAGCCTGCTGGGCTACAGTCCATGGGGTTGCAAACAGTCGGACACCCCTGAAGCGACTGAGCACAGTTCAGTTCAGTTCAGTTCAGTCGCTCAGTCGTGTCCGACTCTCTGCGACCCCATGAATTGCAGCACGCCAGGCCTCTCTGTCCATCACTAACTCCCGGAGTCCACCCAAACCCATGTGTGACTGAGCACACATGTCCATTATATGAACATACCATAATTTGTTTATCCAGTCACTTTATTTCTGAATATTTGGACTCTGCAGTTTTTCACTATTAGAAATAAGACAGTTATAACCATCTGTACACAAGTTTTGTATGGACGTATGCTCTTGTTTCTCTTAGGTAAATATCTGGGAGTGGAATGGCTGGATCATATAATAGGGATGTATTTAGCTGAAAAAAAAATTCCTACTCAGTTTTCCAAAATGGTTGTCCAATTTTAAATTCCCAGTAGCGGCGTATGACATCCTTACATCCTAACATCCTTACCAACACTAGGTATGATTAGCCATTTTAGCCATTTGAATAGGTGTGTGTGGCAACCCACTCCAGTGTTCTTGCCTGGAGGATCCCAGGGACGGCGGAGCCTGGTGGGCTGCCGTCTATGGGGTCGCACAGAGTCGGACACGACTGAAGCGACTTAGCAGCAGCAGCAGCAGCAGCAGTGTGGTTTTTTCATTGTTCTAATTTATATTTTCCTCACGGCTAATGAGGTTGAGCATCTTTTCAAAAATGAATATTTTCCATTTGTGTATCTTTTGTGAAGAGATTGTTCAAATCTTTTTTACCTGTTTTTAAATTGGGTTGCTTGGTTTTTATTGAGTTTTGAGGATTCTTTTTATAATGTGGGTGCAGGTTTTTTTTTTTTGTAAGATATATAACTTGCCAGTCTTTCCTCCCAGTTTATGGCTTGCCTTTTCATGCTCTTAAAAGTGTCTTTCAAATAGTAATTCTTAATTTTGCTGAAGTGAAGTTTTTTCTATGGATTATGTTTTTGATGTTGTGTCTAAGAAATCTTTGCCTAACCCAAGGTCACAATGATTTTCTCCAATGTTTTTTCCTAGAAGTTTTATACTTTTCAGTTTCAAATTTCATTTTTATGATTCATTTTGAGGTAAGTAAAAATATGGTGTAAAGTAGAGATCAAATTTCCTTCTTGTGTTTCTGAAGCTCTGTTATATTAGGTGTATATAGGTTTGTCATAGTTATAGCTTCCTGATGTGTTGAGACTTTTATCATTAGAATCCCTCTTTATTTCTAGTAAAACTACTTGCCTTGAAGTCTGTTTTGTCTAGTATTAGTACAGCCATTCCAGTCTTCTTAGGGTTATTAATTCATGGCATATCTTTTCCCATCTTTTTTATTTCCAAGTTATTTGTGTATTTGTATTTAAAGTGCATCTCTTTAAACAGAATATAAGTGATCTTGATTTTTTTTTAATCCAGTTAGACAGTCTTTGCCATTTGCTTGGAGTCTTTATTTTTCTTTAATATCATTACTGATATGGTCATATTTAGGTCTGACATTTTGCTATTTGGTTTTATTTGTCTCATCTGCCTCTTGTTCTTCTATTCTTTCTCTTCTGCCTTCCTTTACATTAAATCAAGTAATTTTTAATAATCAATTTTAATTTCTCTATTGGCTTTCAAGCTGTATTTCTGCATTTTTAAAAAAGTGCTATCTTTAGGTATTACAACATATATCTCAGTGTATTTTAAGTTGATATGAAATTGCTTCAGATAAAATATAGGAATCTTGTGGTAGTGTATTTTCATTTACTTCCATCTTTAGTGCTCTTATCATATATAATATATGTATCATATATGTATTATAGATGTATTATAATACATCTATTCCAGGTGGCTCAGTGGTAAAGAATCTGCCTGCCAATTCAGAAGCCATGAGAGATGTGGGTTCGATCCCTGGGTCAGGATGATCCCCTGGAGGAGGAAATGACAATCCACAGTATTCTTGTCTGGAAAATTCTGTGGACAGAGGAGCCTGGTGGGCTGCAGTCTATGGGGTCACAGAGTCAGACACAACTGAAGCAACTAAGCACTCCTGCACATACATTGTATAATTTTTGCTTTAAATAGTCATATATCTTATAAAGAAATATGAGAAAGCAGTGTGTTGTGTGTGTTTGTATGTTTCAGTCCTTCCTTTGGACCTAAGTTGTCAACTGGTATCTTTTCCCTTCAGTCTGTGGAACTTTCTTTAAGATTTCTTGTAGTGGAAATCTCCTAGATTTCCATTCTAAGATCTCTGAGACTTTGCTCATTCTCCTTCAGTATTATTTTTCTCTTTTCTTATATTAGGTAATTTTTGTCTTCAAATTCCCCGATTCGTTCTTATGTATGAGCCTATCATAATGCATTTTTTCAGCTATTGTACTTTTCACCCCTAAGATGTCCATTTTCTTGTGGTTTACATTTCACTGTTGAGATTCCCTATCTCTTCACTCAGTGATTCTGTATTTTACTTTTAAAGTATTATCCATTAATATCAATACTTCTAACATAATAGACATTTTGTAGTTTTTGTTTTCTGAATTCAACATCTGAGTCCATTCAGAGTCAATTTATATTTATTATCTGTTTCTTTGCGTGTCTGATAATTTTGGATTGAATACTTGAACATTGTAGATAATATTTGAAACAACTCTGATTCCATTGTGTTTTTCCAAGTATTATTGAGTTTTTGTTGCTAGGAGGCAGTTACTTTGCCTGGACTCAAACTGCAAAATCTGTCTGTCTGTGGTATGTAGCAGCTGATATCTCTGTTCAATTCATATAGTTTCCAACTGTTGCTTTTTTTTCCCCCTCCAGCTGTTGCTTTTCTTTAGTCTGGCCCCTTACTAGTCCACCCAGCGTCTGTGTAGTTTGTTGATCTTCAAGAAGGCCCACAAACCGGTAATTTTTATTTCTTCCAGATTCACCTTCTCCAAGTGTAAAAGGGAAAAGGAAGTGTTAGTCGCTCAGTCGTGTCCGACTCTGCGACGCCATGGACTGTAGCCCGCCAGGCTTCTCTGTCCATGGGATTTTCCAGGCAAGAATGCTGGAGTGGGTTGTCATTTCCTTCTCCAGGGAATCTTCCCAACCCAAGGATTGAACCTGGTCTCCCACATTGCAGGCAAGTTCTTTTCGGTCTGAGCCACCAGGGAAGAAAACTCTCCTCCAACTTCTGTCTGTTTTAAAAGATTTCCCAGTGTGTTTAAATAAGTTTTTTTCCCCCAACACAGTTATTATCTGTAAGAGGACTTACTTGACCACTTCACTCAGCTGCCATTAACAGAAGTTGATAGCAAATAACTTCAAAACCACTCCTAAGTGAAATATTGCTACCAAATAACCTTTCGATTGGCAATAAAATGGTCAAATCAAGTACAGTTTACTTGTTTCTGAATTTTTGTGTAGTTGCCAGATAACACTATGCTCCAAAAGTCATTGGAACTTTGTTAAATAATATTTAGATGTTTATTTGAGGCTATTAGACCAATGTTCTGTTATAGAGCAAAGCTGTCATGAAAAAGGCCAAGATCAAGTGGAAATGGGGGTTGGAGCTCTCAAAACAGGGTGAAAGAGTATTTATCAGCTTTCAACTAACTACAGTAAATCTTCCCTTTGGGTGTTTTCAATTGTAAACATTTTGTCCTTGTAGTGATTTACAGCCACATAATTATAACATTTTTGTTTTACTTAATATGCAGGGAACTCTTTTTAAATATTAAACCTAACCACTTCTTCCGAGTGATTTGCATTTTCCTTGGCCATGCTGAAAGATGGGGATTTGTTCTTAGTATGGAGTAGAAAACAAAGAGAGTCTGGATGGGGAAACTGGAAAGCTGATTGTTACTTTTTAATATATCTTATAATATATATTATTATATATAATATTATTTATATTATTTATTATATATAACTATATATTATATATAGTTATATATATAGTTTATAATTTATTGTTTTTTAAAATTTGTATTTAATTTGTACTTTTATGGTTGCCTTACTTTAACTGCTAACAGTTACACAGTATTTGAATTGAATTTGTATTTATGCTTAACCACATTGATTGTTACTTTATAAAAAAGATTTTCCTACCTGGTCTTTTTTTTGGATGTTTCTCTCTGTTAACATCAAACACACACATTCAAATAAGAGTGTACAAACACACTCTAAAGTCTCCCTTTCTTTCTTGTTTTTTTTTTTTTTTTTAAGGGAAAATGGACGTTATGTAATAGCTAACTTGAATCCTATAGAAGTGCAAACAACCTCAAAATCAATTCATTACCTACATAGGTATGCCACTCTACAACAACAGTAAATATATAAAAGTACAATTCGTTGAGAAATACTGTTAATGCCAAACAGGTCTACTATGAAGTCATTAGCATTTTAAAATATCTGAATTTTATTACTAACATAATCTACATACATTTTAAAAACAGTATTCCAGATAAGAAGATACAGCAGTATGTAACAAGCTTTGCTGATGAGGGATTCTAAGCTGGTAAATTTTCAGGAGATTTTTAATCCCTTCTTTATTACACATTTTTTGAAATCTATGTCTCTTAAGACATTTAGCACTTTCTACATGGTGTTCTGGTTGGACCTCTATTTCCATATGTATATTACTAGATGGAAATTATTGGAAGATAGAAAAATATTTTAGTTGTTTTAATCTTCTCAGGAGCCTATGATAGTGCCGAGAGCATACATAATAGGCACTTTTACTTGGAATGGAGAGATTGTTGTTATTCCATATTTTAAATAGTATCTCTTCCATTGGAAAATATTTGCTCTTCAACAGTATTAGGAAACCCAGTGTGGATGTTTGATCAAATTACATGGAGGGATTAGGGCTAGTTTGCATTTTTTAAACAAAATTTTACCATGCTGAATAGAGTGACTATGTCTTTCAGTTTCTCAGTTTCTATTATTAATAGTAATCGTAGTCACACTTGGAAGGGTCAGAAGTGAACAACAGGCTCTTTTATTTTTATGGTGTATAGCATAATTTGTAAAACCTTAGATTCTTTGTTATGCCATGTTAAAATTTTACAAAAACAGTGCCAAGTAATAGATTCATTCAAATATTAATATTTTTGGTCACGTAATCTATGACAGAAGCAGGAATATACAATGGAAAAAAGACAGTCTCTTCAGTACGTGGTGCTGGGAAAACAGGACAGCTACATCATGAGAAATGCTGGGCTGGAAGAAACACAAGCTGGAATCAAGATTGCTGGGAGAAATATCAATAACCTCAGATACGCAGATGATACCACCCTTATGGCAAAAAGCGAAGAAGAACTAAAGAGCCTCTTGATGAAAGTGAAAGAGGAGAGTGAAAAAGTTGGCTTAAAGCTCAACATTCAGAAAACTAAGATCATGGCATCCGGTCCCATCACTTCATGGGAAATAGATGGGGAAACAGTGGAAACAGTGTCAGACTGTTTTTGGGCTCCAAAATCACTGCAGATGGTGATTGCAGCCATGAAATTAAAAGACGCTTACTCCTTGGAAGGAAAGTTATGACCAACCTAGATAGCATATTTAAAAGCAGAGACATTACTTTGCCAACAAAGGTCCGTCTAGTCAAGGCTATGGTTTTTCCAGTGGTCATGTATGGATGTGAGAGTTGGACGGTGAAGAAAGCTGAGCACCAAAGAATTGATGCTTTTGAACTGTGGTGTTGGAGAAGACTCTTGAGAGTTCCTTGGACGGCAAGAAGATCCAACCAGTCCATCCTAAAGGAGATCAGTCCTAGCTGTTCATTGGAAGGACTGATGTTGAAGCTGAAACTCCAATACTTTGGCCACCTCATGCGAAGAGTTGACTCACTGGAAAAGACCCTAATGCTGGGAAGGATTGGGGGCAGGAGGAGAAGGGGATGACAGAGGATGAGATAGTTGGATGGCATCACTGACTCTATGGACATGGGTTTGGGTGGACTCCAGGAGTTAGTGATGGATAGGGAGGCCTGGCGTGCTTCGATTCATGGGGTTGCAAAGAGTCGGACACGACTGAGTGACTGAACTGAACTGAACTGAACATGTAAAAGAATGAAATTAAAACACTTCCTAATACTACATACAAAAATAAGCTCAAAATGGGTTAAAGACCTAAATGTAGGACCGGACACTACCGAGCTCTTAGAGAAGAACATAGACAGAACACTCTTTGACAAGATCTTTTTTGATCTACCTCCCAGAATAATGAAAATAAAAGTAAAAATAAACAAGTGGGATCTAATTAAACTTAAAAGCTTTTGCATAGCAAAGGAAACCATAAACAAAACAATAAGGCAGCCCTCAGAATAGGAGAAAATATTTCAAACAAAGCAACCGACAAGGGACTAATCTCCAAAATATGCAAAGAGCTCATGTAGCTGAATATCAAAAAAACAACCCAATTAAAAAATGAGCAGAAGATCTAAATAGACATTTCTCCAAAGAAGACATATGGATAGCCAGAAAGTACATGAAAAGATGCTCAACATCACTATTAGAGAAATGCAAATCAGAACTACAATGAGGTATTACCTCACAGCAGTCAGAATGGCCATCATCAGAAATCTACAAACAGTAAATGCTGGAAAGCATGTGCAGAAAAGGGAACTCTCCTACACTGTTGGTGGGAAGGTCAATTGGTACAACCACTATGGAGAACAGTATGTTGTATGGGGCTTCCTTAAAAAGCTAAAAATAGAACTACCACATGACCCAACAATCGCACTCCTGGGCATATACCCAGAGAAAACCATAATCTGAAAAGATACACACACCCCAGTGTTCCCTGCAGCACTGTTTACAATAGCCAGGGCATGGAAGCAACCTAGATGTCCATCAACAGAGTAATGGTTAAAGAAGATATGGTACATATACACAATGCAATATTAGTCAGCCATAAAAAGAATAAAACAATGTCATTTGCAGTGACGTGGATTTACCTAGAGATTATTATCCTGAGTGAAGTAAGTCAGATACAGAGAGACAAATATCATATGATATCACTTATATGTGAAATATAAAAGAAGAGTATAAATGAACATATTTATGAAACAAAAATAGAGTCATGGATGTAGAAAACAAACTTATGATTACCAGGGGGTGGGGGGATAAATCGGCAGATTGGGACTGACATACAAACACTGCTGTATATAAGCTAGATAACTGATAAGAACCTGCTGTATAGCACAGAGTCCTCTACCCAATATTCTCTAATGGCCTATATGGGAAAAGAATCAAAAAAAAAAAAGTGAATATATGTATAACTGACTCACTTTGCTATATGTCTAAAACTAACACAACATTATAAATCAACTATACTTCAATAAAAATTTTCTAAAAAGAGAATTTCTTCAATTCCCTGGTAGTCCAGTGGTTAGGATTCCCCTGCTTCCATTGTAGGGGAACTAAGATCCCTCAAGCTGTGCAGTGCAGCCAAAAAAAAAATGATGGGAATTTAGCTGAGGCATTAAGGTACAGAAGTGTGAAATTCAAAAGTGGGATAGTTCATGTTCAAGGATCAGTTAGAGGCTCTAAAATCCAGAAGGATATTTATGGGTCAAGGAAGAGCATTTTGTGAAGATTCTTTTATGAAATTATGCTGTGGCTTCCTTCCACCCCACCCCTCCTGGGAGAAGTTGGGGTACACTCTCACTTGATAACCTAGTGAGAGGAGCTTTTAGAGGGACTACTTAGAGGTTTAAAGAATTCTCTTCATTAAAAAAAAAAAAAAAGAATTCTCTTCAGTTAGGGGATACAGAGGACTGAGGTCTGAATCCCGTGAGACATCCAACAAGGAGAGAACTGCAGCTGGCCGACTGCTCCCACAGCAAGAGGAGGGCTGTGTGGAATTTGCCCACACTCCAGTGTTTGTCAGGGCAGAGGAAACATGAATATTTCCTGCAGAGCAGAGGCAGGCTGAGTGGAAGAGAGAGGAGCTGTTTTGATCCCTGCCCAAATAAACCGTCTAGAAGGGCAACAAGGCTCCAACAGTGAGTCTTTTAAGTGACAGCCAGAAAGCCAGGAGGAGAATGAACTGTCCTTGTCTGTGGAGCTGTAGCCAGAAGGAACTCTGAGGTGAGACTTGGAAGAACCCGTGGAAGTGCAGCTGAGGGAAAGCGTCCGCTTCGGACATCACCATTCAGGCCTTTTGGCAGGACCTGTTAAGTAAGAGTCTCCTTGCCTTGTCTCTGAGAAGCCCTCTGTCTCGTGCCCGCCCACTCTTTGGAGAGAACAATAGCTAGGGAGGGGAAGAAGGGGCATGGAAAAGAGACAAAGCTGATCTTCCTCTCCTCCAGAGTACAAAAGATTTGATTACCTAGTGAAGGTTAGTTTGTAATCTAAAGCAACTGAAGCCTTTCTGTTACTCAGCACTGGCTACAAGGATCATGTGGGCCTGCTGAAGTGTTCATGCAGTGGCAGGGGAACATTTTCTCCATATGTGCATTTTAAGACGATAGTCGAGACAAAAGTAAAGTTGTATTTGATTATAACTTGCAATTAGTGCTTGTTCAGTGGACATAAGATTCTGTAAAAAATTTTCACATTTGGTGTTACAGGAGACCAACATGTAGATAATGCATAAAGACTTGTTTTTCTTCTTGAAACATGCCTTGACTTCTTTGAACATTAGTGCAAGATAAATATTTGCTCTTGGATTTCTTAATGTGATTTCCTGTTTAGTGTTCGCATTTCACTTAATTGTCAAGTACCTTCATCCAAAAATAAAGGTTAGGATGCTGTTCTTCTAGTCTGACCAGACTGGTTTAGGTTGTTTCATCAACATGACAGATGGCTAAATTTTTTCTGAATGAGATTAAATGATTAAAAATCACTAACATTTGTATATAACATGTACTGAAAAAGTCATACTCTCCTTGAGCGGGTGCATCTGGGGCTGTGGTTATGCTAATATCTGGCCCATCACCTCTCTCCTGTCCACTTCTGAATCCCTCCCACCAACACCTAAGCTAAGCCTGAATTGTTTGTACAGTCTCTTCATTGTGTTTTGTATCCTTTCTGGTAAGGGAAGAAAGGAAGGAAATTATGGCTGATCAAATATACATAATTAAAAAATAATTTAAAATGTAATAAGGCAAAGAATTAAATGAAATTGTTAGTCTGATGATTTGGATACCATTATTAGCAAATAGTCATTTGTACAGGGTCTGTCTGGACTTAACTTCCTTTGCTAAGGAAATAGAGTGATTTACCAGTAAGCTGTCAGAGCTGGGTGGAATGCTGGAGATCATTTCATTTTATAAGAATTTGTTGTTGTTGTTAAAACTCTGCATTATTAAGCACTCTGTGCTAGATGTGGAGTTTTAGACATATTTTCTCTAATCTTTAATAATTCTGGAAGATCTGTGTTCAATCCCCTCTCAAGGTGAGAAAACAGACTCAGAGGAAATGACTTACCAAAGAATTTGTTGGATAGTTCTAGAGCTGGGGACTTGAGGGATTTGTTTGTTTTATAGCTCATGTTCACTTAGGGCTTACTAGTTCATTATACCTTTTAAGAATTTACAGACTCAGTGTCTTACAAGATCACTCATTTCTTTGGCACAAATTTATGATCATTTGTATTCAGCATGTCTCGCTCTTGCTTTCCTATTGTTTTTGTCTTTACAGTATCAGAACAGGAAATTATGACCTGATTCTTAAATCTTTTCTATTGTGAATGATAACATACTTTCAAAAAAGAAGATAAACTGTGTGTATGGCTTTATGAATAAAGTGAATATACAGTAACCATTATGTAGGTCAACAAATTGCCTGTGTGGATTTGATTCCTTAAACAAAAGCACAAAGCCCGGACTCTAGGCAGGTGTTTGATTCTTAACTACTGTGCCCATATGGTTATAACTTCTTTTCTTCAAGTTTCACCACTGTTGAGTTCGGTGGTCATCATTTCTTTGCAGTTTGATCACCTAGGCATGGGTTCCTAAATATATCTCAATTTTTAAAGACAGATTTCTTTCCACAGATTAGAAGTTGCTTAAAACCATAGATATCAGGATAGAGATTAGCTCCCAGGAGAATGTTTGATTTATTTAAGGATACAAACTTTTTTCAGAAGTTCCACTAAACACAAATAATTGCTTTGTTAATTATGATGAGTACTTGCCAACCCTTTGATCAGATTTGTTACTTATTCTAACTTCCCCCCGTTCATCAATCCTGCACTGGTACTTTTCTCAATATGTCTTACATTCTTATCTGTGGGATAAGAACAACTAGAATTCCCCGTGTCATAATGTCCCCCATCTCCCCCTCTTTTGCAGCATGGGTTAGTTCTCTCTCCATGGGGATGATTTTCTTCTGCTGCCCGATTGTCAGCGTCTTCACAGACATATTTGGTTGTCGGAAAACAGCTGTCGTGGGCGCTGCTGTTGGATTTGTTGGACTCATATCAAGTTCTTTTGTAAGGTAAGGACTTGGTTTCTTCATGTTGCTTTTCAAAATCTGTGAGCCATCTTCCAGACTTCCTTTCAGAAACTTTGCTGTTTACAAGGCATAAAAGTCCTCCTTTTCAGTGCTTAAAACTTGAAGCAGTGTCACTTATGCACTGTCCACAGCAGCAAATCAGAGCTTGTAAATTTGAATGCTTTTGCTTGCAGTGCCTCAGAGTGAGATGCCAGTCAGGGTACATGTGTTCCCTGGAGCCAAGAAAAAATATTTCTCCTTTTGTTTTTTTCCATTCATGGAAAAATCCCAAAGAACTCAAATTCTAGCAGTAAAGTTGTCTAAAGCAATGGCCTTAATTTAAGATCAACTCATTCTGAGGCCCAAAGCGTACAAGAGATGATATTTTGAAGTGGTTGTTCATAGGCTTGATGTGGACTATTTTTATTAATGAGATCTTGACTTTGCTGTTTATTTCAACCTACGTAGAGAATTCCTGCCTGTGCTTTTTTTTGGGGGGGGGAGCGGGGAGGGGGAAATAACAGTGCTGAAATTTAAAAAGATCATGACAAAATGAAGTGATCAATTGCAGCTTAAAATAAAAATTCCCATCAATACATTTTCCCCTGTGTCTATTAGAAGCACTGCAGAGAGCTGACGGGCACAGTTACCGTGGAAGCACCTCTCTCTCCAGCTCCTATTTTACCTGTAAATCCTCTTTTCATTGTCAGGATAATCCCCAGATAGAGAAACACTGGTTTAATGGGTAGCTCTGGCTAACTGGCAGCACTTAACAGTGCTTAGATGATTTCCATCCTCTGTCTATTTTTGTGGTTTATCTTCATTTCCTGTCCCTTTCTCTTCCCTAGCTATCTTCGAGCTCTAGTTGAAAAGCATTATTGTAGTTACTAGGAAAAAAAAAATCAAACTTACATTGCTTGCCCTGTTTTTCTATTTTTTTTAATTTAAATTAAAAAAAGGTGTTTTTTTGCAATGTTGTGTTGGTTTCTGCTACACAACAATGCAAAACAGCCATAATTATACTTACATCCCTTCCCTCTCTAGCCTCCCTACCCCCCACCCCCATCCCATCCCTCCAGGTCATCACAGAGCACAAGACTGTGTTCCCTGTAGCACACAGCAACTTCTCACCAGCTATCCATCTTAACCTAATAGTTTATGTATGTTGATGCTGCTTTCTCCATTCACCCCACTCTCTCCCTCCGCCACTGTGTCCACAAGTCCATTCTCTACATTTGTGTCTCCATTCCTTCCCTGAAAATAGGTTCATCAATATCATTTTTCTAAATTCCATATAGTTAATATACTAGATTTGTTTCTCTCTTTCTGACTTACTTCACTCTGTATAACTCTAGGTTCATCTGCCTCACTAGAACTGACTTAAATTCGTTCTTTTTTATGGCTGAGTAATATTCCGTTGTGTATATATACCACATCCTCCTTATCCATTCATCTGTCAGGGGACGTCTAGGTTGTTTCCATGTCCTGGCTATTGTAAACAGTGCTGCTATGAACATTGGGGTACATGTATCTTTTTTGATGATGATTTTCTCAGGGTATATGCCCAGTAGTGGAGTTGCTGGGCCATATGGTAGATTTATTCCTAGTTTTTTCATATTGTTCTCCCTAATGGCTGTATAAGTTTACATTCCCACCAACAGTATAGGAGGGTTCCCTTTTCTCCACATCCTCTCCAGCATTTATTGTTGGTAGATTTTCTGATGCTGGCCATCCTGACTGCTGTGAGGGGATACCTCATAGTTTTAATTTGCATTTCTCTGTTAATTAATGATCTTGAGCATCTTTTCATGTGTTCATTGGCCATTGCCCTGTTTATTTTTTTTGTTTCTTTAATCTTTATTTTGGCCACACCACACAGCATGAGGAAGCTTAGCTTCCCAACCAGGGATTGAACCCAGGCCCCTATGTGAAAACTCGGAGTCCTTAATCACTGGGCCACCAGGGAAGTCCCACACTGTTTATTTTAAAATATTCAGAATCAACAGAATCCTTGGTTTACTGATTTTACCCTCACTCTCCCCACACATCCCTCTCCCTCAACTCTAAAGTGAGCCTCTTTTTTTCACCTTAGACATTTTATTTGGATTCTAAGCAATTATTTTTATTTCTCATTAGAAAATAAATATTCCACCTTTAAAGTTGCCTTTGTTCTTGTCTTCTAAAGTTGTTTTTTAAAGAAATAAAAACCCACTTTTGTTTGGGATAAGATTCTACTTAGGTAGTTCTGTGAGATCATTTACTTTTAGTTCTTCTTTATCTCTAATACAGTATTGTGTTCTTACTGCCTCATCAGATCCGCATGGTTCGGAAGCCTCCGGATACCCATTGTCAGTCAGTGACCTTAGCGTTTGCTGAAGTATTAACACTCGGGCTTTGGTGGAGAGAGAAACTAAGAGATAAGAAAACTCACATAACTTATTACCTAGTTTGGTAGACAAAATTCATATACACAAACCTACTTACAGCAAGCAATGTTTCTCAAACTTTTTTGACCACTGAGAAATAAAAATTATAAAATGTATTTTATGTGGCATAACTTATTACCTAGTTTGGTAGACAAAATTCATATACACAAACCTACTTACAGCAAGCAATGTTTCTCAAACTTTTTTGACCACTGAGAAATAAAAATTATAAAATGTATTTTATGTGGTGACCCAATTCTTTTTCTCTCTCTTCCTCCTCCATCCCCACCCCTGACTAAAACAACTGTCTTGAAGGGATCCTTACCTTACTCCATCAGATGCTCTCATATCTTCTAGTCAGTTTCATTATTTAACCCACTGATCAAAAGCTGCTGTACTTTAAGAGTGTACAGAGGAACAAGGGGAGATGTGGTATAAATTCCAAGTGTTGAAGAGTGGACTGACCTTCTTTTCCTCTAGTTCAAATTCTGCCTTCTTAAGAAAGCCTTCTTTAGCAATTCCAGGTTGCTGCATCAGTGTCTTTTCTTTGAATACTTTTCCCACGCATACTTGGTATCTTACTGATTTACACTGCATTTACTCAGTTGTCAAACTTCAACAATTTGAACTGTCTGTTACTAAAGTGAAAATTAGAAGTGAAGAAGGTTCCAGCAGCAGTGAAAATGCCATCACAAAGCTGATGTATTTTACTCTGTAGGAGAGATACAAGGCTAATCTTACCCAGCACTCCGTATTTAAATGGTGTGCAAAAGAATGTCTCGATTTATGTCCATGGCTCTCTGGTTTTCCAACTGACAGCTTTATAATAATGTAGTGTAACTATAGATATTGCCATTGTTTATGACAATACTGTGCTGTCAGTACTATTTTTAACATATACTTTGAAGAAGGCAGAGAAAAATGTATTTAGATTTTTCCTTTAAAATTGTTAAAGTAAATTGGCACCTTAAGAAATTTGTTGCAGTTATCTGGAAAAATACTTATGTGAAAATGTGAAAAAACTGATGCAGGATGAGTGAAATATTATTTATATTTTGTTTTACCTTGTTATTTCAGGTAGGTGTCTTGTTTCACTAAGCAGACTAGAAGTAGGGCTTAACCACGTTTAAAATATTTTTTTCACCAAGTATCTGGAACACAGTAGCTGTTAAATATGTTTATTGAATAAGAGTGGGGTTTTGGTAAAGAGTGATCAGAGTGAGGTAAGATTAATTTGGGAGAATTAGGGACTGGCTCTTGAGCTTGATTTGAAGATGGTTCTTACGTAGATTAATAGGTGGGGAAAGGGCATCTCAGAGTGAGAGGACTGCCAGCCTGCCTTAATTTTATCAGATTCTAGAGTTCCTTGTGATTACCTCAGCATATTGCTAGGCTACAATTATTGTTCAAAATTTAATTATTAACCAACTTTATCTATCTTAGTTTCTAATAAAGAGCTTACCTTTACTACTGATACACAGCCTTCTGAATTTTCAAAAGAAAAAAAACTTCAGCATTCTTTTACTCCTTATTGTTTCAAAGAATGTAATGCTATGTTCCTTTACTTTCTTTTTTTAAAAATTTCCTCCACTTTGCAGCCTCCTCTTGCTTCAGCCCTCTCTTTTCTTTTGTTCATTTTCTTTTTGTTGTTGTTGCACTGTTCAGCTTGTGGAATCTTAGTTCCCTGACCAGGGATCGAACCCAGGTCTTTGGCAGTGAGAGTGCTGAGTCCTAACCACTGGACTGCCAGGGAATTCCCTATGTTCCTTTGCTTGCATCAGAAGTATGTAATTAAGTTATTTGGTTAAATATAGAATTCTTAACCCTTGATTATTTTTGTTGAGACTTGCCTGGTCCTAAAGCTTACAAACTGGTATCAGTAGTGAATGCCCTTCATTTAGTAGTCCTGCAGTCAGAATATGATTTCTCATTATCTTGCACAACACTGAGAACAGTGCAGCTCAGGGCGAAGGTTGGTCTGCAGCCCTTAGGCCAGCAAAATGCAACAGACACACAACTGCTTCTCCGTGCAAACGTTCCTCGCATAAGCCTGGGGAGAAAATATCAAACATAGCCTTCTCTTTGAGTAGATTGCTGATTAATAAGTCCCTGGGAAAATTCCATTAAGGAAAAGAGTTTTCATAGTTAAATTCTACTTTTTAAAAGCTTTTATTGAGACTAGGTTTTTTTTTTTTTTTTTGGTAGTTTAATCATTGTCAGTGTCACTGAGGCCCTTCCTGGCACCACTCTTATTTCTCAGTTGGAGAGCATCACAGTTTTTACCCAGTGCTGCATGGTTTGCCTGAAAGTCGATAGAAAGAGGAGGAGGGATCAAATCACTGAGGACCTTAATGATCATTTTTCACATATTAAGGCATTTTTTATTATCTGTTCAGATGAAATTAAAATACTGTAGTGTTGTATTCTTATTAAGATTTTAACCTCTGTTTTTGGTTAATTTTTATTTGTAGAAAATATGTTGATTAACTGAAACCCACTTTGACCATAAGGCTTTATTCTCCCAAGCACACGATAAAAATAATGAAAGCTGCTCTACATCTTTTTCATCTTCGCACAGCTCCATTGAGCCTCTGTACCTGACCTATGGAATCATATTTGCCTGTGGCTGCTCCTTCGCCTACCAGCCTTCCTTGGTCATTTTGGGACACTATTTCAAGAAGCGCCTTGGACTGGTGAACGGCATCGTCACCGCCGGCAGCAGCATCTTCACAATTTTGCTGCCTTTCCTTTTGAGGGTTCTGACCGACAGCGTGGGCCTCTTCGACACCCTCAGGGTCCTCTGCATCTTCATGTTTGTTCTCTTTCTGGCTGGCTTCACTTATCGACCTCTTGCTTCCAGTGCCAAAGATAAAGATGGTACAACCAAAGGAGGCAACAGACTCTCCCTCTTTTCCAGGAGAAAGTTCAGTCCTCCAAAAAAAATTTTCAATTTTGCCATCTTCAAGGTGACAGCATATGCAGTGTGGGCCATTGGAATACCACTTGCACTTTTTGGGTACTTTGTGCCTTATGTTCACTTGGTGAGTACGCCTCTCTGGCTTTGCTGGTAACGGATATTATTATTTCATACAGAAAAGCTTCTCAGAAGAGCAAGAGAGCTCCGATTGAAGTTGGCCTTAAATGTTACCCTGGTTGTAATTCAGGGACTCTTGAAAGTCAAGGTCTTCTAAGACAAGGTCAGCACAGTCATCCGATCATTAAATAGAGAATATGTTTCATGGTATGCTTTGGTATTTAAAAGATTGCCAAACCTACACAAACAAAACCAACTTTGTTTTTTTTTTTAAAGAACATTAAATTGTTGGAACAAATGTCATCTATTCAAAAAAAGTTGACAGGTCACTTTTTGTTCAAGTGGCTTATTAATCATAATCAGGGACAAAGATGGTGCAATGATTTTGTCAACACCAATAAATTATTTTTCAACCAAAGGGTGCAAAAATTAGGTAAATAGTAAAGCCAGTGGCTTTGACACAAAGAAGCACTTTGTCTACGTGTCAGATACTTCTGAAAAAATGGGAATTCCATTTGGAGGATTATTTGAGAAATAACAAGAGAAAGCAAGGGTTTCGTAGAAAATTAGGATTTCAAGTGCTCCGGCACTTTATATTGCTTATTTATATTGCAAAGGCAAATTTCAACCTCTTTCTAATAAGAGTAAACAGTGTCTAAAGTATTTGCCCCTGGCAAAATTTGCTCAAAAGTGCTTATTATTATGTTTCTTCCTTTATTCTTATTGTTATGACTGAAAATGTATTTATAGTTCAACATAGTTGATAAATGATAAACAAAAATAGTTCTAGGATAAGTTTTTCTTTTATGTGTATACTGTGTTTGTGATTTGGAGTTTTTCTAGCTTTTAGTCAACTTTTGGACGCTTGTGCAATTTTTCTTTAGTTAAAATTCTGGCGCAATTTGGCAGTGTAGTTCAGAGAATTACTGGGGTCAAGGGGTCAGCTAGTAAATGACATCATCAATCCTTTGTGGATCTAAGATAATTTGAATTCTTAATTCTCCTATTCTCTTTTTGCCAGAGGTTTTAAGGAGGCAGCTGGGATGATCAATGGGGAGACAAGGAGAGGACTAGTTTTTAGGACTCTGAACCAGGAGGCATTTTGCAGAGACTGAGTTACTAGGTAAAATGACCTGGTACGTGACGCCTGTCACGTATGAAGTCTGTGGCTACATCTTGATCTGAGAGTCCATTTTCACTCTTTTAGGAAGACATAGTTAAACCATCTGAAAATAATTTAGAATGTATGCATATATATACATAGATCCATTGTGGGAAGATCAACCTTACCAGCTACTTCTTCCATAGCTTCTGTAGATACGAAAATATTTGTTGTATCCTTTTCAGAGATGAGTAGATTTTTTAAAAAATTTCTGTTACTGTCACGTGAAAACACTTAGAGAAATCAATATCTCAGCTTTGCTGCTGCTGCTGCTAAGTCGCTAGTACCTGACATTTACCAAAGGACAAGTGGTAGTTGATTATCTAATTATTTCTGGTAATTTCTAGTAATGTAATTTGTAAATTAATTTACATATATTATTTCATTTGACCTTCACAGTAAACTTGTGAGGTAGGCAGAATAAATAATATTAGCTCATGATTTACAGGCTGGAAAACAGATCCACCATTAACAAAGATTTTGAGCAGCTTCCCCAGAATCATGGCAGAGCAGGGGCTGGTTCCCTCCTGCTGTATTTACCTGGAGAACATACCTGGCATGGTCTTCCTCGCATACCAGCTCCCGTCCCCAGATATACCACTGGATACATCCATTGTATTGAAGGGGGAGTGCGTGTTCCCTAAGAAATTTCATAAATGTGTTATTGGTCTTTTTCTTAAAGTAAATGAAATTTCATAATGAGTAATGAGTTAGATAGTGTTATAGTTACTACTGTCATCAGGAGGCTGTAAATCAGATTGTACACAGAACAACAAGGTCTCTGTTAACTCAGATAACAAACCAGGCTTTATTCTGCTCTCCCTCCTTCCAGGCATGTTTTCTTAGAAAATGTGATATTTTTTCATTTGGGATTTTTCTCCCTTTCGAACTCTTATGGCACTAAAGCCCTGGTGGAGAGGAAACACCAGTTAAATGCCGTGCAGGTGGTTTAAATCTCATGTTTGATGAGCACATGGAGTTTATCACTGCATTGTAGTTTAAGGTTTGGATTAGGGATATTCGATAGTCAATCCAGACTTCATGTAGTGGGACACCACTTCCCTCCTTAGAGGAGGGGAAAGGTGTCTAAAATCTTTCCAAGAACTGGTAAGATAGTGTTCAATTCATGTTGAATGTTGAAGGGAAAATGCCTGTAAGGCATAAGAACCTGTGCTGAAGGAGCATAAAATCTACTCTGAGTAGTAATACTGACAGCTATAGTTTATAAAGGAATTTTACATACATTACCTTATATAATCTTCACCATAGTGCAGTACCTGTAGTGTATCATCCTTATTTCATGAATGAGGCACTGAGAGGTGTAAAAACTTGTCCAGGGTCACAAGACACAGTGACTGGTAATTATTAGTGTAATACTTCCATGCAAGAGGCATAGTGAGTAAAACAGATGCTGGTTTTGTCCCTTTATACTTGTGTAACCTTAGGTAACAGACTCTAACCATCAATTTCAACATCTATAAAATAGGGATAAATCTAGTTTTGCAGAATTGTTGTAAGGATGACAAAAAAAATGTATGTAAAGCATCTCTCCAGTTCTGGTATAAAAATGAGTTATTCAAATTTAAGATGACATGATGGTGAATTGTCTGGTTTTAGTGGAAGAGTCAAAGGAGAAAGATGGTATCTTTTTGGAAGTGTTTAGTAAAAGCTTCATAGGATTGGAATTGGTCCTTAATCATGATCTTTGCTTTTAAAACTACATCTTTAATTAGGGAACAAATTTCTCTATCTAGGTCTCCTTTGAAGGATTCAGAAATACAGTGAAGTGCTTTCATGGTTATGTTAAAAATTCTAAGGTCACTTGCTTATTAGACTATGTGTGATGATTTGAGAGAAAATATGTATGCTTTGTGGCATTCCTACTCTCAGAGCAAGGTTGAAAGTTTTCTTTTAGTAGTTGATTTTTAAAAATGAAGACTCATATTGCTTACTAGAAGGGGTCAAATGATCTCTTTTAAGTCTTCCCAGTTGTAATCTCTATTGTGAGGGTATGAACCTTTTTTCTTCTAGTTTTATTGAGATATGATTGTCATACAGCACGTTATAAGTTTAAGGTATACAGCATAATGATTTGAATTGTATAGATCATGAAATGAATATCATAACAAGTTTAGTAAACATCCCCTATCTCATAGATAGAAAATTAAAGAAATAGAGTAAGGGTACAAATCTTATAGATTAATTTTGATGAGATATAACTTTCCAAATAACCATTCCCAATTGCAGCTGCTTTAGTTTTTCTGAATTGTCTTTTTTTCCCCGAGAGTTGTTTTGTTTTGTTTTCTAGGTTAAGGTTTTTTTTTTTTTTTAACTTTTTATTTTATATTGGAGTATATAGTTGATTATCAATGTTGTGTTGGTTTTTTAGGTGTACGGCAAAGTGGTTCAGTTATACATGTATCTATTCTTTTTCAAATTCTTTTCCCATTTAGATTGTTACATAATATTGAGCAGAGTTCTCTGTGTCATTGTTGGTTATCCATTTTGTCTTATTTTTTATTTTTTCTAAACTTTATTTTGTCTTGGGGTATAGCCAATTAACAATGTTACAGTAGTTTCAGGTGAACAGCAAAGGGACTCAGCCATACAGATTACATGTATCCATTCTCCCCCAAACTCCTCTCCCATCCAGCCTGCCACATAACATTGAGCAGAATTCCATATTGCTGTTTAGTAGGTCCTTGTTGGTTATCCATTTTAATTATAGCAGTGTGTACATGTCAATCCCCAACTCCCTTACTACGCCTTCCACGCTGTGTTTCCTGTGTTTCCTCTCTGGTAACTGTAAGTTCATTCTTTAAGTCTGTGAGTCTGTTTTTGTTTTGTAAATAAGTTTATTTGTGTAATTTTTTTAGATTCTGTGACATCATATTTGTCTTTCTTTGTCTGACTTACTTCACTCATTATGACACTCTAGGTCCGTCCATGTTGCTGCAAATGGCATTATTTGATTCTTTTTAATGACTGAGTAATATTCCATTGTATGTATGTCCCACATCTTCTTTATCCACTCCTCTGTCGGTGGACATTTGGGTTGCTTCCATGTCCTGGCTATTGTAAACAATGCTGCTAATAACACTGGGGTGTATTTTTCCTTTCGGAGGATGTTTTTCTCTGGTTACATGCCCAGGAGTGGGATTGCTGAGTCATATGGTAGTTCTATTTCAGTTTCTTAAGGAGCCTCCATACTATTCTCCATAGTGGCTGTACCAGTTTACATTCCCACCAACAGTGCCAGAGGGTTCCCTTTTCCACACGGTCTCTCCAGCATTTATTGTTTGTAGCTTTTTGATAATGGCCATTCTGATTGATGTGACGTGACACGTCACTGTAGTCTTGGTTTGCATTTCTCTAATAATTAGTGATGTTGAGCATTTTTTGTATGCCTCTTGGCCATTTGTCTATTAATATTTCTTTGGAGAAATGTCTGTTTGGATCTTCTGCCTGTTTTTAGATTGGGTTATTTGGTTTTTTTTTATTTGAGCTGCATGAGCTGTTTGTATATTTTGGAGATTAATCCCTTGTAGGTCACTTGGATTAAGTTTTTATGGCTTATTCTTCTTAGTTTTTCTTCACTAGCTTCCAGAAACATAATATGCTGTTAGTTTTTCTCCTGCCTCTCCATCATTCCTCTTATTAATAGTTTCTTTCCTCTGGTTCTTTCTTTTTCACCCTGACTCTGAATATCAAGGGACTTGCCTCTTGATCTTTTCCTATATTAATTCCAAATGATGATTTCATCTAATTTCCTGAGTTCAGATATCATGTATATGCCAGTGGCTCAAAATTTATATTAATTTAGTCCAAACCCCTTTTCTGAGTTCTTCACTAAACTTTTATAGCCAACTGCTTACTTAATATCTCCACTTGGAGGATTGCTGGATGTTTCAGACTTAACATGTCCAGGCCTGAAGGTTATCCCCTGTCCTCCAAACCTGTTCTGCTCTCAGCCATCCTTATCTCAGGAGATGGCAATTCCATCAGGCCCCAAACCTTGGAGGCGTCCTTGGCACCTCTTTCTTTCACACCACACTCCTGATCCAGACCAGAAATCTTGGTGGTTCTCCTTTCAAGATATATTTAGAATCTGTACACTTCTCAACATCATCATTACTATCCCTCTGACTGGGCCAGCATCATCCCTAGCCTGGATCACTGTAATAGACTCCTATTTGTTCTCCCCACCTTCTCCCTTGCCCTGCTGCAGTCTATACGCAGAAACCACAGGTATTCTCTCAACACAAGTCTCTCAGAATCTTTTAGTGGCTCCTCATTGCTCGGAGCGGAGAAGGCAATGGCACCCCACTCCAGTACTCTTGCCTGGAAAATCCCATGGACAGGGGAGCCTGGTAGGCTGCAGTCCATGGGGTCGCTAAGAGTCGGACACGACTGAGCGAGTTCGCTTTCACTTTCCACTTTCGTGCATTGGAGAAGGAAATGGCAACCCACTCCAGTGTTCTTGCCTGGAGAATCCCAGGGACGGGGGAGCCTGGTGGGCTGCCGTCTATGGGGTCGCACAGAGTCGGACACGACTGAAGCTACTTAGCAGCAGCAGCAGCAGCAGCAGCATTGCTCGGAGAGTAAAAAGTAATGTCCTTCTGGTGGCTCTCAATGTAGGGTAAGGAAATTAGAGAAAGCGAGGTTCGGAGAAAGAATGAGACTGGCACTTTATAAGAACAAATAACCTTTAGTGAGGTGAGGAGGGGCAGCAGTCAGATTAGTGAGCTGCTGCACTAACCCAAGAAAAGAGTAAGTATATATAGGCATATATGTGGAAATCTACTGTCTTAAGGGGGCCTGTTCTTCTCCAAGGTTGTTCAGATTAGTTATCTCTTAAAGGGCTGGGGCAAGCAATTCTGGAGATGGGCCAGAGGCTGGGACTGTCTGGGAGCTGGGTGTAATCAATCTTAATGTCCATTTTTTTCTTCGGGTGAGAGAGTTCTTTGTTTTATATTGAGTGGTGGGGAGGACCCGGAGGGGAGTTTTAACTCCAGGCTATTTTGAGGGCCTAACTTTCCTTCACTCAAAGTCCTCCATGGTCTGTCCCCTCCTGTCTCTGATCTCATCTGGCCCATCCCCCTCACACACTCTGCACTCACCACTCTGCTGTCTTTCCTGTTCACCTTTTAATGAGGCTTGCCCTGACCACCTGGTTAAAACTCCCTTCCTCCATTTCCCCTCCACACACTCCCAGACTCTCTCACACTGCTGTTTCTTTGTCATACCTTCTAATGTGTTACATAACTTAATTGTGATGGTGATTGTTTGTTCTCTATGTGTATACTTCTGCTAGAATGTAAATGTGGAGGCCAACCAAGGGTCCTTCTCTGTCTTGTTCAATGAATGACCCCAAGCACCTAGCACAGTGCCTAACATGGCAGTGGGTGCTCAAATATTTGTTGAATGACTAAATATCTTATGGATAAATCAAAAGTGACACTGTATAAGCACTGTTCATCTTCTCTTCATTTTGATCTTTAAAATTCTCTACTATGATACTAGAATGATGTTTCACATGTTATACCTATAGGACATGATGGTATTCATATTCACTCCACAGTTAATCAATAAGCTCAAACTCAGCAGACTTCAGACTTAAGTACCACTAATGCCATTTGTTGATGGAGAAAAGAGTTGATGCGTTTTGCTTTTGATCTATAGCTACATATACACATTGAAATTGAAAATTTATAAATGGAAGAAATTTGTGTGTCTCTGTCACTGTTGTAAGTGTGTGGAAGGATGGAATGGCCATCCCCATTAACAAGGAAAGCTAGACAGTTGGTGTCTGCTCTCCTGCACAGCAGCTGAAAATCTTGCAGAGCCTTGGGTGGTGTGAGTGAGAGCAGAATGGGGATACAGGCCCAGAGCACTGACCACAGGGCCACATCAGTCAGATGCCTGATAAATGCCTGCAAATGACAACAATCATGCAACTCTTCTCAGTGGCATAGAACGTCCCATCCTCAGTACGAGAATGATGACTTCGTTTTTATCGCTTTTACATCTCTCCACCACTACTCGCCTTGAAAAGCAGCACTTGTGTTCTTTGACTCCAGAACACAGAGCAGTGAAGTTTTAGGTTTTAAGCTTTGACCCACATAGTTCTGTATCAGAGAGATGACTGACTCATGTGTTGAAATTTGTGTTTATTAGCTTATTTTCAAAAAACTCTATAAGATGCATCAGTTTCGTGGCAGATAGTAATTGTCCTCAAAAGAAGCTCTGATCTGGTACGAATATCCCACTTATCTGAGACTATGATTAAAGGCACCATTATTTGCCTGTTGACAGGGCAATTCAGTCGACACCAAGTCCAATTGTAATTGGGAACAAACAAGCTGTGTTTTTAAATTAGAAATGAAATCTGTAGGCAAACAAGCCAATCAATGGGGCACGTAAAACCTCAGGAGATATTTTATGGCTTTGACTAATGCCAGGTACTCCGTGGCTCAGTACTGGAATGCACCTGTTAGACTTCACTGGCCAGGTTACCACTGGCCATGTTGTAGACACAGCAGGAATATCGCTCCAAGGTAGAGCTCAGGGTGCTGAGCCGTGTAAATAGTAACAGCAGACATGCTCTTGTCTCTTTGTGGCTTCCTCAAACGGAGATTCAGGTGACATTTGTCAAGAATCTGTCATGTGCCAAGCATCTCCACAAAATCTCACATAACCATCACAAGGGTGAGGGTAATAAATGTCATAAATAATTATATACTTGGAACCAAGGAAGCGACTTTGCTAAATAAGCTATGCTTAGTCAAGGTCATGTACTGAGTTTGCTCACAGCTGGGATTTGAACATGGGTCTCAGACTCTGAGTCTTGTGTTCTTTTCGTAAAGAGTTTTCTGTTCCTTCTTTGGATCACCTGAGAGGTGGAGTGCTGCCTACCATCAGCCACACTGGGCCGGGACCAGGATTTTCTTTGGCTTGCGTGTTTCCCCTCTGTTCTATCAGAACTAAGCACAGAAGCAGGGCTGGACCATCCAGGCACTCAGAGGACGCCGCACAGCCGTGGAGAGGACTCCGAGCAAATGGGCTGATGTGAATGACAGGGTGTCATGTAACTGTTCTTTCAGCCCCTGTATCTCCTCTTTTGGTCTCTAGGACATTGTGAATATGAGAAAATCGAATTGCTTTTCTGTGACAAGCGGAACATGAAATATGCATAGTTTTTTGTTCAGTTTGTTTTTCTACAATAAACATTAAGCATAGCAGAAGAAAAAATGTACAGATGTACAAATTTATAGTAAAATGTACAAATGTATTTGATTGATAACAGAGTACTATTATAGGAAAATGCAAAGAAACAAATTGCTTGAATTTTAGAGTTACATATGAACTCTGAAGACACTGATAGATCTTTTAGTGTCCTGTGTGTGTATGTGCTAAGTCACTTCAGTCTTGTCCAACTCTTTGCGACCCTATGGACCGTAGCACACCAGGCTCCTCTGTCTATGTGATTCTCCGGGCAAGAATTCTGGAGTGGGTTGCCATGCTCTCCTCCAGGGGATCTTCCCAACCCAGGGGTCAAACCTGCGTCTCTTATGTCTCCTGCATTGGCAGTCGGGTTTTTTTCCTACTAGTGCCATATGGGAAGCCCTGTGAGGTTTCCTGAGAAGGCCCAAAAAGCATTGGAGAAACTGTTCCTTCTCTTGTCCCCTCCCCATATCTATAATGTTTTTTCTTTTTTTTTAAATTGAAGTATAGTTGATTTACAATATTACATTAGTTTCAGGTATACAACATAGTGATGCAATATTTTTATAGATTTAAAAAATCTATATAAATGTATTATAAATCAATATAAATTTATATAGATTATAAATTTATTATAAACTATATAAATTTATTTATAAATCTATAATAAAATTTATTATAAGATATTTAAAGTTATTATAAGATACTGGCTTTAGTCCCGGTGCTGTGTAGTATATCCTTGTAGCTTATTTAAGTGTAATAGTTTGTACCTCTTCATATCCTATGCCGTTTTGCCCCTCCCCCCTTCCTCTTCCCAGTGATAACCACTAGTTTATCCTCTATCTGTTTTTCTGTCTTGTTAATATGTAAATTTCACCAGGTCTTTTGTGTTTAATTGTCTCATGTTTTATTTGTTAAAATAGAATATTCTCTCGAATAATCTCAAAATTTAACTGTAATAGAGATATTTGCATTATCCCTCAACTCATCAGATTAATATCAAAATTTGTTCAAGTTTGAGGAACCTAAATTTAGCTTATAAGGGGTCCTATCCTGATTTTTCTGTCAACTAGAAAATAAATTATTATGATAGAGAATTAACACAAATAGAAATCTTAATTTGAAGACTCTTAAAGGTATGAGGGTATACCTGGACATCTTTCACCTTGCATTTACCAGATGGCTCTGGTGGGTGGAGAGAATTGTCTGATCAATTGAGAGAACCTTTTGCTAGTTTAACCTTCTCTCTAGGTTGTGGGACATCTCTTTGGAAAAGCCCTCACAGACACTAACTCCAGTGATTACAGAGCATCGGGGGAGAAGGTCACTTACGTATTCATTATGTAGGGAAGTGTCTCTAGATCCGCCACTTACATATTCATGGTGTAGGGAAGTGTCTCTAGATCCAAAGAAAGTTTGAGGGGTGCACGTCTCTTATGTATCAGCCCCCAGATGCCACTGTCCCTTTTCCCCTTTGCTTTCCCTGCTTTCCAGCCCCATTATCTGTATCTAGTTTTTTCACTCTTCTACCTTTTGGCAACTCACTTATCATCAGAAAGTTTATATTCCCATAACAAATTGGAGAAAAACTCATTTAATGGTAGCTAGTTTGGAGGCAAAATTGCAAACATGGACAACTGATGTGCAGTTATGTAACCCAGCTGTGTCTGCATCCATGTCAAGTTGAACTGATTTACTCTCAGAGTAACAGGGCCAGAACAACTGCAGCATTCAATCTTCAGAGCATGAGTTAGCATCCTGTATGCCCAGTCATCACAGCCACACGAGGGTTTATTTTAAACTATAAGTTTCTTTTAAACGTAGTATTTTTATTTCCCACACTTTTATTAACATTTACTTTCTAAGACTCTCCCACAAGAATTATCTCTCACTGGAGCCTCAGAGCCACCCTATGAGATGGGCAGGATCAGATTCCATTTAGCAGGAGAGGAACTGGACTTGGGGTTATTAAAACAACTTGCTGAGGGTTGTAAGGCTGGTGCCTGGTGCAGCTGAGGCTTGAGCCTGGTCTTCTTAAATGTGTGGCTTTGAAGTAAAATATAAATATCTAAATGCGTTTAAAAAAAAAGTATGATAGTAATTTAGGAGTTGAACGGAGTGTACAGGTCATTTAATTGTACGTAAAAAAGAAACTGGTAAAGTAATTAAGACACAGAAAGGTTCAGTTGCTTGCCAAAAGTCACAGTTATAAAAATGGTAGAACCTGGCGCCCATAACATGCACGGAAAATGAATGGAAGCTTATCTTAGCCTGAAATGTCAACGTGTATGTAGTGAAAACTGAATCATTAGAGGAATGGAGTTGGCTTATCTAATTAACCCTTGTGAGTTTATGGGGTTCATTTCCCAATGCCCTGAGAATGCAGGGTTCATAGCAGAATTCATCTAAACCAAAGAGCTGAGCTGATCTCACCTGCTTTGTTTATCTGTTTCTTGTAAGGTTCTGATAGGAGAAAGGCCTGGAGGCCCATTACATGTCCTCAGCCCTGGGATGGTGATCGCAGAGTTTTGGAAACGTTTTTAAAATGATTTCCAGTGGGATTATATAATCTGAAGAGTTGCCCTATCTCAGTCTTCTGGCACTATAACCAGATAAAAGAGGCAAAGTTGACATTTTAATTTTGTTTTTAGCCTGGATGCTAAACAATAAAGTCTAAATACTAGGGGTTAAATTTCATTTTTTCCTTCCCTTCTTCCCTCCTTTTTATTCTGGATTTTGGTTTATTATTCTGATTATCTTTATTGTTACCTTGACATTTATTAGCTATGCAGACTGTTTTGGTACTTTGCAGAATAAAAAGTTATCTAATCAAGATTTTTCACCAAGATTTTCTAATTTAAGTAATTTTTGTTTTTTCATTCAAAAGCATGCTTATAAAATTTCCTTGACAACAAGAATATTTCTTTGTATAGTGTATTGATTTAAATATCAGAATTAACCATTAAGATTCACTGTGTGCTGATCATACACACACACACACACACACACACACTACATTTTTTCCCTATTATGTGGTCTGGAAATGTTTTGTTGTTCATTTATTTCCACTTCATTCATTCATTCCCATCCCAGTGGACTTCCCTAAAGAATATGAAGGAATTTACTTCACAGATATATTTTCTGATTCAACTCTCACAGCAGCCTTTTATGAGGAAAGCAGCATTGATACTGGTCTCTCCTACTAATAGATAAGAACCTGGACCAAAAAAGAGGTTTCCTTTGGCTCAGAGTTTCACAGTAAATGACAGGGATGTTACTAGGATAGAATTAGGGTGAGTTATTCCTTCCTGTCACTGCTGTATTTTCTTGCATGTATGTGACCTTCCTCTCAGGAATTACGACTCAGTTGTGCAGATTCAAGTTGAGCAGATTCAAGTGCATACCTGATTGATACTCACCGGGCACCTGTGGGTGCCTTTAGATGTGGGATTGCAGTGCTGAGAAGGGATGTAGTCTCTACTCTCAGGGAGCTCAATAAACAGTAACCACGTGAATAAACAAGGTAGTTTTCAAATAGTGATATTTTCTCTGAAGGCAGTAAAATGAGACGGAAGGTGATGGTGGGACGTAACCTCAGTTTGTAAAGTCAGAGACAGCCTCTTTGAGGAGGTGCTAGTAGGTGCATTCTCTGGGTGAAGGGCAGCAGTAGGTGTTTAGAAGACAGAAAAATGAGATGGTTTCCTGTTGCCCGTGGGAAGCCTATGGCATGGAAATTCTCTAGTTTCTAAGACCAGCCAACAGTCAATGAATTTTTTTGTTCAACTTATTTTTATCTGATGTATTGTATTAAAATCTGCATGTCAGAAATGAAAAATTCTTGCACAGGAGCCAAGCATTGTTTTTTCTCCAGATACTTCATTTACTACTTACATCTTCTAACTGCAGTCCCTCTCAGTTCTCCTGTGGTTATTACACGAGTGAGTAGATATCCTCTCACCATCACTTTACCCCTACTTTTTTCAGATTTTTTTCAGTGGTGTCTGTGCTTTTCTTGCTTTTCTAACCTTGCATTTATTTCCCTGCAGATCTCACCATCTGCTGCAATTTGACTACTCAGGTTAGTGAAAATTTGCCCATTTACCAGTTTTGTGCCTTAGGCAGTATTCACCAGCATTCTCCTACTTGAGATGAATAAGGATCTTTACTTCTGTGGCCACTTGTGACTTGTTAATGGTGAAATTCCATATCTATAGAACAGTTTCATCCAAAAAAAAGCTAGCTGGTTTTTAGAGTGTTTTTTTCTTCTGAATTGTAGTACACAAGCATAGGAACATGATAGGAATAATAATTAATACATAAGAAATCTAGAAAATGAATCATTTACAGATAAATGAAAACAGAGCTGCTGTTTTTTAGTAAGGTAGAGTAAGCTTGTCATGTCTTCCAAATTATATTTATTTAGCCAAAAATAATATGTATTTACAAACAATAATATGTATTTACAAATAATTCAATGCTAGTTTTTAGTGATGGATGGTTTATTTAGGCATGAAAATTATCCCTAGAATGTGGGTCCCATACTGCTGAAAGATTTAAGATTTGTGGTGGAGAAAGAAATTCTCAAACATTTAAGAGTATCTGATTTTACGTTTAGTTGGAATGCAGCAGTAGTGTGTTTTGGTTAGGCCCTTGTACTGTATGATGTGTTCAGTGTAAGTATGGGAAAGGCTGGTGAAGACTGCGGATTTGTCTACAACATATACTGGGGCGTTTTGTGTGGGGAGGGTCCTAACACCTCATGAAATGATAAAGAAGAACCAGGTAAGGCAGATGGGACAAGGGTAGGGACACAGCCTCCTCTCACTGCTGTATCCCAGCCCCCAGCACACAAACAGTTTTGACCAGTTTGAGGCTGAGCTTATAGGTTGGTTGAGTGGCTGGAGTGTGATGTCTAATAATTTCCCTGCCCCTGACAACTTTTCCGTTGTAATTGTGCTTTATGTTCTTCAACTCTCATGGAGAGGAGTTAATTGGTTTTGAGGCTTTCTCTGATCACACATGTGTAATTAGTGACAAGGTGTCATTTAAAGCTTAAATAATAGAAGTAAAAGTATGTTTATCTAGACTAGTGTCGATGTGGAGTAATTTAAAGATACAGAAATGGGTGGCTAGAGGTACATGGTCAGTATGTAGTTGGCCCTGCTAAGGTAGAAGACCCTCTCTCATACCATTTGTACCATGTGCTTCCAGGAGAATGGGATGTCTGAGTGGACCACCACCACATAGACTAGCAAATTCTGCCCCAGCCTCGTGACCCCTGCACACATCTGTAGAATGTAAAATGCTCCTGTGTGTTGATTATTTAATTTATGAAGCATTATAAAAACCTCAACGTAAATCGGGTATCCCTGGGTCTGCTCCTGTGCACACACAGCTTCCTTTTACGTTTCTGACTCCTTAGGAGCTGCCCTCGGGACTTCTCACAGTTCCCTGCCAGTGTCTCCTGGCTCCTGGTCTCCAGCTTTCGGGGCCGCCCCGAGTCCTGGAGTCAGGATGCCCAGTCCTGGGGTCCCCATCCCACATCTTCCTTGTGGGACGCTTTCTAAGTTCAGTGTCACATTCTCTTTCACAGCTACCCTGTCACACATCTAGAGGAGCGTGTCAGACCTGGTGCCTCCTTTTCTCTCCTGAAACCAAATTCCTAGGTCATAAAACCTACCGTATACATAATTTAAAAAAAAATCAGTAATGCCCCACTTGTAACATAAAAAGAAATAAAAAGTAATTTCTGGATAAAATAATACGTATTTTAAAAGGTAATGTTTGGGATACATGTGACAACACAGAGGAACCTTGAAGACATTATGCTAAATGAAATAAATCAGATACAAAGTGTATGATTTCACTAGATGAGGTACCTAGGGGAGTCAAATTCAGAGAGATGGAAGTACAGTGAGGGCTCCCAGGGACTTTGAGAAGGGGGAAGAGGGGAGATATTATTTAATGGGTTTGGAGTTTCAGTTTGAGAAAATGAAGAAGTTCTGGAAATGGATGGTGATGATAGTTACATAAGAACGTGAATGTACTTAATGCCACTGACTGTATACACTTAAAAATGGCTTAAATGGTAAATGCTATGTGATAAAAAAATTTATTAAAATAAAAAAATTAATCGGAAAAAAAGCAATGTTTGGGCACAACTATATCTCCAAGGGAGTGAAGCAGTGTGCAGTGTCGACTTGAAACCAAGGAACTGATGTCCAAGATATTAGACTCTGTAAGGAACAGAGCTCACAATTTGACTCCAAAGAGTTTTTTTTTACCTGCTCTGCCTAGGCCTTCCAACTCTCAGTCCACAAAAGTTTTTCTCTGTGTCATGCCACCTGCCTTAATCCAGACCACTCAGGCTTTCTACTTTCTTATCTATCCTACAGAGGTGTGGTCCTTTTCTTCCTGAACGTTTTAAAATCACAAGACAGGTCCGAACATGTCTAAAATAACGTTAGTCACCACCACCTCGCCCTGACTCTGAAGTAGTCTTATTCTTTAAAGAGGGGGTAGAAAATTGGGATAGACCATTTGAGAAGTATGTGAAAGTGACAACAGTGAAAGGGAGACTGATCTGAGCTTAATCCTAATTTTTTTCTTTTTTGGCCATCCCATGAGGCATACAGGATCTTAGTTCCCTGACCAGGGATCAAACTGGTGCGCACTGCAGTGGAAGTATGGAGTCCTAACCATTGGGCTGCCAAAGAATTCCCTAGTCCTAACAATTTTTAATCTTTATTCAGATAATTTTTTAAAAATGTGATGTGATCCTAGGGAGAGAATTTAAGAGATAACTCTTAGAATTAGTAAAAAAGACAAGCTCTATGGTGTGCCTTAGAAAGACTGAAGGAGAAAGGAAGCCAGAAGGCTTTTGGTAAAAGGGTTCTCTAGCCAGCATCACTGGCCTGAAAGAATCTTAGTGAGGAGAGGTTAGAAGAAGGTAGAATTTTCGTGGCAGAATCAGTCTTTTATCACTTTAAAATTAAGGGCAAAATTAAGAAGTTAAGTAAGAACTAATAATGTTCCAGGGTCATTATCAAATTACCCAGAATCCTAGTGATTTAAATAATACTTTCTGAAGTTATCCCTTCCTATTTTAAGACGAAGTCTATCTTAAACTTCAAAAATTCAACCTTAATTGAACTAGCCTTTTGCTGGGTGCATTTGTTCATTTTGGACTATTTTTCTAAATTCATGCAATTCAGCTGTTGACTAGAAACTCCATAACCCACACCTGTCTTATCTACATGTACATTTAGCTGATGGGTGATTTTTATCACCAGAAGAATCCAGGAGTAAGTTTAGAAGAGCATATAGCACCTCCTCCCTTAAAAAAAAAAAAAAAAAAATGGAAACTCAATGATGCCTCAGAAAAGCATTAACCACAACCAGGGGTCTGCATCTGTGGAGACCTCGCTACCGCTTTGTACCTTCAAAGTGCTGTCCTGAAGCGTTAGGCAGTCATACAGGCATGCTAGGGACCATAGCGGAGCCTTCCCGAGCCATCCTGACCAGAGTAGAGGCAGTCTACCTCCTTCGCAGATGGGCCCTGTCTTAACAGTTCACAGTCCACTGTGTTCATCCAACCTAGCCAGGAACCAGGGGTCTGAGGGAGTGGTGACCTTGGTGTGCCAAGAATGAACCTCCAAGAAAGCTGTTCAGAATCATATTTGGATTTGAGTGGAATGAATAAAAATTAAATCAACCAACAGATTAAACAATTTTCATAGGTCGGGAAGGACGAGAATAATTTTTGATAATTTGAGAACTATCTGGCACGGATATTATTGTCAGGGTCACTAATAACTTCAAGTTATGTAAAAACCCTAGTGATTTATTTTTTAAGATTAAGTTCATCTTAACTTCTATAATTTAGGATTATTTGAACTGGCATCTAAATCCAGATTGGTTTTGACAGATAATTCCTCTGAAACATTTTGCCAAATCTCATCTAAACAATAGTATGTCAAGGATGAACTTTTTTTTAATCAAAGGAAAATTATTTTTGGAAAAAACAAAGAGAAAAATAATCAGGTCTTAAGAATTTTTAGAGTTAGAAAATGTTTTCCAAATCAGACCAGGGATTTCCAAACCATCAGCTACCTTCCTTCCTTTACAACTCTTCTTTTTCTACCCCTTGGTGGCTGTTAAATAAGTTCCTGGAAACTCTTCCCTTTTCTCAGTCTTGACTTTTATGTGTCTTAATAGTGCCGTGTGTGATTACCGGCACCATGGAAACCCATCTCAATGAAATGGAAAGACTGGCCGTTTACAAAAACAAACAGAGCCAACTGCCCATGCCTCCTAGAGCCCTGCCAGGCCAAAGGTCTGCCCTCCGCTGGGTTAGCTGCTGGGGAGGCAGGCAGTACCCATACCATGGGTTTAATCATAACAGGCACCTTATTAGTAAAGAGACAGTGGGCTGCCTAAGATATTAGTCCTTAAAAATGTTGGCAGGCAAGGAGATTCTGTGTTTTCACTTCAAGTATATCTTAGAGCTGTTTTACTTCAAAGCACAGTTGATCAAATTTAACATGTTAAAATGATATTTTGAGGCTGACCTAATCAGTATCTGTCTTAATGGCCATAAAGTCCTATTTCAATATTAAATGATGTAAAGGGATTAATTTTATGTACCCAAATCTGTGGCCTTAGTTTTCTGCTATCTTTAGTCACCTCACTGGACTTGGTGTTGTACTGTGCTCATGTAAAACTTTCTCAGCAATGCTCTGCAGTTCTAACTTACTTTCTTAGCAAAAACAAAGATAGAGAAAACACAATTATTGTAAAAAAGAAAGAAAGAAAAAAAACCAAACCCTCATTCCATTCAGATTTCTGTTCATCTTGCTTTGACGTCAAAGGGTAGTATAAAGTTTTGATTTGCAGCAAAATCTGAGATTATCCATTAACTACTCTAGCAGCCTTCTACTGCCTTTCAAATGTACATGTAATTTTTAAAGGGACCATGCTCTTTTCTTTGTGTTTACCTTTAAAAAAAAGTACATTTCTGGAGGGTTGATGAAACTGGAGTCCATTATACAGAGTGAAGTAAGCCAGAAAGAAAAACACCAATACAGTATACTAATACATATATATGGAATTTGACAAATAGTAACGATAACACTATATGCGAGACAGAATAAGAGACACAGATGCATAGAACAGTCTTATGGACTCTGAGGGAGAAGGTGAGGGTGGGATTTTCTGGGAGAATAGCATTGAAACATGTATATTATCATATGTGAAACAGAACACCATTCCAGGTTCGATGAGACAAATGCTCAGGGCTGGGGCAATGGGATGACCCAGAGGGATGGGATGGGGAAAGAGGGGGGAGGGGGGTTCAGGATGGGGAGCACATGTAAACCCATGGCTGATTCATGTCAATGTATGGCAAAAACTACTACAATATTGTAAAGTAATTAGCCCCCAACTAAAATAAATAAATTTATTTTTTAAAAAAAGTACATTTAAGTAGAATACACTTAAATACTCCATCTTAAAGAGTTATGGACGTGTTGCTGCATGAGAACCACAGACGGTCCTTGCTGTGGGGCCGCAGCTCTTCCAGCCGCCTGACAATGTTGTCTCACTTAGTAGAACAGCCGCCGCCCCCGCACAACAACAATAACTGTGAGGAAGGCAAACAGTCTCTGCCACCGCCTGCCGGCCTCAACAGTTCCTGGGTGGAGCTCCCCATGAACAGCAGCAATGGCAATGATAATGGCAATGGGAAGAATGGGGGGCTAGCTCATGTACCCTCCTCATCCTCCATCCACAATGGGGACATGGAGAAGATTCTTTTGGATGCACAGCATGAATCCGGACAGAGCAGTTCAAGAGGCAGTTCTCAATGCGACAGCCCTTCCCCACAAGAAGATGGGCAGATCATGTTTGATGAGGAAATGCACACCAGCAAGGACCATAGCTCTCAGTCAGAAGAATAAGTTGCAGAAGGAGAGAAAGAAGTGGATGCTCTGAAGAAAAGCGTAGACTGGATGTCCAACTGGTCCAGTAGACCTGAAAACATTCCACCCAAGGAGTTCCACTTCAGGCACCCTAAACGTTCCGTTTCCTTAAGCATGAGGAAAAGTGGAGCCATGAAGAAAGGGGGGATCTTCTCCACAGAGTTTCTTAAGGTGTTCATTCCATCTCTCTTCCTCTCCCATGTTTTGGCTTTGGGGCTAGGCATCTACATTGGAAAACGACTGAGCACGCCTTCTGCCAGCACCTACTAAGGGAAGAGAAGAGTCCCTGGGCCAGCGTGTGACTTGTGAAGTGGTGTCTTGTCACAGTAGTTTATTTGAACTTGAGACCATTGTAAGCATGACCCAACCTCCACCCTCTTTTTACATATCCAAGTTCCAGTAACTCTCAAATCCAGTATTTTATTCCAACTCTGTTGAGGCATTTTACTAATAACCTCATTCCCTTTTTGGCCTGTAAAACACTTTAGAATTTCCTAATAAGAGTTTACTGTCGTTTAGAAATTTGCAAGGGCTTCTTTTCCACAAACGCCACCAGCAGATTGTAATTTTGTCAAGAATGCCATTGTCTTCTCTCAGTACCACCAGACCTAGACCTGCACCATTCGTGGTATAAATCTTACTCTTGCAAGATAACCCACCTGTCTCTTCAAATGCGACCAGGTTGCAAATGATATGAAAGCTTTATTGTTTTGTTTTTCAAGACAAAGGCAAGCTTCCCTAAGCTTGAATTTATAGTTATGAAAAAAGAAAACAAAAACAAATAAAACAGACAAAATACAATACAAGGGAAAAAAAATATCCTGGGCAATAAAAAGTTATTTTAAACCAAAAAAAAAAAAAAGTTACAGAGTAGCTTTTCGGGTGTTGAAAGGATGTGTTCTTAGAAATTAAATTGCATGCGAGGAAGAGGCAACAAGCTGAACCTGCTAATCTCAGGATGAAGAGCAAGAGAGCAGAAGTGCTCAGAACTCAGCATCCCGGTGGGGAAGTAGGAAGCTGGAGAAATTCTGAATTCCACAGCCCCTGAAAATATGGTGCAGCATTTATTATCCCGTTTTTGAAAGTACCATGTAAATGTAGATGATATAGGTCCCTTGTCCCCACCAAAAGGAGTGCAATGGGACTACCTGTTGTCCACCTCCTTCTCAGCTTGATGGTGTGGATCTGATGAGGGCAGAGGATCGGGGAATGAGATGCCCACAGGCAAAGACAGGTAATGACTGCTGCCTGGAATCTTTCATCTCCCAAAGAGCATAGTAACTGCAACAACAGTGGATGATAAATAGGGTTTTGTTTTTCCCCTCAGTTCTGCAGAGGCAGTTGTTGTTCCATTAGTCCCATAGCCTACAGTGCTCTACTGGGCCTGTTTTTACCCTGCTTTGCTGGCCTTCCTGAAATACTGCCTTTGTTAGCACTTGCTAGTTGAGTCAGTCAGCTGTTACTACAAGTCTGCTGTCAGAAATAAAGTTGTTTTTGTTTTACATCTTCAGTAGTTTTCCTCCTCTAACTGCTATCCCCTAATGATACTTAATTTAACTTGTGTGTACTAAAGTTTTATCATGTTTTTTTTTTGGTAATAAATTATGTAAAAGATATTAAATGAAGACCACCCATCCCCTTAAAATGGTGTTGGTGGAGGGGAGGACAGTGAGGCTAATGACTATTTATGGCAGGGCCAGGTAACAGGCAGTCTTAGAAAGCAGTACTGCAGGTAATTATCGGACTTTTTTTTTCCCCCCACACTGCCAGCCTTGTGGGATCTTATTAATAGTTCCCCAACCATATATCGAACCCAAGCCCTCCGCACCAAGTCCTAATCACTGGACTGCCAGGGGATTCCCTAGTTATTGCACCTTTTGGACCAGTGAGCTGCTTGTTTTGCAGCTGCGTAGCGTCACTGGATTTCAGGGGCTTCCGTAGATGAAGTGAGTTGAGGTTCCGTTCTTTTGGGCCATCTTCTGTTGTGAAACCGTTCGTCAAGGAGAAGCTTGAGTTTCTAGTGCAGTGCGTCCGCTGCGTTGGAGCTGCTTTCATACTATGGCTGCCTGCTGAGCTTCCTTCGCAGTTGACTCTCTGAGCCAGAAGACTCAGCCTGGCTTCTCAGCGGAAGAACACCACCTGATGTCTGTGTCTGTAACTGAGGCTCCCCTTAGGCAGGAGGTGAGAGGGGGAGAAGCCGGGCTGAGGCCAAAGCGTTGAAGAGGGTCACTTTCTCAGGCACTGGCTCTGGGCTCTAGCGAGTGGAGAGGACCTTCTCCCTTCACTTGGCTGGTCAGAATCATGTCATCCATGGAGAGGCTGAATCGCCATTTACTTGAAGTGGGGATGGTTAGGAGGGAAGGGAGTAAACCGCGAGCTCGCGCGTCTTGTTTCCTCCTTTCACCCGTGGATAAGGAGTGAGAAGCTATGATGGGATTTAAGTTCTTGGTTATCTTTGGATAACAAAACAAAAAGCGGGTTTCACCCAGTCCAAAAATGGCTTCTGTGACTGATGAAGTTAAAGTTGTGGGAATGATGGAAAATGTTTCAAGAGCAGGCAGCACCCAGGCTCTGGTCATCCCTGAGAGGCGTGCAGCCCTGGAGTAAACACACATTTAGAAGAGAAACAAAAGACTAGTTCCTGCCCTGAAGGCACTTCCACATTTGGATAAAGTCTGTTTTAAAACCACTGTTCTAAAAATGATGTTATCCCCTGTTGAAGTGAAATGTTAGTCACTCAGTCGTGTGACCCCATGGCCTATGTGTGACCCCACACTCTTTGCGACCCCATGGACTGTAGCCTGCCAGATTTCTCTGCCCATGAAATTCTCCAGGCAAGAATACTGGAGTGGGTTGCCATGCTGTCCTCCAGGGGATCTTCCCGACCCAGGGGTCAAACCCAGGTCTCTTGTATTGCAGGCAGACTCTTTACTGACTAAGCCACTGGTGAAGCGTGTCCCCTGTGTAGGTAATGGCTTCTAATAAGCACTTTGTATTGGTTTAAGTAAGTTAGGTTAAATATGGGAACATCTGGTCAACATTTTCATGCCCCCACCCATGTGACTCTTATTGGAAATACCAGTTTTGCCAGTACTCATGCCTTCTGCTAAACTAAACTGTGTGCCACTCTCCAGAGGATGAAGAATGGGTGGGGATTCGGGGAATAGTTTGCAGCAGTGGTGGGGGGCCCAGGCTGCAGGTAGAATACACGAGCTCTCCTGGGTGCTAGTTCCTCAATGAGGAAGGCTCTCTCGGACCAAGAAATGTCACCTCCCCAGATGTTGTTCTCCAGTTCCCTTACTTCCTGCCCAAACAAAACCAAAAGACAGAAACAAAATAAACCACAACTTAACTTGGCAAATTTTGGCTGTGGGTAGGAAAGGAGATATTAGAAGCTGAAGTTCTTGCTTTATTTCAACAACAAAATTCAATGAAACAAGGCCCGTTATAGCTGAAGAAGTAAGTTTCCACTTAAGCATAATTTGGATTTATCAAATTTACCATTATTTCAAGAGACCCCCAAACATTTATCCTCATTATTCCTTTTAAGGATTACAAAGTGTAGAGCAGGGGGAAGAAAAATAAACCACTAATAAAGGATAATAGTTCGGCAGGCATGTGTTCTTAGTTTCATCAAAAGAATGACTAGCATATTCAGTCTGGTTTGAATACTAAAGAATGTCTCTTAAAAAGTTATACTAGATCCTTTGAGTGATTCCTAAAGTGGATTAATACATGAGAGTCTGAATTCAAATTCCACATAAAGCTGATGAATACATGTAATTATATTTCACCTGCCTCAGATCAGGTTATTCATATTCTTCAGAATTGAGCTGGAATCCATCTCTGATAAGGACCTGGAGGAATTAGCCAGTCTGAAGTCACTTTTATCAACAGCTGTTTTATCTTTGTGTCCACAAGTGAATTTCTTAGACTAGCACTCTTCAATAGAAATATAATGCAAGACACATGTCATTTAAAATTTTCCTGTCATATTTTTAAAAGTTAAAAAAAAACCAGAAAAAAAGACCTCAGAAATGAAATGTTTTCATAATATATTTTATTTAGCCAATATAGCCAAAGTATTATTCCAACAAAGAATCGGTATTTTGAATTGAGATATTTTACGTGTTTTTTTTCACCAAGGTTTCTAAATTTTCTGTGTGTTTTACACTTAAAGCACATCTCAGTTCAAATTAGCCACATTTCAAGTGTGGCTTGCCCACCATGGCCACCAACGTGGGTGCGTGAGGCGGCAGCTGGAGGTGAGGCTTCATCTGACAAACCAGGAGTCTGAGCTTTACCCTGAAGGCTGCAAGGCCACAGTGCTGGAGCAGTGTTATTTAAAATTTTGAACTTCATCTGGTGGTCTCAGAGAATGCAGGTTAGAGATTGAGGAGTGAGGGCTCTAGCCCGTAGCACGTTCAAGCGCGTGTAGGGATCCAGGTGAGGAGTGATAGCCCAAAGTAAAAACAGTGTGGGGAGCGTGGACCAAGGGAGGGTGTCTGAGAGGTGTGGGAGAAAAGATCATTGGCATTGGATGGTGGCTACTGGATTTGAAGGGAGGAGGGTAGTCCAGGATGGTTGTCCAGTTTTTACCTGGGTGGTTGGGTCGACAGCAGTGGTGGTGACTGAAATGGAAGGAGGAAGGTTGTGAGCCCGCCGGGCTCCTCTGTCCATGGGATTCTCCCGGCAAGAATACTGGGTGGGTTGCCGTGCCCTCCTCCAGGGGATCTTTCTGATTGGCAGGCAGGTTCTTTACCACTAGCGCCACCTATGATGCCAGATGGGCTGGGAAGGGCACTCAGTACTTACGGTACCCGTGAAGGCTAGGCAGAAACCCGAAGGGGGTGTAAGGGTCAGGTAATCAAGGACAGCTTTATAGGAAAGGCGGGACTTGGGCAGAGTCTTAGAGAACCAGGAGAAGCGGCAGCAGAAATGTAGGCAGATGAGAAGGTGTTGCACATGTCTAAGTGACACTGTGATCAAACCTTCCTGCTGGGCCAGATGGGAGCAGGGCTGAGATCAAAGCTATAGACGTGTTGTGTTTGGCACACATGGGGTTGGATCATGCAGTGTTCTAAATTTAAGATAGATGCCAACATTTCCACACAAAAATTCCAGATTTCTGACTTTTCTTTAAAATAAAAGGCAGCCAGGAGGTTGATTTGGCAACATGGGTGGTCCTATATGGTAATGATGGGACTGTGTGTACACGGCCCCTCTCCAGCAAGTCTCTTTTACTCCTTTCTGCTATTTACCTGAATCCTGTAGATATTTGAGTTTTCTGAGTCAAGGATTGGTAGGTAATAAAGTTATAGAGATAGACCAGTGACAGATTGTGGAGGGCTTTTAATACCAAAGTTTAAGGGGTATAAATGTAGTCAGCTGATGTATAAGGGATCGTGAGATTGAAGCCGTGTTTAGGAGAGTTATTCTATTCTGGTTGTTGGATATTTATTTATTTGGCTGCGCCAGGTCTTAATTGTGGCATGCAGTATCTTCATGTGGGATAGATCTCTGTGTGGCATGTGGGATCTAGTTCCCTGACCAGGGATTGAACCTGGGCCCCCTGCATTGGGAACACAGCATCTTAGCCACTGGACCATCTCCTTGGAGAGTTAACCTGGATCACTGTGAAAATACAAAAGTGAGGGAGAACAATTAACCAGTTTTGAAAGGGAAAGGAGAGATGTGATGGTGTTGGTTACCCAAGTAGGCCTAAAACTGCAAAATGGAAGTCTTCTAAGGGGATGTTGTCCAGAAAGGCTGCAAGTGCCACAAGCAGATCATCTGGGCCAGCGTGCTTTCTGGGAAACTGGCTTTGCAGGCTTTCAGAATTCAGGCCAGTGTTTGGTGTAGGGGACAGTGAGTCTGATTGTTTGAAACAACTGTTTGGTATAATAGCTCTGTGATTGCAGAGAAAGCAGTGGAAGTACAGACACGCCTTTTCTTCCTGCTATGAGCACAGATAGGTGAGCACTGAGAAAGTGGTAGTGCTGAGCAAGAAGAGGCAAGCCTGGGACTTAGGGACTGTGGGAGCAAAGCTTATATTAGACAGTGGGTGCTAAGCCCTGGGTTCTGTCACCCAGTATAGCACCTGCTAGTCACACACCTTTTGAAACAGTCAGATTGTAGATTTGCAGTCACTGTTCTAAGTAGACTGTACATGGAGGGAAAAGGTCCTTTAGAAAGAAGGCTAAAATTAATATCACTCTTAGCTGTGTGTCAGGCCCTAAGTTCTTTACATAGATATTTTATTTAATCCTTACAAGCACCTTCTTGAAGTTCTAATGCTGTCTCCATTTACAGACAAGGAAACTGAGGCCCTAGAGGTTAAGAACTTAACTAAGGTCATAGGGCTAACAAGGGATGGAAACAGGACTTAAATGCAGACATAATCTCTCACGCCTTTCTTTTAACCACTGTGTTAAACCGCTTCTGTATTTTTATCTGTTCTAACGCCACACAAATAGGCAGATCCTCAGATAGAGAGCCTTATGCTTTTATCCTGGAAGCTCCAGTGTAACTTACTTCAGTTTGGTTTAGGTCCTCCTGGAAGAGATGAGACTCCAGAATTGAGCCTTCAAACTGCCTTTCAGGGGAGCAGATGACGGGTTGGGTTCTTGGGTGACCTTGTGGTGTGGTGTGTTCAAAGGTCTCTTCTCTTCCTTTAGCTCATAGCCCAATGATAACTGATAAAGGGCGTGCTGGTTACCTTTTATTAAAAATGTTTTTAAAACCCTCTTATAAAAATTCTTATTTATACAAGCTAAACCATGTTGCTTTTTCTTCATGTGTTCTCATGAAAAATTATCATAGAATAAATTTTTATAAAAATTTGACTTTGGAAAGAGTCTATTACATGTACAAAAAAAGGCATTTGTACAAAGCCTCAAAACTTGTCAGGTTTTCCTACCACATTCAGTGTGGCTTCTTTCTCTTTCGTCTACAGATGAAACATGTGAATGAAAGGTTTCAAGATGAGAAAAATAAAGAGGTGGTTCTCATGTGCATCGGCATCACTTCAGGAGTCGGACGGCTGCTCTTTGGCCGGATTGCGGATTATGTGCCTGGTGTGAAGAAAATTTATCTCCAGGTACTTTTGTTTTTTTTTAACATCTTTTACTATGTGAAGTTTTAAACCTCACTGATGAACCTCCCATGTACCCATCCCACAGTGTCAACCATTATTGCATGTATTTCCAAGGGAACTAAGAAGTATAGGGAAATGCTTTCAGATCAGCCTCTGTGAGTGGAGATGGACTTGTGGTGTTGCTTCTTTTTTTCTGTTTTTGCTCTGCTGGGTCTTCTTGGCCGTGTGGGGTCTGTTCTTTGTTTAGGTGCACAGGCTTTTCGTTGCGGTGATGTCTCTTGTTGCCAAGCACGGGCTCTAGGGCTTGGGGCTTCAGTGGTTGAAGCCTGTGGGCTCAGTGGTGGTGGTTCCCGGGCTCTCGAGTGCGGGCTAGAAGTTGCTCTGTGGCATGTGGGACCTTCCTGGACCAGGGATTGAACCTGTCCCCTCTGCGTTGGCAAGTGGATTCTTTACCACTGAGCCACCAGGGAAGCCCTACAGGTACTTCCTTAATAAGCCTTTATTCCTCTAGCAAATTTATCCTTGTCACCTAATGGCTCATATATGTACTTATTTACTTAAATTCTTCCGTAAACATGAGAACTATTTTCTAGACACTTTTAAAGGGCAAAGTCAGTTACGAGGTCTGGGTTTTCTTTTTGGCTGTGCTGCATGGCATGTGGGATCTTAGTTCCCTGACCAGGGATTGAACCGGTGCTCCGGTTTGCAGAGGGAGCTCTGAGTCTTGACCATTGGACTGCCAGGGTAGTCCAGAGTTTGGGGTTTTCAACATGAGAAATTGGCGAACAAACAACAATATTCTTTGTTCTGTCATGGAACTGCACCAAACCAGAATGGTTTTCTATCTTTTGCTTTTTTCTAAGAATGCTTTATTTTTGACATAGTTCTTATGGTCATGTGCCTTTTGCAGTACCCTGTGAAATTCAGGGATGTGCATGTCTTCTGAGTTTCTTTACTGCAGATTGCCTTCTGGGTGTTGTGGGCTGGGCTGTCTCAAGACCATACTGATGTTCACATCACAAGTATTTAAGTGGCTCCTCCGTGCTGGGTACTGTGCTAAATGCTACAGATGAAACATCATCTGTGTGCCCCATGACGAATGGTCTCTGGGTGAGACAGATAAAGCCGTGTTGCAGCACAGTGGAATAATGGGGCTAGGTGGGGCCACAGAAACACAGGCACGAAGCAGCTAAATTACTAGAGGAGGTCTGAGCAGGCTCCCTTGGCTGGCAGACTGTTGAGAGGTAACAGTTAAATAGATAAGGAAACTAGAGAAGAGTGTTGCAAGCAGAGGAAGCCACATGGGCAAAGAGATGGAGATGTGACATTGTGTGCTGTGTCTGGGAAACAGTGTTTGCGTGGACCAACGAGAGTAGGTTGATTGGCTGGTGAATAGGCAGCAGTCGGGTTGGGAAGGGCCTTTGTGAGCACAGAAGAGGCTGAGCTCGATCCTGAAATCTACCAGGAGCCATTAAGGATTTTTTATACAAGGGAGTGACAAGAGTTGTATTTTATAAAGCTTAACCTAGTAGCTGTGAAGGGTGAATACAGAGGAGGAGGGGACAGGGTTCATACAGTCACAAAAGGCTACATATTTTGTGGTTCCTTTTATATGTAATGTCCAGAATTGGCTGATCCAGGGACAGAAAGTGTAGATCAGTGGTTGCTGGTGGCTAAGCGAAGGAGGGTCTGGGGAGTAACTGCTACTGGCTGTGGGGTTTCTTTTGGGGTGATGTAAATATTCTAAAACTTACTCAGTAGTGATGGTCAATGAACCAAGTGTGCCTTTCCTCCTTGCCCAGCCCTTCAAGGTGCGTGCCATTGCACTTACAGATGCGAACACAGAGGGACAGAGAGGCTGCCTCACTGTGGGTGTCTCTACAGATCTAGGTGGTCAGCGCAGTAAGGAGTTTGGTCACATAGCTGGAAGGCTGGGAGAGTACCACCTTTGAAAGTATTTCTGTGTTATGATCATTCCCCCTTTTATTAATACCTTAACTGTGGGTATCCCTGTTGAACGTTTAACAGAACAGTCTTGTTCTCAAGTGTCAAGGGAGCCCTCTAGTGGACATTTGTTGCCTTACAGCCTTTCGGCTTCCTTTCATTTATTAAAAGAAGATTGTCTACTGTGCCCCAAGCACCAGCCCCGACCCTGGTGGGTGATATAAACATGATACAGACATGGTCCTTGAGTTTCCAGAGCAAGACCTGAGGCAGGGAAAAGCTGGGCATGATTGGGAACTCAAGAAGACAGGGAGAGTGGCCTGGGAAGAGGTTGTAAAGAGCAGGGAATGGGGAGAGGAGGGGCCAGATTAAACAGGGCCTTGGAATACACAGTGGAGACATTTTACTTTAAGCATAGTAGGCCCTTGTTGGAGAATGACGTGATCTTGCATTTTGAAGTCGGTGTGGTTGCTCCATGTGTGGAGGATTGAAGACTGCGAGGGAAAAGGGAGGGAGACCAGGGAGGAGATAATACAGCCCGTCCAGGTTAGAGAGGGTGGAGGCCAGACTGTGGTGACACGACGGATGAAGTCATGGCGTATTTTATACATCAACGCTTTACTCCAAAACAACTCTGACTTTAGAAAGGTTTCCCCCCTACAGGTGGGGCAGTCGGGTCATTTACAACATAACGGGGCAGATGCATTAGTAGTTCATGTAACTGAGGAAAGAAAACAGCCTTTCCTGACTTGGCCCATGTGTGGCCTACAGTTACACGGAAGTGAGTGAAGAATGAGTAATTTCATCTTGGATGAAAGGTTTGCCACAGCCTGGCTTCTTTTAAGTCGCATCTAGTTTTTTTTTTTCATCCAAATGTGGTACAGCGTGTGTCACACCTGGTAGTACGTGCTGAGTCACAGGCGAGGTGACTGCAGTCCAGGGAAGCCCGTGGGGCAGAAGGGTGGCCTTTAGTGTCCCGTGCTGCTGGGAGCTGCCGACATCCCTCCCCGCTCTGTCTCTCCTTTTCCTTGGCTCCCCTGCCCCAACTCCCGAATATTCAGTGTGGTTTTTGATTCTTGGCTCTTCTCTGCTGTGATCAAGTCCAGCTCTGCCTGTCGGCTTATTCCTCCTCCTCTCCCTGTCTCCCTGCCTGGCTGTTTGCCCTCTGGCCCAGCCGTTAAGGGCTGGAATGCTTCCGCAGCTTACCTTCCTCTCCTTCCTTTCATAGGTGCTGGGTTTTCTCAGACACGTCTGCTTCTTGCTTCTGTTACAGCTCAGCCTTGTGGGGGCACAGCAGTTCTCCTCCCTCCCTGTCCCTGTGACACCAGTTCTGACACCAGTTCTGAGTAGCTTCCGGCCCGGAACACAGTTCGCAACATCCCATGTGGTCTGCTTTGGGGGCACAGTCATCTTGGGTTTGGGGCTGCAGAGCAGAAAAGCACAGACTCTAAAGTGAGATACAGCTTGTCTCCAGATTCTGCAGAGGGCTGTGTGAGGATTCATGGTGACAGCTTATGTAAACTGCCTGCCCAGGGGGATCATTAATAAATCCTTGCTTTTGTGAGATTTTAATATTCTATGAAATACTGAGATCCTGATTTGGAACAGGTCTCAAGAAAGGAGACCTTGGTTTTTCTGATTTGGGGATCTTTGCTTATAGGTAACAGAGTTTAGGAATGTATCTTACACTTTTGCTAAAGAGTTCTGAATTTAAACTTCCAGCATGGTCTTGGGTTCCGAGTATTTTCGGCCTAACAGTTCTGAATACTGAACGAAGAGGTGATTGAAATGTCGTATATAGAATAATGATGGGTAAAGAGAATCTCTGCAGAGGTTTCTGGAGTACTTAATTAGGAGAGGGAAGACTGTGTCCTGGCATCTTCCCAGCTATCTTTCTTAACTTCACAGGCCTGTCTTTCTAGTCACCAGTACATTATTGCAGATTTCTGTCTTTACTGTGTACCTGTTTCAACAGTGTGAGAGTGTTTCAAAAGTTTGGAAGTTGTAACTCTAATGAAAGAATCGAAAGCTTTGGATTAAGATCACTTTCCCATTGTGTCAGATTGCTCTGTGCCATGGACATACACCAAAGTGTGGACATCATATCCATGTATGTAAGCAGACAAACCCCGCTGAGTGTGCACAGGAAAGGTCTGGGAGGACCATCAAATTATTGAGCAGTTATTTCTGACCAGGAGAGTGTGGGTTGAGGGTGGGAGGGGGTTGAAGGAAGACTTTCATGCATCCCTGTATACATTTTTCTACAGTTTGAATTTTGTCAGGAATATATTCGTGAGTTACTTTTGAAATGCAGAATTGTTTTTTGTAATTTAGAAAAACTAATCACTTTTAGATCCATCTTCCTCTGGAAGCCACTTCTGGTTGAAGTAGAACGAACTGAGCCGCATTGCTCAGTTTTGCTGTTGTTGCTGCTATTTTTTGTTCCCTTTTAGTATTTTATGTTTTCTGAAAGATACCTTGGAATAAAAGGTATATGCTTTACCAAACATAAGCTACTTCTACAATGGTATCCAGACATTTAGCAGTTCCCCTGCCTGAACAAGGAATGAGACTATGATCCTCTCTTCTTACCTGGGCTGTGGCATTGGGGCTGGTTCCTCCTCCAGACAGAAATGGTGGTATTTATGTGCAGTAGGAAAGTTGAACAGACTTCTGGGTGAAGCACTCCCACAGGACTGCATGCTTTAGAAGAAGCTGGATGCTCGGCTATGCCCTAAACACTTCCCTTTGGTGTGATGGACCCAAAGACCACTGCTGCCAACTAGTGGGTTCCTAGCCAGAGGCTCTGAAAGTCTGCAAATTATATATTGAATAAATTCATAGGAGCAACACTTGTTTCTAACTGTGGCCAAGAGAATATAAATTAATATAATTTGCATCTGCCTCTGAAAGTGCCGAAGGCAATGGCAACCCACTCCAGTACTCTTGCCTGGAGAATCCCAGGGACGGCAGAGCCTAGTGGGCTGCCATCTATGGGGTCGCACAGAGTTGGACACGACTGACGCGACTTAGCAGCAGCAGCTGAAAGTGCCTTCTGCTTATTCAGGTGCAGCTCATTTTTCCCTCTTCCGTCATTAGGCTTAGATTTCTGAGCAAAATTTCCACTGACATTTCCTCCAAAAATGTTCTTTGTGACAGACATGGAAACTGTAATAGCAAGGAATTTTTTTGTTGTTGTTCTTAGGTACATAAACAAACTGAAGCAGGGGGTTATTCTTCTAGAGATTGTAATATTATGACAGAAGATATTTCCTGTATAGTTTTAAGAAGCAGAAGCAAAAAAGACATCTCAACAGTCAATGTCTCACTAAATGGCAGTGCCAGAGCCTAGAAAAGGGTTAGGAACCTTTGAATCTCTTTTTAAAATCTAACCAGAGCTATTGTGTTTGGGGTGGAGAAAAAAGATTGTAACACTAAATTACTCCCCTTTCACACTAGGGGCGTGTATCTGCAGATCAGTAGATAGTTGGGGACGTAATGAACTTCCTACACGCACGGTGTGCTAACCTTGGCTGGCATGTCCCTGAGTGTGGGGAACAGGTATGTCCTTGTCAGCTTGGCCTACTACCTCGGAACTCAGCTACATTTAGGGTAGTTACACCTGCTGAGAAACAGCAGCATTTCTCACTACTGTTGAGCTGCAAATAAGGCAGAAGAAGCCAGGTATTTTCTGTGAGATACTAAAGAATAAGTGTGTAAATTTCTATCAATTCAATTCTTAAAGAAAAAGCAAGAAATTTTACTTTAAATAACAATTAATAATTTTTATTTAGCAGTTATTGTTAAAATTTAACAGTTTTAAATACTAATTGTCAAATAGTTGAAAAAAGGAGACTATAAATCAATATAATTTGAATTGAGAAAAGGAGAGCTTACAGTCAGGTAAAGTATTAAGAAGTAATAATGTGCTCAAAATATATAATAATAAACTTGAAACTCTTATATGAATGATTTCTTAGAAAACTGAACAAAGAATAAAAATTTGAAGGGACTAAAAATGAATAGAAAAATCAGAATAAGCACTGTAAGTGCCTGGGTGGTCTCATGTTGAATGAATTGGGTCCAAGAAAACATTTGTTTATTCAGCAAAACTGACTTTGTGCTGTAAGCTTTCAACATTCACTCTGGTTGTCTTATCGTGCAGATTTGTACTGAACAAAATAGGAAAAGAACAGGAAGCGCATTCTAAGCTAGCCTAGAAGGAGTACAGTGGTGTGGTTGGGCATTAAACCCATTGAATCTGGCCCCATGATATCCTAGCATTTTAATCCAGGTTTGCTGGAATTTTATCTCCTTTGTGTTTGTAGAGATAGAGTAAAACTGTATATAATAAATAATATTAGGACTGGTCTAATTAGTTTTTCAATAAAAATAACTCCTTAAATCTAGATGGCAGATGGGAAGCATCAGGAAGTCTTTCTGTCAGGGTCACAGAGATCTGGAACCTGGCCTGTCCTTCTGGGCCTTAGTTCTTTCCAGCATTAAGGCTGCAAACCCAGTAGTTAGCCAGTCTGTGTTGGTTAGTCACTCATTTGTGTCCGACTCTTTGCAAGCCCATGGAATGTAGCCCGCCAGGCTCCTCTGTCCATGGAATTCTCCAGGCAGGAATACTAGAGTAAGTTGCCATTTCCTCCTCCAGGGGATCTTCCCAACCCAGGGATCAAACCCAGGTCTCCTGAATTGCAGGCAGATTCTTTATCATCTGAACCACCAGGGAAGCCCAAAGCAGTAGTAGCACTAAGGAATTACGCTTCCACTTTAATGGAAATTGGACTGGAGGAAAAGATGTTTAAGTAGAGCATAAACAATCAGAATGTGGAGATCATGTCCTTTAGGAAAAAATGTTAAGTGCCAGACTTCTTTTTCAAATAGCCAACTCTGAGTCTTAAACTAATTCTACCATAAAGCCATATTTACTCAGCTATATAATACAATGGTGTCAGAAAAGGAACCAACTTGGATTTTTTTTTTTTTTCCTGGCCTCACTGAGTGGCATGTGGGATCTTAATCCCCTGACCAGGAATCAAACCTGTGCCCCCTGCATTGGGAGCACAGAGCCTTAACTACTAGACCACCAGAGAAATCCCCAACTTGGAGTTTAAAATCTTTTTCAAGAATGTTTCTGATTGTGGGGTCAGTGGATGACATGTATCAAAGTCACCTGAGGAGCTTGTGAAAACCACCGTTGGGGGTCCCTGTCCTCAGGTGATCCTGCTGTGCACTGAGGTGGTGGGGGCTGCCCCGAGGCCCTGCCAAGCTTGGTGTCCGCCATAGATGTGCCCAGTGAGCCCTGGGAACACAGAGCAGATGAAGGTGGTGTTCCAGAGCGCTGCTCCCTGCAGCCTCTCCCTTCCTGCCCTCCCCACTGTTATCAGAGGGAACCCTCTAGGAACTGTTCCACTGCCCCCTGCTACTTACTGCCCACGCAGACCATGGGTTCCAGGCTGGCTCCATCTGGGGTTACTAAATCTCCCAGCATCACTCGCTTCATCTGTAAAATGGGGAAAATATTAGGGCTCACCTCATAAAATCACCATCTAAAGTCCTTAGAACAATGCCTGCATTTCATAAGCATTAAATAAATGATAGTTTGTTATATGCATACTTTTAAAAAAGCTGATTCTTTTTAAAACATCTATTCCACCTAATGAGTGAATGATACAATTTTAATTAGTTATTTGCCTAAAAAATTGAATGGTCCGCTCCTTCCTTTCTTGTACCCACCATACTTTGAATATGCAACCAGAACATCTAGAATACTTCATGTGTACTTATTTACATAGTCGTCTCTCCATAACCCAAGGGTACGAACCAGGTTTTATTCACATAGCCCAGTCCATAGAACAGAGCACAGCAGCTGCCCAATGGCAGGGAAAAGCCAGTGTTTGATTCTACCAGTTATTCTAACAAACTGGAAGCTCTGTGAGGTGAAGGAGAGATCTGGCTGGTGTATTTTCATTATGCAGAGGACGGACACCACTAAAGTGCATACAATTTCAAAGGTAAAATTTTTAAATCATACGTTGGATGAGTGAATTTGAGCTGATATTCAGAGAACAAATACATACCAGGTACAAGATCCTTAAACCTTATTATATGTAGGGCCAAAGATGACTTTTGTACAGATTCTGATCTCAAAGAGCTTACAGCTGGGAAAGGAAAGTAAATATATAAAAACCCTTACTTTTTTCTTGTCCCTTAATGGAAATACTGAGAAAGTGTGAGGGGAATTCAGAGAAGATGATTGTGGGAGTTGATTATGTATATAAAATCAAGGTGAAGTGGGCTGAGGAGGTGACTAACCAGTAACCACTTAAAAGTCCTAAGCATGTTGCTCAGTAATTGTGATGTTCCCTTGTTCCGAGAGCGGAGCTGACACTGTGGTGTCTGTCCTAGGTCCTGTCCTTTCTCTTCATTGGTCTGATGTCCATGATGATTCCCCTGTGCAGCGTCTTTGGGGCCCTCATTGCTGTCTGCCTCATCATGGGTCTCTTCGATGGATGCTTCATTTCCATTATGGCCCCCATTGCCTTTGAGTTGGTTGGTGCCCCGGATGTCTCCCAAGCAATTGGATTTCTGCTCGGATTCATGTCTATACCCATGACTGTGGGCCCACCCATCGCAGGTAAATAATATTGTCCTAGCATTGTCTACTGTAGGTCCTGAGTCTCATACGTTATATATATTATGATTTATTGGTTTCTGGTGTCTTGCTGTTGTATATGCCTTATCTATATAACATTTTTACCAAGACTAGCAGATGGCATGTTGGAAAAATTTGCCAATGAGTCCTCCTACTCTTATTGATATCGTAAACATCCGCTGAAATGTATAGCAGTTAGCTTCTGGACTTGAAGACTTCAGAGTTCCTATGTTAGTAAGTGTTTTGGAGGAATAGGAAATGTGATTTCTTTCTATCAAGAGGTGAAGATTCTGAAAGATTTCTAAATAAGTATGAGTTGTGTAAGAGATCACAGTCCTCCCTGAGAAATAGTTAAAAGTAACACTTAACAGGAGAACCCAAATGTCCGTCAGAAGATGAATGGGTAAACAAAATGTGCTATATCCATACACTGGAGTTCTTCGGCCATAGAAAGGAATGAAGTATCATACTGGTACACACTACCAGGTAGATGAACCTCAAACATTATGCTAAGTGTGAAAGAAGCCAAATGCAAAAGGTCACATATTATTCCATTTATGTGAAATAGCCAGAATAAATTCAGAGATGGAACAGATGCGAGGGGATGGAGGGAAGGGGGCTTAGGGAGTAACTGCATATTGGGTGTGGACTTTTCTTTTGGTGTGATGAAAATATTTTGGAACTAGAGAGAGAGTGGTGGTTGTACAACATTGTAAATATACCAGATGCCACTAAAATGGTTAATTTTACGTTATGCAAATTTTACCTTTAGAAATCTTCTGAATGATAGTATAAAGTTGTCTCACGTTCAGTATTAACTGGGTACTACTGTAAATTATAAGATTTGATATAAATATTATGAAATTTAAATGTATGTACTAGCATCTGTCTTGTATGTGAGTGGCTCAGTGAAAGTTCAGTTCAATTCATTCTCATATTCAGAACCATACATGTCAGCAAATTTGCCAGTTGGGAACCTAGTCATGAAGCAAGCAGAACCACTACTGAGCAGACCAAGTGAAATATAAATTCTAAAAATCACAGTCTCCTTGTAGGAGAGCCCTTCAGTCCTTCCCCTCTCCCCCAGGTAACAACCTGTTTTTACATCTTACATGCTTTGTTAGGGTTTCCAAGTCCACAGCAAGTTATAGGAAGCACTTTAGAAGAAGTGGTGTTTCTATTTGCCACTGGAAGTGACTATAACAGATCAAGAATGACGGGGGTAACAGGAAATTCCCAAAGTGGGCAGAGAAACACCAGGAGGTTCTAGGGATTACAGTATTACAGCCAAACAATCTGTGTTCATAAGGATGCAAGGTTCAGTTATATATGGAATATTCTGATTCAGATAGGGAAAGCATATATTTAGATATACTGTATGTTTTAGCTTTCTATTTGGAATGACTGTACATTTTTTTTTTCCCCAATGTGTTGGTATTTACCTGAACAAATCCTCAGCTGTTTATTTAGCAGAGTCAGATACTCAGTATAATGTGTTCCTGGAACATTTCTGGTCACTTAGGTTGTACAGTAAAAGTCTGAAACACTAAGATAACTTTCAAAATCTGGATTTTGTTAGAGAAATAGAAATAAGGAGTACTCTGACAGTTTTCAGAAGCACAGCCCTAGCATCTATTAGAATACCAAGCCTATATTCTTACATTTCCCCCTCAGGGGCTGAAAAACCTTATTATCTTTCCAAAATGTGTTTAACAATGTAACTTTTTCATCCTCTTAGATTTATAATTTTTCATGATTTTGGATTATAATTATAAGTAGTTTCATGTTATTTCATAAACAGGCCCAAGAAACGTCTGAAAATGTTAACATTTTGAGGCCTCTGTGTATGACAGAGGTTTCAGCTTGGTGGACCGTCCACTTTCAGCCGAAACAGGACCTTAACACCACGTGTCAGAATACGCAAACAGCCTCTGAAGGGTTTTCAGAAAGCCAAAGCTTGACTGCAAGTGTTCTGTCCAAGTAATATCTTGGTAGGAAAACTCAGAAGCCTGTCACAGATTTGTAACAAGGTTAAAGAAATGACATCTTTTCTTTCCTCCTATCAGAAAAGGTTTATCTTTCAGACCCATTTCCTTAAAAATGTCTGCTGTCTGAGGTGTCCGCACTAGCCTGCTGGGAGGAAGATATTTGGCTGGCAGTAGGCCACCAAGGTGACTAATCTGAGACCCCAACAGTCATACTTGTTCTCTCGGTGACGGTTTTTTCCCTTCCCCAGGGTTACTCCGTGACAAGCTGGGCTCCTACGATGTGGCGTTCTACCTCGCTGGAATCCCTCCCCTGATTGGAGGTGCTGTCCTTTGTTTTATCCCATGGGTCCACAGTAAGAAGCAAAGAGAGGTCACTAAAACCACTGGAGGAGAAAAGATGGAGAAAATGCTGGAGAACCAGAACTCTCTGTCAAGCTCATCTGCAATCTTTAAGAAGGAATCTGACTCTGTTATTTAATGTCTTATATACCTCCACCAGACTGGACTTGCTTTCAGAAACTGAAGCAAGTTTTCCTTTTATATATGAATTGCAAATTTCTTATTTTTTTAATCACATCCTAGGAGTAGCACAATAATTGGGAAGTAGAACCCTCATTACTACAAGAACCATTGGCTGCCACTGAACAGCTAGCTGTCCGATATTTCCGTGAGTCTGAGGGCGGAGACTCAGACTCAGTTTTCATGTACAAGAACACCTGTCTGAAAGTCAACTATCATGAGAATATGAGGCTATCTCAGTAAAAAAGCAACTTCGGAAACTGTGAATGCTATTTAGCTTGTACAAATACTTAAAAATACCTCAAGCTATACTGAAAGGGTTGTGGTTTGATTAGGACTGGAAATATTATTTGTTGTCTCACGTTGGTGTTTTTAGTTTTGGTATTTCTGTTTTAATTTCTTGTGCTATTTGGAAACTTCTTACAAAATTTAAGCCTGGATTCTAGATAATACCAGATCGACTTAGATTTCAAGCCAATGTAAAAATTGTTTGCCTGCTGTTAAATAAGCTATGAAAGTAAGTTATTCTGACTTGCTCCAGTGTCAAGAGACCTTCCTGGAGCAGGTGCTGACAAAGTATTCAGAAACAATATGGGAGATGAACAGGATACTGTTCATAAGGGCAAAACAGTTTGGAAATCAGACATTTCTTCCATTTACATTTTCCCCCTTTGGATTTGCAGTGTGTTTTACTCAAGTTGCCAGAAACACCCCAGATTTCTGAATTGTTTAAGTTGTAACAGTAAAATAGAATGACTGAAAGATATTCTAGCAATTTTAGCTTAGAATTTTTCTCACTTCTGAATTTGTTGCACTAAGACCTGATATTTAAATGAGCATATTATCAAGTTGCAGTTTTAGGCATACATGGGGGAAAAAAGTCTTTGTGAAGAAAATATCTATTTCTGATAGAAAGAATTACTCAAGTTGGTAAAACTTTCTGGCAAAAATTTGTATTCATTTATCCTAGAATGTTCCCCTTTAACACTGCCTGTATTTTTTCTATTTATATATAAATATAAGAAAGCAATTAAAGTTTTAAAGATTTAAAGTTAAAACCAAAGTCATGACATGACCTATACTCAACTAAAAGAAAAAAACAGGAATGGGTCCCTCATCCTGAAATTATATGTTAGTACGTTTGTTTCTTATTTAGGTCTTTAAAAGTTAATAATACGCAAACTCATATTTAAATCCCCAATACATATGGTATATTAGATCCTCCTCAGATGTGGCTTGTTCACCTGGGAAGATGCCATCTTTTTTATAAAGCCCCTTCAGGATACACCTGTTCTTAAACTCTTTGTGCTGAGAGAAATGCAATCTCCCTACTTTTCTTTTCAGCTTGGATCGTTTGTGAAGGGCAAACGATTCCTGTCTCAAGCTGAGGATGGAGATGCCTGTAAAATGTATGGATTTGTAGTTGTTGGGGGAGGAGGACACTCAGGAGGAAGAGCAAAGTGAGGCTGTTAAGTAAACAACTAGAAAACCCAGTAACTTTTTCAGTATCAGCTTTCTTATCTGCAACCTTGAAGGTTCAGTATAAACACTAAATATGGAATTTATTTATAATAGAGCTTTAAATAATTTTGATCTTAGAGACATTCAGCAACTTACTATGCCGTACACACAACTGCAACTTACTACTTCCAGTTCTTCTGCATTTCATATACAAACAGCTATGAACAATCATCAAACCTGCCACTATAAAATACTTATTTTTTCTACAGTTTCAGCACAGACTCCTGACTACCCCGTGATTTTACAGAAAGAATAGATCTGAAAAACTTATTCTATAAAGACCTTCAGAATGTTTTTCCTTTCATTATTTGGCTGATATTAGGGGGAAAATAGTAATTATCTGAAACTCAGACTTGCTCTTGTTTATTTTCCATAATAAAAGAGCAACATGACAAGTATAATATAACTTAGATCTCAGACTATTGTGTTTGTGTATAATATTACACATATGTAGTTTTCAGTCTAATGGAATGAATCAAACAGGATCTATAACACTGAGAAGGCTCCACTAAAATAGACTCTTACGGCGAGTGCTATGCTGTAATAATATAAAGTTAAAAGTATAGAAGATAAGATGCTAAATTACATAAAATGCATATTTAGTAATATGTTGTTTGGTACAAAAAGCTCTAAAAGTCTAAAATATACAACCTAAGAAAAAATACCATTATTCACAAAGATTTGTTTTAGACCAAGGAATGTTACTTTAAATCTTTCAAACTAAGGCCTAATTTCTAAAGACTGTTACTTAATTGCAGTAAAGTGACCTGATATACATTTTGTTGTTGTTGTTGTTTAATCCAAGACACTTTTTTAAAAGAACAGATAAAAAACTTTCTCATCCAATCATCCTAAGTCTGAAAGAACTCAGCAAATTCTCAAATTTAAAAGGTTCTGGCATTTGAGGCCAACAATATAAAGGAAGAGGAGCAGTCATTCCTCTTCACACACAGTCTGGATGGGATGTTACTATAACAGGATGCCCAAGGATCTTCCAGAAACATTCTGGTTAAGGTTTACTGCAGTGGCTGTTGCTGGGATGCATCCATTTAAATAATAATAAGCCACCCTGATTACTGATACTATTTTCAAAATTTATCTCTTTGATCACATTTGCAATGCTTAGTCTATAGCCCTACCACAAGACCTGTAATTTCCCCTGAAAACTGCACAGTGCTTGCACTGAGCTTCAAATTCTATTCATAAATAGAAATAAGACTTCATTTGCATTTCATGATCATACATTATCTGTTCATACATGTTTGCAGATGATCCCATGGACTCTGCCCAAGTATGGACAAAAAAAAAATTCATGCCATTAGCTTCAACTTCCCACACTTTTTTTTTTTTTAACTTCCCACACTTTTAAAGTAAATGTACACCTGGTTGTAAAATAAACATATGTTTACTTCTGGTAATTATACTCCTTTAACTGCACTTAACATTTAAATACGTGCCACTGTTATTTGTAAGCTGTCCCATGTTCAGATAATCTGATGACAAATCAAATAAGGCTGAATAGAAAATGTGCTATGAGATCAGAGGTAGGCACCCTATAGCATGGGTGGCACTAAGACTTCCTGGTGGCAAACTGTCACACTCTTTCATGCCTCTTTTTATATTATCTTTATCATTCTTTTCCCCTTTCTTCCCTGCATCCTTTAAAAACCTGCTGAAGAATCAATGAATATCCTTGCTTAGTTCCACTGGTTGCTTAGTTGCAGTACTTACTGGTCCCGGTGATTTCAGAGGATGGAACCCCATCCAATTTTGTGTAACCTAGAGAATGGCTTGCTCTCAGCTTTCAACTTAGAGTTCTAATGGTACACTGGAAAAAAAATTATAATGGGGGGTAATAAGTTTCATAGAATTGTCAACTTTTGTGTTAACATATAAAACTAAATATTTAAGGTAAATGCTTTGAGAGGAAAGTGTGTCAAGTTCTCAACATATTTTCAGAGCATACTTTTTCTACTTTGATTTTCATACTCCATTAAAGTTTTGCTAAATCGTAGTCCTGAGAACACACCCTGGAGGATGCCTGGGAATCAAGTAGGCCTCTGGGATGCAGTCTCTCATGAATCTGTTTTAGGCCGGGTTACAATTTATGGTGAATGGTATTAAGAGTAAGTTCCCAGAGTCTAGAGATACGAGTGGAAAGTATGAGCAAATTAGCTCCAAAATTTAAAAATATATTTTATTTAGCTCCAAAATTTAAACACATATTTAAAACTATTCATGAGTTTTCAAACTGAAAACTTCATTGTTGCTGCAAAGAGGGAGCAAATAATAAGGTAGACAACAGAAACACACAGCTTCCAGGCTTACTGAATGTATGACAGTCACAGCCATGTTTTATCACTTTACTTGTTGACAGAGACTCATGCTTTGTTTTATAAATACACTGCAAGTGATAGGTTACAATTTTCAAGAATAAAGGGCCAAATCCCCATAGCTAAATGTGAAGCCTACACACAACATAGACTCATTATTACCAAACTACCATAAATAGGGATTTTTATCAGATGACTGCTTAGGACCCATGAAACAATTCACTGCCACATCTTTGAATCACTCAAACCTTGATATTTGGGTTTGAGCCTACTTTAGCCTACTTTAGCTTGTCCTTTAATTACCTTGGCCTCTATACATTTGAGGAAATTTCCCATGGTACTATTTTTTTTTTTGACAGATATAAAATAGGAGGCTACCTCATTTATGAAACAAGATTTCTGTTTTTTATTAGTATGCTGGAAAGACCGTGAGAATGAAATGAAACCTTTTCAAGTGCTTGATCATGACACTCAGCTTGGTCATGGCAGTCCACCTACCTCAGCTTTCGGGGTCTACCTAAAAACCCAGCATAATCAGTTCTTGCATAATCAGTGAGTGAATGGTGATTCTGGAGACTAAAAGGCAAGGGAGTGTAGGCTGTTAAAGGGGGTCGAAATACCAGTAAAACAAAATGTGTTTTGTTCCGATAAATAAAAGGAACAAAAATGGAATATTAACTACTGTGGCCTGTGGATAATCTGAAAAAGGAAAAAAAAGAGAGAAACCTTATAACCTATATACAATAATGAACAGTTGCTAAAATGCATCACGAGTGGTTTGTACAAATTACACCGGCAGCTTGACAATGAAGCCTTGTTTTCATGTTTTCTTTGGCAGGAAGATGGATGATCACTGACAACAGATTGTATGCTTGTGCCTTAGCCTTACAGCTTCCATGTTAAACTCCTGTAAGAAGCACTCCTTTCCAAGTGGATCAGGGACTGCGGCAATGAGTTTTCGTCTTACTGGAGTTTTTGAAAATGCTACCACTGAGTGTAGTGATAGTGTAGGGGTTAATCCACAAGTTCCCAATCTAATGAAAGAGGTTTCTTGCCTTTCAGTATGGTGGCCTATAAGAAGAGTATTTTGGAGTTCAATGTCACTAAGCATGCATGTGATATCACTATCAACACAAAAACATTTAGAAATCAAGTTAGACCTGTGATACCAGTTTGGAGCCTCTGATATACGACTTTTATTCTTTATCAGACAATATTTTCAGTATCCATTGGTTATTAAGAGTCAATCTGTTAAATATGTGTGTAAACACATAAACCTTTTCTACTGTTATCTTCACCAAACATAATCTTCTATAGTAGGTTCTACAATGCAAGACAGTGATAGGTCAACATATCTGTCTTAATTTAGCCTATACTGGAATATTATTTCAGGGACCCAGGGTTTGTTATCCAGAGTGCTGTATTCTCACCCCAGCCTATGAGACCCAGGGTTTGTTATCAAGTGCTGTATTCTCACCCCAGCCTATGAACTGACTGTATTTGGTGCCTTTTTTTCCTACCAGAGAAAGATTAGATCAGGATTGGTGCTAAATTTCATGTTCTTTGCAAAATTATTTTTTTCTTTTTAAATATATATAATTCAATAGGAAATATGTATGTCTGGCAGTATTATGCATGTTACATTTTATATATATGTATCTGAGGGAAAACCTCTCCTATAAAGGAATTATTGAGTTCAAACCTACTAAAAGATATGTAATTTTTGTTAATACAGAAGGCGTTAGGGTACAAAACTCAAAAAAATGATCACCAAATGAAAACTTAATGATGAACATAGCCCCCAAAGGTAATGACTAAAGAAAAAGTCCCTGGTCAGTGTTGCTAGCATGAAGTTAGCTATATTCTGTAACTCTTATGTGAAAAAAATGTCATATTTTATTATATATATAGTTATATATATATGAGTGTGTGTGTATGTATTATATATGCACATACACACAAAATAGCTTTCTGTTGGGCTTAAGGAGATAATTTAAGCTATTTTGGGGGCTAAGATTAGAGTTTTGGGAGCCATCAATCTTAAAACCTGGACTTAAAAATACAAAACCAAACCTGACATAAAGTATCATTGTCCATCCTTCAGATTTAACATAAAGAAATTAGATTAGAAACAACTGTGTCTGGGTCAGAGTCAGCAAATCTCAGACCTATTATCCAGGGCTCTGAGCATAATGGTTGTGGCTGACTGTGTGACATGCACCTAAAACTCTATCCCAGATTCCAGGCAGGTCTCTGAGTCCCTAACATCCCTGTGAGTAGGATTCAGAGGAAGTGGGGACCACAGATTTGTATTTAACCTTGCTGTCTTTATAGATGTTGCCTTAACTCTATTTTTGTGAAGATATTAAAAATATGTTAGAAAAATACTATCGTTTTTTTAGGAAAATCAAACATTTAGGATCTACTAGAATATACTGAATTCACTGTTAACTAATGATAATTCCATTCTACTGTTAACATGATTTGTATGTAAGAGAATGGGGGCCTGTTAATCAGAAGTTACAGAGGGAGGAGATTGGGATTGACATATACATACTATTATATATAACACAGGTAACTAATAAGGACCTACTGTATAGCACAGGGAACTCTACTCAATACTGTAATGACCTATATGGGAAAAGTCTAAAAAAGAATGTATTTATGTATATAACTGATTCACTGCGCTGTAGAGCAGAAACCAATACAACATTGTAAACCAACTATACTAAAAAAAAAAAAGGTTACAGTGGAGATGAAATATCCCCTTAGTAATAACTTCTCATGTAATTGTTATAATATTGTGGTTTGGGAACTATAACATTATTAAGGCATTGCCCAATGCTTGATAAATTTGCATTTTGTCATTCTGTTCTCCTATAAGTTTATTTTAGCTTGAAAGTTACAGCTGTGACAGACTGAACCCTGCAGTATTACTGAGAGAGAGCTTGGATATTTTAAGTATCTCCTAATAGACACTTTTTATGTCAACTTGTTTTAATGTTTAACTGAAAACTAACTTTTAAATTATTTTGCATATTTTCAAAGTTAGGAAAACATGTTTGACCTTAGACATCAAAACCAAATTATTCCGAGCGCATGCTGCAGAGTGACTCTGCTCTATCTACAGAGGATGCCATTTTTGGCACAGTAGTTGTTTAAATATAGGTCACTTATGTGAAATGATTATGCTGGGTTTGATCAGTGTGCAGTATTTTAGTACTTGCCTTTTAAAAAATTTTATGTTTCTTTTTAAAGAGTATAATTTATAATTGATTTTTTATAATGGTTCAATTTAATATAGATAACCAAAATCTTTTTAATGAAAAAAAGCTTTGTAATCATTTGGAGGATAAGATCATTTTACTGTGGAACAATGTGATATTCTCAGTTAATAAAAATTTTTTAGCAAATTTCTATAAGGTTTTGTGATTATGTTTATAAAATTCCCTGAGGAGGTGGAGGAGAGGAGGAAAAATGACTAAAGGGAAGTAAACAGTGTATACTGAGTAAAAGAAATAAGCTGTATGCTCTTAAAGCTTCATATATGTATTTCAAGAGTGTTTGGGTATTGTTATTTCTCTAGGGGAGGTAGACATAAACCACAAGCACTGGATAGTCCAAAAACTATTTCTATTTGACATTTTTTTTTTGCAGTTGACTTAAATTGTTTCTTTTACTTACACTGAATAAACTTATTAAATTCAGCTGGTACTAAGTGATCTATTTCTCACTGACAATTTCAGGGGGTGATCAAGACCAGGCTGGAGTTTTTTTTTAATTTCCTACTATTATGAATTACCCACTTGGAGAAAAACTGATTGCAGTCAGAGGATGTTTATTATTTGATAAAGCCTAATTACAAAGCAAGTCACTATTGATGTTTAATGGTGCTAAATATATTTTACACATCAATGTGAAATTTGCAATATGTCATTGAATCTTTTAATTATTTATATACCTGCAAATAAGTACCAGATGTGCAGGCGATCCTAAGCAGGGTAAACTTCACTCTCTTGAGAAAATAATTTTTATTGGAAAAAAATAGAGTTCTAATGTATATAGAAAACAAATTTTCTAGAGGTGTAACTCAAAGAATTATCAAAGTATCATACTTCTAGGGTTTAAAATTTTCTTCTTGTTGTTTAGTCACTATGTCCAACTCTTGTGTGACCCCCACGGACTGCAGCCTGCCAGCTCCTTTCCCCATGGGATAGTCTCCTACAAATGAACCTAAATTCAAAAGTTCTTTTTTAAAACCCTCAAGAGTCACCAGTGCTTCTTGAAACTTACAGAAACAGGAAACCCACTACCCTAGAAGATGGTCTACAATATACGAGGGCCCTCTTGCCTCCCATGCTCACCATCCAGGCCTACCACCTGTCCGTCTCGGTCACCCCTCAGCCTCTCTGGTCACTCCTACACACCCGTCACGCCAGCACATGGCTTTTGCTTCAATGTTCAGTATTCATATAGAGCAGCTTTATTTCCCTCAGACTTAACAGGGACACTTGGAACCTTGTCTTCTCTGGAAGTTGCTTCATCTTTGGAACCTTCAGTACCAATATCCTGGTCTCTTATCACAGCTGATCACTTCATTCCCTTCTTGCTGACTTCCCTCAGCCTGCTCCTCAACTTTGAGATCCTCTTCCCATTAACTCCTCCCCTCCCAATCCCCATCCTCTCTCGACCAATCAGATCTCTTCAGTTTTTACTTCATTTTTCTAACCCTTAACCCTGGGTCTGGCAAAACTCCAATAAGCTCCCTGAATATTCAGTTCATAAGGGCCCTGTAACTCTCCCAACCCCCAATGAAACACTTCCAGCTTCCTTCCTCAAATTATCTCTTCCCTCTTTTCTATCATCAGTTTTTCCCTTCTACAGGATCATTTCCATGGGCATATGCATATATATGCTATTCTTTCTTGCATTTTGGTGACGAGGGGGTGTGGAGCAGGAAAGACTTCTTTTAAATTCACATGCCCCTCGCAGGTATTGCCTCATTTCTTTCCATCCATTTACAATAGAAAAAAAAACAAAACAAAAAAATTCTTGAAACAATTCCTACTCTCTCCAATTTTATCTCTACTACTCTCTTTGAGTCTGCTCCATCAGGATTGTGCCCCTACCACTCCACCTCAAAGTTACCACTGACATCCACATCCCAAAATCAAATAGTCATTTTTCAGCCCTGGTTTTATTTGAATGATCAGCAGCGTGTGTTACAGGGAGTCAGTTCCTGATCTCCGAATCAGCGTTCCAGTATAACACACCTACCTGGTTTGTCTCTGATTTCTAGCCACTGCTTCCCAGTTGGGTTTGCTGGGCCCTGCCATCTAACCTCTAATGCTGGGAATCCATCACAGTTTGGTTTCTGAACCTCGTCTCTATTCTATCTCTGCTCACTCCCTGGGTGGTCTCATCCTTTCTCATGACTTGAATTACCACCTAAATGTGGATGGAGCACATACCTCTCTGTTAGACTACAGACCCTTATACAACTGCCAATCTAACACCTCTAGAAGGACGACTATAAAGGACCTCCCAACTTAACACATCCAAAACCGAGCTCCTGATACGCTGCTCTCTTGTGCTTGCATCTTCTGCAGCTCGCTTCATTTCCGTTAATGACAACTTCATTTTGCTAGTTGTTCAGAGAAAAAACTTTGGAGTTATCCTTAACTCCTCGTCTCTCACCCACTTCCAGCCTGCTATCAAACCCTACTGGTTCTACTTCCAAACTATACCCAGAATTTTTTCCCCGCTTCTCACTATCCCCACCTGCTGAAAAAAGAAAAAAAAAAAAAAGCCTGGCTTAGAGTAAGTACTCAATAATTACTTGTTGAATAAATGAAGGGTTTCCAAACATGTTAGCATTAGCATATTGACTTCCTCCGCCTAGGAATATTTCACTAGAGGACTCAGCCAGTGCAGCTGGAGTGAGCCAGCAACACCACGATCAGGACTGGGGAGAGCCTGGCTGGCCCCAAATAGAGGAGTGGGCCCACAGAGTTGGGAGCTTTGATTCTATATGTGGGGCTTTTGGAGAAGGAAATGGCAACCTCACTCCAGTATTCTTGCCTGGGAAATCCTGTGGACAGAGGAGCTGGTGGGCTCCAGTCCATGGGGTCGCAAAAGAGTCAGACACAACTTAATGATTAAACAACAACAGGGCTTGAACAGGTAAGTAAATAGATTGCAAATAAAAAGAACCAGGTTTCTACCACAGGAGAAGGGAGGTACGTATCTGGAGAGGTGGAAGGCTGGAATGAAAACTGTGGTGATGGACTAGGACTGGCAAATTCTAGTGTATATACACAACACATATACGTAGGTGTGTGTAGATGTTGTGTTCATATGTATGTTTCCCATCTCCATCCACTGAGGAGGGACAGTGACATCCCAGAAGCATGAGTGTGTCCCCATATTCAACGTTGTAACAGCAGAGACTCAGATGATAGATATTTGGCTAAACATAGGCCCCTGTATATATTTTAAATATAAATTATAATGCTAGCATGATGGAGTCAAAGATGACACTCATGGAAAGCCTTCTAATCTTATAGAAAGAGAAAAGCTTGTCTTCAGACATTAAACAAAAAAAAAAAGCACGGACAATCCCCTGATCCACAGATAATTGCCTTTATCATTACAGAATGTGTCCCTTAAGACTCTATCTGTGAAAATGTTTTGTGAAAGTGAGGAAATATACATACTATTTTCCAACACACTTTTCTAACTTCCTGACTTTTTATTGATGTTGTCAGGTGAAAACAAAAACAAAAACAAAATTAAACTGGCTTAAGTCAAAGGGTGAAAAATTCAAGTGCAGTCTGAAATCAGACGGCTAGGATCTAGGGTCAAATGACATCATGGGAGCTATAGTCTTGCCATCGCTTGACTACTTATTTTTCTGTAGGCTTAATTCAGGTAAAAATTTAATTCTTCCCAACGACTCTAAGCTATCCTTTTCATCAACTCCAGCAGGAAAAAAAAGAGCTTCTCTTATCCAATATTTTGGACAAATTCCTGGGACTGAAACATACTGGTCCAACACAGGTCAGGAGCCCAGCTCTAAACCCATCACTGAGGCTGGAAGACAGAATATGCGGATTCAACCAGGCCTCAGCCTCAGGCTACCTGAAGCTCAACCCACTTCATGGAACAAGAGGAGAAGTAGGCTCCCTTCTAAGAAAACTGGGGTTCTGTTGTCTGAAAAAGGGATGAATGGATTCTGGGAAGGCATAATAACAGAAGTTTACCACATATATCAGTTAATAAAATTCTACATCTTTTTTCTTTTTTGCTGGATGCGCAATTAGCTCATGAGACAGATGGACAGTTAATTTGATGTAACTCTATTATTGGCTATCTGGAGTAGCTTCATGTTCCACACTAATAAACACTCCCGCTATGAACAAACTAATAGCTAAATTTTTATGCTCATCTTTATTTCCTTTAGGCTAGATTCCTAGTAGTGGGATTTCTAGGTGGAAAGACAAGTACTTTTGATTTTTACTGTTTTACCAGATTGCATTACCACATGTTTTCTCTGTACCTTTATAACACTAGGTATGATTATTTTATAACACTAGGTATGATTATTATTTTTAGGATTATTTTTTAAAATCCTAAAACATGAAAAATTTATAGGTTAAAAAAACCACTCATTGTAAACTTGCATTTTTGTTTGTTTTCCAACTATGATAAAATCTACTTAACATAAAATTTACCATTTGAACCATTTTAAAGTGTGTTGTGGCATTAAGTACATTCACACTGTCGGGCAACCATCATTATCCATCTCCTGAATGCTTCAATCATCCTAAACTGAAACTCTGTACCCATTCAACACCCACTCCCCATCCCTCCCTCCCCTCAGTCCCTGTCAACCACCATTATAGTTCTGTCTCTGTGAATTTCACCATGCTGTGCTGTGCTGTGCTGAGTTGCTCAGTTGTGTCTGACTCTTTGTGACCCCGTGGACTGTAGCCCGCCAGGCTCCTCTGTCCGTGGGACTCTCCAGGCAAGGACACTGGAGTGGGTTGCCATGCCCTCCCCTCCAGGGATCTTCCCAACCCAGGGATCAAACCCAGGTGTCCCACACTGCAGGCAGATTCTTTACTGCTGACCATGCTAGGTGTTTCACATAGTGCACACATATGGTATTTGTCCACGTTTGCGTTTTTATGACTAATTAGTGTAAATCTTTTTTCATAAGCTTCTCAGCCATGGCATTTCTTCTTTGGTGGATTATGTTATTATCCGTTGTCTAGTTTTCTATTGAGGGTTTCTCTTTTTCTTATTGGTTTGTGAGTGAAAGTGAAAATCGCTCAGTCATGTCCGACTCTTGGCAACCCCATGGACTGTATAGTCCATGGAACTGACCAGGCCAGAATATTGGAGTGGATAGCCTTTCCTTTCTCCAGGGGATCTTACCAACCTAGGGGTCAAACCCAGATCTCCTACATTGCAGGCGGATTCTTTAGCAACTGAGTTATCAGGGAAGCCTATTGGTTTGTGAGCGCTCTTCATATATTATGTGAGACTCTAATAAGCATTGGTAAAAGTTTCCCCAGTTTGTCTTTTTACATTTTTTTTTAAATTAAAGTTTTCACTTTTATAGACTCTCTCATTGCTTATATGTTTAGTAAGGCCTACTATATTTTTAAAATCCCTTTTAATATCTTTATGGCTTCATTTTTACATTAAATCTCTAAACTCTGATTTATTTTCAAGTACGAGGGAATGGCAACCCACCCATTGCAATTATTTTGATGTGCAAGCTAGGTCTTCCTGGATCACAGTGTGTACCTGTTCCTGTGAATCATGTTGAGATCTGATCTTTGTTATGGACCTAGTTGGCAACCCACTCCAGTATTCTTGCCTGGAGAATCCCAGGGATGGTGGAGTCCGGTGGGCTGCCGTCTATGGGGTTGCACAGAGTTGGACACGACTGAAGCGACTTAGCAGCAGCAGCAGCATGGACCTAGTGGCAATAGAGAATGGTTGTCATGGGTCTTAAGAAGGGATTTTTTTTTTTCAAGGCACCTGTCCCAGGTGACATTATCACAGTTTTTAGACTAATCTCTTTTGGATACTAGACAGCAAGCCACTTTTATTGGTAAGGGAAGTTCTGCCACCTAGCAATGACCATCCTTTATCACTGTATTCTATAAATGTTTTGAAGCTTAAGAACAAAGGTAGTTCATATGTGAATTTCTTACTATGTATGAACTTTTAATATGAAGCATCTTGTAAAAGAATACCTTATCTAGAATCCTAATAGCATACAATAGAAATGTCACTGTCTTCTGTTGCCCCAATGAGAGAACACTGTTTGCCAAGCTTTGAGGCTGACATTTGACATGAGTAGTTTTCAACTGAAGTCTTATTGTACCCAGAGGGAACTCTGGAAATCTGTGAGGGTGTCCTTTAGTGGTCAGCTGTCAGGGATGCTAGACATCCTACAGTGTATATGGTTGGATACAATGTTGGGTAGTCCCACACACTGTCAACTTTTGAAAGTCCTGCTAAGTATTCATTGAGTGAAAAAAGCTTGTTTTTAAGTATCTGAGCTTAGATTCTAACTCTTTTGTACATGAAAACACAAAACTTTTTGCACAGTTTCAATAAAACACCAAATTTGCTGAGAACATAAACTATTATGTAACTCAAGGGATCACTACGTTTTGTTTTATAACTTTACCAAGAGTGGGTCTTCATTTTGGAAAATCGTCAAAGGAATGGCACTCATGGTATTTGAGTAGTCAGTACTCAAGTTATCCAAGACAACTTAAGTCTGTGTCTATAATGTGGCATTCACAGCAATTTGTCTATAAGAATATACTTATTTAGCCTTTACTTCATTAATTATAGAGAAGTATCAATATTCAATTGAATATTTCAAGTTGGCCTTTATATCTTTGCCCACAAATGAACAGTTACTGTATGCTCATTTTGTTAACATGTTTTTCTGTAATGAAGCAATGAAACCCTCAAAATTAAGTGACCACTTATGACCAACCTAGATAGCATATTTAAAAGCAGAGACGTTACTTTGCCAACAAAGGTCCGTCTAGTCAAGGCTATGGTTTCTCCAGTGGTCATGTATGGATGTGAGAGTTGGACAGTGAACAAAGCTGAGCGCCGAAGAATTGATGCTTTTGAACTGTGGTGTTGGAGAACACTCTTGAGAGTCCCTTGGACTGCAAGGAGATCCAACCAGTCCATCCTAAAGGAGATCATTGGTGTTCATTGGAAGGACTGATGTTGAAGCTGAAACTCCAATACTTTGGCCACCTCATGCGAAGAGTTGACTCACTGGAAAAGACCCTGATGCTGGGAAGGATTGGGGGCAGGAGGAGAAGGGGACGACAGAGGATGAGATGGCTGGATGGCATCACCAACTTGATGGACATGGGTTTGGGTAAACTCCGGGAGTTGGTGATGGACAGGGAGGCCTGGCGTGCTGTGGTTCAGGGGGTCGCAAAGAGTCGGACACAACTGAGCGACTGAACTGAACTGACTTACAGGGAAGCATGGTGAAAAGTTGGCAAAGATAATAGCATTCTTCTGACACAAGGCACTCTGAAAAGTTTGAAAACTGTCTTACTATTTACTGGAAGGTATAACAAGGTTTTCCTAATCAGAAAGACAGTTTCATTATTTCTTTCAGAATAACACAAATGATTGCAAAATGCAAGCTTCAAGACATTGGTCTTGGTAATATCACTGAATTCCATGAATTCAGTGATTCCATGAATATGACACTAAAAGCACAGGCAACAAGAACAAAAATAAACAGGTGCAACTACATCGAAGTAAAAAACTTCTGCGCAGCAAAGAGGACAATCAGGGTGAAAAGGTAACCAATGGAATGGGAGAAAATATTTGCAAACCATATATGTGATAAAAGGTCAATCTCCAAAATATATGAGAACTCCTACAACTCCTATGGTACCTGCCATTAACAGTAATGTACTGTGCATTTAAACATTTGGTAAAAGGAGGAATAAAGCAACCTTATACGAATCTGAAATCATCTACAGACAGAACCTGAAATTTAAAAAAGCCCTACAAATGACAATACTGTTTGATATTCTGTGTTAGTGGTTGGACAAAATAGTTAAGCCTTTTAAATGGTTTTAGTTTCCTTATTTGTAAACCGGGACTAGTAATAACTACTTTTCAGCTGCGAATTATATGGAAAGTGCTTCATGGTTTTATACTCTCTAAGAAGTAGTAGCTTAACTGGTATGTGTACATGTGTATGTGTGTGAGTATGTGCTTTTTCCTAAATGTTTAATAGTAAAATCACCTTTAAAAAGGAAATATAGGTCTATAATCCCTTCTCTGGCAGCCTTGGTTGCATGTTTCAGAATCCAGTTTTTTTTTTTTAATTATGGGAAGGTACTATAGCAATATATTGTTGATTACATAATACTCCCAATGGGATACATAATCAAACATTAATATCACATTCCCACCAAGTAAATAAAAAATCAGAAACAGCCTCGTATCAGCTTGGGTCAGGTTTTGCTGCCAATTAAGTTGTGTTTTGTTTTTTTTTTTTACTAAGTTTTAAAATTTAGTTGTATTGGGTCTTTGTTGCTATGTACAGGCTTTCTCTAATTGTGAGTGGGGCTACACTCTAGCTGTCACGCACCAGCTTCTCTTGTCTTGGAGCACGGGCTTCGGTAGTTGTGTCACGGGGGTTAGCAGCCGCGGCTCTCTCTAGAGTGTGGGCTCAGTAGTTGTGGTGTATATGTTAGCCTGTTTTTCTCTTCAGAGTCTACAGTAGCCATACTCTCACTTTTGGTTGCTTTGTTTTTATTTTCCTGATATATTGATTTTGGCTAATAATATTACAGTACAGCAAAGATTTTATCTGATCAGTACAGTCTAGGGGACCATTATGACAGTAGATTCAGAGAGTCCTGCAGCCCTGTTACAATGCATCCAGCTAAAGAAAATTTTAAGTTTATATTTTTAAAAAGAAATTAATTTAAGAATCAGTAAGTTTAGATTTTTAATAAGATAAGTTAATTCCATCAGACAGACACCAATGTTAGGTCCTTTCAATGCTATTTCTAACTTTTCAAAATACATAGCACAAACATGAAAGTTATCTTACTGAAATTAAATCTTTGAGCTGATTTTAACAGGCTGGGCTTTTAGTGATGAGGTTAAAGAAAGATCATTTAGTATACTGATAGAAATAGTTATGATGACACCTAGTTTTACATGATGCACTTTAAGAACTGATGAAACTTATCTGATAAGTAAAAAGGATGGCCCTTCCAGAGAATAAAGATTAAATAGGTCTAATAGTGATATGTAGTCCCTAAACATAATCCAACTTCTCATTCTTGTCCAAAGTCAAATTTTAAGTTGAAAGATGAAAAATCTGCCTCCCTGTTGCCATTTCACAAATATGCCAAGGTAGTATCCTACTAGCCACTAAGACCCAGATATTTATTTTCTTCATAAATTGTCATAGATTCTGTAAAATATCCATTTTTTCCCAAGGGAATCAGAACTATATTTATTTAAAGAAAGGCCCATCAATGTTTTTATTTTTCTTGAATTGTCTCATGAAAAAAAAAATTATCCTCAGTAATGGTCTAAAGAGAAGCCTGCATGAAGCAAAGACCTATTTTAATCACCTCTTTTTAAAGAAAGGTGGTGGAGGGAAGTGGAAAAAGTATCCTGCTGCTTTCTGGAGTGAAGTGGGTAGAATGAGAAAGCAGATCTTTTCTTTGGAGGAAAAAAAAGTTATTTTGATGTTTAATCAGGGTGAATTAAAACATTTAACTTTAAAATTAGTTTACTGAACCCTCAATGCAGGGAGGCCTGAAGTGATGCAGTCCATGGGGTCACAAAGAGTCAGACACAACTTAGTGACTGAACAACAACAATAAAAAACCTCAATTCAATTATATATTTATAAAGTATGTAATACAGTGCCACAGGGGAGAGAGAGACGTAAGGCCCATAGTTTCCATCTCTCTGAGCTTACGATCTCCTGCTGCTGCTGCTGCTAAGTCGCTTCAGTCGTGTCCGACTCTGTGCGACCCCATAGACGGCAGCCCACCAGGCTCCTCTGTCCCTGGGATTCTCCAGGCAAGAATACTGGAGTGGGTTGCCATTTCCTTCTTCAGGGCATGAACGGGAAAAGTGAAAGTGACTCCTAGGGAACTAAAAGTAAGTGTTGAAACAATTGTAACACAAGCTAGAATGTTGAGACCATTTAGGAGTAGCATGGCTATACAGGAATTCAGATTTTTGGTTAGATTGTTCAGAAAAAGTCTACTACATTCAACAAACATTTACTGAAGACACATTGTGTCCCAGGCACTATGCTAAAGACTAAACAAGACATAGTCGCCTTCCTTTGGGCATTCCTGGTATAAAAGGGAAGTCGAAACATAAATAGGAAAATTCTGTATTTATGAATTTACGCATAAGTCTAATAGGCCACTGGCTTCTTCACACAGAATTTTCCTATTTATGTGTCAGAGGGAAACTAAAACAGACCAGAGACTAAGAGGAGGGTCAGAAGAGGCTTCCTAGAGGAAGTAACATCTCAGCTGACTCTTCAAAGACAGGGAGGGAGAGTTCTGGTTCAGTGCTGGCGTTGTAAGCCTACTCCAGCCCATCTCCACTCATGATGAAATACAAAGAGCAAGTACCCGAGAACTGTGAAAAGTCAACAAAGGAGGGGGGAATCAAGACTTACAGAAAACAAACCTGCAAGGCAATGAACTGCCTGGTTTTCCCTGCCTCTTTTTTTCTTGTAGCTGTGTTCTGAGTAGCTAAAACTCTGATGGAAACCCCATCTTTCTGGTCCAAGGAACTGAGAAATGGAGACTCTGTGGACTGGAAAGTGAGTGGGGAGGGGAGGAAGGGAGAGCTAGAAAAGGTGGCCCCTAAAATTTTGTGTATGAACCATCTAAGCCCCTTGGGTTTGCCCCTATGCATGTGAGAGACCCGAAGCAGCACAGCAACAGCTCTGACAACTGGTCTGAGAGATGAACCACTGCCCAAGTCTCAGATGAACCCAGGAGTGCTGCGTGTTCAGGACTGGCCCAGAGCAGCACAGCACAGGCTTTGACAACTGAACTGAGATTGGCACCTTCACCCACAGAAGGCTATAGGAAACTTGCAGCCTGAACTTAACCAGGCTGACGGCCTGCTTAAATAAACATTCTCCAGAGCATTTTAACAGGACCCAGAGTCTGCACAGTGTAACTGAGATAATGTCCAGGATACAATAGAAAATTACCTGTCATACAAAAAAACTAGGAAAATGTCACCAAATTCCAAGGGGAAAATGACAAGCAACAGACACAAACTCTGAGATAACAGTTGTTGGAATTTTCAAATACTCTAAAGCAGCTATTGTATGGTCCAGGAGGTAAAGATGAATGTAAAGATAGGCATCTTTAGCAGAGAAAAAGAAACTATGAAAAAGAAGCAGGTGGAAATTTTGAATTGAAAAGTACAATATCTGAAATAAACAAATTCATTGGATGGGTGCAATATACTTGAAGATAGAGAAATCAACAGTGCTTATCTACAGTGCTTATCTAAACTCAAGAAGAGAGGTGGAAAAAAACGGCTAGGAAAAAAAAAGGAACATGAGCATCAAGGACCTTTGTGACTATATCAAAAGGTCTAATGTACAAGTCATTAAAAGTCTCAGAAGGAGAAGAGAAAGAAATGGAGGCAATCTGGATTTGCCCTTAGCAATTTGGACCTAACCTACCTCTCCCATATCATATTTTATTTTCTTTAATATATGTATATGCCTTTTGTTTCAACCCCATTAAACTTAGAGACATATTCCCTGACTCTGAAATCTAAAACAGGTTCTCTTAAGTCATAGCACCTTTACTTTCTTATGTACATAGGGAAAGTGCTTAATGACCAAATCGATGGGGCTGGGCTGCAAGGGAAATGATGACACTCAGGTGTGTATAATTGGGAGCCTACATGGATGAGCTGAGGATTAATTAGGTAGAAAAGAATATTCCAGATAGACGACAAAGAGAAATACACATTTGGTCTGTTTGGTCAAGAAGCAAAAGGAGACAAAAAAGCTAAAGTAGGATACAGAATATAAAGTTTTTCCTTTTCCACTGGTATAATCTTATCCAGTTCAGTGCTTCATGCTCAGACTCCCTGCCACCCCATGAGGTGCAGCCGGCCAGGCTTCTCTGTCCATGGAACTTTCCAGGCAAGAATACTGGAGTGGGTTGCCAATTCCTACTCCAGGGGATCTACTCAACCCAGGGATGGAACCTGCGTCTTCTACGTCTCCTGCATTGGCGCGCGGATTCTTTACCACTAGCAACACCTGGGAAGTTACTCTTAATTCGAGGATTCTGCAATCGATGCCCTGCTCCACTTCCTTACAACAATGGAAATATTCGTAGAGATTGGGGCGAGTGTGCTGGAAACCGCAGCTTTGGCTCCAGATTTCCTTTTTGAGCTACTGTTACACTGTTTATGAACAGCCGCTGATTCGCTCACTGACCTTGGGCAAGCTGTTACTTTCTATGACTCCACCTTCCTATCTGTAAAACCAGGATAATGTGGAATTTAGAGTGTTGTTAAGAGGATCAATAGAGATCATACACGTGAAAGTTTACATAGTAGCTCAACAAATGTGGAGTGACAGGTGAACGACAGATCAAAAGTCGACAGAACTCCAAGGAACTAGGGCAGAACTTTTGTAAACTTGTATAAGAGAGAGATCTTGGGGTTCCCTCTGCCCCACCCGCCCGCCCCGCGAGGGGACCTGGGGAGCGGACGCGAAGCCGTACCTTGCGTTTCTCGGCCAGCAATTCCTCGTGACGGCTCGGCTGCATCTTACCTCCTGACTCGTCCCTAGCTGCAGCTTCAGCTCGCTCCGCCACGGGGCGCCCGCCTGCAGGGCCTCTGTGGGCTCAGCTAAATGTGATGCTGAGGCCTGAGAGAGACGTCGGGTCTCCCGGGCAACCACATCAACTTCCGGTTTGGGGAGAGGCCGCGGTTGGCGAGAGGCCACATTTCCGCCACGTGATCCGCGCAGGCGCTCTGCGTGAAGGAGGGCGGGCGGCCGCAGCCTGAGACGGCCGGCGCGTCCCAAAGTTCGACTCCTCCGCCCGGACTAGGGCCGCCTCCGGGGAGGTGGCGCCAGCCGGGACCGCAGGCTCTGGAGGCACGAGGCCGGGGCAGGGTGCCGAGTTCCCGAGGCTCCGCTGAGAAGCTGAGCGGTAGCGAGACCGCTGCTCGGGAGCCGCCACGCTGGAGCTGGAACTGGAACCCTGTGGGGCCGGGGCCCCGGCTGCCGGGCTGCGGCTTCTCCAGGCCGAGGCCCCGGCGGAGGATGAGCCGGAGGCAGTGGTGGGCTCCCGGCGGAGCGGCCGGGCAGACAGCATGCTGCGCTGGTTCATCACCGTCCTCCTGTGTGCCGCCTTCCTGGGGCTGGTGAGAGCCGGGACTGGAACCCTCCCAAACCGAGACGAGGGCAGACGTTCTGCAGAGAACGCGGCCTTCTGAGCTCTTGTCTCCGCCGCTTGCAGACTCTGTGACCTTGGGCTCATCCATCGGCCTGAGCCTCAGTTTTGCAATCTGTAAAATGGGCACAATTACGATTTTTCAAGAAATATTGTCAAGTGTAAAATAGATTTCCGTAATATACAATGTTATCCAGTTCCAGCAAACCTTTCTACCTCTCTGTGGGGTCAGGGGAATGCAAGAGGGGTCGCCAGGTCTATAGCCGCGCACCCTCCCGTCTCCTGCGCCCACCCAACCCCCAAATTATTGCACAAAGCTGCTTTATTGGGTTCTCGTCTTCGTTTGACTGAATTGACCCCTTATTTTTGCAAATAGGGAAATAGACCGTGACAGGAAAAGTGACTTTTTCGGACCACACAGCCGGTTAAGTGGTTGAGCCAGGAATAATGTTTCGTAGTCTGCCTACAATCTTATGTAAAATAAATTTTCTGATCCTTGAATGTTTTTCTTCGAACAAACTGCCAGGCTGGTTTAGCCTTTTGCCAAACGTCTTGGCCATCTGGCGGTTACCTTATTCCAGAAGACTTCCCTTAGTCGCTTGTCTTAAATATTGGGGTCTTGGGCAGTTGGGAGGGTGAGTTCTCTGAGCAGTCACTTCTGGCCATTTAGCGCATTTCTCGGAGGCACAGTTGATTCTTAGAGTATTTGTATTTGAAGAAAAGTCAGTGCAAACGCCGTGCCTCGTCCCGTTAAATGCGTTGCAGGTGGGACTAATGTGGTTGCAGCTGGGGCGCTGCCTTACCCTCATGCATTAGGCGCTCGCTCTCGCCTGTGCCCCCGTCTGGGGAGGAGCAACATCCAAGCGTTTAGGGCAGAGTTGTGCAATTAGAATCACTTATTCTTGAAATGTAGACCGATTGGAAACATTTTTTTAAGTGTCCAACGAATTTCCTGTGAAAGCCAACTGCAGCCCCTAATTTTTGCTAAAATTACATGTCTTTGAACAAAATTTTAATTTTAAATCCGTTACATACAGGTGTATGTAATATTGTCTAAGAAAGCTTTACAGACTGTACTCTGAGGCTTTGGTTTTCTTTGAAGAAAAATGTAGATTGAGAAACGTTCAAATTGTTTCTCTCTTGCATGTTTTATACGTATAATTTTAAAGAAGGACCCCATGTACATCCAGAAATTCTTCTGTTTTAACAGCATCAACAAGGGGTAATATTTTGATGGCTTGAAGACTTCAATTTTTAGCATCACAATTTTTGTGTTATTTGTGCATGCAGTGTGTTTCAGACTAGTTAAAACTTTCAAAAACGTTTTTTAATGTTACATTTTACTGTTAATAGAAATACTGTGGTCTTTTCTGTTATTGTTCAACAAGGAAACAGAATTGCAGCAAAAAGCTAAAAGAATTAACTTTAAAATTTTAATTTGAGAGTTGTCAGGATGAGAAAAACCATAGGATTTGGCACACCAGAAATAGTCTGTAGCTCTAGTAGTACTATTAGTAGGTTCATTATGAATTTGTTTTAACTATGGGACTTAATCTCCTACCTTCCATTGAAGTCCCCTCCTCCCTTTTTAATACTGAAAAAAGTTACCATATACATAGACATTATTTTAATGATTGTAAATAAAAACTTCTGTTTTTTTGAATTTTAGGGAATGAGTGTTGCTATACTGGGACCCACGTTTCAAGACTTGGCAACGAATGTGAACCGCAACATCAGCAGTCTTTCTCTGATTTTTGTGGGCCGTGCCTTTGGATACCTGGGTGGCTCTGTGATTGGTGGAGTTCTTTTTGATAGCATGAATCATTTTCTCCTTTTGGGTAAGTAAACGACAGTTTTGGCTTCTTTGAGACTTTCAAGGAATTTACAGCTTGTTTTTAAATATGAAACATACTGGCTTGCAGAATGGTTGACAGCTTAAAAGGAGTGTTTAGGCATCCTCACTGGAAGCCAGGTTTCTCTGCTGCCTGCTTTCATCTTGGCAGTTGCTTGGAATCTGGGCTGGATGCCTCTGGAAATTTAAATTAGTCCTAGTGTGTTAGCGATCCTTAGCCCTCATGACCTTCACTGTGGTCTAGATACCACTGCTGGATCACATGCCAGTTGTTTAAAGAGCTCGGTATGGCAGTGTTTAGGGCAGATCTTCTGGGGCCATAGATGAGAATAAACTCCTCAGACCTGCCCAGACTAGACACTGGGCTGAGAACAAAGGTGGGAGGGGATGGTGGGTGAAATGATGAATGCTAAATTTTTGTCCCAGCTGCTGCTTGTGAATGATCAACCCAGGCCTCTCCACCTCACTCTCAAAATAGAAAGCAAAGCTTTTAACTTACTGTTTTTTGGATAAATTGACATGTTTAAAGAAAATCTGGATTAATGTGACAAAACTGCCTAGGAAGTAAGGAGATGATTACTCTTGTTGAAGAATGAGTAAATAATCCGTCTGATTTCCATAGTGGGTTGAAAGAATGTATTTCTTACATTTCCCTCCCTAGTCTTCAAACAAATTTGTGCTGCGTGCTCAGTTGTGTCTGACTCTTATGTGCTACCATGGATTGTAGCCCGCCAGGCTCCTCTCTCCGTGGAATTTTCTTGGCAAGAATATTTCCTACTCCAGGGGCTCTTCCTGATCGTGGATTGAACCCATGTCTCTTGTGTCTCCTGCATTGGCAGGCAGATTCTTTATCACTAGTGCCACTGTTTACTACATTTCTACTATGAACTACTATAGTAATTGCATTTGATTTTTCTTACCTTTATCTAAAAATCTCTTTAGGTTGTTAAAAATAAATAATTTTTGAGCTATCTGTTTCGCTATAAAATTTTGCCTTGTGGTATAATATATGTGGTATAATGATTATTAGCAGTACTAGAAGTGTATTTATATTAGAATAGCTTATACTTTATAGTTCATAAAGATGATAGAAACTTTTAAATGAAATAACTTTGTAGAAGCAGAACCTTACCTCTACTCCTTATTACTCAATTTTAATTTGACCTGTTTTGCATTTTTGAGTGTTTTTATGATGTTGACTTGATCATGACCCTTTGCCATAAATAGTGTTTTTCATAGCTGACTTTGACCTTTCTTCTCAGGGGTGTCAATGTTCGCTACCACAGTTGGCCTTTATCTCGTTCCATTTTGTAAGACTGCGGTGTTACTCATCGTCATGATGTCCACCTTTGGTGTTTCAATTGGCATTCTGGATACAGGTTAGTGAGCCCTTCATTATCATCGCTGGGAGTAGCATCTTGCTACTAGAAAAAGAGCAGATGATATTAAATTGTCACTTGCACTGTCCCCTAAAATGACACTGACCTACTATGTTTTTCATGGGGGCTCCCAGTCAGTACCACCTTCTTGCCAGGTACAGTGCCTGTCTTTGAGCAGCCAACCACAGAGTGAATTCAGAGGGTTTTGTTCTTTGAGAGTTTGTTGATTTACAGTATCCAAAGAGGAGAGGGGCCCCGGTGTGGGTGATTACAGTGCAGACGAGCAGGCTTTCAGTCGGGCTAGGTCTTTATTATCATCGTAATGTGGCAGGAGTTGATGAATTAATAGATGACACCAAGTTTGGAACCATTATATGGCTGAGGAAACATAGAAGCAGCTCTCCAATTTAAAATGCACTCTGCCTTTCGAACTAAGAGAAACTTGTGTTGAGTATTATTTCCCTTTTCCTTTTCTCTCAAACATTTCTGCCCTCATGTATCTTTATCTTTTAAAATGTACTAAATAACGTATGTGACATTCGTTCACCCCTCAAGCCAACTTTCTCCACCTCTTTCTTGGTATTTGATATGTTGGAGAGAAATTTTTTACTTTGGGCTTGATTTGGTTGTGAAATTACAGGATAGAATTGTATGTTTATGTGCAAATATATTAAAAAGAAAGAAAAAAAATGTTATACTTGATGCTTCTCATCTTCACCCTGTAGATACATAGACAGTATAACCACGGATGTTAGAGGCATCCTTGTTACTTGATTCTTGTAATGGGCAGAATCCTGTCGTGTTCGGGTTTCTGAATATGTGTTTTGCATCTGCTGTATACGTAAATAATTTTCCTCAAGTGGCTACTGATTTCCAGTATAGAAAAATACGGTCATTTGTCTACTATCTGATGATAATATATATTTAAAATATTTAGAAGTAAGTAAATATAAATATCCTTCCCTATCCCCACCCCTCCTGTGCCTGGTATTATTGTTGTTCAGTTTCTGAGTTGTGTCCACCTCTTTGTGACCCCGTGGATTGCAGCACACCAGGCTCCTCTGACCTCCACTATCTCCCAAGAGTTTGCTCAAATTCATGTCCGTTGAGTTGGTGATGCTATCTAACCATCTCATCCTCTGCCGCACTTTTCTGCTTTTGCCTTCAGTCTTTCCCAGCATCAGAATCTTTTCTGATGAGTCGGCTCTTTGCATCAGGTGGCCAAAGTATTCAAGCCTGGTATTGGAACTGTATTGTAAAAAGCCTTGGACTAATGTACTTGGCTCTAGGAGATTAGTGCTTTACTAGATTACAGAATTCCATTTGTGAGTGTGCGAGGTTCCAGTGCTGAGAGTTCCCTGGTAGTGTTGGTGAGTTAGAGTTCCTTAATCATAGAATTGACTTAGTTGCCACAGTTGATAACTTAGAATATTATAATTCTTGTGCCATGTAAAATATTTCTTTCTTATAGTAATGAACTTTTTTCTTTTTTGCCAAGTTACTATAATTAAATCATTCTCCATCTTTCATTGATAGGTGGTAACGTCCTAATCTTGGCTATTTGGGGGGACAGAGGAGCCCCACACATGCAGGCCTTACACTTCAGTTTTGCCCTAGGTGCCTTTTTGGCTCCACTGTTGGCTAAATTGGCATTGGGCACGACGGTGTCTGCTGAAAACCACACAGAGGCTGACTTTAACCAATCTGCCTTCAACCAATCATCTGAAGCTGACTCAGAATCTCTATTTGGAATACCTGACGATATGAATTTACTGTGGGCTTATGCTGTTATTGGTGCTTATATTTTTGTAGTTGCTCTCTTTTTTTTTGCTCTGTTTTTCAAGAAAAGCTCAAAGCAAGAAAAGGCAAGAGTATCTGCTCAGAGGTTTCGGAGAGCCAAATACCACAACACCCTTCTCTGTCTCCTTTTCCTGTTCTTCTTTTTTTATGTTGGAGCTGAGGTAACATATGGCTCTTATGTTTTCTCATTTGCAACCACCCATGCTGGCATGAAAGAAAGTGAAGCGGCCGGGTTGAACTCCATCTTCTGGGGGACCTTTGCAGCCTGCAGGGGCATGGCAATCTTTTTTGCTACATGTTTACAACCTGGAACCATGATTGTGTTGAGCAACATTGGCAGCCTGACTTCATCTTTATTTCTGGTGCTTTTCAACAAGAGCCCAGTTTGTCTCTGGATAGCAACTTCAGTGTATGGGGCCTCAATGGCAACCACGTTCCCCAGTGGAGTGTCTTGGATTGAACAGTACACGACTATCCATGGGAAAGCTGCAGCATTTTTTGTAGTCGGTGCTGCCCTGGGAGAAATGGCTATTCCTGCAGTAATTGGAATTCTTCAAGGCAAATACCCTGATTTGCCTGTAGTTTTGTACACCTCTTTGGGGTCATCAGTAGCCACTGCTATTTTATTTCCTGTGCTGTACAAATTAGCCACCTTGCCGCTTGATCGTCAGCGAAAAGAACACAGGAAAAGTGAGGACCAGAAAGCTCTGCTTTCTAGCTCTGGGCTCAACGACTATGAGGAAGAGAATGAAGAAGATGATGCAGAAAAATGGAATGAAATGGACTTTGAAGTGATTGAAATGAATGATACAATGAGGAATTCTGTAATAGAGACATCTAGAAATATTTTGATGGAGCCTACAGCTGAAGTCCCCAACCAGTCCTACTCAAATGTGTTAATGTTTGAATCCTCTCCAGTTAATACTGGCAACTCTCCTGTGAATTACCTTGCAAGAAACCAGGACAAAAGGGACTAATGCTTTGAGAGGATGGATTGTTTCCTGACTCCTCAAATAATCACCAGTTCTAAGGAGGCCAGTCAGAGCAAAGCATAACATATTTGCAACAAGCTTTGAGGATCAAAATTTCTAGGTCCAAGTATAGCAAATGCTAAAAAGTTTTGAAGTGTTCTATAATCCCCAGAGCCTTTCATAAAGAACCAATGATCTCATACAGCACGATCCTGTTGAGAGGCTAGTATTTGGTGGCATGTGGCTGATTAGGTAATATTTTATGGCCTTCACCCCTCCTCAGAGCATGCAGAGAAGGCATTTGTTTTTGAGAAGTTGGGTGTGCCATTTGGATAAAGCAAAACTGTTTAGTAGTTGAATCGGTTAGCCAAATTATCCGTTATATTCTGCCAGGGAAGTTGAGAATCGTTTCATAAAAAGACATCTTTGAAAATGGACAGAGATTTCTATTAATTGTTTTACTCTGTAGTGTTGGATCAAAAAATGGTAATCACTGATGTTTTCAGATTTTTATGAAGAGAGCACAGAACAGGTCCTAGAGACCTGGCTTCAAACCTCCACTCTGCTTCCTAGTCTGGCCCTGTACTTGGTCATCTGACTTATGTAGGCCTTGTTTATCTCATGTCCTGTTCTGGGTCTCTAATGAAATTGAGATGACTTTCAAACTGGGAATCCCTCATTTTTACAGTTTGTGCAAGATGTTTGTCAGAAATGAACATAAATGCCACTCCATTCGTCATTTCAAATGAGAAGTGAAAAAAAATGAATAGCTCTAAGAATGTGCTACTGATTATGAATAACATCAATTAAAGAGACTCAGTATTTAATACTTTATTTGAATAATTCTGAGGAATACATTTTTAGCACTGTATGTCATTGATTCTGAGATGCACCTTTTTTTTCACATTTTTAATATCTCTGAAATCAAAGTATGTGGTGAAATCAGTGATCATTTAACGTGACAAAATTGAGTTTTTTCCCATATACTTCTGTAAAGTAATGTTGCATTTTACAATCAGTGTCTTAGTTTCAGTGAATACAGTGATCCATTCAATGATGGAGATTGTACTATTTTTACGGACATTTCAAGAAGAGAAGTTATTTTTATATGCTCATTTTCTCTGTGTTCACACAGGATTTGAAGATGCCTTGTTGCAGTTTTTAAAGCTGTTTCAGAGTTACTATGTTAGTAGTAGGGCTGTGGATGGGGTCTCTTTTGGTCCTTTGCTTACCTCAGTGACAGTCTGGGAATGAGTCTGCTGTTCCAGGAGTTGCTCTTTATTGAGTCTAGCTGGTAGCCACATTGTAAGCACTGTAAATTAGGCTGCTAATGTAATTTACCGTGAGACACAGTCTTTTCCAGTAATTGGAATACCTATGTCAGCCCTCTGGACCTCCTCTTTCCTGAGTTTGAAATATCTGGGAAATCAAAGTAATGATTTGAAAATGGCTTGGGGGCCTAAGAGGGATCATGAGCATGGCAAATCTGGTGTGGGGTATCCTTTGATAAATGACTGGCATTGATGACAGATTTTGTTCACTTCATAGCACATTTTGTGCTGAATAATACCTAATTTCTACTTGGTTGCAATATGTCTGCTTTTTAACTAATTTCTGTAAATTTGCCTTTGTTTTTTCGTAAGTGGAAAATAGTACCTTTCTTGACCACTGTCCATTATTGGTTCATTGTAACAATCTGACAGTTTTGGAGAGGGCTGGTGGAGAAATTAACAGTGAAAAGCCTATTCTTCTTGCTCTCTTTATTCTATCCTTTTCTCTTAGCTAGAACTTGGAGATTAGCTCTGCTCCACTTACCTCCCTTTCTCAGGTTGTTGGAATGTAGGCAGTAGCAACTATTTGGCATCTGGGTGGCTTGCCAGAATAGGGATTCAACCTGTGGTGACTACATTTAAAGGGTAAAAGTGCAACTCAGGGAAAGAAGGTAATGAGAACATGGTAGAAAACTTGGAAATCCACAAAAAATGAATTAGAATTCCAAAGCCAAAATGTGAATGGCCATATGAGATTATAGGGATTGTTAAAGTTTGATAATGTATTTCCATATTGGAAAGATAAGACAGTACAATTCCAGGAATTAGCCTTCATCCCAATAATCAGTTCTTGGTTAAGTGTCTGCAAATACTCAAGTAACCAATACCGAAGTTTTCTATTCTGAGTCACATTATTATATCACAAATTTAACAGCTTAAAACAGCAAATCTTGTATTTATTTTACCTCACAGTTTTCTTGAGTCAGGAATTTGGGCATGACTTCACTGGGTTGGTTCTCTGCTCAGGATCTCATGGGCTGCAGTCAAGCTGTTGGAAGAGCTGTGCTTTGTAGAGCTTGGGCTTCTCTACTACACCGTGTGGTTTTTGACAGTAATTCAGTTCCTTGCGGTAGTAGACTGAGATCTCCGTTTTGTTTTTTTTTTTTCTGGATGTCAGCAGGCACCTATCTCGATTGCTAGGACCTCCTGTGTGGCCCTCTCATAGATCCTTTCAAAGCATGGCAGCTTATTTCTTCAAAGCCAGCAGGAGAATCTCACTGGAGCCGACTAAGCTGGGGTCTTTAATGATATAGTGTAATCATGGGAGTGACATCCTGTCCCCTTTGCCAGCTTCTGTAGACTAGAAGGAAGTCTCAGAGTCTGTCCAAAGTCAAGGGAAGAGGCTAGTATATGGATGTATCTGATTATTGGGGGTCACCTTAGGGTATGTCTGCTATACTCAAATGTCTGCAAAACTCAAGGGAGCCAGAAAGCTTGAGCTGGGGGAAAAGTCCTTCAGCAGTCACCAAAAGTGATAATAGATACAACCCATTGAATGTTCTAGGGCAGGAATGGAAAACTCCCCATAGACCAGGCCAATAAACCTAACTCAGAATTAGGCTTTTTTTCTTGAGATTTTATTTTGTGCCCTTTTCCACTGTACTTTTTGTCTTGTTCAAGTGCAGCTTAATATGAGGGAAATTAGTAAGTTTCAGTCTAATTGTATTTTCATAGTAAAGTCCAAGAAGACTTTGAGAGCATTTTTCAATCCCTGTTATTTTTTAAAGAAAAATCTTTAAAAAAATTTTTTATTATATATGAGGTATAAAAAAGGTCATGGTAGAAGATTAGGGAAGTACCTAAATTTTTTAAGGGACAAATGTAAGTAATCATAATCCTGAATGCCTAGAAAGTTCTTACATTTCTAATCAGCTTAGTTTCCTAAGGCAAGGGTAAAGGGGTAAAAAAAATTTCCTTCTTCCAGCTAAAGTATCAGAAACAACTTGAATTTTATGTCTAGATTATATTGATACTACATTTGGTGGACTGGTTTTAGTTTGAATAGTTGTAATTTATTCAGAACAAAATCAGAGTATCAACACACTCCTGAAAAAGGTGAGACCCAGATTCTATGTAAAATTTTGTTTCAAGTAGATTTATTGAATAATCAGGATAGTTTTCTCATAACCAGAACTTTTGTTTTACTATAGCAATGTAGCATTCAATCCTGCCACTTAAAAATTATTACTAAAATAGAGCTTAAAATTCTTAGTGAAAGTAGATATATTCTTCTGGGGTCCCTTGTGTTTGTTAAGTGCCCTTGTTCATAATATGTGTCTGTAATGTTTTGCTGTGAATGTGTGTGTGTGTATATGTTTGTATGTGGAGCCCACAGATGCTGTGTGTGTCTGATATTTTATTATAGTATGGGGATGTAGCAGAGGTAGAGGTGATAGGGAAGGGATACAGAAAAGCTTACTGTGTAATTTCAAAGTTTGTTACAATTATTCTTTTAATTGAAATTTTTATGAAGGTTATTGTCGGTTTACATGTAAGTTGTGTGCAGTGTTTTTTTCAAACTTGCTGAGTGAAGAATACTTGCTCAATCTGGAAAGGTAGAGAAATAGACTGGTGCTTCTCATACTTTAATGTGCATTAGAATTGCTTCTTAAAATGCAGATTCTAATTTAGTTGGACAGGGTTAGGGACTGAGATTCTTCATTTCTAACAAGCTCCTAGGTGCTGTTGGCCCATGGGTTGACCATACTTTAGGTAGTAAGGTCCACTTTTTGGGAATGTTAAATTCTTTGCTGCTTCTTTTGGGAATTTCATTTGTTTTCTTTTAGCTTTTCTAAATCTGACCCTAAGGAGAAGGCAATGGCACCCCACTCCAGTGCTCTTGCCTGGAAAATCCCATGGACGGAGGAGCCTGGTAGGCTGCAGTCCATGGGGTCGCTAAGAGTCGGACACGACTGAGCGACTTCACTTTCACTTTTCACTTTCATGCATTGGAGAAGGAAATGGCAACCCACTCCAGTGTTCCTGCCTGGAGAATCCCACGGATGGCGGAGCCTGGTGGGCTGCCGTCTATGGGGTCACACAGAGTAGGACACGACTGAAGCGACTTAGCAGCAGCAAATCTGACCCTAAATCTCTGGGAGTCTACAGTCCCCATGAACCCCCTCCATTTATATACACTATTCTAAGACTTGAGTTCAGTCGTCTCCATTTGCCTCATTAGCTGTTGAATATTTATTTCACATGTTATCGAATGCCTCCTGTTTGATAGTTTCTGTGGGAGATGTACACTGGTGAAAAGATCAGAAATTTCCTGCCTTCGTGGAACTTACTTCTAATGCAGTACTGTCCAGTATCTGCATTGGCTGGTGGCTGCCATATTTAGATAGCACAGCTCCAGTGGGAGAAATAAAGTGTCAAACAAGTCATCACACAAGATATTTCCAGGAAGGCTTTACTTCCTGTTGTTCTAGAGATTAATTAACTACTATCTGGGATCAGAAGGTTGTGATAGATACCGTCTTAAATGGCGTAATATAAATTATGGCATTTAAGAAAGACCTGGTGATCTAAAAGAGAAGGTTTTGGTTTCCTTGTGTGTAAAAGAAGCAAACCAAAGCTAGTGACTTGGTTGTCAGAAGGAATATTTAAGCTCTTTCTTTAATGCACTTTGGCCAGTTGGCACTTGAGCTAGGTTGAACTTGAGTTGGATTTTTATTTAGGTTTAAATAGTTTCATATTTAATGATTTAAAACTGTATAGCACTGAATTTTTACAATCAAAGAGAATTGTTCTTTATTTTCCAACATTTTCCTGTGGTAATTGTAAGTAATTATGTCTTCTCTTGTCCTGTATTTCTGCCCTTTTTATTTCTTTTAATTCTTCAACAACAACAAGGAGGATCCCTTAGGTTCTTGCATTGTGTCTATTGATTCTTATTATTGTCTCCTGTCTTCCTTTTGACTTATATTTTTAATTGCAGAATGCCTCAGTTTTTGATCTCTAAATTATTGCAGCTTGCTTTTGATGCATTTGGTAATGTTAGTTAATGGATGGCCTAGAGAAATGTTTTGAAGTTGTAAGATGACATGAGTAGCTTAAGGGGTTGGGCTTTCTAGCTTCTGAACAATTTGTTGAGATTCATAAGGTGCTTTTTTTTTTTTTAATCCTTTTTAGTTGTGATAAAATATGCATAACAAAATTTATTGTTTTAACCATTTTTAAGTGTACAGTTCGGTGACATTAAGGGCATTCTCATTATTGTGCTATAGTCATTGCCATCATCTGCAGAACATCTTTTATCTTGCAAAACTGAAACTCTCAAACCATTGAACAGTAACTCGCCAATTTCACCCTCCTTTTAGCCCCTGACAACCATCCTTTTACTTTCTGTCTCTGTGAGTTCCACTGCTCTTAAGTACCTCATTTAAGTGGATACAAACAGTATTTGTCCTTTTATGACTAGGTTATTTTATTTAGTGTAACATCCTCAAGGTCCATCTTGTTGCAACATGTGTCAGAATTTCCTTTGTAAAAATAAACAATACTCTGTTGTATGCATATTTTGTTTACCCATTTATATGTTGATGGATACATGCTTTGCTTCCCTCTTTTGGCAGTTGTGAATAATGCTGCTATGAACATTGATGTACAAATACCTGCTTTTTTAATTTTTAAATATTGAAGTATAGTTGATTTTACAATGTTGTTTCAGGTGTACAGCATAGTGATTCAGTTATATGTATATTATATAAATATGATATATATAAATATATACGTGTCTGTGTTCTTTTTAGATTTTCCCCTTATAGATTATTACGAAATATTGAGTATAGTTCCCTGTGCTATACAGTAAGTCCTTGCGTGTCTGCTTTTAATTCTTTTAGGTATATCCCCCTAAGTGAAATTGATGAATCATATGATTCTAGTTTTAATTTTGAGGGATGCTTTATTTTTATTATTCTGCTTGGATATTATTCTAATCCACTAGGAAGAGGGAAACACTTAGTATCGCTTCAAACTCTAGGCAGGCTTTTGGCAAATTATAATTTGCTTAGTATCACCCACACCCTGAGTAAATGAACTTAAATGTCAGGTATCTACCTCACAGTTTTGTTATTTCTGCTTCCAGTCTTTGTTTGGTCACTAAGCTTACGCTGAGAGCTTACTTTGTGCTAGGCACTGTAGACTAAGTATTAATGAAACTTCCTCTCCTGTCCTTGGAGTACCAAGTATCATTATCATGTACTTTGGGATTTTGATCCCCGTTTTCTGCTAAGTGGCTGGTCTTGTGTCATGTTCTCCTTTGTTTGGAAACACAGAGACTCCCCCTGGTCACCTTGGAACAGATGGTGTGTGGTCAGGGAACCATGGGCTGGAAATGGGCCCAGTGCTGGGGCCAGGCTGCTGTCTGCCTGTTTCTCAAAGCAGCTCTGCCTGTCGGTGGAAGTTCTCCCTGTTCTCCTTCCTTAGGCCCATCCTCTGTATATCTCTAGTCCAAATTCCACAGGAAACCCGTCTGACTGACTTGAGTAACTGCTCTTTTCCTTACTGGGCAGAGCCTGGCCTCAGGAGTTGTTGATCAGCCCATTAATTGGCCTCTCTTGGATCAGTACCTGTTGCTACCATCCAGAGAGTGGCCATCCTGACACTTCTCTCCCTACTGCTCTGATCCAGGAACTGTTACAACCACAAAGGAAGTTCCCCTGACTGCTCTGTACCTGGGGTAGTGCTAGGTTTAATGGATATTTGCTAGCAGATGTCCGAATGGGATACAAATTGTCAGGCTCTAGGGAGATGGTCTGGTTCATGTTTTGAATCAAAATTGGAAAAACAGTCACATCCAGTGGTAGATCTTTTTTGAGGAGCTTATTAGACAAGGTTGGTAGTGAACTGTATGATTTCCGTCAAGGACAAAAGCTCTCTCTTAATAGGGTAGCAGTGTACTTAAGAGAGATAAAAGAGGATTCCCAGTTTGCAAGAGATCTTATTAAAGCTCTAATCTCTGTGAACCAGAAAGATTTCCAAGTCTAAACATTTTAGTTATTTAGCAGGTATCTACTGAGCATTTGGGCTTCCCAGGTGGCCCTAGTGATGATAAACCTGCCTGCCAATGCAAGAGATGTAAGAGAAGATCTTCCCAGGGGTTGGGAAGATCCCCTGGAGAAGGGCACGGCAACCCACTCTAGTGTTCTTGCCTGGAGAATCCCTTGGATAGAGGAGCCTGGTGGGCAATGGTCCATGGGGTCACAAAGAGTCGGACATGACTGAAGCGACTGAGCATTTACTGTGCTCAGTCATCTGCTGTGGGAATATAGCAGAGGACAAGCCAGGTGAGATCCTTACTGGCATCAGCTGTTTCAAATAAGATTTGCTCTGACAGTCTTTGTTAGCTGAAGCATCAATAAAGCCTATTGTAAAGGGTTTTACCAGTTCCGGAAAAGTCAGTAAAGTAGCCAGGCTCTTGTTTCCTTGGTGTATGTTTGTGTCTGTTCATTTCCAATATTTTTACATGTAATCTCTGGAGTAATTCTTGATTTAGAGCTTTATAAAAATGATTTAGCACAGTGCAGTTGAGGTTAACACAGTGAAAACCTGCTGAAGGAAGCTGCAGCAGGGAGTCTGACACCTCGGGAATTGTTCAGAGGAGCCAAAGGACGCATTTCTGGTTGAACTGGAAGTTTGGGTCACACTTTCAAACACTTATGGGTTAACTAAGCCGATTCTCATTCACTTGTAGAGAAGTTTCTTTCCTTAGGTGGGGATTACCAAGTTCTGGGTCCACATACCCTTATTGGAGATAAGCTCAGAGACAGAAGCATTCAGGAAAGGAAAAGTTGACCTCCACGAGAAGGGCTGGCTTGCTAAGTAGGAACACAGTTATTTAAGGAAAAAAGCAGTATGTACCACGGTTTCCAAGTTTGCGTTAGTCTGTTCATAACGGAAAAGCAGTAACCCTCCCACATGTTTATCATATTCATAGAAAGTGAAGTGAAAGTCGCTCAGTTGTGTCCGACTCTCTGTGACCCCATGGACTATACAGTCCCTGGAATTCTCCAGGCCAGGATACTGGAGTGGGTAGCCTTTCCCTTCTCCAGGGGATCTTCCCGACCCAGGGATCGAACCGGGGTCTCCTGCATTGCAGGCAGATTCTTTACCAACTGAGCTATCAGGGAAGCCCGCACGTATTCATAAGAGGTTGTGACATATTCATATTCATAGAGATCGTGACAAGTCTTTAGATACCAGTGCAGCAAAAGCCAGGGATAGAATTGGCTTTGTTAGAGAGTCCAGGCTTATGGGAAATGTTCATGGTTTTATTGTTTCTGAGATCAGAGCCAATTAGGTGACCCTGTTACTTTTGGTTTTATCTTGGTGAGGGGCAGGGGGAATGTCTGCAGACTGTGATAAGGAGAAGAGCTTAGTCGTACAGAAGCAGGGCAAGGTGACATTTTGCTTTTAAACCTTCCAAAACCCATAAACTCCAGGAGGAAAAACAGCCTGAAGGAAAAACGTGATTGCAGCATGTATTCTTATCCCCTGGCCAAGTGATCAGCCATTTTGCTCCAGTGGTTTTTAACCCTAACTGCTGTTAGAATCACCTAACAGTGTTCAAAATCTACTGATGCCAGCCTTTTCACTTAAATGAGAATTTAATTGGTGTGAACTGGGGCCTGAATGTTGATATTTTTGAAAGTACCCCCTAAAGTAATGTGCAGTAGAGGTTGAGAACAGCTGCTTTTATCGATGCAGAGAACTGAAACTTCTAAACTTCTTGCAATGGTTTTTAAAGGGTGATTTACAGCTTGGTTACATCATGTTTCTTTTATGGATGCTTGAAATCCTGTCTACTTTCTCTGAAGGAGAAAGAAGAGCAGAAGAGCTCTCATATTTCGTGTTATTGCCGCTGCTGCTTGGTCAGTTAAGGAGAGTAATCAATACTGGTTGAAATTCTGTCCCCCCAAAAGGCAAACCCAGATCTTTTGGAAGTTGCCTTTTTGATTTAGGGGGCTTACTGGAGGAGGAGTGGTAAACTTGTAGATTTATTACATTTGGATTTAAGCCTGCTCATTGTTTACATGGTTGTACAATGTAAAAGCTTGTTTTAGTAAAATATTGATGTAAATAAACACTGCTACTGGTTAAAGACAAGATTTGTGTCTCATTTCATGGATTTTTAAAAGTGAGTTTGGTATCTCTCCAGAAATTAGTCAAGAATATTTCTAGATTTTAGATTATGAGTACTCCAAAATGTGTGTGATAGTGTATTAGTTCCTAAAATGGGAATAGTATTTTATTTTCACTTCACATGGATATTTTAGAAATGACATCTAGAATTCCTGATGACATCTAACATTTTTGGCCCTTAGCTCCTCTTAAGAAGTTTATGACCTAATTGCTAACCTTACAAGACCACCAAAGAAGCTATTACTAGCTGCAAATTTTAGTTAATGTTTTACTTGAATGATATTAATGCTTCCCTAATTAAGAGGATGACAGGTATGTCTTTGTTTCAGAATGGAAAGGAGATTTTCAAATTGCACATCAGGCAGCAGCTGGGCCACCTCTCCTTGCTTCCTTCTGAACAGGGCCCAGCAGCTGAAAGACTGCCTGTTTCTTAACTTGTTTAAAACAACTGTGGTGATAGTTTGGTTCAGTTCAGTTCAGTCGCTCAGTCGTGTCCGACTCTTTGCGACCCCATGAATCACAGCACGCCAGGTCTCCCTGTCCATCACCAACTCCCGGACCCTACCCAAACCCATGTCCATCGAGTCAGTGATGCCATCCAACCATCTCATCCTCTGTCGTCCCCTTCTCCTCCTGCCCCCAATCCTTCCCAGCATCAGGGTCCTTTCCAATGAGTCAACTCTTCGCGTGAGGTGGCCAAAGGATTGGAGTTTCAGCTTCAACATCAGTCCTTCCAATGAACACCCAGGACTGATCTCCTTTAGGATGGACTGATTGGATCTCCTTGCAGTCCAAGGGACTCTCAAGAGTCTTCTCCAACACCACAGTTCAAAAAAATCAATTCTTTGACGCTCAGCTTTCTTCACCGTCCAACTCTCACATCCATACATGACCACTGGAAAAACCATAGCCTTGACTAGACGGACCTTTGTTGGCAAAGTAATGTCTCTGCTTTTAAATATGCTATCTAGGTTGGTCATAACCTTCCTTCCAAGGAGTAAGCGTCTTTTAATTTCATGGCTGCAGTCACCATCAGCAGTGATTCTGGAGCCCAAAAAAGTAGTCAGCCACTGTTTCCACTGTTTCCCCATCAATTTGCCATGAAGTGGTGGGACCAGATGCCATGATCTTAGTATTCTGAACGTTGAGCTTTAAGCCAACTTTTTCACTCTCCTCTTTCACTTTTATCAGGAGGCTCTTTAGTTCCTCTTCATTTTCTGCCATAAGGGTGGTATGATCTGCATATCTGAGGTTATTGATATTTCTCCCAGCAATCTTGATTCCAGCTTGTGCTTCTTCCAGCCCAGCGTTTCTCATGATGTACTCTGCATATAAGTTAAATAAGCAGGGTGGCAATGTACAGCCTTGACGTACTCCTTTTCCTATTTGGAACCATTCTGTTGTTCCATGTCCAGTTCTAACTGTTGCTTCCTGACCTGCATACAGGTTTCTCAAGAGACAGGTCAGATGGTCTGGTATTCCCGTCTCTTTCAGAATTTTCCACAGGTTATTTGGTTAAATGCTTCTGACTTGGATTTTGATTCAGGTATACAGCAACTTCCTTATCCCTTTCATACTTTATGGGGTGTCTTAGAAAAGGATATATTTTTTAAAGTGGGACATTTAAGCTGAGAGAAACTAAATGACCACATTCTCCCTTGTCTTGTGGGAGCAGTTGTAGGTGACATTCTGGGTGTCCTTATATGACCACTACTGTCTCTGCTTTCGGTGACCTAGTTTACAGCTGTGCACTTCACTCTGCACGGGGATGCTCTTGTACCTTTGCCTCGTGCCAGGGACTATGGGCAAAGCTTGGTCTTTTCTGGCTCATCATAAATAAAAACCTCTAGAAGCCTTGGCATTGGGCCAGGTAGGATTTCAAGCATAACTGACTGTGACGTCCAATGCCGGTCATCATATGGTCCCTAATACTTTCATGAGGAAGCAGGGGCTTTGTTGATTGTTGCACACCCATTTCATCTTCCATGAACTTGGCTAGGCATGAGTGTGGACCGAATGACCACACCACCCGCTCCTAAGGGTTCCCTGGGCTGGAAAGATGGGGTAAAACACTGTGGTTCACAAGGAGATGAGGGCTGGCAGGGCCCCTCTGATACCTTCCACTGGAAATGATAATTGTTTGGGGCGTGGAATTTTTTTTTTTGTTGGAGGAGCAGAATTTTTCTGTTGGTTTACTATAGCAGCCATTTAATTCTCTCTCCTTTGGGAAACTTGAATGGATCCAGAAGAATACATGAAAAAAAATTCATGTGCAGTATAGTGCTGAAGAGTATGATCTGGAGCCTGGATTCAAATTCTGACTCTGCTGCCTATTACCTGGGCTGCATTGTTTATTCTTGTGCCTTGGGTTGCATTCACAGGCAAGCAGATGTTGAAGTCCACCCCCCTCACCCTGCCCCAGTATCCTAGACTGTAACTGGAGACAGGGCTTTTAGAGAGGCAATTAAACTGAAATGAGTTTATTAGGGTGTACACTAATCCAATATGACAGGTGTCTTTATAAGAAGAAGAGACAGAGGGAAGGTCAGATGAAGACAGGGAAGATAGCCATCTACAAGCCAAGGAAAGGCCACCTAGGAAACCAGCCCTCCCAATGCCTTGATCTCAGAGCCTCCAGAATAATGGGAAAGATTTATGTTGTTTAAACCACCTTGTTTATGATATGTTTTTATGGCAGCCCTAGCAAACTAACACAATTAAGCACACAACGAATATTTGCTACTATTATTATTATTCCCAAACCACACAGCCAAAGAAAAAAATAAAGCAACCACAGTGGGGAATTTTAATAAGAAAATAATGTTCATTGGTTTAGTAAAAGCGACCATGTACAAAAGGGAAATAATGAGGGTTTTTTTTTTTTGCATAACTGTTGTGGCCGGGAAGGCCAGGTGGGACACCCTAACTAAGCTAAGACCCATAACTAAGGGGTTATGGGTCACAGGATACTTAGTTGTCCTGGAAAGAATATGTGTGGCTGGGAGCCACACCAGGCCTGGTGAGCTCTCTGCTCAGGCACCAGGCAAAGGACGGACTTTCTTGGACCTGACCAAGCAGCTGAGATGACTGGAGCCCACCAGCAACAAGAGGGAGAAACAGCAGGAGCATACAGTTGTTTTTAATGGATAATATGTGTGCATAATAATAAAATCAAACAGTACAAAGGTAAAATTTTAAATGTTATTTACCCTTGATCCATTAAAACAACCATTCTTATTATGTTTGTGCACCTGCTAGAGATTTTATCTGTGCAAACATAAAACTGTGTTTATGTGTATACCTGTGTATATATGCTCAGTCTCTTCAATTGTGTCTTGACTCTTTGCGACCCCATGGGCTGTAGCCTTTGGCCTTGGAATTCTCTAGGCAAGAATACTGGAGTGGGTTGCCATTTCCTCCTCCAGGGGATCTTCCCAACCCAGGGATTGAACCTAAGGCTCTAGCATCTCCGGCATTGCAAGCAGATTCTTTACTGTTTGAGCCATCAGGAAGCTCTGTATACCTGTGTGTGTATGTGTGTGTGTAAGTCGCTCAGTCATGTCCGACTCTTTGCGATCCCATGGACTGTAGCCCGCCAGGCTCCTCTGTCCATGGAATTCTCCAGGCCAGAATACTGTAGTGGGTAGCCGTTCCCTTCTCCAGGGGATCTTATATATACCTATAAATGAACAGGGACTTCCCTGGTGGCTCAAATGGTAAAAGCGTCTGCCTACAATGCGGGAAACCCACGTTCGATCCCTGGGTCTGGAAGATGCCCTGGAGAAGGAAATGGCAACCCACTCCAGTACTCTTGCCTGGAAAATCCCATGGACGGTGGAGCCTGGTAGGCTACAGTCCATGGAGTTGCAAACAGTCGGACACGACTGAGCGACTTCACTTTATAAATGAACATAAATAATCTGATTAATTGATATTGAGACATCACTGGCATTTAACATTGTATTAATTTTTCGTGTACAACAAAGTGATTTGATATGTGTATATACTGTGAAATGATCACAACAGCAGGTTTAGTTAACATCTATCTCCACACAGTTACATAATATTTTTCTTGTGATGAGAACATTTAAGATTTATTCTCTTAGCAGCTTTCAAGTATTCAGTACACTTGTTTTCTTTTTAATTTTTGGGGGAGTGTAGTTGATCTATTGGAGAAGGCAATGGCACCCTACTCCCGTACTCTTGCCTGGAAAACCCCATGGATGGAGGAGCCTGGTGGGCTGCAGTCCATGGGGTCGCTAGGAGTCGGAGACGACTGAGCGACTTCACTTTCACTTTTCACTTTCATGCATTGGAGAAGGAAATGGCAACCCACTCCAGTGTTCTTGCCTGGAGAATCCCAGGGACGGGGGAGCCTGTTGGGCTGCTGTCTATGGGGTCACGCAGAGTCGGACACGACTGAAGCGACTTAGCAGCAGCAGTAGCAGTTGATCTATACTGTTGTGTTAGTTTTTGCTATACAGCAAAGTGAATCAGTTATACATATATCCACTCTTTTTTAGATTATTTTCCCATATCAGTCATTACTGAGTATTTAGTCAAGTTCTCTGTGCTATACAGTAGGTTCTTAATATCTCTTTTACAGTAGTAGTGTGTATATGTCAATCTCAATCTCCCAATTTATCCCTTCCCCCCACTGTGGTTAACCATAAGTTTGTTTCTACCTTCATGACTCTATTTCTGTTTTATAAATAAATTCATTTGTGTCATTTTTTTAGATTCCACATATAAGTGATTCCACTTGTCTTTGTCTGACTTCACTTATTATGATAATCTCTAGATCCATCCATGTTATACGTAGTGGCATTATCTCATTCTTTTTTTAAATGACTATAGTAATGTTCCATTGTATATAGGTATCACATCTTTTTTTTTTTTTTCCTGGAGTCAGGCCAGAGTCATTCCAGATGAGAGTACCACATTTTCCTTATCCATTTATCTGTTGATGGACATTTAGATTGCTTCCATGTCTTGACCATTGTAAATAGCACTGCAGTGAACATGGAAGTGACTTGTATCTTTTTGAGTTAGAGTTTTCTCCAGCCGTATGCCCAGGAGTGGGATTGCTGGATCATATGGTAGTTCTATTTTTAGTTTTTTTTTAAGGAACATCTCTCTTGTTCTCCATAATGGTTATACCAATTTACCTTCCCACCAACAATGTAGGAGAGTTCCCTTTTCTCCATACCCTCTCCAGCATTTATTGTTTGTAGACTTTTTGATGATGGACATTCTGACTGGTGTGAGGTGATACCTCATTGTAATTTTGATTTGCATTTCTCTCATAATTAGTGATTTTGAGCATCTTTTCATGTGCTTTTTGGGCATCTCTATGTCTTCTTTGAAGAAATGTCTTATTTAGATCTTCTACCCATTTTTAGAATTTTTTTTTTTTAACATCGAGCTGCATGAGCTATTTGTATATTTTGGAGGTTAATCCCTTGTTGGTTGCTTTGTTTGCAAATACTTTCTCCCATTCTGTGGATTGTCTTTTCTTCTTGTTTATTGCTTCCTTTATTGTGCTCAGTATACTATAGTTAACTACAGTCACCATTGCTTTACTTTATATCCCCAGGATTTATTTATTTTATAACTGGAAGTTTTTAGCTTTTGATCCTCTTTACCCATTTTATCTACTCCCCATCCCCCAACTCTTGCAATCACCAATGTGTTCTATGTACCTATGAATTCAGCTTTTAAGTTTCCACATTTAAGTGATATACAGTATTTGTCTTTCTCTGACTTACGTCACTTAGCATAATAACTCTAAGGTCCATTCATGTAGATGCAAGTGGCAGGATTTTCTTTTTTATGATTAACATTCTACCATATATACATACATACACCTATGTCCACGCATATCATATTTCCTTTATTCATCCATCAGTAGACACTTAGGTTGTTTCCATTTTTGGCTATTGTAATAACGCTGCAGTGAACATGGGCATGTACATTTCTTTTCAAGAAAGTGATTTCATTTCCTTTGAATAAATATCTAGAAGGAAAATTGGTGGGTCGTATGATAGTTCTATTCTATTTGAAGAAACTCCATACTGTTTACCATAGTGGCTGGACCAAATTACAATTCCATCAACAGTGCACAAGGGTTTTTCTTTTTTGCTACATCTTTGTTGTTTCATGGCTTTTTGATTTTGATAATAGCCATTTTAACAGATGTGAGGTGATCTTTCTTTGATTTTAATTTGCATTTCCCTGATGATTAATGTTGCTGAACACTTTTTCAATAACTGTTGGCCATATGTATGTCTTTGGAAAAATGTCTCCTCAGATCCCCTGCCCATTTTTAGGTCATATTGCTTTTTTTTTGTTGTTTTGCTGTTTGTTTATATAAATAAATATATAAATTTGCAAATATTTTCTCCCATTTGTTAGGTTGCCATTTTGTTGATGGTTTCCTTTGCTGTGCTGTTTAATTTGATATAGTTCTATTTGTTTATTATTGTTTTCATTGTCTTTGATTCTGGTGTCAGATCTAGAAAATCATAGCCAAGACCGATGTCAGGATACTTACCACCTGTTTTATTCTATAATTTTTATAAGGTTTTACATTCAATTTAATCCATTTTGAGTTAATTTTTGTGTATGGTATAAAACAGTGGTCCAGTTTCATTCTTTTGCATGTAGCTGTCCAGTTTTCCCAGCACCATTTATTAAAGAGACTTTAATAAAGAGACTTTCCCTCATTGTATTCTCTTGCCTCCTTTGTTGTACGTTAGTTGACCATATATACATGGATTTATTTCTGGGCACTCTATAGGTTTCATTGGTCTATGTATCTTCCCCCTCCCAGCCATACTGTTTTGATTACTCTTACTCTGTAATATAGTTTGAAACCAGGGTGCATGATGCCTTCAGCTTTTTTCTTCTTAAGGTAGTTTTGGCTACCTGGGAATTTTGTGCTTCTATGCAAATTTTAAAATTCTTCTATTTTTGTGAAAAATATCATTGGAATTTTGACCTAGACTGCATTGAATCTGTAGATTTGAGTAGTATGGACATTTAAAAATATTTATTCTAAAAAGAAATATTAATTCTTTCAGTCCTTGAGCATGAATATCTTTCCATTTATTTATGTTTTCAATTTTTTTATTAGTGTCTTACACTTTTCGGTGTACAAGACTTTTACCTCCTTGGTTAAGTTTATATTTATTCATTTTGATGCAATTGTAAATAGGACTGCTTTCTTAATTTCACTTTCTAATACTTTGTTATTAGTGTTTAGAGACACAACAGTTCTTCTGTATATGTGTTAGTTTAGATGTATAGCAAAGTGATTCAGTTATACATGTATCTATTCTTTAAAAATTTGTTTCCCATTTATGTTGTCACATAATATTGTGCAGAGTTCCCTGTGCTATATAGTAGTTCCTTGTTGAATATCTCCTTTAAATATAGCAGTGTGTACATGTCAGTCCCAAACTCCCTAACTATTCCTCCCCCTCATCTTTCACCCCTGGTAACCATAAGCTCATTCTCTAAGTCTGTGAGTCTGTTTCCATTTTGTAAATAAGTTCATTTGTATCAGTTTTTTTTTTTAAGATTCTGTGTAAGTGATATCATATGATGTATGTCTTTAACTAACTTCACTCAGTATGACAGTCTCTAGGTGCATCCATTTTGTTGCACATGGCATTATTTCATTCTTTTCCATAATAAATGTTCCATTTATGTATGTACCACATCTTTTTCCTTTTTTTTGAACTTTTTATTTTGTATTGGGATATAGTGGATTAATAATGTTGTGATAATTTCAGATGAACAGTGAAGGGACCCAGCCATACATATACATGTATCCATTCTCCATCAAATCCCCTCCCATCTAGGCTGCCATATACCATTGAGCAGAGTTCCATGTGCTATGCAGCAGGGGCTTGTTGGTTATCCATTTTAAATATAGCAGTGTGTACATGTCCATCTCAAACTCCCTAACTGTTCCTCCTGCCCACCCCCCTCCCGCCCCACAACCGTAAGTTGTTCTCTAAGTCTGTGAGTTTTTTTCTGTGTTGTAAGCTCATTTGTATCATTTCCTTTTAGATTCCACATATAAGGGATGTCATATGATGTTTTTCCTTCTCTGACTTCACTCAGTATGACACTCCCTAGGTCCATCCATGTTGTTGCAAATAGCATTATTTCATTCTTTTTAATGATTAATATTCCATTGTGTATATGTGCCACATCTTCTTTATTCATTCCCCTGTCAATGGACATTTAGGTTGCTTCCATGACTTGGCTATTGTAAACAGTGCTGCAGTGAACACTGGGGTCCATGTACTGTTTTGGACCATGTTTTTCACTGGATATGTGTGCGAAGGTTGGATTGTAGGACGATCATATGATAGCTCTATGTTTAGTTTCTTAAGGAACCTTCATACTCTTCTCCACAGTGACCGTACCAGTTTACATTCCTACCAGCAGTGTAGAAGGGTTCCCTTCTTTCCACACTCTCTCTAGCATTTATTGTTTGTAGATTTTTGGATGATAGTCATTCTGACTGGTGTGAGGTGATATGTTATGGTAGCTGTGATTTGCATTTCTCTAATAATTAGTGTCGTTAAACATCTTTTCATGTGCCTCTTGGTGGTCTGTATGTCTTTGGAGAAATGTCTGTTTAGGTCTTCTGCCTATTTTTAGATTGTGTGTTTTTTTTTTTTAATTTAAGCCACATAAGCTGTTTGTAAAATTTGGATACTATCCCTTGTTAGTCGCGTAGTTTGCAAATATTTTCTTACCATTCTGTGGGTTGTCTTTTTGTTTTGTTTATGGTTATCTTTGCTGTGCAAAAGCTTTTGAGTTTGAGTAGGTCCTATTTGTTTTTGTTTTTATTTCCATTACTCTGTGAGACAGATCAAAAAAGATATTGCTACAATTTATGTCAAGAGAGTGTTCTGCCTGTGTTTTCCTCTAAGAGTTTTATAATATCTGATCTTACAGTTAGGTCTTTAATCCATTTTGAGTTTGTTTTTGTGTATGGTGTTAAAGAGTGTTCTAATTTTGTTTTTTATGTTGTTGTTCAGTTGCTAAGTCGTGCCTGATTCCTTGTGACCCCATGGACCACACATGTCAGGCTCCTCTGTCCTCCAGTATCTCCCAGAGTTTGCTCAGATTCATGTCCATTGAGTTGGTGATGCTCTCTAACCATCTCATCCTCTGCTGCCTCTCTCCCTTTGCCTTCAATCTTTCCCAGTTTCAGAGTGTTTTCCAATGAGTTGGCTCTCATGTGGCTGAAGTATTGGAACTTCAGCATCAGTCCTTCCAATGGATATTCAGTGTTAATTTCCTTTAGGATTGACTGGTTTGACCTCCTTGTAGTCCAAGGGACTCTCAAGAGTCTTCTCCAGCAGCACAATTTGAAAGCATGAATTCTTTGGTGCTTAGCCTTCTTTATGGTCCAACTCTCACATCCATACATGACTACTGGAAAAATCATAGCTTTGAGAACTTCCAGACCTTTGTTGGAAAAATGATATCTCTGCTTTTTAATATGCTGTCTAGGTTTGTCATCGCTTTCCTTCCAAGGAGCAAATGTCTTTTAATTTCATGGCTGCAGTCACCATCTGGAGTGATTTTGGCACCCAAGAAAATAAAATCTGTCACTGCTTTCACTTCTTCCCTTTCTGTTTGCCTTGAAGTGATGGGAATTCGGAGAAGGCAATGGCACCCCGCTCCAGTACTCTTGCCTGGAAAATCCCATGGACGGAGGAGCCTGGTAGGCTACAGTCCATGGGGTCGCTAAGAATCGGACATGACTGAGCGACTTCACTTTCACTTTTCCCTTCCATGCACTGGAGAAGGAAATGGCAACCCACTCCAGTATTCTTGCCTGGAGAATCCCAGGGACGGCGGAGCCTGGTGGGCTGCCGTCTATGGGGTCTCACAGAGTCGGACACGACTGAAGCGACTTAGCAGCTTAGCAGATGGGACCAAATGGCATGATCTTAGTTTTTTGAATGTTGAGTTTCAAGCCAGCTTTTTCAATCTCCTCTTTTACCTTCATCTAGAGGCTCTTTAGTTCCTCTTCACTTTCTGCCATTAGAATGGCAGTATCGGCATACCTGAAGTTGTTGATATTTCTCCCAGTAATCTTGATTCCAGCTTGTGATTCATCCAGCCTGGCATTTCTCATGATGTATTCTGCATGTAAGTTAAGCAGAATGACAATATACAACCCTGTCTTACTTCTTTCCTAGTTTTGAACCAGTCATTTATTCCATGTCCAGTTCTAACTGTTGCTTCTTGATCCATGTACAGATTTCTCAGGAGACAAGTGAGGTGGTCTGGGTATTCCCATCTCTTTAAGAATTTTTCACAGTTTGTTGTGATCCACAGAATCAAAGGCTTTAGTGTAGTCAATGAAGCAGATGTTTTTCTGGAGTTCTCTTTTTCTATAATCCATTGGATGTTGGCAATTTGATCTCTGGTTCCTCAGCATTTTCTAAACTCAGCTTGTCTGGAAATTCTCGGGTCATGTACTGCTGAAGCCTAGCTTGAAGGATTTTGAGTATAACCTGTTTGCATATGAAATGAGTGCAGATGTACCATAGTTTGAACATTCTTTGGCATTGCCCTTCTTTGGGATTGGAATCAAAACTGACCTTTTCCAGTCCTGTGTCCACTACTGAGTTTTCCAAATTTGCTGGCATACTGAGTGCAGCACTTTAAGAGCATCATCTTTTAATATTTTAAGTAGCTCAATTGGAATTATATCTAGTTATGTTCATAGTAATGCTTCCTAAGGCCCACCTAACTTCACACACCAGGATGTCTGGCTCTAGGTTAATGACCACACCATCATGGTTATCCCGGTCATTAAGGCTCTTTTGTACAGTTCTTCTGTGTATTCTTGCCACCTCTTCTTAATCTCTTCTGCTGCTTCTTACTGTTTCTGTCCTTTATCATGCCTATCCTTGCATGAAATGTTCCCTTGATATCTCCAGTTTTCCTGAAGAGGTCTCTTGTCTTTTCCCATTCTATTGTTTTCCTCTATTTCTTCACATTGTTCATTTAAGAAGGCCTTCTTATCTCTCCTTGCTGTTCTCTGAAACTCTACATTCAGTTGGGTATATCTTTCCCTTTCTCCCCTGCTTTTCACTTCTCTTCTTTCCACAGCTATTTGTAAAGCCTCCTCAGACAACCAGTTTGCCTTCTTGCTTTTCTTTTTCTTTGGGATGGTCTTGTTCACTGCCTCCTATATAGTGTTATGAACCTCTGTCCATAGTTCAGGCACTCTCTCTATCAGATCTGATCCCTTAAAACTATTTGTCACCTCCACTGTATAATCATAATGATTTAGGTCATACCTGAAGGGTATGGTCTAGTGGTTTTCCTTACTTTCTTCAATTTAAGCCTGAATTTTGCAGTAAGAAGCTCATGATTTGAGCCCCAGTCAGCTCCAGGTCTGTCTTTTGCTGACTATATAGAGCTTCTCCATCTTCAACTGCAAAGAATTTAATCAGTCTGATTTTGGTATTAAAAATCTGGTGATGTCCATGTGTAGAGAGTCCTCTCTTGGGTTGTTAGAAAAGGGTATTTGCTATGACCAGTGTGTTCTCTTGACAAAATTCTGTTAGCCTTTGCCCTACTTCATTTTGTACTCAAAGGCCAAACTTTCCTGTTAGTCTAGATGTCTCTTGGCTTCTTACTTTTGCATTCTAATCACTTATGATGAAAAGCACATTCTTTTTTGGTGTTAGTTCTAGAAGGTGTTGTGATCTTTGTAGAACCAGTCAACTTCAGCTTCTTTATCATCAGTGGTTGGGATATAGACTTGGATTACTGTGATGTTGAATGGTTTGCCTTAGACATGAACAAAGATACTGTCATTTTTGAGGCTGCACCCAAGGACTGCATTTTGGGCTCTTATTGACTGTGAGGGCCACTCCATTTCTTCTCAGAGATTCTTGCCAACAGTAGTAGTTGTAATGGTCATCTGAATTAAATTTGCCCATTCCTGTCCATTTTAGTTCACTGATTCCTAAGATGTTGATGTTCACTCTTGCCATCTCCTGCTTGACTATGTCCAACTTACTTTGATTCACGGACCCCTAATATTCCAGCTTCTTATGCAATATTGTTCTTTACAGCATCAGACTTTACTTTCACCGCCAGAGACATTCACAACTGAGCATCATTTCCGCTCTGGCCCAGCTGCCGCTTCATTCTTTCTGGAGCTGTTAGTAATTGTCCTCTGCTCTTTCTGGTAGCATATGGGACCCAGTCTGAGCTGGGGGCTCATCTTCCAGTGTCATATCCTTTTGCCTTTTCATACTGTTCATGGAGTTCTCGCAGCAAGACTACTAGAGTGGTTTGCCATTTACTCCTCCAGTGGACCACATTTTGTAAGAAGTCTTCACTGTGGCCTCTTCATCTTAGGTCGCCCTGCACGACCTGGCTCATAGCTTCAGTGAGTTATGGAAGCCCCTTCACCATGACGAGGCTGTGATCCATGGATTAGTTTTTACACATAGCTGTCCAGTTTTCCTAGCACCATTTATAGAAGAGATTGTCTTTTCTCCATTGTATAGTCTTCCCTTCCTTGTCATAGATCAATTGGCCGTAGGTGTGTGGGTTTATTTCTGGGCTATCTATCCTGTCCCATTAATCTGTATTTCTGTTTTTGTGCCAGTACCATACAGTTTTGATGAGTGTAGTCAGTGGACCTGATTTCTCCAACTTCCATTTTTTCTTTCTCAGGATTGCTTTGGCTATTTGGAATCTTTTGTGTCTTTATAGAAATTAAACATTTTTGGCTTTAGTTCTGTGGAAAATGCCATTGGTGATTTGATAGGGATTGGATTGAATCTGTAGATTGCCTTGGGTAGTGTAGTCACTTTGACACCGTTGATTCTTCTAATCCAAGAACATAGAATATCTTTCCATCTGTTTGTGCTGTCTTTGATTTCTTTCATCAGCATTTTACAATTTTCGGAGTACAGGTCTTTTGTCTCTTTAGGTAGGTTTATTCCTTGATACTTTATTCTTTTTGCCATAATAGTAAATGGGGTTTCATTAATGTTTCTTTATGATCTTTTGGTTTTAGTATATAGAAATGTAACAGATTTTTGTGTATTAATTTTGTATCCTGCAACTTTACCAAATTCATTATGAGCTCTAGTAGCTTTATGTATAAATAGTATCATGTCAGCTGCAGAAAGTGACAGTTTAACTTCTTTCCACTTTGGATTCCTTTTTATTTCCTTTTCTTCTCCAAAATTCTGTTGAATAAAAGTGATGAGAGTAGATATCCTTGTCATGTTTCTGACCTCGGAGGAAATGCTTTTAGCTTTTCCCCCATTGAGTATGATGCTGGCTGCAGGTTGTCATATATGGCCTTTATTATGTTGAGGTATGTTTCCTCTATGCCCACTTTCTGGAGGTTTTTTTTTTTTTTTTATCATAAATAGGTGTTGAATTTTGTCAAAAGCTTTTCCTTTTGACAAGTATGTATTGAGTACATCTTAAGTATGTACATACATACATATCACGTGTGTATTGAGATAATCTTATGGTTTTTAGTCTTCAATTTGTTGATGTTGTGTATCACACTGATGGATTTGCAGATGTTGAAAAATCCTTGCATCTTTAAGATAAACCCCATTTGTGTATAATCCTTTTAATATACTGTCAAATTCAATGTGCTATGATTTTGTTGAGAATTTTTGTACCTGTATCTATCAATAGTGTTCAGTTCAGTTGTTCAGTCATGTTTGACTCTGTGACCCCGTGGACTGAAGCATGCCAGGGCTCCCTGTCCATCGCCAATTCCTGGAGTTTACTCAAACTCATGTCCATTGAGTTGGTGATACCATCCAACCATCTTATCCTCTGTTGTCCCCTTCTCCTCCTGCCTTCAATCTTTCCCAGCATCAGGGTCTTTTAAAATGAGTCAGTTCTTCGCATCAGGTGGCCAAAGTATTGGAGTTTCAGCTTCAGTATCAGTCCTTCCAATTCACATTCAGGACTGATTTCCTTTAGGATGGACTGGTTGGATCTCCTTGCGATGCAAGGAACTCTGAAGAGTCTTCTCCAACACCACAGTTCAAAAGCGTCCATTCTTCGGCGCTCAGCTTTCTTTATAGTCCAACTCTCACATCCATACAAGACTATTGGAAAAGCCATAGATTTGACTAGATGGACCTTTGTTGGCAAAGTAATGTCTCTGCTTTTTAATATGCTATCTAGGTTGGTCATAACTTTTCTTCCAAGGAGCAAGCATCTTTTAATTTCATAGCTGTAGTCACTATTTGCAGTGATTTTGGAGCCCCCCAAAATAAAGTCTGTCACTGTTTCCATTGTTTCCCCATCTATTTGCTATGAAGTGATGGGACCAGATGCCATGATCTTAGTTTTTTTAATGTTGAGTTTAAAGCCAACATTTTCACTCTCCTCTTTCACTTTCAACAGGAAGCTCTTTAGTTCTTTGCTTTCTGCCGTAAGGGTGGTGTCATCTGCATATCTGAGGTTATTGAGATTTCTACTGGCAGTCTTGATTCCAGCTTGTGCTTCATCCAGCCCAGCATTTCTCATGATGTACTCTGCATATAAGTTAAATAAGCAGGGTGACAACATACAGCCTTGATGTACTCCTTTCCCTATTTGGAACCAGTCTGTTGTTCCATGTCCAGTTCTAACTGTTGTTTCCTGACCTGCATACAGATTTCTCAAGAGGCAGGTCAGGTGGTCTGGTATTCCCATCTATTTCAGAATTTTCCACAGCTTATTGTGATCCACACAGTCAAAGGCTTTGGCAGAGTCAATAAAGCAGAAATAGATGTTTTTCTGGAACTCTCTTGCTTCTCCAATGATCCAGTGGATGTTGGCAATTTGATCTCTGTTTCTTCTGCATTTTCTAAATCCAGCTTGAACATCTGGAAATTCACAGTTCATGTACTGTTGAAGCCAGGCTTGGAGAATTTTGATCATTACTTTACTAGCGTGTGAGATGAGTGCAATTGTGTGGTAGTTTGAGCATTCTTTGGCATTGCCTTTCTTTGGGATTAGAATGAAAACTGACCTTTTCCAGTCCTGTGGCCACTGCTGAGTTTTCCAGATTTGCTGGCATATTGAGTGCAGCACTTTCACAGCATCATCTTTCAGGATTTGAAATAGCTCAACTGGAATTCCATTACCTCCACTAGTTTTGTTCGTAGTGATGCTTTCTAAGGCCCGCTTGACTTCACATTCCAGGATGTCTGGCTCTAGGTGAGTGATCACACCATCGTGATTATCTGGGTCATGAAGATCTTTTTTGTACAGTTCTTCTGTGTATTCTTGCCATCTCTTCTTAATATCTTCTGCTTCTGTTAGGTCCATGCCATTTCTGTTCTTTATCGAGCCCATCTTTGCATGAAATGTTCCCTTGGTATCTTTAATTTTCTTGAAGAGATCTCTAAACTTTCCTATTCTATTATTTTCCTCTATTTCTTTGCACTGATCACTGAGCAAGGCTTTCTTATCTCTCCTTGCTATTCTTTGGAACTGTGCATTCAAATGGGTATATCTTTCCTTTTCTCCTTTGCCTTTTGCTTCCCTTCTATTCACAGCTATTGTAAGGCCTCCTCAGACAACCATTTTGCCTCTTTGCATTTCTTTTTCTTGGGGATGGTCTTGATCCCTGCTTCCTGTACAATGTCACAAACCTCTGTCCATAGTTCTTCAGGCGCACTGTCTATCAGATCCAATCCCTTGAATCTATTTGTCACTTCCACTGTGTAATTGTAAGGGATTTGATTTAGGTCATACCTGAATGGCCTAGTGGTTTTCCCTACTTTCTTCAATTTAAGTCTGAATTTGGCAATAAGCAGTTCATGATCTGAGCCACAGTCTGCTCCCAGTCTTGTTTTTGCTGACTGTATAGAACTTCTCCATCTTTGGCTGTAAAGAATATAATCAATCTGATTTCGGTGTTGACCTCTGGTGATGTCCATGTGTAGAGTCTTCTCTTGTGTTGTTGGAAGAGGGTGTTTGCTATGACCAGTGTGTTCTCTTGGCAAAACTCTATTAGCCTTTGCCCTGCTTCATTCTGTACTCCAAGGCCAAATTTGCCTGTTATTCCAGGTGTTTCTTGACTTCCTACTTTTGCAGTCCAGTCCCCTATAATGAAAAGGACATCTCTTTTGGGTGTTAGTTTTAGAAGGTCTTATAGGTCTTCATAGAACCGCTCAACTTCAGCTTCTTCAGTATTACCGGTCAGGGCACATAGAGTTGGATTACTGTGATATTGAATCGTGTTATCAGTGGTGTTAGCCTATTATTTTATTTTTATGTGATATCTTTGTCTGGTATCAGGGTGATCCTGGCCTCATTGAATGAGTTAGAAAGCATTCTTTCCTCTGAACTTTTTGGAATAGTATGAGAAGGGTAGGTATTAACTGTTCTCTACATGTTTGGTCGAATTCACCAGTGAACATATCTGGCAATGAACTTTTAGTTGTTGGGAGTTTTCTTTTTTAATTTTTAAATTTTAATACATTATTTATTTTTGGCTGCTCTGGGTCTTCTTGTGCATGGGCTTCCCTTGTGGTGGCTTCTCATTGTGGAGCATGGGCTCTAGGGCATGTAGTTGTGATGGGTTAGTTTTCTGGGCTTCAGTAGTTGTGGTGCATGGGCTCAGTACTAAGAACTTCCAGGCTCTAGAGCCCAGGGTCAGTAGTTGTGGTGCATGGGTTTGCCTGTTCTGTGGCATGTGGAGTTTTCCTGGACCAGGGATTGAACTTGTGTCCTTTGTATTGGCAGGCGGATTCTTAACAACTGAACCACCAGGAAAGTTCTCTTGGGAGGTTTTTTAAATTACAGATTCAATTTCATCACTGGTAACTTGTTCAGTATTTTCTATTTCTTCCTGGTTCACTGTTGGGAGATTTTATGTTTCTAGGAATTTGTCCATTTTGTCCAGGTTGTCCATTTTCTTGGGATATAGTTGTTTGTAATCGTGTCTTACGGGCCTTTGTCTTTCTGTGGTGTCAGTTATAACTACTACTTTTTCATTTCTGATTTTATTGATTTGGGCACTCTCTTTTTTTCTTGATGAGTGTGGGTAAATGTTTATCAATTTTGTCTTTTCAAAGAATCAGCTCTTAGGTTGACTGATTTTTTTTTTTCCATTTTTTAAGACTTAGTTTTCTTTAAAAAAATTTTAAATTTATTAGAGTATGGTTGATAACAATGTTGTGTTGGTTTCAGGTGTACAGCAAAGTGTTTCAGTTATACATATACATGTATCTATTCTTTTTCAAGTTCTTTTCCTACTTAGGTTATTACAGAATACTGAACAGAGTTCCCTGTGGTATACAGTTGGTTGTTTCAGTTCGTAGTTGCATTGATTTTTTTGTATTGTATTTTTTTAGTCTCTATTTCATTTATTTCTGCTCTGATCTTTATGCTTTCTCTTCTTCTATCAGTTTTGGCTTTTATTTATTCTACTTTTTCTAGTTCCTTTAGTCATAGTTTAGGTTGTTTGAGATTTTTTCTTGTTTCCTGAGGTAAGCTTGTATTGCTGTAAACTTGTCTTTTAAACTGCTTTTGCTGTGTCCCATAGATTTTGGATCATTGTGTTTTTGTTTTCATTGGTCTCCAAGTATTTTTCTATTTCCTGTTTGATTTCTTCAGTGATTCGTTGGTTATTTAGTAGCATATTGTTTAGCCTCTACCTGTTGTGTGTGTGGGGGTTTTTTTTTTTAGTTTTTTTCCTTGATTTTTAGTCTCATAAGTGTCTTCACAAAAGATGCTGGATACTGTTTCAGTTTTCTCAGATAGAGTAAGGTTTGTTTTGTGGCCTAGCATGTGATCTGTCCTGGAGATTGTTCCATGTACATTTGAAAAGAGTGTATTCTGGTACTTTTGGATGGAGTCTTCTATCTGTATGTATCTGCTAAGTGCACTTGACATAACATGTCATTTTAGGCCAGCATTTTCTTAGTAATGTTTTTGTTCTGGATGATCTGTTCATTGATGTAAGTGGGGTATTAAAATCCCCTGCTACTGTGTGTCATTATTGTTTTCTTCTCTTATGTCCATTAATATTTGCTTTATGTATTTAGGTGTTTCTGTGTTGGGGGCATATATATTTGCAGTTGTTTTATCTTCTTCAACTGATCCATTGGTCATCATGTAACATCTTTCTAGGTCTCTTATAAGTCTTAATTTTGAAGTCTGTTTGTCAGATGTAAATATTGGTACTCAGGCTTTCTTTTGATTTCAGTTCACATGGAACACCTTTTTCCATTCCCTCACTTTCTCTCTGTCTTTAAGACCTGAAGTGTGTCTTTTGTAGGCAGCATAGACAGGTCTTGTTTTGTATCCATTCAGCCATTCTTTGTCATTTGGTTGGAGCATTTAATCAGTTTACATTTATGATGATTATTGATACATGTATTCTTATTGCCATTTTGTTAATTGTTTGGTGGTTGTTTTCACAGATTTTTTTTTCTTTCTTCTTTTGTTCTTGTGATTTGAATGATGAGTATCTTGAGTGTTATGTTTTGAGTCCTTTCTCTGTTTTGTGTATCTTTTATAGATTTTTTGGTTTGTGGTTACCATGAGGTAGGGTTCTGTGTGTGTATGTATGTATGTATGATTGTTTTCAATTGCTGTTCTCTCAATTTCAAATACATTTTAAAAACCCTGCATTTGTACTCTCTACTCCTCACAGTTACTGTTTTTGAAATTATTATACATCTAAATAGTTTGTGTATCTTTTAACTGCTCCTTGTGGATACAGATGATTTTACTTTTGTGTTTTAGCCTTCCCAGTAGCTTTGTATGTGGATGATTTACTACCTTTACTGTATATTTGCCTTTACTTATGAGCCTTTTCATTTCATAAGTTTCCTTTTTTAATTGTTGTCTTTTCTTTTTTGCTTAGAGAAGTTCCTTTAATATTTCTTGTAATGCTGTTGTGGTGCTGATGAAGTCTTTTAGCTTTTGTTTGTCTATAAAACTTTTGATTTATCCATCAAATCTGAACAAGAGCCTTGATGGGTAGAGTCTTCTTGGTTATAGGCTTTTTCCTTTCATTACTTTAAATATATCGTGCCACTCTGTTCTGAAAGTGAAAGTTGATAGTTGCTCAGTTGTGTCTGTTTGCTGTTCCATGGACTATGGTCCACCAGGCTCCTCTGTCCATGAAATTCTCCAGGCAAGAATACTGGAGTAGGTTGCCATTCCATTCTCCGGGGGATCTTCCCAACCCAGGGATTGAACCTGGGTCTCCTGCATTGCAGGCAGGTTCTTTACTGTCTGAGCCACTAGGGAAGCCCCCACTCCTTTGTGGTCTGCTGAAAAGTCAGCTGTTAGCCTTATGGGAGTTCCCTTGTGTTAACTCCCTGTTTTTCCCTAATTTTAATATTTTCTCTTTATCTTTAATCTTTACCATTTTAATTACTGTGCATCTTGGTGTGGTCCACTTTGGGGTGATCTAGTTTGGGACTCTCTGTGCTTCCTGGACTTGAATATCTGTGTCCTTTCCTAGGTTAGGCACGTTTTCAGCTGTTATGTCTCAAATGTGTTCTCAACCTCTTTGTCTTTTTCTTCTCCCTCTGGAATCCCCATAATGCAAATATTTATACCCTTAATGTTGTCTCAGGGGTCTTAAACTGTTCTCATTTCTTTTTTCTTCAGCATCACTGATGTTCACTACTCTGTCTGCCAGCTAACTGATTGATTCCTCTGTATTCTTTTGTCTACTATTGATTCCCACCAAGGTTTTTCATTTTAGTTATTGCATTCTTCATCCCCGGTGGGTAGTTCTTTGTATTTGTTGACTGTCTGTTGTAAACTTCTAACTTCTTGCTCTGTGCATCCATTTTTCTCCCAAGTTCTTTGATTATCTTTATGATCATTACCTTGAATTCTTTCTTGGGTAATTGCCTATATCCACTTGACTTAGTTTTTCTTCTGGACTTTATTTTGTTTCTTCTTTTGGGGTATTTTCCTCTGTCACCTCATTTCCCCTAATGTTTTTAATGTATCTGGTGGGTTGGGTACATTTCCTGACCTTGGAGAAGTGGCCTATTGTAGGAGATGGTCTGTGTGTCCCAGCAGCACACTCCCCTTTCATCACCAGAGCTGTATGCTCTAGGGAGGCCCACTGAGCTGGCTGTGTGGTCCTTGTGTGGCAGGCTGACTGGTATGGGCAGTCTAGTAAGCTTGAATGGCCCCTGGCTCAGTTAGTTTCAGACCCTGACTTCTGCAGAGGCTACTGGCTGCTCGTTGCCAGGGCTTGGTCATGCCATGTCTGGCTGTGGAACTCCAGGGGTCCTGGGGGTAGTGCTGGCTCACTGGTTAGCCGAGTTAGGGTCCAGGAGACCTCAGGCAGGGCTGGTGCCTGCCCGCTGGTGGGTGAAGCCAGGACCTGAGGTTCATGCTGGTCCACTGAACTAGCTGCTCCTTCTGAATATTCAGTTCCCACCTGGGGTCTTCTGTGGCTAAGCCTTCCTGGAGTTCTGTAACAGGGACCAGCTCTGGCACTCTCTTTATTTTTGGATTTATCCAATGGAGGCGGCGAAAATTATTTCTTCATCCTCTTGAAACCAGTGTCAATTACCTGTCTTTACCAACAGATTGTGATATACCCGAGGACAGGGGATTACTTCGGTTTCTCTAGATGAACAAAATGTGGGGCATAACTTAAATGCTAAGTATTTATTGAATGATTAATACTTTACATTTGTGTATGTATTTTACATTCACCCACATTCCCATTCATAAAGCCTGTTAGGGCAGGTGGTATTATCCTGAGTTTTCAAAGAAAATGACTATTTTTAAACCTCTTAATATCTGTAGCCAAATCAGTTCCTTTTCCAAAGGGCTGCATTACCATTAACAGCAGGCAAAACCCCAGGGCACAGGATTTCCTTACTCCTAACATATCATCATTACCTGTAACCTCCCTGTCCTTCCCTCCAACAAGTCAGTAAGTGCAAGACTCCAGGCACTAAGGTCATATTTTGATTTTAAAATGGCTTCATTTGTCTCCCTGGTCACATTTTCTCCCCAAATATATACAGAAACCTCATTTATAAATCTGAGTTCTTCTACAAGATATTTTTCTTTGTAAGCTGCTCTGACCAAAGTGACAAAACAGAGTTATGAGTGAGGAAATGAGACACATGTGGTAGGTTTACAGCTACATCTTACGACTTCCTCCTCAGATCCCAAATGCTAGAAACAATCCATGACTATTTTCCTATAGCTACTTATTAAGCAAAACTCCAGGGCATTAATGGTATCAAAATTCATTCACTTATAAAACCAAAAATGGTTAGGTGTAACAAGCGTCCGCACATCATGGAGAGACAGGTATTTAGGAGGGTAATAATGAGTAGAGTGCAGCTGGCAGGCAACTCCAAGAGGCGCAGGTCTTATTGAGAGCACTCTTCCAGCCTGAAAACAGCTATTTGTGTACTGCGGTCTTCCCCTTCTTTGCTCTTCTCATGGCAAAGCCCTAATAATGTCATTTATAACCAGGTTTATTTTTACTTTATAAAATCAAATACATGAGTGTTTTAAGAAATGCCATTCTGAAGTTGAGAAATCAACTGCAGTCTTATTTGATAGGCCTTTAAAGAATATCCTTGTGCTTCAGCTATTGATTAAGAAAATAAAACACTGGGGAACAGATGGACAGATCTATAGCAACAAGACTCTACTAGTATAAAGTACAGCTCTGGGAGGGCAGCATTCTTGATGACAGGGCATGTGCTTCTCCTGAGACCAGTGAGGACATGTCCTGTGACAATCAGCAAGGTTGAACAGTCTGCAAACTTGATCCAGCCCTCACAGAACTACCTCCTCTTAAGAGTTCTTTCTGACTGCTCCTCTGTTCACAGTTTAATCTGTTTTCCTCCAATATTTTGGCCTTCTTCACAGACACTATTAAAAACTGAAGTTCATGTAAAATTGAACATTACATGTCAGCATCTGCCTGTTTCCTGTTGACTGGGACCTCTGTCTGTGGGAACAAAGAGGGGAGCTTAGCGTTGTAAGTAGCTTTTGTTACTGCTTTACCTCTAGGGAAACACGTTGGTGGGAAGAGAACAGAATGAGAAAAGAGTTTTAACTTAAGGGAATGTTGATTATTTAAGCATAACTCAGAAGATGAAAGTATTTTTTTCAATCTGGGTGAAAGAGAAAACTTTATTAATAGCTATTCTAAAAGGGAGGAGAAATAATTATGAAAGTATACTGGAAGCTTCTTACAAAATGTTTTTTGGTAAAATTGGATCATGTTTCAACACACTCACTGGTGAGAGTTACTGAAACAGCAAATGCAGCTCATTAAAAGGCGGTCAGGCTACAGACTCTGAGGGCAGAGTGAAAAGGGAGGCAATTCCCTGCAGAAAAGGGAACCAGAGCTATACTAAGTGCCTAAAACTAGTTTTGAGCACTAGGTGCTGAATAACCACTTGTTAGTTTGGCTGTGTCCAATTATGAAGAGGTTAAGAATGATTATTCTGTTGAGAATATTGTATCTAGCTATTCTGATGAGAAAGATCATGTAAATAGAAGACCTATTTCCAGTGCATAACCAGATGAGCTTTCTATGTTAAAATTAATTTTTTTTCTGTTGAAAATAATTTTTTAAGAAGTACTAATATAATTTTTGCTTTCCCTCTGGGTATTATATCTAAATGAACATGGGAGATGTACTAAAATGTAGATTTGTAAAACTCTGAAAGGATGAAAGCTAAACATTTCCTAGACTACTTTTGCTCCCATTTAAAAAAAAAAATCTGAAAGTTTGGGTAAGGGAATTACGGCATCAATTAGGATATGAGTTAAATTTACCTTATTAAAATTCAGAAGGGGTGGGGTAGGGAGGGTGTAACTAATGTAGGCTTATAGAACAGATGAAGACTATTCTACTTATAGCAAGATAAAACCACACTGCTGTATTTCATATTTTATTCAATTTTAATATGGTTTCCATTATTAACTTTTAAAACAAAATGATTTCCAGTTTAGAAAACAATGCACTGACCACATAATTCTTTTTTTATATACAGTTATACAAATATTCTAAATACACATTTTGTGTTCAAGATGATGGCAAATAAGATTAACTGTACAGTACATAAGGAAAGAAAATATTTTAAGCATATTTAGAAGCAATAGAAATGTCTATACAAAACAAGCAAAAATGGAATAAAATTTTTTATTTTTAAAGTATTGCAACAGGCCCACAGGTTTGTAACAAAAATGTCTTTGCACAGTTCCTCACAATGCCCCATTAATAGCTAAAGCAAGACAGCGGTTTTAGAAAATAATGTTTCAAAATGCTACACATGGTACTATTGTTTGCACAGTTTGATCAAAATAACAACTCTACTTTGAGTCAAGCAAAACCTAGAGGAAATATACCAAACAACTTGAAAATCATTTGTATAAAATTCATTGCACATTATTTTACTCAGTTGTTTGAAAAGTAAAAAAGTGTATTTACAAAATATTTCGCAGTCAAAATTATAAAGTGAATGAGTATCTCTAAGTAACAGGTCTTGATACAGACAGTTCAAGGAAAACACGAATGTCTTTTTTTAAAGAGGTTTTCAGTGCTCCTTCCACAGGGAAGTAAATACGATCTACTCAAATGGATTTACAAGATGTTACACATACTGGAGCAAATTCAACACCTGCATTATAAAACAATGTTAAAAAGGTGAAAGGATGAGGAATTTGTACATTGTAAGAAGTGAGCTATTCAGAGATCAACAGATACGATTTTTAATTCAGTTATCATAAAAGTCTTCTTAGTCTTCAGATAATAGACAGACAATGAACATACTTGACTCGATGAAAGTTGAAAAAGCACCATGCACAACAGTTTAGTGGTAAACACTGAAAAATAGCACCTGGAATTCTGTGATATTGACAATTTAAAACTGGTCTAGTAATTGCCGGAGATACGGTGCCTTGGATAATTCTCTATTTACTCGGGAGAGTTTGTAAAGTACTGGGCAGTTCAGAGAAACACATGGGATATGTCGATCAAAGCAGCCTGTACAGTTCTTGCATATCTGAAAGTACAAGAGGAGCACATCAAACGATAGGAAGGTTTCTATCTGTATGTGTAAACAGCAGACTTTTATAATCCTTCGTGACTCACCACAAATTACTGGCACATATTACAGAAAAGTTTCATTAGTTTTCATCTTTTTGAAGCATAGCCAACCCTAAGTTGAGATGTTTCTAAAGAATATTATTTCACAAACCGTAGAGCATGAAATTCCCTAAAGGATTCATTTCATCCCAGAATCAACTTTCATTTATGATAGAATCCTATTGTATTAAGATCCACAAAATAGGCTACCCAATTACCATTCAAAGACTGGGTCTTAAATTAGCCATGTACACTGTTTTTTCAAGTTACTCTAACGTTTTATATGCTAATCAAAAAAGTTATCCACTTTCTTATTTCAGAAGAGAAAATGCTAGTATGGGGGGAAAAAAAAGATTTTGAAAGTAGCTGGATAGACCAATAGTTTCAACCCTGGCTGTACATGAGCTTAAAAATAGACTAATGTCTGAGCCTGATCCCAGCCCAATTGAATCAGGATCTTTGGGTGTGAAAGCTTAAGAATCTGTACATCTTAGGGCACCCAGATGATGCTGATGTATAATGAGAACGGATCTAAAGGAAAATATTACATCATAAGGCAGTTTTTAAAGAAAAGCATTATAATATCTTACTCAGTGATCAGATTTTAATATGTACGGTCTCAAGTCACACACAGTTGAAAAGTGGTAAAACATGAAAAACTTAAAAGAAAAAAACTTTAAAGGATACTAGTGAGGGCCCCAAGGGTTAAGAAAATACAGGCTGATTTTTAATGTGAACAGTTTATCCAAGTGATTTAAAAAAGGGATAGCAATTAGCAGCTGTTACACTAATTACCTTTTAAGAGAGAAATCAGATCTGCTCTAGTTAATTCCCTGGTCTGTATCTAAGAGCTTCTGTTTTAGAGGGCTCACAGGGGAAAAAAAAAACTCATTCTCTGCCCCAATATTTTTCAGTCGATTGCAGGGCCCATTTTTCTCAGCACCCTGGTTCCTCTACGCGGTATTATGATACTGCCACAAGCAAACTGCTCAGAGGCCCAAGCTTCAGTGCGCTTTCTGGAGACTAAATGTGCTGTTCTATTCTGAAGACTTTCACCAATTAGATCTCTGCCAAGAGACTTAAAGCTACTCCTAAATATAGAATGTCTGTATTACAGCTCCATGTCCTGCAGCTACATCCAGGTGCCAGAACAAACTGATAAATATTTATGCACTCTGTGCCTGTCTGATAAATAAACCAGGATGGAATTACTTGTCCCGCTAAACTTAATGTTTAGTTTCAAGATCCTTTACTGGTGATTTAAACCCTGAACAGGTTATGTTTAAAACTTTAAACACTGCAACCTAGAAGCGTATTTTTTAGTAGATGCTTAAAAAAACAAACTAAAAAAAACTGCTTTAATATTTATTCTTTTCTTTTGTTATCCCTTGGCTTACTTTCTAGATTTTTAAAAAATTTTCAGTCAGATGCTTAATTTTGTTTTTTATGTTTATAATTAAATGTTTAAGGTGATGAATTTTTCTCTGAGATCTGCCATGGCTGTCTAGAATCTTGTATGTACTGTTTGTTTAATAAGGAGTGTTAAAATTTCCAAATAGAAGGATAATTTTGTTTTCTGAGTTTACTAGCTTTATAGAATTGTATTGATAAAACGTTTGTAATATTTCTACTTTCTGAAATTTATTAAGGTTTTCTTTGTAGTCTAAGATATGGTCAATTATTTAACATTTCATATAAATGTTTTCCATAACTTGAAAAGATATATTATATTCTCTAATATTGGGTCAGAGAGTTTGATATATAATCAAAAGGTTTACTTTATAATGTTGTTTAGATCTTTAGTAATTGTACTTATTTCTGATCACTTGTCTTGGTATAAGAGCTGTTTACTATTACTAATGTTTCTGACAGTTTCTCATTTTATCTCCTGTAATTTCTGCTTTGTGAGAATTCCTACAGGTTATTTATGTACAGGAGACACACATTTTAATTCTCTTAGGAAAAAAGCAATCCTAAAGTTTTTATCTCTTTAAAGATGATGAACCACCCCTTATTTATGAATAGTGTTACTTTTAAAACTGCATTTTTATAAGAAATAAGACCTAATATTGAAGGAGGGTTCTGGTTAAACTGATGGCACTAACTAGCACAGTGTATGTTGCTGGGGGCAGAAGACAGGTCTGGGGAGCTGCCTCTCTGACTTCGGGAGCTCTGGAGGCCCTGCCCATGTCTGCACCTTTTACTAGAAGCCAACTAGGGAATTTTCTGGGAGGGCAAGTTGCTGCCATTAGGGTAGGAACCTACAAAACAGAAGTTAGGGACACCCAGTGACTAGTGGTTGTACTAACTATAATCACTACTTTGTAGTGGTACAAAAACTGGGACAAATGGGCTGAAAATCGGTTGGTAATCACTTCCAGTGACTTACTGCTGCTTTAACTGTGCATTCAGCAAGAAGCTGTTTCTTCATTTAATACATATGTATGATCACCACCAAGAGCTGGACTCTAGGCTAGGTACAACTGACTCAGCAGTTAGAGAAGGGCAGGGCCTCTGTCCTCACTTGCTCTCTGGTGAGGTTGCTTGAGCCACAGTGCTGAGACTGTACAGGATGGCAGGGGGATCAGGGTGAGGCTGCTGCAGGAGTTTAGGGAGAAATAATGGTGGTTGGACTATAGGATGATAACAGAAGGGAAGCAGAAAAGTTCTTATTTATTTAAGAACTAATTAGTAGATGGATGGGGAGAGGGAAAAGTCAATTTATCATTTCAATAAGCTAGGTTTCTATGGTTGCATCAATAAAATCATACCTTTCAGATGCTATCATCCTTAATGAAATTCATTTACTGCATTCTGAATGACTAGCTATATACACTATATAACTTAAAAGAGTTTTCTGCCAATGCACAACAGCGGCTAGGATGGTACAGAGGAAACAGTCTGTAACAGTCCTTAACTATCCTATAACCATACAAATTCTGAACAGCCTAGTCTCCCTAGAGACGGCTTCTGTCCTGCTGCCCTGCGTGGTAGCTAGGAGTGTCCTCCTAGGAGGCTGTGGATACTCTGACTTGGTTCAAAAGTCTCTTTTCCTTGTAAGGCTGTGGTGCAGAGCCTGGCCTTTACATACTAGTGACTGGATTACTTTAGAGCAGATGAGCTGCTAGGAGCGATTGTATAGGCGAGTTCACAACAGAAGAGCTAGTAGGGACCTACGAAAGAGCATCAATCTGTGTTCTGAGAAATCTGGGGCCAGGGACATGGCCAACACTAGGGAGTCCAGACTGAAAACCTGATGTCCTTACTATCAGCTGGAGTCATTTTCCACTAAATCACACTGGCTCTCAACCATCTGGTTGGTTTTAAAACATTTCAATAACCTTATATGTTGCTCATCTAAAGACAAAACAAACTCCACCACAAGATTGTTATTCTTGCCTGAAAGCTAAAAATGTTACTTGAAACATGATGGTATAAGGAGATATAACCAGTCAGTAAGAACTGCAAACCTTCCAAGTTGACTAGCAATTCTCTAAGAAAACCAGATTTCTATGAGAATGGTTAAGTAGATATGGGAGACATAGCAATTAGTACTTTCTGTTTTAGAAATACTGCTATAAAAGAAACTGGATGGCTGGACAGTATAGTTTTATGGTTCTAATAAACACAGTTAGTTTTTAGTAGTTCAATTATACTATTTTTAGGATTTTAGAAGTTGATTAACTTAGAATCCTTACTCCACTTTCACATCTCACACTACACCTCCCTCAGGAGTTGACTACATTTCCCTGAAGACTCAGACTGCTTGGGATTCTGGGTCTACTGAACAAGGCTGTACCTTTACAAGTCGCTCTTGCTGACGTTCCAACTCTCGAATTTCTTGGTTGAGGATGACTGCAACATGCTGAGGCTGGCTGCGACATTTACTGCAGATGCCGTGCTGAGTCAGGTCATCACACACAGGACAGTGTAAGGTAGTAAAATATTGTGCAATAGTGCCTTTCCGCCCTTCAAGTTCACTTCGAGAGGAGCTGGTGGCCTTCTGGATCTATATAAACATCAGTTCAGAAATAAGTCTAAGCCAGCTTTGTAGCAGAGTGGCTCTTCTCATGCTAATTACAGGATCACTAAGGCATTATTTCCTGTGTTCAACAAATACTGAATAGCTACTATGTATCAGGCACTGTTCTAGATAATGGGGCTTTAGAAAAGAACACAGTCCTTCCTTTATAGCTTAATATCATCAGATACATTGTTTTGTTTTCCTTTTTTTGGGGGGGGCAATGGTCTCAGAAAGGTACAAACTTCCAGTTGTAAATAAGTCATCAGGATATTTTATATAGATTAGGAAATACAGTCAATAATATTGCAGTAACTTTAAATGGTAACAGATAACTAGATTTTATCATGGTGATCATCTCATTGTCAAATCACTATATTGTATACTTGAAACTAATATCAGATTGTATGTCAATTATACCTCAATTAAAAAAAAAGTTTCTTGTCACTTGGTTTTTTTGGTTGCAATATGTAGATGTATGAAATTATAGGGGGCAAAGGAGATCAGGGAGGATAAAGGAAATCAGGTTGAGAGTGGATACTGTTTAAGACTGCAGTTTTGGCCATGGAAGCAAGGTAAAAAAGTAACCTGTTAGGCATTAAGGTGCAAAATTCAAGCAAAAGTAAACCTGGGGCATTTCAAATGAAATTAGATACATGTCACCTAAGCTTCCTTCTTTAAAGTTGATACTGGTTTCAGAGATCTGTCTTCTGATACTCTTTTCACACTGAAATAACATTATCCTCTTACTATCATTCCCTTGGTGTATTCCCCTGGTGTCGTACAAATCACTCTGCACCAAAGGTATTAGGTTAGCCTTTTATAAATGCCACTGGTTGAACACTCCTGCTGCTGATGTAATGAAAAACACTAATAGCTTTGTAGTGCAGAGCCAGGGCCCAGCGTTACAGATGCTGGCCAGCACAGACAGTCTGAAGCACAGCTTCACCCTCAGTTTCCCAGCTGATTCTTTTCCTTGAGGCCCTAAGTGCGTACTGAGAAAGTAAAAACAATTTAAGTATTAACTTATATCAATTTTCCTGAATACTCTCAGCCTTTCATAGTCTGAGCAAATGACTGGGCAGACCTAATTGTAAGCATCAGATAACAACCGCTACTTTCCTAGAGTGATGTATCCCTGATCGTTACAGAACCACAAATTGCTCCTTCAGGGTTTGGATGGGGATAAACTAAGAAAAAAGGAGTTCAGGCAAAACTCCCTTTGGTAAGATTCCACACTGCATGTTTTATTAGTAAAGTGATACTTTAATACTATTTCTTTACTCTGGTTTCTACAGAACTATGTCTAGCTACTAGAGCTTATATATTTCTTAAATACCCATTTTGAAGGAATTTCTGCTCTCTTTCATTTTTATTTGCTGTTTGTGATATTTTATAGTTAAGTGTTTACCACTTAAGTAGTTGTGGGATTTATTTTAATCTTCTATTATTTGGCTAATCTGACAGAAGCTGGGAAGGTGTTTGTAAAAGATGAAACCAGAAAAGTATAGCACCTTTGTTGGTTTAGGAGAATAAAGCATTTGCTCTGCTCTGATAGCATGTAAATAAAATCTTTAGTTCTACTGAAAATGTTAAGTGAATTCTCTATGGAGTCATAGCACAGGTACTGTTTAGTAGGCTTACCCTTGGTAATTCATGATACCAGCTGAAGACATCAATACCAATAAGAGAGAGTATTCTTGCCAGGGGTGGAAGGATTTGCTTGGTGATATAGTAAGTGGCATTCAGTCTCAGAGTTGGGTCCTGGAGAACTTCTGCTGGGCGCCTTACTAGTTGGATAAGCGGTACCCCAGGAGCCCCATAAATGATGACGTACGGTACTCGCTCCCCAACTCGAGGCTCAGAGCGCCGATCATAAGTAAGCATTTTCCTATTTAAATCCAAATAAAATAGTCACTCAAAGACTGTCATGGAAGGCACCTCTCCAGAAAATGAAATAAGAATTAAACAATAATGAAGCCATGAGAAATTGACAAGGGGAACCCTCAAGGTAGTTTTAACTCTGACAACCATATACACTTCACTTAGCAACAAGTGGATATGCTCTAAGAGTTTAAAACTTACCCCGTAAATTACTGTTACCTGGAGAACAGTATGAGTTGGCAGATACCAACCAGCTTAAATTAATTATCATAAATCTAAAAGATAAGAGAAAATTTAGCTGATCAGCTGATCTCCTTCTAGAATGACACCTCCTTACTGCTGTGGTAGATCAAGATTAAGGACTACCTATGATTCTGATATAGGAAAAACAATCACTTACCAGCTCTGTAACCGATTACAATTTCACTGAATCTAGTTTTTGCAGGAAAGGCCAGAAGAGGAGCTGTTTTTTTCCACTTCAGAGCTTGCAGCATTTGGGCGTCACCCATACCCACTCATGTTAATAAGGCTTCATGTGGGCAGAACAGACAACTGTGTATCTGTGCCTGTGGACTAGGTGTCTTTTCATCTACTCCAAACCGTTTAGAATCCCAGGACCACACTAACTAGGTACGGAGGGCTGTGCTGCTGTGCGCATCATTACCTTGTAAGTTCCAGGGCTGGCACACAGGCACCGGGTTTATAAGAGGCACTTCCTCTGTATTCCTTGGCAAAGATAAAATCTTGTATGCTGGCTTTTCCTTCCAGAAGCTTCATACATTGTCGCTGAACATACTGTTTAATTAAACTTATATCTCTTGTTTCAAATAGCAGCTTCAGAGAACGCTCAAGTATCTTAAAAAGAAAATGGATATACTTCTAAGGGTAAAATATCCTCTAATATATTTCATCACTGCTGTTACACTTTCACTTACGTAACTATCAGAAAACTTCCTGATCTACCTAAACAATCTGCTATTTACAATGAATGGATAATAAAAAAATTATTGAAACTGGAAATTATTTGGAGATTTAGCTTGCTATTTCTAAAAATAGAATTATGTAGTTTGAGGAAAATCATACTGGAATGACATTCAGATGAAATGTTTGCTGTGTGTGATGAGCAACATGAAACATTTAAGTTGTCTTATATAGCCAAGAGCACTCTAGGGACAGAAAGCCAGACATGATTTTCATGTATTATTTTTTATTTACTCTGTTATAGAAAGGGTTGGATTCAGGTGGACAGAAAGAAGTTTAAACACCACCAAGCAGTGAAAGAAAAGCCAGTCTTTTGCCTTTTTATAATGTCAGTAAATAGAAACTGTGACAGAATTTTCTGTGCTGCAGTATTTCTATTGGAAAATGACTGACATACAGTGGAAAGAATTTAAATTAGTTCCAGGTGAAAGCTCTGTATCTTATTTTGAGTACTGGAATCCATACGTATTTTACACAAGAAGTTTGCTAACTTAGCTAAGGTACCATTCTTCCCTCAGAGAAAGAATGCACTGGATAGTATCTTTTCAGAAACTAGTATGAAATATATCTCAAATTTACATAATGTTACATATATGACATATAGGTTGATTGCTGTCAATCTCTTATGCTTTTAATGCTCTCATATGGTATAAATGGAATAGCACTCTACACACTGTTTATTTTTGATGTCCGTTATAAAACTTCTCTACCATGAAACCGCAGTTTCTGACCCTGAAAGGCTACTCTTTTCTATGAGCCTGAATGTGCCTCCAAGGGACCTGGTGCATCATGCACTTTTCACAAGGCGGGCAAGTACTAATAAGTCAATCCCTGTGGGATCAAATATCAAATATTTGGTATGCACTTTGATTGTCATAAATTTACGGAATACTCTTTCAACTTTGTCCTCTAATACTAAAGGAGAGGAAAAAACCTATACATGAATACTAAAAAATATGATCTCCAAAAATCAAAACAGTATCAAATAACAGTTGTCCTTCAGAACCAAATCTGTGGCTGTTAGATGATGATTTTTTCTTTCCTTTCTCATTCTCTCTTTTGAAAGTGAAAGTCACTTAGTCATGTATGACTCATGTGACACCATGGACTGTAGCCCACCAGGCTCCTCTGTCCATGGAGTTTTCCAGGCAAGAATACTAGAGTGGGTTGCCATTTCCTACTCTATACACACTGAGTTTTATGACAGCATTAAAAGCATAAGAGATTGACAGTAATTATTTTTGGCTAGTTACAGAACAAATATGGGCCTGAATAAAGAAAAAAAGAAATAAAAAATACCATGACTAAAATTACTGTGGTTAAGAAATTTAGGTAATTTATAGTACCAGTGTTCAGAAATCTCCTTAACTTGTATTTGGTAACCCAAGTAAACAGAATTTCAGTTAATCTAAGATGGATTATTTTACTTAATTTCTCTGTTCACTTTCTCTTCTTTATCCTGCTTCACAGCTTTTGGGTGTTGCCGTATGATAAAATATCATATCATCTCTAGATGATTAGGCAGGAAATTTTTATCAAGTGTTGCTTTTTAGCAACTGTGTAAAAGGTAAGGTGTGGGAGAGGTCGGAAACTAAGGACTTAAACAAGCTGCCTTCATTAGAAACGAAACTCAAAAAATCATACAGTTTCTCTTTTAGTTACACATAGCATATAGTCTATACAGTTAGTTCTTCCACCTAGATATTTGCTTAAGGATGTTTACCACTTTCTTTGCCACTTACTTCTAAATGATGAAAACAAGATAGATAAAACTTACCTTAGAAACAGCAGGGCAGGAATCTCTTCTCACTGTTTCTATTCCTTTTGCATCAAATACTGGGTCCTTTTGATCCAGTGTTTCATACATGTAACCCACATACCTCTTTTTTGTTTGTAAGACACAGGGCAAATATACCTGTGATGAAATTAATAAAATGTCTCTCAATAACCACTTTTCCCCCAACCACAAACATCTTATTTTTATATGCCTTTTTCTCTCTTTAACCAGATGTCAATTTTAAGAAAATTCTAAATACGGCGTAGGGCCCAACAAATTCATGAACAACACTTGGAGGACAAAGCACACAAAATGAGTTGTCTTGCCTTGCACTACCAATTTTGCTCCTTTCTCAGCTGACACTGCTCTTTCAGAGTCAATCATATCTCTTTAAACAATTAAAAAATTTCAGTAACACCTACATATGGTACAAATTAAAAAGTTACACGAGAATATACAATAAAGAGTCTACCATCCCCTCCACAGAGGCATCCTCTGTTACTGATTTCCCGTATGTTCTTCCAGAGATATTCTCAGTACAGGTACTGACACACATAGGGTAGCTTACCGTCCACCTCACTCTGCACTTTGCTTGCTTCATTTGGTAATTATCTTGGAGAGAATTCCATTCTGAACAAAAAGTTCATTTTATTTTGTAGCTACACAACAGTCCATTTTATGAGGGTGTAATAAATTTTGTAACCAGTTACCTACTCTGCATCATTTAGGATGTTTTCAATCTTTTGGAATTACAAATAGTGTTCCCGGTAAACAACCTTGCATGGATTAATCCGAAGGATAAATTCCCTGAAGTGGAATTCCTGGATGAATGTGTGTGTGTCTCCACCCCTTTTTTATATTACCAAATTGGTCCTTTCTTCTGCCCCAAGCTGTACCTGTAATCACATTAAATGTAAGTGGTGTAGAAAGTGTAAAAATGGTGTTAGAAAATGTGAAAAGAAACTGTAACTTGTAAAAGGCAGGAATGATCAGATTAGATCCCATCAAAGAGATGCAACATATGCTTTCTACTAGAAAGCTGCGTTAAATAAAAAAGAATAGGAAGGTTAGGAAAAAAAAGATACACTTGTTAATACTAATCAAAACAAAGCTGGACTGGATATATAATATCAGAAAAAGTAGATTTCCAGACAAGGGATATTATCAAAGATAAAAATATCAGTTCATCAAGGAGATAAATAACCATAAATGTATATATAGCTAATAAGAAAACTTCAAAATGCATGAAATATAAACTGGCAGAACTAAAAGCAAGAAATAGGCAAATCTGTGATTGTATTTGATACTTTGGCCCTCTCTCCTAGAAACTGACAAAGTCAGCAAAATTGTTACTGTTGGCTTCAACAACACTATTAATTAACCTAAGTGTTACTGTAGACCATTCCACCCAATAACCAGAGTACACAGGGATTTTCCAGGTCACATGGGAACATGCTGGGCTTCCTCCGTGGTCCAGTGGTTAAGAATCCACCTTGCAATGCAGCAGACATTGGTTCCACCCCTGCTTCAGGAAGACCCGACGTGCCATAACGCCAGAGCCTACGCTCAGGAGCCCACGTGCAGCAACTGCTGAAGCCTGTGCGCCACAACAAGAGAAGACAACAAAATGGGAAGCCCATGCACTGCAACTAGAGAGTAGCCCCAGCTGGCTGTAAACAGAGAAAGCCTGCGTGGTCACAACAAAGACCCAGTAGAGTCCAAAACAAAAAAAAAGAGACCATATGCTAGACCAAACAATGAACTTTAACAAATTTAAAAGCATTGAAATTATATAGACCATGTTCTTTCACCACATGGAATTAAAATTAGTAACAAAAAGATGTCTGAAAATATTAAATATTTGGAACTTAAACAGCACACTTCTAAGTAACCTATAGATCGTTATCATTGAAGCACAAGATTCCCAGGTGGCTGCTGCTTCCCTGGTGACTCAGTGGTAAAGAATTCGCCTGCAATGCAGGATACTCAGATTTGATCCCTGGGTCAGGAAGATCCCCTGGAAGAGGAAATAGCAACCCACTCCAGTATTCTTGCCTGGAGAATCCCATGGACAGAGGAGCCTGGTTGGCTATAGTCCACTGGGTGCAAAGAGTCGAGCATGACTGAGCACACACATGTACACACACATGTCAGGGAGTGCCTAGGAGTCCTGCAAGGGGGACCTGGCTTTCAGCTGCCCTGATGGAGAAAAAAGAATCCTGACTTTATGGACAGGGATTCCCAAGTGGCACAGTGGTAAATTTGCCTGCCATTGCAGGAGATGTGGGTTGGATCCCTGGTTTGCGAAGATTCCCTGGAAAAGGAAATGGCAACCCACTCCAGTATTCTTGCCTAGAAAAGCCCATGGACCGAGGAGTCTGGTGGGCTACATACAGTCCATGGGGTCGCAAAGAATCATGACTGAGCACCACCACCACCACAAGATATCAAAGTCTGAAGCTAAACTGGTGCTTTGAGAGAAATTTGTATCTTTAAGTGCTTATATTAAAAATTTGTTTAAAATCAGTGATTCAAGTTTGTAAATTAAGAAGACAGGAAAAGAGAAGCAAACTAATCCCAAAGGAAGGAAATAATAAAGAGTGGATGTTAATGAAATGGTTCTTCAGAAAGTTCTATAAATGGTTAAACCTCTAGCTAGAATGATCAAGGGGGAAAAAGAGAAAAACATAAATTATCAATATCAAAAGTAAAAGGTGGGATGTTACTAGAGTTTACAGATACCAAAATCATTTTAAGGAAGTATACATAATTCACGCCAATAAATTTGGTAAATTCAGAGAAATGGACAAACTCATTGACAATCACAAATTTTAAAACTGACATGAGAAGAGAACCTGAATTATTAAAGATATTTAAATTATAATTGAAAGTCCTCCCTCCCCCATAAAATTTCTGGACTAGACTGCTTCACTGATGAATTTTATCAACCATTTAAGAAAAAACTGCACCAATCTTATGCACTTTTTCTTTCAGAAAGTAGAAGAGGAAATACTTCCAACTCATGAGGTCAGCTTTTTTTACCCTGTCCCCAAAGCAAAGACAATACAAGCAGAAAACAAAAAACAAAAAAAACACTACAGATCAATATTCATGAACATATGCATCGCAATTCTTAAATGGTTTGTTTTCTTTGAGAAGTTGTGCAGTTTTGGCCTTTATGTTTAGGCCTGTAATCTATTTCAGGTAAAATTTCATGTCCAGTGTTAGTTTCTAAGGACACCATGCGCTTCACTTTGCTAGACAGGCTGAATGTCCACAGCATCACACACATACTTCCAGCACTCAGCATCACTCTTCTCTAATTTTTCTTCCCCCCTCTCACCCCAATTAGAATGCTCATTCTTCAGAGCAGATACCAAACCCAAGACCTCTCTGAATCTCTCCTACCACAATTCTTGCTTCAGAGCAGGTGCATAATAAACATTTGGGAGTCATCTTTGGTTCTCATCTCCCTCTTTTCTCTCCTCCACATCTGCTCTCCTAAACTTTTAATTCCTGCCCATCCTTCTTTCTCAGTACCTCTTGAATTGTTTCTTTTCACTAGTTCATCCCCCTACTTTAGTATGTACAGGTTGTAAGAGGCATCCTGTCTTGAGATTCTTCTCTTCTACATCCATCTCCAAACCACTGTGAGGCCAATCCTCCCTAAGAGGCTCTGCCATGCTTTTGTTTGATAAACTTTACTGAATAAAGTTTAAACACTTTAGATTGGCATTCAAGACACTCTGTAACCTGGTTTCAACTTTATTCTCCCAGACGTCTGCTAATCTGTATTCCCATATTGTGCATTTCCAACTCCATATCCTTTTATATGCCACTTTCTTCTGTGCAGAAGGACTGCAGTGCCACGGCTGCATGGCTGAAATTAACCATTTTCTGAGACACAATGCAGCATTTACCTCCTACAAGGAGTCTCCCCACCTAGCCCAGAGGGACACAATACCTCCTTTTCTTTGCATTCTTATAGTGTTTAGGGTGACTGCTCCCTAAGTTTACAATAAAAGACCATTTACATAACATTTCTAATCTTTCCTTTTAGACTACTGGCTCTTACAGGGCAGGACTGTGTTTTTGCATTCCACATCGCTCCTAGGTCAGTTTCTTTTATATAGAAAGAACTAAATGCATATTTCATATCTAAGGTAAAGTGAAAACAGGTCCTTGTGGCAAACTGCATTCTCCAAAGAAACACTCTTCTCAGACACAGCCTTCTTACAGTGTGACTCTGACATTCTTCCCATTAAGAGATGGGGGCTTCTGTTCCCTTTCATATCTAGATAGGCTGTGATCTGTATGATTCTGAGACTCCGGCATAAACAGCAAAACAGCTTTTATCTGGTTCTCTTTGGGATGTTCATTCCTAGATCTCAGCTATCATGCTGTGAGGAAGAGCAAGTAGCCTCAGGGAAAGGCCACGTGCAGGTGTTCTAGCTTGTGTCCCAAACAACAGCCAGCATCAACCCCCAGATGTGGGAGTGATCCCCCAAGCATCAGGGGATCAGTCCTGAGCTGTCAGCTGAGGACTCAGACATCGTGGAGCAGAGACATGCCATCCACTTGTACCCTTTCTGAATTCCTGGCCCATAAAATCTGGGAGCGTAATAAAATGGTGCTTGTTTTATAGCATGAAGTTTGGGGCTGCACATCGATAGTTAAGTGCAACAGTCTTTTCATTTCTTTATATCAGATATTACTAAAAAAATTTTTGTGAAAATTATACCAAACTAATGGAAAAATACTTTAAATTTAACACTTTCACAGACCTGTATACCCTGAAAATGTATTAAGAAATCAGAAATGTCTAGAAGGTATGCAAATTTTATAAGTGATTTTTAGTATTAAATTTCTCTTACCTTTTCAAACTTCAATTTCACTGGTTTAGGGTTGGTAGCAGTTACAGCTTCAGCAATTTCTTGCCCAATCTTAAAAGACTGCTCCTTAGTGGCTCCTTTCAGTAGCACAAACATACTAAGAGGTTAAAAATAGAGTAGGGTAATGAGGAAGTCGTTGCAACAAAATCTCATCAATAGTAATATTCCTGCCTAATACTATAATATCAGGGAAAACCTTTCCCCCTTACTGTTCCTTACTAAGTTGCTTCCTATCTGAGGTTTCTTGTTTTATCACCTTTGCCTTATGTACCCATGATATATCTTGTTACAGATCCTTAAAGCATCTAATGTTTCTAGTTTAGCCACACACAGACCAGTTAGCACAGCTGCCAAGAAGGTCCTGAGTCATTCCTATACATTTATGGTTTCTTATGACACACAGTTATGTCAGTCACAAAATAAAAGATGTGATTATAAAGAAATGGAAAATTTACTTGTGATATGGGAGAAAATTTCCTTTCAGAACCACCCAACTTAGAAAAGACACACATACATAAAACATGTTCACTAAAGAACAGTTAGAAAACACAAAAAGGCACAAAGAAAATAGCCACTTATAATCTCACTGTCCAGATCAAAGACACTAGAAAACCTGGACGTCTTTTGTGTACATCTGTAAATCTTTTCTGATTTGGGATTACAGATCATACAGTTTGATAACTTTCCCCTTTCATTTAATAGTGTACTATGAACATTTTCCCACGTTATTTAGTTCTTTTACATTATTTTGACAGTTCTATATTTCAATGTATGGATATTGTCATTAAATTTTTTTCTAATATTTCATATGTAATAGTAACATGGCACACTCTATGTCCTTAGAATAAATTCCTAAAAGTAGGATTTCCAGATAAATGGTATACACTAAAAATATTTTCTGAAAGATAATGTGAAACTGAATTCCAGAAAGGCATTTTTTTTTTTGCAAAAAGTTATTTCTGATGTACAATCCCACCAGTAGTATATGCAGATACAATTTGCATATATTGAAATGAATATACTTTAAGTGTATAGTTCATGAATATTGACAATGTATAGACTTGTGAAGGGCTGAATTGTGACCCTTAAAGTCCTATGTTGAAACCCTAACCCCCAGGATCTCAGAATGTGACTATATTTGGAGACAGGGCCTTAAAACAGATGATTAAGTTAAAATGTGGCTCTAATTTAGGTGGTTAGGGTGAGCCTAATCTGGTATCCTTATAAGAGGAAATTAAACAAAGAAACACCAAGGCTGCACATGAACAGAAAAGGGCATGTGAGGACGAAGTAAGAGGTGGCAACCTGCAAGCCAGGCTGAGAGGCTTCAGGAGAAACCACACCTGCTAACTAATGCCTCCATCCTGGACTTCAGCCAGAACTGTGAGAGAGTAAATTTCTGTGTTTAAACCACCAGATCTGTGACAGCCCTAGAAAACTAATACATCTGTGTAACTACCACCAGAATCAAGATATAGGACATTTTCATGACCCCACGGAGGTCTCTTTGCAATAATTCTCCACTCCACTTTGGGTCCCAGGCAACACAACCTGCTTTCAGTTACTATAATTTTGTTTTTTCAATAATTTTATATAATATATAAAACTAATATACATATGTTGGGATTCTTTTACTCAACATAATTTTGAGATATACCCATATTGCTGAAGTAACACTAACTAGAGTTCCTTTTTGATGCTGAATAGTATTCCATTATATGGATATGTCACATTTGTTCATTCATCCATTGATGAACATTTGGACTGCAGTTTTGGACTATCAAAAAAGCTACAATGAAGAGTTGCATCAGGGATTTATGTGGATCAAAGCTTTCATTTCTCTTAGGTATATATCAAAAGTAGGACTGCTGAGTCATATGCTAAGGGTATGTTTTACTTTGGATGTAAATACCAAAGTTAAAAAATTATTATACTTAAAATGTTTAGATGCAATGATGGAGGACAGTGTTTATACACACATTTCTAAGTTCTAGAACAGAGAAAACTAAGCTGTGGTAAATGAAACTAGGTAAATGGTTGCCTGGGGGTACGGGATGAAAGTGAGGGATTGACCGCAGTGGAGCATGGCGGAACTTCGACAGGGACAGAATGTTCTGTATCTTGACTGGGGTGGCAGCTGATTATATGTGTCTATACACTTTGTGTGCTGAACTATATACACTGTGTACTTTGTTAAAAATTATATCTTGATAAAGCTGATAAAAAATTAAAGTTATAAATACTTTACATGTTAAAAGTTATTACGATAGTGTATATATTTGAGATTTTACCTAGCAGTGTTAGTAGGTTTACTTGAGTTCATCTATGCTCTTTTGGCCAGTTATAGTTGGAGCTAAGCTTCAAGAGAGCTGACCAGGATTAACGGGAGTTTGGGGTCACTTAACAGAATTAAGGTGACTAGCTTACAAAGAGAGACGGTCTTAAAGGATTGACTGTCATTTCACATGGGACAGAGAGTTGAGTGGGGTATTAGAATCACCCAGGAGGCCTTTTCTCAATTACACGCAGATTAATCTCCCGAGGGACTTTTTGCTCTAGTTCCCCAGCACCCTTCTGCTGCCATGGACGCATGTGTTGTCAAACGTCCTTCCCTATCCTGCCTGAGAATCACTACTAGAGAGAGCTTCAATAGCTGATGGAAGTAGGTCTGTCCCACTAAGGTGGGAGAAATATCGTTTAGAACCACAATTACATTTGCTGCTCTTGAGAAAGAAACACCCTTCTGACAGAGTAATTTTGATGCTTTGGTAACTGATCTCCCTCAGCTAGACTCCAAGATTCATAAACTCAGCAGTCTTGAAGTTGGAGGGAGCCAACGGTCATTCATCGTTATGTATCAGATGTGGTCTGATGATGGCCTGAGAGAGGCTGAAGTGCCTTTTTGATGGCCATGCAATCAGTTAGGAGCATAGCTTTCAAAAGAGACTCCAGATCTCACTCTTGGTAAAGAACTCTTTCCTTCCTTCAAGCATTCATCTGTTATCCCCAGAGCAGTGCTTCTCACTATGGTATCATTACTGTCCTCTCCAAAAAAAAAAAGTTAAAAGTAAATTTAACAAGAGAAAGTAATTAATAAGGAATAAAATATTGTTGGGTACAGTTGATCTTTGTGGGGCCCAGATTCACCGTACTGTCTAAGCGGTTTGCTCCTCAAGGACTGATTTGTTCTCTGCTGGAGCAATGTTATTACCGTTGAGAATGCATGCCCTAGAGTAAATTGTCCTCATTCAGTATATCTCAGTAAGCATTACTGAATGAATCAGATAGTGAATGGTGATCAAAAGTTCTAATGATACTGCAAATACATTTCATTGATTAGAATCATAAAAAAACCTGTGATATCTGATGTAGTAGTGAAAGTTGCTCAGTCACGTCCGGCCTGGCACTTTATGACCTCATGAACTGTAGCCCACCAGGCTCCTCTGTCCATGGAATTCTCCAGGCAAGAATACTGGAGTGGGTAGCCATTCCCTTCTCCAGGGGATCTTCCTGACCCAGGGATTGAACCCGGGTCTCCTGCATTGCAAGCAGTCTCTTTACCATCTGAGCTCTAGGTCTTACTAGTTGGGTGATCTCAGACATACTTCTTACCCCAGGGGAATCTGCTCCTAAGGAACACCTGAGAATGGGCCTCCTAGGATTTTCTCCCAACCACATGGAAACTCTGATCGAAAAGTCCTCTTCCAGTCTGACATTCTAAGTCTGTGTTTTTTGATTTGTTTGATTTCCTAAAAATCTTAAAGGCTAAACAACATAACTACAATCAGAATCATGCCAACTTCTGATTCTGGGTGTGTGTTGTCAACCACTGCCATTTATGACCCTGAAATTAAATTCAGTAATTTAAAGTTTTTCTCCTTTTCCCTAATTATTTTGTGAGGAGCTCTGGAAAACTATGTCCTAGTAATTTTTATTTTGCTAGACCTCTCAGCAGAAGTGGTTTTACAGAACAGTGAAATACTCAAAGTGAGGAGTGGCTTCTGATGGGGAATAGTAGAGACTATGGATAAATGGGGCCTGGATAACTTGAAACTATCCCCACCTGTTGATAATGAAACAGCTGCTATGTGAGGGCAAGGTCTTATTCAGCATTAATATGATTATGCTGATTTTATGTGCACTAAAAAACTGGAGAAGATTAAATGCTGTTTAAAGATTAGCTGGAAGCTATTTTCAGTGATTAAAAGCATTATTTCTGATTGGTCCACTGCACTGTGAAGTGATCAGAGCTCCCGAGGCAAGTGCTCTTAGAATGATCACACTGTGACTTTAAGCCTTTAATATGAAAAGAAAATTTCAGACTCCAAGAAACTTGCATAACCCCTATATTCTAGAAAAATTTTAATAAGTCATATAAATAGGATATTACATAAATAACTGGGCCCTGAAAAATATCAAAGTAAGCCAGGTTGAGGTTATTTTTAGGATTCAAAGGCAGTCCTATCCTTTGTCAGCTCATGGATGATGGGCTTTAGAAAGTCTGTGAGCCTCTGGAATCAAAGCGAAAACTGTATTTACCTATATGAACTGTTTATATAAGAAGGGCAACAGATTTTGAGGCCCATTGAAAAGTGAACCACTCATACCTTTGGCAACTGTCTTTCAAAAACAGTTTGATTATTTTAAGATATATAGTTAAATTCAGAGATCTGCAGCTATCTGAAGAATTCTTCACATTAAAAACTCTTTCTTTAAACAGACTAGACTCCTGTATATACAGTTTTTACAGATCCCTATCTAAATACTTAGGGGTTCCCAGATGGCTCAGCAGAAAGAAGCCACCTGCCAATGCAAGAGATGTGGGTTTGATCCCTGGGTTGGGAACATCCATCTCTTGGAGAAGGAAATGGCTACCCACTCCAGTATTCTTGCCTGGACAATCCCATGGACAGAGGAGCCTGATGGGCTACAGTCCAGAGGGTCGCAAAGAGTCGGACACAACTAACCTACCATCACATCTACATACTTGCTACCTGGAGAGATGCCATGGGAATCTTCACAGTCTGTGGCTCACAAAAACTGGAGAGAACTTAGGTAGAATTCTATTCTTAGGAAGGATTACCCTTAAGGCGTTTCAAACACTGAAATGAATATCTGAAGAGATGCAAAAGGACAACTACAAAACAGAAAGTTCATTACCTGTCAGTATCACCATATACAACCCTGGCACCCCACTTCTTGGTATCATTCACCAGTTTAATAGCTCGTTCCAAAGTTTCTCTGGCTTTGTGAACAATACTATCACCAACCTGTTGGTACAAACACATTGGAAAAAATTTCTTAATATAGTTTAGTATAAGACAATAGGCTTTAATGTATAATACTTAATTTTCATTACTGAATATTTCTAAAAATGAAACAAGGAGAACACTGAAAAGAAAACAAAATAGTCACCAGTGCCATTCATTATTCCTTCTTCAAGTACTCAAGAAGAAAATGGGGTGGATGAATAATTTAAAAGAAACCAATCAACATACAGACTTGCCTTTGTGTGTATCAGTAAGTACAATGCACTGCACTGTATACAAGGATAGCTATGTTTGATCCTAGAAGAATAAACCTTATTTATTCAAGGACTTTCTAATATGCCCTTATACCGGCAGGAGACCACACTATGTATATGCATGTGTGTGCATGTGTATCTTTCAAAATTTTTCTGTTGGAGTGTTACAGTAATTTCTTTCAGTATCATTAAAGTACTCAAAGCTGGTGCACTGGGACAGCCCTGAGGGATGGGATGGGGAGGAGGAGGGAGGGGGGTTCAGGATGGGGGACACATGTACATTCATGGCTGATTCATGCCAGTATATGGCAAAAACCTCTACAATACTGTAAAGTAATTAGCCTCCAATTAAAACAAATTAATTAAAAAAAGTTTATGCTGAACCTAAATCTCAGTGATTGGTTGTACATAATTTTTATATTAATACTGAATGCAAGGAAAAATGCATGATTATATGATGGAAAATATATCACAGTGTTCAATTTAAATCAGGTAAGCAGATATATGTCTAACAAGCGTTCTTGCATTGGTGATTGGTGAGTTTTAACAATGATCATGGCATAAGCTGATGAAGCAAAAAAGATGGCGGATCTTGACAAATATGAGAAACAAGCTAATTATATTTCACAGTTAAATAAATTAAGGAGGCTAGTATAGCACTGCTGCTTCATTTATTAAACTCATTAAAGCTAAAGGCTGGGGAAACTGCTGTTCAGCATAAATGGAACATTACTTTTTAAAGTTTTAAAGTAAGAATTATGCACTTTTTCTTTTGCAAACAGTATTTTTAATGATCTTTCCCATTTTACTGTAAAATATGAATTATATGAACTAAATGCAGGATTGAATAATATTTAAAAGGCTGTTTAAAGATGTTTACAAAGGAAATATTAAGTGTATGAACAAAGGAATAAATAAACTGATCACAGAAACTTAATTTGGTTTTTAAATTAAGATCATAAATCCTGTTGAGACCTTTTGTGCATTAGAAAACCTTGAGAATATGAACTACAACCTAATACATTAAAAGAATCAATCATGTCATCTAATTGAAATTCAAGTTTAAGTAAAATATTCAATCTGTCTTTTGCCACTTTCACAAGATAAAAATATGTGATAGCAAATAGCTAAATGGGTGCGCCATCCAGAGTTAGAGTCAAATATGATTTTGAGATCTACACATACAAATAAATACACACATACACTGATCCTAAATGTCTGCCTCCTGCCATCTACTCTGACCCATTTAAACTACACCTGGAAGAGTCAGAACTTTTGCAGCTGGCCCTGAGGTCCATGCACTATCAAGAACTCAGGCATGAGAGGGAGGGGCACCGTCAAGCACTGGGGGAGAAGAAAGGAGCGGGAATTACATTAAAACTGATTCTGCTACTTTGTGCAAAAGTTCCTAATAAATAAGATTACAGGGCTAAGAGAATGGATTTAAAAAGAAGAAAAATTGATTGGTTTCACAATGTAGACAATGGTTGGGATCCTGAAAAGTCATAATAAGAAAAATATTTAAAGTAAAAATTCTCTGAAAAGAATGCTGGTAAGGATGTGGAGAAAAGGGAACCCTTGTGCACTGTTAGTGGAAATGTAAATTGGTGCAGCCACTACAGAAAACAGTATGGAGGTTCTTCAAAATATTGAAAGTAGAACAACCATATGATCCAGCAATTTCACCTCTGGGTATTTATCTGAAGGAAGCAAAAACTCTAACTGGAAAAGATACCTATATCCCCATTTTCACTGCAGCATTATTTATAATAGTCAAGACATGGAAACAAGCTAAGTGTCCATGATGGATGAATGGATAAAGAAAATGTAGTTTATATACAATGAAATATTATTTAGCTATACAAAAGAAGGTAATTTTGCCATTTGCAGCAACATGGATGACGTTGAGGGTATTATGCTTAGTATTTTTTTTTTTTAACTTTTTACTCTATATTGGCATGTAGCTGATTAACAATGCTGTGGTAGTTTCAGGTGAACAGTGAAGCGACCCAGCAATACATATACATGTATCCATTCTTCCCCAAACTACCCTCCCATCCAGCCTGCCACATAACATTGAGCAGAGTTCCATATACTATACAGTAGGTCCTTGTTGATTATTCATTTTAAATATAGCAGTGTGTGCATGACCATCCATTCCCCTTGGCAACCATAAAAGTTCATTTTTTAATAAGTCTGTGAGTCTCTTTCTGTCTTGTACGTAAGTTCATTTGTATCATTTCTTTTTAGATTCCACATATAAAGGAAGTCATACAATATTTCTCCTTTTCTGACTTGCTTCACTCAGGATGACACCCTCTACATTCATCCATGCTGCTCTAAATGGAATTATTTCACTTTAACGGCTGAGTAGTATTCCATAGTATATAAGTGCCACATCTTCTTTATCCATTCCTCTGCCAATGGACAGTTATGCTGCATCAATGTCTTGGCTATTGTAAACAGTGCCGCAGTGCACACTGGGCTGCATGTATCCTTTCAGATCAAGCTTAGATGCATTCAGTCTATAAATTTCCTTCTATGTACTGTTTCTGCTGATCTCCACAAACTGGTAAGTTGTATTTTCATTTTCATTTAGTTCAAAATAATTTAAAAATTTCTCTTGAGATTTTTTTCTTTGACCCGTGTGTTATTTAGAAATCATCCATTTAATCTCTAAGTATTTGGGGGAATTTCCAGCTATCTTTCTGTTATTGATTTCTAGTTTAATTCAATTCTGATCTGAAAGCAGAATATACTATATAATCTATTCTTTTAAAGTTATTAAGGTGTATTTCATGGCCCAGAATGTGGTCTATCTTGCATGTTCCTTGTGAGCTTGAGAAGAATATGTGTTCAACTGTCGTCGGATGAAGTAGTCTGTAAATGCCCTTTTATTGTACTGTTGAGTTCAACTATGTTCTTCCTGATTTTCTTTATTTTCTATGTTGCCTTTGCTTTGTTCCTATTTTTAATTTCCACTCTTTTACTGCTTTTTTGGTTTTGACTATTTTATATTACACATTAGTTTTATTTCTTTTTTAAAAACTTTTTATGGTGGTTGCCCAAAATCTTGCAATATTTATATTTACTTTCAATACACCATTTTCAAAACCCACTAAACCACTTCATAGGTAGTGTGGGTACTTTAAAATGAAAGAATTCTAATCTGTTCCTCCCAGTCCTTGTACCATTTGTCACTCATTTTAGTTACATATATGAAAACACACCTAATCAAATACTTTTTTGCTATTATTATTTTGAACAGATTGTTAGATCAATTAAGAGAAATAAAAGTGTTTCTTTTACCTTTACTTATTCCTTCTCTGACGCTCTTCCACTTTTTTCTGGATCTAGGTTTCTGACCCATTGTCACTTACCTTGTCTCTAAAGAACCTCTTTTAACCAAATCTTGCAAGGCAGGTCTATGCCAACAAATTCCCTCAAGTTTCATTTGTCTGAGAAAATCTTAATTTCTCCTTCACCTTTGAATGATAATTTTGTACGGTATATTTTATTCCATTTTCTTCTTGCCTGCATGGTTTCTGAGGAAAAGGTGGATATAATTTTTACCTTTGCTTCTCTATAAGCAAGGTGGTTTTTACCCTTTGGCTTCTTTGAGGACTTTTAATTTATTGTTGATTTTCTGCAGTATGAAAATGATGTCCCTAGGTTTAGGTGGTTTTTTTTTTTTGGCATTTATTCTGTTTGGTGTTCTCTGAACTTCCTGGATCTGTAGTTTGGTGTTTGACAATTTGCTCCTGTTCTTCAGTTGCTAAATCATGTCAGACTCTTTGTGACCCCATGGTCTGCAGCACACCAGGCTTCCCTGTCCTTTACTATCTCCCAGAGTTTGCTCAAATTCATGGTCACTGAGTTGGTGATACTATCTAACCATCTCATCCTATGCCTCCCTCTTCTCCTTTTGCCTTCAATCTTTCTCAGCATCAGGGTCTTTTCCAATGAGTCAGCTTTTTGCATCAGGTGGCCAAATTATTGAAGCTTCAGCTTCAGCATCAGTCTTTCAATGAATATTCAAGGTTGATTTCCTTTAGGACTGACTGGTTTGATCTCCCTGCTGTCCAAAGGACTCTAAAGAGTCTTCTTCAGCACCACAGTTAGAAAGCATCAATTCTTCAGCACTTCTTAATGGTCCAACTCTAACATCCATATATGACTACTGGAAAAACCATAGCTTTGACTGTACGGACCTTTGTCAGCAAAGTGATGTCTCTGCTTTTTAATATGCTAAGTTTGTCATAGCTTTCCTTCCAAGAACAAGCGGATGTCTGACATTAATTAGAGGAAGTTCTCAGTCATTATTGTTTTAGTATTTCTTCTGTTCCTTTCTCTCTTTCTGGAATTTTTCTTACGTATATATCATACTTTCTGTAGTTGTCCTATAGTATTAGGACATCTTTTCCTTTTTTTTCTTAGTCTTTTTTTTCTTCTTTTCAGTTTTAGCAGTTTCTACTAAGAGTTCTTCAAGCTCAGAGATTCTTTTCTTAGCCATGTTCAGGGTAGTAGTCAGAGGCATTTTTCATTTCTCTTATAGTATTTTTGATTTCTAGCACTTCTTTTTAGTTCTTTCTTAGAATTTCTGCTTTTTGCTTATATTGCCCATCTATTCTTGCATGCTGTCTATTTTAGCCATTGGAGGGAGCTCTTAGCATCCTAACCATGGTTTTAAATTTGCAGTCTGATAGTTCCAACATCCCTGCCCTATCTGAGTCTGATGGTTTCTTTGTTTCTTCTCTTTTTTGGCTTTCAGTATGTCTTGCAATTCTTTTTGACAGCCAGACATGATGTACTGGGTAACAGGAACTGCTATAAACAGGCCTTTAGTAATGTGGAAAGGTGTTGGGGAGAGAAGGATGTGCTCTTTAGTCCTAAGAGTAGGTCTCAGTTTTTCAGTGAACCTGTGCCTCTGGACTATAGACTTCATAAATAATTTTCAATTTTTCACCCCACTTTGGTGGGACAGGATGACTAGAGCAGGCCAGAGTATTTTTCTTCCATGTAGAAGGCTACAGCAGTTGGAGTTGGGTATTTTTCTTTTCCCAGGTCAGTTAGGCTCTGATGAAAACTCCAATAGCTTGGGCTCTGGTTAAATAGTTTCTCCTAAGGGCAGACTGTTAAACACAGAACACTCTAGTGTATTTCAGAATGGTTCTTTTCTCCTCTCTGTGCCAGAAGCACAAGGAAATTTTCACTGATATTCACTGTGAAAACCTGGCTCAGCTCCTAGAGGTAAAAGTCACCAGAAGTGTGGGGACCCTGATGACTGGGTCCCTTGGGGATTTTTCTCTCTGATTTATTTACCCTGAGCCTCCAGCAATTCATCAGTTACGGTTCTATTTTCCCTACCGTGGCACTGGTTCTCAGACTTGTGCTCTTGGATTATGCTCTGGTAAGCTGTGAGTCTCTGTATTCACCTGTTGAGCCTCTTCAGCTGGCGGGAGGGGTAGCAGTTTACCCTGTGACTTTGCCTCTCCGACAGATCTAAGAAGAGTTGTTGACTTTTCTGTTTGTTTGGCCTACTTGGTGGGGGGACAGAGTGGAGACTTCTGAGTTTCTTACATGCTGGACATATAACCAGAAGCCCCTTGCACAAGTTTTTGGAGTTTACTTTGCCTACTGTGAGCTGTCTGGGCACTTTATTCTTGCACTGCTTTTCCTTTGCTGAACTACTGCAAATATGGCATACCACAATGCTCTAGCCTTCATCTGGCATGAAAAGATCATCAACCAAACAAGAATACTTTGTTCTTTTCTCAATTAGTGAATTATTGTATTACTCTGTCATACTACTTTGTATTTATGTCAAATTAACACCCTAATTTAGTAAATAATAAGAAATTAGTCTTTTTAATGAAGAGTGTCTTAATTGATGCTTTTGAACTGTGGTGTTGGAAAGACTCTTGAGAGTCCCTTGGACTGAAAGGAGATCCAACTAGTCCATCCTAAAGGAGATCAGTCCTGAATATTCATTGGAAGGACTGATGCTAAAGCTGAAACTCCAATACTTTGGCCAACTGATGCAAAGAACTGACTCATTGGAAGAGACCCTGATAGTGGGAAAGATTGAGGGTGGGAGGAGAAGGGGACGATGGAGGATGAGATGGTTGGATTGCATCACTGACTCAATGGACATGAGTTTGGGTAAACTCCGGGAGTTGGTGACGGACAGGGAGGCCTGGCGTGCTGCAGTCCAGTGGGGTCACAAAGAGTTGGACACGATTGAGCGACTGAACTGAACTACTGCAAAAGAAAGTTTTTACTTTATACTAGTATAAATACTAGTATACTAGTAAATATGGCAGAGAAGGCAATGGCAACCCACTCCAGTACTCTTGCTTGGAAAATCCCATGGACGGAGGAGCCTGGTAGGCTGCAGTACATGGGGTCGCGAAGAGTCAGACATGACTGAGCGACTTCACTTTGACTTTTCACTTTCATGCGTTGGAGAAGGAAATGGCAACCCACTCCAGTGTTCTTGCCTGGAGAATCCCAGGGACCGCGGAGCCTGGTGGGCTGCCGTCTATGGGGTCGCACAGAGTCGGACACGACTGAAGCGACTTAGCAGCAGCAGCAGCAGTAAATATGGAATGATTTTTTTTTTGACATTTAGAGAAGACAAATGAACTAGCCTCAGATCTCTATCAATACATTAAAAGGAATTATTTAGTACCAATGTTACTGTAAACAATGCTGTAAAGGTGGCACAGAAACCTCATGCCAATAATTAGTTATGATATGGTCATCTAGATTATGCAGAAATGTGTATGCTAATTTCTAACATTATCATTAAATAGAGTTCTGATAGAGAAAACCCACAAATCCCTAAGAAGATGTATGTATATAAGCCCTGGTTTAAGAAAAACTGATACTGTGTCATGGAAATGAAATCCTTTAGTCTAAAGTTTCAAACCAAAATGCTTCAATGAATAGGTATTCATTTAATGCTGCTTTAGTCTCTTTCAAAAAAACTATAGACTTGTATCACTTACCTCAATGCATGGCATTCTCCCAGAAAAATTAGCAGCTGTATAGCCAAATGTGACATTTGCTATCAGCTTAAGTCCTAGCTGACGTGCATCAAGCATTCGTGAAAGGGCTCTGTCCTGCTTGTAAGCCTTCATCGACCGCTTCACCATGAGTCTAGTCTTCAAAATCTCTTCAAGCATTCTTGGTAGCACACCCTTTCTTACTGAAGGCTATCATAAAGGAAAAAGAGAATGTTTAGACCCCATAAATATTATAGATTTAGATAATTAAGAAGGAAGCACAAAGTATAACAATGGCCAACTGTCATGAATTGAAACAAATAATAAGAGTGGCCACAAGACCAGTGGCCGTCAATATAAAATCATCACATTTGCTTTCTTTTGAAGAGGGCTTTTCTCCTAAAAGGTTCCTGTAATGTTTATAAATCTACTGTAGCACTACTATGTGAGTTCAGAGACCTCCAGGAAGGAGGATGCCAACTAGTATGTAAAAGACCATACGAGTTCAGAGGGAAATTTTGTCAAAACTTTGATCCAAACCCCCACTCTTTCAGAAAGACACACGGGATTTGTATCACTCATAACAAACCTCAATTTTAAAAGATCTCATCCTAATGACCCCACACAGTAATCTGCATGGAACTCCATTTATCTACCTTGGAAGAATGATGAGCTGGGTTGACTCTGCTGACATTCAAACCTGCAGTTCCAGGGACTCTAGGTATTTCAAATCTGATGCTTAGACCACTAAGCCATCCCCTCCGGCCTATATTTATTAGCAATCTGGAAGAGGGGATGAATAGTGAGGTGATAAAATTTGTTGACGCCAAAAAAAAAAATCATTTGTATTAATCAAGACTAGGGAGAATTTACGAGAACTCCACTAGGAATGAAAATCACAAAACAGTATTAACTTTGAAGATGATTCACAGACACGTGCAAAGTAATGCATGTCAGACTGAACAATTAAAACCTCAGGGATAGTATAATCACACTCCTGAATACTAAAAAAAAAATAAAAATCTAACTTTCATGAAGCTTTACACATTGGGTCAAAATGTAGATGCAAGTTCTTAAAATGCTGTTAAACGGAGATAAAATAATAAGCTACTAGATATGTGACAATGAAAACATATTCTAACCTCTAATTCATTCTGTGTACCTTTTGAAGCAGCCATGTTTACATTAAGACATGACATGTTATTATGTTAAAATATAACATTTTCCAAAATGGAATATATCATGAACTCTCTTGGTAAAATTTTTTCCTCATATCTAAATGGCTAATTTTAGAGTGCTCTTTAAACACAGCATCCTTGGACTGGTAGAGAATGATGCTACTTTTGCTAAGTACACCAGAATGAATCTGAGGGCTAGTGGGGTCCATGCTACCACCACCAACCACTCTATTGTCCCATGATTCTTACAGACTCACTGCTAAGGAAATAAAAAAGAAAGGAATGAAGTTGGCATATGAGAGGCAATATACTCTTCTCCTAGATCTTTTCCTATTTGCCTTTGATTTATTCATTTATGAGGCTTTTTAGTCTCTTTTTGAGGGGAGACAGAGAGAGAAAAAAGGACTCTGTTATAAGTCTGGGTATCTTCTTAAAAATATAATCAATAAATATATTAGAATATCATTTCTAAGACAGTCCTAATTTAAAATATATAGAACAATTAGTAAAGTGTATGCATTAAAGCAGTTTTAATCTTTGTAAGTTAACACTGTTGTGATCATCACGTAGCTATCTAAGTCTACCAGATTCTAATAGAGGGCAGGAGGTATATATGCAATCTATTTCTTGCAATAGTTCATTAAAAAACTAAAATCTAACAAAAGATTTTAAACCTAAATTCATGCAAAATAAGATCATTATTTTTAAAAAAATGATTTAAAAAATTTCTTAGAAGATTCCTTGTATCTTTGATTTTTTTGAGATAATGAAGTAGCTTTTTTTTTTTTTTTGTATTATATGCCAACAACATCTAGACCATTAGCTCTCCAAAGGTTAAACCACAGTTGATACCTTTCATTTATAAGAGAGTATTACCTTGACAAAAGCTATTCCATTGGGGGACACTGTGATATCATGCCTAATTTGGTAAAGTAAATCTGGAGGTACTCTTAGAGAGGTACAGCCAAATTTGAACTCATCATACCTGTTAAGGAAAAAAAAAAAAAAAAATGAAGCAAATACTTTCTCAAATCATAAACAGAGATTCTGGGCAATTTTAGGAATCTTTCTAATTCTATTGGAAATTCATTTTTAAACATCTAAACATGAATTCATATATTTAGTAATGTTTATTTGCTTAGTTACCAAAAAGCAGTTCTTCAAATACAATTTATTAAAAGAAACATTTCTTAAATGGCACTATTCTAAAACATACGGGGAAAATCTATACTGAAATACCAAATTTCATCTCAACATATGACTACCTTACACTAAATTACCTAAAGAAAAATTTAAACCTTAAATAAAAAGACTGTTGGGGCTTCCCTAATAGCTCTGTTGGTAAAGAATCTGCCTGCAATGCAGGAGAAGCCAGTTCAATTCCTGGATCAGGACGATCCACTGGAGAAGGGATAGGCTACCCACTCCAGTATTCTTGGGCTTCCTTTATGGCTCAGCTGGTAAAGAATCCACCTGCAATGCGGGAGACCTGGGTTTGATCCCTGGGTGGGGAAGATACCCTGGAGAAGGGAAAAGCTACCCACTCTAGCATTCTGGCCTGGAGAATTCCATGGACTACAGTCCATGGGGTCACAAAGAGTCGGACACGACTGAGCGACTTTCACTTTCAAAAAGACTGTAAACAACTTTTCCAAATTCCTATTTTTATTAAAAAGACAGAATTACCGATAACAATTCCCATAAAAGTTTCTATAAGGAGTGAATGTACTTCAGACTAAAACTATAACACTTGGTTTTAATTACACAAAAATATTATAAAGGAAGGCCATTTCTTATGAGAAAAAATTTGGCTGACATGAATAAAATCTAACATTTGGCAATTTAACTTTTTAAAAGAAAACTATTTCTAAGAAAAGTCAAGAGGAAGTCACAGCTAAAGTTATAAGATCATAATCCTCAAACTGTTCCACTGAAAAGTGATTTATACCAACAAATTTTACATAATTCTTATTTAACAAGAGGTAAACAAGATATAACAAATATAACAAAGATTATATTTAACAAGATATAACAAATATGTCTTATTTAACAGATACACGTGAAGAGTGAAACAGATAAATTGCAAGGATGATCGTATTTACAGTCTTGTTCACATGAGTTATCTATCCATGATGCTGAATTAGTCATACAATGATCCATATACATACACACACACACACACACACACACACACACACACACACACACACACACACACACACACACACACACACACACACACACACACACACACACACACACACACACACACACACACACACACACCTACAAAGAGCGGACTAGCTGTATTACAGCCCATTCATCCTGCTCAGAAGGGTAGTCTCATATGCAAAGAGACACTCAAAGACAAAGAAGTATGACATATAACAAAATAATTGTAAATATGAAAAAAACTTACTTCCCCAAGTTTTCCACATGACCGAGGCAGGTGGAGAAACAGTAGTTGTATGCAATCACAATAGAAGGATACAGTGACTGGAAATCCAAAACGAGAACAGAGTTGCTATAGAAGCGAGATTCAGGCTCCATAATTAGGGGAACACACTGTGGGGCTCTCATCTGAGATCTCTGCTGTACACTAGGTGTCACAGGAATATAGTTCATTGGTTTAGCAATACGCAACATCATTGATTCCACACGGTACTGCAGGCAGAGAGGTGGAAGTAAGGAGAGAAGAAGAAACTTAAAAACAAATACACTGGTCTTCTGAATATGTAGAGAATCATGTGGGAGATGTTTTGTTCTTCAGAATACAGCTGCATGACTTTCTCACATCACAGTTACATAGTATTGGTTATTTAATCAGCTTTCATAACTTTTATAAAAACTATAAAATATGTCAAATAACTTATACAGTAAGTCAATTTTAAAAAGACACAACTACATTTCTTTCAAGATTTAAAAATAGCTATATCATAATAAAAGATGTAGAAGACACAGCTGTAGAATGTAACAATTTCATTAAAAAAGCTGGCCAATAATCTTTCAAAAATTTGTTCGGGAAAATTAAAGGATGGCAATCAGGAGACTTGAGATGGATAAATGTTACCTCAATTTCCCAAGAAGGAAACACAAGGATTCTAAAACTGAAAGCCAGGTTAATAATGGTCCTTCACAAAAATTAATCAAGCACTTATTGATCGTTTATAGTAATAGCTATAAAGTGGACAGTCTGTAGTTTGGGGGAAAAAAAAACCACTCACAAGAACCAGTATGGGTTCCCTGAAATGTTCTCATATGGTTTTAAGGTATCTCTCTGCCTTTTATTATAAGCCAGCTCAAATAGGCTTTGAAACTCATGGGAGTATAAATAAGTAAAATCAATATAAAGCAATAAAATAAAATACAGCAACAAGTAATGCTAAAGTAATTAGAGCTCTAGGTTTGCTATATTTACTGAATTGGTAGACTGGGGGAATGTTATAGACATAAAATAATTAAAATAAAAGATTTTATGAGGTTAAGGAGTCTGAGCGATTTAATATAGTATCCCAGATGGCTTAGCACAGTGTTTATTTAACACACTAAAAGTATTCAAATAAATATTTGTTGAATAAAAGCAGGAAACCATTTCAGCAAGGCATTTAAACAAAATCTTTTATTATATCCTTGGGAATCTAATTAGATATGAGTTAAATGGCTTCTAAGGTCCCATTTTTCTTCAATATTTAAAAAAAGTGATACAGCCCACTTATATTGATTCCCAAATCCTCCTTCCTCTTTTTTTTTTTTTAAATATTAGTTATCTGTTGGAAGTTTTGGAATTCCCAAAAGTAGGACTGTATAACAAAAGAGGTAGACTTTCTTTGCTGCTTCTCCAGTTCTAAGCAGCTTTCAAAAGCATCCCTAATCACAATGACAGTATTTAGGAACATAATATCATCCTCAAGGGCACAGCCATTTATTTTTTTTATTACCATGTAAAACTCAGCAGTGGTCAAAAAGTTGGTATGGAGAGAAAATAAAAAAGCAAAGCTATTAAGTGAAATTAAGCTTTTCCAGAAAACAAAATGACAAGATTTGATTAACCAGCTACATATTAGCTGGTACCAGACACAAAGTTAAAAAAAAAAAAAATCAGATCATCTCAACATCTCCAAAGTATATCATTCACATAGAACTTTCAAGTGTGCAAGAAAATTGATTTCCTACCTGTGAACCCCTTGTCAGTACATGTAAAAACTGAATGCCAAAAAGTCTAGCCATTTCACTGGTTTTCCCAATTAGGTCCAGCTGTTCTAACATTTGGAGATTTCCACGGACACGGCTAATATAATGATCAACCATTTTCCATCTGTTAAAAGAGAATCCATGCTATGAACATTTGGGTACTTAAAACTAGTATATTTTCATTATGCCAAAAACTACCTATTAAAAGTGAAGTTATTTTAGAAGGGAGTCATGAAAGAGTCTTTAGCACATTATGTTAAGGATAGATAAAGATTAGAAAATTGCAGATATTTCAAGGGCATAAAACCTAGTAAAAATATGTAAAGTTCAAAACAGTACTTGTGATAAGGTGATAAGATTAATTATTTTCAATATTTTGCTTGATCTTACTCTGTTTTTGCATTGGCAAGCAGTAATACTCTCTTAGATGCCACTGCTGATGATGCAATAATTACACATTTATAATTATTTTATCTATAGGCTTTTAAAGAACATGGAAGCTTTGAGTCATCACTGTTAATACCAGTCTCAAATGAAAGTATGCACTGGCGTCTTACGGGAAGAAACAGCAATTTGGTTGGTGGAGATTTAGAAAAATCAGGAAAACAATTTTAATGAGACCACACATAAGGTAAACAAATATGTCATACAGTATTTCCTGTGAAAATATAAATATTCTGTTCTTTGACTTAAACCTTGAAAACCTCTTTACCCTACCTTTTTATAAATAAGCAAACAATAGGGCTTCCCTGGTGGCCAGTGGTAAAGAACTCGCCTGCCAATGCAGGAGACACAGGTTTGATCCTTGGGTTCAGGAAGATCCTACATGCCGTGGAGCAACTAAGCCCAAGTACCACAACTACTAAGCCTGTGCTCCAGAGCCCAGGAGCTGCAACTATTGAGTCCATGTGCTCGGAGAAGGCAATGGCAACCCACTCCAGTACTCTTGCCTGGAGAATCCCATGGACGGAGGAGCCTGATAGGCTGCAGTCCACGGGGTCGCGAGGAGTCGGACACGACTGAGCGACTTCACTTTCACTTTTCACTTTCATGCATTGGAGAAGGAAATGGCAACCCACTCCAGTGTTCTTGCCTGGAGAATCCCAGGGACGGCGGAGCCTGGTGGGCTGCCATCTAGGGGGTCGCACAGAGTCGGACATGACTGAAGTGACTTAGCAGCAGCAGCAGCAGCTGCAACTACTGAAGCCTGTGCACCCTAGAGTCCATGTCCACCACAATGAGAAGCTTGTGCATGGCAACTAGAGAGTAGCCCCCTCTTGCCACAGCTAGAGAAAGCCTGTGCAGCAATGAGGACCCAGTGCAGCCAAAAATAAATAAATAAGACTATTAAAAAAAAAAGCAAACAACAAAAACCTTCACCAAAGTTATGAAAGGAAGTTTTGATTTTAGTATTATGTTATTAGACTAGAAAAATGACTCAAAGATATACGATAAAGAATAAAACCTATTCATTTAAAGAATATTAAGTTTCAAATATATTGCAACTTTTAATTATGTGGGTTTTAAAACAAGTTAGTCATATAATAGTTCAATAAAATTATTTAAAAACCTGTTCCTAAGACACATGATTAATCCATACAAAAAATGAGAAAATGAACATGAAAAGAAAAAAAATCACCCTATAATTAAAAAGATAATAAAAGTGTGAGGATGTAGAAAAATTATAACCCTCACACACTGCAGTGGGAATGTAAAATAGTGCAGTTGCACTGGAAACAGTCTGGCAATTCCTCAAATTGTTAAAAACAGAGATTTAACAGAGTATGATTGACCAGTTCCACTCGTAAGTATATGTCCAAGAGGAATAGAAATATTCACCTACACTAAAACTTGTAAATATTCATAACAGCATTTTCAAAATAGCCAAAATGTGCAAATAACTCAGGTGTCCATCAACTAATGAATGAGTAAGTAAAATGTGGTATATACCCACACAATGAGATATTATTTGGTAAAAAAGGAAATGAAGTATTAATACATGCTACAACATGAATGAATCTGGACTGTATATTCTGAAACAGGCCAGTCACAAAAGGCAATATACTGTATGATTCCACTTATATGAAAGGTCCAGAACAGGCAAATCTATGGAGACAGAAAGTAGACTAGTGGTTGCTTAAGATGGGGATGAGGGGGAGAAGGAGGTGAAGAAGGGAGGGTTGGAGGGTGATGGCTAAGAGATGAAGAATGGAAATATTCTAAAATTTATTGTGATGATGGTTGCACAACTCGCAATACAATAAAAACCACTGAACTGTACACTTTAAATGGATGAATAGTATGGTACGTGAGAGAATCACATCCGAAAAAAACTGTTAAAAAGAACGAAGCAAACAAAAAAAAACCCTTAAACTTTATTAATACTCAATTTTTAAAGTAAAATGAATAGAAATACTGTTCTGTAACTTGCATTTTTTACAATGTATTGTGACTATTTCTCCACATTTATGTATTATTTATAGCTACTGAGTATACTATTGTATGGTTGTAACAATTTAGTGGATTTGTTGAGTATCTTTTATTACTATAAACAATGCTGTGGTGAACATTTTTCTCTTGGCCACCCCACGTGGCATGTAGAATCTTAAGTTCCCCAACCAGGGATGAAACCCACACTCCCTGAAGTGGAAGCATGGAGTCCTAACCACTGGACCACCAGGGATGAGCATCTTTGTAGTTAACTCTATGTACAGATGCTTAAATATTTCTTTAAGATAAATTCCTAGATTTGGTCTTTTTAATATGAAGTGACACACTGCTTTTCAGATAATCTTAATAATTTACATTCATACTAGTAAAGTGTTTCCATGCATCTTTGTCAACACTAGGGATTGTAATTTTAAAAATTATTTTAGTTTGATAGGCAAAAAAACTAATCACATTTTAATATGTATTATTTTAGATCATTCATATAATCCTTCAGTAATACATATAGCCAAATGTAAAGCTAAGATAATGCATATATGTGGATTCAATCAGTTCCTTTAAAATATATTAAGTCCAGTTTCTTGATTTTACTTGGCAAAAACATATTTATCATCCTATATAACACCTAATTAGATGTAGCAAAATATACATTTAGAACACTCTAGGGTTTATAAACAAACCACTAAATGTAGTTATTAAGTTTAATATCAAGTTTCATTTTATTTACTGGTATATAACTTCTCCTAAGCTTCTATTTCTATAAGGCTTGATCATAAGCTCCGTACTTTCTGTGATTTCACTTCACTCCCTTGAGATTCCTTAAAGGAGACTGGAGGACAAGAGGACATGCTCAGAAAGCAGTCACTTCAAATGTAGCAAATTGTGTTTAGGGTTCAGTCTTCCCATCCTCACCATCGTATGGCCTTATAACTCAGTAAGCAGCTCTATTAATTTCTAACATCAGATACCTTAATTTTAAGACTATGTTCTTTATACAGATATTTTCTAAGCTTATTACTATCCATTTTACCTTTAAAGAAAAGCAGAGGTGGAAACTTTCACTTCAGATTACAGAAGAGTAACTGGTACTAGACTAGCTCTCCTGGATAAAAGATTCAGGGTAACTGTTTCTGGGCAGTGAGCAATAGGCAGTGCAGAACGATGCTCCTTGAGAGAAGGGAAACTCATATGAGATGAGCCCCAGGTTGCCTGGAGATAATTTCCTAAACCCAGTACAGTATGCTAGGTCTGAGCAGTGTGGCTATACTGCCAAGACGAAGAGACAAGAGCCTAGAGTTCAGGCAGGCTGTATCTGCGATCTGTGGAAAAGGGCATCTGTGCAAGGGGCAGGAGTTAGGAGTTAGTAGTACAGATTAGGGTTTCTTGTGAGTGGCCCAGGGCTATGCTGAAAAATGAGCAGGGAGAGGCTTACTAGAGAGTAGCTGTTGTGGACCTGAGTCTGGAACAGAACTTGTAAGACAATGTTGTAGTTGAAGGTCTGGCGATGCCCGAGTGGAGAGACTTCAATAACCCCTTATGAATAACCTAAGCATCCAGCTAAGAGCTCAGAAAAACCACGCCTTGGGAGTAAGGCATAAAGTAAGGCCACCGCAGGCAAACCTAAAACCAAGCACTAACAACAGGCCTGTGGGATAGAATATGGAGACTGAGTCTTGTCAAGTTGGAGGGATAAGAGAGCACTTTCGGCTTTCCAGAGATTCATCTTAACAAAGCACAAAAAGCAGGTACGCTCAAGGTGATCAGCCAATAACTGAATTGCTGGCTAGAACAAAAATAAACATGCTTCAGAGGAGGATAATAAAAATCCAGAATCTGTACAACAGAACATCAGTAATATCCATTACATAATCATGCAAAGAAACAAAAAAACATGACCCACAGTTAAAAAGCAGTCAACAGAAACAAATACAGAGATGGCCAGGTGCTGAATTTAGAAACTATTACAAGATATGTTCAAAAATCTAAAGAAAAGATATTTAAAAAGTTAAAAGAAAAATACAGTCTTAATGAGTGGACGGGGAAATCAGCCAAATACAGAAACTATCAAAAGAAAAATCCAAATGAGAATACGGGACTAAAAATAACTGAAATACAAAATTTACTGGTTGTTCTTAACAGCAGGTTGGTGACAACTGAAGAAAGTTAGTAAACTTAAAGACAGATCATTAGAAAAAAAAATGAAAAATGTACAGAGCCTCAAGGATCTGTGGGACACTATCAGTTAGTATAATATACATAGTGAAATTATGGAAAACAAAGGCAAAAAGAAAAAAACTTGAAAACAGCCAGGAAAATATAATTCTGCTTCAGATGTAGAAAGCTGCAAAAGCACATCACTCCAGTCTAACAATGATAAAAACCTGGATAATATACAAAATCAAAAGTTTAATTGAAGCCAAAGTAAGTTGAGGTTGTAAAAGAATCAGTTCAGTTCAGTCGCTCAGTTGTGTCCGACTCTGCGACCCCATGAGCTGCAGCACGCCAGGCCTCCCTGTCCAATATCAACTCACGGAGCCCACCCAAACTCATGTCCATTGAGTCGGTGATGCCATCCAACCATCTCATCCTCTGTCATCCCCTTCTCCTCCTGCCCCCAATCTTTCCCAGCATCAGGGTCTTTTCAAATGAGTCAGCTCTTTGCACCAGGTGGCCAAAGTATTGGAGTTTCAGCTTCAACATCAGTCCTTCTAATGAACACCCAGGACTGATCTCCTTTAGGATGGACTGGTTGGATCTCCTTGCCGTCCAAGGGACTCTCAAGAGTCTTCTTCAACACCACAGTTCAAAAGCATCAATTCTTTGGCGCTCAGCTTTCTTTACAGTCCAACTCTCACATCCATACATGACCACTGGAAAAACCATAGCCTTGACTAGACGGACCTTTGTCGGTAAGGAATGTCTCTGCTTTTTAAAATGCTGTCTAGGTTGGTCATAGCTTTTCTTCCAAGGAGCAAGCGTCTTTTAATTTCATGGCTGCAATCACCATCTGCAGTGATTTTGGAGCCCCCAAAATAAAGTCTCTCACTGTTCCCCCATCTATTTGCCATGAAGTGATGGGACCGGATGCTATGATCTTTGTTTTCTGAATGTTGAGCTTTAAGCCAACTTTTTCACTCTCCTCTTTCACTTTCATCAAGAGGCTCTTTAGTTCTTCACTTTCTGCCATAAGGGTGGTGTCATCTGCATATCTGAGGTTATTGATATTTCTCCCGGCAATCTTGATTCCAGCTTGTGAGCTTCCTCCAGCCCAGCATTTCTCATGATGTACTCTGCATATAAGTTAAATAAGCAGGGTGACAATATACAGCCTTGATGTACTCCTTTTCCTATCTGGAACCAGTCTGTTGTTCTATGTCCAGTGCCAACTGTTGCTTCCTGACCTGCATGCAGGTTTTTCAAGAGGCAGGTCAGGTGGTCTGGTATTCCCATCTCTTGAAGAATTTTCCACAGCTTATTGGGATCCACACAGTCAAAGGCTTTGGCATAGTCAATAAAGCAGAAATAGATGTTTTTCTGGAACTGTCTTGATTTTTCGATGATCCAGTGGATGTTGGCAATTTGATCTCTGGTTCCTCTGCCTTTTCTAAAACCAGCTTGAACATCTGGAAGTTCACAGTTCACATATTGCTGAAGCCTGGCTTGGAGCATTTTGAGCATTACTTTACTAGCGCGTGAAATGACTGCAATTGTGTGGTAGTTTGAGCATACTTTGGCATTTCCTTTCTTTGGAATTGGAATGAAAACTGACCTTTTCCAGTCCTGTGGCCACTGCTGAGTTTTCCAAATTTGCTGACATATGGAGTGCAGCACTTTCACAGCATCATCTTTTAGGATTTGAAATAGCTCAACTGGAATTCCATCACCTCCACTAAAAGAATCAGGTGAACTAAATTTCATAGGTAAGAAACCCATCGAAGGATAGAAAGGACACATAACATATTTCATCTTTGGCAGAGAACAGGAGAGAAGCAACAGTCATAAAAGCAGGTAAGAAGGAACAGTTAACGTGTTATTAAATTCTTAAAGGTCATATATGAGCCAGCATGACTATTTAGAATCACTGGAAGCCCTAGACACTAGGGCAGGGCACACAGAAGTGAAACCTTACAACTTCCTCCAACCCTTCTCTCATATGAAACCTTGAGCTGCTGTGGGACTAGGAGGAAACTCGCCAATCCTTAGGGTTTATGCAGATTCACTATCTTTGAGAAAAGAAAAGATGCCAAAGATGTCTGTGGCTGGGAGAAGGTTGGTATTAAAAACTGCACTAGAAGGAAAGGCAGGAAACCTCCCCTGTTCCAACTGTGGGCCTTGTACCAAGTAATAAGCAGCAGTTGTCTACCACTAAGAAAGGGGAAAGAAACATTCCCACCACAGCTTTCAGGCAAAGAAACACCACTGCAGAGGCAGGAGTAGAAGCGTAAGCCATTTTTCTCTGTGGGAGAGTCAGGAAACCTGCTTGGACCAGGACCTGGCAGTGATGCAAAGCGGAGGTCCATCGCCATCGTGGAACGAGCAGGAATGCTAAAGAAGCCTCATCCCCAAGGCCAAGGAGAACAGGAACTCTCAGAGACTAACTCTGGGCCTAGGGAAGTGAATAATCTGCCTGTCTCCACTCTGAGCCTTATACAGAACAGCAGCAGCAGCCATCCACTCATTAAGCCTGACTTTTCCATACACTGGAAAAAGGAGAATGACTGTTGATTCCTCATCAGAAATAATGAAGGCCACAGGAAAAGGCAATAAAATTTTTACAGCAGTGAAAGAAAAAGAATTCTCAACTCCAGAATTAGTGAAAATATCATTCAAATGTAAGGGTGAGATGAAGACATTTTCAGATAAATACAGGCTGAGAGAGTTTGTTTCCAGCAGTCTTGCACTAGCAGAACTGCAAAGAAAACAATTCAGCAGTTTCTTAAAAGGTTAAACATGCTAATCATGTGACCTGGCAATTTCATTCCTAGAGAAATGAAAACATATGCATATAGTTTTATTCACAATAGCCTCAAACCAGAAACAACTCAATTGTCCCTCAACAGGTGACTGGGTAAACTGTGGTATCCTCATACAAATGAATATTATTTTGTAATATAAATAGGAACAAACTCTGGTTTGTGCAACATGGTTGAATCTCAAAAAACATGCTGAGATTCTTAAGACAGACACAAAAGGGTACTCTGTAAATAATTCTAATAATAGTTCTAAAACTGCAAAACTAATCTATAGGAATAGAAATTCAATTTGTACTTATGTGGGTGGTTAAGGAATAGTCAGATTAATGACAGAGCTGTATATGGGGATTTTCTGGGTGTTAGAAATGTTCTTTATCTTGATTGGGGTAGTGGTTACAGGGTGTATACATTTTTCAAAGTCACTGCACAGTATACTTTAAATGTGTACTTTTTATTGTATATAAATTATACTCCAGTAATAGGGCTTCCCTGATAGCTCAGTTGGTAAAGAATCCGCCTGCAATGCAGCCGAGACCCCGGTTCAATTCCTGAGTCAGGAAGATTTGCTGGAGAAGAGATAGGCTACCCACTCCAGTATTCTTGGGCTTCCCTTGTGGTTTAGCTGGTAAAGAATCCGCCTGCAATGCAGGAGACCTGGGTTCGATCCCTGGGTTGGGAAGATCCCCTGGAGAAGGGAACAGCTACCCACTCCAGTATTCTGGCCTAGAGAATTCCATGGACTGTATAGTCCATGGGGTCACAAAGAGTTGGACACAACTGACTGACTTCCACTTCACTATTGATTTTTAAAAAGAGATATTATCCTCTTCAGAGTTATAAAACATTACCTGTATAGATCTGTCTTGTTATCAAACCAATCTGATAAGACTCGTAAAGTAAAGAGGGGAAAGCGCTGATGAAGAATATGAAAGCTCACATTTTCAAAGGTGTAGTTATTTAGAGCCACCTAGGAAAAAAAAGAAAAACTCCATTATAATAACACTCATACTTAGGTGCGAATTTGTTTCTAAAAGATTCTAAATATTATTTCTAACTTTTCATATGATATGAAAGCTACTTGTAAAAATAATCTATGTTACAATTTAATCACAATTAATTTAAAACTATGTAGATACAGCCTACTGGACAGAAATGTTTGTAATAAATTAACATTTAATTGGAAAAATAATCAGACCTGTAAGATTCAACTTGGTCATATAATACTTTAGTGATCCCAGTTCTTATCACTTCTGTTTATATCTATGCCAATACAAATACTGACAGATTATTGTCAAGCACATTAATTTTTTGTTCTTTCCATACTTACTTTTTGGTCCTGGATGACATGCTGATTAACATGCTCCCACAGATTCAAGAATGAGTTACCTAGTTAAAGGCAGGCATTCATCCTGCTCCCAAGAATAACATCAGTACTAAGACCCAATACACGGACATTATAGAGTCAGTTAACTTCATCTCCAAAGCAAAAGATTAACAAGAAGTGGGAGAAATGTTTCTTTATCTTCAAAATACGTAAGTGAAAGCTGTGTTACTGGGAAAAGAATACCGGAAAAGGGTCCAAATTCATAAAAACATACCTCTAGCTAGATGATCTCTCATAAATACCTACAAGACACAGCAGTCTAGACAAAGACAGTTATTTCACTGTAAATGAAAATTAAGGAAGCAGCAGTCACCGTTCTTAGGGCAGCTTGAGGTTGTGAGGAACAGTTCAAATAGCACTTCACATTTCTTTTCTACTTCTACAATCCAACAAGTACAAAACAGAGACTGAAGTTAAGCTCATCTCAGTCCAGTGACCCAAACTGGTCTCACTTCATCTACAATTTCTATCAATCTCCAGAAAAACAGCACCAAAATGTGGCATATTTCATGGAGTGTGTGTATGTAACTTACACTTGGATACAGACTTTTAAACTTTGGAATGAGGCTATTTATTATAAAGTCACCACTATAAAACAGGTACCAACACATTATCTTGGAAGTAAATTACTACTATTTACAAAAATTGGTATTGCCCTGGAGTACTTCCCTCAAAAATAAATGAATAACTCATTATCAAATCCCCATACCTGAACGACTCTTCTACATGTTAATGAATATTTTAATTTAGTTTAAAATTTTTTTCTATTTAGTTTCACAGAAAATGAAACCAAATATCTGACCTCAGGTAGTTACATGATTACCTAATACAGAGTATAGCACTTCAGACCAAACCAATACTTCTGCTAGAGTATACATCACCATTAAAACAAGCAAAAAATCTCTCCAGAAAAGATCACCTTGCAGCTCTTTCATTATGGGAAGACTTAAAGTCTGCCATGTAAGATGATCTACAAGGATTAACTGGGAAATTCTGTGATCTCAAACTACACTTATATAAAATTTTAGAAATTGGTCTGTAATACCTGAGGCAGATGGCAGACCTATGTTCTGAGTTGATTTTATTTCAAATAGATTAAAATAGATAAAATAGTTTATTTCATAAATTGGATTAAGGCTAAAATATTATAACCTTGTAGCACCCACTCTACTTTGGGTTTTATTAGTGTCACAGAAGCATAAAAATGCTCAGCTATAATCCCAGCTATAAGTAAAATTAAAGGAAAGAAACATGAAGTCTAAAATTAAGATACTTGGAATGTTTCCAATCTTTAGAGTGGTTTACTCCACAAGTTGACATATAAATCTAAAAGTAAAAATTGGGAATTTGTTATTTGTTTTAGAAGGCAATCTAAGTGAGTTAAACATTGGAATAATGTGGTTCATGGGGTCGCAAAGAATCAGACACGACTGAGCGACTGAACTGAACCGAAATGACAAAAGATCAAAGCTAGAACTAATATAAAGGAAGAAAGTATTGTAGTCCTTGGCCATTTATTTACTGATAAAGGAATCTGCTGATAAGAGGTGTGGTTACACTTTTCCATTCATAGAGTCAATGTGCAATATACAATGGTTAGTCACTTCAGAAACAAATTCCTCAGAATGGGGAGAAGCAATCAGAGAATCACTGCAGGGGAACCAGGAAGTAAAGAGGAAAGGGAGAAAGTGGAAGGAGACAATGAGGAAGTGCCTGGGCCCTATTATCCTATCACCTTACTCCCTCAGTTGTTCCTCACTTCCCCAGAGCCTTCAATTAAAAGTTCTGATTGACATAAACTTTATACAGAAATGCCAGCCTGGATGAAGCACAAGCTGGGATCAAGATTGCCAGGAGAAATATCAATAACTTCAGATATGCAGATGACACCACCCTTATGGCAGAAAGCGAAGAACTAAAGAGCCTCTTGATGAAAGTGAAAGAGGAGAGTGAAAAAGTTGGCTTAAAGCTCAACATTCAGAAAACTAGATGGTGGCACCCGGTCCCATCACTTCATGGCAAATAGATGGGGAAACAATGGAAAGAGTGACAGACTTTATTTTTTTGGGCTCCAAAATCACTGCAGTTGGTGACTGCAGCCATGAAATTAAAAGACGCTTGCTCCTTGGAAGAAAAGTTACGACCAACCTAGACAGCTTATTAAAAAGCAGAGACATTACTTTGCCAAAAAAGGTCTGTCTAGTCAAAGCTATGGATTTTCTAGGAGTCATGTATGGATGTGAGAGTTGCACTATAAAGAAAGCTGAGCACCAAAGAATTGATGCTTTTGAACTGTAGTGTTGGAGAAGACTCTTGAGAGTCCCTTGGACAGCAAGGAGATCCAACCAGTCCATCCTAAAGGAAATCAGTCCTGAATATTCATTGGAAGGACCGAGGCTGAAGCTGAAACTCCAATACTTTGGCCACCTGATACCAAGAGCTGACTCATTTGAAAAGACCATGATGCTGGGAAAGATTGAGAGCAGGAGGAGAAGGGGACGACAGAGGATGAGATGGTTGGATGGCATCACTGTCTCAATGGACATAAGTTTGAGCAAGCTCTGGGAGCTGGTGATGGACAGGGAAGCCTGGCGTGCTGCAGTCCATGGGGTCACAAAGAGTCGGACACGACTGAGTGACTGAACTGAACACAAATTTATAGTGAACCCATGAATTTTAATGTATGTATACATCCATGTAACCACCACATAGATGAAGAAATTTCTAGGATACTGGAAGGCTGCCTTGTGCCCTTTCCCACTCAATACTCGCCAAAGTTATAGACTAGGCTTGTTCATTTTAAAACTTCATTATTTCCATACTTTAAATGGAAACATTTAACATGTACTATTATTTATCTGGTTTTCTTTTTATCTGGTCAAAATTACCTTTGAGATTCAATAGCTGTTCAGTGTGACAATATTTCATCGTTCTTTATTGCTGGGTGGTATTCTTTTGTTACAGCTGCTTACTCTGCACCCTCCTACACACCAATTATCGGTGACAAGTCTATCTCCCAGAGTGTTCTTTGACAGCAGGAACATCTCTGTACCTCCTTCCCACTCACTCCTCACTCTGCACCAAGACTCAACAGTGATCTGTCTTTCCTCTAAATGTATATATCATTTATGTCTCATTTGGCTCTTACATGCCTGTAGGGTCAGTGACAGATGGTCTATCAAAACCATATATATGGGAGATACGTGTATACATACACATCACTGCCTGCCCCCACACTCATTTCAAACATGCTCTCTGTCCTCAGAGAACTTATTATCTGGACTACTCCTCCTTAGCATCTGATTCCTCTATTTCTCAAAATGTTTTCATTCACAAAAACGTTGTGCTTGCCTCAACCCTGCTGGCTCTCTCCATTTACTTCTTGGTGAGCTCACCCACACTCTAACATGACCTCCCAGGCTGTACCTCTCATCCAGACTCTACCCCACAATTGGGACTTTCCTACTTAAATGTCTGCTGAGTATATTTACGTGGATATATGACTGATACCTCATGCTCATTATCCTTAATCTTCATCTAAATGTGATCTTAAACCATCTATGCCAGAACCCTGATAATCATTCTCGACACATCTTCATCTTTTTTTACATCCAATTCTTGTATACTCTCTAAACTGTTTTGTGAATCCTGATATCACTGTCAACTTTCATTTGAGGTACTACAATAATGTTCTCACTGGTTTCCTTACCTCTGGTCTTCTCCCCTTCTACACCACTGCTAAGTCACTTCAGTCGTGTCCGACTCTGTGCGACCCCACAGATGGCAGCCCACCAGGCTCCCCCGTCCCTGGGATTCTCCAGGCAAGAACACTGGAGTGGGTTGCCATTTCCTTCTCCAATGCATGAAAGTGAAAAGTGAAAGTGAAGTCGCTCAGTCATGTCTGACCCTTAGCGAACCCATGGACTGCAGCCTACCAGGCTCCTCTGTCCATAGGATTTTCCAGGCAAGAGTACTGGAGTGGGTTGCCATTTCCTTAGGAGACAAGTCTCCAAGATAAAATCACATCAGTGCCTCTGTATCACCTTAACCAACTCAATGATCATACTCCGAGACCTGTGATTACCAGTAATTGTATCCTCTCCATAATTTCATGCAACCCATCCTCTTAACACTGTCTCCTTCTGGTTTACTCCCCTTGGTGCCTTGACCTCTTTGCTCCTAACCTAGCTCAACTTCACAGTCAATTATCATAATCCTAACCTCACAATAACATTTGGTTCTCTGCCCCCTCTTGCTTCCTTTGTAATTAATTCAATTTTAGTAAAGCCATAATTCTTTGCCTGCAAGCTGTGCTCAAATCTAAACCTCTGTTACTCTGTACTTGTATCTGTGAATCTGAACACAGTTGGCAGGTATCACTTTACTTTCCCGATGCAAATCTCAATTGGGTAGTCAATGTCTAGCTTCTATATTTTCTTAATTAACCACTCTCAAATTCCCCCAGATGACACTTCTCTCTTCAAACCCAAAGAGCCCCTCCAAATGTGCTGAAAACAGTGCTTCTTATTTCACAGAGAAAACTGAAACAGGGGCTTCCCTTGTGGCTCAGTAGTAAAGAATATGCCTGCCAATGCAGGAGTCATGGGTTTGATCCCTGATCTGGGGAGAACCCGCATGCTGTGGAGCAACTAACTCCATGCGCCACAACTATCGAGCCTGTGCTCCGCAAGGAGACGCCACCACGAGAAACCTGCATGCCACAATCAAGAGTAACCCCCGCTCACTGCAACTAGAGAAAAGCTCAAGCAGCAACAAAGACCCAGCACAGCCAATAATAAATAAAATTTTAAAAATTATTAGAAAAAAAACTGAAGCAACAAGAGCTTACACAAATTCTCATCCTCACATTTATCCACCTAACATCTGCAACAATAGTGTGCCTCCCTGCCTGCTAAAATAGAGGAAACAGCTATACCCTTAATCTTAATTTGATATAAAACTTAACTTGATCTAAATCTGAAACAGATTTGCCCAGATCTGTGCACTAGAGATGGCGTTCGGTAATATCTGTTGAACTGAATCAGTTCAATATTTGTTGAAACTGATCTATTTCCAACCTACTTTGCAAATTCTTGAAAAGCCTGGATTAAGTTGATATCTAGAAGGCCTCTAAATAAAGTCCTTTGGGGGAAGAGTCATGTATTCTTTCATTCAAGCAGTCAACAAGTATATCATGAGCACTATTAAGAGGCATTTTGTTACTGAGGATTCAGAGTCTAGAGGGAATAGCAGTAATTCTATGTTAAAGTTTTGCAGGACAGTGAAAATTATTAACAGTATATTAAAAAAATAAAATAAATTTTAAATCCAAAGTAACATTTTAAAAAAAGATACCCATTCAGCTATAAATTGTATCTGGGTGGTGCAACTGTTGTTGAGGTGTCCTAGAAAGAACAGGGGGATTTCACTTTCATTTTACAAACTCTTCTGTTTTTTTAAAATAGGAAATATAAATTATTTTTAAATAAAGAATATATTAAAAACAAATATAAAGATTAAAAAAAACAATAATAGAGTTAGAAATAGCTGAGTGCCATAGGGAGATACAAAGAAATAAAGATAAAAAGGAGCTTCTGGAGCTGTTTAAATACAGAATAATAGTTTAAGGGCCTCTAATATAAAGAAATTCTTAGAGCCAAAATCATAACCCTTAAAATTCTGTACAACTTGATACAAGACAATATTTCTCACAAGTGTACTCAGAATTTCATGGAAATTTCCAAATTGCCAGGAGTACTTTGGGTTAGACAAAAAGTGATAATCTAATTTGGCTCATCCAGGAAAAGTTGGGGAGACTGGGATAAATTACCCTACTCATAACTTTCTCACAGTTGTTCCTCACAGATACAAAAAAAGAACAGAGATGTTACATATTCAGCCTAGAATTAGAGAAAGCCCTTGACTTTGAATTTTCCTTAAGGACTAAAGAAAGCCCTGAACTTTGAAAAAATACTTCCTCTTTAAACTGTGATTTTTAAGCTAATAGTTGATAATTGTTAGAGCTGCCTTTTGGATTTTCAGGAATGAAAAGACCCCTAAAACTAAGACTCAATAATTTAATTTTGTGTTTATATACTTATGTGTTCATTCCAGGCAGTATCAGAGACTGAAGTTTGAAATATATAATAGAATATACGAAACAAATACATCATAATCTCTGTATCTTCCATTTTCTATGCTGTGTCACTAGGAATTGCAGTTGACCTTTGAACAACACAGGGGTTAGCGGCACTGACCCGCATGAAGTTGAAACGTCTGTGTATAACTTTACAGTTAGCTCTTCATGTCTGCATATCTGCATTGCAGATTCAACCAACCTGCAGATTGTATAATACTGTAGTATGTATTTATTGGGGGAAAAAAATTTGCCAACAAGTGGATCTGTTCAGTTCAAAGCTATGTTGTTTGAGGGTCAGTTGTATTTTTGAAATCACTGGGGCATTATTGTGCTGACAATATTTTAAGAAGAAACAACAGGATAAAATTATCCTCAAGTAGATAAATATATGGTACATTTTCAAATTAGATAAAATGTGAGCATAACTTCAGGTCTATGGTGCAGAGAGAAAATAAAAATGGGAAGGCTTTCCTGGTGGCTCAGTGGTAAAAAAAAATCTGCCTGCTAATGCAGGAGACACAAGTTCCATCCCTGGTCCGGGAAGATCCCACATGCTACAGAGCAACTAAGCCTGTGTGCCACAACTACTGAGCTTGTGCTTGAGAGCCTGGGAACTGCAACTACCGAACCCACATACCACAACTAGTGAAGGCTTTGTGCCCTAGAGCCCATAATGAGAAGCCCTCCCACCTCAACTAGAGAGTAGCCCACACTCACAGAACTAGAGAAAAGCTCGAGCAGCAAAGAAGACCCAGCACAGCCATAAATGCATGAATAAATAAAATTATTTTTAAAAACAATACCTAAATTCGATATAAAGAGTGTATTTCCTTAACTGGAAGAATTACTGTGTGATAGGTCCCAAAAGAATTGCAGAGAACATGTCTGGAAATTCAAATTTTTATATAAACCTAGAAGAGCCAGAAAAGATCACAACAAATAATAAGTTTACAACAGAAATAGAACGTAGTTTCAAAAGGAAGTAGTTGAAGAATAGACTCCTCTTTAAAATATAAACATTTTATCTGATACTATAAGTCCAAAATCTGAGAATAGACCAATTTATTGTATATATCTTTTTTCTTACATTTTTGGTGAAAGAGTGATTGCATATTAGTAAGATAGTTTCAAATTACCAAAACTCCTTATCTGGGTCTCCAAAGACTCAATTGGAATGTGCTATTAATTATTTCCAAGTACTGTCTTTCCAATTATTTCTTGTTGAGTTGCTAAGTTGTGTCTGACTCTTTTGCGACCCCACGGACTATAGCCAGCTGGGCTCCTCTGCCCATGGAATTTCCCAGGAAAGAATATTAAAGTGGGTTGCTATTTCCTTCTCCAGGGGGTCTCCCTGACCCAGGGATCAAACTCATGTCTCTTGCATTGGCAAGTGGATTCTTTATCACTGAGCCACGAGGGAAGTCCCTTTCTAATTCACCTAGGTTTTAAATATCCTAATTTCAAAAAGTTCTTTCCTATGTCTACACTGAATTTTTCTTACTATAATAAATTAAAAAGGCCAAGTTGAGTTTATCTGGCCTTGTGTAAAAATGATTTAAGAGCAAAAAGTGATGAAATTATACAACATTCCATACATACAAGATAACATTTTGACAGCTATAGACTTACATAGCCAATGCTATTTGTGCTTAGACAGAAACGGAAAAAATCATCAATAACGAAGTTAAGTACTTTTATAGCTTTGCATTTTAGAAAGTAGTATTTGTTTTTGAAACTCTTAAGTATAACAAAAGTAGTTCACAAAGAAGCATACACTACATAGGAAGCTATACTAACGTTCTATAATGACTAAATCATTATATTGATCTAATCTCTTACTTCCAAACCAAGTTTCAGATAAAGTACCTTACCTCATTTCTCATGATTCTCCAAAGATTTAGTGTAATTCGGCCAACAATATTTATCTCACTCATTGTATCTGATCCATACTCATCTCTTTCGGTTGCAAATCTGTTCTCAATTTTGTCATCTATAGAAATGAATACAGACTGCATCAGGACTCATAGAAACCAAATTTCCAAGCAAATCATAAGAAAATGAGAATAATAAAAATGAAGATTAAGGATTAAATGTAATTCACAGTCTATTTTGTATTAGACTTAAGAGAATAATTATTTTGATAGGTTTTTCTGTCCTCTTTAAGTTATAAAAGAATTTTGTGAAATAAATGTATCTGAAAACTGTACATATTTTTAACAGTAAAACATATGTATACACACACATGTATTTTTAAAATAAATCCTTTCCTCTTTAAATATGATAATTAGTGGTGCTAGTTTTATGAATACCTAATATCGCATCATTCTTTGGTGTCTGGATGAAAAATATTTATTATGAAACTGGTCATTTCTTGCAAAAAAGTGGTAGAATTTTTAACCTAAACAATTCTCTGAAAATTTGTTGACATTAATTAATGATGTTCGTATTGAGGATGAAATTCTATTAACTAGTTGAAGAGTACCTCTTATAGCATAGAGACTTCTGAGTTTAGTTTCTAAGTGATGATTTTATCTAGAATAGAAATCAAAATGTGTTTCAAGTATATAACACTGGGTATATAAGAATGTTGTTGATTAGACGCTCTGGAATAATAAGTATATTCATCGACTCAATGGACATGAGTTTGAGCAAACTCCAGGAGATAGTGAAGGACAAAGAAGCCCGGTGTGCTGCAGTCCATGGGGTCGCGAAGAGTCAGACAAGACTTAGCAACTGAATAACAACGGTATTTGAATGTCTGTAGAGTACAAGAACTTTACTAACATTATTTTATTTTAATACAGCTACTTTATTATGTTTGTACTATAGTGCAAAATAAAAATTATACTTTCTACTCAGACATGTTTTATCTTGCCCCAGGTCATGTAGTAACAAAACCAGTATTCTAAACCTGGGTTAGTTGATTATAAAGACCATGTAGACACACCTACCGCTCTTCTTTATTTTAGAGACATAATGCTTAAAAGATTTTTTCAAGTGTACAGCATAATGATTTAGCATGTTTGCAGATTATATTCCATTAAAGTTTATTACAAGATAATAGGTATAATTTCCTGTGCTATACTGCATGACACAATATTATAGCACAATATTATAAATCAATTTTAAAAAAGGTTTTAATTTAACACTTACATAATGTTTATTACGTTCTCAGTATTTTACAATCACCCTATGGAATAAGTTCCATTATATCCCCATTTTACAGATGAACAAACTGAAGTATCGATAGGTTAAGTAACTTATCCTGTTGGGACATCCAAATCCTGTTGGCCAGGGTTTGAATCCAGGTACTTTCTGTACAATGAACTCTTTACCACTAGTGCTCTTTACTATGCCTCCTTAAATCATGCCCTTTCTATGGTTTTATGCCACCTCATAAATGGTTTCAGCAATGTTCTAAAAGGACAGGAAGTTTCATTCATTATTCTAAAGTCATCTACCTTGTTACAAATTAATCAACTAGTAAGTGCACTGAACACTCATGCTACCTATCCTCAATGTTCAGAACCCTATCCCCAATGAAATGATGAGAAAAACTGAAATATATCACTATTCTTCGCTCAACGGACACAGAAGCTACAAAAAATTAATTCCATGAAAAGCTAAAAGCAGCTGTCTTTTTATCCTAAGATTTTGCAAAGCTCAAAATATTTGCTGTCCTTGAATCTTCTAGCTTCAACCCTTCTCTTTCTATTTACCAACACTTTGGATATTTTATTGACTTCATAACCCCTTTCAGGACGTATCTTGACTGGTTTTACTAATTTTGTATTTGACCTTTAAGCCTTTCCAACCATATACTACTTTTTCCTAGTCAGACTTGTGTGGAGCCTTTAAGACAAAGTTATTAAAAATTTGGCAACTATAAAGAAAACATAATTAAAAAAATGCTTTTAAAACTAATTTTGGTATGAATATTATTGTCTCCTTCTTCAATTAGAATAACACTTTTGAGGAATAAACTTCAAAATTCATGTAATTTTTTAGCCTGACACCCCCCCCCCAAAACCAACAGTTTGTGTTTCTCTACCATCTCCTCCTTCCTCACCAAATAGATAAAATATAGAAACAGACAAATAAAATAAAACTATGAAGTCAAAGAAATGTTTTGTACTTCATAATGATTATAAAGACTACCTCATAAAGCAGAAAAATACTTATGTTAAAATGCTGGGTAAAAATGGGATTTATGTATGATTAAAGTTACATAAAAAAATAAAGACCTGAATTTATTTTTTTGTTGTTTTTTACTTGCTAAGTTGTACCCCACTCTTTTGTGACCCCATGAACTGTAGCCCGCCAGGCTTCCCTGTCCATGGGATTTCCCAGGAAAAGAATACTGGAGCAAGTTGCCATTTCTTTCTCCAGGGAATCTTCCTAACCCAGGAATCAAACCCATGTTGCCTGCAGTGGCAGGCAGATTCTTTACCACTGAGCCAGTAGGGAAGCCCAAAAGACCTATGTATGTATATGAAAGATGACTGAAAGGAAAATAAACAACAGATATACTAACGGTATCTATAGCAGTGATTATAGCATTTTTCTTTCACTTTCCTTGATTTTCAAATTTTTATATAATGGAGTTATGATAATATCTAGAACTTACACAATTTAGTATTAAAAATTAGGCTGAAACAACAATCTTGTCTTTATTTATTCATAATTTGCTCTGTAGCTGAACAAAAAAACATTCCCAGTGTGTCCTACCTGGCACCCGAGAGATCATCTGGCATAAGTCAACACTTAAAGCAGCAGCCCTCTGTAAGAGGTAACCCCAGGAATGCATCTGAATCTCATATCCTAGAAGAATATCGGGATCATACCTGAAGAAGAAATGAAAAAATTAAACCTTTAACCAGAAGAATTGCTTCTTCATTAAAAAATTAAAAATCTATTTTTTATTTCTCAGGTGGGAAAGGGTGATATAGTGTTTACCTATTGAATTTCTAAATAGGAAGGAATGGGGCATTTAGAGTTCTAAGTTTGAAGCCACTTTTGTAAAGCAAAAGTAGTTTCTACTTAGATTAGGTGTTTACTTGATATGACTTGGCAAAGAGGCTGCTAAAAATTCGGGCGGGAGGCAAGCATTACCAGTGAAATGCAAGAATGAGGGTAAAATTGAGATATAATGTGGACAGGGGTGGGGTGAAGTATGAGGGCATGTGTGGATACTGTATTTTGAAAATGATCTCCCAGGTCATTCTGTCATCACTTTCTACTCCTCTGTGCTCTACTGTCCCTAAACAGTTGTAATGCTGAGAAAGAAAATGGAAACTTCTTCCTTTTCCCTCGAATTTTAGTAAAGACTTGGTCCTCACATAAAGAAAGGTCTCGACAATGACAAGTTTGCCTCTAAACTTAAGAGGAAGGTGACTTAGTTTAATGGAAGAGTGAAATATTAATAGGGGTGAGATTAATGTGGGGAAGATAAACACCAAAAACTAGACAAAACATGTGCTTGCTGTGGTCACACGGTTGCACTGGTAGAACTGAACTGACAATCTGCATCTAACTCAGAAGGAGCCATTTTGTACTTTTTCTGAGGACTTTGACAGTGAGCCACCATAAAAAAAAAGTTTAATTATAGAACACAGGAAAATAGCATGATGATTTACTTTCATAGGAAAACTGTGTGGGCAAGACAAGAACTGATTATAGTCTTAAGTGGAGAACAAAAACTTTTGAGCAAAAAATACTGCAATGCTATCAAATCACAAGTTCTAAATTACTTTGATTGTTGTACTGTGCTGTGCTTAGTGGTTCAGTCACGTCCGACTCTTTGCAACCCCATGGACTGTAGCCCGCCAGGCTCCTCTGTCCATGGGGATTCTCCAGGCAAGAATACTGGAGTGGGTTGCCATGCCATCCTCCATGGGATCTTCCCAACCCAGGGATTGAACCCAAGTCTCCTGCATTGCAGGCAGATTCTTTGAGCCACCAGCGAAGCCCAAGAATACTGGAGTGGGTAGCATATCCCTTCTCCAGGGGAACTTTTCAACACAGGTATCAAACTGGGGTCTTCTGCATTGCAGGCAGATTCTTTACCAGCTGAGCTACCAGGGAAGCCCCTGATTGTTGAATTAGTATTTATAAAAGCCAAAAAGCAGAGTAAAAGATAACAAAAATTTATAAAGTTGGGTTTCACATAACTGCTTTTAAAGTCATTCTGAATTATGGAATGTCCAACCTGCCCAGATTATATTACTTAACACTTGAAGTATCATCCAATGTCTATAGTATCTCAGTCTACTGATGTAAGCAATATTTGGCTACTCTGCAATTGTGGCACAGATCAGATCTATGGTACTTTAGTGCATCATGGACAGACCAGATCTATGTTTAGAACCATTTTCTAATACTCTGTCATTCTTCCATAGCTATTTTTTTTTAAAGGGTATTTAGTTACCTTAGTTTGTACTTTGACAACAAAAATAAGAGTATCACATAAATGTCTCCTTATTTTTAATCCGGAAGGATTTAGTGGCTGACATCAAAAGAACTAGGTTCAAACCTCTACAATAATATTATTTTCATTTTTCCTATTCATTAAGGGCCCTATAAAATACATTCCCTAATGTAAATTTCAGTATCTGGTGATCTGCTTGTGACCCACTGTTACACTACAGACTTACAAAGTAGCCTTCAAACTTGTTAGGAGAAAAAGATAACATATATGCTTTCCTCTATATAAAAAGGACAGAAATTTCTGAGAAAATCACTTAATAAAACTTATTAATTTAATACAACAGCCAAATGGAACTTTTCTCCAACCTATAAAAGTGTTTTCTTGGTAGAAAGTGCCATGTGGCTGGTAATTCTGGAACAAAGAGTGGGATTACAACGTAAGTGTGGAGAAGCAAAAGAAAGCAAAGCATTATGCAACTATGTGGTAAGACTCAGGCTCAGAGATCAGAGGTTAATCATAGACTGATTCTTTAAAAGGAAGTCCAGAAAGGTCCTCGGGCCTTAAAAAGAGTCTCCCAACACCATTCCTGCTCATTAGTCTTCTAAAATAATATCCAGTATCTTAACACATCTTTTTGTTGATAGCAACTTCATCAACTCTTCCATTAATGTCAATCTCTTCTCAGAGCAAAGATGAACTAGCTGTATGATGAGTACATCTCCCTGTAAAACTACGTAATGTCTAAACTTGAAAAACTTGGGTAGAAGTGTTAAGTGTCTCTAAAGATCATCAAGGATAGGAGATGTGAAGGATCCCATACACACACAAAAGAACCCACAGCTGACAGCTTTAATACTTCTCATTTAGAACAGGCATTGCAATTTGGTCACAGTTAACAATGAACTTTTCATACTACTGGAGATCAAACCAGTCAATCCTAAAGAACATCAACCCTAAACATTCATTGGAAGGGCTGTTGCTGAAGCTCCAATACTTTGGCTCCTTGATGTGAAGAGGCGACTCATTGGAAAAAACCCTGATGGGGGCAAGAGTGAAGGCAATAGGAAAAAGGGATGGTAGAGGATGAGATGGTTAGACAGCATCACAGACTCAACGGACCATGAATCTGAGCAAACTCTGGGAGACAATGGAGGACACAGAAGGCTGGCATGCTGCAGTCCATGGGGTTGCAAAGAGTCAGGCAGAACTTAGCGACTAAACGATGAAAAGCATTCTGAACTTAAGAAAGGTTGCTGGAGCACCTATCATATACATTTCTAAGCATGGGTAGAGCATGAAGAGGATGCCAAATTATTACAGAGCTCTTCTGTTATACTGTTACAATGTTCTTCCAATTTCTTCATCTGAATTTCTTTGACTCATGTAACATCTTATTATTGTAAGAATTATCTTTCCAATCAGCAACTTGCTCTGTTGTGGTAAATGGTTAATAGATTGATTAAATACACTTATTTTTTGATAGCTATGAAAATTTTTTCTCAATTAACAAGTGTATCTTTTGTAAACTACTAAGGCTCAGAGATGACTGCTGAAAAAAACAAAAAGTTACTCTTAATGCTTCTCTTAATAGATTTATTAAAGATTTGGTTCTTTTAGAAAACCTGTGTCATTTCAACATTTTCAGATCATGTATATTTATTTTTTGACTCAGAGGTTGTTCAGTCTTACAAGACTCTCAAAGCTGATACGATATCTGTTTCAAGTTCAAAGTTCCAAGGATTCCATATTTCTTCTGTGAAAACATTTGGTGACAGTAACAAAATCTTGGTGACTTGTTCTTTAATTTTTGTAAATTTTATTCACTCTACCAGGTTTCTGAAAGTTATAGAAAGAACAAGGTTGAGTAAATGCAATTAGTAGTGAAGAACAAAATTGTGGAGAAAATGGAAGCACCAAGAAACATGAAAATGATTTTATTTGCTCAGGCAGAAAAAAGTTGCTTCACAACTTATATTGTAGATAACACTAAGACCTGTACAGATGAGAGGTGAAAGGGCTCTAACTTGGGGAGTGGCCAGGAGCATGGGGAAAGGAGAAGGAATGATCTTGAAAACTAATTCTGAGGTTAAATGGATAGGAGAGACTAATGCATGGACTAGGGAAGAGAAAAAGGTAGGACTCAGAACTTAAATTGTTTAAGTTAGGGAGGCTGGGGAAATGTGTAAGTAATAGTTCAAGGAAACAGAGAAAGATAAAAAATGTTTGTGACAAGAATATAATGGATCTGGTTTTACTTGTTTAATAGCACTTTACATGACTTACGTGTTTGCCACCTGAGGAAGTAAATATTAAGAATGAAAAAATAAAGACGATAAACCTCTTTGAGACTATGCATCTGTATTTAATTCAGTTTTATATTCAGCACCTAGCACTGTATTTTACAGAGTTAATATTTAAGTACTGACCAGGCTAAGAGTTTTATGTGCTTTATCACACTTAATTCTAATACCTATTACCCATTTTACAGATGAGGAAAGTAAAGTTTAGAGAGATAAGTAACTTGCTTGAGACAAAGACAAAAAGACAGAGATGGCTGACTCCCAAGCCTACCCTCTTAGCAAAGCCTGTGTTAAGTAGGTACTCAACAAATGAGGTTTAAGAAGGAAATAACCTTTTAGGGAGTTGTTTGGAGTAATACATAAACAACATTACAGAATTGAAATGCTAATATTTAATTCTTCTTCTTCTCTTTCTAGTAGCCATGTGATGTAGAGTAAGAACCAGAAGTTAATTTTATTTTCTTTACTGCACTTAACAACTAGTATAATTCATGTTATGGACATTTAAGAAAGTTACTACACTTGCAAATGACTGACAAGATTCTCAATGTTGGCAGGTAATCCTATTGCTAGGAATATACCTAAGAAGAAGAACACAAGCCTACAAAGCCCAGGGACATTATTGGATATGCACTGGCCCATAAAATGGTATTTGATTAAAACTCTTACATGTTCCTTTTGCTAAGCTGCTTGCAGTGTGAGCACGGCAAGTACCTGACATGTTGACAAGCTATGTGAGAAGATAAAAGATAGGACTGACAATGGTAAGACTCAAATGGATGGGAATCCATCCAGTCACCAGTGCTATAAATAGTAAAAATACATTCCTCTTTTTTCCTCCCTAGAGTGGTGGGGATTAGCACATAATTTTTTTTTTTTTTTTTGATGCTCTGACATCTAATTTTGTTTCTTTGAAAATTTTTCTGGTGTGCTAATTTTCTTTCTTAAAAGATTCTTTTTAATTGAAGGATAATTGGTTTACAATATTGTGTTAGTTTCTGCCATACATCAACATGAATCAGCCATAGGTATACATATGTCCCATATCTCTTGAACCTTCCTCCCACCTCATCATACCCTTCTAGGTTCTAATTTTCAAAATGGTTTGTGTTAACCCATTTAGGATTCAATCAGATGTTGAGTCAGTAAAATATCATCAGTGATCTTTAGTATCATCTCACTTTTACAGGAAAAAGTTCTCCAAAGCAAAACAGAAAGCGTTGAATGTAACAACATGCTCAAGGACAGCTTTTATCCATACATCAGAATCCAAAGAGTATTTTCCAGCCTGCTTTTAGGCATTTAAAAACCTAAACCTAGCAACAGGCAGAAGTTTTAAGTTTCTAGAAAAGTGAAACACATGGCTACTAAGAGTTATACTCTTGAGAAAATGCAAAAGAGATTCACTTAATTGTTTTATTTTTAAATTAAAATAGCTTTGGTAAAACATCTTTTTCATAAATTTTGACAAGATTCTACTATCAAACATCAAAGCCAACATCAAATGGTCAAAAGAGATTTTTAAGAAATTATGTACACAAAAGGGTATGTGCCAGATAGTCCTAGATTTATGAACAGATTATAATCCAAAGTTTTTGGAAATATGGATGTGTTTAGAACTCAGAAAACATTTTCTAAAAAAAGAAAAAAAAAGTAAAAAGGTATTGAAATGGTGGTTCCTAGGGTAGAACTCTATTTAATCAATGATACAATTTAGCTTTATAGTTAAGTTATTATTTCATCACCACAGAAAAATGCTAAAATCTAACTGGAAAAAACTAGAAGCTAAGCTAGTATTTGTCTTTCACTGGCCCCTCAATCCTGAGAATAGAATATTCTTTTTTTATCCCTAATCTGATAGAAATGATGATGGTGATTGGAGAGGAGAGCAAAATCCTTTCCAGAATAACTTTTCTTTCAAGGGCCACAGGAAGGGACTCACTTTCTCTTTTTTACCTTCACCTACATTACTCAGCAATAGCACAAAAGGACTGGAACAAAAGCTGGAAAAATCAGAAAATAAAAACAATACCTCTTTATTATATTTGCAATTTCTTGAAAAAGTGCCTTCTCATCAGCAGCATAGGTAACTTCTAGTCTTGTGATTCCAGATCTAATAAGTAATGGGGTCTGATATCTGATATCTAAGAAATAAACAAAATGTTTACTATATATAATTGTGTTAAGTAATATTATCTAACTTTTGAGTAAAATTACACAAGTAGAATACTTTAAAATAAGACAGCTTCCCCAAAGTAAACACATAATTGTTTCCTGAAAATTTTCTTAAAGGTTTTCTAGTACAATATACAACTGAAAATTCAAATTTTATATTTTCAGCTATTATCCTGAAAAGTCTACATTCACAAAATTCCCTAGATAACATGTCACCCAAAAAGAAATTTTATTACTTTATTTCTTTTTATAGGAAGAGCTTTGCTTAGTAGTTGTTTACAAGCACCTCTCCATGGGGGGAAAAAAAAGCCCTGATTTGTACTGCTTGCTTATTTTTTAAGACATGAGAAATTCTGCCCATGGCTAAATTCAAACTACCAATGTGATATCAACTACTTCAAAAAATTCATGAAAACTTAGCAACTGGCTCATGACCTGGTACTCAAGCATATCACTGATTAAACTGCAAATTTCTGAACAGTTTTGTTCTGTTAAACCTTCCTCCTCAATTGACTGAATTCAGATATTACTATTTAAAATTGCCAAAGAACACTTGGTATTTTATAAAATGCCTTATGTGGTATCCTATATGAAGAGCCTCTGAACTTAAAGTATATGTATTTATGAAGAAATATCAACAAAATTGGAATATACCTTAAGTATTTTGCAAACCATTAACTTACAGTAGTAACTTTTAAATTAAAAAAAAATTTTTTTTGGCCACACTGCATGGCGTGTGGGATCTCAGTTCCTTGACCAGGGATTGAACCTGTACTCCCTGCACTGGAAGGGTGGAGTCTTAATCACTGGACCACCAGGAAAGTCCATAACTTAATTTCTTAAAGCAAAGAAAAACTCTGTATTAGCAGCAAAATACCAGCATGTATATATAAGGAAGACTGTCCACTCAACCTATAGATACACAATCATTTGAATTCAACATTAACAATTAGTATTTCATATAATATTTAGATCAAATTAGATATGCTAATTGGAAATTTTATTAAGCTCTTTATATTGTACTGCTTCTGACTTCTAACAATAATTCAAGAATAATGAATCTAAGACAAAATTATATACAACACTTCCTACTCCCACCTCAGCAAACATTTAGAAAAGTTTTTTTTTAAGGCTTGCAAAACTTTATTACCAAACTTTTATAAGCACAACGTAAGAAATGAAAATTAAATGCCAGTCTTCTTCATGAACATAGGTGCATGCATCCTAACATAACAGTGGCAAACTGAATATAGCAATAGCTAAAACAATATACATCAAAGCCAAGGTGAATGTATCCTAGTATTGAAAGTTCTGTTTAACACTAGGGAATCGGTTATTTCAATCTGATACAATAACAGATTATAAGATGTGCATGATAGGAAACTCATGGATGCATAATCAACAAAATAGTACTATTTGAGGGAACTCCTAACCATAGGTAGACAGGAGTTCTTTATGCTTATTTGGTTTAAATCTTGAGCACAGAAACTGCCCCAATAAAAGGTTCTTCCTAGGGTGAAAGTGAAAGTGTCAGTCCTTCAGTCATATCCAACTGTTTGGGACCCCTTGGACTATAGCCTGCCAAGCTCCTTGGTCCATGGAATTCTCCAGGCAAGAATACTGGCGTGCATAGGCATTCCCTTCTCCAGGGGATCTTCCTGACCCAGGGATCAAACCCAGATCTCCTGCACTGCAGGCAGATTCTTTACTGTCTGAGACACCAGAGAAGCCTACATACTTCCTAGGGTATGTAGGTATAAAATTAATAAAAATGACCAATACCTTGACTAGACACTGTCTTGTCTTTATCAATCACAATTACACCTGTGAGTTCTGTTTTGTCTGTATCCGGTAGTGGAGTGTCAGATGAGATGCAGTAGAACAGAGCACAGATTGGGTCAAATTCAGGATCTGGTTGTAAGTCTCGTCTAGTTCGAGCATGTAATTCCACACTGATTAGGGTAAGATTTTGTATCTATAAAAGGAAATAAATACCATGGTTTTAAGCATTTTTTTGAGAAAAGTTGAAAGTAGTATGTTTCACTAAGGCTCTGAGGAAATACACGTGTAAAATTACAGAAAAATGGCTATATAGGACACATTCATAATTTAACATTCCACAAATTAAAACTAGGTTTTTAGTTCTAAGATCAGATTAAATCAATTCATGTTTTTCTTTTAAAAACTCTCTCTCTAGAGAACATGCAGTGCCTCTCAATTTTCTCAATTTCTATTTGAGAAAGAATGCCTAGGCCAAAAGGTTGTACATTCAAACCAAAGTCTGTTACTTTTTACTTTCTATCCAGTTAACTATTGTTCTACCTGTACTTTAAACTCAAAAGAGTTCTATTTTTTAGTTTGAAACTCCTACTTATTAATTCTCTGAAAGTTACTTAGACTTTCATATATAATAAGCAATTTTTAGAATAGTTTTTCCTAAAAAAAAAATCATAAGAATTGTAAGATGTCAACTATACAACAGCCAGGTTTTTGACAATGCACATTTTCTCTTTGACATGTAATCCAAAAAACGTAATATTTTTGCTTTTTACACTTAATTCCCTATGCTAATAAAAATTCTTAACAGTAATCCTTACTTAGTTCTCTAAGACAGAGTTAAGAATAAACTCTGAATAAGAAAAAAAGATATAGATTGGATTCATGATTACAGCTGGAATTATAGCCATTACTGTACCAGTGATATACATATATCTGGCAATGGAAAATAGGAGACTACTGTTACAATACTGCAATTATTCAGGTCACCTTAGTTTAATAAAGGATCTATAGTTTGTATTTATCGTGCATGCTATCTGTTAAAGAAATATAAATGCAGAAATTCTCCTTAGTGATGGGAGTAGAATTTAGTAGATATCTCTGGAGGACAACTAAATAATATCAATCAAAATTTTATAAGGACAGAATTAGTGGTTACCACTGGGAAGAGAAGGGGGAAGGTCAAGATGGGATAGAGGATTAAGAGATACAAAATACTATGTATAAAATAAACAAGCAACAAGGATATATTGTACAGCACAAGGAAATATAGTGATTATTTTATAATTTTAAATGGAGTATCATCTATAAGAATACTGAATCACTCTATACCTGAAACATATAATATTGTACATCAACTATTTCAATTAAAAACAAGACATGCCCTTCAATCTAGCATTCCTACTCTTGAGAATGTATCCTGTAGATATACTATGTATGTAGGCAAAATACATGCACAAAGATGTTTACTAAGATGATACTATTTTCAGTTTTTCTAAGTTATAAAGAGCTAAAAACCTAAATCTCTATCAGTTTGGAACTGGTCACTGCCAATAAATTAGGTGGCATACATAAATGCTACACAGAATGAATGCTCTGTAACCTTTAACATTTTGAAAAGAATGAGCCAGATCTATATGTCCTAATATGGAAAGATCACCATAATACAGTGATAAATGGAATAAATGAGTGTAATATGCTTCCACATATATAAAAAATGTTAAGCACATGCATAGAAAATGTCTGCAAAGAGACAAAAAACACAAAACTGTTTATTGTTTTTGGGGAAGGGAACTCAGGTGGGAGAGAAGTTTACTTTTCAATGTAAATATTTTTGTCTTGAACTTTTTTACCATGTACATGTAATAGTGCATGCATTCATCAGTAAATTTGTTATTAAGTACTTTTTAAAATATAAAGAACATTAATTATGCATGTATAAGGCATATGGAATAAAACAAATCTCCAAAAATTGTGAAATGGAAACCTCCCTAAACCTAAACAAAACAAAAAAAATCAGTTTAATTAGAAAAGAAGGAACATGTGGACAAACTATGGAGAAGACTGAAGACAATTTTGGGTCAAAAGAGTTCTGGAGGTTGATTTATTTATACACTAGGCCAAATTTCACACTCCAATTTTGCCTTTTCATTCCTCAATATAAAATGCATTATAGTTCTTAGGGGTATTTTTTTAAGCCAACATATGGAATGATGAGACAGAGATTTACTGAGTGGGATCAGTAAAGAAGGGGTAAGGAAAGGGAATACAAACCTCTTTTTCTGCATTGAGTACTTTATATGTAGAAAAGAGAGAGAGAGATTAGCCCAGGGTAATGAAAAACAGGAAAAATGCTTGGGGCACAATTTCCTAGTAAAAGGAATCGAGTACAGCAGAGTTTTTTTTGGTGCATTCCCTATCTGACCACCAGGTGGCTATCTGGACTGTGCCTTGAGATGCAGAAAGCGTGTGTGGAAGCTATGAACAACTTGCCAGACCTTCAAAAAGATTTTAACTTCAAGAAGGCCCAAGATTCTGAAATAGGATTACATAGAATAAATAAAACAACAGTATAAGAAGGAAAATATGTTTTTCAGATAATAACAGAAAAAATCAAATACGACACGTCTTTTTTTAAGATCTATCAGATTTGCTTTAATAAATGTTTTTTACAAAGTATTTTCTTTAATTTTTGAATTTTGGGTGTGTACTTTATAAGATAAACATTCCTGAGCATGTTACTTAATTTATCTGAGCTTCAGGGGATAGTATAGGACCAGATATAAAACAGGAACTAAATGAATGCTGCTGAATGAAGAAATGTGCAAATAAACTATTAGGGAGACTATGTTCTGATCTAATTCTAAAAAAGTAAAAATCTTAGATCAAAGTTAGGGTAAAAATGAGGACAACATTTAAATTTTTCTTAGTCAACTCATCTAATTCTCAGAAGACAGAACCTACCGGAGACCAAAAACCCAACCAAAAGAATCACATTCTCTGCTATAAGGGCAAAGACATAAAACAACTGTATAAACCAACACTGACCAAAAGAAACATGAAAGTCACATTCATAATATAAAATTTTCCAGTACTCACATTAAAAAAGGTAAGAATAGCTTAAATTAATTTTAAAATATTTTCACTTAATATATCAAAACTACCCACTGAACATGTAATCAATATAAAATATTACTAATAAGGTATTTCATATTCTTTTTTCCTATTAAGTCTTTGAAATCAGTATGCATTTTACATTTATGGCACATCTCAGTGAGGCTGCAAAAGCTGTAATGGAAATAAATTACTTAAAATTAAATGAAATCTAAAATTTCATTCCTAGATATGTAAGCCAAACTTAAAATTCTCAATAACCATGCTGCTAGTAGCTACCATTCCGACAGCACACATTTAAACAATGAAAATATATTCTAATTTCACCTCCTTGCCAATCAGATATGTTCTGAGTTGTGTCTTCTTTACAGAAATATTTACAGTAAACACAGATAAATTAACAGTGAATACAGATAATTTTACAGTGAACCATTCATACATATTCTCCAGTAAGAATGTACATTGTTTTCAAGATAGCTTCCTAGTCTTTGCATATGGTTTGTGCTGTGAAGATAACTGGGTTATAAAGATTACGTGAACAAATGAATTATACAAGCAATAATCCATTAAGTCAACCAAACAGAAAATACAAGTAGGTATCACATTTGGGATGTGATATAACATGGTAATATAACAATCCCAGAGTAATATACAGAGTTTCAAATAGCTGAGAAACGTTTTCTAAATTTTAGCTTCTTTTTAAAAATTTCAGGTATAAGATTTGAGAAAATTGTGAAATCACAAAGCAGTCTCAATAACTGATGACTACTTTAAAGGTTTCTGTTTTATACAAATACATAAAATAGTAAGGATAATAAGAACAAGATAAAGACGAATAGGTATAGAATTCAATGTATTCCTCTCTGTAAAAAATTTCTGTACTTGTACCATAGAATAAAACATAACAGTTAAAGTGTGTATGTGTCCTTACTGTTGCAGTTTTACCTCGTGTAAAGCTTTCGCCTCCTGTAAGTTTTGTATGCTGACTTTGAAACCGTAAGTATTGTTTAAGGACGGTCCATCAATCTGAGAAGTTTCTTTCTTTGGGGTATTTACTGCTGCAAATTGATTCTATTGAAAAAAAAACACAGAGCCAGAAAACAGTAATGAGCAATTATTTCCTTTCTTTTGATTACTTATTTCTGCTTAGATAACTTTATGCATTTAGTAATACATGATAAACTAGTACCATCTCCTTAAGTAAAAGAAGAAACTTAAGTATTTTATTTGCATTTTTTTCAGGCTAGTAACTCAAGATACCAGAATTGGGTATGTGTACAAATATCTGATATAATGTGTAAGTCAACCATATATTGATTCTTGAGTTTACAAACCCCCAATATTGAAAATAATAGAGTAGAGAGTTGCCATTTGTACCACATAGACATTTATCTTGACCTCTCTTGGAAATATGACAAGCAAGCAAGCAAGCAATATATTTGCAAGTAGTCTGGCTAAAATGTATAAAAGATTTAAAATTGTGGGTTTGTATTTTACCCTAATACAACATGTATCTGAAAGATAAACTAAAGCATAATTTTCAAGGGGCTAGAAAGAATAGAATCTATCTTTTTAAAAAATAAAAAAAATATATATTCTGATTTCCAAATCCATTAACCATTTTCCTGAAAGTGTTGATTTATGTTCCTAGTACACTCATACTTGTTTTTAATATATATATGACTTTTAATTCAATACTGATTTAAAAATGATAGTTTTAAAAAGCATTTGTAATCTCAAAATAGAAATACTAAAATATATTTTATGTAGTTAATGCTATTTACAAGAAGTGGCCAATACAGAAGTGATCTCTATCATATATTTCTAAGGATACATGTCTAATGCATACTTTTTTCACATAACCATGTATTTCCAGTTAAGTATTACAACAACTTTTAGTATTTGAATAAAGACATTTATGATTTTTCAGAGTTTTGGTAATAAATAATGTTGCTTTCTTTGATACTTAGTAAAATGAACTGAAAAATCAATAATGCTATATTTGAGAAAAAAGTAATAAACCAAGAAAAAGGATATATTTTTGGTGGGATCAAAAATCACTTACTTGAGCTCTGCTGTCATTGGATTGTTCTGATTTTGCCAGTAATCAGTTAATGTATTTGTATCCTCATAATCCACATTTTGGCTATCATATTCACTTTCTCTGTAATATTTGTATTTACATATAAGAATCTTTTAGATCCCAACAACAAAAAAAAATTTTTTTAATTAGGCAATTTCTTGTTGTCTCAAAGACATGTAAATAAATGATGCAAAAATATAATAAAATTATTAAAAAATTGAGACACAAAGTTATCAATTATCTAACTGAAATCCAAGAATAAGAATGGATCTTCCACTGATTTTTAAATATGTTTAGCATAGTTACCTTTGCTTGTGTTAAGAGTACTCTTCTAAGAGCGTCAGTATTACTTCCTTTCTTATGACTCAATTTCTGGGTTTTTGGTTCTGCAGAAAGAAATTTTACATTTAACATACAAATCAACATTGCCTGCTTCTGTGTGGTTTTCTTTTAATTTTTATTGTTTCAACTCTTAGGTACCATTCATGAGTATTGTTCTATAAATTCTTCACAAAGATTTCACAACTTAAAATGAAACTGGTTCAAACCTGTGATTCCCACACTAAAATAACTTTTAATATTTGTACTATTAAATAAAAACATTTAGATTTTGGTTGTTGAATTTTATACCTCAGTTATTACCCTAGGGAATCATTTAATCCATTTATTCACTGATTTATCAAGTATTTATGAAGATGAAGAAAAAATAATCTTGTACCCTTGTGAGGTCTAGAGAGAGAATCAGACATTGATCAAATACATATAGAAAAGTAAAATGATAACTGGGGTAAGTACAACAAAGCAGAAGATAATTGAGAAATTTTATCTAGTCAGGGGATTAGGAGGGCTTTTTTGAGCTAAAATCTAAAGAAAGACTAGAAATTAACTAGGAAAAGAGTTGGCACTTTCCCTGATTACCAAACAAAAAAACTGGAAATTGTTAAGGGTGAATAAGAAGGCTAGGGTAGAAGCCCAGGTGCGAGATGAGGGCTTGGTAGTACCAGAGACAGAGGTAGAGAGTTTTGGGTAATTTAGGAAACAAAGAAGTGTGAAAACCACAGGATGGGCAGTGAGGGAATCAGGTGATGTTATAAATAAGACCACTATTTCTAACCTGCGTTAACTCAGTGACAAGAGGAACTGGTGGTACTGTTCATTCCAGTAAGGAATAGTTTTCAATGTGTGGGCATGTATGTATGTGTGGAAAGCATGCTAGGTGATTGGTAGTGAATGGATGCAATGAGATCATAAACTAAGTTTAAAAAATACTGACCTTGTGGTGCTTTTGAGCATTCAAGTAGAAATGCCAAAGGTAGCTGGATATAGTGTTCTGAAGCTTAAAAGAGAATTCTGAATTGGAAATTTAAATTTGTGAATTATCAATTCTGTGGGCAGGAACTAGCTCACTGAGGGTGAGAACACAGAGTAAAGAAAGCTTAAGGCTAAAATAATAAACTACAATATTTAGGTAATAACTGAGAATGTGAGATAAACTTCAAAGGAAAGCAAGTAGGAAGAAACAAAGGGAGAAGCAGCTCTAAGAAGGAAGGTGTGGTCATAAGAACGATGGCTGCTTGGAGGGCATGTGACAGAAAGACTGAAAAATATCTACTGGCTTTAGCTACATGAAGATTATAGAGAATCTTCACAAGATTCATACTGGTGAATTGATGGGGGCAGAATCCAGTTTAGAGTGGGCTGACAAATGAGTAGGATGTAAAGCAATAGAGCTGTCAAATTAGAGAGATCTTTTAAGAAATTTAGCTTTACATGAGAGGAAAAAGAGTAGAGGCTGAAAGATGGAAGGTCAAGACAGGTATTTGGTTTTCTATTTTACAGGGTGGGAAATATCTGGATGTATCAAAGCCAGTAGGAAAAATTAAGTTGAGAAGAAGATAAAGGTTTCTGAGAGGCCTCTTACATTTTACCCAGAAAGGATGGAAACAGATGTGAGTATATTTTGCAGCACAAAGATAAAAAAGTTATCATGTGAGGATATCTAAGACATGATAAAATAACAATAACCTCTCATTAGCTGAGCTAAAATTACATTTAAAAAGCTCTGATTTTCATTACATAGTCAATGTTGCTTTCATTTCTGGTATCTGAAGAGCTCTATGGTGACTTTCTGTTATTTGTAAACTTACCTGTTGACAAAGGGCTAAGGCCAGTTGCCTCAGGAAGCCTTTCCAGGAGTTTTCTCTGTATGATTGGTGTACTATGAAGGCAAAGTGATTCACATATCTCAGTTCTTGTCCTAACATTAATTGGGGATATCACTAGAGGCTCCTGGGGCTCAGTGCAGGGGCTCTTCTGTACACCATCTTTTACAGGCTTTAATAAGGTCTCAGTACTCAGAGAATGTAGGTCCTCTACTGGTGATGAGGGTCTGTCAACTCCATTTAATGTTTTGGAATCTGGGGATGTTGCCTGTTGCCAAGGGGGAATTGCTGGAGAATCAGGAGAGCTATAACTAATATAATAGTCATCATCATCATCCTGATCTTTCTCCACATCATCTGCAGAAGCAACTAGTGGCAGCGTCTGACTTTCACTTACAGTCTGATGGCATTCTGTGGTTGGCACTTGTAAAGCAATCTGAGAATTGTCAACATCTTCCTTGGTATGTGCTGTAGTGGGGAGTATATGCAGAGTTGTATCCATTTTTGGAGGCGCTACAGGTCTGTCATCTGGATTAACTGAAGAGCTGAAGTCTTCAGCAGATTTTACAACTCCAGTTGGCTCCGTTTTAGACAGTTTCTTGGAACGTTCATATTCTTCTTTGGCTTGAAGCCATGCCTGAACCAGCTGTCGACTTGGGGCACATTTGCAAGGCATGATCACAATTTTTTTATCTTCAGCCATTTTACGGTTATTACTTGATCCTTTATTGACAACTGCTTGGCCATTGCGAGGGGGTGACCCAGGTCTTGGATTCTGAGTCATTGCTGAGAAGGCAGTTTTCCATAGACGAAGTCCTTCCAAAGAAAAGTCTCCCTCAAACTCAGCCAGATCATTTGGAAGTCGAGTTTCTACCATGAGAAGCCGTCCGCCGATCTCCCTATAAACAACATATTTTAGAACAACTGTTTCATCTCAAAGAAAAATTACCAAAATATTTAGCTCCTTAACTTAGAGATTTTTAAAAGTTCTTTTTGGAGTTTTAAAAATGCCTCTTTCTTTCTTCTGTTTTCACATCCTATGCCCCAACCTCCACAAACATATATTTTATGCAAGTACATTCTATCTTTAGCCTCAATATGCTTTTTCTAACAGGTATATCACTACTAAATTAACTTCCTTTGGAAGGTATCATCAAAACCAGGGAAAGCAAGTGTCCAATGAAACCTTCTTTTCAAGGAGATGGTATAGACACATCCGATTCCTTTCCTCTATTCATCTTAAATAACTTTCCAAATAAATACGCTGGAAGAATTTATCATCAGAGACTGTACCCCGGATTTTATATATAACCTCTTTATACATTCTCTACTCTCTATGCAGCAGTCTAGCAAAGCCTGTCAGTTCAAACAAGTCTTTATACCCTGCCAAATTCCCTCAAACATTACAAAAATCACACACAATTGATGTAAACTACCGTAATTCTTTCTCCTCTTTACATGAAAAAGGTTAATACTAACATAAGAACTTAGCAGTTGGCAGTGTGCACATAGGTTAAATGGTACTAATGTATGTGAAGAATAGCATTGAAACATGTATATTAACATATGTGAAACAGAACACCATTCCATGTTTGATGCATGAGACAAATGCTCAGGACTGGGGCAATGGGATGACCCAGAGGGATGGGATGGGGAGGGAGGTGGGAGGGGGGTCCAGGAAGGGGAACACATGTAAACCCATGGCTGATTCATGTCAATGTATGGCAAAAACCACTACAATATTGTAAAGTAATTAGCCCCCAACTAAAACAAATACATTTATTAAAAAAAAAAAAAGGAAACCTGGCTTAGTTTCTAATAGTTACTGTAAGTATTAAGCTAAATTTCATTCTCTAACATATCCACAGGTCATGTATTTATGCCTTCTGCAGCAACATAATATTACTCTTTTTCTTCTTCATGGTATCTCTTTCATGAGTATGAAGATCATTCTTAGTTTCTTCAATTACTTCTTGTAGGGCATGATTTCCCAAATGACCTGGTCACTTTCTAGATAAAACTCAGTGACCTGAATCCTTATTTTTGATTGGAGCTGCAGGAACAGCACCAGAGTTACCACATTTCCTTTCCCCCTATATATGGAAAGATACTAGCTCCTACTGCTGCTGCTGCTGCTGCTGCTGCTAAGTCGCTTCAGTCGTGTCCGACTCTGTGCGACCCCATAGATGGCAGCCCACCAGGCTCCGCCGTCCCTGGGATTCTCCAGGCAAGAACACTGAAGTGGGTTGCCATTTCATTCTCCAATTCATGAAAGTGAAAAGTGAAAGTGAAGTCGCTCAGTCGTGTCCGACTCTTTGCGACCCCATGGACTGCAGCCTACCAGGCTCCTCTGTCCATGGAATTCTCCAGGCAAAAGTACTGGAGTGGGTTGCCTAGTTAACTCCATAATCAGGACTAGCACCTTCCCTGCACCTACCTTGCAGCTTTATGAAAAATTAGGAGAATTATTGTTATTGAAGGAAATAAGTACACATATGTGACTATACCCAACTCTAATATTAATAATACAAAGATCATAATGAAGTAAAAGATAAGCAAAAATTGCTGAGGTGTGGTAAGTTCAGCTTTCTTGAATATTGTCAGCAGCATGCTAACTGCTACAACTCATGCTGTAATATATATCAAGAGCTTTAAATTTTTCAGTCATCCTATTTTGAGAGTTTTAAGTAAAGACTCCAAAATACAAGAAATGCTTTATGAAGAAGGTATCACATAATTCTCTATAGTAGCCAAACAGAGAACAACCTTTCTATCTAGTAATATGCACGTGATAGAATATTATGCAGCCATTTAAAATGATGTTTCAAGACACTCATAAATTTGGAAAATGTTTACATTATAATGGTGAGTGAATCAATTTCAAAATAATACTGTGACTATAGTAAGAACATATCAATAAAACAAAATAAAAACTATACTTAAAAATGAAAACATTAAAATATTAATAATGGTTGTTACTAGGTAGAGAAATGGTGTCATTTTTATTTCTTCTTTTCCTAAATTTTCTACAGTGAATACATAGTTTTTAATTAGAAAAATTTGTACAGGGTACAAATTTCAAATATAATGACTATCATCCTCTTATTTCAGCTGCAGAACAAGTGCCAAAGTTGGACAACAATTAATAGAGTAAATGACTAGGCCATAGAGAGTAAATGACTAGGACATGATAAGCTAACTAAGAATTATGAAGATGTGTAAGGCTAAGGAAGAAAATATAGATGAAAAAATATACCACAATCACTACTGGTAAAGTCAAAGTCCCCAAAATAATGGAAACTAATGGCTAAGGAACATATGTTCATATATTCTGACAGTGAAATAAAGAGTTCCATTCATGTTAAAAAACAAAATGTGGGTACCAGGCACAAAAGAACAGCAAAACTATGTGCTAGGCAGTGCGGGGGTGAGGTAGGGTGAGGGATTTTCTACCTTTCACTTCAAGTCCTTAGAGGAGGGAACTTCTACTCTATATTTCTGATCACTTTTTCTCACCCTTTTCTTAAATGGACTCTTGCAGAAATTACTGCTAATCTGCTGGGTAAAAAGCCTGGCATTCACTGTCTGTTTCAGTAGGGTAAGGAACACAGTGCTGCTCAAGGTCAGTGCATACATGCTGTGTGGCCTCTTGCCTTTGCTGGCACATCCTATCTCTTTCCATCATTTAGATCAAGCAGGGTCTGCCTCAGCAGTCCTGGCAGTTCTGCTCTGCTTCTGACTGGATGGCTGAAATGAACTGCCTCTCTCTGCAACTGATTAGGTAAATAGGATCAAAGACACAGGGGCAGGGCCAAAACCCATCCCTTAAACTTCCTGGATTAAGCCTTGTCCCCCAATTTAGCTCTTATCAGATACGTTCTACCTTGGTGATGCAGGCAGGACAGGATACCTACTTAACTACTGGTTTATAAATAGGCCAGGGCTGTGGTCTATTTATAAACCTTCACCTTTTGCTACTGGCTGTGTGTGTGCACAGATCTGTCTCTCTGTTTATCACTTTTCTGAAAAGATTCTTAAAAGAAGAGATGAGGGGAATCAAAGTCCACCTTGTACTCCTAATAAATGCACAAACAACAGTAACAATATGAATGAAGATGCTGGCAATATGAAAAGAGAATGTATGTAATAGAAACAACTTAATCTTCATTTAGAGAAATATTCTAAGAGTATTTAAAACATATATATGCTTATTTTCAAACATTTTTAAAAACAAAGTTCTTTTTAAAAATTATGAAAGCTTACCACTTTAGAAATAAAAACCTTTAAAATGATAATACTATAAAAGTATTATGACATCCTTCTTGGCATTGTGTCATAGACAGTCTCTAATCCTTCAATGTTGATGCAGTGCAAAATAACAGATCCAAGACCAACACTGATCAACTTAAATTTCTCTGGGTACCACCATCCACCCAGTTTGTGAATTCTTTTAATAAGTCCATAATTACAAAATTGCTTTCATAATGATATACTTACAAATACAGTATCACAGAGAAGAAAGTAGTAGTCAGTTACCAAATTTTGTTACATACATTATAATTATTCAGAGTGACCCAAGGGGAAAAATAATTCTGATTACCTGGGCTTTTCTGGTACATCAGAAGGATTACTGCAAAATGGTTCTTGGTAAATGGTTTCTGAAAGGTCATGATCCAACAAAGTTGCCATAATTTCTTCCCGACTTGGTGGGGACATTAGTGGTTTCAGAATGTGAGCAGTTCGAGGGGTGAAACTGCCGCTTTTAGATTGCGAGGGAGAGCTGGTAGACCTTGGCGAACTATCAGGAGTTGGTGTCAACACATCAGTGTTTCTTGAAACATACAATTCTAAATCTTCAGAGGCTGCATCTACAAGTTCACCATCAGGGGAGGATAGTATTGTAGTAAAAGAAGTATTGACTGCATCAAGAGACTGCCCCATTTCTTTTCTGGTATGACTTTGAATCCAGTCTGAACTGCCTGGCTGTGAGAGGCTAAGAAACACTTCTTTGCTTATTGAACTCCTATTTAATCTGGATTTTTCATTTAGACAGTTCTCTGACTGCTGGATACAGAAAGTCTCCATAATTGAATTAGACCGAGTTGTTAGAGGATGAAAGGTATTTTTCCACTGATTGTGACGGTGATTCTCATTGCTATCTATGGGTGATTTCTCAAATAGTTCAGGACTTAGAGTACCAGATCGAATCCATGCAGTTGAGTCTGAGGCATGATGTTTGTCTTCATCACATTTCTGGTTTTCATGACTTAAAAACTCAGTTTTTTCTACAGTTTGTCCTGGGAAAAGATCCTGAACTGCATCACTTAGGAACTTCTGAGGTAAATTTTGATCAGCTGGGACAAACTGACTTCCAGAATAAAAACTACAAAATCCAGTTTGACCTATTGTATTAATATCAAAATTATAATTATGTTCAGGGGACAAGCTATCTTCAAGTGAATAGCAACTTTCAAAACCTGGATCTGAAAAGAAGATGGGACTATCATCTGACAGGGAGTTATCCAATTGGCCAGAGTTTTGTAAATTTAGGGAGTCTACTTTAAGAAGTTTGGGAATTTTTTCCTTAGGTTTTGTACTTCTAGGAGTTCGAGGTTTTCTTGGAGATGTTACTGATCGTGTTCGTTTAACTGATTTGTTATGCTCAAGGGAAACAGAGATATTTCTGTTTGGTTGCTGTTTATTAGATAACGGGTCTTGTATACTATTTGCATTTTGTGCTTTCTGTTGTCTTTTCTGCAACAATTCTTTTAGAACTGCCAGTCCAGACTGTCCTTCACCAAGTGCTGAAGGTGTTGACACATTTCGATTCCTACAATGAGAAAGTGCTTTGGTTTGTGAAATTGCTTCTGACAATGGCTTTTGCTTTACTCTTTCAGGTTTAAAGTTTGACATGTCTAAAATAAAACCCCTTTGTTTTTGCTCCCAAGCTATTTGTTTGATTGGGCTTCTCAAAGAAGTTACAAAGCAATTATTAGGCATCTGACTTTCCTCTGAAGCTGCATTTCCTGGAGAACAAGTTTCACTGTGCTTTGAATGTTCTGCCATGCACACAATCTGCTGCTGACTATCTTTGCAATGCAAAAAATTAGGGGCATACGTCTGGTCTGGCTTTGATTCTAGGGAATTACGATATTCATTTAACTTTCCAAGAGATGACAAATAGGTTTTTTGTATATTTGCATTCTCTTCTATCTTTGGAGACATTATACCAGAAGACATCTGTGTATTCTGTGCTACCTGAGACAAATGGTTTGAAAGATCAAATATATTTTTTTGAATGAAGCTTGATTCTTTTAGAGTAAACATAGCATTTTGACAATGAGACCTCTGAATATTAATTTTTGAGATTCCAGGTCCTAAAGAACTACAAACAACAGATGAATTCACATCATCTCGTGAACTGGGGAATGCCTGCAAATCTACAGGTTTCTTGCTTTCTAGGAAAGAAGAAAAGCAGCCAGATAAATTCTGTTGTGCATGAATTCCAGTGGGGATAGGAGCAGAAAGGGGATGATCTATAGCAGAGCCCATTAATGACATATCTTTCTGTTTAAAAAGTAGTTGAGAGCCTCCAGAATTATCTGAGGTCTCAGGCACATTCTGATGTTTCAGCACAAACTTAACTTCAGTACCAGCTTGAGATTTTAGTTTTTCATCCTTTAGTGTTATGTGCTTTCTTGGTGTACTTTTCTCATTTGTTTTTTGTTTCTGTTTTGCTCTTGGTTTCTTTTTTCCATCATTTACTAGTTTATTTGTCTGATTTCGTTTGTTCCTTTTCTTAGAAACTGTAGAGGGATTAACAAGCTTTGTTTTTGACTTCTTAACCTGCATTCTTGCTCGACTATTTTTTCCTATCCGGGAATTAACAGTCTTACTATTATATACATTAGGACCCTTAAAAAGCATTGCTTCTTTATCGGCAGCAGCCATAATTTCTTCAGCTCTTGGATCTGTGGGAGACCAGCAGCGGGGTGGAGAAGAGTTTATGGGACTTGTGCTTCTCTCAGAAAGAAAACCTAGTTTAGACATAACATCACTATAATTTAAGTCACAGTCTTCGGTTTCAGCATTATAAGATGGTGAGGGAGGAGAAAGAATAGCATGTGACCGTTTTTTCCTGAAAGACAAAGTTCTTCTAATATTTTCACTATTTGTCCTTTGTTGTTTACCAGTTTTTTTCTTAGCAGACTTATGTTTTGATTTTCTTCTGTGACTTTTCTTTGGTGTTAATGGATATATGGGATATTTGGTTGCAGGGGAGTCAGGAACTTTGGGCCAAAAATCCTTCAAAGGTGCAAGTTTTTTATACAGTTCCATTTTTTCCTCTGTTAATATTACTTGTTTTTCTTTAGAGTCTATTTTTCCTAGTTTCACAAGCATATTTTTCCTCCCTCTAAATCTATTAATAATAATGTACTTTATGATGACAGGGGGCAACTTTTTAGACATTTTCCTGCGTTTTCGAGATTTGAGAGTTCCATCTAAACTTTCACCAATTTCCATGGGATGAGGTAGGCTAATTTTTGAGTTGTGTGTTACAAAACTTGACTCACTATCTTCGTTCTCATAATTTACCTTGCGTTTGGCTCTAAGGGTATATTTATTTCCATACAATCCAAAGGACTGCTCAGTTTCTAAGGTTCCTTCTCCAAAGTGACAGTCTACAAAACTGTCTGTAGATGTTTTATTTTCAAAAGTTCCACGGGTGACCTTAATTAAATCGCTAGCCAATACATTATCCTTCTCGGAATTATTACTATTACAAGGATTATTTTGTATGCAATTATCTTTTGAGGATCCAGTCTCAGTAGTTTTGGTAGAAGTCTCTTGATGACCTGCAAGCTTCTTTTTATTCATTTTTAACTGGGACTGTTTATTGCCAGGTTGTAGTTTATATGTCACAGGAGAGAGTTTTTGGGGTCTACTGAGACAATTAGAGAGAACAACACTGGGAAAAAACATATAATGTGCTGCTTGCTGGCTGAGGCTTGGTTTTTCTGTTTTATGTTCTTGAAATTCTTCATATCTAATTTTAAGTTTATTTAGTCCACTTTCATCAGCAATGCTATCAAGAGAATGCATCATAGTTCTATTTTCCCCTGAGCAAGACAGCAATTCACAATTTTCGTTTAATGATGAAGGGAATAAACTATTCAGAGCTGTGCTGTTTCCTTTTTCATTTCCTTCAGAGGATAATTTACTCTTTGAATGATTTAAGTCAGAAAAGTTGAAAGAATTTTTGCCCAATGTACTTTCATTAGTGTGACGGCTCATATGTATAAAAGGGGCATCCTTATCAATTTTTCTAATGTTTGCATACTTTCTACTTGGTACTTGTCTTGTAACAGATGGAATATCGTCTTCATAATCAAAAGTACTACTTTCACAGGAAGACACTGGGAGGACATCTTTCTTACCACTCTCTTTATGTGAGTTTTCTGAATGGACAGTACTGCTTAAAGATCCAGGATATTTCATAGAATAAGTGCTTTCATTTGTAAAAGAAGTGACTGAATGATCTAGACTTTTCTCTAGTTTGCTTGGCTGTGAAAGGTCTTCAATTAAATCTTCCTTGTTCAAAACATGGGAAGAAAGGGCACTTGTGTGTTTACACTGAAAGGTAATCTTAGCGGAAGATGGGGGTTCTAATGTAGCAGCATCTTTGTGAAAGATGGAAGGTTTTACTGATAGCTTGCTTGTTGCAATCACAGAAGAGTGGGTTCTAGAATTTTCGTTGTTCAGTGGATTGTCTGAAATGAGGGAAAAAAGAATTTGCTTCACTTCAACTCTTCTAATTTTTAAAATATTTTCCTATATCATGATGCTATCACCATGAAAGAAATTATATGAAATTACATTTGTATGTTTAAAATAGTTAACTCAACAGAAAGGTAGTTTTTATCATCAGGATGACATCTTAATCTGAATAATCGAGAGTTAGTTACATTTGACTATTAGTCATTATTTTAAACACATATGCCTTTGATTAAAAACAGATGGTATCAATATTCATGCTTTTTGAGAGAATAAGGGGGAAAATCTCATTGCCTTGGAAAGTTTCCATAAAATAACACTCATCTTTGCATTACCACTTTTTTTTGCATTATCACTTTAAATAAGCTAAGCGTATTTCTTATAGTTTTCTATGCTTAAATGTTATGATAAACTGATTAAAGTTTATAAAGCTCTAATCAGTGACTGATAAAAGCTATCCTCTTAGAAATTAGAAAAAACATACTTTATCTTCATTCTCTCAAAAGAAAACATCCTTGAGAAGGACAAAATCTAACAGTATTGTCATAGTCTCACTTAGCCAACTATGTAGAGTGTGCGATTCTATTTTTCAAAATCAAATATATTTTCAGCCCCTAAATAACAAAATGCTCACAGTAGACTAGCTTACTTACCACTATTTTCATCTGCAGTTCCATCTAACTGAGGTATAGAAAGATTGGCTAGAAGCAAACTGTTATTACTCCATTCCATTTCTTCTTCTGAAGATGAATCATCTTCTTCTGTTGAGCTTCTATGGGTATTTCTGCACAGTGATCTAGGGAATATTAAGATTCATCAGTGAGTATGAGCATTAGAAAAAAGCATTTCAGACTCAAATAATTTGCCTAATTTGACACTATAATAGTAAAACTGAACAAAGCAGATCTGAAAATTAAAACTTTAAAAAGAAAAGCAGATTTACTTTGCTTTGGTATCATGCCCCATCAAAAGTTATTGTAAATAGACTTTACAATCCCTTTCATGTGAGCTAGGAGGCACCATCATTCCTATATTCACAGCTCCACAATATCTTGGATTACCATATTTAGTTATGTTCTTCCTTATACTGTCCCCTTCACTTTATCATTAAATATACACATATAACAGCTTAGGTGAGTACCTGGTAATTTCTAAAAAGATGGCATCTTGGGATATTCTAAGAAGTCTCCATAGGTACACAATTACTACATTATGAATTGGAAAAAACAAAAAGACAGGCAAGGGGGTATTCAGGTCAGGGCTGAAAGAGAAAATAAAAGGGGTCAGATAGATAGGCTAGGAAGCAGTACAGGTATTGAGTCAATCCCAGCAGTGGCTGTAAAAGCAGGGTTACTGAGGAATGCAGATGGACTGTGAAGTCCAGATGGATACTCTCCTTAAGTTCTATCTCCCACCAATTTACATTTTTCACTAGGTCATAGCTTGATCCTTTCCCTTCCATCTGGATGGGCAAACTTACTTTCTACTCACACCTTTTTCTTTCACTTGTTTTGAAAATATTACTTTATTATATGTAGAATAATTTTTCCATTAAACCTTTCCCAAATCAAAATTATTAATGGCTCAAACTGTTAATAATTTTCTTCCTATATTACACAAAAATCTTTCATTTCTGCCTTTGTCCTGTGTAGCCATATGTAGCATACCTATGCCATGTTCCACATGATAACTTTTAAAATATTTGAAGGCATTTTTATCATTTGTTTCATAATTCTTCTCTAATTAAACATTATCTATTCTTTCCACTGTTCTTTAAAAGTGACAGTGCTCACAAATCCTTCTAGTGTTCTTCTTCTTTCTCTTTACTTTTTCAGTATGCTTAAAATATGGTACTTGGGGCAGAATACCCAATATACAAGTAGCAACTAAATGACTCTCTTTCTAGATACTATACTTCTATCAATCTTTCTCTAATATATTTTTATAAACGTTCAAGATGTTTTTCCAAGGTTAACCTCCTGGTGATTTTCACAGAAATGATCCAGTCAATGAATACACAAACATTTTAAATCATTATGGGATAAACCAGGCCTATTATTTTAAACATGTTGGCACTACTGGGAATAAGAAGATGGTGATTTTACAAGAATGTTACATATCGAATGCGTATCTACTTAATATGGGCATGAAAATTTAAATAGCTAAACCAGGTATAATCTAAGAAACTGTAGAAAAAATGCTAATCATAGATTGAAGGTAAGAATCAAAGGGACAGTATCAAAATAAAGCAATGAAAGAACAACAAAGACGAAAAACAAATGGAAATAAGAAAAATGCTTCCTTAATGCCATATTATCAATCAAATAAAAATATCGAATAGTTAACAAACTTTGCTGACATATAAAAGAAGCAACCCAACTTATTACAGTAAGATTTCAATACATCAAATAAATGCTATAATTATTTTACTAATAAAATCCAAAATCTGTCAGACTAATAAATGTTACCCCAGGTACATCTGGTAGTCATTAATTAAATTCACTATTTTGGCAATCATACAACACTACAGATTTACTGTGCTCTTAATAAAGTACAATTTATGGCTTTCCCACAGAAACTGTTAAGTCTAGAATGAATTGTAAGTCTACCTAGTCTATATTTGTGAAACCAATTGAACAAAAAAATCTATGACTCTACACCTTATTAGGCATCATCTTTTCAGTTTCAAGATATTTTTGAATCTATATTCTGTCATCCAATGAATTATCAATCTCCAATGTTTCTGACAATCTCAATTCAATCTAGCATGACATTTGGCACAAAGCAAGCATTTAAGTGGTTTTTGAATGCAAAATCATGCAAGTTCCCTGTGAACCCATCTAATCAGTCACTACTACCATCCTTCTTATCTATAAGGATGTTATGTAGTACTTTGTTAAACATCTGGCTGAAATTAAGACTCAATATGATTATTGTATTTCCCTAAGTAACCATATTTTGCAAAGATATAAAAACAGTAGAGCATGAGTTGAACTCATGAAGGGTCCTTATATTCTCTGCTTCCCTTTGTAAATGCCCATGAAGTGTTCATTTAATAATCATAATTATCACTGCTATTATAGGGGAGCAGAAATAGAAGCAAGCCAACCAGTTAAAAAATGGTTTGCTTTCCAGATAAATAATAACACTGCCCAAACTAGATAAGTGTAACAACAAATAGAGATGTACAGGAAGGCAAGTTAAATATGAGACTGTGGTCATATTTAAAATTTTGGTACATTTGAAGAGATTAAACCTAACTTTATTTTTTTCCATTATTATTGAGATATAACTGACACAAACGACTATGAATTTTTGATGCACAGCATAAAGGCTTGATTTACATATATTGTGAAATGATTACTACCATAGTTTTAGTTAATAGCCATCATCTCAAACTCATTTTATGAGGCCACCAGCACCACGATACAAAAACTAGACAAGGATACCACATAAAAAAAAATTACAGGTTAGTATTACTAATAAACATAGATTCAAAAATCCTCAACAAAATACTTACAAACTGACTCCAACAATACACTGAGTACCATACACCATGATCAAGTAGAGTTTACCCCAGGAATGCAAGGATTTTTCAGTATTCACAAGTCAATGTGATACACCACATTAACAAATTGAAGAATAAAGACCATCTGATCATCTCAACAGATGCAGAAAAAGCTTCTGATAAAACTTAATATCCATTATGATAGAAACTCTAGAAAGTGGGCATGGAGGGAACATCATCAGTTCAGTCACTCAGTTGTGTCCAACTCTTTGCCACCCCATGGACTGCAGCACGCCATGCCTCCCTGTCCATCACCAACTCCTGAAGTTTACTCAAACTTATGCACATTGAGTCGGTGATGCCATCCAACCATCTCTTTCTCTGTCGTTGTCTTCTCCTCCTGCCTTCAATCTTTCCCAGCATCATGGTCTTTTCAAATGAGTCAGTTTTTTGCATCAGGTGGCCAAAGTATTGAAATTTCAGCTTCAGTCCTTCCAATGAATATTCAGGACTGATTTCCTTTAGGATGGCATGGTTCGATCTCCTTGTGGTCCAAGGGACTCTCAAGAGTCTTCTCCAACACCACAGTTCAAAAGCATCAATTCTTCGGCACTCAGCTTTCTTCACCGTCCAACTCTCATATCCATACATGACTACTAGAAAAAGCACAGCTTTGACTAGACGGACCTTTGTTGGCAAGGTAATGTCTCTGCTTTTGAACATGCTGTCTAGGTTGGTCATAACTTTCCTTCCAAGGAGCAAGTGTCTTTTAATTTCATGGCTGCAGTCACCATCTGCAGTGATTTTGGAGCCTGAAAAAATAGTCTGTCACTGTTTCTCCATCTATTTGCCATGAAGTGATGGGACCAGATGCCATGATCTTAGTTTTCTGAATGTTGAGCTTTAAGCCAACTTTTTCACTCTCCTCTTTCACTTTCATCAAGAGGCTCTCTAGTTCTTCTTCACTCTGCCATAAGGGTGGTGTCATCTGCATATCTGAGGTTACTGATATTTCTCCGGGCAATCTTGATTCCAGCTTGTGCTTCTTCCAGCCCAGCGTTTCTCATGATGTACTCTGCATATAAGTTAAATAAGCAGGGTGACAATATATAGCCTTGACATACTCCTTTTCCTATTTGGAACCAGTCTATTGTTCCATGTCCAGTTCTAACTGTTGCTTCCTGACCTGCATACAGATTTCTCAAGAGGCAGGTCAGGTGGTCTGGTATTCCCATCTCTTTAAGAATTTTCCAGTTTGTTGTGGTCCAGAGGGAACATACCCCAACATAAGACAAGCCATTCACAACAAACCCATACCTAATATCATACTCAATGATGAACAGCTGAAAACATTTCCTCTAAGATCAGGAACAAGACAAGGACGCCCACTCTTACCACTTTTATTCAACATAGTTTTGGAAGTCTTAGCCACAACAATCAGAGAAGAAAAATAAAAGGAATTCAAATTGCAAAAGAAGTAAAATTCAGTATGTGCAGATGACGTGATGCTACACATAGAAAATCCTAGAGACACCACCAAAAACTACTAGAGCTCATCAATGAATGTGGTAAAGCTGCTGGGTACAAAATTAATATAAAGAAATTCGTTGCATCTCTATACACTAACAACAAAATATCAGAAAGTGGGCTTTCTTTTTTCAATTTCTGAGATAAGGAGGCACTTCTATTCTGTCCCATTTATGACACACATATTGATACTGTGTATATAAACAGATGATTTCTAAGTTAGGTGTATCGGGAGAGCATGAATTTAAGCAAGGTGGTCAAAAGATACAAACTTCCAGTTATAAGATAAATAAGACTAAGCAATATAATATACAACACAGTGACTACAGTTACCATTGCTGTATGACATATATGAAAGTTAAGAGAGTAAATCGTAACAGTTCAAATTACAAGGAAAAATCCCCCATTTCTTTTTTGTTTTGTTTCTTTATTAGAGGATAATTGCTTTACAATATTGTGCTGGCCTCTGCCATACATCAACATGAATCACCCATAGGTATACATATGTCCCCCTCACTTCTGAACCCCCCTCCCATCTCCTATCTCATCCCACTCTTCTAGGTTGTCACAGAGCACTGGGTTGAGCTCCCTGTGTCACACAGCAAATTCCCACTTGCTATCTATTTTACATATGGCAATGTATATATTTCCATGTTATTCTCTCAATTCGTTCCACTCTCTCCTTCCTCCACTGTGTCCATAAGTCTCTTCTCTATGTCTGCGTCTCCATTGCTTCCCTACAAATAGGTTTATCTTTCTACATTCCATACACATATACCCTATTTCTTTTTATTGTATCTATGAGATGATGGATGTTAACTAAAATTACTGTGGTAATCATTTCACAATATACATAAATCAAATCTTTATGCTATACATCAAAAATTCATACAGTGATGTATGTCTTATATCTCAATAATAATGGGAAAAAAGTTAGGTTTAATTTTTTTAAATGTACCAAAATTTCATTTCACTTGGATTATGAAGTTTATTCCACACTAGAAACAAAGCACTATTTAAAAGAGATTTAAGTCAATTTAGTTTATAAGGTGCTTTTTATTATGAATAATAGTAAGAATTTCTGATTAAAGAATACTGATAATGACTGAAAGTTATTAAAGAAACTGAAATAACTAAAAAGTTACCTCTTTTTGGTACAATTTTCTTCAATATTGCTGTCCCATCTCTGAGACATTACCAAACTAAGCTCCATTTCTTCTTTTTCAATCTGTGGTTCATTTTCTTCATCATCGCTATTTTGAGGATTTTTACTGTTTCCAAAGGAACGACACAGTGATGGCATCCTATTTCTTCCCCTGTGATATCCGTCATTTTCCAAACCAGCAAGAAGATGTACCAGAGCCTCATCAGGACTACTGTCCACTATAAAACAAGTAAAGCATCACCAACAAATAACTTAAATTTTCTAAATAATTCAATAATTCAGATCAATTATATATAAAACAATAAGAATCATATATGCTGGCACATGCTGAAAGAATACAGCTGGTACAGAGATTTATGTATTGATATAGTTCATCCATCAAAGTGTGACCCTTGGACCACCTGTACTAGAATGATTTTGTGTCCTTATTAAGAAGAAAATTCTTAAGACACCATCTCACATCTATTGAACTAGAATTTCTGAGGCAAGGCTCAGGAATTTGCATGTTAACAAGCTACTCAAGCTCTTACTGCATAAGTAAGGCTAAGGAGCACTAAACGAAATATAATCACAAATGATCATAATAAATATAAAATATATAATAAGTATATGAATTAATGCTAAGTGAAACATGTGAACACCTTATCCCTCATTTGAGGTTTATTTAGCTCATAGGATAACCAAAAAAAACCTGTAATTGAAAAACACAGGAGAGCTTTAAAAGTGATTAATAGCATTACTTCCTGAAGACCACCACTGAGATATCACATCATATGCACTAGGTTTGCTAAAATCAAAAACAGATAATAACAAGTGTTGACAATACGTGAAAAAATTGGAGCCCTCATATACTGCTGGTCAAACTGTACAATGGTGCAGTTGCTCTGGGGGAAAAGGTTTGGCAGTTTATTAAAACGTTAAACATAGAGTTAAGACACAGTAATTCCATTCCTAGGTATATACCCAAAAGAAGTGAAAACATGTGTCCACATGAACACCTATACATGAATAATCATAGCAACATTACTCACAATAGCCAAAAAAGTGGAAACAACTCAAATATCCATCAACTGAAGGACAGAGAAATGAAATATGGTTTATATCCATATGATGCAACATTATTCAGTAAAAAGAAATGTAGCACTGATATATACCTCAACATGAAAACATATATACATTAAAAACATTATGCTAAGAGAAAAGAATAAAGAAACAAAAGGTTATATGATTCCATTTATATGAAATGCCCAATACAGGTAAATCTAGCAAAAGAGAAAACAGATTAGAGGTTACCAGAGGCTGAGAGGAGGGAAAGGAGAGAAGGGACTACAAATGAGTATGGGGTTTCGTTTTTAGAGTGATAAAAATCTGTAATCAGATAGTGAAAATGATTGCATAACTACACAAAATGCTGAAAACCACTAAACTGTACAAGTTAGAAGGTTAGTTTTACAATATGTGAATTATATCCCATTAAAAGTTATTATCTAAAAAAAATATCGTAAAGAAGGAGGCTGTTCTAATCTAGTACACAACCTTTTTCTCTATAAAATATAATAGTTTAGTAAATGGGGACTATATTAAGTTTCAGGTTTTCTTTGTTGACAACAAAGAAACTAGTTCAATCATGCTACCAAATATAAGGCAAAATTGAAGATATTTGCTTATAGAGGCTATTTTGGCAAAAATCCATTCCTTAAACCTAGAATTGCAGTTTATTTTTCCTGACTCATACTTTTAAAAAAATTAACATTAGCAAATGGTTTATATATATTTGACTCAAATCTCTGACTAACATTGAGACTGTATTTTTTGCAACTTTAGACAAGTGAAATTACATCACCTGGTGATACATTTTATTCACTTAGTATGATGAAATAAGAATATACCTCTCTCTTTTTCAATTTCTTTAACTGTCTTTTTATAACTAAAATATAATTTAGGCATATAACATATTTGTTTACTCAGAGAAATAAACATTTTACATTACAAACTTCAAATTAATTTTTAGATGTGGTCTTTGGATCATTTCTTTCTATGTATGTCACGTCATTCATTTAAAAAAGAAAAAAGTTACCTACCTCCATATGAAATGTTCTTGAAACATGATTGTGTACAATAATTTGGATACTGTCCCTAGTCATTCAATTAACCTACCACTCAAATGAAAATGTAAATAACAGAGAGAGGATACTGTGGAGGGGTAGGATCACATTTGATGCTATACCTCATTTGATACAGTAAGAATGGAAAAACAAAGTGAGCAAGAAACATAAAATCACTATACAAAGCAAACAAGATGCAGGAAGTTCAATGTATTTCACTTTTTGCAATGAAAATTTAAAAACATTTCTGAAAAAGATATCAGTAATTTAGACTAAATTATTGAAATGAAATCTAGTAAATGGCTTATGATATTAATGAAAGTGCATTTATGGAAATGTAAAGATACTCAGAAATAACTGTTATGTCCTACACTAGTCAAGAATTAATGGCTTGAAAGGTGTTGTCCAGGCAAATTTCTGAGACTTATTAAGAAAGAATAAATCATGGTATTTTATTAATGTACTTAACTTTGAAGAATTTTAATTCAAAATAAACACATTTCCCCTTAAAGCAATATAGTTCTCTTCCAACCAAAGTGAAGAAAAAGAGAATTATTTTCTTTCCCAACTGTAACAGAAAAAGCTGTATGAAAAACAAAAAAAGAAACTACACTTCTCTTAATGCAAGATTTCATTCTTATACTGAGTAAGAATTTATTCAACATGCAACTTTAACCTCTTCAAATGAAAGAAAAAATACTACCTGATATATGCACTTTTGTTGATTTACATACTGAAAATTTATGATAGAATTGTTACTTACAGAAAATTGGTGACTCACTCAGTCTTTGGGTCAAAGGCTGAAAAGTCTGACTGTTTTCCATGAGGTTCAAAATTGCTTCTTCATTAATAAGAGCTTCCTCCACTTTGGGTCTAGTGTGACCTTAAGAGGACAAAGAATACAAAAACATTAAAGTAAATGACCTAAATCTGAAATTGCTTACAATTTGTGTAAATTAGGAAACACTACAATGTAAAGCTATTTAAAATTTTGAAGTGTTAGTGATATATGTGAAATAAAAACATAATAAACTTAATGAAAGCCACAGGAAATCTAACCAGTCACACAGAAAAAAAAAATCCTGAAACTGTGATCACTAAACATTTACAATCTCTTCACTAAATCAACTACTTAGTTTGTACAGTTATATTACCTTGATAAAGTCACTGTACATTCAAATCTGTAAAACAAGTTCTTAGAGGGAAGTTCATAGTGATATAGGCCTTCCTCAAGAAAAAAAAAAATGTTGAAATAAGCAATCTAATCCACCACCTAAAAGAACTGGAAAAAGAAGAACAAACAAAACCTAAAGTCAGCAGAAGGAAGGAGGTAAGAAAGATCAGGGAGGGAATAAATAAAGAGAGATTCAAAAAAACTAGAAAAAAAAATTAATGAAACTAACAGCTAGTTCTTTGAAAGTGTAAACAAAATTGACAAACCTCTGGCCAGGCTCACCAAGAAAAAAAGAGAGAAGATCCAAATAAGAAATCAAAGAGGAGAAATCACAACTGATACCACAGAAATACAAAAAAAGTAAGACAATACTATGAACAATTAGACAATCTAGAAGAAATGGATAACTTTGTAGAAACATATAGCTCTCCAAAACTGAATCTAGAAGAAATAGATCTTGAACAGACCAACCAATCACTAGAAGTGAAACAGAATCTGTAATTAAAAAAAAAACACAAAAAACTCCTTACAAACAAAAGTCCAGAACCAGATGGTTTCACAGGCAAATTCTACCAACCATACAAAGAACAACTTATACTAATTTTTCTCAAACTCTTCCAGAAGACTAAAGAGGAAGGAACACTTCAAGGATAGGCTATGAAGCCACCACTACCCTAATACCAAAACCAGACAAAGATACTCAAAAAAAAAAACAAAAATTATGGGCAATATCTTTGATGAATATAGATATAAAAATGTTCAACAAAATATTAGAAAACGGAATCCAACAACACATAAAAAAGATCATATACCATGAACAATTAAGATTCATCCCAGCATCAAAAGGATGTTGCAACATACATAAATCAATCGATGTGATCTACCACATCAACAGAAGAAAAGATAATAACCATATGATCATCTCAATAGGTGCAGAAAATAGTATCTGATAAAATTCAACATCCTTTCATGATTAAAACCCTTATAAAAGTGAGTATAGAGGAAACATAGCTTTACATACTAAAAGCTATCTATGACACAAACACAGCCAATATAATACTCAATGGTGAAAAGTTGAAAGCCTTCCACCTAAAATTTGGAACAAGACAAGGATGCTGACTCTCACTTCCCTTCAACACAGTATTGGAAGTTCTAGCAACACCAATCAGACCAGAAAAAGAGAAGGTATTCAAATTGGTAGGAAGAGGTAAAACTGTCATTAAAGGTAGATGGTATGACACGATATATAGAAAACCCTAGACTCTACACACAAACTGCAAGAACTGATAAACAAATACAGCAAGGTTGGAGGATACAAGATTAACATACAGAAACTGCTTGCATTTCTTTACACTAACAGTAAAATATCAGAAAGGGAACGTAAACGAATGTCCCTTTTAAAATCACATTAAAAAGGAAAATATTTAGGAATAAACCTCACCAAGGAGGTGAAAGATTTATATGCTGAAAACTATAAAACATTAATAAAGGAAACTGAAGAAAACTTAAAGAAATGGCAAGATATTCCATACTCTTGGATAACAAAAATTAAATCTGTTAAAATGGCCATGCTGCCCAAAGCAATCAATATATTTAATGCAATACCTATCAAAATACCCATGACTTTTTCTCAGAACTAGAATAAGCCTAAAATTTATACTTTGGATATAAATTCTGAACTCCTAAAAGATCCAGAATTGCCAAAGCAATCCTGAAGGAAAAAAAAAAAAAAAGCAGGAGGTATAACTGTCCCAGACTTCAGGCAATATTACAAAACTACAGTAATCAAAACAGCCTGATATTGGCACAAAAACAGACATATGGATTATTAAAACAGAATACACAGCTCAGAAATAAACCCACATACGTTTCCCCACATGGACCACTCTGTTCCCCACCTGGACCACTCTGTTCCCCACACGGATTCTATTTTTCTGCTTCTGATATTCAGACTTGAAAATAAATGTTTTCAACAGTTTTTAAAGAAAGAGTTAGAAGCTCCAGGAAGAAATGTTTTTAAAACATCCCAGGACATAGCTAGAGTGTTTAATCAAGATGAAAGAACAAAGAAGAAAACTACAAAACAACAGGTAAGTTCAGTTCAGTTCAGTTGCTCAGTCGTGTCCGACTCTTTGCGACCCCATGGACTGCCGCATGCCAGGCATCCCTGTCCAACACCAACTCCCGGAGCCCACCCAAACTCATGTCCATTGAGTCGGTGATGCCATCCAACCATCTCATCCTCTGTCGTCCCCTTCTCCTCCTGCCCTCAATCTTTCCCAGCATCAGGGTCTTTTCCAATGAGTCAGCTCTTCACATCAGATGGCCAAAGTATTGGAGTTTCAGCTTCAACATCAGACCTTCCAATGAACAGGTCATCCCAAAGCAAAAAAAAAAAACACAACCCCAAAAACTGTGATCAGTGAAAACAAAGCAGGTTTTAAAACTAATTACAAAATAGATAAGACTGGCAAGAACGATCACAACAAAAGAGAGAAAGAGTAAATAAATTACATGAGAAATAAAAGGGGAAGTGCCAAAGGTAAAAGAGACATATTAAAGGAACATTATGAGCAACTTTATACCAAAAATATGGAAAACTCAGATTAAATGGATAGTTTCTTAGGAAAAATTTGATATAAACTCTGATTCAAACAAAGAGAAAACCTGAGTAAACCTGTAACAATTAAGGAAGATGAATTAATAGTTTAAAATCCACACCCTTTATTTCCCCCATGGACTCCAGGCTCCTCTGTCCATGGAATTCTCCAGGCAAGAATACAGGAGTGTAGCCATTCCCTCTCCAGGAGATGTACCTGACCCAGGGATTAAACCTGGGTCTGATGCATTGCAGGCAGATTCTTTACCATCTGAGCCACAAGGGAAGCCCTTACTACCATCACCCCCACATAAAAATCAAGCCACAAAAAACTTGTGTAAGTCTGAACAGTTTTACAGATGAGATGTATCAAATCTCTAAAAATAGATTATATCAATTCAATAAAAATTCTTGAAAGGAGAGGTGAAAAACAAGAAAAGCTCTACAATGCATTTAATGGGGTTAAAGTATGGATGCTTCTCAATTCCTGGAAGGAAAAAAAAAAACCCTAAACAAAATTATTATCAAAGTGAATAGAGCAATGCTTAAAAAAACACACACATTATGACAAACAAGGATTTGTTTCAGGAGTACAAGCATAATTTAACATTAGATATGTTATTAATGTAACTACCATATTAACAGAGTAAAAGAGAAAAACTGATTATGTCAATAAATTCAGAAAGAAAAATTTGGTAAAACTTAATATCCACTCTTGCTTTTAAAAACTCAAATTTTCCTTAGCAAGCAAGAAATAGAAGACTTAATTGCTATTTATAAACTGATTAAAATTTATCTACCAATAATATCCTGTAGTAAATTTCATAATTAATGGTGAAATACAAAAACATTCCCTTTAAAGCCAGGAAAAACGCTTTTATGATTTCTACTTAACATTATTGAAGAGTTCTTAAGTAGTGCATTAAAACATTAAAAAAGTATAAGGATGGGAAGGGAAGTAATAATTATTTTCTGATAATGACTCTACACAGAAAATCCAATGAAACAGATATAAATTATCAACAATAATAAAAGTTGTTGGATATAAGACTGACATACAAGGTCAGTGAAGATCCTAATATCAGCAATTAAAAGATGTAATTTTTGAAAGATAAATTTACAACAGCAACAATTATGAGGCACCTGGTGTATATCTAACAAAAAATATTAAATACTTTTACAAAAAAACCCACAAAGCTTTACTGAAAGACAAGTGAAAGTGAAGTCGCTCAGTTGTGTCCGACTCTTTGCGACCCCATGGACTGCAGCCCACCAGGCTCCTCCATCCATGGAATTTTCTAGGCAAGAGTACTGGAGTGGGTTGCCATTTGCTTCTCCAGGGGATCTTCCCAACCTAGGGATCAAACCCGGGTCTCCCACACTGAAGGCAGAAGCTTTACCATCTGAGCCACCAGGGAAAGACAAGGAAGAAGACCAAATAAACTGAGAAATATATGATGCTCATAAATGAGATAATTTGGTATATAGAAAGATTTAAAATATTCCTAAATTGGTCTATAAATTCAATAAATTTCCAATAAAATCTCAACAAAGTTCTTTTCAGAAACAAGACAATTTGATCTTATAATTAACATGGGAGAGCTTTTTAAAAGATCCAAGAGTCACTAAGACAATTTTGAAGCTATTCAGAGATTTGCCCCTGATATATATCTATACTTACAAAGCAACAGTAATTACAACAGTATGATATTAACATGGGAGAACACAAGTGAGGTTGGGGAATTCAGTGAAAACAAATTTTTTTCAATGTTTTGGAACCACTAGTTCTTTATACCTAGAAAAAACAGATACAGTAAGATCCTTACTATGTACACAAGTAAAATGTAGGATGAATTGAAGACCTACATGTGGAAAACTAACTGTAAGCACACATAAACCTTAAGGATGAAAATTTTCATTACAGTGGGATAGAAAATTACTTGTAAGTCAGGCACAAAAACCAAACAGTGAAGGAAAAAAATTGTTAAATATAATGCTAAAAAGACATATAAAACACTCTTTTTAAAAAAGGGAAGAAAATGGGGAAAAAAGACTAAAAATAAAGTTCAAGTCTAGATAAGGAGAAAATATCTCTACAATAAATATAACTAACAAGGGCTTGATATCTAGAAAATACAGGAATTTCTACACATTAGTAAGAAAACGATAGATGCAATAGAAAATGAGCAAAGAACATGAATAAGCTATTCTCAGATAGAAACACCCAAATGCTTATAAATATCAGTAATCAGGAAATGCAGATTAAACTAAAGGGATTCATATTCTGAAGAATGAGAATGGCAAAAAATTTTTGCATCTCACACTATCAAATATTGTTGAGGATGTAGGGAAGTAAAAGCTCTAACATTCTGTGGGAATATAAACTTAGGTATAATCATTTCATAGAGCAATTTTGTAATAAAATGTGATAGTTTTATTGTTAACATACCTCAAAATCTGAAAAACTGAGTACTAAAATGGAGCTTATAAGGAAAATTAAGCGGTAAGACAAAATTTATGCAACTCTGTAACGCGAATACTAACAAAATCAGTAATTGGTACCCGAGGAAATAAACTGCTCAGTCAGGCAGGCAGCTCAGTGTGGCTGGATGCTGTCATAGTAGATATTAAAAATGCACAGGAAATAGCAGTATGGAAATTCTGGGTACATTTTGATTAGGATGGGGCTAGCAGATGCTAAGACAAAGCAAATCAAAATAGAGCTCTGATCCAAAAGGCTGCCATTAAAGTACCTGAGAGAGGGTGTAACTTGCTCTGAGTCACAGAGGGCACAATGCTAGGATGCAACTCTCAGGGAAGAAGGAAGCCCTAGGTGGATGTAGGTGCTCATTTCTAGCTGCTGTTTAATACAGTCAACAGTGCCTCTACTGCCCATGCAGCAGTGAAAAGAGGGCTTTTCCTTTCCTACTGTAAGTTGGTAATTCTACTTCTGCTATTCTGACTCCCCTGCCTAGAAAAATTGTATGCATAAACAATATAACTTCTGAGTAAAACTTTCATTACACTCTTAACTACCAACCATGTAAAAGCTAACTGCATTGCAGAAACCCTGATAGAATAGATGCTATCTAAGGTAGAGTTTAATAATACATACACCCTAAGAGTTGGCAAATTATACTTTTATATGTCTTCTGTAGAGGAACTCCTGCACATGGCCACAAGGTGACAGATGTGACACTGCTAACCACAGTGCAAAAGTGAAAACCATCTAAGAGTTGTAGAGAATCAGATAAACTTGTTTAGTCTTACAAAAGAATGCTAATCAGCAGCTAAAATGAGTGACCTACAAACATGTAAGAACAAGAATAGATTTCAAAATTATTACTGCTGACACAAAAGATACTCAACATCATTATTAATGAGGGAAATTATAATTAAGCCATAATGAGAAGCCATTTCACACATACTAGGATGGCTATATAAAAAAGACAGATAATAACAAGTGTTAGTGAGAAAGTAAGGTCTCTGGAACCCTCATATACTGCTGATGGGAATGTAAAACAGTGCAGTCACCTAGGAAAACAGTTTGGCTGTTTATTAAAAGTTAAACACAAATTTATCAAATGACCCAGCAATTCTCTTCCTTGGTATCCACTCAAGAAAAATGAAAATATATATCCACACAAAGACATAAACGTTCAGAACAGCATTATTCTTAAGGGCCCAAAAAGTGAAAAGAACTCAAATACTCATCAACTAATGAATGAATCAATAAAATATATCAGTACAGGGCAATACTATTAGGTGATAACATGGAATGAAATACTGATAGATATCTACAGTATGGAAAAAACTAAAAACATTATGCTAAGTAAAAAAGTACAAAAGATCACATATTTTATGATTTCATTTACATGATTTACCCAAAAAAGATAAATCTTGAGAGACAAGAAAGTAGATTAGTGGTTACTTAGGGTTGGAGTCTTTTGAGGTGAAGGAACTGTTTTAAAATTGAATTATGGATGTTAGTACAAATCTGCAAATTTATCATAAATCACTGGATTACACACTTGAGTGAATTTTATGTCATTTGTAAATTATACCTCAAATTGCTAAAAAATATAATGTTGAATGAAAAATGCAAGTTGCTTAACCTATGCTAAGTAGGACACCATTTATGTAAAATTTAAAACCTAAAACAATAGTATTTGTTGTGGACATACCTATGTAAGAACATATAAAATCATACCTGGTTTAACAGTTTGTATCAACTTTAGAATGATGCTTACCTCTAGAGATTAAGAAAAGGTAAAGGAATGAGAGAGAGGTTTTTGCTACATCAATGATGTTTAGTTCTTAGGAAAAAAATGAGCTAACTCAACTAAATACTAATATCTCAGTGCTAGATACATGGATATCTTGGTATTTTCTGTATGCTTGCAGGAAAACCTCACCTTTGCTCAACTCTGCATCTTTGTGGACTTCTACCATATTAGCTGGTGTACACGGAAGAATTTCAGGAGACAGAACCTCAGAGTGCAATGTTAATTCAGCAGAGAACTCCTGGGATCCATCGCTGTAGTCCACAGATCCTGATAATGTTCTGCTTAATTAAAACATATCCTTTATAACAAACTACATAACAAAGCAATAAAATTAGTTCTGAGATCTATAATAAATAACCACTTACACAGAGAAATTGTTCTCTTTGAGAATTTCCTGAAGTCTCTTCTGAAATTTTTTTTCACTTTCTGTTGCTGGCACAAACCTGTGATCTTTGAATTTTAAAAGTTCATTAAAAAATGTAGACAGCAAATGAATGAAATAGTTTCCTTTTTCTTAGAATAGCTTTTAAAGTGGTAGCAATTTCCTATATTTGACACATATAACACCACCTAAAAATAGTCCCATTATAAATCAAACAAAAAAGAAATAGTTGTTACTGAAGCTATAAAATTAAGCACTTAAAAGTCATTTCAAGATTAAGTTCTATAAATTAAATATAAAACAGAAAAACATTATTTTCTATCTAAAAATGTTATCATACACCATGAATCCAGAAATTTTCCCTTTATAAAATATTTCTATTTTAAAACACATAAAAGGCATTCAAAATTTATCAGAGGATTTTTAGTGTCCATGAGATTATAACCCAAATTTTAATTGGACTTCAGTATAGGCTTACTACTGTATTTCAAATACATTTGCCTTTTAAATTGTCTTCTATTCTTTTACCTTTATTTAACAATTTGTTGTATCCATGGCATTTAAAAAATTTCTTCCAATTCTTTTTGAATGTACCAAAATTTAGCAAAAAATCAAATGAGTATTTTCTTCAGAGATGTACAGGTAATCAAAGTCAGAATTTATTATATACCCAGAGAAATAATTTGGGGATAGAATTTCATGGGTTACATGTTCAAAGCTTAATGAACTAAACAGTGTTTCTAAGTTGGGATTCATGCTCTTCTATAAGTATTCTATAGCTCATTTGGAAATGCCAAGGTTAAAACATCCTAGAGAATGAAAAAGGAGAAAAGGGTCGAATGAAAACCAAGGCCAATGAAGATGTCAATTTCTTATAATAGACAATAAGTGACACTTTGGATGTGAAGAATAATGAGAATATGAAGAAAAATATGTAAAAAATTTAAATGTAGTTTGAAAAGCAAAATCTAATGTCAAGGTAAAAATTCAATGGCTTGTAGTTTTTCATTAAAATATCCAGTTAAAAAAATATCATCAGAGTATTATTAGGCTTGTACCTTGTGATTCAGGTTGACTAATTTGAGAAGTTTCATTTCTATTTCTTCGCCGTTGCTTTTCATCTTCCCATATGGACTGTAGACCAGGGTTTCCACCAATTTGAGCTATAAGCACAATAATATTTCAATAAGACAAGGGTCAAAGTGAAATATACTTGCTTAAAAAAAGAGAACTCCATACTTTAAAAAAAAATAAATTGTTGCCTTTAAGAAAAACAATTACCTACTCTGTATAATAAAACAAATTATCCCAACCTACATTTACTATATTACTCCCTTTTTAGTTTCCTTACTAGTTCCATAAACGTTTGAATACGATTCAAACATCTGATGATAGTCAACAGACCCAAAAGTCCCCTCCCTGGTACATAATCTGAAATCAAAAAATTAGAAGGCAGAATATGGTAAATTCTTTCCTAATGGCTAATTTATTTATTTAGTGTCACACTTACTTTAGGTTTATATCTATACAAACAAACTCATATGAATGAAGCATAAATGAAAAAATGACTATCTCATCAGGGGTACAGGGAAAAAATCTTCATAATATTTTGCATCTTTCTTTAACTAATTTCACTTCCCTAGTGATGTTTTCTTCCATACTTTTTCCATTCTTTGGTCATGGATTTTTAAAAATAAAAATATATATTAAGAACAACTGTGTATATACCTTCAATGTCCAACCGATTTAAGATATCAGCAGCTACAGCATCCACTTCTAATTCACAAGTACTCTGTGGTTCAACACCTTCCAGTATTAAAGAGCTGTATTAAAGAAGTATCAAAAGACACAATAATTATGTAAGAGAAAATTTTCTTAAGATTTCTCTTAAATGATTTTTCATGTTTAAGGGGTAACCAGAAAGCCAGTGATATTTATCAATTGATAACTCTACAGAGATCTTTTTGGGATCATTTTACATACTTTGGTTCATTATATTTTATATAAAAGGAATGTACAAGGCTTCCCTGATAGCTCAGTGGTAAAGAATCTGCCTGCCAATGCAGGAGTTCAGTAGTACAGTTCAGTTCAGTCGCGTCCGACTCTTTGCGACCCCATGAACTGCAGGACGCCAGGCCTCTCTGTCCATCACCAACTCCCGGAGTCTACCCAAACCCATGTCCATTGAGTCAGTGATGCCATCCAACCATCTCATCCTCTGTCGTCCCCTTCTCCTCCTGCCCACAATCCTACCCAGCATTAGGGTCTTTTCCAATGAGTCAACTCTTCGCATGAGGTGGCCAAAGTATTGGAGTTTCAGCTTCAACATCAGTCCTTCCAATGAACACCCAGGACTGATCTCCTTTAGGATGTGCTGGTTGGATCTCCTTGCAGTCCAAGGGACTCTCAAGAGTCTTCTCCAACACCACAGTTCAAAAGCATCAATTCTGCGGCGCTCAGCTTTCTTCACCGTCCAACTCTCACATCCATACATGACCACTGGAAAAATCATAGCCTTGACTAGACGGACCTTTGTTGGCAAAGTAATGTCTCTGCTTTTAAATATGCTATCTAGGTTGGCCATAACCTTCCTTCCAAGGAGTAAGTGTCTTTTAATTTCATGGCTGCAATCACCATCAGCAGTGATTTTGGAGCCCAAAAAAACAAAAGTCTGACACTGTTTCCACTGTTTCCCCATCTATTTCCCATGAAGTGATGGGACCAGATGCCATGATGTTAGTTTTCTGAATGGTGAGCTTTAAGCCAACTTTTTCACTCTCCTCTTTCACTTTCATCAAGAGGCTCTTTAGTACTTCTTCACTTTCTGCCATAAGGGTGGTGTCATCTGCGTATCTGAGGTTATCGATATTTCTCCCGGCAATCTTGATTCCAGCTTGTGCTTCATCGAGCCCAGCGTTTCTCATGATGTACTCTGCATATAAGTTAAATAAGCAGGGTGACAATATACAGCCTTGACGTACTCCTTTTCCTATTTGGAACCAGTCTGTTGTTCCATGTCCATGAGTTCAATCCCTGCTCTGGGAAGATCCCACATGCTGTGGGGCAACTAAGCCCATGCACTATAACTAATGAGCCTGTGCTCTAGAGCCTGGGAGCCGCAACTGCTGAGCCCATATGCCCTAGAGCCTGTGCTCCTCAACAAGAGAAGCCACTGCAATGAGAAGCTGTAATTAGAGAGTAGCCCCAGCTGTCTGCAACTAGAGATAACCCTTGAAACAACAATGACCCAGCACAGCCAAAAATAAACAATAAATAAATACATAAAATTATATAAATATATAAAAGGGAATATACAATGTTTCAGCATGTGGGTCATATCCATAGCGAGCTGGGTTAAGACAGTAGAGAGACAAGAGAGGGGACTCATCAAAACCATACACATATGCAATTACTTGCCCAGAGGCATCTATCTCAGCAATTATTAAAAGACGGTTTTTAAAAATTAGGAGGAAATATATAACAAGAGTTGAGGGGAGATAAACATATTGAAAAGCGGGCAGGTGATACTGCTCTCCCTGCCTTCAGTGACTACTACTGAGCTGGGGAATGCTTTAAAACTTTCTATAACATGAGAATTGCAAAACCACCCAAGTCCAGTATCGGGATCAAGCTAGGAAAAGAGGTGATACCATAAGGTCATGTTTTAAAAGAAACATATTAACAAAACTCATTCTCCATTGTCCATACCTAAGAAATAAGTTTATTTTTTTTAATTTATTTATTTTTTATTTGAAGGATAATTGCTTTACAGAATTTTGTTGTATTCTGTCAAACCTCCACATGAATCAGCCATAGGTATAAAATTTGATGGAACATAAGCAATTAATTTGTTAAAACAAAGAATTTTTATAATTTATCTATACACATATGTAGATACAGATATACAGACACAACACACATGTATCTTTTTATCACTGAGGAGGGACATGTTCGTCAAACTATCAAAGTATATCCATCTCTTTAACTTTCAGAAAAAGTAATTCTCAATACAGCTTGTCTAATTTAACAAAAAAAGTTATGCCATGAAATAAAGTATCAGATAAAATAGTTTTGGCCAATAGTTTTCTCCTTTATACCAAAACGTTTCACAATTTTGAAAGAATTATATTATAAATTTCAAGGGTGAATTTTCCAGGAGTAGATCATTTGCAACAAAGGGAGGAAATATTTAAAAATGCAATTTCACAGTAGAAACTTGCAATTATTTCTTGCCCTTATTAAAAACTGCTTCAGACACTCAGAATAGGAGGTGTTACCAGGAAGAGGATGTTGTTGCTGTTCAGTCGCTCAGATTGGTCTGACTCTTTGCGACCCCATGAACTGAAGCAAGCCAGGCTTCCCTACCCTTCACCATCTCCTGTGAATGAGTTTGCTCCAACTCATTGAGTCAGTGGTGCCATCCAACCATCTCCTCCTCTGTCATCCCCTTCTCCTCCTGCCCTCAATTTTTTCCCAGCATCAGGGTCTTTTCCAATGAGTCGGCTCTTCCCATCAGATGGCGAAAGTACTGGAGCTTCAGCTTCAGTGCTTTCAATCAATATTCAGGGTTGATTTCCTTTAGGATTGACTGGTTTGACCTCCTTGCAGACTAAGGGACTCTCAAAAGTCTTCTCCAGCACCACAGTTCAAAGGCATCAATTCTTCAGCCCTCAGCCTTTTTTATTGTCCAGCTCTCACATCTATACATGACTAAGCTTCCCTGGTGGCTCAGACGGCAAAGAATCTGCCTGCAATGTGGGAGACCTGGATTCGATTTCTGGGTTGGGAAGAACCTCTGGAGAAGGGCATGGCAACCCACTCTAGTATTCTTGCCTGGAGAACCCCCACGGAATGAGGAGGCTGGTGGGCTATAGTCCATGTGGTCGCAAAGAGGTGGACACGACTAAGTAATTAAGCACAGCACATATGGACCTTTGTAGGCAAAGTAATGTCTCTGCTTTTTAATACGCTGTCTAGGTTTGTCATTGCTTTTCTTCCAAGCAACAAACATTTTTTAATTTCATGGCTGTAGTCACCATCTGCAGTGATTTTGGAGCCCAAGAAAATAAAGTCTGTCACTGTTTCCATTGTTTCCCCATCTATTTGCCATGAAGTGATGGGACTGGATGCCATGATCTTAGTTTTCTGAATGTTGAGCTTTAAGCCAACTTTTCCACTCTCCTCTTTCACCTTCATCAAGAGGCCCTTTAATTCTTCTTCACTTTCTGCCATAAAAGTGGTGTCATCTGTGTATCTGAGGTTATTGATATTTCTCCCCACAATCTTGATTCCAGCTTGTGCTTCATCGAGCCCAGCATTTCACATGATATACTCTGCATATACGTTAAATAAGCAGGGTGACAATATACAGCCTTGACGTACTCCTTTTCCTATTTGGAACCAGTCTGTTGTTCCATGTCCAGTTCTAACTGCTGCTTCCTGATCTGCATGAAGGTTTCACAAGAGGCAGGTCAGGTGGTCTGGTATTCCCATCTCTTTAAGAATTTTCCACAGTTTGTTGTGATCTACACAGTCAAAGGCTTTAGCGTAGTCAATGAAGCAAAAGTAGATGTTTTCCTGGAATTCTCTAGCTTTTTCTATGATTCAGTGGATGTTGGCAATTTGATCTCTGGTTCCTTTGCCTTTTCTAAATCCACCTTGAACATCTGGAAGTTCTTGGTTCACATACTGTTGAGACCTAGCTAGAAGGATTTTGAGCATTACTTTGTTATCATGTGAATTGAGTGCAATTGTGCAGTAGTTTGAACATTCTTTGGCATTGCCCTTCTTTGGGAATGGAATGAAAACTGACCTTTTCCAAACCTGTGGCCACTGCCGAGTTTTCCAAATTTGCTGGCACAGTGAGTGAAGCACATTAACAGCATCATCTTTTTGGAAGTAGTTTTCAGAAATTAAAAAACTGCTTTCAGTAAATAGAAAAAAAAAACCTAGAGGGGTGCGATACGATGGGAGGTAGGCAGGAGGTTGAAGAGGGAGGGGACATATGTTTAACTATGGCTGATTCATGTTTATATGTGGAAGAGACGAACACAATATTGTAAAGCAATAATTCTCCAACTAGAAATAATTTTTTAAAAATTAAAATAAATTTGAGCTTGCAAATACATGTAGGCCATTCATTTTAATTATGAAAGGTAGATAAGCAATACAATGGTAATTAGACAACTGTACCTCTCTGAATATTTCTATTCACAGCTTAACACAATAGACCCACAAATTACAGTCACTGAGGGTAGAGCTCAGACATCTGTAATTTTAAAAAATCTCTTCAGACCATTCTGATGGGCAGCCAGGTTGAGATTATTGCAGTAGATTCAACCTTTGTGAATTCAACACTCTGGAAAATGACTGAAGGTCCATGATATGTGGTAACTTACAATGAGCCAGCAGGGCTTCCCTGGTGGCTCAATGGAAAAGAATCTGCCTGCCAATGCAGGAGATGTGGGTTCAATCCCTGGGTCAGGAAGATTCCCTGGAAATGGCAACCCACACCAGTATTCTCACATGGGCAATCCCATGGACACAAGAGCCTAGTGGGCTACAGTCCATAGGGTTGCAAGGGTTGCAAAAGAGTTGGACACGACTTAGCAATACCACCACCGCCACAGCAGGTAAAGTTAGTAGACTTGCAAACTCAGCACTCTCATCTCATTGAGTTTGTTGCTATTTGTTCCATCCCTTGAAATAATGTTTGTGAAGGAATATAAAACATTTCAGGTTTAAAAAAAAAAAAAAAAGGTACCCAGAGAAAGGTGCTCACACAGGGGTAAAAATGAGACTAATAAAATTTAAGAGTACTGATTTGGCAAAAATGTTTATGACGTTTCATTATTTGTATTTGATGAAATGCTAGATTTTCATGTTTAATACAAGAAGCCTAAAAATATGGGACAAAATATAGCTAACCTAGATTTATTATAAATTCTAGTTCTGAATACCTTGTCTAATTTCACTAGTTTGCCATTTCATATCTTTGCTCTGTACCGTACTGTGCTCAGTCATTTCCAACTCTCTGTGACCCCATGGACTACAGCCCACCAGGCTCCTCTGTCCATGGGATTTTCCAGGCAAGAACTAGAGTGGTTTGTCATTTCCTTCTCCAGGGGATCTTTCTAACCTAGGGATCCAACTTGTGTCTCCTGCACCAGCAGGCAGATTCTTTACCACCGAGCCACCAGGGAAGCTCATCTATGCTTTTAAAAGTAATAATTCAAACTTTTCATTATAATACACAGACTTTCTTTAAACTAACTCCTAACCAGTGAAGCTTTACTATATAGTCTTATGATCTAACAAGAACCATGCTTGCTAAAAAAGGCTTCCAATACAAATAAACCTTGATTTGAGTTGATCATGCAAAAAACAACTTACTAAATATAGAACTTTGAAAACCAAGGGATCTAGTGAGTAGGTCAAATCCTTGGGTTAAGCTGATTTGTTCCAATTTTAGAGAGATAGAGGAACTATATCACAGGCACAAAAACTGGACAGAAAACAGCTTGTCAGTCACTTTGTTCTGGACTAATTAGAACTTGAATTTGATGCGTTAAATAACACTCTCTCTAAAATTAATACCATTTCAACACAATTATAAAAACAATTCTGCTGTTATCTGAGGACCCTAGAAGCACATACGTATGTATATGTGTATGACTTTACCAAAAAGTCCTGACATTTGCTAACTGAATCCAGAGGTAAGGCAAGTCACTGTCCACTTGGAAGTCTCTGAAGTCTCATTATGGCATAATATTAGTCATAAGTCAACATACTTCTATCATTATTTAATAAAGTCTTAATGTTAGGTCTTAAAAAGCCAAAGTAATTCTATAATATGGAAATTCTGTGAAGAACATATTGGTATCTTAAACTATATAAATTAAGCTCTAAACAAATATCCTTATAACAGCTTATCTTCAACCGATTAATAAATTCACATTTTATCATGAAATAAAAAGTCATTTAACTGAATACTTCTACTTTGCATCCTTCATTTAAAAAAAAAAAAAAAACCACTTAAAACTTATCAGATGACATATATGTAGTGAAACAGAGGACACCACACCACTCCATTAATACCTGAATGATCAACAAAAGAATCAAGAAAGCTTGGGCAACAACTTTTTGGTATAAAACAAAAATCCTCTACTTCTATGTAGATTAAGATATTATGATAATTTTGACAGGTACTGATTATAAATATACTTTATAGTAGGGAAATCTAAGCCTTTAGAATATCTTACCTTCTCTAAGAGTCTAATAAATACTAAACAGTCAAAAGAAATCACAAATTGTATTATTCATATACACTACAGTAACCCACTTTTTTTCTCACAAGTATTCAGAAATATTTAGGGGTTATTTTTATTAAAAATATTTTCAATTTAGGATTGATTGGTTTACCTATTGATTTAAATATTTATTTGCTGTGCCATGTAACATAGGGGATCTTAGTTCCCTGACCAGGAATGGAACCCCCCTGCAGTGGAAGTTTGGAGTCTTAATCACTGGACAACCAGGGAAGTCCTGCTATTTAGGTTTTAAATTGCTTTTTTATTATCTGATTTTTACTTGACAAGTTGTGTGTGTGCTTAGTCACTCAGTCATGTCTGACTTTTTGTGACCCCAATGTACTGCAGCCCACCAGGTTCCACTGTCCATGGGATTCTCCACACAAGAATACTGAAGTGTGTAGCCATTTCCTTCTCCAGGGGGATCTACCTGACCCAGGGATCGAACCCAGGTCTCCTGCATTGCAGGTGGATTCTCGACTCTCTGAGTCACCAGGGAAGCCCACTTAACAAGTTGTAGGATGTCAATTTAGAATGTACAAACAAGATAGATGTTGGAGAGAAGTATAAAAATTTATCTTCAGATTCCTTTTATTAATTAGGTAATAACTAAAAGAAAAAGCAAGAGAGTTCCAGAAAAACATCTATTTCTGCTTTATTGACTATGCCAAAGCCTTTGACTGTGTGAATCACAATAAACTGTGGAAAATTCTTAAAGAGATGGGAATACCAGACCACCTAACCTGTCTCTTGAGAAACCTGTATGCAGGTCAGGAAGCAAGAGTTAGAATTGGACATGGAACAACAGACTGGTTCCAAATAGGAAAAGGAGTACCTCAAAATAAGTACCCTGCTTATTTAACTTATATGCAGAGTACATCATGAGAAACGCTGGGCTCGATGAAGCACAAGCTGGAATCAAGATTGCCAGGAGAAATACCAATAATCTCAGATATGCAGATGACATAACCCTTACGGCAGAAAGCGAAGAACTAAAGAGCCTCTTGATGAAAGTGAAAGAGGAGAGTGAAAAAGTTGGCTTAAAGCTCAACGTTCAGAAAACTAAGATCATGGCATCTGGTCCCATCACTTCGTGGGAAATAGATGGGGAAACAGTGGAAAGTGGCTGACTTTATTTTTGGGGGCTCCAAAATCACTGCTGATGGTGATTGCAGCCATGAAATTAAAAGACACTTACTCCTTGGAAGGAAGGTTATGGCCAACCTAGATAGCATATTAAAAAGCAGTGACATTACTTTGCCAACAAAGGTCTGTCTAGTCAAGGCTATGGTTTTTCCAGTAGTCATGTATGGATGTGAGAGTTGGACTGTGAAGAAAGCTGAGTGCCGAAGAATTGATGCTTTTGAACTGTGGTGTTGGAGAATACTCTTGAGAGTCCCTTGGACTGCAAGGAGATCCAACCAGTCCATCCTAAAGGAGATCAGTCCTGGGTGTTCGTTGGAAGGACTGATACTGAAGCTGAAACTCCAATACTTCGGCCACTTCATGCGAAGAGCTGACTCATTGGAAAAGACCCTGATGCTGGGAAGGTTTGGGAGCAGGAGGAGAAGGGGACGACAGAGGATGAGATGGCTGAATGGCATCACTGACTCGATTGACATGAGTTTGGGTAAACTCTGGGAGCTGGTGATGGACAGGGAGGCCTGGCGTGCTGCAATTCATGGGGTCGTAAAGAGTCGGACATGACTGAATGACTGAACTGAACTGAATAACTAGGTATATTTTCAACCTATTTTCACCGTTTATTTTTGAAATCTATGATCCATGTAACATACTAATGTTGAGATTTGCTTTTTTGATAAACTTACAAAGAAACAATTATAAAATTAAATTATGCTAGCCACTGATTTCTGAACAGAGTAGGACATATGTAAATAAGTTTTCTTTTCCTTTACAACATTAACTAACCTTGGTATTTCGCCTTCTTCCCAACGAAATAAAGTACCAGTAAGGGAATTTTTTCCTGGTAGTCGATCCTTGCAAGACCCAATCGGATGCAATGGATCACCTAGAAATAAAAAGGCAAAAGGGTTAAGTTTCACTTTTAACTTGCACATAATTACTCTTTAGGTAAATTAGTATACAACCCACATGACTAGTTCCTAAAACTGTATCCTAAAAATTCATAAACATATTGGAATGCATTTGCACAGTGGAGTAAGGATTCCAAATGGAGAGGGGGGAAAGTATCTGCAATATATGGATATGAAAGAGGAATGGCCACAATACTTTCATACTAGAATAAAAGTATGATACATTTAAACACATTATAGTGATAGGTGTGCTTAAAACTTCATTAAAAAAAAAACTAAGTATTTTTGTAGACTATAATCTAAATTCCTAGGGTATTCTGTATGAGCCTCAATTAAAATTCCAGTGGAAACCAGATTCCAGATAAAATTCAAAACATACTTTAATACTAATCCTTGAATAAAAAGAAAACACACGATGCACTCCAAAAGTAATGGCAGTAACAGCAAGTGGAAAGCTGGGGCAAATGCAAATACAATTTGACCAGTGGTTGGAGAGAACTACATTTTTGCTTAGTTATCCCAGATGCATAAACAGAATCCAGGAGCCATGCTTTGGAAATGGTCTCTAAATGTTAGCAATCTTTTTGTGATCTCTTACGAGGAATTTAAATTTTCAGATAAACAAAGCTTGAATGAGTGCCAAAGAAAGAATCCCAACATAAAGTATTTTTTTAACTTCTCATTTTATATTGGAGGATATCTGATTAACAATGATGTGTAAGAAAGACACTAAATTTGCAATCCTCTTCAACTAAATTTAATACTTATTTGGTGAGCCTGATCACAAAATTATATAATTAATTAGACTTACCATCTTTGCTGCTTTAACAAAACATGTATCAAACCATGTAAGTGGTTCTATCTACCTTCAGAAGTTTTTGAAGGCTTTGGTGTTATGCGACAAGAATATTTATATGAAATACTTTGTAAGTTGTAAATTACAAAACAATTATTTTCTAATAAAATTTATATGAATGAATAATCTATGTGTTTACTAATTACCAAGTTACCTATCATAGTATTAAAATTCACACTTTATCTCCAGTTTTTGTATTATTTTATTTTATAAATATATTTGTCATTCTTTTCAACTCTGGATGTTAAAAGTGTAATATAAAGTCACTATGGAGAATAGTAAAAAATGCCTCTGATCTAAAAAATATTTACTCTAAGTACTTCTATATACTTCACCTTAATAATATTTCCATTTCATTTGACAACTGAGTATATAACTGAATACTAAGACAAAATGGTATATGCATACATAATATTAAAATTTCTAAATATTTTTCACTTTTAAATTTACTTTCAAAAGACTACATTAAAGATGACATTATCTTGTTTTATAAGATTAAAATATTAAGTTACGCATATATAACATATTTATAGTAAGTTTACTGTCCATTTAATTATATATCTGAGATAACATGATAAAATGTTAATACAAAAAATAATTCACCTATTCTTTCCATTTCAGTATAATCTTTAATCTATTTTTTTTGAACAAAACAAAAACCTGAAGGTTTATTTAGTAATGATAAATTAAAACACAAATTTTATTTCATCATACTTGAAATTTCTCTCTTAATTTTCCCTAAAGAAATTTCATATATTTCTGCCTTCCAGTTGTACCTTCCAATACTCATCTAACTTTTATAACTAAAATAAGTGGCTTACATATATTTGCTAATTAAGACTCTTCTCATGCTTTTTTACCTATTGGAAACAAACTTTTGTAAAAAGGACATCCTTTTCTTATAAATACCTCCTACACATTCTCTAAAACATTTTCCATTCTTCAATCCTTCTTGTACTCCCAGCTATATTTGACACTGATAACCAACCTGTTGTTCCCCCAGTAACCTTTTTATTTTGGAAGAATTTTAGATACAGAAACGTTCCAAAGATAGTAGGTTTCTGAATACTGCTTATCACATCCTTCCCGTTGTTAACATTTTACGTTACCACAATATATCTATCAAAGAAACTGACACAGGTACATTCTTATTAACTACTATGCACTTTATTTAAATTTCACCAGTTTACCCACTACTGTCCATTTTCTGTTTCAGGGATCTAAAGTAAGATACCTCATTGTAGTTAGTTATCATGTGTTCCTAGTCTCCTCTGCTCTATTTTTTCAGTCTTTCCTCATTTTTCATGACCTCAACAGTCACGCTTACTGGTTAGGTAACCTACAGAATGTCCTCCAATCCAGGTTTGTTGATGTTTTCTTACGACTAGATTGTCATTATGAGTTTTCGTGGAGAATACCACAATGAGGTATTTTTATGAAGAATTCCATGATGATCACACCATAAGAGAGGGACATGATATCCAAATAACACTATATCCAATGACTGGGGCTGTTGACAATCAGTACTTGGTTAGGGTATATTTTTATGGATTTGATGACTGTAGAAAATCATACCACCATGCAAGTAACATGCAGAATAATTCATCAGAAAAGTCCCCCTATATATTTGTTTTGTAATCAGTATTCTACTCTTCTCCAATTCTTGGCAACCACTAATATATTTTCCATTTCTATAGTTTCACCTTTACCAGAATGTTATATGAATAAAATCATACAATTTGTATATGTCCCTGGTTACTCAGATGGTAAAAGCTGTCTCCAATGGAGGAGACCTAGGTTCGATCCCTGGGTCAGGAAGATCCCCTAGAGAAGGTAATGGCAACCCATTCCAGTATTCTTGCCTGGAGAATTCCATGCACAGAGGTACCTAGTGGGCCACAGTCCATGGGGTCACAAAGAGTCAGACATGACTAAGTGACTAACACATATGCACATACAACTTGTAGTCTTTTAGGTCTGGTTTTCACTTAGTAAATGAATTAAACTTTCATCAATGCTGTAGGAATCAATATCGTGATATGTTTCACTGATGAACAGTATTCCAATGTGTTGGTATACAACCGTTTATCCATGGCCCCCACTGAGTGAACATCTTGGTTACTTTAGATTTTTAGCAATTATGAAATAAAGCCGTTATAAACATCTGCATACAGGTTTTTGGGTGGACATAAGTTGTTTTCTTTTTTGCACTGGGGTATAGCCAGTTGACAATGTTGTGACAGTTTCAGGTGAACAGTGAAGGGACTCAGCCATACATATACATGTATCCATTCTCCCCTGAACTCCCCTCCCATCCAGGCTGCCACATAACATTTGGATGGACATAACTTTTAAATCACTGGGTAAACATAGAAGTGTAATTGCTCGGTCCTATAGTAAGTCTGTATTTTACATTACAAGAAATTGGCAAACTGTCTTCCAAAATGACTGCACTATTTTGCCTTCCCACAAGCAATGAATGAGAGTTGACGTTGTTTCCATTCTTATCAGCATTTGTTTATTGCTAGTTTTTTGGATATTACACATTCTAATAATGTGTAATGGTAGTTCTTTGTGGTTTTAATATGTATTTCCCTTAATGATATACAGTATTGAGAATCATCTTTTCCTATGTTTGCCATCCTTGTATCCTCTGTTGAAATTTCTGTTCACGTCTTTTGGCCATTTTTAATGGGGCTGTTTGCTTTCCTATTACTGAGTTTTCAGAAGTTCTTTATATATTCTTGGAGAAGGAAATGTCAACCCACTCCAGTATTCTTGCCTGGAGAATCCTATGGACAGAGAAGCCTCGTGGGCTATAGTCCATGGGGTTGCAGAGTCGGACACGACTGAGTGACTAACACTTTATATATTGTAGATCTAAGTATTTTATCAGATATATAATTTGAATATATTCTCTCCCAGTCTGTGACTTACCTTTTTATTTTTCTAATATTACTTGTTATAAAAAGGTTTTAACTTTGACCAAATCAACTTGTTAGGCAGATTTTCTTATTGTTTTCTTCTAGAAATCTGATAATTTTACATTTAAGTCTGTGATCCATTTTGAGTTAATTTTTACACAGGGTGTGGAATGTGTCTGGACTCTTTAATTTTTATTTTTTTATCTGTTTGTCTGTTTTTTTATTTACTTTTGGTTGCCTGGGGTCTTCTTTGCTGTGCCAGCTTTCTCTAGTTTCAGTGAGTGAGGGCTACTCTTCATTGTGATGCATGGGCTTCTCATTGCAATGGCTTCTCTTGTTGCAGAGCACAGGCTCTAAGGCGTGTGGGCTTCAGTAGCTGTGGCTCACAGGCCTAGCTGCTCTGTGGTATGTGGAATCTTCCTGGACCAGGGATCAAACCTGTGTTCCCTGCACCAGATGGTGGATTCCTATCCACTGCACTGCCAGGGAAGTCCTGGGCTCTTATTTTTATTTTCTCATATGTGGATATCCAATGATTCCACCACCTAAGACAAAGTTCCAGATCTGGCAGTCTTTTTTAGTCCCAGGAGACTCAAACTGGGCTGAAATGTCACAAAGTGGTTCCACTTCCTACTTTGGGCATATCTCTTTGAAACCCTACCCCTCTTTGTGCAGGATTCCAACCTGTCCAGCAGGTCCTGAATTGCTGTTTCTAGTTCCCTCACCTAATAAGGCTGTCTCAATGAAGGCAGCCAGGATTAGCAAAACACCTCAGGGCAAAGGCTGTTTTCAGCACTCTGTTTCCTCTTTTGGCCAGTACTTCTTTATTGTTTGTAATCTTTGTGATACATTTAAGATTAAAAAAAAAAAACCAAAAAACCTTACCTAGCTCTTAAATTGGTTTTTTGTGAGAAGGTTGATCCTATTAATCTAACCCATCATTCCCAGGAAAAAAATCCTCCCTGGTTACTTTTCAGAGCACAGCTTGGGTATGGCAGAAGAAGTGCAAGGAGTTAAGCCAAAAAAGAACAGCTGGTAAACAACAAGAGAAAAAAAATCTGAACTTTTGGTTTTAAAAGTTTGGCAATGAAAGAAAAGAAAAAAATCATAACAGAAAGGACAACAGAATTGCAGTAAAAATGCTGGTTTTACTTTATCTTAAGTAGAAGAGAAGGAATCCAGCCAGAATAAAATGCAAAAGATGCTAGACTATTTTAACCAGAAATTCTATTCCTAGGTATATGCCCAAGAGAAATGAAAACATATGGCTATATGAATATTTGTACATGAATGTTCATAGCAGCATTGTTCATAATAGCCAAAAAAAGGAAACCCAGATGTCTGTCATTGATGAATCAGTAAACAATGTAGTATATTCACACAACAGGGTATGAGCTGGCCATAAAAAGGAATGAAATACTGATACATGCTGTGACATGGATGAAACCTGAAAACATTAGGCTAAGTGAAACAAACAAACAAACATATTATTCCATTTAAATGAGATGGGCAGAATGGGCAGACAGAGACAGAAGGGAGATTAACCGTGGCTAAGAGGTGAAGGCATGGGAGGACTGCTGGAGATTGCTAAAGACTATGAGGCTTCCTTTAGAGGTGCTGAAAAATGTTCTAAATTTGACTGTGGTGATGGATGCACAACTCTGAATATATTAAAAACCAGAGCTGTCCATTTTAAATGAGAGAATTGTAAGGAATAAAGGTGTTATCAAAAAAATTGACATTCTTTTCCTGATAAACTCTTAAGATATTTTTGCACATTTCTTTCTATTCCTTATCCACTCAGCACTTACTTTTAAGTACATATTATTTTATAAATCATCAATTACATAATACTTTTTTCAAAGCGTTAATTTGAACTTGTGAAATTAACCTTACTTTTCCTCCTTGCTTTTCGGAACTTGACAGCAGCCAGATTTATTAAATTCATTCCATACAGATTGTAGTCAATGAAGAGCTGTAGGAGGTAGGGAATATGCGCTTCATGAGGCTGATAAAATTTATTCATTATGGCTCCACTTTGCAAAAGTTCACATATCCTAAATTAGAAAAGAAAGTTATACCATAAAATTATGTTTCCTAAAATGTTAAGTGAAATAATGGTTATACAAATATAGAAAATAAAACATATTACTCTACCACACAAAATTTTCATTTCAATTTTACTCAAAAATTTTTTTTTGGCAACTGAAAGTTTAAATCAAGTTTTAAAGTAAGCTGCAAGCTCTGAAAGAGAATGAGAAAAAATGTCTTAAATGAAGAATATTTTGACTTCTAAAACCAATGCTAACTATACTGAAAAAGCTAACATGTCTGAAAAAAGGCTTTTAAGATATCATATTTTTCTTTTAAAAATCCAGAAAAAAATTTTGAAAAGATTATACAACAATTCTAAAAGAGGACATATGATTCAATCTACCACACAGAGATGTTACCACTTTTGGTATTTTTCTTCTCTGAGTAATTTGTCCTTCATATTGGGGGGTACAAACAATAGGCAATTATAAATAACATAAAGCGTTATGCAGGGGATGTATATAAAACATCTAGAAGGGACAATAAACAGACTGTAGTTTCTGCATAGCCTTCTTCGAGAGAAGTCTCTAAGCAGAACAATGAACTAGAAATACTTTTTCTCAGACAAGAAGGAGCATTTCATTCAAATAAAACTGCACATGTAAAGGGTCACAAGAAAACGTGGTTATTCAGGAACTAAAAGCACTGAGTGAGGCTTAGTGACAGAGGCTATGGTGGTGGTAGTGGGAGAGTAGAGAGGTGATGAGAAGTCAGATCACGCAGAGCCTACTAACGTATTTGAAGAGGTAGTAGAGTTTACCTGTCAAGTGAAGAGAGCAGGAAAATTGAAATGACCAGGTTAGCTAAAGAAAGCAAAACACTAGAGACAGAAAGTGAGAGGGTACTGTGGAAAAACTAAGATGATGGCGGCTTTAACAAGGATCAGGAAATGTATTGATTCAGGAAGCGTATAAGGAATAAAATGGTCAGGCCTTGATGACTAATTAGATGCAGAGGGTGAGACAGAATGTAAGTTGAGGATAATGCCTAGGTTAAGCAGCAAGTTGGTGGTGCTGCATTTATTGAAACAGAACAGATTGGAAGAAAATAGGTTTATTTGTGGATTTTTATTTGGAGAAGGAATAAAGACAAACTGGGTTTTAGACAAACTGGAGTTTACTGGTTTTAGACAAACTGGAGGTATACTGGAATGTTCAGATAGATTTCTATGAAAATATTAGACATGAGTGATAATAAAGATGAGGTTAAGGATAATTTTATTAATAGACGAGAGACAGCAAACATATTTTGAGGCACTGTGTATTAGGCACAACTGGTGTCTAAACTCAGGTGCTCTAAATGCTTAATCTCAAGTAATACTTACTACAAAACTATGGTAACTACTATGATCTCCATTTTATAAACAGAGAAGTTGAATCTTAGATCAAAAACTTACCCAAAACCACACAAATAAAAAGTAGAAGGGCTAAAATTCAACTCCAATTTTTTCTGACTTAAGCCCTCTTAACTATAGTGCTATTCTATTTATCCAGTAGATGGTCTGATACACTGATCAGGAGCTCTGAAGGAAAATTTAAGCTACTGATATATATTTGGAAGCCAAATGCATATAGATGAAAACAAAAACCATGGAAGTATATAAGACTGTAAAGTGAGGGGAACATATATAGAGAAAAAGATAAATGCCTAAGACAAAAGTCCAAGGACCAACCACACATATGTTAAAAGAGGAACCAACAAAATGGCATAAATATGAATGACCAGACAGGGATGAGGAAAACTAGAAAAACGTTTACATCTAAGCAACCTTATTTTAAGGTAGTGTAAGCACTGATGGACATGAGGTCAAAAGGTAAAAGGTATTAATTGGATTTAACAACACTGAGGTCGTTAATTAAGGAAGGCAATTTGAGTGGAAGGGCTGAATTGGAGAGCAGAGTTGGAGTTAAGTCAAAGATCAAACGGGAGATAAGATACTGGACACACAAAGTATAGCTAATTTTTTCTAGGAGAATAGCTGTGAGTATGTCTTTGAGTTTGAATGTGTGCATGTGTAAAATTAAGTCTTATTATTGTTTAAATGGTGTGGAAACGGAGAGGGGATAACTGATAGATGAAAGGAAAGGGTCAAAGGGAGTGGATCCTGAGCTTTAAAGGTAGGGGTAAATCTCTTCTGCTCTAATAGGCAGTGAGAAATAGCGAACAGCTGTGAATAGATTTTAAGAATCTCTGACAGAAATTTAAGAGAACTTTATTCCAATGGTTATCAAGTTTTTTAGCCCTAGGACTCCTATTCATTGTTAAAAATTACTACTAGCATCAAAAAGCTTTTGTTTATGTGGTTTATATCTACTGATATTTACCAAATCAAGTTAAGACAGAAAATTTTAAGAGACTCATTCACTGATTTAAAAATAACAATAAACCCAAGATATGTTAACATATATAACATTGTTTTATTTAAAAAATCTATATTTTTCAAAACAAAAACAATTTGGTGAGAAAAAGGAATTATTTTACATCTTTGCAAATCTCTGTTTTAATAGAAGACAGCTGGATTCTCATGTCTGCTTCAGCTCAATCTATTCTGAAATACTGTTTCACTGAAACATATAAAGAAAAACCAGCCTTACACAGATATATAACTGCAAACAGGAGAAGTATCTGAATAGCCTTTTCAGGTAAACGCTGATCTTTGTTATTATTACATGGACATGCAAGGGGGTGGTGGTTTCTTAAAGTTTAGCAACAATGTGGAAACCATATCAATGAACTTTTTGTACTCTGTTACATTAAAATCTATTGGTCTACCTAACACTTTATTTTTACCCGTGCATAATTTTCTAATGTCTTGCCCTCGTCATTTGGAAAATATACATCCACTAAGTTATATAAATCTTCTAAATGGTAATATATTTCATTAAATAATATGGAAAAATGTTAATATCACCACCTATCTCATCAGAAAAAACAAAAAAAGTACTGAAAAGGGATTAAGTAGAAAGCTTTCACAGTAGAAAGCTCTCCCACAATGGCCTCACTCTCACACATTTCTCCTTGCTTTGAAACTAAAGAACAAATTTCTCTTGGTATTGAACATATGGTCTAGCTAGCAGGGTACTAGGATTATACAAGGCAGTCAATCATCCCTCTATCAACTTCTACCAACTCTCTAAATTTAAGGCAGAAAAGAATCAGTTAAGGGGTATAAGACAAGGTCCCTTACCCTTAAAATATCCTTCCTAGAGTCCAAGCTATGGATCTCTCTCTCTTTACACATATAAGTACATATTTTGGACTCTTTAATAATGTTACAAACTATACAGGCCTTTCTCCTAGATTTTTCTTTTTATTATTAAAATACTTAAGTGATAGTCGTTTACATTTTTATTTCACTTATCTTTTTACCTTCTCACCATTGCAGGATTGTAAAGATAGATCTTCATAAAGTGTCTTTCCTTCTCATGATAACCATAAAAAGGCCTGAAATACAAGAAATAGATATTTCAAGTTATTTTCATCAGAGATGAAATAATGCAACTTATTGCCCTAATTGGATCCAGCTGGCCTAATTCAGTCTTACTTATATGGAACATTATCAACTACCTCCCCCCAAAAAACAAAACAAAAACCTCCAAGACTTTTCAATTAAACCTACCACAATATCATATTTCATATGACACATGAAATCTTGTTACTTCTTTTAAAAAGTTTAAAAATACCACTTTAAAAAACCTGGGGATAAAAAGGAAGAGCAAACTATTTATACTTTAATTTCAACCATCATAGCTCTATTAAAAAGTGGCTCTACTCAGGCCATGCATGTGAAAAAGAGACCTTCCTTCTGACACTTTCCCCCATATTTTTCTGTCAGAAACTAAAGCTCTTATCAACAAAATTCTTTAACTGAGAAAGGATACAACTTGCGTTTGTATCTCTTCTCCTTATTGTCTCTATTATTAATTTGAACATCAAAATTAATTTCACAAGTTCACTAAAAGACAATTTACCTGTTATACATATGTACATATGTGTGTGTGTATAAAACACACACCTAAATCAAATGAAACTGTGAAAACTGTGCAGACAGAATTTAAGAGATTGAAAAGATCATGGCCTTACTAATAACCTATTTATATTGAGGCTGAGTTCAATTCAGGTATCAGTCAGCTGCAGTGGGGAAAGAGAGAAGCAAAAATCTGTTAAGATAGAAGGAGAAACAAGTCCTCAATGCAAGAAGGAATAAGTTGAGCTATCATGTTATATTATTTCAGGAGGATCTGAAACTCTCATGAACAGACTACCATTTTCAAAGATTATATAATCAGAAACAGTATGTGAATAGGTCTGAATTTATAGGCAAAATAAAAAGTATTTGCCTAGAGTTTGTCTATAAATAAGTAGTTGGTTAAATCTTTAGGTGGATAAACTCAGTTTCTTTTCATTAAAAAAAAAAAAATGTGTTTTCCCCTTATGATGGGCACTAGATAGAACTTACCCTCATTAGGATACCATTTTCTTTCTGTCATGTCTGATAGTATAGTAGGCCTCAAGTATAAAAGTAAGTTGGCAACACAGTCATTTGAGGTATATTTAAATAACTTTAAAAAATAAGCTATTCTAAGCCTTTAGGTCAGAGTCAGCTGTATGTTTTCTGTAAAGCAATTCCTATTAAAAAGAAAAAGTCTTAAAAGGTCTTTGTCTCATTCTTGCCACTCACTCCAATCTTATCTCATACCCACTCACCCTTTTTCCTCCAGCCATTCCAAACATTTCAACCCCTTCTAACTTGATTCACTTTCAAGTAAGTTGCCATTCCTTCTGCCTGGAAAGTTCTGCCCTGAACCATTGCATGGCTTACTTTCAATCTTCAGTCAGGCCCCTGCTTAAATTCACCTCCTCTGAATGGCCTGCACTGACCCTCATTCCCTATCCCTGACCCTTTACCCATTCTTAAAAAAAATAATAATAATAACACCTCTTCCTGTCCAGTTTGATGCTGTTCACCCCATTTTTGTTGCTATGAAGGGTGAAAGACACATTATATGAATGATCTCATTCTCTTTCACTGGCAAAATTCAACTCTTTATTCCTCCTGCTTTGGTATTTTTCATACATAAATATAGCTCTTTGTCTAAAGATATAGGGGTTACACTTTTAGCCAGATAAATGGAAATAAAGAGAGTTAAATCTGCACTGGTATGGTCCATGTTATCCTTGTTTTTGCTAAAGATTTTTAGGTTTTTACAGTTAGAATCTTATAAATTTCAAAAGCTGAATACAAGACTATCAAATTTCTACAATTCTTTGTAAATCTAGGATTCTGCTTGTCTATGTATTCTGCCTCAAAATATAGCCTGGACATTCTATAAACTCAGTTTTCTGCTTCTTCTAGCCAAGAGAGTCTCTGTATAATTTAACCTGGAATCCTTACTTCCTACTGCAATCCTTACTTGCTACTGTTGACTTTACTTGATTTTCCCAAAAGAATTTCTCAACAGGGAGCCTCTCTGGAAGAAAGAAAGTAGAATGGGGCAGAGTCTAATGTAAATATGTTTATACTTAAATCTAAGGTAGGTATGTTTATACTTAAAAAGTTGCAGCTGATAATTGGAGTTAGTTTTTTAATATAATAATGAGAAGAAAAATGATAGTTTAAAAAACTTAATTAATTTAGATGGACTAAGAATCTTTTTATAGACTATTTTCTAGAATCATGGTAGCTAACCCATGTGGCAGGGAACCCTTGAAATGAGCCTAAGGTCATGATCCTTCCTGTCTCTTAACCTAGCTTCAGGATAATGCACAGGCTAGGAAGGCTGGAGTTAAATTTGTACAAATTGTAATTAGACAGCTAGATGCAACTTTGTCTACCTTAAATAAGTATGCAATATTGAAGAAGTAAAGGACTGACAGAAGCTACAATGCGTGATAAGGGAAAAGGGGACCTATATAAAGAAAAAAACAAACAAAATATTAGAACAGGAGAAAAAAAGAAAATGGAAGTCATAAATTAAATAGCTCATCTTTGCCTCCAGGTTTCTAGATTTGTGTCATATACTCTTAAAAATACAGTTATGCTTTTAACAAATGCCCATCAAAAATACAAAACGGTTGGTGACTCATTCTTTGTTCCACTAGGTTGTTTGGAGATTCAACTTTGAAGTGAGAATATGTATAGGAAAGTCCTCAGAAATCATTAAACATAAAAAAATGTAGACTATAAAGCTGATGATTATCTTTAACCTAATTGTTGCTATCATATGATGGGTGTGAACTTTCACCTGATTCATTTATTCTATCAAATAGTCATTGAGTCTTGTCTAGTAAGTGCTCAATACCATACAAGTTGTAAGGGGATATAATGATGGACAGACAAACATGGTCTTTTTTCTCATGAAACTTACATGCTGGTGCGAGAAAAGCATAAGAACTAATAAACAAATAATTAAATAACTGGAAACTACAGTAAGTACTCCCTGGAGAAGGAAATGGCAACCCACTCCAGTGTTCTTGCCTGGAAAACCCCATGGGCAGAGAAGCCTGGAGAGCCACAGTCATGGGGTCACAAAAGAGTAGGATACGACTTAGTGACTAAACAACAAGAACAACAGTTAAGTACTAAAGGAAACAAAGAATGGGCTAAAGATACAAAACGAAAACATCAACCTATTTTAAGAAGGGAAGTCAGAAAACTTCTCTGGAGAGGTGAAGGATTTGAAGTACTGGAGAAGGGTAAAGCACTCAAGGAAAGAAAATTGCATGTACAAAGGTGGGCAAGAGCTCAGTATATCAGAGAAACTGTAAGAAGTCCAGTGTTTCTGGATGGAACAGAAACAGGAGTCTGGCTAGGCAGACGTCAGATCAGGCAGGCGTCAGATCACATAGGCTGTGGTTAGAAGCTTAAATTTTATTCTATAAACAATATGAAGCCACTCAAGGATTTTAAATGATTTTAAAAGGACCCAATTTACATTACAAGAAGAGTACTTCTGTAGCTCTGGGGTGAGATAAGAATAGAAGAAGAAAATTCAATTAAAAGGACACTGGTAGTCCAGAGGAAAACCTGGATTCAGCTGGAAGTAGATTTAAGATGGATTTCACAGAGATATATATTTAACTCATATGTTCCCGGGGAAGGCAATGGCAACCCACTCCAGTACTCTCGCCTGGAAAATCCCATGGATGGAGGAGTCTGGTAGGCTGCAGTCCATGGGGTCGATAAGAGTCGGACACGACTGAGCGACTTCACTTTCACTTTTCACTTTCATGCATTGGAGAAGGAAATGGCAACTCACTCCAGTGTTCTTGCCTAGAGAATCCCAGGGACGGGGGAGCCTGGTGGGCTGCCGTCTATGGGTTCACATAGAGTTGGACATGACTGAAGCGACTCAGCAGCAGCAGCAGCAGCATATGTTCCAGTACGAGCTCCAAACTTTCTTGCCAGCCTGCTCTGTCTGCACCGACTCAAAGTTTCGTAGTCATCCTTGACTCCTCTCACAAACTGCATCCAATCAGAGAGCAAATCTCGAGGATTCAACTCTCAGAATAGATCTAGAAGCTGACCAGTTCTCACTACTCCCCTGCTACTACCCTTGTTCAAGTGTTCATATTTTCTCACCCAGATTAATGAAACAGAGTCCTAATGTTCTCCCTATTCAACTCTTGTGCTCCTACAATCTATTCTTTACACAGGCTAAAGTAACCCTTTCAAAGTTAGATCATGGCTGCTCAAAATCACTAATAGCTCAGAACAGAAACCAAAGTCCTTAGAATAACCTACTTCAATGGTTCTCAAACTTGAATACGCATCAGAATCAGCAGAAAGGCTCACAAATTTCTGAGCCCCACAACTAGATTATATGATTCATTAGGTCTGGGATCAGAGCAAAGAATATTTTTACCAAGTTCTCAAGTGTGTTAGTCTGAAGTCCTTCAAGAAGTTCAAGTCAAAATGAGCAAGAAATTAGTGGAAACACCTGTGAAAGAGTATGAGGAAGACCTCACGAGAGTGAGAAAGCCACCAGACTTAGATACAGGTCCGATCTAATGAAGGAGAGAGAGAGGGAAGATGAGTGGAAGTGCCTTCTATTGCAATGTGATTCTAGTGAAAGTTCAGAAAGACTGTCTGAAGGTCCCGAAGTGTCTCCTACAAACAGGCCTGTCTTAGTATTCTTACTGTGCTTAGCCACTGGGTAGGAGAAGCCTATGAAAAATGGCTTCAGCTTACATGGGATGATAAATGGGTTTCAGCACAGTAGCTGGGGCCATTGTTCAATTATGTTCCTTGTATTTGGAGATCTGAGAAGTGCATTCTCATGGTGTCAAACCAGATAAAACTGATTCTGGTGATCCAGTGGCCAGCATGATCTCCATCCTCTTATATCTCGCTAATCTCATTTTGTCTACTCTCCTTTCCCTCTGCTCCAGCCACCTGCTCTCCATTTTGTTCCCACCCTCAACCTTCAAGTCTTTGCTCAAATGTCATTTACCATGTCAATGACACCTTCCCTGATTACTCTATATAAAACTGCCACCAGTCTACCTCTCTAACCCACACTAATGATCCTTCTTATCCTGTTCTACATATTTTATTGTATAGCACTAAGTATCATGTAATAAGTCAATAAATTTATTTCATGTTATATTCATTGGTTATTGTCCATTGGTTTTGCATCACTACAATGTAACTTCCACAGGGGCAAGGATCTTTGTTTTGTTCACCAGTATATCCCAAGCACCTAGAAGAGTGGCTGGCACAAAAAAGGTGCTCAATAAATAGTTGATGAATAAATTACATGACTTTCTACATGAATGTAGAAATGATGAATTTCTACAGTTCTGGGAAGCAGAGAAATGGAAAAAGTTAAAACAAAAATCACTGTTAACCATCTATCTTTCATTACAATAAAAACTGATTTTAAAATGTTATAGTAAGAAATTTCATCCCAGTTCCATTAGATTAGAATTAAAGGAAAAATGAACAGAGTATATCTGAATTGGATATATTTTCTTTTAACTGGAATAGCAATATAAATACAAAGAAATAGAAATTTAAAAAGATGTTATCATATACTTACATTCCTGATACTAATGACACCTTGAACACGTGCTGAGCAGTGGAAGATGGGTTGCCTAAAGCCACATTAAGTGCTCTGTCGATACTGAATGCCACCTGAGACAGATGGCTTTCTGGCTGCTGTCCATAAGCATCATATGGCACATAGAGGTAAGGAAAGACGCCATGCAGATGAAGACATGTCTTCTGACCTAAAATGTAACACAGTGTAAAGTTTAGACTGGAGATGCATTTTAAAACCTTAACATTACAAAGCTCAGAATACAAATCATTTAAATGGTCTAATAACAATGCAGCTTATCTGAGAGAAGGGCTGAAGAAACTAACCCGTAGTTAAAGCCACCTGTATTGACTATATCTCACAACAGAACATCTAGAAGCATTCTGTAAATATAAGCATTAGAGTATGATTTAAATAGCAGTTTTGCTGAAAATACGTTGGAATATTTCATCTTCACAATCTAACTACTTTTACGTACTTCACCAAACTTCCCTATAATACCACATAACACAGTGTTATGAAGCTTACAAAAATTCACTGAAAGTTTACTAAATAAATCAGTTAATGTCTATCTTCACATTCCAGTGGGTGGAATTTTGCTATGGAGAGGGGGTAGTTGGGAAGGGCAAAAATGAAATTCTGCTGTTAGGGAAAAAAAAATCAAAACATACAAAAACAAAAGACAATTCCTACAGATCAATTGTCTGGATATCTAAATTGCACATTTGGTGAAGTGGGACAGGGGAGACACAATGAGGGAAAAAAACAAGCATTTACACTTTCTAGGAAGTCATCATATTAGGCAAGGTGCAGAAAGGGTAAATGGTGCTGATCTACCAACAGACAATCCCATATAGCCATGATAAAGAAGGTAACGTGAGTGAGAACTCACTAAAGAAAGTGCTACAGAAACAGTAATGTATTCGTGACAAGGTTAAGTAACAAAAAGCAGATGCACTATTACTCTCATGAATCTGGCAGGGCTGTATAAAAATGGTTCCTGTCCTCAGAACATTGTCCCTTGTTCCCCTTGGGTATGTGCCATTTGTCTAATACAAACACAGAAGAAAACAGCAGTGATGGAAGAACACACCCATTTTCTCATTCTGTCACTATCACCGTACTGCCCTGCAAACATTATCCTAAGGCTTCTCCCCCACCTCTTATCCCACTCTTGTTTCCTGGCTTTTTCTTTCTTCGGAAAAGTTTTTGTTTGATCACTATTTCCTATTCATAATTTAGAGTGATTTACATAAAATACATGGAAAAGAGTTTCATGTTCTGTTGATATCTTGTATTTATACTTTTTATAATGAATAATATCAGCTTGTCTTATTTTTAAGGGACAGCTGTAACAGAATTAACAAATAAATCTGGAATAGTTATAAAGTGTAGCAAAATTGCAAAGGTCACATAATGGAATAAGATCTATGCCCTCCTCAGTACAGTATTCAGATTTGAGCTACTAACTTTGACATTTTCGAAGAATTACAAATTTTGTTGCTGTTAGACCAATTTCAATTTCTAATTTTACGTTACTTAATTTCAAAGAAATAAAAAAACTCTTTCATTTAAAAGCGAATTCTTTATTCTGTTTCATTCTAAATACAACACAATGAAAGTGAAAGTGTTAGTCACTCAGTCATATCTGATTCTTTGCGGCCCCATGGACTGTAACCTGCCAGTCTTCTCTGTCCATGGAATTTTCCAAGCAAGAATACTGGAGTGGGTTGCCGTATCCTTCTCCAGGGGATCTTCCTGTCCCAGGGATCGAACCCGGATCTCCTAGCATTTCAAACAGAGTCTTAACTGTCTGAGTCACCATGCAGCATGATACTATTTTCTAAATATTATAGCTTTTAATCCTTTAAATAGAAAAAATTCAAATTGTAATAATGAATGAGTCTTAAAAAATATATTTATCAATTTATTGATGATCTATTTTAATGTTTTTTGAACATCTCATGAAAAAAGGGTATAACCATTACAACTTCTGGATATACACCAGTTTGGTTAAAAGTAACTGACATGCTAAACCATAGTGTGCTCCAGGGAGGTGAGGAGACAGAAATGTATTCCCTTTTTAGGTTGACAAATAAAATCTAAGACCAGTGATTACAGAATTACTAGCATATTTTACAAGTAATACTGTTAAGCTCTTAAGACACTAATTTTAATCAATATCTTAATAATGGAAATTTAGATACATTTTATAAGAAATAATTATAAAATTTCATTTCTAATAGTCTCCTCATAGGCAGGATGTTTACAAAGTTCATTTAAACATTTAAAATATCCTCTTTTCATATCTCCTGTGGAGTAGGGGCCAGAGAAATGATCTTTCTATTTCTAGGTTTTGGAACTATAATAATTTGTGGTGGATGATTTAGAAAAAAAAACAGAAATGATTTATTCAGCAGGCACTGGACATCAAGTGCTTTACATGCATTTATTTCTAAAACTTAGAACAACCTTGCAAGTATCACAAAGGTTAACTTTAGTAAAATAACATACCTATTAGGTAACTGAATCAGGATTTAAAAACAGATCAACAAAATCTAAAACCAATGCTCTTTCCATTTAACCATTCTGGTTCAGTATTTTCTTTTTTTTTTAATTAATACTGGCTTCCTTAATTTCTCAGTTTTCATTCTGTACTATTAACACCTGTTTCTTTATCTGACTCTCCCATCTGACTGCAAACTCTTTGGGACCTGATGCTGTGTTTCAATGATCATAAAATCCCCAGGATCCAGCACAAAACATATGTGTTTAATAGACGTTTATTAAATGAATGCAAGAGCTTCCAGCAAAACAGAATAGTTGCTTAAGGAAAAGGAATGGTGTGAAAGCCCAGAATATCTGAAAAAACCTATCTGTGAAAACAGAGGGACTCGGATACAACTAAGGTACCACTGCCAAGGTTACAGAAGGACATAGAGAGTCCCCAGCTTACTGCACTTTCCTACCCTGAAGGATCCAAAGTCCCACTCAAAGCTGTAGTCACTACATCAAAACAGATGCACCTCCATCTAGTTCTCCAGCAGCGAGGGATGGCTCAGTGCTTGACTCACCACCTCTTCTCAAGAACAATCTCCTGAAGAGCAACCACAGCATAAGGAATTCTTGGCAGAGCTGTAACAGCTCTACTACAGAATAAGTATCACAGAAACAAGATAAAATAAGACTCAAAAGTTGAAACAAAGAGAAATGTGTAAAAATGAATGAGAGTCGATGTCTTTTTGGCAACACTATGTCTTTTATGACTGTAAAATTTGTAGCTCTGCCATAGCATTGCTTGATACAGACTGTTTTTATTTATTTCCTTCTATTAGCTCCATCCCACACAAATGTGTGGGACCATATAGATGAACAGTCCCTCAGATAAACTAGTCTACCCTCACCCCTCTAAGGATTAGAGTCAGCTGTGAGGAAACACCCTAAAACCAGTGGTGTGAGCATTAGTGGCTTCTCATAAAAGAAGCCCAAGTAGCTGGTACTACAGACTCAGGTTTTTTCAACATCTCTTTAGTGGCCTCGTTAAGAGGAAGATTTGACTTCAGTCTCGAGGCATTTCTACTATACTCCAAAGAGTTCCACACAAGTTTCTCTTAAGAATGTCTTTCTCAAATTAACAAAAGCTATGCTGCTTAGAAACCTTACTAAATGATTTAGGGATTCTGGATATTAGCTATTTCCAGGCAACATAGATCCAAAGAAATAAAATATCCCTACTTTCTGAATGTTCCCTATTATTGTTATGTGAAACTGAATTAAGGCAACAAATTCAGTAGGAACAGACTGTCATTGGAAGAATAAGCCTATGTAAACAGGTTTCAAAAAATTTTCCACTGAACTTGTCACAGCATAACTGCTCACTTTTAAAGACACTATAGCAAAACTTTGTGGAATTGGCTATTTTCCAACTATGTAAGAAGGGATTTTATAACTAAGGTAGGTGCTTCTGTAATAGCTAGTGTTTGGTGCTCTAAATCTAATCTCTCACAGAACTTAAAACTTCACTAAAGATTAAGTCCTCTGTATTCCAACATTTCTTTTATTGTTTTCTCACATTTTCTTCTATATTTTAAGAGCCCAGATTTGGATCTGAATTAACTGTGCTTCTAAAATCTTGTTAGTCTATCTGTAACAAAAATGACGTCTGGTTTTGTAGATCCATTTGCAATAGTAGAAAGACTAACATGTGCCATTCTTCTTACTCTGGGGTCTGAATTGTTTTTTTCTGGTAAGTGGCATACAGTACATATTTTAGGCTTTATGGACTATACTGTCTCTGCTATAACTATGAAACTCTGTTGTTATAGCCTGAAAGCAGTCACAGACAGTACTTAAGTAAATAGCCATGGCTGTGTTCCAATAAAATTTCATTTACAACTGGGGACAGGCAGGATTTTGTCTATGGATAGTAATCCCTGCTCTGATTAGACTTCCCTGTCAACCAGAACAGGAAAATTTAATGGCCTCTTTTTTCCTTTTTTTTTTTCCCCCAAAACAAGCTGATTGGTAATCACAATCAAAATCATGCTGGCCTAAGAGTATCTTAGGAGACTGATTAAGAAAAGCCCATTTTGAAATTTGCAAACCCCATCTCCCAAATCTCAATCTACACAAAATTTTAAACAAAACTCTACAGAGCTATGAAACAAACAATCAAAAAAAAAAACAAAAAAAAAAAACTCGGTTATGTGAACAGAAAAATTTGTATTTATGAAATTTCTCATGTTTTCTTCTTCATGAAACATCTCTTAAGTTTTATATTACGATCATTCAATGTTTTTGAATTTCTCCAGTATTTCTTCGCCTCCATCACTCCATCTTTCTTTTCCTAGCCCCACAAAAACCACAAAATGAACCAAACAAAACTCCTAATAGTCACAGTTTGAAAGCAAGTGTTATATCACCTATTCTCATGAAAAAAAGAAGTTTTAAGGATATACTCTTAGCCCTAGAAATTTTTTCCAGGATTTATGCTAAGGAAAAAAGTTAAGAATGTACATAAAGATTTAGATATTAAGATGTTAAGACAGTATAATAATCATTAAAAAATGAAGATAATAAACATCTTCAATTAGGAAATTAAGTAATTATGCTTTATATGTATCACAGAACATATCTATGGCCCTCATACCAAATCCTGCTTGCCACCTGTTTTTGTAAGTAAAGTTTTATTGGAATACACCACACCCACTTGGAATGGTCTATTCCAAATATAGGAGGAGTTGAATAATTGTGACAAAGACCTTCTAGTCTTTAAAACTTGAAATATATACTATGTGGTATAAAGTTTGCTAACCTCAGTAACAGATGGTACTGATGTTTTTCCTAGCATAGAGAGATGCTTATGATATATCTATTTCTGGTGATACTCAGATTTATTTCAATTGTGAAACTATATATATTAAATTAGATAATGGGTGATTTTGTTTTTTTTCTTGTTGCTTATAAATATTTTCTAAATATTATAAAATTTGTGCAAAAGACAGGCAGGAAGGAAGAAGTCACCTACTTCTCAATGACCCAGAAATTAAAAACAAAATATTATAAAAACTAAGTATAATCACTAACTTTATTATGGGCATATATATATAACTTCCTATTGAATAGTTTCTCTTCACTTTCTCCTTTCATTTCTAAATAATGCTTTGGGGTTTCATATATATATATTCATGGCATTGTATTTTTCAACTAAGACATAAAGGACTTCATTTAGAATCATTGGCTTTAAGTTAGTAATGTTGCATTACTAGCAGAGCTATATCCCTCAAACACCAGATGTTTCAAAGGGCTGTTTTATTCATACATTTGCTGAGGGTATCTTTGTATTCTCAGTGCTCAATATGCTTGGTTCCATCATTCATATATGTAGGCATAAATTCACTATTCATGAAATAATTTGTGGAAGCCCAAAGTTAAGTGCTAGGCTACAGGCTGCTCATAATCACAGTCACTGATCTCATGGACTTGGCATTCTACTTGGAGATAAAGATGAGTAAATAGGCAATTACAGTATGGTAATTCTATATCTAGAGGTATGTAATACAGTTTGTGAGAATACAGGAAGGTTTCCCTGACGAAGTAACAAAAAGCAAAGGAGAAAGAATACCGTAGTATGTAACTGAAAGTGAACAGGAACATGACATGGTCCAGAAACAGGAAAAAGGCAATTTGGACGGAGCAAGAAATGCAATGCAGAGAAGGGCGAAGTCTGTGTGTGTATGTATTCGTACATGCGTGTGTGTGTAGACTCTGTGACTTACGTGGATTTGCATTTATAATTTCCTTGTGGACACACTGTGAAGAAGTTTGGGACAGAATGAGACTATAATGGGAACATCTGTTTAGGAGTCTACTGGAGTAATTCAGACAAGAGATGTCAGTAGAGATGAAGAAAATCTAATTCAAGGATTTAGGGCACAGAATTGAAAAGTAACTGACTCTAATATGGAGGAAAGGTAAAGGAGAAAGAATCAAAAACGACCCACATTTTTAGTTTAGGCAACTAGATAAATGAGAGTATCAAAGAAACTGAGAAAGAAAAATAAATTGATTTGTATTTTGAACTTAAGAAATTTTATGTGTCTATAGAAATTCCAAAGATTTACATTAAGCACAATTAGATACAGATGTGGAATTTAAGACAAAGATATGGGCTGGAGAAGACAACAGACTTGCGAGTCTGAGCAACAACTAGGTAAGAATGCTCAGGGGCAACAGACAGACAATAGAAGAGCAGTAACAGTCAATGAATAATTGAGAACGGAAGTATGTTAGCAGGCTTCCAGGTGGCTCAGTGGTAAAGAATCAACCTGCAACGCAGAAGATGCAGGTTCAATCCCCGGGTCGGGAAGATCCCCTGGAAAAGAAAATGGCAACCCACTTCAGTATTCTTGCCTGAGAAATCCTATGGACAGAGCAGCCTGGGGGGCTACAGTCCATGATGTCACAAAAGAGCTGGACACGATTTAGTGATTAAACAACAACAAAGTATGTTAGCCATGGAACCAGAGTCCCAAGGGTCCAGTAGAAACATGTAAGAGAAAAACAAGCAATGAGAAGCTGGATAAGAGACTGGAAACAGAATGCTAACAAAAATACACAGCAATGGGAAGAAGTACATTCAGAATGGCAGAGGAAGTAATTAGTAAAAACACTAAGAAGATATACGCACCCCAATATTCACAGCAGCGTTTTTTATAATTTCCAAGATATGGAAGCAACGTAAGTGTTCATCAGCAGATGCATGGATAAAGAAGCTGTGTACATACGTATACACACACACACCCCAGAATACTACTTGGCCATAAAAAAAGAATGAAATTTTGCCATATGTAACAACATGGATGGATTTGGACAGTATTATGCTGGAGAAGGAAATGGCAACCCACTCCAGTGTTCTTGCCTGGAGAATCCCAGGGATGGCGGAGCCTGGTGGGCTGCCGTCTATGGGGTCGCACAGAGTCGGACAGGACTGAAGCGACTTAGCAGCAGCAGCAGCAGCATGCTAAGTGATACTTAGGCTGCATAGTGCTGGAGCGGCAAGTGGCTGAGAGGAGATACCCCACATCCAAGATCAGGAGTGGTGACCGAGAGGAGATACCCCACGTGCAAGGTCAGGAGCGGTGGCCGTGAGGAGATACCCCACGTCCAAGGTAAAGAACAGCGGCTGCACTTTTCTGGAGCAGCCATGAAGAGATACCCCATGTCCAAGGTAACAGAAACCACAGTTAAGACAGTAGGCACTGAGAGAGGGCATCAGAGGGCAAATAGACTGAAACCACAATCACAGAAAACTAGCCAATCTGATCACATGGACCACAGCCTCGTCTAACTCAATGAAACTAAGCCATGCCATGTAGGGCTACCCAAGACAAACAGGTCATGGTGGAGAGTTCTGACAAAATGTGGTCCACTGGAGAAGGGAATGGCCAGTATTCTTGCCTTGAGAACCCCATGAACGGTATGACAAGACAAAAAGATAGGACATTGAAAGATGAACTGCCTAGGTCAGTAGGTGCCCACTACACTACTGGAGATCAGTGGAGAAGTAACTCCAGAAAGAATGAAGGGATGGGGCCAAAGCAAAAACAACACCCAGTTGTGGATGTGACTAGTGATAGAAGCAAGGTCTGATGCTCTAAAAAGCAATATTGCATAGGAACCTGGAATGTTAGGTCCATGAATCAAGGCAAATTGGAAGTGGTCAAACAGGAGATGACAAGAGTGACCATCAACGTTCTAGAAATCAGCAAGCTAAAATGGACTGGAATGGGTGAATTTAACTCAGATGACCAATATATATACTACTGTGGGCAAGAATCCCTTAGAAGAAATGGAGTAGCCATCATAGTCAATAAGAGAGTCCAAAATGCAGTACTTGGATGCAATCTCAAAAACGACAGAATGATTTCTGTTTGTTTCTAAGGCAAACCATTAAATATCACGGTAATTCAAGTCTATGCCCCGACCAGTAACACCAAAGAAGCTGAAGTTGAACGGTTCTATGAAGACCTACAAGACCTTTTAGAACTAACACCCCCCAAAAAATGTCTTTTTCATCATAGAGGACTGGAATGCAAAATTAGGAAGTCAAGAAACACCTGGCGTAACAGGCAAATTTGGTCTTGGAGTACAGAAGGAAGCAGGACAAAGGCTAATAAGAGTTTTGCCAAGACAACGCACTGGTCATAGCAAACACTCTCTTCCAACAACACAAGAGAAGATTCTACACATGGACAACACCAGATGGCCAACACCGAAATCAGATTGATTATATTCTTTGCAGCCAAAGAAGCTCTATACAATCAGCATAAACAAGACCGGGAGCTGACTGTGGCTCAGATCATGAACTCCTTATTGCCAAATTCAGACTCAAATTGAAGAAAGTGGGGAAAACCATTAGACCATTCAGTTCAGTTCAGTCGCTCAGTCGTGTCTGACTCTTTGCAACCCCGTGAACCACAGCACGCCAGGCCTCCCTGTCCATCACCAACTCCCTGAGCCCACCCAAACCCATGTCCATCAAGTCGGTGATGCCATCCAACCATCTCATCCTCTGTTATCCCCTTTTCTTCCTGCTCTCAATCTTTCCCAGCATCAGGGTCTTTTCTAATGAGTCAGCTCTTCACATCAGGTGGCCAAAGGATTGGAGTTTCAGCTTCAACATCAGTCCTTCCAATGAACACCCAGGACTGATCTCCTTTAGGATGGACTGATTGGATCTCCTTGCAGTCCAAGGGACTCTCAAGAGTCTTCTCCAACACCACAGTTCAAAAGCATCAATTCTTTGACGCTCAGCTTTCTTCACCGTCCAACTCTCACATCCATACATGACCACTGGAAAAACCATAGCCTTGACTAGACGGACCTTTGTTGGCAAAGTAATGTCTCTGCTTTTTAATATGCTGTCCCTTATGATTATAGAGTGGAAGTGAGAAATAGACTTAAGGGACTAGATCTGATAGACAGACTGCCTGATAAACTATGGACAGAGGTTCATAACACTGTACAGGACACAGGAATCAAGACCATCCCCAAGAAAACGAAATGCAAAAAAGCAAAATGGCTGTCTGAGGAGGCCTTACAAATAGCTGGGAAAAGAAGAGAAGCAAAAAGCAAAAGAGAAAAGGAAAGATATACCCATTTGAATGCAGAGTGCCAAAGAATAGCAAGGAGAGATAAGAAAGCCTTGCTTAGTGATCAGTGCAAAGAAATAGAGGAAAATAATCGAATGGGAAAGACTAGAGATCTCTTCAAGAAAATTAGATACCAAGGGAACATTTCATGCAAAGATGGGCTCAATAAGGGACAGAAATGGTATGGACCTCACAGAAGCAGAAGATTTTAAGAAGAGGTGGCAAGAACACACAGAAGAACTATACAAAAAAGATCTTCATGACCCAGATAATCATGATGGTGTGATCACTCACCTAGAGCCAGACATCCTGGAATGTGAAGTCAAGTGGGCCTTAGAAAGCATCACTACGAACAAAGCTAGTGGAGGTGATGGAATTCCAGTTGAGCTATTTCAAATCCTGAAAGATGATGCTGTGAAAGTGCTGCACTCAATATGCCAGCAAATTTGGAAAACTCAGCAGTGGCCACAGAACGGGAAAAGGTCAGGTTTCATTCCAATACCAAAGAAAGGCAATGCCAAAGATTGCTCAAACTACCACACAATTGCACTCATCTTACACGCTAGTAAAGTAATGTTCAAAATTCTCCAAGCCAGGCTTCAACAGTACGTGAACCGCAAAATTCCAGATGTTCAAGCTGGTTTTAGAAAAGGTGGAGGAACCAGAGATCAAATTGCCAACATCTGCTGGATCATCGAAAAAGCAAGAGAGTTCCAGAAAAACATCTATTTCTGCTTTATTGACTACGCTAAAGCCTTTGACTGTGTGGATCACAACAAACTGTGGAAAATTCTTCAAGAGATGGGAATACCAGATCATCTGACCTGCCTCTTGAGAAACCTGTATGCAGGTCAGGAAGCAACAGTTAGAACTGGACATGGAACAACAGACTGGTTCCAAATAGGAAAAGGAATACGTTAAGGCTGTATATTGTCACCCTGCTTATTTAACTTATATGCAGAGTACATAATGAGAAATGCTGGGCTAGAGGAAGCACAAGCTGGAATCAAGACTGCCAGGAGAAATATCAATAACCTCAGATATGCAGGTGACACACCACCCTTATGGCAGAAAGTGAAGAAGAACTAAAAGAGCCTCTTGATGAAAGTGAAAGAGGAGAGTGAAAAAGTTGGCTTAAAGCTCAACATTCAGAAAACTAACATCATGGCATCTGGTCCCATCACTTCATGGCAAATAGATGGGGAAACAGTGGAAACAGTGGCTGACTATTTTTTGGGGCTCCAGAATCACTGCAGATGATGATTTCAGCCATGAAATTAAAAGAAACTTACTCCTTGGAAGGAAAGTTATGACCAACCTGGACAACATATTAAAAAGCAGACACATTACTTTGCCAACAATGGTCCATCTAGCCAAGGCTATGGTTTTTCCAGTAGTCATGTATGGATGTGAGAGTTGGACTATAAAGAAAAGTGAGCGCCAAAGAAACAATGCTTTCGAACTGTATTGTTGGAGAAGACTCTTGAGAGTCCCGTGGACTGCAAGGAGATCCAACCAACCCATCCTAAAGGAAATCAGTCCTGAATATTCATTGGAAGGACTGATGTTGAAGCTGAAACTCCAATCCTTTGGCCACCTGATGCAAAGAGCTGACTCATTAGAAAAGACCCTGATGCTGGGAAAGATTGAGGGCAGGAGGAGAAGGGGACGACAGAGGATGAGATGGTTGGATGGCATCACCGACTCGATGGACATGGGTTTGGGTGAACTCCGGGAGTTGGTGATGGACAGGGAGGCCTGACGCGCTGCAGTCCATGGGGTCGCAAAGAGTCAGACACGACTGAGCGACTGAACTGAAACTGATGCTAAGTGAAATAAGTCAGACAGAGAAACACAAATATTGCATGATACATCACTTATGTGTGGAATCTAAAAAAATACAAAACTAGTGAATACAACAAACAAGACTCAGAGACATAGAGAACTAGTGGTTACCGGGAGGGAAATGGAAAGGAGGAGGGGCAATTTACGGGTAGAGGATTTAGAGGTACAAACTATTATGTATAAAATATGCTACAAGGATGTAATTTACAACACAGGGAATATAGCCAATACTTTATATCTATAAATGAAGTATAACCTTTAAAAATAATAAAGCACTGTATTGTACACCTGTAACATTTGATACTGTACATCAACAATACTTCAAGAAAAAATTTTCTAAAAGAATACAGATAAACACTGTCAAAATAAACTTTTTTTCAGCACTCAGGAAATTAACTGAAGGATTGTGATAATCCAAGCAATGCTTACTCAAGAAAACCTGTTGATCTTAGCAAAAGCAGCAAGCTTTGTAGGCTGTTAACTTGCCCTAATGCAATCTCTCATCTCCAGCTTTAGATAAGCCTTGAAAACCAAAATCTTGCTACTATGGTAGCTGTGAAACCCAAAAACCAAGCATATACTGGAGAGCTAGAATATATTTGCATTTTCCCCCCAAGCACTAGAAAACTCTTGCTATTTCACCTGCATGGCAGCTTGCTAGAAAAACTGCATTCTTCAGGCTTTATTTGACAAGACACAGAGCCCTCTCGATGTGTATAGTCCTATCTGCAATGTATTTGTTGAAAATAGTCAATAGCAATTGTTTAACATCGCAGTTTCCTGAGCAGATTTTACTAGTTGCAGCTAATAAAGAGGGTGACCAAAATACTTAAAAGGAAAGACTGAGGAGTGAAATATCCATAAGAAGCTTTGAAAAACTCTGCAATGGTCCTGGGAATTTAGAAGGCTATGCACATATGCGGAGCCGTGTGAACTGCGCAGAAGACCTAACAAGGCCCTAATCATTCACTTCTGGCTGCTCTTGAAGCTTTGCTTAAACACACACACACAGCCCCTAAACAAAAGCTGAACAGAGACCTACTGGCTCAAAGCATTTAAAGAAATCTCTGGCCAATCAATAACTGACCACCAAGCTAGCTGAGCCGACTTCAAAGAACAGACACTGAACAGAATTAACCCAGGAAAGTCACTAAAGAAATAAATAGCAACACCAACAACAGAGCAAAACAAATTCTGGGGGTAGGAAGGACTATGCTTTTCTTAACTGTCACCTTTATTGAAAATATCTAGTTTCCAACAAAAAATTGTAAGACATACAAAGAAACAGGGAAGTATGACCCATACATAGGAAAAAAGTCGACAGAAACTGTCTCTGAAGAAGTCGAGATGTTGGTCTTACTGGACAAAAACCTTAAATCACCTTAAATCACCTATTAAAAATATTTCAAAGAAATAAAGGAAATTATGTATAAAGAATTAAAGAAAAGTTTGAGTCACATTTTATATTTTATATATAAATTTATATATATAACACATTTATATTTATATACAAATATAATACATTTTATATTCTCTACTTATCATAGAATATAAATGAGACAAATTATAAAAACAATCAAATAAAAAGCTAGCATTTCAATATGAAAATGATATTCCCATCCAGTGCAATTAAAAAACCCAAAAAGTATAATATACACATCTGAGTTGAAAAGAGCAATAAAAGAAATGAGAATTTTACTAGAGAAGATAAACAGCACACTTGAACTGGCAAAAGAATCACTGAACTTGCAGACAGTTGAGATTCTCCAATTTTATGAAGAAACCTGGGCTTTCCATTTGGCACTAGTGGTAAAGAACCTGCCTGCCAATGCAGGAGACACAAGAGACATGGATTTGATCCTGGGTCAGGAAGATCCCTTGGAGGAGGGCATGGTAACCCACTTCAGTATTTTTGCCTGGAGAATCCCTTGGACAGAGGAGCCTGGTGGGCTACAGTCCATAGGGTTGCAAAGAGTCGAACACAACTTAAGCCACTAAGTGCGTGCACACGCGCGCACACACGCACGCACACATACACACACACAGAAAAATGAACAGAGCCTCAAAGTCTGTGGGACTACATCAGGTATGCCAACATATACACAATGTGAATTTCCAAAGGAGAGGAGAGAGGAAAAGGAGTGGAAAGAGTATCTGAAAAAAATAATGACAAAAAACTTCTCCAATTTGATGGAAAACATCAGTTTGTATATCTAAGAAGTTCAATAAATTTCAAGTAGGACAAAGCTGAAGATATTCACACTTAGATGTTTCACAGCCAAACTGTCAAAAGACAGACAGAAATCATGACAGCAGCGAAAGAAAAACATTTCTCAGGTACAAAGTTTCCTGAACAAGTTTAATAGCTGACCTCTCATTAGAAACTATGCAGGCCAGTGAGCAGGGGTCACAGTGATGAAAGAGAAAGACTGTCATCCAAGAATTCTGTTCTAGCAAAAGTATCCTGCAAAAAATGAAGAGAGCTAGGTGAGGTGGGAAAAAAGAAAGTTAAGACATTACTAGATAAAGGAAAATTGAAAGAATTAAATCTCTAGCAGACCTGCCCTGTAAGAAACACTAAACAGTTGTTTCATTTCAGGCTGAAATGAAAAAAACAACAGACAGTAACTCAAACCCACACTAAGCAATAAAAAGCAGGAGTAAAGGTAGCTATGTAAGTAAACACAAAAGATAAGAAAAATGTATATTTGTAACTCTTTTCTTCTATCTCATTCAAAGGACAGGTGCATAAAATTATTATAAAATTGTATTGATGGCGGCTTCCCTGGCGGTCCAGTGGTTAAGAATCCGCTTTACAATGTAAGGAACATTGGTTCCATCAGGTCCAGGAAGATCCCACATGCCGTGGAACAACTAAGCCTTTGCCACAACAACTAAGCCAATGCTCTGAAGCCCACACACCCCAGAGCCTGTGCTCTGCAACAGAGAAGCCACCACAATGTAAAGCCCACACACCACAACCAGAAAGTAGCCCCCACTCTCTGCAACTACAGAAAGCCTGCGAGCAGCAACAAAGACCCACCACAGCCCTCCAAAATAAAATAAATAAATAAATCTAAAAAATTATGTTGATGGGCTTATAATGTATAAAGATACAATTTTTATAAATGGTTTTATATTAGAACAAAGTTTTTATATGTCGAGATTAATCCAAACTAGACTGTTTTAAATTAAGATGTTAACTGTAATCCCTGTGGCAACCCCAAGGAAAGTAGTGTGTGAGTGTGTGAGTGTGAGTGTGAGTGTGAGAGTGTGTGTGTGTGTGTGTGTGTGTGTGTGTGTGTGTGTGTGTGTTGCTCAGTCATGTCCGACTCTTTGCAACCCCATGGACTGTAGCTCACCAGGCTCCTCTGTCCATGGAATTCTCCAGGCAAGAATACTGGAGTGGGTTGCCATTCCCTTCTCCAGGGGATCTTCCCAAACTGGGAATCAAACCCAGGTCTTCCACAATGCAGACAGATTCTTTACCGTATGAGCCACCAGGGAATCCTAACTTACATATACACAAACGCATATATATATATATACACACATACACATAAGAAACAACAATAGAATTAAAATAGTATACTAGAAAATAACTTTTCAGCATAAAAGAAGGTAACTTTTTCAGCATAAAGGAAAAGTAGAGCAACATAAAAGCTTTGTGTTTTATACACAGAGAAAACAAAAGAGCAAAATAGAAGATGTATTACTGTAACATAACCGTGTAGGTGGCCAAAGGACGCATTATATCTTGGCCTATAGTTCTCTACTCAATGGGGAAGATCAGTTTTCCCATATTTATATTCACCAGTAAAACTTGGGGTACTGTGGATAAGTTACAGCAGCATTACAAGCCAAAGAAACTGGAGATTAGAATCCTCTGCCTCAGCCATGTCTCAGACATGCTCAGTCCATTTCCTTGAATTAATTAATATACTCTATAAGCAGAAGAATTACTGAGAAAATAGGATAAAGACAGACATAATGAGTATTTTTTTGAAGAAAATGAAGTATGTGATTGGTATTTGGATGGAAAACACTAACTGCATCTCATTTCGAACTATAAGTTCCACTTGCTAATTCAACTATGAATATCATACTTTGGGTTTCCCAGGTAGTTCTAGTGGTAAAGAACCCACCTGCCAATGCAGGAGACATAAGAGACACTGGCAACCCATCCAGTATTGTTGCCTGGAGAAGCCCCATGGACAGAGGAGCCCTGGTGGGCTACAATCCATGGGGTTACAAAGAGTCAGACACGACTGAGCAACTAAGCACAGCACACAGCACATCTTCCTTTACCTACAAAGATGAGTTTAAAACTTGTTTCTTCACTTGTGTCCTCACCTATATAAATCTATTATGCGCTTATGCTATACATATGTTTATACACAGTGGAATCACATCATATATGTGTCTTATTTACTTGATAGGGAGGGATTGAGGGAGGATGGGAAGAGACAGAGATAGAGGAGACTAAATGAATAATCTGAGAACACAATTAAATGATACCAGTGTGATCAGTCAATAAATTTATCCTCTAGCACTATGAGACATACAAATCTGCTGTTCCTTAGTCTCTCAGTTCCTATATGCCTCTAATTGTAGAAGCAGCTCTTACTGAGAGAGGTTAACTAAGTATGATCTTACTGTTTAAAAGATACAGTTAGGAGTTTTCATAAAACACGGCCCTGATTTCAACTAGAGCTCAACTGAGGAGATCATGATATTGGAAAACTAAGCTGTTGGACTTACAGAAAGATGTGTGGTGGATTTCATGCAATTTAAGAGACTGTCAGAGAAACTCTGCCTGTTAGGTTTTAATCTCATACCTTCAGCTTCAGACCCTAACACCCTGTAAGATGCAGTGTCACTGTCTCTATCTTCACACCTACAGTGGGAGTCCCTTGAACATACACATCATGTCTTTTTATTCTTCCTATTCTTAATGCCTAGCAGAGAGCCTGAAATACACAGGGTGTTTGATACATATTAGATTAGCATGTGTGGTTTAATTTTAAAAATGTGTATATTTTTGACCTTTGTGCCTAATTCCTTATACATAGCTCTTGTAACGTTTGGTATCTCCTGAGTATCCTGATAGCAGTATCTTTCGTTATTCGTAATGAACCCCTTTTGACCATACCTGAGTTTATGCTAATGAGGAGACTCTTGGTGGGGTTGTTAGACAGCTTCAAAATGGGGGCTGGTTACCCAGGAATCAACCATATTAGAGCGTTGAAACTTTCGACCTCATCTCACCTGTCTCATCTCCAGGTTCAATTACCAATGGCCAATGATTTAATCAGTCATGCTTTTGTAAGGAAACTTCAATAAAAACTCTTGAATAACGAGGCTTTGGGAAGTTTCCTGATCGGTGGTGCATGCCAACGCCATGGAAAGAGAGGCACCTGAGCTCAGGAGCCTTCTGAAAAGTGCCCTATGTATCTTTTCATCAGGCTACTCATTTGTATCCTTTTAAATAAACCACATTAAGTGTAACACTTTCCTTAAATTTGTAAGTTTTTATAGCAATTTATTGAACCTGAAAGGGACTTGAGAGAGGGATTATGGAAAACCCCTAATCTGTAGTTGGATGAACAGAAGTGAAGGTAGCCTGGGGACCCCATTCATGGCTGAGGAGTGAGGACAGTCTTACAGGACTGATCCCTTACTCTATGGAGTCTGCACAAACTTCAGGTAGTGTCACAACTGAATTGACTTGTAGAACATCCAAAGGTGATGTCAGAAAATTGGAGAATTTATGGTTAGAAAGCAGAACAACAGGATTTTTTTCATACTGGGTAACTCCTACAAGGGTTTTCAAAAACTGAGTCTAGTAGAAATTTGACTGCTTTTATTTTTTCTCCTTATAAACACTGCTTTTCAAATGCTATGAAGATATTCATAATGTCCTCCTATTCCCCACCTGCTTGCTAGGGAGTACAAGAGACTGAATTAAGGACCACTTTTCCATAGTAAACAGCAGTAAAATAACCAACCCTTATATCTCTGGTAGATCAGCTGGTAAAGAATCTGCCTGCAATGCAGGAGACCCTGGTTCAATTCCTAGGTTGGGAAGATTTGCTGGAGAAGGGATAGGCTACCCACGCCAGTATTCTTGGGCTTCTCTGCTGGCTCAGATGGTAAAGAATCCGCCTGCAATGCGGGGGACCTGGGTTCGATCCCAGGTTGGGAAGATTTCCTGGAGAAGGGAATGGCAACCCATTCCAATATTCTTGCCTGGAGAATTCCATGGACAGAGGAGCCTGCACGGCTACAGTCCATGGGGTCGCAAAAAAGCATATATAAACAAATTATTTTATGATTAATATGTCAAAAATCTGATGAAATGATATGCCCAACATTCATATGTAATTTAGTTTGCAAATATTATCACAGAAAGGAAATCAGTAATCACCTTTCTTCTCACAGTGACAGTGAGCCTCAGCCTGGATACTACTTCACACACCATGGCATACCATCACACTGTTCTAAACACCCTAGCCTTAAAAAATTAAACTGCCAACAGTGGTTTCAAGCTACACGTCCCAAGAAAATGTGCACCTTTCAAACTAAATGTCATAAAAATAACTAGTACTTATTAACTTGCTAAAAATATAATTCTGACTTATAAAACCAATGTTTTAGTTTTCCATGTTTTAGCCAGAATGGTCAAACATATTAATCCTTACAGTATTTCAACTGAAAGGTAAGTAATCCAAGGTCTTGAAGTAAAATTAATAATCTGATTTACAATTTGAAAATTCAACTCAGATGATTTAAAGCAGTATTAATAGCTAATCAAGATAAACTTATTGTCCAGTCAACTTTGTATATATATGCCTGGATTTTCTTTCCAAGGCACATAACTAAAATGTTACAAATAATGAGATTATGCAAATCTAGTAAATTTCTCAAGCATACTTTATGGTAGCTAAATACTCAAGGACCATAAAGTTTTACTTGTCTACAAGAAAGTAAAAAGACACCTTAAGGAACAAGAGAAAGTATTTGGGACTTGTATCTAGAATAAATAGTTTTGCAACTCAATAACAGAAAGACAAATAACTCAATTTTCAAAGAGGCAAAGGATCTGAATAGACATTTCCTGAAGAAAACATTACAATGGCCAATAAGTACAAGTAAAGATGCTCAACCTTAGTAGCCACTAATGAAATACAAATCAAAACCATAATTAAATATTACTTTACACCCACTAGAACAGCTATAATCAAAAAGTCAGACAATAACAAGTGTTACAGAGAAACTGGAAACCTCAACATACTGCTGATGGAAATGTTAAACCATCAAATAACACTACAGATGCACTTCACGGATAGTATTTTATATAATAGTTTTCCAAGTTTTTAATAATGGTATTCCAAATTCCTCCCTCTTTTCCCTTATAACATTGCCATCATTCATTTCCCTTCTTCACAATCTATAATTACCCACTACGCTGCTTCTATTATTATTTTGAACAGTTATCTACTATGTCAATTAGGAATAGGAAAACAGAAGATTTTATTTTACCTTCACTTGTCCTTCTATAAAGCTCTTCCTTTCTAAACATTTCACTCCACTCTCTTGCTTGCATGGTTTGTGAAGAGAAGTCCAACGTAACTCTTAGCAATTTGAAAATGATACGAGTAAGTGTAGATTTGCTATTTATCATATTTGGTGTCTTCTAATCTTCCTGGACTGGTGATCTGGTGTCTGGTCATTAATTTTGAAAAATTCTCAGCCATTATTACCTCAAATATTTCCTTTGTTCCTTCCTCTGTTTTCCTTCTGATGAGTCCATCAAAGACATTCTTCACTTCTATTACAATGTTTTCCATTATTTCCCTCTGATTCTTTCTTGGAGTTTCTATCTCTCTGCTTACATTACCCATCTGTTTTTACATGCTATCCACTTTTCTAATTAGATTTCTTAGTATATTAACCAGTTTAATTTTAAATTCCCAGTCTGACAATTCCAAAATCCGTGCCATATTTTACTAGTAGTCAAGCTGTGTTTACTCTAGTTACAGGTATCAGAGGCTAAAATTTCCTCTAAGATCCTTATTTTTGTCTCTCCTATTGTCTTTTGAATTTCCCTAGAAACTCCTTTTAAAATGCAAGCCTTGTAGTTTTTCCATCTGTAATCCTCTGTTACTATACAGGAGCCCCACTGAGTTGGTGGTAAGATAAAAGGGGTGAGAAAAGTGTTCTCTAATCCGATGGTTAGATCTGAGTCTTCAAGTGGCCCTGTGTGTCTGGCTGTGGCCTTTGCAAATGCCTCAGCCTTTTTCCCCTCTTAGATGGGGCAATAAGACTGGACAGAGCTGGAGTTGGGTATTTCCCTTTCTCCAAGTTGGTTAGGCTCTAGTAGTTTCCCTCTTTGGGCAGGGGGAGCCTGTTTCAAAATGGTTTCTATTTCATTGCCCCGTTGGAGGCATAAAGGGACTCCCTCCTCCCATATTCTTCACTGTGAGAACCTGACAGAGCTCGAGGAAGAAAAACTCCACAGAAGTGTGAGACCCCCTTCCCTAAAACTGAGCCCCTGGGAATGTTTAGCTCTCAAGCTAATCTGCACTCAGCTTCTGGAAGTTCATCAGTTACAGTTTAAGTTTTCCTACCAGTTCCTGGCTCCATCAGCTTCTGCCCCTGGGAAGCTGGGATTCTCCATATTTGTCTGTCTCTCCAGTTTTCAGGGTATTGGTAAGCAGAGATGTTGCTTTTTAGTTTGTTCAACTTTGTTCTTATAAGAATGACAACTTCATGTCTAAGTGAAAACCAGAATTCTTATGTCCTTCTGATATGTTCCCATCATTACTTAACACCACACAATGTTTCTGGAAAAATAATATATTCCAGGCTCATCTTGTACATTCTTTGCCCCAGCCATGGAATCAACTATCTCTCAAAGGTTCATTTAGTGAGAATCTTATTTGGAAATCAAGATCTGGGAGTAAGTGTGCTCATTGCTATTGCTATGAGGGTGTCATTAATTGCAGAACCTCTAAGCAAACAGAGCTAGGAAATTTATATATTTATACACACCGCTATATTTGTCTTTCTCTTGCCCCCTCCTCTCTCTCCTCTCTATCTACGACCTACTTATCTAACCTCCTCTTATAAAAGCTGAGTTCATACTGACACCCCTAATTCCAAACTAATACCCCCAGAGACATTCTAGTTGTCCCCATTTACATGTTTCTCTTTTGTCTAACAGAAACCTGGCTCCCATTTTCCTAAATATATTTACCTGTCTTCAAAAACTTAGAAAATGTAAAAAGTAGTTTCAGAATTACTAAACATTTCAACTGAGAAAGGCATGCCTACTAACTAGAATTCAGTATTTTGTTTACTGTTATTTTCTGGGAGGAGCAGGGGAAGAGTCATAAAATTTCCATTTGGTGCAAGACACAAATACTGGGACTTGATTAATTTTGACAAATATGTGTATCTTCATTAAGTTACGGAACATTTCCCATTTTCATCAACCCCAAAATTCCCTTGTGCCACTTTTCATTCAATCCCCATGTCCTCTGAGGCAATCACTGTTCTAATTTTTCACAAAAGTTTTGTCTAGCACTTCATAAAAGTGAAATCACGCTGTACATATCTCTTTTGTGCTTGAGTTCTTTTGCTCAGCACAGTGATTTTGATATTCATCCATAACATCACATGTATCAGTAGCCCATTCCTTTTTATTGCTCCATAGTAACTCCTTATATGGGTATATCTCAGTTTGTTTACCCATTTAATATATGAAACGAGAGATTCAAGGTGCCTGAAGTCACACATTTAACTGGCTGAGAAGTCCAAGGACCTCAGAACCTGAAGAACTCTAAGCTCTTGATTCTTAGTCTGATGTTCTTTTCACTTTACCAAAGCACCACTTCAAACAAGCTAAAAAACAACAACAATAAAAACTCAGGGGTTGTATTTTTTATCAAATAAATTTAGTGATTAAAAGGAAGTACCCATTCACAGTAAACACTGATGTTTCTTCAAGAACCCATACTTCTTCCTAATCTTTACTTCTGCCAATACTGATTGTAAATTTATCTAGCATTTCTCAAATATCTCCTGTATTACTAACCTATATTCTGTCCTAAATGAGAATAACTTATATGTTCACTGATGTCTCCTATTTAATCTTATCAGTTGCCAAGAGGAGTATCTCCTAACTCTAGCATTTCCAGACAATATTCAGCCTTCCACATCTCTTCTCAAAACTGTCAAATCATCCACTTCTATTTAGAAAATGTACCAATCTCTCTTTAAAACATATCATAAAAGGCAGTTCTTCAATCTATAATCTTTAAGTTCCTTCTCAGACCACAATTCACTTTGTTATTCAGACTGAAGGATGAGAACTTTTCTGTACTATCAAATGCTACTACTTTCCCCTCCTGATGAAGGTCTATGGTGGCACAATACAAGGAGACTCTGGATCGCCACCATAAACTAAGGGGCCAAAAATCTTGGAAGTCCCTCGCAGTCCAGTGGTTAGGACTTGGCACTTTAACTGCTGGAGTCCAGGTTCAATGCCTGGTTGGGGAACTTAAGATCCTTCCTACACTGTTGGCTGCAATGTAAGTTGGTGCAGCCACTATGGAAAACAGTAGGGAGGTTCCTCAAGAAACTAAAAATAGAGATGCCATATGATTCAGCAATCCCACTCCTGGGCATATTTCCAGACAAAACTATAATTCAAAAAGATATATGCACCCCTATCTGCATAGCACTATTCAAAATAGCTAAAACGTGGAAACTACCTAAATGACAGATGAATGGATGAAGATGTGTTGTATGTGTATAAGCAGGGAAACCCACATGGGCTTTCCTGGTGGCTCAGACAGTAAAGAATCTGCCTGCAGTACAGGAGACTCAGGTTCAGTCCCTGGGTTGGGAAGATGTCCTGGAGAAGGGAATGATAACCCACGCCAGTATTCTTGTCTAGAGAATTCCATGGACAGAGGAGCCTGGCGAGCTACATATAGTCAATGGGGTCACAAAGAGTTGGATACAACTGAACACTCAGGCATACACACACACATACATACACAATGAAACACTACTAGGCCATAAAAAAGAATGAAATTATGTCACTGCAGCAACATGGATGGACCCAGAGATTACCATATTAAGTGAAGAAAGAAAAAGACAAATACCCTATGATATCACTTACATGTGGAATCTAAAATATGACACAAACAGATTGATCTACTAAACACAATTACAGACATAAAGAATAGACTTGTGGTTGCCAAAGGAGGGGAGTAGGGAAGGGATAAAGTGGGAGTTTGGGGTTAGCAGATGCAAAGTAGTATATACAGAACGGATAACCAACAAGGTCCTACTATATAGCACAGGGAACTATATTCAATAACCTGTGATAAACAATAACACAAAAGAAAATAATATATATATCTGAATCAGTTTGCTGTACAGCAGAAATTAAAACACATTGTAAATCAACTATAATTTAAGAAAATAAAAATTATAATAAAATAAATAATCAATGGTATTAAATTCAGAAATTGGTATATTAAAGTTACCCTTACAAAGCTCACAAAGAAAATCTCTTTTTAAAATATTTTCTAGCCTAGCTGTTCCAAAAAAAATTAGGGAGATACACCAACAATTGATCACACATTTTTACTGAACAACTAGTATCTAAAAGGCTTTGCAGAGGCATTGTGGCTTTTAAAATGAATCAAATACATGCTCTTGCCTTTAAAGACCTGGGGACAGAGCTGGGGCACCAAGTTACATGATAAGATATAACAGAGATAGAAACAAACTGCTTAGGGACCCTAGAGAAAAGAGAAGTTAATTAGAATGCGGCTGTGGCAAAAAAGGCTTCACAGAAGTAGTATCTGCATTATACTTTAAATGATGGGTAGGAATTTGACAGACAGAGGAAAAGGAAACTGGAAAATGCAGAGCAGGAAAAAACTAAAGGGAACGACATAAGGGAGGTATGGAAATTAGGGGAAAAAAAGACTATATTCAGGAAAATCAAACTATATGAGGTGGGGCTGAAATGTGGGGTTCATGGGTGGGAAAGGGAAAGAAAAACATGAAAGAAAAGATCGAAGAGAGACTGAGAAAGTCCCCAGACAGTATAAAAAAAGTTCACTGTTAGCAGTGAGGATTCAAAGAATTTTGAGCTGTAGAAACACACATAATCTCGGTTCCTGCTATCAGATGAGTCTCTCTATAAATATATATGAGCTAAGTTTCACTTTAACAACTATACTGTCTTACAGCCATCAAACCACCAACTCCTTTGTGAGAATTAGGATCAGAATAAATACTGAGGCTGGTTAAATGCTAAATTTTAAAGCAGGTCCAGTTGCTCAATGGTCAACATGATTATAAACAAAGAGGTTGATCATACACTGCCATCCAAACTAGGATTTTTGACAATAAAGGGGGGTAACTGTTAGTAATTATGTTAGGGTAAATTAGGAACATCCTAGGGAAACGGGGATATATGGTTATCTTAGTTATGAAAACTGTCCAAATCACTGAGATGCTTTACTTTTTCTTTAAGATTCTCTACAGCGGGAATCTCTGGTGGAGCAGAAGGATAATCTAACATTTGATTCTGAGAATAGTGGCTATCTCATTTAAAAGAGATAGGCACATGTTAAAAATGAGTAACATCTATACTTTTTATAGTAGCAGAGACTAGAAAAGCGAATAGTTTCATGCAAATCTGTATAAGACTTCTTTACCTTAACTAATGACACCATGGGGCTTCCCTGGTGGCTCAGACAGTAAAGAATCTACTTGCAATGCGGGAGGACCTAGGTTCGAACCCTGGGTCGGGAAGATCCCCTCTGGAGAAGGGAATGGCAACCCACTCCAGTATTCTTGTTTGAAAAATCCCATGGACAGAGGAGCCTGCTGGGCTACAGTCCACAGGGTCGCAAAGAGTAGGATACGACTGAGGGACTAACACTTTCACGATGACATCATGAACCAAGAGGAACTACATAGATTACCAACCTCACAAGCACATTTCGACTCAGACGGTATTTCCTGAGCTTCTGTGTTTAATTTCTACATTTGAAAACAAGTTAGTTTCCAACTATGCCTACCATCTCAAAGTATATTACTTCTTTGTTTTAACATACTGCAGGGGAAAAAAATCTGTTTTTATTTCTACAATTACAGAAAGCACTTGATGGTTTGCAAAAGACTGTTATGTGGGTGGTTGCAACACTTGGCCTTTAGCCTCTTGCCAAATACCTCCCCACATGTGTTCTGAATCACCAGTAAACCCAGATGCCCTCATCTGCGGTAACTCCAATCTAACAAGAAATTAATTAAAGAGACAAAACAATCCTATGGTCTTAATTAATGAAACTGAAACTTCTAATCTAATGTTAGGAATTTAGGAAAGTAATTTAACCTCTTTATAAACATTCATTTTGGTCCAAGTCTAAGACCTGATTAAACAAGGTCCTGACACTACAAAAAGAAGTCAAAGTTTTTATATTTAAAAAATATATACAATCACCCTGCGCCAAGGGTTGGCAACTTTTTCCGTAACAGGACAAATAGTAAAATTTCAGGTTTTGTGAGTCATCGAGTCTTTATTCCAACTACTCAGAGCCTGCTGAAGCACAAAAACAGCCACAGATAATACAAAATGAATGAGAGATGCTGTGATCCAATAAAACTAATTAAGAAAGGTGGCTGGATTTAGCTTTCAGGGCTGCAGTTTGCAACCCTTTAACTAGAGCATAAACTTCTGTGAACCACCAGTGCCTTGGACAGTGTCTGGTATATAATATATACTCAGTGAATGTTTTTAGATGAATCACAGTATTTATTAATCAAAAAACATCAGCAAAATGTCTGAGCTACCTCGGTATAAACATTGTATTTAATAAGTATTATTTAAGACTTTAACTTCCCAGTTAGAATTTATAGGTTGGTATTTCTCACACAAAATACTTATTCTAAAATGTTTATTAATTAAAACTTTTTACTTTCCTTTAATATTAATCATGGTCATGTCACTACTGAACCCTGCTTATGCAAGATGAATGTTAATTTTCTGACTCCTCAGGGCTATTCACATAAATAGGCAATCTGGTAACAAGAACTAGAGCTGAAAGGTCATAGTAAGTTAAAGCCAGAGCTCATACCCTGGCAAAGGAGAGTCAAAGGCAAGTGGAAAGAACTCTGCTGAGGAAACTGGTGTGCAGAGAAGAGAAAGGCAGAAAAGACCTGTTCGTACCATGCAATGAAGATTTGAGAGATTTCTCTGTATTATAATAATAAATTTCCTTTTTATTAGAGCTTCTTTGAAAAGGCTTCTGTTCTTTGCAACTAAATGATTCCCAGCTAGAAAATGAATCATGAAACATTTTGGAGAAGTGCTAAGAGTCGAGCTGAATCTCTAACAAATGAATAGACAGGGTTTCCAGTCTAGATGGAGTAAGAGGGAACAGATTTACCTCCCGCCAAAAAAACCTAAAAAACAGAAAAATATATGAAACTGGTTTTCAGGCTCTGAACAAGGGCTGGTATAGGAGAGTAAAGCCATGAAAAGCGAAATAAAATGAGCTCCTTCCCCACAGCTCCCTCCTTAGTTTCCAGGAGCAGAGGGACGAACGAACCTAGAGCCCAGCACTATCCCTGGGTTGAGGCTGTTGCTCGGGTTTGTCTGGTAGAGCACCAGAGACGAGCAAGTTGCAGAGGGAGAGGGGGGCAGATCTACAGACGGGCTCCCTCACGTCTTTCCAGAACAGTATCACTACATGCTTGTGAGGAATCTACCCTGAGCAGGGAAAAAACCAACTAAAAGGAGCAGAAGGAACAATCCCAGAAGCTCAGACAGTGGTAGGAATAATTTTTGTGTTTCATTCAGAAAGAAAAAAAATCTTATACCTCACAGGATATCAGGTGGAATAATCATAAGTTATTGTCTCAGGAGAGGAGCAAAATCAGCCCTAGATAGAATCTGCTCTAGTCCCACCTAACCGAGCATAAAAAATAAGGTCTGAAAGTGTCAGTCTACTGTCAAGTCACTCAGCAGTGTCCCAGAATAAATATTTCCAGAAATACAAAAATTTCCAGAACACAATAAGGTAAAATTCATAATGTCTGACATTCAATACACGACTACCAGGCATAAAAAGAAATAGAAAAACATGACCTATTAATTAGCAACGATATCAAGAAAGTTATAACTAATCCATATGTTAAGGAAAGTAGAAGAATGCTTAACTATGTTAAGCAGTGACATGGACAATATAAAAACACAAATCAAAGTTCTTATCTCATCAGAAATGAAAAATAGATGTTTGAGATGAAAAATACAATGGATAAATTATTAGCATCATTAATTCATTCAGAAATTAATAAATGTCTATTAAAAATTAATAAATTTGAAGTACAGCAACAGAAACTATGTGAAATGAAGCACAAGAGAAATAAGCATGAAAAAAACAAACATTAGTAACCTATGTGACAACTTTACGTAGACTCAAATACATGGATGGAATTTGAGTTCCCAGTTTGGAGGATAAGTATTATATGCAAATCCAAAAACAAAAGAGAGAGATGAATATAAACTTAAAGTAGTACATAAGAGCAAGCTATTTAGATGACGGACAGAAGAAAAAAATGAGGAAAGCTCTATATCTGGACAATTAATTTGACAATAACAAGTAAGGAACACAAATAGAAGCTGTTGCCTCTTAAGAATGAAGCAATAAAGACCCAGACTGAGTGAATCAAAGTTGCTCAGTTGTGTCCAACTCTTTGTGATCCCATGGACTGTAGCCTGCCAGGCTCCGCTGTCCATGGAATTCTCCAGGCAAGAATACTGGAGTGGGTTGCCATTTCCATCTTCAGGGGATCTTCCCAACCCAGGTTTCCCACAATGCAGGCAAATTCTTTTGACAATAACAGACAATGAGCACAGATAGAAACTGTTGCCTCTGAGAATGACACAATAAGAACCCAGACTAGAATGTGACAATAGGAAAAGAGAGAAATGAAAATATTTTGAAGGAAGAAATAATAGAAACTAGTGATTAACTGTATACTGTGAAGAAGGACACAAGAGGTTAAAATTTTGAAATGTATCGAGTGAGTCTCAACTTCAGCTTCTCTAATTACTAACTATATGAACTTAGAAGGGTTACTTACTCAATCTCTCTCTGTCTCAATTTCCTCATTAGGAAACTGGAGATAACAATAATGCCTACACAACAGTACTGTTTTGAGAATTAAATGAGTAAAAAACATGTAATAAGTCCTCAATAAACCCTAGCTATTGCAGTTCTGAAAAATTTGGTCTCAAGAGAGCTTTTCACTCTTGAAAGTTATGGAGGACCCCAAACAATTTTGTTTATGTGGGTTACACCAATACTAACCATACGAGAAACCACATTAAAACTGAGGAATACACCAAGTATTGACCTTTTCATTCACTGACAATAATAAACCTATTACACGTTAACATGAATAACATTTCATTTTGTTTTCCAAAAAAAAATATTAGTGCAAAGACAGAAACTGCTTTACATTTTTGTAAATCTCTAATGCTTTGCTTAATAAGAGAAAGCTGGGTTCTCATATCTGCTTCTGCTCAATCTGTTGCTTACGTTGCTTTAGCTGGGAAACACAACCAACCATGTTATGTATAAGCTGATACACCCAAGAAACCTAAGATACCACCTCTTGAGTGAAATGACTGAGTATAAAAAGGGGGACAGGATAGTATTGATTCTGTAAATGTTAAAAGAGTACTCATGAGTGGAATGAGATATTCAACTATCCTAGTCATCTCACAAGAGGGAAAGCATAAAAAGCTTTTTACTCATTAAATTTATGCCTCATGGGTCACCAGGAGAACTCCAGAAAGGAGAAAGAATCATGAACAATTCCCATATAAAAACAATACAGATGCACAACTCTATATGAAGAGTACAGAAATGCCCTGGGCCTGAGCTAGAAGTTTGGGAAGCGGAAGTGTAAACATCTACTTCTGCTTCATTGACTACGCTAAAGCCTTTGACTGTGTGAATCATAACAAATTGTGGAAAATTTTTAAAGAGATGGGAATACCAGACCATCCTACCTGTCTCCTGAGAAACGTGTATGCAGGTTAAGTAGAAACAGTTAGAACCTTACATGGAACAACTGACAGGTTCAAAACTGGGAAAGGAGTATGACAAGGCCATATATTGTCACCTTGTTTATTTAACTTATATGCAGAGTACATCATGCGAAATGCTGAGTTGGATGAATCACAAGCTAGAGTCAAGATTGCTGGGAGAAATATCAACAACCTGAGACATGCAGATGATACCACTCTAATAGCAGAAGGTGAAGAGGAACTAAAGAGTCTCTTGATGAGGGTGAAAGAGGAGAGTGAAAAAGCTGGCTTAAAACTCAACATTCAGAAAACTAAGATCATGGCATCCAGTCCCATCACTTCATGGCAAAAAGATGGGGAAAAAATGGAAACAGTGACAGACTATTTTCTTGGGTTCCAAAATCACTGTGGACGGTGACTGTAGCCATGAAATTAAAAGATACTCACTCCTTGGAAGGAAAGCTATGACAAACCTAGACAGCATATTAAAAGAAAAGACATCACTTTGCCAACAAAGGTCCAGGTCCATATAGTGAAAGTTATGGTTTTTCCAGTAGTTACATATGGATGTGAGAGCTGGATCATAAAGAAGGCTGAGCACTGAAGAACTGATGCTTTCGAACTATGGTGCTGGAGAAGACTCTGGAGAGCCCCTTGGACTGCAAGGAGATCAAACCAGTCAATCCTAAAGAAAATCAGTCCTGAATACTCACTGGAAAGACTGATGCTGAAGATAAAACTTCAATACTTTGGCCACCTGATGCAAAGAACCAATGCACTGGAAAAGACCCTGATGCTGGGAAAGACTGAAGGCAAAAGGAGAAGAGGGTGGCAGAGGATGAGACAGATAGATAGCATCTTTTAATGGATATGAACTTGAGCAAACTCCGGGAGATAGTGAATACCAGGGGAGCCTAGTATGTTGCAGTCCACGGGATCGCAAAGAGTCGGACACAACTTACTGACTGAAAAACAAGTGTTAAGAAGCCAGATGTCCAAAGGACATAGAGAAAAAGGGAGTAGGGCAGGAGGACCAGAGCAGAAGGAAAACGGTATTTTTAATGGGCAACAGATTTGAATAGATACTTCACCAAAGAAGACATGCCAATGGCAAATAAGCACATTAAAAGATGTTCAGTATCCTTAGGCTTTAGAAATGAAAACTGAAACAATGAGATATTATTATGCTCCCAAAAGAAAAAACTCAATTTTAAAAAGACTAAACCAGAACCAAATGTTGGTGCGAGTATGGAGAAACTAGACCTCTCATGCACTGCTGGAGGTAATGCAAAATGATACAGCTACTTTGGAAAAGACTCTGGTGGTTTCTTATGAAGTAAATTTATGACCCAACAATCCCACTCCTACGTATTTATAAGAAAATGGAAAATATATATTCACATAAAGACTCGTACATGATTGTTCACAGCATCTTTATTCATAATTGACCAAACTGGAAACAATCCCCAAATGTCTAGCTCCTAGTGAATGGTAGATCCATATAATCGAATATGACTCAGCAATATACAGGAACACACTGCTGATACATGCAACAAAGTGGATGAAGACAAAAATGACTATATACTGTATGGATGCATTTATATGCAATTCTAGAAAAGGCAAAACTATAGTAATTTAGATCAGTGGTTGCTGAAGAGGAGGGGAAGGTTTAACTGAAGGGGCACAAGTGAACTTTTTTAAGGTGATAGAAATGTCCTATATATCATGATTCTGGTGATGGTTGCTACATGACCACACATATTTGTCAAAACCTACCTAATTGTATACTTTGTTGTTGTTCAGTTGCTAAGTTGTGTCCAACAAAATTGACCAACTTTAAAGTATATGATGACCTGCAGGGAAGCCTGGCATACTGCAGTTCATCATATACTTAAAGTTGGTCAATTCTGTTTAAATTACCCCTCAATAAAACTGATTAAAGAAAAAGAATAGAGGAATGAACATATTTCCATCATACCTGTCACTCACCAACATTTATCAACACCTGACAGACAATGGCAAAAGTCAGGAAAGAAGAGATGTAAAGTTCACTGACCAGAAAGAACAGGGAGTTGCCATGAATGATACAGTCATAAGGAGAAACAATAATATGCCTTTCTTGTTCCATTTTAACCATTCCAATAATGAAAATAATTTACTTCTAAAGGAGACCTTGACCAGGTCAAAATGTCATGTTTCATCAAATTATTTCTTACATAATGTTCTAAGGGCTACCTAAGTCAGAAGCATCTCAAGCCTTTTTCATCAGACATTCTAGGTGAAAAGTCCCCAAATCTACCTTCTGAACTGCTCCCAAAGAAGTAGTTTTGCAAACTGAATCTGAGAGAACCACTATACTGGAAGGAATATACAGATACACATGCACACACACGCACAACTGGGTCTGCAACAGTTGCAAGTCAACAGCATTCAACAGCACATGTGCTTTTCCTACAGGAACAGAGTCATCTCTCATGGAGCTACAAAGGGCTCAAATGTATCCTCTACAAAAATCACTGAAGAAACTGCTAAGGCACTCAGTATGACACCTGCCAATCATCCTGGACTTTAGCAGGAAAACAATTCTAAGCAGAGGAAAAAAGATCCTTTGACCTTACCAAGTCTGAAATTCTACAACGCCATACTGCTTCTGTTTCACAACTATATACTGGTTAGTGGCAGGTGACAGCCACTTCAATTTTAATTACTATTTGTATATTATAACACTATTTTCTTTCAGTATTTGATTTTTTAAAAGGTAGATGCTATGTTCAGCCCCCTTTATTTTTCTTCCTTCATAAATTATGTTGATTTATTGTTACTGATTTTCCTATGGGCTTTCTCTGTACATCAAGTTAATTTCAAACATCTTTAAAATCAAGTTTTACCACATCAAAAGAAAACACAATGAAACTAAACAACATTAGGAACGGCAGAGAAGAAAGCTGAGTAAATTGGTCAAGGCCTTTAGCTTCATGAGGTGGTTTGGGCTTTTGGTTCCTTGTCGTTGTTTCCTTTGGTGACACAATATACACAAAATTTACCACTTTAATCTTCACTGAGTGTACAAGTCAATGATATGAAGTATATTCACATTGTTGTGTAATCATTCCCACCATCCATCTCCAGAAACTTCTTCCCATCATCCCAAAGTGAAACTCTTGTACCCAATTAGACAACAAATTCCTATTTCCCATTTTCCTCCAGTCCCTGGTAACCACTAATCTATTGCTACATTCTTTCTCTATGAATTTGACTATTCTAGACACCTCTTACATGTTGAATTGCACAAAATTTGTCCTTCCATCATGAGTTTTTTCTACTAATTTTTTTAGATGTCTAGGCAACATCATTAAGGATACAAAGACGACAGCATACTGCTGTACCCTCATGAAATTTAACGCTTTGAACAGGGAAGTCAGACATGCCAACAAGATAACTGCTTTAAGAGAGATACAAAGTACAATGATGGCACAAAGGGGCAATCAACTCTGGGCAGACTGAAGTTAGGAGAGGTTCCCAAGGGAGGTGGTATTTTAGGACAGTTGTAAAATATGATAAAACTTACAGCATGGACACGGTCATTCCAGTCATCAAACAGTCCAAGAGGGACAAAATTATGCCAGGCACTCCACACCCAGAACCACCAGAGTTCCTGCTTTCCTTAAGGTAAGAGCTAATGCAGAGCCATGAAATACACATCTGAACAAGGTCAAGCAGCTCAAACTGAAGAGCAAAGTGCTTGGGGAGGAAGGTGAGGCTGGAAAGGCACTCAGGTGTCAGATATGGGAAAGTTCTATATCATCCAGAGTTTTACTTTATACTGCAGGCCAACTTGAGAACTTCAGAGAGAATAAAAATCAGAGATGGCTCTTACTAGAAGTACACATTCCCAGGATAACCCCAAAGGTTTTAATTTCATATGCCTGGGGGCGGACCCCAGAAATTTATTTTTAATGAGTACACTAGGTGATTATAAAGCAGTTATATATCCATGGACTACTTTTGGGGAAATACCTCTGTAGAATATGGGAAGTTAATGATGACTTCAAACAGGAGAATAATATGAACAGTTTATCTGTTTGGGTTTATTAATTTCCCCCCCTAATTAAAAAGGTGCTTTTATTCAAAAGATATAAAAAAACATAAACAGAAAAACATTACTCAATTCTACCACCTGGAGATAAAGAGTTCACATTCTGGTGTATTTGTTTTTCTCACTTAATATTATGTTAATACACATTTTTAAGTAGAAGGATCATACTATACAAACTACTCTGAAGCCTATTTTTCTTCACTTTAGTTATACAAGTGGATATTTCTCCCTTCTATTCTTAGTAAAGATTTTTGATGACTGCATAGCAGACCATAGGTACCATTTAGGTGTAACTATCCCTTGTTTTTAAATATTTAGGTTATTAGCAATTTTTCACCTATTTTCCTGTACCACTGTCCGTGTCAACATTTGGATGGTATCTGGATTTAAGAAAGATCACTTTAGTTACATTATAAGGGCTGAATGTGAAAAAAGGTTAAAGTTAAAGGCAAGGTGAGAGGCTATTATGATGGTCCAAGCAAAAACAATGAGATAGATCTCAATCAAAGCAGTAAAAATAGAAATGAACAGAGAATGGATTTGAAAGTCCATAATCTACATGTAAGGGTTTGTCATCTGATTAATATAACATGCAGAGAAGTAATTCTTTTTTAAAATAAATATTTATTAACTCCTATAGTGTAGGAGTATCAAAGAATAATTATTGAGAAAAAATGAGGATTAAAAAAACACCATGCATTTTCACTTTTCTCACTGTGTGTGTGTATACATGTATGTGTAGGATCAGGTTTCCAACTGCATTTAAGTGATTTAGAGTATTCTTTTTTATCAGAGGAAAAACAATTCCATGTTCCAGTTTTACAACTGCAAAAGCAGAGCCAGAAAGAATCACAGTTGTCAGCAAAAGCTTGACTCTGTTATTGAATATATGGTGGGGCTATAGTGGGAAATTAACATACTAAGCAAGAAACTCCTCATGATCAAGTTTACTTCAATTTTTAAAAAGAACCTGTATCTGCTGGTGCATTCTGCCAAAAAAGCAAATGCTTTATGCATTTGACTCCTTGTCATTTTATATGGCTATTCTCCAATATAAACTTAGAGAATCTGCATTTCAAAATCTGCCAACTATTGGAAACTGGCTCAAACAAAACACTTCTACTCTCTGTGACAAGTTAAAATTTATCAATGAAAAGAAACCTTATTAGGTAAAGCTGAGATTACATAAAAATGTTTACAATAAACCAGTTTATTTCCCCAAAAAGCGTTTTTTTAAAAGATACTAATAACCATTCTACACTATTAAGCTTCAGACAACAAATGCAAGGTTTTATTATGATTAAACTTTTAGACACTTGAAGCACACATATCCAAAGACTCTTTCTCTGGGTTTAAATCTGACATACCTCAATTGATGAAAAACTGAGAAGCATATCTTGCATTCCTCTTAGGTAACATTTCTTTTCATTCATCTACCTTATTAAAAAAAAAAACTAGGTAAGCCTAACTTATCACTTTTGATGATTCAAAGCATCTGTATCCACTCAAAAAATTTTTCCTCTGAAAAATTTCCAAGTTTTTTTGGTTTTTGTTGTTGTTCAGTCGCTCAGTCTTGTCTGATTCTTTGCAACCCCGTGGACTGCAGCACACCAGGCTTCCCTGTCCTTCACTATCTGCTGGAGTTTGGTCAAACTCATGTCCATTGAGTTGGTGATGCCATCCAACCATCTCATCCTCTGTCGTCCCCTTCTCCTCCTGCCTTCAATCTTTCCCAGCAACAGGGTCTTTTTCAACACATCAGCTCTTCTCATCAGGTGGTCAAAGTACTGGAGCTACAGCATCAATCCTTCCAATGAATATTCAGGCTTGATTTCCTTTAGGAGTGACTGCTTTGGTCTCCTTGCAGTTCACAGGACTGTCGAGAGCCTTCTCCAGCACCACAGTTCAAAAGCATCAGTTCTTCGGCTCTCAGTCTTCTTCATGGTCCAACTCTCACATCCATACATGACCACTGGAAAAACCAGTTTTGACTAGAAGAACCTTGATCAGCAAAGCAATGTCTCTGCTTTTTAATATGCTGTCTAGGTTTGTCATAGCTTTTCTTCCAAGAAGCAAGTATCTTTTAATTTCATGGCTGTAGTCTCTGTCCACAGTGATTTTGGAGCCCAAGAAAACAAAAAGGAAAGGGAAAGGGAAAGGGAAGTCGCTCAGTCGTGTCCGACTCTTTTTGCGACCCCGTGGACTGTAGCCTACCAGGCTCCTCCGTCCATGGGATTCTCCAGGCAAGAATACTGGAGTGGTTTGCCATTTCCTTCTCCAGGGGATGGATCTTCCCGACCCGGGGATCAAATCCAGGTCTCCTGCATTGGAGGCAGACGATTTAACCTCTGAGCCACCAGGGAAGTCTCAAGAAAACAAAAGAAAACAAAAGTCTTTCGTTATTTCCATTGTTTCCCCATCTATATGCCATGAAGTGGTTGGACTGGATGCCATGATCTTAGTTTTTTAAATGTTGAGTTTTAACCCAGCTTTTTCACTCTCCTCTTTCACCTTCAAGAAGCTTTAAGTTCATTTTATTTATACTAATAGGTTTATTGATTTTTAATGATCTTAAAAAAATCTCTCCTTTAAAACGCATCCTATTTACACTTTCAAACCACTTTCTCAAACAACAGATTATAAAAACAAAGCAAAATAATGTTAGATTCTTACTTATACTGTACCTCATATGTATGTAACTCCACACAGTCCTAAGAGAGTAAAATAAACATCTGGGTCTAGCTACCTGGTAATATGTAATACTATTTCGTTATTCCAAATTAAGTATGTAAAGTTATAATAACTGCAACATAATTCAGAATGAAAATCCAATGGGCTTCAAGTAATTAACACAGAAAAATTAGAATATACTTTGACATAAAAACTAAAACATATCTTACTTCATAAGTTATTGGATTATTACATTATACTCCATCTTTACAATTAAATAATTCTGGGCCATATCCCAGAATCTAATCAGACTAGTTTAAATTGGGGTAAAAATTATTACAAATTTATCTTTTACTAATAATCTAAAAGATCTCAGTACATGCCAAAAAGCATATGCCTTTATACCATCACTTCACTTATTGACATATACTTAAGGAATAGCAACAGCAACTATTATCATTAAGGAAATTTCTCTAAAGATAAATCTCATCATACGGGGAGGTGAGGAGAGTATAGGAAAAAACAGAAAAAGCCCAGAACAAATCATACAAAAGCTATGAGACAGTCTTTTATGATCTAACATACATATAATTGAAATCACACAAACAGAAGAAAGGGAGAACAGGTCAAAAAAGAAAAAAAGATAATGACTGAGAATTTTCCAAACTAAAAGATACAAACCACAGAACCAAGAAGCTCTAAGAAAACCAGAGACACAGCATTTTCAAAAGTAAAGACACATTATATTCAAAGTCAGAGAAAATCTTAAAAAGACAGACCAAAAAAAAAAAAAAGAACATTTAATATACAGAGAATCAAAGAATTAACAACAGAATGACTTTTTTTTGGCTGCACCATGCAGCTTGTGGGATCTTAGCTCCCCAACCAGGGATCGAACCTAGGCCCTGGCAGTGAAAGCAACAAACCCTACCCACTTGAGTGCCAGGGAATTCCCTAGAGTGACATCTTTTAAGTACTAAAAGAAAAAAAGGCAATCTACAATTTTATACTCAGCAAAACATATTCTATTAAAATTAAGGAAATAAAAGAGAAAAATATGTTCTCTTTCAGAAAATAAAAAAAAACGAGTAATTCATTACCACTAGATTTGCCCTATTGTAAATTATAAAGGAAGTTTTTCAGGCGGATGGAATATGACAGCAGACAAAAGCTTGGATCCATACAAAGAAATCAACAACACTAGAAATGACATAAATGAAAGTAAATATAAAACCTCATTTATTTCTTATTTGTAATTTCTCTAAAAGATGACTGTCTGAAGCAAAAATAGATGTACTGAGTTCTGATAACATGTGTTCAGTTCAGTTGCTCAGTCGTGTTCGACTCTTTGCGACCCCATGGACTGCAGCACGCCAGGCCTCCCTGTCCATCACCAACTCCTGGAGTTTACTCAAACTCATGTCCATTGAGTCAGTGATGCCATCCAACCATCTCATGCTCTGTCGTCCCCTTCTCCTTCTGCCTTCAATCTTGCCCAGCAACAGGGTCTTTTCCAATGAGTCAGTTCTTCGCATCAGGTGGCCAAAGGATTGGAGTTTCAGCTTCAACATCAGTCCTTCCAATGAACCCTCAGGACTGATCTCCTTTAGGATGGACTGGTTGGATCTCCTTGCAGTCCAAGGGACTCTCAAAAGTCTTCTCCAATACCACAGTTCAAAAGCATCAATTCTTCGGCGCTCAGCTTTCTTTATAGTCCAACTCTCACATCCATATATGACTACTGGAAAAACCATAGCCTTGACTAGACAGACCTTTGTTAGCAAACTGCTTTTTAATATGCTGTCTAGGTTGGTCATAACTTTAACATGTATAAAAGTGTCATATGTCTGTATGACAACAAATGCACAAAGGATAAGCGGGAAGAATTTAGAGTAAATAGTTTTAAAATTCTTATAGTATATATATATATAAAAATATAAAATTACATACTATTATATAATGGAAGACTTGCTTGGTTACAAATGTATATCACAAACCCTAAGACTACCACTAAATTAATTTCAAAAAGAGGTACAAATAAATAAGCAGATAACAGCAGATAAATATCAAAATTAAATAACATGTCATCTGGTATCAAAATCAGTGCTTCTTAGGACACAAAAAGAAGTAAGACACTAAAAAAAAAAATAAAAAAAAAAAATAAAAATAAATAAAAATAAAAAATAAAAAAAAAAAAAAGAAGTAAGACACTATCAAGAAGTATGACAGCCGAAATGGTAGCCCAGCCTGCTTTGTCTTTTAATCCTAAACTGATAGAAAAGTCAAAAAGCACTGACCAGCGCAAACATACCATGGTGAAAGCAGCTATTTATAACAGATGGGAATAATGAAAAATAGCCAGGTAATCCAAGAGGAAAAACACAAAAAACAGACAGAATAACAGAAAACAGCTGGCAGAGTGGTAGATTTTAGTTCTATCATATTATTAATTACATTAAATATAATAAACCTAAACACATCAATTAAAAGAGACTGTCAGATTAGATAAACAAATAAGTCCAACTGTATACTGTCTAATTTCCTAGGTAGCACTAGAGGTCAAGAACCCACCTGCCAATGCGGGAGACATAAGAGACGAGTTCAGTCCCTGGGCTGTGAAGATCCCCTGGAGGAGGGCCTAGCAACTCACTCCAGTATTCTTGCCTAGAGAATCCCACAGACAGAGGGGTCTGGTGGGCTACATTCCATAGGGTTACAAAGAATCGGAAACAACTGAAGCAACTTAGCATGCACACATATACTGTCTGTAAGAAACCCATTTTAAAAATAAAAGTATAAGTAGGTTGAAAGTAAAAGGATGGGAAAAGCTATGTTAGGAGACAGTTCTCCATGGGTCTCTGTCATGGTGTCTGTCTTTGAATCTACTACAGGTTGTAACTGATCTGCAACCACCTTCCACCTGTAGTTCCTCCTTAATAGTAGTCAATAAAGTGGAGAGTCAGAAATCTACTGTCTATAGCCAGCATTTATGAAACTTATGGCAACTAAACTTGTTACCTTTCAAGAAGACAAAATCTCAGGCGCTTCACAATTCTTAACATGATATGCCATGTTAAAAAATAATCAAAAGAAAGCTGGAGTGGCTATATTAATGACAGACAAGGAAGACTTACAGAATAAGAAACATTACCAGGGATTAGTAAGTCCTTTCACCAAGAAAACATAATAATTCTAAATATACAAGGACATAATAAAAACTTCAAAATACATGAAGCAAAAACTGATAGAACTGAAAGAGAAACAGGCAAATCCACAAGTTGAAGACTGTAACACTCCTCTCAATATTTGAAAGATCAAGCAGATCAACATATGGAAAAATTCAACCTTACTATTGAGAGAAAATATACAAACTCACAACGAAAGAGATCATTTACACCTGTAAGAATTCATTTAAAACTTGAGAAGTTTGACAAATGTGAATACTGGTGAAGATGAGGGACATCAGAAACTCTAATAGTGGGCAAACAGTTTGATAGAACCACTCTGGAAAACAATTGGGCATTACCTAATAAAACAGAGAATGTGCACATTCTACCACAGCAATTCCACCTTTAGTATAAATTCTTTTACATATGCACTAGAAGACATGCTAAATTCTTATACACATGAACTAGAAGGCATGTACAACAGTTTTTGTAATAGCATTGCTAATAATTGAGGATTAAAAAAACCGGGAAACAACTCAAATGTCCAAAGATAAGAGAATGAATAAATAAAACTGTGATATATTCATACAACACAATACTATAAAGCAGTAAAAATGAATGAATTACAGCTGTATAATACAACATAGATGACTCCTTATAACATAATGTTGGATTGGCGGGGGTCACAGAAGAACAGATACACATAAATAACTCTAAAAAGATAAAAGCCAAATAATATATTGTTTAGAGATGTTTACAAATGAGGTAAAACTATAAAGAAAAACAAGGAAATGATTAGACAGATAGGAGAGGAGAAGGCAATCAGAGACTTCAAAGATATCTGTAACATTCTATTTCTTAGTAGTAGTAGTAAAAAGATTTTTTAATTAATTTACTTATTTTAATTGGAGGCTAATTACTTTACAGTATTGTGGTGATTTTTGCCATACACTGACATGAGTCAGCCACGGGTGTACATGTGTCCCCCATCCCGATCCCCCCTCCCACATCCCTTCCCATCCCTTCCCATCCCTCTGGGTTGTCCCAATGCACTGGCTTTGAGTGCCCTGTTTCATGCATCAAACTTGGCTGCTCATCTATTTCACATATGGTAATATACATTTTCAATGCTATTCTCTCAAATCATCCCACCCTCGCCTTCTCCCTGAGTCCAAAAGTCTGTTCTTTATACCTGTGTCTCTTTTATATTCTTTAATCTATACATATTATAGATACTCTTATTATATATTTATAATTAAAATTCTTATTAAGTAATAAATATAGATTCACTTAGCAAATATTAAAAACAAAAGTCAAAGTGTTAGTCACTCAGCCGTGACCGACTCTTTGCGACCCCATGGACTGTAGCCAACCAGGCTCCTCTGTCCATGGAATTCTCCAGACGAGAATACTGGAGTGGGTTGTCATTTTCTTCTCCAGGGGATCTTCCTGACCAAGGGATTGAACCAGTGTCAACAAATAAAGGACAACACCCCTGATGTTCCTCAACATTGAGAGGTGCATGGCCCAAAGAGGCCACTCTAGATACCAGTTATACTTGACAGGATATAAAACCTGAAACAACATGCCAGCAAGGCAGTGTCAGGAAGTCACTCTTCAGCAGGAGTTTTCACACCAACTCAGGAAGTTTTCCTTTTGGCCTTCCAGGTGGCAGGTCAAGTAAAAGGAATGAAATCACAAAGGCTGGTGCAGTATCCAACTTAGCTTGGAAACACTGAATGGTAATCACCATCTTCATCTATAGACAAAGATTTCCAGACTCACAATAAACTTACTCAACTATAAGAGTTATCATACCCAGGGAAGCCCAAAGCAGTTGTCTCCCACTGTTATTAATATTTACAGTTTATTCACAGTCCTCCCAGTCCATATGTACTTTACTAACCATGATTCATTTTTACTAAAAGCAATGGTGCTCAGTTACACAACTGACATTCTATTTCTATCATTTCCAGGTGAATAAAGCTAGAGAGTTAACCAAGACCAAAACAGTACAAAAAAAAGAAAAGCTATTAATTCTTTACTCACACTAAGTGAGGAGATTAAATTTAGAATGGTACTAAGCTAAACAGCTATTAATATATTTAACTGAGTCCAAAATGCCAAAGATTTTAAGACACCATTAATTTTTATACGACTAACAAAGAACATTCTTCCAATTAAATATGGCACACCACTGATTCTTTACCAAATTAAAGAATCCGAATGCGGGAGACCTGGGTTCAATAAGCTGGGTTGGAAAGATCCCCCGGAGGAGTGCAAGGCAAACCACTCCAAGTTCTCCACTTGCCTGGAGAACCCCACGGACAGAGGAGCCTGGCGGGCTCCAGTCCAGGGGATCTCAGAGAGTAGGACACAACTGAGCAACTAAGCACAGCACAGCTGGTAGCTCAGATGGTAAAGAATCTGCCTGCAATTCAGGAGACCTGGGTTCGATCCCTCAGTCAGGAAGATCCCCTGGAGAAGAAAATGACACCCCACTCCAGTATTCTCGCCTGGAGAATTCCATGGACAGAGGAGCCTGGTCGGCTACAGTCCATAGGGTCACAAAGAGTCGGCCACGGCTGAGCGACTAACACTTTGACTTTCTTTAACCACTGATTGTAAGCTACATCCCCTACTGAGCTATAAAAATGGGAAGGGGAGATAAACATCTTAGAATCAATTGAATACAAAATAACTCTTCCAGTTTTCCACTAAAATATTTAAGATATGCTGTGCTATTCTCTCCGTTGGAGACAAAATCCACTAACAGAAACTGGTCCCCTACTAAAAACTTTCTAAGATGTGTTAGGTTGTATTTCCTCACTCAATATCAAGGTTATATTTTCTCACTCAGTACCTCTCTTTCTTCATCTATTCTAAAAACACAACTCTCACTATCAACAAAACTGGAGAACAGCTCTCTTCATTCTGGATGTTAAATGAGCTTCCATCACTGATAAAAATCATCAGAAGTGGTAAGGGCTTTCATAACCTGGAGACTTTCATATAATGCTCTGGAGTAGAGAAAGAAAGTCAAACAGAAAGCACCACAAGTTATCCCAGAGTAAGTCTGCTCCCACATGTCAGAGACTCTGCAGTCAGAACGGGGGAAAACAAACCTCAGTCCAGTAGGGGCACACAAAATGAATGTTTTCATCTAAGTGGGCTGAGCTCAACTACTAGCTCTGTATAACTGGGAGGGCAATTCTATCAGTTTATAAGCAAAAGTGAAGACAATCAATTGGATTTCCCATACTCTATCAACTTGCAAACAACAGGACCAAATAAACAGCCTCTTGTTCACAGATGGATAAACTTGGGGCTTATACAAACATTAAGCACATCTTCTTAAACTGCCAAAGAAATGAATCTGTTATGAAAAATGGTACCTGAAAATGTATTTAAGGCAACCAAAATCAATCAATCAACCAAACCTGGAGCTCAAGAATGGGTATAAGCGGTATGGGATAAATAGATCAGCAGCAGCGCTCATGCTTGCCCTCAGTTGCTCAGTCGTGTGGTGCTCCACACCAAATTAATACATGGAGGTCAGTTTAAATTGCTGTATTTAAATTTAATACACACGCTAAAAATTTTTAAAGAGAAGATACACAGTTTAAAACATTCAACATTTATAAGATAGTCTTAAAAATTGGCAAGCTGAGAGTACAAAAATCTAAAATAAGCTAAACTCTTTGTATTACACAAAAGAAAGTATTTTTTATTTGTTCCCAAGTTTTGTAATTAAAGCTACAATTCTGTATATATGCTTTTTAAAATGCTTACTGCATCATGTTTTTTAATAAAACACATAAAACAGAGTCTATGCTGCAAAAAACAGAAACAGAAGAGTTTAAACTGATTTAAAAAGTTATCTATAGTGCTACTCAAATGCAGTCTGTGAATGAACTGTTTGTTATAGGTTTGCAACAAGACAAGTACCAAACTAACAACTCTTATAGTAGTTCGACAGGGGAATTCTATACCGGTTTAATAATCATTAAAAAAAGGGAGCCTGTATTTTGCTTGTTGGGTTTTCTTTCTCATTTCATTTTTCTAGTACTTACTTTTAATGTATTTTAAATAAGTATCAGAAAAAAAGAGATTCTTCACCACAATTAGTTTGAAAAGTAGTTATATAAGACATATCAGTTATAAAGCTTTATGTGCCAAATAACACATCAAAATGTACAAAAGTTAAAATAGAGATGCAAGGAAAAAACGAAGAACAAAATAAAGTGGGAAAGTTTCATGACCTATTAGATTAAAAATAAGTAGAGAATGAAAACCAATTATGAAATGTCACAGTTTGTTCAGGAAGTCATCTATTATAAGATATCCATCAGTTTAATACCAGCTTTTCAGGAGAAAAAAATAATTGTGTCAAATGTACAAGTGTGAGATGTGTTAACCTCAGAAATACTAGAATTTTTAAAACAGAATTAATCAAGGAAATAGTAGTAGGGCAACAATTTGGTATCAAATAAATAGAAAACTTTGTCCACAAAACATTTATAAAGATACTGAAAATATTATAGACCCTCCCTTGGACTGCAAGGAGATCCAACCAGTCCATCCTAAAGGAGATCAGTCCTGGGTGTTCATCGGAAGAACTGATGTTGAAGCTGAAACTCCAATACTTTGGCCACCTCATGCGAAAAGTTGACTCATTGGAAAAGACCCTAATGCTGGGAAGGATTGTGGGCAGGAGGAGAAGGGGGCGACAGAGCATGAGATGGTTGGATGGCATCACCGACTCGATGGACATGGCTTTGGGTAAACTCCAGGAGTTGGTGATGGACAGGGAGGCCTGGCGTGCTGCGATTCATGGGGTTGCAAAGACTCAGACACGACTGAGCGACTGAACTGAAAGAATACCTCAACAACTTTGAAAAATTAAAAAGTATCTAAAGTATGGCAAAAACTGGTTTTCTACCATTTCCCACTATAAATTACTTAAGGATTCCTGTCTGCTTTTGCTTTTTTGATGCTCCTGGGTAAAACTATTAGGAAGAAGGTTTGCCAATTTTAAAAACTTTTAAAAACTACATTAAATGACTTAAAACATGCTAATCTCTTCAGCCTTGCAGTTTTCTAATTCACTTTTATATAGAACTCAAGGGAGGAAGTCAAGGTATTCCATAATGTCAGATGCTGCACAGATCATAGATGCCTCTGCTACTCTCTTCCTAGCTCCTTACAACCTTATTAAAAATATAGGATATTATTAGGATATGGGTAGCATTATTTTGCTTTCTCAAAAAAGGACACAGTCTGTTTATCTTTCTTTTTTGTGGCCCACTGGAAAAGCCCTGGCCTAATGTAGCCACTCTCACATAGCTATGCAGTTGATTAGGTAAAAGCCGGCTAAAGAGATAAAGGGTTATATGAGAAACACCACCACTATATACATGTGTGTATATACCGCACACATTACACACACAAAAACATACACACTGTACTAGACAAGACTCAAAGCAACATTATTAACAATTTATTCTAAGTAATAACACAAATGTATTTTCCACCTATGCTATATACTCAATCATCTAAAAATTACCCTCAAAAGGATGATCCTACTTCTTAGACTGGTCTGTCAGAAGGAGTGGTTCTCACGATAGAACCAAACTTAGAAGAGAAAGAAGTGTACTGAAGATAGGATCCTTCTGAAACTGTTCATTTTAAGTCAGAGTTTTGAAAGCTAATTTCTCTAAGTTTTCTTTCATTCCCATACCTAAAACTTAAACCAAGATTCAACTAAATCTGTTCTAAAAGCCTCATTTAAGATACAAACTTTTTTATAAAATGAAAAGATATTCAAATAAAATGTATTTACCATAAGAACAAACAAACTAGGAAAAATATTTGTAACTCAATTCACAGATAGGGACCAATTTTCCTAATATATGAAGAGCTCCTTGGAATCAACAATCAAAAGACCAAGACTCACAATAGAAAAGTGGGTAAAAGATAATCGAGTAGTACCCTGAAAAGGAAAAACAAATGGTTCTCAAATATATAGAAGGACATTCAATCTCACTTATAATAAAAGAATGCAAATTACAACTACACTGAGATCCATATGTTTTATCTATTAGACTGATAAAGATCAAAATATCTGAGACCATAACCTTGGTGAAATACGGAAAAAGTCTCATTATTGCTGGTGGGAAACTATAATACAGAAACCACCTCTGTATTATAGTTTTTCTTACTGGGACTATCTTTCTAAGACATTTTAAAAAATGTAGTACACAAGATATATTCAGCCTGGTGTGAGCTGTTGTTGGTCATTAAACAAAACTATTGTAATTATCTGCTTTTATAGAATATTGTTCATAAGATGAAACAGACAGGTAGGTAAGTTTATGAAACTTGGATGATGAAGTAGCAGTACTGACAACAGTACTGCTCCATCTGAGCTCACCTTATGACAGCTTATTATGCACTTAGTGGGTGTTCAATTAACTTTTCTGGGTGAATGGGACCAAGAATGATGCTGAGGGATGATCAGAATGGTGTAAAACAAGTGAGAATAAGAAATTAACTAAATTTATCTGAATTGGTAAATTAATTGCTTAAACACTATACTTTTTCAAGAACAAGGCACTGTACACTGACAAACGTTTCCTGAAAAATGAATCAGCAAGCAACGGAGATATAGCATACTTGAGCAGTAATGGTCCCCTAATGAGTCACACAGTTAGGAAACTCCTCCCACACCAACTCTGGGCCTGGCTACATGATTTGAAGGCTAGCTGCTGGAAACACATAGATCTCAATCACCCTAGCACCAATATCCAGACTATGAGTGACGCCATTCTAGGCCAAATAGCTTCCAGATGACCAGTCGGCTGACTCAGCCACATAAGCAAACCCAGCCAGAAGCAGGAGCAGAATTGCTGAACTGAGCCCATGCCAGAACTATGGGCTAACAAATGGCTATTGTTTTATACACTAAATTTTTGGGGAGGTTTGTTATATAAAAATCGGTACCAGTGGGGAGGTGAATAGGATTGGTGGTCAAGGAAAATTTTTGTTTTACCTGTTTTCTGCTTTTTAAATTTCACAAGAACATATTCATATACTATTTGTTTAATTAACTTATAAAAATATTTTTATATCAGATTGATATTATAGTAAAGCCCTACTATCACCTTATAAACACATATACATAAAAACAAAATAATTCAGTCCAAATGGGAAAATGAATTTGAAAGGAGACATTAATATTGCTCAGGGAAAACAAAGTCAGTACAAAGTTGCAGGGTATATTTATTACAAAAAAAAAGTGAATAAGAATACATTCATGATCAATGTCTTAATAATGGCTATTATCAGATTCTGTAAGTATTAGGAGACATACATCTCAGATTTTGCTTCCCTGCTTCTTCTGTTTATGCAGCTAATGGCTTAGTACATATTCCCTCATTTTAATTCTCACATGCTATGAAGTAAACATATGCTGAATAACTTCAGGCAAAAGTTAGTTAACCTCTTCATGCCTCATTTCCTCAACTGTAAAATGGGGATAAAAGTACTTGTTTTATAGAGTTGTGAAAATTAAAACACTTAGAATAAGGCACACAGTAAGGGCTCAATAAGTGATCTATAACCTCTGTTAGTAAAATGATGTAAACTTAAGGTCTTTTGACTAATTTGGCTTCTATTTTATAACCACTAAGCATCATCAACCAAAGTGTGATACATCAAAATTAATTTGAAAAATCTTCCTAAAGACTTCATTAAAAAAAAAAAAAAGACAATCTTATTAAAAAGCAAAACAAAAACCTGGGAATATATTTTTTTTTAAAAAAATGAAGAAAACTGAAACTCCAAACAATAACAAATTCATTTGGTCCACATTTCACAATTCTAAATGGATTTAAAAACCAAAGGTTTCAATTTGTGTGTGTGTTACAAATTCAGAAAAGGCAAAAAAAGGGAGCAATAGTTCCTATTGTCACCTTTGCAATGACCTCTGGCACAGACACCTCCAATTCATTCTACTACCATTTAAAACAAAAAAATAGAAGACTTTAGAAAATAAGGCTCTTTCATACAAAATACACTTAACTTAAACTGCAGTATTGGAAAACTGTAGTTACTCCTTGATCAATGGCTTAACACTGCCCTTTTTCAGGGCAAGATCAGGCCTGGATAGTTTTCTGTCTATATGTGTATACATCAACAATTTTAAAAAGAAAAATCAAGTCTGGGTAGGGTACTTAAAAAAAAAAAAAAAAAAGACGATCTTTCAAGTGTTTTAAACTGGTAATTACCTAGACTTTATAGACGTGAGTCAGTGACCAACTGGAAGAAGCCTTATAGCACAATGTATAGGTATTTTATTTTGTCCTATTGTGAGGAATGAATAAATGCTACAAAACTTCCATTTTTCATTCCAATTCAACTCAATTTAAAGAGCACCTGGTATACACCTAGTAATGTGGCAGATTCTGGACTTAGAAGGGTTAGAAAGAAAGTAATAGTTATGCTACTATATATGCCAGACAGTTGCTGGTTACTAGTATTTAATCATAATAATCCAGTGAGGTAGAAATTATTACAACTCATTTTACAGAGGAGGAAATTAAGGCTCACAGAAATAAAATAACTCGTCCAGGGTTTCTCAGCAGCAGTAGGGTCCTGGAATAGGGGTGTGGGGCAGGAGGAACACGAGGGCAGTGCCATATGACTATTCCTACAGACAAATACAACACTCAGTGTAGTCAGTCTTTTATCAGCAATGTGAAAGGAGGCTAGGACTGTGGGAAACCAAAGAGGATCTTTTGGGAATGGGCAAAGGAGTCACAGAAGGCTTTAAAGTGGTTAATCTTTGAGTTGTTACTTAAAGGATGAGTAGACTTATCAACTTCAATGCCAAGGTTCACTCCCACCTCCCTTCATCCCCAATATATCAACCAAAATAAATTACTTACTTGAAATTGAGAAAAACAATTTTGAGAGAAATCTTCCTCAGATATTTTATTCCATAGTTTTAAAACAAATAATATGATGACAGATTAATTTTTAGGTTGCTTTTATGTGGCTTGTCTTGGTTTTTATTCTGAAATGAAATTTAGATTAGTCATTTTCTTGTTCTGAGAAACTAGGAGTATGCCAACATGTTTTAAGTTCACATTTTTTTCACATATCAACATGTATTCTTACTTACAGAGTCTTTCATTTCACCATCTCAAACAATACCTAATTTAATATATAAATTACTTTGAACTATAAATATATATGCAAAATAAGATAGTTCTTTTAATTCTTGTTATACTTCCTTGGTAATTATAATAAATAGAAGAAAAATAGAAAACTGTTGTTAAACTGTTATATATTACACAAGCATTTTTGAGGTAACACGCTTTTTTTAATTCTTTGAATCATTTATATAGTAAATGCTCTCTTAACCCAAAGAAAATTAAATAACTGTCCCCAAGGAAACTGACCTCAAAATCTTGGTACTTCCCACAGCTATCATCTAAAAAGAAAACAGAATTGGACCAAAAAAACTTTAAATTTTCCAAAGACAATTACTGCCCTTTTTTTCTCCAAATTTACTTTGTTAGGCATATATTCAATTTCTGCTGCAGAAAACAGTCCAGTTTGCCAATACTAATTAAGCAACAAAATATTTTTCACTTAAAAATGAAATACTTAAAAATCTACCGAGCACTGGAAAAAACACAGGTCATCTGGAAAACTTAAAAAATGAAAAAAATAAAAACAAAAAATACCCCACCCAATCACACACCAAAAGGTTACACAGACGGTCATTAAAAGGGTTTTACTTATAATTTGTTTTAGCCTCAAAATGTACCTACTTTATGTCCAGACAGTGAAGAATTTTTCTTTAAATTGCCTAAGACACCTACTCCTGCCTTATCTGGAAACTCTAAGTTAACACAATTTTACCCACAGTTTACTGTACCTCAACTCCCATCATTTATTTCCTCTCTTATTCACTATCCCTGTGGTGTTAAAAAGGCAGTCAGGTACCAAAATGACATACACCATCCCATGTTCCATATCTTAGTAAGTTTCCAAGTATTTCTCAGAAATATATAAGGCTAATGGCAACATCCTCTGAAGCCTATTTAAACCCAACCTACTTAAAAACTCATTTTTCACTCATTTTTAATTGAACAAATTCTAATCCAATCAAAAGTAAGACCAGAAAATGTTTAAGTACAGCACAAGAGGAACTCTGAAAGGTCTCCCGACCTATCGCCTTTCTCTTTGGAAAACTATACACATAGAATTCTAGTATCAATTTTTGTTTATATGTGTCCTAAATTCTTGTTATAGACTAATCTATAGACATATATGTTATAGACATTATTTTTTTTAAAGAGAGAGCTACAATCATCACAAAACAAATCCAGCTATAATCTATTCTACGGGAAGAGTCTAAACACTATTGAACACAGTAGGCCCTCTGAGATTTCTAAACTGTGTACATGCTTTTTTTTTTTTAACAATTCCACTAAACTTCTGTATGTTTGTCTTTCAATTATAACCAAGGCCTTTCCAATTCTCAGATGTGGGGAAGAGAGTGTGAGGTACTAAGGGCTGAAAGTCAAAATCCCCAGTTTTTAGACCCAGCCCCACGCCAACCAATTATAGGATACAGGACACTGGACAAATCCTTGAGTTAATCTATCTAGACATCAGTTTTCTTTAAATAAAATGAAAGAATTTCACCAGAACAGTGTTTTCCAACTCCTTTCACATTGTAAATAATATTCATTCAGCACAATAGCCAACAAGAAGTCTTCTGGAGGCATCAACATTGTGCTTGATGAAAAAAAATTATATTTTCTTTATATAATTATGAAAGAAAATTAAACAAAGCTTGTAGCAATATGAATGGATTTCAAATCCAACCTTTTCCACATTAGGAACATTTCAAAATAACAATGATGCTTAATTTTTGCAGAACATACATACGCTATTAGGCAGTCACCTTGCAGGAGGCTAAATGGCATATCAGAAAATGGCTAAGAGGATCCAATACAGGCAAAGTACAGGCTAAGAGCTAGGCCCCAGAGCAACATCCTGCCACCCTGTCCTTTCATCATCAGATGACGTTCTCTCAAGCACCCAGAATACAAACTCCAATAACAGTTCCATGATCCCTTCTCCATAAGAGGCAGCTACAGTCTCCGGCTGGCTGAAGCAGATTTCAAGCATCAATGGTAGAGCACTTTGCTTAACATACTTAAAATACCAAATAGAGCAATAACTGCTGGTTGTGCTCATCATGGGGCTTCCTTGGTGGCTCAGATGGTAAAGAATCTGCCTACAATGCAGGAGACCCAGGTTAGATTCCTGGATCAAGAAGATCCCCTGGAGAAGGGAATGACAACCCCACTCCAGTATACTCACCCGGAGAATCTCATGGACAGAATCCCAAAGGGAGCCTGGCGGGCTACAGTCTATGAGGTCGCGAAGAGTCAGACACCACTGAGCGACTAACACACTTGTGCTGTGCTCATCATGCTATCTGCTTCAGGAACCCCACAGCCTGCCTTCAGACCCCACTCCACTAGGGTCTACCACCTCCAGAGAGCCACATAACATCAAGTGGGAGCTCTGAATTAGAAGACCTCTACCAAAACCTAAAATTAAACAGTACTGCAGTAATCATCTGACAACTAAATATTTATGACTACTATGACCTTGTATTTTTGTTCTTCCTTACCAATTGTTGCAAGCACAACATAATCTAAAAAGATTAACTTTGAATAAGTATCACAGGCACATGGTGAAAAACCTCCAAAAGTTACCAAAGCGTATACTTAAAAAAAATCAGATTCCCACGTTTGTCCTGTAGGCCACCAGTTACCCTCACTGGAAGCAACCACTGTTGCAAAATTCTCATGTATCCTTTCAGACATATGTGCACATATATATATAATATATATTCACTTATAAATATACATTTATATTTACATATAAATATTTAATTTATATTTTATATATATGTATATATATATATTTTAAGCCACACAAATGGTAGCATACAACATATGGAGCCTGGTATCTTGCTTTTTTTCCTTTTAATGTATCTTAGACATGGCATCAGAACAGTACATATAGTACTGCCTCATCACTGTAAGGACTTGCCTAGTATTCCACTGAAGAGATACACCATAATTTACTTAACTACTGATTTATGCTTAGGTTATTTCCAACCTTTTGCAATGACAAACAATGCTGCCACAAATATTCTTACATGCTCATTTGACACATATAAAAATCTTTTAGAGGACAAAATCCTTGAATGAAGTTGCTAGATCAAAATGTACATGAAAAAGAAAAAAAAGAATAAAAAAACAAGGGGGGGAAACTCCCTGGCAGTCCAGTGGTTAGAACTCCGCATTTCCAGGGGCCTAGGTTCAATCCATGGTAGGGTGAGTTCCCACAAACTGCGCAGTGCAGAACCCCCCTGCCCCCAAAAAGGAAGACGAACTACCAAAATATACATGCATCTTAAATTCTGAAAATGACTTCCAAATTGTTTTCCATAGAAAATGAACATTTTATATTCCCACCAGCAATATGTGAGAATGCCCATTTCCCCTTCCTCTCATCCTCCTCAAGTTATACTGTATAATCAATCGTTTCTAATTAGGTGATAAACAGTATGTTGTAGTTTTAATTTACATCTTCATTATAATAAAATCACACGTCTTTTCATAAGAATTCTCTTTGCTCACTTTTTCTATTGGATTATTTTCTAGGAGCTCTTTGTATATTAAGAGGAAATTAGTCTTTTGTGAAAAGTGTACAAATAAACTTTACCAGTCTATTTCTCTTTTAACTTTATGATTTTTGTCTCTATACAGAATTTTACTTTACATTGTAAAACTCAGCAATCTGGCTTCAGTTCTGTATCATACTTTGAAAGGCCTTCACCATTCCGAGATTAAAATAATTATCTTACATTTTTTGTTTGTTTCTACATTTAAATCTTCTGACTCATCTGGAAGCCAAGTTTTTACTTTTCCAGATGACTAAGTAGCTATTCCAACACTCAGTATTAAAGAATCTTCTTCCCTACTAATAGGAAAGGTAGCATCCATTATCACTTAAGTTCTTACACATAAGTCAATTTCTGACCTCTGCTCTATTTCATTGCTATTTCATTTTGCTGTGTCAAAGACATGCTACTCTGCAGAACATTTTAAAATTAAAATCAGTTTACATATAAATGAGTACAATAAAACCAGAAATTATTGGCTTTCTTTAATATAAGAATGATTCTGCAGTTCCTAAACTGAATTTATATAATCAAATTCAACACTATCATCATCCAATCACATATTTTAGTTGATACTTATTTGGGAGCCCAATATCAAACTCAAGGCTTTTTCTCATATTTCTAATAGTTTTTCCTTAATTTTGTATATATATATTTTCCAAATTATAAAATCAATACATTCTCTGCAGAAAAGCTGAAAATACAAAATACACTTCCCAGAGATAAGCAATCTTTATATTTCAGTGCATTTTTAATTAATTATTATTTCATAAACTGATTTTTCTCACATAATATACTGATAGCACTTTCCTGTATTATTTTATGTTATACTTACATAATAATCATGAAAACATGATTTTAATGACAAATTCTACTAAATGAACATGCCCAATTTATGTAACTACTTCTCGGTTGCTAAACATTTGGGGTTGTTCCCTGTTATGCCTATCATCTATTATTTATTAATTCTTGCAACAAATACTTGAGTTTCAAGCACTGTGGTAAGCAACCATTGGCTGTATAATGGTGAGCAAAAATGAACACATTACCAGCATTTATGGAGGTAACTGGGAAAAACAAACGTTAATCTCCTATGTATATAAAAATGACAACTACAGCAAGTGTTATGAAGGAGAGTTCATGAAGCTTTGAGAGTCTATGGTAGGGAAGGCTTCCCTGAGGAAAGATAAATTGGAGTTTAGGTGAAGGAAAAGGAAAAACATTCTAGGCAGAGGGAACAGCAGGTTCAAAGGCCTCATTGTGGGAGGAGCATGGCAAGAATAAGGGACTGAAATAAAGTCAGTATGGCTGGAACATAAAGAGCAAGGCAAGAAGGACATGGCTCAAGCCATGACTGGATAGAGAGGTAGGGGCCAAACTGTGCAAGACCTTGTAAGACATGTAGACGCCACCACATAAGACATGTAGCTTTGTCCTTATCCTAAATGCAATGGAAACCTACTGAAGCATACCTAGTAGGGGGATATAATAAGGTTTGCATTTTGAAAAGATCCCTCTGATTACAGTGTAGAAAACAGATTAGAGGGGAACAGAATAGATTGGGGTAGGCCAAGATTAGGAGGCTACTGTTGTAAATGCATCCAAAAATGCTAGTAGTTTAGACTAGGGTGGTGATGGATAATGAAAGAAATAGACGGATTCAAAAGATAATCAGATTTTGTCAAAAGATTTACATTCATAGATCAAAGTCCCTAAAACTGAAATTATTGGGTCAAAAAACAACATTTCAAGAATTCTGCTATGCATTGCCAAGCTACTGGGCCAAGAGTAGTTTTCTCTTCATTTGTGAATTACCTTGTATCTGTTCCTCTATTAGAATTTTTAAATTCTTTTGAAATTCCTTTAAAATGACTTAATCCATACTTCCTTCATGAAGCCTTCCCTGACTCCTCTTTTGGCCTGCCAGGTGGTCACTGAACATGTCCTCTTTGAGTCCTCACTTTGTCTTATACACATTTCTTTTATATTCCAATTAAACTATGTTTACATGTCTATCATCTCTCCTACATTGTGAGCTTGTGGAGGGTAAAAGTTGTTCATAATGACGCCATTTAAAAAACAGCTCAATATATGTACCAAGATCTCATTAAGTGTTCACTGAATGAACTGAATCACATATTACAAGATTCCACTGTCTCCACAGATTTTAGAGGGCTTCTGTTTAATAAGCTTCTGATTAACTTACGGTTATTTAAGTCAAGCGTAATACAGAAACCTAATAAAATCTGCAACTCGGGCATCAGATACCTACTAAAGTGACTAATTTTGTTTGTGGTAAAACACTACATCTCAGTAGTGCTCCTGAAAAATCTTTCTAATATTTATATTAAATAGGCATTGTGTGATGTTAAAATATTGTTAAATGATTTAGCAAAAAAAAAAAAGAGGCTATGAACAAACAAGACTTTTATTAGAGAAATTATTTGTCATCTAAGTTGTTGATATTTCACTAGCTGGAGGAAGACTGGGCGGGGGGGGGGGGGGGGGATGGGATGATGGCAGAGTTCCTTACAGTAATCTTAAAGTCAAGCAGCTCCCTCTATAGTCTGTTTGGCCTACTTTGTTTAATTACGTGCTTTGTGAACATCTCACTCACACTCTTCTATTTACTCCTCCTCTGCATCTCAGCAGGGAAGCTTTTGAAAGGATAATTCTGTTTTAAATTGATGCTGAGAAAACTGAGAAAGCTATCTAAGCTCAACATGAAGTGAGTTACATCAGGCAACTAATAAGCAAGAGCTGGGATGTGGTAACTGGGCAGCTTCCCAGATTCACCTGAGTCAGTTCCTCATAGTAAACCCTTAGGATTTTTTTTGAAGTGAAATCCCAGAGCACTCACACCCATATTCAAATCTAAGTGAAAAAATTAAAAAACGCTGTCTTGTACCGTAGTTAGGTATAGCCTGGGTTCCCTCCACTAAAACAAGTTACCAAAAAGTTGTTAAATTGCTCAATACATTGTATGTCAAAACAATATTCAAGTCACTTTTAAATGAGTGAAAGAAAAGCAAAAGATGTTTATGGGTTTTTAAAAATAATTCCATCACTTACATATAGAAAATTTAAGTGATTCTCTCAGGAACCAATATCCTCAGGCAGGAAGGGATTAAATCAGTCAGGATTTACCATTCAAATTTGAATGTACCAGTTTTTAAAATACCTTTTCAAATTTCACCAACTGAAGATATGAGAGCTTTTAAACCTAAGACACTAAATTTATTTCTTAAATTACTCAAATATGCCCTCAAAACATAGGACAATAGGAAGTCAACTGGACTGTTTTCTAAAGCAGAAAAATATTTTTCATGCAATAATAGAAAAACTGAACTAGTAAAAATCTAATAAATGAATCAGTTCAAAATTTTATAATGTACATCTGAAATGGTCACTTTATTTGGAAGATTTCTTCTGCTGCTATTTTTCACAATTTCACTTGAAATGCAAACTCAGTTTAAAAACATTTTCTCCAAACCAACGTAAAGAATTGAGGACTCCCAAAATTAACTACTACATAGGAAAAACTTAATTTTATGACAGTCTGTAACATTTACCATGTTACAATTTTTCATTAATTTTACTAATTAGTAGATATATAAACATAGTTTGTGATTTCAAACAATAAATCTGTTTTCATTAAAAATTCTAGCATTCAAACTAGAGAACCAAATTGACTTCTTTTTTATATTATTTTCAAAATTTATTTTACTAGGTGGCTGGACTGGTTTTCTTTGGGGAGAGAATTCAGAAGCAGATAATAGTATAGTTTTTATTTATGTTTATTAACATTAATTTTACGTGCTAGAAATGCTGGCTTGATTTCTGAAAGCTGTAAACTCTAAATGTATGCCAGTGACATCAAAATTTTTCACCTTTTGAAGAAACACAAAAATTTTATAGCAAATTCAATTCAATAATCCTTAATAACTTAAAGTTTGAAATTCTCTGTATCAAGTTTTGTATCTTTCAATGTATATACAAAAAAACTCTGATTTACATTATACATTTCAAGGTGTATTTTTAAAAATACAGTTGTTTTTTTTTTTAAAGGGGAGTGATGCTGGTAATCTATTGTAAGATGGCCAAGAGGAAAGAAATATGTATTTCTTTCTACAGACTAGTTCACGTCTTTTTTTAATACTGAGAAACAAAAGTACACCATATTCTTTGTTTTTTAAAGAATTTTTTTCATATAATAAAATTACTACTAGCTCACAGTGAAATTTTTTTTCCACAAGCAAAACTTGCCTATAAAACAAAGCTTGCAAATCACTCAAGGATACATATTTAATGACTAGTGTAGAAAAAAAAATTATGTGTAGAAAAGTAACCCAAACCAAATAAATTGTAACACCCAGTATATGCCACAGTATTAGCACATCCCCTGATAATTTCAAAATGTGGCTGAAAGAGTTATATCAACATCACTATCTTATTTTTCCTCTGTACCTGAAGTGAAAAAAACAGTATATTACACTGAAATTCCAATTAGAAATAAAGACAGCACCACTATACTTAAAAGGGCAGAAAAATCTATCTTTCAAAACATTTTATTGCCTCTATTCTCCAGCCTCTAAGTTTCAGGTGTTACACTTTCAACAAATTGTTAACAGCATTCAAATACCTCATCTTAAAAAGTCCGTATCATCAAAAGCTTTGTCACTATTTTAAAAAGAAATATCAAATATCATTCTATCAAATCTCACTAACAACACTAAAATTTTTAAAGAAGAGAATTCACATTAAAAGATAACTGCTTAGAATGAGTGCTTGAGTTTGGAAAGTGCTATTATCTTGATAGCCCACAGGAAAACTGACTGTAGTAAAAGATGAATGGTGATTAGGGCAAGGAGCATCAAGTGGGAAATGCTATCTAAAATCCCATAGGGCAGTACATAGCTAGAGAGCATCTCTTTCTAGGAGGCAGCTCCATTATTTCACACAGGCAGTTCAAAGCGTGTAGAAAAGCAAAACAATTAAAAACCTTGCAAATCTGGCCACTATCCTACTTACACTACCATAAATCCCCAAGAGCTTCTGAGAACGAAGCTTCTGTCTCCCCACCCCACTTGTTCGAAATAGTTTTTTAAAACAAAACAGCCTATTAAAAAGCGTATTGTCTTAAACGTACTTGTATTTAAAATGCAATCCTACAACCCTGCGTAGGGACATTTCTTTAATGTTTGCGTTGCTGGGCTCAGCTGTGGTTCTTATGAAATTGACGCTATTAAGTGGGATGTTTTACACTGGGCGACATAAACACGCATTTCCTACTTCCGTGGATACACACTTCCCTGAAAGCAATGCACCTGGGGACGCAGCCCTGCCCCTAGACTCCGAGGCTTTACTTGAAACTCTAAGGAGTTATGACCTGCCCTCACAGCAGAACCACATGGTCACTTCAATGAGAAAGATTATCTGGCCCCAGGCGCCACTCTTCAGCCCACAGCATCTCCAGAAGGGGCAGAGGAGAGCGCTGGTGAGAAGAGGCGACGGGGAGCGATTGACAACAGAGCTGACACTTCCCTACTCCTCAAGCCGTTTCCAGCAAGGGGCACTTGGGAGACGCAGAGGGTGTCCGAGGTCCCACCAGTCACCTACCCCAGAGCGGGGCCCTGCGCGCCGGCTCACGGAAGACATGGCGCGGCCACCTGACCCCGTCCTCCGGGGCGAGAGCGACGCCCGCTCCGCCTGCCCGCGCGACCTCGAGTGCGGACCCGGCTCCCGACCGCCGCACGCAGTGTAAACACTCGGCGCCCGCCGCCTCCCCGCCTGGGGTTGGATGGGGGGAGGAGGGGGCGGAACGCTCGCGCGGACCCACATTTTTGCGCCTCTTGTCATGCTCCGGAGGAAAAGGCGAGGAGGGCGAAGGGGAGGGAAGACGCGGCAGCGATCAGCCGAGAGGGCCGGCGCCGGCGGCGTGCGCGCGAATGCGCGGCGGGGAGAGCTGCCCAGGCGCCCGCCGCTCCCGCCCGCGCCCCGCGCCCGCTTACCTGCCGGGGTCGCTCCGAAGATTCGCACCACCGGCACCTTCTTGACAGGGGCCTGGGTGAGGGGGGATTGGCAGATATCCAGCCCCTGCAGCGGGCTGGCCATGTAGTAGTCGGCAGTCACTATCCTCACTGAAAACATGTTTGCCGCCGCCGCCGCCACCTCCTCTTCACTAGCGACCTGGCAACGGCAGCAGCAGCGGCGGTTCCTTCCGCAGCGGCGGCCCCACAGCAGCGGCGGCGGCGGCGCCCCCTCCCCTCCGCGGCTCAGCCCCCTCCCCTCACACTCTAGACACTGCGAGCCGCGGCGGCGGCGGCGGGCGGGGCGGCGTGGGCACTGCTGCCGCCGCCTCCTCAGGAGCACCCGGCGAGGGGCGACCGGAGAGAAGCCCTCGCGCTTTCGTCGGTGCTGCTGCTCGTGCTACCGCCACTGCCGCCGCCGCCGGGAATCACACGGGCTCCTTGGTCCCCGGCTGCAGCTCTTGTTGCCATGATGATGATGTCACGGACGCAACCACTGGGGGAGGGGAGAAGGGGTTGTGTGTGTGAGCGAGTGGGGCGAAGGGAGGGCCAAGAGTAGTTGGGGGAGGGGACACGGCGGGAAAGGGAGGGAGCGGGGCGGGCACCCGAGCGGGACACCCAAGCGGGGGGCCAAGTAGGTGTTTTCTCCCCCCGCCCCCGGGCACGCAGCGAGGGCGGAGGCTGCAGGAGAGCTGGGTCCGCGCCGGGCACGGGGAATCGATGACTCGGCCGGTGGGCACGGCCACCTGGGGTGAGGGGCAGCGGAAGGAGGGGGCGACGGAGCACCGATGTCATGGATGGGCTCGGAGGGCCCGGCGGGTAGGGGGGCGCCAGTGTTCGGGGTCGTTTTTTGGCGGCTAGGCGGGATTGGCCGGAGCCGCGGCGATCGCGCTCGCCTCGCCGACCGCCATTTCACGTCCTGCGGAGAAGGCGGGAGCAGCCGCGGAAACGGCCTTTTACAAGGTAAGAAAACCCGCCCGCGGGAGCGGGGCGGGGGGGAGGCGAGGCGCAGATCTCGTGCCGCCGCGGCCTCGCGGGAGGCGGGTCGGCGGACGCAGCCGGCCCTTCTCAGGTAACGCTGCGGCCTCGCGCCTGGCCCAGGGGCGGTGCGAGGGGCGGGGGCGCGCGAGCGCGGGCTTCGGCCTATAAAAGGGCCGCCCCGCCGCTCCCTCCCGAACGTGCGAGACGCCGGGCCCCCTCCTCCGCCGCCGTTCTGCAGTGTCTGCACCCGGCCGCTTAATGAGATTTATTCACGCTCGGCTCTGCTCATCTTTGCCAGGGGTTGGCAGATCGAGTGCACAGGGATTTCCCACCGCGGTGTTTTTCTCCCGCCCCTTTGCTTCCCTGTCGCCGTAGTATAGCCTTCCTTGGTTTCCTCCCGGGGCCCGCAGGCTGCGTCCCGGTCGCGCGCCTGGACATGTAAGGACTTGTCAGTTCCCAGTGACCTCCCTCCTCCCCTCCCTTCCCCGGCGGAATGTAGGATTAAGAGCCCTTCAGCGAAATTTTCGGCCAAAGAAAAAGGCCCATGAAAGTCACCGCATCAGATGTGGACTCCCAGTGTTACGCATTAACCGTTTGTGTGAGGGTTTAGTAGCCTAAGGCCAGAAAGCAAAAGGAAGGGACCGTTAGACAAAACAACTTCACCCAAAAAGGAGGGGTGCGGTTGTGAAAGCGAGGGGAAAAAAAAACAGGGTAGTAAGCGATGCAGCTGGGTTGTTAATAATATTGGAACCGTTAGGTTTTTGTCTGACTTGGTCACTAACACTGGGCGTGACCTTGGACAAATTGGGGTTTTTTTTTTTTCGGGGCCTCAGTTTGCTCATCTGTGAAACGAGTTTTCACTTAAAAATTTTTAAGAGTTTCTTCCCAGCAAAATTACTTAAGCAGTAGACAGCAGAAACCGTGGTTTCAAGTTTGAAATATGCCACTAAATTAGGACTTTTGACAGTCATTTTCAGTCTACTAAAATTAGAGATCATTCTTTCACACATGTATTTCCAGGTGTATTTTAATGGTTAGTAGGTTGCTATATATTTGAAGTGTTGTGAGAGATCCTCATTTGGAAACACTGTGGTTCTCAAAGTAGGAAAACCAAAAAGCCCAAAGGGACAGAGCACTGGTAAGCTGTCTATAAATTCCATGACATACAATGCTAATAAGAATCTATGCTCCAGGGAATTCGAGAGTGATTACCACATCAAATTAGCCTGCGTTTTCAACCTGAGAGCATGATTATAAACATAGGTAGCAAGATTTCTACTAATATACAGGAAATTACCTGGTATATTTTAAGAGGCAAAATCTCTTAAGTTGATTTAAGTTTTAGAAGGCAATGGAAGTGATTTTAAAAAAGGACTACCATACCAAATGCATTTTCTGGAAAAATATCTTGTACAAGCTGAATATCAGATGCACAATATCAGTGATTCTCACAGTATTCTATGCCACTAGAGTGTTCTTTGAAATTTAATATTTTGAAAAAATTAATAGTTTGGCCCTTACTAAATCACATTTTTGAGCGATGGGACCTAGAAATAGTATAAATATTATGGATTTACTAGATTGTAATATAGTACAGGCATTCATGATTTTATATTACTGAAGAACCATGACAGTGGTGGGTGGAGTTGCTAACTAGAAAAAGGTAAAAGTGTTCTTGCCTGGGAAATCCCATTGACAGAGGAGCCTGGTGGGCTACAGTCCATGGGTCACAAGAGTTGAACACAATTTAGTGACTAAATAATTACCAACCACCAAATTCACAGATTAGCTATTTCTAGAAAATGTTCTCTTTCCTCCTACCTCTTAAATCAACATCATTTACTTTAAGAAAAGCCAGTTGCAACCACCATTCAAATCCTTCTAGAACTCCAAGGAGAGAATGTTCACTCTTGAAGAAAAACATTTGCAGCATGAAATTAGGGTATTGTGTCCAGTTGCATGTAATTACATTAATGCTCAGATTGAAAACCTGACAATACTCCCCTAATTAATCACTGTCAAATGTGTTTTATAAATATATTCTTCAGAGGTAAGAAAGCTCTCTGGACTCTTGAGTTAAAGAATGAAAAACCATCATTTACTAAGTAAATGAATTTGGAAAGATAACTATTTTGGGGGGTTTCTTTCCTCATCTATTAAATGGAGAGTAATTCCTATTTTAACTTTTATGGGATATTATGAGATAATGTATGTGAAAGTATTATAATAAACTTTGACATCCAGACATTTAACTCATCTGAAAACAGTAAAATCACTTGGAACTCTTACCTACATACCAAATGAGAAGTGCCAAAATTGAACTCGATACTCAATAACCTTAAAGCATCTCTTTTACTTGTTACTGTTAAGTGACTGCCAAGTGATTTGAGATATAGTAAGAAACAAAGCATACATGGTTCGTGCTCTTAGAGATTTTACAGTCTAGCATCATAGAAACGTATTATAGTCATATCAATGAACATTTGATCATCTCTTCTAGTTCACTGACCTATGCTCGTTATGTCATGCCTTTAGTAAAAGCCTGCTCAGCCTTCTATACCAATACTGTTCAATGTCTCTTAGCAATTTATAATTTAGGACTGAAAGCAATGGATACCATAATTTTTTGGCAGATATTATAAGATGGCTTACTCAACACTTATCCAACCCCCTTCTAGCTTGCTTTTCTGTACTTTAGAAAATTGTAAAATACTGTTTCAACACTGCCTTGCAACTGGAGTACTGGCATGGATAAGTGGGGTGCTGGTAAGTCATTAAGGATGGCTGGAGGAGGGGGAAAGACCCTGATTTCTAGTACTGACCAGTTTTCATTGTGTGAATATTCCCAAGCTATCAAAGTGAATTCACTGAATGGGGAGTTAGTTGGAGAAGAAGCTGACGGTTACCAGCTAGCTTCAGCCTTTCACTCCATGTGACCTGGTTTCCAGCAATCAAATGTGCCCATTCAAGACATAGACCTGAAAATGAGCAACACAATGCCTCAACTTCACTCAGGGCAATGGGATTTTCTGGCAAACACCATGGCAGAGGTGTCTGATTCTTCTGAGTAGCTGGGGAGGAATTCTGGCATCCGTTTTGGGAGTCATAGGTGCTGACTGGCAAGTGGTGCTACGGTGGGCTTCTGCTAAATAGCTACGTGATGTGGGATGAATGTTCTTCCTGGTGTGGTTTTTTTCTGGATGTTGTTTCTAGCGAAGTATTATCCAAGTCTGATTGTCTGGTCCTCTCAGAGATCTATGAGCTAAGTACTGTCCTTTAATCCCTTTCTGCTTAAACTAGCTCAGTCACAGTCAGCTACACAGTTTGTTGAGCCCAGAGCAAAATGAAAAATGTAGGGCCCCTGTTCACAAAGCAGGAAAAGAATTGCCATTACATGTACTGAAATATAAGGCTTTTTCTTCTTCTGTCATCTCTCCCTCAACTTATCATGCTGTTTTTTTAATTTGTTTTTTAATGTCATTCTGAATAAAGAGAAATTAGAATTTTAGATTATTAGGATGAATTTTACCATTTATCTTTAATTGTGCGGTGCCATTTATAGATGCAAATATAAGAGCGTTTAACTCATACACGAAATCACCAAAATGACACAGTTCATATTTTGTAGTTTGTACATGCCACAAGGATGTATTTTGTGCTTTTCAGAGCAGTGTAAATACTGCATATAACCAATTCAGCTGTTTTTCTTTCCCTTCTTGATATGAGCATAGCCTATCAACCTGAGTAAGGAAGGACTGAACTGAAAGGAACTATGGGTTGCCCTACCTTTCCCCTTCCTTCTGTGTCATCATTTTCAGTGAAAATAGTCATACAGGAAAGTAACACACACAAGAAAGGATATGATAGAATTATTTGGTCACTTGTGTGTCTTAGGATGCCACTGTCTTCTTTCTTTACCTGACACAAGTTCTGGTTGAAATGGAAAGCATTGCCTCTTAGAACTGTCAGTGCCTCCACTAAATCAGTCACTGATATAACATGCTTGCCTTGTAGCCACTTTGTAATTCTCTGAGTTCCTGTACTACTTAGGTTCATCTGAATCCTTGTGAGGCATTATACTGATGTATGCAAACTGGGTAGTAAGGAAAAAGACAAACAGGTTGCCTCCTCTACTTGCCTGTATGATCCATTGTACCAATGACTTCTTTTATAAAACAGACATTCAAACATAAAAGTATTAAGATTTTCAGCATGGTAACTGCAGAGCATTAAACCAAGCAGTGGACCCTGTATGACGGCACAGTTTGCATGCCGGTGAAGTTGACCCTGAGCTCAGTGTTTCTCAAGGGGGGTTCTCCTGATATTTTGGATGAAACAATTCTTTATTGTGCAGGATATTTAACATCCCTGACCCCTGGGCACTGAATTCCACTGTGATAAAAATCCCCCCATATATTTCTCAATGCCCCCAAAGAGGAGTTACTTCTCTCTACTGAACTCCTGGAGTGGACTCTGCTGTCTGCAGCTAGGAACCATGATCATTACAGATCTAGGAAAGATCATGTGCAATTTTTGCTTTGGATTCTCAAGCAGAACAAAATACAGAGTTGAGTTAAAAAGATTTCAAAATTCTCATACCTGGGAGAGCAGAATTATGGTGATCTTTTTTTCCCATTGTCAGAAAAATTATACCAATGACCTTGGTGATGAAGCACATATTTAGGAATGAATAAATTTATAAAAAAAAAAAAAAAAGAATGAAAATTTAAAGGGGACCAGTGAGTTTTATGTGTCACTTGCATATAAATGGTAGTTGATCTTTTCTAAGGGAAATTTTTACTCAGTCCTTCATACAGTGTCTGGCTTCTATGAAACCATGATGGAAAAGAAACTCATTTCCTCCTAGAAGGGATTTGGAAGACCTAAGTATGGCAAACTCTGGAGGCAGTTGCCATCGACTGCTCACTCTCAAAAAGACTTCATGCAGGTTTCCCCCAATTTATTCACAGCGGGCATCTGGTTATAAGATAGGCACATAAATATGAATTGCCTGAATGATTAATAAAATATTTTTTTACTAAAAGAATGGAGTTTTATGTCTCTCTTTTTTTTTTTTAAAAAACTGAAGGACAGTAAAATTAATCATTGTGGTGAGAGCTGAATTTCTCTCTGTTCTTATGTTTTTAACCAGTTAATCTGCTCAGTCACAGGGAGAAACAAAACTTTCAGAAAACAACTTTCAACTCTTCCACTTCCATAAATTAGCAGTAGTAGTTTTAAGGGAGAGACCAATGAGCCTATAAATTAAAGAAGATGTTTGAGAAACAGAAGCTTTCAGAATAGAGTAATATTAGAACTGATGCTTGAGCTCTCCAAGACCCTCATTTAAATTACATATCCAGAACTAATATTGGGGCATTTCCAATGGATTATATACCTAGGCCAGAAGAAACCAAACACATATCATAAGTAAGGTTAGTTTAAGTTCTCAGTTTAAATAATCAAAATACAAAATCTCACAAGCAAGTGTCTGTAGACATATCTCAGGGTAGTTTTCCCTGGCCCCAAAGTCCCCACTGCACTTAAATATTCACAGCTTAAATCACACTCCCGGAGAACTTCCACTAGTAATTGTTGTTATTGATAGTGAACTCTCCTGGGTTTTGATCCTCATTTTACATCCCCATTCCAGGAGCCAGGAAAGACTATTTACTGTCAGATGTGTAGGTCACAGACCAACACTTGTGTTTCCTTATTTCAATAAAATATGTTTCTCTAATCTTAAAGGTTTGAAATGCATAGGAAAGAAAATATGGAAAACCATAAAATATAGGACATTCAATCCCACCCAAAGGCAGTTATGATTAACATTTTAGTCAATTTTTTCCCTAGAAAATTTTTCGATACTTTACATAATGGAAATAATCTGTTGGGTTCTTTTTTTCACTTTACATTGAGGCAGAAACATTTCCCATGCAAATGAGAATTCTTTGTATACATTATTCTAATAGATGCAGAATACACTGCGTCATGGACGTACAATAGCTTCCATTTTCCTACTGTTGGCCAGTAACAGAATGTTTCAAATTTTATGTTATAAATATCACAATGATTAGCTCCATTTTGGATCCTACTCTTAATTTTGCAGGAACTTACTTTACTGTTTATTATTTGACAAGAACATCAGTTCTCCATACATGCCATGTTCTTCCTTTCCAAAGAAGAAAGAACTGTATGTGATTTTCTTTCTGCCTGGTTTGTTCTTCCACTCTCCACCTCTTTTACCTAGTTATTTTACTCTTTAAATTTCAGGTCAAAGGTGACTTACAGAGGGCTTCCCAAACTCTGTATTTGATTATGTTTCTCTGTTACACACTCGAATTGTACTGTGTTTTTTTTCCCATAGCACTTACCTCTGGTTGCAATAACCCATTCAGTTGTGTATTATTTAATTTTTGTCCCCCCTCCTCCCAACTAGAATACTACAATCATTATCTGGATAAGCAGTGATCATAATGCTATTGTAAACTCAGGCCAATTAATGTGATCTCATGCATATCACTGATAAAATGGGTTAAAGCTTGAGGCTGAAATACAATTAGTCCAAAAACACTTAGGTGCCAGTTATTATGCTAGGTGCTGGGAATATAGAAGTGAAAGTAACAGGCATGATTTCAGCCTTCATTCTTACAAGACTATAGTCTAGTGCAGGGTTTGGCAAATTTTTCCTATAAAGAGATAAATTTTAGGCTTTTCAGGCCATATGGTCTCTCTCACAAACTATTCAACTTTGCCACAGAAACACAAAAACAATCATGAATCACACATATATGAAAGAGTGAATTCCAATAAAACTTTATTTAAAAAATAGGCAGCGGGGCTGGATTTGATCCATGAGCTCTTGTTTACTGATCCCTGGTCTAGTGGACAAGATAGCTATTGTACAGATCATTTGAGATGACCAAATACTTCAAAAGAACAGGGTGCCATTCTCACATAGCAAAGCTGTCCAACTTAGTCTAGAGAGAAGAATAAAGACTTTCTTGAGGAATATGACTCTAAGTTAATATTTAAGGAGGAAGAGGAATTATCTGGGTAAAAGTAAGGGTAACAATAAGGACCTTTTATTTTTGGGGGCTCCAGAATCACTGCTGATGGTGACTGCAGCCATGAAATTAAAAGACGCTTACTCCTTGGAAGGAAGGTTATGGCCAACCTAGATAGCATATTTAAAAGCAGAGACATTACTTTGCCAACAAAAGTCCGTCTAGTCAAGGCTATGGTTTTTCCAGTGGTCATGTATGGATGTGAGAGTTGGACGGTGAAGAAAGCTGAGTGCCTCAGAATTGATGCTTTTGAACTGTGGTGTTGGAGAAGACTCTTGAGAGTCCCTTGGACTGCAAGGAGATCCAATCAATCCATCCTAAAGGAGATCAGTCCTGGGTGTTCATTGGAAGGTCTGATGTTGAAGCTGAAACTCCAATACTTTGGCCACCTCATGCGAGGAGTTGACTCATTGGAAAAGACCCTAATGCTGGGTAGGATTGGGGGCAGAAGGAGAAGGGGACGACAGAGGATGAGATGGTTGGATGGCATCACCGACTCGATGGACATGGGTTTGGGTAGACTCTGGGAGTTGGTGATGGACAGAGAGGCCTGACGTGCTGCAATTCATGGGGTCGCAAAGAGTCGGACACGACTGAGCGACTGAACTGAACTGAACTGTGTCAGTACATGCTTAAAATTAGAAGCAAGATTTTTCATAGGTTGTAATGACACAAGTTTAACTGTTTTCTCTTGGTCACCTATATTAAGCATGTATTTTATTCCTTCTAAGCATTTTGTATTGTTTTAACTTTTTGTTCACTTCTTGTTGATACCTATAAAGTCCTATGTTAGATGCCGAGGGTGATTCAAAAAATGTAAGACCTAGATCTGTGCTAAAGTATTATGTAATTGACCAGTAAATTGTAAGTTTCTTGACATTTTGCCATTTCCTTTTTTTCCTTGCACAGTATCACACATATGGTTGGTACTGCAGAAATAATTTTCCCCTGCCTTCTGGACTGCACCATTTGGTGACAAAATGGTGTCCAGTGTAGCCACTTCTGTATGACTTGGACAAAACTTGCTGCTCTCTCAAGCAGACAATATTCTGAAGGCATCAGTAACAGTAATTTCAGCTTGTTGAAGGTGGGGGTTGTTTGTATAAAGGTCAGCCTGTCAGTAAGTAACATGCCAACCTGTTCCTTCAAGATTGTAAGAAACCTTTGTATGTGTGTTTTTATATCTTTAAAAATTTATAAACGAGTAGTGGGAAACTGTAACCAGTGGTCTCACCAGATGTTTTTAAACCAGAACTAGGGCAGTTGAATTGTAATTTGTTTTTAAAACATTTACTTCCACGAATTTATGACATCAGAGAACTGAGTTGTTTGTTGTTTTTTTTTTTTGCCTAAACTAGCAAGTAATTTCATTTTCCATTCAACTTTAGCAGACCTAGCCTTAGGATGAAAATATGGGACTTCCCAGATGATCCACTGAGACTCCCGATGCAGGTACCTGGGTTCGATTCCTGGTTGGGGAACCGGATCCCACATGCCACAACTGAGATCGAAGACCACACATGCTGCAACTAACATTTGGCACAGCCAAATGTTTTTTAAAATGTGAGGCAGAGGTTCTTGCCAAGTTTAAAAAGTACAGCAAATATTAGTCTTAAGAATGAGGGGAAACATTACTCATTTTTCTTAAGCTACTGCTTACTTCTGCATTAATATGAACTGTTCTTAGACTGAAAACTCCTATAAATAAGGGAGAAAGATACCTTTCTAAGATACCTAGTACCCTGTACTAAGCATGTCCAGGGTCTTTCAAAACTTAATTTATTAATGACCATGACACTTGGCTACATCTTCCTCTTTACCTGTGTTCCTGCCCTCATCCTGAGTAAATCCATCACCCTTGACAGCTTTCCTAGCACCAGCCTCAGAGTTCCTTGATGTGATCTTCAGCCTCTCACTTCTGTTGCCACATCGTGAATCTTGTCATACACCCAATGTGTTTCACCTCTGACTTCAGAAATACAGACTTCACATCTGGCCAGAACTTTCATCCTAACTCGTTGTCTCAGTTATTCCCAGTACAGCAATTCTCAGTTCCCTGACGTCTCATTTCCAGTGCTCTTCCCAACTCCACTGCAGCCTCTCCCTTCTCAGGTTTCTCCGAGTTGGGAACTCCATTCCAGAGACTTCACTTCTTTCTCCCTATCAGCCTTCTCCTGCCTTCACTTTTGTTTCCTGCTGCATTGTTTTAATTACCACTCTTGCCAAGAACCACGTCTCCTTTGCTGTGGTGCCCTGGTATCACCTGGCAAAACACCAGTTTAACTAGGTGTCTGCTCCCAGGTTGCTGAGTGCACCCTGGTGCATATTGGCAGTTCAGTTCAGTCGCTCAGTTATGTCCAGCTCTTTATGATCCCATGGACCACAGCACACCAGGCTTCCCTGTCCATCACCAACTCCTGGAGCTTGCTCAAACTCATGTCCATAGAGTTGGTGATGCCATCCAACCATCTCATCCTCTGTCGTCCCCTTCTCCTCCCTTCAATCTTTCCCAGCATCAGTGTCTTTTCCATTGTGTCAGTTCTTTGCATCAGGTGGCCAAAGTATTGGAGTTTCAGCTTCAGCATCAGTCCTTCCAATGAATATTCAGGACTGATTTCCTTTAGGATTGACTGGTTTGATCTCCTTGCAATCCAAGGGACTCTCAAGAGCCTTCTCCAGCACCACAATTCAAAAGCATCAGTTCTTCAGTGCTCAGCCTTCTTTATGTGTTCAACTCTCACATCCATACATGACTACTGAAAAAACCATAGCTTTGACTAGACAGGCATTTGTCAGTGCAATAAATTCACCTTTGTTGGTAATACTAAATTGTCACTTTGTCGGTAACACTAAATTCAGGACCTCCAATCCTGGCTAGATCATTCTCTATCCATACTGTTGGGAAGAGAAGGTTTTCCTTATAATGTATTAGTCTCTACCCATCTGAACCTCATGCTTCATAAACCAAGATATAGTGTTACAAATTCTTTGTATAACCAAAAGTAGTATTAGGCTGAACCATTTCAATTACATTAACCTCTCTCTGATTCTCTAATTTAGCTTTTGTGTTTACTTTCCTGTTTTACTTTATATCAATAGTTTGAGGTCTTGTCTATTCAATAAGGTAAATTTCTAATGTTTTTAAAATTAATATTTGAATAGTCAAAAAGAACAGTCTCAAACATTATGGAATGAAATGATTATGGAAGGGAAATCACTACTACCACACTTACCCTTTTAGAGGCAAATCCAAGTAGTCTCCAGTTGTAACTTGGGGCCAGACGCGGAAGGCTTAGCTCACTTGAGTCATTTCATTCTTGCCTTTCCCAGCTTCCCCTTCCCAGCATTTCTGATCCCACAAATTTCTAAGAATACACTCCCTTTCCCCTCCTGAAGTAGCAGGGAAAGCAGTGCTGCATGGATGGGCAACAGCAATGTGTATGTTGTACATATAGTTTGTTTATTGAGTGGCAGCATGGTTAAGAATTCAGGCTCTACCCAGCTTCCCTAGGTCCCTGCTTTGTGATTTTGGGCAAATTACTTTCTGTACCTCTCTTCTCCCATCTGTGATATACAGGTGATAATACTAAGTTCCTACCTCACAGTGTGGTTGTGAAGATTGAATTGTTTTAGTTACTAAGTTGTATCCAACTCTTTTGCAACCTCATAGATGTAGCCTGCCAAGCCCCTTTGTCCATGGGATTTTCCAGGCAGGAATACTGGAGTGGGTTGCTCTAGCCTTCTCCAAGGGATCTTCCTGACCCAGGAATCAAATCCGTGTCTCTTGCATTGGCAGAAGATTGAATTATGTGTTTTAAATGAGTTCAAACCTTAGAACTGGTAAGCACCCAGTAACTGTAAGCTATTATTCATAACTTAGAATAATAAACTATTACTCATTGGGAGGACTGATGCTGAAGCTCCAGTACTTTGGCCACCTGATGCAAAGAGCTGACTCACAGGAAAAAACCTTGATGTTGGGAAAGATGGAGGGCAGGAAGAGAAGGGGGTGACAGAGAATAAGATGGTTAGATGGCATCACTGACTCAATGGACATGCTTAAGCAGACTCAGGAAAATAGTGAAGGACAGGGAAGCCTGGCATGCTGCAGTCCATGGTGTCACAGAGAGTTGGACACAACTGAGCAATTAAACAACAACAATATTATTAATAATAATTACAGCTTCTTTATTACCTAAAATACACTTCATTAAGAAATGATGGAAAGGGGAAGCTGGGAAAGGCAAGAATGAAATGATTCAAGTGAGCTGAGCCTTAGGCCTCTGGCCCAGAGTTATAACAACTAGAGACTACTTGGATTTGCCTAAACTAGTATTCATTAAGAAGAAAATAATGATGAAAGCTGGGAGCTATTAAAATTCCATTGATTGAAAATAACGAATAGAGTTTTAGAATTGCAAAAGACCCACGAAATGGTTTAGTCCATTGGTTCTTAACCCAGTAATATGTATCAGGATCACCCATGAAGTATTGTAAAGTCACACTTATCCAGACTCTCCCTTCTCACTTCTACCAACTCAGAAATACCAAGTTCTAATGCCTTTTTCTCTAAAGAACCATTAAGCTAATTCAGGTCTTTAGACTTTATGAGGAAATTGAGATTTAGAATAAGTAACTTGCCTAAAACCCCAAAGAGTAAGTGGGATCCAGGTCACCTAGCTCCTTGGTAAGTCATCGTCCTATTCTTCCATGTTGCTTGCCAAATACTGACTTTTAAAGAAATTAATATGGGAGTTTATCCTTTTCTCAGTAATATCAGAAAGAATAATATAGGTTTTAAAAGTATACTTTTTCAGCATTTAATTCAAAACAAAATTTACTTCACAATTCATGCCAAGGACTACTACATGTTTACAATAGAATTTAAAGTGAATTTTGCTGTGCATTTCATGTGGACATTAGTTTTTGCCACAATGCTTGCTGCTAATTAGTATAAGGAAACACTGTGTGTGGCAGAGAGCTGCTCAACTCAACCGCACAGACTGATAGGCAAACAAAACAAATGCTTGATAAGGAAAGGTAGCTGTAGGCATTGAACTCTTTAGAGCTGTCAATAATAAAATATGCATTTCTGATAATTAGGATTTTTTTATGTTAAAATTTTTTTAAAAAACCTTTGTGAAATATTCTTGGAATTTTCCAGGCTGTGAACAGTCAATGTAGGAAAATCAGTGGTTATTAGGGTGGTGGTCTTCAGTGGCTAAGTTGTGTCCGACTCTTTGTGATCCAGTGGACAGCAGCACACCAGGCTTCCCTGTCTGTCACTTATTAGGTACCATTTTCTTATTGTAGCTTTACTAATTGGTAGATTAAAAATCTAAAAAATATAGCAAAAATTTTTTTCTGAATTTTTGTATTGGATATTGAGTACTATGATATTGGAGTTATATCTCTTAAAAAAATTTTTTCTCTATCCATAATATAAAGGAAAAAAATACATTAGAACTTGTATGTAATCTTGTGCAAAAGTATGAAATAAATTAAGGAGACAAGGCAGAAGCAGAAAATGGAGCTCAAATTAAATCTCTCAAAGCAAATTGATTTATATTTCACTATGTTTGCAATTATAAATTTATTTCCATGTATGTGTTTCTTTGCTAGAAATGATAAATGGCTGCCAGCCCAACTTCTGATTCTTAGGCAACTCCATTCTACCAACAAACCACTCACTTTGATTTGGTAAATGCTATACATAAGCCCCTAAAGAAGTCTACTATCCCAGATCCCCATCCACTTATTATTAACCTATTATTGTTTCTACTTTCCTTTGCCTTGCTCCATACCATTTGCTCTACACATTGTCTCAGGTTTGGCCTTTGGATCTTTTTAATTGATGCTTGTGTTTGGCCTCCTGGCATTTGACTACAACATGATCATCTTTGGTTTTAGACTCACCTTCTAGTTCCAAGCACCAAGATTTATATCCCTTGATTCCAGCAGTTCAGGAATTCCTGATGCAGCCACTGGCTGCTTTCTATAAGGGATCGGTCCCAAACACTAGCCCCATATTATAAACATCCATTTGTGCAACAGATTATAATTACCACTACTCTGTGTAAGGCACTAGAGTAGTTTCTGGGAAATACAGAAAATTAAGTAGTAATAGAAAGCTTCTTAATGCTCTTGAAATCTGGTAAAACAAATAATACAAGCTATTAATGAAGTTTAAGATAGTATGTGTTCAACTCTTATGAAGTGTTTATACAAACAAGACATTAATTTTAAAATGTTCCGAATAGAAAGATCCTTAACTCAGTAGTTAACGGGTATGTGGTACAAGAGGGCATGACCAAAAGAACCTAAAATGTGAGTCATGGATTAAAAAGGATTAGGAACACTGACTTCCCAGGTGGTGCTAGTGGTAAAGAACCTGCCTGCAAATGCAGGAGGCGTAAGAGACCCAGGTTTGATCCCTGTGTTGGGACAATCCCTTGGAGAAGGGCATGGCAACACATTCCAGTATTCTTGCCTAGAGAATCCCATGGACAGAGTAGCCTGGCAGGCTTCAGTCCATAGGGTCACAAAGAATCAGATGCGACTGAAGCAACTTGGCAGGCACACAACATACTGACAAATACTAGACTTTGAAGGTAGAGTAGGGTAGAGTATACACCATGGGACAAACACATTTCAAAAAGTAGAACCAAACCAATAAGAGCAGAAAAGGTTTTATTGAAAAAATCTTGTTTGTCTAGACAAGGTTGACAGTATAAGTAACAAGTGGAAGAAAGCCTAGAAAAGTTGGTTGAAACCAGATTATGGAAGGCTTTGAATACTGAGGGGTTTACAGTTGGCAAGCATGTTTTGGGGAGTCCGATAGTTTTAAGCAGAAAATGATGATCGGTTTGATTTAGCATTGCTATACAGGAAGGATTTGGTAGTAAGGAGGTAGACAGGCAGAGACTGCAGACCAGGAAGTCAGTTAGGGGGCTAACACATACACTAACCTCAAGTAAGGAGGGCCTGGAGATGATTTCATTAAGTGCCTGTTTTGAGTCCAGTGCTGGTAATACAACGGAGGGCTAGGTCCTTGTCTTTAGTCTCATGAGATATTGATTTCTTAAAGGCTCCTAGAGGGGTCTCGATGCAGACTTTTGGGACCACTTCTGATCCTTGCTAGGGAATTAGATCCTTGCTAGTTACTAGGGAATTAGATCCTCATTTTACAATGGAACATATTCTCTACCTTCTAAAACTACTTTTCCATTTTACGAGTCTGCTGAGCTAAAAGTATCCCAACCGCTTGCATATAAAGAGAAGTAATTTATTACTTAAAACAAGATAAGACAGAAACACTACACCGGACAAGGCAAAGAAGAAAATGACATGTCTTAAAGAGATAACTGAAGATTATGTGAAGATGAGGAGAATGAACTGGAGGTTAGATTAGGGGCAAGAAAACCAGGTAAGAGGTTGTTGTAGTAATCCGCCTGCTTGATTATGAGGGTCTAAACTAAGACAGTAAGAAAGAAGAGGAATCTTTGTGGCTACTTCCACAATAATCCTTTCTATCACTGCCCTGGTGCAACTCAGGGATGGGTAAAGCACTCTCGTTTGGAATGAATCTTGAGCAGAGAGACTTAAGAACACAAGAAACACTGTTTACTTCTTCTGACTTAGAGGTAATGCTTCTGCTGTCAGGTGGTCTCTTTTCTTGTTCCTGTCTTATTTGGAACATGGTTTACCAGCCTTCACATTGATTCTGTGACCTCCCTAATAAATTCTTGTTTTGCTACAGTTAGCCCAAATTGGTTCCTAGGGCTTACAATAAAAAACCTCTAATTGACACTGTATATGACCTTTGAGGCACCTGTGGATAACCAGGTGGAGACTGTTAGTTAGAAATATGAAACTAGAAGAGTGGTTTTCAAAGTGATGTATCAGCATTGCCTAAGAACTTGTTAGAAATGTAAATTCTCAGGCCCACCCCAGACTAACTGAAGATGAAACTTGAGGAATAGGGCCCTGGCAATCTGAATATCAGTAAGCCCTCTGGGTGATTCTGATGCACACTATAGTTTGAGAACCAATTGAACTACAGCTTAGAAGAGAGTTTGGGGGTGGAGATAAAGGTGTGAGTCAAATCAGTGACAATTACTTTGTGGGGAGAATGAATAAACTCCCAGAAGACTGTAAGAGAAGATAAAACCCCTGAAGTAGATGAAACAGTCAAAGAAGTTGATAGTAGTGCAGTCCAAGAGTGGGGAATTTTAACGGAGGTGTCAGGTGCTATATAGAGGCCAAAGTGGATGAGGACAGAGCCAAAGTGATTGGACAGATCATTAAGAGGTTTTGGTGTCAATTGTGAGAGAAGTGGTGCAGATAACAAAAATTAGTAGTAAGAGAACAAAGGTAAAAAAAAATGATAATACAGGATACTTTTTGCAGTAGGTTAGGAGTGCAAGAAAGAAAGTTGGGGTAGATGTCTCAAGTTAACTATTGCTGAATAACAAACATTCTAAAACACAGTGGCTTAAGACAGTAATTATTATAGCTCAAGTGTCTGAGGGTTAGCTGATCTCTGCTGGGCTTGCTCATACATCTGAAAGCCTGCTGGGGCTTTCCTTTAGGCTGGGCTCTATGTCACATATCTGTCATCCTCCTGGGACTCTGACTTGCCTAAGCATGTCTTTCTCATGGAGATGGAAGAGGAGTTTGTTTTTGGCTTTTTTTTCATTGCAATATTTTTAAAATGATAGTACAGTTGGTGTGCAATATTACGTAAGTTACAGGTGAGCAATATAGTGATTCACTTTTTTAAAGGCTATATGCATTTATAATTATTATAAAACATTAGCTATATGCCCTGTGTTGTACAATATATCCTTGAAGCTTATTTTATATATAATAGTTTGTACTTCTTAATTCCTGACCCCATATTGCCCCTCCCCCCACCCTTTCCCCACTGTTAACCACTAGTTCTCCATATCTGTAAGTCTGCTTTTTTACTATATTCACTAATTTGTTGTATTTTTTAGATTCCACATATAAGTAATATACAGTATTTTTCTCTGACTTATTTCATTTAGCATAAAGTCCATCAATGTTGCTGCAAATGGCAAAATTTCATTCTTTTTTATGACTGAGTAGTATTCCATCATACATACGTACCACATCTTCTTTATCCATTCATCTGTTGATGGACACTTAGATTGCTTCCATGTCTTAGCGATTGTAAATAATGCTGCTGTGAACTTTGGGGTACATGTATCTTTTCGAATTAGTGTTTTTTTTCTTCAAATTTTTTTTTTTTTTCTTATGTGGAAGATGAGTCTTAAGAGGGCAAGCAGAAATACACAAGGCTTCTTGAGGTCTAGATTCCAAACTGACACGCTGGCACTTCTGCCTCATTGTATTGGCCAGGTTATGTGACCAGGCCCAGATTCCAGAGTTGGGAAATAGAAACCACCTCTCTAGAGAAATTGCAAAGTGACATGGTAAAGGCATGGGTTCACACAGGGGTGAAGAATTGGGACCACTAATACCATAGTAGGAATGACAGGAGCATGCTTGAAAGTAGAAACGAAGGAATATGTAGGATGAAGAAGAAAGTGAAGTAAGGAGAAAGATCAATACCATAGGTCAGAGAATTAACCTTTGAAATAAAGGAAGAATACTTCTGGGAATGGAAAGAGAGGAATTTGAATTCAATTTAGCAAATTAAATTCAAGATGCCCAGTAAAATTTAAACTTCAGGTAAACAATGAACAAGTATTTTTAGTATTAAGTATGTTCTGTACAATATTTGGCTGGAGAAGGAAATGGCAACTCACTCCAATATTCTTGCGTGGGAAATCCCATGGACAGAGGAGCCTGACAGGCTACAGTCCATAGGGTTGCAAAGATCCGGACATGACTGAGCACTCATGGCATGGCATACAATATCTGATAGGTTCTTGGTACATAGTTTGCTATTTTTATTAGTTTAAATACCATTTAAATATTTCTGTAATGCGGTATTGGGACACATTTACCCTAAAATATGTTTCCTTATTTATTTGAAATTCAGATAACTCCTGGCAACCTGCATTTTGACAACCCTACTTTGGATGAATTTTCAATAAAGCCATGGTAAGATAATCTGCAAAGGGCTAAATGAGTGCATGGGGGGATTTAATCCTGGAAGAAGCTTGGAACAGCTGCTATGAATGCTGTGCAGTGTCAGTGAAAGGACTGCTGAGCAGTAGTGAGGCCACTTACCGACCAACTGCAGGACTGTTTCTCGGGTCAGCAGTAATGCTTTGCTGCTGAGAAACAGTGGTAGCAACAGAGATCACCGGCGCAGGCAGCCACCTTGGTGTGCCTATGTAGGAGAGGCCTGGGAGGGGTTTGGGGCACAGCTGAAATGACTAGGGGTCCGGGTTGTTCATGGAAGCAGGTGAAACCAGAAGGTGAATTGGGAGGCAGAAGATGAAAATGGCTCAGAGAAGTGGAAGTTCACAGTGCAGAAACAGAAGTTTCAGTCTTGGAAGAATAGCTCTGTGATAATGGGGTTAAAAATCCAATTACATGAGGCAGAACTGGAGCTAAATTAAAAGCAGGAGCTCTGGAGACAAGATACCTAGCTTTGCATTCCAGGTGTGTGATCTTGGTCAAACAATTAAATTCCCTATGACTTAGATTTTTTTTTTTTGTGGTAAAACATGAATAATAATGGTTCTCACCTCATAGGGTTACTGTGAGGATTAAGTGAAGTAAACTGCACATAGAACAGTATGCCTTGGTGTTTGCTATCTTTTTAGTACTTTACATACCATTTACATGTATCTATAATCAATGTGAATAGAGACTATTATTTGAAAGACAAGTGGCAAGTATACATTGTGTGTTCTGCCTTCACTGACAAATGCCACGTCTGCAGAATACACAGTTAGCTACCTGTTGAAGTGGGAGCTCACGCAGCCTTTACCACTTAAGTTTGTTTTCTTTACTGTTACTACAAGAAAATAATTATCCTGCTCAAGTCATATCTGTCTCATTTCCCCCTAGGTGACCATGCTTGGGGATTTTCATAGTTTGAGTAATTCCCCTGAGCTCTGCCACCCAGCAAGTTAAAGAGGACAAGATTCCTCCCTGGGGATTGTAGTTCTTAGAATGTCAGCAGCTTGTTTTCATGAAGTCTGCATCCTGACCTGGCCTACTGTTAAGAGCTGTTGTGTTGGTGGTTTATGTTGTTTTTAGCTGTTTCTTCCATCTTTCACAGTTATTTGTGTATAAGGATTTTTGAAAAGTAAATGTCTTATGGGACTGTTTTGCTTCTACAAAGAAAAATTAAAACTGTTTCAAAGTAATTACTTGTGTGTGTTTTTTATGTTTCTCTTTTAAAATAAATGAAAGTATTAATTGATGTTGCCTGGAAAGAAAATGAAGACCAGAGAAGTGGCTATGCCCTTGATGTTTTAAAATAGGTAATATTATTCTCTGTTTGAATGGAGCCTTCTAAGGAATTACCACAGTCTCATACACAATCGACCTAAATGCATTCTTTATCTTTAAAAGGAAACAGAATAGGATCATTGAATAAATCACACGTGTTCACAGCCTTGTCTGGTGTAATCATATACTACACAAACACATTATTCTCCAGTCAGGAGGGTAAGGGGACATTTGAAGCAGGGCTTGCCCTTGCAGAGACCTTTTTTTGTTTAAAGAATAGTGCAGTGAAAGACCACACAGTAGAAGATAACAGAAAATATCTTCCATGCCTTCCTCCACCTTTATCCTTTTCTTGTTCTCTTTTATTCTCTAAGGATATCTGTGGTAGTGATTATTCTGTATAACTCATAGGTACATAGAAGGCATATCATATTTCATTTAATTTTGTCTACTATAATTATTGCTCTCTTTTATATCATGCTATTGTCGGTTTTTAAAATACTTTGTAAAAGATATGAAAGATGTTATCACAAATTTATTAGTTGACTGTGGATATCTAAAGGATGTATGTTTTAACTCTGAATTTAATAAAATTACATTTTAGGAAGTCTAGTAGACTTTTATCAAGCTACATCTTAAAGAGGTATATATACTGAAAGGTGAATTTCCTTTTCCTTTTGATTCAGTTTCAATGAATTTTTTTTCTCTTTTACTTAAGCATTTAAAAGACTTTCTTAATTATGAACAACAGTGATAAGACATTATGAAGGTTTTAAAATAGGTCCATTATTTCAAATGTTTTCAACATTTTGATAGCTGCTTTGCTGTCTATATTATGGAGGAAATTCAGAATTTAAGTTTTTACTTCTTTTTTAGGGATTCTTATATCACCTCCCAATTTTGCCCTAGGTTGAGCCCTTGGGGATTTTTGAAATTTATGTTTGAAAGGGTCTTTTTTATTTTAATGAATGCAGTAACTTTTATTTGAAAATTTTTCAAATAAATTTTATTTTTATTGTGAAAAATGTCAGACATATGCAAAAGTAAACCAAGTTATGTCTGAGCTTTAAGTGAGATGTCAGTACAGGGACTATGTTAATGCAGCATGTTCAAGGACTCAAGAAATGTTTGTGGCTTACTGCATGCTTGAAAGAATTTGTATAAATCAAATTTTTAAAATTCAATCATTTCCCCATCTATAACAGATTGTATTTCAAATGTTTGTTGGTTGTTAGCCAATTTTGGGAACCTACAGATGTGTTTCTCATAGAAACAATCTTAAAATGGCTATTAGCTTTTCAGCCTAGCTCTCAGTGATTTATCTAATTCATAGTTAAGGAAAGCCCACACATCACTTTTAATATCATTTTAGTGAGAAAATACTTCTTTTACAGTCGAAGTCCTGGGGAACACCCCCCCTCACCCCCATCTTCCCTTCCTCTAAGTATGGATGTGAAAAAGAAAGTGAAAGTGAAGTCGCTCAGTCGTGTCCTACTCTTTGGGACCCCATGGACTGTAGCCTACCAGGCTCCTCGGTCCAAGAGATTTTCCAGGCATGAGTACTGGAGTGGGTTGTCATTTCCTTCTCCAGTGGATCTTCCCAACCCAGGGATCGAACCCAGGTCTCCTGCATTGTAGGCAGATGCTTTACTGTCTGAGCTACCAGGGAAGCCCCAAGAGAAGGAAAAAGTCAGGCCCTCCTGTAATGAAGATTCATATCCATGATGGATCTTCAACAAAAGCAGCAGGAACTCAGAGGACACTAGGAGTGTGGGGTGGGGGATGGGAGTGCACTCTGTACATTCCATTCTGAAATTATTTACTATTTCGTTTGCTAAGTGAAGTTTGTTTTTGTGCTTTTTTTTTTGAAAGGCTTTTTATTAAGAAAGAAGGCCTCACAGATACTCTGTTGTATCTCAAGTTTTCATTTTACAGGCTTTTTAAAAAGTAGGCTTCTGGTTATTTTCTTCTTTAAGTTTCTGGCATAGAGGGAAATTATTTTCACTGGCTGAGATATGCCTAAGACAACAGGAAAAGATTCCTGACTACTAAAACGTAAAACTGGAGTATAAACATGGGTACTAAACTGTAGATAAGCTAAAGTCAGGTTGTTGGAATAATGTTTATAGTGAACATACAAGTAATATTAACCTTTTAGAGTGTGTGGGAATGACAAATGAAAGCAGGAAGATGAGCTCCAATGCTTTTGTCATCCCAACTTGTCCTCTCTTCCAAATTGACCTGACATTCCAACTCTTACAGGCTCTTATCCTGGCAGCTCTGTAGGCCCTAATCTTACATCCCCTCTAGAGAATGTGCATGCTGGTGAGTGACTTGAGGGCCAGCCCTCATTACTAGTGAGCCTCATTTTCCCAGAGGGAGTAATGCCAGTATCCTTATATACACAGAGATCCAAATGTACTTTGTGATGAGTCCGATGAAGGTCCCACAGTATGATGTACCACAACTTCACTCCAATCCATGCTCCCAGTAGATGAAGAGGGTCCTACAGTATGTCCTGTACTGAGCTAACAAGGTATTGAGTACCTTCCATATGTCACTGTGTTAATTCTCACAGTAACTGAAGGATGGAGGAGTTCTCATTTTACAGATGAGGAAATTTTCCAAGAACTAGTTAGAGATGGAGCCAGTGAGTGGTGAAACTGAATTCAAACTGCTCTGAGGGGACTGAACGCACAAATTCCTTATTTGAACTTGCCCACTCCCTGGCGGCACAGATAATAAAGAATCTGCCTGCGATGCAGGAGACCCAGGTTCAATCCCTGGGTCAGGAAGATCCCCAGGAGAAGGGAATGGCTACCCACTTCGGTATTCTTGCCTAGAGAATTCCGTGGACGGAGGAGCCTGGAGGGCTAGAGTCCACACGGTTGCAAAGAGTTGGACACGACTGAGCAAAGAGTTGGACACAACCTGAAGTCTCAGGTAAACGCCTTGCAGCTTTCAGTAGGCTCCTGCAGCTAGAAACGCAGTCACCTGCAACCCAGATGAGGAAATTCTGGAGCTTGATATTAAGACACTGCTCCAGAAGAACCCTTCAACGGTGCTGAGAGTGCCACAGGACAGGTTCCCCTGCCAACCAGCATAACAGCAAAATCTGCATGAAGATAGTAAAGAGGAAAAGGAATCAAATCCAAGGAACTAGAGGTGTCAGGTGATCCCACAAAGGAGCCTCTAGACTCACAGACATTTCTTCTGCATTAATTAATAACTTCTCCAGGAACTTCAAAGATACCTACTTCTAGGGACTTCCCTGGCAGTCCAGTGGTTAAGATTTCACCTTCCAGTGCAGGAGATGTGGGTTCAATACCTGGTAGAGGAGCTAAACTCCCACATGCCTCACTGCCAAAAAGCCAGAACAAAAACACCAAAAGCAATATTGTAACAAATTCAATGACTGAAAATGGTCCACATCAAAAAACATTTTTTAAAAAAGATACGGTACTTCTAGATCTCTGAATTCCTAACCACTGATGGAGAGTCCAAATTTAAGATATCAGGCTCAGAAACTCCTAGAAATAGCTAAGGACAGTTCTCAAAGTGTGTTCCTGGGAACAGTAGTGTTACCCTTACCTGGGAACTTGTTAAAAATACAAATTAATGAGCCCGTCCCAGACATACTAAATCAAAGTGAGGTCCAGGAATCTGTGTTTTAACACGATTCTGATCTTGGTGTGCACCAAGGTTTGAAAACCACGGCCTAGGAAGTTGAAGGATTATCCAGATCTTCCACATTAACCTAGAGTTAACTAGCAACAGCTGCCTGAGGCTAGCGTCTGCCTGTGCTGTGGTTAGAGTTAGGTGACTCTCTTAACCAAGATGATTACCCGGTTGGTCATTTTTTTCCTTGAAAACTCCAAGGAAAATTTTGGGTAGGTAGCAGATGATCAGTAATAACTGAATTAAAATCTTAAAACTCATTGTTTTGGGATTGGGACCAACACTGACCACCACTGCATTCACTATATTCTCATTGCCTAGTACAGAGGAAGTGTTCAATATTTGTTGGTTGAATGAATGAGTGAATATATATTCAAATTTTGAAGTACAGTGTAGCCAGTTGAAAAGTTTTCTGAAAGCAGTCTCTCTCCCACATACCCAAAAACTCAAAAATCAATGTTTATAGCAACTTTATGCATAATTGCCCAAAGCTGGAAACAACCCAGATGTCTTTCACCTGGTGAACGGATCAGGGAGGACTGCATTTGGGATATTAGTTGAGGGGACTTCATTTTATATGTTATTGTTTGAATTATTTATAAGAATTTATTTATGTATTACATAATTAATCAATAAACATTTTAGAGACTGGAAAGATAAACACCCAAAATGTCAATAGTAGTTATCTCTGATGGGATGACAAGTGATTTTTTTTTCTTATTTGTAGTTTCTAATTTTTCTATATAAACAGGTTATGCTTTCATAACTGGAAAAAATATGTTACTTTAAAAATGAGAGGGACACCCAGGAAGCATGACACATGAAAAAATTTATACCAATTAGAAATGTGAGGACTTCCCTGGTGGATCAGTGCAAGGGGCATGAGTTTGATCCATGTTTGGGGAGCTAAGATCTCTCATGCCACATGATGCAGCCAAAAAAAAAGAAAAAAACGAAATGTGAAAGTTATAAAAATATCTAAAGCATAGTTTCACTGGAAAAAGAATTTGGATATTCCCTCCTCAAATTTGATATCCATACAAATTACCTGGAGTACCTGTTAAGTTCAGATTCTGATTCCAAGGATTTGCGTTTCTCACAAGCTCCTGGTCCTTAGAGCACTTGAATATTAGGCTATAACACTGTGTTGTGAAAAAAACAGCCACTAACCAGCCACACATGCACTTGAAATGTGGCAAGTCCAAACTGAGGTGTACAAGTGTAAATTACACCTCAGATTTTGCAGACTTAACACACCAAAAACTTAAAACATCTTAATTATATCAATTACATGTTGAAATGATACTTTCGGACATATGATGTTAAGTAATATATTAAAATTAATTTCACCTGTTTCTTTTTAGTGTTTTAATATGGCTACCAGAATATTTCAAATTACATTTGTGGTTTGTATTTTTTGGCTCGTATTATATTTTTATTGGACAGCACTGATCTAGAATAACTATTAACAAGATGTTCCTTCACTCTGGGTCTTAAATCACTACCATAATTCAGGAAAAGGATTAAAACCTCATTAATGACCAAATTGGCAACTTTTGTATATTATTCATTAACATCCTTAGGATTTCTTAAAATCTTTAGGTAGAAGCTGAGACAAATAGAAATTGTAGAATTTTAGATCAGGAAAGAAACCTTGAGGTCATCAAGTTCAAACCCCTTATCTTATGGAATTATTTATCAATTTGACAAAGATGTATTCAGTACTTAGTATCTGTGAATACTACATAGGTACTTACATGATGGGCAAGTGATTAAGGTGAATACCTACTCTTGAGAAGCTAAGAATGATGGTAATGGGCTGTACCAGCACCCATGAGACATGTGGATAGAGTGTTTCTCAGAGGTAGAGGCCAGCACAGACTCCATTTTCCTGAGGAAGATCTAACAAGCTCTACACAAAGAGGGCTTACTTGGGCTGGCTCTAAGTTTCCTCAGCTTTTACAGCTTCTGTTTGCTATCAATGATGTAAATAAGGCTTTAGGATTAGCTGTGTATTTAAATAATCCATATAAGGCATGTTCACTCTTCTCTTTTACACAGAATAGATAAACTATTTATCAGAAAGCAAGGAAATTTAAACCTGGGAAACTTTGGAAGTTTGAACACAGTTGATGGTAGCAGAATGAAATTTGGAGTATAGCACAGCCAACCTTCATTTATGTGTGCAAATGAGGGACAGGAACTGCTGAGATGATTAAAAGCTATGAATAAAACAAGAAGCTCAGTTCAGCAGTTATTTTTTAAAACTTATTTATCAGGAATATCTTATATCAGGGCATTATGACTGAAATTTGTTCTTCTTTGTTACATTTCCTTTCTGTGAGGGAATGAAAAGATAAATTTAGGATAAACAATAAAGCATTTCAGGGAGTTACGAAAATTCTCATTACTTCAAGTGGTAGCATGGGCTGAAAATATGACTAGCCCTTTAAGTTAAAATCTGGTCCCTCCTCCTTTAATATTTCAACCATTAATAATGTAGTGTTTCTTTAAATCAAGTGGCTTTGGTATGCATTCTTAACCTGTAGAGAAGCAGCTTCAGAGGGCAAGCTTCCCTCATGACATGCACAGACCCAAAGGCCCTCGTGATCATGGGCTGAATCTAATCTGAACATCTGTATTACTCATTTTCAACCAATATTTTTTAAGTTATCCATCTGGAAAAAGTCAAACCTACCTGAGAATGGCTGGATGGGCCTTGCCCAAGAGTGAAAAACTGCCTAAAGCTATTCAAAACCAAAACTGAACTAAGCAGAATAAATAGTTCTACCTTAGGGACTGTAACTACTTGCCCTGTCTTTATCTTTAAGAGTAATTGGAACAAGATTTTTAGAAATGTTTGCTTAGGTACCAGCAAGGTAATTTGGTTAATTTGGCCTCATTTACACCAAAAAAATAGAGTGTTTTGAGTCTTGTTGGCTTTTAAATTCCTATTTTTTTTTTTTAATCTTATTCCCAAACTTGAGCAGTAATTATTGTAAGTGGCCTTATACTATCAGTTGTGTCTGACTCTTTGCAACCCCGTGGGTTGTAGCTCGCCGGGCTCCTCTGTCCATGAAATGCTCCAGGCAAGAATACTGGAGTAGGTTGCCATTCCCTTCTCCAGGGGACCTTCCCAACCCAGGGACTGAACCCAGCTCTCCTGCATTTCAGGCGAATTCTTTACCATCTGAGCCACCAGGGAAGTCCCAGAAGGGACCTAATTTTCTTAAATGATAATCTGCCATCCCCCCACATACAGAGGAAAACCCATTACAACATCGTTTAAAATGCATCCATTATATAGACAGCTGTCCTTTGGATCCTGCATGGGGTTCAGGAGATTCCTATTTTGGAGTATGGACAGGTAAAGATTGTGAATTAGGGGGATTTGGGATGATGAGACATTTACAGGTTTAGATTCTGGAAATACATACACATGTAAGTGTAGTCCAATAATGTTGTGATTTAGGTATGAATTCTTTTTTCTCAAATACAGAGTTTTAGGAGAAGCAGATGTTTTAGGGGAACCAACACACTGCTCATGTCTTGTAAAAACACCAGACTTGCTTTGCATCTTCCGTGAGTTGCATCAATAGAAGAAATACAAAATGATAATTAGTCTCCTTGTCACTCCATCAGAGGATTTACAGATTTATAATTTCAGCATGTTTATGACACAATTTACACCCTTATTTATTTCAGATGATTTTGTTAGCTGGTATCGGCAGGCTATGAAAAAAAACTCACTTATCTTTCCTAAGTTTTCTGTGTCAAATGGTCATTAGAAAACTTAATGATCTTTTGGAAAAAAATTCGAACATTCCAGCCTCTTAAATAAGTATTTTTCCCTCTATGGCATTAATTTCTTCCTTTAAGTTTTTACTTCAGCTATAATTTTAGAGTAAATGGGAAGTACACATAATAACTGCATTTAAATTTATGATGTGCTGATTCTCTTTTGAAAGTAGTCTTGTAATAAAGAAGGAATTCAAAACAGAGAACCTTAATCTGCAAAAATATAAGAAAGCTACAAATCTGCCAGCATTTCATTCACATTGAGCTATATATTTCTGAGGCATCTCTACCCTTACTAGCAGGCAGAATTTTCATTCTCTCTCCAGAATAGAATATGGATAATAAAGATAGATAGATATTGATAATTATTTGGCTTCCAAATTATGTTTTCTTCATGTACATAGATTCAGGAGCAAAATGTTTATAGAGAACTGTTTCAAATGTATCTTGAGTGGAGAAGACCAACCAGGGCAAATCCAATCTATTCATTCTCTTACCCTCGTAATTCGCTGTTTCATATTTTCTCCTCCTGAAGTCACCAGTGCCTCCTTCCCCCCTTCCTTTTCAGCCCTCGTGTCCTGTTTCCCTGAGAAATAGGAGTAATCAGAGAAGAATATCCACAGATCCCACCACCATCACCTGCCAGTTTCTGTACATATTCTCTTCCTCTCTTCCTGTTACTATGAATGAAGTGTTCCAAGCTCTGTATCTCTTTGGCTTATGCACTAGATCCTATCCCTTCCCTCCTACTCAAAGACAGTGAATCAACAGTCTTCCCTTCTCTTCTGGATCATCATTCCCGCCCTCTCTGCTGGATCATTTCTATTTGCATAAATTGCTACCACTTTGTTGGAAGCAGCTCTCTGCACTCTTCCTGGATTCTTGCAGTAGCCTCCTAAGTGGTCTTCTTTCAGCCCCTACTCCCCTTCAAACTCTACTCATCTCAATAGCCAGAAAAATCCAAGATCTTGCTACTCCTTTGCCCAAAACCCTCCAGAGGCTTCACATCTCGCTGAGGGTAAAAGCTAAAGTCCCTGGCAAGGCTTTCAAAGCCTTATTTGGTTTTTCCTGATTTCCACCTCTAACTCAATCTCCAGCTTCTCTCTCTGGGCTCCTCCTGCACCAGCCATGTACACCTCTTCTTCCTTCCAACACCAGACACACTCATAACACTTGCACCAGCGTGGTCTGTTCCCTTACTTTCTTTGGCTCGTTCCTCAAATACCACCTTCTCAATATAACCTTTCCTGTTCACTCTTTAAAATTACAGCTCCCCTCAACCCCACCACTTTCCCTGCTCTGCTTTTCACTTATTCCATATGGTGAAATACTATGTATTTTTACTTGTTGATTGTTTATCATCTGTCTGCCCCCCTCCCAAGGAAAATTCATGAGTGCTTGGAACTTTTTTCCTTTTTACCTCTTTCCCATATTCCTAGTATATTCCTAGAATGTAGTAAATGCTCAACAATAACATGTTGAGTGAATCTGTTTTTATGAGCGTGTAACTAGAAAATGACATGGGAATATTAGTCGGGCTGACTAAATTTTTAAAATCTATCTCACCAATTCTATTTTACAGACATAATTTGAAGATATTTTTAGCTTCATTTGGGTCTCTATAGATCTTTTTTTTTCCTTTAGAAGAATCGTGGGACTCTTGTATACTTGAAGAGAAATACACTGTAGAAAAAAATGTATGTATCTTAGTTCCTTTTGAACTCTTGTATTGTTCAATAGCTTGCTGCTTTAAAATGTTTTTTTAATTCAATTCGGACATTCAAGTATTTATTCTTTATGATCCCCAATCAAAAATGATCTGCTATCAATTTCCCTGTAAGCACTGCTTTTGTGTACTGCACAAATTTTGGTATGTTGTATATTCAGTTCAAAATACTTTCTTGTAATTTCTTCTTTTACCTATGGGCTATTTAAAAATGTTATTTAACGTCTAGATACTTGGGGATTTTGCACATATATTGTTTTCTAATTTCATTTTATGGTCAGAAATCATATTTTTGTAATTTCAATCATTTTTACTTTTTTTGGAACTTGCTCTGAGGCCCAGCAAACAGCTTTCTTGGTGCATTTTCTTTGTGTACTTGAAAAGAAATGTGTATCCTGAAGTTTTTAGATAGTATTCTATAAATGTCAATTAGACTAAGTTGGCTGATTGTACTATAAAAGTCATTTATATCTCTGCTGATTTTCTCTTTGTTCTATCAATTACTTTATCAATCAAAGAGGAGCTGAAATCTCTGTCATTGTGAATTTGTCTGTATGTCCCTTTGGTTGGATTAGTTTTTATTTCTTGTATTTTAAAGCTCCATTATTAGCTGAATGCATATTTAGAATTGTTATATATCTTTCTAATGATTACTCTTTCATTATTATGAAGTGTCCCTCTATATTTATGGTAATATTCTTTGTCCCTCTGAAGTCTTTGTTTAATGTTAATGTAGCCATTTCACTTTTCTTATAATTAGTGTTTATTTTGTGTATCTTTTTTAATCCTTTTACTTTTAATCTATCTCTATATTTAAAATGTATTTCTCATATATAGTATATAGTTAGGCCTTGCTTTATTATCCAGTCATATTTCTCTGCCTTTTAATTGAGTGCTTAGTCCATTTATAGCTAATATAATTATTGATATGGTTGGTTTAAGTCTGCTCTCTTGCTGCTTGCTTTCTACTTATGCCATCTGTTCTAAGTTCTTTTTTCTTCTTTTCCTGCCTTCTTTTGAGATATTTGACTATTTTAAATCATTTTGCTGTCTCTATTGTTTATTAGTTATGGCTCTGTTTTAGCTTTTTAAGGGTTACGACACATGTCTTTAACTTACCACAATCTACCTTCAAATAATATATTAGTATACTTCCATTTCTCCCTTCCAGTACTTTGTGTTTTTGTTGCCAGATGTTTTACTTCTACACATATTTTATACACCCACAATACACTCTAAATATTTTGTTTTACATAGTCAATAGTCTTTTTAAAATTTATTTTATTTTTTGGCCCCACCACACAGCTTGTGGTATCTTAGTTCCCCAAACAGGGATTGAACCCAGGCCCTGGCAGTGAAAACACAAAGCCCTAACCATGGGACTACCAGGGAATTCCCTAAAATTTATTTTATATATATATATATATATATATATATGTATTATATATAATTTCCAGTGTTCATTCCTTTGTGTGCAATCACTTTTCCATCTGGTATTATTTTCTTCAACCTGAAGAATTTTCTTTACAATTTTTTACAGTCCAGGTCGGCTGGTGACAGATTCTCTCACTTTTGTCAGGAAAGGTCTTTCTTTTGTTTTCATTTTCCAAGTTACATTTTCTGTATAAAGAATTCTAAGTTGATGATGTCTTTATTTGCATGTTTGTTTGCTTTCAACACTTGTCTTCTGGCTTACTTTCTTTCTGATGAAAAATTGGTAATCATTCTTATCTCTGTTCCCCTCTATATAATGTATCTTTTTTTCCCTCTGACTGCTTTTAAGATTTTCTCTTTATCATTGGTTTATGGCAACTTAATTATGATGTTCCTTGGTGTGATGATCCTGTGCTTATCCCTCTCAGGGTTTATTGCATTTCTTTGATCTATGAGTTAATGGTTCTCATCTATTGTGGGAATATTTCAATCATCATTTCTTCAAATATTTTTTTCTGCCAGTCTCTTTCTCCTACTTCTGAATTATACTCCTTGATGTTGTTCCACAATTCACTGGGGCTCTGTCCTTTTTGTATTTCTCCCCAATGCTTCAGGTTGTATAATTCCCATTGTCTGTTCACTGATCTTGCACAGTAATCTGCTGCTGTTAAGCCCTTGCAATGAAATTTTTCTTTCAAATAATGTAATTTTTCAACTCTAGAAATTATATAAGATTTTCAAAACTTCTTTTAGTGTCTCTATTTAGATACTTTACTTGTTTCCAAATTATTTCATGTGTTTCATTATATCCTTGAACATATTTATAAGGTCTATTTTAAAATCCTTTTCTATTCTAGTAGACTGATTTTATCCTAGTTATGAGTTTCATTTCCTTTCTTCCTTATGTGTCTCCTAATTTTCTGTTGGTGCTGAACTGTACTGTTGAGTTTCTAGACTTTCTTGTCTTCCTTTTTGACAGTATTTTGTTTCAGCAGGCAGTTAATTTACTTTCAGATCAGCTTGATCCTTTTGAGTCTTGTTTTAAAGTTTTGTTAAGATGGTTCTAAAGCAGGAGTAAAAAAAATTTCTTTGAAGAGCCAGGTAGTAATTATTTTGGGCTTCCCTGGTGGCTCAGTGGTAAAGAACTGCCTGCCAATGCAGGAGACACAGGAAGCACAGGTTCAGTCCCTGGGATGGGACGATTCCCTGGAGAAGGAAATGGCAACCCACTCCAGTATTCTTGCCTGGGAAATCCCATGGACAGAGGAGCCTGGTGGGCTACAGTTCATGGAGTCACAAAAGAGTCTCTATTAAATGCTGTCAGTCAGGGACTAGTCAGTATCTGCGATTTTACCCTACTTGCAAGCCTACAAAAGTAGCCTGGATTCTGGCAGAAGACCTAAGACTCCTTGGTCAGAGACGAAGAACTTGATTACAGCACAGCAGGCATCCTATGTTTCCTATTCTCGTTGGTTTCCCTTAGTTCTGAACATCGTGGGGGCATTGCAGAGTGGATCACACACTATGGATCTGGATCACAGCTGAGGAACCCTGAGCTTAGGAACCTCTCACCTTATAGCTGCTAGCGAAGCTGTCCAAACTTTGCCCTGGAAGGAGCCATTCTCTCTATTTTCCTGGTCAGGAAACAAAGCTGCGCTTTGTCCTGGAGGGTGACACTAATAGCATCAAAAGGCTACTGGATATACAAGTATCCTTGGAAAGGTAGTCTGGGACAACATTGTTACAAGACATGGGAAAATGCCATGGAAGATTGTCTTTTACCGAAAACTCTTGTGTTCAAGAGGTCTCTACTGGTTGGAATTTAAATGCTTACCATCTCCATGAAAGCATTGCTTGAGTCTCACATCCCCAGTAGTTTTTCCTCTGAAAGTTGTTCTTCTCCCAATCGTTTTCCCTGGCCTTTTGGGGTCCTGTCTTGTACATGTGCGTCTTAATATTCAAACAAACACTTGAGATGACCCTTATGCAGATTTCTGAAACTCTGTCTCTGCTCTCTCCTCCCTAGTACACTGCTTCTCAAACTGCATTTACTTCCAGAGTTCCAGTCTCTCTTCAACTCTGCAAAACCACTGTGCTCTGCTTGAATTCTCCTTCTTTGTAATGTCAAGTCACAAAGAACCTCCAGGCAGAAAGATGGGGCATTTGAGAACTCAATTCGTTTGTTTTCTCTTTTGTTTTCTCTTCCCAAGGAACAGAGTCCCATACAGCCTGTTCAACTTCTGACAATTGTTTTATATATATATGTTTCTATTTTTAAAATTTTTTATAGCAAGAGATCTAGTTTGGTACTGATTACTCCATCATTGCATAACTATCTTTTTTAGCATCAACTTCTTTATGTGTTTTGGGATTTTGATGTGCACAATCACCGAGTGGGAGATATTTCCGTTATTCTCTTACTCCATCTCCAATTTAATGAGTATTTTCATCTGCCTTTATCTCCATTCCATGCTCCAGTTCAGAAACAAGATCTTAAGATGGCTTTAGAGTATTCCTGCTCCTTATCGATGTTAGGAATATGTCTAATCTAGTAAGTGAGCCAGCTGGTATCTCAGTTCATTTGCTGTAATGATGTTTTTTCTGTCCTTTTGCTTTCCTGGGTCCACTACTTTTGATAAATCCGTAGCTTCAGGCAATATACTGGCAGCAGTTTTATCCAGCTTCCTTTCATGGGGCTAGGAAAAGTTAGGTGACAAATCATCACTGGTTACCCAGAACAAAGAGATTTCCTGAAACTCAGGATTTTCACTGGTAAAGCAGAGAGTGTCCTGGAGAAACCAGGATGGTTGGTGTGTTCCAGTGCCTGGCTTTCAGAACAATGCTAGCTTTGGTCTCTGTCTTGACTAGAGTGTTTTAGCCTTGGTGTTCCCCAGAGCTGAATTTCCCGTTGCCACCAGCTGTTTCAGGGCCCAGGCCTTGACGGGCTGCAGCTTTAGCTCAGCTCACTGCTTTGCATTTCTGTTGTGTTTCTAGCGCACAAAGATGTTTATCTTATTTTTTTGAGACCAGCAATGACCTTATGGCTTTCTCTTTTTCTATTTTATCTGCGTTACCATTCGTTTAAAGCATACAGGATGAACTGAAGCATGAATTCACTATGCCACCTGACTGGAAATTCTATTGATTCTTTTTCAATTTGATACTGACTTAGCTTAGGAAATAATGTAATGGAATAGCCTGCTTTTTTTTTTTTTTTTTTTTTTTAGCCTGCTTTATTTAGAAGCCATTCCAGTCATTTTGAGGGACCTCAAATCACAGAAATCCAGGTGAATGGTCACTGTGCATATTGTGGCTGTATTCTTTGAGGGCATGGTAACTCAGAACTTAAGTTAGCATAGAACAAAGGAGAAACAGCATTCTAACTTTGCTCCATTCTACTACTTCTGGTTAATGACAATGGAATCAATAATGCTTTACTCTCATCTCCATTTCCACTTTGAATTCTTCTCCATGAATTTCTTATTCATCCCTTCCTGAAGACACGGAAGAAAGAAAGTCAAAGGGAGGTTGAGGCAGTGATTTCCAACCTCTTTCTTATGCAGCAACCTTCAAACTGGTTTTGGAGAACATGTGGCTTTTCAGACCCTTTAACATAACTTTGGTGACCTCCCACATAGTTACTACCCTTGAAACTGGGCAAAAGGAGCAGGATAAGCTTTTTTGCTTCCCTATTTGCCTCAAACTATGTTCTGTCTGTATTCTTTTTGATGAGAAGATTTTTTAAAACAGTTTTCAGCCTTTTGCTCTTCATTCTGTTGACAATGACAATCCCATTAATTGTCTTGCAGATTTGCACTGTGATTTACAGTAAGCATTTAAACTATTTCTACTGGATTAACAAGTTTTTGAACATAGAGGTTTTCACATTTCAAACCCAAGTATCTAAATATCATGCAAACAAGCTTCTGTCATAGTACAATACTAGTGAAGTAGCAAAAATTGTTTCTAGAGCAAAGTAGTTCACACAACCATCTTAACTCCACTTAGAAAAATAGTCCCATCCCCAGCTTAGGCTTCTGTTTTTAATTGAAGTGGTAGAAATGTGTACGTGGCCTTTCACATTGAAACGTTTAAAAATTGGTATCTTTACGAGCTAGTCTATTTTTAACAAAAATAAATATGAATTAACTGCTCACATGATGGAATTAAATATTTTCTGGAAAGTAATTCAGTGAAGAACAGGGAAGCCTGGCATGCTACAGTCTATGGGATTGCAGAGTTGGACACGACTGAGCGGCTGAACAACAACAATTTAGTAAAAACCAAATGATTCAAGAAGTGATCACCTTATTGTTTTATTGAGTTTTTTGTTGTTGTTAAAGAAACTATTTGGACCACGCCTTTTTGGGTATCTTAAAATAACTCCATAGGTAGCTGGTCTGCGACTCTGATGGGGGTAGAGGGGAATAGAAAAGTTAGAAAATGAAATAGAGAACTATCATTTAGTAATTGAGAACACACACTTATTTAACTAGGACTAAATATTGCCAGAGCAAGTCCTGTGCTAAAATTAGACATTGGGGTTGGTCCAATAGCAGCACAAGTTATAATCCTTTAGAAATCATAGCCTATTGGTTCAAATCAGGACACTACAATGTGAGAATATAAAGCATATATGTCTTCATTACAGGACAGTCGAGTTACCAAAGCTAGAACTACTTCTACCTAAAGATTGGATTTTATTTTTCTCTTTTTTGCTTTTCTTTCATATATGAGAAGACCTCTTGAAAATATTTAATTTCCTAGTGCTCTTGCCCCATGCATGAAATGTATGTATACACACACACTCATGTTTAGGTAGGTCTTGGGAACAGTATACTAGAACCTAAGAAAATTTATGGAAAAGATAATGTGATATGGTGGAAAGAGAATATATCTTGGAATTAGACATACCTGCCTGTGAATCCTAGCTCCATCATACTCTCTGAAACCTTGGAGAAAACAATTTGTATGGACCTCAGCTTTTTTATTTGGTTTTTAAAAAATCAGAAAATGTCAGGTGCTGAGAAAATGTTTTCCTCTCTCCCATCTGCACCACCACCAGAGGACATTTAGATAGATAGATAGAAAGACAGAATTTTATTAACTTCCTATTTATTGTGTGCCAGGCACATGGTACATATTATCTCATTTAGTCTTGACACCGGAGAAGGCAATGGCACCCCACTCCAGTACTCTTGCCTGGTAAATCCCATGGACGAAGGAGCCTGGTAGGCTGCCATCCGTGGGGTTGCTAAGGATCGGACACGACTGAGCAACTTCACTTTCACTTTTCACTTTCATGCATTGGAGAAGGAAATGGCAACCACTCCAGTGTTCTTGCCTGGAGAATCCCAGGGACGGGGGAGCCTGGTGGGCTGCTGTCTATGGGGTCGCAAAGAGTTGGACACTACTGAAGCGACTTAGCAGCAGCAGCAGCAGCAGTCTTGACACACCCATGAAGTCGTGGAGCTTAAACAGCCCTTATATATGTCTTTAGGCTTTGCTTGCCTAAAGGATCATGCTAGAAAGTGATAGAACCAAGACTAGAGCCCAGTGCTCCTAACCACTATGATTTCAGCCTCACAAAAAGTCAAAACTTAAAGATATCCTATCAATGAAATGCAGTGAGAAATGTTAACGACAAACCATTGGTTTCTCAGCAGATTTACTTTTTTTAACCAAATTTAATTTTGATACATGTATTAGTTTGTTAGGGCTGCCATACAAAATACCACTGACTGTGTAGCTTAAACAACAGAAGGTTATTTTCTCACAATTCTGGAGGCTAGAAATCCAAGATGAAGGTGTTGGCAAGTTTGATTTCTTTTCATGCCTCTCTCCCTGGGTTGCAGGTGACTGGCTGCCTTCTCTCTGTCCTCACACGATCATCCCTCTATTTGTCTGTGTCCTAATCTTCTCTTTTAGTCATTTTGGATTAATGACTCCATTTTGACTTAATTACCCCCTTTAAAGTCCCTGTCTCTAATAGATGTAGTCACATTCAAGGTCTTTGGGGTTAGAGCTTCAGCATATGAATTTGAAGGAACACAATTCAGCCCCTAACAAGGCATATATCGCATAAACCACGTGATACCAAATGAGAAAGAAAATAAGCCTGCTCCCCTGAATGTTTGCTATGTGTCAAACATTGTTCAAATATGGGTTTACACATATTTATTTAATCCATACAAGCTAAGTACTATTCTTAGCCCCATTTGGTACTGAGAGGTTAAGTGGTTTATCAAGTCACATCTGTGTGTTTGTGCTAAGATGCTTCAGATGTGAAGCAATTCTTTGAGACCCTGTGGACTATGGCCCACCAGGCTCCTCTGTCCATGGGATTCTCCAGGCAAGAATACTGGAGTGGGTAGCCATTCCCTTCTCCAGGGGATCTTCCTGACCCAGGGATCGAACCTGTGTCACCTTGTGGCTCCTGCATTGCAGGTGGATTCTTTACTGCTGAGCCATCTGGGAAGCCCATCAAGTCACATAACTAGTAAGTAATAGGAGAACATTTGAATCTACAGAGCTTGACGCTAGAGTCTGTACTCACACTGCCCCTCTCAACTAGAAGCATCCTGTTTGGGCCAAAGAAACAGAAAACACAGTAGTATCTATTTGAGGTAAAATGATGATTAAACTTCAAAAGTCTGTATATGTTTAATTAGCAATTACTAGGCTGTCCTACATGGAAGATAGTGAAGCAGCTTTCATTTATTCCGTGGTTATGGCGGAAGTAATAAATCAGTCACTTAGAAAATGGAAAAGAAAAATTCTAAGTTAATTTCTTGCATCCTACTCTATGTAACAAAGGATTAATACAAAGTATTATATTTCTCTTCTAAATCTTCAAAGGCAAATAGTACCCATAATGAAGCATTAATATTTGAAGACCTAGGACACATATGCTTCAATTCTGATTTTTCTCCCATGTGGGCATCATTCCTGCTTCAGTCCATTAACTGAAGCAAGAAAAGAAGCTGAGTTTCATGTCTGGAAATGTTGGTCTTAGGGATAGCAATATGCTCCTTGCAGCCACTGAAGTTTGTAAGTCTATAGAAGCAAGATCTTGCAGCCAAAAGTGACTAGAAAAAGAAATTGTAAACTTCCCCACCGCCTCCCAGAATCCCCTAGACAGTTAGGAAGGAATGTAGGACTCCCACTGCACAAAGCAACAGGATTTGAGCCGATTCTGTTGAGTCTCAAAGGACAGTGTTCTTCAGCTCCCATCTGGTTTAAATCCAAAGTGAACAAAAGAATAGACTCCGAGTTAGGAGTCAGATCACTGCTCTGGTCCTCTCTTTGCCAGTCATTTTAGTTTGTCAGCAGAGCCTCGGCCTTCAAGACGCTTACAGTTGGGTGTTGAGGATGGGGGTGTTTACAAAGTTGTGATAAAGAGTGTTTACAGGCACCACAGTCAAGTGCCAAGTTGAACATAATCCGTATGAAAACGAAGACTGGAGATACTTGTCACAGCAGCTCAGGATTTTAGAGGCCACTGCTGACTGGAGTTATCAAGGCAAACTCAATAGAGAAAAGTTGAGTGTTGAGATGGGCCTCGAAAGTAGGATTTGCTGGGTCGGGGGAAGTGAAGGTGGTTAGAGGATACAGTAGCAGCTGGGGCACAAAGGCAGGAGTGAGGGAGATAGAAAGGACAACAAAGAAACTTCGTCCCTGGAACAGACAGATTTGGAGGAGTTATGGGAAATACTTTAGGATTAAACAGACTGGGGTCAGATGATGAATATGACTCATGGTGGAGGTCAGCATTATTATTCTGTCAGTTGATTTGCCAACTGAAATTATCTCAGTTCTCTGAACATGTTGGTTAGAACACGTCTCGACAGAACAAAGTGCTTTGCCCCTACTGTATGAAAAAGATAACGAATAAGAACCTACTGTATAGCACAAGGAACTCTACTCAGTACTCTGTAATGACGTATATAAGAAAAGAATCTTATAGAGTGGATATGTGTCTGTGTATAACTGATTCACTTTGCTGTACCACAGAAACTAACATTGTAAATATCAACTATACTCCAATAAAAATAGTAATGAAAAAAGAACTACGAGCTTTGCATTTAGTGGCATGTTTGCTACCCTTAAGGCTGCTCAGACTACAGTGTGCTCTGTGGACCCGTCCCTCCAGATTTGTGTCAGGCTTAATTGAGCTGGGAGATGGTGCACCTGTTAGCTCTAGGCCTCCACAGACTCAGCCTGGCAGGAGGCCTCGGAGCAGCTCACGTGGTTCTAAGTGCCCAGCTGGAGTCAGGAGGAGGGTGCCACTGCCCCACGAAGGCACATAGCCTCAGAAATGGCTTCTCCTTTTTTGAGTCAATGAGATACACATTCTCTGTCTGCAGTTTATGAACCTTCAGAGGGGAGAGCTCTAGGGAATTCTGAGCACCTCCCCCCTTCCCCTCCCACCTCCAAGACTGTCTTGTAGTAGAAATTTTAGTCTCACAGACTTTTGACTTCAGACTCGCCTGTGTGATGTTAGACAAACTACTAAGTTTTTTGAGTTCGTTGTATTTTTTAAATCTGTAAAATAGCCCAGTAACTATGAGGTTGCTCTTCATTCTCTTCCTCTTTTGTGACTTCTCTCAGTTGCTGACATTTTGGAAGAACATCTTTTTCTGATCATAAATGTGCTCAGCTATCAGGGAGGTGAAAACTCTACCATTCAGGACACTTAGGGATCCTGAAGGAAACATGGGGGTGGGTGGAGTTGGCCTGCCCCTCCCGCCTCCCAGCCCTGTATTTATTTCCTCAGGATAGTATTTCAAGTCAACCAGAGCCACTCCTCGGGATAACACAGAGCTCAACAGGGTCCAGAGTGCTTGGAAGTCATCTCAGAGTAGAGGGATCAACTATCCTTATTTGTATTGAGTTTAAAAGAAGAAACAGTGGCCTAAAGCCATTATGTGGCCTAAAGCATATAAAAATTAAGGTTACATGTGACAAAGCATTTTATGAGTTCAGAAACAGTTGGGCAAGGCCATAAACTATCATATTACTAAATTGCTACCATTTCTAACGTTCAAGGCTCCAACTACAAGTTTGTCCTTAGAAATTGCAATGTGCTCTTGATAATTTGAGTGTACCCAATTGTGCTTCCAGCTAAGAAGCACGTAGGGTTTGCTGGTTAGTATTTTGTGTATATTTGAATCCTAAAAATAACCTCCTCATGAGAACAGGATGAGCTTTGTGAAGATTATATTCCAGTTGGTTAGAAATGGAAGGCACATTTTTCCCATTGCCTCTTGCCTTTCATTTCTAAACACATTTGTCTCTACTCTGAAGCAGAGGAGACTATGAGAGCAGCTGCAGTGAGCAGCTGTAGAATCTTCTGTCATCTGCTCTCTGGCTTTTCAGACTTTGTCCCATCCTCTGCTCCCAGTTGTCCTTTTCTTTCTTTTTAAAATCACCTGCCCTCCTCAGGTCCAGGCCCTGTCCCTGCAGTGCTTTTAGGGGATTTTTGCCTGGTGTCCCCCTCAGTTTTACCATTCTTTATAGTTAAAAAAAGAAAAAAAATCACTAGTGAAAACATTTTTATCTTACGAAAAACCACTGGAAGGGGGGAAAAGGCTGTCAGCCAATACAGAGCTGCTTGCTGCCGCCCCCACGAGTTCTGCTTGTCATGTTTGGCGGTGATCTTTTCCGTGGGCTGCCATTTCAGTACAACATAAAGCTCTAATTTTACATTTGCATGCAGAGGCCAGATGCTGATGACTCTGTGAGGGGAAGCCCTCCCCAGGATTACCTTGAGAGAGATGATTTATTCATCCTGTGCAAAGTCATCAGCTCTCCCAGAGGCCCTTCCCCGCCAACTCCACACAGAGTGCCTGGGGACTGTCGGAGCCCCTCCCAGCATCCCTCTTGGCGTAGAACAAGCCATGACAACCAGCAGCTATTGAACACTTTTTTTTCTTCCTAATGTGTCGTTAGTTGAGCATAAGCTTCTCTCTAAGGTCGCTTATGCGAGCTAGTGCAGGACAAGTGTCTTCGCATAATATGTCAATGTAATTTATGTTCCATGGCTCTCAGGGATGATCTGATTCTTCTCAACTGGTCCTTTGAATGTTGTTTGATTTTGAACGCTTAGAAAATGGGCTTGCATTCCTTTTCTCCTTTTGAAAAAGCTATTTTGTGGTTTTGAAACATACCTATTTTAGATCCCACATAATATATCATCTGAATACTAATTTAAAACAAAATATTATTTAATGTCTCTGATTTATAACACGTTACATGCACCAAGCATAGAAAGCAGGTAAAAACAAATTATATGTTTTAGTTTACTATGTTGGCACCAGAGAAGCCTGCCTGAAAAAAACAATATAAATCATCTTTTACCACTGCTGTCTGAATATCTGGGGGTTAATGAAATCGAAGTTGTACCTGTCAGAACTGCCAGTAATATCTTCAGTTTTCACCAACTGCACTTCCCTTCTCTCCCTCCATATCTTTAGACTCAGGGAAGAGCAACGCAGGTTCCACAATAAAAAACAAAAGTGAAAGAAAAGAAAGAATTTGTAAAGTTTCTTTTGGTGTGTAAGAGGATGGATCCTAGCGTGAACAGCATGTAAGCACATGGGCAAAGCACACTTAAAATAAGGCAGTGCACACACACTAGACCACATGTGTGAATATGTGTGCATCTGTGCATGTGCCAAACCACCCATTTTCTCACATAAGTATAGCAGTTTCACTACCTCTAGGTAAATATATTAATTCTTTATGTGAAAAAGAAAACCCAACACTAAACTGCCTTTATAAGTATCACAAAAAACACCAAGTGTATCTTTGTTTAGGAATATAAAAATAATGTGCTTGGAAATGCCAGCTAACTAGTGAAGTGAAAGTCACTCAGTCGTGTCCGACTCTTTGCAACCTCCATGGACTATAGCCTGCCAGGCTCCTCTATCCATGGAATTCTCTAGGCCAGAATACTGGAGTGGGTAGCCGTTTCCTCCTCCAGGGGAGTCTTCCCAAACCAGGGATCAAACCAGGTCTCCTGCATCGCAGGTGGATTCTTTACTGCCTGAGCCACCAGGGAAGAGCTGAGAGTAAATACTTTGTGAAGAATAGATAAGACACTAGAACAGTTAAACCTCAGTTGGCCTGGGCCAAGTGTGAAAATGCAGAATCACAGAAGGAGCCAGCGGGATTTGATTAAGCTTCTATAAATCAAATCTTAGAGGCATGAATCCCATTGGTAACATCCTGGGTCTAGTGGTCATCTGCCCTGGTTTTAAATACTTCTGGTGTAAAGATACTCATTACTTCCAGTGCAACCAGCCTCCAGTTCTTTATCTTTTTTCCCTTATTATTTACACAAAACACTTTTTTTAAAAAGTGAAAGGTCTACGGGGGCTATACATAGAAAGCAACAGTGAAAAGAGGGGGTGGGGGTGAGGATGGGGAAGCCTCCAGTTCTTATTTAGGAACAATAAAGTTATCTGTACCTATATACATTCATTTGGTTCTCCTTCTTCCCCTTCAACCCACAAAAAACACATCTAATCCCTCCTTCAATCCTTCAAACATTTGAAAACAACCATCATGACTCATAACTATCCCGTGACTGACCTGGACGGTCTCCTAAACCCATCAGCCAGGATCTTTGTCCATCCACACTGCTCAGCAGCTGAAAGATCTCCATTCCTGGAGTAGGTTGGTGGTGGTGACTTCTCAGGTGACCGGCCTGTGATGTGATTATTCTGTGTTGATGAGTTACTGCTGAAGACCTTCGAGCCAGAGAGGGAAGATCCTAAACCAAGAGTCCAGGAAAGAGCCTGAGTCTTAATTAAGGTGATGGCAGCAAGGCCCTGTAATATTTCACCTGTGCCAAAAAAACCCCCCAAAACCCCAAAGCTATTACTTCATGTCATTGATGTTCAACCAAGCCTGCAACTTTGGAGTTAGGACCTTGAGCTTCGTTTGTACCACCAGCTCTGCCACCGGCCGGTTGTGTTCCCTGGAGAATTACTGCCCACCTTTCCAGAGTTGTCTCTGTGATATTCAGAGGCACATGTTGCATTTCTGCCTAGAAATGTGCACCCTACCCTGACTCCTGGCATCAGTTTAGATGTCATTTCCCCAGGGACACTTCCCTGACTCCCATCCCTACCCTAGCCCCAGAGACTGGCCTCTGTCTTCCACTGTACCCTATGCTCTGTTGTAACCTCACTTCCTTGTGTTTTAATACTGCATTCACTTGTCTGTGCCCACTGTCCTGGAAGTTCTTTAAAGCTAAGGACTCAGGCCTGGTCGTCCAGCACTTAGCTCAGTGCCTGGTGCCTATCAGAATCTAGAAAATATGTTGAAAAAAAAAGAAGAAAGGAAAGAAAAGACTAAAAGGGAGAAGACAAAATGAGAAAGTTGGGGTATATTATCTATCTAGATTCTTACAGCTAAAACTCTGCAATTCCTTGGGGTTTTTTTGTTTTGTTTTTTAAAAAATATTTATTTAGCTGTGGTATGCGGGCTGTTAGTTGCAGCATGTGTGATCCAGCTCCCTGACTAGGGATTGAACCTGGGTCCCCTGCACCAGGAGTTTGGAGTCCCAACCACCTGACCACCAGGGAAGTCCCTACAATTCCTTGTTCTTAAGTTCCATCTTTAAAGTCAACCTCAGGCTTTTAGAAATTCAGATTTTCTCTAGTAGGAGGGTAAGTTTCAAGTGATTACACCAAATTAAAAAAGCTATGAATATTTATACATGTAATACAATTTTAGGACTGAGATTAAAAGTTCATTTAATATGCCCAAACTTTCTATTGTGAGGAAACTGGGGCACAGTGAAATTAAGTTATCTGTCCATACCCACCTGGTTAGAGGAAAACCTCTTTTTAGACACTGATCTTGGTCCCTGCTAGGCTGCACCCCTGAGCCCTTCAAGTCTTATAGTTATTCAGCCTCCAAGACTGAAGGAAGAGCCCAGAGATGGCAGTAGGTACATCAGTGGTTTATTGGCTAGGCAGAACTTACACAAAGGAGCCTGGAGCGACATCCCACCATGTGTGGCAGATGGCGAGTAGGACATTACAGCAGTCTTCACTACTCGGCAGGAGAGAAGAAGGCTACCATTTATAGGGGGAATTGACATCAAGTGGGCTCACCAGTTACCTGGGACTATTTAAACACTATAATTAAGCGGATTATATAGTCATGTGAGAGAAACAGGTACTGGTCAAGTGAGGGATGTACAGAGAGCAAGAGAACAGCCATCTTGAATGGCCTAACCATACAGCCCCCAAACCAGGATGGCTGGTCTCTAGTCTTCCTTTTTGAAAGAGCTGCTACAAACACAGCTACAAATGGAAGTGACAGATGTTTCCTCCTTTATGTTATGGTTATATCAATGTACAAGTTTATGGCTGTAAATTAAACTTTGAGAAATACCCTTCTCTGCTTCTAGACAAACTAATGAAAATTACGTCTCTTTTCTCCCAGGAATGTGGGAGGATGTTACCATGCTTCACCAGGTGACTCTTGTACGTTGTTTGCTAAACAGAGTTGGAGTCATATGAATTGCTTTCAGCCAAGTTCAGTACCAAAGCTCAATGTTCTATTGTCAAGCCATAGGGTAGTAATGCCATGAGACCAGTTTCTTGGCAAGTAGCCCTGAGGTGCAGCTGTAAGGTGACCCAGTGCAGGCTTGAGGCCAGAGCTTAGTGCCAGAAACTTGAGCCAAACACTGGAACTAATTCCCAGGGCACTGAATTGGTTGTAATTAAAATTTTAGATGAAAAGATTTTTTGTTTACTCTAAAAGAACCACTTCATTTTATAAGCTCATAGAAAAGTTAGATGCTTTGCCATTATACATGAAATATTTTCCAGAGGCCAAATCTTTGAAAAAGAAGAAGAAAAAGGAGAAGAAAACTTTAGATTATTTAAGAAGTCATGAAAATATTTCTTGAAAGCAACATCTTTCGTAAGATATGCTAACTGAAAAAACTTTCTTTTTCTGACTTGGGGTATGCTGTGAAAGTTGTAAGGTAGAGTTGGAGTAGTAGTGGTCAAGGTGATGGTAATGACTGAACCAAACTCTGGACTCATACAGATCTGAGTTAAGCACACAGCCCCACCACTTCTTAGCAGCTGACCTTGGGTAATATACTTAAGCCTGGAGACTGTGTTATATATTGGGGTTAGTAACTGAAGCGACGTAGTAGTAGTAGTAGTAGTAACTATTCCTCTCCTGGGCAGTATGGACGGGGCTCAGATGCTGCTCTTCCTCTCATGTCAGCCTGTCCCTAGGGTGCAGGTCCTCACCTCACTGATGAGACAAGGAGAAGCTGCTGAAATCCCAGTAGTTTTAAGCCATCAGCTTTAAGCTGTGGCAGAAATCCATCATGAGCACTAATTCAGCAGTTGTTGGCTCAAGACATACAAATTGGTTTAATTCTTAGGAAACTGCTTATCAGGGCAAAGAGGAGAAAGAAAAGTGGTTGTCATGTTCCTGATAAGTACTCCATGTCTTGCTGTCCTATTTATTAGTCAGGTGGCCTTGGACAGGTCACGTATCCTCTCTGAGCCTTGATCTCACCCCAGCTCCCCATCTAGAGGTTGGGGAGGGTAACATAGACCACACAGTATGGTTGTGAGGTGATGGAGTATGTAAAGCCGGGCTGGGAACACAGGAGATGTTCAGGAACCTTTATCTTCTATCTGACCTCCTGCAACATGTCCATGTTTAGGAATGCCCTTTAAATAATCCCTGGGAGGCAGAGAGAGAGATCATTCCACAGTGATGATTCATGGTTTTCTATATACTCTGCCCTTGCTTATATTCAGGTTTTGGAAAACACGTGCCATATTTACTTAAGAAGCTTTCCTACCTCTTTGTAGCTATTAAAAGACCAGGGTGGCAAGGGAAAATCAGAAGTTGTCCCTGATTTATCTGTGGCTGAAGGAGGAACTAGGGAGGTCCAGCAAGTATCATTATTTCTTCCTCCAGGTGAACTGATGAAGACTTAGAAGAAAAAGGCTGCGTCATGGCCTGGGTGGCCAAACCTTGCCCTTTCACTTTCATTATATTGTTATCTGTTGTTTAAAGACCGATTTAAAGATGGTTGACAGTCATCAGGGCAACCAAGAAAAATGTATGTGACCAAAAAAAACTACATTTCATTAAACTTGGAAATGAGAAAGTATATGTATAGGATTTAATTATTTTTTAGAAATTAAGGTAAATCATCCATTCATTCAGCCTTCGAATATTTATTGACAGCTACAATTGTGACAAACACCATTCTAAGTACTGAGGATACAATGATAGCTAAAATAAAAATTCCTGCCCTCCTTCAGTTTCTGTTTTGGTGGGAGATGTAGAGAGCAAATGTGATAAATTAGTAAGATATATAGTATATTAGGAAGTAGTTAGTGCTAAGGGGAAAAATAAGGCAGAAAGGGAAACTATAAAATATCAAGAGGAATGTTAGTGTCCCCGGAAAGTCTCATTGATCAGGCATTTGAAGTAAAGACCTGATGGAACAGACAAGCCAACCCGAGGATGGCTGGGGAACAGCTTTCAAAACAAGGGTCCTGAGATGGGAGGGTGCCTGGTGTACCCGAGGAATGCCTGGAGGCCGGAGTGCAAGCTGAGCAGGGAGGGAAAGAGATCAGGTCAGAGAGAAACAGGCCAGTTGTATGGGGCCTATAGACATGGTAAGGACTTCAGCTTTCACTGGGAGTAAGAGGAAAAGCTCTAGAGAGTTTGGGCAGAGGAAAGATATTATATAACCATTCTTACTGAGTGCTTGCTCTGTTAGATTCTATTTTATTTTTTAAAGTATTTATTTTTTTATTTATTTGACTGTGGCAGGTCTTAGATGCAGCATATACGGATCTCCGATCTTCATTTTTTGGCATGCAAGCTCTTAGTTGTGGCATGTGGGATCTAGTACCCTGACCAGAGATCCAACCCAGGCCCCCTGCATTGGGAGCATGGAGTCTTAGCCACTGGACCACGAGGGAAGTCCCTATTAGATTCTGTTTTAAATGCTTTATTTGTAATCCTCACAATATCTTATGAAGTAGGACCCACTATCTTCTCATTTTGCAGCTGAGGGAACAGGGCCAGAGAGGTTAACTAACTTGCATAAGATCACACAGCTAGCAGGGATGTGGTGAAAATTTAGACCCTGGTCAACTCTTAACCACTTCATTTTCTCCCCAAATGCTTAAGAGATTCAGACTGAGGTTTTTGGGGTTTTTTTTTCATTTCTTTATATCTGTATTTCCAGAGCACACTAACAATGAAATCACTTCATACTCATTCATAGAGAACTTCTTTGCTCAAACTGATAAATATTCCCGATATTCTCCTTTATGATTCCAAGTTTTTTTTTTAAAAAAAGCCTTCAAATTAGCATACTAACAAGCATCTTGACATGTCTTGCTTTAATTATGCAGACAGCAACTCCTTTTTTTGCTTCTAATGGAGAGGTTGATTGGGAAAATTTTTATTTTATTGCTTACAATCTTACCCTAGTGCTACCTAAATCACTGCTTTATGATTTGGCATCTATAATTTATCATTTTCCTCTGCTATTAGATGAAATGCCCTTTAAAACATTCCATAGCAAGGTGAACACAAGTCAAGCTTGCAAAGTTCTGGAAAAAAGAATTGCAAAGAATCATTAAAGAATAATGAAAGTTGATTTAAACAGCATACAATATCAGGGCTGCCCAGTTTAACAAATATAATTATTCCAAGTCATTTTCAGAAGGCCTCTACAGTTCAGCATCTAATTTTCATCATCTTTTAAGGAATAACAGCAGAAATACCTTACTGTTATAAAGACTCTAAAAGCTGACTTTTTATTTCATTTCTATGGATTTCACTAAAGCTAAGCATGAAACAACAGACAGTTTAAAATGTAGGAAACCCAGGTTCCTTTTACTGTTGTGTGGCTTTAATATTCTACTGCTGTAGCCAAGAGTCCTTGGCTTCTGGGGCCAACTGCCTTTTGCATGCTGATTTTGCAGAGAGAGTCTCTCAGGAGTTATTACTTTTGAGTAGTATCTACAATGACTTCAGTCTCTGCAGGAAGTGGAATGCAGCAGAGTTTGGGAATGAAAACACTGAGGGAAAAATCTCTCCCGATAGAATCGTCAACTCAATCTAATTTTAGGTTTCAGGAAGACCACATAGCTGTACCTTCAGCTACCTGCAAACATATGCGTCCCTCACTGAAGGACTATAACCAGGACTTAAACAAAAATAATGAAGTTTTCTATAATAATATGTTTTAGTAAAATAGGTGATGTGTGAGAGTGTGTATGTGGGTGCACACACACATGCAGGCAAACCATGTGTGTGTACGCCACATTCAAATATTGACAGCATTCAGAATAAGGGGAGATGGTCCAGAAGGGTTTCTATTTTTCATCAATGCTAATTTTTCTTTCCAACGCTTCACAACCAGAAGGTCTACTAGTCCCAGGCTCAAGACCTCAGAAACCGTATTATTGAGTTATGTAAAACAGGAATTTGAGACATTTTTAGAAATCATTTTTATGTGGTAGTTATTTTAATATTGAAACAACTAAATCAAAGCCAACAAAGGTCTTTTGAGAGGAAATGGTTAAAAGGGCACACCTTTCCTTTTCTAAAAGGAAAACCACAGCAAGGAATTCCAATTAGGAATAAATTAAAGAGCACTACACTTTTCTGGAAGGGTCAGGAAGTCAAACTCTTGGCCTTGAGCTGCTTCTCACCCCCACCCCAGCTGACCCTGGGAACCAGTCACTCCCCGTCTCTGTGTGAACTCAACAGTGGCTGCCAAGTCTTGCCATTCCTCTGCAGAAAAGAGCCAGGGATTTTCACCAGAGGCCTCCTGCCAGAGTCAGAGTCAGAAGGAGGTAGCCAAGGTGCCAGGGGGCTTTCTGGAGTGCCCCAATGCCAGGTTTCTGTCTACAAAGGACAATTCACTAAACTCACTAAAGCCAAATCTGACATTTTTAAAAAGTCTCCGAAATAAGCCTCATATGCTGTTTTGCTACTAGAAGACTGGGCTCTCATTTTCCAGATTATATTTTCTTAAATATAATTTCCTTAAATTCGGCAGCACTTTTAATCCACGACACTCACTGGTAGGCAAGGAAAACAATTCTGTCTTCACAATTGATTTAAAGCTTACAGATGTGACATCTCCATACATTATATTGTGGTTAATTGCCTTACACTAACATCTGAGTAATATATATGTGTGTGTATGTGTGTGTGTATGAATATCGGTGTCATGCTCAGTCGTGTCCGACTTTTTGAGACCCTATTAAACTGTAGCCCACCAGACTTTTCTGTCCATGGGATTTTTCAGGCATGAATACTGGAGTGGGTTACTATTTCCTCCTTCAGATATATATATAAATGTTCTTTAGGTAACCTGTGTAATTGACATAAGACTACTTGGGAAATTGGGGCTAAAAGTGAGGTACCCCAAACAGCTGAGTTTGATCAAGATGCCATGCACTCTTGACCTCTTTAATATGCTATTTAGCTCTTTTGACAGCATTCCAAATCTACTTGTCCTTCCAGGTCTATCTCAGTTCCTGCTTTCAGCTCAAATCCTTGCCTGACCATTTAAGTTCTCATTGAGACCTCCCCTCTGGCATCACCTAAAGCCCTATTATCTTTGCTGCTACTATGGCATTTGGGTATGTCATCGTACACCATCATTTACTCACCAACTTCCAAGGGCCGTGTGCTCTCTCTTCAGCTCCTCGCACAGTGCTTAGCCTGATGCTCAGCACATGGGGATGCTCTGTGGTGCAAGTGGTGAAGTGAACTGACTTACAGCCTTTTTCGTCATTTCCCTAATGCTCATATCTAGGACTAAAATTTGCATGATTGCTCTTTATTTCTCCATGCATTGTCCCTTAGTAACCCAGAAGTATCTAGAATGAGCTACAAGTTAGACCACTCCTGGAATAGATTGGTCACCTGTGTCTTTTTGGCTTGGATGTCACTGTTCCATATAATGCATGGAAATGGGGGACAAGTTACATCCGTTATGACTGCAGTCAATGAAAATAAAGAGAAAAATAAAATAAAATAATGGAGTAGAGAAAGAAAATATAGGAAAGAGTGAGGGGAAAAGAGATGGGGAAGAGGCAAAAAAAAACAAAACAAAAAAAACCAACCCACAATCCTACTGGATGATGTAAATACATTTCCTCTTTTAATGACAAAACATAAAGGCTCCTTGCAAGTACATTTCATGGGTGATTACTTGAACATCTTAATCATGTTTGCTCTTTGGGGAAATTGTATGCAGAAACTACTGCCTTTCCAGTTTGAATTAAGAATAAACTGGAAAGGCAGTTCATCTGGGAGAAAGGAAAAGCAAAGCCCAGGAACACTTGTGCACTGTATGCAGCAGTAAGAAATGACAACTCGGAATCAGGCAGAGTTCTCTCTTCTGTGATCAGCTTGCTCTGCCCTCAATGAGTCCATGAGATTTCGCATTTTATAGGTTGAGCTTCCCACTGGCAGCAACTGAAGCAGTTCATTATGCACATCTGTCACGTGATCCACTTCATCAACCAAATGGAACTGGGAGAATAAGTCACCCTAACAAGATCCTTCAGTACACTCTTAAAAACTACTTACAGATGTACTCTTCCTCTGAGGGGATACAATGGGTTTCCTTGTACGGTGCCACATGATACAGGAAATGCATTATCCCCATCCAAATTCAGGCATACCAGGAGGAAGCCTGAAAAGAAAGCAGCTCACAAAATCACACACAGCTTTTGCAAAAGTCCTGAGAGGGGCTCAGACACCAATTTATGATAACGGCAGATAAAACCTCAAGCCTGTGAAGCTCAGTTCATTACAAATGCTAATGTCCACACAGGGAAAGAAACCTCATCAGCACTCAGCATCGACACAAATGCCGCTAATGCTTTTTATTTACGGTTGTCGCTGGGTCCCCTCAGCAGTATGCCAGATCTCCATTTGTGTGGTAACTTTAACTACTTCATATGCCTCCACAACTCACTGTGTTATGTGCCCACAGGCGATTTGTGCTTTCAAACTGTGTCTGGTGAGGCGAGCAGCCACACTGCTAATCTTGAATCAGGAACCATCTTGTTCCCATTCAGATCACGTCGAACGAACACTTTTGTGGACACATCCAAGAATAGTTAACACCTGCCATTGTGAAATCTTCCTGTTTTGGTTGGGATGATCAATTCATCATTCATTCAGTCAGGCAACAGATATTTATTGAATACCTACCACATGCCAGGCACTGTTTCGGGCCCTGGAGATATAATAGTGAACAGAGCCCTACCATCAAAAAGATTACATTCTAGAGGGGGATAGGAAGAGACAGCAAACAAATATGGAATATGTCAGAGTGTGTCAGTCAGGATAGGCTAGTTGTTTTGTGGTTTTAAACAAGCCAAGTTTGGTGGCTTAAAAAAAAAAGTTTATATCCTCACTTACATAGTGTGTTCATCACCGACTCAATGGACATGAGTTTGAATAAACTCTAGGATATAGTGAAGGACAGAGAGCCTGGCATGCTGCAGTCCATGAGGCCACAAAGAGTCAAACACGACTTAGTGACTGAACAACAACATGGTGTGATCATTGCAGGGCAGCTGGGAGCTCAGCTCCGTGCACCTTCACTCTGGGACCCAGGCTGCCTGGAGAAGCCTCATGTGGAGCACGGCTGATGTCTGTGGGAGAGAGAGGATACAGAGCAGTGAACTGCGCGCTGGCTTCCTCCTGAAAGCCACACACAGCCCTTCCCCTCACACGGTGTGGGAGAGAGCAGGTTACTTGGCTGCACCCAACTTCAACAGGTGAGGAAGAGCAACCACATGATGTGTTTAGGAAAATCAGACACACTCCATGGTCAGAACTGTCCCAGTGATCATGACCAAGGAGGGAAAAAAAAAGCAAAGTAAAGGAGAAGGTATCTGGGAAGGTGGTGTCTACTTGATAGAGATGGTCAGAAACAGTCTGTCTGATGTGGTGACATACAAGGAAAGACCTCGAGAGACAGAGAGAGTGGGGGTGGCTTCCTGCAGAGGATATAGCAAGGGCATAGGGTACCTGGCATGTTGGAGGAGCAGCAAGAAAGTCTGGATGTTGGAGTGGAGTGAGCAAGGGGCAAGCTGGAGAAAAGTAGGGCAGAGACGTAAGAGCAAGTTGTGGGACACAAGCCAGCACCTTGCTGTAAGGGCTGTGGCTATTGTAGGGTGCTGTAAAGACGTGATCTGACTGAGGTTTTGAAAAGATCCTGTGGCCACTGTGAGGGTTGAAGCAGGGAGGAGTTGAGAGGCTCTTGCAGTAAACCAAATAAAGCTAGAGAGGGGCCTGTGCTCAGGTTCTGGATGTAGTTTGAAGGTAGAACCAACAGAATTTGCCAATGTATTGCTGGAAGAGAAAGAGAGGATTCGAGGTTGACAAGAAAGGTTTGTTTCTTCTGGTAATCCCTGGATACACATAAGGACTACTCACGTGACTTTTGAGAATCTTTGAATTTGGCAAAATCATGTAACATATAACATCTCCCTGCAAATGAGTTGAGAGTTGAACAGCCAACTGGACCTATGGATGCTGGGCAGTCAGCTTGATTCATAGACCAACTGAGGGACTTCTTTCCCTCACTGGCCCAGTATCCAGTCTCTCTTAAGGTTTTGATCCACATTACTTTGTAAAACCAGAGATGTAAGCTTCCTAATTACAAGCAAAACAGGGGCTTATGACTGAGTCACCCCAACCTCATCCCAGCCCTCCATTCCTCTGTGAACCTCAGATACCACTACCAAGAACCTAAGCCATATAACACAAGATCTATCCTCAATAGACGCTGGTATAGTGATGTGACACCAATTCTCCTAAAAATAGGTTGAACAGAAATCTTAATAAATACAATAAACAACACATGGTTTCTGAATAGTGTTTCCCCCCTTTCTGCTCACCCTGTCTTCCCGTCATGTGGCTCTCCTCCTCACCACCATCCATTAAACGGCCACTAGAGCCCCCTACTACAATCTCGTAGGTCTTCTCCAGCTTAGAAGAGCACAAGTTGAATGCCAAGTTTGCCGACTATAATGGAATGAATAAGTAAAAGTGTTTTTTAAAACAGCAATTTATAATCAAAAGTATTTGTATTGTAATCAAAAGTATTCATTCATTCAAAAAAAAATCTTCTTGAACTCCTACTATGTGCCACCTCCTCTTCTATGCACTAGAGGCACAGCTATGAATAGAACATGTAAGTAATTTATAGTTGAAAACAAGGAAAGCATAGAAGAGTATTAAGATAAACTTGCCACTAACTCACCACTGAAACATCTTAGTATATAACACTGCTAGTAACATCTTGGTGCCTAGTCTTTTTCTAAGCATACCTATTATTCCTTCTTGCTTTTTGAATAAAATTTACAACTTTAGACTTATGCAGTACATTTCTTTCTTTAAAATTTTTTCTTCTTATAAAAATAAATCATAGCAGATGCTCAGTAAATATTTGTTGAATGAATGAATTAATTATAGAAACTTAGTAGAATACAGAAAAGCAAAAAATCAAAAATGAATGTCACCAATAATACCACTACTAAGAACTAATACCACTACTAGTAGTTTGGGTTGTTCAGTAAGGTTTCAAATAACCAACATATTTTTATGACATCACTTCACAATAAATGAATATTTTGTAAATGACAGCTTTCTCTTTTTTACTAATTACAAAAGCAACCATGCCATTGTAGATATTTTGGAAAATACTGAAAACCACAAAAGGAAAAACTAGTAGTCCCACTGCCCAGAGAATGCTGCTGTTAGCATTCTCCAATCTTTTTGGAAATTTTTTTCCAATTTTTTTTTTTTTTGAGCAGTACAGTAGATTAGTTAAGAGCCTGGTCAAGTTACTCAGCCTCTCTGAGCCTCAGATTCCTCATCTGTAAAATGATACTAGTAATATCCACTTTGTAAGATTGGTGTGAAATTTAAATGAGATAAGACATACAAACTGCTTAGTTCAACATCTTACACATACTAAGTGCTCAATATGGGAACTCGTACCATTTTGCAAGATATTCCTACAGTGTTGGTCAAACTTCATACATGCATTTTTTATCCTTTTTTTTAAAAAAAAAGAAACAACATTCCTCAATCTCATTAAATTTTAAATTTTGAGACAATCTCACATTTTCAGAAAAGTTGCAAGTACAAAGACCTTTTCTCCCCTAAAACATTTGCAAGGAAGCTGTTAATCTGATTCTTCTATCACTCTTGAATATCATAGTGTATGTTGACTCAGAGGCATTCCCCTACAATTCCAGTGCAAACAGCAAAATTAGGAAATTAGTATTGGTACATCGGGATCTAGTCCTAAAACTCCAGTAGTCAAGTTTCTCCATGGCTCAATGACATACTTTGTAACAAAAGGATTCCAGTTCTGAACCATACCATGCAACTATTCCCCACGTCTCCCTAGTTTCCTTCAGTCTGGACTAGTTCGTTCCTTCATCTTTCCTTGACTTTAATATCTTTGACACTTTGAAAGAATATGGGGCAGTTGTTTCATGCAATGTCCCTCAACTTGTATATGATGTTTTCTCACAATTATGTCTTTATCAGCAATACCACACAGAAGTGATGCTATGTTCTCTGCTTATTGTACCTTACTAGGTAACAGACCTGCTTTGTACAACAACCTGTGCTGGACCACTGGATCACCTTCCTACACAGATACTCATTTCACCCCACCTGGGCTCTGAAATATCCTCTTCAGCCTGCCTGGATGCCAACATCTTGCACTAGGCTATCCCTTTGCAAGAACACTCCCCTCACCCTACGTGAGCTCTGAAACCTCCTGCTGGGCTATCCCTCCCACCCTCAATCCTCAGCCCACCTGGGCCATCCCATGCTGGGCCACCCTCTCAGCCTGCTGTGGCTCTGACACTGAGCTAAGCCGAGCCTCTGTAGGAGTGGCCTTCTCCTCCCACATGCTTTTCTGGTGCTCTCATTCTATGAAGATTAGTATTATCTGTGAATAATCAAAATGTTTCCTCAAACTAGAGGTCTGTGTATGTATTATGGATGATCCATCGGTAATAACTTATTTTTATTTCAATGATGATCTAAAAAAACTTATATTAAAAAATATAAGCATATCTGGGATGTTCATTTTACAACCACATTTAGTGTTGGTGCTTTGTGTTTAAAATTGTGTTGGTACCACATGATTATTAATGTGGCAATATTTAACTTTTAAAGTGTCGGTAGTCTTTAGATTGGCATTTCTGGCATCAAAATGCAAAAACCATCTTGGTTTCTGTTTGATAAAAATTACATCAAGTTATCCTACCAATTAAAAAGCTAAAACTGCTCTTTTTCAGTGATAAGATTTGTGTCTTCTTTTATTTAATAAATTAATCTTGACTTTCCATCATAAAAATAACCATGCTACTTTAATTGTCACAGGCTAATGAGAAAGGAACCAGGCTGGCTGACTTCATACACAAATGATACGTTATGCAAAGTGAAGGCCAAATGAATCATGGCACCACTACAAAGGAAGCTTTACAGAAGTTCAAATAAAGGAAAGTGGAGAGAAAATTGAGTCATTACAGGTCTCTTGGTATCATAGGTTGAACTCAAAAGAAGCTAGGCAAAATAGCCACTTTATTCAGATTATTGGCAGATGTGTTTGTGTGTGTTGTGTTTATTTTATACAACATATCAGCTTGCAAATATTCTCTGTGAAGAACTTTTTTTAGGAGCATTAAAAAAATAATTATCAATGTTATATTTTGGAGAAAACCATTTTAGATGGATTGGACCAAGTAAAATAATCAACTGATGGTTTCAAATGAGTACCCTGATAGAAGGAAAAATTATAGTAATGATATAGTAATGGTAATGAATCAAAGGACCGTCCATTCTGCTCAAAAATCAAATATTTAAGTCAACAACTGAAACACAAAATGCATAAAACCATCTTATTATACTTTTATAATTATGTGTATAAACTATAATTAAATCCAACATTGGCAACTTAGTTTCAGCAAAATTTTACTTTTATACTAAATTAGTGTTTTTTATTTTAATTTATCTGATGATCTTGTTTATATCTAACTTGTTAAAAAAATTTTATTTTTGGCAACACCATACTGCTTCTGGGACCTTAGCTGGGGGGATGGGGGGGGTTGAACCCATGCCCCCTGCAGGGCAAGTGCAGAGTCCTAACCCCTGGACTGCCGGGGAATTCCCTCTAACTTGTTAAATTTGATTTTTTTCTGGTGGTTTGTTTTAATTGTGGTTGAAAAGACCCCACATAATACAAAATTTACCATCTTAACCATTTTTAAGTGTACAGCTTGGTAGTGTTGAATGTCCTCACACATTGTGTACTACAAATGCCTAGAACTTTTTCACTCTGTTCTTATAGTTTTTAAAGAGATCTATGTAAAAAGCATTTATATCTATATATTGGCACATATGTTCCTTAAGTGAAAATTATTTACATCAGCATGGGGGAGTTCTCAAGAGAATTTTTCCTTTTGGAAATAAAAGGAGGAGGTCTAAGAAATGCTAATCACCGGACAGGGAGTCCTGGCGTGCTGCAGTCCACGGGGTTGCAAAGACACTGACACGACTGAGCTGAGCGACAACTGAATCAATGTGGTAACTATCTTTCAATCTAAATGTTTGCTGCACCCTACCCCCGCTTTCCTCCCTGGCTAGATAGTTCACAGCAGGCTCATTTCTTGGAAAAGCAGAGCTAGAGGAAAGCATAGCAGTTATCCCAATCCAAATTCAAAACTTCCTTTTTCAAGTAATAGGTATAATGTGAACACAAAACTGCCTTTCAAATTACTTTTTAAAATAGTTTCAAATCCATTATCCTATTTTTGAGGCCCCATTATGAATCTCTAAAGTTAGTTCCTTTCATGTCAAACCTCATTGCCAAGTTTGACGTGTTATACCTCTAATCATCCAAGCCAGGGCTGCTGGCGCCCTGCTCCTTAGCAAGATACTGGAGGGAAGTAGTCTGTCTCCAGATGCCGTGGTTGTTCTGGGTCTGCTGTGACTTCTTGCAGGTCTTATTAAAACAAACTGTGCTGGTGAGCTTCTCTGAAAACCTAGATGGAAGGATCTTGCCTGGCGGTCTAGTGGTCACTGAGGGTTGGGGGAGGCTGACTTTGATCCCTGCTCAAGGAACTAGATCCAATATATCTGTGTATGTGTGTGTTAGTTGCTCACCTGTGTCCGACTCTCTGAGACCCCACGGACTGTAACCCACCAGGCTCCTCTGTCCATGGAATTCTCCAGGCAAGAATACTGGAGTGGGTAGCTTTTCCCTTCTCCAGGGGATCTTCCTGACCCAAGGATTGAACCCAGGTTTCCTGTATTGCAGGCACATTCTTTACTGTCCCAGCCACGGGGAAAGCCCAGATCCCACATGCCACAACTAAAAGTCCCACGTGCTGCAGCTAAAGATCCCATGTACCATAGCTAAGACCCGGCCCAGTCAAATAAATTTAAAAAAATAAATAAATCAAAAAAAAAAAAGCTAAATGGAAGTTTTCAACTTAGAAGCTCATAAGCTGACTTCTCCTGAGGCTTCATTTTTAAACTGAAAGTCTGTTTTTAGGATTTGCCATTTGACTTTTTAGAAATAAGAAAAGATTCAAAGTTCCCATAAATAATCATTCATTATGAGGTAGAAAACAAGAAGGAAAGGGCAAGAAATGAAGGATTATTATTTACTACATGCCAGGCACTGTTCTACAATATTTGTATCATCCATCTTCCCTTATCCTGATAACCTCCCTAGGAGTTGTTCTGTTGTCCCCATTACAATGGCTGAGACTCTGAGAGGTAAAATAACTTGTGTCTAAGAACACACAACTTGTAAGTGAACCGAGATTCAAACTCAGGTGTGTCTGATTACCACTCACTCAAGTACAAAACATGTCAAGACACATCACAGACCAAGCTGGTCAGTGTTTTCTGCCACAGATGTTGTGAGCATGTTAGACAATGCCTGTACTCATTCATGGAGAGAGTCTCTCTGTCCATTCCAGCACGTTATCACTCTCTGCTCTCTGGCTCAGTTACTTGTATATTTAGCTGATAGGATCAACTTCAAACATTCTCTACACCCTACCCAACAGAGTGCATGAATCCCTTTGCTCTCTCTGAGGTGATTCCAGCACCAGCTAGGCCTCTCCCCTGACCCCCAGATGTAAATAGCACTTCCTCCCCTTGCCACTACCTACAGTGTTGCCTGGCCCTTCTTGAGGCGTGTGTCTAGGCTGCTCTTTACAGAGGACTGATATATGCCCTGTGGACTGCACTGTCATTTATTGGCTTAATGTGCACACTCTGTGATGCATTTTTATACTTTCCCATTTCTTACATTCTGTCTCCTAACTCAGATCTCATTTACATGGTGATTTATAGGGACTCTGAATATTATAATCTAAAAGGTGTATGTGTTTAGGAGGAGTGAGCACATCTCCTATTTATTAGGAAAAATCTCCAATCTCACACTGCTTTGAAGATCTGACCTTGAAACTGCATAAACGAGAGCTCAGTCCCCGGTAATATGAGGACCAGGGAAAAGGGACCAGCTGGCCCAACTTGCTTAGCTTCTACTATATGCTGCCTTGGGTTTTCTCTTCTCACAGGATGGCCTAGCTCCTCAGTTAGATTTTAAATAGTTGGAGGGCAACAGCATATCTCACCAATCCTTGTGCCAAGCAGAGCCCCCTGCACATAGTAGGCGTTTAATAAGTAATTGGAGGTTGGTTGCCAGTCTGTGACTGTTGCTTAAACCTCCGCATCCCCCCACCGCCCCCCTGACCCTTCTGGTTTAGCTTTTGCAGGACAGTTTCATTAGAAATGGTACCATGATGAATCAGAACTCTCATGCTCACACTGGGTTATCAGAAACTTCGGCTTCGTGTGTCTTTTCAAAGAATAAGTATATGCTGGTATCCAAAGACCTAGTTTAGAATCTTGAATTTCAAAAGTTTGAGTGTGGGAAGCCCCTGCCCATCCACTTTTGAATCCCCCCACACACACCCTTAAGCCTACCTCACAGCCTGGTTTAGTGCCTGGCCTTGGTGATGCCACTTTGCCTGAGAGGGTTTGTGCATGAAGTGCATGAAATCGTTTCCACACTGACACCATAGCTTAAATCCATTCTTCAGGCCATTTTTTCTTACTGAGCTTAAAGATCAGGCGATGCATGGAGGGGTGGCTGGGGCATTGTCTGGGGGGATAGGTCTCTACAGAGGGGCAGGAGCTGATGTGGGCCATCTTATTGGAGGAAAGAGAGAAGCAGGGGGTTCAGGGTAGTGCTGCAGAGCAGTAACTGCTGCCTGAGTTTTGGACACAGCTGGCGGCACAGTTCTTCTTGGGTTGGATGTTTTGCCCAAACCTAGTGTAAAACTGGACTTCCCTGGTGGCTCAGATGGTAAAGAATCTGCCTGCAATGCAGAAGACCCAGGTTCAATCCCTGGGTTGGGAAGATCTCCTGGAGAAGGAAATGACAACCCACTCCAGTATCCTTGCCTAGAGAATTCCGTAGACAGAGGAGCCTGGTGGGCTACAGTCCATGGGGTCACAAAGAGTCAGACACGACTGAGCAACTAACTTCACTTTCAATAAGAATTGTCCCTGTCTTAAGAGCCTGTTATGAATGAGCATCTTGTTTTGAAAGTCAATTTGAAGCCAGAGTAGAGGTTTTCCTTTAGTCACAAAGTGAGAGCAATGAAAATAGGACCATCCTGCTGTGTTGGTTTTGGCCTTGGAACAATACAGTGTCAACTTTTCTTTCTGATTTAGGAGGGTTTTACAAAATCTCCATATTTTGTGTACATTTTGGACATGAGAATCTGTCACCTCAGACCCCATCTCAAATGGATTTAAAGCTCAGAGAAACAGCAGCTCTCTGCAAGTTTCTGAGTAACTGAACTTTGTTATAGCAACAGACTGGGAGATAGAATCAGTTAATCCCTGAACTCAAGGAACCCTTGGCCCATGTCCCAGATAATGCAAGACGCTGAAAACTGGTCGGGTCCCAGACTCACCTAAACACATTTCTCCTCTCCCTGGAAGAATGCAGCTTTTGACCACCGCCAGCATGAGAACCCCACCTCTCCATCACACCGTTGAATGCGTGAGCAGGCGGATTTCTGGGCCGGGCATCACCTGGAAGGTGGTAAAGGCCAGACAGGTACCTGTAGCCCAGCTGCTGGTCAGCGATGAGGCTGGCGGACAAGCCGAGTGCCAGCTTTTCAAAAACAGCCCTTTTGATAACACTGATTACATTTCCCTCACCAGAGCCTTGGGCTGATTGAGCAACAGCCAGCTTTTCCCGGTAACAAAGAGGAGGGGAAAGTAATCCAAACACAGGTTTTATTATAAAAACCTGGGAGTGAGAGAAGTCTGTTTATTCTGTAAGATAACACACCTGCTCAGGGCCCCGGAGGCTCATTTCCATCAGTTGCCATGGCAAACTCGTTATACTTCAAGGCCATGTGGCTTTGTTTCCTTTTGAGATCTGGTCCTTGTCCTACCTTTCCTAACAACTCCAGCACAATGACATGAGGCCTGCGACAGCATAATTGATTTCTCCTTCCCTCTATCAACAGTTCACATTTTCTGGGCACAGGACTGAGCCTGCCTCCTCCTTTGAACTCCTAGCTCACCATGAAGGCATGCTTCAGAGAGCCGTCCTCATTAACATTCCAGGTCCCCCTTCCCTGTCAGCAATAAACAAGCCCCGCATCAATGGCCTCCTTCCTTCCAGCTTTACAAACGAGTGGCACAGTTCCCTGTCTCGCTGCCGATCCAGGTGCCTGGGAGTACAATGCGGGGCTGAGAAGCACGCGGGAGGGACTAAAAATAGAACAGCAGTTTTGGCCGCATACCAGAGCAGCTACTTCATCTCAACTTGCTTTGCACACTAAGCTTAATGGGATCCATCAGGCATGAGTTCTCTCGCCCTCCCTCTCTCTTTCCGCCGCTGCCATCTACCATCAGCACCTTCCTGGTGAAGGGAGCCAAGGGAGGTCAGGCAAAGGACAAGAAGTGTGTGCCCTCCTGGTCTTAGTTCACAGGTCCTGGGAGACACAAGGGCTGCAATTACTCCTTCCATACAAGTGTTTCTGGAAAAGGCAAGTCCAGACCATGGTCACCTTTGCCCAGGTACATGCCGATCCAAGACTTCCATTGTTTAGCAAAGGCTCAAATATCACTTCCTAAACAGCTGTGTAAGTGTAACTGACTCAGACACTCCTTGGGAGATGCAATAGAGAACTGAACTACTCTGAGCGTTCCCCTTGCAGGTCCCACCTGCTTGGCTTGAGGCTAAAGATTTGGGAGCAAAAGCATGGCACAGATGGAGGGGCTGTGGCACACGTGGATGGGTTGGCAGCACGTGACTGCCCAGGGTCTTTGAAAGCCTCCCACCAGCATCTCATGATTCTATCTGAAAGCCTTTTGCAATAGAAAATGAAACAAATCAGTATGAAGTTAGGAACATGCTGTCCTGCCTGGGCACCAGGCCTTCCCAAACGCCAGCTGTGTTGAATGAGCTGGGCTCCTTTATGTTGTTGACGTTCATCTCTTCCCAAAGCCTCCCCCCTACCCACAGGAGAGGTAGCCAGACCCATCCATTTCTCATTGCTTCATCTGAAAGGTAGTCCAGGTGTTCCAAACAGCTATGTATCACTCCAACCAGGGCCACTCTTATAGAATCAGAAGAGGGGAGAGGAAAAAAAAATAAAAAAGGAGGGAGGGCAAGATGACTATCACAGTATTAAAAAATAAAAACCTTTGCTTTGTTGTTGTTTTGGAAGTTGACAGATACAACAAAAAGAAACCAATCTCCTAGCAAGTTTTGTCTGTAGGCTTCTGGAAGGTGTCAAGGTCTTGTCAACTGTGCCTCAGTTTCCTGGACTAGCAGGATAAAATAAATATGCCAAACGACTTCGAAAAGTCACACTCCGTGTAATCACAACCATAATTAATCCCCCAAAGAATTTCCCACAGAACAAGTTGCAACGTGATCATTTAATCCTTCAGCCACTGAGGCGCAGCTTCCCTCAGGCCTCCTATGTTCATGAGGCTCAGTTTACCTCCAGGAGACACTGGGTCATTTGCTGAATAAATCTACCTTCAAACCCCAGAAAAGTTCTAGGTTCACAGAATAAATGTCTGCAGATGGGCAGCCAGGGTATCTGGCTTCTAGCCCGAGGATGAGGCTTTGACGGAGCCACGGTTTCTCTGTACCCCATTTTTCTCATGCATAAAACAAAACTGTAGAGGTGCGTGAGTTCTAGGTCCTTTCCAGACTGAAGACTCCAGGGCAGAAATAAATGATACAAGAATTAAATTTATATTGGTGATTTCATTCATCCTTTTTGGTTTGGGTGGTGTTTATTGGTTGGTGGGCCTGGACAGAACTATTTATCTTGAAAAATACTGCATGATTCTTCAAGAGAAGAGGCATTTGTTCTTCGTGGGACATTTTCCCACATTCTCACCTTCCTTCTCTTTCATTTGCCCCTAGGGGGTGGGTCTCACTGATTCTTCTTGGTTAATTAGAAAGAAACAGAAAGATCCTGTGTTTTGAGAGACTTTCTGGATTACTTCCCAGTGATCACAGGGCTTTGCAATTCATTTGGCAAACATGATGGTGACAATGGGGCATTTGGCAAAATGGATGAGGTGGTTGATGAAGTGACTGAGGTTAAGAAGAACGCTATTGGCAAAACATCATGAACCAAGTTCTGGAATGTTCAAAATGGAGAGCTTGCCTCTCTTGCGGACATGACTCTGAGAAAAACCCAGTCTTTAAATAGGTGATTTATTTAATAGGAAGCAAAGAAAAAGGGTATCAACAATTTTTCTGAGCACTGAGCTGAGAAAGACTTTGTAGTCTAATACTTTGACTATAGCCATGAACTGAGATGTCTTTGAATAATACAGAAGTTAAACAGATGCTTTGGAACTAGTCACTGAAATTAAAAATTACATTTAAAATATTTAAAAATTTGTTGTTTTTTTGGTCACTGTGCAGCTTGTGGGATCTTAGTTCCCCAACCAGGGATTGGACCTGGGTTCACGGTAGTGAAAGAGCTGAGTCCTAACCATTGGATCACCAGAGAACTCCCTAAACATTACATTTTAAATATTCAGGTAAGGTCTGAACAAAGCCTTGAGGCTAAGAGGTTTTTTTATTGAGTCAGACCTACCCCACTTCCACCCCACAAATATCTGCAGATGAATGCAAGAGGACCAGGGTAATGTCTAAATAAACTAAGTGTTAATCTCTGCGTCGGTGCTCTAAAATAGTTGCTGTAATTCCTCTGATGTTCATGGTCATCAGATTTCACAGAAACTCCAGGGGTCAAATATCTATCACTTGGCTAGGTGTTGCGTGTGTGTGTGTGTGTGTCCTTTTTGTTATGTGTGTGTGTGTGTGTGTGTTTGTTTTCATTACCAGTGCTACCAGCTGTAACACTTTAATGACTATTCGTGGAACACGAGGGACCTTCCCTCATCATTCACCTAGGGAGAGAAATAGAGGCTGAGGGCTCAGGACAGGTCTTCAAAGAGAGGGAAAGGTAATAACATCACATTATTAACCTCTGCAAACTAGAAACATTTCAGAGTAATCCTTGCTGATGCCTTTTTTTTTTTACAACTGTGTGTAGAATCCGTGATGATGCTGTCACCTCCAAAAAAAAGATAATAAAAGGAGAGAAAGATTTAATGTTTGTGTGGGGGGTGTTTTCCAGACAATTTGAGTTAATTAAACAAGCACATCAGTTTTATCAGGTCTCAAATGCTATGATGCTAAAGGTACTCATCATAGAGTCTTAGGAATGAGGACTTCCAGTATATGAGCTTTTCTTTTCCTAGTTTTGAAAACAAAGACATTCACTGTACACAGTAGACATCTAGGTTATAATGTAAAGAAAACTAGTGTTCTTTGCAATTCATCAGCAAAATTCCTTATTTCTAATTGATAAGTATTTTTCTTTCCTATGGTGACATAAGGGCTTCACTGATAGCTCAGTTGTAAAGAATCTGCCTACAATGCAAGAGACCCTGGTTTTATTCCTGGGTCGGGAAGATCTGCTGTAGAAGGGATAGGCTACCCACTCCAGTGTTCTTGGGCTTCCCTTGTGGCTCAACTGGTAAAGAATCCACCTGTAATACGGGAGATCTGGGTTCAATCCCTGGGTTGAGAAGATTCCCTGGAGAAGGGAAAGGCTACCCACTCCAGTATTCTAGCCTAGAGAATACCATGGACTGTATATAGTCCATGGGGTCACAAAGAGTTGGACACGACTGAGCGACCTTCATGGTGACATATAAGGGTTGAACTATATTGTAATACAGTTTAGCCTTGTTTAAGAGGTTAGGACTGCAAGGAGATCAAACCAGTCAATCCTAAAGGAAATCAACCCTGAATATTCATTGGAAGGACTGATGCTGAAGCTGAAACTCCAATACTTTGGCCACTGATGCGAAGAACTGACTCATTGGAAAAGACATTGATGCTGGGAAAGATTGAAGGCAAGAAGAGAAAGGGATGACAGAGGATGAGATGGTTGGATGGCATCATCGACTCAAAGTTTGAGCAAACTCCAGAAGATGGTGAAGGACAGGGAAGCCTGGTGTGCTGCAGTCCACAGGTTGCAAAGAGTTGGACACTATTAAGCGACTAAAGAAGAGCAACAAAGAGGTTAGACAGAGAAGAGGAAGCAGTGGCTCTCAGCCCTGCCAAGTCTCCCTATCGACTTATTATCTTGGACCATAATTAATTACACCTTGCTCTATGTAGTAGAATATATATACTATATATATTCATACCCATACATATATGTGTATATATATATTCCATATAAGGGTGTGCTTGTGTATGTTTTCTGTGGAGACCAGATGAGCAAGATATTATTAATGTGAAGGTACGGTTGAAGGTATTTTAAAAAGAAGAAGAAAATGTCCCTGTTGAGAAAATGTAATTTCAGTCCCCTAGGAGATTATTATGAAAATGAAAACTCAGTCACTCCTCAAGAGTATTTATAACTTAGGTTCTAAAGGCCTTAAACCTTTAGGATCATTAGGAATATTTTTGTCCACATAATTATAGAAGTCAATCTCTGGTTTTTCAGAAAAGTGAAAGTACTTGCTTAAGGTCACACAGCTAGTTAGTGTCAGGGGAGATCCCTGGTGGCCTAGTGGTTAGGATTTGGCACTTTCCCTGTGAGGGCAAAGGTTTGATCCCTGAACAGGGAACCATCCCTCAGGCCATGTGGCATGAAACAATAGCTAGTTAGTGGCAGACCCAAGACTATAACTCAGGTCTCCCAAACCACAATTCTAGCCTGCACTGAACATCCCCATCTCTTCATACAATTCACAGACATTTTGGTATATGTAGCCCGGGCCCTAAGAGCTATGACTTTACTTAGGATCACGGTAGTGTGTGGTACAAAGTTATATTGTTATAAAGTTCTACTGAAGGAATAAAACTTTCAAGATGAAGTTAAAAGGGGATGTTTAACTATCTGGCCTTAATCTTTTAATACAAAGCAGTCTGTTACATCTGTCTAATGTTTTACTGAAGTAGATTTATCGATGTCCTCGGAAGCAATTGCCCGTAAAAATTAATATATATCTATCTCCTTTGAGATAAGTGAAACACAGATTTACAAAAGAGTAAACCGTTTATTATTTGTACATGAATTAGTTTGGTCTGAGGACACACAGCATCTGGTGAACTCAGAAATGTTGCCCTAAGCGGAGAGTGTTTGTGGTTGCTGGTGTTTACAGTAACGTCACCTGTATTATTTACGTGCTAGGTGCTGAGGGCCATTCTGGATACTCAGAGTGTTGGGGGAATGTGCACAGCAATGGGTTTAAGAAGCAGGGAATGAAGAACAGTCATGGCCTCCATCTCAAAGACAAGATCCTTCAAGGTCTCAGGAGGAAGCAGCCCCCGCAGAACAGGTTTCCTGGGGTTGGAAGGCGCCTCAAGGAGGGACGGAAAACAACAGCCCTGAACGCTGCCAGCCAGCCTCAGCCATAAGAGCTGTAATCTGGGGGTGGGAGTACGGGGTCACAAGGGGACCACCTGAAGGGTGGGCAGAGGCCCTCGGGGAGGAGCCACGTACTCCTCCTCTCTGAGCAGCCGCAGAAGGATGTTCTTTTTATTCTTGGGCCAGCTGTAGATGTGAGTGTTCTGAAGCCAGGTGGGCACATGCTCCTAGGGCAGAGAGAGAATGACAGAAGCAAAAGCCATTAGAGAAAAACCTGGATTCCAGATCCCGGGCCCAGTTCCCCAACATCCTCGGTTTTCCCTTCGCAGGCATCTCCTGCTAAACTCTCCTGGGGGCTGTGCTGTTTTGCTTTCAGAAGGGGTTTGCGTGTGAAATGCTCTTGGCTCCGGGTGCCAGCTGTGTAGCTCATTACAGAAAGCACATGTGCACGGCATGTCCCATCAGTCTCCCAGGCTACCTGCCCTTCGCCTTTCAGCATGCTTTTCACCACCCTCCCCTAAAAGGGGTAGGACAGAGGTCACACAGAGCCATGTGAATTCCCCAGGGGCTCCAGCAGAAGTGTGCCAAGGCTGTGGGCGTTCATCCAACTCGTTATCCTTTCACTCCAGCCCCAGGTGTGACCCTCAGAAGAAGGAGGTTCCCCCACCCCACATCCCAGCGATCTGGCAAAAGCCTAACCTGTCAGCCAGGGATCGAGAGACCGCATTTTCAGACTGCCCTTAGGGAGTGGACTTTCTGTTGGGGGCAGACAGATGATGCAGAGGTATAGTGTGTTCCATGACAATGCAGGCCGTGGAGAAAAATAAAACAGAGAAAAGGGGCAGGGAGTGCTGGGCAGGGATGAAACATCTGCAGTTTTAAGTCAGGCATTAGGGAAAGATCACAAAGCTTCCTCACTCTACTTTTTTACATCTTTACTTGTTTTCTCACTGAGACCTTTCCCTGTATGTGTGCAGTCGCTCAGTCGTGTACAATTCTTTGAGACCCATGGACTGTAGCCCACCAGGCTCCCCTGGGATTCAAGGGTCACAAAGAGTTGGATGCAACCGAGAGAATGAACACACACAGGGAAAGGTCTCACTGAGAAAACAAGTAAAGATGTAAAAGAGTAGAATGAGGAAAGTTTGTGGAGCGAGCTTTGACCCCTGGTCGGAGAACTAAGATCTCACGTGCCGTGGGGCAACTACTGAGCCCACAACTAAGACTCAATGCAGCCAAACAAACATTTTTTTTTAAAAGACACAGTTACTGCCTTGAGGAGTTCATAGTCTTATGATGGAGTCAAAATGTAACTATTCTCCAGGCAGTAGCATGCCAAGGGGACAGGTAGGCGGGAGCAGTCTGCCCTGAGTGTGGGTAATAAGGGGAGTGTTTGAAGAAGTTTAAAAAACATTAACAAAACCAACTAAAAGTGGGTCTGCTTTTTTCTGTCACCACGCTCCAGTAATTCTAAACAATTACTCCCAACTCTCCCACCCCCAGCCGCATACTGTTGTTGACTCCAGGTACTCTCAAGAGAGGGACTATTCAATATTTGGGGCATGAAGGGGGAGCGGTCAGGAAAGGCTAAGAGATGGGGTGCTAGAGGGCTAAGTGAGAGCTCACCAGACAGACAAGTCGAGGAAGGGCGCTGCAAGCAGTGAGAACACAAGTGCAAAGACACAGTAAGAGTGTGGCATGTGGCAGGACACCTGAAACGGTACACAGTGACCAGAGCACAGTGTCATTTGTGTGTACAGTGGCAAGGCAGAAAGCTGAGCAGGCAGGCAGAGCCCTCTTCTCAAGGGTCTCGTATATCATACAAGGAAGATGAATGTGATCTGTAGTCGGTAGGAAACCCACCACAAAACTTCTAAGCTGGAGACAGATAGATCAGATCTACATTTCTGATGTTCCTCTTTGATGGCAGAGCAGAGGATGGCTGGTACAGAATCAAAGTGGACACAGCACAACCAGAAGGAGATCATGCCATGAGAGCAGTCAGAGGCTGGGCAAGGGACAGAAAGCACACTGTTGGGCAGGTTGTGAACTGGGCAAGCCCAGGGGTCCTGGTCCCATAAACTGGACGCTCCTTCATCCAGGACAGAAGTCTCAATGCAGTCTTGTCATCCAGGGATGCTCCAGGGTAGGGCTGGGCCTGAGCTCAGGGTGCTGGGATCTGGCTCCCAAGACCTTCACTACAGAGCTGCCATTACTTCTCCAAGCCTGGCACAGGCTCTCAGATGTTTTTCATCCCTGTTCTCCAAATCTGCTGGCCTGTCCTTCTAGCGAACGCAATCCCTCCTACAAGCCACAGCAAAGTTCCCTTTGGTAACTGTGTAGGTTTAATTCCTGTATTCTACAGCTTTGAGCACTGAGCTATGTTCAACAAAATATTTCCATGCGACAGCCAGCTGAAAATGCTCACATCTTGACTTTTCTGTACAAGAGATAAGAAGTATCAGATGAACAGCCTCTTTTCCTCTCATGGGCTGAAAACACAAACTACTTCTTTGTGTGTGATGGCTGTTTGAACAGTTAGGACAGCGATGGTCTATCAGATAAAGCTTTAAAATCTTCCTGATTCAGGCTTCTGCACTGAGTGGTACAACTTGTTGATCTTTCTGGCAACACTGCTATCTCAAAGGATTGATAAAGAGCTGACAAGGTTTTCCACTTAAAATCCTGGAGATTTTAAACCAAAGCTGGACTTAAAGACTTAAAACAAACTTTGTTTGTTTATTTACCTTCTTAGCATTTGGGAAGAGCACAGGGATGAATCTGAAGTTCATGCTTCCTTGTTTTATGAACTCAATCTGCATCTGGAAAAGAACACACTTGAAGGTTTAATTTCAGGACTGAGGATGAGAAATTAATGGTTCTCACAATCATGGAAGCCCACACAGGATTTTTGTTCTGATTTCCGTCAGTGCCACACACTCCTCATTTTAAACTGCCCATCACACATCCACGCCTTTTGCTCATTTATCGGTCATGGATTGAAAGCCCATTAAGAGTCAAGCTCTGTGTTAGACTTGGGGTTTCAAGGACTAGGATGCTCTCCAGGGTGTGCTGAGCTGCCGCACAGCAGTTCACAGAAGCCACTCGTGTGCATCTCTTCCGAAGTCTGTGTTCAGTGACTTCACAGTGGTAGTTTGATGTCAGCCCTGTGAGTGTATTGGTACCATGGAAATGGACAAATGCTACAAATCAGGATTCCCCATCCTTTTTTTTTTTGAGGACCAGTTTACCAGGTATCACAGCTATAAAGCCAGCAGCTTACTGAGCAGGCAGAAAGGAAAACTACCGACCACAGTGCAGTGTGAAAAGTATGAACAAATTGCTGTGGTAGCCCAGTGGGGGCCATCCTTTTCTACATCAGTGGTTTGAAGGAGTTACAAGGGAGGTGTCATTTGGATACTAAAAGAAAAGAAGAATTTGCTCAGGTAGGGAAAATGGAGGGAAGTGGGGGAAGGACAGCTTCAGCAAAGGAAACAGTATATGAGCAAATGTCTGGAGGTGTGAAGGAATGTTTCGGGGCTGGGACTGGTTAGAAATGCAGGGGGGCCAGGGAGGGTGAGGGAAGTGAAGCTAGAGGTCAATAAGATGAGCTCCATCTGCCAAGCTTTAGGTTTCCCACACCACCTCCGATTTACGCTGACATGGCAGAGGCCCCCAAAAGATTTAGCTGCCAAGAACTCGATCAAAACCAGAAATTTCAGCAGGAGAGAAGTTAGTCTTCCAAATCCTGTGACCAGCACAAAGCTTTCAGTCATCTGATGACAAAGGAGATGAGGAATTATGTGTTCCCAACTGTCTCATCTTACAACTGAATTTTTTAACTGAGAAATCTTCACCATGCATGGGAATAAAAACAAAACAGAGAGGAAAGTGACAGTGGTTAACGACTGAAATCACCATAGAAACCCCCTTATAAACACACACACACACACACACACACACACACACACACACACACACACACATCTTCCATGAGGTGTTTTCTCAGAATCACCTCTGTTAAAAATCAGAAGATAACACCAAAAGCCTATTTTAAAAGGGCCCTAGAGCAGTGCACCTAAAAGCACCAACCACACGAGTACAAATGGGTGAGAGGAGGGGAATAGCGCTTGTAAGATAAACATGAAGAACTGGACTCAGTCTCTGACTCCCAGGACACTGCATCCTATAAAATTTTGCTTGTCTACTAGGCTACCCCAGCAACAGTGCTTTTTCATTCTCTCTCATGTTTTCAGAGATGGACCTTCTGGGAAGCTGTTGGCTCTAGGATGTAGTTATTCCTGGGTTTCTGTTTGATCCCTCTGCCCTGGAGTTTTCTGCTGCTTGGAGGGGACCAGGAAGTCAGCCAGCTGGGCAGAAAGGCCCTTCTCTATCTGGTCTCTTCGACCCCTCCATTGATGAGAAAGGGCCTGAGACACTGTCGTTGCAAGAAACGGAGTTTGGAGACAGTCTGGTTCATGGCCGGACACCGTCAGACAAGCTCCAAGGTTCAGCTGCCTATTACTGCCAGGCGACACCACACACCAGCAGAGCTTGACAGGTTTCCTGGGGAAGTGGCAGCGACCTGGGGCCCTCAACACACACACGAGCTGACAGCCTGGGGACTGGCAGTTCCTAGAGACGGAGTGCTTTGGGGCCGTGAAGTGCTGTGGCAGACAGTGGAGGGGGACAGCACCTAGAGCCAGCTGTGACCTTTTAGGGCAGAAACAGTACCCCTTTCTAGGCTCCACCCGGGGGCTGCCGGGCTGGGTAAGAATGAAATAAGAAGGATACTCATCGTACTCCTTGGCCTCACTCTCTGACCTCCCCACCTTGCCTTGGCTTTTACTTTGGGTTAATTGTGAGCTCAAGTAAGGGGTCAACACTTGGTAGAAGAGGAACCAGAGACTCTGAAGAACCGGATGGGGGTATCCACGCATCCAGCCTGCCTTTTTCCTGTGCTGCTCCTGAGCCACAGGATTTCAGTCCACTTCCCTTGAGGTAAAGCTGCATGTCCTTGCCCCCCTGACCCCCTGATGCCCTGTGTTGCTTACTTATCCCAACTGAGCCGCTTCTGCTTCCTGCCCCATCTTCCTGTCTTAATCAAGGACCTTTTATGCCCATTCCAGGTGCCTTCCCCGCCTTGTGGAATGTTCAAGCTGAAATGGAGCTTACAAGTTCTAGTCCAGTGAGTTTCAAGCCTTTTTAAGTCTCAGGATCCTTGGTAAACAAGCCCGAGAAAGGCAGACAGCTCTGGGGGAGGTGCCCAGCAGGTATGGGCACCAGGGCAGCTTCAAGGGAGAGTGTGACTCTCACAAGCCTAGTCTGGCATCCCAGTCAAGCAGGCGCCGTCTCCTCAAGGGTCGGTATGATCATGGAAAGCAGGGAGGCTGCTTGCCCGTAACACAGTCCGTTTCAAAGCTAGGTGATATTTTCAGCCAGAATGTTCTGTCAGACTCTAAGTCTAACTTCCTGTAAGTTTCCTCTGCTGGTGTTAGTTTGACCAGGCCCCCGGAGTTCGGGTATTGCCTATCTCTCATGAACTAGAACCATCCCTTCCCTTGACTGAGCATCTGATCTATGCCTTATGCTCTACAGACTTTATTTCCAACAACACTGTTAGTGACCCATTTTCTGAATAGTGACATGGAAGCACAAAGAGGTTTAGTGGTAAAGAATCTTTTGCAGTGCAGGAGACCTGGGTTTGATCCCTGGATCAGGAAGATCCCCTGAAGAAGAAAAAGGCAACCCTCTCCAGTATTCTTGCCTGGACAGAAGAGCTTGGCAGGCTACAGTCCATTGGGTTACAAAGAGTTGGATAAGATGGAGCGACTCACACTTTCACTTTCCATGGTCACACACCCTATACAGGAGGAAGCCAGATTTGAACACGGGCTATCTGACACTACACTGTGTGTCCTCTCGGATGTGCTACTCTGACTCTCTGAATAGGCAGAGGACAGAACCGGACACAGATGCAGGGAGACTGCTCTCCTCACAGCCCTGTCTCCTGCCCTCCCAGGACTTCACATCTGTGGGTAAACAATTAAACCAGCAGCGTTCTGCTTTCCCGAATCTTGAAACTTAGAGATCACAGATTAATCTCCCTGTTACTGAGAAGGAACACAGAGTCCCAGAGGTATGGGGACTTGCCCCAGGTCCCCAAGGTAAATGGAGCCAGAACCAACACCCGCCTCTCCTGCCTCATTCTTCAACCATCAGCCCCCGCCTTCAGTGGGTATCCAGTGAAGGACAGACTTATACAGAAGCAGAAGCCCGACTGCGAGGGCTGGCAAGGTGCTGTGGTTTCATCACTCACCATTCGATGAATGTACTTAGTATGTAAGCCATGTTCATCTTCGTCCAGCTGCGACTCAGCGCCTTCCACATCCTGTTTGTATTTGGGGCTGATTGCTACGATTATCATCACTGTCTTCTGTTAATGAGAGGGAGAAAGCATGTTTATGGAAGTGTGGCGTGTGGTCCATTTGGGGAAGGCAGGCTGGAAACCGGCCAGCAAGACTGTGAGCATCTTCTGATACACTGCAGGGTGGAGGGCCAGCCCCCATCCACGGAAAGTGAAAGGCAAGGCCCCAACGCAGGCAGACTCCTGGCTCCCCACCCTCTTGCCCGGCCCAGCCCTGTCTCTCTCCCCAGCTCCCTTCAAACACAAGAGCCAGTGGCTCTCCTAAATGGACACGGTTCTGCCCACCGTCTTCCACAACCATCACTAATAAAGGTCTAATGAATATCGGAATGACTAAGTAACTCTGCATTGTGGCAGCGAGGCTCTGCCTCCCTCCGGCAACAGGATCTAAGCTGTCAGTTACTGCACCCTTGACTGCCCTGCTTGCCGCTGACGCTTAGCCCAGTCGGGAGGAGCAGACCCTTCAGCACAAAGCAAACATCAGGCTGCAGACAAAAGGAAAAGCCTCAAAACCCCAGCCAGCTCAGACTCCATCCCCCACCAGCTGACGCGGACAGGCTGGCAGCAATCAATTTCTATCTTGTTAAAGCACAACGTGTCCCAGTGGCCGGTATAGATTCTGTCAGTGAAAAACAAATCACAAGGCTGTGAGGGGGCGTCTGGGGTGGGGGCGGGCGATGTGCTGCCCTGCCTGTGAGGCTGCCCAGGAAACCTCTTCAGTCTGATCCTGCAAAACACTTGGTGGTGGCCTCAGATTAAATTGAATTCTGCTGCTCCCTCCCTACTCCCCGCCTTCATTTCCTCCTTTCCTATTCTGGTCGAAAAATTGTTTGCTCTGATTATTATCAACCACCTGTGTCTGGTTCGACAGTTATTTCCTGCCTGTGCATGTCCAGGAGGGTGACCCCATCCTTCCTTTCCAAGTCTTTGCACGGCTGCCAACAAGGGAAGCTTTGTTGGGACTTGGTCAGCTTTGGCCTTGGTGGGTATGCCAGTGCTTCTTTCATAAAATAACTCCACGAGCTAATTGTCTTTCTCACCAGCAAACAAGCTCAGAATTTTGGAATGTACTTACATCCCTAAGGTAGCGTTCCATCCACTTAATGATATCAATGCCTCGGATTCTATCTTCAAATATGTCAATCTACAAGAAAAAAAGATGTGGAAAGTGGCTCTTAATGAGAAGCTCTGTCTAGATGCAAAGCAAGAGAAAGCACAAGAGGCTGTATACATTTAGGGCTGAAAAAGTCACTAATGCTTTTTTGCAAAGAAGAGCCTGAAAGTCTAAAAATCAAGAAGTAATTTTCTTAAAATGTTTCCTGATTTCAAGATTAGTAGGCATTTGAGTATTTAATATTTGTAATTATGTTTTAAAAATTTGAGACATAGTAGACCACCAAATTGGATGTAAGCCAGCAACATATGCATAATATACACAAAACATATGCATATATATATGTATATATGTATATATATCTGTAATTTGAAGGCAAACATGATTCTGGAGGATTTTAATGGATGTGTAGTATGCAAGTACTGAGATACAATATAGTACTTTGCTTGCATTAGCCAGGTCATTATTATGGTATTATATTCAGTTTTGACCTATATATTTAAAAAGGATTGTGTGAAACTTGAAGCAAATCCAAGAAACAGTCACAAAAACAATTACTGAGATAGTGGGGGAAAGGTTTATGATGAAAGTTGAGAAGTAGAACTCTTGGTCCTTGAAAAGACTGGTATTAAATATCAAATCTTTGAAGGGGAGAAAAACCAGTTATTTTCCATTTTACAGAAGCCCAAACAAGACCTTTCTTGGGCTCAGGCTTGTCCTGCAGCTAGAGAGGAGTGTGTGTCTGCACAAGGTGCTCTTGATTGGAAGACGGATTATGTACAGGGATGGGTGATGCAGGGAGAGAGTCCTTGAAGAGGGGTGATTTGATTCAGCCACACTGCTCCCACGTCAATTGTCCTCAATGTCATGCTGCCATTTAGGGCCAGTCAAGTTCCAGCCATTCAGCAAGCTTGCCATGCCGTCCATGATCCAGTGTCACCTCTTTTCCCCACATATGCCCTGTCTACTCTACTCTCCACATTTGTGTTCCCTGCACCATAAAAGGAGAAGGCAATGGCACCCCACTCCAGTACTCTTGCCTGGAAAATCCCATGGATGGAGGAGGCTGGTAGGCTGCAGTCCATGGGGTCTCTAAGAGTCGGACACGACTGAGCGACTTCGCTTTCACTTTTCCCTTTCATGCACTGGAGAAGGAAATGGCAACCCACTCCAGTATTCTTGCCGGGAGAATCCTAGGGACGGTGGAGCCTGGTGGGCTGCCGTCTATGGGGTCGCACAGAGTTGGACACGACTGAAGCGACTTAGCAGCAGCAGCAGCACCATAAAAGCACAGTGCAAGCCCCCCTGCTCTGTGAATCCTCCCCACACACTGACTTCCTCCTCCTCCCCTTAATGAACTCTACCCCACTGTGACTACTGAAGGTACTGGACAATGAACACATTATTATGGCATTCTTTCATTTACTGAATGTCTCATGGATGTCTGGCTTATCTCTTGAGCCTGGTTCTAAGCTTCCTATGGAACAAGATCCTGCTCTACACCAAACTCAGATATATACAGTATAGAATATGAATTCAGAATATGTACTTTTAAACTGATGGAACATAAAAACTGGAATGGCTTTCCTTTTGGTTTGGATGATTCATGCTTTAAAATGTTCAATGGCCAATGACTACATTAGGTAAACTTGACAGAGGCTTTGCAGTTCTCTGAGATTGCATCAGTTATCTGTTTCTGTTTTACGAGAGAGAAGCAATGTATGCCAGGGCTGACAAGAGATGGGCAGCGTGGCTTTCCTCTTTCCACTTGGAAGACTTTGAAAATCTTCCCAAAGTTCTCTGAGTCTTACTATTTTCATTTGTAGTATGTGGTTAATATACCTACTTTCTAGAGTGCTTGTGAGGATTATAATGAGTTAGAGTGGAAAAGGCATATCATAATGCCAGGCATAAAGTAAGTCCTCAATAAATGGTCATTCTTATTATTATCCCAGCACCTAAATTCTTCCTTGCTATGGAACTAGACATTCTGGAAGGAACAATGTGCTGGAGATCTTCCACTGGTCTCTCCAGACATCTACTAAAATTCACAGCTTCTGTCAGGCCAACTTTTCTACCCAGCTACTGTTATGAGCTGAATTGTGTCCCTCCAAATTCATGTTTCAATATATGTCTTAACCCCCTGTGTCTCAGACTATGACTGTATTTGGATATAGGGCTTTTAAAAGGTGATTAAAGTAAAACGGGGTCTCGTGGGTGGGCCCTGATGCAGTATGACTGGGGTCCTTAGAAGAGGAGACTATAAAGAAAGACCAGAGGAAAGACCAGGGGAAGACAGAGGGAGAAGATGGTTCTCTACAAGACAAGGAAGACATTTCAGAATGAAACCAACCCTGCTGAAACCTTAATCTTACACTACGAGCCTCCACAACTGAGAAAATAAAGGACAGTTTAAGCTCCCTAGCCTGTGGTACTCTGTGGCAGACCCAGCAAACCAATACAGTGCCCCCTTTAGGTTGTAGGAGTCACTGTTCCCTTGCCTCTTTAGGCCTCAGGGTGGTAGACTCTCCTTGCTTTTGCTAGTCCTGGGATATTGCACTCCTCATTCTCTATGGGTTTCCTAAGACTCACCTAGAACATTGAAAATGATCCATTTATTAAATTACCCATTAAATTAATTTTTATCCACTAAGGGGATCTTGATGTATTGATGCAATAATTTAGCTATCCAGGATGAGGCTCTGGGATTTTACCACAGGCTTTAAGGACTTCCCTGGTGGCTCGGATGGTAAAGAATCCGCCTGCAAGGCAGGAGACCTGGGTTCTATCCCTGGGTTGGGAAGATCCCCTGGAGAAGGAAATGGCAACCCACTCCAGTATTCTTGCCTGGACAATTCCATTCCCAGAGGAGCCTGGTGGGTTATAGTCCACAGGGTTACCAAGAGTCCGACATGAGTGAACTACTCACACTTTCACTTTTCACTTCATAATGATGAGGATTAGGGTTTAGGGACAAATTTAAATTGGGCCTAAGCAGCCCCTAATTGTTAAGGTCACAAAAACCCGTCCTCTTCTCTGGAGGCAATCAGTATGCTTATGTGGAAAGGACTAAAAGTAAGATCTTTTCTATAATGTTGGCCTTATGTCCTGTAATTTGATTTTATATGAGTTGCCCCAGTGTTTCTTATCCCAGAAACAAGAAATTGAAACGTTGATCTCTATATATTCATATATCTATATAGTCATGAGGTTGGGGTGTAGAGTGTATATTTGTAAAATTTTTCATATACTTCCATTTAAAAATAATTACAGACTAAAGAAATATTTGAATAAAACTCCTATTAGAAATGCTAAATAACCCTTAAAATGGACATATAGTTACTAAATATTCTTTCTTTATTCTTCAACATTTGTATTCGTAGATATTTCCCTTAATTTTTCACTACTCTTTAGAATCCACTGTCACTAAATACCCAGAGGAGGCCTCGGGGAAGGAAGAGAAGTGATATCAGTGTTTGAGGAAAGCTAGTCCTCCGAGTAGCCTCCTGTGGTATTCTATTTATCCTAAGGAAGGCTTACATGGGTGTAAGCTGTGCTTTTCCAAGGCACTGCAGGGCACTTGAAGAGTGTGTGCTTCCTGAAATTTCTTGGCCTAAGATTACAGGGGACTGCAGGGATGGGGTGTCTACCTTCCTGAACTAGCTTAGAACAACTGAGAACCTGGACCTGGATTGCAGAACCTGGGTCCCTGTTCAGAATTGTTGGTGCTGCAGCAGCAAAGTGTGGACTGCCAGCTGTACACAGTGGGGTGGCGGGCCCCAGGCTTCCGGGCCTCCACTGCAAACCGTGCAACCCAGGGCAGAATGAAAGGATCTTGTCAAATGAGCAGGTGACCTGGTGAGCCTCCTGCACCACAAGAAGCACAACCAAAGTGGGCATGATTGGTGAGGAAGGGCAAAGATGCCAAGTGCAGTGAGAGCCTGGCTTTCCTTTAGGCTGAGCAACAGCTGCATACACGCTGGGCATTAATACCATGCTAGCTGTTCAGAGGCACTTGCTGTTTCTTAGTTGCTTCAGTTGTGTCCGACTCCGTGTGACCCTATGGACTGTAGCCCACCAGGTTCCTGTGTCCATGGGATTCTCCAGGCAAGAATACTGGAGTGGGTTGCCATGCCCTCCTCCAGGGGATCTTCCCAACCCAGGGATTGAACCCTGGTCTCCTGCATTGCAGGTAAATTCTTTACTATCTGAGCCACCAGGGAAGTCCTCAGAGGCACTTGGGGTCACTCAAAAGGCATGCAGGAAAAACATGCTGGAGAGTTTGGATAGTTTGCATTCTAGAAAACAATTACCTAAATCCATAAGCATTTAGGTCATGATCACATAAATCAAATAATAGAGTTTAAGCCATCAACAACTTTTTACATGTTTCTCTTGGTTTTTGTTTTCATTATACTCACTTTAATTGTTCAGTCTTCTCTTTGGATAAAATACTTACTGCAGTTTGGAAGCCGTTTACCAACAAAAAGTTCACGAATTTCACCACCTCCATGGCTGTGTCCATAGAATAAGTGATAAAGACTTTCCCTAAAGAGAGATTTTTGTCAATTATTAGAAACTAGTCAAATCATTCCACTCTAAACAACACTTGCAAATCATATGCAGTGTCTTTCGGCCTTCTAGAACAATGAAGGGACTCCTCAGAATGAGGGGGCGGTCTAAGGGCTTATGGCTGCAGCAGGGTGAATTACTGTCCTCAAGACATAGATCTGCAGGCCCAAAGGGGCAGGGGGTCCGTCCCAGGGTGTGCAGACTGCTCAGGGTGCATCAGAGAGAGTGCTGGCAGGCTGAGACAAGCAGAGGAGGTCTTCTGAAAAACCACATGATGCATTAACAAAACAAACAAAAGAATCCATCATCCAGAACCTGCGAGGCCTTAAGATCAGGCCACCCTGGGTATATGAGACGCACTTGGCACTGTGCCCAAGAAAATACTCTCACAGCAGGCCTGGAAGTTGAGCCCTGCTAAGAGGCCACCCAGCTGTGTCCTCTTTTGATCTCATGATGTGATGCTCTCTGCTACCCTGAACTTGATGAGAGCAAGTGAGGGGAGGGAGAAAGTGGTTCTCCACTGCCTCCTTCCCCTCACTACTCACTGGTCAGGGACTGGCCAGGAAGTTAGAGTAGACTAAAGGGCAGCTCAGAAATGTTATTAAGAACTTCAGTAGCTTGAAGCAGAGACCCTGCCTCTGGGCAGTCCAGCATCACTGACTCCCTTACTCATCCGTGAGTCAGTCTAGAGCAGCAGATGGCATTGTGCCCACAAGCTTAACCCAGTCAGGATGAGAACCAGTGTTATCCCAGGCTAACATCTTGGGGAAATTATCTGGCTAGCGTGTTAACGTAGTAGATGAATAATCTCTCTCTGTTGGCATTTAGTCTGAAATCAACTGGCTACATCTCAGGAAGCTCTGGGGCAGAGGGTGGAGAAGACGGTGGGGGCGGAGTTGGAGAGAACCTACTTACTACGCTTGAAAGTGTTAGTCGCTCAGTCATGTCCAACTCTTGGCAACCCCGTGGACTGTAGCACACAGGTTCCTATACCCATGGAATTCTCCAGGTAAGAATACTGGAGTGACTAGCCGTTCCCTAATCCAGGGGACCTAGGCTCTTGTTTTTGAAGCACATCTCTCAAATGAGAAGATGTTCGATGGTCATATTGACTCATTTAAGCAGCCAGGCATATTGATGGCACTCAATATATTTTCTCCTCAACACGTAATATTCAACCAATTCCTCTGTAAGAATTTTAGAACTCCCTTTATAGGTTAAGGTAAAATGAATATGCTCTATACACTGATATCCAGACTATATCCCAATATTATCCATTTTCCAGAAATGCTCAAAATTTTAATGTCTAAGATTTTAAGATTAAAACATTTTTTATTTTTTTTAATTCATTTATTTATCTATTTTTTACTTTACAATATTATATTAGTTTTGCCATACATTGACATGAATCCGCCATGGGTGTACATGTGTTCCCCTTCCAGAACCCCCCTCCCACCTCCCTCCCCATCCCATCCCTCTGGGTCATCCCAGTGCACCAGTAAAACATTTTTTTAATAAAAAACAATTGTCATAGAAATCTTTCAGCACCTTAAATGACTTAAATTCCCAGTTGGAATTAACAAACGCAAAGGGCTTAATTTTAAGTTTAGTTCAAAGCAGTGCCTAGATTTGGAAGGGGCTTATTAGAATTACGGCAAGCACAACAGAACATAACAATTTCACAAGTGGTGACTGTTTTCTTAAGATTTCTGGAACTTACTGTCCCAACTGACCTTCATATGAGAACATTTTGGTGATATTTCAACATTTCTCGTTCTGGCTGCAAAATGTGGAAAAAGCATCATCACCTGACACTTAGTCGAATGTTTCTTTAAATAAAAGGCTTAGTTTGCATTTGGTCGTACAGCAGTGTGGAGAATGTGAGACTGGTTTTTCCAAACACAATTGCTCATTCCTACAGGAAATGACCTCGTTCTTGAAGGCTGCTGCTAATTTATGGTGAGACACTAGGTCCCTGGCCAATACCACATGGACATCCAATCAATTTATCCAGGGACAAGTCCACTCAAGAGAATCATTTAGAAGAGGGAGAAAGCATGGGGGTTATTTGTTGTTGGAGTACAGTTGTAGAAAATCTAGTGTTAAGCACTTTGGGAGTATTGCAGGTAGTGTCAGAATCACTACAAACACACAAAATCCTGGTTAGTTTTTAAACCAAAAGCAAAAAAGAACATTTCATTTCACTGTGTAGTATGTGACAAATATCCAAGATTATAGATGAAGAATCATCAAGTACTCTCAAAGTGTAAGACATGACCAAGAAGGAAAAAACAACATTGCAAACAACTTACGCAATTCTTCTGGCAAATTGCTTGTTTTCAGAGTTCCTCTGGCTGGAGGGTGACTCGGGGGTCTAGGGACAGCAGCTGGCAAAGGAGCCTGGGGATCATGTGGCCTCAACTCAGCAGGACATTCCAAGGACCCCTCAGGAGCACCACCTCTATTAGGTGGCTGGTTATATTGCTGGTCCCTGGAAAGGAATACACAGTAAATGTTCATGTTGCATAAAGGCAAACCTAGAGGGACAGAAAGCGTTTAATGACTGTGGGTAATTCCAGTGAGCTATCTTTCTTCTGCCTCCATTTCTTTTCTGAGCCAAAAGGACAAGGGTTTGGTGTTTTGTTTTGTTTTGTTTTTTTCCACAGAGTTTTGTCAATAAGCAGTTCAGCCAGCTGGCATTTGTAAGGACCTGTGCTTGGGGTCAAAGAGGGAAGCAGGATTTGATTTCTGAATTTAAGGACTGTATAATGGGGAAGATAATTCTTATGTTCAGGTCAGACAAGACCACCAACAAAACAAAGTAATATAATGGGTGACATAGAAGGTTTGATGTTTAGGCATTCAGATAAAAAGATAGAACTTTAAGCTCATAGTAGATAACATTTGGGCTTTCCTGGTGGCTCAGACAGTAAAGAATTTGCTTGCAATGCAGGAGGTGTGGGTTCACTCCCTGGGTCTGGAAGATGCCCTGGAGAAGGGAATGGCTACCCACTCCAATAATCTTGCCTGGAGAATTCCATGGACAGAGGAGCCTGGTAGGCTACAGTCCATAGGGTCTCAAAGAGTCACAACTAACACAACAACAACAGATAACATTTACTTATGTATTAAAAGATAGAAAAGACCATGTAGGTTTAAAATATCTATGTTGTGGGGTCTCTTTGCTGGCCCAGTGGTTAAGACTCCTTGCTTCCACTCTAGGGGGCGCAGATTTGATCCCTGATCCAGGAGCCAAAATTCTACATGCTGCATGGCACAGCCAAAAAAAAAAAGTATCTATGCTGTTAATATTTCACAAATGAAAATCCAGTTTTGAAGACCTACTAAACACATTTCTACCATATTATCATATGGCGTCTTTATTATTATTTTGGTCACCAGTGTTCCTATGAACAGTCTGCTGAGAAGAACGATCAGATGCACTTGTGTGAGATTTGGAAGGTAGAAGGACATGCAGGCCATGCTTCTGCTACTTCTGTGGTTTCTGTTGGTAAGTGCTGTCATGGGGTGCTGAGGAGGCCTCCCAGTGTTCCATTACAGCTTCACAGTGTCAAGGGAAGGGCATGGGCATCGGTATTTTGCCAGTGCAGATCTTGTAGGCACGGAATGTTTCCAGTAGCTGCGGTGGCAGCTTCCTGATTCTGGATGGTGCTGGCAGCATGGCCTAGAATGGAGAGCCCTGTGGTGGCTTTCTGGGCTTCTGCCTCTCTGACCAGGCCAGAGGAAGCAGCCCATATGTTCCCCAGTTCTGTGATGTTGCCCTGAGACCATTCCTGGAAGCCCAACCTAAAACCTCCAACCTCCAATGTCATAAGCACCCAATTCCTTATATTAAATCCTCTCTGTTTACAACAGCTAGAGTTGTCTCTGTTTTCTGTAACTGAATTCTAACTGCTAGGGGGGACTAAAACTGTGTCTGTAATATTTTATTTCTTCAAAAAAATATGAAGTAAATGTGGCATTGTTAACATTTTAAAAAATCTAGGTAGCGGGAACAGGAATGTTACTTGTTATGTGTTTGCAATTGTTTTATATTACAAAGTTTTAAAAAGTTTTGAATATAATATCTATGTGTATATGCCTAATTTTAGTGGATTATTGCTTATGCTTTTGTATTTTTACCCAAAAGAGTAATCAAAAAATTCTGAAAGTCCTATGTAACAAGATTTAAAATTATACAAAATCTCAACTATGCTATTAATATATTTCTAATTGTGGTATTTGAGGAAGTTATTTTTATTTTATACTAATATAGAAAATATTTTCTACACTATATGCCTTCATCTAACGAGGATACAATTCCATATTCTTTTTGCATTAAGTGCCTTTGTACCCAAAGTTACTTAGTTGTTTACAAAAGATGATTGCTCATTTGACGAAGCTTCCCATGTGGTGCTAGTGGTAAAGAATGCACCTGCCAAGGCAGGAAACCTGAGACATGGATTGATTCCTGGGTTGGGAAGAGCATGGTATAGTACCATGCTCTTCCTTGGAGAAGGTCATAGTAACCCACTCCAGTATTCTTGCCTGGAGAATCCCATGGACAGAGGAGCCTGGAGGGCTATAGCCCATAGAGTCACAAAGAATCAGACACAACTGAAGCAACTTCACACACACACGCTTATTTGACAAAGATATGTTAAGGCCTTGATACTATTTAAAAAAACTTTCATGTAAAAACAATATAATGGAGAGTAATGACAGAGTAATCTTTCTGTATTAAGGTTCTCCTTCTAAAGATCAGTAAAAAGAGAATTAACCTCATTACCTGAACTTAGTTTTCATTATCTTAAAATGATAAATCCTAGGAAACCATAGTAGGCTTTAACTGATGTTACAAAAGCAATTGCTCTGTACTATTTACAATAAGTAAATCCAAAATTATTTCAAAATAAAAGTTTATTTTAAAAATTACTATTGCCTTTCCTATTCAACACTATACATAGAGATGCTCAAATTTTGTTTGTTTTCTTGGAATTTTAGATTGCTTTCTGCAAGAGTGCTGATCTGACTATAAAATCATTACTTAATTCCATTACTTAAATTCCATGCAATTTTGTTTGTAAAAAAAAAAAATTAGGCATCTGTCTGCAAAGAAAATCTGAGGGTTGTTGGCTTTTGAGTGAAGAGGAAAGGCACCTTATTTGCCATTGTAAATAGAGTGGGCTTTTTTTTTCAGTACACTTTTTGAGCTGATTACCTATTTCTCCACTTCTGAAAAAAAATTGCTTCAATAAGAGGTTCATATCTCATTCCATTCTCAAAATGGAATATAGACTTACTCTGAGTGATAGATAAAAGTTGTGCTTGAGCAAGAGCAAATGTTTTATCTACCCTCTTTCCAATTTTGTCATAAATTAGGAAGCTCCATTTACATGAGGTTTCCCTGTATATTTTAGATCTATAAATGAAGAGAGAAAAAAAACCCAAAAACTTGAGGAGTCAAAAAAGAACAATGAAGAGAAATATGATTAAAAGATTAGACAATAAAAGTCAAGAAAAGCCAAAATTATTTTTCTGGAAGAAATATTGGAAAGACATAATAATGGTGTTAAACATGAGTGAATGCTTTTATTACAAAATAACAGTTGTTTTAAATTTCTGTTGAGAACCAATTGAATTTAAAATTTCAAAGTAAGAAATGGACTTAAACAGGTATAGAGACTAGGGATATAAAAAAGAACTTTGTAGCCTTGGAAGTCAGTCATAGTGAAAATGAAAACCTATCTCTTGATCCAAAAGGCCAAGAGATCTGGAAGTAAAAGCAGGTGTGACTTAGCATCTTAAGAAGGAAATTCAAGGGCATTTTGACTAGTCATCAGTGGCTTCATGTGTCTGGTGAACAGATTCTTATCGCACAGCTTCCGTTTCCTCCTGACCTGAAAAGTCTATGTGGGGTGTTCCACTGTGTGACTTGGTCACCAGCCTAGGTGACAAAGGAATAGAGTTCTGCTACATATTGATTGCATTGGCATCATTCTTTTTCATGTAAAATCTGTCTGAAATTTGGCCCCATCAGTTGTACTTACTGATACTTGGGGAGGCCTGGGGGAGAGTAGTTTCTCTGTGGAGGCCTCTCTTCTTGGTCCCAGGGGCTGGGAAAACTCAGGATGACCTTCTGCACAGGGTGCAGGCCTCTCACATGGGCTCCAGGTGGGGCCTGTCCATGTAGAGCCGGCTGGATCACTTGCTGGTAGGCTGCTCGAGGGTAGTCATGGCCATCTGTAGGTGAAGACAGCAAAGAAAACAGGGAAGACTGACTGTGGCTCCTTTGCATGAAAGGAGAGGTAAGCTCAGTGCAAATTTTTGTCTTGATACCAACTGAGGGTTCTATATACCGTTTACCACCTCTGAAATGTTTGCCACATTTCTATACGATTTCTGTATTATTTACTTGATAGTTTTCATTAAACTGAGTCATTGTCTTTATTGTTTTCCTAAACAAAAACATCTGTGAAATCATAAGCTTAATGTTTTAAATTGGAAGAACAGAGCTCCACATAGATCCCTATTTAAATAAGATGCTTAAAACAATCCAAACTGAGCTGGTTTCAGCCCTACAGCTGATAAAGACCAGGATTTGGAGGGCATCTCTAAGAATGGGGAGATAGGAACACAGAGAACACTTTGGTCTAGGATGAGCTATACCACAAGGTTTTGCTGTTATAGCCTTCCTGGGTCAGGTCACATACATTCCAAGGGGTCCAGATCACAACTATTCCTACCATAATTCCCCAAGTTTTAAAACCCAAGGCTAGGAGAAATTATCCTCATGATAGCTACAGAATCACTACTTGCTCATTTCCTTCCCTGGATACACACACCCACACACACACATACCAGTCCCTCTTTGCTGCTGTTCAGTTGTTAAGTCGTGTCTGACTCTTTGTGACCCCATAGATTGTAGCATGCCTCTACTGTCTCCCAAAGTTTGCTCAGATTCATGCCCATTGAGTTGGTGATGTTATCTAACCATCTCATCCTCTGCCGCCCCCTTCTCTGTTCTCCTTCAATCTTTCCCAGCATCTGGGTCTTTTCCAATGAGTTGGCTCTTCGCATCAGGTGGCCAAAGTATTGGAACTTCAGCTTCAGTATCAGTGCTTCCACTGAACATTCAGGATTGATTTCCTTTAGGATTAACTGGTTTGATCTCCTTGCAGTCCAAGGGACCCTCAAGAGTCTCCTCCAGCACCACAGTTTGAAAGCATCAGTTCTTTGGCACTCAGCCTTCTTTGTGGTCCAACTCTCACATTAGTACGGGACTTCTGGAAAAACCATAGCTTTAACTAGATGGACCTTAGTTGGCAAAGTGATGTCTCTGCTTTTTAATGTGCTATCTAGGCTTGTCATAGCTTTCCTTCTAAGGAGCAAGTAAGTGTCTTTTAATTTCATGACTATAGTGACCTACTGCAATGATTTTGGAGCCCAAGGGGGGAAAAAAAATATGTCACTGCTTCCACTTTTTCCCCTTCTATTTGCCACAAAGTTATGGGAATGGATGCCATGATCCTTGTTTTTTGAATGTTGAGTTTCAAGTCAGCTTTTTCAATCCCTCTTAGGAAGAAGTAAATGAATGAAAACTTGGTTCATATCCCTGGGAAGTAGCCAAGCAGTTGGCAATACCTCATAACTGTCTCAGTCCCCTCTTGCTAAAGGCCATGTGCACTTGGAGCAGGTCTTAGAGCAAAGCTAGTCATCACATCAACTTATATGAATTTCTAACCTGGGAGAAAGTTAGCCCCAGCCAGGCCCAGGAGTAACAGAGTCCCAAAGGATTAAAGGCAACCAGCCTGACCCGGTGAGAGAAGAGAAGTGAGGGCCAGAGGAGGGATGCAAGGAACCCAGGAAGGGTGGGAAAGGAAGGCTCTGAGGGAACTGTCCAGATCCAACGGGCTCGAGTGTGGGAAGTCTGAAAGACTGGATGCACGTTGGGGGTGAGCTCAGCCTGTAGAAGGACTGGAGAGAGGCACATATAACCCCACAAAAAGAGCCACGTGGATCGCCCCATGAGCACATCCTGGGGATCCAAGCATTGCCACCTCTGCCCAAGTAAGAACTTGGATGATCAAGCAGGCACAGCTAGTTAGGGCAAGAAGGAACCTTGATATTCAAAAGATCTTTACTGGTCTTTATTCTTCTGATTATAAATGTAATAACCAATTTGCCTGTAGTGTAGGCAGGATACTTGCAGGGAAGAAGGGTGAAACAAAACTTGCAAGCGAGCAAGAAATAACAGAAAAAGCAGGTCATCAGCACCAGGATGTGGAGGGTGAGAATGTGGTTAAGATTTTTATTCTTGGTTTGCTAAGTAGTCAAGAACCGTCTAGAGGAATATGGCCTCAAGTACAGAAGACTAATAATATGTGTGTTCATTAGTGTGACCACTACTGGGTCCCCACTGTGTGGGCTCAGGAAACTTGACTGGGTGACCCTGGAAATGTGCCCCAGCCTGTCTTTCAAGCTTGGTCAGATTCCCTGGATCCGGTCTATTGTCTGCTTTGACCTGTGACACCAGGTCATGCTTCCTCTGGCAAAACTGACCACACCCTTCTGAATACAGCTTGTCTTGTGGCCCTGACCGTGACCCTTGCCCTGCTTTTGCTTAGGCCTGGTCATGATATTTGGGGCTTAAAGAAGGGGAAGAGGATAAAAGGATCTGCCTGGGCCTACCCCCTGGCTGACAAAGATCAGGGCTTGGACGGCATCTCTAAAAATGGGGAGACAGGACCACAGAGACCCCTATGGTCTAGAACAAGGTAAAATAAGGTTTTGTTTTTATGGCCATCCTGGGTCAGGTCAGATAAGTTCCAAGGGGTCCACCTCACCAGCTGGAGTTTCAGGGCTATAGGACTGGTCTCTTTTACTGCTCTTTTCCCCACCTGTTGTGGTTCAGTCACTAAGTCTTGTCTGACTCTTTGAGACCCCATGGACTCCAGGCTCCTCTGTCCACAGGACTTCTCAGACAAGAATACTGGAGTGGGTTGCTGTTTGTTCCCTTCTCCAGGGAATCTTTCTGACCCAGGGATTGAACCCATGTCTCCTGCATTGGCAGGTGGATTCTTTACCACTGAGCCACCAGAAAAGGCCCTTTCCCAGCTAGAACAGGGCAAAAAGTGCCATTGCCATCAGGTCATTAGGCAAGGGATAGCCATATTTTTAGGCTAGCCCTAAAGCCTTGAGTCTTGTATGGATAGACCCTTTACAAAGCTAGCTATAGATACAGGCCTCCAGAGATTTCCTATTGCATTTAAAATCCACCTTGCATGAATGGGGTCCCTGCCCTTCTTGATTTTATCTCCTGCTACACTCTCAAAAGCTCAGCAAGCCCCAGTTACTCTGGTTGTCTTTCTTCATCTTGAACGCCAAGCTAGTCCTACCTCTGGGAGCCTGAGTCTGCCATCCTCTCTGCTCAGAGTGTTTTGTCCTGTATCTTTACAGATCAGCTTCTTGACATTCAGGGCTCAGCTCAGATATCATCTATTCACCAGTTACTTATCCCTTCTCATCACTTCACTTTCTTCCTAGCACTTTTCATGTTTGTGTAAGTAAGCATGACTCCTACTTGTCAACCTTGCCTTGCCTACTAGACTCTAAGCTTTGTAAAAGCATGCACTGTGTCTGTTTGCCACCACATCTCAAAGCACAGTGCCAGTACCTGGGGGATGCTCGACCTGTGAATGAAGACTGAAGAGTTACAAAGTCAACTTCATACATACGCACAAGCAAAGCCATATAGGATGGCACAATCTGTCTGCTAGGTCTTGGGTCTTCTAGGTAGTCTATTTCTCCTCTGCTATCCATCTAGGGTATTTTTCAGTGTCTCCTTTGGAGGTAGGAAGAAGAAAGAAAAGATAAAAGGGGAGCAACTTTGCTAGTGGCCTTGAAAGTTTTTAATGCTTGGAGCCATTCTTGCTTCCCATATCCATTAATAAATGGCTAATAAGGTTTTATTTGCTTTAAAAGGACTACCAAGCTCTAATCATAGGGTTTGTTTTTTTTTCCAGAAAGTATATGTTAGTGCTGTTAATCAAAAGCCTTTCAAGCAAGGTCATATGATTTCAAATAGATTATTTCTCGCACAACATGTTTTTGTCTCATAGCAACAAATCGTATCATTAAAATCACTAAGGCATGAGGACTAAGTGTTTGATTAGCTGTAACTCTAGTTTCTGAAATGGCCACCTGTGATAAAAACTTACACTGGTTTATATGAGCAGATGAAAATGATCCACCTCAATTTTTTTTTTTTTTGCACTGTACTTTTTAATTGCACAGGTAGTTTTAAATAAATGGAGAAAGTACCTTCCAAAAGTTACACTAGCAGGGAAAGATTTCACCAAGCATTTACATAGTAGTTTTCTGTAATTTTAAAAAGATTCTTGATCTTTACTTGAACTGTACATGAGGGAAAAGGAGCCCCCTCAGGTAGGAGTTCTGCTTGCAGAAGCAAACTAAGGGCACTAAAATCGGAGGCAAGCCTGGGATGCCGAGAAGGGAAAAGAGAAATTGATAAAGGACCATTCTTAACTCCATGTCTGAAACATTTATCACGTGACCCTTGTGTAAGTACTTCAGGGCAAACCACTGCCCTTAAGATAAAGGTACATCTTCAGAAGCTGTAATTCTGGATCATAGTAATGTATCTACATACCCTGGACCACTAAAGGTCAAAAGACAATACTTGGGGTGACCTAGGAGGCTTGAAGAAGGCAATGGCACCCCACTCCAGTACTCTTGCCTGGAAAATCCCATGGACAGAGGAGCCTGGTAGGCTGCAGTCCATGGGGTCGCAAAGAGTCAGACACGACTGAGCGACTTCACTTTCACTTTTCACTTTAATGCATTGGAGAAGGAAATGGCAACCCACTCCAGTGTTCTTGCCTGGAGAATCCCAGGGACGGGGGAGCCTGGTGGGCTGCCGTCTATGGGGTCGCAAAGAGTCGGACACGACTGAAGCGACTTAGCAGCAGCAGGAGGCTTGAACAAATACTTTGGAGGAATTCTCTAGGACCACACCCCCTCTACTTTGGCTTTTTGGATGAAGCACAGGGCCTCTGTGCTGTTCTCCAGGCAGTGTCACAGTCAAGAAAAGAGCATCAGTATTGGATCACTCCTTAGACACTAATCAGCTGGGGAAACAGTTCACTGGCAAAAGGGTCCTCCCAAGAATGGTCTGCATCAAGCAGGGAGGACATGTCGCTCAAGGGAGAAGGGGAACCCTCATAGCTACAGTCACTGTAAGCATCCAGCAGGCAGGAAGATGGCTTCAGGCAGTTGCTGGTTGAAAGCAGATCTCAGATACCCAGCTCTGGAATGAAGTCATCTTCTACAAGTTCTTCCTTCACTGAGACAATGAATTCAGGGTGATCTTTCTCTGAGGGGCTGAAAGGTGCTTCCTCAATTTTCACTACCACATTGGCTTGGCTCTCTGTCTCAGAGGGTATCTCTAAGACTAGGGGCTTTATATATACGTGGTCAAAACGAATCAGTTCATTAATGGCTTCCAGCTTGGCTGATGAAGTCCCTAGGGATGGAGAAGGGGAGGCTGGTAAGGAACTGGGTCCTTCTGGGTCCACTTCTGGGGGCTGCTCCAGGCTGGCAGACTCTGGGGAAGGACATCTGAGGAACATGACTGGGTCCAAGTTGAACAGAATGCCCAGCAGGATATCAGACTCAGAGACTGAAGAGTCAACACCATCAGCGTCCACGGGGAGATGTTCTGGAGGGGTGACAACGGGGCCTGCACCTGCTGCAGAGGTGCGCGTAGTCTGAGCGCTGCGGACTCAGCAGAGCCGGCCACCGGCCCGCTCCATTCCCCTTGGTCTCTGCCTCCTCTTCAGTCACTAGGGCATCCATCCCCAACCGCTGTCTTAACTCCTGATTCTCAACTACAAGGCCGTGAATTTTCTCTCGTAAAAGCTGATTTCCTAACAAAAGTTTTTGGTTCTCTTCTTCCAAATCTACCACTTGTTGCTCCAGCTCGCTCATTCGAGCTTCCTTTCAGTCTCCGGCAGTCTGAGCTGCTCCTCTGTTTTTCAGTTTCCTCCGCAGCGCCTTCTCCTCGGGGCTCAGGTGTGTGAGGCGCTGTCGCTTGAGCGCCTGGGGCGGCCCCCCGCTCGCCCTCTCTGGGCTGGCCCCTTGCTGGCCCGGCACCATGACCGGCAGGGCCCGGCCAGCGGGGGCTCCGGCGGCAGCAGCGGGCTGGCCCGACAAAAGCAGTACTTTAGGGGCCCCGGCGGCCGGGCTCTGCGCCGGGGCAGCTACCACCATGGCCGGAGGGTGTCTCGATCCACCTCAATTTTGAAATTAGGGTACTGACAAAATAGTTCTCTATGCTGTCTTTTGATTGTTTAAAACAAAGAAATATTGAATATCAGAGGGTCAATCAAATGTAAGATTTCCTTTTTAAGTGGAACTTGACTGGTTCCACTGGAATTTTGCTGGTTGTATGAAGAAGTTGCTAAATAAAATCTACATTTTCAGATAAATGAACGTCTTTTCATTGCTCAAGTTTTGATAGTTTCCTTCTACTATTTTGACCAAGGCTTGCTAGTTTAGTTGGGTATGGTATATATAATAATGGCTAATATTTACTGAGTACTTGTTACATGCCAAGTACTGTTCTGAGTTCCTTATTCAAGATTATAGAGTTCAATTTTTTGCTTTCCTGAAGATGAAGTTAAACTGAGTAAAAAATCCAAATTCCATATCACTGTTCTTGCCTCCTTCATTTTCTAGGATATCATTCTCTCACTGCTCACTCTGCTCTATCTCTACTCACTGGCTTTCAGTACATTAACAAGACTAAAGTCCTTGTTTCCTGGACCTTCTCATCCTTTAGATTTCAGCTCAGATGTGTCCTCCTCAAAGAGGCCTCCTCTCACCGTGCTGTTAATGCTTGCTCTAACACCTGGCTATTTTCTTTATAACCCGTCTCTTTGTTATTTTGTTTGCTGATTTCTACTTATCAGTAGACTTATCTCCAGTAGTCTCTGAACTCCACAAGGACAGGGTGTTGTATTCACTACTGTACACTCAGTGCCTAGCATAGAACTGGGCAAATATTTGGATAAGTTGATGAACAAATGAGCAGGTCTGTTTCCAAATCCCAGTGACCTCCTTTCTTTCCTCTGCCCTCCCATAAGACAAGTAAAGAGATGGCCTTTCATAGGCTTGAAATCACAAAGCCTCTACTCATAATTAGGGAATCACTTCTTTTTCTAGGAAGTAGGGAACAGATTTCTTTTCATTCATTCAACAAATATTACTGAACTTCTATGGCTAGGCATGCAATGACTAGAGATAAATAGGCTCTAGTTCTCCTGAGCAGCTCAAAATAAATCAGGAGAGAAAGACAAAATCTGTTTGTCTGTGGATGTCTGTTTCGAAACATAAACCCACACTCGTTAGTGTATGAGTAGGAGACATGCAAGCCATCAGCCACCTACACGGTAGACTTAAGAACCACTCCCCAAGATATCTCCCCCAGAGACTTGTGCTTGTACATCAACACTTGTACATCAAGAGAGTGTATTCTGTAGAAGAGGGAGACTAGAAGATGGTGGGGGATGTGATAGACAAGTGATTTGTTAGCAGAGTAACTCCTAGATTCTGACGCAGTGTTCATCACAGAACAAAAATACAAATCTTGCACAATCATGCATGGGTGCCCAGAACTGTGTGTTACTCGTCAACCTTATGATCCTCTTGGCTTGAATTACACATGGTCTTCGTGTTACTGGGCTTTGACCACTTGGAATTTGTAAACCAAATCCTAAACGAGATTTTCCACTTATCAGTCAAAACATTCAACATTTTTCTTCCTTATTAAGAATGATATTAAAAGAATTTATGAGGGAGAAAATAAAATGTGATTTTTAAGTTGTCAAAAAAAACATGATGATATAACACAATCAGTTTATCCAGGAAGACAAGATGGCCAACATAAACTGTTACAGGAACTCCCCCAGCTGTAAACAGCTGTAGTTCCTGAAAGGGACTGCCTTTCTTTATCATCTCTTCCATCTGCTTTGTTTTTTCCTTACTTTTAACTGTGCATGCATTCTAGCACACAAATAATCATGTTTGGGGGTCTATATGAGCAATAGTGGGCATGTGTCCACGGGTTTATTTTATTCAGTCTCTTTGGTATAGAAAGCAAGAATTTTACAGTAAGATAAGAGCACTTTAGATTAAATACATTCTTTTTTTTTCCAATTTATTTGCGTCAAGGGTTTTATTTGATTGCAGAGCCATGACCTCCATTCTGGTGACCTTCAGAGGAAGGATTTTGAGGCAGTAAGAGGCTGACTTCTCTGGGGGATGACGGGGAAGGAAAGAAATAGACTTTTCCACTTTTTGTTTTCACCTGCTTTGATAACTTTTTTTTTTACATGAAAGGAGTGACTAGTAACCATTTGTGCTTTAACTTGCAGGGGCTAAGCTGTGCCATTTGCATGATGAGCGTTTATTTATATTTCACTAACAGATGAGGAAGTAATGCTCTTCTAAAGCCAAGCAGAATCACGTAGCCATGGTTTCCAACTGCAAGAGCATCACTTAGGTGAACAGCTCTTTTGAAGCGGTTTTGTTGGCAGTTAAGTGCAGTGATAGCCCTGACACAAAACTGAGCATTTGTATACCTGCTTTGAATGCTTAAAATCTGTGCCAGGGAGAGGGATCTAGAAGCAGAGGGGCACTCTACAGGGCTGGGCTGCAGGATCTATTTAAATAATAGCAATAATAACTAGGAGCTGCTAGTTATTGAGAGCTTACTACAAGCCAGCCACTTTCCTAGTGTCTTTAATACATTATCTCATTTAATCCTCATAGCAACCTTCTTGGGAGCCATTGCTATCGGAGGCTTCAGAAATATTCTGGGTTTGCAGTGCCCTGAGGACAAAATATAAGCACTGGTTTTCCCAGACAAAACCAGCCCAACCCTGACCCTCTTCCCTGTAATTAGAGGCCCCTGGAGGCCAGGGCCAAGGCACATGCGGGGTCATTTAGGGTGAGCCCACATGTTCTCATTTCCTTTTACTTTTTTCAACTTTTACTTATTTTTTACGTTATAAAAGTAATGCCTGTTTGCTATAACTAATTTAGCAAAAGTATAGAGAGAAGAAAAATCTCCCTGTCTCTCCTAATTCCTTATTCCCCTCCCCGTCACGATCACTGTTAATGGTTGTGGCCATCTTCCAGTCTTTTTAATGCCGTTTTTAAACATATATAGCTAAAAAAATAGCATGTATGGGATCCACATAGCATGCTTCTCCTTTAATCTTTTTTATGTCAAAGTGTAGTAACAGGCCTAATACTCTATTGTATAAATAAATCACAACTTATTTACAATAATTTATATCCTTTATAACATAATTTTATAATTATTTATGATTATTTACAATAATTTCCCCTTATTGATAGGCATTTTAGATTTTTTATTCTTACTCTAATGCAACAATGCTTTAATAAATGTCCTCATTCATGTATTTTTACATGCTAGTTGAATGTGTCTATAGAGTAGATTCTTACAAGTGAGATGCTAGACCAAATAGGACACGTTTAAAATTTTGATAGTGAAATTGCCTCCTGGAAGACTGTACCAATTTATACTCCTATCAAGGGTAGATGGGGGCTTCCCTGGTGGCTCAGTAAAGAATCTGCCTGCTAATGCAGGAGACACGGGTTCGATCCCAGATCTGGGAAATCCCACATGCCGCAGAGTAACGAAGACTGTGAGCCACAACTATTGAGCCTGTTAGAGTCTGGGAGCTGCAACTACTGAAGCCTGAGTGCCCTAGAACCTGTGCTCCACAACAAGAGAAGCCACTGCAATGAGAAGCCCATGCACAACTAGAGAGTAGCCCCTGCTTACTGCAACTAGAGAAAAGCCCTAGCATAGCAATGAAGACCCAGCACAGCCAAAAGTAAATAGATAAAATCACAAAATATATTAAAAAAAAAAAGAGTAGATGGGAACGTTCATTTTCCCATAACCCCACTAACACTAGATATTGTCCCAGACTTTTTATTTTTGTGTATCTAATTAGGAAAAATATATATTTAAAAATTTTGCATTTCTTAAATTCAGTAATGTGAAGCTTGGTTTCATACACTTATTGGCTGTTTATACTCCGTCCATGAATTAGTCCTTTCTCCTGTCCCAGTTTTCTCCTCTCTGCCTTTCATCGCTTGTCTTCACTCCCAGGATCCTAGGGCCCTCCCTTCCTCCCCAAGTCAATAGAAGGAAATAATACGGAGAACAAGGGAAGGCAATCAAATAAAGAAAGCAGGTGTTAGAGACTAAGAGCGTTCCCAGCAGGAACACTGGGAGAGTTTGCATTTTAACAGAGCCTGCCCAGGGAGGGCAATGCTTACCTCCAAGGACTAGATTGCTAATGATGACATTTCAGGGTTCAACAGGAAAATCATCTTCAAGTGGGAAGACCTTCCTGGGACCCTCAAATGATAATAGTCCATGCTTTCTCTATCACAGTGAGGCTTTCTCTTGTTAGTGGTTTAAGGCAACTGCTTGGGACTTAGTATCACAAAGCCCTTGATGAAGTATTCACACTTACACACGTTAATCTAAGGTATTAACCAGAAATGCAGATAAAAACGTAGGTACGTGATGTATCGTATCATTGCTGATTGGATCAGAAATGGGAAACTAAAATATCTAACAACAGAAAATAGCTTAAAAATAACTTGACAGATCCATCTGATGAAATACTATTCAACATTTTGAAACAATGCTAAAAAATTATACTGAAGTTATTTTAATATCATATTAAATATATACATGCAAAAAAACCCAGTAAATATGTCAAACCCCAATAAGGAATTATATTTGGGTGATAGAAACATGAATTAGGCTTTGGGGCATATTTGAGTTTTGAAAGTGAATAAATATTATTATGATGATCAGAAAAATTATCTTTAAATGCAGGGAGTAGAATCTTAAAAAAAAAAAAGTATTGTGGGATTCCTTTTTAACCTGAAAATCATTGAGAAAAAAATGCAAATCCTGACCCTGCCAAGGTTCAGTGATTTATGCTTAAGGAACTTTACCAGCACACTCACCCTGTTCCTGGGCACTCAGAACATCAGTGGTGTTCTTGCTTCACAGTCAGCTGACCGCCCAGCAACCAATGCCAACACCAGAGTCCCAGTTGTAGATCTCAGGGGCTCTTTCTCCCAAAGCCCTGCTGCTGCCTCATCTCTTAGCCTCACTCTTAACTCACATTCATTCTTCCCTGTTTTCTTTCTGGCATCGTCTAAGTTAAATTCCTTTACCTCACATTTTCTTTTTTTAAACTATGAATTACCCTGTTGCTGAATTTGCTTTAGGAAGTTTTATATTAAATGTACATGTACAAATAAATAAATTGTGACTGATTATAGGATTTGTGATTATTTCCATAATTTATTTTAATGCTAGGCATCAGATTTGGTCAGATTCTTCAAACTGTTTTTGATACGGTGTTTATTTGCTAAGAAAAATATTGCATCTCCCAGCCTCCCAGCCAGGGTTTCATCTGTAAAGCCCTATTGCTATTTTCCAGCAGCCTCATGGAGACTTGACATCAAGAACTGTAATGGGCCTTTTACCTCAGTCTAAGAGTTTATCGCTTTCAGAGATGCTTACTGTACTGACGCATTTTATTCGTTCATTGGACATAATTTGTTGAGAGTCTCGTATATATTGGTCACTGTGCTAAATGCTGGGGAATTATGGATTGAAAATACATAATTTGCTGATGTGCGAAAGCTTACAGTCTGACAAGAGAAGTAAAAAAGGCCCAAAGTAGATGCCATACTGGCATTAGGTATGCCAACAGGCAGAGCATAAGGAAACAGAGAGCCTGAAGAAGGGAGTGATCTGGGGAGGCTGTCAGAGGGACACCTGAGCTAAGTCTTAAAAGATGTATGTAGTGATGGCTGCATACACTAAATACACTACCCTTCAGTGAATGAGGAAGGGCAAACTTTACAGTATACCCATTAGAACTTGAGGAAACAGTTAAAAGGTATAGAACTGGTCCAAATGTATACAAGAAGGGGAAAAATCCTAGGTAGAGAGAAGAATGTGGACAATGCAGGAGTCTATGAAATAGCTCGACATGTTAGGGGGCTGCCAGTCCTTGAGCGTGGCTAGATCATAGGGTAGGTGTGGATGGTTCAACCTCCAAAGGGCTTTAAGCAACAGAAATACAGGAATGATGGGACCTTCATGTAATGCCATGAATTTGAAGTCTCAAGGACATTCTAGGCACCTTCTGATTTTTTTTGACTGAAGGCCTCTTTTTCTGAAAAATCTAAGGTGGAGAACAAGCATGTAAAGAATGCCCAAGAATTTGGACAACAAAATTTTCTAGAAGTCATTTGGGATGGCTCCCTGCCTCTAGGTAAGCTTCACTTCAGTTACCCTAGAGAGCAGTCTGTTTTTTTCTTAACATTTCCTAGAGAGGCAGGTTTCAAGTGGGATGGGCTCTGGGCCAAGATAAAGCATTCTTCTACAGCCCCTGGCAAATCCAAACACACATGGAGGGCCCCATAGGAAGCAGAATGCCCTCCCTGCCTTCTGACCTGCCCGTGCTGGTCTAGCGATGCGAGACACTGACGCGAGATTCCCGTTTACTCAGTTACCCAGTCCACAACATCCAGAGGAGGATAACTCACTTACATGGCACCTGGTGGTCGGGGTCTCCAGGACAATAGTAGTGATAGTTCCAATGAGCTTGCACGGAGGGCTCGGGGGGCAGCATCTGTGCACACGCTGGGTATCTCTGAGGTTCACACTGATGGAACTCCCTGGATCTGAGAGGTCTGGGGAGGTCCTGGAGGTAACACACGGAGGTGAGGGGTAGGGGCCTTTCCAGTTGCCTGATGCCCAGGACGTCCTGCGGCTGTGAATCATATCCTGTGTCTATTGTAGGTGGGTCTGGGGCTGCTCGGCTCCTATGGGGCCGGGGCACCATCTCTGGGCTACCACTTTGGGGGTCTGCTGAGGCATTAGGTACACTTTGGTCGGATTTGTCAGAGTCATGGCCAGTGTCAGGAGAAGTTGCTGAAAGCCAAGATCCCAGCCACTGATTACGTTTTTCCGTAAGGGAAAACTGATGCTCCTGGGGGAGGGCTCCAGCCACAGACTGAGTCTCGGGCTCCCCGACTGCAGAGGAGCCTGAGGACAAGTCTTTGCTGGGGTCCAGGTGTCTCCTCCACAAGCTGTCTTCACCCTCTGCTAAGACTTTAGTGCGCAGGCAGGTGACCCTCGGGGACACAGGATGCTGGAGATTTGATAGTTGCAGGGGTGGGTGAGCCTGAGGAAAGTCTCTGGACGAAGACTGAGCAGTTGGGGATGCAGACAAGTTGTTAGGTGCCGTGTTCCTTGCATCTGGAGCAGGCAGTTCTGACTCCTCTGCCAGGGAATATTCTGAGAGGGGTTTCAGCAACTGACTTGGGTATGGTTCTGATTCATCCACCTCCACAGGAATGCTTCGGTTCATTCTAGTGTCTGGAACAAAAGAAAACATGCCACAACCTCGAGTCAGGTCAGTTCTTGGAGTCCCCACTTCATGACCTTAAGGGACCCCATTCAAGATGTGGTTTAAATTAATAGTAGTGTGACACCAATATGCTGGCGGAGCCCCCAGTCACGTAAAATCATTCGCTTATCCTCCAGGGAAAGGCACTAAGACTTATTAAGATAATTTTTTCTGGAAGGCTGTTCAAAGAATGTGACTGGATCATCGTGTGGTAGAAGTCATACAGCAGCAAGGGGAAGACACAGATGAAAAGCAATGGTGAATTTCCGAGGAAAGAGAAATGATCAGAACGTGGATTGCTTCGTGTGTGTTTGGAATCCATGATGAAAGAAACATCATTAACAGATGTGGAATGACCTCCAAAATATACAGTTAAGTGATAAGAAAAAAAAAAAAGCAAGGTGCAGACCAATGTGTGAATGGTGCTGCTATTTTGTGGGAAAAAGTTAGGAGAAGGGAATGTGTGAGTATGTGTGTGTGTGCGTGCACATCTTGCACACGTATAAAATGTATATGGAGGACACACAAGACATTGGTGCATTGGTTACCTTTGAGAATGGGGCTAAGCTGAGGGAGAGGAGGATGAGGGAGAAATTTCACCTTCTGAACTTTTAAACTATTGCTCCATGTGACCTATTGCCTAATTAAAAAAATAAAATAAAAAAAGAATTTTAAAGCCTGAGTTTAAAAAGCGCTGGAAAAAAGGTCACAGTGACATTTTCCAATTACAGCTATAGGTTATTTGGAGGACTTAATTCCCTCTTGCATGATGCCTGCACGACCATCTGGCCTGTGATGTAGCAGCTCCATGAACAAGGCTCAATAAACTAGCCTTTAGCCCACAGCAGTCAGCCCACAGCCCAGGGAATACTGTTTTACCCATAGAAATAGAACTCTCAACCAACATGACAGAATGGGAAAGAAAATTGGCTTCCCCTTATCATTAGATTGGTTGAAATGATGCCCCAGAATACTTAGGCTCCAGGGGAAGGAAGGAGACAGGTCAGGGGAAAAGGTGTCTCTGAAGTGAGGATGGGGAGCCAGAGCAGGGACAGTGGGAGTGAACGAGTCACAAGAAAAGACCCCAGCGGTCTGTTCTCTGAAGGCCTCATACATAACATGCCTCAAATGCCATACAGAGAAAAGGAGTGGTGCTGGTGGCTGGATCTTTAAATTCCTCTTTCATCCATGTAGAATTTCAACCACAAACGCTCACTGAGGGCTTACTGTGCCCCGAGGCACAATGCCCATCAGTTACTGCTCTAAGACAAGTTGGAAAAATAGGAATTCCCCTTCTCTTGACCCAATGGCAACATGACAGCATGCATTTTAAGCAACATACTTTAGAAAATATCTTTATTTATTTGGCTGCCATTAGGTCTTAGCTGTGGCATGTGGGGTCTAGTTGCCTGACCAGGACCAAGGTTTGAACCTGGGCCGCTTGCACTGGGAGCCTGGAGTCTTAGCCCCTGGACCACTAGGGAAGTCACATGCATTTTAAAACGCTGCCCCACAGAGCAGAAGTGGGATCAGTGGTTTCCCACATTTTTCTTCCTGGCCTATAAAAAGAGATGTCAGTTTGCCACGTGTGTTCAGTGTGTCTGACTCTTTTGCGACTGTGTGGACTGTAGCCCCTCAGACTCCTCTGTCCATGGGATTTCTCGGGCAAAAGCACTGGAGTGGGTTGCCATTTCCTGCTGAAGGGGATCTTCCTGGATCAGGGATTGAACCTGAGTCTCCTGCATTGCAGGCAGATCCTTTACCACTTGACCCATCAGGAAAGCCCCAGTTTTCCTTGCACTCTGCCAAATGAATGTCCGCTAACACTTCTCCGACCCTCACTTGGTGTCAAACTTACCCATCTGCCCCAAACAACCTTTGTACCACTTTCTCACAAGAGAAAATTCCCTCAGGCTGCAAATCCCTGTCAGCCCTCCCTCCCTCCTTGCTGCGGGCTTTCTAGGTTGCTGTCTAGTCTGGGTGTGTTTCGTGCCCCATGGCTCTGCAGAGAAGAGACCTCATTACCTAAACTGATTAGACCATGGAAAAACACACACCTTTCAACTACTATCAGTTGATTAGACCTACCCCAAACACACATATTTCAACTACTGAGTATTTAAAAATGTTCACCATTGTTTTCCTTTCTTTCTTACAGTTTTCCTACAGCTCTGAAATTGGATATGCCATACAACATGCTCTTCAGCTGATCAGGAAGCAAAAGTATTTTCCAAAGGACTGGCTGCATGTTACATAATCTTCAGCAAGCATCTGTGGACCCACAGCTGAATGATGGGGGTCAGGGAGGGAGACAGGGGGGAGGGTGGAGAAGCTGCCAGAGAACCAGCCAGCAAGAGAACTAAATACTGCCGGCTGTTTCTTGGTATGCGATTCATTTTCATTTTCTACACTTCAGGTATAATTGTTTACATTCTCCCTGAAGTGCTTCCCTAAAAATTATAAAATTAAATTTAAAAAGTTGCAAATTCTCTTCCAGCTGAGGAGATTTCAAGGACTTGGAGGAAGCTAATAAAAAGGGTGACAAGTGTGGTCATCTCTTGAGTGTGGTCACATAACTGGGATTCTGAAGTTGTGTCCTAGGGAGGGAATTCTAGAATTGAAACTGGTCTGAAAACGAACAAGTGGTTCCTTGGATGACAGTGAATAAACCTGGCATGGCAATGAACAGCCTTTCAGGAAAACTACGGGATTAGTAATTTTTAACAAACACAGTGAACACCGATGTTTTAAATTTGTCACTACAAATATTCAAACAGCAAATGATTACTGAACCCTGTTGTATGTCTGACACTGTACTGTGAACCCCCTCTTCTGAAGCATAAGATCAATTAAAATTCTTTTACAGTTGATACCTACAAGTGACACATAACTCAAGAGGTCCAAGAGGGTATCTAGTAAAAGGTAAATAAAATTATTTCTGGAAACATAAAACATTATTCCTACCTTCAAGTGGTTTGTAATCCAGCTGAAGGAAAACGACTAGTACAGGAAATCAAACTAATACAAATCGAGGGCCTTTGCACTTGCCATTTCTTCTTCTTGGAACACTCTTCCCCTACACATCTGCATGGCTTTCTTTCTTTCTTATTTTAAGTCTTTACTCAGCTCTCACTTTCTCCATGAGGGCTCCCTGGTCACCCTCTAAAATTTTTACATGCTCCTCTCACTCCGTCTGCCTTTCCTGCTTTATCCTTCTCTCAGTGGTTGTCACCATTGTATATACTATAAAAGAGACGTTATCAATTCTAATACCTAGTACAATATTCCTGTGTATTGTCTCTCCTCTCCCCCGCCGGATGTAAGCTTCATGAGGGTGTGATTTTCGATTCTTCTGTTCACAGCTGTATTCCCATCATCTAGAATTATACCTGGTACCTTGCAAGTGCTCAATAACTATTTGTTGAATGAATGAAGGATCAGTGCCCGTTTTAGAGAGGAGACAGATCCATGTAGCTGGAAGGATCCCTGATTGTGAGGAAGTCAGGTCCATGAAGGGTGACGGGAGGATTTGGTGGGCCAAGTCCTCAGAGTTCTTGAAATTAGACCATATGGGTACCCTTCCCTCTTCCTCTCAAATGTATATTAAGCTCCACTAAGTGTCAGGCCCTGAGGCCAGGCCTGAAGAGGTCCCATTCACGACGGGACTGACCTGAACCCTTGCTGGCAGAGTAACAGTGAGCCTACCCCACAGCATGATGGGGTGTCTGCTCTCTCTGCTCAGACACGGAGTACCCGGTCTCCTCCTACATCCTCAGCAGCAGGGGGGACAGGCCTGCTGTCACCACAAGGGCCCCTTCGGCCCTAGACCTCAGCCAGAACTGATAGAACAACCCCGCCACCCTCCTGAGGGTGTCACAGAGAATACAATGCCACATCAGAGAGCCATGGGCAGATCAGGTGGGTTGGGTCGGAAGTGGCAGTTTTATTTTTTGGTCTTTAATGTCAATATTGTAATAAAAAAGATAACTAGACATTAAAAAAAATTAACTCAGTACCCCACCTCTCCTAACATTTCTATTTCCCCTGTTTTATTCCAGACCTCTTCTATACGCTGTCCAGATGGTTGTAACCCTGGCACAGCCTGTGTTCCCATCTCCCTCAGTTTAGTTCAGTTCAGTCGCTCAGTCGTGTCTGACTCCTTGCGACCCCATGAATTGCAGCATGCCAGGCCTCCCTGTCCATCAGCAGCTCCCGGAGTCTACCCAAATCCATGTCCATTGAGTCAGTGATGCCATCCAACCATCTCATCCTCTGTCGTCCCCTTCTCCTCCTGCCCCCAATCCTACCCAGCATTAGGGTCTTTTCCAATTAGTCAACTCTTCGCATCAGGTGGCCAAAGTATTGGAGTTTCAGCTTCAACTTCAGACCTTCCAATGAACACCCAGGACTGATCTCCTTTAGGATGGACTGATTGGATCTCCTTTCAGTCCAAGGGACTCTCAAGAGTCTTCTCCAACACCACAGTTCAAAAGCATCAATTCTGTGGCGCTCAGCTTTCTTCACCGTCCAACTCTCACATCCATATATGACCACTGGAAAAACCATAGCCTTGATTAGACAGACTTTTGTTGGCAAAGTAATGTCTCTGCTTTTAAATATGCTATCTAGGTTGATCATAACCTTCCTTCCAAGGAGTAAGCGTCTTTTAATTTCATGGCTGCAATCACCATCTGCAGTGATTTTGGAGCCCCAAAAAATAAAGTCTGACACTGTTTCCACTGTTTCCCCATCTATTTCCCATGAAGTGATGGGACCAGATGCCATGATGTTAGTTTTCTGAATGTTGAGCTTTAAGCCAACTTTTTCACTCTCCTCTTTCACTTTCATCAAGAGGCTCTTTAGTACTTCTTCACTTTCTGCCATAAGGGTGGTGTCATCTGCGTATCTGAGGTTACTGATATTTCTCCCGGCAATCTTGATTCCAGCTTGTGCTTCATCGAGCCCAGCGTTTCTCATGATGTACTCTGTATATAAGTTAAATAAGCAGGGTGACAATATACAGCCTTGACATACTCCTTTTCCTATTTGGAACCAGTCTGTTGTTCCATGTCCAGTTCTAACTGTTGCTTCCTGACCTGCATACAGGTTTCTCAAGAGATAGGTCAGATGGTCTGGTATTCCCATCTCTTTCAGAATTTTCCACAGTTTATTGTGATCCACACAGTCAAAGGCTTTGGCATAGTCAAGAAAGCAGAAATAGATGTTTTTCTGAAACTCTTGCTTTTTCGATGATCCAGCGGATATTGGCAATTTGATCTCTGGTTCCTCTGCCTTTTCTAAAACCAGCTTGAACATCTGGAAGTTCACGGTTCACATATTGCTGAAGCCTGGCTTGGAGAATTTTGAGCATTACTTTACTAGCGTGTGAGATGAGTGCAATTGTGTGGTAGTTTGAGCATTCTTTGGCATTGCCTTTCTTTGGGGTTGGGATGAAAACTGACCTTTTCCAGTCCTGTGGCCACTGCTGAGTTTTCCAGATTTGCTCAGAGGGTGGAAATTGGCTTTAAGCAAAAAAGCCGTTTTCTAGCCATGATCTAGAGAAGTCTCTGACCCCGAAGGGGACAGAAGACCTCCCAGTTAGGGCCTGTTGAACCCCATTGGTGGCCGTGCTCTGGACAGTCTCAGCTCATCAGCACGACACTGAGCTCGGAAAGCCGGGAGAGGCTGAGGCTGCTGGGGAGGCAGCCAACAGACAAGTCTAGCTCATGGTTTCAGATCGCTGGGGAAAGGGAGAGGCTGGCCACCCACGGACCTCAGAAGAGTTTCTGACTCAAAAGCGCTTTCTAAGAGGCTCACAATTCAGATGCCCAGGCCCCACCCTTTGAGATTCTGAGGTAAGGCCAGGGCTCCCTTTTGTTTCTGTCTAAGTCCCGCAGGTTGGAGAAGGAAATGGCAACCCACTCTGGTATTCTTGCCTGGAGAATCCCACGGACAGAGGAGCCTGACGGGCTACAGTCCATGGGGTCGCAAGAGTCAGACACGACTGAGCGACTAAACCACCACCACCAAGTCCCACAGGGAAATAGGTCCTCTCATATTTTACCAGGGGAAGTGTCATCTGTACGATTTGGCCATGACTATTGGGATTTTTAAATCTAATGTCCTTGGACATAGTAATTTCATTTCCAAGAATTTCCTCTATAGAGAGATGCACTTATTTTGTAAAAACAAAGAGGCTCTGAAGATAGGCAATGCAGCAAGGTTTGTAACAACAAAGACTGCAAATGATTCACCCACCCAAAAAGCTTCTGCTTTTTTAAATCCATGGTCTGTCCTTGCAATGAACACTCTGCATCTTTTGGAAAAGACTGAGGAAGTTCTGTGTGAACTGATTTGGAACTATCTCCAAAATTTATCGTGAAGTTAAAAAAGGAAGAAGCAGGACAGTGCGCAGAGTTACCCTTTGTCCGATCTAAGTCTGTCTGTGCCCACACTGGGTGGTCAGAAAGCTGGAACAGAGGATGTCTCCAGGAAGGGAATTGGGTGACTGGGAGCGGAGGCGAGCGGGAGACTTGCTTTTCAGAGCATTTTTTACCTTTTAAGTTTTGTACCAAGTGCCTGTATATCTACTTACAAGATAAAAAAGGAAAGGAAATGCTCCACCAGTGATTCTGATGTCCACAAAGATTAAGAATCAGTGAGAGAGAGGCACCGCTGAGACCACCCAGGAGAGAGTACAACTGTTACTTAAAATACAAAAGACCATTTAACAGAGGGTGAAGACATTTGTCCACAGTGGGGATGAGTGGACTTGGAGTGGCACAAGCTAGGAATGGAAGACTAGTCCCAGGTCCACATGCGTGTGTGCTGAGTTGCTTCAGTGGTGTCCGATTCTTTGTGACCCCATGGACTGTTGCCCATCAGGCTCCTCTGTCCATGGGATTCTCCAGGCAAGAATACTGGAGTGGGTTGCCATGCCCTCCTCCAGGGACCTTCCCAATCCAGGATCGAACCCAAGTCTCTTATGTTTACCTGCATTGGCAGGTGGGTTCTTTACCACTAGTGCCACCTGGAAAGCCGCTCCCTGCCGCCAGGTGCACACAACCAGGTGAACCAGTGATGCACGCAAGTCTGGTTCTTAATCTGATCTGACCCAAGAGACAGCAGTTTTCCTTCTCTGGAATCTCACTGCACTTTGGACTGTGAGCTGTGGTTCTAGCCCTTAGATTCTGACCAGCATCTTTCTTCAAATCTGTCAGTTTTTCTGTCCCAGTCTCTCTGGCTTCCTTTCTACTTTCTCTCCTTCCTGAGTAGCCCGGTTTCACAAATAATTATCAAGACATCAGCAGCTTTGACATCCCCTGTGGCAATGCTCCCTGGTGTCCCATTCACAGAATTTCCCATTCATTCTGTCTGTCTCTCTCTCTCTTGTTGCCTCCAAGTCTTTGCTCACGTCTGTTCTCAGCAAACTTTCTTTCCTCCAGCACATCCTGCCTCCAATTATCAATCTGTCTGATCTCATAGTCACGCCTTTCTCATCTCATAGTTCATCCAAAACTTCTTTTCCTCCCATCATGTCCGCCTCTCTTTCTGTAGGTCTGTTGATTAGACCCTAATCCTGCTGTGCATAGGACACAAGTCACACATATTCAGATCTGATGTCCATGTTCACAGTTAACTGTGGCTTCTGCCATCCAGACAGGCTTATCCTGAATCAATACATATTTCTATGATATGGAAAATATGCAGGACTTAAATGTACAGGCTCTAGAGTCAAGCACCCTATGATTAGATTTTTTTCTCTGCTAGTGGCATGACTGAAGCTGAAACTTCAATAGTTTGGCCACCTGATGGGAAGAGCTGACTCATTTGAAAAGACCCTGATGCTGGGAAAGATTGAGGGCAGGAGAAGAAGGGGATGACATAGGATGAGATGGTTGGATGTCATCACCGACTCAGTGGACATGAGTTTGGGTAAACTCCGGGAATTGGTGATGGACAGAAGGCCTGGCATGCTGCGGTTCATGGGATTGCAAAGAGTTGGACACGACTGAGTAACTGAACTGAACTGAAGTGGCGTGATTAGATGTGTGACCTTGAGAAAATTACTGAACTTCTCTAGGCCTCATTTTTCTCATCTGTAAAGTGTGTGGAGGGGAGATAACAGCATTTGCCCCATAGGAGGGTATTGCGAGGATACCCTCGCAATAGAAGCGCTAAGTGCTAAGTCGCTTCAGTCGTGTCCGACTCTGTGCGACCCCATAGACGGCAGCCCACCAGGCTCCCCCGTCGCTAGGATTCTCCAGGCAAGAACACTGGAGTGGGTTGCCATTTCCTTCTCCAATGCATGAAAGTGAAAAGGGAAAGTGAAGTTGCTCAGTCATGTCTGACTCTTAGCGACCCCACGGACTGCAGCCTACCAGGCTCCTCTGTCCATGGGATTTTCCAGGCAAGAGTACTGGAGTGGGGTGCCATTGCCTTCTCCTCGCAATAGAAGATACCCTCGCAAAAGAAGAAGGTGTAAATAAAGTTCTGACTGTAGAGTCTGGCCCATATCAAGCTCTCCAAAAACAAAGGTTATTTTGTTATTATTTTTACAACAAATAGTTGGCTTTGGAACTGTTTTTCTAGACCATGTTTGCTTCTTTTATACTTAGATGCTAAAACTATTACATAAAGCTGGCGGGCTGTAGTCACAGGGTTGCAAAGAAACGCGACTTAGTGACTGAACAGCAACAACAAAGTGTATGGAATCTGTATCTTTTTAACCAACATGTGTATTTCCGGCAGATTCGGTATACAGATTTGGTATACATTATCTCATGTGGTCCTGAAACAGCTGGGTCAGAGGAGGGATATGTGGTATCACTACCATTCCTACTATAGAGAGCCTTAGGCACATTAGGTAGCTTTTTCAAAGTCACAGCCAATTCCAGCCTATAGATCTCCAAACTCTTTCCATTAAACCACATAGATCAGGCACTGGCAAACCTTTTCTGTAAAGAACCAGATAGTAAATGTTCATACCCTGTGGACCACAAACTGTCTTTGTCTCATACTCTGCTTTTTAGTTAGCTCATTTGTACACAATCCTTGAAAAATATAAATTCTTAGCAACAGACAGGTATAGAAACAGACCATGGGCCACCTTCAGCTCAAGGGTTGTAGTTTATCAACCTCTGATATAGATTATGCTGATAAATCAATACAAACTTAATGAAATGGATATACTTAAGAAAGCTGACCCTTTCTAACAATGATTGTTAATATTTGTCACATGCTTACTACAGGTCAAATATTGTTCCAGGTGTTTTGGATGTATTAACTCACCCTCACAGACACCCTATTCGTAGGCACTGCGTCAGCCCTATTTTAAGAATGGGGACACGGAACACAGGGAGCTTAAGTGACTTTGTCAAGGCCACAGAGCTAGTAAAGAGCAGAGCTAGGGTTCAAATCCAGGCAGTTCAGCACCAGAGCCTGTGCACTGAACCCTCTTGATTCTTGGTTGGAAGCATGGAGTTTCACAGCTTTGAGAAAGGGGATGGCAGGAGCTGAGTAAATCTTAGAAGCTTCTGGAATAAATAGGTTTCAGAACCATTCACCTTGAAGCTAAGGAGGCATGGATACCTGCCACCTGTGTTTTATGAAGAATGGCCAGGCTGGAAACCTGTGATGGCTTTCCTTCATGCCACTGCAATAGAGGAGATGGGTAAGACTGCCGAGGCATCTTGATTTGAGAAAAGCACTTGATTGGATCTCATTAAATTTTAATCATAAACTGAATTCAAAATAAATTGAAAACTTGTTGACAGAGCACAAACAAAGGGTGATGATAAATGGCGATGCATCTAGAGAGGGGATATTTTCCAGGGGATGCCTCTGAGGCAAGGACGGATGGGATTTAATGAAGGTGTTATGTCCCTGGAAGAAGACAAATAGCAGAGCAAGAAGCAGAGGAAGGGCAGGAGTGAGCAGCCTGAGTAATTAATAAACCACATTACCAGCTCCTAAATGATCAAGTCTTGCTCTTACCAACTGCTAGGATTTTTTTTTTAAAGCATTCTTTGGGTCAACCATAGGGTTGAAGGGCCCTAGAGACAGACAGCATGAATATTTTGGGGGGATATATTAATAAATATATAAATTTACAGCTAGGAAGAGCCTCAGATCCAATTTGGATCAGATCTTTGCAATCACAGATACTCAAGGTCTTACTTCATTCTCTGGGGAGTAATTTTTTTTTATAAGTGTCTGAAAGTTCTGGATTAAAAAAAAAAACAACAACAAAACTTTAAACTCATTAACATTCTTCATTTACTACCCAAATGCGTGCAAACTTTCCCAACATCAGTTGGCTTAGTAGAAGTTGGTTTTGAGTAAACTGTGTGGCTCAGGTTCAAATTCCAGTGAGTAAATATTTCCAAGTTTACTTGCAGAATTTCCCAGACAGAGAAGTTCTTCCACTTGGCTTGCCAGAAGACTGGAAGCAGTGGTGAGCGCTGGAGATGAGGGAACGTTTACTGGCCCTTGTTCGTGTCCTGCACAGTACAGCTCACAGCAGGCTGAAGGCAGTGCAGCGTGACCCGACTTGATTAGAAGTTCGCTCTGGAACTCCTCTGAGCTGCTCAGCTGGCTGACGCGGCTAATGGGAATGGACTGACTCCACCGTGCTGGAAGCTGGTAAAAACCGTTTAGAGAACAACCTCAAACCAGCCCATGGGTTCTTTTGTTTGTTTGTTTCAGATAAGGTTTCTCTAAACACACATTTGTGATTCTTAATTCAGTCCAGACCCCAGTGTGAAGGAGAAGAAGGGGCAGAAAGGAAAAAATCCGGGGAGGGAGAAGAAAGGATGGACAGGAGGAAAGAAAAATGGAAGAGAAGCCAGAAGAGTGGGAAACTTTGAAGGAAACATTAAAAAAATTTGTCCTTTACTGGTGGAGGACAGAGGCTCACTTAAATTGTGATTTTGACAGGTTGCTGGGTAAGACAAGGGGCAGCTGGAAGGGGAGGGAGAGAATGAGTGCAGGTAAAAGGCAAGAGTGTTGGAGGGGAGCTGCTGAGCCCGGAAGAGTCTGGACCTACAGCACAGAGGAGGGAGGGCGGTGGGAGGGAGACCTGGGAACCCCACCTGGGAGAGGAAGAAGGAAAAACACTGGGACTGTTAGTGCAGGAAACAGTGAGGTGGGAAAAGCCAAGTTCCCATCATCACTGGAGGAGCTGCCCAGACCTCAGCCAGCCTGGGTCTTCAGGGTGAAGGAAGGGGGTCAGGTGGGCTGGGGGCTCCCATCCAAACGACTTGATCTCAGCTGCCTTATCAGGAAATCACTCCAGACTGGCACAGCTTCACAGGTCACGAGGGGGATGAAAGCTCACCGTCCTCCCTCACCCAGTTTATAGCTTCAAGTCTCCAGGAAGTTCTGTGTGTACACACACACACATGCATACACACATGCACAGAGGTACAGAATGAGCTTAACTCTCAGGCATCAACACACATGTGGGTGAGTAGGAGGCCTGCTGGGCAAGAGACGCAAAGAATGTCGAATGTCTGAGGCAGAAGGACAGCCTGGGCTTCATGAACTAAAAATACCTCGGTGACAATGCACTAGAAGAACAGAAGAGGCCGGTGGGGGCGGGGGGTGGGGGGAAGCTGCTTGACTCTAATCCTCAGATGCTTTCTCACGGAAGGACTGCAGGGTTGTTTTGATAAGGAAATATGATCAAACATTGGGGGTCATTTCATTGAATCTGAAAGGAATTTAAAGTTTAATATGCCTCATTCGTGTGCTCTTTTTTCCCATGCAGCAGTTGCCTGCAATTCATATGTGTTTTGAAAGGCTAATCAAAAATTGTCTGTCGTGGAAAAATGATTCGAATTCAGGATATTTCCGAGATTTCAACTCTTCAAAACATAGATTTAATTTAGCCAAACTACCCGCACAGCTGATCTTTCTGTGTGCCTGCAAGTATGATTCTGAATTTCTGCAGCTATGACTGCCTTCTCCTTATTTTCAGAGCATTTGAAAGTCACTAGCTCCTTAATTTTGAGAGAAGCAGGCTTAAATATTTTCCATCTTTGAACCTTCCCAAAGTGAGTATCCCTGAGTTAACAGTCTTCTCCCCAACACGCCTAGACTGCACGCTTAGTCAGCCCACCCCAAGCACGGAGCAAAGCAGGGGCTGCTCCATCACAAATGACACAAGATGAAGAATGTCTGTGGGTGGTCTTTCTGGGTCAAAGAAAGCCTGGCTGACAGCAAACTACAATTGGCTTGATTTCAGATAATGCTGCATGTTATTTGAAAATAAAAATCAGTAACACATCACAGGTGAAACATCTTGAAATTCCTGTCCTCTCATCCCAGGATGAGAGAGAGAGCCATCTGAAAGCATGATGAGGACCATACCAGGGCCTTCATATTCCACAGAAACAGCTGAGCAATACCAAAAGCCCTGAGTCAGCCCATCCCATTAAACCAGGGCCCATGTGAACTGTATGGAGGGAGAGAATTAGCTCAAAAGAAACAATGATTTTTTTTTTTTCAAACAAAGTAGTGGTTTGGAAAAGGTTAAAAATTCTGGGTGTCCACCATCTAATAACGTGTCCGATCCTAGTCATCACCCTTACATGGTATCAGGATGTGCTTCACAGCTTCCTTTCACCTCCCATTAAAGGCCCCACACAAAGTGACTGGTCTAGCCAAGGAGTCATTTCCAGCTCCAGCTAAGTCAGTAACATAGCCTTCTGGAGCCAGGCCTGTGTGCCAGCTCTCTGGTGCTGCCTGGACTCTGTGGGCAAGTGCACAGGCCATTTCTTCCTGGGTAACCCAAATGGGACATAAACTAATTCAAGAAACCCCCTGTGTTCTCCTATTTAACTAGAGTCAAAAATAATACCTAAATTCCAGGCAGCTCTCCCACAGAGCCATGTGGCTGGCCAGTACCCACCCCTACCCCCACAGCCTTTCACCCAGACTAAGGCTTCACTTTTTGTAGATGAGTGAAACGAATCAGAGCAGTTTATGTAGAAGAAACCTGAGCTCCCCTGAGGTGTTTGATAGTATTCTGAGTGCTAGTGGGTAAAGAAGGATTAAGTCCTTTTCCTCCAGGGACTATCTAGTAGGAGAGGTAAGATTAATATATTTGGATCATCAGTAAACAAAACACATATCTTCTAAGACCGCCCACTATGGCTACCCCTCTGGGATTCTCATCACCCTAGCCTTATTTTCTTAGAAGTGAATTTCAACATAATCTTCTTAGCTCACCACCCCCACCCACATTTTATTGATGAAGAAATCCAGGCCAAAGGAAAAAAAAAGTAAATTGCCTAAGTCACAGAGTCATCAAGCAGAGAAGGGAGAATCTGAAACCAAATTTCAGGTCCTCTGTTTTTATTTTTTTTTTTTCCTGTTCATTTAAAAATATCCCCCTACACTAAGAGACCATCTTGAACTTGACAGTCACATGAAGCTCAATAAGCTTCTAAGATCAAATAATAGCACTTCTCTCCTTGTTTTTCCTAAAGGCTCAGGCCGGCTGTCTGTGCCAGCAAATTTCTGGGTGGTGTGGGAGGGTGGAGGGCTGGGGCAGAGGGGCTGGCAGAGCCACAGCCAGCACGAAACAGGGCTGGACTTCCTGGCTCAGAACAGGGTGTTGGTTTTTTTTTTTCCCCCGAGTGAAAGAGGGATCAAGAAAACTCAGGAGTTCTCCTTCCACCTCTGCCACTGACGCGTCTGGGGCTGGAAGCCAAAGTCTTCCTTTTTGCCTTCCCCGGCTCCCTCCCTGGAGAAGGGGGGTGAGGAAGAGGGAGGGGAGGCTTGTCTTCATCAAAACTTGTGGGGACACTAAGTCTTCAAACACAGGGATGTGTGGGTGTGTGTGTGTCTATTCCTCAAAGAGTTAATCTTCGCTCTCCCGTCTGAAATACTAAACCACTGGCCCTGTCTCACAGCCGACACGTAGCTGTCATGTTCTCAGCCGGAGCTGTCTCTCCGGACACGAACCAACAAATGAAAGGTGGGGAGAGGCAGGCGGAGGAAAAGTGAGACGGCACTTTCAGTAAAGGAGAAAACAGTGTTTTGGAAAATGGGTCAGAAGTTAAGAAGTAAGGTCAGTCAGGTGACAACTGAACCACTTACCTTAGAGCCGCCAAGGACAGACAGACCGGCCACGGGTGGTCCCGCTCTCTCCTTCTTGGGGCCACTCTACCTTGGGTGGCTCCAGGCCTCCCTCCACCCTCTCCCGGCCCAGGTAAGCCGTGGAACAGGCTCCGAAGCAGGAAGTGGAAGTTGTATGCAAATTTCTACCGAGGCTAGGAAGCCTCTGCTCAAAAATCTCCCTGTGGGCAGTGAATCAACAGCCGCTGAGAAGTAAGTCACTTTACTTCTTAAAACAGAAACCTCCTTCATTCACTAGAAAAGGCCACTAGCCAATTAGGCTGCATTTTTTTTTTCCATCACCCAGCTAAGTAACTGCTGAGGAATGTCCCCTGAACCTCAGGGTTGTCGAAGCACCCAGGCCTGAGACGGTGCCCGGGGAGGGGTGGTAAGATGGGTTATTCATTAGCAGCTCCAGAGCAGGAAACTGGGGTGGGGCAGATCGTGGGGAGGAGTATGGAGCACAACTTCTTACTGTCTCTAACTGCATTTACTGCTCTTACTCACAAAGGGAGGACTCACTGCCCATTCCCCACCCCCATCCCAACACACACATTCCTTACCCCATCCACTGACATGAAAAAGTGACTATTTTTAAGAAAAACACACACACACACACAGTCTTCCTCTGGCTGCATTTTTCATGTCCTCAAGTTTATTTCTTCATCTTTCCTTCTTGTTTAATCGGTGCCTACAGAATTAATTGCTGAAGGAGACACTAGAAACAGGATGACCAGGACGGCAGACTGTAATGGGAGCTGTGGTGGCCAGCGTGTGAACTCAGTTACCCATTGGCCAGCTGGGTGTGGGCAGGTGTACCCTGCTCCTGCTACTCTGCCTGCCAGTTGGGTCCTGAGGGTCAGCCCATTGCCTGGTCATCTCATTTCTGCCGATGGATATGACAGATAAATACTTGTATGTGTATCTATATACATTTATTCATTGTTGTTTCTAACACTTATCACTGTGCCCAGAACATAGTAGGCAAGCACGACATCACTGCCAAATGACCAAAAAATGACAGAAATGTCTGAAAGAATGCATATCACACTATTAAGTAGTGATCACCTCCAGGGAAGAGTGTTAAGGGAATGTGTGAGAATAGAAGGCTTTTATCCTATTCATTGCATAAAATATGTATACTATACATATATTGGAGGCTTCCCTGGTGGCTCAGTGGTTAAAAAAGCAGTTAAAAAAAAAAAGGCGGTAAAAAAGCTGAGATGGAGGAGACACTAGAGTTGCAGTTTCGATCCCTGGGTGGGGAAGAGCCCCTGGAAGAGGAAACGGCAACCCACTCCAGTATTCTGGCCTGGAAAATTCCATGGACAGAGGAGCCTGGTGGGCTACAGTCCATAGAGTCGCAGAGCTGGACATGACTGAGCACACAAACACCCACATACCTATATTGGATTCCGTCCCCCACAAGTGTGTGGTACTTCATTCATTAAAAAAAAAAAAAAAGATTTAAAAATTGCACTTATTACCTTGGCCTTGAGTTTTCTGCCTCAAAATTATTATTATAATAGGCTTTTTTAGTTTAGGGGAAAATAGTGCTTTTTTGTATGGAGCTATTGGTACCAGGATACTTTGAGAAAGCTATCGCTATTAGGAGATGAGAAAAGAGCGACAAAAGGAGAAAAAAAAGAGGGAGAGCAAAGAAACGGTGGGGTGAAGACAGTTTTCATTTCTTTTAGATGCCTCTAAATGGATTGGGAAAAGCCCAGAAGACGCTCCTGTCAACTACTGCCTTTGGAATACAGCCCATCAGAAAGAACAAGAGGAATCTTTTTTTCTAGTTCTCCCACCAACTGTTTCCCTAGATGTGAGCCAAAGGGCCCTGCGGGGAGATAGCAAGCACTGTAGTGCCGCTCGTAATTGCTGGTAGCTGGGCCTTCCTCTGGCTCAGTTTATCCTGAGCAGAACAGCAGCATTTGAGGAAGGAGTTAATGGTTCCTACTTAGGAGCCCTTGCTGGGGCCCCACTGCAAAGCAGCCTGAGGATGTAAACTGTTTAGAGAGGAGGTCCTGAACACTAGAAACTTCTGTCTGAACATGCCTGTGGCAGTTAGTCAAATATGGGTGACAGGGGAAATGTCAGGGAGCGCCTGGGAAATGAACACCTCTAGCCCCCCAGGAGACCCCACTGGTGTTCTCAGGCTGATACAAACTGCCCTTTGGCCGCCCCCGCTGAAGAGGAACTCTTCACCCAGCGACTACCATACAGTACTTGTTAGTGTATTTAATCCTCCAAAAAGTCTTGGAGATGAGTTTACTCCTGTCATTCCCACTTAACCTTTAAGGAATCTGGAGCTTGAGACAGGGAGTCACTTCTAAGGTCACACAGCTAGTCTGTGGAGAAGAATTCCGATAGGTGGATGTTACCTCCAATAGGTGGTCACCCTGCTGAAGTCTGCCCTTCTATGTGCTTGGGTGGAGCATACAGAACTTACTTTCTTTCTTTCTACAACTCTTGACAATTTAAGAGAGGGGGAATAAAGGTGTAAGTAATAAAAGGATGGATCTGAGACTGTGCCAGTTACCATGGTGCTGCGTTTATGTGATGCCGGCTGCTGTATACACAGTAGGCAAAGTACTCAGGAGGCGGACCAGCCCTCTTGTTCTGGTCCAGGAGGCAGGATTGGTGTTTGCCAGGTTCTAGAGTCACTCAGTATTCTTGCAAAATTAGATAAAAGCCAGCTCTTCCCACCTTTGTAAGCAAAATCATTTGGAGCTAACGCTCAGGACTCGCTATACTACGGTTTTAACCCATGAAAAGAGAGGCAAAGGGGAAAAGATTCATTCCTTGGATAAGCCTTGATTTTCCATTTTTAAACGCTATGATTTGAAGTGCTTAAAAGGCGGAGTGAAATTATGACACACCATGAGGAAGAGAAGAAAACTCCTGTCCTTCATTCCCAGAGGATGGTCCTCACTCACAGAGTCCCCAGCACTGGTGACTCTCCCCACAACTCGGTTCCAGGACCGAGGCAAGAAGAGAAGAGACACCCCGGCTCCCAGCGCCTGGTCCTGCCTGCCCTTCTGGCTTACTCCAGTCCCACGATCTTCAGTGAGTACCTGCCTCATTCCGGACATGTGCTGGGTGCTAGGCACGCAAACTGAAAGATTCTCAGGTTCTTGTGTCTCTTTCAGAAATGAAAAACTATGGAAATACAGAGTTCCAAATAAACTAGCCACCAGACATGGCTGTAGAGTCACTGGTTACTTCTTCTCCACTGCTGTGGTGGAATGCTTCTAGTTCAGAGGGGCTGCCAGAGGCAGGCAGAAACCAGAATTCTTCACTGCCTTCCTCCCGACCCCCACTGAGCCCCGGGACCCTGTCCCACCAGTTCAGGGGGCCCTTCTTCTCAGAGAGTTGCCCTCTACAACCATTTCAGATTCTGTCAGCTGATTCAGTCAGAACCTCACAAATCTAGCACAGAGGTCCTGTTAGTAACACAGACTCTCATGAGGAAAGGATTCTCTCTCACTCCTTTTCTTTCTAAGAGGTTCCTTGAGGACTTCCCTGGTGGTCCAGTGGTTAAGACTCCGTGCTTCCAGGGCAGGGTATGCTGGTTTGATCCATGGTCAGGGAACTAAGATCCCACATGCCGTGTGGCAAAAAAAAAAAATAAATAAAGGTTCCTTGAGCCCTGTATAGATTTGTTCTTATACCCTTGTACCTTCTCCTATGAAAGGTATAAGATTTTGTCAGCCTACAAAACCTCTGTCATTTCATTTCCCCAGTGCGATGGTGCAAATTCACCTTACATTTACATACTTAAAAGGGAACACTTTAAAGTTCTGGAAAAGCCAAAGATTATCTGCTTCAAGGTGACTTTCCGCAAAGTGGTCACCTGGACCCAAAGTTGTTGGCAGCATCTCTTGCTCAAAAGAGATTAAGTCCTGACAAACCTCGTTGCCCAATATGACCAACACAATAATAACAGCTAACCTCAGATAGCACTTAAGTGTTTTAAGAAGTCTGTGTGCATTTATTTACTCAACGTTCACAATACCCTTATAAGGTACGTACTAGAAGATTAGTTACCATTTATTATTTACAGTGTGCCAAGTGATTTTCACTATCTGTCTAACAAAATGAAGAGATTTACTCATCAGAACTCCAGACAACTGCTTTCCAAGAGAGAGAAGTGTATAGAGGCCAGACTCTGCCTCCTGCGGAGGCTGGACACAGCAGGGCAAGTCAGATGAGAGAGGGATGTTTGGAAAGGGATGATAAGGAAGTAGCATGAGGTCCGCAGAGGAGATGGAGGAGACTCAGTGTGGTAGTGAGAGAGCAGGAGGGATCCTCCACCCTTCAAGGAAGTCTGTAATTAATAATCCTACATTATTCTCCAAGTCTTCTCTAGTTGGATTTACTCAATTGTTTGACTTTTGAATATGTACATGGGGAATTTATTCAGGTTCTATTTAAAAAATTGGATGGTTAGGGCAGAAGAACTAATTTAACATTTCTACAAAGGAGACAGACAGATGGCCAACAGGCACATGAAAATATGCTCAGCATCAATAATCATTAGAAAAATGCAAATCAAAACCACATTGAAGTATCACCTTACACTGGTCAGAATGACCATCATCAAAAGTCTACAAATAATAAGTGCTTGAGAAGATGTGGAGGAAAAGGAACCCTCCTACACTGTTGGTAGGAATATAAATTGGTATAGTCACTATGGAGAACAGTATAGATGTTCCTTAAAAAGCTAAATATAGAACTACCATATGATCCAGCAATCCCACTCCTGGGCATATATCTGGAAAAGGTGAAAACTAATTTGAAAAGATACATGCCTTCCAATGTTCATAACACCACTGTTTACAGTAGTCAAGACATGGATGCAACCTAAGTGTCCATCAACGGAAGAACAAATAAAGAAGTTGTGGTACATACATGTGATGGCATATTACTCAGCCATAGAAAAGAATGAAACAATACCATTTGTAACAATATGGATGGATCTAGAAATTATCATACCAAGTGAAATGAGACAGAAAGACAAGTTTATGATACCACTTATATGTGGAATCTAAAATATGATACAATTCTTTTGTATCATAAACAGAAATAGCCCCACAGACATGAGAACAGACTTATGGTTACCAAAAAGGGAAGCTGGGAGGGATAAATTGAGAGCATGGTATTAACAGATGCACACTACTATATATAAAATAGATAAACAACAAGGGCTTACTGTATAGCACAGGGAACTATATTGAATATTTTGTAATAAACTGTAACAGAAAAGAATTGAAAAAAGAACAGAAAAATAGAGATCACTTTGCTGACACCTGAAACTAACACAATATTGTAAATCAAGCATATCTCAACTTAAAAAATTAGGATGGTTACTACAAAAAAAGAGAAAGTAACAAGTTTCAGGGAGAATATACATAAATTGGAAACTATGGGCACTATAGGCAGGAATTGGAAATTGTGCAGCCTCTGTAAAAAATAGTATGGCAATTTCTCACAAATTTAAAAATAGAATTACTATACGACCCAATAATTCCATTTCTGGGTATACACCCAGAAGAAGTGAGGGTCTCAAAGAGATCCTCAAGATAAGAAAGCAGAGTCTGAAAGAGAAATGTGTACACCATGTTCATAGCAGCATTATACACTACAGCTAAGGTAGAAGCAACCCAAGTGTCCATCAATGGATGACTAGATAAACAAAGTATGGCATACACCTACAATGGGATATTAATCAGCCTTAGGAAAGGAAGGAAATTCTGACATGTACTATAACATGGATGAACCTGGAGGACATTTTGCTCGGTGAAATGAGCCAGTCATATGGGGACAAATACCGTATGATTCCACTTGGCTGAGGTACCTAGAGTGATCAAATTCACAGAGACAGAAGGTAAAATGGTGGTTATCAAGGGCTGAGAAGAGGGAAGAATGCAGTTATTGTTTAACAGGTACAGAGTTTCAGTTTTGCAAGATGAAAAGAGTTCTGGAAATAAATAGTGATGCTGGTTACGCAATGACATGAATGTACTTAATGCCACTGAACTGTGCACTTAAAAATGGTTAAGATGGTAAGTTTTATGTTATGTTATTCCATCACAATAAAATAAAATAACACCCAAAGCAGGTGGGCATGGTAGGTTTTATTTCCCTCATTTTACAGGTGAGAAAATTAGGATGCATGAAGTCGGGTAGCATGTTAGGGCTGCACAGCTGGGTTTCAAACCAGCACCAACTCCCTGAGAAGGCCCCATCTATTCCCCGCACCATGCTATCCAGAACCCACTGGGGCAGGTGGATGCTAAAGCCACAGACTCATGCCCCTTACCCTCTCTAGACTACCCTTCCTTCTTCAACACTGCTTTTTCTAGCATACTTTTTCTTTCTTTTGCCTTTCCCTCATAAAAAGGTGCTCTCAGGAAAAAAAAAAACCTGATCACTCATTTATACCTCAGTTACACGGTGTGAATTTAAATCATTGTGCTCCTTCTCTGAGGGGTGCTTGCATTTTAAGCCTCATCGCTCTCTATGAAATGAAAGCCTTTGTTCCATGTTAAAGGAATTTCAGGCATCAGGGAGCAAGCAGGAAGAAACTGGAGGGCGGTGGTGGCGGGTAGGAGCACTAGAACCCAGAGAAATGCATTAGATGGTGGAAACTGTAGGCGCAAAGTTAGAAGGCAGGTGTATTTTATGGATAGACTGATCTCTCAAGGCTTCACAAAGGTGTGAAGTGTGGATGCAAGGGAGATAGCTGGGCGGTTCTTGTTAAGCTTTTCCCATCCAGCTGCCTGACCTCCAGGCTCTAAGCTTTTGTTTGTCACCGGAACTGGGCACACCTTAGAAAAGAGAATCTAGAGGGTTGATTTCCTCAGGGTACTGTCTCCCTGACAGTTCTCATTGCCTCTTCTCTTCCTGTTGCATTGTGAAATTCCAGTCTAAAGCAACTGGGTGTGGTAGCTGGAGGTCTCTGCCTAAAGATCTGAGCAATCATTCTTTTTAGTGTCAAGAATGCCCCGCATGTATGTGCTCACTGACATGGTGTATTCTGTAGGACCTAAGGCAGCCCATGGGGATGTAAATACCTGTTTTCTGGGCACTCACAGACTAAGACTGAGCATTCCCGGGAGTGGAAAGAGACATTACACCAACAGCATTGGGATAAGAGCCTGGGCTGCAAGTCTGGCTGTGGACTAGTCCCTTGACCACTTCCTGCCAGCTGTGTGACCTCAGGGAAATTCCTAACTTCTTTGCACCTCAGTTTCTTAATCTGGATAATGGGATAAGATATCTCTTTCATTGGTGATCAAGGGAACAAATGCACCTATTCTGGCTGCTGCTTTTGTGTAAAGAAAACATCTCCTTTCCTCCTGGGGTGTGAACACAGAGCTCAGTGGATAGGGACCAGGGCTGATTTTGCTTTCTCAGCCAGGCACCAACTGCCTATACAGCAGCCTTCTGAGATTATTATGAAGATTAGATAAAGTGATCTCTGTGCAGTGTCTGGCATTGTGCTCAATAAATATTAGCTACTGTTATAATAATAAATATTAAATAATGTGTCATTCAATTAGTATACCAGGAGTCAGTGATCAGTCAATACTGGAAAAGAAAAAAACTCAACAAAATAGTAAATAATATTAAAAATGCGTATGTAGTAATAAGACATTCTTATGCTAACAATTAAATAAGGGTGTACTATATGTTAGAGAATTCACTGCAAATCAGAGAATCCAACCACAGGTGAGGATCCAGTTGAGCAAAAACCAAAGGTCAAACCACGTACTTCTTGAGGGCTTTTGCCAGCTCTGCTCTGGGCTCTGTTCTGGGGACAGACTGACCACTTCACCTCTCAGGCCACATGAAAGCTTACGTATATTGTACAGGCAGACTAATCCTCACTCGCACAGCTTGTTGCCTTGATGCTTACACCTTTCAGGCAGGAGAAAAATTATGTATTCTTTTAATTTAAAATATCTTCCCTTTCAGCTTTTCTTGGTTGGCAGGTTGCATATAGAAGTAAGTGTAAACAGGCACAGCAGTGCTTTCTGTAAGAAAGATGTTCTTAGAATTGCATCTTAAAAACAATAGGCCAGTAAATTTTATGTGTGTGTGTGAGAGAGAGAGGGAGAGAGAGAGGGAGAGGGAGGAAGAGAGAGGAAGAGGGAGAGGAAAGAGTTTTAACTTTTAGATTATGCCAAAACCCCCCAAAAACCCACAACCTTTTTTCTACAGCTTTCCTATCTCTCTTTATGAACTCCCATCCCACTAAATTACGGGGAAGAGACCACATGCTTGCCAGTGAGAGTAATTCAGTCTCTTTCAGTTCAGTCTCTCTTTGGGAATTATTGAGCATTTCAGCATTTATCCCTTTTTCTCTCAGGCATAGGGTCTAGAGATAGAGGAGAGCCTGTGGGTCTTCACATTGGTGAGGACAGAGGCTCAGGTTCACGCTGGGCTCAACCATAGAAAGGATTTGAAGACTAAGACAGGCCTTGGAACAGAATGGGGTACTAATCTCTCTCGGGGGGCCCCTCCAGGAGAGGGGCACGTCCACTGAGGGGAGGGAAGCTAGTCTAAGGGAGGAAGTTGCTGGCTGGGACTCCCTGAAGGTGGCCTAGTTCTGGGTTGGAAACAAGCAAAAAGAACCTGCTTCTGACTGTCACTGATGCTGACAAGGAAGCCACAAGACCCTGACAACCCACAAGACAACCTCTCTCTCTCATACACACACACACACACACACACACACACACACACACACGCATGCGCACATGGTGAAAATATCAGCCTTCTGACATTTGAGAGGCTTGGTTTCCAGCAACTGGTGGGGCTCAAGCCCTCACACTTGGACCGTTTCAAAGGAAATGTTGCTCGGCGTTTGGGTGAGAGGCAGAAGGCAGGTGCTAGCAACCTGGGGAGGAGGTGATGTTTGTCTTTGGCCCCCTTTCATGAAACACTTCCCTTCGTCAGGTCTGGGAGCCCTTCTTTCAGGGTCTGTCTTCCCATGAGGCTCCTCTCACTGAGGCTGCTGACTGTTCCGTCTCAGCTCCTCCCTGGCTGTCCCCTCTGGGCTTCCCAGCATGACTGCCTCCTGGCCCTTTGCCCTCCTTGACCCTTTCCTGCCCCAGATCTGGCCAACTCTCTGCCTTTTGAGAGAACACTGGCTCCTCCAACACTCTCCGGGGTGATGAGGTAGATATCTGCCACTTCTCCAAAGCCACTGGCTAGTCCATGGTAGAGCTGGGAATTTAACCCTTGCAATCCAACTGCAGGCTCTGGACTCTTCCTCCTAAGTCTTCCAGACTTTAGAAGTCAGCCTTCCTGTAACACATAAATAAAATGCCTTAACTCCATCTCCCGCATCCGGTGGGAAGTCCAGTACCTCCCCAACATTTCCAAGGGCTCCTGGGGGGTGGAGGGTGAGTCATATCCTTCTGGATATTCCCTAAATTAAATTCGTGATCCTTCTTGTCCTCTTGCCTCCAGCATGTGGGGTCTTCTCTCCCCTTCCCTCACCCAAGGCAAGGGCACCATCTTCCCCCTGATTCCCCAAAGCACACCTAAGCCAAAACCAGCATGTTAAGTGTGTTCTTAAGGATTGGGGATGGCTGGTGATAATGGAAGGTCACCATGCCATAGTAGAGCTCAGGAAAGAGCTGCAAACTCAAAATGGGGCATGCCTAGCCTGCAGGCCCTCCCCCACATTTTCAGGGATGGGGCAAGAAAGAATTGGAGGCCCAGCCCTCACTTTGTCTCTCACATCATTCCTAACACCAGCTACATCCCACACACTAGGGACCTCAGCTGTGAACACTCTGGCCCATGTTTAAACTCTATACTACCCTAAACTCTATACTACCCCTTTTTGGCCTCATAAGACCAGGGAATTCCAAGGTCCTAAAGGAGGGGGAGAGCCCTGGTGTGGACATACCCCACTGGCCCCACGCCGAGGAGTGAGCACAGGTGAGCACAGGCTCTTGAGACTCAAATCTTCCTAACTCCACTTTCAGGGCATTGAACTGGTAGCTGGAAGTCAGCTATTGTGTGGGGGAATATTTACACAATAGAAACCGGCAAACACTTCAATCTACAAAACAAACTTTTTTCCCTGGAGAGCCTGTTTATCAGGGCACCACTGGCCCCTGGATGCCTCCCACGAGGCACAGGGGCACAGCCAGACTGGAGTCCTCTAAGGCTGTGGTTCTTAGATTTTGCTACATATTAGAATCATCTGAGAGTTCTGGTGGTGGGCTGTCAGCATGTTTAAAAGTTCCTTGGGTAATTCCAGTGCACAGCTGAAGCTGCAGTGTGTGTGTGTGTGTGTGTGTGTGTTTAGTTGCTCAGTCACATCTGACTCTTTGCGATCTCATGGACCTGCCAGGCTCCTCTGTCCATACCGCAGACCAATGTTCTAAAACATCTCTTATGAAAACAGTGTACCTATAAATTGCCTGGGGATCTTTGAAATGAGAGTCTAGTCCAGGAAGCCTGGGGTGGGGCCTGGGATTCTGCATTCCTAACAAGCTCTCAGGTGCTACTGACACTGCTCTTCTATGGACCACAATTTAAATAGCAAAAGTAGAGTCTGAGAGAGGTACCACTATTCTGAGGATCCTCAGCTTTGCCTAGCATGGAGAGTTTCTCACTGGAATTGCTTTTGTCCTTAAATCCTGATCTTGGCCATTTTTGGAGCCTAATCTGATCCCTTTTATCCTATTCTTGGTAACTGGACACAAGTCTCCCTTGATGCCTGGGGTATGAGTGCGTGCTAAGTCGTTTCAGTCGTGTCCAGCTCTGTGAGACCCTATGGACTGTAGCCCGCCAGGCTCCTCTGTCCATGGGATTCTCCAGGCAAGAATACTGGAGTGGGTGGCCATGCCCTCCTCCATGGGATCTTCCCAACCCAGGGATTGAACACATGTCTCTTGCAACTCCTGCACTGCAGGCAGATTCTTTACTGCTGAGCCACTGGGGGAGCCCTGATGCCTGAGGGAATCCCCTAATTCCTGCCACTTCATTATACAGATTACTTCAGCTCTCCTAGACGATGCTAGGAGGCTCACCTTTGATGACCAAACAGGTGTTTTCCTAAACAATCAAGCCATTTACCTTCTGCTTCCTCCCTTCCCCACCCTGTCCACACACCCTCCATCTCTCGAATGCAGACACACGCCTACAGAGGTTTATTTTTTGTATCATTTGTTTTCCTTTCCTATTACATCAGCAGAGACAGAGACTTAGTGGCAAGGGCCCTGATGCAGCTGTGAATGACCAGAGCGGAGCAGACCATGTGGGATGAGAACAAGGCAGGACTTGCAGAAGAGGGATCAGTCCAAGGAGCCCCAAGGGTAATCCCTTAATCACATGGGCTCCTATCCCCAGACCCTTAGCTAAGAGAAACACAGGATTTGTCTCAGTTTGTTGTGTAAAAGTGTAACTGGAGATGAATGAGAACCACACCTCATTCTTCTTCCAGAGTGCTGGTTCATACACGGCAACAAGTCTTTCGTTGCTTACAGTCTTGATGAAAGCAACTTCCCTTGTGTCTCTACAGATGCATCTCTGGACAGAGGTGACCCAGTCCAGTCATCAGAGTCAGGGTTCTGATAACCATGGTGGCCTTGCTGAAGCTACAGCCCTGTGCACGTTCCCGTCTCAGTGTGAGGTGTGTCTGTCTGAGCAAGCTCACCTTCCCAGGCCAGTCCCTGCTCCGCATCGCCCTGGAGTGACTCATCTAGGGGATGTTCCTCATGGTGACAGGAATTTAGATCTAAACGAAGCTGCTCCAAGGTCACCCAGCTCCCTGAAAGCCACAGAGCTGTTTCACAGGCTGTGCATTTTGCCAAAACTTGTCTCTAAGAGGGTGAATCTCTGTCTGTGGCCTGGTAGAACATTCGCTGAGATTCTGCTCACAAATGAGGCTGGGGCTTCACCTCAGGTGGCTCTGGCTTTTCTGCTCAAAGGTATCATATTCTTGGGATGGTCCAGAAAGCCCCAGGTCTTCCCATTGTCTGCAGTTGTCTTTTCCTTCAACTTCTACTCCAAGTGGCGGCAGCCCCCGCCTCATTTTCTGTGGGATTTCTGACATGCCTCACAGCCACCCCACACTTTGAGTTCCTGCTCCCACTAAACATGGGGTGCAGCCCATCTCCCCCAACTTTGGAGGGCCCCTCCTCCACCTCTGTCTCCCTCGAATTTGCTCACAGGACCACTCTCGCAACTCTGTTGCACAGAACAGATTTTAGCTGAAGGTTTTCAGACAATGGAGGGGAATTACAGTTCAGGGCAGACCAAGTAAGCGATTCAGAGCCAACTACAAGGCATTTTAGGTTCATTGGCAAAGATCTCATTGATCATCTTTTATCTTAAGACATCTGGACCCTGGTGGTGCAGAACTTGCCCCCCACCCACCTCCAGAGACTTCTCTTCCTGCTTTGAGGGCCCTGGACCTCTGTCTCAGCACCACCCAGGGAAGACAATATTCTTGCAACTTTACCAGCCCAGTACCATCTAGCTCCTTTTCCTGATGATTACCTGAAAGGGATCTCACCTTTCACAGTCAGCCATGTCCTATCAAAGTCATTCTGTAAACAGCCATCTTCTACAGTTGCTGTTGTTCAGTCGCTCAGTCCTGTTCGAATCCCATGGACTGAATCCCATGGACTGCAGCACGCCAGGCTTTCCTGTCCATCACCAACTCCTGGAGTTTGCTCAAACTCATGTCCATTGATTCGGTGATGCCACTCAACCATCTCATTCTCTGTCGCCTCCTTCTCCTCCTGCCTTCAATCTTTCCCAGCCATCAGGGTGTTTTCCATTGAGTCAGTTCTTTCCATCAGGTGGCCAAAGTATTGGATCTTCAGCTTCAGCATCAGTCATTCCAATGAATATTCAGGACTGATTTCCTTTAGGATTGATTGGTTTGATCTCCTTGCAGTCCAAGAAACTCTCAAGAGTCCTCTCCAACAACACAGTTCTACTACAGAGATCAATCCTATTCCTCAAATGACAAAAAGAGACCATCATTTTATCTGTAAGGATTTTTCTTTTCTTTCTGCTACATGAGAAATTAAGGGAATATTAAAAAAAAATTAGGGAATAGTTTGGTGATTCCTACAAAAAAATAAATAAAGAATTACCAAGTGATCCAGATATTCCACTTCTGAGTATATACCTTGAAGAACTGAAAGCAGGGATTTAAACAGATATTTATTCACGAATGTTCATTGCAGTGCTATTCACAGCAGTCAACAGATGAAAACAGCCCACATGTCCTCGATGGATGGATACACAAAATGTGCCATAGCATAAGACAGAATATTATTCAGCCTTAAGCAGGAATGAAGTACTGATACACGTTACAACCCGAATGAACCTTGGAAACATGCTAAGTGAATTAAGCCAGACACAAAAGGACAAATATTACATGATTCCACTGATATGAGATGCCTAGAGTACTCAATTTCATAGAGACAGACAGTAGAATAGAGGTTACCAGGGGTTGGGAGTGGGGAGAATGAGGAACTATTGTTTAATGGGTACCGAGTTTCTGTTTGGGATGATGAAAAAATTCTGGAAATTGGCAGTGGTGACGGTTGTAGAATGTTGTGAATGTACTTAATGCCACTGAACTGGAAATGGTTAAAATAATAAATTTTATGTTATGTATATTTTACTACAATAAAAAAAAAAAAAAAGCAAATTAGCATCTTGGCTCTTTCATCTTCCACAGCCTCAGGCTAGGCGTTTCTCATACAAGTCCCAGAAGAGCCCCGGAGGGGACAGGTGAGGGCGAGGGCAGGGTGGGCTGGTTGTTGCAGCACAGCTGGGCCTGTGAAATAGGTGGGGCTGTTTCACAGACTCTGCTTCTCTTTGGAATTCAGCATCAGCACCTGGCTCACAGGTAAGCCTTCCTTCTAGAGATCCCAAATGTTTTGCTGTTTGCAGTTTTCACCTGTCTTTTGATTGGGTTGAAGCCAGCTCCCTTCCTGGGATTAATATTCACAACAAGCAGTGAGCGATTAATTTAACCAGTTGAAATTTATTGTGCACTCGCCTTAACTCCAAGCCAGCTTCTGCTGGGTGTTTATTTTTCATCATTGATGCATTGCACATGACAGCCCCTAAGCATCTGAATTTAAAGCACACTGTTGTGCAGAATTCTTGCTGCCCCCCTTCCTCTTGCCTGACCCCCTGAAATCCACAGAACTCTGAGTTTTACTGTGTCTCCAAGAATCCTAGACTGTTGGCCTCTGGGAAGAACTGGAGCCCTGGGAGGGTTTAAGATTTGGATACCATGCCTGGTGCAGGGATCTTGTGGCTTATTTCATTTCAGAGGGCTTCAGTCAATAAATTCTGACTCTGACAAGTGCATCCTACCCTACTGTCACAAAAAACCCAGCAGAGTCTGAGCCTGCCTATCGGAGCACTCAGGAAGCCCTCTGTGCTGGGTCCATCCTCGCCCAGGGTCACACACGGGCCAGCGGGCATGGTGTAGCTTCTCCAGGCCCCCCCTCCCCCCCACTGCGCCTCACCCGGACTGGCCACCCTGCAAAGTGACTGCAGAGGAGTCTACTGCCGGCGCCTAACAAGGCAGAACAAAGGCCCGCGTGCTCGCTGAGTTCCATTTGGAGTGTGCAACAATTTCAGAGCACAAATGGAAAAAGAAAAAAAAAAGAAGGTTTGAAATCTATAGCTGGCTTTTATCAAACCAGAACTTGTAGCTCTCAGCTGACAATCAGCCAGCAGCTAAACCCCACGAGGGACAGTTCTTCCTCACAGCTTCTGGCTGGCTATTAGCTACCAGCAGCCTTCTGACCCCCTTCCTGGGGAAGTAACAGCTGGCAGCTGACAAAGGCGCTGGCAGAGTGGGCAACTTTCGCTTCTCTGGAAACAGATATAAGATTGGCAGGAAATAAGGCATTTAAAATATGACGATTAGAAGCATTTTTCACTCGCCTTTCTTTATTATGCTTTTGGATGCTGGCTCTGATTGCTGAAATGTATTATGTGCTAAGGAGCTTTGATGGCTTTTTTTTTTCGCAAAACAGACATCTCAGCTCTTTCCCCAGGACTGACACCAACCTAGATAAATGTGCCTTCCACCAGTGTTATCTACTTGGATATTTGTGTGTGTGCTCCTCTGTGTCTGACTCTTTGTGATTGCATGGACTGTAGCCTGCCAGGCTCCTCTGTCCATGGGATTCTCCAGGCAAGAATACTGGAGTGAGTTGTCATTTCCTTCTCTAGGGGGTCTTCCTGACCCAGGGGTTGAACCCGTGTCTCTTTTGTCTCTTGCATTGGCAGGTGGATTCTTTACCACCACAACACATGGGAAGCCTCACTTAGCTGCCTTTAAAACAACTGTCAATAAACAAAGATGATGGACTAATGGCCATGAGCATAAAGGAGCTTAAACACGGTGTTCCTGACTGATTAAAACACAGTTTTAGCTTATCTGAGCCTGTTGGGCAGGCCCTTCTGTGGTGTTGGTGACAGTTGAAGAGAAGTGGAATTGTGAAATGTGAGGTATAGATGGATTCACTAACAGTAGGTTGGATAAAGATCAGTTTAGCCTAATTTCTCTTTTCCTATGCACTGGCCAGCCCTCCATCTTTCTGTCAGAAAGGGCAGAGATGGTGGGTATACAGCAGGAGGCCCCAGCGGAGAAGAGAGTGATTGTGAGGGGAACACCCACCCTCGGGAGAGGAGAAGGACATGGTGGGAGAGTCCAACGCTTCAGCCATTTTCACTCTAGCTCCTGTGTCTCTCTTTACAGGGCATAGTTCTATATCCACTGTTTGCAACATTGCTGTTTTCATCCTGATAATAATACTACAATCTGCTCTTGTAACAGCTGACTTACATGGAAATTTTTAATTTAAGTGTAGATGTTCAAGGTAATGCTTGTCCAAAGAGCATCAGATGGATGAGGTCAAAAAGCTCTGGGTTCTGAACTCAAGTGGTCAATAGAACAGAGAAATATCTAGGTGGTCAAAAAGATGAGACTAGATGGAAGAAGTACGTTTCCATTACAGGCTTAAATGATACACATATATATACATTTTGATTGGTAAGCAGAGAATTTTCAGAGCACTGGATTCTGTTTCTTAAGTTTTTCCCTAAGAAAAAACTAGTGAAAGTTGAGAGGAAGGCTTATTTTTCAAGATGGCAGGCCGCACACATGTGTTTCTATTTGCTCCCTTTCAAGAACCCATTAGAGTGATAAAGAAAGAAAATGAAGTAGATATAACCCACAACATGAAGAGAATTGAGGAGCAGGAATCAGTGGATGGTGGGAGAAGGTAAGAGGACAGTTGATTTTCTAAATAAGTCATCTCTATCATTTGTTTTTTAAATTGTGTAGATACATTACTTTTAATAAACAAGATTTTTTTTGTTTAAGTTGGACGAGAGCTTGGTTGTTGTTTCTACTCCCACTTTTAATCAAAACCACACTTATACCATCCTAAAGACATGAACTGCCATCCTAGTTTTAACAATCCCCAGAGAAATGCCAGCCTCTCCTTAACTGAGCCATTTCACTGTCTGACAGTCTTCCTGGTTTTGATTCATGTTTTCCTTGCAGCCTGAAGGCGATAATGTCCTGTCTGAAAGAGTTAATGTACATCTAGGGAGTAGCCTGGCTCTGTTCAATGAAATAAAATGTCCAGAGCTGTTCTCTTTTTGCTTTATATGGCAACACACTTTTAAGGGTGATTAAGAAACAAAACAACAAAGAGGGGAAATGTATGGAGCTTATCAAAGTGCAATAGTTGCTGCTTCACCAGAAAAACTGTGCTTTCATTCTCTTTCTGGTGTGGTTAGGCTGACCCTAGGAATCCAAAGATGTTTTGCACTGAAATGAAGATTAACACTTAACAGCTATAGCCAGCCCATGGCAAAACTGTGAAACAGGTAAAGTCTGTCACTAGGATTTTTCCAATATCCACTCTGGGTCTTTCTTCTTACTGTCTTTTCTCTCAGCTCCAAGGCACCTACTGCTCTCTAGATGCTAGGGAAACAAAATAAGCTATTTTACACTAAAGTGTCATTGACTTCTTGTGAATTTGACCCAAGGACATCTGCAACCCCTATCACTCTGGATCCAATCAAAAGGGAGAATCTATACAGTAATTTGGATAGAGAAAGTATAATATAAAAATGATTAACTGTAACAGGAGATTAAAGTAGTAAGAAGTAAAGGGAACTCTAAAGAATTTAGGGATGGCAGATGAGGAACAGCAACCCATAGGAATGAGATAGAGTTCTTGAGGCAGAGGCCTCCAGGGCTGAGATTCAGATCTTCTGGAAGAGGGCACAGATGTGGCTCCCTGGAGGGCAGAGAAGACTCTGGGATGCCGCACTGGTGGAACTTACTGGAAATCAGCTTCCTAGGGTGCAGGAAAAGCTGGTCACAGGCCAATATCTCACTAGAGGTACTCTACTATAAAACCACCAGACGTGAGGGAAGTGCCAGAGAAGCTGCTGGCCGCCGTGCACTGCAGGAGCTGGGCACTGGTGAAGCTACTGGTGCTCCGGGAGCCTGGTAAGCTGCAGGAGTCTGCTGAACAAGCATAAGGGAGCCAGGGCAGAAGTCCCCTTTCTCCTTCAGTGTCTGTCCAGCATCCTCTATTGATAAAACTTACCATGGGGACAGCTACAGGGTACTGGTCCATTTTTGAAGCGCAGGCAATGAAGGATGAATATGTAGCTGCTGCTAAGTCACCTCAGTCGTGTCCGACTCTGTGAGACCCCATAGACGGCAGCCCACCAGGCTCCGCCGTCCCTGGGATTCTCCAGGCAAGAACACTGGAGTGGGTTGCCATTTCCTTGTCCAATGCATGAAAGTGAAAAGTGAAAGGGAAGTCGCTCAGTCATGTCCGACTCGTAGCGACCCCATGGACTGCAGCCTACCAGGCTCCTCCATCCATGGGATTTTCCAGGCAAGAGTACTGGAGTGGGGTGCCATTGCCTTCTCTGGAATATGTAGCTGAGGAAGTGATAAATTGATAACTGGCACACAATCTAAAAAGGAAAGAAAAGATCAAGATGATGTTGAGCCCAGACGTATGATTCTCCACCGGCAAAGCTCCAGAATAGGCAATCTAGAGAAGGTATTTTGGAGCAGGAGAGCTTTCTTTCTTTTTTAAATTTTGGCCATATTGCTTGTGGGATCTTAGTTCCCTGACCAGGGATTGAACTTAGGCTCACGGCAGTGAGAGCATGGAGTCCTAATCACTGGACTGCCAGGGAATTCCCAGGAGAGCTTTCTAATGGTCCAGAAATCACACTATGTAGGTGACATAAATGTATATCAGGATTGAGTGGGATTATTATATGCTGCTTCTAGGTAGACCAGGGATGCGGTCAGGCCTTGAACTCTTAGTTCAGGTTCACCTCCATTTCTGGATGAAGCAGAAAACAGCTAGATTCCCACATATTTTATTTCTTCTTTCAAGAACATGCAGAGATGGCCTTCCCCACAGTATGCAACATGTTCTAGCTGATGGAATGTGAGAAGTAATAAAGGCTACTCCAGACTTAGCCCCTACCATGTCCCATTGGACTGTCAGCTCATTGTCCTTCATTGATGGCTAGGTGAAGGCCAAGGAGCCAGCAGAGGCTTCAGAGACACTCTTGGGGATGGTGGTTCTGTAAGATGGAAAGAGCCTGAGTCACAGCTCAGAGGAGAGATAGCCACATTGGATTAGAATGGGACTAAATTGTGTTAAGCTTCTGAGACTTCTGGGGTTTTTGTTATTGCAACTAGTTTTAATTTCCCTGGGTAAATTAAGACCCTCAGGACAGACTCAACCTTAAATAGAAGAGAGATGGGATCATTCCTTTTGTTTGAGCTCGTTAGAGCCGGGAAGGTAGATCGTGTATTCCCTTCCATTCTGTGTCTCAGAAATGTGGAATATCAGAGTCCCCAGATAGTTTTCCATGGCCCACTGTGGAGGGCAAAGCATGGCAACTAGGTTTCCTTACTGAGCACAGCAAAGACTCCTTGAAGGTGAACACCAGGGCCGTTCTTTTCTCACTTCTGGGAGTTGGTGGTTGGCCCAGAAAGGCTTGACCTGGAGTCCCACGGTTGATCTCCGTGCCCAGGAGAACTTGTCCTGGTGCAGGAAAGGAGTCCTTACCTGCCAAAGTTCAGCCTCTGCCACTTCAGGTGACTCCACTCCTAGGCCACACCCATGCCCGGAGCTCTGGGTTCCCCTCTTCTATTAGTCACTAAACAGCACGGGCAGATTTAGTTTCCCACTGCAAATATTTCAAAAACACATTGTTTCCTATATTTAAATGGATGTATGTTAAATATGTCTATATACATATCTCCCTTCAATTTCTTTCCTTTCAACATGTACAGACTCTTTTTGAGTGTGTATTGGTAATGAAGGATATTGTACATGGATTTTCTGCCATCTGCCAAACCCACCAGAGATTTACTTGGGCCGCCTCCTCTGTTTTATGGCTGTCAGGCTTTAAAGCCAACCACCACCTCAGCCTTGGAGGAGCATCACCCCAGACCCCTGTCATCTGCGGTCCTCAGGAGAACTGTGACCCTCAGCTGGTGACTTTATGTGACTCCAGCAGGGTTAGCACAAATCTCCCGAAGGTCAGCCTCCTGCGAGCCAACGTCTTGTGAGTAAATCACTTTTAACAGCAGCGTGGCACCGTATAAAGTTTATGTAGGATGGACATAAATTTGGGTCTGGAAAGAGCACAGTTTCATGTGGTGACAGGCAGCGAGGCTGGTGTGCTTTAACACCCGCTCGCTCCTTTATTAGACTGCAAATTATATCAGCTGGAGACCTTCGGAGCCGGAGCCAAACAGAACACAAAACGAGGGTCTGGGGAAGGGGCGGGGGGTCACTGGTAAAGGATATCTGAACCCAAACTTGGAAAAGCTTTCCATATTGTGAGGTTTGCTTGGTGTGGGAAGTCTATTACCCTGAGGGCAGTCCCTCTAACCCCAGACAGTCACCTTTGTGGACGTTTTGATGAACTCCAGAGAAACCAAAGAATTAGAAAGATGGGGCTGGGTGACAACAGTTTTATTCTCTGACACATGGTTAGCTGGTTCTACTTGAGGATTCTGGTTAGGGACAAAGGATCTCCAGAAACACTTGCTGAACCAAACATCTGTGGGGCTTTTTACATGAAATCTGTATCCGTCCCCCAGCACTGTGGCAGGATCCACCTTTTCAGCTGATTTAACAGGGTTGCACAGGTTGACATTCGGGAACACAAGGGACACTGGAGTCTACAGAGTTGAGAGCTTTTCATACACCTAAGCCCCAAACCACATTAGCCCTGACAGACTTGCTTACAGCAACGGCCCAGCTGCCCACGTGTTATAAATCACTGCTCTCCAAAAGGGAGGTGGGTGTTGGAGTAAGGGAGTGCCGTCTTCAAAAAACATCAAGTGGCATGGCTAGGTTAGCCCTGGGGCATCCCCAAGTGTCAGGTCATTAGAGGCAGCTGTGCAGGTTTGGAGCAGGATAGGGGCTATAGAGGAAGCCGGATGCCCCTGGCAGCGGTGACCTCTGCCCTGGGGGAGCCTGACTCACAAAGGCAGCCATAGCTCCTTAAGCCTCAGTGAAGGTGAGGTAGAGAAGAGCGCAGGCGAGGTGCTTCAAGGAATGATTCATGACCCAGAAAAGCTCCCACAGAAGCTGAGTCCGCGCTGATCAGGCAGCACAGTGCAGAGGTTAGGAGAGTGCACTCAGTCCTGGCTTCCCCCACTTCTCAGCTGTGTGACCCCAGGCAAGTCACTTAGCCACTGTTTGCTGGTTTCCTCAGCTGTGATGTGGGGATAATAGGCTTCACCTGGCACATCAGGGATAATTTAGGAGCAACAGTAGTCCAGGTACCCACAGGGGCAGAGAAGGAGGCCGAGGTGCCTCTCCTCTCCCGACCTTATGCTTCACAAGACCACAGACACTCTGTTGGCAGACACGGAGGGCAGACACATGAAAATCAACACAGAATTCACACTTTCCCCATTGCTCCCTTTTATTCAGGCAGCTTCGGATGGCGGAAAGACCTCGGGGTAGGGCATCAAAGACCTGGGGTTTCATCTCAGCCTTGTCACAGGAATCAGAGTCCATATGCCCAAACTTCCTGGTTTCCATTTGTTTCTAGAGGCCTCCAGCAGCTGACTGGGCCTCGAAGTTAATCTGGTCCATATTTATAATATCAACAATAACAGTAACAGCTGCCACTATGAGCATGTATTGAAAGCTTCCTCTGTCACACACTGTACTTAATGCTTTACGTGAAGTAGCTCAGAATTATTGAGGCAGTTACTACTTTTATCCTCATTTTACAGATGGGAAAACTGAGGGAGAAAGTTAGAGAATATATTTTATATACATTAGCTTATTATCAAATTAATAGAGATGAGGTATTATCTTTATTTCCCTGGTAACTCAGATGGTAAAGAATCTGCCTGAAATGCAGGAGACCTGGGTTTGATCCCTGGGTCGGGAAGATCTTCTGGAGGAGGGAATGGCAGCCCACTCCAGTATTCTTGCCTGGAGAATTCCATGGACAGAGGAGTCCGGTGGGTTATAGTCCATGGGGTCTCAAAGAATTGGACACGACCAAGCAACTAACACTTTCACAGATGAGAAACTGAGGCTCAGAGAATTTAAACAGTCCTCTTGTTCCGAAAAGAGAGAGTAGACTTAAATTTAAATCCTTATAAAGTCTCTTTCAATAAGAGCAGTCTTTCTCAATTCTTTTGTTCTTCTTTTTGGCTGCGCCCTTCAGCATCTGGCTCCTAGTTACCAGGGATCAAACCTGTGCCCCTGCCACAGGGGTGCTGGAGTCTTAACCACCCGACCACCAGGGAAGTCTCTCAATTATTTATTTTTTATCAAGGAACAACTTACACTTAATAATGTGGGCTAGTCTTAAGCGTGTAGCTTAGCAGATTTTATGTATACACCAGTGGAACCACAACCTTATCAAGATTTAGAATATTTCCTTCACTCCAGAAGGAAGTGTGCCTCATTCCTTGTGCCTTCTCCCAGTTAACACCCTCCTGACCTCAATCAAGTTCTAGGTTAACTTCTATCACCATTGATTAGTTCTGTCTGCTTTTAAACTTCATATAAATGGACGCATATAAAATGTACTCTTTTATGCATGGTTTCTTTCACTTAACATAATAAGTTTGAGATTTCACTCATATTTTGGCATGTATTAATAGTTCATTCTTTTTTATTGCTATGTAGTATATTCATTTGCATGAATTTATCCAGTTTTATTGATCCGTTCTTCTGTTGATGATCATTTCAACTGTTTCCAGTTTTTGGCTATTACAAACAAAGTTGCCATGAATATTCATATACAAGTAGGCATATGCACTAATTTCTCATGGATATAGACCTGGAGTGAAATTGCTGGGACACAGGGTAGTAAGCACACACAACTTCGCTGTCAATTTTCCAAAGTGGTGGAACAAATTTATACTCCCACCAGCAATAAATGACCTTTCAGTTGCTCCACATACTCACCCAGCGTTGATATTGTCAGTCCTTTTGCTGTTAACCGATCCATGCTATCCCACTGTGACTTTAATTTGCATTTCCTTGATGAGTAATATTGTAAAGTACCTTTTCCAAAGCTTATTGGTCATCTGGATAGCCTCATTTGTGAAGGGTCTGTTCAAGTCTTTTGCCCAGTTATAAATGAATTATTTGTATTTTTCTTACAGACCTATAGTTCTTATACATTCTGGTTTGAGTGCTTGTAAAGAATTATGTGTTGCAGATATCTTCTCCAAGGCTATGACTTGCTTATTCACTTGCTTCATGGTGTTTTTGATGAACATGAGTTCTTATGTTTAAAAAGGTCCAATGTATTATTTTCTTATTTTTCTTTTAAAAAGATCCAACATGCATACACCTTGAAAACATTATGCTAAATGAAAAAGGCCAGTCACAAATGACTGTGTATTATATGATACTATTTAAATGAAATGTACAGAATGGGCAAATCTATAGAGATAGAAAATAGTGGTTGCCTAGCACTGAGGAGATGGGAAGGAAATGAGTGAGTGATGGTTAAGGGGCTTGAGGTTTTGTTTGGGGTAATGAAAAAGTTCTAAAATTGGTAGTCGTGATGATTACACAACTCTGTGAATCTACAAAAAGCCATTTAATTGTATGAATCAGATGCATGAGACATATAAATGAGTGACTCAAAGTATATCTCAATAAAGCTGTTTAAAAATTTTTTAAAGTTATTTTGTCCATAATCTATTGTTATAGGCTGAATTGTGTCCCTAGTGGAAGCAGTGGCAGATTTTATTTTCTTAGGCTCCAAAATTACTGTGGATGGTGACTGCAGCCATGAAATCCAAAGATGCTTGCTCCTTGGAAGGAAAGCTCTGACAAACTTAGCGTATTAAAAAGCAGAGACATCACTTTGCCAAAAAAGATCCATATAGTCAAGTTATGGTTTTTCCAGTAGTCATGTGCAGATGTGAGAGTTGGACCATAAAGAAGGCTGAGGGCAGAAGAATTGTGTGTGATGTTTCTGAATTGTGGTGCTGGAGAAGACTCTTGAGAGTCCCTTTGGCCACAAGGAGATCAAACCAGTCGATCCTAAGGGAAAGAAATCCTGAATATTCATTGGAAGGACTATTGCTGAAGCTGAAGCTGCAATATTTTGGTCACGTGATGCAAAAAGCCACCTCACTGGAAAAGACCCTGATGCTGGGAAAGATTGAAAGCAAAAGGAGAAGTGGATGGCAGAGGATAAGATGGTTAGATAGCATCACCAACTCAATGGACATGAATTTTAGCAAACTTTGGGAGACAGTGGAAGAGAGGAAATCCTGGTGTGCTACAGTCCATGAGGTGGCAAAGAGTCGGACAGGACTTAGTGACTCAACAACAACAAGATTCATATTACCCCCAGTGCCTCAGAATGTGACCGTATTTGGAGATAAGATCTTTAAGAGGTGAATAAGTTAAAATGAGGCCATAATCCAATCTGACTGAAAAAGATGAGGACAAAGAGACATTAGGGACGCCTGCACACAGAATTTGACCTGAAGCCTGGATTCAAGTCCTGCAGTGGGTAACTTGGAACTCTGAGCCTGCAGTCCAGCTAAATCTCGCTGGGCTGTGGTCCAACTATAGATCACACTGAGAAAAAAGCCCCCAAACTTGTTATTTTAAGCCACTGGGTTTGGGAAAACTTCTGTTAAGTGTAGTGTTATTGAATGGTCAGTTGATATAACCACTATGTCCTCAAAGTGTGGTCCTTAGACACCTGCATCCAAATCATCTGGGCACTTGTTAAAAAAATGAAGATTCCAGGAAAATGGTAACTTATTTGTATATTACACTGATTAAATGGTTTGATGGGACAATTCAGCAGCATATATTAGACTTAAGAATGTATTAAAATGAATACTGAAGCAATTCCACTTCTAGATAGTTCTCCAAGAGAAATCCTTGCTGATGTCCACCAAAAATGGTGCAAGGATATAGGTTGTTTGTAACAGTGAAAATCTGGAAATAACTATCTGTCAATGGGAGAATGGTTAAATGAATGATGCTGTTTTCATTCTATGGAATCCTGTTGAACACCATTTGTTAAAAAGAAGAAAGTAAATCTCAATGTGTAGACATGGAGAGTTCTCTGAGACGGATGACTCAGTGAAAAGTCAAGGTGCAGCATGTGTTTCACTCGTGCAAAGAAAAAGCCCTGCCCATGTAAATGTGTTCCAAGACGATTGCAAAGATACAAACAAAGATGGTAAGTGATAACCTGTGGAAGGTATGGCATTGGAAAGGGGTGGGTCGGTGCGGGTGGGGGCGGATTGCTTTGTGTGAATGTTTATTGTGCTCAGTCGCTCAGTCGTGTCTGATTCTTTGCGACCCCATGGGTTGTAGCCCACCAGGCTCCTCTATCCATGGGATTTTTTAAGGCAAGAATACCGGAGTGGGTTGCCATCTCTTTCTCCAGAATGCTTATTGGTTTTACCCTAAGAGTAGCTGTTACCTGTATCACACATACTACTTGTGCCATCAAAATGAAAATTGTTATGTATTAAAAGAAAACGGACATTTTTGCATCTTGCCCCAAGATCAGAAGAGTCTAGGGATTTGCATTTAATGGAAATTTCAGACCCTGTTCTCTTAGCTGTCCGAGTCAGCAACTACCTTGCAAGGAAGCGGCCAGCCAGGGTAAGAGCTGCTCACTGAACGAGGCGGGGCCAGAGATGAACTGTAGGATGTCCCCTGTGAGCCGGACAACTGTACCCAAGGATTTCTCAGTTTTTAGGAGGTCAGGTGGGGCACAAAGCTCTGGAGTCTTTCAGCTTCTGGAGGAGGTTCCTGTCAGTTGCTAGCATTCCCTATACACAGTGTTCTCCATCCCACCTCTGGGGGGAGCATACTTGAGTCTCTGAAGGGAGATTCTCTTATTAAGAAGAGCAAGGTCAGGGTGTGGGGGATAAAGCACACAGGAGTTTCAATGTATTCTTTTGGTTTCATCTATAAAATCAGGGGTTTGCTTTGAAAAACCTGTCCCTTGTGCCATGTAAGTCAGTGATCTTCCGGGATGCTCTGCTAGAGGTCAGGTTCATCAAATCCAATAGAACAGCATCTCTTTGAAGCGCTGGGTTTGAGGTCCAGGCAGAGGCCCTGTTCTGCAGCCCCAGATCAGGTAGGAGATGAGATGTGAGCCGCTTCTCACCTAGTGGGACAGGAGTCAGGTTATCCTGCTCCCAAAATCCCAGTCCAACCTCTCAGCAGCCCCCACAAGACTGCCTGCAGGTCACTGTCCCTGTTGTGGCAGGAGCCTGCTTTTCTCAGGAGTTGAGTCAGGCCAAGTCTGCCTGGCCCGATTGGCTTCTGCAAAAGCTGAAGGCCCATGCCCGAGACCGCCCTGCTGCCCTATCTGGAGCAGGGCACCCCGTGCTGAGTCCTGAGGGCTCCCCTCACGAGCCCTTTTGGTGGCCCTCCTCCCAGCAGAGTGTCCTTCCCTCCCTGGGCTCAGGGGCAGGGGTTTGACTCACCTCATGACCCAGAACTCTCCAACCCAACCCCTGGTCCAGAGGGAACCTGGGCAGCCGGGGTGGGAGTGTGGCAGGGAGGGCAAGCCCAGGGATGAGCCCTGGGCAGAGAGACCCGGAGGAGCAGCCAGGCCACAGCAGCGGTCAGGATTCTGGTGAACAGATTCTTGCATGTTTGTAAAACTCAGCCAGCGTCTCAAGTGTCGTCTGCATGAACAGCTGTTTTCTATTCTCAACACAGATCTGCAGGATCTTGAACCCGAGTGGACATGTGTCCACATGCAACAGACACACCTTTTCCTGATCTGCTGGGAGCCGGGTGCGCTGAAACTCTAACTAAGGGCAGGGCTCTGCAGGTTCCCCATCAATGATGGAGGCTTCTTCCAAGTCAGGCCTTCCGGATTGACTAGCTAGTTTCAGCAGGAGACATGGGCACTTTAATGTCAGATGAGAACATCCACTTACCATAAAGAGGCGACAAATTTTCCACCAGGCTAAAGGTTTCAGCGAGTTTTATATTCCAGCACCAAATCCAGTGTTATGGTTCCAATCAGTTCAGGAAATAAAATGTCTACAATTTATTTGGGTCTGTAAGACTCAGAACTCCTGGCCAAAAATGCACCCTTTGATCTTTATCCCTTTAATCTGAAGCATTCTCTAAATGCATTTCCATTTTAATGAACAATGCCTTATATTGACATAATAGTCTTTATGGAAGAAACTCGGATAGTATTTGAGGTTTTCTAACCCTTGAAGTAAATTCACTGTTATATCTGAGTGTTTAGCACGGGCCAACTTCCTACTGGCAGCGAGCACAGAGGCGAGGAGGAGCGCTCAGGGAGAAGGGTGCAGGAGGGCCTGGGGAGACCAGAGCCCAATGTGGGGAGCTCTTGGGAGGAGCCACCATTTATGACTGAGGGATCAGAGAGGAAGGAGCAGACGTTTGAGTGAGGCCACCAAGGATGGATGGGGGGTTAAGAAGAGAAGAGAGGGCAAAAGAACATTCCAGGCAAGAGGGAAAGACTCGAACAGTGCAGAGTTGAGGAGTTGTGGGTAGTTCAGGGTAGCCAGGATCAAGGGCAGGAGTGATGGAAGAGGGACAAAAGAGATGAGGCTGGCAAACAGTGGAGCAGGACTGCAGGGGCCTACGCTCCCTGGAAATAGCTCAAGGGACAAAATGGTGTCTGCGGGGGCTTGAGGAATCTCAGAGAAAAGGTGTGTTTTGATAGAAGTAGTGTTAGACCGGCAGATGGAGGAGCTGAGCAGCAGCTGTTCCCAGCCATTTGCTCTTTGGTGGCCTGTGGTCTCTAGCCACTGCTTTGCTCTCCTCTCCATGGGGGCATCTCTGATCCTGACTCAACCTAACCTGTAGACCCAGCAACCATCACCAGAGCCTCTTGATTCTTGGACATAGTTCCATTAGCTAGTGGCCAGTCAATGGACTGGTTCCCCTGTCAGGCACCTGTCCCCAGTATCATCAGCTGTTTTGGTAGTCAGGAGGGTTACATGATAAAAACTTGACTTTCAATAGAAAAGGCAATGCAAGGGGTGGGGAGGAGTTTAAAGAAAGAGGTGTGTGCTGGGCAGCCCCTCTAAACTAGTGTCTCCTTCCACTAGTGGGGGCCAGTGGAAGCCCTCATATTTTCTAACTAGGAGAATAACACAATCTCAGCTGAGATTTTAGGGTAGTTTTCCACCAGATGCAGGATAGACTGCAGATGAAGGGGAAGTGCCCACACAGATCCGACATCTTCCACAGACCAAGCCCTATGACTGATGCTGCATGCATATTCCCTTACTTCAGTTTGACAAGAGCCCATTTCACTCATGAGGAGATGGAAGCTAAGAGGCTTAGAGATGTGAAGTAACTAAAGGCACACAGTTAATAGTGGAAGAGTTGTGATTTGACCCTGAAATCAAGCCAGACTTGAAATCATGCTTCCCCACCACACTACGCCAAAAATTGGCCAGGACAATTTCTCACAGGGGTCCGTGGGGGCCTCACCCACCCGAGTCTACACCGAGTCCACCAGCTCCTACCTACTCTTAGCTCCTCCTCCCGGGACTTTCATCGCCATTAAAGCTTTACCAACTACCCAGTCATCCCGACCCCAGTCTTTTGCCATGCTTTCCGATTTTAACAGCATATTCTAAAGGCTGTTGTGAGAATTAAGTAAGATGGTTCTCATGGAGTGCTCAGAGCTGAGCTTGGCTTGTGTGTCTGCAGAACTGACAGAGTGATTGATTGGATGTGGGGACAGCAGGAAGCCTGACTTGGAGTTTTATTTGTTTAATGCAGGAGTTGGCAAACTTTTTCTGCGAAAGGCTAGGTGGTAAATATTTTCAGCTCTGTGGGTCATACAGTCTCTGTTGCAACTGTTCAACTTTGCCATTGTAGCGAAACACAGGCCAGAGCCAAGACAGAAGTGAATGGGCGTGGCTGCGTGCTAAGAAAACTTTTCCACAAAAATGGGCAGGGGCTGACTTGGCCTGAGGGTTGTAGTTCGCTGTCTCCTGGTCTGTGTCTTGGCTCCCTCCATGAGGGTGGTGCCAATGTTTGTTTAGTTCACAGATTCTTCTCCAGGGTCTAGCACAGTGCCTGGCAGTGGAGTTGTTGTTCAGTCACTCAGTTGTATTTGACTCTTTGGGACCTCACGGACTGCAGCACGCCAGGCCTCCCTGTCCTTCACCATCTCCTGGAGTTTGCTCAAACTCGTGTCCTTTGAGTTGATGATGCCATCCAACCATCTCATCCTCTGTCTTCCCCTTCTCCTATTGCCTTCAGTCTTTCCCAGCTTCAGGGTCTTTTCCAATGAGTTGGCTCTTTGCATCAGGTGGCCAAAGTATTGGAGCTTCAGCTTCAGCATCAGAACTTCCAATGAATATTCAGGGTTGATTTCTTTTTAGGACTGACTGGCTTGAACTCCTTTAGGATTGACTGGTTTGAGCTCCCTGCTGTCAAAGGGACTCTCAAGAATCTTCTCCAGCACCACAGTACAAAAGCATCAGTTCTTCAGCGCTCAGCCTCCTTTAGGTTCAACTCTCACATCCGTACGTGACTACTGGAAAAACCATAGCTTTGACCATATGGAACTTTGTTGGCAAAGTGATGTCTCTACTTTTTAATATGCTGTCTAGGTGGAGTAGGTATGCCATAAATATTCTTCAAAGGAGTGAGTACATGAGAGAAAGCAAGCAAGAACACTGGTGGCTGAGAAAGGACAGCACAGTGAGGATCTGCATGCAGGACTCATAAGCTGCAGGAGTAAAACAGGAAAGAGGAACCAGACTAGGGTTTTTAAGCAAAAAGGTGGCATTACAAAGTTGCTGAATGGCTGGAAGAGAAGGCTCTATGCTGGATTTCTAGGAATAATTCCCAGAATGTGGCAGAGCTGACCTGCCAGGAGTGGTAGCAGCACTGCCACCTCTCTCACCTTCAGGAAGAGGGGACTCAGGGGGCTGCCGCTGCCACTGTTGACCCCGAGAACATGGTAGCTGCGATACCACAGCATTTGGTCAGACAGCTGGGAACATCTGCCTGCATGCTGGGACACGGAGGAGCCACTGCCACCTCCTCAACTGACTGCTGACACCCATGAAGCTGGAGATGGGAAGTCGGTGGCCCCATGGCCTTGCTTTCCAACAGAAAACACACAAAATCTGTAGGAACTTGGCTTCTGTCTCACTTTTGCCTTCCAAACTCTGTGCTGATATGTCTAACAAGGATGGCCTGACTCATGACCCTCATGGTAAGGGAGTCTGGGAAATGTAGTTTTTGTTTCGTTTTGTTTTTAGCTTCCTTTACTCCATGCACCCACAGGCATCATAGGAAGATGTAGGAATGGATCCACATCGCATTCCACCTGTGCATTCTGGTGATCTATTGCTGCAAAACAAACCACTCCAAACTTTAGTGGCTTAAAACCAGTCATTTATTTTTTTTCAGAAATTGGAAATTTGGGCAGGGTGTGGTGTGGGCAAGAGCCCTTGGAGAAGGAAATGGCAATCTTCTTCAGTATCTTTGCCAGGAGAATTCCACGGACAGGGAAGCCTGGCGGGCTACAGTCCATGGGGTTGCTAAAATCAGACAGGACTGAGCGACTAACACTTTCACTTTCACTTTACTTTTGGTAGGAGCAGCTTGTCTCTGCTTCATGAGGAGTTAATTGGGGTGGTTCAACTGGTGATTTAGCATGAGCTCCATGGTGTGAGCAAGCCCCCACAGCCACCTGGGAGCCCAAGTGGAAAGGAACCAAAGCCCTTGGCAAGAGGTGCAGCCAAACTCCCGGGCAGGAGCCAGCATCAACTCAGCGGCCGTGTGTACTCCATTGGGAAGGCGGGTCCTCCAGCCACACAGGGATGCCCCCCAGTTGATGCCATGTGGAGCAGAGATGTCCCTGACAAATTTTGTCCAAATTGCAGACTTGTGTGCAAAATAAATGACTGTTTCTATCTCTGCCACTAAGTTTTGGGGTAGTTTGTTTTGTGACAAAAGATCACTAGAACATGCAGGTTGTACTGAATGTGAAGGAGGGAGGGGAACAGATGGAGCAATCAGCAAGAATGAAGCAGCCAGTGCCAGGGAGAGGGAAGGGTTGACTTAAATATAAGCCAAGTTCACTCTCCTCCTTTACCCTCAACACTGAGACTTACCAGCTTTCTAAGTGATGCTTCCTGAAAATCAAGCCAAGGTGGTTTGGGCTGTATACACCCAGCCAGTAGGCCAAGTCTTGGGCTGAATAAGAACCCTTTATTCTTATGAGTATTGCTACCTGGGGGCTCTTGGTCTTTTCCAGAAATTGCCTCTCAGCAATTTTTGATCACGGCCAAGTGATTTAGATTTTGAAACTGCCAACTGACATAAAAAGGCAAGACTGATCTTATTTATATAACCAGCTTCCAGGATAGCTCAGGTGATTTCCAAGTACAGGGTTGTCACATACAGTTGTGCCAGTTGTATACCGCACAATTCTAGGGGGCACCATTAACATTCTAGTCATGATCTATTGGCATATTTATTACAATAGTTTTCTGGCAGATGGCAGCAAAGTGTCTTGAGGTAGGGTAGATTTTTCTAATTTGCAAAAAGGCAATTTATACCTAGTGGCAAGAGGCACAGGGACAAAACTAGGGTCTAATAAATCTTAGGCCAGTGGCAAGAGTTACTAGGAGAAAAGGAGGAAGTGGGGAGGAGTCTTAGGATTGAGGGAGGCCCCTTTGCTCAACCAAAATAGGCACCCAAGAGATAAAAAGTATTGAAATTTGTGGAGTTCAAGATTCAACTTCTTGGGGCTTTAAAGATGATAGGATTTGGCCAACAAAAGGAGTCTTCATGAGAAGCAGAGAGAATCAGCTATACACTTGTCCTAAAAAGTTGACATTTAAGGGCTGAGTATAATGTAAATAATGACCCTTTGTAGAGAGATGGGGATGAAGAGAATGAGTGAATATCTAAATACAAATTCTATGGTTCTGGTGGGGGTGAGGAGCGGGGGCGGGTGGGGGAAGGAAAATGGACAGTGATTGCCATGGGAAAGCACTGTTTAAGTGGAGCTTAAATTCTGGTCCACCACAGGAATTCCACCCCACCTCTGACCACTCTAGTTCAGGAACAAGTATCATAACTCATAGCAATAGCACAGCTTCTGAATGTCAAGGTAGATGACATGATGCCTTTCTATTCCAGATATTACAGATCGCAAAATCTTTACAATTGGAACAATGTTCTCCATTTTGCCTCTGATTCCAAAAGAGAGTCCCAGCCAAGCACAGCTTTTTGTTTTATCTACGCATCTTCCAAGGTCTCCTTTGGCTGCGCACGTTGCTTTTGTTCTTGGCTTGCTGTTTTAAGTACAGTTTTGCTACGTTTCCATTTTTCCTAATATCCAGAAACAAGTACTTATTTGAATTAGAGCAGAAAAATATTGAATAGAATGAAGCATTGCTTTCCCCCTCTCAAACATGGTGAGGTCATGGTTTAGTGATAGTGGTGACAGTGATGGATGCCTTGCACTTTCACTTAGAGACCTTCAGGAACGTATAAACAAATATTTTCTGAAATGTACAGGTGAGGGGCAAAGTGAAGTGGTTCACATAGGATTGTGCTGATTATGGTCTGATTCCTTTCCCCCTTACCAATTATCTCAAAAATTATGCTTGGGTGAACAGGACTGGAGTCGTTCATATTTTAAATCAAACTAAAGTCCACTGAAGTAGGAAAATTATGCATTTTACATAAATGATGTGGGCAAATTATTATTCAATTTTTAACAGGGTTTTTCCATCACTTTGCTGTGCACAATGTAACATGGTTAATTTACCATATAGCATTGTTATTCATTCCCTAATTCTCTAGGCAACTGCTGCCATTTGCTTACCATTTCCTCGTTGCTCTCTGGGAATTGACAGACCTCCCGGCTCCATTTAGGGTAGTTTGGTTCCAGGGTGATCTCTAGGGGCTCCACTTCCCTCTTGTCATCTTCCAGCGCTTACCCCTTGGGAGGAGTCTGAAAATGGAAGGATTCACATATCTGGATTTAGTTTCTGAGTGGCTTTAAATGAGTCCTTTTGTAAACACACACACACACATACACACACACGTACACACACACGATAAAATCTCTTGCTATTTAGTAATATTTCCCCACAGCATTACATGTATGCCTTCTGTTAAAAACACTATCTGAATAATACCCATTTCATTCCCTCTTACTTCCAATTAGCTGCTCATTGATTATTACATAGCAAGCACTTGATAATTAACTAAAGGAAAAAAACTTCAAAACAAAACAACCAGAATGCCTTGCATCTGCTAATATATACCTGCTTTCATGAGTTTACGTATTACCTGATGATTCAAGCAAAATAGCCTCTTAAGTGGGAGGGAAGAAATGAATGACAACGGGGTCACCAGTGGCAGAAAACCCCCTACTAATTGTTCTTAGGAGAGGAAGTGTACAAGTCCTGCAATTCTCTTAGTCTCATGCTCTATAAATATAGTTAAAACCACATTCCAACTAGGATGCTGGAGTCAGAAACCTGCCTGAAACCTTACTCTGTCCTTGTATGGTATTATCTCCCATTCAGGTAGTTAGCAGCACAATATCAGAATAACTGATGTTACCTACATAACTTTTAATGTCTGTGTTTGGGGAGGGGGAGGAAGGAGAAAGAGATTTAGATTTTCTTTGCTTAGTTTTGGTTTCTCTTCATTTAGATGCATTTGTTGAATACCTTCTATATTCAAAGCACATTCTATATTTAGAGCTGGCCCCAATTGAGGTTGCGGATTAGAAGAATATACAACTGAATGCAAAAAATGCTGCGCCTACCATTATGCATTACATAATCCACCTCTGCTTGTCCTTTAGGCACCCACTCCTCCAGGAAGCCTCCCTTGAATTCCCCATTCTGGGCCATTTGGCACCCCTTTGCTGCCCCTTTGTGTTTCCTCCTAACAGAGAGCTTGTTGCAACTATCTTTTATGGATCTCCATCTCACTGGAGAAGGTAATGGCGACCCACTCCAATATTCTTGCCTGGGAAATCCTATGGATGGAGGAGCCTGGTAGGCTACAGTTCATGGGGTTGCAAAGAGTCGGACACAACTGAGCAACTAGACTGGGAATATTAATTGTCTCCTTAGCTTTCTAGTGCTAAGCACAGGGTCTAACCCATAATAAGTACTCAAAAAATGTCTGCAGAAGAAATGAATGGTTAAGTCCTTACACATAACCAAAGTCATCTCTTTGGTGGTCATCCCATTGCCTTGAATAGCCTCAGCAAAGGGCTCCTTTCATCCCAATTCTGGTTTCTTCCTCTTTGTCCAATGTCTCCATCTTGTCTTCCCCAATTTGCTGCCGTCTTGGACCAGCAGGCTGACCTGATCAGACCTTCACTTATAGGCAGTTCTGGATGATTTTCCTCTTCCTATGATCAAACCCTCCCATCTTCTGTCCCATTCTCAGTCAGGGGGCTGTTCTTTGCTGGGTGAAAAATGGGAATCAAATATAGAGAATCTATATTAGTGGTGGTTAAGATGACCTCTCCCAACTACAATATTTCCATGTTAGCAGTAGTATCTTATGGACAAGATCTGCATCCTGTGATTCTCAAGCAGGGTATAGGGACTCCCTAGGTCATGGCAGAGCTTTGCCAAGCATACTACAAGCCATAGACTTGTTAACAGTGCACAATCTGAAGGATGGGGAAAGAATTTTATATGAAGACAAAAAATGGGTATCTTAGGGAAATATCAATTTTTTCATAAAATGCACAAATGTAAAATGAGATTTTGAAGGCCCCAGGTCCCAGGGGGTACAGGTTTATTTCCATTGAAGTGGGGATGAGTTCTGGGGGAAGGTTCAGGAAACACTAATGGTGTTCACTTCAAGCTACAGACTGGGTCTTCAAGTCACGAGCACACATTCACGATGGCAACGCTAGTGCCTTGGGCAGCTCACAGCAAATCCCACGGTGCCTAGCAGGCCCTAAGGTAACTATGTTATTTGCTGATGTACCTTTCACCCCACAGGATGGCATCATCCATCTAGCCATCCACCCACTCAGCCAACATCTACCATCAGCTTGTCACTGCCCTTGGTGCAGGAGTAGAGTGATGAACAAGTTAGGCAGTTTCTGTTCTCAAGGAGCTCATAATCTGGCAGGGAAAATGCATTAAGAGAAGAGTCACATTATTAAACACATTACTAAAGAGAAGTATTCTGGAAAGGAGCATAGTGTTCTGGCTGCTGGGGGGAGCAGTCATTTTTCACTGATCACAGTCTCTACAGAATTGTCCGTCACACTGGAAAGCCACTTATTTTTATTTCTAGTCCCCAGAATTAATTTTAAAAATAAGGTATATCTCCATCACCACCCGTGGGATTCTGAATATTTTGCATGTTTGGAAAGAAAGAGGTATGCTTTAGGAATTTATTGTGAAAAACTTCTGAGAATCTAGGTATACATAAACTGTGAAGCTTCATTTGATATCGCAAAGATAATTTTTCATTGTTTTCTTCTCTGGAGTTGCAATCTATTTTTGAGGAATGAAATAAACATCCTATTGGTACCTGCCTTAGTAAATTCTTACCCTACAATATCATTTTTAGAGTGAGAATTTGTTTGAATTTCCTTTCTCTTCACTCCCCATTCTGTGCCCCCCAATTACTTCCCCCCTCCCTCCCTTCCTGCTTATTCTCTCCCTCCTTTCCAGCAAATATTTTAATCACCGAATTGAATTTCAATCATATATAGTGATAAGAAAGCCAACAAAACTTATCTAAACCTATTAAAATACCTTTCAGAACCGAACTGAACGAACGCCATTTTATACCAATGCAACTTGTTAGAAAATTTTTATTTTGTCAAGTGAGGTCTCTTGTCCAGAGCTGTGACAAAACAGCAGGTGACATACCTCATGCTGTCGGCTTCAGCGCCAGTCTCCTCTGAATCTTGCGGAAAACCTTACCTTTTTCCAGCACTCATGAAAGAACCATGCCATTTAATACAGTATACATTCTTAAAGTCCCATAGGAAATTTCAGGTAAGATTTTGCAGCTCCAGTGCTACTAGAAAAATCCTCTGGTGCCAAGATTTAGCCACAGGAGGATTCCTGTCTTTCTCAAGGCAGGTAAACACCCTCTTGTGCTTGTTGGGGAATATTCAGTTGTGTGGTTGTATTGGAAGGATTATGAACACCCTTAACTTTTCTTGTGGAAGTGCCTTGATCCTCATACACCTTTCTTTGCTGTGAACGAGGCAGAGCCAAATGCATCGTGGCTTCAGTCTACCCCTTAATGCTCTACCACAGGGGAGGCCCAGCCTCTACTGGTCCTCCCTCAGGTCCTTCTGGCCCATCAGTACATGTGAAACAAGGCAGACTCAGAGGAGAAAGCAAGGCATGAGCATAGCCGAACAGAAATCATTCTGTCTCATTTACAGCATCTGAGCTTTGTCAAGTCGTCTTCTCCGGCAGGTTTACAATTTGATTTTAAGGAAGTAAAAACAGCTAGATTATTAGGTAGCCTCCCTATGCAGCCCAGGAATGCCAGATGCCAGCTCTCCTCAGAGAACAGAGCAAGTCCTTACTCACTGCCAGGCCATGAAAGACAAAAAAAAAAAAGCATTTCATCATCACTTGCCACTAAGGCACCTTTCAAGATACAAGAGAACATTTTGGGTCATTATGTTCAGTTTCCTCTCCCCAAACTTCTAAAACGTTTGAGAGGTGTGGGGACTTCCTGGAAGTGATGTCTCATTTGCCTGGACTAGTCTGCATCAGGGAGATCTCTTGACAACTTATAAGCTGCTTGGAAGAAAAAACCTGAAATGTCTCTGATTTCTTCATCTTCATAGCTACTTTTACCTTTATTCTGCAACCTTACTCTGTATCAGAACAGTTCCAGCGAGATGCATTTCATAAGTGTGTCCCCGAGTTAGCCAAAGTCTTAAGTTTTGCTTCATATAAGAGAACTCACAATTAACTCAATGGATGAATTAAAGGCTATACTTTGAAGAGACTGTTTTCCTTTAAAAATCTGTCTAAAACAGGCTGTTGTGACTTTTTCAGATCTTTTTTGAATGACTGAGTCAGAAACATACACAAAAATCCCCCAGAGAGTACTTGAAAATTATCCAACCTATGGGCATGTAAAGATGAAGAACACAGTTACATCTTTAAACATATCTAGAACAGTATTAAAAAACTGCCCAGTACTGTGATAATAATTGTATGTAACAAGATCTTTGAAATTTTTATTAAATTTCATCAATTTAGCAATTGTATTAATACCAAACCAATGCCATAAAAACTTGGTTAGTCAGAAAATCCCTGTTGCACTTAGAAAACGTTGGAAACTTTCTAAACATATACAGGCTACATCAGCAAGAAAGCTGTCCTCTTTGTATAATTCCACATGACATCAGTGATCTTAGAATCCCAGGATCTCAGATATAGGAACCTATAGCAAATCTCATCCAGCTCCCTCATTGCTACAGACAGGACCTGAAAGGGAGCGACTTTAGGTGACTGTTGAATGAAAGCCGCTGAATGAGGGCAGACCCAGGCCTGGCCTGTTGGCCCCATCCACCCGCTGCCCTATCTACCACACCAGGCTGTTTCCCTGCTTAGCAACTTCATTACAGGGGTGGAGGGGCATTGGGAAACATGCAATGACTCCAGGACAAGAAAGATTCTTCTCCTGCAATGGGGACACAGGAAATTCCAGTTAAGAGAAAATGTCTGACAAATTAAAATGTCACTGTACGTCTACTCCTGCTTTAACGATCCTCTAAATTAACTAGACAATGGTCTATAGCCTTTCTGGGTGAAAAAAAACCTCACTCCAGGTGTTTTGAATGTTTCTGTCATTTGGAAATCATTGCACAATGGTTAATTTCCAGGTGAGTCCTTACCACTTGGTGTGGAACACATATGTCACTCCTAGAGTACCTTCCATGATTTAAACAAATGAACCAAAAAAAAAAAAATTCAAATGTAAAATGCTTTCTTTTTAATTACTAAATTAAGAGAGTTAAACAATTTAAAAATGTCAACTCACAAAGAAATAACAAAAAAGGAATTAAAACTTCAGAGTTGCTACTCAGTATTAAAAACTCAAATAGAAATAGGGTTTTTGATTTGTTGTTGTTAAACATTTGTAATTCAAGGTTGGTACAAACAGCAACTAAAAACGTAATACTTTTTTTTTGTGTGCATCCTCATGAAATGTTAAGTAGTGCATAGTTATTTCACTGGAGGACTCCTGGACATAGAGAAAGTCATTTCGTTAGCAGTACAGAACATTCAAACACTTATTTTACAATGGGAAATGTACAACCTCTCCCTCATCTTCCTGTAAGGTTTAGTTGCATGAGAAAATTTAGCATGTTGCCATGACTACAATGCTATGGATTTTAGACCATTTAAATGTGGTTACAAGGTTTATTAAATAAAAAAAGTTGGAAACATTTCAGCATTCATGTTTTTATACAAGAAGTTTATGTGGTATCCATCCTCTAGTTTCCCTGGTGGTACTGGCCACTTGCTTGCTTTAAAGAGGCTCACTTTTAAGTTTCAAGAACAAACCATAGTAAGTTGAAGCAAATGCTGGAAAAAGAAATTGTGAATTCGGCTTGGGCCCTGATGAAAAGAATCAAAGTAACAGCCATCTACAGGCACAGTCATGAACCAAAAAAGTACAATCCAAATTAAACAAACAAACAAACATGTTTTGCAAAAGCCAAAAAGCAAGGCCACTGGTTTTCAGAATAACACCAGTGCTTTTATGTTGATTTTCCAGTCAAATCCTCATTCTGGGTCCTGAAGCTTTGTGGCCCACGTTGGCCATGGTCTCCACATTAGCACCCACATGGTGTATGCACAGGGATATATAGATGATATATATTCATATTTATAAAAAAAAGAAAAAAAAACCAAACACCTGTCCTGATTGGTTTTTGTTAAAACATGAAAAAAAATTTTATTGTTTTAGACAAAGAGGCCACTTTTGGAAAATAATACTTTTTTTTTAGTTGAATCAGGTGAAGACAGAGTTAAAATCACAAAGGATTTGCATTTTAAAAAAAGGAAAGCACTAGGATCGTTGGCACTGGAGTAACTATTTACACTGAACAGAGGTTTGGCCTTTTACGTAACATCGATACAACGCATTTCCAAAGTCTGAGAAATAACAAGGTTCTGTCTCGAATGCTTCACAGAGGAGGTTCAGATTTGGGGGTAAGTGTCATGAATGAGGGCCATGGAAGTTCGTCAGCTTCAGAGTCACATGCAATCTGATCCTGGACGGTTCTGGCTGCTCTGCTCGGAGCAGCTGGCTATGGAATTGAAAGCTAATGGGGAGGGGGCGGGGAAGCCTCTGGGACCAGGCCTCTCTCTGCAGACCCAGGTCTTACAGGTTTTCCCCGGGTTGATACTGAGGCTCTGTCGCGGTGAAGTAGTCTTCCAGGAAGCCCTGCAGGTACTCGAAAGTGGGCCGCTCTTCGGGGTCCTTTTTCCAGCAGTGTATCATGAGCTCGTGGAGGGAGATGGGGCAGTCCTGCGGACAGGGCATCCTGTAGCCGCGCTCCACCTGCTCCAGCACCTCCCGGTTGTTCATGCCTGCAAAGACAAGGGCCATGAGAGTGGGTGCCCCTGCGTCTTCTCTTTCTTTTCTCTGGAGCCTACAGGTGGTTAAAACATGTTGAGTGCCCCCACCTCACCCAGAGGCGAACCCTGTCTTCAATGGACTATCTCACCACTCAGAAATAAAAAAGGACTCCCCTACTGACACACGTGAAGCCCCAGAGGATGAATCTCAAAAGCATTAGAAGTGAAAGAAGCCAGACACAAAAGGCAACGTACTGCATGATTTCATTTATATGAAATTCTAGAAAAGGCAAAAACTATAGTGATAGAAAGCAGATCAGTGGTTGCCAGGGGTGACGGGGAGGGCAATCCTGCAAAGAGGCCGCAGGGAACACGAGGGTGATGGAAACGTTCTGTATCAGCAAACCCTCCTTGTAAAGGCCAGGCAGTAAAGATTTTAGGTTGCATACTATCTCTGCCTCATATCCTTCATTTTATTTATTTTTCTACAACTCTGAAAATGCAGAAAACAAAGACACGGTGGGAGCCAGATCTGGCCTAGAAACTGTAGGCTGCCAACCCATGTTCTATATCCTGAGTGTGGAGGTGTGACTGTTTATGTTTGTCACAACTCACTGAATCTTAAAACTGTAGAATTCTATTGTATGTAAATTATACCTCAATTACGCTGACAAAAGTATGAATGAAGCAGATAAAAACAAATCCAGGGAATGAAAACTAAACTGTCCTTTGTTCTGAGGACCTATAAGCTCCATTGGTGTATTTCATAAACTGGCTGTCCTCGTCCCTGGACAAACTCTCAGAATTGTGCCATTTGAGATCTGACATCACGCCATCACTCTGGGCACCGTCCGGCCCAGTGACCCCCAGGTGCCCTGGGTTAAGATGACTCTGACAGGGAGACAGGGCACTGTTTACTGATGACCTCGGACAGGCCATCTATCATGGAGACCTCTGTGACCCTCTGGGGGAGCTGCCCGATACAGAGACATCGGGATGCCTGGAGCTAACAGGAGACATTCTGGGAGACTGCCAGCCCTCTGGGGAGTGCAGGTTTCCTGCACACTGGCCTTCTCAACAGAACAGGAAATACCACATGAGGGGTGGACGGGGGAGCCGAATGCTCTGACCCCTTTTTCAGTCACTGCCAGGCTCTCTTCTCTGGTTTGCTTCCCTTTTCAGCCGTATCGTGTTCTGCCATCGCCTGCCAAGCCCTTGTATGTTTTGGCTGCTCCTTGGCCCTGAGCCTATAATCTGGAATCCTCTCCAACTTCTGACCCAGTTAATTTGTAAAAGCAAAAACCCAAGTTTCAGCCACTCAGAAACCCAGAACTCTTCCCCTGGCTCTCAGGACTCTGATCAGCAGGACACAGTGCATACATGTAGCAACTTCTGGAGGAGACGGCAACCCACTGAGTAGAACCACCCAGCCAGAGCAGCAGGGCCAGGTCACAACCCTGTCCCCCTGTCCCCCAGAATCCCTCAGATTCTGGGATCTGTTGCCAGCTCTCTTTGGTGTTGCTTTTGGAGTTGGGCTGATTCCAGCTCCCGTGACTGTCAGCCACATGCTTATCCAAATCCTTTCAGGATGCTTTCTTATTCTCTGCCACTGTAATTCCTTGAGGTGATAAAATCTGTGTATTGTTCCTGTTGTGTTGAAGTAGGCCTTCAATTTAATTATTCTAACATAATTGCTCATATTTTGGCGGTGCCCCTTATTTTAGTGAGAGAGGCTCAGTAGTTGAATCTGGGTCCCCTTCCTCCACACCATGCGTGACTTCACAGGGGCTCTCTTCAGTTGGATGATTGGTCAGCTCTGTAGTTAATTACCTTATGTCCTCTTCCGACCACTGAAAATTCATTTTGATAAGTCAGGGTGGAGCGAGGACGGGTGGGGGCGCTGGAAGCAAGGGGAGATGCTGGGGTTGCCACTGAAGTGCCCCGCAGTGCTCTGGACAAACAGGGCAAGGGACAAGGAGCAGCATTTCCTCATCCACAACCCCTAATCCAACAAGCTCTGCAAAGCACAAGTTCTAGGAACTTCCCTGACAGCAAACTGATCTGAGCTCACCTTACTCGGCCATAAAACCTGACCTGGTGTGAGGTGCTCGACTGTTTTTCTTCATTTATACATACTGCTGAAAAATTAAGGATGTGTCTGAACAGAGTGCAGCCCCAGACCCTCCTAAGGTGTCATATAAATTATGGTCTAAGCACTATATGGACTTTTGAAAAAGAAAACCAAGTCTGACTGTGAAGCACGTCCAGTCCCAAGGGTTTTGGCTGTGAAGCTCTGGCATGAGAGGAGAGCAGCCACCACATTCCAGGAGCCCAGAAAGGTTAGGAAGAGAGCATGAGCCCATACCAGGACTGGCCTTCTCCAAAGTGTGTGCTTTGTATTTCAGTACAGTCCTTGGTTTCATAACATCTCAGAAGACACATGCCTGAACCTGCAGAAGTCCCCCTTGTCCCTGGTCCTGCCAGGAGCCTGTGAGGACTGGAGGAGAGAGAGGTGGACGACCTGAACCTCAGAAGGTCCGACAGGCCCTGCTGGAGGTGGTTACACCCCCCTGCCCAAACCCAAATGCCTCCTTCTAATGCTTTATTACGGCACTGGAATCATCCAAAACCACACCACAGAGCTTAGCTAATCATTCTCCTATTGCTCTGCAGACCTTATGTCATTACAGGATTCATGTCATTAAAAAACAAACTACTCAAGTGGAAAGATTTCATGTATTTTTTTTTTTTTTTAAGTCTTGATCCAGTCTCCACCAATGGAAAGTTTAATTGGCCACTTGGGTCAAGCCTGTTTTTCCAGTGCTCTGCCTGAGTCAGGGACACAGCTCAACCCTCAACATGTAGCATCTAGGGAAGCAGCCTGCTTCCTGAGCAGCTGGGACCAGGGATGGAGCTGGGCCTTGGCCCTTATGGTATAGGGCACCAGCTGGCCTCGCCGGCAGCTCCTGTCCATGCCCTCCACCTCCCTTCTGCCTGCATCCTCTTCTTGCTTCTCCTCTCCCTCTTCTCATGCCACTCCCCAGGTTCTCCCAGCATGGAGAGCACACACAACCAATTCGATGCACCAGGCCAACAAGAAACATACCAACATCAGTTTTGCCAGAAAAGTGGGATATAAGACCATGCACTTGGCTGACAATGACAGTCTGAATGGGACTGGCTCTTTTCCAAGCATCCATAAGCCAGAAGTGGACCCAGCACCTTCATGATGGTCCCTGGCAGTGTGAACTGCACAACCAAGAGATGCTCACTCAGCAAGGCTTGGGTCACTTTTCACTTAACAAACAATAGCCCAAGTAAGTGGGCTGTGTTCATATTTTTTTCAAAAAGGCGCATTCTTGGCTATAAGAACTTTGAAAAATCATATTTAAGAATTGCTTTTTAGTAAAAATGGATTTTCCTCTTCATACTACTATTTCATGAGCTCTTTTTGAAAGTGAAAAGTGAAAGTGTTAGTTGCTTCAGTCATGTCTGACTCTTGGCGACCCCATGCACTGTAGCCCGCCAGGCTCCTCTGTCCATGGAATTCTCCAGGCAAGAATACTGGAGTGGGTAGCCATTCCCTTCTCCAGGGGATTTTCCCAACCCAGGGATCGAACCCAGGTCTCCTGGATTATAGGCAGATTCTTTACCATCTGAGCCACCAGGGAGGGTAAGGGCCAGGGACTGGGAAGGGAACATACACGACATTGAGTTTAGGGAGGTCAGCGGAGTCCTGAGGGACGTGGGGAAAGGGAAGAATCTTTGTATCTTACTTCCAACTGAGGAAGTGGGTGGGGGTGGGGAGGAGGCTGCCCAGGAATGCTCTGCCTATTTTGTCCTTCTTAGGGAGAAACTTTAAAACATGGTTGTATGTTTTAGGAAAACTTTGTCACCAACAGTTCTTAGTGGAAGCTACAATAGAGAGTGTTTTTCAACAGGAGGGTGCTCTATGCCAGCCTGTGGCATCTAACTGTGTTATGGTCACAAAGCTCCCCAGGGCATGTTGCCTGGTTCCCAGCCTCCACGTCAGAGAAGAGGCACAGGGCTTGGTGACCAGCGAGCAGACACACTGGCTGTTTTCACTCCAGCCTGTCCTCCTCTGCCCCCACCTCAGTGGTTCCTTACCTTTCTGCTCTCCTTGGGGTCAGTCAGGAAAATGGACCATTTCCACAGGTCACTCTCACAGGGTACATAACCCAGTGAGACTCAGTTCACAGAACACCTGTGGAGTCTGCTGTGCCGGGGTTTACTTTCAGATACCTCTTCCTGCACCTTCCACAGGGGGTCTCCTGTCACCCTGCATTTCAGGCTCTCAAACATGGTCACTGGTAGCCTCATTTCCAGTGGGTCTGCCCCACACCCTGCAGTTGAGATTCTCTGGCCAAGTGGACTGATTTCACTTCCTGCCATTATGACCGTATTATCCTTCCAAATCATGCTGCTGGCTTCCTCTTGGTTCCTGAATTAAGGTCAAGTTTCCAGCTCTCACTTTCCAATCCTTACCACGTATGGTTGCCAATAGTGTCTGCTTTCACATGTGTGTATTTTCCGTCCCTTCTCTCCTTTTTCTCCTCCCTCTTTTTATTTTACACTTTCCTATGCCTCTTCCTTGAGGTAGCTATTAATTCAGTGGTGTTTCCTTGCTTTTTTTTTTTGATCTCCAGGGAAGATCCCCTGGAGATGTAAAAGTCTACCCACTCCAGTATTCTGGCCTGGAGGATTCCACAGACTGCAGAGTCCACGGGGTTGCAAAGAGTTGAACACGACTGAGCGACTTTCACAGTTAAGAAAACCATTTTCATTGCGGAGCCACTTGACTTTTTCAACTCTGCGTCTCAGCAGGTGATTGACTTTCCCTGCCTCAGTTTCTCTAATTGTCAACGGAATATCTCCACACTCACTGTGCTTTCAGCTCTCTGAAGTGTCTTCTACGAACGGAGAGTTGGGCCTGACAGCTCACCATTTCAGTTTCCTAATGCGGATCTCCCAGGGGCTGTGGCTATACAAGTGGGGATTTTTGCTGTTACCCATCCAGGTTTGTATCTGGATTGGACTAGGGGTTGCAAGAGCCTAGATTATTGTGTCATGTGAATAATTAGGCCCTTTGACAATGGGAATGACGCTCAGGTTCTCAGATATGCAGCTTACTTCTGCAAACCGAGCTTTCTGTTGAAAGGAAATTAGACGCTATTGTGCATCAGGCTTTTTGTCAGAGGCTCCCCCTGGCTTCTCTACACAAACTCTGTAAAAAGCCCTTCTGTTTACTTGTCTGCTGAGCTGTGCTGGGAGCGCAGGGAGGGCGGAAGGAAGGAGGGTGCCGTTAATGGTGCTTGCTCAGCACGAGCGCGTGCTATCAGATGCCCATGTGCTCTAGTTATCTTACTGGGCTACAACTGGGACACTTCAAGTTTGGTTTTGGTTATGAGATCAAAGTACAGACTCTGGGCAGATAGATGTTGCTCAAAGAGGAGAGCTGAAAATAAAGGAGTGACCTTGAGGCAGCGCAACGATGACTTGTTTCTCTTTCTGCATCTTAACCAGATAAGCTTAGGACACCTGTTTTTATGAAGCCCACTCTATTAATAAACACAGAAATGACAGTTACTCAGGTCCCATAACACACAAAAGTTAAAGTTGATAATACAGTATCATCAACAGCTCCTTCGTCCCAGTAACAGTGAAAAAGTGACAGAGAGGGTGAGGGTGCCCACTGGGCAGGCCATGGAAATGCACAGGGGTACAGAGGAGCAGCAGAGGGTAGGACAGGGGAGCAGAGAGCCCCTCCCTGTCTGCCCCCTTCTCCTGCACTCTCCTCCAGCGGTCACATGGGCCAAGAGAAACCTTATCGGGGGAGGTAACAACACGACTCCTGGGCATTCCAGGCAGGACTCCTCTGGAGAGAACAACAGGAACCAAAAAAGAAAAGCCTGAGGACTGTGCATGGGAGCAGGGAAGGCAGAAGACTAAGCACTCTTGGCTGAGATTTGAAGTTTCATCCCAATTCCCATTCTCCTGGCTGGAGAGTCCTGACCTCTTCCTCTCCCAGGAGAAACCTGCCCCCGTTATCATGCTGGGCACAGTGGGGATAAGAGTACAGGTGACAATGATGGGCTGCTGAACACAGAGGAATTTAGATCTACAGTTCAGGCTCTGTCAGAAGGCATCTGAGTGCGGCGGAGGGACGATGAAGGTGGAGACTTGTAATTCTTCAAGGAAAGTGCTATTCACTAATTTATCTTCCTCTTCAAGTCATTATCAAATGACTAGATGCATTCACAAAAGTCAGGCAGCTGTCAGTTGTTAAAAGAGTTGAAAGCACTGCAAATGCATGAATAAATGTGATATGTTTAAGAGAATGTTCCTGCTTTGCCAGATCCTGACAAATTCCCAAAGCAGGTGTTCAGTGGAGAGCCAGGGCCCAGAACGGCCAGGACATTCCACCTAGAATGGTGCTGGGACGTGGTGTTTGAACTGACCATGGGGTCAATTTCCCAGAACAACTTTGAGGACAGAGGCTACTCTGCGGCTGGGAAAAACACGCCTTATTTATGTTTGGAGATGATGAAATAGAGTTGAAAGGTTTTGCAGGCTATGAGCAAAGTCTTATTTCAAAAGCCTCTTGGGCTAATCTTTCTTTCCCCTCTGCCCACCCATCCAATTCAGCCCTCTATCCCTCCACCCATTCTTCCATCCATCCGCTTCGACTTACTGAGAGTCTACTAAAGGAGCCCCCTTCTCAGGGTTCAGAGCTACTGAGAAACAGAGACACACAGATAAGGGCTTCAACAGAGAGGTACCCAGTGGCATGGCAGCGAGCAGAAGGAGCAACCAAGGAAGAGATATGGAGAAGGAGACACAAAGGAGGGGGCCTTTGGGTTAAGACTGGACGGATTCTGAGGCAGAGAGTGGAGCTGAGAAGACAGACTTGCACGTTTGAAAGAAATCTCTTGGTGACAAGGGTCAGGAGCAGCACGAGAGAAATCGTGTCTGATGATGTCACCCGGTCGAAGCCCCTCAGTCAGTCCTCATCTCGCTGAGAGCAAATGCCCTAACCATGGCCTCAGAAGGCCCCACTGATCTGTCTGGGGCCTCTGGGCCCTCCTGCTCCAGCCACACCGCTTCTTCAGAGCCTCTGTGCTCTGGTTCCCTCTGAAGGGTGGCTCCTCCCCCAGTTAACCTGAGCCTTCTTCCTCAGATGTCACCTTCCTGGTGATGTCCTCCCCTGCCACCCTCTCTGCCCTTCCCCATTTTATTCTCCTCCCTACCCATTACCACCAGCCAATGAGGAATGTATTTTGCTTATTTGTCTTTGTTGATTGTCTCTCTCCTCTGAGGAGTGAAAAGTTTTGGAGGATAATTTTTGTCTGTTGGTTTAATGCTACACTCCTGGGGACCTAAACAGTATCTGGCATATAGCAGGTACTCAACAAATATCTGTGGAATGATTGAAGGAAAGAGTTAAGAAGGACTATGCCAGACAAAGGCTTCTGGAGTTTATCTGAAAGGCAAGGGGAAGCCATGGACTTTTTAACTAGCAGAGGTAGGATAAGTGGATCTGTTTCTAGGATAACTCTGATGGTGACAATGATAGATGGTGGGGTGGTGGTGGGGGAGAGACAGGAAGTAGGAAGTTCCATGAAGGGGGTTCCTGCAGCACAGGATGACAGCCCGCCGCAGGGCAGCGGCAGTGGAGACAAAGAAGAAAAGAAGGATTTGGAGGTGAAAAAAAAATAGGTTAAAATGCATTACTCAGATTTTATGCATCAATCCTAGAAAACAGTTTTAAGTACTTTCAATTCTCATATGTAACAATTTATCGGCACAAAATCAGGTATAATCTTGATGCAAAGAATGGTTCTGAGCCTGGGCTAATAGTAAAGCAAGCTGTACAGCTCGGCTGAGGAGGCACTCAGGTCAGGCTGTGGGAATCTGGAAAACAGAGCTGTTCTTCAGAGCATCTCTGTTACACATCTTGGAAGCAGCCTTCTTTGTCTGGTAGGGTGATGGGACTCCTCTCCACTACCTCCCTGTTAATCTCAGAATCACATTTCAGTATTTTTAATTTGGCTTCCAGGCTTTCACTCAATTTGAGATTCTCATTCTTCCTTTACTTTCCAACCATCCGTTTTGTAAAACTTGCTAAATAACCAACCAACCCAACATTTTATTTTTGCCTCCTTCCTTTAGCCCTTCATTCAGTTACACCTTCCAAATACTACTCCAAGTTCCTTCTCTGATTCTTTTTCTAGACCTTCTTTCACACTGGGCAAAACTGCCTGGAAAGCTTTCATAAAATCCATTTAGAAGTCACTTTCATCTCTCCCTTGACCCTCATCCTCACCACTAGCCAAAGTACCTTTTCTGTGCGTGAAGAGGACAGAAGGCCATTCTCAGGTATGAAAGAAAAATGTATTGCTGCCTACTGCTCTTGAAACAAGAATTACTTCAAAATACCCTCTAGCCAACTGAGAAATAACTGCATTAAGAAGTTAGGATGGGAATCACAGTGGACAGATCTGAGAGTCTGTCCTGGGTGCTACCCCCAGGCACAAGGACTCTGGTCAGTGGAGACACAGCCCCTCGGCACACACTGCCCACCTGGCCTCCAAGAGACAGTGAGAATGAGGACAGGAAGGGCCTTCCTTCTATGGTGCCATTGGATGAGGCTGAAAGAAACTGTTCCTTAGAAATTGTTCCCCTTCGTTAAGGCAATCATCCTGTAATTGGAATCCTTCTGTAAAAGCCTCTCCCTCAAGAAAAGTGTACTGTGAAATTCGAGGCACAATTAAATATGATTACAGTTACACTGAGAACAAAAACAAGCAGCATCCTTGGCGAGCAATAGGTTTGGGAACAACTTTCTGTGGCTCCTGTCACTCCCCGCTGACACAGCTCCAGGCCCCTGCTACAGACGGGCCAGGCCTCCCTGTGGCTGCACCAGGCCCTCTCCACAGGGTCCGGCCAGGTAACCCCACCTCACAGCCTTCTCTGCAGGTTCATATCCTGGTGGCCTCCACCCAGGCCTTGGCGCCTTCCCACACATCCATCCTTGTCTGGGATCATTCCTCCTCAATGTGAAGGGGAAACCCTATGTACCTTCTGCTGCATGAAGCTTCCCAGACACGGCCCCTTTGCTCGGCCACCCTCACAGAATCCGGGTGGCTACCAAAGCCCCCAGCACATCAGCGGTTGTTCCAAGTGTATAACTAAGCATGATAAAGTGGACTGAGTTCTCTTGTCAAACTCCTTGGCCATCCTCACAGGATTCTGAGCGAAAAGCCCTTCTCAGGACCTGCTGTGTGCAGACACCTGAATCCGGAGCCCTTGCCTCATTATCAGGATTAAGACTGGGGGCCCACAGTGAGTGAGTTCAAGTATTGCATCCTCCAAAGATGATTTCCTCTAATTATAGAGAAGTAATAAAAAAGGGCTGCTTTCTACCTGGATCAGATGTATATTTCATCCATCTGACTGTAAGCTCTATGAGTGCAGGGACTGAATTTATTTCTCCGCTCACTGTTCTATCCCCCAGGAACTAAAACAGTGTCTCCTTCAGGCCTGTTCTCATCAATGTTTGCTGAGAGTATGAATGTCTTATTCACAGTACTTACTTCCCAGGTAATCAAGCCAGGCACGATCACACTGACTGATGCTAAACTGAATGAATGAAAATCCTGCCTCAGTTGTAAAAGGAGACTGCTTTCTTTATGCCTAAACCAAACCTGACAAAAGACTCTCCCTCAGAAACGCACACCTGCCTTCCTCCTCCCAGGCCCCCGCCTCCAGACCTTTGTCTTGGCTCCTGTGTGTGACCCTGAGAAACAAAAAGTGGCTTTGTCTTCTTGGAAGTAAAGGTTTCACAGAAATGCAAGACATTAACCTTCCCCCACCCCACAACACATCGGGTGGCTAAACCTGGGGGGTTCAGGAAGAAATTCATTCAAAATTCAAACAATGAAAAAAAGAGGTGCCTTCACATCTTCAAAATGCCAAGCACTGACAAAATTCTCCCCCTTGAGAAGCGATTCAGAAATGCCTGTGCTGGGTTCCAGGCCCCTCCAGGGCAGCCCTTTCTTCTGGCTGGCTACTCCCAGGGCAGCTGCCCACTCGTGTGCACAGGGAGCAGCAGCCGCTGCAGCAGCATCAATAAAACTGACTTCCGCCCACATCTCTAACCACCCAGTGCTGGTAGTTCACAGATAGGGAATTTGTCAAATTTTGCCTCTGTGCCAACCCGGCTCTCTTAGAGGAGTCTTGAGGCTTATGACCAACCCAGGAAGAGATCTTCTTTACTTCTCTGCATTCTCCAAAGATGACCAGAAACAATCATAAAAAAGGAACAAAGGGACTACAAATTAATCTGCCCTCACCGGCTCCTCTGACTGCAAAGATACGATTACAAACCCAGGATTTGCAAGAGCTCTCAATTCCCCAGTAATCTCCGCTATCATTTCTATCACTGTGTTTATGATTCTTTTTTTTAATTTTTAAAAGCTCCTCTCTTAGGCAGGGCATGATGGGGAGCTATGCTCTTTCTTCACTCAACAGTAACAGAACAATATGTCCTTAACATTTCAGAAAGCAGATCGTCCCTGTGCTATAACCATTAAAGCATGGAGGTGAAACGGCACAAGTGTCCTTTACATCAGTATCTGTCTAAGTTAATGAATTTAAGCCCAAATCACCTCAACCCGTGGTTTCTTTGGAGAGCATGACTCTGATAATCCAGAAAAACTCCAGGGCTTAACAATCTCCAATTTCTTGACACTACACTTGCTTTTGGGCTTCCCCAGTGGCTCAGATGGTAAAGAATGTGCCTACAATGCAGGAGACCCAGATTCAATCCCTGAGTTGGGAAGATCCCCTGGAGAAGGAAATGGCAACCCACTCCTAGAGAATTCCATGGACAGTAGAGTCCAGAGGGTCGCAAAGAGTCAGACACGACTGAGTGACTAACACTTTCACTTTCAGGAGGCACTAGTGGTACAGAACCTGCCTGCCAGTGCAGGAGACATAACAGACAGGGGTTTGATCCTTGGGTCAGGAAGATCCTCTGGAGGAGTGCACAGCAAACCCACTCCAGTATTCTTGCCTGGAGAATCCCATGGACAGAGGAGCCTCTTAGGTTACAGTCCATGGGGTCTCAAAGAGTTGGACCTGACTGAAGAGATTTAGCATGTACATATATTTACTTTTGTAGAGCATATTTCAATCATTCAGAAACCTGCAGTGAAGGAGTTCCCTGGTGGCCTAGTGGTTAGGATTCCAGGCTCTCACTTTGGGGGGTCAGGTTCAATCCCTAGTCCAGGAACTGAGATCCAATTAGCTGTGTAGAGCAGTCAACCCTCTCTCCCCCTAAAACAACCTCCTAATCCCCAAGAAACCCAAGAAACGTGTAGTGAATGGCTTCTACATTGCATTTCCTCTGTGCCTCTGCTCTCTCCAGCCACCTGGAGCAGGGCCTGCAGAGAGGGCAGGTACTGGCATCTTCCCACCAGGTTCACGCCATGGGTCAGTGCTATGGCATAATTAAAAAGCAGTGGGGGCTTTTCTCCGTCTCTTTCCCAGAAGGGTCTACAAACTCCATCTGTACAGTTCTGCCAGTGACATTTCCGTCTTGGGAGCCAGGGACACACACTCCTACTGAGAGGGGAGAGGAGAGAGCCCATGGACTGGGGTGGACTGAAGCATTCACCAGCTGCTAACTGCATTAATCCTGGCACACAATTCACAATGGCTGCTTGTCTACATACCACGGGGGCTCCCACTTCTGCTTTTCCCTGGCTAAATACCTGTCCATGTTCTTCAAATTCCCACACTTGGCAGCAAGCTGACAATGGGACTGAGAAGGCAACCAGGGTGAGGACTCCCCAAATAGTGTTGGGAGAACATCCACTCAAGCCCATTTCTGCTGTGTCTGGCTCTTACCTGGGTACGGAACTCTTCCTTTGGTGACCAGCTCTGTGAGTAAGATTCCAAAAGACCACACGTCAGACTTGATTGTGAACCTCCCATACAGGGCTGCTTCGGGGGCCGTCCACTTAATGGGGAACTTGGCACCTGCAGGAAGAACACCTGGTTACTCCTCAGGCAGAGATCATGGCTCTGGGCATGGGGCTGGGGAAAGATAGCAGGCGGAAGTGTGTTCATGGGATCAGGTTCAGAGAGGAGGATTCGTAGGAGGGGAAACTAGACGTGGGCTAGGACTGAGCAGCTATGGGGTGTGTTCCTGCCTCTGTGACCCTAAGCAAGTCCCATACGGGCTTCAAAGCCCCTTCACATTCTGGCTTTTGAACTTGATTCTACAAACCTATTGAATGTCATGGGTTTGGTCTGGAGGTAGGGTAGGGCTAACTTATGATTTAGGAAACTTTTATATTTTTTTCTTTCACTTTCAAATAATATTGTAAATCATAATGTTACCCTCAAGAATCCTTTAGTATAAAAGACCATAGTCTCCTCTTATTGAGGTACATAAAAACCAGATCAAACCACCATGCTTCTCCCAAGGGTGGAGACAATTTGCTGTAGCCCATGCATTATGTGGGACTTCCCAGGTGGCGCTAGTGGTAAAGAACCCGCCTACCAACACAGGAGATGCAAGAGGCGCAGGTTGGAACCCTGGGTCAGGAAGATCCCCTGGAGGAGGAAACGGCAACCCACTCTAGTATTCTTGTCTGGAGAATACCATAGACAGAGGAGCCGGGCAGGCTACAGTCCATGGGGCCACAAAGAGTGTGATGTGACTGAGCAGCTGAAAACACAACACATGTATTATGTGGAGATGGGCTGTATTTCCCCAATGCCTCCACACCCACAGCAGAGAAATGATTTTTTCTCAAGCTACTTCCCACTACAGGGCTTCCCAGGTGGCTCAGTGGTGAAGAATTTGCCTGCAATGCAGGAGATGCAGGTTCAATCCCTGGGTTGGGAAGACCCCCTGGAGAGAGAAGGAAATGGCAACCCACTCCAATATTCTTGCCTGGGAAAATCCCACTGGACAGAGGAGCCTGGAGGGGCTATAGTCCATGGGGTTGCAAAAGAATCAGACAGACTTAGCAAAACAACACTTTCCCCACTACACTCTCCTTTTTCCTTCCACCCTTTTCCCTGATAGTAGCCACCTTTAATTCTGGGGAATGTTTTTCTTCTGCACTGTATCATCCCTTGCTTACCTCCCTGTCTTTCTCCTACGAGCCAGACAGGGTACTATCTAAAATTTTTAAAGAGTGGTTTTATCTCAATGACTATCTTATGAGTCTGATTTCTCAAGACCAAGAAGCAAATTTTGTGCCAAATCTTTTCTTGCAAATGTCTCCTGTTAAAAGAATCCTTTCTCCAATCAAAAAGGAAGGGTGGGGTCCACCCTGCTCCTTACAAAGCTAGATGTGTATACAGGGAATTAAAATTGATTCAGCAGCCTGTGCTCTCACACATTAGGCTCAGCAATTATAAAGCAGTTTCAGATATTTCATTGAACAGACTAAAAGGGAAACACAAGCAATTTTTATTACTGATGTAAACACAATTATATGTTTAAAGCATGTTAATTTTACTTAGGAACGCCTAAAAAAGTCACACAAAGGCTGACAAAATCAGAAATTTTCATAGTATCTTCTAGGAAAAGCCATTATGTGTAAAACTGGCAAATGATTAAAATCTTTGAATTAGCATGGTTTTAATAACCAGAGGTATGATAAATTACAGCAATTAGATTTTTGTTTTAAATACAGTACATGATAACATCTTCAGCAAATCTACCCTGGCATTTTCGGGCAATATAATTTTCCTCTCCATCTCGTCTATGCCCGTGTGAAATGAAATTTTAAAAAAATCCTACTATTTCATTCTGTGGCATCTCATATTAACACTGGAGCAGAGAAATGATTCTCTAGTTTTTCTTCCCTTTTATGCATCAAGTTATTTTTAATTAGCTATGTTTCTCAAGCATAATTACTTATATCTTTGCTTAAGTGCTGCATGATTCCACACAAAGTCTGGTATTCTCTGAACAGTCATTCTGTTTTTAAAGTTTCTTTCAAAGCATTCTTCTCACACTTCCTATCCTCCAGCATTCTGTTCACGCAGCTTTGGACTCTGAGCCTCTGGGATTAATGCGATAGATTCTCTTCAGTGTCGAGAGCTGACTTTGCCCTGGACCAAACCTCAGCTGGAGTTCTCTTATTTCAGAGAATTAAAGGTATATTAAATTCATTCCCATTTAAACCAGCTCTCGAGCCAAATGGCTTGGAAATCTATGTCCATCTCTGAAGCAAATAGAACATTTTTCTCCACTGTGCAGACACAAATCCTGTAAATAAAATGACGAGCAAAAGAAGCCTTTCTTCCCTTCTTGGAATCATTCCATGTTGCTCAAGATGTGAGTGTTGCTGAAAGTAAACTAGTTAAAATTGGGATAAAGTCATTTTGGATTTTCTGAGAGAAGATTTCATAATTTCAGATTGTTTTAAAAAGCAAATGTCAATATATCAGCCAGTTGCAGTAGTCTACTTTATTGTTTTTTCATTCTATCATCTACAACAAGAATTATATAAACCTTCAAAAGAGAAGCTGAAACAAAGGCTGTAATGGATCTCTGATAAGAAACCATTTGTAGGTGTGTGCTCTGACTTACTAGTAGCAGCTTACTTACATACATTTATTTTGCATTAGTTTTCTTTCTAAGATAAGCAACGTATTTACATTTAATATGTGTTGGAGGGGAAAAATTGAAGAATGCCTTTGTCTTTGTTTTGGTCTCAAAACAGCAGCCGCTCTTGACTTCTCTAAAGATAACTCTCAGTTTCAAGGAAGACAGAAGGTTAAATTAAAGCAGAGATGAACTGTTAGTGATCAAGTGAGGTTTCAATGGAAAAGAATGAATCAATGCTCACTCTTCTACTCATCTCGCTACCTCAATTTCTCCTCATTTTGGTCTCCTGCCTCCTAAGGGTACAGACACAGCAGCTCCACATCAGGGAGAGTTCACGCCAGGCTTGGGCAGGGTCTTTGAAAATGGCCCTGAAGTTGCACACTGCAAACCCCATCTATGAGAATGGGGTCCCTAAGGTTGCCATGGATACAACCCTGCTGGGGCTGGATGGGGTTGCTCCTCGGGTAAAGTTAGGAAAGCTCAGAAACCTGGAAGGAAGGACCTCCTGGGTGTAAACACTGACTTTTCCTTCAAAATAGAGTTCTGCCCCCTCAGATTTTTTTCACAGGTATCATGGTAGGCATAAAGCCAAGACCAAAGTTCTAATTGGATGGATTTGTAAAAAAAAGGGGATGATGTCAGGAGACCTATGCCACAACAAGCGTGGTGCTGCCATATAACTAGCTGATTCACTCTTCTTGGAATTCCCCTTTGGGACCAGGATTAGACACCAAGACAATGTCCTCTCCTCTGCACCTCACTGGAGGAAATCAAGCAGCTGATGCAGGTATGACAATCTGTGTCAGTAATACCATGGGCTATGGGGGGCCCAGAAACTCTCACTGTACTTGTTCAATGTTTGTGCTGTGTTGCTCAGTTGTGTCCGACTCTTTGAGACCCCATGGTCTGCAGCCTACCAGGCTCCTCTGTCCAAGATGGATTCTCCTGGCAAAAACAGTGGAGTGGGTAGCCATTCCCTTCTCCAGGGGATCTTCCCAATCCAGGGATCGAAATTGCGTCTCTTGCATTGGCAGGTGGATTCTTTACCACTAGTGCCACCTGGAGAGCCCAGCATGGAGCCTACTTAGAGAAGGAACTTCACAGATCTTCACAGAGTCATCTCTGGCCTCTGCTGTCTTATCACCATCCATACTGAGTTGACCTCACACCGGTGAAGGTGTCCATCCCTCTTCATCTTCACTACTTGCACTCCAGTCCTCACTGGTTCCCTGCCACTGGCCTCCCCCCGCAATTCCTTCTAGTTGTCTCCCCCCACAATCTGGCCCCTCCTCCCCACTCCCCAGCCTCCTGTAACCCTGGGCCTCCCCTCCTCTGCTCCCCCAGGTCCCTTCTGACTATCCTTCCTGCTGCAGGGCCTTGGGTCAGGCTGTTTCCTTTGCTGCAAGTCCCACCCCACTCCTGCCCGTGGCCAACTCCCACTCCTCCTTTGTTTCTGGCCTGAGTGTTTCTGGCTCGGGAGCCCTGGCCTGAGCACAAAGACTGGGGCAGGTTCCCTAGCTCTGTGCTGCCAGGGTGTCTGGCTCATTGTGGCTGTTACTACTCAAGTGCAGTGAACATGTGAGTTGTCAGAAAGTGCATTTCTCTCCATGGACAGAGACTGTCCTTGGGGGCTGGTACATGTCTCTGTGGACCGCCACCATGTGTGCAGTACTGAGCCCAGTGCCAGCTCTACAGAAGGCACTGGTTAAGGAGGTGCTGAATGAATGAGTAACTGGACACTGATTAACCTGTTCAGAATTCCCTTCCTGGTGGAACAACCATGGTTCCTTATAGGGCTTATAATCAGTTTCCCCCTCTTTGGCGAGTCCTCGCCTTGTTCTCAGTGACCAGTGTCACTGTCTGTCACCACCTGGATCCCCTTTGAAGGGTTTAATAACTGTCAACTACAGTAGAAAAGCATCTGTCACATGCTAAGAAAACAAAAACACCTGGAAAACCCAGATTTTTATTCCCAAATGAAGTGTGTTCAGAAACCTTTGGGTCGGAGTAAAGCTGTCTGAGATGGCAGGAATCTTGGATTTGGCTCTCTGATGGACCTACGGCTACAGCTGGGAGGTTAGACCCACAGAGAGGCAAGGTAGCCAGAGGCCTTGGAGCGATCACAGCAAAAGAAAGTAAAAAATCAATTTTTCAATAGACTGGGATGGAAGCAGGTGACTGGATAGCAATCATTCAACCTCACTCATCTTCAGAATATGGTTAATAACCATCCATGCTTTAAGTAAGAAAGGAGAGAGCTGTGGATTTATTCAGTTATCAAAGTTTATCAGCAAGACAACCAAAGACCCCACCCTTGATGGACTAGTTTTGTTCTCTCTCTTCTGGAGTCTACCATGTCCCTGGCACGGTCTGTAGTGCTGGGGAGACCATAGTGAATGCAATCTCCTACTCTCAGGGGGCTTGCGGGTTAGCTTGGGAAGGACATAAAATAAACCAATGACGTTTATATGTCAGACTGCGACCAGGGCCATAAAGAAGAATAAGATGGGCCATAAAGACAGATGCCATGGGGCGCTGCAGGTTACGCTAAGGACTCTGGATTCCATCTAGTGTGGTGGGGACCCACTGGGGGCCGTGAGCTACCCCCCATCCTCTGCTTGTCTTTAAAACACATAAGTCACACATCATTACCTAGAGAACGATCTAAGATGAGCCAGAATGTGAAAAGCACTTTGACTTTTCAAAACTCTTGAAAAGCATCATGACATTTCAAGGCCCGTGGCTGTCTGTTAGCAATCAACAATCAGGTTGATGACGTGTCTATTGTCATGTCTGTCACCATGTTTGCTTCGCCTGTGGCTCTAGTCACATTTGTGCTGTTTTAGTACACTTTTCACATTTGAGTAATACGAATCATCTCAGGAACAAAGGAGTAGAACTTGGCATGCTCCAACACTTGGTAAAGCTCACACATTCCTATGAGAAATGAGCAATCTTTTCTGAGTTTATTCTTCCCTGATGCTCTTCCTTTCTTTCTAGGCATTGTCTCTGATGTAGGTTCCTCCTCAGTTTCCCTCTCTCTACGAGTCTCAGAGGTCTCAGTGCTACAGACCCTTCTCTCTCCTCATTCCCCGGGGAAACACACCTCTCTCAGGATTAACCTTGCCCAGCGTCTCTGTGTGAACAGGGGGGAAACACTGGAGAATCTTTGTGTCTCATCTGAAGCCTTGGTTCCCGATTTGCAAATGTCTAAGGGACAAAGCCTCTAGGATGCCCCGACTTTATCTCAAATGTGGCAACTATGAATCTAAATTTATTTTTCATTAAATCATTTTACTATGAATAAGACAGTTTGTTATAAAAGAAATTCTTGTAGGTGGAAAATTTTCCTAGATGGCTGACAAAGTTGATTCTCACTTTAATATTCTAGGAAGCAAACAGAGGCTCTTTTTTTTAACTATCCCTTTTTTGGGAGTCAGACCCCACTCTGCCAGGCTTCAAGATGAACAAACTTGAAAGCCGGCTGGGACTTCTCCTTCTCCTTAAACCCAATATCTAACCCATCACTAAGGCCTCTTCCTTCCCTCTCTGACAAGCCTCTCAAACTTTCCCTTTCCTGTTTAAGTTCTCTGCCAAAACTCAATTTAGGTCCTCATCCCTCTGTTTAGACCTTGAGCCATGGTGTCCAGCCTTCAGCTCATTGTTTTTCCAATTAATCATTTTAAGCCTCAGCTTCATAATGTCCACACCAGCCTCCCCCACAACCACACAGTGGGTTCCCTACTGCATTAAGTCAAAATCTCCCACCCAGTTTTCTAGGACCCACATATCTATTCAACTTTGGTTCTTTCTGCCCCAAACCCATAGTTAAATCCAGTCTAGTTTGCTTTCCTGTAACCTGTACCCTGCACTTGGCATAATCATGAACTTGCCTCTTCTACACTAACGTATTCTAAACATTGTCTCTCCTTCTACCTGCTTAGCTAAAGCTTGCTCAGCTCAAGCCCCACCTCCTTCATCAAGTCACCTGTGACTACTCCATTCTTCACTGAGCTCACCCATGCTCCTGGAGCCAGTGTGATAAACAAGTTTAATAATGCTTGACGATAGAAGCTCCCACAACAGCTAAGCGTATATTGAGTGCTTGGTAAGTGTCAAGCATCATGCTAAGTGCTTTACCCATATGAGGCAGATACCAATTACAGTCCTGTTCTACAGACAAGAAAACTGAACGGACGCATATAAATGGTGGAACTGGGATTTGAACCAAGGTAGTCTGGCTCCAGAGCCCAAACACTCAACCACTACTGCTACATCCTGTTTTCAACACATCTCTCTCGTAGTTATTTTGTCTTTCCTTAAATAGAATGTAAATCATTTGATGCTAGAGCCCATGTTTTATGGTGATCTTTCTTCACAGTACCTTGCCTAAGGCTGGTTAAACAGCAACTGCTCAATAAATGCTTTAATTGGTTAAAGGGTCAACCTAGCAATTTCTCCAACACTCTGATGGCCACAGAGATTCTCTTCCTTTACAAAAATTTAATCAAACCAAACAAAAAACAGTGACACAATACAGCTGTGGAACAAATAATTATTTTCACCCTTAGAGTTACAGGAATAAGATCCTCCTCACTGCACTCCAGGACAGTCTGACCGAAGGCTCTTGGTTTTTAAGTGAAAACAGGACAACCAGCTAAATTTCATTGGGTCAGGATGGCTCATCCCAATCTTCCAGGCCCCGATCAAGTGACTGAAGGTCCTTTCGGGCTAGTCAATCTGCTTTCTTCCATCTTAAAAAGAAACAGTTCTTACTTGATTCGGTTACAGTACTTTATGTATCTTGGTACATTAAGGTCCTTGGTGGCGGCATTTCAGATGCTCAAATGAAGGCTGCAGAGACTTTCACTTTCCCGTCTGCCCCCTGCACTATTGCCCAGAAAACAGGGAGCAAATATTCTTTGTGACAATGCAAAGAGGCCCAATTGTGGCCTGGGCTGGAGTGGTCATTTCTGGAGGGCTCAAGGCAGTCATTAGGGAAAGGGGCCCCAGAGTTAGGCAGACCTGGGTGTGCACACTGGTTTTGCTGGGTGACCATTTAAAAGCCTGCTAAGTATCAGTCTCCTTGTCTGTAAACTGGGATCTCACAAGACTGTGATGAGAATTACAAATAATGCAAAGGGCTCAGCACAGCATCTGGCACCTCACAATATTCAAATAAATGCTAGCTATTATCTTCCTTGGATCTTAATGCAAAGGCAGAGTTGCATCAGGCCAGCCAAAGCTCTCCAAACTTCATGAGAGGGAAAGAGGATGAAGAAAAGCCCATATACTCAGCAGTCAATCACTGAGAACTCACTCAGCCTCGGGGAGTCCCCAGCACAGCGGGAGGCACTCCTGGGAAACCAAGAAGGAGCCACCTCCTGCCCTAGGACATTCCAGGCAGCTGGGGACAGAGCTCACGGGAAACCCAACAGAGCTAATTGTGGCTCTGGCTTCAGGCAGAAGAGGGCTCAGCAGCAAGAGAAAGAGGACACACACAGGGCGGCCACATGGGATGCTGCGATGGTACTCTCTATTCTTCTTGGAGCTCCAGGCAGGGACCAGGACAGGCCTGGGTGGGGCCCAGCTCACGTTACCGGCTCTACTGGAGAGCTGGACTCTCAAGCTTTTTTTTTTTGTGGTGACCAGGCCAATTCCATAGCCTTGAAAATATCTCCTCTGGCTAAAAACTTGGGCTTAGGTGGAGAAGGCAAAGCCAGTGGCGAATGAAAGCAGCCAAACCCTCCCTCCAGAGAATACGAATTGTGCCCTAGAAGCATCTATAAGGAAGAAAGGCATTTGTATCAATAACAGACACAGTTTTTCTGAACCAAAGATCTATCCAGAACCCTCTTTAGTTATAAAGCAGCAAACTCTGCAAACTATTATATCCAATATTAAATAATGTGGAGTACTTCAACATTAAAGTTACCCTGGAGAAGAAAAGAAAGCACGATCTATGCCAATAACAGGAAGCTGATTACATGGTTGGCGGGGGGTGGTGGTAGCAAGGTGGGACCTGGACAGGATATCTTGTGAAAGAGGTAAAATCAAAGCTGATCTGACCTGGAACTTTGTGGTGATTCAAACAAAACGATTATTTCAAACCCAATAAAACATGCCAAAGCAAAATTTAGAATTTTCACACCAGGCCATAGGAACGACTTTGAAATTTCCCAAACATGTTTGGAGTAATACAACTGTATGTTTTCCAGTTATTCCTGGTGACACAGTCTGTTGTAATTTCTACTTTAGGTTCGTAAGGTTTTTAGCACCATGTGTAAAAAACATAAAGGAAAAGTAAATGGTACAATGGGCTGAGATGCTATTCTATTTGAAATGCATAACGGTCAGTGGGGCGTTAGAGAAGGAAGGAGGTGGGGAGAAGGGAGTGCCATCCTCCCCAGGTTGTGGGTGGAGGAGGACCAAGTTTGGCAGAGGCAAACAAGAACCCAGGACCAGAGGCAGGGCCTGAACATGCTGTAAACACAAGAGCTGCTTAGCCAGGCACTGAACCCAGGTCTGGTGTGGCTGAATCCAGGAAGGAATATTCACACTGAGAGGCATGAACAAAGTTCCAAGAAGAGCCCCAGGCCAAGGACCAGACAAGAAGGAGTAGAACATCCATCAGCGTGTTTAAAAGCCTAATCAGGACAATTAGAGGACACTGGGGGGCAAGCCCAGCTACCGGGAGGATGGTGGATGAGGCTGGAGGCAAGGCACAGGTCCTGGCGTCTTGCAGTTGAGGAAGGATGGGAAGGCAAGTGAACTGTGGAAGGGCGGGAGTGCCTTACATGGAGGAGAACAGAAAGGAGGCAGTAACATTTCTTCTACAAACCTACGGGGGAGCCAGAAGGGGAGGGACGGACACTCGCCTTCCCCCATCACCTTCCTGTTGATGACCAATGACAACCCAGGATAACTTTCAATGGCAACACAAAAGCAAAGAATGAAATTAATCAGCATCTCCTGAAATCATGGGTGTTTGGTCCCTGTTCTCTCAGGGAGGAGATCTAAGATTCATTAGGAACACTTTGCCTGGGACTTCCCTGGTGGTCCAGGGGTTAAGACTCTGTGCTTCCACTGCAGGGGGCACAGGTTCAATCCCTGGTTGGGGAACTAAGATCCTGCATACCACCAGCATGGCCAAAAAACAAACAAAGACTTGCCTGAAGTGCTGAACGTGTGTGTATGTTTGTGTGTGTGTGTGGGGGAGGTGGCTGGGACTTGTGGAAGTGATTATCTTGGGTGGAACTGAAGAAAGGAGGGCCCCTGCTTGCTGTTCTAGAACACCAGAATGCTGAGTAACTCCAATGATCCCTCCAATTTTCCAAGAACTGCAAGGAAGGCAAAGATAGAACCAAATCTCTGATTCACACTCTGGGTATGATGGACACTGTATCTGTGGTCTTTTTTCCAGAACAAAAGGCAAGAAAGCTGCGTGTAGTGCTCTGGAAGCAACTGTATGCTGCCGTTCAGGGTGGTGAGAATTCAGACTGAAGTCAAAACACACGTCTGAAATTGAGCTCAACACAGAAGTCATCTCAAGAATTTGGTCACCCCTAGCAGGGGCAGTGGGCCTGGGTCAGTCTGACATCATGTCACAAAGCCTGCTAGGCGGCAAGGGACACTGGGATTGGAGATACTGCTCAGAAACGGCTGGTGGTCATACCAAGGGTCTGGGTGGGAGTCAGGAAGAAACAGAAGGAAGAGAGGATGTACAGAAGACGATAACCACTTTGGGGTGCTTTTCCACACCGCTCCCCCAGCCCCCGCCTGTGCCTTTGGGGAGACCAGCCCCGTGCTGCTGTGCACCCTCCTCCAAAACACGGGACAGCTTTCACATGCACTGTCTGTCCCCGATTATCAGGATGATGCAAACGCAGGAGTTCCTCTGTCAGCAAAGCAAGACAAGGAAGCCAAGTGACATTCTTGATGTTTGATGGCAGTCTGTAGTTCCTATTTACACACTTTAAAATCACAGAGGGTGACCATCTGCTTCCTTCTTGATGATTAGTAAGGAACGTGGGTGCACAAACCAAGGACTTGCTTTGACCATTCAGAAACAACTGCCAAATTGCTCTGCTCAAGACAGCACAAAGGAGAGAGAGAGAGAGAGAGAGACCCATATGGAATACAAAACATGACGGCCCAGTGCAGAGAGAAGAGGAAAGATATTCAGACGAGCTGGGCTCTCGGTGACTGGGGCTTACAGCAGGCCCATCTGTCCCCTCCGTTCTGCCCCCCAGGTGCAGAGTCAGGGGGCAGCCAGGCTATGCGCATGGAAGGAATGAATCCATGTCCACTCAGCAAACAGTTTTAATTTTAAAAGAGACAGTGGGGGAGGCAGGGGTGAGTTTTCCTTTCCTTTTAGTTTTCGGCTTGCCCCGCGTCCCTTCTCCGAGGAAAACACGGTTTGCCCCACCCATCTGCCTCTCCCAGGCAGCCTGACCGCTCCCCACAGCGCTGAACCTGGCCCCGGGGCTCCGCGGTGGCTGTGCAGATAACAAAGCGCCCCTCTCAGAAAAGCCGGTGGAAGCCCGGCGGCCGGGGCAGAATACAAATGAAGGCGCTCTCTGCCTGTGACGGGAAGTGCACCAAACTCGGGATCTGGGAGGCTTGATTGGAACCAGGCCGGGCTCCGGCACGCAGCTCTCTCAGCAACAGCAGGAGGGAGGGCTGGGAGGGCCTGGCCGAGGGCAGGGAGTTCTGCGGGGAGAACCCTGGGCTCTCAGCAGACACCCCCGGGACCGGCGACCCTGACCGAGGCCCTGCGGCATGGTCAGTTCAAACAAATGAGCTTCCTGCTCCGTGCTTAAAACAATAGCTGAGCTGGAAAGGGTTTGCTTTTTGTCAAAGTATGATTTGCTTCTCTAGCATGGGAAGAATTAGATTAAATTCAATAATTAAAAGGGTTTTTTCTCCCCCTCCTCCTCCCCTGACATTTGCTGTTCAGGTCACAGCATACTGTGTGGGAATGGCAATGCTGTTGTTGACAGAGAACAAGAAACGCATGTGCCGGCGGGAGCAGGGAGGGCATCTCGTGGCGAGATCAGCCTTGATCTGCCACCGGATTACAGGGGCCTCAGAAGAGGCTGATTAATAATTCTGCAGGAGCCCTTGAGCTGGAAAGCTGGCGTTCTGAGTCTGATAATCCCCAGTTGTGGCAGTACAAAGGAAGGACAGGAATTGAATTCACAGTTCTGAATGGTGAAATACAAAATCTGAAAGAAACAGGGATCTGCTTCTTCCTGACTGTGTTTGTCAACCTAGCTGCCTGCTTGTTTGTGTTAAATGGCTACTGTGCTTTTTGAATCCAAAATCTGATTATATTTAATTAGTACAGGCATCTGGGATTTCTAATACACAAAGAGTTATTAAAGTAACAAATCTTTCTAAAATATGTTCTCCATGAAAGAATGTGTTAATTTATGCAGCAACAATTTTTTAACATGAAATAATTAACATGAAAACTGCAACAATTATGAATTCTTTGCAGTCTAATTTATATGGGAATTTTCCTCCAGATAATAATCTATTCAACCTAAACCCTCATTTGAACAGACGTATTTTTCTTCTATTTAATACATAAACCTAAACCTACAGCAGGTTTTATACAAAGTCCTAAATGCCAGTTTCCATACATTCCAAAGATCCAAAGATTAAATGGGGCTTTGATAGTTGCTTTCTCAGCAATGATCTTGTCATTAGCTTAGACCTTAAAAAACCCCAGAAAACCCCCAAACCCCAAATAAACCTAAAACACAGAGCAACTCTAAGTTCCCATCTTTGTGATGATTCAAATCAGGAGAAGAAAGGGTTAAATAGGCAGGTCCTTTTTGCGGGAGACCCTGATGCAGTGGGTAGGGAAAGACCAAGAGATGTGTGTGTGTCTGTGTGTGTGTGTGAGAAAGAGAGGCTGGGTGGAGAAGGGAGAAAGGGAGAAAGAACGCTATTAACACCCCAGTGGATCAACAGTAGTGATGTTACTATTGCTACTACTAGAAACTAAAATTATACAACTGTCAGCTCAGCATCTGCTTTGTGCTAAGTGTTTTCTGTATGTTTTCAGGGAAGCCATACAACAATTCTCTGATGTAGATAACTATTATCATCCCTGTTTTTAGAGGAGGAAATAAAGGCTCAGAGAGGTTAAATAACTCATCCAAGGCCTCACAACTCATTAGCAGTGGTGCTAATACTCATATGAGGATAACCTGATTTCATGGGTCATACTCTTAACCAATCCACCCGTCTTTGGAATGCATGTTTGCACACACACATGCACAACCATCAGTGACACTGCTGAGAGTGTCCATCAGATGTTCAGACTTGACAAGATCAAAAATAACGGAGGTAGGGACAGTTCTCAACAGAGAAGGCAAATCTGAGAAAAAACGAAACTCTGCTGCAGAGGCTGGTGAGTAGACCACCAGCTCCTAGCTGTGTGCAGAGGGGCCCTTGGGCATGCAGATAAACCAAATGGCACCTGCCCAGATCAATAGAATTGGCTGTAAAATAATGAAATATATTATTTTTCTTACAAGAATAATTATTCTTTACTATTCCTTACTAGCCTTTTCCTTAAAAAGAATTTTTAGGTAAGAAAATAAAGACCACTTTCAAGGCAAATGTACACCACACACAAAAAGTTCAGGTTACAAGAATGGTTTATATTTCACAACCCTCCAACAGCTTTTATAGAGAGCCCATTTAATTCTCACACTAATTATGTAAGGTAATTATTTTTATTATCTCCATTTTACAGATGCTAAAAAATGAGGCTGAGAAAGGTTAACTGATTTGCCTGGGGACACACCAACCTTGTAAGAAACAGCTAGTTCAAACTCGGGCTTCCTGACTGCCAGCCACAGCCTCCACAGCCTCACCAGGCTGCCTTAGCGGCCTAAGGAGAAGTAAAACATCTATACAACACACTGACTGTATTCTATCTTTAAAGATATGGCCACAAAACCTGCCGGGCAGTAGAGGTCTGCCCTAAGACCAACAATTCCACTATACCTAGGAGATAGGAGAACATGACCACCACCACAGCAGCTAATTTCATAAAGACTCCCAGTTAGAAATACCAGGAGAATGGATACCTGGATCTATCTGTAAATGGAATACTACTCAGCAAAGAAAAGGAAAGACCTACTGTTCTATGCAGCAACATGGATGAATCTCACTAATGATGCAAAAGAACTAGACACAAAAGACTGATACTGAATGATTTGTTTATATGAAGTTCAGTTACAGCGAAAAGGAATCTCTGGTGACAAAGGTAAAACAGTGGCTACTTTTGGGAGTGCTGACTGTCTGGAAGGGGATGAGGAGGTCGTTAGGGGGCTGGCAATGTTTGTGTCTTCATCTGTGGGTAATTTCAAGGGCACTCCCTTTTGTAAAAATTCCCTGAGTTGTACACTTTAGACTTATTCATTTTATTGTACATATGACTCAATATAAAAAAAAAAGTTATCCACAAAAGCAAATCATTCTGATACATAAGCCAGGTCTATCTGAGCTTGTTAGGTTTAAATCAGTATTAGTCAGCACTGAGCTTCCTAAAGGCTCAGGAAGAAACTTTTCTTCAAGAAAATTTTTTTCAAGAATTCTCACATAGTCTGTCTGTGTGTGACCTCTGGGGACTTAGTGGCAGGGGAGGCTGTGATCAGACCTCAGGGGAGGGTGCAGGCAGCTTGGGGGTGAGAAGCCATGGTTGGCTGAGGGGTGGTGACGTGAGGAGGAGTGCTCGGAGGTGAGGACCCGTGGCACCAGGTGAGGGCCCCCCCACTGACCTCTCTGGGCTTGGACATCAAACTCAGACGTACCACCACAACTACTTTAAGCTCAACAAATCCCAAACCAAACTCACCCTCGTTCTTGGAAAAGAAGACCTTCTTCCTGACTCACTCACGCCTGTTGCTGGCAACTTCATCCTCATGACCACTCATATCTGACCACAGGGAATTAGCTCTGATCCCTCTCTCCCTTTCTCGGATGGTGGCTGAGCTGTTCCACGTGTCTGTGGCCAATCTGGAATTTGTTTATTCCCCAAGAACTTAGCCTTGTCCAGGACAGAATAATAAGAGTCCTTTTTGTTTACCAGTCGCTCCATGCCAGGTACTGTGCTAAACAATTTACATGTGCTGTTTCACTTAATCTTTGCAAAAACGAAAGCACAAAACAGGGAAAGTATGTTTCCACTTTACAGATAAGCAAGCAAAGGTGTGGAAAAGTTAGGTAATGTGCCCAAGGCCCCAGAGCTGGTAGGTGATAGGGGTGGGTTTCAGATCTCATCTGACTCCATGCTTGCAGCTTGCCCCGGTTTAGTTTTTGGCTTCTTTCGCTCAGGAGCTCCTATCAAAGCCCCTTCACTTTGAAGGGCACTCGAATAATGACAGTTGCCATTACTTGGAGATCCAGATTGGACAGAAGATTGGACTGCTGTCACTGGAGGACATGCAGAGATAAGAAAATGAGTGATACCAAATGATTGCTAGTTGCCTCCAGAATGCTATTGGCAGAGGACCACCCTCCCCAGCTCTGGGCCTGGTGTTGACTTTCTCCCTGACACGGGGCTGCCACTTACAATCCAGTGGGGCAGGGAGGAGAGGACAAAGGAACTCAGGAGCAGCTGTTTAACTCAGGTCCCAAATCCAGTTCTGCAGGTGCCTGGGGAAATGCCAGATCATCCACCAGATAGGAGGAGGGAGAGACATTTCAGCACGCCCTTAGATGGGAACCTCACCACTGTGTTGAGAAGCAACAGTCACCCACTGTCTGAAAATACCTGTGATTGGCACACGCTTCTCAACACTGCCCACACTTCCATAAACAAGATGCGGCCTGGCTGAGGCCTGTGGGGAACATAAAACCGGACTTGTAAATATTTTCAGGCACATGCAGCAGCTGTCTGGAAGAACTGACTAATTCCCTGCAGAAACTTCAGCATGAAGCACGCATGCCATCTGCAGAGCACACCAGCGGATACACAATGGGCCCTTCCTGCCTCATAAAGCGGACTGGGCACAGGGCAGACCCTCCGGAGGTGTTCTGTAAACAGCTGGGCTGACCTGGAGCTGGCAGATGAAGGTCTTCCAACTCCCTTCACATGCACTTTAGAAGGTGCCTCTTAAAAGCTCTTCTATAAAATAAAGGGGAAAAGGAGCTTATGACTAATCCTCTCAATTTTTAATTTTTCTCTTCTTTTAATCACTGTCCTGATGAGAGGCAGTCAGCATAGCATAAGAGGGTGGATGCAACAGGACCAGCCCTGCCTGAATACAAATCCTGCCTCTGCCCTTTTACTAGCTGTGTGACTTTGTCTGTTACTCAACCTCTCTGAGCCTGTATCTATCTTTCCCACTCTACTCCTCACATTTGCCCGCTTGGGCCTTGCACTGGGTAGGTTTCCTATAAACACCCCTGCTCCTTCTTTGTCCTCTGTTGCAACATTTCTTTTATTCTCTTTGCAAATCCGGGAGCCCTGGTCTTTGTTTTTTTCTCCCCAGTTTAATTCTCTAGTCCATAGGGTTACAAAGAGTCAGACATGACTGAAGCGACTTAGCACACAGAAGATACTTGTAAAAGGGAAGAGAGAAGAAAAACGAATTGGAAGAGGCAAGGGTGGAGTATTCTATTTGGAAATTAAGGGTGTGTGAAGCTGACCCTCTGAAGGGCATCAGGACAGCATCTGGGAAGGTGATGGAGGTGGTGAGGACACCACCAGAAAGACAATCAGGAGGAAGGCAGGACCGGAGGGCTGGGGTTGAGGGCGGCCGCACAGCCCTGTTTCACAGCAGCAGCATGCTTTGAGGGGACCACAGCGAGGGCTCCTGACGTGCCTTCCCCCAAACGCCAATCACCCAGGGCCAGAGCCTGGGCATCTCACCCCATGAACTAAATACCCAGCCCTGTCAACAGCACCCCTGCCAGCATGCTCGGGCTTCAGGCCCTGCAATGTTCTCATTTATTGATGACTCAAGGGTGCTAACGACAAATTCCAGACAGTCCAGAGCCTGGGGGGAATGGGAGAAACAAATCCTGAACTGCTCCCTCCAGCCCCAAAACACTCACACACGGAAGGATGCTGACATGACTCACCCCTTCCTAAACCAAAGATTCATGTCTCTCAACCTTCACCCACTCGCCTCTCCTTCTGGGTCTGTGAGCTGGGATCTGACAGGTTTGCCTCAGGGTAAACTCTCTCATTTAGGGCCAGGTCTCAGATCTGAGGGCACTTCAGACCCTCTCAGCTCACCTTGACTCAAAGTTGTGCCCACAGTCCTCTCTGGACTGCGGCGCCAATCAAAGCTGCCCACGTGCCTTTGATTAGCGATACGGCATACCATCTGGCCCTGCACTGTGTGTGTGTGTGTGTGCGTGCGTGCATATGCACGTGTGCATGTGTGTGATGAATGGGCATGCTCAATGTGTCGGCCTTTGGCTCCAGGACAAGAACTGCCACATGTTGGGGAAATTCAAATAGCTGAGCTGTCTGACCGACATATAATTTAGCCTTTGGACAGTATCTGTACGAGGCAGGGTCTTAGTTTAGCATTTTTTTTCCCTCATCACTTGAGACTGCCAAGAAGGATAAAAGGAGGGAAGAACTGGCATGAAATGAAAGAATTAAAGAAGAAGGCGAGAAAGAACTGCAGAGCTAACCATTATAACCTCCAGGAAATAACACTGCCCTGTCACCTATTCCAGTCATTGCTCAGCCTTGCTCAGAATGACTGGGCTTTGGTTAAGAACAACAACAATGAAGCTGACCCCCTTCCTTCCTTCAGATGTATTATGTTTGCCATGAGGAGCCTACGTTCGATTGCAAACTGCACACTTAATTCCACACGTTTACCTTTGACCACTGTGTAAAGTTCTAGGAAGAAAGGAAGTAACCCTGGGAATTCCCTCTCCCATATCTAGTACTCTAGAAGAACCTGATGGAGAAGGCAATGGCAACCCACTCCAGTACTCCTGCCTGGAAAATCCCATGGACAGAGAAGCCTGGTAGGCTGCAGTCCATGGGGTCGCAATGAGTCAGACACGACTGAGCGACTTCACTTTCATGCATTGGAGAAGGAAATGGCAACCCACTCCAGTGTTCTTGCCTGGAGAATCCCAGGGACTGGGGAGCCTGGTGGGCTGCCGTCTATGGGGTCGCACAGAGTCGGACACGACTGAGCGATTTCACTTTCACTTTTCACTTTCGTGCATTGGAGAAGGAAATGGCAAGCCACTCCAGTGTCCTTGCCTGGAGAATCCCAGGGACAGGGGAGCCTGGTGGGCTGCTGTCTATGGGGTTGCACAGAGTCAGACACGACTGAAGTGACTTAGCAGCAGCAGCAGCAGCAGAAGAAGAACCTGAAAAGTTGTCCCACTGGAGTGGCTGCTGGTTTGAGATGTATTTTATCTGGAGGCTGATTTCTATAAATCTTCTGAGAGGGTGGAATGGAGGGGGATGATTCAAGGAGGTGGAGCTTTTCGAGTGACTCTTGTCCTCTCCTGTTGGCCCTCTAGATCCCCTCTCTACCTGTCTTCTCCCTTCTCGGGGCCCATCTGGACTGTCAGTGGCTCCTCTGACCGCTGGCTCTAGTTGGGCTTGGCAGGAGACCTGTAGGAGGGCTGAAGAGTGAGCCTGGGACTTCCCCAGAGGCCTGTCTCAGCCAGCGGTGGTCTCCGCGCACAGCTGCTCGTTCTTAGTTCTGGTGTTGTTACAAGTTCTGGGAGGCCACATCATGCCCTGCTGGTTTTCTTAAACCCTGCCTGTGCTGTCGCAAATAACTCTTTTATTAAATTCTCCAATGACAGTGCCTTCTGTTTTGGCCGAGATTCTGATGGAATGATGAGCGGCTTCCTGATTGCCCTCCTGGCCTTCCGCACTCTCTCCTCGAAAGGCAGAGGGTCCCAAGCCTGGATGCAGGCACGAGGGTGGCACAATCCAGGAGGACATCAGTGGACACTCGTGCATGAAAAAAGCAACATCTCATCCACCAACTGAACCCACTACAGTCTCCCATCTGCAGTGTGGCCAGGTTCCTGCCAGATCAAGAAGGAAAAACTCAGCTGAAGAATGACATTCTGAATATTTTCTGGAGGAAGGGAGGGAAGGAGGAGGAAGGGCCGTGCAGGATAGGATCACGAGCCTTCCTCATTCAAGTGCCCACCTTGTCTAGCCGTGTACTCATTGTCCTCGATCAACCTGGCCAATCCGAAGTCGGCGATCTTGCAAATTAGTCCATTCCCCACAAGAATGTTTGCTGACCGCAGGTCTCTGTGGATGTAATTCATGCGCTCGATGTACGCCATTCCCGCAGCAACCTGCGTAGACCGAGGAAATGCACATTACACATGGCTCCACATACTCACTCACTGGTAAATTTAAGGCAGGAATCAAGGGCCTACCTGTGCTGCCATGTCCACAAGGTTTGGTAATTTCAGAGCTCTTCCTTCTCCATCTTTTAAGAAATCAAGTAAACTTCCTATGAACAAAACATACAGTCATTTTGATTTCCTTTGAAAGGTCAAAATTCCCAATGAAGGGCTGTATTTGGTTTTCTTACTAGAATTACTGAGGTAATCAGATGAAATGAGGCTATCATTTCACATCATTTTTGTGTGAAAAAAAGGTTCACACATAAAAACTTGGCAGAAAAAAAACTATGCATTGGAGGCTGCAGTTTTACCTTTTAAAAGTAAACAATGGTGACTCCAATTCTAAGGACAACAAAAATGGAATGAAGCTAGAAGAAATGGGACTTCATGTCATAAGAAGCAGCCTTAAATGAGATTAGAAGCTGCGCCATTTCAATCTCATTCCCAATGAGTCCCGCACAAGAGTGATGTGGAGAAAACAATGCCCAGCTGAGTGGTTCCCAAAATGTGGTCCCAGACCAGCAAGAATGGCAACCCCTGGGGAACCAGCTGGAAACACAAACTCTCAGAACACACCCCACATCTACAGAATCAGAAGCTTGGGAGTTCTGGCCCAGAAACTTGTATTTTGAGAAGCCCATTAGATCAGTGGTTCCCAGTCTTTTTGGTACCAGGGACCAGCTTCTTTGAAGACAATTTTTCCATGGACTTGGGGGTGGTAGATGGTTTAGGGATGATTCAAGCACATTACATTTATTGTGTACTTTATTTCTATTATTATTACATCAGTTCCACCTCAGATCATGAGGCATTAACTCTCAAAGGTTGCGGATCCCTGTATTAGGTGATTCCAACATATAGTAAAGTGTACAATCAGTGGCTCAGCTTATTGACAGATTTTTAAATCAAGAAAAGGGTATCTGAGGAATATAGGGTTGGGGTAGGTAGCTTCCAACATTAGATCATGGCCAATCAGGCCTTGAAAGATACCTGAAACCAAATGCTGGAGCTTCAGAGCCAGAGTGATGACTCCACCTAAGGAGCTCAGAATGAACTCTGGGGCTGAAGCAATCATGGGCAGAGGCTGGAGGTTCATGTGATCACTGGTATTTTCTTTCATGCTTTAATCACAAAGTTATTTACCAAATAACCAAATACAAAGGACAAACAATCTGCCAGGGAATAATTCCAAATATATTTTAATAGAAAGTACATGGAAAGGGAAAAATCGTACTGGTGTCATCTGATGTACAATGCGTTGCCTTTTAAGGCTGTTTCTTGTTTGGTTCATCTATTTTTCCAAAACAAAGTGATCTGTGGTCTTATCCCTAACAATACTGCTTTGATTAGAAAGACAGAGAGAGAAAAAGAATGAGATGTGCTCTTTAAAGAATGTGCTCTTTAAAAGCATGTCTTTCTACATCGGATGTTTAAGAAGAGAGCTGAACAAAAAAAAAAGATGTTGAAAAGATGGAGGCGAAACTTAACCCAGAGCTCAGTGTCTGATGTTAATTGTTCAGCCTTGCAAAGACATTTAATTTTTTTAAAATTTGTAAGAAAGTAATTTATTATTAAGATGGTTAAGCTATGTATGCCACAAAACCTTTCATAACACAATTTCTTACTTTTATGTTTCTGTACACAAAAAGGCATTTTCAAACAAAATTTTATCTGTAAAACAAATAAGTTTTGAACTGATGTGATTAAAAAACACCTCACCCTTGATAAGGGTTTCAAACATGGTCAAGGTTGTGGTGTCTAGAGTGGGAGACTCAAGACAGACAAAGGTGGTGGGAATGAGGCAGGAGAGATGAATACCTGGTAACTGTATAGCCTCATATCTTTGTTTGAAAAAAATTTAATTTTTAACATAAGCTGTAGCATTCCAAATAACAGCAAACTTTAATAGCTCTCTATATCAATGGCAACCCACTCCAGTATTCTTGCCTGGAAAAGCCCATGGACAGAGGAGCCTGGTGGGCTACAATCCATAGGGTTGCAAAGAGTTGGACACGACTCCACACGCATGCACTGATCACTCCCATACTAAAAATGAATTACTTTAATTATGGAGAGGAGCTGGGAATCCTGACAGGTGCAAAAGCATGCAAAGGAATCGGGGGGTCAAACTCAAGTTCATTGTCTGTTCGTACAACGTTTTCACCAGTGAGTACATAGTTTGTGCTTCCTGACAAAGAATGCTTGACTCATGGAGGAAGGAGGGAAAGAGCAGGCAGGCAGCTCCATTCCCCTCCCTGAGACAAGCCTGCAGGTCCCTGTGAGGGGGAGCCCGAGAGGCCCAGTCCAACCTTTATTCATGTACTCGGTGACGATGTAGATGGGCTCTTCCGACACCACGGCGTAGAGCTGGACCAGTTTGTCGTGCTTCAACTTCTTCATGATCTGCGCCTCCTCAAGGAATGATTCAGGGGACATTGTGCCTGGTTTCAGAGTCTTTATGGCTACTTTTGTGTTTCCATTCCAGGTACCTGAAGACACCCCACAATATTAAGTCAAACCAAAGATCCTCTTTGGATGGGAAAAAAAAACTTTTTTAATGAATAGCTATTTGCATAAAGTTAAATTGTAAGTTTAAAAAAAACTTAATAGAGTTTTTGTTGTTGTTGTTGAACAAAGACAATCAAATGCAAGGACTCTGTCAAGTATTTTCAACAGGAAAAAATGTGTTTACTTACAGGCTATATCATGGTTTACAATTCTTTAAAAGTTCTTGTATTTTGTTTTTTGTTTTTCTTTGATAGATAAACTTTATTATTTTTTTATATATATATATTTTTTTGTTTTGCCATACACTGACATGAATACACCGTGGGTGTACATGTTTTCCCCTTCCAGAACCCCCGTATCACTTTCCTTTTCTGGTTCATCCACATGATTACAAATTTGTATCAAAAGCTCTGGATACTTCATTTTTTTTTCCTTCTAGTAGTTTTTGAGATATGATTGACATATGGCACTGTATAAGTTTAAGGTGTAAAGCATAATAATTTAATTTACATACATCATGGAGTGACTATCACAGTTAAGTTTAGTGAAATCCATCATCTCAGATAGATACAAAATTAAATAGAAATAAATTTTTTTCTTGTGATGAGAACTCTTGGGATTTATCCCTAAACAATTTCCATAGATAGTATACAGGATGTTAATTATATTTACTTATCATGTAGTACATTAGATCACTAGTACTTTCTGGATACTTCTTTATAAGGATGAACATCTAGGGGATAGAACAGGACTGGCCTTCAATGGGCATCCAATAGCTGTCCCTTAGACAGGAGGATGAGCATGGAAGAAATGACATTAAGTCCTATTTTCTGGGGTGTGCCATTTAAAAATATATGACATCACACTAAGGAAGTTTGGAAATTACCTCTAGACTTTCAGTTGTCAGCAAGGGATGAGCTACTTGACTGAGTCCTTGAGAAGTTGAGCTAAAAGTGCTGAGAAGCATCGGCAAGAAGCTCTCAGTCTACTTGCCAATACTTCAACCAGGAAAAGAAATTCCTCAAGTTTACTGATGGTCAACCACAAGAACAATGATTTCTATTAGACTGGAAAAATTAAACAGCAGCTAAGAGGGAAAAGAAATATTTAAAACTTCACATGTGTAAAATAATCTAAGAGTTTCACAGGCAGGCCTGGTTTATGATCCTCATCATTTACCTCATCTGTAAAATATAGAAATGGAACTGGATTATCTTTCCAGTCTCTTTTAGCACCAAAATTAAAAAAAAAAAAAACCCACTAAATCCTATGTGTATCCATTATTAGTCCTATGACTTTGAATTAAAACTATAAGGTAAACAGAAAAATCTACTAAGTTAGATTATATTGTTTTCTATTTGCAAAAGAAGGCTGGTTTAAAGTAACTTTATACTTAATATAATTAATCCTAGAACTAAAAAATTCTATAAATTGGAACAAGTCTTGTTACCCTGTTAAAAACATGGTTCATATAATCACAACATGCAACCTATAAAAATGTAAATTATCAAAGGATAAGTGGCTTAAAAAAGAGTTCATTGAAATCTTATAGAAAACTGACCACTAAACATAAATGGGAAATCTGGCAACTAGTAAGTGGTCTGTGTGAGTGTTTCAACACCCCTGAAATTTTAACAGTGAGATCATCCTCTCTAATATCACCTGGTTACCCAGATAATCTTCCATCCTGATCCTGAACTACCTCAACATGTTTCACATTCAGGGAAAAACACAACAGCATGTGTAATGATTTAAAATTGGTAACTATAATATTTGAAAATAAATTTTTGTACAGAGTTTAATTTTTCCTGATTTTATGAATGACTATTGAAATCCTTAGGACCCACAAATCTAATTATAAATTGGGTGGATAAAGGAGTGTAAAGCCATATAAATACAACAAAAGAGTTAGATTCCAGATAGGGACAGACACAATAAGTTGACTCGGAAAGCGATTATATTAATAATGATAATAATTACTATAATGGCATATGCATACACACATCCATGTGTATATCTGAGTGTGTGTGTGTCTCTCTCTCTCTATACATATATGTAGTACTTACTAGTTGTCAGGTTCCATTCTAAGCGCTTTAACTGCACTAAATCTTTTAATGCAGATCACACCTAAGTACCTACACCCACACAAATCAACATGTACCAACCTATGCTTTTGCTTTTAAATAATGTTGCTTTTAATTGAATCTAAGAAAGTAAGAAGCAGGATTCCATAGCCCCAACATGACCTTACTGACAGATGTTTCAGGGTGTTTTAAAGCAGTGGGGAAGGCCAGTGCAGTTGGCCTGACCAAAGACAACCAAATTAAGAGAGAAGAACGTGTGTCTACTGAGTACCTGCCATATGCCATCTAAATATACTATGCCATATCACCCTCAAGGTAATCCTATGAAGTAGGTATTATTTCAGTTTTACAGATGAGGTAACTGAGGTTCAAAGAGATGAAATTAGCCCTGTGCCCATGGTTAATCAGTTGGAAAAGATTCAAATTCAGGCTACTGAGGAAAAAAGCCCATGGTCTTTTCCTACATCAGCCCACCTATAGAATCTTACCTTCCCACGTCTTAGGAAGAGGAAACATCAGATTCTTACTGTACTGGTTTTCTGTTCTGTGTGCCTTAATTAACCACGAAGCAGGATGGAAGGGAATAACCTGAATGGCCTGTGCCCATCTAGCCATCCAGGTCAAGCATCTCGGTCCCACCAGCTATGTGTGTGTGTTCAAAATCGCCTTTTAGTTGGCTTTGAGATGCAGCCAAAACAAAATGTGCCCTCTGCCTTACCAAGCCACACTTCAGCGAAACACCCCTGACCCAGCTTCTTCTCCAGATACAGGGAATCACGTGCAACTTCCCAAGCATCTTTAGACAATCCAGAAGTTTGTGGGGTACAACTCGATGCAATCACAGTTAAGTTAAAACACAAACCATCAGCTTTCTCTACAGGAAAGGGAATTAATAAAGAAAACACAGTCCTTATAATCCATAATCATGCATGCACTAGAAAAGATGGGAGGTGACGGGCCCTTTAGGGCGACACTGTTCATTCTACCAACATTTGCAGTTGGAAATGAAGGCATTTGGTGCAGGCTAGAATATTCCTTGTACCATTTCCTGGTTTATGAATTGAGGCTCATATAATAGTATCATTTGAGCCATCTGCCAATCTTAACCAGAATTTTGAAATAAAAATCCAAATTAACCGTAATTCATACTCTCTTCCTGGCCAAAAAGTCTTTATTTTCACCTTCCATCTTTCATGTTTGGGACTTCCCAAACGAGAAAGCTAGTAATAAAGTAATCGAGTCTCGGCATACCCATCCATACTTCCCCAAACTGCCCATTTCCCAGTCTCTTGATCAACTGCAGGGATTCTCGAGGGATTTCCCAGACATCTTTGGTTTTGACAGACAGATCGGTAAGCCGTGGCATCCCTTTGTGACAGGGAACTACTAGGCGACAGCAGAGACCTGCGGCTCTCTCTGATGGAGAGAGGACAGCGGCGGGAGAGGAAGAGAAAAGCAAACATGTGAAACGACAACACTTACAGGGGCACAAACCGCGCCAGCGCGCAGTGTTACTGAGAGCAGTGCTGTGTCAGCAGAGAACTACACACGTGTTGGAAGATTAGACACCACACACTGAAACGTGTTCGCTGGAGGCAGAACAGAAGACGTTTTGGATTTCGGTGACTGCGTACACCCAGGTCTAGTAGAGTCTATACATAGATACAGATTCAGGCTGCTTTGGTGTCTGTGCTTACGAAATAAGAAAAATGTTTTCAGCCCAGTGTGCTAATAACATGTCTCCTGAAACTGCAAATAACCTCTGCTGATTTCAAAAGGTACATTTGGACCACAGAATGTCAGCACAACTATCTATTGCTGCCGTCTCATATCAAGGGTGTGGGGACTCTCTTTGCTATGAATATACTTAAAATTGTAGCTTAGGTACAGGCTTCTCATATAGAACGTTAGACTGTTATAAACTAGTAAGGCTGGAGATTACACCCGGAGAGGGATAAAAAGAGGTCCTATTTCTCTAGTGACTTCTCTGATAATTTGAACTGACTCTATTCTACCAGTCAGCTACTCTTGCTTCTTTGAAATCTTCCATTAAAAAATTCTTTATAACAGTCTCCGATGTATAATTTAGGAGTCTGGTTTGAAAGGAGAAAGAATGGGAACTAAAATTTGCAGAAACTCAAGGATGTGAGAGAACTCTATTTCCTATGAAAAAGAGGAAGGAAAAAAGTCATTATCACTTATAGGTTATTTGGAGGATTTTTCCCTTTTCTTCTCTCTTTAAAGAAAAAGCCTTTCAGACTCTAGCAGTGGTAAGGGGAAACTGTCTAAATGCCAAGCTAAACATCAGTCAGGTGAGAAAGGTGACAATGGACAGGGACTCAGGGCAGTGACAAAAGCTGCAGAGAGCTTGGCTTGAGGTGGGACGGAGCCCCGCTGGCCACACCCCACTGGAGGTCCCTCTACTCCAGGGACATAGAGTGTACTGCTGTCGCCTTTGGCCCAGGAACCAGCTGCAAGTTCCTTTTTATTCCTTTCTTTTTGATAGAATCAGGTTCTCAGACATTTAGGCAGGAAATTATTTATGTGTCAATATTTCAAAGACATTTTATTGTGTGAGGGAGAGAAAGAGGCAAGGGGAGAAGCCAATATAAAAACAAATCTGTCTCGAGATGGATTTTTTTTTTTTTTTTGAGATTAAAAAGTGTCTATTGCTCCTCACATCCCTTCTCTCCTTCCAGCTTTATGATGTTATTAAGGTGCCCTTTCCAACACAATATTTTCAAATGTTCTAAGCCCTGGGGATCCAGCTGATGTCTGGCTGTAATGAAATATATTTAGGCATTTGAGAGATCCTTACAACATGCAGGCATTTTGAGCACATCATTTAATTTCAGGGAGATATTTTGCTTCATTTCTCCTATTTCATTAGAACCCACACCAATGAAAGTGACCCTCTGCCCTAATCAACAAGCTTGCCAAGTGTTGTTATTGTTTTTTCATTTGCTCTTTAGTGGCCAGGATCAATAGACAGATATTTCTTAGTGCCATTTTCAAAAAACTGCCTTTTTCGGTGCTAAAAAATTATACACACATATTTTTAAATGAATGAGCATAGAGCAATAGTGGAAGTCAAGCCATGTAGTATTTTGGAGTCTTGTCACTATCCTGAAGAAAAACAGAAAATGTACATATGGGTCACATAAAAACTACTGGGTTATAGACCTGTATCTGGACATGCATATGTCTATCCATTGGTGTGTATATATTGATATAGTTGGGCTGACTTGTTAATCTAGGAAAGAAAGCAACCATTTTAACAACTGCACGTACAATCACCCTCTTTAATAAAATGTACAAATCACACACCTAAATGCCTAATAATTATATGTTTCTAGGAACAACAGACTAATGGTGATGTCTGGGTGTTAGGACAGAGATTGATCTACTGTTTAAAAGTTTAATTTAATACAATAGCTGTAACAGCTTTAGGAGCTGTGGGTCATAAACGTCTAAGTCTATAGGAAATGGAAGCATTGGCAGGTAAGTAGAACACGATAAATGGATGGCGAAAGTCATCCAGTGTATGTATGTGCAGCCCTTCCCACTGCAGTGCTGAGTGGCAAGAGATGGTAGGAACACACCACCCCCTCTAGGAGGCCCCATGGACGGAGTTCCCCCCGGAGATCACACCCTCTTCCTTTCACAGCTTCCAAACTATATATACTGCAGGGGGGCAGGAAGAGATAACTTCCAAGGATTTAAAGACTAAGACGAGAAAACAAACAGCTTTTAGAACTTAACCTATTGCTTTCTAGTTGGGGAACGAGAATGATTTGTGTTTTGACAAACATATGGAACTAACAATAACTGTGAAGGTAAAAATAGAGACAGAATCTATTCGGCCAAGCCTCATCTTGAGAGCCTAGCAAAGAAGACTGTTTTCCTAGTGCCTTTGCAATATATTTGCTGTACCACTTTCCCCTTTCCCACTCTATGCCCACTCCCTCCCTCCAGCATCCAAATGGTTAGTGGCCAGTTAGAATTCACCTTACCTGAGTAATGTTGTACAAGCTGCTGAAGGGTTTCAAACTGGGCCCGGGTGGTAATATAGTATCCACCGTTGTCAAGTTTGCGAATTTTATAATGTTTGACGTGGTCTCCTTTCATATCATCCCAGTCACGGATAGAAAGTGAATAGGCACCTGGGAAACGTGCAAAGCATTAGCAGCTCCAATCATTTTGAAAACCAATTTCTTTTTGGGGGACTCATTTACCTGGGTATTCTGATAGATAATTATCAAGAGGAGACATACACACAACACACACACACACACACACACACACACACACACTCAGCAACGTAGGAAGAAAATAATTTTTTCCTGTTAATGTCAGAAGATATTAGTAATAAAATGATTCTACCATTGGGAATGAAAGCTCCCTGGATTTTTTTTCCTACAATAAGTCTATTCAGTATACTTGTACTGGTGAACTCAGTGTAGGCCCAGCTCCCCCAGGGTAAGATGAGGGAAGCACAGATGCTCACTGCCGAGATTGCTGTCCTAGTCTGGTTTACCCACAGAGCATCTCCAAGTCAGGGGTGGCATGTACTGAAAGAAATCTAAGGGCTGTTTCTCTAGAACTGAGCTTCCGATTCTTGCTTCACCACACTTTTCACAGGAGCAGATAACCAGTAGTCTGGTTGTTCAAGCTAGAAGGCCACTGCTGTTTTCTTGGCCCAGCTCCTCTCATGGGCTCTACTGAGTTGTTAAATAATGAGAAGGCCAGCAGATGGAGGAAGAGAAGTCCATGCTTGTGGAAAAAAACAAAAGAAATGCAAAAAAAAAAAAAAAACCACCCCAAAAAACAACCTGTGTGATGGGTGCCTGAGGAACTAAGAGTTTCAGAAAATCCTAATTCTAAAGGACTTCTGAACATTCTGTGATCTTGTGTGCCTGGAGGGGAGAAGAGGCCCAGCCCCTGTTTCGGGAGGAAGGTCTTGGTTTCGAGCCTCTGTAGTCCTTTTGGAACTGTCTGCAGTTCTAGAGCCTGGAGGGGAAACTGAAAATAGGACTCTGCTCACGAGGCAGAGAGGATATGTGCCATTTAAAAATCCTTGTACATTAGAGATAAGCCTTTCATCCCCTCTGACTAATCCACAGATTTGAATGACAAGCCAACGTCTTCAACTCGTTATCTTACCTTTGGTGGTTTCACTCTCACGGATAAGAAAGGTACCCCGTGGGTTTCCAAAGGACAAAAGCTGTCGCTCAGCATCTTTCCGGCCGAGTTTTCCAAAGTACCACCTGTAAATGAGATCAAGGGAAGGAGTCATTGTCTAATGATCATTTGCCAAAGTAGAACGGTGCCTGTGCTTCTTCCTTACCTCCAAGTCCCTCCTTAGCCTCCCCCTGTGTATTTTTCCTAGCTTCATCTAGTTCCCTTTCAATCTATTCCTGATTCCATCCCTAATCCATCCCTTTCACTCCTGAAAAAAATCAGATTTGAATTGCAGGTTATTTTTCTTCCTTCCAGAGATGATGGGAAACCAGTGGTTTGTGTTGCAAGTATCACTTGCATGCACAAAAAGGAAAAAACCCAGACCTTGTTTTGAAATGGCAACTGCAGGACACCCTGCCCATGAGCTTCTACAAGACCCTGGATTTTTGAGCATTATTACAACCCTTGGCAAATAACAAAACACAGTCTTAGTGTACATAAAGATCATTAATCGAGCATTAAAAAAAAGTCCATTGGAATGGATAAACAGTATTGTCAGTAGCTTCCTACCTATAGGAGCTCTGAAAGAAAGAGGTCAAGACTATCCCTAATTTGAGACGACTGCTGTCCCTGGATGCTTGTGACTCTTGTCTTCCTGTTCAGCAATGGGAAGGACCTGGTAAAAGGCATCTGCTGAGTGGTGGTGCTGTGACCTGCCACACGTGACCTCTGGCACAGTCAACCAGCACATCCTTAAAAATGACTCGGTGTCACAGAGGTGTTCATACTCTCCCTGTAATGTCACTCCTGTGCCACTTTAGGAAGCACTGCATCAAGTCGCCTCCTGGCCTTCCTTCTTCATCTTTCACCTCCCCCTGCACCCTCCAGCCGTAAGCCCAGCCTGACAATTGGGTAATGTTTCCGCACTAGGTGCTGAGTGAGCAGCAGGTGCTTCTAGAGCCCCAGGGAGAACTTGGTAGCATTCCATTGGAATCTGTGCACAGGGACAATTTTTAGAATGTTTGACTGTGAAAGGATCCAGTTTCTAAAATGAAATTTCAATTCATTATACATGAACACAGCTATTATGTGTTCACTGTCAAGTTCTTTTGTGAATGAGTGAGCTTCCCTGAAGATAAGAAAAGACACACTGCATGCCAGCTCCTTCGTGACTTTTAAAGGCACAAGACTGCAACAATCCTAACCTTGTGCTAGGGGTTAAAAAGGGAACTACACCAGTGATTAGTGGGAAATGATTTTCCAGATTTGTATCAATAACCCAATTAAAACGCAGTGTGAACATGAACAGTGGTGAAAAGGGAACCATTAGAACAATAGAGTGTACTAAGGCAATCGTATTTTAAGATAATGGTAATTAACTGCACATGTAAAACAATGGGTATTATTTTTTAAATGTTATTTTATTCTTTAAAAAACTATTAAAAATATAACTTAAATGTATTGTGGGCAGGTTCCCAGTTCAGTCAAAGTAATGGTATATTTTGGTGGCATCTTTTCTTCTGAAAGAACACAGACATGTTTGCAAACCTGCCCTAAAATAACAATTCAGTGCAGATTCCTTTATTCACTGATGATGAAACACACTCACTGAGAGCAAAAAGGAGCTCAAGTCACCGAGTGTTCGAGAGTGAAAACAGAACAGATCTTCCTAGAGGAGATACAGGGGAATTAAAGACAAGCAAGCCATCCCACAGGGGAGTCTAACTGTCCCTGCAGCGCGGACATAAACGCTGGGCATGTTAAATACCAGAGCTGAAGCGTGGACTCTGGGGCCGACTCTTCTCAGCAACCTTGCTGGAAAGTCAGAACTGCCTCCAGCAGCAGAGGCAGGTTCCCTAGGTATCAGGGCAATGGGTGGGTGGTGGGGGAAGGCCCGGCTCCCACGTTCGGGAGATGCTGTTCCACCTCCCTTGCCCTCAGTTCAGAGGGGAGGGCCGCCACACGAGCCATCCTGACAGCTCTCTGCTTTGGAAATGCCCAGGCCGGGGGGAGGAACCATGGTCATTCCTTCTAGAATACTCCCTCAGCCCATCGGCTATCTTCTGAAACCACTATCAGCGAAATCCTTGCACTCACTGCTAGTCACAATTTGCTAAGAAAGAAGCCACCCGAGACTCCATATCAAAGGAAAGGACCATTTGAAGTGCATCACCACAGGGCTTCCTGAGTGGCAAGAGGCACTGCTCTGCTCGTGAGTTATTCCTACCTGGGATGTGGACGGTATGCCTTTTCAGCACCCCTTTAACACTCCCGTATACGCGGAGGAGAAAAATCTCAAATTGATCTTTAACGATTACTTACACCTCCCTTTCTGTCTCCATCCCTCCCATCTTCCCCCCCCCCCCCTTCAGCAGACTGCAGGCTTAGATCCTGGAGTGGCCAGTAGTACAGTCTCTAGGCAGAATTTCATCACATTCTTATGGTTATTTCTATTTATGGCAAGTAATATTGGGTTTTCATTTGAGGTGCTACTCTAAAGTTTCTTCTCAAGATAAATGTTTTTAAAAACTGAGCAGGCTTTAAAAAAAACATTAAGTTAATAAGGGTACAAGCATTACGCAGATATGGCAAAAACCATGGCACAGAGCCTGGGGGTCACAGCATTGCCACACCTTCTCCCCCCTTAATGGCTCCAGGGAACTACTTCTTCCTCTTGCACAATGTTAATGCATTTATCAGGGCAACTAACTTGGAAAAGCAAGTAGTTAAGGGAAAACAGCAAAACGTACTCTTCTGCCTGGATGGAGTCAACTGGAGCCACATAATTGCTGGGAATGTAACCTGTCTCTCCAGTTGTCAAGGAGCGAGCTTCCCACCAATCTCCTTCCCTGGAAGAAAAAAAAAAGGAAAAAGAAGTGAATATGTCGACCGTTTCAGTGTTCTGCAGTCACAGACTTGGTGTAGTGGGAGCACATGACTACCTGACTTCTCCAAACTCCCACACAGCTTTCTGTGAGGGTCAAATGGGTGCAATCCACATTAGCTGGGAGAAGAGTCCAGCTTTGTCTCTCATCTCTCGCTTTATTTATGAATTCAGAATGTAGGACCCTTCATGAGGGGGCATTGATGGGGAAGAGGGCGTTTGGCTCGGTACGTGCTAAGTTATTTCAGTCGTGTCCGACTCTCTGCAACCCTATGGACTGTAGCCCACCAGGCTCCTCGGTCCATGGGACTCTCCAGGCAAGAATGCTAGAGTGAGTTGCCATTTCCTACTCCAGGGGATCTTCCTGATGCAGGGATCGAACCTCTGTGGCTTATGTCTCCTGCAGTGGCAGGCAGGTTTTTTTTTTATTACCACTAGTTCCACCCTGGAAGTCCCTTTGGCTTGGTAAGTGTCTCCAACTTAGAGCGGAAGGGAATTCAATCACTGCCTACTTAAGGAAAACATTGTACCAACAACAAAATCGTAATTATGTGAAGTGAGGGATGTGTTAACCAACCTTCTTGCAGTAAACGTTTCACAACATACATGTGTCAACCCATCACATTGTACACCTTAAACTTATACAATGTCATATTTCCAATTATATCTCAATAAAGCTGGGAGAAAACAAAGGATGTACTGATTGTGCTAATTTGGCCAACAGTCTCTACTTCATTCCCAGCGTCCTGGTCCCTCTATGCAGGCCATTGGCTTTAACGTTATTTTGTCAGCTAGTAAATGATTTGAAAGAAAGAAAGAAAAAAGGGAGAAAGGGAGAGACAGACAGCAGACAGACACTGTAGTTGCATATGTGTGCCTGTGTTTAGTGGCTCAGTCCTGTCTGACTCTTTGTGACCCTGTGGACTGTAGCCCACCAGGCTCCTCTGTCCATGGGATTCTCCAGGCAAGAGTACTGGAGTGGGTTACCATTTTCTACTCCAGGGGATCTTCCCGACCCAGGGATTGAACCTGTGTCTCTTGAGTCTCCTGAATTGGCAAGTGAATTCTTTACCACTGTATCACCTGGGAAGCCCTTCATAGTTGCATATCATTTGAGAAAGGCAGCCTGTTAGGAGGCCCAATAAAGGATGCAGGTGCTCTAAGTATCTGCCTTGTTTGCTTTCAAGAAAATGGATAGAAGAATAAAGCTTACAATGGGTTATAACTTGCTCATACATTTTCACTCTGAGGTTATTTCATCCAGTATTGACAGCACTGGCCTGAGTCTGGGGGGCAGGAGAGGAAGGGTGGGTGCAGGGGGAGGAAAAGACCTCGCTAAGAGGATGAGAGTCTTAGTCTCGCCACTTCAGCCCAGTGTTTCAGCCACAGCATGGCCTCATGTGTTGGGCGCTCAGTGCTGTTGGCAGACGGATGGGAAGGGGGACTTAAAACATGACTCAAGTTGAAACAAATGAATAGATGAAATGGTTAGAGTTCATATAATCAGACTCACACAGCTGCACATGACAGAAAGCATGGGTGGAGCGGAGTGCGTGCCTCCTCCCCCATCAACAAAGGTCAGTGTGTACATGGGGCTGTGGCTCTGACACTGACAGTGTCCCAGAGCCCTCCACCGGGCTGCGGTCAAGGGCGTGAGGGGCAGGGGAGGACCCAGCTGCCCCTGAGTGGATGGAGGCCTCCCAGACTTTTGATCACCAGATGCCCAGCACCTTCTCTCTTGCCTTTTTTGGTCCTTGGAGGCAGCAAGAGCAATTCCAGGCTGTTTTTTTTTTTTTTAAATCACTTTTTCACTGACCTGTGTGTCAAAGCCCTCCAACAGGGAAGAGAAATGTTGGCTTTGGACTCTAGTCAGGATCCTCCCCAGATGGATGCAATTAGGTGGAAGATGACCAGCCTCCGTGTGAAACGCAAGCCTCACTCTGTGACCCATCCTCTAAAGCCTGACCCTGAGCAAGGTGATTATGAGCAGCCTCTCCAGACAGGATTTCACACAACAACAGACAAACGGTGACAAGCTCACTGGTGCAGCAGGTGCAGCTACGGGAAAGTGTCAGGTGGTACAAGCAACACAGAAGAGCTCACAGGGAAACAGGGTGCTGGGAAACGCTTTAAAAAACTGCTGTTCTAATTAGCTTTTCAGTCTTTCATTACTCTACTAAATTTAAACAAATCAATCAAAAGAGGGAGATAGTTTCACCCAGAAATTCCTTTATTAATCATCTTAAATTTAGTTCATGGAGTAATTTATGCATACCAAAGACTATAGGTACATATGAACACCTGTGAACCCACCACCCAACTTAAGAACTAGATTGATACTGGCTGGGTGGAATCTACCCTGTATAGCTCCCAGAGCTTGTCCCTCTACCTTTCAGGTTTAAATTAGGACATTACAAATGTTAACATTGTAACAGTTTGTATTGGTTTCATTTCTACATCTGTCAAGGGAAATAGGTGCAGTTGTAAGGACATCATCCAAGAACATATGTGGAAGTTTATTTTTTTCTTTGCACACTGCACGTGTTTAAGGAAACTGCTTTGGAGCCATTATTTTAATGTGGTGACAACATTTACTGCTCTGAACCTCCACTAGATGGAGACATTTCATTGTAGAAAATAACAGTACATATCACTTCCAGACTTGCTTCTCTTTCTCTCTCCCTGTCCCGCCCACCACACACACACCTGGGAAATCTCCCAAACGGTAAGGAAAATATTAAGTACTTGCAGCAGAGGCTTATTTATTTTTTACTGCAAAATAACCTTCGTTGAGTTAGCTCTAACTGATTTGAATTTAGAAAAAAAAAAAAAAGTCGATACTATCAATTTTCAGTTACATGGAAATGTCACCTGGGACAGGAAACCAATATACTTTGCTGCAAGTTGTGACAAGCACAGCCTTATCCAGGTGATCAAGTTCTTTCCATTTCAAATTGAGCATTAACTATCTCATTTTTGTTTTGGCACCTAAATAGTTTGGCACTGATTAGAATCCAACTATCAGATCATTCTAAAGTCATGTATCAGGAATTCACGATTTTCTCCTGAATGACTCCATTAATCTCACAAAGGTTTTCAGTTACTCATGAGAGGCTGAGAAAGATAAAATCCTTTTCTCTTTTCGAGGCCATCTAGGGTCACTTTCTCCACCAAAGGAGGTGACAAGGACACAATGTAGTAACTCACATGTTGTGCCCAGACAGGCTGGTATAGACTCAAGATAGTAAAAAGACCCTTCTGAGAAGATTAATAAATCACTTTTTAATACACTGGAAGCCCAATTCACCTACAAATAAATAACATACTCTATACAAATTATTCAGCTTGATTTAGGAAAACAGGATCTTTACTAGGTTACTTTTTCTTTGAGTTATCATGAGTAATTAGTATTATTAAAGTTGCATTTCTTTAAACAGTTCTTATAGTCTAGTTATTTCATTCATTTAAGAGTTGGTGAGGTTTTTTTTCAATTGTTATCTTGCTCTGATTCAAATACATGATTTAAGCCTTGGCTCTGGTTTAGAATAGAGGTTTCCATCACAGCTTCCCCTCTTGCTCTAGTTTAAACACGTATTAAAAGAGCCTCTTCCTATTCCCCAGAGCTGCTCAGAGGGCTTGTGGTCCCAAGGAGCTGGGAGTTTGGAGCCCTGATGGAGCCAGGAAATGACAGTTGCAAACAGAAGTCAGCCTTGATCTATGGAGCTTTGGCACATTATTATTATAAATGTTAGATTCTTTCTAAATTTGGTCACCACCCATCTTACTCTCACAGAGCATATCCATAACAATTTGGTCAAAAGCTTACATGGGCTCTAAACCAGATTTCTTCTTATTACAATGAAAAGAACTTTAAAGGAGTCACTACCCTAGGCCATGGGGCTTCCCAGGTGGGTCAGTGATAAAGAATCCGCCTGCCAATGCAGGAGAAGTGGGTTTGATCCCTGGGTTGGGAAGATCCCCTGGAGGAGGAAATGGCAACCCACTCCGGTATTCTTGCCTGAAAAATTCCCTGGACAGAGGAGCCTGGCGGGCTACAGTCCATGGGGTTGCAAAGAGTTGACACAACTACTGACAGCACCCTAGGCCATCAGCACTGTTCCACTCTGTAAAACATTGATGATATTTTAGAGTTGCTGTTCCTGGTGGTACAGCAGTAGTCATGAAATGCAAAAATAGGAATAAAACAGATGAATTATGTATTCAAAAATGGATCAAGTTTAGTAATGTCCGAATACCCTGCACTGAGCACTTACACCGGGTCAGGGAGGGACCTCTCCTCCCGGTGGTGGGAAGCAGTGCTGCAGCTTGGGCCACGGGCACAGACTTACAAGCACATCACATGGTTTATGCTGCACCTTAAAACACAAAAGCCTGCCCTGAGGCCTTCAGTTTCTGCCTCCAGACCAGGAAAGGAGTGGGAGGACCCACACTGGGAGGTGTGGCAGCTGCCCCAGGGAGAACACAGCCCTGTCCCTCCCTCTCTTTCCAGGGGTGGGAGCCAGGGGCCCAGGAGAGGCTGGGGGAAGGGGGGGGGAGACGCACGCCATCTGGTTCTGTACACTGCTTTGTTTTTCCTGCACCATTTTCCCTTCCCTGTTATTACCCTTGACTTCAGGATATTGTGTTTGTTACAAAAACTATTTCCCACCCTCCATAACCTTGAAAAAGGGCATTTAAATGGCACGTAGGATGAGAAATTCCACTGGCAAGAAGGAAGAACATTAAAGGGGGAAAAAATCCTTTGTAACATTGTCTTCTAAGCGAACAGGGTCAGAGCCTCAAATGCCTTCTGTAAACATGAAAGACCATGCATGCAAATCACGAACTATAGATTGAGGTAGATCGGATCTTCCTTAAATGTTCCTCAAAAATTCCCATCAGAAGCCATTCCAGATCTGACCCAGCTTAACAAAAGAGGAAGTCACAAATTAGATTTTGGCAATGACTGGCTTTCCAAGCGCCCTGCAAATCCAACGTGTAGATCCATGTGCAGTGTGGAGGAGACCTAAGAGACTCACTTAAGGTACTTCCTATATTTCTGAATTCTTACCTTTTAGAAGTTACAAATTAATTGAAAAGTTCTAACCAACTTTGGCATTTGCTGCTGGCATTTAGGAAATATTGAATAAAACAGGGAGGGGAAGGAGGGTGATATTTCAGAATTCGAAATTAGCAGCCTCTGACAAGAAGCATTCATCTGAGCATCGAATTAACAACAAGGAATCAGAAATCAGAAGAGATCAAAGCCAAATGCCCCCTACCCCACTTCCCCTCAAACCTGTATGTAACTCCAATAGTTCAGTTTCCTCTGACTTGGGCCTTTCCAGCCCCAAACCTGACGCTGCACTCAGTATGCCATCCCCACATCTCACCCTCGGCTCTGCCACCTGCTAGCTCCACGTACCTGGGCAGCTCTCTAACCTCAGCCTCTGGCTCCTCCTATGTCAAAAGATGACTAAGAGACACACCTCAGTTGCTGTGAAGGGCAAATGAGAACCTCTGCAACTTAGCACATGGCTGGCACCTAAGAGCCCTCAATAAATAGCAGCTGTTCACTAGTTAAAGAAAAATTCCTGTGGCTACAGGAGGAGGGCTGGGGGGTGGGGTGGGCAGGTGATGTTCGTCTTGATCCCGGTACACGTTACATAGGTATGTTTGGTTTGTGAAAATTCTGCGAATGGTACACCTTTAAAAAACTGTGGTAAAATATGTATGATATACAAGGTACTACCCGAACTATTTTCCAGTTGAGCGGTGTTACTGTGCAAGCACCACCATGCACACTTTGATCTGTGCACTTGACCATATGTAATTTAAATAAAAAGTTAAAAAAAAATCCCATCCACCCCCCTGTTAATGGTGACAATAATAAATTAAAAAAAAAAACAATCTTATAACTATAGAGACAGTGCCTTTTGATGTGTGGAAGAGTCACTGGCCTAATATGGGAGGAATTCCATTCCTGCCCTTGAAAGGTGGTCCTGAGTTGGGGGCATCTGAAGGGAGGGGAGGGCTTTACAAGGAGGCAGTGTTCAGGTCCTGGGGGAGTTCCTTGCTCCAATGACCACTCCTCTTTCCTGGGATGTGCAGGGTGAGCAAGGCTGTGCGGAAGCAGAAGTGCCAGGCTTCCGGCCCTTCCACCATCACACAATCCAGTTTGCTCAGGGGGCAGAGGGCAGATTAACTGGACCTTCCTAACGGGCTCTCCGCACTTATTTTTCCCAGACACTAGGGGGCGCTCATGAGGGAAACATGAGGAGTGGGGGAGGGGGCCTGACTTAGACACATGGGACATCATTTTCTTCTGAGCCTGAATTTTCTGGAGGGCCCTGACCTGTGCACCTTGCCTGAACCTAACAGATGCAATATTTAAAAACTGAAGGGAAATCTGACTCATATTTTACTCTCCCTAAAGGAAGTATTAAATGGAGGATTTGAAAAATGAGTGATTCTCGCCCTTGACATTTCCCCACTGCCTGCATAACGGGCTGTTCCTACCGGCCACATTGAAAAGGCATGCACTGCAGTCATTCTCAGGTGGGCCAAATCGGTTCTCCTTCCACCTTACAAAGGTTTCAGTCAGTTGCAAATTTTCATTGTGGCAAAATGCCTCCACAGGCTTCACCAATTAGAACATCTAGCAATTTTGAAAATGGAACATGTTGCCAGCCTTACATGAGGCCAGGGTGACACGTGAAATTTGAAGAAAATCTCAGGGCAGAGAGAGGGTAATGTGGACAGGCAAGCCCCATGCCAATCATCTGAAACTGTAGATTTGTAGAGGGAGATCCTGGTGCTTTCACAGCCTTTAAACCAAAACCATTGACTCTGCTTCTGTGCTCCCAAAAAGCTCCCTGGACACACAGCACCATAGAATACCACACTGGTTCATCGACTCTTCTTTCCTCAAGTTAAATTGCTAAGAATTAATGAATTGATGAGCAAGTGCTCTCTTAGCAATTCAGAGATATGAAAAAAGGTGCAGACTGCTAACACAAGAGTCACTTCCCGGCCTGAAAGGCATGCCTGCTTTCTTCTCCCTCTCCAAACTTACGAGCTGTTCAATATTTGAAATTTTTCTCCTTTGTGAAAACTCAGGTCATCTTCCGTCCGTGCTTCATAGTCATAAAGGGCCACAAACAGGGTCACTCCTGACAAAAAACAAAATCAAAATGGGAGAGATTATTACACCAGGGGAAATTAATTCCAAGAAATTAAATCTCCACTAAAGCCTCATTCTCAAAATTTACATCTAATCAGCACTGATAACATCAGGCAGCGTTGTAATTAATGCGTGAAACTGGTCACGAGCTGAATTTATGCCTCAGTCTTTGTGAAAGGAAGCATTATTTGAGCTGACTAAAACCCAGGGCTAAAAGACTTCTCTCTGCACACTTGGAGTGAGTCTTCAGGAAGAGACAGATATTAATATTATATCATGGCCACAACCAACGGCAACAAGTAGCAACATTACGGTTCAGATGGGCAGAGCTCTGCAGGACTGACAAGACACCCTTTACCTGACACACATTTACTCCCATGAGGAGCCCACATCAGGCCCTGGGAAAGACAGCAGAGCACTCGCCTTCTCCCAGCAGGCATGGGGTGTGTGTGCTGGGTGCATCTCTGGCTCGCTTCCCCCCCCCCGCATCCTCCGGAGACAGACGTCCCTAGACTGCCTGATGACTTCTTTCCTTCAGCCCTCCATTCCAGGTGCATTCCAGGAAGACTGGAAGGATAAGTAAGTGTGCTCAGCTTCCAGTCACCCATGTAAGTTCTGCTCTCAAGGGAAAGCTACATGTACCATAAGGATGAACATAAATATTTTTTCTACTGAACGGAGTGTGAAATGTTGGCAGGACAGAAGTAGCTAGTTGCCCAAAGCTCTGGGTCAGGTGCCCTGGATGTAACTACACTACTCTGTTGGGTGCAGAGGGAAGAGAGGCCTTGGTAGTGCCAATTCCCCAAGTAAAAGGTCATACCAGGCTATTTTATAAGACCTCTGCTCCCAGCTGAACTGAGAACATAAGGACTGATGTATTTTATATAAATACATATATATATATTTAAAAAACTCTGATAATAAATAAGACAGTTTTGGAACAAGTTATGTCACATATCTAGTTACCATGGTTCACATACTGGGAGAGGCTTTGGAAGACTAAGGATGCATGAGATATCTTACAAATATTTCAGAAAACATATGTCTGAGAACACATGCCAGATATTTCACAAAGTATTAGCTAAGTCAGCAAATGCACATAGCAGTGAAACACAGCCTAGGGAAAGAGAAGGAAAAGTTAAAAAAAAAATGAGACGATCCCTTAAGGATACACAAGATTCAATTTTAAAATACAAAAGTGATGAAAATAATTGAGGGCTGATAAACTCTGTCATATAGAAGACAATGGGAGGATCAGAGAGAGAGAATCACTGAAGACAAATTGTCAAAAAATAATGTAGCCAAATGACCCCACCAGCTGGGAAGTGACGGGCAGGATGGAGGTTAATTAGGAAGCTGAAAGGGCAGGTACTCCCCTGGAAACGCTCTGAACTGGGGGTTGTGGGGAAGGAGTGCTTTCATAGCTGGAGAACTCAAAACATCCACGCTCAGATCCAGTCCTGAAACTTCTGATTCAACAGATCTGGGATGGGAGGGGGGCGGGGCTCAGGTATCTATATTTTGAAAAAGCTGCCTAGTTATTCCGAGCCAGCCAGCCAAGGTTGAGAGCCACTGGCCTCAAGTGACTCAGCAGAAAGTTGTGCCTCGTAACCCTCACAGAATCCTCACAGGGCAGCAGCTGCGGGACCCCCACGCCGCTGTTGTCAGTATCTAGATTTGTCCATCAAGCTCTGGTGATTTTTAAGAGCCTTTCATCTGGTAGCGGTGAGCTGCAGAGGGATTAAAAACTTAAATGTCAAAGGAGCACAAATGTTCAGTTGCCAAAAGATTTAAGAGCAGCTTCATCCTGACCTGTTCCTCCTCTCGTTCGCAAGGTCCCAGTATGAGACGAAGAGTTCACACCCCCAAAGACGGTGAGTCCTTGGCCCCCGGCCCCGTGGAAGTTGTTGTAGTTCGGGATGGAGGTCACGCCGAAGCTGGGGTAGTGCTGAGGAGTGGGGTCTGTACCATAGCGGTACCCGGAGCTCTGGTTCAGACTGCCATCCCTCTCCTCCGTCAGTTTTGTTGCTTCTTTATCCTTACATTGCACACAGCCCATTATCTAAATTCCTGTCGAAAACAAACAGAAAGAGGCACGTGAAGTTGGATGCCCCCTAGTGGCTGGGTTGCTTGACTATAAAGGGGAATCTTTTACAAAGCTCGCCATGCGGTATTTCAGGCCTAGAGGGCCATGGAAAGCAGTGGCTGGGGCTGATGGCTGGAAGCAATCTCAGTGCCCTTAACTTGACCATCACATTTATTCCTCATATGCTCTGGGCGATGGGATCCACACAGAGCATGATGTTCACCATGCAGTATTTTCCTTCACATGAGATCTGCACCCTTACAATCCTGTAATATCAGATACCTGCCTAAAGACTGTCCAATACTATAACTTGCTTTTCTCTAGTCACCTTAAAAAACAGTGTATGCTCTCAAAAATGAGTCTGTGCAGTATTAGAATAAAACATTAGAATAAAAACCTCCATCACAGCAAAGGAAATCTAAAGAGAATACAGGAGTGTTGGAAAAGCCAGAATATAGCCCTTAAAGAGCTCACTGTACTTCTTCATTCATGGGTACTCATTCACAGACACACATTTGGTAAATTTTAAGCAATAAGATGATAAGTATCAAAATTAAGAAATAATCACTGGATGAAAAAAATACAGTTGGCAGAAACTAAGAGGTCTGAGTGTATTTGCAGGATGTCATGATAGCCTACAGTCACAAAATCATTTAAACAGGCTAATTAACTTTTAAAATTTCCATTAGCTTTTGACATCTTTCAGAAACACTTAAAAGCTCATTCGCATGTTCTAGAATTAGTGGTGAATTAAAACTTGAGTCACTGTCACCCGCTCCTCCTTCCAACCAAACCTACTGTGTCTGTGCTGGTCTCAGTAAAGGGCATCAGCCAAGACCCACATGTTCTCGTAAAAGTCCTGAAGCTCTTCCGTCACTGGCTCCTCTTCGTTTACTTCTCAGTCCTCCTGTCTCTCACTCTACCATCCAAACATGCCTAACTTCTCAGTGCTTAAGATTCTATCCTTCCACTCACCTTTCATCCTTGGTACATGGCTTTGAACCCTTTTGTCCTCTCCTCTCTGTTTGTTTTTTTTTTTGATATGGACCATTTAAAAAAAGTCTATATTTGTTACAATATTGTTTCTGTTTTGTATTTTGGTTTTTTGGCCAAGGAGACATGTGGGATCTTAGCTTCCTGACCGGGGGTTGAACCCACACTCCCTCCATTGGAAGGTGAAATCTTAACCACTGGACCGCCGGGGGGAAGTAAGTCCCTCCCTCTCCCTCTGTGATACACAAGATATCCTTTATGTCTCAGTTAAGACACCACTTCCTCTGCAAAGCCTTCTCTGATTCCCTGCCATCCCCCAGGCTGGGGTGCTGCTCTTCCTCAGTGTTCATATGGCATCTTGGTTTCTCTCATTACAGCATCTATTGCGCCATATGTAAACATGGCCTGTCCACTTGTCTCATTGCTCAATAGACTCTGAGTTCCAGGAAAGCAGGGTCCTGTCCATTTTTGTCATTGCTATATTGCTAGTGGCTGGCACATGGTGGGTGCTCAATAAAGAGCAATTGAATGAGCGGAAATTCTCTAACCCACTGTTTCTCTTTTATCCTTTCTGCCTCAAAGCTAATCCTTCTTCCAGCAACTTTTATCAGCAGCGTGCCCTGTGTTTTAGAATCTACTGGCATGTGTGAGAAGTGAAGAGGATTCAAAAACGGAAGATGAGTTGGTTAAATGACCCCACTTTGGACTGCAATACCCTTAACACCCTGTCCAGCTGACAGCGGGGAGGTAGAAAATGCAATGGATGTCCCTGCCAAAGCTCTGAAAAGTGGCCCATTTGGGACCAAAGAACCAAATAAGAAACACATGACATCATGTGTAATTACATGTATCCATTGGGGAGAGTACAGCTGGTACAGGACAAGAAGGGACACGAGGCGGTGAAGGGCAAGGAAAGAGCTAGCATCTCTCTATATCTTGCAAACCAAAATGGGGGTGCCATATCAGACACAGAGACTCTGGGGGGGGCACTTTTCTGAGCACTGCTTTCTTGCCGGTTGGGGTCATGGAATCAATATCAGACTGTTTAAGGCCCTCTCACATTACACGTTTCAATAAATACTTACTGAACTGAATGTCAGTTCCTGAGAATGGAAATGTTTGGAAACAAGCCGCCTGCTGCTCGAGCTGAGCTCACCAAATCTGGAACACATTTACACGTAAATCATTCCAGATTAACTTACAGTGTACTCTGTCCAACATGCTCTCTAACTTATGGTAAACGAATATGATTTTTAACAAGTTTCCAATAGGAAATGCAAAGTATCTCCAAGGCATGATTGGCTGAAGGATTTTCATCATTTGTTGTTGGTGTTATTTCACAAGACTGGTAAATATCTTGCTCACTTCATATTAACTCTTCCATGGTGGAACATTGCCCTGAGCTTTTTACAAAGGCCAACAGAAAACACTGCTTGTCCTAGGTGCTTTTCTCAGGGATTCCCCTGATCTGCTGTAATTAGAGGACGTGTGACCTGAATCACAGAATCATATCATTTATGCCAGTGGTTCTCAGCTGGGGGTGACTTTGTGGCCCATGACCAAGGGACATGTCTGGCTGCACAACTTGAGGGTAAGGAGGACTGCTGGTATCCAGTAGCAAGAGACCAAGGGTACTGCAAAGCCTCCTCGGCAAACAGGACAGCCTCTAACAACAAAGAATTACCTGGCCCCAAATGTGAATGCATGAAGGTTGAGAAATCCTGATTTATGAAGAAGAAAGAATTTATAGCTGTATCTTTGGAACAGTATAAGAGCTGTTTTCCTTATACGCATGTGATTAACACTGCAATCCAGAATGCCTTCCTTAAGGAGAACTGGTATGCTGGGGCGAAAAAGGCAATTTAAAAAACTGACATAAAAGTGCTGTTTTTTCTCAAGAAGTTCATTCCTTGTGACAGAGTAAACAATCTAAAACCACTGAGAACTCTCATTACAAACTACTCTTTCAATTCCATCAAAACAAAACCCTACATCAGAAACCTATTGAAAACGGAACCCTACATCTAACCAAACTAAGAAAAAAAATCTTTCAAGAGTCTACTGGGACCAGTCTCCCAGAGCTATCTAAGGTGCTGCCTCCGCGGCTGCAGTCTTCATTTTGCCCCAAATAAAATGTAACTCACAAATATCCAAGAAGAAAAAAATCTACTAAAAAAAGTATTACCACTGTAATAAGTGCTTTACAGCTTTTATATAATTCTATGAAATAATGGAAGGAAACAAATAGTAAGCTCCTTGGAAGCACTGATAATTCCTCAGTTTTTGTTTCATTATTGAATCCCCAGTGCCCAGAACAGTGTCTGAAACACAGCAGGTGCTCAATAAGTTATGTTTTACATGATTAAATGCAGAAACCTCAAACTCAATCAGAATCGTTTTGGAGAAAACAATTCTCTTTTCTAGAAGGGACAGCTCCGTTACCCCTTCATGTGCTTGCAATTTTGCGTAAGAAATGTTTCTGCGCGGATCTTGCTTACCCTCTTCACTTCGTTGACAAACATGAAGAAAAGGAAACAAATCAGGAAATGCAGGCTCAAGTCATTAAAAGCTAATTTCAATGAAAATATTTGTATAAGAACTTGTGGTCTTCCTCCCACTTGAAGTGGTCAGACTAACCATTTCCTGATGAAAGGGTCAGAAGACGCTATGAGTTGTACTGAGTGTGACTTCAGGCTCCTTGCCATGGAGAAAAGTTCTGAGCATTCAGGTTAAAATAAAAACATCCTTATTATGTTCAGTTTTGTAGTGTGGCTTTTATGGCCCATGCTGTACATCCATCGTGAACATATAACACACTAATACACTAGCTCAAGATCTGTGCGGCACTGGGAAATGCTGAATAATGCCATTCAAAAGTGGGGCCCTGGGAGTACTCTGAGCAGTAAATCATACATCATGACCATTCTCCTCTGCACATTACCATGCCTATAAAAAACTGATGCAAAGCACTTTGACCAGCAGGATCCTGTACCTGTAGTCAAGGTATAGATTAGAGCTATGAAGACCCCTATTCTCCAATCCTTCTGCAAACAGAGGGGCTCTGCTTCTACCATGTAAGTGAAACCTGATTTACTTAAAATTTCCTTAGTCTTGTGGGTGCTCTCATATGTGCCATAAGAGCATGAAACAATGGGCAGAAATCTCTAAAGAAAGAATCATCCCAGGACTTCCACGCCCCCTTCCTATGAGAGTGATGGACATCATCCATCCATCACATGGGCGGCCTCAGAATCCTTTTTCACGTAGGCCTTGAGTGGTTGATGGAAGTTGACGTAAAGGATGGACTCTATCTGCTACTCTGGGCACAGGCTACTTTGGTCTAGCATGAGTCTGGTGGAATGTACATTCCTTCTGCTGATGCCACAGAATCCGGTCTGGTCGGCTAGATGCACATTAAACACAGATTTGCCCACATTTCCTCATATGCCAATCAATGAAGCAACACCTGTATGCCCAGGTTATACCACAGCAGGACTTGTGAGATTTCAGGCATGTGTGAGAGCTAAGTACCAGAAAAGGAAAATAGCCACTGGCGGTCTTCTGCAAAAAGCAAATTATTTTCTCTTGAGACACACAAATAGGATAGCAGGAGGAGGAAGGTGAAACCGACAACAAACAATTTCAACAATGTAAGCCCTTTGCCTCAGAAACCAACTGAGGTGGGTGTGGAGAAGAGAAGAGCTCTCAGACATAAGTGGCATCAAGGCTCTTGAAAGCCCAGACTCTGGAGAGTAACAGGGAGACCACACTGGCCTGGGCGCTGATGTGGCATGATTCCCGGGGCTCTCAATCGCCATCCCTTTAGCTGGTCTCTGCTCTACCTGGCTGGGTATCACGATGAAAGTAAAAGAACGGGAAAGGGAACTAAACTGAGAACCTGGAAACCAAACACAAGTAACTGAGCTGGGGACAGCTGGAAAGGCACTCAAAGCTCAACTGTGGATTGACTACACAGCTGCATCAACTTCTCTGGGGAAAAGCAAAAACTGGCAGCTTCACAACCAAACACCCTTTTCTAGGCAACAGTAGTAGTAAGGCAAATGGATGAGATGTGGCAGAGTCACATGAGAAATGGACTGACTTCAGGACAGAAGACTCATTTCATGGCAGGGAACTCTTGATCCTTGTAAGACCGGAAATACCCACAAGAATCAACCTGAGGTATATTTCTGTGTCCTCGATGGGGAAACTAATCCCCTGAGAGTATGGGGAAGGCTTTCCTTAGCTTTCCCCATGGAACAGCTGGAAGCAGGACATTTGGAGACAGAGGAGGGCCTCACTGGTAGCAGTGGTAGTTGGGCCACAGTATCTGTCACTCCAGTGTCTCAGCCCCCTGCAGGCAGTACAGGCAGTGCTATCTTATGGGGACAGCCAGGACAGAGGGACCAGGGATGACTGGGGAGGCTGGAGAGAGACCAGGACCACGCTCGACTCTTTTTGAAGCACAAACACTCCCCAAAGCAGGGAAAAGGTCACAACTGGGATGGTATTTTGAGATGTGAACCACACACAGCATTGGTGCTGGGTCCAGCCAGTGGCTGCAGCCCAGTTATGAAAAACGAACACAAAAGACCATGCCAGTGAGGGAAAATCCTCTTTTTGGTGCCAACTGGAAGGCAGGTGTGAGGTACATGCCTTGCTGAAAAGGTGGTGTAGAACTCTAAGGTGTGCCCAAGATTCCCACCTCCTGTAGATAAGCCCCGGATAGTCCCTGGGGCTTGTGGATGATGGGATCATGGCTCCTGTGTTTAGGGTCTCTTATTTGGCACAGTTGATTTTAATTGAAGAGGGATTATCCTAGATAGACCTGACATCATCATGTGAGCCCTTGTAAGGAACTGGCTTTTTTTTGGAGGAGTAGATTCAAAGTGTGAAAGGCATTTCATGGGAGGGATATTTTCCACTGCTGGCTTTGAAGACAGAAGTTATGTAGCCAGGGATATGGGTGGACTCTAGGAGCTAAGAACAGACCCCACCTGGCAGACTGCAAAGAAACTGGGACCTCAGTCCAAACACAAGGAACTACTGAGTTGGGTCAAGAAGCCTAAAAAACCTGGAAATGAATTCTTTCCCATTCAAGCTTCCAGATGAGAATGCTATTAGCCAATACACTGATTTCAGCCTTGCAAGCAGAGAGAGCAGCCACATTGTGTCTGGACTTGTGACTCAGAACTGTTAGCTGATAAATGGGTGTTGTTTTAAATCAGGAAGTCTGTCATAATTTGTTACAGGGCAACAGAAAACAAATACTTATATTATGGTGGGATGGGGCATCACAGAGATGAAGGCTCCCAATCTCAGCAATGATGACCATTATCAAGTGAAGGTGCACTGCAAGCCAGGTGCTGTGCTATGTATGTACTGGAATGTGTCTTCTCACTAAATTTTCATGACAGCCCTAAGACGGGGGATTGCTATTTGCTTTCACTGTACGATGGAGGATCAGAGAGGTTTGGGAATTTGTCCACAGCTCAGTCAGGGGTGGAGACGGGATTTGAAGCCAGACAGGCTGATTTCATGGCCAGTCCACGGAGCCTCTACACTAGCCTTGCCTCCTGCCCCCTGGAATCTGGGTCAGTCCATGCAAGGGTGTGGGCACCAGGGTGGGAGGAGGGGAGGGAGAGACCAGTGGAGAAGGTCCCTGACTCCACAGAACCCAACTTCGTGTGCATGACTAATGGACGCCTCGATTTCAGGGACTGGGCCCCGCTCCTCCAGATTCCCAGCCCACTCCCCGAGACAGCGGGCTTGGCAAGGGTGCTGGGACCACGCCAGGTGTGGTGAGTCACCAGCTTCCTTGATGTGGTTTGGCATCTTAATGAACACTTGTGCCAATGACATTAGAGCAGCCCTTAGTTTCCTGATACTTCCTAGACGTGGCAGGATATTTATAGATACCAGAAAGGAGTCAGCATTGGGCTCCTTAGGGTAAAACAGAGCTGTCCTACTGCATTGAAAACATGATGCGCTTTACATCATGTAATCTTTCTGGAACATGTTTACTGCATAAACTGAGCTATACACATGTAATGCTTCTCCCAAGCACAACAATAACAGATTTCTACTCTGGGGAGCCCTGAGAGTGACAGCCCCCCACCAAACACAGGTGATAAAATAATACTACATCTTTGTGGTGAGAAGAAGTGAAAGGAGGAACATCTACAAGGCAGACACTTGCCACATGCAACAATGGCAGAACCAGAGCCTGTTGAAAAATCAAATTAAAACTTTGATTCAGAAACAATAAGAGGTGGAGTTGGACTCATCGGATCACTGATGCTCGGCTTTGCAACAACGGCCTTTGGAGGGTGAGGAGGAAGGACCTTGTTCCATACCACACAGCAAGGGAACCGAACTAACAGAAATCACTCTTAAAATGTCACATTACTGTAAGAAAAAGCCACATTCCTGACCTAGAATATCTGCTGGCTTCCTCTTTCTGGCTTGTCCTGTTCAAATGACCCTCAGGCTGCTAGGCAGCAGCTTATACCCTGGCAGCACATTCTCTTTCCCTCTGTACAACCTTCCACTCCCTGACGCCCAGGGACCCACAAGCACTTAATAAAAAGAAATGGAAGCATTAGACCCCAATGGTGAGATTTAACACTGCAGTCAACTAACTGCTGGAACCATTCCCAAACCCAAATGGACAAATGAGGTTTTAATAGCAAACTGTGGAAAAGCTCCAAAAGGAGTGAAGAACACTTTCTTCTTATATCCACTTCACTTTTGGATGTCAAGGTTAAGAGAAGAGTGAATGGTGATAAAAATAAAGGTAGATTTAAACTGTCTATGCCTAACAAAGGGTTCAGAAAGAAACAGAGCACTGATTGTTCTTCAGACCTTCCCCCACCACTTCTTGGACCACTGAAAAATTCCTTGTGGTTAGCACTTTAAAATTTTGTCTTATTTTTATTGAGATATAATTCATATGCCATAAAATCACCCTCTTGAAGTTTACGGTTTAGTGGTTTTTAACATATTTGCAAAGGAACCATTACCACTATCTAATTCCAACATTTTCATCACCCCAAAAAGAAACGTGTACCCATTAAGCAATTACTTCCCATCCCATTCTCAGCCTAGCCCTTGGCAACCACTAATCTACTTTATGTCTCTATGGATTTGCCTCTTCTGTACAATATGTGGCTTTTCTGACTTGCTACTTGACATAACATTCATAGGTGACTTAGTACTTCATTCCTTTTTATGGCTGAAGGTACTCTATTGTATGTATATATCACTTGTTTATTGATCATCAGCTGATAGACATGTGGGTTGTTCCCACTTTTGGCTATTATGAATAATGCTGCTGTAAACATTCATGAACAAGCTTTTGTGTGGACATATGCTTTCAATTCTCTAGGGTTAACATTTTAACATATAAGGAATATACAGATAAGAAAACTCTAAGATTAGGTAAATAGGAAAGCATGTGAACTGGCAATTCAAAGAAAGTAAAAAACAACCTTAAAATATATTTCCCTTCAGTGGTAATCAAAGCAACACAATTTAGATTGGTGAGTTATTTTCACCTCTAAGTTAATGAAATTTTAAGAAGATGTTTGCCCAATAGTGATGACTATTCTCATACACTGCTGACAGAAGACCAGGAGTTAGCGTGTAACTTTTTGTAAACCAACTGGGCAATATTATTAAAAAAAAAAAGAACAAAACAACAAAACTTAAAAATGGGTCTTCTCTTTAACCTCTGAATCTGTGCTAGAGAGACACTTTTTAAAAAAATGACATGAAGAGATCCTATGAGGTGTTACTTATAATTCAAACAATTATAAAGTGTGCTAATTATTTAATAAGAAGACAATAGCTAAGTATATTGTAGGGCCATAATGTAAAGTTAAACAGAAGTTAAAACTTATGCTTAAAGAAGATTATTACTAACATGGAAAAAATGCTCCTGCTATAATAAGAAGGCTTACACGATTGCAAGTAGGTAACAAATGCCTAGAGAAATCTTTGGAAGGAAAGATACCAAGATGCTTGCTGGTTGTGTGCAGGGGATAACGTTATGGGCAATATTCTTTCTTCTTGGTTTCTTTGTTTCTCAGACTTTCTATACTGAGAATCCACCATTTTTAAAAATGAGAATAAATCATCTTGACTTGTTAATAAGAAAGGTCCTTTTACTCTCATCAATAACTGACTTAATTTGTGTATAAGTGGATAACAACCATAAAATGATGATGTATGCATTGTGAGCTGAAAAATTAAGAGAGGGAGAGACAGTGATTGATTCCCAAGGCTACTAAGAGGCAACCACTCCTTCCAGAAGTTGTCAAGATAAAAGGTATCAAAGGACAGAGAGACTTCTGAGTGTGTTTTCATCACATCTGTGCTGGGAAGTGGGCAGAGAGGGAGCAGAACTGAGAGCGGGTGGCAAACGGACATAGAGCCCCCAGAGAAATCTAATTAGGGGCACAGATTAAGCAAAGCTGTGATATACAACTGACTCAGAGGACCATGGAGATGGTGAGTGGCAGAATCTGTGCTAACAGAACCAGGAGTGGGGTGGTTGGCTGAGTGAGTTCTCGAGAATCTCTAGGTCCCAAGTTCCTAGGTGGCTGGGGAAACCCAGGAAACTCAGATGATAATACTTAAGTCACCCTTGAAACCCAACCAAGGGGCTCTGGTTATGGAGAATCTGTAGGACCTCTCTGTGAGTGTAGGCCTGAAGACCCCACATGGATACAGATCCAAGAGGGTGGAGGATGAAGTAAAGTACTGCTGTTCTTGGGATGCTTGTTACAGGCAAAGGGACTTGCTTGGGGCACCAGACAGGAAAGTTCCGAATTTTGCTCTCACTTGTCCTCTTGTTGCCTTCACCCTTTCTTGTTGGGATGTTCAGCCTTCTGAGGCCTTGACTTTTGAGCCACAAGCCCTAGAATCTGGGGCAATCCAAGCAGGGCATGGAACAATAACCAACAGAGGTTTATTTGACGTGAAGTTTTTCAGAAACACAAAAGTTCCAACAGAGAGGTTTCTTCCTAATGTAGATCTTTGGGGTCAAGCCTCTTTCCACTCTCCTTGGCCCTGTTATCGAAAAACAATTACAGGAAAACAAAAATAAAAACAAAAATGTAGGCTTCTATTTGTGAATCAGCAAAGAGAAACAGGAAAGTCAGTGTCACATCTGGGCCATGGTGGCAGACACTGGCTTTCTGGGCTGAACTGGCCGAGGGCCCGAGGGTCAGGCTGTCACCTGGCAGAGCCACAAGAAAGCACACTAGCACAAAGCAGCTGCTTGAACAGGCGTCATCAATGTCCCCTCCCTGCCAACCCGAGGGGGCTCGCTCTCCAAGGCTGGACAAAAACTAGCTCTGCCAATCTTTCCAGGGTCTATAGAGGTTCCTTGCCAGATGATTCTGCAAATGGGGCCTCCTCCTTTCAAAATACAGTGAATTCTTTTTTCCTTTAATTCACCAGTTCCAGCCAGGAAGATCCATTCCTTTCAAGAAACAGAATGGACTCTGAGTAAGCATATTTTACTTTCTTCTTTTTTACCCTTGAGCACGTGTCTGTGTTGACCGCAACTTCCCTTTCCACTGATTATGTATCTGGTTTATGAAGTCAGAGCCTGTCAAAATCTCTTTCCCTGAGAATCTGGTGGTGGGGTCATTTGCATTGTGTTTCTGGAATTGAGGCTGAGGCCTTTTCTTTGAAGAAGGACTTGAAGCCTGGTCCCTCCTCCCCTGGATCTTTATGTTGGCACTTTCTCAAGTTGCAAGGAATCAGCAACACCAGCAGTCATAACTTTTGCATCCCTCGCAGTGGTTTAGAATTTCAAAGCTTCTTGGCAGCTGTTTTGGTGTGAATGCTGATAAAGTGGCTATCAGAAAACAGGTCCCTAATTCCATGGCCTCCACTGGGACAGGGAACAACTGTGAGGGTGGTGATGGGAACAAAGAGAGCATAGAGGCCAACTGCCTCTGGGCAGCCTCCTCCTGCCATCTCCTCGCCTAAAGGAAATGAGAACAGCCTCTGCCTTCCCCTTGAGTTTAATTTCCTCACTCTTGGTGAGCCCAGTGAGCTTGATTATGTGGTACCTGCTTCAGTGACGCTTTCTCAAGAGGTCTCACTCATGAACACAAAGTTGAATGCCAACACAGACACAAGGAAATTAAAGGAGGGAGATAATAAGTAGGAGAAAGAGAACATGGAACTCAACGAAAGCAATCAGTGATGCTTTCCCCAGGAGGTATTAAACTGGGATTTGGGATGACAAATTGTGGCCACATTGTGTGGAAGGAACTTGGGTTATGTGGGCTGGACCACTCATTGATTTACTTGGCAGGCAAAATCCAGTCAGATTTATGTTAGCAAATCCAAAAAAGGGAAGACTTAGTTTACATACCACCATACATTTTATGGTAAAAGCAATTCAATATTGACTTTTCACTTGGCATATACAAAAGGCAGAATTTTTTTTTTCCCCCCAGAGTGTTGTCTTGTGGAGTTACTGAATCTGAGATTATCTCCATAAAGACAGCACAGCTGTTTATCTTGCCTTTTTCTGAGAGCTTGCAGGATTCTGGTATCAGATATGGTTGCCCTGGGCCTGAAGGGTCAGAAGTCCAAATCCACATCACTGAACAGAAAGGAGTAGTGGGTGGATGGAAGCTGGTGAGGGGTGGGGCAGACTGACAGCTGTCCCACCAAATCCACCCCGCTTCTTCCACAGTAACAGAATTTTAGCTAGGTATGCGGCTAGACAGCTAGAGACCACATTTTCAGACTCCCTTGCAGCTAGGTGTGGCCTTGTCACTTAATTCTGGACAACTGGTTGAGAGTGGGTGTGATATACTCAACTCTTGCATTCCTCAAGAGAGAGTGGGCTGCCCTCCATTCTCTTTCCCACTTCCTGTGGGCTGGGAAGTGAACGTGGTGCTGGTAAACTGGCATGAACCAGGCAGAGGATGCCAACCTACCAGGGAAGAGCAGAGCAGCACGCCAGAAGGAACCTGGGCCCGGGTGGCCTTGTGGAACGCAGCTTTACCACCCAAAGCTCTGACCATACCATGAGCGGCAGGAACACCTATCCTGCGTGAGCCGCTAGTTCTCCAGGGGAGCGAAATGGGGGCTTTTTGTTAAACAGGTAGTCTGTACCCCAACACAAGGAGGAAGTAAATCTAACACAGACGTCAAGGGGGCGGGGCTCTGCTGGCCACCTGTTTGCTTTTTCCCCAGACTCGAGAACCAAGAAGAGCTTCTAACCTCCTTTGACACTGACAGTTAAACTTGGATTAAGGTGGGTTAGTAGAATAACAAGCATAATGAATAGTAACAAAAGCTACCATTTATAAAGAACTTATTTTCTGCTTAGTACTTCACATATGGCATTTCATTCAATCTGCACAGTAGGATATTATATTGTTAAGAAACCTTTGTTGTTTAGTTGCTAAGTCATGTCTGACTCTTTTTTTTTGTTTTTTGTTTTTTCATGTCTGACTCTTTAGTGACCCCATGGACTTTAGCCCACCAGGCTCCTCTGTCCATGGGATTTCCCAGGCAAGAATACTGGGGTGGTTTGCCATGCCCTCCTCTAGCAGATCTTCCTGACCCAGGGATCAAACTTGCATCTCCTGCTTGGCAGGCAGATTCTTTACCACTGAACCACCAGGGACCTTGGGCTCACAGAATTTAAGTAACTTGTCCAGAGTCACCCAGTTAGTAGACCTGGACCTGACTATCCCATTCTGCCTTTTGAGAAGAATGTTCTGTTCCTCATAAGAAGACAGATTTAATGATGTGAAAATGTTAGTGATGTGATAGGAGCTGGGCAATGCTATGTCCTACAGGTTTTATTTTTTACACTATGGCTTACAGTGTTCTTTTCTTGAAGTAATCTAGTTTAGGGCTAGATTCCAAGTTTCTAGGACATCTTGGTCCCAGGCACTTGGTCTAGAGAAGGTCTGGAAGCAGTGGCATAGCCTTAACAAGGCTGCTGAGCAGCCATGTGGTGTGGAGTATGTCACTCCAACACTGTGCAGCCCGGTTTTCTCATCAATCAAGCAGTAGTCTTTGACAAGCAGCTTTCAGGGTTCGTTCCAAGCCTCACATTCCTGAAGGGGCCCAGAGCCCTTCTGCACATATTCAGGTAGAGCTGAGTCCCCAGACAGCTCTCCACTCTCCTCAGCCCTAGGCTGAACCTTATCAATCATGGGGACTCATAGAGGGACCTTGATATGTGGTCAGGTTTGGCTTTGAATGCTCAGATGTCCCCCGCCATGGCCAGAGCCTGCATCATGAATATTATGAGAGTTTTACCAATGTAATGGGAGCCGGGCATTGCTATATCCTACAGTTTTTTATTTTTTTACACTATGGCTTAAAGCACTCTTTCTTACTGTGCTTTTCAGAAGACTTGACTATGTCCTCCACTTCCCTCTGTTGCTAAAATGAAGAGTAACTTATGATCTGGCTCAACCAGCCCAGGCATTTATAACCTGCTTTGGTCTTGAGCCACCTCCTCTCTCACCACACCTCAGCTCCATTCCTCTCCTGCTCTACCCTAGGGTTGCTAGGTACAGCTGTTCTCCTCCCGAACTGCTAGAGATGAGGAAGTTAATAAGAAAACAAACATAAGAACAAACCTCCCATCCTCCTAAACAAAAGTTACTCGGAAATCACCATAGTAACAAATCACCAGTTTCCAACTGTCTCAAGTCCCTTGCATTCTCGTCGCTTTGCACACATCCTTTTATCTACACTCAGCCCTACCTCCAGCCTTTGTTCAGCAGACACATTCTGATTCCCTCTACATGACAGGAGCTGTGCAAGGACCTGTGGATATAAAGTCAAGTATACAAGGCCCTGCCTTCGAGGTGCTTGTATATACTTAGGAGGGAGATAAGCCACTGAATCAATGGACTCAGGTTGGGGAGTGAGTGCAGAGGGAGCCCCAAATCAGCCAGGTTGGCAGCTATGAAGGTGACTGGACACTGGCCCAGGTGAGGAGGGGGTGGGCTGCTCATGGAGAGCAGAGGTGTGTTATGGCACAGCTCTAAGTGGCTAACTTGACTTTGTCCCATATTTACAGAGCACTGGAACATGCGCCGGGCATATTGTGAGGCTCTGGGCTACAGAATGAAGGTACCTCCTGCTAAAAAAAAGCTTATAGCTTAATGGAATGGATGTGCGCAGCTCAAAAGGTGGCTGGAAATGAAGCCAGATCATAAACAACTACCTGTCTGTTCTATGGCGTGTTCACTATGGTGCCCAAAGCATTGCTATGTGCAATAAGAAAATTATCTCATTTGATCCATCAACAGCCTGTGAACTGGGAATTATCATCATTGGCACTGTTTTACAGATGCAGGAATAAGTACAGGAACGTCAAGCTACTTGCCCAAGGACTCATAGCTCAATTGACTTCGATTTTAACCCACACCTGACTGAATCTAAGATACATACCCCTAGCCATGTGCTAGCAGGCTAAAGCATTTGTACATTATCCAGCTATCCGGTAGTTAGTGGGAGTGAAACTGGGTCTTGATAGACAGAGTGAAATGGGGAAGAGAAAAGGGCAGTGCAGGGGAACCAGCGAGCCAGACCACAGTGGGAAGGGAGTGCACACAGGTGGGACGGAGAGGCATCTGAGTATAACATTTGACTTTCTCAGCTGGACAAATAACTCTATCCATTCTAGCTACCTGCCTATGCATAATTCATACCTCATAAATCATCTCCAACTGTAGCAAAGCTGCAGCTTTTGTTGCATGTGAGAATAAAGACCTGAATGCATATTGCAGCAGAGGCAATTTCTACGGGACTGTGTAAGTTACGTTTTCTGAGAGCCCTGTCATAGAAAGAATCCCAAGATCTCTAGGGGCTGGTAGGAGTGGGAGATGGAAAACAGACAAAAGAGACAGACATCTGCAATACAGGACATCTGAAGAAAGACAACAACTGCCCACTAAAAAGAGGATGATACAGCTAATATCCAACAATGCCCTCCAACATCCACAAGAGAAGCCTGAAGAAGGTGCTAAGGTTAGCAGTGCAGGGCAGTGTAAAGTAAACAGGGGCACACCAAAGCCTCCGATTTTGCATAGTTTACTCCATCAAGTCAAATATGATCATTTTCATCATGATGCAGAAGCAGCAGTTCTATCTCAGTTTTGTATGATATTGGTTCAGTTCAGTTCAGTCGCTCAGTTGTGTCCGACTCTTTGCGACCCCATGAATTGCAGCACGCCAGGCCTCTCTGTCCCCAAAGAATTTGTACTATGAACAAATTCTTTGGGCCAGTGTCAGAAGACGGCCCATGTTTTAGCCACGATAGCTCTGCTTACATCTACAGGCTCACCACGGTCAGAGGATGGAAACTCCTGCTCGTCCACCAGCGATCGTCACCCATGGGCAGCTCTGAGCTGTGGTGAACTGTCCTGGCGCCAAGCAGGGCTGGCCTGTCGCCAGCATTCACGCTGAGCCCCTGGGGAGCTGCCTTACAGACTCCAGGTAACGATGACGAGTGTGGTTTCATACTCGGTCCCAGTTCTGGTTCAATACAACTCATTTGGACTCAGTGAGTCACAACAGTACGTTCTTGGAGTGAGCCCAGACAACTGCCTTGCATAATTCTTTTTGACAAAGACTGACCCAACATGCTGATTAGCAAAAGCAGCCCACGTGAAAAAAGAATAGTCCTGGGTATAAGCAGCCTATGCATGCGCGCGTGCTAAGTCGCTTCAGTCGTGTCCAACTCTTCACGACCCCATGGACTGTAGCCCACAGGCTCCTCTGTCCATGGGATTCTCCAGACAAGAATACTGGAGTGGGTTGTCATTCCCTTCTCCAGGGGATCTTTCTGACCCAGGAATCGAACCCACATCTCTTACATCTCCTGCGCTGTTAGGTGGGTTCTTTACCACTAGCACCACCTGGGAAGCCCCAATAGAGGCCTATACCCCCTGGGTATTCTCTGTCCCATCAAGTTTCTTTAATTTGGACAACCATTACCTGAATGCCCTCCCCTCTATATCCCACCCCATTTCCTAACCATCCTGCTTTTCTTCTAAGATTTGCATTTTCTATGTAGGTCCCATTGCTAAAATTAAAATGTTGCTAAAAAACATTAGTGATTATATAGACTATTTCCTGCCTTCCACACCTGCTATGCTGTTTAATAACTTTATTTTTCTTAATTTTACTTCAATGGTTTTAAGTCTGTTTCTCTTCTCAAATCTTGCTGGTTAATCCTTCCTGCCATTCTTCTTTCTTTTGTGCCTCAAGCATCTGACTCTTCTTCAGCTTAAAATGAGAGTTCGAATAAATTTCTCTCTTTTTTGACCCTGCTTCCCCCTGGAAAATAAGCAATTTTACCACTTTACTGGTACCGGAGCATTTTTGCTTTCTCACTTAGGCCAGGTGACAAAAGTATCATTCATTTCCAAACCAGACCAAACCTCACCTACCCCCAAACTCCTTTTCTATACTGTAATTCCAACACAAAGGAGTAAAACTATTGGCAGAAATTTCAGTCTGCCAATACCAACTACTAGTGAAACTGAAGAACAACTGAATTCACATATACTGCTGGTGGAATGTAAACTGGTTACAACTATTCTGGAAAAACAATTTTGCATTATTTAGTGAAGATGAAAATGAATCTATCTGATAAGCAGTAATTCCACTCTTAGGCATGTATGCCTAAAGAAACATGCCCACTGAACTTGGGATTATGTGCGCTCCGCAGGTCTGGGAAGCCCAGGAATCTGTGTCTTTATAGCTCCGCAGGTGATGTATGGGCCTCACTCCACTGAAAGGGTCTGGGATTGAAGGTTCACAATTTCAGCTCAAACCTGTCTTTGGAGCCTGGTCCCCCTAAGACCTATGTCTGCAGCCACAGGAGGCCTCCCAGGGGAGGAGTGATGGGAAAGGCACAGCAAGCCTGAGGTTTATGTGGCCATCCTTGGGGTGCTGATCCCTGGTCAAAGACCGCTAGAGTCCAAGATCTGGGCAAATTCACTGTTGCATCCTCCTCTTCCTTCTCTGGTTGCCTGAGTGAGCTTTAGCTTATAAGGTGCTTGGAATCAGCATCATTGGCCTCATCATCTTCATCTTCAGCAGAAGGCCCAGAGCTGTCCACCCCGTCAGGAGGCTGCCCTGGATGTGTGCTTTCTGCAATGAGGAAACCCCGGGGTGACTCAGGAGGTAAGGCTTAAGTGTGAGCCCTGGTAAAGAGCCCCGGTTTTCCCTTCACACACAGGTGGTGTGTCCTCTCTGTGAACTCTCTCTCCGTGGGCATCATGTTTGCGATCCTTGGTAGACTGAGGCCAACACAAGTACAATGTCTGGTGCAACCTGGCCCTTAATCAACACTTTCGAATGACGATAAACAAGACATGAGATAATGAACCTCTCCTAAAGAAGCGAAGGGAACTTTCTACCTTCCTGTGTGATGGTGCCTCTGTCAACCTCACCTCTGTTCATTCCTCCCCTTGATGCCAAGAACGGCTTCCACCGTCTCTAAAGACAAACGGGGAAAGTGCACAGACCGGCTAGAAGGTTTCTTCCCATAATCTTCCAATTTTGAAACTGAAATGTCCTGAGGCCAAAGTCCTGATTACCATGGAGCCTATTGTTCTTTTAGATTTAAAACTATCTTCACGGTGTCAACAGTTCTATAGATTTCTCTGGGCACCTGAAACCTGCCCTGTTATTCAACATCAGTTAGGTACTGAGGGTGGAAGCAATTTATTTCACTTAAATTACTAGCTCATAATTATGTTCTAGCAAGATGCGCAGGTGTGGGAGACAGTGTTCTGTCGGAAGGAAACCAAAGGGATGATCTGATGTAAATGTAAGTGGGGTTTGGACTGGGTTTCCAGGAGGCCACACAGAGCCCATCTCCACAGGACAGGGCCTAATTTCCACGGCCCTGTCAGGATTCTGTCTCACGTGGGTGTGTGGTCCCTAGTGGAGCTGCCTGCTGCCCACCCAGATGACCGTCTCAAGGGAGGCCCAGACTAGGCAGTTCATTACTCGGGCATGTGGGAGAGAAACAGGAGTGATTCTTCTGGTAACGGTTTTAATTCCACTCCTTCAGTTCTGAGATGGTTTCCTCATTCTTCTCCTCTTCTTCCTCCTCCTCATGCCTCATCACCTCAGGGTATCAGTGTAGAAAGCCATGAGTGAGGGAAGAGTTTGTATTTTGTGTAGGTCACTAAAATTATTCTGCTTTATGACTGAGTGACTGAACTGAACTGATACCTTGTAAAAGGTGCATGCATGCTCAGTTGCTAAGTCATGTCTGACTCTTTGTGACCCCATGGACTGGAGCCCGCCAGGCTCCTCTGTCCGTGAGGATTCTCCAGGCAAGAATACTGGAGTGGGTTGCCATTTCCTTCTCCAGGGGCTCTTCCCAACCCAGAGGTGGATTCTTTACTACTCAGCCACAAGGGGAGCCCAAAACCTGTAAAATATAATTATGTCAATTAAAAAAATAAGAATAAACGCACCCTACTATTAATTACTAATAGGAAGTATACTGATACCTGACCATCTTTTGTTCTAAAGATAGGAAACATCAGTTTCATATGGTTCAGATTAGTAGAAAGCACCCAGACCATTATTTGCCCACAAAATAGATGCTCAATAAGATACAGATGTAACAGGCACATGTATGTGAGGACAGGAGGCATGCTGGACCCCGAGGGTTCTCTCGGGGTCATGACTGGGCTTTCTAGCCCAGGCACAAATGACAGCTCTGACTTCCTGGCAGCCTAGGAGACAGATGGTCAGTCTGCTGTGATTGGAGATCAGTCACATGGATTACAGAGAAGGCAATGGCACCCCACTCCAGTACTCTTGCCTGGAAAAATCCTATGGACGGAGGAGCCTGGTAGGCTACAGTCCATGGGGTTGCTAAGAGTTGGACACGACTGAGCAACTTCACTTTCACTTTTCCCTTTCATGCACTGGAGAAGGAAATGGCAACCCACTCCAGTATTCTTGCCTGGAGAATCCCAGGGACGGCGGAGCCTGGTGGGCTGCCGTCTGTGGGGTCGCACAGAGTTGGACACGACTGAAGCGACTTAGCAGCAGCAGCAGCACATGGATTAGGGATAACACTTGATGAGCTTAACTGAATAGCCAACAAAATGAGTTATTCTGATAAATAAAAAAGAAAATGAATTAGGGAGAAAGCTGAATTTCTGCCTGATCTTTCTTTGGTTTTAACTCAGGAAAGACTCTACTGCCTACAGTTTTCAAAAGGCATGACAACAGTCATATAATACTCACATTATTTAATGTTAGCTGGAAGGTGGAGATGGTGGGTTACTTTTCTTTTAGAGAGAAAAAGGAGCTTTTAGAGCAACTCTTGGGTTAAAACTCTCAGTCTGAATCTCACCATCAAAGGGGCAATTTCAGGGGTCACTAAAACAAAGACACTTCAGTTGAAAAGCATTTTGGCATGCAATAAGCTAATTTTCACCTAAATAAAATATTCTAGCACAGACTTTTCCGAAGTCTTACTCTGATGACAGATAACACAGGGAAGAGTACATGGATCTCAGAACAAAAGAGGCTATATTTAGCTCCATGACTTTCTCAAAACCATGAAGGGACAGTTCTGAAAGCCCTGGCATTCTCACCAATCTTCTTGGCCTGGACTGCCATGAAATCATCTCAAAGGGAATAAGGAACAGGTGGGTTTATGGTGGCCACATTCCAATTCCTACATTCCATTCTATGGATCACTTCCATGGCTCCGTGAATCATCATCAGCATCTCTCATAAGATCATTGGGCCACAGGGCCTGAGTCTCCTGACTGCAGGATCTCCTCTAACACACAGGGACATTCTGGACCAGTGGGGCTGCTGGATCCAATCAGATGCTGGATGCTAGGAGGGCTACCATCTCAGAGTCACCTGGGCCTTCTCCTTTACCCATGCTGACATAAGGGCAAGGGACTCTGCCAGCCAGATTAGACAGGAACCCTCTGACCAGAACTGGGTGATCTGGGGGGATGTAGCTTTGCAACATTTTGGGTTGACTGTTTTTGGACTTGTGGCTTTTGGTGATGGTGATCTTTCTTGCTAATCATGTACCTATTGTTCTATATGCTCCACTCTTGTTTGCTGCAAATAGGCTCAATGAAAAGGAGGAAATGACAGAGGAAAAAGACACTTTGCTTGGCAGCACCTGCAGACTCTCTGGAGCGCAGACGGTGGCCCCAGCTCCATGGCGTGATGGGCTGCCCAGCCCAGGAACTGTGGGAGGCTGACACCAGCTGTGGGGGAGGTCTGTGCATCCAAGGCCAGCGATGTCATGAGCACACGGCCCTGCATTTGAGAGGTGGGAGGACAGTGGCTCCTACAACACACAGAGGTTCCCTCTTGTCCTCAACTAGCTCCTGACTTCTGAGTAGAGACCAGGGGCTGGCTGGGAGTAAGGAAACCAAAAGATGAAACTGAAAACTTACTTGTCACTTGAATTTTCACTTTTGGATTCTGGCCAATGGTTCTTTAATTTGAGATAAAAACAAAAACCACAGAACTCCAATGCTAACTTGGAGTCCTCCAGTTCTCCTGAGAAGGTAGAAAGAATGAAAAGAGTCTGAGCAGATCAGAGAGAATAAATGGCCACTGTTGGGCACACAAGATTAGGCCACTTAGACCCCCACCAGGCTCCTGGCAAATCCTGCATCAGACCCAGGCCACCCTCCTGGTTACAACCAGCAGGGCGACTGAGCAGGACCAGGAAATGCAAACTGATCACAGCCAATCATGAGCAGGGAGTTTAAGACAACCCCCCACCCCACCCCGCCAGGCCTCCTAAGTGAAGGACATGGGTCTCAGACCCATGTATTTCTCATTTTCTCATTTACTTGAGAAAACAATGGACACACACACAGTGTTACTATGTAGCTAACAATTAAGTTAGTGATGTCACTTTGTAACAGAATAAGTAAAAACAGATTCAAATCTAGAGGCAAATCATTCTTTTTTTATATTTTTTTCCTATAAAAAGTGCCAGGGTCAGGTCTAAGAGTGAGGCACTTGACCTGGGGGGGAAGTGTAAAGAGATGTCAAAAAGCTCAGCAGTCAGGATAAATAAGACTGCATTGAAGTATTATTTATTTTGATTACTGAGGTTTTTTTGCGGGGGTAGGGGGGCACACTTAAATTATGTGCCCTAGGATGTTGCCTCATTTGCCTCTCTCTGGTCCTAGTCTGTTGAAGTTCATCAGCGAACGTGTTAAGTGACTAGAGGGTGCATATGTGCTAAGTCATTTCAGTGGTTTCTCTTTGCGACACTATGGACTGTAGCCCGCCAGGCTCCTCTGTTCATGGAATTCTTCAGGCAAGAATACTTGAGTGGGTTGCCATTCCCTGCTCCAGGGGATCTTTCTGACACAGGGATCAAACTTGTATCACCTACGTCTCCTGCACTGCAGGTGGATTCTTTCCCGCTGAGCTACCGGGGAAGCCCAGTTACAAAATTATAGGGGAAACTAACCAATAGATTGAAGAAAGATTCTTCAAATGCAGTCTCAGCTCAGTTCAGTTCAGTTCAGTTGCTCAATCATGTCCGACTCTCCAGGACCCCATGGACTGCAGCACGCCAGGCCTCCCTGTCCATCACCAACTCCCAGAGTTTACTCAAACTCATGTCCATTGAGTCGGTGATGCCACCCAACCATCTCATCCTCTGTCGTCCCCTTCTCCTCCCGCCTTCAATCCTTCCCAGCATCAGGGTCTTTTCAGATGAGTCTACTGTTGGCCAAAGATTTGCACTTCTAGGAGTTACCCTAAGCAAAGAACAAGGATGCACACAGAGGTTTCACAATACTCACAGAGTTATTCATGATAATAAAAAATTGGACAATCTAGCTATTCACTACCACAGGTGATTAACAAAATACAGTATCACACTAGATTTCTATGCAGCCATTAAAAATGATAATGTGGCAAAATATCGATAAACTTGGGAAATGTTCATGATTCAAAGTCGAGGGAAACACACATGTTACAAAACACTAGATAGACATACACTCCTATCTCTCCTACTTTCATTCTCATCCTCTATAATCCATCCTCTACACGGCAATTGCAGTGATACATATTTTTTTAAGTTAGTCTTAAAATGAAATCCTAGTACATTTAGAGTAAATTTAAAACTATATAGCCATCCCTGCTTGGTCCCTATCTGTCTGGCCTCCTCTGCTACAGCCTCCCTTTCATGCCTCTTGGGGCTGCCTTCAGGGCCTCTGAACAAGCTTTTCCCTTTGTCTAAAATGCTCTCCCCAAAATTCCCAGAGTTGGCTCCTTCCTGGTATCAACTCTCAACTGGCCACTGCCTTGTCACTCTATCATATCACTCTGTTCTGTCTCCTTCATAGCACTTAAGATTGTCAGTAATGACCTTATTTACTTATTTTCTTATTTACTGTCTACCTCCCTCAGTGAGAATGAGAGCCCCATGGAGGCTTTTCCTGACTGTTCGTTCACTGTGTACCCACAGGGCCCCCAGATATGCCTGGCACAGGACAGACACCTAGCAGATAGATGCTGAATGACCATGAGGAGATGTTTATACGTGTACACATAGATTATATACATATACATGTGCATATGTGTACACATAGATTAATACATATACACTTGCATTCACATGCCTATGGATATAGTTTACCAAAAAATGTACAGGGAGAGCATAGTACAAAAGAAATCTCTGGATACTGAGATTCTAAATGGTTCTAAATTTCTCCATTTTGCTTTTTTTCATTTTGTAACAATAATAACGTGCTACTTTGGAAATAATGTGCTGTGCTTTTAGATGCTCAGTCATGTCTGACTCTTTGCAACCCATGGACTGTAGCCAGCCAGGCTCCTCTGTCCATGGGGATTCTATAGGCCAGAATCCTGGAGTGGGTTGCCATTCCCTCCTCCAGGGGATCTTTCCAACCCAGGGATCGAACCCAGATCTCCCACATTGCAGGCGGATTCTTTACTGTCTGAGCCAAGTTATTTTCTCTCTGTTTGTTTTTTAGAATACGGTCACTAAGAAAATGCTGCCTGACTATAACTGGATTGAGACCAGAACCACAGCATGCCAGAACTGGAAGAGCTCTCAGAGGTTATTTGGGTCAATCTCACTTCTCATCCCAGAGATGGAGCGGCTGAGGCCCAATGTGGAGAAACGGCTGCTGGTTTACACAGCAGAACATGTAAAACGCTAGTCTGGTATTCTTTTCACAACACCAGTGGTTCTCCAACTTCACATGAGAATGGTCTGCAATGCTTGCGCACACATAGGCTGAGGGGCCTCATCGCCAAGTTCCTGCATCCGTGACTTTGGGTGGGGCCTGGGAACCTGCATTTCTGACAAGTGCTAAGATGATTCCGGAACGACTGGCCTGGGGCTGCACTGAGAACCACGAGGCCGTGCCATGTTGTTTCTCATGACCCCCTTAGAAATGTGTCATTCTTTTTGTAGAAATGGTACTAATTAAAACAATACCTTCAGCCAAAGAATTCATAGGAAACCCTATCTTTTAGGCTTCCTCCCAGAAGTTTCTACAAAAAGAAAAGGAAACAATTTTGAGAGCCTACTCTACACCAGGCATTGTGCTAGGTATCTACATTTTGTTTGTGTAATCCATTTTACCGTAGAAAGCCTAAACTCAAGGAGATGAAGGAATGAGCCTAAGAGCACACAGCTAGGAGTGCTAGGGTCAGATTTCAAAACCACGACTCTCTGACTATAAAGTCCATGCTTATTCATCAGCCTCCAGGATAGAACGAAAAGCTGTCGCTTACCGCGTTCAAAGCGGCAAATCAACGCTTCCCAATGTAGAAACAAATACCCCCAAGCAACAGTAACATGACGTCACTCTCCCAGCATTATAGAAGGTGTATGCACCAGTATTAAGAGTCAACCCTTCATATGGGCCTGAAGCCAGGGTTTATTCATTTACATGATATTCGGGAACTTCCAAACCCAGAACACTAGAGTAAAGCTGATTTGAGTTGATGCCTGGCTCATGACAAGTCATCTGTGAAATAAGTGGCAGAGGCAGAATTTATCATCAATCTCAGCTTCTAACCAAGGGAAAAGTTCACACATGCTCTGTGGTGCAAGAATCTAACAGACTTTGTGGCTGAACAGAGCTGTCCTACTAAATGAGGAATCAGATTTGAAATCGAACGCCAAGAACTAGATACAAATATGGGAATGTACCATTTACCATTTTAGGTCAAAAGTTAACTAGAAATTAGTAACTGCTCCCTTTCTTTTTATTAATGAAGAAATGAATGAGGGACAAGAAAGTCTTGGTGAAAAAGGTCACAACACCTACAAATATCTACACAACCAAAGTGAAAGTGAAAGTCGCTCAGTCGTGTTCGACTCTTTGCAACCCCATGGACTATATAGTCCATGGAATTCTCCAGGCCAGAATACTGGAGTGGGTTCTCTTCTCCAGCGGATCTTCCCAGCCCAGGGATCAAACCCAGGTTTCCTGCAATGCAGGTGGATTCTTTACCAGCTGAGAGCCACCAGTGAAGCCCAACCAACAATCAACAAGTTACAATTTGTCCTGCCTTGTGGCCATACTTGATCCAAGCTTGACAAGGCTTTGTAAACACTGTGATTGCAAAGGGACTTGATGATATTCTTTAATATCAAAGTTTTGGCCAGAATCCCAAATGAAGGTTAAGTATTAGTGGGTTATTTCAGGATTGACAACAAAAAATGTAGTTCTATCTGTCTCCCTGTATTTTTTATTTTGCTTCATAATTTCCCCCCATGTGTTCTATTCCAGATCCCTGAAGCAGCTGCTTAAATAGGCTTTACATGAAAATAAAAACTTTCCATGTAATTCTGCCTGTAGGACCAGATGAATGAGGGCTTCGGTCAAGTCAGCTCACAGGATCAGTCCCTGCCCGGGTCCCCTCTACAGGCCCTAGGTGTCTTTTTTTCAGAGGCTCATTTTCTAACTGTGACCAATGAAATTATCAGTACATTTTGGCTAGCAAAGCTGGTCAGTGGAGATGCTGAAGGAAAAATGAGTGGGAAAGAGGGAACAGGGTAGGGTGGATATAGGGGAAAAAAAGACAAGAGGATCCCAGAGCTGGATACCTAAGAGCAATTAAAATTTTATATCAAAGGCAACTTTGCTCTAACACAATTTGAATATGTTTCAGATTGGAGTGACTGCAATCTCCTCTGTGCAGCAAATCAATGAGGCAGACAAAAATCACAGCCATTCATTTGTTAATGTCTGAAAAGAGCTGGCTCTTTCACTCCCAGTTAAATGCATAGGATTTTATTTATTATAGAAAAGAGAAGGTCTGAAAGATCTCATGGAACAAACCCTGGGTCTCAAAGCCAATAAGCTGTCCCTGTGGTCAGCTTCTGAGTTAAGCCTCTAACGTGGGACATGAGCTGGGACTTGCAGTATTAAATACGACCACGTCTTCTTTTTGTTTCTGACTCTCATCCCTGTGAATAGTTGGAGAACAGCCATCCTGCCTTCCCCAGAGCAATGATGCAGCTGCAGCTGCAAACGCAGGCTCAGCAGCCATTATCCTACTGTGAAATGTTTGCTCTTAAATTTAAACTGGCCTCACAGAAATAGCTGTCTTGTCACATATACACATGAACACGCAGAGAAGCATGAGTGACAAAGCTCCCCACCTGCATCAGTTCCCATATCCGTGTCCTGGCAAGAATTTAAAAACAAATATTCTCTAATTTCTCTTGACTTGGACAGTTTCTGATTCTATAAGTTTCAAATGTGTTTTGGCAGCGCGCGGCCATTCCTGACTCTGCCGGATGTCACCGTGGCCCTCAGCCTTGGGTAGTTCATGCAGAAGACGAAAGAGCAGCTACTTGGCAGATGATGCTCTTCAGGCCTTAGGGAGGGCACTCAGCTGGAAAGATCTGTTTTCTTTGGAGATCGGAAGTGCTTTTCCAGCAATTATTTGATCTTCCTGGGAACTCGTACTTCTGAACACTCTCCCAGCCTGGTGGGAACACATGGACTTCTATTCTGGTCTCGGCATTATCACTAACCAGACGTGTGACTTTGGGCAAATTATCTGGCCTTTACTTCACCTCAGTCTTCTCATTTGCCTGCTGGGACAATGACCCCTTGCCTGCTTCATTCGTTGGATTTCTGTGAGGATAAAACTAAGGTATTTAGAAATTGTAAAAAGTGAATTTATTGTTAGGTGGTATTTGTATTTTGTTTTTCATTTTTTTTTTTTCCAGCTCTGGTTTAACTATTGAGTTGAGTTTATGTGCTTAGTCATGTTCAACTCTTTGCGACCCCATGGACTGTAGCCCACCAGGCTCTTCTCTCTGTGGGATTTTCCAGGCAAGAATACTGGAGTGGGTTGCTGTTTCCTTCTCTAGGGGATCTTTCTGACCCAGGGATCGAACCCATGTCTTCTGCACTGCAGGCAGATTCTTTACTCACTGAGCCCTTGGTGGATGACTGTTTTAATTATTAGTGGTGTATTTTTATTTTCTTTCTTGTAACTGGGCAGAAGGTCCCTCATGCAGGGAAGTAGAGGTAGAAAGTACAACCCAGGCAGAAAGCATCAGAAGGTTCCTGTTTCTACTTGGAAAAGTAAGCAGAGAGCAGGACCAGAATATTGTAACATTGTCCCAGAAACCCTGATTTTGCTAGGGACATTCTGGTCCTTGTTTGTCTCTTCTTCCGAGGTCTCACAAAGAAGGGAACTTCTACCCTGCTGAATGAGTAAATGAATGAATGAATGAATGAGTGAATCAATCCAGCCACCTATCCACCATTTCTGGATCAAGACTATGCACCCAGCAGGGTGCACAGAACACAAAGATGTAAAAGGCACCCCCATCACTGAAGAGCATCCAACCAGTAGAAGGCGGATATAGAAAGAAACTGCTCTTTTCTAATGTAGCAAGTGTGCTGATCTGGAGAAACACACATGGTGCCCTGTGAGCTTGGGTGTGCGGGTCACTCCTACTCCGAGGAAGCTAGGACAGGTTCTCAAAGAATGGGGGTCTCCAAACTGGGCCTCCAGGAAGGACAGGTAGAGGAGAGGGTGGGTTAAATGCTCCCTAGGATGAGGAATAGTTCTCACAAGGCACAGATCCAGAAAGGAGCATTCCAGGGATCAGCTTTGTTTGGTGGGACAAAAGCCAAGAGCCTAGGCGGGCAACTGGAAAGTTAGGCAGGGGTCCCATCGTGAGAGGGAGCAGGTTGTCAGGGCTTCTGAGCAAGGCTTGCACCATAGATTTGCATTTCAGAAATATTACTTAAGAGGCAGGGAGGATGCATCAGAGGGAGAGGGTGAGGGGTGAATAAAAGGTTTAAATTTTAATGTAAACATCTGCATTTCACAACACAGGAAACTTGACAAAGAGTTTTGGTTCAAGGCGTACGTCCAAATTCCGAATTAATGCAACCTATCAGAAATCAGGGAGAGAACACATGCTTTCCAAAAACTAGTCTTCAAGTAATAAATCTCCCTTGCACAACTTTTCCCACATAACCTAGGACAGACAATCTTTGTGAAAAGGAAGTCTCTCTATGCTTCTGAGGTATGGCTGTCCATTTTTGCGTGTAGGATCGAGACCAAACAGGAAACTGCTACCTATTAAGTGTGAGATACAAAAAAGGGGTGATGAGCAGTTATCCAGTAGCCAGCCTGGAAGAAAATGTCTCAGAAATGAACAAAGATTTTCTAGTAACTGGGGGAGGTTTAGCAAGTAGGATGAAATTTTCAGTACCCCCCACCCTTTCTCTTCATAGTTTCTTTTTTAAGTTTCAGTATATTTCACACACAGTTCAATGTTTGGATCATACATGTACATACAGCTCAATGAGTTCTGACAAATGTATATATCTGTGTAACCAAACCCTGAACAAGACAGAAAACATTTTTATCACCCAAAAAAGAACCATCTATGCCCCTAGACAGACAGTCCCATCTTAGGCAAACACAGATGTAACTTTTACCACCATAGACAAGTTTTGTCTGGTCCAGGAGTTCATGGAAGTGTAATCTTACAAGTTGTGTTGTGTGTGTGCTCAGTCATGTTCAACTCTTTGCAACCCCATGGACTGTAGCCTGCCAGACTACAGGCAAAAATACTGGAGTGGGCTGCTATTTTCTACTCCGGAGGTTCTACCCAACCCAGGGGTTGAATCCAGATCTCGAGTCTCCTGCATTGGCAGGTAGATTCTTTACCACTGTACCACCTGGGTAGTATAGTAGTTTTTATTGCTTTATTCATTGTAGTTTTCAATAGTGAACAGTATTCTAAGGTATGAAGATACCACTCTTTGGCATGTGTTTAGTAGCCCCTTCTTTTGCTAAACAGAGATGCAATTGCCTACCTGAGGCAAAGAGTAAAGGACAGGTGTGGGTGTGCAGGTCAGGCAACGTGGCTGCTGCTCTCTCGCTATTGGGTGCTGTAAGTCGGCTTTATCTTCAGAACCTCTATCAGCAACAGGGGTTAGAACTTCAGACAAAACAAGAAGAACAAAAGAGACCACCGCTTGTCAACTGTCTCAGTGCTCTATGTTCAGATCACAGGAGCAGATGAAAAATGGCCCCCAAAAGAGAGATGCCAACTCACGGAGAATTCAGGTACTCAGGATGAATGGTTAGACAAATAATTTAGATACTAAAATATTCTTAAGAACATCAAAAGGTGTCCACAGAGGCCTGCACACAGCCTAAGAGTCTATACCGTTTTCCCTCTTGTCATCAATGCTTTCCTGTCACAAGCAGCCTTGAGTAAGCAGAGGGAGGTAGTTCGGCAGAAGGGACTGGAAAGTATTGTGAGAATTCACTGGTTTTCAAAGAGTGAACTGCATCCAAGGATGCCAAGGAACAACTCGGTGTGATTTTAGTTGTGTTCAACCAAGAGGTGATACTTGGAAGCTTCAAAGAGAGTTGAACAGGTCTCCAGTGAAAAGGTTTCCTGGGCAGCAGAGGCAAAAGCAAGGAAAGAAGGAAGTTATCCTGATAGTCTTATATTCTAAAAACTCTATTTTCTTACTCTGTGAAATTGTTTAAAGAAGTATCACAAAAGATCCTAAATGACAACCCAAACATGGATTGTCTTCTCCTGTACAGCCATCACATTTCACTATGAAAACCAGGTATGAATATTGTTCTGATGACTTGACACACCCTACGTGGGTCAGCTCCTCTCTTGTCACTGCACATGGCCTGTCCTTCGAATTGATCATTTTGGCTCCAACACTCCCATTGCTGTTGGAAGCAATGTAGGTTCACACAGTCATGCTGAAGACACGATGGAAACAGAAAGCAATCTCAACTCTGGGCTGAAGCGGGATTTGGTTCCAAGAATCATATGGATAATGTCCTTAAAAAGAGGTGGCAGGCTTCCTTTCTGTTATTCAGACAACTTACACCTACTTGCTCTCTATTTTGTCCATCTGAGTTTTATGAAGTCATTGCAAAGCAAATAATAACAGTGGTTATCATTTTTTGTTGAGGTCTAACCGTGTCAGATATAGTGCTTTCGGCTTTACTCTCACAAGCCTTTGAAGTAGCACTATTATTATTCCTACTTCAATGATGAGCAAAACAAAACAACCTCAGTGTCTAGTCATTCATTACTATTCCATGTGGTGCCTCTGCCTGGCTGGTTGGAGGTGGGGGCTAGGAGATGTGAAAGATGATGCGTGAACAAACAGAAAGCAAAATGATCCTCTTCTTTGATCTCCCTCCTTACATATTTTAACATTAGATTCTGTAATTAAGTCAAAGTGAGAACTATCACTGTTGAGAGCTGCAGCTAAGGTTTAACAATTATTTCTTAGAAGCCAGTTAATTAGACTGACTTGAGATACAGGCTTTGGTATACATACTCATTCTGACAGCAGTTACAGTACAAGACATCTCATAAATAAAAACCATTTAGAACATTATCCACAGGAAACAGCTGCAGCTGGTAAGGAAACTTTTGACATTAAGGAAATGGAAGACTTCATGGAATTAGAGGAAGGCAGGAGTAATATATCACACAGTAACACTATCTCAGCAAGAGCTGGACCGTGTTTTTAACAGATAAACTCCTTTTACAGCAGTTCATACTTGCTTACTTCTCTCTGGATCTTCAGCAGACAAGCATGAAATATTAAGAGCAAAAATGAAAGGAAATGTGAACTAGATTTATAGACACGTACAATTTCAAGGGTCAGGGGGTCTGTGGTTTGGTGCGAAGCTTGGGCCTCCTCAGCCTGCAGACCTGCACTGTCCAATATGGTACCTGTAGCTGGTGTGAGCTGAGATGTGATGTAAGTGTAAAGCATATAACCAGATCTCAAAGACTTGGTATGAAGAAAAGGATGTAAAGTACCTCATTAACAAATTTTATATACATTGATTGCATGTTGAAATAGGAATGTTTTGGATATGTTGTCTTAAATAAAATACATTATTAAAATTACTTTCATCTGTTTCTTTTTGCTTTTTTAATGCGGCTACTTGAAAATTTAAAATTATCTGTATGCCTGCATTTGCAGTTTCATTATATGTCGATCAGACAGTGCGGATAGGTACTCATAATCGAAAAAATTAACCCAAGTTGAAGATTTGATGTATCTGATCAAAAGTGGTGAACTATCTGCAGTGAAATATGTTCCCTAAGAGGTGAATAAGATGATTTGGTAGAAAGCAAACACTGGTACTGCTATCCTTTCCGGATTCACTGGTGACCTCCGGTAAGCCACTCACCCTCCTGGGCCTAGCCTCTGCAATGCTTTGATCCAGAGAAGCTTGAATATTCCTTCTAGCTCTCGCATTTTGAGTTTATGGCAAATTCCTAAGGACTAAGAACCAATGGGTGAAGGTGAACTTTAATTTTTAATATTTGAATTTGAGTTTGAATACTCTCTCAGTATCTGCAGCCCAAATGTTGCCTGCTAATCTCTTACATGTGATGATATACTTTTGATGAAGTCTTTTGGGAGCAACAGCTAAAATGCAATGGCAATAATATCATGTTTATGACATAAAGACTGGGCTACTCTAAAGAAAGGATGCTGCCATTTGTTCTGTGTATGCAAATAACTTGGTTTTAGATGCTAGGGTTACATGTCTAACATGGAAGAAAACTTAAAAGCTCCTTAATAATCCCATAAATCCTTATTAAGAGATAAAGCCAAAATGTTCTAAAATAGCCTGAAGGAAGGCAAATTGAACAAGTTATTCTTCTCGTTCAGGTTCTACCCTGTTTCTTTGTATTTTCAAAACATCTAATTATCTTCTGGAAGTTATTCTGCATCTCCTAGGAAAATTACACACTTTTTATATGATTTCAGAGTTTTTCCTAAAATGGTAAAAAATTTCAATTTAGGGAACTCAATTATAACTAATAGGGTAAAATTTCAGCACAAGACAAATAGCATTCATGGGGCCATAAATATTTTAAATAAATATGTGCTTGAAATCTATGTGTAGAAATCAACTTGGAATTAAGAAAGCATATGGATAAATGCCTCTACCGTAGGGATGGGAATCTTGCTTATGATGAAGACCTCCAGAAATAGTGCATGATCTCCCCTGGAAAGAATCTCAAAATTTATATCCTCATTTCTGTGGAATTCCTCTGTTAGATCTAATTTAAATCTTTAATGTCTGACTGTGTAGCGATATCATGTTCAAATGCGACTTAATATACTTGTCCACTTTGAAGCTGTCCTGGCCTTTGTTTATGCGGCTCCAGATGCCTTCAATTGGGACTTTCTGTAACAGGACCACCTTATCACAAAACTGATAAGCCTCGCCTGTACTGGAGGTAAGCCAAGAAATGTGCATTCCTGCTAGGTCACTTCGGTCGTGTCCGACTCTATGTGACCCTATGGACCATAGCCCACCAGGCTCCTCTGTCCATGGGATTCTCCAGGCAAGAATACTGGAGTGGGTTGCTGAAGCCAAGAAACATCTGGTGAGAAAAGAAGTGTTAGGCTCCACTCCTCTCTAATTCTCCTCTCCTCTCCTTCCTTCTTTCCTTTCTTGATTAGTCTATCCATATCATGCCAATACAATCCATGTTTTGTTTTTTTTTAAAGTTGGAAATTTTCACTGAATTGCTGAGATAAATGGCTTGTCCTTCAGCCATTCCAACTCAGGGAACTTACTGCAAAAATCAAAAAATGGACTCCAATGTCACAGAGCAACAAAAGAATACACTGGCCACCTTTGCTTTTGAAATTGGTGGAGCAGGAGTCCATCATGAATGAACGCAAGTCTCGGTGAGTTTATTGTGCGAGATAACAAAATTTTACTTGAAAATTTAAAAAATGACCCTGAATTTCTTTCCTTTGCTCCTATCTACAGAACCACACTTGAAAAAAGACGAAGAGAAGCAGATTAAAAAGAAGAGCTTCTGACTGGCTTTTCGTCAGCATTTTATACTTTTATTCCTTTGTTCTTTTCTTGTTCAACCTCATTCTCAATTATTGCACCGTTTTAGGGGCACTGGGGACAGGACGTCTGGGAAACACAGCATATATTACTCCAGCTGTCTTCCCTGTGAATTTTTTTCAGCATCTTTGCATGGCAACAGGAAGGATGTGGGCTCCCTTTCAGATTCAAATGAGGCTGATCAGCCCTCGGTCAGGTTGACAACATCGTGCTTTTGTTATACAAGTTGGAGAAAGCCAGAACCACCTTCTCTAGGTTAGGGTAACCATTTCATCCTGGGGTTTACTCTCCATTTTTAACATTAGATCTCTAGCCCACTCCTCACTCTAAATAAAAACAAACAAAAGCCCCAAACTGCTGACACAGTACAGCTCAAGTGCATTTTTCTATTGACAGAATTATGATTTTTAGAGTTGAAAAGAACAATTCTTCCAAGTGTGTTCACAAGCATTTTAAATTATGAAGGACAAATGTTCCAAAGTGGCAGCATCTCCTCCTTTCAAGTTATTTCTGAAGCTTGAGGAATGTGGTAGGAAAAGCTTATTATGCCCCTTTCCCAAATACACATTCCTAAGCGTGCAAAACTGAGGGGTATAATGAAGCAAACAATCAAATTCAGACTTTTGGCTTAATTATTAAAATTACTTATACTTCCACAAAAAGATCAAAGCAAAACCGTGAAATAGAATGTAGCATAGTGTTGGCCGAATATCTTATTATTGAATTTGGGAACTGTTATTAATTCTATTAGTCAAAACTCTGTGATCTTGGTAAGTTATTTATCCTTTCCAGAGTCTCAACACCACCCATCCATCCAACAAGTACGTGCTGACTATCTACTAGGTGCCTGGACCTCACTGAACTGAAAAGGCAAATAAGCTATTGTCTCAGCACTGGAGCAGCTTTTGATAAAACAAGTACACAAACAATTCTATGCAAGATAATGTCACTTGGAAGTTACACAGTGCTCACAGGAGCTTGTGTGTGTGTGTGTGTCAGTCACTCAGTCGTGTCTGACTCTTTGTGATCCTGTGGACTGTAGCCTGCCAGGCTCCTCTGTCCATGGAATTCTCCAGGCACAAATACTGGAGTGGGTTGCCATTCCCTTCTTCAGGGGCTCTTCCTGACCCAGGGATTGAACTCGGGTCTCCAGCATTGCAGGCAGATTCTTTACCATCTGAGCCACCAGGGAAGTAGAGAAAAAAAATTACTTTCAGTGAAGGAATCAGTCAAGGCTTTATTGAGAAAAGCAATTAAATTATCACTTGAGAAAGAATCAAGATTTATAAATATAGAAATGGATTGGAACATTCCTGGCCTCTGGGATTTTCAGAGCAAAGATGGGCGTCAGGGAGTCAGAGGGGCATGAAAGACATTTATTAGGCAAGAGTGATGGACCCACTAGGTGGCACAGGGTCTGAGGAATGGGGAGGCGGCTGCCATGAGCAGATCTCCAGCCAAGGGAGAGGGATGGACTCAATTCAGAGTGTGAAAGACAAACCCTGAAGAGCTCTGAGCTAGACTGACTTGGTCTGATAGCTCTCTGCAGGGTGGCTCAGTCCAGGGAGCTCCTGGACGAGGGACACACAGCTAGGAGGAGGTTTTAGTGGTCTAGGCCATGTTAATGAATCTTGATCTTGATTTAGGAGGCTGGCGGTGAGGGTGGGATGGAGGAGTAGACAGAGCTGATGACTGGTAGAATGGGATTGGGGAGTGTAGTTCATTTCTAACATTCTAGCTGACACATTCCAGTATTTTACAGTTAAGCATAAGTGAGCGAAATTGTTAACCTGAATGCCAGCAAAAATAGCTTTGGGTGAAATTCAATCCCATTTCCATATCTGAAATCTCAACCTCGACTGATCTTATGAAAAAACTGGTCCTATGGAAAAAGTGTCAAGGAATGCTAGATGTAAAAAAAAAAAAAAAAAAAGCCAGTTGGGTAATGCTACTAAAGTGTTTCAGCATTTGGTCTGATCTGACCCTTCATATAGGATGATTTCAGAGGATGCATACATAGTCAGTCCACTTCCTGTTTTGACAGGAATCAGAGAAATGTGGTTCTTTATGAACCTCAACAATCTAACATCCAAAAGACCTTTCATAATCCTTGGGGAACAAGATAGAAAAATGTGGGCTGGGTATCAGGACAGCTAATGGTGTTGATCAGGGAGTCCACGTCTACCTAGAAGATGACCTCGGGGAAATAACACAGGGCCTGAGATCTTTAACAACCTTGTCAACATCTTAGATGAAGAGAGGGAAAATTTGCTTGATAAAACATTCAGATGAAATGAACTTTGGGAGGGATAGAAATGCTGAGGGTGACGAACTCAAGACACAAAAATATCTTGATGGGTTAGAGTAAGTAATAGGCCAGAACTGAGATGATATAATTGGTGAAGGAAAAAATTTTGCATAGTGCAGGATGGGGGATATGGTTTAGCAGCAGCATGTGTGAAAAAGATTGAGGAGGTGGTATGTGCTGAAAGGAATTTCAATTTGAGTCAATTGTTTGATATGCCTGCTTAAAAGCCAGTGTGACCTCATGAGGTATTTACTGAAAAATAGCATTAGATCTGGTTGTACTTAAGTTAAGGTTCCAAGAATATTTAGAAATGTGGGTGCTTTTGATATAAGTATGTTGGGTAATGTTGCTTCACAGACTTAGCTTGACTTAACCAAGGAGAGAGGTTTTGCTGGTTACCGAGAAGGTCCTCCCTTAGTGAGGCTGAGCTAAGGAGGTTAACAGACCACAATTAAGGGGCTGCTAAACCAGAGGCTGCTGTTACCCATTCTGAGCAAGTCTGAACTTGGAGTATTTAAATTGCAGTGATAATGAAATACTTGGTACCACAAGAGACCAAGTTAAAAGGGCAATATTGTCCCGCTATTCCTTCTTAAATACAATGCTAAGCAAGGTTAAGGTACTACCTGCACTGTCTGTCTGAAGGTGGAACTCTTCAACCTCCTGAATAGTCCTGGGCCCCAAGAGGAGTGTGCTTTCTTGGTGGTTGGAGAGGATGCTGAGGGCAAGCGGGTGAGTGCTCATGACTTACAGCCAACTCCTGCAAGCACAACAAGGTACTGTTCCCACAGGGAGATTTTCTGACACCTCTTACGACCTTCCCTCAGTGTATAAACTGTGGACTTGGACTTCCAAACCAACACTTACTTTATGTCAGCAAATGAAGGGCAAGTTTCCCCCTGTTCTCCATTGCTGTTGTTTAGTCCCTCAGTCGTGTCTGACACTTTTGCAACCCTATGGACTGTAGCCCACCAAGCTCCTCTGTCCACGGGGGTTCTCCAGGCAAGAATACTGGATTGGGTTGCCATTTCCTTCTCCCTTAGAAAGGGAGAGGAAAGGTTCTCCATTAGAGACACAGAAATCATGCCAGCTAATTTCTAAACAAAGTTGGATCTTTTTTTTTTAAACAGGAAATTTGCTTCTGTGTGTTATTCTCCTTCCTTATGCAGTGTGGCCTTCAGAAAAGGACCACATGGGCCTTGATTCTAAGGACACACTCTTGCATTAAGCACATGCTTGGAACAATATGCAAGAGCCACGGTCTCTCATCACAATGCCCTCCCTTGAGAGAGAGAGAGAAATCATTACATACTGAGGTCAGTGGGTTTTGACCTCCATGTAAGGGGTTTTCTTGAGGGGCTTCCTTAGAAATTATCCAATAAAATATTCCTTAAAAACACATGTACACACATACCCATGTATATGTGTGTGTGTGAAATCTGAAAATCTCTCAAGCCATGACTACATAGAATCCAGAACTTGTCCATAAAACAATAACTTAAGATATTGGATGGATGGGGAATTATATGGGGAAAAACTAATAAAAAAATGAAAATTGCTTTGCTTAGAGAAGAAGACATTTTAAGCAGTCTTTAAAAACCTGATGGGTGGTTATAAGAAGGAATATTTTCTTATGACTCATTTTAATAATGAGAACTTTCCAAAGTTGGTAGAGGGTATCTTGACACTAGAGATTTTTGGAAGAATTTGGATAAAGATATTGGTTGAACTAGAGGAACTTTAAGTCTCCTTCAAGCATAGCCGCTTTATGGTTTTATGATACTTTATCCCCTTGAAATATCCCAGTGTTGAAGCTAAGAAAGTAATCAGAGGATGAATGCCTGGGGGGCAAGGCTTCTGAGAAGCTGGATTAACCTAGAAGCTTAAGGAAGGAATCTGTGTTCTGAGACAAAGAGGACAATGCCAGTGAAAAGTTCTTCAATACTCTTTCTGGGAAATGGATATAACCATGTATAAAGCAAATCATCAGAATCAAAAGGACAAAGTTATAAACACAGTGAGAGATTTTTAACAATACCTCTCTTAGTGATTGATTAAGTATATAAAAATTTTGAACTATACAATTAAGAGGCATAATCTAATGGGTATATTTAGAACTTTATCTCCCCTAGTCACATCAGAGAATATGTATTTTTAAAAAACATTTCATGGAATGTTTCAAAAAAAATTGATCACATACTAGACTATGACCAAGTCTCAAAAAAATTTGTGCAACTAGTATCATACTAACAACATTCTCTGACAACAAGAACATTTTTTAAGTTAGATGCCAAAACAAGATGATTACTAAAAACTTTCATTTGTTTGAGGATTTAAAATGACACTGCTAATAATTCATGAATCAAAGAATAAACAACTATGGTAATTATAACATTCTTAGAACTTAGTGATGATGAAAATATTCCATAATAAAACTTGTCAGATTCTAATAAAGTTGTATTTAGAGGAAAATACTTAAATCTTATCCTAAAAAGGAAAAAAGATAGATAATTAATGAGTATCCAGCTCCAGAAGTAAGAAAGTCAGTAAGAGTAAATCCAAGGAAACTGGACAAAGGGAATAACAAAGGATAAAATTAATAAAATCAGAAAATATAGATACACTAGGAAGGATTAACAAAGGAAAAGATGTTTCTTTGAAAAATTAATAAAATAGACAAATCACCAAAATTGATCAAGAAAAACATAGAAAAGAATGAAATAGAGAATGAAATGAAATAGGAATGAAAGAGAGAATGTAACTACAGGTTCAGCAGAGATTAAAAATAACAACATTCTATGAACAATTGCATGTCATTAAGTTTCAGAAATAAAAAATTTCAGAGAAATTCTTTGACTCATCATTTAAAAATCTACGCATCCCTCTGCCAAAGAAAACAAAGCCAATAAACACTAGGTTCAGATGGTTTTACAGAAAAAAAGAGGCAAGTTTCAAAGATAGAAAACAGAAAAGCACTAGTATAACCTTTGTATCCAAAGCAGACAAGGACAGTAGAAAAAAAGGAAAATTACACGCCAATCTCAGATATAAACACAAACAAAAAAATCCTAAAAAAAATTGAGCCAACTCAACCGAACAGTCTATAAAATATATCATGGCTATTGGATTTTTACCAATAATGCAAGGATGGTTTAACTTTAGAAAATTGACAACAGTGATCTCGCTGTTATCAGATTAAAAGAGAAAACCCTGATAATCTTATCAATAGACACAGAAAAAGCACTGAATAAAATCCAACAATTACTGGTGACTTAAAAAAATAGAAACTGTTAGCAAACTAGGATCAAAAGGGAACTTTCTTAACCTAATAAGAAGAATTAACCAATTCCCAAGAGTAAGCATCACACTCAATGGTGAAATGCTAGCAGCCTGCTCTTTAAATCTGGAATAAACTAAGGATGTGTGTTTACCCTCTTTCTTTTTAACACTGTGCTACAGGTCCCAACCAGAGCAGTAAGGCAAAATAATAATAATAATAATAATAATAATGATAAAATAAATAAAAAATAAAAGATTGCAAAGGAAAAATTTGAAATTATTTATGGATGTGACTGGTTACACAGAAAATCTAAGAGAATTACAGGTCAATTACTAGAATTGATAAAAGGCTTTAGCAAATTGACAGGTATTTGTCCAATATGAAAAATGCTGTTCCTATGCACCAGCAACATACAAAGTAATGTTTAAAAAATAGAACGCAGCTTATTTTTTCTTGACCTTCACCTCCTCCTCTTCAGCACTGGATGATTAAAAATAATTAAGAAAAACAAGTAACCTAATTATACTGCAAAACTCTGAGAGGCAGGGAATATGAGATCATGGAAGACATATAGGATTCTTCTCTATTCTAGGGTTCCCACAGAAAAATATCACTGGAAAAAAGTGAGGCATTATAAGACGCGGTTACCTTGAACTGTGGTGAATCACACATATTACTGGAAAAGAAACACAAGCAGGAAGTTTCAGATCGCTGTAAATCAAACTCTGCCTCAGAGAAAAAATAAAGCTGGCAACTTCTCTTCTATACAGCTTATAATCAAGTCAGCAGGAACCAGCCCTCCAAACGGTATCCCATATCAGGAAGAAGATCAGTGTCTTAAACACTGGTCAAGAGGTAGGTACAGAGAGGGGGTTAAAGTTCTTTAATGCTTGGCTCTTCATCTATGTGAAGATAATATTGAGGGTTACTTAAAAATTTTGTTGTTGCTGTAATTTCACTATAATCAAGCATGGGAGGAATTTAAATTCTAAGAACTACCTGACCCAACTGGGACCCCTAAACTCTTACTCTATATTCAGGTATATCTGTCAGCCTGGGGCTTGGTTAGCTCATGTTTTTACAGTCTTAGAGAAGTATGCTATAGCACATGTAATTCTCTTCCACTCAGGGGTTGATTAACTATTTTTGATGCAGTGACACTGAAAGTAAGATAAAACTTCATAAGGAACATTCTATATTCATTTGCATTTGTCTGCTCAATTCATTTAATGAAAACAGGTTATCTGGAAATATCACATTATGATGTTGTTTTTAAAAATACGTAACAACCTACTTTGCTGGAAACAACCAAAATGAGCAAAAATAGGAGAATGGTTTCCTATTTGATTGATCAAATAAATTATGGTACATTCCTACAATGGAATAGGATACAGCACTAGAATCATATTGAAAAATACTGAACTAGAAAAATATTCATGGTCTATTGTCAAGTTAAAAAATTAGATATAAATTATTTTTAAAAATAAATTATTTTTAATAATTTCCAAATTTGTAACAGGAAAGGACATTGAGCAACATATGAACAATGTGCATGACTGTCTCTGTGATGGAATAAAAGGTGACCTTTGTCCTTTGTAATTTATTTCCTAAGTCCTCTATACCAGGGGTATGTATGAATGGATATTATTTTTAAAAATTTCATCATAATGAAACTACATAGACTTCATAAAGGTCTAAAACACAAACTAAGTCCAGTTCCACGGCAGCTAAAATAGCCACTAAAAAGAGTGTCTGAATGACAGCTCTACTAGAGATGACTCCTGTTCTACCACTGGAGAGGTAGTATTTGGCCTAGGAGACTCTGGGAGGCTTTGATGGCCATCCTAAGGAGGCATTTCCTTCCCTTAGCTTACTCTTATACCATCAGCAGGGGACAGTGCAGAACTCAGCCCAGCATCTGGGGCAGCAGGACACTAATGAGAATTCTGGGCATGAAGAAAATTCCACTTACTGCCTCTAGGTCACTCTCTTGCTCAGCAGTTTTCCCAGCCTGGCTTCCAAGCCTTCCACACCAGGGCCCCTGCCCCTCTTCCAGCATCTCCCACTGGCCCAACATGAGCTCCACCCGTGATGGTACACATCTCCACAAAACTGCCCGTGAAGTTTCTGCATCTCCAAGAGCCAGGCTTCGGCCCATCTTCCCCCTTCAAGGAGTCTTCCTCAGCTCCTCAAGCTATACTAGTCTCCAAGTCTCTCCCTTCTGTGGCTTGTCCCCAGCATCTGTGGGTGGGGTATTCACCTTGTTTCACTATTTCCTGTGCATGGCAGGCTCTCTTAAGGGATAGGGCCAAATCCTGTATCTCTTTGATTCTCTCAATTCTTCCATCACCTTCTCCTAGTTCCTACTAGAGGGCTGCAATAAGTTAGGTTCTTAAAACCAGGAGACAGACTTTTAAGGTGAGGTGACTTCCCTAGCCCTTTTCCTGACAACAATTGATGAGCAACATCTTTCTTCCAGTTTGTTTCCTGGCCTCCTTCCCTCTTTCCCTCCTTCCTGCTTGTCCCATATTACATTTTCCTTGCTCACTCTTCACAGTCTGTATCTCTATGGTTTTCTTTAGCATCTTCAGCTCTCATTTAGCTACACTAAGGGTGGCAATTCAGAATGCAGGTGATCCCATTCTCTCGCCCTGGCAGCCAGGTATTCTGAGTCTGCTGTACCCTCCATGTCCCGTCCCACTGAAGACCGCTAACCTCATTCCCTCCTCCCTAGCTCTTTTTGCGCTTCGGGACTTTGGTGGGTTGCATCATCCATTCATTCATTTATTCACTCACATATCCAACACCTAGTTATTCAGTACCCTCTGTGTGCTGGGCACTGTCACTTAAATTCATGGTTGTAGGTCTTCTTTCCTCAACTCAACTGGAAATCCCCTGATGGCAATGGCTGTCTGCTACAGTTATTTAAATGTCACCAGAGAATCTAGTGGTGTGCTCATAAAGCGCTTGAAAAATCTGTAACTGATTGACTGAAGCTAGAAAAAGAAAACAAAGCAAAAGACTTCAATTTTCAATCTACTCCCCTCCTCTTTGTGTATGACTAGCAAGATAGCAAAGAGACAAAGAAAAACTCCAGCGGGGTGAGCACAGCCGTCATTTCAATCTGAGTTTCTGCCCAGGCCAAACGAAATGGTGATGTATGTGAAAGCACTCTTTAAGCTGCAGAATATTTTACAAATATGAAGCATAGGCATCACCATCATGATCATGCATTATCCATACCTCGGTGTGGAAAGTTTGATTTCAAACAATAAGCAACCAAGTCACCCCATCTTGCACGCGCCTACAACCAGCAGCAAAACACACAGCTTGGAAAAAAAGAGCTGACAGGCTGACAAAACCCAAATGAAAAATAAAAATGAGCAAGAACAGCCACACACCAAAGAGAGCAAGCCCGTACTGCTTGGAGGAAGAAACCCTCTAATTGCCTCCACACTCCTGCTCGCTTCCATCTGCTTACATTTAAGGAAGCCCAACTCCTGGGGCCCTTGAAGCTTTGGGGAAGAAAGGAAATGCGTCCCAAGTGCTTGGATGGCTGTAGCAGGCAGGAACCAGCAAGGAGGGAAGGTCCACAAGCAAGTTTAGACTGCAAATCGGGCAACAGATTTAATGTCTGTTATGCACAACTGAGCAATCTCTCATTCTCAGTTGTAAGACCACATGAAATAATAATGGCAATCATTCTCAGGAGAAAGGCAGTAGTGCAGGCAGGAACACTGTAGCGGTCTCCCCATCCCTAGCCTAGAAGCCCCCCTCCACTCCCTGCCCCCCGCCAAGGAGTCACAAGGGATCCAAGCTGCAATTAGGCTTTCTGTGGGGAAGTGACTGGACGTCCAAGCATCCACCTCTTGGTGTGCTATAACTAACACCCCATGGGGGTCACCCTTGGCAAAGCTCTCAAGCTGTAATCTTTGTTTTCAGAAATGCCAACCTTTGATTCTAGACTCACTTCGATCATTTCTCCGCTGCCCTCCCTACCTGATCCCACAGACTCCAGTCTGCTGCCAGCCTTTACCCTTTCTGGGCTGCATGCTCAGGACCGTCCTGTGCCCCAGAGTGTGATGGAGCACCCCAAGGGGCAGTTAAGATAGTACACACACTTGCAGCATCCTGGAGAACAGGCAGTCCATTTTTAGATGATGAAAGCACGGATGGGAAGGGACACAATGTATTCGCACCAGCAGTGAGCAGCAGGGATGTGAGCTCTCATCTCATACTCACAATATATCATACAGATGAGAGCAAAGGGAAACCAGTGCTCAGTGGGCCCAAGACCATGCTGGGTGACTTCACATACAAGTGTGCGCTCAGTCACTAAGTCGTGTCCGACTCTTGTGAGACCTCATGGACTGCAGCCTGCCAGTTTCCACTGTCCATGGAATTCTCCAGGCAACAATACTGGAGTGGGTTACCATTTCCTTTTCCAGGGGATTTTCCTGACCCAGGGATCAAAACCACATCTTTTGTATCTCCTACATTGGCAGGCAGATTCTTTATCACTGAGCCACCTGGGAAGCCCTTTCACATACCTGTATCTGAGTTCAAACCTTACAATAGTCCTATGAGCTGAGCTCAGAGGAGTTAAGCAACTTTCTCCAAGTCTCACAGCCAGTAATGGTGGAAGCTGGGATCCACGTCCAGGTCTGATTACAAACATTGCTCTTCCTTGTAGCCTGTACTGTCTGGACACCTCAGGATGGACACTGATGGAGTACTTAATACAAGAGTAGTTACCTCTTGAGGGCTTTCAATTCTACTCAGGGTATAATCAAAAGAGAATGGTATGATGGTATGAACATCAGTGAGTCTTATCAACTCCAAGATTCAACTGGAATTTTGGAAATCAGTGAGTTAGGTTGTTACTGGAAATTTCCTGGTTCCCTGATGTGATCATAGTTTTGCAGTGTGTGAAGATTCTGGGTACGTAGCTTTTGTATAACTAAGCAGCTCCCTCCTCCACAGCAGGCTAAAACTAGAAGGGCAGAGCTCTCCCTGGACTTGGAGCACGTGGCCTCGAGTGCTAACGGGCAGGTTGGGTAATGCAAATGGCAGCCAAGCCTTGGCTGCTTGGACACACAGTGCCCCCTGGAGGAGTGGGCCCCAATCAAAGCAGGGCCTGTACCACACAATGGAGTGGTGTGGGTGGTTGTGTTTGTGAAGTAGTGTAAAAAAGTTAAGTCCTTCTGCACTAAAGAACAGCCTCAACATGCAGGGTGTACGTTACTATGTAAAATATCACTTTGGGTAAATGATAGAATCTCACCTAAGTGACCAGAACTGGAGAACTGTCTATCATCATGTCCCTCTCACAGCTGAGGCATCTAGTTTTCTGAGTTCTCTAAGACCTCACCAGGGAATGTTGATTAGGTCATTTTCAGGTAATTTCTATCACTGGCTTGCTATTTTTAAGATTAAAATTCAAGGAAGTTTCCAATCTGTGTCTTTTGAACAGATATCCATAGAATGGGTATCTGAAACTAGCTTGTTTATGTTCTGCTTGATGAGAAAGACAAAGTCTGCTTCTGCTGAAATCCGCCCCCACCAATATTTTATTGTGAAAAACTTCAAACACAAAGTTTAAATGATTTTACACTGAATGTCCAAACACCATCTAGCTTCTGATATTAACATTAAATGGTATTCGCTTTATTATACAGTTGTACATCTGTCCATATGTGAAACCTGGACCTACTTATTTTTTATGGTCCTTATTCTTTTAAGGTGTAGCTTAGGGGGAAAAGCAGACTTCTCAGACACCTCTGGCAGTGAACCCTACTTGAGCACTTACTAGCTGAGAGTCTGGGCAGGTGTGTGATTTCTGAGAGCTTCAATTTCCATGGTTATAAAATGCGGGTAACAATGCCTGGGACTGCTGTGAGGAGTAAATGCAGAAAAGTGGGGGAAACGCTTGTAGGGACATGTAACCAACTTTTAGTTCACAGATTACACTCTTTTTCTTATCTAGGAAATAAAATTGAATTAGTCAGAAAGTAATAATAATCCAGGCACAGAAGAACAAGAATAGCAGAACGTAGATAATCACTGGAGCTGGGGGATCATGGGGGTCCATTATGTGACACTGTCTACTTTCTATAGATTTGAAGCTTTCCATCATAAAACAATAAAAAACAAACTAGTTCCTGGGTTTTGTCAAGAATTAAAAAAAAGAATCCTATATTTGAAAAAAATTAGTAAGAAATTTCTGAGGAAGCAATAAAGGAAGAAGCAATGACTCTGGGGTTTCCAGGGTAGGATTAGGGAGGCCCCGACCTCTCATTCTCACACTTACACTCTCATGAGGTGGGGGTGGGGAGGAGGCAGGATAGACTTGGCACTTTGTACACGCTCCCCAGGTGACTGGTTTGCTACTGGGTGAGAACCTTTGTATCAGAAGAAAAGTGTGAAACCACACTTTTCAGCATATTAACTGCACGAATAAATACTTTGCATTATGCAAAGCTTGTGCCTCTAGCTAATTTGCAAGCAGATGACAGCACGTGGAACCCCTGATTTAGCAGAGTAAAAACGGTTTGTAACCAAATCACCTCCCTCTGTAAGTCAGGGGTGGGTTAACGAAGGACCCAATTAGACTGCATTCTCTCACATCGCTTATCAACTGTCTAAACTTGTAGAGCTAAGGGGTGCCTCAGTGGTTTTCAGACCTGAGAAATGTGGAGGAAAAAAAAGCCCTTGAACAAGGTTTAACAGAAAAGTGAAAGGAAGGCTTCACTTGTTTCCTTTAAGACAAAAGAGTCACCCTTCGGTTTCAGTCCCTTAATTCCTTCCCTTTCCTGCTGGGGCTCATTCTCTCTTGTTCTGCTTGGCTGGCTGCTGGTAGCCAGGAGGCGGCTGTGATGGGACCGCTGCGGGAGGCAGTGCAGGTCCCCAGGAGCCCTCGGTGGGGGCGGAAGTGGGCTCTTTGTGGGCGAGATGGCGGGGGAGCAGCTGTACCGGGCTGGCCAAGCCTAGAGACCCAGGGGAACAACACAGTGGCTGCCTCTCTGTGGTACTCCGCAATGAGGGTAGAGAAGAAGAAAAATGCTAGTAGCAGAGGGAAATTACACACACCCACACCACCCCCACACACACTCCCTCAGAGGCTCCAGCTGGACTTTTATACCCATGTGTAACTAACTGAGTCCTTTCCCTTCAAAATTCACATGTTGAAGTCCGAATCTCCAACATGTCTGTACTTGGAGATAGAGCTTATACAGCAGTTGTTGCTGTTCAGTTGCCCGGTTGTGTCCAACTCTTTGCGACTCCATGGACTGCAGCACGCCAGGCTTCCCTGTCCTTCAAATCCCCCAGAGTTTGCTCAAACTCATGTCCATTGAGTCAATGATGCCATGCAACCATCTCATGCTCTGTCTCCCCTTTCTCTTCCCGCCTTCAATCTTTCCCAGCACCAGGGTCTTTTCTTTCATTAAGGTTAACTGAGGTCCTAAAGGTAGGGCCCTAGTCCAGTGGAACTGGTGTCCTTATAACAGGAAGACACATGAGGGATGCGTGTGCACAGAGAAGATGGCCATCTGCAGGCCTTGTGAAAAAGAAGAGAAGCCTCACCAGAGAAAAAACCCCTCTGAGCACCTGTGATGAGAAAGACAAGGTTGGACAAAGAGGTGAATTTTCCAGTCTGAGGACTAGGAGGAAGTGGCATTTAAGATGAGCCTTGCATAGATGCAAAACTATTACATCTAGAATGGATACACTACAAGGTTCCACTGTATAACACAGGGAAGTATACTCAGTCTCCTGGGATAAATCACAATGGAAAGGAATATTAAAAAAAGAATATATATGTGTACAACTGAGTTACTCTGCTGTACAGCAGAGATGGCACAACATTCAGTAAAGCAACTATACTTCAATTAAAAAAAAAAAAGATGAGCTTTGCAGCAGACTGGATTTTGATTTAAAAGGTGGGCAGAGGGCATTCCAAGAAGAAGAGAATGAGTGCCTGAGATCCACTGAGGGCACAGAGATGGTTTGATTTTGCTATGAGATGACGAGAAGTGGTAGAAAGGTGGGACAGACAGATGGTAAAAGGCCATGAATGCCAGGCTACAGTGTTGAGGTCTTTATCAGAGGGTAAGGCGAGTCTTGAAGTTTTTAAACAAGAGAATGATCAAACTGATATGCATGTTAACAAGGGGAAGTAAAGAGACCTGACAGAGAGTAAGCAGGTATTAGCGCCAGGCATCGTGTTAGTATCATGCTTCTTACCTGCTTTCATCTTTAACTGCCATTTTGGAAATGAGAAAGTGAGGTTCCCAGAGGTGGAGTGACTTGCCCAAGACTCTACAGCTGGTCAGCAGTGGAGCGATTCAATTTCATCACAAGCTGAGGCAATTTTAAACCCCATCCTGCCATTTTAAACCCCAGGCCCAGCTTCCATGGCATCATCTACTTTCTTTCCAACCAGAATGGTTATTTAATGGAACAGGGCTGGAGTGTACATTGTTTTTAGGCTTGGGAAGCAGGTAGACTAACAGTAAAAAATTCCAACACACAGGGCACCTCTAGAAATACTGCCTTCTGAGCAAAGCAGTATATGAGCTGAATCTTGCCCTTCCATGTGCAAGGTCAGGTCAGAGATTTCCCTGTTATGCTCTGCAGCATCAAAGTAATCAGTGGTGGTAACTGGCACATAAGCTGCAAAAGGGACTTTTCAGGTGGCACTAATGGTAAAGAACTTGTCTGCCAATGCAGAACACATAAGAGATGCGGATTCGGGCCCTGGGTAGGGAAGATCCTCTGGAGAAGGGCATGGCAACCCACTCTGGTATTCATGCCTGGAGAATCCCATGGACAGAGGAGCCTGACCATAGGGTTGCAAAAGAGTCGGACACAACTGAAGTGGCTTCACGCATGCACGTAAGCTGCAAAAATGTGCAGGGGAACAGTTGCTCTGGGTAAGTAGGTTCCTCAGCACTAGCTGTATTTTTTTCAATGCAGTGTCAACAGCTACTCTCAAATACTTTCTGCCCCCCAAATCCTGAAAAAGTATTCAATATCTAGGAAAATACAATGCTGTTTTCTATGTTTACACTAATGACAGACTTAGTAAGGAATGTCATGATCAATCGACTTTTTGGCCCAGTTGCTCTTCCAAAACCTCAGATACATTTAAGCATGAGAGAGAGTAAAAATTAGGTTAGAAAGAAGAGTGAATGTTCCCAAAATATAAAAATCAAATCACATCATGACATGTACCAGCAGCAACTGCTCACATGTTCTTAATGTGCTCTCCTTTAAGGGCAATTTTTTTTTAGTCTTTTAGAAATAATACTTGGATAAGTAACTTGGGTGCTATTTTGAAAATTATATACTGGCATTATTACCATCCCTAGGATACTACTGTGTCTTAACAATTTGCCAGAGGAAAGGCTAAACTACTAGAAGCATCAATTCAACCCAGCACACCCACTGTGCCTACCATGTGTCAGCCATGTGACTTGGGCTGGGACAACATAGATCAGGATAAACAAACTGAATTACATCAAAGGCTGTTGAATCACCTTAAAAGACAAATGATGTCATAAAGACCTTGTTTTACTTTAGAACCAAATTTTGAGAGCCATTCCTTTGCAAAACAGGCAGAATATTCTTTACTTCTTTACTCAAGCCTCAGGACTCATGCTCTCTGGCCTTTCTGTGAATCCTTCCCACACTGCCTACCACCTTCTACCTTCAAGAAGGCAATGGGGTCGGACTGGGAATGCGTGTATATGTTTGTTGGGGGTCTCCTTCTCTCTTTTTGCTCTGCAAATACACTCATTACACTTTACTCTGCATCATAATTGTTGGACATTCAGTTCAGTCGCTCAGCTGCATCTGATTCTTTGCGACCCCATGGACTGCAGCACACCAGGCTTTCCTGTCCATCCAACTGTCCTTTCCAAATCCTGGAGCTTGCTTAAACTCATGTCCATCAAGTTGATGATGCCGGATATTGCATATTGATCTCATCCATAAAACAAAACCCTTTGGGACAAGTGCTGTGTCTGTTTCCCCAGGGTGGGAACAACACTTGGCACTAACCTTTAAATGCTGACTGAGTGGATGAATGATTGTTTCAACTGTGAGCTTTATCTTCAGACCCCAGAGCATGTGACAGTCAAAATATTCTCCATGGTATGTATCAAAAGTTTCAATGTATGAATGTATTTTAGGTTAGTAAGTTTGGCCACCTGATGCGAAGAGCCGACTCATTGGAAAAGACCCTAATGCCGGGACAGATTGAGGGCAGGAGGAGAGAAAGGGGTGACAGAGGATGAGATGGTTGGATGGCATCATCAACTCAATGGACATGAATTTGAGTAAGCTCTGGGAGATAGCGAAGGACAGGGAAGCCTGGCGTGCTGCAGTCCATCGGCTCGCGAGAGTCGAACAGGACTGAGCAACTGAACAACAACAAAGTTCAATGAGGTATAATTTTCATATAGTAAATTTCTCCCTTAATTTTCACAACAAATGCAGTTGAGGAAGAGCACATGGTCCTTGTACACTTGCCTGGGTCATGTCCTCAGGGGCTCTGACAGCGGGGCCTGGGCACCAGGATTTTTAAAAGCTTCTCAGGTGGTTCTGATAAAAACCCCAGGTCAAGAATCCCTTCAGTAGATGACGGTCTGCCACTGCAATCTACATTTCCTTTCTTCTTCTCATATCCAGGCCCATCCATCACTCTCAGTCTACTATTAATATTGAAGATGAAATGAAAACATTTCTACTCAGCACCGTACTTGGAAGCAAAATCTAGGTACTCAGCTTCTTGGCTAGGGTCAACTATAATTTCTGGTTATTTAGCAGAAATGTAGCTACTAAATGACATTCTGAAATGAACATGAGATATCCACTCAAAGACATAAAAATACTTTCAAATCAGAGGGAATAAGAGGACTGTGATTTGGGAGTCAAAGTGAGCATCACTACAGGAGAGTAGTTGAATGAGAAGAAACAGTCCTTGCAACTTATTGTTCTGATTCTAAATGCAACCTTACACCTACAGTGTTTTAAATGACAGATTTCAGGGGGTCTGTGAATAAGAGATATGGACACCAAGCCAAAATCTAAAGAAGACAGCATGCAGGAAATCTGGGGAAATGCACTTATCTGGTTTTATGGGGCCATTCTTCAATTAGTGGACAAGGCCACAGGATAACATATTATTTTCTCTATTCTTAACTGAGAATTTTGGAAGATGTGGAGGGCTGGCCTCTAATTAAGAACAGGGGACAATCTTTTTCCTGGAAAAAAAAAGGGAAAATGTTAGTTGCTTAGTTGTGTCCAACTCTGTGCGACCCCATGGACTATAGCCCACTAGGCTCCTCTGTGCATGGAATTCTCCAGGCAAGAAATACTGGAGTGGATAGCCATTCCCTTCTGCAGTAGATCTTCCTGACCCAGGGATCGAACCTGGATCTCCTGCATTATGATTTAAATTTTTACAAATCAGGATTTCTATCTGGGGGAAGTCCATCATTACAAACTCCAGGAGCCTGTCACCATTCTTCTGACATTTCTGTTTCTGGGATGTATTACCCCATTTCAAGTAATGGGGTCAATGGCCAGAGACTTGATATTGAGTGGAAATGGAATCTGACTTTTACTAATGTTTCATCGCAAATAATGCTTTCAGTGTCTTTGTAAATAATGCTCAAAATGGGACTGATATAGTGGGGAAATATATGATTAGTTCAAAAATAAAATAAGCCATCATGAATTAACATAGAGGTATCTCACTATAAAAACAGATAAAAAATGTGTAATGCTTTTGTGGTCTGCTGAGGTCGTGGGGTGCCTACTAGGTAGCAAGTATTTTAAGAATCCTTCATTGATTAGAATGGGTCTTTAAGAAAGGATGCACTGAAAAAAATCACCCTGGCTTTGCAAAATTCCACTGAGCTATTCCTAAGAGAAAGGAAATCATGGAAAGTGCTGTGGAGAAATTTGGAAGAATGCTTCACACTATCATTTACAAGGCAAAGTGTGCTGGTCTCACCAGCCGCCAGGACTGGTGGAAAACTGCTGAGCTTGTGGTTATGGCCAAACCAAGCAACCCCTGTAATTAGAGTTAACTGGGGAAAAAGTGACACAAAGAGGACAGAAATATGTGCCCTCAGATTAGGGGGAGAGTAAAAAAGCTGCTGAAGTTTTTCTTAACAGATTTAAGTTAAAGAATCTAGTTAGGTATGACCTTGGGCCACCACACTGCCTTGCTGCCCAATACTGGGAGCCTCTAGCCATGCTGGATACTTGAAATATGGCTAAGCTGAGATGTACTGTTTAAAGTCTAAAGTACACACTGAGATCTCAAAGACTTGGTACAAAAAAATTCCAGTAATTTTGAACATTGATTACGTGGTGATATGATAATATTTTAGATATCTATTAGGTTAAAGTACACTATCAAAATTAATTCCACCTGTTTCTTTTTACTTTCTTTCAACACGGCTACTGGAAAATTATAATTACACACGCTCCTTGTCTTCTATTTCTGCGTCTGAACAACACTGATTTGGACTTTCATTTCTTCACCTGTTAAACATCATTGGTGGTGGTAAGCTGGGTCATGGAGGGTTTGGATGGAAATAAACATTGCTGACAGTAAGATGACACCTGGGCTGAAGCACTACTTGACTGAAATTTTTAGCTTTAGGAAACCTGAGGCACAATCACAAAAGACCCAGGCTAATTTGGTTTGACCCGGACACGACTCAACCTCTCTGCGCCTGAGGTTATTAATCTGGTAAAATGGGAGGGCAAGAATAAGCTCCCGCATGAGGAAGTAAGACCAGAGAAGGTCTTTACCTGCAATCATTCCCCATCACCCCCAACTCAGGAGTCATTCTGCTAGAAACAGTTGGAATTAACCTAATAGGTCTTTATCTTCAGCAGTACTCCAACAACTGCGGCCCATCCTGAGAAGTGCTGCCGTTTAACTGTCAGTTCTGCTTCAGTTCTTCTCATAGGAACAAGTTTGCAGGTTCTTTTGTGACTCCTTAACACAGTTAAATATATACAAGAACAAGGAGTACATGATGGGTGAAACAGACAGACTTTGTTGCCCTGCAAGGACTCGGAGAACATTTTGGAAAAAAAAAAAAATTCTACAGATGATATTCAGAGGGAAGTGTATTTGCTTTCCTTCAAAGCTACAAATAAAACGTCTATTATTGTGCTATTAACCTACTAGTTAAGAAATCCCATTTTTGTTCAGTGCGTCTGTGTTTATGTCTGAGGAGCTACTGGCTTGCTGTGTGTGTACACGTGGAGGGCACTTGGTGTGTGTGTACACGTGGAGGGCGCTTGGTGTGTGTGTACACGTGGAGGGCGCTTGGTGTGTGTGTACACGTGGAGGGCGCTTGGTGTGTGTGTACACGTGGAGGGCGCTTGGTGTGTGTGTACACGTGGAGGGCGCTTGCTGTGTGTGTACACGTGGAGGGCGTTTGCTGTGTGTGTACACGTGGAGGGCGCTTGCTGTGTGTGTACACGTGGAGGGCTGATCCCCAGAAACTGAACAGCCCAATCTCCCCTGTCCTGGTCCAGGGAAGCCAGCCAGCGGTCCTGCCTGTTGGGGGGGCACCTGTCCCTTCCCCAACCCCCACCCCATATCTGTTCTAGCTCTCTGAAACTATCTGTGTGAAAGTGCAGTTCAATAATAAACTGTGTTGATTCAGTGAAAAAGAAAATCCTATAAAATGATGGTTTCATAATAATGTATCAATTAAAGAAAACTTCCCTGAAGCCCGACTTTCCCTCTTCAAAAATCCAACATTGCCCCCCAATCAAAAAACCATCCCATCTCAAGAACAGTAATACCTGTTTTAAAAAGGGTAACAAACAAACCATGAATTCCATTTCTAAGCAAAGCCAGGCTGAGTCAAGACAGTCTCAGCCAGCAGCCATGCTGGTGGGGAAAACGGACGACTTGGCTGAAAAAGTATCAGAATATATAAATTAGTTGCCAATATTAAAAAGTTGGAATGGTTAACACACAGATGGAGATCTCTGGTGGTACTGAGCCACATCTATCAGAAACCCAGCGGCTCCTGGCCCTTTTAGGGTGGCATGTGTTTCTCTAGCACCTCTCTCACTGACCTTCCCTGTTCATGGACCCACCAGTCAGGCAGGCATTCACCTAAGGCAAGAACTGTAGGGTGGGAGACACAGCCAGGGTTGGGGGTCAGAGGGAACATGAATGAGTGGGAAACTCTGACAAATCTGCTTGATCTTGGCTCCACTGTGGGAGCTGGATGACCCTGAGCAAGTCACTTGCTAGTCTGAGCTGTTGTGAGGGAAGAAAGTGAGAGGAGTTCTATTAGGTAAGGGGTCTGTGTGGTCCTGGTGCGCTGTAAATGCTCTGCTCAAGTTACTCCCTATTCTGAAGATGAGAAAGGAAAATGTTTAGCATAATCTATTATCACAGCAAAATCGAGCTGACTACCAACGAAGTGGCTTAAAAGTCATCACTGAAAAATATGAAGGCCCACATCATTCACTATAAAGAACTGAGGAAGTGAAATCAAAGGATAAAAACTATCAGGCACTATCCCAGTGTGGTAATCGATGTAAGCTAGGATTATTCATTGATACTCAAATCTCTGGATGAAAGGTAGGTGGGGGACAGGATGCTGACAAAGGACCCAGGTACCAGCCCACAGATGCCTTACTGACTCTAAGTGCTTCTGGACATGGGTGAGGTCTGGTTACCACCTGATCCATGAGATCAGACTGAGCACAGTGGATGATGGACAAGTTGACATCATCTGCCTCCTGACGTGATGTAACATCAAGGATGGAATACCGCCTATGAAGAATTCTTGCCAAAAGAGGTTTCACCTGATTCTAATATCAAGCCTCTAGACTCAACAATTTTCAGGAAGTGAGGAGAAAGTTAAATAATCCTGTGAAGAAAACAGACAAGCTCAGAAGGCAAGACAATCTATACCACAGCCAGCCAGGGACAACTGGGAAAGTTTGAATATGGACTGAGTATTAGATAATATGGAATTATTGTTTTATTTATTATCTAATAGTATTGTGGTTATGTAGAAGAAAGTCCTTATACTTAGGAGATACATGGTGAACTATTCAGAGGCAAAGGGTCAAGATGTTTGCAACTTTCAAATGGTTTTGCAAAATTTATATAACGTATACTACATATAATATACATTATATATCATATATTTCATGTTACATATAATTATATATATTACATATATTGGGATAAAGAAGGTAAATATGGCAAACATAGACTAACGTGTGAATCTAAATAAAGGATATACAGGTATTTATCATTCTCCCAAGCCAGTACGTTTGAAAATTTTCAAAATAAAAAATTGAGATAGAATCTGGAAGAGAGAGAAGGGGGGGAAAGCCAGGAAAGAAGAAAAAAAAAGAGCAGATACTATCACTTCCTCCCCTTTACATAACCCCTTCAACATTTATATTCAAGTCAGCTTCACTGTGTGCCTTTTCATTCAACATGGTTTTATTTTTACCATGTTAATCAACTTTCATGTGTGCTCATTCAAACTGATGTAGCCACAGTCTTGGCTTCTTTGTCGGCCGACATCAAAACCAAACTTTAAACAAAGCTCCAACAGGCTGTAGAAGTGCAGCAGGTAGATAGGAAGCCTAAGCTATCATATCAAAAACTCCTAACACTGAAACCTAATTGCCCCTGTGGACGGTTTGTAAGCCAGTAAGACTAGATCAAAGGCTTTGGGTGGAGCATCCTCTTTGATCTCTTCCAAAGAGAATACACATATACTCTCTCTCCACCTGCGCTGGGCATAGACAGAGGAATGCCAGGCACAGGGTGTGGCTCTGCTGGGCCACTGAGGTCCCAGAGAGGCTGCTTCCCCTGCAGGATGCTGCAGCAGAGGTCTGGCACTATAGCAGCAATGGTACAATCCAAGGAACAGCTACTCTGAGTTCAATTTCACTGCAGTGCGTGCTCCGAAAGAAGTGGGAATGAATTCTGTGATGCCTCTAATGTGGAGAGGGACATAGAGACCTTGGATTGAGAGAGTGGGTATGAGTCCCGCTCTGCTGTACAGCAGCCACTCAACCTCAGAGCAGTGCTTCTCAGCAGGGCTGCAGTGCATGCTGCATCAGGGACAATTCTTCACTGGGCAGGCTGTCCCAGACACGGCAGGACACATACCACCCCTGCCCCAGCCATCTCTCCACATGCCAGCAGTGATTTTCTCTTTGAGAGCAGGACAACAAACATGTCCGCACTCCCAGATGCCCCCTGCCTGAGACTCAGGCTATAAGTCTCTGAGCATCAGATTTTATCTGGGCATGGCACCTGCTCCTCCACCTAAGAAGTGGTTTGGGAGGAGCAAATGCGTGGCAGCTTCTTATGAACCTAAGTGGGTTATACAAATGGTATCATCACGTGCATTCACATGTGGGCAGCCTGCCAATTAGGGGCAGAGCTGGGGGGTGGGTGGGTCCCATCACCTGGTCCTAGGTGAGATGTATGACACAATGTCAGCTCTCCAGTCATGTACTAGAATACTTGTCAGCTACTTATTCTGAAAACCTTTTCCCTCCATAAGTGGCAAATTCTGGTTTACAAGTGTTGCTGGAGGTAACAACCACAAAACAGTGTGAATTTCAGAGTGGATTCTAAGTACATGAGCTTTTGGGGCAGACAAGCGGGAGGGCAGCCTCAATGCAGCTTGTGCACCTGCTCTCATGCACACGAGAGCAGCACGCACAGGGCTGGCTTTCAACATGTCACACCGCTCTGTTCTTTAAAGCTTCCAGTGATGCTCACAAAAGGGCATCTGAGAGGCTGGGCAGGGCTGCTGCACGCAATCTGTACGCCCTGATAAAGGGGAGAATGGAACTGTGGTTCACATAGGTTAGTGTGTGGGAGCCACCTGAAGAGCTAGGCAGGAAGACAATGCCCCACCCCCTCCGAACACACACACACACACACACACACACACACACACACACACACAGGGATTCACCTGAGGCACCATAGGGCTGGGAAAAAGCAAGAATCTCAAAGAACAAAAGTGAAACCAGATAACTCACTCCGGGTCATTAGCCAAAGAACACTGAAATGGCCCACAAGAATTACCCATGGGTTGGAAAAGGGGTGCTGGAAGCAAGTAGCTTTAAGTATGTAGTTCTGCTATAGACACATACATTAAAATATTTTCCCCCAGCGTGTCGTTTTTATAGTCTCCTGTGATTCTGCTTACTATTACTTTTGGGACATTCCTCCAAATTCTATTTGTCTTAAAAACAGCAGACTGATAACGTAACGTCCCTAAATCTCTGGACGTGGCCATCTAAATGAGATCTTCCATCCTTCTCTTCTTCAGCTTCCCAGAATGCATTTTCATAGCATTCTTGCAAGAGGAAAGATTATCAGGAAAAGAAAAATGAAGGGGAGTAAAGTCGAAGGAAAGTACCAAATACCAAAGCTTTTGGTAACAAAATATTTAGGCAACAAGCACACAACCACACCCTTTCTGGGAAGATATTACTGGCCTTGAAGTTGGGTTAGAGGATCCCAAAATACACCTCACAAAAGCACAGTTACTCTCCCGAAATAGGCCCTATAATTAAAGTCTTTTCAAGTGGATTGTCCTATATCACAACTTGACATATGTTGCTTTAATCTCCCTACTTCTGCAAATGTAGCCATATCGGGCTACACAAGCTCACAACAACTCCCAGTTAAACCAGATTGTACTGTCACTAGGAAATTGATGCAAATAAACAGCCCTGTGTACCAAAATACCCAATCTCAATCATCTGTAATGAGATCTCTCTCCTCCCTAAGCACATTCTCATCACACCAGAATCACACCCTTGATTCAAAAGGATGGGCTAACCCAGATTGAAATACCGCCTCATCTCAGAGGTCATCTGAAGACAAACACATCTGAAGAAGCTGGGGCTGAAATTTAAAACATGAGCCAATCTCTTTTGTGTGAATGCCGGGACCAAGTTGTGTGAGTCTTGTTTTCAGCTTTAGCTGACAGTCCTCAGTATATGTCTTCAGACATCCATCTGTCTGAATTCATTTAGATCATTTCTGGCTTGGAGTTTGTGGTGATATAGCCTCTTAGGAGCCCTTTCAGATTTGTGATTCTTTGAACAAACTTCTTTATGTTTTCTAGTTATATATTTACATTTAATTGTATGTCAAAACATTAAAAAATTTAAACCTTCAAAATAATGAGTATCTCAGACATTGATTTTTTAAAAATTATTATTATGTCCATATAGGTTTCACAGCCTCAGCGCTACTAACATCTTGGGCAGGATCATTTCTGTGTGTGTGTGTGTGTGTGTGTGTGTGTGTGTGTGTGTGTGTATGGAGGGGGGTGTCCTGTGCATTTTAGGGTCTTTAGCAGTATCTCTGGCTTCCATCCATTAGACGCCAATAGTACACACCCACCCTCCCCCATTGTGGCAACAAAAAATGTCTTCATATATTGCTAAATGTCCTTTGCAAGGACAAAAACAACCCTGGTTGAGAACTACTGCTCTCCATTTATCTATTTATACATCTTCCCCTGGCATTGCCAGGAAAAAAAAAAGTCTAGATTTTTCAAGGCACCTATAAATTTAATTTTCAGAATTTCTAACTTGCTATGACTCATGGTGAAGAAGTGGGACCTGTAATACAGTACTGCCCAGAAAGACTTATAAACAGCACCACTGCTGTCTCAAACCAGGGGCAGGACCTGGCTTCATTTCAGTCAAGACACTGATGAGGCTGGGTTTGCTGCCACCTGATCTCTTGGATGCACCACTAGCCTCCCCACTTTTAGGAGCTCCATTCTTAGAAGACTACTGGTGAGAAATCCTTCCTGATCCAGCTACCAAGCCCTTAGTAAGGAAGGGGGTAAGGCTTGCTGTGTATTAACACCGTCTACAGAAGCGGGGACCCACTATATTCCTTCTGGGGGCTAGATTCCCTCAGAAGCTGCATTTCTAGCCCCAGACGACTCAGAGGGAGCAAATCAGGAGAGGCACCGGGCAGGGTGAGAAAGGAAAATCACATCAGGAGATGAAGAGTCAAAGAACAAAGGTGGCTTAAATTCAGCCCAGAGAAGAAGAATGAGGAAGGAGAGCATCTTCAGATATCCAGTGGGTGGTGTGTGGGAAAGTAAGTGAGCTTGTCTCCATCTGCTTAGAGAGTGACTCAAGGCCCTCGATGATTTAATAAATACTCAGCACACGCCTTCTGCAGGCCAGGTACTGCCCAGACACTGAAAAAAAAGAAGGAAGAAGACCAAGTCCTGTTCCCTTGAGCACACACTGTAGCTCAATAGAAGGTCTAGATAGCTTTTCTTCCCTCCCTCCTCTTCTCCTTCCCTTTTTCTTTCTAATAATTTGAGCTAATGTCCAGGTATTTGTCTAGTTGCTTGTTCTTTTCCCTATTAAAAAAATTAAGGTTTAGTTACCTATAGCAAAACTCACCCTTTCTGTTGTATAGCCGTGCGAGTTTTCACAAAAGCCGACAGTTGTATAAATACCAGTACAGTCAAAGCTAGCAGTTTTCTCACCCCTTTAAATTTTCCTTTGCCCTGAATTGCTTTTTAATTGGAGAAAGCTCCTCTGTGCAGTAGCAAACCCCACCTCTGAAAGAATGTGAACTCCCCTCTGTCAAGAATTATGAAGAGTTTTATTTTTTTTTGGTTAATGGAAGACTCGACCAGACAACTCCTGAGGCCATGTCCATCTCTTTGAGGCCCTGAAACTGGAGGGCTGTCACCTCCGGACACCCAATCTTAACCATTAGTTCATCTCAGTGACATGCTTGATTTTCTCCAACTTACGATAAAGGGCCTCACCCTAAAGCCAAATTCTTTTAGTCAAAGCTCGAAAATTTCTGCCCTTCATGATGATGTTTGGCAGAAACCAACAAAATTCTGTAATTATTTTTCAATTAAAAAATAAATAAATTTAAAAAACTAAATTTTTAAACTAAATTTAAAAAACATGTGTAGGAAATGTGAATAAATACGGACTTCAGTTAAAAAAAAAATTCTGTCCAGTAACTGAATCTCTGTGAAGCCTGAATAATAAGCATAGACAAAAAAGTCCAAAGAAAGGTTTGGAAATGAGAGCCTTAACATGGTAACTGAGATCTAAACCAAGGGTACCATCTCCTTCTGATCTTTCTCTTCCCATCGTTTTGATTCAAAATAACATTAACTCTCAAACCAACCAAAGCTAAAACAATGTGATCACACCTGGCTGCAAAGGTGGCAGGAAGGGGAGTTAAGGTTTAAGAACGGGTTGACAGGGTGAGAGAAGAAGGCAAATGTCTCGAGGCTTCCCCCTGCTTGCTATGCAGCGGATGCTGGAGAAGGGACTGTGGTGACCAGCTGTCATGTCCCTTGTGACAGCAAACAGGGGGTGACTAGCCCCTCTTCAACGTCCCTTCTTCTGGAAGATACGCACACCTTTTGCTGGCTTAATCTCAATGGCAAATATCCAGTTTCCAAACAAGGGTGTTCTGTTATCCAGAATAACTGCTTTTCACAGACATAGACTTGTGGTTGCCAAGGCGGAGGGAGGGGTCGGGAGATTGGATTAGTAGATTTAATTATTATGCATAGGATGGATAAACAACAAGGTCCTACTGTATAGCCTAAGGAACTAAATTCAATATCCTGTGATAAATCATAATGGAAAGGAATTTGAAAAAGAATGTGCATATATATATATATATATACATGAAAATATATATGAATGTGTGTATACATATACATGAAAATATATATGAATGTGTGTATACATATACATGAAAATATATATGAATATGTATATATGTGAAAAAATATATGAATGTATATATATGTGAATATATATATGAATCACTTTGCTGTATGGCAGAAATTAACACAACACAGTAAATTAATTATACTTCAATAAAATAAATTTAAAAAAACTGCTTTACTGAGCGTCCCTGCACTACCTAGCTTGCTTTATTCTCACAACAACCCTAGGAGGTAGGTAATATTATAAGCCTTATTTTACAGATGAGGAGATTGAGGCTCAGTGAGGTTATATAACAAATGGTAAGTGTAGAACTTGGGTTTTAACCCATGTCTCCTGTCCTTTTGACTACTGCTAGCAAGGTCTTCTGGCTGATTGCTGAGTTTAATGTTCCTGGTCTCAGACCACTGCTCTGCTGGTCCCAGGCTGGGACGAGGCAGGCTGGATTCTTAATTCCCTTTCATGTCCCATTCCCCAAGCAGCTAACTGCTTGTTTCTGTCTCATTTCAACAAATAGACCAGAAGGATCTCTCTGCTCTGGAAACCTAAAAACATTTATTTTCACTTCTTTTGGTTTGCAAGTTAATTACTCTCATATTCCATGGGTGGCTTAGAACATAAGCTAAATGGTCCAGGGTACTCTTAATCCTGCATCTGGAAGGTTTCCTAAAATCTAGATTTATTATATCTTAGAAAACCCCATACTGCTTAATAACACCAGCAATGACAAGAAAAAATGTCATATTGTCAGAAAACACCAATTGAGTGTCATGTTTAATTATAAAATCCAGTTTTTCAAGTGTAGAGCAGATTTAAAAGATGCAGAGACAAAGCCATGGCTTCCCTTTATGAGCACCACGTACTTCACAAGGCATCAGAGATAAAGGCAGCGACACTTACCAAAATTTCCCCCAACGATCACAAACTTTATATATACCACATGTCTTCTAATACATCTGCTGGACTGGTCCTGAAAAATACCACAACAAAAGGAAAAATGCATCATTAGGCAGAAGCAATTACGTATATATTGTGTTTCCCTTCTGGGCACCCATCCATGGACCAAACTCTTGTTGCCATGCCTCACAGTGCACACAGTAGGAAGACATTCAGTCAACATCGTTTGAACCAATTGATGAATCATAGTGCCACCTTGCTTGTAGAACACAGGATCAGCTAATATTATTTCATCTCTAACTGGCAGTCTTTGGGGTTCTAAATATGTGGACAGGACACCTAAACATTGTATATTCAGCTGATGAATTACTGAAGTTACACAAAGAAATGTTCCCCTCTTTTATTTCTCCTCAAAGAGTGAATGCTCAGTCAGTGGGGCTGACCACCTTCCTATTCAGTCATCCTGTCTATCCACGGGGGACTGATGTGATACGAGCACAGTTCCTGCCTTGCTGGAGCTTGGAGCCCAGCAGCTTTCCCCAGCTGGTCCAGAGGAGCCGAGAATCTCTGAAGGTGTCAGGGCCGGTAATTCCCTAAGTACAGGCACTTGGGTGACCTGTGTAGGTGAGGACAGTTATAGTAAGAGTTGCTCTGCCCTCCCAGAGGTCTCACAGATGTGAAGCTGTGGTTTCGGAGTGGGTGGGTCAAGCAGATAGAGCAGTAAAACTCCATCTCCCTCACAGAGTGATGTCTTTGCATGTGATTTTGGAGATGTCAGCCCCTCTGGGTACCACCCAGGGGGGTTTACTCAATACCTGGCAGCATATTCCACTCTGGGCCCTCCTGAGTCTGTGATCAGGAGGAACTCTGGTCCTTCAGTCTTAACAGCCTTCTTCTCCGAATTACAGCACTTCAGGATTCCTGTGTGTCTTTTGCCAAGAACTGCCCACCCACCCACACACAAGATAACAAAATAGTTCTTCCTTTTCAATGTAGACAGCATAATGATTTTCTCCACTGAACACCATGTATAAGGGCACTGTGACCATTTGCATTGGCAGAAATTCACCGCCGACAGATAGCATCTTCCATGCCCTGACGTCATGTCAAGTGACTTGCAGGATGAGTGGGGGTGTACCCTCCCTCCCCAGTAACTAAGACAGTGATCAGACAGCCACTCAAAGAACGATGGCTAGACTTGGCACACTCTTCTATACTTAAGGACATGTAAACCCACTTCATGTGAACTCGTTCTCTTTGAGTCACATTAGGTATACGGCATTAAATAAAAATAGCTGAATGAGAATCCAGAAGGCAGCATGACTTTAATCTTTTGTTTCAAAAATGGCAATGTAAACAACCTCAAGAATAAATAAATAAACAATAAGGTGGTTTGTAGGTGCTCCCACACCACACCTAGTACTGCAAGTACTTTTTGTTTCCACTGCTGTATCATAGACTTCCCTCAGCTCCTGCTTTAAAGGTAACATTCTTGTTATGCACTGGATACAAGTATCTCTGATACAGTTTTTATTTGCATGGGGCCATTTCCTCTTCCTTCTTCCTAACAGATCTCCAGCCACAGTCCTTGGGGGCAGGTGACAGCACTCCCAGCTGGGGTGGGGTGGGGGCCTGCATGGTCTAAGGCTTTGCAGTGTGCCCAGCAGCAATGTCAGCATCACCTGGGAGCTTCTGAGAAATGTCAGCTCTGAGGTCTTGCCCCTAACCTACTGAACCAGAAGCTGTTTTGCAAGATCCCAAGTGACCTGTGAGCATGCTACAGTTTGAGATCCACTGATCTAAGGGAAACTCATTCCTGTTGCCAGTGACTGGTTCAAGACTGGGCATGTGATCCTATCCAGGCCAACAACAGATGCAGAATGTTTTGCTGGGAGCTTTTCCTCATTCTTCTGGGAGAAAGTCCCTCCTTCTGAATGCCGTGTGGGAGGTGATGTCTGGGACTTCTGTAGCTATCTTGCTCCAACAAGATAAAGTTGGCCCACAGAGGACACAAAGACAGAAGAAACACAGGAAAGTAGAGTTGGGGTGTTTGCATTCAGTCAACCCTAAAGTCTGCAAAGCTACTGGACTTTCAATAGATTTCATATTGCACAGACCTCCTTAAATTGGATAGTCAATTGTCTGCAGCTGGAAAGCATCCTGACTGAACATTCCCCAGTAAGTATTATAAAAGGAATAGAATGCCAAGGCACCATGCTGAGCCACACAGTGAAGGGCCCCAGACAAGTCAGTGCATCGAGAGACCAGAGCAACAGTTCAGAGGCCTCTTTTGTTCAGGAACTGACCCAGTAGTATTTCTGGTTCTGTCAAGCATTATTCGCTCTGCACATTTCCAAAAGCTTTCCCAATCAGCCAGTCTGAATGATCAACCAGAGGAAGTGCTGAATGCTTTCCAAATTCTTTTAACCAGAGTGGTCAACAGTTGCCTTCTGCAGAAGTCACATGGATGTCATTTCCTGCAAAGACAATGGGAAACTAATTGCTCAGCCCCAGACTCTCATAGAGCAAACAACCTGTGATATGTAATTACTGAAGGGTAAATAAGGAAAAGCTTGAGGCTCTCAGAATCTGCTCTGGATGCACGCCAATAACTTGGAGAGATAGAGAATGAATGAATGAATGAATGGGAGAGAGACAGCTGCTCTGGGAAAAGATTTAAAGGGCTAGCAACTTAGGCAGCTGCCCACACTACTTTTATATATCATTGGTACTTATTAGAGACCTTTCTGAGGAAAGCAAATAGATCTGTTATTATATAAACCCAGGGTTTCCCTGGTGAATCAGCTGGTAAAGAGACTGCCTGCAATGCAGGACCCAGGTTTCATTCTTGGGTCGGGAAGATTCTCCAGAGAAGGGAATAGCAACCCACTCTAGTATTCTTGCCTGGGGAATTCCATGGACAGGGGAGCCTGGTGGGCTACAGTCCATGGGGTCAGAAAGAGTCAAACACAACTGAGTGACTAACACTTCACATTATAAAATAGAAACCCTTACATGGCTCTGGTGTCATTTTGCTTCATATATAGGAATTATGTAGTCAAGGAGAACTGAGTGTCTAAACAGACGTTTTCTCTTTAGTATCATAGCTTCGCAGCCACACCAGGATATTTTGGGGGACAAGGTTGTTGTTTTGGCGTGACACAGAATGTGTTTTCTATCATGGAGTGAACACTAGTTGTCTTTCCACAGAAGGGTCCTCAGGTTCCATCATCCCAAGTTTCTCTTTCCCTCTAAACCTTTGTCCTTTCTCTTCTCTGGTACCTCATACATTTCCACAGCTCCAACTAACACCCTTTGTTCTTAGTTTCAAACTACATCTCTCAAGCTGTCACTCCTGTTCCCAGTCCCACCACTGCGCTCTATACAGAAAGTACCTTGAAAGCAGAGGCTCTGTATTGGTCACTGATATATTTCCATGCTCAGGGCAATGGCTGGCACTAAGTATCGCATTTGTTGAATGATTGTTGAATGAATAAGTGAAAGGCCTTACTCAGATCCTTAAGGTGCCCCACAGATGTTCTTGCCATCACCTTCTACCTGGCCTCTCTGCCTCTGGTCTCTCCTTTTCTAACTCTGTTGACAGAAAGCAAAGTTTTGGATTATAGATCATGCACTGATCATGTCAGTCCTAGAATGACTCAGTTGGGAACGATTTACCAGTCTAGTTCTACACTTTACAGGTGATAAACTACTCCCAGTGAGGTCAGGAGACTTGCTTAAGGATTTATGAGGAGTGGGTGGCAGAGACAGATATATAACTCAGCCTGCTGACCCACAGCTCTTGCTAGTCTGCCACTGGGTCAAAACCCTCTGTACAGAAAACAAAAACAAACAAACACAAAGAAACACACAAACAAAAACCAAAAAACCTTCCACAGTCTTTCAGCAGAACGGAGCACAGGGCTAGACATACAGGAAGTTCTCAGTATTTGCAGACTGATGGACTAGATAAGTGAATGGGTGCTTGGCACAGGCCAATGGGAACCTTCTTAAGTGAAAGGTAACACCCCAGTACAATGAGCAAGGAAGGGCTCTGAACCTTTGGCCCCTGCAGCACCTCTTAGCCACCCCCTAGGAACCTTAGGGTAGTGACACGGTTAGAAAGGCTTACACAGACTCACACTCTTCAGCTTTGCACTCCAAGTCAACCATCATCATTTCAGACCCAACTCAGCCTTATCGCCCATTTCTTTTTTCTCCCTCATGCCCAGCCTTACCAAAGCATTTACTGTTCCCAGCACCTGTGCCTCCTCTGGGCCTTCACCTGCCCTGTTCTTCCCTCCCACGAACACTTATCTCCACCTGCAAGAATGGTGACCCAACCTACCCCTCGAGCCCAACTGAAACATAAATCCCTCCCTGAAGTTCTTGTCAAATACACTGGAATTCATCTCACCGTTTACACCTCTACCAGAAATGAGCCAGATCCTTGAGCCAGGAACTTACTCTAAATCTATCTTTGAATCGCTGACACCTTGCCTGGCCCACTGCCTCACACAGAGGAGGCACTTCTAGTCATTTTGTTGCATTCACAGGGCTTGATCCTTTTTTAGTTCACCTCTGTGACCACATTAGCTAGTTTTGGAACGGGGATCCCAAGTCTTCCTCTAGCTGGTGCGGGCTGATAAAGCCAGCATGCTTGCAGGGCCCACCCATTAAGGAGCAGCTGTTTTGAGTCTCTGCTGTCTTATTTTCAAAAGCAAAGGAAAGGGGACAAGGGCTGGAGAGGGTGACTTCCCCTCCCCTCCATTGTTCTCCTGTGGCTACGGCTGTCCTGTGTGGTGTGAGGTGCAAGCTGGGCATGTGGCAGTGTTCCCTGCAAGTCCAAAGTCAACGGTCTGCAAAACTAAGGAGTTACAATCGGCAGGATGATGCATTAAACGAGCAAGTGAGCAAACAAGGCCCAATCGCAAGGAGGAGGATGGGAAGCAAAAAACAGAGTTCCCTAGGAAACGGGCCTGCTTCATGGGGGAGGCAGAGGGGTGATCCGAGCAGGCGACGCTGGCCTGCCTGCTCTCCCTGTCTGCAGGGGCCCTGGTCCTTCTGGCTTTACCACCACAAGTTGGGGAGACTCAAGCGAGGCTGTGGTGGCTGTTTGCTTTATTATTTGCTGGAGCGGGAGTAAAGGGTGGAAGAAAAGAGTGATGGGTAGACAAAGAGATGAGCGTGGAGGGCCCTCAGCAGCACAAAGGGGTTACCGACCCCAGGATGAGAGGGCAGGAAGGTCGGACTGGAAGGGGCCGCTGCTTCTCTCTCACTAGCCGTTGCCAGGATGAGGGGCACTAAAGCTCATGGAGCAGCAGGGCACCCCCAAACCAGCAAATGAGCTTATCCTTGCCTCCCAGGAGGTGGCTCTCAGGTACATATTTTGGGCTCCTGGGCACCAATGGTTGGGCTGAGTCATGCAAAGGAGTGGTCCGAGGGCCTGGGTAGGGCTCCCCGTAACCTCTATCAACCCCAGCAGTAAGAGTAGTAGTAGTAAAAAAAAAAAAAAAAAAGAGTAGTAGTGATATAATTTCTTCTCCTCCTTCACATAATAACAATTTATTATACGCCATTAATTTGTAATACATTATTAATAATTATTATTTATGATAATGATTATTGTTATATTTAAACCCCAATGCTGAAGGTTTATTTGGGAAAGAAAGAAATGAAGTAAATGCCACTGCAATAAATAGTTGACTGTCAGGAGGAAAAAGATTCTGCTTCCATAAGGTATAAGAGAATGAAGTATATATAAGAATTATGTCTTTCTTTTCTTTTGGGCAAGGAGTTTCTATCAGGTGACCACAGTCCTTAGGTATCAGGTAAAAATAAAACAGAAACTCTGTTTCGTGGTATACTTACTTCTGATTTCCCCGGTAAAGAAGCTATTTCTAGTGATTTGCAATCCTGAGTCTGAACAAAAACACTGCTTTGCTATGATGCAGCTGGACAAGTCCCCAAGCTCTCTTCCAACCTGATAACCACTCTCAAGACCCTCTAAAACAGACATTCTGCAGTGGCTCCTGAGAAGGCCCTGGATATGCACACAGTATCACCATGCTGCCAAGATCAAGGTTAATAATGATGTCTGCAGAGTCCCTGAAATGTAGGCTGGCTAGAATATTAAAATCCCAGAATCCTGGGGCTGAATGGAATGTTAAAGAATATCTAGTCTGGTAGTCTTTAAGCTATTTTTTTTTTTTTTTTTTTAGTATAAAACCTTGTGCAATCACATGCAGATGTGTGTACATGTGCATTTTCAACACTTATGCTACACTCCCAACATATTAGACAAAAGTAGAACAGAACAGCTCTGGTTCAAGGAGGAAAGGACTCAAAACACCACCACCTTGGCCATCCTCCTGTCCCACTCAGTACTTCTGGGGAACTTAGAGCTCTAAGAACACTGGAGACCCCAGAACTAGACTCCTATCCCATCCAACATCTGCATCGTGTCCTCAACATCTCTTCCAGTCATGGTTCTCCATGTGGCAACATGGCAAAGCCAATGCCTCTAATATTTCTCTACCAAGGACCTGTTTTACCTAAATCTGAGGATCCCATGTTTTGAACCACTTCATCTCTTCTAAAACTTGCATTTTTGAAGGACTAACTAATTTATTTGCCAGACCCTTACTTAGACCCAGGGAGACCTCAACTTAAACCTTAGCCCTGCTAAGCTTGGCAAATGTGGGAAAATTCCTTAATAATGTGAAGCAGTAAACCCAGTAGAAGCTTTGCTTCTCTTCCTTTGCTTTTTACTTCAAAACACATCTCCATCAAAAATATCAAATATCTAGGAATAAGTCCAATAAAAGATGTGTAAGAAAAAATAAATTTAGAAAAAGAATTAAAAGTAAATTTTAAAATGTGTAAGACCTTAACACTGAAAACCATTAAAAACATTATTGAGAGACATTAAACACCTAAATAATAAAGGGTTATGCTGTATACATGGATTAAAAGTCTCAGTATTTTAAAGATGTCAGTTCTCCCCTAAATTGCATCTTGAGTGCAATTTTGATAAAAAAAAAAAAAAGTTTTCTTTTTCTGGCAGAAGTTGACAAGCAGATTCTATAATTCACATGGAAATGCAAAGTGCCCCAAACCAAGATAATCTTCAAGAACAACCACAAAGCTGGAAGACTTACTCCATCAGATACCAAATTTCATTATAAAATAACAGTAATTAAGACAGTGTGGTATTTGTATCATAGACAATTAGACCAACGGAACAAAGAAGAAGGTTCAAAAATAGACCTACAGATAATCACCTGATTTATGACAAAGATGATACTGAAGTTCAATAAATGGAGCTGGGTTCACTGGGTATTATGGGTTGATTGTGTTCCCCCAAAAGATATACTGAAGTCCTAACCGACCCCCCACCCCCCCAGTACCTCAGAAGGTGACATTATTTGGACATAGGGTCACTGAAGATGTAATTAGTTAAAATGATGTTATAGCAGATGAGCATGCACCCTAAATTCAATATGACTGATTCCTTTTTAAGAAGAAAGAAATTTAGACACAGAGATACAAGGGGAAAAAGTCAATGTGACAATGGAGGCAGCAGTCAGAGCAATGTAGTCACAAAGCAAGGAATGTCAAGGATTTCTAGCCATCACCAGAAGCTAGAAAGAGGCGAGGAAGGGATCGTCCTCAGAGCCTTTAGAGGGAACATGACTCTACCCACACCTTGATTTCAGGCGTCTGGCCTCTAGAACTTGAGAGGATCACTTCCTGTTGTCTTAAGCCACCCAGTTTGTGGTACTTTTTTAGGGCAGCCCTAGGAAATGAATACATTGTTTATCTGTAAGGAAAAAATGAATCTTAATCTTTACTTTACATGTGCAAGTCCATACCAGACAGATGGTGGAAATAAATGTGAAAAGTCAAATAATAAAACTTTTAGAAGGAAACAAAGAATACCTTCAGATCTTCTGACAGGTAAAGAGTTTCAAAAAATAAAACACAAGAAAGTGTTAACCATGAAGAAAAAATATGATAATTTAGACTGTATTAAATTTAAGCATTCTTTATCAAAACACCTCAATAGGATCAAGGTAGGCCACACAGTGAAGAAAATAATTGCAACATATATATCCAGCAAAGAACTCCTACAAGCCCATAAGGAAAAGGCAGACTACCCAACACAAAAATGGGCAAATACTTGAGAAGAAATTTCACAAAAAGGAAATCTAAATGGCCAATAAACATATAAGAAGATGCTCTCAGATATGCAGGTGATACCACTCTAATGGCAGAAAGTGAAGAGGAACTAAAGGGCCTCTTGATGAAGGTGAAAGAGGACAGTGAAAAAGCTGGTTTAAAAATCAACATTCAAAAAACTAAGATCATGGCATCTGGCCCCATCACCTCATGGCAAGTAGATGGGGAAAAAGTGGAAACAGTGAAAGATTTGATTTCCTTGGACTTCAAAAATCACTGCAGCCATGAAATTTAAAGACGTTTGCTCCTTGGAAGAAAAGCTATGACAAACCTAGACAGCGTATTAAAAAGCAGACATTACTTTGCTGACAAAGGTCCGTATGGTCAAAGCTATGGTTTTTCCAGGAGTCATGTAGGGATGTGAGAGTTGGACCATAAAGAAGGCTGAGCCCCGAAGAACTGATGCTTTTGAGTTGTGGTGTTGGAGAAGACTCTTGAGAGTCCTTTGGACTGCAAGGAGATCAAACCAGTCAATCCTAAAGGAAATCAGTCCTGACTATTCATTGGAAGGTCTGTTGCTGAAACTGAAGCTCCAATACTTTGGCCACCTGATTCAAAGAGTTGACTCACTGGAAAAAACCCTGATGCTAGGAGAGATTGAAGGCAAAAGCAGAAGAGGGTGACAAAGGATAAGATGGTTAGATAGCATCACCGACTCAATGGACATGAATTTGGGCAAACGTCAGGAGATAGTGGAGGACAGAGGAGCCTGGCGTGCTGCAGTCCATGGACTAAACTAGTTGGACTAGTTTAGTTATCAAAAAGTAAATTAGAATCACAATGCCTTACCAAAACACACACCTACCAGATAGGCAGAGACAAATGACAAAATGACAGAGACAAAAACTGCAAAGTCTTGGTGACAACATGGAGCAACTGGAACTCTCATACTACACTGATGAGAGTGTAAATTGATACAGACACTGTGGAAACCTGGCAGGATCTATATCAGAGCTGGACACACCTATGTCTCATGACCCAGGATCTCACCATCAAGGAATCTCTCTTACAGCAACATTAAAGGTACTCACTCACTGGCACATACAGGAGTGTTCCTAGCAGCACTGTGCTGAACCCAGCCCAAAGCCCACGTATAACAGAAGGGTTAAATAAACTTTGGGAGAGTTATACAATATATTACATGGCAATGAGGGTGAACAAACTACTACTCAATAACAAGAAGGATTAATTTCCCAAATGTAATTTTGAGAGAAATACAAAAATACATCCTTAAGATTTTATTTATATAAAATTCAAGACAGACAACTCAACCTATGTTAGAAATCATGGTACAATAGTTACCTTTGGTGGGATTTTGGGACTAGAAAGGGGTCTAAGGGGCTTTGCAGCTTGGGTGACATTCTTTCTCCATCTGGTTCCTGGTTACAGGGGTGTGTTCACCTTATGAAAATTCATTTTCAGTGCAATTAACAAAGTGTGCACTTTTCTATATGAATGTTAATACTTCAATTTAAAAAAAAACACTCAGTGGTTACTGTAGTGAAAGCAGAGACAAAGCAGAACTCTTATAAGCGCTGAAAGCAAAAGAGTGCAGCAATTTAATTTAAGCAAGATAATTAAAAAATTTGCTTTGCTAAAAGCTTAAAAGTACCATTTCATTTCGCTGGGGTTTTTTTATTCACTTAAGATGACTGTCATGCCCAAGTTATTTTTCTTATTGTATGTTAAGACAGCATGAAGTAAACAGCTTCAAAATAAAGTAACACAAATCATTTTAATTTGATCTGATTGATTTTTAAGGTGAAAATTCAGACATTCAAGCCTAATTTTTTCACACCTATTAAAAAAGTTTCCTGGGGTTTTGGTTTATAGTCTATAGCATCTCTGGAGGGGGAAGCCCTAAGCATAAAATGTGGTCTCTCTATGTAGCACACAATTCGTGCTCCACATCCCCACCCTTCAAAGTTACCCCAAGACATCAGCTCAGCTCGCCTGAGTCTTGCTGTGGATTAATGTATAGTTTTCACTCAACAGTATGGAATATTGAAGATAACTCCCAGGACACCATTCCTGCCTTTGTCCATTTCCAGGCTCTTCAGATTTCCATTGTGGATACACATGGTCACGAGGCAGACTCCTGACCTTCCTCAGAGCAGCCAGCATCACATACATGGAGAGAGAATTCTGTCCCCAGTCTCGGGGGGGCAGCTTGACCTCAGCAGCTGGTCAGAGTCTGTGCAGGGCTGGCTCATCACCATTAGACATGGGCTTCACACAACTGCTCCAGCCACCACTGAAATACATCCCCGGGGACATAGAAACCATACGGCCAGACTCTGTTCTTCTCAGATGCTTTGTTTTCTTGGACCCTCTGCTATGGAGATTTATTTGGGCACTTATACAGCAGCCTGGGGTGCAGGGAGCCCCCAGGAGAAGTGAGAAAGAGTCTCACTACAGCCTCCTCTCTGAGCTGGGAGAGGATTGTGTGTGAGGGGACTGTGGAGGGTGTAGAATTCCTATGAGGGAGACCTCACTCACCCTCAGAGATGAGCATGGGGACTGGCCTTAGAAGCTGAGCTGCTCTCCTTCACTCATCAAGAACACCCAGGACCTTCCTTGGAGATTCCACTCCCCCAATATTAGCTTCCCAAAGGAGACACCTTAGATTCAAACACTTCATTTTTCTGCAGACTTTCTGACCTAATTTTACACTTAATTCCACTATCTGACCAACAATGGTTTTATGGATCATTTTTGTGTGTGTGTGAATAACATTTTATTGCTTTTTAATCCTGTACCCTCTATTTAAAAACATCAGTAATAAAATAGGACACTGTGTATTATGTTCTCCTTTACACGACCTCTTATAATATATTTCAACTTAAAGTGAGTAAGAAAGCCCCAAAATATAATACTTCTTTTGAAAAACACATTGAAGGAGGCTTCTATATCCCCAGTTAAACTTTCCTGTGGTAAGAAAATAGTATTTGCTTTTAAAGTCATTTTACTAGGGACCTCCTGTAGAGCACAGGGAACTCTAATTAATACTCTGTAATGATCTATGTATAATTGATTCACTTTGCTGTACACCTGGAACTAACACAACATTATAAATCAGTTATATTCCACTAAAAATTAAAAAGAACAAAAACAAAAACCATGCCCTCTTCTTAAGGTACAATAAGTAAATATGATTTGTTTGATTCATGAAATGTTTAAATAAATCTTAACTAGCTTAAAAAAACAAGCAGAAGACTTACAGAGAAATTTCTCCAAAGAAGACATAGATGGCCAATAGTCACAATGAAAAGATGCTCAATGTCACTAATTATTAGAGAAATGCAGATCAGATCCACAATGAGGTGCCACCACACTCAAGTCAGAATGGCCTGGAGAGGGTGTAGAGAAAAGGGAACCTTCTGCACTGTTGGTGGGATGTAAGCTGGTACAGCCACTAAGGAAAAGAGTGTGGAGGTTCCTCAGAAAACTAAAAATAGAATTACTAGATGATCCAGCAGTTCCACTCCTGGGAATATACCATCCAGACAAAACTATAATTCAAAAAGATCCATGAACCCCTATGTACATAAAACAACTATTCACAATAGACTAGACATGGAAACAACCTAAATGCCCATCAACAGACAAGCGGATAAAGAAGATGTGATACATATATACAATGGAATACTAATCAGCCATAAAAAAGAAATAATGCCATTTGCAGCAATATGGATTCAGCTAAGGAAATGGCAACCCACTCCAGTATTCTTGCCTAGAGAATCCCGTGGACAGAGGAGCCTGGTGGGCTCCTGTCCATAGGATCACACAGAGTCAGACATGACTGAAGCGACTTAGCATGCATGCATGCACTGGAGAAGGAAATGGCAACCCACTCCAGTGTTCTTGCCTGGAGAATCCCAGGGACAGGGGAGCCTGGTGGGCTGCCGTCTATGGGGTCACACAGAGTTGGACACAACTGAAGTGACTTAGCAGCAGCAACAGAGATTATCAAACTAAGTAAGGTGAGTCAGAAAGAGAAAGACAAATACCCAATATGAGTGCATATTTTAAAGTCAGGAAACAACCATTTGAAATATGTTGAAATCAAAGGAAGTATGCATCTAATACCTCCACACACAACTCTGATTTGCTACTGGTCTTTGATCACACTGGCATTTGAGGCAAATTCTGGAAATGTTACTTTAAAAGTACATATATAAAGTATATACACACATGTGTCTAAACTCACTTGCAAAGAGGTTTCAAAATAGATATGGCAGTGGCCAGGGCAATGACCAGGATGAGATTATGAATTACAATAAACTCTTTGGTTTGGGCAACACAGTCATTCTCCAAACGTATACTGAGTGCCTGTCATGCTCCAAGCACTCTGATAGGTACTGGTAAGTAAGTCAAATCTGACTTATCAGTAAGTCAAATTGGGTCTCTGGGACTGAATGACCGACCCATTGGGTAAACAGTGAGCCTATGCACCCCAACTCTAACAAGATCCAGGGGCAGGCAGGCTGGGAAGTAATCATGCAGCCCCTGCCCTCAACCCTCCCACCTCATCTGGGCTCTTAATCCTCCCTGGGACTGTGGCCCTGAGAAAGGCTGGCTTCACCTCTCCAGCTCCAGCTGCCTCATTTGTAAAACAAGGATAATCCTGACCCAGATCACAGCCCTATGGTGAAGGACAAGTGAATAGAATTCTGGGCTTTTTTTTATCTGCACAGTGCCAGATGGATCCTACCTGTTTATAACCAGCATTGCTTCCTTTTTTTGGAAACTTTACACTTAAACTTAAGAAAAAATAAAGGGTTGGAAATAAGGTTCAGTGATTAAAGGGATATCCTGTATTTTCCTTCCTCAGAGTGTCTAAATTAACAATTTCAGAAACGAATACTTATTTCCCAAACTCAGACAAAAGCAGAGGGAACTCAAAGTTCTTACAAGGTTCGGTAACATTCCAAGGACAAACCTTGGTGAGGTGCTGCCAGTCTTGAGGGAAATAATTCAATTATAACTAGCACTTCAGAAACCTAATAAAAGCAATTTAGCTTTCCATCTGTTTTAGGAGAAGTGATTCTTTTTAAAAGTAACATTTAAAAACAAACAAATGTTAATCTAAGTGTTATAAAATTTAACATTTTTGAGACAGACTACAGGACACTGAAAGAAGACCATCTTTCTCAATGAAAACCTCTCTTCTTTGTCACCCACATTGAAGTCATTTTCCAAACATTAATAACATCTGTATAAATGAATGCCCTATAGTGGACAGAAGAGGAGACAGAGAAGGAACTGGGAAGGGGTGGGGTAAAGACATAGATCTAAAATTCCGGCCCTTCAGAAGTCTCCCTTTATTGGCTAAGAAGGTGAATAAACAAACACTACAAATTCACTCACCGTTAGAGAGAGTGCAGCTCTAACTACTGGTGTTTGCACTTTACTTGAAAGGTTAAGGGTACTTTCCACTTGTTTCTATATCTTCAGATTCTCTGGGGTCCTTGGAGTGTTCAAAAGATTTATAATTATCTGGACTAAAAGATTTACAATTATCCCCACCCTTCAACTGTTCATCAGTGTTACCTGTCATAATTGCACAGGTAGGACAGGGCAGAAACAGCTCAGGTGAAGCAAATACCTCTATTCACTTCTGTCTGTGGGTGCCCAGGGGCATGGTACCCTTCCCACTGTTTGGGCAGCTCCCCCACGATAAGAGCATGCATGGTGGCCCCAGGCGAAACCTCTCGCACGGATCTTTCCTGCATACACACCGACCAGGCTTGCCATTTCCCACTTCCAACCCAGGTGGGGCAGGACTACACCAACAGCTGCCATCCTTCACACTGAGGGATGGGAGTGTGCTGTGATGTTATACTCAGCAATCGCTTTTCTTTAAAAAAAAAAAGGAGTTGTAAAAATTATATTTAAAATGCTTGTTGATGCCCTGTGGGTGTGAGTCAGTTTGTAAAGCAGGATCAAAATGGATCCTCTGTTATGGGTTCCTGCTGGTTCTTTGATTCTAAACAACTTTATTAATGTTAATAGGAGTTACGCACACATCAATGGGAGAATAAATTCCTTGGGTTTCGTGGCACTTCAATTAATGATTTGTAATAAGCCGTGTAAAATGCTTTCTAATTTTCTTCCAAGTAATGACACACTGCCCCAGAAGAGCTGAAAATTAGGCATGGGTCTCACCACGGGGGTGGGAAAGACAGGGGGATGGGAGAAAGAAGGCTCTCCAGCTGGTTGGAGTCTCTGCAGGAGAGCTTCTAGCCTGGAGTGCGGGGGAGTGTGGCAGGAGGGACAGACACAACTTGCCCAAGGGATAACGAATGTGATGAAGGGAGGAAAAGAAAACGCACAAAAAGCAAGCCTGATGCAGAAGGCATTTACTATAATCTAAAACGGGAGGGACTGGCTGCAATCACGCTTCTTAATTCTGCCACAGGATCCTTCCATTTCTCCAGAGCACAAGTTAATACTATTCACTGACTCCTGAAAATCCCCACCAAGATAAAAACGGGGATTTAAGTTCAAATGATGATGCAGCAGAATTGCTAATAAGTAGGTTATTTTGCAGTGGCACAAAGCTCTGCCTCAATTTCTGGAAACCCAGCTTTAGTTTTAACCCTCTCTTGCCCAGGCCTGCAGTTCTCTCCTCAACTCTTCTTGTGGGAAACCAAGTGCCAGATCATTGAACTCTTCAGAGGACAGGGTGGGATGGTGTGGGGGTTGCAGCAGAGACAAGGATGAATGGCAAATGCCTAAATACCATGATTTAGAAAGAGAACAGGTCAAAATTTTAATCTAAAAAATCTCAGGGTTTACTGTTTGATCCTCAACCACCTTATACTTCCTTGTACTTTAGCCGAATGCTTCTCAGATAGTAAGAAGACGTCTGCCATCAAATAACAAGACCCCGCATCATAAAAAACTAGATGCACAGCGGCAGGTGTGGGGGCATCTATCTGCTTTTTAGGACCAGGTGGCTTTTTGGACAAGTTCCCCATTTTTCCTGTTACACCGGCCTAGTCTCCCTGAAGCAGAATACATGGGAAGTCTTACAACCTGTAGTTTAACTGAACAAATATTTATAGGGAGAGAAATTTGTTGGCTGGAGAAATGAATACCAAAATTCAACAGAACTTCCATACCAGTCACTTAAGACTTAGATCTGTGAATGTATCATTCACTCTACGAATTTTCAGAAAACTGAGGGGCCTCTCCCAGGGTCCAAATCATACCAGAAAAACATAAGCTGATTACAAAAATAGCAAGTGCATCTGAGACTGTGACTGATAAAAATGGCACCTGGGTTGTGTATAATTTTTGGATTACTCCTTCCTCTCACTTCCACTGGTGTGAGACACACATATGAGTGCCCTGTAGGCAGCTTAAACACTCCTAAATGTGGGAACAGCCTTTGAGAAAAAAAGCTTTGCCCCATCTTAGCACTCACGATGACTGGCATGACTTACACTGGGCACCAGGGGAAGATTTCTGTGTAACAGGTAACTGGACAGTGTGCAAGGTGCTGGTTAGGTGCTAGTGAAGAGAACAGAGAAGTATCAGACACCATCTTTTTTTTTTTTAATAAATTTATTTATTTTAGTTGGGGGGTAATTACTTTACAAAGACGTTTGCAGTTCATTCAGCACAGAGTCGGACACGACTGAAGCGACTTAGCAGCAGCAGCACCTGATAACTTAAATACACATGCCAAGCTAGCTAACAATGTGATACTTAAGCACTATTTACCAAGATGGATGCAGAGTGAGTCTTAAAGAAAACTGGCTAAAACTCTTGCAGTTCCCAGTCATGCATGCTTTTCTTGCTAGGAAAATGTGGGACCAGAAGATGACCAGAATTCAGCTGAAGTTCTTCCAAGTGACAAAAGCACAAACTAAGCAGCTTAGCTGTTTACCTACACTCGCCTGTAGAATTGTTCCCAGGATCTTCCTTCCAATCTGCCTCAAAACAGCAGCTCCCCAGTGACCATTGGTGTTCCAAAGGTATGCTGCCATATCACCCTCTGAGCACTATTCTTGGCTAACTGGTAGGCCTTTTTTATTTTTAAAAATTTTCTAAATTGATTTCCTTTCAGGGGAACATGTTTATTTGGCTCTTTTAAAGCTATTAATTCAATCACTTCAAATATTTGGGCTTCATTTAGTTCAATGTTTTTTTGAACTATGCCACTTTTATGGCTTGGAGTTGAAAGGAAGTTTCACCCTAATGATCATTTTTTGGAGTCAGTAGATAACATTAATAAATGTACAGAGGTTTTTTTATTCTCAAGCTACTGTGAATTGACCACACATCACAATGCTGATCAGATCTCAGTCAGTTTATTCGTCAAATATTTTCAGTTTTTTAGTTTCACATTCTCCAATTTGTGAAGTCAAGTATAATTATTGTTAATGTCAGGGAAGGAAGTAATCACTTCATAATGCTTCCAGCCAGTGATTCCTGGGGGGTGGGTAATACAGGGCAATATAAAGAAGGTAATATAAGAATTCAAATACCAGGCGTCTTTGCCTATGACTTTGGCTGGCTAATGTTTAATACTATCACTCCTGAGATAATACAGAAACAATTTGCCTAGGATTATTGCATTTCTGCAGCAAACAGTGTAAATGTAGAATTACCTGAAGAAATAATCTGTGGAAGAGCTTGTGGAATTTCAGCTTCCCAAAGAGGCCATGATACGTTAATGTGGGATATTTTGCTTTCCAAGAAAACATCACTAATATCCATCATGTCAGGAAGAGAGAAAACCACATGAATAGAGAAGAAGTAAAGAGTCTTCTTTCCCACAAATGACCTTCTCCCCTCTAAATAGTTTCCCATGTGCTAATTCACTGAGGGGACAGGACAGTGTGGACACAGCCACTGGTTCAATGAAGTATTCTTATCCTCAAAGATCCACAGTTTATATCAAAAGCCACTAAAGTAAACCCAATCCACTTAAAAAGAACATGTCATCCTCATAAGTTGAAAAGCCAGGAAGAGGTATCATGATCCTAAAAATATAAGAAGGTCATGTTTAAGGATTCAGAAAAAAAAAAACAAAAAAAACCACCAGCTTTGGGAAACAGCCACTCTTCCTGTTACTATAAAACTCAGCCTCTGGAGGAAATGGAGGCGGTGGTTTTCTCCACTTCAGGAGTGTCCCTCCCTTTTTCATTCTACCCTGAGCATTCCTTTCTGCCCAGCTGGGCGCCGTAGAGGGCTCTGGGAGCTCTCTACAGACTGCTGCTGACTAGTCTCCTATCATATTTCTGTCCTAAACAGGAATGGACTACTAAACTGCAAAACCACCCATATATATCCTTAAGCCAGAAGGAAGCACAACTTTATGTTTTGCTTTCATTCTACTGAGTAGCCAGATTTGGGAAACCTGCATAACTGCCCCAAATAGCATCTAAAGAAATGAATGGTGAAACCTGGATCTCTTGGTCCTCGGTCTTTGTTAACTGGGATATAAAACATAACCCAGCCTCTTGGTAATAAGGGGCTACCGAGGTGGTTCTTACACCAACAGAAAAGAAAATGAGGGTGGTGGTGACTCACAGGCGATCTTTCCCACAAGGTTAAGCTAAGTGGGTACTGTGTACAAAGTAGCACTGTGTGGAAATGGAGGCTTGACTAAGAATCTGCTCCGTCAGCACCATGCAGTGGAAAGAACTCAGTGAGGACTTAAGAAGTCTGATTCTCCCACAGGCTTCACTGATTTTCCGTGACTTGAGTTGTCACTTTACCTTGCTAGCCCTCAGTTTCTTCATAAAAAAAATAAAAAACAATAATATGGAAGAAGGTAGACCAGATGACTCTCTGTCCCTCCCAACCCTTTGCTCTGACTCCACCCAGGGTTCCTGGAGTCTCTGTCAGCCTGCTTCAGCCTCCCGGCCTTCCAAGCCTTTTGGAAGGGCTTATCATGGAGCCCTCCATTGGCTTCACCTCCCTCTAGGGTCCTTTTTGCCACCCCAAGACAAACAACAGATGGCCCAAAGTGGATCCACAAGCCAGCCATGGATAATGATCCAGGACTTAGGAGCACCTGCTTTGGAGGCTTCTGTACCACCCAAGAGGCTATAAATCACGACCTCTCTCATCCTTGGTTTCCCCACCAGAGCATCTTTTTCAAAGAACCACTGAATGTCAGACACTCAGACATTCTGCAAGCTGACAGATAAAATTCAGGATGCCTGGTTAAATTTAAATTTTGAATAAACAGTTTGGGACACACACTACAAAATTATTTGTTGTTTATCTGAAATTCAAATTTAATCAAGCATCATGTATTTTTTTTAGTTCACTAAATCTGGCAACCTTCCACAAGATAGATGCTGCTGTTGGTGGTACTAGGCTGCCCCATCAGTCAAGCTTTAAGGAGAAGAAAACCACCACTGACTGACTTCAGGATCTCAGGAGCAAGAGTCTCTGTGGTTGCAGTGTTTTTCTACCTAATCCTCTCCCCACTCCTACAACTGCCCTGTTCTCTATTCCTCCTACTGGCTTCCTGTCACCTCACATTCCACCCAGGCCCCTTCCCAAGGTGCCCCCTTCTTTCCAATCACAGCCCCCTTCCCCCTGGCTGAGCAATTTAATTAATTAATGCACACATGTGTCACCGATCATTTAATGAGTCATCAACTTCCTCTGAAACTGCCTTTAAAAAAAAAAAAAAAGGTCATTTATAACCTCAAATGAAAATAATCGAATTGTAGGTTACCAAAAAGTTGAAGTGAAAAAAAATGTAGGCTGTGTGACAGGAAGGTATGGTGGGGGTGGGGGTGGGGGTGGGGGAGGGTTGGCACCACCTAGTTGCTGGCTCTTGCAACAGTTCCTCTAAAGTGTTTTTCTGCTCTTCCTAGCCTTTTCCTCTTGTCTGCTGAGACTATGATGGCTCTCAGGGTAGCTGAAGACCGCATACATAGATAAGGGATGAAAGGAAGGGTGGAGTGGAATGGGGTGGACTAGGAGGTGGTCTGTAAACAGGTCATCTAGCCAGGGGTCACTCTGGCCCCTACCTGCAGTCTGCCCTCTGGGACACCAGCACAGTTCCTAGGGTCCTTCAGTGCCAGCAGTTAATGTATTTAGATTGTTGAAACCACAGAACCTGACTGAACTTTCTCCCTTTTTGAGCACTTTGTGTTCAGAGGTGAAACACAAGTGCACAAGCTCGTGACTCCTGGCTCCCTGATGCTGGTCCAAGCAAGCCCAGGGGCCGTTAAGAACCACCTCTCTCTTTCCAGGGCAAACCAGTCTAGATGGCTCTGAAAGCTAACCCACAGGAGAGCGCGGGACAGGCCTCAGTAATCTCCACCCGGATCAGTGGATTCCTTCAGGCCCAACCCTAACCCTCTTGGAAAGGATCTCTGTTCCCAGGTTATCCCATCCAAGAAGACCCCTTTATCTTAACATCCACAACCCATCAGCTAAAAGCACTTTACCAAACCATTGAAAGGAAAAGGCTGAAAATGCATTAAACGGCAAAACATGTAACAGACAGTTTGTCATCATTCTCCAACAATTAGCCCTCAGCAGAGTGACTCTCACTCAGCCTTTTGGGAAGACAGAGTCCTGGCTCATAGTTGAGTGAGATGAATTGTTACTACTACTAACGTGGGAGTGAGACTTTCTCTCTTACAATTTTGCAAAAGGCACTGCAAGGTGGCTGGAGGCACCTGGGGTCTGTCCCACTGACTCAGCAGAATACACCTTCCAACTAACTTTATAGTATCTTTGTGGCTCTTCCCTGAGATGAGGGATGTGGATTTTTTTAGATGATTACAGAGTTCCAGTGGGGATGGGGAACAGGGAGTTAACATTCTCTGTAAATCTCACATGCCCCACATCCTGACAAGGAAAAATGAACCCGACTCCTTGGTGCAAGAAGGATTTGAACTCATGTCCTTTTGACACGTTACCCAGTTTCATTCAGGATCTTGAACGCTGGTCACAATTTTCCCTTGGCAGAGTGAATACTGATGCTTTTTCAGAGTGTGGTCACAGAAATGAACTAATAAGCACCCCATGAGCCTATGACAAGGGATCCACCAAAAGCATTTACTTTAACATGGGACTTATAACTTAAAAAACCTTTTTTTGCAAGATAACAGTGTCCAGTCTTTAGATAATTACATTTCATATCTTGAGTGACACTTTGGTTATCAATAAGATTCTTTTTCTAAACAGGTGATGGTGAGGAACTCCACGGCAAAACAGACACCAAGCTTTCCCACAGGTAACAGGAGACAGTCTTGTCTCTATTAAATTTTGCATAGTGAGCCAGGAAGGGTCTGGCCACTCCTGCACTGCATCAGCTCATTGCTTTTAATGGGAGTTGAAAGAGCAGCTACTTCCCTCTCTTGGGTTGTCTTCTTTCTCATTAAATTGTACTTTTGTAGGAGAAGTCATCTTTACAACTCTCAGGTGTGTCACTCACTCACATTTAACAGTTAAACATGGCACGAGACAGGGGTCTAGTGCCCTGAAACCAGTTATCTGTTCAGAAGGCCACTGGGGTTTGGGGTGCTATGAATCATCATATTCCATGTCTAGTGAACTACAAAAGGTCAGTCATCACAAGGGCCTTAGAACTGTCCTCAGCACCCCTAAGTCAGTAGGTGGTAGGGGGCAGGGACCTGAATTTTCACAGCCTCCCCATGTGACCATGAAGCACCCCCAAGTTTGGGAACCACACTGGTAGAGAACACACTGCTATCCAAGCTGAGGTCAGAGGTCAGTCCCTCTGGAACCAGTCAGCGTTGCTGTGTGTTGCTAAGAAGTCAGCATGTACCCCCAATTATGAGTGGCGGTACCAGATGGAAACAGGTAGCATCCTCAAACCATGATAATTTGAGGGGAATTTAATAAAGGGACAATTTACAAAGAAGTGGGCAGGGTGGAAGAAAGCCACAAGGTCTTATGCAGTGCCCTGGGATAGGAACAAGAAGGAATTAGGTAGGGCAGGCTCTGTCCCACCTGAGGCCTGAAGGGGCCAGATGAGAGTGGGCATCTGAACTGGGGCAGAAATGCTGGTGGGACCCCTGGTTGCCTGACAGGTGCTGTGACCATCCTTGAGGGGCTGCTGCCAGTGTGGGAAACCCCATAGGGAAGAAGTGTCCTGACTTCACTACCTCCCTTCCCACTATCTCCCTTCCTCCTATCTCGGGCTGTCCCGTTGCTGAACCAAACTAGAAACCAGAGGCAAAGAGCCCACCAGTGCAGAGAAGTCCATTTTCTGGGGCACAGACAGAGTGGGGAAAGGAGGATAGCGTTTGGATCCAGAGGAGGAAAAGGAAGATGTCTGGCACTATGTCTCTAAAGAAACTGTATTCGGGAGTGTCAAACCGTCCCCATCACCCCAGACAGAAGCATTCCACATGCAAAAGCTGAAGCTCTGATGCTTCTACCATGCCCGCCTGTGAAGCCACCTGACAGTTCAGGTGACTGCAGAAAGGACACAACTCTGTCCAGGGAAGTATCTCAAAAATACATCTACAAATGTACTTACCAAATATTTACTGAGCACCTATTTAATAAAAGACATGATACTTCACTTTAGCCTTTGTAGTAAAGCTTTCGGCATCTTTTGTGCTAAATGTGTTCATAGAGTTTAGTGAAGCCCCTGTCACTATTTTTTTCTAAAAGAAGTCAAAATAAAAATACTACAGAAAAGAAAACTATCTTGGATTTTTAAAGTGGAAAATAATTTAGCTTGAATTGTACGTACTCATGCTGTTATTCAATCGCTCAGTCATGTCCAACTCTGCAACCCCATAGACTGCAGCATGCCAGGGCTTCCCTGTCCTTCACTATCTCCTAGAGTTTGCTAAAACTCATGTCCATTGGGTCACTGATGCCATCCAACCATCTCATCCTCTGTCGCCTCCTTTTCCTCCTTCCCTCAGTCTTTCCCAGCATCAGGGTCTTTTCCAGTGATTTGGCTCTTTGCATCAGGTGGCCAAGGTATTGGAGCTTCAGCTTCAGTCCTTCCAATGAATATTCAGGGATGATTTTCTTTAGGATTGACTGCATGTGCCTATAACCTATAGCAAAAGTGACCTATGTTTTTCTTTTTAATATATATGGTTTTTCCAGCCTCTATATTAGCAGGCAGTTACATGCATAATGTGCTGCCAAGTGACCTGAAATTAGTGGGTTGAGGAATGGATTTATCCCATCTTTCAACTTCTACTCAACTAATGTTAGTTCTACTAAACTTAAGTGCTCAGGAAGCATCACGTTTGATCACCATCCTCTAAGGTCACTTCAGTGGGTGCCCAATAAATGACTTTTACACCTCCCTGTCTCTGTGCATACCTGTTTCACTGGCATGGGTTCTCCGCTTCCTCCTGGGTTTGCCTCCTGGGTTCTCCAGGTTAGCTGTGTGGTCAGTGGTATGTGCTACCTCAGGACCCCAGGTAATCCCAGAGGGACATTATAGAATCACAAAACAAGAAGCTTATTCCTTTTTCTATTCTTTTCAAGCCTTCTCAAACCCCAAAGCTGTCTGCAACAGCTCTCTAACTCCACTCATTCCCCTCTTCACCAGAGAGGTACAGTCTCAGGCACGGAGTTGTCTAGCAAGAGAATCTATGAGACTGTAGTGGCTCTCTGGTTTTTGTTGATTTATTTTCATGATTATCATCAATTCATATCAAAAATACTGGTTTTCTATATGAGGAGGTCATATAAAGCATCTTGTAAAAATAAATTTGGTTGGGTGGATCACAACAAACTGTGGGGAGAGATGGGAATACCAGACCACCGTACCACCTTACCTGCCTCCTGAGAAACCTGTAGGCAGGTCAAGAAATGGGACAATGGATTGGTTCAAAACTGGGAAAGGAGCACAATAAGGCTGTATATTGTCACCATGCTTATTTAAATTCTATGCAGAGTACATCATGCAAAATTCTTGGCTGGATGAATCCCAAGCTGGAATCAAGATTGCAGGAGAAATATCAATAACCTCACATATGCAGATGACACCACCCTTATGGCAGAAAGTAAAGAAGAACTAAAGAACTGTCGCCATGAAATTAAAAGACGCTTACTCCTTGGAAGAAAAGTTATGACAAACCTAGACAGTATATTAAAAAGCAGAGACATTACTTTGCTGACAAAAGTCCATACAGTCAAAGCTATGGTTTTTTCAGTAGTCATGTATGGATGTGAGAACTGGATCATAAAGAAGGCTGAGCACTGAAGAATTGATGACTTCAAACTGTGGTGCTGGAGAAGATTCTCGAGGGTCCCTTGGACTGTAAGGAGATCAAACTAGGCAATCCTAAAGGAAATCAACCTTAATATTCATTGAAAGGACTGATGCTGAAGCTGAAGCTCCAATACTCTAGCCACCTGATGTGATGAGCCAACTCACCGGAAAAGACCTGATGCTAGGAAAGACTGAGGGCAGGAGGAGAAGTGGGCAACAGAGGATGAGATGGTTAGATGGTATCACTGACTCACTGGACATAAATTTGAGCAAACTTCGGGAGATAGTTCAGGGCTTCCCTGATAGCTCAGTTGGTAAAGAATCCACCTGCAATGCGGGAGACCTCAGTTCGATTCTTGGGTCGGGAAGATCCCCTGGAGAAGGGAAAGGCTACCCACTCCAGTATTCTGGCCTGGAGAATTCCATGGACTGTATAGTCCATGGGGTTGCAAAGAGGTGGACATGACTGAGCGACTTTCACTTTCACGTTCACTTTTGGGAGATGGTGGAGGACAGAGGAGACTGGCATGCTACAGTCCATGGGGGTCACAGAGTTGGACATGACTTAGCGACTGAACAACAACAAGCATAAAAACAATTTAAGGGAAAGTATCTAAGTAATACAGGCAGTACACAGATATGGAGGAAATCATACAGGTGTATACAAATGACTAAAGTTTGGGAAACAGTGATCTAATGCTAAGTATACCTCCTGAGTCAGAGAGATCTAGGTTTTATTTCTTACTGCCATTAAATAGGCAATAATGACTAATTTTATTGTCTTGTAAATAAACATTCTTTCATTGAAGGTAGTAGTAGTTCTGGTCAGAGCGTTGAAGCTCAAAGAGACTAATAAAAATTTAGTAAAATTGCTTTGTAATCTGAATTCTGTCTTGTTCTTAACAGAGATGCCTGTGAAAAATGATTCAACATTAAAGCTTAAAGATTTATATGCAATATACTGTTGTAGGATGAAAATATGGGAGCGTGAATTACGAAGCAGGAGAAAGAGCTAAATACTACTCTACTCATCAGGTCTGACAAGTGAGTTTTTGGCAGTCACTGTAATGTGAAGAGCAAAACCTTCTCTGATTCACACAAGACCTTCATTGAGAGTATTCCAGGGCCATTCGGGCAGAATAAATTACAAAGCAATCTGTCACGGTACGTGAATCCTTCTGATGTCAGTCTGGTAAAAAAAAAAAAAAAAACCACTATATATTCCGTGGTACTGATTAGGAAACACTGTCAACAGTCAGCCCCTACATGAACTGTAAATCTCTTAGACACGCTCGTTCAACTCTCAAGTTGCCCCCAAAGCCCAATTCCTAACCTCCTGAAGCATTTACATTTTTGTCCATGTTCCTTTCAAGTCAAGACCTCAAGAGACACTCAACCAACCAAGCCTTTTTCTCTTCCTACAAACATGAATGTGAAGAAGCCAAGTGTCTGGGTGTATTCATGCCCACTTCTATGCACATTTGCACATCCATGCTCCTGACGTCCCCACTGGCAAACCTATCCAGCAGAAAGAGCCAGAAATAGGTGCTGCCAGGCTCATGCCAGAAAGAGGTGTTTGAGACAGAGTGCTCTGCTTTGTTAAATGCCACATGGCAGCGGGTACTCTAGGGCTGGGCTCCTTTTCCTATGCGCTGTCTGCTGCTGACTTGTTTAAAAAATATTTCTACAATGCATCTATTGTTCTCCCTTCACTATATAATTGTATGATACATTGGCAAACAACTGCTCCTCAATGAATAAAAGTGTGTTTACCAAACAATAATTGAGTTGTTGGCACTGGCAGCAGACCTTGCCCAGCACCAGCTGATGTATGTTGTAGGTTGCACACTCAGAATCCTCAGCCCCTGCCCTGGCTGGATGTGCAAGCGTCACTACTTGTTAATTTGGGGACCTCAGTTTTAGCCACATAAGACAGAGGAATCCTATTACATGGTGTAGGATTTCATTGGTGATTATTATTTCTTTTTAGCTTCGGTGCTAGAGCTATAATAAATAAACAAATTTAATTTTACTTAAGTCCTAAAGTTGAGATTCAAATGGAATGGTTTGAAACATATCATAATAGAGAGTTAATTTGGGGGGAGGGGTCATACAATGCAGAGTTGGACTTGTAAGCATAAGTATAACGAACACTGGACAATAGGGGTCAAGGTGCTTCTATGCTTCTCATTCTAACAGAGACTTGTTTGAGGACAAAGGGCAAAGTGTGGTTTTACATTTCAGTGTCTCTCAAACCCTATCTGTCCTCTATACGTGTTTTTGGGTTTCTGCCTGTTTTTGTTCCTTTCTCTGGGCATTTGTCCTGCCAACAGCTCAGCAACAAGCCATGTGACCAGAGCTAGTCCAGCAAGGTATGACTGGACAGAAGAGAACAACAGACCAGAAGGAGGCTCCGCCTACACGCTGGCTGGGAACCTGCAAGTTCTGCAGCTTGGCTGAAAAAGATAAGCCAATCAGACTGCCCTGCCAGGAATCTGGAATTACAAAATGGAGTGGCTTTACAAGTTAGTTGTGGGTTGCTAAACTGACAGGTCATTTTAACTGAAATGCCTTTAAAAAAAAAGCTTGGTGGGGAGGGGGGAATGATTAAGAAATGGCTAGACTAGATAGAAACAAAGTGTTTTGCCACCCCTCCAGATATTCTAGGTAGAAAACATTCTGAATCGCTGCTCTTTAAATATAATTAATAATTACTCGCCCAGGAAGAATATTTGAGAAGGAAGAAAAGCATGTACATAAGATCCCTGGTGAGTGGTGTAGGAAGTAGAGGCTAGGGTTTGGTCCACCTGGTGCAGGAAGTCTTACAGCCCATCAGCTGCTGGTTCTCCAAGTATCACAGGTGACTAGGAGAGCTGGAGCCTTGAAATTAGAGCACAAAGGAAGAAAGACATGTGCCAGGTCCCAGGGCACGTGTCTGAGGACTCTCCCCACCCCAGGCCCCCACTTGGCCTGGGGAGGGTGCTCAGGTATGTCTGTGCAACTGTATGGGAACGAACCTGGTCCAAGCACAGCCTTGGGGGCAGTAGAACAGGCTTAGGGTTAAGCTTGCCTGAGCGAGAAACAGAGAACAGCTGCCGCCAGCGCCGAATCTAAAGGAACGGAGGCTGTGCTTCAGAACAGTCCTGAGGCCGCCTGGTCGAGACAGGAGGGTGCCAGGGTCTCCGAGTGCAGGCAGGGCAGATGGTGATGCTTCAGGGGAGAGGACTGAAATGTCCACAGCAAAGCCCTGAGACTCTTTCATCTAAATGGACATGTTAATGGCTCCCGTGGAGCGGGTATAAGAGGGCTTAGCACACATGCCTCCGTCTACTGTACTGGCTGTAAATAAACCATGAGCTTGTCGGCGCCATCTGCTTGGTGTGCACTTTGTGGAACTGTGTGAAGAGACAAAAAGTGTGTGGGGCCAAATGGCTACAAATATTTTCGCTGTAGACTTAGACACCAAACATGCTTACATAGCTTAATTATTACATTTCCTTTAAAGTGAGTTATGACATTAAAAATGCTTTTGTTTAAAAAAAAAAAAGAGGGGGAGGGTGCTGAACAGTAGGAGGCCACACAGCTGCTGAAAGGCCAAAGAGCAGGTCGGGGGCACAGACTGGGGCTGAAGACAAGGCTCCCACAATTGGAGTTAATCAATCTTGAGTCAGTCACACTGAACCAGGCTGAACCACAAATTCTTCATCGAAAAATGAAGAGTGTGTCACTCATCTTCCTCAGAGGAGTGCTTTGAGAAGTAACTAACGTCTAAAACATGAAGTTCTTTAGATAAAAGGTATTACCAACATACAGAACGTTTTTATGGAGACGGTCATGCCCTCTAGGGGGCTTCCCAGGTGGCTCAGTGGTAAAGTATCCGCCTGCCAAGCAGGAGAAGTGGGTTCGATCCCAGGGTCAGGAAGATCCCCTGGAGAAGGAAATGGCAACCCACTCCGGTATTCTTGCCTGGGAAATCCCACGGACAGAGGAGCCTGGCAGGCTACAGTCTACTGGGTTGCAAAAGAGTCAGACACGACTTAAGCGACTGAACAACAGCAACAACATGTTATCAAGTGCAGCGTATATGTTAAACACGATCATTATTGTCTTCCTATATACACTGAGACTGCTCACTTTTTTCCCTCAAAATTATATAAGTAATGTAATTCATTCATTCATTAAACAACTATTCACTGAGCATTTACTATGTTCTTGACCATGGAATAGTCTTCATCAGAGGTAAGACACCTACAATTAGGTTCTAAAATCACACACTTAGTATGTTGCAAGTATTTGCCAAAATACACCATTGGATCTGTCCTTTCACAATTAAACAGCTTATGAAATTAAACAGTGTTCCCCTCTACTAGATCTGTGACTATCTAACGGTTCAGTGATTTGCAAGCGTTTAAAGAGCTCCCTCACCTAACCTGGATGAACTTTTCCCAAGGCCTAAGAGAGCAGCAATTTTAGGGAGATACCATGCAACTCCCTAGAGAACCCAACAACTTAAGGAAAACTATGAAACAGCATGAGCAAGTCACTGCAGTTTATGAAATACAACTCTGAGGGAATAACCACTCTGTGTTAGCTTCATTCACAACCTATGTCTTATCTTAAGAGAATCCCCAGATATAATGTGGGACAAATCCTGACCCAATGAATACCCAAGGTTACTTCAATACGTTTTATGACACCGAACTGTGACTCGATCAGAGTTTGCTTGAAAGAAAGAAGTAGTAAGGAGTGTGAGGAATGGGACTTCCCTGGTGGCCCAGTGGCTAAGACTCCACGCTGCCAATGCAGGGGGCCTGGGTTTGATACCTGGTCGGGAAACAGGATCCCACATGCCACAACTAAAGATCCCACGTGTGGCAACCAAGACTCAGTGCAGCCGAATAAATAAAATAAATATTTTTTAAAAGGATCTTCCTGGTGGCTCAGTGGTAAAGAATCTGCCTGCCAGTGGAGGCGACATGGGTTTGATCCCTGGTTCAGAAAGATCCCCCATGCCATGGAGCAAGCAAGCCCATGTGCCACAGCTATTGAGTCTGTGCTCTAGAGCCGGGGAACCCAAACTACTGAAGCCTGCACGCCCTAGAATCTGTGCTCCACAAGAAGAGAAGCCACCAGAATGAAGAACCCACACATCACAACTTGAGAAGAGTGACCCCTACTCGCCGCAACTAGAGAAAAGACCCAACAGAGCCATAAATAAATAAATATATTTTATATATATATTTAAAATATATATAATGTATATAAAAGAGTGTGAGGGTTAGAGTCAGTGCTCTGGACACAAAGCCCCACACCATATATGACAGTTGTGATCTTAGATGAGCAGCGTAACCTCTCTAGGTCTTGGTTTTGTCATCCTCTAAATGGAGATAATACTACTACCTATCTCCTAGGATTTGCAAGAAGTGCCAGCGAAAGAGTAAAAAGGTCTTGGCACGTGGTCAAGACTCAACTAATTTTAGATATGACAAAGATCTTCACTGTGTGGAAACAGAATTTGCATGGAAGCCAAAGCTTCAGCAAAGAGGTGTTACTGAAACCGGAAAGTGGGTTGCGGATGGGAAGAGAGAACCTGCTACTTCTAAGTTCCCACGGAGTCTCTGCTTCCCCTGCTAGACAGAAAGCACAAAGGTGCAGAGAAACTTGAGGATCATCCTTCCAATTCTCCCAGCAAATGTAAGCTGAAGGAGAGAGTGCAGGCCACGCTGGAATCAGCACTAGTGAACCTTAATTTCTCATCACGTCCCAACATGGGAGTGCTTCAATGCCCTCTGGATTTATGTTAACTCTGTAAAGAGAAACACATTGCTTACTCTGGAGGAGTTCAAAAACTTAAGGGGAAAATCCCATGCCAACACTATGCTTATTAAAAACACTATTTGTACTAAAAACAGTCAAAATGATGGGGAGAAAACAAACCTTAATATTCCATACGTTTTCATAAGTGGTTTTGGTTTTATGAATGAAGTTTTGATTCTAAAGACAAAGGTGCAAAAGAGAATGATAAAGCCACATTTCATTGATAAGGTCCCAGATTCTCATCTAAAATGAAACAAAGTAAAAGCCTGAAGCATGTAAAGATTTTTTTCACTGCAAGCTTTTGGAATTTCCCAGGAGAAGAATAAAGATAGAACTAGAGAAAACTAATTTAATGCAGGTAAAATTTAATCTTCCCTTTTAACAAAAGGTTGAAAATAATTAAGAACCTGAAATGGAAAAAAAGCTTATGCAAAACTCTGTATATAGATAGCTTATAAAAAGTTTATGCAACATTTTAATACACATAATACATAAAAAGACGCTTACTCCTTGGAAGGAAGGTTATGGCCAACCTAGATAGCATATTTAAAAGCAGAGACATTGCTTTCCCAACAAAAGTCTGTCTAGTCAAGGCTATGGTTTTTCCAGTGGTCATGTATAGATGTAAGAGCTGGACGGTGAAGAAAGCTGAGCACCGCAGAATTGATGCTTTTGAACTGTGGTGTTGGAGAAGACTCTTGAGAGTCCCTTGGACTGCAAGGAGATCCAATCAATCCATCCTAAAGGAGATCAGTCTTGGGTGTTCATTGGAAGGACTGATGTTGAAGCTGAAACTCCAATACTTTGGCCACCTCACGCGAAGAGTTGACTCATTGGAAAAGACCCTAATGCTGGGTAGGATTGGGGGCAGGAGGAGAAGGGGACGACAGAGGATGAGATGGTTGGATGGCATCACTGACTCGATGGACATGGGTTTGGGTAGACTCCGGGAGTTGGTGATGGACAGGGAGGCCTGGTGTGCTGCAATTCATGGGGTCGCAAATAGTCGGACACGACTGAGCGACTGAACTGAACTGAATACATAAAATTTATACTATGTGTAGAATTAAATTAAGAAAAGTGAAAGTGTTAATGGCTCTATCTGACTATCTGCCACCCCATGGACTGTAGCCTGACAGGCTCCTCTGTCTGTGGAATTCTCCAGGCAAGAATACTGGAGTGGGTAGCCATTCCCTTCTGCAGGAGATCTTCCCAACCCACGGATCGAACCCCAGTCTCCTGCACTGCAGGCAGATTCTTTACCATATTAAGAAAATATAAACTTAAATTATGAATTTTACCCAGTGACAGGAATATTTTTGAGAATTAATGCTAAACAAAATAAATATTTAAAAAATATCTCTTTGGTTTGAATATTTGTCATAACCCCATACTTATTGAAGAAAAGGAAAAAAAAAGGAAAATGGCAAGAAAATTCAGACAATTTTTCAACCAAAATGAACTTACATGGAAGTCCTGGGGGCAGAAATGCAAGTCAGGATTTGACTGCTGAGCACAAAAACATGAGTTCAAAGAATATTTGTGCTCTTTACTTGCAGAAAATGTTTGAAATACAGTTCCTAGATAATCTCAACATGCAAGGCAGGTAATCTGGTGAGTTTTGCATGTGTGTATGTATTATGTATATGCTTTAAAAAGATTCACCAGGAGGCTTCTTTGAAGAGTTGGCCTCCCTTAAAAGGAACCTGATAAACAAAAATTTAATTTGGACTCGATTTGGTAAACACTACTCATGAAATCCAGCTCAGGCCATGGGATAAGGCATGGCAAGCTAAGAAAGTTTCCGTCCACATTCGGTCAGTGTCAGCTCGCCTTGCTGTTCTCCTGGGAGCGGAAGCAGTGTAGACAAACCATAGTCTTGGACTCCTGCAGTCTGTCAACTGTTTAAATGCTTTCCCAAATAACAGAGAAAAATGTTGTATATTTTTGATTGCATAAGAAACAGATCTGAATGCTGAATTAGAAGGAATTGAAATGTTTATGGTTTTAATTGTCCAAAGTGCCTTTCAATTATACTTAATCTTCACTCTAATAAAAAATTCATTACAAATAAATATCAGGACAAAATTCTCCACTAAACCACTATTTTTAAAAAATCTAGGTAACCACTCTCTTCCATTGTTGAATGATTAAGTACACACATTTGCTGAAATTTGACATCCTGTACAGTTTTAGTATGGTTTCACTTTTGTAAAATATGTATCTTTGAGGGAAAAATACTAGAATAAAACATCTAAAAATGAGAGACATTTGTTGTCTCTGGATGATGGAATTTCAGTAAAGAAATTATATCCTTTCCTGAGGGTTTCTAATTTTGCTAAAATTTCCCATAATAATAAATGTAATATCTATTGATCATGTATTAGATGCCAGGCAGTATGTAAGTTTTTTTTTTTTTAATGCTTCATGAGATAGGTATTATTATTATCCCTGAAGATGTGGAAACAGAGACCAAGGCAACTAGTACTTGAGGGATGGAAACCTGAACTCAGACGTGTCTGTCTCACAACCATTTTGCTACAGCTAAATTTCATTTGTAGCTGGAAGAAAAAAGAAAACACTTAAATACAAACACTACAAACCCAAGTGAAAAGCTATATGGAGGCAATATACTTCTAGGCATTTATATCAAAGATTTTAATTAGGTACTCCTTAAATATCTCCATGATTTTTAAAATATTTTTAAAAGTATGATATCTATTTGCAAATGAAAGGAAATTAATCAAATCTTATATGAACTAAAACCAACAATCTATAGATTTAAATCAGTACTAACACTTACACACCTTCTTTCAGTGAAGATCCAGTCACCCAACAGACAACCACTTATTGATTCTAACCTACCTGATCTGACTGCAAAGAAGAAAGTAAAATCTTTCCTTGTGAGGGATAAATTTAGGACTCAGAGAAAATGGTGCTCTGTCAATCATGTGAAACAGAATTAGTAGCTCAGTCATGTCCGACTCTTTGTGATCCCATGGACTGTAGCCCATCAAGTTCCTCTGTTCATGGGATTTCCCTGGCAAGAATACTAGAATGGATGGCCATTTTCTTCTCCAGGGTATCTTCTTGACCCAGAGATCAAACCCAGGTCTCCTGCATTTCAGGCAGATTCTTTACTGTCTGAGCCACCAGGGAAGCCCATAGATCATGTGGAAGCCATGATTTCTTAGTGGCTTAAAGTCCCATCCCAAGTACACTACAAATCAAAGAAATGTAAGTTACAAATACCATTTTTTACCTATCCCATTAACAAAGATGATAATGAATGAAAAGTACCACCATAAGAGTATTGAAAAACTGGCACCATTGCAAACTTTTAATAGAGAGTGGTTATACAATAAATATGGATGAAACTCCAAAATGTACACACCCACTCATCAACCAATTTTCTACCTAGGGATTTATACTAAGGAGAAAATTAAGTATGCTGTGTGTTGTGGTATTGTTTGTTCAAGGCAATATTGCTTATAACATAGAAAAACCAGCAGTAATCTACATATCCACTCATAGGGGAGTTTACTTTTGTATCTGCAAAATCTGTTTACTACATCTAGAACTAAAAATAAATATCTGCTGAACGAATGGCACAGCGAATAACTTAATGGGATACAGCTATATAACTGAATTCTAGACCAGCAATAATACTTCTGATGTAAAGCTATATTCAGCAACATAGAAAGGCATCCACAGCATTTTGTTAAGTGATCAAAACAGACTACAGAGTTGTCTATTGGTACAATTCTATTCATATAAAATCATATGTATACCTGTGTACTACACTATATGTATAGATATCTAGAAGGACAATACAGGTGGGATATGGAATTTTTCACTTTTTCTTTATACTTTTATGTGTTATTTGGACTTATTTAAAAATATTAGCTACATTTTCTTTTTGGTTGAGAAGAAAGTGTGTGTGAGTCGCTCAGTCATGTCCAACTCTTTGTGACCCCATGGTAGCAAAATGGTTGTGAGACAGACACATCTGAGTTCAGGTTTCCATCCTTCCTACCTACCTCTCCTACCCTATGGTAGCCTACTAGGCTCCTCTGTCCATGGAATTCTCCAGGCAAGAATATTGGAGTGACTTGCCATTTCCTTCTCCAAGGGATCTTCCCAATCCAGGGATTGAACCTGGGTCTCCTGCATTGCAAGCAGATTCTTTACCATCTGAGTCACCAGGGAAGTCCTTTTGGGGCTTGAGGAGAATCCTACTTAAATCTGTATCCCAACCACCCTACTAGGGAGGAGGAGAATACCACTAAGTAATAGATGTTATTCAGAGGATAAGATTTAAGACAATTTGATTTTCCTTGCTTTCTCAAACACTGCTGTGCTAGAAGTTCTCTTTTCTACTCCCATAACATGCCTGAAACAGAATGAACACAAGGCACATCTGTTTAAAAACAGTTGCAATCAGTGCCCTGGTAACCATTACACTGAAGAGAGAATCTCTGTGCAAGCTATTTCACTACTTTGGCTTTTTCTGTCTAAAGCCCTTCTGAATCCAGCCTTGTTAACTTTCTGAACAACCCTCCTAGCCCAGGGATGCCCTCCTGGGCTCAGCGCGCATCCATGTGCAGTCATCATCAATGCACTCCATCTGTTAGCTCCACACACAAAGACCTCAAGTTATCTGGCAAACAAACATTGCTTTTCTTGAATGCTAGACTGAGATTAAAAGTGTATGGCTTGTATTAATAACTAATGGTTTCTGGTCATTTTTTGTTTTCAATCCAGGAGAAAATACAAGCATCGCTGATACACAAATGACAAAGTGTCTGTCTCTGGATTCAAAAAAGGGCAGCATGATTCCTCCACTGAGGCCCTGTCTGGTGACAACAGGGCCCAGCTGCAATTCTGGCCAGCCTCTGAAAGCAGGAGTCAGGGCCAACAAATGCTGCATCTACACATGTGCCCTGAAGAATCAGCCAACTCTGAGAACAATGGAGAGGACACACATGAGCTGATGACTATAACTTTCCTCCTCTGGATGTCATTTATCAGAATTACAAACATTTGCTGCAATGTATCCCATGCCATGCCAATGCATGGGTTCACCAAGTCAAGAATAAGCTACATATTTTGGCCTTGTAGTATTTTCCCTAAATAATCATGTGCAGAGTGACAGCAAGATGGAGGGCTGAGAGAAAAGACACAGACCACCGGAAGAAAACACACCTACTGCTTCCCTCCTTATAATTCCTGGGTGCAGCATCCATCCAGCAGCAACAGCAGGCAGCCAACATGCACAGCATTCTCAATGCCTCAGCCGTGAGGGTGGCTGGCTTGATCTTGATCGGATCAAGCTGATTATGGATTTAGGGTTGCAAATCCTCTTTAAAAAGGAAGCATTGTATATGAAGATGAACCTCCTGACTTGAGCTTTGAGTTAACATGTCCAGGGGTGGTGACAATCTGTAATCACACCTGCTTGATGCTGGTTCCACTCATTTACAAGATGCGTGGCCAGCCTGGGGCCTGTGCAGATGCCCACGGGCCTCCTGAGAGAGGAGCCCAGGAGACAGCTTGTGTCAGGGGCCCGGCTCCATTGTGGGAACAAGCACTTGCTCTCTCGCCCGGCTCCTGCCACCGCTGACTAGTTTTCTCTGATGCTGCTGTCATGTGCCTTGTCTACTCAGAGCTGTCTGCATCTGAGCCACAGCTATTTCCTGAGGGATATAAAACTCAACAAACTGCAAATAAACAATACAAAACATGATCTCATGCTGTCACGCCGCTGTCTCTCTAAACTGTAGCATCCTGGCGGCTCCCTGATTTACAAGTGTCATTTGACACTCGCTTTTCCCTTTCAGCGACTTCTTGCCCCTGCTTTTACCCATGTCCATCAGCTCCCTCTCCCACTTAATGTGTCCTCTCCAACCTTGCGCCTATGCCCACGCGGGGCCTCTGGCTCTCAAGGTCACCAGGCTACAAGTGTTCCTACAGAGTTTACCGGCAAGTTAACCTTCCTTGTTCTCAAGAGCTGAACACTGTCAGTGGATTTCCCTATCGGTCTTGGCTGTCTGATTGATCTTCTCTTGCCCAAACTGCCCTTCTATATTTGCTCATTTTGGTCAGGGGGTACAGATATCATCCCAGGTCCAGAAACTCAGAGTGGGTCTTGTCTTAATCTCTCTTCTTTCATCCCCTACATCCAGGCAGGCTGATACCATCAACCCTGGAGATTCAGTCTTCAAACAGGCTTGTAGTTCATTAACATTTAATACAGATCCAAAAAAAAAAAATCCCCAAAAGGAGTCTGTAAACTATAGTATAACACACAAATACAAGATGTCAGCATGGGCACAATCCTTTCACTTCATTTCTGTCCCGTGTCAAAGGCATTCAACTCTTACTCCAGTATTTCAATCCTGTAATGTGGGCACATTCTAAGTTTTCAGCCAGAGCTTGCTTGGACTGTTTTATGACAGTCCCTTGTAATTAAATGTTCTTTCCTCTCTTTAAAAACACAGCACTTGAGCCACCTTCCCCAAGACCTTGACCCAGATTAAGCTGAGTTTTAGCCACTTCAGTAACCCCTTGGGCAGAATTTTAATTAGTTTAACAGACCTGTGCGCATTGCAGAGGTCTTTATATAGTTTCCATTTTCTTCTTTATTTTCTAATTTGTGTTTGTTTATTCATTTTTGAAACATGCACAAGTAGGGATCAGGTCTTGCTATGGGTTGTTAGTGACCAACTGATTTCAGCTCATTATCAATTAGTCCCACCGCCCCCACTTTATACATGAATACATTTTTAAACTATCGTTCCCACACACTCACCCTTGGTGTCTCCTCCAGAAAGTCTGGTGATGAGAGAGTTATTAACAGTATTTAAAAGTCTCATTTCCACTTGGGAGCAAGAAATGCATCCACTCCTGACAAAAACAGCTTACGGATGAATTCCAAGTATCCAAGTGTTATTTTCTTCACCCCACAAACCCAGAGACATGACACGACCATGACACAAGCCTGGATGACAACCCACAGCCATCAGATGATAGATGTTTTCGTTGGTTTCTCCTTAAATCAGGGCTATTAACAGCGGCATGAATCTGAACAAGAACCTTCTGCAATAGTTCTGACAAGGCTCCCTTCATAAACCTCAACTACTTTTCTATTGAAGAGATGCTCTATTAAGTCAAGTCTGTTTATACAATCATTGTGCATTTATATCTTTTTAAAGATAAAATGAAACTTTTATGAAGGATGAATTGTACCCAGAATACTATCTGCCTTGGAAAGATGCCAAAACTCATTTAAAAATACACAAAACAAAAACCACCAGCCACCAATACTTCTCCCAAGAACACAAAAAAGCAGTATACAGAATTCTCTTTTGCATAGTACGGTGATCTTTTTTAAAAAAATTTTATTGAACTATAATTGATTTACAATGTTGCATTAATTTCTGCCTTACAGGAAAGTGATTCAGTTAAACACATACATATTCTTTTTTATATTCTTTTCCAATATGCTTTAACACAGAATATTGAATATAGTTCCTTGTGCTATACAGTAGGACCTTGATATTTATCCATCCTATATATAATAGTTTACATCACAGTAGGGTGATCTTACTGAGGTAAGTAAAATCAATAAATATTGCTTTTAGGAAATAACTTGAGAAATAGGTTAACTGTGTCTTACAATAATTATGCTAATACATAATTTACTACAGAACTTAGGATATTTTAGTTTGATTTTAAATTTCAATGCAATTTAATATTATACATAAAGTATAAATTACAATGATCTAACTGAATGGGCAAAAATATCAACATTCATTCATTCATTCACTCACTCAGTCACTGAATATGTATCGACAAGTGCTTTGATAAGTACTGTCCCTAGCAGCTCACAACCATAAAAACAACAATGTATTAAGTAATGCAATTATCCAGTAGGTTATGCTGGGAAGCACCAAGATTTAAGGAACTGGCAGATCATAAAATGGGTAAGGCAGAGATCGGTTTACACTGACCCAGGGCCCTCTCCAAGTTAAAAAGCAGCGTCTATAAAATGATTTTATTTGTGTTAAACCACAACACATACCAGATTACATGGAAAAGGGCCAGGAGAAGAGATCCATCCAGGGACTAACCATAGTTTTCTCTGAGAAAGGCAGTGGAAAGGAACATAGTTTTAAAAAAAAGATTATCTTTTAACATACCTCTGTTATTGTCTGAATTTCTAAAATAATCTATATAATTCAGGTAACGCTTGTAAAATGAAGAAGTAAAAGTAAATGAAGCCGACAATGGAGGCAGCAAAGGAGGCTGAGAGGGATGAGCTGGAAGCAGAAGGAAATCCTGATGAGGGTGGAGCCCGTATGGGAGGATGGTGTTGAGAGGGCATCTGGAGGAGGGGGAGGACCCAAGAAAGGACACATCAAGGAGGGGGAGGAATCCCCAGTTTGGGCTATGGCTCTTTTAGTGGAAATAGAAGGCAGCAGGGTGGGGACTTTCAGTGGTTAAGACTCCACGCTTCCACTGCAGGGGGCACCGGGTCCATCCCTGGTTGGGGAACCAAGACCCCAAGTGCCATACAGCACAGGTGAAAATGTGGTATGAGGAAGTGAGCAGCAGGGGTAGCTCAAATGCCACAGCACAGGTAACCTGCACGAGCGAAGTGAACTGGGAACAAGCAAAATTAGGCTGTCCCCACCCTCCTGTTTTCTCCATGTTCCCAAACAGGTATAGAAAAATACTCGTCCATTTTGTAAAAATCAACATTACAAATGTGATCATGAATGGCAACCAGCACTGGAGGCCATAGACTTCAGGTGTAGAGACCCACAAAGAGGGCCCAGGAGCTATCTACGGGGGGTGGGAGGTGGGGTAGCTAGGCAGCTCCAGCCCCAGCATTGACCGTCAAGGGATGATGCTGGCCCACTGTGGCCAGAGCATGCTATTTTTAAAGCGAAGTCATAAGTTTGGTTTTTTTTAAAGTATGAAGTATGCTGACTTTAAAAATGCTGGCCCAGACTTTTACAACACACTGGACTCAGGAAAACAAGCCTGTAGTCCACCTCTATAGCATTGTGACTCTTTGTAAGCCTGGTATTGAGGGGAAAATGTCAACTAAAATTTCTGTTTCCCTTGAAAGAGCCCTTTGTCTCTAGGCTAAGGGCATAGACCTGGTAGATAAAAAAACAACCCTCTATTTTTACTTTTAAAAATACCCAGTATTTGAACTAAAAAGGATTCACTCTACTTCCCTTTAAGAGTTTACATCCTCAGATACTCGGCTGGTAAACATTTATGCAAACTCTTAATATCATGTTCACATAACAGACCTCAGCTAACTGTTACAAGTGTTAAAATGCGTGTCTGGATGGGAAGCACAAATTAACTGGCACAAATTTTTAAAAGGACAAAAATAAGGAGGGACCAAAATTTCTCACAGAAAATATATGAGCATTCAAGCTGACTTTCAGTTTATCAATTTCCTCAGGAAAGAACTTCCCATTTGCAGACGACTTATATTACAACAACACACCCAACAGTTTCATTAGAATGCTATTTTTAATTAGTTCATCATATCACTATGCTTCAGGAAATGAAAGCAAGAAGTATATAAAAACAAAAACTATGGATACAGAACTTTGAGAAGTCAAATAACATTCCTAACTGGGAAAATAACTGGGGAAGTGTAGCACTGCCACAAAGGAAGCATAGTGACAGTTGTTACTCTCAAGTGAGTGCATAAGCTTTTAAAAAGCTTCATTATACACTTCTGAAAACTGAAAACCACGTACTGCAAAAGGTGAAGAATCTATTCGGTAATGACTCATATACAATAACATCATTGGGTGGATCACTGTCATAGAATCTATTTCAAGTTCATTTCGCTTTGCTCTGATTCTCATAGTTTACTAAGAACCGATGTGGATAGTGACAAATGTTAGCGTCTCTACTTTCAAATGATTTTCCTCCTGATGGAACAAATATAATCTCAGGCATGTAGAAAGAGAACTCACACGAAAGCCGTTTGCACGTTAGGCTTAAGTTCCTACTGAAACCTAGGGAAAAGCCTTAACACCATATGTTAGAGAGCATCTTGTTAACCCTGGGTGACGTTCTTGCCTACGGCTCCCTGTGTCTTGGTCTTTCCTTCTTGCATTCCATGTCTTCAGTTCACGTACTCCCGCACGCTTGTCTGTCCCTGTTCATCCTGCCTCATCTATTTTGCCTCATCTTCTCTCACTCATTACTCTGGATTTTCTCTTTGTAATTGTTGAGTGTGACCGTTTTGCTTCTCTGGTCTCCTGTCCTTGCAGGGACCCTTTCCCCTCCCTGCCTAAATTAACACTAGCTTTCAACCAAGGTATAAACCGCGAGCTAGTGTTAGGTCGCCACAAAATGCATCCTTGGATACCTTACCCCTGAGGTTCTTTTATCAGGTTCACAAATTCACATGCTGAATCAACATGTTTGTCAGAAAGTATCTTTATCTTATATTTGTGACAAAGAAACTGCTTAAAATCTCCCATATCCTGGGAAAGCTCCTCCCAGCTACCATCTCTGTGCTCTATTCAATTCCTTAGATTGCGGGCTGGCCTAACTTGAGCACTACCTTGGCCATGAAGCTGCTAAAAGACTGAAAGAGTCAGAAAACAATTGCGTCTGACGTGTTAAAACAGCGGACCATAGAACTTACTGGCCTCTGTGTTTCCAAACAAAACTGATTCCACTCCACAGAGCTTTGGGAGAACCTACTCTTTTTCATTTAGCTACTAAGCTTTCAAGATCTTGGCTGAAAACAGATGTAACTGCCTCAAGCAAAGAGCAATGAGTTTTATCATTGTGTTTCCCACCCAACAAATTTGGCAACTGAAAGAACATGGAACCTCGGGATGTACATGACTTAGAGGCAGCGCCCTGGAGACCAAGCACAATTTTTATAATGAGATACACCTGGGCTCAAAGCCTAGCATTCTCTACAGCACGATACCTGGCAAGTTACTCGATTTCTTTGACTATGGTTTTTTTAATTAGTGAAGCAAAGATGTCAATACCTACCATGTAGGATTGCCGTGAGGACTAAATTACAGGAGGTAATCTAGGAGACTGGCTGGCATAGCATACAACAAACAGTGGAGTGGGGATCAGAAATGAACATGTGACCAGGGTGCCTCTTGTCCCAGCTGCTGCAGTGGACCCTGGCTTAGCCTTCCTGGCTCTTCCCCTTGTCCAGCCTACTGGGAAAGTGTTGGGGGGTATATTTTACAATGCAGAATCAGGAGGAGAGGTGGAAGAACAGTGGGTCATTGTTAGTTTGTCGGGCCGCAGGGTGTAAGGACAGCTGGTGGGGAAGGAGGGACCCGAGGTGCTGCTGTGGATTCTATGACCCCACCGTTGCACTGAACAACACAAGTAAATAAAGCATTTGCTATTTTGAAATTATTGTCACAGTATGGAAGCAACCTAAATGTCCACCAACAGATGAATGGATAAAGATGATGATGTACACATGTACAGTAGACTATTAGCCATAAAAAAACAATGAAATAATGCCAATTGCAGCAAAATGGATGGACCTAGAGATGATCATACTAAAGTCAGACAGAGAAAGACAAATATTACATGACATCATGTGTGTGGAATCTAAAAAAGACGATACAAATAAATTTGTTTACAAAACAGAAATAGACCCACAGACATAGAAAACAAACTTCCAAAGGGGAATGAGGGAGGGAGGGATAAATTGAGAATTCAGCATTAACAAATACACACTACTATATATAAAATAGATAACCAACGAGGACCTACTACATAGCACAGGGAACTATGAATTTATTTTGTAATAGCCTTTGAGGGAAAAGAATCTAAAAAAGAATGGCGTGGCATGCATGCTCAGTTGTGTCCAACTCTTTGTAATTCCATGGACTGTAACCTACCAAGCTCCTCTGCCCATGGAATTTTCCAGGCAAGAATACTAGAGTGAGTTGCCATTTCCTCCTCCAGGGGATCTTCCCGACCCAGGGATCAAACCCACATCTCCTGTATTTCCTGCATTGGCAGGTGGATTCTTTACTACTGGCGCCACCTGGGAAGCCCAAAAAAGAACAGATATGAACGTAAAACTGAATCAGTTTGTTGTACATCTGAAACTAACACAAAACTGTAAGTCACCTATACATTAATTTCGAAAAGAAAAATAAATAAAAAATTAAAAAAGAAATTATTGTCACATGACTGTTACCTGTTTGGCCCTAACATGAATCATTAAAACTGGAGTGTGTGGGTCTGGATACATACAGGTTAGAGGAAGTACTGGTTTTATTACTACTTAATTACACAGACTTGGGAATGGAGGTGGTCCCTGAGCTTGAGGGAAGGGGACGTAAAAACAGCTGAGCCGCCCACCTCATGGGCAGAGGAGTGCAGGGAGGCACCAGAAGGTGGGGGGCCGAAAGCAGAGTGTGACGCCAGGTCCTATGACCCGCTCTTGACTCACCCTGATTCTGGCGAGTCACTAGCATCTCTGTGTTTCAGTTCTCCCCTCATAAAATGGCAGGCTGGGAGGGCTATATTATTATGGCACACCAATTGGCCTTTTAAAAGTGAGCTGGGATGCATGCCAGCAGCTGGGCCTCCCAGCTGGCTTGTACCTGCTCCTTAAGCAGTAGATATGCGTGTGCCAGGTGTACACGTACATGTCTGAGTGAGTATGTGTCTGTTTGTGTATGTATGAACACACGCATCCTCACACAAATGCTGGGTCCACTCCTGAACAAACCACTAAATCATTTAAAAAGAAAGCCTTTGAAAGGATCATCTGGCAAATCCCTCTCCATGCAAATAAGAATATACCTCATTCTAAAAAGACGAGACTTCTTTTTTCCCTAAAAATCTCCATAGGAGAGGTTTGCAGCCTCCTATTAACGTACTTGATCTTCTAAAAACTCTCATATGGGTAAGTTCTTCTCTGCTACATTTTAAAAAAATTTCACTGCTGCCTGCATTCCCAATTCCTTTTACCACTCTATTTTGATTTTGCCTAGAACATATCACCTTCTAACAACTATATAATTTGTTCAGGTATTAACATTTACTGTTTATTGTTTTCTGTCTCACCTCCTTTCCCCCAACCAGAATAAGGTACCTTATCCCAAGTACCTAGAGCAGTGCCTGGTTTAGACTTGGTACTCTATAAATATTGGTAATTTGAAGCTGAATTATTTCTCTAATCTTTGATAAAATCACAAATCTACAGAGCTGGTAAGGATCTCAGACAGGAACCTTAAAAATGTAAAAATTAAGGCCCCAAGAGGGTAGGTGGCTTGCCTGAGGGTATACACAGAATTTCCCAAGCCCTTTTCCACTTTACCTCTGCACCTCCAAACAGAAATGTGACCCTGGGGAAATAATCTGGGTGGGAGGCAGCCAATGAGAGAAGCCAAATCTGAACTCATTTAAAGCAAGAGAGTCAGAGAGAATAAGGTACAGCATTTATTTATAGAACAGTAAAATCTCTTAAAATAATGATAATAATTTGTACATCAGTAGCCACTTTCATCTAAGACTCTCAGAGAGCTTATGAAATTCTCTCCCTACAATGTGTGGCATCATTATCAGTATCAGCTCCCAGACAAGGGAACTAAGAAGCTGGGTGTGCTACGGCCGTCCTGCAGGCTGGCTCAAAGCTCTCTGGGACTACAAAGCCTCTCCATGATTTTATGTCCTCACCCTTATCAACATCAAAAACAGCTAGATAAAGCTACAACCTCCTGGTTTGTTTTCTTTTGTTGTTGTTGCTCAGTTGCTAAGTCGTGTGCAATTCTTTGTGACCCCAGGGACGGCAGCAGGCCAGGTTTCTGTGTCCTTCACTATCTCCCAGAGTTTTTCTCAGATTCATGTCCATTGAGCTGGTGATGCCATCCAACCATCTCATCCTCTGTTGCCCCCTTCCCCTCCTACCCTTAACCTTTTCCAGCATCAGGGTCTTTTCCAATGAGTTGGTGCTTCGCATCAGGTGGGCAAAACATTGGAGCTTCAGCATCAGTCCTTCCAATGAATATTCAGGGTTGATTTCCATTAGGACTGACTGGTTTGATCTCCTTGCAGTCCAAGGGACTCTCAAGAGTCTTCTCCAGCATCACAATTCAAAACATCAATTCTTTGGCACTCGGCCTTCTTTGTGGTCTGATTCTCACATCCATACATGACTACTAGAAAAACCATAGCTTTGACTACATGGACTTTTGTCAGCAAAGTGATGTCTCTGCTTTTTAATATGCTATCTAGGTTTGTCATAGCTTTTCTTCCAAGGAGCAAGCATACCATTCAGGCCCATTTCAATTTTTAAGCCCATGTTTAGAGAAACAACCCAGGGCATTCGGGTATGCAATCATGTAATGCCTCCTTCCAGCTCACCAACAGTTGGAACTTGACCACAAGGACATCTGAGGTACCCAGCAGCTTTGGGGGCTGGGGAATTTGCTTTTTTCCTCAGTTTACTGCCCTTGCTCTACACGTTCTTTCCATCTGTGTGAGGCAAATCAGCTCTGTTGGAATATTAATCTATCCACACAATTAGAGTGTTTACACTCACCCCTCAATTACTGAGGAACCACATGAAGGGCCAATGAGATGGAGTCAACACAACAAGCCCCAGGGAGGAGCCCATCTAGATTGTGACCAGGCAGCATGCTCTCCATTTCAAGGGGAGGAGGAAACAGTGGATTCTGAATCCTAAAATTTCTCACTGGAAAGCTTGCTCCAGGTCCCTTATTGCACGTAGGCAGATAGCCTTAGCCTTCTTTACTCACTCATTGAATGACATCAGAGCCACAGCAGCCTCTATAACCCTGCCACAGGTGCAGAGGTAGTTCCAGTGGAAGGACTCGTGTTCTGGTTTGCTGTGTACCGTGAGCTTTCTCCCCTTCTGCAGCTCCTGGGACCACACTGCTGACCTTGCCCTTGGACTGGGAGCTTTGTGGTCCAACTGCCAGGCAGCATCCTGAGGTCTGCTAGCCCCCTGGAACAAACGGAAATCCTTACTGAGCTCAGGATTTCCCACTGTTTCCTGAAAGTGCCATGTTCTGTGGGATACTCAAAGGAATAATGTGGAAAAGGAGTTCTGTGATCAAAAAAGCTGTGAAACTTGAGTTGAAAAATATCTTAAACAATGGCAGTTCCATAAAAAAAAAAAAAAATGAAATTTCCTTGTGATCCAGCAATTCTGCTTTTGAGTATATACCCCAAAATGGCTTCCCAAGTGGCACAATGGTAAAGAATCTGCCTGCCAATGCAGAAGATATGGGTTGGATCTCTGAGTCAGGAAGATTTCCTGGAGTAGGAAATTGCAACCTGCTCTAGTATTCTTGCCTGGAAAATTCCATGGACAGAGGAGCCTGGCAGGCTATAGTCCATGTGTCACAAAGAGTGAGACATGACTGAGCACATACACACCCCAAAACACTGAAAGCAGGGTCTTAAAGAGATGTTTGCACACCCACAGAAAAAAACAGCACTATTCACAGGAAACAGAAGTTAGAAGCAACTCAAGTGTCAACTTCAGTTGCATCAATAAAACTATGTGGTATATACATACAGTGGAATATTACTCTGCCTTAAAAAAGGAAGGGCTTCCCTTGTGGCTCAGCTGGTAAAGAATCTACCAGCAATGTGAGAGACCTAGTTTGATCCCTGGGTTGGGAAGATCCCCTGGAGAAGGGAAAGGCTACTCACTCCAGTATTTTGGCCTGGAGAATTCCATGGACTGTATAGTTGATGGGGTTGCAAAGAGTTGGACACGACTGAGAGACTTTCGCTTAAAAAAGAAGGAAATTCTGACATGTGGTACAACATGGGTGGGCCTTGAGGACATTATACTAAGTGAAATAAGCCAGTCATTGAAAGAAAAATACTGTATGATTCCACTTCTATGAGGTGCCAAGAGCAGGTGAATTCAGAGACAGAAGGTAAAATGGTGGCTACCAGGGGCTAAGGGAGGGGAGTATGGGGAATGGTTATTTAATGGATACAGACTTTCAATTTCTCAAGATGAGAAGAATTGTGGAGACTGATTGGGCAACAATGTGAATATACTTAACCCTATTGAACTAAAACACTTAAAATGATGAAGATGGTAGATTTTCTGTCACATGTATTTCACCACAATTAAAATACACTCAATGGTCTTTGGAGAGGAACTTCACAGAGTCCTTAAATGTTCACGTGTGCTGGGAATCCCCCAGAGGGGCATCCAGCAAGCAGTTTTTCCTGGCTTATCTGATCACAAAACCCGGTTTTAATTTTTTTTTTTCAACAGATCATCCCATGGGACCAGAGTGCTTCAGAATACACTTTACAAAACACTGAAAACCGTTAGAAAATAGGAAATTCTATTTTTCATATTTACATAAAGGAAGGCAAGATTCCAGGGCCTGAGGCCAGATTCTCAAAACAGTTGTAAGTCACCACATCCTGAGAGAGGAAAACCAGAGCCTAGCCTCAACTGTGTCACTGACTAGCCACGTGGCCTCAACTAAGCTCTACTTTTCCTCCTCTGACACAAGTTCAACCTATGTCACCAGTCTGTGGAAAAATCTAATGAGAAGACATATGTGAAAGATCCTGAAAAGTACCGAGTTCTGTTCAAAAAGTAAGATCATTACTAAGTTCTTATGTACACTGAGGTGCAGCAGACAACACCAGGCAGCATTAGAGCTCAGAGTATCTCTTAGCACCAAACAGGCACTAATAATAGAGATGAAAGAGATGGGGAGAGAAGAGCCACAGGCTGAGTAGTCCTTCTAGTGCAACAAAAAGGGAGATCAGGAATCAGTCAGAAAACACAGGTTCAAAAGCTGATTTTATTGCTGTCTGATCTTGGACTAGTCATCTAACTGCCCTGACTCTCAGTTTGCTCAGCTGTCAAATGAGATGCTAGGAGATCACCTCAAAGGTCACCCCCAGCTCTACGAGTCTGAAACAGGTGTGCCAGGTCCCTGTACGGCTCCTTTGCCAGACACTTGATTGCATGTCTGCCCTGTACTAGGGTGCAGAGGTGAGTAGATCACTGATGAGCAAAGAGGAAGCCACCAGCATCAGGCTGTGCACATGGCGGGTGGGGTTGCAGGGACTTATATACCTGTGAATTATTATTAATAATAATTTGCAACATTCTTCTAGACCCTTGCCCCAACACTTAAAAAAAAAAGTGTTTCCAAAGTATCTTTCTTGAACTATTGACTCAACTGAGTCAGGTAAATGGTGGGAGGAAGAGAGGGGTGTTGCTGAATGAACAGAAATAAGGCTGCCCAGTCCTGGGGACCCATTTTCCCATAGGTTCAGTGACTAGAAAATGAGAGATGAACAACCACTGCTTGTCAGCAGATGGACAACCTGTCCGAGCTTCTCTCGTGGAGGGGCAGAGAGTCCCTGGTGCAGGAAGATGGGAGAGCAGTGGCTGAAAAGGAACTCACAAGGGACTCGGGCAAAGGAGGAGTCCCTGGGGGCAGCGGCTCCCGGAGTGAAGGAGCTGGCGGGTTTGAATTTTCTGTGTATGGTGACAGAGAGTCTCCAGAGGTGGCTGAGCAGGGCGGGACTCAAGAGAAGGTGTGGCTGCGTGCGGCTGACCACGTCCACCACAGACTGAGTCCCCAAGGAGGGCAGGGTGAACCTGGGAGGAGCGTCCAGGGGAGAGGGGCGTCCAGGGGAGAGGGGCGCCCAGGGGAGAGGGGCGCCCAGGGGAGAGGGGCTGGGACAGTTTCAAGGACCGCTGTGAAGGCTGGCTCTGTGGTGTGGCTGATAAACAACAGAAGGGGTGAAAGCAGTGGCTTTGTGGAAAACACATGGGATAAAAAGCTATCCATGTACTGGATGCCTGGAGGAAGAGAGGAGGCTTGTTCCTAGCTTTTGGGGAGATGGGGCCAAGGGAGAAGTCGACCAGTACCTGTAATGACTGAGGAAATCACAGGAAGCATGAGAAATCAGTAGTAATGGAAACAGAACCTCTGTTCCTGTCGCAATTAAACTGAGTTGTTAAATGAAGATACTGAGTAAAAATGTCCTATGGAGAAAAGGTGTAAATAAAAATATCTCTGCAGACACACAGACATGGGAGAGGTGAGGCATGGCCAAGGGTGGGGCTGTGTGTGTGTGCACATCCGGAGAGGCTATCTGTACAAGTGGCATTTTGATCAAGGAGTCATATCTTTGGCCCATGACCGGGCACATTCAGGGAGCCCAGAGACCTGCTCCTGAGTAGCACAGTGTATCTGTGTTTGTGTGCATACATTTTTCTGGATGGAGGATTCCTAGCTTTCATCTGGTGTGCAAAAAGACCCCCAAACAGTGGTTTAGTTGGTATTAAGATCCTCAACATTGGATGGAAAACTTCTCTTATCCACTTGACAAATGTGTCATATCAGAGCACATCAAGAATAAGGTGCTAATATTGTATTTATTACCAAATGTAAGAACCAAGGAATAGTGATTCTGTTATCTTGTCATAATTAAGATACATGATAATACTCCAAAGACTACTGACATTGGCACACATATTTAACCCAAATCTTTTAAATTAAAAATGTTAAAAGTGTACTGAGGGTTTTGCAAGTACAAGTTTCTTGCAAAAAGTTTACTGTGTATGGTAGCTTAATATAAGGGTATCTGGATCTGTTAATTTTCACAGTTAGATTCAAAGACTTGCCAAAAACACTGATTGGAGCTACTTTAACAGTCAAGAAAATTTTCCCAAAAGGACGTTATCAAGTAGACTGTGCAGTAATGACTATAAATACGTGACATGCCTGCGTTACTATAAATAAATATTGCATGTTCTCCCAACCCATTTAATTACTGTTCACCTAAAGCAGTGCAATTAAGAAACTGTGTTAAATTCTGAAAATGGGAAAAGCCCTCCTATTTCTCTTAGGTAGTTTTACAATCCTAACAACAGACTTAATGAAGCCTTTTAAAAGAAGGACAATTACATTAAAATGACCGGGGCATGTAAAAATTCATTACATAGATCCTCCTGCTGTCTGATGGATTAAATGCCTCGTCACACTCTGGAGAGAAGCAGGAATAAAGAATAAAGAAAAATCACAACTTTCTGAGTGAAAATCTTATGCCTGAGAATTCATCTGACTTTGAAAATCATTCAGGACTTCACCCAACACAATAACTGCAAAGAACATATGTCTGGTATCAGATAATAGCACGATCTTAGGAGTGCGGATTGGCTTGTTGAATACAAACTGACATTACAATCCATGTCATGATGATGCGAAACAACAATACAAGTTTATAAAGCTTCTCTCTTGAGAAATGCTAAGGGCTACAAAACAATGTCCACACCCCCAGGATTGTCTAGACTGTCAGCACCCATTATCCTCAAGTTCCTGCCAAAGACAGTACAAATTGGCTGATTTTTGTTAAATGTATTCCTAGGTGTTTTTTATGCTTTTCAGTTAATATACACAGAACTTTAACTTCATTTTCTACCTATTAGGTGTTAATCTATGGAGACAGAATTGATTTTTGTATATTGGTCATCTCGTATCCTGTGACTTTACAAAGTTCAAGGATTTGTTGTTCCTAGTGGAGGTTTAATACATTCCGTGTGTGTGTGTGTGTGTGTGTGTGTGTGTTAGTCGCTCAGTCATGTCTGACTCTTTGCGACCCATGGACCGTAGCCCGCCAGGCTCTCCTGTCCATGGAATTCTCCAGGCAAGAATACTGGAGTGGGTTGCCATTTCCTTCTCCAGGGGATCGTCCCAACCCAGGGATTGAACCCGGGTCTCCCGGCATTGGCAGGCAGATTCTATACCATCTGAGTCACCAGGATTTGTCTACATAAACTAGCATGTTGCCTGCAAATAAAGACAACTTTACTTCTTCCCATCCAATCTCGAACCTTTTACTTCTTGTCCTTGCTCTCTTCCTTTTTCTAAAGAGCTACAACAGCCTATTAAAGTGAAAGAGGAGAGTGAAAAAGTTGGCTTAAAGCTCAATATTCAGAAAACTAAGATCATGGCATCTGGTCCCATCACTTCATGGCAAATAGATGGGGAAACAGTGGAAACAGTGGCTGACTTTATTTTTCTGGGCTCCAAAATCACCGCAGATGGTGACTGCAGCCATGAAATTAAAAGACACTTACTCCTTGGAAGGAAAGTTATGACCAACCTAGATAGCATATTAAAAAGCAGAGACATTACTTTGTTAACAAAGGTCTGTCTAGTCGAGGCTATGGTTTTTCCAGTGGTCATGTATGGATCTAAGAGTTGGACTGTGAAGAAAGCTGAGGTCAAAGAATTGATGCCTTTGAACTGTGGTGTTGGAGAAGACTCTTGACAGTCCCTTGGACTGCAAGGAGATCCAACCAGTCCATACTAAAGGAGATCAGTCCCGGGTGTTCACTGGAAGGACTGATGTTGAAGCTGAAACTCCAATCCTTTGGCCGCCTGATGCGAAGAGTTGACTCATTTGAAAAGACCCTGATGCTGGGAAAGATTGAGGGCAGGAGGAGAAGGGGACGACAGAGGGTGAGATGGTTGGATGGCATCACTGACTCGATGAACATGAGTTTGGGTAGGCTCCAGGAGTTGGTGATGGACAGGGAGGTCTGGCGTGCTGTGGTTCATGGGGTCGCAGAGTTGGACACGACTGAGCAACTGAACTGAACTGAACTGAACAGCCTATAGGAAGTTCCCGCTGGGACACTCTGGTTTGCCTTATGCCAATTTGGGCCCTTTGTTGGGCCATGAAGATTGGGTTGTGTGGAACTGTGGCCTTGGACAGAAAGATCCTGATCCTACCACACTATCTGCAGAAGATAAGGTACCTGATTCAGAGCCTCCAACTTTAAGGGATAAGAACTCACAGTTGATTTTCTCTGGTTTAATTACTTGTCTCTCTCAAGATGTTGACACGTTAGAAAAAGAAATACTGAAAGGAATTACTGAATCTTGGAGATTTTGAGCTAGGAGAGCCCTTAGAGATTAAACCTCTCATCTTACAACAAAAATGAGGTTCAGTGACTAGCTCAAGAGGCCGAGGGCAAGTCTGCTATTCTGGACAGGATGTGAACTGAGAGTTCAGAGACCTGGATTCTAGCCTTGAGTAGGTCAGGAAGGTCCTCTGCCCTAACAGACTCTATGAGTCAAGGGGAGATCTCAGATACTCTGGGTCTTAGTCCAAGTAGAGGGAACGACTTGGGACCATGTGAATATGGGCATATTTTTTTGAACTCTGGGCAAGATTATATTTTCCACTGCCTAGTCAATCTGCATCTGGCTATAACTATTAAGAAATGAACTTTCCTCTCCTCGCCCCCAGTAAATTTACTCTGAAATAAGTTAGAACCTATGATCTCATAGAGTATCTCTGGCTCCTGTTTACATCAACTGTTGAACATGATCGTCGCATATAATCTCAAAGTTTACAAAGCTCCATTTAACATCTTAGAGGTCACACACAGTCCCTAGGGATCCTGGCTGAATTCTTCTCATACATATTATTTGTACCTGTCTCTTAGAAGAACTTGGCAGAGCTAAGAAAATCACCAGCCTGGTTAGCAAGCATTTAACATGTTTCCTCTTCACTGGCCAAGGAAGGTTAACAAGGATGTCCTTAAATTAGCAAGCATATTTCTGTCAATCAAATGCATGTATTTGAACAGCTGAAATTCTAGGACTTTAGAAAGTCCAGTTCTTTAAATTTCCCCTCTTGTGACAAAAAGCATTCTTACTCATAACTCACTTCTCTAAAATAACCATCAGTTGTCACTGCTAAAAAAGAAGTTCCAAGAGGTCAAAAGTATTTACTAAGATCAGAGTGAGGCCCCAACCAGACAAAATAGAAACCAGACGATAAAAGAGCATCACTCATAGCTGTTGGGTGTGTGCTGGGCGAGGCTCGTTGAGCAGAAAAAGGAAAGCTGGAGAAGAGGACAGGAACCACCTAAATATCTACCTGCAAAGGGGGTCTTTGGAATATCACGTCATTTGACAACAACCCAAGGAAGGTAAACATAACATCTTTAGCTCCTGAGGAAGCCAGTTAAGTAGCTTGACCATGGGCAAACAGCTGGTTAGTGGTACAGGGCAATCTGAATCCAGGTTGATCTCTTTCCATTCTTTTAATTAATTTTATTATGAAAGTAATATAACCACACTGAGAAGAAAACTCCTATAATCTCATTTACCCAAGTACAACAACTAACATTTTGGTATAATTTTTGTGGGCTTTTCCTACCCATGCATTTTGCTTTCAAAATTAGGATTATATTCCACAATTTTGTATTCTGTTCTTTAAAACGTAAACTCAACATCTGTCCAACTTATTTAACAATTTTTATAATCATCATTTTAACTAATATGTAATGTTACACTGAAGAGATGTGTCATAGTTTACATAATGAGATCTCACTTATGGAAAACTGAGGTTCTTTTACATACTTTTGGCAAAGCACAAGTGTTATTTCCAGTATACAATGCTGCTTTCCCAAGTGTGTAATGTCACCATCGAAAGACAATACCAATCAACAGATGATGAAAAACTACAATTGAAATATTTTGAAAATGCCACCATCATGGAGCTCTCTGGCCTGGAATCAAATAAATTGGATGAATGCTATTAATAAAGGGTGACCCAAAAATAACAAGTTAAAAAAAGCTGCCCTTCTGAGACTCCAGAGAGCACGTGCTTTTAATGGTTTAATGCTCTACTTTCAGTTTCACAGGAATGCCAACAAAACACATTATCTTCACTCATATCTCGATTTGGAAGAATGGTAATTCTTTGAAAACAAATTCTATCAGTTTTACGTATCACAGTGGTCAGGATTTGCAAATGCGGTCAAAATGTTCACCTAGGACTGTGTCATATTTCACAGTTAATGTGCTATTCAAAAGGCCACAGACCCATATTTCTCAGGTCAAGTGAATTAAAACCACACAGCAGCTCTGAGTTCTCATCCGAAGTCAGATAAACAGCATTGTCAAACCCTGTGTCATCTACTGAATTTGTAAAATACAATGCATGCTGTAAGAAAAATCCCCCTGTGTTGGCAGGAAAGTAATCTCCCAAATCTTTGTGTGCCTCTGGGTGGATATCTGTTTTACAAGCTTGACTAGAATCCATGCCATCCTCAGTTTGATGTGGAAACAGACCCTTAAATGCTTGGCAGCATCTATCTGCTCCCCAGACAGAGAACTGAAGGTTGCTGCTGATCAGCGGAAACTGAGTGAAAATGGAGTGAACTGGGTGTTTCATTCCTACTGAGATGGAATCTGCTCCCTGATGCCAATATGACTACAGTCCATGCAAGACACGCGTTCACCCTTCCCATAATGGTTGTGTAGGACCCCATTCCCTACACGTCCCCTTCCCCTTCATGAACCCAGCTGTTTCTACTCCACACTTTGATGGGGAGTTGTACTTCATCAAACCCTAATGACATCCTTTTCCTCACCAATATTTAGCCAATTGTGCATTTCTTCTTCCCTTCGGACTTCCCCTTCTCTTAAAAGTTAATCTGTTTACTCATGGGAATGTCAGATGGAATGTCCAAATATAACCACCTTGAAAAATATTACCCAGTAAAGCTGAAGATGTACAGACTCTAAGACCCAGAAATTCTTCTCTTAGGTCCCTATCCTAGAGAAACTGCAGCAAGATGCACATACAAGAATGGTCACAGTAGCACTGTTTGAAATAGCACAAACCTGGAAATAATCCACGTGTCCATTGAGAGGAGACTGAATAAATAAACTGTGGTGTATTCATACAAGGCAAGACCACACAGTGGTAGAGATGAATTTCATGCATGACACTTCATGCATCGATGGGGATGAATCTTAAAAAATAAACGTTGATTGAACAAAGCAAATGGTACAAGAATACCATTTATATACAACCCTGAGGCAAACAAGACTTAATAACAGATTGCTTAGGGAAACACACTTACACAGAAAAGCCGGGAAACGACAAACACAAAATTCAGAACAGTGTTTCCTTTGAAGGAGAGAGGTATGGCCAAGGAGGAACACAGGGGCTTCTGAAGTGCTGGCGATATTCTAGTTTTCAAGCTGCATTATGGCACAGGGGTGTTGTGTTTTTCTCTGCCTCTCCTCCCCTCCCTCTCTCTCTCCCTCCCCACCCCCTTCATGTAGGTATATAGGTATGTATCTGACACATACAGACACACTCCTGCATATATATTCCTGTGCATACATCATCATAATTTTTCATGTTACACTGAGGGGCCCGCCTCCCTCAGAGCCTCCTCCCTGGCACTCTGACCCTCCATGGAGCCCTCAGCCAGGGACTCTGTCTTAGACTGCGTGCTCGCTCCATTGACTCCCTGCTCCACTGAAACAGGAGAATCACTGAAGACCCAGCATGATGCTCTTCCTTCTTCCTTCCAGATGCGCTCACCTGGAGCACGGATCCAGGCCACCGCTGAAGGGAAGGTAAACTCTGCAGTGACTTCTCCCTCAGAAGATGGTGGTGACCGTGTTGCAAGGGGACCTGAAATGCTACTCAGAGTGCAATGGAGTGGAGCTGTAGGAGGCAGTGCTGACCCGGACTTTCCACGCCTGACCCAACCACAGGGTCTCCTACTGCTCCTGAGAGGCTTGTCAAGTTCTCGTCACTGCATTACTGCCACCCGGCCTGACTTCCCCTTTGTTCCTATAGAGTTATCTCAGGCCCCCCAGCTCTCAGACACCCAGACTCCCAACCCTGGCATAATTCTTCATCCTTCTTTCTCCTCTTTCAACAGTAGACCCTGAGATTACTTTTTGCTCTAATTTCAGTTATGCTGGGATTATATATACAGTTATATCAGGAGTCCTGATTTTGGTATGATGGCCTTAATTTAGACCAAATAAGAGTTCTTATTGGATTTATTTTATTTCTGGAATGTTGATTCTAAAAGCTTCTATTTCCTACTCAGAAATGGAAACTGATAAAGTCTTTCAATAGCAAATGGATTTGGCAAATAGTTTTTTTTTTTAACTTCAGTTTGTTTCTTCTATGTAGTAGACTTCTTGTGGGAAAAATACATAAATGTCCTGGAGATCTGAGTCTGGTTAATTTGATTCTTTTTCAAAAATGTTTCTTATTGCCTGTATTATAACATGAAAACCAAACATCATGGCCCCATTTTAACTTTAATGGGCCTATTTTCACTTGATCACAGAAGATATACTAAAGAATTAATATGAAAAAAATGACAAGAAAAGTAAGAAAGAGGTGCAAAGAGGTGACAGGATACTGTGAACAACTCTTTTTTAGCCTCATGAGGAGCAGGATGGCGGGGCACAGAAAGGGGGCCAGGCTGGGTGCATAGCTTCAACAGAATTCAGACAAGAGTTTAGCAATAATCGGAGAAACTGAAAGACATGCCTGAACACCAGGCCAGGGGAGATGATTCCAAAGTCTGAGGTGCCAAGAACCTGACTCAGGGACATGGTCGTAGGAAGAGAAAGGAAAGAAGGAGGGCTCTTAGAGAAAGGCATCCAAGTTGGTCAGTTCCTTCAATTTGAGTGAAGAAAGTTCTCAATGATTATGAGCCAGGGGACATGGTAATATAAGAGAAAAAGCAAAAATTAGTCATTCATCATCTCAAATCTGAGCTGAAATACAGTGATGGATGTTCATGGATAAAGCATCAGTGAAATGAAGGCTGCTTAGAATTCACATACAAACAGGCCTATGGCATACATTGGTTTGGGCTCTACATCACCACCCCGAAAGAAAAAAAAAAACAATTTCTAGATTTTCAACAAAAAGGAATGCTTTTAATTGTGCTCCTTGGTATTTACCCAAAGAAAATGAAACTTACATCCACATAAAAACCTGCACACAGATGTTCATAGTAGTTTTTCCATAATTGCCAAAACTTAGTAGCAACCAAGATGTTCTTCAGGAGACGAATGAATAAATAAACTGTAGTACATCCAGACAATGAAACATGATTCAGCTCTAAGAAGAAATGAGCTATCGAGCCATGAAAAATATGGAGACAACGTAAATACATATTACTAGTCAAAAGAAGTCAATCAGGTAAGGCTATATACTGTATGATTCCACCAATACGACATTCTGGAAAAGGCAAAACTATAGAGATAGTAAAAAGATCACTAGCTGCTAGAGGATAGGGATGAAAGAAGGATGAATACGCAGAACACAGAGGGTTTTTAGGGCAGTGAATATAATTTGTATGGTACTGTAATGGTTGATATATGTCATTATGCACTTGTCCAAACCCATAAAATGTACAACATCAAGAATGAATCCTAAAGTAAACTGTGGACCCTGAGTGAAAATGATGTGTCAGTGTAGGTTCATCATTTGTAACAAATATTTGTGGAGGCGAGGCATGTGTGGGGGCAGAGGGTACATAAGAAATCTCTGTATCTTCCTCTTGGTTTTTCTGTGGACCTAAAATTGCTCTAAAAAATGAAGTCAATTAAAAAAAAACTTGAAAACAAAAAACAAATACGCACTTTTCCTGCCTTGACGCATCTTCCTCTGTGGGGTCTGAAATGATTGTTTCTGAAGCTTTTTGCTTTTTCCTTCAAAAAAACATTACAGTTGACCCTTGAACAGCACAGACAGGGGAGGTTGGGAAGCCAACCTTCCGGGCAGTCAAAAATCTACATGTAACTTTACAGTCAGCCCTCCTTATCCTTGGCTCTGCATTTGTAGATTCAACCAACTGCAGATCATGCAGTACTGTAATACTTTTTTGAAAAAACTCTGCATGTAAGTGGACACTTGCATTTCAAACCCGTTCTGTTCAAGGATCAACTCTATACAGTGTCTTGTTGTTGTATTTACCATCTAGAAAACAGTGAACCCTAATTATATTTTCCACTGGGCCACTGTAAAAATAGAATAAAGAAAAGTTACTTGATTGGCTAGTAGCCAATATCAGTAACACCAAATATGAGAAGATATGGCAAATATTATAGTGGCTGTCAAAAGTTTTTAGTTCTACCAGCTCGAGGACCATATTAATAAAAAAAGTACCCCTGACACAATGTCAATAAGGCCTCCCCCATACCTAAAACTTAACTAATGATTGCTGTGAAAAGTGAAAGTGAAAGTCACCCACTTGTGTCCGACTCTTTATGACCCCATATCCATAGAAATCTCCAGGTCAGAATACTGGAGTGGGTAGCCATTCCCTTCTCCAGGGGATCTTCTCAACCCATGGATCAAACCCATGGTCTCCTGCACTGCAGGGGGTTCTTTACCAGCTGAGCCACCAAGGAAGCCCAAGAATACGGGAGTGGGTAGCCTATCCCTTCTCCAGCAGATCTTCCTGACCCAGGAATCGAACCAGGGTCTCCTGCATCGTAGGTGGATTCTTTACCAGCTGAGCCACATGGGAATGATGGCTGTAACAACTTCTAAACTTCATGAATAGGTACTGAAAATGGGAGTTTAGGAAAGTATGGGTACATGTATATGTATGGCTGAGTCTCTTCACTGTTCACCTGAAACTATCACAACATCATCTGTTAATTGGCTATGAAAGTGTTAGTCATTCAGTTGTATCCAACTCTTTGTGACCCGATGGACTGTAGCCCGCCGGACTCCTCTGTCCATGGAATTCTCCAGGCAAGAATCCTGAGTGGGTAGCTATTCCCTTCCCCAGGGGATCTTCCCCACCCAGGAATTGAACGCAGGTCTTCCTGCATTGCAGGAAGGAGCCTGAGCCACCAAGGAAGCCCCCAGTACAAAATAAAAAGTTTAAAAAAATTAACAAAAAGAAAATGAACTAACTAATAAGAACTAAGAGCTGTTCAAATTTTGTCCCCATTATCAAATTCACTTTTTGTTTTTTGCAATAAGTCTCATGTTGATGCATGGGTCAAGCTCTCTGGTATAAGGGGGAAAAAAAGATTCCTTCATCTGATAATAGTATGATAGGCAAAGTGGCAGTTACTTGGTTTTTTAAATGACTGTTTCCGCCACCCCTAGTCTAGGAGGACCACTTTTCTTCTAACAATGAACAAAATCTTCCCACACATACACACAAAAAAAGTTTTGTTTGTATTAAATTACTGTAGCAAAAGATACAATCATGTTGTGGAAAGGAACCTTCCCTTGACCCAACATCCTACCCTGTGTATGACTCTATTCCACAGCACACTCGGGAGTCAGTCAATCCTAGGACAGTATTGCCCAAAGAAAGAGGACAACAGACAGGAGGTGTAAATTATTACAACGCCCTCCCTTCGTCAGCATCTCTTCCCTGACTCCCATTAGGGGTCCTCTAGTGACTGCACCGATTTCAGGGCACCCTGCACCTCTCCTTGAGACACTCACCACAGCTGCAAGTTGACAAGTGATAATGCTCTGCTTCCCGCACGGTCACCACCACACAGCTCTTTGGAGGCCCCGTCCGGACTCACTCAAGCCCCTGGGCCCTCACACTCTTTCTGCTGCTTCACGCTGCCTGCGCTCGGCTCTGGAACCATCTCGGTCTCTCGTGGTAGCCTTGTTGGAAGGACTATGCAAATGGACGCATTGTTTCATCTCTTCTTGTGTTAACAGAAATGGTCCACTTCCTTTCCTTCACTTTACACCCTGACTTTGTCAGTGGTGGTGCATTTCACAACTTCACAAACACCCCACGGCTTCCGAGAAGCAGCTGTGTTCACTCGACAGTGGGGGCTGCTCTCCACAGACCACACGGAACCCGCAACGGAGGATCGGTCTTCAGTGGAGGCAAACGCTTAAGACAAAGATCAGGGCTGCACATCTGAATACAGGGTTCTAGTCCCTCCTTCAAAGTCCCCCCGTGAGCTGATGCCCCTGGGTGTGCTCCAGGAAGTGGGGCGCGCCGTTTGCTCAGAGCAAACAGGTATCTCTGCCCTCAAAGTAGCAAACAACCAAGTACTCTTCCAACCCCCCTTCCTGTGGCACTGCCTCCATCTCACGGTGCTTTCACAGGCTGTCTGAGTGACAGATTACAGACAGAGAGCACCCTGACGTCAGCAAAGTTCCGGACAGTCACTAAAACATAGCTGAGCAAGGTATGAAAACCTGGGCCAGGTGTCAGCTGGGTTTGTTGGACTCAGAGTTGACTGCATAGCCCCCCCAAGGGCACGAACATCACAGGGAGCAGCACTGACTTGGAGGGAGATCCTTGTCTGCAGGGCCTGGGAGGTCTGTCTCCTCGCTTATTAAGGATGCTCTCATCAAGATGTGCTTACAGAGATCACAAATAATTCTCAGATGAGAGGGGATAGTTAACTGACTGGAAGAAAGAATGTACACTTGAAACTAACACAACATTGTAAATCAACTATATTCCAATAAAAAATTTTGAAAAGAATGTAGAAGAGCCAAGATAATACACAGAAATAAAACAGAACAAAAAGGAAGAAAGGAAGGAAGGAAGACCAGAGATTTTAAAGGATGTTAATAGGCTGGACCAAAACAATAGCAAAATCCCCCCCAAGTTAACAGATAAAAATCCTGCTTTTGACTGCAAAAAAATAACAAAAAAAAAGAAATCTACTGCATAAATACAGAATGACGTCGGTGCCTGCTCCAGACTCCTGAACCTGCTGTGTTGGGATAGCTCATCCTGATCATAAGCTCTGCCCATGTCCCTGACCCCAGACCCTGGGTGGGAGAGGCTTCAGGACACTGATGTTCAGAGTCCCATCAATGTTATAACTCTGACTTCTGAGCTGGGGCTGCCTTTTACTCTCTGGGCTCAGTCTCTTGTTCCGGGCCCCATCCCTTTCTGGCAGTTGATCCTCTAAGTTATTCTTGTGGACCCAAACTTTCTACGGCTTCCTGCTGTGGTCTTGTCCCCATCCTCCACCACTCCTTTCATCTGGCCCCTTGACCCATTCGGCCATACAATCCTGCTACCCAACAACATATGTCATCTAGACTGCCACCTGTGGAAGGACTCCCCCAGTGCTAGACCTTCCCAGCTCCTTTCACTGTTACATACATGCTGCTCATATGTCCCAGTGAACGTGTCCCTGGCCATGGATCTGTCAGTTCTCCAGATTCTCATCTGGATAATATTCTGGATTCCCAGCTGACCCCATCCTGAAGCCCAGACAGAAGCTCAGCATTTTTACGTGGCAGGGGCAAAGGGGATGGGTTTAAAGCAATTCATATTTTAAAGTCTTAAGGATTTTTATTGAATAGAAGCTCAATGCAAGCTAAGAGTGCCACAGAGCCCCTGAATCAGAGACCTGATCCTGGTCCGCACTGGTTCAGCATTTAATGATGCAGAAAACATGTATCTCATAGGCCTTAGGAGTCTTTGGTGTAGAGACCTTATTCTACACTGGTTGAGACATCTCTGAAGTACTGTTCATGTCTGAGTGCTATGCTTTCAAAGAGACAATGACATAAAGGGAATGCATCCAGGAGGAAGTAACCAGAATAATAGAATTCCTGATATCAGGTAATGTAAGAAGATTTGTAAGAACCAGGGCTGTTGGCTGAGAAAAGATGGATTTGCGGGAATGGTTTTTCAGGTTAAGAGCTCTCATCTGAAGGAAGACCAAGAGGCTCATCTGATGAGCAACAGCTTGAGGGCCTGCAGGAACAGACTAGAAGAGGGGCTGATGCAGTGACTGCTCATCCCATTCCGCTCCTTGTCTCCATAACCCTGTCTCTGTAGCCCGTTTCTCTCTCAGACTGGAAGATCTGATTTCCTAGGCCCCTCCCTGCTCTCAGAGCCCCTAATTCTTCATTCTCACATTAATCCCAATCTGAGCATGAATACAGGCCTGGCCTTGCCTTTTCTGAGTGAGGCCTGGGAGACAGGTTGGTTCCTAGGTCTTCCAAGCGGTTGCTTCCAGGAAGATCAAATTCAGTCAAGTAACTTGCAAAATAAATGGTGACAGGCTTTATGCTTCAGGAAATGAAAAACACAGACATTCCCCCAAGAGAAGGTATGAGAGACAGAAAAATGTCTCCCCCTCCCTAAGATAGTCCCTTCTGAATTCCTGCAATCTGTGAATATGATCTGACATGGCATGCTGTGATATGATAAAGCTAAGAATGTCCACAGGAGGAGGAGATTCTAGATTATCCAGCAGGTGCTCAAAGCCATCACAGGCATCCTTATAAGAGGGCTGCAGAGGGAGATGAGACGGAGATGAACAGGGAAGAAGGTAACCTGAAGGCAGAGGCAGGGACTGGAGAGATGAGGCCATAAGTCACAGAGCATCTGGAGCCCCCAAAAACTGGGAAAGAAGAAACAAGCAACTGATTTCTCCCCCAAGAATCTCCCCCGAGATTCTCCCCCAACAACGAAAGCCTCCAAAAGGCATGTATTCCTGCTGATACCTTAACAATGGATTCAGACTCCAAAAGCATGAGAGACCAAATCTCTGTTGTTTTAAGACACCATGTTTGTACTCATTTGTGATGACAGTCACAGTAAACTAAAAGGAAGGTTTTCTGATTAGTTAAATTTTGCTGGGGCCAAAAGTGGGCAGGAATAACCTTCTTCAAGGGAGAAGTTTGAATCTCTATGTGTTTTTATGGCCTATTTCAAACCAGACTTAGAATAAGTACGGCTCTGCTTTTAAAAGTGTTTTGGGATAGTGATAAAAGGCATCTTTTAAGCCATTCTGAGTGCACATTTTACTAATACTCTCTGTTTCACATACAAATTCAGCAGACAGTAAGTCCAAGCAGGGCAGACAACCAGTTGATTTAACCTCTACCCAGCAGGCCTCTCCACTGCTGCGGAGGAGATGATCCAGCAATCTGCCTGCACACATGGGCGGAGAGAGCCTCCAGCGTAGGCAGGATCGTGTCTTGATTGTCTGTGGTGATGTGGGCAGCATTTCTCCCCACCCTCGCCTGGCGACATCCAGCCTTTGGAGAATGATGAATGCTGCTGAGATGAGCAATACAACAGCATGATCCTCCAGCCTAGGAACCAGCCTCGGAAAGAGGAGGAAGGTCTCAAAGGCCTGCCCAGACTCCCACCACCACCATCTCTCCAAGTCAACTCTCCAAGTCACCCAGGGGACCGTCTGGTAGCACCAGGTCAGGTTGCAGGACATGGTTCCCGTTTTGAGTTTCTAACATCTCCCTGATAAAAACATCTTACTATTTAAAAAACCACACCATAAGGGAGAAAGTCCTTTTAAAATCAAGGAAGGGAAAATGAAAGGTACATATAAAACTACTAGTTTGATGACATGAGGCTGATGATGATTCATTTGTCTTCTGCTCAAGAGAACCTCAGGACAGAATCTCCACCATGGAGTGGAAAGAGACCGAGACCTAATTTAGATCTTGCTGCTTCCTAGACTCAAGTCCTTGGGTAAATCACTTCATTTCTGTTGAGCTTCATTTTCCCCACATGCAAAACAGGACAACTGAATAAGATGACATGTGGTCTACACAGTGGTTGGCCTGCCTGAGTTCGTCAATGTTTGAGGAAAGGATAAATGAACTCTTCTGCATCCAGGAGCAGACAATCCATCCCAACCTTTCAGCTCTTTCCTTGAATCACAATCTAATACTGTTACCTGCAGTTCTCCCAACTGCCATCAATATCTGCCCGAGTTTATAATATCTAGGAAGAGGGATCGCTTATTATCTTGGAAATTCAAATTGGCAGAGGGCATGTTTTTTCTCCTTGGACAGTGGTGGTGCTTAGTTTTACAATCTAGAGATTTATGTAAAAGAAAGTTGGTCAGTTATTATGGGTGATGCGTAACAAAAATATTTGGTCCAGGACTTTAAAAAGTTTGCTCTTCAATCTAAAACAGAATTCTGTGAACGTTCCTTGCTCCTAAACACAGACATTCCCCCATCCCCAACCAAAAGCCATTCCTTTTTCTTGATCCCTAATCACCAGGAGAGCAGGCTGTGTCACACTTGGCCTCCACTAAGTGAAACAGAGGCTGGTCTTTCCCGATGATCAGTCACCAGTAGATTAGGTCAGTCTGTGTGTGAGGTTGGGGCCAAGGGCATGGAGAAAGGAAGCTAACTGGGCATCTCACAGGTCCTGGAGTTGGCAATATTCTACGCACATGTGTCAGAGGGCCTAAGGGACCCACAGCACTCGGGGAGCCCTCTCCCTCCGTTCAGGAAGAGCAGCTTCCACAGACAGCAGAGCATTATACTCATTCTGTTCCTCCTCTTCTCTCTCTCTCCTTCTCTTTAGACCAAACAGTGTACCCAGGGAGGTGGTACCCCCAACACCAAACCCCCCACATGCCCATGGAGACACAGCCACATGCCTTCCCACTGACCAGCATTCTTAAGCCTTTGAACATTCCATATAAGTCCTGATGATCCTCTGACCCCTGGAAATTATATTACCCCCACTAAAGGCTTCCCTGATGGTTCAGTGGTAAAGAATCCGCCTACAACACAGGAGACACGGGTTTGATCCCTGGATTGGGAAGATTCCCTGGAGAAAGGCATGGCAACCCACTCCAGTATTCTTGCCCGGAGAATCCAATGAACAGAAAAGCCTGGCGGGATACAGTCCGTTGGATCACAAAGAGTCAAACACGACCGAAGAGACTTGGCACACATGCAAAGAAAAATTCGAATTAATTTTTTTTCTCTTTTCAACCGGCTGTGTAGGAATCATACATGACTTTAAAACTTATTTTCTAATGCAGTCTTGAATTTTGAACCATTCACTGTTTAGAAAGAGATCTTTTTTTTCCACAAGACAATTTGCCTCACAATAAGAATCTAGGATTTTTTTTTTTTTTATCATTTCTTTGGGGACTTATTAAAACAAAAGACAGACTGAAAAATGGAGTAACTTCTATGTGCATTCTACATTTACAGATGAACACAGAAGTTACTCCATTTTTCAGTTATTCACTGAGAAAAGGGAATTCACTGAGAGAAAGGAAACAACTCTAAAGCAGGAGGTAATTTTTTAATTTACTTTTCTTTCTCAAGGATGATTTTAGTTGAGGTGGCCTACTACCAAAGAGAGTAGTATTTTGGCCGTATTTGAGGCCTGAAGGGAGCTATCTAAGCCCTGCAAACAGCTGGAATAGCAGTAAAGGAATTCTTGGTCTCACTGGAACTACAGATATAACAGGGGCCTCTCTCAAGGCAGACGCCAAAACACTTTAATCATGTTGGACCAAGGCCATGTAGGGTACATGAAAATCAAACCTCTCTCCTCAGAACTTTGAGAGCAGTTATGACCAAAGAGATGTTAATCAAATTCATTTAAATCAAGGTTTAAATTACTAAGTAAGTTGACTCAATTTTACCAGCTTTTTATTTTAAAAAGTGCATTTTTGTTTTTCTGACATAAAAACAAAATTCATTCAGTCAGTTCAGTCGCTCAGTCATGTCCGACTCTTTGCAACCCCATGGACTGCAGCATACCAGGCTTCCCTGTCCATCACCAACTCCCAGAGTTTACCCAAACTCATGTCCATTGAGTTGGTGATGCCACCCAACCATCTCATCCTCTGTTGTCCCCTTCTCCTCCCGCCTTCAATTTTTCCCAGCAAATTACATATTCTTTAAAATTCACTTGAGGATGGGTTTCACTTTTAGAAGACACACCTTATATATTTAAATTAGTGATTTATGGAAACTATACTCAGAAGTATATTCCTCAATAATTCTATAAGATTCTGTGGGAAAAAAAAAAAAGTTTAATGTTTCCCTTGTGTTCTTACAGCTCCTCCCTTTAGACTTGCTTTACTTGCCCAGATGACTTCATTCTAAGAATTATCTATTTGTTTGTCTGCTTGAAACTGTACTTTTGGGGAGAAAGTCAGGGAATGATCATCCTATCTCCATATAATGCTATTAACAAGCATGACTTCCACAGATAAAACCCATAGCTGGAGAAGAGAAACATGGTTTCTGGGGTATACAATAAAGTTTTTAACTTTTCTACCTACCAAGGTAGCTTTCATTGGGTCTCATTACCCCTCAATTTGGTCATGTGGCATTCAACACCTTAAGAAGGCATACTAGGTGCAGGCTCTAGGCTTAATACATGAAGAATTCAGACCAAAAGTTACATTCCAGCAGGAAACAGATATTAGATGGCTACTGTACAAACAACTATGGCTCCAGCCAGACTGAGAGTCAAGGAAGACTTCTCTAGAAAGTAACATTGCTTTTCTCTACTTACTCATAAAACTTTTAAAAAGGAGATAACACAAATATACTGTCTCAATAGTCAAATTCATAGAATTGGAAGTATACCGGTAGATGTCAGAATCTGGGGGATGGAAGTGAGGTGGGGAGAGAGGATGGGGAGTTAGTATTTAATGCGAACAGAGTTCATTTTAGGAAGGTGAAAAATTTGGGAAATGGATGATGGTGAGAGTTGTACTTAGTGTCACTGAACTATATAGTTAAACATAAGTTAAAATAGTAATGTTTTATATTATGTGACTTTTATCACAATAGAAAACATTAAAAGATACATTGAACACTATATCAATTCCAAGGTAAGATGGGGAACGGGATAGAGAAGGCTTTGGACTGGATAACTATGACTAGAATCCTTGCTACTACTATGGTGTCTTGAGCAACTCATGGTAAGGGACATGGTCACCTCACAAGATTGCTGTAATGGTGAAATGCAGCATACATAAAAAGCACTCAGTAAGTAGTGGAAATCCAGTAAACTACAGACAATAATAATAGAATATATGCTGATGTATCTCTGAGTTTTGACATGTCAAAACAAAGCTAATTTCCTTTCCTCATTCTATCCTTACAAAAATATTCAACTAAAAGAGAAAACTCAAAAATCCATTAGGAAACAAAGACATTCTGACATCAGTGAATTTTTTTCACTTGGGTTGGCTAACAGGTATCATTTACTTAAACAATGGAGGTACACCCTGTACTCGATTCTTCCTGGCAGGTATATAAACACAGGTAAAAAGATTATTTGGCATATCTGTACCCAGTAGCCTTCTCTGAGCATTAGAAAAAGATTCTGGGATTGAAGCTTTTGAATCAGAGCTTTTGAAATAGTGAACTCCCCTCCAGTGGTTAAGTGTTTTTCAGGTCACTAACTACTTGACTGAGAGGGTGTGGGCAGAACCCTTCAGAGGAGCCCAAATTCACTCGGCCCAAGAAGCATTTCCCACCCCAGGTATAGCTTCTTCTAGTCTAAATTCCCTCAGTACTAACAAACGTCCAAAGCACAAAACAGGGTCAGTCACACAGTTCATCCCACTGTTAGACACACCTTGCTGCCAGGACGATCAATCGGGCTCCACCTGCAAGGAGCTCTCAGCCCATGGCCAGCCTTATTAAGTCTTCTTTAGACTATGGCCAACAACCACTTTTCCTTTTTGATACAAGGCTCAAGTTAAAAAACAACAATAAAAAAATATGTTTTGTGTTTTTAAGTTAAAAAATGAAGAATTTTACTTGGTCCTGGAAAAGGAATTTTCTCTCTACTGATGAGAAAAATGAGGCTCAGAAAGGAAAAGAGATTTGCCTAAGATCTTAGAGCACGTGAACAGCAGAGCTGAAGCAAAAATTTAATTCATTCCACTCGGGGCTCCTCACTCCATTTGCCAAGCCCTCTGGTCTGCCTGTGGGCTTGCACAGACAGATGCACCCCATCCATAAGTTGGATCTCCCAGCCTTGTGGTTGTGGGATTCACTGTGGCCTGGGCTGCATGAGGCCAGGCAGGCTCTGTAGCCTGGAGCACCACCAGGCACTTCTTGGACCCTCTCCCCGCCCCCATCTCTGCTGGGTGTTCTGCTGTTCTATGCTACACCACCCTGGGGTGGCTCCTGACACCCAGAGACTCTGGCTGCTGGGGGTCTGGCCTGACCCAGGAGGGCCACAGGGTTCACCCCCATAGGGATGTCCCTGCTGACTTCTGGCCTCCACAGTCAAGACCTAACCCATGGGGTTTCTACAAAGGCTCCCTTCTGCTGGCCCTGACTAGAGCCTTTTTACTTCCTTGAGTCCCTTGGTTTGTATGAGCTAAAAAGGCCAGGTTGAAAGGAGATCACAGATCATTCTGGAGAAGCTGGGGAGTTTGCACGGGGTCAAAGATCTGGGGTTACTCATAATTGTTCTCAAACAAGGTTTCAAGAGAGTTGTATTTCCTCGACTCGAAAATAAAAGTGCACTGTCTGCAGACAGAATGGCTCTAGTTCAGGAGAAGAACCTCTCTTGCACATGAATTCAAAATAAGAAATAACATCTAAGTCATTATAGAATGATGAGATGGCAGTCCCTGACTGACCAGGGATCCAATAGAAGATTACACTCAAGGCCATGTGACTGGTCAGCGGAGTCTGGGGCATTAAAGGATCCTATAGCTGGCTGGTGAGACCTGTGTAAGTCTAGCCTTTGCTGGGAACCCAAGGGGTCTGGGAGGCAAGGGAAGCACAGGCAGAGAAGACCCACCCAGTCTGCAGAAAGAATGAGCACATGGTTCCTTCACACGTCCCCTCCCTTCAGCAGCTTCTCTGGATGCCCAGCCCTCAGCTGGAGCTTCCAGAACCCTTTCTGCACAGCTTTATCAGACTGTACAATAATTATCTGTGTATTGTCTTTTTAATTTTTGTCTCGGCAGAGTCTAGCAAGGTGTCCAGCACCCAATGGGCACCAAAAAATTGTTAAGTGAATGAAAGCATGACCTGTCACACAGTGACTGCAATAGGAAGGTACAACTAGGGCAACGGTAAACAGCAGCCATCTGAGAGTAGAGGAAAACCCAACAATGAATGAACCTTCCCTTAACCAGTCTTAACCAGAAGTTGGAAGGCTGCTCATCCCCCACCAGCCCTTGAAGACTCAGCAGCCACAGGACAGCTGTTCTGTTCTATTTCTGGGCTGGGGAGATGTATCTTAGAGCTAAAACATATGTTCCCATAATTGTCAAAATTGAGTGTTACAAATAAGGGGAGAAGGGCAAGTAACAGGTTCACCTAAGAAAGCTAAGGCTTTCTATATCATACACCAGCTCCACCTCCAATTCAACCTCACTCTCAGAAACCCATGGGCTCAAAGTCACAATTCCAAGTTCAAAGTGGACCGATTCCTGGTGGACAACCCTTTCTAATTTACAAGGCACGTGCTTTTAGTGCAAAACTTGTCAACTTACTTCTTCCACGTCTAGATCAGCATCCTGCTTCTTCAAAAAACTGTAGAAGAAAAAAAAAATCATTAGACAGGAACTGAGCATTCTTCACCTGTAAACCACCCACAAAGTACCACCATAGAATTTTCATTTGCTGCAGACAATCGATTTGCCCACAATTTTTTTTGTTGTTCACACAATCGTTGTGAAGTCACAGTTGCTACAAATACCTGCCTGCAACTGCAAAGACCTGGGCCTATACAACCAAAGGAAGCCAGCATGAGATCTTAAGTTTCCAGAGCCAGGAAAAATAGGGATGGAGGTCTTGAGTATGTGCGCGCGTGCAAGCACGCACGTGCACACACACACTCACACACACACACACACACACACACACACTCCTTCTTCAGAGTGCCTGTAAGTCATCCATAGCTGGGACATGTTAAAAATGTGTCCCCGAGGTCTTGTTCAACGTACCTCTTGGCTTAAATTTCCCCTTAGTCCCCAGACCCTATCTGTCCTACTTCCTGTCTGACTGTGGGCAAGCCTCACTGTAGAAATAGGCTTCTTGGCATGGGCCTGCTTTCCCATCAGCTTGGGAGACCCTCTCCAAGAGTCTTTGCCAACCTACCAGCCTGCACAACTTGTGCATGGAAACTTAGTCCTGAGATCACCTTAGAACCTTGTGTGAAGTCCTGGGCGCAGCTGATGCTGACTGATGGCACCCATGCCCACTTCATACGAATCTTTAAAATACCAGGATCAGGACCTCCAGATTTCTCATGCTCTCTGTCTGCTGCTGCTGCTTAGCCACTCAGTCTTGTCTGACTCTTTGCGACCCCATGGACTGCAATCCACCAGGCTCCTCTGTCCATGGCGATTGTCTAGGCAAGAATACTGGAATGGGTTGCCATGCCCTCCTCCAGGGGATCTTCCAAACCAGGGATCAAACTGAGGTTTCCTGCATTGCAGGGGGGTTCTTTACCATCTGAGCCAACAGGGAAGCCCAAGAATACTGGAGTGGGTTAGCCTATCCCTTCTCCAGGGCATCTTCCCGACCCAGGAATCAAACCAGGGTCTCCTGCTTTGCAGGTGAATTCTTTATCAGTACTCTGCCTACAACCTGCCAATACTGTATTCCAATACCTCATTTATTCTTTGTGATTCTAGCTGCTTGAACAAAGCTTCTGTTTTAATAAGGTGCCTAAAAAGAACAATAAAAATAGTTGAATGAAATTATGTTGACAACAATATGTCAGGGTAGAAAGTAAAAGGTTTGAAAAATCTGGGGGAAAAAAAAGCAGAAACAATTTTTCCTATCTTAGTAGAGACTCAAACTTGCTTTTAGTATGATTCTTAGCATCTTTCTTTCTGGCCCATGGTTTAAAATACCCCCATCATAAATTATCAACCCCATCAAAACCATCCCCCCTTCATACACACACAAGAGAATTTTTACACTATTTGGAAAACTACATAATTACAGTCACATCTTTGTTTTGTTTAATCAAAGATGACTCAGAATGAAGGGAAGAAAAAATGACCATGGGGAAGAGAATTAGAAACTGATATATTGTCTTCTGCAGATGGGCATTCAAATCATGAACTCACTGCAGACACGCAAGAGAAGCCACACAGAGGCTGGAGGGAGAGAACGTGCTAATGAGCTCGCCACACTCCGTGCCTGGGCAACCCACAGCCCCATCTCTTCCTGGCTTCTGAGACACGCTGTGTTATCCTACCAAACGCCACTAGGCAATACAAGCCTTCTCTTCTGGCTCCCCTACTGGGGATCTAGACAGTGTTGAGCTGTTAAAGAAAAAAGAAAAGGGAATTCTCTCTTTCTTGAAATTTCAACTGGCCTCTCTATAACCTGCAAACAGTCAGTCAGTACTATAAGAACTTTTCACCAAAGGGAACATCTATACAGAGAACACTGACTTCCATTCTTAAATACTTACAAAGAGGTTTAGGAAGGCGGTCATTCTGATATATGGACTTCCCAGGTGGTGCTGGGATAAAGAACTTGCCTGCCAAAGCAGGAGACCTAAGAGACAAGGGTTTGATCCCTGGGTTGGGACGATCCCCTGGAGAAGGGAATGGCAACCCACTCCAATATTCTTGCCTGGAGAATCTCATGGACAGAGAAGCCTGGTGGGCTACGGTCCATGGAGTTGCAAAGAGTTGGACACAACTGAAGCGACTCAGCAGCAACAGCAGCAGCATTCTGATTTATAAAGTAGAATGTTCTAATTTGCCAGGTGAGGGCTGCCTTCATCTGCCACAGAAAAAGCAGGTGGAGAATCATTACCCTCGTCCAAAGCAGTGAGGAAACTTGGCCTCTTCCATGTACACAGCATAAACAGCAACCTCAGAGGGTACCAAGTTCAGCAACATGCTCTGAAAGAATGAGCCTTCACTCCACAGCTCTTTAACAATCAGTACTAAAAGGAAAACTGAAAACCCACTTGCAGCTGCTGGCTCAGTACTACACAAAGAATCTTACCCATACGTACATACATGCGACATCATCCAATTTCTTTTTCAGGCTTACTAAACAGACGGAGTTAATTAACAAAGACAATACATATATGCACCATCCCGCAGCCAGAAACCAGAAGGATGTCACAGCGTCAACTTCAAAGACTCACAGCAAGCACACACGGCCTGAGATATTTTTAGGCACCAGCTCCATTGTTTCAAACAGAATACGGGTGGATGAAATAGAATTGCCTGAAAGTAAAATTCATATGGCAACCCATCTTGAATGAAGAGTAGCTTTAGCTTTTTTAAAACCAGTTATACCGCTGTTAAATAAAGGCTGTTTCTGAAAAGCAGAGAACAAATAAATTTTGGTCATCAAATACTTAGATGAAATAGAGATAATATTTTATTTCAATGACTCCTATATTTAAAAAGGGCTTCCCTGGTAGCTCAGATGGTAAAGAATCTGCCTGCAATGCCAGAGACTCTCGGGTTCAATCCCTGGGTAGGGAAGATTCCCTGGAGAAGGAAATGGCAACCCATCCAATATTCTTGCCTGGAGAATTACATGGACAGAGGAGTATGGCGGGCTATAGTCCAGGGAGTTGCAGGGTCAGACAGGACTGAGCAACTAACACTTTCACTTTCACATTAAAAAACTGACTAATTATTCACCTTTGGGCTTATTCGCTCAATCGTGTCTGACTCTTTGCGACCCCACAGGCTATATAGCCTGCCAGGCTCCTCTGTCCATGGAATTCTCCAGGCAAGAATATTGGAGTGGGTTGCCATTCCCTTCTCCAGGGGATCTTCCTGACCCAGGGATCAAACCCAGGTCTCCAGCATTGCAGGCAGATTCTTTACCATCTGAGCCACCAGGGAAGCCCAAATAGTTGACTATTTCCATGTAAATGTATTCAGTCGTGGGCTTGTGGGCATTAGGGCATGATCCATGCTTTTGTTCTTCCTGCTGAAGCAGTACTGATACTTTGTTTGAGAACATGACTGAAGTGACCCAGATTCCCCTAGCGGAAAAGGCAGATCCATAAATTCTGCAAATGTGTGATCAACTGCAGGAAAGGAAGCTGAAGGATGAGGCCTGGACCCAAAATGAATCCTCCTCACTCTCTAGATCAGCTCAAGTCCTCCATCATTGGGGGAATATACAAAGATTTTTATTTTTAGAGGAAACTCCAAAAATAATACTGAGAAGCCCTCAACTTCGAGCTACTTCTTGATACAGCCACCCCCGCCCCACCCCTCCTGCTCTCCTATTTCAGATGCCAGGGGACCTCTCCCATGGGCACCTACGGTATACCCTGTGAGAGGACAGTGCCAGCAGAGGAATACCCTGACCTGGCAAAGGGACACTGGCCACATGTTTGAAGAATGGCAAGAGGCTTGACAGTGCACAGGGCATGGGGTAGCTGCAGACAGTGGGAGACTAGAGGGAGAAAGGTGGGAAGCTAAGGCAGAGGCCAGGTGGTGAGAGACAGCGTATACCAGCTTAGAAGTCGGGCAGTGAGGGGCACACATCTGCACCCACCAGTATACTTTCAACCCGCCTCTCTCACAGGAAAGGGCAGAAAAACAGAGCTCCCAGCATATTCCTGGCACTGGACTAAGGATCCTCATTCCAGTCTCACTCACTCTGCTGGGTAAGTAGCATCCTCTCCTGATTGGCCTTCAGGGCTCAGGACAGAACCATCTTTCCGCTCCTGTTTCCCTCTGGCCCCGCTTCTATGAAGAATTGGATTTCCTCTCCTCCGTGTGCCTACAGCACTTCAAGTAGGACTTGGTCCCTGCCTCTCCAATGGAACAACCAGCTTGTCTGCAGCCAGAATGGCAGTGAGTAAGTACCGTGCCGGCAACACAGAGGGGACCTGTGCCATCTCTGTGGATGGAGGCGTGAAGGGTGGAGAGGGGCAGGGTGACTAATGAAGAACTCAACAATGGAAACGAAGGAAATGAAACTGCACTGAATCAGGCCGACCCACCACCTCCTGCACGTAGGAGCTGGGAGGGTGCTAGGGAAGGAAGGGGGTTATAAATCCAGGGTGTACCCACATACCACACACACTCATGTACCCAGAAGATGACCTGTTCTTTAAATTTAGTCCCATGTCTTTAGCTATAAATAAGTGACAAATATCCAATCTGAAGATTCGGCTGTTACTTTTAACGTTACCCAGTGTTTCCTTTTTACTTGAAAAATGTGACTGAGAAACCAAGATTCAATACATTAGAATCATAATCACGTCTTGAATAAGAAACAATGTAAGGAAGGGCCATGATGCAGCCAAGACTTAAACTGTGGCTTGGGCTTTTGTTTGATTATTTTAAGAAATGGAAGATTGAGAGAAACGAGGTATATTTTTCTCTTGCCACAGAATCTCCTCTATTCCCAATTCAACCCTTTTCAGTACTTGCAAAAGACTTAAAATATTTATTGACCTGCCAAAAAACATCTGCACGTTACTAGACACGTCTCCACATATTCACGTCTGAATGGCTTCTTTCTGCTCCAACGATCACAGCTCTATTCAATCAGAACTCAAGTGAGAACTCAGAGCTGTACGTGGTATGATGTCAGTGGCCACCAAGGATAAAATGGCCATTTGATAGCAGCTTCCATATCAAGCGTGTCAACAGGGGCAGTGTTCCTTCGGTTATTCTTAACTTAGGATCCAAGGCACAAAAAAGACCAGGCAGGGCCAGACTCTGCCACAATTCCAAAGAAAGCTGAGACACATACAGAGTGCACACAGAAGCGCCTCAATGTTCTCTGGCGAGGGGGCAGTCCCTGGCTCCCTGCCTGCAACCCAGGAACAGGCCCACTCTCACAGTGGGCGCCCAGGGCCTCCACAGCTGCACGCAGACATGCAAGGGCACCCTGCTCTGCTGTGCAACCCCCAGCTGGGGCTGGCCCCAGGACAGGACCCTGCTCAGACAACGCCTTTCGTTGTGGGGTATTCCTCATTACCCCATTTCCCCAGGAAAAAAAAATTTCCCCCCCCTGGCCATTCTTTCTAGTCCCAGACAAGCTCATTCTCCTCCTGTGTCTTCCTGCACACATGAACCTTCTAAGAAGGTTCGAGGTGGTGGCACCTGCAACTCTTCTCCCATCTTACCCACCCCTAGAAAGGGCATAGTGATGAGTGTGTGTTCAAAGTGGTGAGGGGCATAGGGCAGTGAAGAGCTTGGGGACAAGTGGATGCCACCCTCAAGGGCGTCTTCAGCTCCCTGAAATCAAGGGGACCCAGAAGGAATTCAAAGGAAAAGGCGAGTCTGGAAGAGGACAGCAATGGTGGCTGGGGACACCCTTGCACCTCCCACATTGGGAAGATGTCATGATCCTTGGCCAATGTCAGACACACTTATTATTTCTTTTATATAAATATACACTCACCTCATTGAAAAATCTAGAAACTCTGGGACGGCTGTTATGATGTGGGAGCTCTCCCCCTCTTGCCTATGTTTCTATGCACACAGAAATGTTAACACTAGTGGAGCACCGCCATCTTGCCCATCACAACCAACAGCACATACAATCTTCAGAGAGAAACAGAAGGGGACAGCCCCCCAAATATGAACAATGTGCCTAGTACAATTAACCACAGGCTCGATTGCAAGCAGTAAGGTGCAAGGCATAGACTCTGCTTCCCAATGATCCCTCTCACCACTAACTACGAATTACGCTCCAACTCACAGAATTTTGGTACACAGCCAGGGAGGAAGCAGTTGGCTTGGAAACCAAGTTCTGCTCCTAGCTCTGCTATTTATTTGCTTTGTGATTGGGCAAAAGGAGAGGGTACAGTAACAGTCATATATTACACAACCCACAGCAGCCAGACAGGTAAAAGGAATGAATGGAACATGTGAGATGGGCTGGGGTGAGCGGAAGAACCCTGCTCCATTCCAAGAGGACAGCTGCAATGCTGCCTGGGCAGGCTGTTGTCAGGACGGAAGGCAGGCTTGGCCAGACCTCCCTTTTTTTTTTTTTCAAGAGAAGCTGGAAATCTCAGTTTTTATACAAAAGTGCTCAATTTTTAAATGTTGATTTGAATTTTTTAAATGCACCATGTGGTCCAACAAAAGATAAATGAGGGCATCATCCCTCATCCAGCCCAGAGACTGGTTTGCTATCTTTCTAAGTCATAAAAGCGTTCCCTTGGCTTCTTTTTCTGTTAAATAGGAAACTGACTGCTACCTGCCCACCATTTGGGGTTTACTTAGGAGCATTTTGTTATCATATAACAAAAAATCCAAGTACATTCAGGTGCACAAAGCAGGATAACCCAATCCCTTACTTTTTTAAAATGAGGTTTACACAAAGGCTCACACATGGGGCTTGATGCTTTGTGGAATTATTTGAAATGTATACTTATAACCCCTGTGGCTCAAATGATAAAGAGTCTGCCTGCAGTGCAGGAGACCTGGGTTTGATACCTGGGTTGGGAAGATCCCTTGGAGAAGGAAATGGTAACCCACTCCAGTGTTCTTGCCTGGAAAATCACATGGATGGAGGAGCCTGATGGGCTACAGTCCATGGGGTTGCAAAGAGTCAGACACAACTGAGCGACTGTCAGTCAGTCATACTTACATGTTAGCTTCTGAAAAATCCAAGAGCTAAATTGTCTTAACCTTAGAGGATGAGAGGTGAGTAACTGGAGCAAGTGGTGGGGTAAAATCTTGCTTGGAATGACTTTGATTCTTTTTATTAACAGATGCTATGTGGAGGCAGGTAGTGGAGACAGCCCTCCACAGAGACTCTGTCATTAAGGACAGCAGAGATGTGAGGTGGCTACCGCAGGAGAACTCAAGGTGAAGATGAAGTTTCACCATTTAAAAATGGGTGAAATTACAAATGTTTGTATGTTAATGGAACAAACAACATGTTAAAGCAAACAGACAAGCAAGCAAAAAAAAAAAAATCCAAGTACTAAATAATGTGTCAGCAGAATACTAGATAATGTTGGGTGCAGTAAACATTTTACTACTAAGAGTTAAGAAACCAAGATCTACTTACACAGGTTTTCCTAAACAAGAAGGCAGAAAAAAAAATCTTTACTACAACACACATTGTCCCACATTTTACACTGTGCCATTTCTGTATTTGTCCTTTTTAGCCTACTTCTAGCAGAGTCTCTCTCTTTGCTAAAATACATTAGTTGCCATGGAAACGATGTCATAGTGTGTAAAACCATTTACTGTCCTTGGAAAGGCATTCATGATGAAACTGAACGGCAGCATGTTTTAAAAAGAGATCCAACAGAAAGCAGTCATGTAAGAACACAAGATCTCAAAATTGTGATTTCAAAGTACTCCTCCACCACCACCATCATGTGGCCCTGTTTTCCCCAAATCAATCAGAAAAGCACCTTTCCTTGCCACATACACCAAGTATACGCCAAACAAAATCTCTGGCCTAATGCTGGAGGAAACAATAGACGCACTAGAATTCACACTTTTCTCCCTGGGTCGGAAGAGGGGGTAGGAGGGGGATGGGAGACTGAATCAGAATGGTTTGTAGGCATCATAACACCTCTGATGGTGGAGAAGGAGAAGGATGAAGTCCTGTTACATTCTGCTGTCCAACTCTGTTATCAGAGATAGAAATAATATTTAGGTCGTAGAGATTTAGACTTGCATTCATTATCCCCATGGATTAGCAAGACGCTTCCTCTGTTTTCCTTTCATCGACTCAAATCATATTCACTCCTTCAAGAAAGTGTATTGAGTGGCTCTCACGAATCACCCTGGCGAAGAGAACAGACAGGCAAGGTACGTGGCACCTGGAAACTTAAAATCTACAGGGCCAGTGGGGTGGGTGGATGCTTAAGAGGCTCCCTGGGCCACGGTGAAGAGTTCAACTATTCCAGCTCAAGAGGACAATACTGAGGGGTGTTACCCAGCAGCGTGGTCTCACAAGGACTTTTAAAAGCTCACTCAGCAGTGGGATTGGAAGCTAGCAATACAGGAGGGCAGAGCGGCAGGCTTATCAGAACAGTCTGGCCAAAAGAGAACAGTATGAAACAGACTGACAAATGTGATCTCTGACTAGGATGACTTGAGGTGGTTTAGTTGCTCAGTCGTGTCCAACTTTTCGCGACCCCATGGACTGTAGCCCACCAGGCTCCTCTGTTCGTGGGATTTCCCAGGCAAGAATACTGCAGTGGGTTGCCATATCCTTCTCCAGGTCATCTTCCCAACCCAGGGATCAAACCCAGGTCTCCGGCATTGTAGGTGGCCTCCTGCATTGCAGGCAGTCTTCTGCATTGCAGGCAGACTCTTTACTGACTGAACCATCAGGAAGCCCGGGTGACCTTAGGTTCTGGCTTATTTGTGAAAGCACTAGATTATAACCATTGCCCCTGCAGCCCATCAGATGAAGCTTTGTCCAGATGTTTCATTTGTTTAAACCAAGGACTGTTATTAAGAGTTGCATTAAAAGGCACCAAGATTGGGTGCCAAGATTGGAAGGCCCTGCCTTCCACTTTGGTGGCACAGTGGTAAAGAATCCACCTGCCAATGCAGGAGACCCAAGAGATGCAGGTTCGATTCCTGGGTCAGGAAGATCCCCTGAACTAGGAAATGGCAACCCACTCCAGTATTCTTGCCTGGAAAATCCTATGGACAGAAGAGCCTGGCAGGCTGCAGTCCATGGGGTCACAAAGAATCAGACGTGACTGAGCACGCAGCCTCCACTTTGCTCTTCCAGCTTCAGCCATGGTCTTGCCTACCAGTGATGAGACAATTGCATGGGGAAGAGAATTTTCATCCTAAAGTGATTAAGTTGGAATGGTAACCAATGACAATCCATCTGTTTTCCTGTCCTTTTCCAGTCTTGGCTGCAGTAAATACCTCTCTTTCAAGGAAAACAGGTAGGATGCTCACCAATAAAATAAAAAGCACCTGGACATGAGCAGCCAGAGCAGCTAACTCCTTGCACTCTCCCCTGGCAGAGCCCCTCCACATACCGGATGCACTGACCAGCTGTGGTAACCACGCTGCGGCCACAGATGCACAAAACGCTGGTCAGAAGCGTCCATGGGAAACAGAAAATTACAGGTTAGGTGTATGTGAAATATTTGCAGGAAACAGACCTTTTCAAAAATGATGTGAACGTGCTCATGACAGTGTTTTTGTCATTTATTGATTGTTATTCCATTTTACTTTGCAATATCCTCTTCAGCAACAATGGGCTGAAAAAGAAAAAAAAAGCAAATTAAATGAAAACTTACCACATTTTTGCTTTTTTAAGAAAGTTGATGATGAATGTGAGCTTGCACAAAATGTTCTCTGGTATTATCTAGCATGGGAGCCTCACTGATATTATACACTCTACAAGTCCATATATACTAATACAATATACAGATGCTAAGGAAGCATCAGTAACTACCTCAAATGTTAACATAACAGTTATTGTAATACGACTGTGCCCAAGGATGACAATTTAACACAGACAGCTATGGAAGGCTCACTGATAGCACTTTAGGAAGCATGACTTTTCCTTTGGATCAAAGGCCTGCTATTCTATGTTGATTCTGCTTATTTTTGAGTTCAGTTTTTTTTTTTTTTTATGCACATTGGAAAAGTGAAGTGATACCTTTAATTTGTTGGCTTCATTAGCAGAAGAAAAAAACATATACAAATGATTCCAGTGGTAACTTAGTATTAACAGGTGTTTTAAACAGAAAAATCCATTAATTTCGATTATGGTTTGATTTTTTTCCCCCTATCTATTTCCTGGGATCAAAATAAAGCTTGCAGAAGTTCATTCTGTCACAGGTGGAATATTTCATGCTAGTGTGAATACAACTGTTAACTGGTCAAAAGTTTAACACAAGATGAAGTGGTTTTTGCAGAATACAAATTTTGTGATGCTATAAATAATTGTCCTTACTAAATCAAGAAACCTATGGGCAGAAAGTTATTTGAAGTGGGTATGGCATACACCTAGTTCATAACTGCATTCAACAAGTGGCTATATCCTAACAAACTGCAATTGTTACATTTACAGATTCTCTTGCAAACAGAAAAGCTGAACTATGAAATTTTTGTGATCAAGTGTTTTTGTGAATCCAAAAAACACTGCGGCATTATAAGTACACACATTCTATTTTGCTACCTGTCACCATCAACTAGGCTTTAGAAATGTTTGAGAAATGATTCTCTAAATCAACCTAAGTGTGTTGTGACGGTATGTGGATGAATGCTGTGAAGTTGGGGTGTGTTCTATTCTGAAACAGTTGGAAATCTTTGCTCAAAGTAGGGAATAAAGTGCCAAAACTTTCAGATTTTAAAAAGCTTTTAACCAAGTGCAGTTACTGAAAACAAGGCTTACAAATAGGAAGATGTTAAAATTTATCCCAACAAGAGCAAAGGAAGGCACTAACCATATTAGAGAATTCAGTGTCCAAGCTTTAATTCTAAAATAGGGTTATGGACGTTTTGGAGCATCTAAACTTATGGCAATATTTTGATGATGTTTCTGGTTTTAATTAGATACATTTATATTCTGTACTACAACGAAGTGAAATTAGGAATGATCTATAATTTTGTGTCATCTAAATGTGATAAAGCATTTAAAAGTACCATAGAGGAATATATTTTCATGAGTTTTGCCTTATAACAAATATTTATTGATGATAAGAATCCTGAATGGGGATAAAAGACTTGTGAAAATATTTGGGCTAAAATACTTACACATTTCAGTATGGGGGAAAAATGCTATTCTGAGAAAAGCCTCCATTTAGCAGAATTTGCTCTGAGCTTACGTGCATCTGTAGAAAATGCTATTTTCTGTTAAAAATATTATGTATACGTAAATGCCAATTGAAGATAGCAACAGTTTCAAATATTAACTATAAAACACAACTTTAAAGGATATTGCCATGCCCTCTTCCAGGAAATCTTTCTGACCCAGGGATCGAACCCATGTCTCCTGCACTGGCAAGCATATTCTTTACCACTGTGCCACCTGGAAAGCCCCATGTACGAAGAATAGTTTACTGCCTTATGTTCTTTTTGTTGTTTATATAAACGGTATAAAAAGTTTTTTTTTTCTCTAACATCTGGGACATGTTTTTAATTTTTAAAAATTCTATTTTGAGATTTTGAAGGAAACTATTTCATAGGTCAAAAATATTATGAAAATGGTATCAGTTAATCAATCAACATTTTTTTAAGTTCTATAATTTAAACTATTTTAGTGACTCCTGTCAAAAAGTGGCTATAGTTCCCCATCTCTTGCTCCCTTGGCAACGCCTGACAGATGAGGGAAATGTGAGATGTATTTATATGTCACCATGATTTTCGAGTAGGAAAATACATAAGCAGCATCTTAACAGGCAACTTCCCACCTCACTCCACCCCACCAAACATATGCTTTTTAAAGCAAGACTAAAGCTTTCCCTTCCAAAATTACTAAGCATTTCAAGAAACAGCAGGTTTTAAAACATCTTCTTAAATGCAGCATCATCCTCTTATGAATGTCAAAGAGAGATTAAAATGTATTTAAAAAGAGCTAACTGGCCCCCCCCACCTCATTTGAGTGTTCTGATAACTACTTATGAATTATACTTGGAAATGAATCCCTTTATAAACTCATGCTTTATTTAGTACATGAGGATTGAATAAAAATGAAGAGCTTCTCCCATTATAGTCAGTCAGAGAGTGTAATTTCCAGTATTCACCTTGACACCTTTAAGATATGAAGGATCACACCCAGTAAAAATGATCTTCTAGTCTCCAGCATCACCGCCGAGTTCATGCGAGAAAGGCCTGAAATTCTAATACTTTCCACTGACCTGACTCCATGGCAACCGAGGCCCTTCCATCCTGGACCCTGAGAAGAAGTGCCACTAGTTAAACCACGGGAAGTCCAAATCTTCACTAAACTTTGGAATACCCAGTGGACAACTCTGATTGTCCTTGAGAGCACAGATCTTTCCACTTCTTGCCCAGAATGAACCAAGTACAGGTAGACTAAGCCACAATTTACACAAAGGGAAAAGTATACTACAAGAATACAAGTAGGCAAATTTGCCACCATCACCATTGTCACCATCATCACCACCATCATCCTGTTAAAACATAGCTCAAATGCAATATGCAAGGTTTGAAATTCATAATTACTACCCAGCTGTGCACATTTTTCATAGTTGATTTCAACTTGATCATGACCACTGCATTTCTGCTTACCATAGGGGAAAAAAAAAAAAAAAAAACCAACCATCTTGCTACTGCAAGACAACTTGCTCTTCAGATTTAAAAATTTCACTCCTTCAGGGTAATTAGTCAAATTGAGCTCATCTCAGACTGCCTCTCAGGGCTGTGTTCCTTCCCTTTCCCTCCTTCCCCGAGGGGCTGATTACAGACCCCTACATGATGGGGTGAGGACCCGGTCTCGCCCCTGCCCTCCAAGCCCTCATTGGCCACCCTGGGATGTCTCATCCCTTTGTTCTGCATGCTGGCCTGGTTCTGCTGACATGATTGGTGGAAATCTGCTGCCCCAATGCCAGCCAGTCCTCAGCAGTGGGACTGACCCAGTTTATTCTGTGCCCTCTTCGTCCTGACCCCGGGACTCCCTCGCCCAGCTCTCACAGCACCTCCACAGCTGTCCAAGGATTGTTGGGATTTCTCCTACATCATGTACAAGCTTTGGGAAACAGGGAGAAGGGGTATCAGCTCAGGGCTGTTTCTGCCTAAGTGTGCCCCAGGGCAGGGTCCACTCCATTGTGGCTTCCTTCCAGAGTTCCAGGTAGGGGCGCAGGGTACACGTGCTCTCTCCCTGCAGAGTCTCCTGAAGCGGGGGACATCGAGTCTCCTCCAAACCTCTGCCACCTCCATCCTCCTGCCGGTAGCCCCTCTGTACAATACACGCCACGTCTTCTGAGACCCGGCTCCTTGGAATCCACAAATCATTTTCTGCTAACAAAGCTTGCCTCTCTTAAACGAAGGCCTGGGCTAACTGGTCGCTGAAACAGGCTTCAAGGTCCTGTTTTGGAAGTCAGAAGCCGAACAATGTCTTCTTTGTCTTAGGCCATACTCTGTCCTCCCCCTGAAGTAATGGAATCCTTCAGCTCAATGGGGGAGACTCCCAGGGCAACAAGAATTAAAAGGAAGGGAAAGTAAATTGAATACTAGTTCAAAATATTATCCCCACTAAGCCGGCTGGTCATAATGCAAGGTCTCAGGGGTCCCAGAACACTCATCCAGGATTTGTTAAAAGTGCAACAGACTGACATGCCATTTCTCTAGAGATACCATTTATACATAATTTGAAGCAAGGGCAAAAAGGGGACTATGACTTTCATTTTCTTAAATTCTTTATATAAGGGTTATTGTCCTTACTCTCTATTCTACTGTTGAATAGATTCATTCAACAGGAGGCCACCTGGTTCAGCATCATTCGGAACTCTCCACCTCCTAGGTTTCTTCTTCCCAGGGTGAGAAGGCCCTTGCATCTCCTCCATATCCACTGTGTTCACCCATCCCTAAAATCCTGGACCCTTCCTTGCTTTATCCATCATCCCAGTTCCAGCTGACTCCCCTATCCAGCCATTACCTTCTCTGGGTGCTCAGTTACGTCTAACTCTTTGCAGCCCCATGGACTGTAGTTCGCCAGGCTCCTTTGTCCATGAAATTTTCCGGGCAAGAATACTGGAGCAGTTGCCATTTCCTACTGCAGGGGATCTTCCCGACCCAGAGATCGAACCCATGTCTTCTGCATCACCTCCTTTGGCAGGCAGATTCTTTACCACTAGCACCACCTGGGAAGCCCTTTCAGCTAATTCAACTGACGCTTTCTTTAATCTCTTCCAGCAATCTCCTCATTTGACTATTCAAACCAACTCTCAACTCTAGGTCACCACAAGGTCAGACTTTCCATTCCCAAGTGACAAGTACTACTAAGCAAAGTCATAAAACTGGGCTAAAAGGATCCATTAAAAACACAAATTCCAAAGGGGCTTCCCTACTTCTCTGCAATACTTTTTAATCTATTAACACTTTATCCTATATTTTCCTGGCTGTTTGGGTTTTTTCTGTATTCTCCAAGTCTCCCTCCCATCTCCAAATCTTCCAACCTTGGATGATGGCTCAGCCTTCAATTTTACTGAAAAGTTTTTCAGGACACTCCAAGCTTTTGAACTTCTTTTCACATAAAAAATTTCACTGTTAGCTTCACCCATCTTACAACAATAGTTTAAAATCACACACGTAAAGTACTGTGCCTATTCTTTTGCAGGCATTCAAACTTGCAATATCTTTCTTATCTTTCTTTCTCCTCCCAGGTTACTGCTAATAGTTGTCCCTTTGAGGGCTATGGTGGGTTGAATGATGGCCTCCAAAATATGTCCACCTGAAACCTGGGAATGTGTCCTTATATGGGAAAAGGGTCTTTGAGATGTAATTAAGGTAAGGATCTCTAGATGAGATCATCCTGGATTAGGGTAGAACCTAAACTAGTGACAAGTGTCCTATTTACAAGAGAAGGCCACATAAAGACACAGAGAGGAGAAGCTATGTGAAGATGAGGGTAAAAAGTGTACTAATGGGTCTACAAGCCAAAGAAAGTCAAGAGTTGCTGGCAGCCACTGGGAGCTAGGAAAGAGGCATGGGACTCAGAGTCTTCCTCGGAGTCTCCCTGCTGACACCTTAATTTCAAGACCTCTGGCCCCCAGAACTGATAGAGGAAACATTCTACTGTTTTAAGTCACCCGGTACATGGTCATGGTACATTGTTATGGCAGCCACAGGAAATTAATACAAGGGCTCCTTCTCTGCTTAATGGTCCTCTCTAGTGGATCATTTCTGCAAGTTCTGGCTCATCCAGGAGGCACCGAGAGACCGGTCGAGAGTCCTGGTGGGGAGCACAAGCAAGGTTCCTCCCACAGTGACCGTTCTGTATCTCAAGTGCATGGGCACCTTGCCGTGGGGGTGGAGGCTGGGGTCTTTCACCCCTGGAAATGACGTCTGTCACAAACAGGGATGTGAGATCAAGAGAGGGTACTGGGGCTCTCCTTGGGCCACTCTAAATGGGTGACTCTTAATACTTTGCTACACTGGACTCTTCTTCCTGTGGCATAGGTGGACTGAGGTACAATCAGAGAACGTTTGGGGCTGTAATTTTCCAAGCGCCAATCTTCCCTGTATTACATTCAGGTATAAACTGACCAGGGGGGCGTCCCTGGTGGTGATTGCTGTTGTTCAGTCACTCAGTCATGTTCGACTCTTTGTGACCCCATGGATTGCAGCACACCAGGCTTCCCTGTCCTTCACCATCTCCCGGAGCTTGTTCAAACTTATGTCCATTAAGTCAGTGATGCCATCCAACCATCTTGTCCTCTGTCATCCCCTTTTCCTCCTGCCTTCAATCTTTCCCAGTACCAGGATCTTTTCTAATGAGTTGGCTCTTCGCAAAGTACTGGAGCTTCAGCTTCAGCATTAGTCTTTCCAATGAATATTTAGGATTGATTTCCTTTAGGACTGGCTGGTTTGATCTCCTTGCAGTCCAAGGGACTCTCCAGAGTCTTCTCCAACACCACAGTTCCTTGGTGGCTCAGCAGTAAAGAATCCACCTGCAACGCAGGAGACACAGGAGACGCAGGTTTGATCCCTGGGTCAGGGAGATCCCCTGGAGGAGGGATTGACAACCCACTCCAGTATTCTTGCCTGGAGAATCCCATGGACAGAGAAGCCTGGTGGGCTACAGTCCATGGGGTCACAAAGAGTCAGACACGACTGAAGCAACTGAGCACACAAGCATGCATAAACTGACCAAAACCTCCCAGGAGCTACTGACACCCACAGAGGTATGTGGTTCTTCTCCTGACACTATAGTCCTTGTAGGTTCTTAAATCACACCTCATCAGCCTTCACTGAGCAGTTTCCAGCCCCAAAGAGAACCACCTCCAACTCTCAGCAGTTTAAAATCAAGAATCTGTTGAAATAATAACCATAAGACACTGAGAATTATATGGTCAACCACACTTCTATGAAAAGAAGGGTGTAGTATGGCATACTATCTGTGCTTTGGCCCTCACCTGCTAACAGAATTAGAAACTGGGATCACTGCATCTTCACCCAAGGCAGTAAAATAAAAGATGGAACCTAAAACATTATGCGCAACCCAAATCTGGATTCTAACACAGGACTCTGAGGATCTACGGATGCATTGGATATGATGTGTTATCTGCAAGAAGAAAATTTACTCAAGACACATCTCATTCCAGAAGTACTGAGAACATTTGTAAGACCTACCAGACTTGAAGCAGAGAATCAAAATCAACAAGCACTTAATAAATGCACAGTTCCGTGTAGTGTTTCATGGCACAAAGCAAATTAAATGAGGTGTGCTTTCAGCCTTCTAGAAGCTTGCTACTGAAAATAGACAATATTGACACTGACATGTACCAGAGTGACTAAACATGAACAAACCGGATAAATACATGAAGTGGTGACATTACAGGCTCGCCAAGGGGAAAGTGCATTTTGTTAGTGGTATGTGATCTCCGACATTTAAGGTGGTGGTTGTGGCAGTGGAGAGGCGGGCAGGAAAAGCTCTGAAATCATAGATAGCACATAGCGAAGGAAGGAAAAAAAGTTCACTACAGCTTTCCAAAGACCATAATGGCATTTCAAACAACAGTGAAGCATGGGGTCCGCCCCTTCCCCTCTTTGCTGCAGCAGTGGTCCATATCCACAGAATGTGTTTTTAAGGCTCTCTCTCCCTCAGATACATTAAACCTGGCATTCAGGTGAGGGCTAGGCAGGGGAAGCCTTTAATGAGGAATCACAGAGAGCTTTTCACAGGGAGCTGAGAAGACTCTTAATGCGGGGCTGACAAACATCGCCTGTTGTGCTGTTGTGTCTTATGTTACAGAAATGACTCAAGCAATCGCTCCCCGCAACCATGGAAAACATTTTGTAAGGCTTATTGTCAATCACTCTTTTGAAGGATATACAGAGGCTGTGGTTGGGATAGAGTGTTAAATCATTACTCTGCAGGATCTAAAGTCTAAGATGGAACCCTCCTTCCCAGCTAAAGAGATTCTTCAGCTATGCCAAGTGAACAAAATGAATGCATAGAGAGATGGCACCCACGAAGCCAGCGCTGAGTTTCATGCAGCCGAGGAGCTCTGCTCAGTGCTGCTGTGAGAAGTCCAGGTTTATGCGGGCAGGTGCACAGTAGTGAGCCTACGTCCTCCCCTTCCCCTGGGCCCCAGAGACTTTCAGGCCTAGCCCTGTAGTCCATTCTGCCCCTCTTTCCTCTTCCATCACTCACTGTCGTATTTTTCCAGTTTCCTCCAGATTTTGAAACATTCTGCATTTTCCCCTGGTCTTGGACGTCATTGTGCACTGTTGGTAACATCCTTTTTTTTTTTTTAGTGAAAATCCTGTTGATGAAAACCCGATGACAGAGCAAGGAAGTAACTGTCTTCCTGACCACTCTAAATTTTTAACAAAAAGCTAAAGATTATGGACAAAAGAGCTTTAAACACACACCATTCTCAGAAGACAGTGGTGGTTCCTAAAACAGTATAGCACAGTCCCAAACCTAAGTCACATGGGTTCATAGAGAGTGAACCTGATGCCATCAGAGGCTACAGAAGCTCAATGTCCAAGAAGATGCCAGCAGATGGCCAGGAAACTAGCTACAGATTCCAGTGCCCTGCCCCCGAGTCTGTCTGAATAGACACCTGCTGAGCATCTACACTATGAATGACAGTGTGCTACAAGCTAAAGGGGGACCAAAAAACCCCATCACATGAGGCCATGGTCTGTTGAGAAGATGGGACCCACATATACAGATTTCTGCGAGACCTGGATTCTAGTCTAAACTAAAGGAGGAACTGGATGTACTGACCGTGGGCAAGTCACAAAAATTCTCACCTCCTTGGATTCCTCACATCAGGGACACCTCCTCAACTAGAAAGCATAGGATGAAGCAGCTGGAATCATTATTTGCAAACCACAGGAGACAGTGAAGGACATATCAAGAGAATATCGATCGGGCAAAGGTGCACACAAAATAAAGCCACAGAAGTGGCGTTTTCAAGCAGGAAACAGTGATAAAAGATACAGAAAGACAGAGTGTGACAACTCAGGCCCTGTATCTGAAGATGAGGAGGGGCTGTTTATATTTCTAGGAGATCAGACAATAAACTAGACAATAATAAGGTGAACCCCTCCAAACCCTGAGAGCAAACAAGAGAAACCTTTAACATAAATTAGTGTTTTTCAAATATCCTTGCGTGCGTGTGCAACATATCACACGATTTCTGGAATAAAATTGAAACCAAAATAAAAATCAAATTTTATACGTGACAACATTGTTATTGCTTCCAAACAGATACTACAATGTGTGGCAATGAAGGAACTCACTGGTGTTTATTTGCCTTTTCAGTAGAATTTAAATTGGGCAGAATGTCACAGAAATATAGATTCAGTAACTTTTTCTGGGGATTAGAAGAAGAAAAGGTTGGGAAAAGCGCCCTGAGCTTTGTTGTGGGAAAGGCGATCTGACTCATTTTTAATTTTCCATTAAAGCCCTACTTTTCAGTATAAAGCAGATGGAATCCTTATACAACTCCATGAAAAGCCTACTATTTTTGGGTACCTCAAAGATGGAAGCTCTGAAGAAAATGAAACTGACTGCATCAGATGAAATCCTACCAGCACATTCAAAAGGAGCAGGTACTTAGAAATCTTAAAAACACAAGGTAAGAAATCTTTCTGTGGTGGATTTCTGATCCCCAGCCTCCCCTGGGCTCACTTCCCTCTGCCTCTGATGGATGATTTTCTACCCCTTCAGCAGCCAGCTACCACCACTGCGGCTCAGAGTCACTCTGCTTCTTCGTTCCTCGTCTTTCAGAAGCTGCCTCCCTGATGGGTTCCATCCTCAGGGCCATTCTCATATATAGAAAAGATGTCAGAGTTAACCCTGCTCACCCCCACATACCTACTGAGTCAGAACCGGGCCTGGGACTATGCATCCTCCAAGATTCTCAGAGAACAGTCATGCAACCATGACCCAAAGCCCTTTCCTTTTGATAAGCCCTGGGTTGACGTTTCCTGTTTGTCTCCCTGCCAGGGTGGATGGAAGAAAGAAAAGTGCCTATCTTTACTGTGTATGAGCTGTGAAGTACTGGGCTAGGAGGTGGTGGGTGCTGCCTCTAGCCTCACAGTTTGTAATCTCTTTGGAGAGATGGAACAAATTTAGCATTAAGAACATTGGTTCTGGATCAGACTGACTGCCTGGGTTCAGAGCCCAGCACTGCTAACTAGTTGTGTGACCCTGACCAAATCCCCACACCTCCAGGCCTCAGTTTCCCTATCTGTTAAGTGGGAATAATATTAGTTCATCATGAAATTGTGCTGGGTGTTAAGCTGGCAAGTCAATCACGAACAAAACACACTCTGACTTCCAAAGAGCTCCCAAGGCTGGAAAAAAGGCCAGTTATCTTCCTACTGTCCAACCCAGCTGACCCACTCTGCTTTATAAGTCAGGCTGTGACAAGGGTGATGATGATGTGGTAACCAAGTGCCACGGAGCCCCAAAATAGGACCAACAGGGGCTTCCCGGAAGGTAAATCTTCATGGAGTCATCAGAAGAAGCGGGGCTTCCCTGAGGGCAAAGGTACTTTTCCTATCTCCCAAAACCTAATGCAGAAGTAACTGCAAGACAAAAGCAATGAGGTTTGAAAGTACACAGGGAACAAGGGATAGTTTTGGAGCAAAAGCAGATGTGAATTTAGGAGCCAGACAGACCTGGCTTCTCTAGTAATTATCTGTGTGACAATGGGCAAATTACTTTTCTGAGCCTCAATCTTCCCATTTGACCAATGGGGGTAATACCTGCCTCATCTAGTTGTGATGACTAAGTCAATTACTGTATGTAAAGCATTTCAGGCCTCCGGGATTCAATACTAAAGGCAGGTAGGATTATTATTCTGGTGTATTTAGGGAAGGGTGAGTGGTGGTGGGGTGCTGTGTGCTTTTTTATATTATCACAGAGATAGGAATACAGATCAGAAAAACACAGTTCTCAGAAAAGGCCTTCTGAATTGAAATTAGCGACAGGCTAAAACTTTCCCACACCTTCTTTTTTCCTCCCTCAAACTTACAGTTAATGGGTGCTCAATACACATTTGCTTAAACCAAAGGGTGCAGCCTGAGGACACGGGGGGACAGGGCAGAACAGGTAATGATGACCTCTGCACCCGAGATCTCCTGCGTCTGTTTCACGCCCTGAGTGAGGCATGACGCAGGTCATTCAGGAAGCAGGCCAAGACAGATGGGAAAACACTCTCATCCAAATATTACAACTCAGAGTCTTACAAACACTGTTAAAGTTTCATGAGTCAGTAAGCATTATCTTTTCTTCCCACGTTTTTATTAGACCATAAATCCATTCAATTTATACCCTTCTAGGATTACTGTGTTCTAATCAAGTCCAGAGCGCCACTTATTTGGAAGCTGTCTGAACTCCATGTCACCCAAGTCCATTTGGATAATACTGTTCAGGCTTCTCGTGTGTTTTAGTAGCTAAAAATTAGATCTGCTCAACTAGAATCACTGAAAAACAAATTATATTTCTCTAAATAACCCAAATCACCCTTTTTTCATAGGAACCAAGTGCATGAAATTCATAACTCATGGGATTTTTTCCTACTCTGAAGTTTATTCTACCTTCAGAAAGTCACGGTGACTTCTACAGTCAAACTCAAGGGACACACCTGTATATTGTCGATAGGGCAAAATTCTGGTTATCTGACTAAAACAAAGACATTCCTTTATAGGGCTAACTTCAAAGCACTTTTATGTTTTTTATTCTCAACAATAGAAAGGCTTTGCATTTCTTAAGAAGACTTACTAAAAATGCCGTTTTCCCATCATACTATTTCAGTTTCCTATGTTTTCCAATAATTCTTGACTCAGAACTGACAATCACTCAAATCTTTCTAAAATGTTCAAAATCTCCTTTTCTGTACACAATACATTTTCATCCCTTCTCTAAGGGACATATGAGTTAGATGTACATGAGTTATGTGTATGTATAGATATACATATGTGTATGCATAGTTGTATAGATATATACATCTATATAGGTATTAACAGCAGCATACACATTGCTTTTCTATGTGTGGGATACCGTTCTTAGTGCTTTACATGGATCAACTCGTTGACCCCTCCCAACAAGCCTCTGAAGTAGGAACTCATTTTAAAGGTGAAGAAAGGGAAGCACAAATAGCTTAGGTAACTGGGCCCAGCTGGAAGGGGTTGCACCAGGCCAACACCCCTCACCTGGGCTGAAAGGGCTGAAACCTGGCTTTAAGTGATGACTTCGCCATCTTGGACAAGTCAGTCAGCCACTCTGGGTTCGCATTTTCCCTCACAAGTGAAATGGACAAGCTGGACTACATGATCTCTATGTCCCTTATGGTTCTATGTTCTTTGGGTTTTGCTAACATGTTTCTACCTTAGTCTGGGGAACAGCAGAGTTTTAGATTTCTATGGTCACACTGCTCTGGCTGGATACAACACCCAACTGCACTTTTCATTCTCAATCCTGCTTAACCTCCCCTCCTGTGGATCAGGGCCCCCTCCCTCCTTGGCCAGCCCAATCCTTTGGGGGCACCTCTCTCATTCAGGGCCTGGGGGCCTCTGCTCCCCCAGCTCTCTCTTCCATTCAACACACTCTTGCTCACTGATACTGTCCATATCCACAGCTCCCAGTATTTTGTAATATGCTGCTAATAGATTTTATCTGATTTATATCTTACTCCTCAATCCAAACCCATCTATTCAACTGCCTACAAGATACTTTGACCTGAAAGTCCAAAGTGTCCATGATAAAAGTCATCATTTAAACACCCGCTGCCTGTTCTTACTGCACTGCTTGTCTGCAGGTCTTTCTCCACCTACTCTCAAGGACCCCCCTTCTGCCTCTCCACAGCCCCACAAGATACTGTCTCACCCTCTCTTATCCTGTCTTTCTTGTTCCATCCCCAATTCTGTGCAGCACTTCATCTATGGCTCATCTGAGTTTCCATAACTACCTTAGCTGCATAGACGTTGACCACCTCTGGTCAACAGCCCACACTGTGGCCAAACAGATCTTCATAAAATAAATCAGACCAAAGAGGCATCTCTACTTGCAACTCTTAAACAGCATTTCTGGACAAAGTACTTTTAAGAACGTTCTCAATTTTTCCACCAGTCTCATCTTCTCCCTCTACCACCCCCACCCACCTTAAATTACTTGCAGTTACCTAAAAAGTCAGGCTTCCCTGATAGCTCAGTTGGTAAAGAATCCGCCTGCAATGCAGGAGACTCCAGTTCGATTCCTGGGTTGGGAAGACCCCTCGGAGAAGGGATAGGCTAACCCACTCCAGTATTCTTGGGCTTCCCTGGTGGCTCAGCTGGTAATGAGCCATTGTGGCTCCGCCTGCAATGTGGGAGACCTGGGTTTGATCCCTGAGTTGGGAAGATCCCCTGGAGAAGGGAAAGGCTACCCACTATTTTGGCCTGGAGAATTCCTTGGGGGTGCAAAGAGTTGGACATGACTGATTGACTTTCACTTTCACTTTCTTAAAGTCTGTGCACCTGCATCCTTGGCTTCTCCTTCCAGGCCAATGGCCTTCACACAACACTCAAATGGCCAGTTCCTCCTCTGGCTTTCTCTGCCTGGCCACCTCAATTTTCCATCTTCCTGTGGAGTTCATGCTGCCTTGTAGACCCAGAATCATGGCAGTTATCACTGTGGTCAGAGCCTTCCTCAGGCAGTTCCTTAGGCAGGATTACAACTCTGTCCCTGAGGCATCTAGTTCAATGTCTGGCAAATGGTAGATACAATGAATGAATGTTGCTTGATGACTAAATATGTAGGACGATTCACAAACTCTTACAGACCTATCTGTGGGCCACAGAAGGATCCATCGTAAAATAGAGATTCACGCAGAGTAAAAGTAGTTTCAGAATCAACATGCTTTGCTTTCCCATTTTTATATATATATATTTTTTATTTCCTAGGTTAGCACAAGGGTCTAAAATGGAAAGAATGGCAATAGGAATTGATAGCTTCTTTTTATTTAAACATAAACTTATGTTTCCCAACAACCAAAAGAATCCATTTCCAAAGTATTTATGCCACCCTCCTTTATGGCATGTAACACATTTTAATCAATATCATCATTATGTCCATATGTATTATCTTGCATATTGCCTCGTGGCTAAGAGGCAGTATTCGGACCTGAATCCTGACTCTACTGCTTACCAGCTGTGTATGATCTTGAGTTATTTAACCTCCTTTGCTTAACTTTCCATATGCAAAATGGAGATTATAAGCAAAACTACTTCATATCGTTATCTTTTTTTCTTAAAAAAACAAAAACAAAAGCCTGAAGTATAGTTAGGCTTCCAAGTGGCTCAGTGATAAAGAATCTCCCTGCCAATGCAGGAGACACAGGTTCATTCCCTGGGTTGGGAAGATCCCCTGGAGTAGAAAATAGCAACCTGCGCCAGTATTCTTGCCTAGAAAATCTCATAGACAGAGGAGCCTGGCAGGCTACAGTCCAGGGGGTCTCAAGACAGCTGGACACAACTTAGCGACTAAACAACAGCAGCAATAGTTGATTTATGATATTATATTAGTTTCAGCTGTTCATACCATTATTTTTAAGATTAGAGCTTAAACAGTGTTTGGCATATAGTAAATGCTCAATAAAACTAGCTATTATGTATTATTTTTATCTCCTCTAGGAGACTAAGCTCCTAAACAGCAAGGACAGCAGAAGTATTCATTTTCACAATCCTATCTTCCAGTGCCTTGCACACAACAAGATATTGGGCTAATGTCTACAGAACTGATGAATATAATGAACTATTTATAGCACACAAACAGGGGAGAAAAAAAAAAAAACTGGAGAAGGAAATGGCAACCCACTCCAGTATTCTTGCCTGGGAAACTCCATGGAGAGAGGAGCCTGGCAGGCTACAGTTCATGGGGTCCCAAAGAGTCGGACACGATTTAGTGACTAAACCACAACATAGCAAAAGTATGTGCATTACTAAGTCTGATGACTAGTACGGACAGAACTGCTCCTAGGGAGGTCTGTGGAGAACAGGGGCTATCCAAAACACTAGTGATTCACCTGGCTCTGGGAGCTCAATTCCATGGAAGATGCATGGCTCACAGTCACCTACCCACTCAAGACATCTGCGGGTTGCAGGGGACCCTGTCAGGACTGAAGAGCTGAGCAGGTGAGGCTCCATTCCCATGAACATGGCCTGGGGCAAGAAATTTCTCCTCTAGAGTCTCTTTCATTTCCTCTTCCAATTAGAGAAAATAGGACTGATTTCTAAAGACTCTCCTGGCCATTCGGGAAGTCTATAAAATCAGCAGACAACAATCTAGGCCAACAAAAGTGGTACTGGAGAGCCACATCAAAGTCAGTACCGTAGCCATCAGATCACTGTATTACAAGGAATAACTGGGTGGGAAGTGGCTACTAGAATTGACAAAAAACCAAGGTTTTGGGAAACATGTTTAAAATGTGAAGGTCTGAACTTGTAAAATCAAAAGAATGAAGGCAATAATGGGTAAAGGCTCTAGGTTTCCATTTAATTCTCATCAACCTACAAAGTCCTTGAAGGCAATGACTATGCCTTGTTGAGCAGCACAATATAGCAAAGTTGTGTGTGTGTGTGCTCTGACTTTTTGCGACCCATGGACTGTAGCCCACCAGGCTCCTCTGTTCGTGGAATTTTCCTGGCAAGAATACTGGAGTGGGTTGCCATTTCCTTCTCCAGGGGATCTTCCCGACCCAGAGTTTGAGCTCAGGTTCAATCTCTTGCATCTTCTGCAATGGCAGGCAGATTCTTTCCCACTCGCACCACCTGAGTTGTGGCATATAGCAAAGTTGCTGGCCCCAAATATATATCTTCTTGACTTTTTTTCTGGTCATATGATAACTATTTCCCAGGATCCCTTGCAGTTTAATGTGGCCATTTAACTAGCCCTCAAGTAAAGGATGTAAGCAAAAGTGATGGGTGTCATTTCCAGGCCAAGGCAATCAAAAAGTGGGTGCATCCCCTCTACTCTCTCTTTTGTGCTTCTGCCTGCTGAAAGCAGATTACAATGGAACGCCAAGGCATGGTGGAATTTGGAGCCTAGAATCACTGCATGGAGGAAAGTCACCCACTGATCAGAAATACCCACTTTGAACTATTACATGAGGAATAATAAACATCTATTACTTTTGAGTCATTATATTTTTTCAGGCCTATTTGTTATAGCTGCTAATATTAGCCTAATTAAGCCAGGTGCTTAGCACATACCAAAGACCTAACACATTTGTTGAAACAAGACCAGGTTCCTTCTTTCAATGTGCTGATCAACTAATGATGGAAATAGACACGCGCCAACCATAATGCCAGCTGCTGAAGTGTGAAAACAAAATTGGAGGCATGGTGATTTGCTTGAAGGGGAAAAGAGGAGAAAGCTTCCCAGAGTAGGAGACTTTTGAGCTGGGCCCTAGGTTTAACAGAACTCAAGCAAATCAGATGGGGTTAGGAGATTTCAGACCCAGGAGAAAGCAGAGAATAAAAGTACAGAAAGCAGAATGCACATTTGTTCACATTCAACCTCATCACTCTCTTGAACTTGGTCAACAGAGTGTGAGCTTATTGTGCACTGACTTTCTTTCCTGGGTTTGGCATCAAACAAACAACGCTTTGTTTTGTTTTGTTTTTAACACTACCCTCAATAACCCTTTTGCTTTTTTTTTAATATAAAAAGTTCCAAGATGAATATCCTTAGGAAGTGCAGAAGTAAATGTTTAATGAACCATAACAATTCTTCTCTAATAAAATTCGTGAAGAACTTGAGATGGTTCTATTACTTATAATAGTCAAAGAGCCATGCTCTTAGGAATCAATGGGTTCGACCTAAGTTTTGACATTATTGATTTAGCATGTAACCGTCACTGGCTTACAGAATGGAACATTAAGCCCCCAGATTTACATTTATATTTCCTTTTCAAGAGGAACATCAAGCAGATGGTTTAAGAGATCAGGCAAAAGATTCTCTACATCCTTCACTCATAGCTAAGTGCCTCCAACACCTGAGACAGTTAACAAAACCACTTCCTCCAAAAATCTGTGAGTCCCTTCATCTGAAAGCACAGGACCTGAGGGGCAGAGGGGCAGGGACTTGGGAGAAAGTACAAAGGGTGGTAAGTACGGCAGTGGCTTGGTGGTGAGAGGAAGGATGTGGCCGTCTGAAGGCTACCCTGAAGCAGGGAAGAGAGACACAGTCCCCAGTGGTCTTCCAAATACCAACTTAATGCTGTGTTAGCAATGTCCCCAGGAGCTTGTTTAAATACAAGGGTGAAACAACAATCCCTGGGCAGACAAGACTTCATTTCAAATGACTTCAGTCCTCCTTAGACTTGAGAGAAGCAAGTTAGGCTGCCTCACTCCTAGCAAACATCAATGTAACTCTCTTTTGGAAACAAAATTCTTCCTCTCACACATCCATGTATCCTACCCCCTACCATGAAAGGGAGTTAAAACTGGGCAGGGGAAAGTGCTACCCTGAGAGTAAAGCAACTCTTCAGACAGCAGAAATCAATTCCCCCTTAAATCTAAGAAGTACTGCAGCCGCCAGTCAACACTACCGGTCCATGAATACAGCAAAACACCAGCACCTGCCACCCTGCATCTGGGGCCTTTTATTTTTTGGTAAATGTGGCAGGAAAGACTCTCAGAGAGAAGATCAACTGCTTTATCTGAGCAAAAGGGAAGCCCGAGGGAAGAGAAACAAGAAGCATCGCGCCCATCCTTGGGCACTTTGTGCGTCTCCTCTCTGTGCACTGAAAGGGCTCTTTGTGTCACACACACACACACACACACACACACACACACATACCCGGCGAGTCTGTGTGATTTATTGGTCGGAGGAGGGGCAAGAAGGGTGATTTTATTATGCCTCTTCTCACTCAGTCCCAGCAAATCTCCGCCGGGGCCCAAGTCTGGTGGCCTCTTTCTGGTTCAGTCCCCTCCGCCTGTGGCCGCAGAGATAAGAGAGGGGAGGCGACCAAACAAAAACAGTCATCGATCTAGGGAAGTAGAAAGGAAATCCAGCGAGCTGAGAAGGGAGGAGAAAGGAGCCTGAGGGAGCTGGAAGGGTGGAGGGGTCAGAGGAAGAGGAGCTAAGGCTTCAGCTCGGGGAACTGAAGAAGGGTGGGTGGTGGCACAGGAAGAGTGGAGGGGAGGGTGGGGGAAGTGCAAGGGAGGTGCCAGAAATAAGCTAGAGGATGCGATGGGGAAGGCGACGGCCACAGGAGGAGGAGGCCGAGAGGTGGAGGAGTGGGGCAGGGGTGGAGTGGGGTGGGGAGGGAAGCAGCATGGGGCATCAATTATTAAGTGATTACATCATCCCTGACATTAAAACAACACACACAGCCCGGGTCCCCGCGGGGGGCCCCGAAAAGAGGGCGGAGGCGGAGTCTGGGCCAGCCTAGCCATCCCCCAAGCCAATTCCTATTCACACTCCGAGGACATGGACCCCCCCAGCCCTGCGCTACCTCGGGGCTGCAGCCCGCAAGGGTGTCCTCCGGAGCGACCACAGGAAGACTCCAAGCGAGGCCAATTCCCCGGCAGCCCCGTGGGGAGCCCCAGAGGCGGCGATGGCCAAGAGACTGCAGCGCCGGGCCCCGCGGCGGGGGCGGCGCTGAGCTAGGAGCCCGCGGCCCGCATCTCCGCAGCATCCCCGCGGCCCCGCGGCGCATCCCCGGCCGCTTACCTGCGCTGCGCTCAGGCTCCGGAGCCCATTCACATGGTCCACTCCCCGCCTCCTCCGGCGCGGCCGAAGCGGCTCCGGTGGTTGCTCGGCGGGCCCGGGAGCCGGTGGGCCTTCTGAGAGTGCCCAGGGGGCGGCGCCGGGTGTCCCCGGCCCGGCGACCGGATCCCTCCCAGGCGCGGGCGGCGGCTTTGTATGCGCCTGGGGAGCCCTCGGAGCCCGGGGTGAAGCGCCGCGCGCCCGGGCGGTGATGGACGCGCGACTCCGAGGGCAGCCTCTCCTCTGCTCCCGCGGCCGGTCGGCGGGCGGGTCTCGGCGGCCTTTGGCTCGCGGCGACCCCTCCTTCTCTCCCGCGGCAGCCCCCTCCCCGCCGGCTCCGCTCCTGACAGATGGCGCAACTGCAAAGACGCGCCGCCGCTGCCGCGGCTGCTCCGAGCTACTCGCGCTGATGCTCCAGCCCCTCCAGCCCCAGCGGGGAGTGAGGGAGGGCGGGAGGCACTGCGAGAGTGGCAGGTTCCGCTGTCCTATCAACGAGCCCCTCGGGAGCAGCAGGCGGCGACCATTGGTGGTTGGAGCGGGGGCGGGGCGGCGATGGGTGGGGCCACCGAGTGGGCAGAACGTTCCCGTGGCTTTGGGCATCCTGGCGTGCGTGCGGTGTAAGGGTGTGAGAGGGGATGCTAGATTGGAGGAGTTGTGCGTGTGTGTTTTTTAAGGTTTACGTAGACTTGAGGTAGTGGGTTAGGGTAAGGAAAGAAAAGAAGAGTGTGAGCTGCAGTTTCTGCTTTGGAGAAGGTTGCAGCCGCTACTGCAGAAAGGCATCTGCCATTCCCTCAAAACCATGGGAATCTGCCTTGAGAAAGGACCATCTTTCCTTTCTGTTGTCTTTTCATCTGAAGGTGGGAGGATAAATTGGAAAACCGTTAGAGTGATTAAATTGTTTTCTCTGATCAAACCGAAGAGTGCGGAGCAAGGGAGAATCCCATCACAGAAACCTGGAAACGCACAGTTAATATTATTAGTAATTATAAGGAGGGGGAGGAAGAAAAGGAAGGGGATAAAAACGGAATAAATTAGGATGAATTTATAGTCTTCTGATATATATATATATATATATTCAAGCAAAAGTCTTCAGGAAGTATTAGGGAAATACGAGTAGTGGGTGGAGAGGGCAGGCGACTACTAAGGAATCTGCAGAGTAGAGATTTGTTTGCATAGTTTTCCCAAAAGCATGCTTAATTGTAGCCATTGGTTCTCTTTGGTTTCTCATGAATTCAACCTTCTCGTGTTTTTTTTTTCCTTCTCTAAATCTGAGCTTTTGCTCAGATTTTCCTTGATGAAATAATAGCTGGTTTAATATACAACTGGGAGTGCATCAGTCTTTATTTCCTATCCAGCATTTCTATGGCAGGATGTAACTTCATTAAAACAAAAAAAACAAAAAAACACTTCAGCTTCCTGAATTTCTTTATAGGTAATTCCTGTTTACTGAAAGTTTTGCTCTAAGGCATGCTCAGATTCATTCTTCTTAATGATTTTGGCAAGAATCCTACCCTGCCCCCTCAGCAAAATATAGTGTTCTGAGAAATATAAGTGAATTGGCATCTGCTTCTGTGTTCAAAATCTATAATATTACCTTTCCTGCACACTAAGTTTTGACTGTAGTTTTCAAATACCAGTCACTTTTTCTGCCTTTTTTCTTTTTGATACATAGCACTTTTTTAAAAAATTAAACTAAGAGATATTTATATGGAAACTTCCCCCTGAGATATCTGTGCAATATTGGGTGGGGAGGGGGGTGTTTGTTTGTTTTTAATTAATTTTTATTGGAGTATAGTTGATTTACAATGTGTTAGTTTCTGCTGTACAGTAAAGTGAATCAGTTATACATATACATATATCCACTGTTTTAGATTCTATTCCCATATAGGTCATTACAGAGTACTGAGCAGAGTTCCCTATGCTATACAGTAGGTACACAATACTTTTTAAAGTTGCTAACATTTGTTAAACAATCCCCATTTTATAAGTGAGGAAACTGAGGACAAGAGAAATTAATAACTAAATTTAAAGTGATTGTATAGCATGATCACTGGGTTTCTTTCTTCCTTAAATAAAATATTAAATCATATTTAAATTATGTGTTGATAATTCATTTCATAATCCCAAGAAATGGAACCACAACTAGGACTAGAAGATTTCCATACAAGAGAACACCAACTTCATCTAGCCAAGAATTGTTTATCTCAAGAGAAGAGGCTCCTCTTTCTCAGTACTAGCCTGCCATGGCAGTCCTGGGTTTATATGGATTGGAATGGAGAGGCAATTGTTCAGAGCAGTGATACTGAAGCTGAAGCTCCAATATTTTGGCCACCTGATACAAAGAGTCGACTTATTGGAAAAGACTCTGACGGTGGGAAAGATTGAAGGCAAAAGGAGGAGGAGTGGCAGAGAGGAGATGGTTAGATAGCATCACCAACTCTATGGACATGAATTTGAACAAACTCTGGGGGATAGTGGAGGACAGAGGAGCCTGGTATGCTGCAGTCCATGGGGTCCCAAAGACTCAGACACAACTTAGCAACTGAACGACAGCAACAAATGATTCTAAACCTTAGCATGCATCAGAATTACCAGAAGGGATTTTTTAAAACACTGACTGGTGGCCTCCAGCCCCAGAGGGTCTGATTCAGTAGACTTGGAATGGAGCCCAAGAATTTGCACTTCTAACAGTTCCCAGGTGAGGCTGACGCTCCTGGTCTGGGTACCAGGCCTTGAAAACCACTGATCTAGAACCAGGCTGTCCAGTGTGGTAACCAGCAGCCACACCTGGCTCGTACACACTTGAAACGTACCTGAGTTTTTGATATGTGACTAGTGCAAATTCAAATGTCCTGTAAAGGTAAAAGACACATTGGATTTTAAAGATTTAGCATAAAAAATATAAAACATCTAAATGATTTTTATATTATTTACATGTGAAGATGATAATAGTCTGAATATATTGTGCTAAATAAAATATATTATTAAAGTTAATTTCACTTTTTCTTTTAACTTTTTAATGTGTCTACTAGAGAATTGAAAACAGCATATGTAGTTCGCATTATATTTCTACTAGACAGCACTAGTATAGATTGTTTCTGATTCTAGCTCCACACTGCACGCTGTTGACAGCTCCTTGATGGGTCAAATCACTTACCTTTTCTGGACCTTAGTGTTCTTATGTGTAAAATGGAGACAGAGTAAAACTGATCTGGCGCATGCTACTTGTTTGAAGACTAAATGGACATGGAAAGGTACCTTCCTCCTTTTTAATGTCATGTACTCTCAGAAAAACCACTCTTGACATAGAGCCCTCCTTGGAATTCCATGTGAGGTTCAATTTATCTTACATGAAGTCTGGAGTAGGTGGGGTGAGGCATCTCATTGTTTATGGTTTCTTCAAGAAGAGTCACTTTTTTAGCGTCTGTAACTCTAATAGCTCCTTGATCTAATTAGGGAACAAAACGAAGAGACAATGCAATTAAGATGACAGATTAACCTGCTCCCATCAAGACTTCATCCTGTTTTTCTAATTCTTTCCTTGGCTACCTTTCTATCTGTTGCCCTTCTTAAATGTGGATTTAAATGGATTTGGCCTCCTAGGAGGATTAGCTAATGGTCTGAACAAGTATATAGAGTACTGTGAAAGATTCGGATGATATTCCCCATTTTGATCTACTGTGCAGATCTCTACACAGACCTTGATTAAAGATCCATGGCACTGCTCCTAGCCTTCCTGAGATAAGCCATATTGTCCTCTAAGCCCCCATTCTGTTTTCTTACTGACAGCTTAATATATACAAACTAGAATGTAGACATTGTTCTAGAAATTCTCTTTGATTTGACTGGTACTGGTTATTTTTCTCTTTCTATTTCTTTCAATTTTCCTCTTCCAATCTGGGCTTTGTGTTGTCTCAACCGAATTTCTTATTCTCTTGTTTTTAAAGTAACATTTTCCTTCTTTTTAATTTTATTTTATTGAAATATTTTCTTGCTTGATAATTACGTTTCAGTTTTAATCTCTTAAATGTTAACTCAACAGCAACATATACAGCAAGGGTAAGAATCCTTAATATAGAATGCTGACACATCCACAAGGAAGCAAAAATGAACGCTTCGACTGAAAACATGAAAAGTAAGTGCATCCACAAGGTGAAACTGAAAGTGGCTCAATCGTGTCCAACTCTTTGCGACCCCATGGACTATACAGTCCATGGAATTCTCCAGGCCAGAATACTGGAGTGGATAGCTTTTCCCCTCTCCAGGGGATCTTCCCACCCTAAGGATTGAACCCAGGTCTCCCGAATTGCAGGTGGATTGTTTACCAGCTGAGCCACAAGGGAAGCCCAAGAATACTGGAGTGGGTGGCATATCCCTTCCCCAGCAGATCTTCCCGACCCAGGAATTGAACCAGGGTCTCCTGCATTGCACGCAGATTCTTTACCATCTATCAGGGTATCAGTACTATCAAGGATCAGCAAACATGAAAAGAGATATAACACTACTTGTAATCAAAGCAATGCAAAGATACAGTTTTCTCAGCTACCTAGCTGGCCAAAGACATAAAGGATGTAGGGAAGTGGATACCCATACTGCCAGAGAAAATGTTAATGGGTGTTATATCACTTCTAGAGGATGACTTAGTAACATTTATGAAAAGCCCTTTGGGGAAGGAGAGGGTGGAACAAATTGAGAGAGCAGCATGGAAACATATACATTACCATGTGTAAAATAGATAGCCAGTGGGAACTTGCTGTGTGACACAGGGCGCTCAATCCAGTGCTCTCTGACAACCTAGAGGGGTGGGATGGGGTGGGAGATGGAAGGGAGGTTCAAGAGGGAGGGGATGTATGTGTACCTGAGACTGATTCATGTTGATGTATGGCAGAAGCCAGCACAATATTGTAAAGCAATTATCCTCCAATAAAAATTTTTTTAAAGAAGTATATACCTTTGATATAGCAATTCTCCTTCTGGGAAAGAATGTAACAAGTTTGCAATGATATACCTATTATGTTCTATGAGTAATTGGAACATTGTCTATAATGATGAAAAATTGAGACATCTGTTAATAAGGGATCTGGTGTGTAAACTACACTGCAATAGAACACTGACTAGCCATGAAAATGATAATGATGCCATTTATTTATGTGAAAAGATTTTCACAATAAAGTGTTAAGAGAAAATAGTGAACAGTGAATTCGTATGGGTATATGTGTATGTAGGTATGTATATTTATTCCATTATTTTAAAATTTATCTCTATAGGTACATTTTCATAGAAAACTATGTAAGTACATGCATTAAAATGTTAACAGTGATTTTTCTCCAAGTTATCAAATTACAGTTTATCTTTATTTTTGATCTTTTCTAATTTTCTGAACTTTTTGCATAACTGAAGAAACAGTAAAATAAAATTTAATTTTTTTTTCTTTCTTTGCTACTATAATTTTCCCTTTTCTCTTCCTCCTCTTCTCTGCTCTTTTTCCTCCCATTTGGAGAATTCTTGCCACAGAGGTGATGTCTAGGAGAGACCTCCTGCTCTCATTCACCCACAATTACCCTTCTAGCTTCTGATGGACCTCTTGGGACTTGTAAGAATGATTCTCCAAAAACTTAACTTTGAAAGCAGGAGGCCCCTGGGAAATGTCCCAAGGCTAACCTCTGAACACCTGGTTTACTGTGAAACCCTTCTGACATCTCATGCCATCAAGTTCTAATAGAAAGAACTACATAGTTTAAAATCTATGATGGCCAGACCATAGCCAATAGATTTAGGCTGTTTTGGGTCCACAACATGCCATGAGCCGTAAAGTGATGGTCCTGGGAAAAATCTTACGTGTGACAGGAAGGATCCTCCATACAATACCCAGCCTGAGCTCAGGAGGAGGTGGGGACAGGTAGTGTTAAACCTACCTCTGAAAGAGGCTGTGCCCAGCTTCTGAAGCTGGGATTCTGGCACTACTTTTATACTAGCTCGGTCTTGTCAAGTTTTGTCCAAAGTGGACAGTGGCTCCTCCTGTGGGGGAGTGGCTACTTAGTTTGGGTCTCTCCAGCCCCCTTCCATCTTAAAAAGTGGAGACCAGGCTGAATAAACAGCCATTATTATGAATGAGGTTTTAGAACCCAGGTCCACGGACCTCTGTTGGGTGCTCTCAATGGGTCAGGGTCATTACTGCAGGAACTGGTCCTGTTGGAAAGGGTTGGTTCTACAGAGGAAGAGAGGCCATATCCCAACCAGACCACAGGGAGGGTGGGAAAGGTGGTGGTGACTGAAGATGGTCTTCTTTGATTCTTTGCCTGACTCTCCAAAGGAGGCCTGGATTATCATCTGGTGTGGTCTAAGTATATGGCAATGGAACTGAGTGACCTTGAGAGTCTAGATAGAAAGATTTCTAATTTCATATAGTTATCTTCCAGCAAATCTTCTACCAGAACCCTTGTAGAGGTCTAATTAGGAAGGCTCTCTTGTCGTAAGATGGCCTGTCACTTTCTTTTACATCCTGACTAGCTGTACCTCTCATTCTGGCCCTTTCTTGACTATTTACTCTTATCTATTTCCTGACTTTACTGTGTGTCGTGATGGTGTTTGAAGCTTCTCCTGTATGGTTGAGCCACAAGGAAGCCCCACCCTGGTGTAGATAATTGGATCAGAAGCCTTCAGTCATCCATGACATAGGTTGGTTAGACTTGATCTCTGAGTGAGCTGAGCCTGACATGCCATCCCTGGGAAGACACTTAAGAGCTACACTATGCAGCCCACAGGTTCTGTGTGTGTGTGTGTCAACTGGTAGAGCTTCTAGAGTGTGCCCTGGATGATTCAGCTGTTTTTTCTGGTCATGGCCTGTTGTCATCCCCACCCCACCCCCCAAAGATAATGTCTCAACTTTCTAATAACTTTAGTGATCTATACCTGCATAGGTCAGGTCAGTCGTTCAGTCGTGTCCAACTCTTTGCAGCCCCATGAATCACAGCACGCCAGGCCTCCCTGTCCATCACCAACTCCCGGAGTTTACCCAAACCCATATCCATCGAGTCAATGATGCCATCCAACCATCTCATCCTCTGTCGTCCCCTTCTCCTCCTGCCCCCAATCCTTCCCAGCATTAGGGTCTTTTCCAATGAGTCAACTCTTTGCATGAGGTCACCAAAGTGTTGGAGTTTCAGCTTCAACATCAGTCCTTCCAATGAACACCCAGGACTGATCTCCTTTAGGATGGACTGGTTGGATCTCCTTGCAGTCCAAGGGACTCTCAAGAGTCTTCTCCAGCACCACAGTTCAAAAGCATCAATTCTTCGGCGCTCAGCTTTCTTCACCGTCCAACTCTCACATCCATACATGACCACTGGAAAAACCATAGCCTTGACTAGACGGACCTTTGTTGGCAAAGTAATGTCTCTGGTTTTAAATATGCTATCTAGGTTGGCCATAACCTTCCTTCCAAGGAGTAAGGGTCTTTTAATTTCATGGCTGCAATCACCATCAGCACTGATTTTGGAGCCCAAAAAATAAGACAAGAATTTTACAACATGTATCTTGCCACTTTCGAGGATTCAGATATTCTGTCAGGTTGTCAAGGGGAAAAATGAAAAGAAGGAAGGGAAAATTGTTGTATCAGTCAAGGTTCTTGGTTGCAGCATTAGAAATTAATTCTGTCTAATTTAAGCAGAAAAGGAATTGATTAAAAGGATATTGGGTGCTCATAGAATCAGTTGCAAGGTTTGAGGACCAGGCTCAGAAAACAAACAGGAATCAGAAATCACCACCCAGGGACACATCCAAGGATGGGTTTGCTGTGCTGTAATATGTCGCTTCAGTCTTGTCTGACTCTTTGTGACCCCAAGGACTGTAACCCGCCAGGTTCCTGTCCATGGGATTCTCCGGGAAAGAATACTGGAGTGGGTTGCCATTTCCTCCTCTAGGGGGTCTTCTCCACCCAGAGACTGAACTCGCATCTCATGTCTCCTGCATTCGCAGGCGGGTTCTTTACCACTAGTGCCACCTGGGAAGCCCTAGGATGGGTGAAAAAGCTCTGTTAGGGCCTTCACACTGCCAGGGACTTCAGCCTGGAGGTGGATTTGAAGCTGTATCTTCATTCTTCTCTCAGTTGTTGAAGATCCAAGTTCCTGGGTGGCAACATGTAATAGGCTGGCCATACAGTAGCTGTCAGTGGGGGATGGGACTGGAGGCAGAGGTGGGGAAGGGGCATCCAGCTTCTTTAACTTCTATGCATAATGAGGCCTTGCCCCCCAATCAATTTAGATGATAAGACTCTTCACCAAATAAGAGAGGAGGTGGAATGCCAGGCCAAAATTTTAAAAGTAACAAATGCCCCCCCCTGCATTTATTGTGGAGTGTGTGAATTTGGCAAGTGTGGGTATGGAAACCCATACTCCTTTTACATTATAGAGATTAATTTTTCCATCTTATGAATCAAGGTCAACTGCCCTGATCTTTGGAGGTTTCAATCCAGCCTAAAGGAGCAGTGCTTCTTCATATGATCCAAGGAATCAAAAGTCCAATGAAAATTAAGCAGCCAGAGAAGATCTCCAATAGACAAATTATAATTGAGGTTATATAAATTATACTCATTTTAAACCAAGAGAATCGAGTTTACCAGGAATGGTTTATTGAAATGATTTGTTTCACCTCATACTGGGGTAAGACTGAAATTTATTCCCTCCTGCATTCAACTTATCATTTATTTTAATTCAGTTTATCATTTATTGTATTGCATTATACACAGTATGCATTCACAAAGCACACTTTCTTGCACATTCTCCCGATAGAAAGAGAAATAATTCTATTTCTACTCAAATATGAAATTATACAAGGATATTGCTTTCACCACTGATACTTTTTTAAAATTAATTAATTATTTTTTGGCTGCACTGGGTCTTCGTGGCTGCCCCCAGGCTTTCTTCAGTTGCGGCGAGCAGGGGAGCTACTTTCTAGCTGTGCAGGCTTCCCACTGCAGTGGCTTCTCTTGTTATGGAGCACAGGCTCTAGAGCACTCAGGCTTCAGTAGTTGTGGCTCTTGGGCTCTATAGCACAGACTTAGAAGTTGTGGCACATGGACTTAGTTGCTCCACAACATATGGAATCCTCTTGGACCAGGGATAGAACCTGTATCTCCTGGACTGGCAGGCTGATTCTTAACCACTGGACCACCAGGGAAGTCCTTACCACCAATACATGACACTGTTCTAAAAATTCCAATATATGCAATAAAACACAGGGAAGAAACGATATGTATAAATAATGAAAAGGAGACAAACTTCTTATTATTTCCTGTTGATGTGATTGTCTGCCTGGAAAGATCAAGAGAATCAATTGAAACACTATTAAAACTATTAAGTGAATTCAATAAAAAATTCAGTTGCCAAAGATCATGAGGTTAGGTTCCAATAACAGTGAGTGAGGTCAAATTTGTGCATAGCCAAAATCACCCTTGAAAATACTCCAAATTGCCCCTAAAATACTGTATACATTGGGTTGTGAGTACAACTTTATACACTGTTTATGTATAGAAAACAGTGTAATATATACAGTGTTATGTATACATATGTATAACATACACATCTGTGTAATATATACAGTAATTTGTAGCACATTAGAGCAATTTAACAATATTTTTTTCATGGCAAAAACTTGTGTTTAAATATGGCATTATATGCATTGATGATCTATCTCAACTATAGACAAAAAATCAATAACTTATATTGCTAATTAGAAATTATAATTTTATGTCTCTTTTACCATAGCAACCAAAAATGATAAGGGATTATTTCTTGGTTTGTGTCCCCTTCAAAGCTGACCTCTGGAGAAGGCAATGGCACCCCACTCCAGTACTCTTGCCTGGAGAATCCCAGGGACGGCGGAGCCTGGTGGCTGCCGTCTATGGGGTCGCACAGAGTCGGACACGACTGAAGCGACTTAGCAGCAGCAGCAGCAAAGCTGACCTCTAGACAAGGATGAATGATAGACTCGTTTATTGAAGAGTGATCCCAGGGACCCAGTCTGGGAATGAGGATGGGAGATGGGGACAGGAAGGATGTCAGTAGAGGGTGCATCACCAAGCTAGATTTTCCTGGGGGCAAATAGAGCATCCCCTCTAGCAGACCCCTTGGGGAGACAGTGTGAGCACCTGACGGAGTTATAACAGAAGGCAGAGGAAGCTGGTGTTTACTCACCAACTCTCCATCATTATTAGTGAAAGGCTATTTCTAGGGAAATAAACTCCATATGTCTAGCTGGCCCTGCCAACAGTCCTAGTAGGCTCCTATGGCCAGGAAAGGCCTCTCTATAGCCACAGGGATGCCCAGGAAGCTGCTCCTGGAAAGTAGATAGGGGATACCGAAGGTATTTGGTGGGAACAGCACTGGCAGTGTCTACCACATGTTAACCTAAAAAGGAATGGGATCTAAATATAAAAATTGCACATTTCCACTGAGAATCATAAATAAAAAAGTTTAAATGGAGAGATGGACCATGTTCCTAGGAGGAAAGACTTAATAGTGTTAAGATTTTAATTTCCTGAAAATTCATCTATAAATCAAATACAGTTCCAATTAAAATTCTATTGAGGATTCTTTTTTCTTTTAAGTGTATCCGGAAGGGAAAAATTGAGTGAGGATAGACGAAAATTTTTGAAAACTTCAGTGCAGTCAGTATGGCCCTTAAAAATCCTTTAAATACCGAGAAGGTATTGGCCTTACCAGATAATAAATTAGACTGGTAGTGGTGCAGGGACAGACAGACAAACAAAGCAAGTGCCCCAAAGATTGCAGGAACACACTCAAGTATTTGTAAGTATGTAATTACATGTGCCATTTAAAAATCAACCATAAATAAAAGGAATAGTAAATAAACATTATTGGTACAAGTTATATCTTGCATCACATCAGTTCACTTCAGTCGCTCAGTCGTGTCCGAGTCTTTGTGACCCCATGAATCACAGCACACCAGGCCTCCCTGTCCATCACCAACTCCCAGAGTCTACCCAAACCCATGTCCATCGAGTCGGTGATGCCATCCAGCCATCTCATCCTCTGTTGTCCCCTTCTCCTCCTGCCCTCAATCTTTCCCACCATCAGGGTCTTTTCCAATGAGTCAACTCTTCGCATGAGGTGGCCAAAATATTGGAGTTTCAGCTTCAACATCAGTCCTTCCAGTGAACACCCAGGACTGATCTCCTTTAGGATGGACTGGTTGGATCTTCTTGCAGTCCAAGGGACTCTCAAGAGTCTTCTCCAACACCACAGTTCAAAAGCATCAATTCTTTGATGCTCAGCTTTCTTACAGTTCAACTCTCACATCCATACATGACTACTGGAAAAACCATAGCCTTGACTAGATGGACCTTTGTTGGCAAAGTAATGTTTCTGCTTTTTAATGTGCTGTCTAGGTTGGTCATAACTTTCCTTCCAAGGAGTAAGCGTCTTTTAATTTCATGGCTGCAATCATCATCTTCAGTGATTTTGGAGCCCTCAAAAATAAAGTCTGACACTGTTTCCACTGTTTCCCCATCTATTTCCCATGAAGTGATGGGACCAGATGCCATAATCTTAGAACATGTTAAATCTGACAGTCCTATGATACATCCAAGCAGAGATGCTACCATCAGTTGAATACTATCAGGAGAGAAGTTTTAGCTAGAGATATAAATGTGGTAATTAGTCTATGTGCTAATTAAATGGAAAGTGAATGAGTTCACACAGAGAGGGGGCCCAGGATCAGGGCATGAAGGGTCAGGAAGAGGCCAAGGGTGGGAAGGAACAACTACAGAGACAGGAATATGTGGTATCTCAGAAGGCAAGAGAGGAGGGTGTTTTAAGGAGGAAGTGGTATGGTATCAAGTACTACCAAAAGGTCTAGAAAAATGAGATGAGAGAAGTGATCCTAGGATTTGGTGAAGTAAAGGTCACCGGTGATGGGTGAGGAGCAAACTGAGAGATCAGAGATCAGACACAGATCCGTGTGTCTACACCTCTGTAAGATATTTGGCCCTGCAAGAGTGCAGGAACAGGCAAGTCTCAGGACAAAACATGAATGTCCATAAACAAATGAAAAAGTATTTCACCTGAACCCAAGGAAAATTAAAATGGAAAAGGCAAATCTTTTTTAAACTATCAAATTGAAAAAATACTGAATATTTTTCAAAACGGTGATAAGTGTTGTACTCTTCCAAACAGTACTAGAGGAGTTGCAAGTTTATGTAGCATTTCTGGAAACTCAGTTTTGTATTAACCATTTTGACACAGCCACTTCATTCCTAACATTACATCTGAAGGAAATAATCAGGGGTATGTGCAAAAATTTGACTGTAAGTAGTTTATTTTTGTCACAGTGTAAATTGTATAAAGTAGTGACATATTGGAAATAACTGAAATGTTCAACAATAAGAGACTGCTTGAATTACAGCATATCATTACAATTGAATTCCTTGCAGCCACTAAAATTTATATTGTAGAAGATTGTAAAATAACATGTAAGAGATGATAGGATATGTTACAAAACATTGTATGACAAAGACTCATATTTATTTAGTGCTTCATACACACCAGCACTATGATTAATGCTTTACACAAAATAATGTTTAATCGTCACTAAAAAAAAAAACTCTGAAGTCGGTATTCTTCTTTCCTTTCTTTATAGATACGGAAATCAAAGCTGAGATTGATTAAAAAAAACTTTGCCCAAGGACATGCATCTGGTATGTAGTGGAAGCAGCACTCTGCTGCTCTTACCAACATTCTATTTTTACTAATTTTTTCTTCCTTAGTCATTTAGTCATGTCCGACTTTTTGCGACCCCATGGACTGAAGCCCTCCAGGCTTCTCTTTCCTTCACTATTTCCCAGAGTTAGCACAGACTCATGTCTGTTGAGTCAGTGATGCTATCCAACCATCTTATCCTCTGTCATCCCCTTCTCCTCCTGCCCTCAATCTTTCCCAGCATCAGGGTCTTTTCCAATGAGTTGGCTCTTTGCATCAGGAGGCCAAATTATCAGAGCTTCAGCTTCAGTATCAGTCCTTCCAATGAATATTCAGGGTTGATTTCCTTTAGGATTAACTGGTTTGATCTCCTTGCAGTCCAAGGGACTCTGAAGAGTCTTCTCCAGCACTACAATTCAAAATCATCAATTCTTAGGCACTCAACCTTCTTTATGGTCTAACTCTCACATTGTACATGACAACTGGAAAAACCACAGCTTTCACTATATGGACATTTATTCATTCAGAAAATGAATCAATCCTAAAATGTTACATCTTGTGGTGGGACCATGGGTGATCTTCTTTACTGTTTTGTTTTTTTTTCTTACGTATATTTTAAAAATTTGCTATCAAAAATTGTCTAAGTAATAAACAAATTTTGGAGAATTAGTTCAGTTCAGTCACTCAGTTGTGTCCGACTCTTTGCGACCCCATGAATTGCAGCACGCCAGGCCTTTCTGTCCATCACCAACTCCCGGAGTCCACCCAAACCCATGTCCATCGAGTTGGTGATGCCATCCAACCATCTCATCCTCTGTCGTCCCCTTCTCCTCCCACCCCCAATCCTACCCAGCATTAGGGCCTTTTCCAATGAGTCAGCCCTTCACATGAGGTGGCCAAAGTATTGGAGTTTCAGCTTCAACATCAGACCTTCCAATGAACACCCAGGATTGATCTCCTTTAGGATGGATTGATTGGATCTCCTTGCAGTCCAAGGGACTCTCAAGAGTCTTCTCCAACACCACAGTTCCAAAGCATCAATTCTTTGGCGCTCAGCTTTCTTCACCGTCCAACTCTCACATCCATACATGACCACTGGAAAAACCATAGCCTTGACTAGACGGACTTTTGTTGGTAAAGTAATGTCTCTACTTTTAAATATGCTATCTAGGTTGGCCATAACCTTCCTTCCAAGGAGTAAGCGTCTTTTAATTTCATGGCTGCAATCACCATCAGCAGTGATTTTGGAGCCAAAAAAAATAAAGTCTTGACACTGTTTCCACTGTTTCCCCATCTATTTCCCATGAAGTGATGGGACCAGATGCCATGATCTTAGTTTTCTGAACGTTGAGCTTTAAGCCAACTTTTTCACTCTCCTCTTTCACCTTCATCAAGAGGCTCTTTAGTTCTTCTTCACTTTCTGCCATAAGGGTGGTGTCATCCGCATATCTGAGGTTATTGATATTTCTCCTGGCAATCTTGATTCCAGCTTGTGTTTCTTCCAGCCCAGCGTTTCTCATGATGTACTCTGCATATAAGTTAAATAAGCAGGGTGAATAAATGAGTGTTTTTCCATATTCAGAGGATAAGGTTTTAATATCATAAGTCTTAATAGACCTGTGGCTTAATTTCTGCCAGAAAAAAATTAATCATAATTACAAAACTAAATTCATCTTTTTAGTCAGAGTTTCCTCTCTTCTCACTGAAGTAGCTAGTGTCCATTTAGTTGATATTTCATTCTGTTATCTAGAGTGAATTCTGCAGTTTATTTTAGCTGTGTACCAGGAAAGACCATCAGTGACAGACATTCTGTGTTTGGATGCCTCCATGAGATTTCTTTATGTAACACAGGTGGGCTTTGATTACTCCAGCTTTCAAAGTTCTTCAAATTAAAAGTTATTATACACACAGTTTATGGCATGGAACTTCAATGCCTCAATTAGCTGTTTATGTATGTATCAGAATCCCTTCAAGATTATTTCCTGAGAATCTCTATCCTCCTGTGGGCAGTTTCAGTCCATCTCCGAAGATGGTGATGGTGTTGGGATGGGGTAGCTATTACATGGTTTTTGTTTGTATCACAGCTCAAGTTCCATCTCTTGAAATGTAAAACCACAAACATCAACACAGTGTCCAAAAGGCATTAGGTCTCACTTACAATGATAGTGTAGGATGAATTTCTGCTGTATTTCTCTAGGTGGTGAACGGCTTGAGATGCAGATAAAAGACCTGCTGTGAGTCCTGACTGTGTCACTCATTAGCTATGTGATCTTGGGTATTACTCAGCCTCCCTCAATTGCAGTTTTCTCATTTCTAAAATGAGGTTAAACAGGGAGCCCAGTCTGGCACTCTGTGATGAACTTAGAGGGTTGGGATGGCTGGGAGGTGGGAGGGAGGCTCAAATGGGAGGGGATATATAGTTATGACCGATTCTCATTGTTGTACAGCAGAAACTAACAGAACATTGTGAAGCAATATTCCTCCAATTAAATAAATAAATTTTAAAAAATGCAATGAGGTTAAGAGCACTCACATTAAAGGATCATTGGAAGGTTAAATGAAGTAATATAGACTAAATCCTAGCATAGGGCCAGAAAAGATTTAATACCTTAGGTAGGAGCTCAAAATATGTTTTAAATCATTTCAAAATAGCGGACTGCTTTGTTTCTCTTGAAAAGATTGCAGTGATATTTTGGGGTTCTTATTCCTCATTTTATAAATAAGGAAACTGAAGATTTGAGAGGTCATTCATTCCCTTTCATTTTTTTCTAACAATGTCTTGTGTCAGTGTGTGTGTTCAGTGTCATGCTATGGGTTCAATTTTATAACCAAGACTACAATTTCCTTAGGAATGCCTTTAGCTGCAAGTCACAGAAAAATTGATGAACACTGGCTAAAAAATGAATTTATTGTTCTCATATCAAGATGTCTAGAGATAACCAGTGGCTGGCATTGGTTCATTTTCTCAGTGGGGTCATCAAAATTCCAGGCTTTTCCTGTCCTTCTGCTTTACCATCCATGACACATTGGCTTTTCTCATCCTCTCATGATGGCAACACGGCTGCCATGGCCGAATGCTTTGTGACATTCAAAGGCCAAAATTGGCAGATGGTGGGTGGGTTGGCCAGACCTATGTTCCTTGATATCAAAGGCTGTCTGCCCAATATCTGAACAAAATGGGGGATCTCTCGGATAAGCAATGGTAGAATCTGCCAGAATCTCCATCTCCTGACCCCTAAGCCATTGCATCTTCCCCTCTCCTGTGATGACTCTGTGCTCTGATACCACCCCATTCCCTAATATATTCATTTAGACTCTGTTATCTGGCCTATTTTCCATAGCACTTCTGACAGGGACCCTACAGACAGGATTGCTGAGTCTCTATTTTAAATAAATCTATTCACCAATTAGTTTAAAAAAAAAAATACTGTTATATCTTCCTTATTACCCCCAGAGTTCCAAACATTAAAAAAGCCAGTAAACCCTGAATGTTTGATAAGTGTTTTTGGTTTAAAGCCAAGCTATTAAAATTTCAATATAACTTGAAGTTTATTGAAACTTGTATATGGTCATACACATCTGTAAAATGAGTCTTATCTTTGCAACCTTTAAAGAAAAAGCCAATAAACCCAGATTATTTATTAAAAACCCTCCTATGTTGCCAGAACCCACACTGGAGTAAAGAAAAATATACTTCTGAGTGTAATTTATTTTTCTTGATGCAGCTTTAAGGAGATTCTTGTTATAGTTCAATTTCTTCTGCTTTCTTTGCTATGAGTGTATTCCTCATGAGTTCATAAGACAGAGAATAATTACTGAGGACACAGCTGTGGTCCAGTCAAGCTAAAGATTTCAATATTCCTGTGAAAGCAGAGTCAGAACCTAAGACAGCCAAGCTGTATATCTATAGGAAATGCTGCTGCTGTTCTTAGTTGCCAAGTCGGGTCTGACTCTTGGCTGTCCCATGGACTGTAGTTCACCAGTCTCCTCTGTCTATGGGCTTTCCCAGGCAAGAACACTGGAGTGGGTTGTCATTTCCTTCTCCGAGGATTTTCCTGACTCAGGGATCAAACCTGTATCTCCTGTATTGGCAGGCAGATTCTTTACCACTGAGGCACCACGGAAGCCCATATGCACAGGCAATATTTGATTTTTTTAAAAATCACTGGAAAACTGTTACTTTATACAGGATTTTGCTACCTGAAAGGACTGAGTACATGAAGTTATTTTAGAAATAAGATGATACAAGTTACTTTAGCAAAGATTACATCATATTTATTCCAATGAACAGGATAGCAAGGTTGGATCTTGAGGTTCTCAGTAAGGCCCTGCTAACAAGAGACCATATGTGAATTTAATTATTAACTCATTTGGAATTCCTCTTCCCCTTATCTCCTATCTTACAGTGCCCAATATTGCAATTTTTTCCAGCATTCATGATCTTGGAGTTCTGCCTACATTTCTGGTAAATCTTTTTAAGACTCAGGATTGCTCCAGGATTTATTCTTTTGAAATCTATTATGAGGGTTTCCTCTCTGCTAACCCCATGGTGTGTGTTCTTTCTTTCTTTGTGTTCCCATAGCTATTTCCACTGTGTCTTTCAAGTAGCACAATGCACTGATGAGGAGAGGGAAACTGGTTGAGAATGCTGAAGATTGGAAAATTGGGTCGATGCCAAAAAAGTATGACCCGGCCTGTTTTTCCCCCTTTACTCATCTACTTGCTCAGATCCCTGAAGAGGGGAAAGACTGAGTCTGAAGAAAATATGAGAGGTCTCTTTTGTCAATGAAAACACATAAACACAGGTTTGCACATTTTAAGCAGTGTTATTCCATGGACAGAACTTGGCGGGTTACAGTCCATAGGGTCTCAAAGAGTCGGACACGACTGAGTGACCAACAGTATTAATATAGCTATTCAGTATGATGACAGGAAGCTCTCTCAAGCAGATCCAAGAAAAATGATATGAGTGGAAACAGCAAATCATCCTTAGGATTTTTAAAAGGTTAATAATAACAATAATAATAATGTTCTGGTTCTCCCGCATTTACTTCCTGGTTCACAGTATTTTCCATCTCAGGTCTACCCTTTCTTATCTTCAGAAAAGACAGTTTGAGTTTTCTATTTAACTAGGTATTCATTAAAGCTAAGCCAACAGCAGGATGCTTCCCCATCAGAGGAAGGGAGGCCCTAGCTGGGAAAAGGACAGAGCTTCCTGAGGGCAGCCTGGAGGGAGTCAGAGAGGGACCCCTGTGGGGGGTTAACTTTTCAAAGCTGCTTTTCCCTTTTGGAGGAGAAAGAGGCAGATCAGAGGGTTGAAGTTCCCTCACAGCACTTCTAAAACTTACTTAGGACTTTATCACTACCCAACCAAGACTACAATGTACAGCTGGGGTGCCCATTTCAGTTGATTCAGTTGAAAGGGAAGAAACAGGGAACCCACTTACAGATTTGGAAACAAAAGCCCAGGACTGGAACTGAGAAGGGCCTAGGTGATTATCACCATCATCATCTCCCTTTCAATTGAAATGTTTCGTAGCTTTGCTCATGCTGCCTTAGGAATGTCTGGTGGGGATACCCAATAACTACTATCAATGGTTACTTCTGGGGAAAGGTCACAGAACATCAAAGTGCTGGAGGGACGTTGAGTCTTGGAGCTTTTGATAAAGTCCATACATTATTTTTATTTTTGAAAACTAGTGATTTGACTTCTAAACTAGTGAGTAGATATGGTGATTTAAATGAGCTACTTTACTACTGTTAAAGAGAGGTGAAGAAAAGGAATAAAGGAAACCCTTTTTCTAGAGCAATGGTCCCCAAAATTTTTGGCACCAGGGACCAGTTTTGTGGAGGATAATTTTTCCATGGATGTGGCAGGGTGAGGGGGGAGGATGGCTTCAGGATGATTCAAACACATTACATTTATTGTGCACTTTATTTCTAATCTAGTGCTGCCACTAATCTGACAGGAGGTACAAGTCCATGGCCCAGAGGTTGGGGTCCCCTGGTCTAGAGTTCCCCTGCAATGGTGAGACTGACATACCAGCCCTATCCATTCAGATAGAAAGATGAACAACATAATGGTAGCTACTGAGAAGCCAGGGAAGTTGAATTTTAACACAGTTCTACAAACATGAATGTGCTATGTTGGATTTCTTCTTCTTTTGTTCAGGGGTTTCTTCATTTACTTTTGATGGATGGTATAGCCTTCCTACATCTGAGACGAACTTTGGGCCTGGTTTTCCAGAATCCCACTGTTTCACCAGGTTCCTGAAGCATTCCTCCCACAGGATTGCATGCATGGTTTCAGTGGGATTTCTTTTTTCTGTTTCAGTTTCTGCATGTAAAGCAAAAACTAAAAAGCCTGTGTGTTGGAATGAAAGAACGCTGGGAATAGATGTATCTTCTTCCATTTGGGAGCTCTGAACACAAATCACTGTCTAGGGCTGAGGAGAGGGAGAGAGGTGGGGAGGAATAAGATGGGATCAGTGGGCATAGCCTCATTTTATAATTAAACATAGGAAACCTTGATTCCTATAGAGATATTTCTCATAGATAATGGAGCAGTGCCACAAGTATTTCTTGATTTCTACAACTGAAGTGTTTTTTAAAAGAAACGTGAATCTCTTTGTTTTGTAAATCATAGAGTGATTTATGGGCCCATAAGGAGCTCCCTGAGCAGAAGACTCTAATTAGGAAGGTTTTTGTAAAACTCATTTCTTAATTATCTCTTCACTTTTATATGCCTCAGCCTTTTTCATTCTACTGGTTTTCCCTTCTCATCAAATGGACTTATTTATACCATTCTCATCTTAGAACAGAGAGAGACTCCCTCCCTGGCAAAACATCTGCTCCAACTATTACCCTCTCTCCTTTCCTTCACAGCTAGACAGTTAGATGGTGAGTAGAGTGCTCAATCATCCCAGTTTGCCTGGTGCAACCATGGCCATGGACTTCCAGTGCATAAAACTAGTACATGCCTGCGTGCTCAGTCGTGTCGGACTCTTTGAGACCCTATGCACTGTAACCCGCCAGGCTCCTCTGTCCATGAGATTTTCCAGGCAGGAATACTGGAGTGGGTTGCCATTTCCTTCTCCAGGGGATCTTCCCCATCTTCTAAACTGTACCCCCATCTCCTGACTCTCCTGCAATGGCAGACAGATTCTTTACCACTGAGTCACCTGGGAAGTCCTTCAAAAGGATGGTTCCTCCTTCACTGAGCCAGTACTGTTTCCCCGGGTCATGGACTCCTCCTTGATATGAAATCCAATGGACATGGTTTCAATTCACTTTATCAAACCCTCCAGTATTCTTTCATCCTGCTGGAATGTTCTTCTTGGATATTTTCCTCTCTGGACTTCATTACTTCATTCTCCCCTAGGTTTACTCCTATTCCTCATTTTGTTTCTGTATGTATGTATATATTTTGAAGTATAGTTGGTTTGCAATATTATTTTAGTTTTAGGTTTATAAGATAATAATTCAATATTTTATGAATTATTCTCTATTTAAAGCTATATTAAATATATATAGAATATTAGCTATATTTCACTGTGTGGTATAATAAATCCTTGTTGCTTATTTATACATAGTTTGTACCTCTTAATATCCCATCTTGCCCCTCCCCACTTTCCTCTCTCTACTGGTGACCACCAGTGTGTTCTCTATATCTGTGAGTATGTTTCTGTTTTGTTATATTCATTTGTTTTATTTTTTAGATTCCGCATGTAAATGGTAACAGGTATTTGTCTTTCTCTGTTTGACTTATTTCATTAAGCATAGTACCCTCTAGGGCCATCCACATTATTGCAAATGGCAGAATTTCATTCTTTTTTATGGTGAGTAATTATGTATATACATATGTATATAATGTGTGTGTATGTGTTTAATTATACATATGTATGTATAAAACATTTTCTGTATTTATCCATTTGCTGAGGGACACTCAGGTTGCTTCTTGGTTATTGTCAATAATGCTGCTATGAACATTGGTGTGGATGTGTCTTTTCCATTGTGTGTTTTCATTTTCTTCCCTCTTGTTTCTTCTCATCCTTTTTTGTATGCTCAACACAAATGCTAGGAATCCCAGGTTTGGACTCCAGTCTTCTCATTCCCTTTGGGATCGCATTCATTCATTGAAATATTTCTTGAATTCCTACTGTAAGTAAGGCAGAGTTCCTGCTCACTGAGCTTACAGTCCAGAGGTAGTGACTTTTACATATGTGCTAATGACCACTAAGACTAGAAGTCTAACACAGATCTTTCTTTCTGTGACTCATAGAACCAATGCCCGCTGGACGTTCCTACTTGCATGTCTCAAACAGAATTGTTCCTCTTTCCATCCCCATCCAAATATTCTCTTTGGAGACTGGGGTTCTGTCTACTCAGTCACCCAATAGCAACTTGGGAGATTTCTTGGCTCCTTCTCCTTTAGCCTGTGAATCCAATTTGTCACCCAAGTTAGTTGTATCTTTTTGAATATGACTCAGATCTGTCCTGGAGAAGGCGATGGCACCCCACTCCAGTACTCTTGCCTGGAAAATCCCATGGACGGAGGAGCCTGGTAGGCTGCAGTCCATGGGGTCGCGAAGAGTCAGACATGACTGAGCGACTTCACTTTCACTTTTCACTTTCATGCATTGGAGGAGGCAATGGCAACCCACTCCATTGTTCTTGCCTGGAGAACCCCAGGGATGGGGGAGCCTGGTGGGCTGCTGACTATGGGGTCGCACAGAGCTGGACATGACTGAAGCGACTTAGCAGCAGCAGCAGCAGCAGATCTGTCCTTGATGTCTTCCATTCCCAATGTGTCCACCCTAATTAGGTCCTTGTCATCGCTTGCTTTGTAACTGTTGTTCTTGCCTTTACACCAGCCCTTTTATTTTTTTCCATATATTTCCCAAATATGACTAAAATGCAAATGTAATCATGTACCCTATCCAATTAAAAAGCTCAGTTCCCTCTTGCCTCCTAACAGTATCCAAACTCTGTGGCATGATGTGCTAAGCAACATACCAGGCACACACATCAGGTTATGCTCTGTCCTTCACACACTTCCTTACCAGCTAGATTGTACATTTATAAATAAGTACTAAGGTGTTCCCTGAACATGGTGGCTTCTCCCAAGCCCTGTGCCTGAGGCTGCTCTTCTTCTTCTTGGAATGTTCTTCTTTCTCTCAACTAATTTTTTTTTTTTTCTCTAAGACCTAGCTGAGTGTCATGTTGACAGGAAAGTGTTATTCACTCAGTCATGTCCGATTCTTTGTGACCCATGGACTGTAGCCTGCCAGGATTCTCTCTCCATGGGATTTCCCAGGCAAGAATACTGGAGTGGGTAGCCATTCCCTTCTCTAGGGGATCTTCCCAACCCAGAGATTGAACCCACGTCTCCCGCGTTGCAGGCAGATTCTTTACAGCCTGAGCCACCAGGGAAGCCCCATGTTGACTGGAAGCCTTTGCTAAACTACCAGTGTGGGTGAGGTAACCTCTGTGAGATTTCCTCTCACAGAGGACTCACCACACACGCTAATTCCGATATACTCTAAGCAGTCAATATTTGTTTATTTAATGAATGAATTAATGAATAGTGAACATAATCTCCTAAATGCTAGAACCAGGGAGTTGTAGTGTTAAAAGGGACTTTACTGAATATCTAATTACATAGGAAGAAACTAAAACTAGTACATAGTTCTCATGAGCCCTATTCCTTTTCTCCTTTCCATTATTTCCAAAATTTTTAGTTTCATATTTCTCATTTGATTAAAGTAAGGTATCTTTGTTATGAAGTTTTGCTAGAAGGTGATCAAAGTTACCTCAAAGCATTAATACAGTGACTGTCAGAGGAGATACAGCATATCGTTACTACTAACTCATCAATTTCGATATAAAATGCACAAATATGTCCTACCAGTACTTAGAAGCTCACTTTTCTCTCATGACATCACCACTTAAAAGCTATTCTTCCTTAAAAGAGAGCAGATAATAAGTATTTCTCAGGTTGAATTTTCATTCTTCTCTTCCCTTTTCATTGCAGTCTTTTTCTTATCATCATCATCATCATTGCTGCTGCCGCTGCTGCTGCTGCTACTGCTAAGTTGCTTCAGTTGTGTCCGTCTCTGTGCGACCCCATAGACGGCAGTCCCCATAGACGGCAGTCCCCATAGACGGCAGTCCGCCAGGCTCCCCCGTCCCTGGGATTCTCCAGGCATAACACTGGAATGGGTTGCCATTTCCTTCTCCAATGCATGAAAGTGAAAAGTGAAAGTGAAGTCGCTCAGTCGTGTCCGACTCTTCGCGACCCCATGGACTGCAGCCTACCAGGCTCCTCCGTCCACGGGATTTTCCAGGCAAGAGTACTGGAGTGGGTTGCCATTGCCTTCTCCGATTATAATCATTAGTAGTCAGATAAGTGAACCAATGAGCAAAGAGGTTGCTGACACATCAGAAACCAACCAAAAAAACTACAGCGTGGGTTAGTGGGCACATGTTTAAGAAGTAATAAATATAATTTGGCATGCACAGCCTAGAATAATGGCAGGAAAACAGGAATATAGTGACTTATAACTAAGAACCACTAAAAAGAAAGGGAAGGATTCTATATCCGATTTGATTGAAGAGACCAACAAAAGAAGAATGAAATAAGAAAAAATACAAAAGATGTTGGTAAGCAAATTTGTGAAGAAAAATAAGAAATTAAGCTACAAATATTGAACATAGGCACTACTTTAAGAGTGTTACACATGTTGTAGATTCTTGTAACAACCCCATGAGGGAAGTATTTTATTATCTCAGAAGAGAAAACAGCCTTAGAAAGCTTCAAAAACCTGCTGAATCCGTCACAGATTTCACACTTGAGTGGTCTATTACTATTTACAGTTAAATAATAATTAACCTTTATAAAAATTTTAATTTTCAAAAGAATATTCATACATAATTTTATTAATCCTCAGAAGAGTCCTGTTATTATTCCTATTTTTAGATAAGGAAAGGGAAACCTAGGGAGGTTAGGACTCAATCATGGTTACTTAAACCTACTTATAATCATGTACAAGTAGGTTTTAAACCCAGTCAGCTTCTTCAATTATGGCATGCAAGCCTCTAAGAAGATAAATCATAACTGAAAATGGATAACATTGACAGACCCAAATCCTTTCAGTTCATTTTTTTCCACAAAAATATGTTTTTGTTGAAAGCTTTATTGAAATATAATTCACATGCCATCATGTTTTCCCATTTAAAGTACACACTTCAATGGTCTCCAGTATATTTGAAATTGTATATCCATCACCAAATTATAGTTTTGGATCATTTCAGCACCTCCACCCAATGAAATTCCATTACCATTAGCTGTCATTTCATGTTGTCTCCCACCACCCAATCCTTAACAAATCCTTAACAATATACTTTCATCTCTATGGATCTGCATTTCATATAAATGGAATCATGGAATATGTCTGGCTTCTTTCCTATGGCCATATTTTAAGGTCCATTCATGTGGTAGCAGTACTTCTTTCCTTTTAATGACTGCATTGTATTCCATTGTATGGATATTCCACATTTTATTTATGCCTTCATCCACTGATGAACATTTGCATTGTTTCCACTTTTGTATTATCATGAATACGATGCTATGACTGTTCATGTACAAGATTTTGTGTGAAAGGTATGCATTTTAAAACAAACTCCTGTTTTCACAAGTGTCCTAATGGCTAGTCCCCCAGAGGACTGGCCTCATGAAATGCTCTGGAAAACAGACCAACCATTTCTATGGTCAAATAAGTTTGGTTCAAAATAAACCCTCTTTTGCTCCTTGAGAGTCACATTCCACAATAAAGGGACTAAGAAAACCTGCTCTATGGAAACCTGCTTAACTTCTTTGCCTAGTATTCCTCCAACTTTTATAAAGCTGGAACCTTCCTTCACAGAACACTAGTAACATTCTGAGGAACTGGTGCACTAGGGAACACGTTTTGGGAAAGGCTGCTCTAAATATTTAGCAAAGAGAGCCCCTCGGGGAGTGAAGCAGAATGCTTGGCACTCGTTCTGGGATGCTCCCTTTCTTTCATGTGATCCAGCATCTTTGCATATGACACCCACTGTATAATAATAGACCGAGCATTATGGCTCCATTTCTATTTTGGGTTGGGGAAAATAGGTTAAAATTTTCTCTTAAAATATGACTTTTAGGGGGTAAAAATAGTCAGCAGATTGCTCTGGCAGTATTGTCACTGTCTCAGCAGAGCGCAGGGTTAGTCAGTGACCGACAATGCCAGGATGAAGATGCCCTGACCTCACGCTTCACACCATTGCCATCTCTGCGATTTCCCTAGCACCTGGCAGAGGGTTTGGCAGAGAGTCAGCAGTCAAACTGTTGATGACTGAGTGTGTGTCGATGATAAAATGTGTTGGGACCCACTGTTTCACAGATGAAAATACAATCTTCCAAAGGACTGTGAGTGTTTCCCAGGTGGTTCAGTGATAAAGAATCTGCCTGCCAATGTAGGAGATGCAGGTTTGATCGCAGGGTCAGGAAGATCCCCTGGAGAAGGAAATGGCAACCCACTTCAGTATTCTTGCCAGGAGAATCTCATGGACAGAGGAGCTGGTGGGCTACAGCCCATGGGGTCACAAAGGAGTTGGCACAACTGAGTGATTAAAAACAACAACAACAAAGGACTGTGCTTTGCTGAAGTTAACATAGCTGCTAGCTGAAACACCAGAACAGGTCCAGTTCCCCTGGCTTACAATTCTCTATGCTTTCTGATATGAACATCTTTGGATTAAAAAACTCATTTATTAATCTTAATTTCAGATGAAACTTTTAAAATGTTTTTACATTATTTATTTATTTTTTTTTAGTGAACCAGGCTTGAACAAGGCTAACAGGGAACTGTGCCAAGAAATTGAGGTCTGAGGTTTTCCTTCCTTGGAGTGATGCAATCTGGGAAAGTAAGCCCTGGTCCCCATGGGAGGCCGAAACCGCCAGGGCCTAAGTAACGAACAGGGAAGAGAAATACGAAGACCACAGATGAGAGCTGGATGGCAAACATCATGTAGTGTTTTGTTGGGCTGCCATGCCTTTTCAGCACTACTTTTTTACACACCCAGTTTTCTGAGTGGCAAAACTATCATGAAAAGAAAATTGTCTAAATATGTTCCATGCTGACCACCTTGCAAAAATGAACAGCTTGCTTTCCCTTCGTGCTTTTCCTGGGTCACTCAGCCTTGCTGTCATATGTGAACCAGACTTTCAACACTGGAGAAAAACATCACAGATGTATTAGAGGAAACTATAATCAAAACAAATTAGGCACCCAAAGAGGTATATGGCTGCTTAAGTTATTCACTGATATTCATAAGACAACTCTCAAAAATCAATCGGTATCTATTTTTACAGCTTATTGTATTATAGGCTGTCAGTTACACCTGACTCTTTGTGACCTCACGACTGCAGCCCGCCAGGCTTCTTTGCCCATGGGATTTCTCAGGCAAGAATACTGGAGTGGGTTGCCACTTTCTACTCCAAGGAATTTTCCCAACCCAGGGATCAAACCCATGTCTCCTGCATTGGCAATGGATTCTTTACCACTGAGCCAACAGGAGATAGGGCGTCCCAGGTGGTGCAGTGGTAACGAATCCACCTGCCAATGCAGGAGACATGAGAGATTCAGGGAAAATTCTACGGACAGAGGAGCCTGGTGGTTTACAGTCCATGGAGTCACAAAGAGTCAGATGTAACTGAGTGTACTCACATCTATTTTTACAGGAAGACACTGTCATATTGGAAAGTAAATGTAAACTCAGGAATCCCTTTTGTATTTCAGAGATATTGATTTTGATTCTGTTTGCCATTTTAGATATAATTTTGATATACCTACATATGGAGAATTTCAAGTCAGTTGATTTTGTAAAGCATTTTTTGAATCATTTTGCTCCTTTTCACTAGAAGTTATGAAAGTGCCAAACAGTTCTTTTGGGTTTGTCTCTGGGTCCCCAGATTTGCCTATGATTTATTTTCCTGAGTTATAATGTAAAGCCTAGTTTATCTTCTCTTCCCTGTCACGTTAGCACAGTGTGCTTTCCTAATATTTAACCTGATACCCACACACTGTACTTTCATAATGTTTCACATGGATAATAATAATAACAATAGCAATATTTCTCCCTAACACTAGCACCATGCTGGCCTCAGGGTTCAATATAAGTACTTACTGAATATAACTGAATATCTAAAATAGAAGTTCCTTTTCTGGAAATGAGGATCAAATGTGAAAAGCAATCTTTCTATCTTGTGTTGCAGAAAACCACCAGCATGGATGCTGTGCCGATTATAAGTATAAAGTATAAAGTATAAAGTGAAGTCGCACAGTCGTGTCCAACTCTTTGGGACCCCATGGACTGTAGCCCACCAGTCTCCTCCGTCCATGGGATTTTCCAGGCAAGAGTACTGGAGTGGATTGCCATTTCCTTCTCCAGGGGATCTTCCCGACCCAGGGATTGAACCCCGGTCTCCCACATTGTAGGCAGACGCTTTAATGTCTGAGCCACCAAGGAAGTCCAGGTCAATGCCCTTCCTGGGGTAGAGAACTGCTGTTCCCCTTCACCCCACTCCTCCGTCCAACCCTGGCCCCCTAGTGAGCAGAGGAAAGGGATTTGGTCCTCACCAGTAGAATTAGCTGGATGTGGCCCTGGCCGTCTGACTCTGGGAAGTGGGCTGTTTAAACCCTACATGTGGCTTTCTGTAACACTTTTCCTGTGCATTTTGCAAGCAGTGCAGAGGCAATTCCCATTTTTTTTTTGCTTACCATTGCTAAGTAATCCTTTTTATTATTCTGATACCCGAGGAAAGAGATTTAGGTAAAACCACATCTGACAGGTGATATAGCCCCTCATTAGAGACAGCAACATCTGTAAGATTGAAATGAAGACTGGGGAAATGTGCTGAGATGGAGGATGGCTGGATTTGGAGCGACACATTTCTGCTTTTGCCTTCTTCATCAACTGACTCCATAAGGCAAGTTGCTTCACTTCTGAAGGGAGACCACAGTTTTTTCACTTGGTCAAGTGGGATTAACTCAGCCAGCCCTGAACCAACTCATAAAATTGTCGAGAGAATAATAATAACCTCATAGACTTGCATATCTTTAAAATCATTGAAAAGAATTGTACAAATGTGACAGATATCAAGGGAACATTTCATGCAAGAATGGGCATAATAAAGGACAGAAACATTAAGGACTTAACAGGATCAGAAGAGATTAAAAAGAGGTGGCAAGAATACACAGAAGAACTATACAAAAAAAAGGTCTTAATCACCTGGATAGCCACGATAGTGAGGTCACTCACCTAGAGTCAGACATCTTGGAGTGTGAAGGGCCTTAGGAAGCATTACTACAAACAAAGCTAGTGGAGGTGATGGAATTTCAGCTGAGCTATTTCAAATCCTAAAAGATGATGCTGTGAAAGTGCTGCACTCAATATGCCAGCAAATTTGGAAAACTCAGCAGTGGCCACAGGACTGGAAAAGGTCAGTGTTCATTCCAATCCCAAAGAAGGACAATGCCAAAGAATGCTCAAACTACTGTACATTTGTGCTGGTTCCACATGTTAGCAAGGTTGTGCTCAAAATCCTTCAAGCTAGACTTCAGCAGTAGATAAACAGAGAATTTCCAGATGTACAACCTGGGTTTCGAAGAGACAGAGGAACCAGAGATCAAATTGCCAACACTTGCCAGATCATAGAGAAAGCAAGAGAATTCCAGAAAAACGTCTACTTCTACTTCATTGACTTCATTCACAGCCTTTGACTATGCGGACACAGTAAACTGTGGAAAATTCTTGAAGAGACAGGAGTACTAGACCTCCTTACCTGTTTCCTGAGAAACTTGTAGTCAGGTCAAGAAGCAACAGTTAGAACCGGACATGAAACAACTGACTAATTCAAAAGTGGGAAAGGATTACAACAAGGATGTCACCCTGTACAGAATACATCATTCAAAATGCTGGGGTGGGTGAATTCCAAGCTGGAATCAGTATTGCCAGGAGAAATATCAACAACCTCAGATATGCAGATGACACCATTCTAATGGCAGAAAGTGAATAGGAATTTAAAGAGCTTCTTGATGAGGGTGAAAGGGGAGAGTGAAATGCTGACTTGAAACTCAACACTAAGAAACTAAGATCATGGCATCTGGTCCCATCACTTCATGGCAAATAGAAGGGGAAAAAATGGAAGCAGTGACAGATTTTATTTTCTTAGGCTCTAAAATCACTGCTGATGGTGACTGAAGCCATGAAATTAAAAGAGGCTTGCTCCTCGGAAGGAAAGTTATGGCAAACCTAGATAGCATATGACAAAGCAGAGACATTACTTTGCTGACAAAAGTCCATGGTCAAAGCTATGGCTTTTCCAGTAATCATGTATGGATGTGAGAGTTGAACCACAAAGAAGGCTGAGTGCTGAAGAATTGATGCTTTCTAATTGCAGTGCTGAAGACTCTTGAGAGGCCCTTGGACTGCAAGGAAATCAAGCTAGTCAACCCTAAAGGAAATTAACCTTGAATATTCATTGGAAGGACTGATGGTAAAGCTGAAGCTCCAATACTTTGGCCTCCTGATGCAAAGAGCCAACTCATTGGAAAAGACCTTGATGCCAGCAAAGATTGAAGGCAAAAAGAGAAGGGGATAGCACAGGTCGAGATGGGTTGGATGGCATCACTGACTCAATGGACCTGAATCTGAACAAACTCCAGGAGATAGTGAAGGACAGGGAAGCCTGGCATGCTGCAGTCCATGAGGTGGCAAAGAGTTGGACACGGCTTAGTGACTGAACAACAACAGCAACAATAGATATTATTAGTTACTATGTCAAAGTCTTTGAACTATGGTCTTACAATTTTAACAAAGAGATTTTCAGAGAATAGTAGTCTCTCTGATGTACCAAATGTAACTTTAGAGACTCACCCAAGTACATTGGTGATCAAGGGAATATGTGGAAGGTTATGGACTTTGGAAGGAAACAGACCTGGGTTTGAGGCCAATCCTCATACTGTTGGGCAGATTATTTAACCTCAGTTTCCTCAAAGGTAAATCGAGGAAATCTTTGCCTGCTTTACTTCACTCTGGTGGAGATTCAGTGATATAATGTATTAATATATACAGCACCAGTGAAGTTAGCCTGAGTTTCCTGGAGCTCTTGGGTCCTGGAGATGTAAATGTACACATTGCCTTGCAGAGTAGGACTTGGAACCCAGTAAATGTTCATTCCTTTCTCATTTTGCAGATTCTTATGTAGAGACAATGCTCTGTTTTAAATTAAACACAGGGGGAATCTTTGTTGTGCACTCTCAGATTGATGTGGGTTGGCCTTGGGTTTGAGTGAGACTATAATACAATTTGTCCCATCCACATCTGACATCTAAGCTATTTGGCTCTCACTTAACCAACAAGAAAACTTTGGCACTATGGATCCATGTTGGAGCTCTGATCATGAATTAACTCACTGAGCATATTCTAAGGGCTCAACTGATTCACTTAATATTTGAAAGAGGATACATTCGCTATAAAATCTAGGAAAATATATAGTTCTACCCATCCTGTTTAATATAATCACAAATGCACACATCCAAGTGGCAGAGATGAAATGTATCTGTTCCGTCCAGCCTTTTTGTGGATGAAGAAGCTTCAGGGACTTGCTGGATACAGAGCCCAGGCCTGACTCCCAGTCTCGTACTTTACAGCTGCCGAGTACCAGCTGTAAAGCAGCTGAGTCTGTAAGTACCATGAGTCTCAAAAGAGCCATTTACTTAGCTTATTCTCTCCTCTCTTCCTTCCAGGAATTTGTTATATGGGGCAGGATACATACTTGCAGTAAAACCTTTTCAAGTTTTGTTTCATGAAAAAGGCTTGTCCCTCTTAGAAAAAGGCCTGCCTTTTTTTTTTTTAAGCATCTAAACCTAAAAGGCAAAAAATCTGCAGTGTCCTCTGGAGACCTCAGAGCTGACGTCAGGGCCCAGTTGCAGAGACCAGCTCATCTCAGTGCCTGGGAGCATCTATTTCTCCCCAGCCCTTCGATGGGGTCTCTGTTTTGGTTTCCTAATCATGTGTTTAGCTTAATCTGATAAGCTACCTCAAATCCTTTCGAAAGTAAGCAGGTTGTAAATCCTAAATAAATAAGACTACCACAAGCCTGGCTTCTGGCTCCTGACAAGGACACAGACCTGTAACCTACACTCCACCCTCACCTCCTAGGTGTCTCGTAACTGCTTGTGTCCCCCACTTCTGAAGCCTGAGTTACAGTCCTTGGACAGCTGTGAATGCACTGGGGAGAAACAGTGTCCCAACAGTTTGTTTTCTTCCCTAAAGATGGGACAGGTGGGGAGAGGCAGTGTGATCGTTAGAAATATACCTAATTATTGGGCTTCCTGGGTGGCACTAGTGGTACAGAATCCACTTGCCAATGCAGGAGACATAAGAGACATGGGTTCAACCCCTGGGTCAGGAAGGTCCCCTGGAGGAGGGCATGGCAAACCACTCCAGTATTCTTGCCTGGAGAATCCCATGGACAGAGGAGCCTGATGGGCTACAGTCCACAAGATCGCAAAGAGTCAGACACGACTGAAGTGACTTAGCACACAGCACACATCAATCTCATTAGAATCCCCCCACCTTCCGTCCTCTTTGCAGAGGAGATTGGATGACAAGTCGCTTGCGGTATGAATTAGCCCTGATCAGATTCCCAAGACTGAAACTTCATCCAACCCAGCAGCCAAACCAGAAGTTGGTGGTAGCTCTGAACTCTCCTTCTGTGTCCTCTGACAATCTCTTGATCAGTCCTATTATTTTCATCATCTAAACCAGTGGTTTTCAAGTCTGGAGACACATTAGAATCACCTGGAAGGCTTTAATACCACGGATGCCTGGGACATATCTATACACATTCTGATTCAGTGGTCTGGGGGTGGGACCCGGGCAAACCATGTTTTCAAAACCTCCCCAGAGAAGTATAGGGGTCAGCCAGGGTTGAGAGCTGTTTGTCTCAACCCAACATTAACCAATCCTACCCTTTCAATAAAGATGGCCACTTTTATGGTCATGGTCTTACCATGTCTCCTTGGGCTATTACAACAACCTCACAACTGACTTCCTACCTCCTGTCTTTCCCGAACCATTAGTAATGACACAGTTTATCTCTTTATCACACTAATTTGACTTTTTTAAGACTCATGTGTCAAAGTTCTCCTTTCCATCATGTGAAAATCATATCTTACCTGCAGAATGGCAATCATTAACACTTATTCAGGAGTTGCTAAATGCCTAGGCACTGTGCCAAACATAAATATTTTATTTTATCTTCACAGCAACATAGTGAGGTAGGTAGTAACATTATCCTCATTTTACAAAGAGAAGATAGAGGTTTCAAGAGGTAAGTACATTGCTCAGTTTTAGACAGAGTATGTAGTGAAAGCAGAATTTAAGTGCATGTGTATCTTGACTCTAAACTATCAAAATGTTTTACCTTTTGTTTAGGTTAAAGATAGAAGAATGAAAGGCTTTGAGAAGTCTGCCCATTCTGTATCAGATTTCCAATTAATTCCCTCATTTACAGCCTCATGCCTAACTCCTGGCCAGGCTATGTATAGCCTCAAGTTTATTGCTGCTTCTTTTATTTAGAAGGATAAAAGAGGCTTACATTTGAAAGTACAAAGAGAGTAGGAGAGAGGACATTAATTGATGAAATATTTCATTCAGTTTTAAAAGCCAGAAAAGGAATAGAGGAGAGTTGTCTGATACAGGTGGCTGAAGTTACCGTATCTTAAGAGACAAGCAGAGGGTACCAACAAGGAGAGAGTAGGATAGTCCTGTAGAATCCTGGAGAAGTTCAGAAATTGAGGACTCTAATATAGGAGAGGGTGTGGGAAGAAGTTTAAGAATTTGTGAGCAGTCTATCTACTCTGCTTCCAGCCCCGTTGTAATAACTCTGCAGCTGTGTAATCATTACTCCAGAGTCAGGAGGTAGATTTACATTTTGGAGGGAGAAAAGGAGAGAAAAGTCTTAGGATTTGGAAGTAATGTACACAGGCTGGCCAGGAGTTAGGCATGGAACTGTAAATGAGGGAATTAATTGGAAACCTGCATTCAGAATGGGCAGACTCCTCAACACCTTTCCCTCCTAGAATGTTCCTCTGAATGCATCAGTCTTTCAGACAAGACATGGGAGGATTTTTGCTAGAGAAACTGGGCATTTCCCAAGAAAACATGGTCACATATCAGCATTTAGAAGATCTCCCCTCAAAAAGCATGATTTCCTAACCCAGCACCCCAAAGTGAATTTCATGGGGAATGGCCTATGAGAGGGGAGCCCTGTATGAGATTCCTGTTGCTGCTATAACAAATTATAGTTGGCCTTTTGCATCTGTGTACCCATACTGGGTATCCACAGATTCAACTAAAGGGAAGGTGGAACATATTTGAAAAAAATGTTCCAAAGAAAGAAAGTTCCAAAAGCCAAAACTTGAATTTGCCACACACTGGCAATTATTTACCTAGCATTTACATTACATTTACAGCTACTTACATATAGTTTACATTGTCTGAGGTATTAAAAGTCGTCTAGAGGTGGTATAAAGTATATGGGAGGATAGGTGTAGGTTATCTGCAAAAATTATGCCATGTTACACTAAAGACTTGTGTATCCACAAATTTTGATATCTGAATGGGGCTTTAGAACCAAAACTGCATGGATACTGAGGATGACTGTTCTACAGATTTAGACTATTTTAAAATAAAAAGGTTATTAAAAAAATGTGTTTCGGGGGTGGAGTAGGAATGAAGTTGTGGGGTAGAAGCTTCTTGAAAATTGTATTTTTAAACCATGTTTATATATATTTCTGATATATATATATATGGCTTATCATCTTTTCTTGTGTTCTTCGTCTTCTGGAAAGTCTTCTCATCTCTGCCTAGTGAAATACGTCTCAAATCTTTAAGACCCAGGTCAAATGCTAAGGGCCCTTTGAAGTTTGTGCCAACTCCCTCAAGCAAAATTAATCACTCCCCCATACTGGGTTACCCTTGCATCTTGCACTCACTGCTATTATAATTATAGATATGTCACACTGCATCATTACTATTTGTTTAGTATCTGTCTCCCCTACCAGGATGTGAGTTCCTTAAGGGCAGAAATTGTCTTATTCATCTTTATATCCCCAGAAATAACACAGTACCTGGCTCATAATTGATATTCAAGAAATGTATATGGAGTTAATGACTAGAGAAAAATGAATCAACAAGTGAATAAATTAATAGGAGGAGCAATTTACTAGAAAGTCAGGGTTTACTTTCAGCCTAAGGTCTAAGAAAGGAGACAGAATTGTACTTAATTTTCCTGATAACTATGAATACTATTAAGTCTTAGTCCAAATAGGGGATCAGATCAAGAAAATTACTGTCTTGGTACACAGAGAAGGAAGAAAAGCTGGTGCTTGAACATTGGACTTGTCCGCATAGAACAGTGTATTTGAATTTAATGTAAGCTAAAAATAAAAATTCATACAATATCTGTAATAAAACAAGATAATGTACTCACCAAAATTATGAAGAAAATACTGTTTTGTCTATTAAAATAATAGAATAAATTACCTGGGACAAAGCTGACATAATGATACAAAATATAAAAAATAAATGCTTAACAGCTGTTTTTTTTTAGCAGCTTTGTTCATAATTGCCAAAACTTAGAGTCAACCAAGATATCCTTCAGGAAGTAAATGGATAAATAAACTGTGGTACATCCAGGCAATGAAATATTATTCAGTGATAGTAAGAAATGAGCTATCAAGCCATGAAAAGACATGGAGGAAACTTAAATGAATATTATGATGTGAAGGAAGCCAATTTGAAAAAGCTGCATACTGTAGAACATGACATTCTTGAAAAGGCAAAACTATAGAGACAGTACAAAGATCACTAATTGCCAGAGACTGGGGCGAAGGGTTAAAAAGTGGAACATGGAGGATTTTGAGGGCAGTGGAAGTACTCTATGTGACACTATAATGGTAAATACATGTTATTATACGTTTGTTCAAATCTGTAAAACATATCACACCAGAGTGAACCCTAAAGCAAACTATGGACTCTGGGTGATTATGATGTGTCAATGTAAATTCGTCAGTTATAACAAACGTCCATCCTTTTGGAGAACGTTGATAAGGGGGAGACTACGCATGGGTAGAAGCAGTGAGTATATGGGAAATCCTTGTACCTTCCTCTCAATGTTGCTGTGAATCTAAAACTGCTATAAAATGAAGTATTAAGTATATATTGAAATTATCTGTACAATCAAGTGCAATGGATCTAGTGTAGTAAGAGCTAGAAACTAGCCTTGTTTAAGCACCAATTTAAAGCCTGCTTTGCCAAGTCATATATTTCTACAGTGTCTGACTTTCTACTTCTTTTAGAATAAAATTCTGTCTTCACCATGGTCTCTATAAGCATCTAAGACGTGGCCCCTTCTTGCTTCCCTCTGCCCTTGCTTTTTCCCTCCCTGCTCTCCTGACCTTCTCTTCCTGGACCACCTCCTACTCTTGCCTGTCTCAACAGCCCAACACATGATCTCTTCCTGCTGTGCTCTTGCCTACTTTTTTACACCTCGACCATCTTTTCTATTTCAGCTCAAATGGCCTCTCCCCAGGGACACCCTCCCTGGCCACCTTTTCTCAAATGGCACCACCCCAAGTTGCTCTTTCTTACATCACTCTAGCTCCTTGATTGCATGCATCACAGTTGGTAATTCTTATGCTTATTTATTTGCTTGTTTTTAAGATTTCAACTTTTATTTGTTTGTGTTTTGCCTGTCTCCGTGCTAGAAAAGAAGTACCACCTCAGCCTGAGATAGCTAGCATGTCCTGAATCCAAGTTTAAAGGCAGAGGTCTTCATGACCCTGTGCTGGGGGCCCCTGGAAAGGGATCAGGGAAGGTGTACAAAGAAAGGAAAGATGCTTGACTCAATATTCTCTCTTTAGTCCACTGAGTGGCCCAGGCCTGAGAGAGGCAGTGCCTCAGGGATCCGTTATTAAGGATTCACTATTTTTTTCCTCTTTGGGCATAAAACGGTTGTCTCCCAATCCATAATACATGCACTAATATGTCATTTTCAGACATTCAAATTCGAATGACTTTTCAGGAATGCTTCATGTGCAAACCTAGGAGACCACCCATAGGGGTGACAAAATGCCTGCCTCTCGGCACTTAGCACGGCTGGAGGTGGTTTCTTGCCTTTTTTACTAGTCTCTCATCTTGGATCCCCATTCTGCTGCTCCTGGATCCTGTGTCTTGCCATTTCTGTGAGCTGCAGAGAGAATTTCTGAGCCAGCTCCTTCTAATAGGAAACACACCTTCCTGACTTGGGCCCCAGCAGAGGAGGCATTCCCAACTGAACAAAAACACGTGCATCATTGTGCTTTCTAACAAAGATCGCTTTTTAACCCTTTCACTGTCATTTGAGCCGCCATAAGAAAAAAGAAAAGCAACAGAGGGAAAAATGATCTCTCATAAAAATGATGGAAACAAATTTAAGATTCAGAAGGCAGGAAGAACTAATGCGAACTTACAGCAATGGTTTCCAATTGTCCAAATAGCTGTCTATATTCCTTAGTTTTAAAATCCTTAGATTTTAAATATTGTGGCAAAGTACAATAACAAAATTTACCATGTTGATGTGAGAGTTGGACTGTGAAGAAAGCTGAGCGCCAAAGAATTGATTCTTTTGAACTGTGGTGTTGGAGAAGACTCTTGAGAGTCCCTTGGACTGCAAGGAGATCCAACCAGTCCATCCTAAAGGAGATCAGTCCTGGGTGTTCATTGGAAGGACTGATGTTGAAGCTGAAACTCCAATATTTTGGCCACCTCATGCAAAGAGTTGCCTATTGGAAAAGACCCTGATGCTGGGTCAGACAGAGGATGAGATGGCTGGATGGCATCACCGACTCGATGGACATGAGTTTGAGTGAGCTCCGGGAGTTGCTGATGGACAGGAAGGCCTGGCATGCTGTGGTTCAGGGGCTCACAAAGAGTCAGACATGACTGAGCAACTGAACTGAACTGAATCATTTTAAGTGTATAGTTCAGTGACATACTTAGTATAGTCACATCGTTGTGCTACCATCACCACTATCCATTTTGATTTTTTCATCCTTATAAATGGAAACTCTGCACTTACTACACAATAACTCCCATTCCTTCTTCCCCCCAGTCCCTGGCAACCACCATTCTATTTTCTGTTACTATGGATTTGACTGCTGTAGGTATCTCATATAAGTGGAATCATATAGCACTTTATTTTGTGACTGCTTATTTCACTTACCATAATGCCCTCAAGTATCTTCCATGTTGTAGTGTATGTCTGAATTTCCTTCCTTTTTAAGGCTGAATAACATTCCATCATATGTGTATACCACATGCTTACCCATTCACCCATCAATGGGCACTTGGATTGCTTCCACATTTTGACTATTGAAAATCATTCTACTATGAACAGGGGTGTACAAATATCTGTACGAGTCCCAGTTTTCAATTTTTTTGATGTATACCCAGAAGTGGAATTGCTGGATCACACAGTAATTCTATTTTAAAATTTTGAAGAACTTGCTTTCTATTAGCATTTACACCATTTTACATTTTCATCAACATCACACAAAAGTGCCAGTTTCTCCACACATCTGTCAAAACTAGTGATTTTCTTTCTTCCTTCCCTTCCTTTTTTGACAGTACCATCTTAATGGAGATGAGGTTTTGTATTTCACTATAGTTTTGATTTGCTTTTCCCTAATGATTAGTGATGTTGAACCACTTCTCTTGTACTTGTTAGCCACTTAGATATCTGCTTTGGAGAAATGTTTATTCAAGATCTTTGTCCATTTTTTATTCAGGTTTTTTTGGTATTATTTTTGAGTTACAGGAGTTCTTTGCATATTCTGAATATAAACCCTTTATCAAGCTATGATTTGTAACTATTTCCTCATTTCATGGGTTGTCTTTTCACTCTAGGTGGTATCCTTCAAAACACAAAAATTTCAAATTTTGATAAAATCCAATGTATCTATATTTTCCTTTTGTTGCTCGTACTTTTGGAGTCATATCCAAAAAATCACTGCCAATTCCATGTTTTCTTCGAAGAGTCAAATAGTTTTAGCATTTAAGTTTAAATTTTGATCTATTTTGATCTAATTTTTGTATGTGGTATAAAGTAAGGATCCAACTTCATTGTTTTTCATGTAGATATGCCTTAATGAAATTTCTCTTCCCTACCTAATACAGTTACATTTTCCAACTGCTTCTCACTGGCTTATAGGAAATCTATTTTTCCCCCATAGGTGACTATATAGCTGAGTCCTCTTATTAGTTTGAATTTTTCAGTTGAATGTCCTAGAATTTTTAGGTAGACAGAAATATTATTTGCAAATACCTCATGAGATTTGGGAAACATTTGTGTTTAACCATGTCTTACCGAGAAGATGGACTTTCCTATTTTCAATAAAGAGAGGTTGTGATTAAAGTCAGAGATAGATCTGTTTGAATTGTGTATCAATTACCCTGCACATCACAGCCCCCCTCTCTAAATATACTTCTAGCACCTGCCCTGCTCAAAGGGCAGTCTCCAGACCAGCAGCTGCAGCATCACCTGGGAGCTTGTTAGAAATGCAAATCTTTGGGCTCCACCCCAGATCTCCTGAATCAGAATATGCATTTAAAATGCCTGCATAATTTGCATGCATGCTAGGATTTGATAGTAGTGCTTTAGAGATTAATGAAATAGCATCTCTTCCTTTCCTTTTAAGCTTTTCTTCCATTTCCCAACCACAAGTCATTAGGTACTATAAATCCTAGAAAAAGGCTTTTCAGAAAGGGCAATATATCAACACATCTTTGACAAGGACACCAAGAATATGCAACAGGGAAAGAATAATCTCTTCAGTAAATGGTGCTGGGAAATTGGATATCTACATGCAAAAGGATGAAACGGGACCCCTATTTTACACAATACCCAAACATTAACTTGAAATGTATTAAAGACTTAAAATATAATACCTGAAACCATAAAAAGCCCTGAAGAAAAATAGGGAAAAAGCTTCTTGACATTGGTCTTGACAATGATTTATTTGAATCTGACATGAAAAGCACAGGCAACAAAAGCAAAAATACACAAGTGGGACTACATCAAACAAAAACCCTTCTGTACAGCAGAGGAAACAGTCAACAAAATAAGAAGGCAATCCATGGAATGAGAGGAAACTTTTCCTAACCATTTATCAGATAAAGAGTTAGTATTCAAAATATATCAGGTACTCATAAAATTCAATGGCAAAAAATCCCAAATAAGTTATTTAAAAGTGGACAGAGGGAAAAAAAAAAAAAACTTGGAGAAAAAGAAAAACAAACTTGGAGAAAAAAAAAACTTAGAGGAAAAAAGAAAATGGACAAAGGAACTGAACAGACATTGCTGGAAAGTAGATATGCAAATGGCCAACACATAACATGAAAAGGCACTCAACATCCTTAATCATCAGGAAAATGCAAATCAAAATTAGAATGCAATAGTGATATTTTCTTTCTTTGTGATATTTTTGAGGCAGTGCTGGCCTCATAACATGAGTTCAAAAATACTCCTTCCTCTTCAATTCTTCCTTGGAATAATTTGAGAAGGAGAGGTGCCAACTCTTCTCTAAATGTTTGGTGCTGGACTTTTGTTTACTGAGAGTTTTTAAATTATTGACTCAACTTCATTACTGGTAATTGGTCTGTTCATATTTTCTACTTCTTCCTGAATCAGTCTCTGGAGATTGTGCCTTTAAAAATTTGTCCATTTTTCCCTAGGTTGTCTATTTTATTGGCCTGCAGTGGTTCATAGGCCCTATATTACAAACCCACAGTTAACATCATACTCACTGGTAAACAGCATGGCACTCTCTGGGGTATAAATCATTATTGATTTCACATCTGGGTCTCCCTCTTAGAGTATCCACAACATTTATTTCAGAAAAACTGAACTTTGAATTATAAAAATGCATTAACCAAAAATGGGTGAATATATGTGCTTTTTTGACAACTAAATGTAGTCCTGGAGTTCCACCTGCATCACGGAAGGGAGGGAACATGCAGTCTACAGAGAGAATCTGAAAGTGTATTAAGTGGCTGTGTCCTCAGGGTTAAGCCTTATATTCAAGAACCTGGTTGGTGGTCTCAAGGACAGTGGAGGTAATTCTTCCTTTTCAAGTTCTGGCTCTTTTCCTCTTTCCCCCCATGTGTCCTTTTGTCCAGCGTTCGCCTGGCCCCAGAGTCCAGTGGCTCCATCCACCCTCTCCTGGAGGGCCCACAGGAGTGTCAGATGCTGGGAGAAGACTAGAGTCCTGAACGGTGATGTCTTCTCAGGGAGCTGAACCTGCAAAATAATCAGGCTTTCATTTTCCTGGATGAACAATCCTGTACTTTTCTCTCTTAGACTCTTATATCCAAAAAACTGCCTGATCCAGGGGAGGAAGGCAGAAGGAGAAAAAAAAAAGTGCATAATATGGCATAAACATTCAGTTGGTGGCTGCAGTCGAGTGAAGGTCTCTGTTATACTTGGGGGAGGAGCGGCTGGTGAGGGGGTGTTTGAGGATCAGTTTTGGAAAGAGTCACTTCAAAGTTTAGTCTCTAGAGTCAGACTTGCAAGTGAGTTTAGAAAATATTCATCACCAACCAAACAGGAAACCTCTAAAATCTGTTTGCTCCCTGGGGCTGTCCTCTCTGAGCCATACCTGACCATTCATTCATTCATTCATTCAACATATTCAAGTGCCTGCTAGCACCAGATACACATCCAGGACTGCATCCTTGGCTCAGCTCCTAAATCTGTGAATTCAGGAAGATGTTGGGTTTCTGGGGCTGCCGGTCACCAACTTAATTAAAAGCCTGGTTGAAAAAAAAAAAAGAACACCCCATTTCCCAAGCTTTCCCTGCTCTGAGGTAATTAAATGCATATCACTTGAGGAGAATCAAAACCTGCTTTGTTTTGTGTTGATGAGAGCTAGCTAGTGGTAAGTACTTGTTTTGTTGTACAAGTGCTTTTTAATTCTGCATTTAAATTCTAAGAGTCCCATAGATACTATACATGACTCTAAAAATAACAAATTATGAAGAAAGAACAGCACAATAAGTATTTTCATCACTTTTTATGGTTTGCAATCAAGTTGACAAATAAAAAAATTGCTTGAGCATTTTTTTCTAAAACATCCTGTAATTAGCCCTCTTGTTTTCCATCTTCCTGAGACAGGATGAGCATTGCTGTGCATGTTGCTTGACTATCAAGGAACATGTGAGAGGAGTGGTATCTTCTAGCTGAATAACCTTTATTTTAAAAAATCTTCATGATGGACGGGCGCCTTCTTGAAATAACTTTCAGCAGTGTTTTATGGAACTTTCTTGAACATAATATAATCAAATACGTGCCTTAAAGGTGCCTCTTCAGCTCTCCCCTATTCATCTCTGACTGTCATCACCAGAAATGCATTGTGGGAGGGCCCAGTCATCTTCCCAGTGGGACTGACCCCAATCTACCCTCCTTTGCCTTAACACCCTATTGTGTCTCTTCCATTCATTAATTTATTTTCCTTAAACTTTAATAAAAACAGGTTTAGATAATCAACAAGAATGATTAATAGTCTAGGAGGGCATCTAGTCACCATAATTTCCAGGATTATAAAAAAACAATTTATTTTTAGTTTATTAGGTAAACATTCCCAGAGCAGTGACATTATTTAATGCCTGCGATCGATGACATCAGACTTTTGGAAGGTCCATGGTCACAGTCTAATTTGAAAGTTACAGTTAGAATCTGATGAAATTTCAGTGGGTGTTGCAAGAGGCACCCTTACTGAAATTTGAAAATTATTTTGAAACTGTTTAGTTAGTATATTCTTTTAAAGATATATTCCTATGTACTGCTCATGAATTATAATTAGCATGAATGTTCTTTCATACCATAAGTATTGTCAACGGCTTTTGTAAATACACATTTACTTCATAACTGCTCCATGTAATGTACATGATCACTTTAACCGCCTTACAACTCTGCCAAAGACTAAATTACAAAGGAAAAGGTGGGATTCTTTTCAACCAACTCTGTAATCCTTCATCAGGTACATCAGGTGCATTGTGGGATGTTTAGAATTCCAAGTTGTACGTTTCAATTTCTGTTTGATCTATGTTCGTTGTATTCATTTAATCTTTCTCTCTTTCCCTCCTTCTCTCTCTCTTCCTTTTTCCCTCCCTCTCTCTCCTCTTTCCTTCCTTTCTTTCTCTCCTGATCTCTAAATGTCAGGTACTGTTCTACGTTCTAAGAATATGCAGAAGTGTCAGAAAACAGCTTCTAAAAAGACATCAGTTCAAATCCAGTTAATCAGTGTCCTCAATTTGGAACAACTCAAGATGAGCCATATATTATTGAGGGGGAGCTGGCAACCAATCATGTGAATAAATTTATATGCATCACAACTTCTGTGTAGCATCTCTAGGCAGGAATTTCATGTAATTGTGGGTGACCACTATTGGAAATTTATTTAAAAAGGAGAAATATTTTTACCTTTTTTCATTTGAAGAGATCACGTGTTTTGAAATGTTGTGCAAACTCTGACATGCTACAGAATGTAAAACGTTTTTGTTATTGTTATTCATCAGCATTGAGATGCTCTGATGTTTTCTATTTCTTCTGACTCTTGATCTGATTTTTTTTTCAAAGACCAATATAGGGACCTTATTGTTTTGGAAAGTAGCATATAGATGAAAGTAATCTTCAGTGATAGAACCTGGCCATGGTGAGACCTGAACTTTTCCCTCTCATTCCTTCCTTGGATAGTTATAGTCTCAACCCTGTAAACTTTCTTCAAAGATGCTATTTAAAGGGAAACTACAACCACTTAGTTCAAACCATCCCTGTGAAATAGTCACTGGCAATTCTATAGTATTTGGTTTCAATTAGACAAAAATAAACACAAATTATATCCATTTAACTTTTATTTTAAATCATCTGCTGAGATTCTAGTCTTCTAGAAACTTAATTGTATATCAGATAACAACCCAAGTTAGAAAGATTATAGGTATAATGTAGGGCAGGGCAATAAAATGAATGAGGAAAATTTTCTATAATTGTCAATGGAAATGAAATCTTTAGAAACAGCTAAATGACTTTGGCCAAGTTAAACCCTGGCCAAACCAGCTGGAGTTGATTGGTGATCTATTTGTGTAACTAGCTCTCCACATCAAGTGTCTGTTATGTACTGGACTCTTGACTATTGAATGACAATGTCCTTCAATTACCTGTTTAGCTACCCTGGTGATATACCTATCTACCTTATTTCCTGGCATTCTAAGGTATTTTTTTGGTATGTATCTGTTAGGATGTAGGTTTGGCTGCAAATGACAGAGACTCAAACAACAGTGGCTTAAACGAAGATAGAAGTTTTTCTTCTATATAAAAGTCCAAGGTGGTTAAAACCAGTCTTCCACTAAGTTATCAGTGGCTCCTTTTCCTTCTGCAGAGTCCAAGGTGACTTCGCCCCTGTCTGTATTCCAGCCAACACGGAGGAGGAAGGTGAAGGGACTGTCATATCCCTTTAAGGGCACGACCTGGAAGCCACATGCATCACAAATGCTTGGATCCTCTCATTCTAAGTAGACCGTATAGTCTATCAGTGACCATTTGGCTGCAAAGGACATATAAAATGTTGTCTCTATTTTGGTTGGCTATGTGCTCAGCTAAATAATCAAGTCCTACTAAGACAGAAGAAGGGGCGAATCAATATTATGGAGCAACTAGTGGTTTTTGACTAAATATCGTATTAAATATTCACCCATCCTCAAGATCAGTGCTATATACCAATAGTTCTTAATAATATGGCTCTCAACAAGCAGCATCAGCATCACCTGTGAACTTACTAAAAATTCGAAATCTTGCACCTCACCTTCCCCAAGCTTCTAAACTGGAAGCTTAGGTAGAACCCAGCAATGTGGGTTTTAACTGGCTCTCCAAGGTGATTCTGACGCCTCTAAAGTTTGAAAACCACTGGACCAGGGTATGCTGTTTTTCAAAAGCTACATGGGAGGCCAGGCATTAGAGGAGGAGGTAAGTTGGGAAGAAAAGACTCAGCAGTGGTCAGCTTCTGATCCTTGACTGCTCTGATCCTTAGGAAGTCACCTCTTGTAAATCTCTCATCTTGAGGCTCTGTTGAGTGACCTGCACCAGGGCCATGCTGTATGGTGGGAAGATTATGGAACGACAGGTGGTCTTTCTGAGCTGCACACTTAACCTTTTTTGACCTGCTTTTCTCCTATATAAAATGAGCTGGGGGATGAAGACGGAGAGCAAATGATCTTGATGATCTCTTCCAGCCCTGCCACCTCATGGTTCTGTGCATTGCTCTGCTGGCTGCTGGAGTCATAGTTTTGTCCTTTTCCATCAACAGCTCAGATGGTGCAGCGTGAGACTTGAAAACAAGGACCAGGTAGGCTTGGGTTTGAATCAAAACACCTCTACTTGCTAGTTGTCTGATCTTGTGCATGTTGTTTACCCTCTCTGGCTCTCATTTGCCTCCCCTGTAAAGTGAGGGTTATAAGGTTAACTCATCGGGCTGCTTTAGGGACTAAACACTAAGTGTGTATGTATGTAGGGGACTTCCCAGTTGGCACTAGCGGTAAAGAACCCATCTGCCAAAGCAGGAGATGTGGGTTTGATCCCTGGGTTGGGAAAATCCCCTGGAGGAGGGCATGGCAACCCACTCCAGTATTCTTGCCTGGAGAATCCCACACACAGAGAAGCCTGGTGGGCTACAGTCCATGGGGTCACAAAGAGTCAGACCTGACGGAGTGACCTAGCATGGCACGGCACTGTGTGTAAAACCCAATAGCATCATGCCTGGTGTGAAGTAAACGATGAATAAATGGCAGCCAGTGCCGTGGTATATATTTTGCACTTCATTGGGATACATATCAATGGAACAATTGCTTCTCCCCAGAAATCTCTTTTTGTGGAGAATCTCTTTGTTACGGTTATTTTTCTCTTGTGTGGACTTACACACTTCAGAAAAGAGAGACCAAGGTGATACATAATTTTCTGGAAATCTGAAGACTTCTTTACGAAGGAAAAAACACAACCTCCTTGGTAAAACCCTACACGTGGTACATCTAGAGCTCTCTCATAGATACAATCTCCCTTGAACTTTCCATAAAGGGAAAAGCAGCTTTATTTCCACTTTACAGGTAAGGAAACAAAATATCAGGAAAACTAGGTGGCTGTAAGAAGGTTACTTAGAAAGTTGATAGGGAGCTTAAATTCAAATACTCATGTCTGAGTATAATCGCTTCACAGAAACCAGGGTTTAGCTATATTGTAAAAAAAAAAAAAACCACAAAAAACTGTTCTTTTCTGTTTCTCCCCATAGCCTTTAGACTCTTTGCGTCTCCCAGTCCTCACATTATCTTTGGATTCCCAGCACCTCAATTGGCACCTGGCATGGAACAGGTGCTAAACAAATGGCTGTTGAATGACAAAAATGAATGAAAGAAATGAAGCTATTGGACTGTGCATTCCATGCAAGACTTCTTTTTTTTTGCAAGTGTTTGGAATCATGGCACATGCTTTATAGATAGAAAGGCTTTCTCTGCTGCCCTGGAAACATGGCTCAGCTTGCTCCCGACCAGTCCATCGCTTGCCAGCACAGAAGGGTAGATGTAGTCAGGTGGGTATCTAATTCTCCACCTGTCTTTCCTCCTCCTCCTTTCCATTGGAACTCACCAGCCTCAGACTTCCTTCATGGTCCTTGAGTTATTTTTGTAGGCGCTCTGCAGAGCAGATGTTCCTGAGTGGGCATCTGCCTTCTCTTACTGTAATATCTTCTACCCAAACAGCCAATTATGTTGCTGATGTCCCTCGGCTCTAAAACTGAGGGAAGGGGAAAGGCAGAGTCAATGTAATGAGAGAATCTGCCTCTCTGACGTCATAGCTCCCCCTCACACCCTCTCAGACTCCCCCCTCCCCCCCCACTGTCGACATGGGCGTCTATCAGCTGGTGGCCAGACACTTGAACAGATTTTGCCAATTAGAGAAGTCACACCTCTTAGTTGACAGGTGCACTATTGTGCCTGGGCCCCCAGCAGGGAACCATATGGCTTTCAGGAGAAAGAGTTTCCAGACAGGAACAAGGGAGTACCCCCAAGGGCTACTGCTGTCACATGAGAGGCCCCTCTGAATGCTTCTCTCAGGTAAGGATGCAGGATGAGCTGTAGTTTTTTGAGGGTGTAATTTGGAGGTATTGTTGCTCCATCTCCAGTCATCTTTCATTCCGAGGGAGGTTACACTGAATTTATCTTGGCAGAATTAAAACCATTCTGTGGTTCTGTTATTTATTACTCCCCCCACCCCCATCCCCCACATCCACCTCTTTGGGTGACTCTGAGTTTAGCCGTTCAATACTGGGTAAATGAAATGGGAAATACAGTAATAACTTCCTACAGTTGTGGAGAGTTTTATAAAGCCCCCTCACCTCCCCAGGGTAAGTCTGAATGAATCAAGTAGAGTAAATACAGTGTTTTCATTTTAAGGTTAACAACACTGGGTTCCAGGAGGATTCAGTAATTGGTCTGTCACCAGGTGGCGAAGAAAGAAAGCTGGACTGAGAGTCTGGATTTCATTCCTGCTAGTTCACTGGCTGGTGGTACAGCCTGGATCACTCACTAACCTTTTTGGCATCAACTTTTTCATCTGCAATTCAAGGGAAAAAATATCCCTGAGGTCTTGCTGGATTCCAAGAGTCTTTATTTCTGAGGCTACTGAGTGTATAAGTGACCTAAATGAGATTAAACCATGCAGTTATGTCCTGCCACAGAAATCTATCCTTAAGGGAGTTCATTTTTTCCCCTTAATTTTAATGATGGAAAATTTCAAACACACAGAAGTAGAGAGAATAGTATAATGAATCTTCATATGCTGTAAACTCGTTTCAACATTTTGCCCATCTTGTTTCCTGCAGCCTTTAAAAAAAACTGCAGTATTTTAACAGTAAAGTCCAAATATCAAATTATTTCACCAGTATAAATTTTAGTATGCATCTCTAACCTATTGAGTTGTTTTTTAAAAAATAAAGCCACTGTGCTATTATCATGCCTAACAAATTCACCACCACTCCTTAATAACTAAGTTAATTAATAAAATAAAAATCACCATGCTACCCTATTCAGATTTGCTTGTTGCCTCAAAGATTTTTTTTTTTTGTAGTTGGTTAATTCAAATCCATTTGCAGAGAAGTTCCACACATTATATTTGGTTGTTGCTGTTGTTTAGTTGCTGAGCCATGTCTGGCTCTTTGTGACTCCATGGACTATAGCTTGCCAGGCTCCTCTGTCCAGGGAATTCTCCAGGCAAGAATACTGGAGTGGGTTGCCATTTCCTTCTCCAGGGAATCTTCCCAACCCAGAGATCCAACCTGCGTCTCCTGCATAGGCAGGCGGATGCTTTACCACCGAGCCACCAAGGAAGTCATAGTTGGTTGTTAAGATTCCTCTAAATCTCTATCATCTCATCCCTCCCTCTTTTTTTCTTCTTCTCATGCTATGATTTGTGGGAGAAAGCAAGTCATTTGCCTGAAGAGTGTCCTATATTCTGGATTCATCTAATTGCTTCTCTGTGGTGTCATTTAACTTCTGTACCTCTGTCTTCTATGTTTCCTGCAAGTGGCTAGTTCAATCCAGAGGCTTGATCAGATCCCTTATTCAATTTTTTAATGTCTAGGTGGTGCGAGGTACTTCCTATTGCATGTAAGGTCTGATTGGTTCTCTTTGTGTGTGTGATTTTGAGACTGGGATCTATTACAGGATTCAGATATTATCAAAGGCATGCCTCCATGAAGTTATTTTTAATCTGCATTTTTCTTTCTATTGTATTTAGAAAAATGTATCTGCCTTTATCCTGTTCCTTTTTTACCATTTTCAGCTTTTTCCTATTTCTCATGGTAGATACTCATTTTCTTTCTCTTCTACCACTAAAGAAAAGTAAAGACATGAAAAGCAGTATTCTTAAAAACAAAAACAAAAAACCTTCAAATGTATACCCAGACGTTTGATTTGGTGTAAGGACAATCTGCTGCTCATTACAACAGTTATTGACACAAATGAATTTGACAAAGCTGTTTTGTAAGCCTGAAGGTGGAAATTCTTAAAAGTTATTGAAGATTTATATTTATTTATATTTAAGTAAATTATGTGAATGAAAGGCCTGAAGAAAATAATAAATAGCACACTGCTTTTAGGAATGCAGTTAAGGATGTTTTATTTATCTTTTTCATTTAAGGGTTTTTGAAATGTCCTTTTGCTCAGCAGGCATGCTTCAGCTTTTGTTTCCTCTCCATGCCAGGATAGAAGCGTTTCTGGGGGGCAATGATCTGGAGGTGGGCAGTGCAGCTGGGCTGGGGGGCACTTCTCACTGAGGACGCTGGCTGGGAATCACATGCTTACAAGTGGCACAAAATGGCGCTGGAGTGGCATCTATTACTTGTGCATTGTCATTATATGAATTTAGATCAAGCCCACGGATAAACATCACAAGGCACATGCTATTATGGAGAAAGCAGCAGGAACCTGTCAGAGTTACTTTGAGTTCTCTGTAATTACAGTGGGTCTTACACACATACGTGTGAACCCATACGTTCACTCCCCTATAGAAAGGCAACATGTTTTTTAAAGGAAGTCTATTACGATAATAGATAGTTGAAGTTGGTTTTTAAAATACAATCCTGTCCTTTTTGCCATCCTGACAGACTGGTTCCCGGCCTTGCGGCCCTTTCTTTACTCCCTTCTTCCTTTCTTCCTTTTTCTTTTCCTTCTTTGCTTTTAAGTCCTAGCTCTGCCCCTTGCAACTAGTGTGTGATGCTGTGTGAACACAAAACTCTCAACTGAGGAGCCTCAGTTGGCTCTTCCTTACAGAGGTGTTAATAATACCTACCTGGGGATTAATTGGTGGGATTAAGGAGATGGATTATTTTTGAAGACCCAGTAAATTGAGAAGCAATATACATTCGAATGGCGTTGCTCCCGCCTCTTATTCTGCCAAAACTTTGGAGTTTAAAACCCTTTAGTGGCTCCCTCTCACTCTTGATGTAGAGCAGACTCTCAAAGGACTTTCAAGGTCTGCAGGTTCCAGTCTCTCTTTCCTCTGCAACTTGCTCTCTCCTACCCTGTGCTCTCAGTCCAAACCTCCGGACATCCTGAACTTTATTTCAGATGCTTTGTCCTCTTCCTGCCTTTGCACATGTTGTTTCTTTGGCTTGAAGCATTGTCCCTCATCTCCTCTTTGCTTGGCTAATGCAACCCCAAAGTTCATTTCTGCTTAGATATTGCCTCATCTGTGACGCTTTCCCAAATCTCCAAAAACCACTATCAGAGCATACTTATCACCCATATTGTCATTCTTTGTTTACTTGTTCCTCTCTCCCACAAAACTGCAAATTTTTGGAAGGCAGGAATCATTGCTAAGGCATTTATCTTTGTAGCTTAATTTTCTAGCTCAGGGTGTAGCACACAGATGGCGCTCAATTTATTTGTTGTGTGGATGAATAAGGCACTAAGTTCGGACCCTATTTTCCTTTTGGAAAATTGATGCCTTTCTTCCCCAGCTTGTTTTTCATACTTTAGAATTACCACTCCCATTGAGCACAGCCCTGTTTCCTACTGTAGACAGTTTGCCCCTTATTATATCTGGTCTGTTCTCTAATTTGTGTGTGTATGTTGTTACTATTCTGAGTTGTTAAGTATAGGTAGATCAGGAACCCCAACCCTATTTTTTAGTTATCTACTGCTCTGTAGCTAATTACCCCCAAATTTAGCAGCTTACTTCAACAAACATCTCACACAGCTTCCCAGGGTCAGGAATCTAGGAGCAGCTTAGCTAGGTAATTCTGGCAGTCGAGGTGTAGGCCAGGACTGCAGTTATCTGAAGGCTTGATTGGGGCTGGAGGACCTGTTCCCAAGATGGCACATCCACGTGGCTGTTGGCTGGAGGCCTCAGTTCCTCACTGTTTACCACTCCATAAGGCTTCTCAGGTGACCCCACAACATGGCATTTTGCTTCCCTCAGAGAGAGTGACCCAGAAGGAGACTATAAAGGAAGCAGCAGTGCTTTGTGACAGGGTCTTCAAAGTCTCACACTGTTACTTTTTTTCTTTCAAGTTTTTTTTTCCTATTATTTTGTTTTTTCTGTTAGAAATGAGTCACCAGGTCCAGCCCACACTCAAGAGGAAGTGAACTGTGGTCTGAGAATATGCTCTGTATGGTTTTAGTCTTTTGAAAGTTAAGACTCTTTTAATGGCCCATTATGTGATCAATTTTGTAACGCTTCCTGTATGCTTGAAAAGGCAGCTGTTGGGTTCAGTGTTCTATATGTGTTTCCCAACCGCTTGTTCAAATCTATATGCTTACTAATTTTCTTTTGTCTGTTTGATCAATTGATTACTCTGATTATCTGAGAATCACGTTAAAAATCTCCTACCAAGACTGTAAATTTGTGTATTTTTCCATGTAATTCTATCAACTTTGGGGGGTATATTTTAAGATAATACTATTAGGTGTTCAGACACTTAGAATTGCTGTGTTTTCCAAGTGAATTTAACCTTTTTCATGTACAATGATTTTCTTCATGTGCAGTCATGATTTTTGCCTTAGATTTTTTGAAGTCTATTTTGGTAACATTAAAAGCATAGTTTTCTTTTGATTAGCATTTGCCTGGCATGAATCTTTCATTCCTTTACTTTCAAGTTTTTTTGCATTCTTATGTTTTAGAAGTATCTCTTGTTAGAAATATATAAGTGGATTAAAAAAATCCAGTCTGACTTAACCTCTTTTATTGAAATATTCAATTTAATATTATAATTATTGATATATTTGGATTTATTATAAATCTTATTTTGTACTTTATGATGTCTCACTTTTTCTGTGTTTATTTTTCCTCCCTTGTCTTCTTTTATATTGATCATTTTTTCTCATTATATTTTTTCCTCTATGAATCTGGAAGCTACTAAACACTGTATTTCTATTATTTTAACAGTTAATCTGGAAACTTTGCCATGTATACTTAGCTAATCAAATTTAGCGTGCTGCAGTTTCAGTGATAGATTCTAAGTGCCTGTTTCTTTTTAATTATTCTGCTTGGGTTTCCCTGGGCTTCTTGAATAAGTAGTGTCTTTCATTAGTTCTGAAATCTTCAGTCATTATTTCATCAAATGCTGCCTCTATTCCACCAATCTCTCTTTCTCTCTCTTTCTGATGAGATGTATGTTAGGCATTGTCCTCACTGTATTTTCTATTACTCAGTTTCTTTACTGCTTTTCCCGCCCCATGTACCTCTGTGCTTCATTCTAGATAATTTGTTCAGCTTCTAGTTCTCTAATTCTCCTGCTGTGACTTTTCTGCTGTAAACCTATCCATTGAGTTTATAATTTCAGTTATAAACTTTTCATTTTTAAAAATCTATTTATTTCTCTCACTATCTCCTTGGTTATTTTATCAGCCTCTTGCTTCAGTTTCAGCTCAGGGATTTTTCAGGCTACCTGGTCGCGTGATTTGGGGTTAAACAAATTTAGGTGAGAACAGAGTGTAGTATGAATTAGCAGGGATTATCCCTCCATTGTACTCAGTGCTGAGTTTGAGGCAGGTAATTCTCCTCTCAGTGTCCTGTACCAGGGTGAGTATATTTCTAATTTAGCCTGACTGACACTGCAGCCTTCTAGGCCACAAAAACTAGAGATCAGTCTGACTGGCTTAGCAGAAAAAAAAAAAGAGAGAAAAGATTAACTTTCAAAATACTTTAAAAACGAAAAAATACACCATCTAATTTAAGCTATTAACAAGGAATTTATTTAAATGAAATAAAGTGATGCAGGGTAAAGCTTCACACAAAACAAAAACTGAAATGCAGCAGTTATAGATAGCCAAGAGTAATTATCAGGAAGATTTTTGTTTAAAGGAAAGGTGCCAGCAGTTATGACAGCAACCAAGTTTCTCTTAAAAAAGAAAGAATAATAAAAAGAAAGAAAGAAAGAAAGAATAACATGACAAGGCTTGTTTTAGAGGAGGGCTCAACAAATGAGAAATCATAAAGTAAATGATCCTGACACTTATCTATAATACGACTGCCTCCAGGGAAGAGACTATTTCTGTTTAGATGAATTCTTTTTGGATTTGCAAACCTAAGAACTTTATGTCATTTGAGTGGGGCAAACACTCATAGAGCTCAGGGGTCACCATGATGACCCCTCTGAAGACCTTCAGGAAGCGCTGGGCAGAGGCAGGGGTGCCCAATCCAGGCCTGAGGCACAGCATCTGTGTGAGGGGCCCAGGAATGGTGGTGGGACCTGAGGGTGTTTCAGCAAGCTCTTCACTAGCAATGCTCGCATGGGGATTCCCATGGTTAGAGCAGTTTTTGTTTCCTCAGCCCTGGCAGAACTGCTCATTGAGCTTATTTTTCCCGTCAGCCCTTTCTTTTGTTAGCAAACAGGTCCCTTGACACCATTTAACCCTGGAAAGGACATTGGTGATAAAAACAGCAAAAAAAATGGTTCATACTTCCTGAGTGTTCACATCTCAAGCACTGTTCTAAGTGCTTTGCTTGTATCACTGGGTTGGCCAAAAAATTCACTTGGGTTTTCCCATGGGCGGTTATGGGAAAAATCTGAATGAACTTTTCGGTCAACCAAATAACTCATTTGATAGTCACAACAATTGGAGAGATCACCTCATATCTAGACAATAACTCATTTGATTTTCGTAACAATCTGAGAGATCACCTCATATCTATACAGAGAGACATCCCAAAGCTCTGTTTACCTAAGATCTCCCCAAAAGGATCTCTAACCAAAATCCTAATGCACTTTCAGATTCATTACTCTTTTTACTACAACGGAGCGACACTCAGAGAGTAGATAATGCACTTGGAGAATCTGGCTTGTATGTGTGCAAATCTATTTATATATATATATATATATATATATATATATATACATATAAATATGTGACATCTGTAATAAATGAAGACTACAGGCCAAATACTTCCTAACATCTGCAAAATTTAAAAAAAAAACAATGTCAAATCTCCTCTTAAATTTATCTGGGAAGCTGCTTAAATATATAGGAGTTACCTTTATCTTTTCTGTTTCATTTAAGCAACTCACCAGAGGTTTGAGTTAGAGGATTTCTGGATTCTATTCCTTGCCCTCCTGTTGAAATATTTTATTAAACACACATACTACTTCTCATATATTAGGCACTGTTCAACCTTGGTTAACTTTATTAGCTCTTTATCTGATGCTTTAATCCTCATAATGGTCCAAGGAGGAGGCACTATTGTTCATTTCATTGATGAGGAACTGCTCTGCAGAAAAGTTAAGTAACTTACTAAAGTTGCCTGAAGTTAAGGGCAGAAGCCATACAGCCTCACCCCACTGCCCACTTAACCTCACCACGTCACCTCTCCCATCCATTCAGGTTAAGTCAAAGTGTGTGACTCTGCAAGTATGTTGGAACTCTGATAAAATGAGACATGATGTCTTATTGATTTTGGTTGGTGGGGGCAGGAACCCTTCTCTTGCTTCACACTGGTGAGCTCTCATCCTCTTCAGTTAATGGGTGTGCTAATTTCCAGCACATACTTTGCATAGTTGAATGAGCCATGCTTTGTACCGGACAATGAACAACCCATCAGAGCATCTGGGCTTCACAGGCTGCATGTCCCTGCTTTAAGCATCAATCCCTTTACTCAGACCCTGTCTACTGGCAATTGGACAGTGTCTTACACTTCTCAGGAGTGATTACTATGTAGCATCCTTGGACGAGCTGGTGTCTATTGTTGGATGAAAGTCACTTTCAACAGTGATAATGATAATCTTCCCCTCCTCCTTTCATCTCCTTGCTCCTCAATTATTTTGTATTAAAATCGCATTTACATTTAAAGAGGAGAGATGATCTTCTCTGTCTACTTCTGCTTCCTGGCTGCTACAGCAAGTGGGGGACTGACTCCCCAGAAGTGCACACCAAGTTTAATATTCCCAGAGCTTCAGTTCATAGGCATTTTTGTCATGTATCAAAGACGTTTCCATTCACCGGTGAAGAAGTTTCCTCAAGCAGGTTTAGCACCAAACATGCCTTGGGTGGTGGGAACAATTGTCTCTAGGTGGAGGAAGAAATGGCAAACCAGTCCAGTATTCTTGCCACGAGAACCCCATGAATAGTATGAAAAGGCAAAAAGATGTGACACTGGAAGGTGAGCCCCCCAGGTCAAAAGGCATCCAATATTGCTACTGGGGAAGAGCAGAGGGCAATTACTAATAGCTCCAGAAAGAATGAAGCGGCTGGGCCAAAGTGGAAATGATGCTCAGTTGTGGGTGTGTTGGGGGTGAAAGTAAAGTCCAATACTATAAAGAACAATATTTCATAGAAATCTGGAATGTTAGGTCCATGAATCAAGGTAAATTGATATTGTCAGGCAGGAGATGGCAAGAGTCAGTATTGGCACTTTAGGAATCAATGAACTAAAATGGATGAGAATGGGCAAATTTAATTCAGATGACCATTATATTAACTACTGTGGTCAAGAATCCCTTAGAAGAAATGGAGTGGCCCTCAGAGTCAACAAAAGAGTCTGAAATGCAGTACTTGGGTGCAACCTCAAAAATGACAGTCATCTCAGTTCGTTTCCAAGGCAAAGCATTCAACATCATAGTAGTCCAAATCTATGCCCCAACCACTGATGCTGAAGAAGCTGAAGTTGACAGGTTCTATGAAGACCTACAAGACTTCTAGAACTAACACCAAAAAAAGTGTCCTTTTCACCACAGGGGATTGGAATGCAAAAGTAGGAAGTCAAGAGATACCTAGAGTAACAAGCAAGTTTGGCCTTGGAGTATGAAATGAAGCAGGAAAGAGGCTAACAGAGTTTTGCCAAGAGAACATATTGGTTATAGCAAATGCCGTCTTCCAACAACACAAGAGACAACTCTACACATGGACGTCACCAAATGGTCAATACCGAAATTATTGATGGATTATATTCTTTGCAGCTGAAGATGGAGAAGCTCTATCCAGTTAGCAAAAAGAAGACCTGGAACTGACTGTGGCTCAGATCATCAGCTCCTTACTGCAAAATTCAGGTTTAAATTGAAGAAAGGAAGGAAAACCACTAGGCCATTCAGCTCTGACTTAAGTCAAATCCCTTATGATTATACAGTGGAGGTGACAAATAGATTCAAGGGATTAGATCTGGTAGATAGAGCACATGAAGAGCTATGGACAGAGGTTCATAACATTGTACAAGAGGCAGTGACCAAAACCATCCCCCAGAAAAAGAAATGCAAGAAGGCAAAGTGGTTGTCTGAGGAGGCTTTACAAATAGCCAAGGAAAGAAAAGAAGTGAAAAGCAAGGAAGAAAGGGAAAGATAAACCCAATGGAATACACAGTTTCAGAGAATAGTAAGGAGAGATAAGAAGACCTTCTTAAATTAACAATGCAAAGAAATAGAGGGAAAAATAGAATGGGAAAGATGAGATCTCTTCAGGAAAATTGGAAATACCAAGGGAAAATTTCATGCAAGGATGTGCACGATAAAGGACTGAAATGGTAAGGACCCAACAGAAGCAGAAGAAATGAAGAAGAGGTGGGAAGAATACACAGGAGAAGTGTACAAAAAAATCTTAATGACCTGGATAACCATGATGGTGTGGTCACTCACCTAGAGTCAGATATCCTGGAGTGTGAAATCAAGTGGGCCTTAGGAAGCATTACTATGAACAAAGCTAATGGAAGTGATGAAATTCCAGCTGAGCTATTTCAAATCCTAAAAGATGATGCTGTTACAGTGCTGCACTCAATATGTCAGCAAATTTGGAAAACTCAGCAACAGCCACAGGGCTGGAAAATGTTAGTGTTCATTCTAATCCCAAAGAAGGGCAGTGCCCAAGAATGCTCAAGTTACCATACACTTGCATTCATTTCCTATACTAGTAAGCTGTTGTTAGTTACTCAATTGTGTCCGACTCTTTGTGAATCCATGGACTGTGGTCCACCAGGCTTCTCTAGTAAATCTATGTTCAAAATTCTCCAAGCTAGACTTCAACAGTACATGAACTGGGAACTTCCAGATGTTCAAGTTGGATTTAGAAAAGGCAGAGGAACCAGAGATCAAATTGCCAACATTTGCTGGATCATAGAGAAAGCAAGGGACTTTCAGAAAAACATCTGCTTCATTGGCTACACTGAAGCCTTTCACTGTGTGGATCACAACAAACTGTGGCAAGTTCTTAAAGATATGGGAACACGAGACTACCTTACCTGGCTCCTGAGAAACCTGTGTATGGGTTAAGAAGCAACAGTTAGAACTGGACACGGAACAACTGACTGGTTCAAAATGGAGAAAGGAGTATGTCAAGGCTGTATGTTGTCACACTGCTTTTTTAACTTATATGCAGAGTGCATCATGCAAAATGTGAGCTGGTTGAATCACAAGCTGAAATCAAGATTGCTGGAAGAAATATCAATAACCTCAGATATGCAGATGATACCACTCAAAGGTCAGAAAATGAAGAGGAACTAATGGGCCTCTTGATGAGAGTGAATAAATTGGCTTAAAACTCAACATTCAAAAAACTAAGATCGTGACTTCCATTCCCATCACCTCATGGCAAATAGAAGGAGAAAAAGTGGAAGCAGTGACAGATTTTATTTTCTGGGGTCCCAAAATCACTGTGGACAGTGAATGTAGCCATGAAATTAAAATACTCTTGCTCCTTGGAAGGAAAGCTATGACAAACCTAGACAGCATATTAAAAAGCAGAGACATCACTTTGGCAACAAAGGTCCATACAGTCAAAGCTATGGTTTTTCCAGTAGCCATGTACCGATGTGAGAGTTGAACCATAAAGAAAGCTGACAGCCAAAGAATGGATGCTTTTGAATTGTGGTGCTGGAGAAGATTCTTGAGAGTCCCTTGGACTGCAAGACGATCAAACCAGTCAATCATAAAGGAAATAAACCCTGAAAATTCACTGGAAGGACTGAAGCTGAGGCTCCAATACCTTGGCTACCTGATTCGAAGAGTTGACTCATTGGAAAAGACCCTGATGCTGGGAAAGACTGAAGACAACAGGAGAGGAGGGTGGCAGAGGATGAGATGGTAGATGGCATCACTGACTCGACAGACCCGAATGTGAGCAAACTCCAGGAGATAGTGAAGGACAGGGAAGCCTGGCATGCTGCAGTCCACAGGGTGGCAAAGAATTGGACCCGACTGAGCAACTGAACAACAATAAGAAGGAAATCTCCCCTAATACTTAATACAAGCCTAGTTCATACTGATGACTCCTCTCTCTTCGTACAGTGCTGACCCTGGGAGATGCCTCAAGGATGACCAGAGTGAGGTCTTTCTGGAAAGAGTAAAGAAACTGGTGTCCACAGAGGCCAAAGGACTCAGTCAAGGAACACATTGCAGCAGCACAACCAGAGTGCTGATATCTTCTGTTCACCTGTCCGGGTTCACTGTCCACTGCCCTCCACTCTGCTCTCCACCCGGGAAGCTGACCCATCTAGGCTGTATCAAGAGACTCTCTTGCTCCTTGGTTTGGCCAATGGGAGATCTGGAAGGAAGTCAGAGGAGGTAGCTGGATAAGGTTAGGTTTTATTTCCTTCTCTCTATCCTTGCAAATTTGCCTTGAACTAACTATATCCTTGGTAGCTCAGACGGTAAAGTGTCTGTCTGCAATGCGGGAGACCCAGGTTCGATCCCTGGGTTGGGAAGATCCCCTGGAGAAGGAAATGGCAACCCACTCCAGTACTCTTGCCTGGAAAATCCCATGGACAGAGGAGCCTCGTAGGCTACAGTCCATGGGGTCACAAAGAGTCGGACACAACTGAGCGACTTCACTAACTATGTCCTTTCCCTGGAGGCATAGCTTCTCTCCAGTTGGCCTGCAGTATTCTCTGGCTATAATCACTGCCTGTGAACTCTGCTTCCTCAAGTCCTCATACTCAATACACAACTTTCACCTTATCCCAAGAGTGTCTTTGAACTGTGGGTATTTGCTGTATTTTTGATCTTACTTCACCATTTTCCTGCACACTTCCAATTCCACATTTACTTTTACTTCTCTTTCTTAAGCCTCATGCATAGCTGGCAAATGCTGCCCTATTTATCAGCTGATTGCAGACTCCTTGAGAACAGACAGGGCCTCTGCATCATGATTGGGACTGTGTTGGTCTTACTCCTGGTAACTGGCACAGCGTGGCACGGAAGTATGGATGTGCTGAATACATGAGTGAATCAGTCTTTGATTTCCTGCACAAAAGACTGATACAAAGTAGGACCACAAGATATGTCTATTAAGTTAAAGAATTGTTGTCTCAGTGCCTTCAGCTCCATAAATAGAGAGATGTTCAGATGCCTCTGATAGCTGTACGATTTTGAGGAAATCATGTCTCTGAAGCTTCCTCAACTCTACCGGGAGATAAGTGATATCCAGTCCCATGTTTTCCCCTTAGTGATGGCGAAAGAATTTAAATGGAATACTTGATGCAAATGGAATGCCTTGAGGTTCTTGGAAGAGAAAGAATCTATTTTCCAGAAAAGATAGAATCTAATAAGAACTCTGTGCTGGAGAAGGGAAATGTTGCTTTGTCAAATTGTGTATTTTACATTAAAACAAGTAAAGGAGTCAGTTCAGTGTCTGGCATGGATTAAGCACTTTGTAAATGTTGCTATAAACTTTCTTGATTATTCTGCAAAATTTGACTCTGCTATTAGGCAATGAATTGAAGAATTTGTTTGTCATTATATTAAAGTGGAATGTTATGTGCTTATTCAGAGCATTATGTGCTGATTGTATCATTGTTATATTAATAAAATTTACATAAAAATAATTCATGTGGATATGTAGGTATATGAGTGGATGTGGGGTAAGGGGGGATGGGATTTGTTGCAGAAGATGTAGGAATGGAATAAAAAGAAGGAAACAGGTTGTGAAATAACCCATTCAGGAAACTTGGCAACTTATTTGCATTTTTGGGTTTCTGAAATTACAAAAAAAAAATTCTCATATTGCAAAATCAATATCTGTCTATTTTGGAAGAATTTTCAAAATATAGATAAAGAATAAAAAGGAAAGTACTGTACCTAAAATCCCATCATAGTGAACATCTATTGACTTCACCTTTCCCCTGGTTTCTTCCTCTGGAGTACTGCAGAGTTCCCACTGCATGCAGGATTTATTGCTGCAGCTGCCAACATGGTGGTGTCCCATGACCTAGTCTGGCCAATCAGACTCTTTCCCCTGGAGAACTGAGTGTGAGAAAACACACACAAACACACACACACACACACACACACACACACACACACTAATAGACTGACCTGACTTTTACTATTTTTTTTAAAGTCGCTCAGTTGTGTCCAACTCTTTGCGACCCCAAGGACTATACAGTTCATAGAATTCTCCAGAATACTGGAGTGGGTAGCCTTTCCCTTCTCCAGGGGATCTTCCCAACCCAGGGATCAAACCTAGATCTCCCACTTTGCAGGTGGATTCTTTACCAGCTGATCCATCAAGGAAGCCCAAGAATACTGGAGTGGGTAGCCTATCCCTTCTCCAGCGGATCTTCCCGACCTAGGAATGGAACCGGGGTCTCCTGCATTGCAGGCAGATTCTTTACCAGCTGAGCTAACAGGGAAGCCCTCTACTAATGCTATAGCTTACTGGAGACTGTCCTGTCATTTCTATCACCTGGATGCCAGATCCAGCTGGTTCCTGCTCTACCTAAAGCCTGGTTGTTCAGCTTTCTGTTCCTTTTCTGAGTTACTTCAGCTTCTTCCAGTAAATTCTACCCCCCATCCTCACAGTAAGTTTGCCAGAGTTAGTTTCCATTGATTCCCAGTAGGCATATTTACTTAGAGAAAATTCCTATTAATACCTTGGTTTAAATACTTCAATTCTTGACTTCCTATGGATTAGTATATGTTATTAGCAAAAGCTATTCTCATGCCCTTGGATTGCAAGGAGATCAAACCAGCCAATCCTAAAGGAAATCAGTCCTGAATATTCATTGGAAGAACTGATGCTGAAGCTGAAGCTCCAAAACTTTGGCCACCTGATGCGAGGAACTGACTTATTGGAAGAGACCCTGATGCTGTGAAAGACTGAAGGCAGGAGGAGAAGGGAACGACAGAGGATGAGATGGTTGAAAGGCATCACTGACTCGATGGACATGAGTTTGAGCAAGCTCTGGGAGTTGATGATGGACAGGGAAGCCTGGAGTGCTGCAGTCCATGGGGTCACAAAGAGTCGGAGACGACTGAGCGACTGAACTGATTCACATGTATAATACTAAATCTCATCTTACGTCAATAAATAGAATTCCTCTATATCATTTTGATGATTGCAAGATGTCTCATCATATATGAGCTGTATCATAATTTAATTTCCTATAGGACACTCAGGTTGCACTCAACTTTTCAGTAAGAGAAATAGCTAAAACCTTGCATGTGTTTGTGGTTATTTCTTTAGGATTAAATTTCCAGACATGTAATTGTTGAGCCAAAGAGTAGGGACATTTTAGAGATGTTAGATAAAAACTGTCAATTTAAACCTTTCTGGAGGTTTATTCCCTATCAAGGTATATTCAGGTGACCCTAATACTATGAAGGTGATGTCTGTGTCTGTTTAATCATCATTCTCCCTTCATACCCCACAGGGACTGGAATAGTAATATTGATTTAATGAATAATAAATATTTATTGAGTAATTATTACGTGACTGAAACAGATATGTGTATCAATTAACTGTGACAACCATTATTTATAGAGAAGTTAAATAAGTCACCCAAAGCCCTCCAGCTACTAAGTGCCAGGGCTGGGTTTGAATACGCAATTTAGCTCCAGAGTCTGTGCTCCAAACCATGAAGCTCTTCAAGGGCTCTTCCATGACTGACTGAATGATCCTTTGTGTACCATCTGAAACATAACTTCCTCAGAGATGGTTTCCCTCGTTCCTCAACCAAACTAGATCTTTCTCTTCTGTGCTGCTTAACGCTCCATACTTCTCTTTTGCAGGACTTACCTTACTTGCAATTATTTATTTAACATCTCTCTTCTCCACTGTAAGATCTATGAAAGCAGGAGCTGTGTGTATGTTCACAACTGCATTTCTAGGACCTAGTCCAAGATGCTCATGTATTTATTGATCAACTGATTGACAACTGAGCAAGTGAAGGTGGGGAGCAGCCAGAGGATGGATGCAGGTTACTTCTGGCCTCTACTTCGCAGGATCCAAATAGCAGGCTGGTATGGAGTTAGGACATTAATGGTTCAATTGCAGTCAACCTATTTTTTTAAAAGTTTAAAAAATTGTATATTTATTTATCCATTTTTCCTGTGCTGGGTCTTCATTGCTTTGCGGGCTTTCTCTAGTTGCAGTAAACAGGAGCTACCCTCTAGTTGTGGTTTTCAGGCTTCTCATTGTGGTGGCTTCTCTTGTTGCAGAGCACACACTCAGTAGTTGTGGTATCCTGGTTTAGTGGCCCTGCAGCATGTGGAATCTTCCTGGACCAGGGATCTAACTCAAGTCTCCTGCATTGCAAGGCAGATTCTTAACCACTGAACCACTAGGGAAGTCCAGCCTATTTTTCTGATCTCACAGATTTCAGGTGGTATGTAGCTGCCTTTAGAGATTGGCATGCTAATATGAATTTCTATGCAAGGTAGAGAAAGAGAGAAAGACAATGGGAGGGGCCACGAGCCCCAGAGACTGATCAGGGAGATGAAACTCTATCTTCAATCTCTGCTGAGACTTAAGAAGCAATTTGCCAAGCAATAAGGGTTATTTGCCAGGCAAAAAGATACGAAAAACAAAGACTATGCAACAGTTATTATTTTTTATACACAAAAAAAGTATCAAATATATAAAGCACAGTTATTTACTATAGTATAAGAATGAAACCACAGTTGTGATGGAAATTACAAAAGTCTTTGACAGATCGTTCTAATAAGGCACTACCTCACATTCATTAGGATGATTACCATCAAAAAACAAAATCACAGGTGTTGATGAGGATGTGGAGAAATTGGAACCCTTGTGCACTGTTGTTAGGAGCGTAAAATGGTGTAGCTGCTATGAAAAAATGATATGGCATTTCCTCAAAAATTAAAAATAGAATTACCACATGATCAAGCAATTTCACTTCTGGGTATATACTCAAAAGAATTGAAAATAGGGACTCAGTTATTATTTGTTCACCAGTGGTCATAGCAGCATTATTCCCAATAGCTAAATGGTGGAAGTAACCCAAGTGTCCCCTGGAGAAGGGAATGGCAACCCACTACAGTATTCTTGCCTGGGAAATCCCATGGGCAAAGGAGCCTGGTGGGCAACAGTTCAGGTCACAAGAGTCAGACACGGCTCAGTGACTAAACAAAAACAACAACCCAAGTGTCCATTGACGGATGAATGAATAAAAAAAATGTGACATATACGAACAACGGCATACCATTTAGCATTTAAGAGGAAGGAAATGCTGACACATACTGTGACATAGATGAACTTTGAGGACATTATGCTAAATGAAATAAGCCTGTCATAAAAGGATGAATACTGTATGATTTCACTCATGTGATGTACCTAGAAGAGTCAAACTCATAGAGACAGAAAGCATAATGGTGGTTGCCAGGGTCTTGGGGGAGGAGAGGGTAGAGAATTATTGTTTAATGGGTATAGAGTTTCAGTTTTTCAATATGAGAATTCCGAGGCTGGGTGATAGTGATGGTAGCACAACGATGTGAATGTAGAAGTGACACTGAACTCTACGCTTGAAGATGGATAAGATGGTAAATTTTGTAATGTATATTTTACTTCAATTAAAATTTTTGTAAAAGGTCTTTGACGGATAAGGTTAGATTTTTTTTAATTTTAGAGGATTTGAATAAATAAGCATGTTAACTAGGCATGTAGAAAACTTTGTATAGAAAGTGGTATGCCCATACTTTCCCAATGTCAATGGACTGCTTAACAAATCTGATCACATGGCAGACCATGAGAATCAATAAATTGCCCTAAAAATAAGTTATTCAGGCTGCATTTTAAACCAACTTGTAGAATTACTAGGAACTGATAATACATGAGATGATGTTTTTTGGTTCTTAAACTGGCAAAAAACAAACCAAAACAGAATGACCAGTCAGTATCAGAGAAGATATTTTCAATACCCCTCTGATCATCTCACAGGATGGGACCAAGCCCTTGGCTGGTGGAGCTGTCCTATGTCTGTCTTACTTAAGATAAGATGGTACTTATTTTTCCTTCTGGGTGACCTGTGGTTGATACTCAGTAACTGGGGAGTTGAGGATAATAAAGAACACATAGAAAGAGGCAAGAGGTATAAGGAATAAATCATTTCAGAAGAATTTTTCAGACAAGAAGGGAGACAGTTAAAAGGAATGAGGGAATAATGACTAACGTAAAGAACAGATAGGTGCTGAGAGCTGAAGTAAGTGAAACAGAGAAAATCATTCCCGCAAGCCTTGGACCTGTCATTTCATTTGAGGTTATCCTAACCACTGTGTTCAGCATGACACATGAACTTCTAAAGGGAAAAAAAATTCATTTTGTGATTTTAGAGGGTTTTGTGTCATTTCTGCTGGAGATGCTCTCTTTCATTTTAATACAGTTCCAGGCAAAATTTGTTTTGGAGGAAAGAGTTCCTTCATTGTATCCCAAGGTCTTTCGGCTTCTTTCCTATCTCTCTGATTCTCCCAGGGAACTCTGCATAAAATGGCACTTGATAAATGCGGCCAAATGAGACTCATTCCCCAAATGAGTCTAACAAGGCATGTAATTCAATGATGTCTTCTTACTTTGAAAAGTATGAAGTGCTACTATACAAAAGTGGAGCATTCATTTGTCGCCATTACTGAAAGGAAAAATATCGGTCAGATATTCCTAAGAGCTTTTCTCCAAGACCCTTGGAGAACCTCACCTCAAAGAGAACCATTGCTTTTGGCTGGGGCTTCAGTTTTCTAATCTTTAAAATCGGCAGTACAATGCTGCCCAAATCTTTGTTTTATTTTCTGAAAGTGGCAAAAAGGGCATGAAAATACCCCAATGAATCTGCAGAGTTTTTACTTGGTTCTGGACTCTTCTCTACTGACTGCCTTTGTGGGACACTGTTATAAAACTGCTCTCTTGGAGGGTAGAATAAGAAAGTGTACAAATCCCCAGTTCTTAAGAGGAAACACATACAACTCTCAGAAATGTGCTCAGGAACTCAAACTACTTTTTAGTTCTATTTTGCATAATGTGAACATTATAGATTTTTAACCCCTGTGGAAAATACAAGGACAAAATATGAGCAAGTACACCCGGCTCCTGCTCCTCTTCGGCTGTTAACTTTATTGGGCTGGTTTGCCGTTTGTCTGCTAGTGATGAGTGGGACTCGCCTCGCTTCACTTCCCTGTGTCCCTTTTCAAGGGTTTCTCTTGTGATCTCTGCCCATCTCCCAAGAACCTTGCCCTCTCTCAGAACAGCCTCTGATTTCAAGATGCTGATCCCTCTTTTGCAGGAGCCTGTCCCCTTATCATAGCTGATGGGTGCAGTTGGATGCCCGACCCAAATTAGCCAATCAGAGTTTCTCTCCTGAGAATGTAAAGAGGGACAGAGATAGGTAGGGACCAAAAGTTATAGGAGCTGAGCCCCGTGTGGTAGGCAGAATTTCACGTAGGGGACATGTAATATGATGAGAAGCTGAGCTTCTCACTCCCACAATTGCTGTGTTACGTGGCAGAGTTGACCTTAAGACAAGAGACTCTCAGGTGAGCCTGATCTAGTCATCTGGTTCTTTCAAAGCAGCAGGAGTCAGAGAGATTTGAAGCACGAGGGACTTTGCTGGCTTGAAGATGGAGGGGGTCATAGGGAAAGAAAGTGCTGTGGCTTCTAGGAGCTGACGGAGTTTCCCAGCTGATTGCCATTGAGGAAGTGGACACCTCAATCTTATAATCACAAGGACGTGATTCAGCCAACAACCTGAAGGAGCTTAGAAGTGGACTTTCCCCTCAAGCTTCCAGAGAAGACCCCATCGTGGCTGACACCTTGAATTTGGTCTTTAGCAGAGGACAAAGTTGAGCTGTGCCAGACTTCTGACCTACAGAACTGTGAGTTAAGAAATTTATGTTGCTTTAAGCCACTATATTTGTGGTAATTTGTTATGGCAGCAATAGGAAATTAATGCACAGGTCACAGGGCCATTGCAATACATTTGGAGGGGGTCACGACCTCCTGCAACCAGAGGGCCTCAGCACCACCCCATTCCTTCCTTCAAGTTCTTTACTTGGTTCTATAAGTATCTTTTTTAAAATTTCCCTTTTTCTGCTTAAGTTAGTAGGTCTGGTTTTCTGTTGCTTATAACAAAGGAGTAACAAAATGAAGGTAGACTGGGTGACCTGCAACAACATTGTAATTCTGACCTGCAGCAACATTGTAACTGTTCGTGGCACTGTTGCTATGTGAAAACTCAGGAGAGATTAAATGAACTTTGGGGAGTCTCGGAATTTTAAACAGATTGAAGGTTATTGAAAAAAATCCATTATTTTGTTGAATATTTATAATTGCATTTTGAAGACATTATTTAGATGGAATGGCAATATTGACTTTGGTCTACAGATATGCCCAAACACAGAAACCCAAACGGTTGTTCACTAATAGGAATATCTTGCAATAGGACTGTTCATTTGGTAGGGCACACACTTAGAAGCTATAGATTTGTTTACACGAGGTAGATAGCTAGGGGAAGCGAGAGCACAGTCTACTGCTTCAGGAATTGGTGTCCTCCCCACCCCCACAGCAGCATCCCTGGTAGCTCAGACGGTAAAGCATCTGCCTACAATGCGGGAGACCCGGGTTTGATCCTAGGGTCGGGAAGATCTCCTGGAGAAGGAAATGGCAACCCACTCCAGTATTCTTGCCTGGAAAATCCCATGGACAGAGGAGCCTGGTAGGCTACAGTTCATGGGGTCACAAACAGTCGGACACGACTGAGCGAATTCACTTCCTTCCACCCTCACCCAGTTCCGACTGGCTGCCCACAGCAGAGCACAGACCCCTGCAGGGACCATGCCAGCGTGGCCTCTGGCCAGGCAGAGTGAGGGAACAGAGTGACAGAGATGTCCAGGTGCAGACAGCTGGCTTGGCAAGAGAGAAGTGGCCGATAGGAAAAACAGAGGCAGGCCGTGAACACCGTCCAGAGCCTGGGACTCTGCCCATGCCTGGGCTCCCCAGTCTGCAGTGGCCTGTCACCCTGCATCATGGAGGGTAGGTCACGGGGAGGAGGGCATGGACAGTCAGCTCCCTTTTCAGTCTGCTGCTCGAGGGTGGGGCTGGGAGTGGGATAGAAGCAGTGTGGAAGAGAAAACAGCCAAGGGAAGATGCATTCCATTTAAAATTCATCCCGTAATGAAGTCCCTCTTGGCTTGCAAGCAAAGTCCCTCTTTGCTTGCTTGGAGAGCAGAGCAAGACTGAGGTTCACACAATTTCTTTTCAGATGTTCCTGCAAAGACCACCAAGAATTAGGGGGGAAATTTTTTTTTTTTCCGAAAATGTTCTTGGTGCAGAAAGCATGACTGAGTTAGTTACAGACAATGAAATACAGTTTCTGGGTGGGGTCAGTGGAAAAAGGAAGAGAATAAGGCCAAGGGCAAGAAGGAGAGACTGTGTCAAGCTGTGTATAAGCAGGAACAAAGAGTAACCGGATCATGGACATTCAAAGAGGGAGCAATTCTAAAAAGTAGAGTACACTTCAATTTGGGAAGGGGTCTCCTTTGAGCACAAGGACAGAAAACCCAGATTGCTCATACAAGGTTTATTTGGTGCCTTGTTAACCACCTGGTGCAGACTGGAGCTTGCAGGCTTAGCCTGGCTGCCTGGGGGCAACCCTAGCTAATGTCAAACTGCAGCCAAGCTTCACGCATAATGAGGTGAATTTGGATAGAAACCCAGCAAACTGCTCCTTCTTGTCTGCCTTTCTCTGCCTGGGTTTCGCTTTATCTTTCCCCTCTAACCAGTTTCTTTAAGTCTCAGTGTGTCCATATATAGTATTTCTTCACAGTAGGAAAGAAGTACTACGTTGGCTGAGTTCCTAGTTGAAAGTCAATCTTGGTCCTCCACTGATAGGAAAATCTCGTATCAACCCTACCCCTTTCCTAAGAGAGCCTATAGATCAGGCATGTTGCCATCTTTCAGATCTTTCCCCAGGCTGAAGGTAACTAGATAACCATCATTTTAAGTTAAAGGATATGTTCTCTGATGGACAGACCAGGGAATAAAAAATATTTGTGATTTTTTTTTTCTTTTTCGCTTCTGTACATCTACTTAACATGTTTCAGCCATTTACTCCTCTCACATCATTTTCTTTGACTATAAAATGGAGACCCTAATTCCAATCATTTCCCTCCTAGTTCCAGACAGATTTAATGAATGTTTATGGACCATATAAAATAGTTGTGTTTTTTTTTTTTAAATACCCTTCCCCTACCCCCATAACCACATATACGTTTTCTGCACTATTTGATGGAGCTTGAATGTACTCATTCTGGCTTTAGTCCTAGCAAGTTTTGCTCCTTAAGGAAGAAAACAAGTTATTATTCATGGCTGACTTGGGTTGTCTTTTGCTCTATGGTGCCTTTGATATTTCAGAAGCCTTTCACTCTGCTGATCACAGCCATCACTTAACCATTTAAAATGCTCCATGGGTCTTCTGACACCTGGTTCAACTCACATTTCTCAGTGTGCTTTTAGATGGTGTCTCTGGGGATGTGTTCTTCTGACCCATTGAGTCAATGCTTTCATCAGCCCCAGGGCTCTGCCAGGGAGCACGGTTCCTCTTGCCTGCTCCAGCTCTTACTCATTTAATTGAGAGCAATGACAGCATGTGTTTAGGGAGAGGAGATCTCTTAGTATTTTAAAAATGGTGAGTATAAAATCTGTATTTTGGTATATAGTACTATAGAAAGATTTTCAGTTATAAGGGAAATTAGTTTTGAGATTGCTTTATGGATGAGGAAGTAAGAAAGTCAGAGGTGAAATGTTTCTGTTCTTTCTAGTTGAAAGAGGGGGCTAAGGCAGGTGTGTGTGCGATCCCAAATCCACTGCTATGCACGGAAGGGGGTCTCATCTCTCCCTGCCTCCCTCCTCTGCCTGAAGTATACATCAGTGGGGGAGTGTTACCCTGGCACGTGAGAGTGTGGCATCACAACGGCCATGTTTCCAGGGCTGTGGATGGCTGGTGGGGAAGTGGGGCGGAAAGGACTGACCCCTGGCACTTGAGCCTTGCCTGACCCATTGCAGGCACTCCATACGTATTTATTGAGTTAATTTGGTTTAGAGCCAGAAAATTCATCCTCTTTTGTTTAGTGAGTCCAAGATTCCTAATCTGTGAAATCTCTTGCCCTAGCTACTTCATGGAGTGGTTTTGAGAATAAATGTGAAAAAGTCTGGACCATAAAACACACCACACATTTATGGTGTTTCTCTCAGATACAGCTCTTGTTGGGAAGGCCATGATATCACAATTAAAGACAATTTGTAAACCATCTCCTAAATGGCCTCATTGCATGAGTATAAATCTTGTCTCTACTTCCCCACACACTCTTGAGGTTGTCCTCTCACAACTGGTGTCCCTACAGCATATGGTACCACAGTTTATGGGATTGGGTGAGAGTCAAACGCAAATCATGTTCTTCCCAAGTGGCCAGGCTCTTGTCTTTCTATATTATCTATTTCAAATTGTTCTTCCCTTGTCTCATTTGCTTCTGCTCTAGACATAGGTTTGAATGATTTTTTTTAATTGAATTTTTCCTCACTTAGGGCATTTTCTTAGGGGTTCCCTTGTGGCTCAGCTGATAAAGAATCCGCCTGCAATGTGGGAGACCTGGGTTTGATCCCTGGGTTGGGAAGATTCCCTGGAGAAGGGAATGGCTACCTACTCCAGTATTCTGGCCTGGAGAATTCCAATGGGGTTGCAAAGAGTCAGACATGACTGAGCAACTTTCACTCACTCAGGACGTTTTCTTATAGACTTTAATTCATAAATTAACATATGTAATTGATCAAAAGAGTGCCTGGCACATAGTAAGTGCTCTGTAAGAGAGACCTTCTACTAACAGTTAATGGTTGCTAACCTGAAATGTCTCCTCAGAAAGGTCTTCTCTGTTTTCTGTATGTAAAAACAGTATTGCCCATCATTCTCTGCTCTTTGCCCTGTTTTAGTTTCTTAATAGCACCTTTCATTACAGTATATACTTTGTTGCTTATTATCTGGCTCCCCCACTAGACTGCAAACTCCGAAGGCAGATTTTGGATCTGTTCTGTTCACCTCTCTTCCTGTGTCTCGTACATCTTGAGCTCTCCATAAATATTTATTGCCTGGACAACCATGCAGAATTTTCTTTTTCAGCTGGTCAGTGTTGTTTCTGGAGCTAGCTTGTACTGGCCTGTAAGAGCCAATTGTTGTGGACACAGAGGGGGAAGCAGGTAGGGGGATGAATTGAGAGAGTAGTATTGACATATGTACACCACCACGTGTAAAACAGAGAGCTAGCAGGAAGCTGCTGCAAAGCACAGGGAGCTCAGCTCCGTGGTCTGTGATGACCTAGAAGGGTGGGATGGGAGGGTAGGAGGGAGGCTCATGAAGGAGGGGATATATGTACACATATAGCTGATTCATGATGTTGTAAAGCAGTAACTAACACAAAATGGTAAAGCAATTATCCTCCCACAGAAAACAAATTTAAAAAAATTATAATGGGTTACAATTCATTTTCAAAGAGGAAGTTGTGAGTCTATATTGATATAAATTAACAAACTCAAACTTTAATGAGAAACAGCATTCCCTGCCTCCTCAAAATTTCAACTGATGTGATTTCTTTGATGGGTTATAATTCATTACAATCAATACTTCTTTGATTGCTAAAAAACAAACAAAAGAGCTGAATAATTGTGTGCATTTCTTCCCAGCTGTGTGTTTGGTGATGTCACCAATGGTAACCTGAAATCAGTCCTGGTGGAGGTGTTTACACCATGACAATTGGCAAATACTATAAATCAACACCTGCTCCCCTCCGCTTCCCTGCAGTCACTTAACGTTTACCAGTACGCCCTGGTTTCTAAAGAACCAAATAAACTACAAATCAGTTATACCATTCAAAGGGCTGGTGTAGTGGATTAAAGATGGTCACAAATTCTTTGCTATTCTTGCTTGGCAGTAGAGTCTATTTATCCACCCCCTAGAATTTTGGCTGCCCTGTGACTGACCAAGAGAGTACAAGGGAAGTGCTGCTAAGTCGCTTCAGTCGTGTCCGACTCTGTGCGACCCCACAGACGGCAGCCCACCAGGAGCCCCCGTCCCTGGGATTCTCCAGGCAAGAACCCTGCAGTGGCTTGCCATTTCCTTCTCCAATGCATGAAAGTGAAAAGTGAAAGTGAAGTCGCTCAGTCGTGTCCGACTCTTAGCGACCCCCTGGACTGCAGCCCACCAGGCCCCTCTGTCCATGGGATTTTCCAGGCAAGAGTACTGGAGTGGGGTGCCATTGCCTTCTCCACAAGAGAAAGTGACCCTACACCAATTTCAGGCCTCCTCTTTAAGTGAAGGAAAGTGACTGGCAACCTGTGCTTCCTTCTTCTTGGAACTCACTCTGCAGTGGGGAAATGCAAGCAGTTTTGGGAAGAAGCCCACTTACAGGAGAATTGGGGTCACCAATGATCTTTGACTGAATGGTCAGTGTCAACTTTCCAGGTCTGTGAGTGAGACCAAGATGGGGGTGGACCCTGCAACACTAGCTGGCTCCACAGTGGTTGCCTTGTGGATCAGAGATTCCCACCAGATGCTGCCTAATCTGCCAAAGAGTGAGCACATAAACAAGAGTTTTATATTAAGTCACTGAATACTGGGGTGGTTATATGGTGACAGACAACTGAAACAGCTGGGTAATAAATTCTTTGCGGGTGTCTGGAAATGGTTGGGATGGTGAGTTCTGTCTGGCTGGATTCACTTACAGTCTAAGCCTCAGTTAGTGACACACATTCACAAGAGTAACTTTGACAACAAATAGATGCTACATGTTTGTATTTCCCATAGTGAAAAACAAGTCTGGTAGGTAGGGTCAGAAGGTTTGCTGTTGGATTGGATGTGAGGATGAGGGGAACGGATCAGTTCAAGATGACTCCTAGGTTTTTGATCTGGGCAACTGGGTGGATGGTGGTGCCATTAAAGGTGACTGGGAAATGTTGTGGAAGAGCGGGCTGCGACAGGGTGGGGATGGGGGCATCAAGCATTTCCAGCTGGTAATGCTGAGTTTGAGGTGCCTAGTAGGCAGCCCCAGCCTGTGTGCATGCTAAGTCACTTCAGGGATATCCAACTCTTTGTGACTCTATGGACTACAGCCTGCCAGGCTCCTATGTTCATGGGATTCTCCAGGCAAGAACACTGGAGTGGGTGGCCATGCACTCCTCCAGGGAATCTTCCTGACCCAGGGATTGAAACTGAGTCTCTTATGCATTGGCAGGTGGGTTCTTTGACCACTAGCACCACCTGGGAAGCTCCAGGCAGCCCAGGAGGACATGTCAAATAAGTAGTGAGAGATATGCACCTGAACCCCAGAGAAGAGTTGGCACTAGAGGTGTAAACTGAGAGTCATTGGCTTGTAGGTGATATTTAAAGCCATAGATCTCAGGGTAGGCAGAAGAGAAAGAGATTAGAACTAAGCTCAGGAGACTTTGAGGTTGAGCAGAAGAGAGGTAAACAAAACTAAGAATGCTGCTGCTGCTGCTGCTGCTGCTAAGTCGCTTCAGTCGTGTCCGACTCTGTGCGACCCCATAGATGGCAGCCCACCAGGCTCCGCCGTCCCTAGGATTCTCCAGGCAAGAATACTGGAGTGGGTTGCCATTTCCTTCTCTAGTGCATGAAAGGGAAAAGTGAAAGTGAAGTCGCTCAGTCATGTCTGACTCTTAGCAACCCCATGGACTGTAGCCTACAAGGCTCCTCCATCCATGGGATTTTCCAGGCAAGAGTACTGGAGTGGGGTGCCATTGCCTTCTCTGAAACTAAGAATGAATGGCCAATAATAAGAAGAAACAAGATAGTGTAGTATTCTATAAGCAGTGAAAACATGCTTTAAGAGGGAAGGACATGATGGATTAGGTAAAAGGCTCCTGAGAGGTGGAATAAGATTGAAGACAGAGAGTTAGTCATCGGGTTTTAGCCAAATGGAGGTCATTGGCAACCTTCATAATATTTGTTACAGTGTTTTGGTGAGGATAAAATCCTGATAAGATGCAGAATAGAGAGAGAATTATTGAGAGATTGGGAAGTGTAGAAATGGAGACATCATGTAGGGACAACTTTTGAGTTTGGCTGTGAGCAGGAGTGGAAAAACAGGATGCAGGCTGGGAAAGGATGCATTTGAAGGCAGGGCACGTTTTAGAGTAGGTGTGCGTACAGACTGTTGGGAAGGAGAAGAGAAAATGGTGATTCAGAGGGGAGGGTTAATTTGCAGAGTGAGGGAGACTGTAAGCAGGTGAGAAGTGATGGGAATGATGGAACTCAGTGTACAAGTGGAGGACTGGTCTGAGAATATGGACAGTTCATTCATTTTGCATTAGTAAAGATGTAACATGCATACTGCCTATAGATAGGTTGTCAGATTTAGTAGTGGAACAATGAAATGATTCTCATCAAATTTTGTCTATTTGATGGATGAAATAAAAGTTCAGCTCATAATCAGGGGGTGAGGAGGGGAGGTTGCTGTCGGTGATTTGAAGAAAGCAGAAAATGTGACAGAGTTGCCTTAGATAGTGAGAACATCAATTTCCTAGAGGCATCTTTTAGGATTATATTATCAGTGTGAATGAGGTGAACCCCCACTAGAAGTTTTGGTCATAAATTTAAAGTTAGACCAGTTTGCAAGATGGTGCATTTTTCTCAGCTACATTCAGCAGGAAGTGAGGTGTTTAACTGGAACTGGAACTTTATCAGACAATAACATGAACAGAGCAAGCAACAAAGGAGTTATGGATGTGGATATGGATATAGACACGTATATGTGTGTTTATGCAAAATTGTGTATCATGGGATCAAAACTTGGTCAATAGTAAGGACAGAGATAAAGTGTGCGGCAGAAATGTGGGCAGGGATAGAGAGCGAGCAGAACAGTGCTGAGTTCGATGAGTCGGGACCCCAACGGGCAAAGCCATGTTGGAGGGAGGGCTCTGGAGTGAGTGCGCTGGAAAGACAAGCAGCAGTCAGAGGGTGGAGGCTCTAACCTGAGATATTAGAGGCGATGCCCTCCCTGGTGGTGATGAGCATGGCATATAACCATGGTAGTAGGTGGCTAAGGTAGGGTGGAAAAGGGTTTTTTGGAAGTGAGGAAATGAGGAGCCTGCAAAGCCTGGGCAACGATAGACTGTCCTCATAGAGGATGAGATTTCCCGGAATGATGGAAGTGTTAGTAGAAAGGAAGAGTTGAGCCCCGTGTTAAAAATCAATCAATGAAGGAGAGTGACTTGGAAGTCAGTAGTTGAGAACACCGAGGGGGGCGGCGGTCATGGGTGCTATAATCTGATGGCATGGTCTTCAGAAAGACTTGAGATTTTTTAATAGAGAAGAAAGCAGGTATGGTGGGGAGGCAGCAGTGGAGAACCAGCTGTGGCTCTGTGTGAGAAGAGGGAGGAACCGCAGTCTCCACTTGCATGAGCTACAGCGGAAGCTTCATGCTCATTCCTATGAGACCCAGTGCTCCCCTTTTAGAGAAAGACAAATCACATATGATATCACTTATACTGTGGAATCCAAAATATGACACAAATGAACTCATCTACAAAACAGAAACAGAACCTCAGATGTAGAGCACAGACATGGGTGCCAAGTAGGAGGGGGATGGGGGTAGGATGGAGTGGGAGGTTGGGGGTGGCAAATGTAAGCTTTTATATATAGAATGAATAAACAACAAGGTCTTATATAGCACAGAGAACTATATTCCATATCCTATGATAAACCATAATGGAAAAGGATAAGAAAAGAATGATATATATGTATAATTGAATCACTTTGCTATACAGGAGAAGTTAACACAGCATTGTAAATCAACTATACTTAAAAATATTGATTAAAAAATGCTCCTCTTCTATAACAAATATTCAAATATTCTGAACTCCCTGGTTGTAATATAATACAAAAATAAAAAGATAATAAGTTATAATAGATAATTTCATTTGAAAATGAAAAAAATGTTTGGCCATGACTCCACTAAAAGACCTAATGAAGCAGTTTGCTCTTTGGATCCATTAAGGAAACACTGTGAACTCGACAGCAGCACAGGCGGATCGTAAGAGGTGTGTAGCCTTCTTGGATGTGATTTTCCAAAATGTTGTACCACTGGTAGAAGTTGGACAAAACAAAGCATAGTGTTCCCCCAATTTAACAATTTTATTTCTGAAAAATTTGGCGTATTTGAAAACTATATAAATAATCCTTTGGGTTTATATGTAGAAGAGAGTTAAATTCCAGCTTCAGATTATTATAAATGGTGTCCTAAGTTACAGGTCCATATGGCAGGAATCAGAGCAGTTCCTCATTGCAAGGGACTGTCGTGCTCAAGGCAACAAACCCGAACCCCTGGCAGAAGGAGCACCCAGTCATTTTGATGATTAACTTTTCCAGTTTCTAAAATATTTCCTGACCCTAAGCTGGAATCACAAGATAAGGCTCGGAGACAATGTCAGGGTTACAAGGTGATTGCTGCTGACACCTCACGGGCTCCAAAAGACAGACTGCAAGACGTTGGAGGTGGGGGTAGAAGGCTGCGTGATTCAAGGGGACTTTCAGAGCTCTGGGGCTGAGCCCAGGAGGGCAGGAGGCTGGGCTTTCCTGGTGATGGATGTGAACAGAGACATGAGAGCTGACAGGAGCCACATCCGGTGGTCTCTCAAGGGAAACTGGGAAATCAGGTCAAATTACAGCTTCCCCTTCAGACTGGCCCTCGCAGGCAGAGTGCTCGGCAGAGGAGGGGCTGTGCTGAGCCCCGGCTCCAGGGCCTCTCAAGGGAGCATTTTTTTCCCCACGTTTCCTCACAGTCTTCCTAGTTGTCAGCTTAATGACTGCATAATGTTCTGTGGTACTGGTATACCATGAATTATTAAACCATTACCCTGAAGTTGGAAATTTAGGTTGTTTCCACTTTTTTGCTATTTAGAATTTGTTGCAGAGATTGTTGTCAAGTGTATTTCTTTTTGCTTCAGCTTATTTTAAAATTTTTTATTGAAGTATAGTTGATTATAATAGCTTTTTTAAACGTAAACTATCTGATTCATTATTTGAAATTTATTATTTCCACTTTTTCCCTCCCTGCTATTCTCTTTGAGTGTATGTGAGCTGTATACCGGAGAAGGCGATGGCACTCCACTCCAGTACTCTTGCCTGGAAAATCCCATGGACGGAGGAGCCTGGTAGGCTACAGTCCATGGGGTCGCTAAGAATCAGACACAACTGAGCAACTTCACTTTCACTTTTCCGTTTCATGCACTGGAGAAGGAAATGGCATCCCACTCCAGTACTCTTGCCTGGAGAATCCTAGGGACGGCGGAGCCTGGTGGGCTGCCGTCTGTGGGGTTGCACAGAGTCGGACACGACTGAAGTGACTTAGCAGCAGCAGCAGCAGAGCTGTATGCAGGTTTACTTTTTTTCTAAATTAATTTTTATTGGAGTATGGCTGCTGTACAATGTTTCTGTAAACAAAGTGAATCACCTATATATATACATACATACATATATTCCCTGTTTTCTGGATTTATACCTCCTGAAGATAAACCTCTAGAAGTCCACGGGCCCAAACACCTTTCTAATTTTTTTCATACTGTCATTTACTATCCAGAAAGAGGTTTTAAAAACCAATTTACAATGCCATCAGAATTTACGAGCATATTGATTTCACTGCAATCTCATCAAAATTAAGTGTCATTTAAGCTTTTTCTTCTTACATTAGTGGTTACAAGATGGAATGTCAAGATTGCTTTTAATTTAGGTTTTTGAATTATCAGCAAAAAAGGATATTTCTGTGTTTGTTTACTCTTTGTAATTCTCTATGCGAATTGTTCATGACCTTTGTGCATTTCCCTTGTAAGATCTCAATGTTTTTGTTCTATATTTCTATGAGCTCTTCATAAAGCACATGGGTCACACATACACACATACTGTTTTCATTATTGATACAAAATTCTCTCTTCTATATTCCACCTCTACTCTATGCTACCAGTCTGCTTTTCTTTTTGACACTCTGCTTTTGAAGAAAAGCTAGGCAGTATTCAATTCATTATTAATCAGTTGTGTTCCTAAAACAGAGGTTCTCAACTTTGGCTGTACACTGAAATCACCAGGAGAGCTTTAAAATCTATTGATGCTTGGGCTTCAGTTCTGATTTAATTGGCCTGGGTAATGGGATTTTTAAAAGCTCCCCAGGTAATTCTAATATGCAGTCAACATAGAGAGCCATGATACTAAAATCGGTAAACTGTTTATTGGGTTAAAGTAAAGTGGGAGGAGGTGGGTGGATGAAGGGTGAGCATGAGCCTGCAGGGGTGATGAGGGAACAAGTTACTGTTGAGGGGAGAGGTGGCAGTGGGGGTCCATGCTGCACACTGGCATAAATAAGTCTGGGTATATTTCTTGGTCCTAGTCAATGCCTGCTTTTTTCTGACTTCATCCAGAATCAGGCTGCCCACTTCTTCTGATTTCCAAACATTATCCCTTCTTACACAGTCCTTTCCTCTAAGACCCACTGTGGGACAGGACACACTCAATCTCGTAACTTCATTCCCATATGCCCAAGTGTGAAGCAGTCATGTGGCTTTTAAAAGAGAATTTGAGAGTAAAAGGCTCCCTCTGAGGATTTTCCATGGTCCTCTCTGATTCCTTTTCTCTTTTTGATTTGCATTTCGGAGACAGAGAGGCAACATATGTGTCCTGAATGTCCCCAGTTTTCACTAGCTTTGGCCAACAATGAGATTGCCTTGACCCTAAAAGCCTACCTTTTGCTGGTTTCTTGCTCGCACGGACTGATAAGGACCTCACAAATCCCTGGGATGTGTCTCCTGTGTGCTTATAAGCAATCCGCTCACATTCTTCTACTTTAGCCTTCTCACTGATATCAACCCTTGCAAACTCATTTGAGGATGAAACTGCTCTGTGAGGAGGATCTCTGCTACCTTGGGTTCTACCAGGTGGCCCTAGTGGTAAAGAATCCGTCTGCCAATGCAGGAGATGTAAGAGACGCAGGTTTGATCCCTGAGTCGGGAAGATCCCCTGGAGGAGGGCATGGCAACCCTCTCCAGTATTCTTGCCTGGAGAATCCCATGGATAGAGGAGCCTGGCAGGCTACAATCCACAGGGTCGCAAAGAGTCAAACACGACTGAAGCGACTTAGCACAGATTAGCACAAAACCATCATATAAGCATCCATATTTCAGAATAAAGCCTGACCAAAGTGCTACTGGGTTCCAATGTGTGAACTCTGGAATGAGGCATAGGAAGGATTTCTAGAAAAGGTGATGAGAAAATGGGACCAGGCTGGCACTTTGGTCAACAAAGCAGATGCTGTGGTGAGGGGGCCACCTGATTCCTGTTGTATTCCCTAAAACTGTACCCCAGCTTACAATGCATGTGTGTTAAATTTTTTCAGTCGTGTCCAGCTGTTTGCGACCGTATGGACTGTAGTCTGCCAGGCTCCTCTGCCCATGGGATTCTCCAGGCATGAATACTGTGGCGGGTTGCCATGTCCTCCTCCAGGGGATCTTCCTCTACCAGGGATCGAACCCATGTCTCTTATGTCTCCTGCACTGGCAGGTGGGTTCTTTACCACCAGTGCCACCTGGGAAGCCCATCTAGCTTACAATGGGCAGTGGCAATTGCTGAGAGCAACAGAAGATAACAGGGAGGGAAAGAGGTGGAGAAGGAAAACCCCATTGCCACCTCCAAGGATCTTAGACTACCTTAAAAAACGATGTTCCTGGAGGGAAGATACTCTGTCTTGTTTACTGTGTATCTACACTGTTTGGTGTAGTCTCCAAAGCAGGGAACACTTAAATTATTGTTGAATAAGTCCAATGAGTAGGAGGAATTCTACTCCATTGCTTATATTGATATGTTGGACTTTTCTGGCCAGTTGAATTACCACCGAAGCCTTCTTTCAGAGTTTTAAAAATGATTGACTTTTGCTGCGAAACTGTGTCAGGGGAAATAAAAGCAGAGTTCCACCACCTAAACATTGAACTGATCATTTACTTCTTGAATCAATTGGTAGCATTCTGCTTGCTGATCTGTGGAAGAGGGATGATACTGGCCATTTTTACAAAGCTGTGTGAAAAATAAGAACTGTTTGGAAGTAAAAATCAGAATTAACTGAAGTACACCTAATTTATCAGCCTGGATTAACCAAATGCTATTTACTATCTCTCACCTTTTGCCTTGGATGACAAATAGATAAACAGAAAGTAAAAGTTAGATGGGTTTGTATATTAAATGTATACTTTAAATTTTTTGGAACAACTTCTAGAGGATACTTTTCAGTAAATAAAGGTTATAAAATACCTTTGAGAGTTTTTAATAACAAATATTGTAAGAGTCTGAATCATTAAACTGTATTTTGTGTATTTAACTAATGTATATTTATACATTTAAGACAATTTTAATAATGAAGATAAAACAAAAAGACATATTTTGCTTGACCATTATTATCCAAAAATAAGTAACCACTCAACATGTTTATTCTCTGCTTCTCCTAGGAAGTTAAGATTTTGTGAAAAATTATACACATGTAAACCATCAATGTCTAAAGTCTTATCTTCCAGATTTGCCACACACCTATTGTTGATATCATTGAACATATTTTGAACAAGAGCTTTTATAATCAAAAGCAAACAACTTGGACTATTTAGGAATTGAAAAGTTTAAAGCAAGTAATTTTTTCAAAATAGAATGATCATGTGATGTTTGAGAAGTTGCTGCAGTTACTGTGGATTTAGAGTTCTATTTCTTAGAGTACAGTGGGCTAGGTATTTGCACAGTCACATTAAAATCAACCAGAAGATCTTGATAATATGTAATCTAAAATATTTTTTAAAGCATAGAAGGGTTGTTGTTGTTCAGTTGCTAAGTCATGTCCAAATCTTTGCAATGCCATGGACTGCAGCACACCAGGCTTCCCTGTCCTTCACTGTCTCCTGGAGTTTGCTCAAACTCATATCCGTTGAGTTGGTGATTCCATCCAACCATCTCGTCCTCTGTCATTCCCTTATCCTGCCTTCCATCTTTCCCAGCATCAGCATCTTTTTCAACGAGTCGGCTCTTCACATCAGGTGGCCAAGTATTGGAGCTTCGGATTCAGCATCAGTTCTTCCAGTGAATATTCAGGGTTGACTTATTTTAGGATTGGCTGGTTTCATTTCTTTGCAGTCCAAGGGACTCTCAAGACTCTTCTCCAGCACCACAGTTTGAAAGCATTAATTCTTTGGCACTCAGCCTTCATTATGGTCCAACTCTCACATCTGTATATGACTAATGGAAAAGCTATAGCTTTGACCGTATGGACCTTTGTCAGCAAAGTGATGTTTCTGCTTTTTAATACACTGTCTAGGTTTATCATAACTTTTCTTCCAAGGAGCAATAGTCTTTTAATTTCATGGCTGCAGTCACCATCTGCAGTGATTTTGGAGCCCAAGAAAATAAAGTCTCTCACTGTTTCCAATTTTTCCCCATCTATTTGCCATGAAGTGATGGGACTGGATGTCATGATCTTAGTTTTTTGAATGTTGAGTTTTAAGCTAGCTTTTTCACTCTCCTCTTTCACCCTCATCAAGAGACTCTTTAGTTTCTCTTCACTTTATGCCGTTAGAGTGGTATCATTTCCATATTTGAGGTTGTTGATATTCCTCCTGGTAATCTTGATTCCAGCTTGTGCTTCATCCAGCCCGGCATTTTGCATGATGTACTTTGCATATAAATTAAATAAGCAGGGTGACAATATACAGCCTTGACGTACTCCTTTCTCAATTTTGCTCTAGTCCACTGTTTCATGTCCGGTTCTAGCTTTAGCTTCTTGACCTGCATACAGGTTTCTCACGAGGCAAGTAAGGTGGTCTGGTATTCCCATCTCTTTAAGACTTTTCCATAGAAGTGTTAATAATATCGTAAAAAAATTGCTAGGTCAATCTTAAGTGAAGGCAAAACAACTGTGAGGAATGTAATTTTGCCCTAAAGTTATTTGCCAAAAACTGCTGAAGCCAGCAAGCTTGGGTTTGTTTTAATAGCCCAAGAGACTGAGAGGACTTAGAACAAAGGCTAGGGCCTATCAAAGGTAGGGAATTATCTGATGGGAGACGCTGCCCATAAAACTAGGACCCCAGAGGGCTAGATCCTTAGGGGAAGGGTCAACCATAAATGAACGTACACTTCCTATGCCTACCTTCAGTGGTCTGTGAAGAAAGTGGTTTTGGTTCTGAGGAGAGTCAGTATTGGAAGGGACTGGCACTAACACATCTCAGCCCACAAAAATCTGCCCTGGTGCATTTTTTAACACAAATTTTATATCATTTGGGTAGTTAAACTTCAAGCCTAAATTTAGATTAAAGTGGTCTGGAAATGGCAGTGGCCTCAGCTGGGTAGAAGCAACAAGAAATTCTCTCTGGATGAAAACATCTTCATAATAGGCCACAAAGAAGTCCCACAAATAAGTTTCCATGAAAAATGAGCTGCTCACAGTAAAAAAATAACTAAGCACACAAGCAATTAGGCACCATGAAGGAAATCCAATAGGAAAACAGATAGGAGAAACAAATCTACAAAGGTTTCATATTCTTCAAGGAACATAAAACCACCATGCTTACTGTATTTAAAGAAATAAAAGGCAAACTTGAAAATATCTACATGGAATAAAAAATCTTAAAAAATAGCCAAACAATTTTGAAAACAATCCAAGTAGAACTTGTAGATAAAACAGAATTGTAATTTAAAACTCATCGTATGGGTTAAAAATACTAGATGAAATAAAAAGAGAATTAGTAAATTGGAAGATAATTCAGAAAAAATTACCCAGGATGATTTTCTTTCTACGTATAGCAGCAGATGCAGTGCTCAGTCTTGCATGAAAGGGATAAATGACAGCAGGAGACTTTTCTGCATTAGTAATTGAATGTGGCACCTATGTGTACAGTGAACATGCGTAATCCTGGTGAACTTGCAATGTTAGATGAAACTTTTAACTTTACTTGAGATTTTAGTTTGGTTTTAAACTTTTACCAGTTATCTTTCAAGACATCAAATGTCCAGCATTTACTTACTCTTCCTTTCTTCTTTAAATTTCCGAGTCACTTTATAGCTTTGTAATATTTAGTCTACCTTGGATTATGTACCAGATTCTTACTAGACTGAGGTCAGGGAGTCTACTGATATACTGTCTGGCCTAGCAGGTACTCCACGACATACCTGTCACTTGAAAGAAAGAAAAGCAAAAAGAGAAGGGGTGGGGGGCGGGTGGGAGAAAGAGAGGCAAAGGTGGGGAGAGAGAGAGAAAAGAAAGTGAGAGGGAGGAGAAAGGCTTCCTAACTAAATATAGGGTGACTATAAATGACTTTTTTGGAAGAGAATGTTTCTGGAAGAGGATAAGGAGAATATAAAATAAACTCAGGATTATAAATTTTGCAAAGAAATGAAAGAAATGTGATTTAAGTGGAGTTTTCAGATGCTGCAGTTTAGGAGGAATGCGATATCAAGAAGAGTCAATTACATGCAAAAGGATGTAATTTTTTCATTTAGAATAAATGAAAAAAAATGGATGGGAAAGGGTAAAATGACTTCTCACTTTGAAGTAGAAAATTATGTATCTGTAGGAAAATAACTTTGGAGATATAAAATTATCTAAGAGTGGGTAAAACCTGCAAAGAAATGTAAGCATGAAAAAAATGATATTAACAATGTTAATTGGACTTCCCTGGTGGTAGTGGTTAAGACTGCACTCCTAATGCAGGGGCCCAGGATTGAACCCTGGTCAGGGAACTAGATCCCACATGCAGTAACTAAGATCCGATGCAGCCAAATAAATAAACATTAAAAAAAAAGCAATTATCCTTCAATAAAAAAATATTTTTTTTGTAAATTAATTTATTTATTTTAATTGGAGGCAAATTACTTTACAATATTGTGGTGGTTTTTGCCATACCTTCACATGAATCAGCCATGGGTGTACATGTGTCCCCCATCCTGAAACCCCTCTCACCTCCCTCCCTATCCCATCCCTTAGGGTCATCCCAGTGCACTGGCCCTGAGAGCCCTGTCTCATGCATCGAACCTGGACTGGCGATCTATTTCACATATGGTAATATACATGTTTCAATGCTATTTTCTTAAATCATCCCACCCTCGCCTTTTCCCACAGAGTTCAAAATTACATCTGTGTCTCTTTTGCTGTCTTGCACATAGGGTCATCGTTGCCATCTTTCTAAATTCCATATATATGCATTAATATACTGTATTGGTGTTTTTCTTTCTGACTTACTTCACTCTGTATAATAGGCTCCAGTTTCATCCACCTCATTAGAACTGATTCAAATGCATTCTTTTTAATAGCTGAGTAATATTCTATTGTATATATGTACTGCAGCTTTCTTATCCATTCATCTGCCAGTGGACATCTAGGTTGCTTCCATGTCCTGGCTATTATAAACAGTGCTGTGATGAACATTGGGGTACATGTGTCTTTTCTAATTCTGGTTTCCTTGGTGTATATGCCCAGCAGTGGGATTGCTGGGTCGTATGGCAGTTCTATTTCCAGTTTTTTTAAGGAGTCTCCACACTGTTCTACATAGTGGCTGTACTAGTTTGCATTCCCACCAACAGTGTAAGAGGGTTCCCTTTTCTCCACACCCTCTCCAGCATTTATTGTTTGTAGACTTTTTGATAGCAGCCATTCTGACTGGCGTGAGATGGTACCTCATTGTGGTTTTGATTTGCATTTTTCTGATAATGAGTGATGTTGAACATCTTTTCATGTGTGTTAGCCATCTGTATGTCTTCTTTGGAGAAATGTCTGTTTAGTTCTTTGGGCCATTTCTTGATTGGGTCGTTCATTTTTCTGGAATTAAGTTGCATGAGCTGCTTGTATATTTTTGAGATTAATTCTTTATCAGTTGCTTCATTTGCTATTATTTTCTCCCATTCTGAAGGCTGTCTTTTTACCTTGCTTATAGTTTCCTTCATTGTGCAAAAGATTTTAAGTTTAATTAGGTCCCATTTGTTTATTTTTGCTTTTGTTTCCATTACTCTGGGAGATGGGTCATAGAGGATCCTGCTGTGATTTATGTCAGAGAGTATTCTGCCTATGTTTTACTCTAGGAGTTTTATAGTTTCCAGTCTTACATTTAGATCTTTAATCCATTTTGAGTTTATTTTTGTGTATGGTGTTAGAAAGTGTTCGAGTTTCATTCTTTTACGAGTGGTTGACCAGTTTTCCCAGCACCACTTGTTAAAAATAAACTAAAAAAAAGTAACCAATAAAAAAATAATAATGCTAATCATAACTAACACTTAGTTGAGTTCTTCGTATATACCAGTTACTGAGCTGGTCACTTTGTCTACAGCATTCCCTGAATGCTCAAAATCACCTATATCAAGGATTAGAATCTCTCTCTTTTTTTTTTTTTAAGTTGAAATGGATGCTTAAAGAGGTAAGATAAGTTTCCCAAGCTTGCTTCACTATTAAGAGGCAAAGCCAGGATTCAGTCTGAATTGTTGAGGTTCCCAAACCCATGCTTTCCCCTCCACCACATGTTTCCATCATGTGTAACTATAGTCAGCAACAAAGTGGTGACAACCGAGAAGAGTTTTCCAATAAAAGTTGATGAAATTCAGGGAATGGACCTAAGATGTTTAAAAAAGATGGAAAGTTCAGACCAAATGCAAAAATTAAAAATCTCACTTCTCTGATGAATTCTGGAACTGCCTCTCAGGAAATGTAAATTCACATTTGACAAAGCAGATAATATACTTTGTAGGAGGAAGGTATACAGGGATTAGAAAAGCAAAAATGACTTGGTAAGCTAAAAATTTTAAATGTTTAATGTGGAAACGATTATAGTGAATAATGGCAGGAAGGAATTATAACAAATAAAAGAGAACCCATGAATCCTCACTGACTAAGAAGTTTATAAACAGTGGGAAGGTAAACCATTTTACAGAAGAATGTCAGCTAATAAATGTGGAAGCAATGATAACAGAAAGACACTGTTTTATATAGCCATGGTATTAATAGATTCAGGGAAGAATCATCAATGGAAGATAAAATAATTGAGTGAAAGACGATGGGGAAACAGAATACTTACATAGTCCCAAAGGTTCCACCCGATAATAGATTTCTCATTAATAACAAAGAGAAAACGATACCTTTACAGTGGAGAAATCTAGTGGACACCACCTTAATCACACGATCAAACATCACTAATAATGAGACAAACAAGCATTGTGTGTCTTTGATGTGATGTAATAAGAATACAGTATTCCTATGTGTTAAGTTGAACCACATTTAATTGCTGATATTTGACTGGTTTTGGTCTATAAAAGTGACAATTTCACTTGATTCAAACTAATTTCTGGTGTATCACATGAATTTAATTCTGAATAAACAACTCGTCTTGCTCATTCGCTTAGTTGTGTCTGACTCTTTTGCGACTCTATGGACTGTAGCCCACCAGGCAGGCTCCTCTGTCCACGGAATTCTCCTGGCAAGAATACTGATTGAGTTTCCATTTCCTTCTCCAGGGGATCTTCCCACACCAGAGATCGAACCCACATCTCCTGCATTAGCAGGTAGATTCTTTACCACTGAACCCATAAGAAAGCCCTTGAATAAACAGCTAGACACATGCAAATAACTGACCTGCAAAATAACTGACCTGGATTCTTGCAATGTAAATATCATGAAAGAATTTTTTTTTAAAGGCCGAGGGAACTCTTTTAGGTTGAAGGAGACTAAAGAGACATGATAACCAAATACAATAATTGCTACTTTTTCAGATCCTGAATTTGGAAGGGAAACTCAGCTATGATGAATATTATTGGGATAAATCTGAATGTAGACTGTATATTATTAGATAATAGTACTATGTCAGTTGTGAAATTTCATGAGTATGATCATTCTACTGTGGTTATGAAAGAGAGTGCCTTTGTTATTAGAAGATATATGCCGAAGTATTTGGGGTGAAGGATTTTAACACCAGCAAATAACTCTTTAAAGGCTCGGAGGTGCTGCACAAAATGAGTGTGTATGTGTAGGTATCACACATACACAGAAAGAAGGCATAAATGTGGCAAAATATTAACAACTGGCCAATCTAGTTGAATGGTGTATGCTATTTCATTGTGCTTTTCTTGCATCCTTCCTGTAGTTTGACCTTTTTCAAAATAAAACTTTGGAGGGGAGAAAAAAAGAACTGTCATGATTTTCATTCAGGAAATAAATGCTAGGTTTTTGGGTGCTTTCTTGAATGGAATCTTTTGACACTATGACCAGCTGTATTGTGAATGGGATAATTTTTAAAAAGACCGAGTTGAAGTAGAGATGATGTTCCTTACCCAGAGGAAAACGATGAGTTTCCACTTTGCTGCTAATGGAACCGCTAAGCACCCTGTGGTGCGTCGATACATTTGTGAATGGAGCCTCGCTTTGCGCGGAGCAGCTGCAGGTGGGCACCCTCTTGGGTGTCCATGAATCCATTTTCATCCGTGCATTAGCATAAAGTTCCCCCAGGGATTTAGAGATTTTTTTTTTTTTTTAATATCGAGTTTTACTTGGATCTTAGAGCTGTTGGGAAAATTACGATTTTGTAGAACAACTGTGTAATTGGAATTAAAAAAAAATCTCTTTAGTAAAAATAGAAACATCCAGCTCTCCAATTAAAAAAATATTTTTTTAAAAAAAATTAGGGTCTTGAGGACTTAAAGCAGGTGCTGTGTCCCTACTGCACCTTGGCTACCCTGACCCCTGCCGTGAACCCAGAGCAGAGCAGATGGAAAAACCTTCCCTCTTTCTCTCCTTAGGACTTCATCTTTCCCGAGCATCTCATTGTTACTTTAGCTCAAGTTTGCCACTCCTCATGCCAGGCTTGCTGCCAAGACTGTCTTTGTTTTCTCCCTGGCCTTCAGTCAAGGTTTGGGTTCTTTGCAAGCATTTCTTCCCGTCTGCTCTCCCACCGTTCACTCTTTTCCTTCTGTCTTGTCAGCGTTCCCTTTGTCCTTTTGGCTTTCCTGCTCGCTCTTCCTGCCAGCAAGCCTGTGCCATTTCCCTCCCATTCCTGATCTCACTTTCGATGTAATTCCATTTCTCTGGGAGACAGAAATAGATGGATGAAGGGGAGAGTCGTCCTGTATAGCACACACATGTACCCCCTTCCAAGATGATAGTGAAATAAAGGGTTATTTAAAAAGAAAAAACCTCTCGCCTGGAGTTTTGATTTCTGTAAGAAACTTCCACAGCCCTTTTTCAAGAGCCATATTAATCTTCAACTATAGGCTTGTGGTGTTTAGCAAACAGATCTGGATTAAAAATTAGTTTCACTGCTCACAAGGTGAACTTGGGTGAGTTATTTCCCCTTTCTATAATCCTGGCATTTTGTTTATTTTAAATCTGAGAAATGGGTAGGATGATAGTGCCTTTCTCAAAGGGTTGCTTTGAAGAGTGAGTGAAATGATGCATTTAAAGTACCTGGCAGAACATGGAAGCAACCTAAATGTTCATCAACAGATGAATGGATAAAGAAGGTGTGGTACATATATACAATGGAATATTATCAGCCATAAAAAGAAATGAAATTGGGTCATTGGTATAGACATGGATGGACCTAGAGACAGTCATACAGAGTGAAGTAAGTCAGAAAGAGAAAAACAAATATTGTAGATTAGAGCATATATGTGGAAGCTAGAGAAATGGTAGAGATGAACTTATTTGCAAAATAGAAATAGAGACACAAATGTAGAGAATAGATGTATGATACAAGGGGTAAAGGGAAGGGATCAGAGGAGTTGGGAGATTCATATTGACACATACAGACTATTGATGTGTGTGCTCCGTCTCTCAGTTGTGTCCGACTCTATGGACTGTAGCCTGCCAGGCTCCTTGGTCCATGGGATTTCCCAGGCAAGAATACTGGTATTGGTTGCCATTTCCCTCTCCAGGGTGAGAAGGGAACATAGACAACTGATGGAACATACTGTATGGCATAGGGCGCTCTACTAAATGCACTGCAGTGACCTGAGTGGGAGAGGATGCATGTATATGTATGGTTGATTCCTTTTGCTATGCGGTAGAAACGAACACGACATTGTGAAGCAATTATACTGCAATACAAATTAGTTTAAAAAACTGAAACATAAAAAAATAAAGTACGTGGCAGAGGGCCTTGCAGAGGGCAGCTCTCTGTAAGAGCTTGCGCTATCATTGACTTCTTCAGGCCATCAGTGTCCAAAACAATCAGCTACAAGGTGATCTCTTCCCCCTTGAGACCCCTGTGGCCCAGCTCTGACACTGTTTATTATGCTGTCCTTTATTGCTTTTCTGCCTGCCTTTTCTTCCCTTCCCACCATTCTCTTTCTCTCTTTTCTTTCTCTCTCTCTCTCCTTTTATGTTCTCTTTATCTTCCCCATCTTGTTTTCTCTTTCCCTCTTCTACTCTCCTACAAAGACTTTAACAACACACCCAACATAAAAATAGTTGAAGACTATTTTATCAATAGTTGAAGATAAAATAGGTGAAGGGAAGATGAGGACAGAGATGTCATAAAGCCAGAGTTAAGAGGAAACGCATGACCGCATAGTATGGATACACGTAATTGCTGGTTGAGGTACCATTTTACTGAGCTTCCTGGCAGCCAAAGGAAAATAGAGACAAAAAAATTAGGAGTAGTGAGATTAAGGAAACATATAGAAATTGTAGTTCTTTTTCTGAGCACTTTTGTGGATTCTCATAAAAGGAACACCAAGTAATATAAATAAATGATGTCCAGCATAATAATGTGTCTACTTTCATAATAGTTATGATGATAAACTCCAGAGAGTTGTTTCTTGTGATGCCAATAAGACTGAAGTTATAAAGCTGAGGTTCAATCCTGTAAACACATTTTTACAAGGAGTTAAAATAGCACGCTCAATGTAGGCAATCCTCCAAGGTCTGGAATGCTGCAAGGACACAGTTTAGAGTAGAAAAAGGAATAAATAGACTCGTGTCCTTCAGCCAATCCTCTATAGATCTTATCTCTGTCAACCAAGCTTTTGAAAAGTATATGAAAGAATTCAAGGCAAGGCCCTGAGTTATGGGTACCCTCTGCTGTTGGTGAAGGACAGAGAGATGTGACTGGATGATCAGGCAGGTGGAGATTAAGACTAAGGTTCTTTTTAAAAAATGAAAATTAAGAGTTAAGCAAATATGCTTGACTAAAGAGAACGATCCCATTTCTGTGTGTAGAGAGTTGAACGTTTACCTGCAGGCAGGGTCAAAATAGTCTTTTGTTCTGCCATTGGATAATTTTTTACGGTACATTATTAAATGATGAGAGAAGTTGTAAACCATTTTGAGGACAAAGAGCACAGATAAATGTATGAAAAGAAAATACACCAAAATGTCCGTGGAAAAAATCTCTGAAAAGTGGGATTCTGGGTGATGTTTTTCTTTTCTATGCATTATTCTATAGTAAGCAGATGTTATTTTGGCTATAAGGAAAAAATAAAGCAATGAAGGTTGTTTTCAGAGAAAAGAGCTACCCTGAGCTTCTTTGACACATGGATGAGTAGGTAAATGCAGCCACAAAGTTCCACAGCACTGGTTCTCAACCCTAGCTGGGTTTTGGAATCCCCTGGTTGTTGTTTAGTTGCTAAGTCATGTCCAACTCTTTTGCAACCAGGGAAGCCCTTTAGAATCCCTTAGGGATGCTTTAAAAGATAGTGATGGCCTCATAGGCACATGAAAAGACATTCAACATTGCTAGTTATTAGAGAAATGCAAATCAAAACTACAATGAAATATCACCTCCCACCAGTCAGAATGGCTGTCATCAAAAAACCCACAAACAACGAATGCTGGAGAGGGCGTGGAGAGAAGGGAACCCCACTATACTGTTGGTGGGGATGTAAATTGGTACAATCACTAAGGAGAACAGTATGGAGGTTCCTTAAAAAACTAAAAATAGAGCTATCTTATGACCCTACAATCCCACTTCTGGGCATATATCTGGAGAAAAACATGATCCAAAAGGATACATGCATTTCAATATTCATTGCAGCACTGTTCATTGCAGCCAGACAGGAAGCAATGTAAATGTCCATCAACAGAAGAATGGATAAACAAGATGTGGTACTTATATACAATAGAATATTACTCAGCCATTCAAAAAAATGAAATAATGCCATTTGCAGCAACATGGATGGACCTAGAGAGTATACTGAGTGAAGTAAGTCTGACAGAGAAGGAGAAATATCATATGACATCCCTATGTGTGGAATCTAAAAAGAAATGACACAAATGAACTTACTTACAAAACAGAAAGAGATTCACAGACTTAGAAAATGAACTTATGGTTGCTGGGGGAGAGGGATAGTTAGGGACTTTGGGGAGGTCATGTACATACTGTTATATTTAAAATGGATAACCAACAAAGACCTACTGTATAGCACATGGAACTCTGCTTAATGTTATGTGCCAGCCTAGATGGGACAGAAGTTTCAGGGAGGACGGATACATAATGTGTATGTCTGAGTCCCTTTGCTGTTCACCTGAAACTACCACAAATCGTTAATCAGCTATACCGCAATACAAAATAAAATGTTTAAAGTTAAAAAAGTTAGTGATGGTCTGGCCCCACTTCAGATCAATTAAATTAGGATCTCTGAGAGTGGAACCAAGAATTGGCATTTAAAAGAGTCCTAGGTAGTTATGCGCAGCTGGGTTAAGGGCCACCACACCACACTGCAGAACGCATCCAAAATCATCTAATGTTCCAAGCAGGCGTGCTCGTTCCTGGGGTCTATATGGCCCTCCGCCATCTGTCCTCTGCTCTCCCCTCTCACGTCAGCTTTCACCTCAGTCTTATTTATTCGGCTCCCAGAGAAGTGCGCAGCACATAGTAGGTTCTAAATTTAAAACAAAGTAGGACTGAATGAATCTATGGATACGGCATCCTGACGGCGGCCACAGAAAAAAATAAACATCTGTGTTTAAGTAGCACAGTTTTCTATGAATTGTATTGATATTGTTTGGTTTTGACGTCTCAACTGATTTGGGGTATGACTGAGAATAGAAGGTGTCGTTTTTTGAAAATATTTGATTTAATCATTCTTTTCGTAATCACTGGATATGAGGATCATTTATTCATTAGGCCAATTTTTTAATGCAAGACCAGAATGTATGCTTCGTGAACATAGGATCTGCCTTTCTTACCACTATATCTCCTCAACCTAGGAAAGTGCCTGGCTTGTAGTAGGCAGCCAGTGAATACTTGCATTAAATAATTATGAGTGTAATATGAATGTAGAGGAAAGTATCTATTCCCCATATGATGGGTTAGGATTTTTGTTTGGGGGTGAGGTAGAAGCTATGCACATACTCATGCAAAAGTAGTATCCAATTATTTAGACAATACTGAACAAAGACATGACTGAAAAGTTATAAAATCATGTTGAGATGTTGTTTGAAAATCCACATTTTGTATGAGAGGATTGAATAAAGCACAGCTGGCAGCACCCTGGCCCCAACAAAGCCGCCAGAATAATCTTTAAAGAATGGAAGCCAGATCATGTTTCTCCTCTCTTCAAGACTTTCCAATGACCTTATCTCACACTATATACAAAAATTAACTCAAAATAGATCAAAGGCCTAAACATAAGAGCTAACACTATAAAACTCTTAGAAGAAGACAGAGAAGAAATGCTTCAGAGTGTTGGATTTGGCAATGATATTTTGTATATGATACCAAAAGCAGAGGGAACAAAAGAAAAAATAGATAAATTAGAATCCATCAAAATTAAAATCTTTCAGACATCAAAAGCATTATTAAGAGAGTAAAGAAGTAATTTCCAAAATGGGGGAAAATATTTGCAAATCATATACCTGAAATGGTATTGATCTCCAGAATATATAAATAACACTTACAACTTGACAGCAAAAAAACCAAACAGCCCAATTGGAAAAGAGGCAAAGGACTTAAATAGTTGTTTTCCCCAAGAAGATAACAAACGGCCGATAAACATGAAAAGGTGTTCGACATCACTAACCTTTGTTGCTGTTGCTGTTTAGTCACTAAGTTGTGTCCAACTCTTTTTCAACTCCATGGACTATATCCTGCCAGGCTCTTCTGTCCATGGAATTCTCCACGCAGCAGTACTGAAATGGGTTGCCATTTTCTTCTCCAGGGAATCTTTCCAACCCAGGGTTTGAATCCAAGTCTCCTGCATTGGTAGGTTGATCCTTCACCACTGAGCCACCTGGGAAGCCCTCATTGATAATTAGGGAACTCTAAATCAAAAGCATGAGATACCACTTCACAACCATTAGGATGACTATTATTAATAAAAACATACACACACACACAAAATAGCAAGTGTTGGTGAGGACATGGAGAAATTAGAACCCTTGTGCATAGGTGGTGGGAATGTAAAATAGTGCAGCTGCTATGAAACCATTATGGTGATTCTTCAAAAAATTAAACATAGAAAGAAAAACACTAATACAATATAGTAATGCATATATATGAAATTTAGAAAGATGGTAACGATGACCCTATATGCGAGACAGCAAATGAGACACAGATATAAAGAACAGACTTTTGGACTCTGCGGGAGAAGGAAAGGGTGGGATGATTTGAGAGAATAGTATTGAAACATGTATATTATCATATGTGAAATAGATCGCCAGTCCAGGTTCGATGCATGAGACAGGGTGGTCAGGGCCAGTGCACTGGGATGACCCCGAGGGATAGGATGGGGAGGGAGGTGGGAAGGGGGTTCAGGATGGGGAACACATGTACACCCGTGGTTGATTCATGTCCATGTATAGCAAAAACCACTAAAATATTGTAAAGTAATTAGCCTCCAATTAAAATAAATTAATTAATTAAAAAAATTAAACACAGAATTGCCATATGATCTAGCAATTCCATTTCCATGTATTTATATAACCAAAAGAATTGAAAACAGAAACTCAGAGATATTTGTACAGCGCTATTCATAGAAGAATCACTCAGAATAGCCAAAAAGAGGAATCAGCATGTGTCCATCAGTAGATGAGTGTATAAACAAAATGTGGTATATACAGACAATGGAATATTATTTACTCTTAAAAAGGATGAACATATTGACACATGCTACAATGTAGATGAACCTTGAGAACATACTTAATGAAATAAGCCAGTCACAAAAGGATGATTCTTGTATGATTCCATTTATATAAGGTACTAGAACAGCAAGATCAAAAAGGCTGAAAGTAGAGCAATGGTTGCCAGGGGCTAAGAGGGAATGGGGAGTTATTGTTTAACTGGTACAGAGTTTCAATTTGTATTGATGAGAAAGTTCTGGAGATGGATAGTGGTGATAGTTGAACAGCAATGTGAATGTACTTAATACCACTTAACTGTACGCTTAACATAAAATTAATCATTTTAACCATTGTTGTGTATATTTTCCCCTGGAGAAGAGAATGGCAATCCACTCCAGTATTCTTGCCTGGAGAATTCCATGGACAGAAGAGCCAGGTGGGCTACAGTCCATGGGGTCACAAAGAGCTGAACATGATTGAGTGAATTTCACTTTACCAAAATAAAGAAAATCTTTACAACCATGCTTAGTATAGGTGCTATTATTCTATTACTGTCCCCATTTGACAGGTGAGGAACCTAAGGTTCAGAGTAGTTAATTGATTTTGCCTAAGGTTGCCCTCGTTAGTGAGAGGCAAACAAAACAAAATGAACTCTCCGTTAACTCCCCATTTTAGAGGAAAGACCACGTCCTTTAATGACCCTCCATAATCTGGCTCATACCTGCCCAGCCCCCAGCTCTCTGATGTCTTCTTTTATACTTTCCTTGTATTTGCTTTGCTCCAAGCGCATGAGGGAGACACTCCCATCACAGGACGCTTGCACTTGCTCTTCCCTCTGTCTGGCATGATCTTCCTTGCTCTTGTTTGACTGCGGCTCCTTCCTTTACTGCTTTCAGGATTCTGCTCAGCTGTCATCTTCTCCATGAGGCTTCCCCAGCAATGTTTAAATTTCAAACTCCTCACCCCACACACGTACCTCTTATTCTAGGTTGCTTTTCTTGCTTCATTTTGCTCCATATCACTCATCTCCATCTGACATAATTTATCTCTCTGTGTTTTACTTACTTTTTATCATCTGACTTGCTGCATTATTGTGTAATAACTATGCAAACTGAGATTCTTGTCTGTTCTGTTCTCTGCTCTATTCCTGTCACCTTGAATAGTGCCTGACACATGATATTAATAGGTGCCAACTTAATATTTGCTGAATGAATGAATAAATAAAAGTTTAAAATATTATATGCTTATACCCTGATCAGTTATGACATCTCACTCTGGTTCCCTTTGTGTTTTTAGCTATTCATTCACATGTGAATCAATGCTAATTTCTGCTTGCTTATCAGTATGAAGAATCTTCACTGTTTTTGTCTCCCTAATGTGTCTGCATGATTCAAAACACATTGAAGAAGTTTCATATGCATGTAGATTAACTGAGTATTTGTGGAAAGCAAGACTCAGATGCTAAAGAGATCAGCAGGTCTCTCACTGTGTCCCTATCGACTTGTCCCACTAAAGTTTCCCAAATAAATGTGTGTTCTGCTCTTGGGACAAAATGAAAATGATTAATACCTATTAACGTAGGTAACCTATTCTTGTTGTCTGGTTTCAGATGTAGAAAGTGGTGTCAATCAAGTGAGAGGTTTAAAAAGTTTAGCAAACAACATCTCTGAATTCTTGTATCTGGAGGCTCAGAGCCAGAACAGAGAAAGAAGACGCAGCATCATTCTGTTCAGGGCTCCGCCCTGGTTACTCCTTAATTAGGCAAAGAAACCCCCCATAGCCTTCCGGCAAGGCAGGCTAGACGTTTTTGTTCAAGAGTTTCCTGTAATGGTCCAGATTTTCATTTCAGAATCCCTCCTTGATGCTATTGGGAAACTCTTGGCATTTGTTTCCCCACCAGTGAATGGGTCCGATAGCGAGAAAAGGAAGATACTTGGTAATGAAGGATCTGAGATCTGGAAGAGATGTGTTCCATTTGCTGAGGCATTTTCCCCACATGACTGAAGGGTGTTTTTCCTTTTTTTTTTTTTTAATTCTTGCCTATTTGTGCTAATAAGATGACAGTCTTCAAGGCCACAGACTAAGAACATGAATTATCTTCTGGAAATTAACTCTAACGTATATATATATATTTTTTTTTCTTCTTCCTCTCCTCCTTTCCAAGGTCACACACACACCACACACACTCACATACTCATGAAATTGGGTTTTCCAAAATTTCCCGCTTGCCTAAGAAGCAAAACACAAAGTTGGATGAGGAAAAGTGACTCAGCCTCTTAAGTTTGGTATTTGCTGCCAAAGAACAGATTTTCAAGAAGCGAGACTCTATTTCCCAGACCACCACCGAAATAAAAGAAATCAGGTCCTTAATGCCCGCTGCAGAAACTCCATGAGGCTGTGGTCCAGTGAGGTGCAGTGGCTGGTGGTGTGGGCCCCATGAAGCTTTGCTTCTTCTTGAAGGATGACATATTCTGACAGCTATGGGCCATCTTCATTTCCATGCTACAGACAGAGTCCATATGGTCAAAGGAACTTGATCCAAGCCTTATAAAAGCAAGGGTGTGATGGTTTTACTTGAGAGCATGTACTGTGCAGGGCAATCTGAGTGGAACCGAGAGCGCAGTGTGCTGTGGTACAAACAACCACATTTACATGATATTTTAGAAACAACACAGCCTTTTCTGAAGGACAGTCTGATTTAGTGGTAAGAAAATAGCCTGGGCCCCAGAAGTCTGGTCCAAACAAGGGCCCTGAGATATGCACGTCTATGACTCTCTTTGGTTCTGGGTTTTCTTATCTGTGGAATCAGGTGTCAATATTTAGTAAACAGAGGAGTTACGAGGATTAACATTTTGGAAATGTTAGCCCCACTGATAACTGTTCTCCCTGAGGCTCTGCTGGACTTGGAAAGTGTTGGTGTGATAATTGCAGGGAAAAACCTCTGCTTCTGAAAACCATACGTTACTGCACATCCATGGAGCTTTACTCTGATTCCAAACCCTCAAGACTACCGTGTCACTTAAAACAGCTCCCACCTCTTCATTGATTATATCTAAAGTGAGCAATAACAAAGTTAAAGTGTTAGCCACTCAGTCATGTCCAACTCTTTGCAGCTTCATGAACTGGAGCCTGCCAGGCTCCTCTGTCCATGGGGTTCTCTGGGCAAGAATACTGGAATGGGTTGCCATTCCCTTCTCCAGGGGAATCTTCCAAACCCAGGGATTGAACCCTGTATTGTGGGCAGATTCTTTACCTGTGAGCTACCAGGGAATAAGACGATCTGAAAGAATAAATACAATGCTTTGTGGATGTCAGTCTTGAGTTTTGCATAGTGTGCACTAACAAATATCTCCACATTTCTCTCAGCACTAGATTGGCTATTCAGTGTAAGGAGAGCGCAAGAGAGAGATGAATATACATTTTTCTTTTGAAGATGTTACACTTCTGATTATGTTTACAGAGACGTTTGCTCCTGGGGGTGCCATGAAACAATGCGGTTAGGTTGTGCAAGGAACAAAAATGGAAATAGGGCTATCCTCTGGTCTCTCTTTCCAACCACTGTCTGCGTGTTCAAGGAAAGGCGTCTCAGCTTACTCACAAGTGGTGCTATCTTTCCACAGGATATTCATTGTTTTGAAAATAGGAGAAAACCTCACCAGCTCTGAAGCATATAATTATGCTTTTTTATTACCCAACAGAACGTTCTCCAGAGCGGTGTTGTGATGATACACCCGCAAGTGACTAGGCAGAGGGAAGGGTGGCTGGCGGGGGTCGTGGGGAGGGTGGGAGGGCAGTGAGCAGAGTGGCTTGCTCTCTTTTTTTTTTATTTAACTGCCTCCTATTCTACTTCAGTCTTTGTTGTCCAACAGCTCTTACAGAGCTGGGGCTTTTCCTCAAGTAAACTAGGTAGGGTTTTTGGTGGTGGGTTTCCCAGGCTCCCTCTAGTTATCAGAGTAATACGTGATTTCAGAGTATTAGCGCAGATTCCACTGCCACTGAATCATTCAGAGACTCAAAGCCAAAAGATGACATCAGAAACATATGTGTTAGTCTGGAGGCAGAACTTGGCCTGAGAAGCAGAGCAAGATCTCCAGTGGGAGAACTGGCTTTCATTGGCCTGGAAAAGACTCCAAGAGGTGAGCAACTTTATCTTTTGCCTTCAGGCAGGAAGTCACCTAAAAAAAAAAATCCCCCTTAGATGGTTGGTGTGTTCTTGTCAAATATTTCCAGGGAAGCTCTTTCAGAAAGCTAGGACTTAAGTGCTTTGCACGTGAAGGATAAACTCTGTACACTATAAATCATAATTAATGTGATTTTATATACCTGAAATTTCCTAACCAAGCTATATCCTCATTCAGAGTAGCATCTAAGAGACATGTCTTCATTAATCACATTGGCCCACCCAAATGTCCACCCATTAGAAGAAAAGGTATATTCCCAGATATGTGTTTTATATGGGCACATGATTATATTAGGGTATGAGAATTCCTCCAAATGCTTTTTATCAGACCATGGGACACATTTCAATCACTTTATAAGTTAACATCGTATTTGAGCTTTATGCCAACCCTGTGGTTTCCATAGCAACAAAATCACTTCACAATGTAAGAAACACATGGAAGATTATAGAATAAAAAGAAGGCATCTGAAGGGAACAAAAGGCAAGAGCTAAAGTCAAAATTTCTTTGGATGCTGGAAAAATTTTGTTACTGTTTTATTTATCTCAAAAGGTTGGTACAAATCCCCTTGATGTTACTAGATGTAAAATTGCGTTAGTGTCCTCATAATCTTTCAGAATCTGAGATCATCTTACTTTAAGTCATAGTCTTACCCATGCCTACACTCCTCACCCCTCACTCTGTGTGTGTGTGTGTGTGTGTGTGTGTGTGTGTGTGTATGTATCTATGCATACATGCAAGCATAGATTGAAGATCTGTGTCTTCAAAAAAAAAAGAAACTGGTTTCGTCATGTTAGGCTAGAAACTGGTAGTAAGAAAACCTCCTTCATTTTCTTTCTCATGCATGCAGAAGCACTAAGACAAGCTAAACTCACATTCAGAAAAATAGTATAGTTACCTGGCAATAGAACTCATTCATTCACTTGCTCATTTGTTAGAGGCATATTTATTGAGCGTCTATTAAAATGGATAGGTTTCTTGTACTAGAGACTGCTGTAAGTTGACAATTAGAATATCTGTAAGTGCTCTGTGGGTTATGTATGAGGGTTTAGTGGGAACCTTCCAGGTCTCTCATCTGGTCCTCTTTTTTACCAAGACGTCACAGTCTTTCTCCAAGGTCCCTATCTGTGGGCAGCTCAGCTGGCAACTTGAGTCCCTTACTTAATGGTTTCAGGCTCTTTTGTTAGAGGGCTGGCCTGCTGGGTGTTTTAGCTTCTTAACTTTCATGGTCAAGGAGACTTGTGTTTCTAATCCTGTTTCTCCTACTGTTCTGGTTAGATGACTACAACATAATCTTAGCACTTTGGTCTTAAAGTGATGAGAACCAGGACAGGATTAGCTGGGAATTTTAAGACAGCGTCTATGCTTGTGATCCATCATTTAAAAAAAAAATACCAACTGGCTTGGGTGATTAATTTCTCTTTTTGTTAGACACTGGAACCAAAGGGAAGCCCTTTGCCCCAGCTCTTCTCAGTGATAGAAGTCAGGACCCTTGGTTCCAGGGCCAGAAGAAATGTCCAAACATCTCCCCAGAGACTGACAACCAGTAAACTCAGATACCCTCTTCAGTTCTGGCCAAAGAACCTACGTGCTTCTTTTAAGGTGTTTCTTAGGAGGTGGCTCTTCGTGTGATGGCAGGCCCATGATGGCCAGCAGAGAGGGCTTAGTGGTGATGGTTCAGCCTGTGAGGTGAGGTAGGTGTGCCCAAGAATACATCAAAGGCATTGCAACCCATCTCTGAAGGAAGTTCTGGTAATTAAAATCTCTCCATCTTTCTCTTTGAGAAGGATTTTTGTCCCATGACAACATAATAGCACTAATAAGTATGATCTGTCTGAGTGCGTGGCTAGAAACACACACGATGGTAGGGACATAAAGCTGTCAGTGAGCCACCTCTGTCCCTCTGCCTGAAGCAAACCTCCCCCCATGCATCCACGTCTATCCCTCTGTTCCGTCCAGGACCCACTCTCCATTTCTCCTGGCCTATCTCTTTAATTACTTTCTTTTCTCTGTCTTCTTTTCACACACAAATATACGTGAGTCTTCCCAAATCTCCTCTGTCCATGGAATTCTCCAGGCAAGAATACTAGAGTGGGTAGCCATTCCCTTCTCCAGGGGATTCTCCCACCCAGGGTTTGAACCTGGGTCTCCCATGTTGCAGGTGGATTTTTTACCACCTGAGCCACCAAAGAAACCCCTAAAATACAAAGCATACAAACAAAACCTTGCTGCCAGGCCTTCCTTTTCAACTTCTTGTCTCATCATTCAGCTGAAATTCCCACTGAGGTATAGTCACCTCCCAAATGCCAGATTCAGGGCCTGTTTTTTGTCCTCCTCACTTGCATCCTCTTACCCTTCGAGGCTGTTGGAAACCCACTTCTTTCTGAGAAGCGCTCCTGCTCTGGCTTCTCCACCATTCCTCCTTCTTCAGTTTCCCCCGTGTCACTAACTTCACCAATCCTTTGCAATTTTCTTCACAATTTCTCCTTGTCTGCCCACTCTTGGAAGTTAATGTTTCCCAAATAATATCCTGTCCTTGGGATTCTTCCCTCTTATTCAGTATATTTGAATACAAAATATTCTCCCAAATGAAATTGCTATTTTTGTAGGTAAAATGTGATCAATTGTGGGCAATTACGTATGGCTAAAGCCACAGGAATTTCTAGATCCCTATTTACAGTGCTGTTCTTCTAAGCTCAGGCAAATATTTCCAGTGACCAACTCGACACTTCCAGTTGGACCACCTTATGTCACCTCAAAATAAATACATCTCAGGTGGAACCCTTTTATCCATCACCTCCTCTATCTCAGGTATTCTAGATCTTGATTCACGGTGTCACTACCTCCTCAGTTTCCCAGGTTAGAAATTTCAGTCAGTCTTGAATTCTTCCTCTCTTTCACTTTCAGTCATAGAACTAGAGACTTCTACCTCAGAAATACCCACACTGTGTTATGTTAGTTCAGGCCATCACTACTGTTTACCCGGGGGCGGTGGGGTGGCAGTGACTCCATCTATGGAGTCCCTGATTCTACCTGCACTGCATTCTGGTCCATCCTTTATAAACCATCAGAAATATCTTTCTAAAAAGCAAACCTGATCACATGACTCTAAGACTCATCAAAGTCCAGTTCCAGCCTACAGCAATGGCTCCCCTCCTATCACTTTGACCCTCCATCACAGTCTTCCTGGTGGAATGGCTTGTTGCTTTCTGAAACATTAGACTCTTTCACAACCTTGTGCTTTCTTTGGTCTAAAATGCCCTCTACAATCCCCAAGAAACTCCTTTCAATCTCTGAGAACCAGGTTAAATTCCTCCTCTTAGATCAAGCCTTTCCCAGCTCTTCCAACCAAGCCTGCCCTTCTCTGATTTCTAAAAGTTTTGCCCTGAACAGTTATTAAATCATTACATGAAGTGATTGAAAGAGACTTGGGCTGAGACTTGAATTCTAGGTGGAGATGGAATAAGGAGTTCCTAGGCCTAGGTTTGTGTTTTGTGTATAAACTCCTATTGCTGCCCTGGAAATCTATCTACTCTGCTTTTGCAGATTGCACAAAGGAAAAATAAATACTCACTATTTGTGGTATTTGATTAGTAAAACACAAAATAGGAGTTGAATCTCCAAAGCAGAATTATAGTTGAGAATGTCCGCGTTGCCATGAAATGGTATATTTCATTTTCAGTGGAACTGTGCGATGTTCTGGCAGTGTTCTATATTCAGAATGTATCCATGTCTTCTCTTGTTGAAGTGACTTGAGTGAGCATGCCCCTGGGATTTCACAGGAAGTTGTACAGCAGAGAAGGTACAAATAGTTCGACTTTTCATTTAGCATTTCTCCACAAATTAGAGACACTCCCTCTTGACACAGGGTCCCAGTCTAATCTTGATGAACAGAAAGGATGGGAGTCCAAAGTTGTTGTTAGGTCACTGGTCCTCAGGGTTCCAGGTGTTAGTAACACCCACTGTTATCCCAGAGTAGAACAGAGAAGGAGAAAGAAATCTCATTCAAGTCAGTAACTTGAGTCAGTGTAAAGAGCTGACCCTGTGACCCACTCCCTTTAGACTTGGTGGGCTGCTGTTAACATGGCAGGCCCACTGCTACCTTGCTTGGCCCCTGTCTAACACATGGACTGCCATTCCTTGCCTCATGTTTAAGGTGGTACCCAATTCATTGTATTTTCCTGCATTGAATGTGCTGTTTCCTGTCTCTTTGCTTCCATTCATGCTGTTTTCTCTGCCTCAAATACTGTTTCAGATTCTCCTATCCATTTTGATGAATGAATCCCTAATCAGGATAAATTCAGCCGTCACTTCTCCAAACCCTTCTCTGACCAGGGTGGTTGATGCTATTCCTTTTCCTCTCCAGGGTGGGCGATGCTGTTCTGAAGTTCCACCATGTATAGTTGTGCATAATGTCATCTGCCTGAGGAATTAAATTCCTGAATTCCAGCCCAAGTTCCACTGCTTAGCATGTGCCTTTGGGGCTAGAATTGTTTCCAAATTCACACAAAGGCACACTCATAGTGCCCTGTGCATGTTCCCATTGCACCAGGGCCACAGTGCACGAGGCATATCTGTCTGTCTCCACAACTGGACTGCTGGAGGGTCAGCTCCTCACCCAGCACACTTATAGAAAGAAATGTTGGCTTCTGGCAATTATTAAGAACTAATACTGTTCTAAGAACTTTAGGCGCCTTTTTGTTGTTGTTTTTGTTCAGTTGCTCAGGTGTGTCTGACTCTTTGCGAACCCATGGACTGTAGCCCGCCAGGCTCCTCTGTCCATGGGGTTTTCCAGGCAAGAATACTGGAATGGGTTTCCATTTCCTTCTCCAGGGCATCTTTCTGACCCAGGGATGGAACCTGTGTCTCCTACATCAGCAGGAGAATTCTTTACCACTGAGCCACCAGGGAAGAGCTTAGATGCCTTAAGTCATTCATTTATCATCACAATCCTGAGAAGGGGTTATGATTTTAGCCAATTCGCAGAAGAGTGAACTGAAACACAGAGTGATGAGGAAAGGTACGTGTCTCACAGCTGGTCGCTGTGGAGCCAGGGTTTACTCTCAGTCGGGCTCTGTAACCTATTTCCCTGGCCGCTACACCACACTGCCTCTTTATGAATGAAAACTTGTCAGGACTCTACTGCATTGTGTTTCTCCTCCTTCTAGGGGAGAAAAGGGGTTCTTGTTTGCAACAGCTGGGAACCCAACTTCCGAGCAAGACACTTTCTTAGGCATCCTTGTGTTCCCTCTACACGGTGTCATTTCTCTGAGAGCTGGTTTCTAGTAGAGTGGGTTCCTGGCTTCCTTTTCTGGGGGGTGCCAGAGATTCCATATACAGAAGGTGAGCAGGAGGGCCAGGCCTTCAAGGCAAAGGAGTGTGGGTGTGAGGGTTTGTTGGCAGAGGACTGCCCTGGGAGTGTCTGTGGGAGCAGGGGATGGGCGAGAAAGGAAATCAGCGGCTTTGCCACATTAGTGGGGGCTCCTTCCTGCAACATCTCTGTTGCTGAGGATGAATATGGAGAGAATGTGAGAACTGTCTCTCTCAGGAAGAGAAGGGACATGTTTTGCTCACATCAAGGACTCTCAGCAGGAGAGGGTACAGTGGGAATGGAGGTGTTTCCATAAGGGATGGCATGGGATTGAGGTGATGACATAAGAAATGAGGCTCTATCTAGGGAGGCAGGGGCCAAGTCTGGATGGTGAGATATCTTAAAGGCTTGGGGAGTGAGCTGAGACTTTGTGGTCTGATGTTCATGGAGAAAACTCAGGCTCACTTTCTTGACCATGTCTGAGGGCCTCAGATGCTGTCTGATGTGTGTTCCACCACTGCTGTCTCCTGTTCTCCGCCCCTCCTGGGCTGCCACATCCTTGCTTGCTGTGGATTCAGAATAAGACCTCAGAGGAGGTGTGGGTTGTAGCAAGCAGCTTCATATAATAAATGCCTGGCCATGAGCGTGGGGCCGGGCCAGTGGTGTGGGCGGTTGGTGGCCAGGAATTTAGACTCTCCCTCTCATCCTGACTCAGCCTGTGGCCCATGGGTCACAGCCTGTGGTGACTCGATTCCTCAAACCTTGACACAGGGATAATGAAACTCACTACTCTGTAAGAGGGTATTAATTAATGTTTGCAAACTGCTTGGCAATGCAAGGATGAAAGGGGTTAAAAGCAAAGTGTCACGGTGACGCTGGGCCAGCTGGGCCATGGATGTCATGATTAGGATGGAGGTAGACAGATAACATCCACCTAAGAACACGGGCCCCAGGGAGCACGGCTCGCGTTGGAGAATCTGCAGTGGGAGCCACGCTGGTCCCTAAACTAATTCCAAAGTAACGTGGAGAGGGACGTGTGGATTTGCCTGAGGGAGGCGTTCTGAGGCCGACACTTTCCCCTACAGTTTTGTCAACAGTGAGGAGAGCTGATTCTCAAATGTCACAGGTTTCATATTTTCCTTCAGAGACTTCATCCCTTTACTATTCAAACCCCACAGAGAACTTGCTGACAAAAAACACGTCCCCAGGGAGCACCGCTGGGCAGTGGGAGGGGATGAGGAACATCTTAGGGAACAAAACCCAGGACTTTTTCACTCTCTGGAGTGGCTTTCTTCAGAGGCTGGAGAGTGTGAGCTCAGTTAACCCGGGTCTCAGAGGCCTGCTGCCAGCGCCCCTACCTCCTGGCTGGACCCCGCTCCCCTCCTTGGGAGCACCTGGCCACAAGAAGCCACAATGACCATGGTGTGGCTGTCACAGGGCCATGACTGCATGATGGCCCTCCTCTCTCTGTCTCACCTGGCCCGGCTCAGATCCTGGAGTGGCTTCTATTTAACCAGTCAACGCAGTGTCATGTGTGAGGCTAATTTTCTGGAAATGACAATCAAAGTCTCTTGGAGAGACCAGAATGCCTTTGCAGATCACAGATCACCAGCATCACATGGCCGTGGACGTGGGGACTTTGGCAATGGTCAGCATGGTGGATGTGCTTCCTCTGGGCCTTGAGGTTGAAGAATTGAATAATTAAAAAAAAAAATCTAAATTGTGAAGTCCTGAAAAGCTTTAGATTCTCCCAGTTTTGTCAGTGAGGCGATAACTGAGCCATCAGAGCAGGGAATCCATGCCTTCATTCAGGAGCTATATTGATTTATTGAGTGTTTTGGGGTGTGTGTGTGTGTGCGCCAAGCACTGTTCTGGGTGCTAAGATACAGCAGTGTACAAATCAGACAGAAGTTCCTCTCCCTGTGGATATCTTTCTGGTGGAGAAATGTCCAAAGCAGAGGAAAATGTTTATAGCATCGCCACTTGGATGATCAATTCTGTTTCTGGCTGCCCTGCCTCTGTGTGGGATTAGGACTTGGTCCAACCCCAATCCCATTGCATCCTTCTCTATTAATTTGTTGTTGTTCAGTCGCTCAGGCATGTCTGACTCTTTTGTGACCCCACGGGCTGTAGCCCGCCAGGCTCTTCTGTCCATGGGATTTCCCAGGCAAGAATACTGGGATCTGCCATTTCCTCCTCCAGGGCATCTTCCCAACCCAGGGACTGAACCCGCGCCTCCTGCATTGCAAGCAGATTCTTTACTGCTGACCCACTAGGGAAGCCTCTTCTCTACAGATTAGGAAGGATAAAAATGTCTAAAATGAGAGTGGTGGTGGTGGTTGTTTTTACCTTAGAAGTGAGATGTGCAAGTCAGGGGGAGGGGAGAGAGATGACAGAGTATTTAACAATTGGTATAGCACAGTTGGGTTTCCCATAGAGGAGACATAAGAGACGTAGGTTCAATCCCAGGATTGGGAAAATCCCCTGGAGGAGGGTATGGAAACTCACTCCAGTATTCTTGCCTGGAGAAGCCCATGGACAGCAGAGCCTGGCAGGCTACAGTCCATAGGGTCGCAAAGAGTCAGACATGACTGAAGTGACTTAGCAGGCACACCTGCATAGTACAGGTACTGAGCCATCACTACAGATACCCGTGATCCCTGTGGGCCAGCATTAACCCTTTCATCCTTGGGTCATGCCAAGGTCCAGAAGTCTGGGAGGAGGGGCTGAGATGGCTGGGGACTTTGGAGTGGGGGTGCTTAGGGCCCTGGCTACTTATTAAATGGTACAGAAATATTTCAGTAATTAACTGCAGGAAGGCTGTTCCAGACAGCACCAGATGGATTCTTGAAAGTATCTAGAAGTATGATAGAAGTGTGATAGCCCATAGTATAGGCTATGCCCTTGTGAGATCTCAGTCAACACCTATTGCTAAAATATCCAATATCCAATAGAGGAAATATTGTTCATTTAAAATTTTGAATCCGAATGGGGACTCACAGCTCCTGAGTCTCTACAACCTTATAAGCTGACTTTGAAAACCAGGCAGCCCTACAAGTCATCCTAAGTGGCAGTCAGGTGGAGGAGAGGTCTCAGGGCCACCCAGTCCCAGGGAAAATAAAATCTTCACCAAAATGAATGCAACAGCCCGGGGATATGGTTTGATGTGGTGAGGTTCTCTTCTGGATCTGCCCTGGCCTGGTCACACAGGAGTTGATCCAGGAGGAAGTCATACCCCATTGGCAGGTAGACTGAAAACACTGGGCAAGGAGCATTGGGCAAGCCATCCAGGTTGTGGTTGCCAGGGCACTAGAGCATTTCCGGTCCTTCCAGTTCCTAACTTGTCATCATGGCTGGTAACACCCCCTGGCTTTTATTGATGGCCTAATTGGAGAGTGTCTGATGCCTGAAGGTCTTTGCCAGTTGACAGTCTCGAAAGAGATGGAAGATACTAAACTGAGGCAAGCTGTTCCCTCTGCAGCCTTTCTTGCCTCACAGGGGGAGCCTGGTGAAAAGTAGCTTCTCTATGGGATGCACAGTAACTCCAGGGATAGCTGGAATGATTAGAGGCTTCCCAGGGGATTTATTCATTCACATAAAAAGAAACGTAGCTAATCTCATCACACTTGCTAACAATTTACTGTGGAAGAGATGCCATTCACTCACACACCTTTCTAAGGGAAATGCCCCACCTTGGGTCCCTGTTGGGGGCCCAATTTTGTGTCCATGACCAGCAGTAATCAGAAGACTCTGGGGAAGTTAATTCACAGACTTGCCAGGATACTGTGACGTGGCACGTGGAGAGCTCTACCAGTCTGGTTTTGCCTCTGTGACTTGGGAACTCCTGAGAGTCTGGGAGGGGGTCAGGTGGCTGCTGTGGCTGACAAACCCTGGGTGGAGTCAGAGTAGGGGTGCCTGTGGCGTTCGGGTACAGGTCAGATGGTGGGGGAGATTGTAGGGAAGAAAACAGGTGGCATTGCGGTGTACCTGCTTCATTACATCATTCAGCCATAATGAGTGAGCATCCACCACGCATCAGGTACTCTGGCAGGTGCTGGTGAGAAAGTAGTGAGCAAAGCAGACAAACACCCCAGCCATTGGGGAGCTGATGTTCAAGTGGGAGAGACGTAAAATAGCCAAGAGAATAAGAAATATACATATTAGTGACAAGTACTGGGGAGGTTTAGAAACAGTGCAGGGGAGAAAATGAAAGATTGGGAAACAAGAAACCAGATTGGTAAAACGCAGACGTCTATTTGATGGTGGCATTCACTATACAATTTTCGAGTATGTTTAAAATCCTTCATAACTCTTGGGGCTTCCCTGGTGGCTCAGTTGTTTAAAGAATCTGCCTGCCAATGCGGGAGACACGGATTTGATCCCTGGCCCAGGAAGATCCCACATGCTGTGGAGCAACTAAGCCCATGCACCACAACTATAGAGCCTGTGCTCTAGAGCCCAGGAACCAAAACTACAGAGCCCACAAGTCACAACTACTGAAGCTCACATGCCCTAGAGCCCATGCTGTGCAACAAGAGAAGCCACCTCAATGAGAAGCCCAAGCACTGCCAGTAGAGAGGAGCCTAAAAGTGCAACAACAAAGACCCAGCCAGGCCAAAAATAAATAAATAAAATTTACAAAATTTCTTTCATAACCCCAAATTTTAAAATAATGCAGACAGGTTGAACAAGAAGTACTGGGGTTGAGAAGGACTCACAGAGAAGATGACATGTGACCAGAGACCTGAAAGACATGACAGCAGGTGTCTGGATGAGCATCCAGGCAGAGGGAACAGCAAGGGCAGTATCCTTGAGGCAGGAGTGTTCCTGGTGTGTTAAGGACCACAGAGTGGGCAGCATGGCCCCAGCAGAGTGACTGAGGGGGAAGCAATGGGTGAGGGAAGCCGGGCATGAGAATTAAATACAGTCTATGGTTGTGGCAAAAACCTTTTCACTCTGAATGAGATGGGGAGTTCCTGGAACATTTTGAGCAGAGGGGTGACATCATCTGACATGGGTTTTGGCCGATTTTGAAGTTTTCGGAGTGAAGATCCATTAATTCTTACCTCTGGGGTCCGCTGAGTGTCCTTGAAGCCAGGACCTCCCCTCATCACTTCTGAGAACTAGCTCTATTACAGCCCCTCTTCTGGGATGTCCTTGGAACTCCATTTCTTTTTTATTTCTCATGTATTCCCACAATAAAGTCTCCTTTATTTGACTTCTCTCCAGTGGGTCTCTATTCTTCAAACTGAAACAGACCACAGGGACAGCCACTTTTCCTTCTGTGGCTGCCTCTCTTGGAGAGCAGGCCACGTGTGCAGCAGGTTATCCCTCGCCTCAGCTTGGGAGGTGGGGGGATGATACCACAAAGTCTATTTGTGATGGCACTTCTCCCGGATTTCATAAGCCTCCAGGCAGTCTAAATTTCTATGGTATTTCAATTTGGAAACTTTAAAACAAAAAGCAATCTTGAAGCTGAAACAGATTTAGATCTCTTTATTTTAAAATCCCAAGTTATGAAAAATAATAAAATTCAAAGGCATTCCCTCTGCTCCTCATGTACTAAAAGTTGAATTTCAAGCTGGAAGTTAAGAGGTGCAACTAACTGAGTAAAGGTGGCCCTCAAGGAGAAGAGCTTTTAATTATTATTCTCTGCTGCATTTGGTGGTTAAACCGGGTGCCTTCCTTTAGGGTCTTATTTTGCTCAGCATTTATCATGTCAGTAAGACTGAAGAAGTAGGATCTAAAAATAGCACCTAGTGCTGAGTCTGTCAGGTTTCCAAGCCCTCCAGTCCCTGAAGCCAGCTTCCCTCCTCACTCCCATCTGAACCTCAAAAAGCCACCTGCATTGCTTTCATGTGGCCCACAAACAACTCTACCAAAGCCAAACTCACACTTGGAAATGTCTGCAGGTGCCCACGTGACCGCCTCACCTGAGAATGCCACAAAACCAGTTTGCTAGGGAGCTCACACGCTCTTCTGAATGAATGAACAAGCATGAGCTGGAAAGCTTCTTCTAATGAGATTATTTACCCTGGAATCCTTTTGTACTCAGGATAAATGAGCCAGATGCTACATTTTCTCCCCATTATAAAGTTTTACTGAGCAAGGAAAAAATGTTTTAATTTTTTTTTTAATCCATTGGACTCTTTTCCTTCTTTTTTTTCTATATATGATTTCATCTTTTCCCAAACTTTAAACTTTTTATTTTGCATCGTGTGTGCATGTTAAGTTGCTTTGTGTCCGACTCTTTGTGACCCCATGGTCTGTAGCCCACCAGATTTCTGGGTCCATGGGATTCTCCAGGCAGGAATACTGGAGCGAGTTGCCATGCCCACCTCCAGGGGTTCTTCCTCACCCTGTGGTCAAACCCGTGACTCTTATTCTCCTGCGTTGACAGGCAAGTTCTTTACCACTAGCGCTACCTGGGAAGCCCATTTTGTACTGGGGTATAGCCTATTATCAATGTTGTGGTAGTTGATAGAACAGGCTCAGCACCGAGGCTCATAATGCATCTGTAGTTTTTATTATCTAGTACTGTGTATTTCTCTCATAGCTGTTGTCTGTAATCATTTACTATCTACCTACATCTCCTCCATGAGATTGGCCAATTTTATCAACCTTATTTTACAGAGACTTGGTGGGGTCAAATGCTTTGCAGCCATCATATGGGTACAGGGTAGCGTCAGAATTAGACAGGGTGCCTCTCAGTGCCATGTTCTCGGGTTGGGAATCAGATGGCAGTCCTCAAACACATGTGGTCCCAGGCAACCTAGTAAGGACACTGTACCTTGATCAACACTATGTCCTTCTCTACAATGTGATAGGAACACAGGGAAAAGAGGGCTCTCGTCTATCCTTGTGGGCATGTTCTATTTTTCACTTTGACTCAGCTTAAACACTCACATTTAGAGAGGCAAAATTGCAGGGCAGGCCTCCAGAGTAAGGGCTCCTCTGTGACAAGGGCATTCATTTTTCCAGGCCCAGGGAGTGTTTAGAGCAGCACCAGAAGAGATTATTCTCCTGATTCTGCAGCAAGTTTAGCTCTAGGAAGAATGGCCTAGGTACTGAGGATGGCTCAAATGTGACTTTGCCCCTATCTTTATTTGCATCTTAGTACATAAATTAGAGTAATCTCAATTTATTACCATGAGCAAGGAAACAATGCGAACTATCAGCCTATTCAGAGGTGCTGAAACCTTTCCCAAGAAGCCAACTGGTTCTCAAAGGATGATCAGCTAATAACACATTGAATAAATAGCTGCCACTTTATTAATATGCCAAAAGCCAAATTAATTTGTCCTGGTTTCCCATCAAGGTCACCCACAGCTTGAACTGGATATTCTTCACTGTGGTGTGGTTTTTAGGTCAAAACAATGATGGGATCATTTCCTTTTGACTCCCTATGGGAGTGTTATTGTCATTTTACTTCCTAAATTAGCTGCTGTAACAAGTAGACCAAACATTTTTCATGGTTAACATAATAGGAGTATATTTCTCCCTCACTTCCTGCATGGCAAGAGGCTTTCCCTCATCTGATGCTCTTGAGACTGAGGGCTCTTTTATCTCTTGATATCCCCTGGGCCTTAGCTTATCCACATCAAGCTGGCACAAGGGCAAGTAGAATATGAAGAAGGTACACTCACTTCTTTAAGTGGTGACTTAGAAGGATGAGTCATTTCTGCTTATTCTTCAGTGACAACCTGCCACATGACCGCACTAAGAGGCGAGCAAAGCTGGGAAGTATAGTCCCTGGCCAGGCAGCCGACATTCAGTGATAACTCCATACTGTGAAAGGGGGAGTGAAAATGTTGGAGGACATCTAGCCATCTCTTTCTCATTCCCCTCAGTGCTTGTGTGCTAAGTCACTCCAGTCATGTCTGACTCTTTGACATCCCATGGACTGTAGACTGCCAGGCTCCTCTGTCCGTGGGATTCTCCAGGCAAGAATTCTGAAGTGGGTTGCCATGTCCTCCTCCAGTGGATCTTCCCAAACCTGGGATTGAACCCAGGTCTCCTGCATTGGCAGCAGGTTCTTTGCCACTAGCGCCACCTAGGAAGTAATTAATGTGGTAGTTTTGAATTTTGTGCCACTTTAGATGCCCACATTTCACATCCTGCCTCTTATACAAAATGTTCAAGTGTCCATGAGAGTTGCAGAGCCAAGACCAAGAGTGCATACCTATGTGTGTGAATTCAGGCCTGTCAGGGCCTGCCCAGAAGGCTGGAAGGAATTCTGTTTTCATGAGATCTGGATGGGCTTCAAGGAGAGGCTGTGTGTGGCTGAGTTGGGGATGACAATAGGTATCCTTTACCTTGCCAGATGGTGAACAGGATGAGAAAGGAACTATAACAAGAGAAGATGGACTAAATCAGAAGGCTGGAAGGAATTCTGTTTTCATGAGATCTGGATGGGCTTCAAGGAGAGGCTGTGTGTGGCTGAGTTGGGGATGACAATAGGTATCCTTTACCTTGCCAGATGGTGAACAGGATGAGAAAGGAACTATAACAAGAGAAGATGGACTAAATCTTCTAGGTCTGCAGGTTCTGAAAGGAAGAGTGGGGCTGGTTGTGCAGGATGGGAATAGAGGGAGATGATTACGGACAGCACTATGGGGGTCTTCCTACTATTGAGGATCGAATCTCCTACTCAGCTTACTCTTCACACATGACTTGACTCTTCCACTGTCTTCAACATATAACTTCATTCTTCTAGGAAACATTTGGCCAGGGAGATGAAAGTGCAGATAACTTTATTGATCATTGCAGGAACTTTCTGCAAGACCTATCAACTCTTTAATAAAAAAAAAAAAAAAAAAATCCAGTGACAAGAGACACTTTGAGTCTCATGCCTTGAAATCCTTGCTTTAATCTGTCTACTGGTCCTAAGTTGTATCATGATCCTTCCTCAGTCTTGACCATACCCCCACTTTGAAACACCTGTCTTAAGCTAGACTTCAAAATCTCAGTAAATATATTTCTTTACCCCTTCCCACTTAGAGATGCTGCTAAGACTCTGATGAAAAGGGCTCTCCTTCACTGTTATAAGCCATATACTCAGTCTTATTACAAAACTTTGGTGATAAATTTATTTTTTTGGTTTGGTGCTATTCAGCATTCTACACTACAATATCTCCTGGTCTAAAGGATTTGTGCCAACTTCCAAAGGGAAGTGAAACAATTAATAAAATAAAAATTATACTCAAATTAAAAAACTGGTCCCATTGTCAGTTCTAAGCCACTGAGTAGGCCCAACTGTCTCATATTTTGGTTTACGAAAAGTATTTTTATCAATGGTGGGAAATAGACCTCACCCCTAGACTGTGATTCAGAGAAACACATGGTGATTAGAGGAGCTCCAGGACAGCCAGGAGGCAGGGGTCTCTGCAAGGGGAATCTTGAAGGTAGAAAGTGGCAGAGGGAGAAAAATCAATGCTGTCTGAAAGCACACTCAAGACATCCCAGGGGCTCGTGAACAGGCAGTGATCATGATTTCATGAATGGGACTCCTAGCCTAGATCCTACTTACTTTTCTCTACACTGTGCTCCCCAAGTCTGCCATGGAAGGTTGGCATCTCAGAGACCTGATCGTAAGAGTAGGCACGCCCCTGTGATCTGGGCCATGGGGAAAAACAGAGGAAGGGAAGGGCAGCGACGTGATACCCAAACAGGAAGCAGTCAGGACCATAGGAGAACAGTCTACCAGAAAAGAAGTGACTTTCTCTTGATTAGCTGAGATCTTTTCAGCCCTGAGGACCCCTCCCTCAATAGGACTGTACACCGACATCCAATCTGTGCTGGGTTAGGAAAACAGAAAAGAAAATGTGGAGGATTTATAATCTCAGCTGGGTAAAGGTTTGCAATAAATGCCTCTGATAAAAACTGTGTTTTGGGGACTTCCCTGGCAGTCCAGTGGTTAAGACCCTGTGCTTCCAGTGCAGGGGATATGGTTTTGATCCCTGGTTGGGGAACTAAAATCCCACATGCTGCGCAGTGTGGCTGGAAAAAAAACCAACTACACTTTCCATGAGAAAATTATCAAGCTATCAGTCATTTACACTACAAGCTAAATTACTCAATCAGCTACTTCCCTTCTGATGTTTACTTGAGGAGGGAGAAACTTCCAATTTATATGAGAATCAGGGAGTCTGGGTGGTGGAGGGGTATGTGGGAAAGGAGAAGGAAAGGTCGGGTAGAGCTTTGCCCGCTTCAGAAGAAGTCAGGTGTGGCAGGATGTCACGGTGGGGCCCTGAAGCCAGAGGAAGTAGTGTGACATTCAACATGTGCGCGTGGGATGTTCACAGATGACAAAGGGACCAGACAGTCCTACTTACAAAAGTATTGCCTAAGCCAGAGATCCTGCATCTTTGAACTAGTATTGGCTAGAGTGTTTAATCTGTGAGTTGGGAATATTTGTTCAGTACTGACCTGCATACCTGCAAAATGAACATTTTATTTAGAGGCAGTTAGGAAAAGAAATCTTAAGAATAAAACCAAGAAACCTCCAAGATCTCTGAGATTATCTATAAGGACAGGAGCATTTTTTTTCTGAAAGTGGAATAGATTATCTGCCTGAGGATGTGAAGTCTTTTCACTCTCCAACCCAACTGCTGAGAAATCTACATGGAAACCGGAGAAGCTGAGTTTGTGTCCTTGGAGAACCCTGATGATATGTAGCTGAGCTTTCGGTTAAATGTTTTGAGACCTGGTAAGAACTGTAAACTCCCCTTTCTCCTAGTTCCTCTGCTATAAAATGGAGAAAAATAAAAACAAGGGTCAGAGGGTTATTTCACTTGGAAAAAATCCCAGGAAGGAGCAAGTTATTCGTCAGGTGCAGCAGATGTGGTCCAGAGAAAAGATGAGCCAGAGCAAATCCGTCTGAAGGGCCTGATCCTTGTTGATAGCTGGCCTGAAAAACATGTCAGGATTCCTCCTCTGAAAGTGATCTTTCACCACTGCACCATCAGCCTCCTCACGGTAACAATTTCTTTACTTACCCAATACACAAAAAGGACAGAAAATTTTTACATTAAAAATAACATTTATTGAACTTATCTTTAATATAGAGAAGTATGAAGAGATAAATAAAAAGGCTATAATCTCTCTTTTGATAAAATAGATCAATGAACAAACCTATCCATGGTCACAAAATACAGATATACGGAAAGGCCTAATTCATGATTTATTTATTCATTTCCTGATTGCTGGACACATTCTGTTTATCCCCCCACCCCAACCTCTTACTTTTTTTTGGTATTACAAATTTTGCTGCTATGAAAATCCTTGTATTAACATCTTGGTGAACTTTCATTCAGATAATGAGTAAGTGGGTGAAAGTCACTCAGTCGTGTCTGACTGTTTGCGACCCCATAGACTATACAGTCCATGGAATTCTCTAGGTCAGAATACTGGAGTGGGTAGCCTTTCCCTTCTCCAGGGGATCTTCCCAACCCAGGGATCGAACCCAGGTCTCCTGCATTGCAGGCGGATTCTTTACCAGCTGAGCCACCAGGGAAGCCCAAGAATACTGGAGTGGATAGCCTATCCCTTCTCCAGCAGATCTTCCTGACCCAGGAATCGAACTGGGGTCTCCTGCATTGCAGGCAGATTCTTTAGCAGCTGAGCTACCAGGGAAGCCTGATTCAGATATGAAGAGGGCAAATTCGGAGCACTAAGGAGTTAATAGAAATGCATAAAAATCATGGTATGTCATGGCTATCCTTTACTAAACAACTACTTTGAGCCAAGAAAAGTTCTAGATATTGTTTTTAAAGTTAATAATTAATTAGTTAATTTGTCTGTGCTGGATCTCAGTTCTGGCATTTGTGATCTTTTAGCTGAGGCATGTGAATTCTTAGTTTGTGGCATGTGGAACCTGGTTCCTTGGTCAGGGATCACACCTGGGCCCCCTGCATTGGAAATGTGGAGTGTTAGCCACTGGACCACCAGCAAAGTCCCCAGGTATTACTTTTAATCCTCACCGTAACCTTGCAAAGTCATTGACTTCGTGGTCACAGGGGAGGGTGACCTGAAATTGAGGCAGGAGGAGGGTCCTGCCTCAGGTAACAGCTGCCAAGGGCAGAGCTGGAATTCAGTCACAAGTCCTTCTGACTTGAAACTGATGTGGCCATCTTAAGGTTACAAATATCATTCTAGAGGAGATTTTCAAACTTATGGACATAGGAGAGGGGAGGCGAGGGTGAGATGTAAGGAGAGAGTAACGTGGAAACTTATGTTACCATATGTAAAATAGATAGCCAGTGGAAATTTGCTGTATGGCTCAGGAAACTCAAACAGGGACTCTGTATCAACCTAGATGGGTGAGATGGGGAGGGAGATGGGAGGGGGGTTCAAAAGGGAGAGGATATATGTATACCTATGGCTGATTCATGTTGAGGTTTGACAGAAAACAAAAAACTCTGTAAAGCAATTACCCTTCAATTAAAAAATTAATAATAATAATAAAAAAAAACTTGGAAGGGCCTTGCCCATCTCCTCATCGAAAGCTTTCAATTCCAGCCATGGCAGGGAGTCTTCAAGCTCAATGTTGTGCCAAAGGCCACAGAGCTAGGTTGAACCTAGGACCTGCCTTCTGAGATGGAGCCCTTCCAAGTTCATTGCTGGGTTTGCATGTTTGGGACCACAGGTGCCCTTCTTCCAAGGAAAAGCATGTATGAAGCCTAGAACTTCAGAGCTGCTCTGTTTGAATAGGAGAAGGTCCAGCGCCCACCTCTCCCTGTTCTCTGTCTATCCTCTCTCTGTCTCGGAACCTCTGGGGAGCACAGTTTGACAACCACCGGTTTACACCACAGCTGCCTTCTGCAGGCAGAGTTAATTATCCTTGTGGTACTGGGTTCCTCCACATGGCTGTGTAGTGCCTGGAGGGGCCCCCTTCCTGCCGTGGCTCCCTTGGCTTCATCCTCCTGTCTGGTGGAGGCCTTGTGATGGGGTCTGCTCATGCTTCTTGCCTGTTTGACAGTCTATTACAGATGCATTTAGGACCCTGGGGTTGTAAAAACCCACTATTACTAATCCTAGAAGAAGAGAGGAAAAAGTATAAGAAAGAAGAAATAATCAAAACAGTTTAAAATGTGAAACTATCTTCTTCTGCCTGGGGTGGTGTGGGCAGAGAAGTACAGCTGCTAAACTGACAAATGCGATAAGTGTTCTCAGGCCGGATGCACCACAAGAAGATGAGTGAAAACACCAGGAGCCGTGTGTCTATGAAGGAAGCCAAACAGGAAATTTGATGTGAATCATCAGAACGTAGACTGCGCTGAGGGGCGTGTGGCTTCATCAGAGATGAAGCGCATGGTGCTGTGTTGTTTAGGGCAGCAGGCAGGCGGGAGAAAGCACACTGGCGGGATCTAAGATAGAGAAGCGGGGTGGCTGGGTTTACCTAAAGCTGAAATTAACAGACTACGCTGCTGGAGGTGGGACAGTAAAGGAAATCGGAAATGAACTTCAGCTTCAGGCTCTGTGAGATGAGCCTGTACTGACGCACCAGGAGTAATGCGAGGAGTTCTGTGTCTGAGGTGCTGTAAAAACCTTCAGCAGACGGTGTGACCTCAGCTCATTTTCTGGTCATTTTTCCAACAACTTCTGTCACCTGCCACCCTGGGGGCGGGGGGCCAGCAGCTTCATCTTTGCAGGCAGGCACAGAGTAATCAGAGCTACACAAGGTCAAGCAGGTCTTCTGTTCAGTGAGACCACCGTCTGACAAAAGTGTGGCTGCCTGCACTCTTGGACCCTGGGTGGAGTGGGAGAGTGGGGGTCCCATGATCCCTGGTCTTCTCCTCTAACTGGATTCCCACACATGCAGGAGGTAAGGCGGAAGGTTGGGAACAGGTCATCTAGGCTGTGATACCATCTGAAACCTGGAGCACCCTGAACACTGAGAGAGCCCCGGAGTTCTTTTCTCCAAAGAGGAATTCTGGAGGCAACATTACCTCTTGCTTATACCAGCTCCCCTTCCCAGCCTCAAAACTGGCAGCTTTTGCAGGCCCATGGATGCCAGCTTGTGATGCCAGTAAGGGAAGATCCAGGTGGTTTCGAAGATGTTCAAGTCATTTCCCACAAGGACTTTAACAAATGCTGCAGGCTGAAACAAAGGCAAAGAGGGGAAGAGTCCAGGATTTGGACTCTAGAGAGGAAGCTTCGAGAGCCTCTCTTGCCACTGGGTTCTTGGGCTTCATTTTTGTCTCTTTCCTCTCCTGTTACATAAAGAGGCTGGACTATGAGATGACTGAGGCCATACCCACCAACCCTGGTGGTAGTACACTGTCTCCTGACTGCTCCCCACTCCTCGGGTCTCTCTCCTCTCCCGGCCCCCTCATATCTTCCTAAGACTGATACTTACTGCCTGTCAGCTATGACACTGTTCATAATGTGTAATGGATACAAATTGCTCAATGCTATGGGGTAAATTCTCTTTTTTCTACCTTACAGGTAAAGAAATTGAGGCACAGAGAAATTATGTAACCAGTTCAGGGTCACATAGGTAGGAAGTGGCCAAGCTGAAACAGAAACATACTGCCTCTAAAATGTACAGTCATTCAAAAATGGGTAAAGGACTTGAATGGACATTTCATCAAAAGATATACAAATGGTCAATAAGCACATAAAGAGATATTCAACACCACTAATCATTAGGAAAATGCAAATCAAAAACACAATGAAATACCCCTCTAGACCCATTAGAATGATCATCATAAGAAACCTAGAAAATTACAAGTGTTGGTGAGGATGTGGAGAAATCAGAATCTTGTGCTTTGCTGGTGGGACTATAAAGTGGTATAGCTGCTGTGGAAACCAGTTCGGTAGTTGGCAAAAAGTTAAACATAGAACTACCACAATGACCCAGCAATTCCAGTCCTAGGTATATATCCCTAAAGAATTGAAAGCAGGGGCCCAAAGAAATACTTTTAAACCAATGTTCATAGTAGCATACTCACCATAGCCAAAAAAAGTAGAAGCAACCCATGTATCCATCAACAAATGAACAGATACACACAATGTAATATACATACAATGGAATACTGTCCAGCCTTAGAGGTGAATGAGGTTCTGACACATACTGTAGCATGGATGGACCTTGAAGACATTACACAACGTGAAATAAGCAAGATACAGAAGGGCCAATGTTGTATGAGTCCACTTGTATGTGATACCTAGATCAGATGAAGTCCCAGAGACCGAAAGGAAATTATAGGTTATCGTGGACTAAGGGAGGAGGAGGTGGGGAATTATTGTCTAATGGGTACGCAGTTTCTGTTTGAGATGATGATAAAGTCCCTGAGATAGATAGCTGCAATGGATGTACAACCATGTGGATATGCTAACTGAATTGTACACTTAAAAATGATTAAAATGGTACATTTTATGTCATGCATATTTTGCCACGATTAAAGAAAGTATACATCCAGACTCCTCATCACGATATACACCATGCTATGCTCCTCCCGCTCTGCCACATTTAGTGGTTCCCTTGTTCCTTTCTAACTCAGCAAAAGCACCTCAGCCTGGGGCAAGAGCATCACCTGGGTCTCCCCACAGAAGCCATGATCCTGTTTACTTACCTGCCCTTGCCAAGCTGCTCCTGGCCCCACATGCTCCCACCTCTGCTTGCAACTCGCAAGCAGAAAGGTTTAAGCCCCCCTACTCTTGAGCAAGAAATTTTCTCTGTCTACACCAATGCTTTGGGCTCTGTCTTTTAGGAATTTCCCTAGAGTTGAAGTCAGTGCTGCTGCTGCTGCTACGTCACTTCAGTTGTGTCCAAGTCTGTGCGACCCCACAGACGGCAGCCCACCAGGCTCCGCTGTCCCTGGGATTCTCCAGGCAAGAGTACTGGAGTGGGGTTGCCATTCCTTCTCCCGAAGTGCTACAATCTTCATACTGCCATACATTGTCTTGTAGCAGCGTCTGTTATGTGTAAGGACTCTGCATCAACATCTATTAACAGATTCTACTCTGGATCTAGAGTAAAAGACAGAAGTGGAAATGCAGCAAATAATAAAGAAACACTTTGTGAGTTGCCTGGAAACAATGATACTGCTGACTTTTTTGTCAACTTCAGCCTCAATATTGCCTTTGAGATGGGTCTGTGTGAAATGAACTGCAACTTACAAAGTCAGGACTAATGAAGGGACAGGTGAACATAATTAGGAAAATTAGGAACGAAATAATAGGAATCAGCCAGCCTGCGATCTGGTTCATGGGTAATGGCCTTCGATTAGAATAGTACCGCTCCTTGAGTGGCAGTTCTGGAAATCTCAGTGTCAAGAGAAGCCGTTATTGCTTCCAGTGTTATCTGCTTTGTTGTCTTGTCATTTTATTTCTTAGCTGTTTTATATTCTGGGCACAGAACCAGCTGCGGAGGATACCAACCCAGTGGTGTCATTGCTGGTGGCTCGCTGCTGGTACTGTCTGTTTAAACCTTGGCTTTTTATCCGGGTCCTTCTTATTATTGTTCATGGTGGGTCACTTGGAAGGATGTGGTTCCATTTGGTAAGTTGGGGAGGAGAGGGCAAGTGTTTTAAAGGTCACCAATTAGGCAGTACTTCACAACCCAATTCGAATTAATTGGAAGCACCTTAGGTAATTTGCTTTTTTCCTTTGTTATACTTCTGCCTGTGTCAGGAAGAGCAACGCATTCGCAGGCTCCGGCCTCCTGACATACGTGCCCTGGGTGTGACCAAGCAGATTTCCCAGCCGCCGGAGCCTGCAGGCTCCTCCCACTCCCTGGAGAAGAGAGGCGGTCAGCCCTTCCCCCATCCGCCTTGGAGATGAGGTTGGAGCGTAATGAACAGCGACCTCTAGTGTGCGGTTCAGGGTTTGCGTTTGGCTAAGAGCACAGGAGGAAAAGAGTAGAGATGGGAATTCTTCTGAAATTCCCCGCAAACAAAGGCAAGATGGACCGTTTCCTCCTTGTTTTTCCCGGGGAGAGAAGCTGAGGACGGAGGATTTGTTTCACTTGCATCGCACACAACCATCAGGGCTGCAGATGCTACTCAGAGCGTTACCTTTTTATTTCTCCAGCAGATTTCGTCCAAATAGATCACCAGGAGTTTTGTTTTTGTTTTTTTTTTAAAGCCTTCTTGGTTGCTTTTAGAGTTCAGACAGGTTAGCATCAACCTGTCTAACTGTAGGGAGTGTATACCTGCTGGAGAGCGCGTGGACAGGGGAGGATCGGGGTGGGGGAGTGCTCAGAGAGGGGGTCAGGCAGGGTCTGTGGGGAAACTCAGGGTCTCCAGCTCGGCCTTCCTCGGTGGCAGCGCCTCTCCATTTCTTCATCTGGCTGTCTGCTGTGGAAGACTTCCTTCCCTTGACCTGGTCCTTCCAATAACAGCCAGCGAGGCCTCCTGCCCTGTCTCTCTCCTTTCCTTGTCTCCAGCCCCTCCCGCTCTTCTGAAGCCGGGTTCTGAGTCTCAGGGGTGATGTTTAGGGGTGATGTTTAGGCCAAGTTAGCTCACAGGCTGATGGTGTTCATTCCCTCTGAAGAATGAGGTCAAAGGATGATCTCCAAACTCTGTCAGGAGCCAGGGGGAGAGTGTTCAGAGAAAGGCTAAAATCACAGTGGTTGGTCCATGACTTTGCTGTTTTGCAATGGGAATAGGGGTTTGGGGTTTGAGGAGGGAATATATTTCCCTGTAACTTCAACCCACTCAAGGCTGTTACATTCACAGGATGTTTTTACAATAAGAACTGGGTTTGCCCCCCTCCCCCACTGCCTTTTAACAAAACTTTAAAGTAGAAATGCTGCATTTTTATTATTGCTTTTACTTTTTAAGTTATTTATATTTTACTGCTTTGGGTCTTAGCTGGTGCATGTGGGATCTTTTGCTGTGGTGGGCAGGCTCCAGAGCATGTGGGCTCTGAGTTGTGGCCTGAGGACTTAGTTGATCCAAGGAATCTGTGTTGTTAGTTCCCCAACCAGGGATCAATCTGAGTCCCCTGCATGGGAAGGTGGATTCTCAACCACTGGACCACCAGGGAAGCTCCTTGGTTGTTGTTTTAAAAGCTGTGAGCACATCACTGTGCTTGAGCCTTCCTGGTTTCATGAGTGCTTCCTCCTCCCTGCATTTTTAGATCACGGACCTAAGCAGATGCTTCAAGTAGGAGCCATCTTTACAGCTGACAAACCAGATCCTGGGCTCAGGTTGTCCCTGGCCCTGTGTGTTTTCGTAGCATCACACTTATATGCCAGGATTGGGAGTGATAGATGAGGGTGAGCCGGTGAACGAGGTAACAGCAAGATAAAGGGAGTGGTGGGAATTACACAGGGCCAGGGAAGCCTGTGCGAGTACTGGATCGGTTCAGCAAGTTTTCCCAGGTGGCCTGGCTAAGCCTGTGGCACAGCTTAGGAACAGGTTTGGGGCAAGAAGAAGGTCAGGCCAAGGGGGAGGGACATAGAGAAGAGGAAAGGTGGCTAGAGCTCCCTGGCCTTAGACACAAACAATCAGCACCTTGGCTCTATCTTTGGTGACTTGGAAAGCTGCTAGAATCCCAGCTCAAGAAGGGTGAGAAAAGTAACATAAAAATGATGGTTCAATAAAAACAATATTACTCAGCCATAAAGAAGAATGAAGTTGGGGCATTTGCAGAGGTGTGGATGGACCTGGAGTTTGTCTTACAGAGTGAAGTAAGTCAGAAAGAGAAAAACATTCTATATTAACACATGTATGTGGAATCTAGAAAAATGGTACAGATGATCCTAGTTTCAGGGCAAGAGTGGAGACACAGATGTAAAGAATGGATGTGTGGACATGGTGGGAAGAGAAGAGTGGGATGAATTGGGAAATCAGGTTTGACATAAGTACACCACCATGTGTAAAACCATAGCTAGTGGGAAGTTGCTGTATAACACAGGGAACTCAGCTTGGTGCTCTCTGATGACCTAGATGGGTGGGAGGGAGGTCTACAAGGGAGGGGCCATGTGTATATTATAGCTGACTCATTTTTTGTACCGCAGAAAGTATCACAACATTGTAGAGCAGTTATACTCCAATAAATAAAAAGAAAAAACCAGAAATGACACCAGTAGGGGAAGATAATTCTGGTTGAGGTGGCAAGGGTCGGTGGAGGAGGGTAGCAGATTTAGAGGGAAGAAGTCTGAGGTGGAAGATTGACCCCATGGGAATTTATCAGTGTCTCTTCTCAGGCTGTGACGGTATAAAAAGAAAGGTAGAATGGCTAAATAGTAAGAGACAAAAGTGGCAGCAGAATTTGCTAATGAACTGGACTAATGAAGATTAGGAACCAAGCAAAGATTTCTCAGAAGTTCTCGGTCATGGAGTAGGCAAATGGAAACAGGGATGAAGTGAGCACTCAGGAAGGGCCGGCTTTTCCTGGAGGTAGATGGTGATCCAGGTAAGGACTGCACCCTGCAAGCAGAGCCCTGCTGGAGAAAGGCCAAGCTCACTTTCAATTCTCACTGTCTCCCTTCTACGCCCCTCTGCCTTTGCCTGGCATGGTTGCCATTCATCCAGAATGTGTGTTCACCCAGCAGATACTAATGGCCTTCTCTCCTTCCTCAAACCTCCAAACTGCCTTCTTCATCTCATGCTCCTACCAGTTACCTGCAGGAGCAGGTGCAGGCACCGGTAGTTTCGGTTCTCCCATGACTTATAACTCTTTGGAGGGGAGTGAACCGTATCTTACGTGTCCTTTATTTCTCATAATATATGCTTGGCATGTCACTGAACACCTAGTGTGTTCTTTACATGCATGTGTCAGTCAGGGCTCTTTAGAGAACACACACACACACACACAGACTTAATTTAAGAATTGGCTCACATGATTGTGGGGTTCTGGAAAGTCCTAAATTTTTAGGGCAGGCAGCAGCTAGGAAACTCAGGCAGAAATAGATGTTACAGTCTTGACAGCATTTCTTCTTTGAGAAGCCTGTTCTTGCTCTTAAGGCCTTCAGCTGATTGAACAAGGTTCACCCACATTATTTAGGGTCATCTCCTTAAGGTCAACTATTGTAGATGTTCACCACATCAACCAAATGCCTTCACAGAAACACCTAGATTAGCATTTGATTAAATAACCAGGTACCAAATTGACATATATTAAAACTAAATGTCATAGAGCATTTGCTAATGGAAGCATGTTGAAGCATCCAGACAGCTCGTTTCTTTGCGCTTTGCTTTATTGTGCTTCGGGCTTCCCTGATAGCTCAGTTGGTAAAGAATCTGCCTGCAGGATTCTTTAGGAGACCCTGGTTCAATTCCTGAGTTGGGAAGATCCCCTGGAGAAGGGAAAGGCTACCCACTACAGTATTCTTGGGCTTCCCTTGTGGCTCAGCTGGTAAACAATCTGCCTGCAATGCAGGAGACCTGGGTTTGATCCCTGGAGAAGGGAAAGGCTATCCACTACAGTATTCTGGCCTGGAGAATTCCGTGGACTGTAGTCCATGGAGTCGTAGAGTCAGATGAGTGACTTTCACTTTCACTTCACTTATTGTGCTTCACATATACTGTGTTTTTCCTTTTTTTTTTTTTTTACAAGTTGGAGGTTTTGGGTAACCTGTGTCAAGCAACCCTATCGGTGGTATTTTTCCAACAGCATTTGCTCACTTTATGTCTCTCTTTCACATTTTGGTAATTCTCACCATATTTCAAACTTTTTATTATTATTATTTTGCTATAATAATAATATAATTATATAATAATTGTATATATAATCTGTGATCAGTGATCTTTGATTATAATTATATATTCATATTATATATTATAATAATATAATAATTATATATATATAATCTGTGATCAGTGGTCTTCGATTCTACTACTATAACTTAGCAATAAAATATTTTTAAATTAAGTATGTACATTTTTTTAGGCATAATGCTATTGCACACTTAAATGACCACAGTATAGTGTAAATGTTAACTTTTATATTCACTGGGAAACCAAGAAATTCATGTGACTCATTTTATTGGAGAAGGAAATGGCAACCCACTCCAGTATTCTTGCCTGGAAAATCCCATGGACAGAGGAGCCTGACAGGCTACACTTCATGGGATCGCAAAGAGTCGGACACGACTGAGCGACTTCACTTCACTTCATTTTATTGAAATATCTGCTTGACTGTGATGGTCTGGAACCACACTTGCAATATCTCTGAGGTCTGCCTATAATTCATTGTATAGGATTCAACAAAGTGGAGTGTTCGGGCTGAGAATGGAGAAAGATCACTGAGAGGACTTGATAAGATGCAGCAAATTTCTGGGGTGTGTAGAGTAGGAAGCCACGCCATGCTCCTGCCCAACTGGTTCTCAAGAAATTTTCCCTATCAGCGGGAACTTGCAGATTCTGGCTATTTGAAGATTAAAAGGAAGAGGTGGGGAGATCACTCTAGAAAGGTGCTGGAAATATTTCAGTGCAAAAGAGTGGGATGGGCTTGAGGAGAGAGAGAAGCCATGGGAGAGAGAAGAAGGGTGGGGAAGGAAGGGAGAGAGAAGAGGGGGAGAGAGAGGAGGAGGAAGAAAGGAGAGACAGGGAGGGAAGAGACAGAGACCCAGAGTTTTAAAGTCCCAAGTCGTTGTTTGTTGTCTGTGGTTAAATGAAACTGAGGTTGAATTTAAGTGGCTTCAAAATTAGAAAGAAATTTTGTCTTCTTCTTAAATTAATAGATAGAAACTAGTGAGAGACTCTGGAAATGTGGGAATAAAGTCAACAGGAACCTAAGAAAGGCAAAGCAGATGCTCTTGTGAGGAGAAGGAGCTTTTGACAAATTTTCAGATGACAAAAAGCCAGTTTTTATCTAGAAATTGTTTTTTTCCAAATAAATTTGTGTAGATAAGACCTTGCGGGAGTTAAAGGAAAAAAAAAAAAACTCAAACAATTAGAAAAGCCAAACAAAACTGCTTACAGCAGAAATCCAGATATCTGCTGCAAAACAATTAGTATTAGCATTGCCGGAGCATTCCCAAAATAGATGAGCTTCACCATTAGCCTTCTGTGAATTCAGGCAAAGAGGCATCATTACCCAAATTATATGCCTGGAGAAGGGGGCTTCTGCACCAAGATGAACTTGTGAAAAGAACGTTTAAACTGAAGGCAATTTTGCCTATCTGTAATTTGCGCTATTCCCCTTGCTATCATTGAAGATATTTATGCTTGAGCAAATTTCTCACTCTCAATCTGATTTCTCCCTTTTTTTAATCCAACCGTAAAGTCATAAAATCCCCTGTTTGGGACAACATGATTTGCTGCCATGGAAACAATTACAATATCATAAATTTATCTTGCCCCATGATATCAAAGAGTAAAAGCAATGATACTAATATTTTGCTGTTAAATAGTGCCACTCATTCAGCAGTCACTGGCTGGTAAATATCATCAATTTGCAGATGGGGAAAACTGAAGCCAGGAGCTCTCAGGCTTGGGTCTAAAACTCCTGAATTTTAGACTGTGGCAAGAATGTCCAGCTCTTTCTGATTCCCACCCAGAGTGGCAGTTAAGGGGCCAAACTCTTGGTCTCCATGCCTCTTTTTGGATGAGGGTGGAAAGCTGCCTCCTCTCCCAGTGCCTGTACTTTACCAACTGTTCCCAATTATGAGAGTATTGGATGGAACCTAGTTTGATAAAATATACAAACAAAAAGCCTTTGGCAGTTGCCACAGTAGTGAAAACATTTATATACATAGCAATAAGAAAGAGGTTCTGAAAAGTGCATTAAAAAATAAGCACTCATATCCAGCCCAGCCTTGGCCTGACACTCCCCCAGTCTTATCTATATGCTCATTCTCTTGGTTCCTTGCCATCCGTGGATTTACCTAGAAGCTAACGGCACTTGAACTTCAGGGCTCCTCACATGAATCGACTCTTTTCAAGGCTCTGGGAAGGGGTCCTAGCATTGTGTTCACTGGACAGAAATTTTAAACAGATCTGCACTCTTACTCGGAGAAGGCAATGGCAACCCACTCCAGTATTCTTGCCTGGAAAATCCCATGGACAGAGGAGCCTGGTAGGCTGCAGTCCATGAGGTCGCTAAGAGTCGGACATGACTGAGCGTCTTCACTTTCACTTTTCACTTTCACGCATTGGAGAAGGAAATGGCAACCCACTCCAGTGTTCTCGCCCGGAGAATCCCAGGGACAGGGGAGCCTGGTGGGCTGCCATCTATGGGGTCGCACAGAGTCGGACATGACTGAAGCGACTTAGCAGCAGCAGCAGCACTCTTCCTTCCTCTTGTGTTGGGTGTTGTTGGCCTTTTGGGTTCCTGGTAAAAGGAGGTGAGCTAGGGATGCATTTGGATTAGTGGTTTGCACTCACTTCTGTGTATGGTTAAGTTACGGGCAGCCATTTCCAAGCAGCGGTGGCTTCCAGGAATGCTCTTATCATCCTATGTGTGGTGTGCAGTATTAATAAGCCTCAGGTACCCATTACTGGAACCAGGCATTGTTGCCCTTCTTTCTTCAGGGAGCCATGTGCGTGATGCGATAATTTATCCCTTATTTTGGAGAGGATGCCCTGGCATTCCTCAGATCTCTGGGGACCTAAAAGTCTTACCGATGTGATAAGTTCCTGAATTTTCTTAGGATTTATCGCCCACCCTCTAGAGTGCATGTGGCTTAACCAGGCCTGCAATGTGTTAGCCACTTCTTGTTCATCCAATCCAATTAGCATGATGTCATTTAGTATGATGAACCAGTGTGATATTCTGTGGGATGTCTAACCAGTCCAGGGTTTTATTTTGGACTATGTTATGCTTCCCTGGTGTCCCAGATGGTTAAGAATCTGCCTGCAATGAGGGAAACCCAGGTTTAGTCCCTGGGTCAGGAAGATCCTCTAGAGAAGGGAATGGCTACCCGCACCAGTATTCTTGCTTGGAGAATTCCATGGTGGGCTACAGTCTGTGGGGTTGCAAAGAATTGGACATGACTGAGCAACTAGCACATATATTATGACAGCAGGTGGGAGAGTTGATCTAGCCCTCAGACGAGAGTATGAATATATACTGTTTTCTGTTTCTGATCCTCTTTTTTGTATTTGCCAGTTCAGTGGCTACATTCCATGTACCCAAGGCCATGTTCATCTGGTTCAACAAATATCCCACATCTGGTACAGCAGCTGTGTTTGGGCTTGGTTGAGTGGTATCATCTATAGTCATCCTTCAGGACCTGTCTGGTTTTTGTAGAGACCAGACTGGTGAGGTTAATGGATATGCATCCTTTATATTTTTTTTCTCCCATTCCCCCAAGAAACTGTATTGCCTTTGATTATTACTATTTTGAACTGGGTTTGGTAAGAAATGCCACTTCAGAGGTTTCCACTTGGATTTCCCCACAGACCAAGGCAATAGTGTGGGTGTATATGCATCTAATTATACATTTAGAGACTTGGGAATAACCATTGAGTGGGTCCATAGATTTAGTAAGCCTGACCGATGCCAGGCTGCCTCCTGGAACTGATGTGTCCTCACTCAAACAGAAGGGCCATGTTGATACTTTGAGTCTCCAGTTATCAATGTTGAGTCAGATCTCAGGTTCAATAGAACTCAGAATATTTGGGTATTTTCTTTGCCTCAGTGTATGTGTGGCAAATAGTCACACTTCTCTTTGGGGAAAGATGGAGGAATCATTACTGGGTACACTTGCTGTGATGTTTCAGGGTCCTTCCTCCTGGGGACCTGACCTCTCCTTCAATTATTAGGTCTTCAAAACTTGCTCATATCTGGAAACTGGGCAAGGGATCATGGCTTCTTATTGGTATGGTGGCCCTTAGCTTCCTGGTCATTCATTCTTGATTTATTTTTGTTTCAGATTGAATAGCATCCTTGCTGGGTAATTTTGTCCTAGGCATATAGAGAAGTGTGGGGGTGCTTCTGAAGTCTCAGAGAGTTCAGAACAATCTAAGAATTCAAGATTTTGAGGATTTTAGCTTAACTATCCCTGTGCAGGGTATCACTTGGACTACATGGACTCCAAGGTCTATTTTACCCTTGAAACATCTTTCAAGAAAGACACTTTAGGAACTTCCCTGGTGATCCAGTGGTTAAGCACCTGCCTTGCAATGAAAGGGATGTGGGCGTGATCCCTGGTTGGGGAACTAAGATTCTACATGCTACAGATCCATTAAGTCTACATGCTGTAACTACTGAGCTCATGTGCTCTGGAGTCCTTGCCCCATAGCTAGAGTCCGTGCACCACAATGAAAGATCTCACATGCCGTGACTAAGACCCAATGCAGCCAAATAATTAATTAATTTAAAAAGAAAGATGTTTTAGGTTTAATTCCTTAAGCAGCAAGGCACAGGCTCTGGGAGCAGACCACAAAAGTTCTAACTGTGGCTCTGCATTGAACTAACTGTGGGACCTTGAGCAAGTCACTTATATCTCTAAGTCTCAGTTTCTTCATCTCTAAAATGGTAATAACAAAATACTTCCCTCAGAAGAGGAAATGAGTTAATGTGTGTAAATAAAGCATCGATCATGATGCCTGGTACAGGTTAGGTAGTTTTGTGTAAGTATTTGTTATCCTGGCTCCTGCACTCAACAAACTCACGCTCATTTTCAGATCTGAACAGCAATTTCTGCTGTCTCTGTGCCCTGTGTGTGCTGCATGCCGTGTTTAGCTTTAGCACAGCACTCAGCACATTCGTTATGGTGACTTGGGCCTTTCTGTTTTTCCTGCCTCAGTTTGAGCTCCTCAAGGGCTCAAGTATGCCTTGTTTTCTCTCTGCTCCTGACAGAGTGCAGCTGTTTAATAAATAATCCTTTGAGTGAATAAGTGAGCCTTCAGTCCAGAAACTGGCCTGTGTTAGGCTGGGTCCTGAAGTGATTTTAGGACCCAGCTTTTTCTTAGCCAACTGCAGCTGCATTCTATCAAAGCTGCACATCTGCATGCCTCGGTCAGAGAGCATTTGCTGCCTGGCTCCTCCAGCCAGTGAACCATCCTCCAGGTACACATGCATTCTGATTGTCACTGCAGTCATTCGTTTCCCCTATTTATAATACCTACATTCTGGCCCCTTGCTTATTTTGGTGATTGAGAACCACCGGTTCCTACCATTTTCCTGGCTTGTAAGTTATCAATTAGCTTCTCAAAATCAGCACCTCAGGTTTTCACATCTCTGCTTTGATCTCCACGCTCCTCACCTAGTTTCTGGCTTCTTGTAAAGCTGAAGCACTTTTGATATTTCCCATCTTCAAACCTAGGTATTTGATTGGTACTGCCTGACCTCCTAGAGCAGGGATGACACAGTCACGGCCACTCCCCATCCTGCGCCCAGGGCAGACAGGGCTAATCAATCACAGCAGTCTTTCCTTGTGTCCCCACAAGGCTGCAGGTCATGTTCAACTCCCAGCTGCCACTACCAATCAGAGTTGGCACATGAGTGCAATCCTGTTTGGCCTTCTTGAATTAGATCATGGCCCTTGTCCACGTGGATCCAGTTTGCTAGTTTCACCTCTGCCTCTCTGGACTTGACCTTTCTCCTGCCTATTTGACAGATGAAGCCCACCTACCATTCTTCTTAGTCCTTGGTCCCTACAAGAAAGCTCTGGGCTGGTTGGACTTTAGCTACCAGGACTCTGTAGAATCTAGGAAAGTTATGTCACAGGGTCAGATGTGACTCTTAGCCCACGACTCCTCTACCACCACCATTACTGTTGCTGTGTCTGGAAGCGACTTCTCTACCTAAGTGTTTCAAGGAAGCCTAGAGACATCACAGATCTTTTCTGAAATGTCCTGGTTTCTTCTCTGTGCCCATTTATAGGGTTTTCTTGGGGACAGAGCCAGGTCAGAGTGATTGTGAGAGCTTTCCTGATGAGCACTTGGAATTGGTCTTCTTAGTAGGCTCTGTGAGGACCCAACTCTCCCATTCATCCCTGTGTCCTTCACCAAAAAAAACCCTGACTCCATCCCTCTGTCCCTGAGAACAATAGTGCTGGTGTGAGTCAGTGAGGTTACTGAACCCTGGTGCTGGGGGTGAGGCTTGCGATGTGAAAAGCAACAAGTTTAAATACTTGGCTTCCACATAGTCATTTGTTGAGTTTCCACTCTTCTCTTTGGCTGCTTGTTGTGGGGTTCCATCTCCGGCCCAGGAAAACTCAAGAAGAATCAGGGGCTTGGGGCAGGTTACACCCTAGGGCCCCGGCTGTAGGTTACGTTCTTTCTCTTTCCACTCTTTGCTGAGGTTGGTCTTTGCTCAGCCCTCTCACCATTGCAAGGTCAAGGTCAGCATGTTGCTGGGAGAAGACCCACAAGGCTGGCCCACGTGCCTTTGTTATCAGCTGCTTAGGATGCCTAATCTCTAGCATCTCAGGTGGCCATTCCTGCTGCGGGGTGTCAAGGGAAGCCACATGCCTCACTGAAGAGGTCAGAAACTGACTTCCTGGTGGCACCTACAGCCTACATGATGTATTTTTTTTCCATATAATATTTTTAAGAAAGAGAACTTAATTGCCTACATTTTAAAATTGAGGATTTCATGTGAAATTCCAGATTTCTGCTTTCTCCTGAGAAATAAGATGTACCATCCATGTTGGACCCACATTATGATGGCACACTTAAGTGAAAGTCAAATAATGGCTCTTCTTTTAGAGGGTGTCATGGGCTAAACTGTGTCCCCCCCAAATCACATGTTGACATCCTAACCCCCAATACTTCAGAATGTGACTATATATGGAAATTAGCATCTTGAAATAGGTGATTATAAAATGAGGTCACTATGGTGGGCCCTAATCCAATATGACTGGTGCCTTGATAAGAAGGCATTAGGACACAGACAGATACAGAGGAAAGAACGTGTGAGCACCCAGCAAAAGACAGCCATCTACACAGCAAGAAGAGAAGCAGCAGAAGAAACTGAACCTGCCACCTCCTTGATCTTGAAATTCTAGCCCCCAGAACTAAGAGAAAATAAATTTCTGTTGTTTAAGCCACCTGGTCTGGGGTGCTTTGTTACGACAGGCCTAGCAGACTAATACAGACTAACACATAGCAGGCTCTCCAGTGGGCCACGGTTCCCACCATTCCTCTTCCTGGCCCCCTTCAGCCATTTGCACTGTCTGTCTGACCCCTGGAGGCATATTGTTTGTGACCCAGTTCTTATCAGAACAAAGAGAGTGCTTTTTCCTTTTGAGGGGAGGGCACCTCCATCTGCTTCCCTCACATTCTTACAGAGTGGTGGGTTTAGAGATTCTGAATCTGGGCCTAAAGACTATACTTTGCATCTTGATGACCCTTCAAGATACTTCGAATTCATTCATATTCACAGTGGGTTTAGTCACTAAGTCGTGTCTAACCCTTGTAACCTCATGGACTGTAGCCCACCAGATTCCTCTGTCCATGGGATTTTCCAGGCAAGAATACTGGAGTGGGGAGCCATTCCCTTCTCCAGGGGATCTTCCCCACCCAGAGACTGAACCCTGCTCTCCTGCATTGCAGGAAGATTCTTTACCAACTGAGCTACCAGGGAAGCCAATATTCAGAGTAACCTTGGGTAATCCAGTCAAGTTTGACGCTTCCTGGCTTAATGGTTCTGGGACTTCTGACCTGAGCTGGTGTGGGGGGAGGTGAGGCTGGCTCTCATTCATGCAGTCCCAGGAAATCCAAAAGAAAGCACTGAGGCAAAGTCTGAAGTGAGGGTCAAGCAGAGACAGTACAAGGAGTGTTAATTTGTGGAGACAGTAGCGTGTTTGTAAACTAGGAAAGAGGCCACTGGACAGAAAATGCAGACACGAAGCAGAACAGACATGCCCAGGGTGAGGGACCAGGGTGAGAGAGCAGGCCTAAGTGGGAGAAAAGCCATGAGGTTTTTATAGAGTGCCTATGACTGTGTCCCTGGTGATGTATGGGAGCTTAAACCACCAGAGGAGGGCCATATTGTGCTGCATGCTATTAAAAAAAGCCTCCTTTAGGCTTCTCGAACAACTTGTATAGGTTCTCAGCCTATACTGGGGAACATAAACCAAGTTAAAGTGTAAGTTCACAGAGGACAGAGATCCCTACTTGCTCCAGCCCCTGGAGGCCTTACCAATTTACTTACACAGAAATTAGGGAACTGGCATTGCTGGTGAGTGCATAAACCTCTCCACTCGACTGCTTTTTCCTAGAATGTTAGTATTTTTATTTTGATACCTTCTGTCCTTCTGTGTGAGAGGATAAAGAATTGTTTCCTCCTGCTGGGGTTTCTGTGAAGGCAGACTTTGTTTACGCTAGTGGAGGAAAAGCAGAGCTTTTGTTGTGTTGCCTCTTTGTGACCCCATGGACTGCAGGACGCCAGGCTTTCCTGTCCTTAACTATCTCCTGGAGTTTGCTCAGACTCATGTCCATTGAGTCAATGAGGCCATCCAGCCATCTCATGCTCTCTTCTCCTCCTGCCCTCAATCCTTCCTAGCATCAGGGTCTTTTCCAGTGGGTCATACTTCGCATCAGATGGCTGAAGTATTAGAGGTTCAGCTTCAGCATCAGTCCTTCCAATGAACATTCAGGGTTGATTTCCTTTAGGATTGACTGGTTTGATCTCCTTGCAATCCAAGGGACTCTCAAGAGCCTTTTCCAACACCACAGTTCAAAAGCATCAATTCTCTGGCGCTCAGCTTTCTTTATAGTCCAACTCTCACATCCATACATGACTACAGGAAAAAACCATAGGTTTGACTAAACAGACCTTTGCTGTCAAAGTAATGTCTCTGGTTTTTAATATGCTGTCCGTGGTTCATAGTTTTTCTTCCAAGGAGCAAGTGTCTTTTAGTTTCATGGCTGCAGTCACCATTTGCAGTGATTTTGGAACCCAAGAAAATAAAGTCTCTCACTGTTTCCACTTTTTCCCCATCTATTTGCTATGCAGTGATGGGACCCAATGCCATGATCTTGGCTTTTTGAATGCTGAGTTTTAAGCCAGCTTTTCTACTCTGCTCTTTCACCTTCATCAAGAGGCTCTTTAGTTCCTCTTTGCTTTCTGCCATTATAGTGGAATCATCTGCATCTGAAGTTAGTGATATTTCTCCTGGCAATCTTGATTCCAGCTTGTGATTCATCTAGCCTGGCATTTTGCATGATGTATTCTGCATAGAATTTAAATAAGCAGGGTGACAGTATACAGCCTTGATGTAATTTGAGTAATACATTGACTAAGGGCCCGCTTCTGCCCCAAGTGGTGCAGACTGCATTAATGTTTGTCTTCATTGGCTACATCATGGGTTTACTGGTGCTCATGAAGCAAAGTTGACACCATGCCTTAATTTTTTTAATATATAAATTTATTTATTTTGGTTGGGGGCTAATTACTTTACAATATTGTAGTGGTTTTTGCCATACGTTGACATGAATCAGCCATGGGTTTACATGTGTTCCCTATCCTGAAACCCCCTCCTGCCTCCCTCCCCATCCCATCCCTCTGGGTCATCCCATTGCTCCAGCCCTGAGCATTTGTCTCATGCATCGAACCTGGAATGACACCATGCCTTTATTATTTCAACTCTCCACTGTATATGGAGAGTTGTGTTAGTTTCTGCTATACAGCAAAGTGATTCAGTTATAGACATATATATGTGTGTGTTCTTTTCCATTGTGCTTTATCACAGAATATTGAATATAGTTCCCTGTGCTATACAGTAGTTCCTTGTTGCTTATCTATTTTATATATAGTAGTTTGTATCTGCTAATCCCATACTCCTAATTTATCCCTCCTCTACCCCCTTTCCCCTTTGGTAACCACAAGTCTGTCCTCTAGGGTCAGTGAGTCTGTTTCTGTTTTGTAGATGAGTTCAGTTGTGTCATATTTCAGAGTTGACATGTAAGTGATCTCATATGGGATTTGTCTTTCTCTTTCTGACTTACTTCACTTAAGAGAATAAATCAGGACTTCCCTGGTGATCCAGTAGCTAAGACTCCAGACTCCCAGTGCAGGGGGCCCAGGTTCCATCCCCGGTCAGGGAGCTAGATCCCACACACTGCAACTAAGAGTTCACTTGCTGCAACTAAAGAATCTGCATGTGCAACCTAAAGATCTCGAATGCTGCAACTAAGATCCAGAGCAGTCAACTAAATAGATATTTTTTAAAAAAGAAATAATAAATCATTTTATCCTCTTTGTAATTTTATACACCTAAAGATTCATGACTCCCCTTCATCTGTCTCCTTAAAAACCAAACATAGGCCATCTTTTTTGTATTTTCTCATAAGACTTGTTTTTTGAAACTTTTATCGTTCTCGTTTGCCTCAGAAACTTCCTTAACTGGTTTACACTGATATTGAAATTTGGAACTTGAAGAATACACTTAGTATCCCCACCGGGTTTGTACTTAGTGAAGGCCAAATCAAACATAATGAAATCATGCCTGTTTGACCTTAAAGTTCCTGCAGCCCAGCCCGATACATCAGGCTCTGCTGTTGCCTCGGGGCCCTCTATGGACTTCCAAACCATTTATGACTCATGCTCAGCCAGACCAACAGTGCCAATCCTCTGCTTGCTCCATAACTGTTCATGTGGAAACCACTTTGTTTTTCTTCATTGAGTCTCATTTGATTGATCTGAGCCCAGTCTCTAATTTTGACAAGGCACATGTTTTATTATCCTCACTCACACAGGAAACCATCACTTTTAGTGCTCAGATACTTCATCAACAATGTTTTGGTCTAACGAGAATCACGTCTTCCGAAAATTCACATAATAGAATTCCAAATTACAGAATAAATGTACCAAATGTTTTATAATCCCCTGGCCACATCTATTTTAGGAAATGAAGCATTTACTTCATTAGATAGATATTAAAACATGTTATAAAACTAAAAAAAAAGCACATCTTTTGAGTATATATTAAGTTGGCTAAGGAGGAATATTCACTAATTCATTCATACTTTCAGTAACTGTTGATGTTCCATTCTGTGCAAGTATATGGAGGATATAACACAGAAGGAGACATAACTGCTCTGGTCTTAGGGAGGAGGCTCCTTCTTTCAGATGACCAAGAACATAATTGTGATTGAGTCTATATTTTCTCTCCTCCTTGGACATCCTTCAAATTCAGAATATTCAATAAAGGTTTATTCTGAGCTTAGTGAACTGACTGCTTTCAATAAGTGACCCCCTCCTCCACCTTCTTCCCCAAATACACACCACCACCATGTTTGCTTCTAATCTAACACATGGGAATTTTGATTTTGCAACTGGGAGCAAGAAAAGAAGATGAGGTCGAGGAGATCCTGTAACATCTGTCCCCATCCAGTCCAAGGAGCAGGTGAGTGCTGTGCTCGGGGGTGGAGGATTCTTGTCAGGAGCTGCTTGGAACCACTCAGACTGTGGACATAAACTCAAGTTACAAAGCCTGGCCCAGAGGTGGGGGAGAGGGCCATTCTCCCAGACAGGTCGGGGGCCTCCCCTAGTTTTTGAGCTCCGAAGACTGGACACATCGTGACCATTAGAAGGTAATACCCTAGATGCGAGCTTTCAGTTGTTGTGGTAAGTGTACCCATTTGGAGTACATGGGAGAGTCTGGTTCCTGCTAACTTTGCTCCCCTCCTGAGAATTCCTAACAAAAGCAATAAATGAGAGTATGACAGCTAGTTTGAAGACTTAATGGGTTGTTATTTGACATATAAACTGAGGTCTTCCCTGGTGGTCCAGTGGCTAAGACTCTACTCTCCCAAAACAGGGGGCCCCTGGTTCAATCCCGAGTTGGGGGACTAGATTCTACATTCTGCAACTGAAGATCCTGCATGCTGCAATGAAGATCAAAGATCTCAGCTGCTGCAACTAAGAACTGGCACAGCCAAATAGAATAAATAAATAGAAATAAATATTTTTTTTAAGTTGAAAATTTCTAGCTAGAGTGGGCATTGCAGGTAGGGAGGAGAAGGAAAATGGGAAAATGAATATTATCTTGAGTTTATGTAACATACAACACGTTGGGTGTTTGAAAAATATTTTGTCTTACCTTATCCACACAATAACCCTGTGAGACAGAGATCATCATCTTAATTTTCAGATAAGTAAAACGAGACTAAGCGAGGTTAGGTAACTTGACCAAATCAGGATTTGACTCTAAAGTCTGTTTGACTCAAATACTATATTCTTTCCATGATATTAATACCATTGAACTGTTATTATGAATGAGATTCTCTTGTACACTCTTCTGCTGTCATGTCGTATGATCTAACCACAGAAACTTGGTCTGCTTTGGGAGTGAGGCCTCCTTCTCATTATTTTGAGATGATAATGTGACTCACCATCACACTCCCTATACAGGGAACTTCCAAGGAAACAGTGAGAGAGCGTGATGCTTCAGTGCACTTCTCTTCTGTGACAGAAAATTGTTCCAAGCCTGGTTTGGGGTAGAATCTTTCTGTGTGATAAAAGCCCATAGCTTCCTCTTAGAAAAGAAATGCTTACGCGATTTTTGGCTGAATTTCAATGAGATGAAAATTGGGTCTAGGAAATTAGTTACTTACCCACCCAGCTGACTTCAGCTGGTTGTCAGAAAAGATTTCAGAGACCTTTAATCAGGCATTCTTTTTCTTTTGTGTCTGACAATGTTATATGCACCATTCTCTTTGCCAATTGAGTATCTCTGATTTGGAGTACTAGGGCCTTTTTCCCTTGCGAGCATGATTGTGGTAATATGTTTATACTTTCTCATAACTAAATTATCTGAAATTTTTTTCTTTAACACATAGATAATAGATATAAACATGATATCTACTAACAGCATTTGTTAAACTCCCACAATATGTTAGGAAAGTTTTAAGTATGGGGTTGGCCAAAAATTCATTTGGGTTATACCTGAATGAATTTTATGAAAAACATCTTACAAAAAATCCAAACGAACTTTTTGGCCAACCCAATTGATTACATGTATTATCTCATTTTATTGTCAAATTATCTGATAAGTTAGGTAGTTAGCACACTCATTTCACAGATGAGAAAACTGAGAGTTAGGGAAGTGATTTGTCCAGCATCTTACAACTAGTTAAGTGGTAGAGCTGGGGTATAAATCCAGACAATCCTACGTCAGTCCAGTGCTTCTTACTTTATCCCCATGATGCTTCAAGTCTCCTCTCCTTTGTTTTAAAATGTTTGATAGCTTTTGCCTTATGAAGCTTTGAATATCAGTGTACTTGTATTCTCTGCTGGATTTTGCACTCACCTTCCAACTAGGAAAAAGAAAAAAAAAAAAAGCCAAAATGTTGCCCTTTGATTTCATTTCTTTATCTGGTTGAAATGTGTCGTAATCATTCTTTGTTCTGACCCCTTCATACTTTGGCTTTTCCTGGGGGAAATGGAGAGGTTTCTAGCCAAGAAGTGACGTGATCTGACTTTTACATTTACTTTTTTTTTCATTTTATCACTTATTTGTTTTATTTTCAGTTATATTCACAACAAAAGAATAATTTTCAATAGCAACTATAACAATCAGAGATATTGTTCTACAATTATGTACTCATATACAATCAGACCACTGAGTTCATACAGTAACATTTAAGTTGATGCCTGTTATTTTAAACATTTTAAAGCTATCATTGGGCTTTCCTGGTGGCTCAGTTAATAAGGAATCTGCCTGCAATGTGGGAGACCTGAGTTCGATCCCTGAGTTGGGAAGACCCCCTGGAGGAGATACTGGCAAGAATACTGGCAACCCATTCCAGTATTCTTGCCTGTAGAATCCCCATGGGCAGAGGAGCCTGGTGGGCTATGGTCTATGGGGTAGCAAAGAGTGAGACACAACTGAGTGACTAAGCACAAAGCTACTTTTTCCTTTAGAAAATTACATTAAATAACTAAAAAATACTTCTTGATGAGTAGGCATATTCATATAGCCTAGAATATTGGAAATAACTGGTGCATCATGTTTTCTCTTAACTTACAAAATTAATATGTTCAAAAATAAAAATAAATAATATACAACAAAAAATAATATATTCCAAAATTCACCTATTTTTTTGTTGTTTTCTTGCTTTGATCTTCCTTAATAAATAGCAAATATGTTTATTTGCTAACCATATATATGTATACACACAAATACATGTATCTCTGAGTGCCTTTGCTATTTACCTGAAACTATCACAACATTGTTACATTGTTACTCTCCCATATCCCAATACAAAATAAAAGTTAAAAAATATATATAGATGATATTTAGAATTAAGACTGGATGAGAGAGGATCAATGAAGTAAGTTACATAACAAATAACATTAATATTGCCGTGGTTGACTTGTGTTTTTAAAGGCTCACTCTGTGGTCTATAGAAGAGACTGTAGGAGGGCAAGGGTGGAAGCAGGGAAACCAACCAGGAGATACAGTGATCGGTATGTGAGCCAGGGTGTCCAGGACATAAGGGGGAGAATAAGCTAGGGTCTACATATATTTTGAAGGTAAAGTCAAGACTTGGGTAGATCGGCTCTGGGTAAGGAGTCACAGAGTCTGACTGGAGGCTGTCTGTGCAGAGAAAAGGAAAGATGCCTCATCTTCTGAGCATGGCTTCTGGCCTGAGAGCAGAAGCCACGCTCCTGCCCATAGATCAGAAGGTTTCTCCTTGTGGGAGTCCTCTTAAACCCTGAGATAAAGGGTATTAGGTTTTTTATGGTTCAAGTTAGCCATGGTTTCCTTTATGAATGGTCCTGTCTACTGCTTGGAGCAGTTTATAAAAATACTTTTCTCATTCAACTATTTTTAGCAGCATACATTCTTGTAATATCCATGGTTTTGATTTGATTCTCTTCTTGTTTAAATTTGCCCCCTTTAAATTGCATTTTCCATATTGTATGAAACGTCTTTTGAGGTGTCTTCCCTGTTCACCCTGATCTCAAGTGCTGGCCTTGTCTGCCATGTAATTCTTTATAGACAGCCTGTGTAATCTTTAGCTAATAAATTACTCCCTAATTTATCAATTGATGAATCTGGATTTTCTTATGTAGGTTTCACCCATCAATGAGATAGACCTTCTTACTGTTACCCATAAGAAGACTGCCTTCATGTTAATATAAATAATTATCTATATGTATACCCATATCTGTATATGTTTATGCATATTGTACATATTTATGAACATTTACTTATTTAAACTGTCAAAATTTGAGGTTAGGGGTGCGAGTGTGCTAAGTCGCTTCAGTTCAGTTCAGTTCAGTTCAGTCGCTCAGTCGTGTCCGACTCTCTGCGACCCCATGAATTGCAGCACGCCAGGCCTCTCTGTCCATCACCAACTCCCGGAGTCTACCCAAACCCATGTTCATCGAGTCGGTAATGCCATCCAACCATCTCATCCTCTGTTGTCCCCTTCTCCTCCCGCCCCCAATCCTACCCAGCATTAGGGTCTTTTCCAATGAGTCAACCCTTCGCATGAGGTGGCCAAAGTATTGGAGCTTCAGCTTCAACATCAGACCTTCCAATGAACACCCAGGATTGATCTCTTTTAGGATGGATTGACTGGATCTCCTTGCAGTCCAAGAAACTCTCAAGAGTCTTCTCCAACACCACAGTTCAAAAGCATCAATTCTGCGGTGCTCAGCTTTCTTCACCGTCCAACTCTCACATCCATACATGACCACTGGAAAAACCATAGTCTTGACTAGACGGACTTTTGTTGGCAAAGTAATGTCTCTGCTTTTAAACATGCTATCTAGGTTGGCCATAACCTTCCTTCCAAGGAGTAAGCGTCTTTTAATTTCATGGCTGCAGTCACCATCAGCAGTGATTCTGGAGCCCAAAAAAGTAAAGTCTGACACTGTTTCCACTGTTTCCCCATCTATTTCCCATAGAGTGATGGGACCAGATGCCATGATCTTAGTTTTCTGAACGTTGAGCTTTAAGCCAACTTTTTCACTCTCCTCTTCAGTCGTGTCCAACTCTTTGCAACCCTATGGACTGTAGCCCACTTGGCTTCTCTATCCATGGGATTCTCCAGGCAAAATATTGGAGTGGGTTGCCATTTCCTCCTCCAAGGGATCTTCCAGACCCAAAGATTGAACCCCCATCTCTTACTTGGGTTGCCATTTCCACCTCCAGGATATCTTCCTGACCCAAGGATTGAACAGGCATCTCTTACATCTTTTTCATTGGCAGGCAAATTCTTTACCACTACTGCCACCTGGGAAGCACAAGGTTAGGGGTACCAAGAATAATTCTCTGTTAGGATCCCAAGTTAGGATCTCAGCTTTAGCAATAGAAATTCTCGCTCAAGTCCCCGTGAGAGCTCTAGAGCTGAAAGTGAGATTGGAATCATACCAGAGGGATGAGATGCTGCCCAACCTGGGCTCTGTGACTGCTTAGGCATAGGGTCCTAATCTCCCCATGTTCTCTTTCTCATAAATTTAAAATCAAATTTGTTTCTCTTACACAGTGATGTAGGCTATCTGAGCAGGAATCATTAGTCCATCTGGCTGAGTGATTCACTGAAAGTGACAGAAACCTAGCTATACCTGACTTAAGCACAAAAATGAATTAATTGGCTCATGTAAAAAATGTTGGGGTTAGTGTGGCTTCCCTGGTGGCTCAGATGATAAAGAATCCGCCTGCAATGCCAGAGATCTGGGTTTGATCCCTGGGTTGGGCAGATTCCCTGGAGAAGGGAATGACAACCCACTCCAGTATTCTTGCCTGGAGAATCCCATGGACAGAGGAGCCTGGCAGGTTACAGTCCACAGGGTTGCAAAGAGTCAGATATGACTGAGCAACTTTCACTTCGCTTCACAGTCTGGCTTCAGGAATGGCTGAACCCAGGCATTCGCACTACACAATGGGAGGAATCTGGAACTTTTTGTTTCTTGGCTCAGTTTTCCTGTGCTCTTCATATATATAGCTGCACTGGATCTTCATTGCTGCAGAGTCTACTCTCTAGTTGCTTCTCACTGCAGTGGCTTCCATTGAGAGCTTCCCTGGTGGCTCAGACAGTAAAGCGTCTGCCTACAATGCAGGAGACCTGGGTTCAATCCCTGGGTCTGGAAGATGTCCTGGAGAAGGAAATGGCACTCCACTCCAGTACTCTTGCCTGGAAAATCCCATGGATGGAGGAACCTGGTAGGCTACAGTCCATGGGGATGCAAAGAGTCGGACACGACTGAGCGACTTCACTTTCTTTCTTTTCTTTCTTTCTGTTGTTGCAGAGCACAGGTCCTAGTGTACATGGGCTTCAGTAGTTGGGGCTCATGGGCTTAGTTGCTCCAAGGTATATGAAATCTTTCCAGACCAGGGATCAACCCTGTGTCCCCTGCATTGGCAGGTGGATTCTTTATCACTGGACCACCAGAGAAGTCCTCCAGTGTTCTCAAGGCAGGATCTCCTGACCACATCAATGCCAGCAGCTCCAGGGTTATGTCTCAGAGGCTGGAAACTTCAGTGAAAGGAGAGTCAAGCCCAGCAACTAGTGGACTTGGGTTATATTCCCAACCCTGTTCCCATCATTGTGGATGGTGGGACATAATACCATTTGTCTGTATAACATGGAAGTTGAAAAGGCATAGTTCCCCAAAGAAAACCACTGGAAGCAGAGAGATAGATTCCAGACCTCCCCACCAGCAGGTGCGCTATCTTAGATTTAAGTTCTGTTTCTGCTCCCTTGGGCTTTATCCTTAGTGGACAAGCATCTTCACTGAGGCTTGAGTTTTCAGTGCCCATTGAATTCCCAATTCAAGAGAGAAAGCTCCTTTTGGAAAGTGAAACAATAAGGAGCTTTAAAAAAAATACTTCCTCCCCCACTCCGTGCATGAATTTAATCTTTATATTTCCATCAAAAATAATTTCTAGTGTTCTTTCATCCACAAATAAGCACTGGTGTTGTCTTTGTCTGCATGTATTATTTATCATTCAATTCATGGTCTCTCTGTTGATCAGCCTGTGGGTGTATGTGCCTGAATTTAAATGAAATTTATCTCTGTGGTCAAAGAAGTCCTTTAGGAAATTAAAAAAGAGGCTGGGAGTAAGGGTGCAGCAGCTTGGCCACGTGCTGCCCAGGGAGCAGGAAGGTGACTTTGGAGCAGCTGCTTCTACAGAGCGCTTGCGGCCCTTCTCAGCTCTAAGGTCACCAGGTAAGCGGATCTGGCAGCCTGGAAGGCAATTCATGGATCTACTGCAAAAGACTCGGTCAGCCCAATGAAGACCTTCGAGTACCTGATAGCAGGGATACAGCATAGATGGTTAGCTTGCAACTCACAACTGATGAGAACTCATTGCCCATTTTCCAGCTTTATAATTTCTAATTTCCCTCAAAAAGGACAACTGCAAGGAAAAGAAACTGAAAAGCAATTTATTTGTTCCCTTCTACTCTGAAGTGGTTATAGGTTTTCAGAATTTGTTGGTGGAAATTATAGATGCTATTTGCAAAATAATAGTAATAATACTAGCATATCCCTGCATGTAGCCAGCCGCTGGAAACAATAGTTGAAGGGTTTTTATTTTCTTTGCAACAGGATGTACTCCCGGAAATAAGGCAGAGGGGCCAACACCTTGGAGGCCTTTTACTCTCTCTGTGAACCCTGGGTCTGGTTTTGTCCACTCTTCCAGGAAACGTTCACAGGGTCAACAGCTAATAGTTTTGGTCCCTGGAGCTGCTGTCTAAAGGTGGAGCAGCCCAGACTTTATCTTGATGAATTCCCAAGTGCAGGGCTCCTCTTTCGATGCAACTTTAAAGAGATTTTGTTAAAAGACGAGATGCTTTTGAAAAGAACCACAAGTTGGAAAATTTCCTTAGAGTTATTGAAAAGAAAATTTTAGGCGAAATCTCCACAAAGGATATTCTCTTTCCCCTACTCCTTTCCTTGCCCAAGTATCAAATGAGTGAATTAAGTAGGAGGCATACAGAGCAGCATCCAAACTGGAGAGACAAGGCTTGGGCTTGAATAAATGCAGCCAGTGGGAATATACGCTAATCACTGCCCCGTGGCACACACAGCAATTCCCATGGATCATTGTGGCCTAACAAACCTAAAGGAACGTCAAACAACAAGAATTCCCTTTGTGAATCTCGTTCAAGAAAACATTTCAACATCCTACGGGTCCTTAGAGCATTGTGTATTGTGTGTGTTATTGGACAGGCTGTCCCCATAAATGCTGCCAGATCCTGAGCTGCGTGTGAATTACAACTGTAGAACTATTACGCCCTTCCTCCTCCCTGTTTCCTTTTCCCCTCCTGCCCCGCCCTTCTTTCTTTAGCACTTTTTATAGAATATCTCTTTCGTCCCTAACTTCATGGTGACCTGTGTTCATTTTGGTGAGGAACACCCTCCTGTTAAATCTCACAACACTGTAGAAACTCAGACCTTGATTTGCAGATTTGAGACCTGCTCCCTTCCAGCTGGCATGTGGAGTTGGTATTCTCCCAGTGGAAGTCTCCTCTAGGCTTGAGAATTGCTTACTCTCTGTTTTCCTTTTGAGGACAGAGTTCACATATAATCTTCTCTCTGTCTCACAACTTTTCCTTGATATAAGATGGGGGTCAACTTGGTGCGCCTTTGAGAAGCCCCCACCCAGGACCATAGAGATTGGTGGTTGTGGTAGAGAGTGCGGACCCTGGAGCTCAACTACTAGGGTTTGACCAGAATTGAAAGAGACGCGTGTACCCCAATGTTCATCGCAGCACTGTTTACAATAGCCAGGACGTGGAAGCAACCTAGATGTCCATCAGCAGACGAATGGATAAGGAAGCTGTGGTACATATACACAATGGATTATTACTCAGCCATTAAAAAAAATACATTTGAATCGGTTCTATTGAGATGGGTGAAACTGGAGCCCGTTATACAGAGTGAAGTAAGCCAGAAAGAAAAACACCAATACAGTATACTAATGCATATATATGGAATTTGAAAGATGGTAACGATAACCCTATATGCGAGACAGAATAAGAGACACAGATGCATAGAACAGTCTTATGGACTCGGAGGGAGAAGGTGAGGGTGGGACATTCTGGGACAACAGCATTGAAACATGTATATTATCATATGTGAAACAGAACACCATTCCAGGTTCGATGCATGAGACAAATGCTCAGGGCTGGGGCGGTGGGATGACCCAGAGGGATGGGATGGGGAGGGAGGTGGGAGGGGGGTTCAGGATGGGGAGCACATGTAAACCCATGGCTGATTCATGTCAATGTATGGCAAAAACCACTACAATATTGTAAAGTAATTAGCCCCCAACTAAAATAAATAAATTTATTAAAAAAAAAAAACTACTAGGGTTTGAGTTGTGCTCTGCCACTTATGTGCTGTGTTGCTTTGGTAAATCACTTAACTTCTCTGTGCCTTCCTTTGCCCCTCTTTCAAATGGGGACAACAGTACCAACATTGTTGTTCAGTCCCTCAGTCGCGTCTGACTCTTTGCAACACCATGGACTGCAGCACACCAGGCCTCCCTCTCCTTCACGATATCCCTACTATACATTGTAGGGTTGTGAAAATTAAATGAGTTAACCTATGTTCCAAGCTTTCTTCCTTAGAAGAGTGGTTACCAATGGGTAAACTACACAATAAGTATAGCTATTATTTTTCAAAGAGTGATGGTCCTGGGGCTAACATCTTCTGAAGCCAAGCATGGTACTGAGGGTTTCACATGAGATAGTACATCTGATTTGCACAAAGCCCTTTTGGGGCATAAACTATTACCACCTTGGTCTTGTAGATGAGGAAACTTGCCACCTGATGTCAGTCAGTTGTCCGTTAACAAGTAACAGAAACAGGTAACTAACCTGGTTCTGTGTGATACTGAAGCACAGACACTGAATTACAATGCTAGGGTGTGTGTGTATATGAGTTTGACTTTTGTTTTGTGATGTGGGGGAAAGTTTGGATAGGAAAAGCAAACTTTTCAGAGAGTAATTTTTGTCTCATTTGTCTCTCACTTGGATTTGAGAAACTAATTACTATTGAATAATGACCACATCCATGAAGATCATTTTATATAAGTGGATCCTCTGCATGCATGTCTTTTCTTGGCATATACCTCTTAGATGCTCAATGGATTATACACGGCATGGGAAAGTATGGCCAATTTCAGAGGTGGGTCCAAAGCTGGATAAAGGAAGATAAACCACTGCTATTAACTGTGGCTTCCACAGCACCTGAAAGTGCTGAAAAACACTGTTCTTCCCTGAAAAACACCAGCCCTCTGTTCTAATCAGTTTACTGGTCACCTCAGAGGAAGCTCAAAAAATCGAGTCCAGGACACAAATTCTAATGAGAGCAAGAAGGGGCAGGACTGGGGCCTCCATAGGTGAGGGGCCTGGGTAGCTGGGATTACTTGCAAATTGTTGTTGTCGATCAGTCACTAAGTTGTGTCCAACTCTTTGCGACCCCATGGACTGCAGCACACCAGTTTTCCCTGTTCTTCACTATTTCCTGGAGTTTGCTCAAACTCCTGTCCATTGAGTCAGGATGCTATCCAACCATCTTATCCTCTGTCACCCTCTTCTCCTCCTGCCCTCAATCTTTCCCAGCATCATGGTCTTTTCCAATGAATCATCTCTTCACATCAGGTGGCCAAAGTATTGAAGCTTCAGCTGCAGCATCAGTCCTTCCAATGAATATCCAGGGTTGATTTCCTTTAGGATTGACTGGTTTGATCTCCTTGCTGCCCAAGAGACTATCAGGAGTTTTCTCCAAAATCACAGTTAGAAAGCATCAATTCTTTGGTGCTCAGCCTTCTTTATGGTCCAAATTTCACATCCATTCATGACTACTGGAAAAGCCATAGCTTTGACTGTATGAACCTTTGTTGGCAAAGTGATGTTTCTGCTTTTTAATACGCTGTCTAGTTTTGTCATAGCTTTTCTTCCAAGGAGCAAGTGTCTTTTAATTTCATAGCTGCAATCACCATCTGCCATAATTTTGGAGCTCAAGAAAATAAAGTCTGTCACTGTTTCCACTTTTTCCCCTTCTATATGCCATGAAGAGATGGAACCAGTTGCCATGATCTTTGTTTTTTGAATGTTGAGTTTTAAGCCAGCTTTTTCACTCTCCTTCTTCACCTTCACCAACAGGCTATTCAGTGGTATCATTTTCATATGATTCTCTTCAATTTTAGTGGTATCATCTGCATATCTGAGGTTGTTGATGTTTCTCCCAGCAATATTGATTCCAGCTTGTGAGTCATCCAGCCCAGAATTTTGTATGATGCACTCTGCATGGAAGTTAAATAAGCAGGGTAACAATATACAGCCTTGATGTATTCCTTTCCCAATTTTGAACCAGTTTGTTGTTCCCATGTCTGGTTCTCACTGTTGCTTCTTGACCTGCATACAGGTATCTTAGGAGACAGGTAAGGTGGTCTAATATTCCAATTTTCTTAAGAATTTTTTACAGTTTGTTGTCATCCACATAGTCAAAGTCTTTCATGTAGTCAGTGAAGCAGAAGTAGATGTTTTTCTGGAATTCCCTTGCTTTTACTACTTGCAGGTAGCAGACACCCGAGGCTGTCTGGGGTTTCCTAAATGAAGAAGGTGTTGATCAAAAGAACTATTGCAGATCACTTTTATTTGACAACTTTTGCACAGATCTGGCCTTGGGTAACCCATTAAGTTTCTGGAAACCAGTAGTTCTTCCCTTCATAGGCCAAAGCACATGTACCACTTACTCTCTGGGGTATTTAAACACTGGTGTTGTGTTAAATTTCACCTTATTAAAATAACTGCCATAAGAAAAAAAAAATCCTATTGAGCACACGGGCTGTAGCAAATGGAAGCTACATTTATTCTTTCCCTCTTTAACATGCACAGTCCATTGGGCTGATAACCAAACCCCAGTCTCCCTCAATAAATTCAGAGGCCTGCTCTGTCTAGAAATGAATATCTGTAATTACAAGGTTTTTTTCACATAAGGAGCACCCCATACCTTTTAGGTCACTTGTGGCTCTGTCTCAGTTCACAAAGGAAGAATTTCATTTTCTTTCTCCAGTGGATACTTTTAAAGGATGTTGGCTATCACCAAAGCATTTTCAGAAGTAGGGCAATGAAGCAGGTTGGTTTTTTCCTGAAGCCCTGGTTCCATCTTCCTTGGTGAAATGCAGGCATTTCACCTCCATAGACAAGGATCTACCTGCTGTGGTTTTGCATTCACCTGCAGTTCCTGTGGGAATAGCCTGAAGCCATGTGACTTCCCTGAAACTCATTTTCCTTCAGCTTTAAAATGAGTTCAACAGAAGTAACTGCTTCACAAGACGTTTACGAGGATTAAGCAATAAAGCACACGAAGCATCTGGTGCTGTCTTGTCATAGAATAAGCACTCAATTAACAACAACTAGTATGATCCCTCCAGCCTTGTTGGAGTCTGGTCTTGTCTCCTTAGGTGTCATGGTTCTGAAAAGTACACTACAGTGTCTTCTAAAAACTCGTCAGAGAATTGTATAATTTTTCTTAACTAACTCTTTGCAAGCCTGTGCTAATTTACCCATGCCGTTTTCCATCAGCATTAAAGGAATGCCTCACACCTTCTCAAATGTGGAATTAAAATCAAAGACTGTAGTCATTGCCCTCAGTTACATGAGGCATAAATAAACTCCTCTGAGAGACTTGGAAAGTTGCCTAGTTCAAAGCTAATTAGCTCTACATCTCCAGAGTGTGTGTACTATGGTGCATGGCTCCCACCAGCTTGGAAATTTTGTTATTTAAAGATCTTTCAGTGCCTGGCAGGGGGTTTCTGCAGCACATCTCTAAGAGTCAGGGCTTCCCTGCTTGTGTTTGGGGCTTGGGAGAGGGTGCAGTCCCTCTGACCACAGAGACGAAGGGTTTCAACTTCAGGGACAACTCTTTCAAGGGGAGTTTTCAGAATGCAGTCAGCCTTCATGGTAAAGAAGGACTCATGAGGCAGACCTTGGACGAAACAGTCAGGTGAAATCTTCAGCATCCACCTATTTTCTGGATCCTAGAATTTCAGCTAGAGCATTTCCAATGACTGTTCTCGCTGCTATTCTGAAAGTGAAGACAGATAAGGGGATTGTTTTGGGTATTGCCTTCCAGGGCAAAGCATCTCGAAAAATTGTCAGTGCTTGCTATTTCCTGTTCCTTTCTCCATTCTCTCCTGAGACCTCTCCCATCAGACTTTTGACCCTTTCTCTGCATTCAAATGGCCCTTGCTGAGATTGACAGTGACCTCCACATTGTTAAACCCAGTACTCTTAGATCTCATGTTACTGGACTCATCAGTGTATTTGATATAGTCGATTACTCTCTGCTATTTCAGAAGCATCTGATGGGTGCCTCTCAGAAGCCTCCCAGTTTTCCTCTGGCCTCTCCATCTGCTCCTTCTCAGTCTCCTTTGCTGACTCCTCCCAATATCCCACACTTGTGAACACTGGAGGGGCCCACGCCTGGGTTTTGGACATCCTCTTCTTCTACAGGCGCTCCCTGGGTGGTCCAGTCTCATGACCGTAAATACTGATGACTTGTAGATTTATGCCTCCAGCTTGTACCTCTTCCCTGAAATCCAGACTCATATATGGAATTTCTTATGCAACATCTCCACTTAGATGTCTGGTAGGCTGAGTCATGGCCCTCCAAAACATCTCCGCCTCATAGTCCCTGCCACCTATGTGTGCTACTTTAAATGGCAAAGGGCAGTTGATGATTATGTGATTATGTTAAAGATACTGAAACAGGGAGATGCTCTTGGTTTATCTGGGTGGGTCTGAGATGTGATCACCTGTAACCTTACAAGAGGAAGGGGCAGGGAGACCTGACACACTGAATATGAGAAGGCCATGTGACCACAAGAAGCAGAGGTTGAAGTGCTGCAGCCACAAGCCCAAGAATGCCAGCAGCCACCAGGAGCTGGAAGCTGCAAGGAATGGATTCTTTCCTGAAGCCCTGTGTTAGCCCTGCTGACACCTCGATCTCACCCACTGAAACAAATTTTGGACTTCTGGTCTGTAGAACTGTGAGAGGATACATTTGGTTATTTCAAGCCACCAGGTTTGTGGTAATTCATTAGGCAGTCATAGAAGGAAATCAAATACCATGCAACGGACTTCCCTGGGGGTCCAGTGGTTAAGACTCTGTGCTTCCACTGCAAGGAGCATGGGTTTGATCCCTGGTTGGGAAACTAACATCCCACATGCCATGCGTTGTGGCCAAAAATAAATAAATAAAAAAAAATAATTTTAAAATTGAATACCAGGCTTAATAGGTGTCTAGAACCCAACCCTGTGGATCCAGAATCACACTCCTCAGATTGCCTGTAAGCCTGGTATCTCAGAAAAATGAAACGTCTATTCTTCCAACTGCTCAGACCAGAAACCCTAGTTTCAGACCAATAACCTAGTTATTCATAACTCCTCTCTTTATTTCATATTTCACACCCATTTAGTGAATCCTGCTTACTCTACCTTCAGAATATATCCAGCCGCTGCCCCTGCCATCCTGTCCAGGCCATTGCCACCTCCTGTCTGAATCATCACAGAGCCTCTAACACGTCTCCCTTCATTCTCTTGCCCCTGACACAGTCGAGAAGAGACCAAACAGCAGCCAGAGATCCTCAATATGGTGCCCTGGAGCACTGAGTACACGTGTGCTCAGCTGTGAAAGCAGAAGCCAAAATTCTTATGATGACTTCAAGGCCCTCTATGACTTGGCCCCTGTTACCTCCTTCGGTTCCCTCACACACTTCTCACCTCCTCTCATTCTATTCCAGCCACGTGGGTCTGCCTTCTGTTGCCTGAACTCTCATGCCCTGAGGCCTTTGCACTCGCTGTCCCTTCTGCCCACAATGCTCTTCTCTCAGTTATCTGTCAGCTCACTCCCTCACCTCTTTCAGGGCTTTCAAATGCCGCCTTCCTCACGAGGCCTTCCTGGTCATTCTATTTAAAATTTCTCCCCTAATGGAAACCCTTCACCCCACTATGTCCCTGATTTCATTTCTCTTTAGAATTTATGATGATCTGACATACATATTTATATTATATATTTAATATATTTATTGTGTTGATTGTCTTTTTCCCTCACCAGAATATGAAGTCCATGAAGAAATAGTTTTTTAAAAGTTCTATCCAGGGCTTCCCTGGTGGTCCAGTGGTTAAGAATCTGCCTGCCAATGCAGAGGACACAGGTTTGATCCCTGGTCTGGGAGGATCCCACAGGCCACAGGGGATCTAAGCCCATGTGCCGCAACTCCTGAAGCTGGAGCACACTAGCGCCTTTGCTCGGCAACAAGAGAAGCCACTGCAATGAGACACCTGCGTGCCACAACTAGAGAGAGCCTGCACGCAGTAATGAAGACCCAGTGCACCCAAAAATAAATAAATAAAAACACATTTCCGTTAAAAAAAAAAGTTCTATCCATTGCCATATGCCCAGTGCCTAAAATAGCACCTAATACATATTGAAGTATTAGTTGCTCAGTCATGTTCGGCTCTTTGCAACCCCATTGGCTGAAGCCCACCAGTCTCCTCAGACCATGGAATCCTCCAGGCAAGAATACTGGAATGGACTGCCGTTCCCATCTCCAAGGGATCTTTCTGACCCAGGAATTCAACCCAGGTCTTCTGCACTGCAAACAGACTTCTTACTGTCTGAGCCACCAGGGAAACCCTAACACGTATTAAGTGCTCAATAAATACTTGTTGAATGGTTGATAGATGAATGAATGATGAATTAATTTCCTGGTGTTCATTTTGGCCAAGAGAGTAGAGATATTCACACTCCTTTCCCAAAGAGACAACACAACACTCACACATCATAATTAAGCTTCACTAGTGGTGTGAAGTATAACAGATCCTTTGTTTAAGAAAGAATCCTTTGTTTAAAATGAAAAGAGAATAATAATTCCTTAATTTTTTGTCCTCACCCACTCCCCCATTAGCTATTTCAATCCTTCATTCATAGATTCTTTTAAAGTTCTTCTAGTCTCTTGAGTTTCTGGGGTTTTGTAAATTATGAGAAAGTTAGAAATGTAGAACAGAAACTGATGAAAATCTAGGATCATTTTACTTTTAATGCTTCAGTATGAGCAATAATAAAATAATATAAAACATTCTTCCCTGGAAGGTCACACCTGAACACATGAGATCCTTAGCTCTCCTCTAGCACAGAGAAAGTACAAAGTTAGTGTCTAGTGAATGAAAGCACAGTCAGGCCTCTGCATTCTTGGATTCCATGCCCTGGAATTCAACCAACCACAGACTGAATTTTCTTGAGATAGGGACCATTACTAATCTTTTCTTTAAAAAAACAATGAAACTCAGGCACAAAGAAATTAATTTGCCAAAAGTCACTGTATTAATTTCCCCCTGGCTACCGTCCATAACAAAGCACTACGAACTGGGTGGCTTAAACAATAGAAATTATCTCTCGCAGTTTTGGAAGCCAGAAGTCTGAATCAAGGTGTCGGCAGGGCCATGCCCCCTCTGATCCAGGCCTCTCTCCTAGCTTGTGGTTGTCCCTGGCCCTGTGCGTGTCTTCACATGGCATTCTCCCTCTGTGTTGTCTCTGTGTCCACATTTCTTCTTTTTATTAATGTAAGGACACCAGTCATATTAGACTAGAGGCCCACCCTTCTGTAACATGATCTCATTTTAACTGATTACATTTGTCAACAGCCCAGGTTCCAAATAAGGTCACATTCTGAAGTCCCCAGGGAAGTAGGACTTCAACATACGAATTCTGGGAGCAAGTAACCATAGTCGCCCACCAGTTAGCAAGCAGCAGAGCCAGGACTTGAACTCAGTTCTCTGCTGTTGACACCACGATGGTCTATGACCTGTGCCTGGGCAGAATGCAGGGAGAATGGTGGTGCAGCAAAGGGGGTGGGGACCGGATCCAGGGCTGTGGTGCTTGGAGTCACTGCCATCGTATGGTGCTCAGGAGGTTCAACTGCCCTCATCTTCTACTTCCATGAAAAAAAAGAACCATGGCCGATGTCGCACAAGTTTTATAATGAATTTTTGCATACTTTTGACTGTTCTATTGTCTTTCTGACAACTTTGATGGTTTTCCACTGGGATTTAGGATGTTACAGTGAGACATCACAGAGTAAAGGATGGGGGTGAGTGCACATGATTCCCCTACGCTGGGACTAGACTGAGAGCTAATGATTTATATTTGCATTATTTAATCAGTAAATAATTATTGAACCCTCCTATTGTGCTGGGCAGCATGCTAGGCATGGGGATAACCTGTGACCGTGTCAGACCAAAGGCCTGCCCTCTCAGAGACTGCAGTCTCATAGGAGGTGGGCAGTTATGACAGAGGCTGTGGACTTGGGGGGAAGCGCAGGTCCATGAATCAAAAACCATGCAAGGTAGGCGGTGGTAAAGAACCAGATTTTCATATTAGTGAACAGCAAATACAGTTCATGAAAAATCCTGAGGATATTTTCATATCTTAAAGGAAGCAATACCATGGATACACATGCACAGCACTTAGATTGCTTTCCTATTACTGAGCCATGCGGTTAATGGAAAGAGGGTGGAGCGAGGTAAAGTCGAAGTGGCTGGTTTTCTGCACCCCGTGATTGTGATTTTCTATGTCAAGCCTTTCATACTTCCACCCCTACCCAACCCACATGATTGTCGGCGTCAAAGACCAAGCTGGAAAGCCAGCTGCAGGACAGCTAACAACAGACAATGTCAGGAGTCTTATTTCTGCTCCAGGCAGGATGCATTTTTATCTCTCTCTGAACACTGGAAATCGCTCTTTCCATCACATGCTTCCCTTCCACAATTTTACTCAAAAGCTCAGAGAACACAGGGCAGAGAACACACTCGTGACAGCCCAGGGGGCAGAGAGAGGGTGTAAGAGAGCCACTCCCCCAGTGACAGGGAAAGATTCAGCTGGCAGGCAGCGTGGTGCCCAGTGTGTGGGAGGCACGGAGCTGCAACTCAGCCTGGAGAGAAGCGAAGTCAGGGAGCAACCAACAGAGGAGGGGCGGCCCAGGAGGAGAGGAGCCTGAACATCGGAACTCAAGCCAGTTTGCAGCAAACTCCTTCTCACTAGTTCCCGAATGATAAAGAGGTGGAATTAGGTCTTGGATCCCAACGCACACCATCATCTGAAGTTGTGTGTGCGGAGATGTCTAAGTGCACTCTGTGTAACATGCATCTAGCTCTCAGTCCAGGGTATTGGTCCAGCTTTTCCCAATAAATGCTTCTAGCATGTCCTTAAAATCCTTGATTCAAGAACCCTCGCGGGTGTCACTTTAGATGGTTGTCTGTATGGAGCGTTCAAATCTTTTCAGTGGCCAGAAGGAGAAAACTTAGAAAATCATACACCTTCCAGAATGGAGCTTATCTCAGTCTGTTGTACATTACACCCTCATTACACAACAGGGACTGTGTCTTGAGTTTTTACTTCCCATAGCACCAAGCACTATATGTGGCAGGCATTAAATAAATATACATACATATGTGTGTATATATATATGAACATATGTTGAACTAAACTACATGTTCTGACAATTTCAGTCAACCCTACACAATTTGGGCTGGGGTTTCCAGGCTCTCTGTGCCATCCAGCCCCATAGGGCTGCTAAGACCTGTGAGTTTTGACTGTCTAACCACATCCTGTTGTGCACAGGTACTTGGCACCCGAGCACTTGTCAAAGCAGTTGACTCTACTAGTCTAAAGTGATAAAAGATTACTGATGATGCTGATGTTGGATAATTGCCTCCAAGAGTAGCAGACCCACTGCCGTTACTGTTTGTTAATAACATGTGAGCCAAGATGATCTTTCCTGAATGTAGCAGAGGGCAGGATCCATAGGAAAAAACTCTCAGCATTCCAATTGGTCTTTAAACAGGATCGCTCATCTTGTGAGGCAAGGTATCTGATACGCCGAGTGAATATGCCCAGTTGAAGGACAAAGCTACAAGTTAAGGTGTAGAGTTTAATTCCTGATGAAAGGGTCAGAGGGCAGCCACTCTCCTTGCAGGAGCTTTTAGTATCATGTGACTGGGTTGTGAATTCCCGAGTGGTGGGGTGATTAGTGCCCTCCAAAAGGTAAAGACAGAGGAATCTGGCTTCTATTCTTCCCCTTCTCCCTCATTCCCTCCTCCATTCCATGCAGCCCTAGGAACTTGCTTTACAGAAGTGTGGGCTTATGAGGTCAATGACCTCTGGGATTTCTACCTGAGTAGCAAAGTCAGTGAAACCTGGACAGAGGAATCGGTTTGGGGTTTGAACTCAAGGTGTATACCTTAAAGTCTCTATTACTAACTTCCTCCTTTTTATTAGCCAAACAAAATGTAAATCAACTGATACAGCTAAGAAGTGTGTCATCCAGAGAAACCCCAGGCCTGCACCAGTGGTAAATGATGGTTCAGTCAAGTGGCACAAAAAAACACAGGAGCAGAGGACCGTCATGGAAGGGCCCAGCTTCTTACTGCTTGGGCCTCATACTGTGGGAAAGAAAAGGACTGTTGAAGAAATGTCTTGCTGTTCTGAATTGCTCTAAGAGCGGTTCAGGCAAATTTAAGGGAAATAAATCTAAGGGAACTAGGGCAGGAATCATTCTACCCTTGTCTGCTGTAGGCTTCACTCACCACCTCCCTCTAGGACAACACCCCCTGCTGGTATTCATCACAGACTCCTTGTACACTGAGACAATGAACTTGCCCAAATAGATTTTCTCCTGTTCGAAGTATTAAGGTTGGGCTAGAATACAAAGCTGTATAGCAGTTGCCCTAAGACTGGTCTGAGGGTCAGATGAACGTGCTGTGATTTGTGTACAGACAGAAGGCAGGAGAAGTGACAAGAGAAGACTAGGAGCCCACAGTCTATCCCAGGAGGATTCTGATGAGATCAGATCTGTTGACTGGCTTCTGGAGGCATCCTCTGTGGACCAGCACACTCTTTATCTGCAAGACTTTCTGCTGGAGATGCAGAATCCACCTAAAGTCACTATGCAGATTTCTGCATATTCTGTCTTTGACACTAATGATAAACAAGATCTATTAGGAAGGATGGGAGTCAGGAGGGCACAAGGAGTCATGGTACTTAAGACCTGGTCGTTGGACGGTGTGAACTATTGCGGAAATGGCTGTTGAGCAGGAATGCAGCAGAGGCGATGGGGAACCTACTTCTCCATGTTCCCTGTGGCTGCTCTCCTGGGGCCACACTTGGGCAGGAGGAGAATCTGGTGACAGCAGTGGCTTCTTTTCTCTTCCACTCACCATCTCTCTGTTATTCAGCGATCTGTAGGGCACTTTATGTGCAAGCATTCTTCTCTTTCAGCTTCTCCCCTGTTTGCCAGGGATCAGATTCAGGGAGTCAAAAGTTACTTTCTTCAGGGAACGTGTAGCCCTCCATCCTTCTCTAATCTTAGAATAATTCTACAAAGCTGTTCCTATCATATAAGTGTGTTAACACAATTTGACAGCCAGGACCCCCTAAATTTAGAGGAAATGACTGTGTTGTGGGTCTGGGACAAAATGCTCAATTTAAATCAAGCAAACAAATAAATAAATCATGCATGCCTGTGTGTATTCAGCACATCTGGACACCTACCTACTATGTCACTAGACTTTAATGAAAGCCTCTGACTTAACCTCCTCCCTCTTTAGGCTTTCTGTGACATGGCCCCATGCCAGCTATCTGATCCTACTTCCCACTCATTTGTAACCTCTTTGGCTGAGTACATACACCCACGAGGGTATACCGCAAGCTCACTGCCAGCACGCAGTGTTGCTCCTGGCCAGAGTGCCATCTGTGATACTGCTCATCCTCATCACAGCACGCTTCGCCGAGAGGAGCCCGCAGCTGGCCTCCAGTAAATACTTGACTCATCGGTTTATCTGTGAAGCCACTGTCTTTGAACTCTTCAGTGAGGGGTATTTGGAGTTGCCTGGTGCAACTGAAAAGGGAAATTTTGAGAAACAAAGGAATCTAGGGCAGCTTCTGCTTTGAATTTGGGACTGAAGCTAATTTAAAAGGCTGCCAAAAATCTGGAACCACTTTGCTGGCTGCAAGTTGTTGGTGAAGGCATAGAGAGTGTTTCCTTTTTCCTGAGGTCAGTTTGTAACATTCTGGAAACAGTCCTTGGATAATAAGTCCCTGTGCTCCAATGCCTTCATCGGCCCCAGGTCCCCTCTGCCAGGTTGTCTTCTCCCCCAGGCTGAAATCAACCTCACCCTTACTAGTTTCCTTGAAGTCTTGCCTGTTCTTCCCAGCCTCCCCTGCTACACACACACACACACATTTGGTTGGACCAGGATTGTTAATCTCCTCCTTTTTTCTGGCTCCTGTAATTCATTACCATCCTTTCCCCCTTCCTCAGACATAACCTGAAATCTCACCAGCATCAAAATTGTCTTCATATAATGTTTCTTCAGTGACTCTTTGCATACAGTGCTGTGCTGGGCAAAGCAGCAGATAAGTTCAGGGACTGAGGTCTATGCCGCTTGGTTGTATTGACTTTCCACCAGCACCAGCTTGAATGGAATGTTTAGTATCTTTGGTCAGTTATTAAATAATTTCTTTGTGTTTCCCTTTACTTTTTTGTGGCATTTTTTTTTTTTTTTGCCTGTAAAATGAGAATGAGATCACTTGTCTCATGGAGCTGTTTAGAGGAATAAATGAAGTCATCTACCCAAACCACTTTGACAACTATAAAAACTCATGTACATGCTTGTTATTATTTTCCATCACCAAGCAGAATGCCTGGCACTTTAGCACTTTTTGGTTGAAAGAAAGAAAGAAAGAATGAATGAATTAAATAAAAACCATAGTCTGAACCACAGAATCAGATTGGGAAGAGGCTACACTTACCCATGAAATACCACGAGAACAGTGTCTAACGATGCCTCACTGAGACGCCCTTTTTGGGTAGCGGCAAGTATCTAGAGCATAGTTGAAGACCAGTGTCCCCAGGTCAGCCAGAATAAATATCCCTGAACACATGCACCAAAGCACATGCCCTTTACTCATCAATGAGGTCTTCAAACAGAGCCGATTTGTTCTCACGATTTTGTCTGTTCTTCGAACAAACACGCTTCTCTGGGCTCCCAGACTCTCAGAAACATTTTGGAGCAAATGAAAGATGGGAACATCTGGCTAAAGGAAACTTGCCACAGGCCCAGGAGGCATCACAGTGATCTACCCTCATGCCATCATTTGATGTTTTTAATGATGGCCATTTGTAATCAGGCAAAGCCTCAAGTAGATTTAGTACCTTCTAAAATCATTTAAGCTAAATAATACATTTTAGAGATGTCAGAAAGAAAAGAAATTTGCATGCTTAAAATCAGAAAAGCGCAGGGAAAGTGTAGCATGGCTGTGTCCCCAGATGTGGAAGGACACGGTCTGGGCTACACGTGTGAGTGCTGAGAAGGGCAAGCTGAGGCTGGTCACAGCGGGCGTCCCTTCCCAAAAGAGAGGATGTGAGGGGTAACAGCTTTCGTGGTAGCAAGCATCTTCATCTGTGCTCCGTATGGCTATAAGTGCTTTTCCTGTATCAACACAAAATCCATGGAACAGCCTTATGAGGTAGCCTGTTAGTATCTTCCTTTCATAGATGAGAAACAGAGAGGTTAAGTAACTTCTCCCAGGTCACACAGTCGTGGAGGTTAGTCGGGCTCCAGACTCTCTGCTTCTATTGCTCCCCCAGGTTTTAAAAGAGGAGAATAAAAGTCACCGATAGGAAGAAAAACCATAGGAGCAATGCACTGAGTGGGGATGGTGAAGGAAAAAGAAATTATTAAAATAGTACTTTGAAACTGTGAGATCAGAAAAAAGTCTGCCTTGTAGCTTTTTGCTGTTGTTAAAGAAAACTCACGGGACTTCCCTGGTGGTCCAGTGGTTAAGACTCCCAGCTTCCATTGCAGGGGGCACCAGTTCGATTCCTAAGAGAATCGAACTAAGGGAGAGCTAAGAACATGCTGCCGATTTGGCAAAATAAAACAAACAAAAATTCATGAAAAGAATGTGGTTTAGGGAGTTGTCTGAATGATGCATTACAAGAGACCATCATTCAAAAACAGGGGTGATGATGATTTCATAAAACTCTTGTTTCAATTGTGTGTTTGTGTGTTGGGATGTGATAAACTATTTTTCTTACCAAGAGTCACAGTCAAGAGACTCTGAAAGCCCTTGCCATCTAGACTTTGCTGCTCCACCGGGACTAAGCTGACTGGAGCCACCAGCGATCAGATCCGGATTTGCAGTCTCATTGCTGCACAGTCGCCTAATAGCTCCATCCATGCTGCCCACTCACATTTCCAGAGGGAGAGTCCATCACCGACCGACTTGCTTGGGCAGCATCCGGAGTGTGGTACGTGGATTCGTTCACGAGGGGCTCTTATCAGGGGCTGTGTCCTTAGGTCAATTGTGAAGTGCAGGAAAGACTAGCCCGACAATAAACAAATGTGGATCAAGCGCCTACCACGTGAAGCGGCCTGTGTTAGGCAACTGGCGCTCTGACATTTTTGATTTAACAAATCTAAGTCTGGTGTAAATTTAAGAAACAGCAGAGGGAAAATTTTGTTTTGAAATGAGAGAAAGAAAACCGAGTCCTCCCCCGTGCGTAGCTCTGTAGCTTGACAAGCTTCAATTTAAGGGCTGGCTTTAACTCTGTTTTCACTTCCAGTGGGTATGCTTTGAGTTGGCACACAAAGTCAGTGTGTGAATGGCGTGGGAGTTGAGAAAGTTGCATTGCTGTTTCTCTTCTTAAAATTAACAGTGGAATCCTTATGAGAGCAGTGTAGGCCCAGGAATGTGCCTCACACAGTTCTCTAACTGCATAATTAGGGAGTTCTTCGTAAGAAAATAGTCCTCATTCTTGCCGAAATTGGTGCCCCTCCTCCACGGCCTCCTCTGAGAAGGGGCTGACTGACAGGAGCTCCGCAGCTTCTGCAAGTCCTAGAATCTTGCTGTCGGTATAGTATCCACCCCTCGCCATTAGGCCCTGTCAGGTGAGGTTTGCGGATGTTTCAACCTGACCTGAAGTCTTGTTGTGTTGAGCTTCCCTGCTTTCCTGAATCCGCAATGGGTGTCTCATCATCTATAGTATGTGTCTAAGTTCCCAGAAGAGGTCAGTCTGCAGTGGCCCAGGGCTACCTTCATAGCCAAGAGCCTTCCACAAAAGGCGGTCAGCATGGGAACTTGTTAGCAATGCAGACTGTCAGGGCCCATCTCAGCCCCACCAGATCAGAACCTGCATTTTGATAAGATGCTCAGGTGATCTGTGTGCACAGTGAAGTTAGAAAAGTACTGGGGTTGACACCTAGGAGTAGCTCAGAGGCAGTCTAGATTTCGATTCATATGTGGAGCCTCAACCAACTGCTGACCTAAAACAAATAGACTGCCAGTTATTTCTCCAACAAAAATTGAGTTTATTCCAAGGTCAGCAAAGAATTACAATCGGGGTTTTGCAACCATGGTGAACTATATGCTAGTCCCCACACAGCAAACAGAGGAGAACTCCTCTGAAGATGGGGCGAGGAAGCTAGGGTGGGGGTGGCCATTGGAGGAACTGAGAGTTCAAAGTATAGTAGTTTTTCATTGGCTGAGTGTGATAGTCTCTTGTTGGCCAAGCTCTTGCCAGGCAAGAAGAGGAGGTCTTTCTTCTTCCTTTTGAGCTCTGCTCTGGTGGGAGGGGGTGAGAGTTCCCCCTTCTGGCCTCTTGGCTCTGTTTTAATTGTGGGTGCTCTTTATTGGTTTTTATACACCAACCAACTAACCAGCCAGTCAATGTCTACGTTTCTTGTAGAACATCAACCATGTTTACCATGATAGCCAATACAGAGATCAAGGTAGTAAAAAAGTGCAGTCCTCGTGTTTCCCAAGTAAAAACTTTCATCACAATGGTAGCAGGATCAAGGACAATAACTAGGTCCAGGGAGGTAGTAGTAAGTGGGAGGCATTTGGTAAGTCTGTGGTTCCTGCAAACACGGAGGTCGGGATGCAACTTTGGCTAATCGTGATTCCATCATAGTGAGCGGTCAGTGTGACAACAGAGAGAAAAACTTTGATTTTCGTTTTTGACAAAAAGCAAACTGTTGGGACAGGTGGGAGGGCATGAAGGTAGGCACTGTGTCCTGTTGTGGCTTAAAACCTTTTCCAGAGAGCTATCAACCAGAGTCTATAGTTAGACAATGGTTACAAAACCATTCCTTAGGAATATATCAATCACGTACAGTTTTCCCTTGGTATCCATGAAGGGTTGATTCTAGGACCTCTTGTGGATAAGAAAATCCATAGATGCTCAAGTCCCTTCTCCCCTTGTCCTTTTGTGGGTGTTGATCTCTGTTGAACATTGTGCACCCCAAACTCCCTCTCAGCGTCTGCTTGCAGAGAACTTGCCCTGGGACAGTAAGATTACCACATTAACAAACATTACAGGAAGATATTGACTAGTTCATCTGCATCCTTACAAGTCTGTACATTAAGGTTGGCTACCAATTAAAAATTTCATCTCATTGGGAAATTGGATTTTACTTTATGAGTAAATGTTTTTATTTGCATACCCTCAGCACTCTGCCTTCCTGCGAGGAAATGGCAGCCCTCTCCAGTATTCTTGCCTGGAGAATCCCATGGACAGAAGAGCCTGGTGGGCTCCAGTCCATGGGGTCACAAAGAGTTGGACATGAATGAAGTGACTTAGCAGCAGCAGCAGCCCCCCATCAGTGTTGTATTCAGGCCTGTCCACTCAGTGTCCTCCACGCTACTCCCTGTACCACATCCCCACTCATTCCTGCTCTTAGGTTTTGTTTTATACTGTTCCCGCCACTATAAATGCCCTTCCTTCTGCTCTCTTGCATGTCTGTAAATCCTACTCATTCAAGGTCTTCAAGGAAGGTACCACTTCCTCCACGAAGGCCTCCTTGCCTCAAGTAGCTCTCTCTTGTTATTCCTTTATTTTTTAAATTGAATTACATTTTATTGTATTTTAATAATACAGCTCAGTTAGGCACTGTTATCCTTGTTTCATGTGAAGCATATACCAAATTCATACTTCCTAGTACCTGACATAGCCCAGAGCATTAGGTAGACACCCATAAAACACTAGTCAATTGAATAAAAGACATGGGTGATGACATTAATATTGAAAATATTAGGAAATGCATCCAGGAAAGTTTTAATTTTAAATCACACCCTGGAGCAGTGTGTTCCAAAGCCCGTTTCTTGAATTTGTTCTTTAAGATAGTTTTTGCAGTCAAATTCATTTGGAAAATTTTGCCTCTAGGGTCTTCCTACTAGAGATGGGCACACTGGCCTATCAAATAGTGAAGGATCTGAGAAATCCTAGAGTAAACAAATCTGGTTGACTTTAACCCAAACTATTTTAATATAAAAAATACATTCATTTTCCATTTTCCATAGCATCTATTAGTATCCCCCATGGAGTCTGTGTAGAACACACTCTGGGAGCCGTATCCCAGCAGAGGGCAGAGTGGGTGTTGGCGCCGAGAGCACAGGTAGGCCTGGATGCAGAGACATCGGCAAATGGGCCAGTGACTTCTATTCCCAAGTTCAGATGGGGAACAGGCTCCACAGGCAGGGGGACAATTGTAGAAGGAACAGCAGGAGGCAGGGCTGCAGTTCATACCAATGACTCCTGGACAAGGGCTCGCTTTGGGCAGCCAGGCTCAGCTCTGGCTGCCAACCGGCATCACACGGGGGAGCTTGGAAACATCCAGACGCCTGGGTCTCACCCTGCGAGATGTTGATGCCGCTGGTCTGAGGTGAGTCCTAGGCACTGGGAGGTTTCAAGCCCCCCCAAGTCATCCCAGTTGCAGCTCAAGTTGAGAGTCACTGCTTTAGGGGAACGGGAATAGAAATGTTGAAAAGGATTGGTTCTCCCGCATGCTGGGGTTCCTTGATTGAGTGTGTCTCCTGTACCAGAAGTTGCTCTGGGAGACTGTCAACCTCTGCTGCTTAAATAATGGCCATGCTGCTCACTGTGGACCTGAGCCTCCTGCTTCAGGTGGGAGTCTAAGCACCACCAGCACTGACTCCACGTGGGGGCCAGTCAGAGGGGCAAAATTCCAGGTCCTGGATGGTGATCCCTGTGAGATCTGTATTTGGCCCAGAGGCACTGAGCCAGGACAGCAGCTCCGCTCAGCGTAATGCCATCCAGAGAGGTCACCTGTGGGCTCTTCATTTATCTTGGGTTGGAAGGCATGTCTCTCCTGGTCCATAGTCACCAGCCTCCCAGACCTCAGGTCTGCTACCCTGGAGGCCTGACTACCTGGCTCTCGAAGGAGCCTCCAGGGTCCCCAAATTAAATTTTTCAAAGTTAGTATTTTAAGTTATCCAATCCTAAATTGGTGGAAGCCTGTCTAGTTGTGTTCCCCTGATGTGGTCAAAGCAGAAAAAAAAAAGGAAACAGAAATGTAATTAGATTTACAGAGATGACAAAGTGTGTCCAAAATGGCTCTTTAAGCTTTGGGTTAAATAAAGAATGGGGGAAAATCAGAAATCTAGGCCGTTAGAGATCAGCCAAGCCATCCAAATTGGTCTGAGCCGGGAAAGAAGAGTCTGTTGCCTCAGGGGCTCCGGGGGGCTGAGCTGGGTGGGCAAAGCCAGGGAGCTCAGTGGAACACCACTCCCCCACCCCGTGACAGAGGCGAACCACTCGTGGCCCCATGAGTGACTGTCCTGTAGCCTGAGCCCACGTCTCCCGCTCCCTGTGCTCGCTACCTTCTCAGAAGGATTTAATTGTCAATTCTCCTCATGAAGCAAAACAAACAGACCCAAACAGCCTCATACTTCTGTAATGAGTCGATGTTCTGGATCATCAGCTGTCCTCTTCCTTCTCCATTACCAAGCTCACGGAAGGCCTGTCCTTCCAGGGCCAATACGGATGGCAGGCTCCTCTTTTTACTTCTTCCCTCGTGAATTAGCTCCCTTGTTCATTTGTTCAACAAAGGTTTATTATCTAGTGTTTATTGTGAAGAGCAGTAGGCTCTGGGTACATATGCTCGTGTCTACCCAGAACTTGGAGAACCACACCTGTGGACAGACTGTCGAACAAGAAGTTTCGGGAATGTTATGTGAAAACTGTATGTCAGGTGAAACTATAAACTCTGCTTCACCAAGAGAGAATGCTAATTTATTAACCCAAAGGATAAGATCATTATTAGAGGTGTTCTGGCACATCCACTTTAAATAAAAGGTGACCATTTGATTTGTGTATACATTCAGTCATTCTAGGCTTCCCTGGTGGCTCAGACAGTAAAGAAACTGCCTGCTAATGAAGGAGACGTGGATTTGATCACTGGGTTGGGAAGATCCCCTGGAGAAGAGAATGGCAACCCACTCCAGTATTCTTGACTGGAGAATTCCAAGGACAGAGGAGCCTGGGGGACTACAGTTGCCATGGGGTGGCAACGAGGTGGGCACAATTGAGTGACTTTCACTTCTCTCACTCATTCTGAAGACAACTTCTTTTCCTCTCTCCAGAATGTGATGTTAGCCCCCAAACTGATACTGGTAACTTTGGAAGCAGAGCAGCGTGTCTGATACCTGCTCGGTCCTTCTGACCTCTTCCCTCACAGGCTGGGCTGTGGTACAATAGCCGGGTCAAACGTGGCCCGGTGACAGTCCAAGCACTGTAGGATTGAGCATGAGTTGATAGAAATGTGCCCACTTTGGGGGCTGGAGCAGGAATGTAGATTGAAGATGGGCCAGCAGGAGCCCAGGGAGGAAGCTGTGTTTATTTTTGGTCACTTAATTACTCAAAGGGGTGAAAGGGAAAGCAAGGTTCTTGGGTACAGACCAAAGGCAGAGGAGTTCATTGGCAACATATTGGGTAGCTTACAGAAGGGACAGGAGGTTTGCAGAACTAGGCTTGGAAATTGGGAGGCTGGGCAGGGGGAGCCCATGATGGTCAGATCTCAAGAATAATCAGGGCAGCCCACTGGCATCCACACCAGCCTCTCCGGATCAGAGTTCTGGACGTCAGCACCACCGTCACCATGACGGCCCCAAGTCACATCTGTGTCGCTCCTTCCAGAGTCCCAATTTTGAGCATTCAGTGATCCCAGCCCAGGTCATGTGTCCACACTGTATCTGCCAGGGGAGGGGAGAAAAGAGTCACTTGACAACTCCCAGCTCCTGTAGTAGGAATTGGGACCCTATCTCCCTCCAAGACGCATATGCTGGAAGGCTTATTCCCAATTAAATGGGTGTGGTTACTGGGCAGCCAAAAATATGGTACATGTCCACTAAAGGTCATACCCTTAAAACTGTGTCTGTCCGAGCTCTCCTATTCCACACACCCTGCCTGTAGTAAACATCTGAGGAAGGTTAGGTCCACCCGGCCATCTGCACAGGGAAGACAACAAGGTAGTATTCCAAAAGATGGCACACAGGTTAGAGCTCTGCCGGGTACAATTACTAGAAACCCAACCTGAATTCTCTGACTTGAAACAGAATATTATTTTAAGAGTACGAGGAGGCATGTGTTTCTTGGAGCCCGAGGGCTGGTAATTGTTAAGACTGTGGTGATGACACAATCCAGTGACTTGAATGCTGTCAGGATCCTCACCGAAATATTATTATAATTAATCATAATATTTGTGAAGCACTTATGTCCTTACATTTTTTTTTTTTTTTTTTTTTACAACAACTCTGTGAAATCTGAACTAAAATCACTCCCATTTTACAGAAGGTGAAGCCTGGAGAAGTTAGAGTTTGTGGCCAGTGTCACACAGCTAGTAGGTAAGAGAGTTGGTGAACCTAGAACCTGTGCACGTGACCTTCACCACAGCGTGTTCTCCTGCCTCCTCAGTGCAGACCACCGTCCTCCGCACCTCAGCTCCACAGACCCCGAGCTTCACACTCGTGTCCACTGACCCAGGGAGACATCACACTCTCCCATGTCCCAAGTCCAGTCTTTCAGGTGGACCACTGTGACTGGCCAGTTTAAGTGCCAGATGGGGAGTCACCCCGAGCGACTGTGTGATAACCAAGCAGATGTCATGGGCGAGGGCTGGGGGCTTCAGAGGCAGGGCAACCATTCTCAAAAAATAAGGGTTGCTGGCAGACAAACACTTGTTAGCTATACATTTCCACCTTGCCTCCTGGGTGACTCTTCGTGTTTGCCTCACTTTCCAGCAATTTAGAAATAAATTTAATTTTCAAAGGCAAGGACTAACTCATTCCATGTGTCTGGGAACATCTATTTCTCTGCTCTCTCTCTTACAGAATTGCTTTCTTCTTTTATTATTAGATTTTTTTTTCAATTTTTCCATTTCATGCTACACTTGATTTTTTTGGGGGTAATCCTTTTTAGAACTTTTATGAAAGTAGGTGATGTGCACATCATAGATTAAAAGCGAAAAAGACCACAGCATTGTGCTATCCAGCAACAAACAACAAAACAAAGCCATGTATGACTATTTAAATTTAATTAACGTAAAATTTAAAATTCAGTTTCTTGGTTATATTAGCCATATTTTAAGTACCTAGTAGCAATCACACTATCATAGCAAACTCTATATTACAGAATCTTTCCATCAGAAAGAGTCCCTAATGGAATTCCTTAATGGAAGTGGTCTCTCACAGAGTGGTTCACTGACCCAGACCGACCCCTCTTTTCCCGGGGGCTGTGAATTCTAGTTTGCTTTCTCATCACTATACTTCCTGCCAATTTCTTTCTGACTTGCTCCCATATTCGTTCTCTCAAAGCCAACACTAGAATCACATAAACGCGAGTTATTTTTTCTTTTCTATAGTAGAATCGGTGTGTAACTATAATAGAAATATTTTGGGCTGGAGGAACATTTATTGCTGATTCTGAAATGTAATGCACTTGCTTAATTAGAGGTGGGATGGAAGTGATGTCTGAGCTGGAGCTGCTGGTTAACAAGATGAAATGTTTGCATATGGAGATGCTTCCAGAGTCCAGCAGCAGGGGCCCCGTGTTCTCCATGGCGGGGAAGTTTCCATCCCTCCTCTTTTTATAACTGTTCAGGAAAGATAAGGTATTCTTGATGAAAGCTGCTTCGAATCATTAAAATTGTTTTTTCCTCATTAAAACAGAACTCATTTCCACGCAGTGCCAATCCACAAAGTGTTTCTACCACCCTTTGATGCTAAGGGTGGTGTGTGTGTGTGTTGGGGGGTCCCAGTTGCTCCTGTTTACAGTAAATTCTGCCCTGGACGTGTGTCTTTGGAGGCAGCTGGGTGTTGAGGGAGAGATTTCCCCCTACGACTGGTCAGAGGCCTTGTGAGAGTGGGGGCTGCTCACCACACCTTGTCTGTGGGCTGAGAAGGGGTCAGGACATTCCCAGAGTACCTAGCCAGAGAGATTGGACCCCAGATGCAGGACCTTCCAGCTCACCAGGGGTTCTCATGCCCCAGGAGTGGCACAGAAACAGCCAGGTCTTCAGACCCCGAGGAACCACAGGGACTGGGACAATGTGGCCTGTGGGCTTCAGGGACCTGCAACCCTGACAGATCAGGATGGAGCAGGTGTCCAATGATGGTTATGATTCAACTGCCCATCAGCTTAGTGGAAGGGGGACTTGGAGCCACATTTAACTTGATGTAAGGGATCCTAAAAATATAGGATATTTTTCATGTGTCTGAGTTTCAGGACTAAAATTCTTGCTTGCTGCAGTTGGATATACTAAGTTTGGGCATAAAATCTGAGGGGCTGTTAAGAACAGTGTGTGTGTGACTGGCAGGGGACACAGATGGCATTCCAGCATCCAGAACTGAAGAGTTGCTATCCACACTGAAAATTTGACATGAGACTCACTTTGGGGAGGCCTTTGTGGATGAGCCTCATTGACTGACAGCCCTGTTGGGGGTGAAAGTGAGCCTAGTTTTGTTCTGCCAGGTCTTAAGTTAGGGTAGCATATGATTTTGCAATTGACTCAATTACATTGCGAATGGATTTGGTAAAGTGGTAGATTAGGATATATTTTTCATTGGTCTTTTTAAAAACAATAATTCCTTGTCTGAATTTGAGGAGAAGCTCTTTAAATGACTTCCATGTAACTGGCCAGATTAACTAACTCTCCATTTCCTTTGTGAAATGTAGTGACTGCAATGACTGAATGTTTGTCTTCCTCCAAAATTCATATGTTGAAATCCAGCCTCCTTTGTGACGATATTAGGGAGCCCAGAGAGCTCTCTCCCTCTCTTTCCCCCACATCAGCCTATAGAGAGAAGACTGCTGTTTTTCAGCCAGGCAGTGGGCCTGCACCAGAATCCGACCACGTCCTGATCTCAGACTTTCAGTCTCCCAAGCTATGAGAAATAAATTTCTGTCGTGGGTAAGCCACCCAGTCTGTGGTGTTCTATTGCAGTAGCGTGAGCTAACATGTTGACTGATGCCCACAGCTCACTGAGGGCTGGTGGTACAGCAGAGGCTACTGCTTAGGGTCCACAGGGCATTGCTTGCTTCTTTCCTAACCTGTTAATTCCAATTGATTGTTTTCCAAGAATTACACAATTTGACCGGATACTATTAAAACTAGTGATACCTTGGTACACAAAGAAAGAGGGATGGGTTGCCAGTAAAAATTCAACTTAATGCTTTGGAAAGACTCAGTGAAGGAAAGTTGATATTAAAAGCATTGTTGAATTACGTTTGATGATCATGAGTTACAGCATCTAGAAGGATTCTTGAGTCCAGACGCTTTGTACTGTCTTTACATTCTCATTTACATTCTCATTTCACTGAGGAAACCCAGTGAAACAATACAGAGGATGGGCTTTATGTGTGTGTGGTTTGCAAAGAAAGGAAATAACATGGAATCTAATCAGTAATCCATATTTTAAGAAAAGGCATTGGCTAAATAAAAGGACTAGTGAGTGAAAATACATTTTGAGTTCCCTTTTACAATAAAAGGTTGGCTGCATAAATTTATGCCCTTGATCCTTTTTGTCTGAATGTATTATCGCCCTCTACTGGTCATTAGTGAGGGATGCCAACCATGGATCACATGGCGGCCCCACCCACAGTTTAGTTTCAGAGCATCTTTTCAGTTAGAATGTGCAGATTTCCAGTTACAATGTGGGATGAAAACGTACTCACATCAATATAACAATATAATAAAATTATTTTACATCCAAACTATTTTCATCTATTTATTTTCATCCGTTTCATTTATATTATAAAATAATCTTTTATAACTGGCTGATGAACACCCTCGTCCCACCCCTACATGATTTTACTGCCTTTTAATTATACTCGATAATATTTAAAAACAGATATTAATTTAAAAGGCGGTGGCCTTCAAGAATTACAGCTGCTATTCTTTGGAGCCGCTGTTGACAATGACAACGTGAAACAAAAATAATTCTGACTATTGAAGAGATCCGGTATTCCTATGAATGAGAAAACTGTGTGCAACACAGAGCTCTTTCCTCCCATATCAAGGGACTTGGCAGGGAGGGGAAAGCATCTTGAAGGGCCGTCCCAGATGCTGCGGGAGACCTGGCGAGATGGCGGCGGGCTCCTCCCACCTCTGCGGCAGCCTTGCAATCAATAATGCAGGGCTCTGCGGCAGCGCCGCGCCTTCTTACCCGGGTCCCGCAGCGGGGCGGAGGCCGTACGTTGGTCCATTGCGCCATCTAGCGTCCATCAGTGTCCACTGCAGGTGGGATCTGGAAAATCAGAAACTGCAGTCTAAATTGTGCTTGCCACGACACCACTTAACCTTCAAAAGGCTAAGAAAAGGCAAAGAAAAAAATATGACTGTCGTGTTTATTCATTTGCTTGTAAAATGAATAACTTGAGATTAGAAACTCCAGGTGCCAATCATGTAAAGTAAATAAAGATTTTAAGCACTTACCAGTCATTTTGTGCTTACCTAGAAAGAAAAAAGAAAGCGAAGTCGCTCAGTCGTGTCCAATTCTTTGCGACCCCATGGACTGTAGCCTACCAGGTTCCTCCGTCCATGGGATTTTCCAGGCAAGAATACTAGAGTGGGTTGCCATACGAATACAGTCTCAAGTCTCCACCCTCACATGACTCAGTCAGGTAGGGAAAATCCATATAAACATATGTTCAGCTAAATTTGAGGTTCATGTTAACAATGAATACATTTTTAGTATAAATGTGTCTCATATATATTAAAATTTTAACTAGGCACCCTATCATTATTATTACTATTCTTGTTATTAGCTAAATCTCACAACCCTCCATGGAAACACATGAACGCAATACAGGTTTTACAAGGCCGTTAGTGGTACACAAAGGGCCTGAGGAGCTCAGAGATGCTGGTTAGGAAGGCTTCTCAGGGGAGGCTCTTTAACATAACCAAACGGGTGAACGGCGAGGAGGGTTCCCCCAGTAGAACCTCACAAACAAAGGCAGGAGGCTGGAGGAACGCATAGCATAGCAGTTCTGTGTTCATTAAGTGCAGGGGTGAGGACGGAAGAGGCCCAAGAGAAGGTTGCTGTATCACAGATGGCCGTTCACTGTGCTACCCAGGAGTTGGGTTTTATCCTGGGTGAAAGGGGAGGTGGTGGTGTTGTTTTTCAGTCGCTAAGTTGTTTCGGACTCTCTGCCAGCCCATGAACTGCAGTGTATCAGCCTCCTCTGTCCTCCACTATCTCCTGGAATTTGCTCAAATTCATGACCATTGGCTCGGTGATGATCTCTAACCATCTCATCCTCTGCTGCCTCCTTCTCCTTTTGCCTTCAATCTTTCCCTGCCTTTAATCTTTCCCAGCATCAGGGATTTTTCCAATGAATCAGTTCTTTGCATCAAGTGGTCAAAGTATTGGAGCTTCAGCTTCAGCAACAGTCCTTCCAATGAAAATTCAGGGTTGATTTCCTTGAAGATTGACTAGTTTGATCTCCTTGCAGTGCAAGGGACTCTCAGGAGTCTTCTGCAGCACCACAGTCTGAAGGCATCAATTCGAAAGAGGGAGTAGAAGAAGGGTATTGAGTAGGAGAGTGATGTGGTCATATCTGTGTTGAAGGAAGATAAATCTACAGCAGTATCTGGCAGGTTAAGAAGCCCAGAGATGGGGAGGCGTGGTGGAGACTGTCCAAGGTCAGCGAGCTGGTACGTAGCAGAATTTGGATTGTGAACTGGAGTCCACTGGCTCCAAGTCTGCCAATGGGCCTGCCCATCTAATTGGGTTATGATTCACACATGCGGTCATTTTCAGGCTCAGTAATGACACCACATTATGCATATTTTCCTTCCTGAAAGATGAGCTCCACCCACATTGCAAATTACAGGAACTACCTCTCCTCTCCCTTCCAACTTTTCAGGAGGCCCCTCAGCGCCCGCGTCTGATTACCTCGGCCCTCTTTCCCACACAGGGCTCCTTTTGCAAACCAGTCTAACAGAGCCAAGTGACAAAGTGAATTAGATCCTCCGAGGCATTCAGCCTTGTTTTCCTTGGGCCACAGCCTGACTTTCTGATGCCCTGGGAACAAGGGCACTTGCCTCTTTGCAAGGAGACTCTGCTGCGGGGCCCACAAGCATGCCAGGGCTGGTGATTTGTGGCCGCTCGTTCTTGGACCTGGTTCACTAAAACTGTATGGGAGGCCAAGCAGAGCCTGGCAACCCTTCCGGCCTGCCCTCCAAGGCGGTGGCATTGAAGCACCTTAGCACACACCGCAGCCCCTCAGAATGCGCACAGGTGCTGGTGAACTAGGCTTGTGGGTTAGTGGAAGAAGAAGAGAGAGTAAACCTTCCCTTCCAGGCATGTATCGTGAATTTCATGTCAGAATCTTAGGGTCAGGGTTTTGTGGGGAAAAAAAAAAAAAGGGATAAATTTAACAGAAGATACACACATAGGAAAAAGGTACGTGAGACTGGCGGTTATTAGTTCAAAAAGGGCATGGAAGGATACAGTGGATAAATTATGCAAGATTAGAGACATGCATAACTACTTCCATAGTTTCAGGGTGATTTTGATGAGTCCTTTTAAATAACCAACAAGGTTTCATTGGACATCTGCCATTTGAATGCCCTTCAGCACCATTGGGTCCACAGTAGCAACCAGACTGGAAGAACCTCTGATTAGAGACCTAGCTGCTGACCCAGGTGGAGCTGCCAGAGAGCCGGAGGAGACGCTATGGAGGCTCCCGGCACCGGTTTTGGTTTCAAGGCCTGTGAATTTTCAGAAGAGAGTACACACTCAAGGAGAATGGCGATTTTGTGAGACTTACAGTATTTGTAGCAAGGATGAATGTGAAGCCACAGATCCAGGAGTGTAGGAATATCTGTTTCTTCATTTTCCTCAAATTAAAGTTTTAATTAATTCAATTCAATTAATTAATTTTAATTAAAGTTAAAATTTAAATTAACGCTGGCTCCAAACCAACCTCCCCCATCTCCATCTGGAGATAAGTGTGTTATTATTCTAAGCCACCATCCGTGGGCTCCTCCCAATTCTACCACCACCATCGTGGCAGGTTGAACAACAATGCAGGAGGCCTAGCTGGTGCCTGGAGAAGAGGCCAGGCCATTGGCCTTCTCTTTGTGAGGTTCCTGCCCACACCTTGATGGTTCACATCCGAATGGGCAGTGAAGGCTCTTGCGTGGACACAGAGGTCCTTGGGGAACTTGTGCAGAATGGCCGAAGCATCCAGTTCTCACCTCCCCACCCCCTAGCTCCCACTCAGGGGCTCCCCAAGCTTCCTCTTCCCCCTGGCTGCCCCAGACTCCTTCCTCTTTCCTCTCCCAGCATCACCTCTTCCGTGAGATCCAGTTTCCCTAAGAGACAAAGCATTGTAGCAGCTTCCTTCTGCATGGATAAGTACAAGGGCAAGGTTAGTCACTTCAGTCATGTCCAACTCTTTGGGACCCCATGGACTGTAGCCCACCAGGCTCCTCGGTCAATGGGATTCTCCAGGCAAGAATACTGGAATGGGTTGCCATGCCCTCCTCCAGGGGATCTTCCCAGTCCAGATATCCAACCCAGGTCTCATGCATTGCAAATGGATTCTTTATCATCTGAGCCACCAGGGAATCCTTCTGCATGGAGGGAACTCTAAATGACCTCACTAACTTCTTAAAACTAGAGAGGGGAGTAGGAGGGGGAAAAAATCGTTGAGAATGCAATGCAGAGTAATGATCTCACGGAATCGTCCTGCTACAGGTTGTTCTGTAACATAGAGGCCATGCAGAGGGCAGCAGAGCAGGGGGCTAAATGCTTGGGATCTCAGTCCTCCCTCTTGCTATTCGCATGGCCTTGCCTCAGTTTCCTCACAGATGGTAATAACCGTACCTCCCGGCAGTGATGCTGGGAGAAGCAGCTGGGTCCACACAGGTGCAGCACCCGGCACAACGGAGATGCGGCACCTCAAGCACTTGATCATTGTTTGCTGTGGTTATTATTATTGTTTGTTGTTGTTTAGTCACTAAGTTGTGTCTGTGTCTGACTGTTTGCGACCCCTTGGATTGTAGCCCACCAGGCTCCTCTGTCCAAGGGATTTCCCTGGCAAGAATACTGGAGTGGGTTGTCATTTCCTTCTGCAGGGGATCTTACCCACCCAGGGATCAAACCTGCATTTCCTGCGTCTCCTGCATTGGCAGGCAGATTCTTTATCTCTGAGCCACCTGGGAAGCTCTAGTTTCCCTGACACACATGTTCAGGGCATGATCGCACCAACAATGTTGGTCTCTTTTCTGGGACAGACAACGCTTCCCTCTCCACCAACCAGTAGGAGAGGGAGGGACTGTTGAGGGGGGGAGGGAAGGGGATTCCTCCCCTGCTCAGGGCACTGACAGAGGTGTGGGTGCCCTGCCTGCCCAGGTGACACAGGAGAAGGGACTGTCCTCGCTGTGATGCTGTTCCTGTGTGTGTTTTGCCGGTGGAGAGAACCCTGCGCCAGGAGTCTTCCCCACTCTCCCTCTGGCTTTCTGTCTCAACTCAGTTCCCCCTGCCACGGATTTAGCTTAGCTCCTACCTGTCATTCTCCCCTGTAGTTTTTTTGTTCTTTATTATTAGCCTTTAGCCTTTATTCAATTTTTCCTCAGGGATACTTTGCACATTTATTGGTTCAGCATCTTCTCTCCTAGTAGATGATATAGCTCTAGAGGGCAGGGATTAAGTGTGTTTTGTGGACCAAGTACAATCACTTAACCTCAACTTTTTAATCTGCTAAATGAAGATGGTTTTAAATACTGCTTTTGCCTACCTCACTGAGCTGTGAAATTAAAAAAGATAATACATGTGAACTTCCTTGTAAATCATGAAACATGATGCAAATATTAGTTATGCTCAATGTACATGTCTGTTTGAACGTACATCACAAACTGAACGCTTGTGAAATGGATGCCTAGGCAGATTAGCATTTTGTTAAATGAGATAACAGAGGAATGTGTCCAGAGCAAGACCCACGCCATGATGGCTCTTGGTGTCCAAAGTAGAAGATGGCAGAAAAGCCATATTCATTCAGTCCATCCACAGTGAGCTTGAAGTTGTTAAATAGGAACACACCCATGGCTGGAGATGTCCTAACATAAGCTGCAGTGAGTAGCTCAGAGCCCCTCCATCTTGTACACTGTGGGAGAGGACTCACAAGTTCATTCTCAACAAAGATGTTCCTTTCCTACCAAGAGCCAAGGATGGGAGTCTGACCCCTTCCTCTGCCCCATGGCAGAGATTGTAGAGGGAGGAAAGTCCTTTCCAGAAGAATGGCTGCCGCTGCCAGCATTTACAGAGAACATGTGGAAGGAGCATGACTCTCCTTAAGTTCAAACACTGAATAGATAAGTGCAGTATCACATTCAGAACAGGAGGGATATCGTTCATGAATATGCTAATCCTGGGCTTAGATTCTTCTGCTTTCTATGAACCAGTGAGGAAATAGGAGATGATCCTTTCTCATGACCACTGTGGTGCATGAATTCCTGAGGCTGGGAACCCAAAGATCAGATGGTATTAAACCAGAGACATAAAAATAATGGATCAGATTGGACTAACACAGACCCATCTGCCTTCATTAGGCTGTTTTCAGGTGTTAGGGAGACCAAGCTTTTACTGCTGTACGACAGGCCAATCAATCGAGAGATGAATTCTCTGGGCAAGGAACATAACTTTATTTGGAAAGTCAGCAAGCCAAGAAGATGGTGGAACCGTGCCCCAAAGAACCATCTTCCCAGAGTTAGAATTCAGGCTTATTTTATACTAAAAGGGAAGGGAGGAAAGTCAAACATTTCCTGATCTGTCAGCCTCCAGAGGGGATGTGTTAATTTCTTCCTTCCTGCAGTTATTCACAGGAGGGTCTGGTCACCGTGTTTCCTGTGAGCTAAACAAAGGTATTTTATTGATAGCTTTACTCTCATTACCTGGGAGGCAGAGTTCCCAGAGACGGGCCATGATGTTTAATTTTAGCTTATAGGCAACATCCCTTTAGTGATTAACTTGTAATAGAATACAAAGGTTTTTCCCTGTTACACAGGTTTTATCCTATTTCTCAGGCAGGAAGATGAGGAGTTGACATCATACCTACGCTGGGTATTCCTTGTTGTTTGGTGTGTGTGTGATTATGGTGTAATTAACTACTTAGTAAACCATGTGGGGTATGTTTGCACATTTTATGGAGTCCCTGGCTCTCTGAGGATCCCAGAGTCCTTGTTGGCAGGAAGCCCAGTTTTTCTCCAGGTCTTGGGCCTTCAGTCACTGTCTTTATACACAGAAAGAGAGGTGAGCAGTGAGCCCAGGAGAGGTAACAGGTAAATTGAACACAGGTGACAGGTCACACGGAATAGAAACTGGCCCTAGAATGGGGGCAGGAAGATGGGCCAGACACTGGATCCACAAGAAGACAAAACCCCATCGTAGGTGCACCCCAAGATACACAGACAAAGACCACAGTTGAAAGCTGGGTGAAAAAGCCACAAACCACTGGACACAGGAGGAGATGGGCTGGTGACCACACATGCTGGGGAGGTGAGAATTAGAAGGGAAGGGGTGTACAAATCTGTAATAACTTTTAAAAAGATCTTGATTTGTTAATGAATGATTGCCACTAGTGTAACTGTTTTGTCTTAGTCCTAAAAGATTGGGGTTAACTTTACTCTTGTCTGTTGTGGGGCTGTGGCTGCAGAAAGCAGCTTCTCTCAGGCCCCAGACTGTAGGTGTCCACCTGGGTTGCATCTACAGTATTTCCAAACCTAATCCACCTGGTAGGAGAAACGTGCTGTAACAGAGGTAAGCACCAGGCACTGTGATAAGAAGCTGTAGGGTGAGGGAAGGTGGGGCGAACTTGTTACAGTGTGGTGGGAGAAGTGGGCAGGGGCAGGCTGTGATGGGGTGGTCAGAGGCCAGACTTGTCCCCTATACTTGAGGGCCCCGGGAGAACAAGCAAGCAGCCAAGAGAGGGCCTGGGGAGGCAAACCCAGAGGAGAGGCTGAGGGTTAAGGCAGGTAAGGCTGAGGGTTAAGGCGGGTAACTGCGTCTAACATCACCATTTTGCTCAAGGCTGGCTGTGATCTCCTGGAGCGGGTGGAACAACAGTTCCTTCAAACAGAAGTCACCCTTGGTCTGCCCCCTCTCAGTCCCGGGAGGAGCGCGCTCCAGGCCACCGCGAAGGTAAATATGAGAAGAGTCGCCTGAAAGTAAACAGGGTATTAAAAGGGATCTGGGAAAGCGAAAGCAGAGTCTGAGAGCTGGAGCACAAAGTCCGGAGCTTGGGAGGTGGAGGCGTGGGTCCTTCCTCCAGGAGACAGAGGAGAGCTTTGTGCGCCGGCCTCGCAGCATCTCCGGCTGCGCGAGGCCGGCCTGGGGCCATGCGGGGGCCTCTGCTCTCCACGCTTCTCCTGGCCGCGCTGTCGCAGGTACGTCCTGGCTCTCCCGCCGCTCCGTCCCCGCGGGGGCTGCGGTGGCCCTCATTTCCTCAGGTCAGAAATCAAAAAGGAAGAGAAGATGGGGGAAATGGAGGGGTACGTTCCTTGTGGAAATACCTCCGGACGAGTAGGAGCCATGTTCTTCTAATCAAGTCCTGTTTTAGTTCATTAGCTTCAGGGAAGAGTGGAAAACTTTGCTCCCTTTCCGGGGCACTTAATCCTGCTTCTGATGTGTTTGAACAGCTCCCACGTTTTCATAAGGTGTATTTTTTTCTTTTTTTAACTGGAGTCTCCGGGGAGCTGGCTGCCCTGCGGGCGGGGTGGGTGGCGGTGCCCCTCTGCTGGCGCCAGGCGGGCGGACTGCACAGAGCTGCTGGAAAAAGTGACCCTGACGGCTCTCTTCAGCTAAGCCTCTGCTTGTTTGACAGGAACACTTCGGAGCAAACACTTAATATTTTTAAAACATTCTATTTTTTTTTGTCTTTTCTTAACCCATGTGTTTTTCACTTTTCATAAGACAGAATCAGTCCACAGGATTTTTAAATATTTTGAGCAGCAGACCAAAGGGAAGTTTAATTCAATATGAGTGATTCTTTGCTTTAGCAATTTTTTTTTTTATTAAGATGATTGAAACAGGGTGGCTTATTTTATGGATTTATCTCTACGGTGGAGGTTTTTGCTAGCTCAGAGGACAGAGCTTTTGAAACCTGGTGTTTTACAATACCAGGATGTGTGTGTGTGTTAATTTGACTGAGGTAGTTAAGCAGCAGATGTATTTTAGGAAACGGGGGGTTGAAAATTGTTATATATGGAGAGATTTAAGATCTTAAAAGGGTCATAACAAGAATGTCTATGGTACCATTATGTGGACGGATAGAGAGATGCTCTTCCCCAGTAGGAGTGAGATGGGGGTGTCTATTGCCTAGCCCTTGAGGAAAAAGCCTGCCACATTTATAGATTGAGAACTACAGCATATCCCTAAGCAGCAAGTATTCCAACAGAGAAAGATGTGCCCAAAATAAAAAAAAACAAAAACAAAAAGAGGTTATAGATAGAGCAACAAGAAAACATTATGCTTAATGGCAAAGTTAAGGGTCTGAATTTTTGAAGGGTTTGATAGTACCTACCATGTATAGAAAATCTAATATGTGCCAAGAACTGTGCTTCACACTTTAGTGATTAAGATAATAACTCAAAATAACCTTGCAAAGTGGATATTATTGATCCTGTTTTACAGAGGAGGATTGAAGCTCAAAGATCAAATAAATGAATGTTATCTAAGATAAGCATAGCTCTATGGTCAAAGCCCTCATTCTTTCTGTTGTATTATTCTGATGATTCTTTTGTTGTCTTAATATTTTGATTTTGAAAACAATCAAAATATCTGAAGAAAAGAGAAAATTATATGTAATTCTTTATATTTACCCACATATTTTCCATTTCCAGAACGCTTGATTTCTTCTTGTATTTCTAGCATACTATCTGTTGTAATTTTCCCTTCAGGTGGAAGAGCTTCCTTTACTATTTCTTGTGAGGCAGGCATGCTAGCAACAGTTGCTCTCAGTTTTTGTTTATCTGGAAATGTCTTTAATTGCACCTTCATTTTTGAAAGATAGTTCCACTGGAGATAGAATCCCAGGTTGACAGTTTTTTTCCCCCCTCTCAGCATTGTCTCAGGGTGTCTTGCTCTTATTTTCCTTCTCTTTTTTTAAAGACATAATATTTTGGTGGTGTTTTGCTGCTGCTGCTGCTAAGTCACTTCAGTCGTGTCTGACTCTGTGTGACCCCATAGATAGCAGCCCACTAGGCTCCGCCGTCCCTGGGATTCTCCAGGCAAGAACACTAGAGGGGGTTGCCATTTCCTTCTCCAGTGCATGAAAGAGAAAAGTGAAAGGCAAGTCGCTCAGTCGTGTCTGACTCTTAGAGACCCCATGGACTGCAGCCTAGGGCCACAGCAAATTTGAGAGGAAGGCTTCAGAGATTTCCTGTGTACCACCTGCTGCCCCACGTGCATAGCCTCCCCCTCCACTCCCTGATTATCAGTGTCTCCCGCAACAGTGGTACATTTGCTATAACTAATGAACTACATTGTAGTAGTAGTTCTGCATGAACCTAATGAGCCTACATTGACACATCATAACCATTCATTTTCCATTACTTACATTAGCTTTCACTCTTGGTGTTGTACCTTCTATGAGTTTGGGCAAATGCATGATAATGTATATCTGCTACTATAGTATCATACAGAGTATTTTCACTTTCCAAAAAATCCTTTGTGTTCCACCGTTTATTCGTTCCCTCAACCCCTGACAACTACTGATCTTTTTACTGTCTTCATCATTTTGCCCTTTCCAGAATGTCATATAGTTGGAATCATATAATATGTAGAATTTTCCAGTTGACTTCTTTCACTTAGTGGTATGCCTGTCTTTTCAAGGCTTGATGGCTCATTTCCTTTTAGCACTGAAATATTACTCCATTGTCTGGATGTGCCACAGTTTATCCAGTTACCTACTGAAGGACATCTTGGTTTCCTTCTTTTGATGAGAAGTCAGATCATATATTTATTGTTTTTCTCTTGTATGTAATACTCTCCCTTTCTTAGACTGATTCCAGGATTTTCTCTTTAGCCTTGGTTTTCAACAGTGTTACCTTGTCACCTTGGAGATTATATAGAAATGCTTCAAGACTAGAAAGATAAACATGTGTCACCAGATGGGAAGTTTGGGGAGTGGGCAGTTCATTAGAGGAAGCAGCATGAGGAAAAGCATGGAGGAGAAGCCAACCTGGTCCCTCTTGTCAAGTGCACAGCATAGGAGGAGCGTGCATTGAGCAATGCAGCTAGAGAGGAAGGCAGGAATCAGCACACATAGGGTTTAGATACCCTGCTCAGAAGTCTGGACTGTATACTGTTGACAGTAGGGAGCCACTGATGGGTTTTAAGAAGATGAGAAGTAAGATCAGATATGTTTTTGTTTGTTTGTTGGTGGAGATGCTGGGGACCAACAGATATTTTTAAAGAGATCCTTAAAAAGTGGGCGATTCATTGAAGTCATTCTTGACAGGAGACCAGTTAGGAACTTACTGAAGCAGTACTCGGTAGCAGTGAAAATGAGGGAAGAATGACTAGTTTTAGGGATATGAGGACGATAAGAAGGACTAATTGGTAAATGACTGTAGGAGGTGCGGGAGAGGAAGATAACCTGGATGACTCCCAACTTTTCTACCTCCAGAGTATGGAGACACTGTCTCAGGTGGGTGGGCCAATGATGAGTTTGCGATGTGAGTTTCCCTGTAGGACATGCCAGTGGAGATGTCCAGTAGGCAGTCAGCTATGTCGGTCTGAGCTCAGTGGAGTCGTCCTGGATGGAAATTTAGATTTAAAACTGTATAGGGTTAAAAATGAAAGCAAGAGGGTGGGTGAGATTGCGTACAGTGAGATCAGCAATCCATTAAGGTCATAAAGCACCCATGAGCCTAAATCTAAGTCAAATTTAGGGTTACAGGAGGCTGCAAAGGAGATTGACAAAATATGTCCAGAGGTAGGGATAGAATTGGGTTAGGGTGACAGGGAGGGGCTGGTGCCATGAAAGCCAAGGGAGAGTGGAGAACTAAGAGTCCAGTGCCTTAGAGAGGGGGATAAGGTGGGGACAGAGAGTTCGGGAGCATGAGCTCAGCTGAGAGGCCACTGAGCCTGGCAAGGGGTCCCTGGTAACCACGGCTGCACCTGGGCAAGAATGAGAAGCAGGCCTTCACTGTTTCTACTCTTGCTATTTCTACTCCTTCCACATTTTGAATTTCCATTGCCCCTCCTCATCCTCCAGAAGCCCAGCACTGTACTTTCAAAGTCTATTCTCACATTGTACATTCAACTCAAATAGTAGCTGAAAGTGTTACTCTGGGGAATACATATTTCATCAGTGGTAAGGAAAAAAAAGGCTGAAGATTTAATGGTGGAATTTCAAACAGATACTTTAAAATGTAGGGTTTTTGAGTTGGAAAGAGGTTTAGATCACTGGATCAATCCAACTGCCTTCAGTTCCATCAAATAAAACTTGAGAATTAATTACAGAAATTACTTGCTAGCCTCTGTGCTAAGTGCCAGTAGTACACCAGCAAGTGAACCTCAGGTCCCTGTAGTTGGGTAGCTTTATGGCAAGTGGTGAAGACAGGCACTTATTCACAGTTTCAGTACACAGACAGGCAAAAGGTAGCATGGAGAAGTTACAGAAAGTCTTCTGGAAAAGGTGGTAACTCAGTGAGGGAGTGGAGGTGGGGTGAAGAAGTTTGTAGGAAGATTGAACAGCCTCAGATATGCAGGGAACCGCAGGAATTTTCATTTGCCGGGAGCTAAGGGCTTCCCTCATAGCTCAGTTGGTAAAGACTCTGCCTGCCATGCAGGAGACCTGGGTTCAATTCCTGGGTCAGGAAGATCCCCTGGAGAAAGAAATGGCAATCCACTCCAGTATTCTTGCTTGGAAAATCCCATGGACAGAGGAGCCTGGCGGGCTACAGTCCGTGGGGTCGCAAGAGTCGGACATTAGCAACTAAACCACCACCACTACCAAGGGATGTAAAGAGCTCAAGAGATGAGGAGGGCCCTGAATGCTGTGCTCAGGAGCTTGGACTTCCCTGCAGGTCAGTGACCTTCAGGTGTGAGGGAGCAAGGAGATGGAGCAGGTAAGGCTAAGGAACTCAGTGGATGGTGTCACACCATCCACTAAAATGGGGACCAGCTGAGAGCAGTTTCTTGGGGAGAGAGAAAAAAGTGAGGTGCTTGTGGGACATCAAAGTGGGAGAAATCCTGCAGAAAGGATTGAGCTAGTTGTGAGCCCATGGGGAGAGTCTGGGCTGGAGAGGAGAACCAGATGCAGAGATTCAGTGATCTGTTCAATATCCAATCTGATTTGTGGCAAGACCTGGCCTAGGGAAGGGAAGTGGGAAGGTTCTGGAAGCTGCCTGCCTGGTTTAAGTCCCTTTTCTTCTACTTACTAGAATACTGGAGTATCTTAAGCAGTCTGAGCCCCATAGTCTTCCTCTATAACTTTAGACTGCATCGTTTCCTGTTGCTACTGAAACAAATGGTTACAATCTTAGTGGCTCAAACAGTGCAGATTTATTCTTTTGCAGTTCTAGCATCTGTAATCTAAAATCAGAGCTAAAATCAAAGCAGGGCTGTGTTCCATCTGGGGCATCTAGGGGCAATCTGTCCTTTGCCTTTTCTAGCCTTTATAAGCCTGCATCCCTTGGCACGTGACCTCCCTTCAGCAGCGGCCTCATGTTCCCTCTGGTTCTAGCATCTCAGCTCCTCTGACATACCTGCCTCTCTCTTTCCCTTATAAGAAAGAGCAGATTGGAGGGGAGAATTGGGAAGGTGTGTCTGGTCTTTTGAAGTTTGCTATGCTTATCACATGTCTAAGTAGAGATCTGTTAAGGAGGGAGTTTGAGCTCAGAAGAGAAGCCTGGGTGGAGATACAAGATACAATGAGGATTGTTACTTTAGAGCACTTACCCACAGGGAGCTCCAGCGCTCAGAGATGAGAAGGAACCAGCAGAGGAGACTGAGAAGGAGCCATCGGTGAGAAAGAAAGAGTCATATGTTGGAAGCTGAGTGCAGAAAAGTTTAAGGAGAGACTGATTGTGTCAATCGGACTGCCCAGGTGGCTCAGCGATAAAGAAAGCTGCCATCAAAGCAGGCGATGCAGGAGATGCGGATTCGATCGCTGGGTTGGGAAGATCTCCTGAAGAAGGAAATGGCAACCTGCTCCAGTAGTCTTGCCTGGGAAATTGCAGGGACCCATGGACAGAGGAGCCTGGTGGTCCACAGTCCAAGGGGTCACAGAGAGTCTGACACGACTGAGCATGCATGCATGATCATGTCAAATACTGATAGATACTATTATTACAACTTACCACGCTGTATTCTAGTATTAATAATTTGGGTGAAATCTATTTCTAGAAAACCTCTGAAGTTGGTTTGAGGAACCATTTCTAACATCATTTTTATTGTCCAATGAAGTTCTGCTGCAGGGCCCAGGGCGCTGGGCTGTCAGACACAGCAGTCGAAGGAAGTCCTGGAGAGGTGACGGAAGTGCACCATCGTAAGGAGTTTTGTCACTGGCCCTGTCAGTGTCCCCGTCGGAAGCCCAGCTGCCCTCCTGGAGTGAGCCTGGTGAGGGATGGCTGCAGATGCTGTAAAATCTGTGCCAGGCAGCCAGGGGACACCTGCAACGAAGCTGACCTCTGTGACCCCCACAAAGGGCTGTACTGTGACTACTCAGCAGACAGGCCTAGGTACGAGACCGGAGTGTGTGCATGTAAGTGTTTCCTTCTGGACTGGCTGGAAAATGCTGAGTCTAGACAGGACTTTTTTCTGCAGGTTTTACTTTGGAATAATCATCTTCATTTGACTAAATCTGAGGTGGGTTTAGTTTTCATGCACCAGTGAGACTGGCCTTGTCATATTGAACACATCTGAGCTGAGCAGATATTACCCACATGTTCAGAAACCTGTTGTTTTTATTGCATTGAAATGATCTTGAAGTTCTTCTCAGGTAATTGCTTTTAGTGATAAAAATAGGAGAAATTATGTAAACAGTCTGACTTATTAAAGTGCCAAAAAGGACAGTTTTTGTTATACTATCAAATGCAATCTGAATTCAGCCTCTTGTGTAACTGAAAGATAATCTTTCTTAAAATGTAAGGATGTATCTCTAGTATTCAGACATACTGCTTTAATCTTAGCCTTCCTAACTAACCATCAAGTTACTGTACTTTTTACTGAGGCAGATTTGTCAGAAAGAGGGCGGGGCACCCCAAATCACAACGGGACCCTCAGCTTTATTGGTCTTAGCTCTGGAGACTGCTCGTGCATGCGTGCTCAGTTGCTTCAGTCTTGTCTGACTCTTTGCAACCTTATAGACTGTAGCCCACCAGGATCCTCTGTCCACTGGGATTCTCCAGGCAAGAATACTGGCGTGGGTTGTCATGCCGTCCTCCAGAGGCCCTTCCTGACCCAGGGATCAAACCCGTGTTTCTTATGTCTCCTGCATTGGCAGGTGGTTCCTTAACCACTAGCGCCACCTGGGGAGACTGCTCAAGACCATCTAAACCTATGCCTTGACAATAATCCAGGATGCCGATTTATTTAGGAATAAAAAGTAAAATTTCTAAGAGAGGGGGATATATTCATGTCAACTGAGTGGTTAAGTTATTCTGTAGAACAGTCTAAGTGGGAAGATTAATTACTAGCAGAAGTTAGGTTGTGAGTGTGGAGTAAGAGCACATCTCTGGAGCTGGGGTGAATGTGTGGAATCATTCAAGTTCGGTAGACTGATGCCTCTGTCAGTAGCTTATTATATTGATTAGCTCTGGGTTCAGATTCTGAACTCTGTCTGATGAGTGACCTTGAACAAATTGCTTAACCTCTCTGTGGCTCAGTTATATCATATGTACTTTCTATCTTATAGAGTTCTTAGGAAGGTCAAATGAAATGATGACACAAAACCCAAAATATCTGGTATCACAATATCTGGTATGTAGTAAATTCTCAAAAACGTAACTTCGTGTACAGTATGATGAGTATCTTAACAGAACACAGCCATGAGAATGGGGGTGGGGATGATCTATAACTGGGATCACTAACTGTGATTCTGGGACCAAATCTGGCCCACAGTCTGTTTCTGTGAATGATGTCTCATCAGAGAACAACCATGCCAGTTCAGTTACATATAATATGTGGCTGCTTCACAATAGCAGCATCTAGTAGTTGCAACAGAGACCAAATAGTCTATAAAGCCTATATAACTTTGCAAAGAATGTGCTGATTCATCATATAGAACAATGGTTTTCAAATTTTTTTTTGGTCTGAGGATCCCTTTAGTCTTATAAATTAATAAGGACCCAAAGAGCTTTTGTTTATGAATTATTTCTTGGCATTTAATGGATTAGAAATTTAAAAATATTTACTAATTCATTTGAAATGAAATGAAAATAACCTGCCCACTGCAAATTAATAGAAATAATATATTATTTGTGAAAGAACTTACTTTAAAAACAAAATTTAGAGATGAGTGAAAGTGGAATTGTTTTACATTTTTGCAAATCTCTCTAATGTCTAGCTTAACAGAAGATAGATTCTTACATCTGCTTCTGCATTCAGTATATTGCTATATGTTGTTTTAGATTGGAATATATGAAGGGATTCCAGCCTCACACAGATATATTGCTGGAAAAGGAAGGAATGTTTTAACTGTTCAAATAATTATATTTTTTTCATATTATAACTTAAGTGGAGTTTCTAAAAATTAGCTGCATCACTGCTATTCATGTGGACTCTGAAACCACGTTGATGAACTTATCAAACTTGGTGACATTACAATACATTGATCTATTCAAAGACCCACTTGGAACGGGGCTTTTCCTCATGCATAATTTTATAACAATAGCATATACTGGTTATTCGGAAAATACCAGTTTGGAACAATGGGTTATGTAGATTTTTTTCTTTTTTAAAACACATCGTTTAGTACCAAACTCATCACAAAAGCCTACATCTTGGGTAGCTATAAAGATCTCAGTGGTGGACACAAGTTTTCCAAAATTCTAATTTCTGCTGGAAAGCCTTAAATTCTATCATTGGCAACAAGTACTGTCAGTTGTTTTCTTTGAAGTGATAGGCTCACCTTGTTGATTTTTAAGAAAACATCTACCAAATACCCAAGTCTGAATAACCACGATTTATCTGTCAGTCACTTCTTCAGGGGAAATTACCACTAAAAAAGTGGCTAGTTAGGCCCATAACTGAAACAATAACATAGGTGCTTTTCCTCAAGATAACTATCGTACTTTGGTACAGCATTTACAAGAAAGCTCTATGCATACTTCCTGTTTTGTCACATGGAATATTAAAAAGATGTATTTGATCATTAAGATTTAATAAAATCTGTGTTGTTAAGGACATTCTTAGTAAAACTAAGAACTTTTTTTTTTTTTAAAGTACATTTATGTACAGATGCATGGCAAGGAAAAATACAATGGCTAACATGTACAGTCTGAGGTGCCAGCAGCCGTTTTAGCCACCACTCCTTTTGCACATTCGGTGCAAATATCAACTGAGTGAACAAAGTCGGTCACATCTTAGTACTCTGAAAAAGTTTTGACCTTCCAGTTCTGTGAAAGGTCTCAGGTACTGCCAAGGAGCCTGTTGACCACACTTTGTGAGAACTGCTGATCCAGCTCAAGAATACCCCTCAGAGGAAGTGAAAGTTTTCTTCCAGTTCTCTTAAAAACAAAATCAGTTACCGTGCAGTATTGTAAACAGATCATAATTTCTTCATCCATTCACTTACCCCAACTTTCTAGGACTGTATCCCAGCCTATTATTGGACATCTGGGGATATGCGTCTCACCAGCCATCAACCCAGCTCTGAGGTTTACAGTCATCCTAGCGCTGTATTCATCCCAGTGCTACGTTATGAGGGTTCCCAGATGGCACTAGTGGTAAAGAACTGACCTGCCCATGCAGGGGATGTAAGAGATGCACGTTTGATCCTAGGTCGGGAAGATCCCCTGGAAAAGGAAATGGCAACCCATTCCAGTATTCTTGCCTGGGAAATCCCATGGCAGAGGAGCCTAGTGGGCTACAGTCCATGGGGTCGCAGAGTCGGACACGACTGAAGTGACTTAGCACGCAGCATGCACACAGTGCTATATTCATAGTGGTTTTTTTTTTAATTAACTTTACTCCAGAACAGGGTCTGAATTTTGAAGGTGACCACTGGGGGTGGATTATCTCCAAATCTAATGAAACTGTCTCATGTTCACTTTTTATAGATGTTCTGTGAAGGAGGTTCCAGATGGGACCAAGGAAATTGAGAACTACATAAAGGAGAGAGCAGTTTGCTCTAGGGTTTACAGCTGGAGGTCTAGACTAGCAGTTACGGTTCTTTGGTGATTTTGTTCTGTTCTTCTTTCAGATCTCATCGCTGTGGGATGTGAGTTCAACAGGGTGCATTATCAAAATGGCCAGGTGTTTCAGCCCAGTCCCCTGTTCAGCTGCCTGTGTGTCAGCGGGGCCATTGGATGCACACCTCTGTTCATACCAAAGCTGGCCGACAGGCACTGCTCTGGGGCTAAAGGTGGAGAGAAGACTGATCAGTCAAAATGTGGCCTGGGGTTGTCACAGAAACAGCTCTCAACAAGCTACAAAACAATGCCAGGTACTCGTTATGTAGAACTTTCTCACATACGACTTTGCCTGGTTTTCTTTTATGTTCCTTTTGTGTACCATAGGAACTCAGTACACACTTACTGATTAGTGGTCAGTGTGAGATTTAGTTTGAGTGTGCCGTTGTACTCGGTCTTTGCCTCAGGCAGGTATGCTTTAAGTATCTGAAAAGAGAATTTTATAGTGTTTTAGACCCCCCCCCCCTTTTTTGGGGGTGTGTGTGTCACATGGCTTTGCAGGAAGGATCTCAGTTCCCCAACCAGGGATTGAACCCAGTTCATGGCAGTGAGAGCACTGACTCTTAACCGCTAGACCACTAGAGAGCTCCCCAAATATTCCAGTTTTCTACTAGGTCAGGAAACTCATCTAAATTACTACCTCTGCTTATTTCCATTTAACCTCTTGGGGCTTTCCAGATGGTGCTAGTGGTAAAGAACCCGCCTACCACTGCAGGAGACATTAAGAGACATGGGTTCAATCCCTGAGTCAGGAAGATCCCCTGGGGGAGGAAATAGCAGCCCACTCCGGTATTCTTGCCTGGAGAATCCCACAGACAGAGGAGCCTGGCGGGCTATAGTCCATAGGGTCGCAAAGCGCCGGACACGACTCAAGTGACTGAGCACGCACATGCATAGGAAAACTGACCAAATATTGTTGACATATACCGTAGCCTGGAAAAAGTTTTATTTGAATTATTATGGGCAAGTATGAACCATCCAGTTCCAATAATTTCCAAAGGCAACTTTTTCATATGGTAAAAGCAGAAATGGAAGGCTACTAATTAAAAATATTAGAGGGTATGTGTTGAATTTGTAAATATTTCTAAAAATAGATAAAATTACCCTTTCATTCACTCTGAAAGTAAAGCTTAACAATTACCAGCCTCTCTAAATGTTGGCACCCCACTCCAGTACTCTTGCCTGGGAAACCCCATGGACGGAGGAGCCTGGTAGGCTGCAGCCCATGGGGTCGCGAAGAGTCAGACACGACTGAGTGACTTCACTTTCACTTTTCACTTTCATGCACTGGAGAAGGAAATGGCAACCCATTCCAATATTCTTGCCTGGAGACTCCCAGGGACGAAGAAGGCTGGTGGGCTGCCGTCTATGGGGTCGCACAGAGTCGGACACGACTAAAGCGACTTAGCAGCAGCAGCAGCAGCTAAATAAATGTGCACACAGGCATCTTTAAGTAGGTTACCCAGGTATGTGAGTAGTCAGAAACTTATGAGATTCTGTATTACTCAGCTGGAGCACCTGGCCATTTATAGTTGGTGTCACTGTATTCATGACCCTTGTATTTGGTCTGCTCTGAATTAGCATCTTATTTAGGTGCTGGGGTTTTTTGGGGGGACAGGATTTTCAAAATTACCAGCAGCTGAAGCACAGGTGAAGGACTCAAAAGGGGGCAATACTGATGGCTGGTTATTATTCACATCCGTGTTTTCATCCAGAAATCAAGAATGGCTTTTTCTTGAAATTTAAAGCTTGGTAAATGAAAGGTGCCATGGAAATTTTGAGTATTCATATATGCTAAAGGCTCCTAAATTCACTTGTGTTAGGGGAGTAGTTAATAAAAGCAACCATAGTCAGAGAAATAAGTTTTAGATCTTTAAAACCTAATCCTTAAAGGGAGAACATCCTTTGGGATTCCAATTATGACCATTAATTCAAAAAACTTTAATAGGCTATGGCAGATTGGCATTTACCATATGTGACTTTTCAGCTAACAGCATGATACTGCTAATGCTCTAACACTTTTTGAAATTATAAGCCAAATTCTTTTTTTCCCAAATGGACAAGATCAGTTGGTCTTCTGCATTCAATATGTGTGATTTAAGCTCTTAGAATCCATGGGTGAACCTCCCTGGTGAGACCACCTTAGTGCAGCAGTTGTCCCCAGGTAAAGGCCATTGGATCAAAGTCAGGTTGGTCTCATTTGTAAAGTCAGAGTGGCAGTGGCTTCAGTGGATTCACTTGGAACCTGGTGGAGGACATATCAGATGGTCATTCTTAGTGGTTAGTGCTTTGCTACAAAAAATAAGAAATCTCTCAAGTGCTCTGTTTATTAATATACAGACCTAGATTTGTTTCAAAGGAAGTATATGTTCAGTTTAATGTCTCTTGCTTATCTTTAAAACTGTACTTATGGGCCCAAAGAAGTTTGGCTTTTAAAATGAAGCACAAGGACACACACATACTTTAAGATGTATTTGTCTAGTAACTTAGTTAATTCCAGAGTCTATGGTTGGAATCTAGCTTTTGCTTGGACAGCAGGAAGCATGCAATGACATAATGCCTCTATGCTTTACTCACTGCTCATCAGACACTAAACTTTTACAATTTCTTCTAGTTTTCTTGCCCTTAAATGAATGCTAAGCAAATTTCCTGAACTGCAGCTCTTGGCTTAACTCTGAAGTGGGTTATTGGTAATACGATAATGTAAACTACCTTTATTTATTGCAGATGTGCACCAAGCTTTTAATCTGCTTCCTGCATTGATGTCTTTAAACTGTTGCCTGCCTTCCAGGTATCTCCATTTTTCTGCTTCCTCTCCCTCAGTTCTATGTGCAGTTGCAAGATTCTACTGTAATACAACTGACAACAGTATCAAAGTATCATTGTATTCAAAGATAGCACACACTTCCTGATATTTCCTATCAAGAAGGCATGGGGAGCAGTCCTTTTCAAATTGACATTTTAAAGTAACGTAGCCAGAATTTTGCTGTGTTCAATTACAGACTCAAATCTCTACCTTACTCTTGAGGCACCCACTTTAGGATGTATATTAACCTGAAGGAAATGCTTTCCATTCATTCCAAAGTGGCATGAAATGTCTAGACAATGGAAGGGTTAGGCCTAATACCACAGGGAATGTAACAATTAAACTGAATAAAATAGATGGCACATTTTTCATGACTTAGTATATGATTAGTGTAGAGAATCTTCTAAAAGACTAGATTTTTAAGCGGTGAAAAAAATAACTGTGGTCTCATTGATAGCTGAATTCTCAGATTTAACTTTTGTATTTTAGATTTTAATACAACCATGAAATTTAATAGTAAGACCACATTGTCTGATTAATATCCTGAATTCCCTAATCCTACTCATGTCTGTTTCAACATCTGTTGAAAATAACATCAAGCATAAGCCAAGAACCAGAGAAAAGGTGGCTGTCCATCAAAGCATAAGCTTGTTTAGTATTCAGGGGATGGGTTAAGCAGAAAGAAGTAAATGGGTATTTTATTCAGTTTCTCAAAGATAATGCATTTTTATTCCTAAGATACTGGACTATAATTATTTGATCAAAAGATAATTTGGGGAGTGGGGAAAACAGAGTAATTAATTAGACCATAAGCTTATTTTATTTAGTTACATTATATAAAGTTCAGATCTATAAACTATTAGCTTAAAAATCAGGATTAAAAATTATGTGCATGAGTACATACATATTTAAGTACATGTACTCCCCTTCCTTTATTTTAGCATATAGGAATCTCCCACTTATTTGGAAAAGAAAATGTCTTGTGCAAGCAACAAAGTGGACCCCTTGCTCCAGAACATGTGGGATGGGAATATCTAACAGGGTGACCAATGAAAACAGCAACTGTGAAATGAGAAGAGAGAAAAGACTGTGTTACATTCAGCCTTGTGACAGTAATATATCAAAGACAGTAAAGGTAAAGTTAAATTATATTTAACTTCCTTATAATTCAATATTGAGACTCCTGAAGAGAGTGAGTATGTGTATGTATATGTTCTGGAGGTGTTTGTTAATAAAACCACTTCATGAAACTCTTAGAGTCAACTTATCTTGAAGGAAAGCAAAGATTAACTAGCTAGCTGTACTTTGTGGGAAAAATTTTCATCAAGCAGAGAGAAAAATGTTAACCTGTCGATGCTAGAATATTCTAACAATGTAATAGTCAGATCTCGATCAGTCTGATTTGTTGTGGTACCCCACCATGTATATTGTTTAGGAACTCTTTTTCAGATTCTTTTTCCTATATTAATTTTACTTAGTGGAATCAGAGCCATCAAAAAAGATTTTGGTTGCTACATTGTAATTATGAAAACAAACATATGAACAGCAGAGCAGTTCTGGTCTTGTTACATATCGCCAACTTGGAGAGGGAACCACACCATTTCCAGAATGCTTTGCTTAGCTGCTGCTTCCCAAAGAACTGTAATATCATAATACACACTCTAAGGTTGCTTGGTATAACTAGAGCAGGTCCTACTTCTGGAACTAAGCAAGATGACTGTCTCGAGACTGATTTTTAGAAATGCTACAAGAGCAGTCTTATCCCCAAGTTATTCCCTATCAGAAAGTTGACAGTTTCAAAGGGATTAAGATGTTTATTCATCTATCCATTTATTTAAAACTGTGTTAGCTAATTCTCTAAGTCTTGGCCCTTGATATTAAACAAAACAGAAAGATTTTCATTTATTGTGGAACTAAGTCAAAGGTAGACACCAGAAAGCACTGGGGAGTGGGTCCCGTGTGATGGAGGACGCACAGGGAGGACTTTCAAAGTCCTGTTGTGGGAGGGGATTTTAAAGGTCAAAAAGGGAAATGACTAACTGCAACTATTAATGCCCTAAAAATAATTATATCTGTGTATTTGTGTAATAGTCTATATTCTATGAAGTATCACTTTTATGAACTATTACAATCAATTTTAAAGAGTGACTACTTAATGTTATATATCTTTTCAGATTCCCAAAGGAAAAACATGCCAACCTACTTTCCAACCTGTCAAAGCTGAAAAATTTGTCTTTTCTGGATGCTCAAGCACTCAGAGTTATAGACCCACTTTCTGTGGAATATGCTTGGATAAGAGATGCTGTGTGCCTAATAAGTCTAAAATGATTACCATTCAATTTGATTGCCCAAATGAAGGGTCATTTAAATGGAAGATGCTGTGGATTACATCTTGTGTATGTCAGAGAAACTGCAGAGATCCAGAAGATATATTTTCTGAGCTCAAGATTCTATAAAATGAAGCACAATCATGTCATTACATCAAAATTTAAAATGGTCTTGAGAGGGTGGCAAATTTGCTATTAGTTTAAAACTGTACATCAAAATTTAAAATGGTCTTGAGAGGGTGGCAAATTTGCTATTAGTTTAAAACTGTAAGAATGCCTGGCTGTTCTCAGATAATTGTATTTAAGGCATTAGAAGCTTTAAAAAAGGTTCTCCTAAAATATATGTAAAATATGAAAACTTAAAATTGAGCTCTTAAAATGTATAATTAACGTAATGGTTCCATCTACATATTCCATGAAATGAAAAATTATACAGTTTACAAGAGAACATTTTATTCTATAAGATTTTCTAGGTTAAATCTTAAACAGGAGTAAAGATTAAGCTGTAAATATATTTATTATTTCCATTGCCCTATCCTGAATATTAACATTTCTTTTGGAAGGAAAAAATGGAACTTCTTTGACCACTGTTAACAGTTATAATCTAAATTTTTATACCAAACTGTAAAAAATTTGATTTCCAAGGGAAAGACCAAGAGCAGTATACTTACTTTGAAAAGGAAATTAAAAAAACAACATTAAAGAAAGCACACAACAGATATTTTCTGGCTTGAAAATAAATTGTTCCTCAAAATTACTTCCTTAAATGGTAAGTCCATCAGTGAATTTGAAATATATAATAAATTAATGCTGAAGACTACAACTGGAGATTTATAGTAATTGGAACACTTTCACTAGACTATTACATTTACTGCAAAAAAGAAATATCAAGTTTAGTAATATTCTGTTTGCTATATAAATAGTGACAACCAAAACTGAGAACAAGGAACAGTTTTAAAATGACATTATTACAAAATCAACTGGCTTGATTAAAAAAAAATTTTATAATAACAATACGAATACAATTGTAAACTGTGATTCTTTTGAGTGCAAACAAGTGGTTACCCAAAGAAGAAATAAAACCTCCTTAAATTGTAATAAAATCTATTCCTGAAGTTAGTGGCTATTGCAAAAGAAATATTTATATTATGTTCTACTCCTGTATTTAAAGAGTCAGAAGAATCTAAACAGACTATGAAAACAAATTATAAATAAATATAAAAATATCTGTACAAGATTTTTTATTGCAGACATCTCTGTATAAATGACTAAATATGAAACTATAAATAAAGTAAAATGTTGAGCTCTGTTCTCTCAATTTTAGAAAACAAGACTTTTTTGGAAGACAAATGTTTGAAGTTAAGGCACTAGTACGTGGCTAATTTCACACAATGGTATCATCATCAACAAATTGTAATTAAATGGAAACCATTCTAAAGACAGTCTTCCCAATATGAAAAACACATTAGGCTTTCTGAATCACAAAAATTCTGAAACAGAAAGGTAAGGGGGCAAAAAATGTGAAATTAAAAAAAGTTTTATCTTTGGGGTTTCTTTTTCACATAGCTACGTTTAGTCTAGGTAAATCTTCCACAGGCACGCTTTTTGTGGCATCCAGTTGGTTATATTCCTGTATAAGTGCTGATAAAGATGACACGGCTTCTGTGAAACAGCTTTCCTCCATCCCTTCAATTTGTAGATAGTGATGAAGATGAGCCTACAAATAAAAAAACAAATGCTGACCAGTTTTAGGAATTTAATACAGACAACTATCCTATAATGTAAAATATTCTTATTAAAATGATAGTTCACTCAGCTTTACAAGAAAAATGAGAACCCAAATCCTATAAACCCATGAGATTTCTCATTTAGAGTGTGAGTAAGCCTCTCCTCTTCAGTTATAAGCAATACATTGACATAGCAAACAGGATCACGCCTGATTTATATTAGTGTAATTCTTGAGAATACCCCTTGTGTGTGCTTAGTCGCTCAGTCGTGTACGACTCTGAGACTCCATGGACTGTAAATAGCCAAAATAAACACACAGTTGAAAGGTGTACTGATGATTACCTTTTTCTTGTAGAGCCTTATGAATCTCTCTCTCAGTTCTATGAAGGTGGGCTTCACGCACGTGTTGTTTGCTAATGCTAATAATGAATGGGAATGGCCCACAGGAGGTACTGAACACAAGCTGGTCTTCCAGCCTTCTTGATTCCAGGAGACAAACTGTAGGGAAGGTTTTAATCTGAGATGCAAAAACTCAAAGGTAAGAATTAAAGTGCTAAAATGTCTGCCATATTATGGCCGCCCACATTAGTTAAACTAGGATGTTACTAATGGTACCATTCTAAGTGCTTATATATTTTTTAATACTAGCAGTATCAAGGTATAGCCTGACAGTGAACTAAGGGATGTTAAATTGGCCGTAATGCTGATTCAAGAAGCTAGAAACATGCTTTAACATTAGAAATCTGGGGATGAAAAGAAAGAAAGGTATTATAATTTTCCTTGCTTTGAATCAATAAAGCAACTTTCCTAAAAAACAGACTGTCAATAAATAGTAAAAGAAACTAAGAAGCGGTGTAGTAGTGGTGGTGGTAATAAATCCAACAATAGTTAAATTTTCTGGACACTTCTAGAAAATAACATCTCATCATTTAATGTGCATAACATAATTAACAACTTTGTACTATTATTCTTTTCTAAATTTGAGGAAAAATAAGGCTCAGAATGGCTAAGTAGCTTGCTCAAGGTCACACTTCAATTGAAGTTCACAGTACTACTTAACTACATGCTCCACCGTTGCAAACAGTACACATAACACATTATCTGGAGAAATATAAAATCGAACCTTTCAATGTTTCTGCGAAGATCAGAAATCTGTACATTTCCTCTAACCATGAGGGCACAGGCGAGGTAGAGACTATGTTTGGGGTCAGCTCGAATTAGCTGGTGATCTTTACTAAAGGCATCTGAAAACATCTGATCCAACCTAGAACAATGGAAGAGTCACTGTTCATACAAATATTACATCATTCTTCTATCTGTAACTATAAGATGAAAAGATAGTCATCTATAGGTAAATAAACCACACACAATTATATTCTGAATCTTAGCTATCATTTTCTCAAGCAATCTGGGTAAATATGAGGAGAGGAAATCAAGCAATTTTGAGGGGGGTGATAAAGCTTCTGCAATATACTGGTGATTTCAGGTAGCTACAAAATGTTGACTAAATCATCAGCTAACTCTACGTAGCACTGATGTCTAAAACTGATGTCATTATTACTTAGTTCAGTACGCTTATCTACTTCATAATATCAGAACTATCAAAACTAATTAAAAACCTATTAAGACTACTGTCTATAAAATATATCACAAATTAGTTAGGAATAATTAAGAGGAAACTATCAAAGGACAATACTAGGTTCTCTAAAAGAGACACAACTTTCTATTATTCCTGAAAATGGACACTTTTAAGTGAATGAAGTCTTGTAACTTCTTTTATTCTTTAAAGAGAGGAAGATAAAAGTGACTGATGAAGTTTATATAATAATACAGGCTCCTAGGCCTTTAATATGGCCCCAGTCTGATTCTTAAATCCCATTTAACTCAATACAAGTATGATTAAGTTCTTTGATAACTCTAGCCAGAACTCTGTGTGTTGAATCTGCAGACTGTCTAGGAAGAGCCACAGAAATTGCACTATGCTGCGATTTCATTCAGTAGATATTTACTAAATGCCAAGCACCATTCTAGGCACAAGAGACCCAGCAGTGAACAATAACAAAAATTCCCTACTCTAGTGGAGCCTATATTCTATCCTCATTCTTCTATAGTAAGGATAGAGGACTCTCTTAGTGGATGGTGAACTTTGGGGGACTTATGATTCCTCTACTGTGTTCAAAATTTTGGTATGTGCTTTTGGGCATTTAATCCAGAAAAGGTTAAGAACCACTATACAATAAGCAGGCAAACTTGTTCTTGATTTACCATTTGTCAAAAAACTTAACAATCAGCAAGGAGCTATTTACAGTTCTTGGGATATTTATATTTATATTAGAAATAAGGAATTTAAAGGAGCATATACACATTCCAATGTGTTTTTCTATTTTCATTGATAAAAATGGACTAGATGACATTTATTAATACAAAGCACAACCAAAAATCCTTCTCAGTTGTTGGAGACTACTAATACATTAAAGTTTTAAAACTCTGCCTTTTAACAGTATAATTTTAAAACAATTTATTATTTGCTCAAGGATAAATATGTTTGTATGTAGATATGGCGGCCTTTGAAATATCTCTAGTATAGCAGAGGCAAAAAGGAGAACACAAAGCTAGAAAGAACACTGTGATTAGTTTCTTAAGAGTCTAACATTTTTAAAGTTCTCTACAGATTTTCCTTACATGTTTTAATTAAAAACAAACTTTCAACAAGTTATACTTATATGAATAAAAATTTTTAATGTTGACATGGTATTTTTATCAAAATATACCAAGCAGGATTATGCTGAACTTAATTAGAAATTACATGTCTTTAGCTTTTAAGGATTAACTTTAAATGTCTGGATAATCACTGCTGCTGCTAAGTCACGTCAGTCGTCTCCAACTCTGTACGACCCCATAGACGGCAGCCTACCAGGCTCCGCCGTCCCTGGGATTCTCCAGGCAAGAACACTGGAGTGGGTTGCCATTTCCTTCTCCAATGCATGAAAGTGAAAAGTGAAAGTGAAGTCACTCAGTCGTGTCCGATTCTTTGCGACCCCATGGACTGCAGCCCACCAGGCTTCTCCATCCATGGGATTCTCCAGGCAAAAGTACTGGAGTGGGGTGCCATTGCCTTCTCTGGGATAATCACTACTGTACAATAAATAGTTTGCACCACTTTACAGTCTGTGTGTCCACGTTGAAGGTGTATCTTTCACCAATACACTCATTTTTTATATGTTGGGCTGATAAGAAAAGCAAACATTTATGGTTGACTCCCATGTTCAATAAAACCCACTGTGCAAGTTGCTTAAGCTCATTAGCATCTCACACAGAAAAAGAGACTGTGCCTACTAACTGGCATAATTGGCTATTTGCTACTTGCTCAAATAAAATTTAATCAATATCACTGTGACATTCCACAGTATAGAATTAGCTTGCCAAAATTTAAATTTACACTCTTAAAAAAAGATCTGTAATCTAGTTTTCACTTTATCATTTACATACTTTCCTCTAAAAGAGTTTATTTTTTTTTGTCTGTGCAGTGAGGCATGAGGGATCCTAGTTCTCCCAACAGGGATGGAACCCACGCTGCCTGCAGTGGAAGCTTGGAGCCCTAACCACTGGACTGCCAGGGAATTCTGAGTTTCCTCTAACAGTCTGACAAGACCTTTTTCCTCGGTCAACTATGAATGTCAGTGTGACCTTTTCAAGTTCATCATCACTGTATATACTAAGAGTATTTTTCAACTATATTTTTTGTTAAGTAAACTGATATAACTTTTATGCTTAAATTACAAAACAAGGTATTCTGGAAATGATATATAACAACTATAATAGAGCAAATCAGGAAAGGAGTACGTCAAGGCTGTATATTGTCACCCTGCTTATTTAACTTATATGCAGAGTACATCATGAGAAATGCTAGACTGGATGAAGCACAAGCTGGAATCAAGCTGGGAGAAATATCAATAACCTCAGATATGTAGATAACACCACCTTTATGGCAGAAAGGAAAGAGGAAATAAAGAGCCTCTTGATGAAAGTGAAAGAGGAGAGTGAAAAAGTTGGCTTAAAACTCAACATTCAGAAAACTAAGATCATGGCATCTGGTCCCATTACTTCATGGCAAATAATGGGGAAACAATGGAATCAGTGAGAGACTTTAGACAGCATATTAAAAAGCAGAGACATTACTTTGCCAACAAAGGTCTGTCCAGTCAAGGCTATGGTTTTTCCAGTAGCCATGTATGGATGTGAGAGTTGGACTATAAAGAAAGCTGAGCGCTGAAGAACTGATGCTTTTGAATTGTGGTGTTGGAGAAGACTCTTGAGAGTCCCTTGGACTGAAAGGAGATCCAACCAGTCCATTCTAAACGGACTCAGTCCTGAATATTCATTGGCAGGACTGATGCTGAAGCTGAAACTCCAATCCTTTGGCCACCTGATGTGAAGAACTGACTCTTTTGAAAAGACCCTGATGCTAGCAAAGATTGAAGGCAGGAGAAGGGGATGACAGAGGATGAGATGGTTGGATGGCATCACCAACTCAATGGACATGAGTTTGAGTCAACTCCGGGAGCTGGTGATGGACAGGGAGGCCTGGTGTGTTTTAGTCCATGGGGTCGCAAAGAGTCAGACACGACTGAGCGACTGAACTGAACTGAATAGAGCAATATCTGTAAGCTTTCTATGGTGCTGCTGCTACTGCTGCTGCTAAGTCGCTTCAGTAGTGTCCGACTCTGTGCGACCCCATAGACGGCAGCCCACCAGGCTCCGCCGTCCCCGGGATTCTCCAGGCAAGAATACTGGAGTGGGTTGCCATTTCCTTCTCCTCTATGGTGCTAGACTGTGGTAAGAGCTTTAAAAGATATTCTTACTGGATATACCCAGAACACATATGAGGTAGGTACTTTGACTCTCATTTTTAAAGATGAGAAAACTAAAAGTTCATCTCCTGCCTAAGGTACTGTAATGAGTAAGTGACAGAGTTAGCTTTCATACTTAAGCATGTCAGACTTCAAAGCCATTTAATCTTTTTCAATAAAAATTATATCTTTAAAATTCAGTTATTAGGTTTAATTTCAAACAACTTAATATTGAGATTTTTTAAAAAGACTTCTATTTTTTAAATTTTTATTTATTTTTTAAATAATGACTTCTGAAGCAGCATTCACTTAATAGAAAAAGGCTGTCATCAACTATTTTATATACTTCTCATAAAGAAGATGATATGAAGAAACAACTAGAGTTATTACACACTTATCTCTTAAAAATGTGTTTTTAAAGTAATGTGAATCCTCAAGTAATTGAAATAGTTACTACATCTTACCTTCGAGGAGGAACGTTAACATCTGCCAGTGTATACAGAGGTGTTAGGCTTGACACAAGATAATGCAGTTGAGGAAAAGGAACTAAATTCATGCTGATTTCATTCAGGTCCATATTAAGGGATCCTTCAAACCTGGCAGAGCTAAAAAATTAACATTAAAACATGAAAAATATTTAAGTTAATGTAGCTTGATTTAGTCAGCAGGCACTTTCTTACTTTTGTACACTGTACTTCAGTAGAGAACATGTGCTTTTTCTGTATTAGTGAAATTTAGTATCAGGAACATAACGTATAAAGATAATTAAAATGTACACAACATCTACAGCAATTCTTATTTCTGGATTATCTAAAGTATAACCAGACACACAACCAAAGTTGTTAATTATACACATAAAATTTTTACTTAAAACAGACTTCAGATTGAATCAAATACATATAGTTTAATAGTTAGTTCTATAAATCTTACTATTAATAAATTCCCCCAGGAATGCTTTGCTTATATGTGTTATAATTTGGAATAATGCCAAAGTAATCTTTTAGATCAAAGTCAAAGAAATATTTTGGACCAGCTAATAAAGTTATAGATCAGCTGGTTTAAAAGGTTAATTTACAGAAAGGAAAAAAAAAAGTTTGCTTTTGTCTAACCAAAGTGTTTCTCGAGTGTATCTCCCATAAAACTTTTTATCATTTAACACCTATTAATATTTCATGGAATGTACTTGGGGAAAATGCTGCTCTGGAATCAGTGAAAATAAAAATCTGATCTATCATTCAAAGATCTGAAAATATTAGACAAATTAAAATTTTTTAAATAAAATTTTTAAAAAAGTTTCTACAACTTAGACTAACTAAAAAATGCTACTCCAAAACATCATCAAAAGCACAGTGAAGTTTTTAAACGGCCCTTTGGTACATTGTCAATAGAATTACCTTGTCAAGTTGAGCAGCAAATTTGCCACAATGTTGTTCATTGCATCGAAAGGTTTCTCCTGCCTCTTTTTAAAAACTCCACCAGTATTTGAAGTAACCAGACTCTTTGGCTTTATAGCTGCACCCAACTTTCCAGAATTCACCATGAGGTCAATTTTGCTAATGATGTCAAATAAAGACTTTTAAGGGAAAAATATTGGGAAAGAAGCTAATTAAGAAGAGAAGACATAGATGACAATTCTTCCAGGAGGACAAAAAAAAAAAAAAAAAATCAATTTAAACTTGTTTTTTTTCTTAGATGGAAAGGCTGAAAAGTGGAGATTGTTTCACATAAACACATAAGCATGACACAAGACTGAATGTATACACAATATGTCCATAAATTACAATGCCATTTCTTACTTGGTTGTCAATGGGCAGCACACAGTCTGCATGCTCATTAAGTTCCTTCATTGCCAAGATGCTATTGTAAGGTGAGGTTATGACATCATCCTCACCAGAAGGATAAACTGAAGTCACAAATCTATATACTTCTGGGAATTCATCCTGGAGCACCTTCAAAAGAAACGTGCCAAGTCCAGATCCTGTTCCTGAGGATTAAGATTTCAAAAAGAAAACAGCATAAATGGTTCAGAATGTAATTGTAAAGAACTTGGATTTCTGTGGGGTATTTTTGGCAAAAATATTTATTAAAGACAATTTTCAACTCATACCTGTGATTACATATATTAACTAAAGAGAAGTGAAGACAATATAGCTAGTGAGACAAGTCATGCATTCAATCTCTGGGTCTGGCTATGATATAAGAGACCTTTCTATACTTTATACTTTTTTACATTTAAATTATATCTATATGATGCCAAGAGACACTTGATGTTAAGCAACTTAAGAAAAACCAAACTATCTTGACATCTTTAGTGTAGCACCTACATAATCTTAATGATGAATGGTATCATGACATGAAGCAACTTAAAACATGGAGTTAAAACAGTTTAAAGTTAAGCATGACCAACTAGAATTCACATAATTTTAAAACAGGAAACTTGTTTACTATCTGTCTAAAAGCAGAAACTCTAAGAATTCCATTCAGGTAACTTTCTGACACACAGAGTTCTATTTACACAAATTCAGATATTTCTAAGAACTTAAAACTGAAAGAGAGAAAACTGGAATCCTTTATCCTGGTGGTTTTCAAAGTATGGCTTGTGAACCGTTAGTGGGTTATAAATGTAATTTATAAGGCTACGACTAGTATTCTCTTTTCTTAAATGAAACAGAAGAAATATTAGTAAGTTACATATAGTGTGGGTAAATAATCTTCTGTTTTAGTTTGTGCAAGTTTGTGTGTGTGTGCTGGGCTTTGATATAAAATGTTGCTGTTCTGATGAAAGAAAAGTTTAAAAGCCAATGCTCTAACCCCATGTGGATAAATATTAAAAGGTTATGATATTAAAAGTATTAGATGAAAGTGATGGAGATTCTTTGGGTTAAAAAGAGATTTTTGGGGGTTAATCCTTAATGAGGACTTTCTAAGCATTATAAAAAACCAGAGCCATTATAGAAAAGACAGTTTTGATTCCATTAAAAATAAAATTCCTGTCTCCATATATATAAAAAGGCAAACTAAGAAAAAAATCTTCAAAACATATGATGGAGGACTAAATTTCTTTAATAAAGAGAGTTACAAATCAACAGTAAAAACCATGAATAATGCAATGGAAAAATGAGCTAAGGATAGAAATTGCAATAATTATAATTATTAAAATAAACCAAATGGCAAATAGATGTAAAGATGCTCAACCTTTCATCTAATTAAAAATGCAAACTAACACAATATAATTTTGAATATATCAATGTCTCATAATACACAGTTTCGGTGACAGTGTGGGGAAATAAACTCATAAATTGCTGCTAATAATACAGATCAGCGCACTATTGTGGGAAGGTTATTTAGTAGTATCAATCAAAACTTAAAATGTGCCAACAAACTTTGGTCCCACTTTCCTATCTAGGAATATTGCTTACAGCTATTGTGGCACAAATGAACAAAGATGCAGATACCAAATGTTTGCTGGGGATTTTTATGTGGTAACTAAAAACCATGAACAATTTGACATCCATCAATGAGGAACTGACTTTAAAAATTATTACATATTTACACAATTGGACAGGGCTGATATTGAAAAATGTTCAGAAACAATTTAAGGTGAAAATATGATAGAGTAATATGTATTGCATGATCTTGTTTATGTAAAACCACACAAAATGTGCACAGAAAATATCTGGAAGGAGAGACACTGGCAAACTTGATTATCTGTGAGGAGAGAGATTAGGGATTAGATGTGGGAAAAGACTTCATTTTTAATCTTCAATATTGTTTCAAGTATATTTGCCATTTTCAGTAAACTATGAATAAAGCACAATCTACTGAGATTCTGAGTAATAAAGAGATAGAAAAAGGTACCATAAAGAACTATAAATCAAACTGGTATTTTTTGGAAAACTTACTCAAAACCTGCAGGTTAATTATGTCAGTACAAAGAAAACTAGTTTCTTAATTTAATGATTATGATGGCCTTCTAAAGGCATGGTTACACTGCAATTTTAATTTTCAAATACTATCATACTGAATAATAAAGAAAGTCAACTGTACATAACCTGCTGAATATAAAAATCTTAATCTCAGCTTGGAGGGAAAAAGTATAGCAAATTTTTCTTTTAAAATAGGCTAATTCTCTTTTGAAATTAGCAAATTATGACCAGTTTCTACTTCATGGAACAGAGGAGAAAAATACTTCACTTGCAAGGTACAGGCTTCCCTGGGAAATAAAGCAATGCAGATCATTTATTCTAGGTTAAGGTGGTTAATTACCATGTAAGGAATGATTTAAAGGAGCTAAGAGGATTTCTTTTACTTATTTCTCTTATTGAACACAAGAAAGGGCTGAAGTTGGTTAAAGAAAGGGTACTGATATTCTTTTGCAAGCATATTTATGAACATGCACAAATACTTAGCTCTAGTTAGGATGCAGAACCACATAAGAAAACTCTTAGGAGACAGGCAACATTCCCAAAAAGCTTATACTGAAATCTACCTTCCACTAAAGATAGAAGAAAAGTTTTTTCAGATTCAGTTCTATTGGCTCTTTAAATGTGTTTAAGTTTGTAAAAAATGGTCAGAGTGACATAATTTGGCAAAAATTTAAGATAAAAAGCTGTTATGTACATGCACTCATAAACACACTCTTAATTCTTAATAGTTCCATCTTTTTAAAGTAAAGGCCTGGAAACAAGACTTATGTTGACAAAATGAATACCCACTTGCATTTTCACACTGTAATAGACAAATGATTGAATAATTTTACCTCCTCCCATGGAATGTATTATAAAAAAACACTGCAAACAATCACAGTGCTCTGCTGACTTTCTCAGTTTCTCTAAAATCTTTTCCTGATAAAGACTGCCAAACACTTTGTGACCCACAGCCCTAGAAAAAAGAATATAGATTAAAAAAAAAATCTTGCATTTATTATTTCAAGATTTTATTATTTCTGACTTAAAAGACTATAAACTTGAAAAGGTATTTTTACTGTTTTAAGTAAATTCTACTTCTGTTTAATATCAATAAATCATATTATATAATCTCAAAAATACTAGGTAGAAAATTGAGCAAATACACACACATACACACACATATATATTTATGAATATAATCCACAAATAACCTGGTTAGATAGTTCACTGTCAATGGATATTAAACTACAGCTTTTAAAATTTATCTTCTCTTAAGGTATAAGTACAACAAAATGAGCTTTTAGTTACATAGATTTTTTTTTTCCTCATCTTCTCTTAATCTCTGACTGTGGTGTATGTTATGTATTAAAAAGCAGATTGTGGTCAACTAGAAAGACATGAAAAATAAAAAATTCTAAATGGACCTTAGGCTTAAAATATGAGAAAAACATTGGTCACATCATGTTAGTACTAGATGAAATGCCACACATTTCATCTAGTACTAACATTCATGAGGCTCTGCAAGCCTTTTTGGTTGCCCAGATTTGCAAGTATTATTATGGTGAACTGAAATGTAAGAATGACTTCCATACAACATGTGGTCAGGTATAACTCAAAAGTTACAGAATAAGTTATATGACAATTAGAGAAAAGCCAACCAGATAATCAGAGGCACTCACTCATTTAGTGACTGCTTTTCCCCAAATGAGTCTCCCAGAACACTTAAATTCATGCTTTAGCAAAATTATACAATATTACACATTATAAACCTAAAAGACTAACTGCAAACTGTTTAAATAATGAACATTAGATTTGCAGACAACAAGAAGCTACTTAATTTTTAAAAGACAGCAAAACCAGTCTCAATGTAAATTTTTAAATGATCGTTTTTGGAGCTTTCTTCCCATTAAGGAGAAGAGACCATTATATATTTAAGGGCCAAATACAACCTCAGGCTGAGCTTGAATGCTGGGACACTGGTCTGGCTTGCATCTCAGTATCTGTATCATCATTTCCTGTTAAATCTGATTGATGAGAAAACTTTGATAGAGTCTTTACTATTACCTATAGTAATAGGTAAGAGAACAGTTTGTACTTGCAACTTTTGTCACGACCTAGCATTTATGAAGACTCAAATGAGGAATTTAGTAAATGAATTTTTCATGATTCATCTTTTTCTTAAAAAAAAAAAAAGAGAGAGAGAAACAACTAGGATGCAGATAGCTTCCAAGCATTGTGAAACACTATCATCTATGAAGGAAAAGATGATGGGCTGAAAGGCCTAGTGTCAGGTGTGGCAATTACATCTTGCTTTCATGTCAGTAGGACCTAACAGAAAGAAACAAAGATTCCTCATGTTTTTCAGATGACATTTGATTTTTACATTCGGCATAATCTCACCAATTATTCCCTGAGCCAGAAATATCAGTGATGAGCTGCTTACTATCAAATACATCTCTCAATGGTCCCTGAAGAATTTCATTTACTACCCCTTCTTCCATGTCAATCAAGACAGCCTGAGAAAGAGAAATAAAATGTAATCAGCATATTTTTCTTTAGCCACTCTATAAATAAAAATAATTTTTGAGCTTATAGTTGCATTGTTCTTTTTATAATTTAAACCAGATCAAATCTTTGACTCTTTTATATAGAATCTGTTACAAAAATTAAAAAATTAATTTCACTCTGCTCCAAAAGTGGAATCCAATGAAAAGATGGATTCTGAACCTTTACCCAAAGAATAAGAAGGAAAAAAGGGAACTGAATGATTCTCTCTGGTTTTCTAACAATTCGTTTATGCATATGCCTAGTGTTAGCTGCTTAGTCGTGTCTGACTCTTTGTGAACCCATGGACTGGAACCCATCAGGCTCCTCTGTCCATAGAATTTTCCAGGCCAGAATACTGGAGTGAGTTGTCATTTCCTTCTCCAGGGGAAAGTAAGAATAGCTATAGTAAAAGTCACTCAGCCATGTCTGATTTATGTGCCTATGTGACTATAAATTTCTTGAGAACAAGGTCTCAGAAGTCTAGATGGTAACCTTAACCAGAAAAAATTCTCAATGAATGTAGGGTGCATCAATGCATTTGCTCACTAGGTACAACCATGCTACTCTTTATGAAATCACAGCTGAAAACTGTCCAATTCAAATCAATAAACTACTTTATATGTGCAAAGCCAATACTGGACAGATGACAAAGATGATGACAGTGTCCCTCCCCGCCAGTAATTCACAATAAAAATTCACAAACTCATAAATGCCACAAGCTTTACTGACATGGGAGACAACATCTACTACTAAAAAGAAAATGAGAACCTCCTGAAGTCAGTTTTGAGAGAACCACCATTTTCATAGTCACTTGGCATTAAACCCTGACAGTATAACTCCTTTGATCTTTCCTTTGTCATATCAGACCTTTGTTTCTCCCTTGGAAGTTAATGACAATTGGAAGGAATTATTCTGGATTCCTCACTTAGCCAGCCTAGGTCTGCAGTCACAGCTTCCAAGATTTGATGTTTATTATTTTATTCCAGAGCTACCTGGTGATAGATATCAGGCCTTTCATCTTTCCCTAATAGTAATACAGGATTTACCAAATTCTGAGTGTTTGCCTGTTAACCTAAGATATTGGACACAGTGGAGGAGCCCAACTACCAAGTTATCTTTTAGACTCTTCAGTGGTCGCAGCCACATGATACCAAGACTACTAAGAAGAAATGGAAGAAAACTTTCTAGGAAAAAAGTCAAAGGCTACAGAAACATGCTGATTTAGTCTTTCCCACCAGTGTTTCCTCCATCTCCCGACTTGCTCACTTGTATAGTGGTGGGAAAGAGCTCAAACTGGGAGTGGATTAGGAAAAGTCAACATTTCTTTACTCTGAGTAAGATCTGGTAGGGACTAACATACTCCCTAAGGCATGAACTATACCAAAGGTTAATCAGTTATTCTAATTAGGTTAATCAATTATCCTAACAAGCACATGGTCTCCTAAAACACAAGGAGATAGTTCCCAGGTACCACAACACTACTGTTCTCTACTCTTTCAGCCACTCCTCCAGGTCTGATCCTTATCATCTCAATTATTTCCATAGCATCTAAATTATCTTTCTGTCTTAATCAAATATTACTGATCAACAGTTGGAAAAAGCAGTTTGTTGCAGAGACACAATCACAGAAGAGAAGTGTTGTTAGAATTAGCTTGAGACTAAACACAAGCTATTGACTTGTACAAATACAGAAGTATTTTTGTCCAGGAGTTTTTACATGGCTATGGTATGTATTCACTACAATATGGCTGAATCCATGCTTTGTACTGGGAGCAATAACTATGATGAAAAGAAAATTTTCACCATATTCAACTGAAAATTAACCTCCATGAGAATGTATTTCTGAAAAGGGAATGGCAAACCACTTCAGTATTCTTGCCTTGAGAATCCCATGAACAGTACGAAAAGGCAAAAAGATACAACACTGAAAGATGAACTCCCCAGCTCGGTAGGTACCCAATAGGCTACTGGAGAAGAGTGGAGAAACAGCTGCAGAACGAATGAAGAGGCTGAGCCAAAGTGAAAACAACCTCCAATAGTGGATGTGTCTGGTGATGGAAGTCATGTAGCGGGCTGGAAAGCAAAAGTAGGAAGTCAAGAGATACTTGGAGTAACAGGCAAGTTTGGCCTTGGAGTACAAAATGAAGCAGGGCAAAGGCTAACAGTTTTGCCAAGAGAACACAGTGGTCATAGTAAACACCCTCTTCCAAAACATAAGAGATGACTCTACACATGCACATCACCAGATGGTAATACCAAAAGCAGACTGATTATATTCTTGGCAGCCGAAGATGGAGAAGATCTAAACAGTCAGTAAAAACAAGACCAGGAGCTGACTGTGGCTCAGATCATGAAGTCCTTATTGCAAAATTCAGACTTAAACTGAAAAGTAGGGAAAACCACTAGACCATTCAGGTATGACCTAAATAAAATCCCTTACAATTATACAGTGGAAGTGACAAATAGATTCAAGGGATCAGATCTGACAGACAGACTGCCTGAAGAACTATGGGTGGAGGTTTGTAACATTGCACGAGAGGCGGTGATCAAAATCATCCCCAAGAAAAAGAAATACAAAAACGCAAAATGGTTGTCTGGGGAGGCCTTACAAATAGCTGAGAAAAGAAGAGAAGTGAAAGGCAAGGGAGAAAATGAAAGATATATCCATCTGAATGCAAAGTTCGAAAGAATAGCAGAGAGAGATAAGAAGGCCTTCCTCAGTGATCAGTGTAAAGAAATAGAGGAAAACAATAGAATGGGAAAGACTAGAGATCTCTTCAAGAAAATTAGAGATACCAAGGGAACATTTCATGCAAAGATGGGCACAATAAAGGACAGAAATGGTATGGACCTAACAGAAGCAGAAGATATTAAGAAGAAGTGGCAAGAATACACAGAAGAACGATACCAAAAAGATCCTAATTACCCAGATAACCACGATGGTGTGATCACTCACCTAGAGCCAGACATCCTGGAACATCACTATGAACAAAGCTATTGGAGGTGATGGAATTCCAGTTGAGCTATTTCAAATCCTAAAAGATGACACTGTGAAAGTGCTGCACTCAATATGCCAGCAAATTTGGAAAACTCAGCAGTGGCCACAGGACTGGAAAAGGTCAGTTTTCATTCCAATCCCAAAGAAAGGCAATGCCAAAGAATGTTCAAGTACTGCACAACTGCACTCATCTCACATGCTAGCAAAGTAATGTTCAAAATTCTCCAAGCCAGGCTTCAACAGTACATGAACCATGAACTTCCAAATGTTCAAGCTGAATTTAGAAAAGGCAGAGGAACCAGAGATCCAATTGCCAACATCCGTTGAATCATTGAAAAAGCAAGAGAATTCCAGAAAAACATTTATTTCTGCTTCATTGACTATGCTAAAGCCTTTGCCTGTGTAGATCACAATAAACTGTTGAAAATTCATCAAGAGATGGGAATACCAGACCACCTGACCTGCCTCTTGAAAAATCTGTATGCAGGTCAAGAAGCAACTGTTAGAACTGGACATGGAACAATGGACTGGTTCCAAATCGGAAAAGGAGTACGTCAAGGCTGCATATTGTCACCTTGCTTATTTAATTTATATGCAGAGTATATCATGCAAAATGCCAGGCTGGATGAAGCACAAGCTGGAATCAAGATTGCCGGGAGAAATATCAGCAACCTCAGATACGCAGATGACACCACCCTTATGACAGAAAGCAAAGAGGAACTAAAGAGCCTGTTGACAAAGTTGAAAGAGAATGAAAAAGATAGCTTAAAACTCTACATTCAAAAAATGAAGATCATGGCATCAGGGCCCATCACTTCATGGCAAATAGATGGGGAAACAATGGAAACAGTGACAGACTTTATTTTCTTGGGCTCCAAAATCACTGCAGATGGTGACTACAGCCATGAAATTAAGATACTTGCTCCCTTGGAAGAAAAGCTTTGACAAACCTAGACAGCATATTAAAAAGCAGAGACATGACTTTGCCAACAAAAGTCCATCTAGTCAAAGCTGTGGTTTTTCCAGTAGTCATGTATGGATGTGAGAGTTGGACTATAAACAAAGCTGACTGCTGAAGAATTGATGGTTTTGAACTGTGGTGTTGGAGAAGACTCTTGAGAGCCCCTCGGACTGCAAAATCAAGCAGTCAATTGTAAAGGAAATCAGTCCTGAATATTCATTGAAGGACTGATGCTGAAGCTGAAGTTCTGATACTGTGGCCACCTGACGTGAAGAAGTCACTCATTGGAAAATATCCTGATGCTGGGAAAGAATGAAGGCAGGAGAAGGGGACGACAGAGGATGAGATGGTTGGATGGCATCACTAACTTGATAGACATGAGTTTGAGCAAGCTCCAGGAGTCAGTGATGGACAGGGAATCCTGGTGTGCTGCAGTCCAAGGGGTTGCAAAGAGTCAGACATGACGGAGCAACTGAACTGACTGAGAATGTATTTTAGGGTTAGAGTTAAGATGGCTTTTATTATTTATCTAACCGTATATTTCCCCTAAAATATTTAGACAAAAAATGCTAAATATGCAGCATTTTTATTTTAAGCACAAAATTTTTCCCCTGAAGTTTCATGGAGACACAAATGTTTGCTTTATCATATTTATATTAAATGTGGCTTAGCAAATACTTTTTTTAAAAGTTGAGAAGTTAAATTTTATTCTAATGATACTTAAAGAAGTACAGTTATTTTAAAAACACATGCAATAGAAGAATCCAAGTGTATACAACTTACACGTGCTTTTAAAGAACAAATTTTCCCTTTGGAAATACTGCCACCATCACCAACCACTCTGAAAGATAAAACATGAGAAAAGGTTATAAGATCGCATATGGGTAACAATGCTATTAGATAATAAGGTTAACTTCCATTTGTAGAGGAAAGCTACTTATACGCCAAGAGAGGCAGACACAAAAGGCGACAAAGGGGCCATTCTTAACCTCCATCCCCCTTACCCATCTCCTATCAGGCTGAAAAAGTGAGGTACTTATTTCCCTGTCTTTGTTTGCAGTTTGGTCTGGCCCTGAAATCTAGTTCTGGGTAGTGAGATAAAAAGGAGGTATTCTGGGAAGTTTCCTGATAAAAATGACCAGATGCAGCTGGTACTTTTTCCTATCTTGAATATAAACATGGATGGGATTCCTGACAGTGGAGGCTGTCATTTTATAGTTACAAGTAAAAAAACATGCAGTCAAAAAACCAACACATGAAACAATATGACAGTTATCTTGGTCTTTAGGCCACTTTTCCAGACAGAGATCATCCGATTTCCAGTTTTCTTTGAATGTGATATAACTGGATACATCTACTGTTTAAGCCACCATTAGTGAGGCTTCCTGTTGCAGCCAAACACACATCAACTAACTACCAGTTATATATTGTTGAGGATCTAAGGCTGTTTCTAGAATTTCCTGTTGAAGATAAGTCTCTAAAGTAACTAAATTTATGACCACAAACAGTGTACAGGTCAATACAGTTTACAAGACAGAATATATGAAGGAAAGCTGTGTTGAGTATAGAAGATGCCATAGGTCAGAAGTTGATAAAATATAATCAATTCTCAGGCCAGCTCTGACCAGCTACTCGTGAAAACAAGTTTTATTGGAACAAAGTCACATCATTTGTTTATGTACTATCTATACCTGCATTCATGCTATCAGAGCAGACTAAATGAGATGTGGCATGGGCTTTATGGTCTGCAAAACCTAAAATATTTACCATCTGGCCCTTTATAGGAAAGGCTTGCCAACTCCTGGTATAGGTAAATTCCTATCATGTATTAAAAAGGTATGATAATTTCCTCAAATAGATAAAGAAGTATATAAAAAGATATGGCCCTGTTCTTGAAAGAGTTTTTGTACTACCTTGTGGAATAGATGCTGCATGTATTCATAGCACATAGGAAGAAGAGCAAGATGCCAAGGCCCTCTCCTCAAACTTGATACTAGGGAAATAAGAATGCTCTCAGGTTAAACTATAAAACAAACCAAGGAGATGAGAATATAGTTAGGTAAAGTCACCTTATTAAGAGAGAATGGCTTCCAGGATGAGTCTCAACTATGCAACAATGAAAGGAATATTACAGAGGGAACGGGAGTATGAATTTAGTTAGAATACTATGTAGTACTACAAGGAAGGACTGCAAAGGCAAATTTGAGTCTCTTAATAGTATTTAAGGGAGAAGATATTCCAGTGTACAAACAAGAGGAAACCTAGTCTATGTGACAGATGTCTCCATATTAATAAAAATAAATAACACCAGTCATTAAGTTAAGTTAGGTAATATATCTAACTTACTTTGGTCTGATTCCATGGTCACCAAGCAACCTTCTATTAGTTAGATTTCCTCATAGATTTCTTATAGAACAGAACGTGCCTTTGAAAGATAATAAGTATCTGGTCTTGAGTTAATAGTTCTATGACTACATTGACTTTCTGCTTTTTAATCTCCCACCTTAGTTTGGTTTTCTGCCTGTATTGGAGAGCACTGGACCCATTCTCAAGGTGTCAATGAAGTTTCTGAGTTTGCAAGCCCGAGGATCAAAATCTGAAATTCACCAAAAAGTGGGGCCTAGTAGCCTTCCCTAGGAGATAACTGCCTCAGATATCCAACCCACCAATTCAAAGTAGAACTGAAATATTTATTAGATTAAAACTCATATAAACCATTTATTTTTCAGTTCAAGCCCAGCAGGTTTAGTTTTATTAAGCATTTTGAAATGCATGAACTTCATGACTTAACATTAAAAGCTTAGAAAAAATACTCTGAATATCATATTACTCTTTCAGGTAAAAGATATATACTTACATATTTGTGGTTGTTGTTTAGTCGCTAAGTTGTGTCCAACTCTTTTGCAATCCCATGAACTGTAGCCCAGCAGGCTCCTCTGTCCATGGGATTTCCCTGACAAGAATACTGGAGTAGGTTGCCATTTCCAGGGAATCTTCCTGACCCAGGAATACAATCAGCGTCTCCTGCATTGGGTTCTTTACCACTGAGCCACCTGGGAAGCTCTATATTTACATATACCCCTATTAAATTAACAAAACTAATCTGACAACACTTGCTTTGTTTCTTTTTGGCGCATTCTATTTGTAGAGCAAATACTCCTGACCACAAGTAATATTACAGGAATGTAAACAATATATTTTTCTTTCAAAAGTTAGCCATTATTGAATGCATTAACAAGATACTCTCAGGGAAATTTTCAGCATTCCTTTTAGTGAAACTTTATTTCAAGGTCAAGTTAAAAGAACGCACATTAAAGGTTTTTTTTATTTCTTGATATAAGAAATAAAAAGGAAACGTAGTCCTGCTCTGCTGAATGATATGAGAATATTAATGACAAGAGAATATGCTTTCAATAATGAGAAAAACAAACAGATGGACAACTTCTTTACAGCTATCAACTGTTATCGTCCTTTGAAAAATTTTATCCCAAACTGCTAACATAAAAATAATCATTATGCTATGTGATAAACTTTAACCCCATCTTACCTGGTATCCACATTTCTAAAGAAGCTGCTTATTGCTTCATCATAAATCGCTTTCTAAAAAGAAAAAATACATGTATTGGTGTTTGATTACATTTAGCTTCTTTTCCAAATTAAGTCCTTTTAATTTAAGGATTATTAATTTAATTATCCCATGATACTTTAAAGGCTGGCATACAGCTACAATAAAAAAAAGTAAATAATCATAAAATGCTTAGATTCTTCCAATCTAGAGAAGAGGAAATATCGTGAGATCTATGGATTAAATTCAGCTGACGGTACTGAAGAATGATGTCCTCACAGAATTGTAGAACAGGTGCATCAAATGAGAGCTTTCCTTGGATTCTTGGCAATCATTTAAAAAGCTAACTGGTTAAATTAAGGATTACAATACCACACATGTTACCTGTTACTGAAGACTGGCCTGCTGAAGTCCATGGGGTCACAGAGCCGGACATGACTTAATGACTGAACAACTTTCACATATACTATATCATTGCTCCTCACGAGAACCCTGACAAAGATGCAACTCTGAGAATTAAGACTAAGGTCTCTGGCCAGTGTTCCTTAAGACCGTTGTGTGTCTAACACCAACTTAAATTTGTCCTTAACGTTTGTCCATAAGTTTTGAGTCATTTTGCTGTGCAGAAGAAATAACCACAACATTGTAAATCAACCATGTTGTTGTTGTTTTAGTTGCTAAGTCGTGTCCCACTCTTTTGCAACCTCATGGACTGTCGCCCGCCAGGCTCCCCTGTCCACGGGATTCCTAGGGTCTCTTGTATCTGCATTGGCAGATGGGTTCTTTACCACTAGCGCCACCTGGGAACCACCAAGAATACTGGAGTGTGTTGCCATTTCCTACTCCAGGTAATCTTCCTGACCCAGGGATCAAACCCCCGTCTCCGGCATTGGCAGGCGGATTCTTTACCGCTGAGCCACCAAGGAAGCCCCCAAATCAACTTACTTCAATAAAATTTAAAAACAAAAACAAAAACCAGTTTGCCCTCTACAAAAAAGATCTCATATAAAAATATCGGCCAGACAACAGCTCACAGAGAGTGATTCTTGCTTATTTTTTGGAAGAGCCTCAGTGACAGATCTGGGGTGCGGGTGGGGAATTAGGGTTAGCTGTACCTGGTTGACGGCAGCGTGCTCCCTCAGCGCCAGGTCCCAGAAGCAGCAGCCGATCTGGTTTCCGCACTGGCCCACTGTGCCCAGGAAGGAAAGAGAACAGACATTAAGCTGAAAAAAGGGCCACTGGCCTCGGCGGCGACTGGGTCCCTATCCTCCCAAGGAGGCTTACCCTGTACGACCACCGACTGGGTCATGCTTCCGCACGGCCTGCCCACCGCACCGCGGAGTCCGCGCCGGCCTCCGTATTCCGCGCCCACCAACGGGCGCTCTTCAAGGGGGCGGGGCGGCCGTAAGTCACTCTGCTGCCGCAAGTCGCCGCCGTCGCTCCGCTCCTCTCTAGGTTCAGAGTAAGATTTTCTGTCAAAAGGCCGCGCAAGTGCACTTGCGCCTCACCGTTACCATAGCGACTGGGCCTCCGGAACGCGGAGCCTCGCTGCCTTGTCAACATCTTTGAGCGTCGGCAGCTCCGGAGGCCGTGGTAACTGGCGGGTAACTAGGCTTTGGAGTGTGATTTTAAAACACGTGTCTTTAAAGCTGTCTTGATCTGTCAGAGGTTTAGTCTTCGTTCACAGCCTTAATGCTCGAGTCAGTGGGTCAAATTCTGTTTATTCCGATTACTTGAGACGCTGAGTTACTTTATCTATTCAACAAGCTCTTTGTTCTGATAGAAAACAGACCGTGGATGAGCACAAAGAAACCCCAGACCGACAGAAGTGTCAGGGTACAGCCGAAACTAGGTGATTATACCCTCTTCACTAAAATGGTGCTTCAGAGACCTAAGCTGTATATGTTGAAGCCGTATGCTCCCAACATTAACTTCTAGGCCTCCTGGAGGATTCAAAATAAATTAAGACATAGATCCGGCTCCATGAAGCTTGCAGTCTAATTGAAGATACACACGAAATACTCAAAAAAATTGTGACCATGTTGTGTAGCGCTGAGTATAAGTGTAATAGGATTCAGTGGGTGAGGATGTAAACAAGTAAATAGAAGGTGGAGAGCTGCTGTTCAGTTGATCTCGACTTGCTTCTCCTGGGTTTGGCTAGGATTAGCATCCAAGGCCTCCACTTACTTACCGACATTCTGTGTTCCAACCTTTTCACCTAGCATTCAAGTTCATTAGCAAATCAGCTGCTTTCTAGGTTATCACAGAGTTTTCTGAAGATTTTTTCCAATAGGTTTGCCACTGAATAACTTAGATAACTATCCTTATCCTTAAAGTTTCCAGGAATAATTTTCTTGATACTTTCTGCTTGACCGCTATGCTAGTGATTTCCATTTATGTTTTTATTATGGCATGACCTAAGTCTGTATAAGTCAGGATAAAACTAGTCATGTGGGCTCCAAGTAATCATAAGGAGGGCAGGAATTACAATTTCTGGAAGACAGAAAACCAGAAATACGTTATGAACAACGCTTGGAAGTACACCACAAGCCCTCGCAAACATGACACGAAAACACGGTATCTGTGGCAGGCAGGAAAAGTAAAAAAGGAAAATGACTTTGAATGGAAATGTAGACCTACTCCAAGGGATAAACAACACTGAAAATGATATATATGTGGGTAGATACATCTCTTGAAAAATTGCTTAAAGAGATGATTGCTTAAAGAAGAAATAATGATGTGTTGTGGGGTTTATGGTATATGTGGAAGTATATATAACAACAAAGTAATGAAGGATATGAGAGGGGAAATAGAATATGCTCTTGTAATTTTCTTGTATTAAAAGTGGTATAATGTTATTGAAGGCATACTGAAATGTTAAGATGTATACCTTAAATCTTAAAGTAATCCAAAGCAACATGCAAGGTTGTATAACAATAAACCAATAATTGAGATAAAATAGATTCATAAAATATATTCAGTTGTTTGATTCAAAAGTACAGAATAAGAACAAAGGGGAACAAAGAATAGATGGCACAAATAGAATATAAATAGCATGAAGTCAGATTTATGTTCAATCATATCTATCACATTACGCATACATATATGCTCAGTCATAGCCTGTCCAACTCTGCAATCCCATGGACTGTAGCCCACCAGGCTCCTCCATCCATGTAACTTTCTAGGCAAGAATACTGGAGTGGGTTACCATTTCCTACTCGAAGATCATGTTACATATATAAAATCAAAACACTCTAATTTAAAAAGTCAGAGATCATCAGGATAGATTTTTAAAAGCAAGACTTAACTTTATATTGGTTATAAGAAAGCAACATTGGATATAAAGGTTAAAACTAAAACTATAGGAAAAGATAAATTATACTAATACTAATCAAAAACGACAGAATGATCTCTGTTCGTTTCCAAGGTAAACCATTCAGTATCACGGTAATCCAAGTCTATGCCCCGACCAGTAACGCTGAAGCAGCTGAAGTTGAACAGTTCTACGAAAACCTACAAGACCTTATAGAACTAACACCCCAAAAAGATGTCCTTTTCATTATAGGGGACTGGAATGCAAAAGTAGGAAGTCAAGAAACACCTGGCGTAACAGGCAAATTTGGCCTTGAAGTACAGAATGAAGCAGGGCAAAGGCTAATAGAGTTCTGCCAAGAGAACCCACTGGTCATAGCAAACACCCTCTTCCAACAACACAAGAGAAAACTGTACACATGGGCATAACCAGATGGTTGACACCAAAATCAGATTGATTATATTCTTTGCAGCCAAAGATGGAGAAGCTCTATACAGTCAGCAAAAACAAGACCGGGAGCTGACTGTGGCTCGGATCATGAACTCCTTATTGCCAAATTCAGACTGAAATTGAAGAAAGTGGAGAAAACCACTAGACCATTCAGGTATGACCTAAATCAAATCCCTTTTGACTATACAGTGGAAGTGAGAAATAGATTTAAGGGACTAGATGTGATAGACAGAGTGCCTGATGAACTATGGATGGAGGTTCATGACATTGTACAGGAGACAGGAATAAAGACCATCCCCAAGAAAAAGAAATGCAAAAAAGCAAAATGGCTGTCTGAGGAGGCCTTACAAATAGTTGTGAAAAGACAGGAAGCGAAAAGCAAAGGAGAAAAGGAAAGATATACCCATTTGAATGCAGAGTTCCAAAGAATAGCAAGGAGAGATAAGAAAGCCTTCCTCAGCGATCAATGCAAAGAAATAGAGGAAAACAACAGATTGGGAAAGACTAGAGATCTCTTCAAGAAAATTAGAGATACCAAGGGAACATTTCATGCAAAGATAGGCTCGATAAAGGACAGAAATGGTATGGACCTAACAGAAGGAGAAGATATTAAGAAGAGGTTGCAAGAATACATAGAAGAACTGTACAAAAAAGATCTTCACGACCCAGATAATCATGATGGTGTGATCACTCACACTGACCTAGAGCCAGACATCCTGGAATGTGAAGTCAAGTGGGCCTTAGGAAGCATCACTACGAACAAAGCTAGTGGAGGTGATGGAATTCCAGTTGAGCTATTTCAAATCCTGAAAGATGACGCTATGGAAGTGCTGCACTCAATATGCCAGCAAATATGGAAAACTCAGCAGTGGCCACAGGACTGGAAAAGGTCAGTTTTCATTCCAATCCCAAAGAAAGGCAATGCCAAAGAATGCTCAAACTACCGCACAGTTGCACTCATCTCACACGCTAGTAGAGTAATGCTTAAAATTCTCCAAGCCAGGCTTCAGCAATACGTGAACCATGAACTTCCAGATGTTCAAGCTGGTTTTAGAAAAGGCAGAGGAACCAGAGATCAAATTGCCAACATCCGCTGGATCATCGAAAAAGCAAGAGAGTTCCAGAAAAACATCTATTTCTGCTTTATTGACTATGCTAAAGCCTTTGTGTGGATCACAATAAACTGGAAAATTCTGAAGGAGATGGGAATACCAGACCACCTGACCTGCCTCTTGAGAAACCTGTAGGCAGGTCAGGAAGCAACAGTTAGAACTGGACATGGAACAACAGACTGGTTCCAAATAGGAAAAGGAGTACATCAAGGCTGTATATTGTCACCCTGCTTATTTAACTTATATGCAGAGTACATCATGAGAAACGCTGGGCTGGATGAAGCACAAGCTGGAATCAAGATTGCTGGGAGAAATATCAATAACCTCAGATATGCAGATGACACCACCCCTATGGCAGAAAGTGAAGAAGAACTAAGGAGCCTCTTGGTGAAAGTGAAAGAGGAGAGTGAAAAAGTTGGCTTAAAGCTCAACATTCAGAAAAGTAAGATCATGGCATCCGGTCCCATCACTTCATGGCAGATAGATGGGCAAACAGTGGAAACAGTGGCTGACTTTATTTTTCTGGGCTCCAAGATCACTGCAGGTGGTGATTGCAGCAGTGAAATTGAAAGACACTTCTCCTTGGAAGGAAAGTTATGACCAACCTAGACAGCATATTAAAAAGCAGAGACATTACTTTGCCAACAAAGGTCCGTCTAGTCAAGGCCATGATTTTTCCAGTGATCATGTATGGATGTGAGAGCTGGACTATAAAGAAAGCTGAGTGCCAAAGAATTGATGCTTTTGAACTGTGGTATTGGAGAAGACTCTTGAGAGTCCCTTGAACTGTAAGGAGATCCAACCAGTCTATCCTAAAGGAGATCAGTCCTGGGTGTCCATTGGAAGGACTGATGTTGAAGCTGAGACTCCAATACTTTGGCCACCTGATGCGAAGAGCTGACTCATTTGAAAAGACCCTGATGCTGAGAAAGATTGAGGGCAGGAGGAGAAGGGGACGACAGAGGATGAGATTGCTAGATGGCATCACTGACTCTGTGGACATGGATTTGGGTGGACTCCGGGAATTGGTGATGGACAGGGAGGCCTGGAGTGCTGCGGTTCATGGGTTCGCAAAGAGTCGGACGTGACTGAGCGACTGAATTGAACTGAAGGAGTACAAAGTAGCTATATAAATTTTAGAGTAGATTTCAGAGCAAAGAATATTACTAGGGATAAAGAAAGATAATAAAAATTTATTCAGAGTACCTAATACTACTAAAAATTTATGAGCCTAATAAGAGTTTGAAAGTATGTGAAGCAAAAACTGGCAGAATGGAAAAGAGAAACATATTCATAATTATAATTTGATATTTCAATATACTTATTTCAATAATTGATAAATAAATGTACAGAAAATAAGTAAAAACGTAGAAGACTTGAAAAACTGTCAATCATCTAATTACATATATAGAACACATCATCCAACAGCAGCAGGATACACATTCTTTTCAAGTGTACATGGAACATTTACCAGATAGTCCATATTCTGGCCATAAATAGGTCTCAGTAAATTTAAAGGAATTAAAATAATACAAAGAATGTTCTCTGATAACAATGGAATCTAATAAATCAGTAACAGATATTAAGAACTTAGAATATTCCCAGATATTTGAAAACAAAATATTCATTGTTCTAAAGGGCTTTTCTGGTAGTTCAGATGGTAAAGAATCTGCCTGGAACGCGGGAGACCAAAGTTTGATCCCTGGGTTGAGAAGATCTCAGGGAAGATCCCTTGGAGAAGGAAATGGCAACCCACTCCAGTATTCTTGCCTGGAGAATTCTATAGACAGAGAAGGCTGGTGGACTATGCTTCATGGGGTCACAAGGAGTTGGACAAGACTAAATGACTAACACTAACAAATAACCCATAGGTGAAAGAAGAAACCAAAAAGAAAAAGTTTAACTGAAGTAAATGAAAATACAAAATTTCAAAATTTGTGTAATGAAGCTAAAGCAGTGGTTTGATTGAGATTTATAGAATTAAATGCTTATGTTATTAAAATAGGTATCAAATCAATGATCTACGTATGCTTCTATTTTAAGAAACTAGACAAACAAAAACAAATTAAACCCAAAGTGAACAGTAAAAAGGAAATGCCAAAGATTGGAGTTGAAATAAAATAAATAGAAAGCAGAAAATTTAATAGAGAAAAATCACTGAAACCTAAATATATTTTCCAGGAGATTAAAATTCTTTTGTGGACTCCCTTGCTTATAAGATAAAGTCTAAAATCTTTAACTGGGTTTGTGTTCCTGCTTGATTTAACCACTACTTACTCTTTCTGACCTGGTTTCTTTTTTCTGGTTTTTAGATTTTCTATTTTCCTTTCTGTTGGCACATGACCTTTGTACATGCTGTTTCCTCTGTTTGCCCCCTTCCCAGATGTTTCACTGTCTTTGCTTCCCACTCATTTCCACCTAGTTAATGCCTCTAGATTTTGTCCTAGTCTAGTGCACTCTCCCCTAACCTGTAAACTCCACTAGGACAGACACTGTATTTGATTTGCTCACTATTTTATCTTTAGTACTTAACACATGCCTGGCTTATGGTGGATTGTCAGCAAATCCATATTTTTTTGTGTGATTGAGGTAATTCTACTAATGGATCTGTTTTCTTAGGATGTGACCAGTTCAAACATTACTCTTTTTCTGTATCTCATAAATCAATATCCTGAAGATGGAAAGATCACTTATTCTTGGGCTTATGAGAATTGAGAGAGAATATTTAGAGGTTTCACCATTTTTTCGCTGTTGATAGTTTGCTTATTCATCCATTTCTCTGTGAATATACTCTGATGTATATACTCGTGCTGGATAGTTTCATCATTAAGACTACTTTTTGGTTTGTTTCGTTGCATCATCCATATTAAAGAAGAAACTTGGCACAACTTGTGCCAAATAAACTAGTTAAAAATGATAAATTGGGGGAATTTAAGAACATTTCACTCGCAAATACCTTATTTTGCAGTTTAAAGATAGTATCAATATGTCAGTGATTGAAAAGTGAAATCAATGCCTCAACACTCTGATTTTAGGAATTATGCAAAAAGATAAGAGAACTTGTGCTGATTGAATTTTTGTTTGCCAGGCATTAGCTTTTTATTCCTCAAAACAACTCCGTGATGTAGGAATTAGTACCATTTTACAAGCTTAGTGATTTGCTCAAAGTCTCAGAGCTAACATGGTGTTCAAATTTAAACCTAATTCTGATGCCAAAAGCCACGAGTTTCACACTGCCACATCTATAAATAATTCAAACTGTTAAAAAACGTTTTGCCAGCCTAAGCACCAAATGTTTGGTCCTGTTGATATATCAGCTTATAATGGCTTGCAGTTATTTCAGTGACCATGACAGTTAAATGGTTTCTCTGAGCTAAATTTGTGATCAACTGTTCACAAATAGCACCCTAGTAAGTAGTAGTCCAGACATTAAAGAGAGGTTGTAGAAATTCCTGCACAGGCAGAACTAGAGAGAAATTTGTAAAAGTGCAGTCTGAGGCCTTTTCAGTGGGGTGAGGAATAGGTAGACTGAATTAATCTGGGTTATTAATTAAGGGAAAGCCTGGGGGACAAAAGTAATGAGAAAAATAGCATATGAAGTGAGAAGAATCTCATGTAATTTTGTGCAGATTGATTAGATGGTTGATTTATAATAGAGATGCAGCATTCATAGATTAAAATATTTAATATTATTAGAAAACAAACAAGGCCATGACAGCAAGAATAAAACCTTCATATATACCTTAGAGACAATTTTTAGCTAAGTTTTAGCTTGTGCTGGAGCTGTGAATTGTGATATTTATTTGTTAGCAGGTAGGAAACTATGTGAAAGAATCTTCTGATGTCACAATTTCTGGGTGTCACTGGAACATTTGATCATCATTCCTTTGGCAGTTCCAGCCTTCCCTGGAAGGTCAGTAGAAGCAATTGATTTATTCACCTCTACAGGAATCAGACTGGGCCTATTTTGGTAAGTATATGTATTCTTGATCAAATTAGCTGAAACTTAATACTTACATACAATAGTTAAACTAAGCCATAGATTTTTAGTGTGGTTTTACTAATTTGTCATTGAGTGTGACGTTTTTTTCCTCAATAATTGATACATAGTCTATAAAAACTACTATAATATTAAAATTCCAAAGCTTTAATAATTTAGTTTTATTGTTACCATCATAAATACTTAATTAGGCATAGAATACTGCACTAGGCATAAGAAACAGTAATGAGATATTTTTCACTTTTCCTGTCCTCTGCTGAAGACATGTGAATTTATACAAGATTGAGCTACTATGCTCAGACGGTAAAGAGTCTGCCTGTAATACAGCAGATGCTGGTTCGATCCCTCGGTCGGGAAGATCCTCTGGAGAAGGGAATAGCAACCCACTCTAGTACTATTGCCTGGAGAATTCCATGAACGGGGGAGCCTGGGAGGCTACAGTCCATGGAATCGCAGTGTGTTGGTGACGACTGAGTGACTAACATTTTCACTTTCACTTTCCCCAGCACTGTTCTAGGTATTAAGGATTTAATCCATGGTGACAAAGACATGGAATGAGAGTGGCGGGGGGGCAGGGACAATGATTTAGGAAAAGCATTTACAGAATTTTAGAGCACTGGTTCTTAACAGGTGGAGATTTTTCTCCTCTTTTCTATCAAGAGACATTTGGCAGTGTCTGAAGACATTTTTGACTGTCACAGCTTTGGGAGTAGGGTGCTGGTGCTGGTGCTGCTGCTGCTGCTGCTAAGCCACTTCAGTTGTGTCCAACTCTGTGCGACCCCATAGACGACAGCCCACCAGGCTCCCCGTCCCTGGGATTCTCCAGGCAAGAACACTGGAGTGGGTTGCCATTTCCTTCTCCCATGCATGAAAGTGAAAAGTGAAAGTGAAGTCACTCAGTCGTGTCTGACTCTTGGTGACCCCATGGACTGCAGCCCACCAGGCCCCTCCGTCAATGGGATTTTCCAGGCAAGAGTACTGGAGTGGGTCGCCAGTGCCTTCTCCGGGGTAGGGTGCTATTGGTGTGTAAGTAAGTGGAGGCCTTGGATGCTACAGAACCTCCCACAAGGCTCAGGCCAGCCTCCTCCCTCCTCAACAAAAAATATATGATCCTAAATGTCAGTAGTGTTGCAGTTGAGAAATCCTGAATCAGAGTGATGATAACTGTTATAAAGTAGTAATAGAGTGCTAAGAAAACATATAATGGAGGGTTATAAAAGGCACCTCTGAGAAAGTGAAATTTAAATTCAGACTTAATGAATGATTTGGCCCTAACAAGTACAGAGTGGGAGCAGTGAGGTGGGGAAGAATTCCGAGCAGAGGCAACAGTCGGCAGTAAGGAACTTATTTTGTGTAGCCATGTGTGTATCATACATATCTCATATATACATTGCATTATATATGTATATATATTTAATGATGCTCAGCAACTGCTGAGTAATAATAGTTAATGTCTATTGAGCATGTACTATGTCTTAGGCACTGCATTTTTCATGTATTACTTCATTTAATCCTCAGTATTACCCTGGAGGTGGATACCATTACTAAGCTCAGTTTATTTTTGAAAACATACTTGGTTAAGTATCTTTCCTAAGATTACATAGTTGGGAAGTGCCAGAACCAGGATTTGAATCCAGGTCAATCCAAGTCTCCCATGGCACTTCCTTAACTAATGCACTGTAAATGTGGAGGAGCAGGGGTTACCGAAGGATCACCAGGGACAGAAGGAATAGCTGTAGATATCACGTAGATGTGAAACGGCTGTGCCTTAAAGGAAGAGAAGCGGTTAGAGAGGCAGGGAGGTCAAGCCTGTTGTTGCCATAACCACTCAAAGCCAGTTATTTTTCATATAACAGAAATGGACTTCAGTTATGTTAACCATAGGGCACAGTTTAATTTTATCATCTAGTGGCCATTTTATATTTGGTCAAGACTTAAAATTTTATGTAAGGGAGAGTTGTATAAATAGAGTGTGTATGCATTTTTATAGATCTTTAAAAATGTCATTTTTCAGAATGTTTTTATGTGCCTGTAGCAGAATTAATGTTAAGAATTCCGAAGAGCTTTTTGAAAACAGCTCACCTCTCATCTCCCTTATTTTAACTTGCTAGGTTTTCAGTGAATTATGCCTTTTCGGTTTGGGACTCAGCCAAGGAGGTTTCCGGTGGAAGGGGGAGATTCTTCAATTGGGCTGGAGCCTGGACTGAGCTCCAGTGCCGCCTGTAATGGGAAAGAAATGTCACCAACCAGGTAAAAAGTCTTCTTACCCTAATAACTGAGGAGACATATAACGGCTATCAACAATATGAGCTTTAGTTAACATTCAGTTAGTAAGAAAGAAACCCTGGAATATTGCTTTTATTAAATTTGTATTTTTTATAAAAGCTTTTTTTTTTTTTGATGTGGACCATTTTTTTTAAAGTCTTTATTGAATTTGTTACAATATTGCTTCTGTTTTATGTTTCCATTTTTTGACTGCAGGGGCGGGGGGGGGAGGATGTGGGATCTTAGGTCCTTGACCAGGGATTGAACCCACACCCCCTGCATTGAAAGGCAAAGTGTTAACCACCAGACTGCCAGGGAAGTCCCATTAAATTAATATTAACAGAGCCTAGGTTTTCTTAGCATAGAGTCTGTGTATTATACCTCTGTAAGTCTGAATGGTAGACCAGTTTTTTTTTGGTAAATATTTATCTTGATTTTTTTTGTTTATAGTTTCAGGATTATATAACATTCCATCAAATAAGCAAACCTCAGTGTTTTTATGTGCAGGGCACTGTTCTAGGCATAAGGCTGTAAAATATGAAAAAAACAGACCTCAGATTTAGTGTCACTTTGGCTTTTACTTGACATTTGGCAGAAGGTAAGTGATATAGAGGTGAAGATTCTATGAAACAAAATTATTTTTGCAAAATTGAAAACTGTAATAGAATTTTTTCTGCTGTTTACCATAGCAAATAGTGCATTGTTTGATTTCATGGCTTGGAAATTTTCAGAACACGAATTTAAACTTAATAAGGGAGGCACTTTAAACATCAGAGTTGTTCAGGTATAAAACAGATGACTTTGGGAAATAGTTATCACTAGTCTTTAGAAATGTTTAAGGTTGGGTTATTGTTTGGTGGGGATGTTGGAAAGGAAATTCAAGCACTTGGTGTATTTTTGGACTAGATGTCATTTAAGGCTCTTTTAAACTTGAGATCCTATCAACATTTGAATAGTATATGGAGTCATATGTTCAGTTTTATATTTTTCCACAATAGTCTAGTTTTTAGATCACTCAACTGGAGTGATTTTAAGATACATATACATATGAATTGCCATAGTGTTATCACTTAGGTTTACAACTATGCACTCCCCCCTCCACTTTTCTTGGCTATTAAGTAATCACTGCATACTTTTCAGAATGAACATATGGAGGGTTATCTTTATATTTATAAATTTCCTTTGATTAAATGTATGGCACACCATTTAGCAACAATTTCTTTGCAATGTAAGTCTAAAATTAGTGCCACTGTGTTACAGTTATTTTGTGACATTCAGGGATTTCAAAATGACTTAGCTGAATATGCATTCAAACTTTGGTGCTCTGAAAAAAATTTCCTTTTTTATATCTAACTACATGTCATTTGCTCTTTTATGTAGGCAACTCCGAAGGTGCCCTGGAAGTCATTGCCTGACAATAACCGATGTTCCCATCACTGTCTATGCAACAATGCGAAAGCCACCTGCACAAAGCAGCAAGGAAATGCATCCCAAATAGCACCGTTAAGTCCTGTGTAGAGGTCTGACTAGGTCAAGGGTAACGGGCCAGTATCATCTTATGATCTGGTAAACAAATAAAAGTGGTGGCACCTTTGGATGATGACAGTAGTTGAAATATTTACTTTTAGTTGGGAAAGGCAGAAATGTAGTCTGTAAAACGTGTGCAGTGATAAGTCATCAGTTATGTCTGATAGATAAGACAGAATAATATTTCACAGTTAGAAAGCACCTTCGAGATCATCTTGCTCACAGTGGATCATTAATATCAATAATTCATGGTGAAGCTTAAGTCACCTTGATTATCAGTCAGGAAGGGCTCATCCTCAATGCTTAATGTGTTTTGGGCTGGTTTCCTTTGCTTATATTTGAATTGCTACTTAGCTGAACCTTTCACTTGAATACCCTAAGCCAGTTTCTGTCTTTTGATAATGTTCTGCCCAGGAATGATTATACTGGGTGAGAAATGGAGCCCTGTGGGTTACGCATTTTGGAATAATACCCAAGACCAAAGGAGATTCTTAGTCCATGGTTAATCTGCAAAGCATATGCGCTGCTAGCATAAGGGAGCTCAGGTTATTGGTTAACTTTATTATAATGAGGTCAAGGCTATGATTCTAACCCCAAGGAATAATGATGTCGCCTCATCACACTCGACCTCAAGTCCCAGCCAGTCATCTTGAAATTGTCTACAGTTAGTACTGAGAAACTTCAGATAGATCTTTTTATTTGATTAGACTTAAGGTTCAGTTTTGAGGTCTAGGCCAGCTCTTTCTGTTTTCTTTTTCTTCTTGTAATGGTTCCAAGAAACTCAGCTTGGTTTCTTTTCCTCTTGATGGTTGCCACACTTCATTCTATAAAATTTTTTTTCTCCAGAAGATTGACTTTGGTGTCAGATAGTTTCCCTAGTTTCTTGTCTACTTTCCTACATTACATAAGGCTTATACATAAGCCTTTTTAAATAAAAGGTTTATTAGCTATAATTACTTGGACATAGATGCATGTGTGCTACATGAGGTGAAAAGAAAAACTTTTCATCAGGGATTTATAAGTGGAGAAATTCTGAGAGCTCACACAGTGGTGAGAGGTGTCTGAATTCCAACCAGCCAGATTGGAAAGACTTTGTGAACATGTGTGGCATTGAATAGAGTCCTCAGAAAGGTCATATATCTTAGTAGGAGGTCTCAACTAGCACTAGACTAAAAACTAATATATGTGAACATTAACAAAGCTTAAAAATAAGACTTGAGAGAATCAGAGTGATTCATGAGTAACTTAATTATCTGCCAAACAAAAATTTAAGACTCATTAAAGGAAGAGAACAAAATCCATAAAGGAAATTGCCCAAGGCTGGGGAAAGCATGATGGGAGCGGAGAAAGGAGTCATGAAAAATTCCTCCAAGCTCATACAAGGCTAGGTGATTTGTGTTTCAACCATAGTGGAAAGATCATTTAGTGATATATCAGTTAGATACTGCCTCATTTGGGGTGGGTCTGGAGTGGAGGATAGCTGTGGACTGAAGGCTGCTCTGGATCTGCCCTAACAAAACTTAAACTGATTCCAAGTAACTAAACTGCATCCAAGGAGGGGAAATAACCTGCCCATCCCATGATTTGACAGATTTTCAGGCTTTCACCTCTAAAACTCATCTACAACTCTACCCACACCATCCTGCCCCCAGTAGTATCCTTTGGGAATGGTGTCCTCTGGTGCTATGAAGTTTATAAATTGAGTGACCTTATCCATGGTAGCCAACATTTTCATCTACTTTTCAAGACTTGAAAGGTTACTAAAGACTTGAGGGAATGCTTGTCTCTCTGATATGATATGCCATTTTTTCCTTGGTATTCTTTCCATGCTAAGTTGCTTCAGTCATGTGTGACTCTTTGACTGCAACCCTTTGGACACTAGCCTGCCAGGCTTCTCTGTCCACAGGATCTCCAGTCAGGAATACTGGAGTGGGTTGCCATGCCCTCCTCCGGGGATTGTCTCCATAAATTCAGGCAAATCAGAGATGCCTAGGGCTCAGGGGAACCCAAGTGGAGGAGTCAGTACCACTTTTTCCTTTTTGAAGATTGCCAAGTACTTTATAAGTGATTGCCTTGGGAGGCAAGGTGAGGAGGTAACTTTTATGGAAACTTTGCTTTCCTGAAATTTATTCAAAGAATATTGAGCGCATACCTACATGTCAGGTACTGTTCTAGGTTTTTACAACACATCAGTGGATAATAGACAAAATTCATGAAACTTGACATGCAGGACAGTACCTCTACTGTTGCCTTTACACAGACTGTGTGTGTGTGTGGTATGTGGTGTGTTGGGGGCATTGTGGTTTTACTGCTTATACTGAAATGACCTCTCTGAGCTAGTCCTAAAGAGAAGGGATTGGCTTCATGCCTCAGTTTGGTGAACCTGAACTGTGTATTTACTGCTTTATGGTCTTAGTTGAAGTCTGTATTCACCAAATAAGGTAAGCAAAGACCCTACTTAACACCCTGTACTGCCATGTTACATACAAGGAAATCGGGCCCAGGGAACAGAAATAGCCCAGTGTCTTCTGAGATGCCCCCTTACAAACTGTGAGCCCCAAATTGAGGTGGTTCTTAATGGACAAAAGGTGTGTGTGTGTGCTAAGTTGCTTAAGTCATGCCCAGCTCTTTGCGACCCTATGGACTGTGGGTGGATATATATTGTTGTATGTTTATAGAATGAGAAGTGTGTGTCTATAAATGTGTATGGTAAACACTTAAAACCATACTTCTAGATGAGATCATTTGTGCTTCAGCTTTTATTGCTACATGCTTGATACTTTGTGTTTTACAAGTCAGTTTCATGAGAAAATGTTCAGTTGTTGGAACTCATCTTTTCACATCACTTGATAATGGGATGTTGCTCCACTGTAAAGCTATTGGAGGGTGCCCTCTCCCAATCAGCTGTGGCCATGAGAAAAGGAACATAGGGTACAGGCCTGAATAGGGCTGCTCCTTCAAACCGGGGATATGGGAGGCCTCATTTTGAAGGTGCTCTGAACTGGCAGGGGTCATGAATGACAACCAGTCAAAATTACTCTGAACATCCATCCATGTTTCTCCATATGAAGTTCCAGTATACTATGATCAACTAAAAGAAAGGACAACTTCTCCCTAGACGGAAGTTGAAAGATGGGGTCCCATCTAAGAACTGAATCAAGCTTTTATAAATGATAAACTCAAAAGTTTCTGAATGTCACTGTGTGGTTGTTACTGGGTCAGCAGATAGGGATCAGTAGATTCTTCTTTGCCTAGCGTAAGTGTGAAATACTAACTGGAAAGAAGTGGCCTTGTAATTGTAGAGAAGATATTAAATAGAAGAATTTTTGTGGTTGTAGTCTGCATACATGTGAGTCTGTGTACACACCAGCTGGAGCTACTGGAGGTCCAGCCAGTCTGCAGCTTGGCTGGTGTAGTTGACTTTGGGCCACTGAGAATGAAGGGACAGAGGGCTCTCTAGGATGTCTCAGGAAAATCTTTGGGAAAAGAAAATAGCAGAGTGTTTCAGAACTACTGCCTCCTGCTTGGATCTAGTGTAGGAAATACTGTGAGGGCTTAGTATGTTTGAAGCATTGGTTCAACCTATACTAGTTAAGGCCCTACTGGATTCAGAGTCTTTAGCTGAGAAACCACATAAGCCCAGAGCCCCTTAGCGCTCAGAAGGTTTTGTTTGGTCTGCCCAGTGTTTTTGTCATTTTAATTGCTGTTGTTTTTAATTAGTTACTAACTGAAAAATCAGGCCATTTCAAGCCCCTCAAATTTCACATTTCCATCTTCTTTTGGAAACTCTGGCCCTTTAAGACTTCTGTTCTTTTATGGTAATAACTGGCCAAGTACCTGCTGCCCTTCTAGATGAGCCATGGCAAGTGCCCTTTTGATTTTCTGTCAGACCCAACTGGCTTCACTCTTATGATATCTTTCTGGCTTGATAGGTGGTTGAGTTTGTGACTCCAGCTTTGGAGACCAGCTGAGGGTTGGCCTGAGGGCAGACAGTCCCCTGGAGGCAAGAAGGCAGGGGACACTCATGCTGGCTCTGGAGGTAGGCAGCGGTTCTGTTTCCAATTCTGGCTCCTCAGTCTAGCTGAATGACAGCTGGCACGTTATTTAACAGTTCTGATTCTCAGGTTTCTCATCTGCAAATGCTACCTCATAGGATGTGTGATGATCAAGTGAAACCTACTGTTAGTAAGTCCTCTGTGAATAGATACTAGCTATTTTCACTGATCATCATCATTATTATTAATGTATTAGAGACATGAGGGTAGTAGGGGAATGTAAATAATTGCATATATATATGTAAGAGATTTTTTCATTCCCTTAGTAATTCCTCAAAACATTTTATACTTCCTCCCCATACCCCCAGTTACTCCTCTTACATACTTTCAGTCCTGTTGATATGAGGGCCTATTTTCTTATTTTGTCTTCAACGCTGATTATCTTTTCATGTATAATTCTTTTATTTTAGTTTCTATATTTTAATATCCTATCAGCTAGTAAAGCCAGTTTTTCCTTTTCTAGATTTTACTAATATATATACCTTAAAATGATATAACATTTTATAAATAAGACTATTTGTGTTGCAGGTATGTGGGGAAAAACTTTTAATAAAAGGACTTTTATACTTTTAAATGGATGCATGATTTTGTCTTACTCTTTGCCAGATAATGTCCTTCATGATTCCTACAAAATGCACTGTAACAATATCCTACAAGAACCTCTCCTCACAGAATTTTATTTTTCGTTTAAGGAAGTAAGGGGATAAAAGGAAGCATTTATTCAATTGAGGCTTTTTTTTCCCTTATCTGGAAACAAATTACCATTCTGATAATTTGTTAGAAATTTATTTATTAAACCTTGATAAGCCTAAAATATTCTTGCTATCCTGATAGATGAAAGTGGTAAAAGCAAATCTGATTATCTAATTTTAGGTTTTATGTAAATCAGTAAATCTTTTCAGGATAAAGGAAGTATACTAAAGACACTTTGGTTTAAGTTGAATGTTACTATCCCTAAATGAAAGCGGAATCTGAGGATCTAGCCACACTTAAAAAATATGTGCCAGTGTTTATTTAGAATCCCTTCTATTTTATTAGAAACAGGAACAGGAATTTCACCAGCAGGAAGTTATAAAATACAGGTAAGTTTAATGCTCCTTTGATTGTTATCCATTGCAGATATTTTGGATCCAAGGTAAGAATCCAAGTAAGAAATAATAAACATCCAGTCCCTGATGACTCATTTAAGTCCTGCTCAACTAGATGAAAGCTTCTACCAAGAAGAAGAACTGCCACTCCTCCTGGCTGGCCTTGTGTTTCTTTCAGTGCTCTAAAGAACTTTGTGCTTGGATAGCTCTGCTGTGTCAGGCTGCTGGACAGGAGTTGATGCTCACGGCACCGCTGACCAGGGCTGCTTTACTGAAGCTCACTGGGCGCCCGTCAATCACAAAGTGACGGATGCAGCCTGTGAAGGGTCTGCCAGGGGCCAAGCGTGGTGTCAGTAGAGACTCTGGAAAAAGAAATGAACACCAAGTTTGCAATCGAGGCATCCCAAGCCCAAATGCCACTTTGTGGCAAAAATATACATCATAATAACCACTTACATTATCAAGATAATTTACATGTCAAAGATGGAATATAGTAATTTACTTATTTTTTTAGGAACATTATCTGCTTTTGAAGTAATATGAACATGTATTAATTTTAGAGTTTTGAGTATAATTCAGCTGTGTATTTACCACTGAAATTTACCACTTACAAGTAAAATCTCAGCAGTGAATTTTCAGGATTTGCTTATGCTTTTTTAGAGTTAATTTCACCTGGGCCTCACTTATTTTATATGATTTACTGAGACAGAGGAAAGAAAATTCAGCTTACAAACTCTTCTTGGAATTGGTTAATGTTTCTGTTTAATTTGTATCATTACCCTTCATCCTTAATCCTCCACATTTTTGCCAAACTTGTAAAATATAATTAGAAAATAATGAATTCAAATAGACTAAACTTTAATTTTCCTGAGCTCTTTTCCAGGGCTTAAGAACTATAAATAGGATAATGATAACTAGCCTGGTCTTTGTGTGGGTATAGGTGCCCTGGGGTATGCCAGAGGAACTTTCTCCCCTTATCTTAATTAGAGATCTGGAAGAAGCCTTGTGCTTATTAATTGTACAGACACAATTAAATGTGTTGAAATGATAGAAGCAATATAATTTAAAGCAATTTAGAGAGCTTAGGAATATCATGAAATTAAAATCCATTTAGTCAAAGTTTATTATTATGTACAAAACAGCTATGTGAACAGTGGCAGATAAAAGATGGAAAACACTCAGAAATCAGTAACTTGGGAAAGAACATAAAGAAGGACAGCAAGTTAAATACCATTAAGGGGCTGTAATAAGTTTTCTAAGCAATGTAGATTAAGAATATGCAGAAGCTTTGTTTATTGAAGATAAATCATGGAAATAGCATTTCATATTTAGAATGATAAGCATCAAGTTTTAGATTTGGAAGGGGCCTAAGAGATCAATTCCCCTTGGCTCTACATTAGTATGACTATATGTATTCTTCAAGACTGTACAGTGTACATCATCAGAATAAAGAGTGAACAGGAAAGAATATAAGGGTAAAACATCTCTTTCTCCTGTTCATTTTAGATACCAGCTTTAGAACATGGATTTTGAATCTGCCCAGCTTACCACTGTTTGGTTCATGGGGGACAAATTCTAGAGAAGGCATTTCATATAGAAATTATGGTTTGCATAATTCACTATACAATTTATTACAGCAGTGGCAAAGTGCCCCAGAACCCTAAGTAATTGATTAATAAAATCAACACATGATTTTAAGAGCAAACATTCCTCAGGTTGAAAGCTTGACTATATACAAAATAATGCAAGATTTTCAGCAGAGGAATGAATAGTTGCTAACTCAAAAAGTTAAGTTCTAATTTTGATTTTTAAATGATCATAAAATAAACTTGAATTTTCTGATACAAAGTTCATGAATTTCAGTGCATTAACTCTTTGTTGATAGAAATAGTGTGTTACCAGAGCTCTGCCTGGTATGAGAGAGCTGGTTGGGACTGTAAGATTTCAGTGCATACAGTGGTTTTGTTTATGCCTAATTTCCTTTAGTTATTCTTTTTCATGCCCCAGTTTCTGATGTGATTTTAGTGGAGTTAATCTTGAACAGCTCAAAAATTAATGATGTTCAGCTTAAATTATACTTTTTTTCCCCCTAGACTTGCTGCATGATCTGTAGATGGAATTAAAAGCTTCAATGGTACAGTGGGCTGGTGGGTAGGCCCCACTGGCCTTGCTAGTTCCTATGTGCTGGCTCATTAGCTCAAATTTGCTATTCATGATACGTCTCAGGTAGGCAGAATTTGGCTTCAGGTATATCTTGCCCAGCCAGTCTATAGAGCAAGTCTTGTAGTGAGAGATGATGGTAGTGTGTCATGCTGGAATGACATACACAAAAAACTGACACACACAAAAAATGACATACAGAAAATCAGAAATCAGAGAGATAAATATGTGTCTGAATGATACAGTAAGCACTTTGAGTGCAAAGTAAAGAACAAATACTGTAACTTCCGTGAGGAAGGGCCATGCTTGTTTGGTCCATCTCCTGGAGCCTAGCACAGTGCTTAATAGACACTCAGTATCCCAGGTGGTACGAGTGGTAAAGAACTTGCCTGCCAGTGCAGGAGACATAAGAGATACAGGTTTGATCCCTGGGTCAGGAAGATCTTTGGAGAAGGGAATGGTAACCCACTCCAGTATTCTTGTCTGGAGAATCCCCATGGACAGAGGACCCTGGCGGGCTACAGTCTATTGGGTCGCAAAGAGTTGGACACGACTGAAGCGACAGCACGTACACGTTTGTTGTGTGATGAAGTCATGCTCTCTGGAAGCAAGGCGAATGCTATTTAGCTTCAACAATATTCTGCAGTGAGTGCCACAAAAGTGGTATTCAGGGTGGGGTGGGGTGGAGCATGTGTGTAAGAAGTGTGAGCTGGATCCTCAAGGTCAATAGGAGTTAAGTTGGTAGAGGTGTGGGAGAAGCAAGAAAGAAGAACATTTTCTAGAAATTGAGGCCTTGTGCTCTTGTGTGAAGGCCTGGAGCAAAGTTCACTACTGAACATTCAGAGAACTGCAAGCCCCAGAAGGTAGGGGGAGGCCCTAGAGGCAAGGGGGCGAAGTGGGGAGAGATAATCAGGACTTTGCATGCTAGGCTGACTTTGATCCCGTAGGTCTCTGGGAACTTGCAATATTTTAAACTATGTTGTGATCTCCAGGAAGAAAGCAATGTGCAGAAATGGAAGGACTGACAGGACCCATCTTTCGCACTGTACCTGCATGAAGTGCAATGTGGTCTTTACCAGTATTTCAGAACTGAAGCCTGGAGCAGGAGGAGAGGACTAAGGAATGGAGACAGGAGTGGATAATAGAAGTAAAGGAGAAAGATAACTTTTTGAGGGTCTCCTATTTCATCAGTGAGTTGTTATTGTCTATACTGGCATTTTGAAAAATCCACATTACAAAGCAGAGGACTGCTTAGTTGCTACTATTTTGCGAGTACCCAAGACTGGATGCTTAATCTTTCTCACTCTGTTGGTTAAAGCGTTATTTGCCTTTACATGGGTCAGTCTAAAATAGTATAGTTAGGATGCAAGGAAAAACTATGTTAAGTTTTTCCTTTACATCCTCACCAAATTCCAGGTGTAAAAGCTTGATTTTTCCCTCATGCTACCTTTATCATTCAATTTTCCCAAGTGAATGAAGTGTGTGAAATAAACAGTTTCAACAAAAGGTCATGGTCCCTGCTTTAGAGGCTTAAAGTAATTGTGGGGGGTCCATAAGTGCCCTATCACCACCTGGGACTATCCACCGTTCTTGGCAGGTGACAGCATTGATGTTACTGATGATGTTTACAGAACTGCAGCTGGGAACCTCTCATAGGGAATATCACTACGTAGGAATAACAGAATTTATGGTCTGCAGCTGTTTTCACGTTTCACACTAGTCCTGGACGGGAAGAACTGTGTATTCTCTCTTAGAGTGGAAGAGGAGTAATTGTCACCAAACTTTTAGTCTTCTAAGGTTCTCAGATCCTACAGCAGCAATAGCAAATGAGTTTTCTTTGTGTAAGAGAGAAAACAGAGTGTGTGTTTCGCTGTGTGTATGTGAGATGTGTGTAAAGAGGAGAAAAAATTAAGCAGATACAGCAGAGGGAGAGTAGTATGTACTGTTTAGAATGCTGTGGGTAGTTCTTATCTGTTATTTTGTTTTGATCCTTAGATGTGCTGTGTGCTTAGTAATTGTCAGTATACATTTTCCTATGAAAGGATGTGTGTGTGCTCAGTCGCTCAGTCATGTCTGACTCTGTGACCCCAGGGACTGTATCCTCCAGGCTCCTCTGTCCATGGAATTTTCCAGGCAAGAATACTGGAGAAGGTTGCCATTTCCTACTCCAGGGGATCTTCCTGACCCAGGGATTGAACCCACATCTCTTGCATCTCCTGCACTGGCAGGCAGATTATCTACCACTGTGCCACCTGGGAAAGTTCCCTATGAAAGGATATTGTATATAAAATTCTTGGAGTTACTATGTGAATTATAAAAATACATAGCTCAACTCTTAATACTGTAATAACACTTATGAGATCTTAAGTGTTTTTTTGGATTTGGAAATTCGTCACTTTAAATAACTCTTACCTGGAACACCTCCAACAAACACAGGCTCCCTGTGATCAACTGGTTTTGGGTTTAGGGGTCCAACCACATGGTTCACTTCAGAGTCTACATCCAACTGAACCACATTTGAATCTCTAATAACTGAAATACAGGGAAAAGAGTGGTCATAAGTGATATTGAAGTGATTAATTTTCACATGAAAGGGAATAATTTATTACAGCAATAGCTTTTATTTATTCCAGAATAAACCAAACACTTGCCTCTAATCACTGAAAACATCAATGTCTAACCAATCACTGTAAAATTTTCCTTTGAAAGGGAGAATATTTAGAATACTCTTTGCTTCATAAATAATGCATTATTTAAACAACTCCATAAGACTATTCTGGCAGCATTAATATTTTCAAATCACATGTGGATTCAGTATACACATTTTAGTACATTAACATTTGATTCTCTTTTCTTGACTACTTTTAGACTGTCAGTTATTACCTATTCTGTCATATAAGTTATATAGACTAAGTTCTTCTAAGTCATCATGTCACAGGTGGGTGTATAGGCTCACTTTATCAGGGGAACCCAGGACACACAGCTTTCCTCACCTGTAATTCTGTGCCATCTGCCATCACAGAGACTCTGCTTGGGTGTCACTGAGGTAGAAAAGTCTCTGATGCCATTGTTGACTTTCACTATGACCTGCAAAAGACAAGGCACATTGTAGAATTTTATTTCATTTCTCCTCATTGAGATAAGATGAGATTTCTTACATTTACCACAGGGAAGCAAAACTTTGAACATCCAGACATTAGCTTTGCAATTTGAACACAAGGGGTCACTCTTCAGTAAACTAGAGAAAATGTGTTCCTCAGAAAGAGAACAAAATAAAGACACCGGAGAGAACAGGGGGCAGAAGAACAGTAAGATAACACAATGAATTCCTTTAAAGATGGAATGTGCTGTACAAGGCAGGTAAAGGTACTGATGAAGAGCATGGGCTCTAGAGCCAGACTGCCTGGGCTCATACTCAGGCGCTCCTACTTCCCTCACTCTGTGCCACGTTTTCTCATTTGCAAAATAAGGGTGATAACTGTAATACTTACTTCACAGAGTTATTGGGATTAAATGAGTTAATCCATATAAAGCATTTAGAATAGTATCTGACACACAGTAAGCACCATATAAGGATTTGTTTTCATTGTTATATGGTTTCATAGAATATACTGGAACTCAAATGAAAATCAATTATGTTATTGACATTGACGAAAATATGCTTCATATTTATTTGAATACTCTCATGAATGTTCTTTAGTAATATTATTTAAGGATGAAAGTGGTGTTTAATTATAACAATTTTTTTTATTTTTAGCAGCTGAAAAGAATGTATGGTATGCATACATATTATAGACAGATGAAAGTCTGCTGCTTCCATTTGTTATAAAAAATTTGTATTCTGATTCTTTTATTAAAACCTTTTAATTATTGATTTTTTTTGCTTTGCCACAATTTCATGGCTCTTTGCTCTAATCAAATCAATTCCCAACATATGAATCTGAATCCAAAAATTGCCTGCATTTAAATTTTACATTATAGTTTCCCTGTTGTTTGTTTTTCCCCTCAGTTAGGAAAGATCGATGAAATAATTCTGTGAAATAAAACTGCTTCAGATCTAGAATACAAGGTCAGAGAAGACAGACTTGTTAAAACAATTTTTAACACACTACCTGCCCATTTTTCACGTGAACATTTAGGTATTCCCCATTGACACTGTGGCCGTGAACAAGGGTTCCAGAACTGCTTCTGGGACGGACTTCAAATGCAATCTCAAACTTCAATCCAATATTGAAAGACTCATCTGTGGAGAGAAATACTATTAGTTCTCAAGAACAGCAACCTAAATTTTGTAACCATGGCATGATTTTGTAATTGCATATTTTTGTATCTCTTTTGGAAAGTTTGATGCATTTTTCAGGAGATAAGTAGAAAGTGTCATTTTCCTTGTCAAACACACTGGAAAGCTCTGAGCGGGTCTGAGATAACTAGTGTACCATTCCTGTTGTGGAGTGCGGGGTGGAAACAGCATGCTGAAAATACGTCATGGCTATGGGAGCTCAGGTGAGGAAAAATTGATTCCAACTAGCAGGACCATTTACTATTTCAAAAGTGAGAAGCAGGAAAGAGCTAACTAGGAAGAACTGATCTGAACACAAGTGCAGTCTGAGATGTCTGGAGAGCACTGCAGAGGCCAGTGTGGCTGGTGTGTCACACTGCAGAGGCCAGTGTGGCCAGTGTGTCAGTGCCCTGCGAGCGAGGGTGGAGGGGGAAAGTCAGCAGGAGCCACATGGGGAAGGGCTCCAGGGCTCCAGTAGGGAAGATAGACTTGACACTGCAGACATTGAGCAAGGGAGCTGATTTGATCAGATCTGTATTTAAAATAATTCTTAAAAAAGATCACTGGAGCCAGTGCTGCAGAGCATTTGGGAGGAAAGAGAAAGTTAGAACAGCAAAAGTGGTTAGGAGCTGTTTTTGCAGTGATGCAAGAAAATGAATTCTTCTTAATAGCAGCTGTGTTCACTCCAAGAGACTCACTGCAAAGCTGGGCATCTTAATAGTGTTCACTTCACGCATCTTCTTATAGGTCACTTTTTAAAGTTTTCCTGCTATTAATGTTTATTGAAAACATAAATTGTGCAGGTTGCTATGCTTTTCGGGCTGTCTAAACCTTTTGAGTTCTTTTCACTGAAATTCAATGAAAGGCAGAGGAATGTGCCTGTCCGTGTTTTCATAGGGATAAAGGAGGAGAAAGGAAAGTAAAATCGTGAACTAGACAAAGAGGAAATATTGCCTCTGGTTATTCTGTTGGACATGGGGATGGTTTAAGAAGGAGTAACTGGCTGCACTGTAAGGTCTTTATTCAGGGCATGTTGAAGGCAGGAACATTCTACTATCTTCTTTCTCAGCACCTGTTCTGTACCCTCCTCACACCTAATGGTTGCTCTATAGAGTGCTGTTGGAATGGACTGGATGGTGACTGTGTGTAGTCTATTTAGGATTTTATTTCCTTATTTTTAGAACTATTATGTTCCATCACTTGGCACAGGGACTGTCATGCCAGAGGCACACAACAAAATCTTTGCTGAGTGAGAGTAAGAGTTGAGAATAAAAATCCAGAAAGAAAAAATTTTAAGGATAACGTTGTCTGCTGGAGTTGCTGGAGAGGGGAGGAAGTGGAACTTTCCTTAGTAGGAACAATGGGTGCTGTTTATTAGGAGCAGAGAAAAACCCAGTGTGTGAGGTAGCCAAAAGCCCACACAGGTTAGACCATGGTGCAGCACAGAAAGTCTAAAGGAGCCAAGATGGTCTATCCCCAGAGGTTTGGCAGCTGTGGAGAAGCACTGGCTGGGCAAAGCAAACAGGGATTGGCATGGTCCATGTGTCTATTTGGACGGCAGTAGAGGAGAAAGGTGGTCCTTATGAAAAGTGACCATTTTCAAGGGCTGAGTTTGATATTCTGGTTTTTAACTTTGGGCCCAATATCCCTGTTAGCCATCTCCAGGAAAGAAGTATTTCATGATTCATGTTTTAACATAAGTCACGGTTACCTAGGACCACGTAACCTCCTTCTGTTGAGAAGTATGTTCCTGTTTCCATTGGACCTTCAAAACAAGGAGTCACGCTAAATGTCTGAGAAGCAGAGGTGATGGAGGCCCCATTGAGCTGAAGATTGCTGAGGCAGCCACTGAAGCTGTAGACCGAGTTTATCTAGAGGAGAAGATATTTCTTAAAATCCATTTTCTCAACACTCACAGATACACCAATGAAGGGATTTGTGTCCTGAGAGGAACCCAGTAATTTCTTGCCCTATTTGTTTTAGATATCTGAATGATCAATCATTTTCCAGGTTGTTGCTTTTTAACTAGATCTTTGAAGCTAGAATTTTGTATTACATAATGACAGCCTACTGTAATTAAGGTACAAAAATTCAACATTTTTCACAACAAGGTTAATTGCAACTGTGGCTTTCAAACTGAATTAGAAATATTCTCATTTGTTTTTCTTCAAGAAAGAAAGCTGTGCCCTAGATCACCTAATGCTGATGAGGGCTAGCAAAGAACTAAACTGTTACATCTACTGTGGTTAAATAAACAGTGGCGAATTTGCTTTATTGGCTTGTGTTTGAGCATTTATCATACCACAGGACATGAAACACGGGCCACTTTAGATAACTGATTTCACAGTTTTAGAAATCTTTCTTTTAAAGAAGCTGTCATGGAATTGGGACTACTCATCTAAAATCAAATTAAATATGAACATTTCCCCCCATTTTTGCTTTACACACACATAGTAATGATCTTTGTTGTTGTTGTTTAGTCACTAAGTTGTGTCTGACTTTTTTGCGACCACATGGTTTGCAGCCTGCCAAACTCCTCTGTCCATGGGATTTTTCCAGGCAAGAATACTGGAATGGGTTGCCATTTCCTTCTCCAGGGGATCTTTCTGATCCAGGGATCAAACCTGAATCTCCTGCATTGGGAGGCAGAGTCTTTACCATTGAGCCACCAGGGAAGCCATTTAACGGGATCTTAGAAGTGTATTAACTCTTTGTGTTAAAGTCAAACCTGTATTTATATTAAAAATAAACTTAGTCCTTTGATGCATTCCTTTATTGCTAAATATTTTTGAAGGTCCAATATTTTAAACTTTTAAAGTACCAAAATAATGTTGTTTTCTTCTACCATATCCTCATGTCCCCCAAGGGGTAACCACATTTCCTTATACACTTACAAATTGTGTGTGTGTGTGGTGTGTGTGTGTAAGAAATGAAAATGAGATCATAGTTTACATAATGGCCTGAAAGTTTTTTTTTCTACCCAATAATATATAATGTAATGACTTGCTTTCTTTTTTGGGTGATTTTTTTTTTTTTTTTGGCTGTGCCATGCAGCTTGCAGGATCTTAGTTCCCTGACCAGGAATTGAACCCAGGCCTGGGGAGTGAAAACACTGAGTCCTAACCATTGGACCACCAGGGAATTCTCTTTTGGATAGTCTTAAAAAGCATGGGTACTTGCTGAACAGATAAGCATCTCCTTGAGATATAACTTTTCATGACAGTTTATACCTCTGAAACATTTTTCATCTCACCTCTACCTTAGAATCAAAAGATTACTCTGGGCTTTGTAATGTCACAGGGTAGACAGACAACCACAAAACAATACCCACTAATGCATCCCATCTCCAGCCAAAGTACAGTTTTACTTTTGCCAGTTTTCTAATCATAAAGCGAGGGCTAGATCAAACAATCTTCCAGCTCTAAAGGTCGATGGCTCTACCTGATCACAGCTGGCTTACCTGGACATTTTTCACAGCCCTTCCAGGAGCCACACCTCCCAAATAAATAGGACCCCTGATTTTCCAGTCAGCTCCTGTAGGGGGAAGACTTTCTTCTAAGACTCGAAGTCCATCAATTATCATTCGGCCGCTGCTCTTTTCCCGAATAAATATCACCTTGATGGAGAGAAGGACAACAGCGTTATCTTTAGTACATCCAAAGATCAGCGGAAAGGCTGTGTTGCTTCTCCTCTCAACTTTGCTATCATTTGCAGTGCTGCAGAAGTTCTTTAAAGAGTGGTCCTTTCACTGAAGGTCAGGAGTTTGTCTCTTCTTTTGAAGCCTGATTTAAAGTTACAGGCTTAATCTCTGAATACAGTTTATGTTTAGCAGAGTTCTTTGTCCCAGCTGGCAGCCCACATGCTCTCGCTCCTAAATTTAATTATAATTAATTGTAATGCAGCTGACATTGCTTACTTTTCCCACTATACACACACTGAATTGCTTTGATATTTAGGTTATTCTACCTGTTGTATTCTTTCTTCCTAACAGATTTACTCTATTTTGTACTTTCCATAGCTTAGTCTATGAGACATTCAGCAATCACAGAAAATTTAGAATATTATAGGCAGTGGAAAAAAACCCAGTCAAGTGAAAAATCCTTAGAAACCAAACTTCAGCTTATGCTGGCCACTGATCTTTTGTTTAAAATAACTGCACTAAAAATAGCTGATCTGTCAAAAAAATTATACTCAGATTATATTTCTTTTAAAATAATAAGCTTCAAGATTTTTGTAATAAATTAACGAAAGTTTCTGAAACTGAACTCTGAACATATAGCAACAGAATTTGTAAATGGGTGTTTCTAGAGAAACCACTAGTGGGGTATTAGAATGGTGGACGTTTGCTGATAATAATATTCTCTGCCTTTAACTTACATCATGCCACAATCCATCATTGTATTTCTCCTGGCTTCTAATCTTCAGTTTCTTGTGGCCAACATTAAACATGAAAACCAAGCGGCCATGGGCTAAGAACAGAGTCATGAAGTCATTCTCTTCTTGATCTGAGACATAGAAAATCATCCCATGGGAGGAACGTGTTTTCAGACGAATGGAAAACTGGGATCTGGTAAATGAGAAGGAAAAGCTTACCACTTGTCAAAGAAGACTGTGATCTCTAACTTCCCCAAGACAATACAGCATAAGGAAGAATAAAGCCATCTGATCTAATCCCAAGCAACATTACTTCTAATTACACCTTATTATTATTAGTGAATATTAGGTAAGCCCTGCTAATTCTGGAGAAGGAAATGACAACCCACTCCAGTACTCTTGCTTGGAAAATTCCATGGATGGAGGAGCCTGGTAGGCTACAGTCCATGGGGTTGCAAAGAGTGGGACACGACTGAGTGACTTCACTTTCTTTCTTTCTATAGTTCCTCTTGGAGAGGGAAATGGCAACCCACTCCAGTGTTTTTCCCTGGAGAATCCCATGGACAGAGGGGAATGGTGGGCTACAGTCTATGGGGTTGCAACAAGTCAGACACGACTAAGCAACTAACACAACTAACATACTGCTAATTCAAAAATGTAAATCCTCCTCCATTTGCTCATACAACAGGGATAAGTCCCACATTTAAGAAAGTGTTGTTTCAATAAATGCTGGAGAAAATGTGGAGAAAAGGGAACCCTCTGGCACTGTTGGTGGGAATGTAAACTGATACAGCCACTATGGAGAACAGTGTGGCGATTTCTTAAAAAACTAGGAATAAAACTACCATATGCATGAGTGCTAAGTCGCTTCTGTTGTGTCTGACTCTTTGCGACCCTATGGACTATACCCCATGAGGCTCCTCTGTCCATGGGATTCTCCAGGCAAGAATACTGGAGTGCACTGCCATGCCCTCCTCCAAGGGAACTTCCTGACCCAGGGATCAAACCCACATATCTTACATCTCCTGCACTGGCAGGTGGGTTCTTTATCACTAGTACCACCTCAGAAGCCCAAAACTACCATATGACCCAGAAATTCCACTGCTGGGCATATGCCCTGAGAAAATCATAACTGAAAAGATACCAGTATCCCAATGTTTAAAGCAGCACTATTTACAATAGCCAGGACACGGAAGCAACCTAGATGCCCATTCACAAGTGAATAAAGAAGTTGTGGTACATATGTACAATGGAGTATTCCTCAGTCATAAAAAGAAAAGAGTTTGAATCAGTTCTAGTGAGGTAGATGAACCTAGAGCCTGTTATACAGAATGAAGTAAGTCAGAGAAAAACAAGTATCATAAAATAACACGTACATAAGGAATCTAGAAAAATGGTATTGATGAACCTATTTGCAGGGCAGGAATAGAGACACAGACACAGAGAACAGACTTGTGGACACAGTGAGGGAAGGAGAGGGTGGGACCAATTGAGAGAGTACCATGGCAATGTATACATTACCATACGTAAAATAGATAGCTGGTGGGAAGTTGCCATTTAACACAGGGAGCTCAAACCAGACATACCTAGAGGGTTGGGATGGGGTGGGCGGTGGGAGGAAGGTTCAAGAAGGAGGGGACATATGTATAATTATGGTTGATTCACATTGTTGTATGGCAGAAACTGACACAACATTGTAAAGCAATTATCCTCCAATTAAAAATTTTTTTAAAAAAGTGTTGTTTCAGTAAAGGATAATATCATGTCTTGCTTTGAAAAAATGATTGCACTTGATTTAGTAAAAATCTCTATGCTAAGGAAGCTTTATGTAGACAAATACTAGAGAGCAATTAATATGCATATAAAAATTTGCATAGAAACAATATGATTTATGTACTATCTAAAATACAGATTCAGTTTTCTCCCCATAAAAATTAATCAATGGATATCACGTGCTAAAAACAGCTACCAGAATGTGTAGAAATCAAATAAAATTTCTAGAAATTCAGCTTTAGGCCACAGATAAGATACATTTATTAAGCTAATTTCCAGTTTGATTAACTCTGTATTTTTCCTGAAGAATACAAAATACTAATTCTGCCTATTAGGAAAATAGGAAATTAGGAGTTTCTTATTGAATCCACTGACGGTATGAATGTTTGAAAGAGCTATATAAGAGTATCTAGGTGCTAATACTTTAAAAGAAATCTTAAATAATCCTAAATAACTTGGAGAGTTGTGAAACACCAGGAAGAAGCAATGAACTTTAGAGATAGCTTGAGGATCAAGAGAGACAACAGTGCATTTGTATTTTTGGTGTCTTTCCTTATTAACCTTCCAGTAGTTTAGATGCATTCCCACTTACAGTCTGAAAGCAATCTGTGTCGGAAAGGGAAGGTGATAGTAAGGTTAGATGATGAGTCATTTAAAATTTCCCCCATCTTCCTTTCTTTGATTGTCTTTTCTTTTTCATTAAGTACAGCAAACTCCTAGGACAATGCTATTATATGCACCTTACTTTTGGGAAGAAAGTCACAGAGAATGTTATTTATTGGACAGTATGAATCATGTACTATTTAACATTTGTTTTGATGAAAAAAAGAACAAGATTAAAATAGCACAGAAAAATTATAGGAAAAAGAAGAACATATGGCAAGTAAGGATGAAGCCCAGCCATGGCATCAAGCTTCTTAACGGATAGTGTGTTACTTTACTTTTCACCAAAATCTCCTTTTAGGTGTTCAAACTCTTGACGGCTGTTGGCTGTCCCTCCGTACTGATAGGCATGCTCTATTGCTCTAGGGCTGTTGGAAAGCTGGCAGTGAGAGTCTCTTGGAACATTCCTCTCTAGGAATTTCAGGCCAACAGGATCCCACGAAGGAGCATCTTTACTTTTCTCTCCCTGTAAGAGTAGGACATGACTCATTTAAGGGATAAAACTGACATACTAGTAGCAAAAATTCACTTTTAATTTTTTATCATTAACAATGATGATTAAATAATTAAAGAGTACATTTTTGTACATATTCCACTAGTAGAATGTTAGACCTCTCCATTCCTCTACTACCATAAGCAAATGCCAGCAGTAGCGGCCGCAGTAACAACAAACAACAACAGAGTATGTTAACAAACCCAAAATTCCCATTTACAGTCTAAAAACAATTTGTACAGTGAAGCTATAGAGACAAGTGCTCTGTGATTTAAATTAAATGCACATTTTAATCAATGGTGGAAAATGAAAAAATTGGCAATAAAGACCCCTGAGAGACTCAATAAGTAAAATCCTCATATCATATACAACAATACCACTTGAATTTACATATTATTATTTATATATCCTGCATAAAAAGTTCAATACTTAGTAACATCTTCAAAATATTTTTTTAAGAATGTTTTGGGTGATAAGATATGTAGCAAACATGTGACAAGATATAGAACGACTTTAAAAAATTATTTTGTGCTCTTAAAATTTCACTATTGATTTTAAAATTTCCAGTTCTGAAACTACAGACTAATATTTAATGGTCATTTAGTCAATTTCTGAAGCAAAAGTAAATGCAAGTAAATCTGAGCATTCAGTCATTCACTCATTTATTCAAGCAAATGTTTATGAGTACCTAATAGGTAGGAGTGAAGAAGAAAAAAAAAAAATCAATGTTTCTGTGTGCCTTCAGTGGGCAGTGTATGGTGGGTGGGGAACAGAAAGGTGAGTGAGACATGGTTCCTGTTTTTTAAGGACTGAAAATTGATTTGGCTTTTAAACAACAAATTGGAAGACAGGTTGTAGCTGGATAGAAAGGACCTTAGATGACTTGGTAAAGGATGAGGTTTTGTTTTTTAGGTGATGAGAAGCACCACAGATTTGAAAAGCAGGGAGTGGCCTGATCTGATCCACTTGGGAAGAAATCTTGCAATAAAGTAAGGATAGAGAGAGAGGAAATATTTGGAGCTAGGGATAGCTGAAGAACACAGCAAGAGTCAGGTTGAGACACAGGACCGGGGGGAGAGGACAATTTCTGGTTCAGGATTGCTGAATGAATGCATATAGCCTTCCCCCTCCCTAATTCCCACCAAAATGTCAAAAGAACTGTACACATAAAAATAAACCCACCGTAGTCCTGGAAGTATAGGAGGATTTCTACTAGTCAAGCAAAGCAGTGTGGAATTTCCATAAAACAATATCGTAATACAGATTGGAACAGATTGACAACATAGATATTTTTTTGGTTGTGCTGGGTCTTCGTTGCTGTGCACAGGCTTTCTCTAATTGTGGCAAGTGGAGGGCATGTAGAATCTTCCTAGACCAGGGATTGAACCTGAAACCCCTGTATTAGCAGGTGGATTCTTAACTACTAGACCACCAGGGAAGCCCCAAACTCTTAATCTCATATGGGAAAAAGATAAGACCTCCAAAAAAGTCTGTGTTCTAGGCAAATCCAAGAAATCAAGGAAATGCAAATCAAACCCACAATGAGATATCTCCTCACACTTGTCAGAATGGCTATCATCAAAAAGAACATGAATTGGTGAGGATGTGGAGAAAAAGGTATCCTCTTACACTGTTGGTGGGAACGCAGACTGGTGCAGCCACTGTGGAAAATAGTATGAAGGTATCTCAAAAAACTAAAAATATAACAGAACTACCATATGACCCAGCAATTCCACTCCTGCGTATATACCCAAAAATAACACAAAAACTCTAATTTGAAGAGATACATATACCTAATGTTCACAGCAGCATTGTTTACAATTGCCAAGATATGGAAACAACCTAAAAGACCATCAAAAGATGAATAAAGATGATACATACATGATACACACACACACAACAGACTACTACTCAGTCATAAAAAGAACAGAATTTCGCCATTTGCAGCAACACAGACTGACTTGCAGAGCATTATGTTAAGTGAATAAGTCAGAGAAAGACAAATACTGTGGGATATCATTTATGTGTGGAATCTAAAAAAGACAACAAACTAATGGATATAACAAAAAAGAAGCAGACTCAGAGAGAGAACAAACTAGTGGTTACCAGTGGGGAGGGGAACGTGGGGAGGGGCAATACAAGGGTGAGAATAAGAGGTACAAACTATTAGGTATAAAATAAGCACAAGGATATATTGTACAACATGGGGAATATGGCTAATATTTTATATTAACTATAAATGGAGTACAGCCTTTAAAAATCATGAATCACTATATATTGTATACCTGTAACTTATGTAACACTATACAACTATACTTCGACTAAAAAAACAAATAAAATAAAATAGGGGTTAAGGCTGGCCTCACTGATCAGATGAGACTTGGGCAATCCTTGAGGAGAAGCTGTCAATGCAGATATTTGGGGGAAGCATGGCCTAGGTAAGAGGAAAGCTCAAGAAAGGATCTTAAGGCAGGAGTGTACCTGGCTTGTTCGAGAAACAGCCAGTAGATCAACAGGAGGAGAAGAGCGAGTGAGAACAAGGGTCTCTTACAACATTGTAGGAACTTCAGCGTTGATTCTAACTGCAGTAGGAGGGGCCATTTTGAACACAGAAGTAACACGATAAGGCATGTTTAAAAGGATCTAGTTGTTGTGCTGAGAATATACTATTGGGGAACAAGGTAAAACAGGGAGGTCTATTGGGAGGCTATTACAGTAATTCAGATGAGAGACGACAATGGCTTGGACCAGGATGGGAGCACTGGTGCTTGAGGGCATTGTTTACATTGGGCCAGGAAGCAGGAAGGAGGGTCAGACTGAAAGAACGAGAAGGAACTGGACTTTCATTTATAATGAAGGCGAATAATGTACATGCTAGGTGTAAAACGGATGAGAGAATAGTCATCAGTGACTGCAATTTAAGACTCAAGATTTTGAATGCAAAGTCACTCTAGTTGATGCCACAGATCAACTGTGGATGTGAGTGGTTAAAAGGAAGGTCAAGGAAGGAGGGAAAAATAAGGTAAGATCAGAAACCAATGATTTCTAGGACTGTGACAGAAACTAGAGGCTGTTATGCAACAACAAATGATACTAGAGAATGATCACAGTAAATAGTATATATTTTTATATAAAATACAGAGCAATTTTAACCATTGTAATGAAAAGCAGTTGGAAGTAAGAGCAAAAGCTTAATCAAACTGTTTCTTAGGGAATAAGAACTGATAGAACAAATCTGGTAAACTGCAATATCAGATACTACAGAAATCATATCTTTCATACAAACACAGTTGCAAATGAGTAAATTCAATAAAGCACCAGTGACTAGAATTGTATGTGTGGAATACAAGGGCAATCTAAAAGTTGGCGCAGCATTATCTTTTACCTTTTTTTTCTGATTGGTTTTAGGCTTTGAGGAATTTCTTCCTTTTTTGTGAAGGAGAAACAATGGTGAAGACTCAATGGGACACTCATAAAGAGAAGTGTGGACCTTTTCAGAATACCGCTGGAAATCTTCAACCTCTACATCTCTATCCAACCTGTGTTTGTAACAGAGGAAAGAAAAATCTTAAGAATGTTGTTCAGAATTACATGATGAAACTATGGAAGTCAAAGAACTTTAGCAATTAATATGTGTGTGTGTGTGTGTGTGTGTGTATGTGATGGGTCTTTATGTACCAACCACTATCTTAATTAGAACCCTTTAAATGATCATTTAACCAATTAACCAATAACTCTGTGCCTTCCCAGCACATTCTGCCAGATGAATATATCTTCCCTCACCATGTCCTGGATGATGGGGACCTCATCTGTGTTACTTAATCTGTATTAAATTCCTCCCTTGCATGTTTTTGAACTCAGGGGGTTCTCACTGTCTTTGTTAAGGATAAAACAACATGGTCGTCTACTGAATGGGAGAAGATGTTTGCAAACAATATATCTGATAAAGGGTTAATATAAAAAATACACAAAGAACTCATACAATTCAACATAAAAAAACCAAACAACTTGATTGAAAAAGGGGGCATAGGACCTAAACAGACATTTCTCCAAAGAAGACATAAAGACAGAAAACAGACACATGAAAAGATGCTTAACATCACTAATCATCAGGGAAATGCAAATCAAAACCACAAAGAGATACCACTCACCTGTCATGATGCCTATCATAAAAAGACAAGATACAATAAGTGTTAGTGAGGATGCGGAGAAAAGGGAACCCCCACGTTTTGTTGGTAGGAATGTAACTTAGTGCAGCCACTATGGAAAATAGGCTTCTCAAAACATTAAAAATAGAACTACCATATGACCCAGCAATTCCATTGCTGGGTATTTACCAGAAGAAAACAAAAAGACTAATTTGAAAAGATATATACACCTCTGGTTTCACTGCAGGATTATTTACAACAGCCACAATATGGAAGCAACTTAAGTGTTGACTGATAGATGAATGGATAAAGATGGGGTTATATGTATATGAAAATTATTTAGCCATGAAAAATGAAATCTTGCCATTTGTGACATGGATGGATCTGAGGGTATTATGTTAAGTGAAATAAGTCAGATGGAGAAAGACGATACTATAGATTTCACTTAAAAGTGGAATCTAAAAAACAAAACAAACAAAAGAGAGTCAAAGATACAGAGAGCAAATGGGTGGATGCAGAAGGGGAGGTGTGAGTCCACAATTGGTGAAAAGGATTAAGAGATACAAACCTCCACTCATAAATAAGTCATGGGCATGTAATAGACAACATAAGGAATACAGTCGATAATATCAAAATAAAAGTATGCAGACAGATGGTTAGTAGACTTATCTTGGTGAGTACTTCATATACGCAAATGTCTTCTGAGAAACCTGTATGCGGGTCAAGAAGCAACAGTTAGAACTGGACATGGAACAATGGACTGGTTCCAAATTGGGGAAGGAGTACGTCAAGGCTGTATGATGTCACCCTGCTTATTTAACTTATATGCAGAGTACATCATAAGAAATGCTAGGCTAGATGAATCACAGACTGGAATCAAGATTGCTGGGAGAAATAGAAACAACCTCAGATATGCAGATGATACCACTCTAATGGCAGAAAGTAAAGAGTAACTAGAGAACGTCTTGATGAGGGCAAAAGAGAAGAGTGAAAAAGCTGGCTTAAAACTCAACAGTCAAAAAACTAAGATCATGGCATCCAGTCCCATCAATTCATGGCAAATAGATGGAGAAAAAGTGGAAGCAGTGTCAGATTTTATTTTCTTGGGCTCCAAAATCACTGTGGATGGTGATGGCAGTCATGAAATTAAAAGACGCTTGCTCCTTGGAAGAAAAGCTATGACAAACATAGAGAGCATATTAAAAAGCAGAGATATCACTTTGCTGACAAAGGTCTGTATAGTCAAAGCTATAGTTTTTCCAGTAGTCATATATGGATGTAAGAGTTGAACATATAAGGAAGGCTGAGCACCGAAGAATTGATGCTTTTGAACTGTGGAGCTGGAGAAGACTCTTGAGAGTCCCTTTGATTGCAAGGAGATCAAACCAGTCAATCCTGAAGGAAACCAACCCTGAATATTCATTGGAAGGCCTGATGCTGCAGCTGAAGCTCCAATGCTTTGGCCAGCTGATGTGAAGAGTCGACTCATTAGAAAAGACCCTGATGCTGGGAAAGACTGAAGGCAAAAGGAGAAGCGGGTGGCAGAGGATGAGATGGTTAGATAGCAACACCAACTCAAAGGACATGAGTCTGAGGAAACTCAAGGAGATAATAGAGGACAGAGGAGCCTGGTGTGCTGCAGTCTATAGGGTTGAAAACAGTCAGACCTGACTTAGAGACTGAACAACAATCAGATGTCAAATCACTATATAGTATACCTGAAACTGACATAATATTGTACATCAACCAAATTTCAACAAGAGAAAATGAATGAAAAAATAGTCGTGCATTAAATTAATATAAAAAAGACTTTCTTAAACCTCTGAGGATGACTTGGGTATGTTGCTCTGTATTGTACCACTGACAGTAAGTACAGAAATAACCACATTTAATATTCAGTTTGCTGTATGACATGTGCTTTATGCACATTATCTCATTTAATCCTCATAACAAGTTTACCAAACAGGCCCTATTATTATCTGCATTTTGCAGCTGAAGAAACAAAAGCTTATTTAGCCGATGCCATACAAAAATTAAAAGGTAAAAAATTTACACACAAGCCCAAGTGTGTCAGTTTTTCAAGCACATGCAAGCATTTAATTACTACCCACTTATGCCCCCGATATTTCATAGTTATTAGTTTTAATAAGGTAAATATTTTAATTATCAACTTGAACGTCTTTACTGATCATACAGATTTATGAATACTAAAAATACTGTACCTGGTAAAGTAGGCATTACTTATACATCCGGTGAAATTAGCATACTGGGGAGTGTTGGGTGAGCCGCCGAAGTAGAACTTCTTTTCACCTGCTTGGGTCTGCTCCACTTTTCCTTTGGTAGGGTTCTTACTCCCAAGTCTGCTTTTATCTACTATCAATTCATACCTGTAAGGGAAAAAGCTTTTTTAAGCACTACACAGCTAACGTATTACTTGAGTTCCATTCTAGGTTGTATGTTTTCTCATGGAATTGAGAAATGGAACATTTGGTTAATGACAAGATAACAAGTTGCCAGACTCTTTGTGAGGCTCAGGATAAAATAGATGAATATTTCTATATGCAGAAAAGACTCTCCAAATCATGACTGGAATTTAAACCCATAGAAGCAAGTTCAAATGACTAGTCACTGGCAACTTCTTTTTTTTGGAGGGTGGAAAAATAGAACATAAATCATGGTGATCATTTAATCACATTTGTGGGAAGCTATTTTCATTCTGAAGCACATTGTCAGTGAGTGGAAATGGCATCTTGAAAAGACCTATTAACATTTTCTTTTAATGGGAGGGCTCCCCAGGAATGGACACAGAATAGCAGCAGTCTGCAACAGAAAATATATTGCTTTTACAGAAAGAATTTTCCTTTTATGAAAGAGAAATACAGTATTACATACTTTAAAGATAAAGTTAAGACTTTTTAAAGTGAAGTTAAAGTGTTGGTCACTCAGTCGTGTCCGACTCTTTGTGACCCCACGGACTGTAGCCACCAGGCTCCTCTGTCCATGGAATTCTCCAGGCAAGAATAGTGGAGTGGGTTGCCATTTCCTTCTCCAAAGACTTTTTAAAATGTGACCATAAATATAACTTTCTCAATTGTTTAATTAAAACCTAGTGAAACCTGTTGTTTGCTAAGTTTTTCTAGGTACAAAACACTGCACTCCATTTAGTTTAAGTGCTATGTACTGGTACTTCCCTCAAGGAAATTATAGTTTATGGTTTCACTGGGAAAAATTTTATATACCTGTTAATTAATTTTATAGTGACTTATTTGGCATGTTTTAAAAATTAACAATTAAAAAAAAAGTAAGTTGCTCCTTCTACCATTTTTTTAAACACTAGAAAGGTAATAAGAGATAGTCTATTATTAGTAGTGGTCACTGGATGAATTCATGTCCTACAGGTAAAGCCAACTGGTGAAAAGAATATAAAGTGAGGAACTATACCTTGCGGGGGAGACGGAGGTAATGATGAAGTGGGACAGCCCATCATTGTACCGCTTATCTGCCGACTGCACCTTGATTCCCTTTACATCCATAATCACGGTGCCATTATTCAATGAGATGGAGAACATGTCTGACTGAAATGCAAGCACAAGTTTTTTAACAATGGAAGCCAGGGATCCAAAAGGTGGACATGTTTTCAACATTTACTTATGGAACTGCTTAAAGGAACACACAACATGTGAGAGGTTTGCTTGAAAAATAATTTCTATGAACAGCAACAAGAAAATACTCTATTGCCTGGATTGGTGTGTTACTTATAAAATTAGACACATTTCAATGGAAAGAGGAATTTCCTGTATCTGAACTGAAAATTTTAGGTGATTTTGTCATGCTAAGTAGCTGTTATCCCAGCGTCAGTTACTTTCTTTACTCAAGCATTTCTCTTCTGTCATCAGCCTCACTTTTGAAAAACCAGTATTTTAATTTCCTTGGTGATGTACTGAGACAACTAGGTAAGAGTTATTTTGCTAATGTGGCTTTTAAAAATGTTTCACTTTCCAGCTGTGGTACATATACACAATGGAATATTACTCAGCTATTAAAAACAATGCATTTGAATCAGTTCTAATGAGGTGGATGAACCTGGAGCCTATTATACAGAGCAAAGTAAGTCAGAAAGAAAAATACCAATACAGTATATTAATGCATATATACGGAATTTAGAAAGATGGTAACAATGACCCTATATGTGAGACAGCAAAAGAGACACAGATGTAAAGAACAGACTTTTGGACTCTGTGGGGAGAAGGTGAGGGTGGGATGATTTGAGAGAATAGCATTGAAACATGTATATTATCATATGTGAAACAGATTGCCAGTCCAGGTTAGATGCATGAGACAGGGTGCTCAGGGCTGGTGCACTGGGATGACCCTGAGGGATGGGATGGGGAGGGAGGTGGGAGGGGGGTTCAGGATGGGGAACACATGTGCACCCAGGGCTGATTCATGTGAATGAATGGCAAAAACCACTACAATACTATAAAGTAATTAGCCTCCAATTAAAATAATAAAAAAGAAAGGACAGAAAAAAATGTTTCAATTTCCATCTACAGAGGCAGAAAAATTAAAAAACAGCAGAAGTTAACATCTATTTTTCTGAATTTCTTTATTGTTTGGCAATATCCCTTAAAATATTGGCAAAATGATAATCTTCCTTTTCTTCCCTGATATGGGCCTCAATCTCTACAGTTAGCTCTCAACATCAATATTTTAAGGTCACCAAACTTTTATAAACATTATTTTATTCTTGACATGGTATTAATATATCTTTGTTCAGTTCAGTTTTTTTGTCATGTCTGACTCTTTGCGACCCCAAGGACTGCTACCCATGGACTGTAGCTAAAGTTCTACAGAAAATTCAAAAACTATTTCATAAATTGAGTCACACATATGTTAGCACTGTATATATACACTGAGGTTCTTAACATATTCTGTGCTATGACTCTTTCGGTAGTTTGGTGACACATATGGGCTCCTTCATAAAATATTTTAAAATCACTCAACAAAATATGTAGGAATACAAAGGAAACCAATTATATTTAAATATAATATTTAAAATTATTAAATACCCTTCAAAATATCAAAACAATAAATATGTGATATATATGTACTTCTACATTAAGGCCCTAAATAATAAAAATAAAATAAATAAAATCTAGTAGCAGATCTAATAACTACTTTAATTTAGAAGTAGCAATAAACAAAAATGGTATTTTGAGATATATATGACAACTATAACATGAAATGAAAAATGCCTTTAATTTCTACTAAAGACAAAATCATAGGTACTGCTAATATTACTGTGGTTTGTTGCTGACATTCACAATTGAAGAAAATGCTAAATTTTAGTTAGAGAAAATAAAGATTTAATTTTTTCTCACCTAGTTCACGGACCCACTGAATTCTCTTCATGAACTCCTTAGGGAGGTTTATGAAGCCCAGGTTAAAAACTCACATACGATATATTTATAATATTTTACAAACTGTTTGAAATGAGACATTCCATATGTGTACAGGAGTCAAAATTAATCTGAATTGAAAATTATTTTAATGTGCTTAGAAGTATTTTTAATAGATAAAACAATTACCACAAAGAAGTTTTCACCACAAAAAACAAATACTTACCCCTGATGCATAATAGAACAGTAATCCATTTGGCTGTAACGTTCGGAAATTAAAACCTCCTTCAAAGCCATCAAAAAAAGATATTTTCTGACTTGAAGCAATGTAACTCTGTCCATTGAAATATGCTCTGCGAGATATCTGTGTGCCAGAGAAAGTATGAATATAGATTTTGTGATAATTATCAAATGCCTAAAATGTCCATTTCCTACACACCAAAGGCCTTATCTGCTAGCTCCTACATTAATAGTATGTTTTAATTTCTGGTTTATGCTAGAATTCAGGCCTGTTAGCCTTCCTTCTGTATGCTGCTAACAGATGGGGTTTCAGCTTGCCTACTTCCTCTACTGTGAGTGAGTGAAGATGATCACATAGCCTCTCTGGGCTTTGGCATTCCAGCCATTGAAGGGTGAAGCAACTGGCCAAGTCCAGAGGATTCCCATAAGCCTTTTTAGCTTAATGATCCTTCTGTCTGCTGGTGGCAGAAAGGAACCCAGGGTGTACACAGGATGACAGAGAAAGAGAGTTTTTTCAGCTTTTAAGAGAGGAAAGTTTCTTGTCTATTTATTAAAAACCTTTCAATTGTGTACTTACAAGAGAGTCTTCTGGGCATCCATAGCCAACTCCCAGGGTTTCTGTCTGTTCTAATAAATTGAAATCTTTCTTTTGGAACTGGAAGCCCTTCATGCATCCTCTGAAGTTGATATCTAGGGGAAGGTGTGCTCTTAAGGTCCTAGAAAAGAAAATCAATCTTTACTGATACAGCTGTGATGATGGTGGTAGAGGTGATGATGATGTCACCCTACATATGCAGGATGTAAAATTTGATTTTATTTATAGTTATTTTTAATAGTTTATAATTATTCACATTTTCATGCTTTCTTTCATAAGCACACAGTAATTTCTACTCTTTGCATAGAAAACAGCTTTATTCTGCATGGAGTCAATTTGTTTACTTCTTTATAGTTTTCAACATCCTTTAACTTACATCAGCTCATTTTATCTTTACAACAATTCAGTGAGCTAGATGGTGATGCTATTCTTTCCCTTTTACAGATGATTAATAGGTTGAACCATAATGAACTGACATACGTATAGGTCAAAAACTGTGAACTCTTGGCAGTTTCACACGGTTTACCTATAAAATGAAACTAAGAAATATTAAGTCTTTTTTTTCCTATGTCACAAGTAGAAAGTTAGGAATTGAATCCAGGTCTTCAGTTGTCCACTAATCCTACTTGAGTCATGAACTCAATTACTTGTCTTATTTGCAACACACTAATCAACCAAGGCTAGAGAAGTTTTCAATGAACGTTGGGACTTAGGAGAAATAGGAAAGTGAGAAATTATCTTTAAGATCAAAGATGGCATTTTGCTCAAAACAGTACCCATCACTATGCCTAATAGATAGGAAGTGCCAGAGAACATAGTATTGGATACCGAATGAATAATGAAGTTAATTCTGAGTAAGTTACAAGGACTTCAATGTATTTTAGATGAACACTGACCAACCTAACGGTAATAGTCCCACTGTATTCTGCTCTCACAAGATCATGCCTGGATGACATGTTAATTGATAGATTAAGGTGCACATATAGCAACCACAATGGCATGTGGCATGGCTGAAGGAATTGAGGATATTTAGTTTGGAAAGAAAGCTTAAACTTGGGGTCTTATCCCAGAAAAATTAGAATTTCTGGAGAATGATTGTGGGTAGTGACGTTTATAAACATTCTCTAGGTCAGTCTACTGAGAACCAGGGTTGAGACTGACTGGACTGGAGTATCCTAATGCTGTCTCTCAGTTTAGGATCTCTCATGTTATGAATTGATTGTAATAAGAGACAGTTGAATTTTTTGAATATATCAGAATAATATTTCATTACACTTAATTTGGGTTTCCCAGGCAGCGCTAGTGGTAAAGAACCCACCTGCCAATGCAGGAGACATAGGTTTGATCTCTGGATCGGGAAGATCCTCTCGAGGAAGGCAGGACAACTCACTCCAGTATTCATGCCTGGAGAATCCCATGGACAGAGGAACCTGGTGAGCTGCTGTCCATAGGGCTGCAAAGAGTCCCTAAGACTGAAGAGACTTAGCATGCACACATACCTAATTCATGAGGCTTCCCTGGTGGCTCAGCGGTAAAAAATCTGCCTGCAAATGCAGGAGACATAAGTTTGACTTATGGGTGGAGAAGATCCCCTCATGGAGGAAATGGCAACCCACTCCAGTATTCTTGCCTGGGAAATCTGATGGACAGAAAAGCCTGGCAGGCTACTGTCCATGGAGTCACAAAAGAGTCAGACACAACTCACTGACTAAACAACAACAACAACATACTTAATTCACAACTCCTGGGACAGGCTTAAAATTTTGGTTTACTCTCAGATACTATTTGAGAGTTCTGCTGCTGCTAAGTCGCTTCAGTTGTGTCCGATTCTGTGCGACCCCATAGACGGCAGCCCACCAGGGTCCTTCGTCCCTGGGATTCTCCAGGCAAGAATATTGGAGTGGGTTGCCATTTCCTTCTCCAGTGCATGAAAGTGAAAAGTGAAAGTGAAGTCACTCAGTCGTGTCTGACTCTTCGCGACCCCACGGGCTGCAGCCTACCAGGCTCCTCCATCCATGGGGTTTCCCAGGCAAGAGTACTGGAGTGGGGTGCCACTGCCTTCTCCAAGTTCAAATAACTCTAAATTAATACTAAAACAAAAGTAAATGGACACAATGCTTCTTTGCTTTCACATATGCTCCACCTTTCCTCTTGTGGATGAGAAATACTGCATTAGACTATGTTCTAAGAGTAATAAATAAAGAATTTTGTAGATCACATTTACCCTATGCTAATTTAAGGGGGTCACAAGGACTGGCGGCACAGGCACACAGGTATATGATTGTGTGTGTGCCCCTGTACATGTGCACAGAAGTAGTAGGTGGGAAGGCTCAAACATTTACTACACCTCTCCTGGATGTTGTTGAGTCCTCAGCTCAGTGCATTGTTAGGAACAAACAGCTTAACAAATACAAAAAAGCTTACCTTGACTGTAAGATTTCTGGGGGAGCTCCTCCAATGTATATGTCTGTAAAAGGTATTTTCATCTTTTCATTATCCATGCTCTTGACATGTCGTCTGTCAACTACCAAAATCATTTTCTTATCATTGTGGTAAATGATTGAGATCTGGGAGAAATAATACATAATAAGTCCTGATCATTGCTTAACAATCAGCTTTTTGAAGACTGCTATATATTTTAATTATTTAATAATAATTTATTATTCATAATTATTTAATTATGTTGTAACAGCTGGGCCTCCGTGATCTTATGCTTATTTGTTTACAAAATGGGCAATAGATCTTCCTTCCTTACTCACAGACATGAAAACTGTCATATTACCAGAAGTTCCCACTTGCTGGAGAAGGATTCCATATGGATTCACAGCTAGCCCAAGAAGAATTTTGTTATGAGATCAACTTTTTTATTAATATTTTGCTCCTTTGAGGGGATTCAGGAAAAAACTGTAAACAGGTGGCTTCTGGACCCCGGTCTGCATGTTGCCAGATGTCATTTTTTGGTGACATAATAAGCTTTAATGAATGTGGGAAAATTCTAGTCAGAGAAATAGTTAAAATATTCTTCTATTGTAAACCATTCTCATGAAGGCTATGGACTTTGAACTGAAAAGAGAAATATAGCCTCTACTCTGCATTTTAGTTCAACTTAGAAGATACTATGACTTTCATATATTTTATTAAAGTATAGATTTAAAGTAGTTGTTAGTAAAAACAGATGAAATATCAGTATACTGCACATCTGTTTCAAGACAGAGGAGAATTCTTTGTGGGCTCTCATTTTATAAGAAAATCTGTGTTACTATTTTCTAAGTTTCACAGAAAAGGTTTAAAAAGGAAATTCTTCACTTATATCTACTCTTTTTATATTTAATGGGACTCAAGGAAAAAGCAAAAACACAATAGTTGTGTATCTATATTCTCATTTTCAACAAATGTAGAGAAATGCCATCATAATCAATATATTGAATATCAATAGGAGTCTTTTGATCGATGAAGCAATTAAAATGTATCTTCACTGACTCTTTTACTGGAAACTCCAATATGACAAAAATGTCCACTCTTTTGAAGCAAATGTTATCCTGGAGTTGAGTATATGAGGGCCCTTCATTGGTTTTTATATGTGAAAGTGTTCAGTTTAATTACTTTCTCACCTATCTCATTTGACCATGTGATTAGATCAATAGATCCAAATACAAATAAAACAAAGCATTCAAACTGCAATGATCAGTACCTCATGGTATTTTGCATCATTAATTTGAGCTTTCTTTAATGTGTCTTCAAGATGCACAGGGCCGTTGCTAAACCCAAAGTCATAGAACACATGTAGGTAACCATTGCGCATTTCCAGGCTGAAAAACATACTCTGTGGAGAAGAAAAAAAGTTGTAGACGTGAGAGTCTGCTATTATGAAAGAGCAGGTTTAGCTGAATTTGAGAAATAACACTATACTCTTTATTATCGAAACTGTCTGAAGACTACAGAAGTCTCATGAAATTCTTATTATGAAATAAAAATCACAACTACATCCAGATCAGCAGTTACATCTCATATACCAAAGTTTTAATATTTACATACAATTTAAAACAATTATCTTCTACTGTTTTTACTAGTGAATTAATGAAATTTTAAATTCACCTTATTGATTTTTAACAATCTTGAAAACAGGGTACTATAGGCCACATGTATTCAACGGCCCTATTTTAAGGCAATGTTTAAAAGTTGTAACAGGCCAACAGATGTGACTACATTTCATTATAGGAGCAAAATTGGTACCACTGAAAAATAATTCCAAGGTATGCTGAAAAGAATCTTGGAAAATTATCAGTAAATATGGATAAAAGGAAAAGAAGGCCCGCTTCTCTAACACTGGATTTACATAAATAAACATGAAATTATTATGCACTTAGATCACATGATATTCAACAACCAAAGTAATTCTATAACACTCAAGTAATTTACTGGTTAGGACTGCATGTTTTAGAAGATAGTTCATAGACACAGGAATTCAGTGGATATGAAGAATGAAGTATTATGGTTGCTATTCAGTCGCTAAGTCATGTCCGACTCTTTGCAACCCCATGGACTGCATGTAGCACACCAGGCTCCCCAACCTTAACTATCTCCTGGAGTTTGTTCAAATTTATGTCCATTGAGTTGGTGATGGTTCAGTTCAGTTCAGTTCAGTCGCTCAGTCATGTCCGACTCTGCGACCCCATGAACCACAGCACGCCAGGCCTCTCTGTCCATCACCAACTCCTGCAGTCCACCCAAACCCATGTCCATCGAGTCGATGATGCCATCCAGCCATCTAATCCTCCGTCATCCCCTTCTCCCTCAATCCTTCCCAGCATCAGGGTCTTTTCAAATGAGTCAGCTCTTCGCATCAGGTGGCCAAAGTATTGGAGTTTCAGCTTCAACATCAGTCCTTCTAGTGAACACCCAGGACTGATCTCCTTTAGGATGGACTGGTTGGATCTCCTTGCAGTCCAAGGGACTCTCAAGAGTCTTCTCCAACACCACAGTTCAAAAGCATCAGTTCTTCGGTGCTCAGCTTTCTTTATAGTCCAACTCTCACATCCATACATGACCACTGGAAAAATCACAGCCTTGACTAGATGGACCTTTGTTGGCAAAGTAACGTCTCTGCTTTTTAATATGCTGTCTAGGTTGGTCATAACTTTCCTTCCAAGGAGTAAGCGTCTTTTAATTTCATGGCTGCAATCACCATCTGCAGTGATTTTGGAGCCCAGAAAAATAAAGTCAGCCACTGTTTCCACTGTTTGCCCATCTATCTGATATGAAGTGATGGGACCGGATGCCATGATCTTAGTTTTCTGAATGTTGAGCTTTAAGCCAACTTTTTCACTCTCCTCTTTCATAGTCCCTATTTCACTGAAAGTGATCTCTTGGACAGAGTTTATATACTAAGAATGTGGTATACAATCCACTGGGGGATAGAAAGAAAACATTTCAACTTCTATTTATACTCATTTTAAAACTCTAAAACAGAGAAGCTAACTTTTAATATTTAATACATAGATTTACTCTGAGCCTTCATTTTGTCCTTTGAGTGGGTTTTCACAGGATTCAGATTCACACTTTGAGAATGAAGTTCCACACTTGAAGGTGGGCCACGGCCCATGGCCCAGTCTGCACTGATTTCTTTGTGTTTAGCCTATTGCAATTATTGCAGCTTATGGGTGCCTGGTTACATGGATTTATGAATAAGGCCACTTAATAATAGAATATTTATAATGATTTTCTATTGAAATATTGTGATGTGAAAATATTCTGAGACATATAGATATTTTCAGATTACTTCCTACAAATACTAAAAATGTGGTCAAATTTCAGGAGCATTACACATTTGCTTTATAAAATGAATTATTCTAAACTTACTGACCTTTATTTGTGATGACAAATATCTTATAGTAGTATGAAACCTACTAGCTACTAAAAAAATATACTTGATCTGTTGTTTCAAGGTAGGGGCATTGTAACAATGAAGGAGAAACTATTTTGGTGGGGAAGAAAGTTGTACACTGGAGGGATGGTTTTTAAAAAAAAAATCTGAAAATTTTTCTACTGTTAAGTAAATTTGCTGATGAAAACAATGTAAGTTTTCATGTTTTTATGTACTACCATAAAAACTCTCATATCTACACTACTAAAACTTTTTTGGAAAGAAATTTCTAACCTGTTTAAAAGTTTTTCAAATGAAGATTTTTAATGATCTTGAATTCTTTTGTTAAAGTTTACAAAATGATACACTATCTGATTAGCTTCCAAGAACTGACATCAGGGAAGATGAAAACCTGCCAGCCATTTTCAAAGACAACTTCTGCCAACAGTGAATGAAATAATAATGATATCATGATTTAACTAAGCATAGCCAATGATATACTTCCTACATTTTTATTTATAAGAGGTATCTTGTCTAGTTATGATAGCCAATAAAACTTAGTACTGAAACAAACTGGACTCATGATAAGACTTTAGTATCACAAAGAATTTAATGTGACTTTAAAAAATACTTAAACATATTTAATTACATTGTTCTCACTAATACTACCATTAATAATTTTTGTGTCACTAGCAAAATAAAAATAATTTTTTAAACTTCTTTGTATTCTTGCCTGGAGAATCTCATGAACAGAGGGCCTGGAGGGCTACAATCCACGGGGTTGCAAGAGTTGGACACGACTTAGTGACTAAACCACTACCACCATTTTAAACTTGCATTTATTTCAACATTTTATATTTATATAAATTATATTTCTCCTAGTTTTGAATATTATATTCACATTTGGTATGTGTATATCATTAATAAAGAAATGCATATATATACACATATATATATATATATACACACACACACATATGTTAAGCATGCAAACTCTTTTTTAACTGATTAGGGCATATGATTTAAAAGTAAGTGCTAAATTTCTGTAGACATATGCAAAGACTCGGACATGAATGAGCAACTGAACTGATACTCATTTAGACCTTGGTGCTGATTTTCATCAAAGTTCTCTTAGCTTATTGAATCTATTATATTTAATATACACCTAAAAATATAGTGCAGGGAAATGCCATTTCATGGCTACTTTTAATTACTGCTGGCATCATGTCCCTGCAGGAAAAGAAAACCAATTTTGCTTTATAAACTAAACCTTCAGTTTTATGGCATGACACATTCAACTTGGGAAGGTTCCTAGAAACATACATGGTAGAAAGTAAAGGCAATAAGGGAGAAGATGTAGGACTTTTTACTCACTCCGTTGACCATGAGGAGCACGAGGCCATTGTCAGCTGGTGTTCTAACTTCGATGTCAAAGCGAGTCACCTGACCAAACTTCCCTCTCCTCGTGATATCCCTCACTATGGCATAACTAGAGCCATCGAAGAAATAGCTGGCAGCCCGACTCTGAGTAAAGGCCAGTTTGTCTCTGAAATAAAAATGCAAGGATCATATAAACATGACAGTATCTGTTATGCTTTCAAGTGAGGTTCTTTTCAACCCATTCTCATGACATTTTCCATGGGTCTTACAGCATTTAAATGAAGTTCTGATGTCTGCATGTGAGACATAAAGAAGCATTAAAAAAAAAAACTGTGATGGATTTTTTTCTTAGAACCCTGTGTGCTAAGATAACAGAAGGTTCTAATGAGACCCTACTCTCTGTTATCTAAAACCAAAGCTGTAATTTAGGAGTTTAACTTTTTAATAATTGTGCATGCTCATTATGATAGAGAAGAATTGAAAAGTTGTTTACAGGCATGACTAGTAAGCAGTTTCAAAATTCGTTTTCCCCAAGAAAAGACTGAAAACCTGAATATTGACCCACACTTGTCCTATTTGCAGCTCTTGCATAGCCATCAAATTATTAGTGCTCTTCGCATGCTCTTACCTGGCACAGGGCACTGATTTGGAGGGGTCCATATTATAGATGTGCTTAAAGTTGTACAAGCTGATCACATCATTATTCAAAGTGGCCAATTCCAGGCAGCCAACAAAGCCAGGCAGGTTTAAGCTAGCAGGGAGCTGTGAAATAAAGTGAAGTCAATTCTCCCATGACAACGTTTCATCCAGTCCACACAGATCAGGCTGGGAGACAAAGGTCAAGGAGACCTTCCTATTGACAGAAATATCATTCTAGACCTGAGTTTGTGTCTGTTCTATGCCAAACCATTCAGATTAAGAATGACTGTTCAGTTGTTCATATCTTAGCAGAGAGGGTGTGGGTTTACTGAGCATATACTATGTGCCAGTCACTCGCCTGACAATGGATTCATGACCAAAGTCAATCCTCACACTAGCTCCATGAGGTAGGTATTTCTGTCCTCACATAAAGAGAGAGAAAGTAATTCTCAGAAAAGTTCAATAATGTGCCTCTAACTAGTGAGTAATAGTTCTGCACCTGAAATTGTAGATCAATTCCTTATCTTCTTGGGCCCTTCATCAATCTGCACTTCATCAGGTCTCATCTTTCTCCCTAGATCCTACCCCCTCCCACATCCCAGGTATTTCATCTCATGCCTGTGTATCAGCTGAAATAACTGAGTTTTTGAAACTGTCATCTGTGAACCTGAATACTAGCTATAAACCCACAAGGTACAGGCATTCTTGCAGTAGGTGGGGTAATATTAATTATAAATGCATGTATCAGGATGAAATACATTTGATAGTCAAGTTTTAGCTATAGGATGAAAGTATTTGACACTATGAAAATATGTGTAGCAGAGATCAGATTTACACAGCATATTTACAGACCCTGATTCAGAATTCTACCACCCACTGACCTAAACTCTTTTTTTAAGGTATCAAGGTTTCCAATCAACCCCAAGTCACTGTAGGTGTTATGGATTTCTAAAAACAATCATTGTAGATTTGCAATTAAGTCAAAATATGGCTGGATAGCTCACCTTGAAGTTTGATGGCACGCCCCCAACATAAAACACAGTGTCTTCCGGATCCAGATCCAACAAGGAGTCATCTCCCGCAAATTCTCCCCTTTTAATAAACTTTTCCTCTGCGGTGTTACTTAGACTTGGGACTGTTAAAAACACCTTTCCGTGTTTTCCTACCCTGTTCAGATAAAGAATTTTCACTCCTTAGTAGCCAGATAATTTGTATAAAACATGGTTTGTTTGTTTTTTTTAATGTCAAAATGTGAAAATCCCTTCATCACAGACTTGGTGACTTGATTTTGTCATTTTCATAAGCATTTATAGAATGTCAACAATCAATGGGAAGGGGAAAAACCAGATTCCACCTTGGAACTAGATTTGTGGATTGGCCAGATTAAAAAAAACAACTACTAATCAGATTTCTATTTAGAAGTGATGACTATTTTTTCTAATTTTTTGTTTCCTATCAAGGTACTTGTGAAGGAATACATAAATAATGGAAGAAAGAGGAGCAACATCCACAGAAAGACTGTGTGTATGTATCTGTGTGTGCATGAGTGCATTCAATAGATTTCTTATGAAATGTGCAGATCAGCCCTGTGTCATGGATTCACTTTACCTTTCAATCTTGACAATGCTGAAGTAAGCAGGCCAGGTACTGACAGGCTTGGAGTCCAGGGGAATCTCTACATCCTTAGTTCCCAAATTATAAACGTACACCAGGTTATCATTTTTGATTGCAAGACCCATGTACTCTTTTTTGGCCTGAAATGTTAAGGAGTCTCGTAAATAAAATTCATATGAATGAATATCAGCTTTTGTTCTCATTTCTTTAAAGGACAATTAGCAATCTAAATGTTTGGCTGTTATATAAGGCATATCTGGCTTGAATTATTACCAAAGTGCCTGTTAGACTGGGTAGCGCCTCCTGCTTTCCAGCCTCTCTATGGCTGCATCAGTGTGAGGCCCCTGCCCACTGCCCACCCCCTGCCACACCCCTCTGTGCCTGTCCAGGTATACCCTGGACAGGAAGCCAAGCAACTTCGGGCTTGTGGACATTTGATGGCTGCCCAGAGGGTGTTAACCTTGTTTCGTTAAATCTGGGAATATAATGCCGCCTGCCAATACCAACTGCTATATACCTTCAAGCAGGGTTCAGCATTAAATATAGTAAGTCTCTGTACTCTGGATGTCTTTGAAATGCAGCATTCAGACTCTTTAGAGTTTGCAGTGTGAGGGTGATATGAGGAAACCACAGAAATATCCCCCACAGAGGGAGAATTACCTGTTCCACACAAAGAAGGAATTGCTACTTTAGTTTTGGCCTCTGATCTATACCTTCTTAGGTGCTAGAATGGGAATTTTGTTTGTTCGCACAGGTAGTTTTGTTTTGAGGCAAGAGGAAAGCACTTATCTCTCCTTTTAATGTAATTCCATCTTTTAAAACCACTTGCTCTTACATTTTTGCTTCCGAGATACAGGATGAACTGATCTGCAGTCCCAGCCAGTTCTGGTTGCTTCACAGGTGGAGGCTTCATGTACAGGCTCAGAGATGTAAAGGTCTTTAAGTCATCCATGCTGGCTCTAGGATGCACTTCGACTGCCGACTGGCCATCAAACATCATGGAGACTTGGATCTGAAGTTAGAAAATTATTTCATTAAAATGCAGAAGTACAGAAATGGGTATAGTGATTTCCCATGGTTCTCAACGGGCTTCCCTCATTTCTTATGAGGTCTCTGAGCTTTACTCATGACCAAGAAGACTTTGTTTACTTATGTCCTCATCTTATTGGAGAAAGGATTTAAAGAAGCTAATACAGCTTAAATTTAAAGTGAGGTGAAAGAAAGCAAAACAAAAAGGCTGCAAAGTAGGTCTAAGAATGAGGGTAAATATGAATTCCACAACGAACTACGTATTTGGTTAAAGTGAACTAAACAGCTTGAAAGGATACTTTCTTATACAATTCACAAGGCCCATAAATTTAAAAACTAATTGATCAGGAGAATAATAACTAATCTTGGGTACTAATATAGCTAGGACATTCTCCCTAGGGTCTTCAAAAGAGGAGCACTGGTGAGGCTATGAGCAGTATCCTAGACTGTGTTTAGACAGTTGGGAGGGGTCTAGACCCAACTTCGAAGTCTTATATGGGGTCTTGAAACCTGGCTCTACCACTTACTAGCCATGGAACCATGAGCAAATCACTTAACCTGCAGTTTCCTCATCGTTAAATGACAACAAAAGATTTGTTAAGGGGATGAAACAAGGTAACTATAAAGTGTTTGCTAGTGTCTGGCTCTATCATAATAACTGTAATGATGACTTCATTAAGCTATTCCTTATAATGATCCTTAGAAAGGCATCACAATGGAGCACAATTCAGAAAATGCATTTCTAAGAGGCCCAATATAACATGCTGACCTGGTCTGATTCAGGTGATTTTCAAAATATTCAGAAGTGGATGGACTGTGTACATACACACTGTTATGCAAATATTTATGAATAATTAGATATATTACATCAATTGACTAATATTAATTTAGTTAATATTGATGGCCAGTGAGTTCAAGATTATATTTCCAAATGCCTAAAGTGCAACTGTCTTATGTTGCCAGTTGAGAAGAATACAATACATCTTAGTAAATAATCAAGTAGTATATGGGGTTAAAGTCTGTAAAAATTGAGAGTTTGAAAGATATCTATCTGTATTAGAAAGCATCTCCCTTTGGAGAGCTGTGTGGGTTCCCAAAGGCATTGCCAGGACTTTCTTCAGAAAATGGTTTTAGGTGATTAAGGCTCCTAAATTATACTCCATAGAAATATAAGTACCAGAAGGCATTCACAGAAACCTAGCTTTGGAAATGCCATTAACTGACAATAAATCTTTTTTGAAATGTTCTCCAAGGTATCTAAAAGGTGATTTGTGGCGTAGGGCTAATTACCATATATCATTTAAAAGTTTGGTATATTTAGCAGTAATAATTTCCTTCATTACAAAACAGTTGATTTCCAATTCTTAATTCTGTCAGTAATTAGGGCCAATAGTCTGTTCAGGTTGACTCACAATTGAGAAAATAAAACCATACAATTTGGTAGTTAAAAAAATCATGCTGGTCTATAAATGAATAAAAAACAAATTAGAAAAGGGGCCAAGAACAAGCCCTGTTGTGCCACAGAGAAAATGTTAATTGTTGTGTTAGCATATTTCCTATCAATGCTGGCACTAGGTATGGTGTTGTGTTGCTTCTGTATAGCATGTCAGAATGGGGACTTTGTCGAAATTTTTCAGTTTAGCTGCTATGTGTTAAGCCTGTGGAGAGGTCAGTAAAAGTTTTGTATCATCTATGCTGTGCCAGAGAATTCTTTGAAGAGGCAGATGGGCAAGAATATTCCATTTAGTAATTACACAAAGATAGCTGTTAGGATAATGAATAGTAATAATAAAATTGAGTCTTTAATTGGGGTTGGCCTTCTTTGATTCCTTTTGCTGTATGAGCTATGTTGACTAGGCTAAATGTATACCTCTGAATCTTGGCTACACATTAGAATCACTGAGGAGCTTCAAAAAAAACACAGGTTTTGAACCCTTGTCTAGAGAGCCTGATTATTGCTTTATGGTTGGGACCAGGAATTGGTTTGGTTTTCAAATCTCCTCGCTGAGTTTAATGAACAGATGGAGCTGAGAACTATCAAGCTGGATAATACAGTACGAAAGTTTCCAGCTCTAGAAGCTGCTTAAGGATCTAAGCTCAGCCTCATGCTGTCCTTATTACCGAGTGACTGATAATGACTCCTTTCACTGGTTACCTTGCTGGCAACACTTCTGGTCTGAGCAATGAGCTCTCGGATCCTTTGGATGCTGGCGGAAACATTGCTTGCAGGCCGCTTCTGTTCTACTGTACGAAGCTGATCCAGGAGCTGAGGGACAACCTCTGTCAGGTTTCCAACTGTGGTTAATAAACATGAATCATTTGAGCAGATAACTCAGTAGTTAAGTCTACTTCAGCAATCAGGTGAAGAGACAACAAACGCATGGTTACTTCTGGTAGAACTATAAGAAACTATATTTAATTCTAAAAAATTAATAGTTAAGTCCAAAGCATAATCAGTTTCTATCCTGCGATGTTTACAATACATATTGATCTATAAATTGTATGCAGAGCAAGCTGACACACAATGTACATTTCTAAAGGGCGGGACCCTTGACAAATACACAGATGTTTCACTAAAGAGCACAAGTTCTGCTTACATTTCTAACTGATATAACAGGTCAAAAGAAATGCTGAGCAAGGAGGGGTGGGTGGGAAGGTTTTTTTTCTAAGATGCCTGTTCACACATCACAATGCCACTGCAGTGGTCCCAGCAGAAGCTGGATGGAAGAAATAAGGGAGCGCGCTCGGAAAAGTGGCAGTTGTGCCAAGGTTGGGGGTTGGGGAGTCATGATCTGTGATCCTAGACAAAGGTGATAGTATGAGCAGACCATACTGATTTTTAAGGTTACTTTCTTCCTGTGTGTGTGGGGGGGGGAGGAAGAGATAAATAATTTACACAGAGAAAAGAGCACAAATCATGAGGATACAACTTGATGAAAAAAAATCCAAAACAGAGACTAGCACGGCTTTCTTAAAAGTTTCATGGACTGAAGCAGTGGTTCTCAATGTGTGGTCCCCAGACCAGCAATATGGGGATGCGGCCCAGGTGGTTCTGATGCACACTCGTGTTTGAGAACCGCTGGAGTAGAAAACAAACACCTTTGGGCAAACTCCTAGCTAAGGGCAGGGCATGGTCACTGAGCATAAGCAGCTGAGGAAAAGCAACCCTCTTCCTAGAGCCAAATTAAACTCAGATTCAGGAGAATAGGGCTTCCCTGGAGGCTCAGCTGTGAAGAATCCACCTGTAATGTGGGAGACCTGGGTTTGATCCCTGGGTTGGGAAGATCCCCTGGAGAAGGGAATGGCTACCCACTCCAGTACTCTGGCCTGGAGAATTCCATGAACTGTACAGTCCATGGAGTCGTAAAAAGTCGGACATGACTGAGCTACTTTCACTTTCATACTTCAGGAAAATATTTCAGTGAGGACCTAGGAAACATCTCTTTTCTGTACTTCGGAAACAAAGTGCTTCTCCAACAAAAGGAAAGAAATTAGGTAAGTAATTAGTTACTATCAGTTTAGTGTGTTTATTAATACAGAGGTAAATATATGTTATTTGGATCACTGACCACAAGAGCCATACTATAAAATGACTATTGTTATATAGTATAATAGTCTTTAACATTAAAGGCAGTAGAGTACATTTAAAGCATTACATTAAATGTTGGTTATGAAAATGTGTACAAAACAGGGTTTCTCTCCCCTCAATTCTCTCAGAGAAATGGAGCCACTTTAGAGTCTTTATGAACTCTCATATTACAATATGCTTTTTTATTTACTTGTTTTGTATGGCAACCCATTCCAGTATTCTTGCCTGGACAGAGGAGCCTGGTGGGCTATAGTCCATGGGGTTGCAAAGAGTCAGACATGACTGAGCGTCTAAGCACACAAGCTAACTTCTACAACATTCTAATCTAAAACTCAAATTAAAAAAAATTGCTTCTTAACGAAAGATATGCAGGGTTTAATGACCAGTTCCTCAATTGGATGCAAGTTGTGAAGCTGCTAGGTGATACCTGCATCTCTGGCAGAGTCCACGGCAGTGTTATAAGCAGAAGAGTCAAAACTTTGAAGATTCTGTGACCAGTTGGTTAGACTGCTAGCCATTGGGGTGGTTGCCTCCTGGACTTCCATTGTGGTCTTGTTAGCTTCCGCAGTGATCAGCTGGGACTGACCCAGGCGCTGCTGAGCATCACCTTCACACAGAGCACAAGGACATTTATTTTGCAAAGAAGTAGGGCCTTTGATGGGATCATGAATATTCATTTAATCACTGGGATGAAACAGACTTCAAATTCAGGCTTTTCAGTCAAAATGAGATCTTTACATGTATGTTAATCATGGTGTAAATTAGGTGCATAAGAATACTGTAAACTATTGACAAATGAGATTGAAAGACTGTAAAGTCTCAATAAAATCATGTAGTTCATTTAAAACATTTCCAAATTAGAGGTAATTTTTTTTAAAGAGTAATATTATTTCAGGTTAGAGACCTGGTGAGAAAACTATACAAAATGTGCGTGAGATACTAACTCATAAAATGTTTGCCTGAAATTCACTATAAATATCACTTTCATCTCTGTAGGACACCTTCTCCCATAAAAATGATGCTCTAGTCAGACATAAATTGGTAAGAAAAGGTATTTTTGAATAAGAAAAGTTAGTTTCAAAAGAGATCTATAGTGCAATTTTTAAGTCATATATTTAAAATAAAAACAAGTTTACAACAAAATGTTTGTTTCCTAGATAATGAGATTATAACAGATTTCTCTTGTTTTTTCTCTTTTGTTATCCATATTTTCTAATTTTTCTACAATGGGCATGCATTACTTCTGCAATAAAAACAATTAAAAATCTCTCAGGTGAGGTTTAGCTTCATTTTTTTTTTAACCAGAGAGACATTTAACTCAACCTCTCATGCTCTGAACTCTTGACGGTTGTGGCTTTGAATCCTGGGTCATCGTTTTTGTGTTGCTGTATCTTTCAGAGCAAGTTCCCCAAACTTGACAAACCTTGGGGTTCACATCAGCCTAAAAGCAATACTTTCCCATATGAGATGATGTTTGTAAAATGCAGCCCAGTGGTTAGCATGTAGTAGCTCTGACGATGCTGATGAGACCCATCTGGCCAGGGTTTTGGTGTCCTGTGGTACAGCTGCTGGATTTGCTCCATGTAGTGAAACACCACATCCAGCAGTAATGTGCTAATTTTCACTATGCCGGGAAAGGCACATCTGCTTCTCATCACATCTTTCTGAGATACCCCTGTAGTTTCAAATTAGGCAACATGAGTGCTATTGTTTCCCTCTCTGGCTACGTGGTCTCTCTGCTTGCACTATAAGAAAGACATGCCATGTAACAGAGAGCAGCTGTTTACTGCTGGGGCCAGAGAAACCCAATAACCAAATTAGGGCTCATTTGTTAATGAAAAAGGATGTTCACAAGAAAGTAGGTTACCCAGCAGTATAAACATCCTGATCTCATTCAGACACACACACACACACACACGACTGGTGGAAAATGCTCTTAAATTTAATTGTCATCCCTAGGTGATGTAGCTACAGCTTTTATTATCTTCCAGGACTTGTGTGTGTGTGTGTGTGTGTGTGTGTGTGTGTGTGTGTGTGAGATAAACGAAGTTTCCTTTGTCATCAAAAAGCAACATTATTTATAAAAAGATTAATAAGCAGGGAATCACTTACTCTTTCGTCAGAGGTTTACCTTAATATTAGTGAACAAATAGATGAGCTTAAGTTTTGTTTGAGATCCTCACCTCTCTCTGCAGCTTGTAGTCTTTTAATGGCATCATTTAATCTGTTTTTGAGAGCACTCTTCCTTGCTAGGGCTCCACCCACGCGCCTGCTGGTGTCCATCACTGCCTCATCACTGCCTGTGGAGAAGAAGCCAAAAGAAGTACAAGTAGGGCAAAGATGCCGGCGGGGTGGGGTGTGTGGTGAGATCTCTGTTTCAATGAAAAAAATTCTGGTTTGTACCATGGAAATGAAGTGAAGTGAAAGTCGTTCAGTCACGTCTGACTCTATATAGTCCATGGAATTCTCCAGGCTAGGATACTGGAGTGGGTTGCTTATCCCTTCTCCAGCGGATCTTCCCGGCCCAGGAATCGAATCTTATGCATTGCAGGGGGATTCTTTACCAACTGAGCTATCAGGGAAGCCCCTTGTACAATAGAGTCATCTGAATATGATATAAACATAGAACGCCAATTCTGGAAAGTGGCACTTCAGTTAAGAGGTAAAGGACTGCAGAAAATCTATAACACTGCTTGGGAGTGATATAGGAGGTCATAAAGTAACTCATAAAGGGTATAGAGATAATGGCTAATTTTTTGATTGAAAAATACAGTACTGCTGTGACTAATGACACCTAGTAGCACAACTAATTAAGAGCGGACTGGTTAGATAAGAATAGTTCTTTTTTCTTACTTGTTTTAATAAAATTTTAATTGATACACAACACGCATCTAGAAAATGGTACACAATTACAAGTGCATGACTTGATTAATTTTCCCAAACTGAACGCCAAATATAACCAGAACCCAGGGCAACAAAAAGAGCATTATTAGCCCCTTACGGTTTCCTGGGACCTCCATGCTTACCCAAAGGTAGTACTACCTCTGTTCCTTAGCTGTGTCTATTTTTAAGCTTTATTCAAAAGAAATGATAGTATATTATAATTTTTTATATCTTGTGTATCACTGTCTTAATTTCTGTACAGTTAAAAGTCTTGAGTAGTTTAAATCTTCCAACTGTTTTTTTATTCTTTAAGACTGTGCTGGCTATTCTTGCCTACCCTATCCACGCCCATTTCCAAAGAAATTCTAGAAACATCCCGTATGTGTATACACAGTTCTGGCACTTTAATTGCAATTATACTGAATCTACAGATGCATTCTGGCAGAAACTCTTATTTTTACAAATTTAAACCTTCCACTTAATGTAAGTTATTACATAAAAATCTATATTTATATATACAATGTTAATATATATATAAATACTACATTACACTCATAAATAAACAACTGCACTCCTTTCACATGCTAGCAAGGTAATGCTCAAAATCCTTCAAGCTAGGCTTCAACAGTACGTGAACCGAGAACTCCTAGACATACAAGCCAACTTTAGAAAAGACAGAACCAGAGATCAAATTGCCAACATCCACTGGATCACAGAAAAAGCAAGAGAGTTCCAGAAAAACATCTACTTTTGCTTCATTGACTATGCTAAAGCCTTTGACTGTGTGGATCACAACAAACTGTGGAAAATTCTTCAAGAGATGGGAATACCAGACCACCTTACCTGCCACCTAATCTGTATGCAGGCCAAGAAGCAACAGTTAGAACCAGAAAAGAAACAATGCACTGGTTCAAAATTGGAAAAGAAGTACATCAAGGCTGTGTATTGTCACCCTGCTTATTTAACTTATATGCAGATTACATCATGAGAAACCTTGGGCTGAATGAAGCACAAGCTGGAATCAAGATTGCTGGAAGAAATATTAATAACCTCAGATGTGCAGATGACACCATCCATATGGCAGAAAGCCAAGAGGAACTAGAGAGCCACTTGATGAAGGCAAAAGAGGAGAGTGAAAAAGCTGGCTTAAAACTCAACATTCGGAAAACTAAGATCATGGCATCTGGTCCCATTGCTTCACGGCAAATGGGAAAACAATGGAAACAGTGACAGACTATTTTCTTGGGCTTCAAAATCACTGTGGATAGTGACTGCAGCCATGAAATTAACAGATGTTTGCTCCTCGGAAGAAAAGCTATGACAAACCTAGAAAGTATATTAAAAAAGACATTACTTTGCTGACAAAGGTCCGTACAGTCAAAGCTATGATTGTTCCGGTAGTCATTATGGATGTGAGAGTTGGAACATAAAGAAGGCTGAGTGCTGAAGAATTGATGCTTTCGAACTGTGATACTGGAGAAGACTCTTGAGAGTCCCTTGGATTGCAAGGAGCTCAAAACAGTCCATCCTAAAGGAAATCAACTGTGAATATTCATTAGAAGGACAGATGCTGAAGCTGAAGCGCCAATACTCTGGCCACCTGTTTCAAAGAGCCGACTCATTGGAAAAGACCCCGATGCTGGGAAAGATTGAAGGCAGAAGGAGAAGGAGATGACAGAGGACGAAATGGTTGTATGGTCTTACCAACTCAAAGGACATGAGTTTGAGCAAACTTTCGGAGATGATGAAAGACAGGGAAATGTGGCCTGCTGCAGTCCATGAGGTTGCAAAGAGTCAGACATGACTGAGCAACTGAACAAAGACATATATAAATAATGCAGCTTATAGAGTTTTTAATATAATAAAAACTTTCATTTAATGGAAGTTTTTATTATATAAAAACGTATATGTATTTATATATATTAAATATATATAATACAGTTTTTATTTATTCTTCCTTAGATCTAAATTCTCATTTCGATCTCTATTTATTCATATCATCTTTTAATTTCTTCAGTAGTGTACTATAGTTTGATGTGTAAAGATCTTAGCATCTTTCATCAGATTTATTCCTAGGTATTTTATGTTACGGCAAACAGTGTTATTTTAAAAGTTAACAGAATTAAACAGAATTAAACTAGGTACTTACACAATGAATTGATAATGTGGGGCATCCTTGTCTTATATCCAATCCTAATGGGATGCTTTCAATATTTCAGTATGAATATATGTTTGCTGAATATTATTTTATTATTCCTTGTTAGATTATGAAAGTTTCCTTCTATTCCTAGTTTGCTATGAGTTTTTTTAAAACATGAGTGGGTACTGAATTTTGTTAAATGATCTTCCTGCATGTAGTGAGATAAGCATGAGTGTTCTCCTATGTTCGGTAAATGTGGTGAATTGCTACTAACGTTTTAAATGTTAAAATATTGAAATCTGGAATAAACCTAACTTGATCATGTATACCAATTTTATGTATGCTAGATTTGACTGGCTAATTTTTTGATAGGATTTTCACATCTTTGTTCCTGAGAGAATTTGGCTTATATTTTTCCTTGTTTAGAATGTCCTTAGGATTTGATGTCTAAGTTTTTTTGACTTCATGGAAAAATGCAGTATTTCCAATTTTTCTATTTTCTGGAAGAATTTATATACTAATGGAGTTATTTCTTCCAGTGTTTTGGAGAATTCACTAGTGGAGCCATCTGAGCCTTGAGGTTTTCTTATGGGAGGCCTTAATTACTGATTAGATTTATTATACGTATGCACATACATACAGTTCTCCAGATTACATACATCAGATTTTTGATTCATTCTAGTACCATTTTGATTATAAGTCTTTTCCTTAAAAAATTATTCTTGAAAATGTGCTTGTAGCATAGTCCCTAATTGCGGCTCTCTTGGCACAAATCTAAACAAGTCAGGATGTAAAATCTCGTCACCTAAACTGAAGGATCAACTTCCCAAGAATTGTTTCGTGCTTTGTTTACTTCCAAAGCGTCAAGAAATGTATGTTTCTTGACAGATAAGCGATTTCTTCACTTTCCATTCTTCCTTTCCTTCTCTCTAATGGGCTTACAGATATATACTCTCCCACGGTATACTGTCTCTTCTCACTTATACAATATTGGTGTGCTTGGTTTTATTGTAGTTATCTTTTTTCCCATACATGTAACAGGTATATATAGGTGATGCTTAGTTGATTCTGTCAATGTACTTGTACCAAGTACAACATAACTAAAGTACAAGCACTTCTTTCTTGTTTCCTCTGGTTAGTGTCAATAATTCCCAAGAATTCAAGGAGGGTCTTAAACATCTTTTGTAGTTGTTTTGCACCTTCTCTCCTTTTAGTTTCAACTTTTAATACTGTGATACAAGCAGTCTATTCACTCTTTCTTTTGGGTCTTGTTACTGCAAAAAACACTGGCTGATATACTGAGGCTGAATATATTTAACTATATTTGGAGTCTGATAAAAATAGAAGAAAGAAAATCTAGTTGGGGCTGGATGTTTAAAAGAAGAAATGCTTCATAAAAAGTCTGTGGAACTTACTGTCTTACATAAACATTTTCCATTTTATAAATGAATTCAGTAGAAGATTTTTAAAGCAGCAGCTTCCTGAGTTTATTACAGATTGCTAACTATTTGACATAGATAATGAAGAAAAGGAAACCTGGTAGATAAAGATTACTGATCATTGAAACTCATTTGGAAATGAATTAACAGTAGTATGAAATTACAATATAACTCAAGAGATGAATATGATTCAGTTTGAAAATACAAATTTATATTACAAACACTCATATATTCTAAAGGGAAGCAAGTTCTGAGCCACACAGTCCTAAGTCCCCATAGGTGTCTCTTTTGCAAATAAACACATTAAGGGATTTAACCAAACAAGATCATGAAATAGGTGACCAGATCTGCAAAATATTCAGAGACCAAACCAGAGAGACTAATCTGCACATAAAATAGGCAACTTTGAAGAGATAGCATTATTAGAATAGAAAAACTGCTTTCACAAGGTTCAACAACTCAATAATGATAAGACTGAGAAAATACATTGCAAATTATCAAGGAGAATAAAATACTTTGTCACTGCATCACAAAGACCCACATATTCTGGTCTTCACAAACAAAAGCAATACACAGATACGACAACATTTGTCCAAAAATATTTTACTATTGATATTCTAATTCTTTACTGCTAATATTCTAATTCTTTTCTAAAGAGCATGTGTAAGACTAGACTTGTATAATAAATTAATTAGAATGAAGAAACAGCATTTTTAATGCCTTTCTTTATCCAGAAAAGGTAATAGTTGTTTTATATAATTAAATAGTTAAACAGTCTGCATATAAAAACAAATGCATTTATTTTCTCTGGAAAAAAAAAGAGAAAATGAACGTTTAGACTTGGGATTAATTACTTTGATAAAATCACATGAAATCTTCAGTTTCAAACTTGGTCTTTGTTTTTAGGTGGCAGAAGTTAGCTAGATAATGGATTTCCGACCTCATTAGTCAATGCTCAAATATCCTTAGGAATGAGCTCATTACCCCAGAGATGAGTAAGTTTTAGTAAAAATTTTCAGTTTGATTGTTTTTAAGAGTAACTAACAAGATTCAAAGCTAACTAAAATCATTTCACTTTTGTTTTTTTTTCCCTCTCCCATTCTTAGACGTGCTTGATTTAGCAGATGCTGGCCTCAGCCTTTGGAAGTGCTTCTTTCCATGTGGTCATTAGGGTTGTCCTAAATGCAGCAACTGGGCAGAATACAAACTATAAAAAAGTGCAAAAAAACAGAGGGCTCTGCGGTACCCTGTCCTCCTGACTCAGAGCTGACCCATCTCTTCATGGTAACATTTGAATATTTATTTTTATTTCTTTATTTGGCAGCACCAGGTCTTTGTTGTAGCATTCAGGATCTTTTAGTTGTGGCATGTAGGATCTAGTTCCCAGACCAGGGATCAAACCCACCTCCCTTCCCCCAGCACTGGGGGCATAGTCTTAGCCACTGGACCACCAGAGAAGACCCCCTTCATGGTAAGTTTTAAAGGGCCTCTGAATTCTTCAAGAATGGTTACATTATGTGTGATATAATTTTAGGGTGAAGCGTATTTTATGGTAATAACTCCCTGGAAATTGGTATTTATAGCAAATTTCTACTAATTAGCCTTTCTGATTAGCAAGAATATCCAGTATATGTTGGATAACTATATGTTTCCATATAATTTTACTACATGGAAATTTTTTAAAACCACAATTTATTTTAAAATATCTAATAGCTGCTTTTTTTATACCTTGACTATGAGCAGGAACTATTAAAGCAATATTCAGATGAAACAGAATTTCTTCTTTTTGTTTCTAGAATTTTGAAACCTCTGTTTACATGCAGAAACACTGTGTGAAAGGAAGGAAGCAGGTACAAATCAGAAGGCAGACAGGAAAGTGAAGATATTTACTAGAATCTGCCCTTGCTTGCAGCTCTCTGGCTTGACTGAGGAGGTTCTCGCTCTCATCTTTATGGTAAATGATCTGCGTATCAATCCCACTCACAGCCTACAAAGGAATCGGAGAGAGAAAGTAAGAATGACAGCAAAAGAAATCAAATTGTCATCGTTCTAGGATTTAAATGCTTTACACCTTATCTGCTAAACACCAAACAAAATTCATAGTTCGAAATTAAGGTCAAATGTAAACATGAGAAAATAATATCCTTGATATTTACAAGATAAATGGTTTTTGAAAAAAATTCAGTGAACTCAGAACAGTGCCTAGCCAAGGCACCACCAAAGTGCTTGCCACGAAGAAGCTGTTGAATAAACAATGTTTTTGAGTTGAGGAAATCTGAATATATGCATAAAGTATCTTCTCTACTGGCATGCTGCAGTCCACGGGGTCACAAAGACTCGGACACGACTGAGCAACTGAACAACAACAATCTTCTATATCAGCAGGAACTAGTCTTCAATATTTTTTATTCAGGGACTTTGGTTTAAAAAAGCTTATGTTAAAGGAACTGGCATTCGCTGACTGGAGTATGACACATTTTGAAGAACCTGTACTACTGAAGCATTCATAACATAAATAAAATGGTCTTTTCTCAGTTCTGCTGCTCTTTCTGCCATTTGTATTAGATTGGAAGCTCAAGAGATGACATTAGGAAACAAAGTCATAAGCCAGGAAAAGGCAACATATTGATATAAAAATGAAAGTTAAAATAAGGGAATACTCACATCATAAATTCGATCAGTGATGTTCAAAGCCTGTTCTGCTGTTTCATTGGCTTCACTAACATAATTGGCAATATTTTCATAGACATTTGAAGCATCCAAAGCCTTCTGCACCAGTCCATTCATATCTGAACTGTGCAAATTCCTGTTAATGAACAAACCTGGCATTATTGCCCCTTTTCACCTCCTTTGGAAATAGGGCCATTTTTAGAGTCTGATTAGAATACTTTAGAGTCTGATTAGAATTAGGACTATAGGCACTTCCTTTTTGTTCTTTTAAAGTTACCTGGCGGGGCAGTGTTCCCCTACGCGCCCCCTCCTCACCCCTCCACTGCCCCCCTCCCACCTCGTGGCCTTTCCTAGGGGCACATTGTCTTCCCATTCCTCTGCTTTTAGTTCTAGACTTCACCTTGTTTTGGCTCCTTGGCAACTGCCTGCCTGGCGCAGCCCCAGGGAAAGGAAATGCTGATTTTAAAACAGCATCTGCACCTCTTCAAGCAAGAGCTTGTTTATGTGGTGGCGTCAGGCAGAGGAATGAACCCACATTCATCCCCACCTACTGCTTACCCGAATCAGCACTGTTATTCCCTTCCTGTCAAAGAAAGTAAGGCTCTCAGAGAGGGTGCATAACCTCGGCATGGTGTTATTAATAAATATTAGCTGGTTTCACTCTATTTATTCAATCTTATTTCTTTCTTTTATGTAACAGATCACATATTTCTTGAAGGGTTATAATATGTATTGAGCATCACATGCTGATACTGGGTCAGCCCTGTTCCATATACTATATCTCTATATCTTACCACACCTGTGAAGTTGACATTGTTATTCCTTTCCCATAAAAGTTGCTGAGGCTCTGAGGAAGGGTGCACAGCTTGCCCCTTGCAAACATGGTTAAGGTCTGTCTCATTCCTGAGGCCTAGTTGCTCCCCTTAAGTGCACAGCCCCACCTCACAATCACCCTGATCCTTACACCACTTTCTCTGCCTTTGTCTCCTCTGACTCCTGTAAGGTTCCTCTAATATTTACTGATATCCATCATGCACTGGGGGGCTTCCCTGGTAGCTCAGCTGGTAAAGAATCTGCCTACAATGCAGGAGACCCTGGTTCAATTCCTGGGTCAGGAAGTTCCCTTGGAGAAGGGATAGGCTACCCACTCCAGTATTCCTGGGCTTCCCTAGTGGCTCAGATGGTAAAGAATCCACCTGCAAAGAGGGAGACCTGGCCTTGATTCCTGGGTTGGCAGATCTCCTGGAGGAGGACATGGAAACCCACTGCAGTATTCTTGCCTGGAGAATCCTCACGGACAGAGGAATGTGGAGGGCTCCATGGGGTCACAAAGAGTCAGACGGGACTGAGTGAATAAGCACAGCACAGCACATCATGCACTAGACACCCCCATGTAGAGGTTGATAACAATATGTGCCTCAAAGGATTGAAGTGAGGTCCAACAGGGATAAAATATGTTTAGTGCTTGGTACCATGCCTAGCATCTAGTGAATCTCAGGGCTTATTATTACACTTAATCTATTTCCTAAATGAAAATTTCAAACTGTATGGGTATCCATGTAGTAATTCATATTATTGACAAACTCTTCTTCTTCCTCTATACTATGAACTCCACCCTCACTTCCGCAGCCCATCGTAAACCCTTTGTCTTAATTTTATTCAGTCTTAAACCCACCAGTTCTATCCTTTCCCCCCCAACTCTGGATACTGATGACTGGTATCACTTTATTCATCAGTAACTTCTCAGAAGAGTCACTGTGATGTGATCTACATGACAGTACAGATCCTACACTGGCTCCTCTCTTCACACCACCTGGACCTACTGAGCTCAGCTAATCGTTTCTCAGCCTCCTTCATCCAGTTTCAGTCTCTGCGCATCAGCTTAGGCTCAAAGAGACTTCCTCTGTATTTCCTTGGCAACTCCCTTCTCTTTTGTCCGAGTTCACCATCATTCTGGCTCCTCTACAATAGGGCTGATATCTATTAGGCACAATAAGGGTCCACAAAGATGCTTTCATGTTAAATTTTTTTTTTTTAAATCAGAAGAAAAAAATGAGTGTAACAGTAACTCTTAAATTAGCCTTTATATCAACGTAGTTATGACATATAATTAAAATTTTTTTACAGCCCATGAAAATTATAATGCAGCCCTGCTCTGCAGAGGTAATTCTGATCCAAATGCTTGCTACCTATATCTCTCTATAACTCCCTGTTCTCAGAAATGGAAAAGAGAGTAAAATCTGAGAAGGTTTTAAAAGAAATGGAGAAAAGGTATAAAATGTTACCAACATTTTAAATATTTAAAAATTCTGCTGGCTAGAGTTGGTGAGCAGATATAGCTAAGAACTTGAAACAAAAAGCCTTTATTTCTTTGTTTTCATTACTAGGCACAAAACAGGTACTATATCGATATACAAAATTAAAATGTGCTTTTGAAATGGAAGCTTCTTGATGTAGCCTACCAAGCTCCTCTGTCCATGGAATTTTCCAGGCAAGAGTACTGGAGTGGGTTGCCATTTCCTTCCCTAGGGGATCTTCCCGACCCAGGGATTGAACCTGGGTCTCCTACAATGCAGGCAGATGCTTTACCATCTGAGCTACCAGGGAAGCCTTCACCTTGATGAATTACATGTATTTCTATTTGAGACAAAATATGCAAATCTACTGGGTATACCAGATAGATGTCAAAAAAATATTCACATTTTGAAGGGAAGACATCTATAAATTTGGATGTTTTCCTGAATATATGTAGAAATATGCTAAACATAAAAAGGAGACTTCAAGGTGATTGATATTTCTGATTATGTTTCATGTACAGCTTGGGGTTACTTCCTTAGAAGTTCTAGCTAGAACTCTGTTTGCTGCAGGGTGACATTTAGAGAAGGTTTGTGTTGGTATCCCATTCAACGAACTATTAGTTGCTCAGTGGTGTCTGACTCTTTGTGACCCCATGAAGTGTAGCCTGCCAGGCTTCTCTGTCCATGGAATTCCCCAGGCAAGAATACTAGATTGGGTTGCCAGTCCCTTCTTCAGGGGTTCTTCCCAACCCAGGGATCGAATCCAGGTCTTCTGCATTGCTGGCAGCTTCTTTACCATTTGAGCCACCAGGGAACTCCCAAACAGCAGTAGTTACTAAATGACAAAAGAACGACGAAGACAGCCATAAAATTAATCTCAAAAACAATAACCTACCAATAGAGTTATTACCAAAGCTAGCATTTTCTCCAAGTTCCATTTGACTGGCTTGATAAAAAGCCCATTTCCTGGGAACATGACACTGAGCTGTATACAACACCATCTCACACACCAAGATTTTACCCATGATCTATCCGTCCCTACTCCAACCCTGCCCTCTCTTCTTGGGAGACTTGGAAGGATATTTGAAAATTTTGGCAATCAGAAAAAAAGGTGATTTAGTTTTGAACAGAAGTGAATACTGGTTCTTATTTAATTCATGACCTTTACAAATCCTTGTTTCTAATTGCCAGATTTGCAATCTTTCTTTTCAATGATCTCGTTATTTACCTATTTTTTTCAGGATCAGGAATTAAATTCCAATCTTTTAGTACATTTCAATTAACATTAAATGAGTGCTTATGACTCTCTTCTAGGTATTGTGAGGAAAACCATCAACCAATGTTCTCTTAACAGGTGTTGAAATAAAATAGTTCCTGCTGGGCACTGTGGAGCAGCTAGTGGATTTGACACAAGTCCCTTATATTGTCAACTTCTTACCAGCTTTACTTAAGACACTTGGGTATGAAAAGCTCATGCTGTCTCTGAAATGACGGCAGAATTAGACCTTGCAGAGGGATCTGATTTACCTGGTAATATATTGTGCAGCAGTTACATCCCTAGCTAAAATGGGTCAGGTTATCCTATTAATTGTGGAACAGAGCTACCCTGCCTACAACACAGATCTCTAATCTGACAAATTTTTTAAAATTGAAAAACTGTCTCCCCAGAGCAATTTCAGTAAACAACTGGTTCTCAAACCAGCCAACCAACAAACAGACAAACAAACACGCAAACCCAACCCTAAAAACAAACTACTAACACTGTATCCCAGCAACCCTGTCATGCGAAAGTGAACAAAAATTAGTTACTCAGCCTGGAGATGTCTGCATTCTTAAAACCAAGGTATTACCTGCTCAACTCATCAGCTTCTTGCTGAAGGTTCCGTGCATGGTCAACAGCTTCCTGAACTAAATCATGACTGAGGTTGCTTAGGTTGGATAGTTTTCTTTGAAGTTCATTTTTGGCTCCATCTATTTCGGCATAAATCCCTGATGCATTCTAAAGAAAATATTGAAAAAAATTGAATTTAGAGGGACTTAAAATATTTTTCTTAGGGAGCACCAAAGATAATCTCTATTCCTTACTGTGAAGTTCAGTAAGCTTCAGGCCAGATCCAGAAGAGTCTAAAAGGCTATGCATTCATGTTTAGTTGATTTAATTGTGTCCAACTCTTTGTGACTCTATGAACTGTAGTCCAAGAGGCTCCTCTGTCCATGGGATTCTCCACGCAAGAATACTGGAGTGGGTTGCCATGCCCTCCTCCAGGGGATCTTCCTTACCTAAGAATCAAAACTGCATTGCCTGCACTGCAGGTGGATTCTTTACAGCTGAGCCACCAGGGAAGTCTAAAAGATTGTATACATAGATATTTACCTATTTGCACCTTCAACTCCTTCTCTACTGATTCAGACATGCTCTGCCATCTCTTGTCTAAAAAGAAAACTAAACTAAATAGAAATACTCCACTGTCCTCACTTCTCCCTAATTTTAATCCTTTCATAGCAAAATAGAACCCCTCCGCAAATAAAGTGTTTATACATGCTATCTCTATTTCATCATTTTAAAATTCACACTTTTGACTTATTCCAGTCTGGTTTTTACCTCACTGCTCCACCAACACAGAAATTTACTTCATGATTTCTGAGCTACTAAGTCTCATGGTTATCATTCAGTTCTCATTTATTTGACCTCTCACCTGCATTTCCTGTGCTGACTACTCTCACTGACACTCACCTTGCAATGTGACCACTCCTAATTTTCAGTTCAACTGTAGACCTATGAAATTGTGGAAAATTCTGAAAGAGATGGGCATACCAGACCACCGACCTCCCTCTTGAGAAACCTGTATGCAGGTCAGGAAGCAACAGTTAGAACTGGACATGGAACAACAGACTGCTTCCAAATAGGAAAAGGAGTACATCAAGGCTGTGTATTGTCACCCTACTTATTTAACTTATATGCAGAGTACATTATGAGAAATGCTGGGCTGGAGGAAGCCAAGCTGGAATCAAGATTGCTAAGAGAAATATCAATAACCTCAGGTATGCAGATGACACCACCTTTATGGAAGACAGTGAAGAAGAACTAAAGAGCCTCTTGATGAAAGTGAAAGAGGAGAGTGAAAAAGTTGGCTTAAAGCTCAACATTCAGAAAACTAAGATCGTGGCATCCAGTCCCATCACTTCATGGCAGATAGATGAGCAAACAGTGGAAACTGTGGCTGACTTTATTCTTCTGGGCTCCAAAATCACTGCAGATGGTGATTGCACCCATGAAATTGAAAGAAGTTTACTCCTCGGAAGGAAAGTTATGACCAACCTAGACAGCGTATTAAAAAGCAGAGACGTTACTTTGCCAACAAAGGTCCGTCTAGTCAAGGCTATGGTTTTTCCAGTGGTCATGTATGGATCTGAGAGTTGGACTATAAAGAAAGCTGAGTGCCGAAGAATTGATGCTTTTGAATTGTGGTGTTGGAGAAGACTCTTGAGAGTCCCTTGGACTGCAAGGAGATCCAACCAGTCCATCCTAAAGGAGATCAGTCCTGGGTGTTCATTGGAAGGACTGATGTTGAAGCTGAAACTCCAATACTTTGGCCACCTGATGCGAAGAAGTGACTCATTTGAAAAGACCCTGATGCTGGGAAAGATTGAGGGCAGGAGAAGGGGACGACAGAGGATGAGATGGTTGGATGGCATCATCAACTTGATGGACATGGGTTTGGGTGGACTCTGGGAGTTGGTGATGGACAGGGAGGCCTGGCATGCTGCGGTTCATGGGGTCGCAAAGAGTCGGACATGACTGAGTGACTGAACTGAACTGAAGTGTGGACCTATGATCTTGGCTAAAGATCACACATAGGACACCGCTACAAACCTATTACTTCCAGCCTTGGCTGGGCCCTCAACGCTGAGAAGAAATTTGCTCTCCTGGTCATTCAACATAGTTATTCTAAACACTGTCACTGTTCTAAAGCTGATACGAATTCCTCCCCTCACCTCTATCTGATTCTCAGCAGGTCACTTAATTTTCTTTTTTACCTAGAAGACATAAGCCAACTGTTAGTGCGAAGCACTTTTTTCGAGCTCCTGATGTGACGTTCCATCTCTATGAAGGGAGCTCAGTTAGTGACCTTTGCACCTTTTCCTTACTCTGCTCTGAGAGGAGAAGTGGTTTATTTAATTGGTAAATTTAGGGGTATAACTATATAGACTCTGCTCAACTCCAGACTGCTGCCTCTTGGGAGCAAGCTGCCAGAAGAAAGCTGAGTTTTCCTGTGCTCCTCTATACAGTGCAAGCTGCCCTGGGCACCCCCATGAACCCTGTGGTGTTGGCAGTTTCAGTGGGCAGACCTGCTAATTCTGGGACTGAGTGTCAGCCATCCCACTTGGCTAAGAGATCTTTTAAAAAGCCACACCTCAATTTAGCTGAAATAAAGGTGATATTCTTGATCTTCATATTTACTATTTTTCAACCTTTTTAGAACTTAGGTCCTGAAGACGGGTAGCATTGACTGATAGCTCTCCTTAGAGACTCCAACACTGACAACCAGTGATTTCTCCAAATGGGTTGAGCACAGTAGACAGTGGGGGGCTGGAAGGTGGAAATGGAACTATACATAACTCTTGAGATGTCTTGTTGTGAAGCAGAGTAATGGCGCAGAGATCAGAGGGGATGTGAGAGGTTTTTTTTTTTTTAATTTTTAAAAGGTATGAGATACTACAGTATGTTTCTATGTTGGCAGTAATGATTCAGTAGAATAAGAACTGGGCAAAAGAGAAGAGAGAGGGCACAAGTTGATGGACTGAAACCCAGCAACCCTACTGTTGAGCAGAGGAAGCATGGGATTCAGAACACAGAGGGGACTGAACTCTGACAGGAGAAGAGACATTTCACTAATTAGAACAGAAAGGAAGGGAGAAGTAGGATACATATGCAAGCAGACTGGTAGATCTGGGGAGCAAAAATGAAGGGAGTTCTCGTCTCATTGTTCCTAATTTTCAGTGAAGCATGAAGCAAGTTCACCAGCCAGACTGACAGACAGGAGGTGGGTTTCCCACCAGTCATACTGGCTTCTCTGGTGTGGCCACGATGCTGAGGGTACTTGGGTTTACTGGGTTATGGGATTAGAATTCTCAGGTGAGTATAATAGAGAAAGAAGTACGTATGGAAGTAAAGGGTGTTTGCAAAGAATGATTATACTGATAATTTTAGCTGCTCGTGCTACAGTCCACAGGGTCACAAAGAGTTGGACACAATTGAGCGACTGAACTGAACTGAAGGAAAGAGGACTATGAAAGGAGTAGGGTGAATAAGATGGAGGAGGTTTTGGAGTGGCTAGAGAGTTTCTGGAGTGTACACTCTACAGTAAGGGCGATAAGAGATGGTGCTTAGGGTGCTCAGTTGCGTCCGACTGTTTGCAACCCCATGAACTGCAGCCTGCCAGGCTCCCCTGTCCACGGAATTTTCCAGGCAATAATAGTGGAATGGGTTGCCATTTCCTTCTCCAAGCTTAGGGAGGGAGGTGCTTGATACTGGGATTTGGAAGAGGTACTCTTATTGATGACAAGATCTGGGTCTGGTCATACGAGGGATTACAGAGGTGGATGGGGAGGAAAAGCTTGTCGGACAGGAGAAGTTGAAGGAACTGGAGGTCTGAGAGCTGGCAGACTCATTCATCTGGGTTTTGATGTCACTGAGGAACCAGATGGGAGTAGGGATAGAAAGAAAGCTAAAACTGTCAAAGAATAGGATGGTGATCAGATGACTTTAAGATAATATCCTTTTAAAGGTAATGAAAATGAGCTAAGAGTACTTCAGTGATGGTTTGGTTCACTGCATTTATTGGAAAATTTCTACTTTAAAAAAATGTGACTTCCATTGATTTTGAATGCCAGCTTTATTAAACATACAACTTATGTGTCAAGAGTGAGTAGGACTGCACTTTCAACAGAACTTTCTGTGATTGGCTGTGCTGCCCAAAATGGCAGCTACTGAGCACATGAAATGCGGCTAATGTGACTGAGGAATTTTTTTAAGAACTATTTACTTTTGGCTTCCTTGCTGCAAGAGGGATTTCTCCAGTTGCCAAGGCGAGCGCTTCTCACTGTGGTGGCTTCTTCGGTTGTAGAGCACAGGCTCTAGGGTGAGCAGGCTTGCAGCAGTAGTTGCAGCATGAAGGCTCAGAGCAACTGTGGCGCTTGGGCTAAGTTTCCCGGTGGCACATGGAATCTTCCCGGATTAGGGATTGAACCTCTGTCCTCTGCATTAGCAGGTGGATTCTTAATCATCGGACCACCAGGGAAGTCCTAAATTTTATTTAATTTTAAGTAATTTAAAATTTAAGTAGCCATATGTGGCTAGTGGCAACTGCACAATGAAAGAAACTGAAAAATGCAGTCACCTGATCTTAGTTTAACAATGCCACCTAACTTGATAGATTGGAGTCGATTACTCCTCTGTGACACTAAGCTAATGTTCTAACCTACTAGGAATACTAACCTGAACAAGTCACGTGTGTCCTTACCTTTATTATGCTATCAAGTTCTGAAAGGGTCAGCCGTGGCATCATCAGTGAGTCGGAAGATGTCCTCAGAGACACGTTCACCCCTTCCGTCTGTTCCCTCACTCTCTCATGCTGTTTCTGCAGGAGGAAAAGCAAGGGAGAGAGAAAAAGAAGGTCACTTTAGATAAGGAAGGCATTAGGGAGAGTGCTGTCAGCCTGCTGTCACTGCACTCAGACAGATCCTATCTCAGACCCACCACTGAATTGCTGTGCCACGCTGGGGAATTCCACCCAGCCCAGGCTCAGCTTTCTCATTTATAAAATGGAGACAATGAAAGTAAGCTCCTCAGGAGCTCGACGAACTTAGTTATGATTATTAGTTACGGTGCCACCACATCAAAGAAAACTGACACTCCAAGGAGGGCCTCTGCTTCTTTCTCCATAAATGTGAAGTGGGGCCAAGGCTACGGGACTGAACACAGGCTCCGTATTTGTAGTCACTGAAAAGTGACCTAATTCCAGAAAGCATTTATCATGTGCTAACTTTGGGCCAGGCACAAATAGCTCATCTGGACAGGAATAAAAGATATACAAAAGAATCTTAAAGTCCTTTCAGAAATTTAAAGTGACCCTAATACTGCTACTGCTAAGTCGCTTCAGTCGTGTCCGACTCTGCGAGACCCCAGAGGTGGCAGCCTACCGGGCTCCTCCGTCCCTGGGATTCTCCAGGCAAGAACACTGGAGTGGGTTGCCATTTCCTTCTCCCATGCATGAAAGTGAAAAGTGAAAGTGAAGTCGCTCAGTCGTGTCTGACTCTTTGCGAGCCCATGGACTGAAGCATACCAGGCTCCTCTGTCCATGGGATTTTCCAGGCAAGAGACCCTAATATCAAAGCATAAAATTCTGATCTCGTGTCTTCCTACTCTTTATGTTGGATGCTCAGGTGTTTTGAAGAGGTAAATTGCCCAAGTGTGGATATATTTTGTCCCTCTTTTAAAAAAATATTTAAAGTTTTTATTTATTTATTTTTGGCTGTGCTGGGTCTTTGTTGCTGTGCAGGCTTTTCTCTAGTTGCAGCAAGTGGGGTCAACTCTCTAGTTGTGGTGCACAGGCTTCTCATTGAGGGATCTTCTCTTGTGGAGCACACAGGCTTCAGGAGTTGTGGCACATGGGCTCAGTAGTTGTAGCTCTCGGGCTCTAGAGCACAGGCTCAGTAGTTGTAGCACACAGCTTAGCTGCTCTGCAGCATGTGGGATCTTCCCAGACCAGGGATAGAACCCGTGGTCTCTTGCATTGGCAGATTCTTTACCACTGAGCCACCAGGGGGGCTCTTTCTTCCTTTTTTTCCTTTTTTTTTTTCTCAAACTTTTTTAAATTGAAGTATAGTTGATTTACAATGCTGTGCTACCTCTGCTGTATAGCAAAGTGACTCAGTTACACACATATATACATTGCTTTTTTATATTCTTTTTCCATTATGTTTTATCACGGGATATTGAATATAGTTCCCTGCATACATTAGAACTTGTTGTCTTTCCATTCTAAACGTAATAGTTTGTAACTACCAACCCCAAACTCCCAATTCATCCCTCTCCCTTGCCACACCCCTCCTTGGCAACCAGAAGTCTGTTCTCCCTGTCTACAAGTCTGTTTCTGTTTTGGAGATAGGTTCATTTGTGCCATATTTCAGTTCAGTTCAGTTCAGTCGCTCAGTTGTGTCCGACTCTTTGCGACCCCATGAACTGCAGTACGCCAGGCCTCTCTGTCCATCACCAACTCCCGGAGTCTACTCAAACCCATGTCCATCGAGTCGGTTATGCCATCCAACCATCTCATCCTCCGTCGTCCCCTTCTCCTCCCTCCCCCAATCCTACCCAGCATTAGGGTCTTTTCCAATGAGTCAACCCTTTGCATGAGGTGGCCAAAGTATTGGAGTTTCAGCTTCAACATCAGACCTTCCAATGAACACCCAGGATTGATCTCTTTTAGGATGGATTGATTGGATCTCCTTGCAGTCCAAGGGACTCTCAAGAGTCTTCTCCAACACCACAGTTCAAAAGCATCAATTCTTCGGCGCTCAGCTTTCTTCACCGTCCATATTTAGATTCCACATATTAAGTGATACCATATGGTAGTTGTCTTTCTCTTTTTTACTTCACTTGGTATGATAATCTCTAGTTGCATCCATGTTGCTGCAAATGGCATTATTTGGTTCTTTTTTTATGGCTGAGTAGTATTCCATTGCAGAAAGAAACAGCAACCCACTCCAGTAAAGCTGCCTGGAAAATTCCATGGATAGAGGAGCCTGGTAGGTAGGCTACAGTCCATGGGGTCGCAAAGAGTTAGACACTACTGAGCACACATACACAGTATTGCACTATATGTATACATCACATCTTCTTCATTCATCTGTCAATGGACATTTAGGTTTTTTCCTAAGTGAAATGTTTTCACTATTGTGAATAGTGTTGCTACGAATATTGGGGTGCATGTATCTTTTTGAATTGTGATTTTCTCCAGGTATATGCCAAGGAGTGGGACTGCTGAGTCATATGCTAGTTGTATTGTTAGTTTTTTAAGGCATCTTCATATTGCTTTCCATAGTGGCTGCACTAATTTATATTTCCACCAACACTGTGGGAGGGTTCCCTTTTCTCCACACCCTCTCCAGCATTTGTTATTTGTAAACTTTTTAATAATGGCTATTCTGACCAGTGTGAACTGATAGCTCATTGCAGTTTTGATTTGCATTTCTCTAATAATTAGTGGTGTTGAGTATCTTTTTCATGTGCCTCCTGGCCTTTTGTATGTCTTCTTTGGAGAAATTTCCATTTTTCCACTGGGTTGTTCCAAGTGTGGATATATTTTCTGATGAATACTTTCATTTATACTTGTCACTCTGGAGTTTCACAGTCAGGGATGTTGTGATTCTGAAGAAACATTGTGGCACTTCAGAGATTGAAAGGAACACAGAATGAAACTTTAGGAGGGGAAAAAGTAAAACTTCATTTTGTAATCTGAGTGAAAAATGAGCTGAAGTTACTTTAGAAATGGTAATTTAAATTGGAATTGAAATTTTTGTTATGGTACAATATCACAGAAATCATTAGCAAAGCCTACACTTGAATGACATATTTAAAAAATTTTTAAGTTCATCTTAATGTCCTGTCTCACTCCCTGGACTCTTTTCTAATTTAGTGGAAAAGAAGAATGAAACCCATTTTTTCCACATACCTTGCTACAGGGGAAGACATAGGTTTAGCGACAGAAGAGCATCTCATTTGAACATCCTCTTAAAGTAAGAACTTTAACAAAAATCAATTCCCTTCAAAATCCATTAAGTTTAGTACAGTATGACTATCTGGGGTTAACCATTCTTGTCTTCACAAGGACAGGTAGTTATACAGCTTTGCACAAAAGCAATATTTTAAAGTACATAAGGAAGAAGGGTGAAAAAGATTGGTATTATCTAGATCTCTCAGAGCAGTTTTCCTGTTACAGAATCTGAGATATGACCCCTTCCAGAAGCTCGTCTATCTGAGCTGCCTTATGGGAACACAGCTAACACCCTGAAGTATTTCAAAACCATGTGCAAACAGCACTGCCTGATAAGCTCATCGGTAGTAGCCGGAAATGATATGCTTCAAGTTAAAGGGTTTCTGTCACTCACCAGATACAGAATTAGACAGAAATGAATAAAATTAGCTTTGAAACAAAGATATTCTCACAGAGAGATGGACAATTTGAGCAGAAGAAAATTTAGAAACTAATAATTAGTGAAAAATGACATAATTAGCATTTTTCAGCATGCTTCAGTATCCACTTCACATATGCAAAAAGTAAAACAAAAGTTTCCTCATACTTAAAAAAAAGAGACAGAGAAAGTCTTGGGAAGGTGGAATTTTGGTTTATGAGAGTCCCTAAAAAGACAGAATCTCATATTCATCTGATAAAGACTTTTATTATTCTGTTATCCTTTCACATTGGGAGTAGGAAGACAAAATAAATAATGTAATCACTAGTTGTTGTGGCTATTATTTGCATACATCAAAATGATTAAACTTTGTGGTTATTTTTGATTTTGTATAAGGATTGAAATTTTGGCGTAATTTTTTTTAAGCCATACTGTAGGTCTTACAGTGAAATGTGATATTAAAACACTTATGGTGAGTGGGGCAGACATCTACTAGCAGATGATCACAATACAGAAGCAAGAATGGAGGGGAGTGGAGCAGGCTATTTTAGTTGAGAAATAACAAAGGCCCACACTGAAGAAGTTGTAGAGGAATGGAAAAGAAGGAAGATAGATAGAAATATTCCAAAGGTAAGATGGGCCAGATCCTGTGGTTGACGAGATGTGAGGGTGGGAAAAATTCAAGGATGAGGATGAGTCCCAATAACTTTCTTAAATTCTGCTTAAAGAATTTATTTTGTGTTACATTCATAATTTTGTTGTGCAAGATTATCATGTTTTTGTTTTTAAACAAAAATGCTATACTAACCATTATTATTCTATAAAATATTGGCTAAGAGATTGCTCCAATGGTGCAAAACAGCGATAATGAGTATAATTCATTTTTATTTAGGAAATTTGACGACGACTTACTGAAAGGTAGCGATGACTGAAAATCAGGATGGAGAACCTAATTTACATTGGGTTTGCTGATAACATAACTGAAGTAATGAATTTGCTCATAGTAGCTTCCTATTTCTGACACTGCTTTTAGAGGCACATGTCTTTCTATCAGAAAATGACCATTCCCAGTGGTGGTGTGAGCGCATGTATAGCTTGGGGTAGAAGTGTGAGCACCACCAGTTCTAAATCTGGAGGTGTGGGCATGCACAAATCCTGGCCCCATAAGATGACCACTTTGGCAAGCTCTGGCCAAGCCTGGGAAATTTTTTTCACCTCTTTGTAATTGTAAGACCTTAGCTTGAATTAGACTCCCTATCTCTGCAGCTGCTGACCAGTCAGGCTGTGAGATTCGCTAATCAGACCCTTCCAAAATCACACATATCCTTACAGGAAACATCGTTCTGGGTTGCTTTGGGATTTTTAGTGCTCTCGGTATAAAAGAAGTTATACACAAGAATCATGCCTTGTTTGCTCAGTTGCAAGAGAAATACATTCAACACAGGCAGACAGAAGCACCGAGAACAACCACATTCTTTTTAATCAATGCACAAGCTAAACAACTGCAACCATTTCAACTTGATTTTAGTTGTACACACTTATATTAGCAAAGGACAGTGGCAAAAAATGTGCAGATAATTCAAAAAATAGAGTTAAATGCATCAATATTTTTCAAATGTTTACCAACTGTCTCTTCTTGGGATAACTTCATGCTGTATTACTATATGCCCCAAATGCATTTTCATTTAGTGTCCACCGTACCTCATGGTCTCGCTGCCTGGCTGCTGTGGCTCTGTTCATGTCTTCAGCATCCCTGACATGGTTAAGGGCCTGGTCAAGTGATTCCTGGAGGTCTGACAACTTGGCGTTATAGTCGTCCAGCTGCTCCAGGACCACAGGAAACAGAGAGCGAGTGTCATTGTACTGCCTCTGCCAACTCTCAGCCTGGCTCAGCACTGGGAAGAAAGGTACACAGAAACTCAATCTGGGCTCCTCCCTTCTCCTCCTATCCCAGCCCACAGAAGCAAAGATGAAAATTTGGCAGGTGATGGCTTCAGCAATAGCGATTGAAGCTGTTGGTCACAAAAATGGCCCCATTATTTGAAGTTTTAAATACTATTTTGCAGGATTTGGACCATCCTAGACCATCATCAGCTAAAATGGGAGTTGATTAGTTTTTCTGTCAAGATGATGCTTTATGTGGAAATGATGTCATTCAACTAGGCTTATTATTACCCAGATTATTAATAGTTTTACCATACAAACGAAACTTGGATATACTACAGTTTTACTATAAGAGATATCTCCAATTATTTCATCTATTATTGGCAAATGTGAACCACTCATCTTCTGTATTCTCTCTAGGCAGCTGTTTTTAGTTAGCTCCTTTATTTAGATCAAACTTAATCATTATTCTGGAATCATTATTCTGGAATCATTATTCCAGAATCATTATTCTGGAAGATTAAATGGCAATGAACTATTCTTGCCTATGTCTTAATTCTCTAATCAAAGTTACATGCATTGCTTCTGTACCTTAATTCTATTTTTTCTCCAGGGACTATTAGTCGGTCTTATTGAGGTTTTGTATTTACTTTCATCATCATGAGCAGAAGATACAAGTTCATGGCTGAGTAGAGAAAGTGGCTGAAAAAATGCCTTTACTTGGTGGAAGGCAGCTAAGTGGGAGGTGTATTTGGTTCCATTTCCCCAGACCAGTCTTGTTAAATCCCCAAATAGGCAAAGCATCTGGCTGTGACATGAAAGCTCCAGCCTTCCTGACTGCTGGCCTCATCTGGACTCAGAAACGGGCCTGAGATTCATTTCTTACTGTTTCTAAGATCTTGTAAGTCTGCTATCACAATACCTTTAGGCCAAAAATACTCCTCCATTAAAATATTCACAATAAGTTTTAACAGAAGTTGATAGTGACAATTGTAGGAAAATGATCTAATGTAGGTGTTCTTAACCCTTTCTGTATCATGGGCCCCTTTACAACCTGGCAAATCCTTCAGATCTCTTCTTATGTTTTTAAATGTACAAGATAAAATATGTAGAACTAAAAAGATGTATAAAAATTGGTAATATAATAATACATGTGCTTCCCTATCAGTATGTTAGCTAATAAGATTTAGAAGTGAAACCAATAACTACAAATTCTTGAATTATTGATGAATTTAACATTGTGAAATAACAGTGACAACTAAAATATGATATACAAACCTGTAGCCTTTTTTGTTGACTGTGTAGATTAAAATGGACACAATTTTTTGTAACTCTTTCTATCAAGAGTGGAATCTTTTCCCTCACCCTTGAATCTGGGCTGGTTTTGACCAACAGAGGGCTTCCCTCATACCTCAGTTGGTAAAGAATCTACCTGCAATGCATGAGACCCCGGTTTGATTCCTGGGAGATCCCCTGGAGAAGGGATAGGCTATGCACTCCAGTATTCTTGGGCTTCCCCTGTGGCTCAGTTGGTAAAAAATTTGCCTGCAATGTGGGAGATCTGGGTTTGATCCCTGGGTTGGGAAGATCCCCTAGAGAAGGGAAAGGCTACCCACTCCAGTATTCTGGCCTGGAGAATACAGTCCTGGACTATACAGTCCATGGACTTGCAAAGAGTTGGACACAACTGATTGACTTTCACTTTCACTTTGACCAACAGAATGAATATGACATTGCTGAGTTCCAAGGCCAGGCCTTGTACTTTCCATTCCTGCCCTCCTGGAAGGCTTCTGCTATATGAACAAGCTCAGTGAGCTTCCCTGAGGATAAAACCCCACATGGAGGGAGATGCCCAGCCATCCCAGCTAAGACCCCAGACATGTGGGTGAGCTCCACCACATGCAGCAGAGATGAACTGTCCAGGTTGAGTCCAACCCAAATTGTCAACCTATGAAATCATGAACAGATAAATGCTTATTGTTTTAATGTTTGGGGTAGATTGTGAGATAGTAATTGATAACTGATACAGTGACCAAGTCATAGATTGGTTTGTTATTTACATTAATCATTAAAGGAAATGTTAAATTTCCAGTGAGGTTTCAAAGTCATTAAAAGTCACTCACGGACATCAGAACACGAATGTTGTTGGGCTTCCTTACATCTTTACTGCCTTCTCAGTGAGACTTCTCTTATTGAAGTTCTTGGAATTCCTTCCCTTAGCTTTTCTTCCCCTGTTTTTTCACCAGCTGTTACATTCCTATTTTTTCTCCTCAGGAGTAAAATCTTGTAGATTTCTTGTGAATCTCAGCAGTTTCTCAAAAGCTGAAGGTTGGGTCTGGATTTAAAATTCCTGGTCTATATATATAGAGTCAAGTTGTCCTGAAGGACTCCCTGAGGCCACTTTAAATGCTCAGTGACTCTGAATATCGGGGATTGGTTGCTATGACCCAATGTTGCCCTGTGACTGGGTGTCCTCTCTTGGACCCACAAAGGAAGCAGACATGTGCTGGCCTCTAGAAGTTGAATATACCTACATTCATGGGCTTCGTCTGCCTCCTCATCCACAAGTTCCCGTTGGGTGAGGAACGGCTGACGGCGTCGGATCTCCTCAAGCATCTTCTGTGCCAAAATCAGCTTCTCGGAGATTTCCTCAGAGCTAAGTTCCTGCTCTTCCCCATAATACAGCATCTTGCTGCTGATCTCTGAAAGGAAGGGCATGGTGAGAGAAGGCAGGAAGGAGAGGTGATGGGGAGTCTGACAGTGACGTCATTGAAAACAGGAGCAGCAAGGGCAACGGGCAGGGCTGATCCTAAAACGGAGACAGAGACCCGATGCAAAGACAGCGTGGTGATGGTCATGCTGTGAATGCTGGTGTCGGCCCTGGAGTTCACCATCTATTCCAGGGAGAGGTTAAATGAAAGGAAGTCACTCTTCTTTGCTTTTCATGTGGCGACTTCAGAACAGGAGTGGAATTAATACAAAGTTTGCTCTGATTTCACCGTGATTCAAAAACGTTAATATTTAAGAAACACAAATCTAGGGTCTTTGATAAATCTTTTATATAATAAAATACACAATTTGGAGAAAATGTTCTGATGTATCACCTGTCACACATAGGAGGCACTGGAGATATTAGCTGTAATTTAGCCAAGGATTTTACCTAAGCTCTAAGCCAAAATGAGTATATACTGATGGTTGTTCAAGTGAGTCTTTCAGATTGTTGCACAGACTAGTTATAATACAGAGGTTTCTTACAGCAGGATGTGAGCTTTTTCTCATTTATACATTTTTTTTGCAACTGCTGTTTGCCTTCTGTGGTATGACTGCCTGGCAAGACTGTTCCGTTCTGACTCTGGGTCATTCTCAGCCTACATCCATAAGTAGCATCCATTTCAGAACCAGAGGGACTGCTGAGGCTCAGAGGCATAAGATGGGTTGTCTGAATACTGGCAGAGCTGAGCAGGCCTCTGGCTCCCTCTTCCTACTATATATGATCAGATGAAAATTATGTAATTTCCACCTTGTCCTACGGTGCATTTTATCTTCCTGGCATAAATGAAATTGTCTGTCTGTGGTTTACTATGATCTATGTGGTTGGCCAGACAAGATGGGTAAACAACACTGGTCTCACATAAATCATACCAGGATAAGGGCTTGTATTTTATATGGATAATAGCTTGAAGGTCACCAGTAGTTATTTTAGAGATGGCTGGGAATAAGGAATGACACACTATTGGTGTTGTGCAGCATCCCTGAGTTCTGAAGCAAGGGAGATAAATGGGGGAAGAGGTTTTCAGTGCTGTAAATATTACTGATAAAAGTTTTAGATAAACTAATATATGCTTAAACAAAACTCAAGAAGGAATTAAATACTCATTTCTCGAGTAAAGTCTAAAATATTAACCCTTGAAATAAACTAAACATTTATTTTTTCCTTAGATTTAGCATTGGCAATGCTGAATTTCTTGGCATTTTGATGCAGATATTATATTTACAATCTGGCTTATTTTATTTTAGCCATGTCTGGTCTAGATTAGAAAAAGGAAATACAGAGAATAACATTTATGCTTTTGGTCTTTGAAGGCTGTTCATACATTATTTTAAAAAGGTAGAAACTGATGGAAATTACTGTTTTCTATTTACATTTCTTTTGTATTTTTTCCTTCTTATCCTTTGTCCTAAGGGTCAAATAAGAAGGCTTAGATTCCTTCCAAATGAAATACCCAAGAATTAAAATTTGAGTTAGACAGCGAAGGTAAACTGTTTTTTTTTTTTTCCCCCTGAATGGCTAAGATCTAGGATGCTGGCTTTATCTGCTGCTGAGAGGGACATTTATTTCTTAATTAGATGAGATCAGCTAATCTAGGTTTAATCTTACTTTTGGAACAAATCTATTTTAACTATAAAATATTATAGGGAAAGAACATTTTATTGGTAGATGCAAAAGCATGAAATAGTAAGGAGGAGCAGGGGATGTTTGAAATGCATACCATTTGTTTTTATTATGTATTATGGGCACCGAAGGAAATACAGCAAATGATTAATCTTGGCTCAATACATCCCTTGTCCTAGAATATGCTCCCTCTACCTCAGTATAAAGATATGAATCTTCCATTGTGGGTCCCTTTACTGTCATTGTGCCCTTGAGATGTACTTGTAGCTGTCATCCCGCTCTTAATATACAGGATAATAAAAACTATGGAAACACACAAATACTGTATCTTAGCAGGCTGTAATCCAAGTAAATTCTCTTTATCTTAGAACCAAAGCAATCGCCTGTTTTCTGTTGGTAAACTGAAGGCTTGCTTTCAGAGTGCTATTAAGATAGTCTTCAAAATGCAGCCTGCATTTATGAGAAGCTGGAATACAAGTAAGTAAACCCTCAAGAAGAAAGGTAAAATCTGCCAGTTTTACGCTTTAAGGCAAAGGACTCTTCCACACCCCCTCCTGGCTTTTCTTCTGGACTGGGGGCCAGAGCATGCACCTGCCTGGTTCCTAGGACAGCATCAGACAGCACAGGGTGACTTGGATTAGTGGACAGTTCACTGCCACTCTAAAGGCAGGGTTTTCACTGAGAATAACTGAGAAAAATGTGACTTCTACTCAACTCTTGCATTTTAGAGACAACATAGCATGTAATTTCCTCTACTGGAAAGGTGTATTGGCATTTCATTTTGGTGAAATGTGTGGAAAGGGAATGATTTTTTACATACATTCTTTTTTTTTTTTTTCCTTTTGGCTGTGCTGCCTGAGTCCTAACCACTGGACTGTGAGGAAATTTCCTCTACTCTCCACATTTATTATTGAAAATAGACAGTAAGTGGAGATGAGTGCTCAAAAGTCCCAGACAAAGAAATGTGAAAGAAGATCTTACATGAGTTTGAAATGGTAACACTCTAACAACAGGTCCTGGCACACAATAAACATTAACAGTAGCCATTACTTTTATTGTTGTTAATAACATGAGTGGTTCCTTGACATGGAGCTGAACCAGTAGAGAGTATATTTACCTTGGATTTTATCCCTCATATCATGGGCTTGCTCTGCAAGCTGAGTTGCATGGTTAATGGTATCCATGCTTTCCTTCTGAGCCAACTGGACCTTTCTTGAAGCTTGGCTTTCCTATAAATAATCCATATAAACACCAGATTAATTTTACGAGAAGGAAAGGCTGTGTATGAGCATGTGAGGGTGGGTGAGCATAATCTATTCTGTAAATATTAATTTCCCTGACATGAGAAAGTTCTGTAACATATAAAATGGACTCATGCATGAAGATGGATGTGATGACCAGCTTTAGAATTACAGATGCTATTTCTATTCCTAAGCCATCAGTCACAGTTCAATCCAAATCACCCATCTTTCATAAGTAATCTACCTTTGAATTTTTACTGTATCTCAAGATGCCAGACTAGGGAATTATCCGTCTGCTGATCAGTTTGACATTGTGCTGACTGAAATGCTTAAGGGTTCAAAGGGGAACATGTTGAGAAAGCAGGCAGATCTCAAAATGTTCCATGCATCCAGTGGCTTCTGGGTGGTCCAGCCACTGCTGCAACTAAATTACCACAGAGACTGAAAGGATTACAGCTCACTAGGCTAAAGGCTATTTTCAGTGCTGTCTTCCAAATTCCCATCAACACTGAAGGCACTTGTGTACAAATAATTACTCAAGCAGTTTTGGCTCAGAGTGAATGAAGTTCTTCTCTGAGAAGCTGATTTCATTCTTTCAACTCTGTTTCAGAACTCACATGTAGGATCTATCAAGATGAAATCCCAACTCAAACGTGGCTCCTGAAGAAAGGATGTGTGGGCGTGCACATGTACGTGCGTATTTCTCTGTGTGTGTATAAAGACAGAAGAGAAAGTAAAGTGAAAGTGTAGTCACTTGGTTGTGTCCAACTCTTTGTGACCCCACGGACTGTAGCCTGCCAGGTACCTCTCTCTGTCCATGGAATCCTCTAGGCAAGTATACTGGAATTCTCTAGGCAAGTATACTGTAATTCTCTAGGCAAGAATACTGGAGTGGAAGGCCATTTCCTTCTCCAATGGATCTTCCTGACTCAGCGATCGAACCTGGGTCTCACGCATTGCAGCCAGATTCTTTACTGTCTGAGCCACAAGGGAAGCATGTCTTAAAAAATGGTCCAAGGCCAGGATGCCAGCCTGGATGCACAGCATGGGGATGGGTACTTACTCTGGCATCAGAAAGATGGATTCATGGGTTATATTTAAGAGGCGGGACACTTCTTCAGTCTGGCATTTGATCAAGTGCCTACTTGCCTTGTCCAGTGTCTTTCTGGTTCAGCTCTGTGACAAAGGAGCTGTACCTGACTGGACTGCCAGGTGACCTGCTACACAGAATGCTGGCTGGTAGGCCCCTTGAACAGGAGAGTGGCTGTTTCAAATCTCTCTCCTTTCATCTCTTGTTCCAGCGGGAGGATTAGGCCATTGTTTTACCTGGAATGTTTTTACGCAACCCACTCCAGTAGTCTCGTCTGCGAAATCGCAGGGACAGAGGAGCCCAGCACTACAGTCCATGGGGTCACAAAGAGTTGGACGCGACTGAGCGACTAAACCACCACCACAAAGCATAACCCAAGCCACTGGCCCTTCAGGGAGGAGAATGCAGAAATGGTATCCTAGCAAACACATGCCCCAGGAGCTTTTCATCGGCATTGTATCCAAAATCCTTCCAAACAAAGCTCCCTGTGCAGCAATACTGCAGCTCCTTCGCTGAAACGTGTGCTCTCTGAATGGACACAGCAATCTGAGTCACATGTGCTTTCCCCACAATTTCAATCTCCCTCTTGCCCTGTTCTAATGCTTTCTGGAAACACAAGCTTTGTGGTCACTTTAAAATTAGATGATGCAGAAAATAAGATGAATCTTATTCTTTATGTCATCCCTTCCTGCTTTTAAAAAATAGACCTATAAAACATTTAAACATTTTTTAAGAAGTTGATTTTTGGTCCAGTTTAAATTCAGTTATATTTACAAAATACAACATGCATACTTTTGACTTTGGCTTCATCCTTCAAGGGAAAAGGTTTATTGTTATTACTGTGTTCATTTATTTCTTGATATGGAAACTGAATTCACTGAAGTAATGAAAGACAGCTAGCTGCTGCTGCTGCTACTGCTAAGTCGTGTCAGTCGTGTCTGACTCTGTGCGTCCCCATAGATGGCAGCCCATCAGGCTCCTCCATCCCTGGGATTCTCCAGGCAAGAATACTAGAGTGGGTTGCCATTTCCTCCTCCAGTGCATGAAAGTGAAAAGTGAAAGTGAAGTTGCTCAGTCGTGTCTGACTCTTCACGACCCCATGGGCTGCAGCCCACCAGGCTCCTCCGTCCATGGGGTTTCTCGGGCAAGAGTACTGGAGTGGGGTGCCATTGCCTTCTCCAAAAGACAGCTAGAGGATAACTCAAAGACAAGCTCTTTTGACCAACACCAGAGGGCGCTTAGATATACATATTTAAAAAAAGACAGCAGCAAAGAGGAACATCTGTTACTTTAAACTGCAAAATTACTGGATATAATATACAGTGATGCCTTATTTGAAAGTTCTACAGTTTTCTTTAACTTTGATTATGGAAGGAAAATAATGATATGGGCACATGGTAAAACAGGTGCATCCTGCTCTAAGGAAAACGGTATTAAAAAATTAGCTCACAACTGTAAGCTGGTTGATGTTTAGCATTACAAATGGATTAATCATTTACTCACCTTATCAGTGAATTCTGACACACATTTGATGTAAAAGGTGGCAAGAATTTCATTTACTATACAGGGCATAAAGTATAGTGTACCCAGAATACGATTCTATTAGTGAGGATGATAATCATTATCTAGCGTGGTCCTATACTTTATTTAAATAGGACACTTTTGAGAGTGAAAGGGGATCTTTTAATAATAACTCTAAGACAAGCAAAAACAGAGGCAGTGCTGGACAAAACGGCAGTAGGAATATTGGTGAGCCATTTCACAATCTGTACAGTGATGTCTACTTGTGTGGGTTTAACTATCTCCTAAACACTGAAATACTTTTCTAGCCTTGATCTCTTCTCTTGAGCTTCAGACTCAAATCTCTGGCATCCACAGGTACTTCACCTGAAGAGGTCCAGAGAATCCATTCTGAATTATCAGTCAGGCCATCTATCTTTCAAGTCTAATAGCTTACATCTTTGCAACTCTTCATATTCAACTGGTCACTGAATCACTTTTATTTCACTTGCCATTCTGGTCTCTCTTCTTATTCCCCACCACTAGTTTCAGTTTATCCTGGTTCACTGCAACTTCCTTTCCAATGAATACAAGGTAGCAACTGACTGCTCCTGTTTGGATTACTGTGACAGTCTACTAAGTAGTGTCCCCGTCTTCAGTCTTAAACTCACCAATTTATCATCTCCACTGCTGAGGAATGTTTCTGAAACTTCGCACCTAATCAGCTCATTGTTATAGGTAAATACTCTAATATCTTCCGAAGTCCATAGGATGAGCATGGTGGGCAAGGTTCTTCACTATTTGGCCTTTGAGAACCTCTTTAGCATTATCTTCTGCTCCTTGGTTTATAGTTAATCTTCTGCAATGCCAAGGCTGAAGTTCTACAGTCTTCTGGTCAACTGTAATTGAAACATATTTTGACTTTTTGTCCTATCTTTTTATCAGGATTGGAGATGAGGCTTTTGATGTATGGAAGTGACCTACTTTCCTTTCAATCCTAAAGGTCTTCATGCGTGCTGCTGTAGCTGAAGGAGAAAGGATGAGATGGAGGAGATGGAGAAGTGCAGGGAAGAGTATGGCACCCTCCTGAGCCAGCTCTTGGGAGACTGGGCTCTAGACCCAGATGGCAAAGGGCAGCACTGAGACTGGGAGAGGGTCATTATCTTGTAGCCTAGTCCACTCTTGCTCTGAGCATGGTGCCTTTGGGAACACGGGAGAGTGGAATCTTGACAGAGGCTTTGGTATTTCATTACAGACATGATCAGCAGTGGCAAAACCGAGGCTTTTTTGAGCAGCAGCTCTTTGGGAACACAAATGCATGGGCATCCTTTAGGGGTTTCCCAGAAGTTGCTGTTGTTCAGACACTCAGAAAAGTCTGACTCTTTGCAAACCTATGGACTGCACCACTCCAGGCTTCCCTGTCCTTCACCATCTCCTGAAGCTTGCTCAAATTCATGTCCATTGAGTTGGTGATGCCATCCAACTATCTCATCCTCTGTTGTCCCTTTCTTCTCCCACCTTGAATCTTTCTCAGCATCAGGGTCTTTTCCAATGAGTCAGTTCTTCACTTCAAGTGGCCAAAGCTTCAGCTTCAGCATCAGTCCTTCCAATGAATATTCAGGACTGATTTCCTTTAGGATTTCCTGGTTTGATCTCCTTGCAGTCCAAGGGACTCTCAAGAGTCTTCTCCAACACCATAGTTCAAAAGCATCAATTCTTCGGTGCTCAGCCTTCTTTATGGCCCAACTTTCACATCCACACATGACTACTGGAAAAATCATAGCTTTGACTATACGGTCCTCTGATGGCAAAGTAATTTCTCTGCTTTTTAATACACTGTCTAGGTTTGTCACAGCTTTTCTTCCAAGGAGCACAAGTGTCTTTTAATTTCATGGCTGTAGTCACCATCTGCAGTGATTTTGGAGCCCAAGAAAATAAAATCTCTCACTGTTTCCACATCTATTTGCCATGAAGTGATGAGACTGGATGCCGTGATCTTCATTTTTTTAATGTTGAGTTTTAAGTCAGCTTTTTCACTCTCCTCTTTCACCTTCATCAAAAGACTCTTTAGTTTCTCTTTGCTTTCTGCCATAAGGGTGGTGTCATCTGCATACCTGAGGTTACTGATATTTCTCCTGGCAATCTTGATTCCATCTTGTGCTTCATCCAGCCCAGCATTTTGCATGATGTACTCTGCATATAAGTTAAATAAGCAGGGTGACAATATACAGCCTTGACGTATTCCTTTCCCAATCTGGAACCAATCTATTGTTCCATGTCCAGTTCTAACTGTTGCTTCTTGACCTGCACACAGGTTTCTCAGGAGGCAGGTAAATTTCCATAAGTATGGGGTGGGAAGAAGCAGTAGGATTTATCAAAAGAGGGCTAGAGGACTTAGATACGGAAGTTGGGGGAAAAAAACAGTAACTTTAAGTTAACTGTGAGATTTGGGTTACATTAGATTCATGTAACAGCTACTTTGCATACAGAGGGTACAGTTGTCCCTTGAACAATGCAGGGGTTTGGGGCACCAGTACAGTTGAAAATCCATGTATAACTTTACAGTTGGCCCTCCATGTCTGAGGTTCTATATCCTTGGACTCAACCAACTGTGGATCATGTAATACCATTGTACCATAGTACCAAAAAACACCTGTGTGTAAGTGGACCCTTGAAGTTTGAACCTGTGTTGTTCAAGGATCAACCACATTTTCAATTTTAAGAGGCAACATTACTGTGATTTTTACCACACTGTGGGAATCTACAGTAAAATTCTTCATTCTAGTTAAAGCTAAATATTGTTAACTTTTCTTGATAGAAGGCTTTCTAAGACAAAGCTTTTATTACATCCTTCTAAGAATCAATTATGAACTTTTCTAGACCAAGGGCTTGAAGGATGCTTGAGAAGTCATTAAGACTAGCTCTGGGTGTTTGTTTCAAAATGTTTCAGCAGGTTCTGGTACCATCAGGACTGTTGATGTCACAACAAGAAGGATGCTATTTCCAGTAAGAATCAATGGAAACAACTGGGTGAATGTTCTAGTAGTTTTATAATCAACTTCCTGCTTTGGTGGTCTGTTCTTGTTGTTCAGGAGCCTTTTCTACTGTGATATTCCTTTGAAGCTTACATTATTTCCTCCCCATGAAAACGTGCATTTAATTAATATTGGAGATAGTAAAACTGTACAAGAAAAGAATCAGTAACTCTGTGTCTAAGCTATGGGAGGAACTAATCTTGGTGAAAACATTTCCTCAAGAATTTGAGACACTTCCAGCAAGTTCCAGCCATGACATAGAAATGAAATTACAATGAGTTTTCACAAAGATTTCTTTCATGGTATTTTCCTTTGAAATTTAAGAGATCTCACTGCTCCTCAAATGTTGACGGTTGGATTAATATGCTCAATTGCATGGAGAAAGGGGCACACAATTTTTATATGCATTTAAAAGCAGCTGAATCTTCCAAGGATTCAATTAGAGTAATTCACATTCTTAGAAGCATAATCTCTTCGTTTAAGAGGTCCAAGGTCAAAAGAGATTATCAGAGTCATTTTAACCATTATTTTTGTAGAAAATGAGAATTGTTTCTGAAAAGAACAACAGTTTATGTCAAATATTTGTATCTAAAAGCAGAAATTCCAGGGTACTCTGGGCAGAACTGGTGGAACATAATCAGGGGAAAAAATGTGTTAAAAGATTTTAGTATATTAAACATGGTGCCTTGGAGCTTAGTTGCATTTCTTTTTTTTATTAGAACGGAGGATGGATATTTTTCCATTAGACCCCTGGGGAATGACTTTGCTCATGTTTTAATGTTTTTGTTAATTTGTGAGAGCTTTTAAAAGCCACATTTCCCTCAACATTTTTCTTAGTCTCACTGACTTTTTTCATTTATTTGTTTTACTGAGTATTTGCAATTTTACCTTGTCAAATCTATTCTTTCTTTTTACTATAATTCTTCACACTATATTTAATTGTATTTTTATTTCCTTTCAAGATTTAATAATTATCTAGTTCTGTTTTCTTGAAAATTTTAGATTTAAACTAAAGTCTTTAATCTGTTTGAAGTTTATTTTATTAATAGCATATGGTAAAAAATGAGGGTCCGAAGTGTTCTTTTTCCCCTGCCAAACTGCAAAATCGCTTTCTCAACACAATTTCTCCTCTTTCCTTTTATTATTTAATGCATCCTGTAGCAAACATTTAAAGTTTATATTCTATGTAATAAAGTTTACTTCTGGATGCTCTATAGCTCTTAGCCATAAAATGTTAAGGCAAACAGGTGAACAAATATCCAAATGAAATATATATCAACGATATTTACCAGCAGCAAACACAACGAAAGTTCCCCATAAACACAGTTTTTCAAGGAAATCAGTCAAAATGGCAAGATATAATAGAGACCAAGTATGTTAACTTTACCCTCAGGTCTTACCCTGATTTATTTTAAGGCACCTGGGTCCCTGCATTTTTTCTGGGCTGTGTTAAGCCTCAATCATTTGTGACTAGCCAGTCTCATACTAGCTAAATTCCTCGTTGAAGTTAGTCTCAGAAACTGAATACATACCTTTTCAGCTAATTCCTCCATGTCAGACTGAAGGCTTTTCATTGTGTTTTCAGCATTGTTGATTTGTATCTTTCTTAGGACATACTGGTTTTCTCTTTCTGACAATTTTGTCTGTGGATTAGAAAAAAAAAACACACACGTATTTTTCCATAGTCAGTAGATGTGCACACCAGGTTTATAAAAATACACAGAAAACCGTTTCAGTGTAAGAGGACTACAGTAGAGAGTTAGCCTTTATTCTCAAAATAGTGGGGTCCACAGGCTACTGCAAGCTGGCATGAAATCTGAGGTCTGCGCGAGGGGACTGAGGGCTCTGGGGACAGAAATTCTGTGAGCTCCCCTCAGCAGGCTGGAGAATCTGGTGTGGGCTGTGCTGGTTCTGGGGAAAGGGGTACCTTTTGCAAATTTGCAAAAAGGCTCAATATAGATGGGTGGTGGCTTTGTGTGTCTGAGCTTTAAAACTTCAATTCTGGCAGGTCTTCAAGGAAATGATAATCTACCTTGATCAATGAAAATGGAGTTCTAGAAGTTCAGTTTCCTCTTTTAGTGTAAGGAGAACAAATTATTTTTATTTCAGATAATTTGCCCTTCTCATTTCCATTTTTGAGGAGTTTGCACCAAGTGTAGCTTTCCATCACTTACTTTGGAGTAAGTCCTTCAATCTGGGCACTGACTTCCTATCAGCTACAATATTATTATACCTGATATAATAACTATTTCTACCTTGAAGCTGTCCTTTTGGGGAAAGAGTACTCAAGCAGTATCAAGAGGACCGAGTCTGGGTGACTCCTCTGAGAATGACTGCCTTTATGTGGCCAAACAGATGAGTTTGGACAAAAACAGTTCCTAAACTGGGAATAGAGTGCTTACCAAGACTTCATCCAGCTTTACAACTTTGTGATTTTTGTTTTGTTTTATACTTTGCCGATTTGTGCAATTGCTGTGGATATTATTTGTACCTCCTAAAAGCAGAGAATTGAGCACTTTCTATGTTAGATACTATTCTGACTGCTCTCTATATAACAACTCACTGAATTCTCTCAACAACCCATGAGATAGGTGTAATAATTATGCTCAATTTCAGATGAGGGAAATGAAAACTAAAGAGGTTAAATAATTTACTTAAGGTCATAAAGCTAGTAAGTGTCAGAGCTGGGATTTGAATCTAAGCATTCTGGTGTCAAAATTTATGCTCTTAACCACTATGCTAATTTGACTAACAAAATAAAAAAGTATGCTGGTATTAGTTCTATTAACCTTTCAGCTGATTATCACTGTTTTAAAAAGTATCTGTTGGTTGTGATAGAAGCCTATAATTTAGAGAGGGAAAGAAGACCTCTTAAAGCTTAGATATATAAGCACTGTTACAGTTTTTGACTACTGTCTGCCTTTAACTTGCTTATCAGAGTTAACCACTAGATCAAGGAAGAGAAACAGTGCGTATGAGCATGCTTGTGTGTTTGAGTGTGTGTGTGAGTATGGAAAAATGAGAAAAAAATGTGTCAGTGACATGGAATGCTAAGGGCAGGAGAAAGAGGGAGGAAAGAAAGGAAAAAGAGAGAACAAGAGTGTATGTATTAGTTTTCAGAGAAAACCCATGAAAACATAGCAAACTGAAGCTAAGGTAATAGTATGTTTGTTATGTTGACTTAAGTAACCGATGTACAGCTTAAGAAAATAAGAGTGTTTCTCCTCTATCAATAGCTTTGTACATAGATACTAGTTTTTCAGTCATTTCATTTTCCATTAACCATTTTCATAGATGACAGCTCTTGGTTTAGGATGGAGCACATGGCTATAACCAACTTTTCATAATTTTCGAGGTCTGGCAATCTGTAATATAACTACTGGACTCAGATAACAAAAGGGTAGGAGGTACTAGGAATGACCCTGTGAAACCAGAGTGAAAATACACAGAAAGTACACCATTCCTGCATACTTTGAGGAGGTAGATGGTGGAGTTGATTTCGTTCACATGCCTATGAGCTGCGGCACCAGACGACACACTCAACAGGCCGGATTTGCTTTCTTCAATTGAGAGCGCTGCTAACCGAAGGTCATCAGTCAGATCCCAGATGCATTTATCGCAGCCTGGTGGTACAAGGGGCATGTCATTTCCTCAAAATCAAAGGTCAGCTGAGAAGCATGCTGCTCTAAGTTGGTTATTATACTCCCTTCCTTGGTTAATACTATTCGTATTTTTGTTTCCTGAGGAGCTATTCTGGACCATGGAACTAGTCCTTATACTCAGAGAGCCTCAGATGACCAAAGTATACGTTGGGCACTATCCCTGCTTAAAACATAAAAAACAAACATGCAACTGAAAAGCAGGTTACCGTGAACCCTAATGGCTGAACTGAGGAGGAAACGAAGCACAAAGGGCAAGGCATCTGAGAGACGGTGGGTGGCTGAAAAGAACCTTCTCCCCATTCTTCGCTGGTCGGGGGAAAACCGTCTGGGAGGCCGCCCTCCATGTCAGGCTGTGGGTTTCCGCTTGGTGCCGGCCAGTGAAGATGGAACTCGCCTGCCATTTCTCCTCTCCCAGCAGCTTTGCTTACTGACTGTTCAGGTTCCAGCACTTTCTCCTCACTCCACGGATGGCTCGGCGCCTCCCCATGGCCTGACCTCCTGTCTGAACAGGTCAGCAGATATAGGTCGGCAGGACCTCACTGTTCACTAATATTACTCTCTGACAGCTGACGACCCTGCACATGCAGTGAGGAGGGTGGCGGTTTCTCGCTGCTTCCTGCATTTCACGTTTGAGTTCCTCTGACCACTGTCATCACCCCCACAATCCAATGCCCTCCTGGGACACACTCACTAAGGACACCCTTTGAAATTTTTCTGTTTCCAACCTCTTTCCACCAGACGTACTCTCATCTAGAGAACTGATAAATGGAGACTAAAGGGTTAATGGTTGTTAATATGTTAATTTGTTACTTGAAGTTTAATGTGGTCTTCCTCCTATGCTCTAAGGAATGACTCCCCAGCCAGTATATCAGGCTGGTGGAGGAGACACATAGAGGCCAACCAGGCACCTTGATGTCCTTAAAGTGACTGCATGGAGGATCACCTATGCTGGCAGTATGCAAACTTTGCCCAGCTTGTGCCTTCCATCCTATGTCACCTTCTAATATGGGATTCATCAGTGATATTAATCTCTTGTGCCCAGAGGGACTGAGAGGCCAAGAGGTTTTTGTTTGGGGGAAGGGATATCTAATATTAAAGTAGTCTTTAAAACACTCTACTTAAAGCCAAATATTAGTTACTTTCTTGATAGAAGGCTTTCTAAGGCAAAATTTTCCTTAAATCCTTCTAAAAATCAATCATGGACTTTTCTAGGCTACTGGCTTAAATGTCGCTTGAGAAGTCATTACGACTGGCTCTGGGCATTTGTTTTGAAATGTTTCATCAGGTTCTTGGACCATTAGGACTACTCATGATTTGAATTGGGCTTCCCTGGTAGCTCAGTTGGTAAAGAATCCACCTGCAATGCGGGAGACCTGGGTTCGATCCCTGGGCTGGGAAGATACCCTGGAGAAGGGAAAGACTACCCACTCCACTATTCTGGTCTGGAGAATTCCATGGACGGTATAATCCACGGGATCCCAAAGAGTCGGACACGACTGCGCAACATTCACTTTCACTTTCATGATCTGAATGACAGGAGAGACAGGAAAGAGATGAAGGCAGCTCCATTTCATAAGTACTGAATATTATATTACTGGTGCCACTTCAGATTTGGAGTGATCTAGGGAAAAGCCAGGATTTAAATCTCTTGGTATATCAGTTTACCAAATGTTGTAAAACATTGTCTATGGATTACATTATCTAGGACCTGAAGAGATGATATAGGAAAAGGACCTAAAATGAACTCAGTCATTGGGAAGTGTATTTCCAACTTTACCTACTAAGTAAGATGTTGAACTGAAAGACTTGACAAAACTGATTTTTCTAAAATAGAGCTGTTTAAATGTAACCTGCTATTTGCCAGTTGGAATCAAGTGGACTGAATGTCTTTTGCTTAGGGTCCATTTGGTTGAGGCACAGACAGGGTTAAAGCCAAGGGTGGGACTCAGTTTCTAGAGAAGGTGGGATTGGATAGCTCTTCTTAATCCTACACCTGCAGCACATTAGAGAAAGTGGGGTTAGTGAATCATGTACTGTTATTTTTACTTATGGTTGGGCAGTCCGTGCCTGTAGGGGGCTCAAAACCTTCTTCCAAGCACTCTCCGGTTACGCTGTCACATGGGCCTCCCCCACAATTGCACGCTGTGGGAAACAAAAACAAGAGATTAGGGATTCATTTTCTCAATGCCTAAAGTATCACAGTGTTCTGTGGTTTGCAGAAATACTTGCTATCAGTATATAATTCTTCAGTGGGGATTAATTTATATTCTTTCTTAAGATCATGAGGAATACATGATTTAGTGATTACTCCTCTTACCCAATTAAGCCCCAGCTTGGTGAGACTTTCAAAGGTGACCCTGGGCCAAAAGTAGATAAATCTCAATGTTCTAGGATTCTCTTCCCAACTTTTTGAGATTCTGACATGACTCTGCAACTGCTTCAGTCCAAAGAGATTTGGGTCAGTTTCACAAGGTACAAAATGATCACAGAGTCCATCATTCAGCTGGAATCCAAGTTATCCTTTTATCGCACTCAGATTCTCCAGTTTAATCCAAGTCTAGGTTTGATTACTCGGAGAAGGCAATGGCACCTCACTCCAGTACTCTTGCCTGGAAAATCCCATGGATGGAGGAGCCTGGTAGGCTGCAGTCCATGGGGTCGCTAAGAGTCAGACACGACTGAGCGACTTCACTTTCACTTTTCCCTTTCATGCACTGGAGAAGGAAATGGCAACCCACTCCAGTATTCTTGCCTGGAGAATCCCAGGGACGGCGGAGCCTGGTGGCTGCCGTCTATGGGGTCGCACAGAGTCGGACACGACTGAAGCGACTTAGCAGCAGCAGGTTTGATTACTGCCAGGTGTGAGGGAGGAGCCTCCCACTAGGAGTGAGTGAGGGGACCCAAGAATGATTCTTGTCTCCTACAGGGCTTGACCCTTGGCAAGACTGACTCCAAACCTCCCAGTGATAGCTACCAGTAGGACAGCTGGGAACAATGTTGTGAAAAGAATTAGGACCATATTTACATGAATTTAGAAGACTTGAGAGCCCATTATTAATCTATTGATGATTTTCAAGAATGCTTTTTGGGGAAAAAACAAAAACAAAACCTCAATCTCACCAGACGGTTCATTTTCCAGTGCATTTTGGAGTAGAGATTAATTTTTAATATTTATAAAGGATTTCTTCAGTTATGTAGGCTAGCAGTGAGCTGGAATAGAATTATGAATTTCCTCCCACCTCTTAACTGTCTTTACAGAATAATCATAAAAAATTGGCTTCAAGGATAACATACATTACATTTTGGCTGTTAAATGTTCCACAAAATACAGATTTATGAAACAATTCAGCAACGTCATGCTTCATTGCTTCCAACATTAGCTTCTTTTCTAAGAGTGATCTGCATCCATGTCATTTAAACATGAAAGAAAGAAAGAAAGTGAAGTCGCTCAGTCATGTCTGACTTGTCCCGACCCGATGGACTGTAGCCTACCAGGTTCCTCCGTCCATGGGATTTTCCAGGCAAGAATACTGGAGTGGGTTTCCATTTCCTTCTCCAGGAGATCTTCCCGACCCAGGGATTGAACCCGGGTCTCCCGCATTGTAGGCAGACGCTTTACCATCTGAGCTACCAGTTTAGTCAACATTTTGAGAATCAGGATGCCAATGTTTAAGTCTTTGGCTTTGCCAACCCTCTTTCTGACACCCACTTCCTCTCTCTCTCTCTAGTCCGACTGGACACAGTGCTCCTCTCCTCCCTCTGTTATTCTTGGGGTTATGCTTCTGTGCACACAGCTTTCCTGGAGGCATGGTTACTTTTCTGTGACTTCTGCAGGTCATATTTGTTTTCTTCTCAGTTTCAAACTCTTTACTTCTTAAAAATCTCTTTAAGTGGAAACCTGTTTCAGTGAGAGCATCTCCAATTGAAGCAAGCCACAAGAGCACAATACCTCTTCCTCAGTCTTCTTCATCTCAAAGGCACACAAAAGGAGGAATACTCAGTCTCAGCCTCACTTTAATCCTGCAGGAAGGCAATTTAACTTTACTTCTGAAGAGCTTCACTCTCTGAGGTAAATGGATTGGAGAAATCCCAAATAAAATTGGTACCTTTCAGTCTAACTGAAGTCTAACCAGGAAGATACTATCCCTGAAATATTTTCTCTGATAATTTGAAGAAACAGGGATGAAACTACTCCTGGCTTTGCTAATCTATTTCACTGAAATGATAATTTTTACCAAATATAACTAAAAAGAAAGACATAGTTTGCAGAATAAGAAAATTGATGTGAACTATGAAAGCTTTCATTCAGTTCTCTGGTCAATGATAGGCTATCTGTGGAAGTCTGATTCACTTCTTTGATCAAAACTGGTAGGACATAAAGATGATAAGACAAAAGATCACTGGTGTTAAGTGTCTCATGGTCCATTCTACCCATGAGCTAAGTTACATTAGTCGTGACAAAAATATCTACCCCTATGAATATGGGATGCATACCCTGAGACTCCATATTACCCTGGAAAAGAGTCAAGGGGATAACTGCAGTATGTCCCCAAGAGAAATTCACCTAACCCTGGCACTGACAGAGAACTTGCTCCTATTGCACCTGCACCAGTCGGGTAGCTGCAGTAGTGTGCACAGCACCGTACCTGCACAGTTCTTGGCTCTCCTTGCATCTCCATAGTATCCAGGTGCGCACCGTTCACACTTGAACCCAGTGGTGTTGCGTAAGCAATTCCTACACTGTCCAGTGACCTCATCACAGTCTTCAAAGATCAGGTTAGGATCTGAATTCCCACTGCAGTCACATTTCTTACAAGTGCTTCCAATCAGCAAGGGGTTTCCATAGTAACCAGGAGCACATCTGAAGGGGAATCACATGTTAAAAATTGAGCATCCATAGTTTTCTTCCTTTTTGTCTTCTTTCCTACCTAGAAGAAAGTATAATGAGTATCTGTGGACTGCTCTCCCAGAATTAATCCCCCCTCTCCCACCTTCCTATAGGACCAGACTTTGTTTTTAAGGAACTACCTTTCTCCATTGTGTTCCAGCCCATTCAGTTCAGCAAGACCTTCAGGTGCAGGAATGTCTGGCTATAACCAGTTTGTGGGCATTTGTGGTCACACCGTAATGACTAGGATGCACAGCTGCCATAGATGGTACTAGATATGCTAAATGTGGCCATGAGATTTGCCACTAGGGCACAGCTAAGAATTCTTCCAGACAAAATTTTAATAATACCTTTACTGAGAATCACTGGTATATATTCCACCTTGCCAGAGTGATTGTTCTGATAAACTAAACCTGAGCCAATCAGTGCCTGGCACTGTCTCAGTCAAAATGGTTTGGCACAGAGTGATTCAATTGGAGTGGAGCTCGGGCTCTTGTTTGAGGGCTTTGTGAAGGCATTCTCCCCATCCGCAGGTGAATAAAGAGGCAGGCAGCACGACTGGCTCTGGCAGCCATCCTGTGACTGAAAGACGACAGTGTGGAGATGAAGCAGAGGGCAGAGCTGGGGTAGTCCCACAGATAAGCGGAGTTGGAGCCAGATGGCCATTACTCTGTAGGTTTTAGATATGTGTGCCTACAGAGGCCAGATACCTAGCTTCATTTGTTGTGGGGGCAGAGCTGATGCCTATGGTCATGCCAGCTGGCCTTTAATGAAGAGAATCCAGCCTAGTTGGAGAACAGAGACTGAAATCTTTCCAGCCTTTGCTGGCTTTGCCAAGTTGCGCACTCTGGGTGGGGCTGTCTCTGCCCAGAGGAAAAATGCCTTTCTTTACTGTTTCCAAAAGGTAACCTGTAGGCCAGCAGAAGCCCTGCTGAGTGTGATGGGACCACAGGCCTCATCTGAGGGGGCAGGTGCTTCTCAGCTCCTATCAACTGTTTCCACATTGTACCTGTGAGGGAATGATCTGTCCTGTAAGTCTTATCGTTTTTAAAGGAGATGTTGAAATTTGGATTTTTATGTGAAATCTCAGTTTTTAAAGGTTGCTTCAAACTTTGTAAGAATACTGTTTGAGCCAACATAAACATTTTCTGGCTGGTTGTTGTCCCTGTTTTGCTGTGGACCCTAAATTAGTGTTGAAGACTGGCTAAGGTGGGCTGAAGAAGCTTTGGGAGTGGCTGGAAAGAATATGCAGTCGCACCATCATGGGCCTGAAGGTTGGGCACAGGAGTTAGTTTTGATGAGAGAGAAAAAGGAAGAGAGCCAGTGAAGGTTTTCATGTGTGATAAAAGTAATGGTGAGTGAAGCCAGTGTTGGCATAAGAGTTCAGGATGGACTGTGGGCTGGAATGGGAGACCGGAGTTGGGTGGGGAAGGCCTCGGGTGGAACCTTGGCCTTGGAAGTGGAAAGGAAGATTTTCCAAGGAAACCAATAAGACCCAGCCAGTAATAATAAGACGCCACATTTTTAAAGGCCTCCATTTAAAGCAAAAGAATTATGATTCAGAACATTTGAAAAACAGAGAAATTAAAAAGAAAATCACATCTGTAATCCCAAGACCTTAACAAAATCACTGTTAAACATTTTGTGTTATGTTTTCCCAGGCTTTATTCCTGTCTCAGTTTTTTGATGTAATTGTAATGATGGTGTATGTTCAGTCACTTGCATTGCATCTCATGGCTTCAACTAGGTAAGTTTATTTAGTTACCACAGACACCCTAGGAGGGAGGGCACCCAGGCCTGGCATTCTGAGGTTGAGAGGCTAGTTTGATTTCCCAGTCTCACACAGCCAGGAAGTGACAGCATATGACCCAGACCCTCTGACCCTGATGGTCTTTTCTTCACTCCACCCCGGACCACACTGCTGCTGCTTTACATGAATGAGTGAATTCAACCAACAGGAGGACAATTCATGCCTATTTTGTGTAAGGCATGGAGAGACAGGAAGAGGAAAAACACACAGTCTATACACTGAAAGAACAGGAAAGGAATTAGGCATAATTATACAAACTCTAGATACTGAGGACTATGAAAAAGATAAGAATGAATGTTAAGTGCCACACAACCCACAAAGAGGAAATGTTTGATACATTTTGTTATTCATACTCATGTCTCTGTACCTCTAGTTTACAGGCCCTCTGGTCCCCAAGTCAGCATACATCATTCCTCTGTGTAACTCACGGCTGGACTGAATTTCTACCCTGGGCTGCAGTCCACCAAACAGAATATTAGGATTCTTAGGCTCACTAAAATGGGATGCGGATCTGCCACCTCAGTGTGCAGCTGGGAGCCTGAGGTCCAGGAGTGAACAGATTTGTCCAAGCTCACAGAAGCCAGATGCCAGCTACCTTCTTTTCTCTGTTTGATTCCACTGTATTTGATCTCCATAGGTGGTCTACTGGTTTTCTACAAGAGAAAAATCAAACCCTCTCTCTTCTCTAAGTCAGAATCTCAACCACAGTAGAGACCTACTTTGAGTTACTTTGAATTTCAAGAACATCTTTTGGTGGCAGTCTCAGAGGTAACTCTGAAGTCACAGTCCCAACTTCAACCCTACAGATGTTATAGCCTGAGAATGCAAAGGTTTTGTACTAAGTCCCCTCTGACTCCAACTTTATAGATGAGGAAACTAGACAATGAAGAAGCTGGATGACTGGTTCACCACTACAGGGCTCAAGCATTGCATGGGACTCCCAAGTTTATACTCTTTCCACTCCACAAGTATGGCATTAATAAGTCAACTAATTAACCATTTAATGATATAACAGGTGAGTAATCAAATGCTATCTATTAATATGCCAAGTCCCTGCCCTCCAAGAGTAAATTACAAAGGATACAAAAGGACCAGGAATTGGACTCAGAGCCAGCACTGGAGTCCAGGTACCTAGCACTGGTGCACTTTTATTTGCTTCTGTAATTTCATTTCTAGTTATATTAATGACTTGATTCACTCAGAGAAAATAGAGCTGACAAATATACAATATAAATGAAAGAACAGTGAAATATGAACTTTGTCATTTCAGTCAGTGATCATATCATTTGGCAAAATGGGAAAAAAAAGATATGCTTTTTGGAAAAAACATTTTGGTCAAAAAAATTTTTTGACCAAAAACTATTATTTGGGGAGTTTTTGTACTGCTTTCCCTGTCCTCTGCTTTCTCCTTTGCTTCTCTTCCCAGGGCTGCATTCTAGCCCTCACTGAATGCCTTTATCAAAGGTGCCAAAATTCCCAGGCAAGGTGGCACAGAAGCTTTTCTGAGGAAGATGTGGCTCTATAGTCATTTGGGTTAAATTAAACAAAGAAAAAAAGTATCTGTTACACAGTAGGTGCCAGATAAATGCTCTCCACCCCTCTACGAAAGACTGGGAACTAAAGCTAGGGAAATATAAGTAACTCACTCCACGTCACAGGGCAAGAATCCAGAAATGGAGCAGGCAAGAGTAGGGCTTAATAAGAAGAGTTTTATACAGATAACAGGTCTGACAGATTAAGTTTGAAAAACATGATGCCTGCAGAAAGAATCAGACTAAATCACCAAATCATAATATGGTGTGTGTTCAGTTGCATCTGACTCTTTGCGAGCCCATGGGTTGTAGCCCTCTAGGCTCCTCTGTCCATGGGATATTCCAGGCAAGAATACATTTCCTACCCTAGGGGATCTTCCCGATCCACGTTTCGAACCTGAATCTCCTGGCCATCTTGGAAGCCTGAATCATAATATAATCCTCAAAAAAAAAAAAAAAATCCTCAATAAATGTTAGCTTCCTCTTCCTCTTCATTATTTTTTTCTAACTTCAAGGTCATTATCAAAATCATTATCACTGTCATCATCATGGTCTCTGATGATATTATGTTCGGCCTTTCCTGTTAGGATTTTCAGATTTCCTTAAATTTACTTTAATTTGCCCCATTATTCTTTCCTGATCCTTACGCAATAAGAGCCACCTAATAAATCCTCATATGGTTTCAGCATGTCTCTCAATCCCCCAAAGAGCTGAATGGATGAAGGTACACTGTTCAAGCTGCCACAAGAGACAATACGGACTACTTAGGGCACGGATATCATATATGTTGAGTAACTGAAAACTCTTCATTGAACAATGAGGGTCAATTGTGTGACCTTAGATTAAATTTCCTCAAGGATCTGAGTCTCACGCCCCTTCATCCTTATATAAAATGTACTACTTAGGAGCAGAGGGAAGGTCACTCTGAATGAGAATGAGATGCAAAACTCCTGTACATATGATTGTTCATTTTATAATTATTTGCATCAGAAGATAACTTACATCTGCAACCTCTATTCAGTTCTGGGTCTTTGATTTTCCAGGCATGGGGTGAGAAGTAGGGGGTCAAATGGTGCAAGAAATGTCTGACTCTTGTCACTGCATGGAGTCTTTTTAAAGGAATAATAAAAGTTCTGGGGTTTTTTAGTATGAAAAAGTTTTAAAGAAGCATTATTGAAACAAATGTAACTCAGTGCATACAATATTCTAGATACTGTAATGGGGGAAGATGAAGAGAGACATAAATAAGACACTACTGTTGAGAAGCTCATAATTCAAAGAGATTTTTAAAAATTACTTGACTTTGAACAAGTGACTTAACCTCTCTGTCTCACTTTCTTTCTCTGTAAATAAGGATGAAAATGGTATCTCATAGGGTTTTTCTTTGAGGTTTAAATGTATCATTGCCTGTAAAGTGCTGACAATAGTACCTGGCATACAGTAAGCACTAGTAAATATTATTGATTATTTTTACCATTATCACCATGATAACCATATAAATGCAACAATATGTGGTAAGCTCCACAGCTGACCCAGTGGGTGTTAAGAGCAGCAGGTCCAGTATGGGGAATTTAAATTATGAGGTGAGAAAGGGCTTTGGGAAGAGACAGGCAGGGCCCAGAGTAGGATAAATAACTCGGACCTTACTGGAAAGACCAGCATGTTTGAGCTATTTTGCACAGTACTAAAGAGGCTCATGTCTTTCCTATTTTAGACCAGTGTTGCTCAAACATGTATGTTGTATGGATCCTTGTGAAAAGGGAAACATTTATATAGACTATCTCTTCCAGTGTTCACTTAAATCATCGTTAAATACTTCAAACAGAAAACTAAGTAGTAACTCTTTAAGTCTATGACTTTTATATACCTTGAAAAATCAGGATAAATTTTCCAAATAAAACAGAACAAAACTATAAAATGAATCAAATTCAAATTAACAGCATAATTCAGGCAACAGATGATGTTGTTGCAAGTGAATGACCATTTGCAATGTGACATGGTAGAGGACTGTTTAACTTCAGCATGCATGACCTGCCTTGTGCTGTGTGATGACTCAGTTCAGTTCAGTTCAGTCGCTCAGTTGTGTCCAACTCTTTGTGACCCCATGGGCTGCAGTTTTCCAGGCTTCCCTGTCCATCACCAACTTCTGGAGCTTGCTCAAACTCATGTCCATAGAGTTGGTGATGCCATCCAACCATCTTGTCCTCTGTTGTCCCCTTCTCCTCCCGTCTTCAATCTTTCCCAGCATCAGGGTCTTTTCCAATGAGTCAGTTCTTCATATCAGGTGGCCAAAGTATTGGGAGTTTCAGCTTCAGCATCAGTCCTTCCAATGAATATTCAGGACTGATTTCCTTTAGGATTGACTGGTTTGATCTCCTTGCAGTCCAAGGGACTCTCAAGAGTCTTCTCCAACGCCACAGTTCAAAAGCATCAATTCTTCAGCACTCAGCCTTCTTTACGGTCCAACTCTAACATCCATACATGACTACTGGAAAAACCATAGTTCTGACTATACGGACCTCTGTTGGCAAAGTAATGTCTCTGCTTTTTAATACATTAGCTAGGTTGGTCATACCTTTTCTTCCAAGGAGCAAGCGTCTTTTAATTTCATGGCAGCAGTCACTATCTGCAGTGATTTTGGAGCCCCCCAAAATAAAGTCTGTCACTGTTTTCATTGTTTCCCCATCTATTTGCCATGAAGTGATGGAACTGCATGCCATGATCTTAGTTTTCTGAATGTTGAGTTTTAAGCTAACTTTTTCACTCTCCTCTTTCACTTTTACCAAGATGCTCTTTAGTTCTTCGCTTTCTGCCACCAGGGTGGTGTCATCTGTGTATCTGAGGTTATTGATATTTCTCCCAGCAACCTTGATTCCAGCTTGTGCTTCACCCAGCCCAGCATTTTGCATGATGTACTCTGCATACAAGTTAAATAAACATGGTGACAATATACAGCCTTGACGTATTCCTTTCCCAATTTGGAACCAGTCTATCGTTCCATGCCCAGTTCTAACTGTTGCTTCTTGACCTGCATACAGATTTCTCAGGAGGCAGGTAAGGTGGTCTGGTATTCCCATCTCTTTCAGAATTTTCCACAGTTTGTTGTGATCCACACAGTCAAAGGCTTTGGCATAATCAGTAAAGCAGAAGTAGATGTTTTCTGGAACTCTTTTGCTTTTTCTATGATCCAACAGATGTTGGCAATTTGATCTCTGGTTCCTCTGCCTTTTCTAAATCCAGCTTGAACATCTGGAAGTTCATGGTTCACATACTGTTGAAGCCTGGCTTGGAGAATTTTAAGCATTACTTTGCTAGCGTGTGAGATGAGTATAATTGTGCAGTAGTTTGAATATTCTTTGGCATTGCCTTTCTTTTGGGACTGGAATGAAAACTGACCTTTTCCAGTCCTGTGGCCACTGCTGAGTTTTCCAAATTTGCTGGCCTGTTGAATGCAGCACTTTAAGAGCATCATCTTTTAGGATTTGAAATAGCTCAAGTGGAATTCCATTACCTCCACTAGCTTTGTCCGTAGTGATGTTTCATAAAGCCCACTTGACTTCGCATTCCAGGATGTCTGGCTCTAGGTGACTGATCACGCCATCATGGTTATCTGAGTCATTAAGATTTTTTTCTATAGTTCTTCTGTGTATTCTTGGCACCTCTTCTTATTATCTTCTGCTGTATGATGACTCAGTTTGCCTCAATGTCATGTCTTTGGGCCTCCAGCTGTCTGTAATGTCTCACTGACACACCATCAGCCATTATTTTCTCCTTAGCGCTAAGGCAGATAGAGCCTCCTCTATTGTAACATGGTACTACAGAATGTATAGGACATGTTTCAGTGAACATTTTTTTCCCTCAAGATTATCACTAAAATAAAACACAAAATTAAGAAAAAACTCGCTGAGAACCCATGAACCTCCACAAATATTTCCGAGGACACCTGCGGCTCTTGAGTTCCAGTTTGGGAAACACTCTTTTATAGTTTGTGGGTGTGGTATCAAAGGTTGCAACAGAGCAGTAGTTCACAAGCCAGTGAGAAGACTGCTGTGAGAACCCAACAGGGAGTCAAAATACGGGTCCCCCAGCCTCACCGGAGAGGTCTCTTTTCAGTGGGGCATGGAGGGGTTTAGGCAGGGCCTGGGAATCCAAAGGTTTCCAGGAGATACATACACAAAGTCAGACTTGAAAACCACCTTTGATTAAATGATCTCTAAGTACAGAAACACCCAGCGTGTTCTTGTTTGGACGAATGAGACAGATCTTCATACAAACCAGCTACATATTTTGAAAAGATCTTGTGGGCAGATTTGAGTTTACAAATTAACTGAAAACATATTAGATGAAGTTTAACTGGAAAAACTTAACAATCTGATGATTAAACTCAAAACAGAGAGCCCCTTCCTCTCAGATCCAGAGTCAAACAAATCACAAGCAGTTGAGGCCACCTGCTGTGAGATGACCCAGCCCCTCCATGGGAAGGAAATCTCTCCTTCCACTACAGTTGTAAAGAGCCTCTGCTAGCCTTCTCTTTGGCGTTTCCTTTTTTCTGTCTGGCAATCAATGCTTTTGAGGTTTGTCTCCTCCCCTGGCTTTGACTTCATTGAGGACAAGAGACCATACCTTACATGTATCACATCCCTACCTGCTCCACCACAATCTGTTTCTGTGGTCATTTCTATTTTGAGGAAGAGTTCCCTGGATTATCAGGTCAATTTTTAACATAAAAGACCTCAGTATATTCTCTTTAAAAGAGCAGGGTGTGAGGAAGGGTGGACAGGAAATATGGAGAAATTTGCTCTAAGTGATCTTCCCCCAAAGCAGATGAAAGGCCTTAGAAGAGATGATTACTTCCAGCGCCCCTGTAGATGCAGCCTCCTGTCAAAGAGAATCTACTCAACAGATTTACCATTTTTCTCCTCCATATCAGAAGTTCATCTAGCTCATTAATCACCAGCGTTTAAAATAGGAGACTCTTAGGAAGACATTTGGGAAAAGCAGAATGGGAGAAGAATACAAATGTTTAGCCCAAACTTTCCAAATCCTGGTTCTCCCACTTAGCAAGTGATGTGACTTTAGACAAGTCAGTTTCTTCACCTGCAAAATGATAAAATATGAGCACCTCTAGGGGTAGTTATGAGGCTGAGAGAGGACACAAGAGACAATCATAGTAAAGGCACCATTTCTAGTTAAGGAAGCTGAGATTTAGGGAAACAAGCCAACTTGTTCCAAGAACACATTGTGCCAGTGGTGGAAACAGGACAACAGGCACAATGACTCACAATGTCACCAGTTAATTTTTATTGAGCATTTATTAAGTGCCAGGTGCCATACTAAGAACTTCACAGTATTCCTCACAACAGTCTTATGAGGTGAGTATTTTTCATTTTTTTTCCTTTCTAGAGATGTGGAAATTGCCACATAGAGATCAAATAACTTACCCAGGAGGATCACAAAGGGATCACAAAGGAATCCAAAGCTGAGAGACAGACTCAGCCAGGCTGATGCTACATCTCAGCACTTTATTTCCACCTCCCAAACTGGTGCTCTCCCCTCCATCCTATCAATCCAGGTCCAGCTAAGCAGCAGATCTCACTGAGCCTTGCTGATTAATGTCAGGTTCCAGGAGCCTCCAGTGTGTGCCGGGGGATTTATCACCCACAGCTCCACATCTGAGGGTGCATGCTGTCTTGTGCCAGGCCTGCCACTGTTGCTGACAGAACCCTATTCACACACCTGTGTGACTGTGTAGAACTGAGCCCTTGGGGCCCAGATTACTTCACTTCTAGGGGAATGTGTGTTCGGTCGGCAGGACTCTAAGACTATTAATTCCCCTCTCAGGAGCCATCCAGCACCCATTAGCCAGTAATATTGCTCAATCCTTACCAGACTAAACTGAGTTTAACCTCAGACACTGATGAGAAGAAGCTCCATCCCTGGCTGATGAACAACCTCTCACACCCCTGGGGAGCCAGATAATGAGTAAATCAGATGGTTCACGTTCCCGGGCCCCCACATAAAGAAGTACAGAATAAGCGTGTCACCAACATTCATCAGCCGAAGGTCGTCTGATCATCTCTAGCAGTCCCACCTAAAGGATGACATTCACATGGTCTCTTAGCTTTCATGTTCCTCTTCCCTTACAGTAAAAAGAGGGAAAATCCCACAACTCTTTAGCAAAAGAATTATCCATATTTTTCATATTTAATAATTACAATAACAATCTCCTCAAAATATAGAGATTTTCTACATTCCATAGACACTCTGGCTTTTTAAAAAGAGTTCCAGAGCTACACTTTGAGAGATGGAGGGTGTTTGCTTTGGATGTGAAGTGGTAATTAAGGTTTACCTTTTGAACCGTAGGCTGAGTGTGTGAGCCCCACCTAGGGCAGTAGGCAGTGTGCTGTGTGAAGTGAGCGCCCCGCGGCTGTGGGGATACGCGACTAGATGTCTGACCGGTCCTTTCTGGCCCTTCCTTCCCTGTCTTGAGGACATTACACATCATTTTGCTGCCTAAACATATGGGGAGGCCGACGTTAATGGCATTTCTGTTAAAAATAAGAAGGCCTCTCTGTGAGACTCTTTCAATGAAAGCCCTTTTATCTTAGAAACCTGTGAGCAGCTGAGGGAGGATGGGAAATATCTCGCCAGAAATCATTTGGTGGGAAGCCGTGCGCTCTTGCTTGCCAAGTCCTTTCCTGTTTGAGCAAAGCCCAAAGCAACTTAAAAAAGTGTTAGGTGTAAATGCCAAAAAAGGGATTCAGAAAATCCAAACTCATGGAATCACTTTTCAGGAGAGGAAATGGTATAAAAAATAGGTTAAATAATAGGTTTGTGCCTTTTTCAATGTATCACTGTATTAACTGACCAGTTAATAAAAAAAAGGAATGCCTGAAGAAGTCTTTCTCGCCTTCTCCCTCTCTTTTGGATATTAATTATTGTACTACTAGTTCTCAGTGAGAGAGAGAGAGGACTGTTGCCAAAACCATCTCTTCAAAATACAGACATTCATTTTCCTCTTTCCTTACCCATTTATCCTGTGATGTAGCCATGGACGCCTATGGAGCGTTCTTTTTTGTTAAATTAATTAACTTATTTTAGACTGCACACTGAGTCTTCGTTGCTGCTCGGGCTGTCTCTAGCTGTGGTGAGCGGGGGCTACTCTCTAGTTGCGGTGCACAGGCTTCTCACTGCAGTGGCTTCTCCTGCTGTGGAGCACGGGCTCTAGACAGCACAGGTTTCAGTAGTTGTGGCGCACGGAATTAGTTGCTCCGTGGCATGTGGGATCTTCCCCATCCAGGGAGTGAACCCGTGTCCCCTGCATTGGCAGATTCTTATCCACTGGACCACCAGGGCAGTCCCTAGGGAGCATTCTAATTAGTTGTATCTGAGGCATGGGGTTTGGGAAAGTTCCCCTAAAGGGTTCTGAAATGCTATCCCTCATTCTTTCTTAAGACCTATTGAATGAGAGCATGGCAGAACTGATGAATGTAGCAAACAGTAAGTTTCCTTTTACCCTCACCGAGAATAGGGGTGTTCAGGAGCCTACCTTTCACAATTAGGTCCAGCATAGTTTTCTTTACAAATACACCGAACAGCTCCGTTTTTCCTGTAGCAGGACTCTGCAAAACTAGAATTGAAAGAGAATATTAGAAGTCAATTCCATACATCACTGAAGAGGCTGTCTTAATTTTGATTAGATCATCTCTACCTTGGTCCCCCTCAAGTTCAAATGGGTGTGATCACTTGCTTCACTTAAATTGAATCTCCCTCCTTTTAGGAAATCTTAGAATATCAGGCTTAGTCAGAAAGTGACACACCACTGGTGACACCATTTCTGTCTACCTCATTTACTTTTCCATAGAGGCACTTCATTATTTTGACTTGAAACAGTGGGAATTTGCAGAACATCACGTATATTTGTGTGTGTGTGTGTGTGTGTGTGTGTATTTAATGCAAGTCTAAACCACATATTCCAAAGCTGGATAAAAAATAAGCAAATTTTACCTGTGATTTTATATTCATATGAGAATTTTCTCTTTTATCCATCACTTTCTGTGATGTTAAGTTTTCCTCTTTTTCCTGCCTTAGCTCTCTTTCACTCTTCAACGTCATGAGCCAGTTCTAAACTATGCGTTATAATCTCCACAGAACTTTAACTTCTTTCATGTGTACCTTAAGGGTTGGGAATAAAGGGTGCAGGGACTGGCTCAACTGACCAAAGTCACAAAGCAAGTACTCAAGCGAAAAATAGGACCCACAGTAAAAGGATTCTAGTCCATGAAACTCTCTCTCTTAATTCTTCTTCTTTTTTTTTGATAATAAAAAGTAGAACACAGAACAGAAAACAAATACTGTTTCAGCAGAATAAATATTTTAATTATCAAGGCAGGAAAGTGGAATATTACTCTATATGTTTTGAAAATTCTACATTGACAGGAATCTATCCCTATGAGGATGGTATACAAAATTTTAAAGACTTTTAAATTAGTTTTGGCTTAGGTACTGTACAATCCATGGAGTGTGACCTGCTGTTCTCACATTTTGGCATGTATCAGCAAAAACCTAATGGTCTTTGGAGGAAAGCAAATGGATATGTTTGCTTTGTGTGAATACATTTATAAAATCAATCAGAAAACAACATGTGCTTCTCAGTAAAAGGCAGTACACACAATTTATTTTCTCTAGCGGTTTGGTTAAAAACACACCAGTGAATTATATTTCTTTGGCATTTATCCTTTATTTCTGTTGTTCTTATTCCTCAGCCTCCTTAAAGAAACACCATCAGTTAAGCATCCAGAACATGCACATTTCTTTGAAGATGTTCCACCCAGTGGCCCACCCATGGCTTGAAGGAATGAAATATCTGCTGGAGTTATCTTCTTTGAGCTAACGTCCTACTGTTTCGAACAGATGACATTTTCCTTACTTGGAGCAATTATTTGTAGACATGGAGGATGTCTGGCCAAACCCCAAATAAATAACTGAGCTCTGCAAATGGACCCTGGGAACAGTTATGTGACCACTGGTCTTGGTGGAGGGAGACGCAGGGGCAGTAGGGCCATCGAGGGCTCCTTTTTTTTGTTTTTCATCAGCATTAACTGTTTACATTTTGCTTAGGCTAAAGTCTGTTTGGAGCTAGGCAAATGAAATCACTGCGCCTTTCTCAGCCCACACTAACAACCATGGTGCCTTCTGCAAGTGGAAGGGAGTCTTACGCTTTTGAAAAACCCTCAGGGAACTAAAAGGAAAACAGACTCAGCACTGTTTGTTTGCAAAACTCCCTCAAGCATCACTTTCTTGCTTTCAGATGTGGCTCTTGTAACCGGGGATCCAAATCCTGGGTCTGTAGGCTCAACTAGTGTATCTTTCTGGTGGAACTGAGATTCCACACATGGTGCCTTTCTGAAAGCTTAAATAAAAGTCCTGGCACTTTGATTTTTATAGAAAGCAGCAATATAAATGATTTTTATAGAAAGCAGCAATATAAATGATTTTTATAGAAAGCAGCAATATGAATTTTAAGAAAAGCTGAAAGAAGCAGTGGGGAGTCTGACTTTATACGATATTTGATTAGTATTTGAGATTAGTTAATTCAGTCAATAATAAGGCCAGATCAAAGACTAGCACTTTATAGGATCCAGGCCAATTTGTCCTATTCTATGATTGCAGACTACTCCCAGCTTTTTGGAGCCAGTTTTCTCCCCAGAGGGATTCAGGAAATAGAACTATTGCCACTACAGAGCACACAGATCTCCCCTACCCTTCCCCATTCTTCCATACTCTCACATATGTTCTTTACTTATAGGTTGTATATTTTTGCTTTTGTGTTAATTTTCAACAGGTTTTTTTCATCTCAAATCTGTCCTCTAGAAACTTCAGCTTTTATATCTGTGAATATGTACCTAACTGCACAATACATTCCCTAAGTCCCTCAATTGCTCTTTTGAACTCAGATCTACACACACAAGCAGAGAAAGAACACGGGTGGAAATGGTATTTCTTGGTGCCTATGGAACTACCTGTATTTTCTCTTTCAAGACATGAAGCTCATTACCCGACTGGCAAGTTTCTGCTTATTTTATTTAAAAGCAGTAACAGTCTTTAAAAGAGCTTCTTGATGAACTAAGACACTGGATAATCTATCTCATAGATAAAAAGGTCATTTGCTTTAGAAGCATCAAAATACTGTTGTAATTTCATCTATTTTAAGGAAGGCAGGAGTTTTTGACAATTCTATTCACAACCGTGACCAACAACCAGTACATGATTGGCACGTAATAAGTGCTTGATTAATATTTATTGATTTTACATATATAAGACTTCTCAGCCAATGAGGTTCCAGAAGACTCATATCTCAAAGCATTAATGTCACATAATTTAGATAAGTAATTGTCATATGTATGGTGCAAAAAAGTACAAAAGTCAGACAACACAATGAAGAATTTGGGATTACCTTTCTAATTCATCTGTTAATTTCTAAAGAAACTACATCTCTAAGCTTATAAATCTGCTTTGAGCAGATGATGCTATATAACAACTTTGTTCATGTGGGAGAATGAGTGAAACCCGTTATTAGAAAGTTGGAGGTAAATATATTTAACAAAATAACTACACCACAGTAAGGGAACGGCACACTGAACACGCCATCAGATATGGTTAAGACTCATGCTTGAGAGAAGAGTATTAATGAACAATTAAATAATATATCTAGATGAAGCAAAGGGAGCTCATAAATCAGGACATGCTTGAATAAAAATAACAGAACACAGTGTTTGAGTTTTCCACTCTCACTCTCAGTACCATCCATTTTGTACACATTATTAATACCACTGAACATGAAAAATCACAAAGCAAGGGCTAAGGCAGTTTAATGGTTTCCAAAGAAAGACGGGACTGTAAAACTTTTGACTTCTTCACTGCCTACCAGACTCATCAGAGGATCTGAACAAATCACAAGATGTTAGGTGACATGTTAGTGATACTGGTATTCAATAAAGGGGAAAACAGATAGGGGGAAACTTGGTTGTCATCTCTTTTCTAAGAAAGTGTGTGTGATGATGTTACTTATAGGTGGAATCTAACATATGACACAAATGAACTTATCTATGGAAGAGAAACTGATTCACAGACATAGAAAACAGACTGGTGGTTGTCAGGTGGCCTGAGAAGGGTAGGAGAGGGATGGATTGGGAGTTTGGGATTAGCCAATGCAAACTATTATATATAGGGTGGATAAACAACAAGATCCTATTATATAGCACAGGGAACTATATTCAATATCCTGTATTAAGCCATAATAAAAAAGAAAACAAGAAAGAGAGTGTGTGTGTGTGTGTATGTAAGGCATTCAGGACTTTTTCTAGTTACTTTATATGCATTATTTAATCTTTACAACAACTATCAAGGAAATATTACATCCAAACAATTAGAAGAGCACCTGATATAGAGCATGCAAAATGTTGGAAAACTAAATACCATTACATCATTTTAAGTCTACATTTAATTCTACATTACATTGTACATTTTTAAGCCAATAAAATGGCTAGTCCTGACTTGACTACTGGATTTATACATATATGTGCCTGAAAAGAATTCCATTATTTCCACTAAGATGTATGCATACTGTCTTTAACTTCTCATTCAGGAAACACAGCCAGAAGTGAAAATTCATTCTCTCGGAAATCTTCTGTGTGCTGACTGGTCTAAAGCACTTTGTGTATCTATGCTTTATTTATGACTGAAAATCTACTTAGCTGCTACATGTAGAAAAGTTCTGCTCTGTGGGAGTCTGAAGAAACTGCTACTACTGAAAACACTGAATTATAATGTCTGTTGGCATCATCATTTGCAACCTCTCTAGGTCAACGGATAGCCGAGAAAAAATGACACTAGCCTTGCTTATAAAGCTTGGGAAACTTCATTGTGTTTGTGATGTGTCCTGCAACCCACCCCCAATATTTAGGGAACAGAGTCATCACCTATACTGCAAGTATTTAAGCTTTCCTGAAAGTGGATTCGGGCTAGAAAACTTTCCTGTATCTTTTCCAGTCTCATTGCAACAGGAGATACTCAATTTTGATTGTACAAAAACCCTAGAACTCTGTATAGGGAGCAAAAAGAAAAGAAAAACAAAGGGGATAAGCAGTAGAAAAGACTGTTTTCCTTTAAGACTTACTTGGCAACATGAGGCAGGGGGCAGGGGCATGGCTGGCAGGACCGGGGGGGTCCCCTGATGGCATCTCCAATATAACCATCTAGACATTTCTCACAGTGCTCGCCCGTTGTGTTCCACTGGCAGTGCTATGAGACAAAAAGATAAGAAAATTGACAAGGGCACACAAGAAATTTTATATACAGCAAATGTGGGAATCCAGCAGTATTTCAAGCAAAACGGATATTGGGCCTGACAAAACAGACGGTATGCAATGATACTGGTCAGCACAGAGGAGCTATGCTGGCCCCATGGATGTGACAAAGTGTGAACCATGGGGAAGTCTTCCGCGTGTGCACTGGCAGCCTGGGGGCTCTCTTCAGAGTTGGTATGAAGAGCAGATTATTAGTCATTCATTTCAATTCAGAATGATAATCAGAATGATCAAGCTCTGAATATCCTAGAAGCATCAGTTTACTGACTAGGAATAAATATGAAATGAAAAAAAAAAAATCCCCTCCTGGTAAACACTAGGGGGAACATTTTAAGCATTTATAGGCTCAGAAGAATAAAATGTGTCCGAGTAAAATATAAATGGACTAGAAGGTAGATAAAGAATATTCTGCTAATGGGCTGGTATCTTGTGTAATGATATACGAGAAACAGTAAGCTGGTTTATTGTGTGATTCTTAGGACTTCCCTGGTGGCTCAGAGGTTAAAAGCGTCTGCCTCCAATGCAGGAGACCTGGGTTCGATCCCTGGGTCAGGAAGATCCCCTGGAGAAGGAAATTGCAACCCACTCCAGTATTCTTGCCTGGAGAATCCCATGGACGGAGGAGCCTGGTAGGCTACAGTCCATGGGGTCGCAAAGAGTCGGACACGACTGAGCGACTTCACTTTCACTTTCACTTTCCATTTATGGTGGGGATAATTGGAAGAAAAGCTCACAACAGTTGATTCTTCTGCCTAGAATGCCTGTTTATCATTCAAGATCTGTACCAGGCCTTTCAGAGCTTCAGGATTCCTTCCTGATGACCCCTCCTCCATCCTTCCCTCCTTCCCTGCACACATTATCATTAGCTCCCAGCCTCAGGTGGCACAGTGGTAAATACAAGAGACATGAGACACGGGTTCAATTTCTGGGTTGGAAAGATCCCCTGGAGTAGGAAACAGCAACCTGCTCCAGTATTCTTGCCTGGGACAAAGGAGCCTGAAGGGCTACAGTGCATAGGGCTGCAAAGAGTCAGACGCAACTGAGCACACACAGACACCCAGCCTCAGCAGTGCTTCCCCCTACACTGTCTCTCAGCATTGCACTGCCATCAACTTAAATGGAGTGGTACTCAGCAGCTGTTTGTTGAACTGGTGGATTAATTTCTCACTAGTCCTCTATAAGAGGCAGTGCTGCAGGTCTACTGGTATTTTCTCCAACTGGACTAGACTAGATCGCACAGGGCAACGCCAGTAGCATGACGATGTTTTCATCTTTATATTTACCAGACTCTATAAAGTTTGAATAGGCTTGTCAGTGAAAAACTGTACTACAAGAATTAGAACACCACTGAAGAGGCACCCTACTGTTTGAGCAATTCCCTTGGCAACACCTATGCACCAGAACTTTTAACAGTTAACTTTTTCCAAACAGGGCTCTGTGGAGGAATCTTGGGGAAGGCAAGATGGAGGGACTGCGAACTTAATTTTGAGCTCTTTATTTTGTCTCTACATTCTATGTTGAGGTTCAAAATAAAATAATAGTGAAGTCCTGCTCTAAACATTTTATGTGGATTAACTAATTTAATTTTCATAATAATTCTAAGGTCCTATTTTTTTTTTCCACACTTTACAAAATGAATAGTGACACAAGGAGGTTAAGCAAATTGCCCAGTGTTACACAGATGGTAGGTGTGTCTCAAAAGTGAGATTTCAGCTCAGGCAATCTGGCTCCAGAGGTTAGGCTGGAAATTCCCATATTATATTGCTTCTCCAGTGTGTCGGAGAAAAGGTTCCTTCCCAAAAGAGTCATAAAATGACTGCATTGGAAAGTGTCATACTGTTTCACTAACAGTTTGGACTTCAAATCAAGCACAACACACTAGACAAAAAGGAGGAATCCTGAGGTGGGCCACAGCTATCACGGTTGAACAGTCTTTAGCCAACTGATCAGCCATTAGACATGGACCACCTTTGACTCCTGATTAGAATTACGTTAACAAAATAGGATTAAGAGGCTAGTCCAGGAAACCTGACAGATGAGAAACTGAAAAATAGAGTGTGATGTGCAGACAACAAGATGTTACCATATTTCCCTCACTGTTCTTAGTGCTGCGTCAAATGCTGAGTGAATCTTCAGCAAATATTTGTTGAAAAGAAAGAGGAAGGCCAAAGTGGGAAAGGGTGAACTAGAATCTGGATCAAGTAAGGGAAATTAACACACACCCAAAATTGGTGGCAGTCTCTTATTCCAGGGAAAACCAATGACCCCTGTCCAACTACCCAGAATTTAAGCCATAAGCAGGGCTTCCCAGGTGGCACTAGTGGTAAAGAACCTGCCTGCCAATGCAGGAGATATAAGAGACATGGGTTCGATCCCTGGGTTGGGACGATCCCCCTGGAGGGGGCCATGGCGACACATTCCAGTATTCTTGCTGGGACAATCTCAAGGACAGAGGAGCCTGGCAGGCTACAGTCCATGGGATCACAAAGAACTGGACATGACTGAAGCAACCTAGCATGCAGCACAAGCCATAAGCAATCTGGCAGGGCTGCTCTAGAATGGGGTCAAACTAGTCCAAGTCCTTGTTGGACAGATGAAACTCATCTGTGCAGAAGAAAACAGGACTGTTGTAAGATGTCAGACCATTCTTTGCGACTCCATGGGTGCTTTGGCTTCCTTGTTAGGGCCCTATTTCTGCCATGGCAGCCATGGGGAGCAATTACCCTCAAGGGCAAAGCCTCCAAATCACTATGACCTCTAAGTGCTCAGAGTGCAAACACTGACTTTAGTCATCTGCCTTCTTTTAAAGAGCTTGCTATGAAATTTCCTAAAGGTAAATGAAGTATATTCTGTGAGATTGGCAGGGACAGTCCTGGCAGCAGGGAGAGTTCCCTAGCTCCACCAGTTGCTAGCTGATTGAACTTGAACAAGTCAGCCTTCCTGGTGGCTCAGGCGGTAAAGCGCCTGCCCTCAATGAGGGAGACCCGAGTTCGATCCCTGGGTTGGGAAGATCCCCTGGAGAAGGAAATAGCAAACCACTCCAGTACTCTTGCCTAGAAAATTCCATGGATGGAGGAGCCTGGTGGGCTATAAGTCCATGGGGTCGCAAAGAGTCGGACACGACTGAGAGACTTCACTTTCACTTTCATTCTCTGTCTGTAAAACAAAGATCTAGCTGAGGTAGTATATAACGTTTCTTAAATCTTTTACTCTGAGACTGCAAATATCCTTTACCTTCATTGTTCTGCCATTTAAAAACCAGAAAGGAAAAAAATGACAACAATAAATAGTATGTTGTTGTTGGGATAAAATTTAATTTTTTAATAAAACTGACCTCACTTAAAAATGAAAAAAGCATTCTGAATCTTTGGTCAATAGTTGAGAAAGCTATGTCTGGATAATCAATCACAGATTAGGTGTCAGGAATGACATCTGGGCACCAGCTGTGTCTCCTTCATGTGAGAAATGGAGTCTCTAGACACCTGGGCCACAGCACCAATAGAGGGTGAGAAGAAAGCCTAAAAGATCAGGTTAGTGGCTGGTCAGATGCTTCATGGGTCACTGTAGTCTGTCTAGACTTGTGGTTCTCAAAATATGTCCAGGGAGATAGCAGTGAGAAGCTCACTGAGGCTGGAATTGAAATCCTTGAAGGATTTTAGAAAACAGGATGCCTTGATTAAGTTGTTTTTAAAAAACATCTCCATTGCCTGTGAGGAAGACAGATTAGGGAAGGAGAGTCTGAAGCAGGGCATTATGAGTAGTTGGGAAGGTGTACTAGTTGTCAGGGAGGGATGCTGTGGGCATGAATTAAAACAGTAGGATGGCGCAGAACAGAGAAGGCTCTCTCCTAGGTTGAACTAGTAGGATTTTGTGTCCAGCTAAATGTTGGTGAAGAGAAAAAGGAAGTTGATGAAGCATACAGGACATCTAAGTATGGAGGATTGGCAGAATGGTGCTGTCATTAACTGAGGTGGATAATACGAAAGGAGAGACACGTCCAGGGTTGGGAGAAGGAAAAACAACATATAGAGAACTTATTACCTGTATTGGTTCTCATCATATTATTATGCTAGCGGCACAAAGCACCAGGGGACTCCACTGAGCTAGCCATCCTTAGAATCCTTTGCTCATGTAATTTTATGAGTTTATTTCAAAACTTTAGCTAGCATGGAAATAAATCACTATTTGCAAAATTTGGGCTTTTCCAAGCTTGCAACAGATTGGAAAATTGTCAAGATTTTAATGTAAGAATTATGCTCTTGATTTAGATACTAATTTTATAGTTGCATGTAAAACATGAAAAAAAATTCCCTATTACTCAGTTTCTTCTTTCTTTGACACCTAATAAGGGTGTTGGTTTACCGATCACACATGTGTAGTCTTAAAGGGACTTAGATTGGTTAATTTTGGCTTTATACACATAAAGGAGAGTTTGAAAGTCACAAGAAAAATGCTACAGAAATTAGAGATGTAAAATCTTTGGTTTCCTGAATTAGGTTTTAATTAGGCTTTGGGAGTAATAAAAAATTCATTAGCCTTGAATATGTTCAATTACTTCCCTTTCTCCATTGTGCTTAGGGTGAGGTAGAAGTTCATCTGAACATCAATCTTTTTAATTATAAAATTATTACAGACAGTTGTAGAACACTTGGGCAGGTATACTATAAAGGGAAAAGAAGAAAATAAAAGTCCATTCACATTTCCACCAGCCAGATGTGAACACTTAACAGCTTGATGGTTTACTCTCTAGGTTTCAATTATGTTTTTGTGGTTCCTTGAGTGGTTTCAAATCTATTTTCATTCAGATTTAGCTTTTTTTTCCCCTGAAATTCTGGCACAGACCTTGAAATCTGAAATCTTTTTATCTTTTTTTTTTGATTGTTACTGAGCAAGTGGGGGTTTCTGCATGTATTTCTGAAGCTCCCATGGTCCTTGTACTTTGAATTTCATTACATTGGTCACATCCACAGGCATTTTCAACTAGTGTTCTGCCCTACAGCCCTTCAGTCCACACAGTGGAGGCCACTTAACCCAGATCCTCGAATAGTGTCAGGCACGTAAGTGGTACTTAAAAAATGCTTATTTGTTAAGTGGATAAATGAAATCAACAAATCAATCCTTAGTCAAAAGAATCTAAGGAACCCTGTGCAAGTGGTGAATTTCAAGTCAGATTTTCTCCACCCTAGTTCTGGTCAGTGGGCTCCATGCTTTCCGCTAATGATGAAGCACTGGTTCTTTAGACAGTAACTGGCTTTAGTCATGACCTCTTCTTGGTTCTCTGTACCTAGCCTCTGGAACTGGGATAAAGTATAGGTTGTCAGTGACCAGGCACTCCCATCACTAGCCATCTGTCTGCTCTATTTCTACACCTTAATTCCTTTCTCATGCCTCTTTCAGGTGCTTTCCTAGAGAATCTGCCATGCCCACTGGAGCTGCCTGACCTCTGGGGCTCTGCCTGGCTGATTCTGCTGAAAACTCCGCCCAATGCACCAAAATTCTGATAAGATGCAAGGCAGCCCTTTTCATTTGGCCACCTTTCTGCATTTGAAGAATTGGCAATCCTCTTGTAAAGAAATCTCTAAGTTTTTTTGTATGTCTAAAATGGTAGCATAACTTTGTCTACTCTCTGTATTTTATTGTCAAATGGCTTAGTGTCTTAAAATCAGTTTGTAAAATACAAGGTTAAATTGAAACTGAACATGGGAATGGAGGGAGAATTAGAAACAAACAGAGGAAGACATGACAGAGGCATTACAAGCCTTCAAAATAAAATGAAACAAAAGAAGGCCGTTTATTTTTGGTTGCTTATGGAAGGTGGGAGAAATGAGTTAGGTCAGGCAAACTATAAGAACTGACTGAAACTCTGGTGCCCAGAGTGAGCTGCCAGGTGTTAGGTGGAGCTGAGAATGAGCTGGGGTTATAGCTCCTACAGGGCCGGAGCTGAGAAGCTGGCCCTGCTTGACCAGCAAACTGGTACAGGGAAGACAAACGAAACAGAAAAATATGAGTTTGATTCCAATGTGCCACCACAGACAATGCATTTGCAACTAGGTAACAACATGTTCTTTTTATATTGGCAAGCCTCTTCTGCTTCCTCACTTACATTTAGTGTTAGTCACTCAGTCGTGTCTGACTCTGCGACCTCATGGTCTGCAGCCTGCCAGGCTCCTGTTCATGGAATTCTCCAGGCAAGAATACTGGAGTGGGTAGCCATTTCCTTCTCCAGGGGATCTTCCTGACCCAGGGATTGAACCCGGTCTCCTGCATTGCAGGCAGATTCTTAACAGTCTCTGTCACCAGGGAAGCCCATCATCTAGTCTTACTTACCTAAATTAAATTTACAGGAATATAGACAAATGTTTAGTTCTTGGAGATTAAGATTGTGGGTGATTTTTCACTCTGAATTCCATGTATAGTATATATCTGTGTGGTTTTTCGGTTTTTTTACTTTGAGCATATATTACTTTAACCGGGGAAAAGACACTTCCCTCTAGGTAGGGTGAGGTGGAGGGACCACTTTTAGGATAAATAAGATGGCTCTTTTTTTTTTTATGTTCTGTCTTGGAACAAAGTAATTTCAGGAAGATTGGCAACTGACCTGAGTGTGTTTATAAACGTTTATACCCTAGTCCGGAGAAGGCAATGGCAGCCCACTCCAGTACTCTTGCCTGGAAAATCCCATGGACAGAGGAGCCTGGTGGGCTGCAGTCCACGGGGTCTCTACGAGTCGGACATGACTGAGCGACTTCACTTTCACTTTTCACTTTCATGCATTGGAGAAGGAAATGGCAACCCACTCCAGTGTTCTAGCCTGGAGAATCTCAGGGATGGGGAAGCCTGGTGGGCTGCCATCTATGGGGTTGTGCAGAGTCAGACACGACTGATGCGTCTTAGCAGCAGCAGCGGCAGCATACCCTAGTCCATCTCCAAACTTTTATCAGAACCTTGTATGCCCCAGGAACTATGAAGGAATCACATGATGACCGCCCCCTTTGGAAGCTCAAGTCCAGGTCAAAGATAAAACCATGATAGCTCCTTTTTTGACAAGGTCATTGTAAGGAAGAGTAGTTTTATCATAGCTCTCCATAGGCATAACAGGAGGGATTTTTTTCCCCTTTAATTTATTTCAGTCTTCCATCTTACTGACGGCCTAAAAGCAGCTGATGGGCTGGCCAGTCCCTATTGTCTTATACTTAAATAAACCAGAAAATGAAGAGCCCTTAATTGGTCAAATTATCAGAGATGTACATTATTAGTTCAAGTGCATTCATGGGATTCTCTTTTCAAATGTCACTGGGATTAAAATAACAGGAAACCGGAGATGGAAGCATTAGAAAGGGGTCGATTTGGCAGCTGCCTGTGCCTACACTGCTACAGAGGACATCCTGGATGTAATGGTTATTTAAGAAGATGGGGGAAGGGCAAAATAGAAACACCAGGACTAAACAAACACTACAAAGCATTAGCAACCTTTAGTGTTTGCCACTTACTTCTGTCCCTAGAAAAATGTTAATTGTTAGGTTTAAAATAAATGGAAATGTTCTAATTTGCATCTTAATGGAATGCGTGAGTAAAATAACACCTTCATGTACACACCACGAAGACCACTGACCACTTATAATCAAAACCATCTGCCTAATGCCATCAATTATGCTAATTTTGAGGTAGATAGGTGTATTTAAGTATTCTTGCAGTTTCCTGTTTATGCAAAAATGTTCTTGTGTTTTGGAAAGCTTCTTTTGCCTCGTGGGAACTAGAAGAATCCACTTCTGCTATGTTGTATAGCTCATGAAAGAAAACATGATTTTAGGGTATAAGTCTTTAAAAATGCCTCCTAGGACTTCTACTGAAGTCACTTCTGGTAAATACTTCAATCCCCATTTTCACTAGGTTTTCAGTCCATTCAGTGAAAATGGGAAATATGTAGCAAGCACTTTTGCTAAAAGGTTTCTCAGTCTCCTTCATAAATCTCTATCATGTTTCACTGTCTACTAGAAAATTCATTCCAGTTAAGGGGGAAAAAGTATCTGGGGGCTTGGTTACAGAGTTACAAACACCACAATGCCAAAGTTTTCATTTTTATTAGCTATTTGGTTCAAATTTTTTTTTTGAGGAAATTTTGATCTATAGACCTGACTATCTTAAGTTATAAAACAGGCTATGAAACAACTGTTTTATTCTCCTAGTTTATGTGGAGTGAAGCCAAACATATGGCAAACTATACAATTACAAAGGAATTTGGATGGATGCTTTCCTCTTCTGTGTATTATTTTTCAGGCCCATCCCCAAAGGCCGATAGCTGGAAATCAGCTGCCAAAAGTGGTGGGGCAGTTACCACCAGGGACAGGGGCACATTCACAGATATACCTTGGTGGCCACTTAACAATCATAAGCAGTTTATATGAGATGTTTTATAGGAAAAGGTGAAGGGTAAAGAGAAAGCATGATTAGCAGTTTGCTCCTCCGTAGCTCAAATGTCCAGGAAGAAATATCATCTCCACCAGAGATGCAAAGGCTCAGTAAAATATATGAAAAGTGACAGATGCCCCTGACTTACCACACAGAGTCCTGAGCCGTCCAAGCACTCGTTGGAATTACCATTACAGTCACAGGGCAAACATTCTCCCGAGTGGGCAAAGAAGAATCCAGCGTCGCATTTCTGAAATAGACACAACAAAAGCATCTTCACGACTGAAAAGGTCAATTTTGGGCAACATTTTCTGGGAGGAGTAAGAGATGATTAGTAAACGATCTACATATTTCTTTACAGCACACATACTGAAATGAATTATTTATGCTACCATTCAATTGTCTTTGTTCTATATCTTTGTTTCCTCTTTTCCCACTCTTTGCGGTTTTGGAGGGCCCCGGAGGAGGGCTCCTGACGCAGCCCGACACCGCGAGAACAAATGGCGCCCAATTCTCGCGATGTGCAGCTCCCTGCGCGTACCAAAAGCTCGTCTCCTCATCGTCTTCACCGCGCGAACTCCTGTCGCTTTCTGAGGACAACAGGAACACCTTTAACACCGTCCAACATTGTTAGGAAGAATGAGAAGATTTTAGGTAACAATGAGGGAGAAATTTTCTAATTTTTTTTCCATTCCAAAACAAGACAAAACAAAACACATCAGGGTGAAGAACTACATCGTGCTCCCTGTGAATAAAGACTTAACGGCTTCAGAAATTATTGGCTGTGGCAGAATGACTTAAAAGATGCCTCATGAAGTTGTACTCTTAAAAAATCCTCTTTTCAGATCCTAAAGTTTTGAACAGAGGGGTTAGGAAGTTAACGAATCCTTACACATGTCGTGGGTTGTGTGTAGGTGCCATCCCTGTATTTTGTTTATCCCCGTGACTGTGAGATATACATTATTTTCTTTCCTTCTGCTGCTGCTGCTGCTAAGTCGCTTCAGTCGTGTCCGACTCTGTGCGACCCCATAGAGGGCAGCCCACCAGGCTCCCCCGTCCCTGGGATTCTCCAGGCAAGAACACTGGAGTGGGTTGCCATTTCCTTCTCCAATGCATGAAAGTGAAAAGTGAAAGTGAAGTCGCTCAGTTGTGTCCGACTCTTCGCGACCCTATGGACTGCAGCCCACCAGGCTCCTCCGTCCATGGGATTGTCCAGGCAAGAGTACTGGAGTGGGGTGCCATTGCCTTCTCTAGTGATGAGATAATTAAGCCCGGAGATGCTGTGGGTTGTGGTGATGGTAAACTACCTTGCATTTGCTGAATGGCCCTCCCCAAATGTCCCTAGGGGTCAGGCTGAGAAACTATGAGATTGTTCCTCGTTTATGCCATGGTTCCTGGCTTACAGATATGTATTTTGCATTTCTTTGGAATGTTTCAACACTGCAAGGCAGAAATGTCATGCCGTCACAGGCCTGGAAGTTCAGTTCTTGCCTATCAGACAGATTTACATCTAAAGAATTCCAGACAGATAAGAATCTGGGTTGTTTCCACAAACTTAGGAAGTAAGAGGGTTCCCATCACACCCCCCATTGACTCATTGTAGTTTGTACTGTCCTTTGACCAGGAAACTTTTCATTGTATCTGGCTGAGGTCCCTGACTGTTACACAAAGCCATTTCCTCTTGTTTTTTTCTCTCTAGAGAAAGACTCACTAGATACCATTCACAGTATAAAAACACCGTAGTCCTAAAACTAAAATTTAATATATTCCATTTGAAAGAAGTTTAATAGAGCACAGTGACATTTTTCTATAAAGAAAAGGTGAAGAAATTCTGTCTTGCTAAGTGAAAAGGCTGAGAGGGGACCAATTTATAATACAGACTTTATAGTTGATGGTAAGCCTTTTTTCAGTTTCCACTAGGAAACAAAAGAGAGGGAAAGGTGCTAAAATTGCTATAGGAAGCATTAAATTCAGACCACCTAATTTCACATATGGTGAAATTTTTAATTATAAGAGGAACGGATAACAGTAGTGAAGGGCTTAGTATTACTTATCTCAGGAGCCTCCAAACCAGTGGTTTCTGAGTTTTCTAACGGCCCAAGTTAAGGACATTTGATTTGGGGAGTTTCTGATTCAGTAGGTCTGATGGTGATGCCAAAGAATCTACATTTTTTAATAAAATAAATATTGTATTTTAAAAATTGTTTAACTCTTTCCCCCAGCCTTATTGAGATATAACTGACATATAACATTGTATAAGTTTAAGATATACAACATGATGATTTGATAGTATGGATTGCAAAATGATTACCACCATAGCATTAACTAACAGCTCCATCTTGTTACATAATTACCATTTCTTTCTTGTGGTGAGAACATGTAAAATTTGCTCTCTTAGCAACTCTCAAATGTGTAATACAGTATTATTAACTGTACATTAGATAAGCAGAATTTGTTAGCTGTTTACCTGGAAGTTATACTCTTTGACCAATCTCTCTCAGTTTCCCTGTCCCTGTAACCACCGTTCTGGCCTCTGTTTCTATGCCTTCCAAGGAGTGGGGCAGAGATCAGAGGTGTATTTGAAAGAGAAAAACACACTGGTGGTGGCAGAGAGTCTGGTAGTGATGCCTGGAAGCAGTACATGAAAAGCTCCACTTGTACCATCAACTATAGTAAAGACCTTCCTCTGAACAAAGGAATCAAATTTCTGTAAAGGTGTTTTAAACTGATAGTAGCTGAAGTCTTTTAGGCATTCTTGCAGCTCTTTCTTCTGAAGTAGACAAAGAAAATTAAGATTTGCCCTGAATGAATGCATCATTTAAAATATGACAGTGACTAATCTCTTATGTCCCTAAGGCCCTAGCTAAATTAAGAGACTCAATTTTTAAAAACTAAAATTATCACAACATAGAAAAAAACCCAAAAAACAACAAAAAAGGGGAAGATTTTGTATTTTAGAATAATTTTAGGTTTACTGACAAAATTTGAGGGATCTGTATTTTTAAAAGACCCCATGAAACTTCACTTTCAATTTTCACTTTCATGCATTGGAGAAGGAAATGGCAACCCACTCCAGTATTCTTGCCTGGAGAATCCCAGGGATGGCGGAGCCTGATGGGCTGCCGTCTATGGGGTCGCACAGAGTCGGACACAACTGAAGTGACTTAGCAGCAGCAGCAGCATGAAACTTCTTGGTGAGACCAGGTTTGAAAAGATTATTTCAAAGAGACACTCACAGTGACTTGTACATGGTCATTGCTCAATGAACCCTTGTGATGTGAATGGTTTGGACTAGGGTAGGACATATGAGGCATACATGCTGTTGGAAACTTGTGGTTAATCCTGCTAATCCATTCACTGCTCTTTACTGGGGCTGCATTGGGTCTGCAGTCTTTCTCATCACAGTCCAGGCAACCACTACCTAGACTGGACTGTGTACTAGATGAAATCTTTACTTTATGCCAAGTTTAGGAGGTGACTTCACTCTGTCACTATCCACTTACCCACCCACTGGGCAAAGGCTCTGACCTTATGTAAAAGATGTCTTGGCTCAGGTCTCATACCGTGGGAGATGGGAAGAGAAGGGAGGCAGGGACAAGGTTGTATGGAACGGTCATTTGGCCTCCTGCTGAGAGGGCAACAAAAGTTGGAAGCCTGGCAAGCTCCTTTCTTGCTGGGTTTTGTACACTTGAAAGGATTGTATTTTCTAACTCATCTATCCAGAAGGGAGGCATCATTTTAAAATTCACATGAAGGCACCACTATCGGATAATAAAAATCCTGGATATGGGGAGCTTCTGATGCCATTACTAGACCCCATGCACTTGATACCTTAGACCTTGTGTTGTAGAACTTTAGAGGATTTCTTGGAATGGTAGGTTGTTAAGTGGTTCGAGAGAAGCTTTAGTATCCTTAGGAAGAGTATTTAAGGCTGATTCTTTCATGTAAAAACATTTCATCATTTTCCCCCCAGAAAGTTCTGTTAATTTTTACTAAATCTCTTCTTAAAATTCTATGGAAACTGACAAAATTGACCTTTGTGATATTTTTAAGAATGAAAATGTGGCTATTTTTTTAGTTTTGCTCCTGCTTAACAATCTTTTAAGTAATCCCAAGACCTGTGATGTTTAGAGGCTTGTGAAAGCCAAATAGTCTTCTTACGAAGAAAATATTACCTGTCTGCTTTCCTTGAAAGTATTCTCCAGAATTTACTAAACAAAGATGTGTTTGTGTATATACATGTGTGTGTAAGCAAGAGAAGTCTTACAATCAATTTTTCAATGCCACTCTGAATCCTCTTGCCTTTCTAAGACTGACCTACAGCAGACAACTGTATAACACATGGGTTGGTGATTTAGAGAGCACTCAGGAGGTTTGTACCTTCTGGCATGGTGCCACAACCTTTAAAAAATTGATGATAATAACAAGGATGATAATTGCAATAATGATAATCATACTATGATTACTATTTACTGAAAGTCTGTGTACCAAGTATTGTGATGAGTACTTTATCCATGTTATAGTATTTACTCTTCACAGCAACTCTGTGAATTAGATGTAAGTATCGGCATTTCAGGCTTCCCAGGTAGCTCAGCTGGTGAAGAATCTGCCTGGAATCGAACCAGAGACTCCGGTTCAATTCCTGGGCTGGGAAGATCCCCTGGAAGAGGGCATGGCGACCCACTCTCCATGGACAGAGGAGCCTGATGGGCTACAATCCATGGGGTTGCAAAGAGTCAGACACAACTGAACGACTAAGCCCAGCACAGCAGAGCACAGCACTTGGATTTTAGCAGTGAGCAAACTGAGAGTGAGAGAAGACTAGCAATGCATCCAGTATCTTGTGTTTAAAAAAATAGGCACATGCTTAAAAATATATCCAATTATTAATATATAAAAGCCACTGAATGAGAATATTTACTTTCTAAACAAGTTACTTCAGCCACATTGTTGTTTTGACCAGTTACTTTCCACTAAATCACTTGTAGACCTTTTACAGCTCTCCATTATTAAGCTACTCTGTTACTACAGCTTGCCTCCTGCTCTGACACTGAGATTGGATTAATCAATAACATTTACTGGCCTTTGAAGAATAAGAGTTAAAATCTCCATTTTCTTACTTTGTTATGATTAGTGTGATGTCTGACTTGGAGTAAAAATCAATGTATGTGTATTTGACTAATTTTATATTTATAGAACTTAGAACTAGATGATCCTTAGGAGGAAATTAGTGTGGTATATCCGTGTGCCACTCATATTTAAAAGAACTCAAAATGACAGTATATATATGTATGTATGTATGTATGTATGTGTGTGTGTATATATATATATATGTTGATATCCTACAGAAGGCATTATTTCCAGCGGTTCATCACATAATCACAGTGTTAATTATTTCACTATACATAGTTGTGATTAAGATTGTTTCTTAACAATGAGGATAACATTTATACAGCTGGTCATTTTTGTCCTCATTGAAAGAAATCCCCTCGAAAAGACTAGACTTAAACCAACAATACTGTCATCATACATTTTGAATTTTCTTAAAAATTCTTAAATTGTAGTCTTTTGAAGTACAGTCCAGTCTGCATCCTTTGGTTATGACAAACTCCTAAAAATCTCTTGGAGTTATCAAAAAGTGAGTACCAAGCAAAGTAAACTGTTTCAAGTTAAAAACACAAAAATCTCACTGTGTTTTCCAAATATTATCACAGAGGACCCAATTAATTGGAATTGGCCACAAGCCACTGCTTTCACATAGATACTGAATCTCTAGGACCTTCAGATAGCATCACTGACTTGATAGACAAGAGTTTGAGCAAGCTGCAGGAGTTGGTGATGGACAGGGAAGCCTGGAGTGCTGAGGTCCATGGGGTTGCAGAATCAGACATGACGGAGGAACTGAACTGAACTGAGGACCTAAGGCCAGTTGACTAAACAGCATAAATCGTCTAATAGCATTCTTTAGGAATCTGAGGTCTCCAGTCACCCATTAAAAAACTAACAATGGCAAAATTGACCAGATTTAAGAGGAGCCTTAATTTGTCATCTAAGGGAATGAGACATATCTTGAGATCTCTGAGTAGGTACTTGATGTCCCAGAGAGAAACAAACTCTCATCTCCAGTTCCAACAAATGATGAATTAATGATAATAAAATTCCATTATACAGAGCATACTCCACAGCCCTGTGCCTATTTTAATAGGATTTAATCTATTATTGGAATTTTTGTGTTGTGTCTTCAACCAAGGATCTACAAACATTTTACAAATGTTTCAACTCACCTTGCATTCTGAATTGGACTCCTAAAATTCTGATTCATTAATTTTTCCTTTAATTTACTAAGACTTAATGTGGAAAGCTTTAAAATTTTTTTTCTCTAAATTCATTCACTTGCATCGAGAGTCACTGCTATCTTCTAAATTAGTATTCTTAAAATTTAATAGCCCACATTCAGTTACCTTTCTGCTTTGATTTTTGTATGGGCATAATGAATCCACTTTTCCCTTGTTTCCAGGTAAGAATGATTTTAGCTCTAGTTTTAGTGAGTTCCATTTTTTTTTTTCGTTTTTAACGTGTGAGTCACCTTAAAATTTAGTCACCTTAAGATCAAATGTTATGCTAATTTAGGATCTAAAGCTTTGTGCTTTTACTTAAGAGTCTCTGGATCTTACAGAGTGCTGACTTCCATATGTTTAAAACTTGAGCAGAATTAAAATCAGATAGTATCTAGGGACCTAGTAGCAACCAGTAGTTTAATCTATTTTAAAATGTCAATTTAGGGACTTCCTTGGTGGCCCAGTGGCTAAGGCTCTGGGCTGTTCGTGCAAGGGGCCTGGGTTTGATCCCTGGTCAGGGAACTAGATCCTACGTGCTGCTACTAAAAAAGATCCTGCGTGCCTTAACTAAAGATCTCATAGGCTGCAACTAAAAGATCTCCCATGCACAATGAAGATCAAAGATCCCACATGCCACCACTGAGACCCAGTACAACCAGATACATAGATAAAAATAAATATTAAAAAAAAATCAATTTAGCCTTTGCTAGGGAAGAGTGACTTCTAAGAACATATTAATTTATTACATGGGTAGGCATCTCACGAGCTTCCCAGGTGGCACTAGTAATAACCCACCTGCCAATGCAGGAGACATAAGAAATGTGGGTTTGATTCCTGGGTTGGGAAGATCTCCTGGAGGAGGGCATGGCAACCTACTCCAGTATTCTTGCCTGGAGAATCTCCATGGATAGAGGAGTCTGGCAGGCTGCATATTGTCCATAGGATCACAAAGAGTCAGACATGACTGAAGTGACTTAGCATGCATGCATGCAGGCATCTCACAGGCTATTTTTTTATTTAGCTATAAAAACAAAAGATAAAGTATCTGTCATGGAAAGCAGTCCTTAATTAAGCTATTGATAACTTTGCCTCTCTATTTTTTTTTGATAGGACTTAACATGTTCTGATTGTTCATATACAAAACTGTAATGGAAGTGCCAAAATAAGTCAAATGCATTATGCAATGGGTTACAGTTAGCAAGAAATTGCCTTTTTGATTGACTTTACTTGAATATGGAGAGAATTACCCATATATCCTCCCTTGGGTCTCTTTAAGCTCTTGTTTGCGTAATTGAAATTCCCTACATTTCAATAGGCGAAGTTAATTTTTTAGATTTTGACAGTGATTTCACCATAGCTTGATTAGGAAAGTGGTTTCAACATTCCTCAGGGGTTTATCCAGTTCAAAGATATTTCTTCTTAGGATTGGTATCATAAAGCTAGGGTATGAGCTGAACACAAACCATGGTGCTGGTTTCTCCTAGTTGGCTCTTAGAACTACCTTTGTGCTTATTGCTTAGGAGCTCTATCTGCCATTCCTTGGCAAGCTTATAAAACTCTCCAGCCCTCAGTGTAATCACCAAATGAAGACAATGATTTAGGTCTCGAGGAATTCTGAGGAACACAACACCACTATATTGTCCACAGTTAAGTCAGCTCCTTTAATTTTGTAGAGTGGAGAGATATTTATCATGGCATTTACTTTGTATTTCTGTGGCTATTCCTCAGCACACTTTGTAGGTCTTCTTGGTATTCTCTTGGGTGTGGAAACTAGTACTCCACTCAAAGATCTCAAATAACTGTTCTCAAACCCTGTACTTGATCAAATGCTTATTTGGACTTGTAGATAACCACCAGATTCAGGCTGTGATGAAATATTTACCATGCATGCTAATAAATAGCTCTCTTTAGTTGTAAAACCAAGAGGATCAAACAAGAAAAGTTTAGAGCCCCAGAGCCATAAAGATTTTCCTTTTGAAGAGTTGGATTGGAGCATGATTATGTTCATTAATGCTGATGAAAATTTCTTTAATTTCCTCCTTGAAAAGTTACTTAAAACACTTTTTAAGTTGCTCATTTATAGTAGGAATTACCACTTATAAAACATATGGGGCTTTAGCAATGCCTTTTTTCCCTTCGATTTTTCTTAAAAAAAAAAAGAAAGAAAAGAAATCTGCTAGCATCTGCCTTTCTGCTCCAGGTCCTCCTCACATTGCCTCATGCTGCTGGCTTGTGCGTTTCACTCCTTGCCTTCCAAGTTATGGTTACACAACATAGCCTCTGCCAGATTTTTTTTTTTTTTTCAATATCTGAAAACTGACTCAGTTTTATTTAATTTACTGGGGCAAATGCCATGGACACATTTCCAAGAAAGGAAGAGATGCGAACCACAAGGGCTAGCCTTAAGAGCAAGGAGAGAGAAATAACTTCAGAGTTACAATGTTTAGGGGATTTTGATGACTCCTTAACCACTTAGTGGGAATCAGTGTTGTAAGTAAGATGCAGACATCTCTGTCCTCTTCAAGTGCTTTTTGTGAATAATAACAGCTAATATTTATTGACAGACTCCAGGCACTGAGCTAAGTACTCTTTATAGATATTATAATTTGATCATTACCCACAGGATTGCAAATGTCTGCCTAGATTACCGTTACTTTTTACAAGAAATTGAGAAGTTTAATTGTCTATAGACTGACGATGGCTCCTGTTTAGTGTAACCTGGGAAGGCAGCAGTGCTTCCTTGGATGAGTCCTCTGTTTGGGGTGTTTCATCAATTTCCATTGCTAGTAGAAGTACCTGTTTCTGTCTTGAGGTACCTGGTGTAGTTCATTGCTGCCTTCACACCAGACCACTCAGGATGTAAAGCAGAATGTGACTGGCAGTACCTGTCATTCTTTATGCTCTTCCCCATGGGTTTATGCATCACAGAAGAAATACTCTGGTGAATTAGTAGGAAAGGAGAAATGCATGCCAAATCTCTACTCTATCCTTTTAATCTCAGGAGATAATCATTCCTCTTTTTTTTTTTTTACTCAAACAGTGTTTATTTTTATTTTTATTTTTTTTAATAAATTTATTTATTTTAGTTGGGGGCAATCATTCCTCTTTTAATGAGAAGATGGAGGTCATTGGGTGCAAAATCTCATACTACCTCTCTTCTCTTTCTCAAAACTCATCTTTATCTTGACTCGTCCTAATGTCCTCTGCCCACCTCAGAGGAGGTCGTGTTCCTCTTCTTAGGAAAGACTCACTCTCTATCCATGCTCTGGGGCTCGCACATCTGTGGCCAGTGGACGCTGTTCCATCACCTAGCCTCCCTCCCTAACATGCCACCCGTCTCTTTGCACCCACAGGGATGAGGAGAAGCAGAGTACAGTTAGGTGCTGGGTCCTGTATTGGATGAGCCCTGACTTCTTCCCTCAGGTTCAAATTGTAAGAACACCTTCCTCAGCTCTGCCCCTTCTTCATTTTCCTCCATTCTTGCCCAGCCAAGCTTGGTGAGTGAGAACTCAGTCACACTGGCTCTGCTTCCTTCTATGCCAATCTTAGCCTCTGTCTCCATTGTACTACTGAAACTGCCCTGACAAAGCTGTCAGATGATGTCTTTGTGGCTTTGCTTTTCCAATGTTACTTGTTCTTATCCAGTACTTAATATTTTTGAGATTTCCGCCTCCCCACACCCCCTTGCCTTGAAATTCTCTCTTCTTTCTGCAAGAAAACTCCCTCTTTGGGTTTTGCTCCTGTCTGTCTTTTTCAGTATTTGGGGTCAGGGAGCATTTGAGGGGAAGGAAGGTAGGTTGTTCCTCTTCCTCTGCTGCTCCTACTTGGTTGGTGTTCCCCAAGATAACCTTCGTATCCTTCTTTTCCATCTACATACTTTTGTTTGGTGAGGTCAACCTGTCCCACAATTTCAGCCTCCATCTGTATTCTGGTGGCCCCCAAAATTCACTACATAACCCCAATCTCACTCTTCTATACCACGCTTTTGTTTCCAAGTGCTTGTTAGACAAGTCCTTTTCCAGTTCTGTAAGCACATGGAGTTAAATGTATCCCACGGTGACCTTATTATATTCTCTCCCTAATCTATTTTTTTTCTTATATCTCAGTTAATGATAAAGATTATGGAACATAAAAGGAAAAAGTAATGAATTAATGCTTTTAAATCACATGGATGTATTTTGCATTAATGTAGTTTTTGGAAATGCTTCCAAAAGAGTGAACTCTGCAAGAATCAGGGAATGGTTTGCATATAGAATGATGAAGTTTAAGTACTCACATTTTATCTCTTTTTTACAAGCACTATGCTATCTTCCAATCCCAAAGAAAGGCAGTGCCAAAGAATACTCAAACTACTGCACAATTGCACTCATCTCACATGCTAGTAAAGTAATGCTCAAAATTCTCCAAGCCAGGCTTCAGAAATACATGAACCGTGAACTTCCAGATGTTTAAGCTGGTTTTAGAAAAGGCAGAGGAACCAGAGATCAAATTGCCAACATTCGCTGGATCATCGAAAAAGCAAGAGAGTTCCAGGAAAACATCTATTTCTGCTTTATTGACTATGCCAAAGCCTTTGTGTGGATCACAATAAACTGTGGAAAATTCTGAAAGAGATGGGAATACCAGACCATCTGACCTGTCTCTTGAGAAACCTGTATGCACGTCAGGAAGCAACAGTTAGAACTGGACATGGAACAACAGACTGCTTCCAAATAGGAAAAGGAGTACGTCAAGGCTGTATATTGTCACTGTGCTTATTTAACTTATATGCAGAGTATATCATGAGAAACGCTGGGCTGGAAGAAACACAAGCTGGAATCAAGATTGCCGGGAGAAATATCAATAACCTCAGATGTGCAGATGACACCACCCTTATGGCAGAAAGTGAAGAACTAAAGAGCCTCTTGATGAAGGTGAAAGAGGAGAGTGAAAAAGTTGGCTTAAAGCTCAACATTCAGAAAACTAAGATCATGGCATCTGGTCCCATCACTTCATGGGAAATAGATGGGGAAACAGTGGAAACAGTGTCAGACTTTATTTTTTGGGGCTCCCAAATCACTGCTAATGGTGATTGCAGCCATGAAATTAAAAGACGCTTACTCCTTGGAAGGAAGGTTATGACCAACCTAGATAGCATATTTAAAAGCAGAGACATTACTTTACCAACAAAGGTCCGTCTAGTCAAGGCTATGGTTTTTCCAGTGATCATGTATAGATGTGAGAGTTGGACGGTGAAGAAAGCTGAGTGCCACAGAATTGATGCTTTTGAACTGTGGTGTTGGAGAAGACTCTTGAGAGTCCCTTGGACTGCAAGGAGATCCAACCAGTCCATCCTAAAGGAGATCAGTCCTGGGTGTTCATTGGAAGGACTGATGTTGAAGCTGAAACTCCAATACTTTGGCCACCTCATGAGAAGAGTTGACTCATTGGAAAAGACCCTAATGCTGGGAAGGTTTGGGGGCAGGAGGAGAAGGGGGCGACAGAGGATGAGATGGTTGGATGGCATCATTGACTCCATGGACATGGGTTTGGGTAAACTCCGGGAGTTGGTGATGGACAGGGAGGCCTGGCGTGCTGTGATTCATGGAGTCGCAGAGTCGGACACGACTGAGTGACTGAACTGAACTGTATGCTATCTTTGTTTATTTCAAATATATGGTTTAAATGGAGGCAAATGAAGTATCACAGAGTTTAGAGTCTCAAGTTAGAAACTACTTTACACAATTGTGAATTGTTGTAAATTTACTCTCTAAATGAATATCTCTTATCTGTTTGGACAGTAGGACTGGATGTTCTCCAAATTAATTTCTGTGTAGGATACAATGTTTATCAAGGTTAAGTTAACTGGAATGTGCTAATTTGAAGCTTACGTATTTGTTATATTGTTAAAACTTAACAGTTACCACAGCGACTGGTTAGAACTTAGACAACAGAAGATTTTTTAGGGAAGAGAATTTTGTCATGGACATTATTTAGAATTGCTAGCACACAGTGCTAATAAAAAGCAGATTGTGGTTTAGTAAGTTTTATTACTGTTTTAAAATTCTCTGTACACAATGCGCCCCTTATTGCCTCCACCTGGGTAAGACTGATCCCACCTCCTGTCACCCTTTGTATACTATTATTTCATAGAGTTTGCACTCTTCCTTTGAAATATTTAGCAAAATAACTCTTCCTCCTTGTTCCTAATACCAATGTTTAGTTCAGAATCTTGGCATTTCTCTCCTGGATTATCATAATTACCTTCACTCTCTTCTCTTGATCATCAGTTTTTCTGCCTTCTGGTCCATTCTTTATTACCAGAGATAATTTTTAATAACTTCACCATACTACTTTTCTGCCTCAGACCTCCCAGTGGCTCTTTATTCACTGCATACATGAGTAAGTAAAATTTCTTAACATGACATACAAGGCTCCTATTTCACAATACAATTTCTAACGATCTCTTCACGTTCAACCTCAGCTCCCTCTGCTCTAATTTAACTACATATTTCTTCCACTCCACAACATACCATTCTCTTGACCATCTTGACTTTGCATGTACTGTGCAACAGGGTCTTGTGGTGCCTTATTTTTCTCCATCACCTATGAATCCTTTCCTCAGTCTCAGATTCAGTTGCTCCTCCTCTGTGTTCACATGGCACTCTGTACACACCTCATTAGAGCACATGGAACATGCTATTACAAGTTTTTTTAAAGTCTTTATTGAATTTGTTACAACACTGTTTCTGTATTTTGGCCACTAGGCATGTGGAATCTTAGCTCCCTGACCAGGGGTCAAACCTGTACCCCTGCATTGAAAGACAAAGTCTTAACCACTGAACTGCCAGGGCGGTCCCGACTGCAAGTTTTAATTTACGCTCCACCCCCGCCCCCTGAAATCATGAGCTCCTTGAGAACAGGGATAGTGTCTTATTCATCTTTGTATCCTTATTATCTATTAATATTAGAGTGATTAACAAATAGCCAGTAGATACTGGAAATATGTTAGTTGAAAAAGTGGATTTGAACTTCTAAAGAAGGAATGAAGAGAGAGAAAAATCATGTAAAAACTTTGAAGGGCAATTTGACAAATCTCACAAATGAAAACCTCTGATCATGAATGAGTCTTTAAAAAATGTTAAAGAAAAAGGCAAGCCGTAGAATAGAAAAAGTACAATATTTGTATTGTATTTTAAAACATGCAAAATAATTTTATGTTATATAACCTGCAGGGATGCATGCATGTAAAGAAAAGTATAAGAAATAAATTGAAACCTACCGAATCAGGCAATTTAAGAGTAAAGGAGAGGAGTGAGATTGAAGATATATGGGCTTAACTATATGGGCAATGTTTTATTTCTTAAGATACATGTAGGGGATACAAATGCTCATGAAAAAGAAAGAAAGGAAGAGAAAGAACAAAAGGAAGGAAGAAAAACGAAAGGTCCCACTTAGATTGGCTGGTTATTGGATTTCCATGTCTAGACCTGGTGAGGTCTCTAAAATATCATCTCTAGGAAGTGACTAATGTGGTCACAACAATAGATTCAGCTGCCTGTGTATATTAACTTTCTTGTTATTCATGTTATGTACCATTATCATCACACACAGTTAAAAAAAATAAGCAGAAGAACATTCCTTACTTAATTTGTTCTTCCTTTGTTTTCTATCATACAGCTAATAGCTACCTCATCTTATGTGGAAGCCTTTCACATGTCTATATGTCTGTCTAAGTTAAAACATACACCAACTTTTAGATTCTTCTAAAATGTTTAAATGACAATTTGATTTACACTTATTAATTTATTCTGTCAGTAAAGCTATGTGTCCTAGGCTACCTGTGCAATACGGAGGACTTTAAGGGTGCCTATTTATTCTAGTTGGGACTTACCTCTGAAAACAGGCAAAATCATAACCACACCCATGATCTCCTCCAATGTCCTGAACCCAGTTTTACATTTCATATACATTTCATCAATTCTTGGAAAATAACTATTCTTTGCTGAAGTGGAAAGATCTTTTTAAAGCAGTAATCATCCTAAATATTAATTTGGGGTGACAACAGATTTTTAAGTGGTTCTATTAGGGACCACAGTTAGGAAAGTATATGGATATGAGTGTCTCTAACAAAGCTTATTTTTGGAATAGCCAGTTATAGACTGAAAAGAACCAGCAAATTGACTTCTATCTATCTGGAGACTGAAACTGCACCATCTAAAGATGGATTGCACTTCACATATTTGGACCCTTCTTTCATAATTTATAACAATCTGGGAGAAGTGACAAATTTCCCCTCTTCAGTTGATAAAGCATATTTTCAAGGAATCCAAATAGATAAGAGATTGTATTCAAAGAAAGGATCCCTTTCAAGTATCAATTTTGATAGATTTCTCAATGAATTGCAGTCAGTTAGTTGTTAAATTAAGAGCATTTCGTAGGTAGGGCAATTTTCTTTTCAAATGTGTTCTCTCTCTTTTTTTCCCCTTATTTTTCCAACAGCTAATAGATCCTCCACTCCCCCTGTAACATATATCTGTAAATAATTTTTCTTTAGAATTTGCACCCCAAGTTGTCAGAAGATGTTGAAAATCTCCTCTTTGGCATTTTAAGAAGTGCACACATGTATATCCATGTTCAAGCTGCCATTTGTCAACCATGCATCTGGCAGTGATTCAGCTCAGTACATATTTGTTGAGTGAATTTCTCCTCCAAATATGTTTGCATTGAGGATACCCCCAGATTCTAGACCTCACCGTTTTATCTCCTATGTGTATTGATGTGGTGTACTACAATCTGTTCCTTAGAGAGGCCATAATTCACTGTAGTTAAATCCCCTGGAGACAAACTGGAGCAGTGGAAAGCATGAGATCTGATTCCAGTTCCAGTTTTACTAACCTTGCCTGGCTTATTTAACATGAGGTCTCAGTTTTTTTTTATGGGAATGATCACCATTTTATCTCCCAGAGTGGTTGTGAGGATCAACTAATACTGTGCATTTAAAGCTCAATGGAAGGGGTTCAGTAGCTATTAGTTTTCTCCCTTCCTTTTGAATGTGTCTCTGCCAGGGTTGTCTGTTTTAACTGATAGCTCTTCATTAAGCTCTAAGTCTTTCTTTATGGGACATAGCTCAGCGGTGACACCTGGTTCACTGGCTTTCTTTCTTAGAAGACTTAACTCCCTGAGAACAGAATCTGGATTTTTCTCGTTTGTCACTGTATCCTCAGTGCCTTGCATAGCAGGTGCTTAATGAATATATAGTGAATGTATCTTGGCATTACAGAATCACAGGATTCCAGAGCTGCCAAGGGTGTTAGTGGTTCCCTCATCTAACCTCTCATTTAAAGTTTGGAAAATTGCAACCTAGAAAAGTAAGGGACTTATCTAAAGTCAGTTACATAGAGCAAGTTAATGCCACCTTTAGTGTACCTTCCACTAAACCACACTTCTTTTTGACGATGATGAGAAAAGTGATATTAAGAATTGTGCAGGGTTGTGGGACTTCCCTGGCAGTCCAGTGGTTAAGACTCTGCCTTCCAGTGCCCAGGTCACTGGTTGGAGAACTAAGATCCCACATGTCACACGATATGGCCAAAGGAAAAAGAAAAAAAAAGTGAGGGTTGTGCTGAAGCTCACACCTCGTCTGGGGCTGCAAACTGGCCCACACTGTCTATCTCTGCCTTTCCCAGGCATATCTGGGATAAAAATAAACTTTGCTCATGGTTATTAGATTTATGAAGAATCTCATTAAAGTTATTCCATTAGTACCATCTCCTGAATTTCCAAACTGAGTGCTATCAATCACCAAAGGGTCTGAATACAACTCCCCAGGCATGAGGGTGTGGGAGTAGGGTGAGATGGGATGGAGAAGTTGGGGCAGGTGAGGGAGGAGAACACTTAAACCTTGCTCACGTTTGCTCTGAGTGTGTGGCTCAGTTGAGATAGGAAACATTGTCCATCAGCCTTCTGTATTACTAGATTTGGCATACAGCAATTATTTGTAATTGAAATATAATAATTTATAGCTGGTGTGTTTCAATTTTTAACAGTTTCTATTTAGTGCAGATAGAAATAGACTGTGAAGCAAATAATGTAATTACTCATTGAAGAAGTCAACTCTTGTTAGAAGCTGGTTATGTGACATCCAGCTGCATCCCTGACACTTCCCTTGCTTCATTTGAGGGATCTGACAATGGGCCTTGGGAAGGGATGCCCCCTTCATGTAACATATGCAGGTGTTTCCCCTTATGAGTCAGAAGCAGATGTCTGGTTAGGCAGAATGTATGACAGCTTGACACACATCTGGCCCCACCTAACAGGAAAACTATGACCTGTAAATTGTACCAATAAAATACCATCACTCCCATTTTGACTGGGCCATGAAACCAACACCTTCGTCCTTCAACACTGAAGGAGGCTAGATCCCACACAGAGGGTTTGTGAGTGGCTCAAAGCTTAGGATTGTATGTTGAACCTACATGCTGCCTTTGATATATTTTACAAGACAAGTTTTATGAGGCAAATGACAATGTGATCTAACCCCAAGTGTTCTTGTTTGCAGAATGGGAGCAGTAGAATTCATTAAGCTAACATTTTACGTCTCTACGTGTCAAGCACTTAGAAGGCTCAGGAGACAGAATCTTTAGGCCACGACTGAAGTATTTCAGAGTGGTGGTCTATTCAGAGACTCTGATGACAGGGCCATTTTCAAACAGCTCATAAATAAACAAATATATCAAACACTAACGGCTTACAGAAGGCAAGGCAAATGAGTTACCATCCTGAACATTTAGCTCCTCAATTTGGGGAGCTAATTAAAGCGAAACAACAACAGAAAAACTTTTCCAACAAGTTGTAAATCTATAGTCACAAAATGTTAACTACAATATCATGTAGTGTTTATAAGTTCTATTAATTTTAGAACATGAATGACATTCAAAGTTGGTACAGAATTTCCATTCTTTTCATCTTATTTGGGATTATTTCCCACAATTTTCCTCCCTAACTTCCCTCCTCTAAAGTTTTATTTTGTGATTTTGGTAAAATACTATTTAATTTAAATCTTTATTTCATTCCATTTTAGGTTGATAAATACCATAAATAACCTGCACATTTTATTTTTAGTAAAAATTCTGAAGGGTAGTTTCAGAATCACTTTACAATCTGGTATCATCTGTTTGTAGCTTTTAAATTTTGTCCCCAAATTACTGTTTTGATCCAGATAGTTATTCTGTTAAAGCATGTTTATAAAAGTGAAGGTAAAGTACACAAAGTGAAAAGAAAATGACTGTAGAGATGACAATTCCTCAAGTGCCATAGATCTGTTCTCTGCACTGCTGTTTTAATGACAGCAAAATAATACACATTTATGAAAGGAAATGGTTGAGGAAGGCTGAGAGTGTTTGATTTAAAGTAATTTTGTTATCTGTCATATAAGGGGGGGAAATTGTACTGATTTTAAAGCGATCATTTAGTTACAGATGTTTCCAGACCCCTTCCCTGATCCAAGGAAACAAAATACCATTCAACAACAAGCCCAGATTTAGAGATGGGGCTTGTTCCAATATAAACATTTCTTAGCTAGACCTTCTCCATGAAAGTGCATAGTCAATTTTTCCATATACAGTGGGAAAGACAAAGCTTTTAGCTTAAAAGGCATTCTTGCCCATGGCACAGAGCTCCTGGAATGAACAGCCTAGGGACTCCATGGTTCACTCAGTGCTGATTTGTTCATCAGAAGTACATGACAGGATTATGTCAGAATGCACATGTGCCACAAATAGAAAACTCAGCACCATTTTGGCTTTCAGTGTGTGGTATGGTCATTTATTCACTCTGCATCTCTCTTTGATGTAGCACTGTTTACCCAGGGCCTGGTTTAGTGTGTGGGACAAAGCAGGTATTCAACAAATAAGGAAAGTGTGAACAATTTTCTTGAGCAACTATTATCCTGAAGGCACTTGGCCAGGCAATTTGGGGAACCAGAAGATGAATTATGGATACTTCTGGCCCCCAGGAGTTTAGTGGGGGCATTTAAGGTATATACGTAACTTACTATAATATGTAGTACAAAGTGCTAAGAGTCATAATATAGGAGAAGTACAGAGAAATACTGAGAGAGTGAAGAGGAAGGGAAATTTACTTTTAACCTGGGGGTGGGTAGTGGATCAAGAATGATTCTTCAGAGGAGGTAGCATCTGTGCAGGGTTTTCTTGAAAGAGAACACTGAAGCCGAAAGGCTGGAAAACACAGGGCGTTTTTTTTAGTCACTTCCCATAAGGCAGAGCGGAGAAGGCAATGGCACCCCACTCCAGTACTCTTGCCTGGTAAATCCCATGGACAGAGGAGCCTGGTAGGCTGCAGTCCATGGGGTCACGAAGAGTCGGACACGACTGAGCGACTTCACTTTCTCTTTTCACTTTCATGGACTTGAGAAGGAAATGGCAACCCACGCCAGTGTTCTTGCCTGGAGAATCCCAGGGACAGGGGAGCCTGGTGGGCTGCCGTCTATGGTGTCGCACAGAGTTGGGCACGACTGAAGCGACTTAGCGGCAGCAGCAGCATAAGGCAGAGAGGCTAACACTCATATTCCTTTCATTGTTTTATTGCTTCAGGTAGACATCCTCTCTGCTCCCTTCCTCCCAGCCACCAGTAACCTTCAATAAAAGGCACCAGATGGAATGACTTTTTTTCTACTTCCTGGGATCTTCTTTGGAAGGATTAGTTTAACATTAGCGATTAAACTCATGTGACATCTTCAGCAACCTTCTGGCTTACAGTATACTCACACAGAGATACCACTTGCTGTCTACACCACCTTCTGTTTTCATAGATAACACTGGAGGAATGCCCTAAACCCTGAACTAAGTGTTAGGTATGCCTAGAAGCCTCATTAATTCCTTGTGGTCACCAGGATCCCATAAAGAACTGTTATGTAGCTAGGAGTTAGGAGTTTGGAACTGACAATAATTTCCAAGTCAACATTTGTGCATAGGGATAATGCCATTCAACTATAAGAAGAGAATATTTTTATTTTATCCTCTTTCATTCTGCTATCTAGTGCATTTTACCCAAAAGTGAGATGAGCCAAAGCATGATAATAGAAATACTTGGTTGTATGGCCCTCTCAGTAGCTACAAGATTGATTTAATTGATTGGGAATCTATTAATAATTAACGCACTTGTGCACTTGGTTTTTATTACTCTACTGTCAATAGCCTAGTCACTGAACGGTTGAAACAGAGCAAAACTCTATCCTCATTTAAAGCTTCAACTGCTATTTCAGTTTTTTCTCCTTTTTAAAAGTTTGTAAATTTCTTAGATGATGTGAGCTAAGTTCCAAGGAAATCCATGCTGACTCATGACTTTGAGGAGAGAGCACATTTTCTAGATGAATTTATATTAGCAGATTTAAAAAAGAGAGACTGTAATCAAAGGAAAATCAAAACAGTTTAGATAATCAGAGATGAAGATACAATGTTTTAAAGTCAAAACAAGGGTCCAACACTTGTTAGCTTTCAAAACAACTGAATGAGAGAGCAGACAAAAAGATGTTCTGCAGAAAGAAAACAACGAAATGCTTATTTCCACTGAACATTTTGATATATTGCAGGTCCAAAAACACAGGTCACAGGAAAAATGTGCTTCACCTGCCAAAATAATCACAGATAGTCTTTGAGAGTAGGAAGAGCCCAGCCCTTTAATAAAGCCCAGAGATTTTAAGCACCTTACAAAGAGTATTATCCTTCCCCCATAAAGATTACTCGATCTTACAAAGATATTTATATTTTATTAAATACACTATTACTTTCACCATACTGAGGATCTTCCCCACAACAAAGATCGGGGGATAACAAGGGATGATGGTGCCCACTATTTTGAAAGTGAACTGCTGAGTGCACAGCAGATTAGAGCTGTTCTGCCTCCCAGAGACCTTCTTATTTTGGTGACTACATGGTGGCTGCCCTAACCCCCTGAAGTCTTTCTTATTTCCCATTCCCTATTAGACTCAGGGCACATCTAAGCAGTGCTATTTCTGGGGGCAGTCCCTGGATTTTGTGTGCGGAGGTGGGGGGTACTTCCCTGGTGGTTCAGTGGTAAAGAATCCGCCTGCCAATGCAGGAGATGCAGGTTTAATCCCTGGGTCGGGAAGATCCACTTGAGAAGGAAATGGCAACCCAGTCCAGTATTTTTGCCTGGGAAATCCCATGGACAGAGGAGCATACCAGGCTGGATTTCAGGGGCAGTCCCTGGACTTGACTAACTTTGAGAATTGGTAGATTGTCTTTGAGAAATAGTAGGGGACTTGGCTTTGAGATCAGCAGTGAAAAAGCTCCACAGATAAAAATGGAGATGCTGAAACTCAGAACAGTTACAAAGCAGTTTGGGACAGTCACAATGGGGTAGAACTGCCAGAGGAGACCACTTCGGTGCCAGCACACATTTAATTTTCTTCAGTAATTTCTCAACTTGTAATTGTTTTGCATCATCATAGGGAAGTTTCTTAAAGTCATGTGGAAACCTGAATGATGACTGTGTGCAGCAGGAAAAGCAGACATAATGTGGTCTGGGAATTTTTAGTTAGTTCTTCAATTGTTTTAAAACAAAAGGGTCATTGTTCGTTTTTGAAGTAGATCTTTTTTCTTTCCTCCTTTTGAGATCCAGGATGTGTTGTTTATTTTTATTTGACCATCAGAAAAACTCTAGCCGGATATTCTGAAATCTTACTGCACTTGAAAGCTTTCTTTTTAAGTATAGGTGCTGAAAGCATAATTGAAGGCATCAATAGCCATATGGGGCCTAAGCAAAAATTCTTGAAATGAGAGAAGCTATGAGTAGTGTGGTTATAAATTAAATTCAAAATTTGGATAAATACACTTATCAAAAGCCAAGAGAACTTCTAATATCTCAGTAGTTAAATTATTTAGGAATAAGGCATCAATGGTGATATGTCACAACAAGAAAGTGAACATGGATACACTCTTGTCTGATCCAACTTGTTTAATATCCCAACACACAGATAACCAGATGTTCCTCACCCCTATTATTTGCCCTGGTTATGGTGCCCATGCTGTGATTCATTAGGACAAAAGAACTGCTCTAAACATCAGGAAACTTGGGTTGGTTCCAGTTCTGGAAACCTGCTGTGGGACCTTGAGAAAGTGACTTAACTTCAAGCTCCAGTTTCCTCCTCTTTCAATGATATTTGTGGCACGATGCTTTCTAGACTCTTCCCATCCTAATGATCTAGAATTCTGTAAACCTTCCTGCTGTTTGATATTTGTTCCATGCTGTGAAACTTTGAGCAAATTATTTAACATGTCCACATTTTGGAAAGTGAACGTGTTAGTAGCTCAGTCATGTCCAACTGTTTGTAACCCATGGACTGTAGCTTCTGTCCATGGGATTTCCCAGGCAAGAATACTGGAGTAGGTAGCCATTCCCTTCTTCAGGGGATCTTCCTGACGCAGGGATGGAACCCCAGTCTCTGGCATTGCAGCCAGATTCTTTTTCATCTGAGCCACCAGGGAAGCCTAACACTAACATATTTATATAAATTAGACTAATAACAGCTAGCCTGCCTGGTTTGTAAAATGGTTGCAAGGAATAAAGGTGGAAATATATATGAATATATCTTGTAAATCACGGAAGCTTTATAAGTATTAACATTGTCTCTTGATTAAGTTAGTCATTGGAAATTCCATTATTTTTCATTTGTAAATAACATTTGTCCAATATCAGTAGCTTTTTGAAAGCTGTGCTCTTTAAACTTGGGTTGAGATATATAGGGAGCATTCCTAACTTATCAGAAAATCAGTTCTGTCTCAGTATTCTGAATATATGTCATAAAGCAAAGTAAAATATCTGGCAGCTTGCCTTAATGACACTGTGAAAAGCTTAAGGTGTCACTTTTTTATTCAAATAAAAAAAAAGATAAAGTTTAACATATTTATTTTCTCCCTTTTAGTAGACATAACATTCATAGTGGAAGCATTTTGGCCTTTGGAGATGAAGGACTACAGATGGGTGTAATCCTGTGTTGAGGGAGGGGAAAGTAAGACCAAGAGTTATCTTTTTAGGTCAGAGTGCAGGTGAGAAAGGGTGGCTAGATTTTAAGATAAGATGATGTTAATAATGATAAAATAATTGGTTTAGAAAAATAAGAACCATGCAAACGTCTGGCTGTTCCTATGAGGACTGAAAGATACCGTCATCTGCTCTGCCCAATACCACCCTCCAAAACTTTCCAAAACTCCTTTGCTGTTTTGCTCAGCATTCCCAGGTAATAACTGAGACAAAAGTGGAATTTCCTAATTTCCTAGGAAAGGGCCAGAAATATCTTCTGACAGGAACAGGAAGCACAAAAATATCTCTCAGGAGAGCACCAATTGTTTAGAGATTTCTAGCTTGTGTTTGGAGCTGCAGCAGAGGTCTTCAGAACACCAGAAGCTCTGTGCAATCAGCAGTACACACTGACTCTGAGGCAGGTGTGTAACATTGAGATACTGCCTAGGAAACACTGATTTAAATGAAATTTTGGGCAACGTTTTGGAGATCCGTCATGATTTAGAATATCAGCTTGGAAGCCCCCAGTATCATGATTCTCAAACATTGTGGAGCACCGAATTCCCTTTTTCCCTTTCTATATGAGGGAAATCTCATATAGAATTCACCTATGAAACTGATTAAAAAGATATACTGGTTAAAGGAAGCAGAGCCCCTGTCTCTTGCAGCTCACACTCCCACACCCCAAGTTGTACCTGAGGCAGGGCATTTCCATGAAGCCTCAGTTTGAAAGCTACTGATTTAGTAGGTCTTGTGTTAAAAGGTCTCTAAAGAGATTTTTTCCTATGATGTATTACAGTTCTACAGTTGTATTGCAATAATACAATACAGTTCTACAGTAGCACCTCTGACTCCTCTGTCATTCTTGCTTCCAAAACATGGCAAGTCATCTAATAAAATCTCTGCAACGACCCCAGTATCTGTTTTCTCTGTTGCATACCATGGCCACCATCTAAATCCAGACCCTTCTTACTTTCTCCTGGACAATTACCAATACAGGGTATAAGTTACCTCTCTGTTGCCTACTACCTTATCCATCCAATAGCCCCTTTCCAGATCAATGTTGATGAAGAATTCTCATTGAGCTTCTTTATGCTTTGAAATCTTCAGTGACTCCTTTGTATACTCCACTTTGTATACTCCACTCCTATTGTCCAGTCCCACCAATTTGGACTATCTCCCTTTTCAGAAGAACCTTGTGTCTTTGATCTTTATTTATCTGATCCCCTCAGCTTGAATTTTCCTCAGTCTTAAAGATTCAACTTAAATGTCACCTATTCCATGAAGTCACTTATGAACTTCCCACTGGAAGTGAATTTTCCTTCTAAACCCTCCTAAATAAGAGTTTTGATAACATACCAATTTAATTGTTATACACTTATTAGTTATTTGTTTTATCTCTTGTGTTCTATGCATCCTTGTAGCATACAAAGCAACTTGCTGAGGTAGTAGGTACCCTTTGAAAATAAGAAAACAAAAACATTGATGCTAATCAATAAAGTGTCTCTGGACACCTAAGGAATACAAAGTGGCAATATAGGGCTGAATATACTTTTCTCCATATTTCAAATATCTAATAAAATTAATTGTGACATGCTCATAGAAACATACAACTGAACTGAAATGCTGAATTTTGGTGTTTGTTTTTGCTTTTGGCTAAAGTTAATACAGAGTGATAACACATTATTTCATCAGAAGCTCTCTTTTGCTGTTATAAATTACTTTGCCTCATTAAAAACTGAGATACTGCTTAACATACTTCCCTTGGTAGGTGTTATTGACTCAATTATGTGTACCGCTCCCTGCCCTGCTGCTGCTGCTGCTAAGTCACATTAGTCGTGTCCGACTCTGTGCGACCCCATAGACAGCAGCGCACTAGGCTCTGCCATCCCTGGGATTTTCCAGGCAAGAACACTGGAGTGGGTTGCCATTTCCTTCTCCGCTCCCTGCCCTACCCCCATCCAATTCATATGTTAAAGTTCTGTGCGTGATACGAGTGTATTTGGAGATAGTGCATATAAAGAGGTAATAAAGGTTGAGTGGGATCATAATTGTAAGTCCTTAATCAGATAGAACTGGTGTTTTTATAAAAGAGGATGCAAGGTGAAAAGACAGTCTTCAGAATGGGAGAAAATAATAGCAAATGAAGCAACAGACAAACAATTAATCTCAAAAATATACAAGCAACTCCTGCAGCTCAATTCCAGAAAAATAAACGACCCAATCAAAAAATGGGCCAAAGAACTAAACAGACATTTCACCAAAGAAGACATACAGATGGCTAACAAACACATGAAAAGATGCTCAACATCACTCACTATCAGAGAAATGCAAATCAAAACCACAACGAGGTACCATTTCAGGCCCGTCAGAATGGCTGCTATCCAAAAGTCTACAAGCAATAAATGCTGGAGAGGGTGTGGAGAAAAGGGAACCCTCTTACACTGTTGGTGGGAATGCAAACTAGTAGAGCCCCTATGGAGAACAGTGTGGAGATTCCTCAAAAAACTGGAAATAGAACTGCCATATGACCCAGCAATCCCACTGCTGGGCATACACACTGAGGAAACCAGAATTGAAAGAGACACGTGTACCCCAATGTTCATTGCAGCACTGTTTCTAATAGCCAGGACATGGAAGGAGCCTAGATGCCCATCAGCAGACGAATGGATAAGGAAGCTGTGGTACATATACATAATGGAATATTACTCAGCCATTAAAAAGAATACATTCCAATCAGTTCTAATGAGGTGGATGAAACTGGAGCCTATTATACAGAGTCAAGTAAGCCAGAAAGAAAAACACCAATACAGTATACTAACACATATATATGGAATTTAGTAAATTGGTAAAGATAACCCTGTATGCGAGACATCAAAAGAGACACAGATAAATAGAACAGTATTATGGACTCTATGGGAGAGGGCGAGGGCAGGATGATATGGGAGAATGGCACTGAAGCATGTAAATGATCATATGTGAAACGAATCACCAGTCCAGATTTGATGCATGATACAGGGTGCTCGGGGCTGGTGCACTGGGATGACCCGGAGGGATGGGATGGGGAGGGAGGCGGGAGGGGGTTTTGAAAGGGGAACACATGTGCACCCATGGTGGATTCATGTCAATGTATGGCAAAACAAATACAATATTGTAAAGTTAAAAAATAGATAAATAAACTAATTAAAAAAAAAACAAACTTAGAGCTATAAAAATAATAGAGAAACTAAAGGACATACTAAAAAAAAATCAATCCAAAGGAAGGAAGGAAACGGGGAACAGAGGAATAAAAATCAGAATGGCCAAACAGAAAATAAATAGCAAAATGGTGGACCTAAATCCACTCTTATTAATCATTTCATTAAAAGTAAGTATATGAAACACTTCATTAAAGGGCAGAGATAATCACACTGCTTTGAAATAGTAGAGTTTTCAGAGTTTTAATGTCAATGTATGTCAATGTATGTCAATGTATGGCAAAAACTATTGCAATGTTGTGAAGTGATTGGCCCCCAACTAAAATAAATAAATTTATAAATTAAAAAAAAAAAAAGACAGTATGTATGCATAAAATAATGTTTTGTTATTAATGCATTCATTAGTATGTATTTTAATATTTTGAAATATTTAAAATATTTTGATATTAAAAGTTATAGTTTGGCATTAAAATTTATGGTATTATCAAATTTTGGAAGAATTTTTGTTTAATAAATTTGTGATCAATAAAAAAAAGAAAAAGAGGATGATCTCTTTCTCTCTCTCTCTCTGCATGTGCACAGAATAAAGGCCATGTGAGGACTCAGAGAGAGGATGGTCATTTACAAGTCAAGAAGAGAGCTCTCACCAGAAACCAATCCTGACAACTTGATTCCAGACTGCTAGGCTCCAGAAAGGTGAGAAAATAAATTTCTATTGTTTAAATCTCCCAATCTGTGGTATAACATCATGGCAGCCCAAGCAAACTAATACAGTAAGCAAAACAGTTCAAAACCAAAGACTAGAGGAACAGTAGAAGCAGTAGAGATTCTTGGGCATGACAGTCTGGGGAAGCACTGCTGTAACACCTTCCCTTCTCCAAGGTTAGCAACTGACTCCACAAGTGACTGCTAGCAGAGCTGTCCTCCTAGTTCAGGAGGGCAGAGGCTACCTGGGTTTGTTCCAGATGGAATCATTGATGCCTTGCCTGGTTCCTCTTAGCTCTTAGCCACTTTGAGCTGAGTAACTCACTTATTTCAGACATGTTATTTTATTAATATATAGTGCTTGAAAATTTCTAGGAAAGAAGTTAACAGCCTATATGTCTTTTAGGTCTGACTTTAAACCTGCAGTTTCTAAGCTCCCTTTCTTTGCATATTGTCATTTATAGAGAAAAAAATTTAAAGATAAACAGTTTCTAAGCCTTCACTCAGTTTTCTTATAGTGGACATACTTTGTCTAATCATTTCCCCTGAGACTCTGCCTTTCAAGTTCTTTCTTTAGCTTTCTATCAAGTTCTTTTAAGCTATAGATTCCTAATGTAAACTCAGGATTCCACTGAAGCAACTAATGTTTAGCTTAGGTGGAGATAAATAAAAATATACACATTCAGATATTATGTCAATCTTTAATGCTCTTCTGCCCAAAGAAGAACCTCCCATTGTTATTGAGATGATTGAGTGAGTGTACTTTGGAACTTGAAAAACAAGTCAAAGTATAAACATACCACTAATTTAATGTTCTTTAAATAAACTCATCAGCTACTAAGACCACTCTGGCATTCCTGGATGATACTGGGGACCCTTGTTAGCTGAGCAACTGTAAGACACTCTGAGATTTAGAAACAGATGTTAGAGGATATTTACAAGACAGAGATTAAGAGCTTGGAGCCAGATTCCCTGAGTTGTGACCTTGAGTGAGTTACTCAATTTTTTATTCAACTTCTATATGACTCAGTTTCCTCATCTGTAGACTAGTGCTAATAGTAGTGCCTTCCTCATTATGTTATGAGCAAAACTAATAATAGAGTGCCTCAAACAATGCCCAAGACACAACAAGTGCTAAGCAGGTGCTTAGGCATTAAAAGAATGACAGCTGTCCTGTAAGGTTGTTATAAAAAAACAAGGGGCCCTCTCAGGGCTGAGGCTGCATCAGGGAGACCTGGAATCATCCAGGAGGCTGGGGACTACTCCAATGATGCAGGAAGAGACAGAGACTCTGTCTCAAGAGCACTTTCCTGCAAATCTCAGCCCCCTCTAGAAAAGTACTAGCTTGAGGACTGCTGCTGCTGCTAAGTCGCTTCAGTCGTGTCCGACTCTGTGCGACCCTATAGATGGCAACCCACCAGGCTCCGCCGTCCCTAGGATTCTCCAGGCAAGAATACTGGAGTAGGTTGTCATTTCCTTCTCCAGTGCATGAAAGGGAAAAGTGAAAGTGAAGTCACTCTGTCGTGTCTGACTCTTAGCAACCCCATGGACTGTAGCCTACCAGGCTCCTCCGTCCATGGGATTTTCCAGGCAAGAGTACTGGAGTGAGGTGCCATTGCCTTCTCTGAGCTTGAGGACTAGACTTGGCAATTTTCATTTTGGGGAACTAGCTCTTCCAAATCTCTTGTCAGTATCTTTCTAGTTTATATCAGAGACCATATCCTCCCTCCCCAAAGTCACATTATCCTTGCTATAGAAAGCCTCCCTTATTAGCAAGAGAAACATTATAATTCCACTATTTCCGAAGAGTCTGGCAACACCCTGTTTTCAAGAAGATTCCATGAGTAAATTCTCCCCATCTCCACTCCCTTCCTCTGAAGGACACAGTCTCCAGTGGTCCTGTTCCTAGGCTGCGTGTGCTGGGAGTAGGAGAGAGTAGAAACCTTCCCTATCATTTCATGCCTTTCTTGAAATCCCCATCCTGAACACCTACAATGTGCTGGCCAGGCTTTCAGAAAGTGATGTTACCTTCTCAGCTCCTCCAGATGCCTCGAAACAGCAGTTTTCTTTGAAGCTTGAATTTTATTCTAAAGTGCACCTTTCCAGGCCAGGCACTAGTACTGGGGTGAACCTGTGAGCTCTCTCACTAGCCTCTTGCAGCCATGATTTAGTTTTATATTTTAGGCCTCTTTGTAATTACATCAAAAACACTTCCTTTTCTGGATTCTCAATTTCCTGAAGTCCATTAAAGTCTAAGCCCAGCTGCATTTTTGAGAATAGCAGTTCTCATACTTTAATGTGCCTGTAAACAACCTGGGCATCTGGTAGAAGATGTAGATTCTGATTCTAGAGTGGGACCTGAGAGTCTGCATGCCCAACACCCTCCCATGTGCTGCTGGCGCTGCTGTCCTTGGGCTATGCTTGGAGTCTCCATGATGTCGACTCCTCCTCCTCCCCATAGTCATTCACGCTCCTGGGCAATTCTGATACACTGACAATTTTGACTTCCAGAAAGGTCCTTTCAAAAATATTTGCTTCCAAATGTTGAGTTCTGATTTCTGCCCAGGCTAGAAAAGGCTATCGAATTAGGCTTCCTCTTTACCTTATCATAAAGGCTCAGTTGGCAGCAATGATACTGTGTCTATTATAATACAGTGATTTCAGTTGATATTTATGATGAATCAGTAATTTCTCACTGGCTCTTCCTTCCTTTTGCAGAGTGAAAAGAAAGTCTCCTCTCTGGGCCCTCTGTCACAGGTCACTTAAGTGTTAGAAGACACAAGGACACGAGTCCCCATGTCCCTCATCTTGTCTGTTGTCATACTTCCTGTTTTTCCATGTGGAGCTTAATGCTTAGAGTCACCCTGAAGGGCCTGCAGGGGGCAGACAGCAGTATCCAGGAACCCAGATGTGGGAGATTGTAAATGTTCACTGGATATACTTAGGTCTCTGTCCTGGGTACTGGCTGGGAACCTCCTGGGTGAGTCACCTTGGAAAGGCTCATGTCCATGGCTGGGCCAGTGCTCTGTTCTGCATTCCATCCTCAGCCCTGCCCCTGGGGTTCTGAGAAAGCAGGAACAAGGATTCTGTTAAACCATTGCCATCCACCCTCTTCACCAGATCAGGACCCCGTGTTTCCCTCAGGCTCAGATACTAAATCTTTGGGTTCTAACTAGGACAGCAACTGGACTCTGAGTGATTCTGTTCCTTAAGTTGGCTTCTCTTTAACAGTTTATAATTTGATATATTTATTAGACAATTATAGAACTGTGTTGCTTGCATTAACCTTGACTTTGTTTTATTCTTTTCAAGTCATCCCAGGAAGTGAAGGGACTTGTTCAGGTTCCTTTAACTGATAAGGGTAATATGGTTGTTAGTGGCATGGCCAAGAACCAGAATAGTTAGTTCCAGACTCACAGTTCAGTGCGTTATCCCACTCTACTCAATTCTGGGAGACTTTCCTATTGATAATTCAACTTAAGGTTAACTAGAAACAATAAAGGATGAAGTGATAGTATATTGCATGCATGCCTGCTTAGTCCTGTCTGACTCTTTGCAACGCTATGGACTGTAGCCCGCTAGGCTCTTCTGTCCATGGGATTCTTCAGGCAGAAATACTGGAGTGGGTTGCCATTTCCTCCTCCAGGGATAGTATATTAGAAGTTAACAGTTTTTTTCTTAAAGATATCTGTATCTATCTATCTATGTATATATATAACATTGTTGTTGTTTAGTCACTAAATCATGTCTGACTCTTTTGTGACCCTATGGACTATAGCCCTCCAGGCTCCTCTGTTCATGGGATTTCCCAGACAAGAATATTGGAGTGGATTGCCATTTCCTTCTCCAGGGGCTTCCTGACCCAGGGATCAAATGTGTGTCTCCTGCATTGGCAGGCAGATTCTTTACCACCAGGGCAGTGGTAAAGAATCCACCTGCAATGTGGGAAACCTGGGTTCGATCCCTGGGTCAGGAAGGTCCCTTGGAGGAGGGCATGGCAACCCACTCCAGTATTCTTGACTGGAAAATCCCCATAGAGGAACTTGGTGGGCTATAGTCCATGGGGTTGCAAAGAGTCAGACACAACTGAGCGACTAAGCATAGCACACATATATAAAACACCTAATGATCCCTAGTTCTAAAGCTAAGGATGATTAAGTCCCTTGAAACAATTTGAAAGAAAATAAGGCTGGAAGTCAGAAGACATGGTACCTGGCACTGCTGCTTGTGAGCTTTGCGTCCTTGAGTGAAACACCTCAATCCCTCTAAGACTCAACTTTCTTACCTATAAAATGAGAGGGTTTGAATCCCTAAACTCCCCTTCCAGATCTAATATCCTATGATCCCTTTGATTTTACGGTTCCCACTGCAAGGTCCAATAGAGTTACACATCCAGTGATAACCACCCACTGGCTGGCATTCAAACAGATCTCCTCTATGCTGAATTCTGTGCTGCAGTAGAGGCTTCAGGGCTTGTCTCTGGTTTAAGTCGCATTTCAAGGTGTCTGCTGGCATTAATCACAACAGACAATAATTCCAAGGGAACAATACAGAATGAGGCAATCATTCACGCACCACAAAGAAACATTGGTCGATCTCCAGGCATTCAGAGTCAGTTCAGCCTCCAAATAACAGGCACTGAGCACCTCACCTGTGATCTGGGGATTGACAGAATCACAGATGACAGACCCGCTCTGCTGTTCCCAGGACTAATAGCATACTGGCAGGAAGAGAGGTTACACTTAGGGCACACTTAGTTTGTCAAATTATAGCACTGTGTATCAAAGGGTAGAATACACACTGTGACTGTGAGCCTTGAAAGGCACTAAAGAATAATTCTGCTATGGAACAAGAAGCCAGCCATGATTTTAAACCCTGATTTTGCTCTGACTCTTGCTGTGATTCTAGATGGTTCTACAGCCCTGGCATCCCACAATACAAGGCTTTGCTAGACATTTGTCTTGCCTTCTGCTGGTGTCTATATAATGCATTCCTTTGGTCCCACATTTGGCTTTTTAGAGCTGCTCAGTGCAGGGTGCCATGCTGTAGTTGACTTTGTAAATAGACAACAGTATAGCATGTAACAGTCAAGTCCACGGTGAATTTAAGTGAAGACATCTTTGATCTCTAGAGATCCTGATTTCCTTTAAAGTAACCATGCCACTCCATGTAATGGAGGGCATAATTTCAAAATAAATGTTAATATACAGAGTCTGCACTGTGCTCGAGAGTCCTGTTAGCTGTAGAATGTAGCACGGATCACTGCTCTAGTCTCCAAGAGACTTGGGCTAATGCAGCTTTTAATGTTATGGGATTTCTCCAACTCATTGGTTCCCATGGAGTCATAAATGTTGATACTTGACTCCATTTAGGTAAACACTAGAATCTCTAGCTTCCAACAAAACACAACCCACAAACTAAGAAATTCCTGGAAGTGAAAAGAGGGCCATATTGCATGTTACTCAAAGTACAGCACACCACTCCTCTCTCTTTGTTTTTTTTTTTTTTTTAAGAGAATTTGTTTCTTCGTGTATTTTTTTTTTTTCCTTTATGTACAGGATTTGGATTTTAATATGGACATTTTCCCACTACCATTCATCTTTGGAATGCTGTTTTCCCCAAGTTTCTCAGGATAAAAAGACTCAGATTCAGAGCTGAACTGCTGGCAGCTGAATTTCATTAAGACTTTGATGGGAAACTTAAGTTGGAATTACAAACATCTGTGGTTAAACTTCCCTTTAGTAAACCATTTCCCAGAATTTAACTTTACCACACTAGGAGCAAAAAGAAAAACAGCTGAAAAAAGAATGCTGCTCTTTGGCAAATGCTGGAGTAGATACTTAAATATTCTTCTATGTGATGACTATATCTCAGTCAAGTAGCAGATTACTTGCTTTAGAAAACACACAAGTAATTGTTTGGAAATGCTAAGTTTGGAACTCAGCGCATGTGCTGATGATCTTATTTTAATGGTTTCTAATCAATCAAATGTCTCAGAATTATGTCTGGCCATCATTATATGGTTACTTTGAGCAAGGAAAAGCTCTATTCCTAAAGGAGAGGAGTATTTTGGCATTATATGTTTAAGGAAATTATAACAAGTCAGATTTGAGAATTTAATTGTGAATTGAGGGGGAAAAGTTATAGTCCTTGTCATATCAAATTTACTGTGTTTTTTCTTTTTAACTTTTTCGAGATTTTGAAAAACTCATTCATTTCTCTTAACTACTCAGATTCCTGGGGAAAGGTTATGTTTAAAGAACCATTAGGGATACAATGATTATAATTAAGCTAGTTTCTTTCTCCAATGTTGAATAATCAAAAAATTGATAGGCAAAAGTTGAGAGTAATCAAATTTACAGAATAAGTAAAAATTTAGATGAAAATAAGCAAATACTACAAACCTAAACTTGCAGGTAGGTAAAAACAGATAGTGGAAGAAAGAGGGTGAGGAGGGAAGGAGACAAGAGAGAATGAGGGCAAACTTTGAGTTAGGCAGCTTATATACATAATTTCACTTAAATTTCACAAATAAGGCAAATACATTTGTACTCATTTTAAACCAAACAAACCAAGCCTCTGAGCTAATCTGCCTAAAAGTCAAACAGCTAGAAAGTAGCGGAGCTAGATTCCTACCACATCTGTCTGGCCAGATGCCCACATCACGCCTTTGATGAAAGGTGAATTTCAAATGTAGAGCAGAGGACTGCAAATAAACAGTCTTCAGGCTGAACTGGACCATCAGATGTGCTTCCCACAGGGCATTAAAAAATTGAGTCAGCAATTTCACTGAAGAATCCAGATTCTATCTTCTCGTTAAACACAGAGGTGAGTGCCCCCATAAGAGGCATGCTTCCTCTGCTGTTTCTTGGGCCCCATCACTCATAGGACGTGTTCCTTTCACTGCCAAGTTGTTTTTAGCTTGGCCTCTATAAAAATCTGAGCTTCAAAACTTTCTCTGTTCCATAGGATCAGCAATTCTGTTTCTAGGTATATACACAAAAGAACTGAAAGAAGATACTCAAATGGATAATTGTAGACCAATGTTCATAGCAACACTTTTCATAGCAGCCGAAAGGTAGAAACAACTCAATGTCCACCAAGAGGTAAATGGATAAACAAAATGCGATACATACTATAGAATAGAATATCATTCAGCCTTAAAAAGGAATGAAATTTGGACACATGCTACAAAATGGATGAACTTTGAACACATTATAGTGAGTGCAGTAAGGCAGATAAGAAAAGACAAGTAGATTCCACTTATATGAGATACCTAGAGTAGAATGGTGGTTGCCAGGGCCTGGGGAAAAGGCTAATGGGAATTATTGTTTAATGTATACAGTACTGAGTTTCATTTGGGAAGATGAAAAGCTCTGGAGATGGATAGTGGTGATGATGATGGATGGCAATGGATGATGATGAATGGTGAATGTACCTAATGTCATTTAAAAATGGTTAAAATAGTAAATTTTGTACATATTTTACCACAATTAAAATTTTTTATTTTGGTTAAATCTGAGAACTCTGGAATCACAGCAAATGGAATTCTCTATTTTTCAGCAGTCTTATAATAAATTCTGTAATATAGGCCATGTAATTTATGCTACTCATCTAGTAGGTCAGGTGTTAGTTGCTCAGTCAAGTCCGACTCTTTGTGACCTCCATGGACTGTAGCCCGCCAGGCTCCTCTGTCCATGGAATTCTCCAGGCAAGAATACTGGAGTGGGTTGCCATTTCCTTCTCCAGGGGATCTTTCTGACCCAGGGATTGAACCCAGGTCTCCTGCATTGCAAGCAGATTCTTTACCATCCGAGATCCACCAGGGAAGCCCTGCATAAATGGTATTTTATATATCTTCATTTTATTCCCAAACTTTGACAAAAATTATTTCCACATATAGTTCTATTTACCTAGCCACATTTTCCTAGATACTCTTGAAAGCTGAATTACTTTCATAAACTCCTTCCTAGCTGTACCACTTACTAGGCAGGATACCTGGGCAAATGCTCTGTGTCTCAGTTTACACGTTTGTAAAATGAGATGATAACTATGCCAATCTATTGAACTGTTTTGAAGGTTAAAGGAAATAACTCATGGCAAGTGCTTAGACCAGCGTCTGACACATGGTAAATACTTAATGAATGTCATCTATATGCCATGGTATTACCATTATTATTATTGTTGTTGTTGTTACTATATTCCAGTTCTTCTAAAATAATGTTTCCTACGAGCCTTCTTCAGTGTTTGATGAGTGGCTGTGCTCTGCTCTCCTACCCCAGGAGTAGTACTTTTTCTATATTACCCCCATGGCATTAGTAATAGTCATTCTTACAGAACATTAATTCATTCTGCTTTATATAGTAGCTATGTATATATCTTTCTATCTTAGATTGCTTACTCCTTGAGGGTTGGAATGTGACTGCTTTTTTTTGTGTCCCTCCTGGCCCTTGCTTTACATGGCAGAACTCAAAACCTCCTCTTTGGAGGATATTGAATGAAATAAGCTTCCCAGGTGGCACAGTGGTAGTGAATCTGCCTGCCAAATGCAGGAGATGCAAGAGATGCAGGTCTGATCCCTGGGTTGGGAAGATCCTCTGGAGTAGGAAACAGCAGCCCATTCTAGTATTCTTGCCTGGGAAATTCCATGGACAGAGAAGCCTGGTGGGCTACAGTCCATGGGGTCACAGAGAGTCGGACGGAGTCAGACTGACAGAGCACACACACACACAAGTGAATGAAATAATGACTGCATGCCAGGGTGGATGTGAGGGTGTCAAATTACCAACCACACTGTTGAAGAGCAGTACAGAATGATGGCCCAGGCCAGTGACTGGAAGTCTTAGTGTGATTCTACAGAGCCTCTTTCAAAGTCTGGGAGAAAGATAAGGAAAAGGAAAGCAGATAGTGAAAGAGATCTAAGCTGTCTTTTAATAAACATACTGCAGTCCTTTAGTGGCCAGGCACCTAACTATGTGTTGGCGTACGGGATCACAAATAGACCATGAAGGGAGTCTAGAGGAAAAGTCCATCAGAATGCGTCTACTTCATAGTGCTTGTTTTTTAGCAAGCAGTTTTGTCTCATGAAAGGTATACTTGTACATGCAGTTCAAGGGGGACTATTTTTCTTGGAGGGAAGCTAAGAGCAGCAGCAAAACCCAAGCAGGTTATTAGGAGATAAAGTCCTGTTTTCCCCTCTCAGAGAAGTTTGCTCAATATTGTCAATTATTTCCCTTATTTTCTCAATAATCTATCAAAGGCAGTAACAGCGCTGTAGCCCTCCACCACTTCACACGTTGCCCCTCCAGCAGAGTCCCCAATCTCCTTCTGAGTCTCTGGGTGGCTTCTTTCCAGCCACAGCGGATATAGACAACAAACAAATGGCGATATTAAGTAAAACAGCACCATAAAATAAAGTCCTGAGAAATATGCCCCACTAATGGTTTCTTTTAATCAACCTCTAACCTAGTGTTTGTGACCTTGTTTAACTCCTGCTTCTTTCTGATAGACAAGAATGTCACTCTTTCCAAGGACACTTTGATACCCTCCCCTGGGGATGTTACTGGCTCTGTCCCTGCATCCCCATCTGTTCTTCTGCATCTCCATATTGGCCACGAAGATTTGTGCCTAGTTTCACTTGCTATAATGTGTATAATAAAATTAAGACTTTGTTTTCTTAAATGTGGAATATTAGGATACTAAATCTACTTTATGACACTACCTAGTTTCCCCTTTCCCCACCCCTACCTACTGAAAATCATTGTTCTCACCATACACTCAGGAATAATGGACTCAGTAAATTATCTGCTTATATAAAAAAACAAAGCAGATAGTGAGGAAATCCTGCCAACTAGCACAGAGTTACCCATGGGTGCTCCTCTTTTCAAATTCTCTGCATTCTGGGGGAAGCTTGTGCTTATTTTAGAAGGTAAGGAGGGGCCTTCCTTCTTGGTCAGCCAGTGCATCCTATCCTTTTCCTCATTGCACATTTAAGGCATCTGTTCTCCAAGTCACACAGTGCACCAGTGTGCCCTCCTCTGTGCTGAGGGTGGAGGGCTTAGGGGTGGAGAGGATGTCAGTCCTGCTGTGGAGGAGCATGGGGGAGCCTTAGAAAGACCGCCAGCCTAGCACCTCCCACTGCTCCATGCTTGCCTTAATATTTTTCTTCCTTCCCTTTGAAGGCGAATTGAGGAATAACCATATATATATATGTGTTTAACCATATATATGTATATGTTTAACCATATATATAACCATATATGTGATATATATAATAATATATAATAGCCATAATAATAATAACCATATATATATCCAATTCAAATAAAATGGATGTATTTTTAGAATATCCTTCCATCCACTTCTCGAACCTCCCACGAATAATGTTCTGTATGTACCCATGTTCTCTTTCTGTAGATGAAAATACAGCCTCCTGAACCAATTCATCAGAGTGGTTGTACCATGTTATTACATCTCCAGAATGTATCTCATTTCAGGTCTCCTTCCGGGCTATAAAGAGCATGGGAAACCCGACTGGTGGGGCATTGGGATTGCTGTGGGACCGCAGGCTGACTGGAGGCATTATGTGAAACTATGCAGTGGGAACGTAATTATCCCAATCCCACCCTTTCTACATCGTATACTTTGAATGACTAATAGCTTCTTTCTGTTTCCCTAAACCAAAAACCTCAATGGGCATTCTGAACATATTAGTCTCTGACAGTGTTACAAATTTAACTCACTACAGGACATTCTTTTTGATTGAAAAGATACAGACAAGTAATATTAAGTAAAATAGCAGCATAAAAATAAACTTCTGAGAAATATTCCCAAATAAGGGTCTCTTTCAGTCCAATAATCCATGTATTCTTCATAATAATAATAAAGACAACACTTAGGATGTATAAAGCATTTACACTGTCAGTCACTGTGTTAAGCCCTCTATGTATTTTATCTAATTTCTTCACAGTTAGTATATGAAGTATGATGTAGACATCAGTAACTTCTCTAAGCCTCAGTTTCTTTATCTGCAAGTTGGGCATCTGTAGTTTGCCCAAGGTAAGGAGCACATAAGCTAAAATTTGAGCTTGGGACCATCAGACTACAAAGCCTGCAATCTAAAACTCTGATGTGCTGACTTCATATTATTTCACTGGGTATGTGAGTGCATAAGAAATTGTTCAGGGTTTCAGCAATAAATTTAAGCGTCCCCAAAAATAAAATAATTATTCTCTTACTTTTTGTGAGAAGAGAATTACAAAAAGTTATGTGCACCTGTCTTTTAAGAATTAGCAGGTAAAAATACAGAATGCCCAGATAAGCTGAATTTCAGATCAACAATGAAAAACCTTTTTAGCATAAATATATCTCATGAAATATTTGAGACATAATTAAAAATCTACTTGTTGTTTTTCTGAAATTCAAATTTAATTGGGTGTACTGTATTCTATCTGGCATTCCTACTCTTAAATCAAGCATTTCATCCTGGAACTTTCCACACTCAAAGCAACAGGTGGAGATAATGCTTCCTGAGGGGTTGATTCCAAGTCTGTAGAGAAGTGAAGCCTTCCCACTGTGTGGAGTGTCTCCTGATCTGGCTTCTCTCCGCATCTGAGTACAAAGTTGACTAGAAGGCATGCCCCTCTTTCTCATGGGGATTACATTTCACACCACAATAGGGGTTGGTATGCTCTGGCCCTACCCATCCTCCCCTCATTTTAGGGTGTGTGTAGAGCTCACTCCTGGAGAAGGACCATCTTCACGCAGCATATCTTACCAGTAGTGATTAATAAAGCTACAGTTATACTAACAATTAGTAGGACTAATAGCAATAATCCAGACTTCAGTGCTGTTAGAAATGGTATCAATTCACATAATAGCTTTGGTTCTACAGTTGCTGTAACCATAGCTATAGGGTGTGTGCATGTGTGTCTTCTTAGGTCAACTGCTCTTTCTTTTCCCATGAACTTAGGTGACTTCATTTTCCTCCTACTTAGCATCCCCCACACACTGGACATGCTATTGTCTGTCTTGGCTCAAGGGGCTCTTAAATCACTTACTCTAGATCCATCTTCCTTTACCCAATTTCTACACTTTGGTTATGTTTCAATGTAAATGCTATTGCAAGGAATTCAAACAACAGCTCTTTGAATATCATCAACAGCATATATTCATCATTTTTACATTTGGTTTGGGGCTTGACTTTCATCATGACCTCTTGTTTCTGGAATATAATGGCTCCTGTCTATTTAAGGTATTTGCTCTGCAGTTTCCTAACAGCTTCTTTAGTGCCCTCACCCACCCCTCACCCTCCCCTGTTGCAGAGGACCTTCTGATTAATTTGTGACCAAAAGATTGGCTCCACACTGTTGTTCCCACTGTCCTAATATCATCGAAAGGAGAAGCAGGAAGCCAGTGACAGGGCACACACATTATATGGTGTGACTTGACAAAAATGACTCTATTGGAACATGCAAATGGCAGAAAGTCACAGAAGTGCCACTGTGGCCCTAGGTGAGAGTCTAGCCTACTGACTCAGAGTATTCAGGAAACATGCCCTTTTGCCAGCTCGAACAGGGACGTGTTCCAGTCTCCGCTCTCAACTCCCAAAAGTCCAAATCTAAAGTACAAAGTAAAACTCTTTATTTCAAGTTTCTGAACTGACCTAGTCCAGGTGAAACTCTCAAGGCGGGTGTGGAAGGAAGGCGGGGGAGGGGAACAACGAGTGTGGTACACGCAGCGCGGGGCGCAGGTGCCCCAGTAGGGTGACAACGGCAGGGGCACTGTACCTTGGCAGCAGGCGGCAGGCTTCCGGGAGCCACGCGGGGCTCGCTGGTTTCAGGCGGGTCTAGTCGGCCGAACGCTGAGCTCCCTTCAATGTCAAAAGGGAAGGCGCTGCCGTCCCCAGAAGCGGCGCGGGAGCAGGCGGCGCCCCAGAGGAGCCACAGGGGCAGGACTGCGCACCAGGCTGAGCTCAAAGCCATCTCTCCGCTGACATCCGACAGGGCTCGTCCAGGGGCTCGGCCACTGTTAGTCCTCGCCGGTCCCCGCTGTGATGCGGTGGTGCCTCGCTTATGGTACCTTCTCTGCCGTCTGCGGTATCCAGATGTGGGAACTCAGGGCAGCCCCGGGAGCTACTTAGTAGAAAAAGGGAGAGCGAGAGAGTAAGCTAGAGCCTGCCTCCCTCCCTGCCTCCCTCTCTCTCTCTCTTCTTTCTCTCTCCCCTCTGTTTCCCTCTCTCACTTTCTCTCTCTCTCCCCAGAGACACTGGCTAAAGAATGTACAGATGGATGAAGCTTAAAGCTCAGCATCAAGCGGCTGATGGGTTTGGGACGAGCCCCGGGAGCGCAGGCCACCTCCTGTCCCCAGCGGTCGGGTGGGGACTGAGGGTTGCCGCTGCCCTGGCTTCCTTCCCACACTCATTCTTACCACTCCCTTTTTACCTTCTCTTCCAGGACCTCCCCCTCCAAGCTGGTCTTTCACGCACTCTGGCTGGGCCTTTCCTGGCGTCCTCCCCTCCCCTCTCAGTGTGGAGCCCCTCCAAGGGCCCCAGATGAATATTCAGCTTTTGTAATTGCTTCCTCACTTCTCTTATTTATTTAGCTAAGGTGCCGGATGTCTTATCTATATTTATGCAGATCTTTTATGTGGCCCAGCTGGTTTGCAGGAAAGTGGGTGGGAAAGGGATTCGGGCTGGAGCCAGAGGTGGATGCTCCCAGATGGCAGGGGAGAGGGTACCCACTTCCTTGGGCAGCTTTCTCCTTTTCTAGAGATAGGCTGCTGCGGTCTTTGTGCTCATACCTTCTTCCCTGGAGACTGGCTGGCCACCCTCTTCCTCCTGACAGTCCTCACCCAGAGGGCTTGGGAAAAGAATATCTTTCACTCCAGTGCTGGAAAATGACTTCATTACTCAAATGCATGAACTTTTATTTACAAAGAACATCTTGTTTTCCTCCTAAAGCAGTGCTTTGTAAGGGGCCCGAAACAAGGCTTGCAGTGTATGAGCCTGTCAAATATACTGCCTATAGCCCGACCTCTTCCTCTTGGCCTGTAATCTCATGCCTATTACATCTGTCTGTCATGTAACCTTTCCAAGACTTTGGGGTGAAGTTGAGCTACAATTATGTTGGGGTACCCATGTGGATGGGTCAGTGGCCACTGCAGCTGAGATACCTTTGCATTCATGGGCTTTATAAGGAGCTTTAAACATTCCCGTGAGACCCAAACATGTCTTTAAAAGGATTAGATGAGACACTCATACAATGACACTTAAGTAAGTTCCTAGGTGTTTGAAATCACTCACAGTCATGCAATAAAACATTTCAATAAAACCTAACTGTTAGCTCTATTTATAGGACAAAAATCATTTTATCTGAGAATATACAAAGCAGCCATTTACTTTGCACCTATCATATGCCAGATACTTTGCATGTGTTATTTGTAAGCCTCACAGCATTTTTGCAAAATAGGACTATTATTTCTTTTTTATAGAATTAAAAAGGGAGGTTCTGAAAGACTAGGACATTTGCCCGTCACACAGCTGGTAGAAAGCTGGACTCAGTTCTCACTGATTCCAAAACTATCTTTCACATTTATACCACACTGAAACTTGAAAAGTAAAGGCCACAAATTCAGAGACAGAAGAGATGACATGCCCATTTTTTTGGAGTACCTTCTAGGTGTCAAAAAGTTTGCATTATCTAATTTATTTCCATCTTCACTATAATGAGGTAAGTATTGTTATATGCATTTTGTAATAGGTATGTGGTAAAAGTACTACTAGAACAGGTAAATCTGATGCTAAGGTCATTGATTTTTCAACAACAAAATGGTATAGTACAAAAGTACCAAAGCTAGAAGAAGCAAAAAGCTTTCATATATCCCAAAGTATCTGTAATGTTTTCATTTTAAGATATAAAAATAGTATTGTAATGAACCATTAAGCTAATTTACGATCATCTTCTTCCACATAAGCTGGTTAACTTGCTAAATTAAGTAAAAGAACTTAAGAATATATATTTGGTTTGGTTGGTTCTTCAAGAAAATTATATTGGGAGACAAGATGACCAGACTCTTAAGGAGGAAAAACTTGATGCTCAAATATCCTGTCCCACTCTCACTTTTAAAAAAACTTTCAATAATAATAATAATTATTGTTACTATTATTTATGTACCTATAATATTCTGACTTCAGACATAGACCTCATCAGTACACAGAAGCTGTTCACATTTGTTTCCTGAAGGATTATGTCCTGTCCTTCGTTTAATGTCAATTAACTGCACACTTTTTATTTTATTCAGAATCTCTTTTTCGTGCTTGCCAGGTAGTGTTCAGATTCTCTGAGAGGACTGAGCAGTAGAGGTAGAAATACACTTATTCAAGATATATGAGCTTTTAATTTTTTATTAAATGTGTACTTCTAACTCTTCCTCCTCATCTTCTTTCTACAGATACTATTATTATTTTTGAGACAAAGCAAGTGAGACACAGGAACATGGGTTTTGTATGAAATAAAATAGGCTTCAAATCCTAGGTTTGTTTACAGTGGTTCTGGGAGCTTGACAGAACTTGGTCTCTCTGAATGTCAGTTTTCTCATCTGTAAAATGGGATCATGATGCCACTTTCATTGAGTAATAAATGAAATAATGTGACTAAAGCATTAACACAGCCTGGCGTATAGTCAGTGCTCAGTATTTACTATTTAACTACGCTGTATTTTAAAGTCTTAAAAAAGAATAGAATCTTTATTTTTAAAGAGAAAAAATAACTATGTTTATTTAGCCTGTGACTTGAGTAACCTTCCATTTGCTGAAAATAGCTGTTCACATTTCTGGTTGCTGCTTGGGACTTCGTGTATAACCATGAATGAGGCAGTCATGGATCTTAGAGTAACAGAGCAGGCAGGTGAGGAGGGAGACTGGCTAACTATTTTATGGCAAATTGGTAAGCATCACCAAAGGCCCACCTCAAGACCATCAAAGGCCTGAATGGGGGAGAATTTTATTTCTGCTAAATAGATTGGGAAGTGTCTCCAGTGTGACTGCTCTCCCTCTCTCCCTCTCCAGGCGTTCAGCAAGTACCTTCATGTCCACTCTCTCTTTTGGGACTCCCACCTGCCCTGCAGTTGAAGGGGTGCTGCTCTGTCATTCCCAATGCACAGAAGAGAGCACAACATTGCAATAGGCTAAGAGATTAAATGGGGTTTCCCTGGTTGCTCAGCTGGTAAAGAATCTGCCTGCAATGCAGGAGACCTGGGTTCAATCCCTGTGTTGAGGAGATCCCCTGGAGAAGGGAATGGCTACCCACTCCAGAATTCTTGCCTGGAGAATTCCATGGACCGAAGAGCCTGGCAGGCTACAGTCCATGGGGTCGAAAAGAGTCAGACCCAACTGAGCGACTAACACTTTCACTAGATGATGTTAAATGGCAAGGACATTAGGCTGGTTAGTGCAGGATGAGGGTCCCATGCCTTCTGATTCCTAGACCAATCCTTTCCCAACCAGACCAAGCTATTTTTAGTTCTGGCAGCAGCAGATCTGGTGGTTTGGAGGCTTTATCAACAGACGGTTCTGGAATTCTCTTCTGAGTCCCCTGCTACAGTTATCAACAGATAAATATCAGGGCTGCTCACTCCCTTCAGCACTTGGTTATTGGGCCTGTCCATAGCATCCAAGGATCCAGCGAGGGTGTTGTTAATGCATCCCATGTGCCCTTCTGCAAATAGAAAGTCACGTCAGATGCTATTTTGGATTTTTAAGTGCTAATCTTGGACATAATTAGACAGAGGATTGTTGTGGGGACTGTGTACTAGTGACAATTTTGTGATGAGATTGGTTAGAGAAGCAAGTATGAACTCTCCCTGCCGTGTAGTCTCTAATGGATAGTCAAGTGGCAGGAAGGTAGGGAAGGGGGGGTCTTTTTTCCTGTTCACACTTGTCTCCTCTCTGGTCACGAGTCTCTTCTGTGAGGAACTCTGGTGGGAATTTAGGCCACCTGAGGAGAAGAAACAGCCAGAGTTCTGAGAGAGAATGGGACTTCTAAAAGTGGTTCTTTACCCATCAGTTTGCGCAGGCTTTTGTTCAGATTGTGGGTAATATGTGCTCTCTGTGCTTAGTCTCCTGACTCTGACAGATGTCACAGCCCCATCTGGCTTTAGCATGTGCCGCCTGCATCCTTTCCATCCATTATCTATTTATGTATTCATTAATTTGCTTATTTATTTAATCAGCATTTATCAAACACTTCTATGTGGCATGTGAGATGCTGAGGGTAAAATAATAAAACATGATCCTGTCTCCCACGGAATTCCTAGTCTGGTGGGACAGACCACACATAGACCCTTGTAAAGAATAAAAAGTAATTACCATGGAAAGCAGAAGTCCAGATATCCTGATAATTAAGTATCTTTATGGGCTTCCCTATGGCTCAGTAGTAAAGAATCCACCTGCCAGGTAGGAGACACGGGTTTGATCCCTGGGTTGGAAAGATACCCTAGAGAAGGAAATGACAACCCACTCCAGTATTCTTGCTTGGGGAATCCCATGGACAGAGGAGCCTGGAGGGCTGCAGTCCATGGGGTCGCAAAAGAGTTGGACACAACTGAGTGACTAAATAACAACATCAAAGTATTTATATAGAACAAGCCCTTTACTGGGACTTGGCTAGGGAGGGTGGACAAGGGCTCCAGAAGTGGGAAACAGTGTATCTTAACTGTGGAGAGGAGGGGAAGAATGGTGATCCAAGGGGAGAACTGTATATGTAGAGGACAAATGCATCAGAGCCCCAGTGCCACAGGAGGGTGAGAAGACCGTGGGATATCCAAAGGCTCTTTGAGTCCCCATCTTCACAATGCATGGTCATGCATGGCCTTCAGGGACGTGAGAGGGAGCCCTGTAAGGAGAAAGGGCTTCACAGCCTCCTACTGGCTTCTTGGTGCAATAGAAGGATCCTTCCCAAATGCAGATCTGAAGACTGGGGAGCTGTTCTCAGCTATACCTACGTCCTGCTCAATAGCTTGAGAAAACTTTTGGGAGGAAGAACAACTTTGAAAAGAAAAAAAAAGGTTGTTTTTTTTTAATTTAATTGAGGTGAGAACACGAGACCTACCCTCTTAACCAGTTCTGAAGGGTACAGCATGGCATTTTATCTATGGGGATGAACCACTTGTAAAAGTTCCATCCTCTCCCAGCACTCTTGCTGTTGCTGCTCCTCAGGTAGCCTGAACTCCCACCGGAATCATTTGCAGAGGAGATGCATGGCTGGAGAGGAGAGTGAGCAGAAGAGCCCCTCTTCAATCTTAACTTCCTGCCGCTTGATGGTCAGCTGGAAATCTCTTAATAGGGGAGAGCTCATACTTGCTTCTCTGACTAATCCCATCATAAAATTGTGATCATTTTCTCAAGTTAAGAAATTTAAGCCCAGAAATGACTTGCTCATGTTGGCATTTAAATAATTTTTAAAGTACCAAATATATTAAGTATAGTAAAATATAGTATGATTACAGTAAAATAGGAAATTACAGATATCCAGCAAGAAGGAAGTGAGGGGCAACCAGGAATCATACCACTCTGGGGCAATGACTGACAACACTGAAAATGCATATGCCTTCAGGCTTCTGTTGCATCTATATTAATGAATTCCATCATCCTTATATTTTATGTATTCCATTATATGTATTTTTGTGTATGTAAAATATATTTTAATCTATGTCCATTTTAAAGATTCCATCTACTTTTTTATTATAGAAATGAATCAAACTGTATATAATACAGTTTTTTCCTCCATGTTCTATCACTTAACTCCAGTGTTACTGTGAATAGCTCATAGTATTCAGATTGGCCTTTTAGGAAGATTGGCTAGTGTGGATAAGTGCAGTGCTGAGGGACCAGTAGGAGGCTGGGAAGTCCTTTCTTCTCACAGTGGCTCCGTCAGCCTCAAGGGCAGGGACTGTACCCATGAAGAAGGGGCTCAGAGAGCATTTGGGAATGATAATAGCAATGAGGATGTCCTTCCTGATCCAAGCCTGATGGAGAAAGGGGTGAAACCAACAGATGAGAGAGAATGGTCTTAATGAGGACTATCGATCGCCTCTGCTGTGGCCTTCCTTTAGGTCTGCTGGAATAATTACTTCATCAAGCTAAAGGGAAGTGACGGATGCTCTGTGGTAATGTAATCAACTGAGTAGGGAGTCATCAGCATCCGTTAACTCAGGAATGAGATCAATAGAAAACAAGAGCACCCAAGACTCGACAATGAAATTATACAATTAAGGAGAATTGGGCAGCATTCAAAAGAGAAGGTCTGAGAAAAGGGCTTTGTGTGTCCTTGCACTTACCCCCCACCCCCAGCACCACCAAAAGGAAGAGAAGACTCTTTAAGAGGAGACTTGCTGTATGATGGTGTATAAGCAGGGCAGAGGGCTAAAATGTGTTCTAACCTGCTTTGTGTGAGCAGCTGCAGACTAGGCTGTAAGATGCTGACTCAAATGTTCTCTAGTCTTGCTCTGCATCCCTTGAATTTTTCTCCAGAAAACACATGCTGGACATGCTCACCTTGGGGAAAAAAATTTCAAATAGGGAGCACATAACCATAACAATGCCTTATATTTCCACAGTGTTTTATAGTCTGGAATTGAAGTACAGTTATTGCTTGTCTAACAAATGAGAAACTGATCTGGTTCTAAAAGTTCAAATGTGCAGATTCTGACATTTAGAAGAAAGATTCTCAAGTCAATGTTCACTATATCTATTAGGTGACCTACAGCCTTTGATAATTTAACACTCTGCTGCTGCTGCTGCTGCTGCTGCTAAGTCGCTTCAGTCGTGTCCGACTCTGTGCGACCCCATAGACGACAGCCCACCGGCTCCCCCGTCCCTGGGATTCTCCAGGCAAGAACACTGGAGTGGGTTGCCATTTCCTTCTCCGATGCGTGAAAGTGAAAAGTGAAAGGGAAGTCACTCAGTCGTGTCCGACTCTTCGCGACCCCATGGACTGCAGCCTACCAGGCTCCTCCGTCCCTGGGATTTTCCAGGCAAGAGTACTGGAGTGGGTTGCCATTGCCTTCTCCGATTTAACACTCTAAATAAGATTTATTCATCACCTATTTATTCAACAAATATTTTTGAGTGTCTACTTTGAAAATGGCACTTTTATAGGCTCTGGAATAGAGTATATGAGAATCAGAACAAAATTTCTGCCTTTGTGAAGTTTATGTTCTTACTGAGGCAAGGGTAGGAGAAAGAGAATAACCAAACAAGAGAAATACATATATGCGTGGAACACATTATGTCAAGTAGTAAGTGCTATGGATAAGAATAAAATGCTGTGGGATAGAGAATGAAGGCTACAGAGTACAGAAAGTGCAGGCCTTGTTGAGGAAGAGGCTAGAATAAAGTGATTGAGGTAAAGAGTAGTTAGAGACAAAGTCGGAAAGGTAGGGGTCCATGTGGGGTAGATTATGTAGGACATTTGAGGTCATTGTAAAGACTCTGGCTTCTGCCTTGAGTGAGATAGGAAGTATCTGGGTTCTGCACACAAGTGATATGATTTGACGAAAGAGATGAGGGAGGGAGTAGGGAGACTATTCAGAGGTTTTTGCAGTAGTACAGGTGAGAGATGATGGTGGCTTGGTCCACATTATTAGCATTAGATGTAAAGAGTCATCAGATTCTGGATTTATTTGAATGTAGAACTAATGAAATTTGCTGGATATGAGAAATGAGAGTAAGAAAGGACTCAAGGCTGAGGTCCATACTTCTGGCCTGAGCAGACTTAAATGACTGATTTGCCATCACTAACATGGAAAGGAAAATTGAAGGTGTAAGTTGGTAACAGAGGTGATGAAAAGTTCAGTTTTGGACAAGGTTTTTTTTTTTTTTTGAGATGCCTCTTATATAAGATTCTTACACTGTATTCCTTCCCGTTTTAAAGACTTGTTTTTAAAACATTATAAATTCGTAATACATCATGCACAAACTGTGTTTTTACTTGGGATCTAAAAGCCATTGTGGGTCATACTGTGGATAATACTAGGGACAACCTTATAGTCTAGTAAGGGAGATTTGCAGCATGTAGGTAACAGTAAGTGGTCAAGGTGGGCGCAAATCCATTGCTTTAAGCAGGAAGGGAACCCTTGGAGCTCAGTTAAGAGAAAGCATTATAGTTTTGTGCTGAATCTCCACAAAGTTGTAGGAATTAAGTGTGGGAAAACTGGTGGGGGAAGGGCATGGAGAAGGGAATGTCAGGCAAATGGAACAGTATAGACGTAGGAATAGAAAAGTGAAGACACATGCATGTTCATGCAAGGGCAAGGGCAAAGGCAGACTAGCTGAGTCATTGTGAGAAGCTCATTTGGGTGGATAATGGGAGGTAGTATAGAATGGATAAGTATGGATCTGAGAGTTAGTTTACTACTAGGAGCGAGAGAGGCTCACAGGCGAGTTAACCATGTGGAGAGAGCACTGAAATGGAGAGACTGGAGCCTGGGGGACGAGTTGGGAGGTGGTTGCAATAACAGTCTAGGCTTCAGGTGACACATAGAATAATGTTTATGAACTATCACTGTGTCTCCCAATCGTAACTCCCCATCCCTGGGTCAGTCCAGTTGCATTACAGCCATCTCAATTTTTAAAACCAGTATTTCCTTGAAATTGAGGTGAATTTCGAGTCAGCCCCCAGCACCCTTCCCCCAACACTTCCCCCTTGAAGTGAATGGATAGACTGGGAAAGAAAACAATGTTTGATACTTGCCGACACACCCCATCATGAGCTTGCCAGGCAACAACACCTTCTCCTCTGCCAGTGGAAGGTGTTGCTTGACAGTAATTCCTTAAGATAGCTTCTATTCATCATATACTTCATACTTAAGTAAAGTTGATTAATTACTGACCCTGGGTTTACTTTGACTATTTCAACTACTTCCAAATAAACACAAATAGTTTTCTCCCTTCCTCTCTCTCGTTCTTGCTTTCTTTTCTTCTTCTTCTTTTTTTGGTCTTCATTTGTTTTCTCAAAAGTCCCACACTGTCTTTAATTATATTTACCTAGAGTTTAGTACATATTGGGGCTTCCCAGGTGGCTCAGTGTTAAAGAATTCTCCTGCCAATACAGGAGACACAGAGACTCAGGTTCTATTCCTGGGTCAGGAAGATCCCCCTGGAGTAGGAAATGGCAACGCACTCCCGTATTCTTGCCTGGAAAATTCCATGGACAGAGGAGCCTGACAGGCTACAGTCCATGGGACTGCAAAGAGTCAGGCATGACTGAGTGAGCGCGCACACACACACACACATACACACACACACACAAGTACATATTTCCTTTAATGGAAAGATAATCTTTCCTATTAAATCAGCTCCCAAGGCTTCTGATACAAAGAAAAGGATTCTGATTAAAAAAAGTAGGAATTTAAGGAATGTGATTTTTGAAAGAGACTGTAATGAGTGTATTGGTGAGAAATGGATCACTAGCAGAGCAGCTATGTTATTCTTCTAGAAGGAGTCAACAGAAAAGCAAACAAGGTGTATATTGGTTTTCCGTAAGTTTGGCAGTTTGGAAACATTTATTAGAAGAGAATCTAGATGTATTTGTTAAAAACCCAGTCTATAGATTCAGATTGTCTATTTTCTTCAATTTTCCTGCTTGCCAGCTGTGTGATCTTGGGGAGTTATTTCATTCTCGAAGCCTCAGCTGCCACATCTGTAAAATGGGGAGTGTACCTATTTCATAGAGTTTTTGTGAGGGTAAAAATAAGATAATGTGTATAAATTGCCCAGAATGATGCCTGGCAATAGTGAGCACTGAATAAATTCTAGCCACGATTATTACTACTAATTTAGTATTGTTACTATGGTTATATGAATAATGTGTTCTGGAGAAAACTAGAAAACAGAGAGATAGATTGATGATAATAAAGTTAACAGAATTCTCTGTTATCTATAGCAATTCAGTAACTATTTTTCACTTTTAGTCATTTTAATATTCAGAAGCTATAGCTTAATTATATATGCTTTGTTATCAATATGGTATCTAATATTTGTTAACGTTTTTGGTGGAGCCTGCTACTCAGTCTATCACATGGCTGTGGTCACACTATCAATCTAAGATAACATCTAGCTCTTCATTGTAGGTCCCATCTTACTCCTTGGCACCATCCAGATAATTCATGGCTCCAACTACTTCGTTCTTAATTACTTGACTCTTTCAGACCTAAGTGATTATATTATGAATCATGCCTTTAACGGACTCAGTTCTCTATTTGAATTTTCATTTGTTGACTCAGATATAGTAAAAATCCATATGAATAAGTTCCTAGAAGCAAACAGGCTTTTCTAGGGGACGAAGCAACCCACTCCAGTACTGTTGCCTAGAGAATCTGATGGGCAGAGGAGCCTGGCAGGCTACAGTCCATAGGGTCACAAAGAGTTGGACACAACTGAAGCAGCTTAGCACAACACAGCACACAGACCATAATTTAAGGGACCGTTCCTGTCTAGTATTCTCAGGCACTCGAATTCAGACTCTATAATTACTAAAATGTTTTAGAATTATGACATTTTACAAAGGACTTCATTTCTCTTCATTTTGAGTAAGCAGAATGCTGACACTTACACTACCCCAAATAACTCTCCTGCCAACTCTGTGGAGTCAGCACCATTATTCGACTTGAAACTGAGAGAAAGGAAAACATCAGGCAGTAGCAGACCAAGACGCAAAGGCTGCTTTTCGAGTTCTCTGCCTGGCGTGATCCCTTCCCATGGGGTTGGAGAGAAGGAATGTATGTATGGAAGGAGACATATTTCATCATTAAACAACTGAACAAACATGAAGTCTTATTCTCTTTCTTTGTGAACTGGGCTATCTGAGCACAATTTAAGGACTAGGTTTATCATGGTCCAGGCTTGTATTCTAAGGGAAAAAATCTGGGTGAAAATGATTGTATACTAAAGACCTTGAAACAAGCAGTTCTTCCAGCTATCTGGAGGCTTCCATGGTGGCTCAGATGGTAAAGAATCTGCCTGCAATACAGGGAGACCCAGGTTCGATCCCTGGGTCGGGAAGATCCCCTGGAGAAGGGAATGGCTACCCACCCCAGTATTCTTGCCTGTGAAGTCCCATGGACAGAGTATCCTGGCAGGCTACAGTCCATAGGATTGCAAAGAGTCAGACATGACTGGGTGACTAACACTTTCACTTTCCAGCTAGCTACTGAAGATGAGCCTGTGACATTTCTGTGCTTAATTCAGTGGGATTGCCTCTGGGAAAGGTCTAATATGGTTTTTAACCTGGTGTTATGATGAGTGCTGACAAGCAGATCCCTTAAGGGCCTAGGCAAGAGCACAGTGGGTAGAAAGGCCCTGGCCTGGGCGCTGGAGACCTGATGTTTCCATCCCAGGGCTGCTCCTCTCAGTCACAGCCTTGAGCTTGTCTCAAGCTCCCTGGCCTTCACTTTTTCCCTCTGTAAAATAAAAAGTGAGACAGGACGAGCCTGGGGTTCCACTCAGCTTTATAGCTCTCATTTTCTAGAAAAGGACCTGTCCCCAGACACCATGACGATTCTGGCCGTGGCCAGGAGTGAATGGATGGTTTAGAAAGCAAGATTGAGAGCACTGTTCCGTGACCATCCCCAGTAGAATAATGAAACCCAGGATCTGGTCGTTTCTGCCTGAAGATAGGTTCCTCAGGAAAGCCTGTAGACAATTCATGGAATAAATCAAATACCGTAAAGGGAAGAGAAAGATGAGTTATCATTTTAAACTCTGCCAGATTCAGACCTGTAGATCAGACAAGAAATAAGGCCACTGCTGACCACAAAAGGAAAAGAATTTAAGAATGTTTCTCTTGTCCTTAAGTCACCCCTCTGTTAAGTCACAGTCAGACACAAGTGCTATTACGTTTAGCCTTAATCGGTCACTGTCTTCATGAAGGGCTGAACTGCTGGTTAAACTTGTTCAAAATGGTAGGTCAGCATTCACCAACAGACATTTTCATTCACTGGCATGCTTTCATATTTTATTAGGCAAGTGAATATTGCCTTTACAATTGAAGCAGCACCTCCGTCCACTTATCTATTTACATGATGCTAGCATAGACATGATTCTTCAGATGAAAGTGGAACAACCCAGTGACCTATCCCTCATTTGAGCCCGTCTATCTAAACTCCAATCTGTCAGTCACTGTTGCAACTCTCTCCCATTTTAACACCATTTTCCTGAGCTTAGAATTTTTCTCATTAGCTCACAAGTTCCAGCTCCTCATTCCATTTCTTTATGTATTTATTGTTTGAAACTTTTTTTTTTTAAATCTGCCAGGACTCATCACCATCTCCCCTTACCAGCTTGCCCATTCTTCACTGCTTCTTGCCTCTGCTCCAGCTTCTCTGCCTGGCCTTGACACAGAATGCCATGTATAGCATAGATTCTGCATTAGAATTCCTTCCTCTTAACTTTTTCAGAGTCCTCACAAATGCCTGGCAATCCATGTATTCATCAGTTTTGAATTATTTTTTTTTCATATCTCTAGAGGCTGTTGTACTGAACTGGCATTGTTGCTCACAAAAACAGGTATTCTTTGACAAGTCTTTGTGAAAATGGGTGGTTAGATTGAATCATCTCCAGCTCCTCCCCAGCTCTAAAACAGAGTCCTTGTTCCGAACCTTCACGATCTTCTCAGATGCCAGTTACCACCACCCTCACTGTTAGGGATGACACTGTCTCCTACTTTATTGATAAAAATGATTGGGCTCCTCAGTTTCTCCTCCTTTCTGTAACATTGGCTTTGCTCACTACTTTCTTTCAGGGAGGGAGGTTGACCCTGTTCAAGGGTCCATTCTATTAGTCCATTCTATTGCACTCTTCTTTCCTTTTCCCCAGTGATTTTTGTATCTTTTATTGACATAGTGAAATTATGAAAGAAATCCATGTTTGAATTTAAGAATTTTAAAATACAGAAGTGATTAAAATAATAGTGTAGAAACTTTCCTGGTGGTCCAGTGGCGAAGACTCCGCACTCCCATAGCAGGGGGCCCAGGTTCAATCCTTAACTGAGGAACTAGATCCCACATGCTGCAACTAAGAGCTTGCATGCTCAAACTAAAGATCCCACATACTGCCACAAAGAATGAAGATCCTGTATGCCTAAACTAAGACACAGCATGGCCAAATGAATATTAATAAATAAATAAAAATTTAAAATACTTAAATAAAAGTCACAATAAAATAAGTATATGTACTTATTTCTCTTGCTCTACTTCCCATCCAATCCTACTTCCCAAAGGTAACTAATTTGCTGAATAGTCTTCCAGAACTTTTTCCTATGCACTTGCCAACCTACACATATATATTTTAAGCATGTATATTTTCACATTTTACATGTTATTCTGCAACATGTTTCTAAAATCAACATTCCATTTAGCAAGTATTTATTGAGCACCTATTCTGGGTCAAGCTCTATGCTAGGGCATGGGTATACAAGCTGAGAAAACAGACATGGTTCTTGCTCCAGGAGAGCTATGCAGTCCACTCCACAGTGCAGTGGAAAGATACTAAACTTCATTCCTTTTCAGCTTCATTCCATATATATATATAGCGCTAATTGTGTCTAATGCCTGTGTGTTATCCTGTAGAAGAGGTCTACCATGATTTATTTAGATGTTTCTTTATTGAAAGACATTTAGGTTCTCCATTTCTTGCTATTACAATTAATGTTATGATGAATATCCTTGATACTTGCTATAGTTTTTCTGTGGGACAGAATTGTATTAGTGAAATTGCTAGATCAAAGGGTACTCACACTTACAATTTTGATAGATATTGTCACATTGCTCTCTAAAAAGGCTTTATCAATTTGTCTTACATCAATAGCAATCAGGCTCCTGACCTCAGTCCCCCACTTCTTTGAAATGTTACTTTATCAATTATTTCCCTTTTAGCTTACATCTGGAATCACTTCCTTTGCCTACAGAAAAGCTTAGGCCATCCTACATTTTAAAAATGTGAGTTTTCCCTCTATTCTCTTACCTAAGTTACCAACCTATCTTTCTCATTCCTTTCATCAATGACATACTCAGCCAGTGCTCATTGGCCATTTGTTCCTCTGCACTCCTTCAATTCTTAGCTTTTTCCATAAAGCTTAGGTTCTTACCATTAGTTCAGTTCAGTTAAGTCACTCAGTCATATCCAACTCGTTGCGACCCCATGGACTGCAGCACGCCAGGCCTCCCTGTTCATCACCAACTCCTAGAGTTTACTCAAAATCATGTCCATCAAGTTGGTGATGCCATCCAACCATCTCATCCTCTGTCTTCCCCTTCTGCTCCTGTCTTCAATCTTTCCCAGCATCAGGGTCTTTTTCAGTGAGTCAGTTCTTTGCATCAGGTGGCCAAAGTATTGGAGTTTCAGCTTCAACATCAGTCCTTCCAATGAACATTCAGGGCTGATTTCCTTTAGGATGGACTGGTTGGGTCTCCTTGCAGTCCAAGGGACTCTCCAGAGTCTTCTCCAACACCATAGTTCAAAAACATCAATTCTTTGGTGCTCAGCCTTCTTTATTGTCCAACTCTCACATCCATACATGACTACTGGAAAAACAAAAGCTTTGACTAGACTGACCTTTGTTGGTGAACTAATGTCTCTGCTTTTCAATATGCTGTCTAGGTTGGTCATAGCTTTTCTTCCAAGGAGCAAGCATGTTTTAATTTCATGGCTGCAGTCAGAGAGTTTGTGATGGACAGGGAGGCCTGGCGTGCTGCAGTTTGTGGGGTCGCAAAGAGCTGGACACGACTGAGCGACTGAACTGAACCGAACTGAACTGTTTCCATTGTTTCCCCATCTATTTGCCATGAAGTGATGGGACCGTATGTCATAATCTTAGTTTTCTAAATGTTGAGTTTTAAGCCAACTTTTTCACTCTCCTCTTTCACTTTCATCAAGAGGCTCTTTAGTTCTTCTTTGCTTTCTGCCATAAGGGTGGTATCATCTGCGTATCTGAGGTTACTGATATTTCTCCTGGCAACCTGGATTCCAGTTTGTGCTTCATACAGCCTGGCATTTTGCATGGTGTACTCTGCATATAAATTAAATAAGCAGGGTGACAATATATAGCCTTGACGTACTCCTTTCCCAATTTGGTACCAGTCTCTTGTTCCATGTCCAGTTCTAACTGTTGCTTCTTAATCTGCATACAGATTTCTCAGGAGGCAGGTCAGGTGGTCTGGTATTCCCATTCTTGACTGGAATGCAAAAGTAGGAAGTCAAGAATACCTGGAGTAACAGATAAATTTGGCCTTGAAGTACAAAATGAAGCAACGCAAAGGGTAACAGAGTTTGCCAAGAGAATGCACTGGTTATAGCCAACACCCTCTTCCAACAACACAAGAGAAGACTCTACACATGGACATCACCAAATGGCCAATACCAAAATCAGATTGATTATATTCTTTGCAGCCATAGATGGAGAAGCTCTATACAGTCAGCAGAAATAAGACCGGGAGCTGACTGTGGCTCAGATCGTGAACTCCTTATTTCCAAATTCAGACCTAAATTGAAGAAAGTAGGGAAAACCACTAGACCATTCAGATATGACCTGAATCAGATCCCTTATGATTTTACAGTGGAAGTGACAAATAGATTCCAGGAATCAGATCTGATAGAGTGCCTGAAGAACTATGGACGGAGGTTCGTGACATTGTACAGGAGACAGTGATCAAGACAATCCCCAACAAAAAGAAATGCAAAAAGGCAAAATGGTTATCTGAGGAGGCCTTACAAATAGCTGAGAAAAGAAGAGAAGCTAAAAGCAAAGGAGAAAAGGATAGATATACCCATTTGAATGCAGAGTTCCAAAGAATAGCAAGGAGAGATAAGAAAGCCTTCCTCAGTGATCAATACAAATAAATAGAGGAAAACAAAAGAATGGGGAAGACTAGAGATCTTTTCAAGAAAATTAGAGCTACCAAGGGAATATTTCATGCAAAAATGGGCACAATAAAGGACAAAAATGATATGGACTCTCTGATCAGGCTCCCTAAATACAGTGAGATGTTTTGCCTTTGGCATTCTTCTCTTTTCGTAAGCTCCTTCGCAAATTTAATCTATTGCCCTGGCTTTAATGATTATTTCTGTATGTGACTATGAAACCTTAATCTCTGGTCAGGATCATTCTAGTAAGCTTTGTGTGTGTTAGTTGCTCAGTCATTTCCAACACTTGTGACCCCATGGTCTGTCCATGGAATTCTCAAGGCAAGAATACTGGAGTGGGCTGCCATTCCCTTCTCCAGGGGAGTTTTCTCGACCCAGGGAATTGAACCAAGGTCTCCCGCATTGTAGGCAGATTTTTTACCATCTGAACTACCAGAGAAACCTTGTCTAGTAAGCTCTAGCCCTAAATTTCCAGCTAATGGACAATTATAGCCCCAAAGGGGCCTTCACATCAAATCAGTATGCTCAGAATGGAATTCATCATTTCCCACACCTGGAACCTTCTTCATGCTTCCTTTCATATTAAAATAACCACTGTTTTCCCAATCATCCAGCCTCAACATATCTATACAATTTTTACTACTGTATCCTTTTTGAACCTCATTGCCTAGCAATATTGTCAAGTCAATAGATTATATTAAAGCAGCATTTCACAAAGTAGCATCTTACAGATAACAGGATAAACAAAGTTAAAAAAAAATAAACAGCAATACTTCTCAGAGCCTTGTATTGGGTCCCATGCATTTCTCCACTAATTAGACCAAGGAGCACTTCAAGAGAAACCTACTGAGGAATCTCTGGGAGTAAAGGAATGCATTTTGGCAAATGCATGTAGAGAAAAAAATCATCCTCTAAAAAAGGCATCTGATGTGTCATTTCACTGAATTCATTCAGAAGTAAGCTATATGCAGAGTGGATGTGGACTCTTGCTTAACATTTCTGATTCCAGAAAATAAACATTTGGCAGTTTGTTGCATTTAAGTTCCATATCAATGTGTAGGTAATCACAGATGCACAGGCTTTTAAAAATGGATAAAAACAATTTCATAGTTACTCAGTGTTCCTTAGCTCAAAATTCTTTTAAGTGGTCGGCAGACATCTTAATCTGTCTCTCATTTGGTCTTGCTTGGGTTTATAAAGGGCTGTCTTTTACGTGGTATTTACTAATTTCTATTGAAAGCTACTATTTCCATCCACACGTAGAAAAACTATGCTCCAGGACTATTATAGTTAGCACTTTAAAAAGGCCAAATTTATCAGTTTATTTGATAACAGATGAATAAATACATTTTTCTTTAGGTCTTAGAACTGACTTTGGTTATAACTACCCAAGCCTATATGTAGCTTTGACATTATGTTCCCAAAACTGTATTCACTGCTACACCAGCATAATTTTGTTTCTTTTTACATCAAAGAATATTTCCAGAATGTAATAAAATCAAAGTGTGTGGAAACATGAAAAATAAATATTTTGTTTGTTATGTGTTTCTATTTTTAAAAAATAAGCATTTTATGCAATAGCTGTAAAATGTTTATTTCAAGTGACATTTCTAGCTGTTAGCTGGCCTGTCCTGCTGTACAGGGAGCACGTATTCAAGGAAGGCAAGAAACTGAAAACCCCTATTCAAACTGGCACAGACGATACAGAAATTCAGGTTCTCCCATCACTAGAGGCCCAGAAGCGGGGGCTGTGGCCACAGGCACAGAATGTGAGAGCTCCAGCTCTGCTTTACTGGGAGTCTCTTGGTTTTTCTTTCCTCTGTATCTTGATTATCCTTGGGCTGTAGCAATTCCAGGTCTCATAGCCATACACAATAGTATCTAGAAGCATCCAGAGAAGGATCCAGCCTCCTAACAGATTGCCCCCTCAGATTTCATTATTCACCAGTCAATGGCAATAGATCATTTGCAACTTGTAGATATCAATGGCATAGGCAATAAACCATAAATGGCAAGATAGTAGATCAATGGTCTAGATCAATCAAGACTCGTTCTTAGAGGAGGGAATTAGGTCACCATTCTCTAAATCACTTGACTGATTTGAAGTCTGACAGCAAGAAGGAGAAATAGACGTTCAATGTAGCAACGGTTTATTATGGAGTAACAAGCCACCTCAAAACTTAGTGCTTAAAATAATCACCATTTACTCAGTGTATGATTTGGGGCTTAACAATTTAGGCTGGGCTCATCTGGATGGTTCTTTGCACTTGTTTTTGAATTTCAGACTCATATGTGTCTGAAGTCAGCTATGGGTGGCTCTACTTTGAGGGGGTTGGATGGCTGTCAGCTGGGGAACTTGCTTCTCCTTTAAAAGTTCTTGTGTTCTCTAGCAGGCTAGTCTAGACTTCTTTACATGGTAGAGGCAGGTTATCAGAACAATAAGAAGGCATGTTCCAGTGTGCAAGAGTCAGTTCAGCTTCTGCTTGTGTCCAGTTTGCTAATGTCCTACTGGCCAAAAGTGACAAGTTTGTGATCATGTTTGCAATATACCACACTGAGCTTGCTGTTATCTGCTTTGGCAAATTTTAGTCAAAGATAATTAGAAGAATAAATGTACCATTCTCCTTGACTTTTTCTTTCACTTGATCCACTTCAGTACAACACTACTTTATTATAATGGTTTAAGACAAACTTCAACTTCTAGATATCCAATATTCTGGATTTTTTCTCTTCAACTATGTAAAATAGTTGCCTTCAGGCCTGGTATGATGTTTCTGTACCGGTTGGAATATCTGTTAGGAAAGCTCAGCTACTTGGCTCTTTGCCTAATGAAAGGCTTAGAAACTTGGGACTTCCCTAGAGGTTTCTAACCAGGGATCAACATGCTCTAAGGTAATCTTAATTCACTAGGATAACGCTTATGCTGTGGCAAGGCTATCCAGCTGAAGAAATAGGAACATGATGATAACTAAGGCTTTCTCTACCTTAGGAGAGGTGGCCATTTTCATTTTCTAGTTCCATAAACTGAGAAAGGTCGGGATGATTAAGTTTCTTACTTAATCACATAGAAATCAAACGTCAGGATTGAAATAGAATCTGAATTGTGATCTGAATCCTTTGCTCAATTATCTTAAATAGTTTGAATTTTGGCATTTAGTTTCTTCTCCCACTGAAAACACAACTGAGAACAAGAAAGTGAGCAAGAAAGGTCTTTAACCCTTAGAAGTTAAGTCCATGAGATTCACTTTACTTGGAAGAAAGTCTCTCCAGACTCTCTCGGACCTCGTTTACTCTTATATTACCCACAGTGATAATAGGTTTGGCTAGTGGTTTCTAAGCCCACTGCTGTTGCTGCTGCTAAGACGCTTCAGTCGTGTCCTACTCTCTGCGACTCCATAGACGGCAGGCCACCAGGCTCCGCCATCCCTGGGATTCTCCAGGCAAGAACACTGGAATGAGTTGCCATTTCCTTCTCCAATGCTTGAAAGTGAAAAGTGAAAGTGAAGTCGCTCAGTCGTGTCCAACTCTTCGCAACCCCATGGACTGCAGCCCATCAGGCTCCTCTGTCCATGGGACTTTCTAGGCAAGAGTACTGGATTGGGTTGCCATTGCCTTCGCCTCTAAGCCCACAGTGGATTATAAAACTATTTCATAAGGGGAAAAGCAAGCACAATTATAAAAGAAAGAGAAATGATGTCTAATAATTTGTCAGGAAGGAGAAGAGAGAAAACTTAAAAAAATTAAAATCAGAGATTAAAAAATATAGAATTTGATTCTTTCTTGAAAATGAAAACAGTTCTATATAACTGGCATGGAGAAGCATCTCTACAATGGTGGTTTAATGTAGCATACCCACATAAACCAGTAAGGCAATATCTGCAAAAGGTATCTGACTTAACTGATTGCTCCCTTCAGATACTAGAATCTTGCTATATTTGTTAGTGCACTTACATCACTCCCCCAGGTCAGGGATTAGCAATAACAATACTTGGAGAAGCTCCTTAATTTTAATATTTGCAACAAACCAGTAAAAGAATTTATTGAGAATGACTGAGCCCACACAGTTTGAAAGTAACTACACATAGTTTGCTAAACTCTAACTTGATCATAAAAAGACATCATAAAAACACAGATCTTCCTAACATGGTTCTAATGTTAGCTCAGAGCCCTTCTACACCACTGTAAGTAAAGTCCTTAGCCATCTGTGGCCTAAGGCTTGTCACTATGCTATTTTCCACAATCTAGAATCTGCAGGCTCCTGACTCACATCTTTGGAGGAACTACTTTCCTGTGGAATGGGGTCCCCATTTGAACCTAAACTAGGAGTTACACTTGCCAGGGAACTGTAAAGTAAATGTAAAGTCCATCCTCATACATCTGACCCAGCTATTCTGCATCTCCCTGAATTTCTAGGAGAAACCCACACACGTACAACAGGGCATGATCTTGAGAATGTTCATAGCAGTGCTGCTCATGACAAGGAAAACACAAAAAAGTCCAATCACCCACTGATGGGAGACTAGGGGATAAAATTGTGCTCTATAGATATATGCCTTGCCCTTAGAAACAATGGTTATGGCAGGACTGAAGGACGGTTTTCATGAAGTTTAAAAAACAAGAACCCATATAGGAATGAGTGGGTGATCATGGCTTTCTTCCTGCCTCCGCTTAGAATATAGCTGTCCATGGCCTGTAGAAGGACCCTCCCCACCCTAGTCGCTCCCCACTTTGGGAGCACTGGGCATGAGCACCCTTGGCAGAATATCAGGACTCATGTGGAGTGTCCAGCAGTAGAGTTTAAGATGAAATCCTCCATAGTTCAGAGGTCAAGAGCAAGGGCTGAAGAGACTGCCTCCTTTTAGATGCTATCTCTCTACTTGTACTTACTGACAGTCTTTGAGACTCATTCTTCCCATCTGTAAAATGGAGATAATATTAGTACATACCTCATGGGTTATCATGAAGACTTAGTGATAAAATCTAACAGGGTAGTATCTGTAGTGCCCAGCCAAGAGATTTTAAGGCACCCTCTTAATAGTTTCATGGACGAAGAATGTTGAAAAGAACAGTTACATCTGTTCTCTGGAAGGACCATAAGAAATGCAAGTGAGCTGGGGTCCACTGATGAAGATTGACCCTACTTCTTAGTGAATTGTCACCCAGCCAACGTCTTACATTTTGCTGGATCAGTTTGACAAGGCCTTCCTCTTGAGAAAGAGTTAGAAAGGAAGTGAGATGACAAAGGGAAAGAGGTGGGTCAGATTGTGGACTTTAATTAAAAAAAAAAAGACTCCAGTCATCAAACAATTAAATAATTTGAATATCCTCTCATTATGAGGACAGAAATAAATGTGAGATTTCCAAGATTTCCATCTAAAAGTATTAATAGAGACACTAATAAAATAGATATTTAAAGAAGTTCACAGCTGTTCCCAAATCTGAGCCCCCCAGAGGCTGGATTGAGGAGCCAGGTTCCCCCATTGCACGTACGTAGGAAACCCACCAGTATCCATTTTGGGTGTGATTGTGAACTGAAAACCCAGACCATTTTAATACATTCTGCATCTCCTCCTCTCTGAAGTGTGCTGGAGATAACGCACGACAGGATGAGCAAGAGTCGGTGAGAGTAAGCACATGCCTTGCAATATTTTTTCCCCTGAGGATTAACTGTGCTTTTCTGGTTTGGGATGGAATCTTAAATCCAAGTTTTTAAAAGCATCTTACTTTTCCAAACTATTTCTAGATTAGTTTTCAGAGTGAGCACATTATGCAATGATCTAAGAAATAGACATTTTGTGCAATCCAAGGCAGAGAAGATTAGTAATCCTTTCACTTTCCCTGCAGTTTGTGAGAGAGAAGTTATGACTGCCAGCAGAGCACTCGAGATCTCTGGAGAGCACTGCTCCTGCTCAAATAGAGAGGGAAAGGACGGTAGGATGGAGAGAACTGTGAACAGGGAACCAAGGTGCAAGTCTTGGTTCTGTCTCTTCCCTGTCCCCACCCTGCACTGCTCCCTCCCTTGGGCATCTGCTTTAGCAAGGCTCTGCCACTTAAGGAGACTCAGCTGGTGGCTTGGCAGGCAGCTGTTTTTCTTACACAGCACATTTGACTTCCAAGATTTGGGACTAAAGCTCTATCTTTTTCTTTCTCCACCCTACTGAAATCATTTCCTTTTACCATCCTGCAGCTTAGTTCCTATAGAAGAGAAGAGAAAGGGTTGTAAAAGAGACAAGAGAAGGAAGGGCAAGAAAGGAACAGCCAGCTTATAAACATGCCAGGGTCTCATATGTGAGCTGGAAAGTGCACATTTGCAGAAAGACAATGGTGCCTAACGGCTTGAACTTGCCAATGTGTGAGGATCACCTTTCTCTTGTTTCCTTGTTAATTCACTATATTTTGCTTTTGCTTTTTAAAGATTGTTCAGGCTTTACAATATCAAGATCTCATTGGGAGTTAACAGGCAATTTTCAAAGTTTCAGGCTTTACAATATCAAGATCTCATTGGGAGTTAACAGGCAATTTTCAAAGTTGTGTTAAATCTCGGGATGGAAAAAATACTCCTTAATCTTCATAATCTTGCAAAAATGAAAAATGGCAAGCTTTGCTTTTTTTTCCACAGCACATGAAATTTTAAAAAATAGCATGAAGACTGCATCCAAATCCTCTCTCTGTACTAAAATGGCATAGCAATCTAAAGAATGAGTACATGCACTAACATATGTAGTCAGCTGTCTTAATAAAAGGATGTTTCCATAATATGATGTTATTTCTTTAAGCTGCATTCAGTGTTCTTGGCTGCCAGATGACAAGAGGGGAAAAAAACAAGACACTTTTAGGGCAGAGGACAAAGACTCAAGGAAGGAGTGGGGGGTGGGGAGGAAAGGAGGAAAAAGTTTGAAATTTGCTGCTCTTCTGCCTGTCCTATTTAATTTCCCACCCCTCCTTGGGGATGGGTGGGAAAAAGACACACAGTGTAGGAGTTTGGGGAAGACCAATCGCCATAACACTGGCAGTGATTTGGGGAGGGTTTTATTTATTTTCATATTGAATGCTCCATTAACCAAAGGGCCGAAGTTGGGTGAACATGGATTCCAGGCGGGAGAGAAAGACCCTGCTCATCTCAGGCTGTCCCTAGGGGAATATCAAGGGCTGCTGATATTCTAAGGGGTGGCCTGTCCCACTCAGAGTTACCTTTTTTTTTTTTTTTGCGAGCAGTGACTTTAAAAAAAATTTTACTAAAACATAGTTGATTTTTTTTTTTTTGAAGAGGGCTGTCACAAATGCAATAATATTGGCTTAAGATAGTTAATAATGACATGGGTAGAATCTCTTTAGTGTATTCAAGCTCTGACCTGTCCCAACACACACACACACACACACACACACACACACACACACACACACACACACACACACACACACACACACACACACACACACACACACCTCCCTAGCCTCAGTTCTAGTTAAGAGAGTGTGTTGTTTTTAGTTTTATTATATAAAGTGGCAAAGATGAGTAGCTTGAGAAGCTGGCTAGTGGAGCTTTTCAATGTCCCCTTCCATTATAGCCTTTTGAGCCTTCAAAGGATTTGATAACTGCTGACAGTGAAAAAACATAATTGGTTGAGAATATGTATTCTTAACCATGTTTACCACATGTTCTTATTTCTTTGGTTTGGTCTTCATCCATGTCAACAGGGTTAACATGGTAAGTCGATTGAGGGTAGGAGCAGTGCTGACATGGCTTAGATTTTCTAAGATAGCCCTGATTTCAGATGTTCTGCTCTGTGGGCTCTTGAAATACCCCCAAATTTATCAGAAGATCTGCTCCATAGCTAGTCTGTCTACATGGCCTCATGTTCAGAAAGGTTCTTAGTTATGGCTTTGTTGTGATGGCAGCGGCAAGTCCTCATTCATAGTTGGTCAGTGGAGACATCCAGGTCAGAGTCTTCTGATGCAGAATTGCTCCCACAAGTAGACACCATGGCTTTATTCTTCTCAGAGTTCCAGAAGAAGGAGAAAAGTCCTCTGTAGCATCTGGGATAAATTTTTTCTTTTTAAAAATTGTGAGCCTGAATAATTTTGCTTGATAAAATGAAACTTATTCCAGTGTTGGCAGTGACAGTATGAGTGTCTTGTTTTCAGGAAATGATCTGCAGCTCATAAATTTTGCCAAAACATAAATAAAACTAAAATATCCCTAAGTGAACTTAAAGCCATTCTGGAACAGCAAAGATCCCCAGTGAGATGAGGCTTGCTTTTTTTTTTTTTTAAAGTTAATCTTTGAAAATGAAATTTTACTTCCTTCCTTTTCCTTTTCAGTTTTCTTGATAACTTTTTCAACAGTTCAGTTGAAGAATTCATCACCTTTTGGTCCCAATGGAGTACTGCAGCAATTTTAGCTATTTAAAGTGCTTCAATTGGGATCTTATATTTTAATCCCCTCCAGCCTCTCCAAACACACACACACACACTGCTGGAAGGGCAGCTTCTCTGAGTCACCGACTCAGGCAGCAGAATGACATATGCTGTAGTTGTTCAGCAACACAGCTGACATGTATTTGAAAAGTGAAGTGTTAGTGTCATTTAGAGAACAGAGCAATTTCCTTCAGCAGAGATGAACGCTTGGATTAAGAGAGAGTACTTAGTTCCCATAAAATGTAGGGTCTGAAATAAGTGCCTGAAGCAAATCTCTTGACCCTGAAGTTGAGGTCAACGACTCTTGGGCAGGGTTAGAAGCTTAAAAAAAAATGCTGTTAATAGAGTTTAATGAGGTGAAGTTTATTTCCAAGTGAATCTTCAAAAGCCCTTCAGGCTGCACTTAGCAATTACTGTTTGCTTAAGAAAAATGACTTCACCTTTTCATAGCCATTGATTCTTATTTATTGATATTATTTTATTAGAGATATTAAAGTAATATGATTAAAATATTTGAGCATTCAGATGTTTATGTTTATTCCTTTTCCTTCTCCCTCCAGCCATACCAAAGATCTTAAAATTTTCTGAACAAGGCATGTTATTCTATTGTTAACCTTTAAACATGCTTTTTTCTCTATATTCTTTCCTCTGTCCCTCTTTGCCTGGCTAATTCTACTCATCCTTCAAGTCTCAAACTACATCTACTATCACTAGGTGGGGTGCCACATTTGTAATCTCCTTAAGCCCCTGGCACTTGTTACATTTTTAAATTGTCTGCCAGGACTTTCCATCACTGAACCTTAAGTTATTCTCTTCAGTGCCTTCTACATTTAAGGTCCTCAATTAATACTTTTTGGATGAATGAATAGACGAAGAATAGAATAATAAAAAACAATTAAGTCACTGCAATTAGTGGAAGTATAGTGTCTTTCAAATATTATTGTGCCTCAGGATCATTTAGAATTTTGATTGAAAAAAAGTAAATTCTTAGGTTCTAACTGCATGGCAAGCTACAAATAATTTGTTACTACCAGAACATAAAATGTGGAGAGAAAGTGGAGGTTATTAGGGTTGGAGATAATGCAGGGAGCAAAATTTGGAGAGGCTGGTCAGTGTGCTTGGGTATTATCTGCACACAGCTTACGAGAGAGTCAGCAAAGAGCTTTAATTATGATTATATTTCTGGTGTCTGTGTAGAAATTAGATTCAACATTAGTTCTCAACCTTGGTTGCATATTATAATTACTGGATAATTTTAACAAATAAGTAATGATACGTGGGTTTGCCCTGAGAGATTCAAATTTAATTGGTCTGAGGTATAGTCTGGACTTGGGCTTCCCAGGTGGCGCTGGTGGTAAAGAACCTGCCTGCCAGTGCAGGAGACATAAGAGACATGGGTTTGATCCTTGGGTTGGCAAGATCCCCTGGAGGAGGGCATGGCAACCCAACTCCAGTATTCTTGCCTGGAGAATCCCATGGACAGAGGAGCCTGGCAGGCTACAGTTCATAGGGTTGCAAAGAGTGAGACATGACTGAAAAGTCCATAGCGTTGCACAGAGTCGAGCATGACTGCAGTGACTTAGCAGGCATGTATGTAAAGTCTGGACTTGGAGATGGTTTTAAAGCTCCCCAGGTGATTCTAACATAAAGTCAATACTGAAAAACCACCAAAATGGAAGAGAAAAATAGTTCATACAATTTGGCCATCAATTAACTCTCATGTGACATCTCTTAAATTCTTGTGTATTGAGCCTGGTGGCTTAGCAGCAAAGAATCCGCCAGCAATGCAGAAGACCTGGGTTTGATCCCTGGGTCAGGAATATCCCCTGGAGAAGGAAATGGCAACCCACCCTAATAATGTTACCTGGGAAAACCCATGGACAGAGGAGCCTGGTGGGCTACAGTCCATGGGGTCACAAAGGAGTTGGACATGACTTAGCAACTGAACAACAGCAACATTTAGGAAAAGCAAATTATTGATAAACAAACCACAATGAGATATCACTACACCATACTAGGATGGTTAAAATGAAAAACAGTAGTAAAACTAAATACTGGAGAGCATGTGGAGCAGCAGAATCTCTTATACATGTGGGTGGGAATGTATGGAAGTTTCTTCAAAGCTAACGATGCAACTATGGTACAACCCAGTATTTGTACTTCTGGGCATTCATCACAGAGAAATGGAAACTTAGATTGACAAAAGTGTGTATACATGAATGTTTATAGCAACTTTAATTGTAGTAGCTGTAAATTGGGAACAACCCAAATGTCCTTTAATGTTCAGTTCAGTTCAGTCACTCAGTCGTGTCCAACTCTTTGGACCCCGTGAACCGCAGCACGCCAGGCATCTCTGTCATCACCAACTCCCGGAGTCCACGCAAACCCATGTCCATCGAGTCGATGATGCCATCCAGCCATCTCATCCTCTGTCTTCCCCTTCTGCTCCTGTCTTCAATCTTTCCCAGCATCAGGGTCTTTTCCAAGGAGTCAGTTCTTTGCATCAGGTGGCCAAGGTATTGGAGTTTCAGCTTCAACATCAGTCCCTCCAATGAACACCCAGGACTGATCTCCTTTAGGATGGACTGGTTGGGTCTCCTTGCAGTCCAAGGGACTCTCAAGAGTCTTCTCCAACACCACAGTTCAAAAGCATCAGTTCTTCTGTGCTCAGCTTTCTTTATAGTCCTTTAATGAGTGAATGGTTAAACAGTCACTGCTATGTCCATATCATGGAATACTACTCAGCCATAAAAAAACAACTGTTGACATAATGGATCAACTTAGATGGATTTCAAGGGCATTATACTTAATGGAAAAAGATAGTCTCTGAAGGTTACATACTATATGATTCTACTTATATAACATTCTCAGAATGGCAAAGCAATAAAAATGGAGAACAGATTAGTGACTGTGGTAGAAGGTGGGTATGATTACAATGGGGTATACAGAAAGAGTCGCTTTGTGGTGAGGGAATAGTTCTGTGTCCTGACTTGGTAGTGGTTACACAATTCTATACAGAGGGTTAAATTTCATAGAACTACATGTGCTTATAAGCACACACACACATGTACACACACAATTGAGTAGCAGGCAAAAAGTGAACGTCAAATGAAGTCTGTAGTCTAGTTATCAGTATGGTACCCATACCATTCCCTGGTTTTGATATAATACTACATTCATATAAGGTGGCACCATGGAAGCTGTTTAAAAGATCCATGGGATTCTGTGTGCCATTTTTGCAACCTTCTGTGTGTCTATCATTATTTATTTATATTTATCTAAGGTGACCAACCTAGACAGCTTATTAAAAAGCAGAGACATTACTTTGCCAACAAAGGTCCATCTAGTCAAATCTATGGTTTTTCTAGTAGTCATGTATGGATGTGAGAGTTGGACTATAAAGAAAGCTGAGTGCCAAAGAATTGATGCTTTTGAACTGTGGTGTTGGAGAAGGCTCTTGAGAGTCCCTTGGACTGCAAGGAGATCCAACCAGTCCATCCTAAAGGAAATCAGTTCTGAATATTCATTGGAAGGGCTGATGCTGAAGCTGAAACTCCCAATACTTTGGCCACCTGATGCGAAGAACTGACTCCTTGGAAAAGACTCTGATGCTGGGAAAGAGTGAAGGCAGGAGGAGAAGGGGATGAAAGGGGATAAGATGGTTGGATGGCATCACTGACTCAATGGACATGAATTTAAGTAAAGTCTGGGAGTTGGCGATGGACAGGGAGGCCTGGCATGCTGCAGTCCATGGGGTCGCAAAGAGTTGGACACGACTGAGTGACTGAACTGAAGTGAACTGAAGGTGGCTCAGTGGGAAAGAATCTGTCTGCGAATGCAAGAGCCACAGGAAAATCAGGTTTGACTCCTGGGTTGGGAAGATCCCCTGGAGAATGAAATGGCAACCCACCCCGGTATTCCTGTCTGGGAAATCCCATGGATAGAGAAGCCTGGTAGGCTCCAGTCCATGAGGTCTCGAAGAGTTGGACACAATTTAGCGATTACATTGGTTGATTTTTTATTTAACATCTTGAATTTATTTCATGTGTATATTTGTCTCCTCACCATTTCCATTTGTCTTACCACCACTATACCTATGCCCTATAATAACATTTCATGTGTACTTAAAACCAAGCAAAGGGTGGTTTTCCTTCTTTAAAAACTAAACTAGGCATTTTGGACAACACACTCTTGGCAATGGAACCTGGGAAATATTTATCAGACATGGTAGGGAAGGGTCTCTTCTTCATTATGAAAAGAACTGCAAGATGTCAATTGTTACAGAAATGAAATTAGATGGAAAATTTTAATAAACCATTTAAACTTATTTTTTTTTAAAGAGACCTCCTCCACTTCCACTGCCAGAGATCTTGAATAGACTTCTGGTCAGTCATCTGGAAATAATCCTTCACATAGTTGATGAAGTTGTCTTCCACTCTCAGAAAAACAGTCTTTTTCTATACTTGCTTGTATTTTTGCTTTAATGTCTTCTATAGAACTAGGCTCTTTCAGTGTTTTTGGTGTTCTTCACTATTTTTTTTTTAAGAATTCTTGACCTTTGATCTTGGTGTTGAAGTTTTCGAGGTTTTTTCCATTCTGGTTTGTTTTTTGTGCATTTTTGGCTGGAGTATCTTATATAGATTTCTTTACTGGAACTTTTTTTCTTTAGCTTTCTCATTACCAAAATCAACATTGTAGTCACCTTCAGCAGCAGCAAATTTTACTTTTTTCTGTTAACTTGATATCACTTCTAGGGGAAGGAAGGTTTTCCAGATATACTTCAGAGTTTCAGATCCCCTTTCTCTTCATCTTCTGAATCTGTATCTTCCTTTACAGCTGCTAAGTGTGTGCACTAATATGCACAAGCCCTGAACCACACTTCAACCGTAAGATTTCAGGTGGTGTTATTTCAAAGCTCTCACAGGAAACTGTTGGCTGAACAGACATTTTCAAAGTTGCCAGTGCTACTTTAATTGGACTGCTTTCATAATTCACTGCCTCTGCTTCAACAGTATGTGATTCATCCTTTGCACTAGCCCCTGAACTGACTGTTCTTAAGATAACTGTAGCTCATTTTCATCATAATCTTCATTGGCCTTTAGTTCACAACCAAAAAGATGGTTCTGGAACCTCAGGGTGCATCCCCACACTCACTGAATTTTCCATGAGGTTGATGGCACATGTTTGGTTGGAGAAAATGTGGACAGAGATAAACAACTACTGTTCTGGAGAAGTCATTATTTAAAAAATATATATAGTCATGTATTATTATTCATAGTTGTTTTATTCAAAATTTCATGCATTTATATTTTAACTCTTTAGTTAGATTGGCCCCACTCTAGTACTCTTGCCTGGAAAATCCCATGGATGGAGGAGCCTGGTAGGCTATAGTCCATGGGGTCGCTAAGAGTCGGACACGACTGCGCAACTTCACTTTCACTTTTCCCTTTCATGCACTGGAGAAGGAAATGGCAACCCACTCCAGTATTCTCGCCTGGAAAATCCCAGGGATGGCGGAGCCTGGTGGGCTGCCGTCTATGGGGTCGTACAGAGTCGGACATGACTGAAGCGACTTAGTAGCAGCAGCAGCAGCAGTTACATTGGAGATTTAAGTATAGTGGCAGTGACTTATAATTGTCCTGATTCAAGTTAATATAATTCAACTCAATTAAGTTAAAGTCATTTCAATAAATATTTGAGAGCCTATTAGTCACAAAATTAATGAGGCTTAGTTCTTATCACCCTTAATATTATATTGATCATCCAGCATAGTACAATAATATATATGCAGCAAGATTTCAAAAAATGGTATCATTTGACTGGCCTTACTAATTTTTATGGTGATGTCTCCATCTTTATTTACATAAATGCATCATTTTCTTTACTTTGTTTTCTTTCTCTGATAGGAATAAACATACATGTAAGGAAAATGTTTTCAAATTAATTTCTGTTGTTTAGATTTTTAAGCCATAAAGACTTAGGAAAACATTTATATGCCCCATACATTTATTTCAGGTTTTAAGTTGCAAGTATGCTTTAGTTTATTATTTTACAGCAGAGGAAATAATGTATATTTCTATTCTTACATTGAAAACAGAACAAAAACAGCTTAGGCTACCAAATGAAGCTCTTGGTCTTTTTGTTTTAATGATCACCGAGCTTAAATTTGTGGGGAGGAGGACAATTTTCTTAATGTTTTCTACCTGGTTCAACATTCCCAGACAGCAGTTACAAGCCAAATATAATTTCAGTAAATGAGAAATTCTTGTTTTCATGTACTGATTGGTTTTATTACACATGAAGTTTAATTGGGAGGCTTCTCCAGCTTATCTGGGTAATGATGAACAGCTGCAGTAGATTGCACTCCCTCCCCGACTCCACCCCTACATCATTTTGATTGAACAGCACCCAAACAAAACCTTGTACAACTGTGCGATAGGAGCATCATTTAACTGCACTGCAAACCCTGACTGCATTTGAGCCCAGCAAGCAGTTTCACAAGAAGCCAGAGGGAAACAAAAAGCCCGAGAGGAAATGTTCAAATTAGCAGTGCACCCTCACCCCCTACCCCAGACCACTGCAGCCATAAGATTTGACTACTGGACTTGCAATGTATTGTGCTTAACTAGATCTCTATCCCACATTAATAAGTGGTATCACCCAAAGCAGAAATGTGCTTGTCTAATTCAGAGGTGATAAATGGTAGATTTTTATATCCTCAGCAGAAGAATATCATTGGTAATTTCAGTAGCAAAGAGAAAGGATGCCTCTGACTGCCTTGAAGGGCTTATAAAGTGCCTTACCTATCTTACAACATCTTTTATAACAATAGCTAATATGTTAGAGCAGGCTTCCCCAGTGGCTCCTCCATAAAGAATCCACCTGCAATGCAGGAGATGCAGTTCAATTACTGGGTCAGAAAGATCCCCTGGAGGAGGAAATGGCTCCAGTATTCTTGCTGGAGAATCTCATGAACAGAGGAGGCTGGTGGGCTATAGTCCTTGGGGTTGCAAAGAGTCAGACATGACCGCACACTTGCACTTGCAGTATGTGTGAGCACTTACTGTGGGGTAAGCATTGTATTCATACTGTTTCACATGTATCCTCTCAGTTAGTCCTCTCCATGACCCTAGGAGAGATCTACCAGGCATATGTTAGAGATGACGCCTAGAGCTCCTATGAAGCTTGTCTAGGGTCCAAAGCCAATGAGACTCAGCTGAGTCCAGGTCCATCTTTCTGGGACATTCACTCTTACTCTAATGGGTAGGTTAACAGAGAATGCTGTACAAGGAACTCATTCAGAGAAGGTAACTTGATGGAGTAGTTGTTAAGGCAGCAGATAGTTTTCCACTTCATTTACCGATTGACCACGTCACCAAATATATAACCAGTACTCTCTCTATGGTTATCTACATGCATGTTTGGAATGACCTGCTCTTTACTATGTGGTACTGTGATGCTGCAGTGTTTGTTAGGGAGTTAAAGTTTTCAGTTCAGTTCAGTCGCTCAGTCGTGTCCGACTCTTTGCGACCCCATGAATTGCAGCACGCCAGGCCTCCCTGTCCATCACCAACTCCCGGAGTCTACCCAAACCCATGTTCATAGAGTCGGTGATGCCATCCAACCATCTCATCCTCTGTCGTCCCCTTCTCCTCCCACCCCCAATCCTACCCAGCATTAGGGTCTTTTCCAATGAGTCAACCCTTCGCATGAGGTGGCCAAAGTATTGGAGTTTCAGCTTCAACATCAGACCTTCCAATAAACACCCAGGATTGATCTCTTTTAGGATGGATTGATTGGATCTCCTTAAAGTTTTCAAGTAAAAACAATTTGCTTAGTAATAAAGGAAGAGTTTGTCTGTAATGCTTTAGATGGTAGATAAATGTATGCCATTGAGCCCCTCTTGCTGGCTCTTCCTCACCCGAGGCTCCTCTTCCCATACCCTCCTCCTCTTTTCTGCGCAGTTTGGTCCTGTCATGATCTTCATTTGAGGCTTTAAGAGGCTTAGTTACAGCCTTTCATCCCACTCTCTGCTTTAAAATGAATCACTTTTACCTCTCTTATCTTTTCAGTTCATGACAGCAAGGAAGTGGAGTAATAACTTAAGAGGGAGTTTTTGTTGTTGTTGTTGTTAAGTTATTTATTTTAACTGGAGGCTAATTACTTTACAATATTGTGGTGGTTTTCTCCATACATTGAAATGAATCACCCACGGATGTACACGTGTCCCCCATCCCAAACCCCCATCCCACCTTCCTCCCCATCCCATCCCTCTAGGTTGTCTCAGTAAAATCAGACAGACCCAGTTCAAATGCCAGTACTGGCACTCACTGACACTTAGCACTGAAGGCGCTGAATTTTCCAGAGTTTCAGTTTCCTCATCTGTGAAATGTGAAGTAACATGGACACAACCTTTTTGGATTGTGAGTTTCATTTGAAGCCTTATTCTTAGTACATTGTGCGTGTTAGTCGCTCAGTTGTGTCTGACTCTTTGTGACCCCATGGTCTGTAGCCTGCCGGGCTCCTCTGTCCATGGAATTCTCCAGGCAAGAATCCTGAAGTGAGTTGCCATTTCCTTCTCCAGGGGACCTTCCTGACCCAGGAATCGAACCTGGGTCTCCTGCATTGCAGGCAGATTCTTTAACGTTTGAGCCACCAAGGAAGCCCTTCTTGGTACATTGGAAATGCTCAAATATCAATCATGAATAATTGTCAACAACAATTCAGTCCCATTCATTTTGAATCCATTGTACTTGCTCTTCCCCAAATTTATTGTTGTTGTTGTTCAGTCACTCAGTCATGTCCAACTCTTTGTGACCCCATGGATTGTAGCATGCCAGCTTCCCTGTCCTTTACCATCTCCCGGAGCTTGCTCAAACTCATGTCTATTGAATTGGTGATGCAATCCAACCATCTCATCCTCTGTCATCCCCTTCTCCTGCCTTCAATCTTTCCCACCATCAGGGTCTTTTCTAATGAGTTGGCTCTTCACATCAGGTGGCCAAAGTATTGGAGTTTCAGCTTCAGCATCAGTCCTTCCAATGAATATTCAGTACTGATTTCCTTTAGGATTGACTGGTTTGATATCCTTGTAGTCCAAGGGACTCTCAAGAGTCTTCTCCAACACCACAGTTCAAAAACATCAATTCTTCAGTGCTCAGCCTTCTTTATGGTCCAACTCTCACATCCATACATGACTACTGGAAAAACAACAGCTTTGACCATATAGACCTTTGTTGGCAAAGTAATGTCTCTGGTTTTTAATACGCTATCTAGGTTTGTCATAGCTTTTCTTCCAAGGAGTAAACGTCTTTTAATTACATGGTTACATTTACCATCTGCAGTGATTTTGGAGCCCTCCAAAAGAAAAGTCTGTCATTGTTTCCTTTGTTTCCCCATCTATTTGCCATGAAGTGGTGGGACCGGATGCCATGATCTTCAGTTTTTGAATGTTGAGTTTTAAGCCAGCTTTTTCACTCTCCTCTTTCACTTTCATCAAGAGACTCTTTAGTTCTTCTTTGTTTTCTGGCATAAGGGTGGTATCACCTGCATATCTGAGGTTATTGATATTTCTCCCAGCAATCTTGATTCCAGCTTGTGCTTCATCCACCCCAGCATTTCTCCTGATGTACTCTGCATGTAAGTTAAATAATCAGGGTGACAATATACAGCCTTGACGTACTCCTTTCTCAATTTGGAACCAGTCTGTTGTTCCATGTCCAGTTCTAACTGTTGCTTCTTAACCTGCATACAGGTTTTCGGGAGGCAGGTAAGGTGGTATGGTATTCCCATCTCTTGGAGAATTTTCCAAGTTTGTTGTGATCCACACAATCAAAGGCTTTAGCATAGTCAGTGAAGCAGAAGTAGATATTTTTCTGGAATTCTCTTGCTTTTTCTATGACCCAACTGATGTTTGCAATTTGATCTCTGGTTCCTCTGCCTTTTCTAAATCCAGCTTGAACATCTGAAAGTTCTTGACTCATGTACTGTTGAAGCCTGGCTTGAAGAATTTTGAGCATTACTTTGCTAGCATGTGAAATGAGGTAATTTTGCGGTAGCTTGAACAATGTTTGGCATTGGAATGAAAACTGACCTTTTCCAGTTCTGTGGCCACTGCTGAGTTTTCCAAATTTGCTGGCATATTGAATGCAGCACTTTAACAGTGTCATCTTTTAGGATTTGAAATAGCTCAGCTGGAATTCCATCACCTCCACTAGCTTTGTTCATAGTGATGCTTCCTATGGACTTGACTTCACATTCCAGTTTGTCTGGCTCTAGGTGAGTGATCACACCATTGTGGTTATCTGGGTCATGAAGATCTTTTTTGTATAGCTATTCTGTGTATTCTTGCCACCTCTTCTTAATATCTTCTGCTTCTGTTAGGCCCATATTGTTTCTGTCCTTTATTGTGCCCATCTTTGCTTGAAATGTTCCCTTGGTAGCTCTAATTTTCTTGAAGAGATCTGCAGTCTTTCCCATTTTATTGTTTTCCTCTATTTATTTGCATTGATCACTTAGGAAGGCTATCTTATCTCTCCTTGCTATTCATTGGAACTCTGCATTCGGATGAGTATATCTTTCCTTTTCTCCTTTGCCTTTCGCTTCCCCAAATTTGGAAATCCTTGATTCTTCATTAATCTCTGAGCCTCTTTAGGCTCCACATATTTTTAGCAACTATGAAGACCATGTGTATGTTGTTCTATGCAGTTTCAAAACTTACATTGCTCTGTATGCTAGTTGCCAAGTACTATAATAACCATTTAAAAATATTTTCCCTGATATATTATTTTGCACCTGTGTAAACCTAAGCAGCTGTGCTCAGCTATGTATAAATGTTTGCTTATGTGCTTCTGTTACATTTATTTATGTAATTCTGTCTATAGCCAGTTGCTCTATTAAATGATAAACTTCTCAGGGCCAAAGACCTCACTCTACTTCTGCAACAGATCTGAGTATCCCCCCAAGAATAGATTTCAGGCTTTAATAGGATATTAATGACAAGTTTCCAAACATCATGTTCTCATCTGGGAGCACTGTTTCTTAAAGCAGTTTCTTAAAGCCATAGCTGGTGTTCTATGGAAATGTTCAACTTGGAGGCCTTCAGTTGGTGATTTTTCACATTTTAAAAATTAAAAGCACAAAGCTATAATTTGGGGAACAGCAAGTTAACAATCAAGAAAAAGAAAAAAAAGTTTAGTAATTGTTGTGACTTCTCTGGTGGCTCAATGGTCAATAATCTCTCTGCCAAACAGGAGACACAGGTTCAATCCCTGGATCGGGAAGATCCCCTGAAGGAGGAAATGTCAACCCACTCCAGTATCTTGCCTGGGAAATTCCATGGACAGGGGAGCCTGGTGGGCTACAGTCGATGGGGTCACAAAGAGCTGGACACAATTGAGTGACTAAACAACAACTTTTAAGAAAGCTTCAGATTATATTTGCTTTGACTAGTGAAGTGATTGATATGTTGGATTAAGAAAATATCAAGTCACACCCAATAGTCCAATGCTCATACTGCACTTTTAGAGCACTTAATAGGTGCCTTGCTAGGAGCTTGGTTTCTCTTGTTTCATTCAGCCTCCCTAGCACTCCCATGAGACAGGCGCCATGTTCCTCCCCATTTCACATTCTAGGAGACTCAGGTTAAGAAAGGTTTACCCGTTATTCAGGATGCAGCTGAAAAGAATTGGAACCAAGCCATGTTAATCACTGAGCTGTACTGCTTTCTTCAAAAGGATTTTGCAGATGATCTGTAAAGATAATTCTGATATTCCATTTTTTCTTCTTTCATAATACTACCCTTGCCTGGACCCCCACAAAAGGAGAGGAAATTTTATTAGTATGTTCATGATTAAGCTTGCTTAGTATAGATAAATAATTACAACTGCATGGGTTTTGGATGGTTTGCTAGGAAAATTTTTTTTAAAAAGAAAACTCTCTCCATATGTTTGCCTTCAAATGCTCCTGCTCTCCTGCAGCCTGGCTCTCCTTTCACTGCCTTGTAGTGAAGTATTCAAGGGAGTGTTGTCTTGTCAGAATGAAGTCATTAAGGAAAATGTCTCCTTGCCTTTTGAGTGGACAAGCAGGAAACATCGTTTGCTTTCCCTTTCTTTTACTGTTATCCTCTTCTTTTCCCACCTCAGTTCTATTCTCTTAGAATAAATAACAGCTCACTTCACCCAGGAATTGGGTAACTTGAGCCATCCATACAAGCACTGTCTGAGAAAGCTGGCTCTCAACAATTGCACTGCGTGCAGCTGCTTGGGGCCCTGCTCTTCGGCAGCCTCACCATCCCCGTCAGCTCCTCCTGGATTTCAGGACCCAGCAATTACAGAGCTGGCCTCTGGGCCTGCACGTAAAGCATGCTTTCACAATAAAAACATCCAGTTGGTCTCTTCCAACTTCAAACATTCTGTGAGTGTCTCAGCCATAAGTTGTAGAGGATCCAAGAACCTCTCAGTGGAGTCAGGACTAGAATTCCTACATTTGTTCTGGTTTACAACCAGAGAATTTACAAGGCGTAGTAACATGCTGTGTTCTATAATGTGATAGTGGACAGCAGAGGAAGATGGATAGAAAAGGATGCTGATCATGCATACACTTCAGGATCCTCAAATGCCTGGCTTCTGACAGGGGCTTTGCTGCCTTCATAATCGTCCCAAATTGTATACTCTTCAAGCCACTTAATTAGTGCATCTGGCTTTGGCTGACTGACTTTTTGAGTAGTTTAATGTACCTCGTGTTTGACTAAGAAATTTAAGCCCCTGAAGGTTAAATATGAGGAAGATAGTGCAAATAATACGAATAACTAACATTTCTTGAGTCTTTTACATGTAGTAGGCACTGTTTTAAGCATTTTTCTTTATCTAACTCCTCAGCTTTCACAACAACCCTAAGCAGTAGGTCTTTTATTAGCCTGTTTTTAGGATGAGGATGTTGAGGTAAAATAACTTACTCAGGGCTCCAGCTCAGGCAGTCCCAATCCTTAGCTTTTGCTGTTAGCCACTGTACTGTGGTGGTGTGAACTGAGGCATTCTGTCTTTATCTGGTTCTTTTGATGTCTTCGTTGTCTTCAGTAAGTCAATGAATTTCTTTTTGCCTTAGTCACCTCATCAGAAGATTTTATCTCTCTGATTTCCAGAGATGAAAATGGAATCACACGTTTCGTATAGGTGACTAGAATCAAACAATTGGCAAAATGTACTCTGATCAAAATCCAGGGACCGCAAGTGACCTGCCATTTGGTAACGGAACTGGGGTTGGCACTCACAGCTCTATTTCTCACTCCTCACCATGAAGGGTCTTCTACGGAATATACTTACACTGTAATAAGTATAGAGTATAGTACAGTGGTGGGCTTCCCTGGTGGCTCAGACACTAAAGCATCTGCCTGCAATGCAGGAGACCCAGCTTTGCTCCTTGGATTGGGAAGATCCCCTGGAGAATGGAATGGCAGCCCACTTCAGTTTTCTTGCCTGGAGAATCTCATGGACAGAGGAGCCTGGCAGGCTATAGTCCATAGGGTTGCCAAGAGGCAAATATGACTGAGCGTGCACGCACAGAATAGTGTAGTAGTATAGCAAGTGCAGAGCACAGAGTGGAATTTTCTATCTGTATTCAGTCAAAGTTTGATATAAATCAGTCTTCTTATCTTAACTTTAAAAAGTAAAAAATTCTATTTATTTTACTTGTAAATAATTGTATCTTTGCTCACATCAAAAGAAATTCCATGTTGTATTATAAAAGGGAATAGTTAACTTCTGTGACTCACATTATTATCTTTGAAAAGAGCCATTCAATAAATAAACAGCCCTTATTTCAGTTCAGTGTTGTTTATGTTTTCAATCTACTCTTCTATAAAATGTGGCATAAATAAATAAGTTGAAATTGTTTGTTTAGACATATCTAAAACATTTACTCCCACACAAGCGATGAAGTGTAGACTTTTCTTTTGAGGTTTAGATTTTTCTCACAGTATTATAGTGGTTAACTGGAGTTCCATTCATGTTCAAGTTCATTACATCTATGAAACCCTCAGGAAACACATTGTATTATTGTTCTTGAACCACTTGAATGTTATAGACTGAGTTTAAAAACTGTATCATGGGTAAAAAGCACAAAGTTGCATTATGTTTCTCTTCAAGGAATCTCAGGATTTCTAACTGTAGCTTTAACTGTGTTATACAACAGCTCTCCCAGACACCATTTTAAACAAGTAACCTTATTGATTATTTCTTCTTGCTTTCTGCATGTTTGTATGTGTAAATGGTGAAGACTTATAGTATTTTCTGTGAGCCCTGCCCGCACCTAACCCATACTAAGAATTTCCAATTTCTTTACATTGGCAATAACTTCTCACCAGGCCTTTCATCTTATAAGGGTCCCTTAAAGGGCAGGAGACCCACCTGGACCTCAGACTTTGGAAAGCCTCCTCTCCTCCAACCTGTGGCCTGTTAATGTCCCCAGTTCTGAAAAGGAGAGAAAGAAAGGAAACAATGCCTCTCATCTACCTTAACCTCTCCTTAAGATACCAGTCTATGATTTGGTTAGTTTTCACCTTCACATTCTTGGAAGGAGATCTGGTATGTTATTTTGGCTTCCTTGCCTCCTTCAGTCCTTGGAAACCTTCTCATCTTTGTGACTGCAGCATTGGCACAGTTGACCACTCTGTTCTCTGAAGTCTTCACACTTTTCACTTTCTAAATACAATTCCCCTTTGGTTTTCTTCTTAGCTCTTTGACCACTTTTCCTTTTCTTCTCTTTACTTTGTTGATTCTTCTTCCTTCTTCCTAAATGTTATTAAGTTTCCAACTGTCTTTCTTGTTCTTTACCTCAAATTTACAGATCACCCTGACTTTCACCCAATCTCTTGGCATGAACTCCAAAATTTTCACTACAAGTTCTGCCTCTTGTTTGATCCTCTTATCTGAACACCAGACACAAACTTCCAGCTGATCCTTGAATTGCTCCAGCTGGAAGATCTAAAGCATCTCAAACTCAATATGTATAAAAATAGAACTATCACCTTCTCTCTAAAACCCATCCTTTTGCTTTGTGGACACTGGTAAATGTCATCACTGCTGATGGGTCCGTTCTATCTTAAAATGTCAGAGTTCTTCAACTTCTCTCTCTATCTCACTTCAATATCTGATCACTTGCTAAAATCCTGGCAATTCTATCTTGAATGCCTTTTAAATCCAACTATTCCCATTGTCCCTCTAAATATGTCACATATTATCTCTCAGTCTAGATAATTCTATGTTACTGATTAGTGTTTCTGATTTCAGTACCCGCTTCCTTCTCTCCACTTCCAATGTATTCTCTCCATATCACCAGAGTGGCCTTTATAAGATAAATCTTAACAGTAGATGCCTCTGTCTATAAATCTATAATTCGTTAAAGATCCATAGTGTTAGGTAAAAAAAAAAAATCCTACAAAGGAATATAAGGAATAGTTTTGATATTAGTAAAGATAACATACATGTACACAGTCCAGCAAAATGTAAGCAGTGCTTATCTTGTTATTGCTGAGTAGTAGTACTGGGATGAGTTGTATTTTCTTATTTTTGCTTGCTTGTATCTCTATACTGAGCATATTTTACTTGTGTAACAAGGCAAAAATATTTAAAAGTAAACTGGTGGGATTAAAAGGAGCTGATCTAAGTAACTTTGGAAAACCGTGTTTTTACTAGATGCTATAAAACTGAAAATGAAAAGAATGATACATAAACACTGTACTCTAGTTGGGAAATTCATTTCTTACAGGGTTATGGGTTAGCAGTTGTGAGACTACTTTGCAAGTATATAAGGAATGAACAAATATGTAAATAAACTGCAGATAATGGGATCACATTTCTAACTGGAAGGGACAGAAGTTACAAATAAGTAGGGAAGGCTGAAATAAACCTGACAGTAAAAGATTAGAGTTGGAAACATCAGTATGAATGCATGTTTAGTTTGATACTTGAACAGAGGGATACAAAAGAATTATTGATATGTGTGTTTACATGGGTTAGTATGCATGTGTGTATTTCCTAGCTCTGTCCTTTGAGAGGGCCGAGAAGCAGTGAAACCTCAGCAGCAACAAGCACACCAGCACCTAGACCTGGTTTCCAGAAGTCATTTTCCAACACTAGGAACCAAAGCTCCTTGGAGAAATGTCTGATTCTAGTCCTGGGTCACAGAAAATCAGTGATGAGCCTGGAGCACTCACAGTGCCAGAAAGAGAGGAACTGCATTAAAAAAAAAAGGTGGAGCAATTCAAAAGGACACAGGAGCCAACTTGAAAGAGCTTGAAATGGCCAAAGATAGAACAAATTTCAGCAGAGGGAGAGAACTGAATTATACCTCAAAGAATTTTTTAAAAATTCCGACTTTCATACTAATATAAATAAATGGTTGATTAAATAAATAAATGAAGGGGGAGGGGCAAATCTCTCTTACAGAAGAATTTCAAATAATTTAGGTATGAATAGACACCACTCCCCTGTCTGAGGGGGAGAATTTAATTCTCTTCTCCTTTAGTGTAGGTAGACTTAGCGCCACTCCTCTAGTGAGTGTTGTTAGAAAACAGAAAAGTTGTCCCTATGCAGTGGAGAAAACTAATAAACAGTACCTTAATCATGTGATCACCTCACCAGTGATTGACAAGTGTTTTTAACATTATGTTCCTTATTATGTTCCCCAGGATGAATGGGGCGTGTCACCTCTGAGGTATCCTTCCCTCAAGTCACGAGAAAACAATAAATAAACTAAAATTGAGGGATGTTCTACAAAATATCTGACCAGTAATCTTCAAAAGTGTCAAGGTCATGAAAAACTAGGAAGAGTAAGAAACTTTCACAGATAAAGGAGACTAAGGAGACATGATGCAATGTGGTCCCCCGGATCCTGGGACAGAGAAAGAATATTAGTGGAAAAACTGGTGAAATCCAAATGAAGTCTGTAGATTAATTAGAGGTAATATATCAATGTTAATTTCTCATTAATTAATGTTAATTAATTAATTGATTACTGTTAATTTCTTATTGGAAAAGACCCTAATGCTGGGAAAGACTGAAGACAGGAGGAGAAAGGGATGACAGAGGAGGAGATGGTTGGATGGCATCACTGACTCGATGTACATGCTCTGGGAGTTGGTGATGGACAAAGAAGCCTGGCGTTCTGCAGTCCATGGGGTTACAAAGAGTCAGACATGACTGAGTGACTGAACTAATTAATGTTAACTTCTTAGTTTTGACAGATGACTCATGAGTATGTAAACTGTTAAGGTTAGGAAAGCTGGATGAAAGTATATGTAACATTCTGTTTGATTTTAGCAACTTTTCTATAAATCAGGTACTACCCCAAAATACAAACTGGAAAGAAGGAAAGAAATACATTTCCCTGTCTGTACAGGGGCTTCTCAATTTGTCTTCAAAGATTCATCTGGAAGTTTTTCAAAATTACATGCCTGGGCACCACCTGGGAGATTCCGATTCAGTGGGACTGTGATTGAGTCAGGAAAACTACAGTACATAATTGTAAAGTGGCACAGAAGAGCCTCATATACTTCAGATATTGCAAAAACCACTTGTCTATAGTACAGACAGAGCCTGCCTGCTTCCCCTGGGCAGACTTTTAAACTTTTTATAGGAAACTGTTGCTCAGAGACCACAACTGGAACTGCCTTTTATAATTATAATTCACAATATACAAATTAATAAGGCATTCTGAATATAAGGAACATAGCTGGTCACACAAAGAATTGCATGACTATGTATTTTACTTCTAAATACAGTACATTAGAAGTTTTCCACTGGACACCCATCAACCCAAAAGCTTATTAAATATTTATGAGCCAAGAAATTATTTCCACACCCTCATTTTGCATTTTGTTTGCTTTGAAGTGAAAATTTACACGATGTCTTTCCCTTGGGATTTTCATGTGGTCGTCCTGTACTTGCATGCTTTTTGTGAAACTGAAACACTCTAAAGTCATTTCAATGAACAGGAAAAAAAAAAAAAACAACTTGGTAAGATGTAGGGGAAAGTTAAAGAGTACTGGAGAAAAAGATTGAGATCAGAGAGTCCATGTAAATTATATCCCAAGTGTTCGTACATGCCTCTGTGAGTGTATGGGTGCACGGAGTCTCTTACTGACGTCTATGGATGCCTAGAGATTCATGAAGAAGAGTCGGGGTTTCTTAGACTATAATTTGAAAGAAAATATGTGTACATACATTTTTTCTCTGGGCCATGATAGCAGTAAGCCATAAAGAGTTAAGAAATGCTGGCTGTGTGTGGTCTTTTTGGTAATGATAACATACATTTGTATTAACTAATTTGCTACACTTTTAAAGTAAATAACTGGCAAATAGATGCATTGTGATGTGATCTCATAACAAGACCTATGGCTAGTGACCCATTGGAACACATATAAAATGTTATTTATTTTTCCCAATAGAGAGTTGAGAAAGGTCTCAGAATGCAATGAACATTCTCAGAAAGGGTGACCAAAATGAAAGCCTCTGCTCAGAGATAGAGCATTCATTCATCAAGTGTTTACAAAGTCTTTATTATGTGCCAGGCACAGTTCCAGGGTTTTGAAATAAACTAGTTGACAAAACAGAGAAACATCTGTCTCTCACAGTTTACTTTCAAGTAGGGAAGATAGACAATAATGAATAAGCAAAATAAGTAAATGACATAGTAGGTCAAAGAGTGATATAAATGCTGTGAAAAAGAGGAAAAAATAGAGTAGGGAAGGGGGATTGAAACTGCCATTTGGAGGTGGGGAACGATTGTGTATTAAATAAGGTGAGAGGGTAGTTCTCATTGAAGAGGTAAGATTTGAACAAAGATTCAAAGGCAGTGATGGAGTTAGCTGGGTGGATTCTGGGGAAGAGCATTCCAGTCAGAGGGAACACAGAGCGAAAGTCATGTTTGGGGAGCAGCAAACAGGCTTCTGGCTGGAAGAGATAGTGGTGAGGAAGGAGGAGGAGGATAGGAAAAGAGGCCAGAGATGCAATGAAGCAGGGGGTGTTTTGCCACTTATTTAAGGACTTGGGTTTTTTCTCTGCATTTGATGAGAGCCGTAACAGGTATTTCTCTCCCTTAATGTACCTTTGTCAGAAATTGTCAAATTAAGTCAATACAAAATATGGAAGGCTAGAGAGAATTTGATAAACAAAATTAACATATTAACTATATGTAAAAGTACAGAAGGTAATTGTTGCCCAACCACACAGGAAATAGTTATATTCAGTTGTCTATGTATTAGAACACATATAAAATCTTAACACATTCAAGAAAAAAGAAGCAATACGTAACATACTATCTCACAACAGTCTCACAAAAGTAGACATTAACAGGAGTAGAATAGTTTTTAAAAATGTATATCCATTTGGAAGTTTAAAAGCACTCTTTTGAACAACTCTTGGTTTAACAAGGGTATCAAATTCAATTACAAACTAGGAAAAAAGTAGTGATGAGAAAAACACTGTTTATTGAAACCTATGCAACATAGTATGCTACCCTCAAGCAGTAAATTGAATTCAGAACATTTCAGGATCTCTTATGTTGAAATGATGGCATTTATTGTGAAGTAGTGGACCCTGAAAATTAGCATGGAAACATGTAGACTCTAATGTAGCTGTAGAATGTACCTCTAAACTCTGCTCACTTTGTTAGTAGAAGTATCTTTTCCTCTCTGACTAGGGAAGCTAATCTCTTTCAGCCTGAAGACTGCAGTGGCCCCCCTTGAGGCAGGTTTCTTGCAGAAGATGCTGAGGACTGGAGGGTTTTAAGCAGAGGAATAACAGTTTGTTTCAAATTAATGGCTGTTATATTGCAAAAGACACTAGAGGGCAATAATGGATGCTGGGAAACTTATAGAAGGCTGTTACAGTAATTCAGGTGAAAGAGGATGGTGCATGGACCATCAGGGAGCAGGGGATATCACAATGATTTTAGTGCCTTTCTCTTATGAGAAGATGCAAGACTCTGGGGTCATTGAAATTCTTCCTTAGATATATGTCTTACCTACCTACCATATATCCAAAAGACAGAATGCTTCATCCTGAATTCCTTTCAAGGCATACTTGTAGGTCAGTAGCTGTAGTGGCTAATGATTTGACCCTCATAGAACTGGAATGGTAGGGGACATTGTTTGTAGTGCATTCATTGGTCATAAATTTGACCAAGGTTTAGGAGGCAGTTCCTGACCAATTTGTCTCATGGTGCTAGGAAGGCTTATTCCTAGGTCAGGCAAGGATTCCATTGTTAGGTCACTCAGTGTGCTATTTCTGGACGAGGCCCTGTTAATAGCATTCTCTGTTTACAGTGGCTTTGTGCTCTCCAGACGGTTCCCCTCTTCTCCCCTGACCTGTGAGTTCTTTGGAGACTCCCATCATCAGATGCCTCTGATGTGATGGGCAGTGCATGTTGCCCTTTGACAGACCACTCCCAACCCTCAGTCAGCTTCTGGTTTTAGATGATCACTCCTTGGATTCCTGCTATTGAAGGTCTTTGTGTGCTCTGGGCAGGCTCCTTTCTCATATTACCTCAGGACATCATTTCTATTATATTAATTTTAATTTTATTTTGTCACACAAAATAATTACTCAGTGGCTTGAAGTCACACACATTTCTTATCTCAGGTTCCATGGGTCAGGACTCTGGGCCCAACTTAGCTGGGCCCTCTGCTCAAGTTTCTCACAAGGCTGTAGTCAAGGTTTGCATGGGATGCATTCCTTTCTGGAACTCAAGGTTCTCTTCCACACTCATGAGATTGTTGGCAGAAGTCTGTTTCCTAGTGGTTGTAGGATTGGGGTCCATGTTTTCTAGCTGGCCATCAACCAGGGGCTTTTCTTAGCTCCTAGAACATGCAGTTCTCTGTCATATTCCCTCTCACAGGCACTTTGACAGCACGGCAGCTACTCTTTTGAAGAGAGAAGTTGAATCTCTATCTTGGTTGCAAAGAGGAAGTTTTATGCAATGTACTGTAATATAGTCACACAAGTGGCTATCCCATCCTCTTTTCCTAATCATGGGAGGGACATTCCAACACTTCATCACACAATGAAACATAATCAAAGCAGTGATATCCAGCCACTTGTCATATTCTATCAGCTAGGGGCTAGTCCCAGGTGCTGTCCCCATTCAACAGGAGGCAATCGTATGGAATTGTGATTCATTGGAGATCTCCTTAAGTTATGTTCACCATACCCTCTATAGGTTTCACACTTGGATCCTGAGTTTCACAGACTTTTGACCACCATCAGGGAAACACAATTCTCAACACAGACTCAGCTTTCTCTGTCTTGCCACCGAAGCAGCCTGCTGGATTTTCTTTCCTTTAAGATTTCTTGGGCAGGAGTTAGAGGCATTTCTACTGTGTTCCACTGGAGGATAATGTGTGATTCCCTCTGGTGTTCACTTTGAAGCCCAATTTTTTTTGAACTTGAAGCTAAGGAAGTTGAAACTGACATGACATCCCTGCTCTTTTGTGGAAAAGAACTGATTATCCCAGCATAAATTTCTCCAAATAATTCTTCTCAAATTTTCTTTCTTCTTCATTTTCTGACTTCTTTGTGTAAATTTAACCTTGCCAATGAGCTCAAGAGTCAGAGTCTTTAATTTCCTTAATAGGAAACCAGTAGGCTACCATGTAAAATTCATAAACTAAGAATAGCCGCACATATATCATTTTAAAATGTGAATGACTACTATAGGAAATAGTTAAGATTAAAAACTGGGTGCCATTGGAAAGCAGGACTGGGTATGGGCAAGGGTAAGGCTGGTCACTGCTATTTTTCTTCATAGTCTTTGCAGGACTAATTAATTTTTATAATATCTACCTGTATGATTTGGATTTGAAGGGAGATACATTCAAAGAGTCATTTTCCTTTGGACTTTTACCTTTCATATGCTACTGGAGGACCAAACATTGAAATTTTTCTTCTTCAGGTAAAATATTTTGAAATCTTCTAAGGAAACATGCCTAAAAATGTTAGCTGTGATGAGCCAATTTGCCATCAACCTTCTATACTTTAAGTCAAAACTCTTTGTCTAAGTTATTCCTATTCCAAAGCTACGATCCAGTCTCAGCTGAAAATGTATTTGTTGAACACAAGCTACATTAATGCCTTGTATTTAACATTGTTTAATGTTGAATTTTTAATTGCATGTTTGACATTCTTGGAAGTCAGTGCTCACTTTAGCGGAATACATTCTGTCTAAAGTGTACACTAATCTTCTTCACTGTACTAATCTTCCACATTAATATCCTAGGCATATAAATATATGCAGAGAGACGCATATACATTGGAGACATAAATTTTGTGATGTATAAAATCAAAACAAATATTGAAGTGATGAGAGTAGCATTCATAGCTGGGAACCAAGCTACAAGTGTAACATGAGGAAGCCTGTGCCAGTGATCATGAGGGTTAGGCCAAAGTCACAGCAGGGATAGTCCCTGTAATCAGCAGCTAGAATTATCAATATCTAGGCTTGAGTGGCCTGATGCTCCAGGAACTCTTTTTTGAGCTGAACTTTCTAACACTTGAAAGGCAAATTTGAAAGTAGAAGTTTCTATTAAGCTTAATTGTTTATCTATAGCAAATTAAGCCAGACCATTTTGGAAATGCTCAACACTTAAGATAATTTTGGTGGATAATAGGAAATTCTGGGCTTCCCAGGTTGTGCTAGTGGTAAAGAACCCACCTGCTAATGCAGAAGACATAAGACATGCAGGTTCAATCCTTGGGTTGGGAAGATTCCCCTGGAAGAGCACATGGCAACCTACTCCAATGTTCTTGCCTGGAGAATGCCATGGACAGAGGAGTCTGGTGGGCTATAGTCCATAGGGTCACAAAGAATTGGACACGACTGAAGCAACTGAGCACACACGCACAGGAGATTCCAGCTATTTGATCTATTTGATGCTCCACTCTCATCACCTTTGTATGAAGTGACGATGAAAGAAATTCTCAAACAAAATTCTAGAGTCACATATAGACATTTGTTAACATTTATTACTAAGCAGGGCCAAGCCAGCTTGACTCTTTAAGACTGAGGCGGTCTTACCGATCTGATTTTAGGTGATTTAACTGCCCGCTACATGGAAAGTTTAGTTGAGGCAGACATACTGACTTCCTGGAGACAGGATTTTGTTACCCTGACAGGTGACATCAGGCAAACAGAAATCTTCTGACTTCCCAGCTGGATACAGGACAGCAGGCACAAGCTACAGGTCAGGTTAAACTTTTATTCCAGGATGGAGAATCTCTCCAAACTATTTTATTTTACCTCTTCTATATGTCAGTTATTATTGTTTAGTCACTCAGTTGTGTCTGACTCTTTGAGACCCTATGGACTGTAACCCTCCAGACTCCTCTGTCAAGGGGATTTCCCAGGCAGGAATACTGGAGTGGGTTGCCATGCCCTCCTGCAGGGTGTCTTCCCAACCCAGGAATTGAACCTGCGTCTCCTGCGTTGGCAGGCAGGTTCTTTATCACTAACATCAGCTGGGAAGCCCCTCTACTCATATAGGTGTGTTACTCACTCAGTCGTGTCAAACTGTTTCTCCAGGGGATCTTCCCAATTCAGGGATCGAACCCATGTGTCCTTCATTGGCAGGTGGATTCTTTACAACTGAGCCACCAGGGAAGCCCCCTCTATATATTTAGGGTGCCTATAATTTCATCACTGAGAGCCCATTCCTAATATTCTTTATGCTAATTTCATAACTCTCTGGTGTAGATGGAGGAAAGCACCTGAAAGCTGTGCTAGCCTCCTCTGAAGTGTGGGCTTCCCAATTAACTGTAACTAAGTAGCTTACTGACCATCCCTGGGATGGGAATTTCTGCTTAGGACAACACACAGAACCTAAAACTTTACTTAAACTAGTAAGTGCTATTTATGCTGAAGAAACAACATTTTAAAGCAAAGCATGGACATTGTAACAATATCTATTAGCTGGATTACATGCAGTTGCATTTTCTGACAAATACTATTTTCCTGGAGCAGGCAAACACATGTTATTGAGAACAAAACACTTGAGAGGATGATACTGCATTCATCTTTCACACTGGAGCTTGATGTTTTAGCTGTGGACCAAAAAGGAACATAAATTTCATTGTTTAACTTCATGCTTTGTCCATTTCTGAAATAAACTTGGCAGACAGACTGCAGGCTCCTGATTATCACTAAGCTGCCCCAAACCATTGCAAGCTCTTCATCTCTTTTCAGTGGCACTAGCAGAAAATTGATGTCTTATTTGTGGCATTAGTTTGAACCTAATGCCATCTCTCAAGGAGAGACATGCTCTTTATTTAATGAGTCTACACCCCAGGTTAGCTCTGAGGGAAGAAATTAGTCTTTCTCTCTCTCCCTCCCCTCCTTCCTCTCCCCTACCTTTCTCTTTCCTCACAGCCTGTCTCTTCTATTCTACTTTCTGTGTTGTTATTTTTTGATCTCTTCCAAAAAGTTAATTAATTGCTTGGTTCTTTGTATTAAACAGAACTAAGCTACTTCTTGGAGAAGGCAGTGGCATCCTGCTCCAGTACTCTTGCCTGGAAAATCCCATGGATGGAGGAGCCTGGTAGGCTGCAGTCCACGAGGTCGCTAAGAGTTGGACACAACTGAGCAACTTCACTTTCCCTTTTCACCTTCATGCATTGGAGAAGGAAATGGCAACCCACTCCAGTGTTTTTGCCTGGAGAATCCCAGGGATGGGAGCCTGGTGGGCTGCCGTCTATGAGGTCGCACAGTCAGACACGACTGAAGCTACTTAGCAGCAGCAGCAAGCTACTTCTACAAAGGAAGTTGGTAGGATTTTCATTATTCCAGGTCATAAGGAAGATCCTCTCTGGCGACTTCTATTATTTCTGCTACTCATTTTAAATGTTGCAAATCTACAGATTATTCCATGGCCAATAACTTTGTGTCTGAGTAGCTCAATCCTCCGCTAAGCCCTTTCTTGGTGCCTCGTCTCCTTTTACCAGTTGTCGTGTATCATTAGTTCCTGTGGGCAGGCACTTAAACACTCAGGTTGCCTTTGGACATCTATTTATTTTCCATTCATCCATTAAATATTTACTGATCACTTCTTATCAAGGGTGAAAAGGATATACATATAAATGAAGTAAATGCATCATCAAACCACAATGAGATACTTAGTGATGGCTCTTTAACAGCAGTGCTTAAACATTTCTTTGGGGGCTCCTTAACCTACAAAATGGAACATCTGGAGAATGGCATGTTAATTCCACTTCAAAAATCCATGGGTTAAGACTATAAAACTAGGGGCTAGAATTAACCTTAGCTGCCCTTCCTCTCTTCCTTTTTTCCTTCCCTCCTTCATTTTTTGAAACAAATCTAGATTGGGAACGGGACTGACAGCTCAATTAAGTGAGGCAAGCAAAGATTTCCCAGCTGGTGCCAACTCAAAATGGATTATATCAAAAGAGGGAAAGCAGACTTTCCATCTGGAAAGCACCAAAGACCTTGAACCTCACATCATGGATCAGTGAAATAAGGATGAACAAAGCATTGAAAATGTGGCCAAGCCACAATATCTTTGTATTGTGCCTTTAGAAAAAAATGAATAGAAAATATCTCTGGCTCACAGGAAAGTTATATTGAGGCACGATTTACAACCCCTGCACAGAGCTCAATACAGAGCAGGTGCTCACTAAATACTTGTTAGCTGAAGTCATGTTTGACTCGATTGCCTCTAAAGCACCTTCATCTGACCCAGTGGTATTTATGGACCTCCTGGTCTCAGCCCTGCACTGGCTTTCTCAATGTAGTATCTCCATGCAGGGAAACCTTCTAATCCCCAGTAAAATGAAAGACAGCATAAATATTCAGTAACTTGAGGATTTAAGTAAATGCTCAGTGTCCTACCTATAAACATGTCTGCAAAGGATCTTGGTTTGTTCCTTGGAGATGAACCAAATGCTTTAGCTAATGGTAGAGCGTTTTCTTTCCCTTTGCTCTTATAGACCTGGCTGACCATAAAAATAAATATTTGCTTAAGATAATCTCCAGGTTGACCTTTCTGAAGGCACAGGAAGCTGGTTTAACTGTAGCCATCCACAGCTACAGGTTGGAATGTCTTGATGTAGGGAGGACAATGTTTCCAAGGAAAGTTCTTCCCCATTTCCTTGCTGGTTGTATTAATGCCCCAGTATTGAAGTCGAAATCTATGGGGTAATGGATACAGTGGATAATGGGGAGTGTTTTTTTTTTTTAAACCAGCATAACACATCGAACGGAGAAGGCAATGGCACCCCACTCCAGTACTCTTGCCTGGAAAATCCCATGGATGGAGGAGCCTGGTAAGCTGCAGTCCATGGGGTCGCTAAGGGTCGGACACGACTGAGCGACTTCACTTTCACTTTTCCCTTTCATGCGCTGGAGAAGGAAATGGCAACCCACTCCAGTATTCTTGCCTGGAGAATCCCAGGGACGGCGGAGCCTGGTGGGCTGCCGTCTATGGGGTCGCACAGAGTCGGACACGACTGAAGCGACTTAGCATAGCATAGCATAGCATAACACATCGAAATGCTTGTAACTGATGAGTGAATTAGACTTAGCATTCAGTTCTATGCTAACCACATCAATTTGTGAAAAGCACATAGAGGTACTCACTGGGATAAACTGGTGGCTGTGCTTACATAACGTGGCTGTCCACTCTCATTTTCCTGAAGTCACCTAGCTCAAAAGCTTACAAGTTATGGATAGGTAAGCTGATTTATGGAGAACAGGTGGGAGGAGCATGGTGTTGGTATTTATATCTCCCCTTTTAATTGATACTGGGCAAACATATTTCCTTCTCTGAGAATTAATATCTTAATCTTGTAACAAGGCAACAACAGGGCCTGAGTAGGATTTTCCCTGTTGTCCCAGAACCATCAGTAAGACCCAGAACTGGGGCTGTTCCCCAAATTCTAAGCCCTGAGAACTGTAGCTAATGAGACCTACTATCTCTTTCTTTGCAGGGGTAACTGAGAAGGATTATTTCCACAGACTGGGCATTATTGTTCCACTATCTCTTATTCCCTGCTGATGTATGAGAAGACAAGCCTTTTGAGGGAGTGAAGCACTCATTTCTTCTCTTTATCTCTTCCACTGAAGGCAAGAGAAGGAAGTCTGAGAGAATCATTCATATATTTGGGGGTGGCTAATGAAAGTCCCACTGACACTTCATTCCCTGGTTGAATACCTACTTAGTTAGCAGAGCTGATGAACTACCTCTGAGCTATTCTGTGTGTGTGTGTGACTGAGAGAGAGAGAGAGAGAGATCTCAGATGGGCAACATGTACTTGGATGCTGGAGAAGGAACCCTCCAATGCAGAGAACACTAGGATTTCTCACATGTGCCCCCTTTTAAGAGAAACTGAGAGTGCTCCTACATATATATGTTCAAGCTTACAAACAGGCCAAGGAAGTTAGAGTTTGGGATCATGTGTCTCTAGAGGAATCTCATAACAAGGGACAAAAGAAGGTGACATAACAGTGCCAGCTGAGGTCAGCCAGAATTGTGGCCAAATTTCATAAGGAACTGCCAATGCTTAGAGTGATGGCTCGGAGGGAGTGTTGGTTAGAGGAAAGCATGCTGGAGCCACAGTCAAGCAGAGATGGGGGTAAAGGGGAAGCATGCAAGCTTGTTCTACCCTGCCCCAGCTCTAAAGGAGATATTTCAGGGAAGATGAGGAAGGGAGCTGGCATCTGACAAAGGCCACATCCCTGGCTAGAGGAAGGGAGAAGAATGTGATACATTGGATATAACACGATATCTTAATCAAATAAAGTGACTAAAAGCATAAATTAGGGGTAAGTTGTTATTGTTTGGTGAGGGGGGCTTGGTCTAGCATAGTTGGATATTATAACTGGAAGAAAATAATATAGTTTCAAATTCTAGTCTAGGACTAGACACACAGTCTAGGAGTTGAGACTCTTCAAAAACCCCTCTTACTTTCTAGTCCATTGTTCTTCCTGTTATATAAGGGCTGCTTATACAAGCCCTTGTGTAAAATCCTACCTCATCCCAGAATTCTTCCTTAACAACCCCACTTTCCACCCTAACTTTTCCCCATTGCACTCCATCATTTTGGCATTTTTCTGGAATCCATCCTTACTTTTCATTCCAACTGACCACGAGCTAGTTCAGCACTTCAGCTAATCTCATCTCCAAAGCATTGCCACATACTGGCCATGGCCAACTGGCAGAGGCCCTGCTGTATTTGGCAAGTTATATGCTCTGAAACAGGGCAGCACAGCCCAGTGTGTGTTAGTCACTCAGTTGTGTCTGACTTTTGCAACCTGATGAACTGTAGCCCACCAGGCTCCTCTGTCCATGGAATTCTCCAGGCAAGAACACTGGAGTGGGTAGCCATTTCCTTCTCCAGGGGATCTTCCTGACCCAGGGATCGAACCCAGGTATCCTGCATGGCAGGTGGATCTTTACTATTGAGCCACCAGGGAAGCCCAGAGGAGTATGTTTTTCTAAACTGCACAGGGACTCAGCTCACCAGGTGTGCAGCTGCGGGATCATAAATGCTCAAGAGGAGTATATTTTCCTGTTTCATGAGGGTGACCCTGAACTTTTTAACCATCTGTTTTCCTCGAACTGGCTTCCCAGGTGGTTCAAACGGTAAAGTATCTGCCTGCAGTGTAGGAGACCCAGGTTCAGTCCCTGGGTTGGGAAGATCCCTTGGAGAAAGGAATGGCAACCCACTCCAGTATTCTTGCCTGGACAATCCCATGAACAGAGGAGCCTGTCAGGCTATCATTCCATGGGATCACATAGAGTCGAAGATGGTTTAGCAACTAACACTTTCACTTTTCCCTACACTACTCTTGATTTCAAATTATCTTGTACATGACTGACAGATCAGTTTTCTTTTAATTAAGAAAATCTCTTTTTGTACATAAAATTCATGCTGCTCCAGGGCACCCTCATGTCATATATATGTGGTGTTGTTATTGAAGGACTGAAAAGAGACTCAGCCTAAGCATGCAGTGAAATGAAAAGCTTCCTAGCACCATGATTCTTAAACTTTAATGTGTATACTAACCACAAACAAATCTCATGAAAACGCAAATTCTGATTCAGAAGTTCTGGGTGGGATGTGAGATTCTAACAAGTGCTTAGGTGATGCTAATGATGCTAGTCTGAGGACTACACTTTAAGTAGCAAGCAAATCTCATTTAATTTTCACAAAGATCCCTATGAGGTAAGGATTATTTTTACTGCTACTTTATGAATGACAAAACTGATGGTCAAACTGATTAAATAATTTGTTCAAAGTCACATGTCTTGTAAGTAGAGGAACAGGGACTCAAATTCAGGTTAGTCTGAGTCAAAATCTCTTTTTAATCACCATAGTATATTCCCTCTAGAAGGGTTGGACAGAAGAGAATGAACTTAAGGAAGGCATTCCATTCAGGAAGTAAGGCAGGCAAACTTGGTGATGAATTGGCCTCGATCTTCTCAATCACGTTGGGGGAGGAGGTCACTTGCTATTAGAAATGAAGTCTGGGCATTGGGAATGAAAGACTTAAGGAGAATTTGGAGGGTGTGGAGCAGCTGCAGTTTGCTGTGTGGTAGGGAATCAGCAGAAGGAGCAGGAGGACTGTCTGCAGAAGGGAGAACTAGGTGAAGTTGGGTAGATTAGATCTGCCAAAGTACTGGATGGTTCCTCAACTCCATGTTAGAATCACTTGTGCATCCTTAAAATTTTTCAAAGCTGAGAGCATGCCCAAGACCAATTAAGTCACAATCTCTGGGGCTGGGACACAAACATCAAATTTTTTTTGAAGGTACCCTGGTAATTTCAGTTAGATAATTTGGGTAACCAAAAAAAAATTGCTACAGACTATTTGCTTCTAATGCTAAAGTGGGAAAAGTATTTAATTATTTATGAAGAGCCAAGGAGCATTAAATAATGGTTTGGGGTTTTGGTATTGCTTAGAGCTTGGCAAACTTTTTCTGTTTAGAGCTGAGTAGTAAATAAAATATTCTAAGTTTTGTGAGCCAAACAGCAAAATTAAGGGTATTATGTAAGTACTTACATAACAAGAGAGAAAACAAATTTCCACAAATTTTCTATTAGTGAAATTAAAAACTTTATGGACACAATCTTGAATCTCATATAATTTCTATATGTTATGAAATATTATGCTTCTTTTTATTTTTTTGTCATTTAAAAATATAAACATCATTCTTTATCTGTAGGCTGTGCACAACAGGCAGCCAACTGAATTTGGCCCTTGAGTTGAAGGGCTGAAATTTGTTGACCCCTGATGTGGTTAATGATATGCTTTGATGAATCCTAAGAAACTATCAAATGTATGGATTTAAATAAAAATATTAGTATTCAGATAAGTGCCCTACTTGACTAGCAGTAAAACTGCCTTTGAAAAATCATTGTCCTTTCTAAGGACAATGTGCAAATTGAATGACAACATTTTGGGGCAAAAATTTATTTTTGTCCTTATTTTTCACAATAAATTAAAAACAGCTTGTTGAAAATACGAATGCATTACATAGTTCACTACATAATGTGCTTTATAAATTATTCAAAAACTTTAAAAGTATCTTATAAAAAATAAAAATAGGGTTTTGATTTGATTTTAAAACATCTTAGTGTTTAACCAGATGTCTGTTCTCTCTGGGCTCTGATTTGTTCAAGAGTCCTGGTTGCAGACCACAGCCTTCTTGTGTTTCTATTTTGTGTGTTTGGATACAGGAATTATAGGCCCCAAATTGCAATTTTGTGGAAATACTGTCTGTGTCATCAGGTGAATAGTCTGAAATACATGAGAGGGTTTAGAGAAATCACTTCACTGTCTCTCTCTCTCTTTTTTTAATCCCCTAAGTGAATTCCAAGGATTACTTCACTAGTACAAAATCATACATCTGGTAACAATCAGGGCAAAACTTGAATCCAAATCATCTTACTGCAGATTCTGTGCTTAGCCCATCATACCACTCAGACTTCATGGTCACTGTGAAGCCAAAAGCCCACCCCAGCAGGCTCTGTGTTTTAAAGGGTGTTGCTTAGAGCTTGGGTCTGCTATTCAAGCACCAGAATCTTTACTTGAAGTGTCAGTGGTTACTAACTGGCTCACATATCTCTTTTTAATAATTCTTAATGTTTTCATTAATTCAGGGTTTTAGTTTTTTAAATTAATTAATTTATTTTTTGGCCACGTGGCATGTGGGATCTTAGTTCCCTGACTAGGGATGGAACCCATGCCCCCAGCATTAGAAGCACAGAATGCTTAGAAGCTTAAGCACAGCACACCAGGGAAGTCCCCATTAATTCAGGATTTTAAAACAACAATATGATGAGTTAAGAAAATAATGATACAAATATTTCAGAATGTCCTATGTCCTTTTTCCCAGTCAACTTAAAAGTAAAAAATATGAGTAGGTTTTAAAGCAATATAAAAACACACAAACATAGGTATAACTTTAGTGTACTTCTGTTGCAAATTATCAAACCCAAGTGGTCTCCTCTGATGTATTCTATGCTATGGGTATTTACCATGTATTATCAGCTGTCCTTCAGGGGTAGCAATGTGGCTAAAAATGGTCATTTTATTGCTTTGCTAGGTTTTACAGTTTAACTGTTTCATCTCGACTTAAAGAGGAGTATGTTTAAACTGGCTACTTATTTCATACTCTGTTGTTAAAAATTTTATTTAGAAGACTAATTTAAGGAGGTAATTCACAATATAGGAAAGAGATATTTTAGGCAAAAAGGTATTATATTATGTAAAAAGAATATTTAGAATGTGCTTAAATATCCAGCTATATCTGGTTAAGTATTTTCTAGTACATATGCTCACGTTACTGAATTCTATGTAATTTTTAAGAGTTATGTATACAAATAAATTTTTACTGGAATATGACATGTTTTAACAAAATGTTCACTACTGAAGCAAGATGAAAGTTGTAAATTCTGTACACAATTTGATAATCAATCTGTGTATTAACATGGAAGCAAAGTTATACATAAAAGAGATTGAGAAAAAAAACCCACCAAAATAGCTAAGGATGTACCTGGAGGACAAACTTACTGAGTTTTTCCTCTTTCTGTTTTTGTTTCCCCTAATGAGTGTATATCACTATTAATTCTAAAAATCTTACTTTCATTTAAAAAGAAATCTTATCAGATGATTCAAGATCATAATTGCTAAGTATTTGACTATTCTGGATTGTAACTTCTTGTCATCCTTCTGTCTTGAGGCATTTTATAACTAGACTACCCTGAATTATTGTATTAATGATTTCAGATCAAGTTTCTCATTAGCAAAAGCATAATGGAAAAAAATTTTTAAAGAGCCTTAGGACCTGGTGATCTAAATATTGTGTTTGTAATTTATTTACGATTGCAAAGTTTTTTTTTCCCCGCTACATATGAAAATATTCAATTGCTAGCAGAAGTTACTAGAACATAAAAACTTCATTTGAAGGTTGTCTGCTTTGAGAATTTGCCAGATGTGGAAGGGAGCCCTCTGCTGTTAGTTATATTTATTACAGTAAAATTTGATTTATATTGTTTTGTACCCTTCCTTGAACCTAGTCAGATTTTTAATGTTTCTATTATGATTGCACATTTCACATAACAAAGGAAACATAAATTCCATGATGCCAGCTGGCACGGTTAATAATCCGTCAATTCTGCCCTTTTTGAACCATACCACAGCATCGGAACATCTGGCGGTTTCCAATTTCCATGTTAGAGTGGGGTTTTGACCTCTATTTCACTTTCAAATGGGTCTCTTTGGCAGAATAACTCTGCTTTCTCAATTGACTTCACCGTTCACACCCTTTACCATGCATGTAAGGCTTTAAACTGAATGCTTTAGAAGGCGATTGTGCTGTTGTCAGAGGGGACTACTCTCTCCCCTGCTCCTTTAATCGCCTTTGTTAGTTTCTCCCATCCTTTAATGGTGAAGGCTCCCTAAATCTTGCTCTGTGGGCCTTTAAAAAAAAAAAAAATTTCTGCATTTGTTGCTTCTGAGGGCTCGTCTATTCTCACAATCCTAGTTATTATGTCTAAAGTAATAACTTCTTAAACAATGACATCTGCAGGGCTCTGGAGGGGGAGCAGGGGACAGCATTTATTGGGTGCCTGCTGCATGAGCGCAGTAGTCCGTTTGTATATACATACACATAAAACTTATCAAATATAGATATGAAAATATATCTTTTTGCCTGTTTTTCTTCACTGGCATCAGACTATCTTCATGCCCTGGGACTCAGCTCTTGGGAGGAAGTTTCTTCTGCTTCTGTGATTCTGAATTTACCCCTGTGCTTTTCTATCCCCACTACCATTATAAAGACCTCATCACTTCACACTTGGATGTCAGTTTTAGCATTTCAACTCTTTTTCTAGCCTCTAGCATTTTTTCCTTTTATCTGCTGTGCATGTTCTCAACAAACCACTCTTGCTAATGTATTCAGTTGCTTCAGTCATGTCCGACTCTTTGCGACCCCATTCATGTTAGCTCACCAGGCTCCTCTGTCCATGGGATTTTCAAGGCAAGAATAACGGAGTGGGTTGCCATGCCCTCCTCCAGGGGATCTTCCTGACCTGGGGATTGAACCTGTGTCTCATGTCTCCTGCATTGACAGGTGGGTTCTTTACCACTAGCTCCATCTTTACTCTTCCTAATAAACTCTTTATTTCTCCTTTGAAAGTATCTACAATCCTTTTCTTTTGCTTAAATGTTCTATAGCAAATATCTCTCCTTGTTACTCTAGGCCTTTAAAATTTTGACTTTCCCTTTCCAGCCTAATATCCTGCTGTTAGGAGAACCACTGACCAAAACTCCCCACCCTGGCCAGGTCTGATAGTAACCACTTGCATGAGTTATCTTACAACAGGAGGTCCTGGCAAGGAACACAGAGCTAACAAGTTTCCACCAACCAGAAGAATTTGAGAAGGTCAAAAGGAGAGAGGAGTCACCAGTCCACATGTCCTGCCATTTTCTCAGAATCCTTGTTGCTGGAATCCATCTTGGTTGAGAAATAAACTAGGCATCAGGAAGGACCCTGAGTCAGAATGATTGGCCAAGGACAACCTGGAAACTAACGCTATTGCTATAAAACCTGAGACTGAGCCATGCAGCAAAGCAGTTCTCCTGGGTTCCCTTATCCTGCAGCTCTCCACTTGAGCACCTCTTCCCAATAGTCTCTTGCTTTGTCAGCATATGTGTCTCCTCAGACAGTTCATTTCTGAGTGTTAAAGAAGAGCCCACTCTCAAGGCCCTAGAAGGGATCCCCCTTCCTACAACATTGCACCTAAAAAGTGTATTCAACAGGCCAGACTTTTCACTGCTTCCTTGTCTTTCCTACACTAGGCCTCACATTCCTATCTTAATGCTTTCTCATTGTGTTCCTGTCTGAAATGTTTTCTTTCCCTCTACCTGCCAAATCCAACTCCCATTTGAAATACTAATGTTTCCATCAAATCTTTTCTAATAATCAGGCAACCACCTTTCTCAGCTATTTGTTCAGCATTTATTATTAGCTCCACTCATTACAATATTTTGGCGTGTAGTCTCTTGGGTACTCTCAATTGTTCCTTTAATATATCTTGTCCCACAAAATTATACATTTGTGAGGATAAGAAATAAACTCTGGGTACCACCCTGAGCTTAGTAAATTACTTGAACTCTCTGGAATTCATTTTCTTCTTTTGTAAAATGGAAATAATGATAGCTCTTTACCTATCTCAGTTTGACACTAGAGGCTAAAAGGAAATAATGTGGAGAAATGCTTCAAAGCTTTCAAACTCATTTGTTACCACTATTGTGATGTTACCACTATTATGATCCTTTTTTTTTTTTTTCTTTCTGAGATGCCACCCAATTATAGAATCATGGAATATCTTTCTGAGGATAGAGTTAATCACCAAAGAGGGTCACAGCCTCCATGGGGAAAGGATACCGTCTCTCTGAAGGCATATCAGATCTTCCAGAATGAAAGGTTGACTCAATCTCCTCAATTTAGCTCTTCATTCCCCCATCCATAGACTTTGACAGTGTCTATTTTCATTTACACAAAGAATCTTGACATCTTAGACTGTATTTACACTTTATACTCTAGCAATCTGGGGTCAAAGCTCACAAGTATACAGAAATTGCTCCCTATAAGTGATCAAAGGGATTCTAACTATTTAATCCAATAGCTACTCTTCAACTGGGCTTCCCTTGTGGCTCAGCTGGTAAAGAATCCGCCTGCAATGCAGGAGACCTGGGTTTGATCCCTGGGTTGGGAAGATCCCCTGTATAAGGGAAAGGCTACCCACTCCAGTATTCTGGCCTGGAGAATTCCATGGGCTATACAGTCCATGGGGTCACAAAGAGTTGGACACGACTGAGCGACTTTCACTTCACTTCACTTTACTCTTTAATCGTCACCTTCCTAGACCTCTCTGTAACATCAAGCCCCATTAAGCACAATTGAAAAATTAGGTTTTAATAAAGAGGGAGATGTTTCAAGGCAAAAGACCACAAACGAAAAGACAGATTTGACTACGTTGTAATGGAAGACTTCTCTACATCAACAGTGTCATAAATTAAATGAAAAGGCAAAGAAAAACTTGGAAACTGTTTGCTATGTATTTTACAACCATATTAATATTCCTCATATCAAAACCTCTAAACAATATGGAAAAGGACAAAGAACCACAATAGGAAAATGGACAAAGTTATGAACATACAAATCACAGAGGAGAAGATACAAATTTCATACATATAATATTCAACTTCACAATAATCAAAGTCAGTGGCCAGTTTTAATTCCCATCTTTTTTCTTTTGAAATGTTTCAGAATTATATGAAGTTTCTTTCAAACACATTTCAGGAAAAACTGACTGGCATGCCTGGAATTCCTCATGTTGAGCCCAAAATGATGGACTGTCCTCACTATACTTGCTTGAGGATATCAGCTTGGCATGAGCTTTCTATTTCCCAGGGATATAATGGGATCTGTGTACCATAATGTCAATCCTGAAAATAGCATTAGCTTGAAATGGCATGTTTACATCAAGTTATGTCATTAATAAAATGTTTTCTGCCATCTCTCATCTGATAACAGAATCTAGGAGACAGACAAAATCCCGCCAGGTCTTGTTGAAAGAGTGAGGGGTTAATTGTTTAAGGAGGCAGAGATGTCTTCATTTCCATCTAAACATTGTTCCATGTCAATATTGTAGGTTTGTATCCTTGGTTCAAGGTAACAGAAGATCTGCCCAGTGATATAGTAGTTGCTAGACATAAAGTCATATACCATGTTGCCAAGAACTTTCCTATTACCTCGAACAATCTCCCCTCCCCCACCACACTCAATATTAAAATATGCCCTGTTCAGTTCAGTTCAGTCCCTCAGTCGTGTCCGACTCCCTGCGACCCCATGGACTGCAGCACACCAGGCTTCCTTGTCCATCACCAACTCCCAGAGCCTACTCAAACTCATGTCCATTGCCTTGGTGATGCCATCCAACCATCTCATCCTCTGTCGTCCCCTTCTCCTGCCCTCAATCTTTCCCAGCATCAGGGTCTTTTCAAATGAGTCACTTCTTCGCATCAGGTGGCCAAAGTATTGGAGTTTCAGCTTCAACATCAGTCCTTCCAATGAACACCCAGGACTGATCTCCCTTAGGATGGACTGGTTGGATCTCCTTGCAGTCCAAGGGACTCTCAAGAGTCTTCTCCAACACCACAGTTCAAAAACATCAATTCTTCGGCGCTCAGCTTTGTTTATAGTCCAACTCTCACATCCATACATGACGACTGGAAAAACCATCATCTTGACTAGACGGACCTTTGTTGGCAAAGTAATGTCTCTGCTTTTTAATATGCTGTCTAGGTTGGTCATAACTTTCCTTCCAAGGAGTAAGTGTATTTTAATTTCATGGTTGCAGTCATCATCTGCAGTGATCTTGGAGCCCAGAAAAATAAAATCAGCCACTGTTTCCACTGTTTCCCCATCTATTTGCCATGAAGTGATGGGACCGGATGCCATGATCTTACTTTTCTGAATGTTGAGCTTTAAGCCAGCTTTTTCACTCCCCTCTTTCACTTTCATCAAGAGGTTCTTTAGTTCTTCTTCACTTTCTGCCATAAGGGTGGTGTCATCTGCATATCTGAGGTTATTGATATTTCTCCCGGCAATCTTGATTCCAGCTTGTGCTTCCTCCAGCCCAGCATTTCTCATGATGTACTCTGCATATAAGTTAAATAAGCAGGGTGACAATATACAGCCTTGACATATTCCTTTTCCTATTTGGAACCAGTCTATTGATCCATGTCCAGTTCTAACTGTTGCTTCCTGACCTGTGTACAGATTTCTCAAGAGGCAGGTCAGGTGGTCTGGTATTCCCATCTCTTTCAGAATTTTCCACAGTTTATTGTAATCCACACAGTCAAAGGTTTTGGCATAGTCAATAAAGCAGAAATTGATGTTTTTCTGGAACTCTCTTGCTTTTTCAATGATCCAGCGGATGTTGGCAATTTGATCTCTGGTTCCTCTGCCTTTTCTAAAACCAGCTTGAACATCTGGAAGTTCACGGTATTGCTGAAGCCTGGCTTGGAGAATTTTAAGCATTACTTTACTAGCATGTGAAATAAGTGCAATTGTGTGCACTCATGCAGTTTGAGCATTCTTTGGGATTGCCTTTCTTTGGGATTGGAATGAAAACTGACCTTTTCCAGTCCTGTGGCCATGCTTGAATTATGATAATAATAATATCCATATCACTGGGTTGAAATGGTACACACTAAAGCATCTTGAAAACTTTAAAAGTGCTATGTGTGTGCTTAGTTGCTCAGTCGTGTCCAGCTCTTTTTGTGACCCCATGGACTGTAGCCTGACAGGTTCCTCTGTCCATGGGATTCTCCAGCCAAGAATACTGGAGTGGGTAGCCTTTCCTTTTTTCAGGATATCTTCCCAACCCAGGGATTGAAGTTGGGTCTCCTCCATTGCAGGCAAAATGTCTGAGCCACCAGGGAAACCCTTAAAAGTACTGTACACAAAGACAAATAACCCACTTAAAAATGGGCAAAAGACCTGAGAACATTTCTTCAAGTAATACATACATACACATGGCCAATAACCACATAAAAATATTTAACATCATTAGTCATTAAAAACATAGTGAAATATTACTTCATACCCACTAGGATAACTATAATTAAAAAGTCAGATGATAGTAAGTATTGGTGAGGATGTGGAGAAATGGGGACCCTCATGCACTGCTGGTGGAAATGATAAATGGTGCAGATTCTTTGTAAAGCAGCCTGGAAATTTCTTTAAAGCTTATTATAACTACCATATAATTTAGCAGTTATACATCTGGGTATATACCTGATAGAAATAAAAATGCATGCCCATATAAAAACTTGTATATAAGTGTTCATAGGCATTATTCACAATAGCCTAAAAAAGTAGAAACAACCTAAACCTCCATCAGCTGATGAATAGATAAATAAAATGAATATTCATACACTAGAATATTGACAACAAAAAGAAAAGAAGCCCTAATACATGCTATTATGTGGATGAATCTTGAAATGCGTTAGATGAAACAAGCCAGCCACAAAGGATCATATTTATATGAAGTGTCTAGAATAGGCAACTCTATAGAGACAGAAAGTAGGCTGATGGCTGCCCATGACTGAGGGGATTGGGAGAAAATGGGGAGCTACAGCTAATGGATATGGGTTTTTTTAGGCAGGGGTGATAAAAATGTTCTAAAATTGATTGTTGTAATAACTGTACAACTTTGTGAATAGACTAACAACTATTATACACTTCAAATGGGTAAAATGTACAATATATCTGTGAATTGTATCTCAATAAAGCTGTTATGTAGAAAGTCATATGGGCTTCCGTAGTAGCTCAGCTGGTAAAGACTCTGCCTGCAATGCAGGAGACCCCAGTTCAATTCCTGGGTTGGAAAGATCCACTGGAGAAGGGATAGGCTACCCACTCCAGTATTCTTGGGCTTCCCTGCTGGCTCAGATGGTAAAGAATCTGCCTGCAATGCAAGAGACCTGGGTTTGATCCCTTGGTTGGGAAGATCCCCTAGAGGAGGGCATGGAGAATCCCCATGGACAGTGGAACCTGGCAGGCTATAGGTCATGGGGTCACAAAAGAGTTGGACACAACTGAGCAACTAAGCACAGCACAGAAAATCGTATACAATGGAAATCATCATAACAATTTGTTTTATTATTTTATTTGTGCTTTACTTTTGCAGTATCAATGTTCCAATGTTTCTCAGCTTCTGGCTCCAAGCTAAAGATAAAAAAAGTACATTACAGATTTCTTATGAGAGCTTATAGTTTTTCTTAGGTTAAGTATTTTACAAAGGAATCTTAAAGACAGCCACTCTGATTTGGGTGAATATTACTCAGGGCCTTGCCAGGGTGAACGCTGAGGTTTTCAGTATTTGCAAGTTACCTCTGAGGACACATATAAGTAGGCATTTGTAATCAGTTTAAATTCCATGGGCTTTGACAAGACAGGATTGTGGGAACAAATATCCTAGTGAGAGTGAATCTAACCTGTCCCTTGCTGAGAGCATTTAAAGTCTGTGTGGACAGATCTACTTAGATTCTCACCGAGGAAAGAGAGGGGAAATAATTACTTATAATTATATTCCAGAATTTGAAGATTGTAGAAGACCTCTGGAAGAATCCCTTGAGAAAAATCAATGATCTACACTACCAAAAATGATTCTACAAAGTACTGATGTAAGGTAAAAATACAGTTGGGATGGTGATAGTGTTAGGTAGATGAGAAGAAAACTATCCAGACAGATTGCTATTGAGATATTGAGCAGGCATTTCCAAGAAAGTGTAAAACTTTACCTTTCAGCCTTTATTATCTGGCTGTTTGTAGATAAGACCCCTTTTGACACTTGCAGAGCAGGTCCTAACATGCTGATACCTTTGAAAGCTTTCCTAAGTGTACATGCTCCTTTATGGGACTTAACGGAATTGTTTTTGGCTAACCTATTCTGAGTCAGAATGTACATGCTGACCTAGCAACTCATTTACCTTTTGTCATAATCAAAGAATTTAAGTTTCTTTAACACTAGCTCTATTCCAAACATCTAAATTTTATTGAGGTAAGTGCTAGGCAGCCTAGTTGGTTTTTTTTTTAATAATTTCTTTCCTAGTCATAGCTTCTTCTCACTGGACAGGGAAGCTCCCAGAATGAGCTGGAAACCAGGACATGTTGGATGGAAGAGAAGCAGAGTGTGCAATCACTGGGCTCATTCTCTGATGTATGTGAAGATACCTCAGTTCAGTCAGCTGAAGTGCCCATTAGTTAATGAAGAACTTGAGTGTTCTGAGGAGCTGAAGGCAAGACAAGGCTGGAGCAGGGGCCTGGTTTTACTTATTCATCACTCAGCAAATATTTGCTGTCTGTCTAATGACTGGGAATACCAATAGGAGCCAGGCAGTCATTATGTATTGAGGAAGACAGACAAAAATCAACAATATGCTAGGTGCTATGAAAGAGGCAAGGTGTCAGTGCTAAGGGGCCTGGACTGGGCTGGGAGTACTGCACACTCCAGGTCCCCAAGACGGAGAAGAGAGGCAGGGACATCTGGGGAGCCTCCCCACCCACTACCATCTGGTGGTTAAAACGCAAATAAAGCATCTTTAATTTAAAACTTAGCATTTGAAGACGTTGCAGACTTGATGTCCTTGAGTTTGAAATGTAGAGAATATGTGCTCAGAGATGGAGTTTTTCCTGCTGATTCAGAGGAAGCCAGCTCTGAGCCCCACGACAGCTTTTGATCTAGGGAGTAATCACTGTCTGTTTTCTCTGTAATCACAGAGAATTTCAGCAAAGCCTTTCCTAAAACAACCATAACTATTTTTTTTTTGTTTTCAAAAATACTCCCTGCATTTCATGTTCTCTGTTTAGGTAATCTGCATAGAGTTTTTATAAAAACACCTTGTAAAACAGCATTATTTAATCTGTTTTACAGAAAAGAAAATAGAGATATAGGGAAGTTAACAATAACTTACTCAGCAAGCTTTGAAATAAGGATTTTAGTCTGTGTCATACTGCCCCTTTATAAATCCCTGCTCTTAGTCATATTAAATCTGCAAAGATTACAATCTCTTAGTCTAATTTATCAGTGCCTAAGAATTTCTTTCTGAATGATATCTCTATGTGGCTTCTAAAGTGCTTTGAAATTCTTATTTCTAAGTTTTTAAGAATAAGACATGTAAATAATTTTTTTGTAAAGGAAATGAACAAAAGGTTAAGTTCTAACTTGAGTAGGATGAGTTTTTATTCTGTTTTGTTTTTTTTTTTTTTTTTTTTACAAAATGTGTTACTCTCTTGGACTGCAGAGGGACTTTCCAAAGGGGAAAAAATAAAGTGACTTAAATGTTCTTCAACTGCTCTTCTAACCCTAAGATTCTTTTATTTTGGTAAGAAAATTTGACATTTCTGTCACTGATGTGAACCAAGGGAGGACATTGTTGCACAGGTGTGATTGTCTAAGCTGGACACATTCTTGACTGAGACAGTCTAGGGGAGAAATTCCTTCTGAGGACCACACTCCAAATATTGCCTCGAATTCAGAGGCATACCCATCCATTTTCTCCACAGGTCATGTAGAGGTTAGTGTGCATTTCTTGGTTTCTAATGTTCTGCTGTAAGGATTTGATTTAAAAGTTCATTTCCTTACACACCAGGAACAGTGTTTATAGGTCAGGCTTCCAGACTGTGAAATCCTTGAACTCTCTAGGAAATATCCTGAGTATATGATTTAACTTCTGGCTCCCTGGGTCTTGAATGAGGCCTTTGGAAAATATGGAACACGGAGAAAGACCTCACCAACAGCTCATTTTATTTCTAGACTGAGTAGCATAGCTGAGAATTGTAATAACTTTTGCCAGTTGTCTTGCTTCTTGCTTACTACATTCTTTCACTGCTTATGCACAGCACCACTGAATCCTGAGTTTATCTGCCTCCTCTGCTCCCATGCTCCAGAGAGTAAACCCTCTGGTAAAGCCATAACACCTGGCAGATCAAGGCCACTGCAGACAGTTGGTCTCCAGTCTGAGCTGGGTGCTCAGAAATTCCTGTCAGTGCTTTTACTTTTTCAGAGTTGCCTCCCTCTCCTGTTCCTTTAATGATTTCCCACATCCTCACCAGACTCCTTCTGACCCCTTTTAATGCTCTCTTCCTCTGTCTCCAAAGATGACCTTGCTGTCACTACTCTGACGACCTTTAGGTCCCAAGTGAGCCCTCTATCAACTACCAGCTGGGAGCCCATATGCTCCCTCCATCCACATCTATACCGGCTCGCATGCACTGTTTTCCTGTCTCAGAGGATGGCTTGCTCCCTCTCAAGTCCAAGTCCTCTCGGCCACTAACCTAAGTCAGTGACCTAAATCAATGACCCTCGGGCCACTTGGAACTCTCTGGAATTTTATTCCTACAGTCATTGCCCCACCCTCCTCTTTCACCACTCTTTCCTTCTCCAACAGTTTCTAAAAATGTAAACTGGCTTTGAGGCCGTTGACCTCTGGAGTCATCATCAAATCTCTCTTTTCTTTGAGAATTCAAAATTCTCAAAGGAGTAGGCTGGACCCCTAACTTGGCTTTCCTACCTCATACAGGATCTGGCTTTGGGACCCACCATTCATTAACTGCTCTCACTAAGGTCACCAAAAATGACCTCATAACCCAGATGCAATTGACCCTTCTTAGTCTTTATCTCCAAGGCTCTGTGTGCTGCACTTGGCAAAGCTGACCATGCTTTCTTTCTTAAAACACCCTATGTATTTCCTCTGTTTCTCCAACACTATGTCCTTCCAGTTCTCTCCATCCCAACCTGGTTCTACTTCTCTCCCACATGGGCTCCCCTCCCTCTACCACCACTTAAAAGTTTGTTGAATGCAGGATTGGTGTTCATTAAGAGTGATGATTTTTGAGTTAACTTGTCTCTTACTGTTTGTGCTTCCATAGATTCTTAACCCCTCTGTGCCCCAGTTTCCTCACCTTTTAAAATGGGATTGATAAATATTTCTCATTTATCTGAGAGTTAAGTCAGATAACACATGCAAAGTCCTTAGTATGAATTTTTCATTTCAAAGAGAAAATTCAATTGTTATGAGATAAATTAATTATATAGAGAAGCATTCCAAAATCAAATATTAGATTTCTAGTTTTCAGTGGCTCACCAGCATCTTATCATGTTTTAGGTTATTCCAACTATAAATGTCCTAGGAATTATTTGAAAAAAAAAAAAGTGCTTTTCTGAATTTTTCATGACAGCCAATTCAAATTTTTAGCTGTTGAGGAACATCTAGCAAGATTAGGGCATCTAAAACTGTTTTTAAAATAACTAGATTCTTGTTTTGATAACTACCAAAGACTTCTTTTTTAAAAAACAACTGTGTTAAAACTAAATGAAAATTCAAAAACATACAAAATACATTGTAATTTTTGAATTGCTCACAAAATTTTTATTCAGCTTGTCTTTATAATTAAAGTGAGCTAATATTTGATTTAAAAAAAGGTAAGTTCAAACTTTATTTCTGATAAGTTAATGCAATTTCCAGAGACATATTGACTCCTGTATACAAATAGGATAATTATATATAACTGAACTAAATTGATTCAAAGCAATTTATTTTTAGACTTATGTGTGGAGGTTATCATAAGTTAGAGCAAATTAGTAGATATTTATTTGGTTATTCTAGAAAATAAAAACCAATGTTAATATTTCAGATTTCTGATGTACATTTTCCTGCCAAATCCCAACCTATTTTTGATCAGAAGTTTACAGACTCTTCTGAAGGTGCATTAATCTTTTCGAATGTTAAGATATTGTTCAGTGAATTTTTAAATTCACTAAAAAGTGAGTATTTTGGTTCTGTAAATTTTTTGATCTGAGTATCAGTTCAATCTGACTAAGCAAAGCATTACATATTTTAGGTAATATGCAGATTTTAGTCTTGCTTGGATGACCAATTTTCTTGATTTGCCCAAAGACTGTCCTGGTTTTAGCACTGCAAACACCTTGTCCTGAGAAATTTCTTAGTTCTAGAAAACCAGGACAACTGTCCAGCCTAGGCTCAGTGAATCCACCATGTGGCCTGACCAAAATTCTCTTCTTGTTTCAAATTAAAAAAGAAAAAGCAAAAATAAAACCATGCTCTTTGTCAGTTTGTGTGTCCTTAATTAGAAATGTTTAAAGACATTGATTTCATGTTGTGAGGAGCTTAGAAAGGTTTATTTATATGCTTTATTTCATGTCTTTTTTTCTTATAACCTGCAACTGGATGTTAAAAGTAAACATACTCAGATTAAAATGGATTGAGTTGAGCCTACCTTTTGAGCATCAGATGTCTGAATAGGTTCCATGTCTGTATCTAGAGCACTTTCATCTTTACCATCCACTCAGTACTTAGAACTTATGATTAAAGACTGTGAGTATATTTGTATATGGTTATACAGGGCTGTCGGAGAAGGAAATGGCAACCCACTCCAGTACTCTTGCCTGGAAAATCCTATGGACAGAGGAGCCTGGTAGGCTGCAGTCCATGGGTTCGCTAAGGGTCGGACATGACTGAGCGACTTCACTTTCACTTTTCCCTTTCATGCATTGGAGAGGGAAATGGCAACCCACTCCAGTGTTCTTGCCTGGAGAATCCCAGGGATGGGGGAGCTTGGTGGGCTGCCCTCTATGGGGTCGCACAGAGTCGGACATGACTGAAGTGACTTAACATACAGGGCTGTAGTAATATGAGAGTGGGCTTCTCAGGTGGTTCAGTAGTAAGGTATCCGCCTGCCAACAGGGGAGACTCAGATTCAATCCCTGGGTTAGGAAGATCTCTGGAGAAGGCAATGGCAACCCACTCCAGTACTCTTGCCTGGAAAATCCTATGGACAGAGGAGCCTGGTGGGCTGCAGTCCACGAGGTCGCTAAGGGTCTGACACGACTGAGCGACTTCACTTTCACTTTTCGCTTTCATGCGTTGGAGAAGGAAATGGCAACCCACTCCAGTGTTCTTGCCTGGAGAATCCCAGGGACGGGGGAGCCTGGTGGGCTGCCCTCTATGGGGTCGCACAGAGTCGGACACGACTGAAGTGACTTAGCAGCAGCTGGAGAAGGAAATAGCAACCCACTCCAGTATTCTTGCCTGAAAAATCCCATGGACAAAGAAGCCTGGAAGGCTACAGTCCATGGGGTCGCAAAAGTTTCAGACACGACTTAGTGACTAAACAACAACAACATGAGAGAAGATTCAACTCAGCTTTCTACGGAAGATGATTCGCATTCACCTTCTTACAGCTCACTGACCCACTGTGAAGTGCATCTTTTACTCCCCCTGTAGGAGGAAACAGAAAACTGCATCAGTTTCTAGGCTATCCCCCCTTTCAGGAGAAGCAATGAAAACAGGCAGCAAGTGGCAGGGCCATTTAGTGACTTCCTCCAGCCATCTCTGTTTCATGGTGCAATTTAAGGTGGATGAATGGTTCACTCTGGGCTCTAGGCCAACTAACTGGCCCTGGAGAAAATCATTCTCACACCCACGCTTGACACACACACACCCTTCAATTCTCTTTCCTGCCCTGCAGCCCCCCAAGTAAAATCCTTCTACTGGAGGAAGCAGCAGGTTCTTTCATTGCAGTCTCTGGGCTACAAGAACCAAAGAGCAAAATGGATGTTTTACTCTGAGAACTGGCACTGAACAGAAGGAAGGAAACGACTACTCCAATTCAAGCATGTTTTAATCTCAGGAGAAGTGGGGACAGAGGAGGGGCAAAGTTGGCTGAGGAATCAGTGGGAAAGTCATAAATTTTGTCTCTTATCCCAGCAGCTAAGATTCTCCCTTTATAGTGCCACCCACTTCTTTTTCTCTTTTAAAAGGGTTTGGATAATGAACAGTCACTTTCTAAATTCTCAAGTTCAAAAATCTCTCAGTGGAGGAAGAAAAAGGAGTTTTAAGTAAATCTCTAAAGTCTGGATGTATCCCTTCATAACATGCTCAGAAATTTTAAGATTCACACACACCTGGTGAATACACCGTCCTAACCTAAAGAAACTGGCAGCAAACGAATTTACAGTTTCTTACCTCTTTGATACTTTATTTTGATACTTTGTTTTAAAAGATCAACTCATAGTTTCTATTTGTTTTAAAGAATCGCCTATCATTGAAAGAGACAATGAGCAGTAAACACTATTGTGATCCACTTTTAAAAAATAATGATCCAGTTTGCTGCTGCTGCTGCTGCTAAGTCGCTTCAGTCATGTCCGACTCTGTGCGATCCCATGGACGGCAGCCCACCAGGCTCCGCCGTCCCTAGGATTCTCCAGGCAAGAATACTGGAGTGGGTTGCCATTTCCTTCTCCAGTGCATGAAAGGGAAAAGTGAAAGTGAAGTCGCTCAGTCATGTCTGACTCTTAGCGACCCCATGGACTGTAGCCTACCAGGCTCCTCCATCCATGGGATTTTCCAGGCAAGAGTACTGGAGTGGGGTGCCATTGCCTTCTCCAGATCCAGTTTGACCTGAACCTAAATATGAGGACTCAATTAGATCCAGATGGGGGGACTGTCTATAGTTACCTGTCATGGACTTATCAAAATATTGGCTTAAACAAAAAGTTGTTGTTATTGTTGGTGGTGGTGGTGGGCTGTTCTAGAATCAGGAGGTTTAAGAGATATAACAAATATAATGTAGATCCTTATGCCTTGATTCTTGATTGCGATAATGATACTGTCACTGAAGGAGAATTCCTTTGTTCTTAAGAGCAACATGCTAACGTATTTAGAGCAAAATGTCTTGGTGTCTTCAACTTATTTATTTTTTTCAATCAGTAAAGGCAGAGACGATTGAGAGAGAAAGAGAAATAGAGAGTGAAAAGAAGACAAATGTGAAAAAACTCTAGCCTAAATATTGATTTGGAGTTCATACTGAAAAATTCCCTATTGCTTGTTGCTCAGGCCAGGCAAGTCCACAAGTTCACCGTTTGGCCTCAGAGTATAAATCTGGCTACTCTGACATCTTATAAAGATCTGTCTTTAGTCTGGCTTCTATTAAAGTTTAAACTTACAGAAAGAGATTTACTCTCTGAAAAAGTGTGTCAGAGGAATTTCTTACAGATGTCCCTTACAAAGTATTCCAAATTCGTTTCTCTCAATTAATTTTTCAATCAATTTCTATACCCACTTCGTTATATTTTTAATTTAATTTGCAAATAAAATGGCATTTGCATTTTCTTGAGTAACTGTCCCTTCATTTACCACTCATTTCCTTTTCTAGAATCTCAATTATGTTATGATACATGCCACAATAATTACACTGTAAAAAGTCATGAACCATGATAATAGGGAGGCTATTCATAAAAATCCCCTCACTGTCTACTTACACTAAGGGCTTGATTCTTAAATTTGAAAGAAAAATTCCATGATTGTGTTAGCTAGTAGAGAATCTTTGTGCTTTAATAGGCCGTATAGCCCAGGGACTGGGCATGTACACATGTGTAGTTTTGGAACGTGGTTTCAAAGCAAGTCTTTGAGGCTTCTTACTTTAAAAATATCAAAAGTAGTTTGATATAAATTCACATTTTTTTAGGACTTCCCTCGTGGTGCAGTGGATACGAATCTGCCTGCCAATGCAGGGGTCACTGGTTCAATCCCTGGAAGATTCCACATGCCACTGAACAACTAAGCCTGTGCGCCACAACTACTGAACCCTTGCTCTAGAGCCCTCAGGCCGCAGCTGCTGAAGCCTGCTTGCCTAGAGCCTGTGCTCAGACACAAGAGTAGCCACTTCAGTGAGAAGCCCTCACACAACAACTAGAGAGTAGCCCCTATTCTCCAGAACTAGAGAAAGCCCTCGCAGCAACAGAGACCCAGTGTAGCCAAAAATAAATAAATAAAATATAGCAGTGTGTCCATGTCAAAAAAAATAAATGAAACCTTTAAAAATATTCACAGTTTTTAAAGACTCCTCAGTCACATAGTCTATGGAGTGGCATAGAGTCGGACACTACTAAAACAACTGAGCACATGCATACATACAGCCACAAATTTGACCATTCTGCTCTTTTGCTGGGTCATCATTTTTGAGCATCTGACAATCAGCACCTGGGTCCCAAAAGGCCAGTTTTCAGTAGCCCGTTGGCAAGTTGAATAACTTCAAAATTCTGCCCAAATTCTTTGATACCTTTGAAAGATGCACCTCTCTATTGCACAGTCTTTTGCCACTTGCACTTTTTTTCTCAAAAAACATTCTGTAATTTATTTCAGCTGGAACTTTAATATGCTGTGCTGGGCACTGTGCTGTGCACTGTAAGGACGAGATGAAGAAGTAAGCTGTGCCCTTCTGTTTTCTAGGGAGAATAGGATTCAGCAAGAATAGAAGACATGTGTATACTTTACTCTTACATCAGCTAGAGTATGGCACATTGCAAATGAAAGTCATAAAGTATTGTCCTGGCTTCCTTCTTCATTATTCTAGCATAATGAGATGCTCCTTCCTCATGGTTCAATTTTTTCCCCCTCTGCCTCAAGAGTATGGCAGCTGCATAATATGTTGTGGTTATCAGCCCAGAGCATACATTTCTTGAGCCAATTCTATGAAAGTCATTCAATACCTTTAGTACCTAGCAAAAGTTTGTGGTATATGGTAGAGTTTTGAAAATTATTATTGCCTAAAATGAATGGATGGATGGAGAGGTGGTAAATGTGTGTGTGCTAAGTCACTTTAGTCATGTCCAACTCTGTGCGACCCTATGGACTATAGGTCGCCAGGCTCCTCTGTCCATGGGATTCTCCAGGCAAGAATACTGGAGTGGGTTGCCATGCCCTCCTCCAGGGGACCTTTCTGACCCAGGGATGGAACACGCATCTCATATGTTTCCTGAATTGGCAGGTGGGTGCTTTACCACTAGCGCCACCTAGGAAGCCTGAGTTAATGAATCATCATCAAAAACACCCATACGTCCATAAGTTTTTCTGTGATCAGACTGATATAAGTTTGAGAGTTTAGAGGCCTTTGCCTTCAATCTCTTACTGATTTTGTTCTGTAAACTCAGGAATAAAATTGCCATGATGAGGACAATGAAAAGGAGTTTAGTTGTCTCATTTGTATCTTGTACTGTTACTCTTCCCTTTTCACAAATTGTATATCAGAGCAAATCTTCATCTTTACCACCATGACCTTAGAAACTATCTTTTTTACTTCCACTGAGTACTTGCTCAGTTTCTGGCCCAATTTTATAATTTTCTTACCAGTTCCCTCCGAGGACAAACTCTGTCCTTAGTAAGTAATTCATTTCTGGGGACACAGAAATCATCTCTGCTAGTTCATAAGGAGATTATAACCCAGTCAGTGCTCATTAGTAAGTGGAAATAAAGACTAGGTTCAATGGACATACCATTTCCAGTGCTATAAACTTGAAAGAGTTTTTTAACTATAAGGAGCTTTGAGTCTATCTGATTACTTGGACAGGAGGAGGAAGGATTAAAACTCACTTTTAAACTGCTTGGGTTAATAGTAACATCATTTGTATGATATTTAGACAGCTTAAATTAAATATCAAGAGGTTAAACTATTAAATAACTTATAAATCCTGGTACTTAATACAGTGAGTAGATGGTAAAGGAAATAAAGAAAATGTACTTTTTCTTAGTTGAGTAAATGTTAAGTAAATGGCAGTAAATATATAAAATCCACTGGTAGTTCTGCCTCTTCTTGATATAGCCATTTCGATGATTAGTTCAGTTCAGTTCAGTCGCTCAGTCGTGTCCGACTCTTTGCGACCCCATGAATTGTAGCACACCAGGCCTCTCTGTCCATCACCAACTCCCAGAGTCTGCCCAAACCCATGTCCATTGATTCGGTGATACCATCCAACCATCTCATCCTCTGTCATCCCCTTCTCCTCCTGCCCCCAATCCTACCCAGCATTAGGGTCTTTTCCAATGAGTCAACTCTTCGCATGAGGTGGCCAAAGTATTGGAGTTTTAGCTTCAGCATCAGTCCTTCCAATGAACACCCAGGATTGATCTCCTTTAGGATGGATTGATTGGATCTCCTTGCAGTCCAAGGGACTCTCAAGAGTCTTCTCCAACACCACAGTTCAAAAGCATCAATTCTGCGGTGCTCAGCTTTCTTCACCGTCCAACTCTCACATCCATACATGACCACTGGAAAAACCATAGCCTTGACTAGACGGACTTTTGTTGGCAAAGTAATGTCTCTGCTTTTAAATATGCTCTCTAGGTTGGCCATAACCTTCCTTCCAAGGAGTAAGCGTCTTTTAATTTCATGGCTGCAATCACCATCAGCAGTGATTTTGGAGCCCCAAAAAATAAAGTCTGACACTGTTTCCACTGTTTCCCCATCTATTTCCCATGAAGTGATGGGACCAGATGCCATGATCTTACTTTTCTGAACGTTGAGCTTTAAGCCAACTTTTTCACTCTCCTCTTTCACTTTCATCAAGAGGCTCTTTAGTTCTTCTTCACTTTCTGCCATAAGGGTGGTGTCATCTGCATATCTGAGGTTATTGATTAGAGTGGCAACTAAATGCCAGAATGATAGGTGCTTTCCATACATTATCTCTGACTCATGGCACTGTAAGGTAGGCTCTATTTTCCCTAACTTACAGATGAGGAAACTGGGTCTCACAGAGGTTAAATAACTTTCCCTGGTCACACAGCTAAGAAGGGGCTCCCAGAAATCAAACTTAGATCTATCTCAATCCATGAATAAAATATTTACATGGACATAAATCAATGAAATGAATGACACTGACCTAGTCAAGGAATTTAGTCGTAGCAGCTTGACAGTGGTATATGGAGTTACCACATAAAGCCAGATAGTCTAGCCTGTGGACCAAGAATGTGCCTGCCATATCAGTAAACAAAGGTGTTGCTGCCATCAAGCCAGCAGTCACAGAAGCCACTCCAGACTATGCATCCTGAGGGGGATTCATGATGGAGAAAGAAAAAAGATAGAGGCCCTAAATAGCTAAGGTGCATATCAAAGGAATGATTTCAGTGAGCCCAGACTCTCTTCTCTTACCCAGAAAGGTGCTAAATTCTTTAACTTGAGATGTTTGGTTTTCTTTAAGAGTAATCTCTGATGTTCTGATACCTGTATTTTTTTTTTTTTTTTTTTTGCAAAAACTCCTCTATGTCCTGGCTTCTCCCATATCTCTTTGGAGCAGTTCCTGGGAGTGATCCAAGAGGCTATTTTCCAGGCTTAAGTCCTCAGAAAATCTGCCAAATAGAACATAATTCTCAATTTTTAGGTTCTGTGGTATGTATGTGTGTGTGTTTTCCCAGTCAACAAGCCTTTCCACGGTCTGCCACTCAGGATTTGACCACCATTTCTCTCCATCTTATTTCAACAATGCTTGTCTTGATGAAAATCACATCAGTTCTATACACCTGAGTGAACTTAAGGATTTTTTTTTTTCCTTAACCTGTCTTAGGGACACTGGAAGTTTTAGATTTCCTCTGGTTGTTAGTAAAATGTTTTAACCATGTTACAAGAATCTCTTATATAAGTTAACAATAGACATATTTTTAAGGTCTTCCCTTCACAGGGAATTCAGGAGTCTGCATAGATCACACCTCTATGAAGCTGATGCTGGCGAGGTGCTCAGGGTATAAAGGTGAGCAGAAACTGCTCTTGTCCTCATGGAATGTATAGTCTACCAGGAGAGCTGGATTATCAGTGAATATGTGTGTTGTGCTAGTAGCTCAGTCATGTCTGACTCTTTGCGACCCATGGACTGTAGACCACCAGGCTCCTCTGTCCATGGAATTCTCCAGGCAAGAATACTGGAGTGGGTTTCCATTCCCTTCTCCAGGGGATCTTCCTGACCCAGGGATCAAAGCCAGGTCTCCTGCATTGCAGGCAGATTCTTTGCCATCTGAGCCACCAGGCAGGCCCTTATAAATGAATAATCATGTTCAATAATTTGATCACTTGGTAGCAGTAAAGATACAATGTTAATAATTATATACTAGAATAAGTGTTCCAAAGGAAACAAATGAAGTTCAATAAAATAGTTTATCAAAGGCATAAGACTTAAGCCTGGGCTCAGGGGAAGCTTTTCAGGAGAAGTAATGTTTAAAGGAGGGAGGAGCGTTTCAGGCCAAGAATATTTCATCAGTACATGCTCTGGCACTGTGGGGAGGGGCTTAGCACATCATAGAACTGAAGGAAGAACCTAGTATGGAGAATAACGGAGGAGAGTGATGAGAATTAAGACTAAAGAGGCAGATGGTGTCCAGACACTGAGCAATACATGCTTTGTGGGCCTGGGTAAGGATTTTGGTCTTTATCTTAGGAACAATAGGGATCCACTGAAGAGTTTTAACCAAGGGGCAGGGAGTGGTGGGTGTGAGTAACAGAAAGACTGGAAGGGGAGCAGAGTAGATGCAGACCCACCAAGTAGGAGGCTGTTGTCAGCAGTTGGGGCCAGAGATAAGGGTGGCTCAGCCTGGGGTAACAGCCGAAGTGGTGGGAGGTATGTCTAGCTGTGAGAAGTGAGTGCTTTGGGCAAGCACATGCAGAGAGGAGGGGAAATCAGAGGCTTGGAAAGTTTCTGACTGAACTTGTCTGAACATGATACTGACAGGTGTTTAAAATTAGGGGTCCAAACGACATTTTGCTTGAGTTTGCCCTTCCTGGAAATTATTCAGAAACATGAGATAAATATTTAGATTACAAGAAAGGATAAAAAACTTCTCTCTTCTATAAACCCATCTCATTTTGAGGGAGAGAGAAATTGATGATTTTATTTAGTCCCTTGAGCAATGAGGGCCATGGTGGGTGGGTGCTCCCAGTTAGGAGATTGAAGCTTCATCTAACTCTCAGAAACTGGGTTATTCTGAAGTGTCCAATCAGCCTGGAGCAGAAAGGAATGGCTATAACAGCTGAAGTGCAGAATTTGTGCTCAGTTCTCCCATACCTAAGGGATACTCATGCCTTTACACTGTTATCTTTCCTTGAAAAGGGACTTCAGACCATTTCTGAAAGATCTGTAGAGATCTGAACGCTCAAAAACAAGTCTTTTTTGTAAAAATTCTTTCAGTAAACTGGTTGCCAAAAACAAAACAAAACTGCCCATTCCTTTGATATAATTAACTTAAAAAAAAATCATGCTGGAGCCCTCTCAGTCTTTTGGACTGAGGGACAAGAGGGTAAGAACCAACACAGAACAAAAATCACGCAGTGGGAGTCCCCTCTCCCTTCTTTTCTAACGCCCTTGCTCTTTTCCACATTGAGCTTCTGTGACTCGTATTCCTTTTCAGATGCTTGTTTCCTGGGGACTGATTTCTTACTTACCTACTCCAGAAGTCATCCTATATTGTTATTCTCCCCAGAGTAGTTTTTACAAGACCCTGCCTAACATGTTAGGAAAAAATTGTATTTGGAATCATGGTTTCTCAAGCCCTCTGCTAATGCAGAGAGCTTCTCTGCAGCTTGGCAACTCCTTGCAAAGATGGTCTTGCCAGGGCTCACTAGTATTAGGTACTAGTTGTGTACCGACCATGCACTAGCACAGATTATAATCAACTATTACATTGAAATTCACCCAGTATTTGGTTATTAGTAGTATTGATGATTTGGTGAATTAAATCCATAATAAAATTCTATTTGAATTTCAAAATCTCTCCCCCACTGACCTATAAGAACTGCTGACAATCTCAGCTAACAAGCCTATGTGTCACAGTTAGTATTATGTACTGTCTCCTCTTCTTGACCTCACTACTGCAGAGAAAGGACCAGAAGTTAGGCACCAAGATGAAAAATAGGAGCAGATGGACAAATATAGGCTGTTGAGCCTTGAACAGTTAATGCCTGATAATCTTAGAAGAGCAAATAAAACAGACTTGCATGAAGATTTTTTTTTCTTTTTATATGTACATATACATAACTCAGTCATCTTAGAATTGTATGCTTTTGCATTTGATTTTTTTAAAAAACCAAAACAGAATGCCTTTTTGCCTGTTCTCTGGGATGCCAAGAAAAGGGATTAGAGATTTTTTTAAGTTGATTTCCCCAAGTGAGACAACTTCTTAATTTTACCCTGCCATTCTTAAAATCATCATCCTATGAATCTCAATGCATTTTAACTGCATAAGTGCACATATCTCAGTTATATCTTTTTCTAATATTCATAAAACCTCCCACAAATGAATTGGTTTCCTTCTTGCCATCAAGGTTGGAATAAAAAATATTTCAGTCTGGGGCTCCAGTTCCCACAGAGACGCTGTAGATGGCAGTGTGCAACGGCAGATTCCCACCTCTCAGCCTTGCAGGGGCAACTGACTGGGAATAGATGGAATTTCTGGACAGGAGTGTTGTTCTTTCCAGCCCAGTCAGAGAAAGAGGTCATCTTCCTAGGAAACGATTTCTCCACAGAAACTTAGTTTTGCCGAATCAGTAAACTGAAGTTACTTGAAATACTTTGACACCAAAGAATCTTAAGCTTCTTTAATTTAAGCCTGAAAAATATCTGTACTTCAAAACTCTTCTTCAATGCATGGAATAATCTTTCAGTTATATGATGTGCTGACCTCACTGTGCTTGGTTTTTTATTAATCCCTGAACAAGATCACTCTGGGCAACCTACAGATAAATCCTCTGGACATTTCATAAGCACAAGCTGGATATACTTTGTGATTTGACTTTTCAACATCCTGGCTGGACTGATTTGAGCATCAGTATATACCTTCAAGGCTATGTTTAATTAGGTGACTGTTCTTTGATTATTTTAAGGCATTTTTATATTTTTGCATAATAGCTTCCCTAAAACTTAGTGATTATTTTCCAATAGCCTAAAATATATGTAATATAATTTAAACTTTTTATTACAGAAGAGAGGCATCTGGAATAGTTTTGTTGAAGATTTTAAGACTGTGATTACTTCATTAATAAGCAAATAAATCATTTATAATATGCTTCTCATTTTAAACACTAGCAGAGGAGACCTTGGTCAATACCAGTAATGTATTTTTTTTTAAAAGAGAATTTCCCTGAAATAAAAGTTTTTAGAAGAAAGGAAAGATATTATGCATAAATTGTGTACAGCACTGTATTACATTGAAATTTAATAATTTAAGTAGACATGCTCATGCCTTCCCACCCTTTCTTCCTATCTGGATTTGTGTTCTTGAATTGGGAGCTTTACTCTGACCTCCATTCTGCAGTGTATGTGGTTGCCTGGCCTTTCTCACTTGGACTAATATGCTACATCATATTTCTTTTCCCAGACTTCTTTGTCCATTTAGAGTTCAGATCTGTGTCCAATTACACAGTCCCCTGCAACTCCTAGCTTTGTCTTTTCCTGGCCTGATTCACTCTTCTGGCTCCAGTTAGGCTGAACTGCTAGACCTTCTCAAGGGTTGAGTCCATTGGCCTTTGGATTCCAGAGTTGTGTTGTCAATTGCAGGAGTCTCTTTTCCTCAGTGTCTTCAACATAATCCTTTGGGAGTTGCTTTTCCCCCTCCTTAAATGGTGGTGTTGCCCAGGGTCCTGCCCTAGGCCCTCCTTTCTTATCTTCTAGGCTTTTATTTACGTGTCCATGCTAACCCCTTCCAATTCCAAGTCTGCAGAGCCTTCCCTTGAGATTCAGAACTTAGATGCCTCACATCAATAGAGGGACTTAGATGTCCCCCTGCCACCAATGGCAGGGCTATGGGAGACAGCAGATGGTACATTATTTGTGGTGGAAGTATAAGTGCGTGTATGCTCAGTCGTGTCTGACTCTTTGTGACCCCATGGACTGTAGCCACCATACTCCTCCGTGCATGGGATTCTCCAGGCAAGAATCCTGGAGTGGGTTGCCATTTCTTCCTTCAGGGGATCTTCCCCACCCAGGGATCAAACTGGCATCTCTTGCATCTCCTGCATTGGCAGACGAATTCTTTACCACTGCGCCACCTGGGAAGTGGTAGAAGTACATGAATCAATAAAGAAATTCATTACAGACTATCAATCCATAATACTTATTGGACACTTCTTGTAGGCAGTCATGGATAATTGGAATTATTTTAGGATGGGAGGAGAGCTTGGTTAGAATATAAAGCTATACCAAGTACCTCCAGTCCATTCATGTAGAATAGATTAGTTGACATTGCTTTCAATGGTCTTTGATGCCGTTTTAAGAAATTAGCATTAATAGGTATGAAGATTCTGAAAAGAGGATGTCTAAAAACAGACCAAAATATGCTGTTCTCTGTTATTTATATATAGATATGGTTTAAAGATGTTTGAGTAACCAGTAGTCTGGCGCATACCACAGACCATCTTGTCTACTTAACAATATTATTTACTTTCTCATATATTTGTCTTACCTCCGTTAATTGTGCTGTAACATATAGGGCATCAGCAGTATCATTCCTGTTTGAGGGTCACCTCAGTATTTTAACAATGTGTGTGTCTCACAGATAGTAGACGCTCACTGGATGTTTGTGTGTAACTTGGGATGTAGCTGGCTCTTCTGAAGGAGAGTTATTTTGGTTAGTTTATTTGGACTTAACCTCATGATGACAGGCAGCACAGCATGTTATGTTTATAGTAACTGAAACATTTGACTGTATAAGGCATCCTGCATTGTGTACACAAAACTGGGCAGTCTTTGCTAATTAGTCATTGCCATTTCTTGTCTTGCAATGATCTGAGGAAATCTAATAGAACTGCAAAAAACTGAGAGCCAATGTCAAAGCAGAAAGGACACTTAGAAGTATAGACAAGCCGATAAGTCACACCTATCTCTTCAGTTAGATGATAAACTGTCAGAAAAATGAAAAATGTGGTAGAAAATATAGCTGGGGTCTAGGGTTTTCAATCCCTGGGTAAAGTCTGATGAGACTGTCAAGATAGCATGGATCCATATAGTTCCAGAAACTAAAAAAAAAAAAACTAGGTTAGCACCTATTTTAATTGACCTTCAATTGGATTGGACTGTATGCATAAAATATACCAATTTTAACAGGGTAGAAATTTATTTCTGTCTCCTGTGAAAGACACTGCTGCCTGCTGCATACTAAGTTGCTGCAGTCGTGTCCGACTCTTTGTGACCCTATGGACTGTAGGCTCTTCTGTCCATGGGATTCTCCAGGCAAGAATCCTGGAGTGGGTTGCCATTCCTTCTCCAGGGGATCTTTAGAGTCTTTTATGTCTCTTGTATTGGCAGGTGGGTTTTTTTTTTACCACTAGCGCCACCTGGGAAGCCCTGTGAAAAACACCAGAGATACTTAATCCAGGGAACTTTAGTAACACACCAGGGTCACACAGTTCGGTGATGGCAAAACTTTAAATTCATCATCTGAGAGGTTAAAATGATAACAGCATCTGCCTTCTGTGCTGCAAAGATTTAATACTAGAAAACGTGACATACTTAGAAAAATGCCTGGCAACAGAGTAAAAGTCCTAAGTGTTAATATTATTAGGGGCCTTGGATGAATCAAGAGATCACATCCATAAGTGAAAACTAATGCTGTGTTAACTTACTTGTAGGAAGGATACAGGGTGTTATGAGAGGATATAATCGAGATTTCTGGGACCTCTCTGATGGTTCAGTGGTTAAGACCCTACATCTCACTTCAGGGGGGCACAGTTCCATCCCTGATCTGTGAACTAAAATCCCACATGGTGGGGTGTTGGCCCGGTGGCCGGCTGAAACTGGTTCTAGGCAGAGAGAACTGACCTATCCTGAATCGGGAGGGAGTATGGGGAAGGACTAAAAGGAGGGTTTGTGGATTCTACAAGATGAGTCTGGAGAGAGGGGCAGCTTCCAAGGGGACACGGTAGGGATTTTGGTCTGTAACTGAAGAGCGGTGGGCCTACTCATCCAAAGAGGATGCCTGGAGGGTGATTCCAGCTGGATCCAGCCTTATTCGTGAGCCTGATTGTTGGTCTCTGACCTCTGGGAGGCTGGTGAGCCCCTGAGCTGGAGGGGACTGTGGGCAGGGCTCACCTAACTACCTGGATTCCCTGAGGTCCAGGTGGTGCAGCTCTAGGCTTTGGAAGAGATTTGCAGGCTGCTTTCAATAATACATTGAATGTCAGATAGTTAGGGGAAAAGGAAATTTATTTTGACTTAGACTTCCTCACCTACACAAAAATATTTCGACAGCCCTAAACCAGAGGAGAAACATATGGATAATCTGAGAACACATATTTGGCTCTAGAAGTTGCAAATATAAACAGCCCCAGGGGCAGGTTTATGTGTATGTCATTGTTCCTGCAAATTCACACTGACCCCCTCTGGCCTCTGCAAACTCACACTGACCCTTGCTCAGAGTCTGGGACCTACAGGGTGACATAAGAGTGAGGTCACTAGGGGTGACTAAGCAATACTTTATTTGAAGGCAGGTGTCTAAGGTCATTGAAACTTACATGGAGACCCAGACTAGAATTTGGTATTTTTATAGGTAATTTTCTGTAGATAAAGGACTCTGTGTCTAGTTCTTATCCAGATAGGAACACGCCTTGTGAACAAAACACATAAACATTATTCAATTTTTTTCTCAATATTTTTGAAAATAAAATCAGAGGTACAAAAATTAAGAGGTCCTGAATAAGAGTAGAGGTTACATTTTATCAAATATGTAACTAAGGAATCTCATCATCCTTGGCTTTTTTTTGTAGAGAGTCTGTCCCTTACAATAAGTGAACATTCTGTATATACTAAAGTGCCTAAAATATTCTCTTCGTGGAGCTTGCCAGGTCTGCAAAGCATGGCTCCTTTTGAAGAGGAGAGCACGGGCGCTCCATTAGCAGGCTTTGGTGGCATTAATAATTCAGAGAAATGCCCTCTGTCCTCTTTCAGATACACAGAAGGGTCCAGTTTAATGTATCACAGGGGAACAGAGAAGAGAGGAGATGAGTCCCACACCAGGGGATGGAAGCTAATTGTGAAAAGCTGCCCACTACAGCTGCTGCCTTTTGAAAAATATAAACACAGTTTAAGTAAACACATCATCATCTTGTAGGAATGTTAGACAGGGCTGACTATGCCTCCTCCCTCACCAAAGGCTGTGTCTTATCTAACTAGCATATATGAAAGTCAATTTCTTTTTTAATCAGGAAACTATGGAAACAAGCTCATTTTGTGATTTAATCTTAACTTGTAAGCACTAATGATAATTAAAATTTATTCTAAAAATTAAAAAAAATCTTCATGTATGTTTTTGATATGTTGTCATGAGAGTATTAAGATATGGATAAGTGGCTCCAAATATTTCCAGCACTTGAAAATTTAAAAAATGACGTTTTTTCCCTGAACTCAGCATTATGGTAGTAATGAAGAATCTAGAATCAAAGTATTTCTGGGGAAGAAATATTTCTTTCAGCATACCAAGTCTCAGAGGCAGCAGTGAGTCAGTGTATAATCAAGCCACATTCGGACCTGGCTGAAAAATGTATGTCAATGAGAAATGATGCTTTTTGTCATAGTTAAACATCTTTTGGGTCTATTAGATGTCAAACACTGCTATAGAGAACAACTTGATTTGGCATCATCGTCGTAGTTAATAATTGAAATAGGAAAAGAAAGAACCCTCATCATAATTGGGCAAAGGTATGAAGATAATTCATATTTAAATACATAATATGAATTAGTTCTGAGATTACAGAAGCCACACAAAAAGATGGTTGGGTTCATCATTAGGGTCTTTGGTTGTCAAGAAGCTGAGATTTGGGGCTTCCTCTTAGAGTCATGAAATTTGTTGTAGAGCAATGGTCCTTTGATAATGGCCAGAGGATTCCTGACCACTAGAGTCCCTGTTAGGGCATCTAATACTAATTAGGGCAAACTCTTCCCTTTCCAACTAAATATCTGTGGGAAGCCAAATTTTCTTCACATAGTTCAACCAAAACAACATATGACAACAGATTAGCAGAGGCAGATATAAGGACCCATCAGTCTTCTGTTAAGCAGGAATTACAGAGGTTTGCAAACATGTAACTGGAGAAGGCAATGGCACCCCACTCCAGTACTCTTGCCTGGAAAATCCCATGGACAGAGGAGCCTGGTGGGCTGCATTCCATGGGGTCGCTAAGAGTCGGACATGACTGAGCGACTTCACTTTCACTTTTCACTTTCATGCATTGGAGAAGGAAATGGTAACCCACTCCAGTGTTCTTGCCTGGAGAATCCCAGGGACGGGGGAGCCTGGTGGGCTGCCGTCTATGGGGTCACACACAGTGGGACACGACTGAAGCAACTTAGCAGCAGCAGCAGCAGCAGACATGCAAAACAGTGGCATTCTCCTCACTAATTATTTTTTTGCTCCAGAGGAAAATGTTACTTTTTATGAAACTGTTATTTATGTTAACGTATAATAGTTTTGCTATCTTAAATGAATTAAACATATTCTTTAAAATTTTCTGTTTTAATTTCTAATGGTGTATATATGCAGAAAGAGAATTCACATAAGCGCAAAGATTTTGAGATTTTGAGGGTAGTTAGTCAAGTTTAAGAGTGTGAGAAGTCTTGAGATTAAGATTTTAAAATTTTGAGACCCATTGCTGTAGATTTTTAACTCATGAAAGTGAAATCAGTGACCAGATAAATTGCCCATGGCAACAAAAATTCATTGACCTTCCAAATCCTACGTGTTATTTTTTATTATTTTTTAAAAATTGCAGTATAGTTTATTTACAATATTGTGTTTCAGGTGTACAGCAAAGTGATTCAGTTATGTATATGTATATACATGTGTATGTGGATGTACATTCATATTTGGTGTTGTTCAGTCACTCAGTCATGTCTGACTCTTTTCAAGTCCATGGACTGCAGCATGCCAGGATCCTCTGTCCATCACCAGGGATTGAACCCATGTCTGCTACACTGGCAGGAGGATTCTTGTCTACTGTACTACTAGGAAGTGAAGTGAAGTGAAAGTCACTCAGTCGTGTCTGACTCTTTGCAATCCCACGTTCTATACAGTCCATGGAATTCTCCAGGCCAGAATATTGGAGTGGGTAAGCCATTCCCTTCTCCAGGAGATCTTCCCAACTAAGGGATTGAACCCAGGTTTCCCATATTGTGGGTGGATTCTTTACCAGCTGAGCCACTAGTCCTATATATATATAATTTTATTTTCAGATTATTTTCCATGGTAGGTTATCATAAGGTCAGTTCAGTCACTCAGTCATGTCCCACTCTTTGTGACCCCATGGGCTATAGCATGCCAGGCCTCGCTGTTCATCACCAACTTCTGGAGTTTACTCAAGCTCATGTCCATTGAGTCGGTGATGCCCTCCAACCATCTCATCCTCTGTCATCCCCTTCTCTTCCTGCCTTCAATCTTTCCCAGCATCAGGGTCTTTTCCAAGGAGTCAGTTTTTTACATCAGGTGGCCAAAGTATTGGAGTTTCAGCATCAGCATCAGTTCTTCCAATGAATACTCAGGACTGATTTCCTTTAGGTTTGACTGGTTTGATCTCCTTGTAGTCTAAGGGATGCTCAAGAGTCTTTTCCAACACCACAGTTCAAAAGCATCAATATTTTGGCACTCAGCTTTCTTTATAATCCAACTCTCACATCCATACATGACTACTAGAAAAACCACAGCTTTGAATAAATGGACCTTTTTCAGCAAAGTAATGTCTCTGCTTTTTATTATGCTGTCTAGGTTGGTCATAGCTTTATTCCAAGGAGCAAGTGATGGGAGTACCAGACCACCTTACCTACCTCCTGAGAAACCTGTATGCAGGTCAAGAAGCAACAGTTAGAACCAGACATGGACCAACGGACTGGTTCCAAATTGGGAAAGGAGTACATCAAGGCTGTATATTGTCATCCTGCTTATTTAACTTATATGAAGAGTACATCATGCAAAATCCCAGGCTGGATGAAGCATAAGCTGAAATCAAGTTTGCCAGGAGAAATATCAATAACCTCAGATACACAGATGACACCACCATTATGGCAGAAAGCAAAGAACTAAAGAGCCTCTTGATGAAAGCGAAAGAGGAGAGTGAAAAAGTTGGCTTAAAACTCAACATTCAAAAAACTGAGATCATGGCATCTGGTCCCATCACTTCATGGCAAATAGATGGAGAAACAATGGAAACAGTGACAGACTTTATCTTTTTGGGCTCCAAAATCACTCCAGATGGTGACGGCAGCCACGAAATTAAAAGACGCTTGCTCCTTGGGAGGAATGTTATGACCAATCTAGATAGCATATTTAAAAGCAGAGACATTACTTTGCCAACAAAGGTCCGTCTATTCAAGGCTATGGTTTTTCCAGTGGTCATGTGAGAGTTGGACAGTGAAGAAAGCTGAGCACTGCAGAATTGATGCTTTTGAACTGTGGTGTTGGAGAAGACTCTTGAGAGTCCCTTGGACTGCAAGCAGATCCAACCAGTCCATCCTAAAGGAGACCAGTCCTGGTTGTTCATTGGAAGGACTGATGTTGAAGCTGAAACTCCAATCCTTTGGCCACCTGATGCGAAGAACTGAGTCATTTGAAACGACTGGGAAAGATTGAAGGTGGAGGAGAAAGGGACGACAGAGGATGAGATGGTTGGATGGCATCACCGACTCAATGGACATGAGTTTGGGTAAACTTTTGGAGTTGGTGATGTACAGGGAGGCCTGGCATACTGCAGTCCATGGGTCGCAAAGAGTCGGACACGACTGAGTGAATGAACTGAACTGAATAATACTTTTGATAACTAGGAAACTGAGGCAGAAGGAGGTTAAATAAGTTGCCTTGTTGTTGTTTATTTGCTATGTCGTGTCTGACTTTTTGCGACCCCATGGGCTGTATAGCCTGCTACACCCCTCTGTCCATGGGATTTTCCAGGTCAGAATACAGGAATGGGGTGGTATTTCCTCCTCCAAGGGATCTTCCTGACCCAGGAATTGAACTCAAATTCCTGTGTCTCCTGCACTGGCCGTTGAATTCTTTACCATTCAGCCACCTGGGAAGCAATAAGTTGCCTTGCCTTAATAAGTTTCTTTTCTCCAAAAAGGACAAAAATAGACTCTGGATCCAAATGGTTGGGTTCAGAGACTGTAGTCTTAAATACAGATGTGGGCCCACATGGTGGCCATTTCCTTCCCCCAGCTCTTGGTTAGCAACTCTAACTGATGAGGACATTCTCTCTTTCCAAGTTCTGACACAGAATTCCAGGGACCCATTAACATTTAATTAAGTGAAGCATTCAGGTCGCAAGCTATATCCCACTAGATTCTGAAGCATCATAATCAAGAAAAGGCTGCTGGCTGCTATTACTACAATTTCACATTGTTACCCAAATAGAGACCAAATAACTGAATTATAAGCAGGGCTGTGTGGGATGCTGCTTTTCCCAGCTTTAGGAGCCATGTGTGCTTCTTTTCCTAATTCTGGGTTGGTGATATTGTTGGGGGAGTGTTTAATTTCCTCGGTTCTGTCTTGCTGCAGCAAAAATTTGAAGTGACGGATGGACCAGTGTTATAGCTCAGTTTTATTGTCAAGCAAAGGAAAATGCATCCTCAAGGTGTGAGAGCGGGCCAACCCAAAAGGCTCAAAGAGAAGAGAAGCCCCCAGCTAAATTTTGGCTCCTCTTTTTATATGTTTTTTTTCTCCTCCTCTTGGACCTGCTGTATGTAAACTGGGCTAGCCAGGAGGGCTGTTTTTTTTTTTTTTTTAATTTATTTATTTTAGTTGGGGGCTAATTACTTTACAATATTGTAGTGGTTTTTTGCCATACATTGACATGAATTAGCCATGGGTTTGCATGTGTTCCCCATCCTGAACCCCCCTCCCACTTCCCTCCCCATCCCATCCCTCTGGGTCATCCCATTGCCCCAGCCCTGAGCATTTGTCTCATGCATCGAACCTGGATGGTGTTCTGTTTCACATATGATAATATACATGTTTCAATGCTATTCTCCCAGAACGTCCCACCCTCACCTTCTCCCTCAGAGTCCATAAGACTGTTTCATGCATCTGTGTCTCTTATTCTGTTTCACATATAGGGTTATCGTTACCATCTTTCAAATTCCATATATATGCATTAGTATACTGTATTGGTGTTTTTCTTTCTGGCTTACTTCACTCTGTGTAATGGGCTCCAGTTTCATCCATCTCAATAGAACTGATTCAAATGTATTCTTTTTAATGGCTGAGTAATATTCCATTGTGTATATGTACCACAGCTTCCTTATCCATTCGTCTGCTGATGGACATCTAGGTTGCTTCCATGTCCTGGCTATTATAAACAGTGCTGTGATGAACATTGGGGTACACGTGTCTCTTTCAATTCTGGTTTCCTCGGTGTGTATGCCCAACAGTGGGATTGCTGGGTCATATGGCAGTTCTGTTTGTTTTACCCGAGGTCTTTACATCAGTCCTCTGACCTTCCTTTGTTCTATTTTTGAGGACTTTTCCCTTCTTCGTCTTTTAGCCACTGCCATTTTGGACTGCTTTTTCCTATTCTAACTACCTAACAATATCATGATGTTGATATCTTTTTTTTTTCTGGAGAATCTGTTAAGCATTTATCAGCACAGCATTAATTATAAGCCAGCAATAAAGCTAACTATTGAAAAGAGATTAAAACTGTCATAACTTAGAGAACATATGATTTCATATATTGAAAACCTTAGGGGGAAAAAAGCTTCTCAAAATTAAGGAGATTAAAAAAATATATACAGGCCAGACTGCTGATCCAGGCTTTGGAGACAGATCATGCCTCCTTTGTTGCTGACTGAATTTACAAATAGATTGGGCAAGATAGCATTGATGATTTCTGTATTATGGAGAAGACCAATCCGTATCAAGAAAGGGAAAAAAAGTCAGTATCTAGTGAGGTGGTTGGATGGAATCATCAACTTGATGGACATGAGTTTGAGCAAGTTCCAGGAGTTGGTGATGGGCAGGAAAGCCTGGCGTGCTGCAGTCCACGAGGTTGCAAAGAGTCAGACACGACTGAGAAACTGAACTGAGTGAGAGAAGGAAGTGGGAAGCAGTTATCCTGCTGGTTTCAAGTCCCTGGTTCAGAGACCCAGGCCCGGCTGCATCTCAGTTTAGTTTGCTCGTGGTGCTGTCATGAGATGCTACCACGTCCTTCCTCTAAACTCCACTTTTTCTCTAAGACACTTCAGTTTGGGGTTTCTTTCATTTCATTTCTATACCAGATTACCTAATGAAATAACCTGTTGTTGTTAGTTGCTGGATGGTGTCCGACTCTTTGTGACCCCATAGGCTGCAGCCCTCCAGGCTCCTCTGGACATGGGGTTTCCCAGGCAAGAATACTGAAGTGAGTTGTCATTTCCTTCTCCAGGGAATCTTCCCGACCCAGGGATTGAACTTGAGTCTCTTGCTTGGCAGGCAGATTCTTTACCGCTGAGCCACCAAGGAAGCCAGTAAAATCATACATTCTTATGTAATCGATAAAGGAAAAACCTCTGTGTTCCCCACACTCTTTTTGCAGAGACAATTAGCATTTTGCATAAGAAGACTTTACCTGTCTGAGATCAATAGGGCTCTTCTAACAACCTCAGTGCAAACTATTTCCCCAAGTTTTCTGGCATTGTGTATCTCAGTGTTAGATACAATTATTGATTTGTGGTGAGAAGTTTTATCAATGAACTTGGAGGAAAATGCTCTGATGCTAAAAAGGGACCTGGTTTTAAAAAATACAGATACTGTGTAGTGATGATAAATGACTGGCTGCTAGCCAATCACTCTTCATCAGCACTTTGCTGAAAATAATGAGATTTCTTCTTTCTGGTTCTCATTTCATTATTGGCAATTGTACCTTCCCCTCCCCCACCATAAGTGCAGGTCTGTGACATCAAAGAATTTATTCCCCACATCTTGCTTCTAAATATATCTCAGGTGCATACAAAGGCTTCTGACTCAAGTTCATGGGCCCAGAGCAAATGTTACCTTCTCTTGGAAAGATGAGAGGGAAATACCAAAAGGTGGAATTTGTAAGAAATTTGAGACTGTGGAGCTGGAAACTGATGAAATAAAATTTATATTTTATAGCAAGGCAAGAATTTAAGCAAAAATTTTCTCTGCTCCCTTTATTGTGTACCATGCGTGTGCATTAACCCGACCTCCTTAGAAGATAATCTTCTTTCTTAATCTTATAAAGGGTCATGAGGGTTATAATTTCAGATTGGCTCAAGTGAAAATTTTTACTTCTTTCTTAGATCTGCTGTTGACTGATTTTGTCAACATACGCTTGGTGTTGTTCAGTTGCTCAGTCATGTCTGACTCTTTGCAACCCCATGGACTGCAGTGTGCCAAGCTTCCCTGTCCTTCAACAACTCCTGGAGTTTGCTCAAACTCATGTCCATTGAGTTTGTGTGTGAGGTAACCAGCAGGAGATCCGAGATACCCACCAGAAGACCCCTGATGTCTGCTCCCAACTGGCACTCAGGACCAGCACAGTCCCACTGAGCCCCCAGCTGCTTAGTACTCTCAGATGTTCTGGGGAGTTCTCCTGATATCTGGATTGTTTGGTTTTTTTTTGGATCTCATTGTTTTTAAGTGATGATTCTAAAATTTTTATCCAAGCAGTTTTCATTTAAGACTTGGAGTTCTGAGGGGCACTGGTGCATTTGCTAGGCAGGGAACTAAGGGAATCTGGGCAGGAGGGCCAGGGAAGCTTAAATGGCTGGGTTTTTGTTAAATTTGCCTCAAATTGAAAAAGTAAGTTGACATATGATCTAAAAACTTTTGCTAGTGTAATGAGAGACTAGATTATTCACTCTAAAGAACAAGGGACATTTGCTCCTTTGGGCCACAAGGTGTTCTCAGGTGACTGAGAACCTACCTGATTATCTGAGGATCAACCCTCCTAACATGTAGTGGTTCTTTTTTTAAAAAAATTTTATTGAAATGTAATTGGTTTACAATGTTGTGTTTATTTCTGCTGTACAGCAAAGTAACACAGTTATACATATACAGTCTTTTCATACTCCTTTCCATTATGGTTTATCACAGGATATTGAATATAGTTACCTGTGCTCTACAATAGGACCTTGTTTATCCATCCTATATATAATAGTTTGCATATGCTAGTCCCAAACTTCCAATCCTTCCCTCCCCTGCCCTCTATTTCCTTTGGCAACCATGAATCTGTTCTCTACATCTGTAAGACTGTTTCTGTTTCATGGATATGATCATTTGTGTCATGTTTTAGATTCTACATATAAGTGATATCATTTGTTATTTGTCTCTCTTTCTCACTTCACTTAGCATGATAATCTCTAGATCCATCCATGTTGCAGCAAATGACATTATTTCATTCTTTTCAATGGCTAAGTAATTATTCTGTTGTATATATATATGTGTGTGTGTGTGTGTGTGTATACATACAAATATATATATATATAAAACACCTTTTCTTTGTCCATTCATCTGTTGATGGACATTGCTTGTTTCCATCTCTTGGCTGTTGTAAGTAGTGCTGCTATGAACATAGGGGTGCATGCATCTGTTTGAATTATAGTTTTGTCTGGTTATATGCCCGGGAGTGGGATTGCGGGATTATATGGCAACTCTATTTTTAGTTTTTTGAGGAACCGCTGTACTGTTTTCCATAGTGGCTGCACCAACTTACATTCCCACCTATAGTGGGAGGGTTTTCTCCACACCCTCTCTAGCATTTATTGTTTATAGACTTTTTGATGACAGCCATTCTGACTAGTGTAAGGTGGCACCTCGTTGTATTTTGATTTGCATTTCTCTAATAATTTAGCAATGATGAGCATTTTTTCATGTGCCTATTGGCCATCTGTATGTTTTCTTCTACTTAGGTCTTCTGTTCATTTTTGATTGGGTTATTTGTTTTGTTTTTTGTTAATGACTTGTAAGAGCTGTTAGTATATTTTAGGAATTAAGCCCTTGTCAGTCACATCATTTGCAAATATTTTCTCCTAATCCATAGAATATCTTCTTGTTTTGTTTATGATTTTCTTTGCTGTGCAAAAACTTATGGTTGATTGGGTCCTATTTATTTTTTGCTTTTATTTCTATTGCCATGGGAGACTGACCTAAGAAAGCATTGATATAACTTCTGTCAGAGAATGTTTTGCCTATGTTCTCTTCTAGGAGTTTTATGGTATCTTGTCCTATATTTAAGTCTTTAAGCCATTTTGGGTTTATTTTTTGTGTATGGTGTGAGGGTGTGTTCTAGCTTCATTGATTTACATATGGCTATCCAGTTTTCCCAATACCACTTGCCAAAGATGTGCAGTGGTTCTAGAGGGGAATCCCACTACAACTATTTAGCAAATACTGCTTGCTGTTCCAGGAATGCAGGAGATAAGGCCTGATCATCCAGTGCTCTGAGTCACAGGGAGTTTAGACTGTTGGAGGGAGAAACTGAGCCATGTAAAAATTTGAACCGACCCAAGTATAACTCCTTGCGGAGCTAGACTCAGAGAAGCAACACATGTGTGACCTACCACCAGATCATATCTCATATCTGAATTAGACTACCAAATTAATCATGGGAAATTGTGCCTCAAAAGCCAGACATCTCCTGGACAAAAAGCCACCTATGGGGATACCAGCTAGGTTTATGCATGCTTGTATGTGCTTACTTAGTTGGGAATTAAAGAAAATTCCACCCTGAAATGGCCCACATAGGCCTATTTGGCATTCAAAAACTGATTTTTGCATGTACAGTTAAAGCCAGCAGGAGGTAAGTTCCTACTGTGTCAGTCAGCTTCCTGGATCCCTACCTGTAGGGTCTACTTGAAATAAGAATGGAAAGAGTGTTTTCTCTTTTCTAAAATTAGGCTAGCAGGAGAAAATATTTGTAGGGCAAGCTTCTTAGATTCTCTGAATTAGAAAGACTTCTAAATTGTGGAAAAATTTTGGCGAGCTCTCATCTTTTTTTCACTCTTTGTTTTAATGTGCACTTATTTGTCAATGATGTTGAATTTTTCATATATTTTTAAATTGCAGCACAGTTGATGTACAATATTATACAGGTTTCAGGTGTACAACATAGTGATTCACAATTTTTAAAGGTTATATTCCACTTATAGGTTTTATAAGATGTTGGTTATATTCCCTGTGTTGTATAATATATCTTTATAGCTTATTCATTTTATACATAGTAGTTTATGAGTATGTTTTATTACCTCAAAATTAGTTATCTGGCCATTCACAATTGCAATGCAGTCTGGAAGGTGTGCACTTCAGCTTTTCAGTCGGTGCTTAATGAAAGACAATAAAGGATGCCATTGACAAAATTTAGGAATAAGTGATATTTCAGGAGAGGATCTATAAAATATTTAGGACTAAAAATTAATATCTTTGTAATAAGAGGGTAAATTCCTGTAAGGAAGCAAGAAAAGAAAGAAAAACTTGACAAGGATTATGATTGAGCTACTTTAATAGTTAAAAATACACAGATGAGATATTAATCTCCCAACAATCAATAAAATACAAATTAAAAATCTGAGGTACTGTTTAGAGAAGAGAAAATACAGATATGCATGCGTGCTAAGTCACTTCAGTCATGTCTGCCTCTTTGTGACCTCATGAACTGTAGCCTATCAGGCTCCTCTGTCCATGGGATTCTCCAGGCAAGAATACTGGAGTGAGTTGCCATTTCCTCCTCTAGGGGATTTTCTTGACCCAGGGATCGAGCCCGCATCTCTGATGTCTCCTGTGTTGGCAGGCAGGTTCTTTATCACTAGTGCCACCTGGGGAGCTCCAAAAAAACACATCTTCCTGATGTGAACCCAGGCCTTGGAGATGAAAGCACTGCATCTTAGCCACTAGACCACCAGGGGACTGTGCAAAATATAGATAGATGGGTATCAGATGCTGATGAGGATGTGGGGAGGTGGAAAGCTTCAGCACTGCTGGGGGTCATGTAGACTGTATGGTCACTTTGAAAGCAATAAAATAATAACTTCATGGAATTAAGTATTTACTGTATGGTAATTCTATAGTATTACTATACTTCAAGAGACTCTTGAGAGTCCCTTGGACTGCAAGGAGATCAAACCAGTCAATCCTAAAGGATATCAGTACTGAATATTCATTGGAAGGACTGATGCTGAAGCTCAAGTTCCAATACTTTGGCCACCTGTTAGGAAGAACTGACTCCTTGGAAACCACCCTGATGCTGGGAAAGATTGAAGGCAGGAGGAGAAGGGGACGATAGAGGATGAGATGGTTGTATGGCATCACCGACTCAGTGAACATGAGTTTGAGCAAGCTCCAGGAGTTGGTGATGGACAGGGAAGCCTGGCGTGCTGCAGTCCATGGGGTTGCAAAGAGTCAGACATGACTGAGCGACTGAAATGACTGAACTGAATACTATAGTAAGATAGTAATAGTAGTAATTACTATATAGACTTTCAACAGTAGGAAACCCTCATAAGAGTGTACCGTGAGATTTTTATGAAGATGTTTAACACAGCATTATTTGTGGTAGCAAAAAAAGCAGGGACTGATTGAGTCAAATTATTGACCTATATACATCAGTCACAAGGAATCACCCAAGCAGATGTTTAGCCTCATGGATAAATCTCTAAAATATAAGTTTTGTAATCCTACACTGTTTATGTAACTTAAACCTACCCAAACAATAATATTTTTTTAAAGATTCTCACACATACATATATGAATAAAAATACTGAAGTTGGGTTGAAGGTACATATATTTAATATTTTAGGCTGGGAGCATATGGAGGGTTAGGGAAAGTAGACTATATGGGATGAAGGGGATAAACCTCTAAAATAAAATAAAGAATAGGTGAAGATAATGTGTCATGAGTTGATAGTATGATAATTCCATTCTGCTTATCTGACATCTCTAAAATAAACCAGTTACTCTTGAGAAAGAGGAAGGTTTGACAACTTAAGATCTGGCTTGCTGGGAGTCAGGAGGTAGGTAGGTATGGAGCAGTCCACCACAGATTACCTCCCTGTCTGTCTTTTAGCAGTCAGGTGCATCCATGTACATTCCTCACTGGCCTCTACAAGCATCTGCATTAAGACCTCTGCTCTACAGAACTTTGTTCCAGGTGTGGATCTCAGGAGCAGTAGACCTCATGGGCCCAGACCAGTTACGTAAGCATAATAGGGTGAGTTAGTTTATCTTGAAAGTTCTTGCTATGGTGATGAGTTCCCCCCTGGGCTGAGAATCCCAAAGACAAGCAGTTCAAAAGATTTTACACGCCCTGAAGTCAATATTCTCCCTAGGAAGGATCCCTCAGAAGATCCAGACAGAGGAATGATTTTAAGCAAAGTCCATAAAGAAAGTTTTATGAGTGCACTGTCTTCTCCCATCATTAGTAATTCAGGTAAGAGACCCATGAGGAGCATAGACCAGGTGAGCATGTTCTCACCTCTGACTCTTCAATTCTTTGGAAATGGTCAGATTTACAGTTCCTGATTAAAGTTTCCAATTTAGCTTGCTGAAATTGTTCCAATGCATTCTAAATCCTGTGGGGTTTTGTCAGAAAACAGCAGTTTTTCCATCCATGACTTTCCTTGATTACTAAGGATGTTCTATATTCAAATAGCTGATTACTTGAGACAGTCTAAAAATTAACACCCTTTGGTATGAAGTACAGAGATAACTCAAAAGCTTAATATAAAAAAGAGATACTCTTTATATAGAGTTTGTCTGTAACATATGGATGAGATAACAAATTTATCTACTACATTCATAACTGATATGTAACAGGTACAAAAATTAAGAAAGCTGTAATAAAATGTCCTATTTCAGGTGAAAGTAAAGTCAAAGGAAACCCCAACCCCTCCATACACTGGTCACATGTACAGAATATATACTTCATCCCCAAGGGCTGTGCTGGTAAGAAGAGTGATGTGAATGGACTTCATTTTATTGAATTGCTTCTTTGTTACAGAGACCAACAGCCAAGGGACATTTTGCCAGAGTGTGTTAATAGAATTTTCTATCCTGCACTTGATAATGTAGGAAAAATCTACCAGAACTGGACCTGTGCTTGGTTATGTGTAGATCTGGATACATTAGGAGTTTCTACCATTTTAGAGGAACCAGTTTTTGTATTTAATCCCATTTACTACCACCAGAGTGCCTACACTAGAGATCAACGTGCATTGCAGATAAAATCCACTGCTTTGACAGTCCTGGTGAACACTAGTTAGTTCACAGAAATAGCTGAAGTACTGACTTTGAAAGTCTACTCCTGAGCTACTAAAATAAATTATACAGCTTCTAATAATTCGTAGTTATTGCCAACGGTTATATGAATGGTGAAAAATGCGGAGTAGGACTAGATTACAGGACTTTGTACTATCTTTCTCCAAAATGCACTAGGTCTCATTGAGGGTGGCCCCTGCTAAACATGGAACAAGTACAGCAAGGTAGGTCTGGAACATCTTGGTTGATGGGGAAACAGTGATAGTTTCAGAGATTTCTAGAGTTAATATTGAGAGGGGAAAAGAGACCAGCCCTATGGAAGCAAATAAGTCAGTTACTACCATGAGGTGAAACAGATTGAGTTTGTACAGAAATTTTGGTTTCATACTCCTAGGGGGAGAAAAAAGAGAGTAACATTAAGTGTGCTGACAGACTCTGGGAAGACATTGTATTAAACACATGAATTTCAGTTGAGGGAAAGATGATATACTAAATGATATTATGAGCATTAAATGTAATTGCTATTGAGAAACGTCTATTTGTATTTCCTTAATAATGAGTATCAGCAATCTCAGCTGTCCAGATTACGTGTTTGTCTCTCCCCAACTCTCTCTATGGAAGGCTGTGTTGTCACAGGCAGACTAATCTGATGATATCTCTTCCACTCTTGGTAGCTGTGTGATCTGTCTATATTGTAAGACACACAGCTAAAAGCTCGCCCTATTGATTGATCACTGACAACTAAGACTGCTTTTGAGTTACCAAACTGTAGCAGCTGCCCTGCTCTGATACACAGCAGCAGAGAGACAAGGGCAACTATTGGAAAAGGCTGAGCTCTGGTGGTCAGGCAGGACTGCTGCTCAGGTTACATCTCTCCTACCTGGTTACTGATCCGAGATTCATCTCTACTCCTTCATCTTTTTCCAAAGTGTGGATTGTATGTGTGTATGTGTGTAGGTGATGCCAATAAATCATGGTGTATGTGGTGCCTGTCACATTTATCCTGAGGTTGCCAACTCTTAGATTAAAAATTATCCTACCACTGGACTAAGGTAGGTAGTTGTTGCTACTTCTACGTTGGCCACTCGACCCACTAAATGCAAATCGTCTGTTTTGTTTTTGAGATCCCTAATACTGAGTGCTTAATTTACAAGGCCCATTTGGATGAGTTTGGAGAGTTGGAGTAGATTGCCTTTAATATCACTAATTTGAGTCACCCTCAATGAATTGGAAAGAGTGCACACTCTAGTGGACATTTTCAGAAGTGGTATAGCCTGTTTGTATAAAACAGGTCAGGATTGGGTCAGTTCACAGTGGCAGCATTACACACTCTTGGCACCCTTTCATCTGTAAGTTAGTGGTTTCTGCCTTTGTGGTAACAAAAGGAGTCTGAAAGCTTAACCACAGGACCTGAAGAATGCAATACGGTAGAGGCGGGCGTGCGTGTGTGTGTGTGTGTGTGTGTGTGTGTGTGTGTGTGTAGGGGTGGTGGAGGGTTTGCTGCTTCACTCCACTGCCCTTTGTAAAATGTTCGGGAGCCAGTGGCAGGGGGTGGGGGGGAAGTTTGGAGAGACAGAAAAGTGAGTCACAGCGTTTGGTTATCATGGCATTAAAGTAAAAAAAAATGCAAGAAAAAGTGATTGCGAAGGTAGAAAGATTTTCCTAATTCTTATTTTACTAAAATCACTTGGTGCATTGAGAATTGCTCAAAAATGTGCCATTAGAAGTACTAGAATATAAAGGCTTCCCAGTAATAGTATTTCTCTCAAATTTTCACAGTGTTTTTAATTTATTTAATGTCATAGTAAGTAAATATATAGATATATATATAACTTTTCATTGTTAACATGAATTTTATCATTCTTCTTTATATTATACATGTCAATTCTCAATGCAAGTATAAGACCATTTAACTTGTATGCAGAATCACTGAAATTCCATAATTGGTATTTCATACAGGCATATGTAATTTGCTCTGAACAGATGACATGAAAAAAATAACTAAAATGTTATTTCACTTCTTGATAAATGCAAAATATGGGCTATTCTGTCTTTACCTTTTCCCCCTTAACTTCCATGTTATCATTTGCTGTGTAAGTGGTTGGTTAATACAGGGAATTTACACAAATAAAAAAGGACATGACAGGGTTTCTCAGTTTTTAATGTTTCTCAGGTCAGCATTGCCTTCTTTCTGAGCTGAGAATGGAATGGGGAGGTGGCCTTCTGGGATCGTCAACACCTCCACTTACTGGGTCACAGGTACAACATGCTTGCCCTACTGGACTCCTACCGCTGCGGGTCCACTGGAACATTTCACTTGTGGGGCATGGAGAATGCCATCTGTGAACAGGGCGGCTGGAAATCGTCTATCTGCAGACTGTATGCATCTTCTGTGCTCATGCTGCACTGTCCTTTCAGACTTCACTGACAAAACCAAAGTATAAAGATAGTGGTATTAAGAATTAGAGATGATGACACCAGAGCATTATACCAAGCACAGAGCTCTTCTGAGCATTGCAAGCGGTGCGACTGCACTGGCCACCCATCCATGAAGTCAGTCTTGCGTACAACAGACTGTTTATTCAGATGACACCCTAAGATTTACACGGTTTCTCCTTAGAGTAGCAGACCTTTCAGGACATGGTGCTTAGTCAAGGGAAGCCTGGGACAAAATATCAACACCACCCTTAGACTATCTCCTTCATCCCAATAGGATTTGCTATTGTTATCATCACCATCATCATCATTTTTGATAATTTCCTTGATTTTGTTCTTTCTGTCCTTTCATTTTGGAACTCCTATTAGTCACATACTAGATCTTCTGTACTGAGTCTCTGATTTTATTATCTTTGTTTATTTTATTTTAAATACAACTTTCTTGGAGAATTCTTAAAATATTATTTTGATTCTTCTATTAATATTTTTAAAAATTATTTTCTTTATTTTTGGCTGTGCTGGGTCTTTGCTGCTATACAGACTTTTCTCAAGTTGCAGCAAGCAGGGGTTACTCTAGTTGTGATGCACACAGCTCTTGTGGCTTTTCTTGTAGTGGAGCATAGGTTCTAGGGCTTGTAGGCTTCCATAGTTGTGGCTCCTGGGCTCCAGAGCACAGGCTCAGTAGTTGTGGCTCACAGGCTTAGTTGCTCCATGGCATGTGGGATCTTCCTGGATCAGGGATCAAATCTATGTCTCCTGCATTGGCAGGTGGGTTTTTTTTTTATCATTGAGCCACTAGGGAAGCCCTCTTTTATTAATATTATTTATTATGATTATCACATCATGTCAAAGATTTCTATCTTATTCTCATATGGATACAACTGGCTTAATTGACACAGTATAATTTCTTATATTGCTATGTTATAAGGTATGGTTAAGAGGTGGACCTGAAACCAGACAATTTATACTCAAATCCCAGCTCTGTTATTTACTGGTTGTGTAAACTTGGACAAATTACTAAATTTTCTCATCTGTAAAATGGGCTAAAACCTTCATCAAAGGATTGTTCAATGAGTTAAAGGTGCTTAGAACTGTACTTGACCCAAAGCAAATCCCTCCATTAGCATTTGCCATGCCACTCTTATTATCTGTCTGAGGTTATTAATCACAGGATTAATTTTTTTTCTGGTTTCCCTGTCTTTCCTTCCTCTGGATTCCTTTTGTTTAATTTGATGCTCGTCTCAGACATTTGAAGACTTCCTCAGATCTGATGATCCTGGGCTCTCTGTACATAGTGAAGAGTGAGTCACTAGAAAGTAGATTGGAAGTTGTGTATGTGTGCATCAAGATTCTGACTACTGGGGTTCACGGTAGGATTCACAGATGTTGAAACTGCCTTTTTGTCAGAGGATGCCAAAAACTTACTCTGTGGGTGTCTTCTGCCTCAGGCTGTTCGGTTTCTTCAGAGAAGAATCCTGCTCATGGTAAAAGGCTTTAGAGTCTGACAGTTCAATATGTATATTTTCATTAATCTCCATTTCAGTCTTACACTTTGCCACAGTCATTGCATCCCTCAGTCTAGACCCTGGTTGCTTAGGTTTCCTCGAAGAATAAATCTTCCAGCTTTTCTGGGGGAATTACTAAGGGGTTACCTGTTCTGCTTGATTGGAGAAGAGAGCTGGCAAATCCAGCAACTCCCTGTTTAGATTGTCATTAAATCCATCTATGTTCCATTTTGCACCTAATACTTACCTGGAATCTCATTTACCCATGAGTCTTTTGTGTGTTCTGTAGCGTGTTGGCTCACTCACTTACCCATGAATCTTTTGTGGGTGCTGTAGTGTGTTGATTCATTTCTTGTCTGTATCCTCTCTTTATAAGCTTTTAAAAGTTTTTCAACTCTGCTAAGTCAGTTACTACCACTCCATCCATTTTTCCATCCTTGAAAATTTTATTAAAATGTTTCCCCTGCAGTTGTTTGGTCTCCAATTTACTTTGCCTTTTGATTTCTATCTTTTTATCTCCCTTAACTATCACTTTAGTAGGGTTAAAGGAGAAAGAGGAGCCTAAGGTTAATTTGCCATGTTTAACTAAACTGAGATGGTTGGATGGCATCACCAACTCAATGGACGTGAGTTTGAGTAAACTCCAGAAGTTGGTGATGGATAGGGAGGCCTGGCATGCTGCAGTCCATGGGGTCGCAAAGATGTGGACATGACTGAGTGACTGAACTGAACTGAATGAATTTTAAAAATACTTATTTGTTTATTTGGCTGCCTTGAGTCATAGCTGCAGCAAGCAGGATCCTTTGTTTCAGCATGAGGACTTTAGTATGGTACAAGGCTCAATAATTGTGGTGCTCATGCTCCAGAGCATAGGCTTAATTTGCTCCACCACATATGGGATCTTTAGTTTCCAGGCATATGGGATTTTCGTTTCCGGACTAGGGATCAAACCAATGTCCTCTGAATTGTAAGGTGGATTCTTAACCACTGGACTACTAGGGAAGTCACTGAAATGAATTTTTTAATAGAAGGTTTTTTTTTGTGTGTGTGTTTTGTATTTTTCTTGTAGTAGGTATACAGGAAGTACCAAAGAATCAGGTATTGCTAAGAATGCTGGGTCTTCTGGAATATATCCATTCCAATTGCTAGAAGCCAATATTTTTTCTTTTAGCTTGCTACTTTGGGGTGAGACAGAGTTTGTGGCAATTTATCAAATTGTATTGTTACCTGAACTTCAGAGGCCTCAGATTACTGAGTCCACGGAGAATTATCTTTTTTTTTTCTTTTGGTTGGGCCGCTGCAATGCATGTGGGATTTTAGTTCCCTGACCAGAGAGCAAACCCACAGCCCCTGCAGTAGAGGCACTGGGAGCACAGAGTCTTAACCACTGGACCACCACGGAAGTCCTCCAGAATAATCTTTCTGTGGCAAAGCTGCATCATCTGTCCTTTTGTTTCCTGTCAACTTTCAGATGAGTCAGGTTGTCTGTGCCTCAACTTGATGAATGCTGAAAGGAGTAACCAACATCCTGTGATAGTGATGACAGCATTTCCCACCATGTTGCCCAAGGCTCAAGCCTCAGTAATTACTTGGTCTGAATCCAAGAGACAACAGGTAGTAGTTTAACTGATTGCTTCACAGCCTTCAAAAGGTATACCTATTAATGAAAGTGTACATATCAAATTGTTGGATTGGAAAGCTCTGACTTTCAAAAAGATACTCACTTCCACCCTACTTGGCCAACATTTAAGGTTCTGTTCCTGTTGGAACCAGACTCTTTTGGTTGTAAGTAACCGTGTGTGTGTGTGTGTGTGTGTGTGTGTGTGTGTGCAGTCACCTTAGTCATGTCCGACTCTTTGTGACTGCATGAACTGTAGCCCTCCAGGTTCCTCTGTCCATGGGATTCTCCAGCCAAGAATACTGGAGTGGGTTGCCATGCCCTCCTCCAGGGGATCTTCCTGACCTAAGGATTGAACCCATGTCACTTAATTCTCCTACATTGGCAGGTGGGTTCTTTACCACTGAGCTACCAGGGAAGTCCCCAGGGAAGTCCTAAGTAACCATAATCAGACTTAAAATCACCTCTCAGAATCTATGGAAGAATTGAACAACCAAATTTCAGAGAAATAGCTGGTTCTCACAAGCCCCATGTGCCCCTGGATTTGAACGCCTTCAGGATGTAACATTTCTCATCTCTGATGAGAGACAGAGAGTTGAATATAAGCCATAAATAGTCCATGAATTTTCCATATTAAATTTTCCACTGACACGAGAGATTGACCTACTTTCTTAGTTTCAGTCCAAAAAAATCCCTAAGGAGGACTTTACTTGGCCCAACTTGAATGAGCATCAACATCCGGTCCAATCAACTGGGGCCCTAGGGTGAAGTCAGGTAAGAGTGTCATCTTGCAAGGGGCCATGTGGATGGGGTCTTTGTGGTTACAGTGGCACATCCTTGGAAAAGTAAGAGCTGGGGCTGACAAGAGAATAGCTTAGATATTCACCACAAGCTAACCTTGAGCAGAATTTTCTCTTAGTTCAAAATGCATGTGATACTGTGTTCCTTGTATACATCAACTTAAAGATTAGAGGCAAAGGGAACTTGTCATTTCAATTTCAAACCCTTAATTCGTTTTTGCTCTGAAATAAACCACTTATAACAAGGCTGATAGCTCACTTTAAGATCAGAAATCTGACAGCACTTACTGACTTTGACACTCTCCATAGGAAAACTCTTGGAGTATCCATGCCATGAATTATAAGCAAGAGAATCAAGAATGTTGCAACAAAACATACTCTTACCATAATAGACCTAAATAAATATTTTGGATATTAGTAGTAGTGAAATGTCCAACCTGGAATTAGAATCAATTTGAAATGTGGTAGCCACCAATTGGAGACATTACTTTGCCGACAAAAGTCCGTCTAGTCGAAGCTATGGTTTTTCCAGTAGTCATGTATGCATGTGAGAGTTGGACTATATAGAAAGCTGAGTGCCAGAGAATTGATGCTTTTGAACTGTGGTGTTGGAGAAGACTCTTGAGAGTCCCTTGGACTCAAGGAGAACAAACCAGTCCATCCTAAAGGAAATCAGTACTGAATATTCATTGGAAGGACTGATGCTGAAGCTGAAACTCCAATACTTTGGCCACCTGATACAAAGAACTGACTCCTTGGAAAAGACCCTGATGCTGGGAAAGATTGAAGGCGGGAGGAGAAGGGGCGACAGAGGATGAGATGGTTGGATGGCATCACCGACTTAATGGATATGAGTTTGAGTAAGCTCCAGGAGTTGGTGATGGACAGGGAAGCCTGGCATGCGGCAGTCCATGGGGTTGCAAAGAGTCGGACATGACTGAGCGACTGAACAGAACTGAGCCATCAAATAAAGCTCCAAAGTGATTTTTAACAATCTGATATATACATATGTTAAATACAATATATGTAATATATGTATAATTATATACAATAAAATTATATAAATTGGAAGTATACATATGTGTATATATATGTGTATATACATATATACACACATGTATCAGTTATACATGAATGATTTAATAAAATAACATAAATTGAAAGGGAATATTGGCATCATTTTGGTTCAGCATGTACAGTTTATCAAAGCTAGTTATTGATGTCTTTCAAAGGACTTGACACAAACTTGAATTTGACATAAAACTGAAACCTTCCATTAGTTTGTTACCACTCAGTGACATTTACATTCTGGTTGTTTAAAAATACAAAAATTCCACTTTACATTTGAGGGATTGTTTTAATTAAACCCTAAGACTGAATTATACTTCTCTGCAATCTGAATATAAGGAGATTGAATTATTTATTTTGTGTATCTGAGCAGATACCATAGACCTAATTTACTGCTGGTAATTATACTCAATCATAGATTAGTACTCTGAATATGCAAAATTTTAAACACATGTTAGTAATTGTTGAAAGTCTCTTGAGAATTAATGCCTGATTTTAAAATGTAAGAAAGCATATTTTGAGTTGATAAATACAATTTTTAAAAACATTAGTGCAGAACAGTCATAACTGTACCCTGCTGTTAAAATTGCTTCTATTTCAAAATTTCAGAAACTCTAACCCCAGCTGTAACCATCATGACTATGGGGCCTTTCTAGGACAGACCTCTCCCCCATATTTTCTGCTTTAGCTTCTCTCTAAAGTGCCTAGATAACAGTGTTTGATGCACATTATGTGAGTTGTTTTACAGATGCTAAAACCACCACCAAATGGAAGAAATTAAGTACTCAAACATGAGGATGCAGCCCCTAGACCTACTGGCACCTAAAGATTGATAATGTTAACTCCTGTGACCCCACTTTGTTAACCTCACCATCAGCCGATTGGATGAGCTGATTAGAGAGCTGATCACACACACCCTGGGATGCACCCCCCCTTCTTCATCTAGCCTTTAAAAATGCTCTGCTGAAACGCATGGGGAGTTCAGGTGTTTTGAGAACTAGCTGTTCTGGACTCTTTGCTCGGTGATAAATGCCGTGCTTCCCTTCACCACAACCCGGTGTCAGTACATTGGCTTCACTGTGCCTGGGTGAGCGAGCTCAAGTTTGGTTTGCTAACATGACTGTAGAGAGTTTTTCGATGATTTCAGACAATTTCACCTATGCGTAAAGTGTAATAAGTTGTTGCAGATTTAGGTACATTATTTTAAAAAATTTCTTTTGAGGCATTCTTCTTAGTATGATGCACTAGTATTCTCTTTTTTTGGAATGCATGTATATTTATGTAGATTGGATTGTATATTTGTCTAATATGAATGGAGATGATAGAGTCGTTAAGATCTTCATTTCAATTCACATTAAAATCACTGAAATCTAAAACATTCAGGGATGAAACAGAAGGTGGATATGAAAATACAAACATGTGAAGATATACCTTCTCCCTATTGCAGCATAAATTTAGTGGCTTTCTAGTGACCAGGGAAAGAAAGGAGAGATTAAGAGAGAGGCTGGGCGTACTGCACTTTGCCTTCCTGAGTGAGCTGTAAGCTATGTTAAAGCTGACAGACTTCAAATAAAGTCACAACACACCAGACTGTGGAGGGAGAATTCCAGAGGGAATGACTTGGAAGAGATGAGTAACTTGAGTAGGTATATTAAAGAATAATTATTGACAACTATTTGTTAGTGTCCCTATCCTTAGCCAACTGTATGGGTATAGAAAAAACTAGACTAAATGAGGCAGAGTGTGGATTAACCCATGTACTAAAGACATGAAAATATACTATTATCCAATGTTGTGAGTGCTAGATGTTCCAGGCCATTTAATTGGTTTTCAGAATTAAGTTTAGGAGTGGGTATTATCAGATATTTGACACAAGTAGCTGTACAAGACAAGATGCCTTGGAGTATTTCCTGTGCCCCAACTTAGTGGTGACAGAGAGAGGCACTGAGGATATGGAAGATTTGGGAATGACAGTGAACCTTGATGGTATATTGGTATTTGGCATGGTTTTGGGGACAAAGAATTGATGCTTTCTTTTTTTTATATGTATATATCATACATAAATATGCTTCCACTTTATTTTATTTTTAATTAGTTTATTTATCTATTTTTTAACTTTACAATATTGTATTTGTTTTGCCATACATTGACATGAATCCACCATGGGTGTACATGTTTTCCCCATCCTGAACCCCCCTCCCACCTCCCTCCCCATCCCATCCTCTGGGTCATCCCGGTGCACCAGCCCCGAGCACCCTGTTGATGTTTTCAAATTGTGGTGCTGGAGGAGACTTTTGAGAGTCTCTCTGACTGCAAGGAGATCAAACCAGTCAATTCTAAAGGAAGTCAACCCTGAATATTCATTGGAAGAACTGATGCTAAAGCTAAAGCTCCAGTACTTTGGCCATCTGATGTGAAGACTTGACTCACTGGAAAAGAACTTGATGCTGGGTCTTTTAAAGGCAAAGAAAGGCAAAGATTAAAGGCAAAAGAAGTGAGCAACAGAGGATGAGATGGTTAGATAGTACCACCAATTCAATGGACATGAATTTGAGCAAACTTCCGGAGATAGTGGAGGACAGAGGAGCCTGGTGTGCTGCAGTTCATGGGGTCTCAAAGAGTTGGACAAGACTTAACAAGTGAACAACAATGGCTTTGAAGAAGCCCAAGCAACACCTTCTTAAAGGGGTAAATGTCCTGTCAGTGAAATATGTGAACTGAATATCAGCAGGAATAAGTACTCTCTTAAAGATTTTTGCCCTCATCACTGATCTTGTTCTACCAAGTTCTATCAGGGGACTACACCATTTTTAGAGTTTAATAGATGATAGAAGTGATATGTTAATAGCTGTGTCCAAATTTCCAAGCGTCTCTATCTGATGTAACTCAAAGTTAAATGTGGATGGAGTCCCTGCTGCAGGACTGCAGTCTTAGGTGACCCCAAACAATGAAGAAGGTGAAGGATGACCAACTCAGAGATTTGAGGTCCAAAATAAGAACATGCTGTGGTGAGTCAGCCACTCCTCCAGGGAAGAAAAGGCACCCTCATACTTGACCTTGATGGTGTTTTCCTGGTATCACATACCTCTGGCTGAGATGGCCATGAGGCTTCAGTGGCAGAATGCTCCTGGTTGCCTCAGAACCTCCAGCAGAGGGCAAGACTGGAACAGCCTGGCTCTATTGTTCCATCTCCACCTCACCAGGAACTCAGGGATAGTCAGCAGAATCTCACCATTTTGCTTCCCTCTCGTTCCATTCAATTCCTTTTGACTGTGCTGAATGGGCCTTCGTGCTTACTTGTAATGATAGTGGGGTGGTCTATACCTAACCTCTGCCAAAGGAGCAGGGGAATATTTATCATCAAGACATTATTAAAGCAGATTTAACAGTCTTTTCTACTACCTCCAAACCGCTCCACTGCCATTCAAAAAGAGAAAAGGAGAACAAGGAAGGGGAACAAAAGCAAAGAGAGAGGCTTGCATTGTTTACATCGTATGTGTGTAGAAACAAATTTTAATAAAGTATTTGATTTCACTGCACAGAAAACTAGAACTGTCAATCAACTTATTGTAAGAATGTGTGAAGAATATCATCCATAAGGCCAATGGAACTAGATTGAGAAAATAGTTAGGCATTTATATGAACTGGATTGCTACTCAAACCTACGGGACTGAAAGAAATTAGGAATATCCTTTGTGCCTCTGTTCACTGCCAGCACTTTGATTTGGAACACAAATTCCATTTAAAACCTAGATTTCCCTCTTTCTACTTGGGGCAACTTGTACCAACATCTAGGGGTTAATTAGCTATGAAGTCAAAAAAGTCACCTGGAGGTATATGATAACCCTAGTAAGCAAGGTAAGCCTATAAATCCCATCAGTCCCCTGCAGTTCCAAACTCTAAAGCCCCATCATTCATGGTCCCCATCATTATTCCCCTTCTTTATAAACTTTTCCTCCATATCTGCACTTCTCACCGTCTCAAAATATGATTATCATACATTTTCAATTGCTACTTATATGCTGATGGGAGGGTGGAAACCATTCAAACAGCATATTAAAAAGCAGAGACATTACTTTGCCAACAAAGGTCCGTCTAGTCAAGGCTATGGTTTTTCCAGTAGTCATGTATGGATGTGAGAGTTGGACTATAAAGAAAGCTGAGAACCGAAGAATTGATGCTTTTGAACTGTGGTGTTGGAGAAGACTCTTGAGAGTCCCTTGGACTGCAAGGAGATCCAACCAGTCCATCCTAAAGGAGATCAGTCCTGGGTGTTCACTGGAAGAACTGATGTTGAAGCTGAAACTCCCATCCTTTGGCCATCTGATGCGAAGAGCTGACTCATTTGAAAAGACCCTGATGCTGGGAAAGATTGAGGGCAGGAGGAGAAGGGGACGACAGAGGATGAGATAGATGGATGGCATCACCAACTCAATAGACATGAGTTTGGGTAAACTCAGGGAGTTGGTGATGGACAGGGAGGCCTGGCATGCTGCGGTTCATGGGGTCGCAAAGAGTTGGACATGACTGAGCGACTGAACTGAACTGAGTTAAAATATTTGTTTGTAGGAATATGAGACTTTCTCTAATGATGGGGATTTATTACAAGGTTACCTATGTGGCAGTAAGAGAGATGGGGCCTCACAAGACTGTAACAGCCAGGTCACAGGAAAGAAATGGGAGCTGAGCTTCATCCATGATTTACAGAGCTCATCCTAGAAGGAAGAGTCCTTTAGGATTCAAGACAGCTCTGGGGAACAAGTATTATTTCATGGCCACTCGCTGCCAGTTCTTTAATTCTCTGTTGAGTTCCCACTGATTTTACTATTCTGCTTAATTACCACTCTCTCTACTCTACTTGTATCTTTACTCCTCGGTGTACTTTCTGCTTATTCAGTGATTCTGCGTGTGTACATCTCTTCAGTCGTGTGTAGCTCTTTGCGACCGCATGGATTGTAGCCTGCCAGGCTGCTCTGTCTGTGGGATTCTCCATGCAACAAAATACTGCAGTGGGTTGCCATTTCCTCCTCCGGGGGATCTTCCCAACCCAGGGATCAAGCCCACATGTTCGGCATTGCAGGTGGATTCTCTACCCACTGAGCCACCTGGGAAGCCCCATTCAGTGTTTCTGCTTACTTATAATTTGGCTCCTTTATGGGCTGGAATAAACACAAGCTCGAATCAAGATTGCCAGGAGAAATATCAATAACCTCAGATATGCAGATGACACCACCCTTATGGCAGAAAGTGAAGGAGAACTAAAGAGCCTCTTGATGAAAGTGAAAGAGGAGAGTGAAAAAGTTGGCTTAAAGCTCAACGTTCAGAAAACTAACATCATGGCATCTGGTCCCATCACTTCATGGCAAATAGATGGGAAAACAGTGGAAACAGTGTCAGACTTTATTTTTGGGGCTCCAAAATCACTGCTGATGGTGATTGCAGCCATGAAATTAAAAGATGCTTACTCCTTGGAAGGAAGGTTATGGCCAACCTAGATAGCATATTTAAAAGCAGAGACGTTACTTTGCCAACGAAAGTCTGTCTAGTCAAGGCTATGGTTTTTCCAGTGGTCATGTATGGATGTGAGAGTTGGACGGTGAAGAAAGCTGAGCGCCGCAGAATTGATGCTTTTGAACTGTGGTGTTGGAGAAGACTCTTGAGAGTCCCTTGGACTGCAAGGAGATCCAATCAATCCATCCTAAAGGAGATCAATCCTGGGTGTTCATTGGAAGGTCTGATGTTGAAGCTGAAACTCCAATACTTTGGCCACCTCATGCGAAGAGTTGACTCATTGGAAAAGACCCTAATGCTGGGAAGGATTAGGGGCAGGATGAGAAGGGGACGACAGAGGATAAGATGGTTGGATGGCATCACTGACTCGATGGACATGGGTTTGGGTAGACTCTGGGAGTTGGTGATGGACAGAGAGGCCTGGCGTGCTGCAATTCATGGGGTCGCAAAGAGTCGGACTCGACTGAGCGACTGAACTCAACTGAACTGAACTGATGACTCATCTGCTTTATGTCTGCTTTTGGTGCTTTGAAATGCCCATATACTAGCTATAACGCTTTCTATATTTCACACAAAATTCCTGGGTACAATACTTTGATTGGGATAGTTAATCACCATGATTACCATTGGGCAGAGGCTTCGAATGGGCTGCTCTGTTATGAGGTGCCCACTCTGGTCCAAACAGCTATAGCTAATGTGCAGGATTACTCAGGTAGAGAACAGAGTCGACAGGGGGAAGAAATCCCCAGGGCTGTCGCCTCAGCAGATCGGATGGTTAGTGCTTTCCTTTGTAAGGCTGTTAGAATCACAGGCACTATTACTCACCAGTTTATATTTTAGATTTCAGCTAGAAATTTGTACAAGTAAAATTCCTTATAACAAAAACCTTCATATGAATATTCTCAGACTAAAAAAAAGATTATAGTGCATTAATAATTATGTGGCTTAATAAAAGCTAATTTGATTCACAGCAGATTTGATCCCTCCTTCCTCCTTTCCTCCATACCTGCCTTGCTCCCTTCCTTCCTTCTTTCCTCTCTTACTTATTTTTGTCTCCTTGGGCTTTAATTTAGAATTAACTTCATAAATGTTGTATATAGTTGTGAATTGGTTGTTCATGATATTTGCTATTAAGTCTTTTCTTTAGCCTTAAAGTCACTCACTGCAGCCAAGAACCTGCAAAGAGCTGCTGCCGCTAAGTCGCTATAGTCGTGTCTGACTCTGTTGGACCCCATAGACGGCAGCCCACCAGGCTCCACCATCCCTGGGATTCTCCAGGCAAGAATACTGGAGTGGTTTGCCATTGCCTTCTCCAGTGCATGAAAGGGAAAAGTGAAAATGAAGTTGCTCAGTCGTGTCTGACTCTTAGCAACCCCATGGACTGTAGCCTACCAGGCTCCTCCATCCATGGGATTTTCCAGGCAAGAGTACTGGAGTGGAGTGCCATTGCCTTCTCCTGCAAAGAGCTAACTGGTCTCTATTAAATTTTCTCAGCCAAAGCTACCACCATAGTTCTTTGTTGATAGCTGTTAAATGATGGTTCAATTTTAAAGCATTCAAGACATGTCTAGAAGTGTCATTCTTTATTTTTTGTATGAAAAAATTCTCCACTTTTTGTATGAAAAAAAGTCCAGCATTCTAACAACAATTTAATAATTTTTTAAAGTATAAAAGGAAAATATTTGAAAATATTTTTAAAATATAAAGTTTTATATTTGTCTTACATTTGTCTATCCTGCCTGTCTAGTTATATACCACTTATAATCTCTACTTTTAAAATTGTAGCCAGTTAGACCTGGGTTGAAATTACAAACTTACTGACTATTGTCTGTATTTTTAGCAAAGTATTAGATTAGTGTTCCATATCTCTACTTTTAAAATCAAGATAATACTTTTATAGAGCTGCTGTTTTAAAGACCAAATCAGATTGCATTATACATTAAACATGAAAATCACCAAAGACAGTGTTCTGGTTCATTACAGAAATTTAAAAAATACTAGGTTTTCTCTTTTCTGCCACAACACAACCATTTTATTTTTACACACACTTGTTCTGGGCTCTGCCTCCTCCACAGCTGGGAGAGCACATGATTTATCGTCAAGAAGAGAACATTTTGAGAGTTAAAGTGACTGCTATTGATTTAGTGCAAGAGACTGTATGTGAAATGGGACTGTCAGCAAATTGGGTGTGTAGTTACCCTATTCATGGTCCCCTTCTTGTTGGTTTGGGTTTGGAGGCCAAGTAGTTTTTCAAGTTTTTCAGAAATCACAGACTTTTATTCCCGTGGAATTTTGGCAATATATATTTTTCTTCAGTTTTCTTTAAGCTCTTTATATCCTCACCTCCTGGTTTCCAGCGTCAATCAGTGTGATGATCTGCTCTCAACTCCTTAGCATTCATGTGAACTCATCCACCTTTCAGAATCAGCACCTTCACTCAAGTATTTTAAGTGATGTTGGAGAAAAACTCAAGACTGTGAGTGAGAAGTGGCTTCTTCACTACTTGCCCCAAAAACCTCTCCTCCCCCTAACACTAAGAAAAAGAAAAACTCAAAAAAGGAAAATGAGTTTTAAATTATTTAGTTTGCATGAGTATGAATCTAATTTTATAGAAACCACAAATTGAATCTATAATTTTTATAATATGTGACATTGCTTCTTAGAAAACATATTAGACTGTATTCAGTTGAAGGATGGGAAATGTCCTTTTCTCATTTTGGGGGAAAATATTTTGTAAATAATATTCTACAAAGGATAAGAAGCCCATCTACTATATTTCTTTTTTCTCTCTAAAGGCTTCTAATATTTGAAAAATTGATAGCATTTTGTGACTGTAAAAATGACCAGCTGCTGCTGCTAAAAATGACCAGAAGAAGGAATAAATAAAACATTCTTGCCAAAAATAGTTTATCATCATATATTCAAATTGTTCTTTAAAACTGGAAAACTGAGTAGAGTTCCAAATCATGGGCTTTTTGAAATGAGATACATGGTGTGTGTTTTCTACGAATGCTTAGGTTATCTCTGAAAGCCGTAGTTTTATAAATTAATTAAAAGGGAAGAATCCTCTTTCAATATTTTTATCAGGGCAGAAAGTAAATATTGAAATATGAATTAAATTGGAATTCTTCTATTTGACCAAGTTTCACATTACCCAGTGATGGACTATCTTTTACTTAAAGTTGATACAGTCAACTTCACCAGCAGAAAAGATAGTCTAAGACTGAAGCCCTGTGTCCCCTTCTGCTGCGTTTTACCAGAACTAAAGGTCAGTAAGACAACCAGACAATATTGCTGAGAGCCTTCTATGAGCAAAGCACTATGATTAATTCAGGAAAGAAATAAAAAAGTCTTTTAGAAGGAACTCACTAAAATAATTCTGTGTATTTATTGAAAGATTTGTATATGTGAAGAGCATACTTCCTGGTTTAACTTAATAGTTATTTCCACGTGTGTCACAAAAACCAAACTAGGATATTTATGAAATCTTACCTTGGGCCATTGTGTTCAGCAAAAGAAGGCATAGAGGTTATCCTAAAAAGGAGATGATTGCCTGTCACACAGGTATATGTGGAAGAAGTGAAATGAGTCAGATTTTGCTTCCCAGGTGGCACTAGTGGTAAAGAACCTGCCTGCCAAAGCCGGGTTCGATCTCTGGGTTGGGAAGATCCTCTGGAGAAGGAAATGGCAACCCACTCCAGTCTTCTTGCCTGGAAAATCCCACGAATAGAGGATCCTGGCAGGCTACCGACCATAGGGTTGCAGAGAGTCAGACACGACTGAAGTGACTTAGCAGAACCCATATCAAACTTAATATCTCTTGTATCTGACATATGTCACAGGCCTTAGAACTTCAGGCTAATTTGCCTAACTAATTCACACATTGTGAAAGGAAGTCAAACATGTAGAAATACTCTATTAGACACTGCTACTTAAAAACTCCAGCGTGCCTCATTTTAAAAAGGACCTGCTGAGATTCTTTTGAAGTGTGATTATTATTATTCAATTGAAAATGCTCTTAAGTTTTTATGAATTTGTAAAATGATTTATCAGCCTCATCTATGGGCTACTCCAGATGTTGCTCTCCAGGCTGTAATTTTTATGAGTCTACTTTACAGGTCAAAGAACTGTGAGTCTGGGTGACTAGTTTCAGCCTCAAGTCTAGAGAGGTGATACTTAATCATTTAGAAAGGCAGGAAAGCAATGAAATGACCATTTGAAAGTTTTGCATTTTAATGAGTGTATGAGATATAAATACAGGTGACAACTAGCCCAGGGCACCTATGAACTAGGCGTATTTCCTTAAAGGTCTTTCATCTTTTCTTACTTAAAAAAAAAACAAACACCAAAACTAAACTAAACCCAGTGGAGGCAATAAGCAATGTCTTGTGATTGAACTTTAAGTTAAGGCTCCACTGCATCTTCTTATTTCCAGTTCTAACTTAAGAAGTAGGCTTCCATCCTGGGGCTCTGATGCCTGGGGGAAGTGAGATGTAGAGCCTTCTAAGCAACAGGAATAAAGCTGAGTCATGGATTCAGTTTGAATTAATCCATCAATCCACTCATCCAGCAAACACTGAAAGAGCACTCACAGGGCAATGGGCCACTGCCCCTGGCCTCCAGTAGTGAACGTTCCTTCAGCTGGAGGAAGAAAGTGATGGGGACCCCAGTGAAGGTAAAGAGAAATGGCAGCAAAGTATTAGAGAGAGGCAACAGGCTTTTTGGAAGACCATCTAGGTACTTTCGACTGTAAAATAAGCAGAATTGGGTCGAGGATAAGCCATAGATTTTGGAGTCAGATGTGAGTTTGAATTTTCTTTCCTTAACTTCCAATACCCATGACCTTGTTCAGGTTATTTAGCTTCCCCTATTTATTACATAGGGGGTTCCCTGGTGACTCAGACGGTAAAGAATCTGCCTGCAACTCGGGAGACTGGGTTTGACTCCTGGATTGGGAAGATACCCTGGAGGAGAGCATGGCAACCCACTCCAATATTTTTGCCTGGAGAATGCCCCTGGACAGAGGAGCCTGGTGGGCTACAGGGGTTGCAAAGAGTTGGACAGAACTGAGAGACTAATACTTGGACATAATGACTTCCTAAGGTTCAGGTGGTGATCAATGTTATCCTGAAGGACTTCAAAGCTCTGCACGTTAAGAGTTGTTAAGAGGTAACTGTTAATTTTATAGTTTTACTTAAGACTGCTCAGAGATTTGGATTATTTCTTACTTCGGGCTAAGAACTGGATTCAGGGTAACTTCCCTCACTAGTTCGCCCACAGCAGCTCATGAGAGCCTGCTGTGAAGTTGTCAGGAATTTTACAAGCCGTTTGTTAAACAGTCATCTTTGAAACTGGCCATGGTGGAAGTATTTACAAGATGAAAATCAGTGAATGCCACAGGTCAGAGCTCCCTGATGTCCTTGATTTATCAGCATATGATTGCAAGTGAATTTCAATCCTAGTAGATCTATGGGGTTCTGGGTGGTGGTGGGAGCTGGGGCATAGGGTGAAGTGGGGAGAGGGCCTCCACATAATTTAGGTTTTTAAGTCCTGTCCTGAGGGAATATACCAGGGTCAAAGGTGAAGCCAGAATGAGAAGGAAAATGTAGGGGAATAAACCTTGTCTTCATTTAAACTTTTATGTAAGGCTTTGAAAGCACTGTTTAAATGTCATCGTTACTGGTGCATTCTGGAGTTGAAAATCACAGCCCCAGAACGGCCCAAATGTTTGTTCCTTGATAGCAGCTGTTTTTAATATAATTGAAAGAAGTGGTGCACACATGTAGTAATAATATTTATAAACACTTCTCTGCTAGCCAGATCCCTGCAGTAAATAAGAGTGTTCAGGGTGCCCATGTAGCACCCTGGTCAGTCTCCCTCCTGTCTGTTTTTTGAGTTATAGCAGAAGGATCTTTAATAGTTACGAAGTATTTAAAATCCAGCCTGACTCTTATTATGGAGAAAGTATTTCTAATACCCCACCTGATTGCTGCTGTTTGAATTTAATCTTGTTTCTTCTCTCTTTACCTTGATTAGAGATGGGGAATAACTGGGTAGTAACCTCCTTGTTTATTTTGTTTTTGAAGCTAGTGATGCTGCATTTAAACCCCCTCAAATCCAGGCTACCTTTAGTCTTTTAAAATTTCTCTCTTAGTACAGTTATGTGAACTTTTCAACTACCTAGATTTACCTTCTGTAGTCTTTGAATATTTTTTCTTTGTCTATTTCTTCCCTGGATAATTCTATCACTTCTCCAACCTAAGTCCTGCATTTGGGGCCCCTCCCACCCATCTGTTCATGCAGTAGAGCCCCATGTGATGGATCACTGGCCCACTGATTCTCTTCTGCTGTGCACAGCCCTTCTCATTTCTGATGAACCTCCATGTACCTCTGAGGTTAAGAGCTAGGCAGTGTATTTATAGCTTCTTTATTTAATTGGTCTTCTTGGTTTTGCAGCTTGCAGCTATTGAGTTCCAAACCTTAGTGACCAATGATGTGTTAAGCCATCGAAAGTCTCTTAATTTTCTCCCTGAGTGAACATGGCACTCCAAAGTTTAGAGTTATTAATGGTTGTTCTGTAAACTACTAAACTGTGCTTACTTGGCAAAGAAGACATTTGTGGGACAGGGTAAACACACTGTTAACATTTCAAGGACTGGGTTTTCTACTTGCTGACAGCTGAGTGCCAGTGAAATTGGAGATAAGGTAAAAAACTGCCAAAGAGCATTTTCCCAATCTTACAGGGCAGAATCTCTCCACACCCATCCTTGGATCATTCTGTCTGATGCTTTTTGCGTGACTTAACCTTTCTGGAATGTAGAGAAAACCCCTGGGAAAAGAGACGAGAACCTTAAATTAACTGACATTGCTTCGGTTATTTGGTGATAGGCATTAAAAACTAAAATTAAGTTTAAATAAAGACAAAGGTAACATTAAATATTTAGCAACCATATAACACTGGTACCAGTCCATAAGAACAGCTGTTGGCTTAAAAATCTTGGAGTCCTCCTGCTGTGAAATCTCTTAAATTGTTGGAGCATTCCGATGGCTAGGAGTTTATGGAGTATGGCCTAGGGTGGCAGTGGCAGTAGAGGGGCGTACTCGAACTGGTAATAAAGCATTTCAGTATTTAACATCTGTACTGCCTGTGCTTGTGCATAGCAGCTCAATATCAAGTTTGGTTAAAAGCATAGGCTAAGTCACACTTCTTGCTCATCTAAGTTATAAGTTGATTGATACATGCTGCTTGTAAATTGAAATTGCCTTGCACACAAGTTTTTGCTCTCTACTTTTTTTTCTCTGTTGTCAGCATGTGTTTAATTTATCACCATCATTACTATTTATTTTTATTCTTTAAACAATAACACATGCACATATACACATGAGAACAGTAAAACTACATCATTGATGATCGTAATGAACTCTTCAGATTTCTTTCAGTTTTGATGTAATTAAATATTTAAATCACTGAACATATTTCCATATTAAGGAAGCAAAAATATTTGTTAAAAGACATGGTAAGAGGTAGTACTGATAGGCTTACTGTAATATATCAGATTATTGTTTGACTGTTTTAAAAGAGACCAAATAATGGTGATTAAGTAAGATAGAAGTTTTTTTTACTGTCATATGCATGGGATATGAGGGTGTTCTACATGAAGTACCCAAGGGACCAAAGTCCTTTCTGTCTTGTTACTCTGTCTCCTCCTAAGACATTGCCCTTGTCTGTGTGACTGAAGACTGCTCATGACCTCATTGTCTATGCTGCAGTTTTTTATCCAGAGTAAAGAGGAAGGGGAGGTGTCTTTGTTTGTTCCAGCTGCTATAACAAAATACCACAGACTGGGCGGCTTATAAATCGAAATGTATTGCTCACAATTCTGGAGGCTGGAATTTCCAGATCATGGTGCCAGGCATGACCCTCTTCTGGGTCCCAGATATCTTATTGTATGCTCACGTGGCAAAAGGGGTGAGGGAGCTGGAGGAGTCTCTTTTGTCACAGCACTAAACCCCAAATAATACAAATGAACTTATTCACAAAACAGAAGCAATCTCACAGACATAGAAAACAAACTATGGTTACCAAAGGGAAAGGGGGGTGGGGGTAAATTAGGAGTATGGGATTAACAGATACACACTACCATATATAAAATAGACAAGCAACAAAGATTTACTGTGTACCACAGAAAACTGTATTCAATATCTTCCAATAACCGATAAAGGAAAATAATAAAAAAGAATATATATATATAGATTATGTGCATATATATATACACATATATGCGTGTATGTATATATATATATATATACACACACATGCATATATATATATCAGAATTACTTTGCTGTACACCTGAAACTAACACAATATTGTGAATCAACTATACTTCACTTAAAATAATAGATTAAAAGAACACTAATCTCATTCATAAGAACTCCAACCTCATGATCTAATCACCTCCCAAAGATCCTTCCTTCTAACACCATCACATTAGGATTCAACATGTGAATTTGGCATTAGGAATCAGCATGTGAATTTTGGGGGGACACAACATTCAGACCATAACAAGAGGGTAAGCAATGACTTTGAAGAGCCAGACTCAGAAGTTGTATACACTGCTTTTTCTCCTAATCCATTGGCTAGAGCTTAGTCACCTGGCTGTGTCTAGCTACATGGGAGTGAGGGAAAATGTAGTCATATTTGAGCAGCTATATATGCAGCTAAGACTCAAGGGGTTCTGGATTCTGGAGGACAATTAGTAGTGCCTATCATATTTATGAAAACAAATTTACTACTATTCTAGTCCATTGCTACCGTAAAGGTATCTGATATAATACATGGTATCTTAAGTGGGTAAGGTGTTTTTTACATGGCTGCTTTTTTTCCGAAAGTCTTCACAAATGTAACTGTTCATTTAATTGCTCATTCGTGTCAGACTCTTTGTGACCCCGTGGACTGTAGTTTGCCAGGCTCCTCTGTCCATGGGGATTCTCCAGGCAAGAATACTGGAGTGGATTGCCATGCCCTCCTCCAGAGGATCTTCCCAACCCAGAGATCAAACCTAGGTCTCCTTGTAGGTGGATTCTTTACCGACTGAGCCACCAGGGAAAACATGTGTATTTACAGTCTTTCTTAAATATACTATTAGGGCTTCCCTGGTGGCTCAGAAAGTAGAGAATCTGCCTGCAGTGCGGACACCTGGGTTCGATCCTTGGGTTGGGAAGATCCCCTGGAGGAGGAAATGGCAACCCACTCCAGTATTCTTGCCTGGAGAATTCCATGAACAGAGGAGCCCAGTGAGCTACAGTCCATGGTGTCGCAAAGAGTCAGACATGACTGAGTAACTAACACTTAAATATACTATTAAACCATGGTCACAAAATTTTCCAAATTCAATCAAACTACAAAAGGCTGTTTGGGGTTTTATTTTGTTTTTGCTCTTGTTTCAGAGTTCTGATATTGTATATTTTCTATTTACATTACAGTTTCTTCAGACACATCTTTTTGTGGCTTTAATGAGCTATTGTGAATAACCTCCTTCTCTCTCCTTCCTTCCATCTCAGATTCCACTCCTCCTTGAGGTTCCCTTTGCCTCATTTTGTATTTCCTCCTCCATCTCCTATTTTTCTCCTGACATTGATCCTCTGGAGCTCCTGAGGTAGAGGGCGTGTCCTTCCTCTGATCTTAATTTTCCAAGATATCCTATTCCTTCCTTGTCCTTATTGAGATTTCAAGTGGGATCTTCAGGATTTAAATAGCACTTTCTCTTTTTCTTACTCGGGACATTTTTCCCCTTCTCCTTTGTTTTTAAAGGTGCCTGTCTACCTTTCAGTTCAGTTCAGTTGCTCAGTCGTGTCCAACTATTTGCGACCGTGTAGACTGCAGCACACCAGGCTTCCCTGTCCTTCACCTTCTCCCAGAGCTTGCTCATACTCATGTCCATTGAGTCGGCGACATCCAACCATGTCATCCTCTGTCATCCCCTTTTCCTCCTCCCTTCAATCTTTCCCAGCATTAGGATCTTTTCCAGTGAGTCACTTGTTCGCATCAGGTGGCCAAAGTATTGGAGTTTCAGCTTCAGCATCAGTCCTTCCAATGAATATTCAGGACTGATTTCCTATAGGATTGACTGGTTTGATCTCCTTGCAGTACGTTTATCTACTTTTAAATTTTTCAATATTTTTCTTTTCCAAACAGACATCAAATTCATTATCTTTTCTTATTAGATATCCTCTGACATTCTGTGGTTCCATGTTATTGTTTGGGTTCCCTTTTTGAGTTCTTGCAGTTCAATTCAGTTCAGTTCAGTCGCTCAGTCGTGTCCGACTCTCTGCGACCCCATGAATTGCAGCACGCCAGGCCTCTCTGTCCATCAAAAACTCCCGGAGTTTACCCAAACCCATGTTCATCGAGTCGGTGATGCCATCCAACCATCTCATCCTCTGTCGTCCCCTTCTCCTCCCGCCCCCAATCCTACCCAGCATTAGGGTCTTTTCCAATGAGTCAACCCTTCGCATGAGGTGGCCAAAGTATTGGAGCTTCAGCTTCAACATCAGACCTTCCAATGAACACCCAGGATTGATCTCTTTTAGGATGGATTGATTGGATCTCCTTGCAGTCCAAGAAACTCTCAAGAGTCTTCTCCAACACCACAGTTCAAAAGCATCAATTCTTTGGCGCTCAGCTTTCTTCACCATCCAACTCTCACATCCATACATGACCACTGGAAAAACCATAGCCTTGACTAGACGGACTTTTGTTGGCAAAGTAATGTCTCTGCTTTTAAACATGCCATCTAGGTTGGCCATAACCTTCCTTCCAAGTAGTAAGCGTCTTTTAATTTCATGGCTGCAGTCACCATCAGCAGTGATTCTGGAGCCCAAAAAAGTAAAGTCTGACACTGTTTCCACTGTTTCCCCATCTATTTCCCATGGAGTGATAGGACCAGATGCCATGATCTTAGTTTTCTGAACGTTGAGCTTTAAGCCAACTTTTTCACTCTCCTCCTTCACCTTCATCAAGAGGCTCTTTAGTTCTTCTTCACTTTCTGCCATAAGGGTGGTGTCATCCGCATATCTGAGGTTATTTATATTTCTCCCGGCAATCTTGATTCCAGCTTGTGTTTCTTCCAGCCCAGCGTTTCTCATGATGTACTCTGCATATAAGTTAAATAAGCAGGGTGACAATATACAGCCTTGATGTACTCCTTTTCCTATTTGGAACCAGTCTGTTGTTCCATGTCCAGTTCTAACTGTTGCTTCCTGACCTGCATACAGGTTTCTCAAGAGACAGGTCAGATGATCTGGTATTCCCATCTCTTTCAGAATTTTCCACAGTTTATTGTGATCCACACAGTCAAAGGCTTTGGCATAGTCAATAAAGCAGAAATAGATGTTTTTCCGGAACTCTCTTGCTTTTTCGATGATCCAGCGGATATTGGCAATTTGATATCTGGTTCCTCTGCCTTTTCTAAAACCAGCTTGAACATCTGGAAGTTCACGGTTCACATATTGCTGAAGCCTGGCTTGGAGAATTTTGAGCATTACTTTACTAGCATGTGAGATGAGTGCAATTGTGCGGTAGTTTGAGCATTCTTTGGCATTGCCTTTCTTTGGGATTGGAACGAAGACTGACCTCTTCCAGTCCTGTGGCCACTGCTGAGTTTTCCAAATTTGCTGGCATATCGAGTGCAGCACTTTCACAGCATCACCTTTGAGGATTTGAAATAGCTCAACTGGAATTCCATCACCTCCACTAGCTTTGTTCGTAGTGATGCTTTCTAAGGCCCACTTGACTTCACATTCCAGGATGTCTGGCTCTAGGTGAGTGATCACACCATCGTGATTATCTGTGTCGTGAAGATCTTTTTTGTACAGTTCTTCTTTCTATTCTTGCCACCTCTTCTTAATATCTTCTGCTTCTGTTAGGTCCATACCATTTCTGTCCTTTATCAAGCCTATCTTTGCGTGAAATGTTCCCTTGGTATCTCTAATTTTCTTGAAGAGGTCTCTAGTCTTTCCCAATCTGTTGTTTTCCTCTATTTGTTTGCACTGATCACTGAGGAAGGCTTTCTTATCTCTCCTTGCTATTCTTTGGAACTCTGCATTCAGATGAGAATATCTTTCCTTTTCTCCTTTGCTTTTCGCTTCTCTTCTCTTCCCAGCTATCTGTAAGGCCTCCTCAGACAGCCATTTTGTTTTTTTGCATTTCTTTTGAATGGGGATATTCTTGATCCCTGTCTCCTGTACAATGTCACGAACCTCTGTCCATAGTTCATCAGGCATTCTGTCTATCAGGTCTAGTCCCTTAAATCTATTTGTCACTTCCACTGTATACTCATAAGGGATTTGATCTAGGTCATACCTGAATGGTCTAGTGGTTTTCCCTACTTTCTTCAATTTAAGTCTGAATTTGGCAATAAGCAGTTCATGATCTGAGCCACAGTCTGCTCCCGGTCTTGTTTTTGCTGACTGTATAGAGCTTCTCCATCTTTGGCTGCAAAGAATATAATCAATCTGATTTCGGTGTTGACCATCTGGTGATGTCCACGTGTAGATTCTTCTCTTGTGTTGTTGGAACAGGGTGTTTGCTATTACCAGTGCGTTCTCGTGGCAAAACTCTTATTAGCCTTTGCCCTGCTTCATTCTGTAGTCCAAGGCCAAACCTGCCTGTTACGCCAGGTGTTTCTTGACTTCCTACTTTTGCATTCCAGTCCCCTATAATGAAAAGGACATCTTTTTTGGGTGTTAGTTCTAGAAGGTCTTGTAGGTCTTCATAGAATCGTTCAACTTCAGCTCTTCGGCGTTACTGGTCGGGGCATAGACTTGGATTACCGTGATATTGAATGGTTTGCCTTGAAAGTGAACAGAGATCATTCTGTCGTTTTTGAGATTGCATCCAAGTACTGCATTTCGGACTGCTTCTGCGACGGCTCGGCGCAGAAGCGAGGCGGCTGCGACGGCTCGGCGCAGAAGCGTGGCCGAGAGGAGCTAGGCCGGGCCGGGGGCCGGCGGCGGCAACCGAGAGGGGCTAGGCCGGGCCGGGTGCCGAGGGCGGCGGCCGACAGGGGCTAGGCCGGGCCGGGGGCTGGGGGCAGCGGCTGACAGGGCCTAGGCCGGGCCGGGGGCTGGGGGCCGAGGGCCGGGGGCGGCAGTCCAGAGGGGCTAGGCCAGGCCGGGGGCTGGGGCCGGCGGCAGCGGTGACGGCGGCAAGAGGAATTACCCAAGGCCCAAGGTAAGAGAAATCCAAGTAAGACGGTAAGTGTTGCGAGAGGGCATCAGAGGGCAGACACACTAAATCTAAAACTACAGAAAACTAGCTAATCTGATCACACGGACCACAGCCTTGTCTATCTCAATGAAACTAAGCCATGCCGTGTGGGGCCACCCAAGACGGATGGGTCATGGTGGAGAGGTCTGACAGATTGTGGTCCACTGGAGAAGGGCATGGCAAACCACTTCAGTATTCTTGCCTTGAGAACCCCATGAACAGTATGAAAAGGCAAAAGGATAGGACACTGAAAGATGAACTCCCCAGGTCAGTAGGTGCCCAATATGCTAATGGAGATCAGTGGAGAAATAACTCCAGAAAGAATGATGGGATGGAGCCAAAGCAAAAACAATACCCAGCTGTGGATGTGACTGGTGATAGACGCAAAGTCCGATGCTGTAAAGAGCAATATTGCATAGGAACCTGGAATGTTAGGTCCATGAATCAAGGCAAACTGGAAGTGGTCAAACAGGAGATGGCAAGAGTGAATGTTGACATTCTAGGAATCAGCGAACTAAGATGGACTGGAATGGGTGAATTTAACTCAGATGACCATTATATCTACTACTGTGGGCAAGAATCCCTTAGAAGAAATGGAGTAGCCATCATGGTCAACAAAAGAGTCCGAAATGCAGTAGTTGGATGCAATCTTGCAGTTACTTTCTATAATATTTTGTTCCTGATGAGGCTGTGGAGTTAAAATATAAAATATATATAAAAATAATAAGATCTTGCACAACTGCTGCTTTACTCAAGACAAGGGTATTTGACAACCTTATGGAATTTTAAAAGAAGGCCCATTCCTCATAGTTTATCTCTGAGATGTATATTCACCAGTGGGACCAATTGTGTGTTGTTACTTAAAACATCTAACAGATACTACTGAGACCCTTGTATACAGTGGTGATACCCATGGCCCATCCCCGTCTCATTTCTAATGTATGCATCCTTTTTACATTTCTATTTTAAGAATTCTGTGTCTTGTGTGTCTTTCACTGAAGCCTATCTCAAGTCTCTACTGGAATTAGGTCAAGTATAGAAGGCCAAATGAGGTGGATATTAGGGAGAGTCTCTCTTTAACTTCCTTGTTCAGAATCCTCAATCAGTCACAAATCCTGACTTAACAGAAAGAATCGCAGACCTTTTATCCAGCCTTCCCCCTGCTTTGATTCTTGCTGTCTCTGAATCTTGGTGTCTTCATTTGTCAAATAAAGTTAAGATTGCATCTTGTGTGACAGCCTCAGATGAAGTCAAGAGTTACTGCCCATAAAATACAATGACATGCTTCTTCACTAGAAAGTGTTTCCAACCTGGAGGATGGAAAAAAAAAAAAAAAAAAACCTTAGGAGGTTAAAAAGAGAAGAGCCAGGCAGATGAGGTAAGAGACCACTCAGCAACTTTAACAGTGGAAGTACATTCCAGGCATAGAAAAGGTTACAGACTTGATCTCAGAATGAACATTTATCTTCCTGTAGAAATCATGGCACACAGGAGAGGTGTGAGAAATGTTATTGTGTCTGTAAGGGAATATATATTCTGTCACTTTCAGGGAGAGCTTGATGTTGGTCTCTAGAAAATTTGTAGAATGTATTCTTAAATATTCGGTTTACAGGAACTCAGAATGGTGTTCATGACTTCTGGATCAAGATAGCTAACTGAGACACAGATTTCCCTCTTCTACCTTCCCAACTTGTACTGAAATTACTGCAAAAAATATAGGAAAAAAAGACAGGTTTCTGAGAGTGCTGAAGAAACAGATACTAGGAAAAGATACAGAAATATAGAGAAGGTTGCTATAGATTCAAGAGCTGTCTTTTTCCATGAGATTTTCATAGGGATACAAGCTTGAAATCAGCAAGGGTGAGGACAGGAAGTGGGCTAGAGATCCAGCAGTGTCATAAATTAGAGGACTTTAAAAGAGCTGCACCAGTCATCTTCCCCACCACCACCCCAGTCATCTGTTTTATGTGTACAAAATGCCTGGCTATTATGTTTCTTCCCTAGATAAAGCCTGAGAGAATAGCACCTTCCAAAAGAAGTGGGTGGGTGTTTAGTGTGTGTGTGTGTGTGTGTGTGTGTGTGTGTGTGTGTGTGTGTGTGTGTGTGTGTGTGTGTGTCAGGGGGAATGAAGTTTAACATAAGCTTTGGAGTCAAATAGAAGAGATGGCATTTGGTAACTTCACAGACATTCACCATGGATAGAGAAGAGAAAAAAGAATATAAGGAAGCCAGTGACACATAGGAGTAAAATAACCTAAAGTACTCTATTTCCCAGAATAAAGTCTTATGTTCTTTCCAACTATAATGGAAGCCATCACACTGGAGCATTTCTGCTCATTCACTTGCAAAGCTGTAGAATTAACAGTTCTCAGTGAGAGGAGCCTTCCCATCAAAAGTAATTTTTGACACTCTCAAGGAATTCTACTGTACTTCCTATATGTCATGGACTGAATAGAGTCAGCCACCCTCCAGTTCATATTTTGAAGTCCTAACCCTGAGAACCTCAGAATGTAACTGTATTTGGAGATAGAGTCTTTGAATTAAGTTAAAATGAGGTCATTATGGTGAGCCTGAATTCAATATGACTAGTGATCCAAGAGGAGGAAATTTGGAGACCCAAACTGGAGTGAAGATGGTGCAAAGACACAGTGTAAAGGTAGCCAGTTACAAGCCAAGGACAGAGGCCTCAAAACCAACGTCAAGGACTTCCCTGGGGGTCCAGTGGTTAAGAATTCACCTGCCAATGCAGGGGAACGCGTTCAATCTCTGGTCTGGGAAGGTCCCTCATGCAGAGGGCTGAATAAACCTTGCACCACAGCTACTGAGCTCAAGTGCCCTAGAGCCTGTCCTCTGCAACAAGAAAAGCCACAGCAATGAGAAGCCCACACACGATGGAGAGTGGCTCTAGCTTGCTGCAACTAGAGAAAGTCTGCCGAACATAGCAACAAAGACCCAATGCAGTCAAAAATTAATAAATATTTTAAAAAACCCAACTTATATCCTTGGCAGATATTGCTTTAGCCAAGTGATCAAAGTATCATTAACGAGAAACCAATATCAACCCCCCCGCAATCTCCCAACACCACGCAAAGTACTAAGAAAAATAGAACTATTCTTTCTGTAAGTGTTTAATCCATATCCAGTCATGAGGACAATTCAGACAAATCCATATCAAGCATCATTCAGCAAAACCACTGATATAAAGAAATATCAATATCATGAAAATGAAAGGCAATAAAGTTGAGAAACTATTCTTGAGGAAAGAGGATTAAAGGGACAGGGAAACAAAATGTAGTGTGTGGTCTTTGACAGAGTTCTGGGTCATTATCAGGATAGTAAAGGTTATTGGATATGGCTCATATAATAGATAATGTTATTAACATTTCCTGGTGATAACTGCATTTGGTTATTGTAGGATAATGTCTTTGTTCTTAGCTGATATAATCTGAAGTATTTGATATAAAGGGTATTGATGTTTGCTAGTAATTCTTAAAAGGCTCCAGCTATGATATATTACATAAGTGTGTGTATATATGTATGTATATAAATGGATACAAATGTGATGAAATTTTAATAATTAGTAAATCTAGGTGAAGGGTATAAATGGTATTTCTTACAGTATTCTTGCAGCTTTTCTGGAGGTTTGAAAATGTTTAACATAAAATTGAGGGAAGGTTTAAAAGCTAACACTTGATGTAATTAGTGTGTTTAGTCGCTCAGTCATGTCCGACTCTTTGCAATCCCATGGACTATAGCCTGCTAGGCTCCTCTGTCCATGGAATTCTCCAGGCAAGAATACTGGAGTGGGTTGCCATTCCCTTCTCCAGGGGATTTTCCTGACCTAGGGATTGAACTCGGGTCTCCCACGTTGCAGGCAGATTCTTTACTGTCCGAGATACCAGGCAAACCCAACTCCTGGTGTAAAGGGAATAGAAAAAAATTAGCTTTTTTTTTTTTTCCTATGGCAAAAATAGTGACTTGATACTTTCAGTTTAATTAAACAAAATGAAGCACTGGTTTCATAGTAAGGCCAAGAAGGATTCTAGTGTTATTTGTACTACTAATGCCGCTTCCTGGTTGTATATCCAAAGGCAGGTTGCTTAGATTTCTCATCTACAAAATGGAGATAACAACAGTACTTACCTATGATAGAGGCAGGTTGGCTGCCTAGCCAGTATCCATTCTTAAATACTTTTTAAAAGAATAGTAAATTTGATGACATTGGCAAGGTATTCCATTTTGGAGCATACTCTGCCAGGTGGTCATGTCTTGGATCAAGAAATGTGAGTGGGAGTTGTTTAATAAGGGCTTTGACAGGTGGTACACTTAGCCAACTGGCACTTTTTTGCCTTTGCTTTTTCCTCTTCCTCTTGTTCCTTCCAGGAAGATGCATGCAATGGTTGGAGCTCCAGGGTATCTTGTGAGCATGAGGTTGTGGGCTATATCTGCACCTGAAAGGAGATGGGTTGCTGGGGCCTGGTGAAGCTTCTCCACCAGCCTGGCATCACCTACCTTGGGACTCTTGTTACATGCAAAGACACACCATTATTTAGTTAAGTCAACCTTGTCTTGATTTTCTAACAAATGCAGCCAAAAGCAATTCCTTACTTACATACTGTCTTATAGTGTTATGAAGATTGATTTGATAATAGATCTAAAATGCATTGCACTATTCTTAGCACACATAAAGAAGCCTGAGAGACATCTGGCCACTATTACATCATCAGTTTCATATAAAGGAGTGTCCTTTCCCATTGACTTAGAGAGAGAATGGATGTTTCCTTCTCTCTAAAGCTTCCCTTTTAAAATATTCCTCTTAAGCTCAGAGAATACGTATCAGTTCAGAGCTTTTCTATTTATATTTTTCTATTTCTATTTCTATTAGTCTATTTAAACATTATTCTGGAAATGATTAGCATAATCAGCCCCATATTTAAAATGAAGATATGAAATAGGTTTCTTGAACTGATGCAACTAAATCATTTTTAGCAGATAATTGCTGTTCAAAGAATCAGAATGATTTAAAATGTTATAAAAGTGATTATCAAGTATGCTAGGTGAAGCAAAATATATATAACATTTTGTATATATGTGATATATGGACTCGATAAATAAAAGCGTAAATAATTGCAATGTTTGCAAAACCTGGCAGACTGGTTGAATAAATAATGTGATGTATGAAAAGGCAATTCTAGATATTTCTTTTGCAATAAAATGGTAAATCAACATATACATGCTTAACTTGATTTTGAATGAAATAAGACTAACATGGTTGAATTCCAAAGCCAGGAATTATCTTTAAAAACCCATATATTGTTTCTTGAACATAAAGAATAGCCAGTTTCCTGTTTAACTTAGTAAGATGTTATTTACTTAACATGTGTTACTGACATGTTACTTGGACGGTTAGTTACTTAAGCAGCATAGTTACATATGTAGTAAGATGTTATCCATAACTGGATATAATAGATCTCACAGAGTAATTCTTTCATATTCCTATTCAGAGACTGGCTGTAGGAATAAGAATCTATGTATTTAACAAGGTGTTGTGTGACTAGAAAACAAAATGCCTGGTGGTGGTGAAGTAGAATTCCTCTTAAGTTTCTAACACTTTATTAGTGAAGTCTTTGTAGCACACAGATATCACACCAATTTTTAAACTGTGGAATCTGAGGATCCATTCCAAATCATATAATACTTTCACTTTTGCACATAATGAAAATTCATAACTGAACCAAAGAATTATAAGGAAAACAAATGTATACTGAATGCCAAGGAAGGGCCGAGCCCTGCACACATTTATCTTTTCACTCTTCATAATAACCCTATGGGGTGGGTATGATTATTCCCATTTGTTTGGTTGGGAGAACTATATCAGTCAGGGTTTTAGCAGGAAGCAGATGAGACCCTTGCAGCAGGATAAATCAAGGAAGACTTAACAAAGGGACTCCTTATGAAAGTCCTCAGGGTGAGGAACCCACAGAGGGTAGTGCAGTCTTCTAAGGCTGGTCATTACAGAGCTATTGCCACACTCAGACTCAAAGGACAAGGGGAGGAAGTAGGAGTGGGCACTGGAACCTGGAAGGAGACTGGTGGAGCATGATGCCTTGAGAGATGTTGTGACTTTTAATTAAATGACAGCGTTGACTGGAGGGACTCTGCAGAAAGGGAGCTGGAGAGTGAATACTGAGCCTGGTTTCCTCCTGCCAGTTTTCTGCCAGTCTCCACATACTTGAGCTTAATGAGAAGCCAGTGGGCAAGGTCATCTGATGACATAGTCCCTGGAGGTCAGCCTCTTGTGAAAGAGAATGGAGTGGAGAAGTGGGTAATACATCTGGGTGAACAAGAAGCAGGTGTCCAGCTCAGAAACTGAAGCTCAAAGAGGTTAGGCTCTGTTAGGAGTCATACATTTGTAAGTCTTCATAAGACTTCAATTGGAAATCAGGTCTGACTTTCAAAGCTTTATTCTTCCCATTATACCAAGTGCCAGCTCCTATCATTTTGAAGACAAAGAGTGTAGTTATATTTTTAATGTCTTATCTAATCATTAAGTTTCTCAATAGAAAGTGATATAAAGCCTTAATATGTCTATGTGGATGCATCTATTTCTTTCATAAACTATCACAAGGAGAAAAGAATGCAAAAGGCCATGGTTTATATTACTTTGAAAATATTCCACACAGGCAAGGAGCAGATAAATTTTCTGTGGACATAAGTGGCATAAGTCCAGATAATTGACACGTGGAACAATTGTTTCATTCTTTCAATCATTTATTTGATTCTCCTTTATTGCATGAGTCTCTAGAATCATTAAAATTCAAGAAGGGTTGCAAACCAGTGTCTTCAGAAGGTCATCATTATTAGTTTGTTAAGGTGCCAACCAATAATAGGGAATCTATTTTTTTCTTTTTTTGCATCTTGAAAAATGGTTTCAAAATGCCCAAAAGAAAAACCAAGTTTTTGAAAAGTAATAAAATTGCAAGTCAGAGGATGATTTTCCTTCTTTATGAGCATCCATCAATATCACTGATAACTTCAGTGAAACTGAAATGAAATGCTCACCATTTGTAGGAACCATTTAAACATGCATCTAATTTTTACAAACTTCCATCAGACAAAGAACTTTTCCTCAAACACCACCAGAGCCATGGTCTGGAAATATGAGAATACAATCATGGTTCTGTTCTTCTAGGACACTGAAAGTTATATTTAATTAATAGAGTGATTGAGGGTACAGCTGCTGGTTTTGTCAAGTAATTCCCTAAGTGAATCATTTAACCTCTTAAAGGAATGGCTTGCTTTTTTTTATTCCCAGAGTTTATATTTCACCATTGATTATTTTTTAAAGAATTGGTTGATACAAACAGTGGTAGCATTAGAAATAATACTATTCCAAATGTAAAAACCAACTAACTATAGCTAAAATTTCATTCCAGTTAATGTTAAATTCTGTATGTTATTCAACAAGAGTGACTATGAATCAGTTTAACGAAGAATGAGAATAATTTTTGAAATTATTAGAATATTTTTAAAATGTAAAAAAAAAAAAATAGAATATTTGTAAACTCAGCAGTGGCCACAGGACTGGAAAAGATCAGTTTTCATTCCAATCCCAAAGAAAGGCAATGCCAAAGAATGGTCAAACTACTGGTCAAATGGTTAAATTGCACTCATCTCACATGCAAGCAAAGTAATGCTTAAAATTCTCCAAATCAGGCTTCAGCAGTATGTGAACTATGAACTTCCAGATGCTCAAGCTGGATTTAGAAAAAGCAAAGGAACCAGAGGTCAAATTGCCAACATCCACTGGATCATAGAAAAAGCAAGAGAGTTCCAGAAAAACATCTACTTTTGTTTTATTGACTATGCCAAAGCCTTTGACTGTGTGGATCACAACAAACTGTGTAAAATTCTTTAAGAGATGGGAATACCAGACCACCTGACCTGCCTCCTGAGAAATCTGTATGCAGATAAAGAAGCAACCGTTAGAACTGGACATGGAACAATAGACTGGTTCCAAATTGGGAAAGGAGTGTGTCAAGGCTGTCTATTATCACCCTGCTTATTTAACTTATATGCAGAGTACATCAAGAGAAATGCTGGGCTGAATGAAGCACAAGCTGGAACCAAGATTGCTGGGAGAAATATGAATAGCCTCAGATATGCAGATGACATCACCCTTATGACAGAAAGCAAAGAAGAACTAAAGATCCTCTTGATGAAAGTGAAAAAGTTGGCTTAAAATTCAGCATTCAGAAAACTAAATCATGGTATCTGGCCCCCATCACTTCATGGCAAACAGATGGGGAAACAATGGAAACAGTGACAGACTTTATTTTTTTAGGGGGGGCTCCAAAATCACTGCTGATGGTGATTGCAGCCATGAAGTTAAAAGACTCTTGCTCTTTGGAAGAAAAGCTATGATCAACCTAGACAGCATATTAAAAAGCAGAGACTTGACTTTACCAGCAAAGGTCTGTCTAGTCAAAGCTATGGTTTTTTCCAGTAGTCATGTATGGATGTGAGAGTTGGACTATAAAGAAAGCTGAGTGCTGAAGAATTGATGCTTTTGAACTGTGGTGTTGGAGAAGACTATTGAGAGTCCGTTAGGATGCAAGGAAATCCAACTGGTCCATCCTAAAGGAGATCAGTCCTGAGTGGTCATTGGAAGGACTGATGTTGAAGCTGAAACTCCAATACTTTGGCCACCTGATGCGAAGAACAGACTCCTTGGAAAAGACCCTGATGCTCAGAAAGATTGAAGGCTGGTGGAGAAGGGGATGACAGAGGATGAGATAGTTGGGTGATGTCACTGACTTGATGGACATGAGTTTGAGCAAGCTCTGGGAGTTGGTGATGGACAGGGAAGCCTGGCGTGCTGCAGTCCATGGGGTCGCAGAGAGTCAGGCACGACTGAGTGACTGAACTGAACTGAAAATGCTAGTAACATGGACCTGCTGACATCTCTGCAAACCCTTCTGTTTTATTCAAGCAATTCAGCTAAATTGTATTCATGGATTTTAGTTAAAGTTGACTCTGTGATTCAATAAAAGTATTAATTTATATATTTATTGTGATTGCTTGTAAGAGACAAATTATAGACAATTTAAGTACATAGAGACTCACAAAGAATCTTTTACATAGTGTATTATATTTTAACCTTAGTATCATTTTTTGGTTGGATGGAAAGAAAGGGGGAAAAAATGTGTTTCTCTGAACAAGGGACTTTAGTGTCTGCTTTTATTCACTAAATATTAAGAATCTGCATAAAGCAGAATCCTTAATATGTAGACTTGGGACATTGGCTTGCCTGGGTTCAAACCTCAGCTCTACTACTCACAGTGGTGTAATAATAGCATCTGCTCCACTGGTATCTCTGAAGAGTAAGCAAGTTAAGGGTTTCTCAGGTGGCTCAATGGTAAAGAGTCACCTGCCAAGGCAGGAGTTGCGGGTTCAATACCTGGGTCAGGAAGATCCCCTGGAGAAGGAAATGGCAATTCACTCCAGTATTCTTGCCTGGGAAATCCTATGGACAGAGGAGCCTGGCAGGCTACAGCCCATGGGATCGCAAAAGAGTCGAACACGACTTAGCGATGAAACAACAAAGTGAGTTAGTGTCTGTGGAGCCCTTAAAATAGAGTCTGTTACATAGGAGGCTTTCAGTAACTTTCACAGTTACATGATATATGGCTAATGGCACTCCATTGCCCATACTTCTGGTATGGGCATACCATTGGCATACCCCTTTTTAATATAGCCATTTATATACTTCATATGGACTTCCCTGGAGGCTCAGACAGTGAAGATCTGCCTGCAGTGCAGGAGACCCGGGTTTGGTGCCTGGGTTGCAAAGATCCCCTGGAGAAGGGAATGGCTACCCACTCCAGCATTCTTGCCTGGAGAATTCCATGGACGGAGGAGCCAGAGTTTTTTTCCAAAACTTATATTAAAAAAAATTATCACAAGGAAGTTAGCATTTTAATTTGCAGTTGTGTATTGCTGTTGCTTTCATAATTGAAGAACAGAGAAACTGGAAAGGTTTTTTGAGGGTTGGAAGGGGAAAGAAGATGAGAGAATATAGTTTTGCAGCTAAAAAACCTGTTTTATTCAGAGTTTGGCCATTAATTAGCTGTATCATCTTTGGGAAAATCACTTAATCTCTTGGGTCTCCATTTCATTAACTATGAAATGGACATAATGATACCCTTGACATAATGCATATGCTCCTACTTAATGTGATCTTTTCATTGAAGACCATTTACATCCACATTTTGTATCTCTAAGTGCCTGGAAACATTTAATTCCTTTCTTAGACTTTGGATTGTCTAGAGAGTAGCAAACTTCCTGTTACATTCCCTTCGTTTAGGCCATATGAGTAGAGAACAAGAAAAGGGCCTCAGACAAAGAGGCCTGGAGAATCATTTTCATTGCAACTAGGAAAGTGTTAGATTGTTCTGATGGGTGACATGAAGGGGCTATCTAGCCAGGCACAGCGACCTCGCAGGCAGACCCAGCTTGGTTAACCTTGCTGGACACAGTCCCTGCTCACTTCATTAGCCCAAAGTTCATTATGATCTGGGAGTCCCACGCCAAGAACACAGTTCCCCTTCTGATTCAAAACACCTGGACTCCTTTGGCCAGAGGCCACATCCTGGGGCTGGCTCATCTCCGAGTGGCGACCCAGGTCTTGCTTAAGCCTTCACTACAACAGCAAACACACACAAGGAAAGATTAATTTTTGTGGAATGAGGCCAAGTAAAGCAAACATAACTGAGAATCTAAAATATTAAAAACCTATTAGCTGGGACAATGAGGAGCCCACATTAGCCCTGAAGTAAGAAACGTGCCCAGTTAGAGAAGCAAGAGCTATTAAGAGCAATCTGAGCTAGTGGGAATGAGAGCAAGATTCCTTGCAAGGAAAAGTGATTGTGGCAGCAGCATTGCCAGAGCTTAGTTAGATGAGTAAAAACACCCATTTTGTTTCCATGTTTCTACTTTTCTACTGATGCTGTTCCTATGACCATAATGATGGATGAAACAATCGTGTCCTGAGAGTTTCAGCTGCAACTGTAGGGCTGTGAGATGTGTGCATTGACTCAACTTTATGAAGACATAGACAATGAAAGAGAGGGAGTGTGAACGTGGGTTTGTTAGTACCTGTAGGTTTTCAACTGGTTATCTGTCTTCATAGCTTGCTATGTATATAGAACTTAGAGCATGATAATTTTCTAGTTTGTGTTTTGTTAGTTCATCCCTGAGCTCTTCACTACTGCTCTCTTTTGCCTGCCTCCCATCCCAATTTTTCTTGTCCCCTCCATATACTACAGAGGAAAAGCAAAAACAGGTGGTGGCATTCCAGTTAGTATGGTAGCTCTACCAAAGCTTCATCACAGGTTCTCTTCAGCTGTTGAGTTTCTCTCTCTCTCTTTTTTTCCTGGATCATGCATGCCACATGGCTTGTGGGATCTTAGTTCCCTGACCAGGGAGCAAACTGAGGCCCTGGCAGTGAAAGCACTGAGTCTTCCCCATGGACTGCCAGAGGATTCCCTCAACAAGTATTTTCTTGAGTGCCCCTCTGTCAGGCATGGTGCCGGGAACTGCAGAGACAAATGGTCTTCATTTTAACTGAATAGTATATAAGGACCTTTGTCACACCATGGGATTGGCTACCTGGCTTCTCATAGACACTGTTCCTCACTCAAACAAGGACAGAGTGCCCACACTAGCCCTAATGTAACTTTTAATGTAGTTATTTGTTAGTTGTACTGACGGTACAACTGTAGAAGAAGAAATAGAGGAAGACAATGGCTCAAATACGATTACTTTTTGTTTTTGTTTAGTTCACCAAGTCATGTCCAACTCATTTTGTGACCCCATAGACAGTAGATCACCAGGTTCCTCTGTCCATGGGATTTTCCAGGCAAGAATATGGGAGTTGCTTGCCATTTCCTTCTCCAGGGGATCTTCCCAACCTGGGACTCAACCACCCATCTCCTGCATTGGCAGGCAGATTCTTTACCACCAAGCCACCTGGGAAGCCCATGATTTCTTTAGCATTTGTAATAGATTCAGTTTTCTATAAAAATTGACTGCTGATATTACCCTTTTCATCACAAAGATATTATAAAACTTTCCAAGAAGATGTTATTCTACTATATCAGAAGCATGACAAACCAAAAATATATGGCTAGAACACAGAACAACTAATGAAAGAAATGTAAAGGAAATGTTTTATAATATAGAGGGAAAGAAGTAAATGTTTACTATAACCTCAGATATGCATATGACACCACCCTTATGGCAGAAAGTGAAGAAGAACTAAAGAGCCTCTTGATGAAAGTGAAAGAGGAGAGTGAAAAAGTTGGCTTAAAGCTCAACATTCAGAAAACTAAGACCATGGCATCCAGTCCCATCACTTCATGGGAAATAGGTGCAGAAACAGTGGAAACAGTGACTGACTTATTTTTTGGGGCTCCAAAATCACTGCAGATGGTGATTGCACCCATGAAATTAAAAGACACTTACTCCTTCGAAGGAAAGTTATGACCAACCTAGACAGCATATTAAAAAGCAGAGACATTACTTTGCCAACAAAGGTCCATTTGGTCAAAGTTATGGTTTATCCAATAGTCATGTATGGATGTGAGAGTTGGACTATAAAGAAAACTGAGTGCCGAAGAATTAATGCTTTTGAACTGTGGTGTTGGAGAAGACTCTTGAGAGTCCCTTGGACTGCAAGGAGATCTAACCAGTCCATCCTAAAGGAGATCAGTCCTGAGTGTTTTTGTTCCAATCCCAAAGAAAGGCAATGCCAAAGACTGCTCAAACTACCGCACAATTGCACTCATCTCACATGCTAGTAAAGTAATGCTCAAAATTCTCCAAGCCAGGCTTCAGCAAAACGTGAACCGTGAACTTCCAGATGTTCAAGCTGGCTTTAGAAAAGGCAGAGGAACCAGAGATCAAATTGCCAACATCCGCTGGATCATCGAAAAAGCAAGAGAGTTCCAGAAAAACATCTATTTCTGCTTTATTGACTATGCCAAAGCCTTTGACTGTGTGGATCACAATAAACTGTGGAAAATTCTGAAAGAGATGGGAATACCAGACCACCTGACCTGCCTCTTGGGAAACCTGTATGCAGGTCAGGAAGCAACAGTTAGAACTGGACATGGAACAACACACTGGTTCCAAATAGGAAAAGGAGTATGTCAAAGCTGTATATTGTCACTGCTTATTTAACTTCTATGCAGAGTACATCATGAGAAACGCTGGGCTGGAAGAAACACAAGCTGGAATCAAGATTGCTGGGAAAAATATCAATAACCTCAGATATGTGGATGACACCACCCTTATGGAAGAGTGTGAAGAAGAACTAAAGAGCCTCTTGATGAAGGTGAAGGAGGAGAGTGATAAAGTTGGCTTAAAGCTCAACATTCAGAAAACTAAGATCATGGCATCTGGTCCCATCACTCCATGGGAAATAGATGGGGAAACAGTGGAAACAGTGTCAGACTTTATTTTTTTGGGCTCCAGAATCACTGCTGATGGTGACTGCAGCCATGAAATTAAAAGACGCTTACTCCTTGGAAGGAAGGTTATGGCCAATCTAGATAGCATATTTAAAAGCAGAGACATTACTTTGCCAACAAAAGTCCGTCTAGTCAAGGCTATGGTTTTTCCAGTGGTCATGTATGGATGTGAGAGTTGGACGGTGAAGAAAGCTGAGTGCTGCAGAATGATGCTTTTGAACTGTGGTGTTGTAGAAGACTCTTGAGAGTCCCTTGGACTGCAAGGAGATCCATTCAATCCATCCTAAAAGAGATCAATCCTGGGTGTTCATTGGAAGGTCTGATGTTGAAGCTGAAACTCAAATACTTTGGCCACCTCATGCGAAGGGTTGACTCATTGGAAAAGACCCTGATGCTGGGTAGGATTGGGGGCGGGAGGAGAAGGGGACGACAGAGGATGAGATGTTTGGGTGGCATCACCGACTCGATGAACATGGGTTTGGGTGGACTCCGGGAGTTTTTGATGGACAGAGAGGCCTGGCATGCTGCAATTCATGGTCGCAGAGAGTCGGACACGACTGAGCGACTGAACTGAACTGAATATGTTGAGAAGCTCTTTGTCACAGTCCCACTTTTTCAAAAATAACTGTGCTCTTGCTGCCCCGGACACTCTAAAATGCTTAATCCAGGCAAGCAGCCTAGTGCTAGTGTTTTTCAGTTCCAGCTCAGAGGCCTGTCATCAAGGCTAGCTTCTTGGTGTAAGCAGCTGCAAGGAACTGGCTCTAGGGTGCAATAGGTCAGAATTATAATAGATAATGAGAGTATGATATGCAAGAAGAAAAGGGGAGTAGGAAGAAGTATGAAGAAGGGACCAAATTTGGCCTCTGGGGATATCTGTAACAAGAGGAGGATTTCCCACTCTGTGACTGAGCATGGAACCTTGTCACTTTGTGGGATTGGAGCAGTGTCATTGTAACAAAAGATATTTTCTTCCCAGAGAATTTCCTCCCACTTGTCAGGTCCTAAAAAATAACTTATACATATGCTTCAAGACATACAGAGCATTATCTTCATATATAATTGCCATAAATCCTCATAGCTAGGTTGTATTAAGTGCCATTGTTATCCTAATTTGGGTTTCTCAGGTGGTGCTGGTAAAGAACCCACTTAAAAGCAGAATGGTGATTTTAGAATGGAAGGCTCCCCATTTTCACAACTGAAGGCTAAAAACAACAACAACAACAACAACAACAAACTGGCCTACTAATTCAGGGGACTTAAGAGACAAGGGTTTGAGCCCTGGGTTGGGAAGATCCCCTGGAGGAGGGCATGGCAACCCACTCCATTATTCTTGCCTGGGAAATCCCATGGATAGAGAAGCCTGGGGGCTACAGTCCATAGGATAGCAAAGAGCCGGACATGACTGAAGCAACTTGGCATGCATACATGCATGCATGCACTTTATCCTAATTTGCATAGGAGAGTTCCAGATTGTTATATTAAGTCAGGATATATGACTAGAGAGTGACAGAGCATAGACTTGAGTCTGTGTTCTGATGTCAATCTCAATTATTCTGTTAGTTGTTTTGTTTAACATTATATCATCCTGGAGAGATAGATTCACTTTTAGAACTTATTACAGAAATCAGATGCAAAGTAATAAGGTTCATCCTAAGAAGAAGTGTAGCATATGGTAAAGTAACTGAGTTGTTGTTTTTGCTATTCAGTCCCTAAGTTGGGTCTGACCCTGTCACTCCATGGTCTGCAGCACACCAGGTTTCCCTGTCCTTCATTATCTCCCAGAGTTTGCTCAAACTCATGTCCATTGAGTTGGTGATGCTACCTATCTCATCCTCTGTCACCCTCTTCTCCTTTTTGTTTCCCTCTTCTCCTCTTTCTTTCCCAGCTTCAGGGTCCTTTCCAATCAGTTGGCTCTTTGCATCAGGTGGCCAAACTATCAGAGCTTCAGCTTCAGCATCAGTCCTTCCTGTGTATATTCAGGGTTGATTTCCTTTAGGACTGACTGGTTTGATCTCCTTGCTCTCCAAGGGACTCTCAGAGTCTTATCTAGCACCCCAATTAGAAAACATCAATTTTTCAGTGCTCAGCCTTCTTTATGGTCCAACTCTCACATCCATACATGACTACTGGAAAAATCATAGTTTTGACTATTCGGAACTTTGTCGGCAAAGTGATATCTCTGCTATTTAATATACTGTCTAGGTTTGTCATAGTTTTCCTTTCAAGGAGCAAATGTCTTAATTTCATGGCTGTAGTCACAATCCACAGTGATTTTGGAGCCCAAGAAAATAAAATCTGTCACTGCTTCCACTTTTTCCATTTTCATTTGGCATGAAGTGATGGAACCAGGTGCCATGATCTTAGTTTTCTGAATGTTTTAAGCCAGCTTTTTCACTCCCCTCTTTCACCCTGCTGGAGTTCAAATCCAAGTTCTATCAATTCACAACTGTGTGATCTTAGGCAATATTCTTAAACCTTAGTAATGTTATTTATTTCAGGGACTTACAGTGAGAGTTAATGAGTTAACAAGCATAAAGCACTTAGAACACTGCCTGGCACCTTCTAAAGGCTCCCTATTAGTTCTCATCACAGCAGCAAACACCATTGTTACCATAATTGATGCTTATTATTAGAGTAACTGAAAGCATTTATTACATTTCTTCCAGCTCTGTGGGAATAAAAATTAGGTCTGAATGGCATGCTTTTATGTTGATTTGAATCCTGCCAGGAATATATTAGGCACTGGAGAGCTGCATTACTCTGGTAAACTCTTATTTCCAATCTCAGCCAATACTTTAAAAACCAGGAAATGTATGTTCATTTTCTAATATATCTTATTTACATCTCCCAACCTTATATTTAGGGATTACTGGACTCATTCATACTATTCTGAGTTCGATAGTACTTGAGATTACAGGTGTGAATACTCAATTCTAGAGATACACATGTATAACTTCCCTACTGGTACTTTCCCCTTCTGTTTATCTTCTGCCTTTCTTGGGGTTCAGTCCTTGAATGTCTCTTCTCTAGCTTCATCTGCTTCCTGATAGTTCTCATCTAGTCACATGGATTTAAATGCCAATGCTATGCTAATAATCCCCAAATTTATATCCAGGCTGGACTAACTCCAGAATTTTATGTACAACTGCCTATTCCACATCACCTCTTAGAAGTCCCATAGATGTCTGAACTTAACATAAGTCCCTCCCAATCATCACTTCCAAACTTGCTGAACCTTTAGTTTCTCTATTTGATGATGACATCTCCCGTCTTCTGATTATTCAGGCCCCAAATCTTGGAGTCTCCTGTATTTCCTCTCTCTCCAGAATGTTAAGAAATCCTATTGATTTTGTCCTTGAAATCTCTCCAGAGTCCAACTGCTTTTCACTACCTCTGTTACCATCACCCCTGTCTGAACCACCATGGTCTCATGTGGATTCTCACAAACCCCTGCTAGTAGGTCTCCATTATTCCACCCTTGTTTTCCTACAGCTTATTTTCAACACAGCAGTTGGAATGACACTTTTAAAATAGAAGCTGTATAATGTCACTCCTCTGCTCAAAACCCTGAAGTCGCTTAGTGATTCAACATGATTTGGTCTCCTATTACTCCTCTGGTTGTCTTTTCTACTCTTCCTTCTTGGTAGTGTCTTTATGTTTTCTTACAGGTGCCTAGGGGTGCCCTGTGTTCCCCTGATTCCTGGACCTTTGCTCTCCTGCTTCTGAAACACTCTTGCCTTGGGTCCCTGCTTAGCTAACTCCCTCCCCTCTGTAAGTGAAGGTTCCTAAATCTCATCTTTCCAAGAGTCCTGATCACTCTAATTAATTCTGCATAAGCTTCCCTCCCTGCCTCTGTCCCTCCAGATCTCCCTCACCCTGTTCCACATTTTCTTTTTCCACTTTCTAGGTCTCTAGGTCCACAATCCCATCCAAAACCCTTGGGACGATGCTTTTCAGCATTTAGCCTTTTTCAGATTTTAGTAGAGAGTGCCACGTAGATACCATACGTTACATCTCATTCATAGCTGAGTTCTGTGATCAAATACAGTAATATTACTGAAGCAAAACACAGAAGTAAGCTTATTAATTGGAATAAAGACCACACAGAGTCATTCAGTTCAGATCAAGTTTACTGACAAACTCAGGAAAAACTTGAGGTTTTTAGACCTGTTTAGACTTGTTTTTCAATGAAGGGATTGTAGACTCGTATACTGGTGGTGTTTTTTTCTCTCCACTGGAGGGTGAGCTCCATGAGGGCTATGTTCATTGTCTTTAGCCCACTGACTTTTCCCAGGTGCAAGAGCAGTGCCTGGCATATCATATATGTGCAGTGTACGTGTTGCTTAAATTAAGGAATGGTCTCACAAAACTCTTCTTTTCCTTCTTTCCAGATTAACCAGTCAGTCATTGTTTGTTGAACTTATATGTATGCCTTTCCATCTGGACCTTTCCTTTCTTTGATTCTTGAATTTCTATCCTTGTACTCTTTTTATTCAAGGAGTCCTGTCTCTCACAGTTTAAGGTTAATCTCACCCCCATAGAGTCCCCGTGGCTACATAGTTTGCGAAGACTTTTCCCTATCAAATACTGTAGCAATTGTTTTTGTTTTATTTTACTAATGTAGCATTTATATCCAATAGTTATGTACCTCATTTCTTTTATTAATGAGTTTTTAAAACATGAATTCTCATTACTCCAAATAAATAGCAAATTCCTTGAGTATAAATGTTATGTTTCTATCAGCACTAGGAGGGCATTTTTTACAGCTCTTATTTTATGTAACAGGCTTACCATTTAACAGATTATTACATTTTGCCATTTTTGTCTGAGACACTATTCTAGATGCTGGGACTATAATGACTTATTAGATATACTCCTTATCTGAAAGCACTTTATTTACTGACTACTGGGGCAAAAAAGAAGAAAATTGTTCACTACAATTGAATTGATTGGTGTAACTGAGTTGGTTAGGACTGTGGGCATTTAGCCAAATCTTGGAGGACCAGGGATCATCCTGAAGAGCAGGGCAACTAAGATGAGACACACAAGTTATAATTTATCCAAAGGAGGAAGGCAATGGAAAAGAATGTTGCAAGCAGAGAAGATTGCATGTTCAAAGACCTGGAAGTGAGAGCTAGGGGGTAAGTCCTTTTGTGAGGCACATTTGGATACACTAAAGGCATTTAGTGTACATTTCTGCCTGTAACTGGGTAGAAACAGGTCCCTTTTGGGGCTTCCCTGGTAGCTCAGTCAGTAAAGAAACTGCCCGCAGTGGAGGAGACCCAGGTTCAATCCGTGGGTCAGAAAGATCCCCTGGAAAAGGAAATGGCAACTTACTCCAGTATTCTTGCCTGGAAAATCCTATGGACAGAGGAGCCTGGTGGGCTACAGTCCATGGGATCACAAGAGTCAGACATGACTTAGCTACTGGACCACCATCACCAAAGGCATTTTAGTGGTCTGATATACAGGTTGCAAGGGTGGTGTTATAATGTATTGAAAGATAAAACTGATCTCAAAGGGAGGCAGAAGCCAGATCATGAAGGGTGTTATACATCTTACTAAGGAATTTAGCCTTATTGTAAGAGAAGTGGTGAATTATTCAGGCATTTTAAGCTGAGGTCTATGATGTGCTCAGATCTATATTTTTGAAAGATGACTCCAGCTGCGTTGTGAAGAATGGATTGGTGAGGGCAAGGCTGGAAACGGAGACCAGCCTTTTTATTTTTCCAGGATTTGTGGCAATGCCTTTTTGAAGAGTTTGGTAAACAGATGTGCTTGCTGTTCATTTCTGGTAGGATGAAAAATATATCTTAATGATTATGCTGAGTAGAAATACGGTAACACAATTTATTGACTAAAATGTATTGGCTTTTGTTTTATGATCTTTGGGAAATGAATTTTGCCCAAATAAAAGAAAAATGTACTTGTGAAATATGTGAGTGGCAGGTATGTGTTCTGCAAAACAGGACGTGATGTGGGCTGAACCATCCCTCTGAGAGCGGACATCACTCCAGAGGGCAGGGAAAGGACGGATCAGACATGCGACAGAAAGACTGACAGTGACACATGGGGTGTGAGCTCTGTGAGAATGAAGAGCCCGCTGTCCCCCACACTCTACCCTCATGAAAGCAGCCTTCACAGACCCTTAAGAAAATGAATCTGTTAAACAGATGCCTTCAGCCTGTCACTTGGAGACAAAGCTTCTTTTCTAAGACCCTTCTCAGAAAGGTTGATAACGGTTAAGTCTGGTGAGAGGAATAATTTGTCAAACTAATTTATTATCGTCTGAGGACTCTCTGAATATACAGGACTCGGGGATGGAAGGCAGTCATCTCCTGGCGTTAGCGACTCACCTCCCACAGACCTGGGCCTCTGTTTGCTTATTTGTTTTTGGTTTTGATACATGCATGAGGCTAACATTATTCCCAGTTCTGTGGTTCTGTGACTAATAGTCCATTCTTTGTTCATTTTGAAAATGAGAAAATGTGAGCCCATGTGTGGGAATGAATGCTAGGTTTCCAACAGAATTCACCAGGGAAAATTGGATCTGGAAGTGAAAGCTATCAATAAAACGGGAACTGGATCGGTGGTTCTACTGTTTGGCCATGAATAATCGCTAGCAGCCACAGGGAAAGGAGCCACAGGGAAAGGACAACCCACATTAGGCTTTGAAGGTAGCCGTTTATGCCTCTCTGTTCCTCCAAAGGAGCTCAAAACCCAAACCTAAACCACTAAGCACTGTGCAAGAATTTTTATTTTCTGCCTTTATAAAATAAGAAAAAAAGCTCCCAGCCAAAATAAAAGAGAGAGAGGGGGGTGGGAAATTTAGCATTAACTCAATGGGAAAATTACTACCATTCCAAAAGTAATGGTCATTTTTCAAGAGAAAGTGTTAAAATTTCTATTTCTAGTGTAATGGGTATCAGGCTGCACATTTCTGAAAGAATCATTTCCCTAGTCACGGTAATAACTGCATTTGTTAAACTATTACAAAGGAAAAAAGAAAGGAAGGAAGAAAGAAAACGAGGAAGAGAGAAAGAGAGAAGGTAAAAGACCCCCAGGGGTCCTGTTTTTAGGTCCTGGGCTGTGCCACTGCACCACACGAGCACTCAGCCCCTTTTGTTGGCCTTGGTTTTCTAGCATGCATCTCATCTCCTCCGTATTAACATTCCAGAATTAAAAAAATAAATAAAGTTCCACTGAATGTACCGCAGGAGAATTTAACGATTCCAGAAATTAGAAGAAAACCCAAACAAAACTATTTCCTAATAGTCAAGGCAATACATATCATGACAATGAACATAAAGGAATTCTTACAGCGTGACAGAAAGAGGTAGGGGCTCTGAATCTGCTACTTATTTCTATAATTTTAGAGAAATATCCCACTTCCTATCATACTTTCTTACTCAGCCAGATGAGAAGATTGGACTAGATGATGTCTCTGTCCTTTTACGGATCTAAAATTCTACATATTAAACGGACACATTTAAATTCAGACAGTAGATATTTTTAGTGCCAGGTTTAAGGGATAAGATCCTTACTTTCGCATAACTCACATTATGCTACAAGTGGTTCTCACTTGTCTAAAATGAGTAGCATTTGTTTCTGAAACATATCAATATAATCAATGCAAAGGCTTTGCAGTGAAGTATGAAAGGGAAAGTGTTAGTCACTCAGTCGTGTCCGACTCTTTGTGACCCCTCAGACCATAGCCCACCAGGCTCCTCCATCCATGGAATGTTCCAGGCAAAAATACTGGAGTGGGTTGCCATTTCCTTCTCCAAGGGCTCTTCCCAACCCAAGGTTTGAACCTGGGTCTCCCACACTGCAGGCAGGCTCTTTATTGTCTGAGTGACCAGGGAAGATAAGGCACATAGATATGAGGTTGTAAGTATTCATTCAGCCTGTGCTGTTGGCCTGCTGGGGATGGAGTGTTAGAGTAACTCAACAGATTATTAGTTTGTGGAGGCCTGTTTGTACATGTATACACGTACTCTTTAATTTGCCATGAACTCTCCAATGCTGAATTGTACCCCCAACCATTTCTTCTACCCATGAATGTATTTTCAGCACAAAAATTCATTGAATTCAGCCCTGGATGGTCAAGTGCCTGACTAGATGATTCAGTAAGAACAATTTTATGTGCTTTTCCTCCTGGTTCCTATCGGAAGTGCTAACACCAGTGAATAAGAGTATTCTTATCCTAAACTCACAGTAACTTCACCATACTGATCAAAGTCTTTATCCCATCCTTCCATTTTTAGAATGTTTCATGAAATGTCACTGGGCAATATTTTTTTTTTTTCTGAAAATCTTTTTCTGGGAAACTGCCTAGTGCTCCATGTTACTTTTCTTCAAAAAGTCCACTTCATGTGATACTCCAGGCCTTTGGACTTTGCAACATTCCTTAGCCAGATGTTCAACAGCAAGTATTTTCTCAGCTGGGAAAAAGGAAGAAAAAAAAACAAAAAACAGTGAAACTTGTCAACAGTGGTGGGAATTATCAGTATCAATGAACACTTATTTTTTACTTTGGCATGGGAGATTGGCAGAAATATTTGAAATATGAATCTAGGTCCTATCCCTAATATACCTTAATAAATTCCAGCTCTGTGGTACCAAACGAAAACTGATACTGGAAACTACAGAGCATGCAAAAATATGGAACATATTCAGAAGTTATTACTATTCATTCTACTTCCAATCATAGGTTCACTGAACCTCTATGTGATAAATGAAACTTCAGGATATGTTTGCATTGACATTTATGAGTTTTCAAGAATAAATGACCTGATTTTTTTGGAGAGGCGTTCCCCAGGGAGCTTAAAGGTAACCGAAATATCTTTGGCCCAGAATACTTCTTAAGTAGCTTTGAAGCCAGAAAGTTTAATTGAATTTGAAAACTCACTTAGGAACAAAAATCTAAAGGCACTTTGGGCATTGAATTATGGGACTAAGCCAAATATTTCAAAAATATTTAACTTCAAATGAAATTTTCACTCATTTGGCTGGTTAATTAAATATGATTTTTTCCCCCTGAATTTCCCTGAGAAGGATGGAACTCTTTGAATGCATGGTATTAAAAAGAATACTAAATAAATTGGAACACAAGAGGCCTTTGGTGTGGGGCAACTTTGTAAAGTAACAGTTTTGTATCAAGGAAAGAAATATATCACTTCCTTTGATCTGGTTTCTTGAAGTTACTGAGGACCTTTTTTGGTCTCTCCAAGTCTGGATGGTCACTTATTCTCCAGGGAGAGTGATTTGGAAAGGAAACAGTATGCTCTGCTGTTTTCTCCCAAGGTCCTCAGACTAAAGTATTCTCAAGTAGGATTTATCAAAGCAGGACCCTTTTAACTCAGGATCTTTGAATTTAGACTTGAGTTTTTTCATTGTGGAATCTCTTCAAACCTGGTTCATCATATGGAAAAAGCTCATCCTTAGTGACGTGCTAAGTTATCTTGTAATTAAAAACTAAGCTTTTAAGATACAGCAATCAAAATCGGCATACCAGGGCATTATGAATCATTGTTCGTTTCTCTCAAATAATTCCTTAATTTGAAATTTTGGCACTTTAATTTTGAGAATATGGCATTGGAGTGTATACTGATAGGTTAGTTGAAAGTTGAATGTTAAAAATCTAAATCTTGGAAAATTTTTTTGTGTCTAGTTGAAAGAGCAGTCTCAACCTATAAAATAATAATATCACTATGTGTGTGTGCTAAGTTACTTCAGTCGTGTCCGACTCTTTGCGACCCTATGGGTTGTAGCCCACCAGGCTCCTCTGTCCAAGGGATTCGCCAGGCAAGAATACTGGAGGGGGTTTCCATTTCCTCCTCCAAGGTATCCTCCCCCCCCAGGGATCGAACCCACGTCTCTTATGTCTCCTGCATTGGCAGATGAGTTCTGTACAACTAGTGCCACCTAGGAAGCCCAATATCACTATGGACTTATTTTTTTTCCACTATGAACTTATTTTGGGGATGATAAAACCTTCAAGAATCTTCTCTTTAGTTAAATAAACATGACTTTTTAAATATGAAGGCTATAAACAAGTAATCCTGTCTTGAATCAACAGGATTGATGCTATTCAAGTTGCAAGGTGTACAGAGAAACAGACCAGCAAGTCACCTGCCTGGTCAAATTGTTCTTAAGGTAAAAACTGAATGTAAGAAACTACTACTTTTTTATTTCCATCATATCTCTCTTCCTCAGTAGGGGGGAGTTGTTTTCATTATTATTTTATATTTATTTCCCAATACCCATAGAATTTACATAACTTAAGTGGAAAAAGCAGGGTTTTTTTTTTTTTTTTTTGGAAAGAATTTGGCAAAATATTTGGGAATTTTTCATGATTATATCAGCCACTCTCGAAGTAACTCTAATGACTGCAACTTAATTGAAAAGGAATTTTTCAGCCCAAACTGAAGCACCTAAAATCAGTAAAGTTGGATCAGAGCATACTTTTATAATGCTTTGATATTATCATTGAACTGGAAGGTTCTCAATTCACACACCAATAATTGAACATTCATTTGCAGTCCACATAAAACTGAAGCCTAATGCCTTATTAGAGAGGCCTCTGAACCATTTTCCAAACACCTTTCAACTTCAGAATTGGTCCAAATGCAAGAAGCCAAAAGTACAGAGTGTCCTGCCAGAAAAATCTCTTTGCATTTCTGTTACTGAATACCACTAGACTTAAAACAAAGAAATCTTCTGAGGGAAATTGTAGAGGACTTACCACCCAAATACTGGACCAAATAAATGAGCCTAAGATAATATTTTGAGTGAGGATTATTTGCCTACCAGCAATTACGAACATCTCCATTTACTCCAGGTGATGGAGAACTGATAATGTAGAGCTAAAAATACATCAAATATATAGAACATGTATAGATGCTGTATATGTATATGTTATAGTATATAACACATGTGATATAAAATAGAGCTACATACAATTATTACTGACCATTTCTCCTAATATTACCTGGTCCCAAACTGTAAGTGTTTACAAAGTTGCCCAGTTACTAGCATCACTTAGCTGTCATTCAAAAATGCAGGTCTTTCCTTCCTTCTCATTTCTTTCGTGAGAGTTTCTGATTTAGTAGTATTGGAGAGGGTCCCAAAACCATGTTTTAAAAAGATCTCAGAGTGGTTCTGAAAAGAAACCAAATTTCCAGTCTTCACTTAGGCCACCTGTTAGTTTGGGCCTCAGCTTGTTCAGAGAGTAATGAGGCCCCAAATAGAGTGAAAATAGTACCAAATACCAGGGTGGGTTGCTTTAAGACTAATCCCTAGTATTTGAAATTTTATTTGTAGGTGTTTCCAATATAGACAAAAGAAGAACCCAAAATGGTTATAGTTACACTAAATGAGGAATTTGTTCCTAGAGCTGTTGTCAATAGAGTTCAATCTTAAAAGAAGCTGGAAATTTCTTCTTAGAGAAACATGTCAGACATATAAACTGGATTCCAGTATTCTTGCCTGGAGAATCCCTATGGACAGAGGAGCCTGGTGAGCTACAGTCCATAGAGTCACAAAGAGTTGTGGGACACGACTGATGCAACTTACCACATACACACGCGTATAAATTGGAAGTTGTCAATTAGGAAATAGCAGAGATCAGGGTCCAGCTTGTTAAAAGAGCATGGAATTCAGGTGTCCTGGAGGACAAGGTATCAAATGCTAGAACTGCAACTTTCTGATGTCTTTTATTTCCTCATGAAATTTTATTTTTTTATTACAAAAGTAAAATTTGAAAATAGGAGATATCATTAAAAAATTAGAAAATAGAAAAACATCAAAAAGAAAATGTCACTATACTCATAATCACTCCATATTTTCTGATATTTCCTTTCTGTTTTAAAACATGTATATCTCTATCTCTATATTGAAATGCAGATAGGTATTTACAAAATTTTAAGGCCAAAAATTGTGCGAGTTTATTAATTAACACCATTGCTGAATAAAATGTTTCGACTGGAACAATGACCCAATTAGTTTAGATAATAGAGTAGCTGACATTTACATGTTGCTTGTAAGAGGCACTGTGCCCTTGCCACATGTTAATATAAAGCTCTAACTCTTCAGAATGGTGATGTAGGTACTCTATGATTTCCCATTTTATTGATGAAGAGAGGAGGTGCAGAGGGTTTGAGCGATTTTGCTTCCATGATGTAGCACAATCAGGATTCTAGGCCTGCTGGAGAGTCATTGCTTTTAACATTCATGGAGAGCCTATGAGGTGAGAGAGGGCAGAGGGTGGCTAAAGGCTTGCAATTCCCTGAGATGCTCCGCTGCGTCTGCCTTTCCATTTTATTAATAACATAAACATTTACGTGGTGGAAAATTAATTAAGAAATCCTGAGGTTCATTGGAGATATGCTGTGATGCTACAAAACCAGCTTTAGGAACCACTGATCTCAGTGTTTCTATCAGGCTGGGTTTTGGCCTCAGCTTTTATTCCTTAAACATGACAGAGGAGGAAAAAAGAGAATTTCACAAATAGCTAAAAGTTTTACCTGTGGCAGATTTCATCTCCCTTTACTCAGTAAAATGGCTCTGATTTTTCTCTTTAGATCTGAAAAATGACTTTAAAAGATTGCTGCAAAATTCTGCAAGGCAAATTTCTAAATTCATGTCAACAAGAAAATATCTTTTTTTTTTCCAGATTACTTTAACAGTTGGATACTTGGTTCTGACAGTCAGGTTTAATTTAGGCTGTAAATTAAGACAAGAGAAATTTTAGAGCCAATAGAGTTAGCTATTTTCGGACAGTCTTCTGGCTTTTGTGCTCAGTTGCACTTTGCTAACACAAAGCTCACTCTCTCCCTGGGTAATCAGCCATCTTAATTGCTCAAGCTTCCACTGAAGGATATCTGAAGTGACCAGACCCCAGAGGGGCAGAGTCATAATGAAGAATGTTTATTGCTCTTCTTATGTCCTCATTGTTCAGTGGCACATAGAAGCATCTCTACATTTTAGTATCATGTAATCAGCATCAAATTATTTTCTCTGGAAACCTTGACCCTATTACTATTAAATCACATGCAGACTGTTAAATGATTTACAAGCTGCCCAGCTTAGCTTTGTATTTTACATCTCTCTGGTGATTGCATTTTCATTTTATAACAGCGAACTTCTCACAGGTCAAAGAAACCATCCTCTCAGGGAGGTCAAATTCTCTTTCACTTCACATTCGATTTAATGAAACAGGATAGGAAAGCACTGTTTCTGAAGCATCATTCCCAGTGCTCAGTAACATGGCAGCCCTGTACTCTTGAGGGATGGAAACCTCTAAGCTGACATCTGGTATTGGATGATTTCAGACACACAAAGGAAACCCACTTGCTCTGAGGCTGCTGTGGAGGCAGCTGGTCTGCAGAGTTAAACAAGAACATAAAGATCACACTTGCCCAACTTCTGAATTAAAAAGAAAAGGAAAAACAAAAGAGAAAAGAAAGAAAAAAAAAGTTGGAGGAGGGACATCTGCCCAGCATCTGTTGTTAGAAACTTTGTCTTTCTTATGAACTTCAGACTCTGTGATCCTAGAAGTGCCAGTTTACCAGGTGATAGTACTAAGACCAGGATAATATGAAATAATGATAATATGGGAAAATGAAGTAATAACAGAGGGAAACTTGTCCCTTTCCAGGTAAAATCTTGCCCGTCTAAGGCACAGATCCAGATTTGTTTTTGGGTATGTATCAAGACATCTGGCTTCATAAACCCTTGTTTTAGTCTCAGGTTCCCCTCCAATAGTCTTTTCCATATCCTCAGCACATAGTTTTCCCTACTTTCAATACCTTGCAGAGTTCTTCATACATAGTTGTTCAATAAAGGACTTTGGAAAGACACATAATCCATTAAAACTTGTCAGATACTTCAGAGAAACTTTGATGTTTTCTTAGATCTCTTTCCATTTTTTTTATGGAAAATTTCCAACAATCTGCAATTTATATTGCATTTGGAAAAAAAAACTTTGTTTATTTTTATGTATTTTATTATAGAATATTTCAAACATAAAAGGTAGAGAACAGTTTAATGAATACCCACATACCCACGAGCAACCTTTAAAAAAATTTAGCGTTTGCCATACTTGTTTTAGATATATTATTAGAAAGAAGCAAAAACACTCCATATACTGTTGAAGCCTCTACTCCTCTATGAGCCTACTTGCCTCCTTGCCTCCTTCCCTTCTGCAGAGGGTGCTTCTACACAGAGGTTGGTGTATATCATTCTCATGAATGACTCATCAGTATGTACTTACTCTTTTTACTATACAAGTTATATATATTTTACCATTTCATTTTACTGTATATATATATATATGACAAATATTTTACTAAGTATATATTTATTTATAAAATCACTGGTGATATACTATATACTTTTCAAATTTTCTTTTTTTCATCCAGTGTTATATTCTTCAAATTTTTTTCATGCTTCTTCACCTATTAAATAGTTAAAGATCACTGCTTCTCCAACTCTGGAAAAGAAGTTTTGTTTTTTTTTAAATATTCAGTCTATCATGAACCACATATCTAAATAAATATAATAAAAAGGGATTATTAGAAAAATGTGATAAAACAAAGATATGTTAAAATGCAATTTCCACATTTAACAGATAAAAATTACTCTAAGTTGCTATGAAAGTTTATTTAGAAAACAAATAGTGAATAGTAGCAAATAGTTTGCCAGCTGACACTTGTGGAGTATAATTCCTCATGCCTGCTGTGGGGATTGCATTGTGACTTTTTTCCAAAGAGTACAGTATGGATGGGAGTGGGAGGGCATGAAGAAGGAACTTTACACTAGCGAAATGTAACAAGTGCTAGAACAGGACAACATCCTCTGTGATGTCATGTTGATAGCATGTGTCCTTATATGATGTGATAAGGACACTTTACCTTTGTGATCTTTCTTCTCAAAACACATAACCACACTACATCCACGGAGCAGGGGCAGAAATTGGAAATACCCAATAGAGGGACATTCTAAAAACCTGACCAGTAATCCTCAAAACTGTCAAGGTCATAAAAACAAGGAAAGCTTAACAAACTGTCACAGTCTAGAGGAGCTTAATGAGACGTGACGACTAAATGTAATGTGGTATCCTGATGGGATCCTGGGACAGAAAAGGGATAGTAGATACAAACTGAGGAAATTCAAATAAAGTGTAAGTGAAAGTGAAGTCATTCAGTCGTGTCTGACTCTTTGTGACCCCATGGACTGTAGCCCGCGAGGCTCCTCCATCTGTGGGATTTTCCAGGCAAGAATACTGGAGCAGGTTGCCATTTCCTTCTCCAGCGGATCTTCCTGACCCAGGGATCGAACCCGGGTCTCCTGCATTGCAGGTGGACTCTTTACTGTCTGAGCCACAGGGAAGTTGTGACTGATGAACACAGTAATATAAGATAGTAACCACAGGGGAAACTGAGTCACCACACGCAGAAACTCTCTGTAAATCTAAAACTATTCTAAAACAAAGCATTGATTTTTTTAAAAGGCTTTTGAGAAAATTTAATATAACCAGGGAAATAAGCATTTATGTAAATATCATGTCTAGAAAATGAAACAAAACAATTGACCATATACCTAAGTCTTTATTTTGGGATTTTCTATTCTGATTCATAATTTATATGTCTCCTAATGCAATACCACACTATCTTAATTATGTAGTTTTATAGAAAGTTGTGTAGTTAGGTAGTGGAAGTCCTCCAACTCTGTTCCTTTTTGAAGCTTTTTTTTGATATTCCAGATCTTCTGCTTTGCCACTTATTTTTGGATCACCATCAATTATTTTCAGAAAAGACTATAATAATTTTTTAATAGAGGTTACATTAAATAGATGTCAGTTTGGGGAGACCTGACATCTTAAAAATATTGAGTCTTATAATCCATGAATATATAATGGGTTTCCATTTTGTTATAGATCTTCTTTAATTGCTTTCAGTAATCTTTTTAGATTTCCATGTATAGGTCTTTCACTTCTTTTATTAAATGTATTCTTAATATTTCTTTTTGAGGTTATTGGGAATAAAATTGTTTTCTTAGTCTCAATTTTTGATTGTTTTTTGCTAGTATTATGAAACAATTGCATTTTTAGTTTTGATTTTTGCATCCTGTGGCCTTTCAAACTTGTTTACTGATTCTGGGTTTTGTTTTACACTTTTGAGGTTCCTTAAGATTTTCTACACATAGGATCATGTTATTTGCAAATGAAGACAGTTTTATTTCTTTTATTCCCTGATATATGTTTTTAATTTATTTTTCTGGCCTGATTGAACTGTCTAGAACCTCTCACACAGTATTGAATAGACGTGACAAGAGCAAGCATCTTCTTTTTGTTCCTAATCTAAGAGTGAAATCATTCAAACATTCACTATTAAGAATGGTCAGCTTTTCCTGGTGCCCTTTATAAGACTGAGAACATTCCCTCCTACTACTAATTTGTTGGGAGTATTTTTTAAATTGTAAGTGGATATTGGGTTTTTCTTTTCAAAAGCTTTTCTGATTCTGCTGAGATGGCCAAGTGATTTTGTCCTTTATTCCAGTGATATTGTGTATTACACTATTTGATGTTTAGGATGTTAAAGCAATTTTGCATTCTTTGGGAAAATCTCATTTGGATATGGTATATAATCCTTTTGCTATGTTGTCTAGATTTGTTAGTATTTTATAAAGGATTTTTCTATCTACATTCATTTAGGATATTTGTTTACAGTTTTCTGACCTCAGGATGAATTGGAAGTTTCTTCCTTCTTTGAAACAGTGTGATGGATTGGTATCATTTTTTTCTTTAAATATTAGATAGAATGCATAGTGAAGTCACCTGGATCTGTTCTTTTCTTTGTGGGAAGCTTTTCATTTACTAATTTAATTCCTTTACTTGTTATAGCTTTATACAGATTTTCTACTTCTTGGTATGTCTCCCTTGGTAGTAAATATATTTGTATAAATTTGCCCATTTCATCTAAGTTGTTTAATTTGGTAACATAAAGTAGATTGCAATATTTTCTTATAATTATTTAAATTTATTTTGGGAAATTACTAATGCCCCCTCATTCATCCCTAATTTTACTTATTTGTGTCATCTCTCTTTTTTGCCTTTGTCAGTTTTTTGCCTATGAATCTTTATCAATTTTTGTTGACTTCTCAAAGAACAAATTTTGGTTCCATTGATTTTCTCTGTTGGTTTTCTGTTTTCATATTCATTGATTTCAGCACTAATCTTTTAATTTGGGTTTGATTAGCCCTTCTTCTTTCTTGAGATGGAAGCTTATTCATTTTATATCTTTGTTGCTTTCTAATGTAAGTGTTCAGAGAACTCAGTTTCCCTCTAAGCACTATTTTTGCTATATTTCCAAGTTTGGATATGTTATGTTTTCTTTTTCAAGTAATTAAAGATATTTTCTTATTTTCATTGTGCTTTCTTATTTGATCTTTGGGTTATTTATAAATGTGCAAATATTTGCAAATATTTGGGATCTCTCAATACTTTTTCTGCTGTTGATTTCTAATTTAATTTTACTGTGTTCAGAGAACATACTTCACATGACTTCAATTCTTTTAAACTAATTGAGACATTTTATGACCTAGACTATGGTGTATTTTGGGAAATGTTCTGTTTGTCCTTGAAAAGAATGTGTATTCTGCTGCTTTTGGATAGAGTATTGTATAAATATCAGGTCAAGTTGATTGAGGTGTTCAAATCTTCTATAACAGTATTGATTTTCTGCCCAGTTGTTCTGTCAATTGCTGGATGTAGAGTATTGAAATCTCCACCTGTAACTGTTGAACTGTCAATTTCTCCTTTCAGTTTTGTCTATATTTGGCTTATGTATTTTGAGGCTCTAATATTAGGCACATGTACATTTATAACTTCCACATATAATGACCTTTGTATAAAGAAATGTCCTTCTTTGTCACTAGTAATATTTCTTGCCTTAACCTCTGTTCTCCCTGATATTAGTGTAGCCATTCCAGCATTTTTATGACTATTATATGTATGGTAGCTTTTTTTCACCCTTTCACTTTCAACATGTCTTCTCCAGGAGAATAATTGCTTTACAATATTGTGTTAGTTTCTGCGGTGCAACGATGTGAATCAGCTATATCCTTTCCTTCTTGAGTCTCCCTCCCAGCCTTTCTCCCACTCCACCCCTCTAGGTCATCACAGAGCACTGAGCTGAACTCCCTGTGTTGTACAGCAGCTTCCCACTAGCAATCAATTTCACACATGGTAATGTATATAGGTCAGTGCTACTTGTTCAATTCATCCCACTCTTTCAAATTATGGCTCAATTTGTTGTTTATCATTGTTCAATTTTTTTATGGTTCTGCAATATTTGTTTTTAACAACTTTGTCAAGTTTTATGCTTTTTTTGGTGGGAGAAAGGATTCTCCAGTGTCTTCATGCTGCCACAACTGGAAAGCCAAGCTTTCTGTTTTACCAAAAAAAAAAAAAATGCTTCCCATAAAGAAGTTAAATAATACATAGAAGAATAAAGAATAAAAATCAATTTCTCTGTATGTCAACTATAACTACTGTTAACCTGTGTGAATATTTTTTTATACTCTTAATCATTACCATGTTATTTTAACTTAAGAGGACCACACATTATGTTACCGAGTCCAAGCTCCCTCTGCTCACTGCACGTTAGGCCAATGAATCCGAAAGAAGAGGTGTTGAGGCAAGGAAGAGACTTTAACTGGGGAGCCAGCAGACTGAGAAGATGGCAGGCTAGCACCTCAAAATAACCACCTTATTGGTGTCTGGATGCTAGATTCTTTTATAGATTAGAGATGAGGGAAGGTAAGGAAGCAAAGTAAAAATGCCCTTAATCTTGCAAACATCTCCTAGAATTTCAAACCTCAGGCAGGGGATGTGTTAATTTCTTCCTTCCTGCCATCCACAGGTGGGTAGGGTTCTGAGCAAAGGCACTTTAGTTTAACAGTCAGGCAGTGGGGCGGGATTCTCTGAGGCAAACCATTCTGTATGATTATAATAACAAAAGCAATGAAAACCAGTCAAAAAAACAGTTCCAACATGGAGTCAGAACTGGCTTCCTCCCTGCAACAATTACAGAATGTTTTACAAACTGTTTTTTTTTTTCATTCACCAAAATAGGGGGTATTTCAGTATCAGTGTGAATAGATTTACATCATCCTTTTTAATGCCTGCACAGAATTCCGTTTTATGACACAGTTTTTCTATAATTTATTATGCAGTCCCTCACTGAGGAGTTTTAAAATGGCTTCTTTTCTTTCTCATTTTACAAACAACAGTGTGATAAATGTACATCTTTGCACATTTGTCTAGGTATCTTATCAGAATAAACTTCTATAGGAAACACTATCAGTAATCAGAGTGTGATCATTATGACTTTGAGGATATTTTGGTACCCTCAATTTATACCCCTTCCATCAATGTATATGGGTAGCTATTTCATAAGATTCATAAGTTCATTATTTTTATGTTTCCCAGGCTAATGATTGGCATTGATAATTTATTCTTGCTTTTGTTTGTATATATTTGATTACTAATGCTTCCTGGTGGCTGAGATGGTAAAGAATATGCCTGCAATGCAGGAGATCTGGGCTTGATCCCTGGGTTGGGAAGATCCCCTGGAGAAGGAAATGGCAACCCACTCCAGTATTCTTGCCTGGAGAATTCCATGGACAGAGGAGCCTGGTGGGCTACAGTCCATGGGGTCACAAAGAGTCAGACATTACTGAGTAACTAACAATGCTATTGAACATTTTTTTGTTTCTATTGAATATTTATATTTCTTTTTCTGTATGAATGTCCCATTTGTCCCAATGTTCTTTGCCCATTTGTTTTCTGTTGGTATTATTCTTTGTTAGGACTCTTTCTCACTTGCCATGTCTTTTATCTATTTCCCTTTCCCAGTTTTTTCATGTCTTCAACTTTATATTTCTTAATTTTTTGGCCTTTAAAAAATATTTTTATAGTAGAGCCCAGGCTGTGTAGTCCAAGTGCTGTGGTTCTGATTTTAACTGCCCAATTATAAGCTATGTGCTTATAGAAAATAAGCGACTCCGTGCCTCAGTGTCCTCAGATGTAAATTGTGAGTAATGCTAACACCTACATTGTGGGCTTCCCTGGTGGCTCAGACGGTAAAGAATCTGCCTGCAATGAGGGAGACCTGGGTTGGACCCCTGGATTGGGAAGATCCCCTCGAGGAGGACATGGCCACTCACTCCAGTATTCTTGCTTGGAGAATCCCCATGGACAGAGGAAACTGGCGGGCTTCAGTCCATGGGGTCGCAAAGAGTCGAACACGACTGAGCGGCTAAACGCATAGCATAGCACCTCGTAGACATTGTGTGAGTGTTAAGTGCTATAATAATTGTAAAACATTCAGAATACTGCCTATAAGTTATTAATGAGTCTTAGCTATGATTATTGCTATGTAATAAAATCTATAATTTTTTTCTGATAATCTGGCTTTCACAGGCAGACTTTGCCTAAAATTTTGTGATCTAAATGTGTTTGTGAAGGGAGGAGGGGCAAGGTAGGGATATGGGGTTAAGAGACACAAACTACTATGTATAACATGAATAAACAACAAAGACATATTGTACAGTACAAGGAAATATAGTCGTTATTTTGTAATAACTTTAAAGAGAGTATATCCACAAAACATTGAAACACTATATTGTATACTTGAAACTAATATAATATTATAAATTAGCTGTACTTCCATTAAAAAAACTCAGAAATGTGTGCTTGGATGCTCTAAGGTTTTAGATGTATTTGCTCATACTTTGTTCCAGTGTTAACATTTATACACTTATGTAGTCAATTTATTTGTATTTATTTTGGTCAGTGAGATGTGTATCAAATTTTACTTTTTTCCAAATGAATGACCATTTTGTTCATAATCTATTTGATGAAGTAATTACCAAATAATATAAGAATTCGTTGCATAGCATATTTTATCTTAGTAGTTTGAAATGCCTGCTTTGTTTTTTTTTTAAGCTTTTTATTTTATATTGAAATACAGTTAATTAACAATGTTGTAATAGTTTCAGGTGTGCAGCAAAGTGATTCAGTTATACATATACATATATCTGTTATTTTTCAAATTCTTTTCCCATTTGGGTTATTACAGATATTGAACAGAGTCCTCTGTGCTATATAGTAGGTCCTTGGTGGTTATCCATTTTATCTATCTATTTATTTTTAAATTTTTTATTTGGTATTGGGGATATAGTGATTAACAATGTTGTGATAGTTTCAGGTGAACAGTGAAGGGACTCAGTCATACATATACATGTATCCATTCTCCCCCAAACTTCTCTTCCATCCATGCTGCTACATAACATTGAGCAGAGTTCCATGTGCTACACAGTAGGTCTTGTTGATTATTCATTTCAAATATAACAGTGTGTACATGTTATACATTCCAAATTCCCTAACTATTCCTTCCCCTGATCCTTTCCCCGGCAACCATAAGTTCAGTCTCTAAGTCTGTGAGTCTGTTTCTATTTTATAAATAAGTTCATTTGTGTCATTTCTTTTTAGATTCCACATGTAAGGGATGTCATCTGTTATTTCTCCTTCTTTATCTGACTTACTTCACTCAGAATGACAATCTCTAGGTCCATCCATGTTGCTGTAAATGGCATTATTTCATTCCTTTTTAATGGCTGAGTAATACTCCATTTTATTTATCATCTTCAAAATTATGAAAATATCAATACTTACCTCAGCACAAGAGATAGTTGCCTGAAAATTTATATGTTAATTATTTAGAAAAGTTGCTTGATGGGTAAATGTTTTGATGCATATTAGAAGCTATTTTAATCATTACTGTGAAATAATAGTTTTATGTCTAGACTGATGGACTAGGACAATAAGAACCTCTAGTGAATTATACTCCTGTGTCCATGCCTCTTTGCAATGTCAATTTCTTAGCCCTCATCAAGAATTGTAGTCTGTTTTACCACCTCTTAGATTTGAATAGGGCTGCATCTTGCTTTGACCAAAAGTATAGTAGAAGGGACCTTGTATGATTTGTATGCCTGGATCCTAAGAAGTCTTAAAATGTCTACTTTCACCCCATTAGCAAATTTGGATAGAATACTTGAGGTGCCTTGGGTGACTGTCTTGGGTAACCACTAGATCCATGAGTGAAGGCACTTTGGACCATCCATTCCCATTAAAGCTCTCAATCCCAGAAACTGCTTGAGTGACCCCAAGTGAGATTAGAATAAAGACTCTCCAGTAGGGTGCAGCCCAAACTGCAGATCTGTGAGCCAATAAATGTTATTTTATGTCTCAGTTTTATTCCTTTGAAATGTCACAGTAGGTAACTCTGACTTTAGTTTCTCATTTTATTTTAAAATGAAATAACTACTTCCATTTCTCAAATGGGACTTTGCATTCTTCAAGAATATTTTACTCTCTTTTCTATAATTTCTGTTTGAATCTATACTTCAGTTATCATTTTGGCAGCACAAATGTCTATGAAGATATATAAAAAGATGAAAACTCACAATAATACTTAAAAATAAAATTGACAAATTTTTGGATGATCTGTGAACATTTTTTATACTAATTAAATAGGGGATAGATCTATATTTAAAGCAATTGGTGGCCCACCTGTGCTTCACCCCAGCCATGCTTGTCATTTGAAACTAAATGACAACCAGCCCTACTGCCGGCCATTACACCCTCCCTGTCCCATTAGCTAGAAAGCTGGTATCAATAACAAATGATCATTCTTCTGCCCAGAAACTTCTCAGTTTTTGTTTGTAATATAAATTTAGATTGATTACAAAAGATGAATACAAACCTTTAATGCTTTAGGAAATACACCAGAATAAAATATGATAATCAGCACTTTCAAATTAGGAGCTATTATTTTCATGCAGCCAAGTCTATTTAATCATGCTTCACTATTATGTATAAGAGATGCTCTGAAGTGCAAGATTTTAAGTATTTTCCCACATAGTTTTTCTTCTGTGCTATGCTTCTTAGTTGGCATGTGACAGCTGCCAAAATATAAAATATATTTTATTTCAGAGTTTAGGAAAAATGATAACAAGCTTCAGGAAATCAAGAAGAAAATTAAGACCAACACATAAATGAGTTGGCGTGGCAACTTTTTCTATATCTTCATAGACATTTGTGTTGCCAGAATGATAACTGAAGTATAGATTCAAACAGAAATTATAGAAAAGAGAGTAAAATATTCTTGAAGAATGCAAAGTTCCAGTTGAGAGATAGAAGTAATTATTTAATTTTAAAATAAAATGGGAAATTAAAGTCTGAATTACATACTGTGGCATTTCAAAGGAATAAAACCGAGACTTAACACATAAATGAGTTGGTGTGGTAAAGAAAAACCTTTACCACGGAGCTAGTAGTAAAGAACCTGCCTGCCAATGCAGGAGAAGTAAAGAGACATGGGTTCGATCCCTGGGTTGGGGAAGATCCAGTTGAGGAGCAAATGGCAACCCACTCCAGTATTCTTGCCTGGAGAATCCCATTGTCTGGGGAGCCCAGTGGGCTACAGTCCATGTGGTCGCCAAGTTGGACATGACTGAAGTGACTTAGCACACAGCACACATAAATGAGTAACTTGGAATTTTCCATTAAGTAGTTTCTGAAATAAAGACAATCAGGAAGCTGGCATACCTAAAACAAACAAACAAAAACCTAGGCAATAAACAAAATTAGTAATGACAAATGGTTTGGCAACAGCTACAGAAAAGATGGCCTAGTAATTCAACCATAGGCTATGGTGTTTTGAACTTCTGTGTTGGATAAAAAAAGAAAGTAAATTGGCTGGAATTAAATCCCCCAAATTGAAAATTTCTCAGTTCTCCAATTTTCAGTTAATGCAATTATCTTGTATTCGTTGTTCAGTCACTCAGTTGTGTCTGACTCTTTGCAGCCCCATGGACTGCAGCACTCCAGGCCTCCCTGTCCTTCACCATCTCCTTGAGTTTGCTCAAACTCATGTTCATTAACCATCTCATCCTCTGTCATCCCCTTCTTCTCCTACCTTCAATCTTTCCCAGCATCAGGGTCTTTTCTAATGAATCAGTTCTTCACATCAGGTGGTCAAAGTATTGGAGCTTTAGCTTCAGCATCAGTCCTTCCGATGAATATTCAGGATTGATTTCCTTTAGGACTGACCAGTTTGATCTCCTGGCAGTGTAGTCCAAGGGACTCTCGAGAGTCTTCTCCAACACCACAGTTCAAAATGATCAAGTCTTTGGTGCTCTTGTATAGAGAAATATTATTTTCTGTTTCTATTGTATAGAAATCTCTATACCAGATATAATATATCTTGTATAGTGAAATATTTAAAATAGTGAATATAGTCCTGCTCTTTATGACAGGCTTGATGTTTCTGATTATTTTTCTAGATGTCAATCATGAGAAAGTTCTTTTCGTAATTTATCTGTGAAAGTATCATCCCATATTCTTCTAGATGGAGATAAGATGGTAATGTGTTTTTTCTAAGCTTACTAAGAAAAACCTTTAGGGGACCATAAAATAATTAGATGGTTTAATTTGATTTTCTGCCACAGATGCTTTTCCCAGCATCAAATTGCACACCATTCTCTCTGTTTGTTTAACATACTAAGAGTTCAGCAGTAGGATAGGGGCCAGGACAACTGCTCCAGTCTATAGAACCTATATGCCTCCCTTTCCACCCCTCCAACACTTTTCATGGTCCATGAATCAGTCTTAACTTGTAAAAGCGTGAATCATATAACATGGCATGACCCCTGGTTCCCTAGGGGTATGTGTGTGTATGAAAGCGTTTATAATGGATATGTATGTATATCTAAACCAGTGCACAAGAACTCAGAAGAATTTCTCTTGCAACTTAAATTTGTGTAGCGTTTTATTATTTGCAAAATACATTAACATCAACCATCTCATTTTACATTTTCCTACCTGGAATGTATTTTGAGGAAGTAATTGCCTAACACTTTGGAGAAATGACTGTGAACGGGACAAGCTTACGTGACATATCCAAGTTTACAGGGAAAAGGAAGAACACAGGTGGGATACCCGAATCTCTTTACCCAATGGAGTGCTGGCCCAGAGACACAAAATAGTTTCATGATACCCAATGGGTGAAATTGAAGAATGATACTCCTCTCTTTACTACTTTTTCTTGGAAATACATTTCTTTGAGAAACATGTCCAGTGTAACCGGGCTAGCATTATATAGAAATATGTAAGGATTAAATTTACTACTATATAGCATATATTTTATTATTATTTATTTTTAATGAGTACTAATACTCATTAAAAATAAGGTTCTTAAATGCCATTTTCTTGGCAATTTTGCACTCTTTCCTACTAAAGACACACACATACTATACTCACACATACAACATTACACACTATATAGTGTATCAGAAGTTAATAAATATTAATTAATCAATAATTAAGCTGTTTCAGCTTAACTATTCAAAGAAATACCTAATTTAGTCTAAAGTAAAAATATCAGAATTAGTGTTGCCCCCTACCCATCACACACCTTTTGTTTTTCCTTTCATGGAAAAGCATTTGGATTTTGATACTTTAAATATTTTTTGAAAATGTTGATAAACACAAGCTGTACTTGGAGCTGGGTGACATGCTTTCAACAAATGGAGTTTTTATTCGAGAATGGACTTTTTCCAAAAAACCATTCAATCTCAGGCCTTTTGCTGCAGGTAGGTTTCAAGGGAATGCACGAAAAAGAAGAAGGGTCCCAGTACCCATGGGAGATTGTAGTTTCTTTAAAATCAGGCTGCTCTTACTTCCTGTGAAGTTCATAAAGTCTTGCTCCCTTTGCTTAACATCCAGAATGAAACTGCTGAACAGATTCTCTTCTGCTTCCTTGCTGCTCCGACACTGCCTCTGGCCAGGCTTGTCAGGAATATTAAGGATGGCTTTACTGGCCAGAACTCTCTTCCAAACTGCAAAGGAAAATTCCTTTTAATTCTGTGGAAAGGCTTCTCTCTTGCATCAAATTCAACATAAAAATATGTTGCTGCTCCTGGCAGTGCCATCTGCTTGATATCAGAGGGCTCTGGGATGCCCAAGAACACTATCTGTTGTTCCTGTGCCCTGGGAAATGAAGGCATTTCTAATGTCAGCAGTGGTGCCCTGGCTGAGTGGCACAAAAATGACCCGTTGCTGGAGGTGATGTCTCTTATTATCTTGTTACCAAATTAAGTCATATGGACCCTGCTTGGGCTCTAGCCCAATGGGCAAGATGAAGACATGGTAATTAGATAAGCCTTCTTTGGCCAGGGCAAGGTAACAATGTGTGCCAATATTGAACACCAGATGTTTTTCTGCTTCAGGGCTGGCAGGGCAAAATCAGCAAGAGCTTGGAGTCCAGGGAGGTCTGCAAGGCTGCTTTGGGTGAGGAGAAGACTTGCTATCACTGCCACTAGATGGATGTCTCCTTCCTGCCTCAGTGCACCTGTCCCCTTTGCCACCTTATAGACAAACAGTCACAGGTGATGAAAGAGATGATATAACAGTGTACGTACAACTTTGAGACAAATCATTGGTCACAAAAGTAGGAATGATTTAATCTTCTGTGTGGGTTGGATATAAAACATCTATTTAATTTTAACCACTATTGTGAGCCAGGCTTGTGGAAGTGGGAGAGAGCCATCTGCTCCAGAAAGGTGATTATGAATAACACATAATGAAATTCCCTTTGACCAATACTGATTGGGGCAGAATTGCATGGTGATCATTACCGCTTGGAGATCGGGAAAACTGAGTCTGCATAGAAACTCTCCCCCTTACTACCATTGTAACCTCAGATAATTGTTTAACCTCTTTTATATCTTTGTCCCTTTATCTGCTAAGTGAAGATAATCATCTCTGCTTCATAGAGTTCTTGTGAGGATTAGATAGGAAAATGTACATATAGCACTGTGCCTTGTACACAGTAAGTGTTCAATAGATGGTTGCTATCACAAGAATTTGGGCATAAGCAAGATTTATTACTGATTTAAGAGCTCATTTTTAAAAACATTCCTGAAACCTTTGTTATTTGCTATAAAACTTAATATAGACACTAATAATGTGAATATTTCTGTCTTATAATGTTACTCAGAGTTACTATGGGACTTTCCAACCCTACATTTCTTTCTTCTTTCCTAGTTCCAAGCTTCTGCATGTTTTACTAAATCCCACCAAATCATGACTACTTCACTTTAAGAAAGGATCCATTTGCAATCCTACTCGATGTCTCAAGGTTCTGATCTCTGAAAAGTTGATTTTCTATATCCCCTTTGCCACTTGTTTTCTTTTTTTAATTGATTGAACAGTTGACTATGCTGGGTTTTCCTTGCTGCACATAGGCTTTCTCTAGTTGCAGTGAGCAGGGGCTAGTCTTTAGTTTCAGAGCACAGGCTTCTCATTGTGGTGGTTTCTCTTGTGGAGTACAGGCTCTAGAGTTCTTGGGCTTCAGTCGTTATGGCCTGTGGGCCAGCTGCAGCTCATGGACTCTAGAGCACAGTCTCAGTAGTTGTGGCACATGGGCTTAGTTGCCCCACGGCCTGTGGAATCCTCCTGGTCCAGGGATTGAAACCAAGTCCCCTGCATTGACAGGAGGATTCTTAACCACTAGACCACCAGAGAAGTCCCAATTATTTTCTAAGTAGATGCAGCTAATGGGTGACAAACCTGGGAAATTGGAGGACTAGGGGAAGGAAGACAGGTTACTTCTTTGCCATCTCCTTGGGCTTTGGGTTGCATTTCTAGCATAATCAGAGTCTCCATAACTTCATCTCTTTCTAGCAGTCCTGTCTGTGGTCACAGTTTCCACTGGGCAGATTTCTGCCACAGCCCCAGTTCCCATCTGAACCCTGACTCCATGAGCGACTGCTCCTCTGTGGATTTGGCCTCTGTCTGGATGCTCTGTATTCAGACCTTTGGTAGCATCACCTCCATTGTTTCTGCAGCTCTAGAATAATTTTGGCTCTGGGTATTGACACTAAATTCTGAGTATCCTCACCATTCCCTCAGTGTCTCTAGCTCCTATTCCTTTGTAACTAGTGTCCTATATTAATAACCTCTATTGGACTACTTGGTGTGGTTTCTCCTGACTAGACCTGACTAATTCAATCATAGTGATTCCACGGCTGTTTTCTCAAGCAACTAACCTAGTGGAGAAATTTGATTTTTAGTTGAGCTTTGTATCTGAGAGGACAGTTACAAAAATAGGTATTGGACTATGACTCATTTCTTTTTATTCAAGAAAGCTAAAAAATTCCTGCTCTAAACTTCGGTGACTAACTGATTTTGTTAGCAAATAGCTATATAGTAGAGATTTTGTGCTTGAGACTTATAGGTAAAAAAGTACAATGAAGTTCAACACATAGCTGCATGCCCACAAGAGGGAGAAAAGACTTTATTTTCTTCATTCTTGCTGTTAGTGCCATAGTTCCTGATATTTAGGAGTTTCAAGTAGAAATAGTTTCAAGTTTATCCTAAATAAAAGAGCTTAGAATTATGAACTAAATCTAAAATTTATGTATTGAGATTTTTGTTTATTTTGTATATAAGATTTATGTATATTTTTTCAATTTTTTAAACTCTTAATTTTATATTGGAGTATAACTGATTAATGGGCTTCTCGAAAATCCCATGGACGGAGGAGCCTGGTTGGCTACAGTCCATGGGGTCACAAAGAGTCGGACACAACTGAGCAATGACACACACAGGTGGCACTAGTGGTAAAGAATTCGCCTGCCAGTGCAGGGAGTGTGGGTTAGATCCCTGGATCAGGAAGATCCCCTGGAGAAGGAAATGGAAACCCACACCAGTATTCTTGCCTGGAAAATTCCATGGACAGAGCTGTAGCTGGTGGGCTACAGTCCATGGGGCTGCAAAGAACTGGACAGAAGTAAGTGACTGAGGACCATAGCCAATTAACAATGTTGTAATAGCTTCAGGTGGATAGCAAAGGGACTCACCATACATATACATGGAAAGATAGTTTATTTTTCCTCTGTCCTTCATTCATATAGTTCCTCCAAATCAAATAAAGAAAAGAAAGAATAAACAAAAGAAAATTCCTCCTAATCAAATATAAAAAAGATAACTAATAGTAGCAAACAAATTTTGTGCTTAGTTGCAGGGAATTTCATAAAATAATTCTGATATTTCAAACTTGTTGCTTAAGTCAGTGCAAAAGAATCAAACTTATAACTTCCTTCCCTTTATAGATCATTTGTAACCTGAGGGGAAAATAGCTGCCCAAAGGAAAAAAAGAGGCTTGAATTTTAAAGTTTAGGAAAATCGCATTAACTAAACATCTCAAATAAAACAAAACCAGATTCTGGGCCACATACTTAAGCTTTCATCTTTGTGCACATGGGCTGCATTCAATAGGAAAGAGAACATGGAACTGTCAAAGTGTCCTGAGACATATGCCTTGTTTAATTGCTTGAATTGATTCTTTTCTGTTTCCCGTACTTATTGGAAAAATATCATCATTCCATCAGGGTTACGGAACTTATCTAAAGTTGCAAAATATCTGCTCTGATGGCTTTATATGACCACTATGTTAATGTAAATAAATAAATTTATTCAATTGACCATTTCAGGCAAATGTGCACTAAGGTAAGCTAAGAATTACTTAATTGGCACAGTTGGTGCTTAGTAATTATTTAAAAATATCACAGTTTGCCAACAATAATGGAACTCTAATTTTTTAAAAAAGTTATTGAGGAAGGAAACACACACTAATGAGAGCATTTCTTAAAACTGTCAATCAAAGTAACACACCCACAAAAGTGAGTCAGTTAGGAAAGAAAATGTAGCGTTTTAATGACACAGGGAAGAGTTTGTAAAGGGAAACTGGATCCAGGACTTAGACAGCTTTGGAATCCATCATTATAAAAATGTAATAGAGTAATGGAAACATATATTTAAAGATTGATGCAATTATAAAGGAAACTAGAAAGCATCATATGAGAAAAAGAAAATTAATGCAATGCTTATTTATTTATTTATTCAAAGGACTATATTTAAAATCTGTTTTAGATTTAAAGAAAATTGAGCAGAAAATACAGAGAATTCCCAGATACCCCCTTTTACCCTGAATGTAGTTTCCCTTAATTATTAACATTTTGCATTGGTGTGGGAACATTTGTTACCATTGATAACCCTATAGTCACACATTATTATTAACTAAAGTTTATAGTTACATCAGAGTTCACTGTTTGCATTATATATTCTATGGGTTTTGGCAAATGTATGACGCTTATTCCCTGTCACAGTATCATTCAGAAGAGTTTCACTGCCCTGAAAATTCTCTGTGCTCCACTTAGTCATCCCATCTTCCCTTCTACAAGCCCCTGGCAACCACTGATCTTTATGTTGTCTCCACAGTTTCACCTTTCCAAGAATGTCATAGAGTTGAAATCGTATAGCATGCAGACTTTTCAAATTGAATTATTTCACTTAACAACATGCATTTAAGGCTCCTCTACATCTTCCCATGGCTTGATAGCTCATTTATTTTTATTGCTGAATAATATCTTGTCATACAGATGTGCCATGAATTATTTATCCATTCATACTGAAGGACATTTGGTTGCTTCCAAGTCTTGGCAATTATGAACAATGCTGCTATAAACATTTACGTGCAGATTTTTGTCTGGACGTAAGTTTATAACTTATTTGGATATTTCTGGGAATTTTAACATTTATGACAAGTTTATGGAAAATATGCCATAAAATTTATGTTAGTTGATTTAAAAATATTAACTGAATTGACAAATTTCTATAATATATACATGCAAATTTACCTAAAGAAGAATTCGAAGATCTGGATAGTATTATAATAAATAAAAAGTGTATCAGTAACCAAAGATATTCCCACTAAGAAAATTCCAACCACAGATTCTCTACCAATATGTTCAAGGAGTGTTCACAGAACAAATATTTCAATCTTAATTATACTATTCCAGGGTGCTAAAACTTTTTTTATGAAGCTAGTGTAATTTCAATACCAACATGTAACAAAGATAGTAAGGAAACAAAACATGGGATAATTTTATTTATGAATTTATGAAGCAAGGATACAGAAATCATAAATAATATGCTTACAAAGTGAATTTAGAACATATATAAAGCATAATAGTATAATCTACCATGACAAATTTGGGTTTATTTCTAGAAGATAAGCTTGTATTAATGTTAAAATATATCTTAATATAATTTGCCATACTACAAGATTAAAGAAGATCACAAAATTACCTCATCAATTGCAGAAAAAGCACTCAATAAAATGTAATCTTCACAGATGTTGCTGTTCTTGGCAATTAGAACCAGCAGGGAATTACCTGAACTGACTCAAAATCAACAGTAAATTTTATACAGCGTGAGGAGCACAAACTGAAAGCTCTATTTCTGAGTTTGCAAAAAAAGACCAAGATTCTAAGTACTAACTTTTTATTCAATATTTTACCAGTGTTTCTAGACAGTGTTATCACAAGAAAAAGAAATATGTTTAATGACTGAAAAGAACAAAAATATAAAAGCTTATTTGCAAATCATATAATTGTGTACAAGGAATAGCCATGGGTACCTACAAGTAAATTACTCAAAATTAAGAGGAAAGCAAAGTTGACAAATGAAGTCTATATAGTAAAATTATTATGTCCCTATTCTGTGCTTAGTCACTCTGTCTTGTCCAACTCTGCAACCCCGTGGACTGGGGTACAAGAACTCTATGAGGAGATTTAAAATATAAGTGAAAGATATTCAAAAATACCTAAGTAAGTGAAAAAATAAGTTACATTAATTATCTTTAAGTGATTATAGATTCAGTGCTGCTGCTGCTGCTGCTGCTGCTAAATCGCTTCAGTCGTGTCTGACTCTGTGCGACCCCATAGACGGCAGCCCACCAGGCTCCACCATCCCTGGGATTCTCCAGGCAAGAACACTGGAGTGGGTTGCCATTTCCTTCTCCAGTGCATGAAAGTGAAAAGTGAAAGTGAAGTCACTCAGTCATGTCTGACTCTTTGCGACTCCATGGACTGCAGCCTACCAGGCTCCTCTGTCCATGGGATTTTCCAGGCAAGAGTACTGGAGTGAGTTGCCATTGCCTTCTCCGAGATTCAGTGCAATCCTAGTCAAAATCATAGCATGGTTTTTCCATAAAAATTGACAAGCTAATTAAAAAATGTATATGTAAATTCAAGAGACCATATAGATACAGTCTTAAAAAGACTTGCTCTTCTGTATATTAAGAATTATTGTCTGGATATACGTGTATAAAAATATGGAAACACTGTGTTGTGCACCAGGGACTAATTTAGTGTCATAGGTCAATTATACTTCAACAAACAAACAAGCAAAGAAACTCATAGAAAAAGAAATAAGATTTGTGATTACTATAGGTGAGGGGGTAGGAAGAGGGGAAATTAGATTTAAAAAAAGATTTATTACAAAGCTATATTAATTAAGACAATGTGGTGTGGGTGTAGACAGACAGACTAATGAAAATGGAGAGCCCCAAAGCAGATGCACACACACATATAGACATGTATGACAGGGATGGCATGGGGGTTTAGTGGAGGATGAACAATATTTTCCATAAATTCTATTCAGGCCACATGTATTTATATGAACAACACATCAAAATCCTAACTTATATCATACACAAAATAAAGCCTGGGTGAAAGGCAAAATTATTAACACATGAAAATATTTTCATGATGTCAGGGTACAGAATAATCTATATCTTTAACTTCATGTTGGTGTAGTAAAAAAGAGAAAAATATAATAGCTGACAGCCAACAATATTTATTGAATTGAACAGGCCATTTCTTTATGTGTTAAGATGTAGCCACTATTTTGTACACTTTAGTCTTCTTTCCTTGTGTGAATGTATGCTAAGTTGCTTCAGTTGTGTCTGACATTTGTGACCCTATGGACTGTAGCCCTCCAGCCTCCTCTGTCCATGGGATTCTCCAGGCAAGAATACTGGAGTGGGTTGCCATTTCCTCCTCCAAGGGAATCTTCCTGACCCAGGGATCGAAACTGTGTCTCTTATGTCTCCTGCATTGGCAGGCGGGTTCTTTACCATGAGTGCCACCTAAAATACAAAACACAGGACTTCGCTGGTGGCACAGTGGTTAAGAATCCACTTGGCAATGCAGGGGACATGGGTTCGATCCTTGGTCTGGGAAGATTCTACATGCTGTGGAGCAACTAAGCCCCTGCACTGCAACTACAGAGCCTGAATGCTGCAACTACTGAAGCCCATGAGGCTGGAGCCACGCTCTGCAACAAGAGAAGGCACTGAAATGTCATCCTGCACCCCACAACAGAGTAGTCCTTACTCATGGTAACTAGAGAAAACTCGAGCAAAGCAGTGAAGACCCAGTGTGGCCAAAAATAAAATAAATACATAAATAACATTAAAAAATTATTAAAACAAAACAATACAAAACACTTCAAATGTGAAACAGTATACCAGTGATATCTTTGTAGCATTTTACTATAAGAAATAAAAAATTTGCAAAAATGCCTTTTTATATGCATTGTGGTAAACTCATAGTATCCAAATATCTAATAGACTTTTTTCTTTTTTTCTGTGATATAATTGATTTACAATTATAATTATATAATTGTTTTGATTATAATTATTACAGTTCTTTAAACTTCAAGTGTTAAACAGTGATTCAAAATTTTTAAAGGTTATACTCCATTTATAATTATTGTATAATACTGGCTACATTCCCTGTGTTATACAATATATCCTTGTAACTTATTTATTTTATACCTTGTAGTCTGTACCTCCTACTCCTGTTTTGCCCTTCCTCACTTGCCTCTCCCTACTGGTAACCACAAGCTTGTTCTCTATCTGTGAGTCTATTTCTTTTTTGTTATATTCACTAGTTTTATTTTTTAGATTTTATGTATAAGTGACATTATATAGTATTTGTCTTTCTCTCTCTGCCTTGTTTCACTGAGCATAAACAAATACCTAATAGGCTTTAAACATTTTTGCCATTTACGTAATATAACTGTTTCTATTTTGTTATTCAAATAATATCACAAGGTTGACATCTTATTTCTAAAATGTGAAAAGAAAAATATATGAGAAGAAAGGGAAATAATAAAAATGAGATATAATTGTAGACCTCTGAGAATTGTTTTTCTAAGGAGTAAAACAACAAATGTGACTTATTTGTTTTAAAGACTATCTTTACTTCTAAAAAGCTACCAAAGCTAAAGTTATTTCTTCCAATATAATGTTTTTTCTTCATAAAATATTGGGTTCTGTAGCAAACATTTTAGCGAGAACAATTTTTATAATGTGTTCAGCTTAATATTGCAAAAGTTGCATTCCTAAGAAACTGTGTTATCAAAAATAATTGTTTAACAGGGAAAAGAGAGTTAAGGGCTAGAAAGTTTCCATCTTGCAATAACACAGTGAATTTTACTACAGGAGTTTCAACAATAATAGTGCTTTTTAAGTATGGACTGAATGTTTGTGTTCCCCCAGTGTGACTGTATTTGGATATAAGACCTTTAAGAAGGTGATAAATATTCATTGAGGTGATAAAGGTGGACCCCTAATCCAATAGGGCTGGTTCCCTTATAAAGAAGAGTAAAAGACACCAGAGTTCACTTGACCATGTGAAAGAACTGTGAGTAAATTAATTTCTTCTGTTTAAGGCAACCTGTCTATGGTATTTTGTTATGACAGCCTGAGATAACTAATATAAGAGCTAAAAATACATTGCTGTAAAACCTAAACATCTCTCACTAAATGTGGCATTTATGATTGCCAGTATTTGCTCCATGATAATGGCCATTTCTATCATCAGCAGCAATATGATTAGCATAGTTTCTTATAAACAATATTTATTTCATCCTTATTTATTATTATTTCATTAGTTTTTTCCATTTAACTAATCACTCCAAAACTTGGTGAATTAAAAATATATCCATTTATTTTGCTCATAATCTTTAGTCATTCAGTTAGACAAGGCTGTGGTCCGTGTGATCAGATTGGCTACTTGTCTGTGATTGTGGTTTCTGTCTGTCTGCCCTCTGATGCCCTCTCTCAGTGCCTACTATCTTACTTGGATTTCTCTTACCTTGGATGTGAGGTATCTCTTCACGGCTGATCCAGCAAAGCACAGCCGCTGCTCCTTATATTGGACATGGGGTAGCTCCTCTCGGCTGCAGCCCCTGACCTTGAACGTGGGGTAGCTCCTTTCTGCCGCTGCCCCTGACCTTGGACGTGGGGTAGCTCCTCTCGGCCGTGCTTCCGCGCCACCACCGCCATTGTAGCCGCCGCGCTTCTAAGCCATGCTGTGTGGGGCCACCCAAGATGGACGGGTCATGGTGGAGAGTTCTGACAGAATGTGGTCCACTGGAGAAGGGAATGGTAAACCACTTCAGTATTCTTGCCTTGAGAACCCCATGAACAATATGAAAAGGCAAAAAGATAGGGCACTGAATGATGAACTCCCCAGGTTGGTAGGTACCCAATATGCTGCTGGAGATAAATGGAGAAGTAACTCCAGAAAGAATGAAGGGATGGAGCCAAAGCAAAAACAACACCCAGTTGTGGGTGGGACTGGTGATAGAAGCAAGGTCCAATGCTGTAAAGAGCAATATTGCATAAGAACCTGGAATGTTAGGTCGATGAATCAAGGCAAATTGCAAGTGGTTAAACAGGAGATGACAAGAGTGAACATCTATATTCTAGGAATCAGTGAACTAAGATGGACTGGACTGGGTGAATTTAACTCAGATGACCATTATATCTACTACTGTGGGCAGGATTCCCTTAGAAGAAATGGAGTAGCCATCATGTCAACAAAAAAGTCTGAAATGCAGTACCTGGATGCAATCTCAAAAATAACAGAATGATCTCTGTTCGTTTCCAAGGCAAACCATTCACTATCATGGTAATCCAAGTCTATGCCCCCACCAGTAACGATGAAGAAGCTGAAGTTGAACAGTTCTATGAAGACCTACAAGACCTTCTAGAACAAACACCCCCCGAAAAATGTCCTTTTCATTATAGGGGACTGGAATGCAAAAGTAGGAAGTCAAGAAACACCTGGAGTAACAGGCAAATTTGGCCTTGGAGTACAGAATGAAGCAGGGCAAAGGCTAATAGAGTTCTGCCAAGAGAACACACTGGTCATAGCAAACACCCTCTTCCAACAACACAAGAGAAGACTCTACATATGCACATAACCAGATGGTCGACACCCAAATCAGATTGATTATATTCTTTGCAGCCAAAGATGGAGAAGCTCTATACAGTCAGCAAAAACAAGACCAGGAGCAGACTGTGGCTCAGATCATGAACTCCTTATTGCCAAATACAGACTGAAATTGAAGAAAGTGGAGAAAACCACTAGACTATTCAGGTATGACCTAAATCAAATCCCTTATGATTATACAGTGGAAGTGAGAAATAGATTTAAGGGACTAGATCTGATAGACAGAGTGCCCCTGTCTATGGATGGAGGTTCGTGACATTGTACAGGAGACAGGAATCAAGACCATCTCCAGGAAAAAGAAATGCAAAAAAAGCAAAATGGCTGTCTGAGGAGGCCTTACAAATAGCTGTGAAAAGAAGGGAAGTGAAAAGTAAAGGAGAAAAGGAAAGATATTCCCATTGAATGCAGAATTCCAAAGAATAGCAAGGAGAGATAAGAAAGCCTTCCTCAATGATCAATGCAAAGAAATAGAGGAAAACAATAGAATGGGAAAGACTAGAGATCTCTTAAAGAAAATTAGAGACACCACGGGAATGGACAGAAATGGACACCAATAAAGGGCAGAAATGGTAGGGACCTAACAGAAGCAGAAGATATTAAGAAGAGGTGGCAAGAATAGAAAGAAGAACTGTACAAAAAAGATCTTCACAACCCAGATAATCACAATGGTGTGATCACTCACCTAGAGCCAGACATCCTGGAATGTGAAGTCAAGTGGGCCTTAGGAAGCACCACTCCGAAGAAAGCTAGTGGAGGTGATGGAATTCCAGTTGAGCTATTTCAAATCCTCAAAGGTGATGCTGTGAAAGTGCTGCACTCGATATGCCAGCAAATTTGGAAAACTCAGAAGTGGCCACAGGACTGGGAAAGGTCAGTTTTCGTTCTAATCCCAAAGAAAGGCAATGCCAAAGAATGCTCAAACTACTGCACAATTGCACTCATCTCACATGCTAGTAAAGTAATGCTCAACATTCTCCAAGCCAGGCTTCAGCAATACATGAACTTTCAGATGTTCAAGCTGGTTTTAGAAAAGGCAGAGGAACCAGAGATCAAATGGCCAACATCCTCTGGATTATTGAAAAGGCAAGAGAGTTCCATAAAAGCATATATTTTTGCTTTACTGACTATGCCAAAGCCTTTGACTGTGTGGATCACAATAAACTGTGGAAAATTCTGAAAGAGATGGGAATACCAGACCACCTGACCTGCCTCTTGGGAAACCTGTATGCAGGTCAGGAAGCAACAGTTAGAACTGGACATGGAACAACAGACTGGTTCCAAACAGGAAAAGGAATATGTCAAGGCTGTATATTGTCACCCTACTTATTTAACTTATATGCAGAGTACATCATGAGAAACGCTGGGCTGGATGAAGCACAAGCTGGAATCAAGATTGCCGGAAGAAATATCAATAACCTCAGGTATACAGATGACACCACTCTTATGGCAGAAAGTGAAGAAAAACTAAAGAGCCTCTCGTGAAAGTGAAAGAGGAGAGTGGAAAAGTTGGCTTAAAGCTCAATATTCAGAAAACTAAGATCATGGCATCCGGTCCCATCCCTTCATACCAGATAGATGGGCAAACAGTGGAAACAGTGGCTGCCTTGATTTTTCTGGGCTCCAAAATCACTGCAGATGGTGATTGCAGCCATGAAATTAAAAGACACTCCTTGGAAGGAAAGTTATGACCAACCTAGACAGCATATTGAAAAGCAGAGACATTACTTTATCAACAAAGGTCCATCTAGTCAAGGTTATGGTTTTTCCAGTAGTCATGTGTGGATGTGAGAGTTGGACTATAAAGAAAGCTGAGCACAGAAGAACTGATGGTTTTGAACTGTGGTGTTGGAAAAGAGTCTTGAGAGTCTGTTGGACTGCAGGGAGATCCAACCAGTCCATCCTAAAGGAAATCAGTCCTGAATATTCACTGGAAGGACTGATGCTGAAGCTGAAACTCCAATACTTTGTCCACCTGATGCGAAGAGCTGACTCATTCAAAATATACAAGCAACTCCTGCAGCTCAATTCCAGAAAAATAAACGACCCAATCAAAAAATGGGCCAAAGAACTAAAAAGACATTTCTCCAAAGAAGACATACAAATGGCTAACAAACACATGAAAAGATGCTCAAGATCACTCATTATTAGAGAAATGCAAATCAAAACCACAATGAGGTACCATTTCATGCCAGTCATAATGGCTGCTATCCAAAGTCTATAAGCAATAAATGCTAGAGAGGGTGTGGAGAAAAGGGACCCCTCTTACACTGTTGGTGGGAATGCAAACTAGTACAGCCACTATGGAGAACAGTATGGTGATTCCTTAAAAAACTGGGAATAGAACTGCCATATGACCCAGCAATCCCACTGCTGGGCACACACACCGAGGAAACCAGAATTGAAAGAGACGCGTGTACCCCAATGTTCATCACAGCACTTTTTATAATAGCCAGGACATGGAAGCAACCTAGATGTCCATCAGCAGACGAATGGATAAGGAAGCTGTGGTACATATACACAATGGAATATTACTCAGCCATTAAAAAGAATACATTTGAATCAGTTCTATTGAGATGGATGAAATTGGAGCCCATTATACAGAGTGAAGTAAGCCAGAAAGAAAAACACCAATACAGTATACTAATGCATATATATCGAATTTAAAAGATGGTAACAATAACCCTATATGTAAGACAGAAAAAGAGACACAGATGCATAGAACAATCTTATGGACTCTGGGAGAAAGTGAGGGTGGGACGACCTGGGAGAATAGCATTGAAACATGTATATTATCATATGTGAAACAGAACGCCATTCCATGTTCGATGCATGAGACAAATGCTCAGGGCTGGGGCAATGGGATGACCCAGAGGGATGGGATGGGGAGGGAGGTGGGAGGGGGGTTCAGGATGGGGAACACATGTAAACCCGTGGCTGATTCATGTCAATGTATGGCAAAACCCACTACAATATTGTGAAGTAATTAGCCCTCAACTAAAATAAATACATTAATTAAAAAAAAAAAAAAGACCCTGATGCTGGGAAAGATTGAGGGCAGGAGGAGAAGGGGACGACAGAGGATGAGATGGTTGGATGGTATCATCCACTCGATAGACATGGGTTTGGGTGGACTCCGGGAGCTGGTGATGAGCAAGGAGGCCTGGTGTGCTGTGGTTCACGGGGTCGCAAAAAGTTGGACACGACTGAGCGACTGAACTGAACTGAATCTTTAGTCTGGTTTTAGCTGGGATCCTTAAGAGTTGGCAGTTACCTGAGGGTCAGCAAGGCATATCTGTGTCTGGAGGCGGGTCTGTGGCTAACATTAGCCTATAAGTTTCTCAGATTGTTGTGCACACTTTTATCCCAAGCATTAAGCTTAATGTTGGGAAAACTGTGGGAATGTAATAAATACTTGTTGGACAGATGGTGTTAAGACTGGGGACACTGGACTGTGAATTGCCAAAAAACATGGAGATCCTTCAGAGAGCTGACCAGGGTCACTCTTCGGGGAAGGTGTTGAGACCACTGGGGAACAAATGGGAATTACGTAGAAGGTCTTTGCTAGGACACTCTTCGGGGAAGGTGTTGAGACCACTGGGGAACAAATGGGAATTACGTAGAAGGTCTTTGCTAGGAGTTAATCCTTCAAGAAAAAACACCCTGGAGCCGCTGGCAGCAGAGCCAAAGATGCCCTGATGGAAGGTTTTGTTGACAGGAATTGCTTTAATAAAGGCAGGAACTCATTGTTGAAAATCTCCAGTTCATCCCTTGTTGTAGAACATGTATTACGTGTTGAGTCACTAGGTTGTGTCAGACTCTTTGTGACCCCATAAACTGTATCCCACCAGGCTCCTCTGTTCATGGGATTTTCCAGGCGAGAATACTGGAGTGGGTTGTCATTCCTTTCTCCAGGGGATCTTCCTAACCCAGGGATCAAACCTGCATCTCCTGTTTCTCCTGCATTGGCAGGTGGATTCTTTACCATTGAGCCACCTGGGAAGCCCTAAACATGTGTTACCTCCTCACTAAGGAGAGTCATATTTTGCCCCTTATAGCAGCGCACATGAATTTCTCACACAATCTAGTCTGTTCTTAATACAGTTATCCTGAAGCTAGGTAAAATGAAATGAAAACACTTTGAGTCACAACTGTTGTAAACACTATCAGGACAGTGTTTGAGTGATATATGAACTATGATCCAAAAGGATCATAACCAAAGTTTGCAAATGATTTTCTTATACATTATTACAGTGGATGCTTTAAACATCCTTTGTGAGGTGGGTAAGTCAAGGGTTATTGTATTATGATTTCACAGGTATAGTAAACAGGCTCAGAGGCTCACAGGACTTACTGTATCTTAAGACCAATAACTAGTGAAACTAAGATTCAAAAAATATCTTAGGATTCCAGTCCAATAACTTTCCTCAAGGCAGTGTTGCAATTCCAAAAGAAAAACTTAGTTGAAAAATAAAGGATGTTTCTCTTAGGTTTTGTTTCAAAGTCTAAGAAGTATAGTTGTGGCCCATGGGGAGAAAGTATTTATGTGAAGATATTTGTGTAACTCAACAGTCTATTTGCTAACTTTCTTTAAAAGAGACTTTGAAGGCAGACACTTGAGCCGTGCTTACAGAACAATCCTTCAGAATTTCTTTTTCACATTCAGTTTAACATCTATTTACAAAAAGGTTTAAGTTGAACTGATGGTAGTAATATGAAATTTTGACCTGTATTTTCCAAAAATTTTCTCAACTGAAATACATAATAATCTCTGAAAACCTTACTTTAAACTTGCATTATTTTCTTAAGATCAAAGAAAATTGGCATTATTTGTTGGCAAAAAAAACAACAACAACAACAACGAAGTGACGTTCCAGGCCTCAAAGATGTTTTAAAAATACAATTACACTATTCATCTATTTTCCCTTTAGAACCAATGTACCATGCATACCAGCTATGGCAGGTACTGTGCCTTGGATGGGATGCTAAAATGTAGTCTCAGTTGAAATAAATTGAAGTTCCTTCATTAGAGACTAAACACCAGCAAGGGAGGAATCAGTTTCCTTTAATCTTTCACATAAAGAGGCATCTCTTTAAATTTAAGAAAAGAATTTTGCATATTTATTATATTTTTGGATGATGGAAGTTACACATGTACAGGCTAAATGTCATTCTTTACAAAGAAAGTGCGTAGTAAATATCTACTTCTGCTATTTCCTCTAACAAATGACTACTCCAGCAAGCCAAACTCTCTAATAGTACAATTTCTATCTTCTTTTCTCATCCTAATAGTATTCTTTTACATTGATTTGATGCTTCTATAAATGCATAAATCTTGGCACTCAAATGAAGCAGCAAGGAAACTCCTCTCATCCATGTCCAATGTAAATTCTCACTCTGTATATTGGGGGTAGGGTCTAATTTCCCCTGGTTTGCTGGGACTTTCCTGGTTACAGTGATGAAAATTCTCACTCAAGAAATCCCTTAGGTCTGGGAAAAATAAATGGTTAGTAATTGAAGGGCTATCAAACCTGGACTGTTGGTATTTTGGAGGGCTGATCTTAGCAGACTTTTTAATTTACTTTTTAACTTGTATGTAATTTCAAATTTTCCAAGGAATTGAAAGCATGCACATGTGCGCGCGCACACACACACATCCCTTTTACCCAAGTAATTGTTTAATTAAACTTTCTATATCATCTATCACTCATCTACCTGCATTTTAGAATAGACAGGAGCTATGCCCCTTTATCTGGAGAAGGCAATGGCACCCCACTCCAGTACTCTTGCCTGAAAAATCCCATGGATGGAGGAGCCTGGTAGGCAACAGTCCATGGGGTCGCTAAGAGTCGGACACGACTGAGCGACTTCCCTTTCGCTTTTTCCTTTCATGCACTGGAGAAGGAAATGGCAACCCACTCCAGTATTCTTGCCTGGAGAATCCCAGGGACGGTGGAGCCTGGTGGGCTGCCGTCTATGGGGTCGCACAGAGTCGGACACGACTGAAGCGACTTAGCAGCAGCAGCATGCCCCTTTATCTCTAAAAATTCAGTGATTATTTCCTATGAATGAGTACAGTCTCTTTTATAACCACAGTATATTCAGTATGTTTGTTAAAATTCTAAAATTTGGCATTTATGCATACTCTAATTCAAAGTACATATTCAAATTTCATTGAATGTTCCATGATATCCTTTACAGATTTTCCTACTCTAGAATCTAATCCAAATTAAATAAATTTCATTTAATTATTATGTCCCGTTAGTTTTTTATGTTCTTTTAGTCTTCTTTAGTTTAAAACAGTTTTACATTTTTTCCCTGTTTTTCTCGTCCTTGAGATTTTTGAAAAGTATAAGTAGGTCTCTTATTGTGTAGAATGTTCCTTAATTTGAGTTTGTCTAGTTTTCTCATGATTAGATTCAGGTTATAAAGTATTTAGGAAGCAATATCACTGTAGTGATGCTGTGTCTTTCTCAGTGTATTGTATCAGAAGCTACATAATGGTGATTTATTCCAATATTGCTGAGGTGGGGAAATGCTTTAGATTTTAATCTTCTAGTTTTAGTAGCTAAGGGATTTTCTAATGCCAGTATTCCATCCATATTAGTTACCATTCTATTGTCATTCTGTTGTAAGGAGAGGTTTACCACTTGTGTTTTAATTTATAGGAGGCACTCAGTGCTGTATGAAACTTGTCGTTATGATTGTCCTATATGTGTGTGTTAGTTGCTCAGTCGTGTCTGATTTTTTGCCAACCTGTGGACTATAGCGCACCTGGCTCGTCTGCCCATGGAATTTTCCAGGCAAGAATACTGGAGTGGGTTGTCATTTCCTTCTCCAGAGGATCTTCCCAATCCAGGGATCGAACCCAGGTCTCCTGCACTGGAGGCAGATTCTTTACCGTCTGAGCCACCAGGGAAACCCTATGAGCCGCAAGGATTGAGCCACAGGGATTGAGCCACAAGGGTTGTCCTATGGTCTAGCTTTATTATTTGATGTATCAATAGCCCTATGGGGTAACATTTTCTGAAATATGCAGTGATCTCAGGTCCCCGAGTCTTCTGAAAAAAGAAGCAAAATTCATCTACTTCTTACTTTTTGCAAAAATAAGAGGAATAAATGTATGATCAGAAAACACTTTTGAAAACTTCAGAGAAGAGACACAATGTACATTCCACAGCTCATCAGAAAATTCTTCCACAGCTCATCAGACAAGCACATTATGTGTCTCCTACATGCAGCATGTCTTATCAGATGCTACTTCATACAATACTGCAGAGTTAAGAGTCCTTGGGAGAATATAGCTTCCACATCACCTGCCCACAAAGGTTCTTCTTATTATTTCAAATGTTAATTGCATAGTTTTAAAGAAATGTTAACTGAATAGTTTGTAAGACTCAAAGAGCAAAACATAGCTAGTAACACACAGGTTATATATTTACGATTCCTTTTTTTTCTTTTGTGATTCGTTTTGTTGTGTCATAGCTGATCAGAAGAGAGGCTTACGCAGATAACTCAGTTTGGAGACAATCAGTACTCATTTTGTGAATAAAAGAGTGGTTGTTCAGAATTGGTAAATTGATAGGCATTTATGATTTACTGGAGAAGGCAATGGCACCCCACTCCAGTACTCTTGCCTGGAAAATCCCATGGACGGAGGAGCCTGGTAGGCTATAGTCCATGGGGTCACTAAGAGTCGGACACGACTGAGCGACTTCACTTTAACTTTTCCCTTTCATGCACTGGAGAAGGAAATGGCAACCCACTCCAGTATTCTTGCCTGGAGAATCCTGGGGACGGCGGAGCCCGGTGGGCTGCCGTCTATAGGGTCGCACAGAGTCGGACACGACTGAAGCGACTTAGCAGTAGCAGTAGCAGTATGATTTACTTCATTTTCCAGTGTGTTCTTAGTTGATTGGTTTTATATCCACAGACATTCTTAATTCAGAAAACAGCAGTGAGCAGTAATGATTAAGTGACTTGGGTTGAAAAGCCCTTCACTTGGTCTATGTTATGGGTCCTTCACCTGTAGGTTGAAATGGAAGAATAAGCCCCTGACTCTTGAGTCCTAAAACTTGGGTCATTTCCTTGGATATGGGCATTTACAAGTAGACATGAGGTGAAAAGTAATACTTTTAGTAAGAATACTGAGAACCACTAATTATACTTAGCTGTAATATCTGGGAAACTCAACAGTTTTTCTGACTTATCTTTGGCTTTGTCTCAGGGACCACTATACATCCTGGTGCTATTGAGTCTTAGTTAACAGTTACTGCAGTTTTAACTCAATGCAGTAAAATGAAACCATTATTTTCATAACTAGGCTGTAAAAAACCTCATGACTTATTTTCTTAAGAGACTTGAGACATTTAAATAAATCCCTTTTCTACACTAAGATAGAAAATGGAATTCATTTCTTCATCAGTAAAATAGACCAACGATTACATTATTGAACTAGATGAGCTCTCTGTTTGCTTTCAGCTCAAAAAATACTATATTTGTAATTATGAAGTGCTTGATCATAAGCTTTTATACCTAGCACATTAGGCTTAAACTAAATTGAGGACAATCCTCTGTCTTTATCTGGAGAGACACTTTTTAATAGGGATTTACGGTACAATCATCTATATGACCTCTAGTAGTTTATAGTTACTGTATCTTCACTTTAAAGACATTGTTGGTCATATTTAAGAATCATCTGAAGATGACTGGTTAGCAATGAAAACCCCAAACAGTGTATTGTTCCTATAGGAAAATGCCATCTGCTAAGAGTGATTCCCTTTAAGATGTGGATTCAAACTTTTTTTTTTTTTTTAACAACCTGCTTTAGCTCCAGATTGGCTGTGTTCCCTCCCATGGCCAACGGGCAGGAATAGAAGTGGAGGCTGTGCCTCCCCTGACCTTGAGATGACCTCGCACTGACCTTGCGTTGTAGCTGACAATTGCGCTGGCGCTGCGACCTTCTGACTGCTCGGGTGTCCTGCACCTGGTCTGTCCATCGGGGTGGGAAAAGGGTGGTAAAGAAGGTAGATATCTGCGGACTTGGCGGTACTGTAAAAGCCTGAACCATGGAGGACCAGTAAATGGCAACACTCACAAGTGGAGTGTGCAGGGCGTGGCAAAACGAAATTGCACCACCCTACGCCTGATACTAGGTATGTATTGGTTTAGAAACTGATCACACTCTGAAACTTGGGGGCTTCTGACAGATTTCTCTATGAAGCATCTGTAAATATAATCTCTTAATGTTAAAAAAAAATGCACTGTGGAGTGACTCTGGCACTGTATTCACCCTCTTGTGTGTGTGTGTGTGTGTGAGAGAGAGTGAATGTGTGCATGCTCAGTCACTCATTTGTGTCCAACTTCTTGGGACCCCATGGACTGTTGCCTGCCAGGCTCCTCTGTCCATGGGATTCTCCAGGCAAGAATACTGGAGTGGGTTGCTATTTCCTTCTCCAGGGAATCTTTCAAACCCAGGGATCAAACCGGGGTCTTTTATGTCTCCTGCATTGGCATGCAAGTATGTGTTAATTGCTCAGTCAGTTTGTACTCTTTGTGACCCCAAGCTCTTCCGTCATGGGATTTTCCAGGCAAAAATACTGGATTGGGTTGCCATTTCCTGCTCCAGGGGATTTTCCCCACCTGGGGATTGAACCGGTTCTCCCACATTACAGGCAGACTGCAGGCAGGATCTTTACCACTAGTGCCACCTGGGAAGCCATTCATCCACTTAAACCTCAACATACTGAGATTTACCCACAAATTGACTTCCCATGAAAGATTCCATGGGAAAGAAGAAACAGTATTAAAGCAGTAGTCTCCAATGTTGAGAGGGAAACAGAAGAAAAAGAGAAAAAAAGTAGTAGAGAAAGACAAAAAAATCATCTGAAAGCAAAGGCAAACAGAGATAAAGATTGCAAAGAAATGGGGATGGGGTGCTGGGTAAAAGAAGAAAGATGCTTTGAGGAAGACAACTTGTATATCATCAGAAACTCACTTTATACTCTTTGAAAACTACTTACCCCAGAACTTTTCTATTTCTAAAATCACCTCTTTTCTTTCCTTCATAATCACTTCTTCTTACTCCTGCCACCTTGTTTTATGGTACCACCTATGCACCAGTTTATGTAGATACCACAGAAGAAAAGAAAGATAGCAGGGAAAAGGGAAGGGAACATACTGTGTGTTGGACACTGTGTAGAACATCTTAATGATAAGTGTATTAGATGTGTTTACATATGAGGAAGAAGTGATTTAAACAAAAGATTCTAACTGGTTAGATTGGTAAGGAATGAATCATGCAGCTTATGGAGATTTATAAAGTCTTACTTAACTTTTAGTTTTGCTTGTAATCCCAACATTTTATTGATATCTTTGAGAAGAATGATGTGTAGCTAGAACCAAGTTGATCTATTTGTGGATAATTATTAATAAAGAAGACTGAGTGCCAAAGAATCGATGCTTTTAAACTGTGATGGGAGCAGACTCTTGAAAGTCCCTTGAACTGCAAGAAGATCAAATCAATCAATCCTAAAAGAAATCATTGAATATTCCTTGGAAGGACTGATGCTGAAGCTCCAATACTTTGGCCACTTAATAGAGAGAGCCTCCTCATTGAAAAAGACTCTGATGCTCAGAAAAATTGAGAGCAGGAGGAGAAGGGGGCGACAGAGGATGAGATGGTTGGATAGCATCACTAACTCAATGGACATGAATTTGAGCAAACTCTGAGAGATAGTGAAGGACAGGGAAGCCTGGAATGCTGCAGTCCATGGGTTCATAAAGAGTCAGACACAACTTAGCAACTGAACAACACTATCAATATGTACACAATTTCTGTTTTAATGGCAAGTAAATAGTAAATTTGTAAAATAGTAAATCTGTCAGTAGTAAAAGCCCTAATAAAATAGTCTCTCTCAAATATGCCAGGATAGTTTGAGCACCATACATTGTCCCATATTTTGCCTAATCTGTTTTGCCTCCTCCACCGGGGACCATCCTATTTCCAGTTCTTTCCTTTATTCTTCCTTCCCTCCCACCTCCTCCTTCCTCCCCTTCCTCCTTTCTCTTTCCCCTCTGTCTCATCGTTTCTTTCTCTCTTTTTCTTTCCAGATAATCCTAGTCCTCTCTCTTTTTGGTTGAGTCATCACTCTACATCATCACTGACATGCTGTAGAAGGAGAACATCAGGAACACACGAAGTATGATCCCCTGACGTATTGTAGTCACACAATGCCTATTTTGTGGAATTGTGCAGAAGGTTTGGTCAATGTAACAATGCTCAGAATGTTTTCCTGTTCTGGGATCATAAATGTTATCTCCAAGGTTGTGATTCAGAAGTCTAACCTGTGAGAGCAAGTTCCTCATTACATTTTGATCTCTGTGGTTACTGTGCTGTGCTTTATTTCTAAATCCGAGTATCCTTCCTTAGGCTATCAGAGATCATAAGAATTGCAGGTAATATACATGCAGGCCTTCCATTGTTTTTAGCAAGCAGTTTGGTTTAGAATGGGAATTTAAAATCACCGATAATGCCACAGCTTTACAAAATCCAGTTGTTAATTCTTCCTCAGGGCTGTTGCACTGGGGCTTATCAAGGAGACACTGATTGGTTTCAATGTGGGGTCAGTTTTGAGTGTGGAGGTAGTTTTTGTTTAACATTCTCCTGGGAAAAGTCCCAATCACCCATGAGAAAGGAAATCACAAGTTTGGAAGGTCAGCTATCTCCTCACCTGGGGAAGGAGAGAAGGTCGGTTGGGGAGTGGTTGAGGCCAAAGGAAGAGGATAACAGTGAGCTAAGGTTCTCTTTCCTGTTCCCAACCATAGGCTATTCATAGAAAATTTACCTTCATATTGTGATGCATGAGCTTTAAAAATTCTGCAACTCATTTTAAATTCCTCAGAGAATGGTAAGTAATATATTTCTAACATCTTAAAGCTGACTATATATGTTTTCATATGTATTATTTTATTTGATTCTCAGAAGAACCTTATGAATTATCTTTTATCCCCATTTTTGGGAGAGGAACAAAGACTATGAGAAACTGATGCACTCAAGTCCACTCAATAAGTCAGCAAATTTTCATTGCCATCTGCTATGTGTCAGGCATGATGCTAAGTCAGTAAAAGTAGAGCCGGGTGGAGACAAATATTTTAGAATTCCCAGTCTCTGATCCTGTCTTGTTCCACAGCGCCTCGCTTCCTGATGAGTATAGTTGACAGAACTCTTCCTGGACTTCCAGCTGCATTTCTTTCTTCCTGGATAAAATTCTCCCTTCTTGCCTATTAAAATATATTAATAGCCAATGCTACTTATTTCTGACTGTGTCATTCCACTTATTAGAATGTAAACTCCCTGAGATAAAGAATTATTTTTGCTTTTGTGGTTGTTAATTTTGTTTTATAGCATCTATGGCACAGTGTTACCCACATTAAATGTGCAGTAGAGAATCACTATGTATATATCTCTATAACCTTCTATAAATACAATCAGTAGCCTAAGGCAATTATAAAGTAAATCATGATATTTTTCAGGTGAGGAGACGAAAACTAGCTTGAGCTGCTCTTTTCCCAGGCACTTAATTATTTTAATTGACTGACATTCTGTTTTGAAGCATAAATGAAGTAGAAGTAAGATTTGTCACAATATGTGGGACAAATATAATCTTATAAAAATATAGCTAAATTATTTTGAATATTCAGGTTTATAATTTGACCTTGGAAAGTGTGTGTGTGTGTGTGTGTGTGTGTGTGTGTGTGTGTGTGTGTGTGTGTGTGTGTGTGTGTGTGTGTGTGTGTGTGTGTGTGTGTGTGTGTGTGTGTGTGTGTGTGTGTGTGAAGGAAAAGAATGTAATGCTAATGAAATCCAGAAATGGAAACAAATGGGAATTGTGGACAGGGAGGTTGCAGCATTTTTTCGTCCAAAGCAATCTCAACTCCAAGAGGAAAACTTTATGAGAGAGTTTAGTTTTTTGAGTGAATTGATGAGCTCACCCTTCCTTTTCACGTTCCTTTCCAATTTGCACAGCTGAAAAGCATTGTCAATAGAAACACCCTGTTAAGTCAACAATCTGTACACCCTATCTGTTAGTCCTGAAGTGCCATTTTAAGTATTAACCATTTGGAAAAATTAATATGACATTCCAAACATAGTTGATAAATTTTCCCAGGTTCACACTCAGTTGCAAGCACGTTCTGAGTTATATATAATTATTGCACCCGAGGGGGTCCTGACAAAAATCCAGGTATTTCCTGTCCTCACTCTGCGTCTCAGCCTGTTGTATACATAGACCCAGGGAGCCTGATTCCAGGACATACTCCAAAAGAATCTGGGATTTGAGAGCCCTAAAATAAAAATTCTGAGTGTGTGTGTGTATGTTTGATCAGAAAGACCAGAAAAGGAGGGGAAAAGGGAGACAGAATAAAAGGCCATTATATAAAAACATTGAAAGCAGTGAAATTCCTTAAGAAGTACATTTAAAATAAAATTTGAATATTCTTCTGTAGTTGAAATGATTAAACTAGGTCTGTGTACCAACATGGATAGATTAGATGAAAAATAATGTTTAATAAAAATGTAACTTGCATAAAAATATTTAACAATGGCATTCTTTAAGTAAAAAACACCAAAATTACACATGGATATATATATGTGGTATAGCATGATTATTTTTTAAAATGACTTGAGTTATATATATAGATTTATCTAAATATATTTATGAATATATAAAAATATCTATGTATAATGAATTCTGGTTAATGGTTTTCTGGGGACAGGAAGGGTAGAGAACAAATCTGGGGAAAGGTGATTTGAGTTTTAATGTTTTATTTCCTTGAGTGAAGAAAAAGAATTAGTGTCAAATGTGCAGACTAATATTTTAAAATTATGAGTGGTGGTTGAGGCAGTGGCTGTTCTACTATTTTAAATATATATACATATATGCATATAAATTAACAATGAAAGTGAACTTTTATCCTTTAACATCATTCATATGTTTAGAAAATTTATGATTAATAAAAGTTTGGAGGTTTCAAATGTGTGTTACAAAAAGAAGTAATTGATCTCATTTTTAAATGTTCTGATAAGACTCGTAATTTAAGGAGTGATGACTTTTTTATTGAAGAATCATTGATTTACAGTGTTGTGTAAATTTCTGCTGTACAATAGAGTGATTTAATTATACATACATATATATGCATTCTTTTTTATATCTTTCTCCATTATAGTTTACATAGGATTTTGAATATTGTTCCCTGTGCTATAATACAGTAGGACTTGGTTGTTTATCCATTCAGTATATAATAGTTTGCATCTGCTAATCCCAGTCTCCCAGTCCTTCCCTCCCCTACCCTCACTCCCTGCTTGGCAACCAAAAGTCTGTTCTCTATGTCTCTGAGTCTGTTTTTTATTTTGTAGATAAGTTCATTTTATCATATTTTAGATTCCAAATATAAGTGGAATATATCACATGGTATCATATGGTATAGTATGGAATATCATAGATATTTGTCTTTCTCTACCTGACTGATTTCACTTAGTATGATAATCTCTAGGTCTGTCCATGTTGCTTCAGATGGCATTATTTCATTCTCTTTTATAGTATTCCACCCCATTCTCTTCATTCCTTCATCTGTTGACGGAGATTTGGGTTGTTTCCATATCTTGGCTATTGTGAATAGTGCTGCTATGAACTTTGGGATGCGCGTATCTTTTTGAATTATAGTTTTAGGAGTGGTAATACTTAATTTAAAAATGTTCACCACATTACTTACTACTTGAGGCCCACTGATTATATTAATACTTTATTATTGTATTAAGAAAGATTTTTGGTATTTCACTTGAGTGTTCACTGCCAATGCATTTTGGGTGTTTTGTTTGAGTTTTCCATTACTGACTAAAACTAATAATGCACTATCATATTTCCTTGCACTCACTATCTGTGCAGTTGTGGAATTTGCAATAAATTCAGGCAGAAAAAGAAATCCTTCTTCAAGTCTTGTAGGAAGAGTGAGGGTTGGATCTCTTCCTGCCTCCACTGGCCTAGTCCTGGTTTTAGAATTAGCCTGGCATCTTACCCCTGGATGGGCTGCATGAGATAGGATCCTTCATGGTCTTATTTCTCCTTTACTTTCTGTTCCTTGCTTGAGACTTTAATCCCTCAACTTAGAAGCTTAAAAACAAATTTGTTTTATTTCAAAATACTTTCCTTGTTAAAAAAATGAGAACTAATGGTGAACATAGTGAAAAATAGTACTCTTTCCCCTTGTATCCCGTTATCTGCCCCTCTAGTGTTTCTTCTGCCATATTATTTGCCTTTAATTGTTCTGTGGTAAGAAAATTAGTGTATTCACGGAGAAGACATTTTCTAAGAAGGTGAAACTTTTCTTCTGTATTTTTCACTTTCTCATTATGTCTCCATTCTACCCTGTACCCTCTCACCTTTTCTAAGCAAAAAGTCTTATTCATTGTTGACTTCTATCATTTGACATCACTGCTATTTGTATTTCAAATAGCACATGCTCTGATGCAGAATCTTCCTCAGTATTCAAGGGAAAGAAGTGGGCAATTGGATCAAATTCCAGGTCACTGACACTGCTCAGAACTGCTGCAGTCTCACCATACATCTGGATGTATCTCTCTCTCTTTGGTCAAAAATTATCTTTAAAGAAGGCACAACAAATTTTACCCTTACAAATTGAAGATATTTGTTGAAGCTAAGATCTTATTGGACAAGAAAAGGCATTTTAAAGCTCTGCAGCACTTGCAGTATTGCACAAAAAAAGGTGCTAGTAGTGCTAGCATTTAAAAAATTTAAAATCCTTACTTATTTTAAGGTTTTTAAGTTCCTTCATATTATGACCAGAGGATGAACATTTGTTCATATTTTTAATTGCTTGGCCTGTAGCTCAGATGCTAAAGAATCTGCCTGCAATGCAGGAGACCTGGGTTTGATCCCTGGGTCAAGAAGACCCCTTGGAGAGGGAATGGCAACCCACACCAATATTCTTGCCTTGAGAATCCCACTGGACAGAGGAGCCTGATGGGCTATAGTCCGTGGAGTCACAAAGAGTTGGACATGACTGAGCAACTAACACTTTGCTGTGGCACATGTTATAAACAAATTTTATACAAATTCAACAATTTGATATAAGTGAGAATGATGTATTAAAAAAAAAAAACTGGCAGTTTTCCTGTTTCCATAGTTTTTAAAGAAATCTTAGGAAACTGAATGACTTTTGGTAGAAAAATACCCAGTGAGTCAGTTGAACACTTATTCTATCTAAAGAAAGCTGGTTTTTTGTTGGTCTGTTGCAGACACTATTAACACTATGGTTTAATGGCTTAAATACTTTGAATGGAATGGAAAACTTTACTACATACTATTTTTGTCTGTGTTAATGTATATGACAGTAAAATGGAAGTAGTTGAATTTTAGTGAAAAAAGTGTCACGATGATTTCAAATGCTTACAGTGGAATGAAAACAAGAGAAAAGTTGTTTAAGTTAATTAGCTAAGTTTTACGCTTATATTGATAATAAATTGCATGTGTTATCTGTCACCCTGCTTCATCTCTGCTCAGTAATGTCCTTTTCTGCATTGACCATCTCCAGAGTCCTTCTAATTATATAAGGAATAAATCCTTATATAAAATGGTACCTAGATTATCCTCTGCTAGACATTCTATAAGTTGAAATCATTCTAGTTTCAGAATGTAGGTTGTGGAACATACATAATGGTTACCTCTGCATTTCCCACTGTGTGTGCTTAGAGCAGTAGAACTGAGAGCAAGTTTGTGAATAAAAGGGATCTGGGGCCAACAGAATGTGGGAAATAGTTCAAATCATGTTTTCTCTTGGAAATTCATAATAAACTTAAGTATAATCAAAGAACTGAGATCTGGCATATAAAAACTTGTCTAACTTGTTTACTTACTAATATCCAAAACAGTAGATGCATTAGGTTTAATGGTATGGAGCTAGTGTTCTGAGACCCATCATTTAGGAAGCAGTGGATTAACTAGACTTTGATAAATGAACAGTTTGGAAGCTAATTTTTCAGGCTATTTCCTTAATTTGCAATTTTTTTTCTCTTCAGATTGAGATATCTGAAAGCAGATACCTCAGTCTCAGTGATTACTAAGCTACCACGTGCAGAAAGGAATCTGAAAGGTCAATAATATCATCAAAACTTAGCATTTTTGTTAAAACTTTTCTTTAGTGAATTTTTAAAAATTCAGGATAACAGTATTTGAAATTTTAAAACCTAATGTTGGTCAATATGAGGTACTTAGAAAAGAATGCAAGCAATAGTTGGAAAGGAATGTATTACAAATTAAAACCTAGGAAAGGTTTCTAGAAAGAATTGCCTGTTTATTAAACTAACCCAAGGTGTTTGTTGTTGTTGTATAGTTGCTAAGTTGTGTCCAACTCTTTTGCGAACCCATGGACTATATAGCCTGCTAGGCTCCTCTGTCCATGGAGTTATCCCAGGCAAGAATACTGGAGTGGGTTGCCATTTCCTTCTCCAGGGAAACTTCCTGACCCAGGGATTGAACTGGTGTCTCCTGCACTGGCAGGTGGATTCTTTACTGCTGAGCCACCAGGGAAGCAACAACAACAACATACTTAGGGTTAAAAAGCATTACCAGGAAAGAAGCAAAACTGAAAACATTTAGTTTGGCTTTACTCAAAGTTAGAAGTTTTGTAATTCTAATTTGCCATATCTTAAAGGATAAAGGAACAGTAATATTACAGAGAATAAACTGAAGATTAATAATAGTTTGATAAAGTGAGTAAGTGGATTCTATATCAGTACAAATAGGAAGAAAATAGGGCTTATTAAAAAGAACTAAAAGGAAAGAGAACAGCAAATAAAGCTGAAACTCGAATACTTTGGCCACCTCATGCGAAGAGTTGACTCATTGGAAAAGACCCTAATGCTAGGAAGGATTGGGGGCAGGAGGAGAAGGGGACGACAGAGGATGAGATGGCTGGATGGCATCACCGACTCGATGGACACAGGTTTGGGTAGACTCCGGGAGTTGGTGATGGACAGGGAGGCCTGGCGTGCTGCGATTCATGGGGTCACAAAGAGTTGGACACGACTGAGTGCCTGAACTGAACTGAACATGTTTTAATCCATGGAAAATGTGAGCAGAATGCTGAATTCATCAAATTCAGAACATGCATAACAGAACAACTCTTTGAATCATGAAGGTTGATATATTAGTAGAATCAAAGGGGACACATCACATGACAATTACAAGAGGCTGAAAATATAAATGAGTTCACAGGAGATTTTAAGATATTCATGAATAGCCTGTGGTTTTAAAACAATATTGTAGCCACCTCCAATGATTATTGAAAATGAATAATGTTTGTTTAAGTAAGGTTCATACTGTTGACTTTCTAAGGCAATGAAGTCTTTCAGAGTGTGGCCTCTGGTGTATAACTGCCTAGTTTGTCATCACAACCTCTCCACTTATATGTGATGTTTTGACCTTACTAACTTCTCTAATATTATTATTTTCATCTGTAAAATGGAGAAAATAACAGAACCTGTCTGACTGGATTGTTGTAAAGTTCTTAGCACAATGCCAGGTACATAGCTGCTGCTGCTAAGTCGCTTCAGTCGTGTCCGACTCTGTGTGACCCCATAGACGGCAGCCCAACAGGCTCCCCCGTCCCTGGGATTCTCCAGGCAAGAACACTGGAGTGGGTTGCCATTTCCTTCTCCAATGCATGAAAGTGAAAAGTGAAAGTGAAGTCGCTTAGTCGTCTCCGACTCCTAGCGACCCCATGGACTGCAGCCTACCAGGCTCCTCCATCCATGGGATTTTCCAGGCAAGAGTACTGGAGTGGGGTGCCATTGCCTTCTCTGGCCAGGTACATAGGAAGGAGATTAAAACCATTAGCTGTTGTGATACTGTTATAAAATGCATGATTGGTGCCACTTCACTGAACTTTTAAGGACAAGAAATCCCCAAACACTCCTCAGAGCTATTCTAAAAGACCAAATATTGAGCATGGAGGAAACTGGCAAGATCTACCATAATTTTAACCTCTTACATAATATTCCCGATGGTACAATTTTGAAATTATATAACTATTTTGAAGTTTATTATATGTCCCAATCTGTCATCCATGGGCTTTATAATATTCTGTGGCCCATAATTTTTGTCATCTCAAGTATTTATTATAAGAAATATCCTTGAGCATTTTAATTTAACTTTTATTGCTTCTTTGCAAATATTTACTTACCTCTGGACTGGAAGAGAATCCTTTGCCTTGCCCCCAGTGATCAAATTCTTTCATTTTTAATTTCGTCTGATGTGATGGAAAAAGAAGAAAGTTGCTTTTTCTTAACTGTTGAAGTTTTCTGAGTGTATTTACTGTAAGTAATGAACTTTAATTACTTCTGCAATTATAGCTTATTTGATTGAATTTTCCACTGACTGCACAAAACATCTGTACTACTGGGACCATGCATAGACTCTGATCTGGGTACAATATGCTGTTAAAATACAGTAACATCTGCAGTCCATTAATTTCTAAAGCAATAGGCAAGTTGGGCTTCCAAATGGGTTCAGCCAAGTTTATACTTAGGAATTCTGTTTCTTTGCTTTCCGTATAAGTGGACAGAGACAGCTTATGCTTTCTGCCTTGTTTAATAAAGAAATATAAAAATAAACAGTATTTTATTTGATGCTCTGTCTTATTCTGACTACACTAACTATCCTCAGAGATGATAGAAGTAACAATGATCAGAAGACACTCAATTATAATTTTACTGACATCAGAATACTGTTACTGGACTGCTAAGTGATATGAACATATTTTGCAATAATAGTACTTTTGTGTGGACTTCTTTAAAAACTAAGTCTAATAATACTTGAAAAGTGGGAGAGGATCCTGAGAAAGAAAGAGTTTTAAATTTTTCCTGAAAGTACAATGAAAGACTGCTATTATCATTACTTTGTTTCTTATTCCTTACAGAAATATTTTGGTCAATACAGAAATATTTCTCTAATAAAATCTAGAGATCATTTTCTGCATCCTTATGTTTTAGAAAAACAGATGAGGCATAAAAAATTCATAGAGAAGGAATAATGTTGACACGAAGAGGCTTAGTGCAGCTGCCAATGAAAGTCATTCGTTTCTCAGGTAGGGTTTTAAGCTACCATATTGTTTTACCTACGTTTGACTTGTATTTCTCAATCAATAACCAAGATCACTCCAATTTTCAAAATAGAAAATATTATCCATTGAAGGTCTGTGTTAGAAAATTAGGGTTGTAGAAATGGTTCATGTTTTTCTGTTTTCCATGTGTGCCTGCAGTCCTGGTTGCCTTGTGAGTGGTTTCTGACTATGAGATGTAGTTGGAAGTAAAGGATGCTACTTCCAAAGCTGTTTCATCAGACTCCTCTGTTCCCTCCCTGGTCAGCCTTAGAGATCAAGTGCTTTAGATGGCAGAGATACAAGGCAAGGAGGCTTCTTTACTTACATCAGGCAGGCCCATCAACAAAAATAAATGTTTTTAGTTTTAAATTTCTGAGACTTAGGTCTGTTGTAGCACCCATATTAAACATCCCAAGATCATTACTAAGTGTAATGTATAATCCTAGTTAAGTAGTTAGGATTGTATCTGTGAGAGTAAATCTTATTTAAGAGGGATTATTTATGAATCTTTGAATATTTGGCACTTCCTACATTATATATTATGTCCGTTCCTCAGTTCAATAAGATAACAGCATTTGTCCTTACACACATGCATGTGTGTGCATGCTAAGTCACTTCAGTCGTGTCTGACTCTTTGTGACTGACCCCATGAGCTGTAGCCCGCCAGGCTCCTCTGTCCATGGGATTTTCCAGGAAAAAGTAGCAGAGTGGATTGCCATTTCTTCCTCCAGGGGATCTTCCCAATCCAGGGATTGAACCCGTCTTTCTTATGTCTCCTGCATTGGCAGGCAGGTTCTTTACCACTAGCGCCACCTGGGAGTTCAGTTCAGTTCAGTCGCTCAGTCGTGTCCGACTCTTTGCGACCCTATGAATTGCAGCACACCAGACCTCTCTGTCCATCACCAACTCCCGGAGTCTACCCAAACCCACGTCCATCGAGCTGGTGATGCCATCCAACCATCTCATCCTCTGTCGTCCCCTTCTCCTCCCGCCCCCAATCCTACCCAGCATTAGGGTCTTTTCCAATGAGTCAACCCTTCGCATGAGGTGGCCAAAGTATTGGAGTTTCAGCTTCAACATCAGACCTTCCAATGAACACCCAGGATTGATCTCTTTTAGGATGGATTGATTGGATCTCCTTGCAGTCCAAGGGACTCTCAAGAGTCTTCTCCAACACCACAGTTCAAAAGCATCAATTCTTCAGCGCTCATCTTTCTTCACCGTCCAACTCTCACATCCACACATGACCACTGGAAAAACCATAGCCTTGACTAGACGGACTTTTGTTGGCAAAGTAATGTCTCTGCTTTTAAATATGCTATCTAGGTTGGCCATAACCTTCCTTCCAAGGAGTAAGCGTCTTAATTTCATGGCTGCAGTCACCATCTGCCGTGATTCTGGAGCCCAAAAAAATAAAGTCTGACACTGTTTCCACTGTTTCCCCATCTATTTCCCATGAAGTGATGGGACCAGATGCCATGATCTTAGTTTTCTGAACGTTGAGCTTTAAGCCAACTTTTTCACTTCTGGGAAGCACTTCCTAAATTATATATTATGTCTGTTCCTTAGTTCAGTAAGATACAGCATTTGTACTTGCATATGCACACACACACATACATATGTATTTTGAAAATAGCCTATTCAGTTGCCAGCTTAGCAGCCCAGAGACAAAAATACCACAACTATTTTTGTGAGGGAGAGAAGAGAGCCTAGGAGTGGGCCCAGGAAGCCCCGTTAAAGGATGACCCTGTAAATAAATGGATTGGAGTAAGAACAAGAGAATCGTCAAGCATCAGGAAGAAGTGAAATGTCCTTCTGAGGAGCATTCCCTGAGAGAAGGCTTGCAGGAGTCCAGAGCACCCATGAAGCCCAGAGGAAAAATTGAGGCCTTGTCATGGTGACTCTGGGACCTGCTGTGTACAAACTGCCAGATTAATATTGAAGATTCTTTCCTCTACCTTATCTCAGATATGGATGGAAACACACTGATGGGGAAGGACTGGGCCTCTTGAGGTAATCTGATGCACTCTCTCTACCACTTTTGTGCATCTTAAATGGGCTTTAAACATCCCAAAATGTCTACAATGTCTTCATTTCCTGTGGTGGATTTACAGTGTGTGACAGGAAATCCATTTCTTTTCCTGTAGATGCTAAATTCATTACCCTGGCACAGAATTCAGGCTCACTCTTTGCACTTGCTGCCATAGCAACCAGTGTCGGGCATTTTTTTTTTTCCTTTCTATTTTTTCTCCCCCTGGAAGCAAGGTAGTCACATGTTGCAGCAAGAACTATACTCCATCAAAAAATATTTTAAAGGCACCTCACACTGTCATACCAAGGTCTCTCTACACTATCACCTCTGTAAACTACATACTTCATAAATCTATAATCACATTATAGATTACAGCATTCTAAACCAGCAGAGTATGGAATTCTGTAAGATTTCTTCATGAGATGGCTTCTTTTTTCTCTTTCTTTCAAATGTATTCTCATCAGTGAGAGGTATTTGAAATAATGGGTATAATGGATTTTTCTTCTGCATCTAACAAAATGCTTTACAGAGCAGTGATGATCATTGGAGCCAAGTCTTGGACAAGGTACTTGTCTTAAATGATATAAATGCTGCTATGGCTCTTAATAATGTAATATTACAATTCCACGTATACTAGAGTGTCATCTGCTTTCTGCCTCAAAAAAGGATGCTATAAATGTTGTCCTGATTTCTAAATGGCAGAGGGAGTAATGATAAGAAGTGAAACGAAGTGAATGATTTTCCCTGCCCTGAGTCTTAGGAGGTCTTGTTTTTGAGGGTCCAATGTGCAATATACTTATCATATATCCTGTTGGTAGGGCTTTGGGAATACCTACATCAATTCACAGAGGAAATAACACACATGGGGAAATTGTAAGACTTTGTCACTATGGGGCTAGTTACTACGTAAAAACAATCATTGAATTGTATGTGCTAAGGGTCCCAATCATAAAGCCCATGTGATTTAATTTACTCCCACTATTTAATTTAAATGTAGTATCCAGAAACTACTCCAAGGTGGGAGATGCTCAAAGAAGAAAGAGCCATTAAGTTATATGTGCAAAACAGATACATCCTAAAGACTAAAGAATGGGTGATGGCATATGATCCTTTTTACTTTTTTTTTGTAGCTTTTTCATGTTCTCTTTTACCTTCCTTCTCAACTGAAATATTTTGCCTTATCTCATTTACCTCTATATTCTCAGGTATGAAATAAATCCAGGTCTATACAATAAGATATTACTGTTGTATATTTCCATTTCTCTTTCTCAATTATTTCATTTATTAAACAATATTGTGCTCACTTACTAAATTAGGGTTGAAGTCTTAGTAATGTATTTTAGTAAGCAAAGACACCTATGATCCAGATAATGCAAATAATGTTTAAACAGTGGAGCATTTTAAGCTTTGCATTGAAACTGTATTCAGCTATCCAAGGTTTGCTAAGGGATTGCATGGATTAGGAGGTATTTCTATGAAATGAGTATGAGAAAGACTTTGAACAATAAAAACTGAATATATGATGATGTAAAACCTATGAAAAATATGATGAGAGGAAACTCAGAATCAATAAAATGTCAAAGTGCTATAGACCAAGTAGATACAGTAGCAGATGCAAATTGTAAAAATTGACACCTCTTCTCAGGCAGCAGGTCTAATGTCTTAGAGCTGCAACAGTCAAGATTTATATAACGTGCCATCAATTATATGTGCTAGTAGGAAAAGAGTTAAACTAGTGAGAGGTGCCTCAATGGGAAATACTTTGCAGGGGCCTGGGACTTGATAGATGTAACTAAAGGAAGCCTTCAGGGTTGAAAACAGAAGTGGGCAAGGGAGAGGTATTGTAAGACCTGAGAAATGCAAGAACTATGACACTTGTCCCACTTCCTGGGACCAGCTTTGTCTAAGGCAGGGTACTGTGAAAGTAACCCTTCAGGAAGCTGAAAGGAGATGAATCAATTTTTTGTCCATCTAGGGAATTCTGAATGGACCAAATATCAAGTGACTATACTAGGATAGCAGTTGTGAAATGGTGAGTAAGGGAAAGATACCAGTTATTTTAAGAAAAACGAAAGTTAGTGGAATTGAATGATTGATTAAATCTAAGACATGTGTGTGTCAGCCATCAGTCGTCTCCAACTCTTTGCGACCCCATGGATTGTGGCCCCCCAGGCTCCTCTGTCCATGGGATTCTGCAGGCAAGAATACTGGAGTGGTTTGCCATTTCCTCCTCCAGGGGATCTTCCCAACTCAGGGATCGAACCTGGGTCTCCTGCATTATAGGCAGATTCTTTACCATCTGAGCCACCAGGGAAGTCCATATAATAATTAATTTCAAAATCAATATTTGTAATGGAAGAAAGCTATCTATAGTTGCTATCTTTTGTTTTTGTTGAAAAGTACCTCTTTCCCCCTTTCTTTTGGAAATGGCCTTCATCTTCTTCTAAGAACCTTATTCTCCTTGATTCCAACCCAGAAGTGGCTGCCTTGGCTTCCTCCCTTCCTTTTCCTCACCTAGGGATGGCCACATGACCTACACTTGTCCAGTCAGGGCTCTGCACCTCCTAGCTAGTTGGTTAAAGGCATAAATACATAGCCCAAGATAGGCCTTTGCTCTGTGTTGTTGGAGTCATAGAGATTGCACCTCGACAGCTGCAGGTGGCCATGTTCCCTGGTAAAGATAAAGCCTGGCAGAAAAAGCTAACAAGCAGTGAGCAATTAAGGTGAGAAGTGCATGCACACTTCACACATGGGGAAAGAGATCCAGAGAAGAGAGAACATGAGAGACAGATAATAGCTTTAGCATTTGAATTCTCCATTCCAGTCTCCAAGGTCTGTAAAACTCTGAACTTCTGCATATCTTCACTGAGTCAATGAATTGACCAATATCTACTCATTGGACTCCTCTTTATTTTCATAAGGTAGTTTGATTTGGGCTAGTGTCATTTGTAACTAGAATCCACATTAGTGTATTTCTCAATGAGATTAAGAAAGCATTATCAGAAAAGTGAAAACATTTTGTTTTGGTTATTAGTTGGAAGTGATACATTTGCAGATATGTCAATCCCACTTGAAACCTGTAAACAGCTTATGTTTGGGGCAGTGATTATAAGGTAATACATAGAAGTAAAGGCCTAGATGTTACCACTTTGATGTATTTTAAAAAAATGTCTAGGGTGGGGTGGTAGTGTTGATACAAAAGGTGTTATCTAGAAGAAATATATCAGAAATAACTATTAAACATTTCATAAAATTTGACAACTCTACAACTAAAAAGACTGTGTGTTGTTTAACCAAAAAATTGTTATGCTCCAGGAACACATTTAATTATTGCAAATACTTCATAAACCCTCTAATGAGAAATGATTGGACCAGGAGCCAGGTTAAAGCAGGGGTACGAACAAAGCTAGTGCAGGTGATGGAATTCCAGTTAAGCTATTTCAAATCCTCAAAAATGATGCTGTGAAAGTGTTGTACTCAATATGCCAGCAAGTATGGAAAACTTAGCCATGGCCACAGGGCTGGAAAAGGTCAGTTTTCATTCCAATCCCAAAGAAAAGCAATGCCAAAGAACGCTCGAACTACGGCACAATTGCACTCATCTCACACGCTAGTAAAGTAATGTTTAAAATTCTCCAAACCAGGCTTCAGCAATGTGTGAACCATGAACTTCCAGATGTTCAAGCTGGTTTTAGAAAACTCAGAGGAACCAGAGATCAAATTGCCAACATCCGCTGGATCATCGAAAAAGCAAGAGAGTTCCAGAAAAACATCTATTTCTGCTTTATTGACTATGCCAAAGCCTTTGACTGTGTGGATCACAATAAACTGTGGAAAATTCTGAAAGAGATGGGAATACCAGACCACCTGACCTACCTCTTGGGAAACCTGTATGCAGGTCAGGAAGCAACAGTTAAAACTGGACATGGAACAACAGACTGGTTCCAAACAGGAAAAGGAGTATGTCAAGGCTGTATATTGTCAACCTGCTTATTTAACTTCTATGCAGAGTACATCATAAGAAATGCTGGGCTGGAAGAAACACAAGCTGGAATCAAGATTGCTGGGAAAAATATCAATAACCTCAGATATGCAGATGACACCGCCCTTATGGCAGAAAGCAAAGAAGAATTAAAGAGCCTCTTGATGAAAGTGAAAGAGGAGAGTGGAAAAGTTGCCTTAAAGCTCAACATTCAGAAAACTAAGATCATGGTATCCGGTCCCATCACTTCATGGGAAATAGATGGGGAAACAGTGGAAACAGTGTCAGACTTTATATTTTTGGGCTCCAAAATCTCTGCAGATGGTGATTGCAGCCATGAAATTAAAAGATGTTTATTCCTTGGAAGGAAGGTTATGACCAACCTAGATAGCATATTTAAAAGCAGAGACGTTACTTTGCCATTGAAGGTCCATCTAGTCAAGGCTATTGTTTTTCCAGTGGTCATGTATGGATGTGAGAGTTGGATGGTGAAGAAAGCTGAGTGCCAAAGAATTGATGCTTTTGAACTGTGGTGTTGGAGAAGACTCTTGAGAGTCTCTTGGACTGCAAGGAGATCCAACCAGTCCATCCTAAAGGAGATCAGTCCTGGATGTTCATTGGAAGGTCTGATGTTGAAGCTGAAACTCCAATACTTTGGCCACCTCATGCGAAGAGTTGACTCATTGGAAGAGACCCTGATGCTGGGAAGGATTTGGGGCAGGGGGAGAAGGGGACGACAGAGGATGAGATGGCTGGATGGCATCACCGACTCAATGGACATGGGTTTGGGTGGACTCCGGGAGTTGGTGAGGGACAGGGAGGCCTGGCGTGCTGTGATTCATGGGGTAGCAAAGAGTTGGACATGACTGAGTGACTGAACTAACTAACTAAGAACTGTCTGTAAATCTGGTGCTTTCGACAAAGGGAATGGTGGCAAAGAACTGTTTCATCCCTTTTCTGTGGCTTGAAGATTTAAATTAGCCTTTCTTTTAGTTTTTAAAGGACTTTAATAAAGATAAAGGTTTTGTTTATGACAATTAAGTAGTCATGCATTGTAGGTCACTATAAGAATACTGAAGCTAAGTAATGTTAATTTAAAACTTTGTAATATATGTCTGGAGAATCCCATGGACAGAGAAGCCTGACGAGCTACAGACCATAGGGTCACAAAGAGTCAGACATGACTGAGCGATGAACACTTTCACTTTTCCATATATAAGAGGTTTTAGTATGAAAGAGTTCTTGAACTGAGTGACAGCAAAGTCTTTAGGATTTGATTTTGATAAGTGAACATACAATAGGGAAATGATTTAAGAAATCTTGATAACACATTTCAGAGTGATATAATACATTCCAAAATATTGTTACGTCTTGGCTCTTGGGGCAGTAATCTAGTTTCTAGACAGTTTTTGTACCATTTTTATTTAAAAAAAATGTTATGTGTCCTAACCTGTCATGTTCCAATCCTTTGATATTTTCTAAGATCATGGGCTAAAAGTAGTGAAAAAAGATGTTATTTATAGGTAAGAAAGTATTATGTAGATCGTTTAAGGATTTTATTAATTATGTTACTGCCCATCTTTGGATGATCAAAGAATAATAATGCTATATACAGAATTGAGAGTCAAAACAGAAGATGAAAATAATCACTGATCCATTTGTAGCTTTCATGTTGCCTAAAATGCCATCCCACCAACATAAAGAATGACTGTCAGTCTCCTCTAGGGGAATATTTTACTGAGTCTTATCTTCTCAGTCTGAGGAACTTGGCTTAACTATTTAAAAAAAAAATCTATCTGCTAAGTTCAGTTCAGTCACTCGGTCACATCTGATTCTTTGCGACCCCATGGACTGCAGCACACTAGGCTTCCCTGTCCATCACCAACTCCCGGAGCTCTCTTAAACTCATGTACATCATGTTGGTGATACCATCCAACCATCTCATCCTCGACCCCTTCTTCTCCTGCCTTCAATCTTTTCCAGCATCAGGGTCTTTTCAAATAAGTTGGTTCTTCACATCAGGTGGCCAAAGTATTGGCGTTTCAACTTCAGCATCAATCCTTCCAATGAATATTTAGGATTGATTTCCCTTAGGATTGATGGGTTGGATCTCCTTGCAGTCCAAGGGACCCTCAACAGTCTTCTTCAACATCACAGTTCAAAAGCATCAATTCTTCAGCGCTCAGCTTTCTTTATAGTCAACTCTTACATGCATATATGACTACTGGAAAAACCATAGCCTTGACTAGACGGACCTTTGTTGGCAAAGTAATGTCTCTGCTTTTTAATATGCTGTCTAGGTTGGTCATAGCTTTTCTTCCAAGGAGCAAGTGTCTTTTAATTTCATGGCTGTAGTCACCACCTGCAGTGATATTGGAGCCCAAGAAAATAAAGTCTGTCACTGTTTCCACTATTTCCCCATCTATTTACCATGAAATGATGGGACCAGATGTCATGATCTTCATTTTATGAATGTTGAATTTTAAGCCAAACTCTGCTAAAAATATCATAGTTTAGATACTTAGCTGTAACTTAAATTTTTCTTGGTGTTGCATCAAGAATCTAAGAGGAAATGTCTATTATATAGCAGTTCTCAAATGTCATCTTGGAACCCCTGAGAGTCCCTGAGATCATTTTAGGAGATCTTTGGGGGTCAAAACCATTTTCAAAGTAATACCAAGATGTTATTTGTATGGATTCGCTATTGCTTTCAGTAACTGATAAATAAATATTTTAAAACATTCTGTTTCAATATTCTTTGCAGCTGAAAATGGAGAAGCTCTATACAGTCAGCAAAAACAAGACCGGGAGCTGACTGTGGCTCAGATCATGAATTCCTTATTGCCAAATTCAGACTTAAATTGAAGAAAGTAGGGAAAACCACTAGGCCATTCAGGTATGACCTAAATCAAATCCCTTACGAATATACAGTGGAAGTGAAAAATAGATTCATGGGTTTAGATCTGATAGACAGTGTGTCTGAGGAACTATGGATGGAGGTTTGTGACATTGTATAGGAGACAGAAATCAGGACCATCCCCAAGGAAAAGAAATGCAAAAGAGCAAAATGGCTGTCTGAGGAGGCTTTACAAATAGCTGTGAAAAGAAGAGAAGCAAAAAGCAAAGGAGAAAAGGAAAGATATACCCATTTGAATGCAGAGTTTCAAAGAACAGCAAGGAGAAATAAGAAACCCTCCCTCAGTGATCAGTGCAAAGAAATAGAGGAAAACAATAGAATGGGAAACACTTGAGATCTCTTCAAGAAAATTAGAGATACCAAGGGAACATTTCATGCAAAGATGGGTGCAATAAAGGTCAGAAACGGTATAGATCTAACAGAAGCAGAAGATATTAAGAAGAGGTGGCAAGAATAGACAGAAGAACTGTACGAAAAAGATCTTCATGACCCAGATAACTATGATGGTGTGATCACTCACCTAGAGCCAAGCATCCTGGAGTGTGAAGTCAATGGGCCTTAGGAAGCATCACAATGAACAAAGCTAGTGGAGGTGATGGAATTCCCATTGAGCTCTTTCAAATCCTAAAAAATGATGCTGTGAAAGTGTTGCATTCAATATGCCAGCAAATTTGGAAAACTCAGCAGTGGCTACAGGACTGGAAAAGGTCAGTTTTCATTCCAATTCCAAAGAAAGGAAATGCCAAAATTTTCAAACTACCACATAATTGCACTCATTTCACATGCTAGCAAAGTAATGCTCAAAATTCTCCAAGCCAGGCTTCAACAGTCTGTGAACTGAGAACTTCCAGATGTTCAAGCTGGATTTAGAAAAGGGAGAGGAACCAGAGATCAAGATGCTGACATCCTTTGGATCATTGAAAAACAAGAGTTCCAGAAAAACATCTACTTCTGCTTCATTGACTACACTAAAGCCTTTGTATGGATCACAACAAACTGAGGAAAATTCTTCAAGAGATGGGAATACGAGACCACCTTACCTGCCTCCTGAGAAACCTGTATGCAGGTCAAGAAGCAACAGTTACAACCAGACGTGGAACAACGGACTGTTTCCAAATTGGGAAAGGAGTGCATCAAGGCTGTACATTCTTACCCTGCTTATTTAACTTCTATGCAGAGTACATCATGGGAAATGCTGGGCTGGATGAAGCACAAACTGGAATCAAGATTGCCAGGAGAAATATCAATAACCTCAGACATTCAGATGAGACACCCTTATGGCAGAAAGAGAAGAGGAACTAAAGAGCCTCTTGATGAAGGTGAAAGTGGACAGTGAAAAAGCTGGCTTAAAATTTAACATTCAAAAATGAAGATCATGGCCTCTGATCTCATCATTTCATGGCAAGTAGATGGGGAAACAGTGAGAACAATGGCAGGCCTTATTTTCTTAGGCTTCAAAATCACTGCAAATGGTGATTGCAACCATGAAATTAAAAGACGCTTTCTCCTTGGGAGGAAAAGGTGACGACAGAGAACAAGATATTTGGATGGCATCAGTGACTCTATGGATATGAGTTGAACAAGCTCTGGGAGATGGTGAAGGACAGGAAAGCCTGACGTGCTGCAGTCCATGGTTCTCAAAAGTGTTGGACACAACTGAGTAACTGAACAGCAACAAAATAGTGATAGCTGTTGTCCATTTACACAAAAGGTCTTTGGAGCACTCAGTAATTTTTAAAAGTATAAAAGTGATCCTTGGGCTTCCCAGGTGGTGCTAGAGGTAAAGAACCTGCCTACCAATGCTGGAGATATAAGAGATGTGTGTTTGATCTCTGGGTTGGGAAGATACCCTGGAGGAGGGCATGGCAACCCACTCCATATTCTTTCCTGGAGAATCCCATGGACAGAGAAGCCTGGCAGGCTACAGTGCATGGGGTTGCAAAGAGTCAAATACAACCGAGGTGACTTAGCATGCATGAATAAAGGAATCCTAAGACCAGTAAACATGAGAGCTGCTGTTACTTTACAAAGTAGTAGAGTACTCTTACCTGTCAATGTGGAAAAGTGGAGAGTTAAGCACATTGATCAATGTATGATATCTTCTATGATCAAGAGAAAGGACAGTATAAACTGAGAATGGTCTCATAGTGGTAAAAATGAGTCATTTTTTTAATTGAACTTTTTGAGGAAGCCCTCACTCCCTGGCCCCCACTAATTTTAGGCATGCCTGTTTTGCATTACATTAGTTACATGACATTAAATGGGTGCTTTTTTCACCCTTTGCCCACGTTGTTACATACAGTATATAGAATATCCACTGAGAAGAATGCTAGGGTGATAATTATAGGACATGGGGATTAGTCTAAGCAGCATCACTGTTGTACATTTTGCCTTGGTCATCTAGGGAAAAAAGTAGATAATAACCTGAAGATGGCAAATAGTTGTATTCAGTTTAGATTATAAAACATGGAGACATTGCCTGTAATACCTATGTTACAATAGAAATGTGGTATTTATGGTTTTTATCCATGCAGGAAATTCATCTGGAACCAATTAGGTAGAAATACTCAGGAGGAACATATGTAGGAAAGCAAACTAAACTCCTTCAAATGCCTCTCCCCATAATTGTTTCAGGGCAAAAAATGCTTGAGTGATCACATTCCTACAGATTACTTAGTAGAATGAAATATTTCTCTAATTAATTACAAACCAGTAGTGCTCTGAAGATGGAGCACTAGTGGAGGAAGAGCATGCAGAGCAGGGGCAGCAATTGATCCCAGACCCAACCTATGGATTCTTCTTAAGAAGTCAGGTCTTACATTCCATCAGATATAGGGTTAGATGTACATCTAGGCTGGACCTATTTGTGATGTTAGGAGGACTTCCTGGTGATTAATGCCCAGCTTTCCCAAACCTCAAGATTATTTTGTTTACTCAAATGGACAATCAACAAAATGATGAGATCAAAATATGAAGGTCATGAAAAACAAAAAAAGGTTTGGCTCTGTGAGTCAGAAAAAAGAAATTAATACCATAATTGGCAAAACGAATAATATTTATAGATTCAGTTCGGTTCAGTCGCTCAGTCGTGTCTGACTCTTTGCGACCCCATGAATCGCAGCACGCCAGGCCTCCCTGTCTATCACCAACTCCCGGAGTCCACCCAAACCCATGTCCATTGAGTCGGTGTTGCCATCCAGCCATTTCATCCTCCATCATCCCCTTTTCCCCCTGCCCCCAATCCTTCCCAGCATCAGGGTCTTTTCCAATGAGTCAACTCTTCACATGAGGTGGCCAAAGTATTGGAGTTTGAGCTTCAACATCAATCCTTCCAATGAACACTCAGGACTGATCTCCTTTAGGATGGACTGGTTGGATCTCCTTGCAGTCCAAGGGACTCTCAAGAGTCTTCTCCAACACCACAGTTCAAAAGCATCAATTCTTTGGCACTCAGCTTTCTTCACATTCCAACTTTCAGTGGTGTTGGTTTAGTTGCTAAGTCATGTCTGACTCTTTGCGACCTTGTGGACTGTAGCCCGCCAGGCTCCTCTGTCCATGGGATTTCTCAGGCAAGAATACTGGAGTGGGTTGCCATTGCTGTTTCCTTCTGCAATTAATTATTAGTACTGCATTAATGTTAATTTGCTGATTTTGGTAATTGTGCTGCAGGAGTCTGGGTGAAGGTAATATGAAAGTTATTTATACTATTTTTATAGCTTTTTACAAGTTTGAAATTATTTAAAATTTAAACAAAAAAGTGTAGGTTAAAAAAATTACAACTATGAGGCAATTACTAATAAGCCGATATTGCAGTAGGGGTTATAATTGAGAACACAGACTGTGACATCAGAAATCCTGGGGTTGAATTCTAGCTCCATTACCTGCTAACTGCATAACTTTTAAATTAATCTCTAAGTGCTTTAGTTTCCTCATCTGTAAAATGTAGAAAGCAAAGCTTCCTACTTTGTAGTGTGGTTGTGAACTTTGAATGAACACTGAGTTCACTGAGTACATTGAGTGTTTAGAAAAATGCTTGATTCAATAAGATGTTTGTTAGAATGATGAAAACTATTTGTGCAGCAACAGTTGTTTTGTAGGGAATATTAAAATGAAATACAATATCACTATTTCCACTTCTATGTGAGGAACTATATATAAAGCTGTCTAATTATCAGCTGTGCAGGAGCTTAGACAAATTAATGTTTGAGGAAGAAGCAGATAGATATAATGATGTAATGTCTGACACTGAAACAGGGGAGCACAGGTTAGGAGGTCAGGGGGAACCAAGAATGTGACATTTCTAAGAGACTGGAACTTCTGGCAAGGCAGTTTGCTATTAGCTCAAGACAGAGTATTTCTGAGAAATAGTGATGCTCAAGAAATGAATTCTCACTCAGTATATAGGCTCAAGAGAAGTTTGAGTTTTTTTCCCCAGAAATCTTGTATTTTATATATGCATCAGGTTTGTACCATCCTGGAGCAGCACCCAGAGGGGAGAATGTGGTTAAGATTAGAAACCTCAACATTCCAACACAGTTAGGCCTGCAGGAATGGGGAAAGAGCTTTGAATCACATAAGACATTAGCTGTGGGAGGATATGCTGTGGGAAAACTGGGCCTAGGATCATAAACTACAGTTGGTCTGGCTCATGTATACAATTTCCAGCCTGCGGCTTTGCTATTAGGACCAGCTGTGGTACACTGGGCTCACCAAAATTTATATCCATTAATTTTGCTCATTCTACGAACTCAGTACTTTTCTGAGAAATTTTGACATTAAGCCTCAGGCCATGAAATTAGTGTAATGAACATTTGACAGAGTATAAAAAGTCAGAATATTGAAATCAAATAGCAGTTTCAATGGCTTACCTGGCTCTTTACTTTACCTCAGTGTTAAAATCCTTACCTCTTCTTCAATGATAGCTGACACTAACCACAGCTGTGCTGGCTGGGGTCCAACCAGGAGGGGTGTGTGTGTGTGTGTGTGTGTGTGCAGTCACTCAGTCATGTCTGACTCTTTGCGGCCCCATGGACTGTAGCTTGCCAGGCTCCTCTGTCCATGGAATTTCCAGGCAAGAATACTGGAGTGAGTTGCCATTTCCTGCTCCAGAGTATCTTCCTGACCAAGGAATCGAACCTGTGTCTCTTTGCATTTCCTGCATTAGCAGGCAGATTCTTTACCACTGCACCACCTGGGAAGAAGCTAGGAATCACTAAATATTTTAAACAAAGGGAGGAACCTCAGGAGAGGTGGAGGAATGCAAGTGATGGTATTAACAGAACCCAAACTAAAGGCCCTCTCTTTGATAAAGAATAATCCAGGACCATTAAGGTAGGGAATGTCTAGCAAGGAGCTGGAACCATGTAAAATGCTGCCTGAGGCATAGAAATAAAGGGAGAAAATCTGTATTTCTCTCCTCCTTTTACCATTTGTTTTCTACCAGTGCCTCTGACTGGGCAAGCATGCCAGAAAGCCAGTTGGCAAAGAAGTCTGGAAGAGGTAATCTGCAGGGACAGGGCAGGGGTGCATCTATGTGCAGATAGGCACCAACCTCCACGAGGTCTTTGCCACTGTTAGAGCAGTGAACAGCACGGGTGCTGTCCTGGGGGAGGCTTGCCTACCTGGAGCCGCACATTTAATTTTTCTGAGCAGTTCTGTGAAGTGGTTGGTTACTATTATCTCAACTTTACAGATGAGGAAATGGAATCTTGGGGAGGTTCAGGTCTATGTCTGAGGTTGCAGAGTCAGAAAGGAACAGAGGCCACTTGGTTCTACACATACTCATTGTCCTGTCCTCTGTGTAACCACTTCAAAGCTCACCTTATATTGTGCTGAAACTGTGGACTTTAAAACACTGGAGCTAAAAGAGACAACAGATAAAATAGACCAAATTTCATCCAGCCTTCCTTTAATGAGGGGAAAACTGAGGTCTAGAAACACTTACTTAGAGTCACATATTTGGTACCAAAATGGAAACAATGAAGTAAAGTTTCCCACTAAGAAATTGAGTAATTACATCAATATTTAATATGAATGTCCTCTGTCCTCTTCTTTTCTACACAAAGTCATTGAGGAAACTCAGGATGAGTTGAAAGCTTGGGTGGAAGGCATGTACCTGGAAGAGGTAAGGGCTATGCATGCCTGGGCACCTGTATTTTCTCTAAAGTAGGGAGCTAGACTATCCACCAAGGTCAAGGGGGAAGGAAGGGTATGGGACATTAGGAGAGTGATCTCAGTTTGAACTTTTTATTGAAGGATTGGAAAGCAGAACCCACTAGAATGAATACAGGGCTTGTAATTTATAATGGAGCATTGAAGACCACCCCCTCAACCTCTGCCTTCCTCTCTACCCCCTACCATCTGAGGGTGGAAGAGACAATGTGAGATAGCACTAATCAACATGGCTGTGCACTTCTTTCAGTAGTGCTCATGGTCCTGGAGAAGAAATAGAAAAGTGAGTGCTTAAATTTATCCAGCACTGTCCCATGGTCTGGCAGGTGAGGCACGCTAATTAGAGAGCAGCTAAACCGAGAGCTTCCCTACCACAGGCCAGAGGGAATTGCTGGACTCTGAGAAGGGGAGTGTCAAAGGACAGAGGCTCTTGGGGTTTAAATTTTGATTTAATGGTAGAAAAATATTGGAAGAAGTGCATGAATAGAAGGTTAAGATCAGAGAATGCGATGTTAAGGCTTAGGTTTCAGGATCTGGTTCAGTACGGTAGACACTAGTCCCATGAGGCTACTCCAAATAGAGATGTGCTATAAATGTACAATATGGAGCAGACTTTGAAGACTTAGTATGAAAAAAGGGATGCAAAATATCTCAGTATTTTAAAATATTTAATTAATGTTGAAATAATAATGTTTGGGGCATATTTAGTTAAATATGTTATTAAAATTAATTTTACATGTTACTTTCTATTTTTTAATGTGGTTACTAGAAGAGTTAAAATTACATTATGTGGTTTGCATATTTATGTATTACATATTATATTTCTACTGAATGGTGATGTTGTAGATGTATATCTATATATTCAAGACAGAGATTTTCAAAATGTGGTTTTAGATCATTTAATATGGAACATATTCAATAATATTTTAAAATAAGTATAAAAATTATAACAGTATAAAATAAATAATAATACTTAGAGTAAATAATATTTTTAATATGTGTTAATAATAATGGTCATTGCTTAATATAATTGATAGAGATTTCCTAGCTTTACACCAAAGTTTTGATATCAAGTTCATTTGTAAATAGCTTGTTTAGTACACAGATTATGAATCACACTCAGCAGTTTGGATTCTCAGTCTTTATTTGTATTAAATAAGTCCTACAATTTCGATCACGAATTTGCAGAATGGAAAGAATTATTTAGTGGCTGTCAAATAGTGCTGAATATTCAGAATGAATGTATGTCCAAAAATTCAGAGAGATTTCTCATGTAAGCTAATTCCAGTGCTGCTAATAAACATTTCCCACTCAAAGTAGAAGTTGAAAAATACATGCAAACAAATTTCTAACCCATTTTTAAGTTGCATTTATCACTGTTAATTGTATTTTAATTTTTATGGAATTTGAATGTGGTTTAAAAGTAAAACCCTCTCATAAATGATCAAAAGATCTTTGGTAATCCTGCCAAGACCACACAATGGGGAAAGTTGAGTCTCTTCAACAAATGATGTTGAGAAAACTGGATATCCACATGCAAAAGAGTAAAGTTAAATCCTTACCTACACACAAATTAAGTCTAAGTAGATTAAAGACCTAAAGGTAAGAATTGAAGCTATAAAACTCCAAGAAGAAAACATAGGAGAAATGCTTCATTACATTGGATATGACAGTGTTTGTTTTTGTTTATGACAACAAAGAGGTTGACAGCAAAAGTAAACAAATAGGACTACATTAATCTTAAAAACTTTCACACATTAAGGAAACAATCAACATAATGAAAAGACAGCCTAAAAAATGGGAAATATTTGCAAATTACATGTGTGATAAGGGATTAATATCCAGAATATATAAAGAATTCCTATAGCTGAACAACAAAAAATCAAAAGACCCAATTAAAGTACAAGCAAAGGACTTGAATAAATGTTTCTCCAGAGAAAATATACAAATGGTCAAGCCAAGAAAAGATACTCAATATCACTAATCATTAGGGAAGTACAAATTAAAATCATGATGAGATATTATCTCATAACCATCAGGATCAGCTCAGTTTAGTTGCTCAGTTGTGTCCGACTCTTTGTGACTCATGGACTACAGCACCCTAGGCTTCCCTGTCCATCACCAACTCCTGGAGCTTGCTCAGTCTTATAGCCATCGAGTCCATGATGCCACCCAACCATCTCATACTCTGTTGTCCTCTTCTCCTCCTGCCTTCAACCTTTCCCAGCATCAAGGTCTTTTCCAATGAGTCAGTTCTTTGCATCAGGTGGCCAAAGTATTGGAGTTTCAGCTTCAGCATCAGTTCTTCCAATGAATATTCAGGACTGATTTCTTTAGGATGGACTGGTTGGATCTCCTTGCAGTCCAAAGGACTTTCAAGAGTCTTCTCCAACACCACAGTTCAAAAGCATCAATTCTTCGGTGCTCAGCTTTCTTTATAGTCCACTCTCACATCCATAAATGGCTACTGGAAAAACCATAGCTTTGACTAGATGGACCATTGTTGGCAAAGTAATGTCTCTGCTTTTTAATATGCTGTCTAAGTTGGTCATAACTTTCCTTCTAAGGAGCATGCATCTTTTAATTTTATGTCTGCAGTCATCATCTGCAGTGATTTTGGAGCCCAGAAAAATTAAGTCTCTCACTGTTTCCATTGTTTCCCCATCTATTTGCCGTGAAATGATGGGACCAGATGCTATGGTCTTCGTTTTTTGAATGTTGAGTTTTAAGCCAGCTTTTTTACTCTCCTTTTTCGCCTTAATCAAGAGGCTCTTTAGTTCTTTTTCACTTTCTGCCATAAGGGTAGTGTCATCTGCATATCTGAGGTTACTGATACTTCTCCCTGCAATTTTGATTCCAGCTTGTGTTTCATCCAGCCCGATATTTTGCATGATGTACTCTGCATATAAGTTAAATAAGCAAGGTGACAACATACAGCCTTGACATACTCCTTTTCCAATTTGGAAGCATCAGGATGGCTATCATCAAGAAATGCCATAAAAAAAAACAAGTCTTGTTGGGAATGTGGAGAGATTGAAATACTTGTGCACTCTCGGTGGAAATGTAAAATGGTGAAGGCTCTATGGAAAATAGTATGAAAGTTCTTCAAAAGGTTAAAAAGTTAAAAATAAATTTACCATATGATTCAGTGATTCTGCCTTGACATATATAGCCAAAGAATTGGCTATCTAATGGCATATCCAATGGCTATCTACTGGGATAGGTAGCCAAGAATTGTCTATCCCATTAATCTATCTAATGGGATAGATAAAGAAAGCAGGATCTCAAAGATATTTGCACAACCATGTTTAATGCAATATTAATCACAATAATCAAGCGATAGAAGCAACCAAAATGTTCATTGATGAATTGAATTAATGAATAAACAAAATGTGGTATATACATATAATGGGATATTATTCATTCTTGAATAAGAAGGAGCTCCTGTTATATGTAACATGGATGAACTTTGAGTACATTATGCCAAAGCAAATAAGCCCAGTCACACAATGTGAATGCTGTGTGATTCCACATATATGAGGTACCTAAAGGAGTCAAACTGATTAGAAAGTGCCAGAAAGGAGGAGGAAATGTGGAAGGTGTTCAATGGATACAGAATTTCAGTTTTACAAGATGAAAAAATTCCAGAAATCTGTTGTACAAAAAAGTGAATATAGTTTACACTATTGAATTGGTCACTTAAAATTGGTTAGGGTGGTAAATTTTGAGTTTTTAAAACCACAGTTTTTTAAAAAGCTTTATAATATGGTATCCATTTCTCCAATGAGTGAGAAAATCATGACGGGTTGGGGAAACATGTAACTTGCAGCAAATGACCTAAAAATACAACAACAGTTCCATCTTTGTAAGAAATCCTTGTAATTTTTTCAAATGATTCTCAACATTAAAATGTGTAATTTCTTTTATGTTTAAGTGATAGGTTTGGGTTATTCAAGGTAGAATATTTGAGAAAGCCACTTGAAAAACCATAGCTTTGACTAGATGGATCTTTGTCGGCAAAGTAATGTCTCTGCTTTTTAATATGCTGTCTAGGTTGGTCATAACTTGCCTTCCAAGGAGCAAGCATCTTTTAATTTCATGGCTGCAGTCACCATCTGCAGTGATTTTGAAGCCCTCAAAATAAAGTCTGTCACTGTTTCCACTATTTACCCATCTATTTGCCATGAAATAATGGGACCGGATGCCATGATCTTCGTTTTCTGAATGTTGAGTTTTAAGCCAACTGTTTCACTCTCCTGTTTCAATTTCATCAAGAAGCTCTTTAGTTCTTCTTTGCTTTCTGCCATAAGGGTGGTGTCATTTGCATATCTGAGGTTATTGATATTTCTCCCAGGAATCTTGATTCCAGCTTGTGCTTCATCCAGCCCAGCATTTCTCATGATGTATTCTGCATAGAAGTTAAATAAGCAGGGTGACTATATACAGCCTTGATGTACTCCTTTCCCAATTTGGAACCAGTCTGTTGTTCCATATCTAGTTCTAACTGTTGTTTTCTGACCTGCATACAGATTTCTCAGGAGGCAGGTCAGGTGGTCTGGTATTTCCATTTCTTGAAGAATTCTCCACAGTTTGTTGTGATCCACCCAGTCAAGATTTTGGCATAGTCAATAAAGCAGAAATAGATGTTTTTCTGGAACTCTCTTACTTTTTTGATGATCCAGTGGACATTGGCAACTTGATCTCTGGTTTCCTCTGCCTTTTCTAAATCCAGCTTGAACATCTGGAAGTCCATGGTTCACTTACTGTTGAAGCCTGGCTTGGAGAATTTTGAGTATTACTTTGCTAGTGTGTGAGATGAGTACAATTGTGCAGTAGCTTGAACATTCTTTGGCATTGCCTTTCTTTGGGATTGGAATGAAAACTGACCTTTTCCATTCCTGTGGCCACTGCTGAGTTTTCCAAATTTGCTGGCATGTTGCGTGCAACACTTTCACAGCATCATCTTTTAGGATTTGAAAGAGCTCAACTGGAATTCCATCACCTCCCCTAGTTTTGCTCATAGTGATGCTTCCTAAGGCTCACTTGACTTCACATTCCACGATGTCTGGCTCTAGGTGAGTGATCACACCATTGTGGTTATCTGGGTCATAGAGATCTTTTTTGTATAGTTCTTCTGTGTATTCTTGCCACCTCTTTTTAATATCTTTTGCTTCTGTTAGGTCCATGCCATTTCTGTCCTTTATTGTGCCCATCTTTGCATGAAATGTTCCCTTGGTATCTCTAATTTTCTTGAAGAAATCTCTAGTGTTTCCCATTCTATTTTTCCTCTATTTCTTTGCATTGATCATTGAGAAAGGCTTTCTTTTCTCTCCTTGCTATTCTTTTGAATTCTGCCTTCGGATGGGAATATCTTGCCCTTTCTCCTTTGCCTTTAGCTTCTCTTCTTTTCTCAGCTATTTGTAAGGCCTCCTTAGACAACCATTTGCCTTTTTACATTTCTTTTTGTTGTGGATGTCCTTGATCACTGGGCCATTTATAATGAAATGAAAATATTGATCATGCCCATTTAAATCATAAATAAGGTTGGCTTTAAGATAGTCTTATTCCTTAGGAATAATATACGGCCTTGTGACATGTGAAACATTGTTGTCAGGAGTGAATCAGAGTTTTGTAATCACAAGTATGAGAAACCACTTCTCTCTGCCTTTGAATGCTAAGAGGACTAAATAAAAGGTTTCTTTTTCCCTCCATGTAAGCTTGACTCCCAGGTACAACGACAAAGAAAAAGACACGCAAATGTCCTATTCTAGTCATCTCATTATTTTATTGTGAAGGCAGGAGACAGTGTAAGCCTCAGGATGACTTCAGTATCTTTATATATCCAAACTGGAAGTTGTTAGACAAATATATATTCCCAGGCAAAGTGATCTTTAATCACTGGAGCAGTACTTTATAAGAGAATGTCAGATCTCAGAATACACACTCTGATATGGATCACGTCACAGCTTTACACAAAACACTTAGATAGCATAAACTAGCTTTTCAGGAGCTGCCACCTTCCTTCACCCTCCATTTTCACTTCCCATGCTCCCTTCCTCCCTTGGGAAGATGCACACTAGTCCCATTAGCTTTCAGCACCAGTGTCGCCATGGAAACTCGCCTCCTTGTCTTCCCCCTCCCCAGTTACCAAGTACAGCTTCTGGACTCAGTGCCAAGACCTCCTCTGTACACCCTCAGCATTCTTTCAATGTTTAGACAAATCTGGTGGAAAATGTTGTTTACATTTTTTCCCCACAGTACTATAGCTGTATGTTTGGTACAACACATTTCTGTTGGATCTATCCATGTTCTGAAAGAGATTATTACCCCCTTACCCTGTCCATTATAGCTTAAAAAATTGTACTCTTTGATCTTATTTTTAATACAGTATACAGGATAGCTCAGGATTACAGACATTCCATTTTTGTATTGTTTCATTTACTTTTCATCTTAATACTACATGTGCATGGTTTCTATACCTTTGGAGATCATTTCTGTTTTGTGAAAATTGTGCCATTAATGCTTTTTTTCAAAAAAAAACCTAGGCAGTAATATGAAATATCTCTCATGTCTTAGAAGTTCATTCAAGTACATCTGTGAACCTTAGGTTATTTCAGCCATTATAATTCAGCTGTTTAAATAATGTATTGGTGTTCCACATTACTTGGAATGTACGGTTAGAGGCCTTAGTACATTTTATGCAGACTTGAATATAATTTAATTAGTCATTATAACACTCATTTATGCTGACACGAAAAGTTTTGTAGATGTGAAATGACTTTTTGTCCCTTCCCTTGCCTTTAAAATGTCAATTTTGGTTATGTATTTCTCAAACATTAAAATGTAAGCTCAGCAGAGTATTTATTTATTTAACATTTTTTAGTATAAATAAATCATATCAGCTCTCCCACCATGCTGATGTTGCCATTTTTCATTATAAACATTTATATTAAAAAAATTTAAAAAGATAGGTCTTCTATTTGGAAAAATTCCCTCTGATAAACAGAAGAGGGAGCAATATTTCCTTCTTTTTGACACAGAATGCAGAGTTGTTTTTTAAATTCCTACTTCACCTTTTTTTTTTTTCTAAATGTAAACCTCCTTTGTCATAATCTCTGCTGTTGATTTTCTATTCCTTTCTTTCATTTTTAGGGGGGAGGGATGTCTAGTAGTGGCAGGAGTGGGACCACCCATTTTGATCAAGAGTACAAAGGTTAAATTCTTTCTGGTTTGCTACTTTCTCTTAGGATATAGTTAAATATTAGAAATCTTTGTCTTCTACTGTATATTTTTACTTGCAACAATACTTAAAAAAAAATCTATGGCAGCACTTTACAAAGAGGCCCTGGCATTGTGTGGTCAACTGGAGTGAATGCATATATTCTCTGGGGCCTGCCCTGTGAGAGACTGTCTCCCCGTTGTTCTCACTGTGAACTGAGTAAGAACCGTGCACATCTGAATAACAGAGTCTTTTCTGCCTGGTGCAATCCTGGATTGTTACAGTCTACAGGCCAGCCATGCTGTCACCGGCACAAATTGATTTAACCATCAATTGCTGTGGTCATTAAAGCTGCTAAAAGTCCTCGCCAAACTGATGAATTGCAACTGAATGTGAAATGAGTCTCTAAGTCCGTTTCCCACCATCTCATATCAAAGGCTATTGTATCCCTGCAAAGTAACGGGTCGGAGGTTCAGGCTGGGGTTCAACAATGGGCCCTGTCAGAGGATAGAGCTCCATTCACTCTGGCAGACCCAATTACAGTTTGCTTTCCATACCTTATTGTATAAAATTTGCATCCAACTAATACATTGAATTATTGGCATACTTTGGGTGTCAAAGGAGTTCACTGAATGGTTTGTCCTTAAAATACATGGAATTCTAAGCATCTGGTGGCTACTGGGTCGTGACAATGAAAGGATTCCCTGGTTTTTCACTGCTTGCAGAAGGACTCATTTTTTTTCTCAGCTCAGATTTAACACTTTATTTATTTATTTTTGAGAGGAGCTGTAGGGAAGGAATGGTACTCTTCCTGCCTACAAGAATGTAATTAAAAAATTTAAATGGTTCACTATAATCTCTTCGGGACAAAGAGGGTAAAACCAGACTTAGAATTGGGCAAAAGCGGGGTTAAAATTTGATGTTTCCTTTTTTTTAAAACCTGAAGAAAAGTAGGGAGTGAAATAATAGTAGGGCAAAATTAAAATCACATTTAGGTATAGATATCAATACCCAGAGAACTTTCCTTAAGTCTTTCAGGAAAACATATAGGTTAGATTTTAAATCATCATGGTTAAGCCAGTCAAGAGCTACAAGTCAACTAGGCAAAGAACATGTCGATGTTTACACTAATGATTTCTTTATTTAGTCAATAACTAAGTCTGTGGAGATGAACCATCAGAAAAAAATTAAATCCTTCAAGTTCTGATATTGCAATACTGATAGAGAATTTCAGGAGATTTCAAGTTTTGCCGCAACATTTGATATGCTCCTGCTGATGATAGAATTCTTCTTTTTCTTAACAGATAATAATCTGAGTAATAATTTTGTTTTGAGTCTTGGATTAAGTATGTCAAATAATTTTATTTACACATGCAGCTTCTTATGGAATTTTTACAAATTCACTTGAGTTTTTTCTTTAATGTTTAGATTAATATTTAAGAGCTGTGTAAAGGGTCCTTGTTTTTAATTTCAAGGTTTTTGTTGTCTGTTCTTTCTCCTTTTCTCTTCCTAAACCTCAAGGTAGTATGATTTTAGCATCTAATGTTTTCCAAGATGTAGAGGAAGCTCTCTAGGAGAAACAGGACTTTGGAGATCAAAGGCAGAAAGTTCCATTTTCCTCCTGAAACCCCACACGCTCTGGTTATTTTCTTTCCCAAGCTCATCTTGCCACCAAGTGCTATCAATAGGGCTGAAAAGAGCAGATGTGGAAAACAAAATAAATCTGACTTCATATTGTAATGGGGATTACATGAATACAAAGTTTAGAAGAAAGTGAGCAAAGCCAGCAAGGACTACAGTGCCATAGAGAAGAGAGAGGAAGGGAAGTTTTGCTTAAAGAATCAGTGCATAGGTCAGAGGTTCAGGCCATTCAGATGTATTAATAATGAGCTGGCAGACAGATCCAGGTTTGTGTTTCCCTAGACTCTATTTACCATAGACTTTGAGTCTCCAGTAACTGTGTGTGGAAATCCATCAGTAAGAACTGTTACATTTTGCCCAAGGTTCCAAATGACCCTTGAAGAAGGTCACTGGATTCTTGTCTCTGAAAGATCTATTGTTCAAGACAAGGGAAAAGCACAAGCTCCCTTGGCAAAAGAGAAAAAATTCTGACTCCAGATTGCTTAAGCATTGTAAACCAAATGGAATGTCTATGTTTTATGACCCAAAGAACTGTAGAATATTTTAGATGGAATGTGATATGGAAATCAATTCTTTTTATAAGCTTCACTCACAAAACAACATTAGAAATGTTGAACTTATTTGTGAGAGAAAAGTAAGACAATACAGTCTCCCCAAATATTTTCAAGGTAATTGGCTTCCGTTTATTTATTCTGAACCAACAGTCTATCAATGTTTTTAATATTAATGTGGTAACAAAATTTCAGCATTTATCATGATTATTAATTTATATCTTGAATTAAGACTTCTTAAGCCCAGATGATATGAGAAAGTCCTACTTTAGTATTATGTACATAACTTTAGATCACCTAGTACTTATATTGAAATATATGTGCTTATTGAAAATACTTACCAGGATAGTATAGCACAAGAGCTTTGTAAAGCCTTACATGAGTTTTTAGCTTTTAAGTTAACATAGATTTAAAAATAATAATTTTACCTGAGTATACATTTTAAGACAATTTTAAGAGGCCTTTAATAAGAATTTTTCATTATTTCCTTCTACTAGATTCAGGAGAACAGCAAGGCTGCCTACTTTCTGAATACTCATATGTGGTATGTGTAATCGATACTTGATAAGCCTGTGTTGAGTGAATGAATACAGTTTCACAGTACTGCTATAAGATACTAATGATCAGTCTCTCAGTCATATCCAACTCTTTGTAACCCCATGGACTATAGCCTGCCAGGCTCTTCTGTCCATGGAATTTTCCAGGAAAGAATACGGGAATGGGTTACTATTTCCTCCTCCATGGGATCTTCCCAACTCAAGAGTCTAACCTGCATCTCCTGCATTGGAAAGCATATTCTTGACCCCTGAGCCACCTGGGAAGCTCCCAGCTAAAAGATAGACAGTACTTTTAAAACTAACCATGCATCTGGTAGGCACTTTCAATTTGAAGACTAATGTCTTTCTTCATGGGGAATTCTCTTCTGTATTTTTGTTGTTGTTGTTGTTGAGTTTCTTCACATTTTTCCTCTGTTGGGAAAATCTAATAGATTTGGACCTTCTGAACTGATTCTCTAAGTTTCTCTCTCAAATTTTCATTTTATGCTTGTATATATTATTTTGGCCTGGGGGTAAATTCTTAAGAGACTCTACCTTCAGTATGAGGACTGTTGAGTGGGGAGAAGCATGGGTTTCTCTGGTTTTCAGTCAGTTCAGTCTCTCAGTCATGTTTCTTTGCGGCCACATAGACTGCAGCACACCAGGAATCACTGTCCATCACCAACTCCCAGAGCTTACTCAAACTCATGTCCATCGAGTTGGTGATGCCATCCAACCATCTCATCCTCTGTCATCCGCTTCTCCTCCTGCCTTCAATCACCACTGCTTCCTGTACAATGTCACAAACCTCCGTCCATAGTTCTTCAGGCACTCTGTCTATCAGATCTAATCCCTTGAATCTATTTTTCACTTCCCCTGTATAATCACAAGGGATTTGATTTAGGTCATACCTGAATGGTCTAGTGGTTTTCTCCACTTTCTTCAATTTAAGTCTGAATTTGGCAATAAGGAGTTCATGATCTGAGCCACAGTCAGCTCCCGGTCTTGTTTTTGCTGACTGTATACAGCTTCTCCATCTTTGGCTGCAAAGAATATAATCAATCTGATTTTGGTATTGACCAACTGGTGATGTCTATGTGTAGAGTCTTCTCTCATATTGTTGGAAGAGGTTGTTTGCTATGATCAGTATGTTCTCTTGGCAAAACTCTGTTAGCCTTTGCCCTGCTTCATTCTGTACTCCAAGGCCAAATTTGCCTGTTACTTCAGGTATCTCTTGACTTTGTACTTTGGCATTCCAGTCCCCTATAATGAAAAGGACATCTTTTGGGGGGTGTTAGTTCTAGAAGGTGTTGTAGGTCTTCAGAGAACCAATCAACTTCAGCTTCTTCAGCATTACTGGTTGGGGCGTAGACTTGGATTACTGTGATACTGAATGGTTTGCCTTGGAAATGAACAGAGATCATTCTGTCATTTTTGAGATTGCATCCAAGTACTGCATTTTGGACTCCTTTGTTGACTGTGATGGCTACTCCATTTCTTCTAAAGGATTCTTGCCCACAGAAGTAGATATAATGGTCATCTGAGTTAAATTCACCCATTCCAGTCTATTTCAGTTCACTGATTCCTAAAATGTTGATGTTCACTCCTGTTTGATGACTTCCAATTTGCCTTGATTCATGGACCTAACTTTCCAGGTTCCTATCCAGTATTGCTCTTTACAGCATCTCTGGTTTTAAATGGTTTCAAAACCTTCAATTCTAATTTTTAGTCCCATTTTTCATTCCATCCCCCATATTAGCTAAAATGAGTTTGTAGAGTCCCTAGATTTTTGATGGAAACATCTTCCTCAGCTTTAACCACTCAATATGTTTTATAAGCTTCAGCTTTCTCTGTTTCATCTCATTCATCAAATATTCCATAATATTCTCTTTCTATCTCAATTTAAACACACAGACACACACACACATATATGTATTATATATAGGTTTTCAATCTGGAAATGGCTTCCCTCATACTTCACTTATTTTTAGGGTTTATGTTGTCAGACATATATTTTTAAAATGATTTTGCTCTTATTTTACTAAGATTTCCTGATCTTCCACCTTGAACTAGGTTGTTTATTTTAGAATCTAAGAAATTGTTTAATGATTAACTGATTTGGGGGAATTACTCCATTTTTATTTTATTTTACATTATCTGTTATTATAAAAGAAGAAGCACAAGTACACTGCAGAAAATCTGACAAGCAAAAATCTTTTAAAAATTAAGATATAATTCCAGAAATCCTTACTGTGTATTCTTGCAGATCTGTCCATCCAGCCACCTTTTCACCTACCTAACTATGCACATACACAGGCACATTTTTGAACCCAAATGAGATTATATGGTACATATTCTTTTGTAGCCTATGTTTTCAATGAACTCTTCCTTTCTATTTTAGTAGATTTTCATTGCATCTCATACCAAGAAAGCTCTTTGAGTCTGAATTCAAGGTCATGAGTTTAACATGGGCCATTCAGTTTGGTTGTATTGTTTACTCCAGAAGTATTCATGTGAGTGAAAGTATAAAGTGAGTAGAGAGTTAGATTTAACCAGAATTGAGCTTTTGACAGGTGAGAATGATGAATGAAGGAGGGAGCAAGGGAGGTGGGAATGCAAGGAAGTGATTCTAATGAAAAATTGTGGAATTTAAGCTGACAAAAAATTAAATGTGAAAGTAGTAATTCATGGTGAAAAAGTAGTTGAGTAAATGGATTTTTGGTTGCAGAGAGTTGGACAATTGTTGATATACACTGAGTAGACAGGAGGTGTGTTTTTGCAATTGAGTATCGAGGGGTTGCAGTTATTGATAATGAAGTGGTCCTGAAGGGAATGATAGACCTTTGTGGCATAGATAAAGTGAAGGCAGAAGAAGAAGGGGATGACCAATAGGATTGGATGGCATCACCGACTCAATGGACATGAGTTTGAGCAAATTCCAGGAGTTGTTGATGGACAGGGAACCCTGGTGTGCTGCAGTCCATGGGATCACAAAGAGTCAGACGTGACTGAGTGACTGAACAATAACAAGGGTGAAGAATGTGATCTTTGGAGAGAAGATGGTCAAGGTACTGAGATGACATTATACATGTAAATTTTGAAATCACCATCAGTTATGACAAGAATTAAATAAGAGAAAAAGGTGATCCAGGAATTAATATTTCTGAAGGCATGAGCTAGAATGACTTACAGTTGTGAGGTTGATCATAGCAAGAATGAACAGGTGGTCTAGTTTGATGTTATGGGATTCAAAATCAGGGGCTTTGAAAGAAGAGGAATGGAAATGGTCTGGAGTCTACATAGTGAGGTAAAAGTTTTGTGAGACAGAAAATCACTTCCTAAGAAACTGCAGGAGAAGAACGTCATAGTTTAGTTGGTGCAAAAAAATGTGAAGAAAATGTTGAAGAAATAGGGAATCTTGTGGTAACTGACCAGGAGTGTTAAAGGGCATAGTGGTTGAGTTTTAGGAATGGGGTGGGAGTAGGAATTGGGCTTCCCTTGTGGCTCAGCTGGTAAAGAATCTGCCTGTAGTGTGGGAGACCTGGATTTGATCCCTGGGTTGGGAAGATTCCCTGGAGAAGGGAAAGGCTACCCACTCCAGTATTCTGGCCTAGAGAATTCCATGGACTGTATAGTCCATGGGATCCCAAAGAGTTGGGCACGACTGAGCAAATTTCGCTTTCACTTTCACAGGGGGATTAGAGTCTTGGGACTAAGACATGACCTGAGAGTACTGGGCTTCTTTGAGTTTGATAGAAACAGAAATGTAGGGCAAATGAGATTAGTTTTGAAAGTGCCAAGGCAGACAGTGGTGTGATACTGGAAGTGCTGCAGGTAGGATAGGGGTTGGTCTCATTAGGAGCATGGAGAACTTGGAGATCTTTTCTTAATTTCTACCAATTGTGGTATGAAGGCACAGGAAATAGTAAGCAGCATTTTTGTGAAACACATATTGCTCTTTTTTCATGCTGAAAGACACATTAGAACAGTGGCCTTTCCCCCAGCAGGTGGAGTGCAGTGGCTCCCCTTGCTCATGTTTGAGATAGAACGTTAGAAAAAATATATACATAATTTATATGTTGTAAAATTTATGATAGATATATTTTTATTGTATGCTGCTGCTGCTAAGTTGCTTCAGTCGTGTCCGACTCTGTGCGACCCCATAGATGGCAGCCCACCAGGCTCTACCGTCCCTGGGATTCTCCAGGCAAGAGTACTGGAGTGGGGTGCCATTGCCTTCTCTGATGTTTTTTTATTGTATAGATTCATATAAATGTTATATAAATATATTTATATAATATAATGGACAGATATGTATTATATATATACACAGACACACAGACACACACACACACAGACACACACACACACACACACACACACACACACACAGAAGGAGCCAGTGAGAGAGAGAGGAAGAGAAAAAGGGAATAAAAAGAGAATTAGAAGAGAATTTGCTGTAGGAAGATGTATTGTATTTCTTTTTATGGAATTGAGTACCCCTAGGGTTATAAACGCTCTGTTCAAAGAGCACATGTCAGTAGTGGAAATATGGCTTAGGATCACTTTACTGTACATAATTGCATTCAGTGTGTACAAAACACCATCATGTAGGTACTGATATCCCAGGTTCACCTTTTCTTTCCTGCAGTATTGAAGTCCAAAAAAGCACTAAATGTTGGAATTTTTTTCATAACTCATTTGGTAGCAAAATCTGACCTGCTGAATCAACTGAATTGGTGGCAAGCTGTTTATAATATTCACTTATTTTATTTATTGCGAATAATGATACATTTCTTTTCTGAGATGTCCATGTGATTGATTATAGGAAACTGTTGGAGACTTCAGCAAGGATGTTACATATTATATAGTGTATTTCTGTCCCATTAACTTAAAATCTGGAAAGTCTCAGTTTCAGAATGCACTCCACCCCAAGAGTTTCCAATAAGGGATTACAGCATGTACTCATATTCTCTAGGAATGAAAACTGGTGTTTGAAGACTTTAGTAGCCTGCACAAGGCAGTCTCTCCCATCAGGAAGTTTCCCTAAGCCTCTTATCCTTCTCCATCAGAGGGAAGACAGATTAAAAACCACAATCATAGAAAACTAACCAATCCAATCACATGGACCACAGCCTTGTCTAACTCAATGAAACTATGAGCCATGCCATGTAGGGCCACCCAAAACGGACGGGTCATGGTGGAGAGTTCTGACAAAATGTGGTCCACTGGAGAAGGGAATGGCAAACCACTTCAGTATTCTTGCCTTAAAAACCCCATGAACTGTATGAAAAGGCAAAAAGATAGGACACTGAAGGATGAACTCCCCAGGATGGTAGGTGCCCAATATGCTACTGGAGATCAATGGAGAAGTAACTCCAGAAAGAATGAAGGGATGGAGCCAAAGCAAAAACACCACCTAGTTGTGGATGTGCCTGGTGATGGAAGTAAAGTCCAATGCTGTAAAGAGCAATATTGCAGAAGAACCTGGAATATTAGGTCCATGAATTAAGGCAAATTGGAAATCATTAAACAGGAGATGGCAAGAGTGAACATCAACATTTTAGGAATCAGTGAACTGAAGTAGACTGGAATGGGTGAATTTAACTCAGATGACCATTATATCTACTTCTGTGGGCAAGAACCCTTTAGAAGAAATGGAGTAGCCATCACAGTCAACAAAGGAGTCCAAAATGCAGTACTTGGATGCAATCTCAAAAATGACAGAATGATCTCTGTTCATTTCCAAGGCAAACCATTCAGTATCACAGTAATCCAAGTCTATGCCCCAACCAGTAATGCTGAAGAAGCTGAAGTTGATTGGTTCTCTGAAGACCTATAACATCTTCTAGAACTAACACCCCCCAAAAGATGTCCTTTTCATTATAGGGGACTGGAATGCCAAAGTACAAAGTCAAGAGATACCTGGAGTAACAGGCAAATTTGGCCTTGGAGTACAGAATGAAGCAGGGCAAAGGCTAACAGAGTTTTGCCAAGAGAACACACTGATCATAGCAAACAACCTCTTCCAACAATATGAGAGAAGACTCTACACATAGACATCACCAGTTGGTCAATACCAAAATCAGATTGATTATATTCTTTGCAGCCAAAGATGGAGAAGCTCTTTACAGTCAGCAAAACAAGACTGGGAGCTGACTGTGGCCCAGATCATGAACTCTTTATTGCCAAATACAGACTGAAATTGAAGAAAGTGGAGAAAACCACTAGACCATTCAGGTATGACCTAAATCAAATCCCTTATGATTATACAGTGGAAGTGACAAATAGATTCAAAGGATTAGATCTGATAGAGTGCCTGAAGAACTATGGATGGAGGTTTGTGACATTGTACAGGAGGCAGGGATCAAGACCATTCCCAAGAGAAAGCAATACAAAAAAGCAAAATGATTGTCTGAGGAGGCCTTACATATAGCTGAAAAAAGAAAAGACGTGAAAGGCAAAGGAGAAAAGGAAAGATATATCCATTTGAATGCAGACTTCCAAAGAATAGCAAGGAGAGATAAGAAAACCTTCCTCAGGGATCAATACAAAGAAATAGAGTAAAACAATAGTGGGAAAGACTAGAGATCTCTTTAAGAAAATTAGAGATACAAAGGGAACATTTCATGCAAGTTCGGTTCAGTTCAGTTGCTCAGTTGTGTCCGACTCTTTGTGACCCCATGAACCGCAGCACACCAGGCCTCCCTGTCCATCACCAACTCCTGGAGCCTACCCAAACTCATGTCCATTGAGTTGGTGATGCCAACCAACCATCACAACCTCTGTCATCCCCTTCTCCTCCTGCCCTCAATCTTTCCCAGCATCAGGGTCTTTTTCAATGAGTCAGCTCTTCGCATCAGGTGACCAAAGTATTGGAGTTTCAGCTTCAGCATCAGTCCTTCCAATGAATATTCAGGACTGATTTCCTTTAAGATGGAATGGTTAGATCTCCTTGCAGTCGAAGGGACTCTCAAGAGTCTTCTTCAACACCACAGTTCAAAAGCATCAATTCTTTGGTGCTCAGCTTTCTTTATAGTCCAACTCTCATATCCATACATGACTACTGGAAAAACCATAGCTTTGACTAGATGGACCTTTGTTGGCAAAGTAATATCTCTGCTTTTAAATATGCTGTCTAGGTTGGTCATAGTTTTCTTCCAAGGAGCAATCGTCTTTGAATTTCATGGCTGCAGTTACAGCCTTGAATAGATGGACCTTTGTTGCAAATATGGGCACGATAAAGGACAGAAATGGTATGGACCTAACAGAAGCAGAAGATATTAAGAAGAGGTGGCAAGAATACAAAGAAGAACTATACAAAAAATATCTTCATGATCACACACGAAGGTGTGATCACTCACCTAGAGCCAGACATCCTGGAATGTGAAGTCAAGTGGGTTTTAGGAAGCATCACTACAAACAAAGCTAATGGAGGTGATGTAATTCCAGTTGAACTATTTCAAATCCTAAAAGATGATGCTGTGAAAGTGCTGCACTCAATATACCAGCAAATTTGGAAAATGCAGCAGTGGCCACAGGACTGGAAAAAGTCAGTTTTCATTCCAATCCCAAAGAAAGGCAATGTCAAAGAATGCTCAAACTATCGCACAATTGCACTCATCTCACATGCTAGCAAAGTAATGCTCAAAATTCTCCAAGCCAGGCTTCAACAATATGTGAACCATGAACTTCCAGATGTTCAAGTTGGTTTTAGAAAGGGCAGAAGAACAAACAATCAAATTGCCAACGTCCACTGGATCATCGAAAAAGCAAAAGAGTTCCAGAAAAATATCTACTTCTGCTTTATTGACTTTGCCAAAGCCTTTGACTCGTGTGGATCACTACAAACTGTGGAAAATTCTTCAAAAGATGGAAATACCAGACCCCTTGACCTGCCTCCTGAGAAATCTGTATGCAAGTCAGGAAGCAACAGTTAGAACTGGACTCAGAACAACAGACTGGAAAGGAGTACATCAATGCTGTATATTGTCATCCTGCTTATTTAACTATATGCAGAGTACATCATGAAAAATGCTGGGCTGGATGAAGCACAAGCTGGAATCAAGATTGCTGGGAGAAATATCAGTAGCTTCAGATATGCAGATGACATCACCCTTATTGCAGAAAGAGAAGAACTAAAGAACCTCTTGATGAAAGTGAAAGAGGAGAGTGAAAAAGTTGGCTTAAAACTCAACATTCAGAAAATGAAGATCATGGCATCTATGCCCATCATTTCATGGCAAATAGATGGGGAAATAGTGGAAACAATGACAGACTTTATATTTGGGGGGGCTCCAAAATCACTGCAGACGGTGACTGCAGCCATGAAATTAAAAGACGCCTGCTCCTTGGAAGGAAAGTTATGACCAACCTAAACAGCGTATTAATAAGGAGAAACATTACTTTGCAAACCAAGGTCTGTCTAGTCAAAGGTATAGTTTTTCCAATAGTTGTGTATGGATGTGAGAGTTGGATTATAAAGAAAGCTGAGTGCCGAAGAATTGATGCTTTTGAACTGTGGTGTTGAAGAAGACTCTTGAGAGTCCCTTGGACTGCAAGGAGATCCAACCAGTCCATCCTAAAGGAAATCAGTCCTGGATATTCATTGGAAGGACTGATGTTGAAGCTGAAACTCCAATACTTTGGCCACCTTATGTGAAGAACTGACTCATTGGAAAAGACCCTGATGCTGGGAAAGATTGAGGGCAGGAGGAGAAGGCGAAGACAGAGGATGAGATGGTTGGTTGGCATCACCAACTCAATGGTCATGAGTTTGAGTAAACTCTGATAGTTGTTGAGGGACAGGGAGGCCTGTCGTGTTGCAGTCCATGGGGTTGAAAAGAGTCGGAGACGACTGAGCAACTGAACTGATCTGAGCTGAACCAAGGCTATGGGAGTAAGTATTAGAGAGGTGAACCCGGATCTGCATGAGTCCAGGAAACACTGAAGTCAGCCATGGGACTTGTCTTCCTTCTTGCCTTCACTGCATGTGGACTTGTGCATAGAACCTCTTCATACTTGTTGTGCAACCAGGGACCTCAGCACAGAGGAAAGAGAAACCCTTCTGGAGTGCTTACCAGCTCATCTTAGGTATACTTAAAGAATCAGGATGTCCATAGACAGAAGGGTATCTGTCTATCATATCTAGGAAAATGGGTCAGAATCAGAAGGAAAAAATCCTACTTATATTTTTAATATTGAAGCAGGTTCGTCAATGTAGAATCTCTGCATTAGAGAGATTGGCAGGTCCAACCTTCACCAGAATTACCCAGCTGAATCGTGTGTGTAAAATATCAAGAAGAATTTATCTCCTAAAACTCCATTATATTCTACATGACAACCACTGCTAATAATAGCTAACATGAACTGAATGTTCAGTTTTCCAATACTCTGGTGAATAATTGTATACATTTATTCCTTTAATGCTTAAAACAACTGGCAGTCAGTATTTATTATCCTCCTTTGATGAATGATGAACTCAAAAATTAGGGAGGCTTAGCAAATTGGTTAAGATTAATGGATAGAAATTGAGAAAGACAACCTTCAAACCAATACTGCCAGATTTAAAAGTAGTCTGTTTATAATCATTCAGCATGCGGCTTATGTTATAAACATAAGTAATATGTTATGTTTTATAACATAAGCATTGAGCATTTACTCAAGTAACTTTGAAATGTGAATAAACTACTGACCAGTGAATCAATTGAATTGATAATCAAAAATCTTACCCTCAATTGCTTCATTCCCCCCCCCCCCGCCCCAAATCTCCAGGCTCACACTGTTTCTAGATGGGATTTCTTTTGCCAAGATAGCAAAAGAAAAAAATATATTGCAACAAATTATTTCAGAGAATTTTAAGAAATGGAATAAGTGCCTCATTTTACAGAGCTAGAGTAACTCGAAACTAGAATCACAGATAGCACAAAAGATAAGAAATTTATAGGCCAATCTCACTTTTGAACAGATGTAAATATGCTACCTTAAAACTCTAAAATAAAATGTATACAGATAAAGATGAATCATAAACAACCTGGTTTTTAATCCACAGATTGAAGGAGCATGCAACATCAGAAAATCTAATAATGTAGAACACAGCATTAAGATGGCACAATTTAAAAAAAAGACATAAAATCATGTCAGATGATGTTCAAAAAGATCTAGGCAAACTGGAGTTAGAAACTACCTTGCACAGAGAAAATCACCTGTGAAAAACATAAACCTAAAGTAAGGGCTTATGATGACATTTTAGAGGTATTTCTTTTAAAGTGAGAAACTAAACAATGCTTGTATTCAACATTAAGCTGGAAGTTTTAGCTGTGTTGATAAGATCAAAAAAGGAAAATAATAATAGCTACTATATCTTTTTCATGTCTCCTCTGGGTCAAACACTTTATATACTTTATCTCAGTTTATCCTTACAATAATGATGAAAGGATATTATTATTGTTTTCATGTTATAGACAGAACTGACAGAACTAAAATTCAGATATATAATTGGTTGTCCACATACTATTTGCTTCTTTCTATTACCAAGCCAAGGCGTGAGAATCTGAGAAGAAAGGGATTTCTGTATATGGTTTAACATCTCACTGCATACTAGGAGACTGATTTTAGCTATCAATTAGTTAGTTTTAGTTGCACAGCCATGTCTGATTCTATGTGACACCATGGACAGGAGTCTGCCAGGCTCCTCTGTCCATGGAATCCTCTAGGCAAGAATACCAGAGTGGGTAGCCGTTTCCTTCTGCAGGGGATCTCCTTGACCCAAGGGTCAAATCTGTGTCTCTTGTGTCTCCTGAATTGGCAGGTGGGTTCTTTACCATTAGTGCCACCTGGGAATGTAGTTTTTATGATAATAGCAGGGTCAGAATCAGTGGGAAAAAAAAGATTACTTACACTTTTAGGCTATATATTGCATTTCCTTACTTACTCCCCCTTTTTCCCTTTCCCTCTCTTTGCTCCATGGAGGATCTTTTTGGTGAAAGAGAAAAAGAAACACTGACTCTGTTGCCTTGAATGAGTAATGCTGTTGTTGAAAGGTTTCGATAATGGCATGGAACATGTGTTTCTCTTGCAGGTTTTTATCTCTGAAGAAACTTCAGGATATAAAGCTACCTTCAGTGGAATGGAAGACTCAATGGATCTGCTCTTCTATTCTCTCCATGAAGCTTGAAGAGGGGATAGAAGAATCTGAAAGGATGGTGAGAAAGGAAGAAAGAGAGTGAGGAGACGAGGGCAAGAGAGAACTTCTTAATGTCCATCTGAAATAGGTTCCTAAAGGCTGAGGACTTACTCAACAGGCAACAGAAGGAAATGTTTGCCTCCATTCTGGGCCCCAAAGGTATGTGAGAAAATCTAATGATAAGACTTCCTTGGGCTCCAAAATTACTGCAGATGGTGACTGAAGCCATGAAATTAAAAGACGCTTTTACCTTAGAAGAAAAGTTATGACTAACCTAGACAGCATATTAAAAACCAGAGACATTACTTTGCCAACAAAGGTCCATCTAGTCAAGGCTATGGTTTTCTTGGTAGTCATGTATAGATGTGAGAGTTGGACAGTAAAGAAAGGTGAACGCTAAAGAATTGATGCTTTTGAACTGTGGTGTTGGAGAAGACTCTTGAGAGTCCCTTCGACTGCAAGGAGATCCAACCAGTCCATCCTAAAGGAAATCATTCCTGAATATTCATTGAAAGGACTGATGCTGAAGCTGAAACTCCAATACTTTGGCCACCTGATGTGAAGAACTGACTCATTGGAAAAGACCCTGATGCTGGGAAAGATTGAAGGTGGGAGGAGAAGGGGACGACAGAGGATGAGATGTTTGGATGGTATCACTGACTCAATGGACATGAGTTTGAGTGGACTCTGGGAGTTAGTGATGGACAGGGAGGTCTGGCAGTGCTGCAGTCCATGCAGTCGCAAAGAGTTGGACACAACTGAGCAACTGAACTGAACTGAATTGAAGATTTCCTTTCTGGTCATGGCCTGCTGTTACCTGGCCTTCCTGATATTATGGGCACAATTAAGGGGTTACACATTGGGGTGAAAATGAATATAGCTTTTAGTTTGCTTTTCTGCATTAACACCATAAGTAGGGGCTCCATAAGAATTCAGGTAAATACAGAGAAAAGTTTTTTCGGTTTGGAGATATTTGACTATAATTTGGAGATATTTGGAGAGGAAGACTAGGCATAGAAAGGTACGGTGACCAAACTAAATTGTTTCTCATCCTGCAGAAAGTACAGGTCAGTCACCATGGAAGGGGGCCAAGTTGTCTCAGAGCCTGTGCTTTAAACATTAGATTTTAGAGAAGAATCTATCTCAAAGCTATTCAAGAACAATGGGAACTTTCTGAGTGCAGTGCAGCTTTGACTGTACTTGGAATTAGGTCATATTTCTGAGATCAAGGTTATGCTTTCTATAAGTATTCCTTTATTTCCCATCTGCAAACTCTGGGCTTCCTTGGTCATCTGAACTTCTGACCAACTGGCTACACATTGGAAGGTTTCTGTTACCCCCTCAGGTTTGATAGTTCACCAGATTAATGCGTGGAACTCAGGAAAGTACTGAACTTATCATTACAGTTTTTCTATCAAGTAAGGACAAGCGATGAGAAGAGATGCATAGAACTGGGTCTGGTAGGGTTCTAAATGCTCTGTGTCCTGAAGATGCACTGTATTCCTGGCATATTAATACATTTCACCAGCATAGAAACTACCAGAGCTCAGATATCCAGAGTTTTTATTGGGATTTCCCTATATGATGGAACCCTTGGCTATGTGACTGAACTGTTTCCAGCATCCTTCTCCTTCCCAGAGACTGGGCTGCATCAAAGTTCCAATCTTCAGTCACAGAGTTGGTCTTTCTGCCCTGACTAGTCCCTATCCTGAAATTATCCAGAGGCCTACAATGAATCACTTCATTAGCATAAACTCAGATGCCAGGGGCCACCATGAATAACAAAGAAATTCTTATCACCCAAGAAATTACAAGAGTTTAAAGGCTCCCTCCCAGAACCAGGAACAAGTAGGGGTTCCCTGGTAGCTAGTAAAGAATCTGCCTGCAATGCAGGAGAGCCCAGTTTGATTCCTGGGTTGGGAAGATCCACTGGGGAAGGGATAGACTACCCACTCCACTCCAGCATTCTTGGGCTTCCCTGGTAGCTCAGTTGGTAAAGAATCCATCTGCAATGCAGGAGACCTGGGTTCAATCCCTGGGTTGGGAAGATCCCCTGGAGGAGAAAACAGCTACCCACTCCAGTATTCTAGCCTGAAGAATTCCATGGACTGTATAGTCCGCGGGGTCAAAAAAAGTTGGACACAACTAAGCCTGAACAACTTTCACTTCACCCGGAACCAGGAACAAAGACCAACCAGATTCTTTATGTAATGCTTAGGTTACATTAGAGAACAGGGTAACAATAAGCACATTATCTTCTAAGGTGTTGCAGAAGACTGTTCTCTCAATTTCTCATTGCTGTTCCCATACACTTTCCACTTAGCTTCTTGGTTAGAGAGGGATGATCTAGTTGCTCTGACATTCTGGCATGCCTTCCTTCCTGGGCTGATGTGTACTGATGTTTCTTTTTCCTCTGGGTTCACCCTGTTGTCTGAACCAGATAGCCCCCTGAGCTGAGGGCAGGGATGGAAGCAATGGCAGCTCATCTCCCTATACACCACACAGAGTGGGTTAAATTTCTCACTTCTCTTCCCTTTTCCTCATTCAGTCCCTAGGGAAAGAAATCCAATGAGCTCTCACAGCCTGTCCATTCTCTATCAGAAACTGATCTGTCTGCTAATTTTTGACCAGCTGCACTTTGCCAGTGATCAGTGAGCAATTTGACACCCCCCTCCTATCTTTTTGTTCCATTTAAGACCCCTTTCATGTCACAGTGCTTTGTTTATCTTAAGGGAAATGGTGAAGAGAAAGTTCTTTGTGGTAGTTTGGAGTCTTATACAGTATGGTTGTTCCACACAGTCTCTACTATAGACTGACACTGCAATGGTGGACATAGCTAGATGGGTTGGGGTTCTGTCTCTTTAAAGAAACTTGCCAAACTAGGTGCATCATAACCACCTCAGTTCTTAAGTCGATGCCCACTTGTATTAACCTCATCTGGGCTTTTATTGGTGAGAAAAAGACATTGAGAATAATTGTACACGTGGAGAATTCTTTGGAAATCTAAACTGACAGAAGGTTGACCATCAATGGATTGTTTTTACCCCCCAAAAGACTTTATTATAAGAGACATTATAGTATTTTTTAAGTGGCTCTGATATTTTTTAAAACATTATGGAATTTTAGGACTCAGTTTTATTATAATTTAGAGTTCTTATCACAAGGAAAATTATTTTTTTTCTTTTTCTTTTCTTTTGTATCTGTATGCAATGACACATGTTCACAAAACTTACTGTGGTTATCACTTCATGATGCATATAAGTCAAATCATTGTGTTGTGCATGTTGAACTGATACAGTGCTCTATGTCAATTGTATGTCAATAAAATGGGAAGAAAGAAATATTTACAAAACTGAGGAGATGATTCAGTTCAGTTCAGTTCAGTAACTCAGTCATGTCTGACTCTTTGCGACCCCATGAATTGCAGCACGCCAGGCGTCCCTGTCCATCACCAACCGCCGGAGTCTACTCAAACCGATGTCCATCGAGTTGGTGATGCCATGCAACCATCTCATCCTCTGTCGTCCCCTTCTCATCCTGCCCCCAATCCTTCCCAGCATTAGGGTCTTTTCCAATGAGTCAACTCTTCGCATGAGGTGGCCAAATTATTGGAGTTTCAGCTTCAACATCAGTCCTTCTGATGAACACCCAGGACTGATCTCCTTTAGGATGGATTGATTGAATCTCCTTGCAGTCCAAGGGACTCTCAAGAGTCTTCTCCAACACCACAGTTCAAAAGCATCAATTCTGCGGCGCTCAGCTTTCTTCACCATCCAACTCTCATATCTATACATGACCACTGGAAAAACCATAGCCTTGACTAGATGGACTTTTGTTGGCAAAGTAATGTCTCTGCTTTTAAATATGTTATCTAGGTTGGCCATAACCCTCCTTCCAAGGAGTAAGCGTCTTTTAATTTCATGGCTGCAATCACCATCAGCAGTGATTTTGGAGCCCATAAAAATAAAGTCTGACACTGTTTCCACTGTTTCCCCATCTATTTCCCATGAAGTGATGGGACCAGATGCCATGATCTTAGTTTTCTGAATGTTGAACTTTAAGCCAACTTTTCCATTCTCCTCTTTTACTTTCATCAAGAGGCTCTCTAGTTCTTCTTCACTTTCTGCCATAAGGGTGGTGTCATCTGCATATCTGAGGTTATTGATATTTCTCCCGGCAATCTTGATTCCAGCTTGTGTTTCTTCCAGCCCAGCGTTTCTCATGATGTACTCTGAACAGAAGTTAAATAAGTGGTGACAATATACAGCCTTGACGTATTCCTTTTCCTATTTGGAACCAGTCTGTTGTTCCATGTCCCGTTCTAACTGTTGCTTCCTGACCTGCATACAGGTTTTTCAAGAGACAGGTCAGATGGTCTGGTATTCCCATCTCTTTCAGAATTTTCCACAGTTTATTGTGATCCACACAGTCAAAGGCTTTGGCGTAGTCAATAAAGCAGAAATAGATGTTTTTCTGGAACTCTAATGCTTTTTCGATGATCCAGCGGATGTTAGCAATTTGATCTCTGTTTCCTCTGCATTTTCTCAAACCAGCTTGAACGTCTGGAAGTTCACAGTTCACATATTGCTGAAGCCTGGCTTGCAGAAGTTTGAGCATTACTTTACTAGCGTGTGAGATGAGTGCAATTGTGCGGTAGTTTGAGCATTTTTTGGCATTGCCTTTCTTTGGGATTGGAATGAAAACTGACCTTTCCCAGGCCTGTGGCCACTGCTGAGTTTTCCAGATTTGCTGGCATATCGAGTGCAGCACTTTCACAGCATCATCTTTGAGGATTTGAAATAGCTCAACTGGAATTCCATCACCTCCACTAGCTTTGTTCGTAGTGATCCTTTTAGAAAGCACTTGACTTCACATTGCAGGATGTCTGGCTCTAGGTGAGTGATCACACCATCGTGATTATCTGGGTCGTGAAGATTTTTTTGTACAGTTCTTCTGTATTCTTGCCACCTCTTCTTAATATCTTCTGCTTCTGTTAGGTCTCTATCGTTTCTGTCATTTATTGTGCCTATCTTTGCCTGAAATGTTCCCTTGGTATCTCTAATTTTCTTGAAGAGAACTCTTGTCTTTCCCATTCTGTTGTTTTCCTCTATTTCTTTGCATTGATCACTGAGGAAGGCTTTCTTATCTCTCCTTGCTGTTCTTTGGAACTCTGCATTCAGATGGGAATATCTTTCCTTTTCTCCTTTGCTTTTCGCTTCTCTTCTTTCCACAGCTATTTGTAAGCTCTCCTCAGACAGCCATTTTGCTTTTTGGCATTTCTTTCCCATGGGGATGGTCTTGATTCCTGTCTCCTGTACAATGTCACTACCCTCTCTCCATAGTTCATCAGGCACTCTGTCTATCAGACCTAGTCCCTTAAATCTATTTGTCACTTCCACTGTATAATCATAAGGGATTTGATTTTGGTCATACCTGAATGGTCTAGTGGTTTTCCCTACTTTCTTCAATTTAAGTCTGAATTTGCCAATAAGGAGTTCATGATCTGAGCCACAGTCTGCTCCCGGTCTTGTTTTTGCTGACTGTATAGAGCTTCTCCATCTTTGGCTGCAAAGAATATAATCAATTTGATTTTGGTGTTGACCATCTGGTGATGTCCATGTGTAGAGTCTTCTCATGTGTTGTTGGAAGAGGGTGTTTGCTATGACCAGTGCGTTCTCTTGGCAAAACTCTATTAGCCTTTGCTCTGCTTCATTCTGTAGTCCAAGGCCAAATATGCCTGTTATGCCAGGTGTTTCCTGACTTCCTACTTTTGCATTTCAGTCCCCTATAATGAAAAGGACATCTTTTTTGGGTGTTAGTTCTAAAAGGTCTTATAGGTCTTCATAGAACCGTTCAAGTTCAGCTTCTTCAGCATTACTGGTTGGGGCATAGACTTGGATTACTGTGATATTGAATGGTTTGCCTTGGAAACGAACAGAGATCATTCTGTCGTTTTTGAGATTGCATCCAAGTACTGCATTTCGGATCTTTTGTTGACCATAATGGCTACTCCATTTCTTCTAAGGGATTCCTGCCCACAGTAGTAGATATAATGGTCATCTGAGTTAAATTCACCGAGTCTAGTCCATCTTAGTTCACTGATTCCTAGAATGTCGACGTTTACTCTTGCCATCTCCTGTTTGACCATTTCCAATTTGCCTTGATTCATGGACCTAACATTCCAGGTTCTTATGCAATATTGCTCTTTACAGCATCAGACTTTGCTTCTATCACCAGTCACATCCACAGCTGAGTATTGTTTTTGCTTTGGCTCCATCCCATCATTCTTTCTGGAGTTATTTCTCCACTGATCTCCAGTAGCATATTGGGCACCTACCGACCTGGGGAGTTCATCTTTCAGTGTCCTATCTTTTTTCCTTTTCATACTGTTCATGGTGTTCTCAAGGCAAGAATACTGAAGTGGTTTGCCATGCCCTTCTCCAGTGGACCACATTCTGTCAGACCTCTCCACCATAACCCATCCATCTCGGGTGGCCCCACACGGCATGGCATAGTTTCATTGAGATAGACAAGGCTGTGGTCCGTGTGATCAGATTAGCTAGTTTTCTGTGATTATAGTTTCAGTGTGTCTGCCCTCTGATGCCCTCTCACAACACCTATTGTCTTACTTGGGTTTCTCTTACCTTGGATGTGGGGTATATCTTCTTGGCTGCTCCAGCAAAGTGCAGCCGTTGCGCCTTACCTTGGACAAGGGGTATCTACTCACGACGGCCCCTCCTGACCTTGAATGTGGAGTAACTCCTCTCAGCCCTCCTGTGCACACGTCACTGCTGCTCCTTGGACTTGGGGTAGCTCCTCTCACCGCTGCCCCTGGCCTCCAGCCCAGGGTAGCTCCTCTGGGACCAACCTAGATAGCATATTAAAAAGCAGAAACATACTTTGCCAACAAAGGTCCTTCTAGTCAAGGCTATGGTTTTTCCAGTGGTCATGTATGGATGTGAGAGCTGGACTATAAAGAAAGCTGACCGCCAAAGAACTGATGCTTTTGAACTGTGGTGTTGGAGAAGACTCTTGAGAGTCCCTTGGACTGCAAGAAGATCCAACCGGTCCATCCTAAAGGAGATCAGTCCTGGATGTTCATTGGAAGAACTGATTTGGAAGATGAAACTCCAATCCTTTGGCCACCTGATGCGAAGAGCTGCCTCGTTGGAAAAGACCCTGATGCTGGGAAGGATTGAGGGCAGGAGGAGAAGGGGACGACAGAAGATGAGATGGTTGGATGGCATCACCGACTCGATGGACATGGGTTTGGGTTGACTCCACGAGTTGGTGATGGACAGGGAGGCCTGGCGTGCTGCGATTCATGGGGTCTCAAAGACTAGGAATGACTGAGAGACTGAACTGAACTGAACTGAACTCAGTCTTCAGAAATAATTATCTGAGGTCTTGTCTGAAGACCATAAAAAGATTAATTTTATTTAGCAGTAGCACTCTAATTGAATTGCTCTGGTTATTTTAGAACTTAGAAACAGTTACACTATTCTGTATGGGCTTCCCAGGTGGATCAGTGGTAAAGAATCTGTCTGCCAATGTAGGAAACCCAGGAGAGGTTGGTTTGATTCCTGGTTTGGGAAGATCCACTGGAGCAGGAAATGGCAACCCATTCCATTATTCCTACCTGGAGAATCCCATGGATAGAGGAGCCTGGTGAGCTACAGTCCATGGAGCCATGGAGTTTCAAGGAGTCACACAGGACTTAGTGACTAAACAACAACAGCAGCATTTCTATGCTATAAGTCCACTGTGGTCACAAGCCTCAAGTTCCTAGCAAGGAGAAATTTAGTAAGGGATAGATTTGAATGCTGAGAACCTCTAGCAAATCCACGGTTTGAGGGTCACAGGCATAGAAAACTGAGGCTCTTTCCTCTACGTGATCCTTATGTTGACACAATGGTGTTATACCTGAAGGAAAGAGACCAAGTACAGCTAAGAAAAGGCAGAGTCAGCTGATCTGTTAGCCAAGTTACCTTCCTGGAAAGTAACAGTCCACATACTACATAAAAAGCATATCTCTTCATTTAAAAGACAGCTTAAGATTAACCAAGGATGAGTTTAATACAAGGATAGAAAAGGATTACAACATATTGCTGGATGATACAGAAGTGCTGCCTAGAAAATGGACCGTCCTTTGTTACCAAGGAAAAATACAAAAATATCAACTCTTAATCAACATAGTGAGAATTAGGTTAGGAGAGAGAAAAAGAACATATAATTAAGTTCATAATTACTGATTTGTTTAAATCATATATTATATCTTTCTGTTTTAATGTTTTTAACTGTACTTAGAAAACAAAATTATAACCTTTTTTCAAATAAAAATACTCACTCTTTTCAAATATTCAGAAAATATAGAAAAGTGTAAAAAAGAAAGCAAAAATAACCTTTAAGCTTACCTCTAAGGATAAATGCTATTCACAAAATATTTATATATAAATATGTGTTTTTAACAATAGATGCTTCATGTGCTTCTTTGTAGTTTATTATTTTTACTTGCTATATCCTAGATTTTCTGTAGATCAACAGAGATAACTATGCATCATTATTTTAATGGTTTTCTTTTATTTCATCACATGTCTATTCCATAATGCTTTTTGACAAATGCTGTTGTTTTCTTTATAATCACTACAGTGTTTGTGACCCCATGGACTATGCAGTCCATGGAATTCTCCAGGCCAGAATACTGAAGTGGGTAGCCTTTCCCTTCTCCAGGGGATCTTCCCAACCCAGGGATTGACCCCAGGTCTCCCGCATTGCAGGTGGATTCTTTATCAGCTGAGCCACAAGGGAAGCTTATAATCACTACAATGTTTTTATTTTTGTCATTGACATCATGATACTGTGGTAAGATAATTACTATGGCTTCCTTAAATATTACTTAGGTATACATTAAAAATGTATGTTTACATTTTAAAAATGTAGCACATTAAGTAAGTTCTCTGTAAATACTGTCGTTCTTGTTGTTTAGTCACTAATTTGTGTTCAATTCCTTTGTGATCCCATGGACTGTAGCCCACTATGCTCTTCTGTCGATGGGATTTCTCAGGCAAGAATATTGGAGTGAATTGCCATTTCCTTCTCCAGGGAATCTTCCTGACCCAGTGATCAAACCCGCATCTCCTACATTGGCAGGTGGACTCCTAATCACTGAGCCACCAGGGAAGCCCGTCTGTAAATATAACTCCTTCTCAGTATTTTCCTCCCTGTTTTCATTACAGAAATAACTTCATCTACAAAGTCATAAATAAAACTATGAACTTTTTTACTGCCTAAAAGTATATACAATTTTGTAACTAGACCAGAGTGTTCTCCTTATGATTTTATAAATCACTGAATGCAGTATTTGCAGTGTTGCATCAAATAAATGACTTATCATCAAAAGTTGTTATTGGCTCACAACCAGTTCTTCCAGTGATAGACCTTCCAGTGTACCAGTAAAGGTGCCCTGAGTTTAAAAAGTCAAAATTGTCTAAAGACTAGATTTTTAAAAACACTAGAGATGGTTGTTATTTAAATATTATTGTCTTATTAGAATTACTTCAGTTTGTCTAAAGAACAAAACATGCTGCTACCATTTAAATGGAAGCTAGCAAAGTCTAAAATAAAATCAGATTAAATTTGTATTAGTCTTGGGAAAAGTATTCCATTTAGTTTTAAACATAAATATTGTTTGGCAGTTAATGATGTAAACCAGATCATTTTTGTGGTTTTTTTTTTTGAAACTTAGATTTTAGAAGTAACGCCATGGCTTAGCTTAGTATTATTTGTCACTTGAATCAATTAAATTTAATGAGAATATTAACTGAGAAGGTTTCTAAGTTTTATACTTTGTAAATTATGGTCTGAAAATAATGCAAATAAAACATTTCCAAATATTGTTTTACTTTCATTACATAAAAATAATTTTAGTGCTTACCTAATACATCTTGAGTGGTTATCTAGTAAATCACTAAATAGAAGGTGTCATTCAACAAATATGTTATTATTTTCTGAAGGAATAAAGATTTCCAGTCATGGAACAAAAACTGAATAATCAAGTGTTCTGTATCAGAAATTATAAGTATGCCTTTCTAAGATCATTTTTGTGTGTCATTATTTTTACCCTGAAAGTTTTAACTAATCAAGGTGATGATTCAAAATAAATTTTAGAAAATTTAGGAGAGTATTGACTCTGTTCTTGTAGCAGAATCTCAATGGACTGTTTTTTTTTTCAAGACTAATGCAAGTTTAATCTGGTTTTATTTTAGACTTTGTCCAAAGATGCTGTTCTTAAAATGCTCAGTCTCTGTAATTCTAATCATCCTATTCTTGGCTTCTACTCTTTACCCACAGACACATGTGCCTGGGATTCAAGCCTACTTATTGCCTAAGGCCAAACAAATATATTTATCAGAGTCCTTTCTTTTCAACCTTTATGGCTTGAAAGATGATCTTTTTCTCTTGCTAAAATATAGGAAGACTCAATGACTGATTAGGTAGATGCTGTCATATACCATACACTTTAAATGAGAAAGTCCAAGACAAGGTACCAAGGAAAAAACCCTGAATTATATTAAAAGAGAATAAAATATTAAAGATGTGTATACTCCTAAAGGAACCCTTGAGTAGAAAAGGAAATATTCTTGGAAAGCTTATAAAAGTACTCAAGCACAGGAAAGCCAAAATTTAAAGTAAGAAGTGGCTCAGTGGTAAAGAATCCCCCTGCCATTGCATGAGACTTGGGTCAGGAAGGTCCTCTGGAGAAGGAAATGGCAACCCACTTCAGTATTCTTGCCTGGGATAACCCCATGGACAGTGGAGCCTGCTGGGCTATAGTCCATAGGCTCACAAAAGAGTCAGACACGACTTAGTGACTAAACAACAACAACAAATGATTTCTTACAGTTGAGGATTTGTTAAAAAGAGAGAAAAAACAACTTCTACTTGAATTTTTCTAATTTGGTTCTATTTGCATAGTCTGTTGTAATATACTGGTTGGAATTACTGGTTAATATTTTCATTTGGTTGTATTAACATAGAAATCTATTCTTGATTTATGTAAAGGTATCAGTTTAAAAGAAAAGAGAGAAAAAAATGAAGCATATTATTTACTTACCAAATTAATGCCTGTAACAAGTTTGAGAATTCAGACTAGAAATAAGTTCTTATTGCAATATTACCTCAAGGTCATAATGTCTAATCCTCTATAAAATATCTATGAGAAAATAAGCAGGCTTTATTGTAGGCATCCTCAAGCTATAAATTATTAATACATTTTATTTCATCTTATTTTAAAATGTTGTGGTATTGCAGAGTCCATGAACATAGTTGACAGAACAGCCTTCTCTTAATGTTTCCCTGCAATCACAATGGGAATATTTTAGATTGGTAATAAATGTCACATAGACAAGTCACTATAAAGATGCTTGCAGAATAATATGCAGTGAGGTTACCACTTGGACTGAAGCCTTCAGATACTACAATTCCCATGTGGTGCTGCCTATCAGATAACATTAGTGTTCCCATAACTAGGAAAAGGTTTTTATGTTATAAATAAATAACCACACTCAGGAAAACATCAAATGGTCTCCCAAAACCTTTCCATATCTGGTTCATCAACAAAAGGCAGCTAGCAAATTGACCTCATTTCATTTTTAGTTTTAGAGCATTAATACAATCACATTGAAATGTTTAAAAACATAAAATCCATGGGAGTGTATATTTGTTAATAAGGCATGTTTTAAAGAAGGTAATTAGTTTTTTTTTCTTTTAAAGATTTTTCTTCTGGTTTTGAGATGTTAAATGATACATAGCACTGTATAAGTTTAAAGTAGACAACGTAATGATAAGACTTACATTTATCATGAGGTGATAATCACGGTAAAATTAATGGCCATCCTCTGTCTTATATAGATACAAATTAAATAAATAGAAAACATTTTTTCCTTGTGATAAGAACTCAGGATTTACTCTCAACAACTTTCATGTATAACATACAGCAGTGTTAATTACATTTATCATGTTGCACATTATATCACAAACAAGGCACTTTTATCAAATGATGCAGAACATCTATGGGGTCAAATGTATTGCCAAAACACCAGATTGCTTTTCTCTTATCTTTAGGTGGGAAATATCAGGAGGCATTTTTCTGTGGATAGAAGTTCCTGTAGTGTTTTTTTTTTTTTTTTTTGCTACTTATTAGTCATCAATTCCCTCTTCCTTCTTAGTTACAGTATCTTGGTGTTCATTCAGAAGTCTAATTCTTGCCATGTAGCACAGAAACTTCAGGGGAATTCTATCCCTTTGCTATTTTATGAGTGGAATTAATTGGTTGAAAAGTAATACATATTCCTTTCCATAGTAAGTAATTCAGAAGATCAAGCTTTGGCTGTTCAACAAATAGCATTTCCCCTGACCAGAGAAACTGATCCCTGACTGATCATGTTACTCAGTTCAGGCCTAGGGATGGAAGGGAAGGTTTCCCTGGGCTTCTTGAAAGTTTCTTCATTCTTAAGAGAGAGGCACCAGAAGAGGAACCTTCTTTTCCTCTAAGTGCCATCCTCTATAGATGTAAGGCCTGGGACACCACACCCACTTCCCTACTTCGAGGGAAATCAGCCTGGGGATGGTCCAACATAGAAAGGGGGACTACGTTGGGAGAAAAAAAGAAACTGAGCAAGAACCACGAAGTTAAGGTAACTGAAAGCCTCTTTCTCTCTAGATTTCCAGCTATATGAGCCATTGAGTTCTCTGTTCATGAGGATCTCAAGGCAAGAATAATGAAGAGGTTTGCCATTCCCTTCTCCAGTGGACCATGTTTTGTCAGAACTCACCACCATGAACTCCTTATTGCCAAATTCAGATTTAAATTGAACAAAGTATGGAAAGCCACTTGACCATTCAGGTATGACCTAAATCAAATACCTTACCATTATACAGTGAAAGTGACAAATATATTCAAGGGATTAGATCTGATAGACAGAGTGCCTGAAGAACTATGGACAGAGGTTCATGACACTGTACAGGAGACAGAGATCAAGACTATCCCCAAGAAAAAGAAATGCGAAAAAGGCAAAATCATTGTCTGAGGAGGCCTTACAAATAGCTATGAAAAGAAGAGAAGCGAAAGGCAAAGAAGAAAAGGAAAGATATACCCATTTGAATGCAGACTTCCAAAGAATAGCAAGGAGAGATAAGAAAGCCTTCCTCAGTGATCAAGGCAAAGCAATAGAGGAAAACAATAGAAGGGGAAAGACTAGAGGTCTCTTCAAGAAAATTAGAAATATCAGGGAATATTTCATGCAAAGATGGACAGAATAAAGGACAGAAATGGTATGGACCTAACAGAAGCAGAAAATATTAAGAAAAGGTGGCAAGAATAAACAGAAGAACTATACAAAAAAGATCTTCACGACCCAGATAATCTCGATGGTGTGATCACTCACCTAGAGCCAGACATTCTGGAATGCGAAGTCAAGTGGGCCTTAAGAAGCACCACTATGAACAAAGCTAGTGGAGGTGATGGAATTCCAGTTGAGCTATTTCAAATCCTCAAAGATGATGCTGTGAAAGTGCTGCACTCAATATGCCAGCAAATTTGGAAAACGCAGCAGTGGCCATAGGACTGGAAAAGGTCAGTTTTTATTTCAATGCCAAAGAATGCTCAGACTACTGCACAATTGCACTCATCTCATATGCTATCAAGGTAATGCTTAAAATTCTCCAAGCCAGGCTTCAAAAGTATGTGAACCATGAACTTCCAGATGTTCAAGCTGAATTTAGAAAAGGCAGAGGAACCCGAGATCAAATTGCCATCTGCTGGATCATCGAAAAAGCAAGGAAGTTCCAGAAAAACATCTACTTCTGCTTTACTGATTATGCCAAAGCCTTTGACTGTGTGGATCACAACAAATTATGGAAAATTCTGAAAGAGATGGGGATACCAGATCACCTGACTTGCCTCCTGAGAAATCTGTATGCAGGTCAGGAAGCAACAGTTAGAACTGGACATGGAACAACAGACTGGTTCCAAATTGGGAAAGGAGTATGTCAAGGCTGTCTATTATCACCCTGCTTATTTAACTTATATGCAGAGTACATCAAGAGAAATGCTGGGCTGGATGAAGCATAAGCTGGAATCAAGACTGCCGGGGGAAATATCAATAACCTCAGATATGCAGATGACACCACTCTTATGGCAGAAAGTGAAGAAGAACTAAAGAGCCTCTTGATGAAAGTGAAAGAGAAGAGTGAAAAAGTTGGCTTAAAGCTCAACATTCAAAACACTAAGATCATGGCGTCTGGTCCCATCACTTCATGGCAAATAGATGGGCAAACAATGGAAACAGTGAGAGACTTTATTTTTTGCAAGGGGGCTCCAAAATCACTGCAGATGGTGACTGCAGCCATAAAATTCAAAGGTACTTGCTCCTTTGAAGAAAAGTTATGACCAACCTAGACAGCACATTAAAAAGCAGAGACGTTACTTTGCCAACAAATGTCCATCTAGTCAAAGCTATGGTTTTTCCAGTAGTCATGTATGGATGTGAGAGTTGGACAATAAAGAAAGCTGAGTGCCGAAGAATTGATTCTTTTGAACTGTGGTGTTGGAGAAGACTCTTGAGAGTCCCTTGGACTGCAAGGAGATCCAACCAGTCCATCCTAAAGGAAATCAGTCTTGAATATTCATTGGAAGGACTGATGCTGAAGCTGAAACTTCAATAGTTTGCCCAACTGATGCAAAGAACTGACTCATTTGAAAAGACCCAATGCTGGTAAAGATTGAAGGTGGGAGGAGAAGGGCATGACAGAGGAAGAGATGGTTGGATGGCATTGTTGACTCAATGGACATGAGTTTGAGTAAACTCTGGGAGTTGGTGATAGACAGGGAAACTGGTGTGCTGCAGTCAATGAGGTCGCAAAGAGTCAGAGATGACTGTGTGACTGAACTGATCTGAATTCTCTACTATTAAACCACTTAATTGGGTTTAACGTTATTTGTAGACAAAGCCTCTGTACAGAACTTTCTTTTTTTGTCCTATATCATGGTCCATTACCTTTTTTTTTCGTCTTAGAACATGGTGTCTCCTTCAGATGTATTAAATCATATGCTTTCTGAAGATTCTTTCCAAATGTGAACAGATAATTATATAAAAGTTTCAAAAATATTTTTCTCCCCCAGGTGGTACAATAGACTGAAAAATTTACATATGGTTGTTTTCATAACTGTTATAGATTCATGAAAGAAAGCCGGCCTTCAGTGTGTTTATGTAGAATATAATCAGCAGATTGATTTGTTTCCTTATTACATGATCCTAATAAATCTTGGACACTCATTCGTCACGTTCTCTGTAGAAAAATCACATATAAAAATGTCCCTAAATAGTGCCTAGTTCATAGTAGGAACTCAAGGATTACTTTTGAGTATATGAATGACTGACTAAATGAAGGTATTAATAACATATATACATCACAGTCCAGCAACCTGAAAGAATAATGTTGATATCTTTATAGTTTATCTTTTTAAAGGGACTGATTTTGGGGTTTATACAAACCATACACGCATGGTTTTATTTGGACTATAGATAACGCTTCCCTGAAATCTTATCCTTTCCATGAAGTTTCCTACAAGGGACAGTAGCTAGAAATATCTCTGATTTTCTCATGTTTATGAAATGATAACTTGTTTCCTTCCTTTTTCCTTTCCTGCCCTCCACATACCCTATGTCACATTACATCACTTTCTGGCCACAAGTAGCCACTGAGATTCATGCTTCTGACCCCTCATATGTTGAATTTCTAAGACGGCTAGGGAACCAGGTGACTCCATGTTCAAAGGCACAAAGGGTGCTTTGCTTCATGCTGATTACTTTCTTATGTGAAATTCTCATGGGGCATTGCTGGTGAATACAGTCCTCAATTTCATTTCAGCGTTCCACAGATTTGAGATCTTGCTCATTGAGTGAATATTTGTTTAGATTGCCTTGGGACTCCTTTTACTTAGAGCACATTCCCTCTCTTTCTTTCTCCTTGTAACTGAATCTGATTTCTTTTGGGGACTCTGGAGATTGTGCCATAATCAGAGTATGGCCTTCAGATTTCCTGTTCAAACCTTAGGGCTGAGAGAGGGGAAAAACATGGAGATTTATGCTTCTCTCTTCCAAAGTTGACTTCTTTGTTTATAGTAGGAAAATATGCTTTGGGTCAATTAGACAGTAAATTTATGTCTTTGTCACTACCAAAGTAAAGTTGGGGCAAGTTCCGGTTTTATCCTAAGCACGTTGGAGTCTGAAAAATTCTAGGAGGTAAAAGGACAAAGGCACTAATCTAGCACTGTACTACTATACTATTAATATGAGAATCAAATTTATGGATAATATTCAACCAAGATTGGGGTACTTTCTTATCTCCAGGGACTGAGACCAACCTGTTGGCTTTCTATCTTGAAGGTATATACTTGTATTACTTCTTTTTTCTCTAAAAATACCATGGTGTCTCAAACCTGGTTTCCATTTATCAGTCTTTCTTCACGATGTCTGATTAAATTACTTCCATTTCCCTCTCCTCTAATTGACTTTGTTATCAATGAGAATTTTAGGACCTATTTAGGGTGAGCGTGCTGTTTAATATTGTTTACTAGTTTCTATCTGTAAATTATCCTTATATGAACTACACTTCTGAGGCTCTAAGTCTCTTTTCACTGATTTGGAGCAGAGAGTCTTGCTGGTATAGTTCAGCTCTTACTGTGAACAGGGTATGTATCCTAGTCCTTGAAATTTTGGCAGTGTCCTCCTTGTGGGACAGTGAGATGATCCTACTCCCATTTACATTTATTCAACTCTGTACCATTTCTATGACATGTTATAACATGGTTCAAGTTTTTTTCTCTTGCACTGCTCAAGTTTGTGGTTGCATTTAGTCTATAGCAGAAGATTCAAGGCCTCTTAATTCAAGACTCTGGGTTGTGACTAATCCTGGGGATCCAGTTTACCTGGTGGAACTGTGGGTGGATGGCTTTAACAAAATGAGCAAATCAGAAGTTAACCTCTTCCTACCACCCAGTTTCTATGGACACCAGGTAGCTATGGAGGATGGGGAAACAACTAGACATAATTTCAGTTTGTGATTCCATGGGGAATTTTCTGTAGATTTTCTATACTTGGTAAACTCACATACCATTGCCTAAGTTTGGTTCTCTGGTAAGTTCTACAATTCTGACAGCATTCCTCAAACCTGAAATCCCAGTTTCAGTGCTATCTCTATGATATTCCTTTGAATTGCTGCTGCTGTTGCAATAATCATTTTGGTTGGGGGCTTACTGGCTCTGTCTTTTGTTCAGTTATCCCAGCAGTTTGACATATTCTTGGGCAGTGTGATCAGTTTAATTCATTATTTGTAAACCATGGCTGTCCAATACCACTCCAAACCAAGTGAATCTTTGAAGATAGGTTTTTGAAATACTTATAATTTATTTATTTATTTTTTGAGTTTCTTGGATAATTCCAATATCCAATCAAGTTTAAGAACACCTATTTTAGTTTAACGTATAGCAGAGTGAAGGAGGACGTGGCAACCCACTCCCTTATTCTTGTCTGGAGAATCCCCATGAGGAGCCTGACTGGCTATAGTCCATAGGCTTGCAAAGAGTCGGACACGACTGAGTGACTAAGCACAGCACAGCACAGAGTGAAGGAATTTAGGAGCAAAATTCTTGACAACTTCCACCTCCCACTCCATTATAACAGGTTTATACACTCAATTCTACCTTAAATAAATCTAAGACTGACTGGCTGAAATTGTATATAAGAAAGAAAAAGATGGCAAATGGAATTTATAATGTTAATCACTGCAACTAGTTTCCTTCAAAGGGGCTGCCGGTGGTTGTACATACTATAACCTACAGGAAGTTCCCCAGATTTTTTTTTTTTCTTCTAAATGTGACTTCAAAGTTTCATCCTCACAGAAAGCACAAAGAAAACAAATTCTGTACTCTCTCTCTCTCTCTCATTTATTCCTCCTCTAATTGTCTTCCTTTCCTCTCCCTTCATCTCCAGTTGTCTAGCTCTGCCAGATACCCTATGAGTCCTGGAGGGACCTCATGACCATATGCCTCCTGATGCACAGAGCTGTGGAAAAGTAGAGTCTTTGAGTGTGTGGTACTAGATTCTGTGGGACATTTTTGGTGAGTGGAACTCTCCTGCTTCTATTGATTTGTTTCTTCTACTTTCCACACAGTTTTGAGGAATCAGTGTGCCCCTAAGCATTTCCAGTGAGAGTATGAACACTTCTCACTCCAAAAGTTGTGAGTTATTTTGTCCAGGTCCTCTCTGAGGACTGAATGGAAGCTAAAGGAACCCCACATCTCTCCAAGGCCTCAAAAGATTTGCTGTTGTGTCCAGTATAAAGATGAGAGAAAAACTGTGGTATATACCGGGACAATGGAGCAAAACAGCATGAGATCTTAATAATTTTAAGATATACAATTAATACCCAAAGAACAATTTGCTGATACTTCTATATGGGTTAGGGATGCTAGATTTAGAGGGAAAAAGTACAGGACATCCAGTTAAATTTGAATTCCAGATAAAAAATGTCTATTTCTCAATATAAAGCCAAATTAAAATAAAATAGTGAGTGTGGAATTCTGATAACTTGAACAATCAGGAAAATACTCTCAGTGCTTGGTCAAATAAATGTAGTATATGGGAGATACTTATGCTAAAAATTCATCTTTTATTTATCTGACATTCAATTTAACTAGGCATTCTATATTTTCATAACTAGGCAACCCTGAAGTTTAGATAGCAGTTTAGTCGCTAAATCATGTCGGACTCTTGCGACCCCATGGACTGTAGCCTGCCAGGCTCCTCTGTCCACGGGATTCTCCAGGCTGGCATACTGGCATACTGGCATTTCCTTCTCCAGGGGATCTTCCCAACCCAGGGATCGAACCCAGGTCTCCTGCATTACAGGCAGATTCTTCACCAACTGAGCTATGTGGGAAGTTACCTAAATTTCTCTTCTGAAAATTTGTTTCACAATTTTCCCCAGGGTTGTTCTCTTAGACGTTTATGATGATATGTGCCCTCTATCTCAGAGATTCTCAAACTGTGATCCCTGGGAACTCATTAGAAATGTAAATTCTCTGGTTCCACCTCAGACCTATTGAAAAACTTATTCAGCATTTTTGTTTTGATAAGCCCTTCAGGCACTTTAATGCACACTCAAATTTGAGAACTATGGATCTGTCTCAACCCAGGTTGCCTTATTACCAGTATAACTAATGTTTACAAATCTGTATCCCAAAGAAGCCAAATTAAAATAAAATAGTATGACTGTGGAATTCTGACAACTTGAACTATCAGGAAAATACTCTCAGTGCTTGGTCAAGTAAATCATATAATAGGATCAACTTCTAATGATTAAAATTTCTATTTTTAAAAAACATAACACACCACAAAATTGGCACTCAGTAACTGAGTAGAACTGCTTTAATATAACCATTATTATCATTCTATGTGTGTACCATTCACCTTCTCTGGTGAGAATAACCCACACTATGGACTTATCTCCAAAAAGCAGTGCTTAATAGTGAACTATCACAGAAAATATTTGACTCTAATACACACTTTGCCTGAATGAATGAGACTCTTTAGGGTCCTGCCTTTTAATATCTAAGTTCCAGGAAGAAGCATCATAGCTAACCCCAAGTTATGATTTCATTTTCATAAGGAAAATCAGGAATCACTGAAAATAAGCATAATAGTTTAAATAAAATGTTGACTTCAATAAAGTGAGTTTTTCATGAGAGTATGTCAAAATTATATAACATGGAACTGATTGGGTTTTTTTCCCTTGTTTAATTGTTTTTTTTTTTTTTAGTTTCTGAGTTTTATTTATTTATTTTTGTTTAATTGTCTTTATAAGACAAGTACCGTGGGCAACTCAGAGATGCACTGAATTCTGGGGAGTCAAGGAAGTCTATAATTTGGGTCAATGTTTAAATTAAATTTTATAAAAATATCTCCCTTTGTAGGGGTACACATATCACAAACAGTGTGAAGGGTGGTTTCAACTAGGCTGGAAATAATGTGTTCAGAATTAGACCAAGTGACAGCTTTCTTTTGGAAGTCATCATGAGTTTGAGAAAGGACACTATAACTGACGTTTCTATAATTCAGATGATAAGAACAAGCAAGTTGCTTAATTTGAACACAATATTTTTACTATCTATTTCATTAACAAATTATTAATATAAATAAGATTATTGGAGAAGATGTTAGTTAGTTGCCATTTCACTTTTTAGGGCATTTTTGAGGCCTGAGACCAGCATAGTATATGTTTTTGGATAAAATATGGATACCAGTTAGTTGATCCAAGAGTTTTTGTGAAATCTGATGTGGTTCCAGCAGGACTGTGTCTATGGCTTCTAGGATATCCAGACTTTCTGAGCAGAAGTAGGCCCACTAAATGAGAGCCAAAATGGACCAAAAAACGGGCTGGTTTGGGAATGGCATCAGTTTTTGGAATTTTAATTGTCATTGAATTGAACTTCATGAAATTGCATTCAACTAATTCATCAACCCTATTCCATCTCCTCTCATATCCAGTGTGATGCTGTAAACCAGGAGCTAGGACATTGTTTGGATGGGTACTGACTTGAATGGCTAAATCATTCTTAGGTGGTAGAATAGCCAAGTGGGCCCTTCCTGCAAAAAAGCGGATTGTCTCCAAATACTTTCTATTGCTTTAAATATATATATATTTGGAGTCATTGGAGTTTATTTTCTTCATGGACTCTTCTATCCATAATTATTTTCATATTGCAAAGTAGTTCTCTGACCCAAGTGTGCATTATTCCATATATCTCTGAGTTGGAATCCCAGGGGAGGAAGGGCTTACTGCTTTCAAATGTGCAATGACTTTCATAACATAATGCTAGAGATTGAACACTTTGATATCAAATTAAAAAAATCCTTTTGCCATATATATAGTCAGAGTTTTTCCCAAAGTCACATTCTTGGAATTAATATGACTTCAAATGGGTAATGTGATTATAGATTAAAAATAATTAAAATCAGAACTGTGAATTAACATAGTTTCCTTAAGTAATACCTAAGGCTATGTATTTTGGAGAGATTCCTCCAACTAGCATTAGAGATAATTATTAAAGACAAAGGATTAGTACCATTAGAAGAAAACACACACAAATTCAGTCATACCTTGAAGTTTTAGAGTTAAGCTCAATTTCCATAAAGATGAGAATCAGTTAAATTTGAATATGAGAGTATAACATTAAAACAATCTGATTATTTTAAGGAAGGAGTTTAATTACAAAGTCATGTTTATAAATTTGGCTTTTCATTTATTTATTTTTGCCAGTTCTTTCAGCATCCAAGTATATTTTTCATATTGGGGAAACCTAAACTCTAATCTCTATCCTCTAAAGAGTCTTGCTAATCTTTCATCTAAAGATTGGGGGAAAGAAAATGAAGTAATGTTTATTTGGGTCTAACATGTGCAGGTAATTTGAGAATACTTTATTTAATGTAAAGGTTTTATATAACAGCACTATTAGCTCTGAGAATGCAAGTGGACACTGATTTCTACACTTAAACACCAATATGATTAGGCTTTTTGCTAGTTATATTTTCTTTGGTTTTGCTGAATACACTGTATATTTCATTGTTGTAGAATTCCTTTTTTGTTTTAGGACAACATATGCTGTGATTTAAAACATATATATATATATATATGTATGTATGTATCCAGTGGTTAATGATACATTTCCAAAATAGACTTGTAATCCTGATTTTGTCAAGAGTTGCACATATGGTGCACATCTACCCTGATTTCTTGGACAATGAGAGGGATGCATGGCCATAGGCAGTTGTAATGTTGCCAGGACCTTAAGGAACTTATGGTGAAATCTTGCATTGATTATCAAAATTGATGTCTCTGGCTTTCAATTTTCCTAAATTTAGGATTTTTATGCAATAAATCTACACCAATCTTTCAAAAGTATCAGAGGATTCTTGAGATTTCTCTTGGCCTTATCTCTATAAAAATTTCAGTAACCCTATATGTTGGCTGTATTCATTTTATATGTCAGTTTTCCCAACTTTGCCATTAGGTTTCTTTTTCAGTGGGTGGCTATTGCCTAGATTAAAATATTTTGTTGTTAAAATTGTGTAACTTCATGCCAATAATTCTTAAAAGGCTTCATACTCTAAGTATACAAAACTCATTTAATTTTAGGTTGTGTGTTCCAAACCATCCAGTTAACCTAATCAAACACAAAAGTCAGTCAGAAATTATTTTAGAAGAGGTTCATTTGATTACAAGTAACCATAATCTACTTGAGTTACTTTAGGAAAAAATGGGGATTTATTGTTAGGATATTAAACTATCTTCTAGAACCCAAGAGCAGAAAGGGCTTATCAAGTCTCAGGAAAGATGATACAGGAAACCATAGAGTTGTCAGCATCTAAGGCACTTGTTGTTTTAATCTCTTTTTCCATTGAGACCATATGGTTTCTCGCCTGTTTTTCTATGTAAAGCTAGTTCTTTCTCCAGTTCTCTGCAGAATGGTTCTCTGTGCTTTTTGTGTGTGTATATAGCAGACACATGGAGAAGGCAATGGCACCCCACTCCAATACTCTTGCCTGGGAAACCCCATGGACGGAGGAGCCTGGTAGGCTGCAGCCCATGGGGTCGCGAAGAGTCGGACACGACTGGGCGACTTCACTTTCACTTTTCACTTTAATGCACTGGAGGAGGCAATGGCAACCCACTCCAGTATTCTTGCCTGGAGAATCCCAGGGACGGAGGAGCCTGGTGGGCTGCCGTCTGTGGGGTCGCACAGAGTCGGACACGACTGACGCGACTTAGCAGCAGCAGCAGCAGCAGCAGCAGCAGCAGACACATCTGTTTTCACATCTCTGTAGCTCATTAAAATCCTATTTCCACACAAATGTGCAAAATTATTAGGAATTGTTAGGTGTGGGAAGAATGCATTAATATGCACAGTTTTAAATGGAGCTCCATGATAGATTTTTATTACCCATCATAGAGAAGACATTTTTAAGTTTAGAGAAGATGAAATTTGTGATGAAAATGTTAGAAGTAGTGGTGAGTGTGATGAAATTGACCACATTTCTTGAGATAGATGTGAGGACAAAATGAATGAACCAGCCTGAATCTTATTTATTGTCATAAAATACCAAGTAAAAAGTAATAATTCTGACAAATGTGATAAAAATTATTTGAAATGTGAATGTTTACTACTGGTAACAGGGTGAACATATTCCATTATGTTTGAGGACACTCAAATTCTGAGGACACTCAAACTCAAGTGCAGCTTTGAAATAAACAATGCACACTAGAAAAAAAAAAAAAAAAAAACTATAGAATTTTTCTTAGCAAAGTGAAAGGAGAGGCAAGTTTTCTGATCTGTCATATATAGCATGACCAGGAGGAAAATGCAAAATCCATAGCAGCCTTATTTATAGTGTTCATGTGTGCTCAGTCGTATCCAGCTCATGAATGGTAGCCCACAAGGCTCCTCTGTCCATGGGATTTTCCTGGAAGAATACTGGTGTGGGTTGTCATTTCCTCCTCCAGGGGATCTTCCCCACCTAGGGGTCAAACTTGAATCTCTAGTGTCAGCTGCATTGGCAGGCAGATTCTTTACTACTGGACCATCAGGGAAGCCCTCATTTATAGTGTAACACACAAGGAAAGGCAAGAACTACTAGCTCTGATAGGCTAAAAAAACAATAAAAATTAGAAATAAAATATCTGTCCTGTTATTCTGTCATAGTTTTAATTTTTTGTGTGTGTGGGAGAGTGGGACTGTAGATTATTAAAAACTAGCATAATCTTTAAAGGCAATTGTTTTAAATTGCTGCTTGTCTCCATTTACAAATATTGTTTGTGAGATATTCATCAAAACTTCTAGAAAATAAATGTTGGAAAAGATTATGATCTGGGATTTTATAAAATGGCACAGATTGTGGTAGCATTATGGTAATGGCCCCAAATAAACTTTTATGCCAGAAAGTTGTTGCAGACTGATAGATCCAACAGTCTGTGCTGTATGAACAGCCTTATATGTAATATTTTTCTTTCAAACAGAAGTGAAAACAAGGACATCCATTAAAATGTGTTGTTTTGCTAAACTTGACAATTCCTGCAATTGAAGAAGATAATTTTAACCCAGTAGTGAGTTTGCTGTGAACTACAATGTACAATGCAGACAGTGATTTATTTGAATCTTTTGCTCAGAGATGTTTCTCTAGATTCAAGTGGGTATACCCAGAACAAAACACAAACTCCACTCCCAATTGTAAGCTCAAGGGAGCTCCTCTTCTTTGAAAAACTAGGGAGATTTTCGACAGCACTTATTGAGGCTATTAAATTTATCAGCCATGATAATTAGGCCCATGCAGCTTGGACTTCTTTCTCAGAATGAAGTAACTATGGTTAGTGTTTTCTCAGAAAGTCCTCTCTTGTCTATATAGGTTGTCTGAGGGACTTCAAATTTTCCTGGAGGAATGAGATCTTATGAGTGTCTTGCTTTACAAATTATAATACCCTGAGATTTATTTTCTTCTATGAGCAACCAGATATCTATCTTTTCAAAAGATGAGATTTCATCAATAATTACACTGGTAGGTGTGATTGCAATGATCACAGAACTAGATCAGTGGAGTATCTACCTTGATCAAGATGAGTTGAATGTCTGTGATTATTTCTGAATACCTTGGTTATAAAGTTATCCAGAGGCACTATACTAAAAGATAGTTGTTTTAGACACTCCCAAGAAGTACTAAGAAACACCTGATAAACTTTCTAATAATTTTTCCTAAGAAGACTATATTCATGAATGATTAAAAAGTAGATTTTGTTTTCACCATTTTTTTTACTCAAACTTGAGACAGTCAGAGGAAATTCAAGATGTTGTTTAAGTTTGTTGAATGACAGTCACACAGTTTTCATTAGGAATGATTTCTCAGTGTCCTACTGTATCAGAAAGTCAGTTCAATACCTCCTCCAGTTTTAGAACACACATATGAGATGAAATTCTCAATGATAAGTCACAACTAAAAATGAGATGGTCGTATTGATCTTATTTTCATCTTAAATTAAACGATATCAAGCTGTTACCCTTTTATTCTTGACTAATCTTGTTTTATTCTTATCACTGAGGAAATTATTTTGAATTGTTTTAAATTAATTAGATTCAGTATTACATGTGCTTATTTTATGCTTCAATTTCTACTTGATAACATCATTTATTTTCATCTTATTTTTTATGATTATACTATATTTATAACAAGTAATAGTGATTTTTCAGTCCTGTAGCAATAGTTTTGTTATCAAGTAAACATGTTAAAGGTAACTTCGTTGATAGAAAAGTGTAAGCAAATACCACTCATGTGCTGATATTACAAAATCATGAAGATAGAAATATAAAACACTGAAGTTTTGAAAATATTGGTGAAGATTTTTAATTTGTGAATATTTCCTGACTGCCAGATTTATCTGATGTAACAATTTGGGAGAAATAACAAGAACTCTGGAATTAGACAAGTGGTGGCTCAAATCTCAGTACAGCCAGAGACCGGCAGTGTTTATCTTGACAAGTAACTTAGATAATATTAGCCTCAGTTTTTCCATTTGTAAAATGATGATTATTTTCAAGACGATTGCTGTGAATATTAGAATTAGCCCGCCAGGCTCTTCTGTCCATGGAATTCTCCAGGCAAGAACACTGGAGTGGGTGGCCATTCCCTTCTTCAGGGGATCTTTCTGACCCATGGATTGAACCCAGGTCTCCTGAATTGCAGACAGATTCTTTACTGTCTGAGCCACTAGGGAAGCCCATATGTTAAAGTACCCTGGTTCAATAAGTGATAGCTATTTTTCAGGTAGCTAAGAAGACTTAAGTGTATTTTTTAACAAATTTAATATGTTTGGCCTCTATATATTCACTTTCTAAAAATTGAAGTTTAGTTGATTTACACTGTTGTGTTCAGGTCTACTCCACAGTGAAGTATACATACATTCTTTTTTATATTCCTTTTCATTATGGTGTATCACAGGATATTGACTATAACTCCCCATATATTCAATTTTTAATGTCAGAATTAGAAAAATTAAAGACTAGCTGTAAGAGCCCTAGATTTTAGAAAGGCTTTAGAATGAGATAGATTAGTCTAATATCATAAAAAAAATATTAGGTGAATATGGTCTTAAGAGTGTTCTCCCATAGGACTTAAAATATGATGTAATATCTAGGTTAGCTGTGATAATCAATTGCAGATAAACTTAAATCTTTGAACCAAGAAATGGAAACCAAGAGCTTGAAATTCAATCTTAACTCTGAAATTGAACTTTGGTTTTCAATGTCACAGTGATTTCAAAGAGGCTCTTTGTTTCTGTGTCTGAAGTAGGTAGTAACTCACAGGAGCATCATGCAATTTCTTCTCTTCTGTTTTAGCACTAACCATGTCCCCACTCCCCGCTCAGGCTATTGTACAAATAAAGAACGCTTGACAATCGCTGTAGACTTCTAGTAGAAGCAATAACAAAGCCTTTCACTTTTGTAGCCCAGGCTTTGGTTCCACCATGAAATTTAACGGAATTCATATTTATTCTGTCTGGATATTTATAACATAAATTTTTATAAACCTTGAGCTTATGGAAGGGGCCCCAGTGGCAGTCACATTATACTTGTTATTCCTTAGGTGACATTTTTACAGTCCTATATATTATGGGAATACTCTACTCTGTAACGTGGGATTGATATTACTGATGACAGCTTCCAGGCCAGGTTACATTCTTTATTCATCTAACAAACATATATTTGGCCTGAACTCTTAGGTATCAAGTGTCTGTACCACTGGCCCTGAATTGAATCTGCCTGTGATATGTGAGGTGAGGCAGCTAATTAGACCAGTGACCACAGGAGATGGGATCCATGTGGGTGGCCTCTGCTTAGCTCTCTCTGGCTTTGTCTTGACACCAGACTGGCCTTTTGTCCTAGAGCCTATGAGTCACCAGGGCGGACTGCCAGATTCCTCTGAGGACCAGTCTTTCCTCATTAGAGGCAACACCAGGGCAATTACCCATCTGAGGATATGGTTATGTCATCCCTTAAGGCTTCATTTATTAGAAATCCCACATAAGGGGACTGAGTTCCAGGCATGGCCCTAAGACAGCCCTAGCTCTTTCTCAGAAAACACAATGTAGAGAATAAAATGTTTTAAAGACACCACCTAAAACACAGGGGAGTATTATAGGTGGAGGGTTTTTGTGAGGTGATGGTGACTTCATCATTCCCACACTGCAAGCTTTTTGTAAATCACCTTAAAAATCTGTTTTTTTATTCAACTCTCAGCTTCTCAGAGTATCTTCTTTCTCTCTCCTCTATCCAAACAATCTCTAAAAGCAGTTTTTTCCTTTCCTCCTGTCCCAAGCAACCTCACTTTCCTCTCAGCTTACTTACCCTTCTGAGCAAGTGTGGCATAGTTGGCAGCTGATCTAGGACTACCTGTTTTTTGTTTTTAAGCACATGGAAGCCTCTTCCCACCATAAGTACTGTGGTTGGGTTTTACTTGATGCCCTAGGAAGACCGACAGGGGCAGGTAAATAATTCCCCAGAAGGAAGTGGGATGTTGTTATTTAGTCACTAAGTCATGTTCAACTCTGTGACCCCATGGACTGTAGCCCGCCAGGCTCCTCTGTCCGTGGGATTTCCTAGGCATTCAAGAATACTGGAGTGGGTTGCTGTTTCCTTCTCCAGGGGATCTTCCTGACCCAGGTGATTAAACCCGCATCTTTTGCTTAGCAGGAGGATTCTTTACTGCTGAGCCACCAGGGAAGCCCAGGAAGTGAATAAGCAAGAATAAGCACATGATCAAACCACACCAGTCATTCCTTATGAGTAGACTTAACAGTGAGAATGTGAGGGCATCATGCTTGTTGATCCTAGAGAGATAGACCTCTGTGAAGACCTTCCATACTAGAGAAACTGTGTGACCTTATCTTCAAAACTATCAGAACCATTAAAGAACCTGAAGCAACAAGAGGGCACATCATGAGATTTGGGATTCAGGATGATTATGAGGCTTTAGTGTTGAGAAGGGAGTGGACCTGTGGAGATCAAGACCAGAGGCTCTTTTTTGTTTTATTTTGTTTTCTTTTTTTTGGTGTTTGTTTGCCTTTGTTTTAGCATATAATAACACATTTTTCTCCAGAATTATTCTCAAGTTCATAGGTTTTGGTTTGTGTATATCTTTATTCATTCATTCAACAAATATCTGTTAAATGCTTACTAAATGCCTGATACTATCCTTGGTTCTGGGGGTGCCTCTCTGTCCCTAACCATCTCCTGGAGTTTGCCCAAGTTCATGTCCATTGAATCAGTGATGCCATCCGACCATCTCATCCTCTTCTCCTTCTGCCTTCAATCGTTCCCACCATTAGGGTCTTTTCCAATGAGTTGGCTCTTTCATCAGGTGGCCAGAGTATTGGAGCTTCAGCTTCAGCATTGGTCCTTCCAGTGAATATTCAGGGTTGATTTCTTTTAGGATTGACTGGTTTGATCTCCTTGCAGTCCAAGAGACTCTCAAGAGTCATCTCCAGCACTACTTTGAAAGCATCAATTCTTTGGTGCTCAGCCTTCCTTATGGTACAACTCTCAGATCTGTACATGACTACTGGAAAGACCATAGCTTTGACTATACAGACCTTTGTCGGCAAAGTGATGTCTTTTTTTTTTTTCTAATGAACTGTCTAAATTTGATGTTTATTGGCATGCTGACTGTCAAAAGTATCTCTGTATTTTAGTTTGATAGGGAGGGAATATGTAGAATATATATGACTAATATTTACAAGTAATAACTGGGTAATAAACAAACTCTCCCCTCTCAAGTCTCTGTAACTTCTAAAAAACATTTCTGTTTTTGCTCAGGCAACACATTAGTGGCTATAGATCAGCTGCCATGAATCTGGTCCTTGTGTCTTTTCTTTCTGGGATTCAGACTGAAGGAATCAGTGTTATTGGGAAGTGGGAAGTGAGCAAGCACTCTCAGTTCAGTTCAGTTCAGTCGCTCAGTTGTGTCCGACTCTTTGCGACCCCATAAACCACAGCACACCAGGCCTCCCTGTCCATCATCAACTCCCGGAGTTTACCCACCCTCATGTCCATTGAGTCGGTTTTGCCATCTAACCATCTCATCCTCTTTTGTCCCCTTCTCCTCCTGCCTTCAATCTTTCCCAGCATCAGGGTCTTTTCAAATGAGTCAGCTCTTCACATCAGGTGGCCAAAATATTGGAGTTTCAGCTTCAACATCAGTCCTTCCAATGAACACCCAGGACTGATCTCCGTTAGGATGGACTGGTTGGATCTTCTTGCAGTCAAAGGGACTCTCAAGAGTCTTTTCCAACACCACAGTTCAAAAGCATTAATTCTTCTGTGCTCAGCTTTGTTTATAGTCCAACTCTCATACATGACTACTGGAAAAACCATAGCCTTGACTAGACGGACCTTTGTTGACAAAGCACTCTAGCTGAATCAAAATTCCCCCTGAAGCTTCTGCTCAGACCTGGTGCATGACCACTTTTGCTTACATTCTACTGCCCTAAGCAGGTCACATGTCTACAGGAGGCACTATGGGCCATAAACATAGAAGGGGTAAATCTTTGGAGACAAGATTAAGGACTAACACAGGTAACATTTAATGTTTGGCATATGGCAAATTCTTTGTAAGTGTTGTATGCTCGGTTGCTCAGTTATGTCTGACTGTCTGAAGCCCCATGAACTGTAGCCCACCAGGATCCTCTGTCCATGGAATTTCCCAGGCAAGAATACTGGAGTGGGTTGCTGTTTCCTACTCCAGGGGTCTTACTGACTCAGGGATCAAACCCAGGTCTCCTGTGTCTCCTGCATTGGCAGGTGGATTCTTTACCACTAGTGCTACCTGGGAAGTCTTATTATTATAAATAATAATAATTATTATCCTTTCTCTGTACATAGCATGCAGATTCCCATCTCTGGGTCAGTGTTACTACCTACTTTATCTTTCCTCTATCCAAGCAGTAGAAAACTGCTGAGCCTATAACTAAGCCTGTTGAATGATATCTGCATAAATTAGGACCTTAACATCAACTGGATCCCTAGTGATTCTCAACATTTTCCTTTTTCCTGCTTTAGTTTCCACTTCCACTCCTCTCAATGTTTGTTTCAGATCTTTCCCATTTTCTTCCAGGTTACCAGAAAACCCTCTTCCATCTGTCCCTGTGCAGATAACTTGCCCACTTGACAAATATAAATGGGAAAATTGATCCCATTAGGTGGGATCTCCTTGACATTACTTGGCTTGTCCAACCAACCTACAAATTTGGCAAAGCGCATTCTCATCCTTATTGCCCTTCAAGTGGGCACCAGTGGTTACATGTGTTTTTCTATTCAAGGCCAACTTCTCCATCTGTGTTCTTCATATGCAGATATATGTACATATATGTATATATATACACACAGTTATATACATATACACATATATATTTCTGCCTTCTTTTATATATGATCATTTAACCTTCCCCTATTTTCTCCTGTGTTTTCACCTTTTTTCCTTATTCTTTTCCTAAAGAATATTTGAAACATTTCACATTCACCGTCATAACTCACTTACTACACAGTATCATACTGTGGATATGATAAGTATTTCATATGTATTTGTTGGATGAATGCACAGTAACCCCTAGAAGCTTCTAGTAGTCAGCAGTGTCTTCTCAGGTTCACGCTACTTGCTGCCACCCTTCCCTCTAACCTTAAATTCTGTACGTCAAGTTGACATTGGGAATGGCTATGGTCTGCGAGCCACTGATAAAACAGTTAAGATCTGTAAAGCAGTTACTGTGTCACAGACACCATTCTGCGTACCTTACATCTGTTAACAAATTTGATCTTTGTAACAACTCTGTGAAGTAGGTTTACTGTTATCCCTAGTTTATACCCCAGGAAATGCAGAGACTGAGGGGTTATTAATATACAGGTGCTATGTTCTTTTCTATATGAGTATGTAAATAAATAAAAGAGAATATAGACAGATAGACATAAACATAAATCTAATCTGGTGCTAGCTAGTAAACAATCAAGCCTTAGGGTTGTCTCCTGGGTTTTTCCTGAGAGTAGCTGAAGAAGTCTGTAATTAGAAGCCTGGAGGAACCAGAAGTTAGCAGAAATTATCACTTAGCTCGTTATGTTCCTCAGAATATAAATGAAACACCCTTCCCCGTGCATCCTTGTTGGCTCCTGATGAAGCTTAAGTGTCTAAATCTCCTGCTCTACTCATTCTGTCCTTGTCACAGCAACTGAAGAATGCTATTCTCTGCTTTTGGAAGTACCTTCTGTTGAGTTCAGTTCAGTCATTCAATCGTGTCCGACTCTTTGTGATCCCATGGACTGCAGCACGCCAGGCCTCTCTGTCCATTGCCAACTCCCGGAGTTTACTCAAACTCATGTCCATCGAGTCGGTGATGCCATCCAACCATCTCATCCTCTGCTGTCCCCTTCTCCTCCTGCCTTCTATCTTTCCAAGCATCAAGGGCTTTTCCAATGAGTTAGTTCTTCACATCAGGTGGCCAAAGGATTGGAGTTTCAGCTTCAGCATCAGTCCTTCCAATGAATATTCATGACTGATTTCCTTTAAGATGGACTGGTTGGATCTCTTTGCAGTTGAAGGGACTCTCAAGATCTTTTATAACACCACAGTTCAAAAGCATCAATTCTTTGGCAGTCAGCTTTCTTTATAGTCCAACTCTCACATCCATACATGACAACTGGAAAAACCATAGCTTTGACTAGACAGACCTTTGTTGGCAAAGTAATGTCTCTGCTTTTTAATATGCTGTCTAGGTTGGTCATAATTTTCTTCCAAGGAGCAAGTGTCTTTTAATTTCATGGTTGCAATCGCCATCTTTTTTTGAAGAAGGTAGTGAATCACATTTTTTAAAAAGCAAGTGGTCCACATGGGAAGCTAACATTTTTGAGTTTTTTGAGACTTAATGAATAGATACCAAATTTTTTCCTAGCAAGATTCTGTCCGTTTTAAGCATACCTTATTCAGTTCAGTTCAGTCGCTCAGTCGTGTCAGACTCTTTGCGACCCCATGAATCGCAGCACGCCAGGCTTCTCTGTCCATCACCAACTCCTGGAGTTTACACAAACTCATGTCCATCGAGTTGGTGATGCCATCCAGCCATCTTATACTCTGTCGTCCCCTTCTCCTCCTGCCCTCAATCCTTCCCAGCATCAGGGTCTTTTCCAATGAGTCAACTCTTCGCATGAGGTGGCCAAAGTATTAGATTTTCAGCTTCAACATCAGTCCTTCAAATGAACACCCAGGACTAATTTCCTTTAGGATGGACTGGTTGGATCTCCCTGCATTCCAAGGGACTCTCCAGAGTGTTCTCCAACACCACAGTTCAAAAGCATCAGTTCTTCTGTGCTCATACATGACTACTGGAAAAACCATAGCCTTGACTAGACAGGCCTTTGTTGGCAAAGTAATGTCTCTGCTTTTTAATATGCTGTCTAGGTTGGTCATAACATTACTTCCAAGGAGTAAGCGTCTTTTAATTTCATGGCTGCAATCACCATCTGCAGTGATTTTGGAAGCCAAAAAAATAAAGTCTGACACTGTTTCCACTGTTTCCCCATCTATTTGCCGTGAAGTGATGGGACCAGATGCCATGATCTTAGTTTTATGAATGTTGAGCTTTAAGCCAACTTTTTCACTCTCCTCTTTCATTTCATCAAGAGGCTTTTTAGTTCCTCTTTCTGCCAGAAGGGTGGTGTCACCTGCATATCTGAGGTTATTGATATTTCTCCTGGCAATCTTGATTCCAGCTTGTGCTTCCTCCAGCCCAGCGTTTCTCATGATGTATTCCGCATATAAGTTACATTAGCAGGGTGACAATATACAGCCTTGACGTACTCCTTTTCCTGTTTGGAACCAGTCTGTTATTCCATGTCCAGTTCTAACTGTTGCTTCCTGACCTGCATACAGGTTTCTCAAGAGACAGTTCAGATGGTCTGGTATTCCCATCTCTTTCAGAATTTTCCACAGTTTATTGTGATCCACACAGTCAAAGGCTTTGGCATAGTCAATAAAGCAGAAGCAGATGCTTTTCTGGAACTCTCTTGCTTTTTCGATGATCCAGCAGATGTTGGCAATTTGATTTCTGGTTCCTCTGCCTTTTCTAAAACCAGCTTGAACATCTGGAAGTTCACGGTTCATGTATTGCTGAAGCCTGGCTTGGAGAATTTTGAGCATTACTTTACTAGCGTGTGAGATGAGTGCAATTGTGCTGTAGTTTGAGCATTCTTTGGCATTGCCTCTCATTGGGATTGGAATGAAAACTGACCTTTTCCAATCCTGAGCCACTGCTGAGTTTTCCATGTTTGCTGGCATATTGAGTGCAGCACTTTCACAGCATCATCTTTCAGGATTTGAAATAGCTCAACTGGAATTCCCTCACCTCCACTAGCTTTGTTCGTAGTGGTGCTTTCTAAGGCCCACTTGACTTCACATTCCAGGATGTCTGGCTCTAGATGAGTGATCACACCATCGTGATTATCTGGGTGTGAACATCTTTTTTGTACAGTTCTTCTGTGTACTCTTGCCACCTCTTCTTAATATCTTCTGCTTCTGTTAGGTCCATGCCATTTCTGTCCTTTATCGAGCCCATCTTTGCATGAAATGTTCCCTTGGTATCTCTATTATATACACAATATTGAAAGCTGAAAAACCATGTTTTTATGAACCTAGAATTATACCAAATATGGAGTCCTAGTATGTGTAACATATTTATAATGTTTCTATCATTTTGAAAGGAGTGGTATTTCTCTGAAAATTTATGCTTGCAATCTTCACATTTTAGGGAAAAGTCATGTATATTTTCTCTGCCATTTTCAAGCTTCTTTCCTTCTTTGCTTAGGTATTTTTTAAAAAAACATTCTGTAGAGTATTCATAAATTTTAAAATTGGGACAAATCATAGATGAAATACTGTTGCTTTAATCAGTGGCCTCTTTCAATTGCAAATGACACAAATACATTCCAGGCTTGATTCAGCAAAGTGAAATGTATTTGAGTACCTCACAGAACCCACTGGTAAGAACTTGGCAGCTTGGTGAGAAGGGGAAGTCCAATAAGCACCTCAGACAATGCCTGGATGCCCTCTATCGCTCAGCTCCATTTCTTTGCTCTTTGGCTCTGTGCTTCTCTCTCACTGCAGACCAGTGCCATGGTGGATATGTGGGTAATGACAGCATCTAAATGTTATGGCATGGAACAACAGACTGGTTCAAAATTGGGAAAAGAGTACGTCAATACTGTATATCGTCACTGGGCTTACTTAACTTATATGCAGAATATATTATACAAAATGCTGGGCTGGATGAAGCACAAACTGGAATCAAGGTTGCCAGGAGAAATATCAGTAACCTCAGATATGCAGAAGACACCACCTTATGTCAGAAAGCAAAGAGGAACTAAAGAGGCTCTTGATGAAGGTGAAAGAGGAGAGTAAAAAAGCTGTCTTAAAACTCAACATTCAAAAAACGAAGATCATGGCATCCAGTCCCATCACTTCATGGCAAGTAGATGGGGAAACAATGGACAGTGACAGACTTTATTTTCTTGAACTCCAAAATCACTGCAGGTGGTGACTTTAGTCATGAAATTAAAAGATGCTTGCTCCTTGAAAGAGAAGCTATGACCAATCTAGACAGCATATTAAAAAGCAGAGACATTACTTTGCCAACAAAGGTCCATATAGTCAAAGCTATGGTTTTTCCAGTAGTCATGTATGGATGTGAGAGTTGGACCATAAAGAAAGCTGTGCACCGAGAAATAAATGCTTTTGAACTATGTTGTTGGAGAAGACTCTTGAGAGTCCCTTGGACTGCAAGGAGATCAAACCAATCAATCCTAAAGGAAATCAAGCCTGAATATTCATTGGAAGGACTGATGCTGAAGCTGAAACTCTGATCCTTTAGCCACCTGATGTGAAGAACTGACTCACTGGAAAAGACCCTGATGCTGGGAAAGATTGAAGGCGGGAGGAGAAGGGGATGACAAAGGATGAGATGGCTGTATGAATTTGGACATGATTCACTCAAGGGACATGAATTTGAGCAAGCTGCAGGAGATGGTGAAGGACAGGGAAGCCTGATATGCTGCAGTCCACGAAGTGGCAAAGAGTCCAACACAACTGAGCAACTTAACAACAACAAAAAACGTCACTGCCAAAGCCAGTATAGAGATACTGTGCTAACTCTTTTTCTTCAATCTAAACCAAATAAATAACAAAGAAACAAAATCAAAAAGAAGAAAGGGACTACTCATTGGCCCAGTTTGGGTCAAATGCTACTCATAGAACAGTCAGTACTGGCCAGGAGCCAGTGTCATGTAGCAACTTTCGATTTATTTGCAGTAGGATCCAGCACTTCCTCCTTTTTGAGGCTTATCCTTCACTTGACTTCCTGGACACCGTTTTCCCTCTGTCCTCTCTATCTTTCTGAAAGCCTGTGCTCAGTCTCATTGCCTGTTAAAGCTCTGTGTAGAACAGATAAGCACATTAATCCCCTTCCTCACAAGAATTACCTGAAGTCATTGAATATAGCTCAGGTCAGAAGCAAAGAGAAACAGGTGAGCTAGCTTAGATGTACACTAAGGTAAGTCCTTTTGATTCTAGCAGTTTGCATCCTTTGTAAGCAGCTCTTTGCAGGCAACTGCCTTCAGCAGGAAGCCCCTTTCCTTGTCCCTTTAGCAAAGCTACATTGTAACTAATTTTTAAACCAGGCACCCCCATGTGCTACTCATCTCCAGCTTAAGCACACCTTTCATATCTTTTAATCACACAATACTTTGCCTGACTTGCCTGTGCACAGTGGGGAAAAGTGATGACTCTTACTCTCTGTCTCATTGATTAACTGAGATTACATCTTTTCCTCCCTTTAAAACTTTCGTGGCTGAGCAAAATCTTCAGAGATGGTTTTGAGGAGACATTGAATCCCCTTTATTCCCAGATTGCCAGCATTCTGGTTAAAGGCACCTTTCCTTTCTATCCACATTTGTATTTTTTTTTAAGATTTTAAAAAATTTATTTATTTGTTGTTATGTCGGGTTTTCATTGCTACTCTTGGGCTTCTCTTCACTGAAGTGCACGGTCTTCTCATTGCGTTGACTTCTCTTGTGGCAGAGCACAGGCTCTAGGTACATGGGCTTTAGTAGTTGCAGCACTCGAGCTCAGCAGTTGCAACTCACAGGCTCTAGAGTGTGGATTATTTGCTCTGTGGCATGTGGAATCTTCCTGGACTAGGGATTTGAACCCATGTCCCCTGTATTGGCAGGCAGATTCTTATTCACTGTACCATCAGGGAAATCTTATATCTGTAAGTATTGATTTAATAAGCTGCAAGCAGCAAGGTCCAATTCATTTGATAACACTTACATTGTCAAAAGTAGCCCCCTACCCACCTTAAAGCAGAATCTTCTCCATTAAGAAATTCTTCCTGTACTCAAAGAACTTTTGGTCACTCTTCATATTTTTATTTTTAAGTTCATATGTTATATATAATTATGTATATGTGTGTGTACATATAAATATATGTATTCAACTAGGTTTTCTGTGATTTTCTAGGAAATTGTGCAATATAAAAAGAAAGATGAAGCTAAACAACTAGAAAAAAAAATGAAGCCCAGTAGAAATAAAGAAATTCAAGAAATGGAAAAGAACTTAAAGCAAAGCAAAAAAAAAATCCAGCATACATATACCCTGATTATTAGAATCAGAGAGAATTAAGATGATGTAACCATGATAAAAGAAAAAAGAACAGCATGAACAACATACTATGAAAAAGGACTTTTAGGGACCAAGATGAGCTATTAGCAACTTAAAAATGTGTTTGCCAAGAAAATAATTAAAAAATAGGTAAAAGATTATATTTGGAAAATCAATTTGAATGTGGTACAAAAATTTAAGAAAATATAAGAGGTGTAGAATCTTAACCTAGGATCCAGTATCTGAATAGTAGGAATAAAATAAAAGGAGAGTGAAGAACTCAGAGAGAGGAAGCTGTAAAAGAAACAATACAAAGACATTTTTCACAGTGCAAGGAGATGTATCATAAATTTTGTTAAAAGGGCCAGTATGTGACTGAGCATAATAACCCCAAAAGATCCATATCTAGACACATCAATAAAAAATTTTAGTACCTCAAGTATAAAAATGAGATATTTTAAAAATTTTAGTGAGGGAAAAGCAGTTAAGCTAGAAAGCAATGACAGATTGGTCTAAGATTTTTGATTTGCATTATGGTGATAGAAACTAGAGGAATGATGCCTTCACAATCTCAGACTGAAGACAAATCCCTTCCCATCTGGAATCCTAAACTTAGCTAGAATGCTATTCAAGTGTGATGGCAGAGTATAGCCATTATCTGAATAAGAAAATTAATATGTCAGATACCCTTTCTTCGGAAATCTCCTGAGGAGGTACATTAACAAAATAATGGTGTTAACTAAGAAAAAGAATGACTCAGGAAGCAGTTTCTACATCAGAAAGCAATAAAATGTAAGAACCAGCATTAGTGGCTTATGGCAGCCTAGAGGGCTAGCACACAAGATTGAAGAAGGGTGGAGGTGGTGGCAAAGAGGTCTCTGAGGAGAAGAATGAGACTTTATAGCATCAATAGTAGGATGGAGAACTTGGGAAAAAATGTAGGCATAAAAGTTTATAATCAGCCCTCCCCTAGTTAAAGTATGGAATAATTAGGGGTAGAGACTAAGCAGTGAGGAAAATAGTTCTCAATGGGCTGAAATCTAGATATCTAATGCTAATTTATATGGTCAAATTAGACCAGTAATGAAACTAACATCATGTTGCACCAACCACTTTTTGAGGAATGGCTCTCAGTTTTATACCAGGATTGATTCCAGAAGCACACATAGTCTCTTTCCCTAAGGAAATTACAATCTGGTAGAAAATCAAGATAAAAATGAGTTAATATGGTTTGCTTCCAAAATTTAGAGGCAACCTCATGTGGAGCAGGGCTTGGGTATGAACCACATGTTCAGAGCACATTTATAGAGCTGGGAGGACACCCCTGTGGCTGGTCAAAACTTATGAACTAAGTTCTCTCTCTTTGGCCACTCCTGTCCTCAATTTAAAGCAATGTAGGCATGGAATAAAAACTGATGTACATCTCTTCTTGTCCCTGGAAATAACTGCTTTGCTATTATAGCTCTCATTTTACATTCAACGCCAAGTTTAACTGCACTGACTGCAACAAATGCATTTCTTCTTTCAGGGTCTTCATCAATCTAGTTGCTGGAAAAGCATCAGTTTAGGTCTGAGTCCAGCACTCTATCTCATGGGGCACCAGTTTGGCTCCCTATAAAGAGATATGGTCCTCTGACAGTTCAGACTCAGATATATCAAACTCAGATATGGTCCTCTCACAGTTCAGGCTCAGTGCCTCTGTCATTCAGTTCCCACTTTCTCCATGTTCTTTTTGTTTAGGATATAGACTGATTGTCCTTTAACATATATCTTTGCATTATTTGTTCTTCTCTCTTTCCTTGACTTGGTCTGCTTCTCCAGACTGACATACTTTCGGCCTATGCTATTTGTTTCTCTTTCTTATTTTGTCCAGTCTCTTCAGCTTTATTTTGTCTTGCCCTTCTCTGTTCTGCCATGTTTTTCATTCATTCATTCATTCAGAAATATTAGGCACTGCAGTAGGAATGAGGATAAAAAGCGAAATGGTCCTTATTCTTAAATATTTCACATTCTTTTGGGGACAATTAAGTGGAAGAGTGGATGACTCATAAGCTAGAAACAAGATTTCTAGGAGAAATATGTACAGCCTCAGATATGCAGATGATACCACTCTAATGGCAGAAAGTGAAGAGGAACTAAAGAGCCTCTTGATGAGGGTGAAAGAGGAGAGTGAAAATGCTGGCTTGAAACTCAACATTCGAAAAACTAAGATCGTGGCTCAGACTATTCAATATCACACTAATCTAAGTCTATGCCCCAACCAGTAATGCTGAAAAGCTGAAATTGAATGTTTCTATGAAGACCAGGCACTGGAGAAGGAAATGGCAACCCACTCCAGTGTTCTTGCCTGGAGAATCCCAGGGACAGTGGAGCCTGGTGGGCTGCCGTCTATGGGGTCGCACAGAGTTGGACACGACTGAAGCGACTTAGCAGCAGCAGCAGCAGCAGCAGCAGCAGCAGCATGAAGACCTACAAGACCTCCTAGAACTAACACCCAAAAAAGATGTCCTTTTCATCATAGGGGAATGTAATGCAGAGGTAGGAAGTCAAGAGATACCTGGAGTAACAGGCAAATTTGGCCTTGGAGTACACAATGAAGCAGGGCAAGGGCTAACAGAGTTTTGCTAAGAGAATGCACTGGTCATGGCAAACACGCTCTTCCAATAACATAAGAGAAGACTCTACACATGGACATCACCACATGGTCAATACCGCAATCAGACTTAATATATTCTTTGCAACCGAAGATGGAGAAGCTTTATAGAGTCAGCAAAAACAAGATTGGGAGCAGACTGTGGCTCAGATCATGAACTCCTTATTGCAAAATTCAGACTTAAATTGAAGAAAGTAGGGAAAACCACTAGACCATTCAGGTATGACCTATATCAAATCCCTTATGATTATACAGTGGAAGTGACAAACAGATTCAAGGGATTAAATCTGATAGACAAAGTGCCTGAAGAACCATGGATGAAGGTTCATGACACTGTACAGTAGGCAGTGATCAAGACCATCCCCAATAAAAAGAAATACAAAAAGGCAAAATGGTTGTCTGAGGAGGCCTTACAAATAGCTGTGAAAAGAAGAGAAGCTAAAGGCAAAGGAGAAAAGGAAAGATATACCTATTTGAATGCAGAGTTCCAAAGATAGCAAGGAGAGATAAGATAGCCTTCCTCAGTGATCCATGCAAAGAAATAGAGGAAAACAATAGAATGGGAAAGACTAGAGATCTCTTCAACAAAATTAGACATACCAAGGGAACATTTCATGCAAAGATGGGCACAATAAAGGACAGAAATGGTATGGACCTAACAGAAGCAGAAGATATTAAGAAGAGGTGGAAAAAATACACAGAACTATACAAAAAAGATCTTCACAACCCAGATAATCACAATGGTGTGATCACTCACCTAGTGCCAGACATCCTGGAATGTGAAGTCAAGTGGGCCTTAGAAAGCATCACTACTAACAAAGCTAGTGGAGGTGATGGAATTCCAGTTGAGCTATTTCAAATCCTGAAAGATGATGCTGTGAAAGTGCTGCACTCAATATGCCAGCAAATATGGAAAACTCAGCAGTGGTCACAGGACTGGAAAAGGTCAGTTTTCATTCCAATTCCAAAGAAGGGCAATGCCAAAGAATGTGCAAACTACCACACGATTGCACTCATCTCACACGCCAGCAAAGTAATGCTCAAAATTCTCCAACCCAGGCTTCAGCAATACCTGGACCGTAAACTTCCAGATGTTCAAACTGGATTTAGAAAAGGCAGAGGAACCAGGAATCAAATTGCCAACATCCAATGGATCATCAAAAAAACCAAGAGAGTTCCAGAAAACCATCTGCTTCTGCTTTATTGATTACACCAAAGCCTTTGACTGTGTGGATCACAACAAATTGTGGAAAATTCTGAAAGAGGTGGGAATACCAGACCACCTGACCTGCCTCCTGAGAAATCTATATGCAGGTCAAGAAGCAACAGTTAGAACTGAACATGAGCAACAGACTGGTTCCAAATTGGGAAAGGAGTATGTCAAGGCTGTATATTGTCACCTGGCTTATTTAACTCATCTGCAGAGTATATCATGAGAAATTTTGGACTGGATGAATCACAAATTGGAATTAAGATTGCTGGGAGAAATATCAATAACCTCAGATAGGCAGATGACACCACCATTATGGCCAAAAGCAAAGAGGAACTAAAGAGGCTCTTGATGAAAGTGAAAAAGGAGAGCGAAAAAGTTGGCTTAAAACTCAACATTCAAAAAACTAAGATCATGGCATCTGGTCCCATCACTCCATGGCAAACGGATGGTGAAATAATGGAAACAGTGACAGACTTTATTTTCTTGGGCTTCAAAATCACTGCAGATGGTGACTGTGGCCATGAAATTAAAAGACTCCTGCTCCTTGGAAGAACAGCTATGACAAATCTAGACAGCATATTAAAAAGCAGAGACATTACTTTGCCAACAAAGGTCTGTCTAGTCAAAGCTATGATTTTTCCAGTTGTCATGTATGGATGTGAGAGTTGGACTGTAAAGAAAGCTGAGCACCAAAAAATTGATGCTTTTGAATTGTGGTGTTGAAGAAGACTCTTGAGAGTCCCTTGGACTGCAAGGAGATCCAACCAGTCCATCCTAAAGGAACACAGTCCTGAATATTCATTGGAAGGACTGATGTTGAAGCTGAATCTCCATTTCTTTGGCCACTTGATGCGAAGAACTGACTCATTGGAAAAGACCCTGATGCTGGGAAAGATAGAAGGCAGGAAGAGAACGGGATGACAGAGGATGAGATGGTTGGATGGCATCACTGACTTGATGGACATGAGTCTGAGCAAGCCAGGAGTTGGTGATGGACAGGGAAGCCTGGCATGCCACAATGCATGGGGTCTTAAAGAGTCGGACACAACTGAGTGACTGAACTGAACTGACCTGAAGACCGTGGCATCCAGTCCTATTACTTCATGGCAAATATAAGGGGGAATAATGGAAGCAGTGGCAGATTTTATTTTTTGGGCTTCAAAATCACTTTGGATGGTGGCTTGCAATCATGAAATTAAAAGATGCTTGTCTTTGGAAGGAGAGCTATGACAAACCTCGCAGCATATTAAAAAGCAGAGACATTACTTTCTGACAAAGTTCCATATAATCAAAGCTATGGTTTTTCCATCAGCCATGTATGGATGTGAGAGCTGGATCACAAGGAAGGCTGAGAACCAAAGAATTGATGCTTTTGAACTGTGTTGTTGGAGTAGTCTCTTGAGAGTCCTTTGGACTGCAAGGAGATCAGACCAGTGAATCCTAAAGGAAATCAAGTCTGAATATTCATTCGGAGGGCTGATGCTAAAGCTGAAGCTCCAATCCTTTGGCTACCTGATGTAAAGAACTGACTCATTGGAAAAGACCTTGATGCTGTGCAAGATTGAAGCAAGAGGAGGAGGCGGTAGAAGATGAGATGGGTGGATAGCATCACTGACTCAATGGACATGAATTTGAGCAAACTCTAGGAGATAGTGGAGGACCGAGTAGCCTGGCAGAGTCCATGGTGTTGCAAATCATTGGACATAACTTAGCGACTGAACAGCAACAGCAGAGTGGAAGAGTAGAAGGTGTAAGGCTTTGAAATCAAGGTACAATAAAAAGATGTTTTGGAAATGCATAGGTCTTAGTACAAGAATGGCACAAATCAGTTTTTCCTAAGATATATAGGTAAAGCTTTAAAGGGGAAGTACAAAGTGAGGTGGATTTTGAGGGATAAGTAAGAATTTAATAAAACGAGGACTAAGATAAGAAGGGAAAGGCATTCTAGGTGAGGGAATAGAATATATGAAGTTGTAGAATGGGCTACTCTATGTTGGTGGTTCCCTCTGTATTTGATTCTTCTCTTCTTGGGAAATTCCCAGGACCACCAGCATCAGCACCTCCACTGTTGTGTGGTGGAGCAGTCAGAAGAAGTTTTCTGAACAGCTGTTATATCGGGTGGGATAGCTTACATCAACTCTCATGGAAACTCTCCCTTGTTCATCCGCTCCTTCCAGAATTTCTCAGGGTAACATCTTAATCCCAATATGGGCAATTGGTAAACAAACTTACATTAAAAGTGTGAAATTTGTAAACAAACTCATCTTTTCAAATATTAAGGAGATTATTTATAATGAAAGACATTAGAGGGGTTTTTAAGCCTACATTTTGAGAGGTTCAAACAACAGTGTTTGAGGGCAGCTTACCAAATGTGTTAGAGAAAGTCATTTGGAAACCTCTTTACTGCTTTCAGAAACAAGAGAATTGAACTTCTCTTTTGCAGCCAATTCTCTGCAGCCACACACACACACAAATAAAGGTTTACTAACACTCTTTCTCCTGAGAACACTATCTCCTATGAGCTGTGCCAACAGCTGAAAGCGTCGAGCCTGCCCTCGCACTGTGAGAACACAGCTCTCTCCCAGGGTCTGCCCAGATGCTCATTAAAATCCAATGAGTACCCCACAAGGATGTGTTGTTTAGTCCAACATCATAGCTTTCAGAAAGAAAAGAATTTCAACTCGGTGTGTGTGGGAAGATGAACAAAGTCGAATGCTACAGTAACTGGGTCAAATTAACTCTTTAAACAGGAACTGCTAGCAAATGAATGGCTGTTGACCACACACAGCCATTGAAAGTGTCACAGCTTAACTTCTGCCCTGGGGAACATCTGTTCTTCCCCAAACTCAACAAAACTCATTTTTTTCTTTTTAACACCTTCCATCTCTGTGGCTTTTCCATTTTACTCTTTTTCTTTCCCTATCTCTGTAACTGATCGATGTTTTACTCCTATCAGATTGGCCTCTCTGGAATATCTCACAGACCTAGTCAACATGTTTACTTCTTTCACAGCTATTGTACCCATAAACTGTAACCACTTCTTCCTAGGCTTATATCACACATGGGAAAAAGCCACTTGCCCAACATTCTTGTCAACAACACACATTACAACCAGAATGCTTTGTTGTTTTGCACAGCAGAAGTCTTGGGGAGATGGGTAGAGAGGAGAGCACCAAAAATAGTCCCCATTTTTAAGGAACTTAAAATTCATTTGGCTGTCACAAGAATACTTTTATAAGGCCAGACTGTGTGAGGAAAATGTTTATTTCTCCTAAAGAACTGGTGTGTTTTCTTTTGTCATACATTGGAAATGATAGTATTTAGAATCTTTCTCTTGTTTGGTTTTGCTGCCAGAATGCATAGCACCAAATGTAACATTCACAGACTGTAATTACATAAGCTCTAATTGCTTCCTTTCCTTTGTATGGCCTTGACTCCAATGCTTATTACCAAGGGATAGATATTATTGTGAGGTTAATCTCCTCTTAAGCTATTTTTTGGAGTGACTTAGAGTATAAATAACTAGACAAAGATCTTTCATCCTGACTTGGATAAAGCTGTGAAAGGCATGCTCACCAAGTTTGTACATAAGAGGCTAGACAAGAAGGCTGCAGTATTTAAGGTGATGCTGGAGAAAGAAGGGGAATTTATTCCATGGATTTCCAGGGAACTGGCACCCTGAGAGAAGGAATTAGAGTGGCATGAAGTCCAGGTCACACAGCAGGTGGTGGGCTTTGAGGAGTGTCAGTGGGTAAAGAGTTCTGTGGCCAGAGGTGCAGAGTTGCATGGAATGAATTCTAGGGGACTCAGGGCCAGAAGTGAATTCTTGGGAGAGAGGCAGTGAGATTTTTTAGTACTGGCCTTAAGTGTAGTGTTTTGGGGGAAGGGAAGATGGTTTTAATAATGATTTTAGAAGTATTCCTATAAAATGCTTTTACTGCAAGGCTCTTGGGGTCATACTGATGTTCATTTGAATTTGGTCACGCATCCAGGTGGCAAGGAGTCTGTTTAGCTTTGTGATGTTAACAGTGTATGGATTGTGGAGACAACTAGAAGGCCAGGCTGGAGCTGTTACAGGGAATGCTCATAGAGAAAATAACATGTTGTCTGGAGTGCAGGTTCAAACTCCAAGTGGAAGACTATGGGTTGTGGTAGATACAGGAAAGAATTGAACATGAGTTAACATGAGTTGAAAGTATGATATAGGTTTCAAAGAACAGGGGTTGTTAGGCAGCATGCTCAGAGGGTAGCCAGGGAAGACAAAAAGGGTGGTAGTCCTAGGTGCGTGCATGCTAAGTTGCTTCAGTTGTGTCCGACTCTTTGCGACCCCAAGGACTGTAGCCTGCCAGACTTCTCTGTCCCTGGGATTCTCCAGGAAACATACTGGAGTGGGTTCCCATGCCCTCCCCCAGGGGATCGTCCCAACCAAGGGATCAAACCTGAGTCTCCTCTGTCTCCTGCATTGTAGGCGGATTCTTTACCGCTGAACCACCTGGGAAGGACAATCTTAGATGAGCTGCTTTCAATTATAAACACAAAAAGTGAACAGTATGTTTTGTAAGGAACACATATAGCATGGAGTGGCCAGACAGGAAAGAGACTAAAAATGATGTTACACAGGAATGGTAAAGCAGCTGTACACTTTTAACCCAAAGAAGAAAAATAGGATGTGGAAGTTAAGATTATTATTTTCAGATATTTGAAGATAAACAGTATGGGTGCAAGGAAGGAGCCTGTGATTTAAAGCCGGAGAAACAGTGATCTCTGACCTGCTGCTGACTTGCAGGGAACACCCAGGGGATGTGATCTAACCAGTGTTCCCTCAGCAACACCCCCGGGCTTGGTGGTAAATGGAGAACAAGCACTTTGTGCAGCGTGGGGTTATTAGCAGGCCCTCAATGAAGGGGTAGTTTTTTCCCATGATGGAGAGGATAAGGGAATGCAATATACACATTCTCTGTAGTTCCAAAATGTTAGGTCTAAAATCATTACATATTAGCAATAAGAAGACAGACTTTGGCTCCCTTAAAAAAGGTAAGATATGTACTTTTGAAGGAAAATAAACTTTCTCACCAGTGTTTTTGTTTCCCAGCCCAGACAGTGTTCAAACCTATCCTTTCTGATCCCAATCTACTCTAAGGAATAGATGATGTCAGAGGTCATATTGTGAGACTTCCTCTGGGATGCAGGCACCAAGGACTCTTTTGGTCTTCTCTTAGAAATTAGAGACAGTGAAGATGGAGAAGAAATGGAACTCTTCTGTGTATGTAGAAAAAGGTGACCAAAGTCAGAGGAAAGAAAACAAAATATATTCCTCCATCAATCTTTATGTACCCATAAGGAAGTGGAGGCAAATTTGAATTAGGATAATTTGAAGAAAGTTTTGATGAAATTTCCGTTTACAGAGTCAACTGAGGAATAATCACCATCTAGCATAAGGAGCAGCAAAGAACATCCTAAAGTGGAATGAGAGCATCAGGGCAAGATCATCTTGACAGGAGCAGGGCTAATTGGTGAAGTGATGCTGACAGCTCTGGGAGACCTGGCATGAACGGTACCAAGAGAAGATGCACTCTGACCTCCCTCCTCACTCAGTCTCCTTGGGCTTTCCGTTGGCCAAAGACAAGTGAAAGCTAGAGGGCAAGGGAGCATGTTGATGTTTTCTAAATGGGTCATCCTTCTGAGCAAGGAGAAACATATATCTTATTACAGTGAGAAATGTTTAAATAGAAAGATATAATCCTTTTTTTTTTCATGCCTTCTAAAATTCTGTTATCGAGGTATTCCATCTAGAAACAAGGAGTGGAATCTATCCTGATAAAAGGAAAGTTGTCTTTATGTTTATCCCCATTTCCTCTCCTCTGTTTACTTTTTTCTCTTGAACCAACTACTACCATCTACTTTACCACTGTCCTCAGAACTCTGTGGATCTGCCAATGGGCCACCGCAACTGATGCAGGTTGACAGTTGTTCCTGAGACTTTCTTATGGAGCCAAGCTGGGCATTTCCCTTTAGAGTTGGACAGTCATAGGGTACTGTTCTGTCTTTCTGATCTGTTAAAACTGTGTCCCTGTATCCAGAAGTGATTCCTGGAAGCTCTGCAGTTCCTGAGCCTTGGTACTCTCTCCTCGTTTGTCATTGTCATTCATTCATTAACTCATTCTTTTAAAATAGACTGAGAATTTGAAATGTGTACACAGTGTGATACCATGGGAAAAACACCACTCATGGTCTTTAACTTAATGCAACTGACTTTATTAAATTCAAAATATTAAAATGTCATAGAAGTTATTAAAATTTCAGTGTACTCCAACACTCTTCTTTATAAAATTAAGAGATATAAACTTTCATTTCAGATCAAATATTCTAGTTTTAATCATGGAAAATGTACCCCCGTACCATTTGAATGAGAAAAGGAAGAACTAGAGTTGAATATTTCTGTGTCTGTGATCAAACAAAAGTTTGAAATGCATGTTCTCTAAGAAACAGTCATTGATAGCTCATAGTTTTCTTTAGTTTGATGATATTGACAAGTATAGAATATATATTTAATTGAAGTGCCTTAGAAATTTAGATATTAGAATATTTTATAAATAAGAGCCAGCTTACTGGAAGGGGAAGATACTGTTTTAAAGATGTTAGCAAGGATGTTCACCTTCTTCAAAATATATAGGAAAATTAAAATCAATTTTATTTAAGTGAATTGGAGTTTAGATCTATTTACATTGTTCAAGCATGAAAGTAATATAAACTGTCTTCCATAAGTTAAACACTAATATGTGTTAATAATGATTATTTTAAAAAATCTATTTAGAATTCTTGAAGAAACTATGATTTTGCTTAAGGTAACTTGTAAAACTTATAAGAAATATATTCTTCATGAATATTCAAATAAAAGAAATACATAATAAATATTTTTAGGTTCTTGTGCATCATTTTGAGACAGTTATCACTCTAATATGAAATGTGTAGCAAAAATGGTTTAGTGTTGGACAACTGGCAGTTCTCATAGATTTTGTCTGTAAATTTACTCAGAATTATGTATAAACTCTATAAAATTAGGATAGGTCTTCAAGGTTTAACAAATCCAGTCACCTCTCATAGGTCAAAAAGCTTAATTTCCATGTATGTAAACATAAAAAAGATACTCTCCAGAAGCCACCAACCTTTTATCCTTATATATAAAAATCTTCCTTTTAAAATTTTGATTCCTAGCAGGTATGTGAGGCTGAGTTGACCTTGACTTTTTATGTTCAGCTATGAATTATGGCGTTGTTACCATTGTCTCTCATTTCCACCTAAGTTGTACTATCTGGAATTTTTGGGGTTAATTTGACACCAGGCGTTCTCCCCACAATCCTAATGCCATTGCTTCTGAATGTAGAATCTGTAAATTTTTTGGAGAAAAGAAAATTTCTACTACAAAAACCAAATTACATCAAATGACAATAGGCATATATATTGTAGACTAATATTTTCCAAAAGAGCTGAATGACCTCCAGGAAATTCTTTAATATATCATCTTTGAGAACTAAAAATTTTTTTTTGCTTTCATTCAATGTTTGTCTATAAAAAGCTTAATATAAGTCATTTCTCAGTCATTTAAGTAAGTGCCTTACAGTGAAGTACTGCTATGCAATTTTAGTTTTCCTATTTACATTTGATATAAAATTGAATTTGCCCAGTGAGATTTGCTAATGTTGGTACCATAATCATAGTTTGAACAGAAAGTGAATCATGTGGACCTTGTTTGTGTACATACCATTTATGTAACATTACCTCTAACTGTGGTGGTAAATAAGCAATGAAGTAGTTTCTGTACCCAATTCCATCAGTAATTCAATAGTACATTAATTAATTCGAGTATTTATTTGGCCAGTGCTGGGGTTAGATGAAGGGATACTGCAATAAACATGGGAGTTTATTCTACAGCAGTAGTCAGAAAAAGGGTCAGAAAGTAAACAACTAAATAAATAAGAACAGAAAGGCACAAAACCAAGGCAGCGCTAGTTAGTAAGGCTTAATGCAAAATTTAATGGAGCCACATGACAACCTTATCTTCATATGAGACTTTTAAGAGTTATTACAGGACACTAAAACAAAACTTGCTTTAGCAGATGGGTAACTGGAAGAATTTTAGTTAAATCTGGAGTCTGATAATCATGAACCCACAACAGAACCTTAAAGTCATGAATATCATTTGTAAAGCATGCTAACGTGAATAGGCATTCATTCTCTACATTAGTATAATTGAAGTGAAAACGAGGAAACATATTAAATGCAGAAACAGACCTGAGGCTACATTTCACTAATAGTAGTCCCAACTTCTGCTATCTGTTTTACTACATCAGTATCATCTGTCTCATTGAATTAATGTTTTAATTGTTTTGGATTTTTAGTTGGTTTATATTTGATTTGTAATTATGATTTTATAGTTGTACAAGAACTCTAAAGCGTGAGATGTTTGCACATTTTCCTGTAAATATCTATGAATTAATATCATTTATGTAGAAATTAGAGGTTCCTGGCATTAGTTTCTTTAATAAGAAATATTAATAAAATATTGATAACATTTGGTGTTGTTAAGGTTGTGGGGTAACACTTTCATAGACTGAAGAAAAAATGAGTTGCTACAAACTTTTAGGAGAACAGTCTGACAGAACTATTGATAGTCAAAGGGTTTTCATCATTCAGCTCACTTTTGGGAACCTATGCATCAGAAATAAAAGCATCTACATGTGTGGATTTATGTATAAAGATGATCATTGCAGCATTTCTAGTATTATCTGAAATCAAACTCTCAAATATTAGCAAATCAAATTCAACAATGTATAAAATAAAAGAAATAGTTCATGAAAAACTGAACCTTATCCCAGGATTTTAAGGTGGTCTTATCTCACTTTATTCTTTCATAAGTGTAGAGTAGAGTAGAGTGTAGAGAGTAGAGTCTTCAAGAGACTACGTCATGTGTAATGACAGCGATTCTGATGGCTAATGCTATTTGTGCTTGTATGTTCTTGTGTTTTAGTTTATAATAAGGAAAAACTGACAGATATAACTCTCATACATAAAAGTTTTTGAGGTCCTCAATTTTTCTTACTATAATATTGTATTGTTTTCAAAATTTAAAAATAACATCCAGAAATTTCTAATCTGGAAAATTAATCTAATCTAATCTAACCTAATCTAGCATTTTTATTGCTAGTATTTGTGAATCTAAAACTTCTGTTTTCTTTCAATCAATTGACTTTTAGTGACTTAGCTTCCTTTTGGGATTTTCTGATTAAAACTATTCTTTAAAAATATATTTATTAGAAAATATTTCAAACATATTTATAAGTAGAGATAATAATATAACAGAGATGCTGATGTTAAAAGCTCATTTTTAATAAATGTTGTCCAAATTTGCTTCAGATCTTTTTTTAATCAACTTTATATTTTAGAACACTTTTTGATTTACAGAAAAATTGAGAATATAGTACAGAGACTTGTTTCCATGTGCTCTGCACCAGTTCCCCTAATTATTATAATTTTTCATTAGTATGGTGTATTTGTCACAATTAATAAACCAATGGTGATATATTACTCTTATGTGTAGTTTGTATTTTATTCAGATTGTCTTAGTTTTTTTTTTTTTAATTTAACCTAATATGCTGCTCTTTTTGTTTGTTTGTTTGTTTTTGTTCTAGATGCCACCCAGGATACCACATTTCATTTAGCTTTCATTTCTTATTATGCTCCTCTTTGTGGAGGGAGGGGGGCATGCCATATGTCATGCAGGATCCCAGTTCCAGACCAGGGAAGGAACTCCATGCCCCGTGCAGTGGAAGCATGGAGTCCTAACCAGGGAATGGGATTTTTCTCATTGTGCTCCTCTTGACTGTGATAGTTTCTCAGACATTCCTATGTTTTGGTGACCATGAGGATTTGAAGAGTACTAGTGGTGGATTTTGAAGGATTCTCTTCTATTGGAATTTGTCTAATGTTTTATTCATGGCTAGACTGGAGTTACATGTTTTTGAGACAAAGACCAGAGAGATGAAGTGTCATTTTTATCTCATCATATCAAAGTACTTACTATCTGATTTACCACCTGTGATGTTGACCTTCATCACCTGGTTCAGGTGGTGCTTGCTGTTCCTCTGATGTAAATCATTCCTTCCTCCCCCAACTTGGTGCACTGTAGTCTTTGGTAGAAAGTCAGTACATGCAGCTTCACATTTATAGTCATCCCCTCTTTAAAGGCAGAGTATCTGCATAAATTATTTGGAATTCTTCTGTACAGCAGATTTGTCTCTTCTCTACCTATTTGTTTATTTATATCAATACAACTCATGGATACTTGTTTTACATTGTGAGTTATAATTGCTTTCTGCTTTATCTGTTTCATTGCTTAAATTCTTCCAACTTTGGCCGGTGAGCAGTCTTTCTGTTGGCTCCTATGTACCTCTGACACATGTCTCTGTGTGGGTTTATTTTCCACTCCCTTACTTTCTGACATTACAAGATGCTCCGGGCTCATTTTGTGTATTTCTTGCCTCAGTCTTAGAATCAGCCATTTCTTCGGGGACACCTGGTCCTTTTTTATTAGAAAATAGTGTTAGAAATCAAGATCTGAACACTAGATGATCCATAAC